>NC_065873.1:0-5000000 GCF_933775445.1 Argentina anserina | reverse complement strand
CGAAGGGTGTATATATATATATATATAGGAGATCAAGAAAGAAAGAAAGAAAAAAAATCAATGTACTCGTGAAAATGTCAAGAAGATCTAGACAATTAAGAGTCTCAATCAATCACATACAAACTAAAACTGCGCAATTGAAATGATCAGAGATAATTTCATTCAAGTAGTGTGTGATCGATATGTGTAACGACCCTAAAATTTCGAGTATAAAAACTCAAAATATTAAAGTCGTACAACATCAAAACAATCTCAAATAAATTGAAATCATTTTAAATGCACAGCGGATCATTACTGAGTTCACAATACAACTCAAACAACCAATTATTACAAACCAAATTTATAATTCAACGTTACATAAAATGGAAATGTAATAATCCTCACAATCTCTCACAACTCACAATTAAATTCTCACAAGGTCTCACACACAAATCTGTAATAAAACCCTCACCATAAGCCGGAAGATGAACAACTTCGAGTCTCCGGAGTCATCCGTCAATTCCCGCTAATCCACACCTGCGGAGTTATCCACTACACCATCGAATTGGTGCACCGAGATTGTAAACACAAACCCGGTAAGCTTTACAGCTCGTATGAGTAAAATAAAAATATAACTAGCATATCACTATATGCAAAAATCCACAAATCAACAAATATAAATGCACTCATGAGTCAATGGACGGCCCATCTGGTTGTCCCAAAAATATGAAAATGAAAATACTCATGAGAAATTGGGCAACCCATCTGTTACCCAAATGCATTTATAATACGGGTACTAATGAGCGCTGGTACACTTCTGTTACCCGTCACATAGTACACCGCCGACGTTGGGCAACCTCCTC
This sequence comes from Argentina anserina, assembly GCF_933775445.1. NCBI lineage: Eukaryota > Viridiplantae > Streptophyta > Magnoliopsida > Rosales > Rosaceae > Argentina > Argentina anserina. The sequence goes on along the minus strand of NC_065873.1, from coordinate 4,999,158 downwards.
TCTACCTAACACCCGACATAGGGCAACCTCCTCGCTACCCTATGTCTGACATCGGCAACCTCCTCGCTACCCGATGTCCGGCAGACAGACTAGAGCTCTAACTGTATCGCAATTTTCGCCCGGCCAAAGGCTATGTTCCGACATGCCACACCCGTCCGAAGACTGGTCCGAAGACATAAACACGTACAATAATCTACTCATTATTGTACAAATTTCATCACACGCTCAATATATAATTTCTCATCACCACTGTGATCATAATTCACAAACGAAATCCTAATAGTATATAATATCGCAAACTATATATATATGTACCTATTTACCATTTATACAATATATATATAATCCACTTTATTATATACATGTCATATTTCTTAAACACGTCCGAAGACAAAACGATTTAACAATTCTCAACGTTAAAACCACGTACAATAATCTACTCATTATTTGTACAAATTGTATCACATGCTCAAAATATAATTCTCATCGCCATTGTGATCATATTCACAAACGAAATCCTAACAGTATAAAATATAGCAAACTATATATAATTATATATATTAACCTATTTATCATTTATACGATATATATATATATATATAATTCACTTTATTATATACATGTCATATTTCGTTCTTTAATATTTGCAAAATGTTGAATCTCCGCAAGGGTAGATTCGTAAATAAGTGAGATTTTACTCACCTTATCAACTCGACCGTAATTCCACAATTTCCGAAGATAATTCATTTCTTTGATTTATCGATCACCTTGAAAAGATAAGAAAAGAATTTAGAAACACTTCGTAAATCTTTAAATACCGAAACATTAATAATCTGTTACTGTTCAGTCATTTCTAGTTTTACGAATTACTGTTCATTGAGTACTATTCGTTGTACACTATTCACGTATTTACTATTCATGTATTACTGTACAAATACACATTCATTACGTATTAATGTATGCGTACATACTATTTACGTATTTTTGTACGTACAAATACTATTCAAATGTAACTACTGTCTCAGTAAATTATAATTACTGAATTACCCTTCTGAACTTACTTTTTACATTTACAGAAAGTAATTTATATTTACATTTTTACCGTACGTAAATCACTTTTACATTTACCGTACGTAAAAGTAAATTACAAATTTACCCTTCGAAAACACTGTTCACGCGCCACCTCCGGCAGGCCTACGCGCCGACACCCCCAACGGCGCTATCACGCCACCGCCGCCCCATTTCTCTGCCTTTCTCCTCCCTCTTCTCCTCCACGGCCTCACGCCGCCTCCTACTCCCTCCACGCACCCACACGCGCCGCCTAAGGCGGCGGTAACCCCTCCTCCTCCGATCTACCCCAATCTTCCACAAATCCATCCAAAAACACAACAACAACATCACAACAACTCGATTCAATCAACCCTTACCTTGTTTGAACCGTGGGAAGCACCGGAGAGGCGCCGGAGTGGCTAGGCAGCGGCGGAAGAAATCTGCAGAAACTTGGCGACGTCCTAGCGACTTCACGACGGCGAGGCATGGGCTGGCGAGCTGGCGAGCTGAAGGGTGGCTGTGGGAGTCCTTGCGACAACGTTGAGCTGGGCGGTGCACGTCACGGCGGCCCGGCTCAACCACAAATGTGGCATTTTCCTTCACTTCAATGGTGCTATGATCGATCACATGCGACTCACCTGGTACATACTTCCTCAGCTTGGAAATGTGGAAGACGTTGTGAACGCCCGACATGCTAGTAGGCAAGGCTAGTCGATAAGCTAGTTCGCCCATCTTCTCAAGTATCTCAAAGGGCCCAACGTACCTCGGTGCCAACTTTCCCTTCTTGCCAAATCTCACTACACTCCTCATAGGCGAAACTTTCAAGAACACATGATCGCTGATCTCAAATTCCACATGTCTCCTCTTAAGGTCCGCATAGCTCTTCTGTCTACTCTGAGCGGTCCAGATTCTATCTCGAATGATCGAGATCTTCTCCGTGGTTTCCTGCACCACCTCTGGACCCATCAGTGCCTCATCTCCAACCTTGGCCCAACAGATCGGGGATCGACATGGTCTACCATAAAGAGCCTCATAAGGTGCCATGACAATACTAGAATGGTAGCTGTTGTTGTAGGCAAACTCAATCAATCTCAAATGATCTTCCCAGCTACCCTTGAAATCCAGCACACATGCTCTCAACATGTCTTCCATCACCTGGTTCACCCTTTTCATCTGTCCATCCGTCTGAGGGTGAAAAGATGTACTCATATCCAAGGTAGTGTCCATCGCCTTTTGCAAACCACCCCAGAACTTCGAAGTGAAACGTGCATCTCGATCAGAAAAAATAGAAACTGGAGCACCATGAAGTCTCACTACCTCATCCACATATAGTTTCCCAAGCACGTCCACTGAGTACTTCATCGACACTGGAAGAAAATGAGCCGACTTCGTCAACCGATCGACAATCACCCATATGGCATCGTGACCCTTCTTCGATCTAGGCAACCCAGTCACAAAATCCATAGTTATCTGCTCCCACTTCCAAAGAGGAATAGTCAGTGGTTTCAACATGCCAGCTGGTCGTTGATGTACTACTTTCACTTGCTGACATGTAAGGCACTTCGATACAAACTCCGCTACATCTTTCTTCATACCGTTCCACCAGAAATGCCTGCATAGGTCTTTGTACATCTTGGTGTTCCCTGGATGAAAGGTATAACGTGATCGATGTGCCGTACGAAGGACCTCTTCCCGAAAATCATCACAATCTGGGACACACAATCTTGCCCCAAACCTCAACCCTCTATCAGGTCCAACTCTCCACTCAGAAGGGTACTCATCAAGCGTATCAACTACAAGATCTGTCAACTTAGCTTGTGAGAGTCTATCCTGCGCCTGACCCTGTATGATCCTCGTGATCAATGTGGGTTGCACCCTGAAATTACCAAGAAAGACCCTTAGTTCTCCTCTCGATGGTACCAAATCAAACTCCGATGCAGTTTCGAGCATGAACCATTCCTGGACCATAAGTGAAGCCACCACACCTCTCGGTTTCCTGCTCAAGGCATCGGCCACCACATTTGCCTTCCCCGGGTGGTACTCTAATGTGAAAGTCATAGTCCTTGAGGAGTTCCATCCATCTCCTCTGCCTTATATTCAGCTCCTTCTGTGAGAACAAGTACTTCAAACTCTTATTATCTGAAAAGAGTTGAAACTTCTCGCCATACAAGTAATGTCTCCAAATCTTCAGGGCAAACACAACTGCCGCAAGCTCTAGGTCGTTTGTAGGGTATTTCTTCTCATGAATCTTCAACTGTCTAGAGCCATAAGCAACAACTCCTCCATGCTGCATCAACACACAACCTAAACCTTGGAGCGAAGCATCACTGTAAATGACATAGCCACCACCACTCGAAGGAATCGTCAACACTGGAGCTGTGGTCAGACTGGTCTTTAGCTTGTTGAATGCTTCTTCACATGCATCCGTCCACATGAACAGAGTATCTTTCTTGGTCAACTTGGTCAATGAAGATGTGATACTAGAAAACACCTCGATAAACCTCCTGTAGTAACCTGCCAAACCAAGGAAACTACGAATCTCTGTAGGGTTCTTTGGACGACTCCAATTCTTTACTGCTTCTACTTTTGATGGGTCCACTAGTACTCCATCTTTTGAGACAACATGACCAAGGAATTTGACCTCTTCCTTCCAGAACTCGCACTTCTCTAGCTTGGCATACAATCTCACCTCCTTCAAGGTCTGCAACACTGTTCTCAGATGCACCACATGTTCTTCTTGTGTCTTGGAGTATATCAGAATGTCATCCACAAACACCACAACAAACTCATCTAAGTACGGGCTAAATACTTGGTTCATCAAACTCATAAAGACAGTTGGTGCATTAGTTAGACCAAACGGCATGACAACAAGCTCATAATGTCCATACCGGGTCCTGAAGGCTGTCTTCAATATATCTTCTTCCTTCACCTTGGGCTGACGATAACCGAATCTCAAATCAATCTTAGAGAACACCGTTGCACCTTTAAGCTGATCGAACAAGTCATCAATCCTAGGTAAGGGGTACCTATTCTTGATGGTCACCTTGTTCAGTTCTCTGTAGTCCACACATAACCGTAGAGAACCATCTTTCTTCTTCACGAACAAAACCGGTGCTCCCCAAGGTGAAACACTAGGTCTAATGAACCCTTGGTCTAATAGCTCATCGATCTGCACCTTCAACTCCTTAAGTTCATTCTACCCCATTCTATAGGGCGCCTTTGACACAGGTGTTGTACCAGGTACTACATCAATGCATAAATCTACGACTCTTCGAGGAGGTAGCCCCGGTATCTCTTGGAACACCTCACTAAACACAGATACTACCACAATGTCTGCAATAGTCACTTTCTGATCCACCGACTCCATATGTGCCAAAACTCCTGATCTCATGGCGTTATCAGACTTGAGGCAACGATAACGAAACACTGGCTCCCTAGGTCTATGAAATGATACCACCATGTCAAAACAATCAATCACCGCATGATGCGGTCTCAACCAATCAATCCCCAAGATCACATTATAGGTGTGGTCCGGAATCACAATCAACGAAGCAGAGAACTCTCTACTCCCAATCACAATCGGACAAGCCTTGCAGATTGTCTCTAACTCAAGGGACACTCCAAGGGGTGAAGTGACACATAAAGCGTTCCCAAGAGGTGTAGGAATCAATCCTAGTATCTTTACTACCGAACTAGCAATAAATGAATGTGATGCTCCCGTATCAAACAGTACTCTAGCAAGCTAGTCAAAAAGTGATACTGTACTTTCCACCCATGTGTCTCGCTGACCCATTGCGAACACTCTAGCTTGGCCCGCTGGTAGCTGTCTCTGCGGCCGTTCATGTCTACCCTGAAGAGGTCGGGTACAATCCCTAGCAATGTGTCCCACTTGCCCGCACCGGTAGCAGCTAGCTCTCTTCGATTTCGGACATGTTGTGGCGTAGTGCCCCGATGCTAATGGTCTAACTAGGGCTGCCCTGATAGGTAGAGGTGTTACATTTACCATACGTAAATCACTTTTACATTTACCGTACGTAAATCACTTTTACATTTACCGTACGTAAAAATAAATTACAAATTTACCCTTCGAAAACACTATTCACGCGCCGCCGCACGTGGCGGCGCGTGGGGTACACCGCCACCTCCGGCAGGCCCACGCGCCGACACCCCCAACGGCGCGTATCACGCCACCGCCGCCCCATTTCTCTTCCTTTCTCCTCCCTCTTCTCCTCCACGGCCTCACGCCACCTCCTACTCCCTCCACGCACCCACACGCGCCGCCTAAGGCGGCAGTAACCCCTCCTCCTCCGATCTACCCCAATCTTCCACAAATCCATCCAAAAACACAACAACAACATCACAACAACTCGATTCAATCAACCCTTACCTTGTTTGAACCGTGGGAAGCACCGGAGAGGCGCCGGAGTGGCTAGGCAGCGGCGGAAGAAATCTGTAGAAACTTGGCGACGTCCTAGCGACTTCGCGACGGCAGGGCATGGGCTGGTGAGCTGGAGGGTGGCTGTGGGAGTCCTTGCGACGACGTTGAGCTGGGCGGTGCACGTCACGGCGGCCCGGAGGGTGGCAGATTGACGAGATGAATTTTCGGAAGGAGAGAGAAGGAGAATCGGGGAGAGAGAGAGCTAAGGGAGGCGGGTGAGAGGTGAGAGAGTGTGGTTTCTAGAAATGGAAACCCTAATCACAAAAATGTCCTTTTTATACTCGTTTCCAAAATGGGAAACTAACTTCCGACGTTAATAACTTTCACGTACGACCTCCGATTCGAACGCGTGAAGCGTTCACGAACTCATATCGACGAGCTCTACAATTTTCGTGAAGGAAGTTTTCGTAACCGAGCGATGGAATAAAAGTCGATATATTCGTTCGGAAACGTAACGTTTTTTCTAATTAAACGTTCCGAGAACGTTTCCGTTTCCGTTTCGTAAAGTCGCAAACAATCAAATTCATTTTAATTGAATTTCACAACTTTATAGAGTTCAAATCAAACCAAATATTGTTTTGAACAATAGGGTTATTACAATATGAATATCGTGTTTTAGGATGTTCATACCTTCATTTGAAATATCCTTTAATGCCCATAAAAACGAGCAAACCCAGCTAGAGAAAGTGAGAAACAGTATTAGGGTTTTGTTAATTTTCCAATCTATATATAACATGCACTAACCATGGAGATCACTGTACAACCCAAATTTCACCGGTACCATCCTCTTTCCTATCCTCGCCTTCCAAAATCACACTCAACTTCGATATAGAAGTATAACTTCTTCTTTTTCTCACTGTTTCTGGATGAACACCAAAACTGCCTCTGCTGGTCACCATCTTAGGCTTCACATCCTTCTTCATAATACTAAATACAACTTGATCATCCCCTCCTTTACAACAACGCCTACTACTCCGTCTCATATTGCGAAGCGCCAAACTTGCCCTAACAGCCAAAGCTGCCATCTCCTCCGCCCGAAGTGGCTTATTCAGCCAATTTAACGGCAATACAAAGTAAAGCTGACCCAGATGAAGCTCTTCATCCCCATTAACAGCCGTTATAAAGCCTCCGTAATCCATGTCGTCGGCATCACAAACAAACCCCGGGGAATTGATCTTCTGCAGCACGTAGGATGCCCTAACTGGGTTTGAGAATTCTTGAAGCTGCCCATCTTGCAGAACCAGCTTGGTTGTGACCACGGAAGATGACGAGCTGCAAATACCCATTTAGACATGAGTCATTTTGGTTAGGACTTCGGAGTTTAAAGGAAGATCTAGATCTACGCATGTGTTTTGTTAATTTGATAGAATATATAGTTAATTAGCTTTAATTACTCTTAAATTAAGGGATCGCGGAAGATATCTTTAATTTATTTGTGTTAAACTTTTCTTGCAACTTGGGATTGATCGCCATTATTTTGGACCTATTTCTCCCAACATCTTATTTTGCTATACGCCTATACGGTATATGACTATACGGTGATCATTTATGAGTAATATATACTTGCTTGTTTCTGGTCACCAAAATGTTAACACATTTCCGTGACGGGACATTTTCCAGTAAAATCTTCTCTCATTTCGGTCACAGGACATGTGGGAGGGGACTCAACCGGGCAAGATACCAGGCTGGCATGACCTGCCACATGATCTCTGGCTTAAGCGCCGCCGCCGCCGTCCAAAGTAACTCGCCAGAACAGTAAACATACGGTGCTCAAGCACGTTTTCCCACATCGAGAATAGAGAATTGTACTTCTCCCAATGCGCCTATAAAACCCGCCAAAGATCTCCTAAAGAGGCTAACATATTCTTAACTCCCGAACTTAAATTATGTTATGTATATGTTGGCATAGGCTTATGCCCGCCATAATCAGCACAACTACCAGCGCATTAAAGCTAACGTATAGCACAATCTTACAATACTAATAGCAAGTCAGCCGCGCTAGCTACACAACGGGCCTTCCCACGGCCCAAACTGACTACGGACGTGCCCTCACGCGCATCTCAAAGAAGGCTCCAGAGAGCACCTTAATCGGACCTCGTCCCACATCGAATGGTAAGTAAACGATCCACTTCAACTCAACAATAAAAGGTCAGACTCTTGACCTTACAAGGCAAGTACACTGAACTTTCTACCATAACTCTGCACAAATTACCATTGCCCTAACTTAAGCGTCGGAGAGTCGAAGACCACGCCGCCGTGGTCTCTACTCTAACGACGTGTGTTACTTGCGACAGGAAAGTGACCAGGAGTACGGCGTACTATATACACGAGGAGCACGGCGTACTGGATCAAGTGGGAATCACAGCATTAACATTGGCGCCGTCTGTGGGAAACCGCAACAAAAAGTCAAACAAAACAAAACACACCCCATGCAACACCTAGCCAAACAATTACAGTTCGACATGGGCACTACGAATCCGTCCCCCTCTACCCCGGCAGGCGGTCACATCGAAGACGTCACAGACCTTAGTCTCAACCACCCCCTACCCTCCGCCAACGACCCTTTCATCCTCACACCTACACCCGGAACAGTCGTTAGTACCAATGCGACTACAGATCCGGCAACCACCGCAAGAATGGAAAGCATGGCTCGCGATCTAGCCGATTGCCAGCAGCGCGAGGTACTGGAACGCGAGAAAGCAGCAGCTCTTCAGAGCGAACTTGACAGGATACGGACACAGCTCGAACGGGCTGAGCGCAGTCATTTACATGGGGAGTCAAATCGCGAGGGCAGCGCGCAAACAAGAGGACGAGAACAAGTTCGCTTAAGCATCAGCTTGACCCCCTCCGAACTCGCCAAGAAACGGCCACCATCACCACGGCGTATCCATAACCGTGAGGAAGGAAGCACAAGCGTCACCTCCCGTTCCAGACCCCACACAGCCGCTCACAACAGCGAGTCTGCCACGCTAGCCCTAATCTTGCAGCGCCTAACAGCGATAGAACAACGGGATGCCAATCCACGGTGCCAACCAGTGTTCGCGGTCAGGCCAGGCCCATTCACTGCGAGAATAATGAACACCGTGCGTCCTTCTCAATCCAAGAGCCCAAAAATCACGCCATACACAGGTGAAGGCGACCCATTCCGGCATATTGATAACTTCAAAAAAGTCACCGCCAGTAGAGAATTCGACGACGCCACCTTGTGCCACCTATTCAGCGAAACATTAGATGGGGATGCCATGAATTGGTTCTTTGAACAACCAGCGAACTCCATGGATTCTTTCGCGCAGTTAACCACAGCATTTCTTAATCGGTTTATACTCATGGTCGGGGCCGCCCACACAACTGATGGCCTATTTCAAGTAAAACAAGAGAGCAGGGAAACATTGGGCACCTTCGTCATGCGATGGCAGACTGCGGCATCTAGATGTCGGAACCTGAACAAAACGCTCGCCTTGGCTGCTTTTAAGGAAGGACTACGGTCAGAGAACTTCTTGTTCCACATTAATGTGGACCCTCGAATGCACGGCGCCACATACGATGACATCATGACTGAAGCAGTACGATACGCTCAAGCAGAATACGTCACATACGGAGAGAAGCGGACCCCAGTACCATTAGACAAAACTACTGTGACGCAGACGTCTACACACACAGTCCCCCTCCAGCGCGAGCTCTTCCCAAACACAGAAGACCATAGCAAAGGCAGGAAAAGAGAGTGGCATCAAGCCAATCACCATGATGCGCGTAACAACGATCGGCACAGAGGCCGGGACAAGAACAGGAGACTCGGCCAGGAACGTCGCGACACCAGAGACCCCCGCCAAGTTAATGCGATGGGACGCCGTAGTGACCACACACTGCCTAGGGAAGAGACCCTGGAAGACTTTTTCCACGCACATCAGGGCACGTTGAGGAAACCAGCAAGACCGCTACGCCCCCAAACCGAAGCAGAAACTGGTAAATGGTGCAGATTCCACGAAAATGGAAGTCATAACACGAATGATTGCCACACCCTCCGCATATTAAGAGCCAATGGCGACACGGGAGTTCGCCCGGCGCAGCAGAGGGCACAGCAGAATGTGGTTGCTGCAGTCGAGACCCTACGCCGCATCAACGTTATAGAGGGAGGAGCCCCGAAGACCAACTTGTCCAACCGAGCAAAAAAGCGCTGTGACCGCAATAATCACCCAAGGCAGGTGTACGCCATCACAGGAGGAACCGTTAAACGACAGAAAGAAGGATGGAAACCGATCACCTTCACTGAGGACGAGGAAATTGGCATCTCCCTACCCAATGACGACGCTTTCCTCATAGACGCAATCTTGGGCGGACAATGGGATGTAGGAAAGATGATGATCGACACGGGATCTGCAGTCAACGTCCTATTCAAAGGCTGCTACGAAAAAATGGAGCGTAGCGGCAAGAAGTTGGTACAAGACCACGAACCGCTAGTCAGCTTCTCTGGTGACATAACCCAACCCCTAGGTTCGGATTATATGACAGTACGCATTGGGACCGCACCATGCACAGTTTGCGTCGAAGCTGAGTTCATCATAGTCGATGCCTACAGCTCATACAACGGGATCATCGGCCGGCCTACACTTAACCGGATGCGAACTTTTATCGCCGGACACATGATGCTCATGAAATTCCCAACTCCGCACGGAACAGGACAGGTCCGGGGTTCACAATCCGTGGCAAAAGATTGCCAGACACGCGCAATTCGACAAACGCGCAACCGACACGAAATCCTGGCAGTACACGCCACAGTAAACTTAACCGACAAAGTTGTCGACGCACGAGATGGCGAAACGTCGAGGGGAAAGAGCAAGCAGAAGGCTACGCCATACGAGACAAAAATCCCGGAAAACCCTGAATCCTCATTGAAAAGCATTACGCCATTCGCAAGTCATCCGGAGCGCAAGATCAAAATCGGGGCAACTCTCAATCCCACTGTTGAGAGAGATTTAACAAGTTTCTTGGGCGACAACATGGAAGTCTTCGCATGGTCTTATGAAGACATGCCTGGCATCTCGCCCAACATCATCATGCATGAATTGCACATCAAATCTTCCGCACACCCAATTAAGCAAAAGCGCCGAAGCTTCGACGATGAAAAAAGCATGGCGATACGCCAGGAAGTTGACAAATTGAGAGGCATGAAGTTCGTCCGGGAAGTACAGTACCCTGAGTGGATCTCAAACTGTGTTATGGTACGTAAAGCCAATGGTAAATGGCGTATGTGTGTGGATTACAAGAACGTAAACAAAGCATGCCCAAAGGACAGTTTCCCCCTACCAAGAATTGACCAGCTCATTGATGCCACGGCAGGTCACGAGTTGCTCAGTATGATGGACGCCTACTCCGGATACAATCATATACGCATGAACCCGGCGGATCAAGAAGCTACGACCTTCGTCACTGATAGGAGCCTGTACTGTTATAACGTAATGCCCTTCGGATTAAAAAATGCGGGTGCTACGTATGTGCGTTGCGTCACACAAATGTTTGACCAACACATCGGTCGGGAAATCGAGGTGTACGTCGATGACATACTGGCCAAAAGCATAAAAGCAGAAGACCATGTAACCAACCTCCGAACCATCTTCAATGTGCTCAAAAAGTACAAGATGAGATTAAACCCGGAGAAATGTTTTTTCGGCGTAACAACAAGCAAGTTCCTGGGCTACATCGTCAGTCAACGCGGCATAGAGGCAAATCCCGAAAAGATACAAGCCATCCTAGATATGGCGCAGCCAATACTCAAGAAGGATGTAGAAGCCCTCCAAGGCAGACTCGTGGCGTTATCTAGATTCATATCAAGACTGACTGACAAGTGTGAGCCGTTCTTCAAATTGTTAAGGCGCTCTAAGAGCAAACTGATCGAATGGACACCGGACTGCCAAGAGGCCTTTCAGGGATTGAAAAATTACCTTGCCGCAGTACCATTATTGTCAACCCCACAACCGGGTGAACCCCTGTACCTTTACCTAGCGGTATCCACAACCGCGGTCAGCAGTGCCTTAGTTCGCCGTGATGGAACTAAAGAACTGCCAGTTTTTTACGCAGGACGAGCCATGAACGGCCCAGAGACGAGATACCCAACATTGGAGCAGTTAGCCCTCGCGCTCATCGTAGCAGCCAGACGACTGCGCCACTATTTCCAAGCTCACAGCATCCACGTACTTACAAATCAACCTCTCAAACAAATACTACAGAATCCAGAACACTTCGGGCGACTCAGCAAATGGGCTATCGAGCTGACAGAATTCGACATCGAATACAGACCACGACCCGCCGTCAAAGGACAGGCCGTAGCCGATTTCATAGCAGAAATGATCCCCCGAGGTACGGCGGAAGTGGAACCAGATAAGGTCATCCACCCCGTCAGTATTTCGCCATGGAACTTGCACGTAGATGGCTCTAGCTGCGCAAAATCTAGCGGAGCGGGGATCATCTTGAGCGGACCGGGGGGACTCGAACTCGAGTATGCTTTAAAATTCAACTTTGCTGCCTCCAACAATGTAGCGGAGTACGAAGCACTGATTGCGGGACTACAATTGGCCTTAAGCACGGGTGCCACTAGCATTAATGTGTTTAGTGATTCTCAGCTCGTAGTCAATCAAATCACCGGGTCCTTCACTGCTAAGGATGAGCAACTAGCAGCCTACCTGGCGTATGCCACAACATTATTAAAGCGGTTCGAATTCTACCACATCAATCAAATACTGAGGGCCAATAACGCAAGAGCGGACTCCTTAGCAAGACTCGCCACGGCGCAACCCCACCAATGCCACCAGGATACCAGGGTCGAAATTCTCCACCATCCCTCCATTCACCAGACCTTGCAACAGATATGCCAGATAGAGCGCTACCAAGCCTCGTGGATGGATGAGATAGTAGCATTCAAGTGCAACGGCAAGCTACCAGAAGACGAGACCATGGCAAAACAACTAAGGAGACGGGCGGTAAGATATTACCTGCGGAACAACACACTCTATCGCCACGGTCTGCTGAATGCTGACCTCAAATGCGTCACAACCAAAGAAGGCAAGCAGATCTTGAACGAAATCCACAGCGGTGATTGTGGCAACCATTACGGCAGCCGCGCATTGGCCGCAAAAACACTCCGCACAGGATATTATTGGCCCACATTAGCCTCCGATGCACAGGAGCTCGCCAGGTCTTGCCACAAATGCCAAATCCATGGACCCATACCACGCCTACCCTCCGAACCACTATCCTACATAGTTAGCCCGTGGATCAACTGCCTTTGGGGAATGGATCTGATTGGCCCATTACCCGTCGGGAAATGTCAATTCAAGTGGGTCATTGTATGTATCGATTATCATTCCAAATGGATTGAAGCTGCGCCCCTGACGGCCATAACAACCGAGAAGGTTCAAAACTTCCTGCAACGCAACATCTTCTACCATCACGGTACGCCGGAGTCTATCATCACATATAACGGTACGCAATTCAACAACGAGTACCTCATCAGTTGGTGCAAGGCAAGAGGAACTAAGCTCAAATTCGCATCCGTAGCACATCCAAAAACCAATGGGCAGGTAGAAGCCGCCAACAAATTGATTAAAAGCCTTCTTCGGAAAAAGCTGGGTGAAGCTAAAGGACTTTGGCCAGAAAAACTTGACGAGGTAGTATGGGCAATCCGTACCACACCAACAGAGGCCACGGGCGAAACTCCTTTTTGCTTAATGTATGGCACGGAAGCAGTTCTACCCATCGAAATAATTCAGCCAACACAACGGGTTTCGCTATTCGACCCTGATACCAATTCGGACAGTATACACCTTGATAAGGATCTCCTGGAAGAGAAACGCATCACAGCGCACCGCCATAGCATCCAGAACAAACAGCGCGTGGCACGCTTCTCTAACTCGAGAGTCAAGAGCAGGACACTACAATTAGGCGACTGGGTCCTAAAGAAGATCCAAACAAAGGTCACTGGACTACGCCCGAGATGGGATGGACCGTATAAGGTCGTCCAAATCATAGCACCAAACACGTACTGCCTAGAAGACAAGTACGGAGAGAAACTAGCCCATCCTTGGAACATGGAACAACTCAAGTACTATTACAAGTAAGAGTCCACGCGTAGCACACGACAAGGACTAACTGTTTGAGTGCTTCTGGCACACTGCTTTAGCTATCTTTGTACAAAACGGCTTCGGCCAGGCTATCAATGAAATGAGGAATTTTTCAAACCATTGACCCTTACTACGCTAGCGTACTATGGCAATTAAATTCCTTCGACAGACAATTTCATTGTGCGCGCAACAAAGATAGAATTAAGCATACAACCAAAAGCACAAAAATACAACCACAATATTGCTACGGCAATAGTACAAAAACAACACGAATCAAAATGAACTTCCATTCATCAGACGATAACAAGTTCGGCACAAAGGCCGTTACAAAAAAAAAAATTTACAAGAACATAAAGGCTACGGCGACAGGAGACGCATTACAATCATCTTGTCACCCTATCCTACTCCTCCCCCGCAATTTGGTCCGCCAGCGTTGCTCAGACCGCATCGTCGGTACCCGCAGCTTCTAGCCCCGCCGCTTCCCCCGATTCGCCTTGCGGCGGTTGTGCATCCTGATGCTCTGAGAAGGAGGAGTAGGAGAGGGAGTCTCCGGATTAGAATCAGACCTGTCATTATCACAAGAAAGACCTGTCATTAGAAATTTCCTTACCACCTTCGGCCTCCGCAGTAGTAGCAGGCTGCGAAAAGGGCGGAGTCACTTCATGTGGCATGGGCGGCGGTTCCAAGCCCTTCTCCGTCAGCCGGACCTCGTAGTCCGCGGGATCCAGCATCTCCAGCTCCTGGAACTGCGCTATCATGTCACCCACGGCCGTGACATAGTACCCTTCCAAGTACTTAGTCATCTCCGTGGATGATTTGAAGGCAGCCACGGCGCTAGACGCAGCCTCCTCTGCTACGCGGGCCCTCTCAGCTTCCGCCTCCTCGCTCATCCGTCTAACGAGCTCCTCTGCATCTGCAAGGGCAGACTGCGCCGCATCCCTCTCCGCCGCCGCTTCCCGGGCAAGTGACTCCGCTACCTCTCGACGGGCAACCTCCTGCCGAAGGTCCTCCTGGAGGTTCGCCGCATTTTCCAACTTGGCCCTAGCATTGGCCAAGTCATTTTCCAGCAGCAACACCCTTGTCGCATGGGTGCTGTCCCGTTCAACCACTTCGGCGAGATGGCGCTGCGCCTCCAGAGCATCCCGCTCCGCATCAAGCAAATTAAAAACCATCTTCGCTGCCCTCGTGGCAGCAAGACCAAGGGGACTCCGCAGGTCCAGACCAGATCCTTCAGGGCGCCTCAAACCCCCGAGCCTGGCGCGCTGACTAAGCAACACCAGCTTCTCCAGTTCCGAACCTCCTAGCTGGCTCAGAGGACTGCGGTCCAAGGCAGACAGATCCTCGAAAACCCGAGACTCCGTGAAGGTGAGTGGCGTCGGCTGCGTGGTCCTCTGTCTTTTAGGAGGCGGAGCCTCCACTGTCGCATCCTCCACATCCTCGGGAGCAACAGATGACTTTGCTCTTTTCGAAGATGCGCCCGCCTTCTGCAGCTTTTTCCTGCCAGTCTCAAGTGACACCGCCGGATCAGCCAGATGCGGATCAGCATCGATACGGCCCACTCCTTCCGCATCACTGCGGCGCGGTAATCCCTGTTCATTTGGCAGGTTCGCATGCAGAGGAATGGACAGGTCCACAACCACGGACGAATCCTCGACTCGCTGCGCTGCGACGTTTACTTTCTTTGTCGAGGCTGCCACCTTCTTAGACATGACGCGTCGCAACATCGTGATCGCTAGCCCTTCAGTATTCGGCGTAACGTCAGGATCTTCCTGCTGCAGAAACCGGGCGTAGCAGATGCGCTCTGATTTCTCGAAATTCCTATTCACCGAGAGCGTCGTAGCTGCACATATAACAAAAGATTAGTATGCCACAAACAAAGCAAAGAGGGAGGAACAGAGCGCTTCTACTTACGATGACGACGGAGTAATCCTTGCTCGAACAGGAGGTACGGGTTCGTCAATACCTTTAAATCGTGAACCAAGTCTTCACCCTGACACCTCCAAAGATAAGTTACGCGATTCACCCGATCAACCTCTCGTTCGGACAAAACCAATCTCCTTCCAGCTACACAAACAAAAACAGAGCGAAGGTAGCATCAGCAAACAATCATTCCGTAGTAACAACATTTAGTAAAGCATTGAAACCTACAGTCAATAGCCCGAAACCGCGAGGGAATACGTTTCCTTGGGACATACTCTACCCCGTTAATGCGCCCATACTCCCACCCGTCCTCCACCACGAAGCTGTTTTTTCTCCAGTTCGCCTCCGAGGTGGGCCAGTTCTCTAAAACCTGGTACTCACTGCGCTCATCCCGCCTCACAAACCGCGCGGTCCCCCCATTACCATTACGCTGGTTGTAGTCCACTTTGAAGAAATGGAGTACCTCCGCCGCAGTAGGAGCCGAACACCCCGACAGGTAGAATAATGAACAGAGACCGAGAAGAACCCGCCACATGTTGTAACTCACTTGGCCAATGCTAGGGCCAAGTTGCCGGAAAACAATCATCTAAGGATCAAATAGACCCAAAACCCACAAATTTGCCGGAAAGACCCAAAACCACCGATTTACCCTACAAACACAAATCTACCAACAAACAACAAGCCACAAACCGAATGAAGAAGGATCCGACCAGAAAACATACCTAAAAAAGCCGATTCACGCAAAAATCCCGATGAGTTTTCGCTTGGAAGAAAAGGGAGCAGACGAGAGCAAAAGAGAGGGAATGAGAGAATTTGGATTTCGAAAAACTTGGGTCTGTCGATAATGACAGCCATTCTGTCCCTTTCACCCTTTTGTAGTAAAATCCACCTCACATCCAGCCCGTTGATCCCTCAGAAGCGATCCTTAGCCGTCAGATTCAGAAAACCGTTACTCGCATCCTAGTCGTCGACCCAAGAGGCATCGCTCCAGATCTCGCCACGTGGCCTGAGTTACCGAGGCAACGTTTCGGTTACACACGCCTTAATTACCGCAATAACTGTCTTCTCGGATAACGTCAACCCACGAATTTGAAACGTTCACGAAACATCCGCCCAATGCATGTATGACACGTGCTGCCCACAGCACGAATGGCGCTGTTCCTAACCTACACGCACCACGCTCAAAGACAGCGATAAGACGTCCTATGCGTAAGCACTTACTACGCCATAACGGACGCACTACGCTCAAAGACAGCGATAAGACGTCCTATGCGTAAGCACTTACTACGCCATAACGGACGCACTACGCTCAAAGACAGCGATAAGACGTCCTATGCGTAAGCACTTACTACGCCATAACGGACGCACTACGCTCAAAGACAGCGATAAGACGTCTTATGCGTAAGCACTTACTACGCCATAACGGACGCACTACGCTCAAAGACAGCGATAAGACGTCCTATGCGTAAGCACTTACTACGCCATAACGGACGCACTACGCTCAAAGACAGCGATAAGACGTCCTATGCGTAAGCACTTACTACGCCATAACGGACGCACTACGCTCAAAGACAGCGATAAGACGTCCTACGCGTAAGCCCTTACTACGCCATAACGGACGCACTACGCTCAAAGACAGCGATAAGACGTCCTACGCGTAAGCCCTTACTACGCCATGATAGATGCACTACGCTCAAAAGTAGCGATATAAGACGTCCTATGCGTAAGAACTTACTACGCCATGACGGACGCACTACGCTCAAAGACAGCGATAAGACGTCCTATGCGTAAGAACTTACTACGCCATGACGGACGCACTACGCTCAAAGACAGCGATAAGACGTCCTATGCGTAAGCACTTACTATGCCATAACGAACGCACTACGCTCAAAGACAGCGATAAGATGTCCTATGCGTAAGCACTTACTACGCCATAACGGACGCACTACGCTCAAAGACAGCGATAAGACGTCCTACGCGTAAGCCCTTACTACGCCATGATAGACGCACTACGCTCAAAAGTAGCGATATAAGACGTCCTATGCGTAAGAACTTACTACGCCATGACGGACGCACTACGCTCAAAGACAGCGATAAGACGTCCTATGCGTAAGGCCTTACTACGCCATGATAGACGCACTACGCTCAAAAGTAGCGATATAAGACGTCCTACGTGTAAGAACTTACTACGCTATGTCGGATGCACCACAGAGCGAAGCAATCAAACGTATTACACAACAAAAAACTCGGCATTCCTTAACCGGGGAGTGGGGGGACTACGAGAGGGTCTGCAAGACCCATTGCTGATTATGGCAAGACGCTCAATTATTAACTCCCCAGTCAAGAAATTACCTCCCTTGACTGGGAACTTGGGGGGACTTGTTGGCATAGGCTTATGCCCGCCATAATCAGCACAACTACCAGCGCATTAAAGCTAACGTATAGCACAATCTTACAATACTAATAGCAAGTCAGCCGCGCTAGCTACACAACAGGCCTTCCCACGGCCCAAACTGACTACGGACGTGCCCTCACGCGCATCTCAAAGAAGGCTCCAGAGAGCACCTTAATCGGACCTCGTCCCACATCGAATGGTAAGTAAACGATCCACTTCAACTCAACAATAAAAGGTCAGACTCTTGACCTTACAAGGCAAGTACACTGAACTTTCTACCATAACTCTGCACAAATTACCATTGCCCTAACTTAAGCGTCGGAGAGTCGAAGACCACGCCGCCGTGGTCTCTACTCTAACGACGTGTGTTACTTGCGACAGGAAAGTGACCAGGAGTACGGCGTACTATATACACGAGGAGCACGGCGTACTGGATCAAGTGGGAATCACAGCATTAACAGTATACTAACTTAAACTTTGAAGGGTCAAAGGTCAGTACACCACTGACACATCAGAATACATGCTACGAGGCGCAAGATATCCCGAATTCAGCACCTGTAACACAGATTAAATTGCTTTCAAAAATAATAATTTCATTTATCATGATTGATTTTGAGCACATGAAACATGATCTTATACACTGGTATATACTCTCTCTTTTTTTCATCTCAAACGGACTGGGATCCTCTCCTAATACAAGCCTCCTAATATTGCCTAATAAGTAAATCTCAGATGTTCATAAATCAACAGCAATATCACTTCTCCCTCTTCATTTTGTTTGTCACTTCTTTTCTAGATCTATTTTTCTTCCTCTCTCCTCTCATCGGGTCATCCCAACTCAGTAACACAATACAGAAAAGAGCAATACAACAGAGAACACTTAGAACAACAACAACAAAAACGAAGAACGAACCGAAACAAAGAACCAACTGCTACATACCAAACTCTGACCCAAAAGGACCAAAATTTCTTGCTTCACTTCCACTTTATTTCTATCGCAGCCAGATCGTGTCAACCACTGAGCCAACTTGGGGTTTATACTGATTTGGATAGGTTATTCAGTCTTTTCCTTAACTAGAAGTAGATCAAAGCTAAGAGCTTTTGGTGTGTTTGGACTGTTTGCTTGTTATTTGGGACATTTTTATTGGTTTTTGATATATTGACTGGTTTTCACTCAGAGAGTAAAGAGAGTAATGCATCAAATACAAGATTTGTGCTTGTTATCATTGCTTTATTGATTCTGGGTTAAGTTTATGGAAATTTGTGTCTCTATCTGGGTGTTCAGTTTCTAATGATATGGGTTATGTTTATTAATTGGAATAGTTTGCTTGTATTGGGGTATGACTCTTTGATTTGAGGTGTGGATAAGGTTTTGGTTAGGAGGAGCTTGCTGGACTTGATACAAATAGCCCAGATAATTGGCCCCTAAATGAAGAGCAAAGTGCACAGACATAGAATTTGGGATATGTGAGGAGGTAGATAGAGAGAGTCCGAAGAACCAAAATATTTATAAAGAATTGACCGCGGAGGATGCCGGCGATGTGGGGTTTATAGGGGGAGGCAGAGATTTGGCGACGGAAGAGATGAGAGATTGGCAGGGGTCAAAGGGTTAGGGATGAAGGGGGAACAGAGAATTGGCTGAGACAAGGGTAGGAGACATTTATTAACATTGAGCTCATCTTAACCATTGATTAATAATGGATGGCCACGATTTACTTGTTAGAATATTAGCAGACATTGTATGAGGAGAGGATCCAATCCATCTCAAACCATGCAAAGAATTAATTATATATTTCCAGAGTAATTTGTTTTGGCAAGAGTATGTACCCTATTGAATCCCCGTAGATGGAAGGCTTAAGAGCGGCAATTTACATACTTCGATTCGTTTCATTTATTGGATTGGAGAAGAAGCATACCATTAACTATAAGATTTCAACTTCCACATATGGAAGTTAAAAGTTGAAATCTTATAGTTATTGTTGGAAGATATGTAATTAATTTATTGGACTAGATCAAACTTGAATTGATACTAGGCAGTGTTACGAGCGCTAAAACCGGTAGATCTAACTTCTCATAACCTTGTATTCTAGTGTGTCAGCTCAGTTTGACCTGCACTCAACACGTGTCAAAGTCAAAAGGTCAGCGGTACGCCGACCTTTGACTTTCTGAAACTTAAGTTAGAATCTAAAACGAAATTTAAGTTTGAGAGTAAAGATTTAGGAATACGTTACCTTTTTCTGGTGGTCTACGTGGACCTTTTATGGGCACATTGGGAGAAGTGATGAGTTCTTCCTTTGATGTGGGAATGTGAACCAGCATAAGATGCATTTATTATTCAAGTGTGCCACCTTGGGTTGCGTCAATGGCGAGGTTCATACCGGAGATATTGATACCTTCCTAGCTATTATGACTCCCGGTGTTACCAGGTTACCGGTCACCGGTCCGGCGACCGGAATCAGACGTGATTTGGCCGGGAATTACCCCATTCATGGTAAGGTGTTAACAAGTCCCCAAGTCCCCAGTTGAGGAGATTCCTTGGGTGGGAGTTTCGTACTATTATTTCCAGCGCAGATATCCAAGTTCAAATTGCTCGGGACCCGGGCTAGCCAATTTTATGGTGTCAGAGCTCGATGTTAGGCTCATGGGTTAACTAACACTCGAAGTATCCATGTCGGAGAGTGACCAAGGACCTCAGAGCTTGGCTCGGGGGTTATCTAGCCTCTGGAGCATCCATAGATTCGGAGTGTGACCTACGATGTCAGGGCTAGGCACGAGGGTTAACTATCCCCCGAAACATCCAAGGATCAAGTGGTCGAGGATCTCCATATCAGTTGTATATGTTATAAATGTTCGAGCATCCTTGCACCTGGAGTGTGGCCTAGGGTCTTAGTGTTAGACAAATAGGTTAACTAACAATCGGAGTCAAGCACGCGGTTTAACTAGCCTCCAGAGCACCCATGAACCTGGAGTGACCTAGGATCTCGGGGCTACGCACGTAGGTTAACTAGCATCCGGAGCATCCATGGGTTTAGAGATTGGCCCGGGTCGGAGATTTAACTGAATCTGGTGTATTGTGGTGAGTCCCCAAAGTCCCCAGCTAAGGGATGTCTTGAACAAAACGCACCAGGGGTTTGACATTTAATGCAAAGGACAAGCGTGGGGCCTTTGAGGAAATAAGGCGACGCTGACGTAGGCAATAATGATGACGCCTGGAGAGGAGTAGCGAGTGTGGATCAGTTATGGGAGTACGGGGTTATGCGTGTCCGTGGGGCATATTGGTTTGAGAACCGATGAGTTTTGTGGGTAGTGGGGCATGTGGCGGTCTTCGGACATGCATTGGCATTTGGGTTCGACGGGCCCGATGAATTCGAACTTGTATAAATAAAGGGTGAGAAGACTAGGTTTCTTTTCGTTGTTGTTTGAGAGTGAAAGTAGAAAACAAAAGTTGAAATCAGAGGAGAAAGAAAATAAAGAGAAATGTTCGGCAGTTTCACTCAGAATAGTGTGAAGAACTCGGCGTTTGCAACCACCATTGTCAACGTCAACTCCGAATTCAACCACCAGAGGTACACTACCAGACTAATTATTGGTTGTTTCGTGTTTAGGGTGAGTATTTGGGAATCTTGGCTAATGTATTGATATGGGGATTGTAGCAAATGGGGAAGTCTGGTGGAGTGATTTGGAGTAGGGAAGATGTTGCATTAAGTGTCCCTGCTTCAAACACACCGGAGCAAACTGTGAGTTGGGGAGAGGGACACACCGGGAGTTTGTTCTTTATGAGTGATGCAGGGTCATCAAGTAACCCACTCGGTCTTTTGTTGTAGGTAATTGAAAAAATGGCAGAAAGAGAGACACTGATGCGGGTCCCAGCGGGGCACAAGGAGATGGATTTTGGTTATCGGACCAATGGATAGACCCTCCCGAGAGGAGCGTCACGGAGGAGGAGATAACGGCGATGCATGTGATATCCAAGATCCTGAAAAAGGTCAGTTTGAGACCGCTGGAGGAGGGGGAATTGGCACACCATCCGCCCCCGGGCATATGCTGTGTATTGAAGCACGCTCGGGTATGCGGGCTATCTTTACCACTACCTTGTTGTGCGCAATACACGTTGTCGTGCCTGAATATAGTCCCGAGGCAGGTGACCCCTAACATATGGAAACAGTTGGTGGGGACCATGGTCATCTTTCAGGCCCTAACAAGCTGGGTACCCAAATATTCAGAGAAGACGAGCTGCGGGGGCTGGTGAGATTAGCCACCCGGGGCCAGAGGTTTGCCCAGCTAATGAATGATCTGCCGAGTGATACCCTAGACCATTGGTGAGAGCAAGTGTTCATTGTGGACATGGCGTGGCAAAACCTGGACACACATTTTATTGTGCCCGAGTCGTTTCAGCCAATAAGTACGTGTGTCTCCCTAGTCATGGTGTTGTATTATAAAGTAACACGTAGTCTAACACTTTTTTGTCTTTGTAGTTCCAATAAAGACAGGTCACACTCCGCGAATAGAGAAGCGGCTGACCAGGTGTATGATGACGTGCCCCCTGGCAGACCAGTCGACCTTCCGGTTGTGCAGGCCAGGGGTGTACAAATTCTACTGCATCAGCAAATCGCCCGATAAGTCATCGCGTCCTATGTCCGGCGTGACAGTTTAGATTTGTATTTGCACTTAACAAGCTACTGGTTTTTTGCAGAGGTGCTAGTGGAGGCCGTGATGCCCCGAAGGAAGAACCTCGGTCTGTATGACTTGCTGACAGATCTTGATGTCCGGGTGGGGCTGGAGGAGCACTGTATGGAGCAGTGAAAACTGGACGTGGACATCAAAACCTTGTAGATGTTCCCGGCGGTACCACAACTTCTAGACGACAAGGGGTTCTATCAGATGTTGCAGCACCCGGAGTTGCCGGAGGAGGTGGAGACATACTGGGGAGTAACTCCGACCGGGGAACCCCTAGGTGGGCCGATGGGCGTGGTGGAGCCTACTGAAGGGCTGGAGACCGTGGAGGGACTTGTCGTAGAGTTGGAGTCAAGGTCGGAGGGGGAGAGGGAGATTTTGGGGGAGTCACCTGTGGAGGAGGTTGTACAGGAGGAAGCGCTACCGCTGGCGCAGTTGGGAAGGGAGTGAGCGGGCGGCAAAAGCATCGCGGGCGGAACTGGAGGACAAGGAGATAATCATCGACACCCCGGAGGCACGCCAGAAGAGGGACTGTGGTGGCGAGAGGTCGGACCAAGGAGGATGGAGGACTAAAAAAATCAAAGTCTTCTAGTGGAGAGATCCGTCGAATGTCTTGGCGGGGTTGGGGACTAAGGAGCTGGCACCCCACCTCCGCCGCATGGTGGAGCACATGGGGGATAAGTGTCAAGGGCCCACTCTTCGGCACAGTGAGGACCCAGCGGAGAACTTTCGGGAGACCGAGAAGAACCTAGTCCGGGTATGCCACTATCCCCCATTTCCTATGTATATATAGTTTTCAAAGTTGGTTTTCATTGACCAGTTGTTGGCCTTAGGCGGCGGGGCGGGTCCTTGACGCCAGGGACTTCCTGGAGACATGCGTTTGGAGCGAGGTGGAGGAGAATGAAAGGACCGTTGAGGAGTATGTGGCGACGAACGAACGGCTCCTGATAAGGGTGAATGAGCTGGAGGACCAACAGGCGGTGGACTGGAGGATGTATGGGTGGTTCTCTAACAGGCGGTTGACTGGAGGATGTATGGGTGGTTCTCTAACAGGTAAGAAGTTCGTTACCGCCATTGATACGAGGGTGGCTGAGCTAGTCGGAGAGCTACCAAAGGCGGAGGAAGAGTTGGCGAACACCAAGGCGGAGAGTGACAAAATGCGAAAGTCGGTCGCCACGGTGGAGTGCTAGTTAAAGGCGTGGGAGCAGAAGAAGGGCAATGGGTGGAGGAGAACAAGGCCCTAGAAGGAAAACATGTTGCGACACTGAATGACGAGATTAACCGGCTAAAAAGGCAAGTGCAAGCCCCAGCGACTGCCCAGCTGCATATAAGCCTGAAGGAGGAGAAAGAGCTGGTGGGGAAGTTATGGGACGCCCGAGAAAATGAATTCTTAGAGCGGACCAAGGAGGCGAAGACTATGGCTGCGGGGCGAGGGAGGGAGGCCTACGAGGAAGGGGTAGTCGACGGGCATGAGGAATTTGTCAACATCGGAGCTTTGTCGATTTTGACCATGCGCAAATCTATTTGGAGATAAATGCCCAGGCGGCCGAAATGGAAGAGCTGCAGAGAGCTCCAGATGAAGAGAGATCGAGGGGCAGCAATTTGGCAGCACCGAGGAGCCGGCCCGTGGAGGTGGGAAAGGGAAAAAGGAAGGAGAAAGTATCTGGCTTTAGACAAAAATACTGCGGTAGCGCTAAGCACTTGGTCCTAAGTCCCCGGCCCAATGCCCAGTTCGCATTCCCTCCGGGGGTTTGGTTCATAGGGTTGTACAAAGGGTGGTCTCGTCCACCTCCGGGGTCCCAAGTCAGGTGAGTCTTCCACCGAAGGGCGGCCGGCCGATGATGGGGCGAGGACAAGGCCACATAAGGGGTTGATTGGTCGGGGTGGAAATCTGTTTTACACATGTCTTTTTTTTTTGTTCAAGTGTAATCACTACCGGCTATGTAATATCCTACATCGGGCAACAAAGATGGAGTGATGTGCCTTATATGTACATACTCACATCCATCTAATACGAGACTTTTTGGTGGCTCAATGGCTTCGGAGGAGATATGAGCTCCGAAGTTAAGCTTGATCGGTCTAAAACAATCTCAGGATGGGTGACCTACTAGGAAATTGGTCGTGAGCTAGCGTGTTCTATATATAAATAAATGACGAAAAAATACAGGGGCTCACAGGGGCCGGGGATGACCTCCTTCATTACCCAATCACCGACCGAAAAAGGCCGGGATGGACCTTTTTGTTGTAGTGTCTAGAGATGCGTTGTTTTCTATTTATGTTCGAGATGTGAGCCTTCTCACGGCGCTCTTCAAGCAAATCCATGTTAAGTTGGATCCCGGCGGCGTTGGTCTCCGGGTCATAACCTTTAATTTGCTCTATGGGGACCTCAATCTCTACCGGGACCACCACTTATGCCAAAGGCTAGCAAGAAGGGCAATTGTGCAGTGGCATCTGTTGTAGTGGTCCAGAGTGTCCATAGTATATCCGGGAGCCTTTGTGTCGAAAGTCATGTAGCCTCATAAAGTCGCTTCTTCAAGTCTCGTTTTATGAGTTTTTTGATAGCCTCGACCTGACCATTGGTCTAGGGTGTGCTGGCGAGGTGTACCAAACGGTAGTGCCGTTCTTGTGGCCAAACTCCCAAAATTTGTCATTATTAAACTAGGTGTCATTATCTGTTACAAACACCTCGGGGATCCCGGAACGACAATAAATACATCGCCAAAAGAAAATAGTCACCTGGTCCGTGGTGATCTTGGCAAACGAGTCTAGAGACACACTGACAGAAAATGGGACCAAGGGGCGGTTGGAGTAGTTGACATATTGGTGACACTGTACACATGCCTCAACTATGGCCTTGGAGTCTGCATTCATTGTGGGCCAGTAGTATCCAACCCGGATGGCCTTAAATGCCAAATTTCTTGCCCCGGCGTGATTACCGAACACACCACAGTGCAACTCTGTCAACACCTGGCGCCCCTGCTCTAGGGTCAAGAACTTGACTTGGGGGAAAGACTGGCCCCTCCAAAAGATTGTCTACCCTGAACAACATATAAGGCAACCTTGTGCCGCAAGCGTTTTGCTTCAGCTTTGTCCCCATAGAGTTCTCCCACTGTGAGATATTTGATAAAGAAATCCATCCAAGAAAGTGGTGGGAGACTGGGAGTTATTCAATGGCGCTCTGAATATGGCCTATAGATACTAGGCTAGTCCAAGGTTTCCACATAAACACCTGGGATTGTCGTTCCTGGCTCAGCGGTTGCCAGCCGGGCCAGGGCATCTGCCATAGCATTCTTCGCTCGGGTATCTGTTTTATTTCGAAGGAGTCAAATTTTTAGAGTAACGACCCGGCCAAATTCTGATATGAGATGAGCCGAGGGTGGTAGAACTGGTAGTTGCCAACAACCTGGTTGACCACTAGTTGAGAGTCACTGAAGATCCGAATTCTAGTGGCCTCTAACTCTAGACATAGTTGTACCCCTGCGATCAAGGCTTCGTAGTCAGCATTATTATTGGAGGCCTCGAAGTTAAACCGGATGGCATAACGGTACTCGTTCTCTTCTGGATCAGTGATAATTATTCCCACCCCACTGGAGTTCTTGTTGGCAGAACCATCCACATAGAGGTCTGTGGCGTCTACTAACTGATCAATATGAGGAAGACTGAAGCTATCAATTGAGCAGACCTTGTTCAGGTTTGTGTAATCCACATACATCCACCATGAACCGTTTGGCTTCTTAACTATCACCACATTGGAGACCCACGTCGAGAAATGAACCTCTCGGACAAACTTGATGTCCCGGAGTCGGCCTGTATGGCCTGATAGTTTTGCTGATTAAAAGCCCAACACTTCTGGCGAATTAACCTAGAGCCTTCCATGATGTTGAGTTTGTGGTAGATGAAGTCGGTGGAGATCCCTAGCATGTCCGCATATGACCAAGCAAAGACATGTTGATTGTTCCGGAAGTATGCCACTAGTTGGGCCCAGAGTTTTAGCTCAAATCTGGTCCCGATTCGAACTTTCCGATTGGGGAGTGTGTCAAAGAGCCTTATCCACTCGGTTTCCTCAACTGCCACTGGCCGTGCCCTTGGCAGCTGCTTGGCGGCTGCTTGGCCAGCTTCTTCTTTTGTGCCCCAGAGAGTTCCCCATATTGGACCTCGTCTCAGGGGTCATCTATGGTTTCCCTTAGGGCCACTGACATCATCTCATGGGGGCCTCACCCGGCTGAGATACAGTCGAGACTGTTCTAGAGCATATCTACCATGTATCTAACAACCGCAAGAATCCCTCCCCCTCCCCCGGGGTCGGAACCTTGAACATAAACATGTGCCCGATTGTTATACACTGGAGACCCCATAACACGTCTCGACCCAAGATTACGTTGTATGAAGATGGGCAGTCGACAACAAGGAACCGCGTGGTGATCCTATCATGCTTCAATCTTGACTCGAGTGTCAAAGTCAACGGTTCGACCCGAGCAGCTGCAGCACTTCCCCGGAGAAACTGATCAAGGGGTCGTGGTTGCTGTAAAGTTTCGCCTGATCCCTCTTAAGTTTGTGATAGCAGTCGGCGAACACGAGACTAACCGTCACCCCTACATCAACCAGGGCCCTCTAACATGAATAGTGATCCAGCTCCACAGTTATCAACAATGGATAATTTTGTGAGGCCCGGACTACTGTCTCTTGGCTAGAAAACTAGATCGTGTTCTGAAGTGACCGATACGGCCTTGACGCCCTTGCAGAGTTCAAACAGCTCAAAAGTTTGTTGGCGCTTCACTGGCTTGTGAGGTGGTGGCTGTATCGCTCCCCACGTAGAGTTGTGATTTCACCATAAACTTGTTTGACATTTGCATATGTCCCCAAAGTGCGGTACTGGTTTAACTTACTGACCTGGATCAACTCTTATATGGCGGACCTCAGGGTGTAACAAACATATGTGTTGTGTCCCGAGTCAGCGTAGTAGGCACAATACTTTCTAGTGTTTGTCTAAACATGCCTCTTGTCATACCTCCGCCTCGGGGGTTGTGGCAAGAGGTCCTTGTGACACTTATATATCTCGGCGTAGTACATTGTGAGATTTGTGAAAATTTCGTTCCAGGGGGGTTCAGCCTGCCTGTACCTTACTGGGGATTTGTGACTCTTGGTCGGATAGGGGTCCGTATGACCTCCATTATCCTGGCGATCTCGGCGCCTATCGCGTCTTCTTCCATCTAGGGTGCTTTTTCCGCTAGTCTCATCCTGGGGTGGGTCTAACATGTCTCAAGCGGAGTGATGTGTAGCCTGCGTTGGAGTACCCTCTCCATAAGTGCAGTACTCGGCGTGCGCCCACCGCGTGGTCGCTTCAATCAACTCCTCATATGTCCTCGGAGGGTGTTCATTGATTCGATGGAGAAATGCCACAGGCTTGATTGCTTACCGAAATGCTGCCTTGGCGATAACATAATCCAGGTCGTGGCACCATGTCGTGGCGGTCTGCCATCAAGACAAGAAGTACCATGTCATGGCGGTCTGCCATCAAGACAAGAAGTACCATGTCATGGCGGTCTGCCATCAAGACAAGAAGTATCAAAGACTTTCATCTCTCTGCTACGTCATCTTGAACACGGAGTTAGTGTTATGGTTTACATTGGCTTGTAGGATAAAGCGACTAAAAAACATTCTCCGTAAGTTGAGTAAAATTATCCACTAAACCCAAGGGCAAGGTGAGAAACCAACTCAGGGCCTCATCTCTTAGTGTTTCTTATAAATCATGGCACGATTAAGCGTCCGTGTATTGCGTGCTTGCCAACGCCGACTGGAAGTACGGGTCTAAACGCCTGTTATACGGGTGATCTTTAGTAGCTTGTCTCTCGACAGGCGCCGCTCTGTTTCTACCTGCGGGGTGAACGGGCCAACACGGCCTACGTACTCCCTATGCAGCGAGCGAATGACGTTTCTGTTCTCAATCCCATCTACCCTGGTGGTCAAATGTTCCAAGGTTTGGTTCATCTAGAGCAGGAGTTGAGTTTGGAAGTCTTGTGCTAGCTGGGGCTCCGCTGTGGCCTCCTGACCATTTTCATTCACCCCGAGATCCTCTGGGTCCAAGTCCATCACATACTAGGGTGGCGACAATGGCCTATCTAAAAACGTGGAGAGAGCGATTGGGTGACCTGCTCCATTCTGCGCTGCGGCCCAACAGTAAAGGCGCCTCAGGAGTCTTCGTGACGGGCGGAATGGCGTCGAGGTGACAAACCGTTGTCGCGCCGTTCCAAAGTTTTGTCTGTCCCAATTCGGCTTTCGAGGGCACCCCAGAGGAGTTGCTATTTTTTCTCAAGTTCGGCCTCTCGTGCAATGGCGGCCAGGCTGACCTGGTGTTCCTCCTCTTTCTCGGCCTTGGGCCTTGTAACATCCCGGGACGGCCCTTCCGTCGTTGGTTCTGAATCGGGGAACAACCTTAGCGAGAGCGAGGTGTCCGTCTCTCGGGAAGGGGATCAACGGGGGGATGGATGGTCAACAATGACGGTCATTTGATGTTTAATTTTGAAGAATCTTGCTGACGAGGGCCCTCCTCCTAACGTCAAATGTTACGATTGATAAATTCAGGGGACCTAACTTCTCGTGGCTTTGTATTCCGGTGTGTTAGCTCAGTGGGACCTACATACAACCCGTGTCAAAGTCAAAAGGTTAGCAGTGCGCCGACCTTCGACCATCCGAAGCTTAAGTTAGAATCCGGAACGGAATTTAAGTTCGAAAGTTAAGGACTTACAAATACGTTACCTTTTTCTGGTGATCTACGTTGACTTTTTATGGGCGCATTGGGAAAAGTGTTGAGTTCTTCCTTCGATGTGGAAATGTGAACCAACATAAGATGCATTTATTGTTCAGACGTGCCACCTTAGGCGGCGTCAATGGTGAGGTTCAGATCGGAGTTATTGCTATTTTGTTAGTTGTTATGACTCCCAGCGTTACCAGGTTACCGGTCACCGGTCCGGCGACTAGAATCATAGGAGATTTGGTTGGGAATTGCCCCCATTCAAGGAAGCAGAATAATTTTATTTTCTCTTCCGGTTTTCTATCTAATAGGAAAAGCGTTTAACGCTTGTTTGGGGGATACATGTGCTTCGTGCCTCTTGCTCTCCGATTCCAATTATTTAACCTAAGTTGTCTCGAATAGTTGTGTTTTTCTAATGTTTCAGTGTTTCACACAAAAACAAAATATAGTTCCATATTTAACTCGTCCCAAAAAGTTAAAAGTTTCGGTTAGGATTGATTCTAAATTTCTGGGGAATCTAAATCAAGAGTCTAATATATACTTGTTAAATACAAAACTGAACCTGCATGTGAGTGATCACATCCACCAACTGCGTGCACCGCGTGACCGCGTTACGAAGCTTGAGTCAAAGTGTTTTTTCGTACTTCCGACCGCAGTTTAGACCTACTAGAAAGTGGCTAAAAAGACAACAACATTTTTCATTTATTAAACTAAATTACAAGTCCACGCTTATTATTGCTCAATAACTATCAAAAACAATTCTAAGTTATTAACTCATTGTCCACGCAAATCCAGGAACTCGTCCCGGAGCCCCCGAAATGGCGACGTCCCTCGAAATGGCACCCACGATCTCGGACCGGACCTCGAATCTCAATAGGAAGGAATTTGTCGGAATCTTTCGCCGGTGGTTATCGAAACTCCTAAAACTCTAGCGACTACTATAATAATTTTTTGTGTTTATCTACTTTTATTATTATAAATCCGGCACCCAAAATTTTTATAAAAATATGAATTTTTAAAAATACTCATAGAATCTATGCTGGTAAACAACCAAACAGGAATATTATGGTTCAATAAAACATAATTGTTTTCCATTAATTATCTACCCATTTTATCCTATAGATAACTATCCACTTTCCTGGAAAAGTGAGTGGTTTCTACTACTATTATAAAGTCAACACCCACAAATTCTCTAAATTAAAATTTGACTAATATGTCTCTTTGTAATCTTATCCTCGATCACACTATTACATAAAAATTGGTGCATAAGCCATGTTAGAATAGAAAAGCACCCTTTTTTTTTTCAAAAAAAGATAAAAAGAACACACTGTTCTCGGAGAATTATTATTCTACCCTTGTATGTGTCTTAGTCTTATTAGGTTTCCTGTTAGAGATAGATTTGCATCTCTGTAATAGATTAGAACTACGAATCCTGCGGGATTCAGGTGATGTAATGCCTAGATATAGGCCCCCATATCATTCAATAATACATAATTATTTCATACTGCAACATGTTATCACACACTTTGCCTTAAAACCCTGAACTTTTAGAGCCCTAGAATGTTTTTTCTTCTCCACCGCCGGCCGTCTTCGTCTTCGGCCTCCGCCATTTCCTGTCGGCGCAGTCCCTGCCCACCGCTCCTGCTCGCCACCGCTGCAGACCCCCTGCAGCCCCCCTGCAACCACCACAACCTCCCTCCCTGCAGCTCTAGCAAACAGCCCCCGCAACCCCCTGCACGCAACCCCTAAACGTAGCCCCGCAGGGTCTCCTTTGCATTCGCTCCGCAAAAACATCTTTTTACCCCGCAAGTCCCCGCATCAAAGCATTCAAAATTGCTTCCCCCGCATATTCACGCAAGAAACGCGAACTTCATAAGCAAAGTCTTCGCTCAACAGAAGCTACTCCCGTCTTCTACAAACCTTCAAAGATAAATTTTTCATAAACGTTCCGCTTTTGAACATATATATATAAATTACCGGGCGCTATTAGTCTTCTTCATGTCTCTTTTCCGGCCTTCTTATAACACCGATAAGACCAAAGAGGGATATGATTCCCCTCTTGGTCGATGTTTTTCGTGTGACGGTCCTAGGAGAGTCACGTTATTTTTTAAAGGGAAGAAATAGATTTCGTGTGGCTGTTTGAGTACACCGCTGTTTTGGGTGCGATCATGAGAATCGTCGATATGCATCGATTATTTTGTGACCATATACATCAAAACCCTTCTAATTCCGGTTACATACTTGAATAGTTTTGATTATTCGAAACCTATACAACCCTCGTTTCTTATGGATGCGTCGTCATCGCGACTGTTATTTGAATGTTTGAGTTTTCTTAAACTCTTATCTACAAACGATAATCCCAAGGTCTACGTACTCATTTATTTGAGTTGATTCATTACTCTGATGCAACACTATTTGCTGACAAAAGATCCCAACAATAACACATTATATGGGACACACTTAAAGTGATTCAATAAACGTCTATGGCGTTATATTAACAGAGTTGACCTTGAACCATGCTTCACATCCGAGAAACACATGCCATTTTTGGCACCTGTATCTATTTCTTGAGGGAATTTTGGAGATGGAAACGTAACATTCTTCTATTCTCAAGTAAGCACATTTTTTAGCCTCAGACTACGACTCTGCCCGATCCGATATGCAAGATTTTGTTGCTACGGACTTTTGATTAGTCAATCTATTTTGACTATGTTTTCTGCTCACTATTTTTCAAGTATGACGTTCGCATTGCCATGATTGTTGCTCGACTTTAGCTTAAGACGTCTATTGGAATTGGAAACTTGTGTGTGTTGTATTAAATATTGGCATATTCAATAAAATTTCTCGTATTCCTTGTTTACAAGAGGATCTCGTGAGAATTTTATTTTCTTTGACTTAGCATGAATGGTCAACATTTGCAACTCACGTGGTTTTTAAATTGGCCGCTTTTGTGTTACATGAGACCCCAATAGCACTACATTATGATTTTGGACCTTGAAATTTGGAAAACGGACATCGGATAGTTAAAATTGACATCGTTTTCCCGGTTATTATTCCGGCGTTTTCTGGCGTTTTGGCCCCCTTCCAGCCACTTGCCGGCGTTTCCGACGCCACCATCCGGTTCCTGCCGGCGTCCCCTGTCGGACAGCAGCCCCGGCCTCCTTGCCAGCCGAATTTCCGGCAATCGGCGCCACCGGTTCCGGCGAGTTTTCTACGATTTTTTGTCGTTTCTCATCATTTTTTCCCGCATATTTCCCGCAGTTTTTACTGCCACGTTTTTCAGTCCAAATTTCACTTGGTTTTGAGTTATTTTGACATGGTTTTCCGGTTAATTTTCCAGTTTTCACCAAGTCGTTTCATAGCTCAAACGATTTTATTATTATTGGTGATCTAATTATTTGGTATTCAACTGCTCTAATACCATGTTTTTCCAACTCTTAAGTTGAAAATTGTAGTTCTATTTCCATGTGATACACTCGATGGGATTGCACATTTGTTTCAATCCCCCCTCTTACAATATCCTATGGCGTATTGTCTAGAGAAGTTCACCGCATTAGTGACTCTCTTAATTTTATTTTGAGCATGTCCCGCCGTGAAATCGAGTGTCTTGCTAATTGCGTAACCACCCACACTGTCCTACGGCGCAGGTAGTTGTTTTACGGATCTCGTGCGGAGATTGTGTTATATATCTTCGTGCCTTGCTAAGTTTTAAAGGCCATACATGCCAATGATGGATTTTCATCTTGATATTTGTGTTAAGAATGGAGAGGAATAAATCTTTGATGCCTCTCGTGTTTTCTAATGCCTCCATGGCAATCTTTGATGCCCATTGCTCATTTCGCAAAGCTAGTTCTCTTGATAGATTTCAAGGAAGTCATTTCTTTGATAAGACTCCCACCGAGAACATTCCATTCTTACAAAGTATTTAAGGTGACATTAGTGGACCCTATCCAACCGAATGCGGACATTTTTCGGTATTTTTATGGTATAGGTTAAGAGCAACGACACGTTGGTCACACGTCGCTTTGCTTTCCACATTGAACGCTGCATTTGCTAAAGTTTTTAGCCATGATCATCATAGTAAGGGCTCACCACCCTTCCTATCCTCTCAAATCTATTTGATTGGATACCGTTGGAGAGTTCACCTCCACGACTTTGATGATTTTGTTTTGCATATCTACTGGGATTGTTGTTGAACATATTATTCCTCATGTTCATTCATTGCACGATCTAGCAGAGCTCGGACTTGGTTATGTGTACTAACCTGTTGATTTTTGCATGGGGATATGTAATGATGTTGCATGCAGCGACACTTACTCGTTTTAGACCCACAACTTGTCAAGCGTTTAGTGCGTACCAGATGGTTACTGGATACGATCCCAACGTTCCTTTCATTAAACGCCTATTTGGTTAAAGTTGTTTATGTGCCTCTATTGTAGTTATCTCAATGGCTCTACTTGAAACGATTAAGTATTTTGGTTGGTAATGATTTATGAATCACCAACACTTGTCCGCTATTTCCAATCTACAACCGTTGATCTCTATCCTGCGATATTAGCAGACGGTCACTTTGATGAGACATACTTCCCATCATTAGGGGGAGATATGGAATGCTCTCATTCCGGTTTTAACGCCAGGAATTGACGTGGCGTGGCACTATGTCTCATTAAGATGTCGCACTACTCAAAGTGAGCAAATGTGCAACGCATTATCTACCTCCAGAAAGTTAAAGATTCGATGCTCAATGACTTTACCGATATTGCGAAAGTGACGAGATCGCACATAAATGCTGTGATGTGCTGGTAAGGTTAGAACTCTCACAATATGCTAGAATTTCATATGACCTGGTCCTAACACCATTGGCACCATCCTTGACAGTGGGAAGGAAGTTGACGATGGCACCACCTTATGTTGTGGTGTTGTCGGCGCCCGTGGTATTGCACCACAAAACAAGGGCGGCAAACGCAAAGATGGACTAGTAAGGGTCATAGCTTCGGTCTTGGCTCCTACCTAGTTGAGGGGGAGACCATTATTCTCTGGAATCAAAACCAGAAAAAGCGAAGCGCGTAGGCACAAGTATTTCGCCCATCATCAAGAGATATTCTCTAAACATATGTATCAACTAAGTTTATGTGGGACGCTATAAAATCCTTTTGTTGATGTTAGAGAAGAATAAAAATCTCACGAATTGATCGTATACAACGCGCGTGTGTGTTTAATGGATTGATCTCCTATGATTGATGATGTATTCGCTTATGCTCTTATTCCGTTGTAAAGCATCAACGATGAGCAACTTGACCGAAGTGGAAAGAAACAATACAGGCTGAACTAGACTTGTTATGTTGGTCGATGTTCGTAAGTGTAATGAGAAAGATGAAGTCATGCGATATATGCAGTATTGATTGTAGTAGTGTCATTATCCTAGTATTGACTGCGATGAGTTATATTCTCTCGTTATGGATATAATTGTTTTTCGCTACTTGATCAGTAGTAGTATCCA
Source organism: Argentina anserina (assembly GCF_933775445.1). Lineage (NCBI taxonomy): Eukaryota > Viridiplantae > Streptophyta > Magnoliopsida > Rosales > Rosaceae > Argentina > Argentina anserina. The sequence continues at coordinate 4,964,316 of NC_065873.1, read as the reverse complement.
TGAAAACTGATTTGCAGCAGATGATAGTGGTCATAGAATATCTGTAAATGGATCTTGACGCAGATATGAGAGCGCCCGAGGGACTTTAAATGCCTCCAGATCACGGAGAGCTTATGTAATCAGATTGGGACGTTCGAGAGAACGTAGTACAATCGATTGCAAGAATTCATATCCATATGTGTTCATATGAAAGCTAATTCTTGATTCTCTATTCCGTCTAAGTAAAGATGATGAAGAGATTCAATGAGCTATAGATTCATATATGTAAGTGTTGTTGGGACACTATTGCTTTCATTATGATGTGATTAACTCTGCGCCTATGCATCGTTATTGGACTTGCATTGCCCCTTTGACATGTGTTTAGTTCTACACTTAGTGAACCAACACAAATTCTATCCACACCAACGCCGCCAGCAGCTCCAGCAACATCAACGTACGCCTTGGTGTAGCAGTCGACATTGGTAGCGTAAAGGATACGTACGATTCCGCTTCGGACCAAAATCAGTCCTTCATTGGTCAATTCCCCTATTCTTTTTGCGAAAGATACATTGAATGTGACAAATCAGAATCTGTCCAGTTTCGTAGGTCAACTTTAACGAGACCTACAACACAGCTCGCTCGCATTATGGTGAAATTGGTACCGTTGGAAAGGTCTATGTGTCTACTTTCCAGGAACACCAACCATTTGTTCATAGCTATCATATTTAGTGAGTTATGGCCGTTTTAGAAAAGTAGGACAGTTATGTCTGGAAATTTGCAAGTCAGTCAACTTCGACAGAGCACTGTGAACTGCTCCGATTGGATTAGGTTGTGAACTTTATGTCATTGGAAATCCACGGGTGTCTACTTTCCAGAACATTTTACGGTTTGCTGATACCTATTTTGACAAAGAAGTTATGGCCGTTTAAGTGAATGAAGATCATTCTATCCGAGAATCTGATTTTCATTGCAAACTCTTGTTTTGAGTTGTTATGCAATCGTGTTTCCTAATATCTAAGTTTGACTAAGTATAGCATGTATGATCTAAGGATGAGTGGCTAGATTAATGATTAATCATTGGCCCAAGACTACGTTTGAGAAGCATGTAATGAACGTTGTATATGTTATTCTTTGTACTCCATGATTATGGCACTAATCAGGGGGAGTTGTTTCGTAGAATTCAGGGGGAGTCTACCTCATATGATGCTATCAAATGTAGACGGTGCGTTGTGTTGTTTTTCCCTTCGATCAAGCTTTTGTTTTTACCCAAGAGATTTTTATTTTGCTTGACAAGGTTTTTACCGAGGCAACGATATGTGCACCATGCAACCTTGGCTTGCGACACAAGGGAGAGTGTTCCGGGAGAATTATTATTCTATCCTTGTGTATGTCTTAGCCTTATTAGGTTTCATGTTAGAGATAGATTTGCATCTCTATAATAGATTAGGACTCCGAATCCTGCGGGATTCAGGTGATGTAATGCCTATATATATAGGCCCACATATCATTCAATAATACACAATTATTTCATACTGCACAGAGTTTCTTTTATTGACTGTTTTGTTACAATACTTACAGGAAATAATTAAACTGCCACAACAACAAATCAAACACTAGTGAATTGAAGCACACTGGAGTTTTCGAATACCAACCATAAAGTGATAAAATTAAGCTATATCGGTCATGAGGGCATGAGGCCATGCATGCAAACCAAGAAACCAAACTACACTAATCAAAATAGAAACTCAAAAACATTAGACTGATAAGGCCGGGAAGATAAGCGACGTTCATCTTCTTCTGGATATTATTAAGTTGCAAGCTTACATATATATCAGGTACGTACTCACTACTCAGGATGGTCGCATGAAAGAAGCAATCACTGCAATCATCAAACTTGTCGGATCACCCAGCAACGCTGATATCACAATCCTCAGGGCCAACCCAATCATCTCACAATACTTCCTCACCTTACCTCTGCTATGACTGGTCTGAATAGTATTGATCCTGGGAACGCTTGTGATCTCTGACCCCAGAAGTTCAGTCGAGCTCTCCTCGATTATCTCCCTCGCGTATGCTACTTCCATCTTATACTTCTTGCATCTCGACCTATAAATCCACCTGTTGTCTTTCCCGATCAGCTTCAGCTTGACTCCCTCATCTTCGAGCTTCATGGGAAGGTTTGCGCAACAGGGATGCAGGTCAAAGTTGCATCTATCACAGCGGTATAAGAACCCAGTCACAGGCTTGGTGCATGCATCGCAAGTGTGCGTAGCGTTAGACGGAGGCCTCAAGCAGAACTTCAAGTTTCTGCACTTGGGCATCAAGGGGTGGAACAAAGGAGTATTAGGATCGACGGCGCAGTGCTTGTGGAGGTCGAAGTTACATTCGACGCAGGTGTAGCGTTTTCCAATTCCTACCCCTCTGCAACCATCACACCTAAATGGGAGCTTTGTGTCCTCGAACTTGAGCGGGTGGCGGTGGCTTTCAAGGGAAATGTGATTGCCGTCAATGATCATGGTTTGTGTTCTTTTCTTTTTCTTCAAGCTAGCTTAATATTTAGTTTTGGAAGTTCTTGCCGGTATTATGAACTTAAACCCCACATTATATAGAGGGAAATGCATGTCTCTTCTATGCATTTGTATAATTGCAGGTAAGTTACTCGGAAAAATGTTTATATTAGTTTCTAATTCCAGTATATTTGCTATGTACGTAGTAGGTACGTACCTACCTGGACTAATATATATACATACGCGATTACGTATCAACCAAGAATACACGGTATATATGGCAATATGGGGACTGGGCTGAAAACTTATCAACGATTGTGTGTACTGTACGTTACATAAGTCTCAAAATGGTTCTGAAGAAGTTTCTAATCGATTATAAACTATTTCTACACTTAAGCTACCAACTCGATCATCTTCTTAGCAGTTACACGCATGACCTCTGGACGCAACAAACCGGATAAATAGGCCGGCATATCAATTATTCTTTTTTCAATTTGTTTTGTTAAATCATACTAATCTTAATATATGTAATACGTAATCATCAGAAATTTCCACCTATTGACATGTAATTGCAAATTTGAAATATTGGTCGGTGTTAGACGATGTATACGCGTCAAGATAATGGGGAAAAATCAAGTTCGGAGTTCTTGAATTTGCGGCCACTACAGAGGTAATTGCCTTATTCAGTCTGACAAGAACCCGATACGTAATCCTTAAGTACCGATGTACGTACTGTAGTATTAATACTGATCGACCACGTTTGAGAATTTTTCTTACATGTTAATTTTTTTTTATATTATACGACAAACCTTGAATCATTGACAATCGGATCAAAATATTGAGTTAAAAGTCATGAGTACCTCATTAGGCACATTTAGATGGAAAAGTGAAATCCGGCAAGAGTTAGGTTGTATTGAAACCATGCTCATTTGGAGAGCCTCAGCGTGGATCACGGTGAGTAACAGGGTTAGTGGATACTGTATATATGTGCGCGGGCGCGCGCGCGCGTGTGTATATATATAAATGGCCTGTACATGGTAAGTAGCATATACGGTAAGGACCAGTTTGGATAGTCTTTGAATTAATTCTCAAACAGTCGGGAGATATTCGTTTATTTGTCTTTGTCTCGAAATGAGCATGCAGCGGTGGGTATGGAAGAAATGGGGGTCTTCTTTGTGATGAAGTCTCTAATTGTTTACATATTTTTGAGTGAGATCATTCGATACAGGTCAATTTTATGCTAGCTAGAACTGTTTGGTATATTTAATTACGTGTCAATGGCCAATTTTCTTCTTCTAATTATATTGATCGCAAATGCCATCGATGATTATTGTGATCGAGTTCGTACGCGACTAGCTTGTTCGTAATGTATAACGCAATTTATGTTGATCGATGTTTATCGAGAGTTCGTAACAAGCTTGTTTTTAATTTCTAATGCGATTTATGCATATTCTTAATCAAGAAAAATAAAGGAAATATATCAAAGAGGGATTAAATAGGTTATTAACAATATTACAGGAGATGATGGAGTTGCCTTTATCTCCTATCCATCTTCTATTTAACTTCTTACAAATTCATCCACCATGTACCACTGTACCACCCCACCAAATGCCTCCTACGTTCGCACAAATTCACATCACCCTCGTGACATAAGTGACCCAATAACCCCAGCAATCAGCGTCGTCGGATCACCCAACACCGCCGATATTACAAACTGCACGGCCAACCCTGCCATCTCACAACACTTCTTCACTTTACCTCTACTCTTACGGTGATGGCTCTGAAGCATATTCCTCAGGCTAGGAATTCTAGTCATCTCCAGCTTCCTACTAGTGCTACTTTTCCCATGCGACCTCAAAAACTCATGCCAAGTTTCCACAAGCATTTCCTTCACACACGCCACATGCAAATTGTACTTCTTGCATTTCGACCTGTAACTCCAGCTCCTCCCCTTCCGGCCGCACCTGTGGCAGGAGCTGCTCACTTTCCGATACAGGTAGAGCTTGACCTCCCCGTCGTCCAGCACCATGGGGAGCTTCGCGCAACACGGGTGGAGGTCAAATCCACAGGACTTGCAGTGGTACACGAACCCAGTTATGTCCTTCTCACAGGCGTTGCAATAGCGCGGGGAGTCCCCAGGTACTCGAGAGAGGAACTGGTAGGAGCACTTGGTGTAGAACGGGTGGAAGATCGAAGGAGTTGGTATGGCGCAGTGCATGTGGAGATCGAAGTCGCATGTCGCGCACTTGTAGCGTGAGCCTATGCCTACTTCCTTGCAGCCATCGCATTTGAATGGGATTTCTGTGTACTCAAACTTGAGTTTATGTTGAAGGTGGCTGAAGTGGGATATCTCATTGTATTTCATGGCTTTTAGAGTTGGTAGATAGCTTAAATTTTGCGACTTGTAGTAAGGAATTAATCACTCTGTGACGATATATAGAGGGTGAGTTGTGAATGGCATAATTATGTAAACTATAGTTTAATTTCGCTTCTGGTTGAAGCAATTGAAGGGAATTATGCTTTGGGATGGTGGGTGATGGTAGTGTGTGCATGAGAATCACCAAGTCGTGAAGGGAAAGAGCAGACATAAGGCACATACTTAGATCTTCTCGAATAAGAATATATACGAATTTTCACTTTATATATGTACGTATTTCCTGTCCTCCTACGTACTCACATGGCGAAAACTATGGATATATATATTTAGAATGGTACATTCTTTTTATCGTTGATTGAAGCATTCATGTATATATGATCAACTGCATGAATCTCTGCTGTTGCTCTCTTTAATATATTTGCCTATTTGATTTTAAAAAAATTGCATGTTCATATGTCCATGTGTGTAATCTGTATGTTGAAATATTCATGCCTAAATTTAAAAATATATATACAAATCAACAGGCAACCTCTCCAAGTTATTTACTCATCAGATTTATATTAAGAGTGGAATTCAACTACGTACTTTTTCGAAATGTTAAGAATATGCATGTGACTCATGTGAGATATAAAATAAAGGATTAAAGATGATATAGTTCTTAAGTACATGCAAGAGCTATCTAGGAATCATCACTTGTCAGAAACTTTAGAACTTCGATAACAATAGGATCAATAAAGCCATCTCCGACCCATAGGACTATTTCTAATCCATGTGCTACGGTGTGACACGCTAAATCGGTATTATTTATCAATGTGATATTAATTGTCTCAAACCCAAGTGTGCTACACTGTAGCCCTTTAATTTTTTAATGTGTTAGTATCTTTTAATTTATATATTATCATTTAATTACAACTTTACTTTTATAAATGATAAATTTAATAAATATATCATGAAAAATATTAAAACTCAAACTTTTATTTTATAAAAATTAAAATTACATGAAATTTAACTAATTTAAATTACATAAATGATAGTTATAAATATTAGTAATCATGATTATTTGGTGTATCGGTCGACATTTCCGGATAATAGACATCATCGGATGGTGGGAATAACTCATGTTGCCTATGAAAAATTAAATTAATTAAAATTAAAATTATCTTATAATGAACAACTACATTTATCTTATTTTTTATAAAAATCAAAATTACATGAAAACTTAACTAATTTAAGTTTCGTAAATTATATTTAATGATTAAAAAAATACTAGCACTCATGAGTATTCGATGTATAAGTCCATATATCTGAAGAATAATCATTTGCACGTATTTTTAATTATACTTATTTCCAGAAGTAAAGTCGGAAACTATTCCTTCTATTTTAAATGCTTGTTATATTTGACATTTTTATTTGTAATGTAGTTAAAAATTATTAGTTTTAATAAGTGAGTATTGTTTGTTCGTTCATTAAAAATTATTAGTATTATATCGGTAGTATTGTTGTATATCTAAGAAGTTGTTACACTATAGAAAATACAAATTTAACAAGTTTAATGTTGTAGTATATTATTTCAACAAAGAAAAATACAGTTTTATTTTTCAAATAATGAAATATATATCCAATAAACAATGTTGTTATGTATTATGAAATTATTCATCAAAAAAATAATAAAAATAGTTTTTGAGGCGGGACTCATGTGTGCTAGTATACCAAAAATAGCTCGACTTCTGGCACATTAGCCCATCGGTTGGAGACGAAGTGTGCCACAATTTATAGCACATAGGTTGGAGATGGCCTAAGAATTTGGCATAAAAAAGGTTGGCCCCTAAATTGATATATATATATATATATATATGAATTCTCAGGTGCGGATTCGCCGTTTTCTATGACGGCAGGCTGTAACGGCGGAGCGAACCATGATAGCCACACTTCCCACTTCTCGGCGGTCTCGTATGTACCTGCCGGAACTTCATCGGCGACCCACGTCGGCCGGAATGGGTCAATCGCCGAAATCTGCCCACAAACTTGAATTTTACAAATTTCTGCTGCCGTGGGTCGCCAATGGACCTCTGGCTAGCATAGACGGGATCACTAAGAGGTGGGTATTATCACTATCGTGGTCCACTCCGCCATTGCGGCCTGCTATCAACGTAAACGGTGAATCCACACCATGCAGACGTATGTAGTGTATATATATATATGTATAATTAAAATACTTAGAATACACCTAGTAACCCCTTTTTCTCAAAAGTGCATGCATATATAAACAAAAAAAACACCAAATACAGAGGAAATTTTGGATAACTAATTGTATGTACGTGTGTTTGGGTGTGCTATATGACTATTTCAACTTCATGTTCTTCTTGAATGGACCGAAAAAAATATTAAACATATAGTTCTTTTAACTCAAGGAATGCTCTCATTGCTCTGTATATGGCTTTGGGGGGGGGGGGGGGGGGGACAAATTCGAATTCCCTTTCTTTCGAAACTTCACTCAGTTGCTTCTAACTGAGAATTGCTTTGCATGCATGTCATCCATTCGTACCTTCAACCAGGTGACCATGACACAATAATCATAAAAGAACTGATTCGCACTCAATCAGTCATCAATATTAAATATATATAGTTTTGTCAATGATCCAATGTTAAAAACAAAATGACGCATCATCACTTTCAAGTTTCAACAATCGCATCTATGAATCAAGATACAAAAACCATCAAATTAATTCAGAGTAAATGGGGGCTTTCCATACGGTCTCGTAATGTCATTGGTCGCTGCGTACTGTTCTCATCCGGTCGTACAGTACCTGATATTGACCCACAAGCTTAAGAACTATTAAACAGCGACAAGTGTAGTCTATGGACCAACTGTACCGATATTGTCTCAACTTAGTCATCTTACAGGTGTTGAGTTTTAATTACAAAATGTCTCGGTATAATAAAGTATTATCTACTCACTTATAAGTTTTATTTTATTTATCACTTCTTAGATGTAGGATCTCTCATCTCCAACACATTGTGACGAAATAAACCAAGGTCCAGTAACTAACGACATTTGGTTATCATCCAATCAGAAACTCTCCGATGATATAATAATGAAACCAAACTCTGGTCCACGATAAATTGGAGGCGCAACTGGAGAGGGACTCGTTTTAATAACATGTTAAACAGCGACAGGCGTGACTCGTGGACCAATTGTACCAATACTGTCCCAACTTAGCCACCTCACAGTTGTTGAGTTTTAATCATAAAAGACATCGGTACAATTGGATATTATCCACACACTTCTAAACTTTATTTTATTTGTCACTTTTTAGATGTGAGATCTTTTATCTCCAACAAGAACAACCATCAAACGATTTTGGTTACAAATAGTTCTAAGCTCCCTAGGTAGTTATTACTTATTATCTTCTTTCTTTCTTCTTGCAGTTCTGGTTTTGGTTTTCTTGGTTGGAAAGAAACATCTGGAATATTCCAAGTGTCTGAGTCCCGTAGTTTGTGCTAGTTAATTATCCAAGAACTTCTTTGTTTTTGTTGTTTATCTCTCTACATAACAAATATATATCAACTGGTCTAATTAGTGCACATGATGTGCTTGCATGGAGAACAATGAATATGAATGTGATTCTCTGCTCGATAGTATTCACTTTCATGGCCTCATCTATTCCCATCATGGCTTCATTTTCATTTTTGAAAGTTAGTTCTCATATATCTGAGGCACCTCAAATATTGATAATTGATTCTTATTTGTCACTTATTTGCTAAATTTTGACCGCATGTAGAAACAAACTTTTTTTTCTTTTTTAAGAAGAATAGATAATTACATAATTTTGTCTTTGCTCAATAGCTAACATCCTAGCAACAGGAGCTGCTAGCTAGTAAGGTAGTGCGTAGAGGCGCAGTCAAGACGAGGCTTCTTGCTCTTGCTTCCAAGCGGACGACCACTCTTCCTCTTAATTATAGGTCACAGGACCATCCACTAAGACCACAAGTTCATCAAGATCCCCTTATCCCACGATAGTGTGAAATGATCCAACTCAACATTATTGGGGTCTTCAGAAAAAAGAAAAAAAAAACTCAAGTATTGAGGCTGGAACTATTGTGGTAATGCTCAAGTGTTCTCATCTTCAACACTGAAATATCAGAGCAAGAAAAATCTACCAGTTGTAATGTGTAAGACCTGTTACTCTACCGTCAGGCAACATAGTATACCTATCTGCACATCTACTTGAAAGTCTTTCCGCGATCGATTACTGGAAAGTGTCACCATAATATGATTGAGATTTTGAACCTATATATGTACCATCAAGGCAGCAACAATCTTGAGGGTGTTTTTAATCCCTTTATGAAAAATTAGATATAAACCCAATATAGGAGCCTCGCTTTTAAACTAAGCTTGCACCCTAGTTTTCTTTTGATTACACCAAATTGATTGAGATTGAAAGCATTTAGAGCGGAAAGGGAAGCTTTTTGCTCAATATCCAAATCTTATGTAAGACAAAGTAAGGTTGTATCAGCACATACTTGAAACTGCCAACAATCTTGAGTCCTAAAAAAAAGTTAAACAAAATACTAGTCACTCCTCACGATCACAAACTCGACAGTTTACTTTTCAAGTTTCAACTTCGACTGATCACTCCTTATATTTTTCAAAATCGAGCAATTTTGTCATTCTGTTATCTTTCTATCCAATTTGAGTGTTAAGTTGTTTTTTGGGCAAACTAAAATTGGATAGACTTAACACCTAAATTGGATGGAAAGATGACGGAATGACCAGATTGCTCGAATTTGAAAAGTATAAGGAGTGGTCAATTGAAATTGAAATTGAAACATCAAGGAGTAAACTGTCGAGTTTGTAAAACTGTGAGGGCAAATTAAAATTAGATGAACTTAATACTTAAATTGGATGGAAAAATGACGGAATGACCAGATTGCTCGAATTTGAAAAGTAAAATGAGTGATCAGTTGAAATTGAAACTTTAAGGAGCAAACTGTCGAGTTTGTAAAACTGTGAGGAGTGATCAGTATTTTATCCAAAAAAGTTCAAGCAAAGAAATTCCAAGATCGACGGCACACTAATTCAAAGTTGGGATGTGACCAAAACGGGAAGCCATTTCAGTTGGAAACTTCAAGTTCATAACTAGCTAGTTTACCTATGATCGAGCTAGGCTGCCTAGGCACATAGATCATAGATGAACTATGAATCTGTGGAGTCTGGTTCAGTTCATAGTAAATCTGCTATATCAACCGTACCTGAGCTAACTTGGAGCAATATGCGAACTATTTAGAAGGACAAAAAGGTGTATAAAACATCAATTACACTATCAACCTGTGTGACATCAAATCTTGAAGTATTAACATATTTGAAATTACTTGGCAATTGCATAGAGCTTCATACAAGTATTCAGTAATATTATCAGATATGCATTATTAAAAATTCAGGTTGACAAAAAGTTATGATGGTCATCAAAGGGTCCAGATTTCTTTGTGTGAAAATAGAAATTCATGAACTTTATTTACAGTTACTTGTATGGTTTGAACACTACAGATGTACATATTTACAATTTTCCAAAGACTTAATGCTTTCAAATGGATTACAGTTTCTTATTTAATCAAAAGGAGTATGAGCTACATCCATATAAGAATCACAAAGAGGGAAGTAACCAAAGATTGAAAAGAGATGAAGCGAATGAGAGAAACCATGTCATGAAAGCCATTGCAGCAGATATCTTGTACCTGCTGCAAAACTTTGGTGGACAATATGGTCCACCTGCGCAGAGCAGGATGTCCACAACACTGGCCGTCGAGCATGCTGCACCTAGAGTAAGAATTGATAGGATCTGTGGAGAAATATGTTGAATCAATGACACAATTAGTTATCATGAGTAAGTAGGCAAGGATGTATGCACCTCTATCGAAATGATGTCTATTCTTACCCAATCTCCAACAACAATGATCAGCAGTATTCCAGGCTGACGAAGGGGGCATTTAACAAGAACAGAGTAACCATCTACCATTGCCAATGTGAAACTCCAAGGTATAACCAGACCCATGACTGTGACCAGGTAACTGTTATGTGAAAATAGCAAAGGGGAATATTCAATTTCAACATGATGCACGAGGGCCAGAAAACAACAGACTCTATCCCAATCCCACATTCTTAGTATACTGCTGACTGTCATATATTGCTATACGTTGTTTATATCAAAACTGAATTGGAGTAAAACAATGTTCCTCATTTCTTGAACTATTTTAGTTCTCCTGGATTTATTTACTGCTTGTGGAATGTCTCCCACAGTCCCACCAGACTATCATATTCAGAATATGAGCTTCCCAACTATGTTCGTTTGTTAATTTCCTAGCATTATCCAGTTCATAAGCTGAATTCATGATACTAAGAAATATGAGTGCACATACGAGATTATTTGTGTTGGATATGGAATTTCAAGACAAGCAAGATTTTTAGTTGATAAAAGGAGAACCAGAAAAAAGGTTTAGTCCAGCCAGTCTATGTCTGATCATATGCAACAATAATACGAATACACTACAGCTGAACACGAATCAATTTATTTACATTTGCAGTAGTTAAATCCATAGACTTAGTGTCAATATTATACCACAACTATAAGCAACTTCGATTCTGCATTTAGGAGACAACTGTAATCCACCAAAATCTATGAATACAAGTAGTTGCTTTTAATACTAAATCCAGTCAGGCTTTACTGACTAAATGAGCAAAGAGAATCCAATCTATACATGTTCAATTTCCAATTGAATGACCAAAATTTTAAAACCAAGTTAGATTGCAGAATAAGGAACTCCAATTTCGCATTCATAGAACAAGATCAATCTCAAGAGATCTACAACTCTTGGCTCCACCATTTCTTTCCATCCAACCCCAAATCTAAAACTCCAACCAGTAGAAGAAACCCAATAGAGAATGAGGTAAATTAATCAGTATGAAAAAATAAAAAAGTAAAAGGAATACCAGAAAGCAGTGTAGCCGTAGAAATCAACCCCAAAAGACATGAAGAGAAGTGAAGCAGAGGAAAATATAGCCTGACCCAATCTCAAAGAGAAGCTGGCACTTGTTCCCACTGAGCCAGGTACCTCATGATCCATGACTCTGTTGCATCTCTTCCACCACAACTCCCACTCTTTCTGGGTTTGCCTTTTCCCTTCTTAAGGTTCATCTTAACCCTCCACTCCTCAACAATCTCATCTCCTGACTTGTCATCAACACTTGGCTTTCTGAACTATCCACAAAATGTATCACCAATAACAGATGGAAACCCACAATATCTGCAACTGTGTTAGGTTTCTATTGTTGGGGCTTCCCTGAACTCTCAAGAAAAGGAAAGAGAAGCAGGTTTGGCCTTCATGCAATTTTGGGGTCGTGGAATGAGCTTTGCTTGGTGTTGAAGGCTGATTGGAAAAGCTTTAATGATGATGGGATTTGACACTTGGCCTCTGCTTCTTCTTTTTTTTTGCTTGGCAAGGTGTCAATGTATGAAACTGATTGGAGACACACTTGGGGCTACACAGATTAACCAAATCTGCTCATACTTCTATCAACCTTGTTTAAAAAACTGATGATTCAAAAAGTTTAATGTAAACGACCAATAACTAATTACCAACATTATTGTAAGTGTGATGCAATGATATATGCAATTTCACTAAACACTTAAAAGAGTACATCTTAGCTCCTTCAAAAGTACAAATACTAGGCTTTCATACTATATGTTGAGAGTGAAATTCTCAGTTGAATTGCTCAAGTTGTATAATTGGTACGAAATTTTTTTGTAAAGGGATGTGATTATGTCTAGTTTTTACACGGGAAGAAAAAGAAAGAGGTAAAGGATGACATGTATGTAACTTGGGAATAATGACATTATTATTTGAGATCAACTTTGCTGTATGGATTCATTAATACTTTCGTTTTTTTCTTCATCGATTGATGGGGGCAACGTGAGGGTAGGGTTTGCTGGGGTTGTCCTTATTAAGAGCAAACACTTCACATAGGAGATTAGACGTGAAACAGCCATTTATATTTGTAAAACTAACGCACCGCAAGAACAAACGTAAGCCATTGCTTTAGAAGTGGGGTTTGGAGTTAGACACGTTACCAAGACTGTCCAATATAGTGGCAATTTTCAGGTGGTGAAACCAGAAATGTACTTGGTTCAGGTGATGCACTGCAGCGTAGTGACTTCTTCGGATGATGTTGAGGATGCAAAATTCCTATTGTGTTGAGATGCTTTGGCCATCTCCGAATGGAAGTTGCTACTGAAAGTTGAATAATTTTACCCGTATATGTATACTGTAGATGAGTTCCCAAGTCCAGGTTTACATAGCACTCTTACATTGAATGAGCGCATCTTATCTACACGAATAGAGAGATACAACATTATAGTGCACATTTTGGGAATAATACTGATTGAGAATGAAATGTTAAACTAACGACCAAGTGGCAGAAGAAAGCATCAACCTATCTAGAGGATAGACCCCAAACAATAATGGTGTCCTTCGTTGAAAACCAACACTTTAATTCTGGAATGAAGCTTAGCTTTCATCCTTCGCCAAATGATGTTCTCACCCTCCATGGAGTTGCGAAGGGTGGTTATTCCCCAGAACCTTAACTCAAAAGTCTTTTGAAAGGGCCTTGTATAGGGAGTAACAGAAACAATATCATAAAGATGATAAAAGCCGGGAATCATAAAGCATGATCACACTGCAAATTCAAAGTTGAATAACCAGGGAACAGGTACAGTTTGATTCACCTGGCTTCTATGCATGTAATAAACATATTCATTACCAAAACATGCAACATAGTAACAATGGTAAGGACAGTGCAAATAAGTACCAGTTGTCCAGTTGGCTGCCGAATCCTCAAAGCACAAACGAAATCAAGAGAATCAAGCTAAATGGGCACCATTCATGCATCATATAAATTGTATTTCACCCTTGCATTAAAGTTGACCAAGCATAAGTATAATAAACATCATACAATAGTAAAGTATCTCCCAAAATACAAAAAGATATAGCAACATAACCTAATACTGTTCTCATAAACTTTCCAGGACACGAGGTAAAAGGAAACCAGGCTGATGCTCTGAACAATTCATCTTCCCCTGAAGTCAGTTCCACTACTCCCATACTTGCACTGCACAATCAAAAAAAGAGAAGCATAAAAAACATATTACAGATAAAGACCCATAAGAGATATATATATCAGTTAACGAAGAGCATATCCCATAGTGCAATTTTATCTACCGACTCAGACAATTGAGATAAAGATTGTTGTGATTCCCCTCGAATAATGAACAAATGGAAGGTAGTGATTTGCTTAACTTGAGTAAAGATCGACACGACTAACCACTTGTACAGGCATACAATCAAACTCAAACACAGATAATGTAATATCCGAATAGCTAGTAGCATCACTTTTCTTAAAAATAGCACACCCATACCACGTTCAAGTTCCCAGTCCATAATCAATACACAATTGTGACAAAAATGACAGATTTTCTGGATCCCCAAATTCCATAACAATTACAACTTTTATTCTATTGATTTTAGTGGCATTATACGAGTAATCATTGAAGGGTAGCCTTCTGATCAAACCTGCTATTGAAGTTTTCTCCTCTCTTATGCTATAAAGTTGGAAAGTCTTGCCACCATCATAATTCAAAATTATTCTAATTCAACTTCAGAACATATGCATTAGCATATACCTACAATGACGCCAATGAAAAAAACTCTACAATCCAAAACAAACAGAAACCCTACAAGTTCTGCACTCAGTATATCCTAGAAACAGAAAACAGTCACCAATTGTTCGTACGAGGCCTATTTCACCCTCCTCCGAACCGCAGTAATTAAAATTTCAGTTCAAAATAGCATTTGGAAAATACTTCTCTCACCCTCCTTAACCAAAACAATCAGTAAAACCTATCTAGCCACAGACAATGTACCGACTACAGCCAACTGGTCTCGATCAATAACACAATCAATCGAAATAATACGAGCACATTTAAATAACTTTTTCCCTACTCCAATCTACATCGAAACCACAGCTACTCCTTTTACTACATTCTCTGTAGTACCATATCAAAACCACCCAATAATAAATCTCGATTTTCATTCATCCCAAACCCATGACTCAACAATCAATCACAGAGTACAGATCACAAGTAAACAACCTTGCCTTTGAAATCACCAATTTCTAAACCTAACTTTTGAAACAGAAATTTACCAGAGCAGAGTAAATCAAGAGTAACAAGATGTGGTAAATTGTTACCTCAAAGGGCGAGCTTGAGCTCCTCCTTCTCGCCGTAAAGAGCGTGGAGAAGGTAAGGAGTGACACGGAGGGCGACGACCCAAGTGCCGAACAGGCCGACGTGGACCTTGAGCTGCTTTATGGCCTCCTTCTTGTCCGGCTTCTTCATAAACATACCTGGAAACATCTTGGATTGATCTGTGTTTTGGTTTACGGAATAGGCTGATCTGAGAGAGAGATGAAGATGGGAACCGAAAAACCCTAGTTCTGTGGCTATTGTGGATTTGTATTGGGCCCCTAATTGGGGTTTATCGATTTGGGGAGGAGTTAATAGTTATGGGCACACGTGTGGACACTCAAACTTTACACGTTTGGAGATATATTATTATTTCAAATCAATTTTCTATTTTAAAATAAAACAATTTTTGGACTTTTTATGTTGAGAGTAGAGTTTAGAATATTTTTGAATTGTTGTCGTGTGTGATCTAATAAGGGCTTCAACAAAGTAAAAGATTCAAATGTTTTAATTTAAAGCTTACGCCACTATGTTTCATTGTTAAAGTAGTGAAAGATTGAGAAAAATCTCAATTTGAAAAATTTTTAAATCTCACGAACTGTTATGTATTTTTAAGTGTGTAATTTTCTATTATATTTCTTTTTATTCAAGAAATTTTGAACGAGTATTTGTTTTATCATAAATGCCAAAATTGCCGAGTCTCCTTGGTTGCCTTGGTCATTGGCAAGCCTTGGTGCCTAGATATTGAAAGTCGGCAATGGAGATACAGATATAGGCGGTACATCCCAATTTCAGAATGATCTTAGGTCATGTTTGGTTCACAGAATGGCATGGAAAGGAAAACAATTCTTGAGATTTTCCATAAGCATTGGAAATTTCCCCTCTCAGCAATTTTCCTTTCTCATGTTTGGAAAATGCCTCTGAGAAAGGAAACATCATTATAAGTTTATAACAATTTGCCAATAATATCCTCAACTTTTCATCAATACAAAGAGAAATTAAAAAGTTGAGTGGGGACAATTTGGTCAAAACACTATGATATCTCAGCAATAATCGGGTATGAAACAAAGTAATGATTGACTTGAATTTGCAACACAATGGAGGTGCCACAAAGAAGATCAAGATTCAACCATAAATAAAGACTTAAAAGTTTTTGTTATGCTCTAGATTTTATGGTCTTCCACAGATTGGACAAATTTGGGTAGATGATCTTTGACTTTGCTCACCAAAATAGATGTAATCCTGAATAAATTGTTGAGCACTAGTGCATGGTACATAAGAGACTAGAGAGCCTAGCTCCACTCCACCATGTTTCTTCCATCTCCTTAACATCACAATAGGCAACAAAGTTCAGACCTAATTACTGATTTTTTTTTTTGTTTCCAAATTGCTCATCTTCTGTACAAACGGTTTTACTCACTCATGCTTAACATTAATGAAATTTTATCACGAGGTAACTCTGTAATTTTCAGTATTCACGAATATCTAAGGGGGAAGAAAAAACTAGCTGGCGGCCTTAAATTCATCAAAGTCTGACGTGTCAGTAGACTACAAAGTCAACCATTTTCATAATTCTGCATTAAACCCCTCCCACACACCCCAACCCCAAACACCTCCCCACTTCTCTCCATCGAACCCCGACCACCACCACTACCGCCATGATTCCACTCCCTTCTCCTTAATAATGCCTCCCTCCCCATCCCCTTCTCCTGCACCCTCCCCCGCCCCTCCTCTCCTCCTCCATGCCTCCTCATCTCCGCCCTCCCAGCTCCCCATCGACTTCTCCCCTCCCCTCATCGCCATGGTCGTCGTCGTCGCCACCGCTTTCCTAATCGTCACCTACTCCCGCCTCATCTCCCGCCACCTCATCCCCCCCATCATCCGCTTCTCCCGCCACTGGCGTCGTCACCGCCGCTCCTACCTCCCCTCCTCCATCGGCGACCTCGACTCCCCTCCCTACGACTCCTCCTTCGACCCCGCCGACGCCTTCCACGTGTTCTCCCCCTACGGCCTCGACGAGTCGGTGATCAAGACCATCCCTCTCTCCCTCTACACCGCCAAAACCGCCCTCCGGAGCAAAGACTGCGCCGTCTGCCTGATCGAGTTCGAAGACGACGAGTATGTCAGAACCCTCCCGGTTTGTTCCCACGCTTTTCACGTCGACTGCATCGACATGTGGCTCCGCTCCCACGCCAACTGTCCCCTCTGCCGCGCCGGAATATTCCGCCCCGAGTCCCCCTTCATTCCCTTGATGGCCGCCAGAATCCGGCCCAGCCTCGACGACGCGCTCCTCCGCAGCATGGCACTCGAGCCGCTCGCGGAAACTCCGCCGCGGGAGTCGGAGACTTCCGCGGCGGAGATCACTCCCTGCGCAACGGAGGAGCAGTCGCCGCGGAGGGCGTTTAGTTACTGGGAGGACAGAATCAACGGAGGCGATTTCGTCCTCAAGCGATCGTATTCGTTCGGATTCGAGCGGAGCTCCGCCTCGGAGCGGATGATGGTGACGGAGCCGACGACGGCGTCGCCTTGGCGGTACCGGAGAGGCGGTGGCTTCTGGAGCAAGCGGCCGTCGCCGTTCGGGTCTCTGTCAAAGCCGCGGGTCTTCTCGTTCCGGTCGCACCGCGGCATGAGCATGAAGTCGCCGTTCTTCCGGCGAAAGGGCTTCTTCCCGTTATCGGAGTCAAGCGCGAGATTCTCCACCGGCGGGGGCTCCTCCCGGCGGACGAAGTCGATGACGAGCCCGATGTTCATGAGGTCGTCGGCGTTGACCGCGGCGGCGTTCTCGTCGAGTCGCCTCCGCTGCGGCGACCCCGAGGCGCTACTGTCGCCGGAGAGGTTTAACAGAAGATAGGAGAAGAACGTGGGGTTGGAAAATTAAAAAATTTGCGGAAGGACACGTGGAGGGAGGAGATGGAGGGGAGGGGAGTGGGACGGACGGTGGGAGATTGGGCGGTGTGGGTGCAATTAAGGGAAATGGGGTCGGGATTTAATGGAAGGATGATGGAGAGAGTTAAAGAGGGGTGGTGCGGTCATTAATGGAGGGATGAGGATCATTAAATGCCCAGAATTGACGAGAGAGGGGGTGAAACGCACACAAAACAAAACGAAACGCAGAAAAATTAAATGGGGTTTTGGCGGCATTTAATTTGTTTAGAAGAAAATAGAGTTGGGGGTGGCTTTTTTGATGCTGGGCTCTCTCCTGCCTCCTTTTTCTTCACCGACAGTGTTCATGTGGAGGAGTCTGACATGTCGTTTTTAGGATTTCGGGCTTTGTCTAGGGGGCTTGTGGGTGGTTCTTCTGGCTTTTGGTGGATTGATTTTACAGAGGGAAGAAGCAAAATAGCAGATGTGATTTGGGTTTCTGGAGATTTTGAGTGTGATCAGGGGTGGTCAGTGTTTGTCACTGTCGTTGTTTCAGTTGTTGACTTGGGGGAGCATGTGTCCACATTTGGGGAAAAGGGTTCGATGCTGAAATGGGATTTCAGACTGGAGAGTCGTGCTTTGATTTTTTGGAGGGAAGGATTTACATGTAATTCTATTTGGGGCAAGGAGTTTTCATTGCTTTGAAGAGGTTGATTGGGGTAAATTTTTGTAATGCATATATGGATCAACTACTTTTTACTGCATAATTTTTGGGTTCTCTTCATCCGGCAGAAATAATCGATCGTTGATTCTTCTTCTAGATCGAGCATATTGCAGCTGTGGGATGTATGACATTGCTCCAAGCCTCCAAGGATAGGAGGGGTTGCTATAGCTAGACGCCTATCGGAAGGCAGTCACATTGCTGCAGGATGTTTGGTAGTTTTGTTGGTCTGTTTAGAGTTTACAATTCTTATCATAGTGATTTTATGTGGCTGTGGGATTTGGATGGAACCTATTTCATTAGTCGCCATATGTACTGTTTTAGCTAGTGGACATTTGATTTACACTTGCGAAACGTTAAATCTAAATTTTACGATGCATGTTCCATTTATCTCTACCATAAACCAATCCAAGTAGTATAACACGAGTTTCTGATAATGACGTTGAATTTCAAAGTAAATATTTGTTCGCAGAAAGGAATTAGTACGTACGTTGGCTAATGCACTGAATCAAGCAGGTGAGATTGGGTGTGACTAAAGGAATTTGATGCAAAGATTATAGTTCCCCTATATTTGAGTAGTCCACACACCTCTTAATTGGTTCAGTCCACTAGATATCGCACTGGTAGACATATGGTTGAAGATTATAGAGCTCTGAAAAATATCAATCTGAAGCTTCTTCAACATAACAAATGAGAAGTCCTTGAAGTACATACCTCTGAAACAATGTAGTACACAACTCTCTAATCGTACTTAAAAACCCTATTATCTCTACAAACCCCACAGCGGCGGTCTCCCAGTTGAGATCATCTCGTCCGGCGGTCCCCCAAATCTTAGTTTAAAAAAATGTTCGCACCGATTAACTTGTTTAATCAAGTATACATACTTTTTAGCAAGCTACGTAGCTAGTCGATCATGTATTGTTATCTTGTATAGCTGTACATGTACAGCAGTGAGGTACACTTAGGTGGACGTGCATATATTCACATAATGCTGCACATGGATCAGCATGTATGAGTGTATGACCATTGTGCAATCGCCCTATCAGGTTGCTGAATCAATTCTTTATAAAACAGATCATTTTCATTGGTGCTGAAATTTGCACACCTTTTTTTACATTCTACGCCCTCTCTTCTTTATTTAATGATTTGTTTGTTCCCCTAATGTTAGTTTTCCACATTACCCTCATCATAAGTGACTGTATGACTCCCTAATCCTTTTTTTTGACTCCCTCATCCCTCATCTCTCCTCCTTTACCCGGTCAGTCACTTTACTTTTCTCATCTCTATAATCTCTCAATGGAACTTGATGGATTAGAACCTACATAGCACGGAAGTTTGGTTGGACGACCGATTCCCGCTTCGGAAGCGGAAACGGAAGCGGAAGCGCTCGGAAGTGCGGGGAAGCGCGACCGAAGCGCGATTCCGAAAAATGTGGGTTTGGAAGCGCGGCGGAAGCGTTGGCTTCCAAATTGGAAGCGCGACGGAAGCGCGGCGGAAGCGTTGGCTTCTAAATTGGAAGCGCGACGGAAGCACGGCGGAAGCGTTGACTTCCAAATTGGAATCGTGATTCATTCTCTACCTCTATTTCATCAATCAATGTCTTGAGACTCTTCTTGTCATCTCATTTTCTTATTTATTTCGTTAAGCGGTTAAAGATGATCAACATCAATCAATCTAATATGTGTCAGAAATAAGGGGGAGAGATATGAAAAAAAATCCATATGAAAGAGAGAGACAGAGAGAAGACGAACCTTTTTTTTATCAATTTCATCTAGTGATGTCTCTTTGACTTGCACGTGTCCAACACCTTCACACTATGTTATACATTCTTTTGTTTGATTTTTGAAATGAAGCTTTAATAATGCTATAATTAAAGATAATCATGGGTTAGAAAAAAAGTCATTAATAATTATCCAGTTATTTTAATACTAGATAAAATAATTAAAAAATAAAATATAAAAATATTATATAATATATATATATATTATGACGCTTCCAAAACGCACCCGCTTCCTTAATTTTAGAAAAAAAAACGCTTCCGCGTTTCCAAACGCTTCGCTTCCACGTACCCGCACCCGATTCCATGCAGCCTAGATTAGAACCCAAATATATGGCCAAAATTATGGATATATGCTCAACTTTAGTAGGGTTTAGGGCTTAATTAGTAACTTTCCAGTATAAATTGAATAATTCAAGGTCTGAACTTTTATCTCTTTGTTTCCCGATCTCTAGTACTAGTACTATAAATTTCAATTCATTTCTCTTCAAGGTATGAACTTTTCGATCTGTATTGGCTTGATTTTGTTTGGTTAACTGGTGTAGTCGTACCCATTTGGATTCTGGTGTTGATTATTCTGGGTTGTTCCTCTTTCAAACCATTTCAAGATTTCTACTTATGCTTTGTGGCTTGACTTTCGGTTGTTGCCATGACTCATTCACTCTGGCTAATCTCCTTAGCTTTCCCGATAGATGAAGTAGATAACGGCGACTGCAACACGCACACTAAACCCTCCTATGGCAACTTCGATTGATTATAATCCCGGTTAGTGTCCATCGGCAGGTTCCTTGCATGCGGCGAACTAGACAACGCTGGAAGTGGCGGCGATGCGACCAGAGCTGTCGATGTGGTGTTGGTAGTATGGTTGTACGCAGTGGCGGATCTAATACCCAAAAGTTACCCGAGTGGAAAAAAAATTCATTAACAGTAATGTAAACTATCTATGAGGTAGAAAATAACTTTTACAAATTACTCATCAATAAGAACTAATATAAGTAAGAATCAAATAAGAATCAATCAATCCAATATGAATTAATATGAAGAATATTAGTAAGAATCCATTAAGAATACTATACTTTGAATTTAATTTACCTCATTCTCTTTTTCATTCATTTTTCGTGTGCAAAGTGATAGAATAATTGAACAATTCAGTTGTGCAATAGAAAATAGAGCAACAAACATTTTTGGGAGAGGAGATGAGTAAAATGAGAAGAACAAACAAAGGAAACATGTTTGGAGTTTAATTATGACATCTGCCTTGTTAGGTCATTACAAAGTAGGGTAATTATGGACTGGGCTGGGTTGTAAAACAAAAAGTTGCCTAGAGGATAAATTGTTTTAGCCTGACCCCCATTATTTTCTCCCAGCAGTTACTGGGCAAGCCGTTACTAACATCCGCCTTTGGCTGTACGGAGTAGAAGGAGGATCAGAGACACAGTAAAGTTGGTCGTTGGAGAAGTGGAAGGAGCTGTGGTGTTGGTCGGCGCCGCATGACTAGTTGTAGGAAAGGCAACTAGCATTGGACGACAAAGGGGGAGGAGAAGAGGTAGTTAGGGGCGGCGCCTTGGGAAAGAAATACACGAGAGAGCGGAAGGTTTTTACAAGGGTAATGTGGGAAAGAAATATAAAGAGACTAAAATAAATAATTAAAAAAAAAAAGGTGTGTGGAATGTAAAAATGGTGTGCAAATTTCAGCATCTTTTTCATTTGATAAATTTTAATTACACTCCACTAAATACTTAATACACACTCAGTACTCAATACACCACTTATTTTATTTTTATTCTAATTTTGTACTAAATATACAACTCAAAGTGCTTAAAATACCCTTAACTCAAGGTGTCTTATAATTTCATATGATGTTTAATAGGATTACATATAATTAGTATGTACTGTAGTGATCCATACATATTGATTATTTAAAAATTCTTACATATACTTGCATATACTTGTTCTTCAAGTTTTCAAACATGATAAATGATAAATGCATTTTTCATCTTGTTTGATGGAACTTTAACTATTCTTCATCTTCATCGTCGATTTTTTTAAGAAGAAAAATTACATTCAAATAAGAAAGATCATAATGTCTTAACATAAATTATCTTGGTTTGACATTCTAAATTGGAAATTATAAATTTTTTAAGAAAGAAATAAAAAGATAAATGGATAATAAAAAATTTCCACTTAATTTTCTATTACATAAATATAATTTATTTCCTTGCAGAAACTTACTTAATTTCTCACATTATTAGTTTATAAAAATTTTAAGATAGTAATATTTATATTTTCTTAATTATGGTATATTTTGGTCATTTTCCATACCTATGAAATTTTTTTTGAAAACTGAAAAGATATAGATGTGTATTAAGTAATTAGGGGGTGTATTTAAAACTTCTCTTTTCATTTTGGTGTATATGGTTACTTTTTCAGTTAACCAAATTAAACCATGAACCCATGCCAGAAAACCTTTTAATTCCTTTCCTCCTCATCAGAAACATAGTTTTCAGGCACTATTTAAGTGAATTAAGTCTATAAGTAGTAATTGTAAAATATAACTCCATTATATAATTAACTATATAAGACTACCCCAGCATAAATTTGATGATAAAGAATTACACAATATGATGCTATATATATCCGGATAATTACTTGTTCTAAGTAAAGCGTGCACTCTTTGCATGTGAGGAGACATGGGAAAAACCTAATCCTGTGTTCAGTGTTGACAATAACGAATTCTCTTAGACATAGTAAGATATATTTTGCCGTAGTCTTGAATCCGTCGATTCACAAGTTAATCTTGATGGGAAGTTTAGGAGTCACCATATTGTCTACTCCATAAGGCAAGGTTCATGGTTTCATATTTGATCAAGCAACATTATATTGTCTACCACATTATCAAGTTAGTAATCTCCCATCAACTTATGATTTTTGTTTCTTGAATGTAAATCATAGAATGTTTGTTTGTGTTACTCTTACATCAATTACCAAATAGAAATCAAGAAACGAAAGTAGTCCAAGAGCTTAGCTTAGCAACTTCACCAAACTCATATACCATTATAAATGCAGTCGTACTAACAGTTACATTTTCCCACCTATATTTTTCTAACATGCAATGTGTATCCAGCTATAGCTTAATCAAACCCTCATACAGGCCGCTATGTATTGGTTGATCAGACAGATATTCTATCAATTTATTGCTCTCAACTGAACCAAGCCCTCCCACCTCTCTTTTCCGTTTTTGCTAGCTTCTCTTCACCAAGTTGCTTGCTAGCTTCATCTTCATGTGTTTCTTGTTCTGAAGTTCATATCTATTAGACCTGGTCTCGGCATTGTTTGAGCTTAGCTTGGTGTGGTAGTTTGATCAAACTTGAGTGTAAGATGGATCAGTTTGCGGTGAAGGTGGAGGAGGCGAGCCCGACCTCTGATGGAAGGCCGTCGGCTGGGCCGGTGTATCGAAGCATTTTCTCTAAAGATGGGTTGTTGGAGTTGCCGGAAGGTTTGGAGTCGCCGTGGCAGTTTCTCAGGTATATCTGTCTACATTTGTTAACTGTGCGTTATATATGGGGATTCATATTTGATAATGTACTGATGTACTAAATCGAGTATCACATGAAAATGTGATATCTTCCAGACTTCCAAGCTTATTTCTTGAGGAAATTGCGCATGCAATTCTCAAAACTAGAATCACAGCATTTCTTATTCATTTTTGTTCTTATTTGGTCGAATTTCTAATCAAAATACTGGTCAGATGGATGAAATGGCTTCGGAAAGAAAATTACGCAGAAATAAAAAGTAAAACAAAAAAACAAAAAAACAAAAACTCTGTTTTTAATGGCAATGGATCTGCTAAGAGGAGCCCAACCGCTCGAATGCTCGGCCAACGCCAAGTCAGCGAAAAGAAGGTACCTTTCATTTCCATTAAAGCAATAGCAGCAACCCATTGAAACTTAGGAGCTCAATTGCTAAACCCAATTTTGGATTTTGTTTTATGAAAATTACAGGCAGGTCCCTATGTGTGGACTACATATCAAGATGTATATGATGCCGCCCTTCAAATGGGTTCAGCCATCAGAAGCCTTGGTGTCAATCCTGTGAGTACTAAGTAGTCACACACTTGTCCACTTGTGAACATTTTAATGGGAAGAAATGTGTTAGAGTTTGATGTATAATAATGAAATGGAAATAAAGATGTCATTTTTATGTGTTTCAAATGTTTGCAGGGAGATCGTTGCGGTATATATGGATCGAATTGCCCCCAATGGATTATTGCAATGGAGGTAACAATGCTGTAATGTTGTTCCCTTTTCATATTTGTGTGTATTATGTTGACTGTTGAGTGCCCATTTTTGTGACTGGTTGAAGCATTGCACAACTGAATCTGATGTTGGGGACTTAAATATTACCAGAAAGATTGGGACTTTTTAGCCTTATGCTTTTATTTTGTTATTACAGGCCTGTAACAGTCAAGCAATTACATATGTTCCGCTTTATGACACCCTCGGTATGCTTACTTTTTCTTTTTACAGAATTCTTACTGCATTATATCCTTTTCCAGTGGCATATAATGAACTTCTATGATGGTGGTCGAGTTTGATTACTTGACAGGAAGTTTTGTTTTTAAAAGGAGAAAGAATTTTTTTTAATTGTCTGAACTTTTACATCATCAAAATCTACCGCTTTACTGTAATTTGATAAATCTGGATAGAGCTGTGTCCGTTGGCCGGCTTCTAAATGCTTAGTAGTTGCCTATCAGACTCTTTGCAGCAACTCAAGGTTTTTTTTTTTTTTTTTAATTTACTGAACAGAACGAGTATTTGCTAGCTAAACCACAACATAAGTTTAGTAGCCAGTCATTAAACATGCAAAATAGCTTTAGAATTCTTCAGGTATAAGGGAAAATTAGGTTGTGGAAGGTCTAGGGACATTTCTGGAAGGTGAAATTTCAGTTTCCCTTGGAATTGATTCATGGTTTTGTTGCAGGTGCTAATGCAGTTGAGTTCATTATCAACCACGCTGAAGTTTCAATAGCTTTTGTTCAAGAGAACAAAATCCCTGCTGTGAGTTATCTTCCAAACTATTATGTCATTATTGTAACTAGGTATATGTTTGAACTTTGAAGTTACTAATGTCATTAGAATTCTTTCTGCAGATTATATCATGCCTTCCAAATTGTTTGACGCATTTAAAAAGTAGGCCATGTACTATTTCCATGTATACTTCAAGTTTGATTGTTAGGATTGTAGCTCAAGTATACGTCTGCATTGTTCAGCAATTGTCAGCTTCACAAATGTTTCTAGCGATCAAAAGAAGGAAGCAGAAGGACGGGGGGTGTCATGTTTCTCGTGGGAGGAATTCTCTCAGTTGGTAAGTTCTCATGACTGTTTTCTCATGTAAGTTCTTGTTTTCAGTAAAGGATTGGCCATTAACTTGAAACAATATAAAATCATCTAATTTCGTTCGTATTCTCAGGGAAACTCAGGTTGTCAACTACCTCCAAAGCAGAGAACAGCTGTTTGCACAATAATGTATACAAGCGGAACGACTGGCGAACCAAAAGGCGTGATCATTTCAAATGCTGCATTAATGTCAGAAGTATTGTCAACGGACCATATACTTTTCCTAACAGATAGAGTGGTAAATTACTTAACACAGTTGGCACATTTAATTTTCTAGGTTCTTAACTTATGCCATCATTTCTGAATTAGTGCTTATTCTAAACTAAGTTAACTAGAAAAAAAAGAACAGTGAGAGGCAAAATAGCTCCTGGAAATTGGCATGAGTAGTATGGGGTGCAATCTGGTGATTAATTTTCCCCATGCCTGTACTTATGTTTGGTCTTTTGCACATTGTTATGTCATAGGAAAATAAAGTAGAACATATTTTAGTCATATCGATTTAGTAGTTTTGTGACCTTGTCACAGAAAAGGCCCGCATTTATTATTTGTATTTTGTAGCATTATCAATATGAAATGATTTCCTCATTCTTAAATGAAAATTGCAACCACTATCCTACTTCCATACATAAGTGTGGTGCCTGTTTACGATGCTATTTATGCCAAGATAAAAATCTGATGCAATCCAATTTAGCTAGCACTTATAGTTTTGTGTGACATCTTCAAGATGTGTTGCTATTACCATGACAGACATGATTGATAAAGTTAAGGCTGTAATGTAAGCCTCAACTAGGGAACTTTATACCTTCACTATGACTGAAGTTGGATCTATTTATATCAAAATTATGATGAGAGCTGTTTGGTTGGCCATCAAATTGCAGCGTTTTTACCAACTAATTAATCTAAGGGAATATAACTAATATAACTTTGGTCTTGTCATTATGTGGAAGGTGCTTATTTATAGATTTATCTGAGAGTTCATATTTTTATCCCATAGTAACTTTGTTGCAGTACTTTTTTTTGGTAGAGTATTTTTAATAAAGAATTAAATATAATGAAGTTACTGAACTCAATTAAAATTTTGGCATTTCCCTGTTTGCAAATAATATTGACTACTGGCATAAAAAAATTCTATTGCAGTGTACAGAAGAGGATTCATACTTTTCGTTTCTCCCGTTGGCCCATATATATGATCAAATAATCGAGAGCTATTGCATCTACAAGGGATCCTCAATAGGCTTCTGGCGAGGTGTAAGTATTGTGTCATACTTGCTATGTTTTTTATTTTATTTTTAGTTTCATTATATAACTTGATCAGTATTCTCTTCCTTACTTTCCCAACTTCAATTGCCATTGGACTTGCAGGATGTCAGATTTTTACTGGACGACATTCAGGAACTAAAGCCTACTGTTTTTTGTGGGGTTCCTCGAGTTTATGATCGTATATACACTGGTAAAACAGATTCATCAGTTTGACCAGTATACATATATTTTGAATATCTTTGTTGTTATATTTGGCTAAAATATTGTTTCTGAAGGTAT
Source organism: Argentina anserina (assembly GCF_933775445.1). Taxonomy (NCBI): domain Eukaryota; kingdom Viridiplantae; phylum Streptophyta; class Magnoliopsida; order Rosales; family Rosaceae; genus Argentina; species Argentina anserina. Next base: position 4,936,863 of record NC_065873.1, on the reverse strand, counting down.
TGTTGGTAAAGTTTCATCTGGTGGTCTGCTGAAGAAGACCCTTTTCCACTATGCATATAACTAGTACGTTGCACTAAGACTTGATCTTCCGTTGCATTTCTAGTCCAACTATAAAGTTGCATTTCTAGTCCTACTATAAACTAATTGATATTTGTATGGCAGCAAGTTGGCAAATCTGGAGAAGGGTTTTCCACAAGAAAATGCGGCACCACTCTTGGACAAGCTTGTGTTTGACAAGGTCAGACATTCTATCCTTCACCTTTCTATTCTTGATATATCTAAATTCACATTTGAACCATGCATTGTTTTTTTATTCGTTACACATAAAATTGTGTTATTTGTGGCAGATAAAACAAGCGATAGGAGGACGAGTTCGGATAATGTTGTCTGGTGCTGCCCCTTTGCCAAGGCATGTGGAGGAATTTTTGAGGGTCACCACCTGCATCACTTTATCACAAGGATATGGTATGTTTGACTGCATATCATATTCAGACATGCATATATACTTGAATCAATTAGATCATAGTGAAGATTTCAGAAATTATACAAGGTATATGTAACTGGGTTGCTGCATATGGGTAATCTCACCTTAGTCATCTACCACGTACAACACTTCTGAAGCAGACACACACACACACACATAATTATTTAAAATATATATAAAGGAGGGAACCACATTTCATTTATTTGTTAAATCATGTAGGCCTTACTGAAAGCTGTGGTGGGTGTTTTTCGTCCGTTGGCAATGTTTATCCTATGATCGGTAATGTTGGTATCCCCCTAACAACTATTGAAGCGCGGCTTGAGTCAGTCCCAGAACTGGGATATGATGCACTTTCTAGTGTGCCACGTGGAGAGATTTGCATTAGAGGAAACACCTTGTTTTCTGGTTACCACAAGCGACAAGATCTTACCGAAGAAGTAGTTATTGATGGGTGGTTCCATACAGGTAAATGTGTACAATACTTTACTTGAAGTACTTTCTTGGTTGATGTTCGATCATTTGGTTTCTTTTCAAGAGGATGCTTCAAAAAAATTGTTGATGATTCAGTGTGAGTGGATGGATTGCAGGTGATATTGGAGAATGGCAGCCTAATGGAGCAATGAAAGTTATAGACAGGAAAAAGAACATATTTAAACTGTCTCAAGGGGAATATGTCGCTGTAGAAAGCATTGAAAGCAAGTGTATACACATGAAATTTAATAAAGTAAATTATCTTCGTTAAATAATTAAATCGACCAAGAGCCCGACAAAATTGCACACGTGGCCTAAAAGTTAACAAAGTTGGTGCGGATCCGAATAAAACTCGTGTCAGCACATAAACGGATGATCGTAATCGAAGCTACGTGATTCCGAATTGCATCAGGAAATTGAATCTCATTGACGATTCGAAATGGTAATCGGACATTTGATTAAATTAATAAATTCCTTAACGGTCATAATTAAATCAATTATTTTCTGTTTAATTTAGTTATGAGAATAACTAATTTTAAATTAATCGGAAAATACATATTGATTTAATTATACAATTAAAGAATTTATTATTTTAGTGTCATTAAAATATTATACAAAATAGAAACTTTGACACTATAAATAGCCCTTCAACATGAAGAGAATGGGGAGGATTTTGAAGACTTGGAGAAGAAGGAGAGAAATCACTCGAGCAAGAATCACTCTCGACAAATCCCGAAGTCTCTCAAGTCCACGAAGATCATCAAATCCACGAAGAATCATCAAACGGCCAAATCGCTCGTTCTTCCTCAAATCCAAATCCAACCTCAAGTCCACGAAGAATCATCAAGCGGCCAAATCGCTCGTTCTTCATCAAATCCAAATCCAACCTCAAGTCCACGAAGAATCATCAAGCAGTCAAATCGCTCGTTCTTCCTCAAATCCAAATCCAACCTCAAGTCCACGAAGAATCATCAAGCGGCCAAATCGCTCGTTCTTCACCAAATCAAATCCAAATCAAACTCAAATCCTCAAGATCAAGTGCATATCACCCTTAAGCCAAATCACATACGGAGATAGAATCTGAGGAGTTCACCAAAGATTGTAACCCCGCGCTTGATATTTAATAAATTACATTTATTTGTATACATGTCTGCATTCTTATTTGGTTTTCAGATTCGCGTTCTACAGCAAGTACTTGCAGTGCCCCCTTATCACATCGGTATGTTGCTAAGTTCTACGAGTCAAGTAACAAGATCTACCTTTAATTCATCAATATATGAATTTGTGTTCATCTTTCTGCTAGAATCCAAAATTTGTGGTAGTGTCCTCTACCCTTCTTTCGTGTTATTTGAAGTTACAGATGGATACCCTTCTTCTGTCTGTATTAGAGATAAATCTCAAGACTTACCTATAGTTCATGAATAAGTGAATTTGTGTTCATCGTACTCTTAGGAACTTAGGAAGTTAGGATAGGTTTGTCCTAGTGTCCAGTATTCTTCTTTCATGTTGTTTGAAGTTACAGACTGATGTCCTAATATCGTAACTTTGATCTGGTTGGCAGGTATGGGTGTAGGGGAACAGCTTTGAGTCATTTCTTGTTGCTGTGGTTGTTCCAGACAGAAAGGCCTTGGAGGACTGGTCAGCTGAGCATCATTTGACCGATGATTACAAATCTTTGTGTCAAAATCTGAAGGCAAGGAAATACATTTTGGATGAGCTCAATAGTGCGGGTCAGAAACAACATGTGCTCCGTCCATGCTGCTAATTGAAGCTATGTTAATAATGTATCAGTAATCTATTTTAAATGTCCATTTACATTGCAGCTTCGGGGGTTTGAGTTGTTAAAAGCAGTTTATTTGGAACCAAACCCCTTCGACATAGAGAGGGATCTCATGACTCCAACTTTCAAACTGAAAAGACCGCAATTACTCAAATATTACAAGGTATCATTTTCTTCTTAGAGAAGAAAAGATTGGAATGTTGTTAAGTTGATTCTAATTATATACTTTGAACTATATCATGTGCAGGACCGAGTTGGAAAACTTTATAGTGAGGCAAAGGGTGGAAAAGTATGAGAACAGAACTGCAAGCAACTACTGGAAATATCTAGGTACATCACCTCACCAATTTTTCGATCACCTGCTCTTTCGTTGATGAAACACTACAGTGCAAGACTGTAAAAGAATATATAGCCAGGATTTACCCATATCAACTGTTGTTCCAAGTATGTGTTTAAGTAAAGATCGTATGAATGACTATTTTCATATATCTATTCTTTCATCCGAGGATAAATATGAATGACTATTATAGAATTTGTGGTGTGCTTGAATTTACGGGGAGGTCGCTCCTCTGTTTTCACATTCAGACCAAGAGAGAATGCATTGAAGTCTTGAAGTGTTACTATTCTACTTAGGAGTCATGTTCTTCAGGATTAGTTGCTTCTAACAGCCTTATTCCATACTTTTCAGTTTTACGGTTTTTATCACTAAATCAAGAGCTAGCTAGATGGCCGATTACTGCAAAAGTGCCAATTACTCTCTACCTATCAACCAAGAGTAGTTATTCTGTGTACTCGGAACACCATGTGATATTATCATGTGGATGTACGCAGTTAATTATATTACTACATGGTGTAATAAATATATATGCAGTAAAAAATGAAAAAAAAATTGGACTTCTTATAAAAAAGTCACTTTTGATACATGTATTTATAAAAAGATCAAGTAAGATTTGAAAATTATAAAAAAGTCAATACCGTTGCCATTGATGTTTGAAATATTTATAAAATGCCATCAAATTTTTTCAAGTCCATGTTTCCGTGCATGTATTCATTTCTTCGGCCTTGTTCTCAATCTCTTATACCTCCGGCCTTGTTCCCTAGTAGTTTGTTGACGTCGTCGAGAGTCCAAATCGATCTCAATTTCAACAAAGTCGTCGACGACGACCATGGAAGTCTCCTTCATCGACGATCCAACCCGACTACAACCCAGAGCCCCAAGGCCTTGATCTCAAACCCATCACTGACGAAATATGGCCAGAACCATTGTAATTGCTTCCACAGGATCAACGATGACAGCTTTGATGACGAGCTCGACTTCTTTGGCGTTGGCACAACTGGAAGCGCTCAACATCGGAGGACGAGGTCCTCGAGATTCTTAGAGAGAGCAGCCGAAGTCGATTGGAGAGAGCAATGTGTGTGACAGTGGTTGTGACAGTAAGTATGACAGTGAGTGTGACCGTTAGTGTAAATAGATAGTGTAACAGCTTCTGTGACAGTGGGTGTGATAGGAGGTGTGACAGGAGGTGTAATAGGTAGTGTGATAGTGGTGTGTGATAGGTAGTGTGATAGAGGTTGTGATAGTGGGTGTAAATAGATAGTGTGATAGTGGTTGTGACAGTAGGTGTGACAGTGTCTGTGACAGCGTCTGTGACATCGTTTGTGACGGGAGCTGTGACATGCCAAGAGAAAATGTGGAAATATGTGAAATTTTGTTAAAATTCAAATGAGATTGGTATGAAGTATGCTTAGAATGAAGAGAATAATAGGAATTAGGGAACCTTGAGCTTCGGTTTCGCTGAAATTGCTTGAAGCACCGCCATTGATGGCGGCAACCCTTTGTGATGGTTGTTGCGCCTTGTACGTTTGGTCGATTCAGAGTGGGTAGTATATCAAATGAAAGAGGGGAGCGATATCTTTCTAACGGTACCAATTTCGTCAAAATCTATCGCCGGACGAGAAAGTTATGGCGGAAATTAGGAAAAAAAAAAAAAGAGTAAATAGTCCATAAAATTTTTTAAGTGATTTTTTTTTAATTTTGTTTACCTTTTTATAATTTCCACTTAAATGATTTTTTTTATAATTAATTCACAATTAGTTATTTTTTTTTAATATAAGTTAAGAGATGATATTTTTTTATAATTTTTCTAAAAAAATTAAATATAGGTAACTAATTAAAAACAAATACAATAAAAAAATAACTAATAATATTAAATGATTACCGCGTATAACTAAATCAATATTTATATTGGCATGAGATCTTATCTCTTTTGTTGACCACAAAATAACGTTTGACCAAAAAATAAGCTTCATGATTGATGGTGAAACTGCAATGATCTTTCGTTGATCACCCACTCCACTTTCTTTTTCTCATCCTCGATCTTCTTCGTAGTTTCGTTTCATCTTACATGCTCTTGATTTCACATTGACGCTGATCGAAGCTAGCAGATTTCGCAGTGTACCTATTTATGAGAGCCTCTTCCTCTTCTGCTCCTTCATTCCATCAGCAGGCTGTGCGTGAATTCAATCAAAAAGCCTGATTCCACATTTCCATGGCCGTCCAACTAAGAGCCTCTTCTTCTTTTTCCTCCGCTTCTTCTTCATTTCATCAACAATCAAACAACTCCGATCTAATGACTCTCCAACTGAGAGAATCATCCTCATTTTCTTCTCTTCCTTCTTCGGCCTGTTCATACAAATACGATGTGTTTCTGAGTTTCAGAGGCCATGATACTCGCCACGGTTTCACAGGTCATTTGTACAACACATTGGTTCGAAGGGGGGTCAAGACTTTCAAAGACGATGATGAGCTTCCAAGAGGAGAGGCAATAGCAAAAGCACTTATCGGAGCCGTTGAAGAATCAAAGCTCTCTCTGATTGTCTTCTCGGAAAACTATGCATCCTCAAGGTGGTGTTTGGATGAACTGGTTCATATCCTTGAGTGTAGAAGATCGAAGAACCAAATGGTTCACCCAATCTTTTACAAAGTCCATCCCTCGGACGTAAGACACCAAAGAGGTAAATACGGTGAGGCACTTGCAAGACATAAGCTCAGATTCGATGATGGCACGGTGACAAGATGGAGGGCAGCTCTAAAAGAAGCAGCAGATTTATCTGGGTCGCAGTTCTCGGGCGGGTATGTGTCATATGTCATATGTCATGTACTCAATTTTACTTCTCCTAATTTAGTGAAAGCATTTTGTTCTTCTATTTCTAGTTGTGTGGTACTGCGGTTATTATACTAGCCTTACTGCGTGCGCGTTTTCATATTTTTAATCTTAATGACTAAAACAATCTAATTTTCACAGACATTTGTAGGGGATCGAAATATAAAAAAGAAACATAAGAGTTCAGAGACAGACGTGGTAACTACTATAATTATAAACATCTTTATTGAATCAAAAACGTATAGAAAAACGAAAGAGAAATAAGATTGAAAAAGCTGGTTGAATCCAAAGATTTAATATAGGGTCCAAAATATTTAGAGAGATCTTAGAAAACGGAACCAAAGGGGAAGGGTTCTTATCTCCAAGTACATGTTTGCCATCAATCATGATATCTTCAACTTAAAGGACAAACATCACCGCTGACATATAATATAAGAAGAAAACATGACTTTTGCCTCCCATTGTTAGAGCCTAGCGGCAGATAATGAAAGTGAAAGGGAAAGTGAAAGGCAGAGAAAACGTAGGAGAAGGAAGTAAATCCAAAACTGCTTGCTAGAGAGTTTGTTGGATAGAAGAAGAAAACTGTCAGAAAATGACGGTCTTTTAGGGTTTTATCCTCCCATAATGACTATCACTATATGAAGTAATTAATAAAGAAAGAAAGAGCAATTTCATAATTCTCTGAAAACAGTTCCATAAACCTTGTTTCTTTAATTAATACTGATTACCGGTTTTTATTCCGAGCGGGGTTGTAAGTTAATTGTTTCTTCTCATCCTAAAACGTCAGGTATGAACATGAATTTATAGAAAGAATTGTTGAAGAGGTTTCTGCACAAGTAAAAGAACCTACCTATTTGGATGTGGCAAGGTATCCTGTTGGGATACACTCTCGGGTACAAGACATGCTTCAGTTGTTAGATGTTGGGGGAAGTTATGTACGCATGGTGGGGATATGGGGAACTGGTGGAATTGGGAAGACAACGATTGCTAAAGCTGTTTACAATGAAGTTGCCCGTAAGTTTGATGGTTGCTGCTTCTTGGCAAATGTTAGAGAAGGTTCAGAGCAAGGTGGCGGTTTGATCAACCTACAAAACATTGTTCTTTCCAGAATTTTAGGGGGCGAAGAACTGAAAATAATCAATGTTGATGAAGGAGTCAATTTGTTGCGTGAAAGGTTTAAAAATAAAAGAATTCTATTAATTCTTGATGATGTGAATAAGTCGATTCAGTTAGACAAATTAGCTGGAGCACCTGATTGGTTTGGAAGTGGCAGCAGAGTTATTATAACAACAAGAGATAAGCGTTTGTTGGATGTTCACGAAGTCAGGCTTATATACAAGGCCAGTGCACTAGATCATGACCAAAGTTGTGAGCTCTTCAATTCTAATGCCTTCAAGAATAAGAGAAATCCTGACAACGATGAGAAACGTTTGATCAACACTATTGTTAGGTATGCTAAAGGCCTTCCGCTTGCCCTGAAAGTTTTGGGTTCACATCTATACGGTAGACATGTACATGATTGGCAAGATATGTTAGATGGCTTTAAAATAGATCTATACGGTAGACATGTACATTCGAGAAATTCTCAAAGTCAGTTACGACGGACTAGAAGAAACAGAGAAAGAAGTTTTCCTTGACATTGCCTGTTTCTTCAAAGGTTGGAAGACAGAGGATGTGAAACAGATGCTAGAAGGTTGTGACCGCAACAGGCCCAAGCATTGTATTACAGTTCTTGAAGAAAAGGCACTCATAAATGTTGATTACTATGGTCGTATTTGCATGCATGATATGCTAGAAGAGATGGGAAAAAATATAACTAGGCAACAGTCTCCAAATCTCGGTGAGAGAACTAGATTGTGGCATCACAAGGATGTGCGGGACATTCTAACGGAAGGCACGGTAAGTAGTAGTATATCATGGGCTCAGATGTCTGTGTTGTTTATTCTAGTTCAACAGCCACTACTAGGATAGAATGTATTATAAGATTTTATTTTGAATGCTTATGAAAGTATAAGAATCTAAAAGCATTCCTGTTATACAACTATACGAGTACTGGTTTTACTAATACGATTGTCTTTTTTCCATGCTAGGGAACACGTAAAATTGAAGGAATAATAGTAGAGATGCCTACAGAAGATGTGATCCACTTGAGTCCTAAATGCTTCAAAAAGATGAAAAATCTTAAAATCTTTATAAATGTAAATGGAAGGTTTGTTGGAAAGGTTGATTATTACCCGAATCAATTGCGGGTACTTGATTGGTCTCAATGTCCGTTGGAATCTTTGCCCTACAATTTTAATACAATGAACATGGTTCACTTTCACATGGAAGGCAGCCGCATCTCACGTCTTGGACCAGGATTCAAGGTATGTCTATATTTTTCACATGACTTTCAAGTTTTTACATTTAACTATCACAGATAAACTCTCTAGACCTACCAAGTTATACCAATTCTAATTTTCTTCTTCTTTTGTATGACAGAGCATGCGAAATCTGACAACCTTAAATTTAAGTGGATCCAAGTTTCTGACAGAAATCCCTGACGTATCCGGAAGTCCAAACTTAGAGGTCCTGTATCTAATAAATTGTATGAGTTTAGTGGAGGTTCACCCTTCGGTCGGATCCCTTCAAAAGCTTGTGAAGCTGGGTCTTTGGGGATACAAAATCCTGACACAAATCCCCGACTTGTCCAGAAGCCCAAACTTACAGATTTTGAATCTGCGCTATTGTGAATGTTTAGTGGAGGTTCACCCTTCGGTTGGATTCCTTGAAAAGCTAGTTGAGTTGGATCTTTGGGGATGCAAAATCCTGACACAAATCCCCGACTTGTCCGGAAGCACAAACTTACAGATTCTGAATCTGACCTATTGTGAATGTTTAGTGGAGGTTCACCCTTCGGTCGGATTCCTTGAAAAGCTTCAGAAGCTGCGTTGTCGGGGATGCAAAATGCTGACACAAAAACCAAGGTTGTTAAATCGATGGTTAGATTTGCGGGATTGTGAAGCTTTAGATCATCTCCCATCACGGGTTGATATACCAGTTTTAATTGTCTAATACCATATATCAACCAATATATATTTAGTATGAAAAATTCACAATTTATACCAACCAATAACGTTGGTATACCAATTAAGTGTTACGGTTGATACTCGGTTGGTACGGTTAGTAATGGACTTGTGCCAACATATTTAAGGCCAAAAAATTTAAAGGCTCAATTCAAATAAGTAATAACAAATAAGTGAAATAGCAATAGAATTCCAAAGTCTTATATAACTTCAACCAAATTACCAAATACAAAGTCATAAATAGAAAGCCAAAGTCCAAATAGTCAAACGGTTAAAATACTTATGAATTCTCAAAACAATTAAAAAATAAATGATAGGTTTAAATGCGACATATGTTGACATGTTGTAAGCAGTGATGGTGCAACTAATATGTCTAAGCATTTGTACTTGAGAATTCGATTAAATCGATTCATTCATAATTAAATAAAGAAATTGAAGACGAGAAAAAGAGTGTATTTGAGAAAGAAACTCAGAGAGATTAGATTAAGGTTAGTAGATTTATACGGTTTGAATTTATTTTTCAATAAATCTACGGTTGAAATTTAAAGATATATGGCTTACCACTTTAACATATTTTTTTAGCATATTTTTTGTCTTTTATTTTGAAGTTCTTACCATAAAGTATATATACGTTTTTTGGATGACAACGACTATTATTTGAATTCTGATTGAAAAAACGGTTACTATTTTTTTGAACGGGTAGTTAACGGACATTTTTGAACATGCAAGAGGTGATGATGATCTTCAGGAGTACTAAATTCGGTGATTAGTGATTTATTTTAATATTTATGTATTATGTAGTTATTTTACTTTTATGCTGTAATGACACCAAAATTTCGATCATGAAACTCAAATTTCGAAGTCATGAAAAACACTAAAACAACCTCAATGAATCGAAATCATTTTAAATGCCACAGCGGATCATCTCTGAGTTTAAAGTACAACTCAGTTAAACCGATTATTACAAACTAAATTATAATTCGACATTATAAAAAATGAAAATGTATAATCCTCACAACAACCTCACAAAAAAGTCACACAAAATCCTCACACAAGCTGGAACTAAATGACTTCAAGTCCTCTGAGCGGTCCGTCAATTCCCGCTAATCCACACCTGCGGAGTTATCCACTACACCATCGAATTGGTGCACCGGGATTGTAAACACAAACCCGGTAAGCTTTACAGCTCGTATGAGTAAAAACAACAATAAAACTCGCATATCAATATATATGGAAATCCACAAAACATCAAATATAAATGCACTCATTAGTCAATGGACGGCCCATCTGGTTGTCCAAAATATGAAAATGAAAGTGCTCATGAGAAATTGGGCAACCCCTCTGTTTACCCAAATGCATTTATAATACGGGTACTAATGAACGCTGGTACACCTCTGTTACCCCTCCGTAGTACACCGCCGACATTGGGCAACCTCCTGCTACCCAACTTCCAAAAATATGAGTACTCATGAGCCGATAACCCATCTGTTACCTCACATGCAGTACTCCGGCAGACAGACTAGAGCTCAACTGTATCGTAAATTTCGCCCGGCCAAAGGCTAGGTTCCGACATGCCAACACGTCCGAAGACAAAACACGTCCGAAGACATAAACACGTCTGAAGACTGTCCGAAGACAAAACACGTCCGAAGACATAAACACGTCCGAAGACCGTCCGTAGACATAAAACTCGTCCGAAGACATAAAACTCGTCTGAAGACATAAACTCGTCTGAAGACATCAAGCTCGTCCGAAGACGTCAATCTCGTCCGAAGACAAAAACGTTTTAACAAATCTCAATGTTAACATCCACATACAATAATAATCTCATTATATTGTACAAATCGCATCAACATGCTCAATATATAAATCTCATCACCAACGTGATTATATTCACAACGAAATCCTAATAGTATATAATATAGCAAAATATATATATACATATTTACCATTTATACAAATATATATATTTCACTATATCATATACATGTCATATTTCATTCTTTAAAATTCTGCATAATCTTGAATCTCCGCAAGGGTAGATTCGTAAATAAGTGAGATTTTACTCACCTTGCAATCTCGAGCATAATTCCACGATTCCGTAAGTATATCATTTTCTTAATTTAGCTATCACCTTGAAAGGATAAGAAAAGAATTCAGAATCGTTACGTAAACCTTAAATGCCGAAAAAATAATAATATATTACTGTTCAACAATTTCTGGTTTTACGAATTTACTGTTTATAGAGTACTATTCACGTATTCACTATTCACGTATTTCTGTACAACTACTCATCAATTACGTATTCATGTACGTGTACATATTGTTTATATATTTCTGTACGTATGCATACTATTCAAATGTAAATACTATCCCAGTAAATAATAATTACTGATTTACCCTTCTGAAATTATTTTTTACATTTACTGAAAGTAAATTACATTTTCATTTACCGTACGTAAAATAAATTTACATTTATAGTACGTAAATCACCTTTTTACATTCACCGTCGTAAAAATAAATTTTTACAAATTATTGTTTGAAAACACTATTCACGTGCCGCCGCACGTCAGCGCATGGGGTTCATGCGCTACCCTCCTGCGACCGCGCGTGGGGCCCACGCGCCGAGCCTAAGGCCTTCTCCTTCCTCCCCTCTTCCTCATCACGGCCTCACGCCGCCTCTTACCCCCTCCACGCACCCCCACGCGCCGCTTGAGGCAGCGGTAACCTCCCTCTCTCCAGCTCCTCCAATCTTCCTCCAATCAAGCCAAAATCCAACAAATATCACACACAATCCATCAATTACATTAAACCATACATGGATTGAAGCTACAAACTCCGATTTAGCACCGGAGAAGCTCAGATCGCCGATGGTGTTCTATCCCTCGGGATGAACTTGAATTGACGCGATTTGGCCCCCAATCTGATGGCAGAGGGTACCAAGGGTGAGGATCGACGTCGAGGTGCTCTCCTCCGAGCCCTTACGTCGCCGGAGATGGTGGTTCGAGTGGCGGCGAGTTGCAGAAGCTTGATGTCCTCGGACGGGCTTCGGTGTGGCGAACCGCGGCTTGTCGCGTCCAGGGGTGGCTGAAGGAGGTCGTGCAACACCTTTGGGATGGGTGGTGAGACTCACGGCGGACGGTGAGGTTAGATCGCCGGTGGGGCAGTTACGGAGGGAGAGAGAGAGCGAACTCGGGGAGAGAGAGAGGATGGAGGCGCGGGTGAGAGGAGAGAGAAGGGTTTCCAAAATGAAAACCCTACTTCAGAACAATTTCATTTTATACTCCTTTCTAAATCGGAAACTTCCGTCGTTAATAACTTTCACGTACGACGTTCGATTCGAACGCGTGACGTGTCCACGAACTCGTATCGACGAGCTCTACGACTTTCGTGAAGGAAGTTTTCACAAACGATCGACGGAGTAAAAGTCGATATTCCCGTCGCGGAATCGTAACATTTTTCTAAATAAACGTTCCGATAACGTTTCCGTTTTCGATTTCCGACGTCACAAAGCGGAACAAACACGATTTATAATTTTTGAAAACTTTAAAACTTTAGAAATAATCTATTAAATCGTCCCGAAAAATCGGGTGATTACATATGCATCAGTGTGTATGGTAGTTTTTCCGAGTTTGGAGGTCATTCATGAGAAAGTTTTGAAGAGACCATTAATTATCGTTTATAAATCATAAGTAATTATTATACTTTAAAATAATTTAACTCGATCATATTCAATATTGAACTCATATGAAAGAGCTCATTGCGAGGTTCGTGATGGTATAATAGTTATTTGTAAAAAATAAAAATAAACATGGTATTTATGGAGAAAATTAATATGTAATTAAAATTAAAATGGATATAATTGGAATATTAGAAAACGTATAAGGATAGATTGAGAAGAAAATGAAAAAATAATAAAAAAATGAAACTCATTTATCTTACGGAATAAAATGACATAGATAACATTCCACTTTTTACCTATGATAAATTTTTTTTTTTAAAATGGGGGTTATCTTATAATGACAGGTGGTGGTATGATATATATATAGTTTTAGCTTATGGTGGGAGATGGTCGTGGAGGTTCACCCTTCGGTTGGATCCCTTGAAAAGCTTGTGAAGTTGGGTCTTGGGGGATGCAAAATCCTGACACAAATCCCCGACTTGTCCGGAAGCCCAAACTTACGGATTCTGTATCTACACCATTGTGAATGTTTAGTGGAGGTTCAGCCTTCGTTTGGATCCCTTAGAAAGCTAGTTGAGCTGGATCTTAGAGGCTGCGGGATCCTTGGGAGGCTACCGTTAAAGAAGATATTCACAAGATCCTTGAGGATATCAAACAGTGCCATCAAAGCATTACCTTCATCCATTCGGTATCTAAACAAGGAATTTGTCAACTTGATGAGACTTACAGTGAGAGGCTGCAGCAGGCTCGTTGAAATTCCAGAGCTTCCACCCCGGATTAAATGGCTGGATGTGAGTGGTTGTCTATCATTGGAAAGAATTTCGGAAAAAACTTGCGTACAAACTAGTATGTACGCGTGCGTCCAAACTCTCGTTTATTTGCACACTTTGCGAATATAAATACATGATTTTAACCGTTCAAAAGTTTAGTTTATTACTAAAGATCATTTCTGTAAAATATCAACATAAACAAAAATCGTTTTCATAGTCGATTGAATCAAACAAATGAACGGTTATGGTGAAAGTTAGTAGTCTCATGATCAACCGTCAATTTGTTTGATGCAATCGACTATGAAGACGATTTTTTTTATGTTGATATTTTACAGAAATGATCTTTAGTAATACACTAAATTTTTGAACGGTTAAAATCATGTATTTATATTCGCAAAGTGTGCAAATAAACGAGAGTTTGGATGCATGCGTACATACTAGTTTGTACGCAAGTTTTTCCCAAGAATTTCAAAGTTGTGAAACATTTTGGAGCGTAGAGAATCACAAATGATTGAGGAGATGAACTTGACTCATTGCTGGAGACTGTGGAAATTTGGTTAGGATGGAAGATGAGGCGGACGCTGATCTTTTCTGTTGGCTCCTATCTTCTCAGCGATCCAAGTTCACAATTACATTTCCAGTACCAAGAAGCGAGGTTCCAAAGTGGTTCAGTTGTAAAATGGATTTCAAGGGGTATCGTCGGTTTGAGTTTTGGATTGAAACACTCCCAAATTTCAAATGGGACAACAACATAGGATTGGCTCTCTGTGTTTCTGGTCCTGATCATATGCTGCAAGGTTCTGGTTATTGCTATTTTGATTTCTATATTTACATCGATGAAGTACATGATTATAAGCCAATGGGAGGAAGACAAAATGTTTCTTCAGGTAATGCATGGGTGCACTATGTTCCATTCCGTGAAATAGGGCAATTTGATGATCAAAGTTATGATCGTCCACTGCCACCTTTTACGTTTCGAGTCCTTATTTATGTAAATGACCGTCCGCAAGCCGTACAAAGCTGTGGGGTTCACCTTGTTAAGCCACCCAATGAAGACGTTTGTGTGCAGCTCATCCGTGCAGAGAGTCTCCACAGTCAACTTTCTAAAGATGAAAAATCTATGAAGGTATTTCAATTTCAAATTTTCAATGTGTGTTTGTATGCATCGTTTCCTTTACCATATTTCCGAGATAATAACTTGCATTTCTTGCAAAAGGAAGGGGACTGACATCTGAACAATTATGCAGATCTTGTACCAATATAAATGATTACGCAATCTAAAGTTTTCGACCGTAGTGTACTTGTACCAATATAAATGAACCGTTAGCCAGCTCATCGGTTGACACTTGGCATTGCCCGGTTCCTTTTTACCACTAAAAAGAAGTTGGGATATCAGAAGAAGGATCTCTTCCAGAAGACAAAGCACCACCTTGGCTGCACAAACTTTAGAACAATGTGTTGCTTTCTTTTTCATAGAAATCTAGAAAACTGAGATGTGGTGTCCTGTCGTTTAGTTTACTAATTTTGCCTGCAACATGGATATGTTGCTCGGCATATTATTTGTCCTTCCGTCAATGTGTATCTTTAATGCAATAATCAGCCTCTTCCAACCTTACCTCAGATGGCACTAACCTTTTGACCCTCTTTTGATCTTTCCTAAGACGGCACTAACCTTTTGTAAATACCCCCACATTAATTGTAGTTGATTATGCACAAACTTTTGATGACCAAATAAGTGTGCCTTCTGCTTTCAGAAGCTTGATATCTTCATTTACTCTGGTCGACAGATCTGGGTTTACAGGAACAACTTTGAGTTGTTTCTTGCAGCTGCATGTGGTGGTTTTAGAGTACAGCCGTACAGGGCAGCAGGCTGAACATAATAATGCTGAAGATTTCAGAGAATAATCTATTTTCTAGTCCCAGTGGCTTTGATCGCTAGAGATTTCAGGTGGCCTCCTGACGAATTTGACTTCTTGATGCTCATTTTGGCTGATGAAATGTTGCTTGCTCTTGTTGCTCAACTTTTTTGACCTGTAGATTTTGTTAAATTTTGAAAGAATTTGAGTGGATAACTAGATTTTTCTATTTTATTGCTGGAAACTGCAAGTTTGTACTCTCTTCAACATTGATGGAATTAGCCTCTCTTTGCAAGATGCAATGAAGCCAGTGGCCCTTGAAGAAGGCTGAGAAAGTTTGGGTTCTCTGACTTCTTTCTACAGATGCAAGAAAAAGAAGCATCTTGCTCAAATTTGGAGGTTCAGACATACAATTTTTCACCACTACTGTACTTCAAATCTGAAAAAAAAATGGAAAAAATTCTATACCAGAGTTCCGTTGTGAATTGTCGCCAGCATGACTCTATCGTAAGATACATCATCTACCAAAACCACTGTGCTCACCATCAACTCTATTTGCATAAGAACTTTGCTCCTTTTGAAATAATTCATTCTATAATATCACCATGAAGAGTGTATCTTTTGGAATAATTTTGTTCCTGCAGAGATTGCATGGTTCATCCGGTTGAACCATGCCGGCTGATCAGTTGAAACTTTCCATTTGCACTTGATTTTTCATCAGACTCATTTGACTTCT
This sequence comes from Argentina anserina, assembly GCF_933775445.1. Classification (NCBI taxonomy): domain Eukaryota; kingdom Viridiplantae; phylum Streptophyta; class Magnoliopsida; order Rosales; family Rosaceae; genus Argentina; species Argentina anserina. The sequence goes on along the minus strand of NC_065873.1, from coordinate 4,920,855 downwards.
TAAAAAGGTTTAAATTACAGTTTGGAATATGAAGAAGTGTCTCCCACATGGTGAAGCACAAGCCTGAGTATATAAAGGTCAGTATCCTTCTTCCATTGCATTTTTTTTTTTTTGAATCTCAAGAAATGTGTTGCTTTCTTCATTTGAGAATAACTGAAACTACAAGATACATAGGAAACTGAGATCGCATCTCAGATTATCCATCCCCATTCTACCCAAATAAAATTAGATACTTTTGGCAAGTGTGTTTCTAAGGCAACCAGCCTCGTCCAACTATACCTCAGAAAGACAAAATCCTCCCCTTCGGTTAAGCAAAGATGTTGGAAACTACGTGTAGAGGGTATTGCTTCATTACTACGGGTTACAATTGAACAAATGCATATATTATTCACTTTTACTCTTTAATTGGCCATATCAGAGATATAGACACTATTGGTCTCATTGGTACTGTAGAACGATAATCTGAAAACCAATAAGAGTGCAGACACGTGTACAAATAAAATGTGATTTATTGAATATCAAGCGCGAGGTTACAAATCTTTGTGAACTCCTCTGATTTTATCTCCGTATGTGATTTGGCTCAAGGGTGACATGCACTTGATCTTGAGGATTTGAGTTTGATTTGGATTTGATTTGATGAAGAACGAGCGATTTGACCACTTGATGATTCTTCGTGGACTTGAGTTTGGATTTGGATTTGATGAAGAACGAGCGATTTGGCCGCTTGATGATTCTCCGTGGACTTGAGTTTGGATTTGGATTTGATGAAGAACGAGCGATTTGGCCGCTTGATGATTCTCCGTGGACTTGAGTTTGAATTTGGTTTTGATGAAGAACGAGCGATTTGGCCGCTTGATGATTCTCCGTGGACTTGAGTTTGGATTTGGATTTGATGAAGAACAAGCGATTTGGTAGCTTGGTGATTCTTCGTGGACTTGAGTTTGGATTTGGATTTGATGAAGAACGAGCGATTTGGCCGCTTGATGATTCTTTGTGGATTTGAGAGACTTCAGGATTGCTCGAGAGTGATATTGCTCTCTTCTTCTCCAATTCTCAAAATCCTCCTCCTCTTCATGTTGGAATGAGTATTTATAGTGTCAAAGTTTCTATTTTGAAGAATATTTTAATGACACTAAATTAATAAATTTCTTTAATTGTATAATTAAATCAATATGTATTTTCCGATTAGTTTAAAATTAGTTATTCTCATAACTTAAATTAAACAGAAAATAATTGACTTAATTATAACCGTTAAGGAATTTATTAATTTAATCAAATGTCCGATTACCATTTCGAATCATCAATGACATTCAATTTTTCGATTTACGTCGAAATCACGTAGGTTCGATTACGATCATCCGTTTATGTGCTGACACAAGTTTTATTCAGATCCACACCAACTTTGTTGACTTTTGGGCCACGTGTGCAATTTTGTCGGGTCCTTAGTCGATTTAATTATTTAATGAAGAGATTTACTTCATTAAATTTCATGCGTCTACATCTACTTATACATTATTACACTACAAATGAAAATATCCAATTACTGGTGCTGAACCATCATAAAAATCTCAAACTCTAACTGATTTTAAGCAATTTTGTTCCAAGTACGTATGTGTGTATAAATAATTAAAGATCATGATATTTTCATATTTTTATGATGTCTTCCAACTTCCAAGATTATCATCTAGTCGGAAAAAAAAAGGATAGATATTAATAATTATTCTAGAATTTGTGTTGGAGGTGCTACATTGGCTCCTATGTTTTCAGTCCACGATGCGAGAGAACACACACCAGCTGCCAGCACTAAAGGCCCAAAAGTCAAACCAACCACGCAAACCGACCCGTCCCAGGCCCGTTACTCACCAAATATAAAACATGATTGATGCTCTTTCGTTGCTCTCTCTCTCCTCCCCTTTTCTTGCCTAGTTTTGACTTCACATTGATTCGATCGAACCTAGCAGCAGGAAACCATGATCAAGCTTCTTACCTAATTCAACCAAACAGCTCAGATCTAATGACTCTCCAACTGGTAGATTCATCCCCATCTTCTTCCTCCACATGTTCACACAAGTACGATGTGTTTCTGAGTTTCAGAGGCCAGGATACTCGCCACGGTTTCACAGGTCACTTGTACAACACTTTGGTTCAAAGTGGGTTCACCACATTCAAAGACGATGATGAGCTTCGAAGAGGAGAGTTGATTGCAACAGCACTTCTCCGAGCCATTGAAGAATCAAAGCTCTCTCTCATTGTCTTCTCTGAAAGCTATGCATCCTCAAGGTGGTGTTTGGATGAACTGGTTCATATCATTGAATGTAAAAGATGGAAGAACCAAATGGTTCACCCGATATTTTACAAGGTCAATCCCTCAGACGTAAGACACCAGACAGGTAAATACGGTGAGGCACTTGCAAGACATGAGCTCAGATTCGAAGATGACAAGGACAGGGTGTTAAGATGGAGAGCAGCTCTAAAAGAAGCAGCAGATTTATCTGGGTCGCATTTCTCTGGCCTCGGGTATGTCATGCACTGAAATTTACTCTTCTTGCTCTAGCTAGTATAAGTATTTTGTTCTTCTTATTAATTATTTCATTTGAAATTAATACGGCAGGTATGAATATGAATACGAATTTATTGGTGAAGTTGTTAGAGAGATTTCTAGCCGAGTGAAGAGAGGTACCAAGTTGAATATGCCAGAGTGCCAAGTTGGATTAGACTTGCGGCTGCGGCATATGCTTGAAATTTTAGATGTTGAGGCAAATGATGTACGGATGGTAGGAATATGGGGAATTGGCGGAATAGGCAAGACAACAGTTGCTAAAGCCGTTTACAATGAAATTGCCCATAAGTTTGATGGTTGCTGCTTTTTGGCAGATGTAAGAAAGGGTTCAGAGCAACATGGAGGTCTAGTGAAGCAACAAAATAAACTTCTCTCTAGCATTGTGCGACTGAAAGAATTGAAAATAAACAATCTTCATGAAGGAGCGACTATATTGCGTAAAACATTGAGACAGAAAAGGATTCTCTTAGTTGTTGACGATGTGAGTAAAGAGGAACAGTTAAAGAATTTAGTTGGGGGAACTGATTGGTTTGGTCGTGGTAGCAGAATTATCATAACAACAAGAGATAAGCGTCTGTTGACTGTTCATGGTGTCAATCCCATTTACAATGCCACTGAACTAGTTTATGATGAAGGTTTTGAGCTCTTTTGTTCAATAGCCTTCAAAACGAAGAGAGATTTGTATGATAGTGAGAAACTGCTAGTTGATACTGTAGTTGAATATGCTCAAGGGGTTCCACTAGCACTGGAAGTTGTAGGTTCAAATCTATCCACTAGACCTTTACGCAGATGGCAAGATATGATAGATTGTTACAAGAGATGTCAACCTGAAGGCATTCAAGGTATTCTCAAAGTCAGTTATGATGGACTTGAAGACACGGTGAAAGAAGTGTTCCTCGACATCGCATGTTTCTTCAAAGGTTGGAATACCAATGATGTGATAAAAATACTTGAAGGCTGTGGCCGCATCAATGCTATGGAAAGTATTGCAATTCTCGAAGAGAAGGCCCTCATAACTGCTCCTGAATTTGGTCAAATAAGTATGCATGATTTGCTAGAAGAGATGGGGAAAGAAGCAGTTGATAATCAAGAGAAAGATCCCAGAAAGCGTAGCAGATTATGGAATCACACTGATGTCCTCCAAGTTCTAACAGAAAACAGCGTAAGTCGATTCTGTATGTGTATTTTATTCTAATTCGCCAAACCAATATCTCGATTATATGTAGTACATGAATTTCTTTTGAAATATCAAGGAACAAATAATACCTTAAACACTTGCAATCTGTTATACAAGTGCTTGTTTTGCTAACACGATTGCCTTTTTCCATACTAGGGAACAAGTAAAATTGAAGGCATAATAGTAAAGATGCCTACAGAAGTTGCTGCGATCCACTTGCACCCTAAATGCTTCAAAAGGATGGAAAATCTTAAAATCTTTATAAACATCAATGGGCGGTTTGTTGGAAAGGTTGACTATTACCCAAAACAATTGCGGGTGCTTGATTGGCCTGAATGCCCCTTGCAATATTTGCCCTCTAATTTGGATATGAAGAAAATGATTCACCTTAAAATGCCTGGCAGCCACATCTCACATCTTGGAGAGGGAATCAAGGTATGCCTATACTTTCAGGAGTATCCGTGTATTAAATTCTTTAGACATTACCAATTTACCATATCAATTTTTCTTCTTCTTTTTTTTTTTTTTTTTGATAAATTTTTCTTCTTTGATATGACAGGGTATGCAAAATCTGACATCCTTAAATTTGGGGGAATGCAAATTCCTGACACAAATCCCCGACGTGTCTGGAAGCCCAAATTTAAAAATCCTAGATCTAGGCTATTGTACAAGTTTAGTGGATGTTCACCCTTCCGTTGGATCCCTTGAAAAGCTTGTTGAGCTGAATCTTGAATTATGCTCGAACCTTGTGAAGCTACCTGAAAATGTCCACTGGAGATCCCTTGAATACCTTAATCTTAGTTGGTGCAGTAGGCTGGAGAGTTTCCCTGAAATTGTGGGAGAGATGAAATGCATGAAAGAGTTGATTCTATGGGATGCTGGCATCAAAGCATTGCCTTCGTCCATTCGGAATCTGATTAACCTTGAAGAGTTGACGATAAATAAGTGCAGAAACCTCACAGGTCTACCCTGCAGCATGTATGAGTTGCACAAGTTAAGAAAGGTTGCGGTGGTGAAGTGCCAAAAACTTGTAACATTCCCAAATAACGTTTCACATGACGACCATGGTCACTCTTTCTCAGGATGCAGGCCAATGGACAATTTGGATTGTCCTTGTGATCACTTCAGTGCAAGAGGATGCAATTTATCTAATGCTGATTTCATGGCGTCCCTTGATTGTGCATCCACTTTAAGTCATATTGATTTTTCAGGAAACCCCTTTGTTGTTTTACCCGAATGCATCAAGGATTTTGTCAATTTGAGGAGACTTAATTTGAGCGACTGCAGGTGGCTCGTAGAAATTCCAGAGCTTCCACCAGGTATGGTAGAGTTGGATGTGAGAGATTGCGTATCATTGCAAAGAATTTCAAAGTTGTCAAACATTTTGGAGCGTCAAGAATCACAGATGATTAAGGAGATGGACTTGACTAATGGCTGGAGACTGTGTCAAAATTTGGTTGAGATGGCAAACGAAGAATATGATGAGGCAGGCGCTCATTTCTTTTGTTGTCTCCTATCTTCTCAGCTATCTGAATTCAGAATTAGATTTCCAGTTCCAAGAAGCGAGGTTCCAAAGTGGTTCACCTGTCAAATGGATTTCAAGGGGCATCGGGGGTTTGAGTTTTTGATTGAAACACTCCCAAATTTCAAATGGGATAGCACAGGATTGGCTCTCTGTGTTTCTGTTGATAATAAGCGGCTCAGTTTTGAGTTATATATTTACATCAATGAAATACTTGTTGTTTCACAAGAAGCTGGATATGTTGCTTCAGATAATGTGTTGGTGCAGTACATTCCGTTCCATGAAATGTGGCAGTTTGATTATAGGCGGCCATTGCCACCCTTTACATGTCGATTGATCATTTCTGAAAGCTACCATCTTACGCAGCCCTTAAAAAGCTGTGGGGTCCACCTTGTGATGCCACCCAATGAAGATGTTTGTATGCAGCTCATCTGTGCAGAGAACTTCCACAGTAATATGTCTTGGGATGAAAGACACGAGGTATTGATTTTACGTTTGCCACATTTCAGAGATAAAAACTGACATTTGTTGCTAAGAGGACTGACATCAGAACAATTGTGCAATATTGCAGAACAAGAACTGGGAAAATTATGGTCCCAAACAGGGGGAGTGCTCCGCTCCCACTTAACGTGAGTGTGTTTGAGCCACGCTACATAATATTTTGAACTACAGTCCCTTGCTTATGCTATTGTAAATTTATGCGTGGCTTGATTTGTTCCTGCAGGTTTAGTGAATTGAGTTTCGTCATTTGGAACCATACGCTGTTCTAATATGCATACTTAGTAAACCAGCTTATCAGTTGACTCTTCACATTTCCATGTTCATTGGCAGTCTTATCTTAGCTACTGAAAGGTTTAAATAACAACTAACAAGAAGTTGGGATATGAGAAGAAGGGTTTCTTCCAGAAGACAAAGCACCACCTTGACTGCCCAAGCTTGACTTTGAAGAGGTCTGTTTTTCTATCCTTCACCGTTTCATTATTTAAAGTAGCTGGGGGTTAACATTCGAAACAATGTGCCGTTTTTCTCTCTCTCTCTCTTAATAACATACACTACAAGAAATTTAGAAAACTTAGAATGGGGTTTCATTTATTTTACTAGTGTTGCTTGCTTACATCTCAAAGTATCAATCACAATCTACACAATATGGATATGTTGCTTTGCATAATTTTGTTCTACTGGTCACTTCTTTATTTTAAGCAATAACCAGCCTCTTCCAAACTTTACCTCCGAAAACCAAAATGTCAAGAACTTAGATCTCTATCTAGCTACGTAATGAGTTAATAGAATAATGATATAAATTTTGCTGAGAACTGGAGTGAAGCACAATATTTTTTATGTGATTGAGTTCTTCTAGATATTAGGTAAATTATGGAGGACAGTGAGATACTTGTTGATTTACACGAGGTATTTATTTTTCACTCCACCAAGCATAGATATGAACTGATTTTAATAAAGCACGTTTCATGGGCTATATATCCATTCTTTATAACATGTTTCTGCCTCATCCATGATTACCAGTTTATTACACCATGCTTTACACCATCCAACTGTCAAATACTACAGCACAAAATTTGTACAAGTTACACATGTCTAAAAGGATTATTGCAAATACCTCAGTCAAGTAGCATTGTATTCTAGCGGCATCCTGATCACAATGATCAGTGTGCAAGTAAAGAGGGATAAGAAAAATGAAACCTTTACTCAGTATGTGTGGTTTTAAAAGGATAGGAATGGAACCTATATTCGGTATCTCAATGACTTCATAAGATTTGAATGTGTCCCTAGATATATATACTCACATGAACAAAACGCAAAAATTTGATTCTGGTATGTTTTAATGTTTGCAGGGACATCGTTGTAGTATATTTAAATCAAATTGCACCCAGTGGCTTGCAATGGAGGTTATAATACTGCATCTCTGAGTTTCAGATTTATGCATATCATGCAAGACAATTGAATTGAATGAAGAAGCTTTGTTGTTGAGTGAGACAGTAGTTGAAAGTGTATATGATATCAGGGGATTGAATCTTAATTGGTTGAATGTGTCTAGAGTTGCTAATGTAGTTCAGCTCATCATCAACCGTGCTCCAGTTTCATTATTTGGTGTGAATTATCTGTAAAACTTTTTTTGATTTAATGTTAGATGCTTAAACACACTGTTGTCTACCTGTCTCATATTGTGGTAGTAGGATGTTCATAATTCAACTAAGATATCAAACATGATATGTATGCAGAGACTAACTTGCCTTGAATATTTTGTCCTTCTTTAGTTCTTTCTTAATATGGCACTTATCTTTTCTAAATACTCCCACATTAATTAGACTTATCTCTGCATTCGTCAGTAGATGATATAGTTGATCTTTGCACAAACGTTTGATGTCCAAATAAGTTTGTCTTCTGCTTTCAGAGGCTTAAATATCTTTATTTACTTCTGGTTGGCAGATTTGGGTTTACAGGAACCACTTTGACTTGTTTCTTTTTGCCGTGGTGGTTTTGGAGTACAGGACAGCTAGCTGAACATCATTGTGTCAGAATCTGACGGCAAAATACAAAATGTGGATCAGGTATAGAAGAAACAGTTAGTATGTTATATCCCTCTAAATTGTTCCATGTTGCTCATTATTTCATGAAGGCAAGACTGTAGTGTTTACTTATCTTTTCAGCTGACTAGGAATGCATTCCACTCACAGTTTTGAGATTGTGGGAATAGCACACTGACATGGAGAATGATCTCCCCGAAATTTCAAATGAAAAGATACATGCAAGATTACCTGTCACAATTGTCTGTGTGGCTGCTGAATCCTCTATGCGTATGCCATAGCAAAATTGCAGCAGGAGTCATCAGCTCGTACCAAATCATGTGTATGGCTGCAGCAACTCCATTTGTTATAATCTTGTATATGCGTTGTGTCTACTGCTGCTTTCTAGTAGATAAGTCTGGAGTCTTTAGAGCCGCGTTTTGGTGTGCCTGGGATGCTGCAGTGTGCACGCAGTAATGCCATGACAACAGGATGCAAATTAAACCTTCTTTAGGTGGTAGTATGTGGACCATGAACCTCAGAAAGGTTTGGACATTTGGTGGTCAAATTTTTCAATCACTAGCCATGACTCGTGAGGAAATTATAATGCTAAAGATTTCAGAGAATAATCCTTGAGCTATTTTCTAGTCCCAGTGGCTGTGATCACTAGAGATTTCAGGTGCCCTACTGACAATCTCGACTTCATGATGCTTGTTTTGGCTGATGATGTAACACCCTTAAATTCAGAACAGTAAAATTTTGAATTTGTGGATGCTAACTGTTGGCATAGGCTTATGCCCGCTATAATCAACACAACTATCAGCGCATTAAGGCTAATAAATAGCTCAGTCTTACAATACTAACAGCGAGTCAGCCGCACTAGCTATGTAATGGGCCTCCTCGCGGCCCAAACTGACTACGGACGCGCCCTCACGCGCATCTCAAAGTAGACTCCAGAGAACACCTTAATCGGACCTCGTCCCACACCGGAAGATAGGTAAATGATCTACCTCAACTCAACACTAAAAGGTCAAACCCTACCTTATGAGGTTTACTCTGCATAAATTACCATCAGCCTAACTTGAGCGTCGGAGAGTTGAAGACCACGCCACCGTGGTCTCTACTTTGACGATGTGTGCCACTTGTGACAAGAAAGAGACAAGAAATACGGCGTATCTCACCTGCAAGGAATACAACGTATCACATCAGTCTTATCACTACGTTAACATTGGCGCTGTCTGTGGGAAACCGCAACAAAAAAGTCACCAAAAATCACATGCAACACTTAGTAAAGCAACTACACTTCGACATGGGTACTGTCAATCCTTCCCCATCCACTCCGGCAGACGGTCATATCGAAGACATCACATACCTTAGCCTCAACCATCTCCTACCTTCCGCCAACGACCCTATCATCCTTACCCCTACACCCGTAACAGTCGTCAGCACTAACGCTACTCTGGATCCGGCGACCGCCGCAAGAATGGAAAACATGGCCAAAGACCTAGTCGAGTGCCAGCAGCGCGAGAAGACAGCAGCTCTGCAAGCCGAGCTCGACAGGATGCGAGCGCAGCTCGAGCAGGCTGAACGCAGTCATCAACACGGCGAATCACAACGCGAAGGCAGCGCGCAAATGAAAGGACGGGAATAAGTTCACTTGAGCATCAGCTTGACTCCCTCCGAACTCGCCAAGAAGCGGCCACCATCACCACGGTGTATTCGCAACCGTGAGGAAGGGAGCACGAGCGTCACCTCCCGCTCTAGACCCCACACAACTGCTCACAGCCCGGATCCCACCCTAGCTCTGATATTACAGCGACTAACCGCAATAGAACAGCGAGATGCCAATCCACGGTGCCAACCAGTGTTCGTAGCCAGGCCGGGCCCCTTCACCACGCGAATAATGAACACCGTGCGCCCTTCTAAATCTAAGAGCCCAAAAATTACGCCGTACACAGGCGAAGGTGATCCATTCCAGCACATCGATAACTTCAAAAAAGTTACTGCCAGTAGAGAATTCGACGACGCTACACTCTGCCACATGTTTAGCGAAACAGTAGATGGGGATGCTATGAATTGGTTCTTCGAACAACCGGCGAACTCCATGGATTCTTTCACGCAGTTGACAACGGCATTTCTCAATCGGTTCATTCTCATGGCCGGGGCCGCACACACAACTGACGGTCTATTTCAAGTAAAGCAAGAAAGCAGGGAGACGTTGGGCGCCTTTGTCATGCAATGACAGACGGCAGCATCCAAATGTCGAAACCTGAACAAAACGCTCGCCTTGGCCGCATTCAAGGAAGGACTGCGGTCAGAGAACTTCCTGTTCCATATCAACGTGGACCCTCGAATGCGCGGTGCCACATATGATGACATCATGACTGAGGCAGTACGATATGCTCAGGCAGAATACGTCACATACGGGGAAAAGCGAATCCCGGTACCATCAGACAAAAGCACTGCGCCGCAGACATCTGTGCACACAAACACCATCCCCCTCCAGCGCGAGCTCTTCCCTGGCACAAAAGACGATGGCAAATGAAGGAAAAGAAAGTGGCATCAAGCCATTCACCGTGACGCACGCAACCACGATCGACACAGAGGCCGGGACAAGAACAAGAGACTTGGCGGTGAGCGTCGCGACAACAAAGATCCTCGCCAAGTTAACGCGATGGGACGTCGTAGTGACCACACACAGCCTAGGGAAGAAACCCTAGAGGACTTTTTTCATAAGCATCAGGGGACGTTGAGGAAACCAGCAAGCCACTACGCCCTCAAACCGAAGCAGAAACTGGTAAGTGGTGCAGGTTTCATGAAAATGGAAGCCACAACACGAATGATTGCCGAGCCCTCCGCACACTAAGAACCAATGGCGACACAGGGGTTCGCCCGACGCAGCAAAGGGCACAGCAGAACGTGGTTGCCGTAGTAGAGAACCTGCGCCGCATCAACGTAATAGAGGGAGGAACCCCGATGACAAACATGTCCAACCGAGCAAAAAAACGCTTTGGCCGCAGTAACCACCAAAGGCAGGTGTACGCTATCACAGGAGGAAACGTCAAGCGACAGAAGGAAGGATGGAAGCAGATCACCTTCACTGAGGAGGAGGAAATTGGCATTTTCTTACCCAATGACGGCGCCTTCCTCATCGACGCAGTCTTGGGTGGACAGTGGGACGTAGGGAAGATGATGATCGATACGGGATCCGCAGTCAACATCTTAGTCAAGGGATGCTACAAGAAGATGGAGCGTAGTGGCAAGAAGTTAGTGCAGGACCACGAACCGTTGATCAGCTTCTCTGGCGACGTAACCCAACCTCTAGGCTCGGACTATATGACGGTACGCATTGGGACCGCACCATGCACAGTTTGCGTCGAATCTGAGTTCATCGTAGTTAACGCCTACAGTTCCTACAACGGGATCATCGGTCGGCCTACACTCAACCGGATGCGAACTTTCATCGCTGGATACATGATGCTTATCAAATTCCCAACTCCGCATGGAACAGGACATGTTCGGGGTTCACAATCCGTAGCAAAAGATTGCCAAACACGCGCGATTAGACGCATGCGCAACCGACACAAAATCTTGGCAGTACATGCCGCAGAGAATTTGACCGACAAGGTTTTCGATGCACGAGACGACGAAACACCAAAAAGTAAGAACAAGCAAAAGGCTACGCCATACGAAGCCAAAACACCGGTGAATCCCGAATCTTCCTTGAAAAGCATCACACCGTTCCTGCACCACTCGGAGCGCAAGATCAAAGTCGGCACAACTCTTAGTCCCACAGTTAAGAGGGACTTAACAAGCTTCTTGGGTGACAACATGGAAGTCTTTGCATGGTCCTATGAGGATATGCCCGGCATTTCGCCCGACATCATCATGCCGCCACTTTCTTTGACATCACGCGTCGCAACATTGTTACAGCTAGCTCTTCGGTGTCCGGTGTTACGTTGGGATCTTCTTGCTACAGAAATCTCGCGTAGCAGATACGCTCCGACTTCTCGAAGTTCCTATTCACCGAGAGCGTCGTAGCTGTACACGCAACAACAGATCAGTACGCCATAAACAAAGAAAATACAGAAACTGAGAGCGTAGCGCTTTTACTTACGATGGCGGCGGAGTAGTCCTTGCTCGAACAAAAGATACAGGTTCATCAATACCTTCAAATCGTGGACTAGGTCCTCACCTTGACACCTCCAAAGGAATGTCACACAATTCACGCGATCGACCTCTCGCTCCGACAGCACCAACCTCCTTTCCGCTGCGCAAAAAAAAAAAAAAGTCAGCAAGCAGTTATTCCGTAGCAAAAACATTTAGTAAAATGTTAAGACTTACAGTTAATGGCTTGAAACCGCGAGGGAATACGCTTCTCTGGGAGATACTCTACCCCGTTAATACGCCCGTATTCCCATTCCCTCTCTACTACGAAGCTATTTTTCCTCACTACGTTAACACTAACACTCTGATATAACTTCAATAAATGAAATTACATTACAACAACTGAATATCTTGTCCAAGTTTAACAACAAAACACTTAGATTTCAAACTGTAACAAAACGTGATTACACGTGTAAGTTGTACAGTAGTCAACTCTCACAAATCCTTACCAAAATAGGAAAATGAACAGAAGCAAAAACAACACACTTTTGTTACACTGCTCACTCCTTCCACCTCTACTACTGCGAAGTACCTGCAGTACTACCCCCTGCACCAATAATGGTACACCATGATTATAAACACAAACCTGGTCAGCTACAAAGCTGGTATGAGTAACTAAAAGAAATACTCAAGGATAATGTAACATATTTCTAAACTCAGAAATATATGTAAACAACATTATTATCACAACACTACCAACGTCAACTCGCAACCAATGCCACAACAAACACCACATATTGCCACACAAGCATAATCACAACATAACACATACAGAACATTCTGGGTTAATGCCACCCTCAAGTCGCACCCTAAAGATTGGCAATAATACTAGAGCTCTAGATGATCATCCCCACAACCGGCCAAAGAGTGGTTCTGACATATGTCTACGCCATTAAGGCCACCACACAGGCAAAACATTGAAACACATTTTGCCACTTGGGCCGTCACTAAGGCAGAACAACTACACAAAGTCTTTTGCCTCAAAATGGCCGCCACAAAGACAACACAACAACCCATAAAGCTACACGCGCAATAATAATGCCGGAAGGTACATTTTCTTCCCTCCCGGCCACACAACATAAGAATCACAACATAATAATGCCGGAAGGTACATTTTCTTCTCTCCCGGCCACACAATATATAAGCACTTCGACTATACAAATTTCATCCAAAATCTTCTAATTTACCGAGAGATACATTTTATTCCTCATCGGTCCCATCCTCCACAATTCAATGAAAACCAACTAAAAATACACAATATATTTCACAAATATAGTAGCTTTATATACTTAGTGATAAATATATGAATATCATATTACCATTTAGATATACGTATATAAATCACTAAATATATACACATTTATATTCAATCACACAACAAGTAAGAATATATAAATTATAAGTTCACACGTCTAGTTACCGCCCAAACATGAGGTTTACTCACCTTAATGCTTGCTTCCACTTCTAACTCAACAAGTCGAACACTTGTTTCCAACTCAAGCACCTAAGTTAAACAAAGTTCCACTTAGTAAAAGGGAATCAAAACAAACCAAATAATAAACACTTCATAAATTTCAGCGAGAATGCTGAAATTACTAAGGTCACCTATGCCACACACTAGTGGCATTCACTCCAACCTCTTCACACTCTTCTCTTACTTCCCAAAACCAACTTTTCCAAAATGTCACAACTTAACTAAACAAATTCCCCAAACAATACCATGGCACTCCCAAACAGCCCCTACTCTCTCAAGCCTCCCTTACTTTTCAAAAGAACTCATTCACTAACCAAAACACTAAAACAGTGGCCTAACTACTTCCACTATATCAAAATCTCTCACAGGAATTCCATCAAACACTTTTTGTGCATTCCCTTAAACCCCTCCACTTCTCACAATCAAGACCTCAAAACTTACAATACCTCTTGACCTTCAAATAATTCACCATTACCACTAAGAACACCACATGACTCTAACTCTCACTATCTAAACACAAAACTAACACAGTCCCACATCACCACTACATCTAAATCATTGATCAAAGAAATGGAGGAGGTATTTACCTCAGTGACTACCTAAAAAGGGCAAGGAGCTGTTGGAGTTGCAGCTGGTATCTTTCCCCTTGAAAGAGTAACATCAAACTTAAGTTTCAGGTAGTGGCACAGCTCCAGAGACTGTCAAGGTTGATTCCAAGTGAACTCGAGCCTTAGGCTCATCGGAAACACCACCCAGATGGCTGTATGATATGCTGAAACTCCAAGGCAGTGGCACAGCTCTTCAGACGACTTGTCTCCACCTCAGCTCGGTACTGCTCTGTCCTGTGATGTCCACATGCCCAGTGACAGTTGCTGCAAGGATGGAAGTGGAAGACTGAGGGAGAAGAAGAAAATCTGAAATGAGGAAGAGAAGGAGTCGGTTTGGGAGGAGAAGAAGAGAACAGACAATGAAGAAGTAAATGAAAGAAGGATGGCTCGGGTTGGATAAGAAGAGATGGGACTGAAAATATCTGATTTTCATTTCTTTCTCTTCCCATTATACCCATTTTTCAAACACACCTTCCATTAACAAAATATTGCTCATACGACTTCTGAATAAAGCGTGCCATGTGTCTACAAACTCGTATGAACAAGCTCTAAGACTTTTGTAAAGGAAGTTTCTTGAAACGAGCGATGAATTAAAAGTCAACTGCATTAAATCGAAAAAAAACCAACTTAATGGTTCTCGAACCGATTTTTACTTCGAATGAAGGCTATTTAAAAGACGTAGAATATGGATATAATCAAAATATCATTTCATTAATCTCTATGAAATTACAAGAAATTAATAACGAAATTCGGGTTATTACAGATGAATTGTTGCTTGCTCTTGTTTCTCAACGTTTGTTGGCTGTTTCTTGCTGGCTGTAGATTATCAAAAAAGAATTGGAGTGGATAACTGGATTTTTCTATACATTGTTTTTTGTTTTTGCTTAAATCTGCCAGTTTGTATTCCCTTCAACATTGATGCAATTAGCCACTCTATGCAATACACAAATTCCTAATGAAGTCAATGGCCCTTGAAGAATGCCGAGAAAAGTTTGTGTTGTTTGAGTTCTTTCTATAGATACAAGAAAATGAAGCTTCTTGCTCAAGGGTTCCGCTCATATATTGCAGTTGCAGATTCAGACATACAGTTTCTCACTATGTAAAATCTGAAAGAAAAAAAAAATATGGTATAGCCGCGCGTTATGCTCTAGTCAAAAATCAAAATTATCTCGCCAGCACGACTTCATCGTAAGATACAATGTCTACCAGAACCACTATGCTCATCAACTGTATTTGCATCAGCACAACTTCGCTCCTTTTGAAATAATACTTTCAATAATATCACAATGAAGAATGGATCTATATCTCCTGCTGTTTAAACATTAGTTGTACTTTGTTCCATTCATAATGTACCAACATTACTTATGTAACTCTGTTTTCTGTTCAAAACTCTTGCTGGTTTGTTTCAATTGAGATTTTCAAGTAGCTTCATCATCAGAGATTTAACTGAAGAAGTCGTTATTGATGGATGGTTCCATACAGATAAATGTGTACAATACTAAACTTGAAGTACTACTTTCTTGGTTGATGCTCGATCATTTGGTTTCTTTTCAAGAGGATGCTTCAAAAAACATTGTTGATGATTCAGTTTGAGTGAACAGATCGCAGGTGATATTGGAAAATGGAAGCCTATGGAGCAATGAAAGTTATAGACATGAAAAAGAACATAGTTAAACTGTTTCAAGAGGAATATGTCGCTGTGGAAAGCATTGAAAGCAAGTACTTGCAATGCCCCCTTATCACATCGGTATGTTGCTAAGTTCTACGAGTCAAATAACAAGACCTACCTTTAATTCATCAATATATGAATTCGTATTCATTTTTTTGCTAGAATCCAAATTCGTGGTAGTGTCCTCTACCCTTCTTTCGTGTTATTTGAAGTTACAGATGGATACCCTTCTTCTGTCTGTATGATGTTCATGAATAAGTGAATTTGTGTTCGTCTTACTGTTATGATAGATTGTCCTAGTGTCCTCTACTCTTCTTTCATGTTGTTTGAAGTTTCAGACCGATATCCTAACATCGTAACTTTGTTCTGGTCGGCGATGTGGGTCTATGGGGACAGCTTCGAGTCATTTCTTGTTGCTGTGGTTGTTCCACACAGAAAGGCCTTGGAGGACTGGGCAGCTGAACATCATTTGACCGATGATTACAAATCTCTGTGTCAAAATCTGAAAGCAAGAAAATACATTTTGGATGAGCTTAATAGTACGGGTCAGAAACAAGTATGTGCTCCATCCCTGCTGCTAATTTGAAGCTATGTTAATAATGTATTAGTAATCTAACTTAAATGTCCATTTACAATGCAGCTTCGGGGGTTTGAGTTGTTAAAAGCAGTTCATTTGGAACCAAACCCCTTTGACATAGAGAGGGATCTCATGACTCCAACTTTCAAACTTTCAAACAAGGTATCCTGTTCTTCTTATATAAGAAAAGATGGGAAATTTGTTAAGTTGATCCTAATTATGTACATTGAACTATATCATGTGCAGGACCGAGTTGAAAAACTTTATAGTGAGGCAAAGGTTGGAAAAGTATGAGAACAGAGCTGCAAAAGCAACTACTCGAAATATCTAGTTACATCACCTCCCCAAATTTTCGATTGCCTGCACTTTTGTGATGAAAAACTACAATGCAAGACTGTGAAAGAATATATAGCTGGGATTTCCCATATAAACTTTTGTTCTAAGTATGTATATAAATAAGTAAAGATCATATGACGTTTTCATATATTTCTTCTTTCATCCAATAATATTTTTTATTATTTTTCGTCTAGGTCCTTGATAAACACAGGGCCGGCGCTGCCCTTGATGAAACTTTCATTCTAAATAACCTTCATCAAAGGACAACATAGTCTTGCATGTTAAAAATAGTCATTATGCAGCATAACTCAATTAATAAGGTGGAGATATTTTCTTTGATTTCTTCTATTCAAAATCAGAATCACAACCAGGCATGGTCTTCTCTATGGTAGTTGAAGGCTTGTAGCATCATCATACAGGAAAATTATATTATGAGATAGTGATTGGACTGATCAGCTATACCTCTTTATTTCTTTTATTGGTAGTTGTGGCATCATCATACGGGAAAATCTGTGAGCCCCGTCCTCTTCTGCCCCCTTCTTTACTTCACCAGAAACCAAACAAACAACAACAATTGCCGCGTTTTCCACCTTCATGGATGGGCGAAACTACAATGATCTTTCGTTGATCACTCCACTTTCTTTTTCTCATCCTCTTCTTGGTAGTTTCGTTTCATCTTACATGTCACATTGATGTTGATCGAAGCTACTTATTTTTGAGAGCCTCCTCCTCTTCCTCTTCTGCTCCTTCATTCCATCAGCGAGCTGTGCGTGAAATCAATCAAAAAGCCAAATTCCACATTTCCATGGCTGTCCCACTGAGAGCCAATTCTTTTTCACGGAGACATGATGTGTTTCTGAGTTTCAGCCAAAGAGGTACACAGTGAACATCACTTGCACAACGTGAAAGCAGATTCCAAGATGACAAGCACAAGGTGCTAAGATGGAGGGAAGCTCTAACAGAAGCAACAAATTTGTCTGGATGGCATTTCTCTTGCGGGTATGTGTCATGTGCTCAATTTTACTTCTCCTAAATTCCTAGTCTAGTGAAAGCATTTTGTTCTTCTATTGCTAGCTGTGTGGTACTGTGGTTATTATACATTACCGGTTATTATTCAAAGCAGGGTTATAAGTTAATTGTTTCTTCTCATTCCAAAACGGCAGGTATGAATATGAATTTATTGAAAGAATTGTCGAACAGGTTTCTGCACAAGTAAAAGGACCTACCTATTTAGATGTGGCAAAGTATCCTGTTGGGATACAGTCTCGAGTACAAGACATGCTTGAAATGTTAGATGTTGGGGGAAGTGATGTTCGCATGGCTGGGATATGGGGAAGTGGTGGAATTGGGAAGACAACAATTGCTAAAGCTGTTTACAAAGAAATTGCCCGTGAGTTTGATGGTTGCTGCTTTTTGGCAAATGTAAGAACAGGTTCAGAGCAACATGGAGGTCTAATCAACCTACAAAACACTATTCTTTCAGAGATTCTAGGGGACAAAGAACTGAAAGTAACCAATGTTGATAAAGGAATCAATATGATGCCTGACATGTTGAGAAATAAAAGGATCCTGTTAATTCTTGATGATGTGAATAAACGGGAGCAGTTGGACGCATTAGCCAGAGCACCTGATTGGTTTGGAAGTGGCAGTAGAGTCCTTATAACAACAAGAGATAAGCGTTTATTGGCTGTTCACGAAGTCAGGCCTATATACGAGGCCAGGGCACTAGATCATTAAGGTGAGCTCTTCCGTTCAAATGTCTTCTAGAATGAGATAAATCCTGACGACGATGAGAAACTCTTGATCAGCGCTATTGTTAGTTATGCTCGAGGGCTTCCGCTTGCCCTGAAAGTTTTGGGTTCACATCTATGTGATAGACCCGTACCTGATTGGCAAGCTATGCTAGTTGGCTTTAAAAGAGATCTTCCCAAAGATATTCAGATATTCTCAAAGTCAGTTACGATGGACTGGATGAATCGGAGAGAGAAGTTTTCGTCGATATTGCCTGTTTCTTCAAAGGTTGGAATACAAAGGATGCGAAACAGATACTAGAAGGTTGTGACCGCAACAACCCCAAGCATAGTATTGAAGTTCTTAAAGAAAAGGCTCTCATAGGTGTTGGTGCATATCATTGGATTTCGATGCATGATTTGCTAGAAAAGATGGGAAAAAATATAGTTGGGGAAGAGTCTAAAGAGCTTGGCAAGAGAACCAGATTGTGTCATCACAAGGATGTGCGTGACATTCTAACAGAAAACACGGTAAGTAGTCAAGTAGATCCTGTGCTCAAATTTGTAGTCAAGTAAGGTGATTATCTGTGTTGTGTATTGTGTGTATTGTAGTTCAACAATCAATAATAGACTAGAATGTATTATATAATTTTATTTAGAATGCTTAAGAAAGAATAAGAATCAGAAAACTTGCATTCTGCTATAGAAGTACTTGTTTTACTAATACGATTGTCGTTTTTCCATGCTAGGGAATCTAGGGCTCGTCAACGGGCCGGGCTCGGCCCGGCCCGGCCCATGAGTGACGGGCCCGGGCCGGGCCGGCCCGGGCCTTAATAAATTTAAATAAGTGGCGGGCCGGGCCGGGCCGGGTATTTTCAAAAATACGAAGATCCAAGCCCGCCCACCTAAGGCGGGCCTTGCGGGCTTTTGCGGGCCGGGTCGGGTCGGGCCTTGCGGGCTTTTACGGGCCGGGCCTTACGGGCTTGTATTAGAAAAATAATATAATACTCTAATTTAAGGGTTTGAAACAATAAAAGAATTGTTAGAAAACATTCTAAAACAAAAGTCACAAATAAATTCTGGTTTCGAAATATTGTCGATCGACACCAATAGATGTGATTGATATATATATTTAGGGACCGTGTAAAAATTTCATCCAATTCGGACCTCGTTTAACCGTCGGAATTTTCGGTCAACAAAAAAAAGTGGCGTTTTCACATAATAAAATCTCATTGACCGGGGCTTTGTCAAATAGATTTCTTCAGTTCGACCACGCACGATAGGTAACAAAAATTAGGTGATTTCAAATATGTAAACAAATTTCCACATTCACATCTTGGTAATTGGTCCTCCCTTAGGGCATATTAGTGTTGTTTTTGGTTTACCGGAAATTCCGACGGTTAAACGAGGTCCGAATTGCATGAAATTTTAAAATGATCATTAAATATATATATTGATCACATCGGATGGTGTCGATCGATTCCGAGAAGTTTCCTTCATATAGTCGCTTCATAATGTGATAGTTTTATTATAAACCTAATATAAGGTTATAATACATTAGTGGACACTTCGGCGATCGACAACTCAAATTCAAAATATGGTCGATCGACACCAATAGATGTGATTGGTATATATATTTAGGGACCGTGTAAAAATTTCATCCAATTCGGACCTCGTTTAACCGTCGGAATTTTCGGTCAACAAAAAAAAGTGGCGTTTTCACATAATAAAATCTCATTGACCGGGGCTTTGTCAAATAGATTTCTTCAGTTCGACCACGCACGATAGGTAACAAAAATTAGGTGATTTCAAATATGTAAACAAATTTCCACATTCACATCTTGGTAATTGGTCCTCCCTTAGGGCATGTTAGTGTTGTTTTTGGTTTACCGGAAATTCCGACGGTTAAACGAGGTCCGAATTGCATGAAATTTTAAAATGATCATTAAATATATATATTGATCACATCGGATGATGTCGATCGATTCCGAGAAGTTTCCTTCATATAGTCGCTTCATAATGTGATAGTTTTATTATAAACCTAATATAAGGTCATAATACATTAGTGGACACTTCGGCGATCGACAACTCAAATTCAAAATATGGTCGATCGACACCAGTAGATGTGATCGGTATATATATTTAGGGAACCCGTAAAAATTTCGTCCGTTTTGGACATGGTTTGACCGTTCGTACCAACGGTCAACTAAAAAAGAGGCGTTTTGACATATTTAAACCTCATTGACCGGGGCTTTGCCAAATAGATTTCTTCAGTTCGACCGCGCACGATATGTAATAAAAATTAGGTGATTTCAAATATGTAAACAAATTTATACATTCGCATCCTGGTAATTGGTCCCCCCTTAGGGCATATTAGTGTTGTTTTTTGTTTACCGGAAATTTTGACGGTTAAACGAGGTCCGAATTGCATGAAATTTTAAAATGATCATTAAATATATATATTGATCACATCGGATGGTGTCGATCGATTCCGAGAAGTTTCCTTCATATAGTCGCTTCATAATGTGATAGTTTTATTATAAACCTAATATAAGGTTATAATACATTAGTGGACACTTCGGCGATCGACAACTCAAATTCAAAATATGGTCGATCGACACCAGTAGATGTGATCGGTATATATATTTAGGGACCCCGTAAAAATTTCATCCGTTTTGGACATGGTTTGACCGTTCGTATCAACGGTCAACTAAAAAAGAGGCGTTTTGACATATTTAAACCTCATTGACTGAGGCTTTGCCAAATAGATTTCTTCAGTTCGACCGCGCACGATAGGTAACAAAAATTAGGTGATTTCATATATGCAAACGGCTTTCAGCATTCACATATTTGTAATAAGTCCTCCCTTAGGGCATAATAGTGGTGTTTTCGATTTACCAAAAATTCCGACGGTCAAACGAAGTCCGAATTGGATGAAATTTTTACAGGGTCACTAAATATATATACCAATCACATCGGCTGGTGTTGATCGATCCCGACAAGTTTCTTTCATAGAGTTGCTTCATAATGCGTTAGTTTTAATATAAACCTAATATAAAGGGTATGATACATTAGTTGACGCTTCGACGATCAATAACTCTAGTTCGAAATAAGGTCGATCGACACCAGTAGATGTGATCGGTATATATATTTAGGGAACCCGTAAAAATTTCGTCCGTTTTGGATATTGTTTGACCGTCCGTACCTACGGTTAACAAAGAAAAAGGCGTTTTGACATATTAAAATCTTCTTTGACCGGGGCTTTGCCAAATTGGTTTCCTTGGTGCGACCACACATAATCGGTGACAAAAATTAGGTGATTTCAGATATGCAAACGACTTTTTGTGTTCGCATTTTGGTAATGGGTATTCCCTTATGACATATTAGTGTTGTTTTCGGTTTACCGGAAATTCCGACGGTCAAACAAGTTCCGAATTGGATGAAATTTTTACAGGGTCACTAAATATATATACTGATCATATCTACTGGTGTCGATCGATCCCAAGAAGTTTCTTTAATATAGTTGCTTCATAATGCAATAGTTTTATTTTAAACCTAATAAAATATGTATGTATAATATTTTATTATTTGGCGGGCTTTTACGGGCCGGGCCTTGCGGGCTTTTGGCGGGCCGGGTCTCACGGGCCTTGCGGGCTTTTGGCGGGCCGGGCCCACGGGCCGGGCCGGGTTTCACACCTCTAATTTAAGCCCGGCCCTCTACCCACGGAAGCGGGTTTTGGCGGGCTTTCTCGCGGGCCGGGCCAGGTAAAAGCCCGTCGGGCTTACGGGCCTCCGCGGGCTTTTCGGGTCCGCGGGCTAAATGATGAGGCCTAGTAGGGAACACGTAAAATTGAAGGCGTAATAGTAAATATGCCTACAGCAGATGTGATCCACTTGAGTCCTAAATGCTTCAAAAAGATGAAGAATCTTAAAATCTTTATAAATTTCAATGGCCGGTTTGTTGGAAAGATTGATTATTAGTTTATTACCCGAATCAATCGCGAGTACTTGATCGGCCTGAATGTCCGTTGGAATCTTTGCCCTCCAATTTTGATATGAAGAACATAGTCCACCTTAATATGCAAAACAGCCGCATCTCACGTCTTGGACGAATTTAAGGTATTTCTATATCTTCCATACGACTTAGGGAGTCTATTGTATATAGAATTAATAGGAGTTTAAAAGAAATTTATGAATTTTTAAAAGTCTAGGTGTATTTAATATAGACTTTTAATTACATATACAAGTATATGTGTATTCAATTAGGATTTTAAAAAATCATTATAAAATTTAAAATTTAATATTTAAATTTTAAATTTTTACACTAAAATTTAGCAAGAAAGATAAGTTTTTTAGTAATATAGCCCACTGTAATCTGTGTGTAGCTACATCCTTGCTGTGGGTATTTAAAATATCATTCATACTTATGAAATTATAAACTCATAGAATCTCATGAACTTTATAGTGTAAAATATACTAGCCTCTAGACCAAAGATTTGTATAGACTTTTCCATGGAATTTCTCGTTTCATTCAAAGATCAATGTTCATCCTCTATCATTGTTCTTTATTTTCTTTTTGTCTTTTCTTTACCGATTATTTTTCCTACAACCCAACATGGTTATTCACCCTTTGATTATTTTCTTCTTATCTATGTTATGTTCTTACCTTGTATCTTTATACTTACTAAAACTTCATTCTCAATTGTGGACATATGTCCAATGCTACCAATAAAAACAATGACAATGAAAGAAGTACATAAGAAAAAAATGATTAAATTTGAAGGGTTTCTCTTACTTTCTTATAAATAATTGAGATTCTCTAATTTCTTTATAATAGCCCCAACCAATAAATTTTCTTAGAATAAATGTAATACCCGAAAAGCATAGCAGAGGTTTATTATATTAATTATATTAAGGGATATATATACTTATCGATTAAAAAAAAAGTCGGTTTCGACCGACAGAGGAAAGAGATAAAAACAAAAAGACTGGCATGGAAAGGGGATACCTCTCTCTCTCTCTCTCTCTCTCTCTCCATAAAATTTATCATCGAGCACTGTCGCCATGGACGTCATCGTTACCTGTGGGAACCGATCTACCAGACCATGCCCAAAAATTTAACATCTTCTTCTATAAAACCACTCCCTGGTTTCAGTAATTGATGTGTTTGGAATTATTTTTCTTGATTTATTTTGGGTTGGGATGTCACAATAAAAATTGTTCCATATAAAATTTTATTAGCATGCATTAAGTCCCCGTTTAATAGCACTCATGATGCGTTAGAGAACCATACCAACCTAGATGCTTAAGGCGCACTCGAGAATAAAACAAATTATCACAGAATTGTGGACAGTGAAGCAACGAAACCGTAAGCTTGTAAGTGACATACATTGTATGCACATTAATTAGTTATCATATCTTATTTTCTTAACTAACAAAAAAAGAAAGTTTTAATTTTTTTTATGAATACTAAAAAATATGTAGAAGTCGATCGATATCAATTATGTGGATTTCATGAATCAAAAGAAACATGTAAAAATCAATCAAAAATCTGTGGCTGAAGTCAGTAATTTTAACAATTCTATGAAAGTCTGTAGACTTTTTAAGGAGTCCGTAAATTTTCTAAAAATTCTGTTAATTAAAATAAATCCACAAAAATCCAAACGCAGTACATCTCTTAAGAAGTTTTACATTAAACTCTTCGGGTGTTCAACTCTTTTGACCTTACCATGTTTTACCAATTCAACTTCTCTTCTTCATAGAGCATGCAAAATCTGAAATCCTTAAATTTAAGGAATTGTCGTTTTCTGACACAATTCCCCGACGTGTCCGGAAGCCCAAAGTTAAGAGTCCCTAGAACTAAGTGACTGTACGAATTTAGTGGAGATTCACCATTCGGTTGGATCCCTTTAAAGTTTGTGAAACTAGATCTTTGGAGATGCAAACTGCTGACACAAATTCCCGACGTGTCCGGAAGCCCAAACTTACAGGTTCTGGATCTAAACTTTTGTGAAAGTTTAGTGGAGGTTCACCCTTCGGTTGGATCCCTTGCAAAGCTTGTGAAGTTGGATCTTTATGACTGCTCGAACCTTGTGAGGCTACCTGGAAAAGTCAACTGGAGATCCCTCGAAGAACTTGATCTTGATTATCGTGAAAGGCTGGAGAGTTTCCCTGAAATTGTGGGAGAGATGATATACATGACATCCTTGCGACAATTCCACACTGGCATCAAAGCACTGCCTTCATTCATTCCGTATCTGATCAACCTTGAAGTGTTGAAGATATATGGTTGCAAAAACTTCACGGATATACCTGCCAGCATTTATGAGTTGCAAAAGTTAAGGGAGGTTGAGTTCTTCCGTTGCCCAAACCTCGTTACGTTCCCAAATAAGGTTTCACAGGACGACCGCCACTCTTTATCAGGATGCAGTTCTTCGATGGACAATTTGGAGCTTCCTTGGGAAACATTGAAAGTGAGTGAATGCAATATATCTAATATTGATTTCCTGGCGTCCCTTAATTGTACATACAGGTTAAGTGGAATTGATTTATCAGGAAGCCCCTTTGTTGTTTTACCCGAATGCATCAAGGAATTTTTGTCAACTTGATGAGACTTACAGTGAGAGGCTGCAGCAGGCTCCTTGAAATTCCAGAGCTTCCACCCCAGATTAAATGGCTGGATGTGGGTGATTGCGTATCATTGGAAAGGATTTCACAGTTGTCAAACATTTTAGAGCGTAAAGAATCACAAATGATTGAGGAGATGAACTTGAGTAATTGCTGGGGGCTGTGTCAAAATTTGGTTGAGATGGCAAACGAGGAAGATGATGAGGTCGACGTTGATATTTTCTGTCGGCTCCTATCTTCTCAACGATCCAAATTCACAATTAAATTTCCAGTTTTAAGAGGCGAGTATCCAAAGTGGTTCAACTGTAAAATGGATTACAAGGGGCATCGGCGGTTTGAGTTTTGGATTGAAACACTCCCAAATTTCAAATAGAACAACACATGATTGGCTCTCTGTGTTGCTGGTCCTGATCAAATGCTGCAGGGTTCAAGTTATTGCTCTTCAGGTTGTTTCTTGCTGCTGTGGTGGTTTTGAAATACAGCCGTACAGGGCACCAAGCTGAACATCATTTCATCAATGACTGTAGATCGTTATGTCAGAATGTGATGGCAAAATACAAATTCTTGATGAGGTACAGTAGGAAACAGTAGTGTGTCATAATCGTCTAAATTTTCAATGTTGCTAATTATTTCATGCAGGCATTACTGTATTGTTTACTTATCTAGTCAGCTGACATAAACTGCATTCCACTACAGTCTCGAGATTCTGGGAAAAATCATGCTGACATGGAGGGTGATCTCTCGGAAATTGAATTGAAAAGATACATGTCTCAATCCTTGTGCAGCTGCTGAATCATCTATGCGTTTGCCAGTCTCAAATCGCAGCAAGAGTGATCAGCTAGTACCAAATGTCATGTGTGGCTGTAGCAATTCCATTTGTTAAATTATCATTTGTATATAAGTGTGTTTCGAGTCTTTATAGCAGCATTTTGGTGTGCCTCAGATGCTGCAGACTGCAGTGTGCTAGTAATGCCACGGCAACAGGGTGCAAACCTTCTTTAAGTGGTAGTACGTGGACCGTGAACCTCAGTTAAAAGTTTTGGACGTTTGGTGATCAAATTTTTCATGAGAAATTGCTAGTGCTGATTATTTCAGAGAATAATCATTAAGCTATTTTGGAGTCCCAGTGGCTTTGATCACTAGAGATTTCGGGTGCCCTCCTGACAATTGACTTCTTGATGCTCATTTTGGCTGATGAATTGTTGCTTGCTCTTGTTGCTCAACTTTATGAACCTGTAGATTTTGTTAAATTTGGAAAGAATTTGAGTGGATAACTAGAAATTACCATACATCTTGGTTTTTTATTAATTCTTGAAACTGCAAGTCTGTACTCTCTTCAGTTCACAACATTGACGCAATTAGGTGAATTAGCCACTCTTTGCAATATACAAATTCCTATAGGCAATGAAGCCAATGGCCCTTGAAGTATGCTGAGAAAGTTTGGGTTCTCTGACTTTTTTCTACAGATGCAAGAAAATGAAGCTTCTTGCTCAAGGTTTCTGCTCATAATTTGGGGATTCAGACGTACAATTTTCACCACTACTGTACATCAAATCTGAAAACAAAAAATGAAAAAAACTCTGGTATAGCCGTTATGATATGTGTCCGGCATGACTTCATCGTAAGATACATCATCTACCAGAACCACTGAGCCACTATGCTCACCAATCAACTCTATCTGCATAAACTCCTGAAGGAAATAATTCATTCTTTAATATCACCATGAAGAATGTATCTATATCTCCTGCTGTTTAGACACTAGGTTACACTTTGTTCCTTTCATAAAGTAGGAATTCTCTTAAAACAATTAGTTATGTATCTGTTTGGTTTTCAAATCTCCTGCTGTTCTGTTACAACTGAGTTTTTCAGGCAGCTTCATCATCAGAGATTACTGAGACCCTGCAATGCTGCATAAATACTCACGTCTATGAACCTCAAAAGAAACAAACCATCGCTGGCATTGGTGATCTTAAAACTTCCAACTGGCTATTGCCTTCATGCTTTCCCATTGAGCAGGCATGTTATATTACACCAAAGGTAAGAAAATAAGGTCATTCAAGAATCCACGAAGCACATATCACTAGTTCCAAATAAAGAAGATTGTATGTTGCACAAAGTTTCTGCCCATATATTTATAGATTCAAACAGTAGCGTACAGATATGAAAAGAATACAACAGGAGCACTAGGAATTGTGCAAGGTCGGAACGAATTGAAGGTACAAAACCAAGATCATAACAAAATCAACAAGACTACAACCCTCAACAGAATAAGAGAGTGCAGGGAACTATAGGATGTCAAGGACCAACGCCCAAACAGGGTAGACGAACAAACAGATAATGCCGACAGTATTTGATACGCCATGGGGCTGTGTGAAGGCATTTCTGAATCCACCAGATGCCCGAATGTGTTCTTGCAGTAAGTAAGCACCAATGGCGAGACATATTACAAGGCCGATCCAGCTATCCCTCACAGTGGTTGCAATTAAACTCGGAGCCACAACCGTCAGAAGGATCAGTGAAGCCGGCATTTCAGCCCATTCCCTAATTTCTATTGGCAAAGACAGTAAACAGAGTCCTATTAGGATCATGCTGGTTCTACTTTATGCAGGTATTAACTCATACATGAAAGAAACAATACGAATCAACTAGCCAGTTCACACAATTGCTTCTTCTGCAGTAGATCAAACCATAAAAGATCATAACTCCATAGTATAAACACTTCACCTGGGAACTTTTTAGGGAAAAAGAGTAGCAAGATAACCGCAACGAAAGCAATCCATCTTCCGATTTGTCCCCTGCATAATTAATCAACCATAGCTTTGGATAAGAATGACAATACATAGAATCATGATAGGATATTAGCTACACTTGATCAGGGTTGAAAATCACCTCAAGATGGAGAAAAGAAGTGAAGGAAGGCTGAAGAATATGTATGGGATCAGCAGTCCTGTGAGGATGTTTGTCTTCCAGTTTGTCCGATCCAAGACCAGCAGATAACTACAGTACGAAAACCAAGAAAGAATACGTCAAACATCACAACTGAAAATCAAAGTACCATCAGAGTATAACAGAGCAAGTTTACGAATCAATATCCAAACTGGAAACAGGAACAAGATCAATGAAAAGTATAACAGAGTTATCCATCTCAGCTAGACAGAGACGCATATATAATAGATCAGAAAATGACTCAAACAAACAGAACCCATGAACTGGATTGGCATAAATATAGTGAAGCAGAGTAGAGCGACATACATTGCAACAAAACAAGCGACCCATTGAAGAAAAGTGGTGCCGAAGCCTAAGCTCCCGAGATGAACAACATGAGTTGCGAGGTTCTTAGCAGCAGCAGCGAGGTCTTTGAAATCAGTGTTGATCGAATCGCTGGCAACGGTGTCAGTCATCATTCTCAAGTAGGTCTTCCCCATCGGGATCTCCAAGTTTCCTTCTGTGTTTTTTTGGTTTCCGATCGAAACAGAGAGAGAGAGAGAGAAGACTCGGGGGGGAGCTTGGATCTGACCTTCAGTTGTTCTAATATATAAAGGAAAGCAAATCTAGTGAGCTGTACTGTGAGTGTGATGTGACACGTGTCCTGTGTGGACGACTCTCACCAATAATGTCGGGCCAGTGATCAATTGCCACAGCTGTGCTTCGATGTCGGCTCACTTATAACTTCTACTTCATTCCTCTAATCACGTTCTTACCTTTTCAATGTTTTCATACACTCCTATATATTGACAATGGTATTACTAAATTTGGGTGAGTCGTGCTTGGTTGGTTGATTAGTTGAATTAAGTGAAATTATTGAGATCATGAATTTATTTCACCGATATATGTGAAGATTATATGAAAAAGGAAACAAGTGATCAATATGCCATGAGTTGGGACAAGCAGCAATGAGCTTGGTATATGCACCCAAAGGTGTCCTAGGTTCAAGAGTATATGCATTTAGACAATATTGTCATCATTTCCAACTATGTTTTTATTAACACTCTTTTTGAGTTGATTTGGTATTCGAAAGTTTTTTACGTATCTATTATGTGCGCAGATAAATAATAAATCATTATTACATCTCTTATAACTCCTAATTATAATTCACTGATTACATCACATTAGTGCTCAAACTCAAGACATAGTACATCTTCAATATTCTCATCGAGGAACTCGAATTATTTTTTTATTCAGTAGCCATGATGTGAATATACGTGCAAACCTGCTATCTTTGGCTCTACATTTGAAACCAAGCTTATAACGTTTAGTGTTCCATCCCATCAATCGGAGATGTGTTTCGACAAACAAAAAAAAATCTAAAGTCCTTTCAATTATATTCTAGACTTCTAGTTATCTTACGAATCCTAATAATCCAATACAATCTAATTTTCTATCCAACAAATATATTATACCCTGCCACGTTCAAGCTTAAGATATCTTATTCATCAAGAAATCCAAAAAATCTTGATATTCTTATCCAATTTAGGGCCAATGCTTACGCCTTGTTGTCCAAAACAAGATATTTCTTGGGCACCTTAGAGAAAATAACGTTCTCATTAATTTGTGGGGTTTGCGTTAGGTCGCTGTTCTTCTGTACAACTGGTTCTTGTTTAGCTTACCGACCTCTCTCGTTTCTTGGCGATCATTGATTAATGTGATTCTATGGTTTCCGTTGAAATTGGTGCTTCCATATTTGCACGGCTATTTTTCCGGTGTGTAGTGAACGGAGTGTGTTGGATCATGTCAGCATGTCTTACAGTTCGTAGCGGTGGGGGGCTTAGACCACATGGTGATTCCCTTTTAGAACTATTTATCCAGATGAGATGAGAATCATCGTGCTCCTAGGTCACATTTTCAATTGATAATTTCTTACTATGCATTACATGTTTATTTAATAGCCCAGAAAATTAGAGCAAATTCATTTTCAATCTAACTCTGGCATCACTCACCTCTATCGCGGATCAAACCGCCGCCGCTTTTAGTTACACCATCTATTTCCAATTGTGCTATGGTTTGAGCAAGCTACTTAATTATTTTATAGTTGTTGGTAAGAAATGACTGGAAAAAACTGATATATTTGTTTAACCAATATTGGAGCTTTTTTTTTTTGGTTAATATCCAATATTGGAGCTGAGTGACCCATATCATTATTCTTTTCCAAGAAAGAAAGTACATAGACAAAGCTGAATACTTGCACAAGAGTTCATGTCTTTAATTATTATAATGTTGAAGCTCTCCCATGGGAATTATGGGCCGAAGTAAAAGGTACCAGACATGCAACATTCCAAAATTGCGTTGCATGTATACCGTCTAGGGCTTGGGCCTCATTTTCCAACTACTTTCAAAGACCGATTTTTCCATAAAAGTTGAGAAAAAGAAACTAAAACCCGAACCGACCTTCTAGAGAAAAAGAGCTAAAGATTCGCTATTTTCATTTAAGTGAGCATCACGATCACCGTCGTCCTAGCTCCCAGATAATGTTGCTATTTGAATCTACGCATGCATGTGTTGGAAATATAGGAGGGTTCTGTGTGTGGGATAACAACCTTTCTAAAGGATAACACCTTTCAGTTTGCTGTGATATATGCTTTTGATATAATTAATATCAATAGTTAACAATATACTGGTGTTTGTGAAGCAACACAATGCTTCGCCAACTCAACCCTTCCAAACCATTGGCGGACCCAGAGGGAGGCTAGGAAGGGCAGCTGGCCCCACTGAATTTTTTTAACCTGCTGCATAAACTTGTTCTCAGCCTTGATATATGACATTATCTTTCAACCTTTTGTCATAATAATGCCCCCACTCCACTAATATATTCCCGATAAGAGCATCTTCTACTGAAAATGCATGAGTTTATATACTAATCTTTATTGGCGCACATATATATTCAACAAAATCTAAATTGTAACAAACTTTCATTGTGAAAACAAATCAAAAAAATTTCACAATTTTACATTCAATCCTACATCCGTCACTGGTCCAAACTGTTTCCTATAATTGAGACTATTTTGATATTTGAATTGTGGTGATCAGTCACAATTCGTTTATTATCTTCTTTATAATTTGAAATTATTCTAACAGCATGCATATGAGGAAAGATGCAGAACAGTGAAACTTAGGTAAAATATATGGCCAAAATATATACCCAGCACCAACTCCATCCTGACGTCCTATTCTCAGGAAAAAGGAAATTGCACATTTTCACACGAGTAACATGACGAAGAATCGAAGATAATAGAAGCTTAGGTAGTCCACGTGAAAGCGAAGAGATAGAAAACCAAGCAGGGCTGGGAGTACCATCAACTAGTGGTTTGAATGATTGTGAATGACCATATCGCTTGGATGATTGTGCATTAAACGGTTCCGCATCTCTGTCGATCTGAAACACTGATGATGAAGTCAATTGGGGCCTTCAACTAGTGGTTTTCATTTTTTATTAAGGATGGTAGTTGGATCCAATATGAGGCGAAGGACTATACTCGTGTATCACAACTGCCCTGGACACGTCTAATATATCTTCCTGAAGTCAATCTTCTGTTTGGCTGGCTAGGGCCGAGGGATTCAGAATCAATCGACATTCTTGTTTGCGGGTGTGCCAACTAGTGGCCAAATGGTCAAGCGAGGTTTTGATTTGTGATTGCGCTTTATTTGATTTCTTCAAGTGATTGTCGGCCGAGGAAGAAACAACCTTGGCCGTTAGGTTCTGATGCCTATTTTGCTAGGACTCCGGCCAAATTAATAGCCAGGATCTTCATAGACGTCTACTTGTTAATTGAACTCGAATGTACGGGTAACCAACGAGAGATCGATTGGGTGAAGATACTCGCAGATCACCGTGAATATGAAGTTGAAGTGAATTCGGCTGTCAAAACGTTGTGATATGATGTGGGTGTGGATGACGAATCGCATCGATCCAATCCAAACTTGCCGAAAGAGATCAACGGATCTATGGTTTGAACTAAATTAACAAACTACTCCTAAGTGCGAAAACTAAAGTGCATGAAAGTAAAAAGCAAGAAACGAAACGCCTAATAGAACTAGAGCGAAAGTAAAATTACCTATGAAGTAAAAAAGAGATAAGTTGTTTGAAAGTTTTGTATTGATTTGTTTGAATGGTGCTGGACCCTTTTACAACAACTTACAAAGTGCTATATATACTAATCAAAATCTAGCTACACAAGTCCCAGCATGTCAAGGATATCAAACTTCCTTTTAGATTGTTTCGAATATGAATGCCCTGACTCGACTGATTTCTAAGATGGCTGGATCCTTGAAGAAATTTAATAGCTTTCCTTGTGTGAATTCGTTTCCTACATTCGTTCGGTTATGCTTGTTTTTGGGCTCCAGCCGTAAGATGGCTGGATCCCAATTCCATTTATCGGTCGCGTCCATTTGAACTATCTAAATAATCATAAGTCGTTATCAATTAATGTGGTGTCTTGTCGGACTCAACTTGAGACCCAGTTGTGCTGACCCAACAAACCAACTCTTCTCACCTCCGACCAAACTAGCAAAGTAGCAAGTCTATCTAAATTTGGCCAAAGTTCAATCCAATTTGGCAACTCATGAGAGTTGCTAAATTTAGGGGCAAACACCTTCTTCGTTAGCATTTCACTAGAACAAATAATGAAATCTAAAGCTAGCCTGCATACTAGTATACTGTATAAACTAAATAACCAAATGAATCCTCTTTGTGCGCTTTGTGGCAAGCACTTTGAAGATGCCAATTACCTCTTCTGCTCGTGCTCCTTTACAAGAGAAGTTTGGAGGTGTTTTTTCTCAGTTGTCTTGAACTAGTTTATCTTCTTTAAATTTTGATAAATAAATGAAATATTAATTGCTTTAGGAAAACGTACGTACGTTGCTTGTTCGTCGGCAGATTTAGGTATTTGAGCTCGTCCTGCTAGCTACATCCATATATGAAATTATGCAAAAGACAGTGACAAAAACATACAGACCTTGTACGTGCATAACCATGTGACAAGTAGATATTTCTTCACCATAATATTACAAACAGAAAGGTAGAATAGTAACACGTCTTACAATGCACAAATCCATAATCCAGCCAAGTTCAAACCAAAATAAAATACTTCAATCAAGTAACGTAGGAGGCACCCTAATGCATGTACGCAATATATATTTGAGAAAAATCAAATCTCTCCAACCATGGAAGAAGTTAAATGACATTGAGAATGAACTAGCTAGGTCCAAGTCTAGACCATGATATATGACAATATTCAAGAGGCTTTGGTTAGTGATTTGAACGTCACTGACGCACCCAACGAAACCGTAGTCACATCAACAATGACTTGAATAACTTGGTTATATTACTTGATC
This sequence comes from Argentina anserina, assembly GCF_933775445.1. Lineage (NCBI taxonomy): Eukaryota > Viridiplantae > Streptophyta > Magnoliopsida > Rosales > Rosaceae > Argentina > Argentina anserina. The sequence goes on along the minus strand of NC_065873.1, from coordinate 4,887,558 downwards.
ACTTAATGAATGTATACAATATCAAACTGGCCTATATAAGCTAACTAAAGTACTTTTGGTGACAATTGCTTCCTTGATTTCCTCCGTGAATCACTCCCGTGATTTACGGAGTTAATCATGCTAAAGTGGCTAAAGTGAATCACACTAACATTCCCCCTCAAGTTGGCGCATATACATCAACCATGCCCAACTTGCTAAGTGCGTCATAAAAAGCCTGTTTAGACACTCCTTTTGTGAGCATATCGGCAAGTTGCTCTTATGTAGGAACAAAAGGAAAACTAATGATTTTCGCGTCTAGCTTCTCCTTTATAAAGTGACGATCAACCTCCACATGTTTTGTACGATCATGTTGCACAGGATTATGTGAAATATCAATAGCTGCCTTATTGTCACAGTACAGCTGCATAGCACTCTTATGCTTAATACCCAAATCTTGTAGCAAATTTCTAAGCCATAATAATTCACACACTCCCTGAGCCATACCTCTGTATTCTGCTTCAGCACTAGATCGAGCTACCACATTTTGTTTCTTACTCCTCCACGTAACAAGATTGCCTCCAACAAAGGTAAAGTATCCTGATGTGGACCTCCGATCAGTAATATTTCCAGCCTAGTCTGCATCTGTGAAGCCACAAATCTTAAAGATATTGTTGTGATTAGAAAACATTACTCCTCTCCCTGGAACTGACTTCAAGTACCTCAAAATCCTCACAACAACATCCATGTGATCCACACTCGGATTATGCATGAACTGACTCACTACACTTACTGCATACGCAACATCTGGCCTGGTATGTGACAAAGAAATCAGACGTCCAACTAGCCACTGATAACGAGTTTTATCAGTGGGCACTTGATCTGGGTACTATGCTAACCGATGGTTCTGCTCAATAGGAGTATCAATTGGAGTGCAATCTAACATACATGTCTTTGTTAGTAGATCAAGGATGTACTTCCTCTGACACAGATAGATACCATCACTTCCCCGGGCTACCTCAATACCCAAGAAGTATTTGAGTGTACCTAGGTCCTTCATCTCAAACTCTGTGGCTAGCTGCTTTTGTAATCTGTCCACCTCAATAGTATCATTACCAGTAACTACCATATCATCAACATATATGATTAGGGCTGTTACCTTCCCTTGTTGGTGTTTGAGAAATAATGTGTGGTCTGAATTACTCTGCGTGTAGCCAATTTTCCTCATAAATTGTGAGAATTTTCCAAACCAAGCACGAGGAGACTGTTTAAGACCATACAAAGACTTCCTCAATATGCATACAAAGTTATCGGGAGAAGCTGCCACATATCCAGGCGGAAGATCCATGTATACTTCCTCTGTTAGTTCTCCATGAAGGAATGCATTCTTAACATTAAACTGCCTAAGTGGCCAGTTCAAGTTAGCAGCGATAGAGAGCAATATCCGGATATTGTTTATCTTTGCAACAGGTGCAAATGTCTCATCATAGTCTATGCCATATGTCTGGGTGAACCCCTTTGCTACTAGGCGTGCTTTATACCGGCTTACTGACCCATCTGGATTGTGCTTCACTGTAAACACCCATCGACATCCTATAGTCTTCTTGCCATATGGTGGAGGTACAAGCTCCCAAGTATTGTTCTTTTGTAATGCTTTCATCTCTTCTTCCATTGCTTTCCTCCATTTTGGATCTCCTAATACATCCTGCACTTTGTTAGGTACTGATACAGTAGATATTTGATTCACAAATGACTCATATGACTTAGATAACCTTTTGATAGATATAAAATTGGCCACCGGATACTTGGCTTTAGTCTGAAGGGTAGGTTCATATTTTTTTGTTGGTTGACCTCGAGTAGACCTATTTGGCAAAACAAATTGTCTACTATTAGCCTGAATAGAATGACTAACCTCTGATGACTGATCTTCTGTACCAGGAGAGCATTGGTCAGGGGTATAAACAGTAGTACGGGATACATGAGGGGCAGTTGTGTTGTCAGCTTCTGGTGCCTGAATCTCTTGAGTGACGACCTCCGGTGTTGCCTGTGTGGCTGATACCTTAGTAATCTCAACGGAACTTGTTACCATATCGACTGGCTCATTTGTCTCCCCCTCTCCATGATACAGCCCTTCAAAATAAGAATTCTCCCCCTGAAGAGCAGTATCAGAAGAGGAAAAATAACTCATGTCCTCAAAAAAGGTAACATCCATAGTGACATAGTACTTCCGAGTAGGGGGATGATAGCACCGGTACCCTTTCTGATGGCTTTCGTACCCAACAAACACACATTTAACTGCTCGGGCATCTAACTTAGAACGCTGATGTTGCGGAAGATGAACAAAAGCAACACAACCGAAAATACGGGCATGAAGATTATAAAAATAGGGTAATTTAACATGAGATGCAAGTACCTCATAGGGAACTTTCCCTTGAAGGACACGAGATGGAAGACGATTAATAAGGTGGGCGGAAGTAATGACAGCATCACCCCAAAGGTATTTAGGCATGTGGGCACTAAAAAGAATACACCGAGCCATATCAAGTAAATGACGATTTTTTCTTTCAGAAACCCCATTTTGCTCAGGTGTGTAAGGACACGTTGTTTGATGAACAATCCCGTGTGTGTTAAAGAACTCCTGAAAGACATGATTCACATATTCCCCCCCCCATTATCAGAACGAAGAACTCGAATGGTAGCATTATATTGTGTTTGGACATAGGTATGGAAGGCACGAAAGGCTGGAAAAACCTCATTTTTATTTTTAAGAAAAACAATTCATGAAAGACGTGTGCAATCATCAATAAATGACACAAAATATCGCATTCCTGACACAGTAGACTCTTTAGAGGACCCCCAAACATCAGAATGAATTAATTCAAAAGGAAGAAAACTTTTAGTAGAAGTACTAGGGGAATAAGTAGATCGATGACTCTTGCCCAAAACACATGTCTCACAACACAAAGAAGACTCATCCACACTAATAAACAAAGTAGGCATGGATTTTTTCATAACACTAAAAGATGGATGCCCTAAGCGACGATGCCATAACCAAACTTCACTTAACTTGTCAGAAGTGGAGAGTAAAGCGGTCCGAGACTGTCCCCCTCATTTTTCCCCTGCGTATTTCAGATCCAGATGAAACAACCGGCCCCTCAGATACCCCCAACCAATTGCCCGTCCGGTTAGAAGATCCTGAAAGATCACATACATAGGAAAAAATGTCACAGAACACTGAGCGTCAACGTTCAATTGGGGAACATATATCAAATGATTAGATAAAGTAGGTACATAGAGTACATTGTGAAGCTCTATGGTGTGAGTAATACGAACGGACCCAATCCCTAACACAGAAAATGCCTCACCATTAGCATTAGTAACATATGGTACGGGTGGATGAGACAATACAGTGAAATAAGATTGGTCATAAGTCATATGATCAGATGCACCAGAATCAATAATCCATGTTAAAAAACTAACAGAGTGAGAAATATTAAGAGCCATACCAATTTGACCGCGGCCAACGATGGAGGAACCCATTGAAGAATGGAAACAATGTAAAAAATCAGGGATTAGACAACAAAGAAACGCGAGAAATGGAAAACAATCTGTCGCTGGTGCACTTGCACTGTCAGTGCACTGGCACTGACTGAAGATGACCGGACCGGGTCGGGTTGAGTTGACCGGGTCGGGATGAGTTGACCGGGTCGAGTTGAGTTGACCGGGGTCGGGCTTTTCGGATCTGGGCCGGGTCGGGTCGAGTCGGATCTGTGGCGATTCGATCTTTAAAGCTTCGGCGACTTGAGAGATTCAGAGCGCGGCGATAGAGAGGTCGCGGCGATGGTGAGTTCGCGGCGATGGAGAGCTGGAGATCTACTACGGTGAGGCAAACCCGATCGAGTTGGTGCAACAGCTGCTGGTCTAACAGCGGAGGAATGACGTCGGGTGGCGCGCGGGTTATCGATCGGCGAAGAACTGATTCGGATCGAGGCTTGATGGTTTTTGATCGGAGGGACGGGCTGAATCGAATGGTGATGATGATCTGAGGAGATGGTAGCTGGAGTTGGTGTCCTTGACACCGACAGCGAAGGAGGAGGGGAAAGCGACGAAAGGAGCGGCGGAAGAAACGGACCCGGGTTTGGCTTGGCACGCCGGAAGGAGAACGGCGGGGAGGAGAACGACACTCGTCAAGGCGTCGAGAAGATGCCGCCGGTGGAAAGGTCTGCAGCAGTGGGGAGATTGGCGCTCGTCGGAGTTGACTCTACCGGGGAACAGTCGGGTATTCCGACTGATTTCGTTGCTTTGGGAGACCGCTCCGAGGAAGGGAGGTGACATTGCCGAGTCGCAAGTGTGCTGACGTTGTCGGCGGTGTGTGCTCCAAGGCAGCAAGCTCGGCGGCTTAGCACCAAAAAATTGCAAACAACAAACCCAGGTAAAAACAGAGCATGGCTCTGATACCAACTTGAATAACTTGGTTATATTACTTGATCACTTAATGAATGTATACAATATCAAACTCGCATATATAAGCTAACTAAAGTACTTTTGTTGACAATTGCTTCCTTGATTTCCTCCGTGAATCACTCACGTGATTTACGGAGTTAATCATGCTAAAGTGGCTAAAGTGAATCGCACTAACACAATGAACTTATCATACCGAAGGAAGAACTCAACCAACATTAACCTGGACATAAGCAACACCAAATCCTTCCCTGCGCACTGCTTGTTCTCCACTGTTGGATCATTGATCTCACGACCATTCGACCAATAAACATACTTCAGCAATTTCTCACCTTCTCCTACAAACCTATGCCCCATACACTCCTCCGAGTTCTCAAAGATCTTTGGATCCTTCGTGGCAAATGGCTGATATCCAAAGATCATTTCCCCCTTCTTGATCTTAAATGCTGCATCATAGCTATGGACGACGATATCTTCCTTTGCCTTCCCGTACTGGAACGGCACCGGAGGTTCGATCCTTAGAGCTTCATAAACTACAGACTTGGTCAAAGTCATTTTATCCAACCCCGAAAATGCTACATTCCCATCGTTTTCTTTAACGACGGCCCTGATTTCATCTCTGAGCTGGCGGTGCAACTCCTCTCCTTCCGATCCGACCCACTTGATCAAACTAGGAAACAAAAGCTTCATGCCACCAAAAGCGTTGAAGCATGCCAAAAACAAAAGGTTATGGCAAGCTTCGTCTCTCGAAATCCCAAAACCATTCTCGGCCTCGTCCAAAACTGAAGCCGACGACTCGTAGAACGCGTCGTAGAGCTTCTTGTAGGTTGATTTGACGAGAAATGCAGGGTAGGGAAACGTGTGAAGTAAGAAATCTTCAGTGAAGCTCAGTAACTTTGGCGACCCGAGTGTGATCTGTGGAGCCAGTTGCGGGGCGAGCCACAGGGCAACAAGGTTCGGCCCTTTGGAACCCAATGAATTATTTTCCGACCCGCAGAACAGAGAGAAGACGAACTTAAACGACATGTCATCGCTCGGGGTGTTGAAGTCTGCTTTGCCATCTTTTGAAATTTGGGCTTCCAGGTTGAGAAAGAGGTCGGACAAGTGGCTCTGGAAGAGTGGGATGAACTTGTGGTGGCGAATGGCGAGTAGAGAAAAGAAGAAGCGCTTGAGAGAAGCGTGGTTGGGTTCCGAGGGGTCGAGATAGGCGCAGATGCGGTAACCGCTGGTAAAGGATGTGGAGGGCATGTAGGTGCCGTCCAAAACGTTGCGTTTTTCGACTTTGGAGCTGTCGAAGAGAACATGGAAGCTCACGGCGTCGAGGATGGTGATGACTTTAGGGTTTGAAGCGATGAAGGAGCCGGGAGGCATATTGGTACGAAAGACAGTGGAGTTGTATTTCTGGATTCGAGTTTTGAAGAACTCATCTTTTCCTTGGTTGTAGAAATAGTTGTAACGATCTTTTATGGGACCAAAGAAGGTAATCCATAGTCACCTGGGATTGGTTTCAATGGAAGCTTTGATGGTGCAGATGATGATGAGTCAGATGGGGTGGAAGAAGAAGAGGAAGACATTGTTATCAAATTGAGTAATAAATTGTAGGAGCCTAGGAGCGTACGTCTAGAGTTATATAAACATTGGAATGATTGATCCTACTTGGTATACATCATATTCTCCTTGTGCAACTAGTGCAAATGAGGTCTTATTTTATAGCCATGTGACTTAAGTAGGGGAATAAAGAAGTGTGAGGGACTGTAATGCTAATACCATTGCAGAGTCAAGTACTTCGATTTTGACGCGAAACCGATCTAAGTTCTAACACGTTCATTTTTGTTCTTTCCGAAATTCAAGAAACTGGTTTTATACCAAACAGCACCTAACGTAATCAGTAATCGCCTTTGTTTTTTGACGATCATTCGTTTTAGCACCACAAGCCAGTGTAAATGAAGTCACCAATCAGCTATTCATTACATTCACAAAATGAATCGCGTAAAATGACACGGTTTGTATCTTAAAACTAAGAAAGTCATCAATCAGTACAAATCAAAGAGTAGAACGGAGTAGAAGTTATATATCTTTGATCAGAACGAATTAAAAGTTGTGTTTCACCAGAAAAAACTTCGTTGAGAATTGAGATGGAGAACACCTATATATCACTCAATCAGAATTCAGCAGATTTGGCAACTCAATAATGCATGATAGAATCGTAAGAACAAAGAAGTAAGCTTCAATCGATCTCCTGTGTTTACTAAAGATGCCATCCTCGCAACCAAAATAGATGAAGATCTTATAAATTGCTTACAAAAGGGGTAGAGGGAGTTCAAGCACAATATGTGGATCATCATAATCACAAGGCTGTTAAGAGGTTAAAAGTAACTAAATAAAATGCTGGAGTAAAAAAATTCGCTTTAGTCAGGGAGTGGATATATTAATAATCCACACAAGGAACTCATGCAGTTAAATAATGAGATTTTAGAGAAATTGAATTTTCATGATTTCCAGATGTTCATCAACTTTGTCGTACGACATTCAAAACTGTATGCCATTGCGGTGAGATGGTGAATGGTCACAATCACGAACGTCCTTGTATTTCTTAAACCTAAATGTAACACAAATTCACTTGCTCAATATAATCTGATGTGTAAAACGAGATTTTGAGAGTGCATGCATAATCAGGGCGGTCCATTGTTTTGTGAGGCCATGTGCGACTCATGTATTGAGGCATTTCTACTCTTAATAGAAAGAAAGAAAAATCAATATCTACTGTCTCTGTAGGTTCCTCAATTTACTCTATATTTTCTTCTACACCAACATCAACATCTACGGCATCTCGAGGTTCCTCTCCATTACTTCCAACACTATTAAAATTAATATCATTCTCCTAGAAGACATTTTGCTAATTCTGCTCTACATTGTGTTCTTCATTGGTTGGACATATTGGCTCATTTGGTTGTATGAATACAAATTTGCAAATGGCTTCTTTCTGACTTTCTCTCAATTTTATCTCTCTTTATTAATTAGTTAGGAAGTAACTTCTAAGGTTGAACAACCAGCAAAAAAAAATTTATGATCAATCCAATATTGAATCCATATGATATAGAGAAATCACATATATTTGTCAATTTGATCATATCAAAAATGATAGAGAAATCAAGAATGAATTATGATCAATCCAATAGAACATCTCTGAAACTAAAAAGTAAAAACTAACACAAAAAAAAAGATCAAATAAGTAAGGATTTTAGATTACCTTTCAAATCCTTGATATTGAATTGTTGATTGCAATGGTTGAATTGATTTCACTAGATTAAATGCTTTTTCTTTTGTGGATATGGAATAGCAGAAGAGGTGAATAGCATGAGAGGGTTTTTTTTTTGTAAAAAATATCTTTTTGGGTGTTTCAATCCATAAAATCGTGAGAAAAAAGGATAAAAAAACAAAAAAACAAAATTCAAGGGAAAGAATGCTGGTATGGTGATTCGAACTCAAATGTTGGTAACTTGGCCAACTAAACCATCAACTGATTTTGTAGCTACTGGCTCATTTTAAATTATAATAGCTCAAAGCCTTTTTTAGGCTCTCACAACTTTGAGGCCCACTGCTGTTGCACAATCGACACATCCCAGGGGCCGCCATTGTGCATGATGATGTATTTACGTCCTTTTTGTCACTTTCGATATGTTTATTTAACATTTGTTGTTTGGGTTCATATTGGCTTTGTAACTAATGAGCCAGCGCCTAAGAAATTAAAACGTGATTTGTAAAGTATCCATGTGGAATCATGATTTCACAAATTGCCAGTAAAGAATTTGCACCTACTGCAAAATATGAAAATATTGTATCATTGGACAGTTCGACAGAACCACACTAGTTAGCCAACAGTTCAACATATCTTGATTCATGATCCCATCTATTCGCAAATTGAGGGACGTGGGGAATTAACGAGTTCAGTCGTTATGATTACAAAACTTGCAGTTTCTGAACAAAGTTTTGATACTTCTGTAATCAGAAAATTTGTCATTCAAAATTATTTATATTTCAATTCATACTTTGAATATGACTTGTAAATTTTTCATCTCGAAAAGATCTAAACCCCTTGGCTCTTAGGAACATGAAGCAATGTTGGAAACCAAATGAGGCTTGTAAAGTTGTAAATTGGCTTCCTAAACAGGTACTAAAGTATTAGCTTCAAATGAATTAGAAACCCATTGATGACTGACCTAACGTAGTAATATCGAGTAATGTCACAGCTACATTATTTTCAAGTTTCAACGCTAATCTCAACTGCATGATAATGTGCAGTACGACCTGAAGAAAATTCTACAAATAGTAGGAAGTTTTGTCACAAAGAAATCCCTCTGTAACGTCCAACAGCAAAGCAACAAAATAGCTTTAATTAGAGTAGCTTTCTCTTAGCTTTTTTCTGGTATTGTGTTGGTTTTAGACTTCTATGAGTTGGGATAGATCACACGTTAGAAAACACCAATCTCATTCAACAATTTCAAGTTCCATAATTCAAAGCATCTCTTGTAAAAGGTAAAGGCAATCATATTCCAATCAGCCTACTTATGGAGGATCCGCCAGAATAAATTGAAAGAAGATATTCAATCTAAGGAGTAAAAACTACGAAAAGGCTCAGCTGAAAAGGATGGAAGAAACATACTTACATAAATTGATAGAACTGATGATCTTGATTCACTTGTCTGATTTTTCATCTCACCATCTTGAAAGGTATTTGTACAAACGTAAGGAAACCAAACTAGGAAAGCAAAATTGGACTTTAGACATTCAAAAAGCCTTGATTGGCTTGCTTCAACAGTAAAATGATAAATTAGATTATTAGATTAGAATGAGTTATCAATATCATCAGATAGATGACCTCAAGCTTATATGTAAAGGAGGCAATTGGTACGCTGTTACTCATTCCCTGCATAACTTACCTCAAATCGGAGAAATCATCTTCCCTGCTTAAAGGAAAGGAGGCAATTGGTGCTCAGTTTCTCAGTCCCTGCATATCTTACCTCAGATCGGAGAAAACATGTTCCTTGCTTAAAAGAGAGACATATCTACAGGAGGTCCATACAAAGTCTTCCAAGAAATCGGAATAAACCATTTGTCATTATTGTTGCCTGTACAAAGGAATTACCAAAAGATGAGTATACCTCAAACCATAAAGCAAGATCCGCATCAAGTAGTTAAACAGTAGAGATGTTGACAAGAAGGGCCAAACTCTAACAAATGTATACAAAGTACGCTTTTCTACTGGCGCAAACCTTTAAATAGATGAATAAGCAACTTAAGTAATGACCATCGAAGCGTATATGCTAAAATAAATTGTGTACCTAGACATTGAACTTTTCCAGGAAGTAAATTGACCAATATTTCAGTAAATTAAATTACTCATCAACCAAAAGAGAACATAACATCAATGGCTTAAAAAAAAACCGGATTATTTTGTAGTGATTGGTGCTCTAGGCCATTGGGTAGCAAAGTTCATTGTCTAGAAGGGTCAAGCTAAACAGATTAGTTGAATATATAGCCTACAGCATCATGAAAAAAAAAAAAGAAGAAGAAGAAGAAGGTTTTAAATTTTTCCTAAGGGTCTCAAGCCTACCTCCCAACAGCAGTGGTTCTAAACTTGTAGAGGAAAAAGAAAAAAAAAGAAAAAGAAAGAAAGAAAGAAAGAGTAAACAATGCTTTGAGATTGCAATCGTGCCAAACTTGCCCTTTTGGGTTATGATTATGCACTCCATCAACAACTGAGGTCAGAATCATGCCATAGTCTGGAATAATCATAAACAAAAGATCTATATTCTATCCATACAGTCAAAGGAAAAAAACGCAATAAGATATTGAGAGAAACCAGATCATGTATTGCAATCTCATTATCTTGTATGTGACTCTCTGGAAGATATAACATAGAGATAGAAGACTTATGTGTTTATTTGCAGTCTGCACTGCAGATACGTCAAAACACCAAGACACCCAAATGCCACTATGGCCAGCACTTGTGTAAATACAGTTGCATCAACACACACTATCCCTGATGGAAAGCACAGTTGGCCATAAAATGGTGAAGAATCCTTAAAATAAGAGGCTTAAAATTAAAACAATCAAGTTTCCTTTCTATTTATTTACATCCGACAATAGTAAGAACTAAAAAGCATCCTGTGGAAACAACAACAGACACACCGACACAATAGGAAGTGAATATGCAAGCTTATATAGAACACTGGAGTCCTCTCTTTCTATATACTTCTTGTCTACACTGAAAATAGAGACTGACCACATGGCATCAAAGAAGCAGATACAGGAGCAATCAAACAGAAGCATCAACTCAATGTATCTATTTAAGAAAAGAAACTGACCATGGAAATCACTGGGACTCCTGCCAAGTAGTGTACATGCTGCTTCAACCAAATGGAAAGCATCAGCTGTGTTGTCTCCTTCTGAACAGTAGCATAATAAGCAGATAACCTTCAATCCTTTTGCCTGATTCAATAAAATCAAACCTAGGATAAGCAAAAGCTATATTATCTGAAAACATTAGCTTGTAAAGCTACAGTCTTATGGTCAATGGATTTACTTTTCATGTGTGGCTGTAGAAGTGGTGAAAGAATAGAGCAAGAATAGATTCAGCAAGAAAATGTATATAGAAGTTTTTCTGTTTTGTGGATTTTTACAAACCAGATAATTTCCCACAAAACAAAGTGTAAAACTACCATGTTTCTTTCAATACTAGTTCATTCATGTTAAAGAAAGGAATGATTCTTTGTTTCCACAACAATTTCATAATTCTAGGTGTATTCCTAAAGCACACATGCACTGGTTTCAACTGTAGAATTGTTCCAAAATTTTTGCTATAAATTATCATTCAATAGCTAAAATTTTAAGAAGTCAATGGAAGAATAAGATACCATGACACTGAACAAGATACACTAAAGCAAAATCCTTGAAAAGATAATGATTGGACCGAAGTAGTTTTACCTATTGATTGTGTTCCAAAGGTAACTGCTTAACAATGTTGGTTGTCAGTCTCATTGAGTTTTCTTTCAACTACCCAACCTCTTCATAAATAAAATGTCTGCTTCAACGTATCAGCTATGTTTATATACAAACTAATCAAGAAGCACAAAACAACTTCAATAATTCAACCGATCCAACATAACACAAGATTCATGATATATATACCTTGACATATCAATTCTCTGCCACCTCCCAAAATCCAAGCTCGAAAGCACAATGACATGCTTCTTTCCACTGGCAGCAACATAGTCAGCCAACTTCGTAGCAAACTCAATCATCATATCCTGCTCAGAATTACCATTCCAACATCTTCACAACCACAATCAAACTAAAAAAAAATAAAAAATAAAAATTATACAAAACAATACTAAATGTGCACTAACGGGTCCTAGTCTAGTAGTCTACCTTCACGACAGGCGACCTCTGCTGGATTAAAGCCATCACACTAGAAGCTGACTCATAAACTGCAAAACCCAAATCACATTCATTCAGCAAACGCAAAACAACGAAGCAAAGTAAGAAGGAGAAGCAAAGAGAAATGAATGAGGCACCTTCAAGAGGAAGACCAAGTTGGCCTTGAGGAACAGTCCCATATGCATCGTTCCCAACGCATGGAAGAACATACGGACTGTCCAGAAACCCAACTCTCTCCACCTTGGCCAACACCACAAGAAGATCCACGGCGAGATGGCCCACATTTCCGATCGACAGCGGCGGCTGAAATCAAAAGATTGAAACTTGAAGTTTCCCATTACTCAAGTTTGTAAAATTTTATAAGAAACCAGACAGACCCAAATCGAACATACGAGGATTAAAGTGGAGGAGTCGGCGTAGTTGCGTGTGCCTTGTTAGGGAATGAACTCCATTTTGAGTTGCTGACTCGAAGTGTTTCTGAACAAGTTGGGTGGTTATGCAAATGCTAATTTCTTGAATAAGAAGAAGACTGCGCGGCTCGGGCTGGCGTTCTATGTTGGCTGCTTTCATTTGATTCCTTGATTCACTTGTAGCGTTCCACACAAATTAACGAAATTAAAAAATCTCTTAAATCAGTGCCAGCCTATTTAAAAAATAAAAGACAATTCTTTATGAAAGTAAGTCAAAATCCGGTGACTGGTCCAGAACCTTGTAGCGTAAATCTTTGAAGTCTTATCTTTTGCCCCGGGTACCCACAAGAGTCAATCTCGGTGAAAGATCAAGATCGGGGCATATCGGCTTATGACTCTCTAATACTTAAATCAGTGTAAATGTGAACTCTAAGCCGATAGTGTTAACGCCACCCTCTGAATGGGGTGATTTCCGGTTTAGTCTCTTCTTACTCTGGTCGCGAGACCGGTGGCCGGAGACCTGGAAGGCCCAGCAGGCAGGCAAGTCGGCTCGGTAGCCCCTCTGCATGATTGGGTATTGCCATTAACGCCACCCATAGTGACTCGCCTAAATGATAGACGCAATATACTGGCGTGTATTCCCACATTGAAGGAAGAGTCAGACACATTCCCCAATGCACCTATAAATAGGCTGCATAAACCACTTAAAATGGATAACGTATTCCTAAGTCCTTAACTCTCAAATTTATTCCATACCGGATACTAATTTAAGCTTCGGAGGGTCAAAGGCCGGCGCACCGCTGACCCTTTGACTTGTGTTGTGTGCAGGCTTATTGAGTTGACACATCGGAATACAAGGCTACGAGAAACTTGATCTACGGGACTTTGGGCTCAGAAAATCCCAGAGGTGCTGTGGGCGCTCCGAACGACCCCGACAACCGCCACATACCAGTCTCTCTTTCTCTTGGCTTTCGGCACTGAGGCCGTGATGTCGGTGGAGATTGTGGTTCCCTTCGAGCGAGTTGAGGGCTACGACCTGGATACAAACGTTGCGGCCGCCTGGTTCCATGTCTTCTCCTTCTCCTTCAGCGCCGCGAGCTCCTTTCCTCTTTCCGCTAGTTGTCCCACCAGATCGACAATCCTGGCGTCGCTCTCCGCGAGCGAATCTTTGCTCTTCTGGAGCTCGCCTCGCAACTCCACAACCACCCAATTGGCCTCATCCACTCGGGCGCCATCGACCACTTGCCGGTCCTCCAGCTCCTTCACCCTCACCCGAAGCGATTCATTTGCCGCGGCAGCCTTCGCTTGGAATTGGGCCTCTAGGAAGTCCCAGGCGTCATGCACTTCGGTTGTCACCTACAGAAAATATTGGTTAACCTTTGTCTCCGCCACAACATCAGGTTCATAAATGAAACGCATACTCACACGGGTGAGTCTCTTCTCCACCTTGTGGAAGTTCAGTCGGGCGTCCTCGTTGTGCTGGATCATTGGCTCCTGGCACCTGTGCCTCATATGCTCTGCCCTCCTCTTCAAGTGGGGTGTCAACTCCCCGACCTCGACAAGCTCCGCCAAGACCCCGGCCCTGGTCTCCCCGCTAGCAGACCTCACCCTCTTCGCTCTTCGCTCCTGGTCCCCATCACTCCGGCTCCTATTTTTCCGCTAGCTGCCTTCGGCCGCCCGCTGCACCACCTCTGGCCTAACAAGTACCTCTGCGGCCGAGGATAGCACGACCAACACCTCGACTTGGCACTCCAAGATGTCGTGCGTCCGGATTGCCTCTCTCGCCTTCTTGGTCACCTCCTCCGCCTCAACTTGTTCTATCACCAGCCCATTGTTAGGCCGCTCATGCTCCTTTTCCGAATTCTCCCCATGACCTTCCTCTGAGTCGATCACCGCCACCACCTTCTCCAGACAACCCATTGCCTTTCTCCCCTCTGAGTCGTCCAACGGCTTCCCATCCTACCCTAGCCCCCCCCCCCAATACGCTACCACCTCGGCCGACAACATCCTGTATTGCTTCAGCGTCAAGGACATAGGGTAAATGTCATCCTCCAACTTCTCCGACACTTGGGAAATCCCTACATCGCCTCCACATCTATATCATTCGGGCCCCACTCTAGGAAGGCGTCCTCGATCCCCTGGACCACCTCTTCATTTGTCAACCTAACGTACGTCCCGGGGACCCCCGGATCATTGGCTCCTGGCACTTGTGCCTCATATGCTCTGCCCTCCTCTTCAAGTGGGGTGTCAACTCCCCGACCTCGACAAGCTCCGCCAAGACCCCGGCCCTGGTCTCCCCGCTAGCGGATCTCACCCTCTTCGCTCTTCGCTCCTGGTCCCCATCACTTCGGCTCCTGTTTTTCCGCTAGCTGCCGTCGGCCGCCCGCTGCACCACCTCTGGCCTAATAAGTACCTCTGCCGCCGAGGATAGCATGACCAACACCTCGACTTGGCGCTCCAAGATGTCGTGCGTTCGGATTGCCTCTCTCGCCTTCTTGGTCACCTCCTCCGCCTCAACTTGTTCTATCACCAGCCCTTTGTTGGGCCGCTCATGCTCCTTTTCCGAATTCTCCCCATGACCTTCCTCTGAGTCGATCACCGCCACCACCTCCTCCAGACAACCCATTGCCTCTCTCCCCTCTGAGTCGTCCAACGGCTTCCCATCCTGCCCTAGCCCCCCCCCCAAATACGCTACCACCTCGGCCGGCAACATCATGTATTGCTTCAGCGTCAAGGACATAGGGTAAATGTCATCCTCCAACTTCTCCGGCACTTGGGAAATCCCTACATCGCCTCCACATCTATATCATTCGGGCCCCACTCTAGGAAGGCGTCCTCGATCCCCTGGACCACCTCTTCATTTGTCAACCTAACGTACGTCCCGGGGACCCCCGGATCATTGGCTCCTGGCACCTGTGCCTCATATGCTCTGCCCTCCTCTTCAAGTGGGGTGTCAACTCCCCGACCTCGACAAGCTCCGCCAAGACCCCGACCCTGGTCTCCCCGCTAGCGAACCTCACCCTCTTCGCTCTTCGCTCCTGGTCCCCATCACTCCGGCTCCTGTTTTTCCGCTAGCTGCCTTCGGCCGCCCGCTGCACCACCTCTGGCCTAACAAGTACCTCTGCCACCGAGGATGGCACGGCCAACACCTCGACTTGGCATTCCAAGATGTCGTGTGTCCGGATTGCCTCTCTCGCCTTCTTGGTCACCTCTTCCGCCTCAACTTGTTCTATCACCAGCCCATTGTTGGGCCGCTCATGCTCCTTTTCCGAATTCTCCCCATGACCTTCCTCTGAATCGATCACCGCCACCACATCCTCCAAACAACCCGTTGCCTCTCTCCCCTCTGAGTCGTCCAACGGCTTCCCATCCCGCCCTAGCCCCCCCCCCCCCAATACATTACCACCTCGGTTGGCAGCATCCTGTATCATTCGGGCCCCACTCTAGGAAGGCTTCCTCGATCCCCTGGACCACCTCTTCATTTGTCAACCTAACGTACGTCCCGGGCTGCTTCCTCTCGGCCAGCTTAATATCCACCGTTATTGCAATTCACCATCATTCAAACTGACACAAACGACAAATAATAACCCCTCTTACCGGCCGATTTGACGACATTATAGGCCTGATATACGTCCATCCGGCTCCACCGGTACACCGACCTGTCGGCATGCTCCTTGAAGGTGAGCATGCACCTCATCAGTCGCTTCTTCATCATCCACGATAGCTCGGAGCGTATCGACACTGCAAAAGCAACACTTAGCCTCTGAGTATAACATTAAACACTAGCATTACAACAACAACAACAACAACAATAAAATAATAAAATAAAAAAAGAGGAAAAGGGGGGAAAGGGGGAAGAACATCTTATTCAGCGGCTGGAAGGCCCCCGGAACCTAGAAAATCGAGGTCTCCTTCTACCACGGCCTCTCCACCACAAACTCCTGCTCCCTCCAGTTGGTTGGGGTGGAGCTTGGGGGCTCAAACACCAAAATGACATACTTCTTCCCTCGGGGCGCCATCCTAATGCAGCCCCTACTCCCCCATTTCGGGGAGTACTACATCAACTAGCAGGCCAAGAACTCCCTCCAGCACGACTTCCCTTGAGTTAGTACCCGGAACACCGCTATGCTCCCTAACAGCTATAGTCACATTTGGGCGTAACCTGCCCCGGAGCGATGTTCAGGCACGACAACAAGTACTACAAGCCAAAAGTCATTGGGAGAGTAAGCCCGTATGACACTGCATGTTCCGTAATGCAGCACGCCCCCTCCGCCGGCATATGAAATGATTCTCCTTCGGCCAACGGCCTCAATATGATTTTTCTACCGGGATGTCGTAAATCTCCCGATTGTTCTTTAACTCTTCCGTCGTCGCGTCGCAACTAGGCGAATCCACCCTCATATCCCCTAGCCACCATCTACAGTCGTTGCCTCTAGTTCCCGCCTCTTCGTTTCCTCTCCTCTCCACCATTTCGATACCCTACAAAAAAAGACCGAGCATGTTACTTGACGACCATGCGTCGCTCATATGGGACACGCCCCCTGATTCGCACTCTCCACACCTCACACCTCGTTCCAACATGTTGGTAGCCGGCGAATCCGAGTGCAAGTTCTCAGATCCGCATCTTCCAATAACCCCGATCGACTTTCTCATTTGCTACAACTCCCACACCAACACAAATTAGCCCATTAATCTCATCTCAAATGAGTAAAACGAAAAGACACGGAAAAATAACTTTGGTGGTTGTGGTAGAACTGAAGTAACGATTCTTATGGTTTCCGGGAATTCTTCTCTCACTCTCCTCTTTCTTCTTCTCTTTCAACACTTTTTAAAAATGAGAAGCAACAGTTACATCCCTCTATATATAGCTGCAAGGGGTGATTTGGACTGTCTACCAAAAAAGCCTCCATCTGTCGGATCACCACCACGTGCCCCACTACCATAAACCGCTTTGGTTCTCCACCCCACGTGGCCCATGCGCACGTATTAACCCGTAAAAATTTGATCCCTCACCTTCACCCATATGTCATCATTGCCACTGACATCACCATCGCTTCACTTCTTCGAGGGACCTATGCTTGTCCTTTGCATTAATTGTCCAGATCCCCGAACGAGTTGGCCACTCACATCGGGCAGCCTCGGCCGTTCAACGGAGGACATTCCTTGACTGGGGACTTTGGGGAGTCACCATGTTACTCCGGAATAAGGCAAATCACCTACCCGGGCCAATCTCCAGATCCATGGATGCTCCGAGCATGTTAGTTAACTCGCGAACCTAACTCTGAGATCCTAGGTCACTCCAAGTCCAGTGACGCTATGATGTTAGTTAACCAACGCGCCTAACTGCGTTTGTTAGTTAACTATTGTCTAACATTGAGGTCTCGACCACTCTCCAAGCCCTAGGCCACACTCCAGGTCGATGACGCTCGCGCACCTAGTTAACCTATACATCCAATGCTGAGGTCTTTGACACAATCCATGGATGCTCCATACGGTCAACACTTGACCCGGCATACCTAGGTCATGCCATATTCATGGACGCCCCGAGCGCGCTAATTAACCCATGTGCCTAGCCCCAGGCTCCTAGATCACTCTCCATGGCCACGAATAGGCTGGTCCGGATCCCGAGTAATTTAAAGTCGGATATTAGCGTTGGAAATGAAGAGATGAAATTTCCCACCTAAGAAATCTCCTCGACCGGGGACTTGGGGACTTGTTAACGCCACCCTCTGAATGTGGTGATCTCCGGCTTAATCTCCTCCTACACTGGTCGCCGGACCGGTGGCTGGAGACTTGAAAGGCCCAGCAGGCAGGCAAGCCAACCCGGTAGCCCCTCTACATGCTCGGGTATCGCCATTAACACCATCCATGGTGGCTCGTTTAAATGATAGACGCAATGTACTGGCGCACATTCCCAGATCGAAGGAAATGCCATGCACATTCCCCTAAAAGGGGTAACGTATTCCTAAGTTCTTAACTGTCGAACTTATTTCGTACCAGATACTAATTTAAGCTTCAGAGGTACAAAAGTCGGCGCACCGCTGGCAATTTGACTTTGATTTGTGTTGTGTGCATGTCCCACTGAGCTGATACGCCGAAATACAAGGCTACGGGAAGCTTGGTCCCCCGGATTTAACTCATATAACAGATAGTTAAGGACTAAGAGGTGTGTTAACCTATAACTCTCCAATACTTAAGTTAATGTGAACTCTAAGCCGATAATTAAAGACTAAAAGAGCGATTAAATATTTTCAAAAAAGGATTTTATAAGCTTGGAGGAATGTGACAATCCTCTTTTCTCGATGTGAGACTAGTCTCTGCCTTGAGCAATGCAAATGTGTCTCAGCAAGCCAACTTTGAGGTATTCCTGGTGCTTGAGCTGGTGGTGGCCGACCACTAGGCTATGACACTAACAGTGATAAGTTTGATTTCCATAGTACAAGCGCGCCTGTCGGATGTTGGAATCTAAGGGAATAGCTTATGGATCTATTGTAAGGGGTATATAAGACATTACCTCGCAAAATATTACATAAATCTTTGAAAAGAACGTCCTCCATAACAAGGGGTCTTATCGATCAAAAACTCATTAACATGAAACAACCAGCGAAATGAGCAAGCCGATGCGTCATCGCTAGTAGTTATATGATATAATTTGGTTCATGGCATTAAACCATGTTACCACTATTAGAAATTAGGTTGGAGGGGACATATATTATGTGTGCCTATTGCTAGCTATAGGGACATATATATGTTTCTATTGGCCAAATGGGACAATTAGTGCAAATGTGTCTTTTGAAGATGTTCCTATTGCTAACTTGGACACTTAATTCATGTGTCCCTAAATAAAAGAGTGAGTCATATAGTTTATCCAACACAAACTAAAGTACAAATACCATGCATGTGTATAGATACACTACACCAATTAGGGACATTTATATGTGCCCATTAACATAACTATACTTTTTGCTCCTAGTCCCTATAATGGGAAGTAATTACAAACCAGTCCCAATAAAAAATATAAAATATCATAACAATAAACAATTAATCACACAATCTCTATATATTTTCCATTGAAATATTATATTCACCAATATATCAACAAAATTTGAAACCCAGTATTCCTATGCAATTGAAAAATTACTGCAATTGATCAGCCCTTATTTCTAGTAGGTAAAGCATGCATTTACATTCTATAAAACCAACCATGTATTCAAAGTGTAGACATGACCAATTTCCACAA
Source organism: Argentina anserina (assembly GCF_933775445.1). Taxonomy (NCBI): domain Eukaryota; kingdom Viridiplantae; phylum Streptophyta; class Magnoliopsida; order Rosales; family Rosaceae; genus Argentina; species Argentina anserina. The sequence goes on along the minus strand of NC_065873.1, from coordinate 4,868,031 downwards.
TCATCCAGACTAAACAAATGCATGCTTTAGAAATTTAGCATCTACAAAGTACAAACATACAAGTCCATGTTTGACATTGTTCAACATGCAACCGTTGCAGGACTCCGACATTTTCTGAACATTAACTTCCCTTAGAAACTTTATTGGGGTGTTTAGCCTTTCTGTTAGGAGTACCGAAAAAGATTCCATAAAAAATGCACCATTACGCATCCAGTCTGATTAACTCAAACACACAAAAAACACAACAGAATAGAAGCAATTAGTCTACCTTTGACACTCTTTATACCTACAATGTAATGAGATACATTAACCAGTTGAGTAGTTTCACTTTTTCTACACATTTCCATTGAATGCAAGCTTGAACAATTACATTTTTCATTTTCTCAGTCCAAAAACAGAAAGCATCATGCCCCACAAAGAATGTAGCAAGAATTTAGCAATCAAATAGAGAACTATGAGTAGGAAATTTTGATCAAAAGATAAGAACGAGTTGAAGTTGCAAATGCAGTATGATAGATAGATGACCGGTGATTTTAGATGTGAACATGTCAGTAAAGGAAGTAAAAATTGGTCCCTACTACTTTTAATGGCACTAATGCGAAAGAGCCTCAAATTCTTCAACTGAAAGATATAAACTATCAATTACCTTGACTTAAATATCTTTGACATATAGTTCATTTTTACAACCAGTACAGTTAAAACATGCCAATGAGGGGAAGAATACTAAACAAATAACCAACATCAAAACCCTAACAAGTACCATAATACTCTGAAGTCAACTCAACATGCATCGAAAACATCTACCATCCATTCATGAATCCATTAGGCAAAGAAAAGGTTTCCCAAAACATAAAAGAAAGAAAAATGCAGAGGACACAAAACTAAGAATTGATTTGCATCCTGAAATTGCAGACTTTGTCATCTTGAAAGTAATGGTATGTGAAAGAGTTCTTATAAAGATTTTGACATGTAGGCACCGTCTGCAGAAAGATACCTGAATACCATCGATTATTGGAGACTAAATTAAACCAATAAATAGACATGGTAGTATTCATATTAACATTGCAGGGAAATTACAGCCCCAAATACACCTTATACTTTCCACTACGCGCTTAAACATCCTTGAAGTTGAAAACACCTACCTGAAAACATCTTATCCTTCATCAATGCTGATATTCACTAACTAGTTTCAATCCGATAAATGTGCTAATTTAAATCTCCAAACATTCAATTAATCAAAATAGACACAATGTGCAACAATCCAACATAAACACAAAAATCGAAAATCAAAACCGAAAAGTTGGGAGGCTTACATTGAGAACACGAGAGATGCCCTGAGTCTTGAGAAGCTCAGAGTGAGAGGCGTTGTCGTAACTGCCGAGGTAGAGAAACTCGGGCACAATAATCGAGGGGAAAGAGCTAACTTACGATTAAGGTAAGACTTGCTTACCTTACGATTAATTTGATCAGAGTGGGAACTTGAGGATATGATCTTCAAACCCAAAAAAGCTCGGCAACAACAATGATTACTTCCCTTCATGTATCTCAATCAATCCCAATTTTTTTTATTTTATAACGCAAACACAAACCTCAATCTCCAAGCACAAGGAGCAACTCAAAGTAAAAAACCCAAAAAATGTATAAATATAAATGAGCATACAACCTCTGAATCGCTTACCCAGGCTTTGGAGATTCTGAATCGTCAACAATCCCAACAACGAGATCGATGAAGGTGGTAACGGCGTCGGGGAGAGAAGCCTGGCCCATGAGCTTCGACGTAAATCTGGCAAGTGTTATCCCCAAATCAAGAACTAGGGTTTCGAGAAATTCGAATGATTTGGTATTGGTTTATCGCGGAAGAGATGAGAGAGAAATGACTAAGAGAATGGGGAGGGATTGTTGATATCCCTTTCCTAGCAATCCAATGGTCCAGAGTCACGGTATCAATTTGGTACTCTACTATGGGTATATACATGTATACCATCATACAAAACTTATACAAAAGAGGGACACATAAGTATTCTTATATACAATTGTAGTCATGTTTCAAGAATTTTGGGACACATAAATGTGCCTTTTGCTTAAATAGGGACACATGCTAATATATGTCCCCAAATGAAGAAATTTAAGGACACTAGTTTAAATGTCCCTAAACTAAATGCCTCCATAGCCCTTATTTCTAGTAGTGTACATTGGTTTGGATCGGAATTAGGTCTATAAGATCATTGTTGATTCGATATAAAGTAAATATAAGCCTGTTTTTACAGTTTAAATTTGCAATTTCTGCAGTAATTGTCTAAACTTAGTCTAGTATTGTGAATGATCGCAAATTTTCCCAATACTGTATTGGATTGGAATCACTCTTTTGTAGGGTGATTTGCTTTTAGCATGCACACTGCGTAGTTGGTCTAATAATGTGATTGATTATCTTAACGGGCTCTTTTTTGGGTACAAATAGAGCCATTAGCCCAAGTAAAAAAAGCAATGAAGAAACTAACCAGAGCTACAAGCCATAAACTATTAAAATGTGATCGATTATCTTAACTGGCTCTTTAGGGTCACATGTTTCCTATCGTACATTATTATCATCTATTGCTTAATGTTTCATATCGTACATTATTAGTAAACTGTCACTTGAGAGCTTGCTTGCTCAAATCATATTGTGTGAGAACAGGCCTTGTTGCCTTGTCACTGTACTTGCTTGCCCACATTAGTTTTTTTTTATTCAATAAGATTTGGCTTTGAATTTTTTTTTTGTAATTTATTCCTTATCTAGCTGTATGCAATATGTTATCTACTTTTGTAGACGTGCTTAAGGGTAAAATGGCTTTAACGTTTCTTCCTGATATTATTATCTGAATCTTAATTATTATGGAGGATTGCTTCAGGGCTGCTGCAAGATAGAATTCTATATTCATTATTTGAAATTATTAATTGAGCAGTGCTATGCTTGTTTTCTTATGATAGCAGATGATATTAGTAAATGGCTACAATATTTGTCATTTTACTGTTTTTTTGCCTTTGGTATTGCAACTTGCCACGTTACGTTAAATATATGATGTGGCTTTAGCAGAGATATTGAAGGAGATTCAGGCTTGTATCAGCCAAGTGTGGTGTTAAATGCAGTACATGAAGTATTGAGGTGAAAAAAATGAGGTTCTGCATATATATGATCATATGATCACAAAAGAGGTACCTCCATTTTACTGGTAAGTCTTGTCAGTTGTGTTTCAGATGAAAACTGAAGTCTTAAGTTCATTTAGTGTTATTAGTCATCACTTGCTATATTAGTTGTTGTTCAAATTTGCATGTATGTATGCTATGATCAAGTAATTTAATACTAGACTCCTACCTCGTGTGTTGCACGTGTTAATTTATTGCATGAGTTATTTGTCGTTACATGTTTTATTTTGTTTTTTGAAAGTTTATTCGTTTTAATTTTTTTAAACAATCATTTTGTATAATAGTGTTTAATAAAAATGACATTTTGAAAAAAAAAAAAACATAATTTGGTATCTTTGAAGGGTGTTGGCTTTATAGTAGGGTTGTAAGTAGGCTCACGCCGCTCGTGTTCGACCCGTGTTCGGCTCGCTTTTAGCCCGTTTGGCTCGAGTTTGTAAAATTAAATGAGCCGAGTTTGAGCTCAATATTAAACCCGACCTTGAAAATGAGCCGAGCTTGAACAATAAGTATTCGGCTCATTCGACTCATTTAGCTCGTGAGCTAGCTCAGACACTTGTTAAAAGCTCGACTCATTTATTAATTAAGCTTAACTTATTAACTTTTATAGTATATATAAAGTATATTTTTTTTATAAGAAATAATATTAAAAATATAATATTAGTTTGAAAGAACTGAAAAGTTTCTTTCTAGAATAATTAGTTAAAAACGTTAAGTTCAATAACAAGTTTGATTTGTTATTTTAGTTTATTACAAATAAAAGGAATTTTGTGTGATGCTAAGACATTAGATTTAAAATATTTGTTTTTAATTTATAAATTTTAAAATCTTAATTTCATATGATTCAAGGCGGCTCAATTTGAGTTTGACCTTATCTTATAAAATGAGCCGGCTTGAGCCCAGCTCGAGATTTTTCAAGCCGAGCCGAGCTTGAACATGAAGTATAAAAATTAAATTTTAGCCCGGCTTGAGCTCGATCGAATGAAAATGAGTCAAACATGAAAAACCTAATATTTGGCTCGGCTCGGCTCATTTACACCCCGACTTTATAGTAGTAGAGATGTCGTTACATGTACTAGTTTGTTTTTTGAAAGCTTATTCGTTTTGATTTTTTTTAAACACTCCTTTTGTGTAATTGTATTTAATAAAAAGAGCATTTTGGGCAAAACATAATTTGGTGATTTTTCAAGGGTGCTGGCTTTTATAGTAATAGAGATGAACAAGTTTGAATTAACCTTTTGCGTCAATACATTTTGTATATCTGCTCAAGTGTCAACTAAATTGAGACTGATTAACACTTATATGAGGAGTTGAACATAAACTGAGTTATTGGGCGCAAGGTAGCTTCAAATTAAGTAATTGCGTATGTAATTGGTCATCATATGTATGTAAAAAAAACAAAACAAAAAGAGTGATTTTCAAAGAAAATTCATATGATTTATATTTTCTTATTTGTGTCATACGATTGAGTTGTGAATTTAGAATGTTATGGATAATATGTCATCGGTTAGTCGGATTATGTCTTCATTTGTAAGAAGTTCAATTGATTTGTCATAGGTACTTGGAATGAATTGCTCCCTCTCAATTGGTGTGTTACTTTGACATGTGTGTTAAATATATAAATTTTGTGGAGGGCAATCATTTTTAGCTTTGGAAACTATGGACACTGAAAGAGAGAAGATAAACTAGTGGTCTCATAGGATTATGAACCTAGAAGATAGGAGATGAACTAGCCGATAGTGATGGGAGATGGGAGATTGGACACTAGATGAGAAGGGATAAACTAGTTGTCTCAGGGGATAAGTGAAACTAGAAAAGAGGTGATTAACTAGCAGATTGAGATGGTAGTTAAGTAATGTGACATTAGAAGAAAGGGTATGAACTAGTAGTTTTAAAAGATTATAAAGCTAGAAGAGAGGAGATGAACTAGCCGATAGTAATGGTTTGAGACACTAGAAAAGAGGGGATGAAATAGTTGTCTCCTTGGATGATAACTCTATTAAAGAGAGGATGTACTAGTAGTTGCGAGTAGATGTCCTTGGGTCATTAGAATAGAGGGGATGTACTAGTGGACTCTAGAAATATTTACCAAAATAGAGGGGATGTATTGGTAGCACTAGAAGAGAGGGGATAAACTAGTAACTGTAATGGTATATTTTAATTAATTATTTGATATGTATATTTGATCATGCTCTATTATACATCCGCATGTAAATTAGAAGTTTGTTTGTCCTCATTTCATTTGGATCTCTTTGGCCTTGTTATGATCTTCATAATGTGCAATATACATTTTGTTAACCTCTTTAACAAGAGCTTGGTTGTAGCAAGATACCTTCATCATCTATGTGGCACCAGAAGAGAGTGATGTACTGGTAGTTATATGTAGACGTTGTCGGGACACTAAAAGAGAATGGATGTACTATTGGGCCCTAGGTGCAGATGTCAAGAGAGAGGGCATGAACTGGAAACTAAAAAAATTCATGATTGACATGTAAATGTTGTATTGTACACTCATATATGTTTGATGAAATTTATAATCGATTTATGTTTTGTTATGATGGTGATGGAACTTTCAAGGACAAAAGTTATTAGGGGGGAGGGGGGAGATTGTAACATCTCAAGTCCCGACCCAAGATCTACTGGGAATTTATATTTAGTGACGAATTAAGTTAGGGTCAGCCGAGAACTATTGTAACGACCTTGATAATTGATTAAGCTCGGAAATATTTTTAATATTTTCATGTGAAAACCTCGATAAAGAATTTGGGAATAAAGTACATAACGTCACAAGTTTGGAGATATTAAAAATAAATAAATAAAATAATAGTTGAATTCGGTTATATTTTGACCTTTGGATCCCTTAAATCTTTTAATCTTAGGTATTGATGGAGATTATTTATAGGTTAGGGAGGAGGAGATCTCAACGGGAGAGTGGTCCATCTCTTTTTCCCCTTGCATCGGTTTGAGCAGTAGGGTGAGGCCACTCAATCTACCCCTACCTCTCATTATCTCCTTCACCCCACACCAAAGTATCCTACATGCACCTTCGTTTTTGAGTGAATCAAAGGAGACATGGCTCGATCTTATTTAAGAGCTCCGACGAGAGACCGGCCAAGGCTTTGACGAGCTCCCTTTACATTATAAGGAACTGTGGACTTTGCTCACCACCACTGGCAATTTTCATTTTTCCCGACGAGTTCCCCTATTCCCTCACGACAACAAAAAGACCTCACAATGGTCTGACTTTGCTTCTTCAAAATCAGTGAGACAAAAATTCGATCTATTCTTTTTTGGCTTTTGGAAAATCCCATTGACACTGTCTTTGCCTGGGGTGTTGTTAGGATTAATTTCTTGTTTGTTACTTGGGTCGGGTTCTTTCAACTATTCGCTTCCCTAAACACATGACTGACTTGCACGGAATTGAAGGCAGTCGTGTTTGAATGCGGGACATGCAAATAAGGCCTAAAATCATTTCCTAGTTAGATTGATCAGCTGTTGTTAGGGTTTTGCAGACAAGGAGCTAGTGACCTAATAACGTGCAATCATGTTTGATTGTAATAACGTTGTTAGTTCCAGGGCAGAACTGTGTAGAGGGCTTGTAGGGCTAGACGAAATTATTTGTATTTAGTCTATTAGATGCGCTGCATGGTTTCAAAACTAGAGTTGGCTAAGTTGGTTGAGAGCCAAGTTGATTTTGAACTTGGCTTCGTTGGCCCTAAGTTTGATTCAAACTTTCCTACCTCCTCCTTTCTTCATTTTTCCTTCCTCTTCTTCCTGTTTTGTTTTTTTTTTCTCATTGCTTCCGGATTTCATTCTTTACTTGTAATATACACTAGTCCCGAGTCGGCTTAGTTTCATAAATTAATGTATGAAAGTTTCAACCCAAAATATAACGACCCCAAAATTTCGAGCCTAAAAACTCAAAATTCTAAAGTCGTTAAACACAAATAATCTCAAATAAATCGAAATCAGTAAAGTGTAACAGCGGATCAATTCTGAGTTCTCAATACAACTCAGACAACCAATTATTACAACCCGAATTATAATCCATACACAAAATGGAAATGTAATAATCCTCACAAATCACTCACAAATCTCACAAATGAAAATACACAAATCCTCACACACGAATCCATGCTAAAATCTCACCACAAGTAGGATCCGAACGACTTCGAGCCTCTGTAGTCGTCACTCAACCTCCACTAATCAGCACCTGCGGAATTATCCCCTACACCATCGAATTGGTGCACCGGGATTGTAAACACAAACCCGGTAAGCTTATAGCTCGTATGAGTAAAATCAACAAAATATAATTCGCATATCAACATATACGAAAGATCACAAACAACAAATATAAATGCCCTCATGAGTCAATGGTCAGCCCATCTGGTTGACCCAAAGAAATGTGAAACAAAACGCTCATGAGGAAATTAAGTAACCCTTCTGGTTACCCAATGCATTTATAATACGGGTACCAAGAACGCTGGTACACATCCGTTACCCCTCTCGTAATACACCGTTGATATTGGATAGCCACCCGCTACCCAACATCCAAAATAACTGAGTACCCATGAGCAGATAACCACCCGTTACCTCACATGCAGTACTAAGGCAGACAGACTAGAGCTCTAACTGTATCGTAACTTTCGCCCGGCCAAAGGCTAGGTTCCGACTTGCCAAACACGTACAATAATCTCACATCATATTGTACCAAATCACGTCCGAAGACAAATCAACATTTTAACAATCTCAATGTTAAAATCACGTACAATAATCTCACATCATATTGTACCACACATCACGTCCGAAGACAAATCACACTTTCTAACATTCTCCGTGATAAAATCATGTACAATAATCACTCATCATATTGTACGTTTTAAAACTTTCACGATATCACCACAATACAAATCATAACAGTATATTATATAGCAAACTATATATATTCGTATTTATTTACCATTTATACAATATATACATAGTCCACTATATCCTATACATGTCATATTTCATAAACACTTGAAGAATTACGTACAATATTCTCACATCATATTGTACCATTTAAATCACATACTCATGCACAATTTTCCGTCATCAAAATGACTATTGTTAATGAATTAATAACAGTACGTAATTTAATGAACTATATATATATATGTACTTATTACCATTATACTGTATATATGTAGTCCACTAAATTATATACATGTCGTAATTCATTGATAAACACACTTGCAAAAATGTTGAATCACCACGAGGGTAGATTCGTAATTCAGTGAGATTTTACTCACCTTATCGACTCGAGCGTAATTCCACAATTTCCGAAGATAATTCCTTTCCTTGATTTATCGATCACCTTGAAAAGATAAGAAAAGAATTTAGAATCGTTTCGTAAACCTTTAAATGCCGAAACAGTAATAATCGGTTACTGTTCAGCAATTTTCGGTTTTACGAAATTACTGTTCGGTGTTACTGTTCACTGTTACTATTCACGGTTACTGTACAAATATACGATTAATACGTATTTATGTACGTATAAATATTATATACGTATTTCTGTACGTATAAATATTAATACGTATTTCTGTACGTATAAATATTTCTGTACGTATAAATATTAATACGTATTTCTGTACGTATACGTACGATTTAAATGTAAATACAATCTCAGTAAATAAAATTTACTAAATTACCCTTTTTACAAATTACTTTTTACATTTACTGAAAGTAATTTATATTTACATTTACCGAAGGTAAAAATTAATTACATTTACCGTAGTAAATAAAATTTACATTTACATTTAGGTAATTTACCAAAATACCCTTCTGTCAAAACTGATCGCACCACCGCACACGGCGGCGCGTGTGGCACACGCGCCACCTCCGGCCGGCCGCGCGTGGGGCCCATGCGCCGACGCCAACCAAGGCGCGTGTGATGCCACCGCCGTGCCTAAACTCTCCCCCTCCTCCTCCTCTATCTTCCTACGGCCTCCGCCTACCCCTATGCCACCCCTAGTCTCCTCACGAGCCGCCTCTAGGCGGCGGTATCTCCCACCCTCCTTCACTGCCGATTTCTCCCCCAATCTCTCCAATTCGAATCCCTAATCTCCCAATCACTCCCAAATCATCCAACAACACACACAAACATCAAATCCATCAATTCATACCTAGTTAAAACCGTCGAGGCTTCGATTTCTTCGTTGGTGATGTTAGGGAGACCGGCGTGGTCGGTGCGAGCGGAGGTGAGGCCGTGTGTGGCGAAGATCGGGGAGAGGTCTGTCGGAAGGGAGAGAGAGAAGGAGGGAGCTCGGGTCGAGAGGGAGATGGGAGGAGAGAATCGACGAGAGGGTGAGACTCGGGGAGAAGGAGAAAGAGAAGGAGAGAACCGAGAGAGGGAGAGTGCTCGGGGTCGAGAGGGAGAGGAAGGAAGCCGAGAGAGGGAAGGAGGAAGAGAGAAGAGAGAAGAGAGAAAGGGAGAGAGCGGCGGGGAGAAGGAGAGAGAGAAGGGTTTCCAATAATGGAAACCCTAATCTGAAAAGTTTCTATTTATACTTGTTTCAAAAATCGGAAACTAACTTCCGACGTTAATAACTTTTACCTCCGACGTCCGATTCGAACATGTCACATAATCCCGAACTCGTATCGACGAGCTCTACAACTTTCGTGAAGAACGTTTTCGCAACCGAGCGACGGAAATAAAAGTTGATAAATACTTTCGGAAACGTAACGTTTTTCGAATTAAACGTTCCGATTACGTTTTCGTTGTCGATTTCCGACGTTTATAAAAGAAACGAACACACTTTAAAATTTTTGAAAACTTATCACTTAGGAAAAGTATAATGACTCGTCCCGAAAAATCGGGTTATTACATTCTACCCCCCTTAAAGGAATTTCGTCCCGAAATTCAAACTCACTCAACAAACAACTGTGGATATCTAGTCATCATGTCTGACTCTAGCTCCCAAGATGCATCACCCTCGTCATGGTGACTCCACAATACCTTGACTAGCTCCACGTCTTTCCTCCGAAGCTTCTTTGTGGATCTATCCAAAATACGAACCGGTTCGACAACAAATGTAGCATTTTCCTTCACCTCAATGGTGCTATGATCAATCACATGTGACTCATCTGGTACATACTTCCTCAACATGGAAATGTGGAAGACATTGTGAACACCCGACATACTAGTAGGCAAGGCTAGTCGATAAGCTAGTTCGCCCACCTTCTCAAGTATCTCAAAGGGCCTAACGTACCTCGGTGCCAACTTTCCTTTCTTGCCGAATCTCACTACACCTCTCATAGGTGAAACTTTCAAGAACACATGATCACCGACCTCAAATTCCACATGTCTCCTCTTCAAGTCTGCATAGCTCTTCTGTCTACTCTGAGCGGTCCGGATTCTATCTCGAATGATCGAGATCTTCTCCGTGGTTTCCTGAACCACCTCTGGACCCATCAGTGCCTCATCACCAACTTCGGCCCAACAGATCGGAGATCGACAGGGTCTACCATAAAGTGCCTCATAAGGTGCCATACCGATGCTAGAGTGGTAGCTGTTGTTGTAGGCAAACTCAATCAATCTCAAATGATCTTCCGAGCTACCCTTGAAATCCAACACACATGCTCTCAACATGTCTTCCATCACCTGATTCACCCTCTCCGTCTGTCCATCCGTCTGAGGGTGAAAAGCTGTACTCATATCCAAGGTGGTGCCCATTGCCTTCTGCAAACCACCCCAGAACTTCGAAGTGAAACGCGCATCTCTATCAGAAACAATAGAAACTGGAGCACCATGAAGTCTCACTACCTCATCCACATATAGCTTCCCAAGCACGTCCACTGAGTACTTCATCGACACTGGGAGAAAATGAGCCGACTTCGTCAACCGATCGACAATCACCCATATGGCATCGTGACCCTTCTTCGATCTAGGCAACCCGGTCACAAAATCCATGGATATCTGCTCCCACTTCCAAAGAGGAATAGTCAGTGGTTTCAACATGCCAGCTGGTCGTTGATGTTCTGCTTTCACTTGCTGACATGTAAGGCACTTCGATACAAACTCTGCTACATCTTTCTTCATACCGTTCCACCAGAATTGTCTGCATAGGTCCTTGTACATCTTGGTGTTCCCTGGATGGACGGTATAGCGTGAACGATGTGCCGTATGAAGAACCTCTTCCCGGAGATCACCACAATCTGGGACACACAATCTTGCCCCAAACCTCAACCCTCCATCGGGTCCAACTCTCCACTCAGAAGGACACCCATCAAGCGTATCAACTACAAGATCCGCCAACTTAGCTCGTGAGAGTCTATCATGCGCCTGACCCTGTATGATCCTCGTGATCAATGTGGGTTGCACTGTGACACTACCAAGAAAGACCCTCGGTTCTCCTCCCGATGGTACCAAATCAAACTCTGATGCAGCTTCTAGCATGAACCATTCCTGGACCATAAGTGAAGCTACCACGCCTCTCGGTTTTCTGCTCAAGGCATCAGCCACCACATTTGCCTTCCCCGGGTGGTACTCTAATGTGAAGTCATAGTCCTTGAGGAGTTCCATCCATCTCCTCTGCCTCATATTCAGCTCCTTCTGTGAGAACAAGTACTTCAAACTCTTATGATCTGAAAAGAGTTGAAATTTCTCACCATACAAGTAATGTCTCCAAATCTTCAGGGCAAATACAACTGCCGCAAGCTCTAAGTCGTGTGTCGGATAATTCCTCTCATGAATCTTCAATTGTCTCGAGCCATAAGCAACAACTCCTCCATGCTGCATCAACACACAACCCAAACCTTGGAGCGAAGCATCACTGTAAATGACATAGCCACCACCACTAGAAGGAATTGTCAACACTGGAGCTGTGGTCAGTTTAGTCTTTAGTTTGCTGAATGCTTCCTCACATGCATCCGTCCACACGAACGGAGTATCTTTCTTGGTCAACTTGGTCAATGAAGATGCAATACTAGAAAACCCCTCGATAAACCTCCTGTAGTAACCTGCCAACCCGAGGAAACTACGTATCTCTGTAGGGTTCTTTGGACGACTCCAATTCTTCACTGCCTCTACCTTTGCCGGGTCCACTAGTACTCCATCTTTTGAGACAACATGACCAAGGAATTTGACTTCTTCTTTCCAGAACTCACACTTCTCTAGCTTAGCATACAGTCTCGCCTCCTTCAAGGTCTGCAACACTGTTCTCAGGTGTACCACATGTTCTTCTTGTGTCTTGGAGTATATCAGAATGTCATCCACAAACACCACTACGAACTCATCCAAGTATGGACTAAATACTTGGTTCATCAAACTCATGAAGACAGCTGGTGCATTCGTTAGACCAAATGGCATGACGACAAACTCATAATGTCCATACCGGGTCCTGAAGGCTGTCTTCGATATATCTTCTTCCTTCACTCTGAGCTGATGGTAACCGGATCTCAAATCAATCTTAGAGAACACCGTAGCACCTTTGAGTTGATCGAACAAGTCATCAATCCTAGGTAAGGGATACCTATTCTTGATGGTCACCTTGTTCAGCTCTCTGTAGTCCACACATAACCGCAGAGAACCATCTTTCTTCTTTACGAACAAAACAGGTGCTCCCCAAGGTGAAACACTAGGTCTAATGAACCCTTGGTCTAATAGCTCATCGATCTGCACTTTCAGCTCCTTAAGTTCATTCTGCCCCATTCTATATGGCGCCTTTGACACAGGTGTTGTACCGGGTACTACATCAATGCAGAAATCTACCACTCTTCGAGGAGGTAGCCCCGGTATCTCTTGGAACACTTCACCAAACTCAGATACTACCACAATGTCTGCGATAGTCACTTTCTGATCCACTGACTCCACATGTGCCAAAACTCCTGATCTCATGGCGTTGTCGGACTTGAGGCAACGATAACGAAACACTGGCTCTCCAGGTCTATGAAAGGACACTACCATGTCAAAACAATCAATCACAGCATGATGTGGTCTCAACCAATCAATCCCCAAGATCACATCATAAGTGTGGTCCGGAATCACAATCAACGAAGCAGAGAACTCTCTACTTCCAATCAATATAGGACAAGCTTTGCAGATTGTCTCTAACTCAAGTGACACTCCAAGGGGTGAAGTGACACATAAGGCGTCCCCGAGAGGTGTAGGAATCAATCCTAGCATCTCCACTACTGAACTAGCAATGAATGAATGCGATGCTCCCGTATCAAACAACACTCTAGCAAGGTAGTCAAAAAGTGATAATGTACCTTCCACCCCTGTGTCTCGCTGACCCACTGCGAACACTCTAGCTTGGCCCGCTGGTAGCTGTCTCTGCGGCCGTTCCTGTCTACCCGGAAGTGGTCGGGTACAATCTCGAGCTATGTGTCCCACTTGCCCGCACCGGTGGCAGCCTGCTCTCTTCGGTTTCGGACATGCTGAGGCGTAATGTCCCATCTCATTACAGCTATAACACCTCACTGCTGCTAATGGTCTGACTGGTGCTGCTCTGATAGCTAGGGGTGGCGCCCTTGTCGGGGCCTGATAGTGGGGTCTTGGCCTCTTCCATGACCTATCCTTCGGCCCTGAGTGCTCGCTGCCTGTATAGACTGCCTTGCCTTTCCCCTTTGCATCTCTGTTCCCCACATCACTTGCTTGAGTCTTCTCTGCTTGCTCCAAACTCATAGCACTCTCAAATATCTGCTCCCGTGACGTCAGGCAAAGGACTGATATCATGGTCTTGTACTCTTGTTTCAGCCCACGTAGATACTTCTGAGCTAAAGCAGTCGTACCCATAGGCCTGACATACCGATACAGCTGCGAGAATCGAGCATCATACTCTCTAATGGTCATGTCTCCCTGTACCAATGCCAGAAACTCCAACTCTAAGTCCTCCTGTACTGAGGCTGGAAAATACTTCTCTCGGAATATGGAGGTGAAACCTCCCCATGTGAATGTAGACACATCCACAGTCTGTCTCATGCTCTTCCACCAATCTAGAGCATCACCCTTGAGAAAGAATGTAGCTATCTTTCTCTTCTCAGTCTCTGTGCACTCTATCATCTCAAAATAAGTCTCCATACCCTCGATCCAATGGTCAGCTACCATATGATCTAGTCCCCCATGAAAGGTCGGAGCTGACAGTGCACTAATATCCTTGATCAGCTTCAACACTCGACCGTCATCTATAACCGCAGGAGCTGGCTCATCCTGCTCCTCCTGCGGAGCAGCCTCCTCATAGAGGTTCTCCACGTTGCGGACTCGACCTGTGGCCCTACCTCGACCTCGGCCTACTTGCTCTACCTGTGGAGCAGCCTCCTCATAAAGGTTCTCCACGTTGCGGACTCGGCCTGTGGTCCTACCTCGACCTCGGCCTCTCGCCCGTCCTCGGCCCTTATCAGCGTTCATCACCTTCAAACAACGAAACACTTAGTCAATACTTGTGAAATCTCGAATTCAACTAAAACAGATTCAATATGTATCAACATGAAATTTCCGGATAAGATGAATCATTGAAGTATCATCACGATACTTCTCGGAGGACCAAACCATTAGGTATGGCTCCTAAAACACTCTCACGTACCCAACGACATATCAATACCGGGGAGTATGTGATGGGAGCCCGCCTGCAGTCGGATCATCGCTCCCGGATGGTATTGATAATCGCCAAATACGCACTTAGGCTCTGATACCAACTGTAACGACCCCAAAATTTCGAGCCTAAAAACTCAAAATTCTAAAGTCGTTAAACACAAATAATCTCAAATAAATCGAAATCAGTAAAGTGTAACAGCGGATCAATTCTGAGTTCTCAATACAACTCAGACAACCAATTATTACAACCCGAATTATAATCCATACACAAAATGGAAATGTAATAATCCTCACAAATCACTCACAAATCTCACAAATGAAAATACACAAATCCTCACACACGAATCCATGCTAAAATCTCACCACAAGTAGGATCCGAACGACTTCGAGCCTCTGTAGTCGTCACTCAACCTCCACTAATCAGCACCTGCGGAATTATCCCCTACACCATCGAATTGGTGCACCGGGATTGTAAACACAAACCCGGTAAGCTTATAGCTCGTATGAGTAAAATCAAAAAATATAATTCGCATATCAAAATATACGAAAGATCACAAACAACAAATATAAATGCCCTCATGAGTCAATGGTCAGCCCATCTGGTTGACCCAAAGAAATGTGAAACAAAACGCTCATGAGGAAATTAAGTAACCCTTCTGGTTACCCAATGCATTTATAATACGGGTACCAAGAACGCTGGTACACATCCGTTACCCCTCTCGTAATACACCGTTAATATTGGATAGCCACCTGCTACCCAACATCCAAAATAACTGAGTACCCATGAGCAGATAACCACCCGTTACCTCACATGCAGTACTAAGGCAGACAGACTAGAGCTCTAACTGTATCGTAACTTTCGCCCGGCCAAAGGCTAGGTTCCGACTTGCCAAACACGTACAATAATCTCACATCATATTGTACCAAATCACGTCCGAAGACAAATCAACATTTTAACAATCTCAATGTTAAAATCACGTACAATAATCTCACATCATATTGTACCACACATCACGTCCGAAGACAAATCACACTTTCTAACATTCTCCGTGATAAAATCATGTACAATAATTACTCATCATATTGTACGTTTTAAAACTTTCACGATATCACCACAATACAAATCATAACAGTATATTATATAGCAAACTATATATATTCGTATTTATTTACCATTTATACAATATATACATAGTCCACTATATCATATACATGTCATATTTCATAAACACCTGAAGAATTACGTACAATATTCTCACATCATATTGTACCATTTAAAATCACATACTCATGCACAATTTTCCGTCATCAAAATGACTATTGTTAATGAATTAATAACAGTACGTAATTTAATGAACTAGATATATATATATATATGTACTTATTACCATTATACTGTATATATGTAGTCCACTAAATTATATACATGTCGTAATTCATTGATAAACACACTTGCAAAAATGTTGAATCACCACGAGGGTAGATTCGTAATTCAGTGAGATTTTACTCACCTTATCGACTCGAGCGTAATTCCACAATTTCCGAAGATAATTCATTTCCTTGATTTATCGATCACCTTGAAAAGATAAGAAAAGAATTTAGAATCGTTTCGTAAACCTTTAAATGCCGAAACAGTAATAATCGGTTACTGTTCAGCAATTTTCGGTTTTACGAAATTACTGTTCGGTGTTACTGTTCACTGTTACTATTCACGGTTACTGTACAAATATACGATTAATACGTATTTCTGTACGTATAAATATTATATACGTATTTCTGTACGTATAAATATTAATACGTATTTCTGTACGTATAAATATTATATACGTATTTCTGTACGTATAAATATTAATACGTATTTCTGTACGTATGAATATTAATACGTATTTCTGTACGTATGAATATTAATACGTATTTCTGTACGTATAAATATTAATACGTATTTATGTACGTATACGTACGATTTAAATGTAAATACAATCTCAGTAAATAAAATTTACTAAATTACCCTTTTTACAAATTACTTTTTACATTTACTGAAAGTAATTTATATTTACATTTACCGAAGGTAAAAATTAATTACATTTACCGTAATAAATAAAATTTACATTTACATTTAGGTAATTTACCAAAATACCCTTCTGTCAAAACTGATCGCACCACCGCACACGGCGGCGCGTGTGGCACACGCGCCACCTCCGGCCGGCCGCGCGTGGGGCCCACGCGCCGACGCCAACAAGGCGCGTGTGATGCCACCGCCGTGCCTAAACTCTCCCCCTCCTCCTCCTCTATCTTCCTACGGCCTCCGCCTACCCCTATGCCACCCCTAGTCTCCTCACGAGCCGCCTCTAGGCGGCGGTATCTCCCACCCTCCTTCACTGCCGATTTCTCCCCCAATCTCTCCAATTCGAATCCCTAATCTCCCAATCACTCCCCAATCATCCAACAACACACACAAACATCAAATCCATCAATTCATACCTAGTTAAAACCGTCGAGGCTTCGATTTCTTCGTTGGTGATGTTAGGGAGACCGGCGTGGTCGGTGCGAGCGGAGGTGAGGCCGTGTGTGGCGAAGATCGGGGAGAGGTATGTCGGAAGGGAGAGAGAGAAGGAGGGAGCTCGGGTCGAGAGGGAGATGGGAGGAGAGAATCGACGAGAGGGTGAGACTCGGGGAGAAGGAGAAAGAGAAGGAGAGAACCGAGAGAGGGAGAGTGCTCGGGGTCGAGAGGGAGAGGAAGGAAGCCGAGAGAGGGAAGGGGGAAGAGAGAAGAGAGAAGAGAGAAAGGGAGAGAGCGGCGGGGAGAAGGAGAGAGAGAAGGGTTTCCAATAATGGAAACCCTAATCTGAAAAATTTCTATTTATACTCGTTTCAAAAATCGGAAACTAACTTCCGACGTTAATAACTTTTACCTCCGACGTCCGATTCGAACATGTCATATACTCCCGAACTCGTATCGACGAGCTCTACAACTTTCGTGAAGAAAGTTTTCGCAACCGAGCGACGGAAATAAAAGTCGATAAATACTTTCGGAAACGTAACGTTTTTCGAATTAAACGTTCCGATTACGTTTTCGTTGTCGATTTCCGACGTTTATAAAAGAAACGAACACACTTTAAAATTTTCGAAAACTTATAACTTAGGAAAAGTATAATGACTCGTCCCGAAAAATGGGGTTATTACACAAAACATGTAAAATTTCGCTTCCAAAGTTCCAGTAAACTTTTGAGTTTTTTAAAATTATATGTGAAGTTATCGAAACTATAGAGGAACTAATAGAAATGTCAAATGTAAGATATACGTACACGCATTTTTACGTAAATTTTCATTAGTAAACTTTAAAACTGAAAAGTATTCTCCACGTGCATTACAATGAATTCTTCAATAAAAAAACAATATTAGCTTTCACGCATGTGCGCTTATTTCATATCAATAGCAATTGTTACCCCTTCTTGTTTTTTTTCTTTTATTTAAAATGTTACAATTATAGCACTATGAGTATTTCAAATATTTAACCATCTCACTTTATTGCTGGCTTTATTAAAAGAAAATACATGCAAAAATATAACGAAAACCAATAAAAAAGAAACAATACAATGAAAAAATGGCCTAAATAATATTGACCAATGAAGAGTACATGATTCGGAGTTAAATTTATTATATGCAGGGAAGCAAAAGAAAATTAGATTTGGTGATTGACTAGCATCTTCAAGATCAGGACGAAGCTGGTGTCAAAGTTTTGAACGTCACTTTTGATCCCAACAAAAACGTCCCGACGTCGAGGGTAAAAGTATCATAACGAAGGAAGAACTCGACCAACATTATCCGGTTCATGAGCACCACCAGATCCTTCCCGGGGCACTGCTTGTTCGCCGCGGCAGGACTCACCGTCTCGGGGCCATTAGACCACCACACATACTTCAGTAGCTTCTCGCCTTCCCCTACAAACCTGTCACCTATAAACTCCTCGGGGTTCTTGAAAATCTTTCCATCCCTAGTAGCAATCGTCTGATACCCGAAGATTACTTCTCCCTTTTTTATCTCAAATGCGGCGTCATGGCTCTCGATTATTAGATCCTCCTTAGCCTTTCCGTATTGGAACGGCACAGAAGGATCAATCCTCAAAGCCTCGTACACAACTGACTTGGTTAGTGTCATCTTATCCAAAGCTGCAAGAGTAATCTTACCTCCAGCTTCCTTAACAACTTCCCTGATTTCGTCTCGGAGCTTGCGGTGCAAATCCTCTCCTGCTAATCCAACCCATTTCAACAAGGAAGGGAACAGAAGCTTCATGCCACCATAAGCATTGAAGCAGACCAAGAACACAAGGTTGTGGCACGCTTCGTCTCTTGAAATCCCGAAATTACTCTCGGCCTCGTCCAAGGCGTCAGCTGCCGACTCGTAGAAGGCCTTGTAAACCTTGTTATAGGCGGGTTTGACAAAAAGAGCTGGGAAAGGAAACGTATGAAGCAAGAAATCTTCGAAAACATCGAAAACCTTGGGCAACCCAAGTGTGATCTGAGGAGTAAGTTGGGGTAAGAGCCAAAGGGTGACCAAGGTGGATCCTTTCGACCCGAGAGTTGTGTCCGACGGGTTTTTCCCGAAGAACAGCTCAAAGATGAAGTCGAAGGAAGTTTTATCATTCAGTGCGTTAAAGTCTGATTTCCCGTCTTTTAACAACTGAGCCTCGGCTTTGACAAATAGATCGGTGAAGTAGGTATGGAAAAGTGGTATGACATTCTTATGGTTAGAAGAGAGTAGAGACAGGAAGAAGTTTTTGAGAGAAGTGTGTTTGGCTTCCGATGGGTCAAGAAATGAGCAAATGCGATAGCCACCAGTGAAATCTGTGGATGGCATGTAAGTGCCATCAAAGATGTCACGTTTTTCGACTTTAGAGTTGTCGAAGAGAATTGGAAAGCTTATGGCATCCAAGACAGTCACGACCTTCGGGTTTGCAGCAATGAAGGGCCCGGGAGGCATGTTTGTACGGAAGACAGTGGAGTTGTACTTCTGGATCCGGGCTTTGAAGAACTCGTCACGACCTTGGTTGTAGAAAAAATCGTAGCGATCCTTGATCGCCCCAAAGAAAGGTTTCCCATAGTCACCGGGGATTTGTTTCAGTGGAAGCTTTGGTGGTGGTTTAGGAACGGCAGAAGAAGATGGAGACGACATTATACGTTGGTAGTACGTATAGCTAGGAGCTGAGGATCGGAGTTTTGTAATTGCCTTCTCTTTGGTTCTTTCTTTTTGAGTGAGGGCCGGTAATTGGTTTCTAATTGGTTTTTCTGTTCGTGTTATATCTCATATACCAACTGTGATTTTATAGGGACACAATCGATCGTATTTTTGCATGGAGTTAGATCGGTTGGGTAATATTCTACGTTGAAGTTGTACAGACGTGGAAGAAAATTGGAGATGTTAACACATTCTAAGTTGAAAAGAGAATAAAACATTGAGGATGAGAAAACCATTTTTGGTCTTTACATTGACTTTTTACATACCTGTGGAAAGATCGATGATATTAATTATATAATTTATATGTTCTCAGGAATTCACTATTAGCACATGAAAGATGTGTATCATAGGGGTGTACAAATATGAACAGAAAAACTGACCATTAAAATGAATAGTTCTCGCCTACCTACGTACACTACTAGGTAGATACGTTCTTAGTCTACAACGACAGCAAGAGAATTGCACGGTTCCGCCTGCCATCGATCATAGCTTCAAAATTCAGACTATAGACTTTATCTCCACTAGCAGCCATATGTTATCGACTGCAATTGAGTACCTCGACCTGTTTGATACATATACGATATATGAGCCTGCCGATCGATCATTCATAATCTGACTGGAGTCGTAAATCTCTGCTATTAGTTAATTAAGGAAGCATACATACGTTTCTCACCAAAAACATAAGCATGGTTTTAAATTAGGGAGCTAGGAGTGATGTTAGTAATAATTTTTCTGTTAGGTATTCTTTTACATCAGATGTTCTAGCTGACCAACTCATAAGTATATAAAGTTGCTTCTAAAAAATAAAAAGTTTCACATCACGTGCTTAAGAACGCGCTCGACCAAAACCCAAAACAAAAGACATTGTTTCCCCTCCTAACCATGCGTCGCTAGCGCTCCTAGCCACTGCATTCTGGTCTGGGTGGGATGGTAGTTTGGTAGTTTCCCCTCCCAAATGTAATGTTGTAACTTTTGGTATTATTTTGGGATGCTTTTACTATATATATATATATATGCTTTCTTGGCTAAGGAGGTTCGTAACTATTCTTACATTGTGATTTTATCTTCATACAACTTTTCGATTGAATTTTCATATCTCAATTATCCGGTATATAAATGATCTTTACAAATTTTTAGTAATCTAACAAAATCATATCTAGAGTTATGTCAAACCTAAACCGTTCATATCTAGAGTAGAAAATTGTACTTTTCAATATTTTAACAATTATCAAATTAGCTAAAAATTTACAAAGATGATCTATATATTATAACCTAAAAATAAAATGTAGATATGTGAAAATTCGATCGAAAAATTAGTTTAATAAGGAAATCCGCAATGTAAGAATGGTAAGGACCCCTTACTAAGAAAGCATGTATATATATAGACATGTATTGTCACATCCCGCCCTTAATTAGGAAAGATTTAACCGTTAGATCCTTAAAAAATAAGTCACAAACTAAATGACACAATTCCAAACAAATCTCATAAAGGAGTCATGACCAACCGAAAAAAAAAAGAGATAAAGATTTCAGCTGTCAAAGTAGTCTGGTAGTTGTGACACCACAACCCAAAACAAAAACTAAAATAGAGACATAAATTTATCTATATTGGATAAACAAAGTCACGTATCTATAAATAATTGAGGTCAGAATCATCATTCCCAAGTTCTCAACACAAAATTACATACACTCCAACTTATAAATACAATAGTATATCAAGATAAACGAATGATTATGTTCTCAAGTATTAGAGAGAACCTCAATTATAAATTTACATCATGCTCTGTAACTTCTTCACTTATTATTGAAATGAAAACAAACAACACTAAAACTTCTACAGTTCCACTAGAATCATTGTTCCCGTAGAACCCCAAAAGCCCAAGTCCAATGTTTATTGAATTCAAGCAAAATAGATTACTCAGCAAACCACCACCGTCGTCGTACACAGTCATGGTGGCTTCCCAGCCTAATCCCCAACTTCTCCAATTTGTGATTAAACTCAAATTCAATTATATAAGCATGTTTAGCGAAACAAATAAATCAAAATTGATACCTGAGACAAAACCCAAGCTCATCGGAAAGTACCCAGAATACGGCCATAAACTCATAAGCTTTTCAAACTAAATTCTCCCTCCTCAGGGCTTCACCTCAAGGACAACTTGGTCAGAATTGGGAACCTGATCAGCAGAGCTCCCCATCATCTATGCTTTGACCCTCCTTCAATGTAACTCTCCTTTAGAACCCAAAACCACAGGTGTATCGACATATCGGGGACAACAAGGCGAAGCTACCCATGCTTGACACCATTGCTAGAACTAGAAACCACCATCAAACTCGGTCTCTCTTTCTCTTCTTCGATTCTCTATTACCAGACTACTTTGTGAACTAAGGACAAATGAATGACTACGGCCTTGAGATGAATCCGTGCACACCCACTGCCGGCCCTAGGGCAAGACAAAGTAGGCACCAGTTTAGGATCTCAACAAATTTATTTGTATGCATGCATTTTAAAAAAAAACAATTAAGAAGAAATTCTTCATAATTATGCATGAAATATGCAATAGTCACCGATACTTATAACTGCATAAGCTCTATAATAAACACTGATTATAATTCTCCTTCTTATTACAATTTTTTTTCAATTATTTTGAGGCATAAAAACCTTATAATTCATGGTTTTTCTTTCTCAATCTTAAAAATAAGATGTAAGATTTTTTTAAGCTCTTTATTTTGTGTTTTCTAGATTATTTTTTTAGTTTTTTCTTCTCTATTTTAGTTGAGATAAGATTTCATTATTATAATTAGTTGAAAACGTAGGACTTCTGAGTCATTTATATGTTTATAATAATAAATTTGTTTTATCGTTGTTTGTACAAATTTTACAATTGTCTATGTTTCAACTTTCAACAATAAAACGATGAACAATTAGGATGTTTTTTCAAGAATTATATTAGGGGCTCAAGTTTTTTTCACCTTCCGCCTCTATGTACACAAGGCCAGCCCTGTACACACCCGTTGTCCATGCAGGTAGATGGTCGTGCCACTGAAGGAGAAGAGCTGCCTCTCCACCACAACTCGAGACCGAGTCAGTCCCCCCCCCCTCCCTTAGGAATCACAATGGACAGCTCGGACGCCAATTAACATTCTCGAAATTACAAAGAGACATACTTGTTTTATTACAATTTAAATTGAGGATATTACACATATGGAGACGGACATCCGCAACTCTCCTACAATGCGGGCGTCTCAATATTTTCGACAACCACACGCCGGTGATGAAGTTTCTCCTGCTGGATGGTGTTTATGCCTTTATCTGGAGCTTATTTTTGACGGTGGAGCCGTCCACTACTAGTTTCTCATCTCCTCCAGCAAAACTTGAAACTTCAGGCAATTTTTTGACCCAAAACCTTCAATCTTGATCTCCTTGGCCTGCATCATCCTGCCTAAAACCGTAAATCAAATCTCCAAGATGCATATGTTGTTCCTCCAACAATAGAAACGTTGTTGCTGACTTGAATCGTCGAAAACAAACATCTGCATTTTAAAGGAATTGTAGACGTTTGTCTCCAAACGGATATATATAATACAATCATGGGAGTAACAAATATATACTTATCGTTTGTGGACTTTGCAGTGCATTTGTGCATGTAAACAGAGTCATAAAAGCTTATTACATCTCACGACTCATGACTTTACGTTTTGAAGCGACAAAGGGACCGAGTCCAAACACAGTTGAGTTGTACTTTTTCGCTCACCAATTGCTAATTTTGCGATCCATTTATATCACAAACCAATACTACATAATCGCATGATTAAAAAAAATTTGATGGTAGCTATTCAATGTGGATGGGATTGGGAATTTTTTCACATGTGAGAAACAAAGACATGGACACAAGTTCATGTATTGGACAGAATATGATACGTGGACACGTTAAATGTAAAAAACAAATTAGGAAATGACACGTTATGGACACACTAATAAAATATTATTCTTAATTATATATTCCTAATGTAAAAAAAAATTGAAACAGAAGTAATATAAATTTTATATTTAAACATGATTAATTCAAATGTAAATTAAAACAAACATTCAAACAAAAGTTCATAATCAAATTCTAACACAAATAAAAACAACTAATGGCATCATTTAATTCAATATTATCCGACCTACTCATTAGTTTTTTTTTTAGAGTAAAAGACATACATATCTTCACGTGTGCAAATAATTGCATGTTCGTTTAATACACAACAAGTCCAATCCGTGTCCGAAATAGAATATGCATGTCTAGGCGTGTCCATCTCATATATGTGTTGTGCCTGTATTAGATACGGGACACGCGACCAAAATAGAGTGTGCGTACTTCTTAGAATTTCGCATATGCTTTGATCAAGGATAAGATTAGGGATTGAATTCCTATGCCAAAATCAAGAATGAATTGGTATTCAATTGAGAAATTCTATCATGGAAATGATTATTCTATCCAGAAGAAGGAGGTTAGCACGATTATATCCCTAAATATATGAGTTTGGTACATAAATTTTGGTTTTGAACAAAAAAAATTGGGGTTTCTGGGTTTTTAGAGTAGTTATTATTGGGTTTTTGATTGTATTTTGGAACAATTTGTAAACTTGATAGCTTTAAAGAGTTTTGATGTGGTTTGTATTATATATCAACTTGTTATAGAAATTGGTATTATATTGCTAGTGGAATTGTTGTAGGAACTGATTATGGTTTTAATAAGTGTATGTATTCGTTTTTTCCATGGTAATGCAGGTGTGGTCCTCGTATAGCTAAAGAAAGTTTATTTACATGTTGTGGAATGATTGTCTGCAAATGCATTGTTTAGTTGCTTGTGCAATTGTTGTAGGAATTGATGATGATTTTAATAAGTGTATGTATTGAGTTTTTCCATGATAATTCTGGTGTGGTCCTCGTATAGCTAAAGAAAGTTTATTTACATGTTGTGGAATGATTGTCTGCAAATGCATTGTTTAGTTACTTGTGCAATTGTTGTAGGAATTGATGATGGTTTTAATAAGTGTATGTATTGGGTTTTTCCATGGTAATGCTGGTGTGGTCCTCGTATAGCTAAAGAAAGTTTGTTTACATGTTGTGGAATGACGGTAAATGCATTGTTAAGTTAGTTGCTTGCTTGTTGTTGTTTTGTTTGATTGAGCATGAATTGCTTGTTGATCTTTAAACTCATTCAACTATTATATATTTACAATTATAGCAATCGAGACAATAGAAGAGGTTTTAGTCATAGTTTCAGTACCCATGCACGTGCACAATTGACCCTTTCAGTTTTACAATGCCCTTTAGGACCCCTTTAATACTATAATACTTATCAACTAAATATATGCTATTGTAAAACTATTTGAATGTGGATATAGTCTCTACAGTATCATAATTGAAGTAGTTAATTTGGTTAGCATTTTTAATGAAGACATTGGCATTATATTAAATATACATTGTTGTAATTTTTTTAAGTTTTCTTCGCAGATGAAGATGACGTATTCATATATGATGACTTCTTTTTTAGTCAACAAAACAAGGGGATAGTGATAAAAGAGCTTGAGAACTGTGTGCCTACTCAATATAGTGTTGCTTGTGCAATTGATCCGAAAGGCGAAGGAAAACAAAAGCTTATTGACGTACCCAAAACAGTTAAGAAGGCTAAACAAGTTGTTTTGCAAGGTTCAAGTGGGATAAAAGTATCATCTAATGGGCAAGGTTCAAGTGGTGTTGTTTTTTCCAGTGTTGGTTCAAATCTTAGAGCTAGTAATTTGCAAGATATTGATGATTTAGATTTTCTTCAGACATATGGATGGGGGGGTTGATGAAGAGGCTCTTGAAGATGAAGGATATCTTCACAGTGGAGGAGAAAATGATGGTTTAGATAGTGATGATTCTGATTATGAGCCTCTACCAGATGATGATGATTATCTTGTTGATGAAATGCAACAAGAAGAAGAACAACGCAGAATGTTGATCTTCCATGGGACTATTGAATAAAAAGACCAAAATGTGCAGTTTGAAGAGGATGACTTTGTAGACAACGAGGATATGTTTGGTGGAGCAGATTCAGATGAAGAGCCATATGATTATACTATCAACTCTGATGGTGAGAAAGAAGAAGAAGGGTTGTATTTCAACCCTAAAAATGACATGGAGAAGCCTATATTTAAGAAATGGATGATGTTTGCGAATGTGCAGATATTGAGAGATGCTTTTAGGGATATGGTAGTAGAAAGAGGGTGGGAATATCAATATGAGAAGAATGATAAGGTGAGGCTGAAGGCTATATGCAAGAAGGATAATTGCCTATTTTTTATATTTGCTTCTAAAATGCAACATGAGAGCACTTTAAAGATCTGGGATTGGAGGCCTAAACACAATTGCACCAGGATTTTTAACAACACCATGGTAAGCATGAAAATGTTAGTGAGAAAGTTTAAGGACATGATTTCTCTAAATCCGGATTGGAAGCCAGGTAACAATATTAAGTCATGCATTTTTCTGTTTTTTTTTTTCTAATGTAGTCAACGCTTTCATTGTTGATAACTAATTGTGTTATGTCTTTTTCTTTTGCAGATTCACTTGCTAAGACAATGTCATTTGAGATTAAAGCTCAAGTTACCGCACAAACAGCTTATAAGGCTTATCAAGGCTAGGGTATCCTATCTACAAGGTCAGCTCTCTCTTCTCGTCATGTTACTATAGATGATGTTTCTTGTGCGTTGTGTAATCTAGGAAGTCAGACCAGCTTGCACCTGTTCAAAGAGTGTGAAGCTGTACAGTACTTTTGGTTGTGGGGTCCTCTAAAATTGAAAGCAAAATATCATGAGCCAAGAACATACAAGATTGGGTATTTGATGTCATGGATTCTTTGTCCAATGACCAGGTGGATGTGTTCTTTAGTTGTTTGTGGGCTATTTGGATGGGAAAAATCAAACCATTTTGGGAGGATAGATGCTTTCAACCCTTGTTCTTGATGTTGTGGTGTGTGTCATCGTTGGAGGAATTTTAGAAGTACCATGCTAAACCAGTGAGAAAGGGAGAAGACCATTAACCAAATGGCAGGCTTAAGATCAATGTTGATGGGGCTTATGAGCCTTATCAGATACAAACTGGGAGATGTGGTATTGGAGTTGTTGTCAGGATGATCTTGGTACGGGTATTGCCGATATTACTAAACCTTTTGTGTATGCACATTGGGTGTTAAATATGGAGGCTGAAGCGTGCAGATTAGGTTTGTTACTTGGTATTCACCAAAGCTGGACGAATGTAGTTATTGAGAGCGACTCTGCCATCCTTATTTCAACTCTTTAAGGTTAGAGGGAGAATCTTTCGGAGGTAAGTCGGGTTTTTACATATCTATTTTTCAGTATGTTGAAATTCGACATATCTACCGTGAAACAAATAGTGTTGCACATAAGCTTTCAAACCTTCTTAGTAATAGGTTGATTGATGAGATTTGGTTCGATTAGACTCTTGCTATTATTCAAGACATTTTTTATGAGAATTGTTGTAATAGTTCTATTGTAGCTCAGGGTTTAGGTACTATGTCCCCCCTTCCCCGATGCAAAATTTAAATATTAATATAATAAATAGAACCGGGCGTGGCCACGTGGGGTTGACCCTTCCAATTAACTAGGTTGGGTTCTAAACTCCTTTTAAAAAAAGTGTATAATCATATTGAAGAAAATTAACCCTTAAAAAAATCTAAGAGCTCAATATCATTTTATCTAACTGCACCAGTCTCTACTGAGTCCACTCTGTATGTGAGAGCTCACAAATAGACTCATCACAGTGTTTGAGATTTTTGTTTAATAAAACAATTATTGGAGAAAAACAAGAGATTTAAAAGAATTAATAATAGAGGACACACGTGAAACTGATTGATATATGGTTCTCACTACTGGGTAGCATACTAGCATTTGGAAACAAAATTTAACGATATAACAATAAGGAAAATGTTTTGGCGCCATATTGTGACATCCGATTTGACGTTATAATCTCATGTGATATGTTATGTCACCTTGTCATGTCAGCAATTACAATAGTCACAAAATGTTATTTTTAAATTGAAAAACAATCATATCCTTGTTAATCTAATGATTCTAAATTATTATATAAAAAATTGTGTTTTTTTTTCATTTATTTTTTTCATCATGATATATAATACTTTCAAAATTTGATATTTAGAAAAATTTGATATTGTGAAATCTATATTTCGCGCCCCCGCATGCGCACATAACATATGTGCGCGTACGGGGCACGAAATATGTATATAGATGTATATAGATGCGTGTGTGCGTGAAATATATGTGTGTGGGTGCTTAGATGATAATTGTAGTATACTTTAGAAATATTATCATATAAATATTGTATTTATATGGTTAATATAAATATGTTATTAATTAAGATATGTATATTCTAAGAAAAATAACATTTGTTACCTTACATGTTCTCTACAATTAAGAATCTTACCAACAATTTCCATCTTTATGACTTTCTGTCATGACTTTTTTCAAATTTTCAATTTTATTTATATTTATAAATTATATTAATGGCTAAAATTAATGAATACAATTTCCATATACTCTCTTTTAAAATTATTAATTAAATTACAAAAAAAGGAAAAAAAAATCTTTAACAAAATTATTTAGTATGAAATAGTTTTATTTTGAAAATATGTTTTGTGTATATATATATATACAGTCTCTATCGAGAGTGAAGGTTCACTCTGAAGTTTCAGAGTGAAGTTCCAATTTTGGCACACTTTTCGGTCAAATTTTTTCACCATAAGTGATTCAATATTTAGATATGCTATTCAAGATCATTTCTATAAAGTTTCATCCAATTTGACAATGATTTGAGCTTTCAAAATTAAGATTTACACGAACGGTTCACGTTGAACAATTTTAATTCATTCATTGATTTAATCTAATTTCAATACATTAACGATGTCCGAATTAAATGAAATTTTGTAGAGATGATCTTGAATAGCATACCTAAATATTGAATCACTTATGGTGAAAACATTTCACCGAAAAGTGTGTCAAAATTAGAACTTCACTCTGAAACTTCAGAGTGAACCTTCACTCTGGATAGGGACTGTATATATATATATATATATATATATATTTCAAGCGTGCACACATATATTTCACGCATATTTTCATAAACATAAATTTTTAAAATTATAGTTTAGAAGCATTATTGTAATGAAAAAAAGAAATGATAAATGAACAAAAATAATAATTTTTATAATAATTAGAACCGTTGAATTAATAAAGATATGATTGTATTTTCATTTAAAATGATATTTTTTATTATTTTAATTATTAACATGACATGTCACGTCACATAAGATTGCATCGCCGAATTTAGCACCATATTACGGGGCACTAGCAGAGCTCATAATCGATGTGTATATTGCCAATTTGCGAATTACGTAGTAGTCATCCGTCTTATCTCATCCGTCTTATCTCATCCCATATTACCACACTGGATGTAACGACCCCAAAATTTCGAGCTTAAAAACTCAAAATTCTAAAGTCGTTAAACACCAAATAATCTCAAATAAATCGAAATCATTAAAGCGTAACAGCGGATCAATTCTGAGTTCTCAATACAACTCAGTCAACCAATTATTACAACCCAAATTTATAATCCATACATAAAATGGAATGTAATAATCCTCGCAAATCACTCACAAATCTCACAAATGAAATTACACAACTTCTCACACACAAATCCACGCTAAACCTCACCACAAGTAGGATACAAACGACTTCGAACCTCTGTAGTCGTCACTCAACCCCCACTAATCAGCACCTGCAGAATTATCCCCTACACCATCGAATTGGTGCACCGGGATTGTAAACAAAAACCCGGTAAGCTTATAGCTCGTATGAGTAAAATCAAAATATAATTCGCATATCAAAATATACGAAAAATCACAAACAACAAATATAAATGCCCTCATGAGTCATTGGTCAGCCCATCTGGTTGACCCAAAGAAATATGAAATGAAACGCTCATGAGAAAATTAAGTAACCCTTCTGGTTACCCAATGCATTTATAATACGGGTACCAAGAACGCTGGTACACATCTGTTACCCCTCTCGTAATACACCGCTGATATTGGATAGCCACCCGCTACCCAACATCCAAAATAAACTGAGTACCCATGAGCAGATAACCACCCGTTACCTCACATGCAGTACTAAGGCAGACAGACTAGAGCTCTAACTGTATCGTAACTTTCGCCCGGCCAAAGGCTAGGTTTCGACTTGCCAAACACGTACAATAATCTCACATCATATTGTACCAAAAATCAGGTCCGAAGACAATTCTCATTTTAACAATCTCAATGTTAAAAATCACGTACAATAATCTCACATCATATTGTATAATTCAAATCACATGTTGAATATAATCACAATAAAATCATAACAGTATATTATATAGCAAACTATATATATTCGTACTTATTTACCATTTATACAATATATATATATAGTCCTCTATATCTTATACATGTCATATTTCACCACACATGCTCAATTCACAAACTTCCGTCATCGAAATGACAATTTTTAATGAATTAATAACAGTACGTAATTTAATGAACTATATATATATATATGTACTTATTACCATTATACTGTATATATGTAGTCCACTAAATTATATACATGTTGTAATTCATTTGATAAACACACTTGCAAAAATGTTGAATCACCACGAGGGTAGATTCGTAATTCAGTGAGATTTTACTCACCTTATTGACTTGAGCGAAATTCCACAATTCCCGATGATAATTCCTTTCCTCGATTTAACGATCACCTTGAAAAGATAAGAAAAGAATTTAGAATCGTTTCGTAAACCTTTAAATGCCGAAACAGTAATAATCGGTTACTGTTCAGCAATTTTCGGTTTTACGAAATTATTGTTCAGTGTTACTGTTCACTGTTACTATTCACGGTTACTGTACAAATATACAATTAATATGTATTTCTGTACGTATAAATATTATATACGTATTTCTGTACGTATAAATATTATATACGTATTTCTTTACGTATACGTACTGTTTAATGTAAATACAATCTCAGTAAATAAAATTTACTAAATTACCTTTTTACAAATTACTTTTTACATTTACTGAAAGTAATTTATATTTACATTTACCGAAGGTAAAATTTAATTACATTTACCGTAGTAAATAAAATTTACACTTACATTTAAGTAAATTACCAAAATACCCTTCTAGTATAATAATCGCAGACCGCCGCACGTGGCGGCGCGTGGGGTGTACGCACCACCCGCCGGCAGGCCGCGCGTGGCACTCACGCGCCACTCACTGTGGCAGCGCGTGTGATGCCACCGCCGCCGTGATTCTCTCCTCCTCCTCCTCCTCCTCTTCCTTCCCACCACCACAGACCCCTCCTAAACTAGCCCACGCACTCCCACGCGCCGCCTCTAGGCGGCGGTAACCATCTCCTCCAACCACCTCCGATCTGCCCAAATCTCCATCCAAACTACTCCAATCCAACCACAAACATCACAACCATGAATTTGAAAGCCTCCTTACCTAGATCGGAGTCCAAAACGCGTTGGAAAAGCTTGAATCGTTGATGAGTTTCGTGCAGGAGCTTCCCTCGACGTTGTGGCTCCTTGGCGGCGGGAAGAGGCACGGCGTGCTAGAGGGTGGTGGCAGAGGTCTCGTGATGCCCAGGGGACAGCGGTGAGGCACGGCTGCTTGGAGATCGACGATCGGCGCGAGGCAAAGGGTCGGGGAAACGAGAGAAGCTCGCGGGGTTGCCTGCGGGGAAGCTCGCGGGGTCGTTGAGCGTGGCGGTGAGGACCACGTCGCTCCGGCTGAGGAGATCGTCGGGTGATTCGAGGAGGAAGGTGAGATTGAGGGAAAGAGAGAGTGAGGTTTCGGGGAGGGAGAGAGAGAACCGAGAGAGTGAGAGAGAAACGAGGGAGGCGGCGAAAGGAGAGAGAGAAGGGTTTCCAATAATGGAAACCCTAATCTGAAAAATGTCTATTTATACTCGTTTCAAAAATCGGAAACTAACTTCCGACGTTAATAACTTTTACCTCCGACGTCCGATTTGAACGTGTCACATACTCACGAACTCGTATCGACGAGCTCTACAACTTCCGAGAAGAAAGTTTTCGCAACCGAGCGATGGAATAAAAGTCGATAAATTCGTTCGGAAACGTAACGTTTTCTTATTAAACGTTCTCGGAACGTTTCCGTTTCCGTTTTCGTAACATTCGCAAACAATCAATTTCTTTTAATTGAATTTCATAACTTTATAGAATTCAAATCAAACTAACATTGTTTGAAATTTAGGGTTATTACACTGGATGACAGGATCGTTCCTGTCGTACACTCGTACGTACATGTATGAATGTATGATGTACCTAATGTCAAACAGAGAATATACTCCTCGCGATCATGGTTCACCATTCACATGTATCAAGAATTTATCGTAAATTTCTGGGTGATCTCCTAATACATCTGCGTCATCTACGTACATCCAGTTCTTGACTTCTTGATAATCATGATTCATGAAGACATGAAATGAGTGCTTACCAGAAGAACTGAAGAAGCCAATGACCTATAGCTAGCTGGCTTCGAAGTTCTAACGTTGCATGAACATGCATATTCCATTTCTTAATATAGTAAAACTTGATATATTCTGCTAGCTTCTTCTTCTTGGAGAAGAGGAAAAAACTGGAAAAGGGTACGGTTCCAATAATAAATGAACGCTCAGCCGTCCTGTCCCGACAGATTGATTATCCTTAATTATCGGAAAACAAGTACCTAGTTACTGTACACTAGTAATTCTTCGAATTCATACCAAAGATATAACAATTACGTACACAAATCATTTCGACCTCTTATTTCATGATTATAAGAACGTCGTCACTATATTTATATATGTCCAAGGGTACGTAGTGAATCTAGACTTATTCGCTTCTTCTAAAATAGGCTCATTTCATGAATTCTGTAACTGCTAGCCATGCCACTGGAATTTACGTAGCTGAAGCTAACATTAGTTGCATGTTCTTTTAATCGAAGGAGCCAACTAGATCTTCTTTAGTTATGTTATGCATCAAACAATTGGCATGGTAGACGCTATCATTGTGCACAGCTGAAAAGCAGGCAAGCAGCTTTATTTTTATTACATGCAATGCAGGAACGTACATATTCATGTAGATGGCAAATATTACAGATTTCCAGTAACCCTAGCTTATTTCTGGAATACAAATTAATTTCAAAATAACAGTACTATTATATATGTAGATACCAGGATCGGATTCATGATGAAGCCTTGATCAATGTTTTAAAAGTCACTTTTGGTCCCAACAAAAATGTGCCAATATCGGCAGTAAAAGTGTCATAACGGAGGAAGAACTCGACCAACATTACCCTGCTCATAAGCACAACCAGGTCCTTCCCCGCGCATATCTTATTCTCCGCCCTTGGGTTCTCCGTCTCGGGGCCGTTAGACCACCACACGTACTTCAATAGCTTCTCTCCATCCCCAACGAACCTATCTCCCACAAACTCCTCAGGCCTCTCGAAAATCTTTGGATCTCTTGTAGCAATGGTCTGATATCCGAATATCACTTCTCCCTTCTTGATCTGAAAAGCGGCATCGTGACTGTTTATTACCAGATCCTCCTTGACCTTTGCATACTGGAATGGGACAGCAGGATCAATCCTCAGAGCTTCATAAACAACCGACTTGGTCAATGTCATCTTTTCCAAGGCTGCAAGAGTAACCTTACCTCCGGCATCTTTAACGGTGGCCCTTATTTCGTCTCGGAGCTTGCGGTGGAGATCCTCTCCTGCTAAACAGACCCACTTTAGCAAGATAGGGAATAAGAGCTTCATGCCCCCATAAGCATTGAAGCACACCATGAAGATCAGGTTGTGGCAAGCTTCTTCTTTTGAAATCCCAAATGTACCCTCAGCCTCTTCCAAAGCCTTGGTTGCGGACTCATAAAAAGCCTTGTAGACCTTGTTATAAGCTGGTTTGACAAAAAGGGCTGGAATGGGAAACGTGTGCAGCAAGAAATCTTCTAGAAAGTTCAGCAACTTGGGCAATCCCAGTGTTATCTGAGGAGTGAGTTGGGGTAAGAGCCAGAGTGTGACAAGAGTTGCGCCTTTGGATCCCAGTGCTGTGTTTGACGGGTTTTGGCCGAAGAACAGCTCAAAGATAAAGTTGAAGGAAGTTTGGTCATTGAGTGAGTTGAAGTCCGATTTGTCATCCTTGGCCAGTTGAGCTTCGGTCTTGACAAAGAGGTCGGAGAAGTGAGTTTGAAAGAGTGGGATAACATTTTTATGGCGAGCCGAGAGAAGAGACAAGAAAAAGTTTTTGAGAGAAGTGTGTTTGGGTTCTGAAGGGTCGAGAAAAGAGCAAATGCGATAGCCACCGGTGAAGGAAGTGGAAGGCATGTAGGTGCCATCAAATATGTTACGTTTTTCGACTCTCGAATTGTCGAAAAGGATAGGGAAGCTTTCGGCGTCAAGAACTACGACGACCTTTGGGTTTGAGGCAATGAAGGGACCGGGAGGCATGTTGGTTCGGAAAACTGTGGATTTGTGTTTCGCCATTCGGATTTTGAAGAAGTCGTCTCTGCCTTGGTTGTAAAAAAAGTCGTAACGATCTTTGATTGCGCCAAAGAAGGGCAAGCCATAGTCACCAGGAATTTCTTTCAAAGGAAGGTTTGGTATGTTTCGAGAAGATGATGAGGCCATTTAGAAGGACTACTGTGATGATCTACTATACTGTGTTTCAGTGTTTGCATGCAAAGGGAATGCAAGTGCTCATTTATAGACATGTCATTTGTATGCATTTGGAGCTTTGAGGGCAGAAAAAATTAACCACGTGGAATAAATGGAGATAGAATTTATATAGAAGAAAATTTAAATATTGTTTTGGTGATTTTGGGGGGAACCAACGCATTGTGTCCAATGGATTCAAAGTTTCAAAGATATAATGCATAAATATGTTCGGTTATTTATAATACATGTATCTAATCAGAGTCCAAATCATATACGATCCCATGATTAGTGTTTTCTTTTTTGCTTAAATTCTATATCATTAGTTTAAATCTATATTATTAGTTTAAAATGTAATGGGGACCTTTATGCGTTTACTAACATATTATGCATGTTGTGGACGTACTAGTGGGTTAATTAGTTGGACATTTTCTTTCATCCTGTGAATTGTAATTAAATGAAGAATAGTTATCCATGTGAGAAGAATTGTCCTAAGACATACACATTAGGCTGTAACCGGGAAGTCTATTCGTTCCACGTGAAACACGATTTGAGCTAGCCCAGCCAAAATGACGATCA
Source organism: Argentina anserina (assembly GCF_933775445.1). Taxonomy (NCBI): domain Eukaryota; kingdom Viridiplantae; phylum Streptophyta; class Magnoliopsida; order Rosales; family Rosaceae; genus Argentina; species Argentina anserina. Next base: position 4,832,640 of record NC_065873.1, on the reverse strand, counting down.
CGGGAAATATTGATATACACATCTCATCTGCCATGTCCGAATATAAATCAATTTTCTCATCGTTCAGATCAGCCGAATTGAACCACACACGTCCGAGTTAGTATATTTGTCCGATACTAGCTAAATGTGTGAAAAACGTATATAGATTTTCCGGTGGTCCACTGAAGATATAAACGTAAAACATGCACTGTTCTAATTAAGCTCCGTTTTGGTTTCATCTGTGTGAATGCATGGTATGATTAATTAATGAAGAAGCCGACAATTCTAACAGCTTAGTACAATTTGGCGTCTGGTTCGATCTGTGTTACACGTTGTGGTAGAAGATTTAAGAATGGTAAAACTTAGAGAGAGAAAAAAGAAGTAAGAAGCGGTAAAAGAAGCATCGGCTTGGAGCTAGGAATTACAGATATTATGCCAGCTCGATCAGAACAGATATCCAGTCCAGATTCTCCAGAAGATCTTGATACATCCGGGTGTGGTTCAGATCGACAAATTTGTTGGAGAATTTCTGGGTAAAAATGAATTGTGGAGATATAACAAACCAAACAAACGTGTCTTTTGGAATGAAAGGACATGATTTCTGGGTTTCAACTAAAGTGAATAGTCATATCCTTTCAAAGCATCACCAATCTTCTATATAAGGATGACAAACCAAAGCAGATGGTTAATTAATTAATTTTCTCCTCTCTCTTCTTTCCTCAATATTTCTGAGAAACACAAAATAGAATTTGTCAGGGATTCAATTGAAGTGCTTCGATTGAATTCGATAGTTGTATCCTGCAAGACAGACGTCCAAAGATCTACAAGCACAAATGTAGGGGCGAATTTCTGTTTTAGGAGATTGCAACAAGCAAGCTTCTATCAAAATCAACAAGTCAGTTTCTTTGTTTTTAATCTTTTTGATTTCAGTTTAATTGAAATTGATATTACTGTATTCATAGAATTGAAATTGTGTTCTTCAAATTTATTTTATAGTTGTAATATTACTGTATTTATAGAATTGGAATTGAATTCTTAAAACTCAATTTACTGCTGTAATTAGAAGTATAAATCAAAGGCTATTTTATACAACATCGTGTGTTGATTAAGTTGATTCCATTACTTACTGAACATGTGTTCTAACAAAATTCTTTTACTAACTGGTTAAACCTTCTCATTCTGTGAATCCAAATTAATAGTTATTAGCTAGAATTTGGAAATTAACTTTACCTCCAAAGATTAAATGTTCTCATGGATTGTTTACGTACGGCAGTGACTTCGAATCAGAGATTATCTACTTAACCGTCCTCCTAGCTATCTTTGCGTTGAGCCCAGTCTCTAAGTACTACTTACTGATACAGACTATATATCTATCGTTCTATCGTCTTCTTATTATGAAGTGTAACTTTGCAGCACAGGTTTTAAAACCAATACCAGTTGGCATAAAATTCTCTTAACCAGTTAACCTCATCAATAGATTAACAATTTATCATAACAACATGCATGTGCTTATGATAACAAGCAGCCAATTTCTCACTGACGTGCTGTACAACAACAGGGGCGGAGCTACATTTAGGCCCTCCTGGGCCCGGCCCACCCTAATTTTTCCACAATCCTATATATTGTATAGGTTATTTATAAACTAGAGTAAATATATAGATTATTTCTTAATTAATATTACCTCATACTATCTTATAAATGAGTCAAATCTCATTTATTCATACGCCTATCATCAAATCTATATTTTAAAATAATATCAATCAGTTTAGACATAATAAAAGGGTATTGTTTTGATGGATAACTCTATATTGCATTTTATTCATCTCTTTTGAGTTTTGAATTAGATTTTATTTTTAAAATATGAAACATTTATGTTTTATCTTAAACTGATTTTTAGATTCTTTTGAAGCTATTGAATAAGAGTATTAAATTAGTATGATATCAGTATCTTTTATTTTTGAACTTATGATCGATGATTCAATACTAAATATTTGAAGCCCCTAAGATCAAATCTTGGCTCCGCCACTATTGTACTGTGTACAATTTCGATCATTTTACCCAAATTCTCATCAAGATTCTTGATGAAACGACGGTATGCATGCCTAGTAATCCTTCAATAGTCTCATACTTGTAAAATGTAACGACCCTAAAATTTCAAGCCTAAAAACTCAAAATTTCAAAGTCGTTAGAACACCAAAACAATCTCAATGAAATCGAAATCATTTAACGTGCACAGCGGATCATCACTGAGTTCTCAATACAACTCAGAAAACCAATTATTCCAACCCAAACATATAATTCAACATTATATCAATTGGAAATGTATAATCCTCACAAGATAGTCACACCAAATCCTCATGCAAGCTGGAGATAAATAACTTCAAGTCCTCTGAGCGGTCCGTCAATTCCCGCTAATCCACACCTGCGGAGTTATCCACTACACCATCGAATTGGTGCACCGGGATTGTAAACACAAACCCGGTAAGCTTTACAGCTCGTATGAGTAAAATGAAAATATATAACTCGCATATCAATATATACGAAAATCCACAAATCAAACAAATATAAATGCACTCATGAGTCAGTGGACGGCCCATCTGGTTGTCCCAAAGAAAAAGAAGCGCTCATGAGAAATTAAGTAACCCTTCTGGTTACCCAAATGCATTTATAACACGGGTACCAAGAACGCTGGTACACATCTGTTACCCCTCTCGTAATACACCGCCGATATTGGATAGCCACCCGCTACCCAACATCCAAAACAATCTGAGTACCCATGAGCAGATAACCACCTGTTACCTCACATGCAGTACTAAGGCAGACAGACTAGAGCTCTAACTGTATCGTAACTTTCGTCCGGCCAAAGGCTAGGTTCCGACTTGCCACACACGTACAATAATCTCACATCATATTGTACCAATCACGTCCGAAGACAAATCAACATTTTAACAATCTCAATGTTAAAAATCACGTACAATAATCTCACATCATATTGTACCAAAAATCATGTCCGAAGACAAATCAACATTTTAACAATCTCAATGTTAAAATCACGTACAATAATCTCACATCATATTGTACCAAAAATCATGTCCGAAGACAAATCAACATTTTAACAAACTCAATGTTAAAATCACGTACAATAATCTCACATCATATTGTACAAATCAAAATCACATGCTCGATATTTAAATCTCGTCATCGAAATGACATAAATCACGATAAAATCATAACAGTATATTATATAGCAAACTATATATATATGTACATATTTACCATTTATACAATATATATATAATCCATTATATCGTATACATGTCATATTTCATAAACACGTCCGAAGACAAAAACTCGTCCGAAGACAAAACTCGTCCGAAGACAAAACATTTTAACAAATTCATGTTAAAACCACGTACAATAATCACACCTCATATTGTACAAAAATCACATCACATGCTCAACATTTAATTCTCATAATTCGAAATGACCAATTCCAATGAATTCATAACAGTATATAATATAGCAAACTATATATATATGTACTTATTACCATTTATACGATATATACGTAATCCACTATATTGTATACGTGTCGTAATTCAATATTAAAAACTCTTGCAAAAATCTTGGAATCACCGCAAGGGTAGATTCGTAAATAAGTGAGATTTTACTCACCTTATTGACTCGAGCGTAATTCCACAATTCCCGATGATAATTCCTTTCCTCGATTTACTGATCACCTTGAAATGATAAGAAAAGAATTTAGAATCGTTTCGTAAACCTTTAAATGCCGAAACAGTAATAATCGGTTACTGTTCAGCAATTTTCGGTTTTATGAAATTATTGTTCAGTGTTACTGTTCTCTGTTACTATTCACGGTTACTGTACAAATATACGATTTATACGTATTTCTGTATGTATAAATATTATATACGTATTTATGTACGTATAAATATTATATACGTATTTCTGTACGTATAAATATTATATAGGTATAAATATTATATACGTATTTCTATACGTATAAATATTAATACGTATTTTTGTACGTATAAATATTAATACGTATTTTTGTACGTATACGTACTATTTAAATGTAAATACAATCTCAGTAAATAAAATTTACTAAATTACCCTTTTTACAAATTACTTTTTACATTTACTGAAAGTAATTTATATTTACATTTACCGAAGGTAAAATTTAATTACATTTACCGTAGTAAATAAAATTTACATTTACATTTACCGTTACACAATAAATTACCAAAATACCCTTTCTGTCAAAACTATTCACACCGCCGCATAACACTCCCTTAGAGTAATTACACTTATGACACAAGCATTAAGTTCAAGGTAAAAAATCCAAGTAACTTAATATTTCCCGTAAGAAATATTAAGCCACCACCTAAATGCTACTCATGCTCACGGATTCAAGGAGTTGTCAAGTTCAAGTTCAAGTTCTGATTCTTTAATTACCTAAACATATTTCTAGGTGACAAAACTAGCAACACATTTAGTAAGTATTTTAAGTGTAAAAGCTCATAGATTCAACATGCATCAACATCAATTAAGAGTAAAATGAATTCATTAGCACATGAGTTTGGCTAGGGCTAGCCTAGCCTCAAATCCAACTACTCACAACCCATTAAATACAACAAACCCTTGAAAATGAAATACATCAAAAGAGAAGTAGAGTAAAGAGAGAAGAGATTACCAAGGATTTGGTACAAATGATACCAAACCGTACCTCTAAAAGTTCACTACCCACAAAGATGTAATAAGAAAGAAAGTGCTTCTAAGTATGGTATTAATTGGTTCTATCAAAGGAAGAATTCCATGAACATCATACTTTATCCACACAATCTAGGAACAAAGAATAAGAGTTGAGGATGAAGAAAGTGAAGTGAGTATGGCTTTGGTAAAAACCCCCCACAGTGTCACAACTCTTTTTTTCAACCCAAATCTATGAAACAAGTTTGTGATTTATTAAAGGTGTAAAGGATCTTTGGTTTTTGGTGAAAACCCAAGACACTTTACACTTCTCTCTACACAACTTGATATCTATGACTTAGGCATAAGAAAACTATGTTCAAACTATGGAAAAGATGAGGTTTTGATGGAGTTTTGGTGTGGTAAAGGGTGCAATCCGTTTTTTTGAGAGAATGAGGGTATTTAAAAGGCCTTAGGGTCACAAATAAATGATGGAGATGTAAGGGGATGAATGACTAGATATGGTGGACATATTATGGCATATGAATCTTGGACATGCTGGTGAGAAAGCTATGCAGGGATTGGTGAAACAAGGCTTGTTGAAAGGTGCAAAGACTTGCAAATTGGAATTCTGTGAACATTGTGTTTTGGGAAAGCAGACTAGAGTGAAATTCGGTACAACAATTCATCAGACTAAAGAAGTTTTAGACTATGTTGACACAGATGTATGGGTACCTATAAAGACTACATCTTTGGGAGGTAATCGGTATTATGTTACTTTCGTTAATAACTTCTCTAGAAGAGTATGGGTGTACACCATGAAGCATAAAGATGAAGTCTTAGATATATTTGTGAAGTGGAAGAAGATGATTGAGACTCATACCAGTTGGAAAATTAAGAGGCTCAGGTCAGATAATGATGGTGAGTACAAGTTTGATCTGTTCTTGAAATTTTTTCAAGATGAGGGCATTGTGAGGTGATAGGAGCACTTTGTGCGACGTTCTTAACATGTTTTTACTTTCATTTGTACTTTGTTTGGCCCTTATTGTTGTACTATTGAGTCATTGAGTCGTAATAAGAGTCTTGGGCGGTATTGGATGCATTTTTGTGCTTACATGAGTTAAAAACGCAGAATTGGTCTAGAGTCCTAGTTTGAGTAGGAATCCTTGTAAGACTAGAAAACCTAGTTGGATTAGGAGTCTTCATCTTTCTACGTTTTGGTCGCATTGGCGATATTTTGATAATCCTATTTGCGTTAGGAATCCTTTTTAGACTATGAAACGTATCATTTGGGAAAATCCTACTTGAACTGAAACTTTTATTCCGTAACTTTCCTAATCGTAATTTCCTACTCCGTAACTCACTTGTCTTTTATTATTTTCAGATTTTAAAGATCAAATTGTGTAGCTAGAATGAAGAAAATAATAGAGGAAAAGAAGCAAATGAGGAAAATAAAGAAAGAAAGAGACACTTAAAAAGGAGAAAAAGAAGGAATTTATCAAATGAGATTGCACCCACCAATGACAAAAATTAGTGAAAGAAAAAAAGAGAAAGAAAAAAAAAGAGAATAAAAAGAGATAATGCAAGAGAAAAAGAAAGAGACACCTAAAAAGGAGAAAAAGAAGGAATTTATCAAAGGAGATTGCACCCACCAATGACAAAAATAAGTAAAATAAATTGAGGAGAAAGAAAAAGGAAGAGAATAAAAATAGATAATGTAAGAGAGAAAGAATGAGACACCAAAAAGGGAGAAAAAAAAATAAATTTATCAAAGAAGATTTCACCCACCAATGGCAAAAATAAGTGAAAGAAATTGAGGAGAAAAGTTCAAGCTATGATATGCAAAGAGCCAAAACTCTTCTATAAATAGCATATCATTCACAAAGAAAAATGATCACTTCTTATTTGCATTAAAGAGCCAAAACTCTACCAAAATACTACCTCAAACATTCTTCACCAAAAAAGCAAGCCGTTCTTCCCGATATACCAATTTCATCTCCACCGAAATCACCATTGAAGACACACCTCTAAGGTTCATACAACGTGTGATTCTCGCAACTCATCTCCATGGGTTTGTTCGTTTTTGATTTTCTATAATACTTTGTCTATGAAGATTGTAGTATGATGTTTGTGTGGGATTATTGTTATGTATTAGGAATCGAAATTTTCAAATTGTTTTATTGGATTGTTAGATCTTTGCCGAATCGATGGTTTCCTATAATTAATGAGTTTGTATTTCTATTGTTCTGTTCTAACCATCTTTCTCATACTTTTAGATAATTTTCATATATGTGCATATGAATTTAGTGCTTGGATGCAGTCCGTAAGATTGTGTTTGAGTGCTAGATTCATCAACCATATTGACACAAATCGAATCATGCCCTAAGTAGGTTCGGTTTGTGTTGATTAAAAGTGGTAAAAATTCTGGAAATTTGCATGTGAAACCATGATGGGTGATGACATACATGAAACATGTCTCCAACAAAGATTTGGTACTAAATGTAATCTTGTTTGATTTCTACTCTAAGTGTTATTGAATTCGATTGTATACAAATTTAGATTAGGTCCTAAGTTAATCTAAATATTAATTGAAATCTTGCATGATTAGATGATCCCCTAAGGCTTAATTGTATTGGTGTCTAAAAAGTATGTAATTGGTCGAATTAGAATGCATGATAGGTTCGAACTTGTAATTATGTGGTGTAGTGGTGAATTTAGTTTACGTTTGTTAAAGAGAAGTTGATCATGTAAATAGTAATTTAGGTTTTATTTTAGTAGTTAATAATCAATCTCAAACCCCCCATTATTTGTTAACACTAAAAGTTTAGAGTTCCATTCAATTGCCCGGAAAGAACGATCCCTGCTTATTCTATACTAACGATGATATTTTACAGGGTTTATTATAGATGTTTTAATTAACGCTCTATCATTATGGCGCCGTTGCCGGGGAATTGAGAAAATCTTAATTCTTTGAAGTGTTTAATTTTGTACTATATTGTATATTTTTAAAAATAAATTAATGTGAACAATATGGTGAACATTAATATTCTGTTAAAAATACATCTTTACAAAAAGAAAAAAAAAGTAAATCTCTGTAATTTTTTTTTACTTTTTGTTTCTTTTTGTAAAGTGTAAAAGTGAAATTCAGTACAACAATTCATCAGACTAAATGAGCTTTAGATTATGTTGACACAGATGTATGGGGACCTATAAAGACTACATCTTTGAGAGGTAATCGGCATTATGTTACTTTTGTTAATGACTTCTCTCGAAGAGTATGGGTGTACACCATGAAGCATAAAGATGAAGTTTTAGATATATTTGTGAAGTGGAAGAAGATGATTGAGACTCAAACCAGTCGGAAAATTAAAAGGCTCAGGTCAGATAATGGTGGTGAGTACAAGTTTGATCCGTTCTTGAAATTTTGTCAAGATGCGGGCATTGTGAGGCACTTCACTGTTAGAGGAACACTGCAGCAAAATGGGGTGGTAGAACGCATGAATCAGACTTTGTGAGAGAAGGTTCGGTGTATGTTGTCTAATGCTGGATTAGGCAAAGAGTTTTGGGCAGAGGATGCCACTTTATCAACAGGTTGCCTACAGTTGCAAATGAGAGAAAAACCCCTATGGAGGCATGGTCTGGAAAACCTACTACTGATTATCATTACTTGCATATTTTTGGATGTTCTACTTATTATCATGTATGGGAAAGCAAGCTTGATCTTAGAGCAAAGAAAGCTATTTTCTTTGGCTTTAGTAATGGTGTGAAAGGATTTAGGCTATGGTGTCCATATACAAGAAAGATTATTGTGACCAAAGATGTTACATTTGATAAGACTGCCATGGTTAATCAGAGTGAGCAGAACTGAAAATCAGAAGATGACCATAGAGAGTTCGAAGTAGGTGGACCTTGAGAAAAATGCTAATGAAGCTCCAGGTGATTCAGAAAAACATATAGTTGATGATTCAACTAATAGAGATACAAGTACTGAAAATAGAGGCTCAAACCCAAGAGTCTACGCAGAAAGATGAACCTATTGCATTGAGAAAAGGAAAGAGGAATGCTCCAAAGCCAGATTGGCTTAATGATATGGTGACTTATGCACTTCCAATGACTGAAGAATAAATTCTTACTACTTATGAAGAAGCTGTAATACATGCAGATAAGGTGGAGTGGGAAAAAACTATGTGTGAGGAGATGAAGTCTCTTCACAAGAACAAGACTTGGGAGTTGGCTTAGTTACTGATAGAAACACTTTGTGCGACGTTCTTAACATGTTTTTACCTCAATTTGTACATTGCTTAGCCCTTATTGTTATAGTATTGAGTCATTAAGTCGTAGTAAGAGTCTTGAGCGGTATTAGATGCATTTTTGTGCTTACATGAGTTAAAAACGCATAATTTGTCTAAAGTCCTAGTTTGACTAGGAATCCTTATTAGGTTTTGAAACTAATTATCTCTTACTTATAATTTTATTTTCTTATTTTCAGATTTGATTGAAGAGATAATTAAAGAAAAAGAGATGGAGCCAAGTCATGCAACAATTAAAGATGATCATTAAGGGCATAAAACATGGCATGTTTTAGGAAATAAATCATGGCATGTTTTAGGAAATAAATCATGGCATGTTTTAAGGAACAAAACATGGCATGATTTAAGGGATTAAAACATTGTATTATAATATGAGGAAAGATGCGACTACCCTCATTCTTTCCTCTATATATACATGGATTCATCTCTCAAATAAGAAGACTTCTCATTAGCATTCAAGAGCCAAAACTCTACCAAAACACCACCATAAACTTCTCTCACAAATTAGCCAAGCCGTCCACCCCAAAACCATCATCATCTCCACCGAGTTTCACCATTGAAGACACACCTCCAAGGTTCTTACAACGTGTGATTCTCGCAACTCATCTCCATGGCTTCGTCTATTTGTGTTAATCTACAATTCTTTGTCTATGAAGATTGTAAGTTGTTGTTTATGTAGAAATATTGGTTTTGCATTTGTTTTAAAATTTTCAGATTGTATTTGATATTTTTTTGAGACTATGTCGAATCTATGTTCTTATAATTAATGAGTTTGTATTTCTATTGTTGTGTTCTAATCATCTTTCTCATACTTTTAGATAATTTTCAGATATGTGCATATGAATTTAGTGGTTGGATGCAATCCCTAAGATTGTGTTTGAGTGCTAGATTCATCAACCATATTGACACAAATCGAATCATGCCCTAAGTAGGTTCGGTTTGTGTTGATTAAAAGTGGTAAAAATTCTGGAAATTTGCATGTGAAACCATGGTGGGTGACGCCACACATGAAACATGTCTCCAACAAAGATTTGGTGCTTAAATGTAATCTTGTTTGATTTCTACTTTAAGTGTTATTGAATTTGATTGCATGCAAATTTAGATTAGGCCCTAAGTCAATCTAAATGTTAATTGAAATCTTGCATGATTAGATGATCCCCTAAGGCTCTAATTGTATTGGTGTCTAAAAAGTATGTAATTGGTCGAATTAGAATGCATGATAGGTTCGAACTTGTAATTATGTGGTGTAATGGTAAATTTGGTTTAAGTTTTTTAAAGAGAAGTCGATCATGTAAATAGTAATTTAGGTTTTATTTTAGTAGTTAATAATCAATCTCAAACCCCCAATTATTTGTTAACACTAAAAGTTTAGAGTTCCCTTCAATTCCCCGAAAAGAACGATCCATGCTTATTCTATACTAACGATGATGTTTTACAGAGTTTATTATAGACGTTTTAACCAACGCTATATCAGTTACCACATGGGAAAAGAGCAGTTGGGTGCATGTGGGTATTTGCTAAAAAGGAAGGATCTCGGTACAAGGCTAGATTGGTAGCTAAGGGCTATGCACAAAAAGAAGGAATAGAATACAATGAGGTATTTTCTCCAATTGTGAAATATTCTTCTATTCGTATTCTTTTAGCCTTGGTTGCACTGTTTGATCTTGAGTTAGTACAACCTGATGTTAAAACTACATTTTTACATGGTGAATTGAACGAGGAGATCTATATGAGTCAGCCAGATGGTTTCAAAGTTGCTGGTAAGAAAACATGGGAAATGGTACAGCCTAAAGCAGTCTCCTAGGAAATGGTACAAGTGATTTGATAAGTTTATGTTTGGTCAGAAGTACACTAGGAGTCTTCATAATCCATGTGTTTATTTTCGCAAGTTACATGATGGGTCCTTCATTTATTTGCTCTTATATGTTGATGATGTGTTGATTGCATCTAAGAGCAAGTTGGAGATAAATAAATTGAAGTCACAGTTGAGTGGTGAATTTGAGATGAATGATTTAGGAGAAGCAAAGAAGATATTGGGCATAGAAATTGAAAGAGACATATTTTAAAGGCAAGGTATGTTTGTCACAAAAAAAATATTTGAAGAAGGTACTACATCGGTTTAACATGGTTGATAAAACTAAACCTGTAAGTATGCCTTTTGCTTCTCATTTTAAGCTTAATTCTTCTATGTCTCCTAGCACTAATGATGATAAAAAATATATGGCTAAAGTTCTGTATGCTAGTGATGTTGGTAGCTTGATGTATTCTAAGGTGTGTACTAGACCAGATATTTCACATGCCTTAAGTGTGGTGTGTAGATATATGAATAATCCAGGTAAAGATCATTGGGAAGCAGTAAAATTGATTCTACAGTATATTCTTGGTACTGTAGATGTTGGAATAGTGTTTCAGCAGGATATGATGAATCAGTGTGTTGTTGGATATGTAGACTCTGATTACGCATGTGATTTGGATAAGTGTAGATAAACTACAACTTAGGTATTTACTCTTGCTTGTGGGGCAGTGAGTTGGAAGTTGAATTTGCAACATACTATTACTTTGTCGACTATAGAAGCTGAGTATATGGCTGTAACAGAGGGTGCAAAATAAGCTCTTTGGCTTCATGGTTTGCTTGAGGACTTGGGTGTAGTTCAAGACTATGTGGATGTTTATTGTGATAGTCAAAGTGCTATTCATTTAGCAGAGAACCAAGTTACTCATAATCCTATTAAGTATATTCATGTCAGATTTCACAAGATTCGTCATTGGGGGGGGGATGGTGACATAGAACTCCAGAAAGTTGGAACTGAAGACAACCATGTTGATATGTTGACAGAGTTGGTTCCATTGAGCAAGTTCAAGCATTGCTTTGACTTGATTGGTGTTCGTAACATTTGATCCCTATGGGGATGTTGAAGCGGCGATTGGTTTTGAATTTCTACTTTGGAGAATCTGTATCAAATTAAAGCCAAGGTGGAGATTATTTAATATTGGCTTTATATTTGGTAAGTGGACAAAACCCATTAGTGCAACCCATTGGTGGCTACACGGGCTAACCCTAGGTTAATTAGGATTGATACATATATGTGCTTGTATCTGGAAGTATATATATATAAGCAGTAGTCGTCAAACATAAATAGAGAGAGGGATTTTGTAATTAACCTAGCTATTGTCTTCGTTTCTCTATCAATAGAGAACACGTAGTATTTGGGGTTTTGAGATTAGAGAGTTTTAGTACAAAGCTCTATTGTATTCTCTCCAATTGATTATAGTGGAATTTCTCGCCGGCTCTGAAAGTGGACGTAGCATAATCATATTAATTGAGTGAACCACTATAAATCTTATGTCCTTATGTTTCTTTTCTTTATTGTTCCATATTAATATTGTTGTTTGTTTACGCTTCCGCACAACAGTCTAAATATTTCTTAACCTCATCACACAACACATAATTGAATATATGCTATCTCAAAATTTGGGGAAGGTAAGAAGTTAAAAAAAATTTGAACTTTTCTCAAACTTTAAAAAATGTGGGAAACATCATATAGCACGTAAGAGTTATGTGCTGACTGATTATGGAGGAGGTAAATTTGAAAAGCTTCAGACAACACATTTGAACTATATGTTGTCTAAGTTATCAGAGAACTTGAAATGACCCTAGCTACTTCTACCCCCTCTGCATCTCTAACACTTTAAGACAAAAAAAGAAGGAAAATCATCCTCCAGTTTCCTCACATATTCGCCGCTACTTCCCTCCCTCCCTCCCTCTCTGTCTCTCCCTCTCTCCCTCAACCACCGCGACGAGCTCCTCTTCTTCTCCCCGACGCCTCCCTCGGCATCACCTACGATGGCTCATCTTCTACTCCCTAATTCCTCCTATCTCTTTTTCCCCAATTCCCCAAACCCTAATTTGTGAAGGTGAGGCCATGGTCGAAGATTGGTTTGGATATGAAACCTTAATCGTCGAAGGCGCGGCGTCTATGAGTGAGGTGATGGATGTAGTTTTTCGAGGTTTGAAACCCTAATCAGCGAAGCTAAAGAGGTGAGGTATGTGGTTTCGAATTCTATAATTCTAGATGAAGGTGATTCGAACTGGTGAAGAATTGATGGCCTTGATTTGCAATTCAATGATTTTGTTTCTTATTTTTGTTCCTGTAGGGAAAAGGGTCAAAGCTAACAGAAGGAGTAGCTTGTGTGTTTTGAGGTAGGTAATTTCAACTCATCTTTGTATATCTTTCATATCAACCCAAAGGTTGTTGTAGTTTAGAGCAAATGAGAAATGTTCCTAGCGACATCATGGAGCTCAAGTTGCCTAGGACCTTACAAATGGTAATTTAAAGCCTTTTTGCTTAGTTCTAAACTTGATCCTTTATCCAATTTGTTTGAATTTGAATTTAACTCAATGTCCTCTTCAATTACCTTTTTGACAAGTTCCTCTATTGACTATTTGGCATTGGTATTGATGACTACATTGCTTGAACTGATGTCTATAAGGGTATTTTACAGAAATTGGCTTTCTCATTCGACCGAGTGTACTAAAAAGCCAAACATGGAATAGACAAGTTGGTTTTCTCAAGTTGTTATTTTAGTTAACTGAAGCTTGGAGAAGTCACTCCAAAACTAGGGTGCATGGATACTTGTATGAACCGGACCCTAAATTCAATACTTAAGAATGGCTTGTATCCATCTCATTGGAGAACCAAATGATCTAATAGTATGAAGTATATGTTGTTTTTTGTGAGCACAGGCTTTGGCTGAAGAGATTAAGGCAAGATGTGAGAAGGCTGCTTTCAAAGTTATGACCCTATAAGGTATACATTTTTACCTATATTGCAATTGTGATTAAATTGAATTAGAGTAGTTCATGAAAAGCTACCACACTCAATGTACTTACATAACTTTGTCGTTATAGAGATGAGGAGCCAACTAATAATGCAACAATATGTTACAAATGGTTTACAGAGGTTGGTATGTTCTCATACACATTTAGTTCATAGACACAGGCATATCATGTTTAGTTTAAGCTAGTAAGTTGAAACATGATTCTAATATAGGAACATATACGGGTTTGTGACTGGAACAACCGAACAACTAAGATATGGTGTTTTTGGTCTAGATAACCGTCAATATGAACATTTGAATAAGGTAATCAGTTCTATACCTTTGTTTTCAAGTATTCTTTTTTATGACTGTATTATTCAGATGCATTTGATTGTATGATGCTAAAGTTATAACTTCTCTCACTTGTAGAGTAATAGTGAACTAGATAGTGTGTTTTATTGGATTGCTGCATTTTAAACCTTGTTGTCGGAACATACATACTAGTCTACTCGAGAATATGTCATTTGATGGGTCACTCAATGTATTTTCCTTCTCTTGTTTCTTAATGTGTGTCTTGCCTTTGATGGGTATGAAAATGTATGCATTATGGGCATAAATTGGTAGTTGTCTCATTGGTGAAATGTAATCTGGTTAATAAAGATGGTAGTTGAGTTCATTTTAACTTCACAAGTCTTATTGTAGGCAGATTCTAAAAGATTTTACGGAAGATGAAGAATATATTGACTTGATGGGAGAGGTTGAAGTTGGGATTTACAAGCTATGAGATGGTCATACAGAGGTATGCTCTTCTCTATAAATATGATGCCTACAAAATCCTTGCACTTAGTTGTCCACTACTCTTTACATTTTATCATTGAGGAAACATTTACTTTTCTTTTTCTTTCTTTTGTTTTGCATTTAGTTTTAATTCATTGATAAATTGTTGCAACACCTTCTTGTTTTTTGATATCTAGGCTAAGCAAAGAGCATATGAAGAAAGTGAAAGACTGGATACAAGAGCATGCACAGATCTTTGATATTATTAGCAATTATGGTGAACAAATATATGCATGTTGCTACTCTTTCTATTGTAAAGCTTGTAGGTTTAGGTATATATCGAATGGTAGGATATTGTGTTCTAGTTTGCTATACTATATGAATCGATTGTACTTGAATCAATTGTACTTTTTGGTTATAATATAATGTCAACTAAATTCTTGATTACTTTTTGAAATGAATGTGATCTGAATATTTATAGGCTGCTATAAGCATATATGATAGGTTCAAATGTGATTGTATTAGCATGAGCAGAACAACTGAAAGAATCTAGATTATGTTGTTCCACTCTGTTTCAGACAACACAAAAGTATGATTGAAAATTAACTCAAACATCAGAAACTGATGTCATATTTGTTGTTACACATCAATTCAGACATCACATATATGATGTTTCATATGCTATCACATATCGGAAACTGAAAATTAGTGTTATTACTAGTCGATTCAGACGTCACTTATCTACTGTTAAATAGGATTCCTTCAAGCGATTTCTCAATATTACAAAATATGATTTCCTTTAGACAACAGATCAACAATCAAAATGCAGTATAAAATATGTTTCACATGGCATTATTATGTCATGCAACTAAAGATCACATAACACTCTTACTATGTATTTCTCCTTCACATAGTAGAAAAACTAGCTTCCTCTTATTTTAGGGATAATTGGAGATAACTCAGACATTTTTGATATCAAAAAATACGATGCCGTGTGATTACCTTCAGTGGCAGTTTAAAACTGTTGTGTGAATTTATATCACATAGCACGGACAAAGACGGCACTTAGTTTTGTATTTATTGGCCTAGTGTTGGAACATGTTTAAGTCTGCAATTATCAGCTAATTAAGATCGTATTTTCTGCAGCGACCCATTTCTCTCTCGTGTTTCTTATTATACCAAATGACCAGATTTATTAACAATTTGCATATTGGTATCATGTGACATCTGTAGCAAGAAACTCCGAATTAGAAACTGATATTGGATTAAGATCGATATGCCACCCTCATTTCTTTTAGCATTTTCTAATGGCTGCACGATACGCTTTTCTGATTCTTCTTGTTTATAAAAATCGGATTCGTCGTACGAGTTTAATGGAGTGAGCTGGGGAACGTGTTTGATGGTTATCAAACAATATCAAATCTAGCTAGCTAGCTAGTAGTATCACCAATTAAGAAAGTTTCAGTTATAAAAAAAGATATGATCACCGTTTTATGACCTTTCCAGGGTTTAATATAGAATCAGTCATCATCAATCCATGCCCAGGTGAGTCAACACCTTCAGTATTCTATTACACTGCGTATAAATTTGATAATCTAAAATAATATATCAAGGGGATGGATTCTGTTTATTGTTTTGCAGACGTGTTCGAGGAATTGGAGGCAATCCCTAAAGTAATTAAGTAAGATGATTAAGGTTTAGATTAGTACGTAAGTGATTTATTATTAGTAATTTTACTAATTTGGAAAGGTTTAAATTTATTGATCAGCGCTGCCAGAATTCTGCAAATTAGTTAGTTATGATTTTCAGACAAGCTAGCCCTCGAGTACGTACCTGATCGAAATGATGATTAATTATAATAATTTGACGCCTGAACGAACATACATGTTTGTAAATTAAACTCTAAATCGAATTTATTCGACTAGCATTAGCATATGTTCATATTTCATAGGCATTCAAGAACTCGATAATTTAGTCAAATTACTACAACCCTTTTGAGGAGGAACTCCAACTTCATGCGTACGTATGTCAATATTATAATACGACGTATCTCAGTCGGAGATAATCTCTATTTTCAGTCTCCCACATTAGGTTTGTTTTGATTACCATGCAGGCATGAACCTTTCTAATGTCTGTTGTTTAGGCCGGAATCCTTATTAAGTAGTTGACACGTACATACATATTAGGTTTTCGGTTTTTCAGATTACTGGTTGTCCAAAGCCACAAAATGGGAAATGAAACTCATAACGTACACTTCATAATTAATGATTAAGAGTTTCGATTTAAAGATCGAGCTAAATAAGTGTTTTAGAATAAAGATAAGTAGTACGTATTCAATCTATTAGAGGATCCACTGATCCACATCTACGTATCCGTGGTAAGAATGAACTAATTACTGGTTAATAAGTAAAAGTGTAAAACATCACAAATTCAATGACAGTTAAATCGGTCGGCTTCCACAAATTTATGAGGATCGGATGCGTATACATGCACATTGATATCGTTATATGACGAAACCTGGGATAATGAATTCAGATCATCCGAAAGTTGGAGATAATGGCTTGCTTAAATTCAAGATTAGACCCCCTCTTGTGTGGTTCTCTATTAATTTTCTTGTCTGCTGCAACAAATTTTTGGACTTCGCGACGTAAAATGATCTAACTGTTAAATATATATGCTCGTACGTCAGTCAGTTTGATTATCAGTACCAAAAGGCCCTACACTGTTTACTTTCGGATCCCTAATTAATGCCAGATGACTTGATTCTCAACCTCTGATCGAATAAAACTTCAGGTTTGATGTGAAATGAAAGTTTTTTTCAACATTTGAACTAATTAATATGATTTCTCTTGTGTATATATGTCTCATCTTGCAAAAGTCGTCCAGCGGGGATATCTCTTATTAAGCTTCTAGGGCTAATCCAGATGATGAAGGGGCCGGCCGGCCGGGACATGAAAGGGACTGGAACTAAGACGTACTATTTGACAATATGTGCCCCCAAATTTAAACCATGCATATATACCTATAATCAATCTACAGATTGGGGTCATAAGTAACGAGACATTAATTGGTATAGAAAGAATTAGGTCGTATGTCGTACTAATCTCCAGATCGGTCATTGGTAAACATATATATAAGGTAATTCCACTAAGGAATTCATTTATTGGGTTTTTTTAAGGAATATGTCGTTTGACTAACTTCTCGATCACATTTCAACATCTCCACCGTTCAACATTTAAATTATAATGTGTAGATCACTTATGTAAAAATTTCAGCCAAAATAAAAATGTTGACATTCAAAACTGAGATTTAAACTTATAAACATAAACGGTTCAGATTTGACAAATTTGATGTGTTCATTACTTTCACCAAGTTTGATATTATATTGACTACTATTTTAGCTGAAATTTTATATAGGTGATATACATATTAGACCCTAAAAAGTTGAATGGTTGAGATTTGAAAATGTCATTGAAAAGTTGATGAATGAACTATCTTTTTTAAATACCAAAGGATCCCTTAGTGGAAGTGTTCCTTATATATATACTTTTCAAGTGCTGCTGGAATCTCAAAATACTGAGCTTCTGGCCGTCACTATTAAGAATGTCATGAGGGGGGAGTGCGGCCGGCACCTTTCGCGCTACCGGTAGCCGGAATCACTTAATATATAGTGTGTGGACGTCCGCACCTGAAACGGCTTATATATATATATATATATATATATATATATTTGAGATCTTCGATAAATTAAGGTGGTTGCTATTCATTAATTTTGGGGAGTTGTTACATGCACCTCAAAATTTAACTTCATTCGTAGAACGTTCTCTATTTTCTTTTAGAAAATGAAGATTGAGATAGTAATCGTACGAACGTGTTAACGCGAACACCGTAACTTTATACCTAGATTTTTTTTTTTGGTCCAACCGTGTTACCAGAATGAGAAAGAGTAGGCATATATCTTTAATTTCACATTATATAGGAATATATCTTTAATTTCACATTATATCTCTACCAGGGTTCTTTCACTAAAGGATTTTTTTTAGTCTTTTAAAGTAATATATCACTTGACCAATTTCTCGATCACATTTCAACATCTTCACCTTTCAACATTTAGAGTCTCATGTGTAGATCATCTATGTAAATTTCAGCCAAAATGGAAGTGTTTCAGGAATTCAAATATATGATTTAAACTTGTAAGCACGAACGGTTCATGTTTGATAGATTTAGTGCGTCCATTGCTTTCACAAAGTTTGATACTGTAACGATCACCATTTTGGTTGAAATTTTACAAAAGTGAACTACATATTAATCCCTAAAAGTAAAACGGTGGAAATGTGAAAATGTAATCGAAAAATTGATTAATGAGGTATCCCTTTAAATACCCAAAAAATGGATCCCTCAATGGAATGGTGCTATCTCTACTACTATAAAATTTAATATAGAAAGTATTCCGTTACCAAAACTCGATCAAATGAGTTTCAGCCAATACATCATATATATATAATTTGGAAATGCATTAATTTGGTAGCCCCTCAATTCTGTGCCATGATCGAATTGATCGATGGCTAACTTCTGAGAGTTGATTCTTATGCAACCGTGTTACTTTAATTTGGGCCGATTCTTATGGAAAACAATATGATCGGTTTTTTTTTTTTTAGAATTATTTCACACTATCGTACATTCCCAGATCATAAGTTAATGTAGTAGAAAATCTCTAAAGAAAGCAGTCATGGACAGTGACAAAAGGTCGTATTGGGTGTAAGAGTTTGCCTAGCCTTGTACGGCTATACCATCCGAGTGTAGGATTCTGGGAATTCCACGGAATTTTTTTTTCGGATACAAAATTCCACGGAAAATTTCCACGAGGACATATTGCAAACTAATTCAGTTTTATGACTTTATCTAAGACATGGAAAACGAAAAGAATTAACAATAAACAAGAAATCGATCTTGCCACCAGAGTCTACATTTCAAATTGGTTATACTATTCGATTACGATATAGCACTCCATATCTGTAAGCATTATTCGACTCAATCAACTGTTAATATATATATACTGCATTACTGCATGCATGCTCCCCATTTCTGTGTCAAATGTCAATATATATATATATATATATATATATATATATGCATCTCGTAGTGGTGATCTGGGAACGTGTTTGATGATAAGCAAACAAGATCAGATCTAGTATTTAAGTATCAAAAATACGAATTGGTTTCAGATTTGCAATTATATTAAAAGAACTGTCATCATCAATTCTTGCCCAGCTGTTCCTATTCCTTCAATTTCTATTCTGGTGTTCTCCAAATCTGGTAACCTATAAAATGAAGGGGAATTAGTCCACTCATCGTTTTTGTAAACGTGCTTGCTGATTTGGAGGCAATTTCCAAAGTAAACAGCTGATTAATGTTTAGAATAGTAAACAACTTCGGCTTCGTATTTTATATAATGATTCTGCAGATTGCGATGAGATCAGCTAGGTAGCTACCTGAACTCTGCAGAGTTTTTACTTTTCTTTTCAAATTAGTGTCTGGCCTCACCGGACAGGCTCTGCAAACTTCATACGAATTCGAACATGGTATGCCTAATCGATCTGCTTCAATTTGATTGGGTCTTTCTCTCTTTGGAAGTCGACATTTCCCATCCTAGTTAGTTATTAATCCTACATTACGTACACTATTTATTTCACAAACATTCATAAGACAGTAACCGTGTTAATATATTCTATCCGACGAAGTCTAATTCCCTCTTGGAGATATTATTCTTCATTTCTTATTCCAAATTGTATTAACTAATATGTTGTCATGCTAATGCCTTCATAACACGTGTGTAGAGACAGTCCATGATCGGCATGGTTATATTGTTTGCCCTTAACACTCATTCAAGAGCTCAGTTGGTTTAGTACAACTCCTAGGAACTCCGATTTCACACGCACTTGAGAGCCATGTGTCAATCATTATGCATGGATATCTCAGTGACGAATAATTTACTCCCAATTCAATTCGATCGGTTTGAGTTGATTTGACTTTGTAGTCTCTTTCCAAGTAGTTGCTGTTTTGGCCGGAACCCTCTGAGATAGTTGACACGTACGTCCGTTTATCAGGTTTTCCAAGATTATTGGTCGGTCGACCACGAAAGGCGCATAATAATTCTTTTTCGGATGAAGCCAAAATCGTGAATAGAACTAAAGGTTATTGACATAATTACAAAAATCTGCTAAAATATTCCGTGAAGAATATTACACATTTCGTCAGTCGATGAGCATGCACTCGCGAAAAAAACAGGTTCAGTAATTGTTGAAAAACTAAACATAGATATGCAAATCTTTTCTGAAATTATTCTTGATAAGAAACAAGTTTACAGCCCTAGACTATATATAGGAAAGATTGAGTGATAAAACAGATTTTATCACCTAAAAACATACTAGAGATGCCTAACCCTTGAGTAAAGGAACAAGACAACACACAACAAGCAATATATATCAACACTACTAAGAGATGACAAGGTAAAGTATACAAGTAAACTATCAACAATGATAGATGAGGCCGAAAGGGACACAACAACTACCATCAATCCACTCAACATCACACTAGTTTGGGACATAAGAGCAACCATGCATCCTTTGGATATAATTCATGCTTCCATGAACATAGCCATGTATCCTTTGGATATAATCATGTTTCATCATACCACCACCATACTTCCAATAGTTATCTCAAAAGTGATCTATGCTGATGCATGTTTCTTTCACATGATTATAGTAAACTGAAATGTAAGGTATATACTGAGGGGTAAGACGCTTAAACGTAGTTTATATAGTAATAATTTTTTTGGTACAAACTTTATATAGTAATAATTTGAATAGTACAAAATCAATTTTAACTTTATACAAAATGAATTTTGATCGATATAGCTTCATACAATCTATAATCAAAATATATATAACCTTATAACCTTCAGTCCAAAATGAATGAAGATTGAATTGTATTCGTATGAAGATCGAATTTGATTAACATGTGGAAGCCATTATTTACAACGGGGACATGATTACTCACACCAAACATAAAGAAGGATTTCCACCCAAAATAATGACAGCAAACGACTTGATTCAATTTGAAGTAACAGAAATCGATCTTTTGAAAATTAGATCTAAAGAAAAAAAGCAGCCATAAGTATTATATTAAGTGTTTACGTACATGAAGATGATCATAAATCGATGGAGTTGGGTGATTGCTCACAAAAGTCAGATACAGATGTTGGAAAAGTATTGTTCATTTATTCAGATAAATTAAAGCAGCTATATATAGAAAACTATACATATTACCAAGCTACCAGCTAAACTATTGTAAATACATTGAAGAAACGTACATGAACATAAGAAAATCAGTAGAAATTGCTTCTTTTCCCACCCATCAATGGTTTTGTTTATTATACAATCAAACATCTAAGTTTTTATTTTGCTGACGATCATGTGTATGTTTTGCGTAGGTTCAATGTATATATCAGCAACTTATTAAATGGTACGTAGCTGATGGATACTATAACAGTTCATCAAGTAGGACAACCTAAATAATTAAGTAACAAATATTGTGTTCCCAACAGTTTCATCATGGCGATATTTCTTTGTAAAAAAGTGTGGAAATATTTTTGTTGCTTTGGTGGAAGATATTATACTCCTCATCTTTAACGCTCACCAGTAGTACTAATTATATCTCATTAGATCGATGAGAAGTGCTATATAGTATTGCGTGCACATCAAATATTATAACTGTTATGTACTCGGATTGAATATTGGGACTTCGATGATCTACATGATGTAAGTCGATCAGTATGCTTTTTTGTTTTTGATCAAATCGATCAGTATACTTGAAATCAAGCTCTTCAACTGAGTGAGATATGGATCAAGCGAAAATGACAAGTAAACTCTAACCATCCTCACTAATTCAATCCATAGATGTACATGGATCAATGGATGATGTAGATGACTGACGACTGATAGTACCTACTTTAAAAATTTTCGGATCGATCACATAAAACCTCAGTCGATATTTTGCTTAATCCGTCATGCTTAGGCCATCTCCAACTATCTAGTCAAATAATGACAGATGGAAGCCCCAACAGCTAGTTTTGACATTTTTGATCATCTCCAACAATAATGTCAATTTTGAGGTGGCAATGTCAATTCTAACGTGTTATTGACATTGAACTCAATACTGTCAAATTTAACATTATGAAGGAGAACTGTCAAACTATTTTTTATTGTTTCATTCTTCATCTTTTCCTCTTCTCGTTTGCAGTCTCTCTCTCTCTTACCAGATGAAAGCAAATCAACAACAAGATTTATGTTTTGGGTAGGATTAGGTTTGCAGCGAATCAACATTTTGCGGGGCGGATCTAACTATTGGATACGACTGGGTGTCTGGGTATGTGAATAAGCAAGATTGTTTACAAATTTTTTCCGGGTGGATAGGTTTAGTTTTTATAGGCTTTGGGTATGATTGAGTCTGTGGATATATGAGAGTTTGGTTTATAAAGAGTATTGATTCTTAAAATGAGGGTTTGATTATGAGGGGATTATGCACGGGAGGGTGGGGGTCTCTATAAGAAGATGTTCTTAGTAGAAAAGAAGAAGAAGATGATGGGAAAACATTGTAAGTGAGAGAAAGAGCACATAAAGATGATTGGTGTTAATAATTAAATATTTTGATAATTCGATAAAATTTGATATATTGGTTATATTTGAAATTGACAACTCCTGTGTCAAATTTGAATTTGACTCCAACAATTTAACATCTCTGGTTGGAGATGCTCTTATGCACCATTGACGACCTAACTACAAGGATTCGTGGCTACCTAAGATCAGGCCAATTTGCAGACCTAACTCGTATCCGATGACGTTGTTCACAAACACACAATAAAGTGAATAAACTGAATAAAAGGCTTTCGATTCTATTTTAGGCACGCCTTTAGGGTTTTGGGTATGCTACGAACTGTTACGCGTCAGTTATTCATCGGGTCCAGTCTCTGTCATATCCACCGGCAGTATCCCTACAGGTAGCGGCTGGTCATAATCTAGTCTTTGACCTTAAGTGTCGAAGGCCATGAAATGATCAAAATCTTAACGCCTAGCGGCTTTGGTGCGCCACGGTGCCTAAGCTACAGCATAGAACGAGGCCAAAACCTAAACGATAAGGAGGTTCTGTAACTATAGCTAGCTTGGTACCAATCGTACCGTTCATATTGTCCAAAAAAGAGGATATAGCTAAATAGATTGGTACAAATTGAACCTTGAGGCGTACGTGGATATATGGTTCACCAACCTGTATGACTTTAGGAAGCAAATAATTTGGACCTACTATTGGTCATGTGATAAATGGGAGCTTAATTAGCAATATCTTGAATTATCCTCAATTGGAACACACAATAAACGGTGGTTCATGATTGAGGCAGGTCAAGCCAAAATTCTGAAACCTAATCATACAAGAAAACATTATGACTCTTCAGATATCTTGAAAGTTGAAGTAGGGATAGCATCATAGCAAAGCCTCAAGCAACAAAATTTACATGTGTGGTTCTACTGTACGTTGGCTAGTTAGAACGACTTATCAAATGGTAATTCTAAAGTTAAAATTTTTTGCTATTTTTATTTGACATCTAATACGTACGTAGATGATTAACAAATTACATTAGTGATGAGCTTGTTTTGGGGTGGAAACCACAATTGACTGAATTGAGCTAACTCAGATTTAGCTTTAGCTGGTTATGAGCTGATTACATCGACTAAGTCCTATTGTATATGTTTTAAAGTCCATCGAGTAAACGAGTTACATATAGCTAAGTAGAAACATACATACTAAAATCTAGAATAACAACAATCACATTTTGAGTTCAATTTCTCTGTTTTAAAACTGAAAAGGGCAACAACTTAGGCGACAAATCTCTTTGAAGACAAAAAAAAAATTCGGATAAGTTATTTCTACTTTTCTAGTAGTGCAAGAGTTCATTCTAGAATATAAAACTGAAACCAAATCTAGCAGTCCATACCAACTTTTCTAAACTTGCACTTCATCTAGACTAAGAAAAAGATCGAACACGAATCTCCATTTGCAATACCGGCACAAAATTCTTACTCTTCCACCCGTCATTGCTGCATGTTAGGCAAACCCAATCGATACATGCAAACCATTCTGCATGTGTGTGTATATATATATATATATATTTTTTTTTTTTTTTGAGGATCCATACTCGAAAGGAAATTAACGGCGTCGTGCAACTCTTAGAAACGTAAAATATCTTGACCAACTCATAGGTCAATGGTCATATGTCAAAAATACCCTAACTCTAATAAGGTCAAACCAGCGCGTATGAAAACAATCCACGTAATCCTCACAACCAAAAACCTATTCCTCTTTGGGTTACCCCAAATTTCAGATTTCATTAAAACAAATATTAATACGTGTAGAGACCGATAGTTGCAAACAAAACTCCAAAAACAGTTCCAGCCATAAATCAGCTTTTGCTACCCTTTACCGGCTGACCGTCTTTACCGGTTCGTAACGCTCACGCCTCATCATTCCACGTGGCAACAACCCACACCCACTCACCTGCCTTCTATTGATATATACCCCATCATTCCCCTCCCAATTTTCCAAAAACTTCGACAGCTAAATTTTTTTAATTTTCTGTAAACCTTCAAACTCCATTTTCATATCTTCTTCTGCTTCAGCTTGTAGCTCTCTGGTTTCATTTTGATCATTCAACGACGTCGTTAATGAGGAACGATAGAGGAGGAACCATGTTGGTGGAACGTACCTCCTTCCACAGACCTAAATTCGGAGCCCTATTGCAATCCGACCCGAACATACCCACCCCAAATAAGAGAGACGACAACAACAGCAGCGTCCGTAGCTCAGCCATGAGCCAAAGTTACTACGACAACGGCAACAACAACAGCAACGTGCAGAGCTCAGCCACGAGCCCCGGTTATTGCGACAACAATCCCTTTAGCGCGGCCACCAGCCCCGGCTACGCACGGGCGTTGTCCGCGACCCCCGCCTCAACTTTCGGCTACTACGACAACGACCACAGCAACGGCGATTCAACTCCATACGCTATGTCGCCGTGGACGAATGCCTCGCCGTACACAAAGTCTCCGTGGATAACGCCGTCGCCGTTAAACCCGTTGTTGGACGAGAGGAACTTGCCGGAGAGCGGGCTTGTTGGGTCGTTGGTACGAGAGGAAGGGCATATATATTCGTTAGCGGTGTGCGGAGACTTGTTGTATACCGGGTCGGATAGTAAGAACATCCGGGTCTGGAAGAACTTGAAGGACTTCACCGGGTTCAAATCAAACAGCGGGTTAGTGAAGACCATTGTAATTTACGGAGAGAGGATATTCACGGGTCACCAAGATGGAAAAATTCGGGTATGGAAAGTGTCGCAGAAAAAGCCGAGCCTTCATAAACGGGTCGGGTCATTGCCAACGATGAAAGATTTCCTTCGGAGCTCTATGAACCCGAAGAATTACGTGGAGGTCAGACGCCACCGCAACGTGGTGAGGATCAGGCACTTCGACGCCGTCTCGTGTATGAGCTTGAATGAAGAGCTAGGGATCTTATACTCCGGTTCATGGGACAAGACCGTCAAAGTTTGGAGAATTGCCGATTCCAAGTGTTTGGAATCGATAGTGGCGCACGATGACGCCGTGAACTCAGTGGTGGTCGGTTTTGATTCGTTGGTGTTCACCGGCTCGGCGGATGGCACTGTGAAAGTGTGGAGGAGAGAGCTACAGGGAAAAGGGTCCACGCATTTCTTGGTGCAGACATTGTTGAAGCAAGAAAACGCGGTTACGGCATTGGCGGTTAACCAATTGGCGGCGACCGTTTACTGCGGCTCGTCGGACGGGAACGTGAATTACTGGGAATACAGGAAGAAACTTACGCTTGGCGGGGTCCTCCGCGGCCACAGGCTCGCCGTGCTCTGCCTTGCCACAGCCGGGAACTTGCTTTTTAGCGGCTCGGCGGACAAGAACATCTGCGTGTGGAGGAGGGAGCTCGGGCAGGGAGGAGCTCACACTTGCCTGTCGGTCTTGACGGGCCACTTAGGCCCAGTTAAGTGCCTGACAGTGGAGGAAGACCACTGCTGCGCCGAGGACAAAACTGACCAGAAATGGATCGTGTACAGTGGGAGCTTAGATAGGTCAGTTAAGGTGTGGCGGGTTTCGGAGCAAGCACCGGACTTGAGGAAGGTGTTGTTGTCGGAGAAGGAAGACAATTCTTCGCCGGACCTGACCAACTATTCTATCACTACTGAAAGGTAAAGGGAGTACGTACGTAGAAGAAGATGACGATATTCGATTCTCTGATCAGACGTGAAGAACACGCGCTGTCGCAGAAGATGATGTCGGTCTGTTTGTCCGGTGGCCGGTGGTCCCTTCAGCAACGCGCCAATAGCTTCAGACGAAGAAGAAGGGCACCGACCGGTGCAGAGTTGAGTGGTGGTGGGTGTGGGAGGAGCCTTCGTATAAAGGCTAAAAAGGTACACCATTGAACAGTACGGACAATTCGAAAGGCTGATTGTAGCATGCAAAAGATGCACATGCAAAATGGACCACAATTTGGTTGCATTGTTGCCACAGATATAGAATTAGCTTGGTTTGTGTTATCATATTTGGGTGAGTAGATTATATTACCCACAGTTATTTGCAGTGTGTTATGGTATGTATAGTTTGTTCTCTGTGTTTGGAATTATTGAGTTTGGAACTTGGTTCGAATAGAAGTTGTACATATACTCTCTGATGATTTTATAGGTGTAAATATTTCATGGAGTTCGGAATGATTTCATATGTTCTATGATGTTGTGAAACACAGATTACCAATCTAGCTAGTATGCCGAAGACGAGGCAAAGCACATACCGAAGGGCACATACCGAATGATTTCTTTTGCTTTAATTTTGCTCCTTTGAAATTAGAGGTCTGTTGAAAATAATAGTGGATTGTATTCAATGTCCGGCCCAGTTCACACCAGCAATGAAGTTTCTTAATGAGAAAGCAAAGCCCGTCTAGGAAATTGAGTTACAAGATGCATGCATTATTCTTACAAGTCAAAAGACTTGGAGATTCAATGCATGGTTCCAAAAGCGAACTAGAGTCGAGAAATGAGAATTAACCACTTTTATTTGTATATTCTTACAATTATATGAACCAAATCTTATTGCAGAAGGAGTTGGCCTTATTAAAGAATCTTTTGTGGTTTGAAAGCTGGTCACAAAACTTAAATCTCAAGATTCAAGAACGTACCATACGTATAGGTACATTTCAAAATAACTGCGCGTCAAAAATAAGGTAGGTAAATCAATCGGATGGAGATAAACTACAAGCTACTACGTCTACTATATTTATATATGTATCTTAATTTCGGTTAATCAATTGCATGTTCACTTGTTGATCAATATGTTTACACAAATTACACAGAAGGACAATGATAGATCACTTAATTATTTATGTAAACTAAAGACACTTTGAAATAATTTCGATTTATACCTTCACGAGGTAATATATAAGAAGCTGAATTAGATTAATGAGAAATTATTATATGAGGAGTGCTATGTCGCCATAATATGACGCTAAATTCGGCACCGCAATCCTACGTGGCATGTCACGTCACATTGCCACATCAACAATTAAAATTATATAAAAATATCATTTTAAATGAAAAGACAATCATATCCTTGTAAATCCAACGGTTCTAAATTATTATAAAAATATTTTTTTTGTTCTTTTTATCATTTCTTCATTTTCATCACAATAATACTTCTAAAATACAATTTTAAAAATTAAAATTTACGAAAATATGCTTGAAATATGTATGTGCACGCGCGAAATATATATATATACAAAAATATATTTTCAAATATATATATATATATATGTGCACAAAATATATTTATTTTTAAATTTCAGACGATGTAAGGTAACTACAACATTTATATTTAGATTAAACCTTTTGGTAAGATTCTTTTGGTTTTTTTCTGAAAGGAAAAATTATTTTTTTAGGCTATAATCGATTTAAGCGGATATGTAAGGTAAGAAATGTTATTTTTCTTAGAGTATACATGTCTTAATTAATATCATATTTAATATCGTTATGTCGATAGTAACTTTTCTAGTGACAAATATGTCAAGATTCGTAACTTTATTATTTAATTAATTTACATTTACGATTAATTAATGGTTATAATTAATTAATATAATTATCATATAGACACCACCACACACACGCATACGCACACACACACACATATATATATATATATATATATATATATATATATATATTTCCAGCATACTTTGTACATATCATATTTTTTATTATGTTTTGAAAGGATTTTAAAAAATAAATGATATACAAAAAGAACTACAATTTTTTTATAATAATCTAAAGTCATTAGATTAATAAGGATATGATTGTCTTTTCATTCAAAAATAACATTTTGTGATTATTGTAATTGCTAATAGAATAAGGTGATGTGACATGCCACGTAAAATTACGGCGCCGGACCTGGTGCCTTTTATGGCGCTAAAACATTTTTCTTATTATATATACCTGCCACATATCCCACGTGGTGTACCCCTTTAATGTTATTGGTCCATTTTTTTACTATGATTGTCATTTACATCACATGCATGTTAATTTTACCATGACATAATATGATTGACTGAGTATACCACATGACAGTGCCACGTGGTGTGGCGAGTACACATAATAATTATCAACAACACAAAATGCCATAACGTATGGAATATCGATGTAGAAGAATGCCATCTTATTTGCAACCAGACATATTCTTTGTCGAAAGAAAGTATATATCAATATGTACCTAAGTAATATATATATATAATGGGGCAATATTGTAAATATATAAATAGTAAATTAAATTCTGAAATAAATATAAATCAGAAAATAATTATACGGGAACAAAAATTTAAGATTACGAAAATTGGAACGATAACTCAACCAATACCAAATGAATAGAAGAAAAAGTCGAGTCGTATGTGATACCACACTAACCTTAAGACAATTACGCCGCCTCTACCTGTGTAAGGACTTAATAACGCTAGTCTCCCAAGATACAAAGACTTGCAAATTCTTGAAGTTGCGCACTACTACAAAAATTTCAGCGAATTGGAATGAACCCTTTCTATCACCAAGAGAACAAATTTGATCAAGAGATGATTGTTAGAGAGATGTTCTCTAATTGAATATATTTCCAATTGTGTTTTCGAATGAAGGAATAAGTTGCTATTTGTAGAGAGAAAATTTGATCACTAAATGAATTTTCATGAATTCATAAATGAATTTCTTATCATAAGTTACAGCGGTTACAAAATGAATTTCCATACGTTACGACCGTTTATGTAATGAATTCTCAAACGTTACGACCGTTACCTCAATGAATTTCATTTCATCTGTTATGACTGTTACACAATGAATTCGACAGTTACTTAATTCAATCTCATTCAATCTTTTGTTACAAAATTTAATCGTATTGAATCTGACGTTATAAAATTAAAGTGATTAAGTCGTTACACATTCCAGAATTTAAATAGTTTTCACGTTTATAGTGAAAATTTCTTATTCACACCATAACTAATTTAACCAGTTAAATATACGTTTTATAACTCTTAATACCAGAGATTACAAGTTCATATTTATCATTACAAATTTAAGTGTGTCCACTCAAATTCTTTTAATTAAATTAGTTTAGAATAGATAGTGAAATTCACTATTTTTCTAACAAATTTAAGTGTGTACGTGTGTGTGTATATAGGCACACACACTAGCCTTTCTACATGCACCTACGCGTGTGCAAAAACTCTCAATTTATTTTCTACTCTCCCACAATCTTTTGGGTGGTTTTGCTTTCAGTTTTGTGTCTAAATTACAATAATATTATAAGTTCAGTTTTGTGAAAGTTAATAAATTATGAGCTTTTTTTGTAGTTCAAAAATTTAACCATTGGAATCTCTTTCTTTTTTTATTAATAGATGATATAGCCCCCTTCTAATGAGAGATACCTTTTTGAGTATTTTAAAAGAGATAGCTCATTAACCAACTTTTCGATTACATTTTCACATCTCTACTATTCAATTTTTATGGTCTAATGTATAGATGACTTATGTAAAATTTTAGTCAAAATGATGATAGTTAAGGTATCAAACTTTTTGAAAGTAATGGATGCACCAAATTTGTCAAACTTGAACCGTTCATGCTTATAAGTTTAAATCTTAAATTTTGAATGACTTGAACACCTCTATTTTGACTGAAATTTTACAAATGTGAACTCCACATTAGACTCTAAATATTAATGGTTACTGTCATTCAGCTAGCATCGATCTAGTCAGAGATATTTTTGGAACAGGTCAAGAGAGGAATAGACTCCTTCGAAGACGTCGTTAGTCGGTCTTTTTTGTGCCACCTGAATTATTAGAGTACCACTAAACTGTCTGCAACTGATCTGCAAGTTTTGCTACATGCAGAGTCCAGAACTTGGAAGTATACTAGCTTGAGTAATTACGAACTTGGAAAGTTAGAAGTAAACCAGCTAGTGCATGAAAAACAAAGATGAAGATGTAATTATGTAAGGTTACACGAAGGAGGACTGATCGATATTAGCAGTCGATAACAAGAAAGTTTCCACATGATATCGAGGATTTTTGCAGTGAATGCAATGAGGTCAGCAACTTAAAGAGCCAATTTATCGATCATGACGATCTCCATGGTTAGTGTGATTTAAGAAGTTTTGCCAGGTTTATTTGACAACCATGCATAGCTGCACTGATCGAGATTGATGAAACCTTGACTCCTTGAGGTGCCTTGATAGTCAATGCATGCAAGTTCTCTTTCTTCAGCGTGCAGTGGATTCATCAAAAGAACTTGTCCACGCACGACACTATATGAATCATTCAGCCCCATCGAAAATTGCATATGCTCGTGCCTTTGTTGGTGTGCCCACATCGACGGAATGCAGTATATGATCAAAGAAATAATCATCCCATAAAGGCTAAAGGTCTAAGTCTGGTGTAATACGTATGCTGCAACATGCAGAAAGCCAGTTTGGCCGGTTCTGTATCTCGTTGAATTTTAAAGATGTAAGGAGCATTGCTTTGAGAAAAACGCTCTTCTGTTCAATATCAGTATACTGAACAGAAGATAAACTATACCCATATATACTTATGTACGTCTTTCCAGGAGAAGATAATTTCTTCATTATCGTTTCATACGCTTAATTATCAAAAATAATTGTACGTTGTTCAACTGGTCATCCATCCCCAATTTCCGGAACAGAAGGTTGGACTTGGATATTGGAGTTTACAAAGATGATCTACGACCCTACCACAAAGGCAAGATAGACTTGGATCGTCAACATGTGTGGCCAAGCATATTATGCAGTCAAGAATTTTAAAAATAAGTGTATGGCCAGACTATATTTCGTAATACGAGTTGATAGACATTCATCATGTACACATTTTAAGACGATTTTCGGGGAAGATTATGATAAATGGTACTTCAAGGTACAATTAGATACGTAACATTAAGGAACATGTAAAAGAAGGAATGAGAGAGAGAATGATTCGTTTTCATTCAGTTGTGAAAGAATATATTTTTTTGGTCTGAACAGTTGTGAAAGAATGATAAAAGAAGTAGGGGTGGAATTTGGTTCAAACGGTTCGGTTTTGGGCTTAAATTGGAAAACAAACTGAAATTGAACTTCGGTTCGCGGTTCTCCGATAGACCAAACTGAAAACCGAACTGTTCGGTTCGGTTCGGTTCTGTTTTTTCGGTTTTTTTTTTATTTTTAACCGGACTAAATCTAGGGGCTCGTCAACGGGCCTTGCGGGTTTGTATAGGAAAAAAATATAATACTCTAATTTAAGGGTTTTAAATAATAAAAGAATTATTATAAAACATTCTAAAAAAACGTCACAAATAAACAATCGACACCAATAGATGTGATCGATATATATATTTAGGGATCATGTAAAAATTTCATCCATTTTGAACATGGTTTGACCGTCTGTACCAACGGTCAACCAAAAAATAGGCGTTTTCACATAATAAAACCTCATTGACCGGGACTTTGCAAAATGAGTTTCCTTGTTGCGACCACGCATGATCGATGACAAACATTATGTGATTTCAAATATGTAAACAACTTTCCTCATTCGCATCTTGGTAATTGGTCCCCCCTTAGGGCATATTAGTGTTGTTTTTGGTTTACTGGAAATTCCGACGGTCAAACGAGGTCCGAATTGGATGAAATTTTAAAATGATCACTAAATATATATACTGATCACATCATATGGTGTCGATCAATTCCGAGAAGTTTCTTTCATATAGTCGCTTCATAATGTGATAGTTTTATTATAAACCTAATATAAAAGGTAATGATACATTAGTGGATACTTGGGCGATCGACAACTCCAATTCAAAATATGGTCGATCGACACCATTAGATGTGATCGGTATATATATTTAGGGAACTCGTAAAAATTTCGTCCGTTTTGAACATGGTTTGACTGTTCGTACCAATGTTAAATAAAAAAACATGCGTTTTCACATAATAAAACCCCATTCACCAGGGCTTTGCCAAATGAGTTTCCTCGTTGCGACCACACACAATAGGTAACAAAAATTAGGTGATTTCAGATATGCAAATAGCTTTCGGCATTCGCATATTTTTAATATGTCTTTCCTTAGGGCATATTAGTGGTGTTTTCGATTTATCAAAAATTCCGACGGTCAAACGAGATCCGAATTGGATGAAATTTTTATAGGGTCACTAAATATATATATCGATCAGATCGGCTGGTGTTGATCGATCCGGAGAAGTTTCATTTATATAGCCGCTTCATAATGCGATAGTTTTTATTTTAAACCTAATATAAAGGTTATGATACATTAGTTGACACTTAGGGCGATCGCTAACTCTAGTTTGAAATATGGTCGATCGACACCAGCAGATGTGATCGGTATATATATTTAGGGACCCCGTAAAAATTTCGTCCGTTTTGGACATGGTTTGACCGTTCGTACATTTGGACAACTAAAAAAGAGGCGTTTTGACATATTAAAATCCTCATTGACTGGGGCTTTGCCAAATGGGTTTCATTAGTGCGACCGCACACAATTGGTGACAAAAATTAGGTGATTTCAGATATGCAAACGACTTTTGGTGTTCGCATTTTGGTAATAGGTCTTCCATTATGACATATTAGTATTGTTTTCGGTTTACCCAAAGCACGTGTCCGTGCTTCCTAGTTTGAAGCATACATATATATATATATATATATATATACATAGATGATTATATATATATATAACACTATAAAAAAGAAACATATAATTATATATGATATAAACCTAACATCACATTAATCAAATCAAATATTCGGTAAGATAAACGTAAAACGACATTATTTTATGAATAGTTCAGTTTTTCGGTTCGGTTCAGTTTTTTATGTGCCCAAACCGGAAACCAAACCGATTAATTTGGTTCGGTTTTCTAAATTTTCAGTTCGGTTTGTGTTCGTTTCGGTTTTTTTTTTTTCGGCTTCGGTTCAGTTTTTTCAGTTCGGTTTTCGGTCTTTCGTTCTTAAGTGCCACCCCTAAAAAGAAGGAATGAGAGAGATCGATTAGTTTCCATTCAGTTATTTTACTATTTACATGAAGAATGAGAAAGAAAGAAAGAGGGAGAGAATGTTTCGTTTTTATTCACCGGTTTATATGTATGTTCTCCAGAATGAAAATTAGTAATTAACATGAATGTTTCTAAAAAATGAGATCTAATTTGAATGAATTTGTAATAAGCGAACAAGATGACCAATTTGAAAGAATTTGGGATGGATAATTACGGATTTCCATAAAACTATAAGGTTAGTTTTTAAACTAAAAAATGACTCACCCATGAATCAAATTGAATACCTTATTCACCCACCGGAATGGAAGATCTGTGGAATAGCTCATGATTTAGACGTGTGACTCACATGTTTTTTATTCACCATTGGGTTTGGTAGACTTACAATTTCCACATAATGTGATTAACCATACATTTTCCACGGAATTGGAATGATTCCCCATACTCCCATCACCATTGCCCTTAAGTAAACATGCTCTAAATTTGGACACAAAGATTCCACCTCCAACCTGACCAAAGCCCTCTCTTTCAACCGGTAAACCGAGAAAGTATTGCATAAAAAAAAACAGGGGAATAGCCACGGTTTCTTGGTTATCAAATAGTCCCACGCAAGTATAAGCAAATTTGCTGACCACTTTTTATTTACCCACATTGTGTCTACTCTTCTAAACTCATGTTATGTGTCTTTTCTCAACTCATAATTATATAATAATTGAGCAATTAGACACGTGATATGAGTTTATAAAAATGGACACAAGGTGAACAAATAAAGAGTAATCGACAAATTTGTTTCACACGCAAGTAAGCTAATGGATCATTATTCACCTAACCTCACCTTCAAGATTCACTTGCACAAGACTGCTTATGCCCCCCATCAACTCTTTGATAAAAACTAGACTAGGTTTTCAGTCAAGATGGAAACCATATTAGTTTCTTGTTTTCATTTCATGAAGAAATCCTTTTGAAGTTTACGCATCTAAGCAAATTAGCGACAATCTCAACTGTACCAAAATTCTCCCTGCATAAAAAGGAGAGGGAAAAAACTTGCGTACAAACTAGTATATACGCGTGCGTCCAAACTCTCATTTATTTGCACACTTTAGGAATATAAATACATGATTTTAACCGTTCAAATGTTTAGTTTATTACTAAAGATCATTTTTGTAAAAGATCAACATAAAAAAAATCGTTTGCTTTTTCGATTGCATCAAACAAATGAACGGTTATGGTGAAAGTTAGTAGTCTCATG
This sequence comes from Argentina anserina, assembly GCF_933775445.1. Taxonomy (NCBI): domain Eukaryota; kingdom Viridiplantae; phylum Streptophyta; class Magnoliopsida; order Rosales; family Rosaceae; genus Argentina; species Argentina anserina. The sequence continues at coordinate 4,797,097 of NC_065873.1, read as the reverse complement.
ATCAACTGTCAATTTGTTTGATGCAATCGAAAAAGCAAAACGATTTTCTCATTTATTTGCACACTTTGGGAATATAAATACATGATTTTAACCGTTCAAATGTTTAGTTTATTACTAAAGATCATTTTTGTAAAAGATCAACATAAACAAAAATCGTTTGCTTTTTCGATTGCATCAAACAAATGAACGGTTATGGTGAAAGTTAGTAGTCTCATGATCAACTGTCAATTTGTTTGATGCAATCGACTATGAAGACGATTTTTGTTTACATCAATTTTTTGCAAACATGATCTCTATTAATTTAATTTACCTTTAAACGGTTAAAATTATTTATTTACATTGCAAAAAGTAGACAAATAAAAGATAATTCGAATGCATACGTACATACATACCAGTTGTACGCAAGCTTTTTTCAAAAGAGAGGAAATAGGAAAAAAAAAAGAGAGGAATGTGTCATGGTCATAAAAACTCACCAAATTTTCATCTGACTGAGAAATAAGCAGCCCATTTGGGAGGTCCGGCAAAATGAGCAGGTCAACGCCAGCAAAATTACAATGTGCAACACTGTTCTCTACTGCACCCAGTTCCCACCAATAGAACCCAGCCACTCTCACCTCTCTTCAGTCGATCCTGACTACAATATCCCTGAATGCCAAGAACCAGGGCTATAAGGGTCAGAGTCACACATCTTTATCGTACATCGTTTCCCAGAGAATAACACCTTGCAGCCGAAGACTTGTTCAGCGTTGAATTTGTAAGTGCCAGAGTTTTTGCTTCTCGTCTTCTACATCTCTCTCAGAACTTCCGAGCAATAACTACTTTAGAAAATGGCAAAGTCCCCCAAGTCTTCTCCCAGTGCCCACACCCAAGCCTCATATCTTCTCTGTTTTGTCTCATTGTCTTTGTCTTGCACAGACTCACCCACTGGAGGAGTTTCCTCTGTTGGGTTCGTCAAAACTCAAAAAAAAGAAGAGCTTCATTCTTTGGTCTCCGGGTTGTGCGTAAACACTGTTTTTGATTCATGGGTTTGTGAGGTTTTGGTGTTTCCGAGATTGAGTTGAGAGTTTGGTGACTAAGGAATGGCTGCTGCGGTTATGAGAAAGCTGAGTCGTGCTGTTGTGGGTTCTAAAGGTGATGGTTTTGATTTGGAGAGTTACGCAGATTTGAGCGCGGAGTTGGAGTACTCATTCGCGGTGGAGTATCATGGTCCTCCGGTGGGTTATGATATCCCACGTGCTTTTCCGATCGACGTTGATCGAATCCCGACTGCTGCTCCGGTTTCTTCAGCGTCTCTGTTGCATAATCTGTCACTCCCGATCATCCAGCCCATTGCGAAATCCAATCAGAAAGGCAAAACAGAGTCTAAGGTTGGGGAGTTGGGGACGAAAGAGAGGTGATTGTTGGTTCCAATGGAGAGAAGGGTGTGCGTGATGAAGCTGGAAGCTCTGGTGAGTTGGGTTGTGGAAGTTCAGAGGGTGAGCTGGAGTTGGCTGGAGATGGTGGAGAAGGTGATTGGGGTCAACAGAGTCTGGTTTGAGCTCGGCTAGTGTTTCCTCTGAGGTTTTCTCTGGCAGAGAGGAAGGTGGTGTGGAGGAGGAACACGAGATTGTTCCTCACCATGTGAAAAGGCCATCAATTGTGACTTTTCGTGATCCGGATTCGAATGATGTGGTTGTGGAGGTGGTGGAGTTCAATTCCTTTGATGGGGAGGAGGAGAGTGTGGAAATGAGGCCGAGGGTGGAGAGGAAAGGGAAGAAGGGATCGTGTTATCGGTGTGGGAGAGGGAACAAGTTCACTGAGAAGGAGGTGTGTATTGTTTGTGATGCAAAGTATTGCTGTGATTGTGTGCTGAGGGCAATGGGGGCAATGCCAGAAGGAAGGAAATGTATTACTTGCACTCATTTCGGGATTGATGAGTTGAGGCGAGGGAGTTTAGGCAAGTGTTCTAGGATGCTCAGGCGGCTTCTAGGTAAGGAGCTAACTGAAGCGGTCATGAAAGCTGAGATATCATGCCAGGCAAATCAACTTCCAGGCAATCTTGTTTTCGTGAATGACGAGCCTCTTACACAAGAAGAGCTATCTAGATTGCAAGGTTGTACAAACCCTCCAAAAGGGCTAAAACCAGGATCTTATTGGTATGATAATGTATCTGGTTTTTGGGGGAAGGTAAAGTTTGCATTCAGCTCATGCTTTTTATTCTTGTAACATGTTATTAGTCCATTATGTTGGTGCAAATTGGATCACACTGGGATAATTGGAGCTGATTTGATTGAACAGGTTGGGCAAAGGCCTTGCCAAGTTATAAGCCCCCAGCTGAATGTTGGGGGTCCTCTAAAGCTAAATGCTAGTAATGGGGACACACAAATAACGATAAACAGTCGAAGGATAGCCAAATTAGAGGTCTTCATGCTGCAGGTTATTATACTTAACTCGTTCAGGTTCATTATTAGTTTCATTGATATCATTTTGTTTAAGATAAAGATTTGGAAACCCTGCGTTCCGTTGATATCATTTTGTTTAATTTATGCAGATGGCAGGAGTGCCATGTGAAGGGAATCTTAACTACTGGGTGAGTGCAGACGGATCCTATCAGGAAGAAGGAATGAATAATGTAAAGGGAAAGATATGGGACAGGGTATGTATGCATTTAAAAACATGCAATGGCTTCTTTTTTTGTTTATAATTAAGAAGTCAATTTTATTGCAGCAAACACCCCTTAACTTTCAAATATATCCTTGCAGAAAATAAAGCTACTTTGTACTATATTGTCTTTGCCAATTCCTACTGAATCTACAAATCCTCCTGCTGCGGAAGAAGAGAGAAACTATATTGAAGAGAAACTGCTCAACAAACTTATTTTAGTTGGGCATCATAAATCTGGCTCAAGCACTATATTTAAACAGGTAAAGTGTATGTTCATGGAACATGATTGCATCGCTACATGTTGTTAACTCCATACCTTAATTGGTGTGCTTCCTGTTACATAGCTTCATTGACACACTTATTTGTGGTAGAAAAGCTTAGATAAGAGAAGTTTAACCGTAGAAGTTGATCACAAACTTGTATTTTGCTTTATATGTGCTCATAAACATATTGCTAACTGATGGTCAGTATCTAACTATCTATATACTTGTAAGAAGTTGATGACACACAAATGCTTATATGTAGATTTATTGATTTCGTCTGTACATAGTCTGTACGTTTCCCTCTTTTTCATTATTAAGTAATATCATGGTAGCTCTCTTTATCCTTCGTATCAGTCAGCTTTTGCTAAAAATTATTTTACCAACCATCAAGTGAAAACGTGCACATAATAGCTAACTAAAATGATACCACAAACTAACTTATCTCTGTGTATGCATGCATATAAGAGAAACAAAGAACTATGGTTCGTTCTTCTTTTACTTGAGGAATCTACAAAGCAGATTATTTATCTTTTACAAACTGATCCCAAATGTAATATAAACCAACTCTTGTCTACTCTCTTCTTCTCTATAATCTGCAAATTATTGGAAACAAAAGTGGATAGTCATACTATGGTTCTATCAACCAAGTAGTGGTTATATAATGTACAGCGTACAACAGAGCTATTTTTGATCCGATAAATATATGTATATATATAATATATACATATATATATAGACACACACACACACACTTCTGATTAGTATCTGGAACTATTTTGACCCCCAAGTATTTTCTTATTGCAGGCAAAGTTTTTGTATAATGTTCCGTTTTCTGAAGATGAGAGCCAAAATATTAAGTTCATGATCCAAAGCAAATTGTACCGTTATCTTGGTATACTGCTTGAGGGACGTGAATGGTTTGAAGAAGAAAGTTTATCGGTTGCAAACAGAAAAGGAGATCTTCAAGATGAACCTGGTCCTTCAGGTACAAAAAAATGGATTCCGCCTTCTCTCTTCTTTTTAACGAGTTCACAGTCTGTCGTTTTATCAATAAATTGTGTAAAGATAGCAGCGCATGCACACAGTTACATGCTTTATACTCTTATCTTTTCCTAGCATCAAACCAATTTTTCGTTGTTGAAAAAAAAAAATTAGCATCTGTATATCCCTCTTTACAAACCTTGACCGCAGACCAGGAAAGTTGCAAATGTGCACTCAAGCCTGAAATTCAAATTTGATTTCAGAAGATAGTTAAGGGATTATGATACTGTCTGATTTTCCTGTAGTTTTTCATTTTAGTGCACTGGGCACATTGTTATAGTGTTTTAAGTCTTAGGAAACCCTTTGTGAATCTGCACATCCAATTTACTGCGACCAATTATGTCCTAAACCCTGTGATCCCATGGTTTGACAATTACGTACCTGTCTCATACTTTCGATTCATAATACTAGTTGACAATATTTTCTGTTTCTTCTGATCCTCTTTTTCCAAGTGATGTGAAGTTACGAGAAAAACCCCACGACAGATTAATTAATCATTCATATAAAATCACTTAATGGTAGTTTCCAAAATAAATTCAATGAGTAACTAATAATCTGGCCTTTAGATGATTGTTTCCCTGTTAGAGGGATTATAAGGCTTGACCAGTTGTAAAATGCAATCAAAGTCAGATTTCAATTAATGAGTAATGTTACATTATATGGTCAGCTGATTCAGCACCTTTGACAATACCAAGTTCGATTGATAGTTTATCAAATTTTTATAAAAGCTCAATACCATTTTGTATTGGAATAAAATATCTTGCTATATTATTTGTTCATTATTACATTTCTCTTTGGGGATTTGGCTTTAAAAAATTAAACAGCTGTAAATTGACATCATGTGTATAGTTTATTGCCATCAATATTTTTACATAACAGTCGTGTCTGAAATTGTTTGATTTTAACAGGAATTACAAGCCAGCGGGACAGTAAAACAACATATGCCATTGGCCCAAGATTGAAATCTTTTGCAGATTGGCTACTAAAAAGTATGATATCAGGTACTTTGGAAGCCATATTTCCTGCTGCTACTCGTGAATATGCACCGTTTGTTGAGGAGTTGTGGAAGGATCCAGCTATTCAATCCACATACAACCGGAGGGATGAATTGGAAATGCTACCCAGACAAGCTACTTATTTTCTTAATCGGGTGAGATCACGCTCTGTGGTTTCTCTAGCTTTAGCCAATTCACATTTTACAGTAAAACTGCCTGTGCTAATTTTCCTTTGATTTATTTTTAATCTCTGTGTCCTTTAGGCATCAAACTTTCCAATTATTTGATACACCAGAAGCTCATTATTATGTCAAAGCTGCACTTGTTTTTTTTTGTTGAATAACTCCAGACCACACCAACATATGATATGACTTATATCGTGTCACCAGAATATTCTGTAATTAAACTACTGTGAGTTGATTCCTAAAAGCTAGTAAACAGACTAATGGGGAGGGATTTCATTTATTTTTCTGTTTTTCCAGCTGCCCCTTTCCTCCATTCCTAAACCCATGCAGATTAGTAAAATTGCCATTGTTATAAATGAACACGGATTGTGGATAACTTTTTATCATTATACAATATTCTTTGTACTGAATTGATTATGGTTCTGACAGGCTGTTGAAATTTCAAGGAGCGATTATGAGCCCACAGACATGGACATCATATACGCTGAGGGAATTACCACATCCAATAGCCTTAATACCATGGAATTTTCATTTACTAGATCATCTGAACGCAATGATCTGGCTTCTATCTATCAGCATAATCCTTTGAAAAGGTTAGCTGTTGATTCATGAATTTATATGTTTGAGCAAAATATTATTGTTCATTCAGTAGGCAAACCTCCTGGAGTCCTGGTGATAGTTGCTGATGAGATTAGGTGCATTGTATGGATATTGCTAAGCACTTTAGACCTCTTGATTCTGGGAGTACGCATCTAGCAAAGGATACTAATGTACTTGTAGAATAGTTAGCCTTAGAGTGAATGATACACATGGTCAAGGATGGAACTTCTTACACAGTTCGTGAATTTGATTATGGTTCTGACAGGCTGTTGAAATTTCAAGGAGCGATTATGAGCCCACAGACATGGACATCATATACGCTGAGGGAATTACCACATCCAATAGCCTTAATACCATGGAATTTTCATTTACTAGATCATCTGAACGCAATGATCTGGCTTCTATCTATCAGCATAATCCTTTGAAAAGGTTAGCTGTTGATTCATGAATTTATATGTTTGAGCAAAATATTATTGTTCATTCAGTAGGCAAACCTCCTGGAGTCCTGGTGATAGTTGCTGATGAGATTAGGTGCATTGTATGGATATTGCTAAGCACTTTAGACCTCTTGATTCTGGGAGTACGCATCTAGCAAAGGATACTAATGTACTTGTAGAATAGTTAGCCTTAGAGTGAATGATACACATGGTCAAGGATGGAACTTCTTACACAGTTCGTGAATGATATGCTTTACTAGTTAGCACGTAGTTACTACTGAAAAGATAATCAGGTTAGCGTACTAATTGATCGCTAACTTAATTGGAACTCCACAAGATATCAGTTCAAATTTTATCCACCAAGATATATGTGGTCTTAATTTAAACTTTTGGACTGTCCTTTTGTATTTTTGGGCCAATCTCTTGGTTTTATTTAAAGAGGCCAACAGTGAAGCCTTCTTTGGTATTGTAGCTTCTTTTAGAACTAGAAAAGGCTCTTTGCTTCTTCTCCTGTACGTAATTTAACTTAGAATTATTTGGAAGATCCTCAAATTATGCTTTGACATTTTGGTACACTTATTCATCACAGGTATCAACTCATTAGAGTGCATAGTCTTGGAGGAAACTGCAAGTTGCTGGAGATGTTTGAAGACATTGATATGGTCGTATTTTGTGTTGCATTGACAGACTACTATGAAATTTGTGAAGATGCCAATGGGGTACCCATAAACAAGATGATGGCAAGTAAGCAGCTGTTTGAAAGCATTGTAACTCATCCAGCGTTTGATCAGAAACACTTCCTTCTGATACTCAACAAGTTTGATCTGCTCGAAGAGAAGATTGAGCAAGTCCCTCTCACTCGATGCGAATGGTTTCATGACTTCAATCCAGCAACCAGTCATAATCCAGGCAGTAGTAATAATAACACCAATAACCCTACGTTGGCTCACCGAGCCTTTCAGTATATTGCAATGAAGTTCAAAAGACTATTTCATGGTCAAACAGACAGAAAGTTATTTGTCTCCCTAGTTACTGCATTAGAGCCTGACACAGTAGATGAAGCTCTGAGATATGCTAGTGAGATTCTTAGATGCGAAGAAGAGCTACCCAAATTAATTAATGAGTTCTCTTCGGCCAGCATAGAAGCCAGTTCTACAGCTTAAATCTCTGAGCAGAAAATTGGCTTCTTAGTTCTTACAGTTGGTGCAAATTGTTTAAATGTGTGCATGTATACAGGCATATAAGAAGAATAGAGGCCAGATATTTTTTTTTTCAATGTTACTCCTCTGAACATATGTAGATGTTGATTAGTTTAACACAAGAAAGAAGAATTTTTCAATTCCTAATTTCCCACATTGCAGACTGTGCCACAAGGTCTGATCTGAAAGTTTATATTGTTGGAAAGAGATGCAATGAAAATGGAACGTGAGAATAATTTTGAGTTTCTGACTGTTGTGCAGATCCCAGTTTGGCCAGATATGGACAACATTTTCAGGGACTAATGTTTTATCACTGCAATATATTGGTTTTAAGCTCATCTCGCTGTGCTAACACGTTTTCGTTAATGAATCACATTAGCAGATCCACCAAGCTGAACATGAAAACAATACAGCAATAGCGATAGAAGAAAGGAGTAATTCATAAGTATGTTTCCGGTTGCAGAAACAGCTCCAAGGTAATTATCTGTTCCCGAGTTGGCCTTAACTTGTTGTTTGGATCAAAACTTGACTTGGACTTCACATTCACTGATTCAGTTTCACACCGAACACCAACTACTCCTAGGAATGTGCAAATGGGGTTTACGTACTTGTCTTTTGAAAATACATTCGTAAGCTGGTTACATATAATTCATATGGTTTGGGATAGAGATTACTTATGCACATCCAGAGATACGTAATGAACTAATTAGAATAACAAATTTATCACATATAGTTAACATACTTTGTTTTACTTGAAATAAACAAAGATGAACAGTGATATAATCTCCCATATACACATGTATTTTTGCTCAAGAACGATCTCAAGCGCCTACCTAAAAATTTCTTAAATGGAAAATCGAAGAACAGAATAAATGGACAGATTGGCCATCTAGATAATCCCATGTAGTGTGCTTTAAGCCAGCCTAGCCTTTAGGAGGTTAATTAACTCATTTGAAATCAAGAAAACAACTTAATTGTAAATTCTAGTGATTATATATGTCATATAACTTTCATGATATGATAAGTTAGTCTATCAACATCTAAATATGGAATTACACTTGTAAAAATATAAGAATATGAAAGAAGAGCTAGAGATTATTTTAATTTTTAATTTTTCCAAGAACTTATTCATTGATTGTCATTGGTCGGAGACTAGCAGTACTATTATTAATATATATATATATATATGTGTGTGTTTTTCTTCCTAAAATCTCGAGAGATAGCCGGATAGATGTTGGCCGGAGTAACTAGCAAAGAACCATGCTGATGATGAATTAATGGCGGTCATTCATGGCTTAACTAAATATAAGAGGGAAGAAGATCTTGCAGGTTTGGCCATGCATGCAAGATGAACTTTATGCATCGATCCATTTCACCAATCTTCATTTTGACACTACTACTCAATTCGACACTCAATTTAAGGGCACAAGAAGTGCAAATTGACGATTCATAAAACAAAAGTAATATCACAGAAAATGTACAGATTCAAGACTAGATTAACTAGATCGACTAGATACAACACACCATATTATATCTATCACCAAGGAACAAAACGGTCCATGAGCAAACAAACAGTGGCCTCAGAAAGCGTAGAAGAGTTCCTCCTCTCTTTTACCGTAGTCTCTATCACACCTCCTTCATGAGCTGCAGCTGGCTGTTGCTGCTGATCAACCTGACCTTGATCTCCTCCTTCAGCATGTTTCGTCTTTTTCGACGACCACAGAAGCTGCTTCTTGGCTCCAACCTTCTCCTTCAGCTTCCCCAGCTCGCTCACCCATCCCTCCACCACTGCAGCCATTATAACTCAGAATATATATATACTAATCTCCTTGAATCTTTCTTGGCGTTTGTTACTTAATTTCTCTCTCGCTAGCTCTTAAGCGTTTGATGAAGAAAGGCAAGGAATAAGCAAATGGATTCTTATAGAGGTGGGGAAGGATGAAAAGGCTGTCTTTTCTTGCTAGCTAGCTAGTGGTTTTGCATTCAGCAACGGCAACTAATGCTGCGTGTGGTTTGAAGGAGGATACACCAAAATCAGTTTGTGTCGCATAGACAGCATCTTGGATCTGCGGTCATAGCACACAGCATATGAATTTAATTGGGATATTCGAATTATTGATTTACGTGTGGGGACTAGGGACTCGCTTTGTTTTGTTAGATTGTGGACAAACTGTGGACGACTTGGCCATACTGCTGCTGTTCAATGGTTTCAATTAATTGTTATCCTGATCACATTAAGTCATTAACTGTGCGCTGAAAGTTACTTAATCGAAGGAAATCGGGTGAAAGTTCCAAGTTTTTCACGAGTTGAACTTGCAACATCTTCTTTACAAATACGCGCGTACTTTTTATAAATTAAATGATACATGCAGTTCATAAACATAGATTGCAACACAAAAATGATCTATCTATCATAGTAGATTTTTCTGTGATACATGGACGTACAACATGTCAGTTTCAGTCATAATCGCAGAATTCAGAGTAATTTGGTGTTAAAATTACTATATACTAGCTACATGATCACCATACATAATAATTACCACGAGACACGAACCAGGATTCAAAAGTGAGGGGCTAAATTTACCTTAAGTATTAAAAGAAAACCATATATCCTTAAACTACTTAAGTTGTGCTATTTGGTTACCTAATGCATAAAACTCATCTATAACCGAATTTGAATCAATATAATCAACAATTTCTCTCTAAATATGGACTGTCATTAAATCTGCAAGAAAATCATCACTCATCTTGCTTCAAAGTCGGTTCTTAATGAGCTTCATGGCTGAGAATGCTCTCTCTATTGTAGCTGTAGAAACATGAAGAGTCATCACAAGACGACTAGTCTCTCAATCAACAAGAATAGTGTCTTTGTCTTAACAAACTCTTGATATAACTCAAAATGGGTTCATAAATCTTAAAATTCTGAAAGTTTAGAGAATTGGTACTCAAAGTGCTACAACTAGTCTCTTAGATCATTCACATCAGGCACATCATGAGCATAAAACTTATCAGCCAAACAACATATTTTGTCAATGTCAAATGACTGAAAATCAAATCTAGTATCCAATGCAGAACTAAGAATCAAGAGTTCCCTTGTTTGCTCAATAAATCTATTGTTTAGTTCCATCAATTGAAAATCAATTACAACATTGAATATTTCAACACGATAATAATTCTCAATAGTGACACAATTTTGTTGTTGACAAAGACGATTTGTACATTCCATATGACGAGCACAAAAATCTGGAGTGCCAATGGTATGTTTGTCACAAAACGATACAACACTAGCAAAGAAATCAGCCCAACCATCTTATCTCAACTTTTGAAGACGACCATTTGTACTAGCAACCAGATTCATTACATTTATTATTTATTGAGACTGTTCTTGCAAAAACTTACAAAGAGCATTTGTGATTCCCATAGTTTTATCTAACAACAATAGGCTAAACACAAAATCAAATGATCTTAGAGCTGTACAAGCACTCAAAGCTTGTCCACGTATTTTTCCATTGAGTCCATTATCCCTCATGTTTTTCAAAACCAAAGTAGTTGAGTTATATAATTTCATCAAGTTCTTGATAGAATAATACCTTGAACTCCACCATGTAGCTCCAGCTTTTTGCAAATTGCATGTTTGATTAGCTCCCCTTCCTGTTTCAAGTTCCCTAGCTGCAATTTGTTCCACAACTTCAATTTCTTGAGCAGATTTCAACTTAAAATAACGCTTAGCAGATGAGCCTACAACATTAATAATGCTAGTAAGCATTTGAAAGAATAAAAAGACAAATGTCACATCTTTTGTTGCACTAATTAAAGCTAGTTGTAGGTGATGTGCAAAACAATATACATAATATGCATATGGACACTTCTACAAAAACAAAGCTTGCAATAAATTCCACTCACCATGCATGTTGCTAGCACCATCATATTCTTAGTCACGCAAATTTTCAACTTGAAGATTATATTCAGTAAGGACACTATCAATCTTACTCTTAAGAGTTGCAGCACAAGTATCACTAACACTTACCACATGGAAGAATCGTTCACGAATGAACCCATGAGAATCAACAAATCTTAAGATAATTGTCATTTGTTCCTTATTAGATTCATCAAGTGCTTCATCAACAAGCAGACAAAACTTAGCATCCCCAATCTTTTCATGAATTTTTCTTCTAACTCTATTGGCAAAAATACTTAGAATTTATTTTTGAACTTTGGTGAAGTGTAAGTAGCATTTCGAGTGGCATTTTCTAAGGTCACCTTTGCAACTTCCTCACTTATTCTCCCATAGGAATCCACTGTCTCAACAACATTTCCACGATTAAATGAATCAACAGATTCATCATCACCTCTAAAAGCAAGTGCTTGCTTTGCTAACAATCTTACAGCCTCTATAGTAGTCTTGAGCCGCAACCGATTCTGCTATATCAATTCTGGTGGTTATGGATTCATGACTTTATCAATATGACAACACACATGTTTTAAGCCTAACCAATCTTGCATATACTTATAATGTGGAGATCATGTCTTCCCTACATGTCTTTCAAATGATCATTTGTCTTTACCAACCTTTCTCCAATTGTTGAACCCAACAAAAGTGAACAATGACCGCCTGTTACTGCTATAAAAATAAAGTATACCAAACAAAATGCTTTGTCATACGCATCAGAGTACTCAAGCCATGCATATTTGTCAAACAATTTAACATTAAATCTGTGATCTTAAACCCCACAACCATGCGTTTGATACTCTTCTAATTTTGGTGTATATGGACCAAAAAGTATATATTTTCTTTGAACCTTATCCGGTCGTTAATTAGATATGACAAGATAGAAGAGCGCTTTCTCGGATCACGCTTTCTCGGATCACGCTCAATGTGATTAACATCAAATTCACGAGACTGCACTCTCACAAAACTAGAAGGTTCAAGGACTTGAGGCTGAACCGAACATGGAATATCATCAATAACACATCACTGTTTTGAAAGTATGAATTTACTTTCCTATGTATTTCGCGTGGCTTAGGATTTTGAGTTTGATATGTCATTAAAAACAACACCTAAAAATAAAACAAAAAATCATAAATATTATTAATTTCAACACTAACCCACTACTAATATGTAATAAACTAATCAATCTAATCCAAATTATAAAGAATTCATATCTCAAGCAAAAACACAATAAATAAATTGATTCTGTCTTAGGCAATTGGGCAATTTGGAACTACAAATTAATAATAAAAATCAATAACATTCTCTAGGATCAATGAATTTGATTACCCAAATATAAAAAAAAATCTCCCAATTTGATCTAATTTCATCAAATAAATTTCATCTTAGAAGAAAATATTAAGTGCAATACCTTGAATAAGCTAGTTGGGAGAGCTAGAAGAAGATCTAAAGATGTTGAGGAGTGAGGACCTGACTATTGAGATAAGAGAAAAGCAGATCGACTATTGCAATCTCGCAGAAAAATGAGAGCATAAGGGATGAGAGTTTGAGAGAAAAGAAGACCGAGAAAAGAATAGAAGAGAATAAGGAAAATCCTTAATTAAATGGGTTTATGCACTGCATGTCGTTTATCAACTATCATTCATTCATTCATTGTCATTTTTTTCAACACAGGCTAACAACAGAGAATGAACTCCAAAAATTGAAGGGGTTTGCAGCACACCCCAGCCCCTCCCTGAGTTTGTGCATGATTACAAATCTGAACTCCAAACCATAAAACCATTAATTATCACATAACAGTGTCGTGCGGTAGTCGTTGGCCTGTAAAATGCAATTTGCAACAGTAAAAAATATAAAATATAACATATATAAATATAATCATTTTACATGCAGACTAATAATATTGTGATACAAATTTATACAATAACTTTTTTATACTCTACACATATTTACTAAATTGTGGAGATGTGAAATTGTGACTGAAAAGTGATCGAGTCAAATAAGGAACTGCACACTTTAATTTCTAATCAAAATTTCGTTATGGGTGGTAAACTAGTAATCGTAGATATGTATATATGGAAGACACACACATATATATCATATTAGAAATGTAACCTTAATGTCCATACATCGACTTACAATCCCTCCTAATTTAAGAAAATACATATCAGACTTTTTGACTAGATATTTTCGTTAGAACTTGCATGATCAACACTTTCATCAAAAAAATTCGAGAAAATTTTAAATATAGTACATGAAATATTGCCCACTAAAAATTAAGGTGAATCATCTTTCAATACTATCACAATGATATATAAACTCACGAATCCAACTTAGTTTAGAGTTTAGACACATTGGCGTTAACTCTTGTTTATGGGCCGTGCCAGATGAAGAGTAGAAATGTATTTCCCGCATTCTTAACTGGTTATTCCATCTCCTCCATCATCTATTGTTGCTGTTGGGACCTAGAGCAGCCGTTCTAATGGGAATCAACCAAGGTCCCGAGCATCTGTTTGAAATTCATCTCTCCCGACACTCCATCTGTGATCTGTTTGAAATTTTGGTCTCACCCAAAGTTCCTACACCAACCACGTTTGTTCCATTCTTCTGTATCTTCGTCACGAGGTCGTCATCTCGCCGACGCTGACTCAGTGACTCCCCTCGCCTCAGCCTCTCCAGTTTTCCTTCATGTCCTCGTTGTGATCAAGTAGAATCCCACGCTATGTCTTTGATTCGGCTTGATGATCCTACCTTGCAATCTATGATCTGTCTCTCTTCACTTTATACTGTTGTGTTCTTTTTCTTTACAAATTGGGGATATGGAGTAGGATAGGAAGAGATACAAACATTGGTAATATTAGTAGTAGATAAGGATGTTGGCTATAACTAATAATATATGAATTTGAATTGGATGATTGGGTAAGCTACTGATTGGTATGAATGATAAGTATGGCGGTGCGATCATCTATACACTGATATGCGCTTTGGACTTCAATATTTTGATCGATCTATATTTCTGTAATCTGATGGAGTTATATGTGGATTGTAGACTTGTAGTGTTGGTAATGCAGGTATGTAATTCCTCCCCTCTTATTATTCTTACATGCTTCTCTGGATTACAACAACAGTTACCAAAAATCTATGTTGTTTCCTCAAATATATTTATACTCGCTGAGAATTCAGAATTAGGAATTGGTGATCTTCCTAACTAACCAAATCAAAGAGACGAGTTTACCCTTAGAAATATGACATAAAATATAGATAGTAACGGAGAAATTAACCAAATGTACTTATAGGTTTTAACTTCGTGTACTATCGTATCGTGATAGTTTCAAAAGTTAAATATCCTTAATTATTTTAGTGGGCAATAATTAACTTATTATTTTTGAAGAATTACTATTCTACCCTTGTGTATGTCTTAGCCTTATTAGGTAACATGTTAGAGATAGATTCACATCTCTGTAATAAATTAGGACTCCGAATCATGCGGGATTCAGGTGATGTAATGTCTATATATAGGCCTCCATATCATTCAATAATACACAATTATTTCATTCTGCATCACGTTATCATGCACTTTGTTCTACAATGTCTGAGCAACAAGGCCACCAGAAAAAAAAATTAACCCTAGCATGTCTAGCATAGCCAGTAAAGCTTGTCATTCGAAAGCATAACAAAAAAAAAACCAAAATCGGTTTTGACCTAAGGCACCCAGAAATTCGCTCTGGGCACACCCCGCCTTCTTCTCCGGTCGACCAGCCGGCGAGCCCCCCCCCCCCCCCCCACGTCCAGATCACATCTGCATCGTCGAGAGATCTAGCGTCGTCAATCCGACAACTCAGCCACGTGCGCGCCTCCCTCTGCAGCCAAACCCATAACCCGACGACGACGGCCCGAGCGTCACACCATGGACGACCCTGCAGCACAACCTAGACGATGACGATGCGCCGATGATGAAACCGCTCCCAGTTCGGAGCTCGCGCCTTGACCTCGATATTGGTCGACCTCCACAATCGTCGCCGCGTTCCTCGCCATCTCCGACGCGGACTGACGATCCGGATTTGCAGGATCCGACCCATGTCCCGGTTCCCATACCCGACTGAGCCTAGCAACCCCTTTTGGGCCTATGGCCTACCGAGCTCAATAGCCCTTTGGGCTTCATGCTATATTTTCTTTTCCTTTTCTTTTTTCCTATTTCATTATTTAAATATTCATTGGCACGTTTATATTTCTAACGATATTTCATGTGCTCGTATATGAAAAATCATTGCTCATCGTAATATGGTGATGCCATTCATGCAGAGATGGACGATACTTTTGTCATCTACATACGATTTCGATCGTATCCTCACAAGATTTTTATGTCATCGGACGAAGATCGCAAATGATTTCATCAAGCAACTTCATGCATGACGATCGATTTGTAGAACAATTTAATTATATGCGGTCTATTTGGCAGACCAACAAGTATGTTTTTCTTAAAGTTGCTGCTTTTGAACATATATATATATATATATATATATAAATTATCGGGCGCTATTAGGCTTCTTCATGTCTATTTTCCGGCATTTCTTATAACGCCGATGAGACCAAAGACGGATATGATTCCCCTCTTGGTCGACGTTTTTCATGTGACGGTCCTGGGGGAGTCACGTTATTATTTAAAGGGAAGACATCGATTTCGTGTGGTTGTCTGAGTACACCGCTATTTTGGGTGCGATCATGAGAATCACCAATTTGCATCGATTATTTTGTGACCATATACATCATAACCCTTATAATTCCGGCTACATACTTGAATAGTTTCGATTATCGAAACCTATACAACCCTCATTTCTTATGGATGCGTCGCCATCGCGACTGTTAGTTGAATGTTTGAGTTTTCTTAAACTCATGTCTATAAACGATAATCCCAAGGTCTACATACTCATTTATTTGAGTTGAAATTCATTACTCTGTAGCAGTACTATTTGCTGACAAAAGATCCCAAAAATAACAAATTCTATGGAACACACTTAAAGTGATTCAATAAACGTCTATGACGTTGTATTACCAGAGTTGACCTTGATGCATGATCCACATCCAAGAAATACATGTCATTTTTGGCACCTGTATCTATTTATTAAGGGAACTTTGGAGATGGAAACGTAAAATTTTTCCATTATCAAGTAAGCAAATTTTTTTGATCCTCAGGCTAAGGCTCCACCCGATCTGATATGCAAGATTTTGTTGCTACGGACTTTTGATTAGTCAATCTATTTTGACTATGTTTTCTGCTTACTATTTTTTAACTATGACGTTCGCATTGTCATGTTTCTTCCTCGACTTTAGCTTAAGTCGTCTATTGGAATTAGAAGCTTATTTGTGTTGTATTAAATATTGGCATATTCAATTCAATAAAATTTCTCGTATTTCTTGTTTACAAGATGAACTAGTGAGAATTTTATTTGCTTTAAACCTAGCATGAATGGTCAACGTTTGCAACTCACGTGGTTTTTAAATTGGCCGATTTGGGTTACATGAGACCCCAATAGCACTACATTGTGAATTTCGAACTTAAAATTTGGAAAACGGAACTCGGAATGTCAAAATTGACGTCGTTTTTCCCGGTTACTGTTCCGGCGTTTCCGGAATGTTTTCCAGCGTTTTACCGGCGTATTGGCCACCTTCTGGCTTGTTTCCGACACCACTATCCGGTTTCTACCGGCGTCCCTTGGCGGACATGCAGCCCCGGCCTCCTTGCCGGCTAGCTTCGATTGCCGCCGACCGGTTTTTCGGCAATCGGTGCCGCCGGTTTTCGACGATTGTTTCGTCGTTTCTCATCATTTTTCCGGCATATTTCCAGCAGTTTTTACTGCCACGTTTTCCCAGTCCAAATTGCACCCGGTTTTGAGTTATTTTAACATGGTTTTCCGGTTAATTTTACGGTTTTCTCCAAGTCATTGCATAGCTCAAACGATTTTATTATTATTGGTAACCACCCGCACTAATTGGATGGTTTTTACTACCCAAATTTTTTGGTATTCAACTGCTCCAATACCATGTTTTTCCAACTTTTAAGTTAAAGAATGTAGCTCTATTGCCATGTGATACATTCGATGAGATTGTCATTTGTTTCAATCCCCCCTCTTACAATATCCTACGGCGTCTTGTCTAGAGAAGTTCACCGCGTCGTTGACTCTGTTAATCTTCATTTTGAGGATGACCCGCCGTGAAATCGAGTGTCTTGTTAATTGCATAACCACCCACACTGTCCTACGACGCAGGTAGTTGTTTTACAGATCTCGTGCGGAGAGGAAAGGCCATATATTCGAATGTTACATTTTCATCTTGATATTTGTGTTGAGAATGGAGAGAAATAAATCTGTCAGATTTCAGTGACAGTAGCTTTTTTAAGCTTAGACAGTAGATTTGTTAGTTTGCAGACATAGCTTTACTTGCTTGCATCAATAGGTTTATCTAACTCAATATTCTTTGAATCATGGGTATTTTTCATGTTCACAAAGCGATTGGATGACCACCTCACCCATGCTCCACACGGTAAGGCCATGCATATCCGTGCCAAGCATGGTGAGGCCGAGCTTGCCCCTTTCGGCGGCTCCATGGCATTCAGGCCGTCGGTGGCGGCATCCCCTTCTTCACAGGAGTTGTGATGCCTCCCATGTTTTCTAATACCTCCATGGCAATCTTTGATGCCCATCGCTCATTTTTCAAAGCTTGTTATCTTGCTAGATTTCAAGGAAGTCCTTATTTATTAAGGCTCTAACCGAGAACATTTCATTCTTACAAAGTATTTAAGGTGACATTAGTGGACCCTATCCAACCGAATGCGGACATTTTTTGGTATTTTTATGGTATAGGTTAAGAGCATCGACGCGTTAGTCACACGTCGCTTTACTTTCCACATTGAACGCTGCATTTGCTAAAGTTTTTAGCCATGATCATCATACTAAGGACTCACCACCCTTCCTATCCTCTCAAATCTATTTGATTGGATACTGTTGGAGAGTTCACCTCCACGATTTTTGATGATTTCATTTTGCATGTCTATTGGGATCGTCGTTGAACATATTATTCCTCATGTTCATTCACTGCACGATCTAACAGAGCTCGAACTTGATTATGGGTACTAACTTGCCGATTTTTGCATGGGGATATGTAATGATATTGCATGCAGCGACACTTATTCATTTCAGACCCATAACTTGTCAAACGTTTAGTGCGTACCAGATGGTTACTGGATACGATCCCAACATTCTTTTCACTAAACTCCTATTTGGTTACGTTATTTATGTGCCTCTCTTGTAGTAATCTCAATGGGTCTACATGAAACGATTAAGTATTTTGGCTGGTTATGAGTTATGAATCACCAACACTTGTCCGCTATTGCCAATCTACAACCGTGAATCTCTATCATGCGATATTAGCAGACGGTCACTTAGTTGAGACATACTTCCCGTCGTTATGGGGAGATATGGAATGCTCCCATTCCGATTTTAACGCCAGGAATTGACGTGGTGTGGCACTATGTCTCATTAAGATATCACATTGCTTTGAGTAAGCAATAAGTGCAACGCATTATCAACCTCCAGAAAGTCAAAGATTCGATGCTCAATGACTTTACCGATATTGCGAAAGTGACGAGATCGCACATAAATGTTGTGATGTGCCGGTAAGGTTAGAACTCTTAGAATATGGGAGAATTTCATATGACCTGGTCCTAACACCGTTGGCACCATCTCTAACAGTGGGAAGGAAGCCAGCGATGGCACCATCGTACGCTGTGGTGTTGTCAGCGCCCGTGGTATTGCACCACAAAACAAGGGCGGCAAACGCAAAGGTGGACTAGTAAGGGTCATAGCTTCGGTCTTAGACCCTGCCTAGATGAGGGGGAGACCATTATTCTCTGGATTCAAAAACAGAAAGAAGCGATGTGCGTAGGTACAAGTATTTCGCCCATCATCAAGAGATATTCTCTAAACATGTGTATTAACTAAGTTTATGTGGGACGCTACAGACTCTTTTTGTTGATGTTAGAGAAGAAAAGAAATCTCTCAATTAATCGTATAACCGCGCACATGTAGAAATTTGTGAGTCATTCAACTTCGACAGAGCACTGTGAACTGCTCCGATCAAATTAGGTTGTAAACTTTATGTCATGGAAATCCACGTGTGTCTACTTTACTGAAAATTTTACGGTTCACTGATATCTATTTTGACGAAGAAGTTATGGCCGTTTAAGTGAGTGAATGTCATTCTACCCGAGAATCTGATTTTCATTGCAAACTCTTGTTTTGAGTTGTTATGCAATCTTGTTTCCTAAGATCTAAGTTTGGCTAAGTATAGCATGTATGATCTAAGGATGTGTGCTAGATTAATGATTAATCATTGGCCCAAGACTACGTTTGAGAAGTATGTAAATGAACGTTATATACGTTGTTCTTTGTACTCTATGATTATGACACTTATAAGGGGGAGTTGTTTCGTAGACTTCAGGGGAGTCTACCTTATATGATGCTATCAAATGTAGACGGTGCGTTGTGCTCTTTTTCCCTTCGATCAAGCTTTTGTTTTTACCCAAGAGGTTTTTATTTTACTTGACAAGGTTTTTACCGAGATAACGATGTGTGCACCATGCAACCTAGGCATGTGACACAAAGGGGAGTGTTCTAGGAGAATTATTATTCTACTATTGTGTGTGTCTTAGCCTTATTAGGTTTCCTGTTAGAGATAGATTCGTATCTCTATAATAGATTAAAACTCTGAATCTTGCGGGATTCAGGTGATGTAATACCTATATATATAGATCATCATATCATTCAATAATACATAATTATTTCATCCTGCATCACTTATAGGTTTTAACTTCCTAACTTCATGTACTGTTATTAAAATTTAGCCAAACTTTTTCTCCATAAGACTTTATTGACATTTCGGCCTTGTGTTGGAAGATTTTTCTTTGCATGATGTTTATCTCTTTGGTTTTGCATAAGGGCTCCGATTGATTGTAGTGCTATACTTCTATTTCATTATGACAATCTTATTCAGCAAAATCCTTAAGATAAACGGACTGGGATCCTCTCCTCACAACTCTCTCCTAATACTGCCTAATAAATCAATCTTGACCTTCTATTATTATTCAACGGCTTAGATCAATTCTACCTCTCTTTCTCAGCCAATTTGGTTTCACACGCGAAACCCTCCTTCTCTCTCCCCAATTTCTTGCCTCTCTCTGTCTTCCGGCGAATTTGGCTGGCACTTTCCCGAACCACCAGGCTTCTCCCGGCCCCGGTGCCACCCCGACTCTCCCTCTGCGCTCTCTCTCACAGTAACTCCTGTTCTATCTCTTCCATGTCGGAATCCTTGTAGCTTCTCCAATACATGTGAGTTGGCCTTCAAAGTTTCTTGCGGTTCTGATTCGGGTTTGTTCACAACTTACGGGATTTACCTATGGATTTCCTTTCTCAGTGAAAATTAAAATAATAAGTCTTAGCTAGGGATCGGAGGTCCATGTGTTTAATCAAGTTTGGAGCAATTAAGAAGGCTCTGAGTTCATAATCAATTAGGTAATCAAAATCAACTTTGGATGCCTTATCAATAATCCTCTGGGCCATGTTCACAAGTTACTGTTCAATCAAATATCATGGGATTTCGACTTACAGCAAGATCCAAGAACATCAAATTAAGAGGAAAACTAGTGTAGAGACATATTAGCAGATTTGTGGTGTAATTATAAGGAAAAATAGTGCAGAAAAATTGGTTTAAGAAGAACACACTATCATATTTATATTTTCTTTTTGACAAGTTTAGCCAGGAGAAATTGGCAGATTTTAATGTTGGTTGTGCCATATTGGCATAATTTGTATTGCTTGATTGTTACTACGATGGAATGAAATGTATCTAGCCTGATTATTGATTATCCGGCACCAGCGGTTAACAGGCGGAGCGCGCGGCGGAGGCTTGGCGGTACGGAGACAGAAGACAGAGATTGAGATTTTCCTTTCGATAGAATTTGGGGAGAGATAGAAGTTGAATTGGCTGAGAAAGAAACAAAGAAAAAGGGTGATCATGACCATTGGTTAACAATGGACGCTTAAGATTGACTTATTAGGTAGGATTAGGAGGAATTATTAGGAGATGATCTCAGTCCGAAACAAACAAGCTCTTGTTAACAATCTCAGCATTGGCTTTCATTTGACCGTTAAAAACCTGTTTTCACATAGGAGATTTTCGATTTTGGTCGCCCCTCTGATCCTAAAGGCCTCTTTCTAGTTCTTTTCATTTACAAAAACAAACAAATTGATAAAAAATTCTGGGGTTCACATCTAAAATTAATTGACAATGGATGAAGTGTCTCAAACTCTTATAAACATACATGTTAGATCTCAATTCTCAACACGCTCCAGCACGTAGCGGATTTTCAAATTATACACATGGACAATATTTTGGGTGATGTGGAATTCGTATGTCCATTTGAAATTCACACGTGGGTATGAGTAACATGTTCTGATAAATGATAAAATGATACGAGTTTCATATCCAAAACTAATTGACCATATATGAAGTGGGTCAAACCCTTATAAACACACACGTTAGGTCTCAATTCTCAATGTGAAATATATATTCTTGACACAAATAATTAAAGTCTTATACAATCAAACCGAAATGCTTTCGTCAAGAAAATTAAACTGAAATGGTTCTGATATTAGACGGGGATATTTTGAAGAGATTACTTTTTCCAAAGAAGGATATTTTGAAGTCATGGAGTTGGAATAATTTGAATGACAGGAACCCTAGTTTATGACTGCAATAATACTTGATAAAAATGTATGTCTTTGTGAGCTTTTGATAGAGACAAAGCAAAGCCAAGTTGGTCAGTTTTGAAGAGTGAACTTTCTTTTCCACCCCGCAGTAACCACAAGATGTTGCAAAACCGCATGTAGCAAGTGGTATTACGAAATTACATATAGATGCGCGCAGCCGATTCGGCTAGTGGTAATATTCTTTTCTGCTGGCTCTTTTCTCAAATGTATAGAACATTTCACCATGGTAATTTTCTTAAACCTATGTTATTATCACTTCATGATCGACCTACATGCCGTAGACATGCGAAAAATGTCTTTCACAACATATAATTTGTGTGTCGTAAGATTAAATTATCTTTTACGACATAGTTTCTTACGACATATTACATATGTCTTAAAAAACTAATTTTCTTATAGTGACCTTAAAGTCCTTGATCTTTTGTCCTTCTAAAAAAACGAGAACATAAAATGACCATTGATGAGGTAGAGCATGAACTTTTGCATGTCGTAAATGACTATATTTTATAATACACATTTACGGTGTGTTGTAAATGACTATCTTTTACGGCATATATTTAGAGTGTATCGTAAATTGTTTCTTTTACTACCCACGTTAAATGTGTCGTAAAATGTGTCATAAAAGACTAATTTTCTTGTAGTGGTAGTGTACTCACATTGCCGACTAATCATATTTGTATATAAATATAATGTACGTGGAAGAATCCATATTGGCATTTCGAATTCCAGACTGCTTATGGTAATTCTGA
Source organism: Argentina anserina (assembly GCF_933775445.1). Classification (NCBI taxonomy): domain Eukaryota; kingdom Viridiplantae; phylum Streptophyta; class Magnoliopsida; order Rosales; family Rosaceae; genus Argentina; species Argentina anserina. The sequence continues at coordinate 4,774,213 of NC_065873.1, read as the reverse complement.
GAATTGACCGGAAAAGAAGGGATGTAATACGCCATGCAATTCAAGCGCAGCTGCTACCAAATAAGAATCCAGAATCTTCTTGAAATCATTTCAAAACGAATTCTACATAAAGCATTGCATGCATGTGTAATTAAGAGACGGCACTATCCCACTAGTAGCTCGTAGAAAAATTAGCTACATATATGTAGGGACTCGTTATTGTCTCGACCAGAATCACCAGATACCGATCTAGATTCATCTAAACTAGCCTTAATTAAGATGAAAATATTGCTGATTTTCACCTTGTCATCAAATATGTTTCATGCAAGAGGTGCAAAGATGAATGTTCAATAGAACCCATGCCAATAGGCCAATAGAAAAGTAATCTCAGTTGTCTTTGTACAAAAATAAACAAAAGTAAAAAATGGTAACAGTTTCAAACCTAGCTGTGCGCCCATGGTTATGTATTATTAGTTATGCCCCAATCTTAAACAAAGTGTCTCAACACCTTTTGTTTTCTGTCAAGTGAAGTTGTAGTTAGCTAGCCCAATTTAAGTACACAGTCTGAACTGTCGATGATTTAACAATCACGTACAATGAGCCATACTGTACAATCGCGTACAACCTTTAACGTACAATACTGTATGTACTTTCATTGTTACAAACTTACACCCTTAGCATATTGTTATTCAACATTGAGCAAACAGAAAGATGAGAGGCCAAAAATAAAAACAAAAAAACGTAAAAAAAAAAAAAAAGAGGAAGAGGAAGAAGAAAGGACAAAACTACACATCTTCAAGGGCTGAACCATTCCACAAGCATGGAAACTGAGGCTTCAGACGAATAGCGTGTCAAAAGAGAGTTTACACCAACGGCTCGGGCGAAAGTAGGAGCTACCAATGTTGAGAAATTTATCCTTCCTCTGGTTTGGCTAACCCCAACATCAGTGCTTGATGAGGCCAAGGCACTCGACGATACAGTTTGATCCTTTTGACTCTGCCTCTTCGACTCGTTACTCCATATATCCACCGGCGCAGACATGTCTAAAAATTTTCAACAAAGAGAGAAATCTAGTACTTCAGGTACTGAAATTAGAGTGGGATTTTGCTCTGAAAGTCTGATTGCTTTGACGGTAGGAAGTTAAGAACTACTGAACCAGGTAAGATATATATATTTATAAATAAGAAGCATGCACGCAGTACCGGACTACTGGCACACTTGAAGATGACGTTTCACATTTCTTGCTTCTTATCCGAACTTTGGAAAGTTCAAAACCACGGCAAGCATGTGGTATCATTATATATTTAAAGTCAAGCTAATATTGAATACAAAACTGTGGGCGCAAAAGGACGGGCACGTCGTTTAAGTTTTTTTTTTTCAAGAGATTTAGAACCGGGTTTCTCGGAGCATAAGCCTCTAGGGTTTCGAAACTTGGGTTGTGTGCTCCGTCCGATGGTGTGTCGATTGACAATGTTGTCAGACGGGATTTGAGTGTGGCCGGACAGGGGCTTCTCCCTGCAAAGCTGCGAATGTCTAGTGGTTTGTACAAGGAATTGTCGAATAGTGTTGCCTTTTGTTTTGTTGTCATGTGGCGTCCTCTAGCGGGGTCTCCTTCTCGTCGGACATGTGCGATGGTTTGGGTCGGTCGGCAGCAAGGAGAGGAAAGGAGGTGGTGCGATGAGATGGGGAGCCTGTGGCGGAGTTCCACTTTGATCGATTATTCGATTTGAGTGTTTTCTGGGCTTGGGCTGATGGGGAGCCTGTGGCGGAGTTCCACTTTGATCGATTAAAGGTTTTCTCCTTGATGCTGACGTGGTTGACGGACTACGAAGCTAAACGGTGCTTTGGCTGCAGGTTGTCGGAGGGGCGGGGATTGGCGTCGGCGTGGCGCGGCTCGGGGCGGAGCAATTGGTTTCCTCTGTTGGCCAGTGACCTGGGCTGCTGCATTCGTGGATCGTGGGTAGGCTGGGTTGGGCCTAGATCTTTTCAGGCCTATGCTTAGTCTACAGTTTTTTATTGTTAAAGTCTTTTATTTTCATAATAATGCTCCCTTTTTTGTTAGTAAAGAAAAGTGTAACGGGTCTCAACCATATAGTTCATTTTCTTAAGGGTGGCTTGTCACCCATATACATGATTCTTGTGATCGTTAAAGAGCTTGTGCTTGAATGAGCTTTATGCCTAGTGAATTCGTTTCACTGTTTCAAAAAAAAATACGAAACTGTGGGCATAGATTGTTTACTCTTTAAAAAAAAAAAAAAATTTGAAGGAAGATTGTTTACACTTGGACAATAGAGGATGATAGCAGCATCGGAGTAGCTGAAATCCGTTTACATTAACATGAATGTAAAACATTATAAGGCATATCACAGAACTTAATACCAAATTAAATTTGGCTCAGATGTCATCACAACTTATTTAGCTATTGATCTCTTTGATAAGAATGCCACAAACTTTAACTTATTACAGCAGTCATGAGAAAATGAAATAAACTTTTCATGCCATGGCGAGAAACATCCACAATGATATACTGACCAGTGAAAAAGGCCAAAATGTTGAACTTTTTTCCAGCCAGTATCAAACAACCAGAGTCCCAGACCAAAAAGGAAGACCTTTGTCGTAACAAAACTAAGATTTATTATAATGAATGTTTGATACCAAATATACTGCATGTGACGTAAGATCTTGATCTTCTAAACCAAATACAACCTGTGCAAAATTGAGCTGACTGCCTACAAAATGAAGACATTCTCAGATCAGCAATTTGCCGAAAGAACTTGACAACTTGGTCAAAGATGTATCACCATGGAACACTATGAGAGAAGTCAGAAAATGCAAGTAAAAATAGTCAAAGAGGACAGAGGACCTACACACTCACATCGGTAGTAAACTTGTGACACAGTTCTTGTTGGCAGCGGCAGCAGGCTAGCATGTGGTCTGTACATACTCTTTACTGAAATTTACCGCAGTTGAACTGCGCCACATCAGGCTAGCTTGCTGTTAAAACCCAAAGCTTCTTCGAATTGCTTCAAATGGCATTCTCCTGCCAGTGCGCCAAAATGGTGTCTGAAAAGTTGTCCATCTTTATAAACCAGTGAAGACAGGCTTAGCAACCACCAAATAAGAAATGACTCCACTGCTTCACGTGACATGCATAATCTCAACCAGGTCATCACAGTTTAGAGGCAGGTAACACTCGAAAACTTTCGAGTTATCCTTCACTAAAGACACAGCTGGCCATTGTAGATAGGGCAAAGGTCTAATGAACCAGATAATCAATAACTGCAGCTATTAGACACAAACGGCCAATTTTGTTCCGAAATAATCACCATGGCTCATTTAATTGATCGGGAGAAACAAAGCCAACAGAGATGGGATTGCTGAAGCAATTAATGCCTTGCCCAGTGTAAAAGGCTCCATTTTCAATTAACTGATTTCGCAAGGCAAAAATGAATTAATCAATCCCACTCATGATTAATCCACTGCGTACATATAGAGGCAGCAGCTTCAAAAGTTCAAATCCAAGGTGTCCAACCTTCGTACATGTTGCAAAGATTGTCTACACTAGTGGCTTGCTTTAGCAGATAGTCCACTTGTTCGGAGATACTAAACTCTCTGAGAATACACAAACTTCCAGTCAAACCATTTATAACCAACAGTATAAAACAATATCTATAGAAGAAGCAGGTACCTGTCATCAGATATATCTCGACCATCTAGTTTCATCTCAACTCGTCTTAAGATTGACATCGCATAAGGGTTTTTACCTAGTGAGAAGAGAAAAATATACACAGGTAAGGTATGGGTAGACTGAGTAAGAGCAATTATGGATCTTCATAGCATAACAGTTGACACACAATATTTATTCTTCGTCCAAAAATTAAAGTATATTCATATGTTCCTGTACAAGAGAACTAGCTTTTCCTCCATCCCCGTTTAGTATTTTTCAGAGGACAACCATTTCTTCTGTATGCGTACACCTTTTATGTAAAAAAATACCAAAACATATTCACGACTAATTTCAAACATGGAATCTCAAATAAATTAAGTATTCTACAATTTGTTAAATGGAGGGAATGCCAAAATGTAAAGCCTACACGAATTGGACAAGGAAAGTTAGCATTAGTAATCCTTGTTGCACCCTTGTTAAAAATTAGAATAAAATATTTGTTACTCCAATTTTTAGTAAGTCGATAATTTAGTCCTTCATGTTTCAATTTCAACTAATCACTCCTTATATTTTCAAATTCTAAACAATTTGGTCATTCTGTTAGTGTTTTTTTCCCTCTTATGTGATGTTTGTCAAGTCAACAACTTAATGGTACAATTGGATGACGACATAACGGAATGACCAAATTGTTTAGAATTTAAAAGTATAAGGAATAATCAGTTGAAATTGAAACATGAATGAATAAATTGTTGACATAATAAAAATTGGAGCGACCAGTATTTTGTTTTAACCCTTCAATGGATAACTGTATTGGAGTTATATTTAATACTTATTAATAATCATGGAGCTAAAGGTCTTGAAACCAAACAACAGAAAGAATTACTGTCTGTCTCCCTCCCCTTCAACTCATTGACAAATATTTTATATCTTGTAATATGCTTATTAGTTGAGCACTTGATGCCAACCAAGACTTCCTAACCATCTTTTTTACTTAAGTCAACCATTAAATCTGAGTTACATATTTGAAAAAAAAAATTATATAAATATATATAACCTGTTTCAGGTGCGAACGTCTGCACCGTACAGATTCGGTGATTCCGGCCACTGGCAGCGCACGACAACGTGGAAGGTGCCGGCCGCACTTCCCCTCCCGGCGCTCCCATCTGTGCCGGCCAAAATCTCGAAATTTCTAGAAATTTAAAGTTTCTCAGCCTCTATGGGCCGGCGCTGCAGCTCCGGCCGGCACAGACAAGAGCGTCGGGAGGGGCGAGCATGGCCGGCACCATCCGTGCCGTCGTTGCGCGTTGCCGGTTGCCAAAATCGCGAAATCCGCACGGTGCAGACGTCCGCACCTGAAAACTTTTCTATATATATATATATATGTAATACCAAAGTAGCACTTTTGGTGAGCAAGGCGAGACAGGAACAGAAAATATACACACTAAAGAGGAAAGGAAAATCAAACACAGTGCAGGATCAGATTGAATGGGATTATCATGCTTACCTCTTCTCGCTCGACTAGAAACATGTGTAGAGTCACGAGTTTCATCTTTGATTATAACCTTGTTTGGTGAGGAAATTTCATCTTTACCACCAAACACCACCTCTCTATTCTCATTTAAAGGATGTGAAGTATCCGGAAAGACACTGATAGGGACATCAGTCTGTGATGCCAGAGCCAACGGATATTCATGTAGGGCACTAGGTGTTGACTTAAGAGAGCCAATATGAATGTTATCAGATTCTGTATAATTTGATCTGTGCGGAGAATTCAACATATCTTGCCTATCAACTTGAGAGTAAGGTGTGGTATTTTGAAAATCTGTAGAATCTCTGCTACTAGCTCCAAGCAAAAGCAGTTGCTTCATATCTTCTTGATCATTGATGCTACCTGGAAGACTCAATTCCGCCGAAGTAATGCCAGAATCTGCACTACAACTGCATATACTATCTGGTGGTGATAACCATCCTTTATCTTCCAAAGGAAGTCCAACGACAATGAAATCTTTGGTGCTTTCACCATTTGATATGGAGAGATTCTCTGTCTCCTTGTCATCAAACTCAGAAGCATCAGCAGCAAGATCTGGCCTTGATACATCAGTCACTGGAGATTCAATTTCCTGGCTTTCCCCTAGTCCTTCAAGAGCCTATAGGGAAATTTCAAAAAACAAGCAAAAAAAAAAAATTGTTCTTAGCTACACAAGCTGTTCTATATGATGTCAATTTATAATTTAAGACGAGTATGACTATACTTTATGAAGATTCCCAGCATGGAGACTTGCAGTTCGTGCAAGCCTGGTCAACATAGAATAAAGCCCCTTCACAGATGACGTAAGTGAGGGCACCAAGGGATCTAAGATCTGACAAGCCTCCCTGATTTTTAAAGAATAGGACTGGTATATGGCTTGGCCATGAATAGGAGATATTTCCATCTTAGTCTCTTTTTCCCTACATATTGCATCAGTCATAGCAGCTACATCCTTGGACAATACTGTTTCCAGTGGAAGAAGAATTGCATTTGCCTGCTCAAGATGTAAACAAACAACTTATATGGCCGTTATCATCATTAGTAAAGTACGTGACATGGATAATAAAAGAAAAATACACATGTTCTTTATTCAAATAATGCCGTTTAATAATTCATTGATTAGTTCAGCAAAGCATTTTTAATTAATTAACTAACCAGCTTCTAACTTCTATGAAGTTAATATAATATCATTTTTGTTCAATGAGTAAAATCACCAAAATCAGGAAAAAAAAGGAAAATAATTAATTATCATGCATGTGTAGTATTATTCAAATGTTCAGGAATGACGAGTAAGATACTTTTTCAAAATACAGTACTTTTGGAAAAATCTCAATACATTTTTGAACTACAGAAGTACTGCTTAAAAAATATAGCATTACGTGTATAATCTGCATATTATCAAAAATACTACTAGGGAGGTGATTGTCAACAAATGTAGTAAATCATACAACATGGTGACAGTTATCAGTTATCACCCTGAACACCAGCAATAACTAAAACTAAAATCCGCAAAGTTGAAAACCTTGGAAGCATATTTGAACCAGAACAAGCAAATTTTTCCCTTTTTGACATAAATTAATTTACGCAATGGCAAAAAGGGTGCGGTTCTGGGAACTCTTGGTTAGAGGATTAACCCTCAAAATTATACTTTTTATTTTTCCAAGGTTGTTCAGACTATAAAGACACACCAATTGGGTAGAAGATTAGCAATTAATCCCCAATTATCCGGTATAACGGAACTTCGGTTTCTAAATGACCAAGGGATTGAGGATTTTGCCTTGCTGAAGGTTAAACTAGAAAATGAGTGAAAATGACTGATTAGTGGAGTCCAAACCAGATAAAAGGAGGTGGAAGCTTGAGTTTACTGGAAATTTTCTTGCATATCATTCCATGGCTTCTTCATTAGCCGTGGATCAGATCTCATGTCTGCTCCTGCAAAGTTTATTTGGAATTTCCAGGCCCCTACTAAGTTGTAGATTTTAGGATAGCTTGTGGCACATGGAAGGACAAATACATGTGATATTCTTAAAAGGAGAATACCAGGGAAGTTTTTTCTCCTCACTGGGGCATTATATGTAAAGCTCAAGGGGTATGTGTGGATCATGTTTTCGTTCACTGTCAAGTCGCTAACTTATTATGGAAGAAGATATTTAAGGAGGCAAGAGTGGACTGGACAACATCAGAGAGGAGTGACATGCTATGAAAAATCTTTCATCTTTTGGGTAACGGAAAAAAAAACCAACGTACTTTCGGTTGTGGGGTGCTACCTGTAGTTTGAGTGGTAAGATGGAAAGAAATAAGAGATTATAGAAAACCTTTGGTGGGTGGAGAGGGGAAACCTGTGGGATTCTAGGTAACCTTATGGGCCTCTGCTACTTCTAAAGAACTTTATGGACTATAATCTTTCTTCCATTATTTTTATCTGGGATAGCAGCCGTGGTATATGCCCCTAAGCTTTGGCTGCTAGATGACCTGCTAAGCTTTTAGGCATAGTTACCTTCTTTAATTATTTAAAGCGGACTCCTTGTCTGCCTTTTTGTACTTTGCTTTTTCTTTCAATAGCAAGCTGTTACTTAAAGAAACAAGTATACGTACATATATGTATATATGTATATAATATTGAATAAGGGACAAGGGGAACCTTTGAAAGGTCTTCCACAAGAGAACAGTGAACTGCAGCAGCCTCCTTTCCTAGACTGTGAACATCATGTAGATCTTCCGTTATTGCAAGGACCTGGCGAATGGAAGTATTAGCCATATAAGAAACCATCATGGAAGCTTCACTAAATACAGAAGGATATTAAGTTACAATGAATAGCAAGCCTTAAGAAATCTTGATTATTAGACCAAGTACCAGTTAAGTTGTATTGAAATTTAATAGTAAACTTGTAAAGTATACCTCTTCAAGCATGAAACCGCATTCAGAAGTCAAAGTAGAATGACGATTTGACACACCAGCATATGCCGTTAGTGCCACACTGGCCTCGCATGCACAATCCCTCATTGCAAGAACCGTGCTTTGTAAATCACCTGTCGGATATAAATTCAGCATATGAGATGATTTATAAATATAATAATACTGAGGGTTTCGTGAAGATGATAGAGTTATAAAGAAATGTATTAATTCATTATCATAAGAAATGCATACTACTAATGTATGTGTAGAATTATGTAGCACGTGTGAAAGAGAAGGCATGACCTGAAGCTGACTTTGCTTTCAGAGATGCAAGACTAAGTTCATTGGTAGTAGAAGACAATCCACTGGAAGCAGTTTCCATTGTGCTTTGTGCAAGCTTCCATTCTTGTTCAGTGCCTAATGAAACAAGAGTTCACACTTTCACAACTAGTATGCATATCAAATAGGTACCAAAAATAGATTTATTGCGAACCAATATTTGAAACTCACGAGCAAAAGAGTGGTAAGTGATGTCCAATCTTTTTAGCGCATTTAAGTAACCTTGCTGCCATGTCCTACCATCACCACCAGTCCTGGTTGGGTAGATCTCTCCTGGAGACTGGAAAAGGCCATCTCGTGATGCCTCAAACTCCAATACAGACATACAAATCTTTACAATATCTGATGCCTTTTCTTTAGCTTGCCACAGCAGTTGTCGTCGCTTTGTGAGATGGTCATGAAACTCAGGAGGAATTCCAGAAGTTTTGCTTGAGCCATTTCCAGCTGCACTGGTATTTGGGCCACCACAGGCCCACCCCATTGCTCTCTCAAGCTGCCCTTCGGCTGTAAGGGAACTTCGTTCACATGCTTGGAGCGACTCTATAGACCTGGCTATCTTCGACACAGAAGTCTGTAAGCTTTCCAGCATATTAGGTCTGCTAAGGTTCAAGAGAATAGGATGCAAGCTATCATCACCACCAAGAAATCTATGAAACATGACCCTACTACTATATGAAGGAATCAAAGTAGCATCATGCATCCATTCCATCTGAGCAATCTCCAGGCCAGTCTTGCATAGAGCTTCTCTGAATTCGTTCACCTGCCTTTTCATAACAGATACTGCTACCTTTGCTGCTCTGGCAGTTTCATGTGCATTGCAGAATTCCTCGAGCATAAGTTGAACTTTTTCCAGGGCCCCAACGTCTTTCTTTACAATATCAAGAGCAACCTCCTTTGTACCGTGAGTCAGTTGCTTGAGATGCTCAATTTCTTTATCTAAGCTAGCCAATAAACTAGGACCAACTCGTTCTTTCAGGTATCTACAAAAATGTACTTGAAGCTGCATTTCAAGCTTTCTCTTAACAACATTGAAGAGCTGGTCAAATGCTAAAGTTTGATCCATATATGAAGCTACATCATTCATACATGAATCAAGAAAAGAATCAAGGACACCAATTTTCCAAACAAAGAAAGAATGCGGATTTAATACACTGCCAAGCTTCCAAACGTATTCAGATATTGGATACCCTGTAGTCAATAAATCTCTTAAATTAGGAACCTCATTTGAGTGTGAAGTATTAGAGCCTCCAATTGATGACAATAACTTATCAATTGCTTCCAACTCAGAAAAGGGCTGAACAAGCAGGGTCAGTAGCACCTTGCTTTTTGAGGCATGCAGTTCTCTTTCATCTTTGGCACCAACTAGAGACTGAAAATGATGTGCAGAAGTAGTCAGGGCATTCTTTATATCAGATTCTCTTCTCATGAGGGCAGAAGTGCGCAAATCTCTCTGGTTCCAAGTTTGGTGGAGTTGGTCTAGCTGTGCCCTACAAGCTTCTTCTTGGGAGGCCAGCTCCTCTGCCTCTTCCCATGAGAGATGATCCCTACCTTTCATAGCAGCTTCTTCAAGAACCAACTGCTGCTCAGTAATGAGGCCAACCCTAAAAAAGTAGTTCTGTTCCAATTCAACTAAAGATGCCCTCTCCATCTCTACCTCAATAAATTGCTCGAGTATCGTATCAATTGAACCCCGAATCTGGGAGATCACTCCAAATGCATCCATGACTTCTGGATTCAGTGAAACCGCAGATCTTATTACATCTGGAAGAACAGCTTCGGTCATTTGCCCAATCAAGCTCTTGAAGGATAGTAAACTGGTTTTAAAAATGGCAGCCCAATTTCGATCAGAACCATAGCCTGGATGGCCCTCTGTGTCAGCAGTAAGAACATCTCTATCAATTAATTGCTGTAACTCGTAAAGAAGCCCTGCTAAAAGTATACACTTCTCAACTTGCTCTTCAAATCCAGAGAAAATAGTTTCAAATTCGTAATGAATCTGATTTGTAGCAGTTCTTTGTACAGTTGAGTGACTGAATATATTGAGCACCTTGAGCTTTACCTCATTATACAGATAACTCGCAGCTGTATTTAAGACATATAAGACTTTCTCCTTTTTCTCACTCAGCTCCCCTTGCAATCTAGCACCTTTTGTATCATTCACATCATACTTTGATTGCCCAAATTGGACGGACAAAATAGCATCTTCTTCCTTTGCAATACCGGCAGATTGCATGTATTTCATAAAAGCAGAAAAAAGTCGATCCTTTGCCTGTGATTCGGTCTCAGAGCCAATAGAGTGCACTAGCTCAGCACACTCCTGTTCAAGCTCTTCTATCTCTCGGGAATAATTCTCCACTCTACGGCACAGATTATCATGAATGTGTTTGATAGAATCAAAATTCTCTCCATGCCCTTTGGAAATAAGATCAGAACCCTGTATTCTAGCAAGAGAGAGAATATCAGAGGAAAGAGCCCCAACAGATAACTGCAAAATCTGCGACCAACCATTAACTGCACTTGTTGTAGTGTAATTTAATGGCAAAATTCTTTGCAAAGCCAAAGAATATACTTCAAGAGCGGCTGTGGCAGAAGAGAGTCCATCATCTAATTCAGAGACTAGCTGAGCAACCTCCCTATCTATATCGTAGCACTGTGCTTGTGTAGGCTCAGGAACAATGGTCAGTGGAACCCCAGCCACCAGCACTGCAGATGTCAGAGACAAATTATCCTGCATGCTACTAAGCTTTAAGAAGGCACTTACTTCTTGAATTAAATTGCTACGTAAAGCATCAAGGATCCTTCCGTGTTGTTCCATCCAGGTTGCTGCCTCTTGAGATTTCTCAGCTACCAAGGCCTTCGCTTGCGCAAATTCTCGAGCCTGAACTTCAAACAAGGCACGAGTTTTTTCTAAATTGACAGTTGCGTCAGAAACAATTGACTTCGCAGTTGTCTCGTGCAAAATTAGGTTAGATCTCTCTTGATCAGCTCGATAGAAGAGTGTAGATGCAAGTTCATACTGGCTTAGAACATCGGCAAACCTCTGAGAAAAAAGAAAAAAAAGATCAGTCAGCAGAAAAAAAAAATGTAATATTCCCCCAACCCCATATGAAGAACCATACCTCAAGAGCAGATTCAACAGCTGGTAAAGTAGACAGTAAAAGATCATGATGTTCCTGGTTACAATTAAAGGACACAAAATATATTAATTAGTTCCACATCTATGCATATGGACTACAATCCAAGGACTGTTGTTATGGACAGAGAGACTAAAAATAAATACATTTCTCTGAGTCTGATATAGATAAGAGTGGCAAAAATAGACTCAAATTTCAGAAGATTTTTCAGATATAAGATGAAAGAAATACACACTAACATATAAATTCCATGTTACCAAGTTCAAATTCTAGGTACAGTCGAGACGGTTTCAAGCCATGCAATCAGGGGTAAAAATAAATACACACAAAAAGAACAAAAGTAAATGCTGTTCAAAACCCAGGCTAAGACATCATAAATTCGAATACCAAATATTTGGTTCATCTAGGCTGTGAAAAGATGATAGACCCACATGTGACAGAGGGTTATGACTTATGAGTATAACAGAAACTATCCAAACTGCTTACAATTATAACAATAGCGATAAACCATCAGAGGCGTAATTATAGAATGAATACACACCTGTAACGGGACACGTATTTCCTGCACACGAGATGCGAATAAACTCAGACTGACAGCCAACTCCATGCCCTTTCTTTCTTCACCGCCAATTGCAGCGTCATCATGAAAATCTCCTCGTGTCCATTCCACCAGGGGGTCCCAAACAAACACTTCCATTAACATCAAAAGTACGTCTTTGTTCTTCTTCAAAACACCAATGACTGATTCACAGTTTGACCTAAAGGTACCTTCTACTCCAGTCATCCCTAATGCTGCTTCAATGGTCTGTGTAAGGCGGAAGGGTACGATTTCCGGAATTTTTAATCTCTGCCCTTTATCAAAACAAACATTGTAATCGATATGTACCATATCACCACTACAAAAATCCATGAGGATATTATCCAAGTGTCTATCCCCAAGGCCAAGAATGTGGCCCACCATGCTCATGGCAGCAACACTTCCAGAAAACCTACAATATTAAGTGTGCAAGTAACATTAATCGGCTTACAATATTTTGTGTATCTTACTGTTATATGAGTGTAGATTACCCAAGAAATAGATAAATAAATATGTATATATGTATATATATTTAACAAATAATGGGATATGACACTACATTAAAATGAAAAATGCCACCTACTAAAATCAATTAACGCATCCATGGTACTTAAGCTCAACTTTCAATTTAATAACTAATTTAACACAACTTGAACCCAGTGCTCATAAACAGAATATTGGTGAGTGGTGACCAATATGAGGTCCCCAGTTGTGAGGTTCAAATTATTATTATTGTATTCCTGACAACTGGAAGTTATCTCAGACCACAGTTACAGATACGTCCAACAGTAGAGAATCCACATAAATTTTTAACTGCTCGTGACTTGTGAGAGATGCTACTCAAAGATTGTGCACTCAATCAATGATCATATAAACTCAAAAATCATATTCATAAGAATGAGATGATGACAGCATGTACAATATTATTTGTTTGTCAGTGACTCAAAAGTTCAACACATAAGACTATTTAGAAGCATGATGTTCAAATAGCAACTGGATGTTCCTATGACAAAGATGTGAAGCAGGTTCTTAAGATAATCTGACTTTATGATATAATGCAATGGGTTATTAGCTAAATAACATTAAAAAGTTTCTTGTGAATTGCCATTACCTTTTCTGTTTCGAACTGAAGGATTTGAATCCTTCACTAGCACACCAAAGTTCTTGATAGAGAAGCTGTCTAGGAGTCTCCTTCATAAGATCCATAAGAACTTTACGCTTCACCTCATGAGGCCAGTCTCTTCGTGAAATTACTCTCCTTATCCCTTTCTCTTTCAGTGCTGGAATGATTTTACCATAAAACATATCACTAGGTCGGGGAATAGCTGGAGGAGCAGAGCCTTTTGAATTACCACCACTTACTGCTGAGAGCTGTGCCAGTTGGATGCGGGTTTGCCAAGACTTAAAGACACTGTAAATACTAATCACATTACCCACCCACTGGATAAGACCAGCCCGGCCACTAATTGGAGTCACAGAATAATAGCGGACACCAAGAAAGTGACTATGAGTTGCCACTGAGGAATGCAGGAAACCGTTTATAGCTTGCAAAAGTTGCATGATTCTGGCATCAAGCCGCAGGTCTTCCCGGCCTTTCAAAAGATATGTGTATTTTTGACCATCAGACCCAAGAATGGCAAGTTTCTTAGGCTTAGTCTTGGTTGATATGATAGCCACATCCTCAGAGAACGAAGCAATGGTAACAATTCCTTGGAGATCAGCACTTAATCCTCTGTCAGGTTCAGAGACTGTATCTTGCTTTTCAAGACCTGGCATTGGAACATCAGATGATGACAGTAGAGCCAATTGTGGTGCAACTTCTTTTAAACAAATTGATGACTTCCTTTGATAAGATGCTAAGGAGGAAGCAATGGTATCAAATGGACGCCATGCATCTCCAAGTGCTGTAGCAGATGCTGGAGGCATCTTGAAGGCTATGATGGCTGATTTCAAACGATCTTTATACTCCTCATGGAACCATACCTCATGAGGTGTTTCAGGTTTCCGTGATGTAGAAGATAGACGACGTTCTAAGGCCACAACAATAGGAGCCATCATAGCTGAGTATTTAGCAGCATTTATCTTGTTCTTCTCACTCTGGCTAAGAGTAATATTTTCTGCAATTCGTGCAGCTTCCTCCTTCAGTACATTTATTCGCCTCGTCACATCTGAAAGCAAATTAATACCAAATAAAATAATTGAATACAGAACAAAGACGGTGTTATCTGGTGGACATAAACTAGGGATTGAAACACAACATGCATGAAGGCAGCTCATTTGTGATTAACGCTTACACATCAGTTATCAGTCTACAATTTCGTGTAAAAATTAAGCAAGATTAACAACAAAAAGCTAAACCTACTTAGAGTTTATACATCATCCAGAAAAGATATTGCAAACAAATTCTCATAAAAGTGAGGGCAAACATACCTGTGTGCAGATCTTGGAGTGTGCTGAGCCATAGCTCCTCCCAAAGAACAGTTACATTCCCTAGCTCATTTATCACGAGCTGCACATCCTGAATCAATCTTGGGTATAGTTCACTCTGCATGTAACATGATTATTCTTTAAAAATAATTTATATTTCATGTTTGAGCAAGAAATGATTTGGAATCTGAGTGAGAATTCAGCACAATTAACATAATTTGCAATATATAACCAAGTTTTAAAAAGAAAATAACATAACTGGAAAAGTTAACGCATAACACGCCTTAGATTATACTAATTACTATTTTGTTATTTACTCAGAAGTTGTCATCTGCCTTTTTTTTTTTAAGGGATATCTGCCTTTTGTTGTTCCTAATGATGACGGTGTCAAAATTTCAGAGTTAATGTGAGCTAGCCCCTTGAGGTGAGCTACGAGCATGTAAATCATCATTCTTTTAACAATTTTGTTCAACAAAAAATCTCCTTCATTTCCTGTTCTTTTAAATTGTGTCAAGATCCAAGAGTTTTGAAAAACTGAAGCAAATAACTAAAACCTAATTAATCAGGTTTTTTATAATAGAAAATAAAACATGGGAGATAGATTGTTACCAAACAACCAAGTATGTGTTGGAGCTCCTCTGAAGGCTTCTCTTCGTAAGCATTCACATCAACTAATGTTGGGTACACTATGGACCAAGGAGATTGTTTGGCCAGCATCATTAATAAACCCTCTAACTGCTTTCGTACCACTTGCTCAGGATGAGAACTTAACCGAGCAAATAATTGGGGGGTAACCTCCTAGAATTGAAGATTGTAATCAGAGAGAGAGAGAGAGAGAGAGAGATCAAATCATCTCACTTTAATTAGCAGGATGGATATAAACCAGGTAATAACAGCTTACCTGCCATGGTGACAAAGGAACTGTTGAAAGAACAGGTTCAAGTGTATCTTTCAACTCAGCTCCATAATTGAGAAGAATATGCAGGACGTACAAAGTGGCCCTCAGCGTATAGCTGCCAGTTTTTTGTTTCAGAGGCTCAGAACTAGAGTCAGCCAAACCACTATTGCTAATTTTGGCAGATGAATATGAAAGATACTGTATATATCCTTGAGCTGCATGGCCAAAGAGGGACACTCTCCTCCTCCTCAAGGACCACCACATGGATTCTAACTCATTGATTACGGGAAAAATGTTGGTTTCATTCACGCCAATATTGGCTTGAAGGAAGCATGTCTTCAACTGAGAAACTAGAGCAGCAGAAAGGCAATCTTCACTTGAGTCTTCAACACCAGGTGCCCCAGAAACAGTTTCAATAATATTCACCACTTGCAACTTTAATGCCATCACAATGTTGTCATTCCCAGCAGAATCAACTCCCTGTTCAGCAGTGAAATCTGCATCATCCTTATTTTGGAAATGTGCTAAAATCAAAGATTCCACTTTTCTGACCTCATCTTCAGTTAGCTTGAATCTCTCAGGTAAAACTTCATGAACAAGGTATGGGGAAAATGAGCATGAGCAAAGAGTATTTTCATGTGGGGTTAAAAGAGATTGTCTGGCTTGTCTGAAACACCAAGAGGCATAAGAAATCCAGGACTTACCCATAGTAGGGCATAGATGAGTGGACAACTTTGTAGCTGTACCAACAAGTTCCTCAACAATAGGACCCAGAGGTGCTTTAGAGATTATGACCTCATCAACAAATGAGGATCTGCCTCTGCTGGGAGATGAAGAATTAGCCATTTCAAAATCTGATCGCATCTTAACAACAATTTCATCGAGCTTGAAATCTGTATACTTCTTTTTAAGCCATTTTGAGAGTTTCAAGCATGCCTTGGCTTTCAGAATACTATTGTCAGCATCAAATTTCATAGACAGTGAAGAAACCATGATAGGACTTACAAAAGACCACAGGTTGGTCAAAGCATCCTCCACATTGTTTTCAGCATACATTAGCAGGATACCCTCATATTGAAGATTTGAGATGAGAAACTCCCGGTTTCTTTCTTCAGAGCAGCTCAATAGATTATCTTTGAGATAGCTGTTTAAGCGATTTGCCAATAGTAAGTTTCTTCTTTTACGGGCCAAAATCAACAAGTTCATACAGAGCTTTAGAGTAGCAGGAGAAACAGGAGAAATGGTTCGATAAACACGAAGAACTTTTAACCAAGGGTCACAGTCTTGATGAACTCTGCCTATTTCTGGCTGCACATATGAGCTTAACACGGATTGAAAAGGCCTGGGCTTATCCTGGCTACTTTTAATCATGTAAAATTCCTCAAATGCAAAGATGCAGTGGGACTGAGTAGCATATGCAGCTGCCTCTTCTAACCCATCCAGTGGCAGAACAGACAATGTTTCCTCTAGCATCGATCTGGCCTTCACTAATTCATGTGGCACCTTATCTACCTTTTCCTCATTATGAAATAGCATAGCCTGTAAAAGCATCTGCTCACTTCTTTGCAAGGCCAATTTGGGATCAAGTGCGAGCTCGCTGCTACTTTTAGGGGTCAAACCAAGGCATGCCCATGCTGCCTGACATTCACCCACATCATACTGTGCCAGGGCATGAATTGCATTAATTTCATTACCAGTAGTTGTTAGTGCACCACAGTAACTCTTCCCCGCATGCTTGGCTCGAAGTGTTTGCAACTCCAGTAACCAAGATTCTAATGAATTCCAATCACAAACAGAAGTATAACACTCAATGATGCGTGCAATAACAAACTGCACACCATCAGAACCCAAGGAACTCAGTGACTCCTCAGTCTGTAGCAAGTGAGTAAAGTGAGCAGCAGCCTTTTCATATTTACCTTCTGCCTGATATACTAGCCCAGTAACCCATGTAATTGGCCCAGATACCCTACTGTTACAAGACTGGTTGTCCTCTACAAGAAAGGAAGAGAACATCAGCAATACCCATTTTTCCAGTCCAATTAAAGCCTCAGATTCATGATTCTTACAGAAAGCCAACGCCATGTGCCGTAAAATCCTCAATATGTCTGCAGAAAATCTACCCTTGATATTATGGAGGTGCTCGGTTACTTGTACCCTAGAGTTGTCATTTAAAGCTGAAGCTACAGAATTCCTGAGCTCCTGTAAACGCAGCGAACAGTAGTGAATCGTAGCATCATGGCATTGTAGAGCTAAACCAGCGTTCATCATTGGCTCACATATACGGGAGAACCACTCCTCACATACTTTCTTGTTAGCTCGAAAAAATAGGGAGCTTGATCGAGCAGCAGATGGTAAAACAGCAGACCCCTCATATGCATTGTATACATTTTTCTTTAGAGCCTCTACAAAATCAATTAGTAACCTCATTGGTAGCAAATGAGCACCAGAAGACCCTATCATGCTCAAGTTCCCATCAGTCTGCTCACTATCATACTGTAATAGGTGTGCAGCATCCAAAAGCATTCGCTCTAATGCTGCAAAAGTCTGGGTTGGCCCACCAAGGTTAGTCCGAAGCCGTGTGGAGATACAATATCTAGCAGTTTCTTGGATAGCCCACCAAGCACCGGCCAGGGTATTGACTGAGCAATGTTTTTCAAGAAAATCATCATCCACTTTGATGTCCAACCACACACCATTAGCAACATTTCCTGTTTCCTCGAGCTGACCTGCAACAAGGTCTTTTGAACTTCGACAACTATGAATAAGCCGTTGGATCCAAGAAGCAAGAGGCACCTTCCATCTTTGGGATATGTAACTCAATATGGTCACTAGTTGTTGCGAGTGAAGTTGCTGCGGGAGCTGTTTCAAGGAAAACACTTGCTTCCACTGCAGGTTAGAACTGTTGCCTACCTGAACAGCACCAGCCCTAGATGATGGAGATGTACCATAATCATGAAGACCACATGCATACAATGTAGTAGGTACAACTATAGCAAGAAGTCTAACAAATGTATTTTTTATATCAATCTCTGGATCACCGAGTTTTCCCAACACCACTTCAGCCATGCAATTGAAGTAAAAAGGATGTACAAGCCTTGCCTGTAGTAACAACTCCAATACTATTGCAACATGTGACCTCACTTTTGTTTCCCTATCAGATGCAGCATCCAAAATTGAGTAAAACATATTACCAATAATCCTATCATCACCATACACTTTATAGAAATGAATTTCTGAGTCTGATTTCTCATTAAAAGCAATAACATTCTCACAAAATCTTTGTACCCAATCCAGCGCAGTTACTTTTACTGCAAGAGGCGAAGAGACATGAAGAGCTTTCACAAAAAACAGACCGTACTTTCTCAGATTCTCAACAACCACATCTAAATGTTCATTCGTCAAAGACTCACCAGCTAGTAATTTACCAGAAGTAACATCCACTGAAGATTTTCTGCTACTCAGATATAACAAAGAGCAGGTACTTAGGAATTTAACTATTGTTAGCCTGTCAAACGTCTTCAAAACATTGACTTGCAAATCTGCATATTCCAGAATAGGAAGGTCAAAGGGATTAAATTTCTCAATAATAACGTTTATCAATGTTTCTGACCTCATAAGATACAGTGTTGCAATGTCTGGTTGGCCAATCAAACTATAATTTTTACCCCCACTGAAGAAAACACATGACAACAGAACCTTCAAATCAAATTTAATTAGCGCAAACAATTCGTGTTTTGAACATGTGATAAAACGTGCATGAACCTCATCGTCCTGGCCCAGGGTTTTCTCTAGCATCCCTTTTAATAACTCCAGCTCCTCTGTCAATGAAGTCAGTGCTTGTTCAACAACTTCATTATTCTCGTGTTGAAGCAAGAATATATAAGTGGCAGCCGAACTGCCTGTTACCAAGTGATTAGGATGCAAACGCAACTGAGAGATTGGAGAATCAAATTGCAGTAATTTCTGCACAGACATTGGAAGAAGCCCAAATTTCTGCAATGATAATAATTGGAGATTAGTTTTTAACACTCCATGAACTTCGAAGGAGGTAATTCTTCCAGCTCCCATTGCTTGGTTCCTATTGTCCACTTCCAAGCTTTGAAATAGAATATCAACAGCAAGTGCATAAAAGGAGGAAAATCTTTCACAAAAAATTTCTGCCAGCAGAGTCAAACACTTCCATGAATCCCCAATCCATTCCAACCACCCAAATTTCCTTCCAACCATAGATAAGCACCCCAACAACCGAGGAATAATTCTGTTAAGGGGTTCAGTAATCTGTTCAAGTCGATTCAATTCCAGCAAACCAGAAGCAGTGGACTGCAATACTGTTGAAAAGCATGAAAGTAACGCTAGCAACCTTCGGAATTGTTGTTGGGTTCCATGGCTTACGTCCTGAATCAAAACATCCATGTCACCTACAAACTTCGAAAGCAATCCCAGAGAAAACTGCAAATTACCAACCCAATGACTCTGAAACTGCAAGAAACTATCCATTATAATCCGTCTATCCGTTTCAGCAAGATCCGGCACCAACGCCCACCCGAGAAGCAGATCAACAATGTCAAGAAAATGAGGCTGAAAGTATCTAGAAAACTTCAACGATATCAAAGCCAAAACACCAAGAAGGCGATGCAACAGACTCAATGAAGTCCTCTCATCCTCAAGAAGAACCTGGCACCCTTTAAGAATTGACAAAGCATATCTCTCAATCCCCCCAACGTCTCCAACATTAACAAACTCCCGCAAGCCATCCAATGCCAACTCCACAGTCCCATCTCCGGCACTGATATTGCTAAGCAACGGCAGCGCCCAACCAATGAACCGGTCAACCAATCCCCCAAGCATAACATGGTTCTGCCTTCCATTTGACGTTATCGGTATAGAACAAACCACAGCACAAAGAGCACCATATGCCACCGCAGCCTCTTGTCTCACCCCATAACATCTACAATCCAATTTCCACACATACAAATATGAACAAAAATAATTCCGGCTAGACAACATAGCAAATTCAAAAACCTATACAATAATAACCACATGATTTTGCATGATACGAATCGAAATCATAGCCATTTTAAAATCCGATTCCTTCATATAAAATTAGGCATAATAAGAAGCTACATACTTCCAATTTCTCAGTAAAGAAACACTAGTTTAGGTTTAACAGGGCAAATTTTATAATCTGATCCCTGTACATATGATTAATTTTCCAATTTTCACAGTAAAAAAAAACACTAACAGCACCACAAAATTAGGTTAAACAGATAATAAAGCGAGAATGATAAACAGTAAACCCTAACAGAGAATATAACTGTGAAATTGAGGAAGAGAAAGGGGTTTTACTTATCGGAGAGGAGCTGAGAGAAGCCCTGGGCGAGGAAAGAGGCGGAGTGAGTAACGAGGAGGGAGTTCGGAGGGTAGAGAACGGCGCGGTGGAGGGAGTTGACGGCGGCGAGTCGAGCAGAGTCATCGTCGTCAGGTTTTGAAGCGGAAGAGGAGTCGTCCTTGGGGAGCGCGGCGGAGAGAAGCGCCGCAAGCTGCTGCTGCTGGTGGTGGAGGCCTTGCATCACTCTCTGCTTGCTTTAGCATCTCTCATTCTCTCTCTTCCCTCTGGGCTTTACTGAAAGTGATTTCTGGTGTTTCTGAAGTGGCTTTTTCCGGCAAAATATGAAATTCAAAGACCTTTTTACGTTTGTACTGCGCAGTTAAAACATATTATTGTTTTAACTTTTGTGTTTTTTTAATTATAAAAGTAAGGACAAAAATTAAAAAAATGCATCGTTATTAATTAGAAAAAAAATCACCACTTATTTCTCAATTATAAAAATGTCATCTTAATTGAGTAGAAATTAGAAAATAGTCAATAAATTTAGACTAAAATTAGAACAAAATCACTTTTTTAAATATTGTTTCCTAACTGTTTTATCATTTCTCACTTTTTTTTCTTTTAATTATGACTATAATTATGTCTTTGAGAGTGGTTGGTATCGTTGAAAATATTTTTCTCTCCTCTTTTTTTTTTTTTGAAAATACGATTCTCTCCTCTTCCATTTGATACTCTACCCACTCTAAACTAGGCCTCGCAACCTTACCCGGAACACGTCAATCCGCTCTTAACCCGCACAAACCCGTCCATTTTACTATCCGTGCTTCGCAAACCCACACGTCTCAAACCCTCTTATTAATGGGCCGGGTCATGCTATCTGTTGGAACCCGTTGGAAACACGCTAACCGCTGCTCGATTCAGCCTCCGTCAATGGAGAGATTAACCTGATTCTTATGAACCCTACATCAAGCTCTTGTGACTGGGCGTATACTAATATGATCAATTTCATTCAACTAAAAACATACGGTAACGCAAATCAAAGCAACCCCAGAAAAAAAAAAAGATCAGTGAGCTGCTTAGTTTCTTTGATTTCAATCAAGGACTCAAGGAAGACTAGAAGAGCATAAAAGCTAGGGACCTAAGGTGATCAAACTGATTCAAATAAAAAAAGAGGTGACTCGGTGTGATCAAACGAATCGAACGGGATTGGGTGAGGATCAAGGTGAGGATAACTATACATGAAAGCTAGCGCGGTGGTGAGATAGAGTTAGAGTGAAATAGAGAAGGATAAGATCAGAGTGAAATTGATTACAAAGATAGGAAGAGAAGGAATTGAGGAATCAAACCGACAGAGAAATAAACAAATCCAAGTCAAATGGATTTTGCTTCATAAGTCGACGGAGGTTCGCGGGTTTAACCGGGTTCCAATGGAAAACACGATACCCGACGGGTTTCTATCGTGTTAGCCCGTATAAACCCGTTAAATTAATGGGTTCCTACCTTGTCAGCCCGTTAACGATCTGACTCATTAGAAACTTGCATGCGACCCGAACGAACCCGCTCCGTTGCCAGGCCTACTCTAAACCGACCACTGTACAAGGCGCAGCAACCCTCGCAAGGCATTACTATAGTCGATGGCTGTGCTCTAAGCAATTTCGGTGAAACCGGAGTTCAAGGTTCCTTAATTCTAGTTATTCTATTCATTTTGAGCATACTCATACGAATGTCCTTTAAATTTTAACATCATTTCACATATTTAGACAGCTCTCAGCATGTCACACATGCTGCCACACGTCACACCTATTGTCACACTACCTGTCACACCCGTTATCACATTATCTATCACACCCGCTGTCACACTCCATGTGACACTACATTTTAAGGGTTAGGATTTAGCGTTTAGGGTTAAAGTGTTAAACATTATCACACTACATATCACACCAAATAGGTATGAAAAAAACGTGGTGCATAACAATGTTAGCGTTTAGGGTTTATGGTTTAGCGTTTAGCGTTTACACTAAATGCTAGACTCAAAACCCTAAACCCTAAATGCACTGTAAAATTTAGAGTTTCTCAATGGTTTAGGGTTTGACGTTTAGGGTTTAGAAAAGTTTAGAGTTAAAGTGTTAAACATTATCATACTACATATTACACCTGCTATCACACATGCTGTCATACCCGTTATCACACTACCTATCACACATGTTGTCACACAACTTATCACATTAGCTGTCACACCCGTTGTCATACTACCTATCACACTAATTGACACACCCGTTGTCACACTACATATTACACCTACTGTCACATCCGATGTTACACTTACTATCACACTATCTGTATGGTAATTGATGTGATTGGTACATAAAAGCTGGTACATAAATGTAATTTGCAGTGTATAGTAATTGATGATGGTAATTTAACTGATGGATTGGAGGTGTGATGGAGCAAATAAGGTGCATATGTTCTTAGGAAACTGAATACAGCTTACGTAGTACATTCTTTGAAAATCGATCATCAATTATAATATGCTTATTGTATCTACATAAAGATAAGAAGTAATATGTTGCACATATACGTCAGTTGGAGGTATGTCGCCATATCCAACACGTCCGGACATGCCGATATAACACAATACATATTTTTTATGAATCGGATATGTATCGTAAAATTTTGACCATGTTGACTGACGGGCTACATACGCCACGTCATCACTTTAACCATTAAAACAAATTATAAATAAAATTGTAAAAACTAAAAACCTAAATATCTACAACAGAGTGCGACTTTTCTATCTCGCCGTTCTGCTTCTCCTCTTTCCTTGCGACTCCTGGTCGGCGACTCCTCTTCTGGTCACGGCGGCAGCTTCTTTCCCTCCCTCTCCCTCTGCCGACGGCTCTAGATCTCCATCTCCGTAAAGTAATTCAATTTTGTTTTTTAAGTTTGAAGATTAAAATTGGTTTATGTTTGATCCGGTTGATCGTTGAATGGGTTTTGATATGATTTTAATGAGTAGTTGGGTAGTGTTTGATAGCTCAATTTGTATGAGAAATCGTTAGCTTTTACTTCTGTTCATTGCCTATTGGCTATTGCAGAGGTAGTGTTGTAGTGTAATTGGCTAGCTTTGTAATTGTTGTGGTTTAAATGTGTTGCTATTGGAGGCATGGAGATAGTGCGGATTTCCTAAGCTTTTGATGCCTTTTTATGACTTTCTGAGAAGTTTAATTTAACTATATTATGGGAACTTTGTAGTATGATGTTAAACTATGCACTATGTCACTTGCATTTTGACTATTTGATGTTGTTTCGTAAAAATTGTTATGCATTTGATGGATTTTACAACTTTTTATAGTGGCATTGTTAATTTATTTTATGTATCAAAAAAAATATATAAATATTTTTTGTTTGCCATGTCGATTTTTTGAGATTTTCCGTGTCGTGTGTCCGTGTCCGTGCAACATATTGATTATGGCTGATCCTGATCATGATCGTGTTAGTACAAGTAGCTAGCACTGAAATCCTAGTGCTGCATATGCTTGCTTGCGTCTCTATGCCTTGCTCTCTATTGTTGTGCTCTG
This sequence comes from Argentina anserina, assembly GCF_933775445.1. NCBI lineage: Eukaryota > Viridiplantae > Streptophyta > Magnoliopsida > Rosales > Rosaceae > Argentina > Argentina anserina. The sequence goes on along the minus strand of NC_065873.1, from coordinate 4,749,861 downwards.
CTCTCTTATGTGGTGATGCTTGCTTGGTTTTGTCAAATCTGAATACAAATTGCAGATTAATTTTAATAGTTTAATTTCAAAGAAATTTATGACATGCATTCTTGCTGCTCCATTTGTATGATTTAGCGCATATTTCAGTGCTCATTTATACGATCAAATGAATGTAGGTATACTTGGTTTCCTTGCTAGGCTGTAGTTGCTGCTGATTTTTATTTCACTTTGCACCACAGAAAATGACCGGACTAGAAGATTACCGGACTAGAAGATGACCTTCACTATTCATTATGTATAGCCTCTCCCATTTTGATCTTGTTAGTTTATAAATGTCATATCAAAGTTGAGGGTTAGGTTTATTCTAACGTGAGTTCACTATAGTTGTGATATGTAGTTATAGTTATATCTTCTATATGAGATGCAGAAGATTGTTTTTCTTGATTTAGCATACTTCTATGATGCTTTCTATGTATCCACTGCAAATAATAGCCAAGGATAGTTATGTAGTTATGCATTATTGCAAATAGTAGTCAGGGATTAGTAAACATAACAAGTCAGTAGTCTATTTGGTTATTATCTACGCTACTGGATTGCGTCATTTGCTACCTATTATGGAGCATGGCAACAATCATTTGAATTCTCAAATCCAAATCGTCATGATTAAATTGTTACCCAAACATGAGATTTTGAAATCTTGGGATTAAACTTACCCAGATTTCAAATTCAAAGTCAAATCCAAATCCATTTTCCAAATGGAGCCTTAAAGTTTGGGTTTTTTTTCTTGCTTTTATTTTAACTACTTGATTTCTAGGGTTTGGTATTAACTCTACATGTTTATACAGCTTTTAGCCCCATGTTATAACATATTTGTGATGAAATTACTGAGGTTATTATATATGTCATTCATGTTTCCAGTGTTTTTAGTTTTCGTTTTACTATGAGACTCGGTTAGTCATCTTTTGTTTAAATAAATTAGTTTGGAGAATTGGAATGATGTAAGTAAGTATGAATCATTGAATCTATTGGCTCTTTATTCTTTTCACAGAATTGATTATTTGTGTCAATTTTATAGCCTCCTTGATTTTCACAGGATTCTTAGTTTGTTGCCTCTTCGAGGTATTTATTTGATGATTGTGATTGAATTTCAATTTGGACCAGGTACAGATTCTGAAGCCAAAACAATGTCGTATGACGATGTGGAGATCGAAGATATGGAGTGGAATGAGGAGCTACAGGCTTACACGTACCCGTGCCCGTGTGGAGACTTGTTCCAGATCACCAAGGAGGACCTGAAATTGGGGGAAGAGATTGCTCGGTGCCCTAGCTGTACACTCTACATCACTGTCGTTTACAACATTGAAGACTTCATGGATAAGAAACCTACAAAGCCCTTAGAGACCTCCAAGCAGCAATCCGTCACCGTCGCTTAGGATTTCCAGGTTAATTATATTACTATTGTTACCACACCCAATTTACCAGTGCTGTATATTAATTACAGTTGTCATGGTTTGATCAAGTGAAAAATGGATTATTTGATAATTTGCGTTATATTTTTGACAAAGTAACTGTTTTGGAGCTTAAATGGATATGCTTTTTTGGTTCGCAAGTAAAGAATGAATTTAGGGATTGCAGTTTATTGCTTAATTTAGGATGAACAGGCAGATTAGCATGATTCGGTGTGTTTTGATGAGATTTTAGCTCGAGTTAAACAAACCAATAATTGATATTGACACTACCTAAGAGTGCCCGTTTTGTCTGTTCTATGGAAAGTGTGATTGGGGCTTCGGGGAAGTGAAGTAATTCTTGTACTGGAAGAAGTGCTTTTCTGGATGTAACGAGACGGTTGAATCGAAGAGCAATTTAGAATTTTACTTTATTATGCTTTTTTCATCTCATTTGATCTTTTCCAAGTTGGCTTTATTTAGACATCTAGTCACTGTTGGTCCGAAGCTTTCAATATGCCATTTTAGAAAGTGCAACCCTTTGGTGAGAATGATTGCCTATAGTATTGGCACTTCCTATTCTTGTTAGGATGTTGAGGTGATTAGTTTCTGAGGGCAGTTTGGGGTATGTGCTGCGACCCTGGGAATAGCCGTGGACTTTTATACTTGAAATTGAAATTATATTGTGGGACTGTGGAAGGAGGCTGCTCCAAACTCATGGTTGAAACCTATTTAAAGCTAGTCTTCTGGTTGCATGTTAACTTCTTAAGTACAGGAGCTTGCAAGTGTTAAACTCAGGAATTAGTGTTTGGAGTGTTTGGTTGCTGTTGATTAATTGAGATTTGTTCAGTGTAAAAATATAAATTAGTCGTACAATGTTTCTTATGCTCATCAGCCATCTCTACATGGATGGATCTTTCACTTGAACCAGGCTCTTATTTGTCTTCTGCCCCTTGCATGTCACGGATGTTCTGTTTGCTGACTTGTTTGGGCACGCCACCAAGTTTCTTTGTATTTTCTCTCTTTGGACTTTAACTTTCCTTGTTGAAAGATAATTGATTGATTTATGGCAGTTTAGACGAAACTTGTTTTTGACAAATACTTGGGTAGTATAGTTGATTGCACTATGAAGACGAGGGATGCTTTGGCCATTCTTTTATTAAAGTATATCATTTTCCCTTGGTCCTTCACCAGAAAAGAATTATCCAGTGTTGTTTGGGTAATATTATTATAATTTGTTAAGAATTTTCAGCACCAAAGTAAGCATTTTCTGCACCGCAAGTAGCCATTAATTCTCTTTTGCCTTTCAAGTTGTGCTGCAGCATCCAGTTTGATTGGTAAATTATTAAGCTCATTAGAGAAAAGCTAATAAGAAAAGTCTAAAAGGTCTGTTATTTCTTTCATGGATCTTATAATTAAGATCATTGGTGCATAACTGCTTGGATTTCGTGGGAGTTCAAATTTTCTATACGGCTAGCCTACTACCAAGCACTCTACTGATTCTTTGATAGCTTTTGTGTTGCAGATAGCCTTGTGTGGTGGCGGCCTAGTGGTGGAAGGATTCTTCCCAAGTTTTGTTAGATTTAGACTCAATATTAGGTACGCAATGTCTACTCAAGTAAAGTTTGTATTCACCAACTAACGGAATTGGATTCCAATACTGAGGGTATCATTACTGAGCTTAGCCTTTTTGTCCGACATATCTTTTACTATATACACTTAGTCACTGTCTGCAAATGGTTTGGGTTCCAAATGAAGATGAAATTGTAAGGAACTAGTTATCCTTGCTGAACCTTTTCATCATTGTAGATTTGCAGTTGATAGAAATATTTCATGAGAAGACTGGTTTAGTGTTAGAAGGCCCTGGCGGTGGACTTTGATTGCTTGTTATCTCTAGTTCCATAGATTCTGATATGCAGCTTACACATCCCAGCATCAACCTTCAAATATGAATCTCCGCAAAACGATCTTTGATCCAGTAAGTCATACTCGAGTAAAGCAATTGCAAATTTGTAACAATGGCCATGCCACTAATCAAGGAGAAACCAACTACTATTGGTCTACTCGTTAAACTAAATCAACCTTAAATTAGTAACATCACTACTACTAACAATAATCTCATCAACTCAATTCCAAATAGTTGTCTCCCAACTCAACAGCTATCCCACACACAAAATATCACACAAAGCCAGTGCACAAACATTCACGGCGTTAGTAGTAAAAAGATGAGCGGTAACAAAAACGAGGCCCAAAAACGAAGCTTCAAGGCTCGGTCAAGGCGGACCGCTACGGCGCCGTCTCTGTCAAAAAGTTTATATAATGACTCTCTCTCTCTTATCAGTATCATCATAAGACTCACAATCACAACCCATATTTCTCACTCAGCCGAGGATGAAACTCCAGAGACTCCTAAACCCTCAGACCCTTAAACCCAAAACCCTCATCTCCATCTTCCCCACAACAACCCAATCTCCTTTCTCTTCTCTCCCCCAACCCATCACCCACGACTCCCTCGTCAACTCCATCAAATCCTCTCAGTGGCATTTCATCGAACACCTCCCGTGCAACCTCCCCTCCTCTCTTATCTCCCAAACCCTCCTCTCTCTCCACCAATCCCCCCACCTCGTCCACCAATTCGCCTCCCATTTCGACCTCCGCCGCCTCGACACCCACACCCAATGCCTCGCCGCCGCCATCCTCGCCTCCCTCCCCTCCCCAAAGCCCTCCACCGACCTCCTCAAACACCTCCTTCACATCGCTCCGATTCGCGACGTTTTCGACTCGCTGGACCGTGCCAGACTGCGTCTGTCTCCCCCAAGCGGCGCCGGCGCCGTCTTGGACTCCCTGGTGAGTGCTTGCTGTGAACTGAAGAGGGCCGATGATGCATTTGAATGCTTTAGGTTCATGACGGGCGAGAATGTAGCTCCGAAGACGAAGACATGTAATGAGCTGTTGAGCTTGTTTTCGAAGATGAACCGGACCGAGAGGGCGTGGGTTTTGTATGCTGAGATGTTTAGGTTGGGGATCAAGTCGAGTGTTTGTACTTTTAATATCATGATCAATGTGCTGTGTAAACAAGGCAAGCTTAAGAAGGCCAAGGAGTTTCTCGGGTTGATGGAGGTTTTCGGAGTGAAGCCTAGTGTTGTTACTTACAATACTCTCATTCATGGGTTTTGTAAGAGAGGCAGAGTCGGAGGGGCGCAGTTGATTTTGAGTGATATGAAAAGGAGAGGAGTCGAGCCGGATTCATACACGTATGGATTGCTTATTAGTGGGATGTGTAGGGAGAGAAGGCTCGACGAAGCGTCTGGTATTTTAGAGGAAATGCTGGAGATTGGGATGGTTCCGAGTGCTGTTACTTATAACACTTTGATTGATGGTTATTGCAATAAGGGTGATCTGGACAGGGCGTTCAGTTATAGAGATGAGATGGTGAAGGAGGGGAGAATGCCGACTGTGGCGACTTACAATTTGTTGGTTCATGAGTTGTTTATGCAAGGTAGGGTGAGTGAGGCTGAGGGTATGGTTAGGGAAATGGAAGAGAAGGGAATGGTTCCTGATGCCATTACGTATAATATTTTGATTAATGGCTATTGCAGGTCTGGCAATGCAAAGAAGGCGTTTTTTTTTCACGATGAAATGTTGACGAAGGGGATAGAGCCCACCAAGGAAACTTATACGTCGCTTATTTATGTTTTGAGTAAGAGGAAGAGGATGAACGAGGCGGATGACTTGTTTGCGAAGATACAGCGTAAGGGTGTTCTGCCGGATCTCGTGATGTTCAATGCCTTGATTGATGGTCATTGTGCTAATGGGAATATGGGGCGTGCATTTTCGCTATTGAGTGAGATGGATAAGATGAAAGTTCATCCAGATGAAGTGACTTACAATACCCTGATGCAAGGGCGCTGCAGGGAAGGGAAAGTTGAAGAAGCTCGGGAACTTCTGGATGTGATGAAGAGAAGGGGAATTAAGCCTGATTTCATTAGTTACAACACCCTCATTAGTGGACATAGTAAACGTGGTGATATGGATGATGCCTTTAAAGTTCGAGATGAGATGTTGAGTATAGGTGTTAATCCTACACTTTTAACGTACAATGCTCTTATCAAAGGTCTATGCAAAAACCAAGGAGGTGATCTTGCTCAAGAACTCCTTAAAGAAATGGAGGGCAGAGGGATTACTCCGGATGCCAGCACATATTACTATCTGATTGAGGGCATTGAGAATGTTGAGGAATTTCTCAGAAAGGGTGATTCATGAAGTCTCTTTCTCCGTGATTTGTCATCTCATGAAAGTGTTTTTTTTTCAAACCAAATTATAGTTCTGGTAGATACTTTGTAACGGCTTGGCAAACTCATCTCAGGTATCTATCACATTCAGAATGAACTGATTGAGTTAATGAAGAACGTAGTACTGTAGTGTCATATAACCTATTCTGTTTTAGTTCTTTATCTCTTTGTTGGCAACTGAGCTACACCATGTGCACACATTACACTTGAGAGTTGTTATATGATTGACATCGATTAAAATAATGCAATTATATCCGTAAAGACAATAAAGCAGCCAAGATAATTACAGCTGGAATTTTGTGCAGTAAATGTGTTTTGCTATTTAACTTTTATTGATCACGACACATAGCTCTAACTCTTAACACACAACTACTTCAAAAATAATAGAAATATAAGTGTATGACTCTAGTCTGACCAGTTAAAAATTACTGTATAAAGTTATAACATGAAACTAAACTATTTCAATGCCAATTATATTCTCTAAATCTCTAATTGCCTCCAGAGTGTTACCTGAAAAATACAGGGGAATCCTGAAAGTTGTATAGAGGATGTATGCAAGCATTAATATAAAATTAAAAATGCAATCATTGGTGTGATTTTGATTCAGCTTTCTTAATTCTCCACTTTTTCGTCGATAATGCTCCCAAGCTTTAAGTTTTTATGTTTTTGTCTTTTCTTTCTTCAGTTGCTAAGAGGCTCAGCTTTAACCAAGTGCAGTTTGGACTTAGAAATCAATCATCTTCGGTGCATCATTTTGTGGCCAGGTAATATACCAGGAATCTTATGACTTGTTTCAATTAGTCCACAAGCTACTGAAATATTTTGAACAAGTGGGAACATCTTAGTTGCCACACATTGAAACCGTTTCATTTCACTGTCCACTGAATGCACTATTATAGGCCCGACACTGTTGAAGACTCAGGGCTTTTAAAATCATAAATACCAAGGATAGTCCTGCATGCTTCAAAGGGAAGGCAAGTTCTAATGAGATTGAATTAAATTTAATCAGTCTGTAATCCAAACAAGTGAAACAACTATATTCAATGGTCTTCACAGTTGAAAACTACACTTCACCTTTAATCATCTTCATGGGGTGACACCATATATCCATTGTTTGCAGTGTCACTCATAGCTGACTGTGGTCTTGTGCAACTATATGTCTGGAACTACATGCATCATGAACCAAATGCCTTGAAAAATTAGAATGTACATTTTCTTCTTTTAGTGTTCATTGCCACTGGGATGATTTAGTGTATATATAAGGTCTATGTGGAGATTGTGAGTTAAGCATCTACAGTCCATGTACCAGAAAGCCTGATCTGTGGAGACACGCTTATGATGAGCACGTTCATTGGGCACTTCCTGGATTTTTTCTCACCCTTCTTGGTTGAATGTGTACACTATCAGATCATATTTTCTCAAACACCCTAGTAACTTGAATATCAAGTTTTGATACCCATTGAACTGCCCTCTTTCCAAAGAAACACATTAACTGCTTTCATCTTATTTTTCTCTATATCTGCCATTATTATGCAAGTTCTAGACTTACTTTTTCTTAACTGTTTGAATTCAACCATGTTCCTCCACCTTGCCAAATTTGCAGGCTTTTACGCTTTCTGCTGAGTTTATTAATTCGTTTTGGATTCTATCTGTGTTGTTGGATTGCTTACGGCTTCTGTTTCTATCCAAGAGCTTTTTCTCCTGTATTTCCATTCCATTGATCATGTTGGTCTGGAAGGGCATTAGCGTTGATTGTTGCAGCTCATAGTGTTTCTCTCTGTCGTGGCAGCTCTAGCTGCAATTTTTTGCCAAAGCTCTCTTCCTGCAGCATGTGTTCTTTCCATTGGTTGCTGGTTATGAACATGCGATTCATGCTCTGGTTCTCAAGTTTGTTCCAAAGGGTTGTGTTATTAGTCTTCTCGAGGGTAGCAGTAATTAATTAATATGCTTGGATCATCAGTAACTTGTAGATCAAGCGAGTCAAAATTTAGGGCGAGGGATATTGGCCAATTTGCAATTATTTATTAAGGTACTTTTTTGGGAATTTGAAACTAATAGGATGTATATGCCTGAAGTTTGCTGAAAAATGCATTCCAAGAGACCAGTCTATAGTATAGAGTATGAGCAACTCCATACTAGGCTAGTAGCAGAGGAGCATATGTCCATATAGACATAAATGATTCCAAGGAAGCTCATCAGTAGAAAATTTGGTGATTTGTGTGGGTGGGTCATGTCCTCTCTGGAAACAATGACAATCGATAATGAATAATGTGCCAAAATTGTGCTGGTTAGGCTCTCTATCTGAGTTTTCATGAGAAATCAACCTCTTTTATAGTTTTCCAATATTATGATAAATTTATCTTTTTCATCTATAGAGAAATTGAAAACTAACGTTAAATGTACCTTCATGAACTGCATGTGTAAGTTACTACCCAAATGCATGAACACTGCAGCTAGTGGTCTTTATTTTACTGGTATATTAAATGCTGAGCAATACTTGATGGGTTTATAATTCAAGTCTATGATGACTTGGATTTGCAAGTGAACTAGAAATATTGGTGTGCTGTCATCTTCAGTGAGATATGATTGCATAACGTGCCTGATGATATTACAAAAACCATATGCAACAATACAAGATTGTTACTCTCAAATGCTTAAACTATTGAGTTCATCTTACTTAACCAACTTAAGTCACTTAAAGGTTTGAGTTGATGAATTATCTGACTAAGAATATAAAATTTTGATGCCACTTGCAGTGGAGCATGCCTCTTCAAAAGAAATATTATGTTGTTTCTCCTATTCAGATGAGAGTTGCTTAAGTTCTAGTAGGCTTCATGCTTTCTTTTTGTTGTTTGCCAGGTTCTACTTGTTTGTAGCTAATAACATGAAGAACTCAATCCTTGCAAAATGTTCTGAAATGGTGAAGTGGGTCATCCAAAGAGTTTGACATTGAAGATATTGGTACCTGTACAGGTTATCAACAGACTACTAAAACAGTATTGTTCTCGGACAATAGCTCTGGAAGATTCTAGAAGATAACCTGTCAAGCTTTGCTCAGGTATCTACCGCTTTCAATGGCTTTGTTGAACTTGAATCAGAATGAACTGATTAATTTTATGAAAGAACGATCTACTTAAATATTATGTAAGCTAACCTCTTCTGTTTAGTTTTTTTTCTTTGTTGGCACTGAACTGCACCCTGTACACACATCATACTTGAGTTGTAATATAATTGGTCAGTTTTCAAATGTGAACTTTGCTTATGGTACAATATATTACGATGGTCAGTTGTCAACAATACACTTTCCTTGTCTTTGTTGTAAACCATAATTAAGAAGCTTCAAAAACCGCAGAAAGCAATGTCATTACAAGTATATGCATCTGATATGGCTTGTGGTAATTCTTTCGTGCTGGCTGTTTTAGCTTCAACATCAGAGGAGAATCAGTGGGGGGTGTTAACTGATCTGCAGTTTCAGTATCTTCCTTTTTTAGCTAGACATGGCTCACTGAGATGTCCCAGGTAGTGGCACAGAATAGGCTCTTCGCAAATAACTAGCTAGAATAAGAGGCCGCTTACACAAACCCCAGAGTTCAGCTTTCATGATTGTATCAACTTCCATCCAGTTACTAAAATCCATCCAGTTACTAAAATCCATAATATTCTGATTGTTCTCCTGCACCTATTCTTCCAGCAACACATCTGCAACACTGTCAATAACCTTGCACCAGTTAGGACAATTTGATAAGGTGAGTAAAATCTCACATATTTACGAATCTACCCTTGCGGAGATTCAAGATTTTACAAGAGTTTTAAATATTGAAATACGACTTGTATATGATATAGTGGAATATATATATATTTGTATAAATGGTCAATAAGTACATATATATATATATATAGTTTGCTATATTATATACTGTTATGAATTCATTGTGAATATGATCACAGTGGTGATGAGAATTATATAATGAGTATGTGATGCGATTTGTACAAATAATGAGTAGATTATTGTACGTGGTTTTAACGTTAAGAATTTGAAGGTACATATATTGGCCTCCATATAGTTGATGAAGATCCAAAGGTGTGGAGGACAAGTCATGAAGATTTGATATGCAAAAGGAGAATTGAAGTTGTTTCCTAATTGGACTAGGAAAAGATTATGGTTTGTTTTTCCTACCAAATAAGTCTCCACCGATTTGATTATGGGTAGATTGATATATATTTGGGAATATATATTTAGTTAAATGGTGTTTGGGAATTGTTATAGAAAAGGATTCAAAATAAAAGGTGTATTCCATATTCATATGGATTTTTTCATTTTCTATGTGAGATGTATTAGGAAGGGAAGTTAAGTTTAATTCCTAGGGTTAGGGAATACATGTGGCTGCTATATATATGATGTATATAGGCAGTAGGTTGTGTGGCCTCTAGGAGATACACGAACAAGAAAAAAGAGAGGAGAAAGAAGGTGAAACCAAAGAGAAGAAAATTCACAAAAAGGAGAGCTTAGTGCTAGGAGATCTGTGTGACTCCATTGAAGACCTTAGTGGCAACATCAACGTTCTTAGTGAGGTTGATCATCCGTGTGTCTACAACGATCTTAGTGAGGTTGTATCAACACGTGAAGCAACGGTCTTAGTGAGGTTGTTTCAATACTTGATTGTGATTATCAAGTAAGAAGTATTTTTACTTTTGAGAATAGCATTATTATTGATTAAGGTGTAATCATTGTAATATCGTTTATTCAATAAAAAAGTAAAATTATTCTACATATTCCGCTGCTATTACTCGTTATTGTTTTATCTTGTATTTTCAGAATTGTTAAAACGTTTTGTCTTCGGACGTATTTATGAAATATGACATGTATATAATAAAGTGGATTATATATATTGTATAAATGGTAAATAGGTATATATATATATAGTTTGCTATATTATATACTGTTAGGATTTCGTTTGTGAATATGATCACAGTGGTGATGAGAATTATATATAGAGCATGTTGATGCGATTTGTACAATAATGAGTAGATTATTGTACGTGTTTATGTCTTCGGACCAGTCTTCGGACGTGTTTGGCATGTCGGAACCTAGCTTTTGGCCGGGCGAAAGTTACGATACAGTTAGAGCTCTAGTCTGTCTGCCGGAGTACTGCATGTGAGGTAACAGATGAGTTATCGGTACATGAGTACTCATATCTTTGGACGTTGGATAGCGAGGAGGTTACCCAATATCGGACGTTGGGTAGCGAGGAGGTTGCCCAATGTCGGCGGTGTACTACTTGAGGGGTAACAGAGATGTACCAGCGCTCATTAGTACCCGTAATATAAATGCATTTGGGTAAACAGAGAGGTTGCCCAATTTCTCATGAGTACTTTAATATTCATATTTTTGGGACAACCAGATGGACCGTCCATTGACTCATGAGTGCATTTATATTTGTCGATCTGTGGATTGTCGTATATATTGATATGCGAATTATATTTGTTTTATTTTACTCATACGAACTGTAAAGCTTACCAGGTTTGTGTTTACAATTCCGGTGCACCAATTCGATGGTGTAGGAGATACTACCGCAGGTGTTGATTAGTGGAGATCGAGGGACAACTCTGAAGACTCGAAGTTGTTCATTATCCTACTTGTGGTGAGGTTTTCATTGTGGATTTGTGTGTGAGAACTTGTAAGGATTTATTGTGGGTTTTCTGAGAGATTGTGAGGATTATTACATTTCCATTTTTATGTAATGTTGGATTATAAATTTGGTTTGTAATAATTGGTTTGTCTGAGTTGTATTGTAAACTCAGTAATGATCTGCTGTTGCATTTTAAATGATTTCGATCATTGAGATTGTTTGGTGTTTCTCGACTTTGAAATTTTGAATTTTTATGCTCGAAATTTTGGGGTCGTTGGAAGTGAACTTGTGAAATGAAATCCATTACACATTTACACTCGTAAATGGGATAGTGACAATTGAGTGGACAAGAAGACCAGGAAATTAGGAATGGTAAAAATGTATAAAGTCCAGCCTTGCTTGCTTGTTCATTAACATAATCCACTTTTCTGAATAAAGATAATGTTCATTTTTAATTCATTCTACGTATATCAGTTCAAGCTGCAAGGCTTTTTGTGTACCTTTCTTTTCATATCTGGAATTTTGATCAATGTGTGCGTCTTTACTGCTCTGGACAGACGAGCAATTCAGAGATAGAGATCCTCGGTGCAGGCCTCTTAATTCCATTGATGAAGACTGGAAAGAATCACTCCCATTAAACTCCTGTGCGAAGAAAGGAAAGGAAATTGAGGATAGTTTTAAATTTTTAATATAAAAGCTAAACAGCTAAATAAGTTCTACTTGAACATGGTAAGTTCAGACCTAGAATTGTCTAGTTAAGTAGTTATACATGCACCGTGTGTAACCGTCATTATCTGATTTATCTCAGACAATATATGATATCCCAAACCCTCCTCTCCCTCCACCAATTCGCCTCCCATTTCGACCTCCGCCGCCTCGACACCGACACCCAATGCCTCGCCTCCCTCCCCTCCCCAAAGCCCTCCACCGACCTCCTCAAACACCTCCTTAACATCGCTCCGATTCGCGACGTTTTCGACTCGCTGGACCGTGCCAGACTGCGTCTGTCTCCCCCAAGCGGCGCCGGCGCCGTCTTGGACTCCCTGGTGAGTGCTTGCTGTGAGTTGAAGAGGGCTGATGAGGCATTTGAATGCTTTAGGTTCATGACGGGCGAGAATGTTGTGCCGAAGACGAAGACATGTAATGAGCTGTTGAGCTTGTTTTCGAAGATGAACCGGACCGAGGGGCGTGGGTTTTGTATGCTGAGATGTTTAGGTTGGGGATCAAGTCGAGTGTTTGTACTTTTAATATCATGATCAATGTACTGTGTAAACAAGGCAAGCTTAAGAAGGCCAAGGAGTTTCTCGGGTTGATGGAGGTTTTCGTGGTGATGCCGAGTGTTGTTACGTATAATACTCTCATTCACGGGTTTTGTACTTTTGTAAGAGAGGCAGAGTTGGAGGCGCGCACATGATTTTGAGTGATATGGAAGGGAGAGGAGTTAAGCCGGATTCGTACACGTATGGGTTGCTTATTAATGGGATTTGTAAGGAGAGAATGCTCGACGAAGCGTCTGGTGTTTTGGAGAAAATGCTGGAGATTGGGATGGTTCCGTGGGCGGTTACTTATAACACTTTGATTGATGGTTATTGCAATAAGGGTGATCTGGAAAGGGCGTTCGGTTATAGAGAGGAGATGGTGAAGGAGGGGGGTAATGCCGACTGTGGTGACTTACAATATGTTGGTTCATGAGTTGTTTATGCAAGGTAGGGTGAGTGAGGCTGAGGGTATGGTTAGGGAAATGGAAGAGAAGGGAATGGTTCCTGATGCCATTACGTATAATATTTTGATTAATGGCTACTGCAGGTCTGGAAATGCAAAGGAGGCGTTTATTTTTCGCGATGAAATGCTGATTAAGGGGATAGAGCCCACTAAGAGCATCTCCATTGGAGATGTCTTTTGGTATTGTCAAATTCAAAATTTGACATCTTACATGGCAAATTTGACATATGCAAATTTTAACAAATCTTAACTCCAATGGAAGTGTCAATTTTGAACATTATTATGATGTTTATAATATTTTATCTTGTTTTTATTTATGCTGTTGATATCAATATTACTGGTGTTATCATTTCTACAATTGTAAACAAACAAAGCAAGCACTATGTTTCATGCTTACTGCCGCATTGTCGATAGGATTCAGATAACCCAAATTAAATAGGATTCAGATAATGCAAAAAGAAACAAAGATTGGTATGATGTCTACAACTGCATTTGACATAAGACTAATCAAAACTTCCAACTAATCACATTACTTGACAAAAACAAAAACAACTCAAATTCAATGAAAGCATCATCGGCTACCACAAATGAATCATAATAAGTACTAAATGTCTTAATCCAATAAAAATTACACATTTAAACACATAAAAGTGGAGCAATTTCGAATAAACTGAGTGTGTTAGAGAGAGAGAGAGAGAGAGAGAGACCTTGCTTCTTGTGCCTCTGCACGAAAGGATAGTTCTTTGTGTCCTCCTCTGCAAAACAAGAACCCATAAAAAAGGAATAACAGTCACATGCAATATCTACCTTCCAAGTTGATTTTGAACCCCCCATTTACAAGACCGAAGCATTTCATGCAATAGCCCTGAGCACAAAATTAGGAACAAGAACAAATCATTTCAGTGATATATTAATGCCAAGGAACCGCTATTGATTAAAAAACAACAACTATAACACTTATATATATATATATATATACATACAATGAACACGAATTGGTTTTGAAGTATCGAATCCTCAAATTCAGAAAGGAAACAATTGAAGTGAATCAAAGTGAAACCAATCGAATTAAAACAACTCACTGAGAGAGAGAGAGAGAGAGAGAGAGAGAGAGAGAGAGAGAGAGAGAGAGAGAGAGAGAGAGAGAGAGAGAGAGAGAGAGAGAGGATGGTGTGCGTTTGTGTGAGTACATACCAGTGAGACCGAGAGAGAACTTGGTGATGAGAGTGTCGGTGATGGCGAAGCCGACGAGGAAAGGCCAGTTCTGATTCCACTCGTGATTGGAGAACACATGCCATGGATCAATCTTCCTTATCTTCTTTTGTTTCCCCTCTCAGGCTAGTAGTTTGGTCTGGGTATGATGAATTTCGATTCGATTTTGCTTTGATTGGTCTGGGTATGAAGAATCTGGGTTCGAATTTGGCTTTGGTTTGTAAGAAGATGATGTATTTGCAGCGAGAGAAGATAAGCCAACTTCATTATCCCTTTTAACAAGAGGTGGGTGGAAATTATGATTGAACTTGTTCAAAAGGTAGAAGAAAGGGAGAATTCGAAGAAGATGATGTCTTTGATTTCTGCAGATGCGTTTCAAGAGAAGGAAAGGGACGAGGAGGAAAGAGATGAGAGAAAGAAATGATAAAATATAAAAAGACATGAGCGGCTCGGCATGTCAAATTTGACAGTGAAGGCCTCTATGTCAAATCCACCCAACGCCATGTGTATATGACTCTTCGGTTGGAGAAGAGCTCTGACTGTCAAATTATAGCCGTTATGCACATGTGGTAGAAAAGACTTAACCGCAGGAGATGCTCTAAGGAAACTTGTACGTCGCTTATTTATGTTTTGAGTACAAGGAAGAGAATGAACGAGGCGGATGACTTGTTTGAGAAGATACAACGTATGGGTGTTGTGCTGGATCTTGTGATGTTCAATGCCTTGATTGGTGGTCATTCTGCTAATGGGAATATGGATCGTGCATTTTCGTTTTTGAGTGAGATGGATAAGATCATTAAGATGAAGTGACTTACAGTACCCCTGATGCAAGGGCGCTGCAGGGACGGGAAAGTTGAGTCTTTGAATGCTGTGAGGCCTAAAAGGAAACTGAGACTATAAAATGCTACCTATGTTATTATCATTGTTTCTTAATCTCATATAAGTAGAGAAAAGTAGCTTTACTATATATATTGAGACTATAAAATGCTATTGCTACCCATGCCAATACCCACGAAGACAACTTGTTAATCTAAAGTCCCCATTGATTCTCCTTATAGAGGCCAATGTAGCATGCCCTGTAGGTGGTGACGCAAATTATAGTTCAGATTTCATCTCACAAGTAACAAAACATACACAGAATACAACAATAATATATTGCTTGTATATGTAATATTGCAAGGAAAGGTGAGATAGTTTTATGACATGATAGAATAGGATTATAGCCAATTATATTAGGGAACAAAGAAACCAAAACCAGCTTGGCATGATAGCATATATATATATATATATATATATGTAGCATTGCATCATATGTAGTATGTACTATATGTTGTTTTCTTGCATCACCACTGGTACGTAGGTGATGATCATGTCAAGGGATAAATGAATCCTGGTAAAGTATATATATATATGGTGTTTTTCTACTTTGAGATATGTGACAAAAAAGTAGCAATATCAGAAGCAAAAGCATAAGAAGAGTAACATTCATGTATTTACTTGTATTGCAGGTTGTATGTGATTTGTAATAGAACAATCAATACAGTGAAGAGAAAGAGTTTCTCTCTTTATTACAATTTAATGTTCTTAAATTTTGCAAGTGAGGAGTGAGGAAGAAGGGTTTCAAGAAGCACCAATTTTCCAACTGTGCTATTCTTGACAAACAAAGAAGAATTAGAATGACTTCTTTGAAATCGTGAGGAAATGAGAACATAACTGAGCTTAGAATACCAAGCTCGTGGTGATTGCTTCAATCCATACAAGGCTTTATGGAGTTTATAGACCATGCCAACTTCATTTTCTCTTGGATGACCTAGAGGAATGGTCATATACATATCCTCTTCTAGTTCACCATGCAAGAATGCATTTTTGACATCCATTTGAGATAAAGACCAACAAGAATTTATAGCAACAGATATAAGTACTCTTATAGTGTTCATCTTTGCTATTGGTGCAAATGTTTTTTTATATTCAACCCCAAAGGTCTGTGTGAAGCCCCTAGCTACCAAGCAAGCTTTTATGTCTCTCAAGAGAACCATCAGAGTTGTATTTGAGCATGTAAATTCACCTAGCACCAATAAGCTTCTGCCCTTTGGGAAGAGGGACAATACTCCATGTTTGTTGTCGTCTAAAGCCTGCAATTCATCTTGCATAGCTCTCTACCACTTAGGATACTGCATTGCATTAGGAAAACTTCTTGGCTCATGATTTGTAAGAATTTTACAGAGAAAAGCACATTGAACGAAATTTAGTTTTTCAAAACCAAGATCAATTGGATAGCGTGTAGCATAAGTAACAAACTCTTTTAGCCTTTCACGAGGATTTCTGGTTCTAGGAGGATTTCTTCTAGGCACAATAGGTGATGACTGAACAAGTTGATTTCTCCCAGTTGAAGTAGGAGAGGGCTGTGCAAGTTCGTCTCATTAAGAACTACAGTTTGCTCTCTCTGATCATCATGAGTTGCAGCATAAGGGAACTCTTGAGTTGTTGTATGATCCTCAACAATCTCATTAAACTCAGAGTGCATTGGAGAAGGGAATAAGTCACTGAGATACTCCCCTTGAAGTTGATCATCAGTTCCATAATAAAATGGAAAATTTTCATGAAATTGCACATCTTTGGACACAATTATCTTCCTAGTTGCAGGATTGTAACACTGATATCCTTTTTGTGTTGATGAATATCCAAGAAACATGCATTTTACTGCCCTCGGATCAAACTTATATCTTTTATTAGCTTGAACATGCAAAAAATATATACAGCAAAAAGTTCTAAGATGATTTATATCTATATTTCTTCCTTTAAGAACTTCAAATGTAGATTTAAATTCAAGTACACTACTTGGTAATCTGTTTATCAAGTATGCAGCTGTTTGAACTGCTTGAGACCAAAACCGTTTTGGAACTTGATTTTGCAGCAAAAAAGCTCTAGCCTTTTCAAGTAAATCTCAATTTTTTCTTTCTACAATGCCATCTTTTTTTGTGGCGTGCCTATACAACTAGTTTGATGTATAATGCAATGTTCACTTAGATAATTAGTCATGTATTAGAAGTGCACTCAGTGCCATTATTAGATCTCAAGATAGATACACAAAGGTGAAACGAGTGTAATAATCAATGAAAGTCACATCAAAACGATATCCATCAAATGAATTAACTGAGGCAGGACCCCATACATCAGAGTGAACAAGCTCAAAAGGCTTGGTTGCTCGAGAGTGTGAAATAGAAAAAAGAGCTCTAGTTTGTTTTGACATATGACAGATTTCACACTCATTAGCAAACTTACAAAAATCTGCAAATATCCTAGATAAGATAGGAAAGGAAGGATGAGCAAGCCGTTTGTACCACAAAAATTGCTAAGATCCTGACTTGGAGTTGGTGATAGAGCATTTTGTTAGAACATCTATAAAATACCCTGAAAAATATCATCGTTAGTATATAATAAGCAGTGATCATTCAGTCCGAGGAATCAAAAGGGCCTCAAAACTTATTATGTTATTGGGGGATTTGATTTGGATTGTAAAACTACTACTTAAAATAAATCCTAAATTACTTATATACAATTGATCAACCATTCATCACATAACCAAAACACGAATTCTACTCAAGAAACATGTATGACACGCATAGAACAACATATAGGCAGCAAGTATTTTCGATTCTTCTTAAGTCCATTTCAATTCCAATTCTAATTAGAGTCCGAAGCGGTTCATCTAATCGTTAAGACTTCTTATTTATTTAGAATCAACGAAGCGTTCAATCCTAAACATATGCTAAAGAGAGTCCAACATAATGAAGCGTACTAGTTAAACAACAAAGTAGCACATAAGCACAATAAGTCGAATTGGAAACATGTAAGCAAGCATGGCGTCACTCATCTTGATTAAACATGCAAATTCCTAGAACTATCACAACCCTAAACAAGTATCAATAATTGAAACACGAAGCGCCTATTCAATAAATGAACACTTTGGTGAATTAAATCGCAACCCTAGGAGAACCATGGCCTTGGCTTCCTCAATCATTGATTTAGATGTACAAATTCAAGGAATAAATTGAAATAAAACCTATATTAATTTCGAAAACCTACTGCCCTAATTCATTATACACGGCATACATATAAATCCCATGAGTTCATATAATCAAAACATAAAACCAAAGAAATCTGAAATTATATTCTTCATATATGAAACCAAAAAGGTCATTCAAGAATTCATACAATAAAATCGAAAATTGTAGAAAACCTAAATAAAAATTACAAGCCATGGATGAATCACATATTAGAAACCTTGAAGGATGGAGCAAGATGAATTCGGATTTGGAGAGGCAAGAGGGGGAGCTCGGCTTGGTGGAGAATGGATGAAGTTTTTGGCTCGAATTTTCTGGGTATTTTGGCAGGGTTTCGGCTTGGATTTGTGAGAGAATGGAGATGCCAATTATGAAGAGAGGCCGTGCCTTTTATAGAGGAAGGAGGAGAGGAGAGGGTGCTAGGGTTTTGATGGGCTGATCCATGTATTCACGGTTGTGATGTTGCTGCCATGATGGGATCAAATGGCTGCCCTTGTTTCTTGTAGAATAAGCTCTTATCTCCTTGATTCTCTAGGGTTACACACGGCTGGACTCTTCTCATTGGTTGAATAGATGCACACGGCTCTATCTTTAAATGCACAGCTGAATTCCCTTCTTTTCCTCAATAAACTTGGACAGAATCATGTCCTTCTCTTCCTCTAATCCGTGTATGTGTGACTCCTTGTAGCTCACGGCTCCATATTTCTCTCATGCATAGATAACACGGCTGGACTCTCCTTTTTCTTCTTGGACATGGGCTGAAAACATGAGTAGCTTCATCTTCAAGCTCCTTGCCGTGCTCTATTCTTTTCCAACATGGAATATGACTCCTTGAAATTCTCCAATTCGTGCCTCTTTCTTTTCCCATGAATTATCTCTTTAATCTGAAAATAAAAATCAAAATTAATGTGAAGAAGATAATTCATTCGAAAATAATGTCTTAATCTAGACAATAGTTGTCTTAAAAAGACATATGTAATAGATGAGCTCAACTAGATTAGGAAAGTTTCTAATTTGCAAAAAAAGAAACTTACTAGAACAAGTAAGTTACTAGAACAAGAAAGTTCATTTAGGAAAGTTTCATAATAAGAGTTTGAGTTCAAGTAGGACTTTCCCAAATGGTACGTTTCCTTGTCTAACAAGGATTCCTAATGCAAATAGGACTCTCAAGATATTGCCAATGCAATCAATGTAGAAAGATGAAGACTCCTAGTTCAACTAGGTTTCCTAGTCCTATAAGGATTCCTACTCAAACTAGGACTCTAGACCAATTCTTTGTTTTTAACTCGTTTAAGCACAAATACACATCCATAACCGTCCTAGACTCCTATTGTGACTCAATGACTCGATAATACAATAATAAGGGCTAAGCAAAATACAAATGGAGGTAAAAACATATTAAGAACGTAGCACAAAGTGCTCCTATCAGTTAGATAGAAAACATTATGAAATTCTTGGACTGGTGAAGATATAATATAGGCCATTTAAGAAGAATCCCTCACCAATCTTCATCTTTGTGACTCCGTCCTGGAAAATGATGTCATTAGATGAGAAAATAGCTAGACAATCTAGTAATCGAGTTGTTATTCCAACTAAAAGAAGTTTTAAAAGGGAATGTTGGCATAAACAAGACATTTGACTCAATATTTGTGGAAAAAAGTTGTAATTTGCCTTTTCCACAGACCGGAACAAAACTTCCATTTGCAATTGAGACATGAGAGGGGTTTTTTTTTAAGTTTTTCAAAAAAATTCAAGTTTGTAGAAGCATTTGTGATATGTTTTGAGTCTCTTGAGTCCACTATCCAAACATCACCATTTTTGCTAATATCTAAAATAGTAGAAAGATCAGTGATGATACCTGGAATGTCTTTCTCATGAATAAGATTAAAATTATCCAAAAAATCTGCAAATTTGCCAAGCAAAGCTGTTGCATTCCCACTGCCATTATTTTTCATGGCTTCTTGCCTGCTATTGATGAAGTTGGCAAACTCATTGATAAGAGTTATTGGATTTGCAATGTAGTTCACCATTTGATCTAAGACACTGCTCAAATTTTCCTTGGGAGTGGACTTGTGCACATAACTCTTCTGACCATCATTCCACTTAGGCTTAATTCTGGATGCAAAATCCAACACGTTTCTTTCTGGTGACCAATACCAACTCTTCTATTGGACTCACAATATGTGCACTTTAGATCAGGTGTTCTTCCCTTGTAAACTCAATTATTTGATGCAGGCTTGCTTGCAGTAAATGCTCTATAATCAGTGCTTCCAGACCCAACCTCCTTTGTTGCAGGCTTTCTTGCAGCAAATGCTCTAGCATTAGTGCTTCTAGACCTTACCTCAACATTCATAACTTTTTTGCGTGTTTCCTATCTATGAATGGCACCAGTGACAGTAGTAAGACTTGGAAACTCTGAGCTCATCATGAGGTGACTCCTCAAATCCTCATAGTTTGGTCCTAGACATGCTAGGAGTTGAAAGACCTTGTCTTCTTCAGCTCTTTTCCTCAATATGACTCCATCAATGGTAAAAGGTCTGAGAAGATCAATCTCATTCCATTTTGATTTTAAAATACCAAGATGGTGAACAAAAGGACTTGTACCTTGTTGAATCTCAAAAGGATCTCTTTGAAGTTGAAACACTCGTGCAGAGTTGTTGACACTTCCATATAGATCCTTTAGTGCTTCCCACAAATCATATGCAAACTCATGGTAGTTGAAAACTTCTGTGATGCTTGGCTCCATGGAATTGAGAATCCATGCTCGAACTTATTGATCCTTGCTCAACTTTTTCTCAAAGTTGTCAGAATCTATAGTTGGAATCTTGTTTTCTTTGATGTAACTCAGTCTGGATCTTCCTCCAATTGCAAGTACCATGTTTCTCGACCAGTTCAAGAAATTGAACTGATTGAGTCTAGTGGAAACAATGCTCTAATTGAACCTCCATCTACATACTCAGTTCTCACTAGTAATGCATCAGTGACAATAATTTCAAAACCACTAGAATGATCTCTAACATGTCCTATGAGGATCACTGCTCTAATACCATGAAGAAATTCATGATGAGAAAATTTAAACTCAATTATATTGATATGATGAATATATAAAACTTACAAGTCTAGTGAATATAATCAATATATATACACCAAATGGGTGTAGAGAGAAAACCAGAAAAGTACTCTAACCACCCTCAACAACTAACAGTCCCTCACTAAGTGGATCTGTGTCTCTAAAGAGATGAACCCCAATCACACAAGACTTCACTAACAACTATGCAACAGAATCCAGATGCTCCAAACTGCTCCAAACGGCTACAATATCATCAATATCTCAGTAATCATGCATCTCAGATGGGGGAAGATGGAGAGAAGAAACAGGCAGAGAAGAAACAGGTACACCCAGTTTGTTTGCACGAATAAAATTTATCATCCGATTCTCATGTAAAACCAAATCCTCCTTCAAATCAGGTGAAATGTTAACTTTGGGATGCAGTAACACTGTAATAAGGCACTCCAACATGGTCTCAAACACTTTTAGCTTCTCAAGCTTATCTTGATCTGGTGGAAGCAACTCTTGCTCCTGAACTGAACTAACAACTTTCTGGTACATTTCATACAATTCGGGCATGTAAGTCTCCTTCATGACTTTGATCTTTTGATAGGCCTCTTCTTGCCAATCAGGAAGACTACTAAATGCGTTTCTGATTCAAGTATATGATTTTGATTTTATTAGAATGAAAAATAGGATTTAAGAGAAGCAACAAAACACGTTAAAAAAAACATACCCAATGACCTGCAACACAGCTGCTCTGTCTTCGATCAGCTGGACCCCGCAGCTTCCCTCGAAGAAAATGTAATAACAAAACCGAACTCGAAGCGTATCAGGCGGCGGCATCCCACTCTCACCCAACCTCCTCTTTATTGTTTTTATTGGAATATAGTGCAGCCATAGGTGACCTGGTTCCAGCCCTTCATCATGAAATCTCACTCCATTGATGTAAATCTCTCGCCTGTGGCGATACAACTTTTCTTCACTGTCTTGATAATATTCCGGAAATCTATCATCAGATTTATACATACCAACAAACCGGCGACTCATGCAGAGAGCCAACCCTGTGCTGTCCCAATTGACATTTTGAGGAATTTTAATAAAAAACTCATGCTCCTCATTTGCAGCATATTCGACATCATGACGGTGGCTGAGCCAGTTTGGAATTGGAGCACTTGCTGGAAATTTTACTAGAAATTCTTCAGAATTCGCACAAGAGATGAATAAAGACAACAGAGCCGTCAATTTCTCAGCCTCTCCCATCAAATCTTCAGATGATGGCATTGTATTTCTCTTCTTGAGCACATGACTTAGTAGTAGCTTGTTGTCAACTGCAACCTTTGATACTAGTCGACCAGCCAGATTGTCGCAGAGCTTTTGGCAGTCAGTCAATTCGATTCGAGCCATCATTTTTTGATCCGTCGACTCCAAATTGTTTGACAAATGTGAAATTCCTTCCAAACTCCTGCATCCAGTCACGTCTAAGGATTCTATTTCTCGTGCAAATTCTGAAATTTCTTCAAGCCTCTGGCAACCGTTCAGGCGAACTCGTCGTAATCTCGCTGAAAAGACCGGTGGAGCTAGTGTTACTGACATTGTTGGAAACGTAACAAGGTTATCGCACTTCCGTAGATCAAGATCCTCCAGACGTTGCAATTTATAGAAGATACTAGACGGGACATTCGTAAGATCATGGCAAGAATATAAGGACAAGGATTTGAGGCCTGTGAGATTTCCAACCGAGCATGGTAGCTTTTTAATGCGAGTGCAACTCAAACTCAGGCGACTCAGAGACTTCATCTCTCCCTCAATTTTAGGGAAGAACGCAAGCGGGTAATTAGATAGATCCAGAGTTTCCAAAGATTTCAACTTTATTTTATTAGGAAACATCCAGAGATTCTTACAAAATGTAATTTCCAAATGGGTCAGCTTATCGAGACGGCCAACCGAAGGATGAACTTCAACTAAATCATTGCAATAGCGTATGGATAATCTCTCCAGGCTTGTTAAACCAGATAAATCGGGAATTGTTGCTAGACCACGACCAGACCACAATTGGATAGATTTCAAATGTGGCATATTCTGTCCGGGAGAAAGGGAACAAAATTAATAAAGAGGCTTAAGTGGTAAGTCGAAGTTAAAATACAGCAAGGTGTGAGCGATGCATTGCAAATACCTTGAATCCCTGGTTCACTAGTGGAATCGTGCAGGGCCCCTTCATGTGCAGCATACCAAGTTTCCTCGGATTAAAATTCGCTGGCAACGATTGTAATGAAGTATCAGTCCAATTAATGGCCCTCAACTCGTCGGGGAGATAATCCAATTGAACTTCTGCATCAAGTTTATCCAAGTTGAGTACTTCAAGAATTTGAAGATTTTTCATGTTTTTGAAGCTACCGCTGTTTAACCGTATTTTTTGTTGAGCTTCCGGATCCAACACGATACCCTTAATTTTATCCGTCCCCTAACAATAAACAACAGAAGGTTGAATTAAGAAGTTAAAAATCATGTTTAATATAATTTTAAATATCTCATGATAAATAAATATTTACAATAATATCAAAATCTTACTGACTTTGTTATCCTCAAGAACTTTATAAACATCTTCATAATTCCAGAGTCTACTTCGGCGTCCTGGCTCATTAGGAGACTCTCGCCGAACAATTTCTTTTCCCATGTCTTCTATAAGGTCATGCATCCAAATGATATTCTCCTTCCAAAAAGGGTCAATTTGAAATTTGATTAAGGCCTTCTCTTTGAGGACTTTGAGAGCAAACGTGGGATTCAGGTCACAACATCGTAGAATAGTTATCACCTCCCTATGTCTGTAATTCTTGAAAAAACATGCAATGTGAAGAAAAACTTCTTTTACTCCATGCTCCAATCCCTCGTAACTCCTTTGGAGAATTTCTTGAACCTTTTGTTTAGGATATTTTTTGTAATACTTTAATGCATCTTCCCACTCATCCTTACTTTTACTACATAGATCTGACCCCAAAACTTCCAACACTAATGGAATTCCTTTTGCATAACGTACTACGCTCTGTGCAAGGTCAGAGAATTCATCTATATATATATTTCCTCTAAAGGCATTAAAACTGAAGAGCTTCAAAGCTTCTACATCATCTAATTCCTTGGCATCATATATTTTCTTGACGCTATGAGCCTCTAGGCAATTCTTATCTCTTGTTGTTATGATCACTCTACTTCTTGGACCAAACCAATCACACCCTCCAGCAAGTTTTCTTAATTGTTTAATGTTTGTAACATCATCAAGAACTAATAGAACTCTTTTTTTGCTTAGGTTTTTCTTCAGCAAATTGATTCCTTCATCAATATTGGTCAACTTAGGTGGATTCCTCTCTATAATCTTAGAAAGCAAAATGTTTTGTAGCTTGACAAGAGCTCCATCTCCATGTGAAGATGATTCTTCCTTAACAATTGATAGGAAACAGCTATGTTCAAACATATTGCTAATTGAATTGTAAACAGCTTTTGCAAGTGTTGTCTTTCCTATTCCGCCAACTCCCCATATCCCTATCATTTGAGGATCATCTTCTGCAACATTTAGAAGCTTAACTACGTTTTCCACACGAGATTCTATTCCAACAGGATATGTTGCCACATCCAAAGAGGTGTATTTCATTAGTTTGGATGATATCTCTTTAACAATTTCATCAAGGACAGTTGCTTCATGTCTACAAAAGGCAAATCATATGAAATATTTAGTTTAAATGTTCCTACATGTCTAGTTCTTTTATTGGACAGATCAATGACAGACTGCATCATACTAAAGATTTTAGGGAAAAAAAAATATTTGAAGGAGATTTTAGAATAATTTTTGTTATAGACGATTTTACTCCCGGGTTAGCTTGTGATCGAAAGTGTGAAACTAATAATTGATGCATGGATCGTTTTAAACTATTAATCTTACACTATACAATCTATTAACATGTCAACTATGTGTAACGGTGGAATGTAATTTTATAAAGTTGAGATGGTTGAGATCGAGTGAGCGTACGTACCCTCCTTCCATGATGAGCCACCCAGACAAAGTTGCTGCTTCTCTAAGAACTGCCTTCCAACTCTCCACCTTTTCCAAGTTATCCTTGTATTTGCTAAGGTGAGCAATTCCCTCACCAAAGTGGCCCTTCTGGTATCGTATCTCCGAGGGTTGTACCTTGTAGAAAATAGGGTAAACGATTTGTTGCTTGGACTCTTTACACTGAAAGATCTTAACGAGCTCCTCCAAGCACCACTTTGAATATGCATAGTTTGCAGAGAATACAACAATGGCAATCCTTGAACCTTCAATTACTTGGAGAAGCTCATTTGAGATATCTTTTCCTCTTGTAAGGTCATTATCAATGAAGGTGTAGATACCCTTGTCAACCAAAGCTCTGTGCAATTGGCATGTGATATTGTTGCGCGTATCTGGACCTCTGAAGCTCAGAAAAACATCGTGTGTGAATGAATGGGTGGAAGAAGAAGAAGATGAAGAGGAAGAAGAGGTTCCGAATTGAGGTGTGCTCGAATCCATATTGTTCGATTGCAGCAGAATGAGTGAGGAGATTGAATGGCAATTTAGGATGGTAAGTATTGATTATGTCAAGGACTATCTCTTATATACTTAGGATACAGTAGTTAAGCCTCAGGGTTTGACAATATGCAAAGCAGTTACTTGCACCTTCAGCGAAACTAATCGAGTAGTACGTTCACTGTGTTCCGGATTAACAAATTAGTTAGAACCAACCACTACGTGTAATTTTTTGCCCTATTCATTTGGCATTCAATTATTCAAACTTTCAAAGCAATTTCCTCGTACCTTCCATGAAGTATTCCCGGTGTTAGTCTTAATAAGTTACTTTTATTATGAAGTATGAACTCACCTTTCAGTGTGAAAACAAATCGATATTCAGAGACGGAGACATGATTTTAAAGTAGACTGGGTAAACTTTCAGTTGTTAAAATTTCAAACTATATGAGTCATTAAATGATCAAATTTCATACAATTCAAAATCAACTAATTAAAATAAGGACATATCGATTACGAAGAGAGGAAAAAATAAATTAAAGAACCGGCTTAATCAAAAGTACAAAGATTTAATTGTGAAAGATAGGATATAATCAACTAAAGATTTGATTGGCCCCTGATTGATCAGGTTGACTATACTAAATTAATAATAAAAGAAATTACAATTCATTATTTTCTTCTTTCGAGTGCTGATTTACTTAATTTATGAAGAGAGTTTACAACTATTGACTGGGCTAATTATCTATAGTATTTGAGGTTTAGGTTAATTAAGCTATAAAATTAGAAAAAAGTGAGCAAAGTTCTCTGGGCTACATCCCAGGGTATGATACACTAAGATCCGTCCCATCATATTCAGATGCTCAATCCCTTGCTTACGTCTTTGATTAAGAATCTAATCCTCTGTTTGGTGACAGGTCCTTATCTTAATAAACATAAATTATTATCAACGATCACCTGATCGTTGCTCAATCTTTTCGTAATTGATGGTTAGTTTATTTATTTTTATATTGTAAATTGAAGTTGAAAAATTATAGCTCATCAGTACTGCCAAATGCATGAACTAGCTCTACTCTTCTCTACCATCTAACTAGCTAACAATCGAACAAACATGTGCATTATCAAAAAAAAACTCGAACAAACATGCTTTATAACTTAACAAATAATAACTTGACTAAACATGTTTTATAACTTTGATCTCTACCATCTAGCTAACAACGTTTTTTTATCAAAGATTACTTCATTCACTTAAGTGGAAGTACAATGAGTTTGAGATCTAATCTAATAGACATGATCAATCCGCAAGATTTTCAGTTCGGAAATCTGTAAATACACAACAAAGCAAGTAAAAACAACTTTTGATTAGAGTGGTGTCGTTATGTTTACCTCATAATTGGCTCGGTGGTATATGAGGGTGGAAGAGTCGTGTGGAATTATGGACTGTGGAGTTGCGGTCCAATAATTTCTCTAGATTGTGGACGATCATCTAACGGACGATGGGCTCACTTAGATTCTTTCCTCTTGTCCTTAACCTTTGATTAAAAAGTGAAAACTATGTCTCCTTAATTCTGGTGTTGCCATTTGAGGTCTTAGGCGACATGTACTTTTGTTTGAAGGAATTCTATAGGCTTAGTTTGAGGTCATTAGTTGTAGGCAAGGAAATATCGAGGGTTCGAAAAATGGAAATTTCGACGGATATATTGGGAAAATATCGATCTTGAAAAATAATTGAGAAAATTGATGGAAATTTAAATAAAAACACGGAAATTTTGGATGTAATTTTGAGAGATGTTTCTTTAATAAATTGTCTACTATATTTCATAAAAAAATATTGTGTAACTTTTAGTCTATAAGGAATTGTAGTGATTTGAGATGAAACAACCATCAAGAATTCGTAAAAATTGATTTTAAAGTATAAACATCTAATTAACTTGAAAAGAATATAGTGAATAATGCATTGTTGAGCTTCTCTCATAAATCCATCATCAATTTATATGACAGTAGGTAAGTGAAAGAAAAATCTTAAGAACAACAAATGAAATAGTAGTGATGCAACAATGCATTACATCTTTTTATGTATTTATAGTATAGTAAAGTTAACAAAGGAAAGAAATTAAAAATTAGCTAACAATTGACTTGTAGTTGAATAATAAGGAAGGAAAAAAGAAACTAATTAGTTGGGATTAGACAATTTATCAAATTTTATTTGTAAGATGGTATATATCATAATAATTGCATAGAAAAATAATAACATGATTTGGTTGAGATGGTAAGGTCATTGAGTGCCTAACCACATGGTTAGGGGTTCGATTTCCCTCAAAAGCATGTTTGAATTTTAATTTGTAGTGACGACATGTGGTGGAGTGTTGTTTTAGTCGGAAAATTCTATCGCGATATATCGGGAAATTTTGAAAATATCGGACGAAATTAAAATGGTATATGAATAATATATCCTTAGGCGAAAAAACGAAATTATTGCCGAAATATCGGCAATAATTTCGATTTTTCAGTCCTTAGTTGTAGGTTTTGTGTGTGTCACAACTCCGAAATTTGAAGTATGAAACTCAAAAATCGAAGCCATGAAAAAAATCTAAAACAATCTCAATAAATTGAAATCATTTTATCGTCATAGCGGATCGTTACTGAGTTCATAGAATTGATTATTACAAACCAAATTTATAATTCAAGCATTATATCAAATGGAAATGTAAAATCCTCTCAATCCTCCCCACAAAATAAAATAAGGCAACTTCGAAGTCTTCAGAGTACTCCATCGATTTCTGCTAATCCACACCTGCGGAACTATCACCTACACCATCGAATAGGTGCACCGGGATTGCAAACACAAATCCGGTAAGCTTTGTAGCTCGTATGAGTAAAACAACAAAATAACATGCATAGTAATACGAGAGTAAATACTGAAACATCTAATTATAAATGTACTCATGAGTCAAAGGACGGCCTATTTGGTTGTCCAATAATATCTGAAAATATAAGCGCTCATGAGAAATCAGACAACCCATCTGTTTACCCAATTACATTTATAATACGGGTACTCATGAGACCCAGATACTCATCCGTTACCCCTCATGCAGTACACCGCCGGGCATTGGGCAACCTATATGTCACCCAATAATCCCAAAAATATGGGTACTCACAACCTGGTAACCCATCTGTTACCCCTCATGCAGTACACCGGCAGACATATTAGAGCTCTACCTGAATCGTAACCGTCGCCCGGCCAAGGCTAGGTTCCGACATGCCAACACGTCCGTAGACAGGTTCGAAGACAGCAAACGTTTTAACATAACTCAAGTTAAAACCACGTACAATACATTCCTCACATATCATTGCTATCAATAGCTCATTTGGAAATAGAAGTATGACAGAACATAATATAACAACTCATATATATGTATCGATTTGACCATTTATACACATACACAACCCACTATATCATAATTCGATTTTTTAAAATAAGTGTAACTCTGAATCACCACTAAGGGTAGACTCGTCATAGTGAGATTTACTCACCTTATTTTTCCGAGCGTAATTTTCCACAATTCCGAAAGCAAATCCTTACTTGTTTCGTCGATCATCTAGATTAGATAAGATGTGATTAGAAACGTTATGTAAAACCTCAAATGCCGAAACAATACTAATGTTTTACTATTCAGCAATTTTTCAGTTTTTACGAAATTACTGTTCACGCAAATACTATTCGCGTATTACTGTTCATATACATATTGTTTACTTATTACTGTTCATATACATACTGTTTACGTATTACTTTCCATATACGTACTATTTACGTATTACTTTTCGTATATAAACTAATCCATCGTAAATACTATTTCAGTAAATACTAATTATCGATTTATTTTTCAAAAAATTACTTTTACAATTACTGTACGTAAATTGATTTAAATTTACTTTTACCGTACAAAATTACTTTTTACATTTATCGTACATAAATTATTTTTAACAAAAATTACTGTTTGGAAAACACTGTTCACGCGCCGCCGCACGTGGCGGTGAGCGGGGTCACGTGCCACCTCCGGCAACCGTGCGGGGTCACGTGCCACCTCCGGCAACAGTGCAGGGTCACGCGCCGTCCACAGTGACAGCGCATCGGCCCCACGTAGCTCACCCACCGCCGCCTAAAATCCTTCATTTTTCTTCCCCTCTTTCCTTCCACAGCTTAAGGCCGTCTCCTGCCTCCCTCACATTGCCTCACACGCCGCCCTAGTCGGCGGTACACACCTACCCTCCTCCTTCTCCGAAACTCCTCCAAATCAACCCAAATTTCATCTACAATCCATCTACACCATAAATTAAATCAAAACTTACCTAGATTGCACTTTGGAATCACCGGAATGTCGTCGGAGAGGCTTGCACCGACTGTGCTCGATTTCTTGGAGGATGAGGAGCGGTGCGATCTCGAGTCCCACTCTGATCGCAGGTGGTACCGGGGGTGAGGAGCGGTGGAGAAGTGCTAGCCTCGTGCCCTGGCGTCGCTGAAGGAGAAGCATGGACGGCGGCGGTTTCTACAGGATCTTCGTGTTGTTGGTTGTGCTCCGATGCGACGCGTGGCGGCATGTCGAGGTTAGGGTTTGCTGCTGAGGACCGCGTGGTGCCTTTGAGACAGGCGGTGAGGGCCACAGAGGCCGGGGACGTGGAGATCACCAGAGGCGATGTAGAAAGAGAGAGGGGTCGGGGTGAGAGAGGGGGGAGGGCTGCGGGTGAACGAGAGAGAATGAGGCCATAAGGGTTTCCAAAATTGGTTTTGATACCCTTTTCCAAAATCGGAAACTAACTTCAGTCGTTAATAAATTTCACATACGAAGTCCGATTAGAACGCGTGACATGTCCACGAAATCGTATCGATGAGTTCTACAACTTTCGTGAAGGAAGTTTTCGGAAATGAGCGACTGAGTAAAAGTCGATTCTCGCGTCGCGGAAACGTAACGTTTTTCCAGTTTTGTTTTCCGAATACGATTCCATTTTCGATTCGACATCGTCGTGAAGCGAGAAAAAGTGATTTATTAAATTTACCAAGTTTATAAATTTCTACGAATTCATAGAAATTGAACCAAAAAAATCGGGTTATTACAGTGTGCGTATCACTAATGAGGGCTTATGGACATATAGCTTTTGATGTTGGTGTCAGAGAAAACGCCGAAATTCTGTTGGAAAAATAGTGAATATTGCTATTTATTCTAAGTTAATTTAATTAATAGAACTTAAGTGGACGCACTTCAGATTCATAATGATAAATATAACTTGTGTTCTATGGTGTGAGAGCTACAAAATCATGTATTTATCTGTTTAAATTGGTTATGATGTGAATAAGAAATTATCACTCAAAACGTCAAAACTGTTTGAATTTTGTAATGTGTAACGACTAAGTAACTTTGAATTTGTAACGTCAGATTCAATAAGATTAAATTCTATAATGACATGTTTAATGAGATTGAATTTTATAACTGTCAAATTCATTTTGTGTAACAATCATAACGTACGTACGAAATGAAATTCATTGAGGTAACGGTCGTAATGTATGAAAATTCATTGCGTAACCGCTGTAACTTATGATAAGAAATTCATTTATGAATTCATGACAATTCATTTAGTGATCAGATTTCCTCTCTATAAATAGCAACCTATTTCTTCATTCAGATAATCCGATTCACAAAGAGATTTAGAATCATAACTCGAGATCCCAAACACTACTCTCTCCTCTCTCTAAAGTTCCTTGTTCTAGTGATAGAAATGGTTCATTCCAATTTGCTAGTATTCTTGTAGCAGTGCAACTTTAAGTATTTGTAAGTCATTGTATCCTGGGAGACTAGCGTCATTTAGTCTTTTCACCAGTAGAGGTGGTGTAATTGTCTTAAGGACAGTGTGTGATACACAAAACTCGACTTTTAATTTCTCCTCCTGTTTGTTCAAAAGTGGTTGAGCTATCACTTTCAATTTTCTTACTTATGTATTTTTATTCTCGCATAATTATTTTTCAATTTATATTTTATTTCGAAATTTAATTTATTATTTATATTTGCAATATTACCCCATTTTCCTTACAAATTCAACCCGCATATGAGTTAACGACTTCACGCTGCATTGGACCATATTCTATTTTTCAGAAAAACTCACGGATGATTGACCAAGTGAGATTTTGATTATTTCTGTGTGATTTGACTTCTTCCAAGTGATTTAAAATTTAAAATTATTAATCAAGTTATGAAGCAGACCATTTTAAGGCGGAAGTATATTGAATTTTCAGTAAACAATTACATGTACAAAGAATGCGAAGGGAAAACCCCAAATATCTATCATCTGGAAGCCAAAGTCAGCAGAAGAAACAAATGTTACAAACTCGCAAGGTAAAGAAAATTATATTTCATGCAACAAAATTAGAATTGCTTTGGTTCCATCATTTTTTGAGAAAATGCTGTTTTACTCATAAAGTCAGGACACGAAAACTTCGTTTCCCAGAAAACTCATGATAAACACAAACCGACCAATGATTTTCAACAATTTCAAGTAACAGAGGACATGGGCAATTTACCACAACACCCTTCGTGCTAAATCAAATCACATTTCACAAAAATCACAACCCCCAAGTTTCTCCCTCAGCCGAGGATGAAACTCCAGAGACTCCTAAACCCTCAGACCCTTAAACCCAAAACCCTCATCTCCATCTTCCCCACAACAACCCAATCTCCTTTCTCTTCTCTCCCCCAACCCATCACCCACGACTCCCTCGTCAACTCCATCAAATCCTCTCAGTGGCATTTCATCGAACACCTCCCGTGCAACCTCCCCTCCTCTCTTATCTCCCAAACCCTCCTCTCCCTCCACCAATCCCCCCACCTCGTCCACCAATTCGCCTCCCATTTCGACCTCCGCCGCCTCGACACCCACACCCAATGCCTCGCCGCCGCCATCCTCGCCTCCCTCCCCTCCCCAAAGCCCTCCACCGACCTCCTCAAACACCTCCTTCACATCGCTCCGATTCGCGACGTTTTCGACTCGCTGGACCGTGCCAGACTGCGTCTGTCTCCCCCAAGCGGCGCCGGCGCCGTCTTGGACTCCCTGGTGAGTGCTTGCTGTGAACTGAAGAGGGCCGATGATGCATTTGAATGCTTTAGGTTCATGACGGGCGAGAATGTAGCTCCGAAGACGAAGACATGTAATGAGCTGTTGAGCTTGTTTTCGAAGATGAACCGGACCGAGAGGGCGTGGGTTTTGTATGCTGAGATGTTTAGGTTGGGGATCAAGTCGAGTGTTTGTACTTTTAATATCATGATCAATGTGCTGTGTAAACAAGGCAAGCTTAAGAAGGCCAAGGAGTTTCTCGGGTTGATGGAGGTTTTCGGAGTGAAGCCTAGTGTTGTTACTTACAATACTCTCATTCATGGGTTTTGTAAGAGAGGCAGAGTCGGAGGGGCGCAGTTGATTTTGAGTGATATGAAAAGGAGAGGAGTCGAGCCGGATTCATACACGTATGGATTGCTTATTAGTGGGATGTGTAGGGAGAGAAGGCTCGACGAAGCGTCTGGTATTTTAGAGGAAATGCTGGAGATTGGGATGGTTCCGAGTGCTGTTACTTATAACACTTTGATTGATGGTTATTGCAATAAGGGTGATCTGGACAGGGCGTTCAGTTATAGAGATGAGATGGTGAAGGAGGGGAGAATGCCGACTGTGGCGACTTACAATTTGTTGGTTCATGAGTTGTTTATGCAAGGTAGGGTGAGTGAGGCTGAGGGTATGGTTAGGGAAATGGAAGAGAAGGGAATGGTTCCTGATGCCATTACGTATAATATTTTGATTAATGGCTATTGCAGGTCTGGCAATGCAAAGAAGGCGTTTTTTTTTCACGATGAAATGTTGACGAAGGGGATAGAGCCCACCAAGGAAACTTATACGTCGCTTATTTATGTTTTGAGTAAGAGGAAGAGGATGAACGAGGCGGATGACTTGTTTGCGAAGATACAGCGTAAGGGTGTTCTGCCGGATCTCGTGATGTTCAATGCCTTGATTGATGGTCATTGTGCTAATGGGAATATGGGGCGTGCATTTTCGCTATTGAGTGAGATGGATAAGATGAAAGTTCATCCAGATGAAGTGACTTACAATACCCTGATGCAAGGGCGCTGCAGGGAAGGGAAAGTTGAAGAAGCTCGGGAACTTCTGGATGTGATGAAGAGAAGGGGAATTAAGCCTGATTTCATTAGTTACAACACCCTCATTAGTGGACATAGTAAACGTGGTGATATGGATGATGCCTTTAAAGTTCGAGATGAGATGTTGAGTATAGGTTTTAATCCTACACTTTTAACGTACAATGCTCTTATCAAAGGTCTATGCAAAAACCAAGGAGGTGATCTTGCTCAAGAACTCCTTAAAGAAATGGAGGGCAGAGGGATTACTCCCGATGCCAGCACATATTACTATCTGATTGAGGGCATTGAGAATGTTGAGGAATTTCTCAGAAAGGGTGATTCATGAAGTCTCTTTCTCCGTGATTTGTCATCTCATGAAAGTGTTTTTTTTTTTTCAAACCAAATTATAGTTCTGGTAGATACTTTGTTACGGCTTGGCAAACTCATCTCAGGTATCTATCACATTCAGAATGAATTGATTGAGTTAATGAAGAACGTAGTACTGTAGTGTCATATAACCTATTCTGTTTTAGTTCTTTATCTCTTTGTTGGCAACTGAGCTACACCATGTGCACACATTACACTTGAGTTTTTTTTTTTAAAGACCACTTGAGTTGTTATATGATTGACATTGATTAAAATAATGCAATTATCTCCACAATGACAATAGAGTTGCCAATATAATTACAGCTGGAGAATCTTCCATTTTGTGCAGTAAATGTGTTTTGCTATTTAACTGTAGCTAGATAACTTTTATAGATTTCGACACATAGTTCTAACTCTTAACACATAACTACTTCAAAAATAAGTGTATTAAAATGACATGACTGAATCAAGTTAATTATGACATGAAACTAAACTAGTTCAATGGTAATTATGGTCTCTAAATCTCTAATTGCCCCCAGAGTGTTTTACCTGAAACATACAGGGGAATCCTAACATTTCCAACAATAAATAAAAAAATAAAAGAAAGGATGAGCATTAGCATGATATTAAAAATGCAGTCATTGGCGTCATTTTTATTTCAGCTTTCTTAATTGTCCAGTTTTTTCATCGATAATGCTCCCAAGCTTTAAGTTTTTATGTTTTTGTCTTTTCTTTCTTCAGGTGCTAAGAGGTTCGGCTTTAACCTAGTGCAAGATACTGAAATATTTTGAAAATGTGGGAACATCTTTGGTGCATCATTTTGTGGCCAGGTAATATACTAGAAATCTTACGACTTTTACCATCATTATACTAGTGTTTTAATTAGCCCACAAGATACTGAAATATTTTGAGCAAGTGGGAACATCTTAGTTGCCACACTCATATATTGAAACCATTTCACTCTCCACTGAATGCACTCCTATAGGCCTGACACTGTTGAAGACTCGGTACATTTAAAATATCAAATACCAAGGATAGTCCTGCATGCTTCAAAGGGAAAGCAAGTTATAATGAGATTGTATTAAATTTGATCAGTCTGGAATCCAAACAACTGCATTCAATGGTCTTCACAGTTGAAAGCTACAGTACACCTTTCATCATCTTCATGGGGTGACACCTTCGTTTAGGTCCTTTAAGATATCCATAGTTTGCAGTGTCACTCATAGCTGACTGTCGTCTTGTGCAACTATAAGTCTGGAATGCATCATGAAGCAAATGCCTTGAAATATTAGAATGTACATTTTTCTTCTTTTAGTGTTCAGTGCCGCTGCGATTGTTTAGTGTGTATATAAGGTCTATCTGGAGATTGTGTGTTGAGCATATACAGACCATGTACCAGAAAGCCTGATATGTGGAGACAAGTTTAGGATGGCACATTCACTGGGCACATAGTACCTGGCTTTTCCCTCACCCTTCTTGGTTGATGCTGTATGCTATCAGATCGTATTTTCTCAAACGCCCTAGTAACTTTAAAGTCAAGTTTTGGTACCCATTGAACTGCCCTTTTTCCAAAGTTAAACACATTAACTGCTGTTCATCTTATTTTTCACTGTATTTGCCAAAGTATTCTTCCCGCAGCACATGTGCTTTGCACTGGTTGCTGGTTATGAACATGGGATTAATGCTCTGGGTTCTTAAGTTTGTTTCAAAGGGTTGTGATATCAGTCTTCTCGACGGTAGCAGTGATAATAATTAATATGCTTGGATCATCAATAATTTGTAGGTCAAGGAAGTCAAAATGAGGGCAAGGGACATTGGCCAACTTGCAAGATAGTAATGGGATTTTGATACTAACAGTATGTATATGCCTGAAGTTTGCTGGAAAATGCATTCCAAGAGACCGGTCTATAGTATAGAGTATGAGCAACTCCATAGTAGCAGCGGAGCAGATGTCCCTATAGACATAAATGATTCTAAGGAAGCTCATTCATAGAAAATATGGTGATTTGTGGTGGGTAGGTCATGCCGTCTCTAGGAAACGATGACAATCGACTTATGAATAATGTTCCAAATTTGTGCTGGTTAAGCTCTATTTGAGTCATCAGAAATCAACCTCTTTTATAGTTTTCCAATATTATGAAATTTTTTATCTTTTTCATCTATAAATTGAAAACTAACGTTAAATATACCTTCATGAACTTCATGTGTAAGTACTATCCAAATGCATGAACACTGCTAATGGTCTTTATTTTACTGGTATATTAAATGCTGAGCAATGCTTGATGGGTCTAAAATTCAAGTCTGATGAGTCGGATTTGCGAGTGAACTAGGAATTTGGTGTGCCGTCGTCTTCAATGAGATATGATTTCACAACATGCCTGCTGATATTACAAAACCATATGCAACAATGCAAGATTGTTACTCTCAAATGCTTAAACTATTGAATTCTTCTAACTTGACCAACTTATGTCACTAAAAGGTTTGAGTTGATGAATTATCTGACTAAGAATATAAAATTTTGATGCCACTTGCAGTGGAGCATACCTCTTCAAAAGAAATATTATGTTGTTTCTCCTATTCAGATGAGAGTTGCTTAAGTTTCTAGTAGGCTTTCATGCTTTCGTTTTGTTGTTCGCCAGGTTCTACTCGTTTGTAGCTAATATCATGAAGAACTCATTCCTTATGATCCTTTTTCTTTGTGGCTTTGTGCAGCAATGGACAGTATATGAAGTGTTATTCTTACAGGTTATTAAATATTAATAGACTACTAAAACACTGTTGTTCTCGGACAGTAGTTCTGAAAGATTCTAGAAGATGACCTGTCAAGCTTAGCTCAGGTATCTATGGGTTTCAATAGCTTTGTTGAGCTCGAATCAGAATGTACTGATTAGGTTTATGAAGGACGTTCTACTTAAAAGATTGTGTAAGTTAGCCTCTTTTGTTTTGTTATTTATTTCTTTGTTGGCACTGAGGTACACCCTGTACACACATTATACTGGAGTTGTAATATGATTGGCCAGTTTTCAAAGTGAACTTTGCTTATGGTACAAAATATTACAATGGTCAATTGTCAAGGAATACACTTTCCTCGTCTTTGTTGTACACCGTAAAGAAGCTTCAAAAACGGCAGGCAGCAATGATAATACAAATATCTGGCTTGTGGTAATTCTTTCTTGCTGGCTGTTTTAGCTTCAACATCAGAGGAGATTCAGTGGGCTTGACTAGTGTCGATGTTCGAGCTTGTCAAGTGATCTGCAGTTTCAGCAACTAGACATGGCCCGCTGAGATGTCCCAGGTAGTGGCACAGAATAGGGTCTTCGCAGATAAGCAGCTAAAATAAGAGGCCGCTTACATAAACCCCAGAGTTCAGCTTTCATGATTGTATCAAGAGCAAGACTTGCATAAAAGACTTCCATCCAGTTACTAAACTCCATAATATTCTGATTATTCTTTTGCATCTATTCTTCAGCAACAGATGTGCAACACTATCAATAACCTTGCACCAGTTGGGACAATTTGTGTTGGAGATTTCGTGTACATCGAGCATTTAAAGTGTCTTGCAGGTTTTGTTATCCTACTGCAGAGGTAGGATCATCGTCCCTAAGACGAGCTGTGCAAAATGGAACGATGAGGTGGACAGTAAAATTCCTTTCTCAAGTTAAGCATCCCATCCGAAACTTACTGGGGCATTCAAATTCTTTACCAGCTTGGATTAATCTGAGAAATTAGTCGTCAGAAATCAGATGATAGAAGCTCATAAAATTGTTTATTCAAAGGGAATATAATATTCACCTCAGATATGTTGATCAATCACCATGTTGTTCCAGTATAATTAAGCTCAGTGGTGGAACGTGCCAGCGCGGCCTGCAACTCTTCTGCATCAGTGTTTTCCTCAATCTGGGCAACATTACGCTTCCCCTTCAAGGCTTTAAACCTCTTAATCAAGGATGAGTCAGACTTGACACAGGCATGCATTGTTTGTCTTTTTAAGATACCCAAATGCTGTTCTGCACTAATCTTAGCCAGATTAGTTATCTTCACAGTACGTAACGGGATATATTGAATCACAAAAATACTTCCTAATTCCTACACTTGCAGAAAATGAAGACAAGTAAAAAGAGTGCTAAACTAATTTCAGGTAGACAATAGAAAATTAGAACCCAGAAGGTCTGATCTAGACAACCTGATTGAACAAAGGCTGTCTCTAGTTGCAAAGTATAAACATAATAAAGTCCAATTGTGCACTCACATTGGAAGTGAACTTGTGAAATGAAATCCATTACACTCATAAATGGGATAGTGACAGTTGACCGGACAAGAGGACCAGGCATGGTATAAATGAATGAAATTCAACCTTGCTTGTTTTATTAGCATATTTCACTTTTTTTGATATGTGCATAGTTCACTTATTTTATACACATAATATTCATTGTTAATGCAATCCATTATTAGCGACTAGCTACTTCAATTCGCCAAAAGAAGCAATTACCTATAGCATCAGCTATATCGTGAGCATTCAGCTTAATATAGACATTGCATAACGAGTTTTACCAACGTTATACAAAAAGAAAGATACAACCAAAAATCAATTCTAAAAACATGAGTACAGGGTAGGTTCGATGACTACAATCTTGAGTAATTTATAAGCATTCCACGTAACATGCAGTAATAACAGATCTAAATTAAGCCAAGCTGAAACACGATTTCAAGTTTTCAACCAACAAATCAGTTCAAGTGCGAGCCTTTTTGCGTACCTGCTCTGGAACAGACGAGCAATTCAGACATAGAGATCCTCGTTGCAGGTCTTTACTCCATATATTGGTGAAGCACTACAGGTTTGGCTTGAAAGAATCATTCAACTAAGGCAAGGAAATAGAGGATAGTTTTAATATAAAACCTAAACTGCTAAACTAGTTCTACTTATACACATGGTAAGTTCAGAATTAAAAACAGTTCATGATATACGTGCACCGTATGTATCCGCCAATATCTCAGTACAATATATGATATACATTCACCATATGTATCTGGATATCTGCCAAGGACAGGGAAGAAGTACCTTAACATTGTATGATGATGGTCGACCTTCATGTTTTGAAAGGAGTAGTTCTTTCAAGGCAATTCTTTGGAAACTTGGGAGTGTCATTGTCATCCTCAGTGGCAGCAGAATCAGCATATTCGTAGACGACTAAATGTTTTTCCTGATTCAAAGTATGATTTTGATCTTTGAGAATGAAAAGTAGGCTTTAACAGAAGCAACAGGACACACAAAGAAAATATACCGAATGTACGTACTCTGAGAGTGGACAGTAGCGTTTTCCCAAGCAGGCACGAAGGTAGATTAAACCAACAGACTATCGAGTGCATATGAGGTGGAGGGAGATACAGGCTAGCTGAGTCTATTTGTATCGATGAAATCTATCATCTGCTTCTCGTATGAAAACAACTTCTCCTTCAAATCAAGGGAAATTTCAGTTTTCGAATGGTGCAAGACTGTTATGAGGCCCTCCGGCTTGTTCTTAAACTTGCTTAAATTCTGATGGTGAGCGAATGTTTTCTGTTGTAGATGAGAATCCAGCTTAAGTTTAGTGGCTATCTTCCAGTACATTTCACTTAGTTCGGCCAAGTATAAATGCTTCATCAACACGATCTTTTGATATGCCTCTTCTTGCCAATCTGTATGCCCAGTCTGGGCAGGGAAGTCTAGAGAAGTTGATGAGGTCTCCTGATGGGCTCTATGTTCTTGATATGACTGGCTTTGCTGTGTATCTCGCTGGACTGGGTTCGAATGTGGTTGCAAGCGAAACTGGTGTTGTTCCATATGTCCAGTCTGATATTGGGTCTTTGGAAAATACATTTGCTGTGATGGATGAGGTTGACACTGCTGTTCTTCAGACGTAACCAAGTTGGATGCACTCTGACCTTGTTGCTCCACTGTGGGTGATTGCAGCAGGTGTGCACTGTGCATCCCAGGCGAGCGAAGTTGTAGAGAAGATACAGGCTTCCTGTGTCTATTTGAATTAATAAAATTTATAATCTGCTTCTCATATAAACTCATCTTCTCCTTCAAATCAGGTGAAATGTTACTTTTGGAAAGCTGTAACACTGTAAGGAGGCACTCAAACATGGGCCTAAACATTTTCAGCTTATCAAGCTTATATTGATCTGGCGCTGGGGGAAAAAGAGCCTCATGCTCCTGAAGTTTACTAACAATTCTCTGGTACATTTCACTCAAGTCGGGCATGTAAGTCTCCTTCATGACTTTGATCTCTTGATAGGCCTCATCTTGCCAATCAGGAAGACCACTAAATGCGTTCCTGATTCAAGTATGATTTTGATTTTCTGAGAATGAAAAATATAGGCTTTAAGAGAAGCAACAAAAACACACAAAAGAATAACATACCGAATGTACAGCAACACAGTTGCGCTATCATCGATCAGGTGGACCCCGCAGCTTCCCTCGAACCAATCGTGAAAACAAAACCGAACTTAAAGCGTATCAGGAACATCCCACTCTCACCCAACCTCCTTTTTATTGTTTTTATTGGAATATAGTGCAGTTATAGGTGTTATAGTCTCGAAATTTTGAATGATAAAAATTTGAATTTGAAATCATAAAAAACTCTAAAGTAATCTCAAATATATTGAAATCATTTTACAACAACAGTATATTGAAACTGAGTTCAAAATACGACTCAGTTGACTTGAATAAAACATCACCAATTTATATACACAAGTATCAAACAATTGGAAAATATAATATTCACTCGATCCTCACCAAAAACGAAAGAGTGGATTCCTCAGTAATCTTCTGTGTAAGCTCTCCGAGCCTGCTAATCCCCACATGTAGAACTATCCTCTACACCATTGATTTGGTGCATCGGAATTGTAAACACAAACCCGGCAAGCTTTACAGCCCGTATGAGTAAACCAACATTTAAACATATATATCACAAAACAAAGGAAATGTAACAATTAACATTTTTTAAACATGTGTACTCATGAGACCCGGGTAGCCCATCTGGTTGCTCCTAATGCCGTACAACGACAGACAGACTAGAGCTCTAACTGATGGTAACCAACACCCGGCCAAAGGCTTGGTTCCCAATTTAAATGTCATCACCAAGTCCGAAGACCAGAAAACTTTTTAACAAGACTCATTGTTAAAACCACGTATAATATAACAATCCATTCATGTTTATGTAGTAAGCGACTCTTACTCAACAACATATAACAAGTCACACCAACAATCCATAATACTGGAAGATCTATTTTCTTCCATTCCGGTCCCATCCGGCACAATAATCCTCCAATTTACCGGAATGTACATTTTCTTTCATTCTGATTCCATCCGCCACAATTAATCGAAAACAATAAAAATTGCATAATTTAAATAAAAACCGTAACGTATATGATATAGCCAATCATATATATGTATTGTATTTACCATTTTAGTACACATACACACACTCACTATATTATACCGACGTCACAGTTCACACATTTTAGAGAAATCATGTTATTAATTTAAATGCATCTCAACATAAATGCAAGTCACCGCAAATGATAGACTTGTCATAGTGAGATTTACTCACCTTATTTCCTGCGTGCAACTTCTACAACGCTAAGTGAGATTCTCTCACTCGTTTCGTCGGTCACCTAGTGGCATAACAACGTGCTTAGAAAACGACATGCATAAAAATACAGGAGAAAATTAATTACAGGGAAAACACTGTTCATGAAACACTGTTCATGCACCACCATAGACGCCCGTGAGCTTCGCCCAAGACAGGCGTGCGTGGGGCCTACCACCAAAATCAAAGTTGCTCAAAACCTCACAAGTCCAACACTAAACTTATAGATCACAATGAGATAGAGGTTTTCCATACCTGCGCCCAAACCTAGAACCGCCAGAAAGTCGTCGGAAACAAAATGATAGGTCAATTCGAGCTTCGAGGCACTTGGGATCGAGACCAGAGGTGAGAAAACAGCGGAAAGAAAGTGGTCTCAAGCTCTCGAGTCGCCGGAGACGGAGGCGCCAATCGATGGCAGTGACGTCCGAGCTTGCTGCTCCGCGCTCGGTGGTTTGCTCGCTGTGGGCCGTAGGCTCGGTAGAGAGACAAATATAATGAAACTGGCGGCACTCCGATCGGTGGCCGGACGTCTGAGTTCCGGGCCGGAGATGATTTCTGGCGAAAATGGGGGTTGGGGATCACGCGGCCTGTTCTAGTTTCTTTTTTTTTATTTTTTTTATTTTAGGGTTTCCAAAAATGTCCTTTTATACCCTTCCAGAATCGGAAACCAAAGTTTCGTTCTAACAATTTCCACATACGACATTCGATTAAGGCATGCCGCATGTTTACGAAATCGTATCGATGAGCTCTACGACTTTCATGAAGGAAGTTTTCAGAGATGAGCGATGAATTAAAAGTTAACTCTTGAGCCACTGAAAACATAACATTTTTCAATTTTTAATTTCTGAAATCATAT
Organism: Argentina anserina; assembly: GCF_933775445.1. Taxonomy (NCBI): domain Eukaryota; kingdom Viridiplantae; phylum Streptophyta; class Magnoliopsida; order Rosales; family Rosaceae; genus Argentina; species Argentina anserina. The sequence goes on along the minus strand of NC_065873.1, from coordinate 4,706,898 downwards.
TCATTTCGTAAAAACGACAAACGAGAAAGTGTAGAATGTGAATGTACTCAAATTACCAAGCATAATAATTGACGAGAAGTTATAAGAAATGAAACTCAAAAATTCGAGATATTACATTAGGTGACCCGGTTCCAGCCCTTCTATCATGAAATCTCACTTCATTGACGTAAATCTCTTCCCTGTGGAGATACCGCTTTTTTTCATCCTTTTGATTTTCCCTATATATATATCACCAGATTCATACAAATCAACAAACTGGCGAATCAGGCAAAGAGCCAACCCTCTGTTGTCCCAATCGATGTTTTGAGCAATTTTAACAAACAACTCATGTTCCGCATCTCCATTTGGAATTGGATCACGTGCTGGAAATTTTACAAAAATTCTTCAGAATTCGCACAAGAGATGAATAGAGATAACAGAGCAGTCAATTTCTTAGCTTCTCCCATCAAGTCTTCAGATGATACCAGATTGTCTCAGAGCTTGCAGCAGTCCGTAGATTCCATTCTAACTATCATTTTGTTGGGGAATGTGGAATAATGAATTGTAGAATGGAAATAGAAATAACTCACAACCACAGGCAGAAAATAAAAATGATAGAGAACACCGAGATTTAACGTGGTTCGGTAAAATGCTTACGTCCACGGGTACAAACAATAAAGAACCTCCACTATACGAAGAAATGTTACACCGAGACAAAACACTACTTTAAGACTCACACTTAAAGAGATACACTCTCACACACTTTATTTTGCTACACACACAACTCTCTACTTGGAGTTTTTTCTCTATCTGTCACGACCCCGAATTTCGAATGATAAAAATTCGAATTCGAAGTCATGAAAACTCTAAAACCATCTCAAATATATTGAAATCATTTTATCATAACAGTGTATCAAAACTGTGTCCACATCATGACTCAGTTGACTTGAATAATACACAACCAATAGAAATGTAAAATTCACTCAATCCTCACCACAAACAACAGAAAGAAATCTTCGACAATCTTCAGCGAAAGCCCTCTACTTATGCTAATCCACACATGCAGAATTATCCCCTACACCATCGAATAGGTGCACCGGGATTGTAAACACAAACCCGGTAAGCTTTGTAGCTCGTATGAGAAACACAACAATAAAACTCGCATATAAATACAAAAAAAAATTACTGAAAAAAAAGTACTCATGAGTCACAGGACGACTCATATGGTTGTCCAATAATATCTGAAAATATAAGTGCTCATGAGAATCGGGCGACCCATCTGTTTACCCAAATACATTTATAATACAGGTACTCATGAGACTCAGGTACTCATCTGTTACCCCTCATGCTAGTACGCCGCCAGACATTGGGCAACCGTCTGTTACCTAATATCCAAAAACATGGGTACTCATAAGCCGGTAACCCATCTGTTACCTCTCATGCCAGTACACTGGCAGACAGACTAGAGCTCTAACTGCATCATAACTTTCGCCCGGCCAAGGCTAGGTTCCGACATGCCAACATGTCCGAAGACTAGTCTGAAGACAGAAAAACACGTCCGAAGACAGAACACGTTTTAACAAAACTCAAAGTTAAAACCACGTACAATAACAATCCACCCATGTTATTGTATTACAACAAGCGACTCTTGCTCAAATAAAATAAATATAGTTGCCACAATATAATTCATTTGGAAATAGAAACGTACCAATATATAATATAGCAACTCATATATATGTATCGTATTTACCATTTATACACATACACAACCCACTATATTATATACATGTCAAAGTTCGATCTTTTTAAGAAAACGTAAATATGAGTCACCACCGAGGGTAGGCTCGTCATAGTGAGATTTACTCACATTCACCATAATCCATAATCAGTAAAACCTTTTTAAAACCATTTATTAAAATAACGTTTCACTTACCCATGAACCGTAGACTCACGTAATTTAAACCAAAAACATATTTTTAAAATAATTTTTATAACTAGTGATGCAAAGACTATGGTCACAACTCAAACTAAATTCAATAATTATAATATTAATTCGATCATGATGATCATTGTGAGATTTACTCACCTTATTTCATGCGTGCAACTTCCACGATATTGAAAGTAATTTCCTCACTCGTTTTGTCGGTCACTTAATAGCATGATAAAATGCTTAGAAAATGATACGTAAAATATCAGGTGACGATTTCAGTACAACTAAATGCTGTTCATAAAACACTGTTCATGGCTTACTGTTTTACTAAACACTGTTCAAATTTACAGTTTTACTAAAAACTGTTGAAATTTAATGTTCACATAGTACTGTTCACTGTTCATGAACACTGGTCACAGTACTATTCATGCGGCGCCACTCTTCACCGATCGCCACCAATGACCACTAAATTTCACCACCACAATCTAAATGACATTCCTAACAGCTTCCTAGTTCACTACAAAGTCTAATTCTGAGCTTGAACACTTCAATTTAACAAAAACCGAAAAGCCCCAATTTAAAAACCTAGGATTTTTTTTCTTCGATTCTCCTAGCACACAACGATTTGGGTTAAATGTTTACGAGGGTTTGTAGTATGGAAGGAGACCTTCAAAATGAGATAAGAATCTTACCGATTAGTTGCCGGAAGAGGGAGATCCGACTAGTTGAAGTTCGGCGAAATATGCTTTTTTCGGGAGAACTTCCGGGCTTCACCGCTCCTAAACGGCGGGGAGATGGCGGGTGGCGCTGCTACCAATCGACAGGGGATGCAGCAATCTTTCAAACGTGACCGGTGCGCCGCTCGATGGTGGCCGAACGACGGAGATCCTGCGGCGCAAAGTCGGCTGCTCGGGAAAGAGAATTTCTGGATTTTGTTCAGGGTGAACAGTACCGATCCGAATTTCTGATTTTTCTCCCCATTTTTCTCTTTAATTCCCCTATTTATACTATTTTCTAAAAATGTCCAAATACCTTTTGATTCGTAACTTCTTCATACGAACTCCGATTTAGGTGTGCCATGTGTCCACGAATTCGTATCGACGAGCTCTACGACCTTCATGGAATGAGTTTTCTAAGAAACCCAATATGTCAAAAGTCAACTCTTAGACTAGTCAAATTGAACGTTTCCGCACAATTAATATTTTGAACCCTTTCATTTTCATACTCGTCTAATAAAATTGGACAATGACCAACTTAATAATATTCGGGAACTCATTGGAAATTAGATTTGAATTTTCGGGGTATTACACTATCTCTCACTCTTGATCACACACATGATGATATCTCCCTTATTGTTCTTCTATGTTTATTACACCACTTCTCATGCCTTTATATAGGCAAACATCTTTGTGCAATTCATGCATTTGCATGAAACATGCATGGAAGGAAAGTCAATCTTCTTTCTTGATTCATGGTCATCAATGCATTCTTTTTTATTTGTCATTCAAATCAACCAACTACTACCATAAGATTGTAAATGTTTTTCTTACCTTCAATAAAGGTTGTTCCAAGTTTCAACAAAATCAATTTCATCAATTAATGGGTCATCAAAACAATAAATGTGCTTGATTTACTCACGTGAAAATCACATAGTTTTCTTTTTCTCATCTCCATTAAGGAAGGATTGACCCTATCACATTTTTGGATCCTCGACTCAAAATTTCTGACAAATGTGAAATTCTTTCCAAATTCCTGCATCCAGTCACGTCTAAGGATTCTATTTCTCGTGCAAATTCTGAAATTTCTTCAAGCTTCTGGCAACCGTTCAGACGAACTCGTCGTAATCTCGCTGAAAAGACCGTTGGAGGAAGTGATACTGACATTGTTGGAATGTTACAAGGTTACGGCACTCTCGTAGATCAAGATCCTCCAGATGTTGCAATTTACAGAAGATGCTGGACGGTACAATCGTAAGATTACCTCAGGAATACAGGGACAAGGATTTGAGGCCTGTGAGATTTCCAACCGAGCATGGTAACTCCTCAACGTCAGTGCAACTCAAATTCAGGTGACTGAGAGACTTCATCTGTCCCTCAATTTCAGGGAAGAACTCAAGTTTACGGTAATCAGATATCTCCAGAGTTTCCAAAGATTTCAATATTTTCTCTTGAAACATCCAGATTCACACAAAATGTAGTTTTCAAGCTTATCGAGACGGCCAGCAGAAGGATGAACTTCAACCAAATCATTGCAACCATGTATATCCAATTCCTCCAAGCTTGTTAATCCAGACAAGTTGGGAATTCTTGCTAGACCATGACAATCCCACAATCTGATGGATTTCAAATGCGGCAAATTCTGTTTGGGAGAAAGGGAACCGAATTAATAAAGAGGTTAAAGTGATAAGTTGAAGTTAAAATACAGCAAGATCGATGTGAGCAATGCATTGCAAATACCTTGAATCCAGCTTCACTAGTGGAATCGTGCAGGGCCCACCCATGGAGTGAATGACCCTTAACTCGTCGGGGAGATGATCCAAGTGCGCTTCTCGAGGTTTGCCCTGGTAGCGTTCTTCAAGAATTTGAAGATTTTTCATGTTTCTGAAGCTACCACTGTTTAACCGTATTTTTTGTTCTTCTTTTAGTATCAGCACGACGCCTTTAATTTTATCTGTTCCCTGACAATAAACAACAAAAAGTTTGGAACTAAGTAGTTTAAAATCATGTGTAATAATTTAATTAAACAAAATTATCTTATAGTAAATAAATATTAACCATATAATGTAATTGATTTGATACGCAATGAATTGCCTAGAAGACTTGCAAGCAGATATAATTTTCCTTCCAAATTTTTTTTCTTGTCATAACCATATGATTTCATAAGATACACTTACATGCAATAAGATAGGTCAGTAAAGGAATCATGATGCAACAAGGAAACTAAACCTTCCATATGTTCTGCCACAGAAAGATACTCGCCAATTCCAAGGAAAAAAAAATTTCAAAAATTGATATAGTCAATAATCTAGCATGATTCAGCCAATGGAATATGTGAGAGAATCACAAAATATGCATGCAATCACGATCTCAAAGATCAAAGCAATAACCACAAATAAACTTTCCATCAGAAAATGATTACCAAAGATTCACCTCTTCACTCAACCTATGCATGTAAACCAGAGGATGACTATAATACTAGGCAGATAAAGGATCAGGACACTAGGTCACACACGTACTTTCCAAAAAGAATTCGTACAAAAGACTTTGAAATCTAGTAATTAACCACCGAGCAGACAACTCTAAGGAAAACAAAACAATTCGACCTTACACACTCTTAGCTCTCAACAAGGAATGACATGGTCTGCAACGTCCTGGTAACACGTGACAAGTTCAAGCATAACGTACAACTATAACAGAAGTTATGACAATCACTTGAACATTCTTTTGAGAAAAACAATACACTTTATTAACCAATGCAAACATGTATCTCGAGCAATATGTAAAATCATTAGCCAAATGTAAGATGTGACGTGCAAATGAGTATACTTCATAATGGGAATGAATAGAGGAGTGATTAAATATGCAAGCAAGTTTTAAATGACACTCTCCCTATCTCTCCATACAATCTCCTTATAACATCATATTATGTAGTATTCTTTTGAAAAGTAACGCTCAGGACATTGCTAAGTCCATATTCAACCACTGGGGAGACCAAACCAGTCTATTTTTAGTTAATCCATGGAGAGGAGAACTAGTTTGGCTTAAAAACATAAAATCCTCCGGGGAGACCAAATCAGTCTATTCCTCTAGGCGTCGAGTAGTTAGTCAACTCATACAGATGTAGAACTAGCCTGGCCTAGGACTGCATGCACAATATATTCTTTCTTTTGTAGATGCATGCAGTTAAAACATATAACATTTATTCAACTACTACAGCTCCTGATTAGGTTACTCTGTCACGACCCTAAAATTTCGAGTATGAAACTCAAATTTCGAAGTTATGAAAACTCTAAAACACTCTCAATAAATCCAAATCATTTTAATGTTACAGCGAATCATTACTGAGTTCATAGTACAACTCAGAAAAATTGATTATTACAAACTAGATTTATAATTCAACATTATCTCAAATGGAAATGTAAAAATCCTCACAAAATCCTCACCACAAACTAAGATAAAAACACATTCAAGTCTTCAGAGTTGTCCGTCAATTTCCGCTAAACCACACCTACGGAATTATCCCCTACACCATCGAATAGGTGCACCGGGATTGTAAACACAAAACCGATAAGCTTTGTAACTCGTATGAGTAAAACAACAATATAACTCGCATAAGAATATATACGAAACTCCACAAAACATCAATCATAAATGCACTCATGAGTCATTAGACGGCCCATCTGGTTGTCTAATAAAATGAAAATGTCCGAAGACAGAAAAACACGTCCGAAGACAAGAAACAATTCCGAAGACAAAAACATTTTAACAAAACTCAATGTTAAAACCACGTACAATAATCATCACATTATATTGAACAAATCGAATCAACATGCTCAATCACTAAATCTCCACACCAAAATGAACTTATTCGCAAACGGATTTTATGAAACTATATAATATAGCAAACCGTATATATGTACCTATTTTACCAATTATACACATACACAATCCGCTATATCTTATACATACCATAGTTCATTCTTTTTAATTAAGCGTAATCATGAATCTCCGCAAGGATAGATTCGTCACTGTGAGATTTTACTCACCTTATAATCTCGAGCATAATTTACACGATTCCGAAAGTGAATCCTTTACGTGATGTGTCGATCACCTAAAATAGATGAGAAGTGGATTTAGAATCGTTACGTAAAACATAAATTCCGAAACAGAAATAATATTTTACTGTCCAGCAAATTTATGGTTTTTACGAAATTACTATTCACATGGTTACTATTCACGTATTACTGTACAAATACATATTAAATACATATTCCTCTACGAGTACATACTATTTACATATTTCTGTATGAGTACATAGTATTTACGTATTTCTGTACCTCCATGTACTATTCAATCGTATATACTGTCTCAGTAAATAATAATTACCGATATACCCTTCTAAAATTACTTTTACAATTACAGTACGTAATTTACATTTACCGTACGTAAAATAAATTTACATTTACTGTACGTAAATTACTTTTTACATTCACCGTACGTAAAAATAAATTTTACAAAATTACTGTTTCGAAAACACTATTCACGCGCCGCCGCACGTGGCGGCACGTGGGGTACACGCGCCACCTCCGTCGACTGTGCGTGGCGCTCACACGCCACTCACTGTGGCAGCGCGTGGGGCCCACGCGTCGATTCTAAAACCGGCGCGTAGCACGCCACCGCCACCTGAAAACTCTTCCTTTCTTCTTCCTGCACCCTCATACGGCCTCAGGCCACCTCATAACCACCCCATCTCTCCTCACGCGCCGCCCTAGGAGGCAGTACCTCCCTCCTCCATTCCTTCTCCGATATCTTCCCAAAACGACCTAAATCCATCACAAACAACCATAATCAATCTATAATCTAACCCTCACCTTGATTGGATCTCGAAACCGTCGGATTAGTCGTCGGAGACGCTTGAGAGGCCGGCGGTGCTCGATTACTCGGGGAGGGCGTGTCGCGGCTCGAATCACGTCTCAATAGCTCGCATGTGGCGTCGAAGGGTGGAGAGGGGTGAAAGCCGAGAGCTTACATCGGCGGAAGAGCTTCTCGGAAGTCGGAGGAATCGCGTGAGCCTCGGGTCGTCGCGTATCTTCACGGCGGCGAGGGGGACCGCGTCGAGTTCAGAGTTTGGAGTGGAGAGCCGTGTGGCACTTCTGGGCTAGGCGGTGTGGCACACGGTGGGCTGGTCGGCGAGATTGCCGGCGAAGTTTCTGAGGGGGAGGGAGAATCGGGGAGAGATCGAGAGAGAAGAGAGAGAAAGGGGAGAGGGAGGCGGGGGTGAGGGTTTCCATTAAATGGAAACCCTAACTCCATTAAATTTCCTTTTATACCATTTTCTAAATCGGAAACTAACTTCCGTCGTTAATAACTTTCACGTACGACGTCCGATTAGAACGCGTGATGTGTCATCGTACTCGTATCTACGAGCTCTACAACTTTCGTGAAGGAAGTTTTCACAAATGAGTGACAGAGTAAAAGTCGATTCTCACGTCGCGGAAACGTAACATTTTTCTAATTCACATTTCCGATATCGGTTCCGTTTTCGATTTCTGACGTCGCAAAGCGAAACAAACACGTTTAATGACTTTTACAAACTTTAAAAAATTTAAAACAATCCAATAAATTGTTCCGAAAAATCGGGTTATTACATACTCAACTCAAATTGTTCCACCACTATGAAGTATGTGTAACATTTATTCAACTACTACAGTTCCTGATTAGGTTACTCAACTCAAATTGTTCCACCACTATGAAGTATGTGTAAGTGTAAACCAAACATAATGGTTAATAAAACTGAAGTGCATCAGAGAACACATGAAGAAAGGTCCAAAGCAACAATGTCAATAGAACTAAAGAGTATACTAGTGAATAAAAATAACTCATTTATAGTAAGATAAGATCAAGAACATAATATAGTTACCGAGACATGAGTACCCAACAAAACTTTTATTTTTCAATATTGAGAGCAAATGCCAATGACATTACGTAAGGTCAGAAACCGTTATGTATCCAATGGTTTTGTAAAAAAAATCTGCCCATTGATAATCTGTAGAAACAAATTCTAATGCAAGAATATTCTTGTCAATAAGTTCACGAATGAAATGATAACGTATATCAATATATTTAATTCTATTATGCTGAACATGATTCTTGGAAATATTAATACCACTTGTATTATCACATAAATTAACAAGTTTTCCTTGACGAATACCATAATCCTTAAGTATATTTTTCATCCAAAGCATTTGAGTACAACAACTATCTATAGCGACATATTCAGCTTTCGTTGTAGACAAAGATGTACAATTTTGTTCCTTGCTATGCCATGCAACTAGATTCTTACCTACAAAGAAGCACCCACCACTAGTTTTTCGATCTTGTAAATTTCCTCCCCAATCAACATCATAATATCTTGCACTTTCAGCATTAGTTTCTACAGTTTATACTTCCTGAGACATTTCAGATAATCCTTTTTATTGTTTCCAAATGAGATTCTTTTGGATTGGCTTGGAACCTGGCACAAACACCCACACTGCATGATATATCAGGACGACTAGCAGTGAGACAGTAAGCTACCAATCATACTATGATATTTAGTTTGATCAACTGAATTATCATCAAGGTCATGACATAACTTTGTAGTAGTGGTCATTGGAGTACTAATAGATTTCTTCCCAGTCATATCAAATTTCTTAATAAGATTTTCAGCATATTTTAGATTGGGATAGAAAAATACAGTTTGCGCATTTCAAATTCATTAATCATAACTTGAGTGAACTCTTTTACCAGAACATCAGTATTAGAACTAAACACGATATCATCGACATATATTTGTGCGACCATAAGATGATTTTTAACATATTTAACAAAAAGTGTTTTGTCTACAGTACCACGAAAATATCATTTTGAAATAAGATAAGTGGAAAGTTTATCGTACCAGGCGCATGGAGCTTGCTTAAGACCATAGACATCCTTTTTAAGTTTCCAAACATAATCAGGATGATGAATATCCAAAACCCAGAGGTTGTTCAACAAAAACCTCTTCCTGAATTTCACCATTTAGAAAAGCTGCTTTTACGTCCATTTGAAAAAATTTAAACTTGCGGTGACATGCAATAGCAAGCAGAAGTCTGAGCTCATCTTACATTGCATTTATCTAATCATCATCTAGAAGAGCTTCCTTAATATTTTTGGGTTCAACCAGAGAAACAAAGCCAAAGAACGTTTGTTTTCTTTAACTTCTTCTTTTGTAAAACAAACTAAAACTTTATTAATTTCAACAAATTCAGGTTTTTTTTTCAGAATTTTCTCCGTCTTTCTGCGGATATTCAACCATTCTTCCTCTTGTGTGCATCCCTTCTGTCATAAGCAGTTGATTGATCTTTTCGAACCTGTTTAAATCCAATTCTATATCTTGTTGCGGGCTGTAGATTTTTGTCCACTTCCTTTGCCTCTTCTAGTAACTACACATTCTTAATTTTTGAACTAGTTAAGTTGTCATTAGAAAAACTAGACAAGTCAACATTATCATCAACAATAACATTTATTGAATCCATGACAATTCTAGTTTATTTATTATAAACTATATAAGCACGACTATCAAGAGAGTAACCAAGAAAGATACCTCCATCTGATCTTGGAGCGAATTTAGCTAAACGTTAACGATCTTTTAAAATGTAGTAAGGATTTCCAAACACTTGAAAATAACTTACATCTAGTTTCTTACCTTTCCACAATTCATAAGGGGTATTTTTTGTACCTGAACGAAGAAGAACTCTATTTCCAACATATCAAGCAGTAACTGCTTTTGCCCAAAAGTTTTCGCTCAGACCAACTGAATGAAGCATCACTCTTACCATCAAGCAAGGATATGTTCTTACTGTAATAACACGATTTTTCGGGTTCAATTTGTATGAATTCGTTGAAATTTATAAACTTAGTAAATTTATTAAATCGCCTATTTTTCGCTTCACGACGATGTCAAATCAAAACGGAACCGACTTCGGAAATCTAAATCGGAAAAACGTTACATTTTCGTGACGCGGGAGAGTAGACTTTGATCCCGTCGCTTGTCTCCGAAAACTTCTTTCACGAAAGTTGTAGAGCTCATCAATACGATTTCGTGGACACGTCACGCGTTCTAATCGGACATCGTACGTGAAAATTATTAGCGATGGAAGTTAGTTTCCGATTTTGAAAAAGGGTATAAAAGGGAATTTTTTAGAGTTAGGGTTTCCAATTTCGGACACCCTCACCCCGTAGCCCTCCTCTCTCTCTCTTCTCTCTCTCCCCGATATCTCTCTCTCTCTCTCAGAAATCGTCGCCGGCGATCTCGCCAACCGGACTTCTGTGGCCTTCACCGACGGTCTCAAAAGCTCCGCAAGCCCGACCGCATCAAACCCCGAGCAAGCCGTGACCTCCCTCACCGCCGTGAAGCTCGCGCGACAACCCGAGGCCCTGCGACTTCCTCTGCCATCCAAGCTTCGTCGCCGGCGAGACCAGAGCACGGAGACCGGCTCACCATCACCGATCCTCGTCGCCGAAGCCACATGCTAGGAGATTGAAGCTTGATTTCGCGCCGTCACCTCGCCCCCTACTCGAACTCGACCGCCGCCTAGTTCAAGTTCCTCCGGCGACATTCCGGTGATTTCAAGGCTCAATCGAGGTAAGGCTTGGCTTAATGTGATGGTTGTGTTTGATTGTGAGTGATTTTTGTTGATTTGGGGGAGTATCGGAGGAGGACGAGGAGAGTGTTGTACCGCCGCCTTGGGCGGCGCGTGAGGGAGTGTGAGGGGTACAGGAGGAGGCCTTGGGCCGTGGAAGGGGAGGAAGAAAGGAGAGGTTTTGGGCGGCGGTGTGCAAGCCACGCGCGCCGGTTTGAGCGGCGCGTGAGCTCCATGCGCTACCACTGTGGGGAGGCGCGTGAGCGCCACGCGCTGTTGCCGGAGGTGGAGCATGAACAGTAAATTCTGAACAATAACTTTTGTAAAAAGTGATTTACGTACAGTAAATGTAAAAGTATTTTACGTACAGTAAATGTAAAAGTAATTTACGTACAGTAATTGTAAATGTAATTTCTGAAAGGTAAAACGTTAATTAGTATTTACTGAAGCAGTATTTACGACGGAATAGTTCGTATATGAAAAGTAATACATAAACAGTACGTATATGAAAAGTAAAACGTAAATAGTACGTATATGAACAGTAATACATGAATAGTATTTACGTGAACTGTAAATTCGTAAAAAAACCAAAAAATTGCTGAACAGTAAAATATTAGTACTGTTTCAGCATTTGAAGTTTTACATCACGTTTCTTATCACTTCTTATTCAATCTAGGTCATTGACGAAACAAGTAAAAGATTTTCTTTCATAATTGTGGAAATTACTGATAGGAGCACTTGTGTGACGTTGTTAACATGTTTTTACCTCAATTTGTACTTTGCTTAGCCCTTATTGTTGTACTATTGAGTCATTGAGTCGTCGTAAGAGTATTGGGCGGTATTGGATGCATTTTTGTGCTTACATGAGTTAAAAACGCAGAATTGGTCTAGAGTCCTAGTTTGAGTAGGAATCCTTGTAGGACTAGGAAACATAATTGGATTAGGAGTCTTCACCTTTCTACGTTTTGGTCGCATTGACGATATTTTGAGAGTCCTTGCATTTGGAATCCTTTTTTAGACTAGAAAACGTACCATTTGGGAAAATCTTACTTGAACTTAAAATTTTATTCCGTAACTTTCCTAATCTTACTCTCCTATTCTAGTAACTTACTCGATCTTTTTATATGAATCATCTTGTATTTTATTATTTTCAGATTGTACAATGAAGGAAAAAATAGACGAAAAGTCAAGTAAAGGAGGAAAATAAAGAAAGAATGAGACACCTACAAAGGAGAAAAAGAATGAATTTATCAAAGGAGATTGCACCCACCAATGACAAAAATAAGTGAAAGAAAAAAAGAGAAAGAAAAAGGAAGAGAATAGAAAGAGATAATGCAAAAGAGAAAGAAGGAGACACAAAAAAAGAAGAAAAAGAAGGAATTTATCAAAGGAGATTGCACCCACCAATGACAAAAATAAGTGAAAGAAATTCAGGAAAAAAAGTCCAAGCTATAATATTCAAAGAGCCAAAACTCTTCTATAAATATCACATCATTTACAAAGAAAAATTATCACTTCTCATTTGCATTCAAGAGCCAAAATACTATCTCAAACATCATTCACCAAAACAGCAAGTCATTCTCCCCCATATACAAATTCCATCTCCACCGAAATCACCATTGAAGACACACCTCCAAGGTTCCTACAACGTGTGATTCTCGCAACTCATGTCCACGGGTTTGTTCGTTTTTGATTTTTTTTACAATACTTTGTCTATGAAGATTGTAGTATGATGTTTGTGTCAGATTATTGTTTTGTATTAAGAATCGAAATTTTCAGATTGTTTTATTGGATTTTTGGATCTTTGCCGAATTGATGATTTCCTATAATTAATGAGTTTGTATTTCTATTGTTGTGTTCTAATCATCTTTCTCATACTTTTAGATAATTTTCAGATATGTGCATATGAATTTAGTGCTTGGATGCAGTCTCTAAGATTGTGTTTAAGTGCTAGATTCATCAACCATATTGACACAAATCGAATCATGCCCTAAGTAGGTTCGGTTTGTATTGATTAAAAGTGGTAAAAATTCTGGAAAATTGCATGTGAAATCATGGTGGGTGACGCCATACATGAAACATGTCTCCAACAAAGATTTGGTGTTTAAGTGTTATTGAATTCGATTGCATGCAAATTTAGATTAGGCTCTAAGTCAATCTAAATGTTAATTGAAATCTTACATGATTAGATGATCCCCTAAGGCTCTAATTGTATTGGTGTCTAAAAAGTATGTAATTAGTCAAATTAGAATGCATGATAGATTTGAACTTGTAATTATGTGGTGTAATGGTAAATTTGGTTTAAGTTTGTTAAAGAGAAGTCGATCATGTAAATAGTAATTTAAGTTTTATTTTAGTAGTTAATAATCAATCTCAAACCCCCCATTATTTGTTAATATTAAAAGTTTAGAGTTCCCTTCAATTCCCCGGAAAAGAACGATCCCTGCTTATTCTATACTAATGATGATGTTTTACAGGGTTTATTATAGACGTTTTAACCAACGCTCTATCAATTACGCTCAGGAAAATAAGGTGAGTAAAATCTCACAGTGACGAATCTACCCTTAGCGGTGATTCAGCTAGAGCTCTAGCCTTGGCCGGGCGACGGTTACGATTCAGCTAGAGCTCTAGTCTGTCTGTCGGTGTATGACATGAGAGGTAACAAATGGGTTACCGGCTTATGAGTACCCATATTTTTGGATATTGGGTAACAAATGGTTGCTCAATGTCTGGTGGCGTACTGCATGAGGGGTAACAAATGAGTACCTGGGTCACATGAGTACCCGTATTATAAATGTATTCGGGTAAACAGATGGGTTGCCCGATTTCTCATGAGCACTTATATTTTCAGATATTATTGGATAAGTAGATGGGCCGTCCAATGACTCATGAGTACATTTATAATTAAATGTTTTCAGTATTTTTCTCTTATATTTATATGCGAGTTATATTGTTGTTTTACTCATACGAGCTGCAAAGCTTACCGGGTTTGTGTTGCACCTATTCGATGGTGTAGGAGATAGTTCTGCAGGTGTGGATTAGCAGAATTGACGGACTACTCTGAAGACTTCAAAGTTTCCTTATTTTATTTTGTGGTGAGGATTGAGAGGATTTTACATTTCCATTTGATATAATGCTTGAATTATAAATTGGTTTTGTAATAATTAATTCGACTGAGATGTTTTGTGAACTCAGTAATGATACGCTGTGATAATAAGATGATTTCGATTTATTGAGATTGTTTTAGAGTTTTCATGGCTTCGATTTCGAGTTGCATACTTGAAATTTCGGGGTCTTGACACTTATGTTCAACAATACCATTTTGTTGAGGAGTAATAGGAGCTCAAAATTCATGAAACACATCATGATCTCGACAATAATTAGCAAATTTAGCATTTTTAAATTCAGTGCCATTGTCCGATCTAATTTTGGCAATTTGTAAGTTGTGTTGTTGTTTTTCGACCATGAGTTGTTTACTTAAACTTTCAAAAGAATCAAAAGTATAACATTTATCCTTTGGAAAATCAATCCAAGCAAAAAGAGAGTAAACACAAAATATATTCCTTACTTGACATGCTTATAGTTGCAAATGGACCCATTGAATCCATATGAAGCAATCCTAATGGTTGAGATGTGGAGGTAGCATTCACCACTTTATGATTTTCACGAGCTTGTTTTCTTATTTTACATCCTCCACAAATAACATCAGTATGACCACTTAAAGCTGGTAAGCGTCGAACTAATTTTTGATTTGATAATTTAAGCAAATCTTGAAAGTTTAAATGACCAAGGCGTTTATGCTAAAGTTCCATGGTTTCTTTAACTGAACTAGTCCTGAAACAAGATTCAGAGTTATCCGTTTTCAAGTCAGATGAAACATGATAACATTTATCTCCTGATCTATTTCCTCCCATCACAACTTTACCATCTTTATCAAACACAACACATCTACGTTTGTTAAACCAAACATCTTTGTAATCATCTGCAAGTTGGCTCACACTAATAAGATTGTTAGATAAACATTCAACATAAAGAACATTGTTCAAGTAAGCAAGATCTTGATCTTTAATTTATCATTTTCCTTTTATTTTTGTTTTCCTTTCATCTCCAAACGTAACTGTACCTGAAACACCTGACTCTTTTAAATCAGGAAACCAATGTTTGTTACCACACATGTGCTTGGAACAACCACTGTCAATATACCAAGTATTAGCCTGTCTAGCAGACAAAGCAGTTAGTGCAACGTTACAAGTAGCTTTAATATCATCAAATTCATAATTTATATCAATATAAGACAGATTACAAAAAGATTATATGAAATTTTGGTTAACATTTTTCCTCCAGACCTTCTTGCCTTGATATCACTGAGCCTCTTTCACATCTTGTTTAGTTTCTTTATAAGATTTTGATAACCTAACAAAGTGAGAGATATCAAGTAAAAACTGACCATGTTGTTCTAACTTACTTTAAATATCTTTAATATCTTTATCATACCTTTCATTTGAGTTGGTTACCTTTGATTTTGAAGAGGTGGGTCTAAAGGTTTTCAGATTTGTCCTGTTTGTGAGCGTTTTTATCACTTGCTTTGAACCTGTTTGTTCACGAACAAAATTGGTGAAAATATTAGAATTGTTATTTGAGCTAGACTCACCAACATATCCAAGCACGGTTCGATCCTTGTAGCTCTTTCGTGAACTCAAAATATCAGATAAAGATTTCGAGCTATTTTGAAATTTTCCAACTTTGTCATCTGTTCTGTCCAGCAAAATTTGTAACTTACCAAGTTTTGAGTTTAATAAATCAATTAGATTATTTTTTTGAGAAAATTAGGGATACACCTATCTTTGAAGCCCGATTTTTAGATAAACCCACACCCTTTTTCTTTTTTAATCTATACCCAAAACATATACCAACTTTCCTTATAGAGTTTTTTTTTCTATTACTAATATGTTTAAATTATTTATTCAAGTTCACATTTTTACCCTTATAATTAAAAAAGAAAATTATTTCTCTAAATAGTTGTCCGAATATTCATTCTTAATAGAAACCAAGAATTAATGACGTCTATTTTAGGAGCTATATCCCACAATAATTAACTTACTTTTAATGGCACAAATTGGTGAAATCAAAACTAATTGAGAGCAATTGATCCACAAAATATGCTATTTTGACATGATAGTAGAACAATTAAGTTAATAGGTGCATGCATGAAGTAGTGAAACATATGGAAACTTGAGAAGACAATGGTAATTTTTTCAAGGAAAAGGAAAAAGCTAACACACTCTTTTTTTTCCTTTTTAAAGAAAAACACACATATAGTCAACCCCAGAAGCCACTCTTTCTACCTCACAAACCAAGCACCCGATTCATCAAATAAACATATCAAGTTATTCAACTATATCACAAACTCGAAATTCGAATAAAAAAACACATAACCATGTTCTACATTACAAGCAGTCAGTTAAACCTTATATCACATGTAATTAGGTACTATCACATAGGTAAAATACTCTACACAACCAGAAATTAAAACCTCCATAACCAACACTAGCTATCTAATAGCTAGGTAACTCCTTCCTATCACATAGGACAAACACCTCCCCTCACACCTATATGTGAGGAACAATCTACCCACTCACCAATAGCACCGTGATGCAAAGACACAACTGATTCCATAGGTAAGAAACACTTACACACAACAAAAATTACCTAACCCACACCAATCTAACATACAAAAACAATAGTTGAATAACCAGATCCATAGGTAACACACACAAACATATACA
Organism: Argentina anserina; assembly: GCF_933775445.1. Lineage (NCBI taxonomy): Eukaryota > Viridiplantae > Streptophyta > Magnoliopsida > Rosales > Rosaceae > Argentina > Argentina anserina. Next base: position 4,689,821 of record NC_065873.1, on the reverse strand, counting down.
TGTTCAATCGAAAATAGTCGAAACAACATTGAAGGTATACCTATGGCGTAGTACACACACCACAAACTATTAAAACTGAAAAAACTAAACATATTAAACAGGTTGAGAGTATTACATACCGGAATAAACAAAAACAACACAAATCGATGACACAACTCTATGTACCCACTACCCTCCGATTGAGCTATCCATGTATACCCAAGAAAAATACCGTCGGATATATATATATATATATATATATATATATATATATATCTAAATTAAAGATGCTGATACTGAAATTCAAACCCCTTGTATTGATTCTCGCTACTTCGATCGTGGATGAGATTCAAGATGCTATTGGATATTGTATTCGTTAACTAATGATGGAGCTTAGAAAACGCAGGGCTTCCATCATGTGAATCACGATTCTGGTTGTTTATATATGAAGGAGTTTTGAAATGGAGCTTTAGTCAAGCAAAATAAGAATTATGATTTTAGTTTTGGGTTTGTGGCATGTTTTGTAAATTATTACAAATTTAGGTTATGTTAACTAGGTCCAAAATATATATTTTTAAATTAAAAATCAACCTAATAAATAAATTTGGGTATAACTTGAAGTTGTGAGTTTAATCTAAAACATGTATACTTGTTTGGGTGTATATCTAAATACTCCTATCTTTTTTGATTATCTCATCCTGGAACATTAAATATTTTGCTAGAAGTCGTTTTGTTTCAAGCACATGATCATAACTATCATTTTTCTTTACCAGTTGAGTTTCTCCTCTTACCATTTTAATTGTTCACCTTCCAACTTCTCCACTTGTTGCTTTAACATAACTTCTTTTCTGAAATTTGCTCGCAACTTTTATAACTTTTGTTTAATATTCAAACATCTCATCATCATCTTCATAGCTGTTTTCTCTATCTTCTTCTCAATACTCTTCAATGATTTCAGAATCTGCATAATCTAGAGAAAAAGAAGACATAAGAGCAAACGTTTTGTTCTCTTTTGAGGAACTATATTCATCATCACTCCAAGAGGTTTTGTAAGTCTTGTTACCTGAATCAGACCTTTTGTTTTCACAATCACTGGCAATGTGGCCAACGCCACCACAAGTATAACACTTCTTATTACTATTACTACTACTTCTATACTCATACTTCTTTTGTGAGGAATTATCATTACGTTTCTCAAAACGCTTATTATTTCCATTAAAATTCCTCCTAGGATTTCGATATTTTTGACCATTAGATTTTGACTTTTTCTGACTCAAAAACCTCTTAAACTCTCTAGTTAAAAGCAACAATTCATTATTCTCAGACTCCTCAGAATTTGATTTAGAGGTTTTTGTAGCAATTAAAGCAATATTTTTAGAATTCTTACTTTTTGGTCTTTCATCCTCTTCAAGCTCAATTTCCCAAGCTTTCAGATTTCCAATCAACAAGTACACATAATATGTGTTGAGATTATATTGCTCTTGAATTGTTTTTTTAATCATATATGTCTTTGGAAGAGACCGTAATATTTTCCTTACAATATCATATTCCTGTAACGGTCTTTCAAGGCTTTCACACAAACTAAAGAGATCAGTAAAACGACTGTAAAAATCATTAATAGATTATCATCTCTCATTTTTAATGCATCAATTTCAGAATAATATTGTTGCAACCCTTGTTCTTTTACAATATCATTACCTTCATTTCAAACACATAATTTATCCCAAACCTCTTTGGCCGTGACATAATGCTAAACTCTTTTCTTTTCATCTTTGCTCATTGACACATATAGAGCATTCAACGCCTTATGATTTCCTTTACTAACCTTAATCTCATTTTCAATCCACTCATCAGTAGATGTCCCCTTTGTAGCTTTTGAATCAACATATTTCATTGGAGGTTTCCATTCACGTTCAACGCTTCTCCATATATGAAAATCAATACCATATATAAAGGATCTCATTTGAAGCTTCCATTGAGCGAAATCCAAACTCTCAAACATGGGCGGTTGATTCAACCCTTGTTGTTCCATCTTAAGTTAGATCTACCGGACACTTCCAACACTTGCTCTAATTCCAAATAAAAACACAAGATAGAACCATAACGAGTAATGACAGCGAAATATGTAGAAGAATTTCACTTTTCTATTTAATAATTCGCATTACAAATATTTAATCAATAATAATATTATTCTCAAAAGTAAAATATTTCTCACTTAATAGTGACAATCAAGTATTGAAACAATCTCACTAAGATCGTTGCTTCAAGTGTCGATACAGCCTCACTCAGATCGTCATAATCACACCGTACGTTGATTTCACTCAGATTGTCGATGTTGTCACACAGGTCTTCAACGGAGTCACTCATATCTTCTAGCACTAAGCTTTTTTTTTCTTTGAATTTCTTCTCTCTGTATTCCCACACCTACTTGCGTCAAGTCACTGACTATATATCCTAAGCCCTTGACGTCAATCACTTTGATAAGGATAGAAATCATTCTTAACAACCTTCCTAATATATCTCTAACTAGAAAAGGTAAAACCCAAATATATATGGAATACATCCATTTAACAACATACCTTTTCTATATTAATCTCTATCACTCTTTAACATAAAATATATTTGAAAACACCATTCCAAATATATTATATTCTCCCCTTAAATAATCAAATCGATAGAGTACCTCTATGGAAGAAATATCAAGCCGTAAATGTTTCCAAGTCCAACTAGGAAACATCTTCAATTATCCTTTAGAGGGAGTGTTAGCGTGAATGACTCCGTGAATCACGGTCGTGATTCACAGAGGGAATTAAGGAATGAATTGTTGTTAAAGTGTACGTTTACTAGATTATATATAGGACATTAGTGTGTATAGATGAATTAAGTGTCTAATATACTATTATATTTGGTATCTGAGTAGTGCTCTGTTTTTCTGGGTTTTGTTTTTATAGTTTTTTGGTGCGAGCTCGGCTGGTATCACCTGGTGTCAACACCTCTCCCTGCCTGGAGCACAACCCTTCACCCTCCTTGTTTCCACAGGCGGCACAGCCCTTCCCCGGGCCTCACCCTCCTTGTTTCCATAAGCGGCACTATTTTCAGAAACTCCACCGCCTTCTTCTCGCCTACGACGAGACACTGCCTCCGCCATCCTTCACCATCGCCCTCACCATCACGTTGCAGACTCTTCTCTCTCTGTTTCTTACGACGAGTCACCGCCTCTGCCATCCTTCACGCGGCCGTCGGTTCGAGAACGATCGGGCATCAGTATCCTTGCTCTGCCGCCGGTCTTGAGAGGGACTCCACTGCTCCCCTTGAGCTCCCATCGCTGCCGCCATATCGAGTTCTCCACCGCGCCGGTGGAATTGCCGCTGCAAATCCGAATTCTGAGCTCCAAATCCGACCCGACACGGCCCGGATTCGACCCGCCCGGCCCGGCCCAAATTCAACCCGACTCGAACCTGATTCGACCGGACCCAACAAATTCAACCCGACCTGACCCGGCCAAGAATTGCTAGTCTTGGTTGTCAGTGCAGGTTCACCGATGGTGAACGTGCATCCAAGATAGGTTCATATCCGTTTTTTGGTGTTTCTGCTGTATAATTCCTGATTTTTACTTTTGCTTTTCAATGGGCTCTGGAGACGAAGCTGATGTTCCAAAATTTGAAGTATATGTCAAGAATTCTGACAGTAGTTCCTTTGGGGGAACCAAATTGAATATGACCAATTTTCGTAAATAGAAGCGAATTATGACAGCTTATCTTCGAGGAATGCACAAGATGTGGCATGTAACCAGAGTAACTTAGGCTCCTAGTGCAGATGATAATATTGCCTACACTAAGTGGGACGACGACGATGGTCTTGTGATGTTAGTCTTGTGGAAAGTTATGAATGAAGAGATAGTTGATCTGGTGGAGACATGTGACACTACGCAGGCAATATGGCAGACACTTGAAGGATTATATACTAATGATTCTGATTTCATACATGTTTATGAGTTAATGTGTTACGACCCGAATCTTTTACGATTCGTGGCGATAATAGTTTAATCTTTTACTCGGAACGAGAGTTGTACTAAGTGTGACGACGCTAAAATTTGACTTTTCGATGCGTAAGTTTTTCGGGAAAACCTCCTTCAAGAAAGTCGTTGAGCTCGTCGATACGAATTCGTAGACACGCGGTACGCCTAAATCGGAGTTCGTATGAAGAAGTTACGAATCAAAAACGCAGTTGGGCATTTTTAGAATTTAGTATAAATAGGGCGTCGAAAATGGGAAAAGGGAGAGAAAGAGAAACAGATCGAGTCGATACTCGACTGTGCTCCTCACCGACCGACGAACCAGCGACGCCATCTCCGGCTGGCGCACCATTCCCGTCGTGATCGCCTCCTCGTCGCCCCTCCCTGTGGTTGTGGCTTGTTCTATCTCCAGCGGAGAAGAGAGAATCGAAGAACAGAAGGCCGACTGTTTCGGGTTTCCTTCTGGCGAATTGCAGCATTTTTTCCGACGTCCCCGGACACCGATTAGGTTGAATATGGTATGTAAATTCATCTCCTCTCCGAGTTATTCAAGCCTATATAATCTGTTTATCGATTTGGTCGATTTGGGACTGATTCTATGTTTTCTGGGTTTATGTTCTTCGTTGTTCTTCGGCCTCGGGACTGGTTTGGTGTTCCTTGGCTCGATTCCAACCTCTTGGCATTCTGTTGTGAAGCCTTGTGTCAATTGGGAGCTTTCTGGGCTGAGTCGATCACCTGACCCCAATTCGGTGGAAGTCCGTTCCACTGAGTTCGTTGAGGAGAGCCTCCTGCTATTAGGGAAATGGAAACCGAGCTGCTATTAGTCCTTGTTGAAGATAAAAATTGATCCTTCAATTCGGTTATGCCCAAAAGAATGCAATACGTTGTTCTGTGAGTTGATTTGGTTACAACTGTACTTTTGTACAAGGGACAGAGAAGTATGCGAAGTTATATTCGCTATGATTGCGTGGAGCATAATCCTTGCACCAGACTTGAGGTCTGGTCTGCAAACAGATTCATTGAAGAGGTGGAGAATGTTATTTGGTGCAAGGATTACTTCCAGTTAATTGTTAGGAAAGGTAATAGAAAATGTTGAATTTTGGACTGTTGCCTTGATCACTGTTTGCTTGGGAATTCAGCTGATCGGAGTTGGAACCAATTCAACCATAGTTGGTGTAATCAAGTTTATTGGAATTAAAATGCACGGTGATTCCACTGAGTTGCTATCAACTATGCATGATATTGAAATTGTAAGGTTACTGCTGCATGTTGTGACGATCAAAAATTATATCGTGCTAGAATAGCTTTGAAGTTTGAAATTAAGCTTTGTCCTTGTAGTTCTAATATAATTTATAAGTCATTCATGTATATTGGTAGTGGCTGAAAAATGAAGAAAAAGAAAGTGTAATGGGTGGCCTTAGTAGTATGGGCACACCTAGTGAAGTTTGAATTGGATCAAGTAATATTTCTGTGATTGGAACCATGATCAGGAAACATGATTATGGGTTCTTGTTTACGGTATTGTTATAATAAGTTAAGTACATGATTGAAAGTATGCAAGTGTGTGTTGGAATTGAAATGAAGGGACATTGGTATATCTCTTGGGTGTCCATAGTAATTTTGTTTAATTACTATGTCACCAATTTTGAACATAAGAATAATCATAAGTATTGATCGATATTGCATATTCGATTTCTATCGCGTTTTTGTTTTGATTTGGTCAATGATGGTAAATTCTCGGATTATACGATTATTAGTCGTCGTGATTGTATATGACTGTAGTCAAGTCATTAATGACTGTTTAGTTGAACTACGAATGGCTTGATCCCTCGTAGAGGGTACGTAGGCAGCCCAAACAAGGTTTGGGTGCAGCCACAATCAAATTAGATTAGATTTCGGTTTACTGGTTTTAACGCATAATTAGGTTAATTATTGGGACGGGTCGTCTCATAATGTGCACTGCTTTGGCGATGCAACAGAATGGGCAACCGGTGGAGCAATATTTCACCAAACTCAAAAATATTTGGGTTGAAATTGATGTGAAACGTCCTTACATGATTAAGAATCAGGAGGATATTGTTTGGTACCAACACGAGAAGAAGCTTGAGCGAGTTCACCATTTCCTAAAAGCTCTTGATGCAAAGCATAACAGTGCGAAATGAGAATTGCTCCGAAAGACCGAACCTCCTAGCCAAATTACAGCTTTTACATATATCCGTAAAGATGAATCTCACCAGAAGAGTCTTCATCAGACACAAGTTGAAGTTTCTAGCCTTACTGTTCGTGCTAGATATCAAGCACCGCCTCTTCAGCAGGCCACTCCAGCTCCACTTCATCAACAAGGACCACCACCAGGCTTCGGGAATCAGCTCCGCCCTCCTTACACTTATTGTCATGATACTAACCATGCTCGTGCGACCTGTTGGAAGCTGTATCCACACCTTTGGCCTAAGAGGCCTAATTATCGTCCCAAGGAAAAAGTAGCTATTCAATTCATCCAGGAACCCGATATCTATGGTGTGGTTGGCCATGATCATCATACCACAAGAGGAGCAATATCTACCGCATCCATTATGGGTCGTGGAAAAATTGGTATGGCTTTAAATATTTCTAACTTTGTTGGTTTTGATACATGGATTATTGATTCTGGTGCGTCTGATCATATGACTTATGACAAATCTTATTTTTCCGTATTGTCTCTTCCACCAGTACCCTATGTTACTAATGCTAATGGTGAGGCCTTCCCCGTATTAGGGAAATGGTCAGTTCGTATTACTCACACAATAGAGCTTCACAATGTGCTATATATACCTGTTTTATCTCATCATTTGATATTTGTTCCTCAATTGAACACTGATGCTAAGTACTCTGTGACATTTTTTTCTATGTATGCGATATTTCAGGATCTTCTCACCGGGGAGTTAATTGGTCGGAGGTATCTGAGGGGCCGGTTGTTTCATCTGGATCAGACATATGCGGGGGAAAAACCAGGGGCACAGTCTCGGACCGCTTTAATCTCCACTTCTGACAAACTATGTGAAGTTTGGTTATGGAATCGACGCTTAGGGCATCCATCTTTTAGTGTTATGAAAAAAATCTATGCCTACTTTGTTTATTAGTGTGGATGAGTCACTTTTACGTTGTGAGACGTGTTTTCGGCAAGAGTCATCGATCTACTTATTCCCCTATTACTTCTAATAAACGTATTTTTCCTTTCGAATTAATTCATTCTGATGTTTGGGGACCCTCCAAAGAGTCTACTGTGTCAGAGATGCGGTATTATGTGTCATTTATTGATGATTGCACCTGTCTTTTATGGATTGTTCTCTTCAAAACTAAATATGAAGTTTTTCCCGCTTTTCAAGCCTTTTATACCACTGTCCAAACACAATATAATACCACAGTTAGAGTTCTTCGTTCTGATAATGGGGGGGGAATATGTGAATCAGGTCTTTCAGGAGTTCTTTAACACATATAGAATTGTTCATCAAACAACATGTCCTTATACACCTGAGCATAATGGAGTTTCTGAAAGGAAAAATTGTCATTTACTTGACATGGCTCGGTGTATTCATTTTAGTGCCCATATGCCCAAATATATTTGGGTGATGCTGTCATAACTTCCGCTCACCTCATTAATCGTCTTCTCTCTCGTGTCCTTCAGGGAAAAGTTTCGTATGAGGTGCTTGCATCTCATATCTCCTTACCCTCTTTTCATAATCTTCCTACCCCTGTTTTCGGTTGTGTTGCTTTTGTCCATCTTCCAAAACACCAGATGTCTAAGTTGGATGCCCGGGCCGTTAAATGTGTGTTTGTTGGGTATTGCGGACATCAGAAAGGGTACCAGTGCTATCATCCGCCTACCAAGAAGTACTATGTCACTATGGATGTTACTTTCTTTGAGTTATTTTCCCTCTTCTGATACTGCTCTTCAGGGGGAGAATTCATATTTTGACAAGCTGTATCATGGAGAGGGGGGAGACAAGTAAGCCAGTAGATATGGTGACAGGTTCAATTGAGATTACCAATGTGTCAGCTACACAGGCACCACCAGGTGATTCTGGTGTAGTCACTCCAGAGATTCAGGTACCAGAAGATGACAACACAACTGCTCCTCATGTCTCCCGTACTATTGTTTATACACCTGACCAATGCTCTCCTGGTACGGAAGATAACTCATCTGAAGTTAGTCATTCTATTTGGGCTAATACTAGTGAGGCTAATAGTAGACAATATGTCTTGTCAAATAGGTCTACTCGGGGTCAGCCAACAAAAAAATATGAACATACCCTTCAGACTAAAGCTAAGTATCATGTGACAAATTTTATGTCTACTAAAATATTATCTAAGTCATATGAATTATTTGTGAATCAAATATCTACTGTATCAGTACCTAACAAAGTGCATGATGCATTAGGAGATCCAAAATGGAGGAAAGCAATGGAGAAAGAGATGAAAGCATTACAAAAGAACAATACTTGGGAGCTTGTATCCTCACCACATGGCAAGAAGACTGTGGGATGTCGTTAGGTGTTTACAGTGAAGCATAATCCATATGGGTCAGTGAGCCAGTATAAAGCACACCTAGTAGCAAAAGGGTTCACCCATACATATGGCATAGACTATGATGAGACATTTGCACCTGTTGCAAAGATAAACACTATTCGGGTATTGCTCTTTTGTGCTGCTAGCTTAAACTAGCCACTTAGACAGTTTAATGTTAAGAATGCATTCCTTCATGGAGAACTTACATAAGAAGTGTACATGGATCTTCCAACTGGATATGCGACCGCTTCTCCAAATAACTTTGTATGCAGATTGAGAAAGTCTTTATATGGTCTTAAACAGTCACCTCGTGCCAATTCATGAGGAGAATTGGCTACAGATAGAGTAATTCAGACCACACATTATTTCTCAAACATCAACAAGGGAAGGTAATAGCCCTAATTATATATGTTGATGATATGGTAGTTACTGGGAATGATACTGTTGAGGTGGATAGATTACAGAAACAGCTAGCTACAGAGTTTGAGATGAAAGACCTAGGTACACTCAAGTACTTCTTGGGCATTGAGGTAGCCCGGGGAAGTGATGGTATCTATCTGTGTTAGAGGAAGTACATCATTGATCTACTAACAGAGACCGGTATGCTGGATTGCACTCTCATTGATACTCCTATTGAGTAGAACCCTCGGTTAGCAGAATATCCAGATCAAGTGCTTACTGAAAAACCTCGTTATTAGAGGCTAGTTGGACGCCTGATTTATTTATCACATACAAGACCAGATGTTACGTATTCAGTAAATGTAGTGAGTCAGTTCCTGCATAATCCCAGTGTGGACCACATGGATGTTGTTGTAAGGATTTTGAGGTACTTGAAGTCATCTCCAGGGAGAGGAGTAATGTTCTCTAATCACAATAATATCCTTGAGGTTTGTGGCTTCACAGATGCAGACTGGGCTGGAAATATAACAGATCGGAGATCTACATCAAGGTAGTTTACCTTTGTTGGGGGTAATCTTGTTACATGGAAGAGTAAGAAACAAAAAGTGGTAGCTCGATCTAGTGTTGAAGCAGAATACAGAGGTATGGCTCAAGGAGTGTGCGAATTATTATGGCTTAGAAATTTGCTACAAAATTTGGGTATTAAGCCTAAATGTGCGATGCATCTGTACTGTGACAACAAGACAGCTATTGATATTTCACAGAATCATGTGCAACATGATCGTACAAAACATGTGGAAGTTGATCATCACTTTATAAAAGAAAAGCTAGACGCAAAAATCATTAGTTTTTCTTTTGTTTCTACAGAAGAGCAACTTGCCGATATGCTCACAAAAAGAGTGTCTAAGAAGGCCTTTTATGATTCACTTAGCAAGTTGGGCATGGTTGATGTGTATGCGCCAACTTAAGAGGAAGTGTTAGCGTGAATGACTCCGTGAATCACGGTCGTGATTCACGGAGGGAATTAAGGGATGAATTGCTGTTAAAGTGTACGTTTACTAGATTATATATAAGACATTAGTGTGTATAGATGAATTAAGTGTAATATACTATTCTATTTGTAATTCTTGAAGAAACATGCAACGTGCAGAAAAACTCCTTTTACTCCATGCTCCAAATCCTATTAAGTCCTTTTGAGAATAATTTCTTGAATTTCTTGGTTAGGAATTTTTTTGTAATACTGTAATGCATCTTCCTACTCATTTTTGTTATACAGCGACAAACGTGACCCATGGACCAACTGTACCGATATTGTCCCAACTTAGTCACCTCACAGGTGTTGGGTTTTAATCACAAAAGGCCTCGGTACAATTGGTTATTATCCACCCACTTATAAGCTTTATTTTCTTTGTCACTTCTTAGATGTGAGATCTCTCCTCTCCAACACGCCCCCTCACGTGCAACCTAATTTTTAGGTCTACACGTGATAGATTAACATCCCACATACTGGGACGAAATAAACCATCCAATCGGAAACTCTCCGATGGCATGATAATGGCACCAATCTTGGGTCCATGACAAAGTGGCACCCAACTCGGGTCCACGACTGATTGGAGGCGCGACTGGAGAAGGACCCGCTCTGATACCATGTTAAACAGCGACAAGCGTGGCCCATGGACCAACTGTACCGATATTGTCCCAACTTAGCCACCTCACAGGTGTTGGGTTTTAATCACAAAAGGCCTCGGTACAATTGGTTATTATCCACATACTTATAAACTTTATTTTCTTTGTCACTTCTTAGATGTGGGATCTCTCCTCTCCAACAATTTTTACTCTTACTACATAGATCTGACCCCAAAACTTCCAAAACTAATGGAATTCCTTTAGCATAACTTAATACTTTAGTTGCTAAGTCGGAGAAATCATCTTTACATTCAATTCCTTTTAAGCCGTTGAAGTTGAAGAGCTTTAAAGCTTCTACACCATCTAATTCCTTGGCCTCATATATTTTCTTGATGTTATGAGCCTTTAGGCAATTCTCATCTCTTGTTGTTATGATCACTCTACTTCCTGTACCAAACCAAGCACACCCTCCAGCAAGTTTTCTTACTTGATTAAAGTGGTCAACATCATCAAGAACTAAGAGCTCTCTTTTTGGCTTAAGATTTCCTTCAGCAGATCGATTCCTTCATCAATATTGCTCACGTCAGGTGGATCCCTCTCTATAATCTTAGAAAGCAAATTGTTTTGTAGCTTGACAGGGCCTCCATGTATAGATGACTCTTCCCTAACATTTGCCAGGAAACGGCTATGTTCAAACTTATGGCTAATTGAATTGTAAACAGCTTTTGCAAGTGTTGTCTTTCCTATTCCACCAACTCACCATATCCCTGTCATTTGGGGATCGTCTTCCGCAACATTTAGAAACTTAACTATGATTCCACACGAGATTCTATTCCAACAGGATATGTCGCCACATCTAAAGAGGTACATTTCATTATTTTGGGTGATATCTCTTTAACAATATCATCAATGACATTCGCTTCATGCCTACAATGAAACCATATGCAATATTTAGTTTAAACGTTCCTACATGTCCAACGTTTTATTACGAAAAACATCGATGATGGACGGGACGCCATTTCACATCCCAAGTAACCTTCCCATGATGAGCTAGGCAGAAAACGATTCTTGGCAATACTACATCATTCGGAACTGAATAAGTGGTTGAGCCGATTCCGGTAAATCCATTATTTGAAACATTATTATTGGTTTGAGGTTCTTGTACATCATGTTCCTGAGTTAATGAAGGCACACAATCCATAGCATGAAACAATGATGTTTCCTTCAGATATTGGACAGCAAGAACATCCGCATAATGGCTGCTCCCATCCAAGTTTTCAACAGAATTTTCTATTGGCTTCTCTCTAGATTTCCCTCTAGAAACCTTTGCTCGTGTCTTTTTGTACCTTTTTCTTTTCTTATTACCACTATCATCTTGTAACTCATCCCCTTAAGTATCTGCAAGAAGAGAATCCGTAGAATGCCACTCCAGTGATTCCTTTTGGTATTCAATAGCAAGAACCTCAGAATTATTGTTGCTGCCCCCATCTAAATTGTCAACTTGCTCTTTTATTGGCCTCTTTCTGGGTCTTCCTCTGGTTTTTCGGTCGAGTCTGCTTGTAGCTTAATTTCTTTATTTCGTGATCTTCTTGTACATCATTTCCTTGAGAGCTTGAAGGAAAACAATCCGTAGAATGCAACTCAGATGATTCCTTTGGAAAATCAATGGCAAGAATCTCAACACTATCGGTTCTCCCATCCAAGTTGTCAACAGATTCTTCTATTGATCTCTTTATAGGTCTTCCTCTAAACCTCTTTGATTCAGTTGATTTTTCTTCTGTGGCCTCTTTGTCAATAGCTAAAGACCTCACGTCCTTAGCTAAACAGCATCCTAACAGCAACTTACAACTTGCATCCTCCTATTTTAAAGCTCTTTTACTCGCACCTTAGCGGATAAGTATCATAGGTGACTTGCGAAAAGACGTGAAAGAAGGCTTGGGCAGACCAGACACCTACACACGAAGGGAGTTCTCAACCTTCGTCACAATCGTCAAATTAGAAGTCAAGAAGTGCATCATCAACACCGACATCATCGTACGCAGAGTACTGGTACGCCTACGCATCATTCCCCATTGAGAACGTTCGCCAACTTTACCCACAAAAAAAACTAGAGAGCGCGAACATGGGGTACAGGAAAGGGAATAGAGAGATGAGAATAGAGGTCAGCTGCCTAGTCAGTAGGCTTAGAGGCCTCAATGCCCCATCAAAAAAAGAAGAATAAGAAAGCCTTTTGAGGGAACCGTGTTATTACAGTCAGACAAAACTAAGAAAGGAATCCAAACAACTAAATTTAATGGTCTTGACAGTGGAAAATAACAGTAATAGTGTAATACCATTAATCTTGTTCATGGGGTGACAGTGTGACACATCCATTATTTAGGATATCCATGGTTTGGACTTGAGTGTCGTCTTGTACAAGTATCTGTGTGGAAATACATGCATCATGCACCGGATGCTTTGAATAATTACCAGAATGTACATTTTCATCTTTTAGTATTCAGTGCCACTGCAAGGCTTCATGTATTTAAGCTCTATTCGTAGATTGTGAGAATAACATCTGCAGATCGATCATGAACCAGGAACCCTGATCTGTGCAGAAAAGGTTGCGATGGGCACGTTCATTGGGCACATAATACCTGGCTTTGCCCTCACCCTTCTTGGTTTATGGCACACCTTCAACACTATCAGATCTTATTTTCTCAAAGGCCCTAGTAACTTTAAAGTAAGGTTTTGGTACCCATTGAACTGCTCTCTTGCCAAAGTTAAACACCTGGAACTCCTTTTCATCTTATGTTTCTCTGTATTTGCAATTATTATGCAAGTTCTGGACTTCCCCTTTCTTAACTTCTCTTTCAAGCTCCATAATTTGGAGCATGCAACCATGTTCCTCCATCTTGCCATATTCGCAGGGTTTACGCTTTCAGCTGAGTTTATTAATTCGTTTGAGATCTTATCTGGGGTTGTCGGATTGCTCACGGCTTCTGTTTTCTGCCAAGAGCTTTTTCTTCTCCATTTCCACTCTACTGACCATGTTGGTCTTGAAGGGCATTACCATTGGTTATTGCAGCTCATAGTGTTTGCTTCTGTCATGGCTGCTTTAGCAGCAACGTTTTGCCAAAGCAGTCTTCCTGCAGCACTTGTTCTTTCCATTTCAGTTGTCTTCCAAGGTTGCTGGTTTATGAACATGGCATTCATGCTCTGGGTTTCTAAGTTTGTTCCAAAGGGTTGTACTGTTAGTCTCCTTGGGGGTAGCAGTGATAACGTGCTTGGATCATCAGTAACTTGTAGATCAAGCGAGGCCGACTTCAGAGCAAAGGCATTGGCCAACTTGCAATTTAGTTGGATACTTTCTGGGATTTTGATACTGACAGCATGTATATGCCTGATGTTTGCTGGCAAATGCATTCCAAGAAACCAATCTATAGAGTATGAGCAACTCCATAGTAGCCGAGGAGCAGATGTCCCTATTGTCATAAATGATTTTAAGGAAGCTCATCCTTAGAAAACTGGGTAAATAGTGTGGGTAGCTCATGTCCTTTCTAGGACAATAAGACTTATGACTTATGAATAATGTATCAGAAATGTTCTGTTAGGATCTATTTGAGCTTTAATGAGAATCAATCTCTTTGATTATTTCCACAATTATGAAAATTTTTGTTGTAGACATCTGTCTCATTTATGGAGAAACTGATAAATAGCATCATGCCTTCATGAACTGCAAGTATAAGTGACTATGTTAATGCATGAACACTGCAGGAGGTTTGTAATTGCCATTTTCAGGGAGAGATCACTTTATATGAGTACCAGTTTTGTATGTAACTAATAGTGGTCTTTATTTTACTGGGATATCAAGCTAAATCCTGAGCAATACTTGATGGATGTCTAATTTTCAAGCCTAAAATTACTTGGATTTGCGAGTGAACTAGATTGTTTGGAATGCCTTGTCACCAATAAGATGTGATTGCAGCACTTGCCTACTTATGTTACAAAACCATATGCAACAATACAAAATTGTCACTCTCAAATGCTTAAACTATTGAATTTTTCCCAACTTAACCCACTTATACCACTAAAGGTTTGAGTGGATGAATTATCAGAGATATAGAATTTTGAGCCTACTTTCAGTGGAGCATGCCTTGTCCGAAAAGATATCATCTGTAATTTATTTATTCAGAAGACAGTTGCTCAAGTCTTAGTAGGTTTTTTGCTTTCTTCTTGTTCTTCGCTAATCGCCAGGTTCTATTTTTTTGCCCCTAAAAAATGTTTTTTTAATAGAGAAAATAGGTTTTATACAGCCTTGGATAGCTAGAATGAATCAAGAACTTATTTCTTATGTTGCTTAATCTTTGGGCAGCAATGGATAGTATTAAAGACTAAAGAGCCATTGCAAGAAAACTCTGTATTGGTGAAGTGGGTTGTCCTAAGAGGTTGAGAAATAAGATATCGGTTATCTGAATGTGTTATCAAATATCAAGATGACATACGAAAGCCTGAGATGATGCTGATATGAATTGTTATGTAATTCGTGATGCCCGGAAACAACAGAACAGAACAGTATAGGAAATAATGAGAAAATTGCAAGAGTTTCTGTAACCAAACCAAACAAAGACAAAGGAAGAAACCTTGGAAGGGGAAGAATATGAACCTTACGTGCTCCCATAAAGTATAAACATTCAGTTTAGGAGTCTTGAATTGCTAGAAAGCTACTCAATGTGAAGCATTTTAAGCATAAAAATACAAGCATATACAAGAATGACAAAGAAACTTGTTTCAATTCTTATTATAGGAACTGGCCGGTTTGCTTAACCATTGGAATTGTATTATATAGTTTTGTCACCAAGTAAGCTGCTGTTCATATGACCTCTTGTGCTTATTACATTTTAGATTGGATTCATATTGCTAGTTTGGCTGAGATATCCAACTCAGTTAAGAAGAAGCAAATGCAAAGCCATTGTTACATCATATGACAATGAAATGATACACGGATACGATTTTCACAAACAACAGATAAATCCAACTAAAGGGTATCTGAGAATTCTCACTCATCTGACTCCTCCACAAAGGCTTCGATTCGAAGAAGTACGAATCCCACTGCAACCCCAACAAGAGTGAGTCCATTCATGATTGCAGCAATCTTGAAAATCTCACCAATGGCATTGCAGGTAGAAGAAAGTGCACCTCCACCTCTGCCTTGGTTCTGTGAAGGAGCTCTCAAGGAGCTGACAATGTTGGCAAAGGACTGGTCAGTGCACTGAGGCAGACCAAGAGAGGCAACAGTGTTGTGAGCTTTGAGTCCAGAAAATGAGTTGAGCCCTGAAATGTAGTGGACTCTGTTTGCTGGCTTCCTCACAGATTTGGCAACTGTGGCTGTGGTGGTCAATATGGCTGGTGAGAGTGTTGCTGAGGATGTTGCCATTGTGAGGAGTTGTGTAAGGAAGAAAAGAAAGAGTAGAAGGATTTAGACGCTAGAAAAAGATTGAATTTGAGAATGAAAATTGAAGGAAATGAGAAGTATGAAGAGGAACTCTTGTTTTCCTATTTGTGTAGTGTATGCTGGAGAATTAGTGATAATCCACTGGTGGTCTGTATTGCTCTATCTACAATTGCTTTTTTTCTAATGTGATGTCTGATGTGTGTAAGGAAATATTATTGGGCTTGCCCAAAAGTTTGAATAATTTGAGCCTAAACTTGATCTACAAATTGTCAAATTCAGATTAGAGAGATGGAGCCAGATCCATCATCAATTTTAGAACAATTAGTTTTAAATTTCCAGCTCCCAAACTCAAAACACAGGAAATTGTTAGTTTTCTACCGTATATTTGAAAACTGAAACAGAGATGTAGCCAGATGCATATAAGAAATTTAATGCCCAAAACTGAAACTGATCCCAAATGATTTCAACGATAAGTTCCCGTTTCATAAGATGATAAATAATTATTAATCTAATTAAACGCATAAAAGTAAACAAGTAAGTCGTTGTAGTATAGTGGTAAGTATTCCCGCCTGTCACGCGGGTGACCCGGGTTCGATCCCCGGCAACGGCGATATTGTTTTTGAATTTTTGCAATCCTTTCAACTCTTTTCAGCTCTCCAATGTCTTCCTGTTTTTACGTCTCTTCTCGTCTATTTTGTTGCCAATCAATGAGCAAAACACCATGCATCCCCAGAAGAGAACATGTCATATTACAAACTAATGATTTGTATTTTGATAAACAAATCTAGAATTAATAATTGGGAAGTATTGTAGTTTATCTAAAAAGTATTAGAACCTTGATTCTCCACACTGATTGAAAGTTGAAGAGTAGATATTTATAATGTGGAAGCAAAATGTCAGTATTCAGTAATCAGAAGAAAGGGTCATGGACTCATGGTCACCAGGGTAACTTAGTATCATTCACCTTCAGGACCAGGTCAGTATTCAGCTTCCACAATTGTAGTGATCGATCCCTATATGGCATACCACATATGCTATAAACCCAACTCTTCTATCTTTAAAGTATTAGATTAATAGGGGAATAATTGTGGCTGAAGTAACCAAACTAAGGCTCCAGTTTTGAGTGTTTGACTGATAAGTTAATGACTTGTTGGCAAACTGTTCTTTGAGGTTGGTGTGTATTGGTTCACCAGTTTCAACAACTCGAATACTCTAATTCCCAAATACCTGCCCTTCAATTTTTAGGGTTGATGCTCCAATAATTGGATAGGGTAAGCAAAAGTAACTTGTCGACGGCACTAAGAATCCTGATAAGTGTTCTGCAGAAGCAAAAACTAATGCCATGTTGTTCAGTGTTAGATATGTTTGATTCCTTTTTTCCTGGGAGGGGAAGTATATTAATTCTGCTGATCTTCAAGAATCATATTGATTGAGTATGACATAGCAGCAAGTCACTTCTTACAAAGTTCCGAATGTCATGATCAGGCACTTATGATCCACCCTCTCAACTTCTTAATATGTTTTTATGAAGGCCACTCATAAGTCATAACATCAAAGGCCAAGTTACAACGCACAACTATATACAAACATTTAAAGAAAAACAGAAACATTATTAGACAAAAGAACGTGCCTTTGAAGAAGAGCATCTCCGCACCTAGAGAAAAATAATAGAAGAGACATTTGCTTTTTCCATAGTTTAATTCTGCAACAAAAAGGACAATGTGTTCTTGATAGAAATCCTACCGTACGATGGAATACATTTTTTATCTTGAGGCATCAACCATCATGTGATACAAATCAATTCATTGAACCAAACAGAACAAACCAAAAGGACTTTACACACTGGAAATTGGAAAGTTGCCCAAAAAACAAAACTTGGCCTAAAGAAGAAAATAGGAAGTTTTTTACCTTATTGGGGTGTAAAGTGAAATCTCCCCAATGTGGGTCTGAATTAGAGGTTATAAATAATTAAAGATAAATAGAAAGATGGTGTTCAAATTTCAAAGAGATTCTCAATCTTTTTTGACCATATTACCAACTCCTAGCTTTTCCTATCAGAGTTGAGCATGCAGATGAATACAATTACTAGCAAAACCAAATGCTGAGAGCTAAGCATGTTCGTGGAATGCAGCTACTAAATTAGTATAATGTTAAGCACTTGGACCAAAACATATAACACCATGCGTGCTAACACATAAATTCAACAAGAAAAACTGAACTTGTACACGGGCAAATCAATGAACGAGAAAGAAAGAATTCATTCTTCTTGGTTTGTGAAACCAAAGAAGATTGAACTGGTAAAATAAAAAATGCCATCTTACTTTTAATTCAGCGGTTGTCATTGTTATGACATTCTCCGGAGACTTAATAATGAAGAAGCAAAATGAGAAAGATAAGCACTTCCCTAGGCAAACTAGCAAATGAGCATGTAGAAAGGATGAGCATTTGACACCAAAAGAAAGAAAATGACCAATTAGAATCGTACTATTGCACAATCTATTTACAGCGCTCGAAGAAAAAAAGAGTTGAAACTCCTAAACAATGATAAAAGTTACATTAAGTCATCCTGAAAAGTTCAAGTACTAATATATCTAAGTTCCACAACTACCTGAAAAGAAAAGAGATTTTTGATACACTTTAGACATCCGAGATTACCAGACTGGCGGCCACTAATTTCTAAGCGGTATAGCCTGAATTATATTCTGCCCCGACGGTTGGTTCACATAAGGTTGAGTTACAAATCCAGCATCTTCTTGGACGCGAAATATGTTAACTTTCAGCACAATCTCCTTCGACTTCAGCAACTCAAACACACAAACATCCCCCTCTAACAAATTATTCTCCACTGTAAACTCATACCATCCCTGACTTAATTTTGCCCTCCCTCCTCTGTAAAGACATCGAACAGGCCACTGTTTACCGTCAGCAGATTGAAGTTTTATAAATCCTGATACCCCACTTAAATTCTTTTCAGCAAAGCAGGATGGCAAATACTGCATGGGAAAGAAATACACTGTAAGCCAAGAAATAACAATCTGAATTCAAGAAGCAACGTTATCATGCATCTGACTGAAAGACTCACCATTATACAACCCCTGTATAGATATGATGGTCGAAGGACAACCCGGCAGAAAGGATTGACCGGCTCAAATGTTTTGGCAGTATTTACTGCCCTCTCTCTTTCTTCAGCTGTCACAGTTCTCTTCCTTGCAGATGCACTCTCGTAAAATCTAAAACGGATTTCTACATCCTGTTCATGTTGAGCAGACGATTCCTGTGCATCTGCAATATTATAGAAAGAATGAGACAAATTCCGCATTAATTGATTGTAGACTCACAGAAATGAGATCAATGAACTTACTGGGATCAGGTTTCCGCCTTTTTCTGGCAGTCTTTTTTGCGCTTTGTGTACCTTCACCTGGGGTACTTGATTTGGCTTCGTCCACAGTCTTTTTACTCTTCTTGTGTGCAGTACCATTATCTTGCATAGAATTATTACCCTCTTGTAATGCAGCAACTTTCGGTGTATGAAGCTTCCCAGCATCTGTCCAGTTATGCTTCGCACCAATGAACAAATTCTGCAACGATGGAGGGCTATAATTTTTTCCAGGAGTCAGTTGATTTGCAGTATCTCCAAAAAGTTTGTCTCTCAAAGAAGTATTAACCATGGATGAAGAGGAAGAAGAACCCAAGATTTCAACAGCGTCATCATCTTCCATTTCTTCAAATACTTGATAATGGTTACTAACAGTCCCTCCAGTGCCACTGAGAGTATTATGCTGATAGTTAATCTCAGCGGTAGCCAGGTTATATATATGAACAGTGAAAGAAGAAGTCCCTTCATATCTGAATATCAGAAAGTATCCAATTCGAATGGAATAACGCTCAACGAAATCCTGCCAACCATCTTGAAACCAATACTTATTGTCAGCCTTCTTCAGTCCTATACGCCAAACAGGACCATCAGGAACATTGAGAGTAACATACGTCGAAAACTCATCTCTGAACTTCTTGGCAAAAGCTTCTGGTATTTTCTACAATTACATAACTGAAGTTTAGTTTTTGCCAAAGTAAAAGGTAAATTCAGGTAAAATTATAGAATTTGTTGCATCAGCATCAGCATCAGCATCAGTTTAAACCATTGATCGTGAACAGAAGATAACCATAAAAGTCAATGGCCTCGCGAAACTAAATTTAGAACTACTCTGACAATACATTTATCTTATCGGTTACAATCTACACAACAACAAATTTACGAACACGATCTTGTAAGAGGGGAAATTTGGACCACCAGACCAACATATATACCCAACTATGATAGAATGTGTGTCATCCTCCAATTATGTAATTATGATTTTGTATGAAGGAATATTAGTTTATAAATTTTGCAATACAACATGCATCAAGTGTCTGATGTCTGATGTGGGTGATGTCTGATGCCACAGAAACAACACTTTCTTTTCCTTAGTATCAACCATCAAGCAAGTAAACTAGATGTCTAGATATGACTGACAAGAAAAGTAGCAGAATGTGCAGCTGTTCACATTTAGTTTGCTTCTAAACAATCCCACTCGATGATAAGAAACAGGATGAGATCACTGCCACCAACAGTGCATTCAGATCTATGTTTACTCTTATTTAAGGATCCATAAATTGATGAAGAGAGGGAAGCGCGTTTACTCATAAACTTGATAAAATTTCTTGAAATACCAAGTATAATATATAATTTAAAAAAAACACTATTCTGGTTAACAATTCTACGCCCAAAATCCTTCTACCTTTAGTAGAGACCAAATCATCAATCTTCAGTTTTAAGGTGCCAGTAATTTCAAATTCTATTTTACGTCCTATCTAACCAAACAGCGCAAAAATCCATCAAAAATGTGTCTACCACACCACTATTTTCACTGAGCTTTGGAAACTATTGGTAACACTTCCAATTCAGCTACCGCCAAAGTAGCCATACAAGAACACTAAAGCTTCAGTCTTTACATTTACCCAGCAACAACAATCTTTCAAAAAA
Organism: Argentina anserina; assembly: GCF_933775445.1. Taxonomy (NCBI): domain Eukaryota; kingdom Viridiplantae; phylum Streptophyta; class Magnoliopsida; order Rosales; family Rosaceae; genus Argentina; species Argentina anserina. Next base: position 4,668,800 of record NC_065873.1, on the reverse strand, counting down.
AAATTTATTTGAAGGGTTGCTAAAGAACTGCAGAAAGAGAAGAAATTTTCTCAATTTCTCATCTAGGTTTCTCTACCCAATTCGCTCACTAAGCTAAAGAAGCTAAAACATCTAACCAAAACCAGCAAATCAATTGACAACAAAAAGAACCAACAAAAAGAATAGTGAGAGTGGGAAAGAAGGGTACCAGCTGTTTGGCTTGGAGAGTGGAAGGGAGAATCAGCTTCTCAAAACAAGGGCGCTTCATTTCACTATGTTGGTGGGTTTCTGATTAGGTGGGTTTCTTCAGGGGCAAAGAGAATTTTGGGTATTACAAACAGAGCATTGAAATTGACTAATTGAGTAGAAATTTGGGGGTGTTGAGGAAGAGAGAAAAGGAAAGGGGAGGAGTGTATCAGATCTGATGAGGGGTGAGAAACTCTACAGTAAAGAGAGTCAAACCCTTGTGTTGGTTTTTGAACGAACAGGTAACACTTGGACTCTACAGTAGTACTTGACCTAATACTAGTAGTTGAAGCAGTCGAAGCTGGGTCCATGTCCATCACCTGAACTCGGTCCATTTCGTACGGGTCGGGTTCCTAACAACAAGAATCCTTTTGATCTGATAACAACAACAATTGACAAGCTCAATTATGTCATCATTAAAACTTGTGTGTACTTTCTTCTTTTTATTCTTTCTATTTTCTTTATTTTTCTTGGACATTACATGTATTTTTGTTCAGTCACTTTTGTGGGGTTAATGCGATATAAAACTTGTGGCTTTTCTTTTTGTCAAAAAAACCGATTTGCACCATAAATTTAATCATAATTGTCAATTTGCACCATGAACTTGCATTTAAGTCAATTTACCTCCTAAACTTGGTAAAAATTACTGATTTGCATCATATCTGTTAAATTTATATTTTCCATCCAATTTTAAGTCACATGTCATGCATTTGAGGGGCAATATTGTCATTATATATTTATTCATATTTAATAATGAAATAAATTAATAAAATTACTTAAGATGAACACTTGTTACAATTTTTTTTCGAAACATATTATTGATTTATATATTTATTATTTTACGTGATATAGTATGTTTAAAGATATTAGAAAAATATAAATAAATACATTGAAAAATTAAAAATAAATATGTGTTCTGGGAGAATTATTATTCAACCATTGTGTGTCTTAGCCTTATTAGGTTTCTTGTTAGAGATAGATTCGCATCTCTGTAATAGATTAAGACTCCGAATCCTACGGGATTGTAGTTATGTAATGCCTATATATAGGCCCCATTATCAATAATTAAATGGTTACGTTTTGTTCCATTACGTCGTTATTATTCTCGTTTCGTTCCTCCTCCAACAATGTGTATATATATATATATATATATATATATATATACAATACACTATATTTGAATGGGTGGGTATGTTGAATATATAATTCAAAATAGGGTTAAGTATGTAGAAAAAAGATGTAAATAAATAATTTGATTAAAAAATAATCCTCATTTTAAGGAATATTTGTATTTTTTTTAAGAAAAATATAAATAGAAAATGACAACATTACCTCTCATGTGCATGACATTTGACGCAAAATTAGATGAAAACAGTTAAATTTAACGGATGGGGTGCAAATTGGCAATTTTTACCAAGTTTATGAGGTAAATTGACTCAAATATAAGTTTAGGATGCAAATTGACAATTTTAGCCAAATTTATGGTGTATTTTGGTAATTTTGCCTTTCTTTTTCTAGTTTTTTCTTGTAAGTCTTATTGTTCTTTTAATATAATGAATCAATCCCGAGTTAAAGAAAACTCTAACTATACGAGCCTCCACCTCTTTACTATCAGTACTCTTCATGCTAACCCTAGTGTGGCTATCATATAACCGCCATTCTTGCTTATCATAAGGGTTTTGTCCCATCTCTTCATCTATTTACTATCAGCAGATGTTTCACCTCCTTGATTGATGGTCTGCAAGTGATACTATTTTGAGTGGTTGTGCTTCGAAACAATGTGATGATTTGGGTGAGTTGCCCATCTCTTCTATTAATCCATACTTTTCCCTTACTCGATTTTACCCAAGGTGGATTCACTATGCTTCCATAAGGAACGATTGTAATATGCTCCATGGTGGTGGTGGTGAGATCAGATTAACAATACATACACACTTCTTAACAAAAATATATGTTTAAGGCTGCATCCAGATCTTCTCAGACATATGGAGATCGATTCACACGAAGCAGAGGAACCATAATCGATGCAAGTTTGCTTCATTGGCTGGCGATGAGCAATTCTTGTTTGCGGCTAGGGTGGACGGCGGCCAATCTACAATTTTTACTTAGGGTTTTACAAGATAGATTTTGGGCTTAAGTTTTTGAGCCAGGGTCTAAACCCAATATTATTTTCGTTTAGTTTAGTATGCTGCATATTGCTATGCTTGTTTCAGTCATAGAATATGTTAACTTTTTTCTTTTTAAATTTGTGGTTATTACTAAAGAATAGTTTTCTACTGCATGCTAGTTTTGAGTTTCAACTCATAACCAGTGGCGGATCCAGGAAATAAGTCTTGTCTAGGCTGATTGAGAGTTTTTTTTCCAATAACATTTGTAGGATTTTTTTATTATTAAGATGATAAATTTAAAATCCAGAATTATGAATATATACGGTAATCATCAATATCCCTTAGATGGAGAAAACAAAAGGAAGAAAATATATGGAAGAAAGCAAGAAATACTAACAAAATAGGAAAAAAAAACTTTAAGAAATGAAAAAGAGAGGAAATTAAACAAAGGAGAAAGAGAAGAGAAAGAAAAGTATAATGGTCTAAAAAATGAAGACCATGATCGAACTCGAGACCTCAAGTTTCTATGTGGAGAGACTTAACTAACTGGACTGCCTTAGACATTATGCTAGTCGGCGCATATAATGAGTAATATATGCTGACAATTTTCGTCTAGACTCAAGCCCATAGAGCTCACTGAGTGTATCCGCATCTGCTCATAACCTCTTATCTGATACTTTGTACATAGCAGAGGAGTATGTACTTGCTATACCGGCCTCAGAAATTTCTATAAAATTTATTGGTTTGCCATTAAAAAAATATAATGAATCAATCAACGAAAAAAACTTGTAGCTTTATAGGGTAACTTATAGCTCGATCACTATGACGCTTTGAACACATTTTGAATTTTGAGATTCACATATATTGTTAATTAATGCGTTATGGAATGTTGTACAAGTCTATTTTCTCCAAGTGTTTCGAAGGGAAAAGTTATGAGGCAACTAGCAGCAGAAGAGATTATTGGGCATTCTAACCTACAATATTTCTTTTTGTAATTATGGCAATCGATCGACAGTGGGCGAAACCAGAAAATCCTTCTCCACTTTTCATATTTGGCGGGGTTACCTGAGAGGCTTATTCTTGAACGATACGGTCTTACTTTTTGGGTATAGAATTGCATTGTGATTTGTTTTATAGTGATGGATTTAGGGTAAAATTGATGAGAGCTTGGTGGTAGGGAAGTGACAGAAAATAAAATGAGAGTGTGGTGCGGCTTCATAGAGCTAAATGGAAGAAAGAAACACTTTTTTCTTTCTTATGCTTAATTTTTGCGAACCAAAGGAGGCCTACAAAGAACTAATTTATATTGTATGTTGAAGCATGAATCTTCCTAACGTTCATCCTCAAGTTTGAGCACGAAAATAACATACATTCAACTTACAAAATACTCGTTCTACTAGCTAGCTAGATTCAAGAAGATCAACAAGATGTTATGAGCTTAAGGAAAGACGATAAGGTAACTAGAATTGTGGTAATAATCAGAATTAAGTACTTTTGATTTATTTATTTTTTGTGATTTTGACGATTGATTGTGGGTACTATTTTCTTATCAATGTAATGTCAAGTATAAGATTATCACATTAGTTTTTTTTTTCGTAAAAACAGGAAAGAATAATGTTAGATGAATTACTTTTAGGTATACCGCATAAATCTCACCTCTATATGGCATTTGACTGCTTAGCAAGCTCTATAAGTATCACAAGTTCCATTGATCAGAGATTCAGGGTAAATGTATTCTGTTTCGGTGGGTTGGACCAATTCACATCAAGGCTTCATTAAAGCATTATCCGATCATTTGTATTAGCATGTGTTCCTCCTCGGTTTCACAATGCAGCAACGAGATCAACTCAAGGACCAAAAACTATCAAATTTTGACAGAATGAACGAACAATGGGGAAAATAATGAGAGCCCCACGTTTACATTTTCCCATTTTTTTGGCAGAATGAATGTGGGTAGAATCCAATTAGGCAATGATCATACAATCATACATCCTTATAATGTCAAGCTAGAGCATGTGAGGATAACTTCATTACGTACATTTCGATGTCATTCAAGGGAACCTACAACCCTAAAAGAAAAAGAAAAAAAACAAAAAAAAAACGACGTGTCAAAAACAACACATGAAATTTCAATTCTAAAAAACAATAAACTTACACAAGGCTAAATCAAGTACCTCAAATTTGAGGCCTAGAAATCCAAAGATGTACTATCCATCAAAGTCTAGAACATGAGCCCTTCGAGGCAGCTATGTACATTTTTATTATTCATTTAATCTTTTTCAATTTTCTCATATGTCCTCAAATTTCTTTGTATTTAAACAGATAACGCATGTGTACATTGCACATATGTACTGAAAATTTTTATGCAAAAGAGTTGGATCACATCTGAGGAATTAACCGTACATGCTTACAAAATCAAGCACCCAAAAGAAAAGGGAAAAAAGATTTTATGACGAAATCCCTTGCAGCAAGTTTCTATTTTCTAACCCGTAAGCATTAGCAGATATTTGTCATTGGGCTCAGCTTGTCACTCTGTAAGAATAAAAAGTTAACTTTCAAGATCAGCTAGCGTCCTAAGTCCTAAAATAACCATTTCTGTACTACATTTATAAAATAGACCGATATAGTTACACTTACATAGTTACATGTATGATCAAAGTAACATCCCCATTACATCGAAAATAAGATGCATGGGATTGAGGACAAGGTCAGGCCTGAAAATTGAAATTACTAGAACGTAGGAACGTAGGACTCTACTCCCCAACACCACCATTATGAGTTTTTGACCGACCATATCTTCTTGCTATTTCTTCCAATTAGTGTTTCTCTGAAGAAATGACTCAAAATTTCACTCATGGCCTCATGGGACAAATTAACTTGCTGCTCGTTATACACAATGAATGCCAAGTAATAATCAGCTCATTCATCTGTCCAGATTGCAAGTTCAGGAGCTGGCACTGCAATAACTTCTAACCAGAAAGAGATAAAGGACATCTTTTTATTTTGGGACCTATCTAAGCATATCGCTCATTACATTAAAGAACTCAAATTCAATTATTAATTGAATATGGTAGTCAAATTTAATAAATAATGAACCGGTCTCTTATGAACAATATATATTTTTTGAAAGATGTTCATCAAGAAAAGCTCAAGATGGTCAATACATACACGTCCGCTATCACCTATTTCAGGATAAACAAACATTCAGAATGCCCCTATAGAGCAAACCGCGGTACATAAGAAAAACCATATACTTGTGATTTTCCCCTATTATAACAAACAAGACATGAGCCTGCATCATTAAAATGCTGAAATCATATTACATGATATAAGAACAAAAAAGTAAAACTAAAATTAAAAGAATAAAAAAACAGATAGGGTCAAACAACCTGACTTGCAATCAAGACAAGTCTGACAAGACTCATGCAAGAGAGAGCCCACAGTTAAAACCGGCCAACCCAAACCAGCAACTCCAAGGAGTAGCAACCCGCCGCCCTGCGAAAACACCACCAACCTCCATCCCACCACCACCACGCCGCCTCAAAAAGGAGTCCTTGACCAGAACAGGGGACCAAAGGTTGACCCACGTACTCACCATGAAACACCAAGATCTGAACATGGCAACGCCACCCACCACAAGACTGATCACCACAGAGCATGGGAACCACAACGCCGAGGAGAAAGCTAGGCAGATTGAAACCCAAGATCTGACCAGAAACTCACCAAACAAAGAGAAGGGCAAACTAGCAAAGACATCCCGTCCGGCAGCAAGCCACCAGCAGCAAAGGCAGAAACCATGCTCACAGTGGCTACCATTGGACGAGAAAGAGGAAGAAGAGGTGGATGCTCTCTCTCACGGAGAATATGACCAGGGATAGCATTAACAAATCGTTTGGATGATTTTTTTCCAAGAAACATACTTAGGCATATGTTTATTCTAATTCTAATCTTTATGTGCATGAGGCCATGAGTTTTGGGAGTCTGTACTGCACCCAGTTTGTAATTTTGTATGACTAATTTCATTCATGACTAAATAAACCCTTCGCATACAGTAAATAAGAATGAAGCTATACAACAGAGCTGTATTTCAAAGCATATGAACAAGTAATGTATACACAAAACTCGTGGAGTTGTCTTCAGAAAGTGATAAAATTCCCATCCACTTTCGAAACCGATTTCAATTTCAATGGTGTTCATCGATCAATATAGACCCTGCCGTTAGACATTTCAGAATGTTACAATAAAGTGCAGATTAAGCATGCCAACGATGTTAGATTTATGCCGCAACCTATATGTCTATATTATGTTACAAAGTAGATTAGAGATTGAGCTTTTGAATTAAATAAGATATCAAGGAAATAGATACATCCTTTAATGTTAACAAACAGGAGAAGCAGAGAGAGCAATATGCAATACACTCAGGATAACTTGTCCCTTGTTGTAGATTAAGCTGCAAAACGCTTACCATGAATCTTTATAATAAGAACAATACAAATACAGGGAGGAAGACAAACAACCATTGGTACTTGACGGCAAAAATGGTATAGTTTTTCTATCAGAAGCTCAAATATGAACCACCCTTTTCAACTCCAAAGTTCTGTTCAAACCAAGCAGGTCCATGTGTAATCTGTTACCCTAAGGTAGTAAGGTATCTCAGATATGAGCAAGAACAACCAAAAAAGAAATTAAGACTGAAAACACAAAGTGGAAGAGATAATGGTTGGAATGCAACCTTAAATATCCTTTATGGCAGATTATATGTACCAAAATCTTGACCAATTGGACAATGGTGAGAAGAACATCACAAAAAATGGTAAAATAACCCTTCTTGTTGGATGTTCTTCTCTCCATTTCCAACTGGTCTCAAAATGGAGTAGCAGCAAATGAAGATGTGCAGGAATGAAGGGAAGAGGGAAACCCAATTTATAAAGGCTCTTCCTAGATAGAGTTCTTTCTTTGAAGAAAATCGGGACACGAAAGGTTCACATGACAAACTGAATAAAGCTGGGAAGTCTAAATCAGTACGCAAAACCTTGAGTTTTTCAGTTGTCAAGTCAAGACTCAAGAGCGTTTGGGCATGCCCATTCCAGTCAAATGGTTCTGATTTGTGACCTATGCTAGCTAATAATGAATAGAGCAGCACAGTACAGTAATGGGTAAGTAGTACAATAATGCATTGACCATAACAGGCTTCTTTCCTTATTTTGAAAAGAATAAAAATATGATGTTCCTGCCCGGGATCGAACCGGAGACCTTTTGCGTGTAAAGCAAACGTGATAACCACTACACCACAGAAACCTGCTTGAACGTAAGTACCTTGAATTTTACACAACCCATTCCTAATTGTCAAAGTTTTCTCATTATACCTTTGGCCAATTTTTCTAATTGACACACAAAAAAAAAAAAACAGGTATGACGAACAATTTATAAATTAGTCTTACATCTACTCCTTAAGTTTGTCATTATCCATATTGCCAAGTACAACAGAAACCAATCCTTATACTTGGTGGTAGTTTAATTTTTCCTTTCTCATATTTACTATATACTAAGGCAGAGTTCGGGGCTATTCGGCTTATGAATAGTACCGGCTCCCGCCGAGCTATCTGCCATATACCTAAATAAACTTATTCTCCAGATGACTCACTCATCACCTCTTCACCCACAACCCCTATTTTTCGACACATGTATAGAACTTTCACTGGCCGCCTGTACATCTTCATACACTATCTTTAATTTTTTCTATCTTAGTTTTGTTATGGGTTCTTCAAACTTATATAATATTGTGGATTTATATAAGTTCTTCTCCTCATTCTCCAATTCTCTTTCTTCGATCTCCTCCGACTCACCTATTCACTCATAACCAGAATCTGCTGGTAAGTTTCCCGATCAACGAATTCACTTCCATCTCTGTAGTCACAATTTTTTTCTATATCTGGGTTTCCTGGGTTTTCTGGATTTTTGGGTCTGATTTTGAAAAGTGGCGCAGACCAAGACCTCAGGTTTGGAGTTAACCTTGAAGAGCCGGAACAGGTAAAAACTCTTCTGGGTTTCACAATGAATTCTTGGTGTTGTTTGAATTGAAATCAATATGTTGGGTTCTGGTATGGATTAAGGTTAGATTTGGATTGAGTTATGAGTTGGGTTTTAATTAAATTAGTTTATTAATCTCACAAATTAGGTTAGTTTCAATTTGGATTGAGTTATGATTTGGGTTTATATGTTTTCTGGAATGTGGATTGTCTACACCTACACCAATGGTCTAAATATAAGTTTTCTCAAGTTGATTATAAACTATATGTGTGGGTTATTATGTTTGGTTATATCGAGCTGCTGTGTTTTGTACATATAGGATCTTATACATATATGTACATATAGGTTATTGTTTAGCTCTTTAACTCAGTCATCTCACTGTTTTTGTCTTAATCAATTTCTATGATGGACAGTTTCCAGTAATAACCTATGTAAATATGTTTGAGTATGTATGAATATTGTTACATATAGATGTTGCATTTAATGCGACAGAAATTTGATTCTCCGCCGTGTATTTTTTCAGTCATGGCTTACAAGAGTAGAATGAGCAGGAGGAAAAGAATGTTGGATGAGTTGAATGGAAATGATCATCAGCCAAGACATGATAATATAGCAGTAGATTCACGATGTTATGAGCATGGAGACACAAGCGGAACAAAAAATGACACAGCAAATTTCAAATGCATCACTATGTCTGAGATAAGTGAGAATGAAATAGGTATCTATAAATCACTATGATTTTGTCCAACTGATTGCTCTTCATTTTTCACTGTTATTAATATGGTGATGAAACAATCTAGACTCCTATATCTATTTCAGAAGTTATTAATCAGTAGTTTGCTTAGTCTCTTATAATTTGGTTCCATCATTTACAGGTATATACCATAACAATATAAGCTTCAACATAAATATTTATGAATAATAAGAGAGTAACATATCAGTGCCGGTTATGTTACTAAAGATTCATCATACCAGTGAAGAACTAATAAATATTATTCATCAGCCAATGAATATTTAATCCCAATGCTGTTAAATATTATGTTTAGACTCTTATGCTCTTTTTCTTATTTAATATATGGTGCAGTCCAAAACTCCACTTCATTTGGCCAGGCATTCTACCAAAGAAGTCGACCAGGTATATTACATCTGAGTTGGTTATGTCCTCCTGTTAAAATTAATTTGTTCGAATTATTGTTCATACATTTTGAAAACATGAAATTTTGGTACTGGTAATTGCAGCTAGGATTACAAATTATCATGATTCTGGCGATGATGCATTTGAATGTCAACACTGTCGTGCTTGCTTTTGGTTGGGTGAAGCACAAAAACACACTCGCAAGAAAAAGCCTATTTACAGCAATTGTTGCTTACAAGGACAGATCAGACTCCCGCTGGTGAATTCTACACCAGCATACCTGGAAGAATTATTGGATCCAAAAAATGGTCGTCGTAGTATTTGTTTCCGTGAAAATACAATTCTGCTTTGACTTTTACTTCAATGGGAGCAAAAATTGACCATGGTATAAATGATGGTTCAGCACCTTATATATTTAAAATATGCGGACAAGTACATCATTTGATGGGTTATGTATTACCATCTGAAGGTGAATTTCCAAAATATGCCCAGCTGTATGTTTATGATACAGATAATGAGATTTCAAATCTCATGAATGCCATTGACCCCTGCCATGTTAATAAAAGTATTAAGCATGATATTGTTGAAGGCTTGCACAATTTTATTGTTTTCTTATACAGGGCGACGCAATCCATGCGATGATAGCAGAAAGGACTCTTGCTCGCGTTCCTTACAAGATGCAGGAAGGAAGTATATATGATATCTTTTGTTTTCCCACATAAAGAGATCCTGCTCGAGCAAGGGTTGTTGAGCATCACACCATAGTGTATTTCAATGCAAAAACACAGTTTGTTTTGGTCTCAGAACCTGTTGCACCAATTCCATTACACTCTTTCCATCTCCTAGAGTTCAACCAACTATTGGCTGAAGTTGCCAAACAAGAGATCCTCACAGGTAACTCACAAAATCAGTTGTGTTTATGTATATTATTAACGCATTGATAGTAAACACATTATGTTGTTTCAATCAACATCAGATGTTTATGGGTGCATTAAAGATGTCGTACCCCAACACATAGCATCTGTGAGGAGTGAAAAAAAAAAACCGAATCAAAGTGTGTGATAACTCTTCACAATTCCAGGTACTAATTATACCTCCATGTTCTATATATTGATGTCTCTTCTTTTTTTTTTCTTTTATAAAAGAAACTGCTTCAAAACAACTTACTGACTGTCATATATTTTATACAGGAGAGAAACCCTTAAAATCACCCTTTGGGGAGATGTTGCTCGACAATTTCCTCTTGAAACCGTGCTAAGCTCAGAACTGTCGACGCTAGCTGTCATTACTAGCTTAAAATTAAGCACATACTACCGTAAACAATCTCTAAAAACTATCCATTACAATTTTGTTAATACCAATGTCTACTACAAAACTGATGATATCTTGCACAGGTCGTGCAAAAGGATCAAACACCAACCATACATGCATCATCATAGACCCAACTATTCCACAGAGGGAAGAATACAAGACTGAGTAAGTGATTTGACCACCATTTTCACTACAACATATTTCAGCTGATCATTTTCTATTATCCACATTTACTTTTTTCCAGATTCAGTGGACCAGACGACAAAGTTAAAATGCTTCCAATACCATTTAGGTGTCTGACAGCTGAAGAACAAGACCAACAAGCTCGAATCAAATTATCGGAACTGAACGCTCTCAACCCTGAGGAACATCTGGTATCCACAATTTCTTCATTCAACTTATATGCAAACCTTTGTTTTTAAACACTAACAAAATATATGACCAGCAGGGAGAACCTGTCTATGTTGTTGGTAAGATTATAGATTTTTCTGACAACGGCTGGTGGTACAAGGGCTGCCCCATTCCCGAATGCTTTAAAGTTCTCAAGAATAAAGAGGAGAACAATAAATACAATTGTCCAGACCATCTTTCTGAAGTGATACCACTTCCATGGTAAATTCTATTCTCATATAACCTATAGATTAAACGAATTTGACCAAACATTTTTCATTCCAACAAACCTCCAACAGTAATTTCATTTACCTTTCTTTTACTATCTTTGTTCACTAACCTCCACACTTGCATACAGCTACAAGGTCTACATGATAATTGAAGACGACACTAACGAATCCATGGTGACTTTAATGGGGAGACCAGCCGAGGAACTTTTCGGAGCGTCTTGCCGAGAACTCCTCAATAGAAGATTCTATGCAAGTGAGACAGAATTACCAGAGGAGATCACAAACACAATAGGTCAAACCCATCTCTTTGAAATCAAAATGAGCTACAACAGTGAATTCTCGGTCAAAGATGTGCACCAAGCCCCTCAGTCCACACAAACATCAGGCCATACCGTCCACCCTACTGCTGAAACACCTGAACGTCTGAATTATGAAAAAAACCGAATAGGACAAACGACTGAAATATGCATGTTCACACCAGAGAGTGAGAAAAAAAATAAAGGGTAAGTCTGTGAATGACTTCAATTCAATTTGACAATGCAGATTAGGTCTAATTAACTATTTCCATTTTATATATCTGCATAACAGGAAAGGAAACAAACATGCATCATCATCACCAACCGGTCAGAGACTAAGCAAACAGAAAATGAACTAGCTATTTGCATGAGTTTTGCTGCACTAACATCTTCATAACAGCTTCGACTGAAGTCAACAGTCTACATTTTTGGATGAGGTCTTAATTAATATGACAGATCAAAATAGGAGTATTTTTTTGTGGAAACTCCTCATGAACCTTCAATACACAGCAGCTGCTTTAGTTTAGCTGGGATGCTCATGTATAATATTGTGCTTATATATTATAGTGTGATGCTATTTTGTGAGCATAAACTCCAATGAAGATGTAAGTGAAACCTGGTAATATGACAAAGTATGATAGTCTTCTTATGTAGGACAGTAATGTTGCTAATTAAGAACTAATTAACTAACTTTACAAACTTACCACCATCAATTAGCCATAGAAATAAACTGTCAACCATCAATAATCGCGCCTGGGCGCGGGCTCTCTATCTAGTAATTACTATGTTTCAATGTGCAGTTGTTTAGCAAGCAAGAAAAACCAGACCACCTTTAATTTACACACATCACATTTATTTCCTTCATTTTTTGCTTTCTTGGAAAAAAAAAGATCACAAATGATTTTATCGTGCTGTTAACATTACAAAGACTCCAGAATATATAATATAGGAGTAGGAGGATCCTCAGTTTTGTGAATTGAACTCGTAGCGAGATAGTGATCGATTATGTGGAAAAAGAGAACAATTCCAAAACATGATCGAGTTAAATGAGGTTCAAATCAAATGAAGAGTAAATCCAAAGCATGCTGAGTCAAAACATCAAGCAGCTAAAAGCAAAAATGATTTAGATGAGAATGTAATACTCAACCATCTTCGTAATCCTATATCTGCTGCTGCACGAGATCTTGGTTACTCAAAGCAGCTTCTATTTGCTCTTTGTGACTATGTTTCCAGTGCAATGGAACTTTTTTAGAGAAAGAGATGAAGAGGAGAGATTGATTTCTATAAGAAAAAAATAAAATAAAACCAACATCAGTACAATTCCAGCATAATGATGTACCAATATATAACTGCTTAGATATCCGGCATCACACTAAAGAGAGGGACCAAGCAATCCAATACAATAGGCTAAGTAAGAGCCAAAACACTAGCAAGGCAAGCAGGTCTAAATAGTTTGACAAGCTTAAGATATTCTTCACAGGCTCACACCTTCTGATTTATTGATAGGGTCAGTCCCTCCTTAATCGAGGTGAGAAAACTATGTGATGTTCACATAGTTAAATCAAGCACATCTATTGTTTTGGTGACTCATTAATTGATTGAGCTAATTTTGTTAAAACTTAGAGCAGCCTTTGTTGAAGGTAAGAAACAAAGCTACAACCTTAGGGTGATATGTGACTAATTTGTTTGCCAAAGAAAGAAGAATGCATTGATGAGCATGTCAACATTGAGCATGAATCAAGGAAAAATATTGACTTTGCTTCCATGCATGTTATATGCAAATGCATGAATTGCACAAAGATGTTTGCCTATATAAAGGCATGAGAAGTGGTGTAATAAACATAAAAGAACAATAAGGGATAGATCATCTTGCATTATCAGATAGGTCCTTATAAGATACAAGAATGGTGGGGGCATCCTCTTCAAAGACAACGAAAGAAAGCCAAGACTAAGAGTTTATGAGTATGCAATTGATAGAGGATTTAAACATGCTTAGAACATAAGGGAACTCACAGAGAAAATTCGTAATCAAACAGTAAAGAGAGCAGTAAAAGTCTCAGTAGGTAAATACAGTTGATTACCAAATGTCGAGTGGAGTAGCCTAGTAGAATAACCTTAAAAAAATGAAGGCCTCTCTTCCTTGATACCATTCTTGGGTCTCACCATTTTTCTCCCTGGTTAAATCGATTTTGAATCTCTGTAGAGCATACATTATAGGGTAAGAATAGAATTAGATATCGATAGAAGGGTGACCCTAGCCTTGAGCACATACACACTAGGGATCAGATTAATAAGGGTGATACTGCTTGATGTCTGTTTTCAGAATTCCTAGTGGCAGCGCAAGCTCAAGAGTAATTATACAAGAATTACAGTATAAGCACTAGAATACTAGATTACAAGTTGGATACCCCAAGAGCAAATTACGCAAATCCAAAATGCTTTAGCAAAAGAAAACATGAGAATGCTTCTTGAATTCTTATGCAGAAATTATCAACAAGATCAAGGATAAACTATGCGTGTACAAAGAGAGACTGATGCCACTGGACCAAATGGGCAACGATAACAAAGTTTTACTAAATTTACTTGTCAAATATCATTTTGTAAATAAAAAACTCAACATGGACTCTCTCTCCAAGCTAATGGAAATTGAGGAGTCCTCTCATTTTGCAAATTCGAAGATTGGAGTAAATTTGACGAAGGTGAAAATATCTCTTAAAATCTTGTCCCGTAAGCAACATCAAACTTCCATAACCGCTTTATTGGACAAGATCCAACATATATGCCTGGATAACCGTTTGGCGCGTCTCGGATGAATAATTATATAGCAATATATAACCTAATCTTCCTATTAGGGTTTGCGTAACTTTGAGACTTGGGTTATCTGTCTCATCTTTTTTTCCTTTAGGTCTGCTGCTGTACCTTCAATATTTCTTGATTTTTTTCTCCTTGTCCTAGTCTCTATGATCCTATATTAATTTATTGTTTCCGAATCTTATGAACATTGTATTGCTCGCAAAAAATATAAATTAAGGGCATGCAAAATGGTTGACGGTTTGTCTATTTATTGATTCAGACTGGTGAGGTCGAAGTCTCCAAGATCATTATGAGGATGAAATCGACGATGAAGAAGAGGATGATCATGATCATGCTGTTGTTGATTAAGATGACGATATTTGTCGCCGATGCTGGAAGTGATACAAATGGTGTGTTTGATCCTTGTTCAGATGCAACGATACAAAGATGGGACGGTTTTACATTTGGTCTTGTGTTTTCAACCAAAGACTCGTTCTTTTTCAATCAGACCCAACTTTCGCCCTGTGATTCGCGTCTCTCTCTGAAGGGTGCACAACATGCTTTGTTTCGACCCAAAGTCGATGAGATCTCCTTCCTTTCCATCAATAGTAGTAACTCTGAGCCGGTATGAAATATAAGAACCTTAGCTCATCTTTTAATTAGTTTGAAAATATAAAATAGGCTCAACTCATCTGTAGCGTGTGTGTTCATGTATGCTATGAGATCATGCTATCTATTTCTGAACTTTCACTCACAATACCAGGTTTCATAATGCTTAAGAAATTATGCCAGCATTATTACTTAACTTGATTCTACCTGTTTCTCCATAGATTGGTGAGACTAATTTGACATAACAACATATAGGGGATTCGGATATGCCAAAAGAAATCAATTGCAAAATCCTTGAAAGTCATTCTGAATGATGTTTGACCTCTAGTTCTTACTAACGAAATTCTTTGGTTACTCCTGAAAATGTTTCATGTGAAAACACATGTCATAATGCTTCTTCAGAAAGTATTGTCAAGTGTGTCTAAATTGGAAGCAATATCTATAACTTGTGTGATCTCAATAGTAATTTTACAATTGCTCTTCATGACTGAATTCTAAGTTAATGAAATTATCATGACTTGCTCAGGGCAGTAAGGTAGGCCCGTACATGGTGGCATTTGCTGGACGCAAGTATGCAGCAAGATCACCACCAATATTGGTTGCTGATGACTCCAATACCATAACTAGTTTCACCTTGGTACACAATCCTTGCCGATAGTTGATGAATTTCTCTATTTCTCGCTTCCATTCTTGAAAGCTAAAGCAGTGCTCTGAATTTTGATCATACAGGTACTTGAATTCGACAGGGGTATCCTTCAAAACTTGTACTGGAAGAAATTTGGGTGCAAAGCTTGCTCAGGAGACTACTCCGTCTGCCTTAATGGCGAGGACTGTGCAGTACCAAACTCAAAATGCAAAAGCAATGGTGGGACTTTTGACTGTAATTTGAGCGTCCAATTAACCTTCTCAGGAACAGACAAAAATCTTGAAGTGCTTAATTCATGGTATGAGGTGAACAAGTTACAGAAATACTCGCTCTACAACCTTTTCAAGAATTTTCTGATATGACAAAGCCACTGTTAACAAGAGGTAAAAGGGTCCGAGTACTGAGGGGGGAAATTTCCTCCCAATGGAAGCCTATACTGAACTTTGTAATTATATTCAGGGTTATGCAGATCATGAAGGCTATTTAAATAGCACATGCCAGGCTGACGCTATTATGTTAACATGATAAAGTCAAGTTCAGCCAAAGTTGTAACCTGTACAGAACAGAATGACTCAATTTGTGCAAGAAAAATAGAATGCCATTTCGGCAAGTTCCTAACTTTATAAAACGCTTTTTGTCTGTGACTTCCTGTAAGGATATCAATACTATGTGTTTGGAAATGTTGGTTTTCATTCTGAATCATGAATAGAGTACATTCAACTTATATAGTGGTTCCTGAAACACAGACTAGATACTACCGATACTCCATACTTCCATGTATATAGAAGTGCAATTCAAATATAGTTCCTCTATGCCAATAAAATCTCCAAAAAAAAAACATTAGGCTGCCCTGCTAACAAAAAAGGAGTATCTGTTATGAAAAAGTGATTGGTTTGTACAACCTTTCACTCATTCTGTCAAGACTATTTGCTGTATTTTAGGGCATCATGTCAATCATATTTTTTACATAGAAATGTTTAGTTCCTCCTCATCCTTGTGCTTCTTCTTGGTTCCTTTTTTGTCTCACCATCAACATCACCAGCAGCATCTAGGTTACCCAGGTCTTCTGCAACATGCGCAGTACTTGTCCTCTTGCTCCTTCTTAGTTGTTTATTAGTTTCACCTTCAACATCACCAGCAGCATCTAGCTTGCCCATGTCTTCTGTAGAAACATCTGCGCTACTCGTGCTCCTTTTTGGATCTTTCTTTGTCCCACCAACCACTTGACAAGAAATAGTAGCAGTATTGAGCACGCTCACGTCTTCTGCGGGAACATGCTCACTACCAAAGGAATTCACATCTTTCCCCATGAGGTATTCGTCATGCAGTTCTTTGATATCATCATGTATTAATTCCTGTGTCTGTATACAAATCATACAACAATTGCAGTGCACTCAACGGTTATGATTTTCTTTGTGAACTATGGGCTAAATAAGGATCTGAAATATCCTACATACTTATAACCCAGATTATGAACTGATGCATGAACAATGTTTAGCCATTGGTTCCCCCATGTCAGGTGCTTTTATTTTTATTTTTTGAATTTGTACTTATGGTCTTTTCCTTCCACTATACAAAAAAAAGCCATGATACCAAACTGTGGATTGACTGAACGTACGTGTCATAAAAACTCTGTCTATGTGCATATGTGTGTACTGCACGGTATTGTCCCTTCCATTTGTTTCTTTTGAAATGCAAAAGGAAACCATTATATCCGCCATCAAGGATTTAAGTTTTACCTTTCCACTCAAGCAGACACTGCAGTTACAGATACCTCGGCAAACAGGGCAAATCCAATCAGGATTTTGGTTGGCTTCAATCACATTCTCTCCATATCTGTGGATTATTGAAGACTAAATAAGCATGCCAACAACTGAATTAGTGGCTTGTCTTAGAAGTTTGTGGTGACTTATCCTTGAGGTATGGGTACAACTTTCCATTCTCATTGGAACGAGAATAGGTAGTTTTAGTAAGAAATGAAAAGAAGACAGAAAAGTAATAATATAGGAAAACCTACCTCATATCCAAGCAGTCTCCACAAAACTGTCCTTGGACCAAGTGACATTGGCTGCAATGTGTAAGATCACCAAGAGTTCTCTGCCTGAAAGGAGGCATGTCATGGTGAAGAAAAATTTACCGAGTGACTTTACAACGATATGTAGCAACTAAAGAGCAACAGCAACCAAGAAAGGTATCATGTGAAAGAGCACCTTTATGGAGCAAAAGAAAGCTTTATAACACTCTAGATATGTAATAGACATAATTAACAATAGATTGAGCTATTCTGCTACAGAACCGGAAGGATACTATCTTTTGTCTGATTATAAATGATACAGGTGTAACTCTCAATCATCAGGGATCCTCAAGTGCTTTTTCCATTTTAGAATCAGAAAAAAAAAGTTACTCCACTATAATTAATTCAAATTAATAGTACTTGCAAGAACCGGCTAATAAAATTCAAGACTCAAGAAGAAGGAAAAAAAATCCTTTGGAGCATAAATGTGACGACGAGAAGATTCTGTTGGACAAGGCACTTGATAGAGCTACAGCCTATGTAACTGACGTGACTAAGCTGTAGACTGTTAGATCAATTTTGGACATATCACATATTATATGATTATCATGTTTAATGTCATAATCTATTTCTACATGCAAACAAAGATAATATCAAATCTAGTTCCTAATGATTTCGTGTATTATATCATTATGGTAAGAAATCATAATTTAAGTCTAGAAGCAAGACTACAAATCAGTATTGAATCAGGAATCTAAATAAGATGACTTAACTTACAAGATATCTTTAATAGAAGGACTCTTAAGGGTTAAATATTCTATATATATATAGATGATAAACGTCTCTGTTATCACTACGAGTTATTTGCGTAAGTTTCTGTCCATTAAGAAAGTAGAGTAGTGACTAATAGAAGACTTTGCCTAGCACCTTGTTACTTCGGATTAAGGCACAATGGATCACGGTGTCGTCGTTCATGAAGATGGTAAGTTAATCTCATTCACTAAGTTAACGATTAGTTGTTATTCATATGATCTTTGGTTTTGTATTCATATCATGTAATTTAATTTACATATGGTATCAGAGCAATTATGAGCACAAAAATTTTCAGTTTTGCATAACTAAAAATCGGTTTTAAATTTTAACAAAAAAAAGATGTACTTGATGGTCGCGAGCGTCACTGAGGACCGCGAGCGTTACTGAGGATCGCGAGCGTTACGAAGGGTCACGAGCGTTACTACTGGTCGCGAGCGTTACTACTGAGGAATATTGCTTTACGGGTCGAACCGGTTGCAAACACGCGAATCCGGTCTCAACCCAATCCGAACTCAAGAACAACCCAGAAAAATTTTAGCCGTTGTGTTTTTCACAATGTTGAGTTTCTGGATTTAGGAAGACGACTGGATCGGAAGCGATTGAGACCTTTACGTCTCTTACTGGATTCATAACCCAAAGGGAATTGCTGCTGATTCAAAAATTTGTTCTATGCTTTCGCTCAAAAAACTGCAGCAAATTTGGGGAAAAAGCAAAACAGGTTTTTCTTAAAGGCTTTCCGATTTCAATTTAAGCAGATTATATGAAGTATATATATATATATGTATATGAATATACATAAGAACCCTAGAGCACACCCAGCGTGCATATAAGAGTAGCTTAGAGACTTGGATTGTGGTTGACGTGTACTTCTTGTATGGTTGGGAAATTTAATGTTATATGCAAGTATATACTCTATGGTTGAATTGAATGATTGAATGATTGCATTCTATGTGTGTACTGTAATTGATGGATAATGTATGCAGAAGTTTAAAATCTCCCAATTTTATACATTGTAAAAAAAATAAAATTTACAAGACACATAGCTTAGTTTTCTTATAAAGATTATCTGTGTAGAAAACAAAATTATAAACTCAAAATTGGTTTGTGGTTTCCTGTTGGTATAATTGAACATATTGCATAAAGCATTCTTCCTTGATATCTGCAGGAAATTTTCAAAATAACAAACTGAAAATTTTTGTTCTGTGTTTTTAAATTCATGATTTATTCTTCCAAAGAAGTGGTTAAAACATGATTTTAGAATACAAAGAACAGTAAGCATATTTGATGAAAATAAATTCGGATACTTGGAATTAGATATTCTGTCTAAAGATGTTGATTTGATTCTTTGGATAACATGTTTTTATCTTGTGTGACTTATTAAAAAGAATTACAGAATGTTAAGTAATTGCTCAAAAGTATTGCTTAATGTTGATTAAAGTTATGGATTGAATTACATGCAAGTATATGACTGTGTTGTTTTATGATATTTTTGTTTTTGTTTTATGCTTGTCTTGATTGGCATTGTATGACAAAACAGAAAACACTGAAAGCTAAGAACTCACAAAAATTTTCTTTTGCTCTTTAGGTAGCACCTACCTCACCTTCAACAGTGTTTTAATGCTTACTGGATCAAACTTTAGAGCTTGGAAGGATTCTGTAGAAACCTATATCAACATGAATGACAAGATAGGCTATTGTTTTCAAAAGGATAGACCTGAAACTCCAGCAGAAGATGATAAAACCATAGTCAAAGCTAACTATAAGAAGTGGATGCATTCAAACATGATGGCTAAGAATGTTATTAGGCAGTCTATGTCTAAAAACATTAGAGGATGCGTGGCTGAGCCGGAATTTGCTACTGATTTTCTGGAGGCCGTGTCAGCTAAGTTCAAGGAGAGTGAGATAGCTGAGATAGCTAAGCTAAACAAGGAATATCATAGCCTGCAATACTCAGGAACTGGAGGAGTCAGGGAGCATTTATTAAAGTTGATTAATATCAACAATAAGCTTAAAGAGATCAGGTGGGAGTATAAGACACCTTACTGGTGCATCATGCACTGGACACACTCCGAAGCAGTTTTGACCATCTCAGAACTAGCTATAATGCTCAAAAGGAAAAATGGACTCTAGATAAACTAATAGCCATCTGTTCTGATGAGGAGGAGAGGATTAAGAAGCAAACCTCAACTATTTACCTGCTTGAAAAGCCTAAGAAAAGAAAGTCAAATCCACAGAACAAGCTTAAGCCTAACAAAATCATCTCTAAGACATCAGCAACCACAGGGCCAAATGATAACAAACCATTCAGATTCAAGTGCTACTTTTGTAAGAAAGTAGGTCACATGAAAAAGGATTGTACTGGCTATAAAGCTTGGCTAGCTAAAAAGGGTAAGATTATTTTTAATACAGTTTTTTCTTTAGAAGTTAATCTTGTTAATGTCAATCCACAATCTTAGTGGATCGAATCCGGGTCACCTATTCACATAACTAATTTCTTACAGGGGTTCAAAAAGACCATGACTCCAAGAAATGAGGATGTTAACTTGCGTGTTGAAAACAAGATGAAGGTGGCAGTAAAATTTCTAGTTTTGAATAACGTTTATTATGTACCTTCCATGAGAAAGAATTTAGTTTCAGTTTCTCAATTGGTTAAAGCTTTAAATAGTTTTTTGATTGAAAATAAAAGAATTCTTATTTTTCAAAATAAAGAGCAAATTGTTTCTAATGTGATATTGGATGATCATATAAAGTTAAATTATTCAATATCTCAATAAGATATTTCTTTTGTTGAAACAGATAACTCTAAAAGTACTAGCACCTTAACTGATGTTAAGAGAACCATGAACAATGAAAAATCTACATATTTATAACATAGAAGATTAGGCCATCTATCCAAAGAGAGACTGAAACTATTAGACTTTTAAACGAATTAGACTTTTCAGACCTCCATGATTGTATTGAATGTTTTAAGAGTAAGATGACAAACAAACGGAAAAAGACTACAGTAAGAAGTAAAGAGTTGTTGGAACTCATACACACTGAAATCTGTGGTCCATTTAAACACCAAACTATCTGTGGAAACGTGTATTTCAATACATTCATTGATGATTTCTCTAGATACGGTTATGTTTCTCTATTCTTAGAAAAATCACAGGCACTTAAAGCCTTTCAAATCTATAACGCTGAGGTAGAGAATTAACTAGAGAGAAATATCAAAACAGTAAAATCAGATAGAGATGGGGAATTTTATGGCAAATATACAGAAAAAGGTCCACAAAAGGGTCATTTTGCCTTGTATCTACAAGAGCATGAAATTAAAGCTCAATATATAACACCCTATAATCCCCAACAAAATGGTGTTGCAGAGAGAAAGAATAGAACCCTTCTAAATATGGCTAGGTGTATGATGTATACTACTGGGTTGCCAAAATTCTTATGGGGAGAGGCTTTAAAAACTGCAAATTATATTTGCAATAGAACACCAAGTAAAGCCATAGAGAAAACTTCTGTTGAATTATGGTGTGGTAGAAAACCAAGTCTTTTTCATTGTTATGTATGAGGTTGTCAAGCAGAAGCTCGAATTTATAATCCAAAAATGAGCAAGCTTGATGAAAAGTCTGTTAGCTTCTATTTCATAGGTTATCCAGATAAATCTAAAGGTTACAAGCTATATTCTGCTAAACACTCACCCAGAATTTTTGAAACTCATCAAGTAAAATTCATAAATGAGAAAATTCACAATATAATTTATGAGGATTTATTCTCAAACTTTGAAGAACTTGTGATAGATGAGGATTTAGCAAATACATTACCTTTTGATAATGAATTAGCAGATGACATCATTAGAGAAAATTAAGATGCAGATGATCATGAAATTGATCAATGAATGCAAATTGACAATACATAAAACAATATAGTTGTTCAGAATCCTCTCATTGCTGTAGTGGCACCTGTAGCAGAACCTAATTTAATTCCACAACCTCAAAATAATTAAATTCCAGCTCTTCCTCAAAATCCTATGCTTAAAAGATCCGAAAGAGCTAGAAAAGCAAAATTTGGGGGGAGGGGAAATTGTCCTTACATTGTCAGTTATTTAACTGAGACAGACGTAGTAGAAGATTGTGCAGAAGACAATGATCCAACAAATTTTGTTCAAGTTAAAGAATGTGTTGAGTCAGAGAAGTGGCAAGAAGCTATGCAATTTGAAATTAAGCCAATAGAGAAAAATAGAGTTTGGGAATTAGTTGAAGCTGATCCAAGTCAAATAGCAATTGGCTGCAAGTGGGTTTACAAAACCAAGAAAGATGCAACAGGAAACACTGAAAGACACAAGGCAAGTTTAGTTGCAAAATGATTTACACAGAAAGAAGGCATAGACTACACTGAGACTTTTTCTCCAGTTTCTTGTAAAGATTCTTTTAAGATTATTATGGCGTTAGTTGCACACTATGATATGGAGCTACACCAAATGGATGTCAAGACAACTTTCTTAAATGGAGAGCTTGATGAAGTGATCTACATGAAACAACCAGAGGGATTTATTGATACAGGGAATGAGAATTTGGTCTGCAAGCTGAAGAAATCAATTTATGGACTCAAGCAAGCTTCCAGCCAGTAAAACAAGAAATTTGACTCAGTCATTTTCTCTTTTGAATTCACTGAAAATCTAGTTGATGAGTGTGTTTATTTAAAAACAATTGGAGATTAATTTATTTTATTAGTACTATATGTTGATGATATACTTTTGGCTAACAACAATCTAAAACTGCTAAAAGATACCAAAAGCTTTCTGTCAAAGAATTTTGACATGAAAAGATCTAGGTGAAACATCATATGTACTAGGGATTGAGATTAAAAGATATAGACCACAGAAATTATTGGGATTGTCCCAAGAAAATTACATTTCTAAAGTTCTGAAGAGATTTAGTATGGAACAGTGCTCTGGAGGAGAAGTTCCAATGTCTAAAGGTGACAAGCTCACAAAAGGTCAACAGTCACAAACTGAAACTGAGAAGGAGAACATGAAGTCAAAGCCTTATGAAAGATTAGTTGCAAGCCTCATGTATGCTTAAGTTTGCACAAGACCTGACTTAGCTTTTGCAGTTGGGATGTTATCAAGGTTTCAATCTAATCCAGGTTATGAACACTGGGTTGCAGGGAAAAAAATGTTGAGGTATCTACAGAAGACAAAGAATCACATGCTAATTTACAGACAAGTCAAGGATTTGAAGGTTATTGAATTTTCAGATTCTAATTTTGCAGGAAATTACCCTGATTCAAAGAAGTCCACTTGTGAATACGTGTACATGCTAGCAGGAGCAGCTATTGCTTGGAAAACCATGAAGCAGGCATTGATCACAACCTCAACCATGCAAGCTGAGTACATAGCAGTATATGAAGCAGTGTGTGAAGGGGTATGGATAAGGAATTTTCTACAGCAGACTCAAGTACTCAGTCACATTGTGGAAGACGAATTGGAAGTTTTTTGTGACAATGAGGCAGCTGTGTACTTCTGCAAGAACAATAAGAGATCTAGCAATTTCAAGCATATAGATTTAAAGTATTACAATGTTAGGGAGAGGGTTAAAAGGGGTGAGTTAGTGGTTCTAAGCATATATACAAACTCACAACTAGCTGATCCTTTCACAAAAACATTACCAGTTAAAGTGTTCAAGAAACACATAGAGAGCATATGCATTTTGCCTAACTTAGATGCTTGAGGTCAGTGTGAGCTAAGTCCAGTAGGAGAAAACTAAAATTTACAAGTTTTGAGTTCTTGTTTTTTAATTATCCTTGTGATAACAGTTTTCTTTGTTTTTAAATACAAGTCTTGAGGTATTTCAGAATTGTTATGTCATGCGGCAGCTTTACATTAGTTTCTGAAAAACTTACAAAAATAAGTTACAGTTGTATATATACTTGCATATCAGATGACTTTAATCATGTCTAGCATGATGATATGGTTCAAGCAAGTTATAAAGTCCAATGTGTCCAGTTTATTGCTTGAAGTTATGGTATTAGACCATACGATAGGACTTGATGTATATATATTCTATACTTGTTAATACACATTATATATATATATATATATATCTCAATACTGAGGTTTTGGACATATGTATTTTGCAGGAGCTTATGTTGTAGCAAAGAAACTCTGCATTTTTGTTAAAGTGTAACTCGTTTCTTGTTCAGCATAAGTAACTGCAAGGTGACCATGTTGTGATGAGATTTTTTATTCAATTGTTTTCGGTGCGCACTACAGTAGGTAGTATAGTTTCTGATATTACATGAACTTGATTTTCATAAACTGGAAGTGATTGTCCAAGTGGGAGATTATTAGATCAATTTTGGACATATCACATATTATATGATTATCATGTTTAATGTCATAATCTATTTCTACATGGAAACAAAGATAGTATCAAATCTAGTTCCTAATGATTTCGTGTATTATATAATTATGGTAAAGAATCCTAATTTAAATCTAGAAGCAAGACTACAAATCAGTATTGAATCAAGAATCTAAATAAGATGACTTAACTTAGAAAATGTCTTTAATGGAATGACTCTTAAGAGTTAAAGATTCTATATATATAGATGGTAAACGTTCCTGTTATCACTACGAGTTATTTGCGTAAGTTTCTGTCCATTGAGAAAGCAGAGAGTAGTGACTAACAAAAGACTTTGCCTAGCACCTTGTGACTTCGGATTAAGGCACAATGGATCACGGTGTCGTCGTTCATGAAGATGGTAAGTTAATCTCATTCACTAAGTTAACGATTAGTTGTTATGCATATGATCTTTGGTTTTGTACTCATATCATGTAATTTATGCAGTAAGTTGTTTCCAACCTGTTTGAAAATTCAATATAACAGGAAATGTCTTTTTATTCCTAGTATATAAGTATATAACTATTAATTAAGTTGGTTCATCTTCATTTTTGTTAAAAGAATTTACATGAAACTGCAAAACAGTACTTTAACAAGAAGAACTAATAAGAACAATCCATGGAAGGACCATGTACTGTATTACCAAATTACAGTTGGAAGCATAATTAAGAGTTCCTTTTTTCCTTCTGTTGGCCCATATAACTTGTAAAATTGAAAGCCCATGAAAGGTAAAAATAAATCAAAAATTACGTTCAAGCTTCAAATGTAATAAAATATTTTATTTCAGTACAGTAAAATATTTCAAATTAAGGCATCAGATAATATATCAACAAAACAAGCTAGCACAGAGACTATTACATCAGTTCGAAATTATGCTAAGAATCAGAATAGAAGTTGCTTGCCCTGGGGCTCAGGGAGACCTTTACTGGTAAATGACACACAACACAAACAAGCCAGTTCAAATAGCATTATGTTCTACTGTGAAAAGCTTAAAGACTGCTCTCTAGACTGTATGTAAAGAATCTAAAGATAGTTTTGAATAATTTGTCATGGTTAATATAGACCTGGATGTTGAAAGCATCATACAAAATCAATCATTTTAATCACGTTAACCTATCAACTAATCTGTCTAAAGTATAAAGGCAAATGAGCATCATTGCTCTCCACCGAATATAAACATCAAACACAATAAGAAAACAGTAAGAAACACACACAAGTATAACCTATACCTGCATTGGTGACAAGTTTCATCCTTGACCCCATCCTCTACGCTCTTCTCATCTTCTCCACATTCATCCTCCGAGGACTCTCCCTCGATACTCTCTGAAGGAACCCTCTCCTTTTCGGGAGTAGTCTCCACATAACTCACCGGAGCCACAGCTCTCAACCTACAAAACCAACATTATACTTCAAAACAACCCTTTCCAAAAACTTACCAATCTACTCTCAAACCCAACAGAGGATAAATTACCTAGTAGACCGCCTCGGCGGAGACCCAGAATTCGCAATTGGTATCCGAACTTTCACCTCGGAGTCAGAGTCAGAATCCAAGTCCAAGTCTGAGCCTGAGTCAGACTGTGAGTCAGTTTCAGAATCAGAGTCTGATGACCTCCTCTTCCTATCTGGGTTTCCCACATTTTGTGGTGGGTCCCTCCTCACCCTTCTTATCCTTGGTTCCTTCCTTGCAGATTGATCATAGTCCACAGGAGCCACATTCTGCAACCTAAATCCATAATAAATAATTAAAAAAAAAGAAATAATAAAACCCAAAACCTAATTCTCAAACAATCACAAATCATATTCAACCACCTATGTAATTTTCCTGCTTTGTTAATCATCACATTTACCCATTTACTTGAAATTTACACTTTTTTACAGGAACTTAATTACCCAAACAAGTTCATGAAAAGTAAAAAGAGGGGAATTGAGTTGCGGGGATTACCTAGAGGAGCGCCGAGTGGGGACTGAGCTGTGGGCTTTGGGGCGATCGGAAGCGGGACTCTGGCGAGGGGGTTTGGGTTTGAAGGAGTTGAGCTGGCGCGAAAGGGCGAAAATGCCCATGTTCTGCATCCTCGCCAGGTTCTCTTTGATCCTCTGCTCTCTGATTTTCTCGTAGTTGGAGACCACCGCGGTTCCGTTCCCGGCGCCATCTTCGGCGGATTGGTCTGTGGTTCTGGAAACCACCATGGTACTGTGGTGGTGATCTGGGTACTGTGGTTGAAATGAAACGTCGGCGTTTTGTGGGGGTGGTGTGAGAGAGAGATTGGGTCTTGGGAACAAGAAGGGGTTGTTTTGGCGGGAAAGTGATGAGAGTTTGACACGTGGTAGTGCCACTGGTGGTTTTATTATTATTATTAATATTCAGGTCCGACCCGACATTTTAAAGAGGAACCGGCCCAATGGAGATGAGCGCGTGAGACCCCTCTGATTCTTGCTTCTTTATTGTTGCTTCATTTTCAAATGAGATGAAACTTTGCATGCGTTTTGTAATATTAGAACGTAATATTAGTTTCTATCGACATAATAGAAAAACATAGGAATTCTTCCATTGAAGTCGAGCAACAAAAATATAGAAAATACCTGTTTCTTTTCATTTGCCACCCAAAAGACTATAGATTGCCGATGATGGTCATATTTTCATGAATACAATTACAATACAAGGTGACATTTACTCTGCAAAAACTATAGCTGCACTGCCTGCGTTGTTCCCCCTGACAGAAAGGAATAATTGTGCACAAAATGTGTTTGGGGCTGAACGATTTGATTCATGTCAAACTTTCACTAGCTAGTTAATTAATAAATATTTGTAACAGGCTTCATATCAGTCGATCTATGATCCGGAACTGTTTAGTTCTTCCTCAACCTTGTGCTCCTCCTTCTCGACTTTCCCCTTGTCTCACCTTCAACAGAATCCTCAGCAGCTCCAGGACCAGTTTCGTCTATGTTACCCATATCTTTGGTATCAACATGCTGAACCTCTACTATTTCTTCTTCCCCTGCTAATTGTTCCTCTTCTGTTTCTTGTTTCGTATCATGATGGACTGATCCATCTGCACCTGTGGTTTCTGATTTTGGCTGGGAACGGCGAGTTTGAATAAGATAATGTGCCACAGACTTGTACCCCAGATTTATGACCTGATAAGTGCAAATAAATTTAGCAATTGGTTCGCCATGTTGAAAAATTGGCTTGGCATTTCCTTTCTAATTGGATATGTGTGTGGCTCTGCATCTTGAAAACTTGTAATGCATTATTTTCTCTATTTATTCAAAACATAAAAATAGGGATATCAGGTCATACAAGCAACTTCTAAGAATTCAATCGAGAAAACAAGACAAAAGGGAAGAATATGACTCAAAAGAATCAATTAACCACATATAATTTGCATGCATGAGGTTCATAGTTGATAGTGCTGACCTTCCTATACAGATTACCAGTGGGCTCCCAACCTTTTTCTTTACGGCAAAGACTGCAGTTGCAAATACCCCGACAAACAGGGCAAACCCAATCAGGATTCTTGTTGGCTTCAATCACATTTTCTCCATATCTGTGGAATTCGCTGTGGTTAAATGCCTAATTTCATTTGAAGTGTAAGCAGTCTAGAAATTTTCACCTCATGTATAAGCAATCTCCGCAAAACTGCCCTTGAACCAAGTCACATTTGCAGCAATGTGTATGCTTACCAAGAGTTTTCTGCCTGAAAGAAAGGACAACATGTCAAAGAATTACCAACAGAAAGGTCACCTTTGATTAACCCGAGAAAGGTCACCTTTGAGTAACCACTAATTTAAAAGTTCAACAACACACAGGTGAAGGCACATCAAATGATTATCCAGTATAATAATATGGTCAACAGGTCAAGTACTTACGGAAAGACTTGAAAGGAATATATATTTACTTTTTCTCAAATAAAATGATCAATGGATCTTCAAGTCTCTTTCCATTGTCAACCCAAAAAAAAGAAAAGTTTGTCCAGCATAAGTACAAGAATCTAATATACAAAATCGTGAATAATTTACTGCAAAGAACAGTTGAAAGACTCAAAGGAAAAAAAGATAGACTCTCATAAAAGCAACAAAAAATTTGCAAATCTGAATTAATTCGCAGTAACAAAATGGCTTCCACGTAAACAAATCAATGAACTGAAAGCGTTGGACAGCCTTCCAAAATGTAACTCCTAATCAAGCTTAAAGCCACACAGTTCCGAAATAGAAATTATTTTAAGACAACTGTGGAGTGAAGTAGAAAGAGGATGAATTTGGAAAATATAGATATTGATATGGTTACAAAGCTTTAGAACCGATTGTGAAAAAAAGCCAAGCATATAGCATTATAGCATCAATATCGCAAACGAAATTCAAGAATAGCAAAACACATTAAATTTTCATTACATTTTAATGCAATGTGATAGAGCGTTTTGTTAAAACGTCTATAATAAACCCTGTAAAACATCATCGTTAGTATAGAATAAGCAGGGATCGTTCTTTCCGGGGAATTGAAGGGAACTCTAAACTTTTAGTGTTAACAAATAATGGGGGGTTTGAGATTGATTATTAACTACTAAAATAAAACCTAAATTATTATTTACATGATCGACTTCTCTTTAACAAACTTAAACCAAATTTACCATTACACCACATAATTACAAGTTCGAACCTATCATGCATTCTAATTCAACCAATTACATACTTTTTAGACACCAATACAATTAGAGCCTTAGGGGATCATCTAATCATGCAAGATTTCAATTAACATTTAGATTGACTTAGGGCCTAATCTAAATTTGCATGCAATCAAATTCAATAACACTTAGAGTATAAATCAAATTCAATTACATTTAAGCACCAAATCTTTGTTGGAGACATGTTTCATGTATGGCGTCACCCACCATGGTTTTACATGCAAATTTCCAGAATTTTTACCACTTTTAATCAACACAAACCGAACCTACTTAGGGCATGATTCGATTTGTGTCAATATGGTTGATGAATCTAGCACTCAAACACAATCTTAGGGACTACATCCAAGCACTAAATTCATATGCACATATCTGAAAATTATCTAAAAGTATGAGAAAGATGATTGGAACACAACAATAGAAATACAAACTCATTAATTATAGGAAACCATTAATTTGGTAAAGAACCAAAAATCCAATACAACAATCTGAAAATTTCGATTCTTAATACAAAATAATAATCCCACACAAACATCATACTACAATCTTCATAGACAAAGTATTGTAAAAAATCAAAAACGAACAAACCCGTGGGGAAGAGTTGCGAAAATCACACGTTGTAGGAACCTTGGAGGTGTGTCTTCAATGGTGATTTCGGTGGAGATGGAATTTGTATATGGGGAGAATGGCTTGCTGTTTTGGTAAAGGATGTTTGAGGTAGTATTTTGGTAGAGGTTTGGCTCTTGAATGCAAATGAGAAGTGATCCTATTTGAGAGGTGAAGCCATGTATATATAGAGGAAAGATGGAGGGTTTGAAATTGCTTCTTTCTTCCTATAATAATGTCATGCTTTAATCCCTAAAACATGGAAAGTTGTATTCCCTAAAACATGACATGCTTTAATCCCTAAAACATGCCATGTTTTATGCCTTTAATGATCATCTTCTATTTAATTGTTGCATGACTTGGCTCCATCTTTTTTTCTTTAATTATCTCTTCAATCCAATCTGAAAATAAGAAAATAAAATCATAAATAAGAGATAATTAGTTTCAAAACCTAACAAGGATTCCTAGTCAAACTAGGACTCTAAACCAATTATGCGTTTTAACTCATGTAAGCACAAAAATACATCTAATACTGCTCAAAACTCTTACTACGACTCAATGACTCAATAGTACAACAATAAGGGCTAAGCAAAGACCAAATTGAGGTAAAAACATGTTAAGAACGTTGCACAAAGTGCTCCTATCAACTACCCCACACTTGGCTTTTGCTAGTCCCTTAGCAAAACAAAACTAAATGAGACACTATTGCCCCTAAATGATTGTCTCAGAATCTCAAAACACATAGTTTTCAAGTTTAAGCATTTGAATGTAAGCACATAAATTTCAAGTTTCATAAACATGCTTCATAGTATGAATTAGTCAGATATGAGACAATAAGCATTTAACATGTTTAGTCAATCCAATCCTCCTCACAAGGCATACTCTCTTCTTTTCACTCAGATTCATGGTTATAATTCACACATAAGTATATGCAAGAGAAAAGATATTAAGACATCAAATAACTTGCATATTTCAACAAATGAAAGCACTTTGTGAATAACATAGGAAAACCTCATTTAACAACTAAGTGCACAAATGGACCAAAACCATATGCTCAACTCTTGTGATCATCTCCACAAACCAAGATTTGCTCATTTTAAGAATCATTAGGATCATTAGATAAGGTAAATGTTTAGGCGTAGCTAAAGGCATGAAATATCAAAGAATCACAACGGTAATCATATAGACTTAGCAGAGTAAACATCATCCTTATGACACCACACACCATCAGGGGCCGAATATAACAAGTTGGGCACAATCATCATTCTAACCACAAAGTGAACATGGACAAAGGTCAAGTAAAAATTTTTAGACCTTCAATTACAACTCAACTCCAAATCACAAATGAAAGACAACATAACATTTTTTCTTTTCTTGCCGAGTTCATCATTATCTTTTTTTTCTCTTTTTCTTGTTTTTTTTTGTTCGGCAATGCTTGCTTAAAAGCTTGTTGATTTTTTTGTTTTTCAAATGTCTTCCACCCCACACTTATTTCATGTATCATCACAACATCATCTCAATAAGAATTCTGCCAAATCTATAGGACAAGGTAGAGGTAACTATACTAAGCATGGAGATAACATAGGTGATGAATAAAAGGCTCAATGTAGGCTCAAATGTGGTTCAACTAAGGGGTCCCAAACATGGCACATATATGGATACATGATTGTGTGGCTAAAGTGGTGGTATTCCTAGAAATGATCCATAAATCATTTTCAAAATCAGAGCATTTTATGACTTAAATGTTTCAACAATCACCAAAGTGAGTTCTAGTAAATTCTAGAGTCCATTAAAAGCTATGACACATAGTTATTGAATATGCAAAGAATAATGAGGTTCATGAATAATCACGAAATT
Source organism: Argentina anserina (assembly GCF_933775445.1). Taxonomy (NCBI): domain Eukaryota; kingdom Viridiplantae; phylum Streptophyta; class Magnoliopsida; order Rosales; family Rosaceae; genus Argentina; species Argentina anserina. The sequence goes on along the minus strand of NC_065873.1, from coordinate 4,636,672 downwards.
TCAAATTACATCTCATAAAAAAAAGTACATATAGGCTCAAAAACTCACAGGTTGTTATGGACTTTAAACTGACCAAAACATGTATGTCATAATCAATCAATCGAAATCTCACATGTTCATACCAAATCCACATCATCAATGAAACTTACAATTCAATTCGTATGAAATGCAAAACCATCATCTATGTATTTTAGAGACATAATCATCCTAGACTTTAGGGGCATCCTAAGACTCAATAAAGCAATAATTTTTTTTTTTGGAATTTTTTTTATCGTGACACAAATAATCAATGAACTTGCAACCCTACCCCACACTGAGAAAATTACATTGTCCTCAATGTAAGCTCAATAGTAAGAATGTAATTCACAATCATAGAATAAGATCACATATCAACACATATACAAGTCAACCATAAGAGTGAAGGGATTAGAAAATTCAAACTCTCGTAGACGACTCCTCCACATATACGGTTGAAATGGGTTGTCTCCCATGCAGCGCTTGAGTTTTATAGTCTCTCAGCCTAGACTCTCTCATGTTCATTCTCATTTAGGCGCATCTCTCACAATTGTCTCCTCATACGTGTGCTCCTCAAATGGCTCATAGTAGGGCTTAAGTCGATGCACATTCACCTTGAATGCCTTCCCTGTTGTATCACTTTTAATCTCAACTGCACCATGAGCAAACACGTTAGTAACAACAAATGGGCCAACCCAACGCGAACGAAGTTTCCCTGGAAATAACATAAGCCTCGAATGGAATAACAGAACTTTCTGGCCCACTTGGAACTTCTTTCCTCTAATCATTTTTTTGTTATTATTTTTCATTTTTTTTGTTTTTTTAATTCTTTTTTAATTTTTTTATTTTTTATTTTATTTTATTTTTAATGTTACGAAATCTACATAAAGTATTACTAAGTCTAATTGATTTTATTCACACACAATCCTAACATTTAAGGTACGTGGAGCAAAGGAGCTAACTGTGCAACGGACTGAAACAGCCCCAGGTAAGGGTCTTGCTTTATCCGATATACCTTAAAAGTTAGAATATCATTTTCTTTTGAAACTATATACATCTATTTATACAAAGTTATTTTCTAAGTTATAAAGCGAGGTGGACATGCGGCCTAAGTATGTTGTCTAGACACAAACTCATTCTTTTGTTTCAGAACGCTGGATAGCTAGATTCAGAGATAGTCGCAAGGCATGACTCATTTGTTGGACACCACGGAGGCTACGACGTCGAAAGGATGTTTCCACTATCGACTCCATCACCGAGATGTATGTCAGTCTATGGGCCTCTGAGATCCAATTTTGTAAACCTTGAACCAGGGTAATGAAAATAGCATGCCCCTTACTCAGCTCGGAATAAATTTGTGTGTTATACTGCTCGCAAAGTGTTAATAAAAGCCGCCCTCAACCCCAAGTGACCTTAGCAAGGTACAAATGGAGGGTTAAGGCTAATATTAACAAAATGGACTTTACCTATTCCGTTCACTTTATAACTTACAATAAATTAAGCATAAATAAATATTTAGTTTCCTTAAAAATTATCTAAGTGTAACAAGTATCCTATATGCATACTACAACAAAATTAAAACATTTATCACAAATTTTTTTTTAAAAGTTTAATTTTTACTGTGCGTATTTTACTGTTACATAGTACTGTTCACATACATTTATTTTTTAATTTTTTTTAATTTACTATTTACTGTACATAAAATTTATTTTTACAAAGATAACGTTTTTTTTACTTTTTATTTTTACAATTTATAAGTATTTTTACATTTTTACACTTACAAAAAAAAGTAAAAAAAATTTACAGAGATTTACTTTTTTTTAGATGTAAAAAAAAACTTGTAATTTTTTTTACTGAATGTTACTATTCACCGTACTATTCACAGGAATTTATTTTTACAAATATACAATATAGTACAAAATTAACACTTTAAAAAATTGAGATTTTCTCAATTCCCCGGCAACGGCGCCAAAATGATAGAGCGTTTTATTAAAACGTCTATAATAAACCCTGTAAAACATCATCGTTAGTATAGAATAAGCAGGGATCGTTCTTTCCGGGGAATTGAAGGGAACTCTAAACTTTTAGTGTTAACAAATAATGGGGGGTTTGAGATTGATTATTAACTACTAAAATAAAACCTAAATTATTATTTACATGATCGACTTCTCTTTAACAAACTTAAACCAAATTTACCATTACACCACATAATTACAAGTTCGAACCTATCATGCATTCTAATTCAACCAATTACATACTTTTTAGACACCAATACAATTAGAGCCTTAGGGGATCATCTAATCATGCAAGATTTCAATTAACATTTAGATTGACTTAGGGCCTAATCTAAATTTGCATGCAATCAAATTCAATAACACTTAGAGTATAAATCAAATTCAATTACATTTAAGCACCAAATCTTTGTTGGAGACATGTTTCATGTATGGCGTCACCCACCATGGTTTTACATGCAAATTTCCAGAATTTTTACCACTTTTAATCAACACAAACCGAACCTACTTAGGGCATGATTCGATTTGTGTCAATATGGTTGATGAATCTAGCACTCAAACACAATCTTAGGGACTACATCCAAGCACTAAATTCATATGCACATATCTGAAAATTATCTAAAAGTATGAGAAAGATGATTGGAACACAACAATAGAAATACAAACTCATTAATTATAGGAAACCATTAATTTGGTAAAGAACCAAAAATCCAATACAACAATCTGAAAATTTCGATTCTTAATACAAAATAATAATCCCACACAAACATCATACTACAATCTTCATAGACAAAGTATTGTAAAAAATCAAAAACGAACAAACCCGTGGGGAAGAGTTGCGAAAATCACACGTTGTAGGAACCTTGGAGGTGTGTCTTCAATGGTGATTTCGGTGGAGATGGAATTTGTATATGGGGAGAATGGCTTGCTGTTTTGGTAAAGGATGTTTGAGGTAGTATTTTGGTAGAGGTTTGGATCTTGAATGCAAATGAGAAGTGATCCTATTTGAGAGGTGAAGCCATGTATATATAGAGGAAAGATGGAGGGTTTGAAATTGCTTCTTTCTTCCTATAATAATGTCATGCTTTAATCCCTAAAACATGGAAAGTTGTATTCCCTAAAACATGACATGCTTTAATCCCTAAAACATGCCATGTTTTATGCCTTTAATGATCATCTTCTATTTAATTGTTGCATGACTTGGCTCCATCTTTTTTTCTTTAATTATCTCTTCAATCCAATCTGAAAATAAGAAAATAAAATCATAAATAAGAGATAATTAGTTTCAAAACCTAACAAGGATTCCTAGTCAAACTAGGACTCTAAACCAATTATGCGTTTTAACTCATGTAAGCACAAAAATACATCTAATACCGCTCAAAACTCTTACTACGACTCAATGACTCAATAGTACAACAATAAGGGCTAAGCAAAGACCAAATTGAGGTAAAAACATGTTAAGAACGTTGCACAAAGTGCTCCTATCACAATGCTTCAGATTTACATTCTTAAAACTTTAGTACTGAACACAGTAATATACAGTTCTTGTCTGAAAAACAGTGAAGTTATGCAGGACTCGTGTCTAGAGAATTCTAATGCAGGTTCTATTTAAAGAGGCCAATTTGAGAAGTCTCCCTAACCCTATGCAGCATAAAATAATCTTTCACCGGAATCATTGTAATGCGAAATATAATTAGCACGAGAATTTTAACTACAAATCTTGGTATGTTCAGAAAACTTATACCAGCAACTCAGACAATCAGTTAAGTTGGTTCTGCCTATACTAACCTCAACATTATCCACAATTCCACAGTCAACATTTAAAAAATACAACCAACACAAGTTAACAAATGCACTAATCGAAGAAATCAAAGCCGAACTACCTGCATTGGTGGCAAGTTTCGCCCTTAACCGGATCATAAATCCGCTTCCGGTCTTCTCCATAGCCATCAACCGAGAGCTCCCAAGTCTCCTTACAGTCCCCCAACAGCTTCATATCTTCATCACTATAAATCTCCGGCCTTGTCCCCTCCCTTATGTTAATCTCACAATTCCATGACTTCTCCTTCTTCCCTTTGGGCCTAAGCTCCACATAGCTCACCGGCGCCAGAGTCTTCAACCTGAAATTCAAAACCCTAATTCATCAAAACACAGCAAAACTCACCCAAAAAGAAAGCTTCGGAATTTGGGGGGGGGGGTTTACCGGGAAGAGCGTCTTGCTGGGGAGAGAGGGGGTTTGGGATTGGTCTGATCGGAAGGGTCTTTCGACGGAGGGTCACGGCGGCGTTTGGAAGCGGCGGAGGGTTTGGACTTGAGGTGGTTGGAAATGTCGAAAATGCCCAGCTTCTGCATTCGCTCCTTGTTCTCTTTGATTCTTTGGTCCCTGATTTGCTCGTAGTCGGAGACCTCTGCGGTTGCATTGTCTACGGCTGCGGTTTTTTCGCCGCCATCGGTGGGTTTGGGGAGTCGGGTAATTCGGCCGGCCATTTTTTGGGTCGTCGGAGAAAGGAAATGAAGGGGCTTTTCTTATCGGGAAGTGGGGGGGGGTTTGGTTTTGGGCGGGTGTGTGGGGGAGAAGATGGGTCATATTTGGCGGGAGTGTATTCTCAAAAACAAAGAAACCGGCGGGAGTGCGCTGAGAGAGTGACACGTCGTCAAAATGAAAAAGGGTGGGAGGTTGCTTTCTCCCAAATTCATGAATATTCATTTTTTTAATACAGACCAATTACCATGACTTAATTCGCACGTGCAATTTGGCACAGGTCGCCGAGAGAGCAAACAAAATTATTGTAATTTAATTTCTCAGTTGCAGATTATGATTGGGTCTAGAAACTGTTTGAGGATATCGTGTTGATTCTTATAAAAAAAAAACAATTATAATGTGTACTCAATTTCATTTCGGAAGAAAATAGTACATCAATAATTCTTATAATTGATTTTCTCAATTTGGAAAATGTATAACAGAATTTTGGTGCACAGGGAAGTTTTAAGGGTTAATAGTGGCCCTATCGCCAATCGTTCTAATGGTAGGAGTATACTACCAACCAACTAATTACAGAAAATTCAAAAAGAGAGAATATAAAAGAGTTGGTCAGCATTTTATTTTTTGTACACCATCAACCATCAACAAATAGTTTAAATTAAAATTTTAATTCAACTATTGCATTTTAACTCATCCATCAACCACCATGAAACGACCTGATCTATTGTTAAACCGGAATTCATCTTGCTATTGCAAACATGATGTTGGGAGTAAAAGGAGAAGAGAGGAGAGAAATGAAAGTTCATTCGTATTACTTGATTGGGAGATATTTTTTCTATGAGTATCATCTTGTCGAGGATTTTTTAATTAATTGTTAATTAGACTTATTTTTTATCACATTATTTCATCTCAACTATTTTAGATATTAGGTATATGTGTAGATTAGATGTACAAATTTTCAGTCAATTTAGTAATTGTTAAGGTATCAAAGTATGCTAAATTAATGAACGAACCAAAACTATCAAACATAAACTATTCAAGTTTATAATGAGTAAATCATATTTATGAATGTCTTAATGATTTTAAATTTTAATGAAATTTTATATGGATAATCTACTCATATATATCTACAAACTAAACAACAAATATCTAAATACGATATTAAAAACTTTGGTGATTCAAAATGGTCCTCAGCTCATTTTTATCAAGATGGTCTTCAATAGAAAGAGTCTCTTACTTAACTACCTTAATTGAGGTTACTCATTACCAAATAATTAATATATATGTGGTCATAGAGGACGTCCGGTCAAGACTCTTCTTTGCTAACAAGCAAATACAAAGCAGGACAAGCTAATACAAAACAGCTGTAGTGCAGATGTAGTGTTGCTGGCTTCCTGGCTGTTGATGACCAATGTGTTGGGTGTGTCCAACACATGATGTCAACTTTACGTCATGTTTACACTTGGTACTATTAATTTCCTTTATCTCAAGTTGATTTTCTCTAGTTACTGTAAATTCAGTTAGATTTTTGACATGTCCCTTTCAAGATATGTATGTAGACACCATACATGGTAATTTTCCATTCTAAATATGTGCTTATGGTCATCATAAAACTACGACAGTACGACAATAACACCATAAAAGTATGTGTTGCAAATCGATCGAGTAAGTAAAATAGTGTGAATTTCAATCCACTTTTCCATTCATGTTTTCTTATTAGGTTTTTGTGGCATCATGTTCTTTGATCAACTCTAAACACAGACACTTCCTTCGTGCGTTTTTATAGGAGCTTTAGAACTTCTCATGGTAGTCCATCTCATTTGTTTTACTACCAAGGGTTGAATCACATTGAAATGAATACAGTTTGAGGATCCAAATTAGAGTAACAAAGATGGGAAAACCACCACCAACTCTGTAAGACACCATGGACAAGCTTCTACTATTTGGTATCCTTTCTTTTTCCGGCTAAAAAGTGTTTTCAGTTGCAACATCCTTGAAGAAACGAGTAACGTTAAATCTGACTACACGACATTAACAAGAATACTCCATGAAGACAAGGTGGTGAGAAAATTGATACTGAAGAACTGCTGATGATTACATTGCAATCTGCAACATGAAAGGATAACCCAGAAACATATACACTAGAGACAGCTGCCTGTACACCCTCTCCCTACCATCTACAATTTTGTACAGTTGAAATGTCAGAGACACTGAAGCTACTTCTCACATTTCCAAAAGAATTTTGTAAATCTTGAGGTCACAGTTCCTGCTAATCTCTAAAACCAAGACCACAGGTAGTGCCACGAAAATCGAATCATATACTTCTTTGTCCCATCCACCTCGGTAAGACACCTACCTGGGTATCTTTCAAAATATGTGATCACAAGGAAGAAAACTAGCAAAAACCAATAGGATGCGGCAAGTATATACTAGTTCACTGTACAGTTTGATCGATGTGCGCCGTCTCGTGAATATCAACAATAAGTTCCCGAAGCTCCGGGAATATTGATACAAGACACAATTCAAGTATCGCATAAGCAAGTTGCTTCACGCATATATTAGACTGCACCACGCAGTAAATTCACAATCAAATACTTGTTTGAACAACATAATATTGTACAACTAAAGGCCATACTAAACAAACTAACTTGCACCAGTAGTTGGAAGCGGGTAAGAAACTAACCTGAGTGAAAAAATATATATCTCTTGCACAACGTCTGTACTGCTTATATCCAACTAAGCTGACTAAGGCTGTTGGAGCTCCATCTGTCAGAATTAGGGTTTAGTTTTTCTTTTCCATGGGAATATTCACAGTAACTTTTCAAAAAATGACATAAATAGCTCTGAACTACAAACTAATTTAGAAAAAACGACATCCTGGATGTATGCTGTCATGTTAGTGCAAGTAAATTAAGTGGCAGAAGACTGTTCCATGTAAAAATAGATATGGGAGTTCTTTTACTTATTCATATTAGTTCACATGTCTGAGTTCATGTGGCAATGGTCAATCTATTTCAAACAGAATGTTCTGAAGTTTGGTTTAATTGCATTACGACCTTCTATAGAATAAGAACTCCTAAGATCCAACAACTCATGAACAGTCTACTGTGATGTGTAACACAGACCAGGAACCCTAATTGAGTCTTAGGCATGTAAAATAAGCCATTGTCAGCCCCAAAACTAATATAAACAAACAAAAATAAAAGTGCAGGCACAAAGACAGACATACAATCTTGTAACCGAAAAAATATAACAGACATATATAACCCAACCTTATAGTACTTTCTTTTATCACCCTAATTGAACAGAGAATATAATTTACTTGAGGCACTTCTGGAACATGAATTATTGGCTAACGAAAAATGTAAGAGGCAGCCATCATCAAAAGTTATCCAAGACAATTAGAATAGTGACCGTAAAGAACTGGCACCAAATTACTCACCAAAGAGCAGCTTCTTCAGATCACTTGCTTTGCGAGCAGCCTCAAGCTGCTCCTCGAAGGAACCTGGTTGACCACCCTTTCTATCACCAAATTGGTTCGGAAGAGGGTTATCGTCTTTAGCATTACCAACTTTAAGGAAGAATGTCCCATTAGGCCACAGCACCTACCAAGATAAAACACATTATACAGGAGTATAGAAAATTCCTCACATTTCTGTTTACAACCTCCAACAGAGAAAGTCATGAAGAAACAGAATTAAGAAAATAATTTAGAAGATGTAAACCTTCACACATGATGTCAATTATAAGCAGAAAGTAAATTTAAACATGGAAACGGTTAGCATCAAGTTCTGCTTTATTGCTCAACTGTAGTATTTATGTGATAGATACAAGAGCTAATGTCAAACTTTGAAACCTTGAGCTAATGTCAATCTACATAAATAAGACATAACTAGAACTGCATATCTTAGGCACATACAATAGACTGCCAGGCAAAGTCGACTCCATTTACAGCTATTTGACAATTAGCACAATGGTTTTGAATTGCATGATACTCAATTTATTATTGCTGTAAATAATTATTTATAGACTAGACTGAATGAAATTGCACAGATAGTGTAGTATAAGTTGCAGCATTTCTGCAATAGGCCGATGATTATAATTTTTAATCCATTTGGATTAGCCAAAACATTGAGGGGGTGGGAGAGAGGGTGGAAGAGTAGGTTAGGAATAGGAACAAGGGATTCATCAAAATAAACAAAAAAGTGTATCAGGGCAGCAGTCCTCACATCTTGAAGCCACCGAATTCCTGAAGCTATAATATCCTCCCTCCGAAGCAATTGTATCTGCCTCAAGAGCCAATCATCTATAGCATCTTCCATCATCAACTGTAGTATTTGTTTTGACATCCAAAAGACTTGTCTTCTGCGTAAGCAAAAGTAAGCATGTTATGACCTCTTCAACAAGTGTGTGTGTGTGTGTGTGTGAATATACACACAAGGCCCCTCCACTAAGGGTCCCTATTTTCGGTCTTTCATAGCGATACACTGATAGCCGTCCAAACCTGCTTAATTGAAATATTACGGCTGAGATTAAAACCTTATATACCACCTAGATACCCAATTCCTGAACCATCTTAATTCCTCTGCTTCTCTGCAACTAATATACCCAGAAAAGATGTATTTACCTTTTGCTTCAATCTTCAATCAAACCCAGAGTTTTGGTGCTCTTTCATTTGGGTTCTCCTTCTCTTTTAATCTTTTCTTCTAATTGTTTTTTGGTGTCATGCATATGTAACTCAAATATGAAAGGAAGAGTATCCAAAATCAAGTTTAATTAGAGATGGGGAATAAGAAAGAAGATTGGTTTTAGGAATATCCTACTTTTATTTTGTTTCACAAGTTGTGACGAAGACATTGGTTGAAATTTCAGAATTGCTTTGCAAAGGCCAAAAAAAAAGAAGCAAATTGGGGTTCTGAAATCTGAAACTGATGATACCTACTGGAAATTTTGAGAAATTGAAGGAAGTGAGCAAATGGGATGTCACAGATCAGACCCGGATAAAAAAAATTGTGAAATAACCAATTTGGACATGAGTGGATTCTATGTTTTAGGTGTCAGAGATTGAAGAAGGAAAATATCTCTTTCTGGGTTGATCCTCGCTGGATGGAGAAGGAATCAAGTGGAATTGGGGTTTGTACGTGTTTACTAGAAGTTTAATCTCAGCTGTGAAATTTTACTTAGCAGATTTGAGTAAAACATGATTAAAGGACCAGAATAGGAATCCCTTACTAGAAAGGCCCTATATATATATATATGGACGTTCCGATTCCGGCGACGGCAGGCTGCAACAGCGCGGCGGACCAGCACAGCCGCACTCCCCACCTCCTGGCGATCCCGTCTGTGCCGGCCGGAGCTCCATCGGCGACCCACGGCGGCCAGAATCTGCAAAAATCAAGTTTCTGGGCAGATTCCGGCGATTTGGCAATTCCGGCCTCCGTGGGTCGCCGATGGAGCTCCACCGGCACAGACGGGACCACCGGGAGGTGGGGATTGCAGCTTTCATGGTACGCCCCGCCGTTGCGGCCTGCCGTCGCCGGAATCGGCGAATTCGTATCTTACGTAAGGTACGGACGTCCGCACCTGAAAATCCTCCTATATATATATATATTAAGAATAAAACATGTTCATGGTTTATTGTGCTTGACAACTCACCTTAGCCATCCCCTTCTTTTAAGCTGAAATACCTTGTCCACTAGATTCAACAGAGGTACAGTAACATTGGGTGGAGTCCACTGAAAGAAACCAAATTGTAACATTTACATCAGACATCATAATAGACATTCAAGTTGTGGTGTTACTAAGCATGTAACCATTGGAGAAATCAATTAAGCATTGATGAGCTGAAAGTACCAGGGTAAAAGTACTGAAAGTACCGATGTAAAACCAATGGGATATTAGTAAAGAATGGTAACGAAGTCCAGAGGCTACTGACACACCCATTCATATAAAAATTGAATCAGATGCAAATCATGCAATTGACCTTTGCCTAAAATACTTCAAGTGGTATAATAAATTCTCCTAGACCTACTCGAATCTATTAAAATCTATCTTTTCCAGTATCTTCCGTCATTTAAATTCTAAAGAAATGCAGCAGACATGAAGGAAAGAATTCTGGGGCAGGTAGGCACTAGTAATGAATTGGTGATACAAACTTTTCACTGAGTCACTTCTTAATAAGACAATGGCCAGATTCTTTATCTAGTCTTAACTTAGCACTAGAAGCCTACATGACAAAACAAACTTAACAACCAAGATAATATTCACGTGTTTTACTGGTTGTAACTAATTCAAGTAGTATAAAAAAAAAGGAACTAAGACGAACATGACAATACCTCAGGTGGCATTCCAATTGGATCCTCCAGTAGATTGGAGGTTACTGGACCATTTCCTCCAGGATAGATATAATTGCCATCCCCAAATTTCACTACTACAGTATCTTTCTTATCCAACCCTCTTGAATGCTTAATCTGACGAGGGTGACCCTTAAAATCCAATTCATTGTCTGAATGCCACTCACTATCCTGCACATTAAATTTGACTTCCACAGGACTACAACTTTCATCTTTTTCGGCTGGCTCATCATCAGAAAAGCTATTCAGTGTTTCCCCAGTACTTTGCCTAGTAACAGCTTCACTTGTCCCTTCTGCATTCCAGGTTAAGTTCAATCCAGGAACAGAAGCTGAGCCCTCATAAATGGACGGACCAGCAACAGCACGCATTAAGCCATCGGAAACCCCTTTGAACTGGCGAACAATATCGTCCACAGCTTCATCCACATTCACTGATGAATTATAGTCACAAGGAATAATAAGAAAAAATGCAAATGTTCAAAAGATTATATAAAGCATCCCGATCAAGATAAACTTCAAAGCCAATAAATCATAAGTCCCATGATTTATTAGCTATTTCCAGAAAGTTGAAAATAAAATAAAAAACAAAAAAAGAGGCCATCTTGGCAGTTTTTAACATTGTACTTTTCTAATATACCATATGAAAAAACATAAAACTTATCAGCAAATAAGGAGTCCACCATAAAAAGCAACAACTACGTAATAGTAATACAGCAGAAAAGGAAAAGAACCAAAAACACACTGAATCCTACGATCGCACGTCCATATAAGTTCCATTTAGTATTTCTTTTTGAGAAAAACCACACATCACAAACTTGGAACCTTGAACTGTTTTATGCTTACGGTTGTGTATATCTTTACATTTATTTTTCTTTATCTATACTCTTATAACCCAAACAGAGCTTGCTAGCCAAAACAAAACATTTTACCAAAAAGTCCCTGATATATTAAAAAAAATTGTGAACAAATAAAATCATAGGGACAATTCAGACAACTGTAAAATACATTTTAATTATGAAAATAAAAGTCAACCCATAACCCCTATTTTTTCTCCCACTACACTCTTTCTGTAATAACCACCCTCTTTCTGGAAAACCAACCGTATTGTTTTTCTTTTATAACAAATAATTTTCACATGCACAGCATATGTGAATGACTAGTCTTTATTTGTTACAACTTACTATATAATTTAAGAGATACTGAAATGAGTAGTTTAAAACAGATAACAAGTCAACAAGCTTCTGACCCAACTAGTACCAAGTGATAGCATCCTCAGCTGCTAAAACAGAAAAGCAATAAATTAAAGAACCAATATCAACTGATAACATTCAAGCCAATATGCCGTGGTAAGCAACACAACAAAACTATCAACAGCAATGACGCAAAAGCCAACCAAAACATGAACACGTACCTGCAAGAGTTCTCATCACCGAGGGAGATTTTCCAAATGAGTAGTTCTAAAACCCAAAAAAAAAGTAAAAGAATAGTTTAGCAAATACTGATAAAATGCAGAATCCAAATGAAGATAAATAACTAGAAAATTCAGAATAATATTTAAATAAGTATCCACCGGACTGGCTTTTGGCTTTTATTCTGGTGCCAATATCATATACTGCAGAACAAATAAAATAATTCTCCTAAACTTTTTTATACTGCCAAACGTTTGGACTTTCTCTTTTCAACTAATCCTTCAACTCCCAGGTTGTCAACTTTCTTAACTTTCATAAAATATAAGCATCAAGGCTCAACTATATTTAGAAGAATACACACAAACACATAGGTGCAACTACGCCTAACAATAAAATATAGTCAAGAAGATAAATACCTTTGAGGTAGCACTTAAAAAATCCCAAACTTCATGCTGTTCAGCCACATTCGCTATCGACAAAAGATCCTGGAAAATACAGCAAAGTTGTAGTGGAAGAATATTTGAAAGGGGGAATGGGAGAAGGGAGGAGGAGAGATATACAGTGAGAATCTATATTATACCTGGAGATATCTGTCAAGCTGGATACATCGCTGATGAACAAAAGCATCCTCTGTGTTTGATGAGAATATCCTTTTGGGGGGCAAATGTAAAGTGTAGTTCGGAATTTCTTTGAGATAACGGTGCAGTCGCTCAAAATTCCTATATCTGTAAATATATCAAAAAAAAATTAAATGCAGAACCACGCTAAAATATGCATATATTATGCGGACCGGTATTCCTAAATTGGAGACTCCATGAACTGTTTTAACACATGAAAACACACAACATGTACATATAAATATTATATGGACCAGCAATCCTATATTGGAGACTTTGGGAATTGATTTAACACTCGAAGTTGTCCAATTATGATGTTTCCATTTGAGATATATAGGGATCCCACTGTGGAACCCCCCCACAGTTGCCCAATGATCTGAACTGCCTACTTTCCAGATTCTCTTTCCAATTCATTTCCTACAAATTCCACTAATTCTAAACCACTGACAGAACAACACTGTATGTTCATTTTCATTATGATAAAATCTAATTTAATTAAAAATTTGCATGAGCAAAACATACAAAATCTATGGTATGGATCCAAGGAGCCACACCAATGTGGTCCTTGCATTTCTCACAGAAGAATATCTTCACTATTTGAACCATACTGCACTTACGAAGTTTGTGCGTAAGAATAATTCACGAAAAATTAGAATTACATAAAAATAGAGTAATTGTGTTGTATTACTATAATTGAGCACTTCAGTCCCATAAAGATTAAAAAACAAAATCAATAAATTCTTATAAAGAAATAGATTAGATCACAACCTCCGTTTCACAAACCAAGTTCTGTTTTCTGCATCTGTCACTGCGATTGAATAAACTGCAAAAGATTTTGACCCAAGTTTTTCAAAATACGCTCCCATAACCTGTACAGATATAGTGGACAAGCAATCAATAGATGCAAACCCAACAAACTATATTCAGCACTTGAAAATTTAAAAAAGAAACAGAAAATTGTATCCATAAGATTACTGCAAGGATGTTCAGAAATATTCATATTCTAAGATTTCACGGAAAGACTGCTTACCCGGCACCTGATTTTGGGAAGTTGTTGTCCTACACTGCGGACTACCATATCGGAGGCACTCTTACCAATATGCCTTTCTACATGCCTGCCAGATTCAGGACTATAGAACTCTGAAATGATGGAACCCCCACCTCCCCCTTGTGTCGATGCTTTTTTTGTGTCAGGTTGGATTTTCAAAGCAGAAGTGCTATTTGATCGTTTAAGCCTACTTTGAATTCCATTAGCTGCAAGATCTCTACTGTCAATTAACTCATCAACAAAATGCCCTTCCTTAGAAATTAATTCTGTGTTGACATCAGAAGAAAACTGTAACTCCTTTTTAGTTGCATCACTAAAATTGGTGTCAACAATTGCCCCATGGGTTAGCTTCACATCAGATTTATCTTCTTGTCCTGTGGAATTATCATGTCTGTCAGCTAGCATTTCATTACCCAAATTTCCAGCAGGTACAGCACTATCCGCTATTGAACCCTTTGGTACAGGTTTCTGAACTCCTGTTATCTTTCTCTTGTGTTCCTTTTTTTTATAGTTTCTTCCTTTTGTCCACATGTTTTCTAAATTTTCAGGAGTCAGAACTTCAGTTCTTCTCTGTGTCGCAGCCTCCATCCCTCGTGCCCAAACAGCAGGCTGTGGCAGCAAATGATCTTCCAGGAATGTTTTATAATCCGACGATGTTTCTCCCTGATTTTCAGTTTTAGCCAAGGTCATATCAGAACTCTGTTTAAAGGTAGCAGATTTCCTCAACGGAGAATCATGATCATATACACCCTTTGCAGCAGACTGATCCTCAACTACATCTTTAAAGATATAATCTTTAACGATTTCCAAAACATATTCAATCAACTCATTGATGTACCTGATTAAAGAAAAAGTGAAAGTTAAAATTCCAATACCTGTATGAGGAGAGAAGACTGTACAATTTTATAACATCTTCCTATGAGATTGAAGAGTAGAGACATATTTCATCATTAATGTCTAGTACACATTCCCCACCTAACTAATTAAGTGTGTCACCAGCCTATTTCACGACACACAAAATGTGATATTATATAAAATAATATAACACTGATGTTTTTAAATATGTTCTATCAAATACAAGATTTCTTTTCTTTTTCTTCTTTCCTATGATAAAGGGAAGAACACATAATTTTCACATTGTGATGCTTTTGAATACCCTTACACATATATGGTAATCCATCTAAGACCAATAATACCCTTAACACAGAAAACAAAGAAGAATAATGGCACCGGGGGCAGTTGAAGGAAATATTCAATAACATACCCAGGGCTTGCGAAATTCATAACAGGTTCAATTACTAAGCTTGTTAACAGTTCCCTGGCAATGGATCGAACCACTGGACATTGAGCTTCCCGTGGTCTGAGCACTACCGCTATCACTCCACCCATTAGCCGCTGAAGAAACTGTAGAAGATAAAAGGTATCAGCCTGAATATAAGAAATAAGATCAATATAGATAGCTTTATTCTGTAAAAACACTCCACTCACACCTTGTACTCACTCTCAGGTGATATCAATGCAGGATGAAGGTCCTTGGAAGCCATAAGATGATGTTTCAACCTTTCATCTCTCTCCTTTGAAGACAATGTTTTCATAACATCAACACCTATAGCAGCTTGGTTTCTTCTGAAAAGCTCTATATGATCTCCTATTAAGTCTATAATATCCCTGAAACAATAAGCAGTTGTTATTTACACTGCTTTACTCATAAAAGCTTCTTAGCAAGTTGCAACTAGTTGAAATCTATTGGAAAGAGAACATTACCTTGTTAGCAAGTCTACAAGGTTTATCTCTTTAACTCTTCCTGACACTTCACCAAGAGCATCCATGACAATTGCGTGTATATGCTCCGGAGCCTCCTTGTCTGGTGTGATATCCGAATACCACAAATCAATCACAAAATCCTTCAGAATCTTGTCAATGAAATCTTTCATTGCCTCCTCCACGACCGCAGAACCGATTTTCCTCTTCCATTTCTGCGGCGGCAGCGAAGTAGAAAGACGCGAATCGTTCACAGACAACTGCTTCTTCTCCAAATGGGCCAAATACGTCTTCTGACGAACAGGCTTCGGAGCCTTCCAATGAAACTCCACCTCATTTAACATCATGCGTAGCACTGCAACCAGCAAGATTGCTATCGGTAGATTCATCCACATCGATTTGCTTGTATCTGAAATCCATTACAACAAAATATGAAAATCGCAGCTGTTAACAAGTCAATCAAGCAATTTCCACACCAGTTGTTCACAGCTAAAACCTAAAACTCTCAACACACACATCACAGAGCTTCAAACACAAAGCTTAGCCCAAACACATTGAATTACAGTCCAATTCCTTTTCGAAACTTTTCGCACAAGCAAAAACCTAACGAGTAATCATTAAGCTGCCGGTTCCTAATCATCAAAACCTCCACAGAAAGCAAACAATGCTTCTAATCACATCAAAATTCGTAACACAAAAATTCAAAGAGTGCTTACGCGTCAAGAAGTAGGAAACAGCGAAGACGAACAGCGCCCACCACACGATGCGAAGCTGAACCTCCTCGATCAGATCCTCTATGCTCCTAATCGCCTTCTTCATCTTCACCTAAAACCCTAAAAATTCCACCACCACCAAAATTCGCTGTAAATTTTCGAAATGAAAGACGCCGAGTCAAATTTAGGCGACTCGAAAAGCTTCAACGTCACGCAAGGACGAAGCTGGTGGACCCCCAACCCTCGGAAACGGCTCCACCGAAGCTCTGAGCAAATTTGGCTTCCGGACCAAACCCGAGGTACAAGAAGAAAAATGAAAGAAGACGATTTGATTATCTGGGACTCTTTTAATTTATGCTTCCTTTAATTTTTGGGCTTTTTCCTTTTCAATTTAAACGTTTAAATTTTTTTTTTTTAAGAAAAAGTATTAGAGTATGAGCTGTGGATTAAGCGTTTGTTCGTTATGATCGTTTGGGTGTTGTCCTTGCTTAGTGGGACTAATCAAAGAGATTAAGCAGCGATTATATGCTAGAGACATGGAGGTGTGTGGGACCACTATGCAAGAGAATGAGTTGTCTGCCATGAGAACAGGGGAAAAAGGCGATCTGTGTCCAAGTGTCTTGGCTTGTTATGTTGTTTTTCATTTTTATTCTAGATAGAGTTTTGGCTTTGTTCAAGTAAATAGACCAAACTTTTGAACTAGTCCAAAAATCAGTATCACACCGTATTTGCGGGGAAACAATCGAAACATTATGCAAATACGCGGTAAGCTAAGCTAATATGACTCGTCCATGTAAGAGCCAAGATGTGATTGTTATAGATCGTTTAAAATTGTTGGAGTCCACACGGCTTGTAGATACACTCAAATCACAAAAACAAAAATTTGTTGTTTAATTTTCTGAGATGTAATTGGTAAATCGGTATCACAACAATATCATAAACTGACTAGAAGAAAAAATAGAGGGGATGATTGTCTTTAGGGAGATAATATAAATTAACTGTGTCTTATTTGCTATTAACTCTTTTGTTTAACAGCCTTTAACTAGCTAATTATATATCAGGATAAAAACCCTATGAGGCCGATGCACTCTCTCTCCTCTTGCCCTAGTTCTTCTTTTACTAAGCGGTTGTTAACACCTCCCCCTAGACGGGATAATTCCCAACAAAATTCCCTCTCATTCCGACCACCAAGCCGGCCGAAGTTAACCCAACAAGACGAGGCACTGAGCCGGCAGGGCAAGCCACGCCGCCCTAGCTTGGGCATCGCTGCCAACACAGCCCAAAGTAGATCGGGCACATTTTTCCACATCGAAAAAAGGGAAGCTCTTCCCCCAATACGCCTAGAAAAGCAGCCAGAAACCTCCTAAAAATGGTAACGTGCTCCTAAGTCTTTAACCTACGAACTTGAGTTCTGTCTCGAAATCTAACTTAAGTTTCAAAGAGTCATAAGCCGGCGCACCTCTGGCCCTTGACTTTGACCCCGGTTTCTGTGCAGGTTATTCGAACCAGTGTTGGAGTACAAGCTGCGTGAACAAGACCCCCCCCCCCAGATTTGTACCACAACAGCAACTATAGGGATTTCATTGGTGATGGCGTTAGATCTTGTGAAGACAACATTGATTGGCTTCAGGCATCGAGACAGCCTCGACCTATCCCTCTTTCTTGGAGTAATTGATTTTAAACCCAAAAATTAACACCATTTTCAATATAAACCCACCTTAAGAGTCTTTCAAATTGGTTAAACAAAAAATAACATATAAAATATATGGTGTGAGAAAACAAACTTGCTTTTTAACAAAATTACTATTGCTGCTACATGTACCAATAAATCTAATAAATGCTTGATTGTAACTTTCATCCAAGTTGTTTCCCCATGATTAAAGCTTCTAATCCACCTAAGAACTCTGGGTAAGAGGTAATCAATCACAATATGTCAACATTAATCTCGAATCGTGAGGGAGGTAATCAATTTCAAAATCTTCACAATGAATAGCACCATCATTTTGACTTCAATCTAGCAATTTTGTTGTCGATGCTCGTGAAATAAATGGATTGCACAATTAGAGGATGGTGGGTGGCTTATGTTTGTCTAGGTATCCATTTGAGGATCAAGGACGTGTAATTGGTTTTGTTTTCCGACAATATAGGTACATATTTTTCAGTGTGGAATAGGAAATTTGGTTACTCTATATTTTCAATGTGTTTTGATTGTGAAAAGTAGGGTGATTCCAATAATAGGTAGTGTTTTTAATTTTCTTTCTGACGAATTGATGGTTCCTTTAAAAACTTAACAATACGGGAAAAATTGTTGTTGTTCAAATGTGCAATAGGGTTTTGTGTTTGTAACTTTTGATATAAATCAAGGGTGGCTTCTAAGCATTTAAACCAATGTTACTTTGTTGGCTTTGTTTTATTAGAATTACTTATGTGCAATTGATCATGTGAAAAATTATTTCATGTTTAGAGTTTTTGCATGTTGTGTTTAATATTTTCTTTATTTCTGTAAAACTAATTTTTGGAGTGGTCCTTTGTTTATAAGCTCTTGTTTATTTTTATGCAACACACGATCAATGTTTTTTAGATTGTGGGTTGTCTACATCTACATTCATGAAATTTTATTAACCAAAGCTTATTCAAATGTTATGTAGATCACAGGAAAATTGTGTGTTTTTGTCCGTACTAGAGCTGGAGAACGTTTGTAGCTAGGAGAAAAGGTCATTCCTCATTGTTCAGTGGATAACATTGGGAAGAGGTATGAATTTTTTTTTAACTGGCCTTGTTAGATGAATGTATAGTATGTTTTTGTTTTGGTGATTCTACCAAATATGTATGTTTTGATGTATGAGGTATATACACTTTTAATCTACCGAATAGGTGGGAGGATCAATATGGCACATATTGAGCAGATTCAAAGTACATGTACCTCACCTATTGTTATTATGTTGTCAATGTATATAGATGTTTAATTGTAGGTGTATGAGGTATAGGTAATTTAGTAGGTAATGTAATTTGCATTGAAGTTTGAGGTAAAATGTTATATCCTACTAAGTATTGGAATTTGATTGGTAGGTAATATTATTTGTTTTTGTTCAAAATGTATACATAGAGTGGGAGGACCAATGTTGCACATGTTGAGCAGATTTCTAATACATGTACCTCTCCTTTAGAATTTTCTGTTTATTAGGTATATATAAGTTCTGTTAATCTACTGAATAGATGGGAGGATCAATGTTGCACCTATTGAGCAGATTTTGAGTACATGTACCTCACCAAAAAATTGTTATTACTATTGTCAAGGTACATAGTTGTGTAGTTGTTCATTTATTATATATTGGTAATTTAGTTCTATACGTAGAGTGGATATATGTGCCTTACATGTAAGTTAATTTAAATCTTGATTTTTTGTTCTTTATCTACAAATTGTGTCTTTTTTTTATGGTGAAAGAGTATGCTCACCTAGAGTTTATATGTGATCTACTAAACTTGGGCACCTTATGACTGATGAATTAAGAACATAAGTTATTAATTCAAAGCTACAAATGCTGGAAATCACACCATTCACTATTTTGTTTAGAGCTTTTTATGAGCGGCAAATAATTGAATCGGCATGTAGGAAGTCTGATTGTGACATTGTTTTGCTTTTGAAATGGTTTGACAATGGTAACAATTATATCCACAATGGATTTATTTGCACCTGAAAGAGAATGATACATCATTTGGACATCCATGTCTATTTGCAGTAAACACTCTGAGTGACCTTCAAATGCATACTCGAATTCGACATCTTTAGCACACAAAAATTTAAATCTTGAACAAATTTATTCACTAATATCCTTGTGTAGTAGTGTGACTGTAGATCGGGAATGTAACATTTTTTGAGTTATAGCACGACCTTGTGATGATTGTACCCAACATCACCTAAGAAAAACACATTTCCTATTTTACACGATTACTCTATTTACTCTGAATCTAGAGGCAATATCATAAACTAATATTTGAAGAATGATCAGTAACTAAATTTAGAAATTAAAATGTAGGCTAAAAATTGACATACCATGTACCTTGACGAGAGGAACAAAATAGCATGTCCAAGGAGAGAAAATAGAAAACGTTTGGTTATAAGGAGATAATGAAAGTGATAACATAATGAACGTGACAAAAGACTAAATAGAAGTAAGGAACATGAACTAAGGGCCAAAATTAAAGCCCATTATGGAAAAATTCAACATTAATCGTCTTAATTAAGGGGAAAATTGAGAAATGTAATTATGAATTTATTAGTTCCGTTTCATAATATAAATCCTAAAATTCCTCTAAAAAACTGCAAATTTTATTAATGTTGACCCGATAAATTATCTGCAAATAGAAATAACTATATGTGTTAACTAAAATAGAAAGTTGTTAGTCATAACTAATTTGAATGAGATGTTTCATATTTTCAACCAGACGGGTAGAAACATGAAACCATATAAAATGTAAAAATAATTACTAATTGAAATAAAACCTTTTAATAAAGTGAAAATAATTAATTTGGGTATATATTGAAAAAAGTTTTAGGTGAGAGTCTAGATTCAAGGGGAGGGTTGAAAAATGAGTTTATGTATAATTTTCTCCTTTTTCTTTTCTCCCCTCCAATTGTTAAGGCAAAGATTGATTTTTTTTTTCAATTCCGATGGAAAAAGTATCGGGTTGTAGATAGCTCCATGGCCTGTGATGGCGGCGCGGCTGCAATTGGAGATCTAGTTGTCGGGGTTTGGCAACCTTGTGAGAGTTTGGTGTTCTTTCACGCCGTGAAGATAGATGATGGCTTTAAGTTAATCATCTTTGATAGGAGGCATCTGGTTGACGATAACATGTTTTTAGCTGGCAGATCTAATGGCTGGGTGCAGGATTGCATGCCCAAATCAACTGAGCCTTAACGTTCCTTTGGGTCCGGTTTGGTGCTTTAATCTTCGAGTGTTAGTCAAGGGATTTAGTTAGGATTGATCCTTGAGATATCCCTTATGAGTAGGGTGGTTCTGGGTTTTTTCAATAAGTGAGTGTAGTCTTGCATTTAATGACACTTTTCTAACTAGTTCTTCTTGGATTCATGTCATGGTTTATCAACATTGAGACTCTTAGGGTTTGGTTAGATAAGTTTTAATTTGTTTCACATGGTTCTAATGTCTCACAGTCCTATAAAGAGCGTATGTTCCATGTTTATGTAGACTTTCCTACTTATCAATATATTGACGATATCGTCGTCTTTTAAAAAAAAACTCTTTTGTTTCCTTCAAACTTAGTTTGTAAAGATAAATGGAAAACTAAAATTAAGATCCAATGAAAATGCGTTAGAGTAAGTTATTAGTTAGTTTTAAGTTGTGTAATCTTTTCAACAAGAATGTTGTATTGAAAGAGCATAATAATTAATTTGGCTACATTTCTTGGTTGTAAAAATGAGATGGCAAGCACGATAGTACATTAGCCAAAAAATAAGTGTTATCTATCCCAACTCTTAAATTTTGACTACATGTAGCTCCATCAATTTACTATTCATCAACAGAGTATCTCGACGATCAATAAAGATATCCTCAAAGAAATGTATGCATCCTCAAGTAGAAGATGAAAATGAAGAGCATCTCCAGTAGTATAGCTATAATTTTAGCTGAATTTGGCACCAACTAAATTTAAAGTAGCATTTTATTGCAGTAGTATTACTACATTTATTTGACAAGTTCAATTTTAGTTATTTTCTCTCACCTTAATGGACAAATTTGACCATTTTTAAATTATCAATGTTTAAAATTCAGTTTACTACCTTGAGGTCTGGGTCATTAATCACTTGTGTCCCTATTGTTATTTTTTAATCACATATGCCCTTATTCTTTCAAAACTCATCAAACGCGGAGAAAATTTCAAATTCCCTCGAGAAGTGACGTAATCATCCGAAATGGATAGGACAATGGCCCACATTGTAGTCAGAAACCCCATTATAAGGGTAAACTCGTTAATTAACCCCTTTTTGGTTAACAATAAAAAATATGAAATTTCCAACATAAACTGTAGCAAAACATTAAAACTTGTGTTTATAATCTTGTTCATGCTAAAAAAGATGAAAATTTCCAAAACAAAACTGGACCTTGCACAAAAAGACCAAAATGAGACAATTTACGGAAATAAACATATATAGATAGTCCTATAGATAAATGACAACCAAATATATGCTTATTGTTTGTTTACATCCTTGATAATAAAATGTTTGTTCACATCCAAAAATTAGCATAGATGCATCATGTTTGTTTATATCCAAAAACTAGCATAGTCTGCCCATAAGTTGTACAACTTGTAGTCCTAATCATATTGAATCAATTAAAAGAGACCTAGAAACCTACATATAGTAGTACAGAGTTGCGCAAAAAAATTGCAACTTTCATCTTTAGTTCCTGATTTTGTTCGTTGATATTGCATCCTCTAGTTTCCATCATTATTACCCTTAAGTCTCACTGCAGATCTTGATGAACCTTGTGTTGTAGTTGAACCAACTTTTGGTGGTCTTTCTCTCCTTGTAGGTCCTTTTGCTGCTGCATTTGTTACAGCCTTTAATGCATCTCTTTTTTCCTACAACATGAACAAATCGAACTCACAATTAGATTCAACAAATTGTTGAAAAGAGAAAAAAAAAACAAACTTTACAATAAGAAGCACATGACTCTTTGACTTTGAATATTCAAATTGGATTCAAATAAGAAGCTTGAAACTTTGTATCAGAAGCATCTCAATCTTAATAATTCATATATCTTCAAGCTCACTTTGAAAACCCTATAAATTCTCTACACTCCCAAAATTCAAAAACCCTAAAAACTACTACAGTAACCCCGACCCCTTTCAAAAAAAAAAAACTCATACTTCCAATTCAATACTAACATCCTAATTAAACACTTACCATATTCGGGTACTTGAGTTGTTCTCCATTAGTTAGTCGCGGTATCTACTATTCATCTCTCTAACTTTCTTGATTTTAGGTCTTCAATCAGGGTTCCTAAATCTCAAATTTTTTATTTGGCCTCATCAAACTTGGTTGTCGATCTAGGTTCTTCAGTTTGGAGAGAAATTTGGGTTTAGAATTTTCGTTTTTGAAGAAACTTAAGAGGGGTTGGCTAATTTCTATTAAGATTAGCATATCTGGGTTTAGAATTATGTTTTTAGTTTGGGAAAAACAAAATGAGGGCGTATGGGGGGAATGGTATATAGAGATATTTATGCATTTTTGACAGAATTAGGGTTTTAGATTTCAATGTGGGCCTTTGTTGTCCCCTCCACGTTAGATGATTACGTCACTTTTAGAGGAAATTTGAAAATTTTCTACGCTTGATGAGATTTTGAAAGAATAAGGGCATACGTAATTAATAACAAACAATAGAGACGACACAAGTGATAAAAGACTCAAACCTCAAGGTAGTGAACTAAATTTTTTCCAAAAAATAATTACTTAACTAACAATGCTGTTGGAACTCACATTTGCAAAAACATTGACATATTTCAATTCAAGAACTATTGTTGAAGACGCTCTGAAATACCAAGAATGCACACCACTCTAAACCATACCATAATTTGGAAACGATAAACAAATAAATAAAATTCAATTTAAGGCTTTAATCACAAGGTATCGATCTCGTGCGTCAAATAATTCATTATAACAGAAAGATAACTCTTCACTTTTCCAACATGGTGACTCTAATCTAATTTGCTTTAATTAAACGTGATCTATGGAGCAAAGCCCAGCTTTCCCTCCGAGAAAAAAAACATCTCTTTCTTTTCTTCGCAAAATGTCGATTTGGTTTGAGCTCTCACTTCGATTTGATGAATTAATTCTCTTTAAGAAAGTTGTGCAGGTTTTCACCCAGGTGGCTTACATAAACCACAAGATGCCAGATTCCATGTTCGCTGAAAATCTCATCCCAAACGCCTCTAATTTGGTTTTAACTCCAAATGAGGTGAATTTGATATCGATAAACTACTTCTTCCAATATTCTCAAAGGGTGATATCGCTTTTAATGACTCCATCGGAGGATTGGGTGCTCTGCAGACCGCACGTTATCGATTGATCTACACAGCTTGAAGAGCATACTGGAAATGAACAATAATGATGGTGTTGATGATCATGATCATTCAATCACTTTTTTTTTGTTTGGAAAAGAAACTGAAGATCACCTATTCTATAGGTTTGGTAATATTCTCATCTCTTCTAGTCTTTCAGTAATTTCAAGATGGGATGAGATTGAGATAAACCTTGGATTTCAAATGTCTGCTTATTTCCTGAGGCTTGACTTGACAATAGAGAACTTTCACAATCTTGTAATGGAATAACATTTGCACGTGTTTACAGTTCATGCCAAAGCTGCAAACAAGAGTTGTGTTCAGGGGAGGAAATTATGAGATGGACTTCAAAAAGTCCAGGGATTGTGAGATTGAGATGCATAAAGATGTGTTTCCATATGTGTTCAACTTTGATCTGTAACACAAGAGTGTGTTTCTCAATGCAGCCATTCTATCAGACTAGGTATGGATACTTGTGTCTCCTAATACAAACCCCGTGCTCTGCTTCCCTATTAAGGGCCTCGATAAACTGATGTTGACAACATCCCATGTGCCATCAGTTAGTACTTGTTAGTTCGATTGTGAGTACTATTTTAAAAGTTGCAAGTGGAAGATGTCTGAAGCAATAGATACATAGGTGCTGGAAATGACTATGAACTTGCATTTCCTTATTAGACTACTTACATAGTCATCTTTACTTTGACAGACATAAAATATGCTTATATATAGAACATTACCATATTAAGATTGCCAAGTTTTCTTAGAGTAATGTTCAAATAAAATAAAAAACTTGATATAGTGTATTGGTGTAGGAGAATCTGGTGCAAAACATATTCATTTTTATGTGGCATACAACCTTCATGTTTTGTTCTATATATTGTTATTTATCTATCTTCCTAACATATAGGTGCCCCTTGAATACACTTATATCCTATAATTGTAGACCTTGAGAAGTTGAGTCGAGTATCAAATGACTTTGAGGCTGAGGTATTTTCCTATATTTCTTATAATTATTTTTATGATTAAAAGTGTTTGTAATTTAAATTCTTATATGCAAATGTGCATTGCTATTCATTTTTATTGTCATTTTTCTAAATTCCCTGTATAATATATCAAGTAATGAAATAGTATTTAAATAAACATTAGGTATAAAATGAGACCTCTAGTTTCAGTGTAGTGTTAACATTATTAAGAATTTGATCTACATAATTATTAGAACAAGAACTAACTAACTAGCTTATGAAGAGTCTTGATATTTATTAATTGGTTGTTGGTTCATCTTGAGTTGTAGTTAGTATATATCTTGTATTATAAATTTAAAATATAATAATGTAAAGTATTGTATAGTAAGTGAAGGTGTTAGTTGATATATTTTTTCAATGTAGATTTAGCTGCTAACTTTACCTTGAAAAAAGTGTTACACACTGATGTTATATCAGCGTGTAATACCCCAACAACACATGTTATAAAGGGCATTGATCACTTATTACTTTAAGTTGCGTCTATTGTCACTCGACATTCTTCCTTGTTCACCCCATATGAGGTATTATTCTTAGATAAAAATCATAAATATTGTAAAATCACACAGCTAAACAAAGGTCAAACTAAAATGAATATCTCTCTCATATTTCTTTTACTTCATCCTACTATACGTCTTAAGTTATTTTTTCTACTCAAATTTCTTCGTGACCTCTTCTCTTTTTACAAATTTCATTCTTTTTTTCTTGCTACTTTCTCTACTTGAACTATATATGGTGACAAATTGAAGATTAGAAACCAAGACCTTAATTAGAATAAAAATGCAGGAAAATAGTTGTTGATACCCAAAAAAAAACACATATATGCTTTATGCATATTCCAAGGGCCATAAGAATATACACATGCAAAACTATATTACAAAAGATAAAATATTACATATTCTCTCAAATCGGCATGCCACGCACGTGGACCCAAGCCACACTCATGCTCTTGGGGCTTACAAATTTGGGTGTGGTATGGGAGGTAACAGGAGTACATGAAACCCAGTTTAGATTTTCGGTTATTATCGATTTTGGACTTGGAACCAAAATCGAGGTTCAATAGCCTTAATCTTTACATTGGAATGTAAAAGATGAGATCATGAAACCCACAAGCTTAAACACAATACATGTTTTTTACCCCGCAACAATTATTTTCTTCTAATCTAAATATAAATCTCAGCCAACTCCCTTTTATTCTTATCTCTAGCTAGCTATAAACTATTTCAAATCCAATAAGATATATTATCAATTCCAACACCATGATTATGACCACACAATAGCTTTATGTGAGAGATGTGCAACACAATCCCGTATATCATGAACAATAGCACAATATACACCACCTGTAAGACTAGTGGTCCTTGTCTTGTTCTGCATATTTGAACTTTGCCATAGTAATCCTCTTTATTGTCCAGTACATTTATCCACTAACATGTGTCTTGGCCTCACCTCTTCTAACTTATAAACTGAGGTTTCTTCCTAGCAGCAAAACAACTTCCCAGCAATAGAACATAACCTCCCAGCAGCATAGCCTATGAACATGTATCTTTCAAGCGAGCCTCAAGCAATAAGCCAAACACTCATAGCCTTCCTTCAAAATCTTTTTCAAGCTCTAAACAAGCCTTAAACCTATTATAGACCAACAAAATCCATTATTTCCTTGCTCTAGTAGAATCACAGCAGTGAACATCTTCCTCCATTAAACATCTCATCTTCTGCAATTCATGTGCTCCTAGCTCCTCCTATGTCGCATGCCTTTTTGCAAGCTTTTTCATGTATTTTGCTCATTGTCAAAGCTTTATGAAGTCCATGCCAACACATAACACAAAAACCAAGTCAAAGCAGCATGATAATTCTACTATAGGGGAATTATGGAGAAAACACTACAAAACTCTTATGAAGCTTTGGGCCCAGTCCTAAACTCACAAGGGAGTACAAGAGGCATTCAAGGATTTCAGGTTGCCCAAGCAATTCTAAAAGTCTCTGTACAAAACACTCTCTTACGATAGCATATATCAAGTAGTCATATGACAAGCTGATAGATGTGTTATGCTTAATACTAAATTTTAAATAATTATTTAATTTTGTTTATCATTAATTCTTTATATATGTTTAGTTTTATTATATTTTTTTAATTTAAAGGATAAAAGTGGAATATTTGGGTTGAAATATGATTGTGGAGTCAACAAAGAATATCGTAGTGTGGTAATAGCCGCACCCTTACTTTATTAGTGGTTGTTCGAGTGCTAATGTCACTACACACTCTTATCAGTATGTATTGTCCCCAATATAGACTAATGCTATCAGGGTGTAATAGGAAAGTTTATAATAGTTTGACATTGAATATCATTCTCACTATACTTTTGGGTTTGCTTGAATGATAACAAAAGCTTAATACATTTTTTTCAGAAATTTGGAATGGTTTACATTATCATCTTTTGATTTACTTATTAGTAATGTTTTAATTAATCGTGGTTTGTCTGTTACAATTTTTTTTGAAGTAAAGAGCTAGTCGATTAATTGATACAATCATAGTACTAGGTGTCTAGGTGAAGCAAGACATGTCATGATGTTCAAGAACACCGTAAATTACAGTGCATGTGTCATGACATGCATAAAATAACGAAACAAAAGTTCATGAGAAAAGCAAGTAAACGACTATAGTCCACGAAAGGACATTATTGAAAGAAAAATAACCTACAACTGCTACAAGCTCAATAAAAGACATTTAACTTGTTGAAAACTGGCCTAAGACCTCATGGTGTACCTTGCAACCAATTAGAATAATTTAGAACCTTTTAAAGAGCTTGTAGGGGTCTTAAGCACAAAAATAAACACTAAATAGAGGCTCAACATGTAACATCCTAAGTCTCTATTTTATTTATTAGGACAAAAAAAATTACTTCATAACTATTTTAACTGTTATACTTTTACCTTTTCTGAAGAAAAAAAAACTAACAAAAGAGTATGAGCTACTAGAGAAAGGTAAGCTTGAGAGAGATACCAGCTTGGTAATTAGGAGATGGCTTAAGAGAGTGAAGTTGAGGTATGAAGTGGATTTGAGAAGCAATGGGATTGGAGGAAGGAAATCTCTCTCAATCCTTTCCTTATTGGCTAAGTAGAGTCGGTGTTTTCTAATATATTAAGATAGTGAGTGAGGCAGAGGGAGATGGGAAAATTGGAAGGGATTTGTTAGCTCCCAAGCTTAGTATTTTTCATCTTAAGGTAGTTCTTGAAGTTTGAAGTCAAATTTCTCATTCATATGGTTAGATTAAGTTGAATCCATTTTGTTTTCGTTTTAGATTATTGTTATATGCTTAAATATATTGTTTAGGTTGAGAAATTGATTAAAGTCAGTGGGTTTCGATTTGGGTTCTTGAGGTTGAAGCTCAAGAACATTGTTCTTGAGTTTTGGGTGTTCAAATCAAATTTTGGGTGTTTTTGATTTATAATTCATGAAGTTTAACATGTTTGTTAGTTTTCGGATTCAATTAACTCTATTCAAACACTATTGTCGAAGCATTGGAGCTTCAATTCTTACCACAAAACATGATTTAAAGTGAGTTGAAGCAAATTTGGAAATTCTGAAAATTTTCCAGAAAACTGATCTTTGTGCCTACTTTGAATTGAAATATCTTTCAACTCGTATCTTTGTTTTGAAATCTGAAAGTATGCCGATTTCTGTACATTCAAGAATCACAGGACTTGGACAAGATTTTCTGTGTCAAAAATGTTGCCGAAATCAGCCGATTTTTCAGCAAAACTAGAAAATATGGGTTTTTGTGTATTTTTGCAAAACTTTGAAATATCATAACTTTTTACTCAGAGCTTTATTTTCAGATTGTAAAATGTGTACTTAAAGTTTGTAATGTCATCTTTCAATTAAATATTAGTTCAATAGGTTTTACTAACCCTCAGGTTGGTTAAAATTGAAGCTAAAGTCAATGAGTTGATCACTGTTTTACACTTGGAAGACATGAATTTTGCCTTTAACAATAGGTTTTTATTTCAACTGCAACTAAGATTGTCTAGTAATGTTCCATAGTATGTTTTGTTTATATTATAATTCATGTTTACGTATTTAGTAGGATTACTAAGTAGAGTTCTTGATTTACAATTGTTATTAGACATATAGTCTAAAATGATAATTTTACTAATGTTAGTTTCATTATTGTTGTGTATGTGCTTACTCCTTTGGTAAGATTCCGGTGACGTTCTTGGCGATCCTCAAGTTTAGGAGTAAAGTCGGATCTCGAGTTTGCACTAGGAATTCGAGGTAGGGTTTGATAAGGGTTTTTATATATGCAATTGCGTGATATGATTGACATTGTTTGATTTAAATGTTAAATGATAAATGTTGATTGTTTAAAGTATTACTATGATATAAAGATACCTATGATGGGAAAACATGTTTTTTTTTTGTTTTAAACCAGTATTATAAATTTATTAGTGTTGCATGAGTATATACATTTAAAACATAAGTTCTTGTTTTTTTTTAAATTTCTGATGCATGAGTATATACATTTCTCATTGTGGGAAAGATTAAGGTGGAAGTAGAAATAAGTATATATTAGTGTTGGGATATAGAATTTGTTATTTAAAACACTTGTGTAGTTGAGTTTACTCATGGGGTATCCAAGATCGATGGTCAGCTCACATGTGCACAAATTTAGGGAAACTAAACCCCTTCGACGGCTGACGCCGATAAAATAATCTCAACATGGTTTCGGGTTTGGAGACCATGAGTTTTACAAGATAACTAACAAATGAGAAAATTTATAGATTTGAGAGGAATGCAGGGTTGAGAGTGAACATCATATTCATTCATTATTTTGCTTGTGATGTGATTTTGTTGATTGTTTTTGAAAGTGAAATCATTGTTAGAATTTCAGATAGTCTATTGAATTTAGCTCACCCTCATTATCAAACCCATTGCAGGTATGATACCGGAAGTGTAGAACGAATCGTAGGAAAACCTTATATTGTATATTAAGGCTTTCAAGTTTTAAATTTTCTTTGTAATATAAGGTTTGAATAATGAATAGCGTTTTGAAAGAAAACGTTATTCCAGTGTGTATTGTAAATATTTTAAGCGTATGTCCCAAAAGGCTTGTAATATAAAATAAAGGTACGAGGTATATGTTTTTATGTCATGTTATGATATCTATCTCATTTTAATTATGGATATTAAACTATCTATAATTAGAGTGTGATTCACGTCTCAACTTGATTCACGCCTTAACTCGAGTTTATACATTTAATCAAGTTGAGGCGTGGAAGAGAGAGAGAGAGAGAGAGAGAGAGAGAGAGAGAGAGAGAGAGAGAGAGAGAGAGAGAGAGAGAGAGAGATCCAAAAGCCCAACCAACTAGCAAACAAAAGCCCAAGGCCTAATTTACTAGACGAGATGGGGACTAAAGGTCCACCCCTCTCGCTTTCTCTCTCTCTCAAATCCAGATCAGGCAAGTGCCCACCTAGATTGAGGTTGACCCAGCCGCTTGAGTCGAGTGGTTTACAAGACCGGGAAGCCATATCGTCATCTAACCGCAAATGCAAAACCTCTATTGCACGACCACACACCACTTATGTGTGAGACCTAATGCCGCACATCGCCAAGAACCTAAGTGATACCGGTCTTGGTCTTTAAATTAAACTGAGGAAAACCCCAGAGATCATCTTTCTCTACAAAGGGAAGTTGCCCAAGTTGTCACCTTTGTCCTTTCTCACCACTACATGTAGTCGTTCAATCAATTTGGTCCTCCTTCATCATAGAGTGTCACTCACAAACTATCAAATCCAAGCTACCCACATACGAGGATGCCTACAGGTTGGTCATCAACAACCTCGCTCCCCCCCTCCCTAGCCGCTGCTACTCTCTTTATGAAATCTTAGGCTTCAAAATAAGAGCTCCGAGAGTGTTGGTTATGATGTTATATTTTGCTAGATTATTTGATATCATATTATGATTTTTGGTTTTCTGTTTGTGACATTCTGTTTTTAAAGTATTTCCAACGGTTCATTCTATAATTTCTGTATATAAAAAAAACAAGTCATACTCTTCAAAAATTATCACCTTCAACTCAAACAATTTCTCTATTTCGCAGATTCTACATTTGTTATTCAATATACTTATTTATTGCCTCAATATAATATGCTTTGAATCAATTATTTAAACATCCAGCAATAGTGGACGCTTTTGTACGTGATTCTCAATTGAACCACAAATAACTGAATTGGCTTGTACAATAATCAGTACCACACCATCCGACCATCACCCAATTGATACACATATATAGTATTCTTTTTGTGATTTTTTTTCTTTGAGAAAGGATACACATAGAGACATAGTATTCATGTATAGCAAGCAATGTTTTAAATACCCGATATATCCTCGATATATTCCCGATTTTAAGAAAATGATACGATAAATTGTTTATCGGTCTATTATATTGGTCAACCCAAAAATCAACTCAAAGGGCGATATATTAAGTCAAACTGGGTTTGACCCGATATATCGGTGTTTTTTTTTAATTTTTTTTTAAAACCACATCATTTTGGAAAAAATAATTTAAAGAAAAAGATAGATTTGTCGATAGCATTCGATGACAAGAAAGTTTATGATGAATGATCACCAGTATTTTTATTAATGAATATTATTTATGTATTTTAATTGTCAAAACAATCAAATATTTCTTTTTATGACGTTGATTTGGTACATTTTGAAGTATAAGTTTTAATTTCTCAACTTTATTTGTTATATTTTGAACTACATGTTTATAAATATATTAAATTTAACTAAAAAAAAGTAAAATTGATAAATCTGATATATCTCAATATATCTGCGCTATATCCTTATTTTACAAAACCGATACGATGCCGATAACCGGTATCTAAACCCTTGATAGCAAGACAATGTAATCATAGGCGTAGCTACATTGGGGCGAGAAGGGTCAATTGACCCCTATAAATATTTTTACTTGGCTGTGATTGGTGGGTCAAAACTATATGTAGTCTACTTTGGTGTCAAAACTGACCCCTCTACCATAAAAACAACAAGTTTCTTTTTATTAATTAAAGTATGGGACTGAACCTTGTCTATTTCGGACAGGGAGCCAATGCTAGACCACTTTATACTTCCTTTCTATATTAAATACTAATAACTAATATTTCTCTTATGTTCTAACATGGGTAGAATTCCTTGTCCTAAAACAATTAAGTATATTTTTCTAATTAACTATGATTCAATGGTACTCGTCTTTTCCACTATATATATGCTTAATTTTTTTTGTATCTTCTCCTTCTCATATTCTTCTCTACTAGCAACCCGTCCAAACTTACTTGAAAAATTCAGAGTCATGGAAGCTTTATTCGAGAAATATAAAAAGAGAAAAGCAGCACAGTAGTTAACACCATATGAATTTCCTAAGATCAGAAATACATCCAATAATGAAACTTCTGAACATCCTCTCCAAAAAGTAAACTTAACAAATCAATCAGCACCTTTTCAAGCTCATCCAACAAGTAATGTATCCGAAGATGTTGGTACATCAAAATCAATCAATGAGTTTAACAAAGAAGACCTTCATGGAGACCCAGTACTTCGAACTCCAATTTCATATTATCATCCTGATGTTCGAGATCGCGTGTGGCGACATTATTTATTACAAGGCACTTGTCCACCGACAAATTATAAGTTTCCTCAAATAAAATTTAGCGGTACTAACAGAAAGTTTAACGCTAAATGGTTCGAGAAATATCGAAATTGGTTGGAGTATAATAAAAAAAAGGATGCTCTATACTGTTTGCATTGTTATCTTTTCAGACCAAATATTGGAGATCAAGCATGTGCTGATGTATTTGTTGGTACGGGGTTTTAAAATTGGAAGAAAATAGACACGCTTCAAGACCATGTGGGAGAGACTAATAGTGCTCACAACAATGCAAGATCAAGTGTTATTAGATCAACGACAACATGTTGATACTGTCTTGGCGAACCAGACACAACAAGATCAGATTAACTATCGCACTTGTTTGAATGCATCAGTTGACTGTGTTCGTTTTTTTCTATGACAAGGGTTGCCATTTCGCGGTCATGATGAATATGATAAATCAAAGAACCATGGGAATTATAAGGAATTTTTGAAGTGGCATTATGATAAAATTGATGATATAAAAAAGGTTGTCTTGAAAAATGTTCCAAGAAATCATCAATTAACATCACCAGATATTCAACATGATATTGTCAAGGCTACTGCAATTAAAACTCTCAATATTATAATTAGAGACATAAGTAATGCATTAGTCGCTATTCTCGTTGATGAGTCTCGTAATGTATCACGAAAAGAGCAAATGACTATTGTATTGCGATATGTGAGCAAAAGACAAGTAATTGAACGTTTTGTTGGTGTGAAACATGTCACTGATACTACTTCAACATCACTTAAGGCAGTCATTGGATAAATTCTTTTCAGAGAACAACTTAAGCATATCTAGCCTTCGTGGTCAAGGTTACGATGGAGCTAGTAATATGATAGGAGAATTTAATGGTCTAAAAGCACTTATTTTGAAGGAGAACCAGTCAGCATTTTATGTTCATTGCTTTGCTCACCAACTGCAGCTAGCTATAGTGGCCATTGCAAAAAATCATATTGTAATCTCTGATCTCTTCATATTTGTTGGTACTCTAGTGAATGTTGTTGGAAGCTCATGCAAACGCCGTGATTCTCTTCGAGAAATTTTTTTTTAATAAAGAGGATATGATTTCACACGTACTCTCATGTTGTTACTTGAACCAATTTAGACTTACAGACGTACTTTTAAAGAAGAGCTAGTATTTTTTTCACTGTACTTTTTAGTAGTAAGGTGTAAGGAGCCTTAAATGTTTTGTTCGCCTATAGCTCTAAAAATTAGGGCCGTGCATTTGGATCTGGCCCAAACAGAACCGATCCAATTCGAGCCAAATAAGGTGGGTTGGGTCGGTTTTTTTATAAAAAATAAATGTTTTTTATTTAAGACTCGAACCGATTAAGAAAATTCGGATATGGGTCGGATCCTATTTTAAAAAATTTATAGGAACCGATTGCCATTAGATATATACTAAAATGATAAGAACCGTTATATTATGAGGGCAATTTTTGTGATGAGTTATTTAGAATCAAGCCTGAAATTCCAGTTTTACAAATCTCCTAGTGTATTTGATTTCGTGCGAGAGGTTTTAATTGAAAAAAAAACTAAGACTTTTATTGGGGATTATCATTTGTTTTTACTTTAAAGTTGAATGTTAGTTTAATTGCCTAAGACTTTATATATTATATTGTGGGATAGTTTGTAATTTGGTTGATTTCTTTTACTTATTGATAGAGTTATATAATTATATATTGCATCAAAAACTTGAATGTATTACAAAAATTACAGGGTTACGTACTCATTTTGGAACCGAATAGAACCCAAGAACCGAACCGATTCATTTTAGAGCCGGATCCGCTCGGGTCATGTCTTGAAAAATACAAAATCCAAACCGAATAATTAACATGAGTTGGATCTCAAATTCATCTAAAAATAATTAATTAAGACCCGAACAAATAACCTTTCGCCCGGTCCCGTTTCATTTCATTCCAATCCAAAATCGTTAGGCTCGTGTCAATTCCGTTCCGAAATTTACCACAATGACATGATTTTTCAACCGCCGCGTAATGCGTATCGCAACAGCGCCGCTGTTTTCCCAAATTCCACGACCCCCACCGTTGGTCCCACTCACCCTCAAATATCTTAAGAAAGAAAAAACAGAACCCAGTAAAATATCTCATCCTTATCCATTAAATGGCCAAGCCATAGTATAAAACAAACAAGCACCTAAAAGGCTAAAACCAAGTCTAATACCAAAACCCAGAAGCAGAAACCAAAGACCAAATCTTGAAGTGAAAGCAAGTTTCTTTGAGCTGAAGATGATGAAGTCAGTCTTGCTTCGTTCATGTCCCTCTTCTTCTTCTACTACCCTTCTCTTCAAATCTCGCACAGAAGCTCACCCTCGAAAGATGGCTTCAACTGTTCGTTGCTCTTCCAGAAACCAAGCTCACATTCCCAAGCTCGAGCCTTTCAGCCGCTCCAAGTTCGATCGCGGTCTTCAAGGCCCTACCCTTATCGAAAAGTGCGAGAACGAGCTCTCTGGTAAGTAGGGTTTTGACTTCACTATCTAAGCCACTGTTTGTTTATCAAGATTCAAGAATGAATGAAGTTATAACTATCGTGATTCTGGTGTAGATTACTGTTCGACTCTGGAAGGAGACGAGTCTTATGGTTGCTGGAGGGCTTACTTTGAGCTCAAAGATCTAGAGGTGTGAATCATTTTGAATCTAAAAAGCACTTTCTCTTTTAGCACTTAGAATCTGTTGTGATGTTTTGATATTTTGGGTGCAGAAAGAGACGCCGAAAGGAGATGTGGAGAAGCTGATATTGCAAGCAGGGGGAATAAAGTCATTAGTTGGATGTTTGCATGGGATTGCTGCAATGCAAAGGGGGAAGACGTTTGGATTCAATTCAGCAAAGCCAGTGGAAGAAGTAAAAGCAAGGGAGAGGCTATGTCCTATACCAGATGGGCTTCCTAAGACAGCTACTGAGCTAGAGGAAGAAGAGAGATCGAAAATGCCCGATTCGGCCTTCACAAGGCTTCTCAGGATCAAAGGGACTCATCCTGCTTGGTATTCCCAGGCTCCTGACCATGAAACAGATTGATGGGTTTGTGACGTTTGTCAAATATTTGTGAACCAAGTTTGCATATGTTTTGTTATTTTGGGTGTGTGTGTATATGTAGGATTAAGATGGTGTAGTAATGATGTTTGCAGCTTTATAAGATTTGGGATATTTTGGTTTAAATTGCTATCAACCCTTGTAAGATTCTTTTCCACGAGGCTCAATGAATAAGACTTTTCAAGAGGTTGATTCGAGTTCCCAATCTAAACTTCAAGGAATAGGCGACTAGCTTTTAGCACTTTCAACCTTATCTTCATTTTAGCAATAATAGAATTGGAAACTCATCTTCTATTGGAAATACATATCAGAATAGATTGAAAAAGACATTTGATATGATTCAAAGAATTCAAATATTCAATGATAATGAGTAGGATGCAAGTATGTAGTGTTCGGTTATCAATTATTATGGGGAAAACGAACTGTTGGTTTCACAAAGAAGAGGTACTGATTGAGCAGCTCAGAGTAAAAATTATGACAAAGAAAATGCAGCATCTTCCTCACGAAGAAAACTTGGTTGCTTTTGGGCGGCTGTGTTCATCCATATTCTACAACACATTGTCTTTCTCATTTGGTTTTCATCCAGACTTTCTTTAAACATATTCACGCCATAGCTCAGTATTTGTCCACTGGATTGCCCAATTTACAACAGATCATACCAATGTGAGCTAGCCAGAAGCATAGGTATTACCACAGAAATAGCAATACGCCATCACCAGTATAGTTAATCTTTGTTTACTTTTTACTAGTTTTGAATAGCAGTTATGGGCAGTTGCTTTAATTTTGAAGGATCGTGCTCTTTCAAGAAGGGGGTGTCAAACTGTCAATAGTTGCATGTGGTGAGTTCCATATTTCTGGGTAAATTATAAAGTGAGCTATAGTGAAAATATTACGTGAACTAAATCTTAGAACAAGCGAGTATACTTCAATACTTCAATCCAATATCCAAATGCAACAGAGAGAGAGTCCTAAGTTTCATTCTGAGCCCCGAAAAAGAGCTTCATTGTAAGATACAAAGAAACATACAACTACAGAAGTCATTCTATTTTATGGACCAACGAGAAAATATAATCATAAGAGCAGTTCTAAGTTTTAACATTATTCGTTTTTCATAAAATGAAGAAATTCCGATTACATCACAAAATTGTTTGAAATTTTTCATTATTAGTTTCAATAGATGTTTCTGAGAGTGGGTATTAAACTATCGATATCAATACTTGTGATCAGCTTTAGAGGAGGAGAAGCTGGAGCAACCCAGGCACGTACTAACGTACAGTAGGTTTCAAATTTCCGACTATCTCCATTCTCTTTCCCTTAAAAAAAAAGTTCAGTGTGGGTTGCACATGGATTGTTAAGCTGTTTCTGCAAATTAACAGACTTCGATCACTTACGACATGTGAGAAAAATCACACAACAACGGAGTAAATTCTCTTGTTCCGCTTCTTTGACTTAAGCTAATGCCATCACTTCAAGTCTTCAATGTCTTCCTCACTTCACATGCCAAAAGGCCAAAAGTATGACATATATCATGGGTTACTGGAGAACTCTCCAAAAACTTGCTGGTTTTTTCCCTTCTTATTCATGCATGCTAAGTGGGAAGTAGATGTCGTATGCCATCAATTATTACTTCTTAATGACTAATTTACCATGCCACATTCTTGTTAATTCTGAATGAGTCTATGACACAAAGACATATAAGGGTCAATTTTCATGTTTTAGATATGATCACCTTGTTAACATAGGTATGTAGAACACAGTTTATAATTAAGATTGAAGGTCGTCTATAGGTATGTATCTCAAAGTTTTGTGGGTGCCTATATGGAGCTCCGGATTCGGCTCCTCTAAAGTTATCCTAGAGCTCCATACCCATCGGCTCTCAACAACGTGGGAAGAAGACTGCCTTCTACAACTATGTCTATATATAGGAATCCTGTCAACAACCTCCTTTCATGATATATGATGACAAGTTCTACATCTCCAAAGAGTTCACAAGCAGCCTTGGGCTAACAAAGGTGACGAACATGGAAACAATTCTCACATACAAAGCTTTCGGCTTCACTCTCTTGATCTTCTCCAATTACCTCTCTTCTTTCTCAACCCTCACCTCTGCCTTGACCAATGACGAAGCCGCATACATAGCGAAACGCCAGCTCCTGACACTTCCTGAAAATGGTGATCTACTAGATCACTACGAAATCAACGTCGACCCGAAGCTCACTTTCGCAAATGACAGGCTCAAGTCAGCCTACGTTGGCCTCCATGCACTGAAAGACGTCATCTACTCCGATCCGACTAACTTCACGGCAAACTGGCAAGGACCTGACGTGTGTAACTACAATGGGGTTGTCTGCTCTCCAGCCCTTGACAATCCCGAACTGGACGTTGTGGCTGGTCTGGACCTCAATCATGCAAACATTGCAGCTCACTTTCCGTTCGAATTTGGGCTCCTGACTGATCTGGCTTTGATCCACCTCAACTCTAACAGGTTCTGTGGGATTGTGCCAAAGGTCTTCAGCAGGCTTCACCTCATGCATGAGTTCGACATTAGCAACAACCGATTCGTCGGCCCGTTTCCTACGGTCGTTCTAGAATGGCCGGGGATTAAGTACCTTGACCTCAGATTCAACGAATTCGAAGGAGAGTTGCCTCCGCAACTGTTCTTGTGTCCGTTGGATGCCATTTTCTTGAACCACAACAGGTTTAACTCTACAATCCCAGACACACTAGGAAACTCGACGGTTTCGGTTGTGACATTTGGCTTCAACGATTTCAGTGGGTGCATACCTCAAGGCATTGGGGAGATGCCTAATTTGGAGGAGGTGTTGTTCATGAACAATAAAATGAGTGGATGCTTTCCTAAGGAGATTGGGAATCTAAAGAATGTGACGGTTCTGGATGTGAGCAATAACGGATTGGTAGGGCCGTTGCCGGACAGTCTTGCTGAGCTGAGGACCATTGAAGTTTTGGATGTTGCGTCCAATATGTTGACAGGGGTTGTGCCGGAGAAGATATGCAGCTTGCCAAAGTTGCAAAATTTTACATTTGCTTATAACTATTTTACAGGGGAGGATCAGAAATGTGTGCCTAATCCATATGAACAATTGACATCGAATGATGAAGGCAACTGTATCCCCGGCAAATCCAATCAAAGGAATAATGAGACTTGCTTCCATGTGGTGACCAGGGTCATGGATTGTAGATACAGTTGTTCCGGCCCTCCTGCACCAAAGTTCCTACCACCTCCCACTCCAAAGGTCGAGCCGCCACCACCGGTTAACTCCCCGCCGCCACCAGTTTACTCTCCACCACCACCGCTTCACTCTCCACCTCCTCCCGTTTACTCCCCACCGCCACCGCCACCGCCAGTTAACTCTCCACCACCACCGGTTCACTCCCCACCACCACCACTTCCTTCTCCACCGCCACCTGTTTATTCCCCACCTCCACCGCCGGTTAATTCCCAACCACCACCGGTTCACTCCCCACCACCACCGGTCCATTCCCCACCACCACCGGTTCGCTCCCCTCCGCCACCGGTTCACTCACCACCGCCTCCGTTGCACTCTCCACCCCCACCATTTTATTTCCCGCCACCACCGGTTTACTCTCCACCACCTCCTGTAGTGCACTCTATACCATTTCCCCTAGTACACTCTCCACCACCACCAGTCTACTCTCCACCCCCATCACTAGTCCATTCTCCCGCACCTCCTCCAGTTTACTCCCCTCCACCACCAGTTCACTCACCCCCGCCACCTCCTCCTGCTTCACCACCACACCAGGGTGTAGTGATCCTTCCACCAAAGATTGGGGCACAGTACCGTCACCACCGCCACCAATGTTCCCCGCCCCAGGCCATTAAGTTTTAGTTTTTTTTTTCTTTCTGTTTTTGAATAAGAATGAACTTTTGTAATGATAAAACGTTTCAAACGGTTACAATCATGCCCTAGAACATCTAGGGCTATTATGAGTTTGATTGAACAAGAGCTTCTCTCTGGCGGACTCATCAAAAGGCAAAATTTGCAAGTATGTGTGCCACGGTAATGAAAGTCCTTGGAGCAAATTTGATCTCAGACATCTGCAGGCTACTCATTCCAACCTTATGTTATCAACTACATTTCCCAGCTCCGGCAGCTCGTTCATAATTTCTCTTTGATTAATTTGTGATATCATGAACTGCACATAGGCAGTCATTTTCAGAGGCAACATGCTGGCTAGCTTGTTTAACCTTTTTTGTTTTTGAAATAAACCTTTTCTTTTATGTACGTACGTACTACTGTACAAGTAGTCTTTTTAAGTCTATCACTTACTATGTGTTACATGCATGATCGAGTAGTCGAAGTTCTTACATGCATGATCGAGTAGTCCAAGTTCTTAGTTTGCAAATGTGCATTTTGTAGTTATGGAGTTGGTCTAATGCTAGAAGAATATAGAGGGGACACAATATCAACAACACGGAAAATGTGGTTTATGATATACAAGCTAAACTGTGAAAGTTCATAATTTACATGATCGATCGAAAATGCAGGCAAAATGACTCCCGCAATCCACTACGCTTTATTTTAACAGTTAAATTCGTTCAAATAGAGAATGCTTGTACTCATTAGTTGCTCTTCGTCCCGGTTTAAAAAAAATGCATGATGTTTATAAATAAGCAAAAATATCATTTCAGTCATTGAACTATGTTTCACTCGACACTTTAGTCATCGAACTTTCATAAACTTCATTTTGGTCATTGAACTAAACCATCCTCTATCACTTTGGTCTCTCCGTCTTCTCTGTTAACTTCAAGGGTATTTTGGAGTTGAAAATTTGTGTCCGCCATTTTTATGATTCAATCAAATGTTCCCCAGTTTTTCCCACCTAAATATGAAACTTCATCCAGTTTAGCAAATTAAATCATCATTTTCCTTCCTAATTATGAAACTTAATCCCAATTTAGCCAATTTAATCATCATTTCCTCTTGCCTAAATAGGGGTAGATTACGGAAGAATAATACATAATAAATATCATTGAAGGACATTTTCTAACACCTTCTCCCATATAAGGACACTACAAACTTTTTTTTCCCACATAAGACCACTTCTTGGCCCAATATTTTCATGTCTTGACTAAAACACCCTCAACATAAACTACTCTCTCTCTCTCTCTCTCTCTCTCTCTCTCTCTCTCTCTCTCTCTCTCTCTCTCTCTCTCTCTCTCTCTCTCTCTCTCTCTCTCTCTCTCTCTGCC
Organism: Argentina anserina; assembly: GCF_933775445.1. Lineage (NCBI taxonomy): Eukaryota > Viridiplantae > Streptophyta > Magnoliopsida > Rosales > Rosaceae > Argentina > Argentina anserina. The sequence continues at coordinate 4,595,190 of NC_065873.1, read as the reverse complement.
GATACCCAATTTCCCCAAATCAGAATTCACCAACCCAACTCCCCTCGCCACCAACCTTCCACTACTCCCTCGTTGGCGCCATAGCCACAAAGACCTCTGCCGTGACAACCTACCATCGATCTCTAACTTTGGCAATACACCCTCGACTAGGCGCTCAATACGTGCGGGTCTACTTCACCACCACTCCTCCCCTCCACGCTCTTGTCCTAGCAGACATGAAGCGTCGACCATGAAGCTTCATGCCTCAACGAATCAACAATAGAGGCTCGTTGGATTGTAATTATAGATTGAGCTCTGACTTCCTTTTACTTCAATCTTCATCGACCGGAGTGATCGACGTCTGAGTAGGTTTAGGATCCGACGCGGAGTTGTTGGCAAGGTTCTATAGGATGAGGCGGCCATCGAGGAATATGAGATGAAGAAGATAATGATGTTTGGCTTCTCTGTTTAGGATGCATCATGCTCTAGTGCCTTTGGTTTTATATCTAGAGGCATGTGATAGTATTTTTTTTAATGTCTAGGTTAGTAACTTTCTGATATAAGGATAATTTTTATTTGTTTATGGTGTTATGTTCTTTTCAAACAATGATAATATATATTTAGGTATGTAATAGTATCTTTCCAATTCATTACCAGTGTCTTTGTAACATTGAGATAATATCTTTTCAACGCATCATTGAGAAGTTAAGTATAGTTTCTTTTGTTGCTTGAGACAATATCTTTTGTTGTTGCTGGTCGTAGCTTTGTTTGTTGTTTGTAGTTATTGGTAATAACTTTTGATGATGATGATATAACTATAGCTTTGTACCGTAGTACCTTTGTTTGTCGTTGGTAGTAGTTTTAGGCAACAATTGTAGTATCTTTTTCTTTACAAGGTAGTAGTTTTGTTTATTGTTGGTAGTACCTTTGTTAGTTACTTGTAGTACCTTTGTTGGTTGTTGGAGTAGCTATAGGCCTATAATTTTGTGGGACAATAGCTTTGTATACTGTTAGTAGTAACTTTTGATAACAATGATAATGACTTTTTCTTTGTCTGGTAGTAGCTTTTTCTTTGCTTGGATAGCTTGTTAGTAGTTCTGTTTCTCCTTAATAGTAGTTTTGGTAGACATGCATAATAGCTTTTATCTGACTCAATAGTGTCTTTTGTGTAGCTCGGTAGTATCTTTTATGTGGCTTAGTAGTAGTTTTTGGGACCTCATCGGAGGTTGCCAGAAATCCCATAGCAATACTTTTTACTGCCGATGGTAGTAGCTTTTGGTACTTGTGACAGTATCGTTTATGACATCATCAAAGTTTGTTGAAGTCGTCAGACACCTCGTCGGAGTTGCCTAGTGTTCGCCAGAGTGGGCCAGTGTTCACCAGACAGCTCGCCAAAGTCGACCATAAGTCACAGGAGACAAACCCGCCAAAGACGTCGTCGGAGATCGGCCGATGACTTGGCCAGAGTGATGATTTTAGTGTTTTTAAACTATAGCGACAGTCTGTAATTTTAATGTCTAAAATGAAAGTCCTTTTACTCCAAAGTGTCCTTATGTGGGTAAAAATATTTGAATATTCAATTTAAAAACATGAGTCTTCATGTGTCCTTATATGTAATTGTGCTCAACTTAACAGCAAAATAACATTAGACTACAAATTACACAATATTTCTTACAAACGCATTATAGTACATTCCCAAAATGATTCTGTAAATTGTCAGAAATATACAATCCAAATGTTCAAATAGTTATCACATAATGCCTTTTTGATCAAAGAACCTGAAGAGTTTTTTTAATAAGGGAAAAATAAAAAATTTCTAGGTCTCCATATAGGCTTTCTTGCATTTTCTGATGATAAAGAATTCTTGGAATTTTTGAATGTAACTTGCTTCTTTGGTTTCCTTGTTATTGATGATGATCCTGATTAATTATTCTGTGTACCCGCCACGCCACGTGACACTGTCATGTGGTGTATCAAACTAATCATATTACGTCATTGTATAATTAACATGCAGGCGGTGAAAATGACAAAAGTTTATTTATATATAAGAACCAATCAGAAACAATCACAGTAAAAAATGGACCAATAACATTAAGGGGGTACGTAACGTGAGATATGTGACAGATATATATAATAATTTCTCTGATGATGTTATAGGTGCTTCCACAAGTGATTGTTGATATAATATCTCATGATGCACCTGCTAATAAAAACACTAACATGTAATCAAAATATTGATATTAATTTCCATTAGTATATTCATATTGTTGTTATGGCAAAGCCACAATAATTTTTTATTACCTCAACATGAACATTTTCAGGATTATATCCATTTGAGTAATCTGCGCTCTGTGTTCACCATTTGCATTATTGTAATCTTGCTGAACGTTTTGAGAAGCATTTTTACTTGCATTGCCTTGCTGAGTAGTAAAAGTTTGTTAGTTTGCATTAGTATATGTTCACCTTTTGCATTACTATAGCCAACACATTGTTATATTTTCAATTACAGCAACAAATGACCTTCAAATGACTCATTCGTTTTTAGGAATCGCTGTCCCAAATTCAAGTTGATTACGTTTCGTCTCTTCCATAGAATGCCTCCCAAATTTATAATTAAATAAAAGTTAAACCACTTACAACTTGCGATGTACTACCTTATTGATTACGACTACCACAACTTCTCGAATTATGTCCCGGCTTGTGACATTTTTCACAACTAATAAGTTACTATTATAGATCTTAGATAGTCTAATTGTTCCAGCATCATATGACATCTCACCTTAATAATAAAATATAAGTCATTAAATATTAAGTGTCATACTTAAAACCTCTACCATTTATAAAAACAAATACATAATAATTTAATAAATAACAAACCTGGTTCTTTATTTCTCGACAATATTGGATGTCCAGGACCTCGATTGAATTTCATACGCATTATAGGTTTGTCAATCACTTCCCATTCAACAACTCATGGAATTGGGTTAATAGCTGGTTCACAAGCTTCCATGTACTTCTTTTGAGAATAACACTCGTTAACAAAGTTTTCAAGATTGTAACATTTTGAGAAAATGCATGGTTTTGCATGTGGACAAGGCAATCCACAAAGATCCAACCTCCTACATGTGCATGTTCTTGCAGCAAGGTCAACAACATATGTGGAAATCACATTGAAAGCACAAGTCACCCTTTCGGTCCTCCCCCTTTCACTTGAAATTTCATGTTCGATGCCTCCTCAGCATTATATTCATGACTTATTTCTGCATTCTTCTTCAACAATTTTTCAATCCTAGGCCCAACTTTGCATTTCCTCCTTGAACCTGTACATCTCCTATTAGCGAACCTTTTCATTATGTTCAGCCTTAATTCTTCCTAAAATCCTATGATCGACAGTTTTCTTTCTTCAAGTAGCTCGGAGTGAGGGATTCACAATGATTGTTTAATAAAATGTCACACTACTACTCAATTGTAAAGTGAGACCTGCTCCAATATTCAGCCGGTATCTTTCCCAACCAATCCCATGCCTTTGATGACTTTTCACATATCTTGTCCATGTTAAAAAACCATGTCTTGGTTGTTGATCTTGTTGTAGCACAAAAAAGATCTTTTAATTCAGTTTTGGTATGTCCTTCACCTTTGAAGTTATTATACATATGTCTAGCACAATGTATATGCTCTGCATTAGGCATTACATCTTTAACAACATTTAACAACTCTTTTTGCTTGTCACTAATGAATGTATATGAGTAGCCATTGTTCAGTTCCAAGTCTTGCTTCAAGGACTCCAAAAACCATGTTTGTGTTTCTCTAGTTTCCTTCTCAATAATGACAAATGCAATTAGATACATACTATTAGTGCCATCAACTCCCATAGTTGTTAAAAGTATACATTTATACAATCTTTAAATGACACCCATTTAGACCTATAATTGGTCTACAACCCTCTCTCTAGCCCTTTTTCAAAGCACCATGCATATGTACATCCTCTTAAATCTTCTCTTGTTACCCTACACTTCCCCTTCAATCCATACTGATGTATTATCATTAGATTTTTTTTATAACAACAACATATGTTTTTAGCAGGTTATATTGGTCTCAACAGTCCCCTCTACAAGTTTGAGATCTTATTTATTTGCTCTAAAACACATCTGATACCTTATTTTCATATTATACACCTTGGTAAAAGCAGCCTGCATTCTTTCTCTAGATCAATCTCTTCAGCTATAATCTTATCAACATAACCTTTTACAAGGAAATGAGCATTTAAATGATACACTTTCTTAGACATTCCACTTTGTTGATGCTCCATTTGCAATACTCTAACTTGCATTGTTGACAAGGTATTCTATACTGGTGTTGCATAAATTTTGAAAGGACAACCAAATGTTGTATTGCAAAAAACCTTCACCCTTTGTTTTTCATTGGGTTTAAATTTGAGCTATTTTTTTTGTTAACACAGACAATCTCACTGTATCCTTAAATACCTCTGGACTTGGGAAAGGCATGTCAATTTCAAATTGTGGGTTCTTCCAGTCTTTTTTTCGGTTGCATTCTCTAAACTTAAACTTGTTTTCTTCCTTTGACCTTGTGCACCTAGTAGAGCTCCATCTTCACTTGATGATGATGATTCACCACTTTTAAACTTCTCAAAAATCCTCACCCTCACCATCTGATATAATTCCTTCATAGCTCATCTCATCCCATTCACCAACATTATCACCCCAGACATGAACATTTACCCTGAACAAGACTTCATCATCCTCATCATGTAGCTCATAGTCACTATTTATAATCACTTCATATGTGGGATCATCACTATTAGAGATTCACTATCAACTTCAAACTCATCAACATCATAAATGAACTCCCCTTTAAACCTTGTGTTATATCTCATTTTCACCCTATTCATCTTATTTACTTTTCTTTTCTCAAGTACATTTCTTTTCCCTTTATCTCTTACCCTTAGACTACTCATACTATCATCCTCGACTATGTCTTCAATTATGTTACCAATGTACTTATCATGACAAATAGGTGCAACTTTATTTCCAGGTACATCTTCAAGTTCTGCTTCTTCTTTTCTCCTCACCCTTGCACCTACAATATATAATTACAGCACCCTGGAACTTTGAACAAATGCCAACATTTCTCTAATATCTTTTTCATCCCTAATTGGCAGAAAGTTTTCACCATCTCTACTTCCTGGAATCTTGAACCAATATGTCACTCGGGGACTCTCTATAACCAAGTCGTCTGCTAGGCAATTAAGGCATGGCCATGATGTGGTGTTTGGATAATTATCATCCCTAAAAAAATCTATCCCATGGTGAATATCCAATAAGAAATGATTATTTGCAAAAAATAAAATATATTTTCACATTTTCATAGAGCCAATCCAAATACAATGATACACATACGTACGTACAATAAAAAGAAACCTCATAAATCAATGAATCAATGGTTTTCACATACAGCCAAGACCCATATCTTAAACTCATTAAGCAATTAATATATTATAGACATTGAAAACTAGCATGATTTTAAGTTTTATTAAACAAATGTTGGATACCACTTGTAAATTAAATAAAGTTCTACGCTTCACCCTTCTTGTTTAGAACCAACGAAAGTAGAAGAAATGAGCCTACTATTAATCCAAATTCTTATAAATAATAGCCATAAACAAAACATATATGCCCTATTTTTTCTACATATAACTAATCAAATCCCTAATTCCCGATGTCATTTTAGGCACACCAAAGCAAAACTCATAAACCCTAGGTCGCCTAGCCTAGAACATAAAAAGAAATCAAGGAATAAATTCTAACATTCATAATTTGGTGCTTCTCCATCAATTTGAAAATATCTCTATGTATTTGGTTGAGTTTTCCATTGATACAAATAGAAGATGAGATGAGAGGAACCCTAATTGATATATCGCTAAAATATGATGGAGTAAGAAGACTTTAGGGACTTTAGTGTCGAACCCGTTTACATGAGTTGACCAATTTACCCTTGCCAATTAGGCGCGTAGAACTCAATTGTCAAAATTAAATGGAGAAAAGAGACGAAGAGACCAAAGTGATAAAGGATGGTCTAGTTGAATGACCAAAATGAAGTTTATGAAAGTTCGATGACCAAAGTATCAAGTGAAACATAGTTCAATGACTAAAGTGATCTTTTAGTCATATAAATAAGGTTAAAACTATCATTTATAGAAAGAGCCGTCGTGAAATTATTATCAAACACAATATATATATATATATATATATGATAAGATTTCAAGTGATCTCACATTACCATGTCAAGCAAGAGTACGATTCTTAGATAAAATATATATTCTATAGATATAAGTTTTTGCTAGAGCCGGCTCTAAGCATGTGCAAAGTGGGCGACCGCACAGAGCCGCATATAGAAATGGCTATTAGGCTATATATGTGTGTACTTGTTAAAAATTATATGTGTAATATAACGGCTATGGAATTGTACTCTTTCTTCCACACAAGTTGATTAACATAACTTATTTTACATTATTAAAAAATTTGATTACTATACAAATATAACATATAAATTAAAAGTAATTGTTAAAGATTATATGTGTAATATAGGGGCTATGGAATTGCGCTATGTCTACTTCCCATTCTCAATTCTCATCTCATTAATCCACCTTAATACCTCTCTTTTGAGCCACAAGTTATAATTATCATAATTATTTTTAGATCAAGTGCATTTTTGTAATTTTTCTTACTGTAAGTTTTATACTTGTAATGAATATTTAATAAACTTTTTTGTGGGTAATTTATCTTATGAGGTATTTTACGCTTATAACTTATTGTTTGAATTGTATTTCACTATTCGGGCATTGTTAGAATCCAGAACTACTTAATTCTATATTATGAGTTTGTTGAAGTTTAATTAAATTTATATATGAGTAAAATTTTGAGGGATGCAATGTTGCATTTTTTAAAATGCGGAGCTATTTGATTATATATTATGAGTATATATATATATAATGATGATAGGTGATACAAACATAACTAGTTTAACTACTCATTTGTAGTATATATTCGTATAGAGTTGTAGGTGACCGTTTACTATAGGCTTGAAACTATTATAACTCGTAAATAACTGTGAGCGTATTTGATGTAAAGATATTAAAAATATAATGTTCAACGTAAACTTAAGTTTCATTTCAAGTGAGTCCGCTAAATGTTGGTGTAATTGAAAGCGGGAGTTGCAAGAACTCATCCCAAGATATTTCAGGGCAAGGTTTCGTGATGGATTTGTCTTCCAAATTGAAAATACCCATATCCAATGGTATGATGGGATTGAGCCATATCCAATGGTATGGTGGGATTGATGCCAAGATTTAGTGATATTTCCCCCTTTCTACTCACCACATCGTTCGTGTAGTATATACAATTTGGTTGACAAGCATGCTTTGCAGCCAAAACACACACCGATTTACTGTTGTTACCTACGAACGATACATCTTCTCTAATACTTTATACCCTAACTTCGCTAACAACAACTCCACTTTCGTCCAATACCAACTTGCAAACCATGAAGTTTTCCGTCCTCTACAACTCACCATACTCACTACTGTTTTCTAGTTTAGAGAATCTTCGAATACAGAGCAAGTCTCCCTTAATTGATTCCACAAGATATGCTAGAACATTATGATCATATTGGGATATGTAAATGTATACCTATGAGTCATTTAACTCATCCGAAGAGCTTTTCAACATTGAATGTAACCACTCGAGATGGAGTTGGAAGAGGTAGCTTAGAACACCCGAAGACATAATCTCGGCCTTTATAAAAAATATCATCAATATACCAAGAGATATAAAAAAAATGTTGTCTACCCTAGTCCAAGACTCACGTCCTCCTATGAGGAAACAAGCTCAAACTTATTCCTTTCCGTGCATAACACAATTGCCACATAATTGTATGGATTCAGAGTTGGATTAGTTGACAAAACAACCTTAACTATATAATTGTTCTCTGCATTAGTGTAGGGGTAAGATTGGTGTCTTAACGAATGATGTGGAAGAACGATGGATGCACTTTCTAGTTGGAAAGTGTTCAAGAGAACTATATGTAATTTTGAGGCGGGTTTTCGTGATTTGTACGAATAATCATGGGACTTCTTCATCGTGGCCAACCAACCATAACCACAATGGCGGAACTAAGATTTGGAACCTTTGGAGGAGGAGGGGGTCTAAGTATTATACGAAATTGTGCTTATGTTAAACCTTCGTACCAAAATGATTGAACTTACAATTTTGTGTAATTTTTTGTAGAAGTCTGTTCATTTCAAATGAAAATAAAAATTAATAATATAACATAAACTACTTAGTACATATTAAGATGTTTAGAGAATCTCCTAAACTATTAAAAAAATGTACAAAAAAAGTAGTTATTGTTGTAGGAAAAATGGAATGATCTACTCATCTCATTGATAATGCCCTTTATATAGAGGTCAAGATTACAATAGAAATAAATGATAATTACAATGGTAATTAAGGCTACATAATGGTGATTGATCCGTTATATCCGTTGACCATAAACGTCATTAACTTATTCCTTTATTTGCATTAACGAAAGCACACTAATGGTGTTTTTCCTTCAACACTCTCCCTTGTGCCGAGTTTAAAAATATAATGGTGCATAAGATGTTGCCTCATTAAACACCTTGCCAAGTAACAAAACCCAATGAGAGAAAATAAAACTTTGGTCGAAGGAGAAAAGAGCACAACGCACCTATTACATTTAAGATTAACATATATGTGCTAGACTCCCCCTGATGTCTGCACCTCCCCCTGATCTTTACATTAATCATGGGAGTTATGATAACTTTTGCATATTTAATGATGCATCTTATTTGGTACGTATTTCTTTACGCCAAATGTGTAACGACGTGAATATAATTCATTCTCATCATGTCGTTTTATCTTTTCTTTATAGGGACTATAAACCTAAACATTTAGGTATTGTTGTTGCGTGGGCGCTAAGCTATACATCAAATGAGAGGTCGAGTCAAGTATATTGTGTTAAGTGCAATAATGCGTCTTTGCATTTGTATAGGGAATCCCATTTCCTGACACTTATTCATTATCTTTCATTTAGACGAAAACGGATCTATCTTTAAAGACTTCGACTGATCATCAGAGTTATAGAAGCCTCACTTTTAACATTTAGAGTGCTTAAAAGCCGATTGATGGTTAATTATCAATACTACAGTCCTCAAGATCCATTTTGAGACTATGTCTTCCCAATGATCTTTTTCATTCTCGACTTAGGATTTCTAATGGCGACATCTTTTTAGTTCATCAAAAGACTCTGCAAATCCATATTGAATACGCAATGACATAACACATCTGATCCCTATTCATAATCAAGTATTTTACTTCGTGAACGTTTTAATTTCTTTTGTAATGCTACGTGATCTAGAACCATTTCTTGGGTGGATAAAGTATGTTCTATGACTTTCATGTATATCTATTAATTTCGATCCCCATAGAGATACCTTATTTCACCATTCATAAGCTGCATTTGTCAGTTTTTCGGAAACTACCAAACTGATAAGGTAGTGGAGTGCAATGACTTCCATTACGAGAATATCTCTTCATGGTCCTTTACAAAAGAATATTTCCTCATAGTCGATTCTAGTGCGTTTGTGAGAGACCTTGCGCCATAATGTGAGTATATACTCTTAATTCTCATACGCATCCTAACAATGATATATGATAGGGTTTACACTTACGGTGTCGGCTTCACCTGCCCAAATACCTATCTCTTTGTTAGTGAACTTTAGTTCATGCTGGATCGCTTCTTTCCATTGGGCCAAAATTACTACGTTGTTATTTTTCAACGAAGTATGGTTCGATATAAAGACTCAATATCCTAGATCCTCATGTGGTTTGTATTTGGTAGAGATCTCTATATATTCAAGGTTTTGTTCTAACATCTGAGGCGTCCCCCAGTGATAACCAAAATCCAGGAATTCTCATGAGGCGGATTTAAGATTATGGATCAATATATCCAATTGTGCGAAACTCGCTTTTTTCCTTTAATCGAGTATATATCGAACATAAGGTGGTCTCCCCCTCTTCCTTGGAGAGCCACGGCCTATGACACCATTTATGCCACTTTATGGTGACAACGCAATGCCCAAGTTCTTTTGGGTGGCGTCATGTCCTCCTCTTTTTAGGACATTGAACCTTGCAAACCTATATTTGTGATCTCATCACTTTGTGCAATAGTGAGGATCAAGATGAGACACAGTGAGGACAAAGCACGACAATTCATGTCGTTCAACTTGAATATTCTTTGTTCTTATCTCCTCCTAACGACATGAAGAATGTCTCATCAAAGTGATATTCCACATATCTAGCGGAAAAAGAGATCACTTGTCAAGGTTGCAATATGGCGGACTATTTAGATGCTTGTCTCCAGTGAGAACATTTATTCACATTAGTTGGTTTCACCATTATGCGATGTGGCGTCGCAATTTGACACGTAGGTTAATCTAGTTGAGCTCAAGGATTCTAGATACGTGTCAATCCTGGCGAGCTCAAGTATTTTGATTCTTCGATGTTATCGATTGTAATTCCTTTTACAATGATTAAGGTGATAGTCAAAAACTAGTGAGTAATAAGTTGTTTATGCAAAAATTACATTACCATAACCGGAAAGATTGGTGCTCATTTACCAATATCAAGACTACTACTTTAGTCATTTTCCGTGAGACCAAGTGGGTTTGTAACTAGCATAAGTAACATTAGTTTTAGTAGTGAATGGTGTGATGACACGTGACAAGCGTGTCGACACATCAACCAACACCATAAATTATTTAAACTGTCCGCAAGTTGGTTGAATTAATCCACATAATTGTCGTTGGATTCAATCCTTGAACACAGTGAGAATACATGTCCTTTTGCATATGATGATCTCAATCTAAATTTCTTTAAGAAATTGATAAGATTTGAATGATTAGCTTTACATACCTAATCACAATAGATATAAGAAGCATAATATGGTGTTAGTGCATATACTTATGCATTAAAAATATCATTGTTCCGTCTTAGGGGAGCGACGAAATCTGGGGATGAAATTACATCTTCAATTCCTCCATAAAAATAAATTATTGACAGTACTTTGTTTCCTTAGTTCTTACTTCTATTTTATCCAAAAAATAAGAGTGTCCTGGTGTAACTCCTTTCATATACGGACACATATAGCATGACCTGGGTATCCCAGTAAATCATGTCAAAGCCGAAATATGTCAAAATCCTGAAGGTCAATTTCTTTTGACGTTGTTGGGTTTATTAAGCAGTTTCATATATACTTGCTAAATGGACATATGAACTTCTCTAATACTCGGTTACATCCGCAGTCATTAGAGATAGTGCAAAAGAAGTAAATTGTAATTTCACTTATTATTTTCACATGAAATAGTCATTAACATAAATACTCCAAACATTTAAATGTCTGATTCTCTCTTGTTGGCTCTTGTTACATAAGATGCCAATGAGGTATATAGTTAAGACATAAAAATGGAATATTAACTCAAATGTTTTAGAGTAATTGATAGTATCGTAAAACGAAATTTCCATTCCATAAGGTATGTAAATTATGAATCCCAAAGGATTTATAATTAGCGATCGTTGAGTAATATTATTTGTTATATCCACAGATATAATACTATTATTCTTCAGTACTACTATTATGGGGATCGCATGATGCATTTCTTTGCCTTCATGTATTCATGTCATACTAATATTTTGTGAAGTTGTTTTACTTTATGTGGTACTTCACAAAGTCAAATATTAAAAATCGAACCGCGTATATCTCGATTAATATTCGAATATTCTCAATTTATTGAGAAAACTTCATAACAATATGTCAACGATTGCATCAAGGTTTTGTCCAATCCAAAAGTACTTCAATACCGAAATTTTAGGCATATATAATAGCCATTACAATTATATCTTGTAAAATTAGTGACAGACTGTAATCGAAGTCTAAAACATTTTGAATTGACATAGATTTGTGTCTCTTTTAAAATTGAGGAGCTTTCTTCTCGTAGTTTGATTTGAATTTACTTTTTCAAATTGTCGTACTCTCATTATTCTATACTCTTTTTGTAAGAGGGTATTCCATTGCTCATATCATATCCCTTATGCATTTTCAAACGGTACATTGTTATCAATTGTCATAGATCGGTTTGTATGAACCTACATGTTCATAATATTTGCCATTTGCTTTAGGGTTATTTCTTCATTATTATCTATAGTTCGTTCTGAGAATTTTTTTTGAAAGATATTTCTTTGTCTTGAGAGATATTTATTTTTCATTCAAGATTTAAATATGCCTCCAAGTTACGTGCAAGAAAACATGTTTGCATAATTCGATCATGGTTGAGCCTTGGTTGGCTTGTAGGGAAGGTCGGTACTCAAATTCTTTAGAGTCCAATATATGTTGTGTTGGTTTAACTAATTGTAAATAGAGTACGAGACTTATTAGTTTCGCAGTCTAAAATTCTAAATAGACTTACACGAAAACATACCAAAATACATTATGGTCACTTTGGAGCTTTATAAAGTTGTTTTATCACAATAAAGATATACAATTTAATTAATTTCCAAGAAATACAAATCGGATTGCAAGACCAAGAATTGAAATGGTCGTATTTTCGATGCTTCATGAAAATACTTTATCACAAGAATATGTTTGTCCTCTCTTTGTTTTTGAATTATAAAATATCATGAAATTTCGTTATCATGACAATGCTCATATCATATGCTAAATAACATAATTATAAAAATTATATACACATAGCATATGCAACAAATAAAGCATATCATTTAACATGGTTAAGTAATTTAGCAAGATTAAGCAGTATACACAAAATAATTTGCTCATATATGCTCAATAATCATAATGTCAAAAAGTAGCATGATAGTTCATTCACATGCTGAGCAACAAATTTATTTAATAAAAATGACATAGCATATAACATGTTCAAAATTCGGAGAATACTTTGCTCACGTAACATGCATAATTTCATATATATGAATGAAATTCTATAAGCAAAAAAATTAATTGAGATCTTACTTGCATGTGAGTTTGCCATATATACCGCATATTAAGCGATTATTGATCTCATAATTCCATGTTGCTTCATTGTCGATTGGATCATCGCATTTCTCGCATTAATCGTCGTAGTGTAAGTGATACGTTACATACAAAACAATTAGAATTATATGATTAAGTCACATTTAATCATATATATATATATTTAACTTACCATAACAATAAGTGGTAAGTTGACAACAAAACATGAAATAATTAAATGGTAAATTGCATAATTACCGTATAATATTTTGGTAAAACAGAAATAATGAAATAGTGAATTAAAATCACTATGTGGTCATTTTTAAAATTACATTTTAGTTTACCATCTCAGTAAATTCTGATTTCCCAAAAAAGTTAAAAAAAAATTCCCTTTTTTATCATGGATCGGATCAAGTAGATCTGGGTCGGGCGCGTGGGTGGGATCGACAGATCCGGGTCGACGGAATGAGAAGGAGAGTGGCATGCGTCGCCGATCTGCGGTGGAATGGTGAGCGAGGCACGCCGGCTTTTGGGCAAGACTCTCGCGTCGTCCTATCTAGGATGATCGAACTGTTGGGATTATAAGGTACCAGCTGGATCATCGTCGGCGCTGGGCCTTCGCCACTAATTTTGCCGTTGTTCTGGGTTGGACGACCAAGGCTGGGTCGCGCACAACCGGGTCAGAGCTGGGTTGCTGGATCGCCGGCGCAGGTCGTCGTTGCAGCTTCAAGTCGCAGGTCGCCATTGTTTTCGGATTTGCCCTTGCTGGTACTTGCGCAAGGTGAGGCGGAGGCAAATCGGAGAAGATGGTAGCCATGCAGATTGGCGCCGGCTAGGTTTGGTGCCCATAGTGGAAATCTGGGTGTCCAAAGCACAAATCGGTTTCTGCATATTTTTCTTCTTCAGCTGGTTTTTTCTTTTTTTCTTCAGCAATGGTTGTGAAAATTAAAGGTGGGCTGCGACATAATTTTGCTAGGGTTTTGATCTCTCTCCTTTTTTTTTGAAAAACTCACTGGTTAAAGACATGTGCTGATAACGTGTTATAGGAAAAATGAAATGATCTACTCATCTAATTGATAATCCTCTTTATATAGGGGTCAAGATTACAATAGAAATAAATGGTAATTACAATAGTAATTAAGGCTACATAATGGTGATTGATCCGTTACATCCGTTAACCATAAACATCATTAACTTATTCCTTTATTTGCATTAACGAAAGCACATTAATGATGTTTTTCCTTTAACAATTATCCATTCATTTGTTACTTCAAGCTTCTTCTTTTTTTTTTTTGGGTAAATTCTTAGATTTTTATATTTTATGATCAAAAGAAATGTATTATTTAACCCTTTTTAAAAAATGGGGGATGAACCTGAAGTTAAATAATAAGTTTATTGAATTTAAACTATGCATCTGGGGGGTGGACATAGAGCCAAAACCCCGAGCTACATGAATAGAATCACTAAGATCCTCGAAAAGAACATCCTGAATAATAGCATGAGTCTCCTCTAAACCATACTCATCCAAATCCCTACATCTAGCAAGGTGAGCTAATCTATTTGCCACACTATTTGTTACATGGTGAATATGTCTAAAGTGAAAGAACTGAAACACATTGACATACCTCTTACAATCATCAAGCATACGCTCAATATCAGAAAAGTCATCTACTGTCGTATGCAATGCGTTAACGAATTGAATGCAATCACTTTCCACCTCGACATGCTACCACCCTTGCTCAATACTCAAAAGTAACCCCGCACGTAGAGCCTCTGCTTCCATCTGGAGGGCGGACTGAGCATAAGGGAAAGGTCGAGCAAAGTAGGCCATACACTATCCTTCCCATTACGCACAACCACCCCCACTCCTCCCAACCCTGTATGCACACAGTAGCTCCCATCAATATTTATCTTGAGCCCGCCGTGAGTTGGAGACTATCATTTATTCGGCACCAGTTCTGCTTAACAAAGTTGCATTCATGTTCCTTTTTATATTCAGTGAGATAAGAATCCACCCAAGCTGCCATATTTAGTGGGTCGAAACCCTTACCCTTCCAAACCACATTGTTTCTTTTCACCCACACAACCCACAAAGCCATAAAGAAGCGCTCCAGCTTCTCCCCATTCAACACGTCAATCATTCCCCAAAACCACATATCAAAGTAATCAAACCTTTGAGAACTAGAGGAAATGTTTACCAGATGATGCTTCCAAAACGGTTGGAGTGCGCCACAATTTTTGAATATATGCAAGCTATCTTCATTCTCTTCCAAGCAGAACACACAACTAACATCGGGGAGCTTGAACTTTTTATCCAAAGCCGCTCGTAAGGGTAATATTCCCTTTGCCAGACGCCATGCATACATACGTACTTTAGGGGGTACACTAACTCTCTATAACTTGTGCCATAATCTAGCCCTCTCCGCACCAGAATCTAATCCGGAAATAGTCATCACCACCCTATCTAAAATGCGCCCAATATGATATCCATTCTTGACCGAGTACACACCCTTACGATCAAAATGTCATACTAATCTATCACTGCCTCCATTAAGACTGAGAGGAATTTGCATAATCTTCTCAACCTCTCAATTAGAAAACAGCTCTTGAATAAGCCACTCATTCCAACAACCCTCATCAATTAAGTCTGCAATGTGTAAACCTTCTGCCCCTTCCATAATTGAACTAAAAGGCTTAAACCCATAAAGGATGGGGACCCACAGGTCTATCCATATTGATATGCTAGCATCATCTCCAATATGAAACCGAACACCCTTACTAAGTAAAGACTGACCTTTCACAATAGTACGCAAGTAAAAGAAAAGCCACTCTCACATTCCGCCTGCATGAACTCCACCGATGGAAAATACTTCTGTTTCAACACACGCGTAAGTAAAGACTCAGGCCTATGTATCATCCTCCATCCTTGCTTAGCCAAGAGAGCCATATTGAAAATCCTCATATCCCTAAAGCCTAAGCCACCTTCCTTCTTAGGAACATAGAGTTTTTCCCAAGCCACCCAATGAATTTTTCTCTCATCTCCCACTTCATTCCACCAGAAACGAGACATCAATCGATGCATTTTGTAGCATAGATGCTTGGAAAGCTCGAAATAGCTCATCACATAAGCACGAATGGACTGGACAACGACCTTTATGAGAACCTCCTTCCCTGCTAAGCTCAAAGCCCTGTCTCCACCCACCAGTTCTTTTCGGTACTCGGTCAACAAGGTATCTAAACGCCTCATCATTTGAATAACTAAGTTCAATCTGAAGCCGTAGGTACTTTGTATGCTTGTCAACCCTTTGAACCCCCGAAACCATAGCCAGGTCATCTTGCTTCCACTGTGGGACATTCTTGCTGAAAGACACCGAACTCTTCTTATAATTAATATGTTGGCCAGTGAATTGCTCGTACTTCACAAACATCTCCCTCATATACCACATATCCTTATATTCTGCTGTAGTGAAAACAAAAGCATCATCAGCGAAAAATAAGTGGTTAATAACTGGAGCCTGCGTGCACACTCAACTTCTCCCTGAGCAGTTTTATCTCCTTCTTAATCTTACCAAATCTACTCCGACTCCAGCCTAACAGAGATTCCCTCATGTTTGAAATCTTAGAGCAAGCCCTAGAAAACAGACATCTCCCAAATTCACTTTCCCAAACGGCCACAACAAACTCCTTAACATCTTTTTCCCTCAACCAAAACTCCTCGAAGTAGAACATGTTCTTCTTCCTTTTCTTTCGAGGACGATGACTCCTAATCTGGATAAGGAGCAGAAGATGATCAGATTCACTTGGAAGGTGGTAAGTAACTTTAGAAATCGAGAAGAGTTTTTGCCACTCCGAGTTAGCAATAAAATGGTCAAGACAAACTTTAATGAGGGCACCATGTCTATTCCATGCCCAAGTGAATGCGGGCCCCGAGAAAAACAAGTCCTTCAACTGACACACATTTAGAGCTTCCTTAAAACCCTCCATCTGCCTCTCTCGCCTTATAGGATCCCCTTTATTCTCTGTTGCATACATGATCTTGTTGAAATCACCCCCAAGGAGCCATGGCCCAGACCCTTGTCTTCCCAACTAATTAATCAACTCCCAAGGAGATAGGCGCTTATCTTCAATCCTAGGTTTACCATAGATCCCCGAGAAACGCCAAACTACCATCCCCTCCTCCTCACTTACCATCACATCAATGTGGTTCTCACTAAAATATTATAACGAGACCTTAATCTCATCATTCCATAAAAGGCACATGCCACCATCCCTAGTGACCTTCATCCCTTTATTCTTCGTAACCACCTCACACGAAACAGTAAATGCATTCCTCCACCTTATCCTTTGTTTCACTTCATTCATTTCTGCTACTGTACATCTAGTTTCTGACAAAAAAATTAACTTCGGATTGTTGAGGGTTACCAACCCTATGAGCGCATCAACTGTCCAAGAGTTCCCAATCCTTTGGCAGTTCCAACATAAAGCATTCATTCCTCGTGATGGGTCGAAGCCGGACCCATCACGAAAGAGTTGTTCATAGTACACCCCGGACTCATCAGATTGCTTTGAACCAAACTAGAGATCATCCCAACTGTAGCTATTGCGAGCTACTCCTCCACTGCTACACCAACACCCCCCCCTTCCAAATTGGGCCTAGCCATCGTTAAGCCCATAAAATCCACTGGGCCCAAATTAACTACCTTCTCCCCCAAATCCGAATTACCTATTATGTACCCTGTGCATGAAAAATTTGAAGTTGAGGTGGGAAAACCAAACGAGCCATGAAGAAACCCTCCCAAACTAGAGTTTGGCCCCTCTTGACTAACGCCAAATCCTTTCGAGATCCTGCTGATAGAGCGTTGGTTAAAACGTCTATAATAAACCCTGTAAAACATCATCGTTAGTATAGAATAAGCAGGGATCGTTCTTTCCGGGGAATTGAAGGGAACTCTAAACTTTTAGTATTAACAAATAATGAGAGGTTTGAGATTGATTATTAACTACTAAAATAAAACCTAAATTACTATTTACATGATCGACTTCTCTTTAACAAACTTAAACCAAATTTACCATTACACCACATAATTACAAGTTCGAACCTATCATGCATTCTAATTCGACCAATTACATACATTTTAGACACCAATACAATTAGAGCCTTAGGGGATCATCTAATCATGCAAGATTTCAATTAACATTTAGATTGACCTAGGGCCTAATCTAAATTTGCATGCAATCAAATTCAATAACACTTAGAGTAGAAATCAAACAAGATTACATTTAAGCACCAAATCTTTGTTGGAGACATGTTTTATGTGTGGCGTCACCCACCATGGTTTCACATGCAAATTTTCAGAATTTTTACCACTTTTAATCAACACAAACCGAACCTACTTAGGGCATGATTCGATTTGTGTCAATATGGTTGATGAATCTAGCACTCAAACACAATCTTAGGGATTGCATCTAACCACTGAATTCATATGCACATATCTGAAAATTATCTAAAAGTATGAGAAAGATGATTAGAACACAACAATAGAAATACAAACTCATTAATTATAAGAACATAGATTCGACATAGTCTCAAAAAAATATCAAATACAATCTGAAAATTTTAAAACAAATACAAAACCAATATTTCCACATAAACAACAACTTACAATCTTCATAGACAAAGAATTGTAGATTAACACAAATAGACGAAGCCATGGAGATGAGTTGCGAGAATCACACGTTGTAGGAACCTTGGAGGTGTGTCTTCAATAGTGAAACTCGGTGGAGATGATGATAGTTTTTGGGTGGACAGCTTGACTAATTTGTGAGGGAAATTTATGGTGGTGTTTTGGTAGAGTTTTGGCTCTTGAATGCTAATGAGAAGTCATCATATTTGAGAGGTGAAGCCATGTATATATAGAGGAAAGATGGAGGGTTTGAAATTGCTTCTTTCTTCCTATAATAATGTCATGCTTTAATCCCTTAAAACATGGAAAGTTGTATTCCCTAAAACATGTCATGCTTTAATCCCTAAAACATGCCTTGTTTTATTCCCTAAAACATGTCATGTTTTATGCCTTTAATGATCATCTTCTATTTAATTGTTGCACGACTTGGCTCCATCTTTTTTTCTTTAATTATCTCTTCAATCCAATCTGAAAATAAGAAAATAAAATCATAAGTAAGACTCTAACAAGGATTCCTAGTCAAACTAGGACTCTAAACCAATTATGCATTTTAACTCATGTAAGCACAAAAATGCATCCAATACCGCTCATGACTCTTACTACGACTCAATGACTCAATAGTACAACAATAAGGGCTAAGCAAAGTACAAATTGAGGTAAAAACATGTTAAGAACGTCGCACAAAATGCTCCTATCACCTGCTTTTCCTGGAATAAGCTCAAATTCAAATCCCATAATCCTCTCCTTCAAAACATGCGAGATATCAATGTACGCAACCTTCTCGGTCAACGCCCTTGAACACTTACCCCCCCCTGCCAATTGCTCCATCAAAACAATTCCCTGAATTGGGGCCACTACCCTTCCTGCCGTAGATGGTTGCTCAGACATGAGAAATCGCTCCACCCGCTGCCGTTTAGAGTCACAACTAACTTCACCCATACCTAAAACTTCAGACCTCGGAGAACCAACTTGGACATCCCCTCCTCCCTCTTCCTCCATCTCATCGAGTGATCAAACAAAACCAGCCGTCGGAAAATCTGGCACCTCCATCGACCACCCTAAATGTTTTTTCTTTTGGAGCCCAAATCTCAAACCCCTTGAATGACTCCAACAACCAGAGCTCTTTCTTATAAGCATTAAGTAAAATAGAGTATCTTGGTTCCTTGATAGCCCCAGCCACCTTCGCCGGACAACAAGTGCATGTATGTCCAAAGAAACAACAAAAGAAACATAAATAAAGTAGATGTTCATATTCGAAATCAAAAAACTTTGCTGTTACTTCTCCCGCCGGTCAAAAAGAGATCTCCTTCTTCAACGGCTCCTCGATATCAACACCCACTCTAATTTTCAGATAGCTCCCCAATGCACATGCCCCTCTCTTCACGGCAATTCTCACATGGACACCCACCTCTCCACCGATAAAGCGGCATGTCGCTTACACTCTCTTCTTCTCTAAATAAAATGGATGAATACCATGTATTCGAATCTAAAAGAACTGATGCTTAAGAGACACCTTCAAAGGGTCCTCCCTACCGTCTGTGACCCCAATAGCAAATAAAGCCTTCTCAAATGTCCATAGAGCACCCTCAAGAACTCTACTCCAATCTTGTTCTCAAGAGAAAGAGAACAAAATACGATTGATATGATCTACCAGATAGATATTGAGACTTGCTCTATCTTGCAGATCTTCCGGAGCACCCCACAACGACCAAAGAACCCCAACCAACGCCTCCTTATATGGTTTAGAGGTCAGAAGTTCACCGACCAGATAAAAACCTTATCGGACCTGTCGCCACCACCTCTTCCAGCAAGACAACCTCCACTGTACTATTATCCGACAACGCCAACGTTCTCACCAAGTTACCCAGAGCATCTTCCATCTTTCCTACAAACTCAAAAACTTGCAGCACCACTAACAAAGAACCCACCTCCACATACAAAGGGATACTATAAGGAATTTTGTCAACAGATCTAACAATCTGCAACACGAAGGCTATAAAGGAAACCCCTAAAACTCACTCCGAGGACGTTGGAGGCAGAGGAACCCCTAATTCGGTGTCAGATCTTATTTTTAATTTATTTTACCTATTTTAATTGGTAAGGAATAAAAACTAATCAAAATAATAATAAATATACTCATAATATAATTCAATTTTCACTTAAATTGTTTGGTTATGAAAAATTTCGGGGGAGAGGGGTTTCATGATGAAATTAAGCTAGAATTGAACTAATTATATATATTAATTGGCTAATTAACGAAGCAAAAATTAAATATCCTAAAACCTAGGGGGTCTGAACCCCTTCGAGCATGATAATGGGTCCGCCACATAACTATCGCTAGAATGGTGAGTCTTGATTTGATGACCAATACAGGTACGGGAGAACTCAAAATTGTACTATGTTTTTTCTTCTTCAGAAACACTATATAGTGCTCCTCTTTCTCTGTGCGTTTCTTTGCATTGATATTTGAGGACCATCATGAGCATGGGAACCAGAGGATGAGATCACCGTGGTGAATGGATATAGTATACTCTTGAAAGAGAATTTCATCCCTTGCAAATAATGGCGAAGTGAATATGGTCAGAAATTCAAATAACTTATCGAGAATCAAAAGCATCACATCTAAAGGAAGACAACTAGCCCATTCTAATGAATCCATTGAAAAGATTCAAAAGAGTGAACTACTGTCGGAGGAGACAACGACCGTGTATAATCAATTAAAAGGAGGAAAGTATGATCCTAATCCAGAAGAAGCCACACACACACACACATATATATATATATATATATACAAGAACATAACACACCCGATGGGTGTGATAAGATTATCATTTTTCAAAATAATTAGAGATTTATTGTAAAATAATAGGAGATAGTGGGTGGTTACAGCATATGGAAGTTATAGAAAACAATTTTCATTTTCTATTTTTATTTTTACTTTTACTTTTAATCTTTTTATCCATGAATTATTTTAATTAATTTTAAATTAGTATATGATATAAGGACCTATGCGTATTTTCACATACTTTGAAAAACTTTGTTTTGGTTGTAATCTATGTAGCACGGACACGGACACGAGTGTCCGTATTGGATTCGATACGTAGACACGGCATAGAGAAATTTTTTTTTGGACACGGACACGTGGTGGACACGACAATTAAAATTATTTTAATATATATATATATTTATTAAAAAATTAATTTAAAAATTTGAAAGTATTTAGATGTATATATATTAAAGTGTGCATAAATATAACAAAAACTGAATCTGTTGGAATGGTTGAGGATTTGTTGGATCATTTGGATGACCAAGGTTCGAATCCCACTACAAGCATTTTTATTTTTATCATGAGTTTATCTCCTTATATATATTAAAGTGTGCATAAATATAACAAAAATTGAATCTGTTGGAATGGTTGAGGAGTTGTTGGGTGCCTTGGATGACCAAGGTTCGATTCTCACCATAAGCACTTTCACTTTTATTATGAGTTGGTGCGTGTCCGCGTGTCCAATTTGGATACTCGCGTGTCCAATTCGGACACTCGCGTGTCCGATTCCGACACTTGCGTGTCCGGGCCGTATCCAACCGTGTCCGAGCGTGTCCGTGTCCGTGTCGGACACGCAATACGGATCCTTGTCCGCGTGTCCGTGCTTCATAGGCTGTAATAGTATAGATATATACATAAAATTGATAAAAATATGTATATAGCTAGGGTTAAGAGTAGTGGGAATCCTATCTATACTTGTAATTGTAAATGTAATTTGGAATCACCGAACTGTCACATGCGACTGATGCGTGACACACTAACTGCCGTCGTACAAGCGAAAACGAAAACGACGTCGCTCGGGTCCATTGCCTTAAAAATCACGTCGCAATGAAAGCAAAAGGGCGAAGCAAAGGGTCGGGTCGGGTCGATTTCAATAACCTCCACAAATTAAAACTCCCACTTCAAACAATCGAGTCCATTTCCTCCAAACTGCTTAAGATCTCAGAAGCAAGAAAATGGAGGAGGAGAAAGCCCCTTTGCAACAAGCAGAATCAAAAGCAGAAGCAGAAGTAAAATCAGAAGCACCGCTTGCGAGTAGCGGAGGAGGAGGAGGATGGGGCGGAGGCTGGGGATTCTCCTCCGTTTTCTCAGATCTTCAGAAAGCAGCCGAAGAGATCTCTCGCAACGTAAGCATCTCTAGGTTTTCCTAACTGCATTTCAATTCCAATTCCAATTTCAATTTCGTTTTCTATCGCGAATTTACTCAATTTTGTGGAAATTAGGGTTTATAGGCTAGTCTTGATTCGGTAGTTTAGTCACTATTAGATTGAACTCATTGAAGCAGAGATTTTGTGGTGCTCAGTCCAAATTGGATGGTTTAGGTTTTTGTGCAATTTTTTGGTGTATCTGTGTTTGAGTGGTGGTGGCTTTGTGCATTTTCAGGCTGCGGCGGCGGCTCAGACGGCAGCAAAGAGCATTGCTGAAATGCAAGCCCCGGCTGAGGAGGAGGGGGATAGTGAACAAGAGAGCCAAGATGAGCATGAGAAGCAGCGGAAGGCTGCTCTGGAGAAGTTGGAGAAAGCTAGTGAGGATTCGTTTCTCGGCCAGGCAAGTACATGAATCAAGTCATGATGAGTTGCTTTTTATTTTTGTTATTGTTGTTTTTTGTAATTTACTGATTTAGAAAGCATTTTGCAGTATCTTAACTTGGAATGTTGGTATAATTTTCATCATTTGAGTTCGTTATGTCCTTTTTTTTAAAATCAATTTCTTATGGTACACTGAATGAATCAGTTGTGTTCAAAAGCTATTTTGTTTGATATCCCAGCATTTGCAGTTTTTCATTCGCATGAATATTAAAATGAGTTAGGAACGTTAGGTTTACTCTTGTGGTACACTTAATTTGATGTTGCTATAACTTTATTCATATATGCAGCATTTAAAGGTACTTGATAGCTCTGTGGAGAACTTTGCTTCAGGAGCATGGCAGGCTTTAGGAAGTGCTTTCAGAGGGGGTACCGAATTAGTTCACAAGTATGTTCACTCGTGTATGTATTAGTATATCTGCTACTGTGATAGAGGAGAAGAGTAGTGTTTATGTAATTTTATGTGGATGTCTTTATTGTGTTTGGTTGTGCATCAGTCAAATTTAGTAATCAACATATCTTTAATGGCTTGCAATATAATCTCTTGTTCTTGTGGAAATTAAACTAAGAAAGTCTAAATCATCTATGGGACTTTGCGTTTTTAGTTAAGATTATGGAATTTGATCATCTTAATTTCAAAAGTGTGGATACAAAAATTTGAACACATTGTTTTCTGGATATCTTTGAAATCAATTCTACAGTTAAAATAATTAATTTTTGTTTGGATGAAATAATGTTTACATGAAGTTCTGATTGTTCCCAAAAATGATACACAAATCGGTATGACTGTACCTCTTACTTTTACATTAGCCCCCTCTGTCTCTTTATCCGTTCTTGGGTGGGGATAGAGGGAGAGGGGATTATAAGTTCCATTTAGGATTGTAGAATATAGTGAAGATGATGTTATAGCTTGGGGACAGGCACAAGTATGCAGAGTTTGGCAAAGTTATAATTCGTTCGATTGACAGAATAGTAAGGATGCAACAAATAACTTTTGTTTTGCGTTCTCTAGGCTTGAGCATTCTGCTGTGAACCTAGCAGAATCTATCCAGCGTGATGGTGCTGGCTCTGTTGCACCCTCATCATTGTTAGAGGTTTGCATTCCCCTTTTACTTTGCCGGGCAATTGTAGTCTGCCTCTGCTTACTAACTAATATTGGAATCGTTGTTTACTGTTTGTATCATGTTACAGACTGGAAAAGCTTTTACCTCAAAGGGAATGCAAGTGCTCGAGCTAGTAGGCAAGGAAACCTTGGATCTTCTAATCACAGAAACTGGTACAGAAGTTGATAAGAATTCTAAGCACTCTGATCTAGAAGGTGAAGAGGATCAGTTATATGAGGAAGTGGGATTTGATCGATGTTTCTACATATATGGAGGTCCAGAACACCTGGAGGTTACCCTTCTTAATTCGGAGTTAAATTTCATCTATGTGAAGGAGTAATTTATTGAAGCAATTGTATTTTTATACTTCCAGGAACTTGAAGCACTGTCCAGCCATTATGCACTATTATTCAACCGAAGAAAAGGAAAATTATCGTCAGAGCAGAAATATGTCTATGATGGAAAGCTTAAGCTGGTTCAGCAGATTTTCAGTCTGGACTCTGAATTGGATGGAAGTGGGACAGAGTCGGACAAAGGAAAAAAGAAAGATACTGAAACTGATGGAAATAGTGATGAGATGAAAAGCTTACATGATTCAAGTGTCAGCAAAGCTGCTGATATGGCTGCTGGGTAATTTTTAGCATCTTATTTTCTACTTTTATGCTATTTTGAAATCTTGTATTTATATGATTATATGAATATACTTGGTTGCATGGTTTATTGAATCACTACTCTAGTTCATGCTTTTTGGACTTTCATTATTTGCTCATTATCTGGTTTTTGAGTTTATATCGATGCATTATCTTTTTCTTTGCTCAATTTTTGAATTCTTTATGTAAAAATAAAAAAGAGTAAAAAAGATGATCTGCTAGGGTGTTCTACTCTTTGCTGTTGTTTTACCCACGAGTTTTTTTCACCAACAGTCCCTCAACTCTGGTGTACCTACCAATGTGATACCTCAACTCTTAATCGTACCAATGTGATACCCAGACTCTAGTATTGCTATCATTGAAGTACTTCCGTCAGTTTTTTTCAACTTTTCCGTTATCTTGGTGACGTGGCAGGTACGTGAGGCCCACAAAGAGGGTTAAAAGACAAAATTAACCTCATATGAGAGGAGTAATGTTTTTCCCGCCCTTTACCTTGAGAAAGACACCCAACAATTCCAATTTTGGCGCCAATTTTCACTCCATACTCCTTAATTTGTGTCTAATATCTAAACTAAAGAACTACCGCCAACCAGTCGACCACAATCTGATAAAACCTAGATCAATCTCATTTTCTATTTTTACCCTAGCACTTGTTAAACTAACAGAATAAATATATAAATTTATATGGAACATCTCATTTCCACAATCTCATAAGAATATAGAAACACATAACTTAACGAAATTCAACTACATGTACCATTAGTTCTTACAAGCAAAAATCATGGCAGATCAACATAAAAGGTGGCAACTAATGGTACTTAAACATGTATTTGAATTTCGTTAAGTTATGTGTTTTTATATTCTTATGAGATTGTGGAAATGAGATGTTCCATATAAATTTATATATTTATTCTGTTAGTTTAACAAGTGCTAGGGTAAAAATAGAAAATGAGATTGATCTAGGTTTTATCAGATTGTGGTCGACTGGTTGGCGGTAGTTCTTTAGTTTAGATAAGAGACACAAATTAAGGAGTAGAGAGGGAAAATTGGCGCCAAAATTGGAATTGTTGGGTGTCTTTCTCAAGGTAAAGGGCGGGAAAAACATTGCTCCTCTCAGATGAGGTTAATTTTGTCTTTTAACCATCTTTGTGGGCCTCACGTACCTGCCACGTCACCAAGATAACGGAAAAGTTTAAAAAAACTAACGGAAGTACTTCAATGATAGCAATACTAGAGTCTGGGTATCACATTGGTACGATTAAGAGTTGAGGTATCACATTGGTAGGTACACCAGAATTGAGGGACTGTTGGTGAAAAAAACTCTTTACCCACACATATATTTCAGGCAAATATGTTTACAAACTATCTTGGGAATTGAGAACTTAAAATTTAGTTCTTTGCATTGTGTACCTGTATACAAATATGAACCAGGCAACCTGAAAACAAACTCAATATGGAATCTCAACCATAACTATGTTTAAATTCTGATGTATGAAATTATACCTATGTCATTGTAGCACTTGTGTTATTCTCTACACATCTCAGTCTCTGTAATTTGAAGAAGTTGGAATTTTCCCAGAATTATTCGTTAACTGAAAACTATTCGTTAATACTTGACAATGTTGACATGCATGATGTCTTTATATTGTGGTATGTGAATCCGAGCCTCGTGAAA
Source organism: Argentina anserina (assembly GCF_933775445.1). NCBI lineage: Eukaryota > Viridiplantae > Streptophyta > Magnoliopsida > Rosales > Rosaceae > Argentina > Argentina anserina. The sequence continues at coordinate 4,568,348 of NC_065873.1, read as the reverse complement.
AATTGGAGGGAGCTAATATGTATGTTTCAAACCTAGTGAAATTTGATTAGCCTTGTCATATTTTCAATTTGAGTTGCATACTGTCAATAGAAGTGAACTATCTGCTCACATCATTGTTTTGTCCTTGATTAATTGCTGCCCTTTGCATTTGAATTTTGTTTTGTTTTTTGCACTTTTTTTACATGCATGTCTTCCTTTGTTTAATCATTACCCTTAAAAGTTTAAAGGTACAGTTGCCTTTCCTACCAGCCCTGGGCTAATCTGTACTCTACATTTTTCAGGTTCACGAATGCCTTAGCAGGACTAGCTGTTAATGATATAATTCAAAGAACTACCGGCAGACTAGAGACCCTTCACTCAGAGGGTGTTCATGTATGATATTTATATTGTATTCTTGCTGCGTTGCTTCTGTTGGTTTGGCGTTTGTAGTTTTCACATTATCATATCTCTTTGCAGAGGCTCTCTGAACTTTGCTGCTCTGCAGTATCTCAACTGCTGATGCTTGGTAAAGCCGTCATATCAAATGGAAACAAAGCTGAGGCTGAAGACGTGGATGCTGATTTGGGTATTATTGACTGGCCTGAAGATTCTGTTGAAAAAGCAAAGATAATCAGATCAAAAGCACAAACAATGACAGGATATGTAGAAGCGGTGTCCAGCAGTTTCATTACAGGTTAGCTTTACGGTGTCTTCTATTTTGTGGTCATATAGACACATTCAATACCCTTTACTACATCTCAAATGTGCCATGAGGCCATTGATAAGTGTTTACTGTTATAGTTGAGAGGATAAATACTCTATTATGAGGTCTTTGTTATGACCGGTTCATTATATAACCAAGGAAATTACTCTTTAGTCGTAACATCTACATAGTAGTTTCAAATATCGAGTCATGGATCATTACTTCTGATACATGTTTCATGTTATGACTCTTGATATGATATCTACTGACAATTGTTGGAACTTTTCAGGCATATCTGATGTTGCTGAAGCTTATGTAGCAGCCATAAAGGTTGCTGCAGAATCCCAAGAAGTACTTCCACAGACATCAATGCAGGAAAAAGTGAATTCCTTCTCTGAACATCTGCGTAGTGACCAGACCACAGCTTTGAGCAAAATCCAGGACGGGCTTCACTACTTGTCTTATGTTGTGGTTTCAACCTCTATGCCTGCGGCTTAATAAACCCAGTTCCTTTGACATGCCATAAGCTATGTATTTTGATTAGCTTTGTAAATAGTCACATTGGAAAGTGGGTTTGGATTCTGATGTTTCAATTGTAGTGTTGTACCACTGGATACGAGTTCAATATTCTTTACTAGAATTCTAAATTGTTAGCTAGCTTTAAGGACATTGAGGAGAAAGGTTAGAGATCATATAATTCGCTGAATTAAGGTTTTTATTCAACACTTAATTCCATCGTCATTTTAACCATTCGGTCGGTTCATTAACTGTGACACCTTATCTGACGAAAAGGCATATCCACAGAGCTCTTCCCTATCATATACTGACATGTTCGACGTTATCATAAGCCGTAACCTTATAAAATAGGCACTTGTAGCTGTGCTGTCTTTATCAGATCATCTTACCTCAATACCCGTCTATGTTCATTATGCAAAAACCAGAAAAGTCTCAAGTATCACAACAAACCATCACCAAGAACCATTGTCAAGTGTCAACAAACACAGCATTCTAGGGATTTCTAGCTACAATCTGTCCTTGAATCTTAAGCCATGGGAGAAGTTGATCCAGCCTTTATCCAAGCCATTGATCAAAGACCGAGGCTCAACCCCACCATCCCAGTTGATGATGAGATCCCTATAATAGATCTCTCGGTTCTGAGCAGCAGTTATGGTGATACCAAACAACTTGTCTCAGAAATAGGCCATGCTTGCCAAAACTGGGGATTCTTTCAAGTTGTAAACCATGGGGTGCCATTAGAATTGAGTGAAAAAATGGTGGAGGTTGGTAAGATATTCTTTGAGTTACCACTTGAAGAGAAGAAGAAGGTGAAGAGGGACATGGTGAATGCATTGGGGTACCATGATGGCGAGAACACCAAGAATGTTAGGGATTGGAAGGAAGTCTTTGATTTCTTGGTGGAAGATATGACTATGGTGCCAGCATCTCATGAACCAGATGATAAGGAGTTGAGGATATTGACTAATCAATGGCCTCAGTACCCTCCTGAGTTCAGGTGATATTCTTGATTAACTTGGTTACTAGTTTTAAATTTGACCAGCTTTTTAATATGAAAGAATACTTGGCTATAGAAATGTTTCAATAAAGTTGGCCAATTTTTTTTTAATTTGAAATGAATAGCCAGAAATTGGAGAAATCATATGGACTAAACTGGTTAATCGGGGTCTTAGAAGATTCACTAGTTTGGATATGTTAGGATTCAAGCAAAACTGGTTTGGCTTAGAAATTATGCAGGGTAATTGGGTCTGAACACTGTCACATTTGGTACTGTTTAGATCTAATTTCATCGTAAAATAAAGTGTTGCTAATTTATAAACTGCCCTTATTTTCTTACATAGTAACAGGACCTTCTAGTTTATTGCTGCTAACTTTTGCATTTGCCTTGAGCAGAGAGGTTTGCCAGGAGTATGCTGGAGAAGTGGAGAAGCTAGCTTACAAGTTATTGGGACTAATTGCTCTGAGTTTAGGTCAGCCAGAAAACAAGTTCAATGACTTCTTTAAAGACCACCAAACGAGCTTGATCAGATTCAATCACTATCCTCCATGCCCTTTTCCTCACTTGGCTCTAGGTGTTGGCCGGCATAAGGATGCTGGTGCCTTAACCGTCCTTGCCCAAGATGATGTTGGAGGCCTGGAAGTTAGACGGAAATCAGATGGAGAGTGGATTCCGGTTACACCAACACCAAATGCCTATATCATCAATGTTGGTGACATGGTCCAGGTACCATTTCGATGATGAATATTGTAGTTTAAGTAAAATGAAACTTCGTCATTATGTCTCATGAACAATAATATACGCAAACATCAGCAGGGAAATGTTTTGTTGCTTCACTTTCGAATTTATACTAATTAATGAGTAGTAACAGGTCGATAATAGAAATTCTAACATACTAGATATGTTGTGAAATAGACTGTTATCAAGTTAAGTTTCTACACTACCAATCCAGTAGGTGGATTTTCATTTCAATCTCTGGTGTGAGGAATTTGATATCGACAACATAGCATACTAGACATAAGATATCTAGAAATTACTGGTTCTATGCAACAACAAAAAGTGGTGAAAGAAATTATGACTATGTATAAGTTTACTTTGTGAATGGTGTATGTGCAGGTTTGGAGCAATGACAAGTATGAGAGTGTGGAGCACAGAGTAGTAGTGAATACAGAGAAAGAAAGGTTTTCTGTTCCATTCTTCTTTTTCCCAGCTCACCATGTGACAGTGAAGCCCTTGGAGGAGTTATTAAACGATGAGAACCCTGCCAAATACATGGAATACAACTGGGGAAAGTTTTTCGCCACCAGAAATCGTAGTGATTTCAAGAAACTTGACGTGGAGAATATCCAAATTCATCATTTCAGGTTACCACAGTAAATGATGATATGATATAGGGTGAAATGTTAGCCATTGCTTGGCATATGAGAGTTCATCTAACTTGTTGTGATTACTGTTGTATCACTTGTATTAGCCATTGCTTGGCATATGTAATGAGGTCATAGGGTGAAACCTTGATTTACTTGTGCTGCTGCTTCATATCTGTTCAGTCACTACCATCATCAAAGCCGAAGGCATACCATCGATACTGGATAGACCTCTATCGATTGAATTCCCAGGATACGTTCATTTCTGATCCTAAAGCCATTGAAGTGCTTGTTAGAGAATTGAAAATAGCAAAGCATGCAAGAACTGGGGCTTCTTCCAAGTGATCAACCTTATAGTGCCATTGGAAAAGAGCAAAATGATCTCAATCAGAAGCTAAGGAGTAATTTGCTCAGCCTTTGGAGGAGAAGAGAAGGATAAGGAGGTAGGAAAAATGTGTGCTAGCTTGCTAGGTTACTATGACGCTGAACATACCAAGAATAGAGGTTTTTGATTTCCTGTTCGACGAAGCTAGAGATTAGAGAAATAAAGATCACCATTAGTCTACTTTTTACCATTAGTCAGAAAACTTTGACTTGAAGAAAAGCCAAAGTGAAAATAGGGTTTCAGTCCCATAATAGTTTATTTCAGACACATAACCCTAAAGCACTGCACTGTACTATAACCCATTACAATTGTTTCTACAGTATATTGTTAATCGGTAGAGGAGATTCAGGAGAAGGACTCACATCTTGGTATGATATCAAGAAGCCACATTTTCAATCGGAGGAAGAGAACGATCGCATGATTAACGGAGGAAGGATGGATAAACTGGAGAAGGAGAGGAAAAGAATCCATATAGAGGAGCCTGATTCAGGCAACGCTACTCGGACCAAACAGTGGGTACGGGTTCGAAAAAGTTTATCAGCACAGGACAATTCGGGAGAGTTTTCTTGGCTTGTCCGGTGGGACCAAGTTCCAAAATGCCGCCGGTTATGAAGTTGCTTTTTTATTTATGTTATTGTTTTTGTGATCTAAAAAGCGTTTTGCGTTTCGTAATTTGGAGTGTTGGGTTTAGTTTCTTCAATTGAGTTCGCTATTTTCCATCGTGTGCACACTATTTCATCCAGCATTTTGCAGCTTTGGTTCACATTGATACATATCTTATAAGATTAGTAGGGAACTTTATGTTAACCTAGGAAGCACGGAATCGCACACGAGCCCACGTTTTGCGCTTCAGCAAAGAGGAAGCACCGGGGAAGCGCGTGGAATCGTGATTCCTGGAAAAGCCATTTCGGGAAGCGGTGGGATGCTCGGCGGAAGCGCCTAACTCAATTTTGGAAGCGTTTTGCAGCAAAGTTCTAAATATATGAAACTGAATGAAAACCCATAAAATAATCAAAATATGACCTCAGACCTTCTCTAAATTCCTCAAACCATGAAGACTGGGTTCGTCTCTCTCATACTCTCAATATCTCCGACGACACGGCGGCCGGTGAGATTAAAATCACAGGGCGAAATTGAAAAGGCAATAAGAAGAAGAAGAAGAAAGAAAGGTAGGAAATGAATGGGTGGTGGTAGATCTGCATATCATTTTGTGTAGGAACTCAATTGGTGGTGGATCAAAGGTTTATGAACAAACACCGACAAATTTGGAGAGGCGGTGTCGCGGAGGCATGCCTATCAGTCTATCACTAGGTCCACACATGCGTGCTTGTCACCAAGTCTTTAATTTGATATTTAATACTAATTGTTAATTACATAATGAGAATTGAGATCAATATTTGTGTTTTAATTTTAATTATTATTTCTAATTATAAGACTTAGTATTATTTTGTTACTAATTTTACAAGTAGGAAGCTAGAAGCCTATCTATATACACAATATATATATATATATATTATTTTATTTTAATGCTTCCACTATGTACTGTTTTCTAGTTTTAAAATAAGTTGTCTTGATCATCATACATCAATACCCATCTATGTTCATTATGTAACAACAAAATTATTATATGACCAAACCATCACCACCTTCTTCCACCAAGAACCACTATTATGTTTCAACAAACACATCGTTCTAGCTACAATCTGTCCTTAGATCTTAGGCCATGTGAGAAGTTGATCCAGCCTTTGTCCAAGCCATTGATCATAGGCCAAGGCTCAACCGCACCACCCCAATTGATGATGAGATCCCCATAATAGACCTCTCATTTTTAAGCAGCAGTCATGGGATACCAAGCAACTTGTTTCAGAAATAGGCCATGCTTGCCAAAAGTGGGGATTCTTTCAAGTTGTAAACCATGGAGTATCATTGGATGTCGTGGGAACCAACCTGGAAGGCCGTTCCAACTATGTCACATGCTAGGATATGTTGCTCATGTGCCTAACCCATCTATAGGATCTTTAGACCTATCTGATCCCTCTTCATCCCAACAACTTCACGGTCAACTTCATGTGGTTGTATTGTGTGAGATAATATTGGCGGGGTGTAAGACATTCTTTGAGTTATCACTTGAAGAAAAGAAGAAGGTGAAGAGGTCTGTGGTGAATGGATTGGGGTATTATGATGGTGAGCACACTAATAATGTTAGGGATTGGAAAGAAGTCTTTGATTTCTTGGTGGAAGATATGACTATAGTGCCAGCATCTCATGAACCTGATGATAAGGAGTTGATGATATTGACTAATCAGTGGCCTCAGTACCCTCTTGAGCTCAAGTGATTTTCTTGATTGACTTGGTTACTAGTTTTTTATCCTACCTTGATAATATGATGGAATACTTTGATATAGAAATGAATTAATGAAGTTGGCCAATTTTTCCTTTAGTATGAATTGAATAGGAGAAAGAATATACATTATGCATCTTTAATCCTTTGTAGGTCTTAGAAGGTATGTTAGGATTCAAGCAAAACTATTATGCAGAGTACGTAAATGAGTTTGAACATTGTCACATGTTACTTATTATATCTAATATCATGCACACAATAAAGTCTTGCTAATGAATAAACAGTCCTTAATTTTTTACTTAGTAACATGGACCTTGTAGTTTACACTCATATATCTGTTGCTACTAAATTTTGCTTTTTCCTTGAGCAGAAAGGTTTGCCAAGAGTATGCTAGAGCAATGGAAAAACTAGCTTATAAGTTGTTGGGACTAATTGCTCTGAGTTTAGATCAGCAAGAAAACAAATTCAATGATTCTTTTAAAGATCACCAAACGAGCTTTATTAGATTCAATCACTATCATCCATGTCATTTTCCTCACTTGGCTCTAAGAGTTGGCCGGCACAAGGATGCCAGTGCCTTAACCATCCTTGTTGAAGATGATGTTGGAGGATTAGAAGTTAGACGGAAATTAGATGGAGAGTGGATTCCGATCACACCTACCCCAGATTCCTATATCATCAATGTTGGTGACACGGTTCAAGTATACCATTCATGAATATTGCAGTTTAAGTAAAATGAAACTCCCCATCAATGTCTTATGAATAATACACGTAAACATCAGTAGGGAACTTTGTGTTGCTTCACCTTTGTACTAATGAGTAGTAACATGTCAATACATTCAGTTTTATAATATAAGAAACTATCTTCAAATCTATTTCTTTAATAAGTTTACTTTGTGAATGGTATTTGTGTAGGTTTGGAACAATGACAAATATGAGAGTGTGGAGCACATAGTAGTAGTGAATAGAGAGAAGAGAAGGTATTCACTTCCGTTTTTCTTCCTCCCAGCTCAACATGTGATGGTGAAGCCCTTGGAGGAGCTATTAAACGATGAGAACCCTGCCAAATACAGGGAATAAATCAGGGGAAAGTTTACGTGTGATGGTGAAGCCCTTGGAGGATCTATTAAACGATGAGAACCCTGCCAAATACATGGAATAAAACAGGGGAAAGTTTTTTGCCGCCAAAAACTGTAGTGATTTCAAGAAACTTGATGTGGAGAATATCCTAATTTATCATTTCAGGTTACCACAATAAATGATATGGGGTGAAATGTCAGCCATTGCTTGGTATATTTAATTGTTCATTTCGCTTCTTGTGATTACTGTTGTTTGTAATCAGGTCAGAGGCTTAGAAACTTTCTTTGATGAAACCTTGTGTTACTTGTGCTTCTGTAATATCCCACATCAGCCAACGGAGAGGGAGTGATGTGTCTTATATGTACATGCCTACATCCATCTAACACGAGACCTTTTGGGGGCTCAATGGCTTCAGAGGGGATGAGAACTCTGAAGTTAAGCTTGCTCGAGTTAGAGCAATCTCAAAATGGGTGACCTACTAGAAAGCTGCTCGTGAGCTCCTAAAAACAAAACCGTGAGGGCCAGAGATGAAGTGTCCAGAGCGGACAATATCGTGTTACGGCATAACAGGTGCCGGGATGTGACAACTTGTGCTTCACATCTTTTCAGTCACCACACTTTCACAGTTGAATTAGCCAATCACATACCAACCATATTATGCGTCTGTTTTTTTATCATTTTTATCACGTAATATATTTAACACAGGGGCCGGAAGAGGGTATAATTTTGATTCATTGGAGGCATCACTCTTCGTGGCCTCAATAAAGCTAATATATACTATCTCAATTCCAGTTATATTGAGTTTTTATACGGTAATTTGAAGTCAGAATAGTCCACTTATTTTGTTCTTTCTCAAGGACAATCCAGGTAAGCACAAACGTCACAGGTCTCATGACCACCAAAACAAATAGGGCAACACTTTCACAGATTGTAATTTCTTCCTCACAATGCACGAAAACCCGTCCAGGTTCAAGATAAAAGATCACACGCATCACTATAAAACCCAACATTTCTTCTAATTCATCATCCAGTATTTTACAAGTTTAGATTGCTGAAGACCACGACCAATACCAACAACCATGGGAGAAGTTGATCCAGCTTTCATTCAAGACACTGAACACAGACCAAAACTTTCCATCATCGAAGCCGAAGGCATACCATTGATAGATCTCTCTCCATTAAACTCCCCGGACTACATTTGTGATCCTAAAGCCATTGAAGTGCTTGTTAGAGAAATAAGCAATGCATGCAAGAACTGGGGCTTCTTCCAAGTGATCAACCATGGAGTGCCATTGGAAAAGAGCAAAAAGATTGAGACTGCGGCACGAAAGTTCTTTGCTCAGCCCCCGGAGGAGAAGAGGAAGATTAGGAGGGATGAAAAATGTGTGGTAGGTTACTATGACACCGAACATACCAAGAACGTTAGAGACTGGAAGGAGGTGTTCGATTTCCTTGTAAAGGAACCTACATTAGTCCCCTCCTCGACTGAGCCTGATGACAAGGAGGAGACACAGTGGTTTAATCAATGGCCAGAGAACCCTCCTGAGTTAAGGTAACTTGATCAATTGTTTATGATGCATATATTTGTCTGTGTATATACATTCCATGGTGTGATATCTATACTTATGTTCTCTCTGTTGGTATTGTGGATCTGATCAGGGAGGTGATGGAAGATTATTCTCAAGAAGTAGAGAAGCTATCTCTAAAGTTGATGGGACTAATTGCCTTAAGCTTAGGCTTGCCAGAAGACAGGTTCAAAGGCTACTTCAAAGACCAAACCAGTTTTGTTAGACTCAATCACTATCCACCTTGCCCTTCCCCTGAGTTAGCACTCGGTGTTGGTCGCCACAAGGATGGTGGTGCCTTAACCGTGCTAGCTCAAGATGAGGTCGGAGGATTGGAGGTGAAGAGAAAAACAGATGGAGAGTGGATTCGTGTTAGACCTACACCAAATGCCTATATCATCAATGTTGGGGACATTATTCAGGTAACTAACTAATGTTTCCCACTTAGCCTAAGATCCATAGGCCAAACACAGAGTAACAACTCAGTTCAGAAAAATTACTATGGCAAAATACACAGTAATTGACGTGACAGGAAATAATAACTTGAAGATATGTCAAGAAATGGACTCTGCAGGTTTTTTTTTTACACTACTTCTGAATTCGACCCTTTAGTCTATGACTGCAAGTATCTTATAACAAATGGATATGTTTATGCAGGTATGGAGCAACGATAAATATGAGAGTGTGGAACATAGGGTAATGGTTAACTTAGAAAAGGAAAGGTTTTCTATTCCCTTCTTTCTCAACCCAGCACACTATACACAGGTGAAGCCTTTGGAGGAGCTCACCAATAAACAGAACCCCGCCAAGTACAGACCCTATAGCTGGGGCAAGTTTCTGACCCTCAGAAAGCTCAGTAATTTCAAGAAACTCAAAGCTGAAAACATCCAAATCTATCATTTCAAGGTTTCAGAAGAAGCGAATTAGCTGTTTATTGAGACGAAAATAATGTTACTGAGCTTCCTGCACTGTGATAACGATGTCCGGAATATATTATCTATGTACAAAATATTGTCTTTTTTGTATACTATATAGTCAAAATAAACTTCACAATCATGGTGTGATTATACGATCTCTGTAATAAAATGACTACAAACATAATTTGTGTCCAAATTTAAGGCCATATTCTAGAAATATCTTGTCAAGGACTTCATTGCAATCGACATGAACATTAATAGAATTTGAAGTTATAAACCATGTCTCACTTCACTAAATAGCAGAAAAATAAAAATTACGAACATTATTGAGGGTGTGGTTAACTGCTTCCAGGGTGAAGGCAAAATCTGAGGACAAGGCTGATTAACAAAAAGAGAGAAGCGATGATATTCAATCGAACTCGTAATAAAATTAAATTTCTTCATATAAACACATGAATGACATGAAAATCTTATAGTATTGTATTGAGAAAGCAGAAAATGACAACTTATGCAAGCACAAACGTCATATGAATCATAAACTTCCAAACGTGTAGCACTTGATAATCTTCAACCAACAATTATTAAAAACCTGTCCAGGTTCAAGCCAAATGTTCAACCACGCACCCACTTCACAAACCAGCTTTTATTTTGGCATCAACTGGTTGCTTATCTTGTCACAGATCAAGGTAAGAAGCCATGGGAGAGGTTGATCCTGTTTTCATCCAAGAACCAGAGCACAGGCCAAAACTCTCCATCACCGAAGCCAAAGGCATACCATCAATTGATCTCTATCCTATAACATCACAAGATTACATATCTGACACCAAAGCCATTGAAGGGGTTGTTAAAGAAATAGGCAATGCATGCAAGGAGTGGGGGTTCTTCCAAGTGATCAACCATGGGGTGCCATTGGAGAAACTTGAAAGGATTCAGGCTGCTGCTAGGAAGTTCTTTGCTCAGCCTTTGGAGGATAAGAGGAAGATCAGGAGAGATGAAAGAAACGCATTGGGATACTTTGACACCGAGAGCACTAAGAATATCCGAGACTGGAAGGAGGTGTTTGATTTCACAATGGAAGAGACTACTTTAGTCCCAGCTTCACCTGACCCCAATGACAAGGAAGAGGCAACCTGGACTAACCAATGGCCTAACTATCCTGCGGAATTAAGGTAAGTTCATGATTACTGAACTCATATTTCAAACTTTGATTCTCTAATTTAATAGATTTCCATGCAGGGAGGTCTGTAAAGAATACACTCAGGAAGTGGACAAGCTAGCCCTAAAGTTGTTAGGACTAATAGCCAAGAGCCTAGGCTTGCCAGAACACAGGTTCCACAGCTACTTCAAAGACCAAAGCACTCGTATTAGACTCAATCACTATTCTCCTTGCCCTTCCCCTCAGTTAGCTCTTGGTGTTGGTCGCCACAAGGATGGCGGTGCTTTAACCGTGCTGGCTCAAGATGAGGTTGGTGGATTGGAAGTGAAGAGAAAGACAGATGGAGAGTGGATTCGGGTTACACCTACACCAAACGCCTATATCATTAATGTCGGTGATATTATGCAGGTACCGCCCCCCATCAGACTTCACCACACCAACTTGCTGTGTAATATTATTTAAAGTTGGTCATAATAACTTGTCCAATAATGATTACTATTTAAGATATGTTCCATAATCTTCGTAGTTATATATTGTGGCCAGTTTCAAGTAACAAATGGATATGGTCATTCAGGTTTGGAGCAATGAAAGATATGAGAGTGTTGAGCATAGGGTGATGGTGAACTCAGAGAGGGAAAGGTTTTCTATTCCTTTCTTCTTCAATCCAGCACACTACACACTGGTGAAGCCTGTGGAGGAGCTGATCGATGAACAAAACCCTGCCAAGTACAAACCCTACAGCTGGGGAAAGTTTATGACTCATAGAAGACTCAGTAATTTCAAGAAGCTCGGTGTGGACAACATCCAAATATATGATTTTAAGTTGTAGACTGATAATTATATTTATATTTTCAGCATCCTGTGCATACCATGCGGTATATGAAATCTAGAAAATAGTGTCTTTATGTGCAAGGCAGTAAGAAACTTTGAAAGCATGGTCTGCTTTGTGTGTGAGTGGCAATAAAATGGTGTACAAAGCCATTACTTTGCTGAAAGCTTGAAACACATTCAAGAGAGCCATTTTTACACTATCCGTTCCAACTTATTAGACATTATTAAGTTGATCTGTGCAATTAAGTGATTAAACTAGAATACCACAAGTTAGGAAACATCTCTTCAACCTTCTGGAAAAATAGAGAAAACAATTTTGAGGGTACAGGCACTTTATGTGGTACCGTGGTAGGGAGTAGGGACTAGGGAGGGTCAAAAGGGCGGTAAGAAAAATCAAGATGATTAATTCAGGAGAAAAGAATACAGATCCACTAAAACTTTATTAATTGTTGGCAAAATCAGCAGAACACAGGTAAGAAAACAGGTTGGGTTAGCACTTAGCAATGAAATTTTTTTAATTTTCAGTATTTAGTTCTAAAGATATGTGGGTAAGTGGGTTAACCTTAATAGTGTTACACAGAACAACTTAATAATGTCTCAATCAACATAATAAGATGTGGGTTAACCTTAACAGTGCTACACAGATCAACTTATGGGTTCAACTCGAGTTACTGTTAAGCTATCTAACATGATTTAGCAAAAAAATTGGATGGTTTAAGAAACAAGAACAGTATGACCAGATTTACAGTGAAGCAAGAAATAATCATGGATATCTGTTTCATACCTTTTAGTTTGAACTAAATTAAAAAGATGATGACAAATGTGAAGGTGATTTGGTTCCATCAATGTAATTCAAAATGATGAAACAGACAAAAAATTCTTTGTAAGACAATATGACCAAGAAAAAGAATAGGTTATGTACCTGGTCACTGATTAGTTAGCTAGTGAAGAATCTGACCAAGCATTACTAGTTGTGTATCACTATCTGCCGCACAAAAAGGCATCAGAATCTGCCGCCAGACTAAAGTTGCTCACATTATAAAGCCAATCATTCATGTTTCTTCCACAGGTTTTTCTTAGAAAATAAAGATCATTCCTTGCATCAATTACACCAGCCATGGGAGAAGTTGACCCAGCATTCATACAACACCCTGAACACAGACCCAAACTCTCCATAATCGAGGCTGAAGGCAGACCATTAATTGATCTGTCTGCAATAAACTCTCCAAACTCCATTCGTGACCCAGAAGCTGTTGAAGCAATTGTTAGAGAAGTAGGCAATGCATGCAAGGAATGGGGTTTCTTCCAAGTAATCAACCATGGGGTGTCATCGTGAGGTAAGATTAGGAGAGACATGAACAATGTGTTGGGGTACTTTGACACAGAGAATATCAAGAATATTCGGGACTGGAAGGAGGTGTTTGATTTTGATGTGTAAGACCCTACTTTAGTCCCAGCTTCACCAGATCCTGAGGATGACAAAGAGACTGAATGGACTAATCAATGGCCCGAGTATCCTCCAGATATGAGGTAACTCAATGGTGACCAAGAATATATGAATATACTGTCAGCTCATAATCACATTACATTAAAATGAAACAATAAATGGTTAAATTCAGCATTTTAAGCGGAATAATTTGGAGCTCATAATTTACCTGTGAGGTAAAATGTGTATCAAACAAAAACACTAGCTCTTACAGGGAAACTTTGTGTCAAGGATCTCATGCATGTCAGCCTAAACAAACATTCTGAGCCTAATTTGTCTGATCTAATAGATTGCCATGACCAGGGAGGCGTGTCAAGAATATGCTCAAGAAGTTGAGAAACTAGCTCAAAAGTTGATAGGACTTATTGCCTTAAGTCTGGGATTGCCAGAAGACTGGTTCAAAAACTACTTCAAAGACCAAACCACTCGTATCAGACTCAATCACTATCCACCTTCCCCAGAGTTAGCACTTGGTGTTGGTCGCCACAAGGATGGTGGAGCTCTAACTGTGCTAGCTCAAGATGATGTTGGAGGATTGGAAGTAAAGAGAAAAACAGATGGAGAGTGGGTTAGGGTAAATCCCACCCCAAATGCTTATATCATCAATCTTGGTGACACTCTTCAGGTTCCACTCTTCATGACTCATATTAACCGGCCATGTTCAGAACTGGAATTTGTTTTAGCACACTAGCACTTTCAGGATATATTAAATCACATATTTCATGATTCCAATGACAAATGATGTTTATGCAGGTTTGGAGCAATGAGAGATACGAGAGTACAGAACACAGGGTGATGGTGAACACAGAAAAGGAAAGATTTTCTATCCCGTACTTCCTTGGCCAGCACACTACACCATAATAAAGCACTTGGAAGAGCTGATCAATGAACAAAATCAGGCAAAATATAGGCCATACAGTTGGGGCAAGTTTATGACTCACAGAAAGGTGAGTAATTTTAAGAAACTCAATGTGGAAAACATCCAAATCCATCATTTCAGGATATAGAAACAAGTACGTGGAATGAGAGTATGACTGAGTGATAATAATGTTATTTCAGCTTCAGGGGAAATCTATGCTGTTTACATAATCCAGGAAATAATGTCATTTTGTATATAATGCCATATTAGTAAGAAACTTTGGGAGCATGATATCATACTGTGGTTATTGTACTAAATCAACAATAAAATGTAGTGCAAAGTATAACACATTATTTTGCAGTATCCATTAAAACAATTAGATATTATAAAATCTTGAGATGAGCCATTGGGTGATTTTACAACTTAATCTTTTGGAATAATGAAGTCTGTCCCCTAAACATTAAAATTTAAGGTTTTAGTTCTTAAACAAGAGGAAAAACGTGTTAAGGTATCGTAATTTATCACCAAATTAGATATAAGTTCACTGGCAATCTAGTATTAAACATGAACCCAGAACTCTGGCTTAGGGTTAATATGGCCGATTGGCTGGCTTAATATATATACCGTAATCGCAACATGATATGGCACGGTTGGCACCAAAGTAACCTAACAATCCTACAGTGAGAAGACGCAGCTGGTATATTTAGATCAAAGTCATCAAACGACTGCTTACAGCAACAATAGCGTGTCCTACTCTCAAGTTTTTTTATGGCATTGTTCATATAAGTTTTATGGAAACAGCAAAAGGTTCACTTGCACACCTCCAAGTACACTAATTTGCTTGCCAGATATTTCTGGTTCTCAGATCGTAAGATGAAGAAAGACATTGCAAGAACAAGCTCAACTGGTGAGAAACCATTTACTTATATCATAAAATCATTACATAGGAAAAAATTACAGCCAATTCATAACTCTACCCAACTATAACAACTACTGAAAGTCATACACTCGGACTATCAGGTATCGACCTACTCGGCCTCAACCTCACAAGCACCAGACTAAGATAATTTAAGTCAACAAGCTATCTTAGATTACGCTAATCAAGTAGTGTCACTGGAAATCATAAACCGGAGACTCTTAGTTCTCCATCAATCCATAGTGAGGAGAAACATCAAGTATCGGAGGATGATATCCCGAACAATCGGAACCAGTTTCTTCAAACCGCATTATGATAATCATCTACGGTTTCTTTCATTCCATCTAACTGCGACATAACATATTCCAGTTTCTTGCAACAAATCTCATTAGCTATTCTCGAACTGTAATCACACTTCTCAAAGGGACGGTAATCACAGGCACTTTTGATCTCATCCCGCAATGCCATTTGAATATCCTGATTTGACAAAACGAAAACAAAAATTCCTAAAATCCTCATCCTCAATTCTCAAAACAACAAGCCAAAAAACATCCAGAACCAACCTACTTTACTCTCACTTAGATTGAAACTTCCTCACACTATGCTACAACTCTCTAAAATAGACACAATTTGCGAATACTTTCGATTATTGATCAAACTCAATCAACACTAATAAAAGCACAATCTTTTCAGATCCTCCTCAAACCCTATTACTAAAGTTTCCGACTTTCGATATGACAACATTACAAAAGCACCAAATTTGCAGTTAATTTCTCAAAATTGAAATCTAGGGTTCCACTCAAATTCCAGAACGAGTGTAATTTGAAATTGGGAGATGAGATACCTTGATCAATTGCATGAACTCGCGGACATGGTTGTTGATGGACTCTCTTCTGGGACCAGTAGGGTTTGCGAGCTCGTCCATCACACTTCCGGCCAGCTCCAAAACCTTGACGATTCTCTGCAACAAGTTCAATTAACCCCCAAATCTTATTTATTAATCAAAAATAAATAAACAAGTAAATACTTACTTTCTCCACATTTTGAAGCCTCTGCAATGAGGTGTTCTGGGTCTGTGAATCCATGGCGTTTGACTGAGAGCTCAGCGATTTGTGAAATCCATCACTCTCAATTCATTTAGGGTTCGATTTTGCGGGTTCGGGTCTTCTGTCGGGTTTGGGCTAGAAACTTGGCGTTGGGCCGACTGTGAAGTGATGTTCTTGTTTTTTTATGGTTAATTGAACGAGAGCTAAAGCAAAGCTAGACGCTTCATCGAGGCTTTTTGCTTCTTGAACTCTAGACAAACTAACTGCTAGCTGGCCTGCTATCATTCTCAAAATCCAAATCATATTCGAATCAGTGATATATCTTGTGTTTCTTGTCCACGTAAATGCGGATTCTCCTTCAAATTAAACATGAAGCTCGATGCAGGCACGTACATACGTATCAATATGACAATATGCAGGCAGGCACATACGTATCAATATGCATGCAGGCACATACGTATCAGTATATTGTGGGATGTTACACTACTGTTGGCAGAAGGAATTAATTAAATATTATTCCGGCACTAATGGTGTGTGTAAATTTATCATGCGTTTAACATTATAACGTGTCTGAATTTTTGTCAGTTTCTTGTACGGGAGTTCAGTTTAAAGGGTAAAGGAAATGATCGAGCGCGGGAGACTTTAATCCATCCTCTAGAGCATGATCAGTGGAGATAGACCTAGACCGACACCGATGGTCTCTATCTCTGAATTCCTCGTCGGTTCCAGAGCAGTAAAGAATAAAGATGCACAGGTACATTGATCGATCAGTATTCCAGAAATAAAAGGAGAGGTACGCAAAATGACCTATACTAATTATACTGATGTTTTGGTTGAATTCACGTTTTGGCGTGCATCAATTTAGATCTGCTGGTAACATCCAATAATTTGGGGGACTGCTTATAAAATATAAGCTTCACGTACCATATCATTCTATTGTACGTTAAACTTTATCACATGATTATTATGTTCGACTCTATGAGAATAATTAAAATTCACTCTTTGTACGTGCAGCATATGTGCCTACTCAAAAAATACAAGTATTGTGGGTGTGAAGGCTGTGCCAAGAACTTGGCGAAAACTCAGAAGAGAAGTGTTGAAAGAATTACCACAGTAAGGTTACCGCCCACAGGTGAAGATGATATCGCCAATTCGAAAGAAGGAAACTAGTGACGAAGAAAAGGAGGCTGATCACCCACCACAACTCCACTACTAATTATAATTAACCACGAAAGGCAACCAACACGGGGGAAGAAGGGTAGGAGGCCAGGATCGAACAAGTAGTGGACACATGCACCATGCATGTAGGAGAAGAACATTTAAGCTGGGAATGACACTCAAGATTTCAATGATAAAAATACCAACAGTTGCACCATCGTGTGAAAGAAGCGAAATTAGTTTTCTACCGTTTAACTTATAAAACGTCTCTTCTTTCATTAAAAGAAAATATTAGATCGGGGAGCACGTCATCTGTGCCCAAATTCCTTATGTCAAACATGTGCCACCCATAAGAACCTGACATGCGGCATACACTCAATCCAACTTAACATACTTCTAATTACCAAAAAAAAAACTTTACATACTTCTAACTCGGTAAGGTTTAATAATATTTAATTTTTTATCAAAGAAAAAGCTGAATATTTATGTGATTAAAAATATATATTATTCGGGTCTTTTGCCTTCATTCTTCTTCAACCACGAAAACCGATTAGTTTTATTGGAGCATATGAGCATATTGGAGCATTGGGCAGACTGCAAGTGGCAGACATGGTTGTGCAGGCTGTGGTCTTTGGTATTAATTGTTGATTGAAGATTTCTGACGTTCTGCATTAATTATTGATTGAAGACTTCACATTCTGTATTAATTAGTGATTGAAGACTTCTCTCGTTCTGCATTAATTGTTGATTGAAGACTTCTCTCGTTCTGCATTAATTGTTGATTGAAGACTTCATATTCTGCATTTATTGTTGATTGAAGACTTCACATTCTGCATTCATTGCTGATTGAAGACTTCACATTCGTTTAGCTTGTTAAATAGGCAGAATTGTTGCTTTTCGGTGAAAAGAAAAGAAAAATAGTTTCTTTTGAACTAGTTTCATTCTCTTTATTCTTATGTCTTCATCCTTCAACATGGTATTATAGCAGGATTCATAGCATGTCTCTTTTACTCTGCATCTTGGATCAGAGCAAGCTTCCTCATATGACATGTTTCTACAATCCTTCTTCCGCAAAACTTAATCTTCATCTTCATTCTTCATTAATCCATAATGGTCAGAGGAAGTAACTCTATCTCCATCTATCTCATTTCCGATAAGAAGTAGATCCAAATCGGAGTCATTATTTGATTTCTTCTTCTTTCATTTTGAAGAGAAATCAAGTTCGAGGTCATACCTCAAATCATTTCCGATAAGGAGTAAATCCAAGTCGGTCTCATTATCTGATTTCTTCTTCTATCATTGGGAGAGAAATCTGTTGAAGTTCTTCCATATAAGACTCCTCATTTGTTCATTGTCATTCCATGATTTCCTCTTTTCATTTTGAAGAGAAATCAAGTTCTGATATTTCCATCCCATTCCATTTTGGAGGAGAGATCGGTTTAGAGTTCATAACTCCTCATTTCATTTCTCCTTGGCCAATTTATTATTTCTTCTTTCATTTTGAAGAGATTTATTGTCCATGACCAAGATCTGATTTCTTCATCTTTCATTTGGATGAGAGATCTGTTTAGAGGTTTTGTTTTAACCTCATCATTTCTGATGTTGGACTATCAGAGTTTTTTTGTTTTTGTTTTTATATATGTTGGTTCCAATCAGATTTGTTCCCTTCCAGTAAGAAAGCCGGAGTCATATCCCGATTTGGCTTAGGGGAAGCAATTTTGAGCAATCAACCATTTGAACAAGTAATTGCTCTGTTTTTCTGGAATAATTTTGCTGCAGTAAAACCGAAACTGGGATTAACTCCGACCTCCGAATCTAGTTCTGTAATAAGGTACGGAAACTAGACACATAGAGTTTTCCCGGCATATGTGGCTTATGCTCTCAGATTGTCGGAGCAGAAAATGGGAGCCATCCAAAGTAGACGGACAGAGTTTCCAGTATTTGTTTCACTTATTCCCATCCACCCTCCCATCCATAACTTCTTTAGCCATACTTGGAGATTGTTGGTCAAGCTCGGCTGTCGTTTCTCTTGGCTTCGCTTGAGGGGGAGTATTGAAGCATATGAGCATATTGAAGCATTGGGCAGAGCTGCAAGTGGCAGACATGGTTGTGCATGTAGAGCTGCAATGATGCAAGGCAAGGTGTGAGAGAAAAGTGTGAATAATACGAAACGTATTCTTCAAGCTACATTTAATTGTTGAGTTGTGATTATTGCTTAGTAGTCTTTGGCATTAATTTCTGCATTAATTGTTGATTGAAGACTTCTCCCGTTCTGCATTAATTTCTGATTGAAGACTTCACATTCGTTTAGCTTGTTAAATATGTAGAAATGTTGCTCTTCGGTGAAAAGAAAAAAAAATTCTTTCAAACTAGTTTCATTCTCTTTGTTCTTCTGTCTTCATTCTTCAACAAGTTTAGAAAGGATCAGACCTCAACAACTCATCTACCCACGACGAGGTTCCGACTATTTCACCGTTTTATCTTGGCCTCAGAGTGATTGAAGTTTCATTTCGGAATCGCCATCATACCAGTGTACGTTCTTTGTTTCTCAAACAACCTCCGTCAAAGAACAATCTAAATGCAGAAGATTTTGTTGTAATTAATATGATTATAATGTGAATGGATGATAAAATCAGTGGGTGAGGGAAAGATCTTGGGTTGATGTCAACAGTGCAATTGAAATTGTGGACATCAGTCATAATATGCCTAACACCGAAAGCAATTTCCAGCAACCAATCTCCTTAATTAACCAAATTACTTTAAGGGGATGTGAGTTGTGAAAATACAAGACAGAACAAGAACGAGTAATAGCAGCGGAATATGTATAAGAATTTCACTTTTCTATTGAATAATTCATATTACAATATTACACCTTAATCTATAATAATATTATTCTAAAAATAATAATTTTTATTTGATAATCACAATCAAGTATGAAACACCCTCACTAAGATCGTTGTTTCAAGTGTCGATGCAACCTTACTAAGATCGTTGTAATCACACTTATGTCGATTTCACTAAGATTGTCGATGTTGCCACTAAGATCTTCTTCAATGGAGTCAATAAGATCTTCTTGCACTAAGCTTTTTTCTCCTCAATGAACATTTCTTGTCTTTTCTGCATGCATGTTCGACATCACTTTTGCAACACACCCACATATATATATATATATATATATATATTATAAATAATATATATATATATATGCCTAGCCTTCATCTTCTTTGTCATAGAAAGGAAATCACACTCACTTATTACAACCTTCATATCTTTCATTCACTTAGAAATGAATGATTTCACTCACTATTACAACGTTCTTATTGCTCATTCACCTAGAAAGGAATCATCCTTACAAAACCGAATGAATAAAATGATACAACACTACATCTATATCATTTTATGTAGTCAACCCTAATCACAATTTATCTCTTAATAAATCTGAAAATATATTTGAAAATACCCTACCGAATATATCTAGACATACCTATTAAAGATAGAAGATAAAGAATGAATGCACAACCTTCTATATCTAGATTATCTAAAAAAGGAACTACCCACATAAATATGGAATATATCCATTAATCAAAATTCATTTTCTATATCAATCTCTATTCAAATTTATTCCCTATTTTGCTAAAAATATATTTGAACATACCATTCCAAATATATCTCAAACTATCTCTATGGTATGTAGATCAACTAGGAAACTCAACTAATATATCTTTTAGCATATCTGATTTTTCATTTTATTCTAACAACTTGTCCTCCATTTCTTTGGATCTCCATTAACATCATGGAAGTCAATATGTGTACTTTCAAGTTTCCTGTAACGGTGTGGGGAGGGGAGGACTGGTTGTGAATTATAGTCAGTTTGGACGGATTGGATATCATGGACTCATGGTTGAAGAAGGAAGAAGAAAAGCCGCAGTTGAAGAAAGGAAGAAGGAAAGGCGCAGTCCACTACTCATTTCAGTCATTTGTTCTTTTTATTTTTCTTTTGATTAACTAAATAAAATTAAACATAACCGAGTTAGAACCCTGTTAAGTTGGATTGGGTGGATATCCACATGTCAAGCTCTTATGGGTGGCATAGGTTTGGCCTAGGGAATTTGGGCACATGTGATATGCTCATTAGATCGCGATTAGGCATGAGATTATTCAAAAAGAATCTATGTTATTTGGGTAATTATACAGTAATGTCATGTACATGTAGTTCTGCATATAATTAATAACATGACGTACTTCTAGCTGGCAAATAAAATTCCTTATTTCATTGTGTAAATGGCTAAATGCAAGTGCTTATTTATGGTTGGGTACTGAGGTGAGGACCCATATCTTTGGAGAGATTAGCTATAAACTGGAGCAAGCTATGCGGGTCCCAAACTTGGTCATGAAGCTTTTCATATTCCATAATCAAATGAACCAAGCTGTTCCGATCACCTTTCGGAGTGGCTTCAACAATGAGCCTCAAGCTCTTGTAGTGCTCTAGAAGAGGTCCATCAATGACTTTGAAGGTCACATAATTCTTATCGTCGTTTATGGCTTCAATCAGGTCCGTGCCCACTGTAGTTTTCCCATCTGCATGTGCAAATTAAGTTCCCTACTTCTTTCTAGCTTCTTTTCTAAATTTGATCATAATTTATCTCCTTACTGGAAAATGATTGTTGACTTTAAAAATTTAGGCTTCAAATGTCATAATTTTATTTGTCAAACCTAGTCACATAGACACATCCTATTCTTTCCAAATTTATGCAATATCATTATTTAGTAGAAAAACTATCAAATCATTTCCAACTCTGATGGTTTTTTTTAATATTTAAAAACCATATTTTATTCTATACATTTGAGTTCTATTTTTTTCCTCAATATATATTTGTTCTTCAACTTTTTTTCTTTGATTAAAAAAAACAAATAAACTCCCGAAAAGAAAAAAAGGTTAAAAATATATTTTTGATGCATATTTGTTTTGAATTTGTGAATACATATGAATATACACATATATATATAAGGGTCCTATATATAAATCATCTACAAAATATATAATTTGCACTAAAAATATTATGTAATTCTATAAAATTCATATTGAAAATCGTATTTTATTTATGAAAATGTTTATTTCCTTGCACAGTTGCACTAACTTCAATTAAAAAAAGTCAAAAGATCTGAATATGGAAAGAAAATATATTAAGTTATTAATTAAATTTATGACATCTTTGTAACTAAAGAGGTAAGAAATTATCATTAAGTAATCAAATTTAATTAAAGGGAAAACGAAGTCAAATGTAAAGAACAAATTATAACCATTAGATATTTTCAAAATAAATAATAGCCATTAAATTTAAAATGATTTGATGGTCTTTCTACTTAATAATGATGTTGCATAGTTATGGGAATGATGTGATGTGTCTAAGTGACTAGACTTAACACATAAGATTAAACATTTAAGGACTAAATTTGTGAGGCCCTATATACTTCTCTATTGTGATCATCTACTTCCATTTTTACGAGAGTAAACATATAAACATGCTTGCATATATTTATTAAACAAATAAACTAACTAAAGAAGCCCTAATTATTAAACATGCTTACAGATAGATATTTGATCTATCCTATGATCCTATCAATGTTTAGAAATCTAATTTTGGATCTAGCTTACTTGTACACGTACAACATATAAACTACGTTTATGTCAACTTAATTGAGCCTAAAATTATTAATGGCTTGATTAGGTAAATAAGCAAGTACATACCATAGCAATAGTTCCAGTAAATGACCGAACCCAGATTCCCCCATTGACCTTCAATTAACTCACAGCTCTGAATTCTATCAGGAATGATATTGGATTATTGGGAAGCTGGTGTGGTCGATGCGTATAGAGATTGTGGTACTTAGCAGCCGGAGCGTTGATCTCAACTTCCGTCTCCAACTTACCAAACAGCTCCGATGACATATTTGCGCGCTCCTCGCCAAATTCTACTTAATTAAGCTGCTGATCCTGTAGATTGTGATCGTGTTTATTAGTCTTGAAAGATTAGAGATCGAAACTTTCTTCAATATTGAGTACGATGTAGAAAGGAAGAACAAACTAAACTAAACTTTTGTCGAAGGAGGAAACATTGCCCTGATTATTTGCCCAGGCGTAGAAGAAAGAAAACAAAAGAGCAGATCTGCAGGAACAAACTCTAGAGACGACCTAGCAACGATCCGAGAATTAATATTTAACAACCAGTATTACTTAAGAAGAAACACGTTTTTAACGTGTAAATTCGTAACAAAATATCTGCAGGTCAACTTTTTTCTCTCCATTATTGCTTCTAGGATAATAATCCATTATTGAGTTCTGGGCTTCTGGCTTCATCTCATGGTAGGGTAACTTCTCCCGACTATCTGCGGCTCTATTGTGGTAGAATAGGGATCAACTTAATACTGGAGTTGTCCGTGACTTGCAATTTGCCTCGTAAAGTTATTATGTTTCTTAGCTAACGTCAAAGATTTGATATCAATTGGACAATTGCATAGTCTACGTACGTGAAAACTCGAAGTTACGCCGATTGTGAAAGAAGATCACAAGCCCACAATATTATTGTTAAGAACACTATTATGGCGCCATAATATGCCGTCTGATAGGACGTTACAATTTTATGTGGCATACCAAATAAGATTGTCACGTCAGTAATTAAAATAATCATAAAATATCATTTTTAAATCAAAAGATAATTTTATCCTTATACAATATTAATTAATCATAATTAATAAATAAAGAAATATTTTCGTTTAATAAAAAAGGAATATTTTTATAACAAACTACTCAAAAGCACCAGACAATAATTTAGTTTACAAATAACTCACTACTTAATTTGATAAGGCAAATAAGTACCAAAATTTACAAATAATGACCAAATGATGGCAAGTTACCACATGTCATAAAATATTTTACTTTCTTACTCCTCTTTAACCCATAGTGTTTGCTACTATTAATAGAGATGTTATATGCTACTGTCGATTAGAAAAACTAACTGCTACTGTCGATTAGAAAAACTAACTGCTACTGTCGACTATAAAAACTAACTGCTAATGTCGAGTTAAAAACTAGCTGCTACTGTCGACTTGGAATACACATGTTACTGTCGACTTGAAAGATACATGCTACTATTGACTATGAATCTAACTGCTACTGTCGACTTTGAATGTAGGGCTGGATTGGTTAGTATAACAGTCTTAATTTTCCAATACCATATACCAACCAATATATATTTGGTATGAAAAATCCACAATTTATACCAACCAACAACGTTGGTATACCAATTAAGTGGTACGGTTGGTACGGTTGGTAATGGGCTTGTACCAACATATTTAAGGCCCAAAAATTTAAAGGCCAAATCTAAATAAGTGAAATAAAAATTTACTAAATACAGACTCATAAATTAAACATTCCAAAGTCCGAATAGCCAAACTGTCAAAGTACTAACAAATTCTTAAAACGATTGAAAGTACTAACAAAGTTCATGAGTGTTGACATCTTGTATGCGGTGGTGGTGGTGGTGCTACTGTTAGGCCATAAACCCCTAACGCTTGATGCCTAAGCATTTGTCTGACCAGAGCTGTTGCTACTTAGGCCGCCCCTTCCTGCCTCAAAGCTTTGTGTCAAAGCATTTTCTACAACAGTAGTATAAATATATAATTAAATCCAATAACAAATCAGAAACACCAACAAGTTTCTCCTCATTATGCAATAACATTCATTGATCTTACATAATTAGGCAAACTAATTTCACAAACGGATTTCAACAACAAACTGATTTCACAAAACATGTACCTTATGCAATTTCATTAACAAACCATTTAGTAGCAAATTCAAAAGCATAGATTCAACTAAACTATATATTAATAATAATAAATTACTTAATTTAACAAAATATGTACCTCTCTCAAGATCCTCCAGCTCGTGGTAAATTATGAGATCATCTTCTGTTGGAGGTTCGTAGAGGTTGAAATTTGCATGTGCACATCTTAACCAATCCGAGGTGCAAACAAGGGCCTCAACTGTTTTTGGTGTCAAAGAAGCTCTGAATGGATCTACAACTCTTGATCCTAAGCTAAAAGCATTCTCCGAAGCCACAGTTGAGCATGGAACAACAAGTATGTCTTTTTCTAGCTTGGATAAAATCGGATAAGTTGTTTCTGCTCCCTTCCACCACTTGGCAATATCAAAATTTATGCCCGTAAGGCTGACATGCCTATCTGCTAAGTATTGATCAACCTCATTCTGAATGCATTGTGATTGCTCCGACATCCTCTCTCTAGCTATCTCCTTACTGACTTCATCAAGGTCCTCATAACCAACTTCATCCAACGCTAAATCATCTTCGAGAGGCTGCTCAGCTTGCTCCATGCCCTCACAGCTTTTATACTCTTCATACATCTTCAACAATATTTTCCTTAAATCCTCTTCTATCGACTGGATTGTAATTGGGCTTGCATTAATCTTTCTCATATCCATCTTTGCATATTGAAGCTTGTACCTTGGGTCCAACACATTCCCTACCAAAATGATCTTGTTGATAGACTCAAAGCTACCCCAATACTTGTCAAATTTTGTCTTCATTGAGGCTGCGACTTTCTTCATAGTAGGATCTTCTGAAATGCAAGCCTTGTTGATCTCACATTGCAAGGTGATCATCTCCATAAACAATACATTTGAAGAGATTGATTTCCAAGCACTAAGCTTTATGGTTGCAACATAAAACTTCTTCAAAAACACACAAAATGCTGCTACATACCTCCAGTTTTCAGAAGTTGGAGGTCCAACTTTATCCACAAAATAACTCTTGAACGCCTCATCCTCTTCGCTCATTCGGTTAAATGTCAACTCATACTTCAATGCAGCTTCAAACATAAGATATGTGCTATTCCATCTTGTAATAACTTCTAACAGGACATTGGTATTTGCCTTGCATTGTTCCAGAATTGCAAACTCTCTAAACTTGTCAAGTCTTTGTGATGAACTCCTCACATATTTGGCACAATTCCAAATGGCAGCAACCCCACTCTCTAACTCCTTCAAACCATCCTTCACACAAGTTGATAATATGACAAACACATCTTAAATGTAGATACTCTCCATTAAACATTAAGGTTTGATAACTAGTAAGCCTCCTCTTCATATATTGGACAGCCACATCATTTGCGCTAGCATTGTCTACTGTAATGGTAAACACTTTGTTGATCTCCTATTGTCTCAAACATTGCTCAAGTGTTCTCCCAATGTCCTCACCTTTGTGACTAGTAATATTTTAAAAGTTGATGATCCTTTTGTGTAGCACCCAATCGTGGTCCAAAAAATGCACAGTCACCCCTTAAGCTAACTCAACAACATAGCCTTCTCCATGTTGAACCTTTCTAGCACGCCCTTAGCAACTTGCTTCCTGTCCAAGACTGTCCATTGTGGTTCTAACTCATTGCATAAAGTCCTAAATCACTCCTTCTCTACAAACTGAAATGGAAGCTCATCCTTGATAATCATCTCAATACACCTATCATCACACCTTTTCTTGTTCCACCTTCGGTATCCAGTGCCTCCACTCACATTATATCGATTCAGCCTCGCTTGAGTGGGATCACTTTCCTTTGTTTTTTGATAACAAGGGTGCTTCTCACATTTCTTGCTATGATACAACATGGAGCTAGTCTCGTTCTTCTCTGCGAGGCACAACACTGTTTCTTGACAATAGTTGCAGGTGCAATATTTAAGATCAATTTCACCATTTGGAAGTCTGCACCTTGTAAAGTACTTCCACATAAGGCTTTTGTTTGAGGGCTCTTTTCTCTTTCGAAATCGGCTGCCTTCATGAGTCTCTTCATTTGCACTAGATGAAAATGATGGTGCAGTTCGTGGCATATGTGGCAAAGGTGGCAGAGGTGCAGCATATAAACTAGCAGTGGTATTTGCACTTGTACTGGATGTAACTGAAGGTGTTGAACTTGAATAGCCCATAGTACCATCTTGTGACATGAAAGAATCCATAGTCTACAATGTAACAAGAATAAAACATCAATTATAAAGTTCACAAAACAGAAACTGATTTTACAAAGCAACAATGAAAAGTTGAAAACTAAAAAGAGTATTAGAACATCCTAGCTAGCTAGAGTACACAACACATATATTGAAATATACATGTACATTAATAAACAAATAGCTTGATATCAAGCAAACTAGTCTAGTTGCATGAACGACTGTATAAGTTGGTTTCCCACTTGTATAAGTTGATGAACCAGCATATGTTTTAGTTTCCCACTTGTATAAGTAAGATATAATTATAACTTAGTTCAGTTAGTTTTGATGTCATTACAGTAGCCAGCTAAGTGAGTTATTTGTTGGAAAATGGTTGGAAAAAACCATTTAAAACCAAATTTTAATTGATTAATTAAATTAAGTTAAACTTATAATTAATCAAAGATGAACATAGATTTGAATTCTCCATAATGAGGGCTATAAGATCATATGTTTGTTTGTGTAATTTAGTTTGTGGGTGAATAAGAAATTGTCACTCAAAGATGGCTACTTAGAATGAGGGAAATGTATTTGTCCGACATTGGAAAAGAGAAGTGTTTAAAAGACTTTATATAGAATCCATTGTGTATGGATTGTAAAGTGTGTAAGCCCCCTTATACCCTCTCGCGCACGCGCATAGGTGGGGTGCAAATCCTAGGTCACAAGGGAAGCCCGTGCGACCTGCGGACACGAATGCAACACCGAATTGAGGGTCGGAACGCAGATTCTTTTTGCATTTCTGAAAATTCGGTTTTAACTTTTCAAATTCTCTTGACTGTTCAAATTCTTCTTTTGTAACAACTGAGTTATTGTGTTATGGAGAATTATAACATAATTGAAATCAATGTTTGTAACATATGTAACTCATATATGTTATGATATTTTGATTTCTATAACAGCCATCTTATTAATTGCTGATTGCAAATCCTCACAATATAAATAGCCATCATCCTTTCATTGTAAAAATCATTCCATTCGAAACACAATCATCTCCCACTCTCAAAATTCTTAGTTTTTCTCTGGTGATAGAAAGAGGTACCTATCAAGTTCGTTGAGGGTTCTAGTTAGTAGTGCAACTTCCTAGAATAGTTTAGTCATTATATACTAGGAGACAAGCGCCAAGCATCCTTGTACCGGTAGAGGAGGCGTAAACGTCTTAAGGACAGTGTGGTATCACACATGTCTCGACTAGTTCTTCCATCACCAATCGTTCGGTATTTTGGTTGAATTTCTTTTCGTGTTCGTCATTTCTGATTTATAATTATTTATAATTCGGCTTATTAAATTATATATGCAATATATCACTGTTTTTATAACAATCTTAAGACGTTTACTTTGATATTGCTTATATAATTTGTATTCGATATTTATCTACAATTTTTCAAATAGACTTACACCTTGTGTGTGTGTGTTTAGTTTCTAAAATGACTAACGGAGAAAATTCTGGAAATGGTAAGGGACCTTTGGTGCCAATTGTGCCTACTGCTCCCGTTGTACCTGTCTCAGTATCCCATGGGGAAAAACCTGAGAAGTTCAACGGTTTGCATTTCAAGAGGTGGCAACAAAAGATGATGTTTTATCTGACCACTCTGAATCTGGCAAGATTATTGACGGAGAATGCTCCTGAGTTCAAGGAAGATGACCATGGCGATCAAGCAAAGATTGCTGCTGTGAATGCATGGAATAATTCTGACTACTTATATAGGAATTATATCATGAATGGTCTAGCCTACTCATTGTACAATGTGTACATTAGCATGGGAACGGCAAAGGAGCTATGGGAATCCTTGGAGAAAAAATATAAAACCGAGGATGTCGGCGCCAAGAAGTTTATCGTGGGCCGCTTCCTTGAATATAAAATGGTGGATTCCAAAACTGTGATGAGTCAATTCTCTGAGATTCAGCTAATCCTACATGAGATTCACGCTGAAGGAATGCAACTAGGTGAAAGTTTTCAAGTGGCATGTGCTATTGAAAAGTTACCACCTGCTTGGAAGGACTTCAAGAATTATTTGAAGCACAAGCGAAATGAAATGACCATAGAGGATCTAGAGGTTAGACTTCGCATTGAGGAAGACAACCGAGGATCCGAAAAGAAAGCATGGATCAATGATGTCTCTGCCAAGACAAACATGATGGAACATGGTCAAGGTTCAAAAAACAAGAAAGGCAAGTATCATGGGTCCAAGCTGGGGCCGAAAGCAGGCATCTCCAAGAAGCCAAGGTTTGAAGGCAAGTGCTACAACTGTGACAAGACTGGTCACAAGTCTGTCGATTGCAACAAACCAAAGAGGAACAAAAAGAGGGAGGCAAACCTGATTCAAGCCGTCACTCAGGAGGTTGCTGACCTGAACCTCT
Organism: Argentina anserina; assembly: GCF_933775445.1. Taxonomy (NCBI): domain Eukaryota; kingdom Viridiplantae; phylum Streptophyta; class Magnoliopsida; order Rosales; family Rosaceae; genus Argentina; species Argentina anserina. The sequence continues at coordinate 4,538,640 of NC_065873.1, read as the reverse complement.
GTTGTATGATATCAGAGGATAGCATGGAAAAAGTCATTGATTATGATTGGGGACTAAATGACTTAGAGCTTTGGTATGACCAAGCCAAGTTTTTGGATTGATCTGTAGAACATAACTGAAATTATCGAATAAATTGATGTATGTTCTTAAAGTTTTTTTATGAGTATAAAACTCAGTATTGACAAATGTGTTTTGTCTGAAATTGATATATAGCCATGAGTGGTGGATTGTTTAAAATGACAATTGTGAGCCATGGGTGTTTTTCACCTATATGGATGAGTCTTCCTAATTTATGGTAGTGAAGACTATAATATATGTCAATTAACATGCACAAGTGTGAACTTGTGTAGAGACAAAATTGACTAGATCATCTTCTAAAGTGTTGAAAGAAACAATGAACCTCTTGATCTGATTCATGCAGATGTGAGTGATTTAAAATCAACGTTATCTAGAGGGAATAATAAATACTTTATTACCTTCATAGATGATAGCACGAAATATTGCTATGTGTATTTGCTAAAATGCAAAAGTGAAGCCATAGAGAAGTTCATTCTCTATAAAAATGAGGTTGAGAACCAACTCAACAAGAAAATTAAGGCACTAAGAAGTGACCGAGGGGGTGAGTATGAATCGCCATTTGCTGAGATTTGTGCTCAGAATGGAATTATACATCAAATGAATGCTCCATACTCACCACAATCCAATGGTGTAGCAGAACGCAAAAATCATACTCTAAAGGATATGACGAATGCTATGCTACTCAGTTCTAGGATGCCACCCAACATGTGGGGAGACGCGATTCTCACGGCAAATTACCTTTTAAATAAGGTGCCCAAAAGAAAGAAGAGAAAACTCCATATGAGTTATGGAAAGAGAGAAAACCATCCTACAAATACTTAAAAGTTCGGGGATGTTTGGCAAAAGTAGAAATTCATAAACCTAAAAATGTGAAGAATGAGCCTAAAACGGTTGATTGCATCTTTATTGGATATGCACATAACAGTTCGGCTTATCGATTCCAAGTCCACGATTCGAATATTCCTGAAATCCATAAGGATACAATAATGAAATCGAGAAATGCATCTTTCTTTGAAAATGTATTTCCACGGAAGTCTAGAGAGGAATTTAATTCTTCTAAACGGGCACGTGAAGACAACCGAGCTGAAACTGATGATGCTCAGTATCAAGTATCTGAGTTGGGGTCCGAATCTGAGTTTGAGGTTGAACCTAGACGAAGTAAAAGGGCAAGGACCGCAAAGTCCTATGGACCTGACTTCCTGTCATATATGGTTGAAGGTGATCCCCGTACCTTCAAAGAGACAGTTAGCTCTACTGATGGTCCTCTGTGGAAAGAAGCAATCAAAAGTGAGGTTGACTCCATCATGCAAAATCACACTTGGGAATTAGTGGATTTGCCACCTGGGTGTAAGCTTTTGACTTCCAAGTGGATTTTCAAAAAGAAATTAAAAGCTGATGGGTCAATAGACAAGTACAAGGCTAAATAGTCGTTGGATTAATATAGATATAATTTTCAAAAAGAAATTAAAAGCTGATGGGTCAATAAAAATAAATGATAAAGAAAAAAATATTTTTTTATAATAATCTAGATAGTCGTTGGATTAATATAGATATAATTGTCTTCTTACTCAAAGATGACATTTTATTACTATTTTAATTACTGATATGACAAGATTATGTGGTATGTCATATAACATTGTGGCGCCCAATCTAACGTCATATTGTGGCACTAAAACATTTTTCTAAAAAATATGTGTGGCGGCAATTTATTGTTGTTTATCTAAGTATTAAAATTAAGACGTGGAGTTAACTAGAATTAGTATATACCAAAGGAAAATGTTTTAGCGCCACAATATGGCGCCAGATTCGGCGCCACAATTGTATCTGTCATGCCACATAATATTGTCATGTCGGTAATTAAAATAGTCATAAAATGTTATTTTTAAATAAAAATACAATATTATCCATGACACAAGAATTAAAATGGCGCCCTAGCTTCTATTTTTTATTGTTTCATCGTCAATTACATGCCTAATTAGGGTTTAATACTAAGGTCAGCACCCATATCTTTTGGAAAGATCAACTTCAAACTGAAGCAAGCTATGAGGGTCTGAAACTTGGCCGTGAAGCTTTTCATATCCAACAATCAAATGAACCAAGCTGTTCGCATCACCTTTTGGAGTGGCTTCAACAATGAGCCTGAAGCTCTTGTAGTGCTGAAGGAGAGGTCCATCAATGCTTTGAAGGTCACAGAATTCTTATCGTCGTCCACGGCTTCAATTAAGTCTGTTCCTACTGTAGTTTTCCCATCTGTACGTGCAAATTAAATTTCATAAAATTAAGACCAATAATTACAATATGTAATAGGACTGGCATTCGGCCCAAACGGTTCGGTTTACAGTTTTTCAACATGTGAAACTAAAAATTGAACCGACCGGTTAGGTTCAGTCTTTTTCATTTTTTTTTTTCAGTTTTTTTAATTTATGTAAAACAATTTTACCAGTAATTCACTTAAGCACGGGGTAGTACTAATTTCCCAGCTTCACCTCCAACTCAATAACGTTAATACGTAATAGAATATCACAAAGTATAGTAATTAAGAGAATATTTAAATGCTAATAAAGTATATAACCTTACATCAAGATATACATACTTATCAATAACTCAGTATATGCATGAAATAAACAAATCAGTAAATTTGAACGTAAATGTGCAATAAAGTAAATGTACTTTAAATTAAAAATAATTAGACAATATTAGTTAGTAGTCAAAGGATTAGTAGTTATTTCTCTCATAATAAGGAAAGTGTCTGTCCAAAGTAGCAATTGTCCTTCAAATAATAGTGTCAAAGTCCGTCAACTTTCCGTATCGATAACTCAATCAATAAACGTCCAAATTAGGCAAGTGAGGAGTCTATGTTTAAGGATTGTTCGTAAGGAATTCAATAGGATAAGTCATACAGTAGAGTTCAAAGTCATTGAGTCCAAAAGGTTCAAACACAGTAGCGGTGCCGAAACCAATCATTAAGTTATCATCTTAGATGTCTACGTATTCTACTTGTAACAAACATTTCATCATTTTTTCTAAAACTATCCAGATTAAAAGTAGAGGTCATAAACTTTAATTTGATATAAATTTTGTGGAAAATGGTTAAGAAATAGGTGAGATATGAGTTTTTAAAGTCGTGAGTGCTACAAGAGAATTTCAGTGAGTTTAGTAACTCCAACTTTGATTAGCCATAACTTCTCCATTTCAAAACATTTTTTAGTGATATAAAAGCCTAAATTGAAGAATTGTTCATGCAAAATTTAATGCTATTGTAACCGTGTACAAACTTAGATGTTATAAAATACGAAAATATAACTCTTACCAAACCATGGTCTTTTCTATTTTATCTTTAGCTATGCACTTTGATAAATCTTAAAAGACAAATGATTATAAGGATGCAAGATGCACTTACCTTGAAGTTTCATGGGTGAAAGGAATGTTTTGATGTGGATCCAAAGTTGGATTACTTTAGTAAAGAAGGAACTTGTTTAAGAGAAAAAGAGTGAAGACTAGAATTTTAGTTGAGGAACATTGGCTGGTTGAGTTTTCTATTAACTAAAGAAACTTTCGACTTGCATGATTTCTAATTTTGAAGTGTGAAAAAAGCTTGAGGCAACTCACAAATATAATTATGCCAAGAAGGAACACAAAAATTTAATTCTGAACTACCCTTCTTGACTTAAGAGACCAACCAATAATATTGAGTTATGGTCTATCTAGTTAGGGTGGTTATTCACAAAGAAAAGAAAAACAAATAGTGTGATGGGATAAAATATAAAATTCAGCTAGATTCAAAACGTATTGGCATAAGGATTATATATATATACATGTATGGATATAACAAACACATTTATATGTGTTATTCTAAAAAGTAAAAGAATTTCATATATTATTTTCATACGATTTTCAATATATTTGCACTATTTAACACTAATATAATGCATAAAAGATAATACTATAAGTATTAGTCTTAAACTCGATTACAAAGTATCGAGTATACGCAAGAAAGATGAGCTAACGTACTCAAATCGTGGTCTAATATTTACAAAAAGAAATTTCTCTATCTTTGAAAGTATGAACCTTAGTATCATTGGTTTCTAAAGAGAAATATTAGAAAAAAATTGAATTAATTCTCAGTTAATATAACCTTAGAGTACTAAGTAGTAAATACTAAATTTCGGAGTATTACAGTCTACCCACCTTAAAAGAAAATTCGTCCTCGAATTTTACGTACCTTGTTCTATTTGTTATATGAACAAATGCGGGTGTTTCTTTCTCATTTCTGATTCTAATTCCCAAGAAGCCTCATTTTCATCATGTCGATTCCATTGTATCTTCACCATTGGATTTTCCTTAGTACGGAGCTTTCTTACTTCCTTGCCTAATATGCGAACATGTACTTCGTCATATGTGACATTTTCCACTAGTTCTATGGTACTATAGTCTATGACATGAGAATTGTCTGGCTTGTATTCTCGTAACATAAATACATGGAAAATGTTATGCACGTTGGATAAATATTGTGGTAGATCTAGTCGATAGGCTAAATCACCAAATTTTTCTATAATTTGGAAATGTCCAATAAACCACGGTGAGAACTTGGCAATCTTTTTTTTCCAAAACGGACAACGCCTCCATGGGTGAGACTTTCAACAAGACACGATCTCCGACATGAAACTCTACATTCCTCCTATCTCGATCGGCATAGGTCTTTTGTCGACTCTGTGCAGCTTTCAAGCGCTCCTTAATTGAAGCAACGACTTCTGCAAAATGCTTAACTACATCAGGTCTGAGATGAACGGCTTCGCGTACTTCAGCCCAACATATTGGGGTACGGCATGGTCTCCCATAGAGAGCTTCAAAAGGCGCCATCCTTATGCTTGAGTGATAACTTTTGTTGTAAGCAAACTCGATCAAATATAGGTGATCCTCCGAGCTCCCTCCAAAATCCAAAATGTAAGACCTAAGCATATCAACCATCACTTGATTGACTCTTTCAGTTTGTCCATAAGTTTGAGGATGAAGTGCAGTGCTCATGTCTAACTTCGTCTCCATTGCACTTTGTAATCTAACCCAAAATCTTGAGCTGAATCGGGTATCACGATCTGACACTATCGATACAGGAACTCTGTGCAAACGTACTACTTCTCTTAGGTATAGCTTACTTAAGACATCGATGGAATCTGTTACCTTTATTGGTAAGAAATGGCAGATTTTGTAAGGCGATCAACAATGACCCAAATTGCATCGTTGCCTCTTTGCTTCCTTGGCAATCCAGTAACGAAGTCCATCATGATGTGCTCCCACTTCCATTCTGGAATTTTGAGAGGTTGTAATAATCCTCCATTTCGCACGTGCTCTGCCTTCACATGTTGGCATGTAAGACACCTAAAGACATAGTTAGCAATGTCTCTCTTCATGTTGTTCCACTAATAGTTTTTCCGTAGATCTTTATACATCTTTATTCCTCCTGGGTGGATTGTGAATTTTGAACGATGTGCTTCTTGCATTATATCCTGCTTTAATGATGCAACATTTGGCATGCAAAGCCTCCCTGTAAAATGCATCCCTTCTTCTGTATGTGTACTCTAGTCTTCAAGGTGCTTCTCTTTCATTCCCCGAACGTATTCCACTAGCCCTTCATCTTCCCGTTGTGCTTGAATGACTTCGCTTATTATTGAGGTTGCACCACTAAGTTTCCAATAAACATCTCATTGATGTTCGTTGAAGGAGTAAGATTGTACTCAATTAGAGTTCTTAACATGCTCCAATCCTCTCTTATAATTGTAGCTATGTGACTTCGAGGTTTTCGGCTTAAAGTGACAGCCACTGCATTTGCTTTACCGGGATGGTATTGCAATGTGAAGCCATAGTCCTTGATAAGCTCCATCCATCTTCTTTGTCGCATGTTTAAATCCTCTGGGAGAAAATATACTTTAAACTTTTGTAGTCAGAGAATAGATCAAACCGCTCCCCATACAAATAATGTCTCCAAACCTTCAAAGCAAAAACCCCAGGTGCAAACTCAAGATTATGGGTTTGATAGTTCTTCTCATGAACCTTCAATTGTTGAGATGCATAAGCTACCACCTTCCCATTTTCCATGAGAACAGAACCAAGCTCTTGATGTGATGCGTCGCTATATATGACAAAATGAATCCCACTTCTTGGAATGGTAAGGATTGGTGTTGTCGTCAGCCTTTCCTTTAGCTTCTGAAATGCTTGTTCACAGTTGGCATCCCAAATATAGTTCACATTCTTTCGAGTCAACCTTGTCAATGGAAGAACAATTTTTGAAAAGCCTTCAATGAACCTCTGATAATACCCAGTAAAGCCAAGAAAACTGATGATTGCTCGATTACTCGACATCAATATTTAACCCTGTAAGCATCGTTAGTAGTATAAAGCAAGAGGGTATCGTTCACAAACCGGGGATCCAGCCAGGGCTTAGGATCACAATACTTACACGAATTCATAAAGGTTTTAAGGTTTGATATAGATTTTGGATTGAGTCATAAAAACAGTAAATAAAACCTAAACTAATATGTACATGTGATCAACCAACCAACACATTATCAATCACCAAAACATCTCATACAAAGGAAATCGAACCAAGCTCTATGTCTTTCTTCTAGCATCATGCCGAGACCATATATTGAACAACTAAGGTTGGATCATGCAATCTAAGTTCCAAATCAGTAACCTATATGCATAGACACTTAACACATTCAAGTCTTGCCACTCGGCTTCATTGAAATCTAACATGTTCATCTTACCACATAATCCCAAAGCCATGCATATCGAATTCATTAAGTATGTCACCTACTTAACCCCCAATCATGCAATTTCGAAAATCATATAGAAAAGAATAAACATGTTCATAGCATAAGTCTTTAATCCAACAACCTAAATATCATGCTACAATCGTACACATAACACTTAGAAATCAAAATTGATCAAGAACAAGGTTCGGCAGAAACCAAAAACAGAAATTCACAAAACCAAAACAATTTTCGAATCCTCTATATAAATTGAATCAAGTAGCTATTTCATAGACAAAATTGAAACAAGATTACTCTACACAAATCGCAAGCTTCATCCAAGAACAAGAATAAAACCAAAACCGAATTTAAACAAGAGTGAATCATGGTTACACTTTATAAATCAAGCAATCCACAAGTGTAGCCGAGACTTCTATGGATGAAACATTCCTCGCAGGCGTGTTTGAAGGCTATTGATTGGTGGGGAATGATAGGAATCAGTTTTAGGATTTCTTGGAATGGTGAAGGATGAATTCGGCAGAGCTATGGCTTGTGTTTGTGTGTAGGGCTGATGATGATCTGAATGGAGAGGCCGAGCCTCTATATATAGAGGTTTAGGAAGCCTTCTTGCCGTGCCATAAGGAAGTAGAATCCAATTGGGAAGCTGAAATCCTCTTTGTTATGGATTTGATTTATGTACTCCATATCCAACTTGATGTAGGAAACCAAGTCCAATAGGGAGATCACTTAAGGGCTGCACGACAACAATCTTGGTCCAACTAGGAGTAGCTAGGCCGGCCTCCTCTTCTCCTTCTTCAACTCGAATATGATTTCCTTGTTCAACTAGGAATGCATCTCGGCATCTCTACTTCCTTTCCAAATATGATTTGTCTTTCCTGAAAAGAATACGACGATTAAGGAATAGGAAAGAATGAAAATAGGAAAGTAGAGTCCTAGTCGAGTAAGGAATCCTAGCTCAATAAGGATTTCTAACACTTAGCACAATTTCATCATCAAATCATCTAAATTCGGCATAGCTCTACTTAGACATAGAAATGACAAATATGAACCTAAAACAACTAAATAAGAAGTAACAAAGCATAAAAATAGGGCATATATACATTAAGAACGTCACACTTTGTGCTCCTATCAACAACCCCACACTTAGACTTTGCTAGTCCCTTAGCAAACACTAAAAAGGGAAATCAAAACATAAAACGAAAACAAAGCAATTAAAACTAACGATACAACATTCTAATGCCTTCAACATTTTGTCTCAGAGATCTTCAAACTCATAGCATCAAGAATAACACTCAATCGAAATAGATAAGATGAATTCAATGGTTAATAAACACGAGATTTCGTTTAACAAGTAAGACATGGCAGAAACAAAGGTGAAATTAAGCTCGACATGTTCAAAACAAGTTCAAATTCAACTCACAAAGGATATACACTCCAAATCTTTTCTCTCAAGAACATGGCATATGCTTAAAAGCTTTTCACACACAAGAGTTATAAACCTAGTGAAAATCGAAAACCTCACGAAAGATACCAATCATATGCACAAATGAACCCAAACCATATGCTTACTCATGAAACAAACTCCACAACTCAAGAGCTACTCATTTTAAGAATCATGCGGATCTTTAGAAAATGGATAGTTAGGCTCGGCATTGATATATTTTTCAGGGTAAAGGAATCACAAAGGTCATCCTCAAGACTTAGCAGAGCAAAACATCCACCTTATGTCGCCATACTCCATAAAACAAGGGCCAAATCTCATCATGTTGGACCCATTCTTCACTTTAAACATTGTGAAAACGAACAAAGGCTAAAGTATAACATTATTGAGCCTTCAACAAATACATCACAACTCCAAATTCACAAAAACAACATGTATGCCGAGATCATCATTCAATCATTTTTCAATTTTTTTCTTTTCTTAGCCGTGCATCATGAATCTTTTCTTTTCTTTCTCTCACGGCATCAATACATTTTTTTTCCTCTTTTTCATACTCTTTTCACGGCATAACATACATACAATAGCATAACCCCACACTTGAATCAAATCATCACTCCATATTACATCAAGAATCGGCTCTGCCAAGCCTCAAAGACAAGGTAGAGATATAACTATACTAAGCAAGGATATAACATGTTGGTAATGAAAGAAAAGGCTTAACGTAGGCTCAAATGGGTTAACACTAAGGTGTCCCAAGCAGGGCTCAAATAGGGAATACGGCTTTTTGGATTAAGGTGGTGGAAATCCTAAAAAGATCCAACAATACTTTTCAAAATCAGAATATATTATGACATAAAGCTTCGAAAGTTTCACAAAGTAAGTTCTAGCATTCTCTAGTTCATTGCAATTCTATGGCATATGAATTGATCAAAAATAGATATAATGAGGTTATAAAGCCAAGAAACGATAGAATAAACTCTCCAAAGAAAGGCACAAGTATATGGCTCGAAACTCACATAGGTTCCATGAATCAAACAAGTAAAGAACATGCTCATTCTGTACCTAAGTTTCAAAATCCTCATCTACTACATGTTCGTACAAAATCTACACATCAATTAACCATCAAATAAAAATAAGTTCATTTCAACATCGTGATCATCTATCAACCACAAATTCAAAGATCAACTCATCCTAGACAGTCAAAGGCATACCTAGGACTCAAAACAAAAACAACTTAATCGAAAAACAACTCAAAATCGAAAAACAAACTCAAAAATTCAAACTAAAAATCGGAAATCAAAATCAAAACAACAAAATTGAAACACATAGGCATCAAACAATAGAATTCAACGAATGATGTATACCCCACCCCACACTTAAAACTTACATTGCCCTCAATGTACAATATGATAAGCAATGAAATTAAAAAGAGATAAGGGATAAGAAAATGCAAACACTCGTTGATGGCTCCTTCATTGACTTAAGTTTAGAGTCTATAGCCTAGACTTCTTCATTTGCATCCACTAAAAGAATACGACATGGTCATCCTCTTCATCAGAAGATATGATCATGATGTCGCCATTATCCCCCTCATCTTCACTCGAGTCCGAATCCCTACTCTTATAGCTCGAATCAACTTCTTCCTTCAAACTCGGATCTTCTTCTTCCTCTTCCTCATTGACACGGCTGTAAGACTCCCCCTCTTCAATTGTAAGTTCTTTGCTCACTTCCTTAGAGCTAGCACGAATCTCCTCTACAAGTTCCTTTAACTCCCTATGCGATTTTGCCAATTCCAAAATCGATTGTTGCATTTCATTGATCATCTTGTCTCAGTGGTGCTCTGTTCTTGTGGGTGTAGTCTTAACTCTAGCCGATCTACCTTTCCTCTTCATGCCAACTAGAGGCTTCAAATGGTCTCTAGTGTTCCCATACTCCCTAGCTTTCCTTCCATCTAACTCCATACCTTTGAACCGAGAAGTACCACTCACCCTAGAGCATGACGTCGAAACCAAACTATCCCTTCTTTCTCCAAGTACTCCAATATGCATGATCCTATCTCCTACCTCAAGGTTCATGAAGCCTCTTGGTGAAAACGAATCAATGTACTCTTGATAATCCCTTAGCAGACCTTGGTAGAAAGTACTAGTCAACGCATGTTGGTTCATGTCATGGTCTAACGATGCTACTACTTCTTGAAATCTCTTTAAGTACATGTGGTAGGGCTCAGCATCTTCTTGTCTGCATGCTTGAATCATCTCTCTCATCCTTGCTCTTCTTGCCTTGAGCAAGAACTCCTTGAGGAATGTTTCTTTTAGCTCATCCCATGATCGGATGGAATTCTCTGGAATAGAGTGCAACCATTCTCTTGCTTTATCAACTAGAGTGACGGGAAACACCTCAAGATACAATAACTCCAAGTCTCCACGTTCCATGGACTGAATAACCTGTTGCACCTTCGACTCAAAAAGAAATATATGGACATCAGCCTTCTCAATCTTAAACCCTCTAAAGATCGGCATGGTCTTCAAAATTTTGTATGTGACCTCCATACGAGTATGATTATGCCTAGGAGTCGGCAACACAATGCACCTAGGATGAAACGCAGGGCTGTCCCTCTCTGGAAACATGTTGTCTTCACGAAACGCAAACACCTCCATTGAACACTTGAAAATCTTCTTATGAATTGAGTGAACCGAATGTGGTAGTCTTCCTCTCCTTCTTATGAACTTGTGAATTTTCAGAAACAGGATAAACAATTATGTTGAACCGTGCTCTCTATATATAGAGCAATCTCAATCATTTTCCATGAGGTAGAAAGAAACCTACAAGGACATAGAAACCTTCTCCCATTCCTACTTGGTATCCAAGTCCGAATGGGACTTCTCCATTGATAACACACGGCATGGCTTCTCCTACTTCAACTATGATTTCTTTTCACAGCAACTTCCCTTTCCTAACTCACCTAGGAATCCATCTCTCCCTCTACTTTGGAAATCCCAATCCGGATGGAAATCTCCTTCTTGATGACACACGCACGTTTTCCTTGTTCGACTAGGAGTGTCATGGCCACTCCTCTCCTAATCCAACTAGGAATTGATCTTGTCATCACTTTAATCTACTCCATGGATCCACTAAGAATCGGTGGTAGCTTCAACCTATTGGGAAATGTACACAAGCAAGGACATTAGTTAAAACTAATCCACATGAGTTAGAAAACTTACCTTATCATGCACGGCATGATCAATTTGGGACAAGGACACGGCATCCTTGTCATTGGAAGGCACGGCCTTCTTTGATGGTGGTGGCATGAGAGTGTCGAACTCTCTCACTTCTTCTTCGCATAAAAGAATACAAAAATCATACAAGAAATATACAAGGTTTCGTTCAAAAAAGTTTTTACAAAAGTCTTTCAATCGATTTCATGCTTCTACATTCTTAAGTTGTCATTTAAACGATTGAATGATCGATTGATTCTAAGTTGTAAACCAAGGTGGACGTGCGGCCTAAGTATGGATGCCTAGACACAAGTTTGAATCGTTGTTTCAGAAGGCCAGATAGCTAATTCAGAGATAGTGAACATGGTAGGACTCATTTGTTGAACTACGGAGGGCAAGCCCTCTATCGACTCCATCACCGAGATGTATGTCAGTCATTAGTTCTCTGAGATCCAATTTTGGTCCCATGCACCAGGGTAATGAAATAGCGTGCCCCTTACTCAGCTAGAAACAAACTTGAGTGTTAGACAAATCTCCAAGTGTTAATAAAAGCCGCCCTCAACCTCATGCAAAAACTCGGAAGAAAACATGAGGGGTTAAGGCTAATATTAACAAAAGGGACTTTACCTATTCCGTTCGATTTACAACCTACAACAATCATTCACTCAATCATCCAAACAACATCCTAAGATAAAATTATTATATGTTACAAGAAAATAAGATAATAATATACAAATGTACAATATACACAATGAATTCGTAGTAAAAGTTAGGGATCCATCTCTAATGGATCCCCGGCAACGGCGCCATTTGATGATTGCTCGATTACTCGACATTAATATTTAACCCTGTAAGCATCGTTAGTAGTATAAAGCAAGAGGGTATCGTTCACAAACCGGGGATCCAGCCAGGGCTTAGGATCACAATACTTACACGAATTCATAAAGGTTTTAAGGTTTGATATAGATTTTGGATTGAGTCATAAAAACAGTAAATAAAACCTAAACTAATATGTACATGTGATCAACCAACCAACACATAAACAATCACCAAAACATCTCATACAAAGGAAATCGAACCAAGCTCTATGTCTTTCTTCTAGCATCATGCCGAGACCATATATTGAACAACTAAGGTTGGATCATGCAATCTAAGTTCCAAATCAGTAACCTATATGCATAGACACTTAACACATTCAAGTCTTGCCACTCGGCTTCATTGAAATCTAACATGTTCATCTTACCACATAATCCCAAAGCCATGCATATCGAATTCATTAAGTATGTCACCTACTTAACCCCCAATCATGCAATTTCGAAAATCATATAGAAAAGAATAAACATGTTCATAGCATAAGTCTTTAATCCAACAACCTAAATATCATGCTACAATCGTACACATAACACTTAGAAATCAAAATTGATCAAGAACAAGGTTCGGCAGAAACCAAAAACAGAAATTCACAAAACCAAAACAATTTTCGAATCCTCTATATAAATTGAATCAAGTAGCTATTTCATAGACAAAATTGAAACAAGATTACTCTACACAAATCGCAAGCTTCATCCAAGAACAAGAATAAAACCAAAACCGAATTTAAACAAGAGTGAATCATGGTTACACTTTATAAATCAAGCAATCCACAAGTGTAGCCGAGACTTCTATGGATGAAACATTCCTCGCAGGCGTGTTTGAAGGCTATTGATTGGTGGGGAATGATAGGAATCAGTTTTAGGATTTCTTGGAATGGTGAAGGATGAATTCGGCAGAGCTATGGCTTGTGTTTGTGTGTAGGGCTGATGATGATCTGAATGGAGAGGCCGAGCCTCTATATATAGAGGTTTAGGAAGCCTTCTTGCCGTGCCATAAGGAAGTAGAATCCAATTGGGAAGCTGAAATCCTCTTTGTTATGGATTTGATTTATGTACTCCATATCCAACTTGATGTAGGAAACCAAGTCCAATAGGGAGATCACTTAAGGGCTGCACGACAACAATCTTGGTCCAACTAGGAGTAGCTAGGCCGGCCTCCTCTTCTCCTTCTTCAACTCGAATATGATTTCCTTGTTCAACTAGGAATGCATCTCGGCATCTCTACTTCCTTTCCAAATATGATTTGTCTTTCCTGAAAAGAATACGACGATTAAGGAATAGGAAAGAATGAAAATAGGAAAGTAGAGTCCTAGTCGAGTAAGGAATCCTAGCTCAATAAGGATTTCTAACACTTAGCACAATTTCATCATCAAATCATCTAAATTCGGCATAGCTCTACTTAGACATAGAAATGACAAATATGAACCTAAAACAACTAAATAAGAAGTAACAAAGCATAAAAATAGGGCATATATACATTAAGAACGTCACACTTTGTGCTCCTATCAAAAACTTCGTACTTCGGTTAGAGTGGTAGGAGCTTTCTATTCCAACACAGCTTCGATCTTTGCAAGGTCCATTGCTATTCCATTTTGAGAGACAACATGGCCCAAGAATTTCACTTGGTGTTGCCAAAAATCGCACTTCTCAAATTTTGCATATAGTTTGTGTTCTCTCAACACTTGAAAGGTAGTCTCTAAGTATTGTGTGTGTCTGCTTTATTTTTGGAATAAATCAAAATGTCATTGATGAAGACGATAATAAACTTATCCAAAAATGAACTAAAAACTCGATTCATCAAGTCCATGAGTATGGCTGGTGCATTGGTAAACCCAAAGGGCATTACTAACCACTCATATTGTCCATACCATAATTGATCAAATAAATCATCAATTCGCGGAAATGTGATCCATCTTTCTTCTTCACGAACAACACAGGTGCTCCCCAGCTAGAAGAACTACGCCGAATAAATCCAAGATCGAGCAACCCATTGATTTGCTTTTGTAGCTCATTTAATTCCTTCAGTGCCATTCTATAGGGTGTCATAAAAATTGGACTAGCTTCGGGTATTAGGTCAATGTTGAATTCAATTTCTCGGCTTAGTGGTAAATGAGTGATTTTTAGGAAAACATCTTTATAAGAGTTCACCACATGCATTTGGTCTATTGAAGGTTCAGAATTCTTCGATTCAACATTGGCAAGAAATTTAGGAGGAGTTGAATTTCTTGGAAAGCCACAATGGATTTTTCAAATAGGTTGGTCAGGTATGGAAAAAGTGATAGTTTTCCCATAACAATCTATAAGGGAATGATATTTGCTTAACCAATCAAATCCTACAATTATGTCACAACGCCTCAAATTTAAAACTATAAGGTCCTATCAGAAATTCTGTATCTAAACCTGTATAGGACATGATTTGCAAACTTTGGTTAAGATGTCAGATTTTTCTAACAGTATCGAGACCATTAGAAGCTCATCTTGTTCAGTTGGCGTTAAGCCTAATATTGCGACAAATGCAACAGATTTAAATGAATCAGATGCACCAGTATTAAATAATATATGAGCATGAGTATTATATTCTACTAGCATACCTTCCATGTATAGATTAATTCATTGATTAACATACATAGTCACTATGTAGTGCTTATCATCTAGGTTGATACCAGGTTTATTTAGGGAAATATAAACATACATATTATAGGCCGTTACCTAGCATTGACATGTAGTTCCAAATACTCATTACCGAATTGAAAATCACTTCGTAGTGCGTCTACGAATCGATGATCTATAGTGTCAAATTATCATTGTTAGTTAGACAAATCAGCTCTAACTTCTTATCACGAAAGACATCAATTCGAATCAAGCACAAAACTTCAATATGCAACAAATTATAAATGAGAACTTATATTCAACTCTTCTATCTTTGACAAACACATGCGTATACAACATAAATACATAACCCTCCCCGTTCTTGGTCTCTTAAGTCAAGAAGAGTAGTTGAGAGTTGAATTTTTGTGTTCCTTCTTGGCCTATTTATATTTGTGAGCTGCCTCAAGTTTTCTTCACACTTCAAAATCAGAAATCATGCAAGTCTAAAGTTCCCTTAGTTGATAGAAAACTCAACCAGTCAATGTTCCTCAAGCTAAAATTCTAGCATTCACTCTTTCTCTCTTAAACAAGTTCATTCTTTACTATAGTAATCCAACTTTGGATCCACATCAAAACTTTCTTTTCACCCCTAAAACTTCAAGGTAAGTAGATCTTACATCCTTATAATCTTTTGTCTTTTAAGATTTATCAAAGTGCACAGTTAAGGATAAAATGGAAAATACCATGTTTTGGTAAGAGCTATATTTTCGTATTTTATAACATCTGAATTTGTCCAAGGTAATAATAGCATTAAATGCCTCATGAAAAATGCTTTAATTCAGGATTTTGAATCACTCAAAAATGTTTAGAAATTGAGAAGTTATGACTAATCAAAGTTAGAGTTAATAAACTCACTAAAATCTCTTGTAGCACTCACAACTTTAAAAACTCATATCTCACTCATTTCTTAACTATTTTCCACAAACTTTATATCAAATTAAAGTTTAAGACCTCTACTTTTAATCTGGAAAGTTTAAGAAGAAATGATGAAATTTTTGTTACAAGTAGAATACGTAGACATATAAGATAATAACTTGATGATCGGTTTTTGCACTGCTACTGTGTTTGAACTTTTTGGACTCAATAACTTTGAACTGGACTACATGACTTATCATATTGGATTCTTTACAAATAAATCTTTGAACATAGACTCCTCACTTGCCTAATTTGGACGTTTATTGATTGAAGTTTCGATACAGAAAGTTGACGGAATTGAACAATATTATTTAAAGGACAATTGCTACTTTTGACAAAGATTTTCCTTATTATGGGAGAAATGACTACTAACTAATATTGTCTATTTATTTTTAATTTAAAGTACATGTACTTTATTGCACATTTATTTTCAAGTTTATTAACTTGTTTATTTCATGCATATATTGAGTTATTGATAAGTACTTATATTTTGGTGTAAGATTATATATTTTAGTAATGAGTAGATACTTGGGGAATGAGATGAATCTACTAAATAAAATGATGATTTTTCTTCTATTACTATTTCAGCACAGCTTATGCGAGACTCATGTATCTTCGCTAAAATTCAGTATTTCTAAATCCGATGTATTGTAAAATAACTTTGATTTTGTTCCCTAATAAAAGTATTATTCAAACATATATTTATGTCAGTTTTATTGAGGAAATTTTATTGGTTTTAAGGTCACACCTCTAATTCGGGAACCATATTTCCATATAATAGTTGGATTTGGGGGCATGACAATTCAAGACTAGTCTTTGATCATATTGCATTGATTGACATCAGCAACTAATTAAAGTATCATATGAAGAATCTGATCTAAGATCTTTAACCAGTATATACAGTAATCCATATTAACTAATATCACTACTACACATAACATCATCAATGGCGTTTGAAAAACGCCATGGAAACCTTTTAACGGCGTTTGAAAACGCCATCGTCAGGCGCTATAGAAACCGACACCGTCCTTTCACAAAAATTTCACGGCGTTTGGAAAACGCCATAGAATATTTTTAAATGGCGTTTGGCAAACGCCATTGAATCTTTTTTAATGGCGTTTCTAAACACTATAAAATTAATGACGCTTGTCAAACACCTTGAAAAGAAGATTCAATTTAAAAAAAATTATATAATTGATTTTGTAATTATATGCAGAAAATCAAAAATCTCATTGGCAAGAAATTATACGAATCACAATGACAAAATGTCAGTACTATGTACCCAATTGACAATATATCCATCAAAGTAATCTTCTTAACTCTAGAAATTTACAAATATGTAACCTAAATGAAAGAAAAGAAAATAGCTAAGACATCATTGCTTAAGACAATATATCCATGGAGTTGAGCAACAGATGTCTTGAAATTTGGTGGAGATTAGCACCCTCCTATATATACCAAACAGAGAAATATCATATTATAAACAACTTAATTTCATAAACATGTTTTACTAGAGTAATGAAACAATTGTCTAAAAGGTTACCCACCAAGTGCCCAGTTTTCTGGTTTTTTCAATGCTAAGGTTAGTAGCAATTTGTAGCTGCCAAATTGGCAGAATGTTACCTACAAGTTCTACCCTGTAAACAATATATTCAACAAAATAAACCAAGTATAGTTAAATTTACTACTGTAATAAATTTAACTAGTATATAGTAGTAGCTAGTATCTATATTTCCCGCAGCTTTGTGAACGGTCTGTACTAAGCAAAGATGACACAATCTGTACAAAGCAAAGTAAGAACCATGTAAATATATCACATCTAAATATCAGAAATACAAAGGTAGACAATATCATGTTGAAACGTATGCACTAATTGACTATGTCAAATGACTGTTAGACAAGGTTCCTCCGTATATGTTGGTTTCCAATATCATATTGTTGCCGCAGTTATTGAAGAAGAAAATATAAAC
The DNA here is from genome assembly GCF_933775445.1 of Argentina anserina. Classification (NCBI taxonomy): domain Eukaryota; kingdom Viridiplantae; phylum Streptophyta; class Magnoliopsida; order Rosales; family Rosaceae; genus Argentina; species Argentina anserina. The sequence goes on along the minus strand of NC_065873.1, from coordinate 4,520,730 downwards.
TCATCTAGAACCTCAGATGATTAAACTAAGTATTCAACATAAGCAACTTCATCCTTAGAATTTGAAATTAGCCAAATATGAAGAGAACAATCATACCTTAAACACAAAATGTTTCTTCTTTACAGATAAAAAAATCACAAAACCCATATTAAATTGACACTTATGCTATCTTAAAATGCCAGAATCTCATTCCAGCATCCAGAATTAATTCATTCACACAAAAGATCCAAACTTTGGCATATGATATATATATATATATATATATATATATATATATATACGGAGCTTTTCAGGTGCGGAGGTCCGTACCTTAAGCTAAGGTACGGATTTTCATTTTTTTATCAACTTTTTGATCGAGTTTTCACATCTCCACCATCCAATATCTAGGTTATAATGTATAGATCATCTCCACAAAATTTCAGCCGATTTCATGATCGTTAAGGTATCAAACTAATCCAAACCAATGGACGTATTGAATTTGCTGAACCTGAACCGTTCATATTTTGAGTAGAAAATCGAAGTTATGAGTAACTTAACGGTGATGGAATCGGGTGAAATTTTGTGGAGATGATCTATACGTTATAGCCTAGATATTGGACGGTGGAGATGTGAAAACTCAATCGAAAAGTTAGTCAAAAATGAAAATCCGTACCTTAGGCTAAGATAAGGGCCTCCTTACTTGAAAAGCCCCGTATATCGGAGCTTTTCAGGTGCGGAGGTCCGTACCTTAAGCTAAGGTACGGATTTTCATTTTTTATCAACTTTTTGATCGCGTTTTCACATCTCCACCGTCCAATATCTAGGTTATAATGTATAGATCATCTCCACAAAATTTCAGCCGATTTCATGATTGTTAAGGTATCAAACTAATCGAAACCAATGGACGTATTGAATTTGCCGAACCTGAACCGTTCATATTTTGAGTAGAAAATCGAAGTTATGAGTAACTTAACGGTGATGGAATCGGGTGAAATTTTGTGGAGATGATCTATACGTTATAGCATAGATATTGGACGGTGGAGATGTGAAAACTCGATCGAAAAGTTAGTCAAAAATGAAAATCCGTACCTTAAGCTAAGATAAGGGCCTCCTTACTTGAAAAGCCCCGTATATATATATATATATACAAAGTTACAAACACATGGAATCAACATGAGCGTTATCATATCAAATATATCTTAAAGTAGAAACAAGTGCTAGTTCTTAGTTGAGAAGACCAAATATAAAATGAAGAAAAGAAACTACTTAAGAAAGGTACCATAATCTGAGATATATTGGTTGCTTTAGTAGAGCTTGCCAATTGGATTCATCTGACTTGCCAACATTACATAAGTTGAAACAGATATACAACACATAAAGAGTGATATGTTCAGCAAAATTTAAATCCTCAAATTGAAACTTCACATTAAGGGCATAGCTCTGACTTTTGTACAAATTCTAGAATCAAAGTGGGTTCGAATTAAGAGTCATACCCTACCTTAATTTCTTATGAGCCCAACTTTTGCATCTATATCCCAAAATAATACAAACGTCGAAAACTGAATTCAAATTCATTACCCAGAAATCTCAAACCAAAAACCCTAAATCCGGAAACAAGCAAAGTCTGAAAACCGAATTCAAATCCATTGATTCATTAAGAGGCTTACAACCATAGAACAGATCTAGACCTCATGAATTACCAAGAGAAATGACACAAGAAGGAACAAGTCATATACCCAGGCAAAGATGATGGAGACGGAGACTAGTAGATCCCGCCGCAACAATAAGCTGCACCGCCCAACATGGCTCAGCTTGGGATAGTGATGGAATTTGGTTGGGAGGAATTGGGGATCGAATTAGGGTTTTGGAGGCTCCCGACGCCACTGGCGTGCTCGACTCTCTCCCGGCATCCATGGTTGACGAGACTTGGATTCTCAACGAGAAAGATAAGGGATTAGGTTCGGCCGCCAATATGAGATCAGGGTGCTTCCGAGATGAGGGTCAGGGCTAAGAGTTGTGGCTGGAGTTAGCTGAGATATATATATATATATATATATATATATATATATATATACATATATATTTGGGGTGAAGAGTTTTCTAAGAGTAAGAGAGTATCGGTAATGGGTTTGAATGGAAACATAATCGCAAAGTGGAATAAAAGTTATTAATTCAATACGTTGCGACGTTTTTAAACGCCATGAACACATACCTATTACATGACGTTTGTCAAACGCCATCAAATAACATTACCACGGTGTTTTACAAATACCATTACAATTTGAGTAATTTGACAGCGTTTGAAAACGCTAGGAACATAACTTTAGAATAAAGACTCCAAAATTCAATGGTGTTTTTGAAAAAAAAAATGTCATCAAATCAACTTTCAATGGCGTTTTTTTAAAAAACGCCATCCCTCAAATGCCATTAAAGGCAATATGTGTAGTAGTGTATGATTCATGTTTTTGTTGATCAGAAGGTATCCGACCTAAAACTTGAATAAAATTTAAAGTAAAGAACAAAAGAAATAAAAAGGATATAAAGTAGATAACTTTCTTATTTCTTTTTCTCTCAGAAGTCAGAATTGTGTTTCAACCGTTCAACATATAAAAGACTGCTTAACAATGAAAACAAGACTATCTATACCAAATCAAAGGTTTTTCTCACTTGATCAATTAAAAATAAGCAAGACAATGTAACTAAAGCTACCTTGAGTCCCTAATCAATTGTCGATTGGCATATCGGGTTTGATTTTGCGAATAACCCCAACACCAACATCCTACACATCATAATCTATTAATCTTTCTTTACAAATCCATTAACACAACAGAATGACCACATGAAATTAATGGGTTCCAAACAATTGGAAGAATCATGGTGAAATAGAAAGATAAATTTTAAGGTGAGATGAATAACAAGGGGTTTGGGGTGACTGGGTGAGGCGTCGGCTTGTCGGCGGCAAAGAGTGAGAGTGGAGAGACTCCAAAGATTGAATTGGGTGGCAAAGAGACATCCGGTGTCGGGTAGTAGATAGCAACGACGTTGGGGAGTAGAACGTGTCGGCATCGTCAGGTAATAGATCTCAGAGGTGGCAGGGAGTAGAGCTCAGCAGCGTTGGTGAGTAGAGCTCAGCATCGAGGTCGGTTTCGGGGAGATAGGGACTGAGAGAATGAGATTATGAAAGTGGGAGGTGACTGCGACTAGCCAGTGTAGGGTTTTTTAGGTTATATATTTTGTACTACACAAAACGACGTCGTATCTCTTTATTTTCAGTTTGTTTGGTCGGTTTAGGGGCTCAACTGAAAACGAACCGAATCAATTTTGTTCTCTCGTTTTTTTTTTGTTCGGTTTTTTTTCAATTTCAGTCCGGTTTTTTTTCAGCTAGATTCTCGATTTTTCGGTTCGGAAATGCCACCCCTAGTACGTAATCAACGTACACAGCTAGTGCGTACATACCCTTACACTCTTACATTATTAGAAGAAGGAATTTTTCTTCATTCAGAAATTCCTCTAATTGAGAAACACTAAATCAAGTAAATAAACTAAACTGAAATTTTGTTGACGTTCGAAGGAAAGGCATGGAGCAAAGGAAAGAAAAGAGCAGAGATAGAGCAGCAATATATCCGAGCTTATTTTTCTAAGTAGATCGAGTTCTGCATGCAGCATGTCTTGCTATTTAAAAACCAATACTGATGAAGGAACACGTTTACAAATTGTGTAGATTTGATATTGATACGCATCTATCTCTGCAGGTCTATAACATTTTCTCTCCTCCATTTTCTCATGTATGATATGAGAATCCATTATTGAATTCTGGCGTTATCTAATGGTAGGTTAATGCATGCTCCACTTGTCCACTATGGCTTTTATCGCCACTATCTGCGTCTCTATTGGTGGTAGGGTTAGGATAGGCGTAAAAAATGTATTAAAAAAACATTCAAATATACTCAACAAAATTATTGTATCACATACAGCTCCGATCCGGAAATAATATGTATTAGAGGGGCGGAACTACGTTGCTCTATGAAGGGGTCCGACCCCTCAACATCTTACCAAATATTAATTACATGTGTTATCTTACTATAGAATAGAAGGGAATTCATGCAATTGACCATATAGGACCCCCCAAGAAATTTATACTGCACCTATAAATGAACAAAACTCAAGTATTAGACAACTATTACCAATAATATACCTGCCAAAATTACAAGAGGATTGATAATTATAAGAATATACCATAACTAATAATATACTTACCATATTTGGTATATTTTTAAAGTTAATTTTCAGTTTGATTGCTACAAATTACTATATTTAAAGTCAAACCCCCCTACATTCTAAATTCTAGTTCCGCCAACCGTAGTATTATGAAACTACTTGGGAGAAACCAAGTAGCGAACTTTCTCGTTCATGAAATAATGTCCCATTTTCATTGTGCACTCTGCGTGGCTTTAGTAAAAATACTAAAAACAATAGGTGATTAGGTGATGGCGTACGTATATATTATACTTAATTGGTTACATTTTCTTTTTCATTGAACAACCAAACTTTCTCTTTTCTATAACTCTGTTTTTTTATTTTGCATTGAAAATGTCAAGAGGTCAAAAATATAAACAGTTCTTAGGGTATGTTTGGTGCAGCTGGGTTTCAGAGAAAAACTGTTTTTTTTAATAAGCTGCTGAAAAACAAAGTGGCTAAGTGTTTGACAAACTGACTTTTTTAGTGCTGTCAGTGGAAAAAACAATGACAATGTGTTTGGTAAACTCAAAACTGACTTATGTTTTTTTATCTATAAATGACTAATTTGGTCATAAACTAAGTTTTAACTTTATTTGAATGGTAATACCTATTAATTTTAATTTTTATCTTTATTATGCTTATATACAATTATCACATAAATATAATTCATTACTAATTATTATGGTGAATTCATAATTTTAAATTATCTTTTTGCAAATAACCATTGAGTTTCATTGACGTCATTACTATAAAATGATACATTAACCAACATTGTGGGCACTCATCAAGTTCTAAGTGATGCTATTTCTTATTCTTTCTATTTCTTGTACACCACCATGAGCATGATGTTATTCTTGTGCATCATCATCCATCTCTATGTCACGTGCCATGTCATCAGGTCTTTCTCCAATACAGACAAAATGTCTATCACGATTTCCATATCTATGTATATAATTATGAAACGTCATAGTTGCAATAACAATATTCACTTGCTTTGGAAATAAATAACCTTGCATATTCCTTAAAACCTTATATTTCTTTTTCTAAACTCCAAATGTACGTTCTATAACGCCTCTAAGAGAATAATGTGCTTGGTTAAATACCTCTTTCTCATTTCTTGGCTCTTGCCTGCGGTATTGTTGAAAATGTTGTTTTGGACCTTTATAAGGTCCCAAAAATCCATTCATTTTTGGTATCCCGAATCTACCACATAATATTTTCATGTTAAAACAACAAAATATTATATGTAAGAAAACACCATTAGAAAATAATATATTTTTAATCAAAGTAAAATAATTTAATAAATTATACCTGGTGGAGGCATTGAAAAATTTATATTGGAATTTCGAATAACTGATAGGAACACCCTTATATCATGAACGGATCCTTCCCAAAGATAGTGCTTACCAGATTCACCTAGACGATCTGTCGATCAAACTTTATTTCTTATGTAGTCCTCAGTGGTTGCAAAGTGCCTATGGAAACAAATATAGATACAATCAATGAGTAAATTTTTTCCGAAGTATAAATATTCAACGAGTGAAACATAGTACATATGCATTCAATAGAGCTTCACTTTTTAGATCATAGCCCATTTCCCCTATCAGTAGCTAGATCTATATCTTGGTTAAGTTGATAAATTTTATCCTCAACATGAACAAACTACAAATATTCTCAGAGACAAAAACAGTAAAAGAACAATGGAGTACATGTATTGAATAATTTGCAGGATAATAGAAAACATAATGAAGATGAGATCCTATAGTATACATATATATATATCTACTCGATCAACTTTGTTTTTAACTCTTTATATTGAAACTCAAACTTATTTTTTCTCTTGGTTGTTCAGTCTCCTTAAAGAGATTAATGTTAATTTATCTATTCATGATCTGTATGAATACCCTATGGAGATTGATAAGCTCAACACTTAATTAAAATAGGTCAATCTTAAAAAACCCACACCCAAATTGACAAAGATCTAATTCATGATTAACGATTTCAACTTTTTCAAAATCAAACCCAAGTTAGAACAGAACGACCGAACCCATATATCACAAAACTGAACTCAATTACCTTTATGAATTAGCAAAGAAGAAGGAATGCGACACAACCAAAAACTGGCAGTTCGTGTAGCCGGAAGAAAGAAATTTGCAACTTCGAGTTTGGTTTAGATTTGCTCGAAGAACTTCTCCATAGAATCTGTATCAAGCTCTTCCTCCAATAACTTCCATCTACACCAACTTTTGCGTTTGTGTTCAATTGTGTGGAGAGAACGGCATAAGAAACAAAGTAGGGTTTATGACTCATTTGTGTAATTCATCCCAAAGAGTGAGGACAATGGCTGATATTTAAAATTTTCATTTAATTATAGTTCTCCTGCTACAGTGCAGAAGCGGTTTGCAGCTTCCAAAAAGAGGGGGGACCTTACTTCTGCTTTTACGAAAAAAAAAGTTGGGACTTTTCTTAGGAAGCTGGGTGGAGATAGAATTACCAAACAGTTTTCTCTCCATTACTTTTAAGCAGGAGAGAAGTCTGATATGTACGTACAATAATCATATGCATTAAGAATCATCCTAGCTACTATGTACCTGCAATGCAACATATACAGCTTTTTGCAATACAATATATATCACTGCCTTTTATCCCGTGCATTATTCAATATTAACTTCCTATTACCCATTAATATAGGGATGAAACTAATATCAATCATCTTGTTATTTATTTTTCTCAACTACAATCTCATATATTTCTCCTTTTATTTTAATTCTATGTTTGTTTTACCATAGTATTCTTCCAACATATTTGTTCCACGGACTAATTTATTTATAACAAAAAAAGGTTTTCAGACTTTTGAAAAATTAGTGAAACTGTTGACACTAAAAGAAATAAGAGCCTTTAATTATAATAGTGGAGATGGAGATTTAAGATCGACTTTTCTTCCTTATCCGCGCGGTGGTCATAATCATCTTTTGAGATAACAAATTTAATGTGCCGTAGTCAAAATTCAATGAGACGAAAAAATGTCTAGCAACGTCAATTTGTTATTTCATCTTCTAGAAATTAATCAAAGTCCATCGCAATTGATTAATATATACGTATAGTCTAAATCTAACCTTCATCCTTGCTTGAACTAACGAATATAAATTGATCAATCCTAACATGCTTCACCATCAATTTGATGCCACCAAATGGATCAAAGAAAGCAGTACTTGATCACAGAAATCATCCTTCTCTGTTTGGTAAACAAGACCATAGCATCGTCACAGTCCGACAAGAAGCACTTTGTGCTAGTTCATGGTTCATGCCATGGAGCTTGGTCATGGTACAAGATCGTAAACCTAATGAGGTCATCTGGTCACAATGTCACTGCTATAGACCTAGCTGCTTCTGGTATTGACCCACAGCAAGCTAATGATCTGCACTCGATTTCCGACTACTTCAAGCCCTTGACGGACTTCATGGAAGCTCTTCCCCGAAATGAACGGGTCATCCTTGTTGGTCATAGTTCTGGAGGATTGGCAATTTCTCAAGCCATGGAGCTGTTTCCGAGTAAGATCTCTCTAGCTGTGTTCGTTGCTGCTTTGATGCCTGGTCCGAACCTCAACATTTCCACTCTTCAACAAGAGGTAATTAGTTACTTCACTATCACGTACTCCAGCCAATTCATTTGTTCTTTTCAGGTGTGTGACACATGTATGAGACTGTGAGACTCTAAAATATAAACTGACATGACCTTATTATCATATACAAACCTTGAGGGACAGTGATCACACTATTAATATGCATGCCACATCATTTACTTTCGATCAATTTAAGTAAGTCTTCTAATTGATATTTGTACTATGTTTTTCTTGATTGCGATTATAAAGTCATTTCGGCGAGCAGATTCTCAATTAGACAACCGATATACATATGATCAAGGCCCAAACAACCCTCCAACAACGTTCATCTTCGGCCCCCTGTTTTCGGCAACTAGCGTCTACCAACGTTCATCTAAGGAGGTAATTAAGTGAAATACTACGATGTTACCATCTTGAAGCTATATATGAAATTTCGACCGTTTAAGTAATTAACAAGCGATCGTCTTATAATTTTTGCAGGATTTAGAATTGGCCACCATGTTAATGAGGCCACTACCTTTGTTTAGTGAAGAAGACATGTCTAAGGAACTAAAGCTATCCAAGGAGAAATACGCGTCAGTCAATCGGGTTTCCATAATAGCCGACGAAGATTTACTTGGAAAGAAAGATTTTCAACTGTGGGTGATTATGAGAAATCGGCCAAATCGTGTGGTAGAAATCAAAGGATCAGATCACATGGTCATGATGTCAAAACCATTGGAGCTTTGGGTGCTACTACAACAACTTGCTATAAATTATTCCTAATTTATTAGTTATATATTATTGTAAAATAAATGGGTATTTCGTTTTACAAGTGAACAAGTTTTTAGAATAAACCCACCTATCATTTAATTCTAATTTTCTCTAAAATAATACTAATTAAGCTTATAAATTGTCTTTATTTTAACAAGAATTACATATTGTCACTATTTTAATCTAATTAGTCAATTATAGTATTTAATTCTCTTTTTAAAGTACCTAATTGTATATTTCTTTTGATTTTTCTTTAACTCATAATTATTACTAAAATTATAGAAATTTTGTTTACAATTTTAATTCAAATTAAGGTAGATAATGAATGCAATACTTATGTTTTGGTAATTTAAATTATTAATTTTAAAGGTAAATTTTTATGTTGAAATTTGAAAATTAGTAAGTTGTTATTTGCAAACACTAAATTTTTTGTATTTATTCATCTCTTTATAACTTAACATAAAGATAGAAGTTAAAATTTTTAACCTAGTTAATAGATACGAAAAAACCTAGTTAATATGTATTTCTTTTAATTTCAACCTAAGGGTTAGAAGCGTTTGTTTAGAAAGTTTACTTCAAGAAAATATAATGATTTAGGGAGATTTTATAAATTTTATACCGCACCTCTTATCGAGGAAAACGCGTATATAAGGAATTTGATTATACCTCTTTATTAGATTTGTAGTGTATATACATACCTATGTTTTCCCTTGAAAAAAAATTATATATATATATATATATATACACTTATGCTTCTCATCCTAAAAAATAATATTATACCTCTTGTCGTGGATTAATATTATAATATATCTAACATGAAGAAAAGAAAATGATATTCAAGAAATGGATAAAAATTTCACAATAAGAATTTCTCATATAACCATCGTTACACTAGCTTCTATTGCTTAAACAAGAACTGTGTAAAACTTTACAAAATTGAATAAATTGATGGAAGAATAACAACAAGTGCTACAACAAACTTGCAAAAATGAATATGTCAGTGATGAGTATATATATATATATTGAAGTTAGTCATATGAATTAAAAAATGAAAATAGTTATAAACGAAATTCATTAATTCCACATTCAAATGAATGTAAAACCTAAGATTAAAGAAATAATCTAATCTAACTTTTTAAATATCAAAAAGGCATATCAGACATTTATAAAAAGAAGAAAAATTAATAATAACAGATTTTGGGTATAGAATGAAAGAAAAATTATGTGTGGATGTATCTTAAAAAGGAGCCTTCAATATTGGGCATATGTCTAATTTTCTCTAAAATAAAAGCTATTGAAATTTTGGGTTCTAATGTGAGTGCAACAACGTAGCACAATTGCAGAAAATTGTTTAATTTGCATATTTAGTTTCTTAAACTTTCTTAAAGTAGCTAGCATCTGGTATCCACACCTTTTGTTCCCCGCTTCAAAGAAAAAACTAGTTTACGTCGTTTCTTAAGAACTAAAGATGAAATTTTTACCGGAAATGATGCAGCGGAGCTAAATGTTAGAATTCACTAACGACAGTCTTAAATCCACAAGACTAGAGTTTATTGAATCCATGAGAAGTTCTGGAATCCACCAGGATAATTGAGAAAACTCAAATGTTTATTGATATAAAAGATGTCCTCATAGAAAGAAAGATGATGCTTATATAGGCATTAATAATCTAAACAAAATCAAAGTCATAATCTAACATTGAAACCTAAAGAATCCAAATTAAAAAAGAAACAGATAAACCTAAATAAAATAGTTCTAAAAGGAAAATATAACTAGCCTAAAAATACTAAATCTCGAATCGGAACAATAAAACGTTTTTATTTGGCTTAAATTTGACGGGACTCGCATTATGCGTCTCAAACGGACATTTTAGCCAAAATCTGCTCAAATCTGATTCACAAATTAATATCTGCAATTTCGTACAAGTAACCCGAAAAGTCCAAATTATCATATTCTTAAATATTCTAGCAGCTAATTGTCTTAGAATGCGCGAATTACCTATCTTCAAATCATTCTTCTTAATTGTTCGCTACTTCTTTACCTTTATATTTTTCTTATTTAATTTACTCCCTCATTGTCCTGACTCCCTCTTTGTCTTGTATCAGTCTCCTCCACTTCGAAAGAACTCGACCTCGAGTTCCTTTAAATAAAGAGCAAGAACATGTAGATAACAAACCCCATAATAAATTAGACAATTAAACCTGTGGCTTGTAGACACGCTCTTCAGAAAACTTTGATGGCACTACCATGAAGCCAACTTCAAAGACGTGTTTGTCAAATGCTTCTTGAACATATTCTTCTTGCATCCCAAAATTACAATGTTGTATAACCTCTTATAAATAATTAAACTGAGGCTGCAAATTTTCTTCAAAAATAATAACCATGTTAACAAATGCAATTTCTTCTTTTACCTCATTATGGATAAATTCTGGTTGAGCTTCTTCCGTTATAATCCACTAACGACATCATTGAATCCTCAAGACTAGAGTTTTTTGAATTCAGGAGAAGTTCTGGAATCCACCAAGATAATTGAGAAAACTCAAAAGTTTATTGATATAAAAGATGTTCATACAAAGAGACATGATGCTTATATATGCATCAATAACCTAAACAAAATCAACGTTATAATCTAACATTGAAACTTAAAGAAACCAAATTATAAAGGAAATAAATGAACCTAAATAAAAGAGTTTAAAAGGAAAATATAACTAGCCTAAAATACGAAATCTCAAATCGGAACAGAAAAAACGTTTTTATTTGGCTTAAATCTGACGGGGCTTACTAAAGTAAGTCTTGTAGATCTCGTCGTTCCCATTCTAGAAAAGTATTATGCATCTCAAATGGACATTCTGGCCAAAATCTGCTCAAATCTGATTTACAAATTAAAATATGCAATTTCGTATGAGCAACCAAAAAATTCTAAATAATCATCTTCTTAAATATTTCAGTAGCTAATTGTCTTAGAACGCGCAAATTACCTATCTTTAAATCATTTTTATTAATTATTCGCCAATTCCTTGCCTTTATATTTTTATGATTTAATTTACCCCCTCCTTGTCGTGTTTAGTATACCACTTGATGCATTGAAACTAATTCGTTAGAATCCACCAACGACAGCCTTGAATCCACAAGATTAGGGTTTCTTGAATCCACGAGAAGTTCTAAAATCCACGAGGATAATTGAGAAAATTCAAAGGTTTATTGATATAAAAGATGTCCTCATACAAAGAAAAATGATGCTTATATAGGCATCAATAACCTAAACAAAATCAAAGTCATAATCTAACATTGAAACCTAAACAATTCAAATTAAAAAAGGAAACAAATAAACCTAAATAAAAGAGTTCTAAAAAGAAAATATAACTAGCCTAAAATACTAAATCTCGAATTGGAACAATAAAACGTCTTTATTTGGCTTCAATCTGACGGGAGTCACTAAAGTGAGTCTTGTAGATCTCCTCGTTCTCATTCCAGAAAATGTATTTTGCGTCTCGAACGAATATTCTGAAGAAAATCTGCTCAAATCAAGGAATAAAAATATCGGTGATTACGAAAATATCGAGGGTCTAAAAAATGGAAATTTTGAGAAAATATCGATCTTGAAAAATAATTGAGGAAATTTATGGAAATTTGAATTAAAACATGAAAATTTTGAATGGAATTTTGAGAGATGTTTCTTTGATCAATTATTTACTATATTTCATAAGAAAATATCGTATAACTATTAATCTATAATGAGTTATAATAATTTGAGATGAAACAGTCGTCGAGAATTCTGAAAAATTGACACTTTAAAGTTTAAATATCTAATTGTTTTATGACTGAGAACCCAACGAAAAAAGCTATGTCATCACACCTTATATACATATGAATATGATACATTGAGCATGAAATTGCATGGGTGATTTATAACAACATATAGGATCTATGAGATATAAAATTTTAAATTCTTAGGACTTTGTACAAAATTTTAATTATTAGAACCTTATACCACACATAGAATATGGATTAAATATTAATTTATAGTTATAGTGAGTTATATTATAAGTTAACATCATACGGTATATACTTTACCATTGAGAATTAACAATAATTTAATTTATTTATTTAATCCATGACCCAATAAGACATGAAAAATAGGATAATGCTCATGAAAGGTGTAACTAAGAATGTAGTGAAATTGAATTTCATTATATAGAAAATTATATTAAAAGGTAAAAAAAAATTATTGGAAATATCGGAAAATATCGGTAGTGAAATTGAATTTAATTATATTAAAATGTACACAAAATTAATTTATTGGAAATATCGAAAATATCGGATGAAATTAATTTGGTATGGCAAAGATATATCCTTACCCGAAAAAAAAACAAAATTATCGCCGAAATATCGACAATAATTTTGATTTTTTAGTATTTCGCTCAAATACGATTCATAAATTAAAATGTGCAATTTCGTACGAGTAACCTGAAAAGTCAAAATAATCATCTTCTTAAACATTATAACAGCTAGTTAACTTAGAACGCGCGAATTAACTATCTTCAAATAATTGTTCGCCGCTTCTTTACCTTTATATTTTTCTAATTTAATTTATCATCTCCTTATTCTTATCCTTATCATGGAATGCAACTTTTTCTATTTTAATTAGAGATTTGTTTTTTACGTGAATTCTTCTAGATAAATAGTCCTACCCGACCGTCCTTATCATGGAATGCAACCAGTTTCTGATGACTTTTTCTATTTTAATTAGAGATTTATTTTTTACGTGAATTCTTCTAGATAAATAGTCCTACCCGACCGTCGACACAGAATACTTTCTCCGGACTACAGGTCAAACCTGTGCTTTTGTCCAATATCAATAATTCAGAAGCTTCCAAGATTCAATTACAGAAATGAACCTCCACGGCTCCACGGTTATCGTAATCGTTGGCTCCTCTTCACTGCTTTCACTGGTCAACTTACGCTATAACATTTCTTGCTATGAACTTAATCACATACATATGCATGATCGAAGAGATATTACGTACTCTATACCCCACTATATTTTTCCCTTATCTTATCAACCTAATCGAACTCGCCAACTAGCAAGTTCTAATTTCTTCGTGGAAATCAATTTGCCTAACAATAATATTAATTGCTTGCAAAGTTAATTATTAATTAAGCAGCTAATTATCTGTGCATGATGTGGCTAAGCAGACCCAAAAGGAATTGAGCAAGTATGTAAGTGTCAATGCATATTGCAAACCAGAAGCTGCTGGCCGGCCGGAACTAGAAGTCGATCTGAACCAAGGTAAATTGGTAATCAAAACCGAAATCCAGACCAATTTACACAGATATGGAATGTTTACCTTTGCTTATATCCCATTTTCTCTATCAACCACAAGAAAATAAAAGAAAAGGCAGTAGACTCTTAATTAACTTCTTTAATATTGTACGTATATAATATATATAATTATTATAATGCTTAATGAAATAATTAACCAATAAACAAACTTCATGAATAATTGGCTCTGGATATTCAGACCAAAGAATGAATTGGGTGTCTTCAGATTGTTCACCGAGCATCAATTGTGCAAGGAGAGCTAATAACATCTTAACATCAGACCAACAAATCGGTTCTGGCACAAAGGAACTGATGAGCAAAATTGCAAAACTGAGTAGAATTCAACCGATTTCGAACTAGAAGGTTTACATAGGAAATAAGCGGGACTGTACATAAACTCATGAGCTCTAGCTAATCTGCTCTCTATACAAAGAATTTTAAGGAAGAAAGCCAACAAAAGGAAGATGAGTGCTGGTATAAGCTGAAGTAGTCGAAAGATTTGGAGGGAAGCTCTGCTGAAGAACCACCTCTACTGCTTCTGCTACGACGATGACGAACTCTATGGCCAGCTTTACGAGCTCCACACACATTTCCAACCTCTGAAGCACCATAGCTACCTAAAGCTGCAAATACACTTTTCACTTTTACGATATATTCTTCTTCGCTCTCTGTTTTCCACATCCCTTGGGAACGAACGTGTATTTATACATCCATATAAACAAGTATAATAATTCAACAGGTCAAGATTAGTCGATATACGTTTACCTTAAACGCGTAGTTATCGAGTGATTACACGTATTATGAGTCTGTCAAACAACTACGTGACGTACGTAGATCGGAATTAATGAAAAAAAGAAGGTAGAAGATTTGATTGAAGATCGGATCGAGATTAATCTGGCTTTTGGAGGGTTGAGGGGGCATTTGCCTCTGCTCGAGCTCTCTCTTTCTGTATCTCTATTATGTTTTATTGTTTCAAGTTTGATTATATATAGCAAATTAAAGTGAACCCACAAGGAAATATCCCCGTTATTAAGGCAAAGAGATTAGGGTTTTGAAGCACATATGGCATTCTTGTGATCTTATCCAATACAGTATCAAACAGCGTTTGAGACGGATGAAAATGACTTGCGCTAGCTAGGTTATGGGCTTATGGCCAATTATGTTACTTTATGAAATTTAAAAATGATATGGGGTCCTATCATGAACGAAAATAATGGTGGATGTAGGTCCGCCCAGTCCGATCAAATCGTTTTTTCTCACAAGAGCATCAAGCAGGTTCCATGAAATATAAGAGCATCATTGACCAAAAAAAAGAAAAGAAATATAAGAGCATCCAACAACCCAAAGCATCTTCGAAGATTATTTTTTAATAATTATTATTGTAACAACTAATTGAAAGTAGCATATTTAATCCTATAGTCATTAAACAAGAAAAGGGTTGATTGATCGACCGTGTATTTCTAAGTGTTGATTTGGATAACCATGCAGTACGATTGCTTATATACATATGCTTTCTCTCGTTGTACGGCGTACACTACGCATTATTGAATGGGGCAGACTGGTAGAGTGTATGATTGATCGACCGTGTATTTCTAACGGTTGATATTTTGAGAATTATTATCAAGTTGAATTGATAAGATTTTCTATTAAAACAAAAACACTAATCAAGATTTCAAGTTCAAACTGTTTGAGGATGAATTACTTATATATTATTGAATGATATGGGGGCCTATATATAGGCATTTACAACACCACAATCCCGTAGGATCCGGAGTCCTAATCTACTACGGAGATGCTAATCTATCTCCTAACAGGAAACCTATTAGGCTAAGACACACACAAGGGTAGAATAGTAATTCTCCCGGAACACTCCCCCTTGTGTCGCATGCCTAGGTTGCATGGCGCACAACGTTGCCTCGGTAAAAACCTTGTCAAGCAAAACAAAAACCTCTTGGGTAAAACAAAAGCTTGATCGTAGGGAAAAAGAGCACAACGCACCAACTACTTAAGGATCTTAACATGTGATGTAGACTCCCCCTGAAGTCTACCAAACTCTAGTGTTCCGATAAACGACGCATGCCAATGCTCTTCACATGTTTCACAAAAGTAGATTTAGGCAAAGACTTGGTGAACAAATCCGCAACATTGGATTCTGAACTCACTTGATTGATCTGAACATTCAAGAACTTCTGTTGTTGAACATTGTAGAAGAACTTAGGCGAAATATGCTTGGTGTTGTCTCCCTTGATGAAACCTAACTTCGTCTGCTCTATGCAAACAGCATTATCTTCATAAATGCACGTAGGTTGATCAGTTGTAGAGACTAATCCACAAGAATCACGAATATGGCGAACAAGTGATCGTAGCCAAACACATTCTTTCACTGCTTCATGGAGAGCGATTATCTCCGCGTGATTCGAAGAAGTAGCAACAAGAGATTGCTTTGTGGATCTCCAAGATATCGCCGTATTCCCAATGGTAAACACATAACCGGTTTGAGAACGAGCCTTGTGAGGGTCAGAGAGGTACCCTGCGTCGGCATAACCAACTAACAAGTTGTTTGGAGTCTTTGCATCGGGGGAAAGAGCTGCACGGGACCGGTGGCTGCTCTCGGCACCGCGCACGGTCTCCACGCCATGGCGGCCGGCGGCGTCGCTGCGGCGTACGGCGGCAAGGCCGGGGTCGGCGACGGCGGTGGTGTGGGGAGATACCGTGGCGGTGTTCTCTCTGCAATAGGGGTAGAACAATCCCATGTCAAGGGAACCTTTCAAGTATCGAAACAAATGCTTGATTCCATTCCAATGACGTAGCGTAGGTGCGGAGCTAAATCTAGCCAATAAGTTCACTGCGAAAGATATGTCCGGTCTAGTGCATTGAGCAAGATACAATAGTGCCCCAATCGCACTAAGGTATGGAACTTCAAGACCAAGAACGTCTTCATCATCCTCTTTAGGACGGAAGGGATCCTTCTTGATATCTAGACTTCGGACGACCATGGGAGTAGACAATGGACTGCATAGATCCATATTTAAACGTCGAAGCATCTTCTGCGTGTAATTTGACTGATGCACTAAGATGCCGTCGGCCCTATGCACAAGCTCAAGGCCGAGACAGAATTTCGTCCTCCCTAGGTCTTTCATCTCAAATTCCGACTTCAGATAAGACACGGTCTCTTCAATCTCATCAAGAGTACCGATTATGTTCATGTCATCAACGTAGACCGCAACGATGACGAATCCGGAATTTGTCTTTCGTATGAACACGCATGGGCATAGTTCATCATTCTTGTAACCCCTTCTCACCAAGTATTGATGCAACCGATTGTACCACATTCTTCCGGATTGCTTTAACCCGTACAACGAACGACGTAATCTGACTGCATGAGCACTCCGTGGTCTGGAGGCACTTGATGGAGGTAAAGGTAGTCCCTCAGGAGCTTTCATGTATATCTCTGCGTCAAGATCCCCATAGAGATAAGCTGTGACCACATCCATAAGCTGCATGTTTAGTCTTTCGGACACTACCAGACTAATAAGGTAGCGGAAGGTAATGATGTCCATAACAGGAGAATAAGTCTCTTCATAGTCAATACCAGGTCGTTGTGAGAATCCTTGTGCCACGAGTCTTGCCTTATAACGCACGATCTCGTTCATCTCATTACGCTTACGAACGAAGACCCATTTATGTCCAACAGGTTTGACATCTCTTGGAGTCAATTCAACCTTTCCGAAGACTTCTCGCTTCGCTAATGAGTCAAGTTCTGCCTGGATTGCTTCCTTCCACTTCGGCCAATCTGCTCTGCGTTCGCATTCAGCTATAGAGCGAGGTTCAACGTCGTCTTCAGATATGATCTCAAGTGCGACGGAATAAGCGAAAACGTCATCAATGCATGTGGTGGCTCGGTTTCGGACCGACTGCTCACTTGTGTAGTTCACTGAGATTTCGTTGTTCTCTGGCATCAAACAAGGTTCCATAGCGTCCCACGGAAACACTTGAGTTGATTCATAGACATAGCTGTAATCAGAGACAACTTCATATGATGGTGATTCATCGTTGATGACGCGCTGTGCCTTAGTCATTCGCTTCTTTCTAGGTTTTGAATCCCTAGAGTTTATCGGTCTTCCCCTTTTTCTTTGAGGAGCCGAGGCCGAAGCTGCTCCATGCTGGGCCATCTCAGCATCGTCGCCATAAGGGGCGCCGGCAACACCACGGCGTACGGTGGTGCCGCCGTCGGCCTCCGTCCCATTGTCAGGGGCGGTGCCAACGTTGCTAGGTCCAGGAGCTTGTCTTCCACGCCCGTATTTCGGGACATCCAACCGTGCCGGTATGTTCGCAGCGGGTATGTTTGATCTCGTCACTTTAGCAATATCTACAAAGCCGTCAGGCACCGAATCCGCGACTTTCTGGAGGTCGATAATGCGTTGCACTTCTAACTCACTTTGAGCAGTGCGGGGATCATAATGAGACATAGTGGGGACACACCACGTCAATTCCTGACGTTCATTTGGAATGATAACATTCCCATCTCCCCCTAACGACGGGAAGCATGTCTCATCAAAGTGACAATCTGCAAATCTTGCAGTAAAGAGATCTCCGGTGGTTGGTTCTAAGTAGCGGACAATCGTTGGGGAATTATAGCCAACATAGATACCTAATCGTCTCTGAGGACCCATTTTAGTACGCAGCGGAGGCGTAATAGGCACATAAACGGCGCAACCAAAGATGCGTAAGTGTGAAATATTGGGTTCGTAACCAGTTACCATCTGGTACGCACTAAACGCTTGGTTAGCCGCGGGTCGGAAACGAATAAGTGTCGCTGCATGCAACACTGCATATCCCCACGCAGAGACCGGCAGGTTAGTACCCATAACCATTGCCCGAGCAACAAGCTGAATACGCTTGATGGTAGCCTCTGCTAGACCGTTCTGTGAATGAACATGAGGAACGGGATGTTCAACTTCGATCCCAATAGACATGCAGTAATCATCAAAAGTTTTGGAGGTGAATTCTCCAGCATTATCCAAACGAATGGATTTGATAGTATAATCGGGGTGGTGAGCCCGAAGTTTGATGATCTCAGCTAATAACTTAGCAAATGCAGCATTCCTTGTGGATAGCAATGCGACGTGTGACCAACGCGTCGATGCATCAACCAATACCATAAAATATCGAAAAGGTCCGCATTCTGGTTTAATAGGTCCACAAATGTCACCTTGGATACGTTGTAAGAATGGAATGTTCTCGGTTGAAGCCTTAGCAAAAGAAGGACTTCCTTGAAATTTAGCAAGAGAACAAGCTTTGCAAAACGAGCGATGGGCATCAGAAATTGCCATGGAGGCATGTGAAAGCACGGGAGGCATCACAAGCTCCTGTGAAGGAGGGGATGCCGCCACCGACGGCATGAAAGCCGTGGAGCTGCCGAGTGAGGCATGCTCGGCCTCACCATGCGGTGCATGGGTCGGCACGGCCTCACCGTGCGGAGCACGGGTGAGGTGATCCTCCAATCGCTTCCGGGACTTGAAAAATGGATGACCATGTGAATTCTTAAGAATTCTAATCATCATATCACGTCCAGGGTGCCCGAGACGGGCATGCCAAAGCATATAAGAGTCCGAATCACAAAAGTTGCGTTCAACCGCATATGATTCAAAGATCCGAATGGAAGTAAGATACAAACCATTCCCAAGACTCTTCATCTTCTCTAAGATGTGGCGATGGCCTGCTTTCTCAGAGGTAACGCAAAGATATTCCTCTCCATTCTCAACATAAGTATCGAGGTGAAAACCATTGGCACGTATGTCCTTAAAACTTAGCAAGGTGCGGGGAGACTTCGGCGCATAAAGAGCGTCTACGACGTTAAGAGTCGTACCATTAGGCAACATGAAAGAAGCAGTGCCTCTTCCTTGAATGATGGATTTCGAGCCAATCATTGTAGTCATCGAAGAAGTCGAAAACACTAGATCCGTGAACAACTGCCTGTGCCGTAGGACAGTGTGGGTGGTTCCGCAATCAGCTAGACATTCGATTTCACCGCGGGACATCTACAAAATGACAATTAAGAGAGTCAGCGACACGGGAACAATTCTATACAATACGCCGTAGGATATTGTAAGAATGGGAATCGGAACGAAGGTCGATCCCATCGAATGTATCACATGGCAATAGTACTACATTCTTCAACTAAAGAGTTGGAAATCATGGTATTGAAGCAGTGAAATACCAAACAGTAAACTAGGGTGGTATAAACCATCCAAAAATGGTGTGGGAACACACACAAAGAGTACCGGTGAGTGCATATAACGGACTTGGAGAAAACCGGAAAAACAAACCGGAAAACCATGTCAAAAGAACTCTAAACCGGGTGAATTTTGGACAAGGAAAACGTGGCAGCAGGGGCTGCTGCAATATGCCGGAGGCATCACGAGAAAACGACGAAAAATCATCGAAAAACTCGGTGGAAAACCGGCGGCACCTATTGCCGGAAAAACCGGCCGGCGGCTGTCGAAACTGGCCGGTATGGAGGCCGGGACTTCAGGTCCGACAGGGGACGTCGGCATGAACCGAGTGGTGGTGCCGAAAACGCCGGGAAATGGCCGGAAGACGGCGAATACGCCGGCAAAACGTGCCGGAAACGCCGGAATAGTAACCGGGGCCGGCCAAGGCAAAACGACGTCGTTTTCGACGTTCCGAGGTTCGTTTTCCGAATTTTAAGTTCCAAATTCACAATGTAGTGCTATTGGGGTCCCATGTAACCCAAAAGCGTCCAATTTAAAAACCACGTGAGTTGCACACGTTGATCATCATGCTAAGTGTCGGATAAATAAAATTCTCAAAGAGATCGTCTTGTAAGCAAGAAGTGAGAAATTTTATTGAATGCCAATCTTTAATACATCACACATAAACTTCTAATTCCAAAATCAAAAGACTATTACAAAGTCAATGAAAATAACAATGGCGGTTGGCCATAACGATACTTGAATCATAAAGCTAAAGAAGCTAAAACGACTAATCAAAGTCGGGAGTATCCATGGTAGCAACCGGAGGCCTAGCTTTAGAAGCAAGGGGCTCGGGTTTCATGGAGATATGGTGAGTCTCGATCTCATGGTCCTCATCCACATGGTTCGATTCGGGTTGTAGAAACTTCTTGTAGGCGGAGTAAGCCTTGATCATCTCTTTGCTAGCGCGACAATCGCGATTAAAGTGCTTAAAGGAGCCACATTTGAAGCATGGAGACTTGCCATTACCGGAAGTGGAGGCATTAGGAGGTGCACGGCCTCCTTGGAGTGTGGGACGGGGACGGCCTCCCCCTGAGGGTCCATGTATTGGACCGAGGCCGAGATCGGCCTTGTTGCCTCCTACCACGAGAGTTGTTATTTTGGTGCTGATATGGAGCGTTCCTTGATTGATTCTTTTGCTTAGGAGCTTTCCCATAGTTAGCCTGTGGCGTAGAAATTCTTTTAGTGCCAACAGGTCTATTGTTGTTGTTGAGGAGAATCTCAGAATGTCTCTCATTCTTAGCTAAGAGTGCCATTAAGTCGGCAAAAGACCGGATATTCCCTTCCTCTACATGAGTGCGGTACGTATGAGCTTGAACTTCATAGTTGATTGGAAACGTGTCCAATGTCTTATTGAGAAGATCTAGGTCGGTCTTAATGACACCAACGGTGCCAAGATCGGATTGCAAGCATAGCATATCCTGATTGAACTCATCCACTCTTTTATAGTCCAATAGACGGATGTTATCCCATCTAATGGTCAATTCAGGAAGAAGCTTATCATGAACGTTGTTGTACCGCAAGCGTAGTTTGTCCCATAATTCTTTAGGATCTTTTACGTTCAAGTATTGCCTCTTGAGAGTTGCATGGATGTGACGTCTCATAAAGATGAGAGTCTGAGTCTTAGCCATAGGTGGGAAATCAGCAGGAGGGTCGGCAAACATGCCTTCAATCCCTCGGCTCTCAAACGCGAGTTCCATGTCGGAAACCCAGCGGTGGTATTCCTTCCCTTCTAGATCAAGAAGGCCAAATTCCGGTCGAGATGGCGATGACATCTACAAAACGAATACGGAATCGATTAGATTCAAGTATAATAGGAATTAGAAGGGGTGACGTATATGGTCACATGAAAAATCGATGCAAGCGGCGATACTCATGATCGCACCCAAAACAGCGGTGCACTCAGGCGACCACACGAAAATCGATTAACTTCCCTTTCAAAACAATCGTGACTCCCCCAGGACCGTCACACAGAAAACATCGACCAAGAGGGGAAACCCATCCCTCTATAGTCTCATCGGCGTTATAAGAAAGGCCGGAATTAAGACAAGAAGAAGGCTAATAGCGCCCGATATAATATATCTATACGTTCAAAAGCGGGAACGTTTATAAAAATTTACCTTGGGAGGTTTGTAGTATACGGGAGTAGCTTCTCTTGAGCGAAGTCCTTGCTTGTGACTTTCACGTCTCTTGCGTGAATATGCGGGAGGAGCAATTTTGAATGCTTTGAGGCGAGCAGCGAGCAGCGAGCGGCGAATGCGGCGAATGCGGCGAACGGCGAGCGGCGAGCGGCGAACGGCGAGCGGCGAATGCGGCGAGCGGCGAGCGGCGAATGCGGAGGAAGCTTTGCGGGGCTACGGGGCTGCAGGGCTGCGGGGCTGCAGGGCTGCAGGGCTGCGGGGCTGCGGGGCTGCGAGGGCAGGGGCTGCGAGGGCAGGAGGTTGCGGCGGCAGCAGGGGGTTGCGGCGACAGCAGGCAGGGGCTGCGGCGGCGGCAGGAAGCTTGCGGCGGCGGAGGAAAGGAAGAAAAATTTCGGAAGGCTCTAAAAGATTCAGGGTTTTTAGGGCTTCGTGCTGATAACGTGTTTGAGGATGAATTACTTATATATTATTGAATGATATGGGGGCCTATATATAGGCATTTACAACACCACAATCCCGTAGGATTCGGAGTCCTAATCTACTACGGAGATGCTAATCTATCTCCTAACAGGAAACCTATTAGGCTAAGACACACACAAGGGTAGAATAGTAATTCTCCCGGAACACAAACAACGTTTTTTTACTTTTTTAAGTTTTAGTACTAAAAATCTCTCATACATCCATTAGCAAATAAATTTTTTTGTCAGAGTTTCTTAGAATTCAAGTAATAGAATGCATGTTGAAAATAGGTTTCAAGACCTGATATTAAGAAAAAAAACATACTTCACTAGATATGATTAACATGGTCAGATAAAGATTAAGAGATCTCAATTTGGAAAGTGGCTACATAAATTTGGAAAGACTTACACATGTCTTCGGGGTCGGTTTTGGTTTATAAGATAACGTCTTTATTTTTCATACTTCCTCAATCTTTCACTAGCTATTTGTTACTCTTGCTTGCTGGGGAACATTCTACCTCCCTCTTATATCCTCCTTTTTGTTCATATAGTGCTCGTTTTCCATTACAGTATCAAACAGGGTTTGAGACATAGATGAAAATGATGTGCATTAGACTATGGACAATTATGTTGCTTTTTGAAATTTAGAAATGATATGGGTCCGGCCATGAACAAATATAATTGCATGGTGGATGTAACTTCAATCCAATTTTTTCCTAGAGGATCAGGATTCATATAGTAAGGGAATCTGATATTGAACAGCCCAAAACATCATTAATAACGATTTATTACAACTCGTTGAAGTTAAGTAGCAAATATAGTCATTATAGAAAAGGGTTCGTCGAATCCATCGTATTTTTTAAGTAGCTATTATTCAATTTTTATATTGTTTTTTCATTAGAAAAGGAAAAATTGTACTGATTGAGCTACCTCTAGGGCCCCAATAATAGAGGAATCAAGTACCAAAGACATGCATACTAGCTTGCTTGAGTTGAGTCGTCCCATATTTGCAATCGCATCCGCCAAAAACAATTGCTCGGCAGACATGCATGCATGGAAAAGTTTGAATTCCTTAAATCTTCCAAAGAGGTCCTTAAAGTCTCTGATAATTGACTTGATTGTCCAAAGTGGGAGGGAATCACTTTTGGAGCAAATGATAAATGAGAGTAGAATAATCATCTTCAATTTAAAAATTAATTTTAGTTTATCACAATAAAGTTTACACTCAAAATCAGTTCACCACTTAAGTTTTTATTTTAATAAGTTCACTCTCTATATTTTCAAATGACATCAAAGAAGAAGAAAAATTCATATTTTATATGGATTATATCGATAATTATGCTACAAGACCTAATTTTAAAGCTTCAATGTTATTGTAAAATTATTAGGAATTTTGTTTTGGTTTTGCATATATGATTTGAAGTTTTCTGTTGATAGCTTTTTTATCGGATTTTAATCAAGAAAATATGAATTTCGTCATTCTTTGATGTTATTTGAAAATATAGGGGGTGAACTAATTAATATAAAAATTTAAGAGGGTGAATTGATTTTTAGTATAAAGTTTAGAGGGGTAAACTAAAATTAATTCTCAATTTAAAGGGTTTGGCTGTTTAAGTCTTCAACAACTAACAACCCATCCTTGAGGGTTACAGATCTTCTTGGTAGTTTGAAGGAATTCAAAGTATCCCCATTTTATAGAGAGGCAAATTTCTTGGCTCACGCAATTGTTAATGTGGAACTTTCTATCCTCTCCCCTACTAGATGGACTGGCGTTCCTCAAGCCAGTTTGGCCTTGCTCATTGAGAGCAAATTAAGCTTTTTGCAACTGGAACAAAAGAGTAATGCTGTTATGTAGGGGTGGGCACGGGACGGGATGGGACGGGACGGATCTCATCCCACGTCCCGTCCCACTCTTTTGAATCGGGATGAGATCGAGACGGGACGAGGGTTTTTAAGAATGCATCACACTCGGGATTAATCCCGGTTAGGATGGGACGGGATCGGGACGGGACGGGACAAATCCCACATTCCTATAAAGTTAAATAAAAACCTATATTTTTACTTTTTCATTAACAAAATATCATTTAATAATGAAATTTTAACAAAAAAAATACATATTATGTTCAAAATATTATAATTTACCATTATTATTTGAATTGATATAATTTTAGAATTATTAATAACATAAATTAGTTTCATTTTGATACAAATATATAAGAATTTTTAAGTTTTCATTAAAGGTGGGACGGGACGGGACGAAGTGGGATAGAAATTATTCGTCCCACGTCCCATCCCACTATTATGAAACGGGACGGGACGAACGTTTTTAGACCTCCGTCCCGTCCCGTCCCTACGAATTTCGGGACGGGATCGGGATTTCCATTTTTTATGCCCACTCCTACTGTTATGGAGATAGACTTTGTGCACCGGATCACAGATCTGAAGAGGACTGACTTGAAGGACCTCATTTAAAACCGTAAAAGTTTTCATAGTGGACGATGTTGGGGCATATTGTTTTGGGCCTACACACCGCTTTTTTTTTTTCAAATTACCCGAACCCGAAGTCCAGAATCTCGAACGTGTAGCCGTTGCAATTTGAATTTGCTGTCATAGCTCCCCGACCCCCTCCTCCACTTTCCACATTGACTAAAACACCCCCGCAATTCAAATCCCAAAACCGCGACTCTCTCTCCATTTCAAATCCAGATCAAATCTCAGCCGTCCCTTTTCCACCCTTCCCCAGTTTCAAAACCCCCAAAACTCAAATCTTCGCAGTTTTTGTGACAACTCAGAAATGCTCAGACCTCAAAACCAAGCTAGACGAAGAAGAAGAACACCACAACCACCACCAACCCACCCAGAAATTCAAGTATAGCACTCCGCCCGCTTCGCGTTTTGTTTCTCAATTCGGCTTTCAGGTTTGTGATTCCGTCTCAAAATTCCAAACCTCTATCTCAATCCTCTTCTTCTTCCTCAAACCCTAATTTCTTATTCAGATTTTGTGGAAATCAGGATGATGAGGGATTTCAAGTTCCTGCGATCGAATTCGGGGAGAAAAGAGGAGGCGGAGAACGTGCCGGTGAACCCTAAGGACTTAACCGCAACGGGCCGGACCAGCTCGGAGTCGTCGGCGCGAGCTCCCTTTAACCCGATCCAAGATCCGGATCAGAATCCCAAGCCGGAGCAGGAGTCGGCGATTCGGAGTAAGGTTGTTGAGAAGACGCCGACTAAAGCTGCTTCCAAGGCCAGGGTTTCCGATCTCCGGACACCGGAGAGGCACGGCGCGGCGGTTTCGGCACGGAAGCGGTTCGGGTGGGCCCAGAGGACCGATTCGGATGAGGATGCGGTGAGTGGCTCTGCTCAAGTGAGTAGAGGAGGTGGAAATGTGAGTTGGACTCCGAGGATAGGGAGGACGATTGGGAAGGGCGGTTCGGAGAGTAATTCGACGCATACTACGCCGACGAAGAGCGTTTCGAAGCCTCCGACGACTGGGATTCGGAGTAAGGTGGATGGAAGTGTTGGCAGTAGAGGTGGGAATGTTGCTGCATTGTACAAAGGGATTCCCATTTCGAGTGGTCCTTGTGCTACGGTGGTGAACTCGGTCCAAGTGCCTCACTTTGACCTCAAGGAGGACTCGTCGTTTTGGATGGAGCACAATGTACAGGTGAGGGGGGAATGACATTTTTGGGTCTGATGGATTGAAGAGGTTTATGTTGTGTGATTTGATGATCAAGTCAAGCTGATGTGTGGATTTTGTTTAGGTACTTATACGTGTGCGTCCTCTGAATAGTATGGAGCGAAGTACACATGGTTACAACAGGTGTTTGAGGCAGGAAAATGCTCAGACAATTACTTGGATTGGGCAACCAGAATCTCGATTCACATTTGATCATGTAGCATGTGAAACAGTTGATCAGGTGCCGGTTGAGAAAAGTTTGTAATGTGATTTCAAATTTTATTTCCTTTGAAATTTTAGGTTTGGTTTGAATTTTTTAGAGTTCTGCAGGATATGCTTTTCAGGAGGGCTGGTCTACCCATGGTAGAAAATTGCTTGTCGGGGTATAACAGCTGTATGTTTGCCTATGGTCAGGTAATATGATTAGGTGGTGTTAACACCAAGTACTGTTTTCAATTTATAGCTTTGAGATTCGGTGAACACCAGGTAATACCTTTATTTTTCGTTTTAATAATGTGATGCAACTTGGTTTTTAAATTTTTAATAAACGAAAGTACTTATAGATACTCCTTTCGGACAATGCAAGCTTTCGTAGATTATCAGAAACAAACACGGCTAAAAAGTGCTTTTTACTTCTTGAATTTCATATGTTGTGGCACTAGATGGAAGCGTAGCTTTATTCGAACCTACCTTGTACAATATTTCAAATCCAGTTTCTCTTTAGAGTACGTCCTTCTAGTGTTAATTTTTTTTTGAGTCTACTATACTACTTATATTAATCATATAGAATAAATGTTCTAACTGATACGACTTAATGCAGGTGTGTATGCAATATCATTTCTCTTGACCGTCAAAACTCAATGAATTTCTCACTGTTTGAGCTTATTGTCATTCTAGTAGCTTTTGTGTCTCCCAATTATTTATACAGTTGCCTCTGATCATGCAGACAGGAAGTGGGAAGACATATACAATGCTTGGGGAGATTGACGATTTAGAAGACAAGCCCAGTCCGCATCGTGGAATGACACCGCGCATCTTTGAGTTCTTATTTGCAAGGATTCAAGTGGTAATCTTTTATCCTTTTTCTAGTTAAATGATAAGGTTGTGCAAGAATGTATACATTTTCACTATAACCTTCTGCATGTACTGCATATATTCAGGAAGAGGAAACTCGGAAGGATGAGAAACTAAAATACAACTGCAAGTGCTCTTTCCTAGAAATTTACAACGAACAAATTACTGATCTACTTGATCCCTCTTCTTCCAATTTGCTTGTAAGTTGATTCTTCTCACAAGTGCCATGAGCTTTGGTTATTTTCTAGGTTTTCTTATTATGTTATTGTTTGTTTTGTTTTAAGCTGCGGGAGGATGTGACAAAGGGTGTTTACGTTGAAAATCTCTCTGAATTTGAAGTTCATACCGTTAGTGATATTTTGAGGCTACTAATCCAGGTTCACACCATTAATCATATTCTTGCCAAGTGTGTGACATGAATCTCTCTATTCTGCGGCATGCATGCCTATCTGAACTAAGTGTAATTTATTGTATGTAGGGTTCTTCAAATCGAAAAGTTGCTGCGACAAACATGAACAGAGAAAGTAGTCGCTCACACAGTGTTTTTACTTGTGTAATTGAGAGCACATGGGAAAAGGATTCAACGACTAACTTCCGCTTTGCTAGATTAAATCTTGTTGATTTGGCTGGTTCAGAAAGGTATGGAATCAATCCCGTCCATGAGTATAACTTCATCATAAATTGTAGAGCTCATCTGTATAACATTAACCCCTTTGTTAATCCGGTTGGGAGGCTGTTTCTGTATGACATTAACCATCTGCCCTTTTACTCGTTGTAGGCAGAAGACTTCTGGTGCTGAGGGTGAGCGGTTGAAGGAAGCAGCTAACATTAATAAATCACTATCCACACTTGGGTATTTTAATATTATTCTTTAAATTACTTTGTTTTCATACAATATTCATGCGTTCTTCTTTAAAGTATGATAATATGTCTTTTGTAGTCATGTCATCATGGTTCTAGTGGATGTGGCACATGGGAAGATAAAACATATACCTTACAGAGACTCTAGGCTAACCTTTCTTTTACAGGTAAAGTGTAATTTAATTTATTCTGCCTTAATTAGTTTTACTTTCTGAGACTTGATTGTAGTTTTGGTACCACATTACTGCAGGATTCACTCGGTGGTAATTCAAAAACAATGATCATTTCAAATGTCAGCCCTTCTGTCGGGTTTGTTTTTCATTGACAATCATTTGGTCAACTGCTTAGATCTCATTTTGAAATTTACACTTAGACGCAGAACTTGAATGGACCTTTTTATCAATTTGACTTATTATCTGTTTGGCTACAGATCTGCAGCTGAAACGATGAACACGCTTAAATTTGCTCAGCGAGCAAAACTTATTCAAAACAATGTAAGCACACAAAAAGCAGTATTAATAAGATGATTGATCTATGGATCATTAATTTACTGAATCAATCTATTTTTTGTTTCAATGAGCAGGCTGTGGTGAATGAAGATTCTACAGGAGATTGCATTGCTCTACAACACCAAATACGACTTCTGAAGGTGGATCTCGTTGTCTATATTACAAATGTATTCATGTATAAAATAATTTATAGTTCATATAAATGGATAATTTCTGGAACAGGAGGAACTCTACATTCTTAAGCATCACCATGTCTCCCGGTCGTTGTCATTTGGTTCCATTGATAGTCAAGTACAGAAATTTGATTCTATAGGAAACATTTGTGACATGGACCTACAATCTGGGGATGATTTTCATGAGAATGAAGCGAAAGGAATTGTGAGATTATCCACCAAACAGGTCTGCTTATTTTTGCTTGAATAAATTTGTGTAGTTTATAATAGCAATGTGAAGAATGTTCTGTTATTGATTAGGAAAGTTCAGTAAGCATATGTCTGTGTCTATGTTTGTTTCTTTTTAGCATTAAACTAAATTTATCTGCTCATTTTAATGACTTAAAAGTCTTGCACTCTGTAGGAATGTTATTTTGGCATTCTCAAACAAAAATGAAAAATCAATTTTGTTCCTGGTAATACAATCTTAACTTATGGCTGATAATCATGGTGAATCAGTTAAAGTCTCTGGAAAAAACACTTGCTGGTGCTCTTCGCCGGGAGAAAATGGCAGAAACCACAATCAAGCAACTTGAAGCTGAAAAAGAGCACTTGAACCTTTTGGTATATTGGGTGCCCTTTATCATTTTTTTCTTAATTGTAATTATTTTTTTGAGTTTTTCCTGTAAACAATGGTATAATGGGCCTTGCTTCTTAGGTTTGTCAAAGAGAGGAAGACACCAGATCCACTAAAATGATGCTTAGGTTTCGGGAGGACAAAATTAAAAAGATGGAGGCACTACTTAGTGGTTCTATCCCCCCCAAGGCTTATTTACTCAATGAGAACAGAGCGCTCTGTGAAGAGATTCAGCTACTTCAGGCTAAACTTGATAAGAATCCTGAAGTCACTCGGTTTGCATATGAGAATATAAGGCTTCTGAACCAACTTAGAAGGTAGTTTCTAATAAACTCAATCAATTTAAGACCAGTTTTGTTTATTAATACCCATCCCTTAATAATAGGCCTGTGGCATTCATAGGTTAGAAGAATATTATGAAGAAGGAGAAAGAGACCTACTGTTGGATGAATTATCAAAACTGCGAGATCAGGTACTTAGACAAAGTATCTTTGGTTCACTTTGTGAGATTATATTTTGGTACAATATAATTGAATAATGATACTTTTCTCTTACAGCTGCTTCAATTTCTTGATGGACCCTCAAAGCAGCAGAGCAATCCAAATATTAGTACGGAACCTCAGGTCGGTACTTCAGTTGGAGTTTTTGGCTCTTTATATTTCATGTTTCAGTATTTCCAGAATACACGGTGATGAATGGAGAAGGAAGATGGATAATATACCTCAAACTTTACAGGAGTCAAATACTGGCCCAATATTTGTTTATGTTTTGTCTGGAAAAAATTTTGTTGCCTAATTATTTATCTTTCATTGAAACAGGAAGCCATGTGCACGGACAAAGAAAATGATCCCCTCAGTCTGAAGGTTGAAGTTAGTCCCATCTTACTCTTCTACACAACATTTGAATAGCCCATTTATTTATTTATTTTCTCATATCCACATGTATGATTTCCATTTGTTTCAGTTAAAAGACACATGTGAAGAGCTAGAAGAATGCAGGCGCAGCTTAAATGCTTGTTTGGAAGATAATGCAAAACTCAGTAGGTTAGAAAATTATCTCATCCTGGTTTTTACAATTTTGGCTGTATTTGGATCACTTGGTTTATTGCTGTTTTCTTATGTAATTTTCTTCCTTCCAAAATATTGCAGAGAAATTGATGATCTGCACATAATGTTGAACACTCTTAGATCTACACCCATTGATCAAGATGGTGATGCGGGTACAAAGGTATATTCGCTTTTAAAATGATTTACCACTTGGTTGGTTTCCTTGACAGTTTGTGCCATGTAATAAGAAAGTGGGAGACAAGATAAAGAGAGAAAATAAATTAATGAAATGAATCCTCTGGGCCTAATTGTATGTTCGTTATGTGTCCAAAAGATTTTGACAACCTCGTTTATTATGCCTTGTGTATGTCTTGCATTAGTCACATACTTTAATTCCTGTGTCCTATGTTAATATTACTTTGACCTACTAAAATATATCCTTTGATCTCAGGTGCACAATGCTATTCACATAAAGGAGATAGAAAGGGTACATGCAGAAGAAGTTTTGAGTTTGCAGCTTGAATTGGACATAGTAAATATCATTTTAAAAGAAGAGAGGACTTCTCAAGATGAAAGAGTATTTTTCTTAAATAGAGATCTTCAGCTAGCAATTGAAGAACTCTCGAGAAAAAACAAAGAACATGATGATGCAAACGTTGAACTGCAGGAGGCTAACTGCATCATTGCAGCTCTTGAGAGTCAGCAAATCATGTCAAACAATGGGATGGAGGATTTGAGGAATAGTAACAGTCGTTATATACAGCTTTTGAGTAAACAGGAGCTTGAACTAAGGGCTCTACGGGAGCAACTTACATCTAAGGAGTTTAAAGACTTATCACCTTTGAGCTGTTCAAACATTCACGACTTTCCGTTACAGGAAAAATTGAAGCGAATGCAAGAATCCCTTGAAGTGGCTAAAAGAATGAATATGTTGTACCAAAGTGATCGTGCATTTCAAGTGTCTAATGAGGAAGAAGTGGAGGAAGTCCGCAGGCAGGCTGAGGCTGAAACTGCTGAGGTGATTGTGTGTATGCAGGAAGAACTTAGCATTCTTCAACAGCAGGTCCAAGATAGCCACTTAAAAGAACTGGAGGTGAACAAAAATGTACAGCTTCTGGAGAATGAACTGAGAATGGTGCAAGCGAAACTGCACAACTTGAATCTAGACAATGAAAGGTTAAGTAAAGAGATTGAGGAGAAAAATGGAGAACTAAGAACATTATCAGAAGAATGGTCATTATTGTCCAGTGATATTGAAGTAGTTCTTTCTGGTGGACATGAGGTGCTTGTTGATGCTTCTGATGAGCTTGACCTAATATCCGACTCATGTTCAGAGAAAAGAATTCGGATTTCTGAACAAGTTGGCAGGGTTGTAGGGATTGCCTTGGAAAAGGAAACTTTGATCGATGAACTGAGAAATTGTTTAGAGGATGCAAATAATAAGAGAAGTGATGTTGAGTGCATGCTGAAGTCTTTGAAAGGAGCGACACTTGCTATCACTGAAGCACACCAGCAGGAGTGTAGTGAAAAAGAAACAGAAATGCTCCTTTTGACATCTCAGTTGAAAACAGAGACATCTACTGTGGAGAAGCTGGAAAATAGAGTGAAGTTGCTTGAAGATCAGATTAATAAAACTTCGGTCTGTGCAACAGTTGCCTTTGTTGTTGTGAATAACTTAGCAGAGATGAATCATAATAATCTTGATGCATTAGAGTGTAATCGTATACGGCTTAAAGAATCAGATGAGTCGATCTCAAAGAAGGTTTCCCTTCTCTGTGATCAGGCCACTGTAATAGCAGAAGCTGAGAATAGAATCCAGTCTCAAACTGAGGAGCTTGCTGAGTGCAAGAGAACTTGTGATAATCTAAGGAAGGAGCTTTTTGAGGAGCAGGAACGTGCTTGCAGCATGGAACATAAACTTGAAGATATTGAAGAAGAAAACATTTTGAAGACAAAAGAGAAATTGGCTGAGCTCAAAACTGGTGTAACCACGCTCAGGTCATGTATGAACCCACATCCGGAGCATCACACAGTCAGTATAAAGAATTCAGAAGTACTTATGAATGCTGAAGGAGACAGCGGAGGACAAGTAAGTTAAATTATTGCTTTCTGATGTCGTGATGTCCACTTATATTTAGGTTGTAGTTTGTAATTGCTATACCTCGTCTGTTGCAGAGAGCTACATGTACTGTGCAAGACAACAATGGAAGTAAACAGTTTGTCAAAGACCCGAGTGCTAATATTTCTGACATTTCTCTTCATGCGGAGAGGAGTATTTGCTACAAACCATGCACAACTCATGAATATATGAAGCCTTCCAAGGATGTGTGTGGTAGAGATGTTACCATTATACTTCTGAGAAAGGAAATAGAAGATGCCCTTGATAGCTTAAAACAGGTGCAGGCTGAGCTGGACAATTTGCGTGAAGAGAACAAAATGATGTGCAAGTCTGAGAAACAGTGTCGGGATAGCATGAAAGTTATTGGCTTGCAGGTTCTTAATCTGCAGTCAACCTTAAACGAAGTAGAAATGCAATCCACTGTGAAGTTGGAAGCTCTCAATCATAGACTACAGGCATTCGAACAAATTGTGCGGGTATCTGGCTCTCATTGGTGTCAAACAAAAGAAGTATGTTTTCAGTTCTTTGTCATGGGTTACATTCTACCCTACCTATGAAAGTTCTTACATTCTACTTAATGAAAGTAGTTTCCTTTTCCTATAGTCTGTGTCTATCAAATGAACAATAACTTCATCCTTCTTAGATGGTAATAGTATTGTAAGATACTACGGTTGATCCTAACCTTTCTCTTATTCATCTTTCCTGGCATAGCTGTAGATATATGAATTTTCTGTTTCTTACTTACTGGTATATTTTGGCATGACACAACTTGTTTTCTCCTCACAGTTGATTGAATTAGTAGATGACGCAAAGTTGATTGCGGCCCAGAAATCTGCTGAAGTTTTTTGCATTCTTGCCAAGTTTGAAGAGGCTCAGCATACTATGAAGGAAGCAGATGTAATGATCAATCAACTGAAGGTATCTAATGAAAAGATGAAGCTTGAAATAGAGAGGCTGAAAAATGTGGAAGCCTCATTGAATAGTGATAGGGATGCATTACTGGATGATGTCCGAAGTTTGCAATCAATCAACGATCTGAGCAGTGGGAAATTGGCACAAGTTGAGGAGTTGCTTGCTTCAGAGTTAATCAAAATGAGAGTTTTAATTGAAGAGTTGGAGAATATGCTTGCAGGAATCCAGGCTGCTTACAAGGAAAACTTCATGCTTGTATCCTCTGATCTCTGCAGCATGAAGTCCTTGCTTGCAGATTCCTCAAAGTTTGTTCATTCATTGCTTGAGGACGTCTGGTCTGACATAATTGTGAAGGATTGTACTGTGTCAGTGCTACACCTCTGTTACATGGGAACTTTTCTGGAAACAGTGACTAGGCTGAATGTGGAGAATGGTCTGCTTCAACGTGGGCTGTGTGAATCTAATATTTTTGTAGCTGATCTGAGGCGACACAATAATAGGTCAAAAATAGAGCTTGAGATGTTCCAGACTCTGAAGGGAAAATTACTGGCTGACATTAAGACCAGTTTTGACCAGGGAAAATTACTGGCTGACATTAAGACCAGTTTTGACCGCATCTCTAGTAAAGAAGAGGAAGCTGGGAAGCTTAATATGAAGGTGACCACTTTTGGGAAACATCTATCAGAACTACAGATTCAAGAGGAGTTGATGCTGCAAAGGTCCAATGATCTGGGATTCCAGCTTAATATTTTACTGAAGGATTTAGACCTAAGTAACTCACATTTTGGCACATCGCTTCTAGAGCAAGAGAAATTGCTCAAAGATAAAGAGGAGGTACTTGAATCTCAAGCTGAGAATCTAATGATGGAGTGGTGTGCTAAGGACATTGAGTCACTTGTCTTGGCATCGGAATTAGAAGAGATGTCCATTCGCAAAGCTGACATGGAGAGAGAGAACATAGTTAGTTCTGTGATGCTGGAAGATTTTAAGAAAGAAGTGATTCTTTTGAATGTTGATTCAATTTTAAAAGAACATTACTTATTGGATGAAGAGGTTGAGGTTGCTTTTTTTCAAAAGAAAGTAGAAAAGGAGAGGGAGGACCTGCTGTTACAGCTGGACCAAAGCAATTTAATTATTGCACGTCTAGATAAGGCAAACAAGGCTCTTGAACAGGACATTCAGTTGTTGAATGATGTTGGTCGTTCGAATGATACTTTGAAAGCCGAACTTGGTGAAGTTAAGAAAACAGAGGTGAGGTTGTTGAACCAGGTTCACGTACTTGAAGCTGAATATCAAAAGCTAAAAGGAGATTTGAACGTCAAGGAAAGGAGTTTAGAAGTATTATCCAGTCAGACTTCTGCCCTTGATAAAAAGAACCAAAGCTTGCAAGAT
This sequence comes from Argentina anserina, assembly GCF_933775445.1. Lineage (NCBI taxonomy): Eukaryota > Viridiplantae > Streptophyta > Magnoliopsida > Rosales > Rosaceae > Argentina > Argentina anserina. Next base: position 4,485,561 of record NC_065873.1, on the reverse strand, counting down.
GATATTCACACGTTACACACCTCATCACATGGACTTCAAGATGCATTAAAGAAGAAAGATGCTGAGCTGAGCAGAATGAACTGTTTGAAGATGGCAAATGACACGCTGAAAGTTGAGATTAGGAAGTCTGAGAGAGAGATTGATACACTAAAGCAAGAAAATGTTCTCTTCCGAGAACAACTTAGATCTCTCAAGAATAGTAGGGAGGAAGTCCTGACCATATGGAGTGCGACAGTTCAGAGTTGTGTAGATTCTATGAAAACAGCTGATTCGCTTGGTGAAAGATTGCACAATATTATAAAGGAAGATGGCGCCATGATTTTGGAAAAAATGTCTGATGAAATATATGATACTGTAGACAGAGTCATAGAGCAGTTTGATTGCTGGGAGTGCCATACTGAGGAGCTGGTGTCAGAAAATCTGTCTCTTCAGGCTGAGTTACAGAGGAAGGATGAAGTTCTTAAAGGTTTGTTATTCGATCTCAGCTTGTTGCAGGAATCTGCATCTAAAAATAAAGATCATCAAGATGAAATTAAGGACGTAGTAGCTTCTTTGGAAGCTTTAGAGGATGAGCTTTCTGTAAAATCGTGTGAGCTTGATGAGGCCAATTCTAATATCCAAATGCTTGAAACTCAATTGCAGGAGAAGACAGACTTAATCTCTCGTCTTGAGTTATGTCTATTACAAGAGCATGAGTCTGTGAATATCCTGTCCAGTGAAACTGTGGAGTTAAGAGCTCGTATTGAAGGTCTCTTAGATGCACATAGGTCTGTTGAGAAGGAATTGACAAAGAAGAAGAAGATAATTGAGAGCTTAAAATTGGAAGTCCTAGAAATGAGTAATACTCTTGGGCATATGAATGATTCCAATGAATCCCTGAGGAGCAATCTGAATGAACTTGCTAGTGAGAGGGATCTTCTCCAAATCGAGATGCTAAATTTGAAAGAGAACCTGGAAACAGAACAGGCACGTGCAGATGAATTTGAAGTGATTGCAAATGAAACTCAACAGGTGTGTGCTTTAACGAGCATTTACTTTTACTTACATTTACCACATCTCCTGATTCTATTATGCTGCACTGATTTCAGATAGCCGAGATAAGAAAGACCTACATTGACGACAAAGAGGCAGAGGTAAAGCTCTTGGAGCAGTCTATAGAGGAGCTCGAGCATACTGTCAACGTGCTAGAAAATAAGGTAAATTCCAAGTGCTTTTAAGTGTTATGAATCTTGTTCTAGTTCTCTAAATTATTTATCCTCACATGTATGATGTGTTCCATTTTATTTAGGTTGATATTGTCAAGGAGGAGGCTGAACGACAACGGTTGCATGGAGAAGAGCTTGAATCTGAACTTCATGCTGTAAAACATCAGATGCTGAATGTTGAAAATGCTAATGCTGACATGAGCAGGTTTGTGGATGATCCTCCCATCAATGTACTGATAGACCACTGCTTTAACAAAGGAAAATTAAAATGTTTTTAATTTTACAATATAGACATTTAGACGAGAAGGAGAATAGCATTCAAGAAGTCCAACGGAACGTACAAGTTCTCAAGAGGGATATAGCTGAGAAGGATGCAGAGGTAAAACTCTTTTTCTTATACTATACTAGAATACTCTATTTATGGTGCGAGTCTCCAATGTCGAATTAAACTTTCATGAAATGACATACCCAATTGTATCATGTAATTTAAGTGTTGAAATTTCACTGCTGTTTTTATTCGACAGATTGCCAAAAATAAAGAGCATATCTCTGAGTTAAATTTGCACGCAGAAGCACAGGCTTGTGAATACAAGCACAAGGTATAGTAAAAGATTGCCTTTGTATATTGTTGCAACAATATTTCCTGGCAGTCTGGCTTATATCCAATTACGTACCTCTAAAATCTTGAAATCTTGAAACAGTTCAAGGCATTGGAATTGATGGCTGAAAAAGTCAGACCTGAAGGCCAGTCCACTCATGCCCCAAATTCTGCACCAAACAAGACAGAGAAATTTGCCACAAAGCCTAGAGGCTCTGGTTCCCCATTTAAATGTATTGGATTGGGCTTGGGACAGCAAATAAAATCTGAGAAGGATGAGGAACTTATGTCTGCAAGGACCCACATTGAAGAGCTGGAATCCTTAGCATTATGTCGACAGAAAGAGGTAGGTATACATTGTTCTATGTGGTGGGACATCTGCTACTCTATAAGCACTAGTATATGGCTTAGTGTTACATAATTTTATTATTTCTCCCCTTTTTGGTGCTATGCAGATATTTAGTTTAAATGCCAGATTAGCTTCTACTGAAAGCATGACACATGACGTGATTCGAGATTTACTGGGAGTCAAGATGGATATGACCACTTACGCGGTACATCATATACACCAAACTTTTGTCCTAAACAATAATGCTATTATTGCTTTGGGCAAGGAAATCAGCATGCAATGAATTGTGAAAGGCCTTTACCACAAATGATATTTGTTGGAAACAGAGAAAATAATCTTTTATTGCCATAACTTATTTTTCCGTTTATAAAGTATGCTTATCTCACTGTTTCGCTTTTTTTTGTTATGCTAGTCACTATTGGATAATCAACAAGTGCAGAAGATCACAGAGAAAGCTCGGCTTCATAGTTTTGAATCTAAGGAAATGGTATTCGCTTTTGAAAAATATGAAATTTCATAGGACACTTTTCTTATCTTTTTGGCTGTTGATACATAAACTTATCTATTATTCAGGAGCAGGAGGTAGTTAAGCTGAAAAAACAGCTCAGTGAATTCATTGAGGAACGAAGAGGGTGAGCATGCTTCAAAACTAGCAGTCAAAGTCTATATTTATCTATTATTAACTTTACTATACTACTACTTCCTTTTTTTTCGCCCATATGTCCTAAGTTTTTGTGAGTTTGCATTCCAGATGGCTTGAAGAAATTGAACGAAAGCAGGCTGAAACCATAACAGTTCAAATTGCTTTGGAAAAACTTCGGCTGCGAGATCAATCACACAAAACTGAAAATGAGGTTCTCAAGGTATAGTTTGTTTTGCGGAAATAATATACCTTAATAATGTGCGGATATTATTTCTTTTGATCTCTTAGCTTACTACATTTAATCTTTGTAGATGGATAACGCAAAGCATAAAAAGAAGGTCATGGAACTTGAAGCAGAAGTAGATAAACTGTCTGGGCAGCAAAACATCCAACAACGAATCCATCATCATGCAAAAATCAAGGCAAATTACTACCAATAGAAAATTTTATGCCAATTTAGTCTTTCCGAAAGCACATCATTAAAATATAATTTAATAATTATAATTCCTTTTCTAGTCCATCTAAATAAGCTACATGCTTGTATCTATACAGGATGAAAATCATATGCTAAAAATTCTCAATGAAGAACTTAGCACTAAGCTTCGACGGACAGAGGTTCATCTATCACGTTGCAAGGAAGAGCTTGCTCGCTATCGTGCTTCTGTTGGGAGAAACCCCTATGTTGATTTTGATGAGGAGCAACGATTGAGTAACAAAGTGAAGGTCTGCAATGCATTGTAACTGTATACTGTTTGTGTAACAGATGAACGGAATAAAGTGCAAGTTCCACCCTTTTATTACAATGCCTGACAATATAATTTATCTGCTACAGGAAATTGAGGAAGAGAAGTTGCAGTTAGCACAAAAGTTTTTAGGCCTATGCACTAGTGTTCTGAAGGTATGGTAACGATTATTAACAAGATAATTCACACTCAACAACCAGTGGCTCATGAAGGCTCCAGTTGAAACCAAGAATGATTTATATTCCTTTTGAAATAACTTGCAGGCTGCTGGAATAACAAAACCAATACCCCATATAAATCTTTCCATCGCTGAAGAGGCGCTTGAGCAACTCAAGTCCAAAGTTACTTCATTGGATAGAGAATTGCAGGATCTGAAGGTTAAGGTATGTAAATTGGAATATTTTTGATATTTTTTATCTTGCAGAGTGGAGGTACATAGCTCTGATATGAACACTGTCTTTCCAATTCTTTTTGTTACAGAATAAGATAACCAGTGAAAGACTGCGACTGTCAGAGTTCATGCCCCATGCTTCTCCAGAAAGCTCAAAACCAGACGAGCATTGCCATACTCCAAGAAGAATGTCCCAAGCTCCATATTTTTCTGCTCTAGATCGATGACTATACTCAATGTAAAGAATCATATATCTTGTTAGTTTTCTGCTAACAATTATAAGAAATAACACAATTAAAAGATCTTATTGGGTAAATAAATTCTGCCCAAGCTTCATTACCTGTATATACCTGTTTTGCTGCTGTGTAAATATTAACTCCGAGCATAAGTTAATGTATGTGATTTTCAATGTTGAGTATATTGTTTTAACCGCATGTTCTATGAATTATACTGTTGTATTTTTCTTTTTTATATTTTGTGTTTTACGCTTTCATGCAAGTTGTAACCAAATTTGTAACTGGTAGAGGAAAGCGGACACAGAAGTGTGCCAAAGATAGCATTAAGGTTTTATTATTTCTAACTTCCAAGTCTCAAGACTCGAGTGTCTAGCAATGTTGAAAAGGAAACACTTGGGAGTTCGTTCTTTTTTCTTTTAATTAAAGACGACAACTCTTCATTGAAGAAAAACAAGATTATTGTAAGGAATTAGTTCGGCTGCTATAAAAAGAAAGACTCCTCTTGTTCTAGAGAACAAGCATAAGCTGCCTGTGTATACGCAACTGATTTTTTACCCAATCTATTGATATGCTTCATGTTCCTTGTTGTGCAAGCTTTGCTCCCAGCTTCTATGCAAGAAGCAAACATGGCTGTTCTGGAACTGAATGCTACAGTTTTACTGTAAAAATCAGCCTTACCTTCATTACACAATAATAGTAGTATTCAGGAAGTTAGTAAAATCCCAATGATATTTCCCTAAAGACATTAAGTACCCTTGGAAACATTGCTGAATTACACCTTTCGTTTACACACACTGTCTAATTCCTTTCCACCCTTATGTGTTGTTTTGTCTTTCACCCCTCGGGGTTTTCTGTCTGATTCTCAAGTGTACCAAACCGCCGTAACTCTTTTTCAGGACTTCAACAAAGTACACAGAATCAGACCCAACAAAACAACACACACAAGTTGTAGTCAAAACTCAAAACTCAAAAGCCACCCCTCTTCCTAGTTTCATATTCCTCACAATCCAACTCAATCTTTTTTCAGGGTCTCGTGTAATTTCCAATTGAAGATGAGCTCTGCAACTCTCAGCTCCACTTTTCTCCAAACTGGGTGCCAATGGAAGGTCCAAGTCCTGCATTCTCATTTTTTTTCATGTGAATTGGGAACTTGGGTTTTATGGGTTTGGGGGTTATTCATCATAAAGTTTTGAAATTTATTGTTAAAGTTTTGTGCTTTCAGGGTGGAGTGAAGAGTTTAGAGGGTAGTAAACGAAATGCAGGGAAGGTGTTTGTGAAATGTTCTGTGAGTTCGAAGGCCCAGAAAGCAGAAAAGGAAGTTCGCCTTGGTGTTCTTGGTGCCAGTGGTTACACTGGTTCTGAGGTAAGTCCCCAACTTGGTGTGTTTATATTGGGATAGAGTGGTGAAGTTTTTCCAAGAGAAAAAAGATTGTCTTTGTTCAATGGCCTGCATTGGTCTCTAAGGCTAGAACTGTTATGAGGCTTATGTAATTGATGTTGTTATAAAAAGAAACATGATTTGGGGAAGTGGGAACATGTCGTAAACTACAATATATGCCCAACCTGAATTGCTGTGGTAAAAGAGTGTTCTTATGGATTGAATGCTTTTCTGTACTCCGAAGTTTCGGAGTTTACCTCAAAGCAAAGGATATATGAAAGTTGATTGTGATGATTTCGTTTGCATTTTAAAATAGTTAAAAGTTCTCATTGCCTTGGAATAAACTGAGATGACTTTTTTTTTTCTGATGGAAGATTGTTCGGTTGCTGGCAAATCATCCTCACTTTGGCATTACCTTAATGACTGCTGATAGAAAAGCAGGACAGTCAATTGGATCAGTGTTTCCTCATCTGATTTCTCAAGTAAGAATTCATGTGATTAATGTATTTCCTTTTAGGTTCCATGCTGGAGTATACGCTAAATTATATTGATCAATTGAGGTTGTTCCTGAGTAGTAAATGTCTCTTTCTGTTTCTGTACCCTAGAAACTGGTATCATTGGCGATTTGAATGTAATTTGTTTCATCATGTTTCATATACTTTGAAATTATAACGCTCTACTACTTTCTCAATGTTTCCAGGATCTGCCAAAGATGGTTGCTATCAAGGATGCCGATTTTTCTGATGTGGATGCAGTATTTTGTTGTTTGCCACATGGAACCACACAGGTTGTTTTTCTTTCCTTGGTATCACTTGGTTATTTTCTTCTTTACTGAATCACTTCCTCACCTGTGGAAATGTTTATGCTTGATGTTATTTCTACAGGAGATTATCAAAGGCCTTCCAAAGAGTTTAAAGATTGTTGATCTCTCTGCTGTATGCTTTTAGTAACACTACCTACTTTTATAATAGATTATATGTAATTCGAAGGTTTTATCATTATAAAATATATGTGATGGTTCAGGACTTTCGTTTACAAGATATATCTGAGTATGAAGAATGGTATGGTCAGGCACATAGAGCGCCAGAATTGCAGGTATCAATACTTTATGAATCTACCAAGTCCATTTAGCATCACTTTGGAATAAATTGCTTCCAATACATTCTTAGTTTGTGTAAAATGTATCCTACAAATTTACTTGGATATGGTCATTTTCTTATCTTTAAAAAAAATTCTCTGTTCATGTTTTTTACTCAAGTTTTTTCCTGGAACCAGAAAGAAGCTGTGTATGGTTTGACAGAGATTTTAAGGGAGGAGATTAAAAGTGCGCGTCTAGTGGCGAACCCTGGTTGTTATCCGACTTCTATACAGCTTCCCCTTGTTCCACTGTTTAAGGTGTGCTATTCGTAAGCTCTCTGATATATATGATGAATACCTAAGTTAGCCGGGCGGCAAGGAGTATGAGTTAATTGTAAGTTTCTTATAGTCATTGTTTGTTCTTGAATTTGGCTTCGTGAGTCACTGCAATCATGAAAATGCCATTTTTGAGTCAATGACCTGATGCTGGATTTTTTAAATTTTCCATGGCCCTGACGCATGCTTTATATCTCAACTTAGTTTAATTTCCCATATTAGTCAATCACAACATTTTGGTTTTCTTAATGGAATTTTTTTCTCAGGCTAATCTCATTCTATCTAAAAATATTATTATCGACGCAAAATCTGGTGTTAGTGGAGCAGGTAGGATGGACTAACAGTTTCGTACATTTACATGGCAAAATCTAAAATATATATTGTCTGTCCTGCTTTTGTATAGTAACACTTGCAACCTGGTTAATTGTGCAGGACGTGGTGCAAAGGAAGCAAATTTGTACACTGAAATAGCTGAAGGCCTATATTCTTATGGCATTACCCGTCATCGCCATGGTAACTTTTTTATTTTGATGGAATTTGGATTTTCTACGTCTTGATAGCTATTTGAGCTAACTTGATAATTATGTTCCAGAATTTTAGTAATACTACTGTCTTTGACTAAAAAAAAAATTCAAAAGTACTCACATGCTTGTAACGATTTCCCTAAAGGAACTGCTTTCTTGTGTATCACATTATAATTCAGATACTCTTAAAAATGTGGTAAAATGGAGAAGACACGTAATGAAGTTCTTTTATGCACTAATTTTGTGGACGCTTATAAACCTTATATTGTTTAACGAACAGGTGTTTAGGAACTTTAGTTTGGAATTGATAATGGCCTTTTGTTTGTCCCTTAGGTGACATATCTAGAAATAGAGATCATTTATTTGTTTTGCTCAATTATAAAAAACAGTGACCTGGAATTTATATTTCAAATTCAGTGCCGGAAATTGAACAAGGGCTGTCAGGTGCTGCCAATTCAAAAGTAACCGTTAGTTTTACTCCACATCTAATGCCAATGGTACTTACTGCACCCAGATGCATTCATAGATTGTTTATTTTTCCAATTTTAGTTTTGCTTATAAAGCGCAAAATTAAATTACCTTTTCTTTTAGAGCCGTGGTATGCAATCAACTATTTATGTGGAAATGGCTCCAGGAGTAGAAATTAAGGACTTGCGGCAACAGCTGAGGTTATCATATGAGGTACACTAGTTTCATTATGTTCAGATTGTTTGGTAAGTCTCCAGCTCATGTAATAAGTGGGAAGTAAGTGCGCACTACAGACCTGCACCTATCATGAGTAGTTTAATTTAATAAAGATACGTTTTTTAAAATCTATGCCTTGGAATGAAGCAGCTTTTTTATTTTTTTCATCAAGTCCCCATTGAATATCTCAGGCAACAATAACCTGAATCAGTCAACAATTTTAAGAATTGAAGGAGCTATACCATAGTTGCTCAACTCTCTGCCAGAATTTTGTGTTACTTGGTTATTAGGAGGAACGGGTAAATTAAGTTTTTGGTTGTCACTAAAGTGCTCCTGTATAAACACAAGTATTTAAAAGAAGTTGAATTGTGGAATATTAATTTGTTGATTACTGGATCATGTGAAGGTGATAAATCTCCAGTGGCTCAATCTCCTTGGGAAATGCAGCAGTGACCATAGGAAACATATATTCATGTGTGCATATATAGCCGCATATATATTATCTGGTCCAATGACTGATGTCTTTGATGATGAGAGTAATAATTACGGTTCTACTTTTTCTACTGTTGCAGGATGAAGAATTTGTAGTTTTGTTGGAGGAAGGTGTTGTTCCTCGCACACATAATACCAGAGGATCTAATTATTGTTTCATCAATGTCTTTCCTGATCGAATCCCCGGAAGAGCAATTATTATTTCAGTTGTATGTTTGTGTTCCCCATCCTTGCCTTTTTTAGAATTGCTCATCTCTTCTATGAAAAAACGTAATAATAAAAAAAGGATGAACTTCAGTTGTACACGACTTTCTTTTTTATTGAAAGAAGGGTCAAGAGTCAAGACATTATAAAGTTTATGCATCCATGCAATTGTGCACTGGTGTTTTTGTCTAAGCTTTAAATTGTTGGTGCAGATTGATAATCTTGTCAAGGGAGCTTCAGGTCAGGCTCTACAGAATCTTAATGTGATGATGGGATTCCCAGAAAGCACGGGGCTTCTATATCAGCCATTGTTTCCTTAACATAATCATCACACTTAGTAAGCAGGTTTCTAAACTGAAACTTTTTTTGGTCAATAAACTGAAACTTTCTTTTTGCTTATGTAAACCTAGTTTTCTCCTATATGATTTTCAGATCTGGGACAGCCGGGCTTGTGTCTTATCATTATTATTTGTTTCTGAATGTCGGGTTAATATTTTTCATTGATTGTAATAGTGCTACCGTTATCTAAGCATCTGGGCATTGAAGAAGTGAATTTTCTGATTATCGCGGCAATTAAGGTGGTTAGCAGCTATTTACAGGAGTTGCTTGCCTAATCGTAAAAGTTCAACAACACAAGTTTAGAACCATCCTTTCCCTGTTCCAATTGGAAATTTTGTGTCCCTCTTAGTTTCCATACTGATGATTTGATGGTATGTACTAAATTTTTACAGCACCTAGGATTTGTGATGATGACGATGTCAACTTTCTGGGGGGTGAATATTGTGCTTTAGAAAGTACACTGTTATTGGTGAAGTATTCAATTTTACTAGTTGTGTTTAGATTGGGTGATCTGGATATGGAACTTCAATGCATCCTGAGACTACTTTACCTTTCATGAAAGAGTGCAATTCTTTGTCTAGAACAATGCATAAAAAAACACATCTACTGAACGAGAGTATGGGAAAATCCTTTTTGTTGTCTTGGGATGACGTAAACAATACTAGATCACATAAACAACAGCTTGTATGGGGAGATACCTGAATGTTTGGGTGCAAAGATTGTAAGAGACTGCATTTTCATTATTGGTAACCACAAGAAACTGATCTCTCTTCCAAAATAACAATGGAACAAGGCCTTCAAAAGGTCCTTGAATTGCTTGGTCCGTAAATCCTTATCAGCAATAAAGCCTTCCATTCTCCATACTTCTCAAATGTTAGCAATTTTCATTCAGATTATGTATACTGCGGTGATTTTCTTGCTATAGGCCTGTAGCCAGTAATTTGATTCTTAGTTGAATTTGATCTTCAAAAGTCTGTAGAATAAGTATAAGTTCAAACAACAATTTTTCATCACTGTGAATACCTAGTCATTTTAGGCCTCGGTCGTAACAAGTTTAATGGACATATTTAGTAAGTTGAGGCTCCCAGAAATACATGCACAATCAGTCCCTTAATGCAAAATTGAGATTACACCTCAGAGATATCAACAATTGCAAACCTATATGATTTCGATCGATCCCTGTTATTTCTGCTGAAATTGCAACAAATTTCGGTAAGAACGGATTCTCATCATCGATCATACGTCTTCACTTGCAGGTTACTAAGTTATATACATTGTTAGAGGTGAGCTACGTAGTGTGCTCTAATAGTAATTACAACCCGAATTTTACAACCCTTAGAGGTGTATCGTTATTATATTGTACTCTTGTTGAACATGCAAAACGGATGATAGTTTCAGCTACAAGTTAGGAAAGTTATTGTTGTTCCAATTTCGTCAAAAAAAAAACGTTTCCTTAATTTTTGTCTGTGTTAAATATCTGACCAAGTCACCAAACACGATACTCACTAATTTTGTTCTTTGATTTCCTTACACCACCTATTTTGAGCTAAAACATTTGAGGACTAAGCGCATTCTTCGCACAAATGAGGGAATTAATCCATCAACTTGTATGAATCTATGCTGATAATTCTACCATTATAATTCACAATAACCATTTCATTACTCTATAAATATGAACAATCTCGTATCCTTTTATCATAGCATCAAGTCATCAACCAAAAATGGAATTCACCAAGCTCGTCCTTCTAGCCATCTTCTCCTTCGCCTTATTCTCAATACACACTTCTCCGGCCAAAGCACAAGATCCACTGGCTGATGGCTTCGTCCAAGAACACAACAAGTTCCGTGCAATGGACGGCGTTCCTCCGGTGACATGGAACGAAACCGTCGCAGATTATGCAAGAAACTATGCCAGCTCAAAAAGTGATACTTGTGAAATGGTGCATTCCCAAAACCCACCTTATGGTGAATGCATAGCATGGGGAAGCTTCGACATGATGCCTGAACAGGCGGTGCAGTTGTGGGCGGACGAGAAGAAGGACTACAACTACGACACCAATACATGTGCTCCCGGCAAGGTTTGCGGCCATTATACTCAGGTGGTTTGGGCAACATCCACCCAAATCGGTTGCGCCAAGGTTCGTTGCGGTAATAGTGATGGCACTTTTATCAACTGCAACTATTATCCTCCTGGTAACTATGTGGGCGATAAACCTTACTAGAGATTTCACCTGGAATTAATATAGGAATACCAATTTTCTGAGGAGTTTGGAAAGGGAGGACGCAATTCCCTCCTTCCATAATAATTAATCAATGTCGATTGATTCTGGAGAAAGGTTCGATCAATCTTATGATGATGTCTTGTTAGTTATCATCAATATTTGTTCCCTATACAGTGTATACCAATCGATCAATTCATTATTTACTTTCTTTAGGGCTCCATGAGCTAAAATAAGGTATGTACAAGTTTGTTCTTGCATACTAAACATCGAATTTGATTATCTTAAATTCTTGATTGACTAACAAGAGCTAGGAACATGCATGTATTCCACTACCAGCTAGAACAATTCAACTGGTGAGGCTCAAAATGAGTATCGAGATCACACGGTTATTTCAAAGACTTCTTTTTAGAGTTAGAGACTACTAATCCATGTCGAGATCTTCGAACTATATATATAATCATAAGTTTACTACAAACTATTAAATTTTTGACGCACCAGTTAAAAAGTCTATTTGGTTTGAGCATTTCTACTCATAGCTCCATGAAATAAATCAAATAATGCATCGATCGTAGTGTAGACGTGTGGTATCGTATTCGTATCTCAAGAAAACACCACTAAAAGGCGTGCATACGTTTTTAGTGTGGCGCGTCAACACCAGATTCCAGCTCCATCCTTTATAAAAGGGTTAAACCCTCTCTCAAAAACCAGACCTGTCCGTCTGCCCTGAGAGAGTCTCTGAAAACTCGAAACTCTTATCCAACAATCGAATCATTGTTCGAACCCAAATTCTGATTTAGTTTTTCTTCTGAGTTTCGTGGGAAAGGTCTCGACTTTGGAGGCAAATGACGACTCTTTATCCTTGTCACTTGCTCTCTACTTCGACCCACCTCCAGGTCTCTGCCAAATTGGCCCTTTACAATAAACCTCCCCATTCCATTCATGGGTCGTCCAAGGTCAGCTTCCAACTTGTTTGATTTCATTTCTTCTTTTGAGGGTAGTTATGGTTTTGTTACTGTATTTGAGTTCATGTGTGAAACTTGCATTTGGTTGGTTAATGCGGGTAAATAATTCGATGAATATTTGAATGAGAATGGTGTGGGAGTTTAGAGTTTCTCATGGAATACCAACCTGGGTTTCACTTTCTTGAATGTAGTAGCATTGTCTCTGTTTGTTGGACTCAAGAAAAAGGAAAAACACATAATGTTGGTATTTATTAAGGCTTGATTTATTCTAATGGTGCATCTCAACATAGTATCTTGGTTGAGGCTGGCAAAGCTGATCTAAGTGCAATGGATAAAATGGGAAATGAATATTCTTCAAGTTTAGTTAGTATGACCATTTCAAAGTGGTTATAGCGTGCTTTTGTTGGTGTTGAACTACTTTCAACGCAATTATATTCTGATTTAAAGGATTATCAGGTTTTAGGTCTGCTAAGGGAATAAATTTAGAACTTTCCATCATATAATTTCTGAATTCTCAATTCCTGAGACGATTCACCAGCTCTGCCAACAGGGTCAAAGCTAGTTGTAATGTTGCTTTTGTTGAATGGAGCTGAGGTTGGATTATGATTTAGTTGCTTTCTCTTAATACAAGTTTCTTTGTGTTGTAGAAGGGTTTGGCGCAGTTTAGTCAAGTGCATTCCTTTTGTCCAAGTGTTAAGCCTTCTTATTTGCTTCAGAATTCCCGGTACAGTATCTCCTGTGCTATGAATATGACTGCTGGACAGTCTGATGACCATGGACAGCTAAAATTTGATCAGCTGATTGCTAAATCAAGAAAGTTGTGGGAGAGTTCTCCGCAGCCAGTCAAAATATTCCCTTGGAAAAGAGCAGGGTTCAACTTTATTCAACTCATTGTTGACCTTGTACTAGCGGTTGTAAAGTACTTATGTGTACCTCTGCTAGCAGTTTCCTCCCTCAGTGAGATGTCCTACTGCGCACAGGAAAGGAAGTTGTTTTTTGTTCCTGTACCTGTCATCATTGGAATGGCTGTTGCTGAAGCTCTAAAAGTGGCAGCCTTAAATGTTTCTCCACGTCTGAAGGTAAGGTTGTTTCGCTTTATTACTAGAATGTTATAATTTGGTTAAACCATTTGTTATTGGTCGGATGGGATCCCCTATTATGGAAGATAGATATCACCAAAGTTAGGGTAAGTTATTTAGTTATCTGGTTCTCCTCTATTAATAAATATTCGTAAGAATGTCAATTCAATTGACTGGTCATGACAGCTTTTGTTGGTTCATCTCTTGTCTTGTTATGTCCTTTCTTTTGCTTGTTTGCCAAAATGTATAGTTTGTATATGCTTCTGCATTTCCCTTCTGCAAGAGTAAAGCACTACAATCAGTGCATGTCTCATGAGTTTTTCTCACCCAATTTCATTCTATTCGAACAACTTTTATATGGGGAAAGCTTGTTCCATGTGTAGCTTATCTGTCTTTATCCAATTGTCAGGATGCAGAAGTTCCCTGGCATCTGTTTGTCATGACAATTTTCTTCACGCTGCTCAAATTGCCTGGCCCATATTACCCATTCTGGGGTCGAATAATAATCCCACACATTGCCAATGGCGGTTTGTTATGGTCACTGTGGTTGGCATTTTTGTGGTACAAAAGACCTCGAAAGGGATCGACAGCAGCATCAACACATCAGTCTGAAAGTGGCAGTCAATCTGAACCAAATGAGCTCTAAAATGCTTCATGCAAAATCACACTAGGTAATTTTCAATTTTGCTATTTACATTGTTCTGCTTTCCCTAGTCTGAAGGTTTTCAAACCCTTCTGATCATGTTAAACTTAAATCCTTTAGGGTTCTATCTCAACCACTGATTTTATTTATACATGATTATAATATCCTTGTGTTTCTGTTGTTCAGTTGATATGATTTAGCCATATATGTTACCCCAGTTCATTGTTTTACTCATCCTTTTCTTTTTTGGCAGGTAGTTTCTCCCTTTTGATATGATTTAGGTGTAATGTTGTCCAATGAATTTTTACCATTGATCAAGAGCTGCTCGAAGGCAGCGTCTATTATTTTTAGATCACTGTGTCAAGAATCAAGACTAGAAGTGTTATTACATCATGCATAGATTGTTGTAGCCCTGACTCATCCAGAATACGAGTCTGCTTCCCCTTGGCCTTGAAGCTCTGCCCCATAGGGTACTAGAGAGATGAGCCGAGGAATTCGGATTCATTCACATTCCCATTTTGATATTTAGCCCCTTTGTTCCCTTTTCTTTTCATTAGGGTGCACTCTGTAAACGTAAATGAGATTGTAGTTCTTAGAATATTTGTATTGTTGGATATACATATCGTAATAATAGTAGCGGGAATCTTCATCTTTGTTAATGAATTGCAGCATCATCTAATTAAATTGGAGAGACTAGAGAGTAAAGAGAGATTCCGGGTTTTGTTTTTTGATCATTCGATACATACTAGAAACGTCTCTTGGCGATAGGTAGAGGATCTGAGACCAAAGGGATCGATATGTATTTCAGATAGGAAGAATAACATAGATAGTATCTGACCTTTTCCTTTATATGCATTTTAATATCTCAAGTTTCATAAATATCAAAATGGTGTCTCAAGTTTAGATTTTTATACAGCTTTGGTATCTGAAACAGTTAACTCCATTAACACTGTTAAATATTTTCTTGACGGAGCGTAATGGGCTCATATTTTGAGTTTGATTATTTTGACATTTTGCAGTTAAAATCTACCCTTAGCACTCGAAGGTAAACAATTTTATCTGAAATTATTGAAGTAATTTATACTAGATTAGACTATATTGCAGACTGGAAATTAACTTATAAAGAATTACAAGAAGAAAAAGAAAATTTAAAAAAAAAACTAAAAAGGTTTAGAGCATAGCTTGATAGAAATATTTGAGATTACTGGAATATTATTTTTCAAATCCAGATAGATATCTCCTCTGTCCAAAAAGAAATAAGAATTTTACTTGACTCTTCAAGAGGATCAAAAACCTCTTGATTTTCTGAGCTTCGGTTAGATCTGCCCTAGTTGGTAGTAGAGCCTATTTTGCTTAAAAACAGGTGAAAAACATACTTATGCTACAAAGTTGGTCCCTTTCAGCCAATAAAATAGAATCCAAACTTAAGAGTTATTAATCTTTTTGTACCAAAAAGGGAAGTGATAAGTGACAAGTGTGCTTTCATTCGAGACATATTCAAGAAAGCCAATACTCCATTGAATACATGTGCAGTGTATTAAATACTATATTCGATGAACATATTCATCTCTAGAAAGAGATTGGAGTAGCAGAACTTGATCCATCAAGACCAAATTTGATTGAAATCCTAGATCACATATCTAGAGAGAAAAAGCACAAACAAAGCCAAAGTTTCAAATTAACTCGAGAGGTTTAGCCTTCGAACAGATCAACTCAAGGAGATTAATTCTCGATTAGCTAAGCTTGAAATCAAGCTAGATTACCTCAAAAAGAAACAATATCTTTCAGATATTGAAAAGAAGTTAAGCTAAAACCGAAAATCTCGCTGATAATATTCATCAGCAAGCTGCTGATTTAAAATATATATAGGAAAGCCTGAAGAAGCTTTTATAAACTCTAGTTTCCCGAATATGATGAACCAAAGAGTAGATCTAAAAGTGAGAAAGGAAGATGGTAAAGCTTTAAGTTTTCACCTTCCTACAGAAAAACTCAGCGAAAACGTTGAAGTCATAATTCACCAACAGAATTACAGCATAGCCTACCTCCAAGAGATAGGAAGTAATCATGAAGAACAATTTCACTACTCATTTGAGAGACGCAACTCATTGCTTGAAACTGAGATTGAAGATAAATGGAATCTCGATGAAGAATGAGATGATGAAACTTGCTATAGATTTTAGAATATATTACAAGTTAATGAGTTCGAATGTAGCACCGAATACCAGATTTTTAAATAACCTTGGTGTTACTACATCCATACTCACAAATCCCAAAATAATTCTCAACAAAAACATGTCACAAAAATAGCATGAAGTAATATTCCCAAGGGAATGGAGACTTTCACCTCAAGAAAGACAAGTTCATAGTTCAAATGCTTCTGTTTATGAAGATATGGGAGGAAAAATTAGCCTTCAATTCCATCATAGGTACTCCATTGCTGGATATGATGAGGCTAGTACCTCTGAATTAAGAGCTACAACCTTCCACGAAAACGTTTTTGAGGAAGAAGATTCTAAAAGACCTATAAAAATGTTTTAAAAAGAGGAATTAAAAGATCTTGTGTTGAAGACAAATGAGGATGCTCATGGATACTATGAGTCAACCTTGACAGTAATTGTCTAGAAATGGTATTAATTCCTATAAGCAAAGCTCGATGTGGATAAGCTGGGCAAATAGACTTGCTTAATCCAATAGTCCTTTGGACTTTACCATGCCAATTTATGCTCAGTTTGTGGAGACAAAACATGGCATAGTGAGTAAGCAGAAGAAAGAGCTAGAGCAAATATTCAGAAATTGAGTAGTTGTAATATGAGATATTTTGAGGAATATACGAATGAATTTCAGAATTACTGATGCACATTTGGAGACATAGAAAATGATGATCTCATCAAGAAAACTTCCAGAACCATGGAACGATGCAGCAGTCAAATATGTTGAAGACAAATCCCCTTCCTCAGTTTATGGTTGGTGGAATAGCAGAAAGAGTTAAGGATCTCTTAAGAAAGTAATGCACAAAAAACCTAAAGTCAAGAACTGCTAAGAAACAACTTAGAGGAGTTGAGAATATGTGTCCTAAAATTATGGATATTCCAACTCAGTGGAGTTGCCATATCTCTAAAGACATGAAGCATAAGAGCAAGTTCTCAAGCAATTTCGAGAGCAAATAACGTGGATGAAAGTTCACTTCTAAGAAGTATAGATTTAGGAAGAAATCATCCAAACCAAAATCTTCTGAAGAGAAGAAAGAAAAAAACATCTCCTAAAAAGAGATTTTTCGAGAAGAAAAAACCAAGACAAGATAATTCTTCCAGAGATACTAAAAAGACATGCAGGTGCTAGCTCTACAAAGCTGAAAGTCATTATGCCAACAAATGTCCTAAGAAAGATAAGAGGACTTCTAAGGCATTAATAGTTGAATATGATGAAGCTATAGAATATGCAAACCTAAACGGGTTTGAAATCACCTATTATAATGAAGAGAACGAATCATATATTCTCTTGAATACCCATCAGATAGCGAGACGGAAAATACTTTAGAAGATTCTTCTGAAAAAGAGAAAGATGTAGGATATCGTCCTATAATTCTGTTACAAGTCCAAAATTGTAAACAAGAGGAAAAGAAAGAGCAAACTGATATTATCAGTGTTTTCCGCCCGAAGCCACGAGCTTTCACATGTGACTATTGCAAGTGTAAGGATGATAGTACGGTGCCTATGAATTGCGAAAAGCAAGAGAAACATATTATAAATAATGCTTCATCGCAGAATTGAGAAGAAACAAATGAAAAAAATGAAAATGATGCTCATATCTTTGTTGATCAAGAATATGAAATGTTCTATAAGCAAGAGAAAGAACAAACCTTCAAGCAGAGTTTTGGGAATGATATTGAAAAAAATGAAGTTAGTAACTTCATTAAGTAATTCAATATCAACAGAAGTTCGAGAGTCTTCCTCACAGAATGATGATGAAAGGATAATTAATCATTTTATAGAGATTACTAGTGATTCACCAAAACCATTAAAACAAGCCCAGACGAGTGGATACAACAACTATATAATTGTAGGACTGAAATTTCCCAATTACAAGAAATATCATCTACATGCATTTGTAGATAGTGGATCAACATACGGCCTAACAAAAAAAATGTTATTCCTGAAAAATACTGTGAAAGTTTTGAGAAAGCAGTCACAAGAGTTGGAATGGGAAACAACGAGATATTAATAAATATCTTCGCTAAAAATGTTAAAATTTCCTTCGGAGGAGGAACTTTTATCGTTAAGCGATTTTGGCAGTGTCAAGCTCAAGAAGCTGATATGTTGATAAGAAATTATTTTCTCATTTAACAAACAGTAACTCAAACTCAAGACATACTTGGTTTTGAAAAATATAACAAGTTAAACTGGGAATCCAGACACATGCGGTAAGAATTACCGAAGAAGGATTCACAAAACAGTATCAAAGATCGCAAGCGAAGAGTGGTGATCACAAGCCAAGTTATGAACTGGAAATTCAGCCGGTGCTACTATTGAAAGATCAGCTAAAGGAGCACCAAGAAATAGTAATAGTCGAAACGAGTTCAGAAGACTCGGAAGACTTAGAATTAGAGGAAGATCCTCAAGCTTCTGATAATGAAAGTTCAAGCTCTGATGGAGAAGAGGATTTCATAATGGAACATAACCTTAATGTGTATGCCAACGAGGTTGAACAAAAGAAGGTTTCTACCCTTGCAGAGATTGAGAATTTACTGAAGCCTGTAATCAGTGAAGATGATCAACTGTATTGGGAAAGAGATCCAGTATATTGTGAGCTAAAGATACATGATGCAAACGCTATTTTCCATGTAAAAGCAATTCCTCATTAAAGAGAGCAAGATAGAAAAAATGGAGATCCAGATTCAAAAACTTCTTAAAAAGAAATTAATTAGGTTGTCTAATATACAGTCATCATCATGCTCCAGCTTTCTTTGTAAGAAACCATGCAAACAAGTAAGAGAAAAATGTAGAATAGTGATAGATTATAGAGATGTTAACAAGAAGACCATCAATGATGGTTATTAGATAGCTCAGGTGAGAGTTCTCATCAACAGACTTAAGGGAGCAAGGATTTTCTCCAAATTTGATGCAAAATCAGGATTCTTGCAAGTCAAAATGCATCCTGATTCCATAGCCTTAACTGCTTTTGAAACTCCTCAAGGACACTATGAATAGCTAGTCATATCATTTAGATTAAAACAAGCTCATTTCATTTTTCAACAAAAGATGGATACTATATTCAAGCCTTATGCAGATTTATGCATGGTTTATATAGATGGCATTCTAATTTTTTCAAAGACTATGACTATGAATGAACATTTAAAGTACCTCGAGCAGATTTACAAGCTCATAGTTTAAAAGGGAATCATCCTTGGACAAAAAAATTCATTTTATCAAATTTTGAATAGATTTTCATGGCATACATGTTAAAGATGGAGAAATTCATCTCCTAAATGATATTGTCAAGAAGATTAGTCAGTTTCCAAACAACATCCCATATGCTAAGTCTTTACAGAGATTCTTGGGAGTTGTTAATTTTGCGAGAGATTTTATTCCTCAAGTTAGTGGTCTCACTGCACTTCTTTTTCCCAAAACAAGCTCAAAAAAGTGGTCTTTCACGACAGACGATAGCAATATTGTCACAGAGCTAACGAAGAATCTTCCACCTTTGCAATTACTAGAAGAAGGATATGATAATTTTGCAAACCAATGCAAGTGATTACTATTGGGCAGGAGTTGTCTTAGTTGTTGCCCCAGATACAAGTCATGAGAAGATTTGTAAGATCATGTCGGGAAAGTTTTATTCAGTTGAATTAGACTATTCTACTGGAGACAATGAAGTCATTGCTCTAACAAAATTCATTAAGGATGTCGAGGCATTCTTTGGAAACATGTTTCTGGTCATAATAGATAATAAAAAAGTTAAAAAAAATTAAGAATTATAAACTAACTGATGCAGCTAATAGAGGAAGAGTCCTTAAATGACAGATGTTTTTATCTCAATATGAATATGATGTTGAAATGGTTGCAGGAGACAAAAACTAGTTGCCAGATGCCCTGACCAGAGAAATGACAATGTTTCAAAGAGAATGACGTAATCCTAGGAGTAGAAGACCAGACCCTGAAGAGAAGTTTGAACCATAAGAGAAGACTTTATGGGAAAATACAAGAGCAGACCTGGTTATCAGTATATAGTGTCATATAGTATTGCTGAATTAAGAAGACTAGCTGGAAAACAGAAGCCCAAACCGAAGAGGGATTGGGACAGGCACTCGGATGACAAATCCACATTGAAGGAAGAATATCAGTCGGCAACTTCTGAAGAGGAGAAGAAACTCTTAAATGAGTTCTTGCTGCATCCTAGTAATACAACCACAACTTATCAATACCAAGGTAAATGATTGACTAGCATGTCTCAAACAGCAGACGGTAAAGGCATATCAAGTCTGTTTATGGCTGATGCCTTGCCAAAAGACAGAAGAGTCCCTTTTAAGGCAAGCAAGCTTCCTGAAGTTACATGAACGAAGAGGATTTTACACCAACATTTGAAGATATTCGATAGACCAGTTTTCCGAACTGAAAGGTTATTATCCTTTTAACCAAAAATCATCATAGATAATATTTTGTATGCATTCTGTGATGAGAATGAGTGTCATATGCTTTAACCTCTTGAAGTTTTAACAAAAAAATTGTATGAATCACATAAAAAAGATAAGCAGGTTGCTACTAAAGAATTTCAAGCTCCAAAGGTAATGTTCCTTGAAAATTCTGAGAGTGCCAAACTTCCTATCTTAGCATTAAGAGAAGATGAATTGTATAAATTTCATAATATCTTAGGATATTCTAGGAAGATAAATGCTTTTCAAGAAACCCTATCAGTAATTCATGACTCATATTATGGGAGGTATCTAGTTGATGTTCAAGCAGAATATCCTCAGCAGCACAAACTGTGGCTTGTGGAAAATAGTTTTGTTCACAACCTCTGGACAAAATCAAATAAAGATTTGGAGGGATTTCTCGAGATAATTTATGAAGCTATAAAGCATATCAGACATGACAGATGCATTCTGAGATTAAAATTCGTGTCTACACAAATAAACTACATTTCTCCATACCATTTTGTCAAGTTATCCAGAGTTCAGCAAAGAGGTCTTTTGTCACAAAGAATAGTGGTAAGCCTAATCAAAGCATCCCGTGGATAAAGACCATGACTATTGCCAACATGAGGAAGATAGTTCCAAGAGACCGAAGTTCAAGTCTTCTAGCGAATGGAGACAAAATAATGGTCGCCTGTTATAATCATTTTCCACCAAAGAATAGCGACTACTTTACATCCTTAGGGAGAAAAGAAGTGGATTGCACTTTGGCCACTACCACCTAGCTAGAAAATATAGAAAATGAATAAAAGCATAAAATTCACATCTATGATTCAAATCTTGAATCCGAAATAGAGGATTATGGCTCAAATGCCTCTTACGATTTTGATGATGAGGCACATCTTAACATTATCAACCAGATTGAATGTTATGTGGTTATCGATGCATTAAGCCAAAATACTTTTCTTTTCTGATTGAAGCGTGAATGGTTGCTAACACTAAAAACCATTTAACTTTGCTTTTGCAAAATTAAAGTAGCTTTTGGGGATTCCTCATGTTTGCACTTCCTTTATATCAGTTTTAATTCTTAGTTGGAGTATGATGCCTATATAATGCGCTAAACATTCTCAAAGAAGGCACAATAAAAAAAATTAGAAGAACTTATATCTCAAGTTCTCACCACCTTTCAAAAAGAAGGAGCCAGTCTACTAGTGTTCTAGTATAGTGTGAGTGTATGAGTAAATGTATAATATAGTTTGAGTTTAAGTGAGTGTGCTTATTTGGTGTGAAGTATCTTGTTGTTGTAATCATTTGGTGTGGTGCGATGTGCTTTTTCTACAAGTAAATTTGTATTTATTTTAAGTCATGTGTAAAATTGTTTACCCAAGAGTTGAGGTTTTGGGTTTTAGTCTGTATATATGTTGAAATAAATAAATTCTGTTGTGAGCCCATTATACCATCTATATAAAAAGAAAAGCTAGTAAATTTATTTTTTAGGACATGACTAAGGTAATCTAAGTTTTTTCTATTAGTTTTCACCACATTCTTGGTTAAAGACAACAGTGATCCCGCCAAGGTTAAGTAAGCGTAGCTAGGAGGTCGTTAGGTGAAATTTTTGGCATATTGAATGCTAGTTCTTAATAGAAGGGAGCTTGATAAGTTGTAGAGATACCTAGAGCTACAAAAAAATAGAACTATTGGTAACGGAGTTGTTAGCTTTAGACACCATTCTATTATTAAAGTAGAAATATGAGACACTAATCTGAATTTTTTCAAAGGTTAGACACCAAAGTGCATATTTCTAAAAAGGTGGGACACTATTTTCATCATTTTTCCTTTCAAATAAGGTGGAAGGGAAACGGGACACTGTCCATGATTTTTCAGCAAGTACATTTTTTCCACGACGACATATGATGACCTCATACAAATTTACCGACATATTAAAAACATCTCTAGCATAATTGCTAATTTGAAAATTTCTAACGATTTGTTAAAATTTTATGGAAGTCCAACATAATTGCTAAAAAGGATTGCTAAATATGTTAATTGACTCATTCATTGCTAAGAAATAGCTAAATATTTGCTCCTTACGTCTCAAACTACAATTTGATAAAACATAACATTTAGCAACTTAATATTGCTAGAGTAATATTTAGCAACTTACTAGCTTAATATTGTTAGGGTAAGATTGTCAAACCGATCACTAAATAAATAGAGTAATTAAATAGATATTAGTCATGCTACTGTTATAGATGTTATTAAATTTTTTTGTTTGAGAGATGAACATGTCCACAATCAACCGATCTACCAGAATCCATAGCCATTGAAAGTATCATCTAGTATCTATTGTTTTTTTTAAGCATGTCACAATAATTACATATCTGCACAGGGAAAAATTGGTTTGACATTTTGTTGTTTTCGTATTTTTTTATTTAGTTTGGGGATGATGAGGACATGATTGTGCAAGAGCTAGTTTTTGGTAGCATATTCGGTACTATAGCGCGTCTAGCCGCGCCTGTGCGTCAGCTTGACCTCCCACTGCCAACGGTGCGTCAACAATTTCTCTGTTTACCGGTATGTTTGTAATTCTTCCTTCTGTTGTCGGTTCCTTTCCTCCTCTCAGACCACGGCTGGTTGCGTTACCGATTCTGGCTAGAGTGGCAACAACGCGCTAAAGGGTGAACCTTGAAACATATAAGACTAAGATGTGCCCATTTCTACAGCTCATAGATCATTGTTTTGCTAAAGGTGTTTGCCGCTATGCTCACTCCGAGGAGGAGCTGCGATAGCCGGTTTAGGATATGGGGGATGTGGCATGTGAGGGATTTGACTATGGAAGCAAAATTGATCCTGAGCTAGTAATCTGTAGAAAAACTAATGGAAAGAAATAGAAGTGTAGTATGGATGTATCTAATAAGCGTAATATCCATTAGAGTCGGTAATGCTCGACCACCATAAACAACTATACACTCATAGAGGTGGCTAGTGTTTAATGTGTAATGTACTAAGTTTCCTTGTGTAATTTTTTACATTTATTTGGTGTGTAATTAACTAAGTTTCCCATTATCCAGGTGCTAGGCATTGAGGTCAAAAAAAGAAAAATATATATGTATAGCTACAAAATCTCTCCGTAATCACCATTTTTACCACAATTCAAATATTTCATTGGATTATAATGTTCCTCCTTGTCCATAGGGTAACCATTCTTGTGACCACAAATTTTGCATACTTCATTTAGAACACATGTTGCTCAAGGTGCGCAATAATCACCTCATATTCGTCATCATCCCAATCTAATGAGTAGTCTTCGAAATCATCATGATTGTCTGTAGTGGTTAACTTCTTCTGCATCACATTCTTGTCTAGCACATCAATCGTTGGTTTATGTCTCCAGCATGATACCATGATTAAGTCAATCAAGTACTCTTCACTAACCCATCCCAAGAGGAAAAATCATCCAAATCTGAATCATTTAAAATTTAATCCAAGTTTGACCATAAAACTACTTCAGGTTTAAAAACCCGAAAAAAAAATTAACTAGTAACCTACAATGCACGCGGGCCCGAATAATTTCAAAAGATCAAATCTGGTTCAGTTGGGTGATTAATGAACGTGTATGAAATCCCACGGATTGATTGGGTTGGAGTCATCATGAACGTGATTTTATAATTCATCAAGTGGTACTCTCTTGGGCAAAAGTAGTTCTTTTTTATAAAACGTTTAAAGTCCTTATTAGACATGATGTATTCACCATCTCTGCAATAATTCTTTTGCGATTAATATTGTCTTGAGTTTACTACCAAAGTCTTACTAGACTGAGCACGCCAAATAACTCAATTCCATGATTTGGTTCAACCTTGTTAAAAGATACAAGCTAGATAGAGGTCATGTGCTTTATTGTGATGTTTTTATGATTGAAATGTGATATGACACATATATCAAAGTTTTTGACACAGAATGAACTCGTACAAAATGAATAATTGCCAAAAAGTCAAAATAAGAATAAGTACAAAAAAATCAGCACATCTTCCTCTTTATCGTGAGGAATTATAAAAATTGGTATTTTATATTATTCTTTTTTGAAACATTATGAGTTATTTTGTCCTAAATCTAACTCTCTCTACAATGTGTGCATACAACATAAACTAATAACAAACTTGCAAAAGAAAATTGAAATCTCCTTTGCTTGTACAATATCAGTCATGCTTCAATTATTCCATAGCAGGAGCTTGCTCTTTTTTCTTTGGTATCTTGCAAGCAATTACCCATCAATTTCATACACGTTCATTTTTTTAGGTATAACAAATGATATGATTGCGTAGCATCTAACTGTTGGGATCATTTGACAAAGCCACAAACAAAATTGTGCACAATTCATTAACCAAAAACTTTGGGTTTTTCTATGTGTTGCTCCCACATCCCATCTTTATACTTCATTCTCCTATTTACTTCTTCTTCCCTTCCTTCTTCAGAGCACCCTTCTCCTTAGCATTGACGACCTGCTTTTTCACCAATCTTATTTTCCTCTCTTTACTTATCCCAGGTTTTCTTTTGTATTGCCCTCTCCCTACATCACAAAGTGTCTTACATCCCTCATTCTTCTCAAAGTGATCATTGAATTCTTCTGCTGTGTAAAACTTTTCCAAGCAAAAACAGGTGAACTTTGGTTCCTCTTTCTCCTAAGAAAGTCTTTTTTTTCTTACCTATTGTAGTTAGCTCTCTCTCTCTCTCTCTCTCTCTCTCTCACTCTCTCTCTCTCTCTCTCTAATTAGAGAGCAATTTCAGTAGTCTCTTCTTCATACACGTTCATTAAATATGAGTAGAACATAAGCTTATATATATATATAAACACATAATTTTCGAATTAGAGTTTCATACAAATAGGAAAAAAATATTATTGATATGAGCACACTTATTTTCTTAGCAAATATTTTTATAAGTCTGCAGCAGTTAGAATGTTCCAATGTCTCACCCCAATGACGACTAGCATACATTTTCATTGAAAAACCAATCTAGCATGTTGGATCATTCAGCTCATTCATCATGAATTCCCTTTCATTCATAAGCTCATGAACCCCTTGTTTCAAATAATAAACTACGTAGCAAATAAAAAAAGATAAGCCGAGCAATTCTGATTCATTCATATTCCTGTTTTGATATTTAATCCATTATTTTCTGGTTTTTTTTCATTAGAGTACAGTGCACTTTAAACGAAAACGTGAAGAACCACTTTTCACGAATTTGTGCCCAAGAGAGCACCATGCCACTTGAAGCAATAGAAAGTCACGTTCATAACACCCATAATCCAACTAGTGGACATCTATTGGTCCATTAAACTTGTGGATGAACAAAAATTTACATAGGTAGACACACGTAATAACTCAATTAGAGTTTCATACAAAGGTTAAGAAAAAGAAAAGAAAGATTATTATATGAGAACACACTTATTATCTTAACAAGTGTTCTTCCAAATCGGTGGTGGTTAAAATGTCTCAATGTCTTTTTTCAATGAATAATAACATACTTCGTCTATCAAAACACAATCCACCATACTTTGGATCATTAAGCTCATCCATCATGTTGCCTCCATACATTAGCTTATAAATGGAGAGCCTCGCTAAATGTATATTAATTTAACGAAACCAAAAATAGAACTAAGTTTAATGTGCATACCTTTCAAAACTTTACCCGTGTTAGGTTCCCTAATTGATGCTTTGATCAAATGACATTTGAGAACCTCCACACCTTTGGATAAATCCATGGTCTAAATGATCAACCTGAGTAAATTATAACAAAGGATAATATCATAATATTATAATTAGATCACTTTTTTTTCTTAAACACATTAATGTACCCTTTTAACCTTGTTAAAACAAAGCTTGAACCACTCCCACTTCTAAAGCAGGCATCTTATCCCCAACTCTTAAGGTCTGAAATCTCTATTATAGCAAAATAACAATTAATAATTTGAACCAATTATATGTATCAACAAAACTTGAAACAATTGTATGTATAAAAAAACTTGAACTAATTTTAGATATTTCAAATGCTAAGTATATATTGGGAGATATAGAGCATGTATTTGTATCTTTTCATTGGCGATCCAACCACATATATCGACTTCACTATTATAATTACATTTAAGATCCATCAGAGTAGATAAAAAATATGTATTGGCAGCTATGCAAAGGGTATCAAAAGCACCCTTATTCAATTCATTAGCTTTGACTTTCTCCGTCGCTTTTTGGACATGTTTCACCATCGCCTTGCATCTTTTCATATCTCCACTTAATGTTGAGAACATCTCTTCAAGTGAAATGACAAGTTTATACAGCAGAAGTAATCGGTTCGTATAAGGCCATGTCATCTCCCATGGATGATAACTATATTGAGCCTATCCGCATATAGCTACAATCTTGCTTTCATGTATAATTGGATGTGATTTAAGTTAGCAGAGGTCGAGATGCAGAAGATTACGTGGCCCAAGAGTGTAGAGACTATCAAAATCTGAACACTGGGTTTGATGGTAAATACAGTCTCGGTTGTTATGGGATTATTTGTATCAAAGCATTCTTTTTGAATGAAGGCTAAAAGAATATATATTTTGACCTCAAGTCGCCAGATGTGTTGGTGATGAGAAAAATGGTTGTCCTTCTACTTGCCTTTAACGGTATGACATTGAAGGAATTGCTCAATTTCTTTTATTAACGACTTGTTGTTCCTTCTTATATCCTATGTTTTCATACTTCTTCATCGTCGATGTCCGTCCTCAAGCAGATTCCTGCAAAACCCTAAAGTTTTGTCTCATTGACATGATTTGATGCTATTGAAAAATAATTCAATTTATTTTTCATATCAAGGTGTCATTAAATTGTAATTACATGTTGGAAAGGAAATATAAAATATGTGATTTGACTAAAAATTGATTCCTTCTTAAAACTCGAAATGAAATTATTTACCAAGAATTGGTATTCTATTTTCATCCCCATTGACAAAGACACATTACATAAATTTTCTTTTTAGATTGTATACTTTTTTTTATAAGTTGATGTGTTTAATTGTTAAATTGGTTTTAATGAAAACTTTGAATAAATATTCCATTTTTTTACTCACCAAACACACACAAAAAAAGGTCAAATTTTAGATTTTTTCAATATCTTTAAAACACCCGTTCACTCGCATGGAAATACAAAAACTTATCCCATTACAAATTAGTTTAGAAAAGAATTTCCTTTCCATGTCTTGGTATTCATATCAACCAAACGACACATAATACGAAACTATTTGTGTGCATTTCTTATAGAGAGGTTTTAAATACACACCCTATATCTCTTAATACACATCTCGTTATTATTATTATTTTTTACAGAAATTTGATTTAAGTATGTTAAATGACTATAATAGACATATTATTATAGGAAAAGAAAAAGAAAAATTGATTGACTATTAAGATAATTACATTAATCATTCAGTTAAGGTATGAGTTCTATCTTCTCATATTAGTTATTTTTTAGTACTTGATGAAGTAACTTTAAGCCATTAGGATATACATTTTTGCTTAGCTAGTTCATTGTTTTGCGATTTGGTATTCTCTGTTAGATAGGATTGAGAACTTAATATGGATCATTGAATTACGATAGAAGGCAGTGATCATGTAATCATGCCCTGCTTTATTCTATATGAGCAAGATGAATCTAGAAGAAAATGTGAAGAATTTGAAAAAAAAAAATAAGTTCATACACGATGAATGTTTTTTAGCAGAAAACGTGAAAGATTTGAAAAAAAAAATATAAGTTAAATTATAATTATACTAGATAATAAATAATAAGATATTTCATGATACATTGATAAATGATAATTTTGATACTTTTGGGCGTGTTTAGACAATAATTGACATGAAAATTTGAATTGGTAGTACATTAAGAAATGAGTGTGTATTAAAACTACTCTTTCTTGTAAGAAACTAAAAAAGATTAAAAAACGAAACGGCAGCGTTTTAATGTCCTCACTTCGACAACCTTTTCACCTGCGTAGTAGAATTCCACAACAGCGCGGAGAACCCAAAACGGTGTCGTATTTTAATTTCTTTGCGCCCTATGTAATCTTCCCTCGAGTCTTTTCCTCCCTTCCTTCTCTTTCTTCTCTCTCTCCTCTCAGAGCTCTCTCAGTTTCTCTCTCTTCGAATTCGCCGGCGAGAGAGACGATGACGGAAGAGAAAGATCATCAGCCGGAGACCCCCGCCGGCGACAGTGCGAAGCGGAAGCTGGAAGACCCTGCCGCCATGAGTATCCTACTCGCGAAGCAGAAAGCTCAGGAAATCGCCGCTCGCCTCGTCACCAATGCCGAGTCGAAGCGCCCCCGAGTCGACGACGAGTCGTTCCAGCCCAACCCCGTCTACACTCCTCCGGCCTACCCTGGTTGGTGCTCTTTCACTCCTCCCAATTTCGTTTTCGTTTTTAGGATTTTGATTTCTTGTTTTTACTGTTGCGTTTAAGCTCTGAAGTGAAATTGAAGAGTGGAGGTAGAGAAAATTAGGGTTGACCGTACCTCAAGATTTATGGAGATTTTAGGTCTTCAGAAACAATGCAGCTTAGAAATTTTGAAGCTTTTGATTTTGGGGTTTTAGGCTGTAGTGTTAAAAACTAGGATTTGAATTTAGGGCTCATAAATCTTAAGCCAGCTTCGTGACAACTTGAGATTTTTTTGAAAGAAAAAAGCTTGAGCGTTGAATATGTATTGGTTGGTTATTTACAGTTGCCATTAGTGCAAATAACAACATTCAATAGTGGAATGAAGTATGCGGGCAATTAATAGGGACATGTGCTAAGTATATCGCCGAAGAGGGGATTAGTGTGGTTCTGTGGCTCGATTTTAAGTATGAAATTTTTTGAGTGCTTGACTGCAAGCTCGTTAGGGGTGAACAAAACCCAGTGTGCTTGATTATCTTCAGTAGTATACGTTCAAGTACTTTTACTTCTTTTTTTAATGTAATAGCTAAAATAATGTATCTGATGATTTCTTATAATGCTTTTATGTTTAGATCCTGTCTCAGATGCATTTAGTTACTTGTGTAAATAATTATCTCACTTTTATAAGATTGAACTGCATGGATCCATTTTATAGTCTTTGGTTTCCAAACTAACACGTTAGTTCAGTGTTCACTGCTCAAACAGGCTACGCTTATGGTTCAGGCTCCAGCAAGAAAATAGATATTCCAAATGGAAAGGTATTGCTGCAGCTCCTTCAGACTTATTTCGTGGTTTAATATCCATGTTTCTTTCTGAAATCCAAAACTGTTTCCTGTATTGCCATCTTACAGGTTGGTGTAATTATTGGAAAACAAGGAGAAACAATTAGACAACTACAATTACAGTCAGGGGCAAAAATCCAAATAACCAGGGATTCAGAAGCTAATCCTAATTCTCTAACGAGGGATGTGGAGTTGACTGGTACATCTGAACAGATTAGTAGGGCAGAACAACTTATTAATGATGTAATAGCAGAGGTAAACACGTCATTAAGTTTCTTGATATTTATGCTAAAAAAATGCATTCTTTCGAAGTATGGGTCCTGATGTTTATGTTTCACAGGCAGATGCAGGGGGCTCTGTTCCATCTACAAATCAAGGTTATAACTCAATGCCATCTGGAGGGGAACAGTTTGTCATGAAAGTTCCCAACAATAAGGTAGGAACTTTTCATTCTCCCATTTTCTTATCTTATACTATGTTGAGGCTGATGCTAATGGATAAAGTTGGCGTTCATGATTCAAATAGGTTGCTTTGATAATTGGCAAGGGTGGGGAGACTATTAGGAATATGCAAACCAAGTCAGGAGCTCGTATTCAGGTTGGTTAATTTTTATTGTTTGGGCATTCAAAGACACTATTAGCCTATTAGGACTAGTATGTGTGTGATATTATGAACTGCAGCTTATCTGTTCTTGTATATGCATTGGTTATTAGTCACACATTAATTAAGTACTCTGCCGACCTTATGAAATTATTTCAACAACACTCGGGTCATATTTGCAATGGTGCTACTTTTGATATAACAGGTTTAATAGCTTGCAAAAAATAAATAATAATTCACATGATATACGTTTGCCATCTATTGTTCTGAACAGAGGATTGGAGATATTCTTCCCAATCTATGTAACTGGGACCCAGTTGTTTGGTTAAGTGCCCAATTTACTTTGTTCTGCAACTATGGAAGTCTCAAATCAGGTTCTTTGGAAGCGTACACGTTATTTTGTCTTTCGATGACAATCAAACAAAATCATACTGCCTTACCAATAGAGGACCTTGACTTTGCTGTATAAAAAATTTGTTGCACCAACAATAAATGGACCATTCCTCTTCCATGCATTTTTATAACATGTTCTCAGTTTTTATTTCAATTTTATTTAATGTTTTAACATTATTTTCAGATTGTACCTTTGCACCTTCCTCCTGGTGATATGTCAACTGAGAGATCAGTATATATAAATGGAGGGCAAGAGCAAATTGAGGCAGCCAAAGAATTGGTGAACGAAGTAATCAGTGGGGTGAGTCATCATGGTTACCAATTTTGACCCAACCTTAGTTCCTTTTCTGTTCCTGTTAGCTCAGTAATGATCTTACGGAGATCGTGAAATAAATGGAATCCTTTATGCTTAAAAAAAAATACCTTTGAATCACATAGACAATCTATTGAACGTATTATTGAGATCACAACTCAGCTTTCATCTGGGTTTCTTTTATATTCCATAGTCTGAAACAGTTTGATAGTTGTACTCAAACAGGCAATTGCTGGTACCTTTATTTGCATTCTTCTGGATTAGGAAAAAAGGGGGGTCTTTAGTTTCTTTTTAAGAACTAATTCGAGGGAGAAATGTGCAGTTTTTTTTTTGTTATAACCATTTGTCATTTGGGAATATCCTAAAACAATACTTTCAGGGTCCCTCACCTTCTATGCACCAAGTATTTTATTAAACTTTTCTCGAGGTTCAGTTTGAGGCTTTGAGCTGAAAATATGGTAATTTTCCTTTTAAATGCAAATTAAGTGGTCTATGCAGGAGAAGAATGTACTTTAATTCATTATGGTTTTCAGGAAAACTACTTTGAAATTATCCTTGCAATTAGTATTGTTATGAAATCTTAGAAGATAAAATAAAAGCTGTTTGAAAGGAACTTTGAATTGGTATTTGGCGGCTCATTTTATTCATTCTGTTGAGTTTTAACATTTCCTCTACTTCTAATATGCTTTGATTTGTATTTTTGTATCCCTTATCATTTCTGGATGGTTGCTTACATCTTTGAACACCTTTTTCATCCCTTCCTGCAGAAGCGTTTATTAAATGCATCTGGAACCAATAGCTATATGCAGCAACCATCCTATCCCCCTTCGAGTAATTGGGCCCCACCTGGGCAACCTCCAGTTCAGCAACAGCAGCCTCATTATGGGTACACACAACCCGGAGGATATGGTACACCTCCGGCACCTGCCTCATACTATGGTAACTATCCGGCCCAGGGAGGTGGTTGGGATCAGTCAAACCAGGTTTCCCAAGCACCTCAGGATAGCAGTGGATACAATTATTATGGACAACAACCACCTATGGGGTCAGCTCCCCCAAATCCTGGCTACTACAATCAGGCATCTCAGGGTTATGCTCAGCAGACACCTCAGGGTTACGCTCAGCAGCCGCCCAGTTATGATCAGGGTTACGCCCAGCAGCCCCCTAGTTATGATCAGAGTTACGCGCAGCAGCCCCCTAGTTATGATCAGGGTTACGGTCAGCCGCCGCCGAACTATGGACAAAACATCTCTAGTCAGGTTCCAGAATCTGATCAGCAACAATATGCAGCTTCTGGATATGGGCCACCTGCAGTGTCTTCAAGCCTAGATGGCGGCTCTTCCGCACAAATGACTCAGCCATCTTCTGCATATGCACCTCCTTATGGCCAGCCAACGGATAACCCACAGTCTGGGTATTGGTCTCATCCGAGCAGCACAGGCCAACCACACGCCCAAGCAGGATATTACCAACCAAGTTATGAAGGGCAGCAGCCAGCCGAAGATGCTTCTGCAGCATCTCAGCCATCATCATATGGACAAGGTGGGTATGCTCAGCCAGACCCTTCTGCCAATGGGGAGTCACAGCATCAGCCAGATCAGCAGTCGCAGCCACCTACCAATGGATATGCAGACCAGTCGGCAGCTTCTGAAGCTGAAAGGACTGGTGACAGGAATGTAGAAGGAGATGGATCAGCCCCTCCGACAGAACCTGTTGGTTCTCAAAACTGAAGTCGTCTGAACAAGGATGTCATCTTCTACTTTTGCCCTGTTTTTATTTATTATTATTATTCTTTTGTTGGAATGAATTCTCATTTGCACTCACATTCCTATCATCTGTGTGATTGCATAGCATCATATTCTAGCCTTGAAATATAAGTAGAATATCTTGTGAGACACCCTTGTTGATCTATGTTCATATATGATGATAAGGCATCAACAGTTGAACCATGGACTGAGTTCTCTAGTTTGGTTTCGATTAGTTTTTTCTTATTCTTTTTCCGTAGGTCCATGAAATATTGTAATCGATTGGCCGTGGATGAGATGTGTTTTTGACTTTTGTTCTCCTACATGTTGACAGATAAATTTTGCTTGAATACAATGGCAGATAACTGGTATAGTTGTGTGATGTATTTTGAAACTAACATATGTTTTGGTACACCGTGTGGCGTGTGCTATGCTTGTTGGACATTATAACCTAGTCCCAAAGAAATTACAGAGATTTCAGTAGGCATGTGCCATCTTCGGATTTGGTCAATCTGTACAAGCAAAATTCTCAGAAGTTGAAGGGGAGAATTATGGCTGAATTATCGCTCTCTACGATACTGAGCATTATGCATGAGCCTCTACACTATCTACATACTCTCTTAAAAATAGGTTCAAGGATTTACAACGTACTCTTCTTTATATGTTACTTATCGATCGGCCCTTCAATTTTGCGACCATGAGCCTCTTTCTTCTCTTGTTCAATTTTCTTGTAATTCAATATCATTTTTTATTGCTCAATGTATTTCATTGAAACTTGAAAGACCATTTGGACAATGGTGAGAAGGTTGGTTTAGGGGATGCATTTTTCAGTGAATTCCATTTCTTGTTATTCTATACCTTTCTTCCATCCCTCGGACTCTTCGAGACTTTTTTTGTTTTTTTTTTTATAGAACTCTTCGAGACTTTGGAGTCAATTTTGGGGATGCATTTCCGAAATCTCGAGACCACTAAAATGTTAGGTTGGATAACAGAAACTCTTGGGTTGAAGTTGCATCAGTGCAAATGAACACGAGGTTAAAGTAGGATGCAGGTAGTCCGGGTATATATTCATAATCTGAAACTTGTTTTATATATTTCCTACTACCTATTCCCTATCAATTGTTACTATCCTCAATCAATTGCATAATCTGAAAGTTTAGTTTCTGTTATCTAATTGATAAACTTTTATAGAGAA
Source organism: Argentina anserina (assembly GCF_933775445.1). NCBI lineage: Eukaryota > Viridiplantae > Streptophyta > Magnoliopsida > Rosales > Rosaceae > Argentina > Argentina anserina. Next base: position 4,451,332 of record NC_065873.1, on the reverse strand, counting down.
TCCCACCCAAGTTCCGAAGGCACCTGTTAAATGAACTTTCTGAAACGGCAACTTTGGAGTTGAAGGGTTCTTCAAAATGTTCATGGACTGTTCAAGTGAGTCAAATGGAAAGGGATATATATTTACAAGACGGATGGCAGGAATTTGTAACGGATAACTCCTTGGGCGAATTTGAGTTTTTAGTATTTAGGTATGAAAGAGCCATGCATTTCACTATAGAGGTCTTTGACAAGACGCAATGCATGCGAAACAAGTTTCTGGAAAAATCCACCAGGGCTGACGCTAAACGAGGTCGGGGCAGACCCAGAAATTGCAATCATGCAGGTACATGATCAAAATGTTGCCAAATTCACATTACTCTACTGGAAAATACCTCATATCATTACTTATGTTTCTGTTTTGTTTGTATAGTTGCTGGTGAAAACATTCCAAGTTCCCAGTCCACTGAACTGAAAGAGTTTAATGAAGAGGAAGTAGAGGAGGAAGCAGCCACATCGCCCAATTCTGAGTTCCCTTCTTTTACAAGTTTCATGGGGAAACGCTGTTATAATGTGGTAAGCAAGCCAATTTTAAACTTTATAGAAACCATCAACATTTTATACTTAGTTTTGACATTATTATTAATTTATTCATGTTATAAAATCTCGACACAGTTACACCTCCCTGCCTTTTATTACCATGAACTCGAGCTACAGATCCATGTATTCTATACTACTTAGCCTTAATCAATTCTTGCTCTGATGGTTATTGCTTAAAAATATGGGCTTCGAAACATTGCAGGCAGTTCCAGCAGACTTCTGTAGGAAGCATCTTCCTCAGGGAAACTACTACATTGTGCTGATAAATTCGAAGGGAAACAAATGGAATGTGAAAGTCGTCTGTTCTAATACTACAGTTAAACTTTCTAGTGGATGGGCGAAGTTTAGACGTGCTAATCATATCAAGTGCGGAGATACTTGCACATTTGAGCTTGTGGCAAGAAAGACCTTGAAGGTTCACATTACTCGGAAGTGATCAGTATGTTATTCACCATTTTCGAGTTGTTACGACATAGTATTTAAGTGGCTTGCATAACTGTTGGACTGGTTTGTGTGTATATGCTGCTGTGTTTAATTAAGTCGTGTTTTTTTCAAGTACTTTAGATTTGAGTATTTAAATCAAGTGTTTAACAACGATCCCTGGTCTACCTAAAAGCCAAGAAATTGATCATATAGACAATGTTTTCTTTTGCAATATTAATCTCAAATTCTCAGTATGTTATTTATATGGGTGTCGTACGTTATTTTCGAAGAAAATATGTCATAAGTTACATGGACTACCTATAACTGATGCCTTCTGGGTTTTTATATGTATCTGATTGTCTGGTGGCATTAAATCTGAAAGTTCAAACAGAACAAGCTGATTATGATACTTACAGTAACACCACAGTTCGACTATGACTACTCAGTAAAGCACTTTAGTTTTTTACCTGGGCAATTGTTGTGATCATATAGTATTTTCCACTGTGTAATAGAAAATGTTTTTATGGGTTTTCTTTGAGACTACAAGATTAAGCTGAAAAAAAATACTCGCACTGTGGGTGCTACCTGTGTTTACAATTCATCTGAACATCTGTTAACAACCAAGATTTATATATCTCCAAATTTGCATTCTGATCATTGATGTGTGTACTTAATAAAACATCTACTTTCATTTTTGCTCTCAAGAGCTATGGACTCAGCTTTATGAGTGTATTTAGGGTAAAGTCACGTCTTTCTACGTTTGGAGCTAGGTTTCCTGATATCAAAAGGAGATGGAGGTGGATAGATGGAGGGTTATGCATAACCATCTAGAATGTGGAGAAGGACATAAAAACAAAAGTGGAGAAGGACTAGGAATCCAAATATTAAAAGGATAACCACAACGTTACTTCTCCCTTCCTCATCAGAAATGGAATTGGCATAATGCCTCTCCTATAAATAGTTAAATACCAAGGCCTTATTACCTCATAACGCAACAAAATTTATTTATCGATCTCACAATGACGAACCAAAGCGAAGGAACAAACAAGAAGGACTTCAGCACGGCTATTCTGAACCGCAAGAAGGCTCCAAATCGCCTCATTGTCGATGAAGCTAATATGGATGACAACTCCGTTATCCAACTCCACCCGGAGACCATGGAGAAGCTCCAGCTCTTTCGCGGCGACACAGTCTTGATCAAAGGAAAAAAGAGGAGAGACACGATCTGTATTGCCCTTGCTGATGATACCTGTGAAGGTCCAATGATCAGAATGAACAAGGTTGTGAGGAACAATCTTAGGGTTAGGCTCGGTGATGTTGTTTCCATTCACCAATGCGCTGATGTCAAGTATGGAAGCCGTGTCCACGTTCTTCCTATAGATGACACCATTGAAGGGATGACCGGAAATCTATTTGATGTCTACTTGAAGCCTTATTTTCTAGAGTCCTACCGCCCGTTGAGGAGAGGTGATCTTTTCCTAGTCAGAGGAGGAATGAGAAGCGTTGAGTTCAAGGTTATTGAGACTGAACCTGCTGAGTACTGTGTGGTTGCTCCGGACACCGAAATTTTCTGCGAGGGAGAACCTGTTCGAAGGGAGGATGAGGAGAGATTAGATGAAGTTGGATACGATGATGTTGGTGGTGTTAGGAAACAGATGGCTCAGATTCGTGAATTGGTGGAGCTGCCTCTGAGACATCCTCAGCTATTCAAATCGATTGGTGTCAAGCCACCAAAGGGTATTCTTTTATATGGTCCTCCTGGAACCGGCAAGACTCTAATTGCAAGAGCTGTTGCTAATGAAACCGGAGCGTTCTTTTTCTGCATCAATGGACCAGAAATCATGTCCAAGATGGCTGGAGAGAGTGAGAGCAACCTTAGGAAAGCTTTTGAGGAAGCAGAGAAGAATGCGCCATCAATCATATTCATTGATGAGATCGATTCCATTGCTCCCAAGAGAGAGAAGACAAATGGAGAAGTCGAGAGGAGGATTGTTTCGCAGCTCTTGACTCTTATGGATGGACTAAAGTCCCGAGCTCATGTCATTGTTATGGGCGCTACCAATCGTCCAAACAGTATTGACCCGGCTCTTAGAAGGTTTGGAAGATTTGATAGGGAAATAGATATTGGTGTTCCAGATGAAGTAGGGCGTCTTGAGGTTCTCCGCATTCATAGCAAGAACATGAAGCTTGCTGAAGATGTCGATTTAGAACGAGTTGCAAAGGATACTCATGGGTACGTTGGTGCTGATCTAGCTGCCTTAGCTACTGAAGCTGCACTTCAATGCATCCGAGAGAAGATGGATGTGATTGACTTGGAAGATGAGACAATCGATGCAGAGGTACTTAACTCAATGGCAGTAACAAACGAACACTTCCAAACTGCCCTTGGAACAAGCAACCCATCTGCTCTTCGTGAAACAGTTGTTGAAGTTCCCAATGTTACTTGGGATGCAATCGGAGGTCTGGAAAATGTTAAGAGAGAACTTCAAGAGACTGTCCAATATCCTGTTGAGCACCCTGAGAAGTTTGAGAAATTTGGCATGTCACCCTCGAAGGGAGTTCTCTTCTATGGTCCTCCTGGATGCGGTAAAACTCTTCTGGCCAAGGCTATAGCTAATGAGTGTCAGGCTAACTTCATCAGCATCAAGGGACCTGAGTTGCTCACCATGTGGTTTGGAGAGAGTGAGGCCAATGTAAGAGAAATTTTCGACAAGGCTCGTGCATCTGCTCCATGTGTTCTCTTCTTTGATGAGCTCGATTCCATTGCTACTAAAAGAGGTAGTAGTGTAGGTGATTCTGGAGGTGCTGATAGGGTTTTGAACCAACTCCTTACAGAAATGGATGGCGTGAATGCCAAGAAAACTGTGTTCATTATTGGCGCAACCAACAGACCTGACATCATAGACCCTGCACTTCTTCGTCCAGGACGTCTAGATCAGCTCCTTTACATCCCTCTGCCTGATGAGGAATCTCGCCATCAAATATTCAAGGCTTGCTTGAGAAAATCTCCAGTATCCAAGTACGTGGACCTCAAAGCTCTTGCCCGGCACACACAAGGTTTCAGTGGTGCTGACATCACAGAAATATGCCAGCGTGCTTGCAAATATGCCATCAGAGACAATATTGAGAAAGATATCGAGAGGGAGAGGATGAGAAGTGAGAATCCTGATGTTATGGAAGACGATGAGGATGAAGTAGCTGAGATAACTGCTGCTCATTTTGAGGAATCAATGAAGTATGCTCGTAGGAGTGTTAGTGATGCTGATATCCGGAAGTACCAGGCATTTGCAACTACATTGCACCAGGCAAGAGGGTTTGGAAATGACTTCAGGTTCCCCAGTGGTTCAGGGGCTGCTGTTGGATCTGATCCTTTTGCAACTACTGATGCTGGTGAAGCTGAAGACCTTTATGATTAGTGTCTTCTTTTCCTTTGTTGTTTGTCTTTTAAATTTTCATTCTTTCTTTTCAAATATCAATAAATTTCAGACATATAGACATGTTAGAACTTAATTTTAGTAATAGAAAACCTGATAATTCTTACTCCTTGATGACTTCGATTTCTTACATGCATTTTCGTTTCTAATATTTAGTTGTTCTGCAAAACCTCCAATGCAATCTGAAAATTTGGTTTAAGCATGCTTCATCCTCCTGGAACTTCTCAACATTTGATCATGACAGATGAATTCTTTAGTTTTTAATTATTAATGGATAAAACCTTCATTGCTCGAGGTTGGCAACCCATGCTGTATGGTCCAGACTCTTATATGTGAAGTAAATTCATTACACAAATAAATGGCATGGGTGTATATTTTATTTGAAACATCAGTAGATGAACAATAAAATAGCTTACAGTTCAGTTGCATGCTTCTAAAATGGTTTACACAACTATGTTGGATGGTCCATAGAAGAACTAGGCCCTCATATAAATCTGGTATGTATAGTAAATGTATCACATGGACTATGATCTTTTTTTCAAAGTTCTCACGTTTTCTGGTTACTCAAACAAGCAGGTACTTTGAGTGTGTGTGATCCACTGATCATACATATAAAGAAAAAGGTGAGTGTACATGCATTATGGTAAGTTGTCATTTTTCCCAGAAAGGAAACTCTCACACTAAACTTGGATGAAAAGGGTAGTCTAATTTCATCTCTCTGCCCACACACCAATCCCTCTAATATGAACATTTTCAAAGATGCTTTTAAAGTTGATCGAGATAGGTCATTCTTTATATATATATATATATATATATATATATATATATATATATATATATATACATGCCGCTTCAGGTGCGGACGTCCGCACCGTGCGGATTCGCCGATTCCGGCGACGGCAGGCCGCAACGGCACGGCGGACCAGCAAAGACGCACTACCCACCTCCCGGCGATCCCGTCTATGCCGGCCGGAGCTCCATCGGTGGCCCACGGCGGCCGGAATCTGCAAAAATCAAGTTTTTGGGCAGATTCCGGCCGCTGTGGGTCGCCGATTGAGCTCCGACCGACAGACGGGACCGCCGGGAGGTGGGGAGTGCGGCTGTCGTGGTCCGCCCTGCCGTTGTAGCCTGCCTTCGCCGGAATCGGCAAATCCGTACCTTACGGTAAGGTACGGAGGTCCGCACCTGAAAATTCTCCTATATATATTATATAATTTGTTTTTACTTGCTGTGAATTCTCTTCAAATAGGCATCCTTTTTTATTTGAAAACTTTTAGTTTTAGTTGATCTGCATATCTTATTGAGTTTATGGCAATGTTAGCTGTAGTGAAGTTTGATCATATACATGTGCACCCTGCATAAGATAACTCTTTGTCCATGTATCCATATGTGGACTATTACACAGCTACTGCTTGCATATAGCCATGAACCATAATAGTAAGGTTAAGCTGTATGTAATATCAATTAAATGTATTAGGTGCCAGTGGAACCAGTTCAGTAAATGTCCTTCCCTTCTTTTCTTTTCATCATTGAAAGGCACTCAGTGAATTTGACATGCATGTGTAAATGTGAAAACAAGGGATCAGTTTCAAAATCAAATATCAGGAGTGAAAACTCAATATCACACTCTCAAGTTTCAAGCTTCCACTTTGAATCTCCTATCTCAGGTGCTTCTGAGGTAAATGTATTCGATCTAGTTGCATTCTCCATGAGATTGTGTTTCTTGTAATGATTCTTTGTATTGTAGTCGTTCAATGCCTCATAGTATGAAAACCTCATAAATTTGGTATGGAAAAGTCATTCAGATCAGCAGTACGTGCACAAGAACTATGCTTAACTGGTGGAATACAAATGATTTAACTTCATTGTAGCCTTCTTTTCCGTTAATTATCATGAACTTTTGATGCTTAGATGTACTAAAAGTTTTTCAGAAGTTTCGAGTAAATAATTGGTGATTTTCTCTGATGAGCTGGGAATCAAAATTTCGCTTGTTCTGACCGTACTTGTACCTCAGTGTTCTTTGCTGGTGATTAGTTTCCCTCTGTACTGTGAACAGTACTTCTACTTTGTTATTCCTCTGGTCAGATAACTTCTGCACACCAATTAAGCTTGATTCTTGTGCAGAAGTTATCAGCATGGTTGTGGCATTGTTCATGAATTACTTTCTTCTAACATGGAATAAGAAATCCATAAAGCCTAATCAGTCTACCCTCTAAGTCAAGAAGCAATTAAAAAACAGAAAACCATGTGAAATTGAAGAACAAGAAAAACAATATAGAGGAGCTGAATCCTAATGAATTCCCATTCACTTGCCAATATATAGTACTTTCTTGTTCAGAAACTGATTGACATATTGATACAGGTGAAAGATGGTGAGAAAGAATTGTGTCAAGAAAATAAGGCCTTCCTTCTTCAAGGTTATTCTTCATGGTCACTCCACTGAACATCTAGTAAGCATGTTCAATTAAATATTTTCCTGCATTGTCTTGGAATGGATTCTGTTGTCACTTTGCAACCTTTTCGTGAAATTTTTTTGTGTGTCTGCCTAATGTTTTGAGCTCATTTATATTATTTGCAAGATCCTCATACTTTAGTTCTGGTTTCCTGTATGTCCTTGAAGAGGATTCCATCCCAGTTTTTGAAGCATCTCAGAAAGGACCTATCAAGCAAAGCAACTTTGAGCTTGAATATGCGTTCAAAATGGTCATGGAATGTGAAAGTTGCTAAAACAAAGAAAGATGTGTATTTCAAGGATGGGTGGCAGGATTTTCTGAACGATAACTCAGTGGATGAAGGTGACTTCCTAGTGTTCACCTATGAGGGAAACATGCATTTCAGCATAGCATGGTTCGACAGCAGTTGTTGTGAGAGGGACAAGTTTCCTAATGGAACATCCGAAAAATCCACAATTGCTAAGAGGCCTTATGGCAGACAACGCAAATATAACTCAGGTATACGATTAGAGTTTGCTATATATATATACGTACTGGAACTCAAGATCTGTCTGATCTGCTAATGTTCATTTTGCATGTGAAGCTGCAGATAGCAGAGCTAAGAAATCTGTTATATCTTTTACATCCGAGTTTCCATTTTACATAAAAGCTATTAACAAGACTTACTGTGTGGTAAGCAACATTTTACTTCCCATTCACTCTCATTCAATATATAAACTTGTGTATGATTATGTGAACTTCCTGCTGTGCTTTAATGTTTGCTGTTGTTTAAACATTTGAGCTTCTCGCTCTTTCCCTTACATTTCATTGATTGGTTGTCACTCTTGCAGTACTCAATTCCTACAGCCTTCTATAGAGAGCATCTTTCTGCAGGCAACTATACATTTGCTTTCGTCAAGATCTCAGGGGGAAACAAATGGTATAAAGTGAAGCTTGTCCCTTCTTATCAAACAGCCTTCATGTCTGAAGGGTGGGCTGTATTCGCGCGTGATAACCACATCATGGTTGGAGATGTTTGTGCTTTCGAGCTTCTGAAAGAGAACAAACTGGTGGTTCGCGTTCTTCAGAAATGATCTTGTTCAAGCTATTAGCAGCATTTGATCAAGTGATCAGACTTCATTGCTTCTGGACTCATTAGACATATGCTAGTATTATAGTTCCCAGTATTATTGTCATGTTGAACTGCTGTGCATCTATTTAGATTTTTGTTGTATATCTGAGACCCTGTTGCAGGAACTTATGTCGCACTGAATATTTCTTCTCAAGTCAGTTGACTGCAGGGTGTTGTGACTTCTTTGGTTCACCCTCTTTGATTTAGGAGAATAAGTTAATTGCCCTTCACAAATTTCCAGTATATGGCGTTTACAAATTGCACCCTTCTGTTTAAGAAGTTGAGTTTTTCACCCTACCCTCAGAGCTACTACTTTAATGTTGAGATGGTATGGATTATATAGTCATTACACTAAGTATAGAAAGGGTCAGCCAATTATACATTTTCAGCAACAGTAGGTACCACTTGTTACATTACTTGTGAGTTGTGACAAGTACATAAGCAATACATAAATGCCACTAGTAATTAGTGGCAGATCAAAGCATTACAAATGAACAAAAGTAGATCGCTGAAAAAAAGATGAGAAAAGAAAACAGAAACACAAGCCAGGAGGACAGACTCTAAAAACAGGAAAGAAATATTTCCAACCAGAACCCTCCGCTGCCACGGAAGGTTAAAAGCCCTTAGTCCAACCCTATAGCTGCAGCCTTGTGACTGAAAATAATATCAAATTGCATACACTATTTCCCCACTGCTGTCGATGTCAAGGTCGTCAGGATCTGTATCAAGATCCTCCTCCATGTTGTCAATGTCCAGGCTGCCAGCAAGATACTGGTTGAGATTGTTGGTCCCAGCAGCCGGTATTGTAGCCTCAGCAATTATCTGCATGATCTCATCTATGCTTTGCATGGGTTGATCAGGTTCTTCAAACTGGCTGTTCATGGTGTTTTCAACCATGAGATCTGCTGGAAGATTCATTAGAAACCACTCGTGGTTCCTAATTTCAGGAATTGTTATCCTCTGAGGCAGACAACAACATTCAACCAGATTCAAAATTAGAAAATTGCACTGCCCTTCAAACCTATCCAGATTTCAAAGAGCAAGATGATGAAAGCATAAAATAGATATGCATATTATTCTTTTGCATTATTTTAAAACGAGGTAGTTGCATGCAAGAGACACAAAGAGAGGATGACAAGAATAAGTAAACACATGACTTATCTGGAAAGGAAAATAAGTATAATTGCATTTCCATATCTAATTGTTACAAAATCTCAAGAACAAGCAAGCACAACGTAGATTTAACTGGAATTTGAGACTAAAGTATAAGTGCAGGCACATAACTCATATAAAAAGAATGTCACCAACCTTCTCTGGATCCGCCACAAAAATTCTTGAGATCAGATGACGGCACTCTGGAGATATATGAACATAATCGGGAATTGAGTACTGAACACTCGTTATACGCTGCAAAGAAATCCAGTTATCTTAGTCAATCACAGAAGATCTGCCCAGGCTCGATAGTAACAAGGTGCAAGGGCGAAACTACTTGTAAGGTGGAGAATATTACATGTATTGTCTTGCGGAAGTTCTTAGGCTCCCCAGGATCCTCAAATGGGTATGCACCCACCAACATGACATATAAGGTCACCCCACATGACCAGACATCTGCAATCTAAATGGCATATCAAGCACAGAGAAATATCAGCCCAATGTATTCATTCTCTCTTAAATGTTATCAAATAATTATGTCAATGCACCGGTACAAGAAGAATATCCTTTATTCATGACTATATAAATTACATGCAGCAGACTTGTGTTCTGACGCCAATACATTCCATGTCTATGGATTTTAGTTGATGTTTATAGCTTCATATATATTGCTTGAATACAATGATTAACATACATAGAAGCGTGTGTTTATAAAACAATGGAAAACTAATAAATCATTTAAACCCAAATGTTTTACCTTGCCATCATATTCTTTCTTAAGTAACACTTCTGGAGCAATATATGCAGGGGTTCCAACAGTTGATTTTGGTTGCGAATGTAGCACTGAAGACTGAAAAGACACAAAGATTAATTAGATGGATATAAGTATAAACATTACAAACAAAGAAAGTTGAAAAACAGATATAAAATGAAGGGACCCAAGAAAATTTCAGAAAGGAACAGATACTTCAGAATTGTGAAGTATCCACAAGTTAAGGAAATTACAGAACAGGCATATAAGCACTCAAATAGTCATGCTTTTATATGCATGAACAGATTTCTGTTTTGAATTAATTCACCAGAGATCTATCATAATTTATGTAAAAATGAGAGAGGGAGAGAGAGAGAGAGAGAGAGAGAGAGAGAGAGAGAGAGTACCTTTGAATAGCCAAAGTCACATATTTTTAAACGAGGAGCAGGACTTCCATCTAACAATGTGTTCTCCAACTTCAGGTCTCGATGGCACACTTGCTTCATAACGAACATAAAAACATTTCCACTTTGATTTCTAGTATTAACCATGTACTACAGAATTTGAATAAATATGAATGACTTAGTTGCATACCATCGCGTGACAGTAGCTGACTCCTGATATGAGTTGTTGAAAGAAGAAGCGTGCCTGCAACAGAAGTGCTAAATGGCATTACAAATTGGTTTGAGGCACTTTAGAAACAAGATACAAGTTTTGGACAAGTACCTCATCCTCACTGAACCGCCCTGCGTTGCATATCCGCTCAAACAGCTCTCCTCCAGATGCATATTCCATCACAATAGCAAGATGAGTTGGTGTCAATATCACCTACAGTCGAGTACACATTATTGAACTCTGGGAGGACAATGTGTAATCTGATATTAGGATTTAACGAACCTCTTTGAATCGAACAATGTTAGGATGCCTCAATGACCTGTGGTTTATAATTTCTCTCTGTACATTTTCATCAATCTGTTAGAGAAAAAATAATTAGGGTGAAGCAATGCTGAAAGGACACTATCTGAAGCTACTAAGCACAAGAGTGGGACATTACCCTGACAGTAAAATAAAATTTTTAAACTCATCCAGCTTTAGTGAAGACCATCTTGGCTGATCAAATGTCATGTTCAGTAGTATTAAGTTATATCAACACTTCAAAAAAAAAATTCGAGGGACTTACAACCGGATTCAAATTGGTAAAATCCGACCGAGAAAAACTTTTCTATGTTTGATTTCCGATGAGTACAAAAAAACAAAGTCAGACTCTTTAAGAAATTTGAATGATCTGTTCACAATTCTCTAACTATCATCAGGCCAGACCACAGTCAGTTGATAGTGGTGAAACACAAACTAAACCACTAAATGTTGGGTCTTGGTTTTTTCTTAGTTTAGTATTTCAATTTAACAACTATTGCCAAATTTACATAGGATTTTACTTGTTTTAGCCCTAGCTTTTTTTTCTATTCTGAGCACTTTCAATTGCCTGCAGATTTCTTTTAGTGTGATTTACTTATCCTGCTATTTAATTCTATTTCTCCTTGTTTGAACAACCTCCTGTTTCTATTCATTTCAAAGAAAAACTATGCATGATTATAAAAAACAAAATGGCAAACTCCTATACAGTTTAATCTTAAGAATGAAATTTCTTTTATTCTTTTATCCACCATAATTTCACATATTTCCAAATGGTTGATGTTCCATCACCGAATTCATTGCTGAGTTCAGCTTTTTCACCAAAGCATCCCACAAGCACTAACAATGTCCACTAATACAAAACCTCCCTAATACGAATGGTAATAACTAAAAGGAACTCAGAACATAATAACAGAATTTTCTATCCTAAGAAACCACGCTTAACAAGCAAACAGGATCAAGTTCAACATATTCAACAGAAGTCGCAATATTGAACCAAAAGCTTCATATGAACAACAATGGAAAATCTAACTTCCACAGAAGAACTAGCTCAACCTAAGTCTACATTCAAGTTTCTAATATAAACAACTGCTTGTATTTAGAAACTTAGGTTGGTAAATGATCATGAAAAGAAACAATGCCCCCTCATATGAACAACAAAACCAACTTCACTCCAAATCACAAAAAGCAGCACAATGCTATTAAAACAACAAAACCAGCAATTACAACACAAAAGCCTTATTTCCTTAAACAGACATAAACTAAACCAAACCAAAACACACACACACACACACCCCCCCCCCCCCCATTTCAGGCAAAGAACAAGATAGAAAGAAACTAACCTTCTCACCTCTCTCTATGTACTTGACAGCAACAAGCTCCTCAGTCTGCTTGTCCCTCATGAGCCGGGCCACCCCAAAATTACCCGACCCGATATCTTTAACAAGCTCGTACCGATCACTGTCGTGCATAATCGGCATATCCATACCCGGCCCAACTGTCAGCATAGAACGATCCATCTCCAAACTCTATAACTCTATATATAAACACAACAAAAGATCTCAACTATACACAACAACCCAGAAACCCAATTCACTCCCTCCACAAAGCTGCGAGCTTTCCTTTCTCTATTACATTATAGACACCGCTGCTGATGATGACGATGGCCAAGAGAATTGATCAGGCCGGCGGTGACGTGGCGGGAAGTGGACCACTGGATTGATGGGAAAAGGGTGGTTTTGGTTTTGGGTGGGTGGTAGAAGATAGAGACTGAGATGTGTGACGACCCCGTGAAGCTTCCACCCACCTCAAAAATGGTGGGTTTTCTCTTCTTTGATCAAAGATGCAAGCTTTTTGAGTTTTTGCTTTGAAATAATTCTGGGTTTTTTTCTTTCTTTGTTTTTTTTTTTTGGTGATTTGGTTTCAGGGGACTAGTTGCAGAGGGCTTAGGTTAAAGCTCGTGAACTCAACCATCTTAAAGCTTCTCTCTTCCTCTGTTGAGTACTACTTCTAGTTGTGTTCTGTTTCTCTCTCTGAGTTATATTTTGGGGGGTGATAGTTGTCAGGTTGTGATATTTATATTATCCAGTTTGCGACAGATCAATATTGTGTCTCAAATTCAGTGAACTCAGAAATGGGGGCGGGAATTACATGTGTGCCCATGTTGTGTTTGGCTAATGACGAGGTTGTCCGCGTGGGGATAAGCCGATAAGCCTTTGTGTCTGTTTTGGGTTTTGTCTGTTTCCTTTGGATAATGATGGTGGCTTGGGTATGGAGTTTGTTGCAGGAATTGGAAAGAAACAAATCTGAAAGAGAAGGTTCGGGTGTGGTCTGTATATTAAGCACCTTGGAAAAATTGGAGCAGTGGGAAGTGTAGTCTGGTTTGGCCGGTATAAATGGTTAGATTTATTTGGCTAATGTATGTCGGGACTTATAACAAAATGAGTATGATTATTATTAGTTGGACGAATTATGTACCGTCCGCTTCACTTACGAGTTAACATGTTTCCAATATATAACAATATTTTTCATAAATCAGAGTTTAATTTATAATATTTTATCAAAATAGAACAAATCTTGTAACGTCCGCGTCACTTATAAAATATTATATTTTTATTAGATCGACAACAATGAAGATTTAGTGATTTGATTCACCTCTGCCCACTTCATTTCTTTGATGGCACTAGATCAAGAGAAATTCTTTGGTGCGCTGAACGTACCACGTGTTCTGTATTCCTCGAATAATAATGTGACACGTGTTACTCTTCCCCACCTCTTACATTGTCTGTTTCTTCCTCTCTGCTTTTCTTCTTCCTTGTTTCCAGATTAACAACTACTCTCCAATACAGCTGCCTACCAAAATCCCTATGCAATTATGCATCACCAGTTTGATCTTCCTTCTCTCTTCTTCCATGGAGTTTTCTAATCCAACTACAATATAACCCCAATTTCACATCCAATACTTGACCAAAAAAACCCAACAAGAGCAAGATAATCTGATCAAAGTAAAAAGACAGTTCAATCCAGGTGAAGCACAATTTGAGGGTGAAATGACTGGGTCGCACTGAATCCATAGGTCAGTGACCCAAGTCCAACAATGATGATGAAAATTTTATGATTCAATAAGAAAAGAAGTTCGTCTTGATTAAAACCTGAGAGCAAGGTGGGTTTTGGGTCAAGTTAATTTTGACATTCTTTGTAATTTATGTTCCGATGAGGATGATGTTGAATTTGTTGATTCCTTCAGTCACATAGTGAATTATTGGAGAAAAAGAGAGAGAGAAGCTCTCGTTGATCTGAAAAAAAAAAAGAGGAAGAAGAAAGGATTGAAAAATTTCTCAGAAGAAAGGCAGAAACTGCCGAAGTTAAGGTGAGGAAACAATAATACGTGTCGTCATTTTATTCGCGGAATACAGGCCACGTGGTACGTTCAGCGCACCGAAGAATTTCTCCTAGATCAAACACCAAAGTTTGTGATAGACTGACAGTGGTAAAAGTAATCACATAGATAGTATGCTAGCTAGGTGTCACGGACCTAGCCATTCGGCTGCCACACTTGGTCCATGCGGCGCTCCATCCCCATGGAGCCAGCCTTATCCAACGCGGCAATACACTGGTTTCGCCCTGCCTTGGGCTCATCAGGGGATCGGCTCCAGACCCCTACCTGTGTGTAGGGCGGCCAACTCGCCTCTTTGACGTTAAGTCCTCGACTAGCAACAAGCTCTCCGAATTTAACCGGGTCGGCATGCTTGAACCCCTCGGAAGGAGCAGCCATATATCTCCCACACATTGAATCTTGGAGCAAATCCCATATATGCATGAAGTTCTTTCAACCAGTAGCCCACGTTCGACACTCCCAAAATAGGGACGTGACATCCTCCCCCACCAAACTTGGTGTACGTCCTCGTACACAGCATCCTCCCTTGCGGCCCGCGCAACCCTTATGCGCCCGCGATGCCTAGAGCGACGAAAAGGAGTTCCCAAAGATCTTCCACCCAACAATGACTTCGCGCCGGATCTCTCTTGTCCTGGACATTGCCACGGATCTTCTCGTCCGGTCCTCCCCCTGGAGGCGACCCTGCCTACTCGACTCCCCCGCGGAGTCCCCCGTATCTTGGGGACACGGCGACACGTATGAGCGCTTGGCGAACACAACGACAGCGATGTTGAGGTGGCTCTGATACCACTTGTCACGGACCTAGCCATTCGGCTGCCACACTTGGTCCATGCGGCGCTCCATCCCCATGGAGCCAGCCTTATCCAACGCGGCAATACACTGGTTTCGCCCTGCCTTGGGCTCATCAGGGGATCGGCTCCAGACCCCTACCTGTGTGTAGGGCGGCCAACTCGCCTCTTTGACGTTAAGTCCTCGACTAGCAACAAGCTCTCCGAATTTAACCGGGTCGGCATGCTTGAACCCCTCGGAAGGAGCAGCCATATATCTCCCACACATTGAATCTTGGAGCAAATCCCATATATGCATGAAGTTCTTTCAACCAGTAGCCCACGTTCGACACTCCCAAAATAGGGACGTGACATAGGGATCACTTCTTTCTTTTTTTTATACTAAATGATTAAATTATAAATAAATGTCTCTAAGACAACATGTCTCAAAGAGGTCAAAATTAGCAGCTAAGGCTATATTACGAGGTAAATCAACATCTCCCTTCACCCCAACATCATGACAGTGAACAATAATTGTCACGCCATTAGCAATAAAATTAGCTTCTCGAAAAATATGAGTGAAAGAGATACGCTGATAGTCATATATTTATGTGACTTTTATCGTGTTAATTATTCCTTTTACTTATCTATTTTGTAATGTTTTTTTATATTTTAATTAACTTTATTTTTTTAGGTATTTTGAAGTGGAATAAAGAAGAAGAGAGAAGAAAGAGAGAGAAATCCAATTCCTAACTCGAATATTTTGACAAGAAGAGAAAAATATGAAATTCCGGTAATTTTTTGAGCACCACCCATGCATTTTCGGGCTAATTTTATGGAGGAGCAAGGAATGAGCAACACACCATTTTTCCACAACCAACCAAGAGAAAGAGAGGGAGAGGGAAAGAAAAAATAGAGAGAAGAAGAGAAAAGAAATAGGAGAAGACGGACAGGGAGAGCCGAAGCGAAGTCACCTTCAATCTCCTCAAGCTATAACCCACATCTCCTCAAGGTGCTAAAATCTCATTAAGCCTCCACAAGAAAAAGGAAGTTCGGTCTCTTCTCCTTTAATTCATATCTCAAGTATTCTTTGATACTTTTATTCAAGATTATGTGTAACTAAATTCCTTAATAATTAAGTGCAAATCAAAGCTCTAGATATGTCTTCGATTTCAAACTCCAATTGATTTATATAATTTTAGATGAGAATTTCTTCACTGATTGTTCATTGATAATTCTATTGCATGTCTCGTTTGGTCGATATTTTGATGCATGTTTTAGGGTTTTATTATATTGAATATGTATATGACCGACATATCGTTGCATATTCTGTGAGAGATAACAAGTTCTTTGCATGTACTTGTGTGAAGTGATTCCTTAGTAATCTAAGGCTACTGATATTGACCTTAGATTCTTTGTTGTTACTCAAACGTTCTTAGAACTTCATGATTTTAATTATTTTAGTCTAGAGACCGACATTTCATAGATCAATTAATTGAGAATATAGTTAAGTCGATACCGACATTTCGCTTAACATGACAAGTAAGAGAACGTAATACGGTTAATGACCTAACGACATTGGCTTAACTGTGAGAGCATTCATCTATAATTATTGACATTATCTTAGGGTGATTGAAGCATATCTAGTGGTGGAGAGAAATTCCTACCTATTGTTTTTCTCATATTTACATTTATATTTACTTTTTAATATTCTGTTTTTAGCCATACTTCTGTCCTATTTATTTTGGTTCACTAATCAAACCAATTCTGAATACTCTAAATATTTGTGTGGTAGTCTGTCACTGTGTCGAATTAGTGTCTATTTAATTTCGTAATTTTTGGTTGAGTCTAGATTAGCTAATTAATTAGGTTTTCGCTCCTAAGTCGAGTCTGCCAGATTTCTGGTTTACGCGTCTGTTTGTGTTTTTAAGTCTTAGTCATCAATCCTCTGCGGGTAATGATTCATATTTGTCATTTACTACATTGATATAATTGATTTGATAATAGAATATCTTTTGTATGTGCTTTTGCGCCTATCATACGCTCAAAAGATCTTCAAGTTCCTAGTGATATAGTTGATGACAAGAGAATAATCTCCTCCAACACATTTGTAAATGAAGGGTTAAGCTAGATATTGACATGCAAAAATACCAAGGAGATGATGACCAATTGCAACTGCCGCCAATCACCTGACGTAGCCGTGTACAGCTACTAAATACCATACACAACAAGACCACATTTGCTCAAAATGGACAGATCAACTCTCGCTGCCGACAGCAAGCAATGAAGCTCGAAGATAATCGAGCCACCGTCACATTCTCGAAATAAATATCTAATTCGAAATGAAGTAATACTTCTCTCTACCAAATGTAATGATAGTTATGATACATATCGTCAAATCTCAAATTTGTCGTATGCAATTTAGTTTGAGGCTTAAACTACAAATGTTATTCTCAATTCAACTCCACAAAACTACAAAGTCCACTCCTCCTAATCAAAATAGTAATTGCCGACCTCAATTGACTAGTAAGAAATTCAGTGAGCTCGTTTTTCACTATTTATTTGATGTATCACAAGTGAGAAAGATGTTTTTTTTTTTTTGCAATTTAGTGACCGATGTGAACAATGTTTAATTTACATGAGGCATGAATTTTTAATGTGCGGTTTACCTCTATATGAGTTATGAAAGGTCATGTAATGCATTCTTACTTATTACAAATGAATGTTGTATAAGTAGCGGAGCAAGTATTTCTCGAGGCTAAGAAATAAAATCATTTTTTTGATACTTAAGAAAATATATAAAAATAGACCTCTATATAAGAAATAAAATCATGTTAATTTTAAAAATAGACCGTTTCATTAGACAATTGAACTAAGAATTTTGTTCGAATGTCAGAAAAAATTCAAGCTATGTTGTGTTTTGTTCTTGCGAGTGTTCATTATAATTTCTTGTACTTTCATTTTTAAAATTTCTAATGATTGTGTCTTATCAACATGTTGCGTGATAAAAGAGATTCATTAAAATTCTGAAATAGTTTTTCAAGATTTGGATTTTTTTCATGATGCGTGTAGCCTCTATTGAACTCAAGGACTAAAATTTTGGCGAGAACGGAAATATCAATAATCTGAAATTAAAAATTTCGATGGAAATTTCTGAAAAAATTTCGATTTAAAAAATTAAGTAAATTGATAGAAATTTATATAAAAACATGAAAATTTTGAATGAAACTTTGAAAAATATTTATTTGATCAATCATCTACTATATGTCATAAGAAATTATTATATAAATATTATTTTATAGTGAGTTATAGTAATTTGAGGTAAAATAATCGTCGAGCATTATTAAAAATCTACTTTAATATATATATATATATATTTACCCAAAAGGAGGCTAGGTCATCATGCCTTATTTACATATGATACATTAAACATGAAATTACATAAGTGGTTTAGGACCACATAAAAGATATATGAGGTATAAAATTTTCATTATTTTTATCATGTCATTGAGTAAAACCCTGAGTATATTGTGAAGAATAGTCATTAAATGATATTGTCTCTTTATAATTTTGCATATACTGACTTATATGTCAACCATATGGGTCGTGGGTGATTGACTGTGGGTTGTGGTACTAGTAGTTCCCGTTCGAATCAAGCATTTCTCGACTTTGACCATAACCATAGCTTTGTGAAGATTGTGCATCAAATTGTGTCCATATGTTTTCACTTGATTGCATCTCATTAGAGAATAAATATGGCGGATAATGCATGTTGAATTCCCCACATAAGATTCCCCACATAAGAGTAAGGTCCATCATTGCTTCCTCCTATACCAAAATGGTTCGATTCCCCTCGACAACTAGTTTAGTTTTATTTCAATTTTAGGTTAATGTTGAGACATGAAATGCAATATATAATAAAAAGAACCATATATAACAATAAGTTGATGTAGTAGAGTTGACTATAACTTTGTGTTTACAAAAGGATGGATCTGAGGTTCGATTCTCCTAACCAGTAATTTTTTATTTTACTTGAAGTTAGTCTGACACGTGACAATATTATGAAAATATCGGAAAATTTCGAAATTTCTCGATATTTCCCATCAGAAAATTTCCATCAAAAAATAATTTGTATGTAACAAATATATCCATATGCCGAAAAATAGAAATTTTCACATAAATATCGAAATAATTATAGATATTTTAGTTCTTGATTGAACTTATCTAAGTTATCTTATCGAGCTTGGCGTATAATGTAACGTGCACTCGGGTTTTTGTTTTTAATAATACAGTCATATTTTCCCTCTGAAGAAAATCCACTAAGGGTAAAAGTGGAAGGTCGTCACTAATCTCCCTAGTAAAAGTCTGATTTCCAGGTAATTGAAAAACCCAAAACCCTCCTCTCATCCCAAAATACAAACAATCCAGAAATGCTTCTCACCATAGCTCCCGACCTCTCCCTCTCCCTCTCCCTCTCTACTCTCACCCACTCCTCCTCCTCCTCCCCGAACCCCAACTCTTTCCTCTCCCTCCCTCCCCGCCTCCACTTCCCCTCCCGACCCATCACCTCCGCCCTCCTCCCCCGCGCCATCCCCGCTCTCCATCAAGATTCCGATCTCACCAACGTCGCCCAGACCGACGCTTTCGACTTCGCCTCCACCGACCTCAAGCACCTCGCCTCCCCCAAGCTCGAAATCCGTGAGCTCGACGAGCTCCCCGAGCAGTGGCGCCGCTCCAAGCTCGCCTGGCTCTGTAAGGAGCTCCCGTCGCACAAGTCCGGCACCCTTATCCGAATCCTCAACGCCCAGAAGAAATGGATGAGGCAGGAAGACGCCACGTATGTCGCTGCGCACTGTATGCGGATTCGCGAGAACGACGCCGGGTTTCGGGTGAGTGATCAAGTTCAGTTATAAATTGGCTTATTTGAATTACGGCTAGTCGGAGTTAGTTAGTTAGTTAGTTATGGAATTTGTGTGCAGGTGTATAAATGGATGATGCAGCACAATTGGTACAAATTCGACTTCGCTCTTGCTACCAAGCTGGCGGATTACATGGGGAAAGAGAGGAAATTTGCCAAATGTAGGGAGATTTTCGATGATATAATCAAGCAGGGGCGTGTGCCGAGTGAGTCTACATTTCATATATTGATTGTTGCGTATCTTAGTGCTAGTGAGGAAGGGTGTTTGGAAGAAGCGTGCAGTGTGTACAATCGGATGATTCAGCTCGGAGGGTACGGGCCGCGGCTTAGCTTGCACAATTCGCTGTTTAAGGCTATTGTGAGCAAACCGGGGAGCTCTGCCAGGGCGTACATCAAGCAGGCTGAGTTTATATTTCATAATTTGGTTACGACTGGACTTGAGATTCATGAGGATATTTACAGTGGCTTGATTTGGTTGCATAGTTATCAGGATGTTGTTGATATGGAGAGGATGGCGTCGTTGAGGAAGGAGATGCAAGAAGCAGGGATTGAAGAGGGGAAAGAGGTGCTTGTGTCTATATTGAGAGCGTGCTCGAAGCTAGGGGATGTGGAGGAAGCAGAGAACACTTGGCTTAGGCTTCTCGGTCTTGATGCAAGTCTTCCTTCACAAGCATTTATTTACAAAATGGAAGTGTATGCAAAGGCTGGAGAACCCAAGAAATCACTGGCGATATTCAGGGAGATGGAACAGCACTTGGGTTCAGCTAATGTGGCGGCATATCATAAAGTCATAGAGATTGTCTGCAAAGCTAAAGAAGTTGAAATTGCAGAATCCCTCATGGCAGATTTCATCAATACTGGTTTGAAGCCTTCCATGCCAGCTTATATAGATATAATGAACATGTACCTCAACTTGAGCTTATATGAGAAAGTGGAATCAGCCTTCTCCCAGTGCCTTGAGATATGCAGACCCAGCCGAATGGTTTACTGTATATACTTGGATTCTTTGGTGAAAGTCCGTAATCTTGATAAAGCTGATGAGATATTTGAACACATGCAGAGTAATGACGCAATAGGTGTTAATGCACGTTCCTGCAATACAATTTTAAGTGGATACTTGTCTGCCGGAGATGATTTCAAGGCAGAGAAAATATATCGTCTGATGTGTCAGAAGAGATATGATGTTGATCCACCATTGATGGAAATAATAGACTCTATTTTGAGTTTGAGAAAGAAACAGGTTAAGAAACATATACGCATGACGCTGAGCAAAGAGCAGCGAGAGATATTAGTTGGTCTACTGCTGGGTGGTTTGCGGATTGAATCAGATGACGACAGAAAGAATCACATGATCCATTTTGAATTCAGTCAGAATTCCAGCGCACATTTTGTTTTGAGGAGACATATATATGATCAATACCATGAATGGCTCCATCCTTCATGCAAGGCCAGTGACAATACCGAGTACATACCATATAAGTTTTCTAGCATCTCACATTCGTATTTTGGTTATTATGCCGACCAGTTTTGGCCTAATGGCCGCCAAATGATTCCCAAGCTAGTCCACCGATGGCTGTCGCCTTGCGTTCTTGCTTACTGGTATATGTATGGGGGCTACAGGACTGAATTGGGAGACATATTGCTAAAGATAAAGGGAGGTGAGGAAGGTGTTCAGAAGATTGTCAGAACCTTGAAGGCAAGCTCTGTGGAGTGCAAGGTGAAGAGGAAGGGGAGAGTGTTTTGGATAGGTTTCCTGGGAAGTAATGCTGCACTTTTCTGGAAACTAACGGAACCTTACATCCTAGATGACTTGAAACATCTTCTAAAATCTGATGGGGAAAGCTCAGAGAATAGCACAGGTGAAAATGAAAACATCAACTTTGCTAGTGGGTCTGATTCTGATGAGAATGCCTCTGATAACAGTGATAATGATAGGAATTAAACTGTAGTACATCTTTTACTCATTAGTTGGTGTTCAATTCTGCCAGTACAAGGGCTTTCCTTGTCAGATATTGGAGTTGTATACACGAATTTCACAGAGAATAGATGAATCTGGTGTAATGTTGTAATACCACTTCAGCCTATAATTAATCTCTGATTGATGATCCATTTGGTCTATTATGGCTTCATCTTTTCTACAGTGAACTAGTGATTACTAGACCTGTGATTACCTTGTTGGTTGAACATATGGACTCTTAACTGAATACGCACGACTTTTAAATTTTGTTTAGATCTATGACGAAAGTTTGGGAAATGAGTTACTTGGGGATCAGGTTTTCTCTGATAACTTGGGAGCCAGGTATACGCAGATTCTTTCCTGGCTTCCTGATAACTGAGAAAGGCTCATCCACAGACCACAGTAGAGGGTAAAGAACAAGCAGACTTGCAGAGGCAATAACTGAAATTATAACGATATATTCCACCGTATCTTTTTACTTGTTGAACTTTATGCTAGTTGAAATGGGAGCTTCAATCACTTTATCCTTGAGCCAATTAGGGCAGCATGTTAATTGACCCCAAAATTGAAAAGTAAGAACACCTACGATGTTCTAGACGAATAATGCCAGCTGAACTTACATTAGAAGAGCCAATAGGTAAAATAACTACCGCAACATTCTGATTGACCACAAAATGGGAAACTAAGATCATTTATAGAAGTTCTTAACATGTAATTTCATAATTCATCAAATGACATGTATCATGTATGTGTTGTACGGTCGTATAAACCGATACGATACGAGTGGTACATAAAAAGTGGTTCATCTAGCGGGGCAGTACGTATAAATAAAACCCTGCCTCAAATTGCAATTACATGTAGTTTAGGGACATTACTGCAAGCATAGAGAACAACCCAAAACAAGACTAACCTAACCGCAAGGACAAACTCGTCATCTGACGAAAACAAGGTGAAAACTTTGATGGAAATCCACCTGGAAAACATAAAAGTTTGGTGATATACTGATGAGCCAATAAGAACCCTAGTTTATCCTCCCCCCAGTTCCACACCTACTCTTCATTTGATCCAATAATAATGAAATTGAATTCCGATAGAGAAAGTTTGATCCAAAAATAATAATACATACGAATGAATGCCCAGATTTAACATGTGTGGATTTTCTAAGTTTGGATAAGGCAAACCCTAGCTAGTTGGATTGGTGACGTTGCAGTATTCCTATTCGGAGTAAATTAGATTTTGCCTCTTTAATTGGGGCACGCTGCACTTCGCCTTGCTCTTTTGGTTTACAGTTCACCGATTTTGGGGGCCTCTGCCGTACCTTAAAAATTTAGAGCGTACGTCCAAAACACAATCTCATGGGTATAAGTGTCAAATGCAACCAAGGGTTTTCACTTCGATCAGTTCGATGGTTTTAAAGGAAGTCTTTTGGTTGGTTGGAGTTGCCTTGTAAACCTACCCAAAAGAACAACACATTTTCGACCTATTAGCTTGTGTAACAACTCTTACAAGATCTTGGCTAAGTTGTTGGCAAACCGTTTGAAGCCTATCCTCTCTTCTATGATCTCTCCTAACCAGAATGCTTTTGTTCCGGAGCGGTTAATACAAGATAACATCACACTTGCTCATGAGGGTTATCATTATCTCCGGTTGAAGAAGGGTGGGGAGAAAAATGAGTTTGGACTCAAACTTGACATGAATAAGGCTTATGATCGAGTTGAATGGAATTTTCTTGAGGCCACTCTTTTTCGATTTGGTTTTTCTCCGAGTTGGATTAATATGATCATGGCCTGTGTTAAGTCAGTATCTCTAGCTATTGTCCTCAATGGATCACCTGGTAACTTCTTTTATCCTAGCCGAGGTTTGAGACAGGGAGACCCCCTTTCTCCCTATCTTTTCTTGCTAGTTAGTGAAGTTTTATCTCTCTGAATTACTAGGGCTGTGAATGAGAAGTCTATTGTTGGGGTTCACCTATCTAAGACTTGCCCTCCTCTCTCACATCTGTTTTTCGCTGACGATTCCCTCTTTTTCATGAGAGCCACTCTCAGGAATTGTGCGGCAGTGGCTGCTGTGTTTAAAGAGTATTGTTCTGCATCGGGTCAGCTGATTAGCTTGGAAAAGTCTGGTATATACTTTTCTCCTAACACTCCTACTCAAATGCAACATTTGATGTGTTTGCTACTTGGGATCAAAGTGACTGATTGTCCTGGTAGCTATCTGGGACTACCTACGATATGAGGTAGGTCTAAAAATAGTGCCTTAGCTTTTATCAAGGAGCGTCTGAAGGGGAAAATTGAAGGCTGGAAACAGAATTTACTATCCCATGCCGGGAAGGAGGTTTTAATCAAGTCTGTGGCACAAGCTGTCCCTTCCTACCCAATGTCGTGTTTTTGCTTTCCAAAAGGGATATGTGATGATCTTAATTCTGCTTTGGGGGACTTTTGGTGGGGGAAGTCGTGCCCTGGTTTTAAAATACATTGGAAAAGTTGGCAGTTTCTTGGTCTTCCTAAAGACAAAGGTGGAATGGGCTTTCGTGACTTTCATCAGTTCAATCTCACTCTTATTGCTAAACAAGCGTGGAGGTTAACTACGGAGCCTAACTCCTTGTGGGCTAGAGTGATGAAGGGAAGATACTTCCCAAAATGCAGTTTTGCTATGGCTAAAAAAGGTTACAGGGCTTCCTGGGGGTGGTCTAGTTTGCTGGAAGCAAGAGATTTCATATTTTCTAACTCTTATTGGCAGATTGTCTCTGGAAGAAGTGTCAATATTTGGGCTGATAGTTAGATTCCTCCAGAAGCACAGGGTGATGGTCCATCAAAGATAGTGACTATGGCCCATATTCCTAATAATGTGTCTGTGTTGGTTGAAGAGTTAATAGATTGGAATTCAAGAACTTGGGATTTGAGTAGCATTTCTCATCTTATTTCTTCTGAAGTTGAGAGGGGTATTAGGAGGATACAGATTGGGAGGAGGTTTGGGTGTGACATATTTATTTGGCCAGTTACAAAGAATGGTGTATTCACTGTACGCAGTGCTTACCATCATATTCATAAGCCTCATGTGATTAGGAATACAGGGGCTGGCCAATCTCATTCTATCAACAATAAGTGCTGGAAACTCTTATGGAAATTGCCTACTTTTCCTAAAGTCAGACACTTTTTATGGAGGGCTTTATCTTCGGCTATTCCTACTTTCTTAGCATTATTCAAGAGGAAGATAAAAAATTCTCCTATGTGTCCAATGTGTGGCCTGATGGAGGAATCAATGGAACATATACTTTTTCTGTGTCCGTGGGTTGAGACTGTCTGGTTTGGTTCTTCTTTGGGCCTTAGAATTGATAAACAAGCATTCACTACTCTGGACAATTGGTTTCTACAATTCTCTTCAAGTTTCTGTATCAAAAATGATAGAGTTTGGGCACTTACAATGGCTTGCTTCCTGTGTTGGTCAATTTGGAAGGCACGGTGTAACTTCATCTATCAAGCCACACCATTGAACCCGGCAGTGATTATCAAAAAGGCCATGGACACCGCGTCAGATTTCTTTGGAACACAGTGCACTACAATATTTTCCAAGCCCGATCGCTTGCCTGCTACATGGTCTCCTCCCCAAATTGGCGTCGTTGCTGTTAACACTGATGCTTGTTGGGTGGATGACTTCAAGGGAGGATTTGGGGTGATTGCCCGAAACCATCATGGCATATTGGTGGGGGGATTGGCTGGTCCTCTGAGAACCGAATCGGCTCTAATGGCAGAAGCTCTGGCGCTGCTTGCTGGGGTCAAGATGGCAATGGATCTGAACTTGAAAGTAGTTGACTTTAGATCAGACTCTAAAATGGTGATCAGTGAGCTTCAATCCCCTCTCACTTCCCCTTGCAGGATATGGCGGATCGCTGTTATTATTGATGAGATAAGATGGCGATCTGAGTACTTCGATCATGTCAACTGGACTTGGTCTCCCCGAGAAGCTAATTGCGCTGCCCATGCAGCTGCACAGCTTGGTAATAAGATGTTGGGCTCCCACAACTGGTTGGAGACTCCCCCACCATCCCTCACTCTGGTTCTCAGAAACGATGGCTTACCTTGTCCTCATGTTGCTTGATTATTTGCTGGAGAGTTTCTTCTTCAGTACCTCTTTTTGTATCGTGTCTGTTCTTCTTCCTCTTGCCCTGTGTATTGAGATTAGAGCAGCTCGTTTTTCTTTGTTGTAGCTGGATCTCATCAGTTGATGGGTTGTTGAGCTCTGCCTGTTTTATGAAGTTTTCTCATTAACCAAAAAAAAAAAAACCTACCCAAAAGAGAAAACACAAACCACCCGAATCTGCTTTTACCCTCGGTGTTCATTCTGTTTTGGGTAAAGAAAATGCAAAAAAATGTGTACAGAGTCGAGGGAGCTTGAAAATATGGTTCATTTGGTTAATGATTCTAACAATCTCTTCAAAAGTTAGTTTTAAAATTTAATTTTATTCTATCATCCAAAAACTCACATATAGCTCTAAGTTTGTTTACAGTATTAGAAGGCTTTTTTCACCTGTTAAAATGGATACACCTTAAAAGAGAAAAACTTGAGAATTAAAATTAAAGTGACGAGAGTTAAAAAAAGTTAAATTTTTTAGCACCATACACAATCAATATAAACCTTTTAGTCTAAAAGTGCATGAGGTTAAAGGAAAAAAAAAAGACACCACATTATATATGATAAAGGCGGAGGCCTGAAGGGGTTTTTCGATTAAGAGAGACCGATAAGGGTCTGCTTACAAGGATTTTGAGTATGTTTAATTCTATCTTTAATGATAATTTTAATCATTCAAAATAACTGCACAATTCGTTTAGATGTTAAACGATATAAGTTACAAAAACACAAATTCATTTCAATAATTCCACTAAAAAAAACATAGAGTTCGATCCTCAAGTGCCCAACAAATGAATTGAGTAAGTTCATCAGTTGATGAGTCTAAACACAAATAACTAGGGGTGGGCATAAAAAACGGAAATCTCGATCCCGTCCCGAAATTCATAGGGACGAGATGGGACGGAGGTCTAAAAACGTTCGTCCCGTGCCGTTTTATAATAGTGGGATGAGACGTGAGACGAATAATTTATATCCCGCTTCGTCCCGTCCCGTCTCGTCCCATCTTTAATGAAAACTCAAAAATTCTTATATATTTGTATCAAAATAAAACTAATTTATGTTCTTAATAACTCCAAGATTATATCAACTCAAATAATAATAGTAAATTATATTTTTTTAACATAATATGCATTTTTTTTGTTAAAATTTCATTATTGAATGTTACTTTATTATGAAAAATTATATTAACTTCATAGGAATGTGAGATTTGTCCTGTTCCAATCTCGTCCTAACCGGGATTAATTCCGAGTGGAATGCATTCTTAAAAACCTTCGTCCCGTCCCGATCTCATCCCGATTCAAAAGAGTGAGATGAGACGTAGGATGAGCCCGTCCAATCTCATCGTGCCCATCCCTACAAATAACATAATAAATGGATTCGCGTCAGTTGAAATGACGAGTCTATTTTATATTTTTATCAATGAAAATTGGTTGAGTAACCCATTCCAGAAATACCCTCCACCCGTCTACACGCCACGCCTCTCTCTCTCTCTCACATTACCGTTTTGGGTTCTCATCTTCTTCTTCCACATTTCTCCTCCTCTCTTTCTCTCTTCACAGCCTTCACTTGCATGAGACGCCATTCTCTCTTTCCCTCTCAACTCTAAACATACCACCGCCGGAAACCCACCCCCGCCCCAAAAACCATGGTATCCGAATCGGACCTCCTCACCCGGCTCCGCGAAATCCTCAGCGCCTCCGACCTCGACACCGCCACCGCCGGCAGCGTCCGCCGCGAGCTCGAGAAGCATTTCGGCGCCGATCTCTCCGACCGGAAAGCCTTTATCCGAGACCAAATCGACATTTACCTCGAGAGCCAGGTCGTCGCCAATCCCCCGGAAGCAGAAGAAGACGTGGCGGAAGAGGAGGAGGAGGAGGCCGGCGAAGGGTCCGAGAATGCGGAGCAAAACGACGACGTTAAAGCCGAAGATGATGTTGAGGAAGAAGAGGAACCGGTAGGCAAAGCTAGAAGGAAAAAAGCGTGAGTCTTTATTAATTTTGGTATTTAATTTTGATTTTAATTAATTGCATTGAGGTTTCTGTAATTTGGGTTTTTGGTTGCTGGGAAAATGAGTTAGTGGGTGTGAAAGAAAGTTGTCAAGAAATGAACCTTTTTTTTTGGTTTGGGGATTTATTGGGTCCCGCGTAATTTGAACTGCCCCATCTTTTCTTGTTTGTTCATTTATTTATTTTTGGAAAGAAGAAAGGTAGTCTTAGTAATCAGTTGGAGTAATTGTAATCAGAGAGCTGGTCCTGAGCATAGAAGGGTCAGTGCGAAACTTAAAATGGGCTTTATATAGAAATAACTATAAAAAACGGTATGTAATCGTCATCGAATCAACTCATATAGTAACAACTCAAACATCACATATAACTCAAACATCAATTTGCCTATGAACTTCTTGAGAATTTTTGCCAAATTTCAAGAATTTAACTATTACTAAACCTTACCAAGGGATAACATAACAGTCATTGCAATATTATTTTCTAAATATGAATCTTCTTGCATTTTGTGCAGCAAAATCATCTATCAACCTTTCATAATCAAAATTTTCCAGAAAGCTACTTTTAATTGAAATTAAAGCTAATGAATTCAATCTTTCTTGTGTCATGGTTGATCTCAAGTAAGTTTTCAACAATTTGAACTTTGAAAAACTCCTCTTGTATTTGCGTTGGTTAAAGGTAGAGGTTAGGGCTTAGGGATCACAAATAACAAATATGTTGGTTAAACAAAAAAAAGGAAGGTTGAGTTTTGAATCCAAGACGTGTGTGCCGCTAAGAAAACCACCATGCTAAGTTGTCAATTGAACTGGAGTACATTATATGTATAATTGGTTTGATAATTTAATTAGTAGTAGTTTTTTTTAATATTAGAACAATCTAGCTTCGGGGGCCTTGCCAGAGCGCGGGGCCTTGTGCGACCGCACCACCGGCACTCCCCCATGGCCGGCCTTGATTGCAACAAGGGCATTTGATATAGGCTGAGGATTTCTATTAAATGGTTAGTTTTAATGGATATGAGTGGTCTCTTAATAGCCTGCTGAAGTGTGTTCACTGTTTCACTTGTTTCTGTAAAGAGGGAGACTTCAGCATTTGCTTCTGAAATATGTATGTGAAACGAGTATATGACCCTGCATAATAATCTACTTTCCATGTCTCAATATGTCGAAACTTGGTGCGGCTGTGTGCACACTACTATCTGTCTGTCTTGTGTTCTCATTCTGGTAAATTTTGGAGCATAATTTTGTAAACAGTGTATTTTTAGGCCTAAATGGGAGTGAATGAGAAGCCACTGGGTTGAAGAGACACTTGGTGAAGTTTAATCTAGAGAATAAATTGGAGAGGACACTTGTTAGTTCAGATTCTTTAGCTTCCCTTAATGAAATCCATGGTCAGCTCCCTTTAGTATCAGTGACATTGTTTATAGAGATAGGACCCTTAAAGTCCAACCTGAACATTTGTAATGAGTTTTGCTCGATTGTGCTCTTGCTTGTATATCACAAATGTGCTGACACAAGTGCTTTTTTACTATTTGAATTATTCATTAAATCATTATAGAAATGGATTGAAACCTCCTATTATGATGGACAAGTTAAAGATGTTGTGCTTGATGCACAAGGATGGTAATACACTGACAATGTTTATCTGCAACACCAACAAACCTTCCCTCCTATTTCTTGAAGACACATGCATATATATTGGGAAAGCCTTCATGATGGTATCTGCATTCATCTTTAAGCTGATGGTCAGTTTGTGGAGTTTGTCAGAAAGAAAAAAAAAAAAAAAGAAGAAGAAGAAGTGATAATCTGTTAGAAAACAACAAACACACTTTTAGATTTTCAATGAAATAATGTTTCACACCTTTTTTTTTTTAGCTACTTCTGTTATCTGATTTTCCTAGTTTGGGTGTTATCTTTCAATCCATCAGATCTAGTATGATCGCAATTTTCTATTGATTTACATCACAATCAACTTGCAACTACATGATATCAGTTGTTCTTGATTAGAAATAAGATATGGGTGATATAAATATTTGACGCAATCTAAGATATTGGTATCTAAGAGTTTTATAATCATCAATAGACCCAAGAAGGTGGACAAAGGAGGTGCAAAACGAGGTGGCTTTAAAACAGTGTACAGCCTGTCTCCACAACTCCAAGTAGTTGTTGGAGAGCCGGAAATGGCCAGACCAGAGGTACGGTCTATTTAAGTTCTTGAAATCTTCTAATTATTGTTGTGTATCTTTGTTTGTGGCTGAGGTTCTGGAACAACGATGTGATACTTGGTCGCTCCTTCGGTTTCAGGTAGTGAAGAAAATTTGGGCTTATATCCGGGAAAAGGATTTGCAGGACCCAAAGAATAGGCGGAACATAATATGTGATGATGCACTGCATGCCGTGTTTCGTGTCAAGTCTATTGATATGTTTAAAATGAATAAAGTCCTATCCAAGCATATATGGCCGCTTAACAGAGATGATGGTAAGTCCAGCATTCTCTACCCTGACATTCTCGTGACCTCTAAATGTGATTCAAGTACTTTGTCTATAGTGTAAATTGTAAACTTATCCTTAGTTTCTTTGGTATCTTGAACAATTGCATATTCTGCTCACGCATGTGTCGGCACTAGGTATAGTTTTCTTCTGGTACCTTAAATGTGACTGTATTTTCCTTGGAGTTTCATTGTTGGTCTTAGCTGAATCATGATTCATGAATATGGATATAAGTGTGTGCATACTTATTATTTTATTTTAACTTGGCATGCATTTCAATGCATCTAAATTTCTAGGTGTATTCAGCTTTAAAAAGGGAAAAAATCTATTTATAGATACACTTTTCTCCTACTATTACCCATTAAGGACATATCATCTCACACCTTCTATTCATTAGCTTAAGACTCGTTTTATGTTAGATATTTACTAAAAATCAGCTTATGACACTTCACTTCTATTCATCTTTTCTTTTTTGGATCATATCCATTTCAGTTGTACATCTGAAATATTGTAATTTTATTCAATAAACAGAAAGTATAATCAAACTTCTGTTTTTTTTCTGTTCTCTCTTCCAGCACATTCCATGCATTTTTGAAACTTGGTGAAAGGGTTGTCATGGTATTTACTTGGCAAGCAGTCCCTTTCTCCCAAAACTTATGTCCTATTCCTGTATCTGTTTCAGAACAGAATCCGTCCGTTATTTATTGGAAATTTGCTTTTTGGGGTTTCAGTAATGTAGAAGTCAATATCATGCTTCCCTGTTACTTAGATTCACAGGTTGATTATTATGTTGACTTTATGCTACCAAACACATTTTCCGTATTCATATTTGGCTGAGGTCATAATTTTTATTTGATTTTGCTGGATTGCTGGTCAAAATGTATGAAAAATCTAAACTATTAAGTAACTACACTGGCAATAAATGTCAAGCACAGTATTTTTGCTAATCATTAGGATAGTTTGTTTTCTTTCTTTGTCTTCTAAAGTTATTTCAGAGAACAGGCAGTTTAGCACGAGTAATTTTCAATGTTCCTTCTTTTTTTCTTGTTGCCCTTTTTATATTTTCTTTGGAACATGATTTATGTTTCTGTTGTAGGTTATGATGAATTACATAGTTGGGATATGATACCGTACTTTGTTGCCTCATAAACTTATTATTGGGTTTCCAGCCCATGTGTTTTTCCTAAGATGGTTTCTTAGAGTATGGTGTTCCGGTAAGGATAAGGAATCCTTATTGATGATGGTTTACTTGTAGAAGGAGGAGGCTTTATAGCCTACCACTATTAGGAATAGGATTCCTATTTGGTGAGGAAACATGTTTGTCCTTATGACTATATAAGGAGGGGTTATGCTCTAGGTTTAGGCATCACAGAGACAAAGAGCATAGTGTGTTCCATTCTCGGTTAGAGGGTGAGAGAGCGCAGAGAGGAGAAAGATAGGAAGAGAAGAGAGTCCTTGTTTTCTTAGTCTTTCTTGTGTACCCATTATTAATATAGTGGAAGTGTGTTTCTGTCCGGTGGATGTAGGCAAAGCTATTTGCTGAACCACCTTAAATCTGTGTTCTTGTGTTCTTTTCTTTGTGGTTGTTTCTCTTGGTTTGCTGTGCTTGTTCTGTTTCTCTGACTAACTTGTTGACCGATTCACTACAAGTGGTATCAGAGCCTGGTTGAAGGTTGGGTTCGGCTGAATCGGTATTGTCAGAATGGATGATGATATGAAAGGCACAATGATCAAACTCACCCACAAGAATTGGGTGACGTGGAAGCCAAGAATGGAGGATATCCTGTATTGTAGGGATATGCATGAGGCCATAGAGGGTGTGGCTGTAAAGCCAACCAATATGACTGATGAGAAGTGGCGAAAGTTGCACCGGAAAGCAGTTGGTACGATAAGGCAATGGGTTGATGATAGCGTCTTTCACCATGTGTCGAAAGAAACTGATGCGGAAGAACTCTGGAAGATATTGGAGTCCCTCTTTGAGAAGAAGACCGCTGCGAAGAAAGCATTCCTTATCAAAGAGATGGTCAACATGAAGTTTGATGACGATACTAGTGTGGCTGTGCACTTAAACAATTTCCAGAATGTGACCAACCAGTTGTCGACAATGGGTATGAAGGTTGATGATGAGCTACTCGCATTGCTGCTGCTAGGAACTTTGCCGGATAGTTGGGAAACTTTCGTGGTGACCTTGAGTAATTCTGCGTCTAATGGTGTATTGTCTATGAATACCGTTAAGGATAACATGCTTAACGAAGAACAAAGAAGAAAAAGTGTTGGCACAGACAATGAGCACGCAAGAGCCCTTTATGTGAAGGGTAAAGGCAAGAATTCAGGTCAAAGGTTTAGTGGTGATTGTCACTATTGTGGCGAGAAGGGCCACATGAAGCGGATGTGTCGAAAGTGGAAACAAAACAAAAAGAAAAGCAAGTACCAAGATGAAGATAATGGTTATTCTGCTTGTGTTTCGGATGAGCTTCTTACTTTACAAGAATGTTTATATATGGGTGACAAGGGTCATGATTGGTTCGTGGATACGGGTGCAAGTTGTCATGTTAGTTCCAACTTGGAGCTCTTTTCTACATACAAGGCAGATGACTTTGAGATGTTAAAGATGGGCAATACAAGCTACTCCAAGATTTCGAGAATAGGAGATATTTGCATCGAGTCTAATCTGGGTTACCATATGACATTGAAGGATGTGAGACACGTTCCGGATCTACGTGTCAACATACTCTCTGCAAGTGCTCTTGACAGGCAAGGTTTTCACCAGTTTATTGGTGATGGGAAGTGGAAGCTGACGAATCGATCGTTGGACGTTGCTAGTGGAGAGTTTTGTCGTTCCTTGTACAAGACACATAGCTTGGTGTATAAAGATGACTTGAGTGCAATGAGTGATACTTCTTCGGACATACGGCGTCATGGTGACGGCCATATAAGGAAGAAAGGCATTCTGGAAAAGTGGTCCCAAATGTCCTTTTCCAATGAGTTTTCTGACCAGGGTGAAGATGGTCAAGAGTTGTTCCACCAACAGGGACATGGTGATGAGTTGTTCGATCAGGGGGAGCCTGATCAGGGGGAGCTGCATGCTCCAACCACATAGTTCTGCATCAAGTCAGCTTGGGCGGACTCTCAGTGATGGAGTCGCGCCGGTGTACCTCCCTCATGGTCTGGAGGGGGAGATTGTTGGGTTTCCAGCCCATGTGTTTTTCCTAAGATGGTTTCTTAGAGTATGGTGTTCCGGTAAGGATAGGGAATCCTTATTGATGATGGTTTACTTGTAGAAGGAGGAGGCTTTATAGCCTACCACTATTAGGAATAGGATTCCTATTTGGTGAGGAAACATGTTTGTCCTTATGACTATATAAGGAGGGGTTATGCTCTAGGTTTAGGCATCACAGAGACAAAGAGCATAGTGTGTTCCATTCTCGGTTAGAGGGTGAGAGAGGGCAGAGAGGAGAAAGATAGGAAGAGAAGAGAGTCTTTGTTTTCTTAGTCTTTCTTGTGTACCCATTATTAATATAGTGGAAGTGTGTTTCTGTCCGGTGGATGTAGGCAAAGCTATTTGCTGAACCACCTTAAATCTGTGTTCTTGTGTTCTTTTCTTTGTTGTTGTTTCTCTTGGTTTGCTGTGCTTGTTCTGTTTCTCTGACTAACTTGTTGACCGATTCACTACAAGACTTATCCTGTTCTGTATATTCATTACCGTGGGTTATTTAATATTTGTTTTTCATTCCCCTAATTACCATGAGGCTTCAAAATCGAATCTTTCATGTATTTAGTGTTATTTTGATTCCTGTAAACTTTAATGCTCTTACCGTTCACCTTGTATATTGTCACACTGATTTTGCATACCTATTAAATTTAAGAGTTTGACAACATAAAATGATTACACCTCAGAACCTGTAAAGAAAACGAAGAAAGTGGAAGAGAGTGATCACTCTATCTCTGAAGGAGATGCAAGTAATGTAGACGAGCAAGAGGCTGAAGACGAAGAAGAAGTAGTGAAAGAAAAAGGCAGTAATCGAAAACAGACCAAGAAACGAAGGTTAGTTTGAATATCATTATGTCCTGTCCTGACTGGTGATGTTTCTTGCGTTTGACCTTCTTGCTGTGTGTTATATACTTCTATGTTTTTATAAGACGGGTGAATCATTTAGTCTTTGATTTGGAAAACCTAGGGATTTGATTACAAATTAGTCTTTATTGATTCAGTGAATGACATTCAAAATGTAAGTAGGATTCAAACAAAAAATTTAGTATCATGTTATTAACTTGCTCAGGAGATTACACTTGTAGAGTCGTACTTAAATTTGAGTAGTATATGGATCAAGTTTCATATTGTTTACTTGCTCAAGTGAAGCACAATTTTTTTTCTGGTGCTTCTATAATGGATATGTGTGGGTCACATTAGATAGGAAACCATTCTATTATCATATGATAATTAATGTCTATAGGATTAGTTTACCATGGTTTGTAGTTGACTGATCGTTATTCTGTCTCATGTATTATCTTATGAAGTAGGTCTGCTAAAGTTGATAAAGAAGTCAAGAAAAGGGGAGGTGGCTTTACCAAATTATCGAGCCTTTCTCCAGAACTTCAAAAAGTCACCGGAGTGTCAGAATTGGCGAGAACAGAGGTATTGCATTATATTTGAATAGTTTTCTTGGGAGAGGAATATCACAGATGGAAAAGTGCAACCGCTTGACGTATAATATGACAACTCATTCCGGTTTCAACCTGTTCTTTTCTTACTTAGGTTGTCAAGAAGCTTTGGAATTATATCCGGGAGAACAATATGCAAGATCCAAATAATAAGAAAGTCATCATATGTGATGAGCTATTCCGCAACCTTTTTGAAGTTGATTCTATTGATATGTTTCAAATGAACAAAGCTCTGTCCAAGCACATATGGCCATTAAACCAGGAAGGTATCTATTAGAAACCAGTATTTTTAGTTCATGGGAAAAGTCCAAGTTTAAATAGTTGCTTCTATTTTATTTTTTTGTGTGATTGTCTGGTATAGATTGTTCAGCAATAGCAGTTTAATTCTAGTTCCTAGTGTGTCCTGACTATCAGTGAGTGCAGGGCACTTTAACAATAGGTCATTACAGATCATATTCAAGAAGATTAGAAAGTTCAAGTCTGAACTTTTGTTTATTCAATATAGATCCAGCAGATTGGCTTGAAAATGGAAGTGACGATGCTGATACTGTAGACTGAGTTTAGCATTCCTGAACAATGTATTTGGTGGTTATTCTATGGAGGGGAAGGAATAACTTAGTATTGTGGTTGCTGTAGACCATGTGGTGGATGGAACCTCACAAGAATGTTCCCATAGATTTTTACCTACATACACCCACATCCATTTGTCTGTATGGGTTGCTCTCAGAGTCTCAGATAGTTTACATGTCAATCAGATTTTTTACCTGCTCATTGAAGTGCGTACTTTGCTATATGTTATGAGTTATAACGTCCGTATTATTAAATTTACTTGAGTAGTAAATTGTTTCCCTGGTAATGCAGCAGCTCTAGACAACGATTCACAAACAGAGAAGCAATCTGGACATGAGCAAGAAGGTATGATAGATGACTTTTTGTCTTGAGATTATAAAATTGTGCTTACGTGGTGCTAGCTTAACCTATGCACATAAGATAGCAAGAAATTGACCGAGGTTTTTCAGTTATGTTTATGTTAGTAACATGGTATTAGTATCGTTTTCAACATTCAGATTCGGATGAAGCTGACCATGACGAAAAGCGGCAGAAGAAAGAGATTGAAAATACATAGAACAAATTGATTTGAAGGTATGACAATGTGGTTCTTGGGTTAATGTCTACACTTTCATGAGATCTTGCTATGTGGTGATATAAATCTTTTTTCTCTTACTTCAACTTTGACCTTTAATGCTTTATATATGAAAATCTCAGTTGATAACCATATGAACCTCCACTCCACAATTATTCGGGTTGTGGAAATTGACAGTTTCATCACCAGTTTCTTATTTTCTCTTGAGTTCATTGATGCCAGAAGACGAGCCCATTTTTCCTGTTATCTATTTCTTGATAAGTAAGCCGGTAATGGATAATCTTGAGCCACTACGGCTTGGAATCCAGTTAGAAGTTAATCTTGAGCTAAAGCTCAATGAGTCATATTACTCGTCATTTCATCTTGTTCCCGGTCCATTTTCTTCTCAAAACCAAACTGTAAGCTGGCGTAATCATATGTGGACATGGTCGTACCAGTAAACTCTCCTGGATAGTTGTATTAATGTTTTACATATGATCTTTCTTGCTTAATTTTTCTTTTTGTAATCTTGACCCGGTTTTTATTGCCGTTTCTTTTCCCTGAAGGATCCATGAGGTAAGAAGAGAATGAGAATCATTTGTGATGGGGTGCTAAGAACCTTCTGAGGTTGATTCGTTCATTGGCCTCTCACTCTCAAAGCTTTTAACTGCTTCTGACAGCTTAGTTTATCAAATACAGTACAGAATGATGCCGAGTTGTACATACTGTGAGCCAAAAGTGAGAGGGCATTTTTGGACAACTCATTATCTCAGTAGCTTTGTAATCTGTGTTCTGAATATCTTTCAAAAAATGGAAATATAAATTTTGATAAACTCTGCAGCTCTCATTTGCTCTAGTTTTGAACTCAGTTTTTCGGTGTCATTATCTTGTTTAATCTTGCTCAAGGTTTTCTCAGTAGCCCTCATTCCTGGACATCTTTTGTAACCAGTTACATAATTTTTTTTTATTTTTTCTGTCGTAGCATATTCCTTGGGATAAGCATGAGACAACTGCATTGAATCCAGGTGAGGTTATCCAATCTTTGTGCAGGCAAATGAAAAACATCACCTTGACTTGAGAGCAATGTGAAAGGCATGATAATGATGATATGTTTGTCATTGACTTGATGATATTAAGCTTGCGTATCACATTGATTAGTTATAGAAATTTCGACGTCTGCAGGTGAAAAGATTTGTGAAGCATCCGAATCTTTCAGTGATCTTCTAGTAAACAGAAATGAAAGTACATAACATTGCACACGAACACAGTACATACAGTACTAAGCACTATGTTGTGATTATCCCATCGAATAGTTCACATATTGGACACCCATGATGCTATGTTATTATTTCTGATGACACAAGTACAGAGTGAAGGAAGACGAGTACAACATATATAAGACTTACGAACTACAACAAACAAAAGTATGACTGTGTAAGCTGATGGTGGTGAGTAAAGAAGGCCCCTTCTGGACCCAAATTGCCGTTCAGGTAGTGTACTTTGTGAGACTTCATTGAGTCTCACATGATTGGGGTCGGATACAGTCGGAATTCGACTACTTTTTGGCCGATGGATTTTGATTGAGGTCTTCTAGCACTGAGCTACATCGATTTAGATTGCGACACAACTCAAGCATCACGTAGCTAAGGCAATGCATTGAGGAGAGGAAGAGGAGAGTGAGAAGGGGAAAATGGGTTGTCTTCACATGTCCAAACGCTTGCAAGAAATCACCAGTTATGTTTCCGGGCAATACGATTTCATGTTATCTATGTGCTTAGTGATATATTTGCATGTAACGAAATAAAACAATATGATAATCGACTTCAAACATGATCTAGCTCAAAGTCATAAGCATTGATAGTTTGATACCATGACTATTTTAGTGCCGTGGAGAATAGTGAAAGGCAGATTTTAGGTATGGACCAGATTTGATACGTTAATAGAAAGGGGGGGGGGGGATGTGATTTTTCAGAAAAGAAGGGACGAAAGTGGGAACAGAAGCAAAACTGGAATTTATGAAAACGACAAAATAGAGAATCTGGAGGTGGGGATGGCCCGCCATTTATTCTGGGTGAGGAATTGTTATAAGCACCGCCGCTCGTATGCGGCGATCCGATTCCGACCCATCACCTCTCGCCACCTTGGATCCGGGATCCCTCCGCCCAACCGACACCGGCCATTGGTCCTTTCTCTCTTGGTTGGTCACCGCCGTACCGCGTACAACCATCACCGTAAACGCAAAGCTTTTCTTTCCTTTCAAGATAAGTCTCCGTCTCCATCTTAGTTTTGAGTTTTGACCCTAAGAATACAAATACCAAATGAGATATGCTGATCAATACTAATCGTTATTATATATTGAACTCTGAGCATGTTAGAATTTTTACAAGTATTACAGTACCTGTGAAGACTAGCAAAAGAAGTTTTAGACTTTCTACACTGATTTCTACTGTTTACAGTGTACCTATACGTATGATACATGCTCGCAGTTTAGCATGCATAAGTTCTCATCTTTAATGAAATTTTGAAATGGTAACTAACTAACTACCTATATTAATTTGTAAGATATGCATCAGTGAAAACATGACTTGCTTGTGTGTTTTTTTTTTTTTTTTTTCGGATGGAACTTGTTTACAAGGGCCCTTAAACCCATCAAACAGTAAGATTGAAGTTGAAAATATAATTAAAAACTTGAACACCCATATACATCTGAGTTTTAATCAAACTCAACACGAAGTTGAAATATATGTTGATCAAATCAATCGTCTTGTGAGAAATATCTTTTGTGGGGATTTATATATTGTGTTCCAGCACTTGATTAGTTTGCAAGGAAAGTGGAGCATGCATGAAATAACTAAAGCAACTTTTAGAATAGTGATTGTTGCAGGCAC
Source organism: Argentina anserina (assembly GCF_933775445.1). NCBI lineage: Eukaryota > Viridiplantae > Streptophyta > Magnoliopsida > Rosales > Rosaceae > Argentina > Argentina anserina. Next base: position 4,412,189 of record NC_065873.1, on the reverse strand, counting down.
AGTAGGGTTTGTGTGATTGAATGTATTGAAAAGGAAAAGCATGAATCAGTAGGATTCGTGGTCGAAACTCCAAACTGATCGATGATCCTCATGCCAGCAAGCCGAACCAAGGTATGCACTGTGTGTGACTGTGTGAGCATGAACACGATGAATTGATGACTTTGACATTGTCTATCTAGTTGATCCATCATGTTCAATCGTCATGCGCATCATCCAACTGATCGATAGATCAACTGGTTAATTAAACAGACCATATATATTTAGGGCTCAGTTTAATTTATTATGCAGCTAAATTCGATTTCGGAACTGATAACTCAGTACGTAGCTAATTAGTAGTCAAAAATATCGCGATCAATTACTCGATTTGAGATGTTCTCGAGTTCGGATCTACTCTCTCCGAGTATCATCGTTTGATGTCTGATATATCGTGTTACACGCGCTCTAATAAAGAAATGGCCGGAAGATTCTATATATCATATAGTAGACTCTGATTAATGTATTAGGCAGCAGTAATTTGTAAAGTGATGTGTGCTAAACATATCAAAGGTTGCACATCTGAAATTTAGATGCATGCTATATATTGTTAGTGATGAGTGTTGACTGGAATTTAAGAAAGTGATAATATCAATTCTCCAGTGATACATGATATGATCAATTCTCCAGTTATTTTTTATTTATCTTCACAAACAGACGAGTGCATATCAACTTAATTAGAGTGTTAATAACACCTGTTTAACTCTTTGTATTTTGTACATCATTAAAAGTTGCAGTTCTGATTTCTTAATTGAACCAAATAGAATCCTAACAAATACATACAACCACATAGGCACATAGCTAACAGATAGCTTTTCCCTTAATTTCACTCTCTTGAGTCGAAATTCAAAGTGTGAGATCTATACGAAAAGGGTAAGGAGAAAAAAAGAGAGGATGATGTCATGATGATAATGATGTAGTCGGAGAGGAAATGACTGATCTGCTCGCTCGATCAACCAAGAAGAGGGCCCACTAAGTGGAATCCTAGCAAGAACAGCAGTGATAATGCCATTCGATCAACAACTCCCTCCAAAAGTCGACAAGATCGACATAAAAAACCAACACGACAAAACCAGCTTAGCCTCACAGAAGAAAACTCGATCTGTACGTAAAAACTTGGACGTCTGCATTATATAAAATAAAGATTCCAATATTATCTTTGAGATGCAAGAGGGGACCAAATTAAATGTGGAAATGGGTTGAAATAGAAGTGATGAAGAGATATGGAGCCAAGGAAATTAGATACCCCGATGCGAAGGTCTCGCAGAAATGCCATGAAAATTAGCTTGTCATCACGTGAAGGATGCTCTTAGGGTTTTGGGGGTGATAAGGATGGTGTGCGTCTTCTTTGGAAGCCATTGGCGTTTTGATTATAGAAAGAATATAAGGTATCTTGTTGTTTGTTCTCTTGATTGACGATCCAAGTTGCTTTGTATGTATCTTTGAAAGTGAGGGGGGCAATGGCTAATGCAATGCACGGAATCTTGCAATAATTTTGAGCTACACACATTTCGCAAGGTGCATGGTTTTCTTAAATGTAGGATAGTAATACAAAATGCGTATAAGATGTGGATATTTGGATGAAAAAGACACCCAATTAATGATAAGATGTCAAGAGATCGAAATTTGTATTTGATATGTGATATAAATCACCTCACACAACAACTATAAATTTCCACTTATTGTAGACATACGTGATCGATCAAATCAATAACAAATTATATCAGTTCGTTTTGTTCCGTCTGCGTAGAATTTCCGGTTACATTTCCTTAAAATTCTCATTTATTCAGATATCAAACAAGGGTACGTAGTTCTATTATCTGTGTTTACACGTACACATATATGTACGAGTTACTGATCTACTATACAAATATGAGTATATATTTTATATATTTGATGTTAACTATTCTAAATTATGTGGTAATTAGTATGTTGGTCTTAATTAAATTAGGTAAATAAGGTAATGATCTGCCTACCTATCTATGTATGATCAAATGCACAATATCCTGTACCAATAGATTCAACATGTCAAATTTGTCAACAAGGAAACTCGATGGCTTTGCTAAAAACGTGCCTCTTCTAGATTCAACAAACACAATGCACGTACGTAAACCTTCGGGAGCAATTGAATAATTAAACACAACTAATTCTTCAAATAATTAGCTAGCTAGGCCACCTCTTTTTTACTGTAGATCTTAGTTGGCTGCAGGTCAATTAAGTTAAACTCAAAATTAGTGATCATTGATTTGTTATTGCAAGCTGCCATTGTTTTGATACGATACGTAGAAGCCACAAAGTTGAATGAAAATTAACATTTGAGGGTCATTTCTCATCTCAAGAGTCAGATTGTCGAGCACGTACATTCTACCATATATAAAGGGCACCATTTCCATTGCACTTCACCTCTTGGGTGAACCTAAGAGTTATCTCGATTTCTTGTAGTGCCACACTTTGTAAATCATGCATGCACCAAAAAAAACAACAGCTGAAAGAAAGCAGTATTTTGGAATGAACAAACACTAATCTAAAACGAATCTAAAATTAACGAAAACACTACTTGCGTCTACTTTCTGTTAATTTATGCATTCACTGGCTAAAACTTGCAATACTATATGATTATATGAAGTTTCTTAATTTCGTTGATGGCAATGGGTGAAAGTCATGCATATATTTAATTTGGTGAGGTCGACAAGTACGACATATTTGGGTGGTACAGATGATGCCATTTCTTGGATTCCAGAGAGTGCCAACCTTTCAATAAGAATATGAGGGATTTTGGAATCGATCATATGCAAGGTCCTTCTTCATACCACAAATTCGTTGGCCATTTCAAGAGGGTCAAGCCAAGCCACCTCTCAATTTCTTCATATTTCTGTATTATAATCGATGCTGAAGTCGAAGCTTTGTTTATCTTTTTCTTGAATTGATCAAAGACCTGCCTTCAGTTCCCTGCCATCATTACTTCCATTACAAGTAGGATTGGGAGAATCTTATGCCTCTTTGACCCATCATAATGTATTCGAGCACACAAATAGGTTGGACAACAAACATTGTAATTGTTTACATTAAGCTAATGACTTTGTTTCCTTTGTGAACAAGCTTGAAGGATTGAGGCTTTCTATAGGGGCAATGTCATTTCTATGTAGTTCATTCACCTTACATACCAAGAGTTACCAAAGAATAAATATTATCATCATAAAAGTAATACTACTACCACTTATGATTTATGAAATACCATAAAAGCAAATATTCTAGATCAACGTCAATTTATGTATTTTCTATGAATACTATCTAATCGAAGCCGTGACCTGACATATGTTTAAATTTTATTTTTCCATATCACATTATTTAAGTTTTGTTTTTCTTAACTCTTTCATGGGAATAGCTCCTAGCTGCTCCGGTTTCCACGGAGTGACTTCGAAGGTCCGAACTGATTAGGGTTTTGGACGGCAGTGGCGGCCGCTTCCGTTTTGGGTGGGAGGTCGCACGAGTAGGTCTGAGGATTGGGGTCATCTGCGATTCCGATGGTTCAACGACACAGCTCTCAGATTCAGTTTGGGGTCCTCTGTGATTGGTGGCTAAAGCTTAGGTTGGTCGGCAAAGCAAAGGAGGCGGCGTCGTAACCTTATTTTCAGATCTCGGCTTGGATTGAGATCGGCTCTTCTCTCGATGCTTCTTCTACCTTCAGTTGTAGCGGTGGCGGCGCTCTCTTGGGTTTCGTCCTATGTAGCACCGACACTTCAAAGGCTGAAGTGTCAGAGTGTCCGACACTGCCCGACACGCCACGTGGCGTGTCAGAAAATGTTGACTTTTTTGACACGGCCCGACACATTGACCGACATGCCACCTACTGTTTTTGGCACGCCACATCAGCATTTTGAATTTTTTTCTTTTTAAAAAAAAAAACCTAAGCCAGAAGCCTTAACACTCAGTTTTCACCTCGTAACTTTCCTTCTGTTTTGCTTCAAAGCAGAGAACGACGTAAAAAAAACCCTTATATGTGGTTTTTGTGGTGGGAATTGAAGTGTGTCTCTATGGAATTCAAGAACCCAAGAAAGATTTGGCTGCTAAGAATCTACTAAATGTGAAGAAGAAGAACATTAATATATATATATATTTTTACACATTAATATATATTAAATTATGTATAAATTTCCGTGTCGACGCCGTGTCGGGATCTAGGTTTTTAAGATTTACCGTGTCGCGTGTGTCGGTGTCGGTGCTACATAGGTTTCGTCAAGTTACCCTCGGTGCAGACTATGTAGGGCTTGGTTGTTTTGCAATAGCTAGATTGCTATCATGGCGGAGGGGCGGGGGCGGCCGCCAGAAGGGTGATGGGTTGCGTCATGATCCCATTATCAGGGCCAACCTAGTCTAGGTTCAGGTGCAGGAGATACGAAAGGGTTGGGCTGGGCCATTAGGTCCAATGTTGGTCCAACTTTTTCTATTTTATGTCTTTGCTTGGGCTAGTTTGGCATTGCGACTCCAATAAGTTAGTCATGCTAACAAGGCCTATTCGGTTACTATGTGCAACATAGAGATGTTAGTTTCTAGTTTACTAGTTTTATTAAGAGTTAATCATTTCGCAGATTCTTAATTATCGTTGCTTTCGATTAAGGAATACGAGTTTGTTTATGTTTCGTACATTACATTTTCTATTATATGAAAATTTGTCGTTTTAAAAAAAAATTATTTTTCTTTTATACAACAACTCACTCAAAAGTCTCATTTTGTGCAAACTTTGATATGTATCTCATCCCCTAAAGAAAGAAAAAAAAAAGGAAGATATTTAACTAAGGGAAGCTTTCCCTAAAAGATAAGCTTTATGGGTGAACACTAAAACCTATCAAGAGCTTCCAAATGAGTTAAAGAAATGAGGGGATGTAACAGAAACTTAAGGAATGGAATAGACACAAAGATTCTTTGATTACAAGCATCCGACAAAGACTAATGGAGATGCGAGAAATTGGAGCCGGATCCAATCCAAACTTTCTTTGTTTAAAAGCTTAAAAAACAAACAATGCAATTGATTTTGGTGGAGCAGAACAGAGAATATATAATAGAGATAGATTCTTCATTTCTATGGACTCTGGAAAAGAATTGGGAATCTAATGGCTGTAACAGTCTGTCTGTTTTTGCTTCTTCTTTTTTTTTTTGGGTCTGACTGTCTTTTTTTGCTTGAAAGGGGCATCTTCTTCCCTCCTCTTTCATTCAAGATTAGCCATATATAATATCTATATACTCCAACTGAAATCTCTGGCAATGTCGGAATCGGCCCCAACAAATATCCCGAGATTCCTTATCACCAAGTTCATGTTTAGCCACCTTTGCTGAATTGATAGGTCCTTAAAAAATGCATCATATGTTCTATAGTCTCTTTGTCAAGACCCTCTAATAATTACATTGAATTGGAAGCAATTGAGAATCTGTAGATATGTTTTGATTTTTCAGCACACTTTACTGCATGCTGATATCTAGACGGCGTTGATGCGTTCAGACTTCAGACACAATGAACGAAGGAAGGAAAGAAAGAAAGGCATGCATATATAGTCGTCGGATACGGTAGCGTCAAGCCTTCTGCACTTGCGCGGATGGGGCTTTTGGCAGACCATGATTTGATATTCCGCTCCACTCTCGGGTGGTTAAATTAGGGCTTACTTGTTGGCCAAGGGGTCAAGGGGTTCAATCTCTTTGAAAGCATGGAATTTTCTATCCCACTCATTAATATTTTAATGATATTCAAAATATTCAAACTAGTGTATTACGGTCTAAATATGAGAAGACCCATAACAGGAGAGTATATATATGAGAATGCTCAGAACGAGAGAAATATATAAGAAATCCAAATTCAGGTAACCAATTGGAAACGCAACTGAAAATGAACCCGCTCTGATATCATATTAAACGATGACAATTGTGACTACTAGATCGATTGTACCCATATCGACTTCACAAATGTTCGTTTTTATCACAATAGACATAAAACAATTGGGTATTATCCACCAATTTATAAGTTGTATTTTATATTAAGGGTGTCTTTCATTTTAGTTTTAGGATTGGAATAAATCAAGATTTAGGCTTGGTTGTGTTTGGCGTCTTCCTTAACGTCGTTTAGTTTTGGTATTAGTTTGACTTATGGATTAGTTTAATCTACCTTAATTTTCTAAATTTTCTAAATTTCCCTGGCAAGTCATGTTGGTGAAGATATACTTTTTTTTTTTGGTCTGAGTGAAGATATACTTACCTATTACATTAATAGTATGAGGCCTCATTCTGTCAAAAAAAAATTTGTTTCACCACTTTCTTGGCTGATGCTAAGGTAATATCCATTACGTCAAGTAAGTGAAAAATCTTGCCAACTTTTATGGTGTGTATTAGATCATTTTCACGTACTCTACTATTTCTGGTGTGTGTTAGGTGGCCTTTTTGGAGAAGTCATGAGTCAAGGACAAGTAAAATTGAGAAGAAATGGAAGAATCAGTGTGGAAATGATTTGTAAGTCCATGTCCCCTTTGTTATTAAGTTAAAAAGTATTCAACAATTGATTCCCGATAATGAGGTAAGACCGGCACTCATTCAGAGTCTTTCATGTGTTAGCGAGTAAGCGCAAATATATTCATATATTTTTGCTCAAAATATTGTAATTTCTTTATATATTAGTGAATTTTACTGTGTAAAGTGTAAACATTTCCTCCATTTCAAACAAGTAAACTTGATTGAAGGTAAACTCAAAAACCTTAATGGTGGCTCGTACACTTCAAACCCCAACATAAGAGGTCTTCGTTGTTGCTAGCGCCAATGCAGCCCCCGTGATAAAAATTTGCTGGGTCGGAAGCTGATAGTAGTTTCTGTCCACTTCCATCGGCGCGAGGCAGCAACACCAACCTCTATCAGCTACCAAATGCTCAATCACTACTTTGCTATATAGCAAGCTCATTCTATCATATACATGTATATCGAAAACCTTAATGTTAAATAGCGACAAGCGTGACCCATAGACCAATTGTACTGATATTATCCAAACTTAGCCACCTCACAGGTGTTGGGTTTTAATCACAAAAGGCATCGGTACAATTGGTTATTATCCACCCACTTATAATCTCTATTTCATTTGTCACTTCTTAGATGTGGGATCTCTCTTCTCTAACACGCTCCCTCACGTGCAACATAGTTTTAGGTCTACACATGACATATTAACATCTCACACTGAGATGAAATAAACAAAGATCAGTAACCAACGACACTTGGTGACTATCCAATCGGAAAACCCTTCGATGACATGATAATGACACCCATCATGGGTCCATGACAAAGTGGCACCCAACTCGAGCCCACGACAAATTGGAGGCGCGACTGGATAGAGACCCCCTCTGATAACATGTTAAACAGCGACAAGCGTGACCCATGGACCAACTGTACCGATATTGTCCCAACTTAGTCACCTCACATGTGTTGAGTTTTAATCACAAAAGGCCTCGGTACAATTGGTTATTATCCACTCACTTATAATCTCTATTTTATTTGTCACTTCTTAAATGTGAGATATCTCTTCTCTAACACTTAAAACATGGTAAAGGAGAGTGACCGCAATGGCTAGTTGACGAGCCCCAACAGATTAGTCTGTAATCTTGAAATTTTTTTAAGATGATCAGGCCAATAATAAAAGAAGACATATCGAAAAGAAAATCTTAATTATCACTTAATCACCAAAAATGACGACCCTTTCGAGTCAATACTCTATCGATCACTTTATCCTCGACATCGATCACGACCGAAATCTTGATTCAGTCTAACAGACCCATAACCTCAGGCTTCACCATCGCAAAACATTGGTATACTATACACCACTACCTAAGTAGTACGGACACGGACACAAGTGTCCGTATTGGACACGATTACGTAGACACGACATATATTAATTGTTTTGGACACGGACACGTGGTGGACACGTTAATTAAATATTATTTTAATATATATAAATTTGAAAGTATTTAGAATTTTAGATGTATATATATATGTCAAAATGTGCATTAAAATGATGAAAACATAACTTGTTAGAATGACTAAGGACTTGATAAATACCTTAGATAACTAAGGTTCGAATCCCACCACAAGGATTCTTATTTTTATCACGAGTTTCTCTCATTATATATATATATATATAAAAAGTGTGCATAAATATAACAAAAACTGAATTTGTTGGAATGGTTGAGGAGTTGTTGAGTGTCTTGGATGACCAAGGTTCGAATCTCATCACAAGCACTTTCATTTTTATTATGAATTGGTGCGTGTCCGGACCGTGTCTAAAATCAGTTCGCGTGTCCGAGCGTGTCCGTTAGGGGTGGACTCGGTTCTAACGGTTCGGTTTAAGAGCACTAACCGAAAACCGAAACCGAGGTCTCGATTTTGTATTTCTCAAAACCGAAACCGAAAAAAATATCTATTAACCACGGTTTCGGTTAACCTATAATTTGGTTCGGTTTGGTTCGGTTTCGGTTAATAACCTATCATTTGTAATAACTTTTCACACTTGACTTAAAACAAAAGTTAAAATCAAAATAAAGTAGTAAGCTACAAGTTTAGTACTTCAAATTAGTAAATAAGTAAACTAGATTGCAATAAGTTAGAAACAACAAATAAAATCAACAAAGTTACGATAGAGTATTAACCAAACGTAATATTTAATGAGTTAAAGACTGTGAGCAATTAAATTAGACATTTCGAGGCCATTATCATGTAAAATCATGTATATCGTATGTAACTCTTAGTCAATAAAAACATGATATACACTTATTACTATATTAAAAATTAATGATTAAATACATATATGTCGATTCAATTCAGTTCGGTTTGATCGGTTTTTACACGGAGGAAACCGCAAACCGAAACCGAACTATTCAATTTGATGTAAAACCGGAACCGATAGATCGATTTTGTTCTGTTTCGGTTTTTCGGTGTCGGTTCGGTACGGTTTTGATCGGTTTTCGGTGTCTAAAAGTCCACTCCTAATGTTCGTGACACGCAATACGCTGCCCATAACACGTGTCCGTGCTTCATAGACCACTACTATCTAGCTAGTAGCATAAAGTCCATGTAATTGTTGTTATTTCTAGCTAGAAACAACTTTTTAATTTTTGTTTAAGTTGGCAATAGCTAGCAGATTTGATGTAATCTGATGTTAAATGAAAGAATCATAAGAAAATAACAAAAATCCCAAAATCCATTTACCTAAGAATCCAAAGCTACTTAAACTACTCAAATTTGTGACCATAAAAGGAATTTAGTTCCTCACCAAATCCCCATCACCCTTCTATAGTGCTATTTGCTTTTGTAGATTCTGTTGCAAAAATTTAGATACGAGTATTTATGATTTACTATTTTGGACAGTAAAATTCTTAATTACCCCAGTTAAACAAGATCTCAGTTTAACTCTAAAATAGGGGAAAAAAAAATGAGACGCCACGTATGGCAATTTCAAATACCAAAGAAAATCGCCGACGCGTTTATCTATATCATCCGAATCTTCTTCCTCTTCCTCTCGATTTTTTTTTTTGTATTTTTCCTTCTCTGATTTCCCAAATACGCAACTCACTGTATATATCTTGTCTATATAAATAGCCCTTCTCTATTTCTGATTCTCGTTTTTCACCTCTCAGTTTCTCTCCGGTGTTGAATCACACAACCAGAGCAAAAACGTAAAACAGAGGAATAGAGATAACAGAACCAAACAACAACGTTAGAGGATCTGAAATCTTATATTACCAAACATGGGTTCGGTTCCTCCTGAACTGAGCTTGGACTTTAGACCCAGTTTTGTTCCGAAAACGATCACTGATTTCCTCAGGGAGGTTTCTTTGATCGGAAATGTGACGCAGAGGCTATCGAAGCTTGACGATTTCGTCAAGCGATTGGAAGAGGAGATGAGGAAGATCGATGCCTTCAAGCGCGAGCTTCCTCTTTGCATGTTCCTCTTGAATGATGGTTGGTCTTTTTCTTTGTTTTAACATTCTTCCATTTTTATAAGCAGAAAAAAGTAGTGATTTTTGAGATGGGTTTTGGTTTTGGAACGATGGGTGTTTGGTGAAATGAGATTCGTTTCGATTCTGGAGATGGGTTTTTGGTTTGTGTTGGTTGGGTTTATGTTTGATGTTTTGTTTTTGTTTTTGTTTTTTTACTCAAATGGGTTTTTGGTTTCAATGATATTGATGTATGAGGTTACGTTGGATTCTGACTCTGTTTTGTTTCTGGAATTTTGTATTGATTGCAGCAATTCAAGCTCTGAAGGAAGATGCAATGCAATGTGCGAAGCCAAATGTCCAACCAGTGTTGGAAGAATTCATACCGTTGAAGAAAGATTGTGATAAAAAGACAGGAGAACTCAATAATCTTAAGAAAGAAAAAGACTCTAGGGATAAGAAGAATTGGATGAGCTCTGTTCAGCTTTGGAACACTGATAATTCTCATCATCCAACTAGTGATTTCCCTTCTGATCGAAAGCAAGGTTCTGAAATTGAATCTAAGGTGAATATAAATGGATGATTGAACTTTGTTTCTTTAACTAGACAATCTGATAAGAAATATCTAATGAGGTTATTAATCATGGCAGAGAAATGAAACCAGAAATGGGATAGCAAATGAGGATCCATTTCAGACATGTAGAAATAGGAATGGTGGAAGAGCATTTATGCCATTCAAGGCATACCCTGCCTTTTCTGTCACACCTGTGAGGAAGGAAGATAAAGAGGATTTGACAGTTCACGGATTGTCTTTGCTCACCCCTGGAATCAAGAATCCAAAGGAAGAATCAGCTTCTAGTGGTTCAAGATCCACTTGTGGAAGGGCAGTCTCCTTCTCTGCTGTCAATGTTCAATCCAATATGAGGATTTCGCCGCAGCAGCCAACTTCCCGGAAACAGAGAAGGTGCTGGTCGCCGGAGCTGCATCGGAGGTTCGTGAATGCTTTGCAGCAACTTGGAGGTTCACAAGGTTAGTGAGACTCGAATTCAAGTTTCTATGTAAATTACTGTATACATGTCTCATTTTTGTGATTGAGAGTCTAGATTTTAGATACTTAAATTGGAGGAGTTTCAATTTTTTTTGTTGTTGTCTTATTTATAGTATTTATGGATTAGATTCTTAAGAAGTATGTGGAACTGCAAGTTACAGTGGTTGAATATGCAAAAGATGGAACCTTGCCATCTGAGTTGCTGTATTCTTCTCTATAGCTACGTAAATATTCCATATGATTGAACTTGAGTTTATTGTGTTTGGAGTAATGTATTTTGTTAGGCATCCATCTAGGTCCTTTGGTACAGATAACTTGTTGCATACCTATATTCATTCATTTGCTAATGATAAATTGCTCTCTGCCTGCATTGTTCTGGTGATTATTATACTCTCTGTACTCCCCTCATCAAGAGTTGTATCTGACTTGAAGTTTATTCTGGATTTTTTCTTTTAGTTGCCACTCCGAAACAAATTAGAGAACTTATGCAGGTTGATGGCCTGACAAATGATGAAGTGAAGAGTCACTTGCAGGTTGGTTCCATGTTTCCCCTTTTCTTGATTCAGTTTGACATTGTGAAAAACTTTCAGAGTAGAAGATTAGAAGTCGTTCTTGAGGAAGACATTAATAAGTTTTTGTCGTTTTGAATGATAGATGGAACTTTCATAAACATTAATAAGTTTTGGAATAATTTGTCTAAAGCCGGGCAAATTTTCTTGTCAATGCAGAAATACCGACTTCATACAAGAAGAGTTCCAGGTGCCAAGTCCGTCGCTTCCAATCAATCTGTAGTTGTTTTGGGGGATCTGTGGATGTCCCAAGATCAATATGATAACTCTTCAAAGGCTAATAGTTCTCAATCTGGCTCACCCCAAGGCCCTCTCCAGTTGGCCGAAAATGGTGGTGATGATGAAGAAGACACTGATGATGATGCAAAATCTGAAAGTCATAGCTGGAAAAGTCATATCCACAAACCTGGAAAAGATGATTTATAGAGTTTATTCACCATCAATTTTGCAGATATAAATTATACAAGGGAGGGAGCTAATGAATATAAAGAGAGAAATAATACATTATACATAAAAGGGGAAGGATGTTGAGAGAGACTGAAACATCGGCTTTCAAAATTTGCAGGCTTAGTTTTCCTTCCCTAGCGCCTTGAATATGAGTCTCTGAAAAATTGGTGTAAGAGTTGTTTCACCGATGCTCATGTTATGGAAGAAACAGTGCCATTTTCCAACATCTCAGCACATAATTTTCATGGACAATGTTTTGAGATGTGTAGCGTATTACGGGTCTCTTGGATAGGCTTTTGAGCATTCAGGTGGAACAAGTCAATCATGCTTTGAGTTTTAAAGTCATCGCAGAAGAAACAAGGGTATTTCTACATGAAGTTCATAGTTTTCATGGAACTTTTTTATGAGTTTTGAAGTCCAAGGAAGGAACAAATGCAATTTTCTTGCAAGTTCATAGTTTCCCTGCAATTTCTTTGTTTTAGTGATTTCAAGCCCTTTGTATCATTTTAGGTAGAACAATTCAATCATGATCTTATCTTTGATCTAGATGGACCCCTTTTGGGATCTATGTTCCCTGCATTCTATTGAAATATTGAGCCTGCAGCCTGGTCATCCCTCCTTATCTTCTACTGCTCATATGTATCATTTTCTCAAGAGAAATGATGAAAATGTGGTCTAATTGTGACAGAAAACCACAGTTTACATTTATTCAACTCTTAGAATAATTGTTTGTCAAAGAAAAAAAAACTCTTAGAATTAAAAGACTTTCCAGATCCTTTGGACAAATTCATGTGTTTAGTTTTGTTGAAGCCAACTCATTGATTTCTACTGAATTAAAAATGAACATAATTTTGTAAATCCAAAGGAAATTGTATTGCTTGGACCAGGAGAAACATGCCTGAATTAGCAATTACTATTCAATTTTCCCATGAATTCATGTCAGTGTTAAATTTGGTGGCTAGCAATTGGCTGTGTTTAGACTTTTTGGTAGTATTTGACAGCGTGAAAGAATAAGATATGGACTTATCTCAGAGAAAAGAATATATTGTATTATGCTTATCTTCTTGTCATCATCTTCCATCTTTTTCAATGATGGTTTCTTATTGATTAGAAAGCAAGAGACAAGGAATAAGTTGACATTATTCTCAAAAATGCAGGCAACCTATAAGTATCCAAGTATGGGTTCTCAATTAGAGACTTTTAGCTGTAATTAGGGTAAAGGAACAATTTAACCAAAAGATGATTATGCCATTTGTCCTAATTGCAGATACATAAATGGCAACAGAAATGATGAAGAATCAAATTGCAGAAGAAGCTTTTGATGAACTCAAATAAACCTACACATAGCCTTTCCTTTTCCAGTAATTTTGTTTCCTCTTTCAGAATTTCTGTTTCTTTTGTCCCTTTAATGATAGAAGCTAAGAGTATTAGGAATACAATACATCTTTTTTTCTTTTTCTTTTTTATCAAGGATAGTTTGGACATGTAGAGATTCAGTCATTCCGGACTAGAACAACGGAATACTAGGGTCACAGGATTCCACACACGGAACCCCTAAGAACAGTAAAAGAGAAGAGGGGATAAACAACTAATAACTCGACGGTTCCACGTGGTTCGAAGGTATAGTCATCTCCAAAAGGGCGATGTATTTCATGGGAAACCAAAAATTAAGAAAAAGAAATTAAATAGCTTATTCTGTAAAAACCAAGAGTTTCATTCTGTAAAAAGCATAATAAGTACTATTTCAAAAGCCATGATCATCAAGTTTCAATCCCAAAATGCTCTACTGTAATTTCAATATCAGTACAAAGAAAACTAAGAAATGTTTTCATGATTATAAGTCAATTATTATTTTTCTTATGGTCTCCGAACAACTTCCCATCCCAATGTAGTTGATTCTGTTATCCTTTTACCTAATCCAGTCATATCCCACTTAATCAAAACACAATCAGTTTGTATGTTTATATGGGTGCATGACAAAAGAGTCGCTCTCAGAAGCAAAATAATAGAGAGAATCTAATAGACGAGCATAAATAGGGAGTCCATATTGATGACCCCATTCTCTGGATGGTATAAATTTTATTTGTTTTGTGGCACAAGTTGGTGAAAAACTGAAAATAATGGAACTTGTCAATTCTCTTTTAACTTAACCTCTTCCTAAAAACAGATTTTAGATTATTCTTCTGGGTTGTCAAATTTAAGGGGTGTGGTTCTATTGGTGGAATAAACTCAATAGCGAATTAGAGATATAATAATATGGAGCAGCTAAGAACAATTGACATGATCACATGGCAGCAGAAGTGATACATAATCAAGCACTTGACCCACAGGAACAAATTTCATATTCAAGATTCCTTCACAAGCATGGATAATGTTCCCTTCTGATAGAAATGGTATGATATGGAATTATTGGAATGGAAAATGCAATCAGTAGGGCAATAAGAGATGATGATCATTGGAAATTTGGTATAAAGTCCAACAACTACCCATTTCCAAGGTGCTTAATCTGGTCCTAAATTCAATCTGAGATTCCATGGGTTGGAAGGCATGCATAATAACAAACTGGTTCGGAGTTTTTGTTGACAAGATCTGTGTCACATTACAGCTTTGGCAACTTGTGAGGACTCAGAGTGCCCGTGATTTTGGGCATTTCATAACCTATTTTGAGATATTTCAACTGTAATTATGAAAATAATGAACGCCTGTAATAATGTTTCTGGCAGAATAGGAGATAATCCACAACTAATGATCCGAAGAACTATAAAAATAAGGTTCTCGACTTAGGTTCGAATCCTGAAGCTGTTAAAGTGACAAGGCATATATTGTCTACAATGCATAGCTGGAGCATTTCCCATGCACGATGGATTTTGGCTTAGGAAAACCTTGAGGGAACTTCAACACATGATTTAAATTTTTTGAGAAGTTCTTGATAAAACTTGGTTCAATGCTAATAAGAACAAAATATTTTGATGGGCCTTTTCACCTTACATTTTTTATATGGAAGATTTCAGGGTCGGCAATTTTATTTGCTTTTGATATTAGCAAACTCAAATGCTATAACTAGTCTTTCGTACCACTTACAAAGAGAGATTATGCCATTAGATCAAATGAGAACAACGACTTTTGCAGAAGGTTTGAGTTCACAGGATTGATGACCATGTCTAGTTCAAGACCTAGCTAGTCTGCCCAAGTCCATGGCCATACTGGGATACAATTGATGTGTGTTTTTCTATGAAACATATTGAATGGTTAGGAGAGAGTTGTGAGATGATGACACTTGGTATGAAGCCCTGCCTCAGAAACCAGTCAAATGCATGAGCAACGGTCATGTGTAAGAAATCAATCCCCCACAAATCCACACTAAAATACGGATGCCCAATATTTGGGCGCCAAACAAGGCATGAATATCAACTTTCTGTTACTAAACTCGAATATCATGAACATCACAGACACACGAAAAACATTTACACAACAACAAAACTAATCTCACTGAAATTCACATAGATCAAACAGAGGAAAACAGTGTGTTAAGCCTTGAGGAGCAAACATGGCACAGGCAAAACCTTTGGAAAGATCCCAAGAATCCTCAGAAATGGAAGTGAAAGATACAGGAAATGCTGCTTCATTCAAATTCAATGCTCAGGCACCTGAGTTTGTTCCCAGATCACATACCCAGATGCCGATTTCCGGTTATTTCTATCCCTGCTTTCACTTTCTAGGTGACACTGCTTCCCCCGATTGGTTTTATATTGGGGACCAAGAGTTACCTCCTTATCTGATGACCAATCCGAATATACCTTTAACCAATCGATCCAAGCATGTTCTACCAGATGAACTTCAGCATAAAATCATCAAACAGGTAGTTTTCTCTGATCAAACAGATGTGTTTTATATAAATGAGAATAGATGTTCTAGACTTCTAGTTTTAATGCCCTACGCATTATCTTTCATGGATTTATACATGGGTTTAATGCCACCTTCTCAATGCAAATTGTTGTTTGATCTGCATGAAATTGGCCGTCTCATTTTAGGTTTGGTATTGTAAAAAGGCAGATTACATATGATTAGATTCAGGATCCATCTGTGGTGACACATGCAATTTGATGAACGTACTTAATGATGGTGCATTTGCTACTCATTCGATTTTGAGGTCTAATGCTTGTCTATACTGTATAGTACCAATGTACCATATGTCTTGGGATTAAACTTCAAATACTTGATCTGGGCTTCTAATTTGAGTTCATGAATAGGATATTCATGTAGTATTACTATAGATCTTATATATCCAGGTTAAGATAAGAAACAATTCCAAGGCTGCTAAAGGGAGCTCCTGTTTTATGTGATTAGATGTCCCATAGGAAAACACTGCTGAAAGCGTCTACAACAGAATGAGTCTAGGTTTTCAGCAGTTCATTTTCGATTTTAATTTGGAAACATGCATGCATGATGTATTATATAAATTAATACATGGATTGAATATCATCCTTATTGAGGACTATACTAATAAACAAAATTGAATTTGAAGTAGGAGAGTGCCACCGAATGAATCTAAGCACTGATTTCTGTAAAACAGGTGGAGTACCAGTTCAGTGACATGAGCCTGTTAGCAAATGAATCATTAGCAAAACATATTAGTAAAGATCCTGAAGGATACGGTAAGAACCCTGGGATATTACTTGTGCAATTTTTTTTAATTCTTCTGCCATTTCACTCATTCATGATTTTTGATGTGTATCAGTTCCTATATCTGTTGTTGCTTCAACAAAAAAGATGAAGGCGCTTATTAGTAACAACTATATGCTCGCACAAGCACTCCGATCCTCTTCAAAGCTTGTAAGTTGTCTCACTGAATGATCAACTTTTTTCTTTTACATTTGTCTTGAAGTATTATGTGAGGATTAATCTCTCACCTTTGTTCATGGATAATGAAATTAGGTTGTAAGTGATGATTCAAAAAAGGTTAAACGTAAGCACCCTTTCACTGAAAAAGACAAAGAAGACTTGCAGGTAAAACATACTTCCTAAACTAACATGAACCTAAATCCTTTATGATGAAACTGGAAATTTCAGTGTTTGCTCTTTTCTTTCTTGCAGGCTCGTACTGTTGTGGCAGAAAACTTGCCAGAAGATCACTCTCATCAAAATCTAGAGAAAATATTTAGTGTGGTTGGGAGGTTAGATATGATATCTGCATACACTCCCTTTCTGTTGATCAAATTATGTTGTATGAAAATCCTGATAACTGCATATTATTCATATATAATTGCTCTCAAGTACAGTGTGAAAACTATCCGAATATGCCATCCTCACGAATCCAATTCTTCCCGGTCCAAAGGCGATTTCATTATTAGCAACAAGGTATAAGATTATACATAATTCTGGGGAAAAAAATGTATACAGAACTTATTTTATACTAAAAGTGATATAATTTAAATGCATTCCCTATAAGTTTTGTTTTAATCTTGAATATTGTTCTGGCTTTGTTGAAGCTCCATGCACTGGTGGAATACGAGACAACAGAAATAGCAGAGAAAGCGGTATGTTGAGTGGTTATGTAAATTTAAAGTTACACCCCTTGTTTTAATGTTGTTCACACATGACATCAGGTTGATAAGTTGAGTGATGAGAGGAACTGGAGAAAAGGACTCCGAGTAAGGACATTGCTCAGACGCACAGTATGTCTCAATGAAATATGAGAGCATATGTTTCCTTCCAATTTATTGCCATGTATAGTCTTCTCAGTTGACAAAGCCTCATTTTTCCTAACTACATTAAATTTTCAGCCAAAGTCTGTTTTGAAGAATAGAAAGTGTGAATTCGATATTTTAGAGGATGATGACACAACACCACACTATGAATCTGCAGAAGATAATTCTCAACCAAGCCACATTGATACAGTTATTGATAATATGAATGTAAGTCATTTGTTGCATAAGTTGCATAACCAATCATACTCTCTTGGTATTATCACTATAATACTATCCCCTATAGCATACAGTTCCTGAATTGCTGTCCAAATTGTATAACCATTTGCATTCAGGAAATAGTGCGTCTGTTTATACTGAGTGACACACATGTACATGTAATCTAGTTACTGACTACATTAATGTTAACTGCATTTATATTGGTATAGGCTGAAGAAAATGCACTGGCATCCAAGAAAGGATGGGCATGGGGACGTGGAAAGGTCCGGGGACGTGGTGCAATCCAGAGTGGACGCGGCCTGATTGCTCCCTCTCCGCAATCAAGCTGTACCATACAGTGTGAAGCATCACCCAAAACAAGTACAAAAGGACCGAGAATGCCAGATGGTACTAGGGGTTTCACCATGGGAAGAGGCAAGCCATTAAGAACCGCAAGTTCCCCTTAAGCGCGATGGATGGTGGCTCATTTTTGTTCTGGTCTGCTTAGTTACTAGTCATGTCTGGCTCTGCTTTCCCTGAGTGTCTTGAAAAAGGAAATGTGGACTTGGTGGCCATTAAATCTGTAATGAAACTATATATTTTAGGTGATGCTGATATAATGTTGGCTTATTTGGAGATGTATACTATGTCGTAAATTTTGGGATAGTTTTTTTGGCAGGTGATCAATATGATCACCATATTTTGTTTCTCATCTTTGTAGAGCTACTTTGCGTTTTACATGGGTTTTTAGTTCTTGTACAATTCATTTTGAATAATAATGTATGGAGTTCTTTATGTGTTGTAACTGTTTCAATATTTATATACTACCTCTCAAGTCTCAACAGGAGATATTTGCCAGAAGCAGCTTATTTGATTCCTAGGAAATCTTTAGCTGGCAGAAAATAGTCAAAATACTACAAATGCTTTCGCCTAAATCCGTTTCTTAAATAATCGAAATGCATGATTCCAGTAGCAGAATAAGGGTGGTATTATGTCTTAATTCGACAAAGAATGAGCTACATTTTGCTCAGTAGTACATATCCCATCTAAATTCTGCAGTGGCTCTCGATCATACCAAACTAGATATAAAAAAGGACTATCTTTCCCTATAAATTTTTCTTGTTATCCTGAACAAAACAGTACGTACCAGAATGTAAAGAAGCTAGTGAAGCTGCAAAGTTTAGGTAACTGCAAAAAAGAAATTGCTCGAAGAAACCGAATTTTTACAAAAAAATATATAATAAAAATGGCCCATGCAGGTCTCGAACCTGCGACCTTCGCGTTATTAGCACGACGCTCTAACCAGCTGAGCTAATAGGCCTAGTTGCCAGTTTGATGAATTATTTATATAACACTGATAGAAGCAGCTAATAGGCCTAGTTGACAGTTTGATGAATTCTTTATATAACACTGATAGAAGCAGCAGCCCTAATTTTGTCTGCATATGCTTTGAAATTCTTTCACGATATATAGATGTACACTATCTTATATTTTATGATGAATCAAGTTTTTGGTTAATGGAATCCGCCACATACTGGCAACTGCCCATTTACAATTATTGGTACACCTTAAAGTAGTCATGAGATATACGCATGTACGTGGGATTCCCCATCCTACCTCAGTTGTTGATTCTGATGTGAGCATCCTTTGTCAACTGGTCAGGGCGGCGCAAAATGCAATGCATGATTTCTCATTATCATCGATCCATGGCCTTCAGAGTTGTGCTCTTTATTCCAATGTGGTAAACTTCATATATTGTCTTATCATACTCTTAGTTTATTGACCATAACTTATCTTTGCACCCTTTTCATGTTGTGCTTGAACTGGTAGCTTTTGCCAATGTAGTTATAGTGTTCGTGATCATTACAGTTCCTGCTAAAAGTCTTAAAACAGAATGTCTTTTCACTCTTTTGTTCTGCAACATGTTGTTGTTCTGTGTATATCTGCAAAGATATATATTTGGTACCATTCATATCATTCTTAACAGAACCTTAGATGTTCTTGCTCATGCATGTATACATATTAGTCATAAGTGAAACCACGCACACGAGACAAGTTATATATAACTAGGTTGCAATACAGATTATTTTGAAAATGATCTTGAACATATGTTTTGATAACCTAATTTGGTTTCAACCCATAAAAGGAAGAGGTAGGTTTTATTAGGTTTACATCATTTCTCCTTGCCAAAAAAGAAGAGCATAAACAATGGAGAATGCAGTTTAAATGGTGATGCACATAAGCAAAGTTCTTTCTCTAATATCAATCATAAGAAAGTGCAACTGCAGTAGTGCAGTTGTATATCATGCAACGTGCTAGTTAAAATATCTTAGGGTGACCCTAAATTTCAGTGACACTTGTACTTCCACTGATATTAACAGCATTTATGTTTCTTGCCTTATCGTGTCATTGACTAATTAGTCTAGCTAGTATAGAAGATATTCCCATGAATCTTTGATATGAGATCCTCGTCAGGTTGTGGAATTTAGAATTCTAACACATTCATTGACCATCGGATAACTTATCTTTCAACATACTAGAATTTCAACTCATGCAACTTCTGATATCTAGCTATTAGAGAACAGAACTCACTGAATATATAAGCTGGTAATGTCTATCAGCTGTAAAAGAACAGCATTATATAGCCTGATTATGTTTACTATGAGGATCTTAAATATGTAGTTCTCATGGAGTCATAGTGTTATTGGCTTATTGCATGCAACAATGAAGATCCAGTTTTATCGGTTTCATGCACATGTTCACTGAGATTTTGGCTGTTTCATTGTGATGTTGCGCCATCTGTGTTAAGTTGGACTATTAGACAATATAGACATTGCGAACTGCATATCTGCTTCAAAAGGAGAACAGTTGAATGCTATATATGGAACTTCGATCACTTTGTTAGCATGGAAAAACAAAGTAATAAAATAGAAAATGCATGATATCATGGATGCGTATCACCTCAAACAACTCCAATGTATTACTTTAATAGGAGATCAGATGGCCATTAGGTTTTTCCAACCATAGTGGCATTACCACTGAGTTTAACCAATGAACTCACACTAGTGCTCCCAGTGTTTCTGCCTATAAATAACCACTATATCAGAATTCCTTATAAACAGATTGAACTGCTGGTTTTAACATTGATCATAACCTAGGACGACTCGCAAAATGTTCTCCTACCTCACACTTCCCTGTTTAATCTTGTTTTTATCTCCCTATGTTCACAGCCAGATGTATCCCTTTCCTTATGGTCAGCAGCTTGATTACCATTTCTACGACAGAACCTGCCCCCGCTTGCCTATGATTGTTAGGTACAATGTCTGGGCCGCTGTCAAGAATGACACCAGGATGGCTGCATCTCTTCTTCGGATGCACTTTCACGACTGTATTGTTGATGTGCGTCTAGTTTCTAATGCCTCTTCTCATATTTGTTTCATTTACATTGATATCTCCAACATCCGCACTTATTTCAGAACTATAGGTTGGCATGCATGTTTAAAGTAAGAGTTGCTAATGATGTGCCTAGACTGTCGACTAGTAGAATTTTTATCTTATACACTTTCTAATCTCGACTGATTTAAGTGGCTGTCCAAAACAAACAAAAAACAAACAAAAAAAACCTGGCAGACCAAATATATAGGGGTGACGTATATATCCGCTGTCCGATCCATACTCTAAATGAACCAGGATTTATAATAAAGCTTTCTGTCTATATACATGGTAGTTGAATTTGTGCTATACCGGAACGTCTAATGCGTTAGAGATGCCTAATGATCGATCATTTGATTGTAAGAGGAGTTTCTGATAAAGGAAAAGAGACTACTGTAATTAAGTAGCATAGACTTATATACCACGATGTCTTTCATCATTTGAGGCCTAGCCTTGTAGTCGTTACTCTTTATCTTAAAAGCAGATACACTATCTTAGGTTTCTAACATCAATCGCAAACTATGAGATCCTTCTTTGCCATTCAAGTCCGTATGTGTTGTTAGCCTCACATACATTATTGTTGGTGTTTAGCTATACTTCAGAATTATAGAGCTATATTCATAGGAGTAAGTCTGGTGATATGATTCTTCATTAGGGTATTCATACTAAGAATATGAATTATGTACTTCCCTTTTGTAGGGATGTGAAGGATCAGTGCTTCTTGATGACACAGAAGACTTCAAGGGCGAGAAGAATGCTCTGCCAAATCGTAACTCACTTCGAGGGTTTGAAGTCATCGACACCATCAAAACAGACTTAGAAAGATTTTGCCCATCAACTGTTTCTTGTGCTGATATTTTGACTCTTGCAGCAAGAGAAGCAGTTGTTATGGTGCGCGCTAAACTCATTTCTGTATCTAATTATAGCAAGTCATGAACATTGCAAATCTATTTTTAGTCTTGCTAGTCGATCTGGCTCAATTCGTCTTCATTTTCTTCTGGTTTAATTTTAGGTAGGAGGACCATTCTGGAATGTCCCATTAGGCCGGAGAGACGGAACAACTGCGAGTCAGAAGTCAGCTAATGAACAAATACCATCACCTATTGAGTCTTTACAGAACATCACTGCCAAGTTCTCATCAAAGGGTCTTGACATTAAAGATGTTGTAGTCCTCTCAGGTTCTTGTTTCCAACTCTCTTTGAGTACATATTTCTATAAACTACGTTGTTAGAATATAGAACACTCATCCAAAAATGAGAAAATATAGAGCATAAGCATGAGTTCACAACCATAATGTGTTTCTTACTGGTGTTTATCGCAGGTGGACACACCTTAGGTTTTGCTCAGTGCTTCACCTTCAAGAGGAGACTCTTCAACTTCGACGGCTCCGGCAACCCTGACCCAACACTTGATTCTTCAGTCCTTACAAACTTGAAAAGCGTGTGTCCAAACAGAGATGCTTCAAACAGCAATCTAGCTCCTCTTGATTCCAGTACTTCCAAATTTGACAATGTCTATTACACAAGCCTAATTAACAACGCAGGTCTTCTAGAATCTGATCAGGCGTTAGTGAAGGATACAAACACTGCTGCAATGGTCAATTCCTATAGTGGGAACTCATTTCTTTTCTCTCAGGATTTTGCTGCATCCATGGTCAAGCTTGGTAATGTGGGAGTCCTGACTGGGCAAAAAGGCCAGATAAGGAAGAAATGTGGATCTGTGAATTACTAAATATGATGGTGTTCTAGTATGCAAGTTACCATGTAAGTTGGTAATTAATGGAACTATGAACATATATATATACATGAATAATTAGTTTGGTGTTCTAGTAATTAGTGAGTGGACCTTCTAATCTCCTAAGTTCTAAAATCTTCAGCAGCTGCGCAATTAAACTGAGTCATGCACTCATGATCATGTCAAGTGTAACAACTCTGACAAGTGTTTACATATTTGATATTTCACAGTACGAGTGCTCCCCGGGCAATTGTTTACATTATCACCTTACTAGCTAAATTGCCAAACAGTATTATCCATCACCAGCATTATTGTAGGGAGGTGGAAAAGACAATGAAGAATAAGATGATATGTCCAAATGCTTTGACATTGTTTAGACTTTTTTCTTCTGCCGAGCGAAGAAATAAGGTGCTGCATGCCAAACCTTTTTGACTATCAACCCCTAAATAAATCTATTCACACCGTACAAATCATATATACCGAGAACGTTTACAAGCGTCATGAATGATGCAGACCATAAATGGCTAAAGAGACGTCGCTCGCATCGATTGGCCAATTACGCCAATATAATATAGCATAACATCTTCGATCTCTGGCGAACCGGGTTTCACAGTTCACATCGACATTCTTCACGTGCTACAGAAATGAAATATTTGCGTTAGACAGTGAGCTACTGGTGAAATTTATTTAACTCAATACTTATTTAAATTCTTTTTGAGGAAATTAAGAGAATGAAAACCACAAAATCACCTCGAATAAGCTGATCTCGATCCATAAAGAGCTGGATCTCCCATTCTCCCTCATCATCTAAGATTCGAAAAGCACAGGAGCTCTGCAGATTATGAAGTGCCAGACATGGATGTCCAGCAAAGAAGCACATGATGAAGAAAAAGCGCAAAAGTGGTTTCTCATTTTTCTTACAGAACCAGGGAACCAGAGGAAAAGGGTTTTTCTTGGGTTTCGCCCCCTAAACATTGCCGTTCCCCCTCCGTCGCTTTCCCACATCTTTACCCTCTCACATTTTCCATCCATCACGTTCATTCTCAGATATTCCCCATCTTCTTTTCCGGCAAATCTGATCAGACTGAAAAGAAAAGGCTAAAAACAACGTAGCTTTGCTGCAGCTTCAGAAATCTGTAGCTTCTTTTCTCTAGCTACTTCACTCACCACTTCAGCCTTCTCTCTTTCAACTTCATAACGCAGAAAGGTTTAGCTTTTCTGGGTTGAAAGTTGACGGAAACCACAGTTTTGTCTCAGTTTCTGAGTACCCTTGCAACACCTATGGATCAGCTACAACCACCACCTCCACCACCACCAGCAGGTTATGTGACCCAGCAAGCTTACACGACCCATTCCGGTAACGGGTCGGTCGGGCCACTGATCGCGGTGCTGGCAGTGATCACCGTCCTCGGAGTTATAGCCGGAATGATCGGCCGGCTCTGTTCCGGTCGTCGGATCATGGGTCATGGACAGTACTATGACTTCGAAGCATGGCTGGAGAAGAAATGCTCGTCTTGCATCGACGGAAGGATTGGCCCTCCTCCTGCAGCGCCACTCCTTATTCCTGATACTGCCATAGTGGAGGAGGTTCCGG
This sequence comes from Argentina anserina, assembly GCF_933775445.1. Classification (NCBI taxonomy): domain Eukaryota; kingdom Viridiplantae; phylum Streptophyta; class Magnoliopsida; order Rosales; family Rosaceae; genus Argentina; species Argentina anserina. The sequence continues at coordinate 4,387,473 of NC_065873.1, read as the reverse complement.
CGGCCGAGCCTGTGGTTGAGACCCCGCAAGAGATAAAGGAAGAGGAGCAAGTACAACCTCAGCAGCAGAAAAACCAACGTCAAAATCAACAAGAAGAACACACCAGCACCAGCAACAACAACGTACCACAGCAACAGCAGCCGCAGCCGCAGCAGCGAGCACAACAGGAACATAATTCAGAGGAAACAAGTGGTGCGATTTGATGAATGATGAGAAAGCTTGCTTGATGGCCACTCTTGGGTACTTAAGTTGGTTGTGTAGCCATCATTGCTTTCCAAATGCTAATTATTTTGAAAGATCATTGATATCCAAAAGGGCTGTGTACCATCGTTCATGAATTATGCCTCATGAACATGAACTGATGAAGCAATTATTTATGAAATTGGGGGGTTTTTTCTTCTTCTTTTCATTTTGTTATAATTTACTTCCAGATATTGATTTCATGGTGGGATCCCTTGTTCATCTAGTTTATAATAAGCAAATGGGATTTGTGAATCATGAGCAAAATGAAGAATGGCATAGTTGAAATCCAATTTGTACACACCTTGGCTAAGTTAGGGGTTGGTCTAAAATGTGTCTATGTCATATCTAAATTTTACTTTCCTCTTCAACCCTCAGGTCCATTTTGCTTACAATTGTCTTCTTGTGAGCATCCTTTATATACTACGTTGCGAGTTAAATTAAAAACATACTTTACTATGTTGATGATGAAAAACAGACAATTGGTTTAGTCTATTAATGATTGACATTTATAATTAAGTTTATATTCACTTTGATTCGAAGGTTGTTTTTTTAGGAGAATTAATTAACTTCATTGGGCATAAGCCCTTCCACAACCACAAATATCAAATACAAAAATGACAAGTTATCACATATACACTCTAACAATTAAGAAATCAAATAAATACGCAAAAATGTGTTTATTATACAAATCAAAGTCTGAAAAAGTCCAAAACAAACGGACATCTAGGAATGAAAAATGCAGATCAAGTATGTAACTCCTCAAACCCTAAGCTTTGATGACTCCATCAACTGATTTGGGCCTAAGGCATCAATTTGCGTACCCTAACGGAAGAATGGTCGAAAACCTAGAGATTGAGGAGGATCTTTCCCCATGAGCCGAAAACAAACCAAACACACATGGGAAGAAAGAGGTTTGGACTAAGCTAACCCAAAATACTAAGGCCCAAAAGCCCAACAACTCCATCTCCCACCGTAGCTTCGGCCAGCTCCGACGACATGGTTTCCTCCACCTCCTCAGTCCAGTGGCCTGCCTAGCTTTGGTGCCATAGTGAGGCTAAGAAAGGAACTCGACGTTGCCCCCTCCAAGAACGATTGAGCCGCCGCTAGGGAATTGAGCACACCCCGATTTCAATCAAGGACCAAAACAAACTCAAGTTTGTAAACGCTATTTATTGCGCTATTTGTTGCGAATTGTTGCATTCTGAATGAGAAATCTACCGCTGATGGAGACCTCCCCCTTGCACGGAGCTTGAACCCGCGCTCCTAACCGACCCTTACACGTCGACGACGCATAGAGGATCCCGCAGCAAGAGGCTAAAGCCTAGCGCCGCCTGCACCAGAAACCCTAGGGTTTAGTATTCTCAACTCCGACTTAGACAGTTAAGCTGAGCGATTTTCTTTTCATAGTTACATATATTGGGTTTAGAGAGCTTTGATTTGAAGGTTGTTGATTATGTATGTGGCGGAGAAAATCCATTTTAAATGTTTTAAAGCTGCCGGTGTATCGATCACCATGCCATCTCTCATTTAGGATGCTCTCTCTCTCAAGCACGAAGAATGTATAGTGGTATTCCCCTGCACGATAATATGAAAACTGAACAGTAGTCAGTCTCTTGCAAAAGTGTCGTATTTCTTACACTCACTGAATATAAAGACCGTATTGCATTGATGGAATTACCTTCATTTCAATATGCATGTACAACATTCGAGCTAGTTCTTGTAGAACTCTGGTAGAAATATATAGGATCCTCCATTATTTATCTTTCTTTGTTGTGTCGGGAAAGAATTTTAGAATCTTACGTACACATGCAACATCCGAGCGATGCAGCTGGTACTCATGTCAATGCAAAGTGATACAGATTTCTTCCGTAGTTGTAGTGATTGCAAATGATAAGTCAGATGACTACACACACGGGTTGAAGCTCCCATAGCTTAGTAGCTCTCTGCCTCCCAATTGATCACTGGAGGTGAGCTTTGGTCTAGTTGGTAAATAGATACTAAACAAAAATGAATTGTCCGCAACTAATGAGCCAAAGCAAGCTAGAATCATCTAGGGCTTGGCCCAAACCCGTATTCGTAGATCGAGGGGGAGGCATGAGTACACATGGCTCACTATTAAGAGTAGTTGAGGTTCCCATGGTTAATTCACTCGGATTTGGTGAAGGATTAGGTGTCATGATATAGCTTCAGCTACCTATAAATAAGAAATACAAGATCAAAGTCAATAAACATTGAACATTCAAATCAAGAACAAAGATTTCTATTTGTAATCCTAGATCTAAACTCGAATCCTAAACTACAAAAAATTATCAAAAACACGAGAGGAGGGTGGAATTACTTACATAATCCATCAAAACCCAACTTTTTCCTTACCTCGATTAGGTTTTTTTTTCAGTGCGGAAAGTGGAGGAGATGACTCATACGAGAGAGAGAGAGAGAGAGAGAGAGAGAGAGAGAGAGAGAGAGAGAGAGAGAGAGAGAGAGAGAGAGAGAGAGAGAGAGAGAGAGAGAGAGAGAGAGAGAGAGAGAGAGAGAGAGAGAGTTGAGTAGGGTTTTGTGCGATCCAGTGTGGTTGTGCTCACATAGAGCCAAGTCTAAACCAATAATATGCTAACAATACATTATAATATTAGAATCTAGTATCTATTCCTAAAATCGGTGCAGTCCGTTTTCGAACTGATTTTTGCAATGGCAGTTTTGGCGGTCGTCGGTGCGGTGACCTAATAGGAGCACTTTGTGCGACGTTCTTAACATGTTTTTACCTCTAGTTGTACTTTGCTTAAATCTTATTGTTGTAGTATTGAGTCATTTAGTAGAGTTAGGAGTCTATGGTGGCGTTGGTTGCATTTCGGTGTTAAAACAGGTTGAAAACACAGAAATTGTCGAGAATCCTGTTTAGAGTAGGAATCCTTGTGTAACTAGGAAACCTAGTTAAATTAGGAGTCTTCATTAATCGGCATTTTCTCTAACATTTGTGATATATTGAGAATCCTACTTGCATTAGGAATCCTTTTTAGACTAGAAAGCGTACTATTTAGGAAAGTCATACTTGAACTGAAACGCTTATTCCGTAACTTTCTTAATCTTACTCTCATATTCTAGTAACTTACTTGATCTTTTTATATGAATTATCTTGTCTTTATTATTTTCAGATTTTAAAATATGAGATTGTGTAGCTAGCATGAAGAAGAAAAATAGAGAAAAAGAAGCAAAAGAGGAAAATAAAGAAAAAAGGAGACACCTAAAAAGGACAAAAAAATGAATTTATCAAAGGAGATTTCACCCACCAATGACAAAAATAAGAGAAATAAAATGAAGAGAATAAAAAAATATAATGCAAGAGAGAAAGAATGAGACACCTAAAAAGGAGAAAAAGAAAGAATTTATCAAAAGAGATTGTACCCACCAATGACAAAAATAAGTGAAAAAATTGAGAAAGAAAAAAGAATAGAATAAAAAGAGATAATGCAAGAGAGAAAGAATGAGACACCTAAAAAGAAGAAAAAGAATGAATTTATCAAAAGAGATTGCACCCACAAATGACAAAAATAAGCGAAATAAATTGAGGAGAAAAAGTCCAAGCTATAATATTCAATGAGTCAAAACTCTTTTATAAATAGCACATAATTCACAAAGAAAAATCATCACTTCTCCTTTGCATTCAAGAGCCAAAACTCTACCAAAATACTACCTCAAACATTCTTCACCAAAACTGCAAGCCGTTCTCCCACATATACCAATTCCATCTCCACTAAAATCACCATTAAAGACACACCTCCAAGGTTCCTACAACGTGTGATTCTCGCAACTCATCTCCATGGGTTTGTTCTTTTTTGATTTTCTACAATACTTTGTCTATGAAGATTGTAGTATGATGTTTGTGTGGGATTATTATTTTGTATTAAAAATCGAAATTTTCATATTGTTTTATTGGATTTTTGGATCTTTGTCGAATTGATGGTTTTCTATAATTCATGAGTTTGTATTTCTATTGTTGTGTTCTAATCATCTTTCTCATACTTTTAGATAATTTTCAGATATGTGCATATGAATTTAGTGTTTCGATGCAGTCCCTAAGATTGTGTTTGAGTACTAGATTCATCAACCATATTGACACAAATCGAATCATGCCCTAAGTAGGCTCGGTTTGTATTGATTAAAAGTGGTAAAAATTCAGGAAATTTGCATGTAAAACCATTGTGGGTGACGCCATACATGAAACATGTCTCCAACAAAGATTTGGTGCTTAAATGTAATCTTGTTTGATTTCTACTCTAAGTATTATTGAATTCGATTGCATGCATATTTAGATTAGGCCGTAAGTCAATCTAAATGTTAATTGAAATCTTGCATGATTAGATGATCTCCTAAGGCTCTAATTGTATTGGTGTCTAAAAAGTATGTAATTGGTTGAATTAGAATGCATGATAGGTTCAAACTTGTAATTATGTGGTGTAATGATAAATTTGGTTTAAGTTTGCTAAAGATCAGTCGATCATATAAATAATAATTTAGGTTTTATTTTAGTAGTTAATAATCAATCTCAAACCCCTCATTATTTGTTAACACTAAAAGTTTAGAGTTTCCTTTATTTCCCCGGACTGAACGATCCATGCTTATTTTATACTAATGATAATGTTTTTACATGATTTTATTATATACGTTTTAATTAACGTTGCTCGAATTCACGTTTGACGACCAAATTACTAAGACAACTAAGCCACCTGAAGCATAGTCATCATTTGATTCCTACCTTTCTATAGAATCTTTCTGGGAGAAGAAGAAGCAAAAGCAAAAGCCTAAACAAGGTTCTTGCTTTGAGTTGCCAAATGCTTGATTGATTGATAAGATGGGGCTTCCATTCCATTCAAAGAGAATAAGGGTTTCCCGATGTACTTTTATCTTGGCAAGCACGCTAAAGATTGAAGCATATGAGGCGAGCTAACGTCTTTCCCACACGAAAAGGATGCTCTTTCTTTTTAGTAATTCGATTTTGGATTTTATCCCCAGATGTAATCAAAGACTTTATCGGGGTGAGGTTGCTCACCGTAGGGAAAGTGAAACTCCCTTACTTTAACAAGTAAAAAAGTAAACTCCCTTACTCTACCAAGTAAGAAAGTAAACTCCCTCTCCTAGAAATCATTTCAATAAGAAGGACATTCATGACCTATAGAATAGATACGACGGTTAACCTCACCGCTTTGCTGCTTAGGGGAAAATGTTCCGATCATTGGATAACCCTGTGTTTCTTCAGAATTATGACAAATATTAACTTGATTAACCTTAATGGATATGGATTTTATTATGTTGAAATGATCTCCTTTCACCGTGGGAGACTTTCGAGTAATGTAATCTTTACCATTCTATTATTACCGGTAGTTCGGAAAGGTGGAAAGGATAAAGATAGTGAGCTTTTTGATTATGTGGAAACTACTCTGCCCTCGTCCATCGCCCATGTAAGCCAGCCTGCTCTCGTTCGGCTCTGATATTTTCTTAAGAAGAAAAGAATGTCGGGCGGGGGCGGGCAAATCCACAACTTAAATTTAAAGCAATTTTTTTTCATGCCCGTCCTTTAGAGACCTTTGGAAGGCAGGGAGTGTGACAACGTACACGCTTCCCTTGACTCCATAGGGCCTTCTCATCAGTTGCAGGGTTTGGTGGCCCGAAATTCACTTGGCTTCGCCTGGCCAGATAGAACGAGGAGATAAGGAATACAATACATCAAGACCGAAAACATGATTACTGGGATAGGGTGATAGATATAAGGTAACAACCTACTCATGACCGCACCACTTTTTCCAGTGCAGTCCAGCCTGTTTTGCTAAGCAGATCAGTTTTCGCCCAGCCATAGAATCGTCATCCTCCTCACCATGAACCTCTTGAACCACTTTCGAACAACTCAAAAGAAATAGGAAGTAAGTTAATGATACATGGCAAGGAGGGTGTAAATTAAATCAGAAAAATATAAAGGTAAGAAAGCGGCGAACAATCGAGAAGAATGATTTGAAGATAGGTAATTCGCGCGTTCTAAGGCAACAACCAGCTGCTAAAATATTTAAGAAAATGTTCTTTTGGACTTTTCAGGATGCTCATACAAAATTACAGATTTAAATTCGCGAATCGAATTAGAGCAGAATTTGGCCATAATGTATGTTTGAGACGCATAATACCAGACTGGAATGAGAACGATGAAATCTACAAGGTGAGTCCTGTCAGAATTAAGTGAAATATTGAAGTCTTACCATTTTAATTCTAGATTTAGTATTTTATGCTTATTATATTTTCCTTGTAGAACTCTTTTATTTAGATTATTTGTTTCATTTTCAATTTGGATTCATTAGGTTTTAATGTTAGATTATGACTTTGATTTTGTTTAGGTTATTGATGCCTATATAAGCATCATCTTTTTTTTTCCTTGTATTTGGAGATCTTTGATATCAATAAACTTTTGAGTTTTCTCAATTATCCTAATATACTTTAGAACTTCTTGTGGATTCGAGAAACCCTAATCTTGTGGATTCAAGACTGTAGTTGGTGGATTCTAATGGATTAGTTCTGCTGCATCAGTTAAACTCCCCAAACTAAATTGCCACTCTTCCAACAATAGCCTCCACCATCTCGGTCACAGTAAACATGGCTAAATGGCAAGCAAATACCTCCTACAATAGTAGCCCCGGAATCACTGTAAACCACACCAACCCCCCCACACCGGGTAGTCACATTTTACTATTTAAATGTAAAATGGTAATTTTGTACTCTTCAAATTAGGGGACACATGAGACATTATACTCTTTAAACAATGTGCTGATTGCAATTTATGTTGTACAAATTTTACTACTCATTCTAGAACCATTAAAGAATATGTAATCCGTTACCTCAAAAAAAAAAGTAATCCGATTAAACCTTTCTTTTATGTTTGTATGCTATAATTTGCAAGATATTAATACAACATGTTTCTTTTAGGGAATACAATAACACTTTCTTTTTTGCATGACTTATCGTTACTTCCTCGTCTTTTTTTGTCAAAATAATATGTTTTTTAAAGATGAAATCATTCATATTCATAAGCGCACGTGCATGCCAAGATGGCCAGTACACATCTACCTGTTATGGCCTTTTTCGGATAGATAAGGATTCATGGTTCAAGCACCAAAAGGATACATAGGAACAACCTGTAACCTAAAAATAAAAAACGAGGCTAACAAACAGACAGACAAAACAAAAAAAACAAAAAAAAAGTAAAAGCTAGCCGAACAAATAAAAATGTTGGGTATGAAACTCAAAAAATAAGATCCCACAAGCCCAATCCCAACCACCATATAGCCTTATTAGGCCAAGAGATAAAGGCCCAGACCCAAGCTTGAAAGCCCATGCCCAATCCTACCCACCTTCCAAATCTGCTTCTGCACGCATCGCCGCCAACCTGTAGCTCAGCTCTATTCGCCGCTGACTCGACCTTTCTCTCGCTACCAATCAATCGAGCATGGCACATAAACCTCCTAAAGCATCCCCATGTCGTAAAGCCCAGAACCACCTGACCAAAGAGTACGATCGAGAGCCTTGTTCCGCTCCCAAAATTGGCTCCATCAATCACTCCCGCCATGCCAGTAAGTAAGGCCAACATCCTCAAGCCTAGATCCATTCAACTTTGACCTCTCCAACCACCTTTAAAAGGTGAAGCCGATAGTGGCACAACCATCCGGTTACCCAAACCAACACCTCGAGAAACTATCCTCGAACCCTTACCGAGTGACGCCACCATAGCACCCTAGGTTCTCGTGCTTGATACCTCCAAGAGACTCGGGGCCCCATCACAATATATACTGATCGATCTAAATTGATGTTTCATTGTGGCAAGATGCTACGATACACGACGGCACAAGGCTGCCTACACGCGACCAACAACCGTGCTTGCATAAATACTGAGTAGCTAGGTTAAGAGGCTTACGGTCAAAATCGTATGTAGTTCTTATACGAACACAGTTATTGCAACATTTTCCCTATATATCACCAGTTTTTTTTAATACAAAAAAAGAAGATTACAAGCTGAAGTGCCTAGGCATCCAACATTGACCAGATCGAACATCAGGGCTTTTGAAGCCTCTTGCGGCACGCGATCACTCCAAGAGCAAGCAGTAATTTAGTGACCAAGATTGGCAATGACATCGGCAACAAATTTAAATTCTTAAGGGACATATTTGAAGCTAACCTCCGGTTAGTATTCTAGATAATTACATTACTCTTCCAAATATTAAAAGAAGAAGAAGAAGAAGAAATATCTAAAACATTATGGACCGACTCACCCGAGTGTCTTCTGTCCCCATCATTACAGTTGGGCTAAACTGTAATATACGCTGAACAATCTACTATCGACCTTTCACTTTCTTCATTGAAGAAGGCGGTTGGAGTAAACTATAGAGGCAGCGGCGTTTGAAAGTTGAAAGGACTGTAGACGACTCAGCAGAGACGTTAAATAAATAGGGTTTTTCTAACCCTCCACTGCTTCCCACTCTGTTTGTTTTTTCCTCAATTCCTGAGAGAGAGAGAGAGAGAGAGAGAGAGAGATGGGGGAGAGACCAAGGTGCTTTCTGGACATTAGCATAGGAGGAGAGCTTGAAGGACGGATAGTGATCGAGCTTTACGACCATGTGGTGCCCAAAACCGCAGAGAATTTTAGAGCTCTCTGTACTGGTGAGAAGGGCATTGGTCCCAACACTGGTGTCCCCCTGCACTACAAGGTCCACTCTTTCTTTTGTTTCTTTCTTTTCTTTTTCTTATTTGTTTCTGGGTTCTTGTTACTTATTGATTTTGTCATGAACTTTGCTCAAATTGTTTTGATTGATATAAAGGATTGGTCTTTTCCTTAATCGAAGTTATGGTTTTATGTTTCAGTAAGCAGGCAATCTCAAGACTCGACCTTTATTCTTCTTTTTTCCATTACCTGATTGTAGGAAGAATTTGTCCTTATCTTTGAAATTAAGCACAATAAGGAATTGATTATGTGCCATTGTGGGAACAAATAACATGAACATTTTCACTGTCAGACTCTCTATTGGGCTCTACTTTGAGATTTTGTGGGAGAAGGCTGGACCAATCTATGAGCTAGCTATAGAAATGTTGGATAGTCTCTTAAGCTTGATTTATGTTGTCCTTAAACCCGAATGTGCTTTTGATGGCTTGCAGCATAGATTATAGCCGTCTCTGAGATAAGCAAAGCTTGTTTTTATTATAAAATCTTATTGTTTCCATGTCGTATCAGGGAAACCGTTTTCATCGTGTTATCAAAGGCTTTATGATACAAGGGGGTGATATTTCTGCTGGAGATGGCACGGGAGGAGAGTCTATTTATGGGTTGAAGTTTGAAGATGAAAATTTTGAATTGAAACATGAGAGGAAAGGCATGTTATCCATGGCCAATGCTGGTCCTGACACCAATGGGTCTCAGTTTTTCATCACAACAACTCGCACGGCTCATTTAGATGGGAAACATGTTGTTTTTGGGAAGGTAGTGAAAGGGATGGGAGTGGTTCGTTCAATTTAGCATATTTCCACTGTTGAAGGTGGTGATTCTCCAACTGTTGATGTTGTAATTGCGGACTGTGGAGAAATTCCAGTTGGGGCAGATGATGGAATATCTAACTTATTCAAAGATGGTGACACTTATCCTGATTGGCCAGCTGACCTAGATACTAGTTCAGATGAGCTCTCTTGGTGGATGACTTCTGTAGATTCAATCAAAGCTTTTGGAAATGAATGTTTCAAGGTAGTGACTAATGAGTATCATTTTAGTTTTTCTTGTATTTCATATTTTGATGTACTGAATTATATGTCAGAGTGATTTTGGTATGTTTACCTTGCCATTCCCTCCCACACAAAAATATGTTGTTCAAAGGGTGATATTTACTTTTTACAGAAACAAGACTATAAGATGGCTCTTAGAAAGTATCGCAAATCTTTGCGGTATCTCGATATTTGTTGGGAGAAAGATGGAATTGATGAAGGTAGCTGACTTGTGTTTCGTTATTTGAATGGATATTAAGTTCAATACTACTTTAATTTCCAGTTTCAAATTCACTATGGTCACAATGTTTCATCCTTCTCATGCTAATGATGCTATACTTGTTTTCCATGTGAATCTGCAGAGAAAAGTTCGATTTTAAGAAAAGTCAAGTCACAGATTTTCACTAACAGCTCTGTAAGTTTTGTTAGCCTTATAGTTCGATTGAATTTTGTAGTGAAGAAGTTTGCACTCTTGATAATGACATGGTCACATGCTATGTCCATATAATGCTCACAATGACATAGAGAAACAGAGTTATTTGTATCCAGAGTGTTGAAAATTTCTGAGGGTATCACGAAGTGTAAATCCTTGTAACAAATGTTGGAAAACATAATTGTTTGCTTAAAATTTGACACTATTTGTACATCAATTTCCAATATAGGAAGAATTCATGATTAACCTGTTTTTCATTGTGCTTTTGTTGTTCACTCTCGCCCCCTGTGCTTTTCTCAAATAGTAAATAACCTTTGTTGGTATGCTCTTCTAGGCTTGTAAATTGAAATTGGGGGACCTGAAAGGAGCACTGTTAGACACTGACTTTGCTATGAGGGATGGCGAAAATAATGTGAAGGCTTTGTTTCGACAAGGACAGGTTGGTATCTTCATTCGCAATTTCTCTTTAGTATTTGTGCTCATCCTATGTGTGCTGCTCTGATGTTCTATAATCCTTTTGAAACCTTTTGTTTAATGATGAGAGTGTAGTCCTAAATCTTCTTAATATTGCATCATAATAAATTTATTGCATCACAACACTAAATCCTAATGATTTATTTTCTTCTGGCTATCAGGCGTACATAGCCCTTAATGATATTGATGCTGCAGTTGAGAGCTTCAAAAAGGCATTGGACTTGGAACCAACTGATGGTATGGAGATAGATTTCAAACTTATAAGGCCTAATTAGAACCGTCTGCTTTTGATGTTCTCAATGCTGAGGTGGCAATTATGATTCAATCGTAAGTTGACGGTTTTCTGAGTTTTGCTGATTATTTGCCTCCGTTATTACAGCTGGAATAAAAAAGGAGCTTGCTGCTGCTAAGAAGAAGGTATTTATATAGTATGCAACCTATTTACCTACAATATATTCTATGTTCAATTTTTGTTATTATGTTATGAATGGAACTGGGTGTTGAACGTTTATATTATGTTTACAGATATCTGATAGGAATAATAAGGAGAAGAAGGCCTACAGCAAGATGTTTCAGTAATAGAGCAGTTTTGTCAACTGGTATGTTGAGTTGAAAAATGCTTCAAACCAAATGGTATTATTCAACCTTGATATCAAAAATATTTATTTTATAATACAGGCTGTCAATCCTTTGATAACGCATGATATGGAGTCCTATTATAGTATAGTATTTAGTTCAATTGTTCTTCTGCTAGCCAAGTGCGTTCATCGCATATTTGTTCATAGGATTTGTGGTTTACAAATTTAGGTTGACATGTTATTCTGCTCATTCATTTGCAGGTTCTTCCAGTTCGTAGGAGCGTTGTCTTATCCTTGCAAGAAAAGTGTAGTTGTAAAGAGAATAAGCCTGAAACTCTTCTCATTGAGTCTTCTTCCTCTTCTATTATCAGAAGCCAATGATTTATAACTCTTTATGTCACATCAAACCAAACAATTTTGCCCTGTAAACATTCAGAATCAATTTTGATATGATGGATTGATGGCATGTTGGACCAAGTTTTTCTCAGCTCTGTTTTTTTTTTCTAAATGGAACATAACAAAAGAAAGTTTTAGGGAAGCCACAAGAAAAGCTACTCTTCTTTTCCCTGGTCTCAGGCCCTCAGTGGAGCTGGAGGATGGCTAATGCCACTAAATCTGTCCACCTGCTGGCCTATCGATCCTGTGAACCTTTAAAATTTATTGTTAGGGGTGTTAGAAAAGTTACTACAGGGGTAACTGGTTAGAGCTAAGTGCGTTCATACTGACGTGTTTCATATTCATATCCTTCGATAAGAAGAGTCGACACCGTTATGAAACAGAATCTACCAAGTGTTAGGATTGTATGTTCACTCACCAATAGGGTACGTGACATAGATCCTTAGGCCGCCGTGAGGAAGGTTAGTTTACCTCAGTGATGATTGTGTCTAAAATCTAAATAATAGTTCAACCTAATACTAAAGTAACCGGCGCAACAGTTACTACAACTTTACTTCTTTAAGTTAGACTCTAGGTTAAGATTCAACACATGTGTCCAGCTGTCTATTTTCCCAACTTGTAGAATGGTGAGACAAACACAATGATTTAGGAAACTCAACAATAATGGTGACTCGTTTTTCGACGAGCATCATTCGTTTGTAAACATCTAAATTGTTTGTGTAACGGTTCATTATTAGAATCTAGGTTAAGATTCAACGCATGTGTCCAGCTGTCTGTTTTCCCAACTTGTAGAATGGTGAGACAAACACAATGATTTAGGAAACTCAACAATAATTATGACTCGTTTTTCGACGAGCATCATTCGTTCGTAAACATCTAAATTCTTTGTGCAACGGTTCATTATTCTAGTCCTCTCTTCGAGACACGCGTTACAGAATTTTGCTGATTTTATTTGTTTTTAGTAATAAAAAAAATTCCAATCTCTTAACTATAATGTCCTCGAATCATATGAATACAAAGTCATAGCATGAGTCTCATGAGATGTCACCAAATCGTCTCTCCATCACAGTAGGAGGTAGTATCGTCACCGGAGTAGAGGAGGTAGGTGGCACCCGCTCCAGCTCAGACAATTCGGTGACGGAATAATTCCTTATAAATTTTCCCTTCAATAAACAAAAAAAACGAATTCTTTTCGTACAGAGAAGTGAGGGAGAGGCGTAATAACCCGGTTCAAGTTTCCTGCTGAATAGTTTTTTGGAGTTATCTCAATTTCGGAAGGGCGGAGATTTTCTCTCTCTACGACACCCCAGTTAGCTTCAGTTGAGTCCACCACACGCTCTCTCTCTCTCTTAGGGTTCACAGTTTTGGGGCTTCTTCTCTTATGTTCCTGTTCCGCATCTCCTGCTCCCAATCAGTTCGATCTCCTTGTTGTGTTCTGTTCCAATTCCGGATCTAAAGCCCTGGCCAAACTCCAACTCTACCGAAGAGCCTTCGTCAAGTTCTGGAAGGATCTCGGCCGTCGATTGACGATGGACGGGTCGTGGACGGCGGCTGTGATGCGGAGGATTCACGAGCGTGTAGTCGGATCCAGCCGTACTGCTGCCATCTCCTCCACCAGTGATTTATGGCTTCTCGGAGTTTGCTACAGTTTCGGCGAGTCCTCGGCTTCGCTGCTGGAATTCGAGCAGGACTTCTCGTCGAGGATCTTGATGACGTATAGGAGAGGGTTTGATTCGATTGAGGGTGGAGATTCCAAGAGTTATACGAGCGATATTAACTGGGGGTGCATGATTCGGAGCAGCCAGATGCTTGTGGCGCAGGCATTGCTGTTCCACAGGCTGGGGAGGTCATGGAAGCGGCCGCTCGACAAGAGCTGCGTATTGGAAGGGGAATATGTGGAGATACTGAAGCTGTTTGGGGATTCCGAAACGGCGGCGTTCTCCATTCATAACTTGATTGAGGCTGGAAAGGGTTATAGCCTTTCTGCAGGGTCGTGGGTTGGACCTTATGCTATGTGCCGGTCGTGGGAGACACTTGTGTCCGAGCAGAGGGAGGCTGAGGCGGAGGGAGGTCAGGAGCTTGATGACCAGCCACTGCCGATGGCTGTTTATATTGTGTCTGGAGATGAGAATGGGGAAAGGGGTGGCGCGCCGGTTGTGTGTATTGAGGATGCAGCTAGACATTGTCTGGAGTTTTCGAGAGGAAGAGTTGATTGGACGCCGATTCTTTTGCTGGTTCCTTTGGTTCTTGGACTTGAAGAACTCAATCCCAGGTACATTCCGTCCTTGCGAGCTACATTTACCTTTCCTCAAAGTGTTGGCATCATGGGTGGCAAACCTGGTGTGTCGACTTACATTATTGGTGTGCAAGATGAGAATGCATTGTACCTTGATCCGCATGACGTTCAACCTGTAGTCAATTTGAGTAGGAATGGTGCAGAGGTGGTTGATGGTGATGCCACTTCGTCTTACCACTGCAATGTTATACGCTTAATTCCATTAGTTGCAGTTGATCCGTCCTTGGCGATTGGATTCTATTGCCGTGACAGAGATGATTTTGATGATTTTTGTCTACGAGCTTCGAAGCTGGCTGAGGAATCAAATGGTGCTCCCCTGTTTACTGTGACAGCTGAGACACATAGTTTATCAAAGCCGCCTAGCCAGAGTGGTGATGGTTTGGGTGATAATGGTGGTGATCAAGACAATGAAGACGCGGATGCAGATGGAAGCACTCGTGAAGAAGATGACTGGCAACTCCTTTGAAGTCATAAAAATGGGGTCTGGCAACCTTGTATATTAGCTAGCAAGTGTTCATTCAGGGAGCAGTAGGGTGGTGCTCTATAATCTTCTAAACTGTGTCTATTTCTTGCGCATTGCAGTATCCCTTTAGTTATTGGAATGTACAATGTTTTATTTTAGTAAACAAACACAATTTGTTACATCTGAAACTGCACATTGCAGCACTGAAAGCACCAAACAGGTAGAAAAGTACAACGATAGGCAGTTGTCAATTTCCATTTCATGTAGAGTTCTTTAGCCTTGAAATTCTTGATTCTTGGTCAAGAAGTCTTCTTCCAAACAAGTCTCAAAGAATGTATAATCTCATAAATATCAAACAACCCCAAAGGACCATATAATTTCTTATGGTGTGCTATAAATATCAAGATCCCCCCACTTTTGGAATATCAAAATAAATCACTACATCACAGACCTCAGGCAAAAGCCAAAACAAACAGGGATACATGTGGAGTATATGGATATTACAAGTTGTAATCATCTAATCCCAGGTCCCTTAGCGCGTCTGTAGCA
The DNA here is from genome assembly GCF_933775445.1 of Argentina anserina. Lineage (NCBI taxonomy): Eukaryota > Viridiplantae > Streptophyta > Magnoliopsida > Rosales > Rosaceae > Argentina > Argentina anserina. The sequence continues at coordinate 4,372,261 of NC_065873.1, read as the reverse complement.
GCCTCCTTACAGCTTGCATGTGTTTGCTTGGCCTTCCTTATGCATTTTTCAACACCACTATTGAGCATTATTGTTCTGTCCAAGGAAAAGAATTGATTACAATAGTTCTCACTATAGGGTAGCTCACTCTTGCATGTGAAATCCATGAATATGTAGCTATTTAACGGGAACCACAGAGACAGCCAAGGCAGAAAATGCTTCATATAATAGACAAACCAAGAGAAAAATGATTGACATGCATAATATTATAGAAACAGGTTATGCCGCTATCACAAAAAGAAGAAGGCAAATCTGATTGGAAGTTATGCAAGTATGTTTCGCCTAAGTATGAGTGTTTAAAGATGATGCAGGGAAAAGGAATGAGATTTTTTAACAGAAAAGGTACCTGTTTTCTGCATTTCTTACAACAAGATTCCGAATCATTAGACAACAATTCCTTAGCAGTAATGGTGCCATGGGATAGTTCTGCATAGCTTGGATTGCAAGTTCTCCAGCCCCAGCTTCAACTGCACGAGCCGCATTTCCAGGCGATCTTAAAGATAGTACCGAAATGAGAGCCATAATCTGTAAATGATGAACAATTTACGTTAATTTAGAAAACTGATTAGATATACACAACTAATAGTTCAGGAAATTATTATGATCTGTGAGAATCTAATCCTGAGAATACTGATCTTATTTATATTAATAATCGATATGACTTCTCTATTAATAAGAATTTTGCATTGAGACATCTATAGCCATTAAAGATGAATAATATTATCTAGAATTGTACTTTACCTCTTGTAAAACTGAAGGGTCATCCGAAAATCTACCGGAGAGTTTGATTAGCCTATCCATGCCCTTCTCAACAATGGCATTCTTATTTGTGTCACTTCCTGCCAACTAAAAAATCATAATACATGAGAGGTGCGGCAAATCTTCACCAAACAATAACTAATACTAGAGCCCAAAGATCCTGAACATAACTTTTTTTCAACAAATTTATTGAATAATCAGTACATTGAACTCGACAGTTTAAAAAACAAAAACTGTATATGAACAAAAACTTAAGCCAAACGCTGTAGTTTCAATTACTTTTTTATACTATCATACTTGAACAATAAACTTTAAAATGTTAAATATCTACACAACATCTTCATAATGTCTTTGATACAAAAATGAATCTGATAATAAGAATGCAATGAGTTATACCTTACAGAGTAAAGAACAGCAAACTTTTGCAACATTATTGTTGCCTTGTTCACCACTATCATCAATGCAAAGGAGAAGCGCATCGATACCACCATTTTCAGATATAGTTGTACATATTTCATCCTGTGACAAAAAAAAACTGTAAATAAAATCTGGAAAATATATATTGTTTGATGTAGAATATAAACACATTTCTAATTAATCAAAACATCTCACTAGAAACATTGTTTAAATGTCTTCAGTGTAAAGTTAGATCATACCGCTATAATTGTAATCCCACTAAAAATTCATCATATGGTTATTTCTTTGACACACTTACACAAGAAAAAAAAAGGAAAAAAAAGGACCCTTCTATCTACATGAGCTATAGTGACATAAATGTGTTAAAAAAAGCCAAATTATACAGAAGTTAATGTCATTGTCTAACTATGCTGTTTAATATAGAACTCCATGAGTTTTATCAATAACATAGACTTCAGACGGCATCTGAAACCTAATAACATACTTACATTGACAGCAACAGCTTTCAAAGCAATGCTTGCTGAAACAAGACTAGGTGAGCTTAGCCCTGCACGTATGGAGTCAACAAGAGCTTCTGCAATTCCAATTTTGGCAAATTTCCGTGCATAGCCAAACACCTGAAAGTTTGAATTCATAGAATGGATATTTTGTAGCATATAAGCATCTATGAGTTACACAAGTTATTTTGTAGCACATTTGCATTATTAATTTAGACTTTCTATCAATATGAGATGACAGATTATGTCATACTGCAAGGGTCCTTGACTTACTTGGGAAGCCAAAACACGAGTGTCATCCGGTGTCAAGAGAATCCTTATGGCATCATACAAACTATCAAGGCTGCCTTCACTTTTTACATTAAGAGCTCGCAGAATAAGCTCATCAGTCTTCAACTCCATGAAAGACTCTTTTATAACCTCATTACCCGTTGCAGCAGCAGCAATGACAGAAAAGCCACTTCTCAATACATCTATATTCTCAAATCCATCACTTATAACACCCACCACCAGCTTTGGTCCGCCACTTGCTCTAAACACCTCTCTACTTTGCAAATCTACAAGTTCAAAAAAAAAAATCACAAACAACACATACAATGCCACAAGAAACCACACAATCATACCACATAACTCATCATACCATTAAGTAACAAAGTCAAAGCATTCAAAGCCGAAACCTTAACACCCTGGCACCCGATCGAAACCTTAGAGCACACCGAACAAATCAATTCAACCGCTCCGTTTCTAGAGGCTATTGCAGCGTTTCCGGAACCTTCAGAGTTACACAGCTCTGTAAGCTCATCTAGTAACGTAACTAGCTCGTCGCCGTTTCGACTGTTTTCACCTGAACAATCCAACTGCCTCAGTCTATCCAAACACTGAATCACAGGGTTACCACCCTCCCCCGGCACACAAGTCACAATGCCTGCAATTCACAACCACCAAAATCTACCTAATCAGATAAGTTACATTTACATGTACATTTACTTTCCCAAATTACTATGCCAAGCTGTGAGTGTTGTCCAGATCAGTGTCGACAGAATAGTTTCTAGATTTTTAAGCGGGAAATAAAGATCAAATCGAATTGGGGAATAGATAGAGGAGCAGACCAAAGAGATCGACGCCCTGGAGAGTTAGGGTTTCGATGGCGTCCTGGAGGGCCTCGGCGGGGTCCATGCCAAGATCGTCGATGTTCTCCTTCACGACTTCGTCGAAGGTCTGCTGTGAAATCGCGCGGCCGGCGGTCTTCGGCGGTGGGCCCATCTCGGATTGGCGTGCGCCGTCGGATCGGAAGGAAGTTGGATGAAGGCGGTGGAGAGTGAGGGAGGATAGTGAAGCGGGGTGATTTGAAAATGAGGGAAGAGGATGGTGAGATTTGGGGGATATTTGGTTTGATGGCCTGTCTGTCAGCAAACTTTTCTCACAGCCAATTAGAGTTCAGAGGGAGAACTATATTGCTCCATCTAGTTAGGAAACGAGAAATAAATTATAAATGTTTTTTTTATAATAATCATAGTTATAAATTTATCTAAAAAAATGGTACTTGACATTTTTTGTGTAAAGTGTGTATGGGTAGGTATGGTACAAGTGAGCGATAAATTTACTAAGTAAATAACCCACGGAGTTAACGACATCAGCCAAAAAATTGGTTTCTCTTGAGACGTGCCCAAACGACACATTAGTGAACGACTCCACGAGCGCCTTTATATATCTCACGAAGGACTAGAGCTTTCAAAGAAATGACAGGGTTCTTGATACAACTGAGTATGAAAGAGGAATCTCTATCCAATTCCTAGGAGTGACAAACAGAGGAAAAGGCTCCAATTAGACTGTCTCTCAAAGCAGAATATTCAGGTTTTGAACTAATGTTGATGCAAGTTTGCGTGCACTAGAAAACTAAGGGATACCATGATGGTCTGATTGGTAAAAGGACTAGCAGCATCAGAAATAGAGGAAACTGAATCATCCAAGTTGAGTTTGAGCAAGTGGCAGCTCTTATACTTCTCAAATGTAAAAATCTATTGTGCAATTCGATTTTAGTTTAATTGCTCACATATTTTCAAAGTTGTATATCTGTATTGGAATGGAGCCATTCATGTATATCTTATACTTTGATCATAAATAAGTTTAACTATTTACGAATTCATTCAGAATTGACAATCCCTAATTCCTAACATTCAATTGACATTTTGCACTCATAAATTACAAGAATGTCACTCTAATCAAGATAGATATGAATCGATGCTCAAAAAATTTACATACAGATCTATGATTGATATTTAATGGGAGCTGAAATTTACGCTCGTTATTTTAGAATCTACACTTCATGTTTTATTTATAACTTATAAGTAACTTGAATTCTATCCTTACTCACGCAATTTTTATTTTTTTAATCAAATAAGGAAACATAGAGTGTGAATTAAAATTTTAAGAGTGTAAATTTAAGCTTGTTTGATTAATGAAAAATAAGTTGATTCCAAGGTCGATCATCTGAACATCTGATTCTACATAAAAGTAGCTCCACCAAATCTAAAATCTTACACCTTCCTAGCTTGACTGCGGTGCGGCGGTGCCGTGATTCTTACTCGTTTTCCCTCATTTCAAGTTGGGTAAAAACCACAAAGCAGAATTTCTAGTAGCATTTGACTTCCAAATACTATGAAGACTAGCAATATATTCATTTGGTGAACAAGATGACTCTCTTTTCCACTGATGGAGTTTTGAGTTTTGACCTATATATAATGGAAGTCATGTTACTCATGGATAGCATGATGAGAAACATAAGTGGAGTGTGACTGAATCAAAAATTATGTCAGATTTAATTAGGAGCATTTCCGATTATTAGTTTACTGCATGCATATTATGATCTTTTTCTTACCAGCCTCCAATTTAGAAATTAAAAGGGTTTGTCAACATCTGGTACTTCTGCACTAATATATACTAGACCAACTTTCTACATCTATAAGAACCATGCATTGCCAACATATGAATTCACCTTCTTATTTCATGTTTCTGATATCCTTTTACCTCCTCACCTCTGTTATTCCAAGTACTGTTTGCATTTCATACAGAAATATGGGTTCCAAGTTAGCACAAACACTTTTTGCGATGCTGCTAATAATTGCCTCAATGATGGCAGCTAGCACAGCCAACAAGGATTGGCAGCAGCGGAACTACACTGGCTGGGGATTCAATCATGGTCCATATCACCTCAACAAGACAGAAGGACCCAACAAGATCATTGTTGGTGGCTCGGAAAAATGGCATTACGGTTTCAACTATGCAGATTGGTCTCTGAAAAATGCCTCATTTTACGTCAAGGACACTCTAGGTGAATATATACTAGCTACTTAATTAATTACTAACTATGCTTTGAAAGAATGAAAGTTTTCAGCCTTAATTTCGGAAAGCATTTCTATAGTATGATGGATACGGTTTATCTCTGCATAACATAATTGCTTCCTTCTCAGCAACATTCTAGTTCTCATGCTAGAAATACCTAGCTATTTCTATATATGTGCGTACGGTCCTATAAACTAATGACGTCTGGTTCTTTTGGTGGTTGCAGTTTTCAAGTATGATCCACCAACCAACTCCACAGGTCCTCACAGCGTGTACTTGCTACCAAACCTCTGGAGCTTCATACACTGCGACTTAAGCCAGGCCAAGATGATCGGAAGTCCGACACAAGGAGGCGGAAATGGTTTTGAATTTGTGCTCAAGAGCTGGCAGCCTTACTACTTCGCTTGCGGTGAGCACGGTGGCGCTCATTGTAAAGATGGAATGATGAGGTTCTTCGTCTTCCCAAAGCTTCGCGGCTGGCATTATTGAGAGTTTGAGATGAGAATGCCTTGACTTCGTTTCTGGAGATGGTTTTTTAGTATTAGATAAATATGCCTTTGAGCAAATAACAAAACTTTGCATTAAGTTTTTTCATATTGTACGTACAACGTACTGGCTTTATAGTTGATACACAACATTTCCTGTATAATCATTCATTTTAGTTGCAAGTTTACTAATAATTAAGTGCGTCTCCATGTATTCATCAGTTAATTTATGCGTGTTTCTACATGTTTAGTAATTTGATTATACTAGTAGAATAATTAAAGAAATTGAAAGTAACTCAAAAGCCTCGAGTCCAAAATAAGTTGGTGGAGTTTAGCAGCACGTACTATTGTGCATTCTTCATACGTACGACTATATCAATCGACGCGCGCCAATGGTAAAAGTGTAAAACTCCAGCATAGGGAGCATTGGTTTATATCTAGGGTAGCTATTGCGTTCTGGGCATGGCGACCATGTAATCTTCAAAATGCAGGTCGTTTTTTGGGACAATTCTTAATTAACTTGAAGGCACAAGTACGAGCTCGAAGATACTAAAAGACTCAACAACAGAACAAGATTATCGTAAAAGTACATAAAAATTAAACAACAGATAAATAAACAAAAGAGACATTTTCTATAGCATGAATTTTTCTTGCCAATCTTACATCAAATAATGGTAAAAAGAGTACATAAACATAACACGATAAACAAGAAAATTAGTGAATTACTTTTCTTAGACTTTTAAATTACTTGAACAACTTCGCTCTCGATCAACGGTCTATCACCAAATTGTGTTTAGATTGAGTGCGTTTTTGGAATAATTTGGATTCCCACTTTTCTGAGGAGGACGCTTTGGAGCTGCAGGGCAAGGAACTTTCTCTGGTGGAGGTAGTTTGGATCCTTTGTCTTTTGGGGTTGTTGAAGGTTTTGAGTTCTTAGCATTCGCAGCTCCATACCCTTGTGAATTGTTTGAAGAACTGTCATACCCTTGCGAATAGTTTGAGCGACTCATCTTTGTTCTACGAATATTGACTAGAACTATACACCGGAACTTGTTGAATTGATGAGAATAACACGAGTAAGGGCCTCTATATATATGACTTTTTTCCCCTTTCCAAAATACAATAGGAGGTTTAGTAGAATTAGGAGTAATCTTTTCAATACATAAAGGAAAGATTTTCTTAATCCAAATCGGAAAAGGAAATAATGTATGGAGAATCTAGATCGTATTTTTGATCGATGTTTAATTGTTTACGAATTAATTAGCATGATCTAGGCAGGGTTTGCCCTGGGGCAAGGCCTAGGCGGCCGCTTAGAGCCCCTAACCTAGGTAGGCCCTAAAAAAAATAAGCCATATATATTTTTTAGTTAAAATTATATTATATATATATATATATAAAGTTCAAGTGAATTAGAGAATTATATGTTTTCTAAATTTTCCTTTGCGGTTGTGACTCTGCGAGTTGTAGGTAATTCTTCTCAGTTTTATACAGTCATACTTTATATCTTGTTATTTTGTCAACTATATTTATAATTATTTTTATCTTATTATAATTGTTTATCATTTGCTCCTTCATGAAAGATTTTTTGTTCTTTTTAGTTTCCAGCATATTTGGGAATTGGACAATAGACAAAGAACAATTTAAATTTAACTATTCATCTTGATTTATTATCCTTTAACATTGAGGGACTCGTTTGTAGTTTCTTTTCTTTTTTGTTCAAAACAAAATTATTGAATTCAACTTATGAGTAAGTCTTATTTGCAAATTTCAATTTGTAAACTTTTTTTAATTCACAAACTATCTTGCATTCGCAGAAAAAGAAATAATTCGTGACTACATTAGAAGATAAGGAGTCACATCTTTTGTTCTGCCTATAACCCCGAAAATCTAGGTAACATGCATGGTCCGTACATGCAGAGACTCCTACGTATAGATGGACAGTAGTACGAACTATATATGTATGTATGGAAACCTGATTCCTTTGATTCGATCTGTACGTGTGATGATAACAATAGAGGATGGGCGCATGCTGTAGAATATTTGATGGATTCTTAATTAGAAGAATTCCTTATTTCAGTCTTATAACACTTGGACCTTCATACGGTATCATGATTACTGTAGGCAACTGCTCATTTTTTGTTAAGCTCAATTTGATCGACCTCTTTTACAGTGGAACATATAATGTATAAAGGACTTTATCGCTGATTTTGTGTGAAGGTAATTGCATGCAACTGGGCTAACTCTTGTATATTTTTCCCCAATTCAACTTCTAGTTTGCAATGCTAGATTATACTATGACCTTGGTCCAATGTCACCACCCTGTCATACGTACGTACATTTTTCTTCAAGCGAGAGGTGCGTTAATTGTTACTCGGTTTCCCCAATTGCAAACTTGCAATGCTTTGACTTATAAACTAGGGTTAGTCTTTTATATATACATATATTTGGCTGAACTTGAACCTAGCCTCTTTCCGGCTGAAGTTTATGTTCTGTTACCAATCCATTGTGTGTTTCCTTCACTAATGACGGTCATAGTTTTAAGGTAGAGAGGGAAGAAGAAAGGGACTCGAGTGGAAGACTACACCTACATAATTAGTTTATATTCGGGCTTACTAGCTAGGGAGCATTAGAATAAATACAATATGTTTGTTTTTCATGCATGCCAGCCACCAATTTAGAAACGGGTTGCCAATCTGGTACTTTTGCACTACACTCAACAGCTGCCTAAATCTATAAGAGGCATGCATGCCAACACCTGACTTATATTCATCCCATTCTTAGCTAGTGTCATATCCTTCTTACTGAAATCCTTCTTCCTTTTTCGAAGTATGGGTTCCAAGTTCGCACAAGCACTTTTTGCAATGCTGCTAATTGCTTCAATGGTGGCAGTTAGCACAGCCAACAAGGATTGGCAGCAGCGGAACTACACTGGCTGGGGTTTTAATCATGGTCCATATCACCTCAACAAGACAGAAGGACCCAACAAGATCATTGTTGGTGGCTCAGAAAATTGGCACTATGGTTTCAACTATGCAGATTGGTCCCTGAAAAATGCCTCATTTTACGTCAAGGACACTCTAGTTGAGTTTATAACTCTGGTTCGAAGATTACTAAACTGCTAAAATTCTTATTTCAACAAATACCTTGTTGGTTTTTTAAATGATCATTTACTCATGAGAATGCGTGCTTTGGGTGCTTGCAGTTTTCAAGTATGATCCACCAACCAACTCCACAGGTCCTCACAGCGTATACTTGCTACCAAACCTCTGGAGCTTCATACACTGCGACTTAAGCCACGCCAAGATGGTCGGAAGTCCGACACAAGGAGGCGGAAACGGCTTCGAGTTTGTGCTCAAGAGCTGGCAGCCTTACTACTTTGCCTGTGGTGAGCATGGTGGTGCTCATTGTAAAGACGGAATGATGAGGTTCTTCGTCTTCCCAAAGCTTCGCGGCTGGCATTATTGAGAGTTCAAGATGTTCGCAGTCTCCTCAGTACCGACACAAAGATACTTGTTTCCGGGCACAATGGAAGCTTTTTTTTTTCTTCCTATTTTGATCTTTACATTTGAGAAAATAACAAGACTTGCACAGAGTTTTGATGTTTCGTATACTCATTTCATGTATTAGTTCTTTGTAGTAACGATGTGTACGCGCGTAGCATGAATTCTTACAATAATTTATATCTTCTTCTTTGTCTGATATAAATTTAGATAATTCAGTGTACGTATCTTCCTTATATATGGGAGTTGTAACTTGTAAGTCATCAAATGTTTCTTCTTAATCTTGTGAAAAGAAAAGTCATTATCACAATGAGTATATCGGATTATCCTGAAACTCACAATAAGTTCGAGAAAACAAGCAAGCTCAACCAATGGAGATTAGCTAGCCTAACTAGGAAACATTAGGCCAAGGGCTACCGCCATTGAGTAATTTCCTAAGACGTCTACGCACGCAAATTTCCAGCATCTTCCTCACATGCATGTGAAAAATCATCAAAGAGATCAGTCGCCCTAGCTTCTACCATACGTGAGCCCCAGTTAATTTGGAAGAGACTCTAGCCCTTAATTAAGATATTGATGGTGGTCGCTTCGATTGTATGATCAGTAATTTAGGGGAAATCTCTCCCTTACGTTACATCGTTGATCGATTGGTCAGAACGATACTTTTAGCTAGCGTAATGAAATTTATTTTGTTGAATTCGAAATTATTCACGGTAAACAGTGGCATGTCGTGAATGAGGCTATGCTAGGGCTAGCCCTTGCTATGTGCCGATGTGCATGTAATGGTGTTTGATATTACGGTGATATATACTATGAATTTTATAGAGCGTTAAATTTTTGTGAGTAGAATTCTACCACCCTTTTTATTAATCCTTTGGAACGAACATGAGTATTAATACATATTACAATCTTCGTTCGAGCGAGTATCCCGCGCGCACCAAAATGCACCTCTAATAACATCAATTACATAAACTTCCTTCATTATTAAATAAAATATTGACTACGAATATAAATTACTGAGATTATTCAGTACATGAGATGTTACTTGCAATTCGATGCATATAAGAATTGACATGTTCAACAGATGTTGTATACGAGAGTAAGGGTAAAACCCTAAGACCTTGAAACAATTTGTCCTCTAGCATTGAGTTTCTGTACAAATTGACCAGAGTATTAACAACAATGTATGTACGTATGCTGATATTCTTCATGCTCTGATGATCATATGTCATATATAGCTCCTTTTGGTTTCTTAATTATTAATCGAACCAATGCAACCAAATTGATCGAATTATAATCATGTCCTAATTACCAATGTCATAACCATGTCACACAATCGTATAGAACATGCATACATTTTCTGTCAAGCTTGGTGCGTAAAGTCGTATTCAATTTCCTGAATTTAGTTCTGTTAAAATCTTAATGCTTAGACTTCCAAAACTCATTTGGTTGACTTGTTCAAAACTCATTCTGTTACAGACCCACTGTGGTTCTTTGATTTGCTAGCTAGTTGCTACACTGCTACAAGAATACAAAACACGCTTAACACATACACATCTGACCTAATGACAGCCATGGCATGGGAAGAAGAAAGAGACTTAAGTGGAGCACTTGCCGACTTAATTAGGAGAAAACTAATGCTCCTAAAATAATTATATTATGTTTTTCTTATTCTTACCAGCCACCAATTTAGAAACGGGTTTTCAGTTCGGTAGTTTTTCACTAAACTGTATCAGCTACGTACCTATATCTATAAAAACCATATGCACCCCAACATCTGAATTCACCAATTAATTCATTCCTAGTGTTCGTATCAGCTTTTACGTTCTTAGTTCTTACTAATATTCATTTTCTCTTTCGAAGTGTTGCATTTGATAGAGGATTAAAAATGGGATCTAATTTTGCACAAGCACTTTCTGCAATATTGCTAATGGCTTCAATGGTGGCAATTAGCACAGGCAGCAAGGATTGGCAGCAGCGGAACTACACTGGCTGGGGTTTTAACCATGGTCGTCCGTATCACCTCAACAAGACAAACGAACCCAGCAAGATTGTTGTGGGTGGCTCCGAAAACTGGCACTATGGTTATAACTATGTTGATTGGTCTCTGAAAAATGGCCCCTTTTACGTTCAGGACACTCTTGGTGAGTTAAACTAGACGTTTAACTGCTTAAACATCGATTATCCTTATCAGCACCATTTTATTCCTTTCTAATATATAGAACTACCTATCTACTAATTTACACGCATGGTCATATTATAATTGCTGCTGGTGTTTATTATTTGGTGCCTGCAGTTTTCAAGTATGATCCGCCAAGCAACACCACACCACCTCACAGCGTCTACATGCTACCAAACCTTTGGAGCTTCATACATTGTGACTTAAGCCAAGCAAGGTTGATCGGAAGTCCAACACAAGGTGGCGGAGACGGTGTTGAGTTGGTGCTCAAGAGCTGGCAGCCGTACTACTTCGCTTGCGGCGAGCACAACGGTACTCATTGTAAAGACGGAATGATGAGGTTCTTCGTCTTCCCAAAGCTTCGCGGCTACTGAGAGCTCGTGACCTGCGCACTCTCAAGAATAGAAAATAACTGGCCAGATAGTCATGCATATTGGTCTGGCGATGGAGCTTAATACAAGACTTGGCATATATAAGAAGTTTTGACATATTGTATTTGAAATAAATTTTCCCCATTTAATTTGATTATTTACCTTTGAGCAGTAAGAAGACTCGGTTGTTTTGGCAAAAAGTTTTGACATATTGGATATTGGATGTGACCCTTGGGACACCCATTTTTTTTTTAAAGGTGTTTATTAGTAAAAGCTTAAGATGACCGTTACATACACTTCCGCTATCACTTATTTCAGGATATATTAACACTCATAATGCCCTAAGAGCAAACCCTAGTACATAAGAGAATCCACATATTCTAAATTCCTCAATTAACAAATAAGACAAGAGCATCATTTAGATGTGAAATTCCTAACTCAAGAAACATGATAAAGACCCAGAACATGCCACGAATAAAGACCCAGAACATGCCAGAAACAAGACAAGAGCATCATTTCAAAAACTTGTTGTGAAATTTTATTTAAAACTCGTAAACGCACGAATCGTCGTTAGTATAGTGTGCAAGTATGAGGTCGTTCCAACTAAGGATTGAGAATCGATTTAATCATAACTTAATTAATCTAAACTAAAAATGACGAGTTTAGTTGCCCTTCACCTACAATGAGTCCCTTGTCACAGTCACGATCCCCATGACCGAACAAGCCGCACTCTTGGTAGATGCCATGACAACGCTCATACCGAAGGTTTAGCATCACCAAGATCTCTGGTGAATAATCAAACCAAGATGTTGCTACAATCCTCCGTCATAGGTCATGGTGTCACTCGAACTCGCTGAACAAGGTCTTTTTGCTACAACGTCGTCAGATTAAACAAAAGAACCCAACTTATTTCCAATAAACTTTAGGGTTTCTTTAGTCCTCATACCAATCCTCAAACCCTTGATTGTGATCCACAACTCCATGTGATTAAAAGATACCGCCTCCAAAGGCCCTATACCATCGTACTTTGCAAGCACCAACATAGAATTGTTGAAATACCATGGCCCTCCATCCAGGACAATATTCCTCACCTTCTAAGTCTTGAACTGAAAGATGATTATTCCTTCTTCTTCCTCCTCTCGTATCAGACGCTTCTCCGTGAGGCCCCAAAGCCTATACACCGTAGCAGCGAGCACCAGAATTACCACTGGTTTCTTCAAGGAAAGAAAACGATCGCACAAGTACGAGAAGGAGTCACGACCCACATCACAACTCCCGATCTGAGTTACCAACTATAAAGGCACCGTTGTCATCACACATGATTAGAGCCGCCGCTAGAGAAACCCTAGCAGAGGATAGCCGAACTTCTAGGACACCCATTTCTTGTAACAGTTCTTTAATTATAGTGACTGTATTTTATAACAAAAATGTGCATGGTTGCGGTTAAAATGATTGAAGTTAATCACATTGATATATCTCAACATGTCATGTCCCAGTTCCAACGCGAGACTTAATATTACATTGCAGAATGTAATAAAAAAATAAAAAAATTACTTGTAGGCTCATCCAACCCTGACTCGGGTGAATCTAAAATTCTCTACAAAATAGTGTAAAAATTGGTATATGAGAAAAACCACACGCTCAGTGAGTAGATTATTTAATATGTCAATGAAGCGATATCATTTTTACACAAGCTATAAAATAATATATGTCGTATACAGATTGATCACAACAATTCATCACATCACATCCTCCTATTATTAGATATTCTTCAATTTAGTGGATCCCACGGACACCTAATGCAACAGTTTATATTTCCTTGTGTCAGTTCCTTACTTCGGCATAACCAATCAAGAAGTTCACATGTTCAATGACTTATCACACAATGGATCCAACACACATATATATTCCACATATGTCGCAAATAAACATGCTTCACTTAAAAATATAGAAATATTTCGAAATTGATCAACATGTTTTTCGACTATTGTAAAAGCATATAAGAATATTTGAAACACATTACAAAAACCACTCACTTTGGCACACTACCCAGTGTACTAAACGTAAAAAGAATCCCTAAACTGAGCCTTCTAGAAATCACCGTTGGATCTAACTCAAATTTCTAGGAGTATCAGAAAATGAAGATAACTTACACAATTCTCTGGCTAAAGACTTGATCACCGAGAATTTGACACCTCCTACTTTGTCCATAGCGGCTGCCAAGTCGGTTAACAATTTATGCTGGTTTTCTAAGGCGGTAGGAAGTTGATTCACACCGGAAAATACCTAAATGAGAAGGCGGTGAAGAAAATAGGAAAGAATAATAAGAAGAAGAAGAATAAGAAGAAGAAGAAGACGACGGTGATGAAGAAGGAAAAATACGACATTTTGTTGTCTTCTACAACAAATGAATTTTCCTTAAAAACTATTTTGGGCTTGGGTATTCGGTTATGGTTATTAGGCTAAACTCTCTCACTTAATTCAAATAAAAAAAAATTATAGCAATAGAACAAAAACATTAGTAAATATATATACTCACACACATAAAAGACATATATAAAAAAAATAAGTATATATATATATATATATAAATCGCATACTGTTACAAAATATCTAGATCGCCATAAACGACTAGTGCACTTGGCCATGGGCGGTACATTTAATTGGCTCAAACTAATTTAACTAGTACAAAGAATACGTACGCTTGATTTTGACACAACAAAAGCAAACAAACGAAAACAAAAATCGGCCAGTTCAATTTGAAAGAAATTGAGATTTATGAAAAGCATTTCCTTCAAAGTGTAAATGAACACAAGAAAGACTTGGAGGCGCTTTACATTATTACTATGCTTTTATTTTCATTGATGGAAAAGATGAGGTTACTTCATTTATTTATAGGACTAGGTGGTAGGTATGTGGCATTGCAAAATAATCATGTGGTTCTGGCATGATTAATTTGCTTATAATATTCGTTAACAGTGAAGTAAAATTACACCCCTTGTGTAAGTTTATAGCCCCACATCTCTTTCAAAAGAAGAGACTTTGGCAACTAATCAAAGGCTGCCCTAACTGGCAACCTAGGGCTATAAACGGTTCCAAAACAGTCAAAAATAACTAGAACCTAAACCGAACTGTGATATTTAAACAGTTCAGATTTTTTGTTTTGAAGGTAGGAACTATAAGGAACATGACCATTAAGAACCGTTACGATTTTGGTTCCTAAACGGTTCTTTCAATTCCTCTCTTATCCACACATCAAATACCTGCAATGAGTATGTGAAAATTGATAAATAAGTTGCAGAACAATTGAATTGAATGGTTGTATGTATAAGGTAATAAATTTCTGGAGTCTTGTCTCAAAATCAATCCAGAATCGATCAATAAGAGACTAAATCTTGTATTCAATTGTTCTTGTTAAAAGATAGAGAAGTGAATCAGTATTGCAAAAGACTAGTAGATTGAGAAGTACTAAATCAGTAAATTCGGAAAGAGGAAACACATGAAACCCATATCCAATACAAACTACAAAGAAGAAGAGCAAGAGCAATCTGAATCGTACTTGAGAATTGAACTGCTTGGGTCCGATCCGAATTGAGAATTGAGTAGTTGAGGCGCATGACCGGAAATTGGGAGATGATCATGTAGATTGCTTAGGTCTGGAACGAGAAGGAATGATGATGATGAGTAGCTTTCACCGCCGAGTTGAGGCACAATATCAGAAATTGGGAATGGAACGAGAAGTCGAGGTTGGGAACAAGAACAAGAAGTTGAAGTCTTATGCGGCCGCATAGTATACTAGTATAATTCATCACCTAAACATATAAATCTAAAGGCCAAGAATAAAGCTTCAAATCCAACGGTTATGGATGAATTTCAGATAAGGAACCGAACCAAACCGTTTATTATTCACATGGTTCAGTTCTAGTGAAAAGTGCATAAGTTTTTCTTAGGAACCGAACTAAACTCATCTTAATTGGTTTGGTTCCAACGGTTTTTTATAAAAACTGAAACCGATTAACAGCCCGCTCCCAACCAATTAAGACTCCAAGAGCATCAACTCCCATCAAGCCATCAACCTAGGTAGGGCTTTGCTCAATTAGACGTTGTGGGCCTACGTTAAGAATGCCGTTAAGGCGCCTTGATCAGGTTAGTTTTTCTTTTTCTTAGAGGTTGTTTGACATATGTATTCTACCTTTTCTTATATATATACATATCGATCGCACCGTACCGTACCATTATCACTTTGCCGGATGAATTATCTTAATTTCCAACCAGAGAGAATTATACATATTGTAATAACCACTGAATAATTAATTATACATATTGTAATAAACAAAATATGTAAAGTGTCAACCTACGTATATCTATCCTGGAAAACGTACTTCATGCATAATAGAGTTTGTAAGATACCATCATCGTTTTTGGCATGCAAGGATACTTCCCTGTATACGAATTTCGTGAGCATTGGCAGAACTATACGGCCTGTACCTCTACGAAAAGTAAAACCCTCTCGATCAACATCTCACGTACACGAATAAAATGAGAATTTGAAGCTAGCATGCGTATCCTAACCTTTAGCATATTCATCAAGTTTCTGTACTCGGCTACTCGTGTTTCTAATTAATTGAATAATTGTTAATTGAATAGAATGCCAAAAAATGGCATACAATGCGCGCGTGATCTCATAGCTCCTTTTGGTTTCTCACACTAGCTAATTAAATTTCAATGGGTCCAATGTATGAAGGAAAATGTGTTCTTCAAGTGGTACGTTAATTCTTACTCGTTTTCCCCAACTTCTAATTCGGTTAAAATCGCAAAGAGACTACTAGTTGACCCTCGATCTTTTCGGTTGACGGAGAAGCTTCATTAGCTGTACTTTTTGTTTACCATGTCTAAAAACCATTAACAATTATAAATACTTCTTTGACCCTAATGGTTGTCATGTAATGGAGGAAAAGAGAGAAAATAAGAGCCCCCAAGGGAGGACTTATAACATATTCAAAAACTTCGACGTGTACTTAGTGCTTGTAGGTGGAAGATATAGACAGCAACATTTTCTACAGCAGTACGTGAGCGCATATAAGCGCCATACCAATAGTTCCTCACTTTCTTTGCTATACATGCAGTGTTTTTCCTGCGTTAATTCGTTGTAGCATAATTACAAGATGATTTCTTTCTTGTTGCCAACCACCAACTTAATTAGAAAAGGGTTGTCAATTTGGCAGTTCTGCACTACACTCTTGCAGCTGTCTACTATATAAAAACCATAACCAACATCTAAATTTACCATCTCATTCTTAGCGCCAGCCTTCTATCTTCTAGCTGATTAATCTCGACACCGCCACACCCTACGGCCTCGCAAGGTCCTCCGCAAGCAACCCCGAGCTCGCTGCCATGAGCTTCCTCGAGACAACCCGAAGCTCGGAGGTTACCCCCACCGTTTCACGCATCTTCGCCGGTGAAGCTAGGGCACGGGGACTAGCTCGTTGTCGCCGCTTCTCCTCCTTGGCACCACCTGCGACCAATCGAGGCGCAGATCGTGTCACCATCGCACTCTCAGCTCAACCTCCACCATCGCCTGGTTCTAGCTCCTCCGGCAACGTCACGGTGGCTTTGAGGAACGATTGAGGTAAATGATTGATTAATTGAGTGTGTGTGATTGAAATTTGTTGGTTTTGAGTGATTTTTGTGGAGATTAGAGATCGAAGAAGGAGGGTGGATTACCGCCGCATTAAGCGGCGCGTGTGGGAGCGTGAGGTGGTGTAGGGGCGGCATTGGGCCGTGCAGGGGTGGAGGAGGAAGAAAAAGAGAGGATTTGGGCGGCGGTGGCGTGCTACGCGCCGGCCTTAGGCTCGGCGCGTGGGCCCCACGCGCTGCCACACTGAGTGGCGCGGCCTGTCGGAGGTGGCGCGTGTACCCCACGCGCCGCCACGTGCGGCGGCGCGTGAACAATGATTTCAAACAGTAATTGTAAAATTTTATTTTTACGATGGTGAATGTAAAAATGTGATTTACGTACGGTAAATATAAATGTAAATTACATTTAGTAAATGTAAAAAGTAAATTCGGAAGGGTAGTTCAGTAATTATTATTTACTGAGCCAGTATTTACATTTGAATAGTATTCATACGTACAGAAATATGTAAACAGTATGTACTCGTACAGGAATACGTAATGGATGTGTATTTGTACAGTAATACATGAATATTAAATACGTGAATAGTACTCAGTGAACAGTAAATTCGTAAAACCAGAAATTACTAAACAGTAACAGATTATTATTGTTTCGGCATTTAAGGTTTATGTAACGATTCTAAATTATTTTCTTATATTTTCAAGGTGATCGCTAAATCAAGAAAATGATATACTTTCGGAATCGTGGAATTACACTCGAAATTCTAAGGTGAGTAAAATCTCACATTCACGAATCTACCCTTGCGGAGATTCAAGATTTTGCAGAATTTTAAAGAATGAAATATGACATGTATTTGATATAGTGGAATATATATATTTGTATAAATGGTAAATATGTACATATATATAGTTTGCTATATTTATTACTGTCGTCATTTCATTGTGAATATATTCATTTTGGAGAATGAGATTTATACATCGAGCATGTGATTTGATTTGTACAATATAACATGATGGTTATTGTACGTGGTTTTAACATTGAGTTTTGTTAAAACGTGTTTGTCTTCGGACGTGATTGATGTCTTCGGACGAGTTTTTGTCTTCGGACATGATTGATGTCTTCGGACGAGTTTTGTCTTCAGACGGGATTTGTCTTCGGACTTGATTTTGTCTTCGGACGTGATTTGTCTTCGGACGCGATTTGTCTTCGGACTTGATTTGTCTTCGGACACGATTTGTCTTCGGACGTGATTTGTCTTCGGACGTGTTTTGTCTTCAGACGGTCTTCAGACGTGTTGGCATGTCGGAACCTAGCCTTTGGTCGGGCGAAAGTTACGATACAGTTAGAGCTCTACTCTGTCTGCCGGAGTACTGCATGTGAGGTAACAGATGGGTTATCGGCTCATGAGTACTCATATTTTTTGACGTTGGGTAGCAGGAGATTGCCCAATATTGGCGGTGTACTACGTGAGGGATAACATAGGTGTACCAGCGTTCATTAGTACCCGTATTATAAATGCATTTGGATAAATAGAGGAGTTGCCCAATTTCTCATGAGCACTTTCATTTTCACATTTTGGACAACCAGAAGGGATGTCCATTGACTCATGAGTGCATTTATATTTGATGTTTTTGTGGATTTCCGTATATATTGATATGCAAGTTTTATTATTGTTTTTACTCATATGAGCTGTAAAGCTTACTGAGTTTGTGTTTAGAATCCCGGTGCACCAATTCGATAGTGTAGTGGATAACTCCGCAGGTGTGGATTAGCGGGAATTGACGGACCGCTTAGAGGACTTGAAGATATTCAGTTCCAGCTTGTGTGAGGATTTTGTGTGACTTTCTTGTGAGGTTTTTGTGAGGATTATACATTTCCATTTGTTATAATGTCGAATTATAATTTGGTTTGTAATAATCGGTTTGACTGAGTTGTATTTTGAACTCAGAGATGATCCGCTGTGACATTTAAAATGATTTCGATTCATTGAGATAGTTTTAGTGTTTTTCATGACTTCGAAATTTGAGTTTCATGCTCGAAATTTTAGGGTCGTGACATTGTTGGTGGTTCAGACTGGCATTATGGTTTCAACTACGCAAATTGGTCTTTGAAAAATAGCTCAATCTGTAATAACCCCAATTTTTCAAAACGATATTTGATTTGAAGTAAATTCTATAAAGTTTTTAAATTCATTTAAATTAAATTTGATTTGTTTGCAAACGTTACGAAACGGAAACGGAAACGTTCCGAGAACGTTTAATAAGAAAACGTTGCGTTTCCGAACGAATTTATCGACTTTTATTCCGTCGCTCGGTTTCAAAAACTTTCTTCACGAAAGTTGTAGAGCTCGTCGATACGAGTTCGTGGATATGTGACGCGTTCGAAACGGACATCGTACGTAAAAGTTATTCACATCGGAAGTTAGTTTCCGATTTGGAAACTAGTATAAAAAGGAATTTTTCTTACTAGGGTTTCCATAACAGGAAACCCCTCAGTTTCTCTCCGCCTCCCTCTCACTTTCTCTCTCTCTCTCACCCGACCCTCTCTTCCTCCCTCCCTGCCGAATCGTTCCCTCCCCGATCACCGCCCTCAGACCTTCGTGGCTTGCACCGCCACTCTCTACGGCCTTGCGAGCTCCCCCGCAAACGACCCCGAGTCCTCTGCACCGTGCCTCGCCGCCACGAGCTTCGACAAGAACCAAGCTCGGAGCTTACCGCCGCTTCACGCATCGTCACCGACGAAGATAGGGCACGGGGACTAGCTCGCTGTCGCCGCTTCTCCTACTTGGCACCACCTGCGACCAAGCAAGGCGCGGATCGAGACACCATCACGCCCTCGGCTCGATTCGACTCCGCCGCGCTCACGAGCCTCTCCGGTGGTCTACACGGCATCGCTGCACCCCCACGAGGTAAGGGTTCGATTGATAGATCGATTGATGTGCTTGATTGTTGAACCGGAGTTGTTTTGGGAGAAATCGGAGGGGGAGGAGATTTAGGGTTACCGCCGCCTAGAGGCGGCGCGTGGATGAGTTTAGGAAAGGTCTGATGTTGTAGGAAGGAAGAGGAGGAGGGGGAGAAGAGATTGGACCCGGCAGTGGCGTGATACGCGCCGTTGGGGGCGTCGGCGCGTGGGCCCCACGCGCCGCCCGCCGGAGGTGGCGCGTGTGCCACACGCGCCGCCACGTGCGGCTGTGTGAACAGTTTTGATAGAAGGGTATTTTGGTAATTTACTGTGTATGGTAAATGTAAATGTAATTTTTATTTACTACGGTAAATGTAATTTAATTTTACCTCCGGTAAATGTAAATATAAATTACTTTCAGTAAATGTAAAAAGTAATTTATAAAAGGTAATTAGTAAATTTTATTTACTGAGATTGTATTTACATTTAAATAGTACGTATACGTACAAAAATACCTATTAATATTCATACGTATAGAAATACGTATATAATATTTATACGTACAGAAATACGTATATAATATTTATACGTACAGAAATACGTATTAATTGTATATTTATACGAACAGAAATATGTATTAATTGTATATTTGTACAGTAACCGTGAATAGTAACAGTGAACAGTAACATTGAACAATAATTTCGTAAAACCGAAAATTGCTGAACAGTAACCGATTATTACTGTTTCGGCATTTAAAGGTTTACGGAACGATTCTAAATTCTTTTTTTATCTTTTCAAGGTGATCGTTAAATCGAGGAAAGGAATTATCATCGGGAATTGTGGGATTACGCTCAAGTCAATAAGGTGAGTAAAATCTCACATATTTACGAATCTACCCTCGCGGTGATTCAAGATTTTTGAAAGAGTATTTAATAATGAATTACAACATGTATACAATTTAGTGGATTATATATATATACTGTATAATGGTAATAAGTGCATATATATAGTTCATTATATTATATACTGTTATTAATTCATTAGAAAGGATCATTTTGATGACGGAAGATTGTGTATTGAGCAAGTGTTGTGAAATATGACATGTATAAGATATAGTGGACTATATATATATTGTATAAATGGTAAATAAGTACGAATATATATAGTTTGCTATATAATATACTGTTATGATTTTATTGTGAATGTATTGAGCATGTGATTTGGATTGGTACAATATGATGTGAGATTATTGTACGTGATTTTAACATTGTGATTGTTAAAATATTGATTTGTCTTCGGACGTGATTTGGTACAATATGATGTGAGATTATTGTACGTGTTTGGCAAGTCGGAACCTAGCCTTTGGCCGGGCGAAAGTTACGATACAGTTAGAGCTCTAGTCTGTCTGCCTTAGTACTGCATGTGAGGTAACGGGTGGTTATCTGCTCATGGGTACTCAGTTTATTTTGGATGTTGGGTAGCGGGTGGCTATCCAATATCAACGGTGTATTACGAGAGGGGTAACAGATGTGTACCAGCGTTCTTGGTACCCGTATTATAAATGCATTGGGTAACCAGAAGGGTTACTTAATTTCCTCATGAGCGTTTTATTTCATATTTCTTTGGGTCAACCAGATGGGCTGACCATTGACTCATGAGGGCATTTATATTTGTTGTTTTGTGATCTTTCGTATATTTTGATATGCGAATTATATTTTGATTTTACTCATACGAGCTATAAGCTTACCGGATTTGTGTTTACAATCCCGGTGCACCAATTCGATGGTGTAGGGGATAATTCCGCAGGTGCTGATTAGTGGAGGTTGAGTGACGACTACAGAGGCTCGAAGTCATTCGTATCCTACTTGTGGTGAGGTTTTAGCGTGGATTTGTGTGTGAGAAGTTGTGTAATTTCATTTGTGAGATTTGTGAGTGATTTGTGAGGATTATTACATTTCCATTTTATGTATGGATTATAATTTGGGTTGTAATAATTGGTTGTCTGAGTTGTATTGAGAACTCGGAATTGATCCGCTGTTACACTTTAATGATTTCGATTTATTTGAGATTTTTTTTGTGTTTAACGACTTTAGAATTTTGAGTTTTTATACTCGAAATTTTGGGGTCGTTACACAATCTACGTCCAGGATACTCTAGGTGAGTTATATTTTTCTTTGTTCATCAAACTATATTGATGATCCGACGATTTCAGACTTCTTGATAATGCTGCTTGTCTAATGCAGTTTTCAAGTATGATCCACCAAACGAAACCACACGTCCTCATAGTGTCTACTTGCTACCAAACCTTTGGAGCTTCATAAGCTGCGATTTTAGCCAGGCCAGGATGGTGGGAAGTCCAACAGAAGGAGGCGGAGACGGCTTTGAGTTTGTGCTCAAGATCTGGCAACCCTACTTCTTCGCTTGTGACGAGCACAATGGTGCTCATTGTAAGGATGGCATGATGAGGTTCTTTGTCTTCCCCAAAATTCGCGGTTGGCATTAGAGTTTGAGATCAAGCACTCTCAGAAAGTATGGGATTCTCTTGTCGATCTGGGGCGCAATGATGCTTGGTCCCTTTTTTTCATATTTGACGTTCTAAACTATTAATATGTTACCTTTGAGTTAGCAAATAACAAGACTTGGCATAAGGACTTGACCAGTGATCACACTCGACACTTGTGTTACATTAAATAATATATCAAAGTGAGCGATTTGTTACAATTTTGGTGCACTCTGTTACAACTTACAACTACTGAATTCAATGTATAAAATAAATTACAACTGCGTTTATTGATACATTACAGCTCCTAGCGTGAAAGGAGTATCGATCACCAATATATGCAAACTATAAAAAAAAAATGAAACATTCAAGGAATGGGCGCGGGGCCCGAGGTTGCACCTTTGTAATAGTACCATGATCAAAGGGATATAGCATTTCCGGCTTATAAGGCTTTTGAGCTTGCTGCGGTGTGTATTAACTTTGTTTCAAACGAATCAAACCACCTTAGCTTGTTTAGTTTGAGTGTTTGACACCCTTTTTTTCTTTGCAATCCCTTGTTTGTAGCTACCATATGGTACTGGTGCATGCCTACGTGACATGGCTAGCTACCTTGCCTTGTAACCCAAGCAAGGTAACCCTCGTGGCCTGTAATGCATTAGTGCCATATTGCTCAGTTGAAAATGAGGATGAGGATGACTTACCCTTTTCTCCTGATCTTTACAATGAGCTGCTCTGCCAGACTTAAAGTACAGTTTCCTTAGAAATGTCGGCTTCTTCCTCATTGATTCTGCTTTCTCATCTCTTTCACCTTGCTTCCCTAACTTGTCCAACTTACTCATCTGACCCAATTGAATAAGTCTGACTTGCCTTGCAAACTCCACTCCTCTCGGCTCAGCTAGCTGCCTCTTTGGAACAATTTGTCTCCTAATTTCTTTCGATATCGTTTCATGTGCAGAATTAGTTGTTGAGTGTTGGTCCCCAGGCTCACTCGTGCTCTGATTGTTTCCAACATATGAGGATGAAGCCGCTGGAGCTTTCTCCTTTTCATCCTTGACGTTCTTCAATGCCGCCATGAATGGATCAAAATCATCATTCCACAACCTCTTATATCCAAAGGGCAATTTAAGCAATAAGTTACTTGGAGAACCCGGGACAGACCCACCAGTCCTTTCTTGGCCTGTTAGCTCTTCATTTCTTTTCATCTGAAGCCGCGGTGGAAGCTTGAGTGGAGGTGCAAGCGGCATGACTTTCCCATCACAGAAAAGCTCATCGGCAAATGCCATGGTGGTCGGAAGTGAACCCCCGCGCTGCCTTGGCTTTCTATCGATACCAAAGCTCGATTGGACCGCATGATCACCAGCATTTAGACTAAAACTTCGACAGGTTTCAAACTGAAAGTCGTCATCGAGATAGGAATTAGCGTCGTGATAGGACATTGGTGTTGGGCACTCATTTAGATCAGTTTCATAACCAAATGGACTAGTATCTGTTGTAGTTTCTCTGGTAGGACTACTGGGAACACTGTAGAAGGGGAGGTCATTGTGAGGGCTGCATAAACCTGCGGGACTGGTGGGAGCACTAATATAAACATCGGGAAAGTGATCATCTGGGATTTCCATGATCGAGCAAGGTCTCACTTCAGGTTTTGGTTTGCTTTAACTTTGTATAGGGTTTTTGGGTTGAGTGTAGAGCTTTTTGCTACCTAAATGAAGGAAACCCTGGTGTGCTATATACCAAGTATATTTCCTTCTTCTTCCAAATTAATCTTCAAAGAGTTTTAACAATTAAGGTAAGTAATCGGATAAATTAAGTCTGGCTTCTCGTCCTTTCCGGCCTATTCTTTGGAGAGTTGATACTCAGAAGGGCTAATATATGGATTCTAGTGAGAATTGTGAGCATTATTTTGTTGGTTTCTTGCTAGTAGTTGATCCCTTGTATTATCTGTGGACTCTGGTTTTTGCTATTTTGTCCGAGATACCGAACCTCGTTGGTTTCTAAATAAACAAAGGTCAAGCCTTCAAATGACCAAAGTAGAGAATCAATTAAGCACCAGCAACCTCGCTACTACAAAGATTTCACTTATAAGTCAAGTCACGAGAATAGATTGTGCTTCAAATAAGTAGCTCAAATACTCAATTGAGACAATCGTATACCGTGACAACACCTATATTGTGTCCTATGACTCCTATCTACTCGACCAATTTCATTACTTTCTTCAAATAAAATAAATAAATACTGTCTCCTTTCTTTTATACTCCCGCAATTTTTCATGACTGTCGTTTAGCACGTACACTGAGATGTAAATTTTGTGGAGGAGCGGATGTATTGTTGTCAGTTTTAAGTAGGAAGCAGCAATCTACGGATATATGGATTTGGAAACCAATCACCAATGATGCATGGTTTTTTTTGTTAAATTCCTAGCCGAAACGAACCAAACCAATTGCAAGAGATTAGACTGGCGTATTTGGTTCGGTTTCTCATATCACACACTACAAGACTTATATATGGAGTCCACGACTCCTAACGGAATCCTATTTCTACAGTTTTTCTGAAGTATTTTAACCTTGAAGCTGATGAATTAGCTTTTATTTACCTTTGAAGCTGTACAAGTCATTGTCAATAGGGGTCACAAGTCTTGGCATATGGAATATGTAAGTGATCGAAAGATTAAAGGTTGATGCTATATAGGTTTTACAGATACCAAATGTCCAAATGTAAGTTCCTCTTTGCTATCACATCAACTTAATAATATCTGAATTTGCTCATAATCAGTGGTGCTAGGTTATATAATTGGAGATGTGATGAGGAAGAAAACAAATCATTTCATGCCAATGGTGAGAGGATTAATTGAGGTGATAGGGTCAATCCCTCCCTAATGGAGTGTGAAAACTATGTGATGTTCACATGAGTAAATCAACCACACCTATTGCTTTGGTGACCCATTAATTAACGGAGTTGATTTTGTTGAAACTTGGAGCAACCTTTGTTGATGGTAAGAAACAAATCTACAACCTTATGGTGGTAGGTGGTTGATTTGTTTGACAAAGAAAGAAGAATGCATTGATGAGCATGCCAACATTGAGCATGAATCAAGGAAGAAGATTGACTTTGCTTCCATGCATGTTACATGCAAATGCATGAATTGCACAAAGATGTTTGCTTATATAAAGGCATGAGAAGTGATGCAATAAATATAGAAGAATAATAAGGGAGAGATCATCTTGTGTGTGATCAAGAGTGAGAGATAGAGAGAAACCTCCAAGTAGAGAGTTTTGTGTGTGTAGCAAAATAAAGTGTGTGAGAGTGTATCCCTTCAAGTGTGAGTCTTGAAATAGTGTTTCTCTCGATGTAACCTTTCTTCGTATAGTGTAGGGTATTTATTGTTACTACCCGTGGACGTAGACACTTTGCCGAACCACGTTAAATTCCGGTATTCTCTATCATTTTTATTTTCCGCTTGTAGTTGTGAGTTATTTCGATTTCCATTCTACAGTTCATTCTTCCGCATTCCTCAATAGTGATATCAGAGCTCCTGGTTCTGACTGGGAGCTGCTAGAATGGAAGGATCACGAAATACCATGATCAGACTCAACCACTCCAACTGGATTACCTGGAAGCCGAGAATGGAGGATATTCTCTATTGCAAAGATTTGCATGAGCCAGTCGAGGGAGACGATGCCAAGCCAAGTGAGATTTCACCAGCAATTTGGACGAAGATGAACCGCAAAGCCATCGGTCATATTCGTGAATGGGTGGACGATAGTGTATTTCACCATGTTACCAATGAAACCAGCGCGCATGAGTTTAGGTTGAAGCTGGAGTCCTTATTTGAGAAAAAGACTACTGCCAGGAAAGCTTTTCTCATTAAAGAGCTCGTCAACATGAAGTATCGAGGAGGCATTCGAGTGACCGAGCACCTCAACAACTTTCAGAGTGTACTCAATCAATTAGCCACGATGAGCATGAAGATTGATGATGAGTTACAAGCGTTGTTGCTACTCGGGTCGTTACCAGATAGCTGGGAGACATTTGTTGTCACTGTAAGTAACTTTGCTCCTAATGGTGTATTATCTATGGAAAATATTAAAGATAATATGTTGAACGAAGAAACAAGAAGAAGTTCTTCATCAAGTTCAGAAAATGGTCAATTCTTCGTTGCAGCGAGGAGAAGAATGAGCAAGAGCAAAGGACCCAGAGGTCACGAAAGGAGTATGAGCAAATCCAAAACAAGGTTCAACGGAAAGTGTCATCATTGTGGTCTTCCATGCCACATGAAGAAAAATTATAAAAAATTGAAGCGGGAATTCAAAGAAGCAAGAGAATACACTACTCATCAACAAAAGGAGGACAGAAACAATGTTGCTGCTGCGGTGTCTCATGATGAGTGTGAGTTCCTATCACTTGGAGGTGAATGTCTACTAGTAGATAATCCTGGAGTTCAATTGATCGTTGATTCTGGAGCTTCGTTTCATGCCACCTCTCACGTAGAGTTCTTCACTACGTACAAAGCAGGTGACTTTGGTAAAGTGAAGATGGGCAATGACAGCTACTCCAATATTGCTGAGATTGGAGATATTTGCTTGCAGACAAATGTGGGTTGTCAATTATTGTTGAAAGATGTGAGACATGTTCCTGGTCTACGTCTCAATCTTATGTCAATTGGTGTACTTGATCGACAAGGCTTTCATCATCATGGGGGTGATGGAAAGTGGAAGCTTACCAAGGGATCTCTTGTAGTTGCCAAAGGAAAAATGTGTTGCACACTCTACAAGACCTATGGAAAGATATGCAAGAGTGAGTTGAATGCAGTTGAGGAATCTTCTCCAAGTTTGTGGCATAGACGTCTTGGCCACATGAGTGAGAAAGGATTGCAGTTGTTGGCAAAGAAGTCGCTAATTCCTATTGCCAAAGGTAACTCACTAGACTGTTGTGATTATTGTTTATTTGGTAAGCATAAGAAAATTAGTTTTTTAAAGACTTTCACTAGGAAAGAAAATATTCTAGATCTTGTACATTCAGATGTGTGTGGCCCGATGGAAGAAGAATCATTATGTATGCATAAATATTTTGTTACTTATATCGACGATGCTTCACGAAAGGTTTGGGTTTATTTGTTGAAATCCAAAGACCAGGTGTTCCAGACATTTACAATTTTCCACACTATGGTGGAAAGGGAGACTGGAAGAAAATTGAAGTGTCTTCATAGTGATAATGGCGGAGAGTACATAGCGCACGAATGTAGAGATTATTGTGCAAAGTATGGCATCAGACATGAGAAGACAGTTCATAGCACCCCTCAACATAATGGCGTAGCAGAGCGGATGAATCGTACCATTATGGAGAAAGTCAGATGCATGTTGAAGATGGAAAAATTATCAAAAGAATTTTAGGGTGAAGCTGTGAAGACTGCGTGCTACTTAATCAACAGAGCACCGTGTGTACCTTTGGAATTTAAGACTCCAAATGAAGTCTGGACTGGGGAAGATGCATCCTACTCACATTTAAGAGTATTTGGATGTAAAGCATTCGCACTTGTATCCAAGGAGCATAGGAAAAAGTTGGATGACAAGGCGACACCATGCATATTTGTCGGCTATGGTGAAGAAGAGTTTGGCTACCGGTTGTGGAATCCAAATAAGAAGAAATTCATAAGAAGCAGAGATGTGGTGTTCCATGAAGACTAATCTATTGCAGATTTCGACAAAGAGGTACTACCAAATGCAACAAGTGATAGTCGCATTTATGATTCACCATTGCAGCATGAATACAACGTTGGGCTGCAAGGTGATAAAGTTGAAAATGTACCTGACACGGGAGATGCTGAAGTCGAAGATGAATGGGAGTTTGATCAGGGGGAGCAACATGTGAATAATCAAGTAGTTGTTCGTAGAAGCACCACGAGGCAAATTTCATCCACCAAGTATCCACCATCTCAATATATTTTGGTGACTAATGATGGAGATGATCCTTATGCAAATTACATCCTTTTGACCAGTGACGGAGAGCCTGAAAGTTTAAGGGAAGCAAAGATTCATCAAGACCACGACAAATGGAGGCTAGCCATGGAGTCTGAGATGGAGTCTTTACTAAAGAACGACACCTATGAGTTGATTAAGCTTCCTAAAGGCTGAAAAGCACTCAAGAACAAGTGGGTGTTCAAGTTAAAGCGAGATGAGAATGAGAAACTGACAAAGTTCAAGGCTCGCTTAGTTGTCAAAGGATTCAGCGAGAAAGAAGGAATTGATTTTGATGAGATTTTCTCACCTGTTGTCAAGATGACTTCGATTAGAGTCATTTTGGGCATGGCTGCGAGCATGGATATAGAGGTGGAGCAGATGGACGTGAAGACTGCATTTCTTCATGGTGATTTAGATGAAGAAATATATATGGAGCAACCAGCAGGCTTCGAAGTCAATGGAAATGAGCATATGGTTTGCAAGTTAAAGAAAAGCCTGTACGGATTGAAGCAAGCACCAAGACAATGGTATAAGAAGTTTGACTCTTTCGTGGTGAGTCATGTGTGCAAAAGAACGTCAGCAGATCCGTGTGTTTATATTCAACAACCCGCTGGAGGTAATTTTATCATCTTACTACTTTATGTAGATGATATGTTAATTGTTGGCAAAGATACTGCTATGATTCAACAGCTAAAGACAGATTTATCAAAGTCCTTTGATATGAAGGATTTGGGACCAGCCAAGCAGATTTTGGGCATGGAGATTGCCCGTGATCGTGGGAACAAGAAATTGTGGTTATCACAAGAAAAGTACATTGAGAAGGTACTAGAGCATTTCCACATGGAGAAAACAAAACCAGTTGCTACTCCACTTGCTAGTCACATGAAGCTCAGCTCAAAGCAGAGTCCTACGAGTCAGAAGGAGGAGGAAGAAATGGCAACAGTGCCATATGCCTCAGCAGTAGGGAGCTTGATGTACGCGATGGTTTGTACTAGACCAGACATAACACATGCAGTTGGTGTTGTTAGTAGATTCTTATCTAATCCAGGCAAGGAGCACTGGAATGCTGTCAAGTGGATTCTGAGATGCTTGCGAGGAACTTCAAAGATGAGTCTATGCTTTGGAAGTGGCAAGTCTGAACTAGTTGGCTACACAGATGCAGATATGGCCGGGGATATTGACACGAGAAAGTCCATATCCGGATACATGATCACGTTTTCAGGGGGAGCTGTCTCGTGGCAATCAAAGCTACAAAAATGTGTTGCTCTGTCAACTACAGAAGCAGAGTATATTGCAGCTACGGAAGCGTGCAAAGATATTTTGTGGTTAAAGAGATTCCTACATAAATTGGGTCATACACAACAAGAGTTTGTCTTGCACTGTGACAGTCAAAGTGCGATTCACTTGAGCAAGAATTTGAGTTTTCACTCGAGGTCAAAACACATTGATGTGAGGTATTACTGGATACGTGATGTACTGGAAGCTAAGGAAATGTTGTTGAAGAAAATTCATATAGACAAGAACAGTTCAGATATGATGACGAAGTCTCTACCGAAGGAGAAGTTCGAGTTCTGCAGAAGCGCGTCTGGAATGACGCATCCCTCCATCTAAGTCGGGAGGGGGAGATTGATAGGGTCAATCCCTCCCTAATGGAGGTGTGAAAAATATGTGATGTTCACATGAGTAAATTAAGCACACCTATTGCTTTGGTGACCCATTAATTAACGGAGTTGATTTTGTTGAAACTTGGAGCAACCTTTGTTGAAGGTAAGAAACAAATCTACAACCTTATGGTGGTAGGTGGTGATTTGTTTGACAAAGAAAGAAGAATGCATTGATGAGCATGCCAACATTGAGCATGAATCAAGGAAGAAGATTGACTTTGCTTCCATGCATGTTACATGCAAATGCATGAATTGCACAAAGATGTTTGCCTATATAAAGGCATGAGAAGTGGTGCAATAAATATAGAAGAACAATAAGGTTGAGATCATCTTGTATGTGATCAAGAGTGAGAGATAGAAAGAAAACTCCAAGTAGAGAGTTTTGTGTGTGTAGCAAAATAAAGTGTGTGAGAGTGTATCCCTTCAAGTATGAGTCTTGAAGTAGTGTTTATCTCGGTGTAACCTTTCTTCGTATAGTGAAGGTTCTTTATTGTTGCTACCCGTGGACGTAGGCACTTTGCCGAACCACGTTAAATCCGCGCATTCTCTATCATTTTTATTTTTCGCTTGTGGTTGTGAGTTATTTCGATTTCCATTCTACAGTTCATTCTTCCGTATTTCCCGAGGGAGATACATATATAATCAAATAGACTGTCCTTCACCTAGTAGCATGATCAATTCGGTAATCATCATTTAGGGTTTTGGTATAATTGGACAGATAGTACGGATGGTGAGTTTATCCCCGGAAATATATGGACGGTCAGAACAGTATGGCCAAAGGTAAGAGTCCCCCAATTTGTAAGATACATGTATGGCCGGTCTCATGAGAGCGTAGCCAAAAACCTAAAAAAACACACAATGGTGATTAATTGCTGAGATGTGATATGTGAGATCTGTCCTTGTTTGCTTGGACATCTATCATATGGTGATCGATTTGATAGTCTGATGTAGCCCATGGATAGAACTGGTTCCAAAAGAAATGGATGCTTCAACAAACAACTACTTACATGTAGTGGTAAAACCCCGACAATGTCAATTGATCGACTTGGCTAGGGTCAGACGTGTACTCCTGGTCCATAGTTCAGTTTTTTTTGCTCAAAGGTAAATATTTTCGATCACTTACATCCACTTCATTTCATTTTCTCATCAAGTCAACTATATAATCATATTTCCATACTCATGCGATATATGCATGTATTAGTGAAAAATCCTTTTATTATATATAATATAATCCACCTACTTATGAGTGTTTACACTCAAGAACCATGATAGCGCCAAGCTATAGGTCTCAATCTAACATAATGTCACGAGCTTACTCTTTTGCTATGCAACTCGTGCGGCCTTAGCAGCTCCCTTATGCTAAGTCAGTCTTACTCTCGCAAATGCCCTGCTAGAACAATTGAAAGGCAAAGAAGAATATCTCGAAAGAGAACTTATATTGAACAAGAGAGAACTTACAAGTATGCTTGATAGTTTGCTTGATTACTTGATGATGTAAATGAGAGGGGTGCCTTGCTATTTATAGGCCTCCTCATCCTACTTTACAAGTTCTAGATACTTCTAGGACTATGTATATTCTAGATAACTCTCCTTGAGTCTATCCAAATCTACAAGGCTAGAGAGTTCTAGATAATTCTCCTTAAGTCTATCCAAATCTATAAGACTTTGAGATTATCCTTGAGTGTTCTAGAGGATTCTTGAATAGTCTAGTTCCACTAGCCTCTCCAAGGTTCTAGAGATTTCCGGAAATGTCCCAAGGCTTCTTGAGACTTCTAACATCTTCTAGGTTCTTCCAAAGGGTTCCACCATATTCCGGACCCGCCTAGAATGCTCAAGGTAAAATTTTGCTTAAGTTTGGCGGGATGTGACATTCTCCCCCACCGAATCCCGCGATGCCCTCATCGCGCTTCATTGTATTGCTGGATCATGTCCTTGAACTGCCAAAGCGTATCCTCGGACTCCCAGCTTGCTTCCGTATCGGGCAGACCTCGCCACTTGATGAGGTACTCTTTGTAACTTGGTACGCCTCGACGTCGAATGACCCGATCTGCGAGCACTTCATCGACTTCCTTGTCGAAGTTGGTGATTACCGCCGTTGGTGCCCGATGCGATATACCCCTTGATGGGTCTTCCTCGTCCTCATTGTATGGCTTCAACATACTCACGTGGAAGACCGGATGTATCTTTAACTTGGGCGGGAGTTTGAGCTTGTATGAAACTTTGCCTATGCGCTTGATCACCTCAAACGGTCCTTCATACCTGCGGATCAAGCCCTTGTGCACCTTCCTAAAGGCCTTGAACTGTTGCGGCAAGAGTTTCACAAGTACAAGGTCGCCTTCCTTGAACTCGACATGCCTCCTCTTCTTGTCTGCCCACTTCTTCATCCTCTTGGCAGCCTTGTGCAACGCCGCTCGAGCTAACTCTGCTTGCTCGTGCCATGACTTGGCAAACTTAAATGCGGCTGGGCTCTTCCCTTCATAGTGAGTGGCAATGGATAGAGGGGTAGTAGGCTGCTGTCCCAAAACGATCTCAAAAGGACTTTTGTTGGTGGCCTCACTTTGCTGCAGGTTGTAGGAAAACTGCGCCACATCTAGAAGCTTGGCCCAATCCTTTTGATTGGCACTCACATAGTGCCGCAAGTATAGCTCCAAGAGAGCATTGATGCGTTCCGTTTGACCGTCGCTTTGTGGATGGAAGCTTGTTGAAAAGTTCAAATCTGACCCCAACATTTTGAATAGCTCCGTCCAAAATCTCCCCGTGAAGCGCGGGTCTCTGTCGCTGACAATGTTCTTTGGAACTCCCCAAAGCTTGACTACATTGCGTAGGAATAGCCTTGCTGTCTCCTCCGCGGTACAGTCGGCTGATGCGGCCATGAAGGTTGCATACTTGCTGAATCTGTCCACTACCACTATGATGCTCCCAAACTGCTCGGACTTCGGCAGGCAAGTGATGAAGTCCATAGAGACACTCTCCCATGGTCTCTCGGGAATGGGTAAAGGGTCTAGCAAGCCCCCCGGCTGCTGCTGAACTATCTTGTCTTGTTGGCAAACTAGACAAGTCCGCACATACTCTTCGACCCCGTCCCGCATCCTTGGCCAATAATACATGGACTTTAGCAAGGCAAGTGTGCGTTTCATACCTGGGTGGCCGGCCGATTTGGAATCATGACACTCCTTGATTAGCTCCCTTCGCAAGCTTCCCCACTTTGGTACGTAGATGCGGCGGCCTGTTGTATAGAGAAGGTCGTCGTCTAGCCAAAACCTCCGAGTTTTGCCTTCTTTTACTAAGGTGATGAGGCTTTGTGCTTGAGGGTCTACCCTTAGTCCCTCCTTGATCTTGCTTAGCAATGGGCTAGTGACTTGCGAGATGCTTGCAAACTCCGTCTTGCGGCTTAGTGCATCCGCTACCACGTTCGCCTTCCCGGGTTTGTACTCCATGGTGTAGTCAAATTCCGCCAAGAAGTCTTGCCACCTTGCTTGCTTTGGACTTAGCTTCTTTTGAGTTTGGAAGAAGCTTGTTGCTACATTGTCGGTCATGATCACGAACTTGGTCCCAAGCAAGTAATGTCGCCACACTCGAAGGCAATGGATGATGGCAGTCATCTCTTTCTCTTGCACGGTGTAGCGCCGCTCCGTGTCATTGAGCTTCCGACTCTCATAAGCAATTGGATGTCCTTCTTGCATGAGGACTCCACCGATGGCAAAGTCGGAAGCATCGGTGTGCACTTCGTATGGCTTGGAGTGATCCGGTAGGCTAAGTACGGGCTCCTCGCATATTGCCTTCTTCAAGTCTTCAAAGGCTTCTTGACACTTTGTTGTCCATTCCCATGCCTTGTTCTTCTTGAGAAGGTCAGTTAATGGTGCAGCCCTCGCCGAGTATCCCTTGATAAAGCGGCGATAATAGTTAACTAGCCCAAGAAAAGATCTTAAGTCATGTACCTTGGTGGGTGGTTCCCATTCTTGGATGGAATGCACTTTGCAATCCTCCATCATAAGCTTGCCGTCCTTGATCTTGTGTCCTAAGAACGACACTTCCGGCTTCGCGAATGAGCATTTCTCCATCTTGACGTATAGCTGGTTTTCCCGCAAAACATTGAGCACTTCCCGCAAATGCTCCACATGCTCCCGCATGGTCTTGCTATATACCACTATGTCGTCCAAGTAGACGACCACAAACCGATCCAAGTAGGGGTGGAATAACTTGTTCATCAAGGTGCAAAATGTCGCCGGTGCATTAGTTAGACCAAATGGCATGACCATGAATTCATAAGAACCGTACCTTGTGATGCATGCGGTCTTTGGCTCATCCCCTTCCGCAATGCGCACTTGGTAGTACCCCGAACGAAGGTCTAACTTTGAGAAGTAGCGTGCATGACCCAATTGATCAAAGAGATCGGCAATGAGAGGGATAGGGTACTTGTTCTTTACCGTGATCTTGTTGAGCGCCCTATAGTCAATGCACATGCGTAGAGATCCGTCCTTCTTCTTTTGGAACAATACCGGGGCACCGAATGGGGCTTTCGAAGGTCTAATGAACCCCGCGTCCAAAAGTTCCTTCAATTGCCTCCTTAGTTCTGCTAACTCCGGTGGCGCCATGCGGTATGCACCCATGGCGGGTGGTTTGGTCCCTGGTTCCAACTCTATCTCATGGTCGATCTCTCTCCTTGGGGGTAGTCTCTTGGGCAGCTCCGCGGGTGATACATCCTTGAACTCCTCAAGAACTGCTGCTACCTCCTTGGGCATGTCATCTTGAGGCCTTGGCTCCTCATCATCAAACTCACTAAGGATGGCCAAGTAGCTCTCCTCTTCCCTCTTGATGCCTTTCTTGAATTGTAGTGCCGACAAGACCTTGATGTCTTGCTTTGCTCCTCGGGTTGTTGGCACCACACACGACCTCTCGCCATCCATAATGCATAAGCTATTGGCGAATGGCACCGGGAATGCCTTGACTTGATCATGGAATTCCAACCCCAAGACTACCTTGTAGTCATCCATCGGTACAATCGAGAAGTCTAGGTTCCCACACCAAGCTCCCACGCTTGTCTTGACTCCTCGAACTACTCCTTATATTGGGCGGGCAGGTGAGTTAACCGCCTTAATGGAACCTCCTCCATTTGTTGCCTTAAGTCCAAGCTTGCGTGCTTCTTCAACGGAAATAAAGTTGTGAGTTGCCCCCGTGTCGAGCATCGCCGTTGTTGGCTTCCCACATATGGTGATGTCCGTATAGAGCAAACCTTTGGCTTGGACCTTGGGTGTTGAGCGGATAGCATTAAGCACCTGCAAAGACCCCAAATGTGCACCTCCATTGCCACCCTCGGCTTCACTCTCGCCTTGATGACTTCCCAAGAGCGCGCTTAGTGCTCTCCTTTGTGGGCAATGTCTAGCCCAATGCGGACCATCGCATAAGAAGCACTTGTTGTCATTTGGCTTGTCCGAGCTCCGCATGTCTCTTGACTTGCCTTTATCCTTGAACCTTGCCGAGTGGCTCTCACGGCGGGGCTCCTCCTTGCGTTGGATTTTGTCTCCCCCACCTTTGGCATAGCTGCTCCTCTTCTCCTTGGGCTTGGTGGACTCTCTTGGACTTGAGAAATCAACTAAGCTTTCGGCCACGGCTATGGCGGTAGCAAGGTCTTGCACTCCTCGTCGCCTTAGCTCCGTCTTGGTCCATGATTGGAGACCATCCATGAAGTTGAAGAGAGCATCCTTGTCGGATAGGTCGGGAATCTCAAGCACCAAGTTAGTGAATTCTCTAACATAATCACAAATTGGCCCGGTGTGCTTGAGCCTTCGCAAGCGAGCTCTTGCCTCATCCTCGGCATTCTCGGGATAAAACTGCTTCTTAAGCTCTTTCACAAAGTCATCAAAGGTAGAGATGGTGCACGTACCTCTTTCGACATCTCCTCGCCTTCTCCTCCACCATAACATGGCGGTGTCGGTGAGATAAAGAGACGCGGTCTTTATCTTGGCATCTTCCTCCATGATGCCTACGGCCCCAAAGTATTGATCTAGCCCCCATAAGAAGTTGTCTACTTCTCGAGCGTTGCGCATGCCTCCGAAGCTCTTTGGCTTTGGCGCCTCGATCCGCTTGGCCTCTACGCTACTGCTGGTGCTAGCCCCCGCGGCTAGTGCGCGCTTGCATAGGGCAAGGTCTGCCTGCATAGCTTCCATGCGTGCAGAATCTGCCTGCATCTCCTCCATGCGTGCAAGCATGCTATTGTGCTCCCTTTCTTGAACTTTACGCATCCGGGCGAGTTCCCCCATGAACTCCTCGCGAACCTTGTCTATCTCGCCTTGCAAGGACTCCTCTAGCTTGAGCATCATGCCCTTGATCGCAGTGTGGATTGCGGCATCCTCTGCCTCCAAGTCTTCCACCTGGGCTCCCATGCCACTCACGCTCTCTTCCACTTGGGTTAGTCGTGAGTCGATTGCAGCTAGTATGTCCTTCATTCGTTCCTTCTTTGGAACCGTCGGGTTGACAAGTTCTTCATGACCCTTCTCTTGCGTGTCGTCGGAAACACTACCAACAGGATTGCCGTTCTTTGCCATTGTGTCGAGCTAGCCTCTTGATCGAACTTCGGCTCTGATACCAACTGTCACGAGCTTACTCTTTTGCTATGCAACTCGTGCGGCCTTAGCAGCTCCCTTATGCTAAGTCAGCCTTACTCTCGCAAATGCCCTGCTAGAACAATTGAAAGGCAAAGAAGAATATCTCGAAAGAGAACTTATATTGAACAAGAGAGAACTTACAAGTATGCTTGATAGTTTGCTTGATTACTTGATGATGTAAATGAGAGGGGTGCCTTGCTATTTATAGGCCTCCTCATCCTACTTTACAAGTTCTAGATACTTCTAGGACTATGTATATTCTAGATAACTCTCCTTGAGTCTATCCAAATCTACAAGGCTAGAGAGTTCTAGATAATTCTCCTTAAGTCTATCCAAATCTATAAGACTTTGAGATTATCCTTGAGTGTTCTAGAGGATTCTTGAATAGTCTAGTTCCACTAGCCTCTCCAAGGTTCTAGAGATTTCCGGAAATGTCCCAAGGCTTCTTGAGACTTCTAACATCTTCTAGGTTCTTCCAAAGGGTTCCACCATATTCCGGACCCGCCTAGAATGCTCAAGGTAAAATTTTGCTTAAGTTTGGCGGGATGTGACAATAGGCAACCTATCCTCAAACACCCTCAGAGTAAGGCGTGTTGACACTCAATCAAGTGTTTAATCTCTGAATCACTCGGCCAACTCTTTAGGTACATACGATGGAGAGCTGGCTTAGTGATATGGCATCAGAAGGAGAGTAGGGAGTGAAGCTTAAGTTATAATGGTATGTGGGTATTCATGGTAGTGGTTGCTTTCACTTTCACAAAGGGGGTTGAGTATCACTGTATCACAGCATATGATTCTCTCTTTAACTTCAACGATCGTTGATCACTATCAGTTGGGTGGGTCTTTTATGTTTATGGGGTAAGGCTGCGGATAGGTCAGAAACTCAGAACTGCAAAGCTAATCTCATATCAACATCGATGGTCACCAGCGACGCGCTTTGTTCCAGAATTCGAAGGTAAATTAAAACTGCAAGTTAGCTGCAGGTTTTGGATTCTTTGGGGATTTTCCCAACCTCTGCTCACGGCCTCACCCATTTACTTCATCACAAAAGTGAGGCAATAATGTCCCATCAATTTTTATATTTAGAGACATGAATTGAAGTTTCAAAATTTGGCATTTGACCAAAAGAAATACATGAAAAGATTACTATGATAAATCACTTCAAGTCTTCAAGATAGCAAAAAAGATGTTAAGGCGTAAAAGAAGTGTTTCAGCATACCATATGATAGTATTTTCTCATGATACACTTCCTCGATCATTCATATGATGAAAGCCATTTGTATTAGACAAGTACATGGTTTATAATAAGTTGATGTATAATAAGCATCCAGTGGATGTATGCAATAAACCCTTTTTGCTTGCTTTGATCAAACACTGGAAATTATGAGTACTGTAAAATGTGCTTCATGAATTTTATAGCATTTAGGTTTATAGAGGTGAAATGTCGTGTGCCAAAAACATCTTGATGAGAAAGAAAGCCTGTTTATTCCCTTACAATGACTTATAGTGGGAAACCGACTCATTGAAGTACCATAACATAAGGATAATGGAGGGCAAGGAATTTCAAAGTCGCTTGGACTTGGGGAACGAATAATTTTGAGGACCCTTTAAGAAACAACAAAGCTTGTGGAATTTGAAGAATAAAGGAAAGTGGGAATTTTTACGAGAGGCTTTGGAACCCTCTTTAGCGGTGTCAATTACAAAGAAATAGCACAAACCACCCAAATAGAATCACAGTCACAAAGGACTCACAGCCATCATTCTTTGGACTGCTTTAGCTTCTCCACTTTTTGAATGGAAAGTTCAATCACTATATGAGAGATAGGAATAACAAAAGCTCAACAGCAAAAATGTGGTTGTAGTCTTGAATTGTAAGTAATTGATTCCAACTAGTTATCGAAAAAAAGTAATTGATTCCAACTTGGGCCACAATTAAAGAAAAAAAATAGTGATAACTATAGTCGATCTTCTTACAGCCAAACACAAACAAAAGCGTTAACAAAAAAACGTTGTAACTTACAAGATAGGCATGACCAAAAATCAAAATCTTCGAGAATGGAAAACTAGGAGGATTCACTATCCCGAAACTGGGACAATAGGAGGATATGGTATTAGGCAACATCATGCCAATCAATGTGGACAAAAGTCGTTGTCAAACCATTAACCAACTTTGATCAAACCACAAGCAAGCGAACGTACGAGTAGAGTAGCTCAGTGGACAGCGGCTAATGCAAGATTTCATCAACTTATTCACGATCAAGAAGAGTTTTTTTTTTTCAAAATAAATTGTCACAAATAGTACGTTGATCTCTAAAGAACTCATTTACAAATTACAATCATGTTTTCCTAATTTTATAACTTTTTTAATGTACCATTTTATACCTAGATACTCACAACAAGTGTCCTTGGTTTTCTTCACTACATTTGTCTTCCTTGGGTGAAAAAATTGGTCACGTTATTTTCAACATTAGCAGGTTGGTTTGGTTTGTGTTCTTTGTTTGAACTTTGTCGATCTCTCTAAAATCTCAGTTGTAATCTTCTGACCCAACAACAAAGAATTAAAGATCTAAAATTACATAGAACTAAGAGAAATTGGCTGACTAAAGAATGGGGATACGATCCTTTTTTACCACTTCTCATTTGTACTACTCTCTGTGCTTCCCTGTTTCCCGTATTCATTTCTCAATAATTGCGCTTCTATTTTTAAATTAACCACATAATTACGAATATATTAAGACTTGCGTTACTTAAGGATATGATTTTGAATTAAAATTTCTTGCCAATTTGCATTAACAAAGTACTTGCTTTAATTTACAAATAACGCTAAAAAAGGGTATTGTGTCAGATTTATATAGTATCCAAAAGTGAAATCGGGATTTGTAATCGTGGATTACAACTGTTTTGACTGGATTTTATACGTAGCAATCATATGATAATAGTTTGGTACCAACCACCAATTGAGTACCTTTTGATGTTTAGCTAGAAAATGACAATGGCTTTGAACTTTATTGACAATTGTAAATTGTTTGCAATTGTTAACACATTGTTGTTCAAAGGCTATAGCTTTTTTAGAGTTAGCTCAGATGGCGCAAAGCTAGAGATGTCTCAAGTTAAATTAAGTTCGGGTATTATTCAATTTTTATCAAGTATAATTAAGAAAACAATTATCGAAGGTATGGAGCAGAATTTCGAATCAAGACCATCTTAATTTTGAAATCAAGGTACGTGCATGAATTGGTGCATGGTGATAATTCATTAGATTAGATAATACTAGATTTGCATTTTAATTTGCACATGAAGATCCGTGTTCTAGTTTTAGTTAATCATTCGAGTAGATAATCCGTCACATCAACTCCTTCTGACCAAAAAATTAACAATAAAACTCACAAGAATCATATTGTGTACTTAACAATATTGTTCCCAAATTAAATAATCGTAGGCATGTGGAGTCCCCCTTCTCAATAATTTTAGTTAATTTTGTTCCACAAACAAAATCAATTTGAAAGCAAATTTTATGTAATTTGAGTTCACTATTTGATCTGTGATAGTGAGATTCGGTATCCTATGTAATGGTGTGTGGATTAATAGAACTTGATGCAGGGAGGGAGTTAGGATTAGATATTAGCTTGGACTGATCATTTTTAATATAATATAGCTGGGTGAAGTCATATATCAACTTAGTATAATATTTGATAAAATAAGGGAAGTTCTATGCTACAACTCTCTTAGCCCATATATCATTTTCTATGGGTGAGAGTTGGTGCCGAAACTGACCGTCCCGTACTGAATACTGACGGGTCGGGACGAATCGGTAAATTTTTTTTCGTCTGGTACTAAATTTAATACCGACACTTTTATAAACGGTTCGGTTCGGTATATGTATAATTCGTACCGAATGTATAAAATATATTAAATCTATGATGTGATGTTTTCTTTAGCTTTTTAGGTCTACATTGTATTTTTAAAGACTTATAATATTAATTTAGATTAGCTAATAGTTATAAATAGAGAAATACATGCAAAAGTGTATAATTTTACCGAACCGAACTCATCCCGAATCAATATGTACGAGTTTAATTCGGTATCAGTTTCAAATTTATAATCCCAAACCGAAAATTGAAACCGAATAAATCGATAATATCGACCGAATCCCGAACTGGACCGTATCGGTTCCAGCCCTACCATCCTCAGTAATTGTTGACTTGATGGGTTGCTTCTTCGAGTTTTTCCTGGATCATAACCACGGATGTGCTCAGGGCTCCCTTGTCTAATTACTTTTATTTCATAAAAAAAATTAGCAGAGTTTTTATTAGGTTTTCGTTCAACATCAAGAGGTTAATTGGATTATATTGTGGTAGTTCACGTGTCTTGATTTATGTCGAATGAATGAATGAAGTGGACATTGCACACTATCGAAAAATGTGTGTTGGCTTCAAATTAGGTTGTTGTTCTCAAGAGTGGCATAGTCGAACTTGGCAGCTTGGGGGTCATACGTTTAGCTTAATGATCAACTAGTGGAATGTACGTTTGTCTAAGAACTTGTATTTTGGACATGAATAGGTATCGTGTAGCAACTCAGACCAATTTTTATTTTATTGAAATAATGCATCGATTTCATTGGTGTCAATTGGATCTTGCAATTGTATCGATGCCAGTCAATTTTCAGATATCGATATATTGCATAAGATTTATAGAGATATGGATTTCATTTACAATAGACTTCGAATAAGGTGTATATATAATTATAGAATTTATGTTTGTTTTGAAGTGAAAGTTAGATTGCATTAGAGTTATCTTCTTTCTTTTTACACCAAATGTCCTATCTTTTTATTTACGTAATCATAAGAATTGTTAGAGATCTCAAATTCTTATCACACTTCGTGGATTCAAGAAAATATTAGTTATTCTGAAAAAAAATCTTATTAAGTAAAAGTTACACGATCTTTTTAATGCATTTTTAGAATATGAACCCAAATTTAGAAGGTGATAAAGCATTATGAAACCAATGGGCAATGTTATGGCATAAATGGCGCAAAGACCCGTCATCCATTTTCCCCCAACCTTCTCACAAACCCAACTTCAACAAAATTGGCAGAATTCATCATATTCTGACACGTGGACCGTGAGATCATCATCATATCATCCCCCCCGACATTAATCTAGAGATCACACTTTCAGTCATCACTCTCCCCTTTCCCTCTCTATCTCTCCCTTTCTTCCCCCCAACAAATCCACATACACACACACACACACACACTCTCTCTCTCTCTCTCTCTCTCATATTTACACCTCCCCCACCCTTCCCTATTTACTCCACCAGCTCCACCACTCTCTCTTCTCCTCTGTCTCTCTCAAAGACAAACAGGAAATTGAAGCAACAAACAACAACACACTCTCACCCACTTGCACTCCCCAAACCCTACACCCTCTCCCTCACCATTCTCCATTTCCTCCTCAAAACAACCCAGAAGAAAAAAAGCTTCCACCTTTCAACTCATGGGAACCTGCACCTCCAAACCACCAAAACCAAACCCCTACGCCTCCAGAGACCCAAATGACCAATCTGACCCTCCCCAAACCCCCAAATCCCTCCCCTCCCTAACCCCCCACCACTCCTCCAAAGACGACGCCGTCTCCGCCCACCGCCACTCCCACTCCCACTCCCAGTCCCCCTTCTTCCCTTTCTACTCCCCCAGCCCCGCCCACTACCTCAAGAAGTCTCCGGCCACCGCTACCAAGACCAAGAGCGGCGCCTCCACTCCCAGCCGCTTTTTCCGGCGACCCTTCCCGCCGCCGTCGCCGGCGAAGCACATTAAGGCCGTGCTGGCGCGGCGGCTCGGGAAAAAGGCGTCGGCTTCGGTGGCGATACCGGAAGACTGTGAAGATGAGGATGGAGTTGATCTGGATAAGAGGTTTGGGTTCTCTAAAGAGTTAACTAGCAGATTGGAGGTAGGGGATGAAGTGGGGCGGGGGCATTTTGGGTATACTTGCTCTGCTGTCTTCAAAAAGGGTGAGTTTAAGGGCCAGCAGGTAGCTGTCAAAGTCATCCCTAAAGCAAAGGTTGGTGCTTTAATTACCTTTATCTCCTTCCCTCTCTGTTTTAGCTTCAGGGTTGGATTCCAATGCTCTTATTTGCTTCATTTTTTGAATAAAGTTTTGTTCTTTTTGCTGCATTTGAGCCTTTTCTTTGTTACAATGGCGGGTTGTTGATTAGAAACTAACCTGGGTTTAGTGTTAAATTTGAGGCGATTAGTATTAGATTAGGCCGAAGATCTTTGGAAGATGTTGTCATGTGTTGTAGATGAATGGACTCTCTTGGAGTCTTTCCGGATGTGGGAACATTAGGCATTAATTTAAGATGTATACAACTCTGCGTACCGGAACAATGAGTGAGCGAGGCCTAAAGCGACCAACTTGTCGGTTTGTTGCCTTTTCTCTCTGTCAATGATAGGTATCGACCCTATTGGCTTACTTGATCCACCTGAATGGTTAACATCGCGATTTGTCCAAACTAAACTTTGGATGTTTTGTTCTCAATCACATTATGGTCTGAAAGGCAGTTTTCTCTTAACAGTCTGTATTTTTTTGTGATTGGTTGAATTCCATGGAAATGGGGATAGGAACAAACGCTTCTTTAATGGCTTCTTCATATAACAAAGTTTTTTCTAAAGGATAAACAGAAAATGCAGTCCAATGGTTGTGAGTGGGCCAAATCATTGATAAAAAGTCATGGTTCTTACTGTGGTATTGGCCTTGACAGGGCCATACAATTCGATTAGATCATATGCATGGCCATTCGGATTATGGCCAGCAACTCTCCAAGCATACAGCCATCTAAAACTGGCCAAAACCATTGGTGGGACCTGTTTCACTACTACAAGCCGCAGTAGGTGTTCTGATGCTTATTCCAAGAGGAAAAAAACAATGTACTTAATATCGTATGATTTTTCTTATTCTTATGATCCTGCAAGATGGAAGTGGCTTACCGGTAATAGGAGTTGTATGAACAATTCCTAATATAGTTCCTTGAATCAAGATCTAAGTGTGTAACCAATATCAAAGGAGTAGGATGATTGAAATCATGTATCAAATGCCAAGACCTACCTAACTTATAAAAGATAATGACTAGTACATTTGAAGATTGATTAGTACAAATCTACCCCTTTGACCAATGTGAAGTCAGAGCAAGAGAAATGTTCCAAAACCCGGGCTAATTGAATATTGGAATTTATCAACTCATAAATCTCTTTTGCTTCAAGTAAGTTGTTGAGGTTAAATTTGATTTATGAGGCACCTGATAAAGTATACAGAGAGGGTCTGTGATACATTGAGATATGAACTCATTACATGTATGAAGTAAAACATCGTTGCAACATAATGCTATACAATACGGTTGTTATTTTTCGTTTCTTTTGTTCTTTGTATGTGAATTTAATGCATTTTCTGCTATTTTGACTGCGGTTCTGTTAATTTTGTTTGATAATGTATATTTTATTGTCAGATGACAACTGCTATCGCAATTGAGGATGTAAGAAGGGAGGTCAAAATATTGCGTGCCTTGACTGGACATACAAATCTTGTTCAGTTCTATGATGCATTTGAAGATAGTGATAATGTCTACATAGTAATGGAGTAAGCTTATTAGTTGACTTCCCTTTTAAAAGAACATTTTATCGTGCGTTTGCACAAATTATAATTATTCAGCACACTTCAAAGTCATATCATTCTCAATACGTCATAAGATTTCCGTCTATTGATTATCATGGGTGTGGTATAATACTGGTTTGTATATTTCATTCTACATTAACTCATCTCTAACATTATGCTATGCAACTTTGCATTGCAGGTTGTGTGAAGGTGGGGAACTTTTGGATAGAATACTTTCAAGGTATGCTTTAGATTTTAAATATGTAGATATTAAAAATCTTCATTGGAACTTCCAGATGTTGTGAATAACCACTAATTATTGTATGTTCTATTACTTCTTAAGGGGCGGAAAATACTCTGAAGATGATGCAAAGACTGTCATGGTTCAAATACTGAACGTTGTTGCATTTTGTCATCTTCAGGGTGTGGTGCACCGCGATCTTAAGCCAGAGGTGGAACTTTTCTTTTCCTTTGTATATAATTAGTAGATAACATG
The DNA here is from genome assembly GCF_933775445.1 of Argentina anserina. Classification (NCBI taxonomy): domain Eukaryota; kingdom Viridiplantae; phylum Streptophyta; class Magnoliopsida; order Rosales; family Rosaceae; genus Argentina; species Argentina anserina. Next base: position 4,327,267 of record NC_065873.1, on the reverse strand, counting down.
CCTTTATTATAGTTACCTAAAAACTGTTTAAAATTATTGTACTTGTACATGATCGATATTTGTATAGTGTGGACTGAAATTAAACATTATTCCAAGTAGGTCTATCACCTATTCTGAAATTTTCATCTAGAGGAATGAGTACGTTTGAATACTTGCAATCATCACAGTCGATTTTAAGTTGGTCTCAAAGTAATGAGTTTGTATCTTAAGTTAACTGGTTTCTGACATCATTTCTCTGTAGTTCTAAAGTTTTGTAATTTCCCCCCACCTTTTAGGTGAACTTAAACTAAAATGTTCAAATGGTAGTTTCCCCTTAGATGTTCGTTTCTACAAACTAGACAAGAAAATGAGGGTTATGGAACATCATAACAGGCTACATGACATTGTTTTCTGTTGACAAAGATTTTCTTACACCCGACTGTCCTTCGTCAATATGTTTCTGGCTTTTTTTATCATGGCAGCTATGCTTTTGCGTCCTGTTCTCTATATATTAAACTAATTCTCTTGTTCCTTTATTTTCAGAACTTTTTGTATACTGCTAAGGATGAGAGTTCGCCATTGAAAGCCATTGACTTTGGCTTATCAGATTTTGCCAAACCAGGTCTGTTCTTTCTTAATGACACGATTGCTTTTGTTATCAATTTCTTCATACTATGGATGAGATTTTGACACTCATTCTGGCTTACAGATGAGAGGCTTAATGATATTGTTGGAAGTGCATACTACGTGGCTCCTGAGGTTCTACATAGATCTTATAGTTCGGAGGCTGATGTATGGAGTATAGGTGTAATAGCATATATTCTCTTATGTGGTAGTCGGCCATTTTGGGCTCGGACAGAGTCTGGAATTTTTCGAGCGGTCTTGAAAGCTGATCCCAGTTTTGATGAAGCACCTTGGCCTTCATTATCTCTTGAAGCGAAGGACTTCGTCAAACGGTTATTAAATAAGGACCCTCGGAAGCGGATGACAGCTGCTCAAGCATTAAGTGAGTACTCCATTTCTCTCTGATGTTTTCAGTTTCTGCTATATTGTATGGAGCCCCTTAGTCACTGGCCGTAATCTTTTGTTGGCAGGTCATCCTTGGATGAGGAATTATAATGATGTAAAAATGCCCCTTGATATCTTAATATTTAGACTCATGAAGATGTACATGCGATCGTCATCCCTTCGAAAGGCTGCTTTAAGGGTGTGTATATGTTTTTTCACTCATAAAAGAAGCGAGACTTTATGTTGTTCCGATCAGTTCTTTTGGTCCTAAAGAAATTTCTATAGCACAAATTTTGTCGGTTTCCCTATCACTCTAAAGTTCTAAAAAAAAATTTCACTTTTTTTCTTAACTATTATCTGGGAAAATGGCTTCCTCGAACTTCCTTTTTAAATATGTTTCCATTTTTGCAATTTCACATATTATTTGTTTTTTCTTTGCATATTTATATATTCGAGACCTTTGCAATTTAACAATCTCTTAGTATTCATTTACGTAAATGTGTCAGGCGTTGTCTAAGACATTGACTGTGGATGAACTCTATTATCTGAAGGAGCAGTTTGCATTATTAGTACCAAACAAGAATGGGACTATCACTCTTGACAATATTAGAATGGTTGGTCTCTCTCTCTCTCTCTCTCTCTCTCTCTCTGTAGACACATTATTTATATACACAAAAACTTAGATGAGATAAATTGATGTGCCAAGTTTTCTTTTGGTTTTGTCTTTGCACAGGCTCTAATGAAAAATGCTACAGATGCAATGAAGGAGTCTCGGATTCCTGATCTTATTGCATCGGTAGTAAGCTATAACTTCTTTGTTAATTTTCCTTTGATGTTCATGATTTTTGCAATAGTTATGCACTTATATATGTTACATAGGTTCTGACTGATTAATAATCTTCCATGACAGCTAAATGCACTTCATTACAGAAGAATGGATTTTGAGGAGTTCTGTGCAGCTGCGCTGAGTGTACATCAGCTTGAGGCACTTGATCATTGGGAGCAACATGCTCGATGTGCATATGAACTTTTTGAGAAGGATGGAAACAGGGCAATTGTCATTGAAGAACTTGCTTCAGTAAGTTGATTGTTCTTTGTTACATTTTGCAGTCAGACTACATTAAATTATGAACTTGAATCCCAATTTTAACCAAAAATGACAAACACAGATTAGTTATAATTCTGACCTCTAGATTAAATATAAAAGATATACAAGGCTTGGTTATCTGACGACTAGTAACACTTTCTGCGACCTCTATTCAGGAACTTGGACTTGGTCCCTCCATTCCATTACATGTGGTTCTCCATGACTGGATTAGGCACACTGATGGGAAATTAAGCTTCCTTGGGTTTGTAAAGTTATTGCATGGTGTGTCCAGCCGGACATTTGTGAAGGCTCAGTGAAGATATGCAGTAGTATTTATATATGCGTTTTAGCCAAATGGAATGAGCATGTGTTGCATAAACTTGGTGCACCAAATGGTTGATTTTCGAGATCTGGAGGTCTTTCAAGATGGTCCATTTCAACCGGCTTTTGCAACACCCAGTGAATTGGAGTAAGCAATTCATCAATATTAGAAGTACCCCCGACACTGCCCGTACAAGCTTGGTTACTGGTTTGAATGTTGCCTGGATCTTGAGTGTAAAGCTGTAGTTAGTTTGCCTAAATGGGCAATTACATATTTATTCTTCACTTGTTTAACGTTGCTGCCTTGTATACGTTAAATCGTGGTCTGCAATATCAGAGTTCTAAATTATGGCTAAGATCAAAACAAAGTCCTACGTTGCTTCAACTTATATGTCAATTGACATGAAACTGCTATATGGGGTTAGCCTGGTTTGGTATCATATGATCTCTCTAATTTTTAAGTAGATTATTTGTCAAGGTTATTGAGTTTAGCTTATTCTCAGAGCAAGATTTTACATTTTATTTGAACTCATGATTTACGCCTGATTTCAACCGCTTCCCTGTGAAATCTGTTATCAAAGTTGATGACCCAAACGAGGTTTCTCTTCTCCTTTTTGGATTAACTTAATCGTACCTTTTATGTACTGAAGAGATTTTTTCTAATCCTACTAATTTTCCTGTTGTAATTTGGACAGGAAAAACAAGCCCTATTATAGAGGCCCTTCAATTTCTCATCAATTCAACAAGTTCCAGTTCAAACTTCTAGTCAATATTCGTTCTCAAATATAAGTCCTCAAACTACACAGAAGGGTATGGAGCGGCGAATGCTAACAACTCAAAATCTTTAACTGTAATAACCCGAATTTTCCAATTCATATTCCTAGTAATTTCTCCAAAATTATGAAATGGTGATTTGAGTAAAATCTCATTGTACGCCTTCGACTTAGTCATTGTTTGAAGTCGAATCGATTTCGAGAATCAAAAGCTTGAAAAACGATTATGTCTTTGAAAACTTTCTTCATGAAAGTCGTAGAGCTTGTCGAAACAAGTTCTAAGACACGTGGCATGCCTAAATCGGACATCGAATGAAAAAGTTATAAATAAAAAATGATGAAGAACATTTTTGAAAGTCGTAAAAATATGGGTAGAAAAGAAAGGAACACTAAAACAAGAAAATCATATTTTTTTTAAGAGGAGCCACACCCCCTTTTCTTTCTTTCTCTTCCTCCCTGACTCCTTCCCTCACCACAGAACTTCTCCGGCTGATTTCTCCGTCGTCCGGCCACCTCTTCGGCTGCCACCGGTCCCATTCGAACCGTCTCTCCTCCACCGTCCATTTGAGTCCAACCTCAAGCCACGTCGTCGTCTCGAGCTTTTCTGGCGACTCTAAGGTAAGAGGCTCATATGTTTCTGTATTTTCCTTTCCTCTTGGCATGAATTCAATGGTTTTGGAGCTCGGTTTAACGTTTTAAGAAATTGGTTGAAATTAGAATTTTAGGAACTTTCCGGCCACTTCCCGGACGTGTTGGCTCTTGCTGCTGTCACGAAAGGTAACCCTCTCTGTGTGATCTACATCTTTGTAGTTGAAATCGTGGCGTTTTGGTGAGATTTAGGCACCAGCGCGTTTGGTCTGGGTTAGAGTGATGGTTTGCTCTAGTGTCGTGCTCGTTGATACTAGCGTGTGCATATATAATTTGTATGTGTTTGGATTGAGTTGAGGGTATTGACTGATATTGTTGTGAGTATGTTTACGTTAAGTTATCTTATGTAACCGTATGTTGTTGTCTCAATGTTGTTGACTTATGAGGTTAAATGACTCTCCAATGACCTTGGAAGGTCATGAAGGGAGATTGCCTTTTGGCAATTATGAGGGCTATGAGAGATAGTAATAACAATGTTTTGTTTGCTTACCAAATTAAATTATTTTATTTAGGCTTTGGATTGGAAGCTTTGTGTTTGTCTTGGTGATATTGAAGGTATTGAGGGAATAAAAAGGGCGAGTAATACAATTGATGCAAATTCTTATATGCATCTTGTAATAACCCTAAATTTCAGTACATTATTTGAATTAATTTGAGTGCTATAAAGACATGAATTTCAGTTTAAATGAATTTGATTTGTTTGCAAACGTTACGAAACGGAAACGGAAACGTTCCGAGAACGTTTAATAAGAAAACGTTACGTTTCCGAACGAATTTATCGACTTTTATTTCGTCGCTCGGTTGCGAAAACTTCCTTCACGAAAGTTGTAGAGCTCGTCGATACGAGTTCGTGGATATGTGACGCGTTCTAATCGGACGACGTACGTAAAAGTTATTAACGACGAAAGTTAGTTTCCGATTTTGGGAGGGGGTATAAAAGGAAATGTTATCAGTTAGGGTTCCCATAATTGGAAACCCTTTCATTTCTCTCTCACCCCGCCTCCCTCAGTTCTCTCTCCCTCTCGACCCCGAGCTCACTCCCATCTCCCTCTCCCTCTCGACCCGAACTCTCTCTCTCTCTCTCTCTCTCTCTCCCTCGCACCCTCCCTCTCCTCACCGACGGCAGCTGCGCCTCACCGCCGTCCCCTGGGCATCACGAGACCCCCTGCTACCACCGCTAGCACGCCGTGCCTCTTTCCGCCGCCAAGGAGCCACAACGAAGAGGGAAGCTCCTGCACGAAGCTCTTCACCGATTCAAGCATTCCCGACGCGTTTTGGACTCCGATCTAGGTAAGGAGGCATTTGATTCATGGTTGTGATGTTTTTGGATGAATTGGGAGGTTGTTGGTGGAGATCGGAGAGAGGTGGAAGGAGAGTTACCGCCGCCTAGAGGCGGCACGTGGAGGAGCTTGGGAGGAGTAGGAGGCGGCCTAGGACCAGAGAGAGGAAGAGGGGAGAAAGGAGGAGGGTTTTGGGGTGGTGGTGACATCACACGCGCCGGTTTTGGGCTTGGCGCGTGGGCCCCACGCGCTGCCTGTCGGAGGTGGCGCGTGTACCCCACGCCCCGCCACGTGCGGCGGTGTGACAGTGTTTCCGATAGGGGTATTTTGGTAATTTACTTAAATGTAAATGTAAATTTTATTTACTACGGTAAATGAAATTAAATTTTACCTTCGGTAAATGTAAATATAAATTACTTTCAGTAAATGTAAAAAGTAATTTGTAAAAGGTAATTAGTAAATTTTATTTACTGAGATTGTATTTACATTAAACAGTATATATACGTACAGAAATACGTATATAATATTTATACGTACAGAAATACGTATATAATATTTATACGTACAGAAATACGTATATAATATTTATACGTACAGAAATACGTATTAATTGTATATTTGTACAGTAACCGTGAATAGTAACAGTGAACAGTAACCCTGAACAGTAACTTCGTAAAACCAAAAATTGCTGAACAGTATCCGATTATTACTGTTTCGGCATTTAAAGGTTTACGAAACGATTCTAAATTCTTTTCTTATCTTTTCAAGGTGATCGTTAAATCGAAGAAAGGAATTATCTTCGGGAATTGTGGAATTACGCTCAAGTCAATAAGGTGAGTAAAATCTCACATATTTACGAATCTACCCTCGCGGTGATTCAAGATTTTGCAAGAGTATTTAATAATGAATTACAACATGTATACAATTTAGTGGATTACATATATACTGTATAATGGTAATAAGTACATGTATATATATAATTCATTATATTATATACTGTTATTAATTCATTAGAAATGGTCATTTCGATGACGGAAGTTTGTGTATTGAGCATGTGTGGTGAAATATGACATGTATAAGATATAGTGGACTATATATATATTGTATAAATGGTAAATAAGTACGAATATATATAGCTTGCTATATGATATACTGTTATGATTTCATTACGATTATATTGAGCATGTGATTGAATTGTACAATATGATGTGAGATTATTGTACGTGATTTTTAACATTGTGATTGTTAAAATGTGAATTGTCTTCGGACCCGATTTTTGGTACAATATGATGTGAGATTATTGTACGTGTTTGGCAAGTCGAAACCTAGCCTTTGGCCGGGCGAAAGTTACGATATAGTTAGAGCTCTAGTCTGTCTGCCTTAGTACTGCATGTGAGGTAACGGGTGGTTATCTGCTCATGGGTACTCAGTTTATTTTGGATGTTGGGTAGCGGGTGGCTATCCAATATCAGTGGTGTATTACGAGAGGGGTAACAGATGTGTACCAGCGTTCTTGGTACCCGTATTATAAATGCATTGGGTAACCAGAAGGGTTACTTAATTTTCTCATGAGCATTTCATTTCATATTTCTTTGGGACAACCAGATGGGCTGTCCATTGACTCATGAGGGCATTTATATTTGTTTGATTTGTGATCTTTCGTATATTTTGATATGCGAATTATATTTTGATTTTACTCATACGAGCTATAAGCTTACCGGGTTTGTGTTTACAATCCCAGTGCACCAATTCGATGGTGTAGGGGATAATTCCGCAGGTGCTGATTAGTGGAGGTTGAGTGACGACTACAGAGGCTCGAAGTCGTTCGTATCCTACTTGTGGTGAGGTTTTAGCGTGGATTTGTGTGTGAGAATTTGTGTAATTTCATTCGTGAGATTTGTGAGGATTATTACATTTCCATTTTGTGTATGGATTATAAATTTGGGTTGTAATAATTGGTTGTCTGAGTTGTATTGAGAACTCAGAATTGATCCGCTGTTACACTTTAATGATTTCGATTTATTTGAGATTATTTTGTATTTAACGACTTTAGAATTTTGAGTTTTTAAGCTCGAAATTTTGGGGTCGTTACAGTTGGTATCAGAGCCTAAGTGCATATTTGGCGATTATCAATACCATCCGGGAGCGATGATCCGACTGCAGGCGGGCTCCCATCACATGCTCCTCGGTATAGATATGTCGTCGGGTAAGCGAGAGTGTTTTAGGAGCCATACTTTACGGTTTGGTCCTCTAGGGAGTATCGTGATGATACTTCGATGATTTATCTGATTTTGGAATGTCATGTTAATATCTTTGGATCTGTTTTGGCTGAGTTCGAGATTACTTGAGTATTGACTGAGTGTATCGTTTTTGAAGGTGATGAACTCTGATAAGGGCCGAGGACAGGGCCGAGGACGGGCGAGAGGCCGAGGTCGAGGTAGGACCACAGGTCGAGTCCGCAACGTGGAAAACCTTTATGAGGAGGCTGCTCCACAGGAAGAGCAGGTAGGCCGAGGTCGAGGTAGGACCACAGGCCGAGTCCGCAACGTGGAAAACCTTTATGAGGAGGCCGCTCCATAGGAAGAGCAGGTTGAGCCTGCTGCTGCGGTTAGAGATGATGGACGAGTGTTGAAGCTGATCAAGGACATCAGTGCACTGTCAGCACCTACTTTTCATGGTGGACTAGATCATATGGTAGCTGACCATTGGATCGAGGGCATGGAGACATATTTTGAGATGATAGAGTGCACAGCGATTGAGAAGAGAAAGATAGCTACTTTCTTTCTAAGAGATGATGCTCTAGACTGGTGGAAGAGCATGAGACAGACAGTGGATGTGGCTACATTGACATGGGAGGGTTTCACTGCTCTTTTTCAAGAGAAGTACTTTCCAGCCTCCGTACAGGAGAACATGTAGCTTGAGTTTCTGGCACTGGTCCAGGGAGACATGACCGTTAGAGAGTATGATGCTCGATTTTCGCAGCTGTACCGGTATGTCAGGCCTATGATTGCGACCTCTTTGGCTCAGAAGTATCTACGTGGGCTGAAACAAGAGTACAAGACCATGATATCGGTCCTTTGCTTGACTACAAGGGAGCAGATATTTGAGAGTGCTATGAGCTTGGAGCAAGCAGAGAAGACTCAAGCAGGTGATGTGGGGAACAGAGATGCAAAGGGAAAAGGCAAGGCAATCTATACAGGCAGCGAGCACTCAGGGCCGAAGGATAGGTCATGGAAGAGGCCAAGACCCCACTATCAGGCCCCGACAAGGGCACCACGCCTAGCTATCAGGGGAGCACCAGTCAGCTCATTGGCAGCGGTGAGGTGTTATGGCTGCAACGAGATGAGACATTACGCCTCAGCATGTCCGAAACCGAAGAGAGCAGGCTGCCACCGGTGCGGGCAAGTGGGACACATAGCTCGAGATTGTACCCGATCACTTTAGGGTAGGCAGGAACGGCTGCAGAGACAGCTACCAGCGGGCCAAGCTAGAGTGTTCGCAGTGGGTCAGCGAGACACAGGAGTGGAAGGTACATTATCACTGTTTGACTACCTTGCTAGAGTATTGTTTGATACGGGAGCATCGCATTCTTTCATTGCTAGTTCGGTAGTAGAGATGCTAGGATTGATTCCTACACCTCTTGGGGACGCCTTATGTGTCACTTCACCCCTTGGAGTGTCACTTGAGTTAGAGACAATCTGCAAAGCTTATCCTATTTGGATTGGAAGTAGAGAGTTCTCTGCTTCGTTGATTGTGATTCCGGACCACACTTATGATGTGATCTTGGGGATTGATTGGTTGAGACCACAGCATGCTGTGATTGATTGTTTTGACATGGTAGTGTCATTTCATAGACTCGGAGAGCCAGTGTTTCGTTATCGTTGTCTCAAGTCTGATAACGCCATGAGATCAGGAGTTTTGGCACATGTGGAGTCAGTGGATCAGAAAGTTGTATCGCGTATAGAGGTTTGGTTCTCCCTACCTTAGTGGACTTGTATGATGTTTTGCTTGCTGATAGTACTTTATCCCTGGTAATCACTGTATGTTAATTATGTCATCTTGCTGATAGGTACTAAGTTTCTTGCAATTTATATCTTCAGGTTACCTCATATGCTCATGGGTCATCTGATTTGTTGGGCATTCAGATTGATGCAGCAATTAATCCTGGTTAGTGTATATAACAAACACCACAACAAACTCATCCAAGTACGGACTAAATACTTGGTTCATCAAACTCATGAAGACAGCTGGTGCATTCGTTAGACCAAATGGCATTACGACAAACTCATAATGTCCATACCGGGTCCTGAAGGCTGTCTTCGATATATATTCTTCCTTCACTCTGAGTTGATGATAACCGGATCTCAAATCAATCTTAGAGATTCTGATATACTCCAAGACACAAGAAGAACATGTGGTGCATCTGAGAACAGTGTTGCAGACCTTGAAGGAGGCGAGACTGTATGCCAAGCTAGAGAAGTGTGAGTTCTGGAAAGAAGAGGTCAAATTCCTTGGTCATGTTGTCTCAAAAGATGGAGTACTAGTGGACCCGTCAAAGGTAGAGGCAGTAAAGAATTGGAGTCGTCCAAAGAACCCTACAGAGATACGTAGTTTCCTCGGTTTGGCAGGATACTACAGGAGGTTTATCGAGGGGTTTTCTAGTATTGCATCTTCATTGACCAAGTTGACCAAGAAAGATACTCCGTTCGTGTGGACAGATGCATGTGAGGAAGCATTCAGCAAACTAAAGACTAGACTTACCACAGCTCCAGTATTGACGATTCCTTCTAGTGGTGGTGGCTATGTCATTTACAGTGATGCTTCGCTCCAAGGTTTGGGTTATGTGTTGATGCAGCATGGAGGAGTTGTCGCTTATGGCTCGAGACAATTGAAGATTCATGAGAAGAATTATCCGACACACGACCTAGAGCTTGCGGCAGTTGTGTTTGCCCTGAAGATTTGGAGACATTACTTGTATGGAGAGAAGTTTCAACTCTTTTCAGATCATAAGAGTTTGAAGTACTTGTTTTCTCAGAAGGAGCTGAACATGAGGCAAAGGAGATGGATGGAACTCCTCAAGGACTATGACTTCACATTAGAGTACCACCCGGGGAAGGCAAATGTGGTGGCCAATGCCTTGAGCAGGAAACCGAGAGGCGTGGTGGCCTCACTTATGGTCCAGGAATGGTTCATGCTCGAAACTGCATCGAAGTTTGATTTAGTACAATCGGGAGGAGAACCAAGGGTCTTCCTTGGTAGTTTCACGGTGCAACCCACATTGATCACGAGGATCATACAGGGTCAGGCGCAGGATAGACTCTCACAAGCTAAGTTGGCAGATCTTGTAGTTGATACGCTTGATGAGTGCCCTTCTGAGTGGAGAGTTGGACCCGATGGAGGGTTGGGGTTTGGGGCAAGATTGTGTGTCCCAAATTGTGATGATCTTCGGGAGGAGGTTCTTCGTACGGCACATCGATCACGTTATACCATTCATCCAGGGAACACCAAGATGTACAAGGACCTATGCAGACAATTCTGGTGGAACGGTATGAAGAAAGATGTAGCAGAGTTCGTATCGAAGTGCCTTACATGTCAGCAAGTGAAAGCAGAACATCAACGACCAGCTGGCATGTTGAAACCACTGACTATTCCTCTTTGGAAGTGGGAGCAGATATCCATGGATTTTGTGACCGGATTGCCTCGATCGAAGAAGGGTCACGATGCCATATGGGTGATTGTCGATCGGTTGACGAAGTCGGCTCATTTTCTCCCAGTGTCGATGAAGTACTCAGTGGACGTGCTTGGGAAGCTATATGTGGATGAGGTAGTGAGACTGCATGGTGCTCCAGTTTCTATTGTTTCTGATAGAGATGCGCGTTTCACTTCGAAGTTCTGGGGTGGTTTACATAAGGCGATGGGCACTACCTTGGATATGAGTACAGCTTTTCACCCTCAGACGGATGGACAGACAGAGAGGGTGAATCAGGTGATGGAAGACATGTTGAGAGCATGTGTGTTGGATTTCAAGGGCAGCTGGGAAGATCATTTGAGATTGATTGAGTTTGCCTACAACAACAGTTACCATTCTAGCATTGGCATGGCACCTTATGAGGCACTTTACGGTAGACCATGTCGATCTCCGATCTGCTGGGCCGAAGTTGGTGATGAGGCACTGATGGGTCCAGAGGTGGTTCAGGAAACCACTGAGAAGATCTCGATCATTCGAGATAGAATCCGGACCGCGCAGAGCAAACAGAAGAGCTATGCGGACTTGAAGAGGAGACATGTGGAATTTGAGATTGGTGATCATGTGTTCTTGAAAGTTTCACCTACGAGGGGTGTAGTGAGATTCGGTAAGAAGGGAAAGTTGGCACCGAGGTATGTTGGGCCCTTTGAGATACTTGAGAAGGTGGGCGAACTAGCATATCAGCTAGCCTTGCCTACTAGCATGTCGGGCGTTCACAATGTCTTCCACATTTCCATGCTGAGGAAGTATGTACCAGATGAGTCACATGTGATCGAACATAGCACCATTAAAGTGAAGGAAAATGCCACCTTTGTGGTTGAGCCGGTTCGTATCCTGGATAGGTCCACAAAGAAGCTTCGGAGGAAAGATGTGGAGCTAGTCAAGGTATTGTGGAGTCACCACGACGAGGGTGATGCACCATGGGAGCTAGAGTCAGACATGATGACCAGATATCCACTGTTGTTTGTTGAGTGAGTTTGAATTTCGGGAAGAAATTCCTTTAAGGGGGGTAGATTGTAATAACCCTAAATTTCTGTACATTATTTGAATTAATTTGAGTGCTATAAAGACATGAATTTCAGTTTAAATGAATTTTATTTGTTTGCAAATGTTACGAAACGGAAACGGAAACGTTCCGAAAACGTTTAATAAGGAAACGCTACGTTTCCGAACGAATTTATCGACTTTTATTTCGTCGCTCGGTTGCGAAAACTTCCTTCACGAAAGTTGTAGAGCTCGTCGATACGAGTTCGTGGATATGTGACGCGTTCTAATCGGACGACGTACGTAAAAGTTATTAACGACGAAAGTTAGTTTCCGATTTTGGGAGGGGGTATAAAAGGAAATGTTATCAGTTAGGGTTCCCATAATTGGAAACCCTTTCATTTCTCTCTCACCCCGCCTCCCTCAGTTCTCTCTCCCTCTCGACCCCGAGCTCACTCCCATCTCCCTCTCCCTCTCGACCCGAACTCTCTCTCTCTCTCTCTCTCCCTCGCACCCTCCCTCTCCTCACCAACGGCAGCTGCGCCTCACCGCCGTCCCCTGGGCATCACGAGACCCCCTGCTATCACCGCTAGCACGCCGTACCTCCTTCCGCCGCCAAGGAGCCACAACGAAGAGGGAAGCTCCTGCACGAAGCTCTTCACCGATTCAAGCATTCCCGACGCGTTTTGGACTCCGATCTAGGTAAGGAGGCATTTGATTCATGGTTGTGATGTTTTTGGATGATTGGGAGGTTGTTGGTGGAGATCAGAGAGAGAGGTGGAAGGAGAGTTACCGCCGCCTAGAGGCGGCGCGTGGACTGGCTTGGGAGGAGTAGGAGGCGGCCTAGGACCGGAGACAGGAAGAGGGGAGAAAGGAGGAGGGTTTTGGGGTGGTGGTGACATCACACGCGCCGGTTTTGGGCTTGGCGCGTGGGCCCCACGCGCTGCCTGTCGGAGGTGGCGCGTGTACCCCACGCGCCAACACGTGCGGCGGTGTGACAGTGTTTCCGATAGGGGTATTTTGGTAATTTACTTAAATGTAAATTTAAATTTTATTTACTACGGTAAATGTAATTAAATTTTACCTTCGGTAAATGTAAATATAAATTACTTTCAGTAAATGTAAAAAGTAATTTATAAAAGGTAATTAGTAAATTTTATTTACTGAGATTGTATTTACATTAAACAGTATATATACGTACAGAAATACGTATATAATATTTATACGTACAGAAAATATGTATATAATATTTATACGTACAGAAATACGTATTAATGGTATATTTGTACAGTAACCGTGAATAGTAACAGTGAACAGTAACCCTAAACAGTAACTTCGTAAAACCGAAAATTGCTGAACAGTATCCGATTATTACTGTTTCGGCATTTAAAGGTTTACGAAACGATTCTAAATTTTTTTATTATCTTTTCAAGGTGATCGTTAAATCGATAAAAGGAATTATCTTCGGGAATTGTGGTATTACGCTCAAGTCAATAAGGTGAGTAAAATCTCACATATTTACGAATCTACCCTCGCGGTGATTCAAGATTTTGCAAGAGTATTTAATAATGAATTACAACATGTATAAAATATAATGGATTATATATATATACTGTATAATGGTAATAAGTGCATATATATATATATAGTTCATTATATTATATACTGTTATTAATTCATTAGAAATGGTCATTTTGATGACGGAAGATTGTGTATTGAGCATGTGTTGTGAAATATGACATGTATAAGATATAGTGGACTATATATATATATTGTATAAATGGTAAATAAGTACGAATATATATAGCTTGCTATATGATATACTGTTATGATTTCATTACGATTATATTGAGCATGTGATTGAATTGTACAATATGATATGAGATTATTGTACGTGATTTTTAACATTGTGATTGTTAAAATGTGAATTGTCTTCGGACCCGATTTTTGGTACAATATGTAACGACCCCAAAATTTCTAGCTTAAAACTCAAAATTCTGAAGTCGTTAAACACAAAATAATCTCAAATAAATCGAAATCATTAAAGTGTAACAGCGGATCGATTCTGAGTTTTCAATACAACTCAGTCAACCAATTATTACAACCTAAATTTATAATTCATACATAAAATGGAAATGTAATAATCCTCACAAATCACTCACAAATCTCACAAATAAAATTACACAAATTCTCACACACGAATCCAAGCTAAAACCTCACCACAAGTAGGATACGAACGACTTCGAGCCTCTGTAGTCGTCACATAACCTCCACTAATCAGCACCTGCGGAATTATCCCCTACACCATCGAATTGGTGCACCGGGATTGTAAACACAAACCCGGTAAGCTTATAGCTCGTATGAATAAAATCAAAATATAATTCGCATATCAAAATAGACGAAAGATCACAAAACAACAAATACAAATGAATCGCTCATGAGAAAATTAAGTAACCCTTCTGGTTACCCAATGCATTTATAATACGGGTACCAAGAACGCTGGTACACATCTGTTACCCCTCTCGTAATACACCGCTGATATTGGATAGCCACCCGCTACCCAACATCCAAAATAAACTGAGTACCCATGAGCAGATAACCACCTGTTACCTCACATGCAGTACTAAGGCAGACAGACTAGAGCTCTAACTGTATCGTAACTTTCGCCCGGCCAAAGGCTAGGTTTCGACTTGCCAAACACGTACAATAATCTCACATCATATTGTACCAAAAATCAGGTCCGAAGACAATTCACATTTTAACAATCTCAATGTTAAAAATCACGTACAATAATCTCACATCATATTGTACAATTCACATCACATGCTCAATATAATCACAATAAAATCATAACAGTATATTATATAGCAAACTATATATATCCGTACTTATTTACCATTTATACAACGCATATATAGTCCACTATATCTTATACATATCATATTTCACCACACATGCTCAATACACAAACTTCCGTCATCGAAATGACCATTTCTAATGAATTAATAACAGTATATAATATAATGAATTATATATATGTACTTATTACAATTATACAGTATATATGTAATCCACTAAATTGTATACATGTTGTAATTCATTATTAAATACTCTTGCAAAATCTTGAATCACCGCGAGGGTAGATTCGTAAATATGTGAGATTTTACTCACCTTATTGACTTGAGCGTAATCCCACAATTCCCGAAGATAATTCCTTTCCTTGATTTAACGATCACCTTCAAAAGTTAAGAAAAGAATTTAGAATTGTTTCGTAAACCTTTAAATGCCGAAACAGTAATAATCGGTTACTGTTCAGCAATTTTTGGTTTTACGAAATTATTGTTCAGTGTTACTGTTCACTGTTACTATTCACGGTTACTGTACAAATATACAATTAATACGTATTTCTGTACGTATAAATATTATATACGTATTTCTGTACGTATAAATACTATATACATATTTCTGTACGTATAAATATTAATACGTATTTCTGTACATATAAATATTATATACGTATTTCTGTACGTATAAATATTAATACGTATTTCTGCACGTATAAATATTATATACGTATTTATGTACGTATAAATATTACATACGTATTTCTGTACGTATAAATATTATATACGTATTTCTGTACGTATAAATATTATATACGTATTTCTGTATGTATAAATATTAATACGTATTTTTGTACGTATAAATATTATATACGTATTTCTGTACGTATAAATATTAATACGTATTTTTGTACGTATACGTACTATTTAAATGTAAATACAATCTCAGTAAATAAAATTTACTAATTACCTTTTACAAATTAGTTTTTACATTTACTGAAAGTAATTTATATTTACATTTACCGAAGGTAAAATTTAATTACATTTACCGTAGTAAATAAAATTTACATTTACATTTAAGTAAATTACCAAAATACCCCTATCGGAAAACACTGTCACACCGCCGCACGTGGCGGCGCGTGGGGTACACGCGCCACCCGCCGGTAGGCGGCGCGTGGGGCTCACTCGCCGACGCCACCAACGGCGCGTGTCACGCCACCGCCATGCCCAAACTCTCCCCCTCCTCCTCCTCTACCTTTCTACGGCCTCCGACTACCCCTAGGCTATCCCTAGCCTCCTCACGCGCCGCCTCTAGGCGGTGGTATCTCCTCCTTCTTCTTCTCCGCTCCCCCTCTCCGATCTACTTCAAAACTTCCCCAAAACATTCACAATTACATCAACAAGCAATCCAACTAACCAACACCCTTACCTAAAACACGAATTGAAGTCGTTGAAGTTCCTTGGTTGGTTCGGTCCGCCTGCGTTTGCATCCGAGAGTCACGCCGAGCCTCACGGCGTCGCTGGTGACCGCGCCTTGCTCGTGGGGAGGTCGCGTCGTGGTGGTGAGGTCGCAGCTGCCGGCGGTGAGGAGCGACGCTCGGAGGAGAAGGGAGAGAGACTCGGAGGGAAGAGGGAACCGAGAGAGAGAGAGAGAGAGAAAGAGGGAGGCGGGGTGAGAGAGAAACAAAAGGGTTTCCAATTATGGGAACCCTAGCTGAAAAACTTCCTTTTATACCCCCTCCCAAAATCGGAAACTAACTTCCGTCGTTAATAACTTTTACGTACGTCGTCCGATTAGAACGCGTCACATATCCCCGAACTCGTAACGACGAGCTCTACAACTTTCGTGAAGAAAGGTTTAGCAACCGAGCGACGAAATAAAAGTCGATAAAGTCGTTCTGAAACGTAACGTTTTCTTATTAAACGTTCTCGGAACGTTTCCGTTTTCGTTTCGTAACGTTTGCAAACAAATCAAATTCATTTAAAATGAAATTCATGTCTTTATAGAACTCAAATTAATTCAAATAATGTATTGAAATTTAGGGTTATTACAATCTACCCCCCATAAGGTGCCATGCCAATGCTAGAATGGTAACTGTTGTTGTAGGCAAACTCAATCAATCTCAAATGATCTTCCCAGCTACCCTTGAAATCCAACACACATGCTCTCAACATGTCTTCCATCACCTGATTCACCCTCTCTGTCTGTCCATCCGTCTGAGGGTGAAAAGCGGTACTCATATCCAAGGTAGTGCCCATCGCCTTCTGTAAACCACCCCAGAACTTCGAAGTGAAACGTGCAGCTCGATCAGAAACAATAGAAACTGGGGCACCATGAAGTCTCACTACCTCATCCACATATAGTTTCCCAAGCACGTCCACTGAGTACTTCATTGACACTGGGAGAAAATGAGCCGACTTCGTCAACCGATCGACAATCACCCATATGGCATCGTGACCCTTCTTCGATCTAGGAAATCCGGTCACGAAATCCATAGATATCTGCTCCCACTTCCAAAGGGGAATAGTCAGTGGTTTCAACATGCCAGCTGGTCGTTGATGTTCTGCTTTCACTTGCTGACATGTAAGGCACTTCGATACAAACTCTGCTACATCTTTCTTCATACCGTTCCACCAGAATTGCCTGCAAAGGTCCTTGTACATCTTGGTGTTCCCTGGATGGACGGTATAGCGTGAATGATGTGCCGTACGAAGAACCTCCTCCCGGAGATCATCACAATCTGGGACACACAATCTTGCCCCAAACCTCAACCCTCCATCGGGTCCAACTCTCCAGTCAGAAGGACACTCATCAAGCGTATCAACTACAAGATCCGCCAACCTAGCTCGTGAGAGTCTATCCTGCGCCTGACCCTGTATGATCCTCGTGATCAATGTGGGTTGCACTGTGACACTACCAAAAAAGACCCTTGGTTCTCCTCCCGATGGTACCAAATCAAACTCTGATGCAGCTTCTAGCATGAACCACTCGTGGACCATAAGTGAAGCTACCACGCCTCTCGGTTTTCTGCTCAAGGCATCAGCCACCACATTTGCCTTCCCCGGTGGTACTCTAATGTGAAGTCATAGTCCTTGAGGAGTTCCATCCATCTCCTCTGCCTCATATTCAGCTCCTTCTGTGAGAACAAGTACTTCAAACTCTTATGATCTGAAAAGAGTTGAAATTTCTCACCATACAAGTAATGTCTCCAAATCTTCAAGGCAAATACAACTGCCGCAAGCTCTAGGTCGTGTGTCGGATAATTCTTCTCATGAATCTTCAACTGTCTCGAGCCATAAGCAACAACTCCTCCATTCTGCATCAACACACAACCCAACCCTTGGAGCGAAGCATCACTGTAAATGACATAACCACCACCACTAGAAGGAATCGTCAACACTGGAGCTGTGGTCAGTCTAGTCTTTAGTTTGCTGAATGCTTCCTCACATGCATCCGTCCACATGAACGGAGTATCTTTCTTGGTCAACTTGGTCAATGAAGATGCAATACTAGAAAACCCCTCGATAAACCTCCTGTAGTATCCTGCCAAACCGAGGAAACTACGTATCTCCGTAGGGTTCTTTGGATGACTCCAATTCTTTATTGCCTCTACCTTTGACGGGTCCACTAGTACTCCATCTTTTGAGACAACATGACCAAGGAATTTGACCTCTTCTTTCCACAACTCACACTTCTCTAGCTTGGCATACAGTCTCGCCTCCTTCAAAGTCTGTAACACTGTTCTCAGATGCACCACATGTTCTTCTTGTGTCTTGGAGTATATCAAAATGTCATCCACAAACACCACTACGAACTCATCCAAGTACGGACTAAATACTTGGTTCATCAAACTCATGAAGACAGCTGGTGCATTCGTTAGGCCAAATGGCATGACGACAAACTCATAATGTCCATACCGGGTTCTGAAGGCTGTCTTCGATATATCTTCTTCCTTCACTCTGAGTTGATGATAACCGGATCTCAAATCAATCTTAGAGAACACTGTAGCACCTTTGAGCTGATCGAACAAGTAATCAATCCTAGGTAAGGGATACCTATTCTTGATGGTCACCTTGTTCAGTTCTCTGTAGTCCACACATAACCGCAGAGAACCATCTTTCTTCTTCACGAACAAAACAGGTGCTCCCCAAGGTGAAACGCTAGGTCTAATGAACCATTGGTCTAATAGCTCATCGATCTGTACCTTCAGCTCCTTAAGTTCATTCTGCCCCATTATATATGGCGCCTTTGACACAGGTGCTGTACCGGGTACTACATCAATGCAGAAATCTACCACTCTTCGAGGAGGTAGCCCCGGTATCTCTTGGAACACTTCACCAAACTCAAATACGACCACAATGTCTGCGATAGTCACTTTCTGATCCACTGACTCCACATGTGCCAAAACTCCTGATCTCATGGCGTTGTCGGACTTGAGGCAACGATAACGAAACACTGGCTCTCCAGGTCTATGAAAGGACACTACCATGTCAAAACAATCAATCACAGCATGTTGTGGTCTCAACCAATCAATCCCCAAGATCACATCATAAGTGTGGTCCGGAATCACAATCAACGAAGCAGAGAACTCTCCCATAAGGCGTCCCCAAGAGGTGTAGGAATCAATCCTAGCATCTCTACTACCGAACTAGCAATGAATGAGTGCGATGCTCCCGTATCGAACAGTACTCTAGCAAGGTAGTCAAAAAGTGATAATGTACCTTCCACCCCTGTGTCTCGCTGACCCACTGCGAACACTCTAGCTTGGCCCGCTGGTAGCTGTCTCTGCGGCCGTTCCTGTCTACCCGGAACTGGTCGGGTACAATCTCGAGTTATGTGTCCCACCTGCCCGCACCGGTGGCAGCCTGCTCTCTTCGGCTTCGGACATGCTGAGGCGTAATGTCCCATCTCGTTGCAGCCATAACACCTCACCGCTGCCAATGGTCTGACTGGTGCTGCCCTGATAGCTAGGGGTGGTGCCCTTGTCGGGGCCTGATAGTGGGGTCTTGGCCTCTTCCATGACCTATCCTTCGGCCCTGAGTGCTCGCTGCCTGTATAGATTGCCTTGCCTTTTCCCTTTGCATCTCTGTTCCCCACATCACCTACTTGAGTCTTCTCTGCTTGCTCCAAGCTCATAGCACTCTCAAATATCTGCTCCCTTGAAGCCAGGCAAATGACTGATATCATGGTTTTGTACTCATGTTTCAGCCCTCGTAGATACTTCTGAGCTAAAGCGGTCGTACCCATAGGCCTGACATACCGATACAGCTGCCAGAATCGAGCATCATACTCTCTAATGGTCATGTCTCCCTGTACCAGTGCCAGAAACTCCAACTCTAAGTCCTCCTGTACTGAGGCTGGAAAATACTTCTCTCGGAATATGGTGGTGAAACCTCCCCATGTGAATGTAGACACATCCACAGTCTGTCTCATGCTCTTCCACCAGTCTAGAGCATCATCCTTGAGAAAGAAAGTAACTATCTTTCTCTTCTCAATCTCTGTGCACTCTATCATCTCAAAATAAGTCTCTATACCCTCGATCTAATGGTCAGCTACCATATGATCTAGTCCCCCATGAAAGATCGGTGCTGACAGTGCACTAATATCCTTGATCAGCTTCAACACTCGACCGTCATCTCTAACCGCAGGAGCTGGCTCAACCTGCTCCTCCTGTGGAGCAGCCTCCTCATAAAGGTTTTCCACGTTGCGGACTCGGCCTGTGGTCCTACCTCGACCTCGGCCTACCTGCTCTTCCTGTGGAGCAGCCTCCTCATAAAGGTTTTCCACGTTGCGGACTCGGCCTGTGGTCCTACCTCGACCTCGGCCTACCTGCTCTTCCTGTGGAGCAGCCTCCTCATAAAGGTTTTCCACGTTGCGGACTCGGCCTGTGGTCCTACCTCGACCTCGGCCTCTCGCCCGTCCTCGGCCCTGTCCTCGGCCCTTATCAGCGTTCATCACCTTCAAACAACGAAACACTTAGTCAATACTTGTGAAATCTCGAATTCAACTAAAACAGATTCAATAGGTATTAACATGAAATCTCAGGATAAGATGAATCATCGAAGTATCATCACGATACTTCCCAGAGGACCAAACCATTAGGTATGGCTCCTAAAACACTCTCGCGTACCCGACAACATATCAATACCGAGGAGCATGTGATGGGTGCCCGGCTGCAGTCGGATCATCGCCCCCTGATGGTATAGATAATCGCCAAATACGCACTTAGGCTCTGATACCAACTGTAACGACCCCAAAATTTCGAGCTTAAAACTCAAAATTCTAAAGTCGTTAAACACAAAATAATCTCAAATAAATCGAAATCATTAAAGTGTAACAGCGGATCGATTCTGAGTTCTCAATACAACTCAGTCAACCAATTATTACAACCCAAATTTATAATTCATACATAAAATGGAAATGTAATAATCCTCACAAATCACTCACAAATCTCACAAATAAAATTACACAAATTCTCACACACGAATCCAAGCTAAAACCTCACCCCAAGTAGGATACGAACGACTTCGAGCCTCTGTAGTCGTCACACAACCTCCACTAATCAGCACCTGCGGAATTATCCCCTACACCATCGAATTGGTGCACCGGGATTGTAAACACAAACCCGGTAAGCTTATAGCTCGTATGAATAAAATCAAAATATAATTCGCATATCAAAATATACGAAAGATCACAAAACAACAAATATAAATGCCCTCATGAGTCAATGGACAGCCCATCTGGTTGTCCCAAAGAAATATGAAATGAAACGCTCATGAGAAAATTAAGTAACCCTTCTGGTTACCCAATGCATTTATACTACGGGTACCAAGAACGGTGGTACACATCTGTTACCCCTCTCGTAATACACCGCTGATATTGGATAGCCACCCGCTACCCAACATCCAAAATAAACTGAGTACCCATGAGCAGATAACCACCCGTTACCTCACATGCAGTACTAAGGCAGACAGACTAGAGCTCTAACTGTATCGTAACTTTCGCCAGGCCAAAGGCTAGGTTTCGACTTGCCAAACACGTACAATAATCTCACATCATATTGTACCAAAAATCAGGTCCGAAGACAATTCACATTTTAACAATCTCAATGTTAAAAATCACGTACAATAATCTCACATCATATTGTACAATTCACATCACATGCTCAATATAATCACAATAAAATCATAACAGTATATTATATAGCAAACTATATATATCCGTACTTATTTACCATTTATACAACGCATATATAGTCCACTATATCTTATACATGTCATATTTCACCACACATGCTCAATACACAAACTTCCGTCATCGAAATGACCATTTCTAATGAATTAATAACAGTATATAATATAATGAATTATATATATATGTACTTATTACCATTATACAGTATATATGTAATCCACTAAATTGTATACATGTTGTAATTCATTATTAAATACTCTTGCAAAATCTTGAATCACCGCGAGGGTAGATTCGTAAATATGTGAGATTTTACTCACCTTATTGACTTGAGCGTAATCCCACAATTCCCGAAGATAATTCTTTTCCTTGATTTAACGATCACCTTGAAAAGATAAGAAAAGAATTTAGAATTGTTTCGTAAACCTTTAAATGCCGAAACAGTAATAATCGGTTACTGTTCAGCAATTTTCGGTTTTACGAAATTATTGTTCAGTTTTACTGTTCACTGTTACTATTCACGGTTACTGTACAAATATACAATTAATACGTATTTCTGTACGTATAAATATTATATATGTATTTCTGTACGTATAAATACTATATACATATTTCTGTACGTATAAATATTAATACGTATTTCTGTACGTATAAATCTTATATATGTATTTCTGTAAGTATAAATATTAATACGTATTTCTGCACGTATAAATATTATATACGTATTTCTGTACGTATAAATATTACATACGTATTTCTGTACGTATAAATATTATATACGTATTTCTGTACGTATAAATATTATATACGTATTTCTGTATGTATAAATATTAATACGTATTTTTGTACGTATAAATATTATATACGTATTTCTGTACGTATAAATATTAATACGTATTTTTGTACGTATACGTACTATTTAAATGTAAATACAATCTCAGTAAATAAAATTTACTAATTACCTTTTACAAATTAGTTTTTACATTTACTGAAAGTAATTTATATTTACATTTACCGAAGGTAAAATTTAATTACATTTACCGTAGTAAATAAAATTTACATTTACATTTAAGTAAATTACCAAAATACCCCTATCGGAAAACACTGTCACACCGCCGCACGTGGCGGCGCGTGGGGTACACGCGCCACCCGCCGGCAGGCGGCGCGTGGGGCTCACTCGCCGACGCCACCAACGGCGCGTGTCACGCCACCGCCATGCCCAAACTCTCCCCCTCCTCCTCCTCTACCTTTCTACGGCCTCCGACTACCCCTAGGCTATCCCTAGCCTCCTCACGCGCCGCCTCTAGGCGGTGGTATCTCCTCCTTCTTCTTCTCCGCTCCCCCTCTCCGATCTACTTCAAAACTTCCCCAAAACATTCACAATTACATCAACAAGCAACCCAAGTAACAAACACCCTTACCTAAAACACGAATTGAAGTCGTTGAAGTTCCTTGGTTGGTTCGGTCCGCCTGCGTTTGCATCCGAGAGTCACGCCGAGCCTCACGGCGTCGCTGGTGACCGCACCTTGCTCGTGGGGAGGTCGCGTCGTGGTGGTGAGGTCGCAGCTGCCGCCGGTGAGGAGCGACGCTCGGAGGAGAAGGGAGAGAGACTCGGAGGGAAGAGGGAACCGAGAGAGAGAGAGAGAGAGAGAGAAAGAGGGAGGCGGGGTGAGAGAGAAACAAAAGGGTTTCCAATTATGGGAACCCTAGCTGAAAAATTCCTTTTATACCCCCTCCCAAAATCGGAAACTAACTTCCGTCGTTAATAACTTTTACGTACGTCGTCCGATTAGAACGCGTCACATATCCCCGAACTCGTAACGACGAGCTCTACAACTTTCGTGAAGAAAGTTTTAGCAACCGAGCGACGAAATAAAAGTCGATAAATTCGTTCGGAAACGTAACGTTTTCTTATTAAACGTTCTCGGAACGTTTCCGTTTTCGTTTCGTAACGTTTGCAAACAAATCAAATTCATTTAAACTGAAATTCATGTCTTTATAGAACTCAAATTAATTCAAATAATGTATTGAAATTTAGGGTTATTACACAATATGATGTGAGATTATTGTACGTGTTTGGCAAGTCGAAACCTAGCCTTTGGCCTGGCGAAAGTTACGATACAGTTAGAGCTCTAGTCTGTCTGCCTTAGTACTGCATGTGAGGTAACGGGTGGTTATCTGCTCATGGGTACTCAGTTTATTTTGGATGTTGGGTAGCGGGTGGCTATCCAATATCAGCGGTGTATTACGAGAGGGGTAACAGATGTGTACCAGCTTTCTTGGTACCCGTATTATAAATGCATTGGGTAACTAGAAGGGTTACTTAATTTTCTCATGAGCATTTCATTTCATATTTCTTTGGGACAACCAGATGGGCTGTCCATTGACTCATGAGGGCATTTATATTTGTTTGATTTGTGATCTTTCGTATATTTTGATATGCGAATTAAATTTTGATTTTACTCATACGAGCTATAAGCTTACCGGGTTTGTGTTTACAATCCCGGTGCACCAATTCGATGGTGTAGGAGATAATTCCGCAGGTACTGATTAGTGGAGGTTGAGTGACGACTACAGAGGCTCGAAGTCGTTCGTATCCTACTTGTGGTGAGGTTTTAGCGTGGATCTGTGTGTGAGAATTTGTGTAATTTCATTCGTGAGATTTGTGAGTGATTTGTGAGGATTATTACATTTCCATTTTGTGTATGGATTATAAATTTGGGTTGTAATAATTGGTTGTCTGAGTTGTATTGAGAACTCAGAATTGATCCGCTGTTACACTTTAATGATTTCGATTTATTTGAGATTATTTTGTGTTTAACGACTTTAGAATTTTGAGTTTTTAAGCTCGAAATTTTGGGGTCGTTACACATCTAAACGTAGTATACGTTTCATTAACTTATAAAATTGGTTTCTACAATAAGCTCTATTTTGAATTACATGTGCTTTATTGTCTACGGATTATGGAAAGTAAATTGATATTTTAAAAGGAAAAATGGTATGAAGAACTTTTGTGATTATGGACATTGGGTAATACAAGTGAATGTTATTCGAATAAGTAGGATGTTATAGATATAATATAGTTTTTATATATGTGTATTTAGTGGTAATAATAATATACATGTATACTTAGCTATGTGATATTGTGTAATGTTTTTACTTCATGGTAGTGGAATTGTGGAATATGTGATACTTGTGACATTTGAAGTTTGAGTAGGACATTCCATGAATTATGTTTCCTTGTTGTCTTAATGTAATGAGAAATTATTGGAGAAAATATATTTTGTTTTAAAGTAATATGAACTTGATCGTCAACGGTTCATAGTTAAGTAAAACATTTTCCTTTATAAAACTCACTCCTATGATTTCTCTTACAATGTGATTGGTTGTTGGTGAGATAATTTCAATTTGTACGCATAATTATGTATATAAATTTGTATATAATTATATTGTTTATGCGAGTACGGAATGGTTATAAGGACTTGATGTTTATGTATGTTGAAGGCAATTGGTTAATGAATTGAGTTTACATTGTTAGTAGTGAACTACGACTGGTATTGTGGAAATTGATGATGTTGAGTTGGTTATGTGACTTGGTGAAGACGTTGGTTTGGTAACCAATGTTATAGTTGTAAGTTAGGGTCTCTCCTATCTGGTGAATGAGACCTATGTTGTGGGATGATTATAATCTCTCATGAGTGGCGTATGAGATCGTTGATTCCTTCTTAGTGGCGAAGGAGATCATTGGGCCTAATTGTGTTAAGGGTAATGACGTTGATCATTATGTCAAGAGTGAATTAGGAAGTGGGGTAAAGGTGTACCTCTTATTTGTCTAGGAAGATGTCTAATGATGTGTATGACTAGTGATGATGTGAGCATATTCTTGGATAAAGTCCTTGTTTTATTAAGGTAACCCGATTAAATTTGTTTACTCATACAAGTATCATAAGCTTACTGGGTTTGTTGTCTCAACCTGGTGCACCAATTTATGGTGTAGTGGTTGATTTTGTAGGCGAGGGACAGTAGGGTTGAGACATCTTCAGTTGGGATATAGCTGGTGGGTGAGGACATTGTTTTAGTAGTTCGTAGAGTTGTAGCGAGTTTGAGAGAGCTTTTCATTTATGTTTCTCTTCAAGTTGTAAACATTTGACAATGTAACTTGAGTTGTTGGAGTTATACATTTGATCTCAGTCTTGATACTTGGTCATTTGTAATAAGTTTCAAAGTATTCTTTGAATTACTGTTGCTCACACCTTAACATTTGAATTTTATCATTCTAAAAATTTGGGATCGTGACATTCACATTAACAACCCCAAAGACAAAGGATCGAAACTACCTCCACCAGAGAAAGTTCCTTGCCCAGCAACCCAAAACGTCCTCGTCCAAAAAGTTGGAATAACAATTATTCAGCGCACTTGATCTAAACACAATTTGGTGATAAAATAGTTGATTGAAGAGAAACTTGAGAAGTTTAAGAGTTTAGAAAAGTAGTTTCGATGTATCTTTAGAAAAGATAACTAAGAAAATCTTATGCTATAGAAAAAATATCCATTCATCCATTGTTTAAAGTTTGCATACTTTCTACGATTATTTTGATGTATGATGACAACATATCTTCTTGTGTACTTTTTCACAAACATTTTGATTTATGATGTAGACATATCTTATTAAGTTATGCTATCGAAAACATACGTTTAGACTTCAGCGTCTCCCTCATTTCATTAGCATTCTCTTATTAAAAATGGAAAAATGATGGCAAGCATTCAATGTTATTAGCTTCTCCGATTAACCAAGTATCTGAGTGCATAATTATCTGAGTTTTGGGTTTTGCCAGACAAATTATTACTTTACTGTTGCTATGGTGGCTTGCTGCAATGAACCCTGCTATTACTAACTGCTGCCGTGCCCTTTTCACTCTATGCATTCAGTTATATGCATGCTGGCAGCGAACTTTGGGTTAAATATGGTTTGGTTTTATGCGATTTAGAGCTGCTGCTGTCCCCAAACGATGAATAAAAAGTAGTTGTGCTATTTACCCCGATTTCCGTTAGACGACGCTTTTGATAATCACTCATAAACTACCCTGATCGGCTGATCTTTCCCAGCAAGGCATTGTGGATCTCCAACAGAGTTGGACTTCGATAATGGACTTCCATGTTGGCATGAATTAACAAATTTCCCTTTCCCTTTTGGGTGGAAGAAAATCTTCCAGTGTGTATGGTATAGATACTCCTCATCAGGTAATGTTTTGTATAAGAAAACAAGCAAGTTCTGACCAAGGTCCTTTGCATGGGAGTAATATGCTAGATGCCTATAATCCCTATATGAACAACCATGTAACTCTCTTCGTTGCTTGGACTTATTGCTTCAACTTGCATGGTAGTATGCTAGATATGATCACTGACATCGAAGCTACTTGTTAAACTTATCCTCAGATTTACCTTTTATTTGAACTAAAGAACTATGAGCATCAACATACTACTTTGCACAAGTTTGCAGAATGAATTTACATAATAGTTAATGAAAAAATTGTGAAAAATAATTGTAAATAAATGAATGCATAATTAATTGCATAGCCTTATAGCCATTTGTCGACCTTGTTATTGAATATTCCTCGTCCATAAGTTGACGCAATCATATGGACCAGAAGTGGAATTTTTATTGCTGCGAATAACGTCACCGGAACACAAGAGAGCAAAATGATTGGAATGGCTGTCCACGGTTTCTCTTGCAATATAAGTAGAAGGGCAGCACAGAAAGCTATCATCATGGTTGTAATAGAGAAAAAGAGCGTGAATAGCCCAATTATCATTTTTGTAGGTAACAATTTTAGGAAATCATCTTCTGCATAACGTGAAGTCAAGATGCCCAGAAACATCAATGATGAAGTTGTTGCAGAAAATAACGATGTGGCATCAGAAATTATAAACACCATGAATAACCTTTCGTCTATGAAGATGGGGAGACCTGTATCTTGATTATATCCTCCCGGAACAGTAAACGCAGTAGCAAACATCAATGTGACAATGAGAGCACCGACGACTGTAAAAGAAGTCGCCGTCTCTTTCATCCAACTTTCTCCATCTTTCAACAATTTACTGTGAGTTTTTGTGAAAAGCTCTCGTGGAGTCATATGGTCTGTCCAGTTAACAAGTTCACGAGCCTTAGGAGCTACAATGTTCTCTACCTCCTGTTATATAATTGGAATTTCATCAAGTACAAAATACATATGATCAACTTCATAACAAAGAATTTGTTTGGGTAATATATACTACTCTTGGGGTAAACTTGAAATTGCAATCAATAAAGTAGTTCTTTGACCATTTTTACTAAATATTAGCTTAATTATTAGTTCCAAACTATTCAGCAGGAATATAAAATCATAGAGATAGGGTATAATCAGGAATATAATTAAGTTACAACGTGGTGATTATCTGTGTGTGGGTGAATTAATCAATGTGATGTATTTGAAATTTTTTACTTTTAGAAATTTCGTGCACATCATGCTCTGAAAATTCAAGTATTCATAATGAAAGCTTTATTCTCACTAATATTCACACAAAAAGGTAGAATTCTAACCTTGAACCATTGTAGTTCTCTCTGCATTTGCATAGCCGCACTTGGAATTTTATGAAGTTGCGAGAATGGGGACAAAAATGCGGCCATATGTAACATGTTATTGTTGGAATGATCTGTAATTGTTGAAATCGCACTTCTCATGTCATGCCCGTATATAAGGCTATAAACTTTTTCCTGCCGGCATTCAATTGCGTAATGAAATATGCTCCTTCCGAGTTCATTAGTACTACGCACAAGTTCTCGATTTTCTTTACATACACGAGTAACGAACTCAGGAATCCCCCGTTCAACAGCTCGTAATACTGCAGCATATACCATACCATCTTGAATAGCTTTGTGGTTTAAGTCCTTTATCACTTCGCACATGCACTCAAGAAAATCATTAGACCGATCATGAATCCGTTTGGTTTCGTATATTTCAGGAATTCCTAAAAAATTGATTGAAGGGGTAAGTCTGCTGTTCAGTTACTCATCAATCTACAACTGAAAAAGTATTTAAAATCAGCGAGGTTGCTGTCCCGTACCTGTATGCTTCCACAAATTCCTATAAATTCTGGCGAGTGAACCTGCAACTACAACATTAATCCAAATTTTCTTTTAGTAAACTTAGATAACAAGCGATATCAACACTTCTGAAGTGTTCAAAAACAAACCCACACATGTTCACTCTTAGAATTTTTACTAACCCACATCCTATCTCCAACTCACCATTCAAAGTTGAGCTAAATTATGATTTATCTAAAAACCGTCATATGTAGACTCAACCACTATTCAAGCGGTCTATTTACCACCTCTACCTTCGTGTATGATACCCTCATTTACACATTTAATGACAAATTTCTTGTCTTTGTAGTACATAAAATGGCACTTTAATTTGGATTATTTTAGTTATGTTAGTTGTTATATATTACTTCACATACACAAGTTATCTATGTGGTAAATTGGTTTAATTACTTCACATACTTTTAGCTATTCCATTCTCTAAATTTGACTATTTTTAACGTAAAATTTCAATGTAAAATCGGCCTCGTAGTAATACTGTAGACACACACGTCTTGTAAATGATGTAATGAAATTAAATAATGAGGTGCAACATACCTGTATCCATTATACTGTTTTTTTTTACTTGGCCATTTTCAATATTCTGAACGTTATCGGGGATGTTAATGGTAACAGAAGAATCATGCTTTTGACCTGTGAAAGTATGGATCATAGGATGCACGAATGAATTAATTGCTTTAAGAGATTAGTCTTTTAACAACGATAAATTTCTTTTCATTCCTATAGCTACATTACTAAAACTCTCGAACTCCATACCTTGGCTATTTCCTGCATTATGAACATTTGCATCACCATCATGTGAAAGAGTAGAAGAATGCTGCTTTTTTATGCCTATTAGTCGAAATTAATCAAAACACTATAATAGTCATGAGCTTGTAATTAAGCGTATTCAAAGTATAGCTAATAGAAGGTAAGGTGAGTGTGAGAAAAGATAGATAGAGTTAGCTAGTAACCGTCATAGATCCACTGCTTCCAAAATATGAGTCGCTTGCCACATGGGAATGAGGAAGGAACTGAAGCCAATGCATATATAGGGGTTTCACCAAAGAGGTCTTTTGTAACAGCTAACTCTGGACAACGTTGTAATAGATGCCAAGCAATATCTGAAATGTAAGATAAAAGTATGTAGTGTGATATTATAAAGTCCTTAGTATTGATAAATATTCAAGAACTAAAAATCTCTTACCATATTTTTTCGCATAAAAACATTGAGAAATAAGAGTTGCACCATTTGGTCCATTCTCTGGCATAAGGTCTTCAGGTGGTGTATTCTCATAAAGATATTTAGCCAAATTCCAGTGGCTATTGCGATAAGCCAACACAACTGGTAGTCTTCCGGAACGATCAGGGATGCTAACTAACTTCTTATTCTTTGTTACCATGCAGCGAGCCATTTCAATGTCTCCTCTATTAGTAGCAACAACAAGAGCTGTTTTCTCATCCTTCCCTTTTATTGCTAAGTCGTCTTCTTTCATCAATTCCACCAAAGATTTAACAATATCCAAATGCCCCGCATCTGCTGCTGTGTGGAGAGCTGTCTTGCCTAAATATGTAATCTTTGCTCTTACGGCATCAGGATGTTTAATAAGATGCACACTTGCTTTGTTCCAATCGTTGTTCTTCACAGCATGATAAAGCACTTCATGTTTACCAAATTCTTCTTCATTGTTGTCTGCATGACACAATTAACATATATAATCAAGGGCGGAGTCAAAATTTCATAATGGGTTGAAGTAGAAAATTTTCTTACGATTATTTATTAACTATATATAGAAATTTGGGATATGATAATATTTAAAATTTAAATTTTCACACTAAAATTAGCTAAAAATACAAGTTTTTTAGTAATTTGAAATAGACTGCAGTCCACCGAAACCCGTGTGTAGCTACGTCTTTGTATATAATTATATATGACACAATTATTCTTCTTCTTTTATTTGACGTGCTCACACATATTTGAATTGATCATGCTTTTTGCCAATTAAGCAAATTAGAACATGGGGTTGATATAAATTTTAAAAAGTGAATATTTGGAAAGTCTTGGTCCTCTTGGAGGGGCATTCTCAAAAAAAAAAAAAAAAGGTGGCCCGGGGCGTAGTTGAATTTTGTAAGGAAAGAGCTGTAAACACGAAGTACATAATTTTTGATATTTTACTTGATTATTGAGCTGAGGAATTTTCTAATGAATGTCGGGATCATACTATCATATTGACCATGACTTATTCTTCTTTTAACAATAAGATATCATGCATGATATGCTAGTAATTCATAAATTTGTCAAAATAGAGGATTACCTGGTGCGTTATCTGGTTTGAACATTGTTGACAACTTATGCCACGCCTTACTGGCCGAAGTCTCATCCCGAATTAAAGCAAACTGATCAGGCCCGCAACACTTTCGGATTATATGCAAAGCCCTGGCATTGTTCTTCCTCC
This sequence comes from Argentina anserina, assembly GCF_933775445.1. Classification (NCBI taxonomy): domain Eukaryota; kingdom Viridiplantae; phylum Streptophyta; class Magnoliopsida; order Rosales; family Rosaceae; genus Argentina; species Argentina anserina. The sequence goes on along the minus strand of NC_065873.1, from coordinate 4,295,830 downwards.
AAAACTTGAATTCAGCTTTATAGTGTGCTTGTTTAGGAATTTCACTCGTGCTTTCCACAACGTCCCAAAGATCTTCCCCCAACAAGTAGGTTTCGACGTGCTTACTCCAATCCTGATAGTTATCTCCATACGCGTTCCGGGCATGGTGAACAATTGAAGCAGGGGCTGCTGTAGTTGCATCTGAGTTCCACCTCAACCTGTCAATTCAGTCAGTAGAGAAATTTACCCTAGCTAGGTCGTCTAACATGCTTCTTTTGAAAGTAAACCTTGAAACTGAAATAAATCAAGTAAAGTAATTAACCCTTTAAGAGTCGTTAACTACTCACATATTGATCATCTGAGACTATCCGCACAAAGTTTCTATAAACACGAGGTTTGAGAAGAAATTTCACTCTCTTTACATATTTATAGGACTAGAGGAAGTTTTCGGCGGAAAATACTAGGGTGCGCTGCTGTATAAGATACAGCAACTGCATCCATCACACAATCATACTACCATCCCACGTGCATTATACTCTTCCCTCTCTATAATCTTCAGATCTTTTGTATGCTATAGCAGATGTACCCGTCTTCTGCCAGATCGATGGTTTGACATGCAAGACATGGACATTAATTTATTCAAACTAATTGGTCATATAGATTAGCAGAACTGCACGTTATCAATTGCAATTTGCAAATTATAGAATGACTTGACAAGTTGACATGCAATAAATATGAAAATGAAAATTTGACCGGATCAAGAACATAGATTAAGGGTCAGATTGGGACAATTTTCTGAGCTGTTTTTGGTCTCAAAAGCGATTTTAGATCTACCATGAGGTGTTTGGTAACACTCACAAAACTGATTTACATGGAAGATGATCCTCTCAAAAGCAGGTTTAGGAGAAGCTAGTATATGGTTGCTTTGCGAGTTGCTTCTACGGAAACACGGAGCTCTTAAATGAATTTTATTAAGAGTTTTTTTCACCAACAGTCCCTCAACTCTGGTGTACCTACCAATGTGATACCTCAACTCTTAATCGTACCAATGTGATACCCAGACTCTAGTATTGCTATCATTGAAGTAGTTCCGTAAGTTTTTTTCAACTTCTTCGTCATCTTGGTGACGTGGCAAGTACGTGAGGCCCACAAAAAGGGTTAAAAGACAAAATTAACCCCATCTGAGAGGAGCAATATTTTTCCCGCCCTTTACCTTGAGAAAGACACCTAACAATTCCAATTTTGGCGCCAATTTTCCCTCCATACTCCTTAATTTGTGTCTCTTATCTAAACAAAAGAACTACCGCCAATCAGTCAACCACAATCTGATAAAACCTAGATCAATCTCATTTTCTATTTTTACCCTAGCACTTGTTAAACTAACAGAATAAATATAGAAATTTATATGGAAAATCTCATTTCCACAATCTCATAAGAATATAGAAACGCATAACTTAACGAAATTCAAATACATGTTTAAGTACCATTAGTTGCCACCTTTTATGTTGATCTGCCATGATTTTTGCTTGTAAGAACTAATGGTACTTAAACATATATTTGAATTTCGTTAAGTTATGTGTTTCTATATTCTTATGAGATTGTGGAAATGAGATGTTCCATATAAATTTCTATATTTATTATGTTAGTTTAACAAGTGCTAGAGTAAAAATAGAAAATGAGATTGATCTAGGTTTTATCAGATTGTGGTCGACTGGTTGGCGGTAGTTCTTTAGTTTAGATAAGAGACACAAATTAAGGAGTAGGGAGAGAAAATTGGCGCCAAAATTGGAATTGTTGGGTGTCTTTCTCAAGGTAAAGGGCGGGAAAAACATTGCTCCTCTCAGATGGGGTTAATTTTATCTTTTAACCCTTTTTGTGGGCCTCACGTACTTGCCACGTCACCAAGATGACGAAGAAGTTGAAAAAAACTGACGGAAGTATTTCAATGATAGCAATACTAGAGTCTGGGTATCACATTGGTACGATTAAGAGTTGAGGTATCACATTAGTAGGTACACCAGAATTAAGGGACTGTTGGTGAAAAAAACTCTTTTATTAATAACCTTATTTTCCCTCTTTCTTTTTCTTCAATTTATAGCCACTACCTATCTCTCGTCATCGTCATCGCAAACCCTAAACAACCATCATCATCAAAAACTTGGTAGCCCAGGTCGTCCCCAATGCTAATAGATAAACTCTCCTGCAACCATTTACATAACTGTGTGGTTTAATTGTTTTTTATTAACAGATCTTGATTTTTAATATACCATACATTCTGATTTTGGTTTTGTTCTTGGTCATTATTGTTTATGGGTTGTTGGGTTTGCTAGATTTTAGATTTAGTCAGATAGTACGAAAGACTCGAGCGACTAATAGAGGGGAACATAAGAGAAAGATATATGGTCGGCTGCCTTCACCGAGAATCATGGTGGGATTTAAGAATAGGTGTATGAGTATGACATTGGAGGTTATCTTGGAATCTTGGATCCGAATAAATAATGAGACACAAAAATGATGGGTGTTTGGTGTAAATGAGATTCATTTCGATTCTAGAGATGGGTTTTTGGTTTGTGTTTGTTGGGTTTATGTTTGATGTTTGATGTTTTGTTTTTTTGCCGAATGGGTTTTTGGTTTCAATGATATTGATGTATGTGGTTATGTTGGATTTTGACTCTGTTTTGTTTCTGGGATATGGTATTGAATGCAGCAATTCAAGTTCTGAAGGAAGATGCAATGCAATGTGCTAGGCCAAATGTTCAACCAGTGTTGGAAGAATTCACACCATTGAAGAAAGATTGTGATAAAAAGACAGGAGAACCCAATAATCTAAAGAAGAAAAATACTCTAGGAATAAGAAGAATTGGATGAGCTCTGTTAAGCTTTGGAACACAGATAATTCTCAAAGTTCATCGGTTGTCTTTGCTAACCCTTGGAATCAAGAATCCAAAGGAAAAATCAGTTTATATGTCTATTTTATTAATTATACCACTCTAACTAAATATTCAAAATTGTTTTTTGGTCTCACATAATTTTCAAAACAATTTACTGTCATCTCACAACAGTTTTAAAAGTATTTCTCCTCATAACAGCTTTAAAAACAATTTTATCCGCATAACTGTGTCAAATTGGGCCTAATATATATAAAAGAAAGACTTCGACACCGAAGGTCATGCATGCAGAAAGAACCAAGAACCTTCAGTATTGAGACTGGATGATTACAGTTGGCCATGTGAACCCAAGATTTAGCCATGAATTAGGGAATTGTTATAGTCAATAAGATACAACTACCTAAATTATAGTTGCAGTCGTCCAGAATAAAAGAAAAATAAAGCAATTAGGGGTTGGTTTTGGTGTTTTCTTCAGTGAGATGCTTGTTATTTTCAATACTAAATAGTCATTTTTTTGATACGTTAATGTACTATATCTACTGGCTCAAGAAATTTCAATCAAGTGTAGAATACACATGTAACAAAAATTAAAGTAGGGTCATTGACAAGTAGCTAATTTTTTAGCATTAGTCATCCTTTAAATAATGTGATGAACTTGAATTCATTCAATCTTGAACTAAACTCTTACGTAGGGATGCGAACGTACATCATACCAGACATTGTTTTGATATAAGCACCGTCACAAGGAATGATAAATCTTCTAGAGTCTACGTGTGGCCGGTCTGGCTTTTCATTAAATTCTTCTTTAACATGTGATTTGAAGTTCTATTATTTTATTTGATGGAAAAGGAAATTAATATGCATACGTAAAAATCAATTATGAGAGCTATGCTAGAAATTGGAAAACAAGTACATGGTCCGGGGTGCCGTGCTAAAAATAAGACTTTTCCAGATTAACTACAAGTCTACAAGTAATGTATTTAGTAATCTATTTATATGACCGAACACATCAGTAATTTAAATGAATACTTGCAACTTTAGTTAATTTGGAAGTAGAAATTAGTGATTAAAATAAAATTTTGTACATTATTGCATGTTGTGAAATTCAAAGATGTGACAAACTATTAATTAATAATGATTGTACAAAGAAAGAGAAACAATTAGAAAAAGGAGTGGGCAAGAGAGCACTAATCGTGTGCCACCACGTTTCACTGACGCCCCTAGATATCTGTAGTGTAATTTTTTTTTCTGATTTTTTTTTTGTTTTTTTTTCTGATACTGCCGACCCGGCCCACAAGCCACAAAAAGGGTAAGTCTCACTCTTTCACTACCTCTCATTCTCTGTAACTCGGTTCTGGGTTCCGATTTCCACCATTACCGAAATGCCCCTCCCAAGACCACATATCCCAACCCAGTCCCCATTCCGCTTCGCTCCCTCCGACGCCCTCCTCGCGGACAAAGCAATCACCTACCTCAAGCGCCACCCTCACAACCTCCATTCTTTCTCTTCCGATTTTACCCCTGAAGCCGCCTCCTGCCTACTCCTCAAGTCCCAATTCGACCAAACCCTAACCCTAAAGTTCCTCAACTGGGCCCGCCACCGCAACTTCTTCACCTTCCAATCCAAGTGCCTCGCCCTCCACATCCTCACCCGCTTCAAGCTCTACAGGTCCGCCCAGGCCCTCGCCGAGGACGTCGCCGTCACCGCCGAAGATGACAAGGGCAAGTTGGTCTTTGACTGCCTCACTGACTCAATGCAGGTCTGCAATTCCAGCTCGGCGGTTTTCGACTTGGTAGTCAAGTCTTACTCTCATTTGAATTTAGTTGATAAGGCTTTAAATGTTGTTGATTTAGCTAAAGCTCATGGATTTATGCCCGCCGTGCTTTCCTATAATGCGATTTTAGATGCTGTGATTAGGTCTAGAGGCTCTGTTCAGTTTGCCGAGGAGGTGTTTAGTGAGATGATTAGGAGTGGTGTCTCGCCGAATGTCTATACTTATAATATTTTGATTAGGGGGTACAGCGCGGCGGGGAATGTGGAAATGGTGTTGTATTTTTGGGGTGAGATGGAGAGGAATGGGTGCTTGCCGAATGTGGTTACGTATAATACGTTGATTGATGCTTATTGTAAGTTAAAGAGGATGGATGACGCGTTCGGGTTGTTGAGGTCGATGGCGTTGAAGGGCCTGGAGCCGAATTTGATTTCGTATAATGTGGTGATTAATGGGTTGTGTCGAGAAGGGAGAATGGAGGAGACAAGTCAGGTTGTTGAGGAAATGAAAAGGAAGGGTTTTGTTCCGGATGAGGTGACTTATAATACACTTATTAGTGGGTATTGTAAGGAAGGTAATTTTCACCAAGCACTTGTGTTGCAGGAGGAGATGCAGAGGAGCGGTTTGTGTCCAAATGTTGTCACTTATACAGCATTGATCAATGCAATGTGCAAGGCTAACAATTTGAATCGAGCGATGGAGTTTTTCGAGCAGATGCGTGTTAGAGGACTTCGTCCGAATGAGAGGACGTATACTACATTGATAGATGGCTTCTCCCAACAGGGTTTATTAAATGAAGCTCATGGTCTTCTGAATGAAATGGTTGGGAGTGGATTCCTACCTTCAGTTGTGACTTACAATGCCCTTATCAATGGATACTGCTTATTAGGCAGGATGGAAGAGGCCCTGGGAATTGTACAAGATATGGTAGGGAAAGGGCTCGCCCCTGATGTAATAAGTTATAGTACTATCATCACCGGGTTTTGTCGGCATCAGGAATTGGAGAGTGCGTTCCAAATGAAGATGGAGATGTTGGAGAAGGGGATATCACCAGATTCTGTAACCTATTCATCACTAATTCAAGGTGTCTCTCAGCAAGGGAGATTAGTTGACGCTTGTGACCTTTTCCAAGAAATGATAAGTATGGGTTTGGGTCCTGATGAATTCACATACACAACCTTGATAAATGCTTACTGCAAGGAAGGGGATTTGAATAAGGCTCTTCAGTTGAATGATGAAATGATAAAGAAAGGTTTCCTACCTGATGTTGTGACATATAGTGTGCTTATCAATGGACTTAATAAACAAGCTCGGACGAGAGAAGCAAAGAAGCTTCTACTCAAATTGTTCTACGACAAGTCTGTCCCAGATGATGTCACATACAATACTTTAATAGAGAGCTGCACAAATGTTGAATTTAAGAGTGTGGTGGCTCTTGTGAAGGGATTCTGTATGAAGGGTTTGATGAAAGAGGCAGATCAAGTTTTTGAAACAGTTATTAAGAGGAAATACAAACCTAATGGTGCAGTTTATGACGTTATCATACATGGTCATTGTAGGGAAGGAAATGTTCAGAAGGCATTGGATCTGTACAAGGAGATGTTGCGTTCTGGTTTTCTCCCTCATACTGTGGCTGTTATTGCGCTGATTAGAGAACTTTTTACAGAGGGAATGAATAATGAACTGAGTCAAGTCATTGAGAACACTTTGAGGAGCTCTGAGCTTACTGATGCTGAGCTTGCAAAGCTACTTGTTGAAACAAACCATAAAGAAGGAAATATGGATGCAGTTTTCAATGTCCTTGGTGAAATGGCCAAGGATGGTCTCCTTCCAAACAGTGGACCAAGCACTTGTGAAGGGGGATGAACAATGGCAAATCAGGTCGTAACCCAAGTATATCAGGAAGGTGATATGCCGAAATTGCATAATTATCCGAGTTTTTTTTTGTTGCCAGAAAAATTACCTTACTGATGCTATGGTGGCCTGCTGCAATGAACTGTGTTCCTCCTTTTCCATGTTCGTCGGCCAATTTATTTGTGAGGATTCTTCATTTGTCACTGCGCTTTCCTTCATTTACTGGAAAGTTCCTGATACAAGTAACCATACATGCATGCTTATGCGACTCTGAGTATAGTTTTTGTATAATAGCTGTATTTGGTTTGAATTACATTAGGATTTCATTTTTGGTAGATAGCGTTATATCTGTACAGAAACTTTAAAGTGTTTTGTAGATCTTTCTTTCTTTCTTCCTAACCTTGATTTCATTCTATCTCCATGATTCAATTGTAAGAGGTTCTCACAAGGTCATCAAACAATTTCTGAGAACACTATCTTGTGATTTTGGGTACCGCTTGCTGCTCCTTTGTCCTTTTTACTTGTTCCATTAGACGATGTGATGTTTGTAAAGTTGATGACTCTAGAGGCAGTGTGGATTTACAACTGACTTGGACTTCCACACATTAGAAATTTCCCTGTTCCTATTTGGAATGAGAAAATCTTTCCTCTTTGTATTGAAAAGATTAGTCCTAATCCCACTATATTCCTTTTGTATTTGGGAAAGGAAAATAAGCCCCTATCTATAGAAGCCCTTACTTTAGTTATTCTCATCAATTCAACAAGTTCCGGTTCAACTTCGAGTCAGTATTTGTTCTCCAAAGATGAGTTCCTCAAACTATTCACAAGCGTATGACAGTTCATCAAACAATTCACAAGGGTATGGAGCTGCGAATGCTAACAACTCAAAAAGTACAACACCCAAAAGACAAAGGATCCAAACTACCTCCACGGCTCCACCAGAGAAGGTTCCTTGCCCAGCAGCCCCAAAGTGTCCTCCTCCAAAAAGTGGGAATGGCAATTATTCCAGCGCACTGAATTTGAACACAATTTGGTGATAAACAGTATATCGAGAGAGAAGCTCAAGTTTAAGAGTTTAGAAAAGTAGTTTTTATAGATAAATAGTTTGCTCGCCTATTTTGTAATGTTTATGTACGATTTACAATGATTTTTATGTAAGATTGCTAAGAAAATATTATGCTATAGAAAACATATCTTTAGTTCATTCATCTATTGTTTAAAGTTTGCATACTTTCTATGTTTATTTGATGTGTGATGAAAACATATCTTATTAACTATACTTATTATAAATGTTTTGATTTATGATGTTGACCTATCTTATTAAATATTATAACTAGTTTACAATTTGCTGATTCCAGGTCTATCTGATTTGGTTGCATTCACTATTGGATCGTGTTTTAATTTGAAGCCTTTCAGTGTTTATGTGAAAATAGTGTTCATCCAATCTCCCATGCATTGTCTTGATTCTGATAAGTGTTTCTTCTATATGTGTTGGAGAATAAGGGTTAACTCTACTTGATCGGAGTCAAATAAGACAAGATTTGGAGAATGAATTTTCTGATATTTATTCATCTCACACTAGATGCTACATATAGAGAATACATTGTACTACAATCCTATGTACTACATATTATTATATACATAATATGTAAGTACTAAGTACATGATGTACATCCCTAAATTACATTATACGACTCATGCTGACACTCTCCCTCAAGCTGGCGTATACACATCAACCATGTCCAGCTTGCTAAGTGAGTCATAAAACGCATTCTTAGAAAATCTTTTAGTGAGTATATCTGCAAGCTGATCTTCAGTATGGACAAAAGAGAAGCTAATAATCTTTGCATCTAGCTTCTCTTTTATAAAGTGATGATCCACTTCCACATGTTTAGTATGATCATGTTGTACTGGATTTTGTGATATATCAATTGCTACTTTGTTGTCACAATACAATTGCATAACACTTTTCAACTTAATACTCAAATCACGTAGCAGAACTCAACCACAACAATTGACACACTCTATGAGCCATATCTCTATACTCAGCCTCAGCACCCGATTGAGCCACAACTTTCTACTTCTTACTCTTCCAAGCGACTAAATTACCTCCCACAAAAGTAAAGTAACATGATGTCGACCTTCTGTTTGTAATATTCCTAGCCTAGTCTGCATCTATAAAGCCACTAACCTTAAGAATGTTGTTGTGTTTAGAGAACATTACTTCTCTTCCTGGGACTGACTTCAAATACCTTAAAACGTGGGAATACCAATTATTCCAACACAATCAATCTAAACACAATTTGGTGATAGACAATTGATTGAGAGCGAAATTGTTCAAGTTGATTTTTAAGAGTCTAAGTAAAGTAGTTTTTGATTTATCACTAGTTTATTTGTTTATCGTGTTATTTACATACTTTTTACAATTATTTTGATGTAAGATTGATAAAAAAAATTTATGCTATAAAAAATTATCTTTAGTTTGTGCTTATGTTTTATTTTATAGAATCCACTAGGATTTTATATAAAACGAAGGTCTGAATAATCATTACATACTCCTCTGTTGTTATCGTGCTGCAGACAAGAGGTCTTAGGCCGAAACTCAAACTTAGTGCATAACATAGGTTTATTCTTTAAGAACTATCCCCGAAAAAACAGAAAAAAAAACATATTCTATGACTTATCGAAGCATAGCAATAGGCTAGAAACTAGTCAAAACTGTTCTAGGCCAGCAGGCTAAACCCGGCCCCTTCAGCAAGACCAAAAGCCCATTTGGTTAGGCCCAAGTAGCAACCGACTCCAGATCAGACACCGGCATCTCCAAGGACACACCACCAGAGTTGCCACCCACCACCGTAGCCACACATATCTAACTCCAACAAGGGCAAACCCTAATCTGTGCAACGCAGCCTCGGAACAACCATGTTGTCTTCCTTCCACTACTGGCAGAGCCGCCAATATCCATCATCATCGCATGGACCCAGATCTCCGCCATAGCAAGGATCCGATCCCCACGGCCTTGAAGCACTTCGACATCAGCGCTCTGCCGATCCACCTACACAACACCCTCAACTAGGAAGCAAACCGATCAGAGCCTTTGGAAAACACGATTAGGAGCCCGGCTTACAGACCGCTCCCACGCAGCCATCCTCCTGCCGGCGCTTGGTTTGGAAAGCACAAGGCTCTCCGCCTCTGTCATGATCAGCCATCATCGATCGATGAGATGTCGCTGCCGCCATGAAGATTTCGGTCAAAACACCCACCGCTAGGAAAAACCTTAGCATTTTGATATTTGTTTAGTTTGTGCTTCTGTTGTTTAATGTTTATGGACATTTACGATAATTTTGATATCATAGTGCAAATTGCATATGTTCGTAAATATGTTTTTAGTTTTTACTACAACATATGTGCCATATAATTATGTGACTGTGACTGAGTACCGTCCTCGCTCTCTCTTTTCTTAGGAAGATCGGGTAACTTTCCTTGCTGGTTTTAGATATGCGAAGCAAATTCAATGGTCTGTGTCGGTGTGCAAATTAAACAGTAATCGGATAAAAAAACAGTAATCGGCTTTGACCAAGAAACAAGATTTAGTCACCAAGACACCATTACGACTTTGACCTCTCGTTTGCCATAGATCAATTGAAAATCGTCGGCTCTTCTGTTTTAGTAGAGACAAACTCTTTGTGTTTCAGTCTCCAGTGTTTCACCCAAGGGTCATCAATCTTTCCTCCTAATGCTCCTAGACCTCCTTGAGTCCTTGATCACCACGACTCCATCGACGCAATCAACTCCCTCGCTCATATGGTTCTCCAAGGCCGCGACGGCTTGCGCTGCCTTACGGCAAGTTGTATCCCTTCTTTACAACCATGGTCGAGAAGCTCAAACACCACATTGCCCTCTCCAACCTCTCCCTCCCTTCCACATAGTGGAGGAAGCGCTTCTGCCAGGGGTCACAATGGAAAATAAATAAGAGTAAAATGGTGACAAAATAATGTCTTTGATTACTGCAATCTAATGAACCCGTAGAAAAAAAAATATATATATATATATGAGAATTTTCAGGTGTGGATGTTTGTATTTTACGTAAGATACGAATTTGCCGATTCCGGCAACGGCAGGCCGCAATGGCAAGAAGGACCAGTACATCCACACTCTCCACCTCCCGGTGATCCCATCTATGCCGGTTGGAGCTCCATTAGCGACCCACGGCGGCCGGAATCGCGAAATCGCCGGAATTTGCCCAGAAACTTGAGTTTTGCAGATTCCGACCGCCGTGGGTCGCCGATCGAGTTTCAGCCGGCATAGACGGGATCGTCGAGAGGTGGGTAGTGCAACTTGCTGGTCCACCGCGCCGTTGTAGCCTGCCGTCGCCGAAATCGGCGAATCAGTATGGTGCGGATGTCTGCACCTAAAACGACCTGAAACGGATTATATATATATATATAGTTTCTATCTAGAGTGAAGCTTCACTCTGGAATTACAAAGTGAAGTTCTAATTTTGGCACATTTTTCGTTCAATTTTTTTCACCATAGGCGATTCAATATTTAGGTATGCTATTCAAGATCATCTCTACAAAATTTCATCTAATTCGGACATCGTTAAGGTATTGAAATTAGATTAAATCAATGAATGAATTAAAACTGTTCAACGTGAACCGTTCATGTAAATCTCGATTTTGAAAGCTCAAACCATTGTCAAATTCGATGAAACTTTGTAGAGATGATCTTGAATAACATACCTAAATATTGAATCGCTTATGGTGAAAAAAATTGACCGAAAAGTGTGCCAAAATTGGAACTTCACTCTGGATAAAGACTGTATATATATAACCCATAGATGGGGAACTCTTGCTCAAGCATTTCAGTCTTATTTTCAGCTTGCTCATCAGATGGCATTCACGTCAATTAGAGAAGGTTGAACCACGCCATTCATATGCAAGCCAACATACCAGCTAGCTATATATGCTTAATTATAAGTTCACAGATATCACAGAACTTCATTCACCTGCCTCTTCATTCTGGTTTCCCACCAATTTTGGCCACTCGATCACTCATCCCGTGCTTTCGCTACTCTCCTTCAAGTTATGACATGAGAAAAAAAACACTTGTTTTTTCATCTGCATTGAGGAAAACAATCAGTTTACAATGTATCTGTCCGAATGATGTTTAAAGAGTTGAGATAGAGTCATCATGGCTGGATTTCTGGATAAGAATGGATCATAACAATTGGACTTCAACGACAAAAGACTTCTATGTTGGCGACATTAGGTAAGCTCTTTTTTTTTTTTTTTAAGAGTTGGACAGATAGTACGTAAGTTCGCAATGCAGTCGAGCTGTATGGATATGATATGACATACGTCGCGCTGTAATTTGCCAAATACCAATCATAATAAGATGGTAAACATGTTAATGTTAACATAGGTTTGTTGACGTATAGGTTTTATTCATGGCGCTGAACGCCTCACTCAAATATACAGTGGACACCTTCTTTTGAGTATAGTAGTTCATCTCATTTTTGAGCGGGAAGGAGATTCCAGGATTCTTGAATTAATTAATGACGCATTTTGTTGAAGATTCTTGATTATTACATAGACATTCAAATTCAAGCTCATGTATGTCGCCAATCAAGATAATCTGAGTTTCGCCAATCAAGCTCATGTTCTTTGTGAGACATTTGTATGACCAATGTTGTAAATGCGACCAGTCATTATGTCATTAAATGCTAGCTATTTTTCAGGATGCTTTACTTGGAAGCTCCCACAAGTCACACCCAGCCCGATAAAAACAATTAGCAAGTAAAGCCTCATTGAACTCAGTTAACAATGGCGATCGCGACCAAAAAACAGTAATAAGGGAGCAGCTACGTACAACACCAATACATAGCACCATTCTAAGATCTAGCTAGAGACATAACAGTACCTGCTGATCGATGAAGAAAAGAAGAAATATTGCCCTTACTTGTGTAGTTGTGTTATGGTACCAGTCAACAACCTTTTACACAAGAACGTTAATCTGATTTTTTTTTTAAGGTACTGTAATGTGTTCAAAGAGTACAACATGTCAATCAAAAAATGTTGTTATAAAGTCACCAATCACCAACGGTTTAATTTCGTGCTGTTTAGCTTCAGCTCTGCCCCAGACATAATACATCTTCACCTTTTCCATGTATACCAAAGAAGAACTGCCTTGATTTCCTTTAGAGGATGCTTTTGATGTTTTTGCAAATCTGGGCTTCTACACAGGACTTCGATATAAATTTCTAGAGACATTAGGAAACTTCACTTTTCCTTTTTGGATTGAGAAAATATTCCTGAATGTATTGAAAATATTACTCCTAATCCTACTAAAGTTCCTGTTGTATTTTGGAAAGGAAAAAAAAATTCCTATATATAGAGGCTCTTACTCTTGTTATTCTCATCAATTCAACGAGTTCTGGTTCAGTCAATATACATTCTCCAAAGATGAGTTCCTCAAACTACTCACAAGGTTATGACAGTTCTTCAAACAATTCACAAGGGTACGGAGCTGCGAATGCTAACTACTCAAAATCTTCAACAACCCCGAAAGACAAAGGATCCAAATTACCTCCACCAGAGAAAAATCCTTGCCCAGCAGCTCCAAAGCGTCCTCCTCCAAAAAGTGGGAATACCAATTATTCCAGCGCACTCAATCTGAACACAATTTGGTGATTGACAATTGATCGAGAGCGAAGCTGTTCAAGTGAATTTAAAAGTCTAAAAAAAGTAGTTTTTGATTTATCACTAATTTGCTTGTTTATCGTGTTATTTACGTATTTTTTTACAATTATTTTGATGTAAGATTGATAAGAAAATTTTATGCTATCACCGAGACACCATTAAGTTAACAGATATCACAGAACTTCACTCACCTGCCTCTTCATTCTGGTTACACACCAATTTTGGGCACTCGATCACTCACCCCGTGCTTTCTCCCCTTCCCCGTAAGTAATGACATGAGAATGAAAACACTATCTCATGACTGATATTTAAAGAGCCAGTTTACAATGTATCTATCCGGATGATATTTAAAGAGTTGATGACTCTATCTCATGGCTGGAATTCTGGATCATAACAATTAGACTTCAACGACAAAAGACTTCTAGGTTGGGAGGGAGAGGATTAATATTGAACTAATGATGCATTTTGTTGAAGATTCTTGAGTTTTACATAGAAAAACATGAGCATCTCGCCGGCCAATCAAGATAATTAATCTGAGTTTTACGTACTCAAAGAACATGTTCTTTGTGAGACATTTGTATGACCAATGTTGTAAATGCGACCGGTCGATTATTAATTTGTTAAATGCTAGCTGTTGGCAGGATGCTTTACCTCAGTAGCAGATTTAATAAAGAGTTCCTATTTAATTGTGGGATCTTGTATTTAATAAATAATTTTGTTCTATAACACCAATGGTTTAGCTTCAGCTCTGTCCCTAAATGTGTACAGTATACTTACTGTACAAGAGCTCTGTCCCCAATATTTTCTCAACTTGTTCTGTTTGCATCTTAACATTTTCCATGTACTAAAGAACTACCCTGATTTCCGTTAGACTATGTTTTTGATCAATTTTGCAAACGAATTCGACACTGGACCTACTTCGATTCAAGACGCTAGAGACATTAGGAAATTTCCCTTTTTCCCTTTTGGATTAAGACAATTTTTCGTTATGTATTGAAAAGATTACTCCTACTCCTACTAACAGCAGGAATTTATTTTGGAAGGGAAAAAACAAGCCGTATATATAGGCCCTTACTCTTGTTATTCTCATCAATTCAACAAGTAGTTAATAATTTTTCTCTAAAGATGAGTTCTTCAAACTATACATAAGCGTATGGAGCTGCGAAACAACTCACAATCTACAACAACCCCAAAAGACAAACGATCCAAATTAACTCCGCCATAGAAAGTTTCTTGCCTCGGAGCCCCAAAACGTCCTGATCTTTCAAAAAGTGGGAATACCAATTATTCAAGCACACTCAATCTGAACAATATTTGGTGATAAGTTGATTGAAGGAGAAGTTCTCTAAGTTGTATGAGAAAAGTAATTTTCGATGTATCTTTGATTTGCTTGTCTATGTTGTTATATTTAGGAAATGGTCTAAAATGTCATATATTAAATTATGGTTTTATTATGATCTCCAACAACAAAAGGGCAAAAGGGTCAAAGTGTCATAAAAATGCCAAATGACCAAACTTAGCCCTTTGATTAGCTCATGCCCAAACCAATTGGTGGTGCATATAAAGACAAGTGTCATGATACTAATGACCTAAACCTCTATTCACAAATATAATTTGTAAAAACATTGCAATTATACATAATTATATATATAGCCTGAATCTTGAATATGACATATGTACGTTCATGTTGTTATTTTTTTCGGTCTAAAATCAAATAATTAACTTTTCAAACTATTCGAAATTAAAAAAAAGCTACATAAATCAAAATGATCAATTATTATTTTAGTTTAATGTAATCATATTAAAATATTATCAACAAAACCATATAGGTATGCTCAACCAAACATACACCTTAAAAATTAATTTAACACAAATTCAATGTAATTTAAATTAAATTATTTTATAATAAGTTTACAAATTCGTAAAATATTTGAAATGACTAAAATTTAGTCATTTCTTACCGGAGATGGTGTATTGGATTTTAAATAAAAAAATAATATTTTAGGAGTCTAAATTAGCCTAGGCCCCAATATAGCCCTCTAAAAATAATAAGATTGCTATGAAAAATTATGTTATTGTTTGAGAATGAAATACTTGTATATTATTGAATGATATGGGGGCCTATATATAGGCATTTACAACACCACAATCCCGTAGAATTCGGAGTCCTAATCTACTACGGAGATGCTAATCTATCTCCTAACAGGAAACCTATTAGGCTAAGACACATACAAGGGTAGAATAGTAATTCTCCTGGAACACTCCCCCTTGTGTCGCATGCCTAGGTTGCATGGTGCACACATCGTTGCCTCGGTAAAAACCTTGTCAAGCAAAACAAAAACCTCTTGGGTAAAACAAAAGCTTGATCGAAGGGAAAACAAAAGCTTGATCGAAGGGAAAAAGAGCACAACGCACCAACTACTTAAGGATCTTAACATGTGATGTAGACTCCCCCTGAAGTCTACCAAACTCTAGTGTTCCGATAAACGACGCATGCCAATGCTCTTCACATGTTTCACAAAAGTAGATTTAGGCAAAGACTTGGTGAACAAATCCGCAACATTGGATTCTGAACTCACTTGATTGATCTGAACATTCAAGAACTTCTGTTGTTGAACGTTGTAGAAGAACTTAGGCGAAATATGCTTGGTGTTGTCTCCCTTGATGAAACCTAACTTTGTCTGCTCTATGCAAGCAGCATTATCTTCATAAATGCACGTAGGTTGATCAGTTGTAGAGACTAATCCACAAGAATCACGAATATGGCGAACAAGTGATCGTAGCCAAACACATTCTTTCACTGCTTCATGGAGAGCGATGATCTCCGCGTGATTCAAAGAAGTAGCAACAAGAGATTGCTTTGTGGATCTCCAAGATATCGCCGTATTCCCAATGGTAAACACATAACCGGTTTGAGAACGAGCCTTGTGAGGGTCAGAGAGGTACCCTGCATCAGCATAACCAACTAACAAGTTGTTTGGAGTCTTTGCATCGGGGGAAAGAGCTGCACGGGACCGGTGACTGCTCTCGGCACCGCGCACGGTCTCCACGCCATGGCGGCCGGCGGCATCGCTGCGGCGTACGGCGGCAAGGCCGGGGTCGGCAACGGCGGTGGTGTGGGGAGATACCGTGGCGGTGTTCTCTCTGCAATAGGGGTAGAACAATCCCATGTCAATGGAACCTTTCAAGTATCGAAACAAATGCTTGATTCCATTCCAATGACGTAGCGTAGGTGCGGAGCTAAATCTAGCCAATAAGTTCACTGCGAAAGATATGTCCGGTCTAGTGCATTGAGCAAGATACAATAGTGCCCCAATCGCACTAAGGTATGGAACTTCAAGACCAAGAACGTCTTTATCATCCTCTTTAGGACAGAAGGGATCCTTCTTGATATCTAGACTTCGGACGACCATGGGAGTAGACAATGGACTGCATAGATCCATATTGAAACGTCGAAGCATCTTCTGCGTGTAATTTGACTGATGCACTAAGATGCCGTCGGCCCTATGCACAAGCTCAAGGCCGAGACATAATTTCGTCCTCCCTAGGTCTTTCATCTCAAATTCCGACTTCAGATAAGACACGGTCTCTTCAATCTCATCAAGAGTACCGATTATGTTCATGTCATCAACGTAGACCGCAACGATGACGAATCCGGAATTTGTCTTTCGTATGAACACGCATGGGCATAGTTTATCATTCTTGTAACCCCTTCTCACCAAGTATTGATGCAACCGATTGTACCACATTCTTTCGGATTGCTTTAACCCGTACAATGAACGACGTAATCTGACTGCATGAGCACTCCGTGGTCTGGAGGCACTTGATGGAGGTAAAGGTAGTCCCTCAGGAGCTTTCATGTATATCTCTGCATCAAGATCCCCATAGAGATAAGCTGTGACCACATCCATAAGCTGCATGTTTAGTCTTTCGGACACTACCAGACTAATAAGGTAGCGGAAGGTAATGATGTCCATAACAGGAGAATAAGTCTCTTCATAGTCAATACCAGGTCGTTGTGAGAATCCTTGCGCCACGAGTCTTGCCTTATAACGCACGATCTCGTTCATCTCATTATGCTTACGAACGAAGACCCATTTATGTCCAACAGGTTTGACATCTCTTGGAGTCAATTCAACCTTTCCGAAGACTTCTCGCTTCGCTAATGAGTCAAGTTCTACCTGGATTGCTTCCTTCCACTTCGGCCAATCTGCTCTGCGTTCGCATTCAGCTACAGAGCGAGGTTCAACGTCGTCTTCAGATATGATCTCAAGTGCGACGGAATAAGCGAAAACGTCATCAATGCATGTAGTGGCTCGGTTTCGGACCGACTGCTCACTTATGTAGTTCACTGAGATTTCGTTGTTCTCTGGCATCAAACAAGGTTCCATAGCGTCCCACGGTAACACTTGAGTTGATTCATGGACATAGCTGTAATCAGAGACAACTTCATACGATGGTGATTCATCGTTGATGACGCGCTGTGCCTTAGTCATTCGCTTCTTTCTAGGTTTTGAATCCCTAGAGTTTATCGGTCTCCCCCTTTTTCTTTGAGGAGCCGAGGCCGAAGCTGTTCCATGCCAGGCCATCTCAGCATCGTCGCCACAAGGGGCGCCGGCAACACCACGGCGTACGGTGGTGCCGCCGTCGGCCTCCGTCCCACTGTCAGGGGCGGTGCCAACGTTGCTAGGTCCAGGAGCTTGTCTTCCACGCCCGTATTTCGGGACATCCAACCGTGCCGGTACGTTCGCAGCGGGTATGTTTGATCTCGTCACTTTAGCAATATCTACAAAGCCGTCGGGCATCGAATCCGCGACTTTCTGGAGGTCGATAATGCGTTGTACTTCTAACTCACTTTGAGCAGTGCGGGGATCATAATGAGACATAGTGGGGACACACCACATCAATTCCTGACGTTCAATTGGAATGATAACATTCCCATCTCCCCCTAACGACGGGAAGCATGTCTCATCAAAGTGACAATCTGCAAATCTTGCCGTAAAGAGATCTCCGGTGGTTGGTTCTAAGTAGCGGACAATCGTTGGGGAATGATAGCCAACATAGATACCTAATCGTCTCTGAGGACCCATCTTAGTACGCAGCGGAGGCGTAATAGGCACATAAACGGCGCAACCAAAGATGCGTAAGTGTGAAATATTGGGTTCGTAACCAGTTACCATCTGGTACGCACTAAACGCTTGGTTAGCCGCGGGTCGGAAATGAATAAGTGTCGCTGCATGCAACACTGCATATCCCCACGCAGAGACCGGCAGGTTAGTACCCATAACCATTGCCCGAGCAACAAGCTGAATACGCTTGATGGTAGCCTCTGCTAGACCGTTCTGTGAATGAACATGAGGAACGGGATGTTCAACTTCGATCCCAATAGACATGCAGTAATAATCAAAAGTTTTGGAGGTGAATTCTCCAGCATTATCCAAATGAATGGATTTGATAGTATAATCGGGGTGGTGAGCCCAAAGTTTGATGATCTCAGCTAATAACTTAGCAAATGCAGCATTCCTTGTGGATAGCAATGCGACGTGTGACCAACGCGTCGATGCATCAACCAATACCATAAAATATCGAAAAGGTCCGCATTCTGGTTGAATAGGTCCACAAATGTCACCTTGGATACATTGTAAGAATGGAATGTTCTCGGTTGAAGCCTTAGCAAAAGAAGGACTTCCTTGAAATTTAGCAAGAGAACAAGCTTTGCAAAACGAGCGATGGGCATCAGAAATTGCCATGGAGGCATGTGAAAGCACGGGAGGCATCACAAGCTCCTGTGAAGGAGGGGATGCCGCCACCGACGGCATGAAAGCCGAGGAGCTGCCGAGTGGGGCATGCTCGGCCGCGCCATGCGGTGCATGGGTAGGCACGGCCTCACCGTGCGGAGCACGGGTGAGGTGATCCTCCAATCGCTTCCGGGACTTGAAAAATGGATGACCATGTGAATTCTTAAGAATTCTAATCATCATATCACGTCCAGGGTGCCCGACACGGGCATGCTAAAGCATATAAGAGTCCGAATCACAAAAGTTGCGTTCAACCGCATATGATTCAAAGATCCGAATGGAAGTAAGATACAAACCATTCCCAAGACTCTTCATCTTCTCTAAGATGCGGCGATGACCTGCTTTCTCAGAGGTAACGCAAAGATATTCCTCTCCATTCTCAACATAAGTATCGAGGTGAAAACCATTGGCACGTATGTCCTTAAAACTTAGCAAGGTGCGGGGAGACTTCGGCGCATAAAGAGCGTCTACGACGTTAAGAGTCGTACCATTAGGCAACATGAAAGAAGCAGTGCCTCTTCCTTGAATGATGGATTTCGAGCCAATCATTGTAGTCATCGAAGAAGTCGAAAACACTAGATCCGTGAACAACTGCCTGTGCCGTAGGACAGTGTGGGTGGTTCCGCAATCAGCTAGACATTCGATTTCACCGCGGGACATCTACAAAATGACAATTAAGAGAGTCAGCGACACGGGAACAATTCTATACAATACGCCGTAGGATATTGTAAGAATGGGAATCGGAACGAAGGTCGATCCCATCGAATGTATCACATGGCAATAGTACTACATTCTTCAACTAAAGAGTTGGAAATCATGGTATTGAAGCAGTGAAATACCAAACAGTAAACTAGGGTGGTATAAACCATCCAAAAATGGTGTGGAAACACACACAAAGAGTACCGGTGAGTGCATATAACGGACTTGGAGAAAACCGGAAAAACAAACCGGGAAACCATGTCAAAAGAACTCTAAACCGGGTGAATTTTGGACGAGGAAAACGTGGCAGCAGGGGCTGCTGCAATATGCCGGAAGAATCACGAGAAAACGACGAAAAAATCATCGAAAAACTCGGTGGAAAACCGGCGGCACCTATTGCCGGAAAAACCAGCCGGTATGGAGGCCGGGACTTCAGGTCCGACAGGGGACGCCGGCAGGAGCCGAGTGGCGGTGCCGGAAACGCCGGAACATGGCCGGAAGACGGCGAATACGCCGGCAAAACGTGCCGGAAACGCTGGAATAGTAACCGGGGCCGGCCAAGGCAAAACGACGTCGTTTTTTGACGTTCCGAGGTTCGTTTTCCGAATTTTAAGTTCCAAATTCACAATGTAGTGCTATTGGGATCCCATGTAACCCAAAAAGCGTCCAATTTAAAAACCACGTGAGTTGCACACGTTGATCATCATGCTAAGTGTCGGATAAATAAAATTCTCAAAGAGATCGTCTTGTAAGCAAGAATTGAGAAATTTTATTGAATGTCAATCTTTAATACATCACACATAAACTTCTAATTCCAAAATCAAAAGACTATTACAAAGTCAATGAAAATAACAATGGCGGTCGGCCATAACAATACTTGAATCATAAAGCTAAAGAAGCTAAAACGACTAATCAAAGTCGGAAGTATCCATGGTAGCAACCGGAGGCCTAGCTTTAGAAGCAAGGGGCTCGGGTTTCATGGAGATATGGTGAGTCTCGATCTCATGGTCCTCATCCACATGATTCGATTCAGGTTGTAGAAACTTCTTGTAGGCGGAGTAAGCCTTGATCATCTCTTTGCTAGCGCGACAATCGCGATCAAAGTGCTTGAAGGAGCCACATTTGAAGCATGGAGACTTGCCATTACCGGAAGTGGAGGCATTAGGAGGCGCACGGCCTCCTTGGAGTGTGGGACGGGGACGGCCTCCCCCTGAGGGTGCGGCGCTGCCACCATCACGGGTCCATGTATTGGACCGAGGCCGAGATCGGCCTTGTTGCCTCCCACCACGAGAGTTGTTATTTTGGTGCTGATATGGAGCGTTCCTTGATTGATTCTTTTGGTTAGGAGCTTTCCCATAGTTAGCCTGTGGCGTAGAAATTCTTTTAGTGCCAACAGGTCTAGTGTCGTTGTTGAGGAGAATCTCAGAATGTCTCTCCTTCTTAGCTAAGAGTGTCATTAAGTCGGCAAAAGACCGGATCTTCCCTTCCTCTACATGAGTGCGGTACGTATGAGCTTGAACCTCATAGTTGATTGGAAACGTGTCCAATGTCTTATTGAGAAGATCTAGGTCGGTCTTGATGACACCAACGGTGCCAAGATCGGATTGCAAGCATAGCATATCCTGATTGAAATCATCCACTCTCTTATAGTCCAATAGACGGATGTTGTCCCATCTAACGGTCAATTCAGGAAGAAGCTTATCATGAACGTTGTTGTACCGCAAGCGTAGTTTGTCCCATAATTCTTTAGGATCTTTTACGGTCAAGTATTGCCTCTTGAGAGTTGCATAGATGTGACGTCTCATGAAGATGAGAGTCTGAGTCTTAGCCATGGGTGGGAAATCAGCAGGAGGGTCGGCAAACATGCCTTCAATCCCTCGGCTCTCGAAAGCGAGTTCCATGTCGGAAACCCAGCGGTGGTATTCCTTTCCTTCTAGATCAAGAAGGCCAAATTCCGGTCGAGATGGCGATGACATCTACAAAACGAATACGGAATCGATTAGATTCAAGTATAATAGGAATTAGAAGGGGTGACGTATATGGTCACAAGAAAAATCGATGCAAGTGACGATACTCATGATCGCATCCAAAACAGCGGTGCACTCAGGCGACCACACGAAAATCGATTAACTTCCCTTTCAAAACAATCGTGACTCCCCCAGGACCGTCACACAGAAAACATCGACCAAGAGGGGAAACCCATCCCTCTATAGTCTCATCGGCGTTATAAGAAAGGCCGGAATTAAGACAAGAAGAAGGCTAATAGCGCCCGATATAATATATCTATACGTTCAAAAGCGGGAACGTTTATAAAAATTTACCTTGGGAGGTTTGTAGTATACGGGAGTAGCTTCTCTTGAGCGAAGTCCTTGCTTGTGACTTTCACGTCTCTTGCGTGAATATGCGGGAGGAGCAATTTTGAGTGATTTGATGCGGGAACTTGCGGGGCAAAAAGATTTCTTTGCAGAGCGAATGCAGAGGAAGCGCTGCGGGGCTGCGGGGCTGCGGGGCTGCGGGGCTTGCGAGGGCAGGGGCTGCGGCGGCGGCGGAGGAAGGGAAGAAGAAAAAATTTCGGAAGGCTCTAAAAGATTCAGGGTTTTAGGGCTTCGTGCTGATAACGTGTTTGAGGATGAAATACTTGTATATTATTGAATGATATGGGGGCCTATATATAGGCATTTACAACACCACAATCCCGTAGGATTCGGAGTCCTAATCTACTACGGAGATGCTAATCTATCTCCTAACAGGAAACCTATTAGGCTAAGACACACACAAGGGTAGAATAGTAATTCTCCCGGAACAGTTATGACTTATGAAAATCACAATGATATTGATCTCTTGTTTAATGTTTACGTAATTTTTACTACGGTAAAACTTTCCCATTCTCGTAAATATTATTACTATAGCACTTGCCATAACTTAATGTGAAAGGTAGTGAATGGGTCGGTAAATAAAAACAATTTCATCCGGTCCAAAAATCCTAGATCGCTACCAAAACCATCGGCTCTTCTTCTTCTTCAGTCAAAAGTGGACAGACACTGACGGAGGCAAATCGGAGAGCCGCCATGGATCAATCCTTCCTCCTAATGCTCTCAAACCTCCTCCACCTCCACAACTCCATCGACCCAACCACCTCCCTCATCTCCTCCCCCACCTCCACCTCCACCCCTTCCTCCGCCTCCTCCTCCCCCACCTCCCTCCTCACCTCCTCCTCCGCCGCCCCTCTCCTCTTCTTCACCATCGCCTCCGTCCTCTCCTACATCGCCTCCTCCCGCCCCTCCTCCTCCACCTCCTCCTCCTCCCCCTCCCCTTCCGCCTCCTCCTCCGCCCCCGCCGCCGCCGACTACTCCGTCTCCGCCTTCCGCGCCCTCTCCACCGAGCACATCTGGTCCCTCGAAGCCCCCCTCCGCGACGCCCAGTGGCGCTCCCTCTACGGCTTGTCGTACCCCGTCTTTACGACCGTCGTCGATAAGCTCAAACCCCACATCGCCCTCTCCAACCTCTCCCTCCCTTCCGACTACGCCGTCGCCATGGTCCTCTCCCGCCTCGCCCACGGCTTCTCCGCCAAGTCCCTCGCCGCGCGCTACTCCCTCGAGCCCTATCTCATCTCCAAGATCACCAACATGGTCACGCGCCTACTCGCCACCAAGCTCTACCCTGAGTTCATCAAGATCCCCGTCAGCCGCCGCCGCCTCATCGAAACCACCCAGGCATTTGAGGAGCTCACATCACTCCCCAACATGTGCGGCGCTATAGACGGCAGCCCGATCAGGCTGCACAAGCAGAGTAATCTCCCTCTGAACTTCAAATGTCAATACGGCTACAATGCCGTCCAGCTGGAGGTGGTTGCCGACCACAAGAAGATCTTCTGGGACGTCTGCGTCAAGGCTCCAGGGGGCACCGACGACGCCGCGCATTTTCGGGAGAGTTTGTTGTATAACAGGCTCACTTCCGGCGACATTGTGTGGGATAAGGTTATTAATGTCAGGGATCACCCCGTGAGGCCTTATGTTGTGGGGGACTGGTGCTATCCACTGCTGAGCTTCTTGCTGACTCCATTTTCGCCGAATGGGATGGGGACTCCTGCGCAGAATTTGTTCGATGGGATGCTGATGAAGGGGAGGTCTGTGGTGGTTGAGGCGATTGGGTTGCTCAAAGGGCGGTGGAAGATTCTGCAGGACCTGAATGTGGGGATTAATCATGTGCCGCAGACTATTGTTGCTTGCTGTGTGCTGCATAATTTGTGCCAGATTGCGAGGGAGCCTGAGCCGGAGCCGTGGAAGGACCCTGAGGAGAATGGGATGCCTCCCAGGGTGCTTGACAGCGAGAAGTCGTTTTACTACTTTGGGGAAAGCTTGAGGCAAGCATTGGCTGATGATTTGCACCAGAGGCTATCATCGAGATAGGGCATTTTTTTTCCTTAGTGAAGGGATGGCTGTCCTCAGCGGTTTAACCTATGTAAGAATTTCCTTTCAAGTGTATTTCTTTTGTTGTTCATTTTCTAGGTAGGCTGCAGAATTGTATTTCGAATGAGTAGAGCTAATATGTAATGACTGTTATGTAGTTGTTGGGACCAATTGACTTGGTAATGAATTACTAGATTGATGAAAATTGTGGAAATACACCATTTGTTTATCAATTGTGTTGCAATTGTTCTTGGGTGATGGTGATCAACTCATCAACTAGACGCCAGGGTAGTAATAATATGATCTTAAAGGATGTTATTTGGCAATCTTTAGTAAACATCTTGTGCACTGATGTTGCTTTGAGTGGCAAGTTGCCAGTCTTGACCTGCAGTAATATCTTTAGTATTCGGATATTCATGAGGAGGCATTCTTTTATCCATTTTGATTCACTATATGGCCTATCTGATAGTTTTTATGATAACATTTCTTCTTCAAAGATTTCAGTCTGCTGCTATATTATAAAGCATATATAGGGGCATTCTATTGTTTTTCCAAGTGGTATACAGATTTCTGGTCTTCTGATAGATAGATAGTTCGGATCGTCATCAGTTTTCATGTGCATTGTCTGATAGACCGGATGATACACAGGTACTACAGAATCTGCTCTATGAATAATGCCAAAGTGTTATTTGTTTTCTTCTGCCCTTCTTTTGAATCTTTTCATGAGCTGATGTTTAGCTCCTGGTGTTTGAACTGTGCTGTACATTCATAACTGGGGTTCAAGCATTGTTTTCTTGATTTTGTTGTATGGTTTATGTGTGTTTGACTGGTGGGTCATTTTCACTGGCTAATGCCATAATTAAGCTAAGCAATAATCACTAGTGGAGATATTGTGCAAAGAAGAGTCGGGCCAAAGTCAAAGTTGGGTTTATTTTTGTATCCTCGGGTTTTACTGGAGGCTGTTCTTGATCACTGAGAATAAAAGTCTGCTGATGATATTGTGTAGGAGGTACTGTAGAGTGAAAATGCAGCTGGTTTTTGAGAGAACGTTTCATTTTTATACTTTTAGTGACCTTGTTCATGGGGTACTAGGGTCAATTGACATTAATATTTGGATTATTTTGTAAATGTAAGGTTTTTTTAATTGATCAACCCTGTGCCAAACCAATGACTTTACAAGCATATATTATGTAAACGTAAGCTTAGTTTTACTGCATAAACAGAGATACTTCTACAATGGATTAAAAAGAATTTATTTTCTTTCCTTTTTCTTTTTTGAGCAAGAGCTGAAGCTGTTGTTGACGTATTACTGCATAAACAACCAAGAAATTTCTTAAAGCCAATGGCTTTAACCTGTTCTCAGCGCTTAGTGGGATTTGTTTTGATGTTTGCACAGTTGATAACTTTACTGTATATAATGCCTCTATTGTGGATTTACTTTCTAACTGCGTTCTTCAAAACATTACTTTCTAACCGGCTCACTTTGACAAGAACTAAGAAATTTCCCTTTTCCTTTTTGGATTAAGAAAATCTTCACATGAAAAGATTACTCCTAGTCCTACTAAAATTCCTCTGGTACTATGGAAAGGGAAAACAAGTCCTATATATAGAGGCCCTCGGTCTTACTCTAATCATCAATTTAAGCTTCAATTAAGAATTTTAGCCAATATTTGTTCTCCAAAGATGAGTTCTTCAAACAATTTCCAAGGGTATGAAGCCAAGGATGACGACAAGAAGTCGACATCAACAAGAACCCCAACAGACCAAGGATCCACACTACCTCCATCTAATCAAGCTTCTTGTCCGCCAGCCCCAAAGCGTCCTCCTCCAAAAACTACGCATAGCGATTCTTTCAGGCCACTCAATTTGAACACAGTATGGTGATAAACTATTGATTAAGAGACTTGGATTTCAAAGCCTAAGAAAAGTAGTTTATTAGATGCATCTTTAGTTTGTTCGTCTATTATACTATGTTTATGTAATTTCTTTAATAATAATTTTGATGTAGAAAATAAATTCTCCTACACAACAACAACAAAAAATTCATCTATTTTGTCAAATTTACTTTTTCATCTATCGTTATGTAGAGTACTCAGAAATATTTTTCTCTAATGAGTGCCGGGTAATATGTAATTAACTGGCATAAATACGAACAGTCTCACAGGTCTAGAAGTCCCAAGTTGTTTTTCAATGAAAAGATCATGAGAGTGATGAGACCATCGGCTCTTCAGCGGAGAAAAGATTCTTGTGCCCTCCAAATGTTCTCAAACATCCTCCACCTCCCAACTCCATCAACCAAAGTTACCAAACCACCTTCTTCATCTCCTTTCCCATCTCCACCTCCATCAATAGTTCTTTGCATTTAGATATTTCACAGGAAATTTTTAAAGGGTCCTCAAAGATACTGAGGGTAGTAGTTTCTAATATAACACAACAGTCAGATCCGAGTACACATCCAGAAATTTTACTGTGTTACCGATAATTACCATAATAGCATAGCTGGGTGATAAAGACTTGATACATTTATTCGACATAGGAAGAAAGTCTAGTTTAGTTATCAGTTGACATCCATAGCTCAAAGTCTCACACATTACATGGCATAAATAAACTTCAGCAGACCTTACAATCTAGACTTATTTGGGGTTGACTTTCGGCTCCCATCCTGCAAATATGTATTTATCTTCGGCAATGGTCTTCTTAAAAGATTCCCTTGAGAACAACAACTGCAAAATTGATATTAAAACACAATTAGAAATCAAATTTCCAAATTCTAACTTAAGCCTACTTCACTAGATCGCAGTATAATCATAACATGGAAAGCCGGAGAGTCTCAGCCAGAGAAGATATAACCCTTTCCGTTATTTTAAATGCATCGTGCAAAGTTTGTTAAGGTCTAAGTCTTACGCACACAGTAAAGGTGGTATCAAAAGTGAACAAACAAATGAGAAAGGCCAGTCAACAAACTTTCTCATACAAACTTTCTCATGGTCAAATGAGAAAAGCCAGTTAACAATCTTTCTCAAACACACAGAGTAGGTGATGACATAACTCATAAGAGGCATTGGTTTCTTTTACTTTTTTTTTGTGACAAAAGCATTTGTTTCTAGTCTCACACTGATCAACTACTTGCCAGTCAAGAGCATGGTTTTCACACATCAACAAAATTTTACCAACATAAATAAGCACCATATCAGCTTCACTAGATTATGCAAGAACGCTAGCTCAAAGAACAGAAATAACCTAATATATCAGTAGACACTAGTAGTTCTCAAGAGCCAAATTCTATGCAGAAAATGGATTATAAACAGAACAGTGGATTTTCATTGCATCAGCATTGAAGTAAAAATAAAAGGAACAATACCATTTCATACTTAAGTAAACATAATCGGCACAGTTGATATCCTAAAGTATGGATATTGTTCAAACGGCATACCTCAGTGTACTTGTGGTAATTGCTCAAACTTTTAGGGACAGTCCACCTCTTGAAATGACTAAGAGCCACCTTCAAATGGTACAATTTTGGTCCCAAGCTCAGATCAACAGCAGTGACCTTCTCTCCAGCAATGTATGGACCCTGTTTACCCCAATCATATTAGCTCATATAACAAACATACTAGTACAAAAGACAACGATTTTCATTTTCAAAGAGTTATGTTATTCTTAATCTGAGAACACACACATACATGTGCCTTGAGATGGTCATCCAATGCCTTCAGTTCATTAAGCAAAGCCTGTTCTGACCCATCACTGGGATCCTTGCTCTTGAGAAATGTCACAAATGACCCAAAAATCTTTGACCCCCTACAAATTACAATATGAAAGCCCAAATATAATCCCACATCAGCAGCACAAAAAAAAGAATCCCAAGAGAAAGTACATACACTGAAGCAAATTCAGGAGGTGTTTGGAGGCAAGGTTCAGGGTATTTCTCCTCAAGAATCCCAACAAGAACATCAGAATCAGAGACCCATTTGTCATCAAACTTCACCACAGGCACCTTCCCCTCCGGATTCGCCTCTGTAAACCTATAAATAACAAAAACCCAAATCCTCAAATGATGCAAAAACCATACATTTAATAAAGCAAATCAAGTCTCTGTGTGTGATCCATTAAGAGTTGGAAAGTTTTGAGGAAACAGAAATACCATTGGGGCTTGTCAGCCAAGTTGATGAGGTGGAGCTTGTAGGGCACTTTCTTCTCCTCCAAAGTGAGAAGAACCCTTTGGGTGAAAGGACAGTCCCCAAGAAGTTCAGGGGCACCTACAGCAGCCTTGGCAGCAACCTCGAGAGCCATTTTTGATAGCGCAAAGATTGGTCGGAAGAGAGAGTGGAATGGAATGGAGTGAGAGTGTTGCTGTGGTTATGGATGAATATATACGACAAAATGGGGAATATTGGAGTCGGTGGGTGTTGGGCCCAGAACTTTATATCGTTAGCTCGCTAAAAATATCGATGAAAAAGAAAGGCATTTTACACGAGTTTTCGTTTTCTCTTTGAAAGAATCAAAGGGATGAAACACATTTTAATATTTATTCGATGTTGAATTAATTAGGGCTGTTAATCGGTTTCGTTGGAACCGAACCGTTTAACAGCAGTTCAGTTCGGTTCTTAGAAAAAAAATAAAGTTATACAGTAGAACTGAACCATTTTTAAAACAGTTCGGTTCGGTTCAGTTCTAAAATCTAAAATGTATAAGAACCGTTTGAAACCGTTTTGGGACCGGAACCGTTTGCAAAAGGGATAAATTGTTTTAAACTAAAGTACTAGTTATACTCCATTTGGTGGAGGACAGAGACTATGTCCTGGTTTGGAATTATCTTGTCTCGAATTATCGATCTTCTCTCATTTCTTGTCACCAGATATAAGTATGATATGCTCAAACTAACATAAGTCTTAAATTTAAGAAAAAAAATTTTGGAACCGTTTGGAACCGTTTTGGAACCGGAACCGTCATAGAACCGTTAGGAACCGAACCAAACGGTTCTTATTCTGAAAAATACAAGAACCGAACCGTTTAAATAACACGGTTCGGTTTACGGTTCCATCTATTTTTGACTGTTTTGGAACCACTTACAGCCCTAGAATTAACACATTGGATGATCTTTTGGTTGAGTGTGTTTCTGAGTCTAGGGTGGCTTAAACCAAAGAAAGTGAAATTTGCAATGTCACCCACTTTTTACTTTAGAAATATATAAAATGTTCTCTTCAAATTGTCTAGAGATAGAGACATCTTTGACAATTTTATCGTAGAAAGTGAATCGGGGATGGGGATGTTGATGAATCTATGACATTCAAGATGAAAACGATGGAGATGAATTTTCTCATTTTATTTCATAACAACTACAAACTATAAGAGCAGATATATATATATATATATATATATATATATATATATATATAAGGTTTTGGACAAGTTGAACAAAACCAATCCTAACAACTAAAACTAGCACTATTTAAATTGAGATATAAAATCCTTAGACTTACTTTAAGATTAAGGTTGAGTTTGACCCAAATTATGGGCTTAAATTCTTAAATAATTTAACTAAGGTATTTAGTGAATCAACTTATTTCCTAAATTTACGAACTGCAATGCAACTTTTAAACAAATTATAAAAGTTATAAAATTGAGTTTTTAAAACTGCTGCTGATTAAATAAGTAAACGCACATTTTTCCAATCACATTTCAGAACCAAACTAGGACTAAGTATGGCCTAACATGCTTCAAGGTGAATGAACAAATCGGGAAAAGAGCAATAGCATTAAATGCTTGAGACACCACAAACTCTTCAATCACTCCCAACAACTCCAACATCCCAATATCTTCGACAGATGGGGATGGGGATGTGTAGATTGTAATAGGACGTGTTCAATTCCAATACCCTTGATCAATCATGGAGTAGAGGAGTCATAATATTCTGCGATGGCAGTGTCGAAGTTGTGAGATAATACATGCATTCTCACTAGGAAGTTAGCCGCATTGCTAATATGTTGTCGAAGTCTGGTCTGGATGGAGCTACCTCCTCCACAAGTGATGCTTTTCTTACTTAATGCCTTGCGTGATTTAGTAATGTAACTTTTTGATATATATGTTTCTCAAAACAAAAAAAACAAATCTGATATATATGTAGTTTCTTCTTTTCAGACTTTTTAACACGAGTGTTCTTTACTTATTTTATTGATAAATATGTCAATAATAAACACTAGCATATCCACTCTTGCTCCGTGTGTGCCCGTTGGAAATAATATTTGATAAATAATTACGATAAACATTAAGTTATAAGAGACAAATAATTTTGAAAGTGAGCTTTCAGGGTCAGAACAGACCGGCCAAAATCCGATCCTCTTTTTTCCCCCAACAGTCTGATTCTACGGTTTCCTCCCACCAGCTTCAACAACCCTAATTCGCCACCATGACTGAGGTAATCTTCTTTCAGTTTTCTCAAATTTTGATGCGCGCTTGTTAAAGCCTTTCTTGATTCTACTGATTCTTTTGAATTCTGATTTGGTTGGGTTGATTTAGTGCTTTGTATTGGACTTTGATTATTGGCAATCACGACCAAAGTTTATGAGTAATAAACGAAATTGAATAGCACAGTAAGATATGAGTGGCCTTGGCAATTGGCATTGTTAGAGTTAATGATTTTATTGAATTTAGGTTGATTAGATGGTAAAACAATTTAATTTGTGTTTGTTAAACTGCAATTGAAGCATTTTTATTGCGATTTTCGACTGAAAGAATGTGTATCAAGCTCTGTTTCGATGTTACGACTTGAAAGTAATGTAATTACTTACAATCAAAGCCTTGGAATTTAGTTTGGATTTTGCAAGTACAGTTGTTCTGTAGTTCATTTGTTGTTGGCAAAAGAATTTTTTTCGTGGAAAACTTTGAAATTTTTGTATACAATACATTGCGTCTGTTGTTAGCTTGCGTCGTTAATGTTTTTGTTTTTCTCTATTGCAGTATTGGGTTAGCCAGGGTAACAAGTGGTGTGATTTCTGCAAAATCTACATATCAAACAATCCTTCTAGCATTCGAAATCATGAGCTCGGTACGCGTCACAAGGATGCTGTTGCTAAGAAGCTTGCTGATATGCGAAAAGACAGAGCTGCTAAGGAGAAGGAAGAAAAGGAAGCAGAACGTGCCCTTCTGCAAATTGAAGCGGTGAGTATTAGATAATCATTACAAAGCTGTGATAAATTTATATATGTGCTTCTGTTCCAGTGATGGAAGAGTTGGCAATTCTATGATGGCAGTGCATCACCCCTTTAGTGATACCGATACATTAAAAGGCTTCTTATATATTTGCGCCCCCAGAGTTGTTACAAACTTAAAGTTGAGGCTTCTATCCTACGAGTAATTGATTCTTTTTCTTTCTTTATGCTGAATCTCTCTCTGACTTAAATGTTTGCAGAAAACTAAGCGCAGCTATCAAAAGGATATGACGAACTTTCAGGAAGCTAGAGATACTCATGCTCTTGCACTAGATGTTGGGGACGATGGTGAAGAAAGTAAGTACTATATATCTAAATTTGTCAATTTTAGATTAACACTGTTCTCTTAGATAAGCCTTGTGTGATCACACCTTTCGTATGTTGATCTTTCAAAATCTGATATGGAATGATTATTTGTCCAGCTGGTTGGATCTGTCAGATTCTAATATTATCAACCGATTTATGCGCGCATAGGTGGAATCTTTCTCATTGTCACCTAAGCCATAAGTTTTATGGTCTGAAAGTACTGTGTACTTGGCCATATTCTAAGACCCCAGCTGTGATCATTTTCTGCAGCTCAGCTAATTGACTGACTCACTAAGAACCATGTCTGGGCTATTACTATGATAGTTTTATATTACACAAGCTATATTCCTCATTCTTTAACAAGCTAAGCTTGAGGAGTACTTTTTTGAAGTAGGTCCTTACAGCTTATGTAGCCACTCTATGCTCAATTTGTCTTAAGTATGATATGATCACCTGTAAAGAAATTTACCAAAGCACTTTACAAAAGAAACAAGAAAAAGAAGAAGGAAAGAACAAACAAAAGTATTTAGCAAGAATCTTCTTTCGTTTGAATTTTTATGATGTTTCCTTAACACGCACAAGTTGTGTAACAATAAATCTAAAGGCTCTGATGTAGGGCTGGGATAGATATGTATCTGAGTTAAGCTGATTAACAATTCATATTTGTTGATTAACAATAAGCTTACGTCATTAGACATTTTTTGGGTCTAACTCAAGTATGTTTTCGAATGGTTCTTATGCTATCCTTGCTGTGGTCTAGATTCATCCCTTAACCCTATTCAGTGAACTCCTTTGCAGGCTGGTCAAATTCTAAAATGGACTGTCAGGGATGGCATTGCTTGTGAGTAAATAGTTATTCTAGAAAGAACAGAAGTGTGCTTTGTGGTTTGTTCTGTTGGTCTTGTTTGGTCTGGTAGTTGGTTCGCAACAACTAACAAGTTTGTAAAGCTGATTTTCTTAGTGTTAAGGTTGGAACAAGTTAAAACCAATTGACCACAATTCTAATAATAGCAATAATTTGTTCCAACCGGAGACGTACTAAAGTCAATGATAGTTGTTCTAGTATCTTTCAGTTGTTTCACGATGTAGTGTTATACTTTTATTGTTTTCTGAATGCCTTTCTGTCGAAGGATATATCCTATGTCATGCCTAGTACTGTTAAAACTGATTCAACTGTGTTTGATGACAGCATGGTGGTATGACAGCGCTTCTGGGTATTACTACCATCAAAGTAATGGCTTTTGCTATGATGCGAACTCCGGCTTCTACTATTCTGATGCTATAGGTATCAAGTAATTTCATGTATATTTAATCATTGTGCTGACTTGATTGCCCTTCCAGAATAAACGATATTAGTTGATTTGCTAACATTACGATACACAACAGGCAAATGGGTGACACAGGAAGAGGCATATGCGACCCCTCAGTTTTTATTAAAATCCAGATATAAATCAACGATGTTGAAGAAGAAAGTGCCAAATTCAGGGACTGGATCAGCTTCAGAAAATAAAGGGGCTGATAAATCTCAAAATGGTCCTCCACCAGGACCAGTTGTTTCAGCTACTTTAAACCCTATGAGATCCGTTAAAGGTGCTCCCTCCAAAGTTCTCGTTGGCAAAAGAAAGAGGCAAGAGGTGAAGCCACGGGCTATGACTGCAGAAGAGGCAGCTGCACTTAAAGCAAGGGAGGCCGCTAGAAAGAGAGTTCAAGACAGAGAAAAACCATTGCTGGGCCTTTACAGGCCACAATGATTTGTCTTCTCACTCAAGTTTGTGTCTGCAACATAAGTGGTAAGTTCTGAATTTTTAATTATTTTTAATATATTTATCAACTACTTCTTTTGTAGTTTCATAAGTCGACATTACATCATACAAGCTTTCTGCTGGACACTGGTTTGAGCCCTACCTTATTCGAGCCAATGCTTTTTGCTCCCATCTCCTCTCTTCCCCCTTATCATACTGGTTTCCTGAATGGTCTAATTTTCATGTGAGGTTGTGGGAATTAGGGCCATGTTAATGTGTACAAGCTTTCTGCTAGACACTGGTTTGAGCGCTACCTTATTTAAGCCAATGCTTTTTTCTCCCATCCCCTTTCTGCCCCTTATCATACTCTATCTGGTTTCCTGCATGGTCTGATTCTCATGTGAGGTTGTGGGAATTGGGGGCATGGGAATACCAGCTTTACTAATGAATTGCTTGCATAATACATCTCTAAGGTAGCGTCTATGCACCTCAGAGCATAAAAAGACAATTTCTGTAGTTCTAAGGCATATGTCTAAGGGGTGAGGCATCAACACCAGTCTTTAGTGATCTGAGGCATAAATGTATTTATGATCTGCCGAAAGACAATGCCGTAGTTCTGACACATATGTATCGGGGGCAAGGCATCGACTCCCACTTTTAGAACTTTCTTCGAAACCCATCAATGTTTTATGGTCCCAAATGGCATGCATTTTTATAAGAGCAACTCCAGCAGCTATGTCTTTTGACAGAGTGGAGCTTCAACGGTGAAAAATGACATAAATTTTGGCTTCAATGGAGCTGTTAAATCCGACGTGGATTTTGACATTCCTCTTTTCACTGTCAAATTTGACAGTTCTCTCTGAAGCTGTCAATTTTTTCCTCATTCTCTTCTTCTCCCAATTTCATACTCTGATATTTTTCTTCTTACCCCGATGTAGTCATGTAGAGCCCGATGAGAGGAATGCGATCCACCACCATCTGCCATACCTTTCAGGCACACCTTGTTCCTCCTGATCAACTCGATCACCTCCTCCGGCACCTGCGGCATATCGCCGGTGACCTTGTACTTCTCGAAGTAGAGCGGCGCGTCCATCACCTGCTCCACAACGTTGGTCACGAGCGGTCCGATTCCGTCATCGGGGATTAGGGTTACGGCGCGCAGAGCATCGTTGTTGGGGCGGGGCTTGTAGGTGACCGTTCGGGTTTGGGCCGTGAAGGAGGGAGTGGCCGGCTTTGTTAGACGGTGGCGGAGGATCGGTATGGATCTTCTCGCTCTTCACTCCCCATCTGGATGAAGTTCCGGACGTAATGAGGTTTTTTTTTAATACAATTCATTCTAATATTTGACATTTGCCAAAAGACTTCACCATTGGAGGAGAAACCTTGTAAATTTGACATTGCTGAGAGGGCTGTCAAATTTGAAATTGCCACAAGCTAAAAGACATCTCTGCTGGAGATGCTCTAAGCTATCTAAGTGAGTGTTAAAAACCGCGCACTATGCTTTTCCTTCAAAACCATTGTTGCCACAATCGTAATTGAGAGAGTATCAAGGTATGTGATTTTCAATTGAGAGAAACATAGATGGTAGGTATAAAGGTATGCTGATAATTAGCTAGCTTCCAAGTTTTGAGTCATTGTCATTAGAATCGTATGTAAACAATTCCCCTGGATTTGTTCTTTGTTTCATAGTATAATTGGGAAGAGACTAATCTGATTTTAGTTGTGAAATGGTTGTTTGGATTTTCGTTTTAATGGTTTTCACTTTTTACAGGCAGCAGCACTAGAGGGACAGAAAACCACTGCTGCTTCAGATTATGTGCTCAAGGTACCTACCACTCCTGTAACTCATCTTAGTATTTGTCTACATATAAAGATACATACAACTTCTGCTCACTGATCATAAGGAACCTACTTGCAACCAAGAGAATTTCAAATGCCGGCAGCAATGCCCTTCCTGCTGCTAAGAGACGCGCGGCAAAGCATATGCCAGTAAGATTCCAAACAAAGGTACTGTCATGTTCAAACCTTTGCTGCTTTACATCTGAATTATGCTAGTTGGTATATATTCTTACTAGTCCAGTGCATTAGTAATGTTGGTGAAGTTGGTAAACTCTTTCAAACTTTCTTGTATTTCTTTTACTTTATCCTATGGAACGCAGATAGCACCAGTTAATAAAAGGAAGCTGCCATAGGCCATACGTTACAATTAAACATTTGAAACCATTGCCCTGTAATTTAAGTCTATTTTCCCATGCTCACTTATAGCTACAGAATTGGTGATGTTAACAAAAGATTGAAAACCACTGAATCTATGCTTAGATTATTATCTCTCTTTTATTATTTTTATTTTTTCCATCAGATCAGTTCATTTGTTTCTTCTTAAACTGCAGGAGTTTTGTGTGAAGAAAAGAGACCATATTGAAGTAGTATGCATGATTGGTGTTTATAGATTTGTAGTGAATGTGTCAGATGTATCCTTTTTGTGAATTTTGTCATACAATGCAAACAAGACAGTAACTTTATATAATATGTCCCATGTCCATTCAGTTAAAGAACAATATTTCGTTAATATTTCCTTGACCTTCTTTTAGCTCTATTCTGGAATTGAAGAGTATGGAGTCAGTGGAGTGGTTCGCATATATTGTAAGTAATGCTATATTTGTATCATATGTTTATGAACTAACCTAAAGATATGCGGATTACTGACCTAAACATATCTTTGGATTTACTGCCAAAAATATGAATGTTTGTTGCTTTGACAAGTTGAGCTTGAAAGCTAGTGAGTCTCATTCTTTTCTTCTTTCAGTTGTTTCCATTTGCTGCTCTCAAGCAGTTTCATTCTTGTGAATTTTGCAAGATGAATATTAAGTTCTTAAATTACTTTTTGGGTTTAGTCATTACTGATTTTAGGTAATTGAAAAAATGTTAGGTGCTCATGAGGTTTGTTGCTATCTACATTTTAGAATATGTGGCTTCTCTTATGTTGTTGCTTGTCTATACTTTGTTTCAGTCTTAGTGCTTATGTGACTTATGTGAGTATTGATGTCATCCATATCAAAGAAGGCTTGCAGCTGTGGGGAGGAGCTGTGGGGAGGAAGAGCCTTAGTACTGATACTTAATTTTTGATGTTTAACTATAATATATTTGTAATAGAAATTCTGTTATTCATTGCCTTTTTGAAAAGATAGAAATTGTTAGCAACTGCTTGTGTATCTGTGGTCTGATATGAAAACTAAAACATGATATCATATATGTTTTCCTATATGTTCATTCTGGATAGGAATATGATCAATGCAAGTTTGTAAACTTTATGAATATATGGTCTACAATACTGGTCAACTGTTGAGCACCAGGTGGCACTCAACAGTTGTCCGATCTAACTGTTTGACCATATCAGACGGCTGTTGAGCGCCACCTGGTGCTCAACAACTGACCTGGTAATTAGCACCCATATGGTCTAATATCCCTCTCTCATATATATTAGCAATATAATTACATGATATTATGTTATTAACAAATAGTTAAGGCTCTCATAAAAACAAGGAATTTTTTTAATATTAATCTCTAAACTCTTATGACAAGGTCAAAGTAGCAATTAAACTTTAGTAATTGTAGTGCACAAACTGATTATTTATTTATATAGTTTCATGATTAAAACGAAGTTGTAAGCCTCTAATGTTGAGAATATATTTAATTAACAAATTTTAAAACAATCTATAAAATCAACTTGAAATCATTTTACATGTTCAAATTGGTCATTTGATAAATTTAAAACAGAAGCCAGTTTGAATTTACCAAACGCTTTATCACTGCTTCTGTCACTAACAGTCACTTATAAAAGTCAGTTTACCAAACACTCATCTACTTTTTTTATCAGCTACTTATTTTCAGAAATAAGTATAAGTCAGCTTTTTAAATAAGTTCAGCTGCACCAAACACAGCCTTTGGTGTTGGGAAATAAGCCAGAATCCTCTAGAATTGTGGGGGTGCAGCTGTTTTTGTGGTTGGTCTGGATGGAAAAAAAAAAGATAATCTGAAACTTACTGTGTTCTCATGAAACTTAAGTTTCTTATGAGATAATAAATGGGAACTAAATAAGAAGGAAAGTAAGAATTACTAATTGAAAATAGGAAAATTTGTAAGTAGTCGGGAATCTCGAGTAACGGGCCAAGCCGCTAAAGTCTCAGAGTTTCAGAAGAAAGGGAAGTAATGACTCCAACCATGGTGGACTAAATTCTTAACCAATCACCAAACCAACTTCACTAATAACAGATTCTTGAGAAGATGTGTATATGCTGTAAGGAATTTTGAGAATTGCTGTCTAGGCAGACAGCTTACCATATAGATCCACCAGTGGGGATCAGATGGAAAAAAGGTTATACGAGTTAGTGACCTAAGAGTCTGTCATTGCTTGCTGATTGATATATGTAGTTGTTTTGTCCCAATTTCAAGACTCATAGATATACATATTTACAGGATTGAGGGCTTGGTAGTTGCTTATTTTCAATTTGGAGCCTGGACTAGTGATTACACATGTTCATCATTTTCCACTATTATAGCGAAAATGACATCTTAAGTAACTACTTATATCTCTATTGTTTCCCATTGCAACCCCTACTATGAGATATGTACATGATGTATCTTTTGTAAACTAATGCATGTTCTTGGAACTATTTTGCATTACTTGAAGAATGCGGAATGCTAGTGTGTAATCATGCAATGGCTGGTCCAATTATATTCCTATAGCTAATGGTTGCTTGGTGGCACTGCAAATTCGGTGAGTTACAGTACCCGGCATGTTATCTGTAAAATGTTGTCGCATTATTGATTAGGTTTTGTCATGAAAGATGTTGATTAATAGGTTCTTTGAAAATGATGGGACTCTAGGCTTTCTTCCATCTGCAAGTGCTGGACAATAGGCTGAAAGTAATCTCATAGGTCTGACTTTTGTTTTTAAGTTAACTTCCTTTTCCCTTTCTAGCATTGGGGATCAAATTTAGTTTATGATTCAGAAACAAAGAGTACCCTGCTTTTCGAGGCCATCACTGCAAAGAATTTACTAGCTGACATGAGCAGCTTGAAGGTGTGTAGGTTGTAGCATTGCTTGTATGGCATTTTTATTTAGCAAACTTCTGTCAAGGTTATTGAAATACATAGCAGTAATCAGAGTATGAGGAATTTACGGCACTCATATGCATAGAGCGGATAAACATGTATGGTGCCAGTTCTTCCGAGATTTTACTCGATGATTGATTATACTTCATCGTCTCAGTAGATTGTTTGATTATGGACATCACATTGAAAATTTCAGGTAGAATATTACCTTGGTATTTATTTTTATTATTTTGTGGGATCCGGATCCTCTCCTGATCCATTATTGCCTGATCTTGCTTGACCTTTTACCAGATATTGGCACGTGTATATAATCACATCTTAGGGCTCACCTTGCTTTTCAACCCTATTGTTACTCTTTTCTTTAATGACAGATGAAATAGGACAGACACTGACTCCCACAATTTCTCTCAGAGTCGGTGTGTTTATCATTCCAACTTGGAAATTATTTATAAATGGGACGTGAAATATAGACCACTGAATTTCATTACATCAACTTCTCTAATATTAATTTCGGTCTATCAACTAACCCGATAAATGTACATAACATTATTAACACCGTCAAGTTAGAGACAGGTGTCATAATTTGAAGGGTAATTAGGTCAGTTTTGGACGCCCAATCCTTCTCTCTGCTCCTTTACTCCACCGCAACTTCACAGATAAAAACTGAGATATGCCGATTGAATCAATTGATTT
The DNA here is from genome assembly GCF_933775445.1 of Argentina anserina. Taxonomy (NCBI): domain Eukaryota; kingdom Viridiplantae; phylum Streptophyta; class Magnoliopsida; order Rosales; family Rosaceae; genus Argentina; species Argentina anserina. The sequence goes on along the minus strand of NC_065873.1, from coordinate 4,256,663 downwards.
GATGGATGATTGAACTCCTCACGATTCCTCTTTTCCTTATAATCAATCAGCTACCATTCATCTTCCAATTGCCTAAACAGTAAACAAGATCTCTGACCCGCACTATTGAATTCAACTCTAGGTATGCTCCTGATCAAACAAGTAAAAAAAGGATTTGGGTATGTGCATTAGTGAATGAGAAGGAATGACTGAGGACTGGAGCTAACAAATTTGGAAAGCACTGAGAGAGAGAGAGAGAGAGTTGTAGTGGTGGTAGCCAGCCAGCCTAGGTCCAAACATGCTTGAATGCTTGATTCTATCTGCATATCAAGATGGTTAGCAGGAGCTAAAGAAGAGGAAGTAGAAGACCTAAGATGAGAAAGATTCTTATGGAGCTGATGATGTTGGTGGTGGAGATTTGCAGACTCCATCTCCAATTCTACTCATGAGAGAGAGAGAGAGCCAAAAAAAAGAAGTGAGGAATAAACCAATTATGCCCTTCACCTATACCCGTAATGTCATGCACACTGACGGAGTCAATGACGTCCTGTATGAATATTGAGTTTGGGTTCATATCTGATGTATCAGAGTTCATGTTTTCAAAATTATTGTACTAAAATTCATAATGGGTCATATTTCATGTACTACTCCTGAAATTTTCCCCTCCAACTTCCTCTCTTCCATCGCCAAACTTTAAGTAATCGGCATGAAATTCATCTTTCTCGTACCCTTGAATCACCTTGGCTAGGTTCACCTGGCTCATCTACTTCTTCAGCCGTCCCGTCTTAATCGGCATGGCTGCCGGCCGGAGGGGTCCTCTTATTTGTTTACATTCCAATCTCATCTAACAAGTTGCAATTTTCTGCTAGAACAACGAAATAAATACAAAATTATTGACACGTTGGTCAATGAATTAGGAGACCCAAAAGTTGATCAACCCATATTCATCAACATCAACAGTCGATTTTCAAGAAGTTGAGGGTGATGTCGCGAAAGAGAGAATATGAGCAATGTATGAGAGAGAGAGAGAGAGATGGCTGGGATCTGCATATACCCAAACCACGGTAAAGAAGAAACAGGGGAGAGGGAGCAGTAAAATCGAAGAGAAAACGCAAGTGTTGTTAATCACTACGTGGCACCATGATAGACCATTGATGTTGTTTTACACGTGTAAATATCTGGTAATAGGACAGGCAAGGTCAGGCAAATAATGGATCAGGAGAGGATCCGGATCCTATTGACCGGTAGAATGTTCTCATGCTGAAAATTGTTCGGTGGATCAGTAATTCATCACCTCCGTTAAAAACACTTTTGGAGTGACCATTTTTCCCAACTAATAACACAAATTCGGCAGGTGTTCCCTAACATCTCATTATTTGTAATATAACGTAGCTTGTGTTGATGATTGTGTCCAAGAACACTGCTGAGTAACTACTACCAGCCTCAGGTGTCCAAGAGGACCAAGACTTTGTAAACAGAGGCGTTTCTTACTGTCGAATTTTTAACGGGCTGGATTCTCTCTCACCCAACAAGAATGGAACTTTAGGTAATTCTTTTTCACCTTGCCTACATGCCACTTGAGCCTGAATTTTAGAGGCGTGATGTTTCGATCGGTTGCTTCAAGCAGATGCTGAACTGTTAGAAAGGAGAGATCTCACATCTAAAAAGTGACAAAAAAAATAAAGCTTATAAGTGGGTGGATAATAACCAATTGTACCGAGGCCTTTTGTGATTAAAACCCAACACATGTGAGGTGGCTAAGTTGGGACAATATCGATACAGTTGGTCTACGGGCCACGCTTGTCGCTGTTTAACATGGTATCAGAGCGGGTCCCTCTCCAGTTGCGCCTCCAATCTGTCGTGGGCCCGAGTTGGGTGACACTTTGTCATGGGCCCAAGATGGGTGTCATTATCATGTCATCGGAGAGTTTCTGATTGGATGGTCACCAAGTGTCGTTGATTACTAGACCTTGGTTTATTTCATCCCAATATGTGGGATGTTAATTTGTCACGTGCAGACCTAAAATTAGGTTGTACGTGAGGGGGCGTGTTGGAGAGGAGAGATCCCACATTTAAGAAGTGACAAAGAAAATAAAACTTATAAGTGGGTGGATAATAACCAATTGAACCGAGGCATTTTGTGATTAAAACCCAACACCTGTGAGGTGGCTAAGTTGGGACAATATCGGTACAGTTGGTCCACAGGCCACGCTTGTCGCTGTTTAACATGGTATCAGAACGGGTCCCTCTCCAGTCGCGCCTCCAATATTTCGTGGGCCCGAGTTGGGTGCCAGTTTGTCATGTCATCGGAGGATTTCCGATTGGATGGCCAGTAAGTGTCGTTGGTTACTGGACCTTAGTTTCTTTCATCCCAGTATGTGGGATGTTAATCTGTCACGTGTAGACCTAAAAATTAAGTTGCAAAAATATAATTGTACTATAAGTTAATCATATCAGAACATTAATAAGTATAACTCTTTCACATTGTTCAATTTATAAGGAAAATGCAAGGACCTGGATACAAAGAAATTTTAAGGAGAGAGCTACAGTAAAAGCAAAATAGCAGTGTTCCCAAGTATAACTCTTTCACTTAGAGGAGTTATAAAACGTTTATTTGGAGTTTGAAAAAAAATTGAAAGATTTTAAAAGACATGCAAGAATCTTCATTCGAGAAGCAAGTGAATATTGTCATCGCTAATATGACATTTCATAATTATATATGAAGATATGTACATCGTGATAGACACTTTGTCCGAGATGAAGAAAAGGAAGGTGGGTGAAGATGAGGAAGGATGACGTAGAAGAACAAAATCATCATGGTGCACAAGAAATGGAGACATTAAGAAGTAAGATTGCTCAAAGTTTGATAGATGCGCGTGTTTGAGTGTTCATGTATTTACATGATCCAAATCAAAACCCAAGTTATCAATAGAAGAATATATTTGTTTAAGATAATTTTTAAAACTATCTAATATTAATATGTCATCTATTTTTATTGTTTTAAAATAAAATTGACCAAAAATTATCTTACATGTCTAAATTGGTCATTTGACAAACTAAAAGCATAAGTTAGGTTGAGTTTACCAAATGTTTTGTCATTGCTTATGTCACTAACAGCTACTTATATAAGCATGTTTACCAAACAATCAGCTACTTTACTTATCAGCCACTTATTTTCAGAAATCAGCATAAACCAGGTTTTTTTTATAGACCCAGCTATACCAAACATAGCCTAAAGCTGATGAGGTATGGATCGGGATCTGGGGTCAGGGAATCTTGGGTCGATGATTGGAGTTCCCTTGGTTGTGTGGTTGTTGTGCAATTGGGGCTAACAAGATCTAGGTAGATCTGGGTTTTCTCATCGCCAGCACCGAAGTCTCGTCGTTGGCTGGGTCTATTTGGGTCTACCGCCTATTTTGTGTAGGGCTCTGATGGTGTGGGGCTATTGGGCCTAGAGCTTGTGGTTTGGATTATGCCCTGGTTTGTCCTAAGGCCATGAACAGTTTAGATTTGGTGGTTAGCATATTGCTATGCTTCGATAAGTCGTAGAGTATGTTTCTTTTTTATTTTTTTATTTTTATTTTTGTTTATTTTCTGGGATAGCTCTTAAAGAATAGACACGTGTTATGTACTAAGTTTGAATTTCGGCTCAATACTTTTTGTCTGCCGCACACTAATAGCGGATGAGTATGTAATGACTATTTAGTCATTTTATTTTATATAAAATTCTAATGGATTCCATATAAAAACAAAAACAAAAACAAAAAAACAAAAAACAACCACCCACTATATGGATATGTTAGCAAGATAATGCCACGGGCGTGCAACATATTTTACTGTTAAATGTACAATTAATAGTACAAATAAAGAAATATTTAGAGGTTTGGTGACACCAAACAATTTCAATTCATGTACATGTTATACACGTTAAACGTCAATATCCATTCATCAATAACTCAGACGCGCCATCAAGGCATGATCAAGTGTTAAGCACGTAATACATTATGATCGAGATACCATCGCATGATGTTAGATTGTATTCTGGTTGGTATGTATTGTCCAACTTATTGAAATGTGGGAGTGTAAGCAAACTACTCACTTTATATGATGTATATTAATTTGTTGCCTTTCGTGATTCTCCAATCTTAAACATGCACTCAAGTACGTACTCAACTCATACATTGCATCATTTGCATGGACAATCGATTCCCACATTGATAGCTACATGTCAAGTCTTATATTTATGCTGAGGATAATATGGATGTTGCGTAGGGAGAAGATACAATCACACACCGACTTCATTCAACATCTTATGATCATCGATCTATAATCATCATCAAATACAAGCGAGACGATCTTTTCATCTTGTTTTCAATCGGTATTAATAATTACTGTATAATTAATGTATATGAGGATGAAGCATCTTGCCTATTGCCATAATTGCATCAAGTGTCCACATCTTTCCACTCCTGGCCTTTCTACTCTAATTTCATATTCGTACGATGTAATGTGGGTCTCCCCACATAATCGACATACATGAAAGGAAGTTTCTCATGGCCGAACTCGCATTAGGATTGTAATTAAGTTGATTAGTCATGATGTTAAGAAGGATTATGTTTTTTTTTCCCACATTGTTTGAAACTTTAACTCTTTAAGTACACCATGACATTTGTGATTGTGCACCAAATTACTTTTGTTGAATTGTTAAGACAAAGCACATGCTATGGACCTAGAATTTACAATAAGCTACACTATTTTCATCATTGCAGCTAGTGTCGTTCGTGGTGTGATGGCCAAGTCATCAAATATTTTTGATTTAAATGAACTCGAATGATTCTTCACCTTTTGCTTGATTATTGGTGGCAAACAAGTGAAACAACCCCATTTTGGCATTGTAGATGACTTTACACTGTAAAACATCAGTGCTATAATGATTATGGCATATAAGTCTTTTTCTTGGTCCCATAGGTGTGCTGCATATATCAATCCTTGCTGATTTTAGTCGGCAAATTTTTATTGATAAGGTTTTCGTGTGATATAGCCACTTACTGGTATCATTCGCCAAAGTTACTATTGCAGTACGAAGTTCCGTCAAATATTTCGCCTTTTACCAGTTATTTTAAACAAAATTTACTAGATCTCTGATTGTAGTTAGTTTTTACGTCGCGAACATTAATATAATAAAGTCGAAAACATACACGGGGATTTACACATAGCTGAAATGAAAGTTTTGAGTTTCGCGGATGTATACTTGATTTCCTATCGACCTTGTTCAAGTTGATAATTTGCCCAAACTTTAATTTACTTGATTCAGACAAGCTAATTAAATATCTAGTGGTACTCAAGCTAGGGGTTAGCTTACAAGACTTACCAACTCTTTCATAGCATAGTATTGACAGTAATTATGACAATTTCATTATCATAAGTGTACATAATAAGTAAACAAGTACTATAGCTACCTCAAGACTCAAGTGATATAGCTACCTCATAACCTGATTGAGGTTCCTGCTGATGATAGGAGATTATGATCGAGTGGCGCCACCTCATGACTTGCTACTAGCAGGGCCGGACATGAGATTTGGATACTTGAGAAGTTCCAAAATTGGTGCCCTGTAATCATCCCAAATTTTTTTTTTTTAAAAGATGATACTTATTGTTTTTCTATTTGTTGTATGGATCAATGAATATCTTAATTAACTTAATTAATGACGAGATTATAATTGAATTTTTGGATGAGAAACATAATTAGAAAGCCCAATTACCCAAATTACATACCCATATTGGAAACATGCTGGTTTTTATTTGATTATGTTAATCATTTTGGTGCCCCTTAAGATGCCCTTAAGACCACGCCTGAGGTGGCTGCTGCTTAGGCTGCCCTCAGGTACGGGCCTGGCTGCTAGATCAATAAGAACTACTAGAGTTAGAGCTTGGCTTCATTCGAATGCAACCTAATTGATACCGACTATTAATTTTTTTTTCATTCAAGTTGAACTATTGAGAGTTTCACATTTTGTTTTTGAAATAGAAATTGACCTACGTAAGGGAAGCTTCACCAATAATAGGCTTCTATCATATTTTTTGTCTTATGGGGAAAGAGATGCATGTATCATCCTAGATATACATAAGAAAGACGACTAATTAATGTCGGGGTGTGGCTGCAGAACTAACTAAACTTAATTAGACGAGATGCAGTGATATTGAAATTAAGATACAATATTTTGTGATTGAGCCAGTTTGGTAAATAAACTACTCTACGTTATTGCCAATGAATTACTAGCATAATAGATTAACACGCTAAGACAAGTCCAAAATATCAATTGGCCGATATCCGTAATGATCGCATTGGGTAGACTCTTAATATATTGTCCACAACCAAACACAAGTTGCTGCTTGTAATTAATCCCTGGTATATGTAGGGGCGGAGCTACGTTGAGGGAAATAAGTGTCATGGGACCGCCAATGTGTCAACACATCCTTGCCAACTAGTATAAATTATATAACTTTGATGGAAAATAGAGAAACTCTGCTATATATGGCACCCTATTTGTTGGTTTGATAACATAATTAATAATTTACAGTAAAATACTTTTTTTTAAAAGGGTTTGAAACCCCACCTAGCCGGAGACTCATCCTCACGTCCAGAGGATCAGGATCCTCTTCTAAGCTTATTCTCTCCTAACCTACCTAAGCTTTTACAGAGATTGTGACAACTGGCATTTTACATATCTAATGGTCCATATCTTCACCAACAAGAAAAATTGCTGATTTTACAATTTGACCCTCCATATATACTCTCTCACTCTCTATGTTCATCTTCTTTCTCATTTCCCAGATCAGAGTCAACACTCTTACTCTTCATAATTATACTCAAAACCGAAAGACCAGGAAATTGGAGCTCCGAATTGCAAGAGCACGAGGTTAGAGCTCCGGCCGCAAATCCCGTCGTGGAAGGGATGCAACGCCAAAATTCAATTCCTTAATTAATCAATCAATGGAATATGTGAACTCATTGAGTTGGGCATTTGGAAAGGAAGTAAGGAAAATGAAAGCTCTCAGTGAAAAGGAAGGAAACGAATAGAAGAGATAGCTAAGGAAGAAAAAGAGAACTAAACTGATAAGAGGGATTTTAGGCCATTAGATCCATATTTGGAGACGTGTCACAGTTGGAATGAAAGCTTAGGTAGCTTAGGTGGATAAGTAGCTTAGGAGAGGATCTGAGTCCATGTCCAGACGTGGCATCCGGACAGTAAAATACTTTAACCGTGCTAAATTAATATAAATTTTTTTTGGCAACATAAGTGTTAAATGACTACTCATACTTTTAAATTTCAATAGAATGAGTATTTTAGAGCATTTTTTAACTTATTTTTATATCAAATTTATCAAATGAAGTTTGAAAGTTAAGTTTTTGGTGTTAAATCGTAAGAAAATTGTATCTATTATGTAGCTTCTATACTGAAAATATATATACTTGACAACTGATTTTAAGGCTTTTGCGACTGGCCCCGAGTCTTCTTTTGCTGGCTCCGCCACTGGCGTGTATGTAAATTTGTCTCATATATCTGAGTCCATTCTAGTGATTGGGACACCACCATGAATGAACATTCATAAATTCCAAGGTATTTAAAGTTTTAAACCAATATGTATTGGAACCAAAAACCCAAACGTAATTTTATATCCGATCAAAGAGATTCGACAGTAAAATTGAACGAAAAAAGCTATTTACAGCCGAGATCGATCCCATCAGCCACGTGCCAATGACCCGAAAGCACCTCTGGAAATTTCATGCACGCCATGGTTGAACCCCAAGCAACCTAAGAGCCCATGTTTGTAGGGCAACACGGTCTTCCTTCTCATCTCCTCCGTCACCGCCCGGTTCACCGTGTAATGTAGCTCGTGCGGCGAAACAGGTCCTCTCCTCCTTGAGCTAACCGAACCGACACTGTCCGTCGACCGGAAGCTAGAATTCTTCACATCTTCCGACATACTCTTCTTTGTCGACAAAAGCGAATACTTCCTTAGAGGATCCTTCCCCGTCGTGGCTCTACCTTCCGATGCGCTCCGGAACAACAAGAGATCCTTCAGCTTCCATTTCTTGTTCGCTTTCGAAAACGAAATCGCTGACAATAACGAATTGTAAGCCGCAGAAACAGATGAAGGAGTGGCCGGCTTGATAGAGCTATTAGAGGCACTCGTCGTCGGAGCAGGTGATGCGACGTCATCGAACATGATGTCCGGAATCCTCAATGGAGACAAAGACCTGGTTCCTTTTCTGATTGAAGAGTTGACGTGTCTCGAAGGCATTCTCGACATTCTTTCCCTTCCACGTCGATTCTGAAACTCTTCTTCTGCGTAGTCATATTCATCTCTGTAACAATCTTTCCTAGTTTCTTCCAGGGCCGCCGTGAAAGGATCGGAATCCATTTTTCTGTGATGATGACGTGGAGACAAAACGTCTTGGACAATTCGCTTACCTTGGCATAGTACTCTAGACGATCTCGGCGACGGCGACCTTGGAGATAAACCGGAAGACGATCCCGGATCCTGATTTCTGTTAGTGTTGACGTGTAGCCGAGGAGGAGGCTTCAGAGGCTTGATCTTCCCTCCGTCAAAGAGCTCGTCCGCTGGCAAAGAAGCTCTTTCCAGTTGGCCACTGAAATTGAACTCGAAATCTTCAACATCCTCGCCGTTGATTGTAGCCCGGGACTTTGGAATCCCCGGCTTTTCTTCCCACTTGAAAGGGATAGTGGCAGGGGAGTATTTAGTACTATTAGAACTATGATTGTAGTCGAAGTCATTGAACTGGCGGTAGAAGGAGGAAGACCGGTTGGGGCTGGTGGGTGCGCTGAAGTAGTAGTGGCCGAACCGGGTGGGGCTCGACGGGGCTGTCAAGTATGGGGAGGAGCAGGCGCTGTCGAAGTTGAAGTCTGCCGGAGGCACAGGAATTGCTACTTTCATCTCCATGATTAAGAGCTTGCTAGCAAGTTAGCCTTGGATTGGATTTTTGGTGATGAGAGGGTTAAGGAATTAAGGTTATGGAATAGTGAGGGAATGAGGATATATAGGAATTTGAGAGGGGAGATGAGGAAAGAGGGAGGAAGGAAAGGATTAGTGGGAGAAGATTGACTAAAAAGATGAAGATTGGTCATAGACGCCGTCTTTATATGTGAATTTCTACGTGCTACACAGCAACCTGTGACGTTATTTATTGTATTTTCTTTGTTCTACAACGTGGAGGTTGGGGTTCGCTTTGCTTTGGTATGGTTACTGTTATTCACAAAACTTTGTATCATTTGATGCTTACGGTTCTTGTTTTCTTGTTTTGTTTTTTTTATTAATCAACTAATGTAGACCACTACTATTCCAAATATATGACGTATGTTTGAAATTTTCGCCTTTTGTTGAGTATATGCAATGTACGTTACGTAACAATTGTAATACTGGAATCGACAGCCCATGTTTCTAATTTTACACCAGCCGCAAACTATACTTGTACGTTAATTAGCGAGATCTAGACTATAAGCAGATTGTGTAGCTAAGAATATAATTAGCATGTTAAAAGATTAACTTGCCGATTATAATACATGTCGATTTCATACTATTCATGTCAATAGTTCATAAAGAGGAACCATAAAAATGGTGGAGATCCGAATTCTAATTGTTGCATGTATATGACTATTTGACGTCAGAAATATATACAGTGATCAGATCCTATTACTCATCATGGACAGCGTCGAGTCAATCAGTGTTAAAATTTACTCTACATATATCAGTATGACCGATTTGTATGAAATTGTATGCATTGAGGTTTACTTCCTACATTCATTTTTATAGCTATTTGTTTCAGTTTGTACATATCTAGCTGAATAAAATATTCAAGATCGATGTCATTCTTATCTAATATTGTGGAGAAACACAATCATTAAAATTAAGATTTTGTGTATCTAGCTATGCCTTGTACACAACGACAGTTTATAAAACTGATGTATTTGCCGGTATAAAACAAGTGAACTAAATAAAGTTAAATCTATGTGCCAGCAAGCCAGAGGTTGAGAACACTAAATTGTCAACTTTCATTATCCTCATATAGTTGAGATTTTATTATAATCGATTGGATTCAGGAACAAGCTATAGGAGGATCGGCCTATTACTTGGCAGCTAGTATTTTTCCACTATTTGTTTACCCTCTTATATTTGTTCCTGTTCATTTGTTTCCATCAAATCAATTTATAACGGCGTATGCTAGTTCTAATAGATAGATGACTGTGATTTCCATATGGGATACAGTGATGTGTTGGAACTTACCATCAAGCAAGATTTATTCCGGCGAAGTCTGCTCTTTCTCTCGTGCGGTAATCTCATTCCCAACTAAAAAGTAAACGTTATCGAGTATAGTACTTTAACTATTAGTCATTTTAATTTTTAGTATCTCAAATTTCTATTTCAGCTTAATTTTAGTTTATTACGTCAACTAACACCGTAGTGACCAACTTCATCTCCCACAATATTTAGAGCCATTTTCGTCACTTCTATTTCCATCAAATTTTAATTTATATTAAAAAATAAGTTAATTAATTCATATTATTATAAAATTAATAAGCATCATTCATTTATTATAATTATTACAAACAAGTTAAAATTTATAATTACAAAATAAACCAACGTATATTTTCATATTGTATATGTTCATTAACCAATAACCATATTGTTATAATAATATGCTAAAAAATTCTATCATAAATATTTAAATATTTCAAACGCAAAAGAAAATACATTTGTAACAATTGGTTTGAATGATATAAAATACTGGTTATAAACTAATTAATGAACTCAATGGGAAATAAAGTGACGAAAATGTCTTTAAAATTGGTGGGAAATAAAAAATTGAAATACCAATACAATAATTTTTAAATATGAAGTATTAAAAGTTAAAATAACTAATAATTAAACAGTGTTGGTTGAATTCACCCCGACTAAAAACAAAATGAAACGATGAATACTTGGGAATTCAACTCGGTGAAATTGACTACTGGAGCGTGATCGATCCATTCATTACCAGCAAGCAAATAGCTCAGGCAGTTAAGGCTGTTAAGCTAACCCTCTGACCAAAAGATGAAATGACTCAGATACACTGATACAGAAGTGAAAAGAGCCAGCAAGACTATCTTGTCAAATTTAAGAAAATGTCAGTGACCAGTAACGTACAGTTTTGTCAGAATATTGTAACTAGCTATCTAGGGTATCTGTTTAATTTGTTGCTCTTTAATCTTTATTGTAAGTTTTTGATCGATTCAATTATATATGCCCAGAATTAATTGGAAACTTAGAGTTGACCTTAATTAAGCACCAAACTCAATTTGCAAAGGAAATAGCTTGATAAGAATGTAGTAATGCTAATGTAAAGGTGTAATTAGTTCTACTATTCTGATGAGAGAGTTGAGCGTATTAGGTTTATTATGTATTATCTTTTTATCAACATTCCCTCAATTAGACAATTAGTAACTTAATTACTTTAATTATTTTGGCTTGAAGTTCTAGCTAGTATCCTAATTTCTTACGCCATCTATTTCTTACTCCTTTGTTCTAAAACGACATTAATTTTAACAGTTGGAAATCAGCGTATAGGATTCAGAATTGTGAATATTTAGTTTAAGAAACCTGATTCCCATTACGGAGGTTTCTATATGACTATATATAGTTTTGTTGTGGCTAGCAGTACGACCTTCCATTGTTTGTTTTGTGGACATGAGGCTCACCCCAGCTTGGATATGAACCAGAAGATCAATCTAGCTTTTTGGCTACATAATTTCCCTACCGGTAACAAAAGAGTTTGACTTTACAATTAACCTCTTTTTCTCTTTTCTTTGTCGGGGAAATGGACTGTATTATTCTCATTCCTTTTCCTTGTTTGCCACAACCGTGCATGCTTACAAATTAAAGGTCTTTTTCTTTCTCACCTTTAAGCTCGATGATTTGGAATCGAGCACAACCTATATGATGCTTCCTAATTACTTAAAGTCTTTTTTCTTTCTCACCTTCTAAAAACTGATAACGGTATGAGAGTAAGATTCAGTACGCTGCAATTAGGGCTGTAAATCGGTCCTAGTTCTTAAAGGAACTGTCGGAACCGAACCGCGTAAGCTCAATTTAGTCTGATTCCTAAGAAAAATTTACTCAATTTTTAGAAGAACCGAACCGTATAAAAAATAAACGGTTTGGTTCAGTTTCTTAACTTGAAATTCGTCTGGAACAATTGGATCTTTAGTGTTTAGTATTGGCCGTTAGATTTCTATGTTTAAGATATACTACACGGCCGCACAAAGCCACAATTCCACAAATCTTCAACTTCTCTGCCATTCCTCGACTTACAGACCTCAACTTCTCTCTGCGCTGGCCGGAGTTGCACCTCGATAGCTCATTCCGCCACTATTTATCTGCCTCATCGTCTTCATTCTCATTCCAGCCTTGACTTACCCAGCAGCCTGAAGGTGGAGAAAGAACACAAAGGATAGGAAGGTGGAGATTTTGTTGGTCTCACACTTTGAAACATTCGTTCCCTGAGCTTTCGTGCTTCGAATATGTCAATCAACTCACTTGGGTTGGTAAACACACTATCTATTTTATCTAATCATTATGTACTTCTGTTTCAATTGCTCGATCAGGACATTACATGACTTATAGTTTAAACTTCCTCTATTTTCAGTTAATTGAATATGTCTAATTCAAATTTGATTGTTTTGTTTATAATTGGAATACAGAGAGTAAGAGAGAACGTTGGTTGGGAAGTGAAGCTTGCAGACCTATTCAGAATTAAGAACGTTGGTGGGTATTCATATTTAGCTTTGTTTTTGTAAGGTTGTTCAATAATTAGTTGGGTGATTTTCATCGGGTCTGGACTCTTACTTTTCGTTTGATATATGTTTTGTAACTTTGTTTGCTTTACTTGATTGTAATTTGCAGGTATTCAATGTTCAGAGGCTTCAACTTCAGCCCCTACAACAACCAAAACCAAGAAGAGAAGGCAGAAACAAAAAATTAAATGAGGAGGATTAGAAGCCTTTGGGAAGGTATGAACTGAAGATGTTATAGATGATTGGCATTGTTCTTTGTTTTGATTTTTTTGTGTTGTCATTGATCTTAATCTCATATTATCAAAGTGTTTGTGTTTTCATTGAATTTTTTGTTATGAGTTTGTAATTGGTTGCAGGTGTTTTAGGATAGTTAAAAAAAATCATTGGTATATAGAGTGGAGAATGACAACAGAAAAAATATCTCGGTGACCAAGTACATGTTTAAGGAGGGCAGCCTTTATGTGATTGTGTGTTAAATGACATAATATTGGCTCATCACCAACTTCATTGTTGCTATTTGCACTTGTGTTTATGGGCAGCTAATGCTGGATTGGATTTAGGGGGGGAAGATGGAAGTCTTTTCTAGTTAGCAACTAGTTAGTGCTAAAATTGTAAAGCATATGGAGACACATGTGTTTTTGGAATACAATTGTTAGATAATTATAATTTTGTGTAAAAATTTAGATGAGTGATGGGCAATGTATTTCTACGTACATGCTATATTTGACCATGATTAAGACCCCTAATGCTATGTTGCTAATTTGCTATGCAATGAGTGACTTGGTGGCTACATTTATGGAGGCCGAAGAGTAGGGGTGTAAATGGGCCGAGTCAAGCCGAATACTGAGTTGTTCATGTTTGGCTCGTTTTCATTCGATCAAGTTCGAGCTGGGCTAAAATTTGATTTTTTTTCCCTTCATGTTCAAGCTTGGCTCGGCTTAAAAAAGTTCGAGCTGGGTTCAGGCCAGTTTGAATCATTTAAAATTAATATTTTAAAATCAAGAAATTCAAAATTTGATGTTATAACATCATATAAAATCTCTTTTAATTAAGAAAGAAATGAATAGTATAATACATTTTTGTGGCTCCATAACGATTTGACGATGAGAGTTATCTGTTCCTTTAGAGTTTGGCCATTTGTGGTGTGAAAATTTTATGGAACTGATCGAATTATGGCTCATGGTAAACACTATTTATATAGTGTACAATAAGATTAGGGTTTCATTTTAATTATTATTTATAATACATTTTTAATATCATTTCTCATATAAAAATTATAATATATATATTATAAAAGTTATCAAGTTAAGCTTAATAAACGAGCCGAGTTTTTAACGAGCTCGAGGTACCTCACGAGTTAAACGAGTCGAATACTTGTTGTTCAAGCTCGGCTCATTTTCAAGGTCGGGCTTAATATTGAGTTCAAGTTTGTCTCATTTAGCTTTATCAGTTCAAGCCGAACGACCTAAAATCGAGCCGAATACGAGCAGCTTGAGCCTACTTACAACCCTACTGAAGAGTAGATTGGACTCATTGGAGCACTTCATTGCAAGTTTATTTTTATGTTATCGGTTGGAACTTTGTTACTTTGTTGGTTTGTAATTTGCAACTATGATTTCTTGAGTTTGTTCCATGTTTCAGTTTGACTATTTGGATTGAAGCACTTAATTTCAAGTTTATATTTATGTTATCTATTGCAACTTTGTTACTTTGGTGGTTTGTAATTTGCAACTATGCTTTCCTCCGTGCTTCAGTTTGACTATTTGATCAAATGGTTGCAATTATCTTGTTTTCTTATGGTTTGTTTGCTCATTGAGTTTAAGAAAAGTTTATATTGTTGAATGTTGATTGAAGAAAAAGCAGAAACCATTTGGAACCGGAACCGAATGGTCCGGTTTCTTACAGTTCCTACATTTAAAAGCACAAAAACCCAACCGTTTGAATAACACGGTTTGTTTTACGGTTCTAATTATTTTTAGCAGTTTTAGAGCTGTTTACAGTCCTAATTGCAATGTGTAGTGATTAATTTTTTTTTTTAGAGAACTACCAACTATACATATCATTACATTCTCAATTTCGAACTGAAGTTGCTGCATATATAAAAACAAATATTACCAAGTACAAAGGAAATAAATTTTATTAGTTAGTAAATCAAAAATCTCAAAATATAAAACTCGGATATTTCGTTAGTTGCTTGACAATAATCACTACCAAATTGTTATAATGTTCACCCATTCTTAATTAGTCTATCGATGCACCTCTTCTCTATGTAAGCTAGCGATGCATATACCTACATTGGCAGATCCAGCCCATGTAAGAATTCCCCCCCCCCCCCCCCCCCCCCGCCCCCCAAACTTTTATTATATTAGTGTTAATTAGCCCAAAACAATATATATATATATATATATATATATAATTATACACATATATGTACAGTCTCTATCAAGAATGAAATTCCAATTTTGGCACACTTTTCGGTCAAATTTTTTCACCATAAGCGATTCAATATATAGATATGCTATTCAAGATCATCTCTATAAAGTTTCATCCAATTTGACAATGATTTGAGCTTTCAAAATTGAGATTTACACGAACGGTTCACGTTTAACAGTTTTAATTCATTCATTGATTTAATCTAATTTCAATACCTTAACGATGTCCGAATTAGATGAAATTTTGTAGAGATGATCTTGAATAGCATACCTAAATATTGAATCGCTTATGGTGAAAAAATTTGACCAAAAAGTGTGCCAAAATTGGAACTTCACTCTGAAATTTCAGAATGAAGCTTCACTCTGGATAAGTACTACATATATGTATATAATTAGATTTCAAGTATGTATTTCTCCTACATTATAATATTCTTCTTCTTAAATCATCAAAAATCATCAATATAACTCTTCTAATATTCTTGCTACTCTATTATTGAATATGAAATTACAAATATGAATTATTAAGTTTCAATCTAATTAATTTCATAAAAATATTTGTTGGAGTATTTTAAAATGAGAGATTCTATTCATACCTCCCAAAACAGTATTTAGACCTCTTTACTAAGTGGATCTCCATTTTTCTTTTACAGATATCTAAAATGCTATTTAAACCTTCATAGTTTTCCTAAAATGCCCATCAATAAATTTGATATATCAAATCAGATTACAATCAATTAATTTCTTTCGTACTTTATTTCAAATTCATTTATTATATACAACTTGAAAAATATATAATAATCACACAAACTATCATAATTATCGAATTAATTCACTCTTCCACTTGTTTTCTAAATTCATAATAAAATTGATAAACTATTTTTTTCATTCATTGATATATATTATATCATATATATATATATGTGTGTGTGTGTGCAACTCACCAATAATTAACATCAACGTATATGAAAATATTCTAATCTCTTATGAACGAGTTTTGTTCTTTGGCTCAAATCAACGTTTATGAGAAATTTTAGATAGTTATATAGTTTATACATTCAATTTGATATTAATCATCTACATTTAATTATTTACTTATGATGTTTATCAAAAAAGAAGATAATCAATTAAATCATTTTATGCAATTTGATATCCCATTTTGGGATTTTCTAGCAATAAATATAAATGATAGTCATCTATATTTTTAATTTAGAATAGATAAGTTAAGAATTATTTTCTGTTAATTTCATATGTATTGACTAAGTCAAAACTATTTAAGAAAATGAGAGAGATCTAAGTGTTATTTTTAGAGGTATGAATATAAGCTCCATATTTTGATTTGTCATTGATTTTTAGAATATCCTTTTACATTTATTGACACTTATTTTCATTTTTAAAGACTCATTAACGTCTATAGTTTGCATGATATATATTTGTACTCCATTGTTTTTTGCCTTTGACCAACTTCAAGCCCACCATATGTTTGGATCCTAAATCCGACACTGTATACCTATTACTTATTAATCAATCGATCGTTACATCCATTATTATAGCACATTCATTGCTTGCAAAAAATTTATCCGATAAATAAATTAGTCTAATTGCCGCAAAAGCATATATAAACTTCCCTACACGTTAATTCCGTCATACTTGAAACAACAGAACAAGTCTAAGGATGGTACGTATATATACATATCACACGCATTAAGAATTTAGAACATTTTGACCTGCATTTGGTGAAATTATAAATTATTATTAGTATCACAAACCTATTCAACAATCAATCAAGCGGCCGAGAAACATTGTAATAAACATTAACAAAAGTTGCAAACAAAAATTAGCTGCAGGCTTGCAACACACTTTTGTTTTGTTAGGACAAATTTTTCTACAACTTAGCAGGAATCAAAAATGTAATTTAATTTATTTTTAAATTCAATTGACGCATGTATGTTTTAACAACCTCCTATAGAATACGACGATGGTTAGCTAATCACATCACAGCTTCTAGACATCAAGATCCATGCTGAAAAATAGGGTCCATTTTGTTTGTTATTATATATATATATATATATATATATAGCTAATCAGAAAATTGCCACAATGCCCTCTGCCTCTTTGTTTGATTTTTTGTAAAACCCTCTCAGTGGCATATATGTTGGGAGCAGAAGATCCGCTAGTGGTCTTTGTCTTGTTAGTCAATAACTACGGGCTTGTCTGCTGTGCAACAATGTATGGTATACACACAATTATGTGTGGTGAAGGATGGTTATCATATAATGCACGTGTGAGTGTGTGTATTTGTATGTGGAGAAAAATACTGTTGCATATCATGCAGCAGCGTAGAACAAAATTTTCCAATAACTACCGCGCTTCCATCATATAGATGATCACAGTTAATATCTGATGGCCAAAAGCATGCGGAGTGAATTCAACATGCTTTATATCACTAATTATACACACTAGTATTTGAATTTGTGGTGCATATTCTATATATTACTACTGAAAACTCAAATATCAACTATAGGTCATTTACATTTAGATTCATAACAAAAAAGAAATCTCTTATTATTCGATAAATAGCGAAGAAGTGTAAATTTTGAGCCTGATATATATATCATTTGGTCCTGTACAAATGTCTTTCCATCCGTAAGTGATTGACTAGCCTGTAATCTCTAGTTGTTGGTGTATAAACAAAAATTGCAACCTCTAGGTATAGAACCTTAGAGCCTTTGGATAGTAGTTTCGGCTTTCGACTATTCTATATATGCTTCCACTTGTAACTGAATTCTGGACTGATGTTTCATGCAACAAAAATTGCACACCTATTTTACATGATTGTCACGCAAGCATTTTTATACATTATCACCAATTCTCTCTCATTTTTCTGACTTTGCATGATGCAACTGGATTTCTAGTTAATTATACAGTATATGATATACACATGTCGACTTGCATATTAAAAGCCCTCTAATCTGCCCGAGGAAGCAAAGCTAGAAACGAAACAAAACCCATTGAAAACATGTGATATCTTCAAATATATATATTAGCCGTTTATTTTATTGCAACTATTTTTCTAGAAAATTCAATGTCAATGCTACAAGGGAGAGATGCCCATTTGCAATTTTGCATGCACCTCTATTGGTAATATTAAATCGTTGTAACAACGAGGCGTAGTCGTCAATGATTGAACTATTGAGTTTTGATACTTGGATACTCAACCACTTACTTCCCCCTTTGGCCAAATTTGTAGGTTCTGACGTTCTGTAAAATTGTATATACATGAAACCGTTAGAACACAATCTCCTTCGCCCCTTGGTCTGTTGAGAACCTATATAGAAATGAAGCCGTTAAAACTCAAATCAGCTTTAGTTTACCTTATTGTTCATACAGAAGAGTTTACTCAAACTACCAGAATTGACAACTCAGAACTCTTAAAATGTGTGGATATTGTAAAATGGGTTTGTAAAGCGTTTGAGCGATATCTACACCAAGTAATGGAATGCGTAAACGTAACTTTGATAAGGAGCGAAATTATACAGAATCATGTTATTTCACAACGGAAAGACGAAGGTTAAAAAAAAAAAAAAAACCCCGAGCAATAACTGGTTCCTCAAAACCACAAGGTCCTCGCAGGTTGCCAGATTCTGGGACCCTTCAGGGCACAGTTTCAGACTCTTAGTACCCCAAAACCACCAGAGTCGTCCGAACTCCGAAGAAAACCAGACAGAACTGCAGCAATTAAAACTCAATGACCTCAATATATTCAAATACATCATACCATGGCATCCAAATTCAAACACATGCATATCAAACCCATCTGAGACGCCCTGAGCCACAGAGGACTCCCACCACCTCCAAATTTGTAGGCTTATAGCTGAGAATGTGAAGCAACATATCAAAGCGTTAAACCTCAACTAGAAGAGCTTGCTTTTATAGTCGCAAATACATCACAGCACATTAATGTTATGGTGATACTTCCAAATCAGAATTCCTTACTCCTTTCAATGTGAGACACAGAGCATTTGCCTACAAACCAATGCTTCTCCGAGAGGATGGACTCCCAGGCCCTCACCCATTATAGTTTACGCCCAAGCTCCCGCAAAAGCAATAGGTTGCTTGTGCTTAGAACCCACTGCCATCCGAACGTGCTAACCAAAGATTAACACCTTACTAAGGCCTAGCACACTACCAATATAGGACTTGGGGAGTAAGAAGAGATACATCTCTACTCCATCAACCATTCCTGCTTATACTAAAACCAAAACGAACCATCTTTAGAAGAACGAATCATTCATACGGAAAGGAGAACAACAGGCTATGAATGACGGACACTGTTAAGAAAAAATGACTTCATTCACTCAATTGAAATTGAACACGAGACATATCAGCAAGGCAGAAGGGAATTCCACAGCCACATAAACACAATCAAGGATACACACCAGAGAGACTAATCCAATCCACACTAAAGCAATGGTCAAGTATCTAATCCTCCTATCGACCAACAAAAGTATTATCCCACTCAAACGTACACATCAACTCAAAATGTATACAGGCGGCTTTACTTCCTAAGAAACAACTAGAATTTACTGTGGCAAGTATATATGTATTGATTACACAATAATAATTCTGTAATGGATGGACGATGGCCTTTCCATGATAGCCTTAAATTAAGCAGACGAATTATAGCCCAAGGCAGCTTTACTTTCTAAATAACTGGAATTTACTTGTACTTTTTGAAGAGTAGAATTTACATATTGTGTCGGGTACGAATGTACGATCACACATAAAAAGTCTATAATGGACAGCCTTCTCCAAGGGGATAAGCCTTATTTAAGCTGCCAAATTATAGCCGTGGATAGAACAAGAAACGAAAACAAAACATTCCATGCAATGATAGTAGGGACTCTTCACCTAAAAGACCAGGCATTGGGCTAACAGATCACAGGCAATAAAGAGTTAAAGACTCAATTCTTTTTTCCATATTCTGGTCTCAGTAGCTTCCCAAACATGTCCATATTATCTGGGATCTCAAAAATTCCTGTCCATTTTAAAATTCAGGCAGCCCCAGAACTCTTAATAAAGTATTAATCTCACACATCGACTTCAATCTGGCAACAAAATTCCACATCTTACAGATTTAGCTAAATGAGCAGCTAAATCTAACCTACAGAAATTAAAGACACTGATAACTATATTCTAAGTGCACTCACAAAAGTTCAGTTTACACATGGCTAGCAACGGCAGTCTTCCTGTTAAGAAGACCCGTTAACCGCACCTGAAGCATGCATACTCAGATCAGGATTCTGTGGAGCAGCATTTGCATACCCACCATACCCCTGCCCTCCATAATGTCCCCCATTGTTCCACTGGTTACTTGAGTCTGATCTCCACTGCGAATTCACATGAAATAAACAATCAAAAGAGAGAAACTTAGAGAGAGAGCTCGGGGGGGGGGGGGGGGGGGGGGGGGGCAATTTTGTATTGCTAAAACTCTGGAGAGGGTCGCACCCCAGACCACTTTGGAGCATACCAAGGGCCTGATCGCTAGACCAATTACTCATTGGTGCTAAATTGGCGAATTTCAGCCATAGGACTAAAAAATGATATGAGAAACATTACAATGGTACTTAATGAATTGCAATAGGGAGGATAAGGTCGGTCCCACACTTCCCACTCATGTGAAATTTTAAATCTTTTATAAACAAAGGAAGTTTAAAATGTGGTATTACCTGCTTGTTGCCTTGACTGCGACCCCAAGACAGACGAACTGTTTGCTTCCCAATTACGGTCGCATTCAGCATATTCATTGCATTCTCAGCATCCTTCCTACAGGTCAAAATAACGTGGTTGTAGTTCATTATATTACATACCAACACACAATATACTGTCTTCAGTCTTTGATACTTCCATTGTAATTCCAATTTTGACTGAACCCTTACGTTTTATGTGATAATTTTATCAAATTATGTTCAGTTAATCATAACATTGGCATTGCAATAACAAATCAAACCAGCTAAATCGCTCATTAATAATAATCGCTTTATTTCTATCAGGAACGTTACCTGCTAGCGAACTGAACAAAACCACATGCTTTTCCAACTGGTATCTTCACAGAGATAACTTCACCAAATTGAGAAAAAGGCTGCCTGAGGTCTTCCTCATTGACATCAGAATCAAGCCCTCCAACAAATATCTACAAGGGAGCCAGACTAAGAAACCCTATCCAGTTGAAGAAATTTGAAGCTGAAAAAAAGAGTGGGACTCACAGTTGTGTTATTGGACTCGCCATCGGACTGAGAACCTTGGGCCATGGCACCATTTGCATGTCCACCACTTCCAGCCAATACCAATGCTAATTAAAGGAGGAAAAGTAATATATTCACTACTAACTTAAATAAAACAGAATGCAGCATTTTCTTTTAAAAAAATGCCCATACCACTCTACTCGTTTTGAATGAACAAATACAATGATACACTGAGGTTGCCACTTATGAGTGTTATCATCATTTATACGTTTTTTCAAGATACAATATTAAACTTTTCAATGAAAAAATATTTAAACACAAAGAGATCATCAAAACAAAGAGCAAATAAAAGCTCTAATGAAATTCAAGAAGTTGACCTATTTTTAAATCAACATTTCAACTATTTCAACATGAATGGGGACAGTTGTTCAAATAATACCCGCGATCAAAATATGGCCATCCCAGCTCAAAAACTAGCTTCTTTTATCAAAGCAGTTGATAGTGTGTGTAGCGGCGGTTCCACCGCCTGAATGTGGCTGTAATTGAGGATAAAAAAACTAACAACCTTGTGGTGCTAAATCAGAGTTTGCTTCAGTAGAAGCTATTGATTTTCCCCAAAAAAGAAAATAAAAAAGGAAAGGTTCATAATCAAAATGTAAGAGCATTGAGAAAAGAAACCAGATGGGTGCTTTACACATAAAAAAAGACTCATCGCATAATGAGATCAGAAAACCTCAACACACTTTCCATTTAATGACTACAGCTTCAAATACTTTTCAACATGCTCAGGAAAGGTAAATTGGTACATATGGATTCTGTTTCTAGTAGTCAACTTGTTCAACTGTGGAATGTATGAA
Source organism: Argentina anserina (assembly GCF_933775445.1). Taxonomy (NCBI): domain Eukaryota; kingdom Viridiplantae; phylum Streptophyta; class Magnoliopsida; order Rosales; family Rosaceae; genus Argentina; species Argentina anserina. The sequence continues at coordinate 4,234,299 of NC_065873.1, read as the reverse complement.
TATAGAGTTTTTAGAGTTTTTGTGAATTCTCAATCAATGATTACAATTTTATGACTATACCCATTCTTGCCAGCTCTAATTGCAAATACAATATAAAAATCACTACCAGAAACATCATTTAGTATTTAGACGGCCTTTACCTAGGGATACACACACTGGAAAAGAATGAAAGAGGAAGAACATTATCAAGAACGAAAGCTACAATCGAAGATATCAGATAAAATAAATAAAATAATACAAAGAAGATTACAAGACGATGCACCGTGCAAGGTGCCAATTACATTCAAACCTGCCTTTTAAATTTAAGGGCCCTAAAGGAATTAAAATGCCTCCAGCAGCTCAGTTATGAAATGATGATGAGATGCTCTTTAATGATAGAGCTATGAAATTACATTTGACAAAGGTTGGTGATACTATGTTGTAATGACTTATTCTAATCATTCATCAGAAATTTAGCAGCAATCAATACTAACCACCACCCTAAGCTTGAGAAATTGTAAAGTATAAGAGTAAACGCCACTTGCGTAAAAAGCAGTAGGAAAGGAAATAACCAAATAGGAAAAAGAGAAAAAAAATGCAAAATAGAGATAAATCCAGCATGTTGATGAAAATTTTTTGAAAAAAATCACAACTCATATCATGCAAGATAAACCTGTCCAACCATACCTTGTGAAGAGTACTGTTGTTGATAGCCAGATGATTTTTTGGGCGTTGCAACACCAATACGCATGGGCCTGCTTGAACAATACGCACCATTCATTTCCGCAATGGCCTTTGTCCTCTCATTTTCATCCCCAAACCTAACAAAACCATAACCCTTTGAACGACCAGTATTTGCATCTTGAACAACTTTTGCCCCCTTCACAGATGAGTATCTACTAGCAAAAGTTTCTTGCAACATAGTGTCAGTAACATCTGTAGCTAAATCTCCTACAAATATAGATAGATCTGAACTAGTATCTGCCCGTCTGTCACCCGCACTAAAGGTAGCCCAGTTCAGACGAAAAGGCTGCTCCGTATTTGGCATAGGAGTACCATTATAGTTCTGTAGAACTTCCTCAGCTGCTTCACGTGAATAGAACTCAATAAAACCGTACCCTTCCGTCTGACCTGTTTGCTTATTGCGTATAACCTTTACTGAAGAAACCTGCACAATAAGCATCGCCAAAAGCAGATAACCAGTTAGTGGCAATGGAGGATTCTTATCCAAGAAACATATACTAGAGTATTTTTTGCCCAACAATAAAAAGTTTGTATATATGAGTGCATGTTTTTAAATTTTGCTTGATGTACACCATTGGATTTCATCAGCATCGTGACTTAACATTGTGACATAGCTAAATTTGACTATAAACTCATATCTTGAATATAAGTGACCCTGAAGCAGGGAGGTTTGTTCTGTACACAGGTGTGCGAACTTTTGAATGATATGTTTACGCCTGCTACAAGGAGAGATTGAGCCCACTTTATGTTTGAAAACTGCCAATGTGTATATTTTAGTTTTTAAAGCTCCTGCCTCTATTACTTTAGAAACGGATTAAATAGCCCGAAAAGATGAGACAAGAGTACAAAAGGAATAATCAAAGACAGATGCCATGACATTTTGGCATACATTTGGGCAATAGTAAAAAAGGAGGTTCTGCAAAGTATCAAGAGAACTTAGAGATCTCAAGACCATGATAGTGCTGCACCATCTAAAGTAAAAGTCAGTTGCCTAAACTGTCAAGGCAGTTTTCTCTTCTCTGCCTATTACGACTACCACAAAAGAAGGATTGTTGACTTACTTTAACTGAAAAGGCAACCTATGAACCATCTAAAGTACAGATATGTTAGTCAACAATTGGACAGTGACTTAAAAATCACACGATTGGTTTCCAAGAAACTGACATTACAATCAGATTGTTAGGCATTAGCAAACAGAACAACTGCTATAACAATCTGCATTGAGCAACATGGCATCCACTCAGAAATGACAAGATAGTCAAGAATACCCAACTAAACTTATTCAAGCACCCTAAAAACCTGGATTGTGTACATTTCTAGGTTAAGAAACTTCATATTCTTCCAAATAATACTATCTAGGTCAACCTAGCTAAGGACCACAATCAGTCAAAATACAAAGAAACTAAATCACAAGGTTCTCAACTAAAATCAATCAAACTGCAGCAATCTAATCACCCACTTAAACACTAACACTACATTAATCGACCAGTCAAATCCAAATTAAGTAACATTTCAATCAAAACCCGAGCAGATACCTGTCCAGTGTAGGCGAAGCATTGATGAAGGTAGGCCTCATCCATCCAATGATGCAAATCTCCAGCCCATAATGTCCTGACCTCATCCGTAGGACCCATCTTCTGCTGCGCCAGCTGCTGCTGCTTTGGCTGCTGCTGGTACGCCGCCGCCGCCTGAGCCTGCTGGTAGGGATTGTGATGCGGATGCGCGGCGTAAGCAGGCATGTAATGCTGCGGATACACCATCATTTGCTGCTGCATCATCGCCATAGCGGCCGCCGGATACTGCATCGCCATCCATTGCTGCTGCTGCTGCTGCTGCTGCTGATGCATCCACTGCTGTTGCTGCTGCTGCTGTTGCTGATTGGGCTGGGCCTGCTGAGGCGTGGTGCTCAGATCGCCGCTGCCGCCGCCGTTGGTCTGCTGGGCCATGGACTCGGACTCGGACTCGGGCTCGGATTCAGTGTATGAGGACTATGGAGTCGTCTCTCTGCACTCTCTCTGTGAACTCTGCCGGGATTGGGGGAGAGATTTGAGCTTGGGAGAACTAGAGAGAGAGAGAGAGAGCAGAGAGAGAGAGAGAAGGCAACAAAGGCTGCGCGCAGAAGAGAGAGAGGGTTTGAATTGACGAGATGAGGTTTTTAAAGGGAGGGTGGGGGGTCGGTGGTGGTGGGAGTGTGATTTCGAGATTTAGATGAGGCCTCGTTTGCTACGTCGGTAAAAACTCACGTTCGCCGTCCGTGACGTGTGGGGCCCAACGCGCTGTGATGGGGTCTGGGCCGTTTGATTGCGGGGTGGACAGCGGGCAGGGGGGTGCAACTTGTGGTTGGGTGAGCTGGATTGCATCTTAGCAGAGTTTGAAATCTTAATTATTGGGGTGTTTTTTGGTAGTTTAGTGTGAATTAGTGAAAACCTAATTGGACTTTCGGCTTGTGTTTTATTTCATTTTCACAAACATTTTAAGCAGCATTTATTTGTAACAAATTATGGATGTGATATACAGAGATTTATTTATGACTAACTAACGGTCATATAAACTACTAAATATTAAATACTCGAGAAGATAATACGAATTGAATGAAAATCAGTCTCAATAAAAACATTGATTAAATTATAAAAATGTATACCACAGAGAGCCTAAGAAACCTAATCGACGCCTCTCTATAGTATAGATTTAACCTTTACGAGAAGGTAAATTTGATCCTTTTTACATGGTCAAGCAAATACATACATACATACAACAGTTTCAGTTCCAATCCTCCCAATGGAGCTTTTTCGCAATTCTCGTGGCAGACCTTGTACACTGTATCGTATTGCAATCGAAAAAGGGATGCAAATCATGCAATCTGGGCATTGACCCTATGAGATCGATTGTCAAATTTTTTTAAGTTAAAAACACAGAAGTGGATGTATATATTAATTAGTACTAATTGATTTTCTTGCTGAGTGATGTTATTTAATGACAGCACCCCTCAAACGACAACGTTATTTAGGAAAATCAAATCTTCTTTCTTTGGTCAATAGAATCCCAACCTTGATTCCTTTAAGGAAAATTTGACCAACCTCGTGTGTATGGTTCGGACAAGGAACCTACTACGTTTTCCCAGTCAAAGTAAATTGTCTAAAAACTCTGGTTTCCTTCTAAATTTTAGTGATATTAGTACCTGTTTTCCAATCAGAAAGACGCTTTATAAGGGTCCATGCTACTTGCTTCTCTGCTTGTCCGCAAATCTTCCTGGGAACTTGGGCTAAAGATCCAATCCTCGATCCCACACACAAGGAAGGTTCATACAAACTGAGACCTGTCTCAGTTGGATTTGTAATACATAACTGAGTATGAATTCACCACTCAATGCTTAATAAGCATCCATGCCTTAACTGAGGCCAACTAGAACTTGGCCACTTAATGCTAAATTGCTGATAATAATGTTGCATTCCAAGCTTCTCCACAAAAACACGAATATACAGACAGAAGCAGTAAAAGAGCAACAAATTTCTCTATTGATTAGCATGGATACAGCAACGTTGCTTCTCAGCAAAAACTGAGTAAAGAATAAATTGAATACTAATTTGAGCGTGGTAAAGGAACAAAATTTAGGTGACAAAGAGGCTAAAATAAAATAAAATCTTCTGTGGCTGATGGCTTCACAGAAGGGAGGGTAACCTGATGGCTTCTGTGGTTAAATGCAAAAGATAACCAAAAACTACTAAATGAACAAAGCATGGTATGTACATCATCCCTATTGCCGTTACCTGTGAAGACCTGCATGGAGAAAGCTTTCATAATGTGTTCCGTTAAGTGCTTTTTGGACATCACCCCAATTCTCAACCTGACTAGACAAGGAACCTTTGTGTATCTTCACCTGACGACTCTTTAAATCCCTTTGTGGGACCTTGAGAAAATCTTGAACGTCTTTTAATTTCTGCAAACATGCAAATTTAAATTTCAGAGACTTTGAAATAAACCTGTGTTATGCAACTGTTGCAAGTATAAGAACGAAAAGTTGAGAGTGAATATAATTGTCTTGCAGTGCTGTTTCTAAAGACTTGGAAACAAACTTGTGTCATGCAACTGATGCAAGTATTAAATTTCATCAAACAACAAAACAAAAGTTGAGTGTGAATACAATTGTCTTACACTGCGGTTTTTAACAACATCCTCATAATATAGGATTAGATGTCGGGTGCTGTTGAAATATTGCAATGCTTTGGTAGTTGTATCCTCAACTTTCTTCAGGTCGGCTAAAAGCAAAGTTGCATTGATTGTAGGCTTGTATTTTGCAAGTATCTCTGCCTGCAGCCATCAAATAAAATCAGCTGCAAAACAAGTAAAATATCTTGAGAGAGAGAGAGAGAGAGAGAGAGAGAGAGAGTACCTCATGATGAGAATGCACATGAGACTTGTGGGTTCCGTTCAGTAGCTTCACCTCTCGATCATAAGTATTTGCGAGCACAGAGATCATCCTACGCAGCAGATTCCTTCGAAAGAGAAATATAGCAGCAACACCGCGAGTGTTGAAGTACTCCACTATTTTTTCATGATTTTGCATCAACCCCTGCATTGATTGTTAGATTAGATGATTAAATCGCTGTTCCGTGTGTTTAACAAGAACAACAGAGCATAATGACATTTTATTCTTTGGAACGAGGTTTTGAAAGTATTCCGCCAAACAGTATAAACAAATCCACAACATGAGGCAGAGATGATGAAAGAAGTGCAAACCATTTGTTCATCGGGAAAAAGGTGAGATGGAAATTTAGATGGCCCCAAATCAAACCACCACATGGGTCTAACTGATTGGTTCCTCCCTCACCTAGATTTATGTTCACAGAATGGTCATCTTATTTGAACTTAAGATGTTACTAAATTGAACCCTATCTCATTAAATTTCTATGCTTTAAGAAAGCAAACAACTGTTATAACAGGATACTCAAAAAGACATGGGAAAATCTGAGCAATATCTACATCAGACCAGTTTGTTCACATTGCTCAACCGCAGGTGTGATAAGGTGACAAGTCCATAGCTTGGTAGACTAGATACAAGCACCCCTCTCTCAAATATACAGCTGTATCATCCATGCAGATTATGCAGCACAAAAATGACATTCACGGATTGACAATCTTTCAAACTTTTCAATTTTTAGGGAAGCAACTATAAGCTTCAAGCTAAGTAGTTGTATAAAAAAATTTGAAAGGAGTACATCTACTCGCATAAACATCAAGCTTAACATATGTTGCTGACTATATGATGTGTGCTTGATATATATGTTTGTCACACTGTATTCTCTGAACTAGTTCCACTATCCTAATATGTCATAGAGGTTACCCTATTCAATCCTCAAGATCCTCTAACACTGCCCCTTAGTAAACATTTTCCTCAGGGACACTTGGTGCTTCATTTTGGGACTTATATAATACTTTGTAATTGTTATTACAATAATAGAGACTACAAGACAACTTTAATCCAAGAGATGATAAATACTATACGAGTATCAGCCAAAAGGAGAGAAACCCCACAGCAATGTTGTAGTCTCTCACTCAACAAATTGAATACGCTGCTACGAAACAGAAACTAGTTGAAAAAAACAATATGCATAAGCAAGCATACCTGGTTAAGCATCCACTTTAAGCCAACTGCAGCTGTGCACTCATTTTTTGAGGCACTACTGAGCCAATCTAGACTGTATACTCTATCCAAAGTCTCCGAAATTGTTGACATGTTACTTCTCCTGACTTTAACAGAGAAGATTTCCCCATTTGAGCTTATGTTAGTATGATTATTCAGTAGAGTCTCAAACCAACCACTCCCAGACCTCTGCATCGAGAAAATTGCAAAATATCTCACAGGATTGCACGCACATTCAGCCCTATTTATATGCACAAGAGACGTCACATAATTGCAGTTCAAATAGAACTAAAACTTGCAAGGAGAAAAAAAAAATCGAGCATACCTGCTGTAAGTTGTGGGCTTTGGGAAGTGCACATAAGGCGCTTCTTCCGGTTCAATATAAGGTTTCTGGCACGGCTTTTGAATCACCTCAGGGATGCTTAAGAATCTAATTGAGGTACCAGTTCTGATTTGCTTTAAACAAATTGAGCATATATAGACACCACAGACCATTACAAACAACACGACAATCGTCCTCAGCAGCAAAGGCGATTTCTTTGGCAATATATCCTGTAGTTCATGAAATTTGAAAACACACAATAGAAGTTCAATCACAGAGAATGACAATGACAAGGGTAAATGCTAATTAGTCATCACAAAGGTCCGAACTTTGCAAGTCCAATCTGATCTAGCTAGCTACCCAGAAGTCTATGAATACTGCAGAGATTCTTATGATCTAGATAATCAGCTCATTTAGTTGTCAAGTCTTGTCCAATGATACGATTAGGAGCCGTTTCTATTATAATATGATAGAAAATGAAATCTGGGTTTGCTTCAGCTTGAAAGCATAGACAATAACACCCGAAATTTCAGGACGAAAAGACTAACATCTCAATACCCAGATCAGGGCTTTCACATGCAACCCAATAAAAATAATCGAACCAATGAAAGGGAACAGAAAAACCCAAAGCAAGAATGAGGTAAAAGACAAACAATAGTATCAATCAAAATGGTTAAATATAAACACAACCCTTTTTGAAGAGCTTAAAGGAGAAGCAAAGGAAACAGCAGACCTTGGTGAAAGAGCTGTGATCATCAGCCATTGTATAATATAGATGCTTGAAAACAAAGCCAGTTGAAAAGCATTGGCAGAGTCTCAGAATGTTCTTCCTTCTTCTTCTCCTTTGGCTTTGGCCCTCATAATGACAGCCATTGATCTCAAAAACTCAGAAAGATGAAGAAGAGAAAGAAATGAAAGCAAAAGCAAGTGAGACAGAGATTTTAAAGGGGTTTGAGCTATTTCTCGTGAAGAAGAACAAAATGATTAGAGATGGTCGAGACCCGTTGGCTCTGCTTTTGTGTGTTTCTCTTACGGGGACTCCTGGAGTGTGTACACGGGATTGGACAAACGGCGTCGTTTTGGGGGAGGATTGTAATCGTAATCATCGTACAGACCACTAATCCAGGGAGAAAGGACATTAAATGTTTGACGATTTCCCAAAAGTGCTGTTGCGGATTCCGACCTAAATTGCTTTGTTTACTCCAATTTTTGTTGTTTTATTTAAACTTTTAGATTTATTAATTTAATAACGTTTAGTTGACAAGCCGACAAGTCCACAACAATTTGTAATGGGCTTCACGTCCGCTGGAATCAAAATTCAGTATTTTGTGTCTTACTTAATTTCACTTTGCAAAAAGAAAAGGATAGCTTGCCTGAGTTGCCTATATTTTTCTCATTTTTTTTAATATTTTTTAAAATAGAGAAGTATCTTGAAAGAAAAACATCATTAGTATGTCTTCATTAACGTAAATAACATAATGAGTTAATGATGTTTATGATCAACGGATGTAACGGGTCAATCAACAATTATGCAGCCTTAATTATTTTTAATATAATTATTATTTCATTCAATTGTAATCATGACTCCTACATAAAAGAGATTATCAATAAGATGAGCAAATCATTCTATTTTTCCTACAACACGTTATCAGCACTTTACTTTAACTATGAGTTTTTAGCCAAATAGAAAAAAAGAAGAAAAAAACCCTAAAATTTCTTACTGTCGTTGGCTCCTTTCCTCTGACGAAATAAGTTAAGAACAGTGGTTAGTAACTTAGGGCACCCGGATTTGTTCTCCGGCCACCGAAATCAACCAGCATTATGGTTTTCCTCATTAATAATGCTGGTTGATTTTGGTGGCCGGAGAACAAATCCAGATTGGGTCCGCTGTGCACAGAGGCTGCTGGCGTCGATCTCTGCGGTTCGGATATGGGGTGCGCCGGACTAAGGAGATCACAACGCCGTGATAACATTGGAGGTTGCGAGGCTTGCTGTGGTGTCGCTGCAACGGTGAGGAGGTTCTGGGTTCTGCATCAGTTCCATGTTGATGGATTAGCTGGGGCCCGTTGTGCGAGGATGGTGCAGCAAATCCTCATCAAAGTACGATGGTGGCCATGGAATCTGGGCGTCTTAGATCGCCGCTAACCGCCTCTAGCCCAGATCGGTGCTTCAAAATGATCGTGTTCCAACCCAAATCGGCAGTTGCAGTTTGCCTGACCGGAATCCGTCGAACTCGATGAGATACAATCTCGACCCGGCCACCTCGACTGGGTTTACTCGACCAGACCACACAAAAAAAAGACTTTTACCTATGGTAAAATCTGTCGGTAAAAACAAATTGTGCAGGTAATTCTCGAAATTACCAAAAAGTTAATCTTAGTTAGTATATATAATTTATTGTTTTACAGTGATATAATTATAATTGTTTTATATGTAATGTATCACTTACCTTGTGACAATTAATGCGAGAATTGTGATGATCCAATCGAAAGTGCAAGAGCAACAACATTTACACACAGTTTATTCGGTAAATTCACAAGTAAGATATAAATTAGTGTTGTCGTTTTTATCAAATTTCATTCAGATTTGATGAAATTTTGCATGTCTCTGATTTTTTAACGTGTTATACGCTATGCCATTTTAATTTTTATTAAATAAATTTGTGGCCTGCATGTAAATGATTTATAATGCTATTATCTGGCATTATATTTATATATCGCATTAAGTATATGTGAGCAAATTATTTTGTGAATATTACTTAACCTTGCAAAATCATTTAACTACGCTAAATGATATGCTCTACTTATTATACATGCTATGCCTATGTTATTTTTAAATAATTATTTTACTATGCATGCTGTATGAAAATGAGCATTTTATAACTAGAAAAAGGACAAACATATTATTGTGATAAAATATTTTCACGAAGCATTGGAAAATAATGACCATTGCAATTCTTGGCCCTGCAATCCAATTTTATTACTTGGAAATTAATCAATTTGTATATCTTTATTGTGATGATGTAACTTCATAAAACCTCAAAGTTACTATAATGTATATTGGTATATATGTTTAATTCGTGTATGTTTATTTAGAATTTCAGACTACGAAATTAATAAGTTGTGTACTATATCTTCAATTGGTTAAACTGGTACAATATTTGTTACATATCGTGCGCGGTCGCACTGAAGAAATCTATTTGGCAAAGCCTCGGTCAATGAGGTTTTATTATGTGAAAACACATCTTTTTTGGTTGACCGTAGGTACAGACAATCAAATCATGTTTAAAACGGATGAAATTAGAATTTATTTGTGACTTTTTATAGGATGTTGTCTAATAATTCTTTTATTTTTTCAAAGCCTTAAATTAGAGTATTATATATTTTTTTCTAATACAAACCCGCAAGACCTGGCCCATAAATGTTGGCAGAAATCCTGATTCGTCTAGGATTTGACTTCTAGGCTTTCCTAATGATTCTCCATCATAATTACTAGTCTTGAACGAATTCCTAATACAAATAGGACTCTTCATGCAACATTAATGCTCAACTGGTTCGATCAATACTCCTCATGTAGCAAGGATTCCTAGCATCATAAGAAACAACTCCTTATTCAACTCAAATTCATTAATTCAGTTCATTTACTTTATTTCTCCATCATTGTGAATCCATGACACTTCTAATACAAAACTAAGTAAATATTGAGATAATAAGAGAGAAACATAGCAAAAGAAGGGTAGGTGAACCTATATTTTCATAGACATATTTATGTTGATCAAATACCCCCATAATTAAGCTTTGTTAGTCCCTAAACAAACTAAAACATGAAAAATAAAAACTAAACTACATTAGACTCTACTACTCTAACTACTCTCAACATTAGTCTCAGGAATCGATCCTTCATATCATATGTCATGCTTTCCAAAGTTTAAACAAGTCATAGGCATTATACATAACAAGTAGGACTTGGGAGTGACCAAAGTGAATATATAGAGCTCAACATGAAATAGCAAGCAATGATCACCTTACAAAGGATCACTCTTTTAGTCTATACTCAAAATACATGGGTTAAATTCACTCAATAGATATGGCATGCAAGCTCTTTAGTGAAAACATAGATATCATGAAAGATATCAACTACATGAACCAATGAACCCAAACCATAAGTTCAACATTTATGACTTATCTCCACAGATCAAAGGCTATCCCATTTCAAGGATCAAGAAAAGTCTTTCATTAAGGTTGTAATGGGGCTAACCTCATGGCTAAGAAAAAAAGGATAAAAAAAAGTACAAAACATTTAAACCAAGTAGAGCATACCAATCATCCTCTCTTGCTTCCTCAAAACAATGACCAAATAATATCTTGTTGGGCCATTACTTCATTCTAAACTCATATATAAGGACAAAGGCAAAAATAGAAAATTGCTAGGCCTTCAATTAAAACATATCTCCTCATACAAAAACATAAGGGGACTTAACTCATATCTTTCTCATTCTTATTTATGTTGTACACATATGCTTAAAAACTTCTTCTTTCCTTTTATTTTTTCATTTTCTTTCTTAGCATCTCATCTTTTTCTTTGAATAAGTCAATCCCTTCTCCCACACTTACTCGTCACACACCTTATCTTCTTATTCAATGAATATCACGCAATCACCATAGCATAGCCTTACTAAGAACAAAGGTAAAGATACAACTATACTAAGGCTCATGGTATAAATTAATATGGGTGATGAAACAAAGGCTATGTGTCACGGGTCGACTTTTGTAGAGCACAAGCGGACCGTGCGGCACTTACTAATCGATGAACGAGTAACAAGTAAGCCAAGTGAGTACCTTGCAAGGGACAATGGAAACCACACGATATTAGTATAGTGTTAGTGGCAAGCAAGAACACAATTTATATAGTTGTTGGGCAATCTCATGAACAATTAAATAGGCAACAAGAATGATCTCAAGGGGCACAGATAATTGAATAATTCATCTCTTTATTGATGGTAAGACGTTAAGGGAGGCGCAAGTACATGTGCTTACCTATACTAGTTCCGTAGGCCAACCGTCGCCGCCTAGGAACCCCTCCCTATAATAGCATATTTTGTAAAACTAGACTTGGCAGGGGGAAACATGAAACCTTTCCACCATGAACCTACTTAATAAAGGAAATTACAGAAAATATAAATTACAATACTGCCACTAGCACGCAAGCAACCGACCATAGGCATGACTCATGACCTTGGACAAGGTTGCTTGCGGCCTTACAAGTGCTGCCCCTAACATCCTCCCCCACTAAAGCTGTCGGCGCTCTCGACGACTGCCTTGGAGTTGAAGTCTTCAATCTTCTGCTTGAACTTCTTCAGTGTCTCCACATTCTCCGAGCTTACTTCTTCATCTCCAAACTCCTTCCACTTCACCAAGTACTGTTGGCGTGGTCGCTCTTGAACTGCTTGGTTTCGCCCTTGACTTTGAACGTGCTAACAACTCTTTCGGCTAAAATCTCCTCGATCTCCTTTGGCTTGCTTGATCTGATCTCCACAGGCGCTCTAGCAGGCTTGTTGCGGGCTTGGTCTTCCTTGTCGGGATGGTGCGGCTTGAGGTTGCTGACATGGAACCCTGGGTGAACTTTCATCCATGGTGGTATGGCGATCTTGTATGAACACTTTCCTACTTTTGAGATGACCGGAAGCGGGCCTTCATATTTCCTGAACTATCGCTTATCTTTGGAACGGAGGAAGACTGGTCCGAAGACGTAAACACGTACAATAATCTACTCATTATTTGTACAAATCGCATCAACATGCTCAATATATAATTCTCATCACCACTGTGATCATATTCACAAACGAAATCCTAACAGTATATAATATAGCAAACTATATATATATATATGTACCTATTTACTATTTATACAATATATATATAATCCACTTTATTATATACATGTCATATTTCATAAACACGTCCGAAGACAAAACGTTTTAACAATTCTTAACGTTAAAACCACGTACAATAATCTACTCATTATTTGTACAAATCGCATCACATGCTCAATATATAATTCTCATCACCACTGTAATCATATTCACAATGAATTCATAACAGTATATAATATAGCAAACTATATATATGTACTTATTTACCATTTATACAAATATATATATATATATATATTCCACTATACATATACCTGTTGTATTTCAATATTTAAACCTCTTGCAAAATTTTGAATCTCCGTAAGGGTAGATTTGTAAATATGTGAGATTTTACTAACCTTATCAACTCGAGCGTAATTCCACAATTTCCGAAGGTAACTTATTTCCTAGATTTATCGATCACCTTGAAAAGATAAGAAAAGAATTTACATACGTTTCGTAAAACCTTTAAATGCCGAAACAGTAATAATCTGTTACTGTTCAGCAAATCTGGTTTTACGAATTTACTGTTCACTAAGTACTATTTACTGTGTACTATTCATGTATTTACTATTCATGTAATACTGTACAAATACACATCCATTACGTATTTCTGTACGGGTACATACTGTTTACGTATTTCTGTACGTACGAATACTATTCAAATGTAAATACTGTCTCAGTAAATATTAATTACTGATTTACCCTTCTGAATTTCCTTTTTACATTTACTGAAAGTAATTTATATTTACATTTACCGTATGTAAAATAAATTTAGATTTACCGTACGTAAATCACTTTTACATTTACCGCACGTAAAAATAAATTACAAAATTACCATTCGGAATCACTGTTCACGCGCCGCCGCACGTGGCGGCGCGTGTTCTACTCCGCCCCTACACGGCCCAAGGCCACCTCCAGACCTCCTCACACACTCGCACGCGCCGCCTAAGGCGGCGGTACTCCACTCTCCACCTACACCTCCGATCCCCTTCCAAAATTCTCGCAATCGATCCAGAATTCTCCCAATCAATCCCAAAACACCACACAATCACACACAACAATCAGTTTTATCAATTCTTACGTAGATCGATTCGTCGTCGGTGATGCTTGAGAGGCCGGCGACGTCGATTCGAGCAGTGGCGAGCTTGAGGGTTGCAGCGGAGGGTCACGCGGTGCTTCAGGGACCGGCAGTGAGGGACACGAAGGCTTGGAGGCGGAGATCGCGGCGTGATGTAGAGGGAGGCTCGGGGAGAGAGAGGAGACTCTTGGCGGCGAGATGGAGCGGCGCGAGCTCGGGGTTTGGCGAGGAGGATCGCGCGGTCCTTTTGGGCTAGGCGGTGTGGCCTACAGAGGGCCGGTCGGCGAAATCGCCGGTGAGGCTAGAGAGAGAGGGAGGGGAATTGGGGAGAGGCGAGAGAGAAGAGAGAGAAAGAGGGAAATAAGAGAGAGAGGCGCGGGGTGAGGGTTTCCAGAAATGGAAACCCTAACTTCAATAATTTTCTATATATACCTGTTTCTTAAATCGGAAACTAACTTCCATCGTTAATAACGTTTATGTACGATGTCCGATTCGAACGCGTGATGTGTCCACGAACTCGTATCGACGAGCTCTACAACTTCCGTAAAGGAAGTTTTCACAAACGAGCAACGGAATAAAAGTCTATATATTCGTTGCGGAAACGTAACGTTTTTCTAATTAAACGTTCCGAGAACATTTCCGTTTTCGTTTCGTAAAGTCGCAAACAACCGAATTCATTTTAATTGAATTTCACAACTTAATAAAAATTAAACAAACCAAACATCGTTCCGAAAAATCGGGTTATTACATGTCAACTTCCATGTTAGATGTAGGTATAAATAGTTAGTAGTCAGGAGCATGAGACTTTGGAGAAAGGTTTAGACAAACCATTGTAAAAATCCATGCTAGGATTTCAGTTTGTACTTTGAATTCATCAATGAGAAAAGTGACGCTAGTTCCACAAAACCGAGTATGCATGTGATTACTTGTTAACTCCCCCATACGCATTTGGAATTCGGGAAACACTTGTGCATATAGAGACTTGTGAGTTGGGATAATTACTCATAAGTTTAGAATATAAATATCCGCTGCGTAGTACAAAGAATCCGCACAAGGATTCAAGCATACACCATCAAATACAAGGTGTAGTGCAAGGAGGCTGGCTAGGATTGATACCCTAGCGCCATCACAGGTAGAAGGCAAGGCGAGAAAAATTTACTTGCGCACGATTATCATATATTGCACGTGATGTCTGTGACACTTAGCATCATGAACCTCACTTCTTTAATTTGGAAAGCATAAATTCCACGTTTAATTTCCAACTATACGTAGAGCTCGCTCGGATGCTTTATCAAAATCTGATAATTGACCTGCTCGTATTTCTCCGGAAAAAAAAATTCTCGTATATCAGGTTAACTCGACGAGATATGTAGAAGTTACGTAATTAACGATGTTATTACCGCAAATACAAAATGTGCCCATATGTTTCATTCGGAACAAACCTGTAAACAAAACTAACTATAGCTAACTCAGCTAATATTCCACAATAAATTAAAAGATTGCTCATGCTAGATTGCAACCTTCCTGACCTACACTTCCAAGCATGACTTGCCAGTTTGCCTAACATCTCCTTGCTAGCCCCTTTGGATTTTCTTTAAGTATCCAAATCCAGAACCAACTCATGATCAAGCAACAGCCCCCTCTTCTCTATCATATTTCTTCCGGAACTAGATTTAGCTATGGATTCAAACAACAGCGAAATAATCCATGATTTCCCACCCTTTTTCAAAGTCTTCAAAGATGGTAACATAGAGAGGTACATGCCACTCCATGGCCCCGTTCCGGCGGGACTCGACCCAACAACCGGAGTCCAATCCAAAGACGTGGTGGTCTCGCCTGAAACCGAAGTAAAAGCTCGCATTTTCATCCCCAAAATCAACGATGGAGGTCAGAAGTTGCCCCTCTTTGTCCATTACCACGGTGGAGGCTTCTGCATGGGATCGCCCTTTGGTGAGATTGGAAAGAATTTCCTTTCATCTCTAGTCCTCAAAGCCAACGTCATTGTAGTTTCTGTCGACTACAGGCTAGCCCCAGAGCATCGTTTACCGATCGCCTACGATGATTCCTCAGCCGCTTTGCACTGGATCGCTTCCCACTCTAATGGAGAAGGGCCTGAAGCTTGGCTGAACGAGCATGCAGATCTGAATAGGGTTTTCTTGGGCGGGGAGAGTGCTGGAGCCAATATAGCTCATTATGCTGCAGTCCAAGCTGGGGTTAATGCTCCAGTAGGGTTGAATATTGTTGGGTTAGTTATGGTGCACCCCTTCTTCGGAGGTAAGGAGTGTGACAAGATGTATCAGTTTTTAAGCTCGACGAGCTCTGGTTGTGATGATGACCCGAAACTGAACCCGGCAGCGGATCCGGACTTGGAGAAAATGCCATGTGGGAAGGTGTTGGTTTGTGTTGCCGAGAAAGATTGGCTGAGAGATAGAGGAGTGAGCTACTATGAGACTTTGGAGAAACTTAAAGGGGAAGGCTTTGCTGAGTTGTTTGAGACAGAAGGGGAGGACCATTGCTTTTTTCTGTTCAACTCCGAAGCCGACAAAGCCGGCCTTTTGCTGCAAAAAGTGGTTGATTTCTTCAATCTGAGCTGAAATTTTTGGTAGATTAATCAAAATATCAACATCCATCTAAGAGCTTTTTGTGAGCTAGAAGTGTATTTTATCTAATTCTTTCAGTTATCAAGTCATATATTCAAGTGCATGATAGATGCTGATCGAGTACGTGTACCTATTAGAACAGTCGTGCCATAATTGACGAATAACCATATGTTGCACAACGAGCTAGCATAAATATATATGTTTACCTTGTAGAACATATTTTTATCAATGAAAACGCTGTTACGCTGGAAATATATCAGAAGGCATGCAACAATTGTATTTGTATGTACAAATCTAACTAGTACAGTGCAAACTTGATGAAAGTTGAATCTGCAAATTTGAACAACCGAAAAGATGGGGGGGGGGGGGGGGGGGTCAATGGGTTTTAGACTTCACAACTGCTTTATTCTGTACCACACACGAGTAAAAGATAGCAGGCAGAAGATTTAGTTGTTGGAATGGAGTGGCTACCTCTGCATACTGAACTATGGAGAAAATGCACTGAGCGACACCACCAATTAGTCCATATATCTCACTAATCTCAGGGAGACTATCAGATGGTGTATACGGAGGAGCCCGATGATAGAACCACCACCTGTTTTTTCCCCGCTTCATCCACTTCACGTTTTCCTTTTTGCTCTTGTCACCGAGCTCCCAAATGGAAATGATTACAGCCAAGATAGCCAACAACATACCACATAAGGCATAATGGGGCTTACTGCTCGAGGATAGTTGCTCGAAAGTAGCTGAAGATATCTCTAGACCAATGTATATGAGAAACGATCCCCTCCACCGAAATACCCTACTTAGAGTAAATCAATAGTAACAATTTCAGTTAAAACAATGATATGAAGGAGCAAGCATGTACATTATATATGTACATACAGGCTTATTTTATATGTACGAGCTTACATTACTACTACCTTAGCCTGGTGGCTTGTTGAACAGGCAAGACAAATGAGAAAGATGGTGGGCAAAAGGCATAGTTGGATTGGATTATCAATATGCAGACTGAAGAAATAATGACAAAGATGAGAGAAAAAGTTTAAGGGATTTAATTCGATCTTTTTTTTCTTGATTGATAAGTACAAAGCTTTCACAGCTTAAAATGCAAAGTCAATGGACAAAACACAACAACTCTTCTGCCTACTCCGTACTAACTAATGGATAAAAGACTAACTATATATTTACCATTGTTTTAAAAAGCGAAGGCGTACCCCAATGCGTTTTCTTGAGAGCCTTGAGCCTTAGAACTTGAGCCGCATAAGGCGTAAGCCTTATGTTATAAAACATTAGTAGTTAAATGTGTAAATATATAATTATACAAATACAAAAAAACAATATACATAAGAACTTACCAATTTATTGCATTTAGATATAATAAAATTCATAATCCAAACGTTTTATAGATAGTTTTCATTAAATTAAACAGATTATATAAATAAATATAAAAAGATACTTAAAAATATTATTTTCTAAGGCGTAGTAAAATGCGTAAAAGGTGTAAAAACGTAACATAAGGCGTAAAAAGGCGAGCCTCGGTGTCCAGACCGAAAAACAAATGCGTTATGTAAGTAGCTTTAAGTTTTTTAAGCTTTTTTAAACATTGATATTTACAATTGATACACTACCAGAAAGCATGTGATTAGGAGATCAGATTGCTATTTCTCAGAGGGAACCAACTACACACGATTTGCAATTAATGTAACTATTTGAAATCCATACGACATGAACCAACACAAATGACCACAAGTCATTTAAATGAAGACAACGACAAAAGGAACGAACGACAACCAAAGCTGCTGGGTCTGCAGATGCGCTTGCACCCCCTACCTGCAAACCTGCAGTTCCTTTGCATTGCACTCAAACAAGCCAACACAAATTAAACAATCTACAATACTTTAATACTCCCCTCAAGCTGGATCAAGAGAGTCTCTTAACCGAAGCTTGAACAAAACACGATCAAATTGAGTTGTTGGCAAAAGTTTTGTAAACACATCTGCAAGCTGCTCACTAGACTTAATATATACTGAACTTGGTTTTGAATAAAGTGACAGTCTACTTCAATGTGTTTGGTCCTCTCATGAAACATAGGATTTACAACAATATATACTGCATCCTAGTTATCACAATGTAAAGTGATAGGAGAAGAGAAAACAATGCCAAGATCACTGAGAAGAGTCTTCAATCATATGAGTTCACATGCAGCTGAAGCCATTTCCATGTACTCAGACTCTGCACTTGATCTATCAACTACATACTACTTTTTACTTTTCCATGTAACCAAGTTTTCACTAACAAAAGTGCAAAAACCAATTGTGGACTTTTCTATCAATGACATTTCTAACCCAATCAAAATCAGTATAACCTTCAAGTTTAAAATGACCATGCTTTTTCATGAGAATGTCTTTAGTCACTGAGCCTTTAAGATAATGAAGGATACGCTTAGCGAGTTGCAAATCGTATGAATGAGGATAGTGCATGAACTGACTGACCATACTAACTTTCACAAGCGATATCAGGTTTAGTAATGGTTAAATAAATTAACTTACCAACCAATCTTTGATAAAGAGAAATGTTAGTGAGTGTTTCACTTTCTGTATCAAGACAAAGGTTGCTTGGCCGTGGAGAACGAGCAGTTTTGGTGTCTTGCATTCCAGCTTCCTCAAGTAAATCACAAATATACTTTCTTTGATTTAAGAATAAGCTCCCTGGAACTTGATTCATCTCAATACCAAGAAAGTAGTGCAGTTGGCCTAAGTCCTTAATGGAAAAGGTGGAATGAAGAGAGACTTTCAATGCTTGAATCTCAGTAGCACTATCTCCAGTGATAATGAGAACATTAATATACACTAACACAATCAGTCTTCCCATTTTTCTGTACGAATGAACATAGATGAGTCACCATGACTTCTTTTGAATCCAAAAGCAAAGAGAACTGAACTCAACTTTGAGTACCATGCTCTTGGAGATTGATTCAAACCATACATAGCTTTGTGAAGCTTGCAAACCTCTCTTTCTTGCTCATGACCTGGAGGTAGACGCATATATACACCTTCTTCTAAATCACCATGCAAAAATGCATTCTTAACATCCATTTGAAATAGTTTCCATCTATAATTCACTGCAATAGAAAGTAACACATGGACTGTGTTTATTTTAGCAACTGAAAAAAGTCTCCTTATAGTCAACACCAAAAGTTTGAGTAAACCCATGAGCGACAAGTCTTGCCTTATGTCTCTCTATGGTACCATTTGAATGAAAGTTAGTTTTGTAAATCCATCGAGCACCAACCACTTTGTGACCTTTTAGAAGTGGGACTATGCTCCAAGTGTGATTTTCATGCAAGGCTTTTAGTTCTTCTGCCATGGCTTTTCTCCAAATTGGAGATTGGTTTGCTTCTTCAAAGTTTCTAGGCTCAGAGGAACTACACAAATTGTTGAGAAAAGCAATATGAGAATCAGAAAACTTGTTCAAAGTAGCAATGTTGCCTAGAGGATGTTTAGGAGTATAACTCTCATAACCCTACAGTCTGACATTAGCTTTCCTACTACAACCAGAATATCTTCGAGGAGTTGGTTGAGTCTCTACTGGACCTTCATCTATATCTTCAACAACCTCAGCATCATCTCCTCCGACATTTTCTCCTTTAATCACAACCTCTTGGGTGTCCTGATCAATTTCTTCACAACGAACGGACTGATCCTGACCTGCAATAGTCGTTTCTGATGAATCACAGGAGCAACATCAAACAAATCACCTTGTAGCTCCTGACTAATAGTGGTCATTTCTGACTGAATCACATGAGCAACATCAAACATATCACCTTGCAACTCCCCACGAAGAACATTGACAAAATGATATTTGCTTTATCAAATATGACATCTCTAGACAAAAATAATTTCTTTTAGAAGAACAGTATTTTAGAAACAAGTACTTAACAGCTCTAGGATCCAACTTGTCTCTTTGAGCTGATTGAATATGAACACAACAGATGCAGCCAAAAACATGCAGATGACCAAGGTCAATTTCTCTTCCTTTTAGCACTTGAAACGAAGATTTAAATTCCAACACATTGCTTGGAAGTCTATTGATCAAATAAGCAGAACATTATATAACATATGACCAAAATATTTACGGAACATTAGCTTGCAGCATAATTGCTCTAGTTTTCTCAAGTAAATCTATATTTTTACGTTCTAATACACCGTTTTATTGTGGTGTATCAACATAGCTTGTTTGATGATAGATGCCATGAGTACTGAGATAATTTTACATGACCTTAGTGGTGTATTTAGTGCCATTATCAGATCTTAATGTGAAAATACTTGATGAAAAGTAATTTTTCACAAGCTTATGAAAATCTTAGAAACTCTTTGCTACTTCACTCTTTGTTTTCAACAAATAGACAAATGTTGTTCTTGTGAAGTCATCAATAAAAGTAACACAATATTTATAAGGGCTAACATCTGTCTATTCCTTGTACTACGGTGTTGTCATCTGTTTAGTCCATGTTCTTTCAAATTAATTTTGATGGTCCTTAAAGTCATACTTGCTAATCTGAAAGGGCTATTTCGTTAATATCTCTATTAGTGTGATGATGTGGCAGTTATGAGCTCTATAACTGACTAAAACACCCTTGTTCAATATAAGCCCACCAGTCCAGTCTAGCAATGAACTATGACCATAATCAATAATCAATCAAATACTGCAACCCCTTAATCAATAACCAAGAAATAGCCACCGTAATCTCCGATACATCCAAAGATACCTTCTCTGACCCTCTCCCACATGCCGTCGACATCTTTCGAACAAATCAAAATCTAGCCAATGACAAAATTAAAGCATTGGAAAGTCTCTGATTCTTATGAACCCACCAAAGCTTGAAACTTTATGATCCAAAATGGCAAAGTGCTTCCAAAGATTGGAATTTGGTAAGGATCAAGTCTGTGGGTTCTGAAACGACGTCGTTGTCGTCGTGGAGACCGTGAAAGAGGCAAGGATGGTGCTGGCTATGCTATGATGGTTGCCCTAGATGAGAGGCCTCGCTAGTAAGCCATGTACGTGGCTCTCTTTAATCTGGTTAGAGTTAGAGTTTTATGACTGGAAAGAGTATTTGCCTATTGGGAGTTTGGGACCGAAGGTTTGTGTATAGTTGAAGATAGCTGGGTTTGGTTTGTAGATGAGCTATGGCTGAGGGTAGTTGAAGAAAGTATGATTAAAGAAACAATCGAATAAATTCAGACTAAAGTAAAGAAATGGAGGAAAAAAATCAAATGATAAACAAGGATATTTTGGTCGATTGGAGAGTTTATAGTTCGCACATCGTCACACTAACAGAGATGTTGATGAAATTGACTTTTTGGATTAACAATTGTAACTTTAAGGATCTTTGAAATTAATTTGTATGGATGTGACTAAACAGATGACAACACCATAGTACAAGGACTAAATAGATGTTAGCCCTATTTATAACCATCAACTGAAACAATTCTTGCTGAACTCCAAATATCCAAATGGATTAACTCAAAATCCTTAGAAGCTCTGGACAGGGAATTAGGAAAACACAATCTAGTGGACTTTGCTTTGTGACATGTCTCACATTCAATAGAGCTTTTACATTGAGATGGAAATAAAAAAAGACATGACATGTGAAGATGGATGAGCAAGGCACATATGCCAAAGTTGTTGATGAGATGAAGAGGATTTTGCTTCAGCAAGAAGACTCTTTGTGAAGCTTGGAGAGGCTGAATGTAATAGAGAATGTGAGGAAGAACCCTTCACCAATCACTCTCTTTGAAACTTGATCCAGTAAGACAATATTACAAGTTGAGAAAAACACAAAATATACTAGTTAATGAGTCAATTTACCAACTCACAGAAGCTTGAAAGGAAAGGAAGGTACAAACATGACACTAGAGTGTTTATGTTCAGAGAAAAGCTGTTGAAATAGCTTGTATGATACTTGGAATGTATGTAGACTCAGCAAGAAAGCCAGCAAATTGATCAAGCATAGCAATAACCTCACCATCTTGGGACTTGCCTTGTCTCTGCTGAATAAAGGCAGCAAAAACATTGCGAAAATTAATAGGTTTAGAATTGCCAGAAGATGATGCATCTTTGTCTTTACCCATGATGAAGGAGCAGAGAAAATGAAGATGGAACTACGAAGATGAACCTATGAGAATGAATGAAGAGCAGAAACAAGTCCTATAAGGATCACTGCTCTGATACCATGAAGAATTAATGACAACGATGAGAGAAAAAGTCTGAGGGATTTAATTCGATCTGTTTTTCTTGATTGATCAAATACAAAGCTTTCACAGCCTAAAAGGCAAAGTCAATGGACAAAACACAACTCTTCTACCTACTCTGTACTAACTGATGGATAGAAGATTAACTATATATTTACAATTGATACACTGCCAGAAAAGCATGTGATTAGGAGATCAGATTGCTAGAGGATCAGTCAGATTTCTCAGAGGGAACAAACCGCACACGATCTACTATTAATGCACTATTTGAAATCTAGACGACATGAACCAACACAAACGACCACAAGTCATTTAAATTAAAATGATGACAAAAGGAACAAACGACAACCAAAGTTGTTGGGTCTACAGCTGCGCTTGCATCCCCTGCTTGCAGACCTACATTCCCTTTGTACTACACTTAAACAAGCCAACAAAAATCAAACAATCAACAATATTTCAATACAGACGCAGGAAAATATATAGAACTAGATAAATGGCGCACTCATATATAGCACATATCAATCCGTATATGTCAGAGAAAGTACCAAATTGTCCGCGATCAGGATCTGGATGATAAAACCACCATACCAATCCGCCCCTCTTTGATTCGACTCTGTCTTATTGACCCTTAAAAATAGTCACATGATTGAACAAGCTACTGAGAAGATACCAATTAACATTACAGTCTGTATAGCTTTAGCGTAACGGGGACCAGTTCCGTAAATAAGTAGAACGAAAGTTGCCACTAACGCCGAAGAGGTACTTAAAATTAAGAGCAAGGCAGGAGTACTAGTATGTGAAAAGAGAAAGAAAAAAAAAACTCAAGAGTCAGGATTCATGAGTCATAAAAGTATTGAAAGCCTACGTAGAAATGAATGATTTTAGTAATAAAATTAACTTTAGCTAAAAAATAAACATAATAAGTACGTTAATAGAAGGTATATCCGTATATATATCCTGACGAAAATTGTGAACACTTGGAAGTATCGACAACTAACTTTTTTATTATATTAGGGAGTTGCAACTCGTAACAAGAATTACGTGATTTCTACAGTCAAACAAACATAAACAGAAAACGTAAAGCATCAAGTCTATTGTGCCTCTGTCACAACCCGAACCAGATTATGACTAAAGTGGTGAAAAGTATTTTTTTTTTCAACCAGTCTAAAGCATTTTTTTTCTTTGAAAGATAGAATCATATTTTTTTCTTGAGAGTGAAAGACTTTTCAGAATCTTAGAATTGAATTGAAGGACCACTGCAATTATAGCTGAAAATGGTTTTAGTGAGCCAAAGAAAGTTTGAAGGGAATAGAATACAACAATTATTATAATTATAGTAGTTGAATGTAGTTGTGGTGAGCTAAAGATTTTGGTGAACTGACAAAGAGGTTGAAAATATTATAGAGCTTGGCATAACTCTCAGTTGGCTCAGTTGTACAAAACTGAAGAGAAATAATATACTGAACTTCACCATTGAGGAAGAACAAAAATTCCTTCAATATGTACAAGTACAAAAGTATAATTCCCTTACAAAACTTCCACCACTTTGGTAACAAAATACAACATATTAACCCATGGCAGTAAACCTCTAACTTCACACTAATATAACAGCAAAATCTGCCATACTGACCAAAATATGTATTGAGCAATATCTAATTAGGGTAGCAACACATACTCAGTATAGTCAAGCAAAACAGTAGTAGCATAAAGTCCACAAGCAAGATTTGACCCCTAGTTTAAGACAACTCTGGGATATCGAGGTCAAAGCACATTGATGTGAGGTATTACTGGATACGTGATGTGTTGGAAGCTAAGAAAATGCTGCTGAAGAAAATTCATACAGACAAAAATAGTTTGGATATGATGACGAAGTCTCTACCGAAGAAGAAGTTCGAGTTCTGCAGAAGCGCGTCTGGAATGGCGCATCCCTCCATCTAAGTCAGGAATGGGAGATTGATAGGGTCAATCCCTTCTTAATAGAGGTGAGAAATCTCTATGAGATATTCACATGAGTAAATCAAACACACCTATAGCTTTGGTGACCCATTAATTGATGAAGTTGATTTTGTTGAAACTTAGAGCAACTTTTGTTGAAGGTAAGAAATAAATCTACAACCTTATGGTGGTAGGTGGTTAATTTGTTTGACAAAGAAAGAAGAATGCATTGATGAGCATGCCAACATTGAGAATGAATCAAGGAAGAAGATTGACTTTGTTTCCATGCATGTTACATGCAAATGCATGAATTGCACAAAGATGTTTGCCTATATAAAGGCATGAGAAGTGGTGCAATAAACATAGAAGAACAATAAGGGAGAGATCATCTTGTGTGTGATCAAGAGTGAGAGATAAAGAGAAAACTCCAAGTAGAGAGTTTTGTGTGTGTAGCAAAATAAAGTGTGTGAGAGTGTATCCCTTCAAGTGTGAGTCTTGAAGTAGTGTTTCTCTCGGTGTAATCTTTTTTCGTATAGTCGAGGTTCTTTATTGTTGTTACCCGTGGACGTAGGCAATTTGCCGAACCAAGTTAAATCTTGGTGTTCTCTATTATTTTTATTTTCCGCTTGTGGTTGTGGGTTATTTTTATTTCTATTCTACAGTTCATTTTTCCGCATTCCCCAACAAGATTGGGGAAGACACGAGGAAGAAGAAGATGACCAGAAGGGTCATTTCCCAAAATAACAGAATGATTTAATTTTCAGAGTTCTTTTACCACATGTTGACATGTCAACAAGATACAACATGGTAAATTTTCATCGGCTAGAGAGGACCATTAGACATGAGCACTGAAAAATTTCTCATTTTGAGACGCAACTACGCAAGAAACAAATAGATGAGAGAGAGAGAGAGAGAGAGAGAGAGAGAGAGAGAGAGAGAGAGAGCTCGAAGAGTTCGTGAGAACAAATCTGGGAGTTACTGCATCCTCATCGCCAACAAACAGGGTCGGCGACTGGCTATCAATCGGGGAAAAAGATGAGTTCACGAATCTCCCTCGTTTTCAATACCTTTGCTTGGGAGCTTACTCTGTTTAGAAACCTATCGAACCCATGATTCTAGTTGTGTACAGCTCATTGTAAATCGAAGAAAGGGAGATCGTCATTAAGTTTCACTAATTTTGGAAGATGAAAATCTGGGTTTGATCGGCACATTCTGATTCTTGTTTGCATGAAAAGGATGGTAAATTTGTATTTCTTACTGGGTATGGGTTTTCGATGTCACTGAGGCCATTGCATAGCATGGGGAAAAATCTTCCAATAGACGTCTCATTCTCATTTTCAGATTATGGCATCTTATTTATATCTAATTCTGTCACGACCCCGAAATTCCGAACGATAAAAATTCGAATTCAAAACTATGAAAACTCTAAAATAATTATAAATATATTGAAATCATATTACATCAACAGTGTATCAAACCTGACTTCAAAGTACGACTCAGTCGACATGAATAATACATCACCAATGTATACACTCAAGTATTTAAACAGTTTGAAATGTAATATTCACTCGATCCTCAGCACAAATAGAAAAAGTGAACCCTCAGTAATCCTCCGAGCCTGCTAATCCCCACCTGCAGAACTATCACATACACCATCGATTTGGTACACCGGGATTGTAAACACAAACCTGGTAAGCTTTTCAGCCTGTATGAGTAAACCAACATTTTAACATACATCACATACAAAGGAAATGTAACAAATATCATTTTTAAAACATGTGTACTCATGAGACCTGGGCAGCCAACCTGGTTACCCATTAATATTTTAAAACAGGTGTACTCATGAGACACGGGCAGCCTACCTGGTTATCCATTAACAATTTTAAAACATGTGTACTCATGAGACAAGGGCAGCCCACCTGGTTACCCATTAACATTTTTAAAACATGCGTACTCATGAGACACTCACCACATGCCACTTGACAAAACCACACAAGCACAACATCAATAATACTAAGGTACATTTTTCTTCTCTTCTGGCAAAAAAAAAAACACACATACACTTCAACTATATAATTATCCTCCAAAAACCTCCAATTTAGCGATAGGTACATTTTATTCACTCTCGGTCACATCCTCCCCAATCAATATAATCCAACAAAGCGCGAACAATATCTCAAAGCGATAAATAAAATATAACAACATATAAACAATGGAATTATATGCACGATCTCATTATCACTTAAAAGTGTATATATATATATATCACCATATATATATATATATATATATTTTTATATATGTATACCAATCTCACAACATACAAATAATCAACGCATACTAAATACGCCTAGTTACCACCATGGGTAACAAACTTAACTTGAGGTTTACTCAACTTTTCGCTCTCGGTAGCAACTTGCAAGCTCAAGTGAGATTCACTCACTTGGTTCAACATACTCCAAGTACCTAAGTGACACAAGTCTCATTTAGTAAACAACCAAACCGAGAATAGTCAAACTCCTGAAAACAACCAACAACAAATTCAACCTTTAACAACAACTAACTTACTCAAGAATTAACCCAACACATGCAAATAACCTATGTAAACGCTCGTATCGATGAGCATATCACAATGGAGTAAACCATTACTCTGAAACATGACCCAACACACCGCCACACGCCGCCAACAGTGGCGGCACTACCACTGTTCCGGTGACCACCAATGATTACCACAATTTACCACCACAATCTATATAAAATTTCCAACAACTTTCTAGTTGACAACAAAGTCTAAATACAACTCTAAACAGTCCAATCGACGAAAAACATAAAATCGGCAATATTCATAGACCCTTGAAAAAGAAATCGTCGATTCTCCTTGTGTGTTTTGAAATAGATAAAACTGTTTTAAAGGGTTGATATACATCCTACAAGCTTCAAAACACAAGAAGAATCACCTTGATTAGTTGCTGAAGAATGGAATTCTCCTCACTTCTTCAAAACGGGATAACTGCCTTGTTCTTTATTTCTGGGCTTCAAACAGCTCGAATATCTCCCAAACACTAACCTAGATCAGTAGGGGAAGAAGAGACGGTTCCAACGCCACTGGTCTCACTCAATTCCATCACCGGACGATGGAGATATAGCCAGAGAAAGATATGGTAACCAAGAGGTGAATAATAACCGAGCTGATTTTGGGAAAAAACTGATTTTCTTAATTTCTAATATCATTTCCTTTCTTTTATACTCATTCCAAAATCAGAGACCTAACTTATGTTGCTAACAAATTTCGCATACGACATCTGATTCAAGCGTGCCGCGCGTCTACGAACTCGTATTGACGAACTATACGACTTTCATTAATGAAGTTTTCTAAAAAGAGTGACGGATTAAAAGTTAACTCTTGGGTCAAATGAACTTAATCAAATAACACACATTTGGCTCTCGAAACCAATTTCAACTTGGAACAATGACAAAAATAAAAGACGTAAAATGTGAATTTAATTAAATTTCGAGAAATTAAAAGAAATAGTATTGAAAATTGGGGTTATTACACATCCTTATTTTTCTAATTATGACCTCGTGTTTACATAATATAACGGATTATATGTAGTTAAATTTTGGCGACGCTTCTGTGGAGCCTGAATTGTAGTGGCTTAAAAATTGAATTAGTTACATTTACAAAGTACTACATGATTTTGTTTACAAGTTATTCTTAGTCTTATGTTGTCTGCTAATCAGGACTTTAAGAGTCGGCATACTGCATGTTATACAACATTAGTCCATCTACATCAGAAAATTCAACAGTCGTTGCATCTAAACCTGCATCTCCAGTTTGCTACTCATGCATTAAGAATTTTGTATGCATGACGATCGATGGAAGACAAATGTCAATCCCAGGGTCGAAAAATATGGTGCCTCATGTGGCTATGCAGCATCTAAGTGTAGCAATAGTAAAGCTGAAAATACAAGATAGAACAATAACGAGTAATAGCAGTGGAAAATATAGAAGAATTTCACTTTTCTATTGAACAATTCATATTACAAAATTACACCTTAATCTATGATAATATAGTTCTCAAAAGTAAAATACTTCTTACTTGATAATCATAATCAAGTATTGAAACAACCTAACTAAGATCGTTGCTTCAAGTGTCAATTACAACCTCACTAAGATCGGTGTAATCACACGTACTTCGACTTCATTAAGCTTGTCGATGATGCCACTAAGGTCTTCATTAGAGTCACTAAGATCTCCTAACACAAAGCTCTACTTTGATGTGAATTTCTTCTACCTTGTTTTCACCCTTTCTCTTCTACACTCCATTTGACTTGTGGCAACTCCTTGCCTATATATCCCCTGCCTATACACGGCAATTCCTCCTTGATATGGACAAAAATCCTCCTTAACAACCTTCCTAATAAATCTCTAAATAGAAAAGGTAAAACCCAAATACATACGGAATACATCCATGTAACCATATCCATTTTCTATATTTATCTCTATCACCCTTTAACATAAAATATATTTGAAAACATATTCTCAAATATATCTTGATCCACTCTTGAATAATAAACTTGAATTGAATCACCTCTATGGAAGGAATACCATGTCGTGAGATATTCCTAGACCAACTAGGAAACTTCATCTAATAACCTTTTGTAGATTTGATCTCCTCTTAATTCTTTAGTGACTTGTTCTCCACATCTTTGGTTCTTCATCACCTTTATGGAGGCCAATATATGTACCTTCAATCTCTCCCTTTGGCCTTCCATGCACCTTTCACCATCAAGTACCTATACACTCACAAAGAACACCAAAGTACAATTTTAATCAAATAACCTAATCTAAAAAGCAAGTTGAACCTCCTACATTCTCAACACGAGAATAAGTCAATTGGTATTAAGAATCAATGATCATCATTTTTAAGATATCAAGTGATATGATCATAGGTTCTGAAAAGAAAACAAGAAATTACCAATAAAAAATAGAGGAGTCCTCGAATCGAAGAATTTGCAGATTGGGGACATCGAGCTAATCCATCGATCTCCTCTGAAAGTTACCCCATGTATGAATTGAGACCATGGATAGATAGAGAAAGGTGAGAGAAGTCAAATAGTGATGGCGCGCCGGCTGGAGTCACTGCAACGCGATGTGAGGGAGACGGTGGAGAGGCGGAGAGCAGAACTGAAGAAGGAATAAGAAAGAGATAAGGGGAAAAATGACATATGCGGTTGTGAAAGTGTGAAACCCTAGCAAATTGGGTTAAGTTAAGTTATTTTTTTTTATTTTAGAAGTGTAAGACTCGGGGGAGGGAAATTTTCAATAGCCAAACTGAAAGAGGAAAACTTCCGCAAAGATTTTGGAAAATTGGCTAGTTTGGTTTGGGGGGAATGATAAATTTCCTATCTTATTCACACAAGAGATATGGAAAATTCTATTGTATAACCTCTTTACTTAGTAAAAGCTAGTGAAAATGTAAACATCAATACACAACACTACAATGTTCACATAGTTATGCAAGTATGAAGAAGATAAAGTTTGAAATGTCAAAATGAAGGAGACAATATCCCCGCTAACGTATTTTCTATTGTGGAAATATTATTATTTTTTTATTTAGATAAAGTGTAAGTTTTTTTACACAAACGATACGAATGACACTAACATAGAAATATTCGACCACACATATTATACTCATATCATAGTGAAACATGTCTGTAGTGCAAAATTCGCCAAATTTCGATAATGTTCGATTCTCGATCCATACGGTCAACTCTAATAGCGTTTTTTACGGTTTGCGGTTGACCATGCTGATTGAGACATAAACGTTGTCATAAAATTTTGAATCTTGTACCACATGAGTATTTCATCATAGTGATCACATTCTACTATCAAATTCCCATGTGAATCTAGAAAATTTTATATTTCGTGAATATTGACATTTACATCACAACATGTACACTAATGTGGTATAACCATCTTACTACGTTATATATGAATGTTTGTCATTCTAAATCAACTATATCGAGTAGACCATATTTTCAAAAATTGACCGTAGAATGTAATCGCCATAGTTAAATATAGTTAAGGTTCAAAATTCATTTATTTTCAACAATGATTAGATCTCAATCTTTCCGGTCAACCCTTATATATAAACTCTTATCATAGATTTCTTCATACCTCTCTAAGGGTAGCTCCGTTATGCGAAAATAATTTATGAAAATTTTTACACTGGTGCGTAGAGCATACTATCGTGTGTGCGTAATATTTTCTGACAATAGTTTCGTACACCTAAGCTATTTTCTATGATTTTTTTAAAAAATTTCGTTATTTGAATATTATTTAATACTCAAACATGGCTTATGTGGCACAATACTGACCTTGTATTCAATTAATTTTAAATTATTTTATTAAAAAATTATTTTTCATAATTTTATAATATCTTTTTTTTACCATAATATAAAATTAAATTTCAATTGAAACTCTAAACCCTAGCCCCTTATTCAAAACCCTAAACCCTAAACACTAAACTAAAATCCTACAACTAAATAGCTATGTTTTGTTGTACTTCACCCATTGCAAGTGGCGTTCTCCAGCTCATATCGAACTAAAATCTTAGAACAGGCAAAATCTATTAGTTGTATAAATGATTATTCATAACAAGATAAGATTCATTTTCTGTTGTATAATCAAATACACTTGACATCCCTTCGAACATGTTGAAATTTTTGAAACATAAGCACACAACACAAAAGTTGTATTAGTTGTATAAATGATTATTCATACAAGACAAGATTTATTTATGTTGTACAATCAAATGCACCTGGCCTCTTTAAAAACATGTTGAAAGTTCTGAAACATAAGCACACAACACAAAAGTTGTATACATAATTATTCATACAAGCCAAGATTCATTTTTTGTTGTACAATCAAATGCACTTGGCATCCCTAAGAACATGTTGAAAGTTCTGAAACATAAGCACATAACACAAAAGTTGTATTAGTTATATAAATGATTATTCATACAAGCCAAGATTCATATTCTGTTGTACAACTTTTTAGCAAGTTCAGTTGGCATCCCCTGCACATATTGGAACATGATCAGGCCAAATTATAAGAAAAATGAGTTTCATTCAAACAACCAAACATGTATTGTGTGCTGTAAAAGTACTAGTCATGTAACTAGTAATTTGAATTTGTTGTGTCTACTGTTTTGCATTTTGCAAAAAAATGATGAAGATTTCTATACAACACCCAAATTTCAAATGTATTGTTTGATGAAATTAAAAAATAAAAAGTCATTGATAACACAACACATGGTGATAAGTTTAGTTGTATAATGATAATCGAGTCATGAGACAAGCGGTTACCTCCATTCTGTTGTCTAATGTGTGTTGTGTGATTGAGTTAATTTAGTAGTGAAGTGCGCTCCATTCTTCAAGATACTCCGGAACAAGCACTGGGAAATGATAACTTGGGGCCCGGAATAAGAGGCAACTTTCCTCTAGCTCAAGCCCTATCTAGCCTCTTTCTCGGTGCTTTCCACCCCAGTGCCGGGAGAAGTGTTGTATTTGTACTTAGCCGTCTCCCAGACGGCGCTAAGCTTCGCCTTGATCCGGCAATAAGAAAACAAGGAACTCCAACTGTACTATAGCGGTAAGGGCCTCAACGGCCCTAGTACCAAGTACCCTTAAATTGAAAAACTAGCCTTGGCTTTGATCACCACCGCCCGACAGCTTCAACAATACTTCCAACATCACACTATTCATATCCTGACTAACCACCCACTTTGCTAGGTCCTCCAGAAGTCAGAGACCTCGGAGCGACTTCTGAAATGAGCTATTGAACTTGAAGAATTAGACATTCACTTCAAGTCTAGGATAACGCTGAAGGGTCAAGCCGCCACTGATTTTATAAGTGATTTCTTTCCACCAAAGGGAACCATAAATGAAAATAGAGTTGAGGTCGTTGAATGGACGCCACCATGGGATCTCTAATTGGATGGTTCTACAAACAATAACTCCAGTGGGGTGAGAATAATTACCACTGATCCAAAAGGGAATGAGTACCCTTACACCCTGCGGTTCACAACATCGAGGCCTCCAATCATACGATTGAATATGAAGTCTTGATCGCTGGAATATAACTATGTCGAGAGTTTTTAGAGGCCACCAGAATTCGGGTTTTCAGTGACTCTTAGAAGGTGGTCAACAAATTTGACGGCAATTACCAGTCCCACCAACCCCGGCTCATCTCGTATTAGAATTTGGTCGGTTCGTTACTCTAGTAATTTGACTCCTTCCAAATCAAGCGGATAGCCGAGCCAAGAATCCTAGGGCGGATGCCCTGCCCGGCTAGCCACCGCTGAGCTCGAAATGACAATGTTGGGGGCTCATTTTGAAACTTTGGACCAGCCCAGTATCTCCAGGCCTTATTCAGAGATTTTCTCCATTGAATAGCTTCTACCACCATCTTGAATAGATCCCTTTATCAAGCACCTCACGGTAGAAGAACTCCCAGAGGACAAAGCTGAACCAAAGTGTCTCCGCCATAGGGCTGCCTTGTATATCGTTCGGGATAGACATTTATTCCGAAGGGGCCAATCTTTTCCCTAACTCAAGTATTTGGCCCTAAAGCGGGGGCGTCAAGTGTTGACAGAGTTGCACAGCGGAGTGTACGTTGACCACGTTGGGGCAAGGAATTTGGCATAACACCCTCTGAACCAGATACTACTGGCCCAACATGGAAGCATACTTAAAGGCTATAATCGAGGCGTACGTACAATGTCACCAATACGCCTACTACTCTAACCGCCCTTCAGTCCCGCTTTCTGTCATTGTGTCTTATATCCCATTTGCACAGTGGGGCCTTGACTTGACTGGAGAATGGCCAACCACCTCGGAACAGTTAAAATACGCCATTGTGGTGGTCGATTACCACACCAAGTGGATAGAACCCGAACAATGGCCAAGATCACCACGGACCGGGTGACGAGTTTCTTATGGCGGTGTATTTATTGTCGTTTTAGGATTCCTGAGGTGTTTGTGACAGATAATGGATTCCAATATGATAACGACAAATTCCGAGAGTTTGCCCACAAGAGGGACACCAATGTTTTGTATACTTCGCCAGCCCATCCTCAGAACAATGGTCAGGTCGAGGCTACATGAATTTGGGCCCAAAAACTCTCGGAGGTACTATGGGCATTTCGGACAACCTCAACTGCCGCCACGGGTCATTCCCCTTTCTTTTTAGCTTTTGGCACCGACAGAGCGGCTAAGGGCCATAGTCCCGGTTGAAATTAAAGTCCCAACAGAGCGGCTCGAAGGCTATGATCCAGAAACAAACACCGTGGGATTCCAACTTAACATGGTTTACTTGATGAGCGCCGAGAAAAGGCTCACCTCCAGAATGTTAACAATAAACAATGCATCGCCAAGCACTACAATAAGAATGTCCACCTCCGACCACTGTCGGTTGGTGATTGGGTCATGAAGGAAGTCATACCCCAACCTCTAGGTTTAAAACCCAAGTGGGAAGGTCTTATGGAAATTATTGAAGCTATTTGTCCAGCCACGTTCTCCCTCCGGGACACATCCGGCCGAAAGTTGTCACACCCATGGAACACCCAACACCTCTATTATTTCCCCAGTTAGTTTGCGACAGGTCAACAAGTCGCCCAGAAGCAACAATGGCCTGGTATATTATCTCTCGTTATCTCCAAGTTTATTTTCGCCAAGTTTATTTTTCTCCAATGATTCACTATGGTACTGTCTGTCCTACCGACTTGGTCAAATAAAGATGTTATTTCCAGACAATATTTGCCTCAAGTGTCCATTTTATTATCCATTTTAGTTACTCCCCATATCATTATTAAATTACTAGCTTTCCAGATTTAATAAGGCTTGACTCCCGAGGGTGTCGCCATGGGTCAGGGGCTCGACGCCGGAAGATTGTTGCACCCCGGTCTCTCTCCTTCAGGACCATTATGTAACTTTTCCTTCTCGGCCACCCGGGCATTAATCTCCTCCAGGTAGATCTACACCTTGTCAAAATCAACAAAGCCCAGCTTTAGCCCGATGTCAACAAATTCTTGCCGACCATCGACAACCCTCTCCTCATAGGTCTCTCTCACCCACCCCGTAGCAACCACCTTCTCTTCCGTGATCCGCTTCATGAACTCGTCCTCTCGGGCATCCCACAAATTCCCGATCCGCTCTTGCTCCTCCTTCAGCCGTGTGTTTAGCTGGACAGCGCGACCGCTTGCAGTTGCTTTCTCATCCGGTCGATCTCCTCGTTCAACGTCGTCACATGCTTTCCCTCCAAGGCCTTCTTCTCCTCCTCCCACTCCACCTTTTTCTACTCTCACGCTTTCAACTGAGCCTCCATAATGGCGACCGACTTCCGCATTTTGTCACTCTTTGCCTTCGTGGTCGCCAACTCTTCTTCCACCTTCGACAACTCCCTGACCAGCTCTGCCATCCTCGTATCACTAGCGGTGATAAACTCCTTACTTTTCTGGAGATCCGCCCTTAGCTCCTCCACCGCCTCGTTCACCCAACTAATTGGATCGAGTCCGCCGCTTACTGATCTTCTAACTCCTTCACCCTTAGCAGGAGTCGTTGGTTCGCCGTCACATACTCCTCGAAGGTCCTCTCTTTCTCCTGCACCTTCCCCCGGGCATGCGACTCTAAGAAGTCCCTAGCATCAAGGACCCGTGCCGCCGCCTAAGGACAACAACCAGTCAGTCAAAAAATAACAACTTCCATAACAAAAAGAAGGGAAAACAGGGGACAATGACATACCCGGACAAAATTCTTGTCAGCCTCCCGGAAGTTCTCCGCCAGGTCCTCGCTATGCCGAAGGGTGGGCCCCTAAGACCTATGCCCCATATGTTCCACCATTAGGCGTAGGTGGGGTGCCAGCTCCCTGACCCCGACCAGCCGCGCCATGACATTGGACCGGATCTCCCCACTGGAGGACTTCGATTGTTTGGCCCTCTTAGACCCTTCGTCCGACCCGTTGACGCACAAATTCTTTCGACGAGCCTTTGGGTCGCCAATAATCACCTCGTCTTCCTCCACACCATCCCTGTTCCTTCCCACTTCCGTCCGCGGTGCATCTGCCGCTCGCTTATCCCCCTCTAACTGTGCCAACGACAACACTTGCTCCGACACAACCTCTATGAGTGACTCCCTCAAGATCTCCCTCTCCCCCTCCGACCCGGACTTGAACTCCTCCACCTCCTTTCTCGCCTTCCCCCTCTTACCTGGCGACCCACCAACAGGTCATTCCACGACCCCCGGATCTTCAGCCGGCTCCACTACCCTACGGACTAACAAAGGGTTCTCCAACCCTCGTCACTCACCAGTACATCGCCACCTCATCCGGAAGCTCCAAGTACTCCTCCACCGGCAGTAGCATCTGGTAGAACCCCTTGTCGTCCAACAGTTATGGCGCTGCAGGAAATGTCTGCAAGGTTTTCATGTCCACATCAAATATGCACTGCTCTAGCGCCACCCGGACCTCATGGTCCGTCAAAAGGTCATAGTGACCGGGTTCTTCCTTCGAGGGATATCGGCCTTCACCGGTACCTCTGCAAACACAATAGCTAATCAACACCTACTACAAAAATAGAGCAATCACGCCAAACCCAGAATGCGATGACTTACCAAGGATTTTCCCGATACAGTAGAACTTGTAAACCCCAGGGCGACACAACTGGAAGGTCGACCGGTCCACCGCTTCTCCATCTGCATGGTGAGACTGGTCTGTACCGAAACTGCAAAAACAACCAAGTGTTAAAATACGTGTTAATTTACAATGCACAACACCACGGATAGGGGGATACACTTACTAATTAGTTGGAAGGACCCGGGCACGATAAAATGCGTGTCCAGATTCTGCCATGCCCCGTCCACGATGAACACTCGCTCTCGCCAGTGGTCCGGGGTACCACTCGGCGGATTATTCAATAATGGGGCATATTTCCGGCCCAGGTGGCCAACCTCACGCAACCTTCTTTTCCTGCCTTATCGGAGTACTTGGGCACCTAACTCATCTGAAACTCTCTCCAACACGGCTTCTGCTACCTCAGGGCCCAGAAGAAGACCATATGTTTTAGGGGGGATGTTAAGGGTATAATAGGTATATTAGGTTGATGTACTTAGTATAAAACCATTCGAGAATGTAAGACTAAATTCAAGTCAGTAAAAATTATATCACATTGCCTTCTACGCTTTTTCTCTCTATCTCTTTGTCTCATTCTTCTACCTCAATTGCTTAGCTTTCAAATATAAGATAATTTTGTTTGCACCTAAATTTAGCAACCCCGATGAGTTGCTAAATTGGTTTGAAGTTTAGACAGATTTAAAAAGGCTTGCTCATTTGGCTGAAGTTGAGAATCATAATAGAAAAGGGTCAGGACGGCTGAGTCCCGAGTTCAGCCCAACCAAGATGTCGTACTAATTAATAATGACCCATGATTATTTAGATAGTGCAAATGGACACGAGCGAAAAATAAAATTGGGCCGAGATGTAGTTTACATTTAGCTATCTTATGGCCGGAGCCCAAAAACATGCATGGCTGAGTGAGTTTAGGAAGGAATTTACATAAGAAAATCTCTCAATTTTCTCACACAATCCAGCCATCTTGAAAGTCAGCTAAGTCAAGGAGTGCCACACAAGGAAAGCTTTCAATTCATTGTAAATAGTCCATCCATTTTGGAAATCAGCCGAGTCTCAACAACATGTTCAAAACGACCTATAAGGAAGTTGGTATTCGTTTCCATTACAGAATATGTATAGCTTGGGTTCGACCTGTATATATAGCACCTTGTAAATCTTTGTAAAAGGTCCAGGACCAACCAAACCAATCAATATACATACATTCAAACAACATATCTCTTTACATTTCATCAGTAATTTTACTTTCGTTTTAGTATTATTAGTCTTTACTATTCATGCTCTTTACTTTCTTGCACCTAGGAGTACTTTGTTAATTTAGATTCACACTATCGATCCATTAATCTCCTTTGGCCAGTTTGAATTTGGATCAATGTGATTTGTCATTCACACGCAGATCACATCACAACGCTCCGACAACTGAATCCGCTTTAACTTCATTCACGGTGATCTGCAAGTACCTTAACCTAATCGATCTCTCGCCTATCACCTGTACATTCGAGTTCAATCAACAAGTAGACGTCTTCGAAGATCCTGGCTATTGATTTGGCCGGAGTCCGAACTAAGGTTTCCAAACCCAACGGCCGAGAGCGTTCCTTCCTCGGTCGACAATCACTTGAAGAAGTCAGATCCAGTGCAAACACATAAATCAAAACCTCGCTTGCCGTCCGGCCGCGAGTTGGCACGCCCACAAACAAGAAGACGATTGTTTCTGAGTCTCTCGGCCCGTCCTTGGCCGAGATGATTTTTAGCTAAACAAATTCATTAGATAAATTTTTCCTAATCTATACAATTTATCTTAAAATGACACACATATAATAGATAAACACATTTAGATTAGGAACATTTACATCTCACAACAGGAAACTTGTTCGATCATATAAGTTTTTAGAATAGGAAAGTTACCGAATAAGAGTTTTAGTTCAAGTAAGACTTTCCTAATTGGTACGTTTCCTAGTCCAAAAAGGACTCCTAATGCAAATAAGATTCTCAACTTATCACAGATGATATAGAAACGTCAAATAATGAAGACTCCTAATCCAACTATGTTTCCTAGTTCCACAAGAAATCCTACTCTAAATACGACTCTCGACAATTTATGTGTTTTAAGCCTATTTTAGCACCAAAATGCAACCAACCCCACAATAGACTCCTAATTCGACTCAATATTACAACAATAAGAGCTAAGTAAAGTACAAATGCAAGTAAAAACATGTTACGAATGTCACACAAAGTGCTCCTATCAATTTAACACTTGTAAAATAGCATTTGTGACCGAGGTAGTACCGACCGAGCCTGACCAGATTTATTTGGTCAGAAAAAAAGAGTATTAACAACCAAATGAGGGTATTTTTCGACCATTTCCAAAGTCGGAAATCATGTTTTGTGTTGTAGTGAATGATAAAACCACCAGAGTACCCCTCTTCATCCACTTCAAGATAGGCAACACCAGGCCATATAGTGCATAGTGTGGTTTACTGCTCAAGGATAGTTGCTGGAATGTGGCTGAAATGCAACCAACCCCACAATAGACTCCTAATTCGACTCAATATTACAACAATAAGAGCTAAGTAAAGTACAAATGCAAGTAAAAACATGTTACGAATGTCACACAAAGTGCTCCTATCAATTTAACACTTGTAAAATAGCATTTGTGACCGAGGTAGTACCGACCGAGCCTGACCAGATTTATTTGGTCAGAAAAAAAGAGTATTAACAAC
Source organism: Argentina anserina (assembly GCF_933775445.1). Taxonomy (NCBI): domain Eukaryota; kingdom Viridiplantae; phylum Streptophyta; class Magnoliopsida; order Rosales; family Rosaceae; genus Argentina; species Argentina anserina. Next base: position 4,195,426 of record NC_065873.1, on the reverse strand, counting down.
CAAATGAGGGTATTTTTCGACCATTTCCAAAGTCGGAAATCATGTTTTGTGTTGTAGTGAATGATAAAACCACCAGAGTACCCCGCTTCATCCACTTCAAGATAGGCAACACCAGGCCATATAGTGCATAGTGTGGTTTACTGCTCGAGGATAGTTGCTGGAATGTGGCTGAAATTATCTCTAGACATATGTTTATAAATAGAAAGGTCCTCTCCACCAAAACGCCCTATTTACATATAGTAAATCAATAGTATCAATTCCAGTTAAAGTTAAAGAAATGAAGAAATAATTAAATTAAAACGGTATATATTACATAGACATAGTCTTTTACTATAGTTAATATATACTACATTTTAATACCACTACCTTAGTATTGAAGATGAGAGATCCCACATCTAAGAATTGACAAATAAAATAAAGCTTATAAGTGGGTGGATAATACCCAATTGTAATAAGACATTTTGTGATTAAAACCCAACACATGTAAGGTGGCTAAGTTGAGATAGTATTGGTACAGTTGATCCACGGGCCACGCTTGTTACTGTTTAACATGGTATCAAATCGGGTCCCTCTCCAGTCGCACCTCCAATCTATCGTGTGCCCGAGTTTGGTACCTCTTTGTCATGGGCCCGAGTTGGGTTCCATTATCATGTCATCGGAGGGTATCCGATTGGATGGTCACCAAGTGTCGTTAGTTACTTTACCTTGGTTTATTTCGTCACAGTGTGTGCAATATTAATCTGTCACGTGCAGACCTAAAAAATAGGTTGCACGTGAGGGGACGTGTTGGAGAGGAGAGATCTCACATTTAAGAAATGACAAATAAAATAAAGCTTATGAGTGGGTGGATTACTCAATTGTACCGATATCTTTTGTGATTAAAACTCAACACATGTGAGGTGGCTAAGTTGAGACAGTATCGATACAATTGGTCCACGGGCCACGCTTGTTACTGTTTAACACTTAGTCTGGTGGCTTCGATGGCTTGTTGAATAGGCAAGACATGTGAGAAAGATGGTGGCCAAAAGGCATAATTGGATTAGATTATCAATTTGCAGATGCAAGGAAATACATTAACTGTAAAAACGACGCACTAATAGATACTGCAGATCAATCCGTATATGTGAGGGAGAGTACCAAATGGTCTGGGATCTGGATCTGGATGATAAAACCAGTGGCGGATCCAGGATTTATAGGTGGGGTGGGCTTGATTTTTTTTTTGTTGACTGGAATTATAGGAGAAAATCTAGCTAGTACAGTGGTAATCAAATTACATAACATATATGAATTATTTTGTAGCAAAAAAATAAAATAAATAAGAGTCAGAAAAAGCTATCGATACTATGGTAAATAACATCTATTATCAATAAATTAAGAATCCTAGAAGAAAATAAGAAATATAAATAGAAATAAGGGCCCTAGAAATAAACCTTATATCTCACAAGAAAAAGAAAATGCAATTATTCTCTAAGAATTGAGGCCTAAACATCAAATAAGATCCAAAACTACATAAAAGGAACTACATTATTTAGTTTAGTGGGCTCAAACCTTTGATGAAGATAATAAAACAAAAAAAGGAAATGCATGCTTGGAGATTCGAACTTGGGTGGACTATGTATGGATGAAAATCAGTAAGTCAAGTCTATTATAAACTTGTTTATGCCTGTATGACACATGCTAATTTATTTTAGCGGGAGTTCTCAGTTGGGCTTGAGCCCCACCAGTGTACATGCTAGATCCGCCCATGGATAAAACCACCATACCAATCCGCACTTCCTTAATTCGATTCTTTCTCTTTCATCCTTTGAAATAAGTCCCATGATTAAAAAGAACAAGGATAAGATACCGACTATTAATCCAAGTACTTCAGCATAACCGGAGGGCCTAATGGATAAAGGATCGTACATGATCATAGTGCTGGCAACTTCACACGCAAAAGTACATAAATGACAGAAACCCTCAGGAGATAGAACCTATGCATAAACGAATGATCGAATGATATTGGTATTTGAAACTTCAGCGAACTTGAAACTAAACTGTACATAGCAGGTTATATCAAACGGAAATTATGGTTAACAGCTTTGACTAGTGTGTACCTTTTTTAGGGCATAAGGCAGTCGTAACTCGTAACCAGGATTTATTGATCTTCTGCAGTCAACCAACTCGTAACCAGAAATAAAGGATAGTATTCGGTCAATCAAACATACACAATAAAAGTAAAGTATCAATACCTATGTAGCACCGACACTTCTAAGGTTAGCGTGTCGAAGTGTCCGACACTTTTCGACACTCTGACACTTCCCGACACCGTGTCCAACATGCCAAGTGGCGTGTCAGTGATATTGATTTTTCCGACACTTTCCTGACATTTTGACTGACACGCCACATCATAATTTCAACACGGCGCATCATCATTTTAGATAAAAAAAATTAGAAAAACGAAAACAAAACAAAAAAAAACCCAAATTTTGTTTTAGCCCTATCATTTTCCCTTTCTTCTTTGCTTATATTTATTTTTTTTGAATTGTTATGCAATGGAATGAACTTAAAATTTTAATTTGATATTATTTCATGTGTTATATATATTTGTTACGCACTAATAAATATATTAAATTATATATAAATTGTCGTATCGGGATCTAAGTTTTTTAAATTTTCCGTGTCGCGGTGTCGCGCCTTATCGGTGTCACGGTGTCCGTGTCGGTGTCCGTGCTACATAAATCAATACTGTTGTGTATCGGTCAGCCTGATGCTGATGGAAGTTAGCAAACTGAACCATCGAGCAAACGCACAGACAGCCGGGAAAGACAAATCCACTAACCCACCAAAAGCTTTCGGGAGATGACGTACCCAAAAGATGTTTCTTCCATATCCATTTATCCTTGTTGATCGAGTTGTTGATAGATGCAACTCATGCAAGGAAGTATAATCCAAACGGGTGTCAACAAACTGGATAGTTCCAAGAGTTTGGACAGCATAAAGAACGATACTGGAAGCTCTGGTTCTGGATCCGCTGGTACAGACTCCTTAAAAACAGTCCTATGTAATAAATAGATTGTCTTCACAATATAGAAAATGAACATGAGCGCTTTTAAGCTGTTCTCCTACAAAATAAATTTGTAACATACTTACTGAGTGTGTTGAATTTGGAACGAAATGTTGATTAATTAATTACATGCATGATTACTATATATAACTGTACCATTTCCTTCCGCCTTGCCTCATCCGAAATAGCGTCAACCATATCCGACCCAATCGCAAGAACATGAGTCACTGCTTGAGCCAGCTGATATGCTTGTAGTAGTACTGTCATCTATGAGTCTCTGAAGTGAACGCATCCTTTCCTACAATATCAAACATTTAGGCAAAGTCTTGTTACCAGATCCAGCAGATTTAATAAATTTGTAGATAAAAATCAGTTAATCTAATTCCATTATAAGTACGACGTTGTTTCAAAATTCTCATTGGAATAACAGAAAAATAACTGCCACAAATTCAAATAGGAAAACGAATTTAGTATTACAGTTATATATATAGTAGCTTCAATTTATACCCACCCTGTCACCGTTAAGTATGATGATAACAGAAGGTGGCTTCCTCAATATCTGCCGAGCCTTCAACTTCTTATCACTGCCTGAGCTCTGCATCGCCTATGCAGGTCTATATATCACTCTTATCTTATTCGGATTAGTGACTGCCCGGTCTTTAACAAGTTTACGATTATATAGTACTTTGATTTTGCCCCGCAGCCCGGAGGTAGATAACGAAGAAGCTGGATCGGAAGTTGGCAAGAAATTATATATATCTTTTTGTCGCATCGATAATCCACCGTCCATCGGACGTTTAATTTCTGAGGTATCTCAGTATCGGAATGTATAAATCAACCAACCACCAATAATTATTACCCACTCGTGTGGGACTTAGTTTATTGACTTGGTACTGTCTAAATTTCCCCAAAGTTTCAACTCCAAAATACAGTATAGCGCAAGGAGTAAAATATCGACGGTATCAATTATGGAAATATTGACGAGTTTTTTTTCTCAATGAAAATATTAAGAAATGTTGATAAAATTAATGGAAATTTGAAGATAAACGTACATGAAAATTTTAGAGATATTCGCTCAATTCTCTATCAAATTTCAGAAGAAAAATAACACTTTCTGTTTTATTTAAGAAAAATAACTTGCAAAGACATGTCGTCAGTGTTGAAATATGCTAAATCGTACCATATAAATAATATATATACTTTACGGGGCACGTTTATTTGATGGGAATGAATGAAAAGTGAGATAATGATTATCCGATTAGAATTTTCAATTGTAATAAGTATGGGTCTCATTTTCTAATTAGCAATTGAATTCTTAACAACCATGCTTTGAAAATTGAAATGGGGAGGTGGGTCTAGGTATGAACCATCAAGAATCAAGATTTCTTCCAATAATATCCTCAATTAATTTCAATAGCTAATAAATTTCAACAACATCTATGCTACTATTTTCATTTTTTTCTTTTGTGATTTCTAGCATTTTCTTTTAGAATGACTAACATTTCTTGTATTAGAACCAAATATTTTTGATAAACTTTGTACAGAACCACATATGTGGCCTCTATATTAACATGTAATCTCATGATTATTAAGAATCAAAATAGTACCGCTTAACTTGTTAATTTTATATAAATTCTGAATTAAGGCAATCAATACAACAAATTAGAGAAAATCATATATATCAACATATAAGAAAGTTTATGTTAACTACACCTCATTAGGGAGACTTTCTTGGCGAGTTTCACCGACTTCCGGCCACCTTCCAGGGAGAACCAAAAGTGGGATATGCTCCCACCATTGCAACCTCCAAGAATGGATGGTCGTTAGCCTCCAGTTCCGCCACCAGCACTGGCCACAACGCCATAAAGTGGGTTACCCACAATGGTCAAACCACTACACAGTAACAACCTCTCACATCAATATGTGGAAGAACAAGCACACTTCCCAAAGTCTATAAAATAGACCATAACTTCCAAAATAGGTAATGAACTTTTATCTAAGTATTTAACCTTTTACTTAAGAGTCTAATACTTGCTAACTTAAGCATCATAGAGTTATATATCGACACCCCACCAATCTTAACATCTGACCCAGTTTTATCTTGCAGGTCCCAGGCAGAACAATGACATGGATGGAAAGACATTGTTGGACCAGATATCAGGCTCATCACCGGGATCCGGCTCATAACAGTTTATAATGTGAGTGAACATGAAAATAAAACCATAATTTTTTAGGGTTATTTTAGTAATCAAACTATAATTCATCATATTCTTAATTATGAATCCATGATTAGTAAACAACTTAATGGAAATGAGATTTCCCTACTGATTCTATTACGTCTATCATTCATTTAACCTCTTATTTTTGATGAATTTCATTCCAAATAAGTGAATATGCACAATACATATATGATATGTCATCATACAGCATAATTAAGTTTAGTAGTTACAAAAATGAGATACAGAGAAAATCGTTTAGGCATCCATTTTCTATTGGAACCTTGAACGTCTTTGATATATGTGTTTACATATTGGTTTAACACTCAACACACAAGACAAAAAAAAAGGGAAACTTTCAATAGAAGATTATACTCGTATAATCAGGGCATAAATAATCATGTTGTTTATATATACTTGTATTGTATGATTATTTAATTAGACAACTACTTTCACATGTAGCTTCCTTGCTAACGATTATGCATGTCTCAAGAGTCAACTCTAAAGCGACTCTAACAAAAGACAAAAGACTAAATTAGGACCGGATTTTTCATCCAAAAAATTAAGGACTGGTTTTCATTTGGCACGACTGAAACTAGTGGTCATAGATAGGATACTGAACAGTGGACGAATTTTAAATTGGCAAGTTGTCACGTGCACTTGTAGAGAAAATTCAACAATGTATTAACAAATTTACAAACATATATGTCATGCTAAATTGTTTAAATTACCGCATAACTCCGCATGTACAATGTATGTAAAATGAGTTAGTATATGTCACCAAAAGCGATCAAAGTAACCATTTTTTGCGATTTTATATGTACGGCTTGAACGATTGTTCTTTATTTGTGGGTATTGTTATTCACAAACCGGTTTTTATTATTAACACACCTTTTATATATTTTTATTACATTTTTAATGCAACATGTACAACTTAATTTTCATTAGCTCATATCCTTAGTATAGTGTGTGATAATAAAAAAGAGAGTGTCAATAACACCACCCTTGTTTTTTGGTCGAAACTTGCATGATTGTTCATGTTGGAGATATTAGAAGGGACAAAGTACTGGGTCTTCCATCAGTTTCCTAGTAAACTCAACTTCAAATAAGCTAAGCATTGTGGTCAGAAATGTATGTTAGAAGAATAGGGCCTTTATTTTCATTTTAAAAAAACTAGGGTTAAAATTATATTGACTTCGTATTAAATTGTTACACCAAATAAATTATGTAAATAAACTATGTATCAAGTATATATAATCGTTTTTCTTTAACTAATTGTGCATGTCTTAAACTTTTGTGGCCTACAGTTGGTCTCCACGCGTTTATCTTTGAAAAGGTCAAATAGTACTACAGATTGGAGCGTTTTCATTTTCGTCTGTAACCCTAGAGAATTGATAATAGAAACAACTTCTATTTTCTTCTAGATCTTCTTCTTCGATCAGAATATTAGTTCTTATACCAACTCTTAATAAATCTGATAAGGAACTAGATTTGAGAATAACTGACCATTGTGATTCACTGATTCATTAGGTTCTGACAAAACAATATATCAAGATAGTTTAGATATACTTTGCAAGATCTAGAATTGTACTAAAAAAATTGTAAACTAAAAATTAAAAAAAAAACATTTAGTTAGTTTACTGCAACGAGCTTCTTCTATAGCTTGCTCCGCTTCCCATTAGGTATTTGGATTCGCGAAAAATAAGCTGCTAGCTTGATCAGCTTATTCATCACTCGCATATCTGGGATCATCAAATATTCTTTTTCTAGCCAAACATAGAAGAAAGACGGCAGGCAATATTGATTCTTTGATAGGATTATCCCCGTGGCGAAGGAAGAAAAACTGAACAATCGAGCAAATACACATGGTCGGCCCTAGGGGAGGGCAAGCAGTGCTCCCGCACTAGGCCTAGGGCCCAATTTTTTTTCTATTTACTTATTTTTGTGGATTAATTTGCATATCCTCTTTTTTGTCTTTGACCTTCACAATTATATTATTTTCAAGAAAACCTCACTTTTTTCATGCTTTTGCCATCTTCTTCTTTCTTAAATTCTTAATATTCTCTCTTCATTATGAAAAATACCAATTATAAGAATCAAAGAGTTCGGCTGCTGATTGATGTTCTCATAAACTCGAATTTCTTTCTTTTCTTTCTCTGGTACCTCTATAAATGGATAGACTTAATGGTGATCCTTCATAATTACTTTGATATTCTGAATTCGACGGCTTCAGTATTCGGAACTTCATATAATCTCATATTCTTCTTTCTGATTTTGTTAATAAAAAAAGTTTTTTTAATAAAATAAATTGTATAAGGGCCCAATTTAAGGCCTCGAATCCCTCAGGGCCGGCCCTGCAAATACACTCAGTGATGCCACCAGCTAATCCATATATGATAGAAGTACTACCAAATATTGCTTTAAATGATCGTGGATGATCGTGAAATCGCCGCATTCCAACGCTCTTCAGTTTAGCTCTTTCCTTTCTGTCCTTCCGAATGAGTTCCCCGACGCAGAGGACTAGAGTAGCAATACTGCACAGTAGACCGATGAGTGCATAATGGGGTTTGGTTGGGGAAGAATTCCAATCAAATGCAATTGAGAGAATCTCTAGGCAGAAGCCCGCAAGTAAAAACTTCCACTGCTGCTGAAGTCGCCTACGACATTGTGGTAACACGATATCAGTTATGGCAGTCTATCCATTTTTCTTCCAACGGTCGTATATATACATTTTGATAAAACTTACCTTACAAAGTTTCATCGCTCCTTATTGAGCATCCCTTATTACTGATAAAGCTTACTTGCTCTCCATTTGTTCATAACGATTGGAAGTTCTCCTCATCTGCATTTCGAGAGTCAAAAAGAGAGGCTATGAATGCAGTGAAGCGGCGCTAAAAGCCGAGAAATGGGAATCATTTACAAGTGAGTATGGCACTAAGACTGAATTTACAAGCGGATGAGTTTTCTAGCCTATAATTTCAGTTTTTGTTGGGTTTTTGATGGACAAGAACAAAGAGGACAACGATTTTAAATTCATTTTGGTTTTCACTATTATCCAGATTAATCAACACTCAAGCCAAGATATATCATATTTTTTGGTTTGTCATGTTAGCTTACATTTCTTGATTTTTGTCTGATAAAAATTCAAATTATGGTTTAGTTGTTCATGTATGTCTCTCTTTTTAATACTGGTACATCATGCGCAGCTCATTTTCATTGCAGTTACTACTGTCGAAGGTGGAAATAAAGCTTTAGAGTTTCTTGGAATGGAAGAAGAGAAGCATAATAAGGCAAGTATTCCTGACAATAGTAAAAGCTTATCACTTTCTTCAGGTGGACTGCATAACACAATTAGATTCAGCTTCCTTGTGGATTTTGGTTTTCATATTCAATTACATTGTTTGACATCAGGAAAGCCATGTCAATGTAATTTTTCCTTGGCCAACGTTCCATCTGAATATCACCCTGCATGAGTTGAGTTTTAGGTTGACCACTAGAGATGATTAAGAAACTATTATGCCTTTGCTATTCAAATTGCTTCAACATTACCAGACCGTTATTGTTGTTTTAATTATTGGAGATCCTCTTTTTGAAGGGAAGTAGGCAAAGAGATGGAAGTTCTGCAGCAAAGTATAATCTAAAACTCATTTGACTGTAGTTTTTAATAATGAATTGTGCTAATTGTTGTTATCTGTACTCAATTGTTTTTCTTATGTGAGTTGAGTATTAGCAAGAGTATTGATTTTTCTTTAATAAACGAGCCGTGTGTGTACTTTGTAGTGAGAGGTTTGATTGTTAATAAAGAACATATAAATAACATAGTTTTTGGTAGTGTGAGTGTGTATCTAGTTTTCCTGAATTTGTGGCTTAATTAAATTAAGAGCTCAGCTCATGCATTGTATAAAGACCCCTGTCAAAAATTAGGTTCCCATTTAGCATAAAATTGATCATATGAGCCCTTTTTAATGTATATGGTATTCTCTGTTATGGAACTCCAACTTGTGACCATCCTAAATACAATTTTACTAAGCATTGAAACATGTTGTAAGAATTATAACTTAAACATAGATATATCCTTGATGTTGTTGCATCTTCTTGCAAGGACAAATTACTATTCAGCAAAATGCTATGAATAAGCATGGAACACACATTGGAGATATGAAAATAAAGTTGGAGACTCTAAAGGAAGTGAAAGGGGAACTAATGTAAGAGCTATATGAATTGCAAGGTTGAATTGTCATATTTTATTCATGTTTGCTTCTCTGATTTAGGCATAAGAGTAATAATACTTATCATGTTTGACAGAGATTTGACTCCACAATATACAAGCAACATTTATCATATATTTGTATTCTCTTTGCCTGCTTCATTCACCTTTTGGGATTGATTATTTTCGGTATCAATTGTTTAAATACTCCTTTCAGTTTAGTTGATCTCTAATATTACTTGAGCTAAGACTAAATATAGTTGCCTTACAATGAATCAACTCAGCACGTATTATACTAAACTGCTTCCTTACTTTGGTATTTCTTATGCAACCATCATACAAAGAGGTTTTCATAAACCACATAAAAAGGTTGTCTCACACTGTAAGGAAGAGGCAAACAACCATTTCATGGGAGATGTGATTGGATTGGTTACTGTTTGCACTAGTAATCTTAGCAGGTTAGTAACACCAAAGTTTAAGCCACTATTTATTTTATGGCATATATTGTACAAGAAAGACTTAGTATGCAGCTTTGTGTACGAAGCTATAGAGCCAATGATCCCCACTTGCTTTTGTTTTAATCTTACAAGAGGTGAATCACCCATTTCTGAATCTTAGACTACTTTTATCTAATGCCAATATCTTCATGTATCTCAATGCATACAGTAGTTGCATATATCTAATGATGCATCATATTACAACTTATTGAGCTTAATTTATGCGCATACCTTGTACCACATGGGACTAACAGGTTTTTGGTAAGCTGTGTGCACACACTTTGTATATTATGTCATTGAAGTTCTTCATTTCCAGCCGATGTCATAGATTTTTTTTGTCAATCACATAGTCAAGAACATCTCTAAACTAACTAGTCTTGTTAACTTATGTATCATGATGCTAACTTAACTTTATTTGTTTATATAGCTTTTTCATTACATGCTGCATGGTGCACCAAGTGAGATTTCTTGAAAAATTAATGTGTGATGTAGGTTGGACTGTTCGAGCAAAGAAATTGAGGCAGCAAACACACCTACACAAAAGCTGAGGGGGGAAATGAGTAATCATGTTGGTTTTAGGTTTAGGTATAGCCGTATAGGTATATATCAAGTGGTAAGATGTTGTGTTTTGGTTTGCTATACGGCAAACATGAATCTTGATGTCAATTGGAAATAATATAATGTCAATTGGATTCTTGATTACTTTCAAATGAATATGGTTTAAATATTTCGAGGTTGCCACAAGCACATATATGTTATAGGTTCAAATGTGGTTGTGTTAACATGTGAGGAACAACAATTCAAATAGCTGTTACTTGAATCATATCTATTGTTGCACATTAATTCTGACAACACATATATGTTGTTCCATATGCTATTAGGTAGCATAAACTAAAAGTTTGTGCTGTCAGTAGTCTATTCAGACGACATTTATCTGCTGTTTAATAGGATTCACACAACATATAAGCTATTTTCCTCTTATTTTTAGGAGAACCACTCTCGACTCAAACAACAGATATCAAAAACTAAGTGTTGTGTGATTGCATTCAGATGACAGTTTACAACTGCTGTCTAAGTGGCTATCACATAGCACCGGCTTAGACGGCAGTAAGGGTTTGAATCAGACGGCAATTTTGCACTGTTGTTTGAAGGGTTTATTGGCCTAGTGATTGGTTTAAAATAATTTTAAAACTATCCAATATTAATGTCATAAACTAAAATTGACCAAAAATTATCTTACATGTCTAAATTGGTCATTTGACAAATTAAAAGCACAAGTCAGTTTGAGTTTACCAAACGATTTATCATTGCTTCTACCACTAACAGCCACTTATATAAGTCAGTTTACCAAACAGTCAGCTATTTTTTCCTTTTCTATGTGAGATGTATTAGGAAGGGAAATTAGGTTGATTACCTATGTGTACTAGGGTTAGGGTTGGATAGCCGGGTGCTATATATATGATGTATATAGGCAGTAGGTGTGAGAGCCTCCAGGATATACACACGGCAAGAAAGAAGGAGAAAAAGAGAGAAAAAGAAGAAAAGAGGTGAATCCAAAGAGAAGCTTAGTGCTAGGAGATCTTTGTGACTCCATTGAAGACCTTAGTGACAACATCAACGTTTTTCTTAGTGAGGTTGATCATCCGTGTGACTACAACGATCTTAGTGAGGTTGTATCGACACTTGAAGCAACGATCTTAGTGAGGTTGTTTCATGCTTGATTGTGACTATTAAGTAAGAAGTATTTTTACTTTTGAGAATAACATTATTATTGATTAAGGTGTAATTATTGTAATATCATTTATTCAATAGAAACGTAAAATTCTTCTACATATTCCGCTGCTATTACTCGTTGTTGTTCTATCTTGTATTTTCAAATCCCCTCCATGACGTCTTGTGACGGCGACTGCCAACAGCTGTGTGAGCAATGATGAGCGGTAAATTGGTCGTTGAGGCAGTTGTCGATTTCTTTCCTCTTCCCTGCAGAGATTTCGGGTTCATGTAATTTCTCGCAAGGAACAGAGTCAACAGACCTAGTAAACCACCTGAGGTAGTTTCCCCGGTTATAATAAGACAGATACAGAGAGAGCGTGGTGAACATATATCCTTGACGGACATCTGCATTCAACTATTAATAGTTGTCATGTTTAATTATATCCGAGTAGGATTCTGAATTCGTGTCCAAGCAGCATTAGGAAACAAATTAATTGGTTTTCTTATTTATCCATATATTGGCCTTCAAAAATTTTACTTGAGAGTTGAGATACAGAAAATGGCAACTTATTTAATCCTTACCATAGAAAATAATTTGTGGATATAAAAATATAACATAAGTAGCATATTGTCCACATTGTTTCTGCTTCATAAATTTATAAAACATTTCAAGCAAAAACAAAAATGAAGTAATGATTTCTCGTAATAGAAAACCTGATGCTGATATGTAACAAAAAAAGCCCAGTCCATCTAGTGACTACATGTTGCCACGTGTCATTTCTGCAGTTTCGACTGTTTCGTAAAAGATGGAATCCCTAAACGGCCCGTCCTTCTTCCCATCCCCACCGCCTTGACTCCCCGTAATAACGTAACCATTGGTTACCCTTTTCGTCCACCAAAAATCCCCGACTATATTATAAAACCCAATCAATACTCCGCTGCCTCCCTCCCCCTCTGCAACTCAACCAATCACAGTGTCCGAATACTGGGCCAGATTCAACTCGCCGGAAAAGCCGCAAGCTTTTCGTTGAATCGAAAAGACAGAAAGAGCCGTGAAAAGTCTTTGTAGAAGACGAAAGCAAAAATTGAGAAACTCGAGGCCATACTTGAAGTCAGTAGAGCTACTCGCGGTGGCCATCACGGCGGCGCAACGATGCTATATAAACTCAATTTTTTTCATCTGCATACTTCTTGGTGTTCTTGTCTACAGAACCCTATTCGTCTAAACTCAATTCTTGTCCACGGACATTTTTTAAATTCGTGATATAAACTTTCTATTTTTTTGAATAATTTTAAACTTTATATTTTATAGGTAAATTTTATTTATATTTCATTAATGTAACCTATGTTTGAGGTAGAGATATAAGGTTCTTTCACTATATAGTAGGGTTTTTTTTAATTACAACCTAATGATTAGTTACGTATCCTTATAGATGTTTATATCTCTTCTAGAGATTTTTACATTAACCTATTTGTTAGGTATTCTATTATTCTAAAAATCTTTTTCCATAAGTTGAATGTGAAATTTATACTAATATACATGTTTTTATCTATTAGATGAGAAAAAAATGAAAAGTTGAAACCTAAAATAAAGATTTACCATACGAAAATTCATTTACAATGATACGAAAAAAAAATTTGAGAAAACATATATTCATACATATTACATCAATAACATACCCTATTGACATATTCAAAAATAAAATCATTAAAATAAATATCATAAGTATCGGAAATTACCTACGCGACCCTTATTGAAATGCCCGCTACTATAAAACAAAGAAAGGGATTGAGCTCGAGGTTCCCACCAAGCCAAGAAATTATATTCCTTGTCAACGATAGCTGGAACATCCATTGCAGCTGGATCTCCTACTACCGCTGGGGCGACGAGTATGATCGATGATTTGATAGCAAATGCATGAATGAAAGATACAAGTACACAACGAGTTTGGAATTTTCTCATATGATCTATAAAAGTTGGAATAATGTTTGTATTTTAAAACTTTGATATCAGCTATATAAAGAAGTTTTTCTCAAAGAAAATCTGAAATCGATTTTTTCAATAATTTAAAGTAATGAATAATCAATGGAATATTTGAATTGTACAATATTTTAAATGAATGCTAAGATTAAATAAACCAAAAAGACTTTTATAAAAAAAATTGGGTGTAGATTGAAAAAATAATTGGATGTGGGTTTAACTTTAAAGGGTGACTCCAATATTGAGTTTATCTCTAATTTTCTCTAAATCATAATCAATTGGAGTTGAGTTGTGTCCATGCTTTAGTAGTCTGAACTTTAACAAATCTTGAATTGGAGCCTTAACTGTAGTGGCATGAGAAATCAATTAGTTACATTTACAGAATACTACATGATTTTGTTTACAAGTCATTCTAAGTCTCCCAGTTATGTTGTCTGGTAATCAGGATGTTAGGAGTCAGCATACTGCATCTCAGTAGCATCTAGGATTGAAATGCCACTAGGGCTAACTTTATGCGACACGTAAAATTAATTCGCGCAAAATTTTTTTTTTCTTAGGTATGTCGATATTTGTCATCAGAATGAAACTGTTTTAAATTAATCTCTACACACTTCTGTGTTATCTTTCATTATGTATCTATATTGCCTGATGTTAATTAATAAACTTCACTACTTTCATTCTAATTTCCATAATAGACAAATAAAATACTCAACAAGGCGACGTGCAATGACGAGTGGTGAGTGGTGACATGCAGACTTGAACGAGAACTCGAGAAGATGATTAAAAGAAGAAGCTAGCAGATCAGCAGAAGTAGACGAGAAAGTCTTCAGAGATTGAAAGAATAAGACGCGAAAATGTGAGAGACAGAGAAAAACCCGTACTAATGTTTAAATTTTTTTTTAATAGAGGGTTGGATTTTTTTTTCTGGGCTTCATTTTCACCTGGGCTCCAGCCCAGTCAAGCCAGGGTTGGATCTGCCCCTGCTGCATCTGTTGGGCGTAGTTACAAGTTAGTGGACGATACTAATCCATCTGCATCAAAGAATTCCGCACTTGTAACATCTAAACTGGCATCTCCAGTTTGCTGCTCATGCATTAAGAATTCTGTGTGCAAGAGATTGAATAGCAAATGTCAGTCCAAGGGAGGAAGCTGTGGTGCTTCATATGGCTGTGCAGCATCTAAATGTAGCAGTAGAAAAGCAGTACCAATCAAGTGGAGCTACTCACCACTTAAAGTAATGGCTAACGGCGTTCTGAATAGTGAAAACACCAGTGGAGCAGTGAAGAGTATCATGGAGACCTTTGAAGGTGCAATGCTACTTTTCAGAGTACACTTGTTCAGAAGGCTGTTAAACCAGAAGGGAACTTTGGAGCAAGAATCAATGGTTTCTCTAAAATTGAGAACATATCGGTATCTAGTTCAGAAACCTACTTGTTGATTTGGCTTGTGCATCCTGGTAAATTAACGTTGACTTTATGTGAGAGGACTGAGTCGGTTGATACTTTGGATATGTAGAGAAAGTTATAGGCACAAGATGTACGTCATCACTGCTTCTGGAAACTTAGTACATAGAGTGAATTTTGATTTGTACTTAAAAAATTTGAACGATTTTACGGGCATGGTATTAGCCTATTAGGGAGACTAAGCGCAGTGGGACTAACAAGATTCCTAGAACGTTAATATGTTGTGATCTGTCACATAAACTTTTTAGTTGTTTTGAATGGTTCTGCAGTCTGCTGAACATACTTGGTGATTGAGAAATGCCTGTTTCATTACTGATTAGGATGGCTGAGAAGTTAATAGTAAGTGAGAATCACTTGGATGAGAACTAACTAAGTTATGACACTGCATCGATGGGGTTTTGTATCTGTAGTTGAAAAATGCATGTTTTGAATGAAGTTTATGAAAAATAAGAAGCTTGTTTGTTTTTCTTTGATTTTTTGTTTGCTTAAAGACCTGGAAAGTTTTCTAATGTGCCATAAACTTTTATGCATGAATTTAGTAGGACATTGGCAGTGAATTGGTCTACAGTCTTAATAGTATACTGTAATTGTTCTGCTTGAGGTCCCTCTGTTTATGCTAGCTGAGTTTATGGGTTCCTTATTGTTTCATTGCTTACTCTAACCGAAAGGTGTAAATCTAATAGGTGGACTCCCTTTTGGCTCGTGACTTGATTGAGAAATACTCACGCAACAGCAGCGGCTTCGAATTCCCCTTGTCCTATGATCGTCAGGCAAAGAAAAAAACAAGAAACGAACTCTTTAATTTACAAATTCAGTCTCTTTGGTGTGTACTTTTATACCAAATTATCAATATATGTACATCCACACTTCATTTAAAACAGAACCATTGAATTTGCCTTCTATAAAATATTTTGTGTGTTTCTCATCAACTATACCTTTGGCATTGAATTTGCTAGATCAGTGTTTCTTTGTAATAACTTGATGTTGTGCACCCCAGATATGTTGAGGAGTGGTGTTAGGTTACACAAGTCATTTAGAAGTGTGATGCCTTACAAGCCTCGATCATTCGTCATGCTTATGACCTCTTTCTCCGATCTAAGGTCCGCTTTAGTCAAGCTTCTTTCTCATACAAATCGTATTCCTATATCCTTCCCTCCATCCATAGGTTGTCACGTACGTCCAAGCAAGTAAATAGCACGAGGTCTAGACGACTTTGATCTTAAGGAAGGTTATGCGAATCATCAAGGCAATTAATTAAAGTGAGATTGAGGAAATAGGGGGCAGTAGTGATGGATATCTACATATACAGTCTTAAGGTTTAAATCCTATCGGCAGTGATAATCAAGATTTTTAAATGTGTGCATGCTTCAATATTCTAGCCAGTAGATCAGACGCTAACAACAAAATTTTCTATGAAGTATTAATCATAACATGGATTACAAGAATTTACGTACCCATATCCTTAAATTTGCTATGTAGTTTAAGTCATAAGCTGGCGTTGAACCAACATAGTTTACAAGTTGATGGATTGCCAACATCAAGACTTGGTAAGGGTCGCTTAATTTTTCTGTCCTCTAAACTAAAGATTCCGATCTCACGAGATAGATTTTGTCCAAGATGGCTCTTATAAGGTCGCTCGGTTGATTCATATCCGCATGTTGCGAAATAAATGCAATTTCCTTGTACATTGAAATCATTTGCCGGAAATGACAAGGAGGAGCTATTCTTGGCCAAAAAAATGATTTGGTCGCCTAGGTTTTGTATCTCTTGAAAACTGCCAGAGTCGAGATCAATCTTGTACACTACGAACCCTCTTGTCCTTTGATATTCCATTTTCAAGTCATCATCGAGGAAACAATCGAGGAGTTGATGGATCAGCAAAATTTCCTTATCGCTATTTGTTGCTGATTCTGCCAAATATGACTGGCAGTCATTATTTAAAAAGATTGAATAGCCATCATGATATTCTTCTGTATCACCAAATTCATCATAGCCATAGACCAACTTCAATTCCACTGTCATAGTATGATCATCTCCGAAGTTTAAGATACGAGCTGCGTTGATGCCAAAGACGGGATTATGAACCAGACCGTATAGCATGCCATGCGAAAAAAGTAGATCAACGAGTACGTCCTCCCCATCAGGATTCAGTATATCAAAGACAGTCCAGCTTTTATCTCCAGGTCTGCACAATGCCAGTTCTGTGCCAGGGTAGATAACGGCAGCCACAATGCATTCTGAGATATTTGGACTAGACAATACAACTTTACTTACAAAGTCGGCATGCTCGTTGATACCCTTCCATTTCCGTAGCGTGCTACGTAGTTTGAAAGCTAGGAAAGATGGACTAATGATCAAGGAAGGAAGTTGGTGTTGGGCTCTAGAAATCGGATTGTATAGGAACATATCAAGGCTGATGAGTCCTTTTTCTTGTACAATGATCAACCAGCCTTTAGAAGACGCCTGAAACTTCGACCTACCATGTCCTCGGAATCCGTTTCGATTTGAAAGCGCCAAGGTTACAACTTCACCCTCAGAGAGGCTGGAAAATGTTAAGTAGTTGGTGTTTGTGGTTTGAGGGTGTACTAACCATGGCAGTTGTGGAGCACTGCGGATGTCAGCTCGCATAACAAGGGATCTCCAAGACTTGCAGACGTTGGCTAAATGTGTACGAGCAATTAACCCCTTTTTTTGTAGAATACTCTCCATGACGTCTTGCGGTGGTGTCTGCCAGGGCCCGACGTCGTCTGAGGCTTGACAAGTAATTTGGTCGTCTTTGCACTTCTCTATTTGTTTTATCTTCCCTGCAGAGATGTTGTGTTGATGTAATTGGTTAAAGGAAGCAAACCTGTTGAACCAGCTGAGATAGTTTCCCAGGTTATTATACGACAAATATAGAGAGAGAATGGCCATATTTACTTGATTAATTTGGTTATACGAACAAAGACAGATCGAGATGCGATATTTATATTTATAGATGTCTATATATGTTTACTTATATCCAAAACCCAAGCAAGATTCTGATTCGTATCCAAGCAGGATAAAGACTCCTAGCATAGGTTCGTCGCGCAATTAAATGGCCATGCTTAGCATGCAAGACGCTGAATCCATTTTCAACTAGGAAACCTCGCTTTCTCATGTATGTGTATTACAAATTAATAATTGATTAAAGTTCTCTTCCTTCACATATAGTTATTGTCACAATGCATATATACTCGATCCTCTCATTAAACTCCATCCGGGATGATCATGAATCCCCCTTTATACAACACAAATCATATCTTACGCATAAGACCAGATGACTTTTTGTTTTTTAGGTAGTTCTCCATCACAGACAAGAAAATTGAATTAACCTTAATTGGAGGGACATCATCGAGAAAAAAAATCTGTTTATGTGAGTGTAGATCAAAAACGAGAAATTATTATATGCGTGCCCCACCAATCAAATTGTGCCACGTAGCAACTTTTTTCCATGTCACTATCGGTGAGAAAACGAAGCAAGAAGATGCCGAAGCTTCATCCAAACGACGACCTAGGTTTGCTTTTCTGGTGGTTCTGCCTATATCTCAAGATGAAAAAATAGAAAGCTTTGTGTAGCTTTCTCTACCACCCCCAACAATTTGAGGCTGCTCACGTCTACCATCACAAGATTATGCTTTCGGGCTTGTCTTCACTCCACTGCTCCTCCTCTTGTTCCATCAGCAATTTCAATCCTCAAATCCAACCTTATTTAGAGCAACCCCTCAAGCAAGCATGTGAAGAATCGACCTAAAGTCATGTCGGCGATACTTTTAAGAACGAAGATGGTACAGTCTCACAGTAGCTTCCTACAACTCTGCAAAAATAGATGGGCGGTAGCGAATTTAGGTTAATGAAAATACTCATGAGAAATTAGGCAACCCCTCTGTTTACCCAAATGCATTTATAATACGGGCACTAATGAGCGCTGGTACACCTCTGTTACCCCTCACGTAGTACACCGCTGACATTGGGCAACCTCCTCGCTACCCAACGTCCGACATCGGGCAACCTCCTCGCTACCTGACGTCCAAAAATATGAGTACTCATGAGCCGATAACCCATCTGTTACCTCACATGCAGTACTCCGGCAGACAGACTAGAGCTCTAACTGTATCGTAACTTTCGCCCGGCTAAAGGCTAGGTTCCGACATGCGAAACACGTCTGAAGACTGGTCCGAAGTGATCATATTCACAACGAAATCGTAACAGTGTATAATATAGTAAACTATATATATATATGTACCTATGTACCATTTATACAATATATATATATATACCACTATATTATATACATGTCATATTTCATTCTTTAATATTTTGCAAAATGTTGAATCTCCGCAAGGGTAGATTCGTAAATAAGTGACATTTTACTCAACTTATCAAACTCGAGCGTAATTCCACAATTTCCGAAGATAATTCATTTTCTTGATTTATTGATCACCTTGAAAAGATAAGAAAAGAATTTAGAAATATTTCGTAAACCTTTAAATGCCGAAACAGTAATAATCTGTTACTGTTCAGCAATTTCTGGTTTTACGAATTTACTGTTTATTGAGTACTATTCACGTATTTACTATTCAGGTAGTACTGTACAAATACACATCCATTACGTATTAATGTACGAGTACATACTGTTTATGTATTTATGTACGTATAAATACTATTCAAATGTACATACTGTCTCAGTAAATAATAATTACTGAATTACCCTCCAAAATTACTTTTTTTAATATTTACTGAATGTAATTTACATTTACATTTACTGTACAAAAAATAAATTTACATTTACTGTACGTAAATCACCTTTTTACATTTACCGTTGTAAAATAAATTTTTACAATTTACTGTGTCGATTCACTGTTCACGCACCGCCGCACGTGGCGGCGCGTGGGGTACACGCGCCACTCGCCGGCGACCGAGCAGGATTCTGAATTTAAAATAGAATGCTTCCACCTTTTGTTCACCCAGCCTGTTGCGATAAGAAACTAGAGAGTACCAAGGCAGTTGCTGCTCCAGAAGATGCATTGAGCCATTCAGCCATTGATTCATGATATATAGCTACGTACATTCAAAATTTACCCTTTCACTACCATGCATGGTATGTCGCGTGTAATCCGTAATCTCTGCAAATGCCATATTTAAATATTGGAAGGATGCCTAGGGGAGTGTCGCAAGGCCTGTTAGATGCCTAGGGCCAAGACAAGAGCTCGGCCAATTTTTGATGTCATTAGAGGTAAAACCGAGCGCCAGACAGAACATTTTGGCGATATTGTCAAGGTTGTAACTCGCAAACCTGTTATAGTTTGTCACTCCTCTAATCTTGTACGAGCGTTAGTTCAATTCAAACTCTGTGAAAAACATCACCCATATTTTGAAATGGTGGGATATAAAGTGCATTACATGGCGTGTAACAATACAAATTATCACCAAAACAAGGTGGATACATGTCATGTAGTATGTAATAGGGCTCGTCAACGGGCCGGGCCAAGCCTGTATTTTCACAAATATGAAGATCAAATCCCACCCACCTAAAGCGGGCCTTACGGGCTTTACAAGGTCACTAAATATATATACCGATCATATCGGCCGGTGTCGATCGATCCCGAGAAGTTTCCTTCATATAGTTGTTTCATAATGCGATCGTTTTATTCTAAACCTAATAAAATATGTATGTATAATATTTAATTATTTGGCGGGTTTTTACGGGCCGGGCTGGGTTTCACACCTCTAATCTATGCCCGGCCCTTTACCCACGGAAACGGGCTTTGGTGGGTTTTCTCGCAGGCCGGGCCGAGTAAAAGCTCATCGAGTTTGCGGGCCTCCGAGGGCTTTTCGGATCCGCGGGCTAAATGATGAGGCCTAGTATGTAATGTGTTACATTGCATTAACATATTTCTTTTGGTAATGAAACCAGAAATACATCGAGACATTCTCGTATGTTCATTTACTTGAACTACATGAGAATTTTATCTCCAACAATTGGATTGAGATCTTGACCATAACTAATTAAAAATGTATTGACTAAGTAACATTAGTCACAAAAACTTGGGAATAAACAAATATGTAGTCATTCAGACAATTGTTGTTGTAATCCGTGTAATAGTGAGAAGATATTGTCATGTTCTTATATATAATGAGTGTCTTGTTCCAAGAACTTCTTATATCTTACTCTTGTATATTTTTACCATAATATTTATGTCTTTCAATAAAACAATGTTGCACTAAAAGAAATTAATCTAGACTAGGTGCATAAACACATCAAACATGATTATGCCACATTTCAGGCGCATGTTGTGGTCAACAAGAGTGAAGATTTATTAGTATCAATACAATACAACTTCCAATTTTAGTCACAAACCGTACGTGGTATAAGCGACAATTTCTGTTGCAAACCAATGTTTGTCCCATTTTGTTTAAAAAACGTGTAGCTACACACAACAACTACGAATGGTAACAACATCATTCCTAGCCGCTCCTAAAACTCGGTATCATGAGAATCATATCCCTGTATACCACCCGAGAAGCAAAAGAATCAGATTGAAAAAGAAATAGAGGTTGAAAGTCCCCGATGAAAGAAAAAATTTAGAGGAATTTAAATTTTCCTGAAAGCCGCAACATTAATTAAAACATATTTGTTTGTCTGCCAAATAAACAACGTAATAGTTGCTCTTATTTGATTCCACGGTCATACTTGAATCCACAAATATACGTCGCGAAGTAACTCTCGCCATTCGATTTCGAGTTGTCGTGTGATAAATTTCACCAAAATGAAAACATATGGTTAGTTTAAATTCATCACATAAATAAAGTCAGTAGAATAAAAATGAAATTACTGAAGCAGTAGCGGTAACCTTGGGGCAAAAATTACCATGTCCCATTTACCAATTTACCAGAGAGGTAAGAAAACCTCTCAAACCGAGTCGGGTCGGACTCTGAGATCCGGTAAGCAAGGGCTTGTCGCAGGTTCGCAGACATGGAGTCGTTAGAGATCTGGGTTGTGGGACCTAAGGCTGGGTCGTGTGCAGCTAGGTTTGAGTGGGGCTACGGATCGAAGGCTCTAGATTGTCATTCTTGCCATGTATAGCGACACTAGTATGTCAGGTGTAGACGAAGGTTGCGTTGCGTCTACTTCTGCGGGTCGGAACGCATCTTCTTATGTCTACTTTTGCTTTGCTTTTCTTTTATGCGATTTCTTTTGTTTTTTTAGTAGAAGAATTTCTTACAATTTTTCATCCTCTTATGTCGAATTTCTTTTCATGAAAGAAGGAATTTACGTTTTATTCTGTCGAATTATTTTCATGACAGAATTTTTTTTTTCAGAAACTACATGCTGATAACGTGTTACAGAAGAATATAATACACATCAAAATAAGGAGAAACATCATCTTTATTCATTGAGAATAATCTTTATATAGACATTACATTGAGTATCTTATAGCTTCAAAGATTATATATTTTTTCGTTATCTAAACTAACCTATACCAATTAAGAAAGATACACCGGAAGATTACAAAAATAATTCTCCTACAACATTAATCTATTTGAACGTCAATTTTTATCCTTATTTTCTCCTGCTTTATTTACCCTCATATTTTTCAAAGTACCGGCCATCTCCTTCAATCTTTTCTTTTCGAGAAAATTAGATATAAGCCCAATATTGAAGCCCCCTCTTTAAAATACATCCACACCTAATTTTTCTTTCAATCTATACCCAAAATTTTTTATCATCAATATTTATTTATTTTATAAATATCTGATTTGCCCTTCTGATATATAAAAAGTTAGATTAGATTATTTCCTTAATCTTAGGTCTTTCATCCATAATTATTTCATTGTTTTAAATTCATATTATAACTTCAATCTATATATATACTCATAACTGAGGTATTTAGTTTTGCAATTTTTTTCATAGCTTTTGTGTTGTTCTTTCATCAATCAATTCAATTTTGTAAAGTTTTACACAATTCTTATTTAAAAAAATTAAGAGCTAGTGAAACAAAGATTATATGAGAAATTCTTATCGTAAGGTACATACACATCTTTATTCTTAAATGACATTTTATTTTCTTCATGTTAGGTATATTATAACATAAATCCACGGTAAGATGTATAACACTATTTTTTAGAACGAGAAGCATATGTATATATATACGTTACAAATCTAATAAAGATGTATATTAAAATTCTCTATATGCATGTTTTCCTCGATAAGAGGTACAAATAAACTTTATAAAATTCCCCTATGTCTTTACATTTTTTTGAAGTGAAGTTTGTAAACAAATGCTTCTAATCCTTAGGTTGAAATTAAAAGAGATACATATTAACTAGGTTGTCTCATACTAGGCTGCACGGAATCAGATACGGGTACGTGGAAGCGAAATGTTTGGAAACGCGGAAGCGTATTTTTCAAAAATTTTAGGAAGCGGGTACGTTTTGGAAACGTCGAAATAAAAAATAATTATAAATATATATAAATTATACAAAAAAATAAATATAATAACAAATTTTTAGTTTAAGTAACTCAAAATCTCAAATAAAAAAAACATAAAAAAACCTTTATTTTTTGGAAACTCGCGTTTCCACCGCGTTTCCAATTCAGAAACTCACGTTTCCAAAACTCATTTTTCTGGAAACACGTTTCCGGGCGTTTCCAGCACGTTTCCGGCGCGTTTCCGAGCGTTTCCGGACGTTTCCGGAGTGGTTCCGCTTCGGAAGCGGAACACGTGGGTTTATGCACGTTTCCGTGCTTCCTAGGTCTCATACCTATTAACTAGGTTAAAAATGTTAATTTCTACCTTTATGTCAGGTTACAGAAAAATTAGTGTTGCAAATATCAACCTACAAATTTTCAAGTTTCAACATAACAAATTACTTTAAAGAAAGATAATTTAAAGTACAAAAACATAGGTATTACAATCATTATCTACCTTAATTTGAATTAAAATTTTAAACAAAATTTCTATAATTTTAGCAATAATAATGAGGTAAAAGAAATCACAAACAATCTATAATTAAGTACTTTAAAAGAGACTTTAATTTCATAGTTGACTAATCATATTTATATAGTGGCAACCTATGTAATTCTTGTTAAAATGAAAGACAATTTATAAGTTTAATTGAAAATATTTGAGAGAAAATTAGAATTAAATGATAGGTGAGTTTATTTTAAAAGCAAGTTCAAAAAATGGGTGTAAAATGAAATACCCCTTTCTTTTCCTTTTAGCTACTATTGTTTTTCCTTTTTATCACTAGTCTAGTTGTTTTCAGCTACCAATCCTACCAAATTCTTTCGTTTTTATCACTAGACTAGTTGTTATGTCATGAGGTATGATTGTAAGGGGTTTAAGGTCATCTCGATCCCAAAATCTCAAAGTAGTCTCATGGAAATTGGCAGGGGTGGATCCAGGATTCTAAACTTGGATGGGCTCTATCACTAGACTAGTTGTTATGTCATGAGGTATGATTGTAAGGGGTTTAAGGTCATCTCGATCCCAAAATCTCAAAGTAGTCTCATGGAAATTGGCAGGGGTGGATCCATGATTCTAAACTTGGGTGGGCTCGAATTTGGTTGAAACGATAAGAAAATTAACTTGTGTCAAATATTAAGTTAAAATGCATTTAGCTATATACTTTATTAATTTTTTTAGTATGAAAAATAAGAAATAATCAAAAATTATTAATTTTCTGATTACTAGTAACAATTTTATTTTACATTCTTTAAGAAAGGGGAAGGTTGAGAAAAAAATTCAACTAAAACTAATACCAACCTAACAATCATTGGACAAATAAAAATAAACATAAACGTGGTGCATACGGGAGTCGAATTTGGGTGGGTTTGGTCAGAGTGATTACATTTGACCAAGCCTACAAAGCATTTAATGTTGCAATTTTCTTACGTGTTAATCAACTTCTAGCTCCGCGCCTGGAAATTGGTGAGAAGTTGAATGGTTAATGAAATTTTTCGTCTTCTAGATTCATATTATTCTTCACCCAAATTTCCCTTTTAATGTCCCTCGAGGAAAATGCTCTTTACTAGTCATTTTGTCACCTAGATGTTCTTCGAGAACAATACTCCTCACCCAAATATAACGACGTTCTGATCTGAATTTTACATGAGGTGATTTCTCATGTTATTTTTATATGAGAATCGAAAAAGAAATGAAGCAATCAACATAGTAATTACTTCCTCCCTCTCCAATATCGAATATTTTAGACGTTGTGTGAAGAAAAAAAAATGAAGCAACAGAGATGGGAAAGTAAATGATTGATGAAGAAATACAATAATACTTGCGTCAGAGTATAGACGTATTGGTAAACCACTTTCATATCTCATCTTTAGCATTATTACGTCTCATCACTAACTACTCTCATTCACGAACACACCCCAGAAAAACGGGTCAGGTCCAAATCCACCAGTGTCCAGTTCTTCACTTTGCTCATCCAAAATGGACCCAGCAACTTCTAACGACGAGATTGCCTTCGAGTTCCTTCCCCTCTTCCGCCTCTACAAAGACGGGCGCGTTGACCGCCTCAAGGGCACCGAGACCCTCCCGCCCTCCACCGACCCGACCACCGGAGTCCAATCCAAAGACATCGTCCTCTCACCCGAATCCGGACTCTCCGCCCGCATCTTCCTCCCCAAACTCCACAACCCGACCCAGAAACTCCCCTTCCTTCTTTACATCCACGGCGGCGCTTTCGTACTCGAGTCCCCATCCTCCCCTATCTACCACAGCTACCTCAACACCCTCACCGCCGAAGCGAACGTCGTTGCTTTGTCCATCCGCTACCGCCGCGCCCCGGAGCACCCTCTTCCCGCCGCTTTTGAAGACTCCTGGGCCGCCTTCCAATGGGCTGCCGCGCATTCAACTGGCGGCGGGCCTGAGGCGTGGCTTAACGAACACGCAGACTTTAACCGCGTGTTTGTGGCCGGCGACAGCGCCGGGGCCACTCTGGCGCACCACGTGGTGCGCCAGAGCGCAGTGGAGGGAGTTAGCGGGGTTAATATTATGGGGGCTGTTTTGTTTCATCCGTATTTCCGGGACGAGGGGCCGGATAAGCTGTTGGAGGTGATATACCCGACCGGCGGTGGGTTGGAGGATCCGAAAGTGTACCCGAGAAAGGATCCGAAACTGGGGAGCTTAGGAGTTAGGAGAGTGTTGGTCGTTGTGGCGGAGAAGGATTTTATAAAGGACAGGGGATGGGGGTATTATGAAGCCTTGAAGAAGAGTGGGTGGGGTGGAATTGTGGAGATTGAGGAGACTGAAGGAGAAGATCATGTGTTTCATTTGTTCAATCCGAGCTGTGAGAAGGCTGTTAGCTTGCTGAAGAAGGTAGCTGCATTCATGAATCAGGAGTAAGCTACTAGTTGTGCAGCTATGTGTGTAACTGTGTAGTATATGAAATCATAATAAAGGTCTGTCCATACTAGTTGAATATGAGCAGACTGTAACTTCTTATACGCATGCACTTTCGTATGTTATGATGATCGTGATCAAATTCAGAGACATCAAATTCAGAGACTTGTGTTTTCAACTGAATAAAATCTGGTAAGCATCTTGACGATTGATCGACATCAATGCAGCGCCGGACTTTGAATTGTAAAAATGCAAACCGGGAGCGAAAGACGAGTACCATTGACAAAGAAGCTTGATTTGCAGGTCATACTCTTGCTCCTTTCAATGTGTTTCACTAATATGATGAGATACCTCACTTAGAGTCTGTAAAATGAACTACAAGTATCGCGGACACCAGACTTCGTCCTTGTATAAGTTTATCAGCAATCCCATTTTCCAAATCTGCTCCCTGAAAACAAAAGAAAATTTGGGAGGAACCCAGAAAAATTAGTGATCCCTACATGAGAATAGTTCAGAACATATAAATGCTATTTAGTACTTTTAGCTGTTCCAGAAGCTAGGTAAGTTAAACCTAGCTCCCTTAATATGGTTAAAATACTATCGAATTGTAAAATTAATTTATAACATCAACATGATCTGAAAGATAACCTGGAAGTAATGAGGAGCAACCGAGTGAGTCACCTGCACTCTAGCTAGGCAACTCCAGCCTATGCTGAAGGAAAGTCTTTACACTGAGATTAGCCAACTCCACTGAATCCCACCACACTTGCTCTGCTTTAACTTTTCTTATGGGGGGAGTGATTGATGGTTGTCTGTGCTGATTTCCTTCATCTATCAAAATCCTGAACGGAAGTCTGTTCAGTTTATTGCATCCTTCTACAGTGATGGTGCACAGCGATATGCACATTACTTCTTCACTGTAAATACTCTTCAGTTCCCTTAAATTACATAACTTTAAGCTCTTCAATCTTGCAAGGTTGACTTCAGCATTGTGGATAGATTGCTCCTCTTCTATCACCTTCTCCAATTTCGGACAATGCTCAACAGAAAGTTCTTCGAGGTTACTGAGGTGTTCAATCAGTCTTGGATTGAGTACACTCTCTAAAGAGTTACAATAACTGATTTGTAGTATCTTTAGCGCACCAAGAGCTCCTGAGGGCATGAGACCCTTGCAGAGACTCTTGAAGTTTTGTAGGAAACCAAGCTCTAATGTATTTAGACAGCTTAAGTTGTTCTCCCCAGTCATTAGAATACTCTCCATTTGATCACAGTGTGTTATAACACATTTCTTCAATTTTATTGATTTTGACAAGCACCTTGACAACCGATCAACATCATAGCAGTGGAGGAGTCGCAATTCATAAGTGCGATCAGGAAGCGAAACAGGAGTACCATTGAGAAAAAAATTTCCAATGTAGTCTATACTGTTCTTTCCCAAGTCATCGCCATATGAACATATGCCGGATCTAAAACTCCGCAGAAGATTCCAATGCCCTGATCTTGTATACATATTAAACACTCTAGAGGTTGAGAATTCGACTTCAAGAACAACAATATTTCTTGAAGCAATGAGTTCTTCAACAAACTGTAAACCGAATTCACACATACAACGATATAGGAGCAATTCTTCTAGCAGACTCAGAGTTGTTAACAGTCCTTCTGGAAAACTGTCCAATTTAGTATAAGAAAGATTAAGGCGCTTCAGCTGGCGTAACTGTTCTATACCTGGAGGCAATTCTGTGATGTGAGTATACGAAAGATCCAAAACCCACAATGCCTCGAGTGTTGCTAGAGAAGGAAGACTACTTAGGTTCCAACAACTACGCATTAGTAGTGCACGCAAATTGCTTAGCTCGGCAATGGAGTCAGGTATGGAAAGAATTCCAGTGAAAGACAGATCAAGTACTCTTAACTTTGGCATGTGGCAGAAGAAATGATGCGAGATACCACTGGCCATAGAGCTATACTGCAGCAGCAGACAGGAGAGCTTGGAGCACAATGGTCGGCTAGGAAGGCAATTCAATTCATTAAACATCATTGAAATTCTCTCAACATCTTCAATCCCATCCTCACCAAGTGATGCCTTTTCTACTCCAACCCCAGCACTAATGACGGATCTAGGACCCGTATTTGTAATACCAATAGCCATATCTCTTATTAAGTCATGCATTTTAACACATTCAACACCACCATCTACATCAACACTGTCCAGCAGGCAAGAATCTTTAAGATCAGCCAAAATCATTTCTCCCTTCCATATATTGGCCTGTATCCTTCCCCCATCACCAAGCAAACCCTCCCACATCCAATATTCTATGAGCTCTTTTGCATCAATTTGATGATCTTCAGGATACAATGCACAATATAGAAAACATGATCGAGTAGTGTCATCCTTTAATCTTTCATAACTGAATCTCAAACGTGAATACACCAGCTCTTCCATTCCTTCCACATTAGCAGCAGAACCTCTTAAGGATGTCAATGCATTTCGCCACTCAACTTCATCACTTACTTTTCTCAAAGCTCTTCCAACTGTGATAATAGCTAGTGGAAGACCACCAAATTCTTTTACCATTGCCCTTGCTAAATTACTAATATTTGGATCTTGTAAAACAACAGAACCAACTTTATCAGTGAAAAGGGTCCAAGATTCTGCCTCAGAGAGAACTTTTACCTCCACCTCTTTGTTTGTCTCCATGCCTCTACACACCCTTAACGATCTAGTAGTTAATATGAGCTTGCAGCCATTGGCCCTCGTAGGTGTAGGAATTCCAATATCTTCCAAGGAAAAGGGTATCCATACATCATCCAGAATTAGTAAAAGCCTCTTCCTTCTTTGTAATGCTTTCTGCAACTCTGCAGCCTTGTCCATCATATTCCAATCTTCGGGGAGATTCAACCTCACGGCTTGGGCAATTGCCATTTGCAATTTCTCGGGGTTGGACTCCTTTGGTATTGTGACCCAAACAACATTGTCAAAGCAAGTGATCATCCCTTCTGTCATCACTTTTTTAAGTCTGTTATTTATTTCTTTCAGAATTGTTGTTTTTCCAACCCCACCCATTCCAAAAACACCAATCCTTTGCACTTCATAATCTGCTATTAAATGCTCCCATATCTCTTCCAATTTTTTTTTACTTGTTTCACTATTCACCGCTACTGTCACAGGAAGCATCTTTATATTCTCTAACAACAAGTGAGCCAATGAATCATCTTGAAACTGTCCTCTCCTGAGAAGCTCATCCACCTCCTGAATCCTCCTTTCAACAAGTTTCCCCAACTTCATCCGAGAGAAATAATTTGGAAGACACCCAAATGAACATCTTTTCTCTTGCCACGATAGTAGGCTATTCAGCTTTTCATTGTCAAAGCTCTGAACAGTTCTCAACCACAACTTCACCTGTTCTGTAGGTTCCTTTCCTTCTTGGAGACATGTTTCCTCCAGTTTTGTATTTACATCCGCCACAAGTGCTCTTAACTCCTCCATTTTTGACCTCAATTCTTCTATCTTTGCTTTTGCATTGTAGTCAAAGTACTTGCAGTGCCGTCCTGCTCTTTGTTGTATAACATTTTTGGAACATAAGCAACTCAAAATGGCGACCACAACTGGAACACACTCCATATTTCCTAAAACAAGCAGGAAAGCTTCAAATAAATCCAAAGTTCATAAACAATGAGATATTACAACTGGTTATCTGATCCCATTTTTCCTCGACTCATTGCCCACTAACAAGCTATAACCGCCAAAAGTAAAAGCGCAGATCAAAGCAAAGCAATTCAATGAGACGTACAGTCGTACACAAAACACAAATAGGCAGAGAAAAACCTAATTCAAAGTTTCAAACTACTACAAATATAAGCAGAAAACTACAGTAACAGGAAAGCATCACAAGAATTATATATCCAACAAAACTATTGCAGAATCAAACAGAGAAGGTTAGGCGGAAGCTAAATTTTGAACAAATGTAAAGATAGAGAAGAAAGTTGCACACCTGGAGATCAAATGGGCAGAGAAGCAAATACAAAGGTCAACAAGCAGCATAAAACTTTGTACTTGGTTTTGTGAAACGATGAGAAGAACAGAGAAACTTATAACTAATAAAATATATATATTCTCATGAGTCTCATCAACTTTGTACACAGAAAAAAAAAGTAGATATTATTAATATCAATCAACATAATCAACAAACAAAGGAAGTGTAGCAAAGGTAGGGCCAGATGGAGCCAGAGAGGCACAGGCGTTAAGTTCAAAGACTTCCTTGCAGGCTCCAATGAAAGAAGAACCCAATGAATCTTCGTCAATTTCTGCGAGGAAAGCACACTCTTTGATTAGGGCTAATCTCATTACCCTGTCTTTTTTTTTTTTTTTGTAAAGTGAAAAAGAAATTTTAAAACATTTAACTTGTTATGTTTTAAGGACTCAAATGTAGACTGCAGTATCTCCAGGAAAGAAATTGCGGTAAGGAAATCCCATTGTTACTAGGAAAAGAGGTATACCTCGGTTCCTTATTTCGGACTGACATTGGCGCCGACGTCAGGTTGTTGTTAGTCAATCGTTGTCGAAGTGTTTAGGTTAACACATCAGAAAATAATAAACTCGAATATGTAAGTGTCATCTTCATCCAATAAATCAGAGCCATACTTCTCGATCTCCTGATTCTCCTCCATGGGGTAGGCGCTTGGATCTTCTCTTCCGCCGTCCAAAACGAATACAGTTGTATTGCGTCTGTTAAATTCTTGATCTTCTCATCGATGGTTAGAGGCACATTCGAATTTTCTTGCCGGCTTATGGTATTCGCTAGAGGATATATATATATATATATATATATATATATATATATGTGTGTGTGTGTAATTACATTTTCTAGTGTTGCGTAGATATGGCACCATCACACAGGTCTTGAAAACACATCTGTTTTCGTTTTGTCTTATCCGTGCTGGTGCATTACTCTAGGTACCTATGGTAAATTTTCTCATCACACTATTACTATATTAATGTTACAAGCTAGGTCACTAGATGGATGACCAAAAAATATTGTGGTCATCTGTTTTTGGAATTTTTTTTAGAGAAACACGTCAAATTTTATTGAGAAAACTAAGTCATACAGTGGTCAGCAACAAAGCTGCCAATACTAGAAGGTACCTGACCATACCAGGATAAATTACAACTAGAACTAAGAGCCAGTTTTGCTAACATATCCACAACAGAATTGGACTCCTAAAAACATGGACGAAAGAAAAACACGATAAGGAACGTAACAGAAAAATAACATCTCCGACTACACTTCCATAACCAGAAGCATCTTCTTCCTCATACTTGGTATCATTGACTAACTTCAAACAATCAGATTCAAAGGGAGCCAATTTATGTTCAACAGCAAAATGACACGCCAATCTACCAGCCACAGCCTCAACTAGCAAAGGCACTGAAACATTATTGACCTTAATCCAGCATCCTCCCACAATCTCAGAATAAGAATCACGAATAATAACACACAAAGCCCCACAATTGGAAAACTGATCAAAGGCACCATCAACATTTGCCTTAAGCCACGGGGGGGGGGGGGGGGGGGGGGGGGAACCAAGGTCTAATTACTCGCGGTTTAGTCCTCCTTTGGTGACCAACAGACCTAAAAAGATTCAACTTATGAGAAGCTCCAAATCGAAGACGTTCAGGAGAAGAAAATTTTTCTTTTCAAACTCTATTGTTTCTTTCCTTCCAAATTGACCATAAAGTCCACAGTAACAAGGAGAAATCATCCCAAGAGAGAACAGTGAAACAAAGAGTGAACCAATACAAACAAGAACCGATATTTTGGTAAGAGAGAATCCCTCTAAGGCTGGGGCAAGAACTGAGAATCTCAATGACAAAAGGACAATCCCTAGTAACAACTTCAATTGTCTCCACTTCTGCATTACAAAGATAACAACCTTCGTTGATGAAAACGTGCTTCCTGCGAAGCTGAGAAACAGTAGGAAGAATAGAAGAGCAAATTTTCCGAGCATAAACCTTAACTTTACCAGGAACATTAACAGACCAGATCCCTTTCCAAATATCAGTAAGTGACACCCCACCAGAACTAGAAGCATGTGAATGTAAAACTCAACCCCTAGGAAGTAAGCTAATATAGTAGTAAATAATCCTTTATCATCAAATTTTGGACTTAATATGTATCAAATTTAAGACGAGAAAATAAATTTCAGGTGTATTAAATCTCAAATTTTGAGTTGAATCTGGAGTGAGTACCATCGTATTCAGCTCACACTATATAGATTTCTTAAGATGATCACACTATAATTAATGATATACGAAAATGTGGTTTGGGTGCTGTGTTCAGATCATGCCTGGCTTTGCATTTACATTTGATTCGTAGCCCTTGATTCATGATTGAACGGATAATGGATGGCTTTCTTTTCTATCACTGTGAAGTTCATTTAGCCAACATTTCCAAAAGGAGAAAATTATGCTTAATACCTTGTACTTTTGGGGTTTCATCATTTCAGTCCTTGAACTTTCAATTTAATCAGGAAAGTCTTTGTATTCTTCGTTCTCATCAAGCCGATCCATTCCGTTACTAATCCGTCAAATGTCTCCATCCAATTGCTCACCTGACAATTAAAAATCTGACATATCAGCTTGTCGAACCTTTTTGCAGGGAAACTTCCCAAAATACTCATCAGTTTCCCATCACCGCACTTTGGTTCATCCATGTCTAAACTTTTTTGTTAATTTCATCTCAAATGAGAATAATCAACATCAACTCTTCAATTTACAAACCCATAAATTGTAATGGCAAATTCGATATGTGAAAAAAAAAACCTGAGTAAGGAGGGAGAGAGAGAGAGAGAGAGAGAGAGAGAGAGAGAGATCGATTGAAGAGGTAGTAATAAATTTCATGCTCTGTAAAATCCCAACTCCCAAGCAAAACTCATCATTCATAGTAACCCAAAACACTAACAACCAACACCTCGCACACTAATCCCAGAGAAAAAAAGATTGATACTGGGTCTTTGAAGAATTTGGATGGAGAAAGTGAGAAAGATATGATGAAAATCTGAAAAGCCAAAGATATGACCATCTATCACAATTTGTATTTGCTATTTGGTAAATCTTGTCTTTTCTCCTCTATGAGGAGTAAATAGAATTCATCTTGAATTGAGAAAATGAGGATTTTTGGTTTCTTTTTGTGTGTTGGACTAGAATAACTCGATTAAACCTGAAATTGCAATTCCACTTCTCTAATCCGATATTGTTCAACCCTTGTACGGAAAACATAATCAAACTCCTAATCTTTAACTTTCCCAACACAAAGTTCAGAACAGATTCACAAACAGAGTTAGCAACCAAAAATTAAATCTTATTCTATTTCACAGACAAAACAAGCAGTTAAGATATTTGAAACTGGGTACCTCAAGAAAGTAAATTTCTCCCTCTAGCATCTAAACCCTGGCGGTTTCTTTGTGCTTGCCATACAAATCTGGGGGTACTACGACGGCGACTTTAGAGTTGGTGGCGGTAGAGAAGGGCACTATCAGAGCAGAGCAATTCTCATCTTAGAACAAAGAAAAAACTGATGGGTATTTAGGAAGTTTCCCTTCAAAAAGGTCCTACAAGCTGATATGTCAGGTCTACAATTGACAGGTCAGCAAATGGATGGAGACATTTGACCGATTAATGACGGAATGGATCGACTTGATGAGATCGGAGAGTACATGGATTTTTCTGATTAAATTAAAAGTTCAGAGACTGAACTGATGAAACCTCAAAAGTACAAGGTAGTTAGCAGAATTTTCTCATTTCCAAAAAGAAACAAGACATCTATAACTTGCAAGCTTGATTGGATTCACACGTGTCTGATCTTTATTAATTCTCATCTGCAGTCTATTAGTTTTGATTATTGTCGATAGACACTCAAAACACTCAATTTGTATACGTTTTATTTCTATAACAAAACGATTAAACGGAAGATATGTAGAAATGTATAATCAAGTAAGGAAAATGTTTTAGCGCCATAATATAGCGCCAGATTTGGCGCCGCAATCCCACGTGGTATGTCCCGTCACCTTGTCATGTCAGTAATTACAATAATCACAAAATGTCATTTTTGAATAAAAAAACAATCATATCCTTGCTAATCCAATGTTTTTAGATTATTATTAAAAAAATTGTAGTTTTTTTTATACCATTGTTTCAGGATAAAATAATTGTGTACTATTGAATGATATGTGGGCCTATATATAAGCATTACAAAACCACAATCCCGTAGGATTCGGAGTCCTAATCTATTACGGAGATGCTAATCTATCTCCTAACAGGAAACATATTAGGCTAAGACACACACAAGGGTAGAATAGTAATTCTCCCGGAACACTCCCCTTGTGTCGTATGCCTAGGTTGCATGGCGCACAACGTTGCCTCGGTAAAAACCTTGTCAAGCAAAACAAAAACCTCTTGGGTAAAACAAAAGCTTGATCGAAGGGAAAAAGAGCATAACGCACCAACTACTTAATGATCTTAACATGTGATGTAGACTCCCCCTGAAGTCTACCAAACTCTAGAGTTCCGATAAACGACGCATGCCAATTCTCTTCACATGTTTCACAAAAGTAGATTTAGGCAAAAACTTTGTGAACAAATCCGCAACATTGGATTATGAACTCACTTGATTGATCTGAACATTCAAGAACTTCTGTTGTTGAACGTTGTAGAAGAACTTAGGCGAAATATGCTTGGTGTTGTCTCCCTTGATGAAACCTAACTTTGTCTGCTCTATGCAAGCAGCATTATCTTCATAAATGCTTGTAGGTTGATCAGTTGTAGAGACTAATCCACAAGAATCACGAATATGGCGCACAAGTGATCGTAGCCAAACACATTCTTTAACTGTTTCATGGAGAGCGATGATCTCCGCGTGATTCGAAGAAGTAGCAACAAGAGTTTGCTTAATAGATCTCCAAGATATCGCCGTATTCCCAATGGTAAACACATAACCGGTTTGAGAACGAGCCTTGTGAGGGTCAGAGAGATACCATGCGTCGGCATAACCAACTAACAAGTTGTTTAGAGTCTTTGCATCGGGGGAAAGAGCTGCACGAGACCGGTTGCTGCTCTCGGCACCATGCACGGTCTCCACGCCATGGCGACCGGCGGCGTCGCTGCGGCGTATGGCGGCAAGGCCGGGGTAGGCGACGGCGGTGGTGTGGGGAGATACCGTGGCGGTGTTCTCTCTGCAATAGGGGTAGAACAATCCCATGTCAAGGGAACCTTTCAAGTATCGAAACAAATGCTTGATTCCATTCCAATGACGTAGCGTAGGCGCGGAGTTAAATCTAGCTAATAAGTTCACTGCGAAAGATATGTCCGGTCTAGTGCATTGAGCAAGATACAATAGTGCCCCAATGACACTAAGGTATGGAACTTCAAGACCAAGAACTTCTTCATCATCCTCTTTAGGACGGAAGGGATCCTTCTTGATATCTAGACTTCGGACGACCATGGGAGTAGACAATGGACTGCATAGATCCATATTGAAACGTCGAAGCATCTTCTGCGTGTAATTTGACTGATGCACTAAGATGCCGTCGGCCCTATGCACAAGTTCAAGGCCGAGACAGAATTTCGTCCTCCCTAGGTCTTTCATCTCAAATTCCGACTTCAAATAAGACACGGTCTCTTCAATCTCATCAAGAGTACCGATTATGTTCATGTCATCAACGTAGACCGCAACGATGTCGAATCCGGAATTTATCTTTCGTATGAACACGCATGGGCATAGTTCATCATTCTTGTAACCCCTTCTCACCAAGTATTAATGCAACCGTTTGTACCACATTCTTCCGGATTGCTTCAACCCGTACAATGAACGACGTAATCTGACTGCATGAGCACTCCGTGGTCTGGAGGCACTCGATGGAGGTAAAGGTAGTCCATCTGGAGCTTTCATGTATATCTCTGTGTCAAGATCCCCATAAAGATAAGCTGTGACCACATCCATAAGCTGCATGTTTAGTCTTTCGGACACTACCAGACTAATAAGGTAGCGGAAGGTAATGATGTCCATAACAGGAGAATAAGTCTCGTCATAGTCAATGCCAGGTCGTTGTGAGAATCCTTACGCCACGAGTCTTGCCTTATAACGCACGATCTCGTTCATCTCATTACGCTTACGAACGAAGACCCATTTATGTCCAACTGGTTTGACATCTCTTGGAGTCAATTCAACCTTTTCGAAGACTTCTCTCTTCGCTAATGAGTCAAGTTCTGCCTGGATTGCTTCCTTCCACTTCGGCCAATCTGCTCTGCGTTCACATTCAACTACAGAACGAGGTTCAACGTCGTCTTCAGATATGATCTCATGTGCGACGGAATAAGCGAAAACGTCATCAATGTATGTAGTGGCTCGGTTTTAGACCGATTGCTCACTTGTGTAGTTCACTAAAATTACGTTGTTCTCTGGCATCAAACAAGGTTCCATAGCGTCCCACAGTAATACTTGAGTTGATTCATGGACATAGCTGTAATCAGAGACAACTTCATACGATGGTGATTCATCGTTGATGATGCGCTGTGCCTTAGTCGTTCGCTTCTTTCTAGGTTTTGAATCCCTAGAGTTTATCGGTCTCCCCCTTTTCCTTTGAGGAGCCGAGGCCGAAGCTTCTCCATGCCGGGCCATCTCAGCATCATCGCCACAAGGGGCGCCGGCAACACCACGGCGTACGGTGGTGCCGCCGCCGGCCTCCGTCCCACTGTCAGGGGCGGTGCCAACGTTGCTAGGTCCAGGAGCTTGTCTTCCACGCCCATATTTCGGGACATCCAACCGTGCCGGTACATTTTCAGTGGGTATGTTCGATCTCGTCATTTTAGCAATATCTACAAAGCCGTCAGGCATCGAATCCGCGACTTTCTGGAGGTCGATAATGCGTTGCACTTCTAACTCACTTTGAGCAGTGCGGGGATCATAATGAGACATAGTGGGGACACACCACGTCAATTCCTGATGTTCATTTGGAATGATTACATTCCCATCTCCCCCTAACGACAGGAAGCATGTCTCATTAAAGTGACAATCTGCAAATCTTGCAGTAAAGAGATCTCTGGGGGTTGGTTCTATAGCGGATAATCGTCCGGGAATTATAGCCAACATAGATACCTAATCGTCTTTGAGGACCCATCTTAGTACGCAGCGATGGTGTAATAGACACATAGACGGCGCAACCAAAGATGCGTAAGTGTAAAATATTGGGTTCATAACAAGTGACCATCTAGTACGCACTAAACGCTTAGTTAGCCGCGGGTCGGAAACGAATAAGTGTCGCTGCATGCAACACTGCATATCCCCACGCAGAGACCGGTAGGTTAGTACCCATAACCATTGCCCGAGCAACAAGCTAAATACGCTTGATAGTAGCCTCTGCTAGACCGTTCTGTGAATGAACATGAGGAACGGGATGTTCAACTTCGATCCCAGTAATCATCAAAAGTTTTGGAGGTGAATTCTCCAGCATTATCCAAACGAATGGATTTGATAGGATAGTTGGGGTGGTGAGCCCGAAGTTTGATGATCTCATCTAATAACTTAGCAAATGCAACATTCCTTGTGGATAGCAAAGCGACGTGTGATCAACGCGTCGATGCATCAACCAATACCATAAAATATCAAAAAGGTCCGCATTCTGGTTGAATAGGTCCACAAATGTCACCTTGGATACGTTGTAAGAATGGAATGTTCTCGGTCGAAGCCTTAGCAAAAGAAGGACTTCTTTGAAATTTAGCAAGAGAACAAGCTTTGCAAAACGAGCGATGGGCATCAGAAATTTCCATGGAGGCATTATAAAGCACGGGAGGCATCACAAGCTCCTGTGACGGAGGGGATGCCGCCACTGACGGCATGAAATCCGTGGAGCTGCCGAGTGAGGCATGCTCAGCTACACCGTGCGGTGCACGGGTGAGGTGATCCTCCAATCGCTTCCGGGACTTGAAAAATGGATGACCATGTGAATTCTTAAGAATTCTAATCATCATATCACGTCCAGGGTGCCCGAGACGGGCATGCCAAAGCATATAAGAGTCCGAATCACAAAAGTTGCGTTCAACTGCATATGATTCAAAGATTCGAATGGAAGTAAGATACAAATCATTCCCAAGACTCTGCATCTTCTCTAAGATGTGGCACTGGCCTGCTTTCTCAGAGGTAACACAAAGATATTCCTCTCCATTCTCAACATAAGTATCGAGGTGAAAACCATTGGCACGTATGTCCTTAAAACTTAGCAAGGTGCGGGGAGACTTCGGCGCATAAAGAGCGTCTACGACATTGATAGTCGTACCATTAGGCAACATGAAAGAAGCAATGCCTCTTCCTTGAATGATGGATTTCGAGCCAATCATTGTAGTCATCGAAGAAGTCGAAAACACTAGATCCGTGAGAAACTGCCTGTGCCGTAGGACATTGTGGGTGGTTCCGCAATCAGCTAGACATTCGATTTCGCCGCGGGACATCTACAAAATGACAATTAAGAGAGTCAGCAACACGGGAACAATTCTATACAATACGCCATAGGATATTGTAAGAAAGGGAATCAAAACAAAGCGCAATCCCATCGAATGTATCACATGGCAATAATACTACATTCTTTAACTAAAGAGTTGGAAATCATGGTATTGAAGCAGTGAAATACCAAACAGTAAACTAGGGTGGTAGAAACCATCCAAAAATGTTGTGTATACACACACAAAGAGTGCCGGTAAGTGCATATAACAGACTTGGAGAAAACCGGAAAAACGAACTGGAAAACCATGTCAAAAGAACTCAAAACCGGGTGAATTTTGGATGAGTAAAACGTGGCAGCATGGACTTCTGAAGTATGTCGGAAAATGATGAGAAACAACGAAAAAATCGTCGGAAAACTCGCCGGAAAACCGGCAACACCGATTACCGGAAAACTGGCCGGCGGCTGCCGGAACTGGCCGGTATGGAGGCCAAAACTTCAGGTCCGACAAGGGATGCCGGCAGGAACCGGGTGGCGGTGCCGGAAACGCCGGGATTTGGCCATAAGGCGGCGAATACGCCGGCAAAACGTGCCGGAAACGCCGAACAGTAACCGGGTCCGGCCAAGGGCAAAACGACGTCGTTTTTTGACGTTCCGA
Source organism: Argentina anserina (assembly GCF_933775445.1). Lineage (NCBI taxonomy): Eukaryota > Viridiplantae > Streptophyta > Magnoliopsida > Rosales > Rosaceae > Argentina > Argentina anserina. Next base: position 4,155,778 of record NC_065873.1, on the reverse strand, counting down.
GGTTCGTTTTCCAAAATTTAAGTTCCAAATTCACAATGTAGTGCTATTGGGGTCCCATGTAACCCAAAAGCGTCCAATTTAAAAACCACGTGAGTTGCACACGTTGATCATTATGCTAAGTATAGGGTAAATAAGATTCTCAAAGAGATCGCCTTGTAAGCAAGAGAATGAGAAATTTTATTGAATGCCAGTCTTTAATACATCACGCATGAACTTCTAATTCCAAAATCAAAAGACTATTACAAAGTCAATGAAAATAACAATGGCGGTCGGCCATAACAATACTTGAATCATAAAGCTAAAGAAGCTAAAACGACTAGTCAAAGTCGGGAGTGTCCATGGTAGCGGCCGGAGGCCTAGCCTTAGAGGCAAGGGGCTCGGACTTCATGGAGATATGGTGAGTCTCGATCTCATGGTCCTCATCCACATGATTCGATTCGGGTTGTAGAAACTTCTTGTAGGCGGAGTAAGCCTTGATCATCTCGATGCAAACGGCGATACTCATGATCGCACCCAAAACAGCGGTCCACTCAGGCGACCACACGAAAATCGATTAACTTCCCTTTCAAAACAATCGTGACTCCCCCTGGACCATCACACAGAAAACATCGACCAAGAGGGGAAACCCATCTCTCGATAGTCTCATCGGCGTTATAAGAAAGGCCGGAATTAAGACAAGAAGAAGGCTAATAGCGCCCGATATAAACGTTTATGAAAAATTTACCTTTGGGGCACGTTTGTTTTCCCGGACTGTCTAATTCTGGACTAAGTCTTTACTTAATTTCGGACTGTGCTGGCTCAGATTAGGGTACAGTAATTTGTAACCCATGTTTGGTGCAGTCTCGGACTAACGAACAAAATTAGCATAATAGTCCAGTCTCACGTTTGACGAACCACCAGCCTAAATAAGTTTTATTACTTAATTATTTTTCGAATTATAACAAGCCTTATTCAATAATAACATGGTATGTTTCATATAAGCAATCTTACTTCTTGATTTGCATATTTCTTGTAACAATTGGCTTATAATGGAACAACCTTCTCACATTCTTAAGCTCAAAAGGGTAGTTGTTCTAGGGGTTCTCATCTCTTATCCTACAACTTACTACGAAACCAAGAACAACCCACCAGTGTGATCTAGAAGCAAGAATTTTCATCATTGTTTCTAAATTTTAGATGTTCAAGCTTTTCCCTTGCCTCCCCTGTTTAGCCAGCAGTACCTCCCAATCAAGAACTGTATCCTTGAGCCTTGCTCCATAATTTTTTTCTGAGCACCTTCTGGAAGTCTCCTTTAGGCCAATATGTTCCGGATGACTGCAAGATGTTAATAGCATGAAAGAGATTCTATGTCATGTATCTAGTTCGAAATAATTATCAATCTTCAAGATACTGGAATTTCTAGGAGCAGCAAAAGAGTACAATAACTCATACCTGGATAATAACAAACTTCAATATGCCAGCCCTCTCCAGAGCAACCAAAGCCATATGAGTCAAGCTTGGTCTTGCACGATGAAATGGCAATGATGCTTCTGGCTGCACTAGTAAACGGAAATCAGTTTTCCATGAATTCATAAAATATGGTCAATGAAATAGAGGGATGAACTTGAAAAGGCCAATTTGAACTTTTCTCAAACCATTTGCACTTTTAATGTTAGTTCATGCAGTAAGGGTGATGTACCAGAAGTGTTTCTTCTTATAGATTTTGTCGTGGTTTTAAACTCTTTTTAATTGCACACTGACTTAAGCAGCCTAATTTGTTTACCCTATATTGAACCACAATAGTTAACATATAGGAGAAGCATAGGAAGATACAGGGGCTCTATGAAAGGCAAGGAAGTATAATAGATAGTTACTGATTCATGAAAATGACACAGAAACCATTTAAATCAAAATGTATATGCTAGGTCGACCATGTCGAACATAAGACCTTCAAAATTCAGATTCAATTCAGATTCAACTCAAGTATAACAATCTTCTAAATTGCTTAACCAAAATAAATTAACTGAGGGATAAATCCAGGACTTTCTTAATGAGATATGCATATCCTCATTCCTCAACAATGCAACTACAGAAACAAATACACGCAAAAGAGAGTTTCAGATTCAACATCAGATTGAATCGAAACTCCGATTGGACATAATAAACTTATTAATTACACTGCATTAAAATCCATATATTTAAGCAGATGAACCAGATATTTGGGATATCATGAATATGTTACCCATGTGAACAAAACCTACAAGGGTAAAAAAAAACCAATTGATCAATCATAGAGGAGAAAGACAAAGATTGTGTCTTTGTCTGACTCCATTCAAATACTTTGACTACGTTCCATCTAAACATGTCAAATTACAGCTCTATATACTAAATCCTTCTGTATATTACAAGGGAAAAGGTATTGGAGCACTGCTACAACGCAGAAACTCATTGATAAATAAGGCAAGTAAATTGGATCAAACTGAACCCTACTGCCCAAACCCAGATAGCAGATCCTAATAAGCATGGGAATATATCAAAAACAAGTACGTTCAACATTCAACTAAAGCTAGAATTGGCCCAATTTATGCAGAAAACCTAAGAACCATCAATGGGTATTAAGATTCCAGAAGATTAACAAAGCTCATAACCATTGAGAAAAGAAAACATTGCTGAGGGAGACAGAGAGAGAGGAAACACGAAACCTTTTGTTGCAAAACGTCAGGTCTGTCGAAATGTTCAGACATTCTGATGCTGCAGACATCTTCCATGTAGGACAGCTTCTTTGCATAACCCAAGGACATGGTTGAATTGGGTACTTTCTTCTCGAGAGAAACACCGTGCGTCTTTGGAGTAACAACTGATGAGTTTATGACTCCATCCTCTCCTCCTCCGCCGCAGTTATCAACTTCACCGTGCCGGCATCCAGCGCCTTCTTATAAGAATCAAACACTGATTCCAGCAGGTGGTTTACCTCGTTGTTCTGCCGCCGCATAACCCCAATCTCCTCCATCCAAGATTGGAGGCGTCGTCTTCTTTGTGGCATCGCCGCATTGGCGTCTAATCGGAAGATTCAGCTTCAGATTAATAGAGAGAGAGAACCTGGTGTAGAGGCGTTGATGAGAGGAGGCGAGAGTGAGTGAGGGAGAAAGGAGGCGAGGGATTACGCAGTCCGCCCGAATTCAGCGCCTCTCCACAATCCTGAAAATCTGCAACGCGCGGATTAGCTAATCTCATTAAAGTTAATCCCGTGTTTTCCCAAACAAGGGTTTCGGATTAACTTGTTGGACTATAGAGTCTAATCCCTACTAATCCGGTGTAACAAACGTGCCCTTGAAGGTTTGTAATATACTGAAGTAGCTTCTCTTGAGTGAAGTCCTTGCTTGTGAATTTCGCGTTTCTTGCGTGAATATGCGGGAGGAGAAATTTTGAATGTTTTGATGCGGGGACTTGCGGGGCAAAAAGATGTTTTTGCGGAGCGAATGCGGAGGAGACCCTGCGGGGCTGCGTGCAGGGGCTGCGGGGCTACGTCGCGTGCAGGGCTGCGGGGGCTGGGCCGCGTGCAGGGGCTGCGTCGCGTGCAGGGAAGGCTGCGTGCGGGGGTGCGTGCGGAGCTGTAGGGGGGCTGCAGGGGCTGTGTGCGTGGCTGGGAGCAGGGGCTGCGATGCGGCGGCAAGCAGGAGGCGTGCCGGCGAGGAGATGCCGGAGGCCGGAATCGACGGCAGCCGGCGGAGGAATAGAAAAAAAAAATTCTATGGCTCTAAAAGTTCAGGGTTTTAGGGCAACGTGCTGATAACGTGTTTCAGGATGAAATAATTGTGTATTATTTAATGATATGGAGGCCTATATATAGGCATTACAAAACCACAATCCCGTAGGATTCAGAGTCCTAATCTATTACGGAGATGCTAATCTATCTCCTAACATGAAACCTATTAGGCTAAGACACACACAAGGGTAGAATAGTAATTCTCCCGGAACAACCATTTATTTTTTTTCAAAATGCTTTTAAAATGTAATTAAAAATAAGATTTATACAAATATGCTTTAAATATATATATATATGTGTGTGCGCGTGTGTGTAGGGTGCCTATATGGTAATTGTATTAATTAATTATAGTCATTAATTAATTGTAAATGTAAATTAATTAAATAAGAAAGTCATGAATCTTAACATATTAATTTGTCACTAAATAGATTACCATCGACATAATTGTATTAAATATGGTATTAATTAAGATATGTATACTCTAGGAAAAATAACATTTGTTACCTTACATATCCCTTTAAATCGATTATACTCGAACAAAAGAATATTCTTTTTCAGAAAGAAACCAAAAGAATTTTACCAAAAGTTTCCATCTAAATATAAATGTTGTAGTTACCTTACATCGTCTGAAATTTTAAAATAAATATATTTTGTGCATATATATATATATATATATTTCGCACGTGCACACACATATTTCAAACATACTTTTGTAAATTTTATATTTTTTAAATTGTATTTTAGAAACATTATTGTGATGAAAAAGAAAAAAAAATAAAAAGAACAAAAAAATATATTTTTATAATAATTTAGAACTGTTGGATTAATAAGGATATGATTGTCTTTTCATTTAAAATAATATTTTAATATAATTTTAATTATTAATGTAGCAATGTGACGTGACATGCTACGTATGATTGCGGCGTCAGATTTGGCGTTATAATATGAGTTAGTAGCACTCCTCAATCAAGTAAATCAACCTTGTTCTTCATTGCATTACATAGGTGTGTACCACTGAGGTTGTTTCAAAACGATAACAACGGCGGAAGTTCTCTCTCTCTCTCTCTCTCTCAAATAAACATGGGACAATTCATGTGGTGGTTACCCCAATAATCTGAACGAGTCTGACTCAACTCTCGTCGGAATTGGTCTCGGGCGGATGGAAAGCGTGACTTACTCGGTCTGGCTTTGATTCTAATCCATAGCTCTTGTCGTATGTCTTACCAGCTTAGGTACTGAATTGAAGAATACTACTTCTAGTCCAAAATTGAATGCTAACGTTGTGATTGATTCTGGGTTCTGAATATCTATGCTGAATTAAAAGAAATTGCATTTTATTTGAACTGGGGTTTGATTGCTATACTTAAAGAGTGTAGTAGTTATATTATTATACGAATCGAGAGTGAGGCTAAACTTTTATTTGCTTGCTCAGAAACATGGGTGATAGCTAGGTCATATCTTCCATCTATGAAGCCTGAATCTGAGAAAGCTGTTGATTTGATGAATAGGTTGGTCTCCTTCATCAATGAATTAGTGGAGTAGGCGAGTAGCTAGGGAAATTTGTAACGAACATGTATGAGAAAATTAGGGACTTTCTGCTCTGGTCTAGTACCACTCTGGTCCAACGCTGTCGACCGTTTACCCCTCTTCATATTTATTTAACCTTAATTACTGATTCAACAAAAACAGTAACTAACGATTTCAGCCGTTAGTTGGATCTGTATGGACGAATGAGGATTGGACCAGAGTGGTCTCGGACCATTCCAGAATACTTCGAGGAAATTATAGATTCATTGGGAAGAATAACAGATTTGAAAGCCACAACAACAAATCAACCAGAACGTACATCATGTTCCTTTCAATTGATGCGATTAACAGTAGTAGATGCAAAATCACCTGTCATTTTTATGTCAATATTATCTCTTTAGACACTATCTAAATTAATTGTGTTATAATCGTATTCATCTTTCAGTCATCCACCATTCAAAATCACCATCAATTAATTAACACCATGCTTCTTTTGATATATATATATATATATATATATATATATATATATAGTCTCTATCCAGAGTGAAGCTTCACTCTGAAATTTCAGAGTGAAGTTCCAAATTTGACACATTTTTCGGTCAAATGTTTTCACCATAAGCGATTCAATATTTAGGTATGCTATTCAAGATCATCTCTACAAAATTTCATCTGATTCGGACATCGTTAAGGTATTAAAATTAGATTAAATCAATGAATGAATTAAAACTGTTCAACGTGAACCGTTCGTGTAAATATCAATTTTGAAAGCTCAAACCATTGTCAAATTGGATGAAACTTTGTAGTGATGATCTTGAATAACATACCTAAATATTGAATCGTTTATGGTGAAAAAATTTGACCGAAAAGTGTGCCAAAATTAGAACTTCACTCTGAAATCTGCATATGAATAAATCCTAAATTACTATTTACATGATCGACTTCTCTTTAACAAACTTAAACCAAATTTACCATTACACCACAAAATTACAAGTTCGAACATATCATGCATTCTAATTTGACTAATTACAAACTTTTTAGACACCAATACAATTAGATCCTTAGGGGATCATCTAATCATGCAAGATTTCAATTAATATTTAGATTGACTTAGGGCCTAATCTAAATTTGCATGCAATCGAATTCAATACACTTAGAGTAGAAATCAAATAAGATTACATTTAAGCACAAAATCTTTGTTGGAGACATGTTTCATGTATGGCGTTACCCACCATGATTTCACATGTAAATTTCCAGATTTTTTACCACTTTTAATCAACACAAACCGAACCTACTTAGCGCATGATTCGATTTGTGTCAATATGGTTGATGAATCTAGTACTCAAAACATAATCTTAGGGACTGCATCTTAGCACTAAATTCATATGCAGATATCTGAAAATTATCTAGAAGTATAAGAAAGATGATTAGAACACAACAATAGAAATACAAACTAATTAATTATAGGAAACCATCAATTTGGCAAAGAACCAAAAATCCAATAAAAAAATCTAAAAATTTCGATTCTTAATACAAAACAATAATCCCACATAAACATCATACTACAATCTTCATAGACAAAGTATTGTAGAAAATCAAAAACGAACAAACCTATGAAGAAGAGTTGCGAGAATCACACGTTGTAGGAACCTTGTAGGTGTGTCTTCAATGGTGATTTCGGTGGAGATGGAACTTGTATATGGGGGAGAATGACTTGCTTTTTTGGTGAAGGATGTTTGAGGTAGTATTTTGGCAAAGGTTTTGCTCTTTATGTAAAAGAGAAGTGATGATTTTTCTTTCTGAATGATGTGCTATTTATAGAAAAGTTTTGACACTTTGAATATTATAGCTTGGACTTTTTCTCCTCAATTTCTTTCAATTTATTTTTGTCATTGGTGGGTACAATCTCCTTTGATAAATTCCTTCTTTTTCTTCGTTTTTGGTGTCTCATTCTTTCTCTTTTGCATTATCTATTTTTATTCTCTTCCTTTTTCTTTTTTCTCAAGTTCTTTCACTTATTTTTGTCTTTGGTGGGTGCAATCTTCTTTGATAAATTCTTTATTTTTCTCCTTTGTATGTATCTCATTCTTTCTTTATTTTCCCATTTTTCTTGACTTTTCCTCTATTTTTTTTTCATTGTACAATCGGAAAATAATAAAAGGCAAGATAATTCATATAAAAATATCAAGTAAGTTACTAGAATATGAGAGTAAGATTAGGAAAGTTACGGAATAAAAATTTAAGTTCAAGTAAGATTTTCTCATATAATACGTTTTCTAGTCTAAAAAGGATTCCTAATGCAAAAAGAACTCTCAAAATATCGCCAATGCGATTAAAACGTAGAAAGATGAAGACTCCTAATCCAATTTGGTTTCCTAGTCCTACAAGGATTCCTACTCAAACTATGACTCTAGACCAATTCTGCGTTTTTAACTCATGTAAGCACAAAAAATGCATCTAATACCGCCCAAGACTCTTACTACGACTCAATGACTCAATAGTACAACAATAAGGGCTAAACAAAGTACAAATGAAGGTAAAAACATGTTAAGAACGTCGCACAAAATGCTCTTATTAGTGGCGGGTACACAGAATAATTACTCTTAAAGGAACTTCAATTTACTGATCACCTTAATTATTGAGTTCATGAGTTTCAAATTATGAGTAAATTAATTAGTCTCTAGGGTAGGCAATAGCTAATACCTCTTGTTTCAAGAATCAAAATGATTCTCCATTCTTTATTTTTATGTCTGGAAATAATATGATTATCCATGTGTTTCATGATTTAAATTCACCGCAACAAACGAAGACGTACAGTTGGTTCCATGCAGAGACAATTAGTTCAATATCTTCGACACAAATATATCGAGTTATCGACAATTAGTTGCATCTCCACATTCTAACATAGGGGTGGGCATAAAACCGATTTAACAATGAAAACCGACCGAATTGAATCGAAAATATAGTTTAAATAACCGAACCGAAGTAATATAGTTTAGAGAATGGCGAAGACCGAACCGAAACTGGTTAAAACAGTTTGGATATGGTTTAGGTAGTTGAACCGACCATTTAAAAACCGAACCGACTGAATTTAAATTAATTATTAAAAAATACTAGTTATATACTATTAGTAAACAAAATACGTCTAAAAAGGCCTTCTAGCGCAATGATAGGGCGCAAGGGTGATATATATATGGTTGTGGGTTCGAATCTTAGTTTTGGTATTTTAATAATTCATTTCATATATTTGTTTGATCTAAATATATACACACTATACATAAATATTAAGAAAATATATGTTTGTTGTAGTGGTTTGGGTGTTGCGCCACACCTAAGAGGTTGGGAGATCGAATCCTACCTCTTGCAAATTGCAAAAACATTTTGCATTCCGGTGTGGACCGAAACCAAACCAACCTGAACCAAAAATTTGGTTACACCGAAATATTCAACTCGACCTATTCAAATTTGGTGATCGGTTTGAAAAATTAAGAAACCATTTGAAATGGTTTAGATTCGGTTTGGACCTAAAATCGACCCGAACTGACATATGCCCAACCCTATTCTGACATGCAAAAATCCACATCTTACTAAAGCCTCCTCATCAATCACTCGCTTACCACAAATACTACTCTCTAGTCTCTACCATTCATCCAATGGCCACCGCGGGCGGTGACCACTCCGACATCGAACTCGATTTTCGCTTTTTCTGTGTCCACAAAGATGGCACCATCCACTGAACACATCCGCATATCGATAGAGTCCCACCGTCCGACGATCCAGCCACCAACGTCCGATCAAAAGACACCACCATCTCAACCGAACTACCCATTTCCACTCGCATTTTCCTCCCCAAATCCGCCGACCCTACCCATAAGCTCCCCCTCCTCCTATATCTCCACGGTGGCGGCTTCTGCTTTGTGTCGCCCTGCTCCTCCACCTACCAAAACTACGTCTCCACCCTCGCCTCTTCCGCCAACATTATTGCCATCTATGTTGAGTACAGCCTCTTCCCAACCCAGCCTATTCTCGCTTGCTACGACGATTCCTGGGCCTCCCTCCAATGGGTCGCCACCCATGCAGACAAAATCGGGTCGGAGTGTGGGCCCTTGAAATTGTTCTTTATCTTTCCGGCATTGTTGTCACGCGAATCAATATTTTTCTAAAGTGTCAAAATGTAGTTTAATATTTTAATGTTTAACCACACGTCGTCACGAGCGCGGAAGTACTCACGAAATATTTTTCTAACGCTCGGTTAATTTTCTACGCATTTACAAAGTTCACTATTTTAAAACGTATTTTCAGAAATTCATATTTCCTGTTGTTAAATCTCAACCGTCCATTTGAGCAAATCAATTTGGGCCGTTGATTTTTCTTTTAGAAGGAGAGCCCACCCTAGGCTTTCCCACACACAATTCTCTCTATTCATTTTTTATTCCTCTTCTCTCTTCTCTCTTCTCTCTCTCTCCCCCTCTCCTGGCCGCACCGTCGCCGTGATGCACTCCTTCTCCCCTACAAAACCTGATGATTGCATGTGGGATTCGAGCCCATTTGCTTCAGAAAATAACCCATGGACCGACGACTTTGACTTGTCACGCCGCCGTCTTCCAGTCACATTAGGGCGCGCCACCACCACCATTCTCTCTTCCTCGACGAGCTCTACACAGTCCAGTCCTTACATGGGTGATTCTAGCGAATTTCGGTGAGGCTACGAGCTCGGACGACGTCCTTCCTCTTTTCTGGTGAGTTTCTGTTTCCGGGAGCTTCGTGAAGCTTGGAGAGACAGCATGAAAGTTTGGGAGTCGAGATCAATGCCCCAGTAGCTCGGATTGGTGGTGGAGAAGATTGGGCCCGATGGGGTCTCTTTCCGGTGCATCGTGGAGGTATTAAACAAACTCGAAGCCTCTTGTTTTTGGTATGGTTGTGTTCGAATTGTTGTGTTGATTCTTTTGGTATACTTGCATGTCGATTTGGAGTGGATTAGAGTAGGTTTTGTGGCCGGATTTTGTAATCGGAGGTGAAGAGTAAAAACCCTGGTTTTACTGTTTCAAACTTACATATTTACCATTTTTACTGTCTCTGTGAAATTACCTCCACACCCCTGTTGACTTTCAATAATTACAGTCTTACCCCTAGCAGTAAATAAGTTGAAAATTTATTATTTTACTTAAACAATAATTAATTTATTTTCTCATTTAAACCTTTTTAACTTTAAGATTTCCGATTCAAAATCAGAATAAGGGACTTTAGTATTTTCTGCTAAAGCGTACTTTTAGTTTTTCGGTTAAACGTCAAACTCGATTTCCACCTGGATCAGAAATCGAGGAACTCTTAAGCGTGAGAGATTTAAATAACAGAAAAATAAATTTATTATTTTCATTATCGGTGATTTTGTCGTCCTGATATCCGGCACCGTGTCTTATTTAGTATTGGTGATCCCGTTGTTCTGATGTTCGACACTATACTGTATTATCTGTGATTCCGTCGTCTTGATATCTGGCACCGTGTCTTATTTAGTATTGGTGATCCCGTTGTCCTGATATCCGGCATCATACTGTATTATCGGTGATTCTGTTGTCCTGATATCTAGCACCGTGTCTTATTTAGTATTTGTGATCTCGTTGTCCTGATGTCCGGCATCATACTGTATTATCGGTGATTCTGTCGTCCTAATATCCGACACCGTGTCTTATTTAGTATTGGTGATCCCGTTGTCCTGATGTCCGACACCATACTGCATTAACGGTGTCTCTGTTGTCCTGATATCCGGCACCGTATACTTTATCGTAAATGATGTTGTTGTCCTGATTTTTGGTACCATGACTCGTGAATGGATAGTACTAGACGCATAGTTCACCCGAAGGTATCTAGTGGCGTTGGTATGGAGGCTAGTAGTTTGATAGCGTTCGAGGCTCGTTGGTTGTTGTCCAGTCCCAAGGATCTTATTTCACAGTGTCCAGCTTTCCGATCTCCGAGTTGGATCCAGTTGACGCAATTGGCGTACTCTGGTATTCTTCGTCTTCCGACCTCGTTATTTACCTTCTTGTTGGACCGAGTTGGCCATTGAGACTTAGACATGTTCTTTGTTTGATGTTTGAGTCTTACATCGCTACCTTCCGCGTTTGTTTATTTCCGTTTATATTTCATTTTCTCCTCATGATGTGCTGTCAGTTTATTTTTATTCCTATTCATAACCCTGTAGTTTTGATTGATAGGTAGTCGACACGTCGTATTTGACTTGTCGGTTGCTTATTAATTCGGGGTTATAGCGAATACTGTTGCATTCCGGTCCTGGAAATGGTCCCGGGGTGTGACACGAAGCAGTGGCTAAACGACTACGCTAGCTGATTTGACCCGCGTCTTCGTCGGCGGGGATAGTGCGGGAGGGAACATAGCACACTTTAGTTTCCCATGTCGGGTCAATCGGGTTACCCTGAGCAAAAGTGATCGCGGTTGTTACAATGCATCCCTACTTTGGTGGGACTGATGATGATAACAGTGGTGGATCTAGGATTAGAATCTATGGAGGGCTTTAAATTTGGCCGAAGGGCAACAAATAATTTCACAAAATATGGGATTCAACCATACAATGTACACAAAACTTCATCTCATGATTGTCAAAACTGAATCATAAATAAGGTAAACATACTTCAAATTTCAATTCAATGCAATAAAGTAAACACAACTACATAAATTAATTCATATGGAATCAATCAAATTGAAATTGGAATAGGCGAATAGGAATCAATCAAATTGAAATTAGAATAGGTGAATCCGTGAATAACAGTACCTGAAAAGATCAAATATGAGAGTGATTGAGTGAATGACTGAGTGATTGAGTGAAGGTGAAGAACGAAAGAAGGCGGATCAGTGGGATCACCCATTCACCCTAGCCACAAAAGGACATCTCGCCAAGTCGTCATCTTCCTGTGTCGCAGTTCGCAAAAGAAGTTGTGGAGAATATTCACTCTTCTTCATATGTGCGTGCCTTAATTTTTTTTTCTTGGGCTAGTATTAATGTAATATTTTTTTGGGCTCTAAAAATCTGCATGGGCTCCACCCCGGGCAAGCCCTGGGCTGGATCCGCCACTGGATGATAAGATGTGGCTGTATATGAACAAGGAGAATAAAGAGTTGCAGGATAGGAGGCTGGTGCCGGCTGCAGAGGATATACGGAGGCTCAGATGTGAGAGGGTGTTGGTGTTTCTTACGGAGATGGACCATTTAAAAGGTGGCGGGAAGAGGTACCTGGAGGACCTGAGGAAGAGTGGGTGGAGTGGGTGGAGTGGGAGTGTGAAGGTGGAGGAGACTGAAGGGAAAGACCATTGCTTTTCACTAGGCTGAACCCAAGCATGGGCTAACTGTCGATTTGATCAAGAAAATTACTTGTTTCATCAGTTTACACTAGGCATCTTTTCTTTCCAAGGAAAAACAAGTTATTCTTGATTTGTTGTACTGATTTCAATGCTGAAAGCTATAACACCATAAGAAAACAAATATTCTAATGTGTACGTTATTGTATTTTCAAATATACTACGGATATAATTAATTTGTCATGCGACTCTAAATAATATGTGTGCGTTATTGTGTTTTCAAATTTGGTTATATGTTTGTGATTCTGCTATGTTATTGTTCATAAGAGTATTAATCTTATGTTGTTTATTGTAATATTCAGAATCTTAATTGTTACTGATGACTTTCAATGAATTTATGAAATTGACGATTTTCAGATCTTCAGCTGTCTTTTTATTTTTATGTTTCTATCAGCATTTTAGGCTGATATTAATAATGTTTAGATAATGTAAGTAGATTACGAACTATAGAATGTCACATCTTAAAATCATGTATTCTTGCTAAAGAAGTTTATGTGGAAACACTTTTGGCATGAAACTTTCAATGTTTCACGGTCATGAACATTTGAACGGAAAATTCTAGGATGTTATATTTCTTTTGTGTTTGCCCTTGAATGACTCAATATTCTTCAATTATTTGATCTTTCATGCCTTTGTCACCCATAAGTCCATAACTCATCTTTTGTCTGCATTCCAACCTCACTATTCCATAGTTGAACAGAGGTCGACTAAAGGTCCACCGCACCATTCGGTCCATTCCACTTGCTCAAATCCTCAATCCGTCATCTCAAGTGGGTCAAAAACTCATGGAAAAGCAGCTAGTTCACAACCAAGAAAATTAGTTGAATCAAAAACCAAAGACAAGTAGTTGAATCTCCGCATAAAATCCCAGTAAAACATCCTAAACAGTGACTCACCTCCACCTCCACCACCACCACTCCCTCTAGTCTCTACCGGTACCATTTCTTCAATGGCCGCCGCCGGCAATCACTCCGACGTCGAACACGTCTTCCGCTTCTTCCGCGTCCACAAAGACGGCACCATCCACCGAACCCATCCCTCCTTCGACAAAATCCCAGCCGCCGACGACCTCACCACTGGCGTCCGCTCCAAAGACGTCACCATCTCCACCGACCCACCCGTCTCCGCCCGCATCTTCCTCCCCAAATCCGCCGACGACCCTACCCGAAAGCTCCCTCTTCTCTTCTACGTTCACGGCGGCGGCTTCTGCATGCAGTCCGCCTTCTCCACCACCTACCACAACTACGTCTCCACCATCTCCTCCTCAGCCGACGTCATCGCCGTCTCCGTCGAGTACGGCCTCTTCCCGACCCGGCCCATACCCGCTTGCTACGAGGACTCCTGGGCCGCGGTCCAGTGGGTCGCCACACACGCCAACGGAACCGGGCCCGATCAGTGGCTAAACGACCACGCCGACTTCAACCGCGTATTCATCGGCGGGGACAGCGCGGGAGGGAACATAACACACACGCTGGTGTCGCGTGTCGGGTCGGTCGGGTTGCCCGGAGTTAAAGTAGTCGGGGCGATTCTGTCGCATCCTTACTTCGGCGGGACTGATGATGACAAGATGTGGCTGTATATAAACAAGGAGAATGAAGGGTTGCAGGACAGGAGGCTGAAGCCGGCGGCGGAGGATCTACGGCGGCTGGGGTGTGAGAAGGTGATGGTGTTTGTGGCGGAGAAGGATCACTTGAACGGAGTGGGGAGGAGTTACGTGGAGGAGCTGAAGAAGAGTGGGTGGAAAGGAACTGTGGAGATGAAGGAGAATAAAGGGAAGGATCATTGCTTTCATTTGCGTGAAACCAAAGATGAGCAGGCTCTTGCTTTGTTGCAGACAGTTTGTTCTTTCATGAATTCATAGATTGAGTTCAGAGTAGTAACTTGTACGATTTACCTCGTACTACTGTCGTCGTTCCCCTTTTGGCAAAATAAGATGGATTTGTAAGAGAACTAACCAAGGACATATATATGATACTTCCCCAGGCTCTTGTACTAGTCCTCGAGTTTGAATCGATTCGAACTTTTCCGCGAGTTGTAATCTGGTAACTTATGTTTACTGAGGGAGAACCTAAATTCGTGTCCTACATATTGATAATTGTAGGTACTTCTTCTAACAAGATTGTATACGTATGTGACTGTACTACCTATTATGTTCAAGCTCAGGTGCTACGGGAACACGTGGGTGATGTAGCTGTAGGATAACTTGGTGTCGCGTAATGAAATGTACAATCCGACACCAATACATTTCAATTGGTGCCGCAAATTTTGATATGAAAGGCACCAAACTACCACTACAGTCTGTACCAACCTTAGCCTATTCAATATAAGTACCAACAAATCAGATAGATAAAAATTCAGAGTTGGGAAAGGTACGTAGACGTAGACGTAGTCCACACAATGGCGGATACTATTGGTTGAGCATCCCCAACCAATTAGAAAAAAAAAAGTTATATATATATTTTTTAAGTTAAAACATCTTCTACATTCACCCGCACCCAACTATGTCCAACCCCAAAGACTAAACCCCTAATTTCTAAACAAAATCCTTAAATTAGATTGATTGATTCTACTTAGGGCCTTGGGACTAAGCTCCATGCTCCACACACAACAACAACATCGTCAACTGTCTCGGCCTGCTCTCTAGATCGAATTGGGGATTTGGGGAATCTGTTTTTGTTCAGCAATCTCAGGTGAATGAGGTGATGGAATGTGGATTTAGGTTTAGTTTTACTTTGTTTAATTGATTTAGTTCTTTTGATTATGAGTTTGAATCAGTACCTAAACTCTGGTGGCAAGGTCAATGTGGTACTCAGACTCACAAAACTATCAATGTGATACACAAACTCTTATTTTGCTATCAACAATGTACTTCCGTCAAATTTTTTTGACGACTACGTTGAAAAAGTGATGTGGCATACCTTGTCAGAATAAAAAATGCCATATTTTTCACCATCAGTACCTAAATTCTAATGCAAGGTTAATGTGGTACCCAAACTCATAAAACTATCAATGTGATACCCAAATTCTTATTTTGCTATCAATAACATACTTCCGTCAAATTTCTTTGACAGCTATGTTAAAGAAGTGAGTGGCACATCTGGTGGAATAAAAAATTCCCTCTTTTAATTAACCATTGATTTAAATTAATTCTTTTTCTTTTATTCCTTTTATTTTCTTTATTTTCTCTTTCATTTCCTCATTCTATTTCACTCTCTCTATTTCACCCCTAATTCCCCACCTGCATTAATATCTCCGGTGACTTCCTCTTCCTTCCAAACGTCACCGTCTTGGCCTCGAATCACAATCTTGTTTCCTATGACTGAAACAATGTCGTCACTCGACCGCGCTCCGCGAGAGCCCAATAATCTCTTGAATCTCGAAGAACCATCAACTAAGACTCGGTATTTTTCAAACCATCAACCAAGGTATTTTTCATTTCCTTCAAATCAAAAAATCTCCGGCCGAGATAGCCGATGTCATGATCCGATTGCAGAACACGAGAAATAACGAGTACTTGAAAAATGCGTGGTCTTCCTCATAAGGCACTCTCCTGATATTCTCCTGCATTCAAAAAACACCAAAACTTGCAAGGCGCTCGCAGAGCACCGTCGAGTGATGACATTGTTTTAGTTATGGGAAACCAGATTGTGATTCGAGGCCAAAACGTTGACGTTTGGAAGGGAGAGGAAGTCACCGGAGATATTCATATAGGTGGGGAATTTAGGGTAAAATAGAGAGAGAGAGAGAGAGAGAGAGAGAGAGAGAGAGAGAGAGAGAGAGAGAGAGAGAGAGGAGATGAAAGAGAAATAAAAAAAGAATTAATTTAGGTTTGTGGTTAATTAAAATAGGGAATTTTTTATTCTCACCAGATGTGCCACGTCACTTATTTAACAGAGTTATCAAAGAAATTTGACGGAAGTACGTCGTTGATAGCAAAATAAGAGTCCGGGTATCAAATTGATAGTTTTGTGAGTTTGGGTATCACATTGACCTCGCCACTAGAATTCAGGTACTGATGATAAAAAAATACATGTTTATTACCACAAGGTGTGCCACGTCACTTTTTTAACGGACTCAACAATGAAATTTGACGGAAGTACGTCGTTGATAGCAAAATAAGAGTCTGGGTATCACATTGATAGTTTTGTAAGTCTAGGTACCACATTGACCTTACCACTAGAGTCTAGGTACTGATGACGAATTTTTTTCAAATGATGAACATATAAGAATCAATTTTTTTAGTTAGTTTAGTGAAATCTAAATTATCAACTGAAAATGCACGTGTTTTTTAAGAACTATCGATTGATAGAGATAAATTTTGTTAGTTTAATATTGGAGGGATTAAACTCATTATATTCTCTTCCAACTAAGTGTACCTATTTTAATTTCAATTAATAAAATTTTTTTACCATCGATCTTCACACTTTCTTCTTAAAACTTCAACTATCCCCTAAATAACGATCCGCCCCTCAGTCAACCAATTTATATGAGTCCACCAATTTATGGTATACTTGAATGTTTGATATTAATGAAGACATGCAGAATTTACCAGAAAACGGATAAGGACCTCGAAGATTTGCAGAATCTGGAAATTTACCAGCAGTTTTTAAAGACTATTTAGTATTAGTTATTTACTGGGAAAAAAGGCACTGTTTTTAGCCACCAGCATATGTAGAACCCTAGCCGCAACTCCATAGCTAGCTCAGCTCCAAAGCCTCCAATGCAATCACTCCGCCTTCCTCTCTTCCACTATCTCCACCGCACCACTTCACCACTTCACCCCACAAGACCCTTCTTCCAAATTCGTTCTCATACCACACAACCCATCAAAAACGACGCCGTCACTCACGAGTTCCGCTTCTTCCGGGTATACGAATCCGGAAAAGTCGAGAAATTCCACCAAACCCATAAAGTCCCTCCCTCGCACGACCCCGTCACCGGAGTCCAATCCAAAGACGTCATCATATCCTCCGAGCCCGCCGTCTCCGCCCGTATTTTCCTCCCCCGGATCCGCCACCCGACCCGGAAACTCCCCGTCCTCTTCCACGTCCACGGCGGCGGCTTCTCCTTCGAATCCGCATTCTCCCCTCACATACACAGCTACGTCAGCACTCTCTCCTCCGCGGCTGACGTCATCGCCGTCTCCGTCGAGTACAGGCTGGCTCCGGAGCACCCGATCCCGGCCTGCTACGACGATTCGTGGGCGGCGCTCAACTGGGTCGCGTCGCATTGCAGTAGAAACGGACCGGAGCCCTGGTTGAATGACCACGCCGACTTTGACAGTGTCTTTGTCGCTGGGGACAGCGCCGGAGGAAACATTTCGCATGATCTTGCGGTCCGGGTCGGGTTGTTGGGCTTACCCGGAGCGAAACTAGTCGGGGCGGTTCTCGTGCATCCTTATTTTGGGGGGACTGATGATGATGCCATGTGGCTCTACATGTGTCGCGATAACAATGGGTTGCAGGATAGGAGGCTGAGACCGAGTCTAGAGGATCTGAGAAGGCTTGGGTGTGAGAGGGTGCTGGTTTTTGTTGCTGAGAAGGATCATTTGAGTGGTGTGGGGAAGAATTATGTGGACCAATTGAAGAAGAGTGGGTGGAATGGGAGTGTGGAGATTGTAGAGAATGAAGAAGATCATTGCTTCCATTTAGAGGACCTCAAGTATGAGAAGGCTGTGGCTTTGATTAGGAGGATTGCTTCATTCATTAAGCATCGGTAAACAATTCCGGTGATCTGGTGTGTTTCTTTGTTGCTTGAATGTTCATGTATGGATTTTCAGACTTAAAGTATTTTGAAACATTGATGTTAATTAATGATAAAGAATTGATGCTTCAGAATCATATGATGATGCCGAATGATGCGTATATATGTGTAGACTATATTCCTCATGACAATCTTCTACTACTATAAAAATCGTTACCAAACAAAGAATACGAGTAGGTATATAGATTATTTGCGTAAGAATACGAGGAAGAAAAAGGCAAAAAGAGCAAACCATTATCTAGAAGCAAATTGGTGTACTGTATATAAGTATAAGCATGACCTAATGAATCCTAGATATCTAGGCTGCATGGAATCAGAATCGGGGACGTGGAAGCGAAGTGTTTGAAAGCGCGGAAGTGTTTTTTTTCAAAATTTCTTAGAAGCGGAGACGTTTCGGAAGCACATAATAAAATAATATATAATTAAAGATATTAACCTGTATATATAATATTACAAAAATAAAAAATAGCAAATTCAAAGTCATTATCCGATTCATAGCAAATTCAATGTTATTGTTACGTAACCAAATAAACTCAATAAAAAATGAAGTAAGTGATCGAATCTTTTTTGCATAATCATATATATAGGTGACGCAGCTTGGAAGTAGTCCATGAATGCATGATATTGCCAAAGACATCAAAGAAAGCTATCTCTGAGTGGGATTCAGCTGCACATACATGAATCCTTGGCCGTCATAGAAGAAGTTGACTAGCTGGCCTTGTTTGTTCAAACCCTCCTCATTCTTCATGTCACCTCTCCATGCTTTTGATCCTGCTCCGCTAGTCAGAAACTGTATTCCGCTGCATTATATGAATGAAAATTCATCACAATTAGTCTCAACTCAAACAATATTGTCTTCCATTCTTTATCTAAGAAACAATGTATAACGATTGTACTTGATTAGGATTTACCACCTTTTAATGTCACTGATGTGTTCTAGGCAATGATCGTGCCCATTCATGTAAAAGTCCACATCATTGGCCTGAGATTCAAGTATAAAAGGTTTACTTATCTTTAATGAAAAACTCAATCATCTTTTGTTGTAGCAAGAGATGTGATCCAAGTCATCTAACTTATACCTAAAGAATTGGGAGAAGGTGCTTTATAAGCTCCTGTGTATCATCATGATGCCCAATACTTCTAATGGCATGGTGTCCAACAACTACCTTCCACCTTGCAGATGACTTTTTCAAAACCAACTCAACATCCTGTTGCAAAAATAGCAACAGTATAATCATACATTCAACAGCCTAGTTCATTTAACCTCTAAACTGAACCTAGATTTCCCTTCTGCCAAAGTGAAGGTTTTTTTGTATAGGAATCAAACAGTACGACAATGATGTTTGTTTACTTTGTTATCGTGGTGGTATCCAAACTTTGTTAATTAATCAGACCCAACTGAAAATCCCATGTGAATCATATGGACCACTTTTTTCACATCTCCATTATTAATTTTCTACTTTACTAACTTCAACACGGATGAAACTGAACTACCCTTACACAACTTGTGCTCGATCAATCATCGAGTACCATTATATAAGAAAGATTTGAGCTTTGGAGGAGCACACAACAAAACCAAGCTTTAAGCTTTCATCACAAACGCAAACAACAGAATACTAGAGTCCAGAGAAATTACATACCAGAGATGGAGAGTTCCACAGCCACTGCCGCGTCGGGGAGGATGATGAACGCCGGTGACTTTTCGCGTCGGTGTAATGCGAGGCGACCTATTCCGAAGAGGGGCCAAGTGAAGATGGGGATAGTGGTGGGATTGGGCCAACTCAGTTGCTTCCATCTTCACTCCTCAGCGTTCATCCATGTAAAAGCTAGCAGCATCACTCTTCCAATCGACTCGATCGTAACTATTAGAATTCAGAAATAGTACTGGTGAAGTTGCTTTCGATGGTCATAACAGCCTAAGAGACGGGGAGGCTGGAGGGAGGCAAGAGAGAAATTAGGTTTTAATCAATATTATAAAATTGCTCACGCTTCCTTCTGGCCTATTTGACGCTTCCAAATCGCTTCCAAACCACCTTTTTCTTGGAATCGTGCTTCCGACCGCTTCCGAAGCGCGAAGCGGGACTGCCAGCAAGCTTCCGTGCTTCTTAGCTAGATATAGAAAGAAATGGCGACCAACCTCTATACAAAAGCAAAGAGTGGCCTATCAATTTGCAATTAGCTACAATGTCATTAACCATCAATGGCTTTCCTCTTTCAAAATGGGATCATTTAACAATGACATTGCTCATGAAAAGTTTTATGAAAGTAACAACACACAAAATAACCACTTCCTACTTACCGATCAATTAGATTACCGGTGTTTCTTATTTGTAATTTCAACCGAAGTTTCAGCAATTCTAACCACGGGTAACATGTTAGATGAGGACGATGAATTGTTCCGAACCTGATGGTGAGAATGCTCTTGAGTGTGGACTAAGAAATTCGGTTGCTTTATTAAGGAAATGTAGGTGACTCTCATCTCTTGCAAGGAAATGTAGGTGTTTCTTTGTAATTTCAACCGAAGTTTCAGCAATTCTAACCCCGGGTAACATGAACCGGAATTATAAATTGACATCAAGTTACGAACAAGAAGAGCTTTACAATACAAGTGACAATGAACTCAACTTTCCTATACACTATTGCATAAAAATACAAGGTACATCTACCAAACATATAAGAATCACAAGTCACAACCCAATCAAAAACAATCATATCATGATGCTTTCTAGTAGAGAGGCACCAACAAACAACCACATATTTTAGAGATCTTGGAGATCATTTCCTTTTTTACCTTCACGTTAGTAGTGGAGCAACTTTCTCTGCAACTCACTATACCCAAAAGAAAACATGACAGTGTTCCCTACTTTTTGAACTATTAATCTCATACTTTGGATCCAAGAGATCCATTGACATTAACATAGTTTGATCATCTTCTTCAAGCTTTCCTTCATCAATGGAGTCGACTACAAACAATGAAGTCGCACACGAGTTTCGCTTCTTCAAGGCATACAAAGATGGCCGAGTCGAAATATTCTATAACACTCAGAAAGTCCCACCTTCAACCGACCCCGTCACCGGAGTTCAATCCAAAGACGTCATCATTTCATCCGAACCAGCCGTCTCTGCCCGTCTCTTCCTACCCAAGATCCACGACCTTACCCAGAAGCTCCCCGTGCTGTTCTACATCCACGGCGGTGGCTTCTGCTTCGAGTCGGCCTTTTCTCCAATGTTTCACAAGCACCTCACCTCCTTATCCGCCGAAGCCAACACCATTGCCGTCTCAGTGGAATACGGGCTGTTCCCGGATTGACCCATACCTGCTTGCTACGACGATACATGGACAGCCCTCAAGTGGGTCCAGTCCCACTCGACCCGATCCGGACCTGACCCTTGGATGAACCACTACGCCGACTTCGACCGGGTTTTCTTATGCGGCGACAGCGGCGGAGCCAATATGTGCAACAACTTAGCGGTTCGGGTCGGGTCAGTTGGGTTACCCGGTGTAAAATTAGCGGGAATGGTTATGGTGCATCCGTTTTTTGGCGGGTTGGTTGTGGACGACGAGATGTGGCTGCACATGTGTCCGGAGAACGGCGGGGTGCAGGACAAGAGGCTGAGGCCGCCTGCGGAGGATCTGGCGAAGCTTGGATGCGAGAAGGTGTTGATATTCTTTGCAGAGAAGGATCATCTGAGAGAGGTAGGGCAGTGGTACTGTGATGAGCTGAAGAAGAGCGAGTGGGGTGGGAGTGTTGAAGTGGTGGAGCACGAAGATGAGTTTCATGAGTTTCACTTGTTGAGTGAACCTGAGGGTGAGAAGGCTCTGGATTTGATCAAGAGGTTTGGTTCCTTTATCAAGCAAAACTAAGCTAAGGTGCATGTATGGTGATCAGTTTATTACTGATCGATATGAATCGTATGAGTATTTGTTTGCCAGTTTTGCTAGCTATCAATTATTGAAGAGACCTGTAATTCACTTGTTGCATCGATCTTATTACTTACCTTCCCCATCTAGTCTACAGGGCCGGCTCTGATAGATTAAGGCCTGGAAAAAAAAATGGGCTGACAATTTGCATAAATTTCACAAATTTTGAAAAAAAAAAAAAGCCATTTTACACCGAGTCCTTATAAAAATAGGCTTTTTATATCAAGTATTTTAGCTGATTTTTCTGGGCCCAGTGCGGGTGCACAGCCTGCCCTCCCTCAGGGTCGGCCCTACTAGTGTACATGGTGATGTTTGAATATTTGAAGAATTAACGTCTTTTTCTTTAATTCTTTTTTTTTTTAAAGAAGAAGATATCGATCAATAGATCAACTCACTACTAGAAATTAGGGCTAATGGGACATTTAGTTTAGAGACAAATAAATAGGTGTCCATATATTCTTGTATTTGGGGACATATGTTAATTTGTGTCTCTAAATATATATTTGGCACAAACCATGTGTCTCTATATGCAAAAGACACACTTATGTGTTCCTAAACAAGATATACACTCATGTTTAGAGACTTTTATATAACTACACAAAATGTATTTGGGTGGTAGAATACCATTGTTTCTTCAAGACAAATATATATTTGTATATTTTTGGCGAGAGACCATTCTAATGTCTTTGTTTGTCATAAGTCTAAATTGAATAAACCTTGATCACTACTACAAATATAGTAGTCTTCCATGACGTTTTGTTATGACATTTGGCTAAAACGTCATTATATACTCATTTCATGGCGTTTAACAAATCATAAAAAAAAAACAATTCACCTTAATTGATGATGTTTTATAAACTTCATGGTAAGGTTGTGTTATCATGTCATTTTACAAGCGTCATAAATATTATGACATTTATAAAAAGTCATTTCATGACGTTTTTCAGCTGTCATAGAATAGTTTTTTATTACGTTTCTTAAAATGTCATCAAATAATTTTTTTTGTGATGTTTTTAAACTGTCATAAGGTTTGAAACGAGAAGTAACGATTTACAACCGTCATAAAAACATTTGCTAACGTAGCATAATCTTACACTCAGTAATAAAAATAAAAATACAACCCCTCTCCCCCTGTAATTCTATACACATTCAGTCGAAGAATCGACTAAAGAAATAAATGAGTTGGTCTAAAGGGTAAAATTGATAAAATTTAACGATGAAAGATGAGGGATAATTCTGAATTGGTCATAGGGGCATTTTTCGTCTTTTGAGCTCAGGTATAAATTGAAAAGAGAAAACCCTAACCTCATTATCTCTTTCTTCTTTTTCTTCTTTCTTAGCGCGCCTCCATTTTCTTTCCCAACTTCATCTCTCTTCCTCTTTAGTGAGTGCCGAAATGGCCATCTCTGGCCACAAGCTCTGCAAACCACCACCACCAAAACGGTTCAACCTTCAGTTTTGATCAAAGACCGACCCATAATCAGAGGCACACATGCCTCTTATCATCTTCGTCGTCACCATTTGCATCTCATCCAAGTCCAGCGCTTCCTCGCCATAGCATCGTCGTCACACAGCCTTGGAATAAAGGAGGATGCAACCCATAAGTCAGGGTATTCACCGAAGCCGAGAGGTCAAAGTAGCGACGTCGACGTAGTCCAATTGATGGTGCCATTGTGATCGCCATTTTCCAGCGATAATCTGGCCTCCTCACTATCAAATTCAGAGTCAACGCCTCTTTGATAAGAGTATTTTGTGTGACGTTGTTAACATGTTTTTACATTCATTTGTACATTGATTATCTCTTATTGTTGTAATATTGAATCATTGAGTCGAATTAGGAGTCTTTGGTGGCATTGGTTGCATTATAATGCTAAAATGGGCGTAAAACACATAGATTGTCTAGAGTCATATTTAGAGTATGATTCCTTGTGGAACTAGGAAACCTAGTTGGATTAGGAGTCTTCATTATTCGACGTTTCTGTAACATTTGTGATATGTTAAGAAACCTAGTTGGATTGGAAGTCCTTTTTGGACTAAGAAATTTACCAATTTAGAAAGTCATACTTGAACCAAAACTCTTATTATGTAACTTTCCTAATTGAACTTTCATATTCTAGTAACTTACTTGTTCGAGCAATTTCCCTGTTGAGAAATGGAAACTTAATTTCCTAATTTAATTGAGCTTATCTATTACATATGTGTCTTTTTAATACAACAATTGTCTAGATTAGAACAATTTTGTCTTAATGTATTATCTGGTCTTTATCTTTCATTTTCTTATTTTCAGGTTTTAATGAAGATATAATGATAAGAGGATAATATGGAGGGATTAATGCAGCTGAATTACCATGAGATAAAAGAGAAGGTAAATGAGAAAATTTGTGCAAAACAAATCAGAATTAAAGGAGGAAGAAGATATGGAATTAAAGTCCAATCCTTATCAGAATCAGAAATCTGCTAGTGTACATCATCTACCTTTGACGGACTCCCATGTATAGCTCACGATAAGTCAGATAGCGTGTGATATATGGATAGAAAGCTACGGATGTCTAGTTTCCAATGCAATTAGAATCACCTCAATAGCTATTGTATAACGACAAATATGACGAAAACAATACACAGAGGTCAGTTATGCTGATTTTCAGAGAAAAGAAAGGAAAAAACTTTAAGTGAAAGAAAAGATCCTTGAGATATTCTTAAGGATATAACTTTGAATTTTCCTCTATATATAGCACAACCTAGCTTCATAAAATGTATCATTTCTCCTTTGCAAACAAAAGCCGAAACTCTGCTAAATTCTCTTCATACACACCTACAAAATTCAGCAGCCTTTCCACCATTTATCGACCACCACTCTCACGGCCTTAGCACTAAGCCATAGCCGTGTGACACTCCACTATCCACGCCGAGCAGTCCCATTTGCAGCCGAGCCCTCCAGAGCCACTCCAAAGTGTAATTATCTCAACTATTCACTATGGCTATATCTGATTTTGTAGTTTTACAACCCTTTGTCTATGAAGGGTGTGAATTTTTGTTTATGATTAGACTTTGGTATTGTATGTTGTTAATAAATTTTCAGATCTTATTTGATAATTAAAAGGCAATTTTCAGCCTATTCATGTGACAATTTAATTGTTTGGATTTCAGCTTCTATGTTCTTCATAGTTCTTTATATATTTTTAGATTCATGCAAACGAATTTGGTGCTTGAATGAAATCCCGGCCATGATTGTAATTTGAGTACCGTTTTCATTAGCCATATCAATATAGATCGAATCATGTACTGAGTAGATTCGGTTTGTGTTGGTACTATATGGTTTAAATAATCTAAAAATTTACATGTATCTCATGGTGAGTGACACCGCCATGTTAACATGTCTCCGATAAAGACTTTTGTGCTTATATGCTTCTTTGCTTAATTTCTACATTGAGTGTCTTTAAACGAATTAGCATAAAGTTTAGGATTTGACACTGAGTTAGTTCTAAACATTTAAGAAGTCTATAACGATTAGATGACCGATGAGGCTCTAATTAGATCAGAACTAAAAATTTGTAATTAATCATGCTAAATGTGTTTCTGAGTTCAAACATGTAAATGTTATGTGCTAGGATTGTTTTGTGTGAAAATTTGCTAAGGGAAATCGATCATGTAAATATTAGTTTAGGTTTTATTTTTACGTAATAGTTAGATAAATACTTTTAAATCCTTAATTATTTGATAACACTAAATGTTTAGAGTTCCCTTCAATTCTCCAGACTTAATGATCCCTGTTTATTCTATACTAACGATGACATTTTACAGGGTTTATTGTGAGACGCTCGCGCGTCGTATCACTCTTATTCATCGAAATTCCTAAAGGCGCGTTTGAATTTGGCTAGGGTTTCCAAATACGACGTCTATAGTTACTTTTCTCTTTCTCTCTTCATTTGAAGCTTATGACTATATTGAAATAAATCCTGAGACAATTCTATAGTTTTTGATATTATGGGAGTGTTTTGTGCTGGTGTAGGCAAATGGTGGCAATTGACAGTATCATATTAAGTTGTCTGGTGTCTTCCCCCTAAGTTAAGAAAATCTCCCGTCACTTATGAAGTTAAATCGCAATGTATTCTTGGTGGTTAGTAGATACAATGTGATCTTCAACAAAAAATAAAGTTTAGAAGATACAATGTCTTCTTTTAATAGATTTCTAACTGATTTCTTTAGCTTTGGCCATTACACCACTAATTTGTGTTGAATGTTAATCTGAGAATGTGCTTGGTAGAAAGTTTTCACATGTGGGTTCATTTGAAGTAGCAACGAACCCTATTGCGAGGACTCCATTAGCTTTGTCTTGGATGCTAGTACAACCTATTCATAACTTTTTACATACAAAAGAAAACGAGCAAAGAGTCAACATAGAAATCTTTCAGAGCATATCTGCCGGAAGCAATTTGGCATATTAATGATTCCCTTTACCTTGAACACCCTATGGAAATGGTTGATAGCTTCATGGATTGTTCTTATAGCTAATTTATTTGTTTTTCTACTATTTGTTTAAGGTATGTCCCTAACCGTAGTCTCTGGTAGGTAACTTAGAAGATAATTGAGAGTTTATTATGTGATAGGTAGTTATATATTTTGTATAATAATATTATCATTTATTCTCTTGCATTTTGACTATGCTTGTTACTAAAAATGTAACCTATGCAGCAACACTGTTTGAGGAAATATACTTTATCCAGAGACTGGTCTTACTCAAGCATCTTAGTGAGTTTTTATCATCCATACTCATATGAGAAGACCTGTGTACTTGAGCCTATTGTCACATCCCAAAAAGGAATGCAAGCACTATATTTGATAGGGCTGGGCGCGGGTTCAGCCCGGGCTATTTTTTTCAGGACCCGGGCTCGGCCCGGTTGTAGTATGACGGGTCGGGTTTTGTTCTTAAAAAATCAGGGTCCGGATCAATTAATTGCAGGGCCCGGATAAAACCCAGACCAGTATCATTCGGGCCGAGCCCGCCCGGTTTTCCGGGCCTAACTCTGTTTTTGGTTTTGTTCTAGTGTCATTGTATCTATTCTATAAGTTTAGGATCACTTACGAAAGCCAATTACATAATGACACCTAATGTTCCGGGTTTCCGGGTTTCCGGGTTTTTTGTGTTTATATATTTGAAGGCCCGGGACCGGCCCGGACATAACAAAGCCCGGCCCGTTCATCACATGACAACACATGAGCCCGAAAAAAAGCCCGGCCCGCCCGGATGGGCCCGTCGGTCCGGTCCGGGATTTTCTTCTTCGGGTTTTTTTTTCTTCTACGGGCTTTTTGCCCAACCCTAATATTTGAGATAATTTAACGATTAGCAAGCATAATACAAGTATTACACTCACTAAGATGATGAAAAACTTGTAAATAAAATTTTTCACAATAACAAGAGGAACAAACAACTATAAACATTTCTGCGAATTCTACGAGTTACAGAGTTTACAAACGAAGTGCGGAAGATGGTGAAATGTCACCGGCCCAAATTTAGCAAGATGGAACAACCCAAGTAAAAATAACAATTACAAAGGTGACTGAATATTCTAAACAACCTCGGAGAACAAATATAAGGAACAAAGGCGAGGAAGACAAACACGAAGGCAATAAATAAATGTTGATTATCTATTTAGCCTAAACTACCTTCAACATGCACTTGCGACCAGTCAATCAACTATAAATTAACATCCCAAACGACTCATATAGACTTTTTCTTGCCATATTGGCTAGGGTATGCTTTCGAGTCGGGTTATGAGTTTCTTTTAGTTGTTTTACTTTGACTTGTAATTCCCAACCTAATTTTGAGTTATAACGAAAACATTTAACAATCTCTAGCCTCTCTCGAATCTCTGTGAATAAACTCACAAATACAAACAATAGGACACAATGTCATTATCAATTTTGTGAAAGAAACTAGAGCGATTATACAACGCAAAACTCAAAAACTGAGGTGGTCCACTCTGTTATAATTATGTTAATTAGAGTTTGTTAGTTAATTAAGTTGTTAAGGTTTCAGGAGAGCAGGGCACGTGCCAGTTCTTGTGTGAACAATTGGGGATATATACCCAGAGCCTTGTATTCTTATCTATCAAATAAATATTATCCAGTTTATTTTGCCTCCTTCTCTCTATTTCTCTCCTTTCCTCTCAGACCTTTGGGTCTTATCGTATCAAGTAGTATCCAGAGCCACCGATCATGGTGAAGCTCCGGAATCAAGGCCCGTCGTCACCCCCTAATTCCCGTCTGATGACGTGTTCCTCCTCTTCCGCCACCCTCTCATGCTGATGCTCCAAAGGTTTTCGGTGAATTGTTTCATCTCGAGGCTGAGTTGCAAGCTCACCGTGAGGACACTGCTGCTCAGCTAGCGTCGTTGGCTTCGTCGCTTCAAGTGTTGTTTCAATCGACTTTGACTAATTTGCTCTAATTCGTTTCAACAGCTTTTGATGGAGGAAATGACAAAGCAGGTGTTAGTCATCTTCAACTCTGCTTCCCCACCTCCGTAACCAGACAACTCGGTGTTGATCGGCTCGATCTCTGCTCCGATGGGTGTCAACGTTGTGTCACCATGTGCAGGTTTACTACCAACACCTTCACATGGTAGATTTGTAGGTACTACCTAATTATCTCTTGAGATTCCACGCAGTCCCTAGATCTTGCTAATAACTATGTTGCTCCTATGGGTACTACTATGGATTTGTCGCATTTTGTTGTTAGCACTGACCATGTGCTCTAGCCGATGTCAGTTATGATAGGAGGTAGGCATCCCATAAGCTCATTTGCAGGAACTACAACCTCGACAACTGATATCAATGCTAGCTCCAACTCTTTTCTACAAGGTAGTGTGCAAGGAGCTCAGTCCAATATGGAAAACATGATGCAGGGTTATGTTAGATCTTGTAGTGGCCATCGTCCTGCATACTCCGATTTGGTTGGTTTGGGACAGTTGTGATGTTATAATAGTGTGCCTATGCCAAGTGGTATAGCTTATGGCAATCATATTGGTTATATTGCAGGACCTTCCCCTGTTACACAAACCCTTTCTTGTGGTTACTCTAACCATTTCACTCCACCCATTTATACTACTACCACAACCATTGGAATTCCACACTCACCACCACCATCACCTAGAACCACATCACCCAATGCAACAGGTCACATTAGATCACCACTACACTCAACTCACTTTCACTAATCCTATACTAAAGCCATGCCATCACAATCTCACTAAATGTGCAACTCTCAAACCAGTTTCATCCCAGTTGACACTATATTTCCAACCATGAAGCAAATGCGATTGGATTTTAGTGTTTTCAGTGGAGGTGATCCAATTGAGTGGTTGAGCAAAGCTGAACAATACTTTGACTTTTACCATGTGCCTGAAGATAAGAAACTATATATTGCAACTATGCACTTGTCTCATAAGGCTTCGAATAGGTGGTACATGTTTAAACATGAGTTCCCACACACTTGGCAAGGGTTGGTTGACTTTTTAATATGGGAGTTTAGCTCATACACTCGAGCTGAATACCAAGCTGCTTTGGCAAGAATGAATCAGACAAGTTCAGTGTAAGAATATATGGAAAGGTTCACTCAGTTATCTAGGAGGGCTCCATGCATTGAGACAACAGTATTGGTTCAATTCTTTATTGAAGGGTTGAGATTTGATATTAGGTTGGATGTCAAGGTGCTTTCACCTAGCACTCTTTATGAAGCTTATAAACTTGCTAAGTTATATGAGAGCAAAGAGCATAAGCATCACCATGCTGCTTACTCATATTCCAAACCGATCTCAAGTTTTAGTGGTAGAGGGGCTACTAGCAGCTCAACAAGGAGTATGTCACCACCACAACATCCTAATGCAAGACCTACCTTGCCAATAAGCTCAAGTGACAATAAAGGAGGTAAGGTGAGAGTCAGATTGACAGATGTAGAATTTGAAGCCAGGAAAGCTAACAATCAGTGCTATTGGTGTAAACAACCTTATCACAAAAATCACAATTGTAGAAAAAGGGGACAGTTAATAAGTATGGAAATTGTTCCAAATGATGATGAAGTGGAAGGAGAAGAGAACAATGCTCAAACTATTGAGTTAGAAGTGTCACCAATCACAAATGTTGAGGAACCCTTGATTCAGCTACAATCCATGAGTGACTCAGATTCAAGTGCATCTACTATGCAGTTCAAAGGGTTATTCAATGGGAAGAGGGCTCGCGTTTTAATCGACTCGGGTGCTACTCATAACTTCATGAGCCATAAATTGCTTAAAAATACTAAACTCATTGTGCACAAGTTTGCACTCCTCAAGGTGTGTTTAGCAAGTGGAGCTTTTACTCAGACTACTGGAGAGGTCACTGCTAGTTTACATCTGCAAGGGGTATGATTTTCTTGGTGATTATTACATTTGCATCTAACTGGTTGTCAAGTGGTGTGAGGTGCAAGTTGGTTGAGGACATTATGGGACATAATGTGGAATTTTGGAACCATGAAAATGAGTTTTTGGAGAAACCAACAACAATACCTATTACAAGGAGAGACTGCAGTTAAGTCTACAGCCGTGAGTTGCAAGGCAATGAGCAAGTTGCTCAAAAATGAGAGAGAGGCAGTGCTGGTTCATGTGCAGCCTGAAAAGGACCTTGCAGCCAAGGAAGTCATTATGGTACCACCTTCTATTAAACTAGAAATACAAAGCTTGATAAATAAGTATGCTGATTTGTTCACCGCCCAACTTCTCTACCTCCAGAGAGAGTGCATGATCACAAAATTGAGCTGGAACCAGAAACTGCACCAATCAATGTCAGACCTTATTGATACCCTCATTTCCAAAAGACATAAATTGAGAAGATAATGCAAGAGTTATTAGACAATGGGGTAATTAGGCAAAGTAAAAGTCATTTTTTATCTCCTGTGCTTTTGGTCAAAAAAAAAAGATGGTCTATGGAGAATGTGTGTTGATTATAGGGCACTCAATGCAACCACATTGAAGAACAAGTACCCAATTCCAATGGTAGATGAGTTTCTTGATGAAGTCCATGGATCAGAGATCTTTACCAAATTGGACATAAGGTCTGGTTATCATCAAATAAGGATGTGTGAAGAAAATGTGAGCAAGACAGCATTCACGACAAACAATGGCCATTATGAATTTTTGGTCATGCCATTTGGATTGACAAATGGCCCTTCAACCTTTCAAGCAGCCATGAATGATGCCTTAAGGGATTATCTGAGGCAAGGAGTGTTGGTGTTTTTTGATGACATATTGATATATAGTGCAACTAGCCAAGCTCATGTGGAAATGCTGGAAAAGGTGTTTAAAAGGTTGCAAGAACATCAATTCAAAATAAAAATGAGCAAGTGTAATTTTAGGGTAAATGCAGTGGAGTATTTAGGTCATGTGGTAAGAAAAGAAGGTGTTGTTGTTGATCCGGCCAAGATTGCTTTTATTAAACAGTGGGAACAACCAAAGACTCTAGGGGCATTGAGAGGTTTTCTAGGGTTGGCTGGCTACTACATAAAATATGTGAAGAACTTTGGTTCTATTACCACTGACTGCTATGTGTAAGATTGGGGGATTTAAATGGTCTGATGAGTCTGTAAAAGCTTTTGAGGAATTGAAGTTTGCTTTGATGAACACTCAAGTGCAAGCTTTACCTGATTTTTCTAAAGAGTTTTGTGTGGAATGTGATGCCTCAGGTCATGGCATTGGGGCAATTATGACACAAGAGGGCCACCCAATTGCTTATTTGAGTAAGGCCCTAGCTCCTAGGCATGTAGTTGTATCTGTCTATGACAAAGAGATGATGGCCATGGTATTTGCAGTTCAACAATGGAGACCCTATCTATTGGGTAAGCATTTCACTATTATTACACACCATAGAACCATTCAATACTTTTTAGATCAGAAAATATCTACTCCTACACAATAAAAATGGTTGATTAAGTTGGCTGGTTATGATTATACAATTAAGTATAGAGCTGGTCGACACAATGCAGCAGTTGATGCTCTTTCAAGGGTTGATGTGAGTGCGATGCATAATAAGTCATTGTTGGAAAAATATGCCAATTTGCTCACTGGTGTTTATACTCTTATCCAAAGCAATATGTTGGATATACAAGATGCATGCATTCAAGACGCTCATATTGGTTCAATTATTCAGAAGCTGCAGACGGATTCCCTCAGTCTTGTTAACTTTTCAATGTTGCAGTCTCAATTGATGTATAAAGATAGGGTTTATGTTCCTCTTCAAGGGGGTTGGAGAACTAAGAAAATGCAAGAGTTTCATGGTGGTTTCATAGGAGGGTATGTTGGAGCTGGAGTGTTGAGAATTGAGAAAATGATAACAAGAATGTTTGGATGGCCAGGAATTCACAAAGACATTAAGATGTTTGTAGCAGCTTGTCATGTGTGTCAACTAAACCATTATGAGACAATTAAGCCTCCAGGTCTTCTACAACCAAATCAAATTCCTAAAAAAGCTTGGACTCAAATAAGCATGGACTTTATTGAGGGACTGACAAGTGACAAGACAGTTATTTTAGTAGTTGTGGATAGATTGACAAAATATGCTCATTTCATAGCTTTAGCACACCCTTATACTGTTGTAACAGTGGCTCAACAGTTCATCAATTATGTGTTTAAACTACATGGAATGCCTGAAGCTATAATTACTGGCAGAGACCTTGTGTTCATGAGCTCTTTTTGGAGTAACTTCTTCAAGTTGCAAGGTACAAGTTTGAACAGGACAACTGCTTATCACCCTCAAGCAGATGGACAGACTGAGAATTTAAATAGAACTTTGGAATATTTCTTGAGATGCACTGTGGGAGAAAAACCTCATTCTTGGGTCACAGCGTTGGTTTGGGCAGAATGGTGGTACAACACTTGTCATCACTCTGCAATTGGTATGAGTCCATTTAAGGCCTTGTATGGCTATGATGCTCCAAGAGTTATGACATATACTCCTGGTCCTACAGTAGATGAGGAATTGATAATTAGAGATGAATTACTTAATATCATGAAGAGAAATTTGCAAGTAGCACAAGCATGGATGAAGATGCAGTATTCTGAGAGGACCTTTGTAGTTAGGGACTAGGTGTATTTGAAGTTACAGCTGTACAAGCAACAATCTGTGCAAAAGATGGCAGCTCCTAAGTTAGCTTCACGCTACTATGGTTCGTACCAGATTACTGAGAAGATTGGTGTTGTAGCATATAAACTTAAGCTACCAAGCACTGCCAAGGTTCATCTGGTATTCCATGTGTCACTTCTAAAAAAGAAGGTGGGTAATGATGTATCTGTCACTGCTCACTTAAGATTTAGAAAGGGAATAGTCCATAGTAGCGTGAAGAAAGAGAATGGTCCAGTGACCAAGTGGTTGGTAAAATGGCTTGGAGGAACCAAAGAAGAGGCTACATGGGAGGAGACTGATTAGTTGTTGAAGAGATTCCCAGATTTTGTAGCTAAGTGATGGTGCTTGTGGGCAACCTTGATCTTAGGGGGCTGGATTGTTATGAGAATTGGTCTAATTATGTTAATTAGAGTTTGTTAGTTAACTAAGTAAGTTGTTAAGGTTTCAGGAGAGCAAGGCACGTGCCAGTTCTTGTGTGAACAATTGGGGATATATACCCAGAGCCTTGTATTCCTATCTATCAAAGAAATATTATCCAGTTTATTTTGCCTCCTCTCTATTTCTCTCATTTCCTCTCAGACCTTCGGGTCTTATTGTATCACACTCGATACCATTGACGAGATTTGTGGTCACCTTGATTATGTGACTATGAACATCAAGTTGTGTCACACAAAAGTTTGGCTTCTTATATGAGATTTTCTTGATCATATTCACCGGCCTAGCTACCTTCTGAATGCTTCCAACCTCTACTTGTTGTCCGGATAGCCAATTACCAGAAGAGCACACTAAAAATGAGAAAACACAATTGACAAAGACAGAACTGTTGGCAATGTATTATAAAGTTTTAATGATACAATAACAGGTATGATTATGTTGAATTATACCATGAAAATATGGAGAATGCAGGCAAAGGAATCTAGAGAGATAATACTGGAGATATTATTGTGACCTTTATCAATTGCTGGTTGGCTGAACGGCGAAGAAGTAGAAATATGGCTACTTGTCTTTTTGGCCTTGCCATTTCTATATTTCCAAAACCAAAAACTCCAACTCTCTCTGTAAACCTCCATTCCCTTCCCCCTTCTTCATTCACACCCCTCTCTCTCCCACACAGAAAGCCCTGCTTTATTACTCGCTCACAAACCTCCTCCTCTGCCCTTGCCATGGAGTCAAGCACTGAAGTCTACAAAGACTTCTCACCCTTCCTCATAATCTACAAAGACGGCCGCATCCAACGGCTCGCCAACACTGACTTTGTTCCAGCTTCGTTTGATCCCCAAACCGGTGTCGAAACCAAAGACGCTGTTGTCTCAGAGGATACAGGGCTCACAGTTAGGCTCTACATCCCCAAAGCCAAAGTTACTGAGAACCCAACAAAGCTTCCTCTCCTTGTTTACTACCATGGAGGTGGGTTTTGTATGGGGTCACCATTCTGTGCCTATTACAACAGTTATGTCGCTTCCTTGGCTTCCAAGGCAAATGTGGTTGCTGTGTCTGTGGCTTATAGAAAGGCCCCGGAAAACCCTCTCCCAATCGGGTTTGAAGATTCATGGGCCGCGCTCAAATGGGTCGGGTCCCATTTTGAGGGAAAAGGACCAGATGAGTGGCTGAATGCATACGCTGATTTTGGGAAAGTGTTCTTGGGTGGTGATAGTGCTGGGGCTAATATAGCACATCATATGGGTTTGAGAATTGGGTATGAGGGTTTGGTTGGTGTGAAGCTCAATGGGGTTGTTTTAGTGCATCCCTATTTTTGGGGGTCAGAACCAGTTGGGGATGAACCCACTGACGCAGAGAAAAGAGCAATGGCTGAAGGTATATGGAGGTTTGCTTGTCCAACGAGCAGTGGGGTAGATGATCCGTTGATGAACCCGACTAAGGATCCGAAATTGGGGAAGTTGGCGGCGGAGAGAGTGCTAGTTTGTGTTGCTGAGAAGGATGGATTGGTGCATAGAGGGTGGCATTACAGTGAGCTGTTGAAGAAAAGTGAGTGGAATGGGAGTGTGGAGGTTGTGGTGTCTAAGGAGGAGGATCATGTGTTTCATTTGAACAATCCAACTGGGGATCACGCTGTGGCTCTGATGGAGGAGATAGTTTCCTTCATCAATGCATGAAATTAAGTTATTTGTTTCTCTCCATTGATGGGAAATGCCGTAGTCAATTTGTAATAACTTGTGTTCTAAGCAAAACACTGAACTGAATTGCTGTTTTCTTCAGCTCATCCCATTTTGGGATCATAGCCTATTTGTGTTTCTTTGACTTCTTCATATGGCAAGTACATTGAGTACTGGGCCTACCAGAGCAATGGCATTGTGTATTATGGCCTTAAAATGATGTGTTAAGTCTTAGCTCGTTTGTTAAATAAAACTCTACGAGGTTACAAATTGATCAACAAATCCTAAAAGGGCCAGAAAGTACCAGCTGAAGTCTAGCCAGGGCAGGTTACTTAACAAAGTAACAATTCTACCTGCACTAAGAATTCACAATCAATTTATACATTCACACAGCAGTTTTACTAAACAAAGTACATAAAACATAAATTGAAGCAGTAGTACAAGGCACGAGAACAAACATTACGACAACGAAAATTCAAACAAGCTTAGATTCAGGTAAGGCTAAACAGACACTAATATTTTTTTGAAGAAAGACAGACACTAATTGATTAAAGAATTGACCTTTATCAGCATAACCTGAGCACTGTCATAGGTTGGATTGAACAAGTAAAAAAAACATGGCCTTCCCCCTTTGCTTGCGAGACCTCCACAGCACCATTCCATCCACTCTTTCTAAGGACCTAGCTGTAATACCAGTTTCTATGTTTCGATGTATCGTACTCGGCAACACAAACCAGCAGTAAGAGAATGATAGTCTCAGTATGACAATGTAGCGAGGCCTGCAGTTTCTCATGCAATGTCAATGTGTAAATATATGTGTTTAGTTAAATTCAAATAGGCAGTATATGTCGGTATATAATCTAGCTAGTTAAGCATTAGAATAATTTTGAATCATGATAGTTATGTGACTTAAAATTAAAGAAATATGGCAGGCTTTCGTGTAATAACCTGATTTTTCTGAGTGAATGTTGGATTGTTTTATAAGTTCATAAATTGTGAAATTTATTTAAACGAATTTTGTTTGCTTAGCGAAGCGGTAAATCGAAAACGGAAACGTTATCGAAACGTTTATTTAGAAAAACGTTACATTTCCGCGACCTAAAAATCAACTTTTACTTTGTCAATCGTTTGTGAAAACTTCCTCACGAAAGTCGTAGAGCTCGTTGATACGAGTTCGTGGACGCATCACGCGTTCGAATCGGACGTCGTACTTAAAAGTTATTAACGACGGAAGTTCGTTTCCGATTTTGGAAACGGGTATAAATAGACAATTAAAGGAGCTAGGGTTTCCATTTCAGGAAACCCACCCCGCGCCTCCTTTCTCTCCCTCTCTCCCTCTCCCCCTCGGGTTCTCTCTCCCCGAGTCCCTCCCTCACTCTCGAAAATCAGGCCGGCGATCTCAGCCTCCAGGCCGCCGTGCCTCTCACCGCCAACCCCCAGAGCATCGCAGGGACCTCCGTAGTCGACCCCGAGGTCGACGCACCTCCTCGCGACGCCGTGAGCCTCTACGCTCCAACCCGAGACCGCGAGCTTCATCGCAACCATCAGCATCACCTCCGGCGACGCAAGGGCACAGAGGAGGGCATCTCGACGCCGATCCTCGCCTTGGTGCCCTCTGCCTTCAACTTGGAGGCCAAACCACATCGATCCGAATTCTTCCCAAGGAATTTAAACACCACCGGCGATCCGAGCCTTTCTGATGCCAAATCGGAGGTTTTAGCTTCGATCAAGGTATGAATGGATGTGATTATTGGTTGTGTGTGTTTGTTGTCGAATTTTGGATGGTTTGGAATGATTGTGGAGTAAGATCGGAGGAGGGGAGGAAATGAGGAACACTGCCACCTTAGGCAGCGCGTGTGGGAGCGTGGAGGGGCCTAGAGGCGGCGTGAGACCGTGAGAAGGGCGGAGGAAGGAAGAGGAGAGGATTTGGGGTGGCGGTGGCGTGCTACGCGCTGGCATTAGGCTCGGCGCGTGGGCCCCACGCGTTGCCATAGTGAGTGGCGCGTGAGCGCCACGCGCGGTCGCCGGTTAGTGGCGCGTGTACCCCACGCGCCGCCACGTGCGGCGCCGCGTGAACAGTGGTTCGACATAGTAAATTGTAAAATTTTATTTTACGACAGTGAATGTAAAAATGTGATTTACGTACGGTAAATGTAAATGTAAATTACTTTAAGTAAATGTAAAAAGTAATTTGGAAGGGTAAATCAGTAATTATTATTTACTGAGACAGTATTTACATTTGAATGGTATGTATACGTACAAAAATACGTAAACAGTATGTATACATACATGAATACGTAATTGATGAGTATTTGTACAAAAATACGAGAATAGTGAATACGTGAATAGTACTCAGTGAACAGTAAATTCGTAAAACTAGAAATTACTGAACAGTAACTGATTATTACTGTTTCGACATTTAAAGGTTTACGTAACGATTCTAAATTCTTTTCTTATCTTTTCAAGGTGATTGTTAAATCAAAGAAATGAGTTATTGTCGGAATTGTGGAATTACGCACGAGATTATAAGGTAAGTAAAATCTCACATATTTACAAATCTACCCTGCGGAGATTCAAGATTTTTGCAAGAGTTTTAAATATCGAAATACGACATGTATATGATATAGTGGAATATATATGTATTTGTATAAATGGTAAAAAGGTACATATATATAGTTTGCTATATTATATACTGTTAGGATTTCGGTTGTGAATATGATCACAGTGGTGATGAAAATTATATATTGAGCATGTTGATGCGATTGATACAAATAATGAGTTGATTATTGTACATGGTTTTAACGTTGAGATGTGTTAAAACGTTTTGTCTTCGGACGTGTTTATGAAATATGACATGTATATGATATAATGGATTATATATATATATTGTATAAATGGTAAATAGGTACATATATACATAGTTTGCTATATTATATACTGTTAGGATTTCGTTTGTGAATATGATCACGGTGGTGATGAGAATTATATATTGAGCATGTTGATGAGATTTGTACAATATGAGGTGTGATTATTGTACGTGGTTTTAACATGGAGTTTGTTAAAACATTTTGTCTTCAGACCAGTCTACGGACGTGTTTGGCATGTCGGAACCTAGCCTTTGGCCGGGCAAAAGTTACGATACAGTTAGAGCTCTAGTGTGTCTGCCGGAGTACTGCATGTGAGGTAACAGATGGGTTATCGGCTCATGAGTACTCATATTTTTGGACGTTGGGTAGCAAGGAGGTTGCCCAATATCAGCGGTGTACTACGTGAGGGGTAACAGATGTGTACCAGCGTTCATTAGTACCCGTATTATAAATGCATTTGGGTAAACATAGGGGTTGCCCAATTTCTCATGAGTACTGTCATTTTCATATTTTCGGGACAACCAGATGGGCCGTCCATTTACTCATGAGTGCATTTATATTTTTTGATTTGTGGATTCTCGTATGTATTGATATGCGAGTTTTGTTTTTATTTTACTCATACGAGCTGTAAAGCTTACCGGGTTTGTGTTTATAATCCCGGTGCACCAATTCGATGGTGTAGGGGATAATTCCGCAGGTGTCGATTAGTGGGAATCGAAGAACAACTCTGAGGACTCGAAGTCGTTCACTTCCCAGTTTGTGAGGATTTATTGTGGATTTGTGTGAGAGTTTGTGAGGATTATTACATTTCCATTTTATGTACTATTGAATTATAAATTTGAGTTGTAATAATCGGTTTGACTGAGTTGTATTTTAAACTCAGAGATGATCCGCTGTGGCATTTAAAATGATTATATTCATTGAGATTGTTTTGGTGTTTCTCGACTTTGAAATTTTGAGTTTTCATGCTCGAAATTTTGGGGTTGTTACATTTCGAGAATGGAAATACATTGCTTTCATTTGCTGAGTTAAATGAGTTTGTCTTCCCAAACTGATTAAATAAAATGTTGATAATATTGCTACTTAGCAGAGATTGACTTAGCCTGGCCAGAATCAAAGAAAGGATTATAGATGTGCTATCGTCATATAGATTAAGAACTCTAGTTACAGGATTTATCTGGGGATATATGCATACTCAATTACTCATGGATGAATAAGATGACAGAATTATTCTTTTCTGTATACAGTACACCTGTCATTTTACAAATGTTTTCAAAGATACCAAGTTATTGCACAAATTATGACTTTCTTTTCTGTGTAACAATTATCAATATGAAAATGTCAGAATTTAGTGGATGTATACATTTGATATATATAGCAAAATAAAAGAAGTTATCTTGAATATAGTAGCTCTTTCATGAGAAGAAACACAGAGATAGAGAGGGACAGATCAGCAGACCTGAAATAGACGGAGGCCTAAAGCTTAAAACATTCCTCCCGACTCATGAGCAGGTCGAAAGCACCTGATCAGAGTAAAAGTTGTACTGATCTTTTTTCAGTCCCATTAGATACCCTGTAAGAAATCAACAATTAGTACACCTTTCAACTTTTAATCAAGAGGGCAGTAAGCTT
Source organism: Argentina anserina (assembly GCF_933775445.1). Taxonomy (NCBI): domain Eukaryota; kingdom Viridiplantae; phylum Streptophyta; class Magnoliopsida; order Rosales; family Rosaceae; genus Argentina; species Argentina anserina. The sequence goes on along the minus strand of NC_065873.1, from coordinate 4,115,691 downwards.
CCTCATGCCTGGAGTCTATATTCCTGTCAAGCATTATAAATAGAATAGAACAGAAATAATATGTACCAGCTGTTAATATGAGCTCAAAAGCTAGGATTCCTGTGTGTTCCTGTAACAGATAGTTAACATACCTTGTGTAGTTAGGAATCATACTGTACATGGTACATGTCACACAATCACTATAAACAATTCCTGAAGGACAGTAAAATCATCTAGAGTTGAACATAATTCATTAACTGTAAATAGAGTTTTTTAGCACCAGTATAGTTCAGAGGAACTACTCACTATTGAAATACTTGAACAACGTACTCGGACCGAACAACTGCTCGTGCCCTTTTGGCTGGTTACTGGTTTCTCTCAAACAAACAACAGAAGAAGTTTTTCAACTGATATAGTTGACAACGATTGCAGATTTGCAGATGTATGTGTGTCATGGCTTCTGTCTCGTCCTTTAGATTTGCACATCACATAGTGCAGTAATATATGGCTCATATGAAGAGTATTTACTTGGCAGAAATTTAGGGCGGAGTTTCATGGTATCTAACTTGAGCTGATGTAATGGAAACCTGATTTCAACTTTATCAATTCATTTCCCCGTTTTCTTTAATAACTTGAGCTTACACAGGAACTACATCAAGAAAGACAAATCAACCCCCTCGGGTTTCTTTATCATTTCACAATTCAAGCATAGAATTCTCTTGTACTAGGCTCATGATTATTCTCTTGTACAAGCACGCATACAGTACAAAAGAACAGATGTGAAGAGAGACCAATTGCAATAAGCTAATCATTCAGAATCAGAATCAAAACCAAAACTAATTCATGAAAGAAACGATCTTCTTGAGCATGGCCACAGCATTGTCACAACTAGGATTGAACAAATGAAACACATGCTGCTCCTCCTTTGCTTCCATAACTTCCACAACTCCATTCCATCCACTCTTCTTCAATACCTCACTGTAATACCACCCCCTATCTTTCAACGAATCCTTCTCCGCAACACAGACCAACACTTTCTCACAACCCAATTCCCCCAACTTCGGATGCTTACCCGGATTAAAAAGCGGGTCATCGGATCCACAAGTCAAAGGGTATGTAAACTTCCACAAATCAGGCACCATCTTTCTAACACTCTCAGCCAAAGCTAGCTCTCCCCCAACTGGTTCTTCCCCCCAAAAATATGGATGTACCAACACAATCCCCTTCAGCTTAAAACAGGCCAACTTCTCAGATCCAACTCTCAAACCCATGTGATGAGCTATGTTAGCACCAGCACTATCACCTGAAAAGAAAACCCGGTTCATATCAGCATGCCGGTTCAGCCACTCTTCCGGGCCAGTTCCGGCTAAATGGGACTCCACCCATTTTACAGCCGCCCATGAATCTTCATAGGCAGCCGGGACAGGGTGCTCCGGCGCCAACCTGTAGTCAACAGAAACAGCTATAACATTGGCTTCGGAGACAAATGAGTTGAGGTAATTGTGATAAGTGGGAGAGAAAGCACTCTCAATGCAGAAGCCACCGCCGTGAAAGTAAACCAGAACAGGGAGCTTCAGGGTTGACTCAGTTGAAGTGGACTTGGGAATGTAAAGCCTTACAGAGATGAGAGGTGCGGTTGAGATGATGACGTCTTTGGATTGCACCCCGGTTTGGGGATCGATCGATGCAGGGACTGTGGCTGTGCCTAGGAGACGCTCGACTCGGCCGTCTTTGTATACTTTGATGAAGGGAGAGAAATCAAGGGCAAGTTCGTCGCTCATGGTTGGATGTTATGGAAGAGGATGATAAAACAGAGCAAAACTGATCGATGATTTATAGAGGTACGTTTTGGTTTACGTTGATGGATTTACTTGGGATCCAGACTAATATATTTATGGATTTTTGGGCAAGTCATTGAATACCGTAGTTGATCATTTACATCATGCATGACGTTCTCTGCAAGCGTTCCATCACTTCCATGGAAGAGTCTGACCTATAAAAAATTTCGATTAGGGGAAAACAACGGGAATTAAATAATGATAACGATCACCAATAAAACCCTTATCTCCGAGCTAGGTAGGTGTGAATTTATGTGCCAATCCGTTTACCTTATCTTATCGATGAAAACCTAAAGGAAAACAAATTTAGTTAAGGAAAATCTTAATTACTTAAAACTCTTTGAGAAATATCTTAACTACATGGAACTCTTCTTGGGAGATTACGATTACGTAAAGGGTAAATTCCTTTTATGGTACATGAGGTATGGTTAATTGGACAATTTAGTACTTAATGTTTCAAAGATGACACATTGCTACTTGAAGTTAGATTTTATGGGACATCTTGATATGTATGTTGACTTATTTGTTAAATATAAAGGGTAAAAATGACATTTACATATTATTTATCAAAATAAAATAATAAATAAAATTTTATGGGTTAAAGGCTGATTTCTATCACCTTGGTATTCATTATTTTTGTATCATTTGCTAGAAATTAAACATGAATTAATTTTAAGCTTTAATTGAAAGTGTAAAATTGAATTTTTGTTTAGAAAATATAGAATTTTTTATTTATATACCCACAAGAATGTTTTTAGTTAATTAAATACAGTCACACGAAGTAGTTTTGTGAGACGATTGAATTTCATAAACATAAAATTGACTTATACTATCAACGTGACCAAAAATATTAACTTAAACGCATAAAACCATTAAAATTTGAGAACAATGAACACACATAACTCATGTTTTCATTGTATTTTTATTAATATATATTTAAATGTATATTTTATCCTCCTATTGGTCAACATAAGTACTAAACTGTTTTCTTTGAAATATTGGGTACTAAGTGTCTAATTGACCATACATTATGTACCATAGAAAGAATTTACCCTTACGTGAAACTATTTGAGAGAAAGTAAAAACATTCGAGGAAGATGTAAATGAAGGTGTCCATTGACATTTTCCAAGGAATGATGAAGGCCTAGGTGGTGTATTAATAATGGGGTGTGTATCTTTTTTCTTAGTCAATTAGGGTGTGCATTTAGTATTTAATCATGTGTGGATAAAATTTCTCTTTACCAAATAAATCATTGTGATACGTAACTTTTTGAACCGTTGAACTTGTAAGTAAATTTGCTGACCACTCTTTATTTGCCCACTTTGTGTCCACCCTTCTAAACTCATGTCATATGTCTTTTCTCAACTCATAGTTAGATAATAATTGAGCAATTTGACACATGACATGAGTTTAGAAGGGTGAACAGAAGATAGACAAATAGAAAGTGATCAGCAAATTTGTTGAACACTCCAATTTAACACTACAGTAAAATCTTTACAACTTTACAGTGTTAAGATTTAGGTCCTCCGTGGATGTTAAATGTTATGTGTCTTGCAGACTTGCTTCATTTTCCTAAGATAAAGAAATACATCATGCATACACTTGTTTGGCAAATTTTCATAATCCAATAATTTTGAATAATACAAGAATAACAGTCCTATCCATCATAAACAAAAAGTATGCAAAGTCACGAACATGAATATATTATTTCTTTATTCATTTTCCCTAGTGTTATAAGCTTCGTAATAAGCTTCATATAAACTAGTACCTAGCTACGTAGTACATCACGAGTATAAGGTAGCCAATAGTTCGTAGTAGAGGGAGTGGCATGCATGGGGATGCAGAACTAAAAGTCTGAAGAGACCAGCCGAAGCTAATTGATCACAATCGACCATAATCGATCGAAAACAAAACTAATAATTCATGAAAGAAACGACCTTCTTCATCATGGTCACAGCATTGTCACAACTTGGATTGATCAAATGGAACACATGGTCCTCCTCCTGTTCTTCCGAAACCTCCACAACTCCATTCCATCCACTCTTCTTCAATACCTCACTGTAATACGACCCCCTATCTTTCAGCATATCCTTCTCCGCAACACAGACCAACACTTTCTCACAACCCAGCTCCCCCAACTTCGAATCCTTACTCGGATTGATAAACGGATCATCAAATCCACTAGTCAAAGGGTAACAAAACCTCCACAAACCAGCAAAGAAATCCCTTTGGCTCTCGCTCAAAGCTAGCTCTCCCCCTATTAGTTCTTCCCCCCAAAAGTATGGATGCACCAACACAAACCCCTTCAGCTTAAAACCCGCCAACTTCTCAGATCCAACTCTCAAACCCATGTGGTGAGCTATGTTAGCCCTAGCACTATCACCTGAAAAGAAAACCCTGTTCAAATCTGCATGCTGGTTAAGCCACTCTTCAGGACCGGTTCCGGTGAAATGGGACTCCACCCATTTGACAGATGACCATGAATCTTCATAGGCAGCCGGAAGAGGGTATTCTGGCGCCAGTCTATACTCAACAGAAACAGCTACAACATTGGCCTCGGAGTGTAATAACCCTAAAATTTCAAACAATATTAGTTTGATTTGAATTCTATAAATTTGCGAATTTTAATTAGAATGAATGTGATTGGTAGCGACGTTATGAAACGAGAAACGGAAACGATATCGGAATGTTTAATTAGAAAAACGTTACGTTTCCGCTACGAGTGTAGAGCTCGGTTACGAAAACTTCCTTCACGAAAGTTGTAGAGCTCGTCGATACGAGTTCGTGAGTATGTGACGCGTTCTAATCGGACGTCGGATGTGGAAGTTATTAATGTCGGGAGTTAGTTTCCGATTTTGGAAACAAGTATAAATAGGATAATTGTGTGTTTAGGGTTTCCATTTCAGGAAAACCCACTTTCTCTCTTCTCTCCGCCTCCCTCCCTCTTTCTTTCTCTCTCCCCGAAACTCTCTCCCTCCTCAGAAACTTCCTCCATCGATCCGCCGCCTCCAGGCCGACGTGTCCTCCACCGCCGACACCAGCAGCCTCGCAAGCTCGACGCAGTCCCCCTCCAAGCTAGCCACGGTCTCCAGCGCCACCGTGAAGCTTCGACGCGATTCGCAAGGACCGAACCCAATCGGTTCGAACTCTCCGACGAGCTCCGGCGTTCCCAAGGCCCGGAATAGGTGAGGTTTCCATCTAATTGGATATTGTGATGCTTGTTGTGTGGATTTGTGTTGTTTTTGGTTGGATTGATGGAGTTTTAGAGGAGATCGGAGGGGGAGGGATTTGGGGGAGATGCCGCCGCTATGGGTGGCGCGTATGGGTGCGTGGAGGAGGTAGGAGACGGCGTGAGGCCGTGGGAAGGAAGAGGGAAGGAAAATAGGGGATTTTGGGGCGGCGGTGGCGTGACACGCGCCGTTGGTGGCATCGGCGTGTGAGCCCCACGCGCAGCCTGCCGGCGGGTGGCGCATGTACCCCACGCGCCGCCACGTGCGGCAGCGTGAACAGTGTTTCCGGAAGGGTAATTTTGTATTTTATTTATGTACGGTAAATGTAAATGTAAATTTTATTTACGTACGGTAAATGTAAATTTTATTTACGTACAGTAATTGTAAATATAAATTACTTTTAGTAAAGGTAAAAAGTAATTTTAGAAGGGTAATTCGGTAATTATTATTTACTGAAACAGTACGTACATTTAAATAGTATTTATACGTACAAAAATATGTAAACAGTATGTACTCGTACAGAGATACGTATTGGATGTGTATTTGTACAGTGATACACAAATAGTAAATACGGGAACAGTAAATTCGTAAAACCGAAAATTGCTGAACAGTAACCGATTATTACTGTATCGGCATTTAAAGGTTTACGAAACGTTTCTAAATTCTTTTCTTATCTTTTCAAGGTGATCGATAAAGTAAGGAAAAAAATTATCTTCGGAAATTGTGGAATTACGTTCGAGTCGATAAGGTGAGTAAAATCTCACTTATTTACGAATCTATCCTTGCGGAGATTCAAGATTTTGCAAGAGTTTTTAATATTGAATTACGACATGTATACATTATAGGGGATTACATATATATTGTATATATGGTAATAAGTACATATATATATAGTTTGCTATATTATATACTGTTATGAATTCATTGGAATTGGTCATTTCGAATGACGAGAATTAAATATTGAGCATGTGATTTAATTTGTACAATAACGAGTAGATTATGGTACGTGATTTTAACGTTGTGATTTGTTAAATCGTTTTGTCTTCGGGCGTGTTAAAGAAATATGACATGTATATAATAAAGTGGATTGTATATATATATGGTATAAATGGTAAATAGGTACATATATATATATAGTTTGCTATATTATATACTGTTAGGATTTCGTTTGTGAATTATGATCACAGTGGTGATGAGAATTATATATATTGAGTACGTGATGAAATTTGTACAATAATAAGTAGATTATTGTACGTGTTTATGTCTTCGAACGTGTGTGGCATGTCGGAACCTAGCCTTTGGCCGGGCGAAAGTTACGATACAGTTAGAGCTCTAGTCTGTCTGCCGGACATCGGGTAGCGAGGAGGTTGCCCGATGGTGGACATAGGGTAGCGAGGAGGTTGCCCTATGTCGGCGTAGGGTAGCGAGGAGGTTGCCCTATGCCGGGCGTTGGGTAGCGAGGAGGTTGCCCAACGTTGGCGGTGTACTATATGCGGGGTAACAGAGGTGTACCAACGCTCATTAGTACTCGTATTATAAATGCATTTGGGCAAACAGAGGGGTTGCCCAATTTCTCATGAGTACTTTCATTTTCATATTTTCGGGACAACCAGATGGGCCGTCCATTGACTCATGAGTGCATTTATATTTTGTTAATTTGTGGATTGACATATACATTGATATGCGAGTTATATTTGTTTTATTTTACTCATACGAGCTGTAAAGCTTACCGAGTTTGTGTTCACAATCCCGGTGCACAAATCCGATGGTGTAGGGGATACTACTGTAGGTGTTGATTAGTGGGAATCTAAGGACAACTCTGGGGACTCGAAGTCGTTCATTATCCTGCTTGTGGTGAGGTTTCTAGCGTGGATTTGAGTGTGAGAATTGGTGTGGATTTATTGTGAGTTTTGTGAGAGATTGTGAGGATTATTACATTTCCATCTTATGTAATGTTGAATTATAAATTTGGGTTGTAATAATTGGTTTTCTGAGTTGTATTGAGAACTCAGTAATGATCCGCTGTGCATTTTAAATAATTTCGATTTCATTGAGATTGTTTTGGTGTTCTAACGACTTTGAAATTTTGAGTTTTTAGGCTCAAAATTTTGGGGTTGTTACACGGAGACTAACAAGTTGAGGTGGTTGTGAAAAGTGGGAGAGAAAGCACTTCCATTGCAGAAGCCACCGCCGTGAAAGTAAACCAAAATAGGGAACTTCTGGGTTGACTCGGGTGTGGTGGCTTTAGGGAGATAAAGCCTTGCAGATACGAGTGGTGCGGCTGAGATGACAACGTCTTTGGATTCAACACCGGTTTGGGGATCGACCGATGCAGGAAGTGTGGCTTCTCCCCAGAGTCGGTCGATTCGACCGTCTTTGTATACTCTGATGACGGGAAAGAAATCATGGGCTAGTTCGTCGCTCATGGTTCGATATGATGGAAGAGATAAGTTGATATGTTGATATGTAAGGATAAGAAATGAGGGCTTGTTCTCTCCTGAAATATAAGGGAAAATTCTAATATACATGTTATATATCACACGGTCCGACGATCGATATTATTTGGGTCAGAAAAATGAGTACGTTTTCGTTCTTTTGAACTTGGAATTCAATTGCGTGAAAATTTCGTTGTTGGGAACTTGGGATACGTACATGTTTGAATTTTTAGTCGACTCATTGGAGAGTGTTTGATCTTTCACATCATGCATAATTGCATATATGGCCATACGGGGCTCTTGAACTGTTCATTGCATTGGGAGATAAGTCGTGCCATGTGATTACAAATCCGACTTTTTGCAACAATCGTTAGCACTTAGCAGCTTATATTCTTCCTCATGCGTCTTGGAACAGTTGGAAATTAAGAAAGAAAGAATTAACGAGGAATAAGCAAGCAGTTGAGCTAGAAAGTCGAAGAGCTTAGTGAAATATGGTAAGAACTTGAGGGTGACTAATTTGACGCATGTATGGAAACAATGTTGAGTTTTTGATATTTCACATACACACTCCGTGTGTGCAATTTTGGGTTTTTCTAATAGAAATTGTGGAAAAATATTGTATCTTCAACACATTGGTAGTTATAATTTATCTGGACAAAATTGTAGGATATGCACTTTCTCCTTATTTTTATCATTCTATTATTTATTTTCACCTCTACATATTATAAATTACAATTCTATCATTCCAACCAAAGCCATATAGTTTTTAGAGTTTAATAAACTTCAGATAATTTAGATAGTTCAAAAATTTAATTATTTTAATTTTCTTCTTATTTTATTAATAGAAAATTTGATTATCAGTGTCGTAAAATTGATATACCATTGTACCCAAAAAAAAAAGTTGATATACCATTCTTAAATTGTTTTTCCCTTTACTTTCCTTTAAATTCTTCACTTATTAATAAAGAAAACAAACAGACAAAAACAACTTTCGTAGCGCTCACTCTACTCCCCTAAACCAAAAATTCGAGCAAACCATGAGAGCCATCAATCTGTCTTCTTTTTTAGCAAGCAAAGCAAAACAAATCAAGCAAGAAAGAAAACCTTGTCAAGTCTATCAAGCTCATAACGCTGTTTTTACCCAAACCACCAAAAATCTAAACCCCCCAAAAACCCTCGGATATTATTTCCCTCTCAATCAAAATAAAAACCAAGCCTTTATCACACCACTTCTCTCTCAACTCTCTCTTTGTCACCACAAAAATGGAGGGAGCAGCTCTCCTCCGCTCTTCTCTCTCCTCCGCCACCAACCGCGCCTTCTTCTCCTTCCGCCCCCGCCTCTCCCGCTCTTTCTCCTCGTCACCTCTCAGACCCCATCGCCACCGTCAATTTCTCCACCCCTCCCTCCTCCTCCGCCGCTCCCCCCGATTACTCCTCCCCGCCTCCCCCCACTTCGCCCGCCGCCGCTTCTCCTCCCTCTCCCCGCGCGCCGTCGCCACGCCGCTCACTCCATCTCCCTCCGGTAAAACTCATCTTCCCTCGCTCTCTCTTAACCCTAGCTTTTCGTAACGCGTCGTCGTGGTTTTGTCTGTGTAGAGTCTTCTGGAGTTTCCGATGAGGTTGCGGAACGGCTGGGATTCGAGAAGGTCACGGAAGAGTTTATCGGAGAGTGTAAATCCAAAGCCCTGCTCTTCCGGCACAAGAAGACCGGCGCTCAGGTGATCTCGGTGGCCAACGACGATGAGAACAAGGTTTTCGGCATTGTTTTCCGAACGCCGCCGTGAGTTTTAGCCCCAAATTCCACTCTTTTATTCACTTAGAGCTTCGAATTTTTACGAATTAGTATACTGTATAAGCGCCTGTTCATGTTAGTATTTTCGATGCGTAAATGTGTACTTGCTTAGTGTGTAAATGAGTATTTGCTTAGTATTTTTGACGCGTAAATGTGTACTTGCTTAGTGTGTAAATGAGTATTTGCTTAGTATTTTCGACGCGTAAATGTGTACTTGCCTAGTGTGTGTGATAATGGGGACATTGTTGATATATTTGTTGTTGCAGAAATGATTCGACTGGAATTCCACACATACTGGAGCACAGTGTGTTGTGTGGGTCCAGAAAGTACCCTTTGAAAGAGCCGTTTGTCGAGTTGTTGAAAGGGAGCTTGAATACTTTTCTGAATGCATTCACCTATCCTGATAGGACTTGCTACCCAGTTGCCTCCACAAATACGAAGGTGAAATCGAGCTTTGAGAACAATTTCTGTGTAGGGTGTTATCTGTTATGTCTTCTGTATTCTGAAAGAATGGGTTTTTTTGTTTAATTTCAGGATTTCTATAACCTGGTGGATGTGTACCTGGATGCTGTGTTCTTTCCAAAATGTGTGGAGGATTTTCAGACATTCCAGCAGGAGGGCTGGCATTATGAGCTCAATGATCCTTCTGAAGACATATCTTATAAAGGTTTTATTCACATTTGGGCAAAGTTTGTGTCGTTTAATTGTGTTCATTTATTATTATTTTTTGACCATTTTGGGATATTCCTGAATTATTCTTATATGAATTTTGTTATTGCTTTCAGGAGTTGTTTTCAATGAAATGAAAGGGGTGTACTCCCAACCTGATAATATATTAGGGCGGATTGCTCAACAGGCAAGTTTTTTTTTTCCAAAACTTAAGGTCTTTTGTTCTGGGAGTGTGAATTTTGACATCCTTTGCGCAATGTATGGAGATTCAAATGTTCCTGTTGAGTTCTCATTGTCCTCATGCTGATTATTAAAAAAAAAAGGCTAGATACATTTTTGTTCTAAAAATATCTCCGTCCCTTACATCCTTCCTACCTTCTGTGTCTTATCTTATGTCCTCCTATAAATGGCATTTTGTAATATGAATCATCAACTCAATTTGTCTATTGACTAGCGTGAATTTAAGAAACTATATGACTAGTGGAGAGGAAAGCTATCTTGGGCTTTCAATTTAACAGATTTGTTTAGGCTGACTGTTATCATGTAATCGGATGTATGCAATAAGCTAAGAGTTACCAGTTTACTACTATAATCATGTAATAAGGGTTCATGAATTCTGGATATTGTTGAAGTGTGTGATCTTAGTATGCCAGCCATCTATGTTCCTGATATGCTAAGCTACTGAATCATCTTTGTTATTGTTAATGATTTTATTAATCATATATTGAATGGCCCTTTGAGTCTGAATGACTTGAATGCCACCAATTTGTTGTCATCTTGCTCTTTTTGTTTAGTATATATTGTAGTATACATGTGTTATCTGTTAGTTATTGTTTAATGTATGTTTATTACAGGCTCTTTTTCCAGACAATACCTATGGCGTGGACAGTGGAGGAGATCCAAAAGTTATTCCCAAACTGTCATATGAGGAATTTAAGGTATGTTTTGTGAACTGAGGAGGAGCTGTTTATGTCATAATAATCGGATGGATTTCATACTCACAGTTGAGGTGTTGATACTGATAAAGTGATCTGGGGTTCACATCCAAAACCACCTTGATATATTTGGCCCAGTTGACTTATGGACTTCTCTATTTTTAGACTTAAAATCTGAATTTTTTTTTCTTTTGTACTTTTTTGGTGAGTTATGCTAGATTATGTCATATGTAGCACATTCTTTGCAATCTTATACACAGTGCCCAGGATAATAGTAGCATGCTTTTGACATATCATCTAAAAATCTAGGCAATTTTGGCTATTGAATGACCGTATATAGGTTTGATTACGATTTAAGAGTGTTTTGTGCTTACAGTATCTGTCTTAAGATTGTTTGTACTTCAATCAGTGACCGTAATAGAAACTAAGTAACTAACAGTGCCTTTTGATCAAACATGAATGGAATATATCACATTATTAGTTGCACTTTCTAATCTGTGGAGAATTGGTGATATTATCTTTGTTTATACCCAAGCACAATGATATGTATACGGGATTATGATTATCCAACATATCGACATTTTTCCGTCTTATAATAATTGTGCTCTTCTTTATGACTAACAACTACAGGAATTTCACCGTAAGTATTACCATCCAAGCAATGCCAGGATTTGGTTTTATGGAGATGATGATCCAACTGAGCGACTACGCATTTTAAGTGGTATTACACTTCGATCAGCTTATGAGTACCTACATGCATTTGGATCACTCCAGCATACATTATTATCTCTGATAATTTGGCCGTTTAAATCATTTTAAACACAATCTTTTTTTTGTTTTTTATGAAAGATAGTATTATGATTGCACTTGTTAAGTGCATTTGACTTTTTTTTTCTGTCATTTAAGATGGTGTAATTGTGATGCACCAAATCATTTGTCATTTTGGTTTTAAAACAACTGGTTTTAGACTTTTAGTAGTGGATGTATTTGAGAAAAACTTCGTACATCTGTTACAGCTGCCATCAGTTGTTCATTTCATGATGATGAAAAATAAACATGTGTAAGATCATGGAATAATTCATTTTCAATCCTTAGCATCGTACTCCTAGTCTCATTCTCTCTCAATATTTCTTACAGAGTACCTAGATATGTTTGATGCAAGTTCAGCTTCAAATGAATCAAGGGTTCAAACACAAAAACGATTTTCAGAACCAGTTAGGATTTCTGAGACATATCCTGCTGGTGAGGGTGGCGACTTGAAGAAAAAAGATATGGTATGTATCAATTGGTTGTTGTCTGAGAAACCCCTAGATTTGGAAACTGAACTTGCCCTTGGGTTTTTGGATCATCTTATGTTGGGAACTCCTGCCTCTCCATTGAGGAAAATATTGCTAGAAAGTGGATTGGGAGAGGCTATCATTGGAGGTGGGGTCGAAGATGAGCTTCTTCAACCTCAGTTTAGCATTGGGTTGAAGGGTGTTTCTCAAGATGATATTCCAAAGGTAGAAGAATTAGTCATGAGTACACTCCAGAAACTAGCGGACGAAGGATTCGATACAGCCGCTGTAGAAGCATCCATGAATACCATTGAGTTTTCTCTCAGGGAAAACAACACCGGATCATTTCCTCGTGGTTTGTCCTTAATGCTACGGTCCATGGTACTCCCTACCTATTTAATTTTTCTTTATTTTGTTATTTTCTGTTCATTAAAGTACCTGTTATCTCTCTGGACTATTTATATTTTATCAAAAGCTTAATTTAGTTCCTTTTTTTTTCATTCTTACTTTCCCAAAGGGCAAGTGGATATATGATATGGATCCATTTCAGCCATTGAAGTATGAGAAACCTTTACTGGCACTAAAAGCAAGAATAGAACAGGAAGGCTCTAAAGCTGTTTTCTCTCCTTTAATAGAGAAATTCATTTTGAACAATCCTCATCGAGTTGTGGTAGAAATGCAGGTAATCAGTCATATATTTCTCCCCAATGCTTGCTTGTTTTTTTTTTTAATACTCCTAACCAGTGAAATCTTTGTCAGCCTGATCCAGAAAAAGCCTCTCGTGATGAAGCAGCCGAGAAAGAAATTTTGGACAAAGTAAAGGCAGGTATGACAGAAGAAGATCTTGCTGAGCTAGCACGTGCTACTCAAGAACTGAAACTGAAGCAGGAAACTCCTGATCCACCAGAAGCTCTAAGAAGTGTTCCAAGCCTCTCTTTGCAAGACATTCCAAAGGAACCTATTCATGTTCCCACAGAGGTTTGTCGCCTTAAATGTTTGACGTTTCAGCCTCATACATGTTTTACCTCATCAATTAGTTCATAGAAAGTAAATAAATTAGAGAAACTTCTGTTAAATATAGGTTGGGGATATCAGTGGAGTTAAAGTTTTGCAGCATGACCTTTTCACAAATGATGTTCTCTACACTGAAGTTGTTTTCAATATGAGTTCACTAAAGCAAGAGCTCCTTCCTCTGGTACCTCTTTTTTGGTAAGATGTTCTCTTCATAAGAGTCACTGAAATTTTAGTTGATATTGGATAGGCATAACATGATGTTCTGCGATGAAGCTTCCTGTTGGAAGGTTAACTTCTGGAAAGACTCGAAAACGACTAATTTTATTTTGGTTTCCATGTGATTAGGAGCACAAACTAGTTGATTCTCCAATTTCATTATTTGGTAGTTTATCTATATATCCAAATTCATAATGACATCTGTGAAGTGAGGTAGAACATAATGCTGTAGGGACCATAGTTAAGTGCTCTTATTTGTCATGCATACTTTGTCAATGTGTTAGTTTCAGGTATGTGTCATAAACTAAGAAAATGAAGAAGGCTTAGGTCAGTTCCTCACGAACTCTCTCAGTATAGACAATAAAAGGAGCTGATTCTGGTTCCCTTTCTTTAATTCGTTTTTTGTTATGAGACCCACAGTTTATAAAATCATCAAAATGACTCCAATTCTAAAATAATGTCAGTCTCACAGCAAATGCTATTATTTGTTTGGAATTTTCGAGATACAAGGTGGCTCTGGCACTTGAGACCGAAACATTGCCGCTCATTTTTTAACACCCTTTTATAATATTATGTAATTCTGAACTTTTCATCCATAGGAATTATAGATGGTGGCAGTCCTTTAGGAAAGTGCATTTATAGATGCTGTAAACTACAAGACTGCATATGTTTGGGTGAATATCTTGTCTGTTGAATAAGACATTCATGTTCATTTCCACTGATGCTAGCAACACATCATGCAAAAAACAAAAAAGTAAAGACAATTAATATGGGAACCTTATTCAGCTATCAGATGTGGTAGTAGCAGCAGCGTTATTATATGAATATACTGTAAAGAGCTGCCGACTTTAAAATTTTATACTGACATCAGTAATATCAAAATGATGATTCTGTACAAAAAAACTAGTCGAGATTTACATGCTTATTTTACAATAAAATTATTTGTTTTAGAAGATATATTGGCTGACTTGATCAGGATGTCCTTAACAGTCAATCATTGCTGGAGATGGGAACCAAAGATTTAAGTTTTGTGCAACTGAATCAATTGATTGGAAGAAAAACTGGAGGAATATCAGTTTATCCATTCACATCATCTGTCCGGGGCAAGAAAGATGCGTGTAGCCATATAATCGTTCGAGGCAAAGCCATGGCAGGACGTGCTGATGATTTATTCCACCTGGTATCTTTTTTCCTTCATTCTTCTCACAAACAGCTTTCATTGCATGTCAAGTAAAATGATTTTGAACTTGGACAATGCATTTTGTTTGAGTACTTATTGCTCAGAACTTGTCTTGATTTTTTGTTGCACTAAGTTCCTAATTTTCGTTCACAGTGATCCTTTAGTCATGTACACCTTTGGCACGATTAGGTTACACTTTTCATTAGCCACATGTAGGAAAATGTATATGCACTTACCTAGAGGAACTACCTAAAAAGTTTTATGTGAATGGCCAATGAATTTGCTGTTGCAGATCAACTGTATCCTTCAAGAAGTCCAATTTACAGACCAGCAGCGGTTTAAGCAGTTTGTTTCCCAAAGCAAAGCTAGAATGGAGGTATGTTAGATTTTGTAAACATTAATTATACCAGAACAGATCCTAATATTAGTGATCAAAGCTCAAAGAGTTTATAATACTCCTTTTCAGAACCGACTGAGAGGTAGTGGTCATGGAATTGCTGCTGCAAGGATGGATGGAAAGCTAAATGTTGCAGGGTGGATTTCTGAACAAATGGGTGGTTTCAGGTTGGTCCAAAACTTTGAATTGATTTGACTTCTTGGCTTCGTGTCTGATGTTCATCTTTATCATTTATATTATCAGAGACATGGACTCTTTGATTTAGTTTTCCCAAAGAGTATAAGATCAATCCATTTTTTTCCCATTTTAGTAATTTGAATATTTTGAAAGCTCCCAAGAGTTCTGTTTTCTTTTTCTGATCAATCCATTTGAATCAACTCTTTTTTGTTCTTTCAACCAATACAGTGTCTGATATAGTTTTGTGAAATTTCTGTCTACACAGTTACTTGGAGTTTCTACAAACTCTTGAAGAGAAAGTTGAAAATGATTGGGAGAGAATATCTTCATCTCTTGAGGAGATTCGCAAGTCCTTGCTTTCACGGGAGGGTTGCTTGGTTAATATGACTGCTGAAGGAAAGAACCTTACCAACTCTGAGAAGTTCGTTGGTCAATTTCTGGATTTGCTGCCTAACAAATCTCCTTTTGCAAGAACTACTTGGGATGCTCAATTACCATCTACAAATGAAGCCCTTGTTATACCTACACAGGTTAGAGTGCAATACTTAATATGAATGGTTCCTCTTTCCATATTTTGTTGGAAGAGTTATTCTAATCTCTTACTTTTACAGGTCAATTATGTTGGAAAAGCAGCCAACATTTATGACACTGGCTATCAACTTAATGGAAGTGCATATGTTATCTCCAAATACATAAGTAATACGTGGTTGTGGGATCGTGTACGAGTTAGTGGTGGAGCATATGGAGGCTTTTGCGACTTTGATAGTCATTCCGGTATAACTAATATCTGTTTTATGTTTGTAGGGAGTTTATTTGCCATGCCAGACGAGTCAGAACATCAACCTAACCATTGTTGGTTTTGATGTAGGTGTGTTCTCATTTTTATCTTATCGTGACCCCAACTTGTTAAAGACACTTGATATATATGATGGAACTGGGGAGTTTCTACGACAACTAGATATGGATGAAGAAACTCTCACAAAGTCCATTATTGGAACAATTGGAGATGTTGATTCCTACCAGCTTCCTGATGCCAAAGGTTATAGTAGGTATGTGGAGATAACTTCCTCTTCTACAGAAAGTGGATATTCTTATCAGCCATTATGATACAAACGGGAACAAAAAAAGAATTATTTTATCTCTATATATGCCTGTTGATAGAACAATTAACTGACATACAATCTGCCATAAAAGCTCATCTGTGATACTCGGATGTTTCTATACTTACCCATCTTCCATTTTATTATCTGCAGTTTGATGCGGCATTTATTGGGAGTTTCAGATGAGGAAAGGCAAATTAGACGAGAAGAGATATTGTCAACTAGGTAAAGATGCTGATTTTTTTTGTACCAAAACATTAAAAGGTGTTTTAAGAGTTTTGTGATCAAATTTTTACTTGCTTGCCCCTTGTCCAACAGCTTGAAGGACTTCAAGGAGTTTGCTAATGCAATTGATGCAGTTAAAGACAAAGGGGTTTCTGTTGCAGTGGCATCTCCAGATGATGTTGATGCAGCACAAAAGGAAAGATCAAACTTATTTGAAGTGAAGAAAGCCCTCTAAGACGAACATTGGTGCAATGCTGCTCTAATTTATACAGCTTCAGCCGCCTGATTTGTGTTTCTTTTCCACCCGTCTACATAGAAAAGCAATACAACACTGATAGTAGGTTAGAAAAGAAATTTTGGAATGCTTGCTCAAAAAAAAAAAAAGGGAGAAGTTTTAAATATGCATTGTCTGGCCACTGAAAATATCTGTTTTACACTGAACAATAAGATCCAATTCCTTTTGACTGAAAAACTTCTTATTTTGTTTCTCGTCTGTAGAGTGTCGCTTGTCTAGTTTATCTCTCTGTTTTATTGCTTAACAACTTTCCCGGTATCGACATTTCCTTTATTTAAATTACCGATATATTTTAGTGCGGCATATTTTTTTATTTTTCTAAAGAATAAAATAAATGTTTTTATTATTCAGCACCTACCATGCATTATAGTTGGTCCAAAGGAGGAGCTGTGAAAAAAAATTAACCTTAAAAAATTAAGGACTCCTTTTAAACTATTAAGAACATACATTGTAGTTTAATACTCATTTGTGAAGATCAATACTCATTCCTGATGGTTTTTTTAGGTTACATAATAGATGAAGTTAACATCTATTTATCGGTTTATTTGAAAATTTATTAAAAATTATAAATAAAAATTTTGAAAATGTTGAAAATGTCTTCTCCAATAAATATTTGACATCTCCATTTTTTTAAAGTCCGATATATCTGTCGATACAAATATGTTAAATCTTGACTGTGGATACTGCTTTTTGAGACCCTTAGACGACGGTTCTAGTGGCAAATCCAGGATGAGAGCTCTACGTAGGCTGATTAAGAGTTCTTGAACGATATTTTTTGTTTGCCAATATTGTTTTCAAGTGTTTGTTTTTCTTTTTTAATCAGAGAGTATGTGAAGTTCATATCAATAGTTTTACACCCAATTTTTTGAAGGGGAATGATAAAGGGCAGTGTGGGAAAGAAAACAAGAACAAATGTAAGGAACATAACATTGTGAGAGAAAAAAGAAGACAAGATAGAAACAAAGAAATAAAATAGAAAGAAGGAAAAAAAAAGATATTACAAAGGGGTGATTCGAACCATAGACATGGGGAAATTAATGAGAGTCAAAAATAAGGTTGAGCCAACTGAACTAGCAGGATTTAAACTAGGATGAGTCATATTATATAGAAATAATTAAGCAGACTTTTGTCTAGGTTTATGCCCATAAAGGTTGTGTTTGGTAAGGCTTTTTACATAGGTGATTATAAGTTAAGCTTAGGCCTTCCGTTTGGTAACTTGACTTATCATCTCCAGCTTGAAGAAGCCAAGGCTTTTAAGCTCGAAAAGCATAAGTTCCTCAATACCTCATTTTAGAAGCATAAGCATGTGTTTCAACTATAGCGCTAAATACTGTAGTTAAATGAACTTTTTATAATACTAGTTTCTACCCTTATCTGGAATTACGGGGAATCGCCATTGAAAGCCTCGTCTGCACTTTCATTTCTCCGCCGCTCTCTTCACTCTCTTTTCTCCTCTCTCTCTCTCTCTCTCTCTCTCTCTCTCTCTCTCTCTCTCTCTCTCTCTCTCTCTCTCTCTCTCAACGGCATCACAAGCTCTCTTATGCCCCCTTCAACATCGATCACGATTTTGGGCAAGAATCAAAATCAAGCAACAGGTCCTGGCAATTTGATTGAAGGTTAGTAATTTAGCAATCTCAGTTTCAAATTCTTTAATTCCATTATAAATTTGGCTTCAAGTTTGATCTAGGTTGTATGTGATTTGGGATATGAGTGGTATTGTCGTCGTCGGAGTGAAAACATGGCAGGTAGGCTTCTTCAAGTAGGCACCAAGATCATCGATGTCAGCAGAAACTACACCGCTCACGCCAAAGAGCTTGGCAATGCCGTCCCCAAGGCCCCCCTTCTTTTTCTTCTTTTTTCCGCATCTCATTTTCCCTTTCAATTTCCAATCTTGATTGTTATGATCCGTGAAGGAGCCCTTGATATTCCTCAAACCGACGGTGTCTTACTTGGAGAATGGAGGCACAATCGAAATCACTCACCCTCTTAAGTCGTTGGACAATGAGGTCGAGATGGCCGTCATTATAGCCAAGAAAGCTTGCGACGTTCCTCAGAGCAAGGCCATGGACTACGTTGGTGGTAATTGTTTTTTTTTCTAATCTTAAAAGAGATTAGTTGGTTGATTGTTGTGCTAGTTTGATGTTAAAGAGATGATCTTGTTCGAGTTGGAATCTGATTAGTGACAGTCACATTGCTTTAAGGTTATACACTTGCTCTTCATATGACTGCCAGAAAAATTCAAGCTACTGCTTGATAGGCGTTAATTAAAACGTCTATAATAAACCCTGTAAAATGTCATCGTTAGTATAGAATAAGCAGAGATCGTTCTTTTCCGGGGAATTGAAGGGAACTCTAAACTTTTAGTGTTAACAAATAATTGGGGGTTTGAGGTTGATTATTAACTACTAAAATAAAAACCTAAATGACTATTTACATGATCGACTTCTCTTTAACAAACTTAAACCAAATTTACCATTACACCACATAATTACAAGTTCGAACCTACCATGCATTCTAATTCGACCAATTACATACGTTTTAGACACCAATACAATTAGAGCCTTAGGGGATCATCTAATCATGCAAGATTTCAATTAACATTTAGATTGACTTAGGGCCTAATCTAAATTTGCATGCAATCGAATTCAATAACACTTAGAGTAGAAATCAAACAAGATTACATTTAAGCACCAAATCTTTGTTGGAGACATGTTTCATGTATAACGTCACCCACCATGGTTTCACATACAAATTTCCAGAATTTTTACCACTTTTAATCAACACAAACCGAACCTACTTAGCACATGATTCGATTTGTGTCAATATGGTTGATGAATCTAGCACTCAAACACAATCTTAGGGACTGCATCCAAGCACTAAATTCATATGCACATATCTGAAAATTATCTAAAAGTATGAGAAAGATGATTAGAACACAACAATAGAAATACAAACTCAATAATTATAGGAAACCATCAATTCGGCAAAGAACCAAAAATCCAATAAAACAATCTGAAAATTTTGATTCTTAATACAAAATAATAATCCACACAAACATCATACTATAATCTTCATAGACATAGTATTGTAGAAAATCAAAAACTAACAAAGCCATGGAGATGAGTTGCATCACACGTTGTAGGAACCTTGGAGGTGTGTCTTCAATCGTGATTTCGGTGGAGATGGAATTTGTATAGGGACTTGCTGTTTTTGGTGAAGAATGTTTGATGTAGTATTTTGCTAGAGTTTTGGCTCTTGAATGCAAATGAGAAGTGATGTTATTTGAGAAGTGAAACCATGTATATATAGAGGAAAAAGGGAGGATTTGAACTTTCCTCTTTCTTCCTATAATAATGCCATATTTTATCTCCCTAAATCATATCATGCTTTATTTCCTAAATCGTGCCATGTTTTATTCTCTAAATCATGCCATGTTTTATTCCATAAATCATGTCATGTATTTTGCATTTAATGATCATTTTCTATTTAATTGTTGCATGACTTGGCTCCATCTCTTTTTCTTTAATTATATCTTCAATCTAATCTGAAAATTAAAAAATAAAATCATAAGTAAGAGATAGTTTCGAAACCTAACAATGATTCCTAGTCAAACTAGGACTCTAGACCAATTATGTGTTTTTAACTCATGTAAGCACAAAAATGCATCTAATATCGCGCAACACTCTTACTACGACTCAATGACTCAATAGTACAACAATAAGGGCTAAGCAAAATACAAATTGAGGTAAAAACATGTTAAGAACGTCGCACAAAGTGCTCCTATCACTGCTAAGGCTCAGTTTTATGACGTTATAATTCATAGTGTGTGCGTATTAGGATGTTGTACTATAGTCTCTAGGTAGTTTTTGAGCTATGATTAGCTAAATATGATAAGTGGATGCACAAAACATGATGATTGGTAGACACAACTAAACGTTGAATGAGCAATTTTGATGTAACGACGGGTACCTTAATCTTTATATGACTTGTGCAAATGAGCAACAAGTTAACTTCTTGTAGAGGGTTCCTATGAAGTATTGTAGTGCATCAGTATTCTGGACCTGCAATCTTGTCTAGGATGTCTATGGTTTTAATATGCTTTGCAGTATATATCCAGTCTAAGTTGATTTAGAATATTAGCTTGTTTGGGCGTACAAGTTGTGCAAGTACATAATTTTTTGATGTTGTTAATACAAGTTATTTCCTCTCGCATTCTGCAGGGCTTCCATGCACCATAGCAAAAGGGCAGGACACCTTCACACCAATCATGTCTTTGGTAAGTGTTGTGTTGCAGTTTGTTAATTTCGCTTTGTTAATATAAATATGTTATAAACGATCTCCCCATAGAGGTGTTGTAATATTATTATCATTGATTGTCTTCCTTTCAAAGTTCGGCAGGGCTTTAGATAACTAATTATGTCTCTATGAGTAGAGCGTAAATTTGGCTTCAAGTTTGATTTAGGTTGTATGTAATTTGGGATATGAGTGGTATGATGTTTATGATTTGAAGTTTGTTTTGAAGTAGAGATCTAATGCCTTACCTATTTTCATATGTTTGAGTTGGTGAAATTAATCAATTGCAAAAGGTGAAGATGGAGTAAAGCTTGTGCACACCTTTGCATTTGGAGTTTAATGGCATTGCATAGATGTGTTAACTGTTGAGTCTTGGCTGCATAGTTTATGTGGTATAACAAAACTATTAATGTATTACATATACTTATCAACTGAGGTCATTCATGTAGTTCGGTTTTGATTTATAAGGTTATCCTTCCCGAGCCTCAACAAATTGGTCAATCCCTTTATTGTTGCTGATGTCACTTCAATTATACCATACATATATTATATAAGAAAACAACAAGTATTCAGGTTAGCTATTGGACTTAGCAATCTGAGATTACTTAGGAGAAGGAAGAGAAAAGCTTGGCATTCTCTCTTTTCCTCTCATTACCATTCCTAGATTTTAATGTGCAGTTTTAGCACCATTCTTATTTTGAATGAACCGCAGGCTGGAAACAAGAGACAATGTCAGTAATTAATCCAAGTAAATGGACCATTTGATGGACCTCTTGTTTTTCCTGATCCTTTTTACTGTCTGTTGCAAAACACAGCTAGCAAGGCATGTGATCTCTGATAAATCACATTGTGTTTTAGGGATGTATCTTTTACTTGGATCTTTCAACTTCCGACATAGTTTGAATCTGTTGTAGTTTCAGCTCCCCCATGAGAGCTCTCTGTAATGGTTCCATTATTTGAGAAAAGGAAAAAAAAAAGAAAAGGAAAGAGCTCTATAACAAAGTTGTTTTCATATCTTTGGCTGACTTAGATTTGAGTTTTTGCTGAGTGTTGTGGTCTTAATGTGTGAGTGTTTTTTGCAAATTGTTATTTCTTTAATGATATATGATCTTGTTTTAGCTTGATGTCTTGGTTTTTTAAGTGTAAGTGGTCACTTTGGTCTTCCATTGTAGAATAAAGTATAGTTTTTTATTTATGTTTGCTTCTTTAAAGAGTGGTCCAATGAATATCAAGATAATAGGAGTTCTCTTATTACTAACAAGAGTTCACGATACATGTTTTTAGGCATTTTACCTTGTTTGAGCTTTCAACATTATCTAAGAATAAAATATCTTCTCTTATCATTGACCCAACCAACTATTATGTATATGCTAAACATTTCAGGAGGGTAGAGACAACATGGTTTGCTTTATATGTACATATGTCCTATTTTTTGTTTATGTGTTCAATTTACTCTTTGTTTTCTTATTTGTTCTTTTATGTGTGCAGACATTGTTACAAGGTTCAATTATGCTACTATGAAGACCCAAAAGCAGCTTTCTACTCATGTACCAGGAGCTTAAGATTTTACATATGTTGTATGTAGAATAACTTCAAGTATTTGAACTTGGTGATATATTTATTAATTAAAATTTCCAGCTTGCTTTTATATTGAAATGTGGTATGATGCTAAATTTGGTTGAATTTTCTACTAAAATATGTAAATGTAATAAGCTATAAAAATGGAAAATTTGAAGTAAAATAATATTAATGTATACAATGAAAAAATATAACAATAAAAGATTGTAAATAGAGACAATATTGGTGACAAATAATGAGGGATTAGGTGACAAAATAATTTAGTGACTTAAACTTTTGTAGTGACAAACTTAGCATTTTGTGACAAAAAGTGAAGACTCGCATTGCTACTATGACACTTCATAATTATATCTGAAGATATACACGTCCTGATAACATTTTGTGCGAGGTGAAGAAAGTGAAATTGGTGGAGATGAGGATGATGACGTAGAAGAAAAAAATCATCATGGTCCATAAGAAATGGATACATTTAAGAAACATGATTGCTTAAAGTTTGATGGATGTGTGTGTAAGTATTTATGTATTTACATGATTCTAATCAAAACTAAATTATTAAGATAAGAATATTTTTTTAAAGATAATTTTAAAACTATCCAATTAATGTCATATATTTTCAAACATTGTTTTAAACTAAAATTGACCAAAAATTATCTTATATGTTCAAATTGGTTATTTGATAAATTAAAAACATAAGCAAGTTTGAATTTATCAAACACTCTGTCATAGCTTCTGCCACTAACATCTACTTATATAACTCAGTTTAGCAAACAGTTCGCTACTTTACTTATCAACCGAAATCAGCATAAGTCTAACTTTTTTATAATCCAAACCTACGACATAGATGCCCCTTGTCACAGTACCTCCTCAAATCTCTTCTCTCCTCACTTTCAATCTACAGTCGAGGAATTTTCTTCGGTAATCATATCTCTCTCTCATCTTTTTTTCTCTCTCTCTTCTCCTCAACGACTCTGATTTTAGGAACTGATTTCAGAGATCGCAAATAGGTACGATTACGGGTTATGGGCAAGTCGGCAACCATAAGGTAATTTGTCATTTTCGGAACTGATTTCAAATAATGGTTTCTGGGTTTTGGTTATGGGGGCTGTGTTGGGTTTGGATGGGAAACTGAGAAGAAGAAGAAGAAGTAATGTGTGAAGATTTGCTGGTAAAATGGTGATGAATTAATCACAAAGTGTTAGGTTTCAGCTTTCTCAGGTTCTTCAATTGTTAAGATAGCCAAGATTGCGCTTTCATCTGCCCAAAAATCGGACAAGTTCATCTCACTCTTACAGTCATGTAAGACCATGAAGCAGCTTCACCAGATACAAACACAGGTAACTGTCTTGGGTTTGTCCCAGAATGACTACGTCACCGCGAAATTAGTGGCGGCGTGTGCGGAGCTGAAGCGGATGACTTATGCCCATAGAGTGTTCGATCAAATTTCTGAGCCAAATTTTGCTTCGTGGAATGCGTTGCTGAGAGGGTATGCGAAGAATGAGGGTCACAGGGAAGTCGTGGCTTTGTTTTGTAAGATGAAGAACATGGATATAATGCCGAATTGTTATACTTTTCCTGTTGTGATCAAGTGTTGTGGGAGGCTGAGTAGGTTGGTGGAGGGTGAAGAGGTGCATTGTGTTGTGATCAAATCTGGGTTTAGGGGGAATGCATTTGTGGGGACCACGCTGATCGAAATGTATACGGCGGGTCGAGTGATTGGAGCTGCTTATAAGGTGTTTGGGGAGATGTTTGAGAGGAATGTGGTTGTGTGGACTTCGATGATTAATGGATACATTTCGTGTGGCGATATGGTTTCTGCGCAGCGTCTGTTTGATTTGGCACCGGAGCGGGATATTGTGCTGTGGAACACTATGGTTAGTGGATATATTGCGATGGGGGATATGGTGACAGCTAGGAAGCTTTTTGATAAGATGCCGAGGAGGGATGTTATATGTTGGAATACTGTGTTGAATGGTTATGCGAGTAATCGGGACATTGAGGCTTGTGAGGATTTGTTTGAGAAGATGCCTGAGAGGAATGTTTTCTCTTGGAACGGGTTGATTGGAGGATATGCGCACAGTGGGCGTTTTATTGATGTTCTGGGATCTTTCAAGCAGATGCTTAGTGAGGGTAATGTGCTTCCTAATGATGCTACATTCACGACTGTGCTGTCCGCATGTGCGAGATTAGGAGCTCTTGATTTGGGTAAGTCGGTGCATGTATATGCTGAGAACATAGGGTACAAGAGAAATGTTTTTGTTGGGAATGCGTTGATTGATATGTATGCAAAATGTGGTGTTGTGGATAATGCAGTCGATGTCTTCAAAAACATGGAGATGAAAGATTTAATTACTTGGAACACGATAATTTGTGGCTTAGCAACACATGGACGTGGGGATGATGCCCTTGAGTTGTTTACTCAGTTGAAGACTTGTAAAGTGAAACCAGATGGGATCACCTTCGTAGGCATTCTGTGCTCTTGTACACATCTTGGATTAGTAGAAGATGGTATGTCATATTTCCAATCAATGGTTAGTGACTATTCAATTGTGCCTCAAATTGAGCATTATGGTTGTATGGTTGATCTGCTTGGGCGAGCTGGTCTTTTGGAACAGGCAGTGGAGTTTGTGAGACAGATGCCGATAGAAGCAGATGTTATCATTTGGACTGCCTTACTCGGAGCATGTCGAATATACAAGAACATTGAGTTGGCCGAGTTATGTCTTGAACGGCTTGTTGAACTTGAACCGAATAACCCTGCAAACTATGTCATGCTTTCAAATATATATGGTGATCTTGGGAGATGGAAAGATCTGGCGAGATTGAAGGTTGCGATAAGGGATACAGGGTATAAAAAATTCCCTGGTGTTAGCTCTATTGAGGCCAATCATGGTGTGGTTGAGTTCTCCTCCTTGGATAATAGGCATCCTGAGACTGAGGATATTTATGGAGCTTTGGAGGGATTAACCAAACTGCTAAGATCTTTTGAGTATGTACCAGACATTCCGGAGCTTGGGCAAGGAGACTAGTCATAGAACCTGAAATTAGTTCATTTTGTTTAATTCTATAGGATTGCAAGAATCATTATCATCAGGTATGGCACTTCAAAATGTTTATTTTATATTCCTATTTGTTGACTGAGAAAGAGTTCAGCCCAATTAGCTAAGCCTTATCAAACTTTCGTTGTTGCTCAAACTCTGCAGTCTTGCATTTTGTGGAGGTTTTGCTTCTCCTAGCTAGAAACAATAAGCTCACCTGTTCAGCCTAAAAAGTGTAAGCTCACCTGCATTGCCTCCAATTCTGAAGTTACTGGATCCTTATCAGTTTAGCAGTTTAGCTTTGTTTAAGTTAAAGCCCATTATGCTCCGAGGCCTTATGCCCTTTGACCCTTTCGGAACTAATTAAAACATAAAAGATTGGAGCAGTGGAACAAATTCATTCTTGGATTCTGCATCCCATAAGTTGTTATTCGCTTATAATTTGAGTACATTCATGAATATATAATTGAAAGCCATTTTCAGTTTGATGCTCGTGGGGTTCCATTTCAACAGGTCTAAACTATAAACCTTAGGCTGTCGTTTCATTTCAACAGTAAACATGAAACCTAATCCATCATACTCTAAACTGAGTAAACTAGCTGACATGACATGCTTAGTTTGTCGGTATTATACGTTGTCCTTAAACTAACAATCTTTTGTTTATCTAATCTCTTAGTCTCTCATAATCTCTACTTAAATACTAAACCAAACACTTCATCAAGATAAGTGCAGCGCTCAGATATTCGTTCTTGATATGCCTAGATGACCAACAAATACAGTGTACATGGGTGATTAAGCCAAGTGGAATGTATTTAAAGCAAGTTTTTGATTATATATCTCGAGTATAATCAAATATGGTTCACTGGTAAGAGTATAAATACAGGTGATTATATTTCTTTTAAAAACTAGTATCACATAATCTGGTTTATCTGTCTATAAGTCTATTTCATTATGCATGTGGATTGGAGTAATGTAGTTTAATGGGTGTCATTTGGACTGGATTAGCTATTAAACGTGTGGTTTAGCTATTAAACCTTCTATTGCTCAATTCTATCTACTGTAGGAATAAAATTTGTTTCTTTCGGAGGTCTGTGAAGCTGGTGTGAACATGGATCCTTGTAGAAACTTAAGAAGTGATGAATCAGGCAATTATATATACCAAACTGAATAGACAGGAAGTGTGACATTTTGTGATGTATGTATGAAATGAAGAAGACGAGTAACCACTCGTATGCAACAGATTGATCAAGTAGCTGACTTACAGAACTAGAAAGTGATTTTGCTGGAGGATTAGCATGCGCTTAATTAGCAGAAACATTTGGACGGCTTTCTGAAAAGTAATGAAATGTAGACCTTGATTTCTTGGTGAAATCAACTATAACAAAGCATTCAACAGTCAACAATTGAAATTCACAGGCCGCTTTTTGAGATTTATAGAACTAAAATTGAAGAAAATGATACAATTTATCTGCTTCTGGCTGTTTAAATCATTTTCTTTTTTATGAAAGGTGGTATTATGATTGCAATTGTTATGCCCATTTGACTTTCTTTTTCTTTCATTTAAGATGGTGTAATTGTGATGCACCAAATCATTGTCTTTTTGGTTTTAAAACAACTGGTTTTAGTAGTGGATGTATTTGAGAAAAACTTCGTACAGAAGTTACAGCTGCCATCATTTATTCATTGCATGATGATAAAATATAAAACATGTGTAACATTGCGGAATAATTCATTTTGAATCCATAGCATCTTATTCCTAGTCTCATTCTCTCTCAATATATCTTACAGAGTACCTAGATATGTTTGATGCAAGTTCAGCTTCAAATGAATCAAGGGTTCAAACACAAAAACTATTTTCAGAACCAGTTAGAATTTCTGAGACATATCCTGCTGGTGAGGGTGGCGACTTGAAGAAAAAAGATATGGTATGTACTAATTGGCTGTTGTACTTGGAAACTGAACTTGTCCCTGGGTTTTTGGATCATCTTATGTCAGGAACTCCTGCCTCTCCATTGAGGAAAATATTTCTAGAAAGTGGATTGGATGTAGGGTTGAAGATGAGTTTCTTCAACCTTAGTTTAGCATTGGGTTAAAGGGTGTTTCCCAAGATGATATTCCAAAGGTAAAAGAATTAGTCATGAGTACACTACAGAAACTAGCTGATGAAGGATTCGATATAGCTGCTGTAGAAGCATCCATGATACACCCTATCAGGGAAAACAACACTGGATCATTTCCTCGTGGTTTGTCCTTAATGCTATGGTCCATGGTACACCCTATCTATTTATTTTTTTTTTTAATTTTGTTCTTTTCTTTACAATAAAGTACCTGTTATCTCTTTCGACTATTTATAATTCATCAAAAGCGTATTTAGTTCTTTTTTTTGTTCTTATTTTCCCAAAGGGCAAGTGGATATATGATATGGATCCGTTTCAGCCATTGAAGTATGAGAAACCTTTACTGGCACTAAAAGCAAGAATAGAACAGGAAGGCTCTAAAGCTGTTTCTCTCCTCTAATAGAGAAATTCATTTTGAACAATCCTTATCGAGTTGTGGTAGAAATGCAGGTAATCAGTCATATATTTCTCCCCAATGCTTGCTTGTTTTTTGTAATACTCCTAGCCAGTAAAAATCTTTTTCAGCCTGATCCAGAAAAAGCTTCTCGTGATGAAGCAGCCAAGAAAGAAATTTTGGAGAAAGTAAAATCAGGTATGACAGAAGATCTTGCTGAGCTAGCACGCGCTACTCAAGAACTGAAACTGAAGCAGGAAACTCCTGATCCACCTGAAGCTCTAAGATGTGTTCCATGCCTCTCTTTGCAAGACATTCCAAAGGAACCTATTCCTGTTCCCACAGAGGTTCGTTGTCTTAAATGTTTGACATTTCAGCTTCATACAAGTTTTACCTCATCAATTAGTTCATAGAAAGTAAATAAATTAGGAATCCTCTCTGTTAAATATAGGATGGGGATATCAGTGGAGTTAAAGTTTTGCAGCATGATCTTTTCACAAATGATGTTCTCTACACTGAAGTTGTGTTCAATGAGTTCACTAAAGCAAGAGCTCCTTCCTCTGGTACCTCTTTTTTGGTAAGATATTCTCTTCAGTACGAAAAATTTTGGCTGATATTGGATAGGCATAACATGGTGTTCTACAATGAAGCTTTCTGTTGGAAGGTTGACTTCTGGAAGACTCAAAAGCAACTAATTTATTTTGGTTTCCATGTGATTATGAGCACAAACTAGTTGATTCTCCAATTTCACCATTTGGTAGTTTATCTATATATCCAAATTCATAATGACATCTGTGAAGTGGGGTAGAACATAATGCTCTAGGGACCAAACTCTAGTGCTCTTATTTGTCAGGCATACATTGTCACTGTGTTAGTTTTAGTTGTGTCATAAACTAAGAAAATTAGAAGGCTTAAGTTGATCCCAGTTTCTCACAAACTCCCTCAGATTAGTCAACCTCCTCTTATTCTGGTTCCCTTTCTTTAAGTAGTCTTTTGTTTTGAGACTCTCAACTAATATAGTCATTAAAATGACTCTCCAATTTTAAAATAATGTCTGTCTCACAGCAAATGCTATCATTTGTTTGAAAGTCCTGAGCTACAAGGTGGCTCTGGAACTTGAAACCGAAACTTTATCCGCCCATTTGGAACCCCATTTATAAAATTATGTAATTCTGAAGTTTTCATCCATAGGAATAATAGATGCTGTAAACTACAAGACTGCACATTTCTGGGTGAATACCTTGTCTGTTGACCCTTTTATAAAATTATGTAATTCCGAACTTTTCATCCATAGGAATGATAGATGCTGTAAACTACAAGACTGCACATTTCTGGGTGAATACCTTGTCTGTTGACCCTTTTATAAAATTATGTAATTCCGAACTTTGCATCCATAGGAATAATAGATGCTGTAAACTACAAGACTGCACATTTCTGGGTGGATATCTTGTCTGTTGAATAAGATATTCATGTTCATTTCCACTAATTCTAGCAACACATCATGCAAACAAAAGTATAGACAATTTAATATGGGAACCTTGTTCAGAAATCATATGTGGTAGTAGTAGCAGCATTATAGTACGAATGTACTGTAAACGAGCTGCAGACTCGGTAAATGTTTTTACTGACATCAATAATATCAAAATGATAATTATGTACAAAATACTAGTTGAGATTTATATGCTTATTTTTCAGTAAAATTATTTGGTTTAGGAGATATATTGACTGACTTGATCAGGATGTCCTTAACAGTCAATCGTTGCTGGAGATGGGAACCAAAGATTTAAGTTTTGTGCAACAGAATCAGTTGATTGGAAGAAAAACTGGAGGGATATCAGTTTATCCATTCACATCATCTGTCTGGGGCAAGAAAGATGCATGTAGCCATATCATTTGTGGCAAAGCCATGGCAGGACATGCTGATGATTTATTCTACCTGGTATCTTTTTCCTTCATTCTTATTGCATACACTGAGCTTTCATTGCGTGTCGGGTAGTTTGTGTGAAGATTTTGATGTACTTGAATTATTCATTATGTTAGTAGTTAGTACTTATTGCTCAGAACTTTTCTTGATTTTTCGTTGCACTAAATTCCTAATTTTCTTTCACAGTGATTTTTTAATCATGCACTACCTTTGGCACAATTAGGTTACACTTTGCAGCAGCCACATGTAGGAAAATGTATATGCGCTTACCTAGAAGTACAACTCCAAAAAGAAATATGTGAATGACCAATGAATTTGTTGTTACAGATTAACTGTATCGTTCAAGAAGTCCAATTTACAGACCAGCAGCGGTTTAAGCAGTTTGTTTCCCAAAGCAAAGCTAGAATGGAGGTATGTTAGATTTTGTAAACATTAATTATACCAGAACAGTTCCAAAGGAGTGGTCAAAGCTCAAAGAGTTTATAATACTCCTTCTCAGAACCGACTGAGAGGTAGTGGTCATGGAATTGCTGCTGCAAGGATGGATGCAAAGCTAAATGTTGAAGGGTGGATTTCTGAACAAATGGGTGGTTTCAGGTTGGGCCTAAACTTTCAACTGATTTGACTTCTTGGCCTAGTGTCTACTGTTCTTTCTGTCTTTAATACTATCAGAGCCATTGAGTCTTTGATTTAGTTTTCCCAAAGTGTATAAGATCAATCCTTTTTTTCCCCCACTTTAGTAATTGGAATATTTTGGAAGTCTCCCAATAGTTCTGTTTTCTTTTACAGATCAATCCATTTCAATCTCTCCTTTTTGTCCTTTCCACCAAAACAGTATCTGGTATAGTTTTGTGAAATTTCTGTCTATAGGAGTTTCTACAAACTCTTGAAGATAAAGTTGAAAATGAATGGGAGAGAATATCTTCATCTCTTGAGAAGATTTGTAAGTCCTTACTTTCACGGCAGGGTTGCTTGGTCAACTCTGAAAAGTTTGTTGGTCAATTTCTCGATTTGCTGCCTAACAAATCTCCCTTTGCAAGAATTACTTGGGATGCTCAATTACCATCTACAAATGAAGCCCTTGTTGTACCAACTCAGGTTAGACTGCAATACTAAATATAAATGGTTCCTCTTTCCATATTTTATTGGAAGAGTTATTCTCATCTCTTACTTTTACAGGTCAATTATGTTGGAAAAGCAGCCAACATTTATGACACTGGCTATCAACTTAATGGAAGTGCATATGTTATCTCCAAATACATAAGTAATACGTGGTTGCGGGATCGTGTACGAGTTAGTGGTGGAGCTTATGGAGGCTTTTGCGACTTTATATCTGTTTTATGTTTGTAGGGAGTTTTATTTGCCATGCAAGATGAGTCAGACCTCAACCTAACCATTGTTGGTTTTGATGTAGGTGTGTTCTCATTTTAATCTTATCGTGACCCCAACTTGTTAAAGACGCTTGATATATATGATGAAACTGGGGAGTTTCTACGACAACTAGATGTGGATGAAGAAACTCTCACAAAGTCCATTATTGGAACAATTGGAGATGTTGATTCCTGCCAGCTTCCTGATGCCAAAGGTTATAGCAGGTATGTGGAGATAACTTCCTCTTCTACAGAAAGTGGATATTCTGATCAGCCAATATGATACAAAGGGGAACAACGAAAGAATTATTTTATCTCTATATACGCCTGTTGATAGAACAATTAACTGACATACAATCTGCCATAAAGCCCATGTTTGATACTCAGACGTTTCTATACTTACCCATCTTCCATTTTATTTTCTGCAGTTTGATAAGGCATTTATTGGCAGTTTCAGATGAGGAAGGCAAATTAAACGAGAAGAGATATTGTCAACTAGGTAAAGATGCTGATTCTCAAACCAAAACATTTAAAGGTGTTTTAAGAGTTTTATGATCGTATTTTTACTTGTTTCCTCCTTGTCCAACAGATTGAAGGACTTCAAGGAGTTTGCAAATGCAATTGAGGCGGTTAAAGACAAAGGGGCTTCTGTTGCAGTGGCATCTCCAGATGATGTTGATGCAGAACAAAAGGAAAGATCAAACTTATTTGAAGTGAAGAAAGCCCTCTAAGACGGACATTGGTGCACTGCTGTTCTAATTTATACAGCTTTGGCCGCCTGATGTGTGTTTCTTTTCCACCCGTCTACATAGAAAAGCAATACAACACTGATGAAGTTAGAAAAGATATTTTGGAATGCTTGCTCAAAAAAAAAATTGAAATTGTCTGGCTACTGAAAATTATCTGTTTTACACTGAACAATAAGATCCAGTTTTTTTGACTGAGAAAAACTTCTCATTTTGTTTCTCTTCTGTAGAGTTTCGCTTGTCTAGTTTATCGCTCTGTTTTGTTGTTTAACATCTCCAGCGTATTTTGTCAAAGATTGTGTTTCCCTTCCACTTTTGGCACTCCTCTGCAGTGCCCAAAGAATGAGTGCCGTGCAAGTACTTTATTTTGCCATTTCTTGACAACATAAATTACGTGCGTCCCGGATTTAAGCTGCAACTCTCTTATCGAGTAATGGCTTTGGATCCCTGACTCTATCAAGCTTAGTTTATTTATGGCCTTTCCAGCTTCTGAAAACAAAGAGTTTTGTATCTTCTAGTTTGAAGTCCTTGCCCATGTCAACGGCAGTGGGATATGATCAATGATTCAATATAACAGTGTGAGTCTCAGTAATCATTGCAACATAGACGACAACTTTCCCACTCTATGGTGTATAGTCTTAACAGTTTCAGCATCGTTGAGTTTTCCTTCCGGCGCCCAGTATCTAAAACTACATTTCACCACCGGAACATTTGTAGCTTTCTCATCGTTATGAATGTTTAGCTAGACCCTCTGCTAATCATTAAGGGTAATAGAGGCCCTGAGCAATTAGATAGAATAATGCAAGTAAGCGACAGAACCAGTGCTGTAGCATCCTTCTAATGGCTTGAACTGCCCAGGAAGATGAGTTCAAGTCACATAGATAGGTCATAGCTTGGACACGTGTACATTTCAGCTCTCATTGGATGCCTTTTAATTCTAGCCATGATAGCAGCTTTCTAGTCATCAAGTAAACTTATATGCTGCTATTGGGTAAACTTCTACCCAAGAAACATTCGTGCACAAGAGCAAATGGCTATTGCTCAAATCTGAGTGAAGTGGATTATATTCTATGATGGTATATATTTATTTGTTGAGAAACCTTTTCTTGTTTCGTCTTCAGTTCTAAATTTCAAATTAAAATGCTACCT
Organism: Argentina anserina; assembly: GCF_933775445.1. Lineage (NCBI taxonomy): Eukaryota > Viridiplantae > Streptophyta > Magnoliopsida > Rosales > Rosaceae > Argentina > Argentina anserina. The sequence continues at coordinate 4,082,325 of NC_065873.1, read as the reverse complement.
CAATCTCTTGTAATTTGTAAACTGGAGCCCTCCGGGTAGATCAGAACCAGTGAACCACAATGCAGATGAAAAGAAGTAGAGGATGAAAGAGTATTTAGAAAATAAGTGCTTGCTAGTAATAGTATAACCACCAAAGTATATCAATCAGCACTTTCTTTTTCTCTCAGTATTGATAAAATATGACAATGAAACTATCAAAAAGTTACAACAATCTGAAAATAGAACATAACGAATAAAACAGGACCTGTACGCTTGACATATTCCTGAGCACAGATACTTGAGGTAATAAAATGGAAAACATTAGAACTAATAAGCCTGAGCATTAGGATCGTTAAAGAAATAAATGTTACCACACTTGGTAACCTCGAAGCCAATTGAACTCGTTCCATTGACACTCAATGGCACCTTAAGTTTACAACTGATCGTGCGATGAGGCTTGTAATTTTCTGACGTAAACTTGCCGAACCTGGCCTTTATCCGAAAAGCAAGCTGCACTTCGATACTGTAAACTCCAACAACGGCTTCCTTGTTGAACTGGGAAATCTCGCCTTTCCCAAACTCCACCAACTGTGACCCTTGAATGTGCACATTTTGCAAGTCTGTAGTGTTCTTGTGACCCTGGTAAAATGGTGCGGAGGTCAAAGTTTCAAGAGCAAATCTCTTCTTTCGGTACTTGCCAATGACTTGGATGCGGCGGTAATATATGCCCACCCGTTTGTTGGGATTTCTGATGGTGATGTTGATGGCAAGGTGGTAACTGAGAGTGTTGTTGGTGTTGTTAAAATTGAACTGTGTGAGAGAGGCATTTGTGACTTTGATTTTAGGCTCTTGGGGGAGGAAGATGAGCCAGAATATGAGGAAGGACAAAGTGAAGCAGACGAGGAGAAAGTATATGCTACAGAAGCAGATACAGCAAGGGCGCCTTCTAGACATGGTATCGATCAATTTAGGAATTTCAATGTGAAGCTGTATTTGCATATAGGTGATGATTACGAATATATTAAATTATCACAAAAGCCGTCGGGTATATTAAACTATGACCTTGACTCTCAAAGTCGGCCAATTAATTACATTTTACGTAGTGTCCTTCTTTTATGTATTGACCAACGCAATTAGAGGAGGTTAGGTTTCCTCTAATTATCCCTAGGTTTCCATTGATCTGTTAATTTCAAGTTTAAATTACAACAAAGTTGGTCTTTTTATATCATCCGTGGACTTTGAATTTAGGCTCTGAAACGCTATTGCTTGCATCTCAAACAACCCTACTCATATTTCTTCTTCTTTTCTCTAAACTAATCGGTGGACTACCTTTTAATACTCAGATTAAGCCAAGGGATACACCGTACTTAACATATCTAACGTCTATCAAGGCAGTTAATAAACCAAGTGGTTTCCTTCAACGGAAAAAAAGAAAAAAAATCAAGGCTGAGGTTGTAGTTGAGAGTGCTGGTGCTGGTGTTGTCAAAACTGAACTGGGTCAGGGAGACATTTGTGACTTTCGAATTTAGGCTCTTGGGGAAAGAAGATGAACCAGAATATGACGAAGGACAAGATGAAGCCGAAGCTGCCGAGAAGGATTATGCTACAAGCGCAGCGATAGATATGGCGCGTTCCAAATCCACACATGGTGTTAGATCAATATATGAATGTGCTACTCTAGATGCACAAATATAGGGGTTGATCATGATTTCATGATTCAAATAGCTGTGCAGAATGTGCATGCTGCTTCAAAGTCAAATACGAAGGGGGTGCTCAGCAAGCAACCATAATGTCACGTCCCATTTTCGGGAGTTTCAATCGTGGGCGTCGCTGATTATAAGTGTGGGTGATACATGGCTGCTCATTCCGAGGGGTTCAGGCAGACCGATCCGGTTCAATTCGGAGAGCTTGTTGCTAGTCGAGGACTTAACGTCGAAGAAAAGAGTTGGCCGCCCTATACACAAGTTGGGGTCTGGAGCCGATCTCTTGATGAGCCCAAGGCAGGGCGAAACCAGTGCATTGCCCCGTTGGATAAGACTGGCTCCATGGGGATGGAGTGCCACATGAATCAAGTGTGGCAGCCAAATCGCTACGTCTGTGATAATAAGCTGACTTTTTCTTCAAATTTTGGCTATGCACATTGACTTTTTCAGGGTCATTGAACGGAATATGTTAACAATTCAGAGATATGCAGTTTGATTCCGTCGGTTCATTTTTTATATTGAGATTGATCAATAATTCAAGCAATGCTGAAAATGTAGTAGATGCGTCACCTCAGCACATAAACGCAGCAAAATATGGTGCTTGTACCCAAAACGTTCAGGGAGCCAAAGCAGTAACTGTTGCAATTGAACACCTATGTTAAGACCAATAATCAAGTAATTTAAGCTCCTAATGTTTCATCTCCATAGGTCTAATACATGAGCCATTAACCCCACCATCCAACAACCATTCTGCAGAAATTGCTTGAACAATAAGAAAACAGAGCCCAAAAAGAGAAGGTCCGATTGGCAGAGTCTAGCGGGCCATTGTGGATCCGGCAGGCACCGACCCGTTATCCTTCCACCGCAAGGGGCGGGAGGTAGTCGCTGCTCTGTGAAACCAGCCTCACGCATTGCCCTCCGCTCTAAGGACCATGTGACCCAGAGCCTTCGCCCAAGCCACATAGACCAACCCTCCGCTTGGAACGGGCGGGTCAGAACTAAGCCTGACCGAACCCGACCCGCTAGCGCAAAGCCAATGTTACAACTCCCACGTGCCCCCCCACTCGGGTGACAAGCTCTCGTTACCAAGCTCGGCAATGCTTGTTGTATAGTAGCATAATATAAAGAGCTATTATAAAGTCTCTGTTTCGGTGTGGGATGTGTTTCAAACTCTGCCTTCAGTTTGGAGGTCTATTGGGATATAGAATTTGGTTCGTCACTGATTGATTCTTATGTTTCATTTACCAATTTAGGGAGTAGATCTTACAGTGATGAAGAGACACTGAAATTGGGCTAAATTAAGAGTCTGAAGCCTCTTATATGCCACCGTAAAATGCCTAGTTGACGCTTCATTCCTCAGAAACATTTTTAGCTGTAGGAAACTGAAATGGAGTTCCAGCCTAAGAATTACTAAATGAGATTACTCAAGCAGTCTAATTAGAAGGCTATTATACCCAAGGTATCATCACTAGAAGCAAAGTATCACTTCATTACCAGAGGAGGAGGTACACGAAAATAGATTGATAGCTTCAAAAGTTCAAATTTTCTCTTGGAGAATATGTTGGATAATCACACTCGGAAAGCATATTTAAAGAAACATTATAGGAACATGAAAACAAGATGTGATGCAATAGTTGGAACCTGATTTTCAGTTTTCAACAACAATCTTAATGTCGATGGCAAAGAAGTGAATTGTATGTATACATATATAAATTTAGGTAAAAAGACCCCTCCTCCCAGACCACATGAAAACTAAAGTCCTAGAGCTTCTTCTGAGTTCTGATACGAGGTTTACGATTCTGATCAGTGAGTGAGCTGTCTCTAATGCACTTCAGCTGAAAAACAGTCATCGACGTACCAGAATCAGCTTATGAAATTCTCGAAGCAGCTTTAGCACGCAAGCGTAGCTTGGTTCACTTTGATCAACAAGCATAACCAAGTTACAGAGTAAACTTTCTTTTCATTTTCAAGATCACCCCACAGAAAAGTGTCTATTTAGCCTTTCAAGATTATTGTAAAGCTGACTAGGGAGCTCAATCCTTTGCATGCATAAGTGGGAATAAAAGAAGCTGGCTTACTTGACTTCCAGCTAGCAAGTCCTATTTGGAGTTTTGGACTATAAAAATACACCAGCGTATATAAGCGTGTTTAGTAATTCCAGAGTGAAAGTGAGGAAAACCTGAACATTTCCCAGGAATGGTAGTAAGACATGAACCAGATATGTGACTGGTAGAAGTAAGCAGTGCTTCTTCATCGGTCATAACTCATTGCTCGACCAGGGTGATAAGATTGCACAAGATATCCACGCATTTCTCATGTGTAGTCGCCTGATCTACAAGCAGGCGGTGCAACGTCTCAAGCCACCAACAAATATACTGTGTAAGAGCTTATGCCAGACTCACACTGACCCTCATATATCAGAATAAAGTCAATGAACTATAAGGGATATATGTAATGCATATTAAACTAGTGAAAAAAGCAGTTTTCTTACACTAGTGAAATTTACCAGAATGAATATATCATGAACATCATAAATGTACGTGTATAACTCATAATGCACCTGCACAAACCGAAAGATATATTCAATCCCTACATGGGGAGCAACATACAAGTATTTCAAGAATCAGTAACCTCAACCAGACTGAGCGAAAAACTTTGAGCGACAAGTTGTTCAGACTACTCAAAGAATCCTGTTGAAATATGTCTCAAAAGTTTTTTTACCTTGATTTTCATTATCAGAGGTCCGGAACAGTAAACATATTGTTTTCAAATCTCCTCCTGGATGATATACTCAAGCATAGAGATACATAATAGGATCATGAAAACAAGATATGAGGCATTAGTTGGGATCGGGTTCTATCTTGCTGCTAGTGTCAAACATGTCTTTGCGATATAATGGTGAGAATAGAAATCATCCTTGAATGAAAATCAAGGTAAAAAAGACCTAAGACATATTCCAACAGGATTCTATGATAGAATCCTAATATATTAGGCTCTAGTTTCATTATGTATGAATAATTCACAGTAACTTGGTTCACTATTGTAACAAGTCCATGATGTACCGGACTGAATTCTTTCACCACATTCAAGTTGTCACGATCCCAAAATTTCGAGCATGAAACTCAAATTTCGAAGTCATGAAAAACACTAAACAATCTCAATGAATCGAAATCATTTAAATGTTACAGCGGATCATCTCTGAGTTCAAAATACAACTCAGTCAAACCGATTATTACAAACCACAATTTATAAATCGACATTATAATAAATGGAATGTATAATCCTCACAAAATCCTCACAACATGATGTAAATAAATAACTCCAAGTCCTCTGAGCGGTCCGTCGATTCCCGCTAATCCACACCTGCGGAGTTATCCCCTACACCATCGAATTGGTGCACCGGGATTGTAAACACAAACCCGGTAAGCTTTGCAGCTCGTATGAGTAAAATAAAAATATAACTCGCATATCAATATATACGAAAATCACAAATCAACAAATATAAATGCACTCATTAGTCAATGGACGGCCCATCTGGTTGTCCAAAAATATGAAAATGAAAGTGCTCATGAGAAATTGGGCAACCCCTCTGTTTACCAAAATGCATTTATAATACGGGTACTAATGAACGCTGATACACCTCTGTTACCCCTCACGTAGTACACCGCCGACATTGGGCAACCTCCTGCTACCCAACATCCAAAAATATGAGTAACTTTCGCCCGGCCAAAGGCTAGGTTCCGACATGCCAAACACGTCCGAATACATAAACACGTCCGAAGACAAAACTCGTCCAAAGACATAAATCACGTCCGAAGACAAAACACGTCTGAAGACATCACACGTTCGTAGACAAAATCACGTCCGAAAACAAAACACGTTTGAAGATATCACACGTCCGTAGACAAAATCACGTCTGAAGACAAAAACGTTTTAACAATCTCCATGTTAAAACCACGTAGAATAATCATCATGTCATATTGTACAAATCAAATCACATGCTCGATATATAAATCTCGTCATCAAAATTACATATTCACAACGAAATCACAACAGTATATAATATAGCAAACTATATATATACATATACCTATTTACCATTTATACAAATTTATATATTCCACTATATCATATACATATCACATTTCATTCTTTAAAATTCTGCATAATCTTGAATCTCCGCAAGGGTAGATTCGTAAATATGTGAGATTTTACTCACCTTAAAATCTCAAGCGTAACTCCACAATTCCGAATGTAATCCATTTTCTTGAATTATCGATCACCTTGAAAAGATAAGAAACGAATTTAGAATCGTTACGTAAACCTTAAATGCCGAAACAGTAATAATATTTTACTGTTCAGTAATTTCTGGTTTTACAAATTACTGTTCACGGAGTTACTATTCACGTATTTCTGTACAAATACACATCAATTACGTATTCATGTACGTATACATACTGTTTACATATTCTTGTACGTATACATACTATTCAAATGTAAATACTGTCTCATTAAATAATAATTACTGATTTACCCTTCCGAACTTACTTTTTACATTTACTTAAAATAATTTACATTTATATTTACCGTACATAAAATAAATTTACATTTATAGTACGTAAATCACTTTTTTTTACATTCACCAACGTAAAAATAAATTTACAAAATTTCTGTTTTGAAATCACAGTTCACACGCCGCCACATGTGGCGGCGCGTGGGGTAAACCCTAAACCCACTGGCGACCGCGTGTGGCGCTCACACAGCACTCACTGTGGTACCGAACCTGAGGCCGGCGCGTAGCACGCCACCGCCGCCCCTTTTCTCCTCCTCTCATTCTCCTCTACCTCTGCACGGCCCAAGGCCGCCTCTAGACCACCCCACGCACTCACACACGCCGCCTAAGGCGGCGGTTATCAACACTTCCACTCCCTCCTCCGATCTCCCAAAAATTCAACCCATTTCAATCAAAATTCCACAACAATTCATTACAACATTCATACGAAGTTAACCCTCACCTCAATCGACGATTTGGACCGTCGGATTCACTGGAGAAACTCAAGGAATCGCAGTGGAGTCTCGAATTCGAGGGGGAGCGGGTGTCGGTGCTGCAGCTCAATTCGAGCCTCTCCTCCAGTGGAATCACGTCGAGGGGTGAGGGAGGAAGCTCGCCAACATGCTTCCTAGCTCGCACGGCGTCGGCGACGTCGAGATCGGCGGGGCCGAGGGTCTTCTCCGTCGTCGCTACTCGATCTTCGCCTAGGGTGGGTTCGCTACCACCGGTCGACTTGTCTTGCACTCCCAATGACACCGGTGGTATCGAGCACGGTGGCCGGTGGAGGGAGATCGCCGGCGTGGGAGGGGAGGGTCGGGGAGAGAGAGAGAGAAAAGGGGGCGGATGAAGGGTTTCCAGAAATGGAAACCCTAATCCCTAAAATTTCATATTTATACTCGTTTCCAAAATCGGAAACTACGTCCGTCGTTAATAACTTTCACGTACGATGTCAGATTCGAATGTGTGACGCGTCCACGAACTCGTATCGACGAGCTCTACGACTTACGTGAAGAAAGTTTTCACAAACGATCCACGGAGTAAAAGTCGATATTCACGTCATGGAAACGTAACGTTTTTCTAAATAAACGTTACGATAATGTTTCCATTTTCGATATACCACTTCGCGAAACATACAAAATTCGTTTAAATAAATTTCACAAATTTATAAACTTAAAAAAAAAAACAATCCAATACTCGTTCCGAAAAATCGGGTTATTACACAAGTTGAGTTCCAAGTTCTCCCCAAACTTGTGAGTTTGAGTATGGAATCATGATCTAATGTTGTTGGTGTTAAAACTTACAAGGATGGTCGGCTTTATATCTACAGCTTTTAGTCCGCCCAGATGAGTGTAGAATGGAGACTCAAAATTCAACTTGTTAACACGTACTTTCCTGTTGCTTGTGCTGATACCGCAAAAGATTGACGCTGGAGCACTTACGCTGAAATCAGTGAAATGTGCATATATTTTTCTGGAGCTAGTATGGAAGTTCTGGAAAAGCACTGTAAATTGCTGAAATGGGAGCAACTCCAATTGGATCTCCATATATGTATGGTTAGTTAACAAGGAGCTTAGTCTTAAGTCTTAACAGTGTCATCATTGAAAACTTGGTGTTGTTAATTCAATGGTAACATACCTAGAACTTATCATGGCTATTACTGCACAGAAAGACTAAAGACCGTTCGAACACTCCGCAAGTTCTTAGCGCATGCTATAAGTTGGATAAAAGTATGATACATGTTGGATAGAATATGGCAGAATATTTTTCAATACCACGTAACTTATCGATCAACATTATCTTACAATGCCAACTGTTTAGGACGATCTCGAGCTCTTTTCCATCAGGTATGTATACCTCTATTGGATTGGGTTCCATCAGATTTAGGCATGAAATTTAGCTAGAAAAGAGTAGGCATGATAATTTTTTATAAAAAAATGTTATTCTCAGGGGTAATACAAAATCTGGTTAATCCAATAGCTCTGTTTAGAACCAGCAACTGATAGCGACATTGAAAATGACTTGCATAATGTAGTTACTCTCACTTCTCAAATTGCTTCTTTTCCTCTCACTTCGTCGTAGATTTATTGTTTTTTGATTCTCCGCCCACCAAATACACTCATTCTCTCGTCTTCTTTGTCAAATACACTCTTTTTCTCGTCTTCAATTTCTTTTTACTTAGTTATGAATGAACCGATTCAATCGTATTCTCAATATGTATTTAAGCAATTTATGCTATTATTGTAGAGAATGTTATTACGTAAAACTTTGAGGTAGGAAAAGGCGGCCCAAGTACAAATACTTAAATCTATCAGTAACACTATCACTGCCTTCAACATGTCAACATATCTCGCCTTTAAACCTATAATTTTTTTTCAATCGTTTTGAGAATTTGTTAGTAATTTGACAGTTTGGCTATTTGGACTTTGGCTTTCAATTGATGACTTTGTATTTAGTTGAAGTTGTATAAGACTTTGGAATTCTATTGTTATTTCACTTATTTGTTATTACTTATTTAGATTTGGCCTTTAAATTTTTAGATCATAAATATGTTGATAGAAGCTCATTACCAACCGTACCAACCGAGTACTAACCGTACCACTCAATTGGTATACCAACGTTATTGGTTAATATAAATGGTGGATTTTTCATAACAATTATATATGTTGATATATGGTATTGAAAAATTAAGGTTGGTATACCAACCAATCCACCCCTAATTAAACGTACCCCTCCAGCTAATTCATCAATATCGAATTACACATGACTATAGGTGTAATTTTGTTTTTGAATTTAGTCTTGGTAACGACTGATTAGGATCAACAGAAGTATGAAGAATTACTGAGCTTTCTCCTACTAGGTTGGTCTTTATATGCACTTCCTAAATAACAAACATTCGTATATACATATATATACACACACAAATGTCAAAAAAGAAACTATACGTGAAAAGAATTAATAGGTTTTTCAAAGTTTTCTAAACACTTCGTACTCCTGCGATAACATTCTTGTATAGCTAATTAGCTAGGACTAGTTTGCTGGAACTTTTCCCCGGCTCTCAAGTAAAATGAAAATATATGGTACCATACTGAACTACATGAAGCCAAAAGTTTACTTTCAATAGATACTGGAAGAACAGATGGAAACATACCACATTTTCCAACTGGATGGATAACCATCTAATGTAATGTAATATAAATATCGTCTTCACTACCAGAGAAGAGATTAGGTGACTTATATAGTAGCAGCAGCAAGTTAATATATAGTAGTGATTGTATCATACTAAGAAAGCCAAAGTTTGATGCATGTCAATGTCAAACTCATAACACTGGACGCTAACCGATATTTAGACTCACTAATATAAATAAACACAGGCCAATATCATGGGGGTCTGGTATCAAAAACTCTACGCAGAACAAATCTCATGGATCTAGACTAAGAAACGTCTACACAGACTCATCTATGAACATGTCCGGCTGAAGATACATGCAGAAACAATTGGTAATATGAATTAATAGAGGCCTGAATGATTCTTGTTTTGAATGCAAACGATCTCTTCAAAACCTCAATTAATTAGAGTTCTGCATGATGTTAAGAACTGGCTAGAGTTCGTTCTGAACACTTGGGTGTCTCGTCTAGGGAGTTCTTTGGATCTCGTTTTTAAGTACGAGTGCCAAGTGGATCTGTGTATATGTTTGTTTCTCCCTTAATCGTGAAAGAGATAGCAGTTGTCCTATGAGGCTATGACATGTTTCCTCCTGTGCCTTGGCGAAAATACCTCCAGCCCCATCATAATTCTTATTTAGAAATCTAAACTTCTCACGTCTCCAAAAGGATAAGAGGTCTTTATATGAAAGTTGCAGAAAATAAGACCAATGAAACTAACTCTATTTCGATCATAGGCATAGGCTTACATTATATATATAGGAGGACGAGGACATGGTTGACCTGGCTATTGTACCTAACCCTTTACCCTGAAAACTTAAGAAACTATATTGATCAAGGTGGACTGATGGAGATGTTGGACCTCTGTGAATAACTGTAACTGACTAACTGAAATGCTGTCATTCCAGGTTTAGTTTGTAGTCGACCTAAACAAGTTTGAACGAAGGAAACAATTAACATCAATAGGAACAAACAGAAAGACTCTCAACGTCAGGGAATCATATGATCATATAAGATGAGCATCATACATAAGATGCCTACTGAAACTTGTATGAAGATACCAACTTCAAATACCCAATCCAAATGTACAGTATTGTGTTTAGAAAGAGGCAACTTGGTCAAAAAAAACTACAGAATGCGAGCTCAGTTTCGCCACAAAATTTACCACTGAATCTTAAATGACAGTGTACCACTTTTAAGAAACTAAACAGATGGCCTAGCTTATAAGACTAACACAGCAAATGGTTTGTAAAATGAAGGCCGGATGAAAGATCATGGTTGCTCAAAGTTAATCCTCTGTTGTCAAAATAACACTAGAATTAGAACCTGACGGCAACCTAAGGAACTGACTTGGGCATACCTGACATCAACCTACTCAGGACACCAAGCATTCTGCACATATACTGGCACAGACCGCACAGTCACACATATACTCGCAGAGTCCTATCTTTTCATAAAATTTTATTAGCAAGCAGTAGAGATAGGTATGAAAGTTCTTGCCCCTATTAGTTAATGACCAAGCTTATATAGAAAAAAAAAACTTATATATGAACATAAGCCTAATTTTTGTAATCTGGGGTATAAAAATATGAACTTGATTATATATATCTCAAGCTAAGTGGTGCCTCATCCAGCTGCTAGCTAGCTTAAGCTGCATATTCAAAAACACCTGCAATTCCCAACTTTGCCTAGTAAATCCGAAAAGAATACTTACCAATACTTGGATAATTAACACTGACTATAAGAAACTCATCCATCTGAGTTTCTTTCATTGTACTGCAGAAACAAAAAGGAATGCTTACCACTCCATCTGAATTTTCTACTACTGATGATGGGTTCATATCATTGCGGATTTAGTTTCTTCAACTCAAACTAATGTCTCTTACAAACACCATGTCTCATCGATAGCTCCTGTTCGATGGATTTACACTGTACATTCAATAGTTCAACACTCCAAGATAAATTATCACTATCTACATACATGACTATTACTCTAATAGGTGAACTATTCCTTTGGAACTAGTCTGGCTAACGGCTAATTAAGGCATGTATTCTCTTACATAAGTTAGTTTGTATACAGACTTCCTAAATAAGAACACATGTATAGATAGGCACACAAACTTTAGATAAAAAATAACTTGCAAAATTTCTAGTTCGAAATAATTTAAGATATTCCTAAGAAGATCTAAAATTTTAAACTATTCCTAGCTTGCGGTCAACAGTTTCTGGTAAAGCTAGAGCTAGGTTTCTATTTTTTGCTTTCACTGGGGTTTTCCCCGTGTTCATATATCAAAGAAATTCTGCACACGCGTACTGAACTACAAAGAGGTAAAGAGTCAAATCTTGAAGATGACTGACATCGGATACCACATTTTACAACTGAGTGGACAACCATATTATGCCATATTGCCATATAATCTAACAACCTCTTCATTACCTAAGAAGAGATAAGGTATACTTACTAGCAGCAGCAAGTTCTGTATACTGTAATGGTTTTGCAGTAACAGGAAATTGGAGTAATATTTTAATGTTGCAAAGCAACCATTTCTCATTACCTAGTCTTTATATTGATCCATTTATAAAAGAGTAGAAACAAGAAACTGACGCTTCAATTATAAATACGAAAAAGTGATTACTCTTTGCTTGTACTAGCAAAAAGCTCTCTATTCTGAGACAATGAACAAACTATAACAAAGTTTGGTCCCCAGGATACTACTAGATAACAGACAAAGTTTTATATAACTTCAACAATGTCCTTACAAACTCTATTACGCCATTTACGCATGTGCCTAACCCTATTGAACCACCTAAACAAGAAATTATAAATTGAACATTAGACTCAAATGTTATTAAAAAAAAAGTTGAGAGTCTTTTAGAATTTACTAAAATGGCAATCATAGAAACAAAGAGTGCTACCAAAAGCATATGCACGCCCCTGAACAGAGTGTGATTTCACAAATGTTTGCTTTCTATAAAAAAAAATTATGATGTAAAAAATGCTCTCTAAATATTCTGAACTATTATTAAGTGGAAGGACTATATAGAGATTGTATCTGATACAGTGATACTCATCATGATGCAACCACTATGGCATGAACTACAACTACAGACTGAATGATGTTCCTGATACCCATGTATGAATATGAGCAAGTAGCAAAGCAGGAGTAAGAAAATTATTTCATTATTTCATATTTAATGACAGTGATTGAATATAATTTCATACAAGCAGTTAACAAGTCAAGCACTATAAACCATACCTTTCTTGCCAACCAGTCAATTATGGCATTTATACCCCATGATCTAATTGTGGAAATTCATTCAAAATCTGTTAGTCTCAGGATAAACAACTATGGTGCATATCCATGTCAAATCTCTCTCCAATATGCAGTGAACCTACCAACCACTCTCCCTTGCTATATTGACCTAGCCACATCTGCATCGTACCATCAAATTTTAGCTGGAACCATAAGAGCATATACCATGTTTTGCTAATATGGATAGTATCATCTCTGTTGCAGCAGACCTATCAGTAGCAGCTTACAATATGTTAGGAGTATAGAGCCGAGTTTTATGCTGATATGGTTTGTTCCAGCTCTTCATTTACAGTTCCATCTTTGTCAGAAGGCAAAAGAAACACTACCCAAGATAAACCTTACCAGTTTTTTCTTTGAGATCTCAAATTCTCACCCAGCCACTTCCATTATTCTGAGCCCAGTGGACATCAGAAGCCACCTTTAATTTTTAAGTCATTAGGGTATATTAAAATATGAGCCATGGATCCAACTTCTGGGAACATAGTGTATATGTAACATGTATTCAATTTCCTTTTCACATAATTAACAACAATAACAATTTTATGAACCGAACAATGTCTTCTTTAATAGAGGACTTAACATTATCTTTAAAAGAAGCCGCCACATTCCAATGATTGCGTACAATAGCATTCATCATTATATATAATCAGCAAGTAACATAAACCAAAATAACAAGTAATCAAACCATACAATCTCAATAGTATAGAATGGCAACAATTTCGCTATTTTGTACTTGCAGAACACGGACTTAAAGGCAACAATCTCATTAGTATGAAATGGTTTGATACCAACTGCAGTTTCATACTTGTAGGACATGAGCTTAAAGGACAATAATCTTAGTAGTATGGAACATTATGATTGGTTTAATAGCAACTGAAAATTCATGCTTGCAGAACATGAAGTTATAAGGCAATAATCTCAACACTTTACTGCCTACTCATTTCGAGAGGCTCACTGCTTTTAGAAACTTTGCAAAATCATATGCCCTTATGTCTAAGGGAATCAATAAGTAACTTTGAGGCAATTGTTAATTTCTGAAAACCAACCTTGTGTTGTTTTCACTATCATCAGGGACATTTCAAACCAGTCTCTGGTGGTTTCAGCATTTAGATTCTCACGACAGGGACAATTCAAACCAGCTCAATGGTGATTTCACCATTTGAATTCTTGGGACAGAGTCGACAATTCAAACTAGATCTATGGTGTTTCCACCATTTAAATTTTTGGGACAGAGACAATTCCAACCATCCCTATGGTGTTTTCACCATTTAAGTTCGTGGGATAGGGACAATCTGAACCAACTCTATGGTGGTTTCACCATTTAAATTCTCGGGACAGGGACAATTCGAACCATATGCTCTATGGTGTAATCACCATTTGAACTCTCGGGACATGGACAATTCGAACCAGCTCAATGGTGATTTCACCATTTGTATTCTCGGGACAGGAACAATCTGAACCAGCTCTATGGTGTTTTCACCATTTAAGTTCGTGGGATAGGGACAATCTGAACCAACTCTATGGTGGTTTCACCATTTAAATTCTCGGGACAGGGACAATTCGAACCATATGCTCTATGGTGTAATCACCATTTGAACTCCCGGGACATGGACAATTCGAACCAGCTCAATGGTGATTTCACCATTTGTATTCTCGGGACAGGGACAATCTAAACCAGCTCTATGCTGTTTTCACCATTTATATTCTCGGGGCATGGACGATGCCAACCAGCTCAATGGTGTTTTCACCATTTAAATTCTCGTGTTTGGGACAATTCCAGCCATATATATGGTGTTACTCACCATTTATACTCTCGGGACATGGACGATTCCAACAAACTCTATGGTAATTTCACCATTTAAATTCTCAGGACATGGACAAATTGAATCAACTCTATGGTGTTTCCACCATCTACTCGGGACATGGACAACATCACTAGAAATTCACAATCAGGTTTATTGTGTTTTAATGACACAACCAGAAGTATACAATCAGTTAATCCTCGGGACAGAGAAGAAATTACAAGTATGCACAACCATATAGTGTTTCCACAATTCACTTCTTGGGACATAGACAACATAATAACCGGAAAAACACGATGTTACATTTCACCATATAATACTCGAGACATGGTCAAAAGCAAGAACAACAAATCCCTCCGAAATGCCCAAATTCTAACTCCGAAGATATATATATATATATATATATATATATATATATATAGAGAGAGAGAGAGAGAGAGAGAGAGAGGACCGATCTTTCAATTGCAATTTCACGCATATATCTCATCATTGGGATTCAATTGAAATCAAATGTTTAATTAAATAAAGCTTACTTTCCGAATTTAGAGGCTTTTGGAGGGGTTTAGCATTGAAGCATCTGAAGCATCATCTGAAACCCTAACGATTTGCAGTTTCCAAAGCCATCTGAAATTGAATCAAGCGAGAAAGAACAATATCAAACCCAAATCCAAACTGGGAAAAAGAAAAATTTAAGAAGAGAAAGAAGATTTACCTTACCCATCTCTCTGTTTGTATTTTCAACAGAGAATTGTGGAATGGAAACCACAGTTTGATGAATGGGTCTGAGTTTTAGAGAGAGAGAGAGAGAGAGAGAGAGAGAGAGAGAGAGAGAGGTGGATTTGAAATTGGGGGAACTATTGTCTCTTTATTTATGATTTTAAATCGATGGAATCAGACCGTTATATTCATTTGGGCACCACGGGAACCTTTCTTCTTTAATAAATTTGAGTTGATTTGTTTTTTTTTTTTTGGTTAATAAATATGAGTTGATTACGTATCTTCGAGAAGGTCTCTTCTCAAACAATATTACAGTTGTACTATGCTTCTTACTTCAACCTCCTCGAATAATACATGATGACATGATGTTTAATTGTTCATCATCATGAACTTGCATCATTTTATAGTAGAGACACACACAAAGAACAACAGACTCTTGCATCATATAATAGCTTATATAAGAAAACTACTATACTGTATATAGGTTGTACCAAAACAAAACAACATAAAACAAAATAATCACTATCGGTTCGAAATTTTTTTTTAGCAGTTTCATTACGGTTTAGAAGACACCGGAGGTCTTGGAAGTTTAAGCGCGCAGCCACCGCCATGCTGAGTTGTACATTTGCTAAATGTTACGGTCATGATCAAAAGCTAAAGCAGCTAAACTATGAGCTATTTCATAACATGTTTTTGGCGTGCACAGAATTGCACATTTGAAAATCTGCTTCATATGATCATACCTTCTTAATCGTTCTTTTGTTTGTGACATTACAATTTGTTGTTGTCAAAGCATGTCATTTCCTTTAATCGATCAATCTAATAGAAGAGGGAGAGGAAAGTAGCACATATCTCTTGAGACATTGGTACTTATAATGAAAGTGTAGAGCTTGATATTATCTCATCTTTGAAAGATTTTTCAGCAGAAAAATTAAAAAATAGAATGTACAAAAGTACGAAATGTACACATCAGTAAATCATCAGCAGGCCATTTGGTCACAACCTTCCAATTCATTTCGATCTAGCTAGCAGACTGCAGTTTCACCCTCCAATTTTTATGACTGACAGTTTTTCAGAAGATATTTAAGCTCAATACTTACTATGTTAGTATATTACCCACCAGCCTATATATGTATTTAAGGAATCTACAACACTGCTACTAGTTCAGGTTTAGTACAAACTAGCTCGATTCCCTTATCAGCTGTGTCACCTTAGTACTGTTAAGTGTTACCAGTAGAGACAATTGAACCTGCAGGTTGTTAATTTCCTCCATAATTTCTCTTCTTCATCCAGCAAACATCTGCAAGAACAGTTAATTAAGAGATTAGCAGCAGGTAGCTTAATTAGACATGCATGCTAAATGTACCAATTCATTTATAACCAATCAATGACTTGACTACATTGCAGGGTACGTGATCGTGTTGGGATCAATAGATGAGGGAGTTATCATGCATTGATCAACTTCAGGCTTCCAGGGTCGTCGGTGGTTATCTAACATGGTATCATAGTTGTATTCACTTGTAGGAGGCAGGTCTCCGATTCAAATCCTCCGCCACCCCGTATTTCTCTATCGATCACTATGTTAAGATATATATTCATTGTTATATGAATGATGTAAATGGTAACATCTTAACATCTTAAACAAGGATCAATTCTACAAACAATGTACACTGAATAAGAAATGAAACATGTAATAGATTCTAATAATATTAGACTCACCAGTGGAAGAACTTCCAGATCCAGCCATTGTTCAACGTTCACATCAGCAGCAAAAAATGTTATATCTTCTGTAACACAACACAAGACTCAGAATGGGGCTGAACTCAATGTATTTCCTCGTGTTATGCTCAAGGATATCCCCTTTATATTTATATCGGCATAACTCCTGATTTTGTGCTCTCCCATAAAGAGTTCAAAATTTTGTGTAAGAGTTTTTTGTTTGGAGATTACGATCTTATCTTTTCCTATAATCTTGTACAAGTTAACAACTTTATGAGAGATTCACTGAGAGATATCCAACTCGATGGCAACTGATTTGGGCATTTACTTGTTATATAATTAAGCTATTATACTTAAATTAATTCAATTGAAAATGCTTAAGTGAATAAATGTTAAAGTCCACATATATTTTCTAACATTCATGCCTCTCCGCGTATATGTTATTGTTGGACATAATTAATGAAATAAGAGCATGCAAGCTAGCGAGGTATACATTTGAAAGAGATGAAGTGTAATATTAACGTACCTTGGCTTTAGTGACTTCAGAAGCAAGGTAGAGCCTTAGAGCCAGAGCTAACCCGAGGCATGAAGATGGCATGGTGGTCCATCAATCCGGTCCCTTCAATAGTCACTAGATCCAAGCCATATACGTACCTGATCGAGCAAGTAACACATAGATTACGGTTACCGATCAAGTAACTCAGTACAGTACCAGTTTCAATTTCTCACCTAACATTCCAGAAGTAGAGCTTGGAGTGTGGTCCTAATTAATGAATCGGTTGGGTGTTTCAGGCTTTCAGCTCCTAATAATAAACACCAACTTCTGAATCAGCTGCCTCTCCTTGGATGATTCCGGCCAGTAGTATCTAGTTATATGCGGGATCAGGGCCCTTCTAAAGAGGTTTTTTTTTTTAGTTTAAAAAATGGATAGCTCATTCACAACTTTTCGATTACATTTTCACATTTTCATATTTCAATTTTTAGAGTTTAATGTGTCAATCACCTCTATACAATTTCAGCCAAAATGGTGATCATTAAGCTATCAAATCTGGTGAAAACAATGAACGCACTAAATCTGTCAACCATGAGTCATTCATATTTATAAGTTTAATTTCCAGTTTTTAATGTCTTAAACACCTCCATTTTGGCTGAAATTTTACAGAGGTGATCTACACATTAAATTCTAAAAGTTGAACAGTGGAGATGTGAAAATGTAATAAAAAAGTTTGTGACAAAAAAAAGGAATCCCTCATTAGAAGGAGTATATATATATATCAAAAGGTTGGTGACCAAAAAAAGGGATCCCTCATTAGAAGGGGTTATATATATATGTCTATATATATTTCTATATATATAGACACACACGCGCGATCAAAAAAGGACACGCGCACTCCTCAAAAGTGTGGATGTTCATGCTTTCACCAAAATCTAGCACCAGGAACAACTCTTTTCTTGCCAAACAAAGCCCGGTATATATATATATACACACACACACGATCAGAAGAGGACGTCTGCACCCCTCAAAAGTGCGGATGTTCATGCTTTCACCAAAATCTAGCGCCAGGAACGACTCTTCTCTTGCCAAATAAAGCCCGAACCATGATTTGGAATTTCTACTTATCGGTGGAGTCACTGGCTGCCGATTTACAGTCAACATTGATCGGGCATGAATTTTCCAATGAGTTAACTCCTCAAACCTTCTAGCTCGATCTCTTTAGCAAGAAAAATGTCGTCGAGGTGGTTGGATTTCGATGAAAGCGCCGATGTCACACTTTTGGTGCACTACGTCCGCTCTCAATCTGACCTATATATATAATTTATTTTCAGATTCCAAGATATCTAAGTTTCAACAATCATCTGCACAACAAGGTTAATACTTAGTAGTAGAAAGCTAGTGAAAGTTGATGAAAGAAAAAAAGAGAAGAAACATGTGAATTATAATCATCTCTCACTGGCCGGTACTCTACATGCATGCATGAGTGCATGACTACGTACATCTTGGACAGCTTAATTTGGTCCCAATTCAACAGAAATATTCTTACAACTGGAAACCAATTAATTAAGCTTGTACTGTGGCTTTGTCAACCATGCATCACATATTTAAGTATGAGAGGGAGCGTTCATTTCATATATTTTCTCTTGCTTGTACAGTGGGGACAAAATCATGCACGATTCTTATTTTCGAATCAACTCACCTAAAATTCACAACATGTACGTTTATTTCTTGTGCCCTCATGCAGGTCTGACATGAGCTAATTAACTGAGTCATCCAATACGACGACTGTTCATTCGTAGAGTTTAACAATTACTACCTCGTTTGAACGACGTACTGAGGATGAAAAAGGGACATGCATGCATCTTATCATTTCAAATCTAGTTTTAACTTATAATTTCAAATATGCATGCTTGTATGAATTATATTAATGGCTATGCTGACAAAAGATCATACCAAAAATTCTTCATCTAAATTAATTAGTTAGTTACTTTTTAACGTCGTAAATAAATTAAATTTGAATTTGTGTATCTTCATAATTAAGAAACGCGTGTATGAGATAAACTAAATTTAATTGTGGTACCAAATTAGGCATGATTACACCAAATATGTTTTATTGAGATAGGTTAGTTACCCAGGGGCGGATCCAGGATTGAAATGATGCAGGGGCTTTAATAACGTGTCTTATATAACAGTACAAATTAAATAAAAATAATGTAGCTTATGAACTTGACATTCTGAAATTAAGCATACTAACAATGAGATCACAACGACACAGATTTTTAGCTTATGAACTTGAAGTCAACACAAAATCATACTAAAAACTAGGTTTAAGATTTCATTATATGAGTTCCAGTTCGTAGAAACCAGGTTTTCTTCTGACAGATATATCACATAAACTAGCAATTCTGCAATTTCTAGTGGAACACAGTGATTGCTGCCAGAATAAGATAAGGTGTCACAATGAAAAACATACCTCCGATCCCCAGACAACATACTCGACGTCATGTTTCAACTGTTTCCACAAGGTCATTCAAACAATTTGGATAAAAACTGTAAACACAAGTAAACACATATGAGCATACCGTACTGCCGTCAATATATGAGGTATCATATGAAGCACTAATAAAGAAAGACATGATGAGCAACTTCAAACACAAGCAATGTCCGAAAGTCCGTCTTCCAGCTTCATACTAGAATCTTAAGTGTAACACACAATAGAAACCACCACACAACCAAAACTTTATTAGCTAATAACTTCAGGTTCATGCACTAATCGTCACAACTCACACCATGTAGTTAGCTATTTATAACATAAGCATAGCCAGCTGAAAGTTGCCTCATAAACCTTTTCTCCCTTGAATTTATACGTCAGCAACAGACACAACACTTCCCTATAATCCTCCACCAGGCAAGTTATATAGTCTTGACCGATCATGATCAAGCACGGATCACAAACTTCGGTCGCCCCATTATCCTATTTCCAGCTACATTAAGTGCAGGAGAACTGCAATTAATAGTAACCACCCTCCTTCCCAATGTCACAGTCTCACAGATAAACACTAATTCACAGTTTCAACCTAAAGTTACTAAACATAAGCCAAAGAGCTAAAACTAATAAATGAAAAAAATCCGATCTCGGAAACAAAACCAAACACCACTAGTTTCAAAAAGAGCTAGGGGCTTTCTTGTGCTGCTATTTCAATAGCCCAGTACATCAACCATTCATACATTAACAACTATAAACAAAAACCTAACAAACAATATGAACCAATAACTGCAAAGCTACACATCCTACAGCACGGCTCGATCTCAACCAAAGCATTTGCAAGAACAAGAACGAGTAAGGCAATCGATTCAGCCTAGAAATGGCAGTAACGAATTCCTACCGTATCAATTGGAAGCGTAACAAATCAAGAACAGGAATCGAGAATCAGAAGAGACTATATAACTTGCCTGGTGGAGGATTAAGCTTCAACGAGGTCCGCGGAAACCCTAGGTTTTCGAACACGGAGAATAAGAAGGAAGAAGAAAAGCCGATCGAAACGCAACGGTTTAGGGATTGGAAAAGGATCGCGAAGGCCGTTGAGAGAGAGAGAGAGAGAGAGAGAGAGAGGGTCTCCGTGAGTTGAGAGCGATGGGTTTGGGATCGGAGAAGAAGAAAGAAGGGAAAATAGGGAGGCAAGGATAGAGAGAGCTCCAAAGAGTTCGAAGATTTTACGGTTTTTTGCAAAAGCCTTGTGATGTATCAAAACAGTGGGCTGCTGGGCAGTGGGCGCTGAGCAGCAGAGGGTTTCGCGTGAGGAGAGAGACGAAGGAATATCTAATCTGTTTTTTTTTCTTGGGCTAGTTAATATATAATAATTTTTTGAAACCCAAAATTTAAGCATGGGCTCCAGCCCAGGCAAGCCTTGGGCTGGATCCGCCCCAGTAGTTACCTTGTGTGAATTATATCAATAATAACTACAATTACGATATTTAAAAAAATATCTTTTGTTTTGTCAATCAGAATTTAACTATGTGTCTTTAATTATTGATTTAGAAAATTTTTGGTTTCCATTTTCTTTCTTCTTCGAGGTTATTTATTACCTTACATGAATCTAGTAGATTATTTATAAGTTGTACATAATTTAATCTTTTATCCTTCTTTTATTAAAGTTGATTTCAATAATAATTAAGGGATAATTAATTACTAAAATTTGTTACTCTGACAAAAGAATTTTACAAAAAAGTTTTAATCATCTTACTAAAAAATTTTCATCTAAATGAATTAGTCAATTGCTTTTAACCTTTATACGTCATACATAAATTTGAATTTGCGTATCCTAATTAAAAATTCTACCAAAATTTTTTTAACTTTCTGTAACTTAATATGTCACTGAATTTTTCAAATTTAATTCAAAACTTAATCAATTTTTAAATTTTATCTACATTTATTAATTATATTAATGAGTTTAATTAATGACTACAATTGCATTATATTCTCTAATATTACAAAAATATGAAAAAATATATCTAACAAATATAACTACAGACCAACAAAATTTATTTGTTTTTCATAAGTAAAACATATCAAAAGATTTAATACAGCGACACACACAGTCTCTCTCTCGATCTCTCAAGTAGAGTTGGGGTTTTTCTAGAACTTCCCATTGTGCGGCGTCGTCCATCAATATATGGTTGTTGCCTTGTAACATGGGGCTGTGAAAATATTTTAAACACAATCAAGTGAATCAGCTCTGTAAGTACATCATTAATCTATAACATAACTCACATCTATATTTTTCTCTGATGAAATAATTTTATTTTGAAAATTCACATATATATATATATATATTCAATCATACTTAGTGAAAATATAAAATTTTTAATTATATTTTAGAAATATTATCATGATGAAAAAAAGATAAAAAAACAACCACAAAAATATTTTTTTACAATAATTTAGAACTGTTAGCTTAGTAAGAATATGATTGTCATTTTATTTATAAATTATATTTTATAATTATTTTAATTATTTACGTGACATGCTGACGTGACATGCCACATATAATTATAACTCCCTAGTAGTCCTTTTTAAATAAATATCTCCGACTATCTTGGAGTACATGCATATATGGAGAAGAAAAACAGTCGATCTCCTAATGCAAATATTTAGATACTGATCGAGCAGTAGTAGATCATATATAGTTCAAAAGCAGTGGCGGATCCAAGGTTTAAAACTTAAGTGAGCATATTTTTTTTCTTTAGGTAAGTGGGTCACTGTCTCACTGAGTCTGTTCTTTCTAGTTACCGGGCTATTTTGTTTTTCCAATGTGGACTTTTGAAACCTACCGGATTGAAGCTGAGCTTGCTTCTATGTAAGTCCGCCACTGTTCAAAAGCCTTGTTTAGAAAATTGCCCTTTGCTCAAGTTTATGTCATGCATGCACGCAAACGAGCTCGTATCGTCTCTTCTCTTTGGGAAGAAAGAAGTTTCAGTTCCACCTTACGCGCGTACGTCGGAGGAAACCTCCGAAATCTAATTTGCTTAGCTTCAAATTAGTATCACAGATATAGCAATCGAAAATATGTCGTTGACATGCATGTGTTGTGGAACCTCCCCGAAGTTTACTTGATAGCTCGAAGCAACTACACGAGGCAAAACAACTACTTAAGTTGCTAAAATAAGTACGCGAATGTAATAATCAAAGAAAGAGCAAACAAGCATTATATATACCAATTCCCTACCATATCTTGATTTTTCGTGTTCATGTTTGTATAGTCAGTACTATGTACGTATTGCGTATAAATGTTATATATACGCACACACTAAAGTCAAAGAAATTGAGAGCAACATGCTCGAGAGAACTGCTACGTATGAAAAATATAAGAGACGTGCAAATAGTCATCATAATAATTGAAAACAGTCAGTACCTTAATGTACAAAACAGTGTAGAAACTTAATCACTTAAATGTGAGTTTTTTCCAACAAAGATCATGGTCACAACTAGGATCATAAAACGAAAATGTACAACGATGAAACTTTATAACCAATTACTACTCCATTAATTGAAATTACATAGGTTGGAAAAGGTCCTATAAATCTGGAAACCATTACACACCACAACGGTAAATTAATTTTTGAACCACTTCCACCCCCTGGACTTGAAAACCACAAAACGACATACAAAACACTGCGTTTTCACACCGGCAAAAACTACCCCGCATTTTTCGTAACGGCACCGTTCTATCGCTCTCTCTTTTTACCCATTCAGCCATTTGAGGACCACTCCATTGAGGAAACAAGCTCCCACACACACCTAACCAAACCCAGACCCTGTGGACCCCACCACCACCACTCTCGTTTAAATCACAGCCGTCCAAACTTCAAAATAAAAACAATAAAAAAATAAAAACTAAAATGAGGGGAACTGTGAACATCCCTCTTGGATCACCCACTTGACTCTCTCATTTTTCAAAACCAAAAATAGTAAAAGGGAGCAGAGAAGGCCACAAAGAGCACGCACTCACACTCTGCTCGTGTGTGCGGACTCATTCCTCTCTCTCTTCTCTCTCTCTCCTCGGCTCTATTTTCTAGAGAGAGAAAGCTAGCCATGGCCGACTGTAAGCGCATGGCGGTGGTGGACTCCTCTGCCGTCGCCGACAACGACCACGACTCTCCGTCGAAGAGGAGGAGAATCCTCACAGCTGCTGCTACTCCAGAGGACACAATGCTTCATCAACGACGACGTCATAATCAGCTCGGCAAGCTTGTTCGGTCCACGAGTTCCTGCTCCGACGAGCACTCCTCTTGCTGCTCCAGCAATGAGCTCAACGACGTCGTTTTCGTCACCTCGCCGCTTCTGGATCTGGAGGTACTGAATCTCAGCGACTCCCCTGTACCCTCCGAGCTAGCTTCGAATTTTTGTTTCTTAGTGTGAAAACGGCACAAGAAAAAAAAATGGAATCTTGAATTTTAATTTTATCTATTTATTTATTTTTTCGATTTTACGTTTCTACTTGGATTTTATTGCTCCTTCGTACAAACTCAAAACGTATTTCGCCGTGTCAGGCGAAGAGTTGTGAAACCGTCAGCACCGCTCCGGCCAGTCATAAATTCAGGTTCCGTTCGAATTCCGTTACTCTTTCTTTCTGTCGTCTCTGTTTAATTCATCGCTCTATTTATTAACAACTTTCGATTCTTCTTTAATAAAATCAGCAGAGAAACGACGCCGTCGAGCGAGCTGTGCCTGGAGAATTCGGACGAGGAGTCGCCGGCGGTGAGCAAAGCGCCTCCAAGTGACGAGATCGAAGACTTCTTCGCCACGGCCGAGAAGTACGAGCAAAAGCGCTTCGCAGAAAAGTGAGTACAATTTTATTTCCATTACTGTCCTTTTTTTCCTTTTCTTTCTTTGAATCTTAATTTTGTGATTCTTTTGGAGATAGTGGCGTAGGATAAGGCTCGAAGTGTACTCCACCATTGGGCGTATTTTAGTAACCAACTGACCGCTTTTTCTTCGGATTCTGTTTTGGCTGTGGTGGCGGTGGTGCAGGTACAACTTTGACGTCGTGAAGGAGGCGCCGCTGGAGGGCAGGTACCTCTGGGTTCGTTTGAAGCCATGACTCTTGCAAATGTGGGAAGAGAGAGAGATAATAAACTGACACTAGATAGGACAGAGAGTTTCGTGCAGCTGAAAAAATCTGATGGGTTTGTTTTTGGAAGGACTACTACTAGTACCACTACCGCATATAGTGGCTAGCTAGAGCTCTCTGTTCATTTTGTACAGCTTTCTTCTTTCTATTGGAAGCTTCTAATTCTCCCCTCCTCAGCAAATTTCCTCATGTATTTTGCTACAATACAATTTCCACATTTGTATTTTGGTGCCTCTGGGCCTTTCATTATATATCCCGTGTGTATATATATCCCGTGAATTTCTCCCTACAAAGAATAGTAAATTGATTAAAGAAATTCTGTTTTCTGGGTTCGTTTGTTTGTTTGCTCTTTGTTTTGGACAAATGCCATTAACAAAAGAGTGTTTTGTTTGGGTCTATTTTGGCCATCTTCTTCTTCTTTTTCTTTATGGGGTGAATTCTTTATGGTTAATTGCAGGCTGATTGTTACTGGGGTTATAACCCTTCGTCTGGTTTTTCTATCGACCACTCCCTCGCTCCCTTTCTCTTATCTCCTCAGTTTATTTTTATTTTTTGGGTTACTCTCTTATCTCCTCAGTTTTTTTTTCATCTTTTTGCTCAGAGACTTTTTCCTTTCGGAATATGCTTCTTTACAGAATGATGATGATGATTCCTTGTGTTACTTAGAGTTGGGGACCGACCCAGACAAAAGGCTAAACGCTTAGCTACGTGCCAACAGAGAAAGTGCCCGTATTATATTGAGAGCCATTTTTGGCTACTCGTTTTGGAGTGCCGTGAATATGCTTGATCATTTAACCCATATATCCGATAAACTCGCCGATGCTCGCAAACTCGATAGGTTTTTACCCGGTCTGACCCGTGAAAAAATCCGCCAAAATCCGCTTTCATAGCTAGAGGGCCGGACTTAGTTTAGAGGATAAAATCCGGCCTTTCGTGGGCCCGGTTTGTCAAAATCCGTCAAGTAATAAAATATTATACATACATATTTTATTAGGTTTAGAATAAAACTATCGCATTATAAAGTAACTATATGAGTGAAAACTTCTCGAGATCGATTGACACTAGCCGATATGATTGGTATATATATTTAGTGATCATATAAAAATTTCATCCAATTCAGACCTTGTCTGACCGTCATAATTTCCAGTAAACCGAAAACACCACTAATATGTTAGAAGAGAATATTCATTACCAAGATGCGAACGTCGAAAACCGTTTGCATATCTAAAATCACCTAATTTTTGTCACCGATCGTGCACTGTCGTACCGAGGAAACTCATTTGACGAAGCCTCGGTCAATGGGGTTTTAATAAGTCAAAATGCCTTTTTTTTGGTTGACCGTAGGTATGAACGGTCAAACAATGTCCAAAACGGATGAAAGTTTTACAGGATTCCTAAATATATATATATACCGATCACATCTGCTGGTGTCGATCGACCATATTTTAAACTGTAGTTTGTTGATTGTCGAAGTTCAACTAATGTATTATATAACCTTTATATTAGGTTTAGAATAAAACTATCGCATTATGAAAACGGCTATATGAAGGAAACTTCTCAGGATCGATCGACACCAGCCGATGTGATTGGTATATATATTTAGTGACCATGTAAAAATTTATCTAATTCGGACCTCGTTTAATTGTCGGAATTTTCGATAAACCATAAACACCACTAATATGTCGTAAGAGAAGACTCATTACCAAGATGCGAATACTGAAAGTCGTTTGCATATCTGAAATCACTTAATTTTTGTCACTGATCGTACGCGGTCGCACTGAAAAAACTCATTTGGCAAAGTTCCGGTCAATGGGGGTTTTAATATGTCAAAACGCCTTTTTTGTTGACCGTAGGTACACACGGTTAAACTATGTCCAAAACAGACGAAATTTTTACGGAAACCCTAAACATATATACCGATCACATCTGCTGGTGTCGAAATTATATTGTGTACCTTTTAATATAATTTTATATATAATTAAATTCAATTGCACTATCTTCTTAGTTACACCTTTCATGATCATTATTTTATTTTTCATTCTTCATGTCTTATTGGGTCATAGATTAGATAAATAAAATAAGTTATTGTTAATTCTCAATGGTTAAATATGTACCGTATCATGTTAACTTATAATATAACTCACTATAACTATAAATTAATGTTTATACCAAATTTTCTATGTGGTATAAGGTCCTAATAATTAAAATTTTGTACAAAGTCCTAATAATTTAAATTTTATACCTCATAGATCCTCTACGTTGTTTTAAATCACTCATGCAATTTCATACTCAATGTATCATATATATATATATAAGGTGTGATGACCTAGCCTCCCTTTTGGTTCTCATTCATAAAAAAAATTAGATGTTTAAACTTTAAAGTGTCAATTTTTCAGAATTCTCGACAACTGTTTCACCTCAAATTACTACAACTCATTATAGACTAATAATTATATAATATTTTCTTATATAATATAGTAGATAATTGATCAAAGAAGCATCTCTCAAAATTTCATATTTTTATTCAAATTTCCATTTATTTTCTCAATTATTTTTCAAGATCGATATTTCCCCAAAATTTCAGTCTAAAATTCCAATTTTTAGACCCACAATATTTCCGTAATTGCTGAAATTTTGGCCATTGGTTTAAAATATTCATGATAGTTTCGATATATCCACCGATATTTAAAAAAAATATTGATAGGTCTTAGGGGTAAATATCTTATTTTCTCTAATATCTGCTATATTTCTCTGTCAACATAAAATATTGCCGATATATCTTTGATATTATGAAGAAATATTTTAAAAAATTCACTTTAATTTTTTTTAAGGTGATAATGTGTGAGGTGGCATAGCAACTCCAAATCGTTTAGAACTTCAGATGATGAAAATGGCAAGCCTCATCCACATGTCACAGAAATAGCATTAATTTAGGAATTGATGCAAACAATGTGTTATCTGATGAAGTAGGAAACCCGAGAGATGATTCCGATAGTGATAATGTGTGGGATAACATAGCAACTCCAGGTAGTTCGGATGTTGGTGATGGTGGTGGTGGACAAGGTGATGGGGATACATGGTTTGAGTACGGTCAATCTTATGTAGGTGGAGGATTTGAACGGTTTAATGAAAATAATTTTGATCATGCTATCCAAGATGAAGATCATTGATATAGAACATATGGCCATGATGCGTAACAACATAACATGTACGTGAGGAGGATAAGAAGAGTCATTGATGATCAAAGTATTTCATCTGATGTTGTTTCAGTTGCCTTAAGTTTTGATTTTATCAGTTTAGGCATAAGGCGCAGTTGGATGTCAAACGAATCACGTGAAGACAATTGTTAATTTGGTTATCATGTTTACGATTATGGTCAATTTGGAGAAGTATATAATCAATTATCGAGTTGGATTTATCCTTACTATCCATTTCTTAGAGATGCTGTCAGCAACTCGAAAGAAATATATAACTATCATGTTAACCACTACAATTTATAATATATGACCCTTTTTGGGCAGAGTATTATATTTTTGTTGACCAACGTGCATCTTTTCAAGCACTTATAGCTTCTTTTTGATACTTGATGAAGTTAATAATTATATATGTTTATATGTAATTCAATAATAAATAAATAAATTTTCGTAACATGAACGATATTTTTTCTCTAATATTCTCGATATATTAAATATCTCAATTAAAAAAAATGATATATCCGTCAATACAGATGTTTTAAACCTCAGGTAGAAACCGTAGAATTTCATTTTGGTTATATAGTTAATCCGAATCATGAGCTTGGCTTCTCCATTTCAATCCAATACGAAAAAGCAAAGCTATAGACCTATCTTGCTTTAGCTCACGGAGATATACATATTGATTCCGCTATATATGCTCTTAAAATGTAAGTACACTCCAAACAGAAAAGTTACTAAAAAAGCTCTGGAAAATTGCATGATGATAATGGTGTTTATCTGAACAAATTGTGCTACATTTATGTCTCCACATTCATGCTTTCAAACAATGCAAGCATATATAAGCGATAACAATCGAGTAGCTGTGATCTTAACATCCAAGTATTTTTCGATCTCAGTGATTATATTTAGATTCATATAAATTCTTAGTGCGTCGTTCTGTGTACTTTTGTATTAGTCGTTATATCTGAATAACCAGATTCATCTAAATTCCATAATGGGATATACCAAGAACCACCATATGGTAAAGGTACTCTCTTTAGCAGCAAGTGAAAGGGAGCAAGCTATTTGAGTCATGGGGTGGAAATAACGAGGGAGGTGCTCTGATTTTAGTGAGTACAATACTAGAAATGAGAAAAGAGGTTAGTCGGGTGCTTTTCGGAAAAGGCGGACATGAAATATTCGTTTGTTGACGATAGAAAGAGGGTCACAGAGAGTCGGTGATACACAGAGTGAGTGACCGAGTCTGACTTCTCTAGTGCTGGGTGGTGCAGAGAAGGAGGAGGAGGGAAAAGGGTGGCAGAGGACATGGTCGGACTAAGAAAATTTAAAAAGGGGTGGCAGTAGGTACATGCATACGATTGGATACATGGCGAGGGACCGAGGGTTATACCAGTCCTTGAGTCTCTTTCTTCTGTGGGGATGTGCCCTCTTCTTGCTACTTCCCCACCTTTGCCCTCTTTCTTTAGCTTATATTTTTTAAGGATCCAAAATGACAAAAACCAATAAATACCATGAACCCTTCCTAAAAAAATATGAAGTACGGTGTTCAAAAATTATCAATTTCGATCATTTTTGGAGGTTTCAAGTAGGTGCCCAAAAATGCAATGCATCCAAGTTTTGTTTGTGGAAATTCTATGAGTTTGGTATAAGTGGTGAAATACTCCAATTATTTTGGTCTCGTAAGTTAATATAATTTGTTTTCGGTCTTAATTCAATGTAATGGAACTTAATTTCACTCATCATCTCACCCTCACGTATTGGAAGACATCTACATTTTTAAGAAAATGAGGTGGAGACCGGAGAGATCGTAGCTTCCATTATCAACTATTTTATTGTTGCCCATTGTGGTCTGCCTCAGTCAGTAATGATAGATTTGTACTTCTAAATAAGGAAGAGTTGCTCCTCACGTTATGAGAATGAATGCTCTTAAAAAAATGTTATATGCCGCCTCTCATTATTCTACCTCAAAACACAACTACATGCTCATCTTTATGTTTGTAGGTAAGACCTAATAAAACATTGTCTTTCTTTATATTTGAGATAAGAGAGTCACATATTGCGATTCATCAAACAATATACAAATTAAATTTGGTATATCCTTTCCTAAAAAATACTTTTCGAAGACAAATTATTGAACATTTAGTTTCGTTGTGTTTCCATTTCGCTCGTCGGAGTTAATCACTTTAATTTGAAAAGTGGAAACCATAAGAAAATATACGTTTAATAATAAATTTCCAAAAAAATATAAACGAAATTTAGAAAGGGAGGGAGGTCATGTGCAGAGGTGATGCCATACTTGGGGTATACTTTGGATCTGATGCAACATAAATTTATCTACACTTGCCAATTGCCATAGAGAGAGAGAGAGAGAGAGAGAGAGAGAGAGAGAGAGAGAGAGAGAGAGAGAGAGAGAGAGAGGAGAGTGAGGGAGATCCCAAGTGAAGTGGGGGGGGGGGAGCACAGAAATAGTAGAAGAAGAAGAATGTTGCCTAATAATGAAGGGCGCTACGATGGGTATTACCAATTTCAGTGCTCCACTGTTTACGAAACAGAAACTGATTAGGATACTGGCAAACGAATTTGCTTCTTCGATACCAATTCATGATTTCTGTGTTTGTTTTGGTGAGTTTTAAGCACACTCAATCCCCTCTCATCTACTTTTCTTGGTTGCAATTAATCCTACACTTCGCTCAATATCGGGAAAGTGGTCCTTATGCCCCTCTAAACTTGTTCGTATTTCATCCGCGAACTGGTTCACTTTGCAAATAGTTGTACAATCAGGAAGCTCACTACTTTACTTAGCATAAGAATCTCAGTTTGAAGTGCTCAAAATAATGCTAAATTCGTGAAAAAGTGTGTGACATTTTTCTTTTGTATCAAGTTTTTTTACGTGTTTTATATGTTTCTTGTCACAACAAACTTTAGATCAACATTTCCTTGATTTTTTTTTCATGTGAATACTTGCATGATATAGTGGTAGCTAGTAGCAAATCGTATCAGCTGTAATGATGCGAAAACATAAAATGATGTATCCTTTTGGAAATAAGAAGAAGAATCGCATAACAGCTTGGTGAGTTTAGTTGTAAGATTCAACCTAAATGCATATGGTTCATACTTCTTGATTAAATTCTGCGGTGTAACATGGTTCTTGATCACTTTGACAGTCTTATGTGTTGGAGATGAGAGATCCCACATTTAAGAAGTGACAAATAAAATAGAGATTATAAGTGGGATGATAATACTCAATTGTACCGAAGCCTTTTGTGATTAATACCCAACACCTGTGAGGTGACTAAGTTGGGACAATATCGGTACAGTTGGTCCATGAGTCACGTTTGTTGCTGTTTAACATGGTATCAGTGCGGGTCCCTCTCCAGTCGCGCCTCCAATCTGTCGTGGGCTTGAGTTGGGTGTCACTTTGTTATGGGCCCATGATGGGTGCCATTATCATATCATCGGAAGGTTTTCCGATTGGATGGTCACCAAGTGTCGTTGGTTACTGGACCTTGGTTTATTTCGTCCATGTGTGTGAGATGTTAATCTGACACGTGCAGACCTAAAAATTAGGTTGCACGTGAGGGAGCGTGTTGGAGAGGAGAGATCCCACATCTAAAAAGTGACAAATAAAATAGAGATTATAAGTGAGTGGATAATATCAAATTGTACTGAGGCCTTTTGTGATTAAAACCCAACACGTGTGAGGTGGCTAAATTGGGACAATATCGATACAATTGATTCATGAACCACGCTTGTCGCTGTTTAACATTATGAAATGAAACCTAGTAACGAACTTAATTGGGGATATTAATAGAGTGGTGATGAAGTGATGAGAATAAAGACAGAATTACATTCCATGAGTATTTGTCCCAACAGCTTCTCCAACATTATAAGTTGATAAACTTAAAGCATCTTAATTATTGACAACAACATTTCTACCAAGTTTAAATTTGATCGGGTATCTTCCATTAATAGAAGCTCCTACCAAATCAAATCAACTAATTTGATAATAAATGAGCATTTGAATTCCATAGAAGGACCCGTGACAAATCTCTCGGTACCTGATCTTTTGAAGCATTAATAATTCAAATATATGGTTAATTGGTTAGGTTATAATGTTATATAGTCTTATATATATGTCTCTTCGTGATATCTGTTAGGTTACAATTTATGTCCGAGGCCATGCCCAAATTTAATAGGTTGGTTAGTTACATTAAGTGACACTTTGGTTTGCACGTACTTTTGATCAAATGCTTCTGTTTCTCTTCAATATTTCTCTATATGGTCACACCTCCTGACCTCCATTCCATCAAACTGCCCTTGAATTGAAGGTCACCAAATTAATGGTGGTAGTTAAAATTTCAAAACTGGAATAAGGTATCCAAAGCCAATAAAAGGAAGGTGATGAATCAAAGTCGTCTATCTCTATGGTGTTTGCATCACGAGCCCTACTTGATTTAGCGGTACACAACTTAAAGATGTTAGATGATACCTAAATTTTGAAAGGGTGTTTGTTATTGATCGTTATCTAAAATTGATAAAGATAAAACTTAAGATTGTTCATTTTTATTTGTCATTATTTAAATGGTGCATGTAAATGTGAAGAAGAGCAAATTGGCATCGTTGAGGGGACGAGTTGTAAATTTTAAAACAGTGAATTGGAGAATTTGGCCTAAACCAAAACAAATGGAGAGAAATTTTGATAAATAACCAGTTTTCAATACTCAAATTGATTTTTAACCATATTTTTTTAAATTGAAAAATAACCATATATTTGAATGAAAAGTCCCAAATACCTTCTTTCGGGGATTTTTTTTTCAAACAAGCTTCAGCATTCATTGAAGAACAATGACATACTGTACTTGCTCTTATTGAAAAGCTTCAAATCTAAGACCCTTTTGTGTTTGGTTAGCACCATCATCAGGATT
Source organism: Argentina anserina (assembly GCF_933775445.1). Lineage (NCBI taxonomy): Eukaryota > Viridiplantae > Streptophyta > Magnoliopsida > Rosales > Rosaceae > Argentina > Argentina anserina. The sequence goes on along the minus strand of NC_065873.1, from coordinate 4,049,131 downwards.
GAGGAAACTATACTCCAATTTTCTAGCATTTCATCAGTTGTGGAGGACATCGAGTGATCGGAAAGAAAGTGATTCAACGAGGTGAATTTGTTTTACAGGCTGCAAATCCATCTTATACTTGACGTGATATTAATAGGTGCAAGACTTTTTATCGATTTGCATCTCCAGTACTGCCCATGAGACGATACGTACTACCCAAAAATTATGGAGAACTCAAGCAATTAAATTGAGCTATGATCACCTGCAATGCTGCAATATATCTTACAATTGTGGCCGGTACCTTATTTGTATGCATGTTGTATAAAGAGTTGGCCGCATGATCATGGGAATCAAGAAAGAGTCATTGAGATATATACAAAAAGAAATGAGAGTAAGGGTATGAGTTGCATCAGTTAAAATAAGGGCATTTGAGACATTTAATTTTTTTTGTGATTAGTTTTCAACTCTTTATAAAAACACAGTTAAAAAGTCAATATAAAGGTTTAAAAGAGGTCATTTATCAAATTTTTTTAATATATATATAGATATAAAAGCTTATATTCATGAATATGATTTGTGTTTCACTATATTCTTCTTCTTGGCTTGAAATCGTCTCAACGGGGTCACAACTTGACTAAAGCTTGAATACATAATCTATTTATATAGCAATAAGATGATTCAAGTTTACCAATGCTATGGAAGCAACACGCCAACACCCTAGTGATTTAAGCCGGCTGCTATCCGCCAATCATAATTAGCAACAAATCAGAGACAGTGATATGTAATCAAATATATTAGACAGAGTAAGGAAGAAAATACCATATAATTAATAAGTGCCGAAGTCTCTACGATTAGTTGTAGAATATGCTTGGAGGCCGGAGCTAGTTCGTTTAGTCTGAGAGAGAATCCGACGTGGCAGAAAGGATCTCCTATCCAAAAATGCGCAGGGGTGCGTATTGATCCTCAGGTGGGCCACCACAGCCGTTCCCCAGGACCACGACTCTGACCATGACCGCATCACCATCTAACCCCCCAGCGCACCACTACCACCAGGCACCAGCCCCTCAATCTTCTCCTCTCTCTCTCTCTCACCTCTGCCCTCTCCCACCCACTATTCCCCAATCTTCTAAAACCCTAAATTCAATTCCCAATTCCCCCCAACTCTCCCTCTCTCTCTCAGAGCTGAGCCATGTCGGGTGTTGCTGCTGACCGCGGCGGCGGGATCTACTGGGGTAGAAAGGAGGTATCCGAATCCAAAGGCATCGCCGTCATCTTCGCCTGGGTTTCGATTCCCGAGCGGCGCCTCAAGAGCTACGTCGATTTGTATTCCTCTCTCGGTTGGAACTCCCTTGTCTGCCACGCCCATTTCCTCCACGCGTAACTCCCTCTCTTCCCGCCGCATTATTCTCTTCTCTACTTTTTTTATTTCATTTTAATTATATATTCATACTGGAATTGGTAGAGAATTTGGTCTGTGCTTCTGGCTGGTTTTTGAGCTGGTTTGATGAACTGTGTGCAGATTCTACCCCGAAAGAGCGATGTCGTCGGCGTTTGATATCCTCAATGAGCTTCTGGAGGTCAGCTTCCTAACGAGTTTGTCGAATTTTGAGTGTTTATATAGTTGTTGAATACTTCAGCGTGGCGTTGAACTTTGATTTTATTGTTAAACTGGGATGGATTAGAAAGCCAGCTTTATTTGGCTCAATCTGTGTGGGATCTCTTTGATCATAACTTATGTTGTTTTGGTTCTTATCAGGAGCTGAGGATAAAGCCGTGTCCTGTAGTTTTTGTGGGTCTTTCGGCTGGTACTAAAGCTTGTATGTACAAAGTTTTTCAGGTTAGATTCGGGAGTTAATATGTAGTAGCTGTAGTGTAATTTGTACTGATAATTCATTTTAGCATTTTCTTAGAAGTATTAACTGGTTTTAACTGAGTTTATCACAATGGTGGAATGTGTAATGACTTTAGTATTTGCAAATGCAGATCATTGAAGGAATTTGCGAAGGCCAGCTATATCCGGTATTCTTTCTCTTGCACTCTCAGTTAACATTTATCGTGTTATTTTCTTGTTGATGATGACTATTTGGTCCACCGGGAGTTATATTCTAGGAACTCTGTCTTTATAAATCTTTTTACATATTTGTGAAGGGTGAATATCGATTGGTGAGGAAATGTATTACTGGACACGTCTATGATTCTGGACCCGTTGATTTTACAACTGACCTTGGCACACACTATGCTCTACACCCAACCATTCTTAAGATGCCTGGTTCATCAAAGTTGGTCTCGTGGGTTGCTAAAGGAATTGCTTCAGGTTTGGATGCTCTTTATCTTACTCGATTTGAATCCCAGTGGGCCGAGTATTGGCAGGCTCTGTATTCCTCAGTCGTAAGTTCATATTAGCCTTTATCCTCCTACAAGTCTTTGTTGGTTGTCTAGCAATTTTATGGTTGTCAACTTGTCATCCTCAGTTATGTGACAGTTCATTATTTTGCATATAGAATTTGGGTGCTCCATTTCTCATTTTGTGCTCTGATAAAGACGAACTCGCTCCGTATCATGTCGTCTGCACTTTCAGTCAACGTTTACAAGAGTTCGGAGGTGATGTCAAACTTGTGAAATTGAGTGGTTCCCCTCACCTAGGTTTGTTTCAAAAACTCTGCTTTCTTGTCTTGTCAATGGTGGACTACCATAATAATTGTGCTCCTTTGTCATACCTTCTAAATAAGTGGCTAAATACATGTTAGCGAAATGTCTGTGTTTGTTTGTTTTCATCAAAATCAATGCAGAAGTGATAAGTTGTGGTACATCTGTTATTAACATGTGATCTACTTAGGGAAGCTGTGGCACTTGCAAATATAAATTTTGAACTGCCCTTGGAATAACACTGTTTTTAAATATACTTACTGATACACGGATATAGTGAAAAGGGTAGCTAAATGCGAGAGTTGTATAATGACAAATTATTGGTGTGTTTTGTCTTTCCTACATCATGGGGAAACTAGAAAACTTCATCATACTCATCTTTTAATCGCGCATGGGTTTTTAACTTTGTATGTTACAACACTTGGAGTCTTGGCTGGCATCTAATGTTTTTCAACACATAAGCTAATGTAATTATTTTCTTATCTTTTTATTGCAGGTCATTATAAGAATTATCCTATACAATATAGGTCTTCTGTTACTCATTTTCTTGAGAAGGCAGCTTTGATTTTTTCGCAAAGAATTCAAAAGCTTGAATGGGAAATGACTAGCATGGAAGGCATGCATGATGAGATATCTGAACTAATATGTGATCTCCAGAAAGCTGCTGTTAACTCTAATGAGAGTCTCAGAAGAGTTGCAGTTGAGCCAAGCGATCACTTCTTCTTGCCAAGTTCAGCAGAGAATCAAAATGGTACAGACTCTGGGTCGCTACAAGATGAACAGAAAGAAAGATCAGTCTGTCTGTCTAAGCCTCCAAGCCTTAGTCCACATAGTGTACTCGGTAAAGTCCTGTTTGATGTTTGTGTCCCTAAGAATGTTGATGGTTGGGATATCAAATTCTGTGGGTCTTTGAACGGGCAGCCATTTGCTTCTGCTCGAAGGAATTCACCTCCTCGTGGTATCAAAGGCCTCCGTCGCTCGAGATTATGATATCGCTCTGAGGTCAGTGTTTAATAGAACTCTGCTAAAATTGGCATGGTGCTCGAGATTAGTAGGATAGGACGATGCACAGAGGATCAGTGGTAGCAACTTGAGCATTGGAGGTGAGGTCTGCCTTTTCTGACATAATATGTAGTATTTGGTTTAGATGCATGCTCAACTAGGTATTTCTCCATCATAGATCAAAATACGGACATGTACATAGGACAATGGATCCGATGCGGGCGTCACACTTTCTTCAGAACCAGCCAGCCCGTATATGTAATATAATACATGTATGTTTAAGACAGATTTTGTTAATCTTGAGTCACCAAATGATCAAAATGTATAGTTGATCTTGATGGTGGATGAGGTTACGTTGTATATCACGTTGGACCGGGAGTCTGGGATGAGAAGCTTGTTCCTGAAGATATTAGGCTGTAGAGAAAGATGTTTTACTTGACGCTTGACAATGGCATTAGTAGTATTCTCTCTTTTAGATGTTTGCTTGCGACCATATTATATGTACGTTGTTAGAGGAGAATATCAAGCTTAATTTTCTAACCCCACCTTAAGATGCACATAAAACTTGTATCTCTATGTTCTCTATTTCATTTTCCGTTCTCTCAACACAGTCAATCGTTTTCGACAGATCAGTGCCATTGGTATCCTTTCAAGTTTTGATCTCGTAGTACTTGGTTTAACCTGATCTAGATGTGTTTTTACCAGACAATGCTAATGCTAGAAGCTATAGGGGCAAAATCGAAATTTTGTGTACCAGACAATTTTGGGAGGAAATCTTTTTCGACAAGTAATAGTCCTATGTTTATGGTTTCACAAACAGACGAAAAGGCACTTCAGTCACGTGGCACTGGGAACAGAGATCCCCGTCTTTTTCAGACGGAGGAAATGTCCGACTACTTTCGAGAAGAGGAAGAAGAAGAAGAGGAGGAGGATCAGAAGGAGAATATGGACATTTCCCCGCTCTCTTTACCCAGACAACAGTTCGACAAATTGACCATTCATTCGCCACCTTCCTCGGTCTCTTCCTATGTTCTTGTTCTGCATTTCATGAATTTGGCTTTGTGTTTTGTTTTGTTTTTTTTAAAGGTTTTTGTGTGAATACCTGTAATTTCTGCAATGGCAGGTACAGCAGAGGAAGCGCTCCAAGCCCCGCATAAGTCGTTTTAGTCCGACCCAATTTGTCAAATTCCACAATTTGACCCTTGATTCTCCAAACCCGGTCTCTCCTTCTCTCTCTATTTTGGGTTTGATGGGTTTGTTTTGCTGATAAGCCAAGGTTGTGAATGCATGTGTTTGTACAATGGCAGGAGCCGAGGCCGCCATTGGAGGAAGCTAGCACATACAGGTTCAGAACTCTCAAGAGGAAAAGACACTCGGGTCCGAGCCTTAACACCAAGCGAGTGAGTTGGCTAACCTTTTCATTTTCACTAACTTAGATATATGGCTGGTTCTTTTGAATGTCACTAGGATTCTTGAGCTTGAACAACCGATCTGTTTTATATTGTCTTTGATTTTGTTTTTGCTTGGTTGGCGATGTTATATGAAGTCTCTATATATCTGGGTTTGTCCTGTTCTTTTTCCTCTTTGACTAGTTGTTTTCATATCAATTCCTTTGGTCCCCGACTTTTATACTCTACTATATTGCACTGTGTTATTCTGCTGCGTGCCATGACTCGTATGTCAATTGTTTAAATGATCTTTTGATTTTGGTCTGAGAGTAATCTTCATGTTAATAATGTTTATTCAAGACTTGAGTTATGGAGAATTTTCTATGATTTATGAACAGGAACTTTCAGGTCATCCGCAGAGGCATGGAAGGTATGTATACTTGTAAATCAATTTTAATTCACTACAGTATCGCAAGAAATATATATCTAGCTAATGTTTTGATCTCTTTATTGACTGATCAGCTGCAAACGGAGTAGAACCAACCGGTCCATGTCCTGGCATTTTGGCTATCCTGAAGAGTCTCCTGTCAGAAACCAAGTTAAAGAGATTCCAGAAATTCTAGAAGCGGATGAATCTCCCTTCTTTATGAAGTCCATGATACGATCAAATATATCTGTTTGTTTTATGTTGGTAAGTCAGTCTAACTAAATCTAGGCTGCTTGGACAAATCACAAATATGAACGCAGTTGTAAGCTAATTTTTGTCAATCGACAGACACTGCCAAAGAGATTCTGCAGCTTGCATTTACCTTTGTATGGCACAGCAACTATAACGTTGGAAGATAAAGACGGGGATGAATTTGAAACAAATTTTCTTGCGGACAAAAGAGCGCTTAGTGGTGGATGGAAAGGATTTTGTCAGGCAAAAGACTTGCGTCTTGATGATGTTCTAGTTTTTCATTTGGTCAGCCCTTTGAAGTTCAAGGTATGCTACCGCTGCTAGGAGGATAAATTTTGTTACGAATTGCAGTAGTTTCTTGGTTAGTTAATAGTGTCCTTAATTTTATTGAGCATATTTAACATGTTGCATATCTACTTAAGTTGGACTCTACTGTTGATAACAGCCTATTCTACTGCCTTTGATATATTGCTGTGTATACACATTGTTGTTGCAGGTGCATAAATTGAGACCAGAGTATGATCTAAGTGAAGAAGATGTAGATGCAGCTTTTTTCCTCTTGAAAATGAGTGCTTCTGGACAAATCTTGTTTGGTACCTCTATTCTGTCCTTTTAAACATATGAGGGATCTCTAAACCTGTACAATGTTGAAAATGTTATTGCCTGCAAACTTGGCATGCTAACTTGATAAAATATTATGCAGAGGAAAAACCCCCTCTGACTCCTCCAAGAGATGTTTTCCACGGCAATATTGGAGAGAAAACTCTAATACCAGATTTAAATGTTCAGCTTGTAGATGATGAAGAGTCAGAGGATCACAGAGATAAAGAATTTGGCTCCAATTCTACAGGGCGGTGGATAAAATCCGGCCAGAAGAAGCTTATTTTTGAAGATGGTAGAAAGTGCTGAGACTTTCACCAGGATGTGAATCATGAGAAGGTATATAGGTTATGGAGATGACACAAAACTGAGAAACGGTAGACGTACAAAAACACACGACCCTATGTGCTTGTGAGGATCTTAATTGATTGTCAAGATTAATCCTCAAATGTTGATAAATAGGAACTCCATAAACTTCAGCTGATTGTATATGCATTATAGCTATGATACATGGTTACCTCCCTTGCTTATTTCAAGTCTCATGATGCTTTGCCATTTAACCGGATTTCAATTTTCTGCTACGTATGAGCTTGGATTCCATGTTCGTATGTGACAGACATTGGAGATATATTTTTATTTTCGTTACCACTCACGTTTCTAAACCCATTAATCATAGTAGTAGAACTTCTATGACTTGTTGAAAATGTAATAGATCGTGAAGTGTTTGTTACAAGAATCGAGACTTGACTTTTAAACCATCATATAAGTGGAGACGTGGAGTACATGGTAACTAAATATGCAGCCACATACTATTGGATGTAAGTAACAGTTGAATCAAATTTAAGCCCGGTAAACTATTAAGTAAAAAGAAAATTACTAATCATCTTGTCCCCAAATACTGTGTCCTTAAATTCCTCTCCTTCTACTCCTCAGCAAAACCCTAAAGACAGAACAGCAGCAGCAGATTCATCACCAAAGGCTGTGAATCTTTCTCTCCCAAGTTTCTAAACAAAATTGAAGTGATTGGCATCATGGTAAGTTGGTTCTCTTTATTTCGTGCTATTTTCGCCGATGTCTTCCTTCATTTCTATATATTAACTGTGTAGCATAAATTTCTGACTGATTTTCAAGTACCAGTGGAGTTTGGAATTTTGGCTTTTATGATGTAGATTATCACTGATGTGATTTAGTTTCTTGGATTAGTATAATCTGATAGGTTTGATAGTTGAAATTGGAAATGTTTGGGTATTGCATTTTTATTGATTCTTGAATATCTTAGAATGAAGGAAAAAGATCCAAGTCATGTTTGAATATGGAGGTGGAATTGGATAGAATCAGCAACTTACCAGATGAGTTATTAGGCAAAATACTGTCAAATTTGCGAATGAAGGATGGAGCGAGGACAAGTGTTTTGTCAAGCAAGTGGAGGTATAAATGGGCTATGATTCCGCAACTGGTGTTTGATGATGGGTGCCCCGATGATATTGTTGATCGTGTGCTCTTAAGTCATATTGGCCCTATAACCAAATTTGTACTTGAGACCGTGAACAGGGACAGTGAAGTTCTGGATCGGTGGATTGTTCCGATTTCAAGACACCCCATCAGTGGGGTGATGCTTGGATGTCATGGAATGGGGCAGCGCTACAAAATGCCTTTGTGTTTCTTTTCATGTCAAGACCTGATTCATTTGCATTTGAGTGCCTGTGTTGAAACCCCCTTCAACATTTAAAGGGTTCTGGAGTTTGATAAGCCTTCATCTTAAGGTTCTTCTGGCTCTGATACCAAATTGTCACACGGGCATAGTCGATACTAAAACTTTTTCCCTATGTGATGGCACTAAGCAGCCTACACTACCTAGCCAGTCAAATCATTTCTCTCACTCAATTTTCGATTACACAGCAGAAACTATCTAATCATCGACAATGAGCATACAAGCCACACACACACAACACAAGTGTTTACATGAGTCCGCTCTCAACCTTTAACTCATTTAAATGATCAAAAAGATTACAACGAGTACAAAGAGTGCTTTCAGCCTTGATCTACCCAAACTCAATCTGTCTAGCCACTCACTTAATGCGTCTACACTAATCACTCAACCTAAGGGTACAATGAGGATACAATGAGGCTTACAACCTTTGCAATTCCGACATGTCCTATCTGTCTATCTCTATTGTTTTTTCCTCACCCTTACAATTGTTCTCTCCTTGCTTGTGTTCTCACAATCTCGATTGTGATTACATCTCTCGTCCGTTCGTTACCAATGACAACCCTCATTGGCTTAGGTTATGTTGCACTACAATTGTGTATGACGGTTGACACCTCCAACCGCCCTAGGGTGATGTGGCAGCCTACATGCTTGCCAAACAAGCATTATAACTCCCATGACACAGCCCACTAAGAGCAACTTCATTGGAACCTTCAAATTTTTTCGTCAAATTTGAATTTGATAAGTGACGTGGAAATGACTATTTTGATAAAATTTGGCTCCAACTGAAATGTTAAATTTTAAATATTATTATATATTATTTTTCATAACAATTTATATAAATATATATATATATATATATTTTTTTTCTAAACCTTCTCAAACATATAATCACATACAGACCAACAAAATGAACTTATTGATATGTTTAGTTCTTCATCCTTATCCTCAAATCTCCCACTTATCTTCCCTTCTCTTGGGTTTGATCTTCATGTCACACTATAGGGAAGAGAACAACGATCTCAGAGAGTCTGCGTTTTGGTCTGGCATAACCAAGGATTAACAAAACATTTTGAATTGAATCTTAGGTTCATCTTCAAGCCAGACCAAGCTTCTCATCTTCATTTTTCGTTGAACACAAACATATACAGGACAAAAACCCATAACAAGGAATGAATCTTCCATAATAACATGTTTTCCTTATCTGGGCAATAACTATAGAGATGAGAAATGCGATTTTGAAGGGTATGTGTTTCGATTTAGGCACATGTAGATGCTGATGGGTTCCATTTTGGGCCGGCAAGAAGGAAGAGATCATAGAGAATGAATAAAGAAGGAGAGAGAAATAACCAATAAAGAAAGAAAGACATCAACCTTCGCCACTGTCAAATTTGACAGCCCAAGTCGGGATGTTAATTACACATCGGATCAGACCCCTCCGCTGGAGACGACATGGGCAGTCAATTGTAACCGTTCAACCACTAGGGGGAATTTGAAGGTTCTGCTGGAGTTGCTCTAACTTCCATACCTTGCATGAGTAACTGCTGGCCCTATCTTCAAGCATGAGTAGCCACCTTGCATGAGTAACCACATTGCATGAGTAACCACACACTAACTTGGATAACTGCCCACTGCTTTGGTAACTGCTTGGGATAACTGCCCACTACTTGGTAACTTCCTTGTATGCTTGATAACCACCTACTACATGCTTGGTAACTGCCCACTACTTGTGAACTGCTCAGTAACTTCCGTGTGTGAGTCATGCATGTCCCTGCATGCCAAGTGTCCACTGACGTCGACCTGCATGCACGCTGCGCGCGTGCATGCTTGCTTGCTTGTGCTTGCCTGCCACCGTACCCTCCCATGCGTACTACTGTCTTGCATCCACGCCTGTGATCAGTGCTAGCGAGGCTAATCTCTAGCTTATAGGTCTGCCTGCTCCGTGCTAGTGAGGCTAATACAGCCAACTGCCTGCCTAGTGCTTGCCGAGGTCTGCTGGCGAGGCTAATCTCTCTGTCGTGTCAGATCTGTCCACTTTCTTGCTGGTGAGGCTAATATCCAGCCTACAGGTCTGCTAGTGAGGCTAATTAGTGAGGCTAATCTGCCCGCATATGCTAGCGAGGCTAATCTCCAGTTCAGCCCTTGCACTTGTCTCCGCATCTGCCTTGCATGCTAGCGAGGCTAATATGCCTGCATCTGTCGAGGCTAATAACTCTGCATCCTTTGCATTGATTGGCACCTAACTCCATGCTTGTTAGGCTCCTGCTAATGAGGCTAATACTCAGCCAACCTCCATGCATGCGAGCGAGGCTAATACCTCCGCTACTGATCTGCCTTGCTTCTTACATGCATTTCCTTACATGCGTGAGCCTTGCTAAGGTACGACCCAAGGCTCATGCCATGCCCAACCTATCTGGCTCTAAGGTTGTAACACCCTGCCACTACTGTTTTTTATTTCAATGTCCATGATTTAAGTTGCACTAGGGTGTCTATTTAGAAATTTAATTTTGCCTTTTCATTGGATGATCTATTCTTCATATAAAAAAAACTCTGATCACTCACATCTGTTACCCACCTCCTATCGACCATAGTTCATAGTTGAGAACTTGAGGGTTGAGACTGAGACCAGTCATATCGGACTACTTGTCCCAACTCCCAACGAACACTACCCCCTCTATTATAAACCCATGTTTCTAATGCCCAAAGTGCCCCTACTATTTTAAATTCCATCGACAAGCTTTGTTGCCTTTTCGAGTGTCTCGTGGTTTCAATCGTAGAATCTTGTCGAACTCTTTCCCTCACTGAAACTGGGTTCGCCTCTTCAGAGTGTTCATGGCGGTTATTGAACAACACAAAGAGATCTCTACTTGTTCAGACACCAAGGTCTGTTCTCTCTTTCTCTCTTTGCTATGTTTATGTGTTTCATCTTTTGTTTAGTGAGTTTGTGACTGTTCAATCACATTGATGTACAGCTTGAAAGGGCGAAACGACCCAAAGCGGAAGGCAATGGCAACCCCTTGAGTCAAAACTCTTCTCGTCTCAAACAGATCACCAAGAACAATGTGAGGAACTCTGTTTTCTCTCTATGCTTTTGCTCAATCTGTACTCTTCTCTTGTGGGTTTTTGTCCTTTACATTTCATATTGAATCTTTAAATAGAATTCCGTCAAGAACTTTGTAGAACTCTCTTTTCTCTCTACGCTTTTCCTCAATTCAAGGGCTCCATTTGTACTTATGTTGTGGGTTTGCCTTTCCATCCCACATTGAAACTTCCAATTAGGATGGTGGGATGATTTCAGTGCTTAAAGGGCTGGGTTTTTTTTTCGATTTTATTTTTCATTTCTCCTAAGGTTTGTGTATGATATTACCCTTAATGTACTAGTAAATTCAAATGATAAGTTAACAGAACAATTTGGTCTATGGTGGAACAGGTGGTCAGTGCTAATCCCATGAAGTCTGAGAGGTCAGTGCGCACAGTTAAATGAACTTCTTCACCATCTTTCCCTAATTTCGTTTGTTTGAACTTTGAAGCATAACATTAAAGCCTCTTTCTTATGCTCAAAATAGCCATAAACCAAGGAAATATAAGAAGGCCAAAGTAGAAAGTTTATATAATACACCCGAAGCTCAGGATTCTGTTCTTGAAAGAGCAAACAAGTTTGCAGCAAACCTACCACCAGATTTTCCCAGCCTCGTCAGAATCATGTTGCCGTCACATGTTACTCGAGTTTTCTGGCTTGTAATATCACTTGCTTCACTATTTTGCATTATTGTTATATGAAGACATGGACTACTAGAGTAACTTATGTGCACTTAACTTGGGTTGTCAGGGTATTCCTAGATTGTTCTGCCGTGAGCACATGCCGAAGAATGACACAATGATTGTCTTGGAAGATGAAGATGGAGAAGAATACCAAGCTAAATATCTTGTGGGGAAGGAAGGATTGAGTGGTGGATGGAAAGCGTTCTCAGTTGATCACAAGTTAGTGGAGGGTGATGCTGTAGTTTTTCACAAAGTCATGCCTTCAAAATTTAAGGTAATTGTTCGAAGCTTCTTGATAAGATATGGCTTCCTTCGTGTGATCGCAAATGTCTTAACGATACATATGTTAACTGACAGATTATGAAAAGAAATCAAGGCCTTAAAAAGAAATATGACTTCTTGCTAACCAATTTGACCAATCTTGATCTAAGGTGTGATTTATCTATAATATAGGCCCCATCCCCTGGCAGGGTAAACTTTTAGTGTGTAATGATAATTTAACACTAGAAATGTTATTAGGACTGCTTGGTGTGGATAAAGATGGTGATGATGTTGATGTTGATGATCGTACCTCTAGTTTTGTTAGTAATAGATTAGTTTCTGAGTTTATTGTACGGATGTTGAATTTAGATGGAGTTTTCCCCTGAATAGAGATTTGAATTTACTAATGTTTCTTCTTGAGTTGAGCTCTTGCCCTTAATTACTTAGAGTTTAGATACTACCTCTTGTTGTGGATCCCTTACAACCATTGCATTCTTTATTGTCTTCTTGTTTTAGGTGTACATTGTTAGATCAAATGATTCAGAAAAAGTGGATTGCGCGCTTACTCTTAACAAATTTAATGAAGGCATTAGACAAGCGAAAACTGGTAAGTTATTTTCAATAATCAAAATTCGCCAGATTCTTGTAATAAATGGATAGTCATTGATCCCCCTCAATCATTTCACAATTCACCTCAGGAGAAGTTACTGCATGTGAAAGCCCAAAAAAGGGGAAAGTGGAACCTATTGCAGTGGAAACTATGCATGAAATTGTTAAGGAGAACGCCATACCCAGTAATGCCAAGTATGTTCCAATATCAGATTGATGGTGAAGTTATTTATTCTGAAGTTCTGGATGAAATGAGGGTTTCAAAGTCTCTCATCCCTTTCAAAGAAGTGAGCTGCTTTGAGAACTTTAAGGTTGCCGTTGGTGGTTCTGTCATAAATGCAGACATCTCCAAGCACCATCTGGTCAAGTACTATGAGCTCTGCCGCAGTCAAAACTCATTTCTGCATGAACACATTCTTGAGGGTCTTAACTCCGATCTAGTTGCTGGAATAATATCTGAGACAGTAAACCATTCAGATGCCATTAGAGCCTGCAAGATTACTACTTCTGAGTGTGACTTTTCGACTTGGGATAAGACTCTGCAAGCTTCTGAAGTGTTTGGCATGAATGTTGGGTTCTTGCGTGCCCGGCTGGACCAGCTTGCCGGCCTTGCTTCAAAATCAAAACTGTGTAGAGAAGCTATACTCGCACGAGACCAAGCAGTAAAAGATCTAATAACCTTGGAAGCCAAGCTTTTAAGAACCAAAGATGTCAGAATTAAAATCAAATTAGAGATTGAGACTCTAAATACAAGTTCAGAGAAGGTTGAGGCTATGTTCAAAGAAGTGACTAAAGCCCCTTGGTGATGACAACATCAGTGTACTAATCTCTTTTGCAGATCTGAGGAACACTGAAATTCTACAACCACAAATGTGCCTAAGCTATATGATGAAGAAACATTTGATGCCAATGCCATATGAATTCAGCCTTTGGACAAGAGATCAGATGATGACGAAGACCGTAAGGACTAAAGAGACTCCTTTTGCAGATATTTTGGGGTAACATGTAGTAGGGAGGATTATTCTACCTTGGAGGTCTCTCTTTTGTCATTTCAAGCTGACATTGGAAAATGATGTAACAAATTAGTAGAAGAGTCGGATATTAAAATCTTCTCTTTTACAAAACTTGCCTCCCTCCATGGACATGGACATGGCCATCGCAAAATTAATCATTCGTGAACTTGTGCATTGCTATGGCACCCAAGTCTGGTTCATCGTGTCTTCAGTCCTACATTTTCACAACCAACTGGGCAGATCGCAATGAAATTGTGCTCCAATGTTTATGTTCTATCTCAAATTCTTTTTCCCTTTCCTTACTATGTTTTTTTGGCAAGTCGACATTATCATCTTTCCTAAAAGTTATAATGTCTCACCCAAAAAATCTCACCATATGTCTGAGTTCTTAGAATCGACATGTAACAGGAAGACTATCATATTGTAGTGGGTTATGTTATCGGTGCATACAGTACTTGAATAATTACTTTTTAACCAATTCGACCCTATTCCATGTACTAGTGTGTAAATTTTACTCAATCTTCTCAAAAAACAAAAAAGGTTAAAATTTAGACAAATTACGGGTCCCTCTTACCACATGAAAAAGTACATACATTTCTTGATTTTCTTCTGCCATTTTGCTTTACCAATAACAGCCCGCGTTTCGGAGACCGTCTCCATTTTTGGCGTTTAAACCCTTTTTTGGGTGTATTTGAAATTTTGAATTGAACCAGTTGTTCATCTCCCCCCTCTCTTCTAACATATTTATAGTTGTCTTTCAAGTTTCAATCTTGAGTTGTCTTGAGCCTTTTGCCATGAGTGAGACCCAGAACATGTCAATGGCTATTGTTCCATTTCAGGAACACATACCCTCCTCTTGTTCACCCCCAAAGGTCCCCTCTTCTCTCTCTCTCCCTTTGTTTCTCTTATGGTTTTTGATTGTTGCTCGAGTTTCTAACTGGTTAAGAATGATTATGCAGTTAAACATTGAGAGACCACCAAAGGCAAAGGAGCATGTTTCCAGGGACAAATCCTTATGTCTCAGAGATGTAACCAATGTGAGTTTCCAATTGTTTATTTTTAATGCCGAAAAGTTTAAAACTTTGTGAATGTGAATGTGAACACAGGTTGATGTTAATCGTTTCTGATCATTTGATGTCTGAGATGGGTTTTTATTGATTTGGAAAATTGTTCATGCCCGCAAGATATGCAGTCTTGATTTGACTTTACAGCTTGATATACAGTGTGGATTCGTTTGTGACCATGTTAGACGTTTGCTTGTTGGGTATTTTTGAATTTGAGCCATGTTATGGTATTGAATTTGTCTGGGTTATATTTGGTGTCTGATGAATTTGATGCTGATAATAGGAATTGTATGAAATAGTACCTGACTTCTGAAGTATCTGTTCTGAAACTCTACTGATGTTTGAGCCTTTGTGCTTGTTTGTTATTGTCCACCCAAATCCCAAGTTTGTGGTGCTTCCTTCACTCTGTGTTGCTTCAAGAATCTATTTGTCCCCCCGCCACACACAAATCTCTATCAAACTAGGTGGTTACGGCAGTTTAGTTATAACATGCTGAGAAAAAAAGGGTGGTTCATACTACAACTTATTTGTACCCATGCAGATAATTTGATGTCCATACATCACAAAGTTGATTTCATGATCTTTCAGCTCATGTCTGGCTTCTCATATTGATATTCTTCTTTCTTGGAAAATCTCTGAGACAAGGAAAGATGTAAAAGCTAATTTAGGTAGTGTGAGTTGAACTTATTTTAGGTAACATTGCAACATTCAGCCACTTCAAATAAGCTTGGAAATGCTATTTTCCTAAACGATTTTTGCCTCACCTGACAATTAAGATTAAACAGGAATTTGATTTGTTTAAAATAAGGGTGCTGTTCTATAAACCATTATGGTCATGGATTTTCTACTATGTTTGACAGTTTGAGTTAGTTTTTTGTTCATTGGCTGTGTTCGCTTTGTTTTTGTTCTTTTACACAGGAGATCATACTTATTTATGTAGTGACTTACTTATATTCTTTCAATATAATGTAAGCTCGTATTTAACCTATAAGATGGTTTGGTTTAGGTCAATAATGTATTGAATTATAGCTATTATAGGAATGCTGTTGGAGTTGGAGTTCTATGACTCTATGAGGGGATGTAAAATATAGTTTGTTGATCATTTGATTGCAGAAAGGTATCTCTTGGAGTTGGTTTAACATGTTACGTATATTGTGGTTTTGAACTTTGGACTCCTTCCCTTATATAATACTTGTCACGGTAACCTACAAGTGGGCCGGAAGACCTTATTTGATTTCCTTTCCATCTTAGACATGAGGAAGATAGCTTGATTAGTCATATAGCTTTTGGGTTTGAGTAGATTAACAATGGTGTACGATCGGTATGTCAATGTTTTGGTGCAAACTTACCAGCAGTTTATCTGTATTTCTCTCTGATTTTTTTTCTCCTTTTTCTGGATGAGTTTTCTTATTTTCTAATGTCAATAACTCAGATGCTCACTTAACTGAATAATTTTGAAAAATCCTGAAACACAGGCGGTCAATGCTGATACCATGAAGCCTGAAAGGTCTGTGAAGTATGTTGCTTTTTTTTTCTGATAAATTATTTTCTCAGCGAGTAACCCTGGAAACTCAATCTTCTGTCAATAGTAGCAAACTGAAGCGATGTAAGAAAACTACCATGGAAAGCTTATATGATACTTCCGAAGCTCAGTCCTCTGTTATGGAGAGAGCAAAGAAGCTTGAAGCCACTCTAGCACCTGAGTTTCCTAGAGTGGCCAAAGTTATGCGCCCATCAAATGTCACTGGAAGCTTCTGTCTTGTAAACCTTCCTCATGCTCTTCTATTATTATATTAGGGTTTGGACTACTAGGTTGGTATACTTATATGGACCTCAATTTTTGTTTTGCAGAATCTTTCTAAGAACTTTTGCTCTGAGTATTTGCCAAAGCAGGATACAATGATTGCTTTAGAAGATGAAAGTGGGAAAGAATACCAAACGAAATATCTTGTGGGAAAGGCTGGACTTAGTGCTGGATGGAGAGGATTCTCAATTGCTCACAAAATAATGGTTGGTGATGTTGTGATTTTTCATCTGGTCAATCCTTTCAAATTTAAGGTAACTGATGACCCTTCTTGATATGTTTGTATGGATTCTTTGTTTGATTGCATGTTTCACATTCTGAATCATTTTGGTTAAAATTGAAGAATAGGAAGAGTATGACTTAAGAAGTTTTATTTTTTTGCTATATAAGCTAAATTGCTGTTCTCAAAGTAACGTATATATGAAGCATAAAATGGCCACACTTGTAAGGCCATTTTATGCTTCTAATAATAATGCTGATAAGGAGCTAACCTGTGACTTGAAGAGAAAAGTAGAATTAACTTGGTTGGTTGTTTCATTGTCTTATAAAAATATCATATCTCCTGAATGAGGATTTGATAATAAGACCATGTTCATTAGTGAAGAATTCTAGTGCGTCTAAATGTTTAGTAGTTATGCCAGTAGAGACTAGAGAGTGATGAATCATGAAGGAATTATACTTTTGGTATGAAATGCTAATAGATTTAAAGTATTTATATTTTTCTAATTCTTTACATTGTCAGGTGTACATTGTTAGAACAAATGGTTTAGATGTAGCAGATAGTGCTCTTGGCCTTGTTAATTTAGATGTTGGCAGGCAAATGTATACAGGTACGCTCCTTTGGAATTCCCTTTGCTAAATTACTTAACAGTCATTGGCCCCCGCTCTTTTACTTTAATGATTGAATTAATCCAACACTCATTCCTGCATGCGAAGGTGCGGAAGTGTCCATTTCTCGTGAACCTATTTCAAAGAAGAATACCACAGCTTACATTTCCTCTGGAAATGAAACTGAAGAGTTTGGTCCTGAAGTTCTGGATGGAATTAGGCTTGCAGAGTCTGTTATCCCTTTCAACGAAGTTAAAAGCATGGAAAACTTTGATGTCATCATCAATGGGTTGGTCCTAAATTCCGAGTTCTCAAAGTACCATCTGACCAAGTACTACGAGCTGTGCTGCAGTCAAAACTCATTCCTTCATGAGACTATTCTTGAGTTCCTTAACTTTAAACTGGTTGCCGGAATAATCTCTGAGACAATCAATATTTCAGATGCCATTAGAGCCTCCAAGATTACTACTTCAGATCATGACTTTTCAACTTGGGATAAGACTTTGCAAGCCTGTGAGATGTTGGGCATAAAGGTTGGCTTCCTGCGTACCAGGCTACACAAGCTTGCAAGCCTTGCTTTAGAATCAAAACAATTTAGTAATCTTGAAGGAGACCGAGCTGAAGCAAGACTAAAGCTTTCGGGGGAAAAGGAGACCACAAGTTGTCATGATTCTGAGATTGAGAGGCTTGAAGCTATGTTCCAAGAAGTGGCTAGGGCCGCATGGTGATGCCAAACTTCAGTACCGGGGCTACATGATGAAGACTTCTGTGTTATTTGTGCTGGTATTTTTGTAGAGCTTATGCATACCCCAGCAGTTTAGCCATCCAGTTTCTGTGTTGAGTAATTTAACTGCTGAATACAACTATGATGAGGGTAATGGAACCTCATTGACCTTAATTTTATTTCTTATCATTAAGAGCTATTACTTTGCAGTTCAACTAAATGCAAATTAACTAGTCCTGCTATTTCCACCCTAGTCTCTACTTAATTCACCCTATAAAAGTCACTTTTAACCACTCAAAGCAAATTTGCCAACCACTTATTTTGACCACTCTCATGCTCACCTACTTAGATGAAAGTCATGTGTTTTAGATTAATTATGGTATAGCCATGGTTATTTATATAAATTAATAATACTTGGTAAAAATAAATCAATAATTAATTAAAAAAATTTAAGAGTTAATTATGGTATAACTATAATAAGTAAAAAAAAACCATGTGACTTTTATTTAGGTGGGTGGGCATAGGTGAGCATGAGTAGGCATGTAAAGGGTGGTCGGCAAATTTGCTTCCACTCATTTTGGGTCATGTATTTAAGCCCCATACACTAAAGACTTTGTATCTATATACATTTATGATCCCATTACTCACTGTAGAAAAATCTCTAATTAGTCAATCCAAATACCAAAGAGAATAAAGAGAGCTACAGAAAGTGTATATGACACTTCCAAAGCTCAGCTTTCAGTTCTGGAACGAGCGAAAGAGCTTGAAGCAAGTAGCACCAGAGTTTCCTAGACTGATCAAAGTTATGCTACCATCACATGTTGCGGGAGGGTTCTGGCTAGTAAGTTTCACTCACTCTATACAATCATGTAGCAATATCAAAAGTATTTAAATTTTGTTAAGGGTCTTCCTAAGAAAATTCTGTCGTGAGCATTTGCCAAAACACGATACGATGATTTCTTTGGAAGATGAAAGTGGACAGGAATACCCAACCAAATATCTTGCAGTAAAGGTGGGACTAAGTGGTGGATGGAGAGGCTTTTCAATTGCTCACAAGTTAGTGGAGGGAGATGTGGTAGTTTTCCATCGTGTCACTCCTTCAAAGTTCAAGGTAATTGATGTAATCTTCTCAAGATGAGTGTGTGAAGCCTTTGTTTGCTAAAGGAGAAGTCTTTACCTCTGAAATGGGCTGGTATATGCGCATATACTATAGAAGGTCAACTGTCTATAAAGATAGTGCTCATGAACAGCTTCATTCTGTTGCCTACTCATTTAGGTACATATTGTTCGATCAAAGGGTTCAGATGAACTGAATTGTGTTCTTGACCCTATGAACCTAGATGTTTGCATCAAAGAAAAGGAAACCAGTAAGTTGCTTCAAAAGTTCGGTATTTATTTCTGTCATTTTCCAACAGTCATAACACTTCACGACTTAACATCCTACATCGTTTTGCAGGTGACATTGTTACATGTGATGGGGCAGCATATGAGAATATCGGTGAAAATTCCTCAGAACGATGACACCTTAGCCTGTAATACTACACCCAGTCCAATCTCTGTGCTGTTTGATGGAATTAGACTCGTGGAGTCTGTCATCCCTTTTAAAGAAGTGAGCTCCTTGGAGAACTTTGACATTGTCGTTGATGGTTTCATCATAAATACCAAGTTTCCCAAACAAGTTATAGCCAAGTCTACGACCTCTGCTGCAGTCAGAACACATATCTGCATGAACACCTTCTGGAGGGTCTTAATTGGCAGCTCATAACTGGAGCAATTTCTGAGATGACCACCATCGCAGAAGCCATAAGGACCTGGAAGGCTTCTTCATTAGAATGCCACTTTCCATCTTGGAATAACACTCTTTTAGGTGTTTGGCCTGAATGTCGGATTTTGCGCAACCGGCTAAAGAAGCTTGTAAGTCTCACTACAGAGTCAAATATAAGTAAAGAGGCCAGACTTGAAAGGGAACAAGCAGAAGTAGAGAGGAGAAGCTTGGAGGCAAAGCTGTTGGAAGTGAAAAAGACCATGAGCAGGCTGGATTCCGAGATTGATACTCTAAATGTGAGTCCAGAAAAGGTTGAGGACATGCTCCAAGAATTAGCTCAGGTCCCTTGGTGATGACAAATCCACAACCAGAAGTATGTGCAACTTATGATGAAGTGTGTTTTTTTGTATCATATTACACAGTTCATCAGTTGACAAGTCTTTTAGTATAGAAGATCTTTTAGGGCTGAACTAAGTTGTATCCTTTTGAGGAATTTTTAAGCTATAGTTAAGCTTAGGCTGCTAAGCTAGCAAGCTGTGGTTGTGTTCTTGTTAACAAAAAGGACAACGTTATCCGTTTTGCACTAGAAAGTATTAATTATTCACACACTACAGTGTCATGACACTACGATCGATGATAGGCAACAAATGTATCAAGTAAAATAAACAGTTATATCACACAAATGCATCCTTACTGTTTGTCCCCTTCATTCACTGCAGTCTTGACTTGTGTGCTGCCAGGGAGCGTTGGAGTCCAGCACAAAGCAACCACGCAATATCCCCAGCTACTTTCCTCACCCGACTTGTACTCGAAATCGAACAGGAGCCGACCCAGGTGTTTGATAGAGAATGGGACTCTTTCACTAAATGAAAATTCAAAAGTGAAGACAAGAATAGATAGGCTATTCAAGTATTCATGAATAAAAATCATACTTTACGACCTCCAAGATGGGCACAGCTGTTTGAAATTGGTAAAATGGCAGGAGCAGGCAACTTTATCGTAGATACTGGTCGAATACAATAATGGTACCCATCTTTGGAGAACATCATGCTGGAGACTCGTATTTGGTTATAATCAGAATCAAAAGAAAACATGAGCTTCTCCTCATCCCTCAAGTCCAAAATTAAAACCCTGTTGAGTTGGGTAGAGGAAGCACAGATAAAGTCGGAGCAGCGTGGTCGGAGTGTAGTCCACAGCAACTCAGGGTGAGAGACGTCATAGCAAAACATCCTTACATCTGCAGCCTCTTGTGGATCCGAACAATGACAAAGATCTTGGTGCCCAACACTGTACATGCTGTTGAAATATGGAATGAAATAAGAAGATGAAAATTGAGGGTTTCAACTCAATTGTATTTTTTGTCTTGATAATCAATTACAGCAGCAAGAAGGATTTTATACAACAACTAAGCCAAAAGGCAAGCTAACTACTCTACCTACTACAAACAGCTGTTGACAAAAGACTAACACTAGAACTAGAGGGCTAAACAAAAAGAAAAAACCAGAAAATAAGGAAAGGAGGATCAGATTGCAGCAGCAAGTAAAATGAATCTGCAGCATTAAATGCAAAGATTTGAAACTCAGGCAACCCAGACGACATGAACCGGAGCATACGACCGCAAAGCCTTTAACTGCAAACGACAACAAACTGAGCAAACGACACCACTCTGCAGGGGGCTGCAGCTACGCGTGCACCCCTGCAATCAGCCCTGCACGAGTCCTGCATCCACACAACAAACCTTTGCACTTCAATACATGCAGATGAATCAAATTGAACGAAATGCAGTTGAGGCCGAATCGGACATCTGGGAAGAGGAACCCATTCATACAGCTTACCGTTGATCGCCGACAGCCAAGGCCGAGGGGTAGTGTTTCCTCAATACCGAAATCACCCAGGAGGAGGAGGAGGGTTCATCACTTGTGTTGCTGATGAAGCTAGAGTTGGCTTCCTTAGTGCCCAAAACATAGGTCGATAACTCAAGCAGCTCGTTCGTTTGCACCGCTGGTCCCAAAATAAACAAGCCGCCGATCAAACAATTCGAGAGACCCAAGGTCACCAAAACTCATCACGGAGGGAAGTGTATAGCCGTGTACAAAAGCAACTTGCATGGTGTAGGAGTTTCGGGGTATCGGAAAAATTGTATAAGTCGCTCAATCCTCCAGCCTCTTCTTCATCCCCGCCTTTTGCTTCCTCAGCCATTTCTTTCTGGCCGAAAAACAATGCCCACACGCAGGATCGAACTACGGACCTTCAGTTTACAAGACTGACGCTCTACCACTGAGCTATACGGGCATTGACAATAATCTTTCACTGATATATTCATTCAATTGCTTTAATCACAGTGTTTACTTGCGATCTTGCATAGATAGATTTATAAAAGAAAAAACTTCCATTGTGGTAAAGAAAACCAATCGCGTCTGCAACTCCTATAATCATCTTCCTCATCTTTTTCTCTGCTTTATCTAACCCAAATTCTCTTCAATGTTCAATCTCATATGCCCAATTAATTGACCCTAATTTCTTATTTTAACTTTGCATAGAATTTAATTATTTCTGGGAAATAAGTACCATTCTCAACTAACAATTAAGCACAATGTTAAATTTGATTCTATGGGCTTCGTGCTATGCTAGTAAATTATCTGCCCTAATTTCTCAATTTAATTTGTGCATAGAATTTATATTTTTGTTTGGTTGTAATCATGATATTCTCTTAGAACATTTTTCTCTCTATCTTTATTAAGAAATGATGATCAAGTATCAGGAAATTTAGCAGGCAATGATGATTATGAAGATTTGGGTTTGGGTATTATTGATCTCATATAATTTTATGTTTTAAGAAAAACTCAAAACATAATAATTCATGAAGCATGACGCATTGAGCTTCGAATCTGGATTCTTAAGAAGAATGAATAAGACGGAGAGGTAGAGAATGCGTAAGTTTTTCCCTTATGTTTAAAAAGATTATTACTATTAAATAAAAGACGAAAATTCAAAATAAAAGAAATGAAAGATAAATCAAACTAGGTACGTGGCAGCTAGTTATTAGGCCACGTATGATAGTTCGATGTCCGGACGGAAGTTTTCTCATTTATAAAAGCCAGTTTATCTCCACATTACAAGTGCTACAAGCCACGTATGCTCTCTGCCACCACGCGTAACACTGCATGCAACACCCTTATTTCATAGACGAGAAATTATTATATATAACATACCAAAGCTTATAAACCGCTTCTACGTTTCACTTGGAGACTCTTCCATACCAAAACCCACCAGTGCTACTCTAGCTAGTTCTATCACCGATTTTAAGCACAACAACATGGCGACTAGTTACCCTGGAGTACCTGGCGAGCCAACCAAGACCGGAATAGCCATCCTCGAAACAGCAACTGCTGCCATCCAAGGCTTCGGCCCCGTCAACAAGATTCACCAGCACCTGTGCGCCTTCCACTTCTACGCTCACGACATGACCCGTCAGGTGGAAGCTCACCATTTCTGCGGGCACCAGAATGAGGAGGTGCGTCAGTGCCTCCTATACGACAGCCCCGAGAGTGATGCTAAGCTCATCGGCCTCGAGTATATGGTCTCCGAGAGACTCTTCTTGACTCTCCCTGACGACGAGAAGAAACTGTGGCACTCTCACGAATATGAGGTGAAGAGTGGGATTTTGTTCATGCCTGGGGTGCCGGGTCCGATTCAGCGTCAGGATCTGGAGAAGGTTTGTAAGACTTATGGGAAGGTGTTCCATTTCTGGCAGGTTGGTATCATTTAACAGCTAGCGAGAATTCGCGATCGATGAACTCGATCTTTTGTTGTTAATTATTACAAAAATATGCCATTTGTGCGTGTATGTAAATCAGTATAATAGAATACTATGGTGAAACTGTGTGTATTTGTGGCAGGTTGATAGGGGCGACACACTACCTCTTGGGGTGCCACAGGTGATGATGGCACTGACTAGGGATGGTCAGCTGTATGAGGAGCTCGCTCAAAATCTGGAGAAGAGGTATGAGGTGTCCTTCGGGAAGGAGAGGGAGAGCCGAGCGTATATGAGTGGGCCAAATCTCGGAGTGCATCCTTTGGCGAACGGTGGAGGGAAAGGGTTGAAGACGGAGCTGAGGGAGGTGGACGTTCAGCCTGTCGATTCTGTTCCGAGGGTCTTTGTTTGAGTAATTGTGTGGATGAATGGCTCTGTATAGGGAGGAAGGTTGAATCATAAATAGCTGTTCAAGAGTATTAGCTACTAGTTGTATATCATGCTTTGTTTATGCAAGTTTGCGGATAATCCTAGTATATGAATGTTCCATATATAATATATGGCTATAATGTGTGTTTAAACGTATCACGTATGTATGCTTATGTAACCAGTTTGGTTTCCTCTCAATTCAAATAAAGATTAAAACAAGATGAAACCATGTCACGTCTTGGTTTTCTTGTACACTTGGGAA
Source organism: Argentina anserina (assembly GCF_933775445.1). NCBI lineage: Eukaryota > Viridiplantae > Streptophyta > Magnoliopsida > Rosales > Rosaceae > Argentina > Argentina anserina. Next base: position 4,024,854 of record NC_065873.1, on the reverse strand, counting down.
GATATATGATGTTGCGCTTCAATTTTTAATGAAAATTTGGCATTCCAGACTAGTTGGATGTTCAAGTGGTAACTCACCAACTCATTTAGCCGAATGAAATCGGTTTACCCACTATACTGTGTCAATAAAACGATGAGAAGGTTGCTCTAACGGTCGATGGCCTCACGGCTCACGAGAGTTCACACTATGAACAGGGTGGGGAAAGGCAACTATCTATATCTAGGTTCATTTAATTGGTTACATCACTCGCAAGCTATCCTTATTAAAGCCGTCTTCTATTTACCCGTTATAGTCGGAAAATAAGCTGCAAAAACAAAACAAAATAATGGAAACATTACTCCAAACAAAATGCCACTGCCCACACATACTGGGAGCACCAAAAGTGCCTTTATATGGACAAGCTGAAATGCTGAATCACAAGCGTAATAAGTTGCCCGTACCCAAAAAGCATATATATATACACTAAAGGAGGTCCTTATTTTAAACTAAGATACTGATTTTCATTTTTTATCAAATTTTCGATCAAGTTTTCACATATTCACTATCTAATCTTTAGGTAATAACGTATAAATCATCTCTGTAAAATTTTAGTTAATTTAGTAATCATGAAGATATCTAACTAAGTTAAACCAATGAACGGATTAAATCTGCCGAATTTGAACCATTCATGTGTAATACAAAAACGCAGTTTTAAGTGACTTAACGATTACCAAATTGGCTGAAAATTTGTAAAAGAAATCTATACGTTATTACCTAAGGACTAGACAGTGGAGATGTGAAAACTCGATCAGAAAGTTGGCAAAAATGAAATCCGTACCTTAAGTTAAGGTACGGACCTCCCCACTTGAAAAGCCTCATATATATATATATATATATATATATATATATGAACTGTGAGCTGTCCCAACTTGACTGACTTTGACTCCTCAACGTTATACAAAAGGGGTTTCCAACTAAAATACAATTGGTATTGTTCGTGTGACATGCTTAGCGCTCGTTCATCAAACCATATCCATGCTATTTGTATTTGGCCGAACTGCATGCTAAACCTTCACCGTTCAGGCTTTGAGTTCATCTTATTGGACATAGGCAAGTATACATTGTTCCTTGTGGCATATAGATTCATTGTTCAAGTGTATCATAATCTCGATGTTTTTTGCCTGTAGGATGGATCCATGCAAACAACAACCTGGAATATTTTGTTTGTCACAAGCAAAAACATATTTAAGGTCAGAGTTGAGTCGCAGCAAATATTACTATGACTGGTAGAAGGAGGGATTTTAAGCAGTACCTTCCCTACACTTTTACCGGAGTGAAGATACTCGACAGCATCCGGAACAGAATGGACACCAAGAAATTGTTTTGGGTCTAAGGAAACCTATAATATGAAGGCAGGTAATTGAGAAGAGTCACTTATTTAAGTCCAAAAAATCCAAAGGTAACAAATATATCTAGTTAACTTTGTACTTCGTAACCACATTGGAAGCTGTTTAAAACAGAAGTTAGAAATAAATATTAAGCAACTTACCTTCAATTTCCCTGCAGAGAAAAGATGAAAGAGTTTATCCAGGTGTTCTTGCCAGAAGTGACTATATTGTACCAAGAAGAATCCCGCCTGAAAATGTTAGCATTCGTTTGTCAACTGATTTTATGTCTATCCAGTGAATCCACCTACACTATCAACATTGAATCTAGGGACTAGGGACCTCAATATTGGATCAGACCTACCCATGAAGATACTCTAATTCAGAGTAAGCTCTCAGAGATGGGTCAAATAATGACTAACAGTAAACATTGGTCACAAGTACAGAATAACAATTTGAATGACAGATGAGAAACATGGGGATGCAATGAGAATTTTTTATGAGGCAGGGTTAGTGCCTAGGTGCTAGTTGCTACATACCACAGTTTGGCTTTTAGCTAAAAGCTTCTCGCAAATTCCAGGGTAGTTTGACGGCTTCCACCCATGCTCTCCTTGATACTGAAAGCAGATAAATATAATTACCTCATTAAAACAACCAAATTATCAAGCAAACAAAACCTTATATGCAAAGAGTAGTTCTCAGTAATATGAAGGCCACCATGTCATTAAATTCAAACTAGATACAGTTCTTTACAATTTGGATATATAAATAACACAAATCTATAGCTGAATCACTTCATATTGATCCGTCCGTCAGTTCCTTAACCACCTGGGCATCAGGTTTAGGACAGGTAATAGAAACTTTAAATTATAAGCAGAGGATTAAATCCGTGATGTGTGCCTTTCAAAAGAGTAGAGTGAGAGCATCTGACTCAATACCAGTTCAGACTTCAGAATGGTTGGAAATGCCCCTTTTTCTATAAGTTATAACTCTTACGCAAGGTCTAATGTAGGCGGCTTTACATTTAACATGCCTCCCAACAGGTGTCCAAGTCCTGACTCAAGAACATGGACAACACGTGTATTTGATGATTTGGGATCACGTGTAGACCCAATATCATATACATTGATATGCAAGATCTCACATATCTGATGCAGGGCAATACCCTCAGCATAATGATATGAAATTTTATTCACTAATTCCATTACAAGAGCACAAAGTGACAATTATATGCCGTTTCAGCAAAAACAACACATTGCTAAATTAAATTTTGACTTACCTCTCCACAAAAATGACACCAAAATGTGGGGAAAAAAAGGTAAAAAAACCTATCTTAATGTAACTGTTTACATTAATAAGTTGCAAATAAGAATACAATTTTGATCGACTTCAATTTTGCTATTCAAATAGCATCATAAGTGTCAATTAAGATAGTCATAGTGCAATGACGTAAGCGTATAGAATAACCAACCTGAGAAATCATTCCAATTACAATGAGTCGTCCATAAACTGCCAGTGCATTCAAGCACAAGTTGAGCATTTGACCACCAACAGACTCGTAAATAATATCGATACCTTTTGGAAACTCTTTCTTTAAAACCTGGAAAATTGAAAAGTCATCAGTCCCTGGACTTTTAACTTTAAATACTTCTATTGAAATGGTCCTGAAATCAAATCATTCAGATATAAAACTGCAAGGGTTCCTTATCTATATCCAACATATACGAGGCCAAGTTTAGAGATGACACAAGTACATGTCAACTTTCCCGAGGTTCAATATGTATTTCAAACCATTTATAGTGATGAGACCAAATTAGACAAGTTGGGAAAATATAAACAGTGACAAAAGATATGACTAGATGGCTCAAGGTTCCAACAAACTGGGTGTACCAAGTTCTGGATTACCAAGAGGCAGATTGTACATTATATCTTCGAATACTAATTGCATGACATGCCAACTTGTATCACAAGCCTACTTACTAAGTTCTAGCGTCTTACATGTTCTGGTCAATATTAGTTATATATGCATACTTCAGACTGAAATATATATCTCAGAAGTCATTCAATATAACAATCAGGAAATAATCAGTGGAATCAGATATAGATAATTTTACAGCATAATCTAGACCAACTGACATGTTAAATCACAATGATGAAATTACTTGAACAATTTATCATATAATCCCTCCAAATACAACAACAGAACTTAATGATAAGGAAGATTCACATACAGTTTCTATGTCTTCAGATTTATAATCTATGACTCGGTCGACCCCCAATTCTTTCAAAAGTTTTGCCTTGTCTGCACCTCCACAAGTTGCAACCACTTTATTCCCAGCTAGCTTTGCAAGCTGTATATCACTAACCGATAAATAGTTTTTCTTACCGGAATGTATGAAACATCAACAATAAAGTATCCAATTATATACCAGTGGAAATCAACCGTTTCCTTAGAGATGAGATCTAGGATGGTCTAATTCTAAAGAATTACAATCTTAGAACATTAGGAAGTTGCTTTTATTTGAAACATTTACTAGACATATCAAATATGCACCATTTACGCAATACATATGTGTCCGCACATTATATATAGTTCACCAAGAAAAAGAGTGTCACAACCTTTTCATGGATAGTTACAATACCAAAACAATGGAAATTTCCTAAGAACATGGAAGGTTTAATCAAACTTTAGGAATTGATAAGCCGACCAAATCACGAGTGTGCCAAGTAAAATAGCTGTCTATGGCGTTGGTGGAGGAAAACAGCAACTAAGATAAAATTACATATTATCGTGTCAGTGTCTACCAAAAGCTGGCTCATGATACATAAAATCGAACAACAAATATTTCCAATAAGTAGTGACTAAGGAGAATAATGTTCCTGGAACACTGTTCCAACAGAAAAGGGGTTTTTTTTTTCTCTAACAACTACAGATGTCTGAAACACCTAAATTTCAATCAGCCTTCACCAATTCTTTTTGGGTTGTTTTGGGACATGATCTAAGAAATGAGTTTTTTTTGCCTCAGATTTCAACCATCAGCACAACTTATTCTCAGTGGGTTTCGAAGTGCAATAGTATATGAACATCGTCCAACATATTGAAGACTATGTACAGCGCAGTTTCTAATGGTCATGAAGTCTATAGTTATAGAGAAAAAGCATGCATGTCATTGACGCTGTACAGTATCTGAAGGCAAACCTGGACTGCAAATTGCCCAGTCCCTCCAGCAGCAGCAGTAACAAGAACTACTTTTCCAGATTCCATTTTTCCACCAGCCTAACAATTCATCACAAACAAATTTGTCAGACAAGTAGAAATGTGTTCTATCATTAAAAACTGTAAAGTGCAAACAACAACAACACAAACACTGAATTTTTGTCCCATTGTAGAGCTTGAAATTTGGTGCTCGAGCATAAAAACATTTGTCATATTGTAAAGCTTGAAAGCAAGTGTCAAATATCTGTAACAAGCACAAAACAGAATACAGGATTCTGTACTACCCAATGTCTAATGTATAGTAGATACATTACCTTTTCTAGAGCGATTGATGCTGTTAGTCCTGAAGTAAGCATAGCAACAACTTCTGAATCTGGTCGTTCCACAGGAAGAATGTGTTTTGAAGGCACCTAGTGCAAGTGAAAATTTCAGCATTAATTCACTTTAAGTATTAATGTTTTCAATAGAAAGCAAGTCCTCAACAAATATAATAGGATGCAGACACGTAATAGTGATCAGGAAGCTGTAAGAACTTTTGTGGGAGTAAAGGGAAAGGAAGCATCACTAAACACCAGTAACATAGCATTGATGTACCATCATAAATTCGGCATAACTTCCAAAAGTCATGATTGCAGCAGGAGAACCGATTTCCAAGTTAGTGACAAAGTCCCCTAGTGCTGCAATTATTCCAACGGCCTGCAACAATGTGACATATTGATCATTAGGTGTTAGATATATCAATGAAAAGTACATAAACCACTGTTTAAGTGTGACATTTCAACCAACTGCAAGAGAGATTGTAGAATGTCTCAAAGTGTTTCTCTATTTATATCAAAATTCTGCACCTCAAAACCAGCATCAAGTGGAAGCTGGGGTCTGTCGGGTCCAGAGAAATAGCGACCTGAGCTGAAATTCACCTGCCAAAAACATATTCTTGTTACAGCATCCATATATGGACGAGCAGAGAGTGCGAAGGTGGAATTACTACACTAAAATATATTACATGTCTTGAATAACATTATTTCAACAATCATGTAGGAAGAAAGAAAAACCCAGAGACTAATTTTCTTTCTGTATCTCTCCCTAACCTCCATTCAATTCTATTTTATAAGAGTCCTCTTTTATGTAGAGTTAGCAGCTCATCAACAGAGGGATCTAGGGTACATTTCAGTTGTTATATATATATATATGGTACTGTTGTGAAGTAATTTAGTTGAAAGACCAGAAAATAGATTCTAGGTTAGGGGCAGGACTAAATAGTCAGGCTTCGTGGCTGAGCTTCAAAAGAATTGGGATTACTTTTAAGACAACAAGTTAGAAGTTCGTTTCTTTGTTTCTCTTTAAAGAAGAGTAAGAAATTACCAACGGAAAGATATTTTTTCATTGAAACTTAAAAGCCAAAAAAAAAAGACAAAAAAAAAACAGAGATCAACCGTTCAAGTATTCAATATTGCACAAATGTCAAGACTCAAGACTGTCCGGTCCTCTGAGCAACAACCTACAGCAATTTACAGATTATGCAAGGAACCTAGCTGACACCAGTTAGACAATAAAGGGACATGTAGATGAGGCAGAAATTCCTAATAATCAACTAAGCAAGTCTGAGTTACAGAATATAAATAGTACTGTAAAACATAACCATTACTTCAACAATAACAGTTGACACCTACTACACCTTAAGGCCAAGCGTTAGAGAAAAGACCATCAATTAATACCAGATCCCAAAGAAAATAGTTACATTCCATCCCAGTGAAGTAACCTGATCATATGAGCTATATGTGCTTGTTTGCGGAATTCATAGCACCAACTTAGGCTCAGAAGAAATTGATCCTGTACAGACTAATACCCAATGCCTAATCTTTTGCTACCTTGTGCCACTAGCTTCAAGCACAGGTGATAATTTATTTACAAGTTTCAGTCAGCTGGACACTAGTTATAATATACATGTGATAACAAATGAGTAAACAAACAAAACATTTGATGGAATATAGGGAACTCTGAATTTACTGTAAATAATAAAGAGAAGTACTTAAAGGGAATCACAAACTTACATCACTTGCGTTAACACCAGCATAAATGATTTTCACCAGAACATGATGTGGTTTAATAGGTAAACTCAATGGTGCACGAACAATACAGGTAGCATTACGAAAGTTGTGAGTCAAAGTGTGAACAACTCTGAAGAAAAAGAACTATGATTAACAGCCAAATCTGTAAAAATAATTTGCCTTCTTCCAAAAGAGAATTTAGGATTGCTACTGTAATAATAATGGGAAAAAAACAGCATGTAAAAGAATAGATTGAAGAAGTTTCAGACTGAGACCAATACCAAACTTCACGATGAGCATTGAAGTAGCTTTTTCACTATTCACAGAGAGAAATTAAAATAGTTGATCTTTCAACAAAGTTCCATGATCAATGGATCTTAGGGACAAGTGAAAAGGAATGGACCAAAGATCAATTGGAAGAAATCTTGAAGTCTTAGTAAATGACAAGCTTCAAATTCAACCTATAGCAGTAAAAGCAATAATCCAAAATCGTTTTGTTCTTCAGCATAAAAGTTGGTAAGCACTATTGTTATATTTTGCTCCATATTATAATTTTACTTCATATGTGCTCAAAGAAATCAAATTTTGAATCTACATATATCCAACCATATAATAAGATTGATCATCTAAGAATTACATTCGTTAACTTTTTATAAGCATAAAGAAGGAATAATGATATTTGATGTATATTTACTCACAATTTTTCATAGCTTTGTGGGAGCTGAAGATTCAAAGGAGTTTGGAATGGGGCTTTTGCTGTACTTCTTTTCCTCGAGCTTGAAGGCCTAATCATGTATTTTTCTTCTTCTGTGGGTGTTGGCCAATATTCCATACCTCTCCGTAATGTAATCCATAAGCATGAACCAGCTTTACTCTCATCAGTTATCAGCTCAAAGGCACCTTAAATAGACACAGAAGAAGATTTAATTAAAATAATAAAGATATTTAAATTGAAGGCCTATCACCGATTCCATGTCTAGAGTTGAACTCTGTTGAAGCAAAAAATAAAAATTTGAAAAACAAATTTTAATAATAATATGTAGACAATACATGGTTCTATCCTTATCTCATTTAAAGATATACATAACCCTATTAATCAACATGCTATTGCGTATACTGAAAATTCGCCTCCATGTATGATTACTAGAATTGCAAACCAACATTTTTCACATAAGTATTACCTTTCACCACCATTTCCATAGGGACAAAGCCCCCCATCAAATCAATAAACTTCGAATCGATTTGTTGGCCCATGTCAGTTTCCACAAACTGCATCAACAGAGTTGGCAATAATATGTTTACTATTATATTGCTTTAGACGAGAATCTTTATTTCAGCTAAATATAACTTCTAAGTCACAATCTTACTTCTGGACAAAGCACATTGATACGAATCCCTTGACGTTTGAAGGGAACAAGGGATCGAGTAAATAGGACAACACCACCTGAAACAGATATATATCATGATCATTGATTTGTATATGAAAATGGTACAGAGAACATACCTATTAAGAAGTTAGGTATGCTTAATGTTATATACTTATATGTAATCCCAGACACTAATAGCAGATAAACTGACCAAAAGAAAGGTTTTAAGAGAGAAAATAAGGGAGAAGGCTAGTACAAAGAATAAACCTTTTGAACCAGAGTAAATTGGATCTTTGACCATTGGGTAGAGACCCGAGGCAGACCCCATATTGATAATAACACCGGGCTTTTGCATAGCTTGCATCGTCTTAATCTGTTTCCAATACGAAAAAACACATCAGATTAATGCTTGAACTACGAAATAAATATCAAATAATTGTTATCAGGTATTAACATTGCTGTCATATCCTCCCAAATAAATATACATCTCGTCTTAGTATCATCATGAGTAGTTCTTATAAATGACCAATTATTGAGGAAACAAGAAGAATAAGTAAACCTTAGGATCCATTGGTGTAAGACCCAGATTACAAGTTACAAGCAAAGGTAGACGGTTAAAATACACATGGTGTCAAAAAGGATGTTGCAAATTATATGCAGGACATTGACATTTACTGATAGGACGTATACTGGTAAAACCAAGTGAAAGCTCAAAGCATACCGCAAGGCGAGTGGAATCAATAACAGCAATCAGATCCACGTCCAGGGTTCGTCTCCAAGTGCTTTGATCTTTGGTGAAGAGAACGGGAGTACCAATGCCTGCGCTGTTAATACAGATATCCAAACCTCCATATGTCGCTACATGCTCATCAAACGCAGCAGTTAAATCTCCTGTTCATGATATAAAGCATAAGTAATTGTCCGAGAGGCACCACTACTTTAAAACTAACACAACTGCCCATATAGATGAGTAAGCAGCAAAGTTTAATTCTCAACTTCATGAATATGAAAAAGAGAAACATTTAGTAATTCTCGATCACCAAAAGCGTGCCTTGCAAACAAAACGTGTTGCTTTGTTCTTGTTTTATCATCCAAATTGTTCAATCATCGCCCAATACACTCAAGTGGATCATGTGTGATATCTCTATGTAGAATATACGTTTGCCGAAACTTAGAAATGAAAACAGCTCAGGAAGAAATACATCACCACCTTTCACCTCCAAGTAATCCATTCATTTCTAGCAACTATCAATTATAATCTAACACTGAAATTACCTGAATTCGTCACGTCGCATTTTCTAAAAACAGCAGCAGGAAACTTCAAATTGCTATGAAATTTGGCACACTCTATCTGTACAAGTGATGCAACTTCCTTGCCTCTTTCTTCAGAGAAATCAACCACTGTCACAAACACTCCCTTAGCTCCCAGAGCTAAGCAAAGAGCTCTCCCTACAAAATCAACAAAACCGAAAAACAAATGACTACGAATCGGAGAACCGTCTACCTCTAGTCACTGATTAGATTTCGAATTCCAAAGCAGCTATTTGATTGCAAAACGCAATAGAATTCGATTATCATTTCACTCAATAAGGATTGAAGAATTCAAATTCAAAACGCAATCCAGAGAGCGAGACTCTGCAGCACACTATTAAGAATCTAACAGTCATAGAGCAAAAGCAATAGCGCTAGTCTTAGTGAAGTTCGAGGAGGCTTACCGATTCCGGAGGCTCCGCCGGTGACGAAAGCAGAGAGACCTGGTTTCAGCTCCATTTCGTCGGAAATTGAAGAGCAACGGTGACGACGACGGTGATCGAGAGCAGGAGAGAAGCGGAAGAAGGTAGCTGAGACGAAATGAAACGGCTTCGGTGCCGTTTTGATCGAGTCAATTTTTCTTCTTGTTGTTTTCTGTTGTGGCGCGACGTTTTCGGTTTATGGACAAAAAAAAATGGCCGGCCTCGAGAGGAGGAAGATGTCATTTTGTCGAATCTATCCGATAATTATTGGATCCGCCACGTGGCAGTTTTCGTCAATATCAAGTTATCAACATGCATATGCCCATATGGGTGTTTTTTCTTCTCTCCTAATATTCTCTTTTTCTTTTTACAACAAAAATAGTCCAGAGACAGGAAGGTCCGTACGAAGTCTTCAATTAGGGTTAATTCTCTTCTGTTTAATTTATACTCTTATAATATAAACACAACTTCCTCTAAAAATACGTTAATAACTATAAATTATAAGTTAACTAAATTCAGTTTTTGATATATAAAATATATAATTGTAAAAATCAAATTAATAAATAATAAATAAATTTAAAAAAGATTTTAATAAGGAAGTTCTTTTGCAAATCTAACTTTTTTCTACAATAACTGCACTCTACGATTAATTAAAACAATTAAGACAATTTGTCATACGTAACCATCAAACTCATATTTCTATAATATCCTTAATTTATTAAATTACATATATTTTATATTTATTTAGATAGAGGATAAGAAAGTAAAAGGATGATAAATATAAACCACTTCCACTACAAACTCTCACATTCAAAACTAATTATAGTGTTACACGCTCTAATCTTTTTCCATAAAATTGGTATTTTCCTAGGAGTTTCACTCCAAATAAGATACTTTGATATAAGTAATATCAAATTTCTACAATTTAATTAAATTTCTTCCTATTTTCCTCAATCCAAACACTACCATTAATGAAAATTTGGCATTACGGCTAGTTGCATGTTCAAGTGGCACTCACTCATTTAGCAAAGAAAATTGATTGACACGTGGTCATTCACTAACTAATTTAGCTGGAATTATTGGTTGACTAATCTGAAATGTATTTGTAATATCTCAGAAATTTGTAATTAATATAAGGATTCTGTGGAGATTTTTATGTTAGTCGTAGTCCAATTTTCATGGTATGTGGGTGAAAGCAAAAGCGTTTGGGAGATTTATTGCTTAGAAATGTTTAATTAAAAGGGACTAAGAGTTGACTTTTTATTTGTTTGGAATCTCATAAAGTTTTTTTTTCATGAAAGTCGTAGAGCTCGTCGATACGAGTTCGTAAACACGCGACATGCATAAATTGAAGATCATATGAAAAAGTTGTATTCAATAGAAGTTTTGAGATTTTGGAATTTTAAGTATAAATAGCATTTTCTTTTCCATTAGGGTTTTATTTTGCGCATCTCCCTTCCTTCTTTCTCTTTGTCGCGCGCCTCCTTCAGAGTCAAAATTTTTATTCTGACTTGACCCGGACCCGCCTGACCCAACCTTGTTTTTCTAGCGCCATCCGACACCACCCAACTACGCCACTGACCCAGACGGACTCGCTTTCCTCTTCCGCACTTCCTTATGGTGGTGGTTGACCTAGTTCGCCATCATTTGTAGGAATCGAAGATGGCAGTGGAGAGGCATGACCCGGAAGTCAACCCAACTTCGATATTCAGTTCTCTGGCGGTAATCTGACGTTCGACCTCTTCTCACATGATGTTTTCTCCCTTCTAAAGCCATTTAAACTAGCCTTGAGGTCCATTTCAAAGGGTTTGAAGTGGCTGTGGTGGGATTCAACTTTCGTGGCAACGGTAGAAGTCATTTCTGACATGTCTTAGCGATGGCCTCGAAACAGAAAGTTGCGCCTACTCCTAATCATGATGCTGCTAGCTGTACAACTCAATTCCAAGAGAAGAAAGTGTCCAACGTGGAAGTTCTTCTTACTTGCAGTGTTTTGGAAATCTCAGACGAATGAGCTGAAGCTCCAGGTATGTAAGAGGCTCTCAATTTCCTTGATGTACATGTTGAATGAGAGTTGAAATGTTTGAATTCGGAGTTGGGTAGCAGTGGGAGTGAAATTGCTTGAGTTGACATTTTGATTTGTCCTGGAGTATTTATGTACTCATTAATCATATGCTCATCATCACAAGCATTTTAGATATATAATTTTGTAGCAGTTGTTAGTCATTAAGCATGTTGAAGTGTTGGGGATCATTCAGTTATTTCTATTCTTGACAGTTGAACTTAGGATTGATGAGAATTTGGAAGGGTTAAGGGAAGGTTGAGGATGACCTTAGGCAACCCTTGGTGGCTTGAAGCAGGTGCATTTGACATGTTGTTGAGCTTTTGATGGCTCTAATATCTCACGTTTGTTGATGCAAGCATTTTGTAATTTAATTTATAGCAATTGGTGGTCATTGAGCATGTTAGAGTTTTGTAGATTCAACGTGTTAAGTGGTTGATCCGTATGGATTCAATGTTTGAATTCACTACGGTTATGATGTAACATTATGCTGGTTAATTTAAGGATTTTAATAGTCTTAGATAAGGTTGCGGCTCGAGTGGCCTTGTTACGGTTTTATTTTTAAGTGGGGAAAAAATAGAATCTTTGTTATTGTGCGTCAAGTGTCAAGTGTCAATGAGTAGCGGTCTTGACATGACTAGGTGCGTGATGCATTGTGTGGAGTGGTTGAGGTGATTAGCGTCTTTCATATTTTGAGTAGAAGATGCAGCTGGAGCTAAGGTGAGTAGATCTCACTTGATACAAATTTAATTTGAGTTGTTAACATAGTCCATATATCATTAACCTTTTTTAAATGGTTCTAAAAATATGTTTTGGTTTTAAATATCATGAACTTGATCATCAACGGTTCATGGGTAAGTAAATGGTATTTTTATAAATAATTTTAAAGGGTTTCGGTAATTATAGACTATGGTTAATGTTGAGAATGAAATTAGTTTGTGCTTGTGGTTATTGTTATAGTATAGTATATTCTATTTGTATATGTATATTTAATAGTAATAACAATATACATATACATATTGCTATATTATATTATATATGGTTTTTATTGTATATTTTGGGTTAACTAAATATGGTTATTTGATAATGTGGCAAAAAGGACCGGAAGGGAAGAAAATATACTTTCCGGTAAATTAGATTATTTGATGTTGATTGTGGGTTATTGTGTGGAGGATGAGACCAGAAGGAATGAAAATGTACTTTCTGGTATAAGTGTTGTTTCATTGTGAGTTTTTGTTGTTTTGCCTAAGTGGCGACTAAAGTAGCGAAAATTGAATTTCTATTGTTTTAGTAGTTGTCTAAGTCGCGTTAGGCAAGTGTCAGAATCATACATTGGCTGTGTGTGAGGATGATTAGCTAGAGCTCTAGTCTTTATTGTTAATCTATTCATAGGGGCGATAAAAATGCTTCTTCAAATCTCAACTGACCACCACACCGCCTCTGTAAGATTCAAGGAGAAAAAATACCTCGCCGGAGCAAAGATTGCCTAATTTATAACTATGCGAAATCAAAATATGGGAAGGACCGTACAAGTTACAGTGGAGAGAAAAAAATTTCGTTACGTTTCTTCTTAATTCATATATGTGATTAAGAATAAACTTAACTTGATGCACCTAATATTATAATATGTAGGTACTTATCCCTTTTTAAAAAGAAAAAAATGTGGTATTGAACTATTGATCGACGAATCTGATTATCTAAATTCATCAATAGATTTAATTATCCAATAATTGAACGAATGAATGTTATTTGTAGGAATTGGGTAGAATAGTGGGTACAGTTGTGCAAAGACGATTTGGGAAAGTATTGGAAGAGATTGTGCGAGAAGATTGAATTAGGTTGGCACAAAAAGCATGGACCGAGAAGAAAGCCAAACAGAAAGCCATAAAAGCTGCCACAAAGAAAATTGCTAAGAAAGATAATGGAAATCCGATGAGACGGAAAATGGCAAGAAGAAAGTCAATGTGAAGCTGAGCTGAACTATTAGCCCCTTATACCGGTGTGAGGAAACTATCAGTTTCACCATTTTGAGACAACTATATTAATTTATATTCCAAAGTATGTCATCTTCCCTCATTCACTAGTAATCTAGGCAATAGTCATAGCCAATACTGTCACGTCCCAAATTTTTGTATAATAAAAATTTAAATTTCAAGAACGTGATACTTGGTAACAAATACAATTAATTCAATTACATTAAGTACTCAACCTTGAGTACAAAGTAAAAAACACAAGGTTACGGATCTCAACTTACAAAAGTCTTATGGTTACGAAGACTTCTCCAAACTCATTCTCTACAATTCTGAAAAGCTCTCACCTGCACAAATAACTCGGTAATATTTTCAGCCCGTATGAGTAACCAAGATAATAATTAACTCTACAAAATAATCAATATCAACTCAACTCAACTTTAAAGACCCAACACAAACCACACTCCTTGGTTCTAGTCACTCTTGGATGCTAGAACTAACAACAACAAGATGTAAATAACATCCATTCAACTCACAAAAGACTAGTCCTGAGATTACAACGGTTTAAGTGAGAGTTTTTCCTATTTCTTTCTACATAATATAAAGTTGACATCTTGAATTCCCAATGAGATTAACTCGGCAAACTTTTATTTTTGTGTCAAAATCTTTGGATAATTCACACCACCTTGTCTTTTAACTTGTTTGGAACTTTGGATATAAATTCTTGATTTGTTCATGCGTTTTGTTTTTCTGTTAATATATCTTCATGGTTTTCTTCTTCAATAAGTTTTATGGTTGTGTGGTGTTGTGAACCCTTTATCTTTTTGATCGGTAACGCAAGTTGTCATCAATTCCACAACATGTACACACTGATTACATACTACATATAATAATCTATTTTGCTAAAGGATTAGATATTACTAAATCAGTTTCAATTTGATATCAGCTACAGATTATCAGCTATAATAATATGAGATTGCTCATTTGGTTCTCAAATAATGTTCCTTACTTTTTTTAGCTTTTGTACCAATCATAAAAGAGCCAGTATTCCGCACAAGCTGTTTTTGCCACAAATTCCTCCATTTATACCAATCATGCTCCCACTTCTCCCGGTCAAAGTTTTAACATGGTCGTTCCTTCTATACAATTGTTGTTGGCTACGTACATGCCCAATCTAAATGTCAATCCTGTTCTCTTGAGGGAGTAAATAGTCTCCTGTAAAAATAGCTTGAATTTTTCCGTAGTCATAGCCCACAATATTGATGGTTTAGAAAGAGGAAAGATGGATGTTGAGGTTACACAGAACAATTCAAGGTTTGATTGAGAGAGTCAAATAGAGGCACATAACCAAGTAATAGACGACCTAGGGGCGGAACCACTTGGCGGGCTGGTAGGGCTATTGTTAGCGTGATTCAAGGAGGAAATCACGGGCATGATTTCCTCCGTGATTTGTGGGGGTAGTCTAAGTTGATTATATATAGAGCAGCTATCAAGTGTAATAGATTATCAATGAATATACAAGTTTAACTTGGTATCAGAGCCGTTTTCTTTCCTTGCTCTTTTTTTTCTGGGTTTCCTCTTTTGTTTCCGGCAGACGATTTGGAACTTTTTTTTTTCATGGAGGATTTGTGCTACCACAAACATACCACCACTCCTCCTGTAAGGTGCATCACGATAGGAAAAGCGATCATAACGCATCTTACGATCCGCAGTGCTCCTGCTCCTGCTCCTGCTCATGCTGTCTGAACTCATGATTAATTTCTTATTATGACCTAGCTCCACTGATTCGAGGACAAAACATGACATCGTGGCTTAGGGCATCCATCTTTTAGTATTATGAAAAAATTTATGCCTACTTTGTTTATTAGTGTGGATGAGTCACTTTTACGTTGTGAGACATGTGTTTTAGGCAAGAGTCATAGATCTACCTATTCCCCTAGTAATTCTAATAAACGTATTCTTCTTTTTGAATTAATTCAAACTGATGTTTGGGG
Organism: Argentina anserina; assembly: GCF_933775445.1. Lineage (NCBI taxonomy): Eukaryota > Viridiplantae > Streptophyta > Magnoliopsida > Rosales > Rosaceae > Argentina > Argentina anserina. The sequence goes on along the minus strand of NC_065873.1, from coordinate 4,009,102 downwards.
ACCCTCCAAATAGTCTATTGTGTCAGGGATGCGATATTATGTGTCATTTATTGATGATTGCACCCGTCTTTCGTGGATTGTTCTCCTCAAAAATAAAGATGAGGTTTTTCCGGCTTTTCAAGCTTTCTATACCACTGTTCAAACACAATATCATGCCACAATTAGAGTTCTTCGTTTTGATAATGGGGGGGGGGGAATATGTGAATCATGCCTTTCAGGAATTCTTTAACACGCACATAATTGTTCATCAAACACGTGTCCTTACACACTTGAGCAGAATGGAGTTTCTGAAAGGAAAAATCGTCATCTACTTGATATGGCTCGGTGTATTCTTTTTAGTGCCCATATGCCTAAGTACATTTGGGGTGATGTTGTCATAACTTCCGCCCACCTCATTAATCTTCTTCCCTCTCGTGTCCTTCAGGGAAACGTTCTATATGAGGTGCTTGTATCTCATGTCTCATTACCCTCTTTTCATAATCTTTCTACCCGTGTTTTCGGTTGTGTTGCTTTTGTCCATCTTCCAAAACATCAGCGGTCTAAATTGGATGCCCGAGCAGTTAAATGTGTGTTTGTTGGGTATGGAGGACATCAGAAAAGGTAATGGTTCTATCATCCACCTACCAGGAAGTACTATGTCACTATGGATGTTACTTTCTTTGAGGACATGAGCTATTTTGCCTCTTCCGATACTGCTCTTCAGGGGGAGAATTCATATTTTGAAGAGTTGTATCATGGAGAGGGGGAGACAAGTAAGCCAGTCGATATGGTGACAGGTTCAATTGAGATTACCAATGTGTCAGCTACACAAGCACCACCGGATGATTCCGGCAGTGTAGTCACTCCAGAAATTCAGGTACCAGAAGATGAAAACACAACTGCCCCTCATGTCTCCCGCACTAATGTTTCTACACCTGACCAATGCTCTCCATGTACGGAAGATCACTCATCTGAGGTTAGTCATCCTATTGGGGCTAATACTAGTGAGGCTAATAGTAGACAATATGTCTTGCCAAATAGGTCTACTCGTGGTCAGTTAACAAAAAAGTATGAACTCACCCTTCAGGCTAAAGCTAAGTATCATGTGGCAAATTTTATGTCTACCAAAATGTTGCCTAAGTCATATGAATCATTTGTGAATCAAATATCTACTGTATCAGTACCTAACAAAGTGCAGGATGCATTGGGAGATCCAAAATGGAGGAAAGCAATAGAGGAAGAGATGGAAACATTACAAAATAACAATACTTGGGAGCTTGTATCTCCACCACATGGCAAGAACACTGTGGGATGTCGTTGGGTGTTTATAGTGAAGCATAATCCAGATAGGTCAGTGAGCCAGTATAAAGCACGTCTAGTAGCAAAATGGTTCACCCAGACATATGACATAGACTATGATGAGACATTTGCACATGTTGCAAAGATAAATACTATTCGGGTATTGCTCTCTTTTGCTGCTAGCTTAAACTGGCCACTCAGACAGTTTGATGTTAAGAATGCATTCCTTCATGGAGAACTTACAGAGAAAGTGTACATGGATCTTCCGCCTGGATATGTGGTCGCTTCTCCAAATAACTTTGTATGCAGATTGATAAAATCTTTGTATGGTCTTAAACAGTCACCTCGTGCTTGGTTTGGAAGATTCTCACAATTTATGAGGAAAATTGGCTACAGACAGAGTAATTCAGACCACACATTATTTCTCAGACATCAACAAGGGAAGGTAACAGCTCTAATTATATATGTTGATGATATGGTAGTTACTGAGAATGATACTGTTGAGGTGGATAGATTACAGAAACAGCTAGCCACAGAGTTTGAGATGAAAGACCTAGGTACATTCAAGTACTTCTTGGGCATTGAGGTAGCCCGGGGAAGTGCTGGTACTATCTGTGTCAGAGGAAGTACATCTTTGATCTACTAACAGAGACATGTATGTTGGATTGTGAAAATACAAGATAGAACAATAACGAGTAATAGCAGCGGAAAATATAGAAGAATTTCACTTTTCTATTGAACAATTCATATTACAAAGATTACACCTTAATCTATGATAATATAGTTCTCAAAAATAAAATACTTCTTACTTGATAGTCACAATCAAGCACGAAACAACCTCACTAAGATCGTTGCTTCAAGTGTCGATACAACCTCACTAAGATCGTTGTAGACACATGGATGATCAACCTCACTAAGAACGTTGATGTTGCCACTAAGGTCTTCAAAGGAGTCACAAAGATCTCCTAGCACTAAGCTTCTCTTTGTGTGAATTTTCTTCTCTAAGGATTCACCTCTTTTCTTCTTTTTCTCTCTTTCTCTCCTTCTCTCTATTTCTTCTTCTCTGTGGCCGTGTCTCCCTCTTCTTGGCTCACCAGCAACTGCATGAATATGTCCTATATATATCACACCCGGCCATGCACTACCTAACCCTAGTACAAGAATAGGTAATCAACCTAAATCCTTTCCTAATACATCATTCTATATAAAAGGAAAAACAATACATATGGAATACATCTTAAACTAAATATATTTGAAACTATTTTTTCCCAAATATACTTTATTCTCTCCATATATGATCCCATATATATTTCCATATATGTTTGATTCGACCAACTCATAGGATCTTGCCGCAAGGTTGGTTTCCTAGTCCAACTAGGAAATGTCATCAATGCTCCCCCTTTGTTGTGCTTCATTCCTCTTTGTCTTCATCACCTTATGGAGGCCAATATGTGTACCTTCAATCTCCCCCTTTGGCCTTCCATGCACCTTTTACCATCAAGTACCTACACACTCACAAAGAACCTCATAAGTACAAGTTTAACGAAAATCTAACTTATATCATAAGATGAACCTCCCTAATTCTCCATAAGAGAATATATCACTTGAAATCAAGAATCAATGACCATCCTTTTCAAGATATCAAGTGACTTGATCATAGGTTCAAATAGACAATAACCAATAGAAGCACTAGAATGCAAATAACCATAAAAACATAGTTTGTGCATAGCACTTAGAGTACAAAGCAAACCAAACAAATTGAAAATAGTTCTTAACCAAAAATAACACAAATTAAAGCATTAGAATAGTAATTAGGGACTTGATGTCTCCCCCTAAGGTGATGAAGCCAAAGGAGGAGAGGGCCTAAGCAGCCTAGGCATGACCACCACGATGACCACGTCCACGCCGAGCACTCCTCCGACGTCCACCAATGGAGTTGTAATTTGTCCATTCATGAGGTGTGAGATCTCCATTCTGAAAGGCAGGACCATTGGATGGTGGAGGGGAAGGAGGAGCAGCAGGGACAACGGCCATGGCTTGGGAAGGTGGTTGAGGACCTTGAAGACGTTCGTGATCAGCCAACCATGCAGTCCGAGTGGCAAGCATGTTTCTTTCTGCACGACGCTCTCTTTCTTGAAGGATTGTATCCCACAGTGGACTCCCCTCCGTCGGAAGAGAAGAGGAAGGAAATAGTCCCTCCGAGCTTAACAAGGAACCATAGGCAGGAGGTCCAGCAGGAGCAGTGGTAGTCCGCAGTATGGATTGTGTCTCCGACCCGAGATCCACGAGCAGTTGTATGGCAGCCTCCATTCGATGTAGTTGCCTTGTGACATTGTCATGACCAGTTTCATGCAACAGCTGCACACGATTGATTTGTGTTTGAAATTGAACACCAAGCCGAGAGAAGGCGTGATTGATGTCAGCTAGGGTTACCGGACGGACAGACTCAGCTTGTTGATTACGAGAGGCAGCTTCACGTCGTGCATCCTCTGTGTTGTGGTGATTGCTCCTGGCTCCGTCCATGATAGAGAGTTCTGCACACTTGACACAAACCGTGAAGATAGTAGAAGAGATAGTAGGATGTGAAGGTAAGCACATAGGAGACAACTATATATAGAGAGGTACAAAGACATAAACCCTAAAGCAAATCGGAGTAAAAGGAAAATCACATTAAAGTCCAAGCACGTATCAACAAAAATCAGGAAATCAAAGATTGAAGAATATCAAGCAACCCTAGCTGCACAAGGAAAGAGAACCAATCAAGATACATGCACATCTTACATGCCTTGAGGAGAAGGGTAAGTCACACAACATGAGGCTGCAAACGGAGAGTATTCCGAGAAGTTTCCTGCCCACCAATGCATGCAACATGCAAACCTAGATGTATACGGCAAAACAAAAGATGTAGCAGCAACCTATAAAGCCTAGAAGATATTTCCTTCTAAAACATGAACTAGATGATAGATCAAATCACAGAGAGTACCTAACTCTTTCCTAGAAGGAAATCGAACACATGCATACGGCAAGAAAGAAGATTAGAAAACCATGAACCAAAAACCATAAGATAGCCAACGCATGAGTACGAAATCGATACAATAAAATGATCAACAATGCAAGTGATCTACGGTATGTAGGCAAAACTAAACACCACAATGTGAACATAACAACCACTTACCTGCATAGACAAGGATGATTCTAGTAATACCTAGAGTTCGAAACAAAAATCAAGGATGTAGACCAAACTATGAAACAGAAGCAATTTTGGACCATACACGCAATGAGCTCTCAACATGACACCTAAGGAAGTACACAGTACACAATGTCAAGATTATGGATACAAGTCCAAGCAGACCATACAACTATAGGAGGAGTTATGACAATTACCTGGACATTCTTATTGAGGAAGACAATACACTTTATCAATCTCACAAACATGCATCCTCGAGTAATACACATGACCATTAGCCAATAGTAAGATGTGATGTGCAATGAGGATACTTCATAATGGGAAAGAAAATGAGGAGTGATTAAATGCGCAAGCCAACTTAAATGACACTCCCCCCTATCTCTCCAGTAAATCGCCTTATAACATCATAATTCGTATTTTTCTTATTTTCATAATATAAGCTCAGTACATTGCTGAGACAAGTGTTTTTTTTTTTTCAGCCACCGTGGAGACCAAGCCAGCCCATTCCAACATGTATCGAGTAGTTAGTCAATCCCTGGAGAGGAGAGCTAGCCTGGCCTAAAGAAATCATATCCTCCGGGGAGACCAAACCAGTCCATTCCTCTAGGAGTCGAGTAGTTAGTCAACTCCTGGAGATGTAGAACTAGCCTGGCCTAAGACTGCATGCACAAATTCCTTAATTTTTTTTTTCTTGCACGCAGTCACAATCTATAACATGTATTCAACTACACCGGCTCTTGATTAGGTGACTTAACTCAGATTTGTCCACCACTATGAAATATGTGTACGTGAGAATCAAACATACTGGCCAATGATCATAAATAATATTTGAGAACACTAGATGAGAGATCCAAAGTAACAATGTCAAGGGCTCTAAAGAACAAACATGTAAAATGCAATAACTCATCTATAGTAAGATAAGATCAAGGACAAGGAACGATTACCTTGACATAGGTACTCAGAGAGACTGTTATTTGTCAATATTGAGAGCAAATGCCAATGGCATTACGTAAGGTCAGAAATCGTTCTGTATCTAGAGGTTTGGTGAACAAATCTGCCCATTGATAATTAGTAGAAACAAATTCTAATGATAGAATATTCTTATCAACAAGTTCACGAATGAAATGATAACGTATATCTATGTGTTTAGTCCTAGTATGTTGAACATGATTTTTGGAAATATTAATAGCACTTGTATTATCACAGAAAATCACAAGTTTACCCTGTGGAATACCATAATCCTTAAGCATATTCTTCATCCAAAGCATTTGAGTACAACAACTCCCTGCGGCAACATATTCAGCTTCTGCAGTAGACAATGAAGTACAATTTTGTTTCTTACTATGCCATGCAACTAAATTCTTACCAACAAAGAAACAACCTCCACTTGTGCTTTTTCGATCTTGCAAGTTACCTCCCCAATCTGCATCAGAATAACCTGCAATTTCAGCATTAGTGTCATACGTATAAAATACACCACATGTTATACTTCCAGAAATATAGCGAATAATTCGTTTAACAGCTTCCAAATGTGACTCTTTTGGATTGACCTGAAACCTGGCACAAACACCTACACTGTAAGATATATCAGGACGACTAGCAGTAAGGTAAAGCAAACTACCAATCATACTACGATATTTAGTTTGGTCAACAGACTTACCATCAAGATCATGACATAACTTTATGGTGGTACTCATAGGTGTACTAACAGATTTCTTCTCAGTCATACCAAATTTCTTAATGAGGTTTTCAGCATATTTTGATTGGGATAGAAAAATGCCATTATGATTTTGTTTAATTTGCAGACCCAAAAAGTAAGTAAGTTCACCACACATACTCATCTCAAACTCATTGGTCATGATTCTAGTGAATTCTTTTACTAAAACATTAGAAGTAGAGCCAAAAACAATATCATCAACATAAACTTGTGCAACCATGAGATGACTTTCAACATGCTTAACAAATAGAGTTTTGTCTACAGTGCCTCGGAAATAACCTTGAGAAACAAGATAAGTAGAGAGTTTATCATACCAGGCACGAGGAGCCTGTTTAAGACCATAAACAGCCTTTTTAAGTTTCCAAACGTAATCAGGATGATGAATATCTTTGAATCCCGGAGGTTGTTCAACAAACACTTCCTCCTGTACTTCACCATTTAAAAAAGCAGTTTTTACATCCATTTGAAATAACTTAAACTTACGTTGACAAGCAATGGCTAACAAAAGTCTGATGGATTCAAGTCGAGCCACCGGGGCAAAAGTTTCATCAAAGTCCAGACCTTCGACCTGTGAATATCCTTGAGCAACTAATCTTGCTTTATTTCTTGTGATTGTGCCATGTTCATCCATTTTATTCCTGAAAATCCACTTAGTACCAACAACATTAGTGTTCTCAGGACGAGGAACAAGAATCCATACCTCATTCTTTTCAAATTGATTTAGTTCCTCTTGCATTGCATTGATCCAATCATCATCTAACAAAGCCTCCTTGATATTTTTAGGTTCTATCAAAGAAACAAATCCAAAACATTTTAATTTGTTAGTTTCTTTAACTCTTTCTTTGACAAAACTTACTAGAGCTTTATTGATGTCCACAATTTCTGTGTTGGAGCATTCAGAGTCGTCTTTTGTGGTTGAAGTAACCTCAACCGTCTTCCTTCTTGTACGCATGCCTTCACCAGTATCTCCAATGATATCATTGAATGAATGATCTTTTCTAACCTGCTTGAATCCGGTTCGATATTTTACTACAGGTTGTAGATTTTGATCCACTTCTGTGACTGCTTCCTGTGAGTGTACATTCTCATCTTTTGAACTCGTTAGATTTTCTTCAGATAAATTGGACTCATTAAAATTATCATCAACAGAAACATTAATGGAATCCATGACAGTTCGAGTTTCTTTATTATACACTCTATAAGCACGACTGTTTAGAGAATAGCCAAGAAAAATACCTGAGTCTGATCTTGGAGCAAATTTTGCTAGATGTTCACGGTCTTTTAGAATATAACAAGGATTTCCAAAAACATGAAAGTAACTTACATCAGGTTTCTTACCTTTCCATAATTCATAAGGAGTGTTCTTTGTACCTGAACGAAGAAGAACTCGATTCCCAACGTAGCATGCAGTATTTACAGCTTCAGCCCAAAAATTCTCACTTAAACCTGTTGAATGCAACATTACCCTTGCCATGTCTAATAGGGATATGTTTTTACGTTCAGCTATTCCATTCTGTTGAGGAGTTATGGGAGCTGAAAACTCATGAAGCACACCGTAATCTCGACAATATTTAAAAAATCTGGAATTTTTAAATTCAGTTCCATTGTCAGATCTAATTCTAGCGATTTGAAGATTAGCTTGTTGTTTTTCCACTGTAAGTTGTTTACTCAATTTTTCGAAAGAATCAAATGTCTCACTTTTATCCTTTAGAAAATCAACCCAGGTAAATCGAGAATAGTCATCAACAACAACAAAAATATATTCCTTACCAGCCATACTTACAGTAGCAGAAGGTCCCATTAAATCCATATGTAACAACTCCAAAGGTTGAGATGATGAGGAAGCATTCACAACTTTATGATTTGCACGAGTTTGTTTACCTGTTTTACATCCTCCACAAATAACATCAGTACGACCACTTAATGTAGGTAAGCCTCTTACTAATTTTTGACTAGATAGTCTAAGCAAATCTTGACAGTTTAGATGACCAAGACGCTTATGCCAAAGCTCCATGGTTTCCTCAACTGAGCTAGTCCTGAAACACGATTCCGAGTTGTCAGATTTTAAATTAGATGCAACATGATAACAATTATCTCCTGATCTAACCCCTCCCATCACAACTGTACCATCTTTGTCAAAGACCACACAACGGCGTTTGTTAAACCAGACATCTTCATACTCATCAGCTAATTGACTAACACTAATAAGGTTATTTGATAAACCTTCAACATAAAGAACATTATTTAAGCAGTTAAGATCCTGAGATCTGATTGAGACTTTTCCTCTAATTTTTGCTTTCTTCCCGTCTCCAAAAGTAACAGCACCTGTCACACCTGATTCTTCTAAGTCAGAAAACCAATGTTTGTTACCACACATGTGTCTAGAACACCCACTATCAATATACCAAGTGTCCTCTTGTCTAGCAGATAATGCAGTAATAGCAACATTACATGTAGCCTTAATATCATTCGATTCATAATCTATATCAATATAGCACAAATTACAAAACGCTTCTATGGAATCATGATTATATTTTTTTCTCCAAACCTTCTTACCTGAAGGTCTCCTAACCATATCTGCGTCCTGTTTAGATTCTTTATAAGATTTAGACAAGCCAACAAAACGAGAGATATCAAGTAAAAGCTGACTATGTTCTTTCAACTTACTTCGAATATCTTGTATATCTTCCTCATACCTATCATTTGAGTTTACAATATTTGATTTGAATGAGGTCTGAAGTTTTTCCGATTCTACATGTTCTTTAATGTATTTCTCACATTCCTTTGAACCTGATTGTTCACGGACAAAGTTAGTGTAAAAATTCGGATTTTTAGTTGAGCTACTCTTACCAGTATATCCAAGTCCAGTTCGATCGTTGTAGCTTTTTCCTGTACTCAGAATATCAGATAGTGATTTCGAACTATGTTGAAACTTTTCAACCTTGGTATTCGTTCCATCAAGCAAAACCTGCAACTTGCCAAGTTTAGAGTTTAATAAGTCAATTAAATTATTCTTTTTTGTTACCTCACTTTGTAGCATTTGAATTTTGGCTAACAGATGCTTTCGTTCAATCACTTGACCACCATAGTCATTTTTCGTCCGCATGTGCAGTTTCTCCTCTTCCCATTTCACTTTTTCGTTTTCCAGCATCTCTACTTGTTGTTTTAATAGAAGATTTTTTTCAGAAATTTTCTCTGCAGCTTTTATAACTCTTGCTTGATATTCAAACATCTCATTATCTTCATAGATGTTGTCTTCATCTTCTTCTTGATCCTCATTTTCAGAACCTGCATAATCTAACGAGAAAGAAGATACAAGAGCAAATGTTTTGTCCCTTTTTGTGGAGCTATCATCATCGTCACTCCAAGATGTCTTGTAAGCCTTGTTACCTGAATCAGTCTTTTTATTCCCACAATCAGTAGCAATGTGGCCAATGCCACCACAAGTATAACATTTCTTATTGTTGTTACTACTACTTCCATACTCATACTTTCTTTGAGAGAAATTTTCACTACGTTTTTCAAAATTTTTATTATTAAAACTTCTCCTAGAATTAAGATTATTTTGTTTGTTCCTATTATTTTTCTGATTCAAAAATTTCTTAAACTCTTTAGTCAACAGTAATATTTCATTGTGTTCAGAATCCTCAGACTTTGATTTTGAGGGTTCAGTAACCTTTAAGGCAATATTTTTTGAATTCTTACCTTTTGGTCTTTCATCCTCATCCAGCTCCATCTCCCAAGCCTTTAGATTTCCAATCAACAAGTCCACAGAATATTCGTTTAGATTATATTGCTCCTGGATTGTTGTCTTCTTCATCCTGTATGACTTTGGAAGAGATCGTAATATTTTCCTTACAATATCGAATTCTTGTAATGGTCTTCCAAGGCTTTCACATAAACTAGAGAGATCAGTAAAACGACTATAAAAATCATCAATAGTTTCATCATCTCTCATTTTCAAGGCATCAATTTCAGAATAATATTGTTGTAATCTTTGTTCTTTTACAATATCATTACCTTCATTTAAAACACAAAGTTTATCCCAAACCTGTTTGGCGGTAACGCAATTCTGAACTCTTTTCTTTTCATCTCTGCTCATTGATGCGTAAAGAGCATTTAAAGCTTTGTGATTTCCTTCACTAGCTTTGATTTCCTTGTCAGTCCACTCATCTTCATCTTTTAATTCTTGCATAGCCGATCCTTCAGGAGCTTTTGAATCAACCTCTTTCATTGGAGGATTCCATCCACGTTCGACACTTCTCCATGCATGGAAGTCAATGCCATATATAAACGATCTCATTTGGAGTTTCCATTGAGCAAAATCCATGCTAGCGAGCAAAGGTGGCTGATTCAATCCTTGACGTTCCATCTTGAGCTAGATCTACCGGACACCTCCAGTACCTGCTCTGATGCCAATTGAAAATACAAGATAGAACAATAACGAGTAATAGCAGCGGAAAATATAGAAGAATTTCACTTTTCTATTGAACAATTCATATTACAAAGATTACACCTTAATCTATGATAATATAGTTCTCAAAAGTAAAATACTTCTTACTTGATAGTCACAATCAAGCACGAAACAACCTCACTAAGATCGTTGCTTCAAGTGTCGATACAACCTCACTAAGATCGTTGTAGACACATGGATGATCAACCTCACTAAGAACGTTGATGTTGCCACTAAGGTCTTCAAAGGAGTCACAAAGATCTCCTAGCACTAAGCTTCTCTTTGTGTGAATTTTCTTCTCTAAGGATTCACCTCTTTTCTTCTTTTTCTCTCTTTCTCTCCTTCTCTCTATTTCTTCTTCTCTGTGGCCGTGTCTCCCTCTTCTTGGCTCACCAGCAACTGCATGAATATGTCCTATATATATCACACCCGGCCATGCACTACCTAACCCTAGTACAAGAATAGGTAATCAACCTAAATCCTTTCCTAATACATCATTCTATATAAAAGGAAAAACAATACATATGGAATACATCTTAAACTAAATATATTTGAAACTATTTTTTCCCAAATATACTTTATTCTCTCCATATATGATCCCATATATATTTCCATATATGTTTGATTCGACCAACTCATAGGATCTTGCCGCAAGGTTGGTTTCCTAGTCCAACTAGGAAATGTCATCAATGCTCCCCCTTTGTTGTGCTTCATTCCTCTTTGTCTTCATCACCTTATGGAGGCCAATATGTGTACCTTCAGATTGCACTCCCATTGATACTCCTATTGAGCAGAACCATCGGTTAGCAGAGTATCAAAATCAAGTGCATACTGACAAACCTTGTTATCAAAGGCTAGTTGGACGCCTGATTTATTTATCACATATCAGACCAGATGTCGCATATGCAGTAAATGTAGTGAGTCAGTTCATGCATAATCTCAGTGTGGACCACATGGATGTTGTTGTAAGGATGTTGAGGTACTTAAAGTCAGCTCCAGGGAGAGGAATAATGTTCTCTAATCACAATAATATCCTTGAAGTTTGTGGCTTCACAGATGCAGACTGGGCTGGAAATATTACAGATCGGAGATCCACATCAGGGTACTTTACCTTTGTTTGGGGCAATTTTGTTACATGGAAGAGTAAGAAACAAAAAGTGGTAGCTCGATCTAGTGTTGAGGCAGAATACAAAAGTATGGCTCAAGGAGTGTGCGAATTGTTATGGCTTAGAAATTTGCTACAAGATTTGGGTATTAAGCCTACGTGTGCTATGCAGCTGTACTGTGACAACAAGGCGGCTATTGATATTTCACATAATCCTGTGCAACATGATCGTACAAAACATGTGGAGGTTGATCGTCACTTTATAAAGGAGAAGCTAGATGCAAAGATCATCAGTTTTTCTTTTGTTCCTACAGAAGAGCAACTTGCCGATATGCTCACAAAAGACGTGTCTAAAAAGGTTTTTTATGACTCACTTAGCAAGTTTGGTATGGTTGATGTGTATGCGCCAACTTGAGGGTGAGTGTTAGCGTGATTCAAGGAGGAAATCACGAGCGTGATTTCCTCCGTGATTTGTGGGGGTAGTCTAAGTTGATTATATATAGAGCAGTTGTCAAGTGTAATAGATCATCAATGAATATACAAGTTTAACTGCTATAGCCCAGCCGAAAATTGTGCTGAAATATTACCAATTATATGTGCTACTCTTATTAAAGTTTGAATTGGTGGAGTTGGCTAAAGACCAAGTTTAATTATACTTTGATAGGGCTGGTTGTGGGTTTGATTCTCACCTTCTTCTTTTTGTTTTTTTTTTCATCCCTAATTTTTTCTCCTCCTTCCCAATTCTTTCCTTTTTCAATCTTCCTTCTATTTTTCTCTTTTTTCATCCCTAATTTTTCTTCTCCTTCCCGGTTCTTTTATTTTTCAAATTGTTTTCTCTATTTTTTACTTTACATTTATATCTACTATTTTTTTATTAGTAAATCTATATTTATTTCTTTTCTCTCCTCTTTTTGTTTTTCTTTTTTTTTCATCCTTGTTTTTTTCTCCTCATTCCCAATTCTTTCCTTTATCAATTTTGTTCTCTATTCTTTTACTTTACAGTTTTGTCTATTATTTTCTATTAATAAATCTATATTTATTTCTATTATCTCCTCAATTTTCTCACTATTTTTCTTTAGTTACAGCATATTCTTTTGATATTTAATTTTCTATAAAAAAAAAATTATGCCTTAAACCAGCCATGCCCATTCTCTATTCCTAATTCCGCCCTGAGACGACCAATGATTAGAATTACAATGATGTGGGCAATACCATTTAGGATAACACCCAGAAGAAAAACAACGCAGCCACAAACATGGAGATTTTTCGACCAAATCGTCTAGTTACTGTCGAAGCAAAGAAGGAAGCCACCAACGCTGAGAGATAGAGGGAAGAGGTGAACAATGTGAGGATTTGGCTCTCAAATTTCCAATACATGTTAGTTCCACCTCCAGACTTATTCTTCATTTTCTTGATCACTTTTGGAAAGAACTTGTTGAAGAATGTATCCATCGAAGTCACTCCTGATATCCGAAGAGGAGACCACCGGAGGCAGCCACTATACAAGCGAAGACCACAAAAAGGGTGACTTTTCCTTCATAGTTCTTACCTCCACTCTCAATATTGAACCCACCTCCTGTCATCGTTTTTGACTAAAAACTTTAATTTCTCCTCTAATTAACAAGTGTCAAAGCTCAATCGAAAAAAGATAACAATTTTCACTTTGTCGATCTCTATCAAATTTCATTCTTCGATCATCTCTATATATGCATGTACATACAAAATGGCAGTCCTCTCAATTGATATAAGTTCATAAGAAGATGGAAGGCAGATTCATAACAAAAATTTATAGGAAGTAGGAAGCGTAACAAGCGATTTACTCCCTCACTAATACGGCACTCTAGTGACCATAACAATCACACTCGTATGTAGGATAGTTTTTCGGATCAATATGCCAAAATGACAAAATCAAGTGATTCTTATCTTCTGCTATTTATACTCCTTTGGTTATATATATATATATATATATATATATATATATATATATATGTGCTAATAACTTTTTCAAGCGATATATTTATGGGTCACTACCTCTACGTATTTGATATTGAAGGTATCTAAGTTTTCCTGATGTAACTAGGAAAGACACTAAAATTGAATATATATAATAGATATATGTTAGATATATCTTATGCGGTATATATCAATATTGAATATTGAATTTGTGGTTGGACTAATTACGGTCTCCAATAAAAATGAAAGAAGATAGATACGAAATTAAAATGGCCTGGTTCGGGTGGCTTCGGTCAGGGGGGAAAGGGGTGAGCGGTGGATTACTCGGATTGGTTCTCGCGGGACTTTGTTGGTGGTTTATTGTTTTTCTTCTAGTTTCACTCTGATTGTGGATCACATTAAAACCAAAAGATAAGGAAAGATTGTTTTGGTATCTTCAAATCAATCTCCTAATTTAGTTGGGATAAGAACAATATGTTTCCATATTGGTTACGATCTCATATTTTCTTCCTAATGTAATTTCTAGGCTACACGGAATCAGGTACGGGTACGCAGAAGTGTTTTTTTTCAAAATTTTTAGGAAGTGAGTACGTTTTGGAAACGTCGAAATAAAAATGATATATATACATATATATAAATTATACAAAAAATAAACATAATAAAAAAAAATTAGTTTAAATAACTCAAAGTAACTCAAAATCTCGAATAATTTAAATAACTTAGTGTTCTACATTCGAAAAAAAAATTTATATATATATATATCAACAAGAGGGAGGGAGAATCGGCGACTCGCCGAGAGGTAAAAAATATGTTAAAATGAGTCATTTGACTCGACGAACGTAGGTTTAGCTCTTCATTTCTTTAGAAAAAACACACATAGAAAACCCTTATTTTATCGGAAACGCGTTTCCAGACGTTTTCGTCACAGTTCCGTAGTGTTTCCGGGCACCTTCCCCCGCGTTTCTGTGCTTCCACACAGTTCATTCATCATATGGTCTGATTATGGGGGAGCTTGTTCTATATAAACTGTGTGGTTCTATTAGCTCTGTGTGCTTCTTGCCTTAGTGCTATTTGTTAGAAGTATTAATATTGTTTCTGTAAGGGCTTTTCTTTGTTCAAACATTGTGATTGCAGGTTGCAAGAAAGAACTTCACAGTGAGGAAGATGGAGTGATCTAGATTAGCTAAAGCTCATTGTATGAATTAGTGAGGTCTAGTATAGATAGTTGAACTTCATTGAGTATAGATCGGTTGTTGATTTCAAGCTAAAGTTGAGTAGACTATTATTGTAAATCGCACTACTTGATATAGTTTGTAATCGATTCATTCAATAGTGGATTTGATTCGGTCGTGTGGACTGTGGACTACGTAGTCTCGTAGTAGTTTTGCCTTGAGGAAGGTTTCCACTATAGTTAAATCATTGTGTTATTTCCTATTGTCCAATTGTTTGAATTCAATTATACTTGAATCTCTCTATCTTGCATTTTCAGATATTGATAAAGCAAATGATCAATGCAGTCAGTGCACTACATTCTGATGGCAATATATATAGATTGAGGGTGAAGTATGGGGGCTTGTTGCTAAAATAAACATGCACTACAGTTGCATCTCACGTATATATATAAATCAATTCGAGGTACATGCAATCATGCATGACCTTCTCGTGTGTTCGATCAAATAATGATAACATCATCATTGTCCGCCGGGGTCATCATGTAATTAACATCATCCAACATGTACTTAATTAATCACTCCAATGGATACATTTTTGATCTCGGGTATGAGTAATTACACGATGAAGATATTCAAGATTATGAGAAAGCCCAACAAATAAGAAGAATAAACCAAACTTCATAGAGCTGCTAAGCATGCATGGCTAGGAAAGCTAGCCCAATGATATAAATGCGAATAGTATTTTAGCTAACACGTTGACGGCTTGTCCAACTGATCGGATCTGATCTGATCTGATCTCCAGAGGAACAACCTCAGCAGGCATCAAGACCCCAACAGAACGATTTGCAGGGTAGAATTTTCCAGACCCTATATATCAACTTTGCTCTTGTTGTGTATACCATCAATGACAACATCATCGGGGATGTACTTGCCCCAAAACCAATGTGCTTTCCAAACTGTATTAATCTCTTCGATTGGAATATTCTTGGTTTCAGGTATGAAGAAGGCCACGAAGATGGTCATGATAATAACAAAGCCAGCAAAGAAAAAGAACAACCCGAACTTCATGGAGCACAGCATGGTTAGGAAAACTTGTCCAATGACAAAAGTGAATAACATATTAACCGAGACGTTAATGGCTTGTCCAGCTGATCGGATCTCTAAGGGACATATCTCACTAGGCACCAACCATCCCAACGGACCCCAAGACCATGCAAACCCTGCAACATACGTACAGATCAAGAACAAGAGGAAATCAGCTTCGCCTTTCGTCAGTGATCCTACTCCGCTAACACCAAATTTCAATCCCACCAAGATTGCAACCCCAATCTGGCACACAATCATTTGCATTCCGCCTTCAAGGAACAAGACCCTTCTTCCAAGCCTATCGACTGTGAGAATTGACACGATAGTAGCAACGACATTAACAGAACCAGTTATGATTGCAGAAATGAGGGAAGCGTCATCTCCCATTCCCAAAGTCTTGAAAAGAACTGGAGCGTAGAACATGATCGCATTAATGCCGGTGAGCTGCTGAAATAACGGAATGAGGCAGCAAATAACAAGTTGAGGCCTATATCTCGGTTCAATGATGGTTTTCCATGAGTGCTCCACTTTCTTTGCAGCCTCACTTGCCTGAATAAGGTCTTGGAACTCTTCCTCGACATTTTCAGTGCCACGAACTTTCTGCAACACTTTCTTGGCCTGATGTGGGTGACCTCTTGCTATGATGGAATTTGGAGTATCGGGCAAAAACAGTGAGCCAATAATCATCATCAAAGCTGGTACGCCTGCAAGAGCCAGAGAAACTCTCCACCCTTGTCCACTCTTTATCTTTGATGTGCCGTAGTTAACTAGATTGGCCACTAGAATACCAATGGTGCAAGCTATTGAGAAGCCAATGTTAAGTGCTCCTCTGAACTTTGCTGGAGCCATCTCCGCTAAATAAACTGGGACAGCCTGCATATAAAATGTAACAATTAATGGAGAGCGATTATTTCTGTTTGGGCGACAATAGTAGCACAATTTAAGTAATTTTACTTATACTTCAATAGAAACCAAGAAGCTTATTATATACAAAGTCGAGCATAAATAGTTAGGGTTTAGCCAACTATTCGAAGAATCGATCTAATAAACATTGTTTTAAGATATCAACCGACAACCGCTAGCTAGAGCATAAATAGATCTAGGGTTTAGCTGTACCTTAATTAAGCAATGTCATGTCAAAATTTGTAGATAACATTTGATTATGTGATTTAATCTCACTAGACCAGTCGACCTATTACTTACGAGCTTTTGACGTTAAATATTATATCCTAATTAATATGTAATTAGATATGCATGAACCGTGACTAAGAGTTTCAGATGATGCAAGCATGCACCTATGCATCTTATATATACCTGATTAGCAAATCCTACACCAACACCAAGAGATAAACGACCGAGAATTAGCAGTACAATGCTATTAGCAACGCCATTTAAGATAGCACCTAGAAGGAAAACACAGCCGGCAAAAAACATGGAGATTTTCCGACCAAATTTCCTGGTTACAACTGAAGCAAAGAAGGAAGCTACTAATGCTGCAATGTAGAGGGAAGAGGTGAATAATGTAAGGATCTGGCTTTCAAATTTGCAGTACATGTTTCCATCACCAGAATTCTTCATCTTCTTCGCTACAGATGGGAAGAACTTGCTTAAGAATGGCTCCATGGAAGTCACTCCTCCTGAGATTCCAATATCATATCCGAAGAGGAGACCACCGGAGGCGGCCACTATACAGGTGAAGATCACAAAGAGAGTGATCCTCCCTTCATAACTTTTACCCCCACTCTCAATGTTAAACGCACCCCCTGCCATCTTGATATCTTAAGCTAAACCCCCGCTCCAACTTTCTTAATTATCTCAGAAGTCTTGTTCGAAATTTTGACGCCTTCTACTTTTTAAGATGATCCCCTATATGTGGTTTCGTTCGAGAGTCAGTTTAGACAGGCTCAAGTCCTAACTAGAAATCTAAAACGGGAAACTGTTTTGGATATATATGACATGCCGGAAAACGGTATAATCTTTGTTTTTCTCCGATATGAATAAGCTCCTTTAGTTTTTTTTTTCCTTTGCTTTTTTTAATAGGTTTTAATAGTTTTTTCTGTTATTCTTTGCAACTAATTATTGTTACCACCCAATCAGGTTTTCTGTAAATGTTGCTTATCAGAACGAAGAAAAACAAGTTTGGGAATAACTTTCAGAGATATGAAGCTGGGGCATTGAAAGGTCCTGTCTTGTTATGCATGCATAAATACGGAAACTTATTACAAAGTTGGATATACAGTATGTGCTATCGGATAAATTTTTCAGTCATCTCGGAGAATCACGTGACAATGTCTAGTGGTCATCCATTCTAATCACAATTTGATACTCATGATTTAATCAAAAAATTATATTTAAGCTATTTTATTAAAGACTATTTTGAGTTTCTTTCTAAAACTCTACACACACTACACTCTAATACCTTAAACTCTAAAACTCTATACCTTAAACCCTACACTCCAAAACCTTATACCCTAAATCATAAACTCTAAACTCTAAACTTTAAACTTTAAACCCGAAATTATAGTTCAAAATTATCAATACCCATAAAGGTCATTTCACAAATAATAAAAATATGTAAAATTATAATTTTAGTGTAATAAATCCATGTGTTAAAATATAATATGTGATGAGAACCACTGGACATTGTCATGTGGTTCTTCGAGAGAATTGATTTTTTTTTATGCGCTATGCATGCCAAATTTGGTACAAAAGGATAGTGATTAAATTTCCTGCTATATTAAAAAAATGACATACTGTATCAATATACTATTACGATTGAAATGGAAGGCCTATCTATAGGGAGTTTAAAGGGAACGAACTGAAAGTATGGTGATACGGCAGATTATGTAATTTATCGCAGATACATACAAGAGATAGAAGATATATATGATCAGTCTTTCATCTAGAGAGTGCAGTATGGACCCTATATGTAATTGCGTTTTTGTTTACTTTGTGATAAACTGATAAATGCATGAACCATAAGTTCAATTATATGATTTAGGAATCTTTAGAGATTTGGATAGAATGCAGTAACGAATTGATTTTGTCTACTTTGTGAAAATGCATGAACCATGAATTGCAATTTTAGAAGATGCAGGCAGATAATGCATGTAAAATATTGTACCTGATTAGCAAATCCAACACCAACACCAAGAGACAAACGACCGAGGATTAAGAGTACAATGCTATTAGCAACGCCATTTAAGATAGCACCGAAAAGGAAAGCACAGCCTGCAAAAAACATGGAAATTTTCCGACCATATTTCCTGGTTACAACTGAAGCAAAGAAGGAAGCTACCAACGCTGCAATATAGAGGGAAGAGGTGAACAGTGTAAGGATCTGGCTTTCGAATTTGCAGTACATGTTTCCATTACCGGAATTCTTCATTTTCTTCTGGACGGATGGGAAGAACTTGCTTAAGAATGGCTCCATGGAAGTCACTCCTCCTGAGATACCAATATCATATCCGAAGAGGAGACCCCCGGAGGCGGCCACTACGCAGGTGAAGATCACAAAGAGAGTGATCCTTCCTTCATAATTTTTACCACCACCCTCAATGTTAAACGTGCCGCCTGCCATCTTTAACTTCTTAGCTAAAGCTGTGCTTGATCTCTTTCTTGACGCAGAGCTCGAAATGAAATTATGATGCTCTCTACTTATTGAGTTGTACCTTTATATGTTGTTTCATTTGACATTCAGTTTAGACGGCTAGAGTCCTAAGTAATTACAATGCTCAAAGAGGAAACGTTTTTTTGATATGACCTGCCGGAGTAAGTATCGATCTTATCTTTGATTATCCAAGATATGTGGTTATGTATATTCTGTTTGAAACTTGAATTATTGTTATATTTTCCGAAAAAGCATCTGTTTCTGACCTATATCATGTCATACACATTATTACAATTATCTCCTCTGTAAACGTCAGCAGCCGACGTGATAGCCTTACACTCTTACAGGATTGACAATTCCACTAGTGAAAGTGGTGTTAAAAAAGAGCAGATTGTAGCCTCATGAAGTGCCTTTGATATCAATAATTCAAGATAAGTAATATCTTGAAGGTGTGCGCAAACTCACACTACTGAACTTGACCAGGAGACTACGAAGAACAAACCAGCTGCAGGCCTGCAGCTTGTTTGGGAAAAAAGAGCACACCATATGACAAATTGCTTAGTGGCCAAATGACTTGCATGGCAAATCATACTACAAATGCATCAGTAATAATGCTTGTTATCCTTAGACGGAGGACTATAAAACAAGGATACTTCAATTGCTGAAAATATAGTTCTATGTAATGAAGATTTAGTCATAAAATTCTGTCAAGTTTTCTCTCCCTTGCTTTGTGTTCTTCAATCCTAGTACTATAGCAGAATTTAACATAAAAATGAAATGAATATATAAAGTAAAACAATATATAAGCAAGTTAATGAGACTGTACAATTCAAAAATGCATCTTCTGATCTAAATATCAACATAAAGGGATAATGTACCTTACATTGCCAAAAAAAGGCCTTGATCAATACCATTTTAGTTTGGCATTAACTGGCAAGCTTAAAAGCATCTATGAACAGCCCATAAGTGAATCCCATCTTGAAATTGTTGAGAAGAGCGATAGGAAATGTTACTTTTGGTCTGCTGTAATAAAATTTGGTTACATATTCTGTCAGGAGAACACACACAACTGCAGCAATAACATCATTGACCCCTAAAGCTCCAAATGACAGAGATATAGTTTGTGCAACATAAAAACCACCCAACAAAGATATTCCCCCAAAGAGAGCTCTACGAGATGGACTTCGAAAGTAGTTCCTGGAGATCTCTGGCACAGTTCTTATTATATCAACTAGTCTGCGGGATCCTCCATTCTCTTGCACAGCTCGGACACGAAAAGCTTTAGGTGAGGATCTCAAAGTAAAAACTCCGTATTTCGCATGTGAAACTCTGCTTTGAGGACTCAATCCAAATTTCTGGAGTCCTGTTGATGGAAAACTAAACAAACAGGCCATTTGTGTTTTCAATATGAGACTCCACTACTGCAATTACCAAAAGTGCCTGCCAATGCTGGGTAAAAGAAACAAAAGTAAAACTTCTTAACGAGGTAAGTAGGCAGGCAGAAACAAAAGCAAGAAAAAGTGGGTAATAACAGATTAGACCATCTCAGGGAGCAAAAAGAGTATGTTTTAGCCAATAGCAGAACTACAAGGACTCCCAATTTAACAATTGGACTCTTCATAGTGCATCTTTAATTACAGTAATCCTATCATCACTGTGATCTCATGCTCTATCCAGGCACCTCCAGTTGAACTTATAAATTCAGAAGCCATAGCCATAATGCCAAATATCTGTAAGTTCACCTTGGAGCATAATTCTTGAAAATACTAGAATCTTTTAGCCAGTGGAAGCCCTGGATAGTTTAGAGCATCCCATATGTCAAAGGAAATGAGCTTCCAAACTTGAATTGTATATGGTGGAAATGGAACTACAGAATGCGACCCTAACCGAAATGCATTCATGTGTCTCATAAACTATGGGGGATGGTGATGCACGACATATTCTACATCCCAGAGGATGCTAAAATTGGAAATAGCTTTCTGGTACAGAAGTTCCTATGCAAATGGGAATCCCCTACCCTTTGAGTATGGTTTGAACTATTGATTAAAGCAACTGTTACTACCACCAAACCTAAAACTCAATAAACTGATCCAATTTAAGTACCTCTACAGGACCACTTACAACCACAACAGACGAAGAAGGAGATAAATGACCTGTGATGCATTAAAGGACATCAGTGAATCAGATTGAATAGATGTCAGTCTCCAACCTAGCTACTCTCACTCACACAGTTCTACAATGTCGAAAATATTTTGATCTCAGAACCAAGAAAAATGACATAAACAACCTATTCAGATTACAGATGCAGGTAAGAAATTCAATATAAAGTATCAACCTTTTCGGATAACACATAAACTCCAACCAACCACATACAACCATAATGGATTTTTCAGTTCATAGTTTTACATACAACGAATAAAAACATTCCACAAGCATAATGAAAATCCATTTCGTCAAGTGGGTGTTTGCAGCAACTAAATTCGAATTGCAGTAACATGGTAAGAACCCACATGCCAAAAAGCACACAACTTTCACTAAATAATGTAAGACTGAGGGGTTTCGGCAGTTCTAAACCTCAGTTATGGCAGTGCAGTGGGTTTGGGGTTTATTGCATTTGGATGAGACTCAAAATCTAAACATGGTAAAGCTAGAAGTCAGAGCGAAATCTACTTACGAGACAGCAGGCGAACTTTCCACCCAAAAACGAAAATGGAACAGATGAAGCAGCTCAAGATGCGCCTCGGGTCGCTGTCCAATTTGGATTCTGGTCTGTCTCTGCGCGCAATGGAGATCCACTGCCTCTTATACATAATTTCATTCATTCCTTCCCCCTTTAAAACGTTTTCATTTGATTTACTTATTTACTAGTGACATTTATCAAATTGGGTCCATAGCTCAGTGGTAGAGCATTTGACTGCAGATCAAGAGGTCACCGGTTCGAACCCGGTTGGGCCCTATAATTTCACAATTATTTTGTTTCAGTTTAACGGTTTTTAACCAATGTATTATGTGGCTTTTTTTTCTTTTGGGTATTTGTTCTACAGTTCAACTGTTTAACCAATATATTATATAGAACATTACTTAGCGGTACTAGACTATATTTGAATTAATTAAAAACTTATTTTTTATATTTATTATATAAATTAGGATATAAACTCAAGCTCAAATAATAAGTAAAACAAAACTGATTAATTAATTAATACAAAAATATCTAAAATACTCTTATTTTCGTGAAAATTACCAAATATATCTAACAAATTTATCTTTCCTAATTTTTTAGTTTTTTTTTTCGGCCAAACTACCGACAATTTGGAGGTGAGCCAATGTATAAAGTTGTTCCTTATATCATGAGCTTTCAATTAAGTATCATATTGCATATATTTTGAGAAATTTTGAAATTTTGAATTTTGCAGTTAGTTTCTCAGTCGACAGTAGCAGCTAGATTTATAATCGACAGTAGCAGCTAGATTTATAGTCGACAGTAGCAGTTAGATTCATAGTCGATAATAACATGTACATTCTAAGTCGACAGTAGCAGTTGGTTTTTAACTCGATAGTAGTAATTAGTTTTTATAGTCGACAATAACAGATAACCTCTCAATTGATGATAGCAAACATTATGAGTCAAAAAAATGATAAAAAAGTAAAATATTTTATGACATGTGGCAACTTGTCATTATTTTATCCTTATTTGTAGATTTTAGTCCTTATTTGCTCTATTAAATTAAGTAGTAAGTTATTTATAAACAAAATTGTTGTCTAATACTTTTGAGTAGTTTGTTATGTATTATGTGTTTAATGTGCTTTTAATCAATGTACTCTGTGTAATGTAATTTCAAATCCCATATGCTGGAACCAACTTATTGTATTCTGAGCACTTGGTATCTGAGTTCTGATCAATAATTGAGCGCCATTTAGCAATTAACTGCTGAACAAGAAAACTGGGGCTGCTTGATACCCTATTTTCTCAATGTATCCAGCTGCACTAGTGGTGGAGTTGCTTTTGGTGGTGGTAGTGGGGCTCTTCAAAGTGGTTGTGTTCCCGACGGTGTTCGTGGTCAAGTGGCTAATGGTGGTAAAGTTTAGTTTTGAGAAATGACTTACCTAATTTTCCAAGGGAGATTAAGATATATAAGTAATATAACCATGTCACGTATCGACACTGCTCTTTTTGAGGATCTCTCCTCTTCAACATAGTATACTATAATGTAACGTAGTTCGATCAATAAGCCTGTCCTCTCTATCGATCAGAATTCGTACTAGATAAGGGCTGGAGAATCCCAAATGAAATATATATATAAAGAAACAAAAATTAAATAAAAAACCCCGGGAGAGGCCGACGCGGAAAAC
Organism: Argentina anserina; assembly: GCF_933775445.1. NCBI lineage: Eukaryota > Viridiplantae > Streptophyta > Magnoliopsida > Rosales > Rosaceae > Argentina > Argentina anserina. The sequence goes on along the minus strand of NC_065873.1, from coordinate 3,985,191 downwards.
AAAAAGCAGAAGGGAATCCCAAAAGAAAAAGGGGGTCGTCTCTCTTTCTTCTCAAAACAAAACACCTCATCAAAGAGGTTGGGGCCGAACCGCACCGTTTCGCCACCCTCCCCAAACCCTAGAAATTCCTCCCAGATTCTCTGCCCTCGCCGGCGGCCATGTGGAACATCGCGAAGTCGGCGGAGGCGATGTTCTCGCGGTGGGCCGTCAAGAGAGTCTGCAAGTTCGTGCTGAAGAAGAAGCTGGGCCACTTCATACTCGGCGACATCGATGTCGACCAGCTCGACGTTCAGTTCGCCGACGGCACCATTCAGCTCACCGACCTCGCCCTCAATGTTGATTTCCTTAACCACAAGGTATGCACTGCTCTCTCTTTTCGGTTTCGCAATTGCTTATTCTTCTTTGATTTTACTGATTGCTTTATATAGAACAAAGCAGCAGGAGAATTGTTTCCTGTGGTTTTTGTATACAGAAATCATAAATTTTCTGCTTGTGATTAATGTACATATCAGTTACCGTATGATGAAGAAGTAACTAAAAGTAACATAAGATAGTACAAAGAAAAAATAATAGGCCTGGTTCGTCTGCGATTTAAGTGCATAGGAGTGTTCTGTGATGAATACCATAGAATTATTAACCAGTCTAGGGAAATCAATGACCGAATTATCACTCTTTAATCTAAAAAAGACAAAGAAAAGGATATATAGTTATATACTGACATAGCGCAGAAACCGAAGCAATTAGCATCATTGAAAAAGAAAACAATAAGATTTTTTTCCCCAAAGGTACGGGGTTTAGAGAGACCTGTTGTAGTATTTTGTAGTTAAAATTGACCTTCATATACTTTGCGTAATTCTATTCATTACTTATGGCGAATTTTTTTCTAGATTGGTGCAGCATCATCAGTGATGATAAAAGAAGGATCTATTGGTTCGTTATTGGTTAGGATGCCTTGGAAGGGTAACGGTTGTGAAGTTGAAGTAAATGAGCTTGAGCTTGTGCTGGTGCCCTGTACAGATAAGAGTTCTCCAGCTAGAGCTGAAAGTGGTAACCAGAACCAAGATAGTAGTAACACCGGCAAGTTTGATGGTGATATGCTGGACAATGCTGCGAAATCTACCAGGGATGTGCATGAAGGTGTTAAAACCATTGCAAAGATGGTAAAGTGGTTGCTTACCAGCTTCCACATAAGGATAAAAAAGTTGATTGTTGCCTTTGATCCTTGTTTAGAGAAAAACGGAAAGACATCAGGGTCTCTCTCAACCTTGGTTCTTCGAATTTCTGAAGCAGAATGTGGAACGGGTGTTTCTGAAGATGCTAATCAAAATGTTGATTCAGGAACTGAGAACTTTCTGGGGAATAATCAACTAACCACCTTTGTCAAGTTTCAAGGAGCAGTACTTGAACTTCTTCAAATGGATAATGATGATAATCAAAAATGTAATCCGCGTGTGACAGAAAGAACTTATGGTGACTTTATTTCAGTGGGCCGTCCTCCAGGTGTTACCACCCCAATCATGATCGGGAAAGGAGGTGGATTTTCAGGGAACTTAAAATTAACTATTCCTTGGAAGAATGGATCTTTAGACATACGGAAAGTGGATGCAGATGCTTTTATTGAACCTGTAGAATTAAGATTTCAACCAAGCACCATAAAATGGGTTTTACTTGCCTCGGAAGTATTGAAAAGTTTGGAGCGGGATCAGAGCAATCATACGCCTACTGATTCTATTTTCCTGGATTCAGCATCTCACTTTGGTTCAGTGATATCTGCCTATTCTGCAGCAGATACGGTGACTCCAGTTTGTGGTAATTTGTCTGCCGAGTCCTCTTCTTTGACATTTCAAGAATCAGTCACGGGTCTGCTACCTGGTTCACACGTTATATCAGATTGGGTACCATATTATATGAATAAAAACAAAAGCAATGGTATGGAGGAAATTGATTTTGGGGCAAGGTTGGTGTTTCTCTCCCCTGCTGTCGGTGCCTTTTATCCTATCTTTAGTACAAAAGAAGCACTATTTGCATCTATTTTAGGGTTGTTTAATATCTCTGATTAGCCCCTTTTTTTTCATCCAATATGATCATTATGATTATGCATGTAACATAACTACATAAGCATACCAGACACCTGTTGCAGGTCTAACATTATCTCATCGGTCATATTCAAATATTGTGCAGTGTGGACCAGTTTTTTGAATGCTTTGATGGAATGAGAAGTTCCCAGTCAGCATTAGGAAGTAGTGGGATGTGGAATTGGACACGTTCTGTTGTCAGTGCTATCACAGCTGTGTCCAGCCTTGCTTCTGGGTCTTTGCATGTTGCCCATGGTAAGTGCAATTTTAACCTCTATGTATATTATATATGGAGTACATGGTGAATAAAAAGCAAATTGCTGGGTATCACTTACCTTCTATTTTTATGGTGTCAAATTGTTGTAAATGCTGCTTCATTTCACTGACCTATGTTTGATGTTGCGTAGTCAGGATGAGATTGTTTGCAACTTTGCATAGACAAATCATATTTTAAACGTTTGATTACATTAGTTATTGAATAGCTTACTGATAAGTAGACTAAGAAACAAAAATGTTACAAGGTGGAGAAAGACATGGACATGATTTGTCGATCTTTGATGTTTTTACCCTGATATTTATTTAGTGCTAGTAGGTTTTCAGGCTGTTTTGTTATTCAGTACATTAGACATTTTTCTGGAATTCTGATTTTGATCTCTGTGAACAGAACAGCAGCCAGTTGAGACCAATCTTAGAGCAACTTTAGCTGGGATTTCTGTGTTATTTCCTTTCCAAGATGAACACCAGAATATAAATGGCGATTTAGGTTCTAGTTCAGATGTTCTGTACCTGTCAGTAGAATCCCGAGAAATCCTTCTTGTTATGCAGGTAAGAGCCGAGTTTCAAAAACATCTTTATCTTTTGACTCAGAATTCTCTACCCGATGGTTCAACTTGATTCCAAGTTGCAAACTTAAAACATTTTTTTCAACAGGTGTCTTCTAGGCATATGAGTTTTGAAGGAACAATGGACCAAATTGAGGTTGCCAGTTACTCAAGTCACAAAAACAGTACCTTGGAGTTGGGGTTGCAAGGGTGTAACAAGGTTAATAGCCAAACTTCATTAATTCATCATCTTCAAGATGATGTTCAAAGTGTTCTTCCTTTGCATGCCTCATCTTATAATTCGGCTGAATCAAATGGTTTTGCTGCTGAAGGTTTTCCATTTGGTTATAGAGATGATCTAGTCAGAATTACATTGCTTAAAACGTCAGGTGTCGCTTCATGTCAATGTACTGTGAGTTGTAGTTCATCCGATGGGAGTTCAACTAGACCAACATCGTTTTCACTGAAACTGCCACACTTTGTTTTGTGGGTGGACTTCTCTTTGCTACATAGCCTATCAGAACTGTTGAAGGAGATTGGAAAGACTGTTGAAGTGAATAACCAGGCTGAGTTTTCTATGGAGGCTCTTAATAAGAACAGTGGATCGCCTCATAGGGATCTTAGACGAGCTTCTAGTTGTGTCACAACTTTGTCTTCAACAGATAGTGTGCGAGGTGATATATTCATCCCAAATGCACGGATAATTCTTTGTTTGCGTTCTAATGGTGGTGAAAATGCTAGATGCTTTTCTTCCTGGGATCAATTTATTGTTCTCGAATTTACTTCACCTTCGAATTGTTGGAAAGGTACTATTCAAGACCATGGTCCTTCTGTGGATGCATCTTCAGAGAAAAGGTATTCATCAACAGTCACACGTTCTTTACAGTTGAATGTTGGTGATCTTGATGTTTTCCTGGTCAGTCCTTTAAGTAAGGATAATGCAGTAATCAGATCTGGCAAGATGCCGAGGCTGAAACTTACTGCACAAAGAGTAATCTCTGTCACCAACAGAAAAGGCCGTCTTTCTGTCATTAGTATGCTTTGGCAAGAGGGTTATGTGACTGGTCCTTGGATGGCAAAGAAAGCTAAGTGCCTTGCCACTTTGGATGATTCAAGGAGAATCTCTAAATTTGTGGGAAAAGATCACGAGTTTGCTTCTGTATCAACTGTGAAAGATGTCAAGGATTTAAGCTCCCAGACACGACAAGAAATTATCTTGAGCTCTGCGTTTTTCCTACATATTTGTCTACCTGCTGTTACAATAAAGTTAGACAATCCTCAATATAAAGAGTTGTGTCATCTTTTCGATCAAGTGATGAATGACATATCTAGTGTGGATGTCGATTCTATCGATGATAAAAAAGAATCTTCCATGCCTCAGACATCTGTCCTTGTGGACTGTGACTCTGTTGAAATATTGATTAACTTGGATGTGAAGGAGACGGTCCAAGGCTCGATGCAGAGTGAACTTCCTGGGACTTGGAGTGGTCTTAGACTGAAAGTTCAGAAACTTGAAATACTATCTGTTTCGAATATTGGAGGTATTCGAGGTGCCAAATTTTTCTGGTTGGCACATGATGAGGGCAAACTCTGGGGTTCTATCACTAGTATACCTGATCATGAGTTTCTTCTGATCACATGTAGCAACTCGACAATGAAACGTGGCGATGGAGGAGGTTCAAATGCATTATCATCAAGACTTGCTGGTTCTGATATCGTACATTTGTGGGATCCCACAGATTTTCACAGTTCTACATCTATAACTGTCAGATGTGCCACAATTATTGCGGTTGGGGGTCGCTTGGACTGGCCAGATGCACTATGCTCCTTTTTCGTTATTCCTGCTGAGATTGACCAGGCAGAGGAAAAGTGTAATAAAAAGGACGATGCACCGTGTGGATCTTCTTTTGTGCTTAACTTGGTTGATATTGGATTAAGCTATGAACCTTACCAAGAGAATATGGTGGTCAGGAATGAAGACTCCATGTCCAGTTATTCGTCCGTCAAAGGGACTGGTGAGGAATATGTTTCTTGTGTTTTGGCCGCATCTTCCTTGAATCTTTCTACTTCGACCGTTGCAGAGTCTGCAGAAATGACCTACAATATTCGAGTGCAAGATCTTGGGCTTCTTCTCCGTGTAATGTCAAAGCCTGAGGATATTCGTGGTGCTTACAGTGCAGAACATCTTCACAAAATTGGGTATGTAAAAGTTGCTAGGGAGGCACTTGTTGAAGCAAATTTGAGAATGAACTGTAAAAATGGTCTTCTCTGGGAGGTAGAATGTTCAAAGTCTCACATTTTTGTGGAAACATGCCATGACACAATGTCTAGTCTGATTCGTTTGGCTGCTCAAATCCAACAGCTATTTGCTCCTGACATGGAGGAATCATTCGTGCATTTGCAGACGAGATGGAATAAATTTCAGCAGGAACAAGAGAGGAGAGGTTTTGCTGATGAAATTAGGATATCTGATAGTGATTCTCCAACTGCACAATTGCACACGTCTGGCCTAGTAACAGGGAAAGAGCTTCCGTCGGTTGGGCTAATGGATGAGATATCTGAAGATGCATTTCGAGATTATAATCACACCAACAAATATGATTCATCGGAGTCCCAAATTGGTTTATCATCTGATGAGGACCTTGGAGAGGCTTGTTACTGTCGTATTGGAACTCCCGATGTTTGCTTGCCTGGTCCATCTCATGACGGGTCTTCTGTTGAATCAGAAAGTAGTCAAACATCATTCCTACAAGAGGGTAATGTTTTGCAGTTAATAGAAGGGTATTGTTTGTCTGAGTTACGTCCTCTTTCAGAATTGTCTGTTGGCAGACAATCATCTCCAGAGATTGTGAAATCCAAGTCCAAGAATGCCAGGTTTGGAGGTGGGTCAAAAGAAAATCATGGATGGTATGGCACCTCTGCAAACATTTTAGAAGATCATATTCCAAAAATGAGTGGAAGTAGTAAGGAACAAACTGTCGAAGACACGCTTCCTTCTACAGGCAGTACAAATTGCAATGATGTAGGGAAAGCCATTGGACGTGTACTTCTTAAGAACATTGATGTTAGATGGAGAATGCTTGCTGGATCTGATTGGCAGGATTCTCGAGTAACTGGTCAGCGGTCGGGGGATTTTAGTGGAAGGGATGCTACTGTATGCCTGGAGTGCTCACTATGTGGCATGGATTTTCAATATGATGTTTACCCAGTTGGTGGAGTATGTGTATCTAAGCTTTCTCTTTCAGTTCAAGACTTTTATCTATATGATAAGAGCAAAGACGCTCCTTGGAAACTGGTAAGCTTTATATACTTTTATCACTAAAGTTATAGTTCTTGGGCCTTACAAAATAGATGAAGTTTACATTGCCTCTTGGAATTGAAGGTGCTTGGATATTACCATTCAAAGGATCGTCCTCGGAAATCATCTTCAAAAGGATTCAAGCTTGACTTAGAAGCGGTCAGACCAGATCCTCTGACACCTCTTGAAGAGTATAGGTATTCCTTCTTCATTTTCACAATTACTTGGTTAATTGGGGGGGGGTCGTAGCAGGATCCTTAATAGTTATATCTGCCTCATTATAATAACACTTGGGTAGTCAATATGTGTTCTGATTTGTGAAGTTGTGAGTTCTGGCCAATTGTTATGTCTTCCTTTAATTCATAATTATGATGTCCTGTCAATAACTTTACTAATTAGATTACTTTTTTTCTGCTAACTTTTCTGGAAAGACTCAGTGGTGTAACAGGGGTTTTTGCTTTTGTTTTTGGTTCTCTCACAGGTTGCGAGTTGCATTCCTCCCCATGTTATTGCATCTTCACCAGTGCCAGCTTGATTTTCTCATTGGCTTTTTTGGGTCAAAGAGCTCTTCAGTTGATCAGTCTTCAGGTTGTTATCAAGATTCAGATGGTTCAAATGCGTTGCCAAAAAACAATAATAATCTTGCAGGGCATGCCATTGCAGAGGAGGCATTTCTTCCTTACTTTCAGGCAAGTTTTGCTTCCACTTCTTCCTGGAGTTTCTTGAGCTTTATTTTGCATCCCATATTGTGACCTTCAAATATTAGGTCCTGATATGTTCTTGCACATGATATAGGAAGAATATATTAGGTACGCCATATCATATAAGGGTATATTTTTTTTCTCTAGCTCAGTAATCTTTCCCACAAATTCTTAAACTCCCAGATCTTTGAGGCTACTGAGGTCCTTAACCTATTATTCTTCTAGGCAACGGGGTAATTGTTCATCACCACATCCCTATATTTAAGTATATTTACATGAATATTAATGTAGTAGTTATTGCCTCTCTCCACATAAAGGAAATCCAGAAGGGGAGAAACGGAAATAAAAGTAGGAAAAGACACAATATAAGAATGACATTGTATCATCCTGCTCATTCATGAACAATTAATTGAACTTGTGGGACAAAGTATGCAGAAATCTTCATGCTCCTCTCTATTAAGTTATATGTCAAGTCCAAGTACTACGCTAAACATGAAAGAACACTGGGTTTGTTTCGCCAAATTTCTCTTTGCAACTCAACAACTATGTGAACATTCAGTAGTTCGACACCAGTTACATGGTTCTTAATTATCCATGAGAATAGTAGTGCGACACTGAATAGTTCACTAGATTCAAATTTAGGAATCTGCTATTTAATTTTTCTGAACTATTGTACAGTTTTTTTCTTTTTTCTTTCCTTGTTAAGCGGATTTATGTGCAGATACATGTACTAACTGTTTTAGCATTTCCTATTTCCCTCTTCAGAAGTTCGATATATGGCCTATTCTTGTTAGGGTGGACTACAGTCCCAGTCGTATTGATCTGGCAGCATTACGAGGTGGGAAGTATGTAGAACTTGTGAATCTGGTCCCCTGGAAGGTAAATATGATTTTTGTCTCAAGTCTGTTTACCTTATTTATTCAAGAGAAAAACAGATCTTATGACAATCTCATTTAGATTCTCTTTTTTGCTCTTGTTATCACCTCTATAGTTCTACGTGACATTTATCCTCCCATGCAAGACATGATAGCTCTGGTGTCAACTAATCTCTTTGGATTGTTCAGATCTGATCCCTGACCTGTTCACTTTTTAAGCCAATTAGAAAAGTGAAAATGTAACTATTTATCTCCTAAAAGATTTGATTAATTGAATTTGTGAGTTCTGGACTCCTGATAACCAATACCTGATTGTGTGTTTTATATTATTTTAATTTAAACCTGCTCGAGGTGTTGAAAGCATTTGCTGACCATACCTCCACAAATATGAATGCAGGGGGTTGAGCTACAACTTAAACATGTGCATGCTGTTGGTATTTATGGCTGGGGCAGTGTAGGAGAAACAATTATAGGGGAGTGGCTAGAAGAGATCTCTCAAAATCAGGTTCGAGTGGCATTTCTTGAACTTTTCAATGATTGCTATCCTCTTGCAATTAATAGTGTATCTATAATTGGTTATTGAATCTGTAAAATATAGATTCATAAAATATTGCGAGGTCTTCCTACCATTCGGTCATTGGTTGCTGTTGGTACTGGTGCTGCAAAGATGGTTTCTTTGCCAGTTGAGCAGTATAAGAAGGACAAGAGGGTACTCAAGGGAATGCAAAGAGGTGAGTTCAGTTCGGCTAAACGTATCGCTTAAGTGAAGTGCATGCATCTCCATCATCCTTGCCTCCTTGGTGCTACTATTTTAAACTTTTATGCAAGATTTGTTGGTTGTAGTTCTAAGAAGTACTTGGATTTGATCCTCGTCTTAAAGGGTTTTACAGTATAGAGTGGGACCTAGAGAGACCCTTTTACAATAGAAAGCTCAGTTTTAAATTATCTGAAGGTGGTCTTCTAATCCTGGGTTCAGTTTTAAACTATCTAAAGCCTAATAACTTTTGAGTAGAAAGCTCAGTTCTGTTCTTTCTTTTTTGATAGCAGCATGTTGCTTACTGGTAGCATGATGCTTCTTGGGTTTTTTTTTTAAAACCCTGTACCGCTCCCTACACATGATGGGGTTAAAACACATTACCTCTCAAATGGGAAGTCGATGTCTTACCACCCTACCAAACACGTGCACATGCTTCTTCGTGTTCATAACATGTAGCAAATTCTGTTGCAGGTACAATTGCATTTCTCAGAAGTATTTCTCTTGAAGCTGTTGGGCTTGGAGTACATTTAGCAGCTGGGACTCATGATGTTCTGCTCCAAGCTGAATGTTTGCTCACAAGCGTTCCTCCTTCAGTGCCCTGGTCAGCACCACACAGAGTGAAATCAAGTGCTAGATCCAATCAACCAAAAGATGCCCAACATGGAATTCATCAGGTAATAGTCCCACACTTTGTAATCATCGCACCAATTTATTTAATCCTCTTTTTGGTTGCTTCCATTAACTTAGATTTTATTTATTTTTATGTTTCTGCTTCTACTGTAATCACGGATTAATAATAATCTTTTACAACTTTGTAATATCAAATTGGGGTGTGGAAGAAATGCTCATAAACTGCCACCATTGTCATTTCGCCATCTATCGTCTTTGTTATGTGTTTAATGTTAATGCTTTGACAGGCCTATGAAAGTCTCAGTGATGGCTTGGGGAGATCTGCTTCTGCCTTGGTTCGGACACCCCTGAAAAAGTACCAGCGTGGAGCTGGTGCTGGTTCAGCTCTAGCATCTGCTGTTCGGGCAGTCCCTGCAGCTGCTATAGCTCCAGCTTCAGCATGTGCAAGTGCTGTACATTGTGCTCTTCTTGGCTTCAGAAATAGGTTAGTTTGTATCATTGATCCTTATATTGGGATAGTACATAAATGTATATATATATATAATAATTATCACACAGTAATCTCTAAAGACTAAACTAATTATTTTTCTTAGCAGCCTTGATCCTGAGCGTAAGAAAGAATCCATGGAGAAATATTTAGGTCCCCCTCAGCCATGGGAACAAAACTGATGGTTTGTCATGTTAATTGGCACTTTCATTGCCATCTCATGGAATTCCTAAATTGATACTCAACTCCTCTTTGTTTTCCAATGCAGATTTATTAAATGGTCATGTAAGTTTGAGCTTCTGCTCGCCTGGGGTATAGAGTGGGATCAATACTGACCCGTCTGACATATCCGTCCCGGGAATTGAACTTGCTGGTATATGGGATCAAGCAAAGGTGAATGATTGGTTCAAGGTGTACAGTTGCTTTCTATCCGTCGTGTGAATTGAACTTGGTGGGATACGGACTCGAACAAAAAAGTTGTACAGGTTCCAGTACGATTGCTTCAAGGTGTACAGTTAGACAGTCAGTGGAACTATTGCCGACATTTGCTCCATAGAAACAAAAGATGGTAGGTAGTTTGTACAAAGGGCCTTTACTTTACTGACAATCCTAGTACATGTGTTTTTTGGTGAATTGTAAATATGTTCCAGTGGGCATAGTTAGAATCCCATTGTTATTCGTTCAAAATTGTAAATATTCATTCAAAAATTATTTACCAATGAGGAATGAGCTATGCTGGCAGTCGATAGATAAGCTGTGGTCTCTAGGCAATGATCTAAATATCACTTACATCGTATTGGTTTTCGAAAAAAATATATATATCGGGATGTATCGAAATATTTTAGATTTGTTAATTTTCAGTTAAATTTAATATATTTATGAATTTTACTATAAACAAGTACTAAATAAAAATACACAAATAATTTCAAATAATAAAAAGAAGTGTCTAAATAAAGATTGAGGCAGACGTGTATTAGTTTGGTTTTACATATAAAGTTGGAAGTTTTACCTGATAATGTTTTTATCTTTCCTAATTAAGGTTTCGGCATTCGAATATGAATATGAAGTTTTTACGTTATAAGAAAATGAAGTTTCTCATTGATTGGAGGTGCAACTTGTCTTGATTTTAAGTTTAGACATTTTTTTTTCCTCGTAAAAGTAACATTATTTTTTGAAATAAAAAAAAGTGTGATATCATGTTAAAATCGGGTTGACTCAATATATCGGATTTTGACCATGAAATTAACGTTGACCGATAACTTTAAAAGATACAGAGGATATCGTATTGTTTTCTTAATTTTACCGAGATATTGAGAGGTAGTGGGTACATGCTCTTTGTTGGTAGCTAATAGTCAGAAGTGCATGCAAGTACAACAACATTGATCTTTCTGCGATTGTCTCTGTCTTTTACTTGAGAATTATTATCGAAAAGGAAGAAGTGACAATTCGGTTTCAGTTTGATTTATGATTGGTTGTTTTCGCAAGTCTTGAAGAAACAGGAGCTCTCTGATTGCTCTTGCAAAGACTAGGGCTTTTGAATTTTCACGCTGTTGCAAAGCTCTCTGTTTCGATGGTTTTCATCTCCTGGTTAGAATTACTTCAATCACAAATGCACAATTCTAAGATTTTGCCAGTGGAGAAGAGAAATGAAAATTTCAATGCTTTATGATCAGGTTATCTCCCAGATTTTGCACTCTCGGATCAAAATCGACAAGGGAGTGAAACAAACCACCGTACAATAGATCAATGCGAAAAATGTACAAAAATCAAGTCACAAGAAAGTCTTCAACTGCAAACATTTGTACAAAACGGAACAGAAAAAAATTGATAATATCTTCATCATTCTCTGGGGATCGGGAGGAGTGCTTCTCAGGGACAGAAAAAAAAAAAAAAGAGAGAGGTGTTGCCTAGAATCAACTGGACGAAATAACTGAAAAGCTAAGCCACAGGCTCTAAACTAGCACTCATTTAACCAACCTATGCATACCTTCAAAGTTATCAGGAACTGAATGCTCCTTGAGTAAACACTTTTGAGTAGAGTAAGAGTTACTTATAATGCATCAGATCCCATCATTTCTGCAACTCAATCCTCCTTTTTCAAACAGAAATTCCTGCACATTAACCAGCTCTTAGATCTAATTGTGTTTCATGCATTAGCATAATGAACAATTAATATTGCAAAACAAAGGGTGATTCAAGACGAAAAGGATAAGAAAATTAATGTTACCTAGGTTTCCTTGCTAATAAGTATAGCCTCATGAACAAACACATGCCTCCTCTCTTCAACAATGCTTTCCAGACCCCCATGAGTACTCCTATCTGTTTTCTTAGGAACAATCTGAGACCTCTTGAGTCCCAATCGCTCCTTCCATCGGCTTAAACTCCTTGATGGCCTCGAAAACATGTCTCCATAATCATCATTAACCAGTAACTCATCTCTTAAAGTAGTCTTTCCTCCCTGGTTGGTACCATTGTCCTTCAAGGGCAACAATGTTCCCTGAAATATGACTTCATCGGCAGCTATCATACCAAAATTGTTCACAGAGAACTCGAAATCTGCTGAAACTGGCGCTTCTCTGTAGATGGCTTCATGCTTGGTGGCTTGTTGAGTGTCTGCAAAGTCATTGGAGAAGGAAATTCTAGGATCCATGGAGAGAGAGGAAGAAGCGAGGAAGATGTATTACTACAACTGCTGCTACTACCACACTAGTGCTGCAAAACAATGCCAATTGTTTCTAATTGTTAAACATGTTTAAGCATGCTCTGGGCATTGAAACCAAGGATTACTAAACCCTTATAAATTTGAGGATTTACTTGCAAGGTTAGAATCCACATGGAGATGTTTGCATTTATATTAGAAAGAGAGCTTGTTTTATGCGTATGTCTGGTAGACATCTCATGTTACTTACATTTGTCACCTTATAATAAAAAATAAAAACAAATGCTTGTAAAACCACTATGATATGATCATCATAATCTACAGCGAGTAACACCTAATAATTAGTATTTCTTGGGGTGGCCAATCTCTTATTTCACTTTGAGTGGATGACAAATGGAGTTGCAAAAGCTTTCCTTACCACATTAGTCAAATGTGACAGACGCTTTATAGGTTATTTTTTTCTTCTCTTTTGGAAGAAGGTTAAATCTTTGGTCTGTCCAAATTAGGGGCATCTGTGGGAGTCACATGACCTGATATGGGTTAGATCACAGCTTCAGATGATCCTTTCCAACAATGCCTTCACTGTTTAATCAGTTGTAGAAAAATAATGATAAAAGGGAAGAGAATCTAGACCACATTGCATCCACAATGCAGAGTGTTTCTGTATCCTAAGATAAATATCTCCCCACATTGATGTTGAAATAATGCACAAACTGAATTTCAGATACTGTGTATACAGCTAAAAGCAAATAGGTATGGATCGATGGTCATCTTCACACTCGTACTGTATCTTCAGTTTACTCGTATAAGATGTTTACTTTGATATATGAATGGAAATACTTTTGACTGATAAAACATTAGGATATTTTTGTTCTATGTAGTTGTTAGTTTAGTACCATGATCCTACATGTTGCTTCATTGTCGGAGTTTAATCCCTCATGATCAAAGTCAATTGTTAAATAAGTAAAACGATTTCATAACTGGTTGAAAATAGAATTTTTCTGAAAACAGAATTGAGATGTGTAAAGAGTAGTCAAAAATTGTGACTGGATGGCAATCGTGTTGATGTTTAATTAGGTGATGATTTTCAATCGCTATTCCACAACTTATTATAAATGATTCATATTGTTCTTATTTGATCAAAAAGATAAAAATGTGAAATCTTGTTGTACTGTTAATAGTACATCTGTACATGTTCTATGTTTCTGCGCAATCTTGTTGTACTGTTAATAGTTAAGCTCTAACTCTACGGTTTAAGGATCCCTGTTCCCTAATCCAATTTGGAATCTTGACTTCATACTAGCTCAACTTTCTACTCTCCATCCTACTTGATCTTAGCCTCAAGGACTTTCTTGTATTAGTTGCATATGATTTCTGGTTGTCGTTTGAGGTCCCCTAAGGTCCATTTCTGCTTTTATCTAGTTTGATTGTTAATCAAGATAGTATACTAATCAAGTCATTTTCAACTCTTACACATCCCACAAAACATGCACCAATCTAGGACTATTTTTACTCAAATCTTCACAAGAAGAATAAAGATTCTTATTCAGTCTCTTTAGAACTATTGACCTTCAAAGTAGTTGCACATGGCTTTACCTCTAATCTAGATTGAAATCTCCATTCCTAAGGCTAATGGGTCTTCGACATGTGGTTTATTCCCAAATGACAACTGTGGCATATTTAACAAGATACTTGAAGAAACTGCATTAGCCTCATGCTCTCATGGGTTTAGGGGGAAGAAGAACTTGGTCAAAGGGTATTGTCTCCACTTTGGTCTCCCATTTTGCTAGCATAACTTGTCTGTTTCACTCTAGTTTAAGAAATTTTCTCCTGTCTTATCTATCTAAGAACTAACATAGTTATATCAATCTTCAAGGCTCAATTCACAATGTCAGATCAGGGATATAAGCTCTTCTCTTCTAGGTGCTTTGAACGTTACCCAAAACCCTGCAAAATGTTATACTTCAAACTTGGTTCCTTTATCTAACATGCTTGTATAGAAGCACTAGAAAGTGGCTCCATCGCTATGCCAAAACTTATGCCATCGATGTCGACTAGTATAATATTCAGCCTCATTGTCATTTTTGTTTTTGTTTATGTTTCTGTGCAAGAAAATGAAAGGTTGCTTCACTAGCTTGGTTGCTTGGATTGCTTGATTGCCTGGATGTCAATGGTTAGTTGTTAAATTTTACCACAACTGAACTGCAATTAGACTTGGCAGAGGAATGATCTCTATAGTCGCTATACTCTTCAGTATTCAGTGACTGGAATTCCAAAACATCATAAATGAAGTGCAGAACATGACCAAGAGCATTTTAACTTTCAAACGAAAAGATCACAGGATATTTTACAGTATGCTCTTTCCCCTAGAGAAAACTTGCGTCAGAGTTCTAGCCCTATGAAACAAGGGATAGAAATCTGCAACTGCACATTGTCTACCAATCTTCCCAAGCGATACAACTTAAAGCCGACTGTCTTGAATGTCATCTCCAATTTCCTATCATAATATGGTGTATTCTATAAGCATTGGTTTTAGTGTTGTTTTCTACAAGCCTTTAGAAAACTATACGGTAACTTCAGTGTATCCTTCTGAATCTAGGGGGCCATCATAATATGATTCCATCTAGTTTTGTTTGTAAATGTCTAAATGATGTGAGACGCCTTAAGTTGTTGATCTATAGAAAACCAATCACATATTAACAATTAACAATGTTAAGAACTGTTAGTCTTACTGAAAATCATCATCATGTTCAATAGTATCAGGAGAAGATCTCTTCTGAGGCAATCGATTCCCAAGAGAAAGTTTAGGCTTCAATGCAACTGAACCCTTCAAAGAAGTTATCCCTGACTTCACTGTGGGGTTTTGCGAGGGCCTGAAAGGGCCGGATAATGTGCTTCTGGTAGTATTTGCACTTGAAGAAAGAGATTCAAGTGGTTTTCTTTGCCAAGACATTAGCATGGATTTCTGATTCAGATTTTGCTTTGATTTGAAACGATTCTCTTTTCCTTCTTCTTCCTGCATCTTTGGGCTTGCTTTTGATTCAATAGGCACAAGCTTCCCATCCACTTGGTTTGTAAAAACAAAAGTGACCTGAAACAACATTTACTTTTATCTTGCATTTTCCAAAGGACAGTACGATTTATATATCGTCACTTGCACAAATGGACAATGGTCATGAACTCATAACACTGTTTTCTTTTTCACAAAATATTTCTCATTTGTACAAGAATGTCAAATGCAGTAAACTGGATTAGAAGCAAAATACAAATTGAGATGATAATTTTACTCATGAAATATTTAATAACAGTAAAATGGAGAAGAAAACACCCTGAGGCCTAAGGTTGAGAAAAAAAAAGGGTGTTAGACTTGCCACAACAAACAAGGAAATTTGTATTGTTAAACTAAGGTGCTGCCTTAATCCCTAAATTATATATCATAACCTTTTAAAATGTCCGTATAAGACTTTCTTATACTAAACATGGAAGAGTGCTTGAGAATTTTTTTTAAAAGCCTAAAACATTTCTTTAACAAAGGCAATAGATGGTAAGTTTGATGGGCAAAGCTAACTTTAGTGTCGAATATGCTTCAAGGAGTTTATCACATTACCTCCTAAACTAAGTTGGCGTTCATACCTGGAAAAGAACAAACGGAAAACAATTGGGAACACATAGTTCAAAACTTAGCAAGGTGTTGGAAGGTGATGTGATGTTGACTTGAGATTCAGAATCACAGTCTTATAGATGATTTCCGTAACTTATTGTCTTTGCAACAGAAAAAGATGATCTATGTAGGATAGATAGTAACATATCAAAACTACTTTTTTTAGTTTCATAGTAAATTTAATAGCAATACTTCAAAACTTGTCAGCAGTGGTAAACCTCATCGCCCTATTTAAATATTAAGGAAACATGAAAATTACGAATAATATACCTCATCGCCAGCCGAAGCTTGGAGAATAGCATCGGGTACTGAAGTGGAGAAGAAATGATGCCCCCAGTTACTTAAATCTTCCTCGAGAGGTGTCCCGATCTGGGAAAAAAGTTGGTAAAAAATTCTGTTCAGTTACTAAATGAAATAATAGAAAATATAGTTTCTTATGATAACTACGATATAGATGTTCCGAACCTGCTTCTCTGAGCTCTTTAACTTCTGTAAGCATCCAGTGATTTCTGCAAATCCGCCTATATCAGACTCACCGCTCTCATGAGTTGATTGGTTTATATCTCCCTCTGTAATACTCTGAGGTGTATCATGATATGTTTGACAGCGGATGCAATTCATCTTCTCATGCACATCAGACCTAAAAAAATTTATAACAATTTATAACAGGATGAATTACAGCGGCATGAAAACCACATTAGACATTCAGTTTGACCAGCATTTCCACACACACACACACACACAAAAGAACACTCAAAAGGGTAAAGACAAATGCAAGGCTTCTTTTCTAGACAAAAAATGAATTGTCTAGTATTATATCACCTATGGTGGAACAGGTTATAATGCTGACCAAATGCTTACATGCACGACCTAAATTTACTAATTTTTCCCTGCTGTACTAAATGAAGTTTGGGAACTCCCATCAAAACGAAGTATACCATTATCAACTGTAAATGTAAACTGAAAGCTATCACTAATCTATATTTGCAAAAACATACGTGATGAAGAATATATGCTATTAGTTAACCAATTGACGTACAAAACCCAGTTACAAATATTCAAACTGCGTTTCCATTAAGTACTTTTTTTTATAGCAGATATATACATGATGATATTGGAGTAAAGCTCAAGACCAGCAAAACAATTTCAAGATAGAGTTACCTCACATTCTCATGAAATGTGAACAGATCACGTAGGTCCTCAATTGAAAGATTCCCCTGAAACCAAAGTACTATGGTATAACATGCATTTAAAGGAAATACACAATCACCAAAAAGGAAACAGCTAGAAATTCAGACCTGTGCCATCGGGCTTTTGGCCTGTTCCTTCTGAATAACTTTCTGAAGCCCTTCTTTTGACATCTGACGCTGGTAAACCTGTAGATGATGATGAATTACCAGAATTAAAAGCCACAAAAGAATATTTGTGTGATCATACAAATGCAGAAGGAAACAAATGATTATAACTCAAGACTGCCACAACGAAACCTTTTCTTCAATTGTTCCTGTACTCAAAAATCTATAAATGTATACTCTCTTCTTTTGCCCATCCCTCCAAACTCTAGCAGCAGCCTTTACATGAAACAAAGAAAGAAAACAAACAGTAAGTAAAATCGTGGAGAGCTGTACATTTCATGATCTCTTCTCAGCTTAACTCAAGCAATTACTTGTTTATCATTGGCTGGATTCCAATCAGGATCAAATAACACCAGTCGATTTCCACCTATCAAATTGAGACCACAGCCTCCAGCCTTACTGCTTAAGAGGAACGCAAATTCATCCTACAAATATTTCGGTGACGATTATTTAAGCTCAAATCCAAAGATAAATTATATAAATGAAATTCAAAGAATCTGATGACATTAGAAAGTATATACCTTCGATTGGTCATTAAATTGGTTCACTAACTTCTGTCTTTTACTGATAGATGTTGATCCGTCAAGCCTCAAATATGGGTATCTTCTTTCTCGACACAATTGAGCAAAGAGGTCCAGTGTCTGATACATGACATTAACATACAAAAGACAAGTTAATTAAAGCCTAGTTACTTCCACAGAGAACTTGTGGTAATGAATGTTGATGACCACATGTAGAATTCAGCTATCAGAATATTTCCTTTTGTAAAGTGATAACTTATTTTTCACAGAGTAAACACAAGTGCAGCATCACTTAACAAGCAACAAAACCAGAGGTGTAATTATAACATCAACATTTGTTAATAAAGTAACTAACACCAAATCACACATTAGGATTGACAAATGACTAAAAAGCAGCAGTTACCAGCAGAGAACTCCAGATGAAAACAATCAAAACATACAATTTCAGGTATTGTGTTTACTCTTCTAAGAGCACTAAACCCAATAAACACTTTATCGAATCACAATGGGTTAAAAAGGGGAAGAGATTGGCCATATGCCAAATGATTAAAGTTATCAGTACACCTGAAATAACAAAGGATCCAATTTCTAAAGGTACTTTTACCAACCACAAGACATTTTTCAATGAAAGAAAGAAAAAAATCAGCGATTTATCTCAGGATTAGCAGAACTGAGATATTAGGGTGTATTGTCTAAATGAAAAGAAAAGAAAGGAAATTTAGGCGGTCTTCTAATTAAATGTATCTCACCGTAGTTTAACAAGAAAAGAACTCGTCCTAACAGATGGCATTGATGATCTATATTTGACAAAATACAAACTGCCTCCAGACCAGAAAGAACAAGAGGCTAGCTGAGAAGAATTATGACATATGCCCAGTTACACACACACACTTTCACATTATGTTTGTAGAATCAAGGCGCAACATTACCTGTGTATAGTTTGAGACAAGAACAATTCGGTCATACGTCTTCTTTCGTAACTGGGCAAGTAACCTAGCTAAAACATGCATCTTTCCTGAAAGTTCAACCCAAGTGCCATCTCCACCAGTCCATGATCCAGATCTAACAGCATTAAATGAATCATAATCAATAATAAAAATATGTTGAATATTGGATTCTCACATTGGGGGCAGAAAGACCACAATAGATACCTTCCGGAGAACATCTGTGGAGGAAAAAAGCGAATACAGTCCTCAAAGCCTGAAGTTCCCGGACTTCCACTTTTTATAGTATCATAGATGAGCTACAAGAGGAACACCTTTCATGAGGATGAAAGCAACCTAAAAATTAACTTCAAGTACAAAAAAACTATCATGATATAAGAGGTAAGTAAATAGTCCAATCTAATGACTACAATCTGGGAATTTGTAAATAAAAATTCCATGAAAGTCTATTCTTCTGTGATTCCTTATTAGTGAAGACAATGAAATAATGTCGGGGGGAAAAAAAGAAAAGGGTATTGGAAATTAATACCAAGAGTATCAAGTTTCCCCGAATAGATCAAAACTACCCCAATCAAAAAATGTCCATGCATGTGTCAGAATGTCTCCATATATGACATACCTTTGGATGATTGCATAGCTTCTTTAAAGCAGTTATATAAGCTAATATTTTTGTTTGCTTTGTGTCTTCTGAGATTGCTCGTTTAACCTGTCGTTGAGAGAAACATATAAACCATTCACTATCAGACAGTCGGTTAATTTGACTCCAAATGTTCAGAACCTATGAGAAACTAATTGAGAGACCAAGAAATTAGAACACACATTTTTGGAATGTATAAAATGGTTATAAAGGTCTAATTGGAGAGGAGTTAACTTGCAACAGACAACTTCAATTATCTGCAAGAGGCGAACAAACCACAGAATGTTAGAAGTAACGAAGTTTGAAACCAATGTGAATATAAGTCATCGGGTGTGGACAAATTTATGACCTCTCTTAAGTTGACACTAGAGAAGAGTATATCGACCTGGAGATCCATACTATTATAAACCTTGTTAGTTCCATCGTACTGATGAAAGTAAGGTTTATCGTTTTAGGCATGATAACACAAATAGTAGAAAGAGTAACCAACTTTTAGATCTACTGCTTCCCGCACCCTGTCATAAGTTCCTGTAATTATACTCGAAAAAGGGGCCAACTATAAATCAGCATGGAAACATTGGGAAGGTGATGAGACTTGGAACTCAGATGGCACACAGTTTGTACATCAAACGTCAGGTGATGGATCATTAATAATGTCATGCACCAACATAAGTAGTGAATGTGATAAAATGACATATAGTTCTCAGAACCTAGAGGATACGTATATATCATTGCACTTTGTACATAAGACTTCATTTGATGGCCAATAACTATGTTCAGACACACATACAATATATCTATAGTATAAATAAATGTACTCCAAGATAAAAGCCATACCTTTGGGGGCAAATGATTTGAAAGCAGTGCATTAGTCCTCCGCAGTATAAACTGCAAAAGTATATTGAATCATGATCATGATGCTATTAGTACATTTTAATGAATCACTACTCCTACACTTGATGTACGATGGTGGTACAACTCTTTTTAGAAAATTGAAGGCATACAAAGCTGAAGATATCTGGTAGGCGATCTCCTTTAAGAGCTAAAAATTTAAGAAATTAGATTACCTGATTGACTTTTGCACTTAATTCTGAAGAGCGCTCAAGACCTAGCTTCCTCTCTTCTTCACACGCATTAGGTTCTCTTCCACAAATAATAGGCGCCTTCAATGAGTAGGTATGTAAGGACTTATATGCAGGAATTATACATGTAACTGGTGGGAAAAGTAGAAAAATGTTTTGTATAACAATTTTATTTAGTTTCGATCAAAATGTAGAAAAGTAATACAGCTTTAATATTTGACATATCACATATTACAATCATCAAAAAGAGATAATCCTCAAATACTGACAATTCCAATGACATCATTAATAATTTATGTGTGTGTATGTGTGCACAAAACAATATTGCTGGAAATAACTTTTTGTCTAGGCCAAAAGAAAGTGAGGAGAAAGTGAGAAAGAAAAAGAAAATAATTACAAAGGAAACAATAAACATGATATGAAAATATGCTTAAAGACCACAATGGGTATATCGTAAATGCACTCAGCTCACCTCATAGTACCGACGGAAGTGTGCAGCATCACCTAAGATTCCTGGATTAGTGAA
Source organism: Argentina anserina (assembly GCF_933775445.1). Taxonomy (NCBI): domain Eukaryota; kingdom Viridiplantae; phylum Streptophyta; class Magnoliopsida; order Rosales; family Rosaceae; genus Argentina; species Argentina anserina. The sequence goes on along the minus strand of NC_065873.1, from coordinate 3,964,162 downwards.
GTTAACCATGGCAAAGAACTCTTCTAGATCATTCTGCATTGGAGTTCCTGACAACAAAATCCTCCGCTTGCATGAAAGAGCGGCCAACGACTGACATAACATTCATGTATAGTTAAAGGGGAAGAATGAACAAAAATAGTAAAAATAGTGAAACAGACAGATATCAATAAAATTGGGGCATCATACTTTATTTGTCATCGTTTGATCATTCTTTAGCCTGTGAGCCTCATCACATATAAGAAGGTCACACGATTCACTGTGGCTAAATTTTGTGCAATGCATTCGGAATGTCTCATAAGAAACAATTAGGACCTGAAGTGGATAGATTGTACGTTCAGCGTATAAAGATAAATGTCAGACTAGTCGTACAATTCTTACCTTTATTAAAGAAAATAAAACAATTCTTACCTGCAAACGGTTGCGAGTACTTGTGAACTGATCAATTCCAGAAACAACATCATCTCTGGTACTTTCACAAAGTGCAATGAGGTGAACTCTGTCACCGACCCACTTCTTTATCTCAGCCTCCCAATTGCTCACAAGACTGGTGGGAGTGACTATAATGGCCTTTTTAACCATTGGTTTCCCATCAAACCCTTGGTGAAGAAGGGTATAAAGTAATGTGATTGACTGCAATGTCTTTCCCAAACTGCAAAAGTAACAAGTTTAAGAACAAACCTCAGGACATCATGCTTAGACCAGACATAAATACATAAAGACACCATTGCTGATATAAATCACAGAGAGAGAGAGAGAGAGAGAGAGAAGTACCCCATATCATCTGCAAGTATACATCCATGTATATTTGCAGCACCATTTAAGCCCGCAACACAATCAAACATGAACTGAACGCCTTCTCTGCATCAAAACTATATCTCATCAACTTAAAGCAACCACAACGAAATAGAAGTATGTGGTCAATCAAAATTTTTCAAAAGTTTATAGACCCTATTAAAATTAAGCAGCATAAATGAAACTTTAGCATTGGAAACATCAAATTGATAGAAATATGGAGAATATTGATGTACAGTTTGACAAAAGTTAAGTTATACTTGTAGCAATATAACGATGTTGTCATGTGCATCCTTATAAACTAGAAAAAAAAATATAACATTTAAGAGAAAAATAAAATGATAATCAGCTCTAGAATCAAGATAAAACCTTTGATGTGGTCGAAGGAAGCGAACAAGCAGCGGATCCACCACTATCTGCACCATGTTAACATCCCCATCCTCCAATTCTTCAGGTTGCCACAACACCAAAGGCTCAATTCCTGGCGGCAGTGCCACACTCTCCTCCACTACATCTTTCTCAGCGTCACCAGGAAGCCTCTCAATAGCCGGAACAAACGGCGCACTCGGTGAACCTCCCCAGGGAACAAACCTTCTGCGTGCCGAGAGCCGCCTGGCCAGCTGGTCATTTCCATCATCATAGCCTTTGGAGCACGGCGGCTTAAAAGGCTTCCTACACACTATTGCTCCTTCACTCACCGAGAGCACTCGCGGCAGCAGCGGCTGTCTCTGAACCACAAGGTTGCCGCTGAGATAACATCAAACAAGTACAAAATTGAAACCTTAAAATTGAATCCACATAGCTCAATTCAAGCAAAAATCAATTCTTCGAAACTATACACCATCTGAACCCTATCTTCTTAGCTCTTAATGTTCTTCCAATTTCAACTATTTAACGCAGAAACTAAACCCTAGGCGCGAGCAATGAAAAATTGCGGAGCTAAATTCATCGAAGGAAATGAAATCAAGACTGGAGATCAAGAGGTGATACCTGAGGAGAGCATCGACGTTCTTCGATTTGCGGTCTTGAACGGACGGCGGAGGAGGGCGGGCCTTGGGTCTGCGACGGTTGACGGATACGGCGTCGTTTTGGAGGCGAGCTTCGTTTTGTTCTTGTTCTTCTCCGAGATCGAGATCGGAGTCGTCTGGGTCGGCGGAGTAGTCGTCGGTGGAGGTGGAATCGGAGAGTGAGATGATTTCTTCTTGGTCTTCCATCTTTTCACTGAAACGAGGGTTTGGTTTGCTCTAATTTAAGTGCACTTTCAATTTTGTTGGAATTTTGGCGGTAAAATGAGGGAGTGAGCGGCCACCTACACAAAATATCTCCCTTTTCAAATACTCACATACATTTTCAATTTTTCACAATGAAAATGTCATATACGTCTCTCTCGTAACAATTTCAGGAGGAGGAGAAAAAAAAACATGAACATTTTTTGACATGTTCATAGTTAAAGTGGGTTAGGAAATTAGGATGTGTGAATTGTTATTTAAGTGTGAAAATTTTTAATTTTTTCTTTTTCATTCTAGGACACGATGATAAAGTGGCTATGTCCAAATGCTTATTTTTAGCTGAATCTTTAAATTAAAACAAAAAAGAAGTAAGTTATCTTCTTGTTGGTTACAAACCATCGGTCTTTATAGCATATGGAACAATTTCATGCACAAATCACAGTTACAATGATACGACTTGTAGTGAACCACCCGACATACATGACTTGTGACGATCATACAAGTAGCTAAAGAGATTTCTTTAATCCCGTACAATGTGAGTTGTAGGCTTGTAGTTGCCCGTGACAAGCTTAAGAGCAGGTGAGGCACACCACAGCTCAATGCCTCAAAAGTCTCAAACATCGTCTTCTGGTTTTCTCGTGGCCAAATTGTCAAAAATGACTCCATGGCCCAATGGATAAGGCATTCGATCCCCAGTGGAGTCGGCACTGTGTATCAATCTATGAAGCACGGACACGCGGCCAAGGGTCCGTATTGCGTGTCGGACACGGACACGGACACGCTCGGACACGCTCGGACACGCGAACTCAATTTGGACACGGCTCGGACACGCGAGTGTCGGAATCGGACACGCGAGTGTCCGAATTGGACACGCGAGTATCCAAATTGGACACGCGGACACGCACCAACTCATAATAAAATTGAAAGTGCTTATGGTGAGAATCGAACCTTGGTCATCCAAGACACCCAACAACTCCTCAACCATTCCAACAGATTCAGTTTTTGTTATATTTATGCACACTTTAATATATATAAGGAGAGAAATTCATGATAAAAATAAAAATGCTTGTGGTGGGATTCGAACCTTGGTCATCCAAATGATCCAACAAATCCTCAACCATTCCAACAGATTCAGTTTTTGTTATATTTATGCACACTTTAATATATATACACATCTAAATACTTTCAAATTTTTAAATTATTTTTTTAATAAATATATATATATTAAAATAATTTTAATTGACGTGTCCACCACGTGTCCGTGTTCAAAAAAAATTTTATATGCCGTGTCTACGTATCGAATCGTGTCCAATACGGACACTCGTGTCCGTGTCCGTGCTACATAGGTATCAATTCTTCTTCACTTTTTGAAAGCATAGTTTTGGCTGTTGTCTTTTTTTTTTATTAGATAAATATTTGGGTTTGGTTGTTGTCATAATTTAGTCAATTACTCATTAAGTAATACCATTGGATAACAACACCCCAATAATTTCCTATCACATTCTCAAGTGTGAAAGCAATGATTTTTTTTTAGGAAGAGAAGGATATGATGAGGTCTTTCCTCTTTTATGGTCAGCTATTGTTATAATTCTAGTGTCATTTAGTCACGTGATAGGCACATGACCGCCCTACAGACCTTTTATAATATGATGTATCCTCATTTTAATCAATTGAAAAAAATATTACAATTTTATTTCATTTCTTTTTTTCTTTTAGTTGTAGTCTCTTAGCTTAAGGATAAAACCCTAACAAGTGGTATCCAAAGCCATGAATCTAGGGGCTGGGCAAATGGTGTCTCCGTCGTATGGCGTTCATCTTTGGTACCCAGCGTCGCCGCAACAGTGGTATTCACCTCTGTCGTATGACATTGATCTGGGGTATCCATCCAACTGCAACAGTGGTATCAACCATTTTCCCCGATGAATCTTTATCCTCTGCCACAACCAAATCCTACTCCACCACCACGCTCATCACCACCGCTGCGTCCACCAGATCCAAGTGATTTAAAGAGGAGACTCTTAATCGAGGAAGAGGAGAGGCAACAAATTATAAGAGAAAATGAAGCAGAAATTCGACTTGCTTTTACCCATGCACTAGAGAAAGCACTAGCGATGTTTCAATTGAATATGCAAAACGCGACGCATAAATTTGAGCAATCCCGATTGGAGTGGACCTCTCATTTGACATCACGAACAGCACTAACACCAATCATTTCACCAAACCCTTCACATGAACCACAATTTCTAGGGGTGGGCATAAAAAATAGAAATCATGATCCCATCCTGATCCTGTCCCGAAATTCATAAGGACGAGACGGGACGGAGGTCTAAAAATGTTCGTTCCGTCCCGATCCCGTCCCGCTTCATAATAGTGGGATGGGACGTGGGACGAATAATTTCTATACCGCTTCGTCCCGTCCCGTCCCACCTTTAATGAAAAATTAAAAATTCTTATATATTTATATCAAAATGAAACTAATTTATGTTCTTAATAACTCCAAAATTATATCAACTCAAATAATAATGGTAAATTATAATATTTTGAACATAATATGTATTTTTTTGTTAAAATTTCATTATTGAATGTTACTTTGTTATGAAAAAAATAAAAATATTGATTTTTATCTAACTCATAGGAATGTGGGATTTGTCCCGTCCCGTCCCAATCCCGTCCCGATTCAAAAGAGTGGGACGGGACGTGGGATGAGCCCCGTCCCGTCCCGTGCCCACCCCTAAAAATTTCACTCTCAATTCTAAAAGGCTCGATGCAAGAAAGTCGCTCTCAAGTTGACGACGGTTACTGGAGGAGTGAAGAAGCCCCGTCGATTCAAGGTAGGTTCTATCGCATCTCTCAGGACTGTCAAATATTTGAATCACAACAAGCTCATGATGCGCAAGCCCAAAGTCCAATGCATTATCACTGAAATCACTCACGATTTCAAGGCTCGTATGAGGTTCAGGAGCTCAAGTGTGCCTCCTATGCAGGAGAGCAACAATTCGGGTCAGTCAAACAACACCTCTGTATCCTTTTGTTTCGTAAGTGATATTGCCACTAGTGTCTCTAATCTTAGTTTCATAGACAATTGGTGCATTGAAATTGATTTTGTGCTTGGTAGTGATGAGAATTTTGCGAGTGGAAATGGTAGAGAAATGATTAGGCTTGGGTGTCTTAGTGTTAAGCCATATATTCAGGGACCAAATTCTTGCCAAAAAGGGAGAGAACTTGGTGAACTCTACCTGGTTGATGAAATGTCAAACTCAAATGGATTGTGTATTGTTGGAAATACAGTTGCTATTGTCATGTATATTCATGACAAAGGTGGGGGGGGGGGGGTCGCTCATAGTTCTTTAGAATACGCAGATGGGACTACTACATACAAGGGTCTAAATATCGCTTATCGGGGTCGATCAGTTGAGAGAAAAAAAGATATATCGAGGATATATCAGGATTATATCGGATATTATTGGATTTGCTCATTTTTAGTTTAAATTATTATATTTATACACCTATACTTCAACATGTACCAAATAAACTTAGGAAAAACAATTATACTTCGAAATGTACCAAATAAACTTGAGAAAATAAAAATATAAGAATGTTTTGACAATGAAAATACATAAAATATTAAATAGTATTAAAATAAATATAGGTGTCTTATCGTGACTAAAGGATTGATTGGCATTGATCATAAAAATCTCTCATCATTGTACTCAAACTCAAACTCATCATCTCCATTACCTTCATCCTCATCTTTTGATGCAAAATCATCTTCATAAAGCTCTCATACCTCCCGGAGTTCACTCAAATTTGGGAGTTCACTATTCATTTCAGATTCTTCTTGTTGCATTTCCATATCTTCAATAACATTACTTTCGATAAGCCATTTTTTTGCTTCTCTAGCAAGTACAACTTCTTTTCCTATGTTCTTCATTCAATTTTTGTTGATAATCTTGGCATTGAATTGAACATACACCAACTTTCTCATCCTTGTGGCATCTAGTCTATTCCTTTTCTTTGTGTGTATCCCTTGAAATGTGCTCAAAATTCTCTCTCACTTGGATGAGCTTGTAGTCAAAGAAATAATCCGTATTGCCATTTTTTTATAAATGTGGCACATCATTTCCATAAGTGGACCACCATGCAACTACAATAAAATGAAAATAGCTTAGGACAACTATATATAGGTCTAACAGAAATAAAACATTTATAATGGAAAGACAAAAAATATAGTTCAAGTTTGAATTTAAACAATATAATTATATAACATCGAGTTTAACAAGATACATACCCGGATCAAAGTCTTTTTTGGCGCAACCCGATTTAGCCTAATTTCTCCCAAACATACGTTCTTTGTTTCTATTCTAGAGTAATTCAACGTCATGAGGGTTTCTTGGGATTGGTCATCATCGGGAAATAAATACTCGGTACAACAAATACAACCTTGCATAACATCCTCATTCAAACATATGCTTTCATCTTTGAAGAAGTAATAAGGTTCAAGAAGTAGGCCGCCAAGTGCAATGGACCATCAAGCTGATCACGGGTTTTTAAATCCATAATCTCTAAGATTGGAGCATAATTTGTGTCTTAGTTCTTGTATACCTCTTTGATCACCTTCCTTGCTTATTGTAGCTCTCCATATAAAAAAAACTTATTGAAGGCCTTTTATCTCCATCAACAAAGTGAAGCACCTTAACTAAAGGCAAGCAAAGTGAAATCCCATTCCAAAATGACATACTTATTATGGTAATAAATGCCGCTTTCCCTTTTGGAATCTTGGAATACTTGCTTTCTTCCCATTCTTTACTTGCAAACAATAATCTCAACAAATGATTCTTGTTATTCAAACTTTGTAAAGTAAAGAAAGAAGTAACAAACCTAGTAACTCCCGGCTGCACTAAGTTTTTTTTTCTTTGTACAATTCCTCAATATGGCCAACATCTTGTGATGTGAATAAATGAAGACGACGAATGCTTTGACTTTCTCAATTACTACTTGCAACTAAGGTATGCTATCTATTCTTTGAAACATGAAATTGATGGTATGAGTGGCACATGAAATCCAAAAAATGTGAGTCCTAGTTTCTTTCAACTTCTTTGCCGCCGCCTTGTTGTTGAAAGCATTGTCCGTCACCACTTATATCACATTTTGTGGTCCAACTTCTTAAATATATTTTTCAATACAAGTAAAAATGTATTCACCGGTATGTGAGTCACTTGAAGCTTCCTTGGAAGAAATGAAAGTTGTGTCATCTTTGTTATTTACACATAAATTCATGATACTTCTTCCTTTACTATCACTCCAAGCATCCGTCATGATTGAGCAACCGGTCTTAACCTACTCATCTTCTTAACTCTTAAGTGCATTCTTTGTCTTCTCAACTTCCTTGTTCAATAATAGTTCCCTTAATTCATATTGGCTTGGAGGTTTGTAGCCTGGACCTGATAGGAGCACTTTGTGCTACGTTCTTAATATGTTTTTACCTCCATTTGTACTTTGCTTAGCCCTTATTGTTGTAATATCGAGTCATTAAGTCACAATAGGAGTCTAGGACGGTATTGGTTGTGCTTTTGTGCTTAAACGAGTTAAAAACGAAGAATTGGTTTAGAGTCCTAGTTTGAGTAAGAATCCTTATAGGACTAGGAAACCTAGTTGGATTAGGAGTTTTCATCTTTCTACGTTTTGGTCGCATTGGCGATATCTTGAGAGTCCTATTTGCATTAGGAATCCTTGTTAGACTAGGAAACGTACAATTTGGGAGAGTCATACTTGAACTCAAACTCTTATTACGAAACTTTCCTAAATGAACTTTCAGGTTCTAGTAATTTACTTGTTCTAGTAAGTTTCCTTTTTGCAAATTAGAAACTTTCCTAATCTAGTTGAGCTCATCTATTTGCATTAGGAATCCTTGTTAGATTAGGAAACGTACAATTTGGGAGAGTCATACTTGAACTCAAACTCTTATTACGAAACTTTCCTAAATGAACTTTCATGTTCTAGTAATTTACTTGTTCTAGTAAGTTTCCTTTTTGCAAATTAGAAACTTTCCTAATCTAGTTGAGCTCATCTATTACATGTCTTTTTAAGACAACAAATGTCTAGATTATGACATGATTTTCAAAATACATTATCTCTTACTATTGTTTTTCTTTTCTTATTCTCAGGTTTTGATTTAAGAGATAATTCAAGGAATTAAATTAGGAATTCAGCCGTGCAAGAGGGAATGGATGAGATAAGGCACGAATTAGAGAAGTTCAAGGAGTCCTATTCCATGTTGGAAAAGAAGAGAGCACGGCAAGACTTGAGGATGAAGCTACTCACGGTTTCAACCCATATCCAAGGAGAAAAAAGAGTCGATGCTGTGCCAATTCATTCAGGATTTAAAAGAGATTAATTTCATAATTGAAGAGATAATATCTAGAGAAAAAGGAGTTTCAGCCGTGCTATCCTTCCATTTAATCAAAGAGAGCCGTGCCTAGCAATCAGCTAGAAGATAAGAGAACAACCGTGCTATTCAAAAGAGTTTCCATTCAGCAAGAAAGAAGGAGTCAGCCGTGATCTATCTAGAGCAAAACAAGGAGATAAAGGCTGAATTTATCAAGAAAACAATGAGAGCCATTCGATCCACTCAAGCTTGAAGATCACAGCCGTGTATTCTTCATGTACCAGCCCATATGCCGAGCTGCTCTCCTCCCTTGTTGCTTCTATATATAGCACGGCTTCACTTCACAAAAAGCATCACCTCTCATTCACAAAGCTAAGCCGAACCTCCGCCAAAATACATTCAGAAAGAGCATCATCCATCACCACCACAAACCGTGTTCATCCTTTCCCTCCTCCATAATCGAATTCATCATCCTTGCCGAATCCTTCAAGGTTTCTAAAGTGTGATTCATCCATAGCTTGTATTTTACTCTTTGGTTTTATGATTTTTACGATTTCTATGTATGGATTATTGAATGTATTTTTCGGTTTTATATATGAAGAACATTATTTCAGACTTGTTTGGTTTTATGTTTTGATTGTATAAAATCATGTTTATGTATAAGGATACCGTGTATAATGATTAGGGGCAGTAGGGTTTTCAATTTATATTTAGGTTTTATTTTGATTAATTCCTTAAACTTGTGCATCTAAATCAATGCTTGAGGAAGCCACGGCCATGACTCTTCTTGGGTTGCGATTTCATTCACCAAAGTAGTATTTGATCGAGTTATGCGCTTCGTGTCTCAATTATTGCTACTTATATAGGGTTGTGATAGTTATAGGAATTTGCATGCTTAAATATGATGAGTGACGCCATGCATGTTTATATGTCTCCAATTCGACTTAATGTGTTTATGTGTTTTTTTGTGTTTATCTAATACGTTGCGTGAAGTTAGACTATTTTTTGCATATGTTTAGGATTGAACGCTTCGTTGATTCTAAATAATTATGAAGTCTTAACGATTAGATGAACCGCTTCGGGCTCTAATTAGAATTCGAATTAAGATGAACTTGGATTGATTCGAAATATACTTGTTGCCTCTTAGTTGTTTTGTGCGTGTCTTACATGTTCATGAGTAGATTTCGTGTTTGGTAATGTGATGAGTGGTAGATCAATTGTATATAAGTAATTTAAAATTTATTTATAGTAGTAGTTTTATAAATCAATCTCAAATCCCCCAATAACATGATAAGTTTTGAGTCTCCTTTGATTCCCCGGACTGAACGATCTTTGCTTATTCTATACTAACAATGATGTTTTACATGGTTTATTATAGACATTATTAGTAAGGATCTACCAGGACCATATGGTCCAGCCGTTTCACAAAATCTTCTACTATCATTATCAAGAGCATGGAAAGGAATATCATTCTCATACACCTATCATGTCAAATATCCATACATACGTTGTGTTCTTACCTTACCAAATGCATCATTGATAACTTGTTGCTTTCTTTTCTTGCTTACATTGGTTGGAGGATGAATAAAAGATGCAAATCTATCCATAGGCCCTCTAATGTCTTTTTTTTTTGCTCCCGTGATTTGAACCTCCTCCTCCTCCTCATCACCACCATTACCATTATCTTCTTCTTCCTCTTCTTATGATGTCATGTGCACTTCTTCCCTCACTTTTATATCATGGACACTCAAAGCATTTTTCTTTTCTTTCTCTTCCAAGAGAGCTTTTTTACACTTGGCGTTAGCTTCATCATTTGCTTTCTTGCATGGGGAACATTACCCTTTATACCGGTTGTCATGCCCCAAATTTTGAAATAACAAAATTCAACAGTTTAAGAGCGTGAAAATTCATAATCAAATTAAATTATTACATTATTGCATTACACAACTAGTACAACAAGTTAACACTCATAAGATGCTCACTACAACAGAGTTATCAAATTTACAAAGTTTTACACCAATGCGACTATGTATTCTCCTCTATTGCAACCTTGACGAACCTCGCCTGCCTGCAAAACCCTACACCATGGATTGGTGCACCGGGTTGTAACAAACAAATCCAATAAGCTATAAAACTTGTATGAGTAAACTGAAACTAAATGACGTCATACACTAAGAAGTTATCCTCTAAATATTATAACTAACAAAACCACTTTTCTAAAGAAAAACCACGACAATTTCCACAAGGGTATGGAAGAGGAGATACTCTCCTCTGAACATGTTCACATGCGTCTAGCGACCAATTGACAACTCATAGGCAAGTAGGAAGTATCACTTAACCTCATTCCTTAAATACACTTACTCGGCATAATGATCAACGTCATTACCCTTAACACTTAGGTAATCAGACTAGAACTCTATTCGTACTCACTCACTCACCCGGCCAAGGTGTGGGTCGTTTATGCCTAATGATCTCATTCGTAACTAAGGAGGGATCATGATCCCCTTCGTCACATATGTAATACCCCGAATTTTCGGGTTTAAATTGGTATAATTTTTGTAAATTATTAAGCTTGGTAATTCGAGTAAAATCACATGTTTTACGCCTTCACATCGATGTCTTGCGAAATGAAACTAATTTCGGAAATTTAAGGTCGAAAAACATTATGTTTTCTGTGACTCAAGAGTTGACTTTTATTTCATCGCTCATCTCTGAAAATATTCTTCACGGAAGTTGTAGGGCTCGTCGATACGAGTTTGTTGACATATGACACACCTTAATCGGATGTCGTATGTGAAAGTTGTTAACGACGAAAGTTTAGTTTCCGATTTTAGAAAGATATAAAAGGAATTTTTGGGAAAGATATAAAAGTTTACTTACCCAAAACAGAAACCGTTTTTTTTCCCGCAGCTTCTCTCTCCTCTCCCTAACCCCAATTTTCCCAGAAAAGTTCTCCGGCCGAGAACTCAGCCGTCCGGCCGCCGATTGGAGGGCCACCGGTGCCATTCTCTCCGCCTATCCATTCTCTCTCGATTGAGCCACAGCCCACGGTGAGCAAACCACCGAGCATGGAGCAGCAAGCTCGGCAGTTTCCATCGTCGATCGGCTCCTCCGTCTCCGGTGACGCCGGAGCTTGCGACCCTTTCTTATGCAGTTATTCCTACTTCTGATTCCGATCCCATATGAATTGAAGCTCAAATCGAGCTGGTTCAATCCCGATCTTCAACCACCGATCCGAGATCTTGCGGCGGCGATTTCGGCGGTCTTCGGCCGATTTGGGGTGAACTAAAGGTATGGTTACGATCTACTCCTCATGATCTTCATCTTTGATGTTGGAAGTTTGTTGATTTGATGAAATTTGGGCGGAGGTGGTGGAGGTGGTGCGCGTGCCGGCGCTTAGGGCGGCGAGTGGGAGGATGTGGGATGGCGGAGAGACGGCATTAGGCCGTATGATAGAACAAGTGGAAAAAGGGTGGAATTGGTGGCCGCAGGCAATCTCACGAGTGGTTGTTTGGGCGGCGCATAAGCACCACATGCGGTAGTTTGAGGTGGCGTGTGACCCCCATGCTCGGCCGTCTGCGGCGGTGCGTGAACAGTATTTTTGGAACATTGTTTCGTGAAAAGTATTTTCATGAAGCGTGTTTTCGTGAACAATGTTTTCACTGTAGTTAATAATCACTTGTAGGGTTACAGGTCATTTTCTAAGAACTTGTCATGCTATTAGGTGACCAACGAAATGAGTGAGGGAATCGCTCTCGGTGTCGTAGAAGTTGCACGCAGGAAATAAGGTGAGTAAATCTCACCATGAAAAGTCTACCCTTGGCGGTGACTCATATTTATGATTTCTTAAAAATAGTGAACTGTGACAACTATATAATATAGTGGGTTGTGTATGTGTACGAAAATGGTAAATACGATACATATATATGCGTTGTTATATTATGTAATGTTATAGTATTTATTTAAATTATGAGATTGTATTGTTTTCGATTAATTGTGACGGATGAGACCGGAAGGGAGGTAACGTACCTTCTGGTGTAACCAATTATTGGAGTGACTATATATATTGTTGTGCAAGAGTCACTTGGTTGTTTATGTACATGTGTGGATTGTTATATTGTACGTGGTTTTAATATTGAGTCTTGTTGAAACTTTTTCTGGTCTTCGGACGTTGTTGGCATTAAATCGGAACCAAGCCTTGGCCGGGTGTTGGTTACGATCAGTTAGAACTCTAGTTTGTTTGACGGTGTACTGCATGAGGGGTAACATATGGGTTGTCTGGGTCTCATGAGTACCCATGTTTGAAATGATATTGGGTAACATATGGGTTGCCGAGTGTCTCATGAGTACACCTGTTTTTAAATAATATTGGGTAACCAGATGGGTTGTCCAGTGTCTCATGAGTACACGTGTCTTAAAATGTTATCAGTTATATTTTCTTTGTATGTGATGTATGTTTTAATGTTGGTTTACTCATACGGGTTGCAAACCTTACCGGGTTTGTGTTTACAATCCAGGTGTACCAAATAGCTTACTCAGTAATCCAGGTGTAGGGGATAGTCCTGCATGTGGGGATTAGCAGGCTCAAATAGATTACTCGGAGGATTACTGAGGGTTTCATTCTTCTGTTTGTGGTGAGGATTGAGTGAATATTACATTTCTAATTGTTTTAATACTTGAGTGTATAAACCGGTATTGTATTATTCAAGTCAACTGAGTCATATTGTGAACTCAGTTTCGATACACTGTTGTTGTAAGATGATTTCATTATATTTGAGATTGTTTTAAAGTTATCATGGCTTCGAATTCGAATTTTTATCATTCGAAATTTCAGGGCTGTGACAACATAGGAGAGACCTAACCTATAACTACAATGTTGGTTATCAAACCAACGTCTTCACTAAGTTACATAACCAACTCAAATGTTAAAACAACTCATACAACATATCAATCTCTCCCTGATAACATTGTACGTAACTCCAAGTCACTCATGCATTAACATATTATAAAAAAAGTCATGTCAATAAACTAATTTACCGGAAGATACATTTTTTTCCTTCCGGTCATTTCTGCTAACACTAACAATTAGCTACAGTTATCAATACAATATAGCAACGTATATATATATATATTTTTATATTACCATTAAATATACATATATAAATAGACTATATCACATCAATAACAACACACATAAACCAATTTCATTCTCAACTATTAATTATAGTCCATAATCACCAAAATCTTTAAAAATCATTTTATTAAAATTTCATTTTACTTATCCATGAACCGTAAAATGATCAAGTTCACATAATTTAAAACCAAAACATATTTTTAGAACAATGAAGTTAAATTTATAATCGGTGAGGTTTACTCACCTTGACATCCCGTTGCGTCTTCTCTCAACAAGTGCTAATGCACCACATACACTACCTCAACTACCTAAACACAATGAAGTCTCGTCTTAGTAACAATCAGAAACCAATAACGCGAACTTAAACCAAACGCTCAAATCCTAATCCGAGGATTCACTCAGAACAACTCTTCCCTCAGGACCTCCCTCGGTTGCTTATGATGATTTAATGTATTGATTACCTTAAAATGAATAGAATGGAATCTAATTTCACCTTAATATACTCAATAGATAACCAAAACCATAATTTATATAGTGGCATGCTTGTATTTGACGACGAGATAAAGGGTCGACAAACAGCCCCCTCCCCTTATTACCACTGCCCAAGACCTTCCCATTGCACAAAATTGACTCATCAATAAGTGTATTATGACTAGGCGAGCATTTCCTTACCTGCAGCTACTGAAAATTTCGACAGGAAAATGGAAAGCACATGAGCTCTCTCACCACCGAGCTTCACTGCCTCAAGCTGCATCCATGTGTGACAGTGGACGTTGGAGGCCGATGTAGGAAGGACCAAAAGGAAGAGCCGAAGCTCTCTAGGTCGGTTGCACCACTAAGGATCGACGGGAACACAGTCTGTTAAGGCCGGGGTAGTCATCGTCGCTTCAAGATCTTTGAACTATGGCTCGTGGCACAAATCAAGTGAAAATGACTAGCCCAGAAATGATCGCAAGGACGAAGGGGATAATTCTGGATTGGTAGCACTACCAAAAGTTACCAAAAAAGGTGGAAATGGAAGTCGGGTCAAAATCGGGTTGGCGTCGCTCCTTACGGGCCATGATGTGCGCAAACTAATGTGAAACGGCACAAGCCACCACGATAGAGCAAGGCGGACGAACGAGACGAAGAATTTTCGACTGGTCTCGTCGCTTGAGTCAACCTGAGTTTGCCGGAAACGTTAGTTCTAGGTCGCGCGGATTCGCGTCGGGTCAGTCAGGTTTCTTTAATACTGAGAGAGAATGAGAGAAAATTTGGGCATGCGCAATAATGATTGAACCCTAGGCAATTTTTCTATTTATACTTAAAATTTTCGAAACCCAAAAACTTCTAATGATTACAACTTTTTCATATGATCTCCAAATCACGCTTACTGCGTGTTTATGAACTCGTATTGATGAGCTCTACGACTTTCGTGAATGAATTTTTCTGAGAAAACTAACGAGTTAAACATCAACTCTTTGACCCCTTACTGTAATGTTTCCGAGTAATTATTCGCTAGAACACTTCTATTTAGGGGTGGGCACGGGACGGGATGAGACGGGACGAGGCTCATCCCACGTCCCGTCCCACTCTTTTGAATTGGGACGGGATCGGGATGGGACGAGGGTTTTTAAGAATGCATCCCACTCGGGATTAATCCCGGTTGGGACGGGACGAGATCGGGACGGGACAAATCCCACATTCCTATGAAGTTAAATAAAAACCTTTATTTTTACTTTTTCATTAACAAAATAACATTTAATAATGAAATTTTAACAAAAACAAATATATGTTATGTTCAAAATATTATAATTTACCATTATTATTTGAGTTGATATAATTTTGGAGTTATTAAGAACATAAATTAGTTTCATTTTAATACAAATATATAAGAATTTTTAAGTTTTAATTAAAGGTGGGATGGGACGGGAAGAAGCGGGATATAAATTATTCGTCCCACGTCTCATCCCACTATTATGAAACGGGACGGGATCGGGACGGGACTAACGGTTTTAGACCTCCGTCCCGTCCCTACGAATTTCGGGACGGGATCAGGATTTCCGTTTTTATGCCCACCCCTACTTCTATTTTCTCCCTCTTATTATATAACCAGACCACCACCAATTTAATAATCTCCCAAAAGAAATTAGAAATTAATAATAAATTTCCGGGATATTACACATGTTTTGTGATCCTTCAATCGAGTTAATCCACAAGTACTAACTCTCTTGTGACACAATGTGCAAGTAACCACATTCATCTTAGTACGATCCTCACAATACCCATAGTCCCAACCAACATCACTTGAAGCCGGTCTCCATAATGATTCAGAATTTTCTTGTGAAGGGGTAGACGTAGTGGTTATTGGAATAGAACTGGTTGCATTTGATGAATCTATTGGGAATGTGTATCATGAAATTGATGATGTTACTCATGTGAGCATAAAATTGGATTGCAAACCTTTCTGGTTTCTGAAATTTTTGGTCCAGAAGAAGGAATGCCTGGAGCTGTTTTGGCGTCGAGTGAAGTTTTCACAGATACATATGGAATTCTAGAGTTCGGAGATGACACATTAGATGATTATATCGGAAGGACTGCAGTTGTTCTTACAAATATTAAAGACAGAGGTGGGGGACTTGCTCACCAACCCTTCGAAATTGTGTCTGGGGTCAATTCTGTACAGGATGAGCAAGTCGTTAAGACAGAAAAGAAGCATCATTGTGGGTTTGATGGGGAAATTGATTTCAAACCTGGTAATCGCTTACAATTTACCTTTTCTCTAATAATTGCCTTGATTAAATTTTGAAAGTGTGGATATATTGAGAAAAATATGAGATGGTTTATCAAGGTTTCAGTGACTAACTTTAGAAATGGGTGCTTGAATTTTCTCCATGACCAGATTCATATCTCTAGTGACATTAAATTGAATAGTTTGTTGGCCATGGAAAATGAGAAATGCATAATTGTCCGCTGTTGTAGTTGCTCTATGGGATGAAGGAGTTGCTGCTATATGTTGGAGTGATACACAGAGAGACTAGTCACATGATTCAAACATTTTTAAGTCTTGAAGTAGAAGTACATTTGTCCACATGTGCTACCATTGAATTTGGTCTTATACCTACTTAATTTGAGCAGTATGTTAATTGGAAACTTCATAAGTCTTCTTCTCGAGAACATGTTGGGGAACAGTGGGCATGAAATGCTACTTCAAAAATCTGATGTTGTTATGCTTGTCAGCAATGATGCAAAGTTTGTTGCTCCGCTAGTAACCAAGCTTGTTATTGAGCATGATGATATTTTTATTATGGGCTGCACTAGGCCTCCAGAGAAGCAACCAAGGCATGTAACTGTGGAAAAAAGCTGTTTGTGAAAGCTGAAAGGGTGCTCGAGAAAATATGGGAGCAGTGGAAAACAAAAATGAATGTCAGACTCGTAAGTGAAGAGGATGCAAAAGAACTGAAGTCTACTGTCAAGGAAGAGTTCTAGCTTTACAGTGAGGTGCTAGTATGTTTATTAAAGACACATAATCAATATTTACCTGCTGAGAACAAATTGGTAAAAATGAATTTGCTTCTTGTTGTTAAGTTGGGAAAAATGGAGAAAATTATGGAATTGATGTTTGACGCCAGTTGGGAGAGATATAAATTCTTAGTAATTTCTGCAGAAAATGACAAGGGTACTGAAGACTTGCATGTTGAATCCTTACTCGCTATGTTGGGAGTCATGTTCAATTATCAGAAGGGCAAATTATAAAAAGATAATCTCTCACCTTACATTAGAAAAAAAATCATTATTTATGAATTAATTATAAAAAAATTAACAAAATTAGAATAAAAAAATCAATTTAAAAATATTTTCTGGATTGTTTTACCCTTTTTCGTCCGGCGAAAAATATTGACGAAATTGGTACCGTTAGAAAGATCTCGCTCCCCTCTTTCATTTGATATACTACCCACTCCGAATCGACCAACCGTACAAGGCGCAATAACCATCGCAAAGGTTGCCACAATCGATGGTGGTGCTCCAAGCAATTCCAGCGAAACCGAAGCTCAAGGTTCCCTAATTCTAGCTATTCTCTTCATTCTAAGCATGTTTATATCAATCTCATTTAAATTTTAACAAAATTTCGCATATTTCTACATTTTCTCTCGACATGTCACACCTACTGTCACAACCACTGTCACAGACACTGTCACACTACCTTTTACACTAACTGTCACACCTACTGTCACAACCGCTATCACACTCACTGTAACAAAAGTTGTCACACTATCTATTTACACTAACTGTCACATCACCTGTCACAACAGCTATCACACTACCTGTCACAACCACTATCACACTACCTATTACACTAACTGTCACACACATTGTCACACCTACTGTCACAACCACTATCACACACATTGCCCATGTCACAACCTCTATCACACTACCTATTACAACCCCTGTCACACTACATGTTACAACCCTTGTCACACTTCTATCACACTACCTATCACACTCACTGTCACAACCTCTGTCACAATACATGTGTAACAACCCCAAAATTTCGAGCTTAAAAACTCAAAATTCTAAAGTCGTTAAACACAAAATAATCTCAAAATATATCGAAATCATTAAATTGTAACAGCGGATCAATTCTGAGTTCTCAATACAACTCAGACAACCAATTATTACAACCCAAATTTATAATCCATACATAAAATGGAAATGTAATAATCCTCACAAATCACTCACAAATCTCACAAATGAAATTACACAAATTCTCACACACAAATCCACGCTAAAACCTCACCACAAGAAGGATACGAACGACTTCGAGCCTCTGTAGTCGTCACTCAACCTCCACTAATCAGCACCTGCGGAATTATCCCATACACCATCGAATTGGTGCACCGGGATTGTAAACACAAACCCGGTAAGCTTATAGCTCGTATGAGTAAAATCAAAATATAATTCGCATATCAAAATATACGAAAGATCACAAAACAACAAATATAAATGCCCTCATGAGTCAATGGTCAGCCCATCTGGTTGACCCAAAGAAATATGAAATGAAACGCTCATGAGAAAATTAAGTAACCCTTCTGGTTACTCAATGCATTTATAAAACGGGTACCAAGAACGCTGGTACACATCTGTTACCCCTCTCGTAATACACCGTTGATATTGGATAGCCACCCGCTACATAACATCCAAAATAAACTGAGTACCCATGAGCAGATAACCACCCGTTACCTCACATGCAGTACTAAGGCAGACAGACTAGAGCTCTAACTGTATTGTAACTTTCGCCCGGCCAAAGGCTAGGTTTCGACTTGCCAAACACGTACAATAATCTCCCATCATATTGTACCAAAAATCAGGTCCGAAGACAATTCACATTTTACAATCTCAATGTTAAAAATCACGTACAATAATCTCACATCATATTGTACAATTCAAATCACATGCTCAATATAATCACAATAAAATCATAACAGTATATTATATAGCAAACTATATATATTCGTACTTATTTACCATTTATACAATACATATATAGTCCACTATATCTTATACATGTCATATTTCACCACACATGCTCAATACACAAACTTCCGTCATCGAAATGACCATTTCTAATGAATTAATAACAGTATATAACATAATGAATTATATATATATGTACTTATTACCATTATACAGTATATATGTAATCCACTAAATTGTATACATGTTGTAATTCATTATTAAATACTCTTGCAAAATCTTGAATCACCGCGAGGGTAGATTCGTAAATATGTGAGATTTTACTCACCTTATTGACTTGAGCGTAATCCCACAATTCCCGAAGATAATTCATTTCCTTGATTTAACGATCACCTTGAAAAGATAAGAAAAGAATTTAGAATCGTTTCGTAAACCTTTAAATGCCGAAACAGTAATAATCGGTTACTGTTCAGCAATTTTCGGTTTTACGAAATTATTGTTCAGTGTTACTGTTCACTGTTACTATTCACGGTTACTGTACAAATATACAATTAATACGTATTTCTGTACGTATAAATATTATATACATATTTCTGTACGTATAATTATTATATACGTATTTCTGTACGTATAAATGTTAATATGTATTTCTGTACGTATAAATATTTAATACGTATTTTTGTACGTATAAATATTATATACGTATTTCTGTACGTATAAATATTAATACGTATTTTTGTACGTATACGTACTATTTAAATGTAAATACAATCTCAGTAAATAAAATTTACTAATTACCTTTTACAAATTACTTTTTACATTTACTGAAAAGTAATTTATATTTACATTTACCGAAGGTAAAATTTAATTACATTTACCGTAGTAAATAAAATTTACATTTACATTTAAGTAAATTACCAAAATACCCCTATCGGAAAACACTGTCACACCGCCGCACGTGGCGGCGCGTGGGGTACACGCGCCACCTCTGGCAGGCAGCGCGTGGGGCCCACGCGCCGAGCCCAAAACCGGCGCGTGTGATGTCACCACCACCCCAAAACCCTCCTCCTTTCTCCCCTCTTCCTCTCTCCGGTCCTAGGCCGCCTCCTACTCCTCCCAAGCTCCTCCACGCGCCGCCTCTAGGCGGCGGTAACCCTCCCCTCTATCTCACTCCGATCTCACTCCAAACACACAAAAAAATCATCACAACAATCACACAATCGTTCCTAGCATGTATCTCACCTCGATTCGATGGTGGAAAGCTCGCCTTGAGCTCGGTGGTGGCGAAGAAGATCGGTGCCGAACTTGCAGGAGCTCGGCGTGGCTTCTTGGCGACGGTGGCGGTTGCGTCCTGGCCAGGAGGGAGAGAAGTCGAGCTTGCGGTGGCCTAGGGTGTGGCCGTGTGAGCCACGGAGGGCTGAGGGCGGAGGTCAGGGGAGAGAGAGAGAATCGCGAGGAGAGAGAGAGAACCGAGAGAGAGAGAGAGAGATGATGGAGGCAGAGGGAAGAGAGAGAGAGGGTTTTCCAATTATGGAAACCCTAATCTCATAATACTCTATTTATACTAGTTTCCAAATCGGAAACTAACTTCCGAAGTTAATAACTTTTACATACGACGTCTGATTCGAATGCGTCACATATCCACGAACTCGTATTGACGAGTTCTACAACTTTCGTGAAGGAATTTTTCGCAAACGATCGACAGAACAAAAGTCGATATAAACGTTACGGAAATGTAACGTTTTTCAATTTAAACGTTCCGAGAACGTTTCCGTTTCTCGTTTACTAACGTCGCAACCAATCACATTCATTCTAAATAAAATTCGAAATTTTATAGAATTCAAATCAAACTAACATTGTTTGAAATTTAGGGTTATTACAACATGTCACACTGTTTTTTTTAAAGAAGAAGACTATAAATAATGAACCTTTTGTTTATTGTTATGTGATCTTGAACTAATATGATCCACATATCGACACTTATGTTGTCGTACAAAACACCACCAGTCACACTGCTTGTCACACTAGCTATCACACTATCTGTCACATTGCCTATCACATTAGCTATCACAGTATCTGCTACACTACATGTCACAGCACAAAGTTAGTGTGACTGATATTGTGGCTGGTAGTGTGACAGGTAATGTGACGGATAGATTAGTCAGCTATATTTCCAGTCACAAAACCAGTTACTCAAATCTATGAAATCAGAAACTAACATTCAAAACTGGGCACCCAAAATCTACTTTGGCACCCATGTCATCTTCTCCAATCGTTGACTTCATGTTAATTTCTCATATGCCTTCCTTCTGCCATATCAAACACGTCCCCGCATCTCCGACGGTCGTCGTCCCCGCACCTCTGAACTTGTACCCGCACCTCCAACGTCGTCGTCCTCGCGCCTCCGATCTCCTCCCCGCGCCTCCGACCTACTCCCCACACCTCCGAATTTGTACCCGCACCTCCGAACTCGTCCTCGCGCCTCAGATTGTGGATTTCATAATAGTGAGAAAACAAAGAGACAATGACATTGACTGTAATTTTTGTGAAAATTTTGGGGCAACACTATAATGGTTTTAAAATTTGGACTTTTTTATTTCATGGGTTAAATGTGACTTTTTTTATAAGAAGCCCTTATTAGAAGTCTCCTCAATTATTCTTATCTTTTGTCGATTTGTTTAATAAATATGGGATGTAGATAAGGTAATAAATATTTGAAAAGCCAATCAGCCTCAAGAAGTCAAGATAACAAGAAGGATCCTTCGGGTAAGTATAGTCTCCGCAAGCTAATCATTATGTTGATTATATCTTTGATCAATGCTTCCTAAACCTTTTTGAGAAAACTCTGTTGGTCATTGCCCAGGAGACTTTTTTTCTTGTGGTTTTTGATCGAAGAGTTATAAATATAAGATTTAAGAAGTTTTAAATACACACTCATAAACTCTTGATACACACCTTTATTATTCAATAATTCAAATAATATTTTGTATGTATACTGAATGACCAAAATAAGTACATGTAATAATTCAGAAAATTTAAAAACAAATTAAATTATCAAAACTAAGAATTTATTTTTAGAAACAATTAAAATAAGAAAATTTATAGACAAATTTAAATTAATATATATTATGATGGAAAATTTAGAAGGAGATTCAAACAATTAATTTATTCCTTAATTTTCACCGAAAAAAATCATTTTTATTTTTAGAATCTCAAACAAGGTAATTTATGAAAAAGAATTATAATTTTTCATCCTTCATTAAATTTCATCTTCATACATTCTTAATAAAGAAATGTTCATCTTCTTCAAACAATCAATTCATCCGTTTCTCTTATATATATATATATATATATTATTCATGTTGTTTATCATTTTTATGGTTAAATAATTTGAAAAAAAAATTGCAATCTATAATGATTCGTAAGAACAAGCAAGAATTGATATGAACATCTATAAGATGTTAATATATATATACATGTTAATATACTAATCACTATAAAAAGTAGCCTTATATATCTAAATAATGACATATTTTTTGATTTTTTTATTTAAGGGTATTTTAGGTTTTTTATGTGGTGTATTTAGTAAAAATATTGGAATGAGAATTGAAATAGGTGGTGTATTAGTATATGTGTGTATTAAGAGATTTGAGGATTGTATTTTAAATCTCTCATAAGATTTTTACTGGACAAAAATATATTTTGGAGATTATGGTCTCTCTAGCATGTATTTATTGGAATACATAAAGTAAAAAATTATCCTCTATCATTTCTTTCATATATGAACTAATGAATTACTTCTACTGGAATTCTTTGGTTTAATTATGCCGTTAATAATTATGATAATACCATTAGTACGTAATACACAAAGTAAACATATATAAACATAAACATCAATCAAAAATCAAGTCAATGGAGAATAATCCAAGTCTTTAGGCCACTTGTCTGTCTTGAATATTCTAAACAACTTCCTGGAATCGGACAATTGGGTACTTCAAGTATTTTATTTTTTACTTTTTTTTGTATTTGAATTGTTTGTTGAAATTTCTCAATGCTTTTTTCTCCCAATAGATCAACTATTCTAAGTTGTCTATTTAGATGAATAAATGTAAAGCTTAGCTAGGCTGCTTCCAGCAACCTTCAATGCGCTCCTCCTATAGCTACAGCCTGTTATATATATAGTTGGGAGTTACTTGTACTCAAACTGCAAAACATAAAATCACTGCACAGAATAGGCTACTCACAAGTACTAGCTAGCCCAAAAAATGTATCCTTCAGCTCCTGACCATGAGAAATATGCAGGTGATCAAGATCAGTACTATATTCCAGGTCAGGTTCCAGCTTTGAGTCCTCATGGTGCAGCAAGAGGCTATGCTCCTCCATATGTCGTCAGCACGGTGCGATCTGCTCGTCATGTAGGAGGGGAGTGGTCAACTGGCCTTTGCCATTGCTGTGATGATCCTGCAAATTGTAAGTGAAAGACGTACAGTGGTCGTCTGTAGTACGTCTATATATATATATATATGGTTAATTGAAGTCTTTACGACTTGTTGATTTTGTTAGTTTCCGAGTCTAACGGAATACTGGTTTCGATTTGATCAACTTTGTAGGTCTGATAACTTTCTTTTGCCCCTGCATCACATTCGGTCAGATAGCTGAGATAGTGGATCAAGGTTCCTCATGTAAGCAGCAACTTTACTTCTACTTGGTATCACAGTGAAATATACTCGTCTTAATAAAATATCCATGATTGCAGCTTGTGCTCAAAAGGGAACTTGTTATGGGATCCTTCTTTCGACTACTGCTCTTGCTTGCTTGTACTCGTGTTTCTATCGGTCAAAGTTGAGAGGTCAGTACGACTTGGAAGAAGCACCTTGTGTGGATTGCCTAGTTCATTTCTGCTGTGCTACCTGCGCACTTTGTCAAGAGTACAGAGAGCTTAAGAATCGTGGGTTTGATATGGGAATAGGTAACACCTTAATTTCTCCCTTTTTTTTGGTTGTTATTCTTGTGCGTTTTCTTTTTTTGTTAGCTAAAGATTACTACTAGCTAATTGATTAATTCATCAATTTGCATCTCCCATTAGAATGACCATGCCAGTATGACATCGGCGGTCAATTAATTTTAGGAACAATATATGCATTTTCGCTATATATACTGCAAAACTACACTTTATAGATCACTACAAGACACCTCAATACATCATATTTAGGAAGAGAAGACGTACTTGTGTCACTAGACAAAATTAAAAGGTAATACTTATCTGAAGTGATGTTAAACTCGTGTTTTAGCTTGAACATGGATGCTTGTTAATTAGCTAGGGTCATTATGAGGCTAGGGAGGTACATGTACGTCTAGGAAATGGGAGCTAAATTAGAATCGAAAGCTTATTATGGGCAGTGTAATTAGTACTATAGAGTTTCAAGGAACGTTTGTTTGTATGGTATCGCTATGTATCTGTAGAGTGATTAAAGAATCAAAAGATCCTATGATGTGAAGTTTTGCGATACTAATTTTTTGTTTGTTCGATGTTCTAGCTAGTAGCTACGACAAAAACCGTAACCCTGTGTACCAATACGTATACGACCTAGCTTGTTTTCCAACCATTAGAAAACTGAAGGTTCATGTCAAGGGACCATCAAATAGTTTTATAGCAGATAGTTTCTGCAATATAATATTTTCAATCAGTAATGAATATGAATATATGTGTGTGTCTGTATTTATCTTTATGAAGGTCAAGTTTGTTCAGCTAGATCATTACAATCGTTATCCTTATTTAATTTATACAACCTGTGCCACAATATAATAATTATATGTTGCTGGGTTTGTACTGAAACTTCATAATGATATGATCTCCGGCCCATGCATTGACCATTGATTCTGTACGTAAATTATTAATCGATCTTTTATTTGGTTCGCTTCTGGGCGATTAATATGTGCATGTTGATTTGTTTGGAAAATTATGAAGGTTGGGAAGCCAACATGGAGAGACAAAGGCGAGGAGTTGTTCAACTTACTCAAGCTCCGATTCCGGCACAGGGCATGACAAGATAAAAAAGAGAAAACAAGAGAAAAATTGTGCGGAATTGAATATGGCACCGGTATATATCAGTGTATAACCGGTATCACTGATTTCTATTATAGTCCTTTATGATGTTCTCATTTTTGAGAAAAAAAAATCTTATGCTAGTTTCGGGAGTTTACCATATGTTATTGTTGAACTATAAACTATTATAATACAATTACATATTGTGAAATTTGGGTGCTGAGTTCTTTCTAGATAGCAAATATACTGTAAAATTTTGCGGAATTTTCTTAGGTACCTTGAGGTATGTGATACCTTTATTTACCGATATCACAACAAATTTGTTGTCATTGTGGTAATCAGGGTGATGTTTTGGATAAACACAGTTATATTAAATGTAATTACTTCACCTATAACATTTTATAAGATTATGAACAAATAGTTGTAATATGGTAAATTTGTTTAATTATTTGTAAATATAAAAAACACATATTGTAATTTTGTTCTCAATAATGTAAATTTAATTCAATAAAATTGTATTTTTAGTTCAAAAAATTGTAATTAAGAATATGCTAGACCTTAAGATATTGTAAAGGACCCTTGATTTTGCGGACATTTATAACATAATTAACAAAAACCAGCAGTACTACGTATCTTGCAAGCATAGATGCCTAAGACCTTCATGGCGTACATTTTTGGATTTAGGCACAAGAAAACTGCATGCACGCCTAAGACTTTTATGGCACCCATTTCTCGTTCCAAGTCCCAAACCAACCAAAAAGGCCAACGGTAAACAAGTCCACAACATAAGAGAATAACTAAGAATTATTTTCAGTTTACACCTATAAATTTTACACTCAAAATCAGTTCACCCTTTAAACTTTTATTTTAATTAGTTTACCCCATATACTTTCAAATGACATCAAATAAGGACAAAATTCATATTTTTATATGGATTATATCGATATTTATGCTACGAGACCTAATTTTAAAGTTGTAGTGTTGTTGTAAAATTATTAGGAATTTTGTTTTGGTCTTGCATATATGATTTGAAGCATTCATTTGATAGTTTTTATCGGATTTTAACCAATAAAACCTGTTTTGATATTATTTGAAAATATAAAGATGAACGGATTAAAATAAAAGTTTAAGGAGTGAATTGATTTTAAGTGTAAAATTTAGAAAAATAAACTGAAATTTATTCAATAACTAAATAAGGATCGGACGATCACTAGCCTCATCTACGTACACCTCGCTCGGACCAGCAAAGGCCAGAGCTCTAGCAGGTGGCTGAGCTGCTTGTACAATTGTACTGTTATAGTCTCCATCTACCACCATCAACACTGCCGGTGTATTTCGTAACTTCTCATATAATACACATACATCTCAATTTTTTCTTGTTGATCAAGGTGAAGATAATATTTTAACGTGACTCCCCCCCCCCCACCAATTAGCTCACAGTCTTGTCTCTTGGAAAGTTATAATATGTGTGTGAAAAGAAACCTACAATAAAAGTCCAGTTTGTTTATTATACATACGATGTTATATATCTCACATTTGACGGTTGATAATATATATTATTTTTCTGATCCTACTCACAAAACAATGTCGACTATCATATATGGGATATATAGCATGCATCAATGTATACTAGAATTTTCCACACAAGTCAATGAAGATATATTCTAGACAAATTTCATTTTTCATTTTTGCAAATTTATCTTAGAGTTTCTTAATCAGCTTTTTTCCAATAGACTCTACTAATTAATTTTGGTTGTCTCTATCAGATGAATATATAAGCCTATGGCTGCTCCCACCAAACTCCTCCTATGCAGGCCAGTAGTATATAGTTGAGAATCAATTAGCAACATAATCAATTAAGTAGCCAGCCCAAAAATAATGTATCCTACAGGTGATCATGATCACCATGTACCAGGTCAGGTTCCAGCTTCTAGCCCTCATGGTGTAGCAAGAGTCTATGCTCCTCCATATGTAGTTAGTACTTAGTACGGTGCACTCTGCTCGTCACGTAGGAGCGGAGTGGTCAACTGGTCTTTGCCGTTGTTGTGATGATCCTGCAAACTGTAAGTGAAAGAGAGTCGTTGTCATTAGTGATCGAGTTAGTATGTTTACGTACGCATATGAGTATATATAGTCTTGATCAATGATTTTGTTAGGTTAGTATTTGTTTCTAATCGAATGGTGGTTTCGATTTGATCAATTTTGAAGGTATGATCACTTGCTTTTGCCCTTGTATCACATTCGGCCAGATAGCTGAGATAGTGGATCAAGGTTCCTCATGTAAGCAGACACTTAACCTCTACTAAATTGATGTACTCCGATCACAATCCATGTCTTTAAGTTGCGTCACAATAAATATTTTGAGCCTCTCCACCCTTTTCTAATTGATTTATTTACGGATTGGAGGACAGTGAACCTCGATCTATAACAATATGTGTCAGCTATTGTAGACCAATGTCAATTTATCTGTTTTGTTGCTGGTGTGCATGCATGAACAGGTTGCTGGGTTTGAATTAAAACTTCATAATGAAATTATCTCCATGCATTGACCTACATTGTTATCTGCATGTTATTAATCTTCTAGCTAGGTTGTCATTTCTTTGCGACTAATATATATATGTTGGTTGGAAAAATAATGAAGGTTGGGAAGCCAACTTGGACAGACAAAGGCGAGGAGTTATTCAAGCTCCAGTTGCACCAGGCATGACAAGATAAAAGAGGAGAGGAGATAAATTATGCAGATGGCACGAATCGCGCTCGGTTCGATATTAGATCTTGTGCACTGTTTATATGATATTCAATCTTTGTATTTTGCCCATCTGTTCTTGTTGAACTTCATTATAGAAGTACATATATACACATGCATGCATGTTGTGAATAAAAGACCCAATTAAGTTAGCTAGCAAATGAATAATTTGAATTTGTAGTTTTCCTACGGTAGTGTGTATATTTCATTTATGATTGACGTACAACTAGTGCATTGCACTTTAAGTTGTTTATATTTCTATAATTCCATCAATATGTTGCAATGACAGATCTAAGATTCAAAAGTTAGGTGAGCGGAGACAAAAATAACATCAAGAATATGTAAAAGTTAAATAATTTTTCATACAATATTTATCAATAATTTGAAGATAAGAATTGCAAATCAAAAGTGTCCATAAGAATTATTATATACAATACTCTAGTTGAATTGCACTTTACCATCTCTAATAGACTGATTAATCATTGCTAAATCAACATTGTCTACATATTTATTTTCAATGTAAAACATCATACAAACGGAAAGGTATCTGTATTTCATCTTATTTCTAATCATCTTATTTCTAAGCCTAATAGACTATCATCACTACACCAAAATATTAAATAGCAATGGTTAATAGACAATGCACGCCGAAAATAACCATTGTCTGAAGAAAATTGCTAGACAATGCTTTTTTTGTACCATTGTCATGTAATATTTAAGACAATGCTTATATTGTGGCAAAGAATAACATTGTTAGCATTTATCTTTTAAGACAATGCTTTTTGTACTGCCCATTGTTTGACTATGAATTGTAGACAATGGTTCTTCTCATTTCTCTGACTATTATCTAAATTGTCTCAGACAATATCTGTTTAACAATGTTTGGTTGTGATCTTTAAACCCATCGCTTACACATATTAGTAACAATGGTTTTTTGAACAAATCTATTGCCTTGAAAACCCTATCACTTCCCTCCGGTTTAGATTTTTTAACACTTGCCAAAAATTTCCCCCTCATTTTTTCCTCACTTAACCCTAGCATCTATGTCATTTTTAGACCAGATCTGAAACCAACGAAACATCACTAAGGCTCGCAAACACCCATTAACCCTTAGCTCATAAACACCCATTAACCCCCAACGTCTTTCTCTTAAAAAACCAAGTCAATCCCGAGAGAAAGACACGCTCTTACCGCAAAAACCCTCTAAATCTATTTCTCTCATCATGAGAAGGTAGTCACATCAACCTCCTTCATCGCCGATGACGCCGCTTGTAGTTATCGACTCCGCCGCAGCCGTTCGCAGTCGTCGACTTGTGGAGGAGTTGCTATTGCTGAGAAGGTAATGACATTGGGTTTTCTTACTTCATTGAAGTTTCTCTATTGCTTGAAGTTTCTCTGTTACTTCATTGAGTTTTAGTTCTTTGCTTGAAGTTTCAGCCGTCAGCGTGAAATGTATTGCTCGGGAATAAGAGATTTCCTTATTCTTTGATGGCTTTTGGAGGCTGCCTGTCACTGTTTTATGGTGTTGGTCTGATGAGAGCTTTGCTACTTGTCACATTGTTTTTCATCTTCTGGTTTTATACATTCCAGTGTATGATAATATCATCAATATGTTGTTACTCATACAATTATTGCTACCAGAAGGGAATCAAATCCCTAGTTCTTCCTACATTGCCGAAAAGTCATTAGTTGCCTTGAGAATGGACTATGAAAAGATACATGCATGTCCTGGTGACTGTATGTTATATAGGGGTGATGATAAAGATGCAAATACATGCCTTACTTGTGGTCAGTCTAGGTGGAAGTTGGGGGAAGATGAGATAGAGCAAGTCAATATTCATGCGAAAGTTTTGTTTTACTTTCCACCTATACCTAGATTTAGGAAGATATTTCAGTCAGTGAGTACATCTAAAACTCGGCATGGCATGCTGAAGAGCGTGTAAAAGATGATAAAATGAGTCATCTGGCTGATTCAACTACTTGGAAATTGGTCGATGACAAATGGCCTTCTTTTGGTATAGAGGCTAGAATCTAAGGCTAGCTCTCTCATCTGATGGTTTTAATCCCTTTAGTTCACTTTCTAGTAAATATTCTTGTTGGCCTGTGATACTAGTCACATACAATCTTCCCCCGTGGTTGTGTTTTAAAAGGAAGCATATGATGCTCACTTTGTTGATTTCCGGCCTAAAACAACCTGGAATGACATTGATATGTACCTCTAACCTTTAATAGATGATTTAAAACTGTTGTGGAATGGGGTTGAGGAAGTATATGACTCTTACATAAAACAGTACTTCACTTTAAAAGCTGTACTTTTTTGGACAATAAACAACTTTCCTGCATATGGAAATTTGTTCGGAAACATCGTACATGGCTACAATGCTTGCCATATTTGTTTAGATAATACAAAACCACATAGGCTTAAGAGCGGAGGGAAGTGTGCTTACCAGCGACACCAGAGATTTTTACCGCGTCATCATCCATATCGAAATCATGCAGATGCTTTCGATAATACAAAAGAAGTTGATACTGGTCCTATTCCATTAAGTGGAGAGGAAGTTCTAAAGAGAGTAGAAGGTTTGTCGGTGAAGTTTGGTATACCTTCGCCTAAAAAAATGCTTGTAAAGGTAAGAAGGGTAAAACTAGGCGAAAAAAGGGTGGTAGAGTGGGAGGTCGAAATCAGCTTCCAAATGGTGGTCCAGATGCTATTAGACCTTGTTGGAAGAAGCAATCTTGTTTCTTCCAACTTGAGTACTGGAAGTATCTTCCCAACTCGCATGTTATCGATGTCATGCATCAAGAGAAGAATATTATCAAGGCATTGGTAGCTACATTGCTCAATATTACCGGCAAGACAAACGATGGTGTCAATGCTCATTTAGATATGGTTAATATAAGACCTGGTTTCCAGCTTATTGAAACGGGTGAAAAACGTTCGAAGCTGCCTATGGCTAGTTGGAACTTAAAGTTAGCCGAAAAGAAATTTGTGTGCAGTTCTCTTTTTGGTATGAAGCTGGCTGATCGATTTTGTTATAATGTCAAGAGTTTAGTGTCCATGCAGACCCTACAAGTTAATGGTATCAAATCGCACGATTGCCATATAATGCTCCATCACTTGCTCCCTATTGCAATTTGTTCAGTATTACAGAAACCAGTGAGATATGCCATCATTAGATTATGTCACTTCTTCAAAGCCATTACCAGTAAGGTCATAGATGTTGACAAACTTAAAAAAAATGCAAGCTAACCTTGTTGAAACAATCTGTGACCTTGAGAAATTCTTTCTTCCTTCATTATTTGATATCATGATACATTTGTCTTTCATCTTGTGAGGCAAGTAGAGCTATGTTGCCTTATTTTTTTTTATTGATATACCCATTTGAGAGGTACATGATGACCTCCAAAGGCTATGTTGAGAATTATGCTTGTCCAGAAGGATGCATTGCTGAGAGGTACATTGTTGAAGAAGCAGTGGAATTTTTGGCAGAACATTGCTATGAAGGAACTGTTGGAGTTCCGGTTGTTGACAATACATGCAGACCTTTATCTGGTGCAGTTATGATCAGACCAACATCAAATCAGCTGAAGCTAGCACACTTGTGTGTCTTGTAAAATACATATGAAGTGAGGCCCTACTTTGAGTAAGTACTATTATGTTTTAACTTAAATAATTTTCTTGTAATACCTGTTGCATGAACATGTGTTTTAATTACTAAGAATTTGCATTTTGATATATATATTTTGCAGTGAACACATGGTGATTTTGAAGCAACGGTTTCTAGATGATGAGAAGTGGTTAAAAGAGGAGCAAAATTCAACTTTTGATGAATGGATACATAGCAAGGTCTGAGCAATGACTATGATTAGTAATTTATCAATTCCTAAGCCATATAACTAAATATATCTCTCTAACTGTACCTGTAATATTTATTTGTAGGTTGCATCACAACTTGTCAATGAGGAACATAATGTGTCAGAACATATTAGGTGGATTACTGATGGTCCTAATACTGAAGTGCTATCCTTTGTCGCCGACAAAATTTATGGTGTTAACTTCAGCACCAAGGATCGGGATGATGTCCATCAAGTTCAATGCAGTGGTGTTTCCTTGTTCGCTAATGCAATGCTGATCTCTAGTGGCAAGGATCAGATTCATGTTAACAATGACACAACTCTACAGAGTAATTAGAGAGATATGATGGTAGCTAGACTATCACAGCTTTAGAGTACCAATATTTTTGTGTGATTGGGTAGACATTGACAAGGGCATTAAAATAGATGACCTAGGCTATACACTTGTCAATTTAAATAAGTTAGGCCACTTCAATGATGCTTTTGTGTTAGGTACTGATGTGAGGCACATATGCTATGTAGATGTCCCTTTAAACACACAATGGTCAGTAGTTATAAGATGTCCTAAAAGGGATTACTTCCTTGGTCATGATGATGACAAAGTTATTGAACTCGAGCAAGATATGGCTGCAAGAGTTTTGCTAACTGTAACGCCCCAAACTGCACCTCACCAGCTTAAGTACGTCACAGTGCCGCGAGTCGATAAAACTTAAACTAAAAACTTAATTTATATTTTAAAGAAATACAAGGCAATTTGTATAAAACAATTTACAAGTATCGCAATGGAAGCTTAAAATAATTTTGAGGTGAAAATCATTTCATATAGGAAATACATTTGTCCGTTCAAAACTTGATACAATTGATATTCCAAAATAACGAACTGGAAGAAAGAAATACCAACAAAGCTAAACAAGGAACTAACTTTAATTAAGTTCTGAAGACTACAAACAATGAGATAGAATCTACAATGAAAATCGAGAAAAAGTTTAACAGAACCTGTATAACCCACCCTGCCCCATCCTTCACTATCTCGTATCAGTGCTAGTACCTGCAGACACACTGGTGTAAGGTTTCTCGATTAGCTTTGAAATTTTTTTTAGGTACCCAGTGTAAAACCAATTTAAATAAATGAGTAAATAAATGACAAACTTTCATAAACATCTTTTAACTCGAGAATTGGTGCAAGATACTCAATACATACGGGCCCGAAAATCCAACATTTCCCGATGACCGGTTCTATAGAGCTACTACACGACATTACCTCAGATAAGTTGTACCAGGTAAGCGTAGCAAGAGCGTCCAGTACCACACCAGCTACACAATGTTTCGAGTCCGTCCTTAAGATCGGAACCCGCACGACTAGTGTAATTAAAATCCTCCAGAGGTTAAAGGGATTGAACCTAAGGAAGTCAGTGTCACCCCTCGCTCGTAAGCCATCACAACCACTCATGGTTCGGTAAATACATAAAGTATTAAAACAACCAAACCAAAATATGCACCATTTATAAATAAAAATGTAAAGAGCTCTAATCGGGATAAATATTGAATCCCTACCTGGATTCCAGTGCTTTCCCTCGCGCACTCCGCGAGTCACAAGCTTTCCACTTTTTCGCTCATCGGGTAACTGGAGTCCCTAGTCCGACATTACAATCATTAATGACTTGACCACAGTCATATATTATCACGACGACTAATAAATCGTCTAATCTGAGAATTGACCAAATCAAAGCGAAAACACACTTTCAACGAATACAAATCGATAACGCAATATCGACAGATACTTATGTATTTACTTTTATCTTCAATATTTGTCGCATAGTAATTAAATAAAATTTACTATGTACACCCATTCAATTTCTACCATTTCACCATAAGGTAAATAAGCAAACAAGGTACACAAGTACCATATCAACTTCTTAAAGCATGAGCATGGTTCCCCATTATAATTAACTTAATCCAATTCAAAGTTCACTAGGTGTGCCCAATTACTAAACTAAGGCCACCCAATAAACATTTCTTGCATAATTCCAACATGACATCATCTCAATTATCTGTCCAGGTTCCACACAGTAACAACACACTTGTTATATATATATATATTCCACAAGGTTCTAACTTTTCCTGACTAATTCTCTTACCACACCTACCAACCAATTTACTTCATTCAAATCAATTCCTTTGACTTTCGTATACTTAGCTGAATGACAAATAGCATTAGTATATCAAGTTCTAGACTAATAAATGTGAAGCAACATCTCATCCAAATCACTGATTAAAGCAATAACCAGAAAGCCCTCAATTCACAGTTCAATTAAGCTGCAACTAACTTCCTGTATAAAAGCAATCTCCTAAATTTCCATAATAAAATGGAACTGATCACACTTCAATCACTCTAACAAGGATACTGGCCAGAAATCAATCAAGGAAACTATTCCCTCAAGTCCAATTCATCTTCAGATTAATTAACTGGGCAAAACAATGAACAAAGGACTTCCCAATTGCCACTCAATTTCAAATAAAATAGGAAACCACATTAGCATTACAAATTTACAATGAAACCAACTTGAAGTCAATGCTATAATTATACCAACATGGAATTAACCAATCTTGCAAACTCTCTGACAACTACATGATTCCATTCCAAAACAGAAATCACAGCAGCCATATAGTTAAACCAATCCTTCCCATGAAAGCTGCAATTTACCTTTGAAAAATCCCAATTAGCAGGAGAACTTTCCAACGAATTGATGGGCAAGAAACTCTCGGCTACCTTCACTTTAATTAAGGAACCTTGTAATTTAGCTACTAAGCCACTTCAAGCTCAACCACAGGACACAAGGAAGGAATAAATCGAGCCCAGAAAGCCAAGTCAGTCCCGACGTCGAAGAACATGACGAACACCCAAAATCGGCCCAAACGGTGGCCGGAGGATGCCGGACCGAAGCTGCGAAGTCGTCGGAGTCATGCAGGAGCT
This sequence comes from Argentina anserina, assembly GCF_933775445.1. Taxonomy (NCBI): domain Eukaryota; kingdom Viridiplantae; phylum Streptophyta; class Magnoliopsida; order Rosales; family Rosaceae; genus Argentina; species Argentina anserina. Next base: position 3,929,547 of record NC_065873.1, on the reverse strand, counting down.
GTCGGCCTTTCCTTCTTCGATTCTCTCTCCTCCGTTGGAGATAGGAAGGAACACGGACACGCGGAGGACGGCGACGAGGAGGCAGTCACGATGCGGCCGTTGCGACGGCCGGAGATGGCCTGACGGAGGCGGACGGATGCGGCGTCGGGCGTGGTGTTCTGGGTCGCGAAGAGCTCGATCTGTTTTCTTTTCTTTTCTTTCTTTTTTTCCTTCTTTTCAACTTATAGATAACCAGCCATTAAAATCCAATGCCTAATAATAATCAATCACAATCCTACGGTCACGATTGCATCGTAACAATTTCTGATTCTCCAATAAATTCTTTATATTTCCGAGATTCGGAAAATCATATAAAATTGCTTGGGAGTCCTGAAAATTTCCCGAAAATTCTTACGCACTCATCGTAACATGTACGCTAATACCATCATCTTCGATTAACATATTCACTTGATTGAAACTCACAAATAACATTCTCGAGCATTTACTGAATTAATCACCGAGATCATAAAATAATCATTGTACGATCTCAATTTAACTCGAAAAAGATTATGGGGCTTACACCAACCATCAATACTAGGGAAGGTGTTGTTGACCATAGCGACACATATATGCGAGATGGTGACAAGATATTAACCGTGTCTAGTAGATGATGGTGTTAACTATGTGTTTGTCTTATGTGTATTACTATTGAATGTTTGATGAAGTACAATTAAATTTGGATTGTTCTGTAATTTAGTGATCTAGTAAGTTGTGTAAATATGTTCCTTATGTGATTGTTTCTTACCTTAGTTGTTTCCTCTACTATATATGTCTATTTTATGATTCTTTCTTGCCCTTGTTTTTTTTTCCTGCTCTATATGTGCCTTATATGATTGTTGGCTGGTTAGCTAATATATGTTTGAATTAAATTCACAAGTCATGGCTCATGTATTGGAGAGAAAGGTGTCCAAGGCAAGGGAGAGGATTGCTAGGGCAATCAGGGCAGTTAGAGTTAGATCTGCAGCCGAGGGAGAGGGTCGTGCGACTAACTCAAGTGCATCCGTTCACATACCATCCCCAAAGAGAGCAATGTCACTCACTGATAGAAGAACATTGGCCAAGAAGAAGCACAAATTGTCCAGAGAATGTACCAAGGAATTATTGGGCCTGAAGCTGCTGAAGCGTGGAGCAGTTACTATGCATAGGATTGTACGATACAAAATCCTAGGGATCAAGCTCAAGGTCTTGTTTAACAATAATGGAACCCCTTATGGAAAGGCATCGAAAGAAATGCAGTTGTATATCGGAGTGCTAGCAAGGACAAATACACCAATTTGGAGACCTACTTGGAAGCAAGTTCCAAAAGATCGAAAAGCCAAAATTTGGCACTGTGTTCAGGTAAATATTATGTTTTGAACCTTATTACAAACTTGTATATTTATGATTAGAATTTGGAGTGCTTTTCTTTGTGAAAGTTGTAGAATTTATGGTTGCTAATACACTGTCAATCTTGTTAGATGGCGTTTGTGGTACCCCCTATTGCAAGGAAGTTGGTTCTTGTTTCAGCTTGCCAAAAGTGGAGGGAGTTCAAAAGCAAGATGACTAGAAAGTACGTCCTCCCATATCACGATGAACCAGAAGTGCTAGAATCCCCCCCCCGGCGGATTATTGCTTTGTTGAGAAGATTCATTGGCGCATTTTTGTGGCTGATCGTTTGTCAGACGACTTTCTGGTAATAATTTTCCATATTTACTTGTAATGATGCTTGTTACATGTATAATGATGCTTATTTAAATATGGATTGAAAATAATCTATATGTGAGGACAAGAGAAGCGCCAGAATTTATTGGCCAAGTTGAAAAAGAAAAAATACAAGTACCCGCATCACATGCCAAGGGGGGCTATGAAAATATCATGGTTGATCTGGTTAGTATGGTGTTATCACATCTAATATTCACAAGAGTCCTTGTTTTGATAAAAGTTATTACCTAATTGTACACTTGTCGTGCTGTAGATTACAAAGGGTATGGATGAAATCTTGTTAACAAGCCGTTTTTTGTGGAAAAAAAAAAAGCACGGCCGACATCAATGATAACTATAACAGAGACAGAGAAGAAGGCATCAGAAATTGTAAGCCCTCTAATATTCTTTGTTTATACAACTTCAAACAATATTTTGAATTTAAATCAGAGCAATCCCTCTTTCATATGTGAATCAAATTGACACCTAAACTCACAAATATGATCCAAAATTTGAATTTAAATCGAACTACTAATATAAACTAAAAAAGAACTTTATTCTTTAATTTATAATCAGGTTTTCAGTTTTTAAATATAATCTTTTACTTTGTTTGAAGGATGAATTGGAGAAGGAGGATAATGAAGCTGACCCGGAGAATTGTGGCGTCAAAGATGCTTTGACCACTGCCTTAGGTAATCCTGAGCATAGGGGTAGAGTACGTGGTGTTGGAGGCCATGTTACTCCTTCGGTTTATTTCCACCAACCAAAGCATAAGAGGAAGACTCATGATAAAAGGATTGAGGAAAGTTGCAAGAAGATTATAGAGGAGGAGACAAAAAAAAGCTGTGGCCAAAGAGAGAAATTTTGGATGGAGAGGTTTAGAGCTGCGTTTGGTATTCGTCAGAATAATGTGGCACGGTCCCCTGTGGCAGCTTGCAGCCTGGAGATTGGCTCAAATTGTGTAAGTGCAACTAATGTGCGTGACAACAACTCTAAGGATATGGATGGGATCTTGCAGCCAGGGCAAAGAAGCGCTTAAAGTTATCGGGCGACAATGTTGATGCCATGGAAGGAAATGGTGGAATCTCAAACCCAGTGGAAGAGGAACTTGTCCCTGAAGAGAACATAGCTATTGAAGAAGAGGCTCATGCACTAGATAAAATGCCTGCAACTTCTCATGTGAAGGTGAACGCCACTCCGGTCAATTATGTGGAAGTTACACAGTCGGTAAATTATCTCTAATCATATAATTACATGTAATGTATAATTTTTGATCTGTTGGCACTTGTGTTAATTTAATAATTGTTTTTTTCTTACTACAACCACTCAACCACTCAACCATCGAAGATCTGATTTGCTTTAGGTTCGGTGGATAATATTGTTGCCATCGGAGAGGTGCTTGGACTCGAAGACGATGACAAGCTTAATGCTATGATTCATGGAGTTCACATGCCATAAGGGTGTGTGCGAGTAACCGTTAAACATGCAATTAATCCTGAAGCAAAAGTTTCGTTCTCAAGTGGTGACGTGATATTAACTGTGTATCAAGCTATCAACAATTACATTGCTTGGCAAATGGATATGATAGTGATATCCTCCCCCTACCCAACCTACAAAATCTAAGGTAATACAAATATTGTTTACATTGTATTCTGAACTTCAAGGAGAGTATGTGAAGTTACTAACTAATATGTGATACTTGGGGATAGGATTATCTAAGATGTGATTATTTATGTTGGTTTTATGCATGCGTATAGAACTATATATTCTGAACTTTAAGGAGAGTATGTGAAGCTACTAACTAATTTGTGATACTTGGGATATGATTATCTAAGATGTGATTATTTATGTTGGTTGTATATAACTTAAGGTATCATTACTATTGATTTTATGCAGAAACTACTGACTAAAAAAGCAGTTCAAGTTTCCAAGAAATGAGTTAACAAGAGAAAAATGGGTGCACAAGAACCTGAGCTAATCTTTGATCTCAAGAAGGTACCAAAGGATTACCCGAGAGAGTTGAGGTGCTTGTGGATATGGGCGGAAGGTTTACTTATCAATAGTAATACACTGGAATTTATGCTGAAAATGTGGTTTTCGGGATCAAAATGAAGTAATATCTTTACAAAAGCAACATGCATGTGGCTTGCACCATGGGTTTGGTTTCCGGTGGCATGCTCATCATTTATATGAGGTAAGTTCACTATTTATGCTATTATTTATCTCATTTACACTTAGTTTGAGAAAACTAAATATTGAACATGTTTTATATCAGCTATTTATTTCAGTGTTGAAGAAAGCAAAGATGACCGACATTGTTGGATTTGTAGATCCTCATTAGATTAGTTGTTCTTGTTGTGGAGACATTAAACAAAAGGGACGAAACCTTTCAAAGAGGTTCGACATTGGAAAGAAGGGCATGTTGTTTCTATTGCCATATCACTCAGGGTAAGTTTATTGATATGGACTCTTAAATTTATCAAAAGTGATCCTACAACTATAATTTAGTTGTAATCACTCTAATTTATCAAAACATTACAGTAAACATTGGACATTAACTGTGGTTTACCCAAAAGAGGAATTTGTCTATTATTTGGATCCACTGAGGCGCCGACTACCTAGAGATGCAGATTGGACCAATGTTGTGGATAGGTAAGTATTTGGAGCTCTCATTTACTTTTTTTAGATATTGCTCCTAACTTTGTCGATTTCTTCTAGCAATGAAACTCAATTTTTAGTGAAACTGTATTTGGTTTTGTAGTGGTCATGTAATTTTAATGTGTGCAGCTATTATCAGTCTAAGATTATTAGATTTTAGCTACAACAAGTTCGAAAATTGCATGGAGATTTGTAGTTGTTTATACTTTTCTGTGTGTTCTTATTAATTTTCTTGTTATGTTAGATTAGTGCTATCGAGATTCACAAGTCTCAATCTAATCGCTCCAGGAGGAAAAATATATCATGGCTGCCATTGTTGGTATGAGTTGTACTATTGTTTTTTTTTTTATATTTGAACTTGGTTTTGCTTGGTGTAGTTATTGGATTGTTGAATATTGTCATGTTATATACATTTGTGTTAGGGTATCCCTAAGCAAAACGGGAACCAAGATTGTGAGTTCTTCATCATGCGCTACATGAAGAATATTGTTGAAGATAAGAACTTGGAATTTGTTTCAAAGGTAAAATCCACATACTATTTAGTATAATTGATGTTTTGGAGCGTATATATATCTTTGTGATGATCATATTGTTAAATCTTATAATTCATTACTTGGAATCAAGCCTTGACATAGCATCAGTTTAGGCCTTATTGTAGATTTGTTGTAAATGCATATCAGTTTGTGATTTGGTGTAATTGTTGTTTATTCTCTCATTGTGAACACTTTCTACACACATTATTACTTTTAAATAGTCTTTTGATTTTAGTGGAGGACTAAGAAGACCCCTAAACTTGTGTACACCAAAAAGCAGATTGATGAAGTGAGGATAGAGCCGTCTAAGTATCTCATCAAGTATCATGCTTATTAGCTTGCTTCAGCAGAGACTAGCTAAGGTTTGCACAACTTTTATAATGTAGTTTGATGATTATAGGGAGCTTGCATTTGTCTTTAAAAACCAAGTACAATTTGTTTTTGCTGATTATAGACATATGCAAGTACTGTAGGCTAACTTCTGGCCAAGCTAGTATGTATGTCGGAGTTTTTGCCAAGTATATGTTTAGACAAAAAATCTAGCAAAAATGATGAATTTATGATAGTATATGTTCTGATGGATTTGTTATGATTTATGTCGTTTTTGTTGTTTCTAGTTGATGTATGAAATTAGTACTAATTGATGGATTATTATATGTATTCAATCAGGTCATTTAAGCAGATGAAATACCAGATGAAAAAACATACCATATTGTATATCAATGATGGACAATGGCTGCTCACAAAACATATGTATAAAACCATTGTCTAACAAAACCCAAGACAATAATTAAAATAAAAGAGACCATTGAGCTAATATATTGAAAGCATTGTCTGTGATTTTATATACAATGGCCATAAAAAGGACGAACCATTGTCTATAATGATTTAGATAAACTATTTTGTGAATGATCGATGTTCGAGACATCATTATATAACGTAATTTTCAAAAAACAATATTGGCTAGAATGAACTTGGTTAATACTGTGAACAAAATAACCATTGTCTCATGTCTTTCAAACATTACTGGATAGGAAATGAACCATTGTTAAAGTTCTTTTAATACAATGCTTTATATAGAAAAAGCATTGTCATTTCTAGATGTCAAACAATAGGTCAGTTAACCTTGTCAATTGTTTGAGTTGGCTGATAGACAATGTTTTATGTGCATTGTCTGAACCATCAAAGAGACAGTTGTTCAATAGACAATGACACAACCATTTATTAGACAATGGTCTAAAACCATTGTCCATTTCAATTTTTGGTGTAGTGAATTGATATAATAATAGGTCAATTTCACAACACAAACACAACAAGAATACCCATTCAATATTCAATTTCTATAAAGGGAATGGGGTGGGAGACAACCCATTACAAGTACTTACCAAAAAGAAAATCATCATTACAAGTAGTTAGGAGTGCGCAACATAGTGACATACTATTACAACGTACATTACAAGATCAAAAGTAAAATGGTCAACTCAAACACATAGAAAGATGTTTGCAGATGACTGCTTAATTTTTGGTAAAGCTTTTCCCAAAGCGGCTAGGAATGTTCTTAAAGTTTTAAATGTTTTTTCTTCTGCCTCGGGATAGAAAATCAATTTTCGCAAGTCGTCTATTTATTTTTACCCAAAATTTGCTTCTTCAGTTAGGAATGAGATTTTTAATATTACCCAAATTCAACACAAGGCTACCATTGGTAAATACCTTGGGGTTCACAATATTGTTTTCTGGAAGGATCCAATGCATGCAAATGAATTGCTTCGTAGGATTAGCAATAAACTAGCAGGTTGGAAGAGAAATAGTCTTTCCCGAGCAGGATGATTGACTTTAATTAAAGCTAATGTTTATGGCATGCCTAATCATGTTATGTCTTGCTTCAACTGCCCTACGAAAATTACTAAAGCTATTGATAAATGTGTCAGATACTTTCTCTGGAACTCTAAATGAAAAAACTAACGTTGTTGCTTGGGATCAAGTTTGTCAACCTTTGCTGGATGGTGGTTTGGGTGTCCGTGCTGCTGGTTCTTTTAATGATGCAGCTATTGCCAAGCTATAATGGAAAATAGTCATAAATTCAAATAGTTGGTAGAATAATATTATAAATAAAAAGTATCAAAGGAATGTCAGCTTTTTCCAGGCCAAGAAGAAATTCAACGCCTTTCTTGCTTGGAAAAGAATTTTAGACTCAATAGAGATTTTACAGAAAGGTATGCAATGAATTATAGGTAATGGACATTCTATATCTTTTTGGACTTTCAATTGGGCTTTTCCCTTTCCTCTAATATCTTTTCCTGATGCCTCTGATTATGACAAGATTAATTGGGAAAGTAAAGTGGCTGATTTTATTTCTAATGGTCACTGACTCACAGGAACAAAATTCATCTCTCTCAGTTGCTTGATAATAATATTGTGGACCAAATCTGTGGCATTCCAATTCCTGCTAGTTCCCAATAAGATGCTTTTGTTTGGGGCCCCTCTGTCAGTGGTATTTTTTCCATAAAATCTGCTACTTGGTTGCAGCATGAAAGTTTGCAGGCTCACTCGATGGCCCCTTTGTTAAAAAAGATATGGAAACTAGACATTGCTCATAAAATAAAAATCTTTTCTTAGCTGCTTCTCAGGAACATGTTGAAGACTAGAGATAGACTGCACCATTTCGATGTTGTTTCTACCAATCTTTGTCCCCTCTGTAATTTGGATGAAGAAAATGTGACTAATCTTTTTTGTATTTGTCCTCATTCTGTTCAATCTTGGAATATAGGTTGCCTACAAGACTTAATTAATGTTGATGATTTTTCTCAGAAGATGTATGATCTCTTTGTTAATGGTTCTTGTGATGCTGTGAAGCTTGCAAAAAATTTGACCTTGTGTTAGCAAATTTGGCATAGAAGAAACAACCTTGTGTTTAGGAATGAGGCTTTCTCTCCCCAGACTGTTGTGGCTGCTAGTGCTTACTACACTAATGCCTCCTTAGCTAATGTAGTCCACCACAATTCTGGTAGAATGTCTAGTATCTTTGAGTCAATTAAATGGAACCCCCCCTTATGTTGGCTTTGTCAAGCTGAATTTTGATGGCTCAGTCATTCAACAAAGCTCAAGTGCTACAACAAGTTTCGTGTTTCGGGATAACTTTGGATGTCCTATTCTTGCTAGTGCTAGGAGTATTGGTAAAGCTAATGTTCCCATTATTGAAGCCACTACTCTTAGAGATGGTTTGCTTAAGGCTCGCGAGCTCAATATTTGTAAAATCCTCATTAAAGGAGACTCGCAACACATCTTCCATTGCAAAAACACATAGAAAGATGAGGAGTCTTGGCAAATATCGAAACTTTGGGGGGTATTAACACATGTGGCGTTGGCTGGTTGGTTGTAGTGTTGCACACCTAAATTGCCCAGCAGGAAAACCTTTTGGTCTGATCTGTTCTTTTTTCTGCCTAGCAGCCGTTACCACGATCCGCCTCTGGATTATGTTGTACAATAATCAATTTGGTTTATTTAGGTTCTACATTTCATAATATATAAAATTGTTGTAGCGTATTTCTATGTCCTATATATTCTTTAAGGATTGCGTGGGACATTTCGATCACAAGTACAAAATAGTTTCTACTTTCTAGTATTCAAACTTCAAAGAGCAAAAAAATAGAATGAATGATAATGAGGCCTTTAGTCTGAAGTTTCAATGGTTCATCAGAATTTTCAAGTGTTAAGCTTTTAATTTCTTGGTCGCATTCTCTGTCTTATTTTTGGCGGTATTCTCTGTCTTACTTTGATGGATGCAATACAACCATCGACCTTGCTAAGTTGTGCATGAGGTATGCCATAAAGACGTCAAACATTCAATCTAAGAAGCACAAGATAGCTCAGGAAATTGAACGAATGTGACTTGGGATGACCATAAAAAGTTGTAATCCTGGACTCATCCGATTTGGAAATTTATGGGGACGGGATGAGATGTGATGAGATGGAAAGCTATAAACGTCAAACTTGTTCCAATCCCGTCTTGTTTGATTATGGCAGGATGTGATGCGAGACTAAATATCCAAGTCTGGTTTAAACTCATCTCGTAAACATCCCCCTTTTAAATGAAAATTTAAAAAATTTAAATTTTGGTGTAATTTATTCATATGATTAAAAACTTCAGAGTTTAGACCATTTGTGTATTCACGAAAATTTGTAATAGTTTGAAACATCCTACCCATTTCTTATATTAAAATATTCAGTATTTTCTTTCTCTCTTTTTTTTTGAGAAAATGAAATATATATTGCACGAAAATAAGATTACAACAAATGTAACACTCAATGGTGGAACAAGAATCCCCACACTCCGTCGAACCAAACATTGCTAGTCACATGACTATTACAAAAGGCAATATACATGAGCCAAGAAGGTCTAATCTTGAACCAATCAAAACCATTTTCAGAAATAGTCAATGACTTACTCGCCACCAATCTCAAGAAGAGAACTGCTCAAATAGTATTACATATCAAAACCTCCGGCATATTTGTAGAAATAACCTCCATATTACCTTCATACTCAGAAAGAACCGACTTTTAAATAATCTCTGAAAATGACATGCATCATAAACATGTACTCAACGACACGACCAATTCTACCTACCGACACCCTAAACCCTCACTCAAAGAGAAGAGATGAAAAAGCCACTTAAAACAACGAAAAAACAAAAGAAAATAGACCTAGGTCAAAAGACCCAAGCCCACCTAAACTAACATATCCCAGGCCCATTGAGCCCAGTCCCACCTTAGTGGATCTCCAGAGACCAACAAGTCAAAATTACAGTAAACCTATCACGCCTCTAACCTCAGGCAACCATCCCGTCAACGATGCCGGATGCCACTAGAAGGCGCTGCCCGAATTTGTAGCAAAAGAGCGACACACCACCCTTCGATAATCAATCAAGCACCGAGGCAACACCATCCGACCCTGATTCATGAAGGTATCCTAATCAGCCGTTGCCGCGCCGCTTCCCCATTTCAAATCACCATTATGCCATCATCTCCAGCCGCCACAACGCCTGGCCAACGTCATAAAACAACATCATAATCGGCACCGAGATCCAACTCGTGCAAATTAAACCACGCGATATCCCAACCGCAACACAGACTAGCCACCCTCCGACTGTCCTCTTGTCACAACCACCAAGCAAGGCCACCATCTGACCCGCCCAAAACTCCTTCCGAAAGCCACGTCAAAGGACGCGCTGTTGGACAGAGACGACAATGTTCAAAGAAATCCTAAGAGCACTTAGGGACTTTTTTTTTAATAATAGCTAAATTTCAGTATTTTCTTTCTTTAAAATTTAAACTAAGAATTGCATTAAAACGCAATTTGAATGTTTGCATAATTGCATTTGTACTATGAGAGTCCCTCTTGAGTCTCTTCTTCTCATAGTAGGAAAACCCGAACCCGCGATCCGGCCCACCTGAACCGGGTTGAATCAGGGTTTACATAATAAAACAGAGCTCACTTTCACTTCTCAGGGTTTTAGCTCTCTCTCCATCTCCTCTCACTCCGCCTTCAGAAATGGCCTCTCTAATGGCGACTCGACGCGCTCGAAGCCCCGCCCTAATCTCCTCCATCTTCAACAACAAGGTACGCCCTCTCCACCCTTCTCACGCATTTCACTTCCACCCAAACAACCCTCACCCCCTAACCTTCACCAAAACCCTTACCTCCTCCGCCGCCCCAAACCACTACCCAGGTGCTCCTCCGCCGCAGCAAACCCCACCCTCCGATCCCAGAAACTTCAACCCTAATCCTAATCCTAATCAGTGGAGCCCACAGAACCAGGGCTACGGAAACCCTAATTCGCAGCAGACCCAGAGACCTGGGTTTAACAATTACCAGGGTCAGCATCAGTGGAGTCCTCAGGCTCAGGGCCAGAGCTACCCTCAGCACCAAAACCCTAATCCATTTCCGAATCAGAATCAGTGTTATCCACCGCGTGGAAGCCCTAATCAGTGGAGCCAAAACCCCAATCCCAATTATCAGCAACCACCCAGAAGCCCGAATCAAAATCAGTGGATTGAGAATCAAAATCAGGATCAAGGGCACCCCCAATATGGAAACCCTAATCAGATGAACCCACCAAGTCCCAATTTTCAGCAACCCAGAAACCCAAATCAGTGGAATAATCAGAATCAGAATCGGGGATATCCCCAATCTGGAAACCCTAATCAGCGGGCCCCTCAGGGACCTAACCAGTGGAGCAACAACAATGGGGTTCGGGTGGAGAAGGAATCCGCCGCAGTGGTTTTGCCGCCTTCGGTTGACGATTTAAGGCGGCTGTGTGAGGAGGGGAAGGTGAAGGAGGCTCTTAAGATGATGGAGGAAGACGGGGTTAAGGCCGACCCTGATTGCTTCCAGCATTTGTTTAAGCTGTGTGGGGATTCGAAGACGTTTGAGAATGCGAAGAAGGTTCATGACTTCTTTCTGCAGTCGACGTGTAGGAGCAGCCGTGACTTGAGCCATAAGGTGATTGAGATGTATGGAAAGTGTGGGAGCATGACCGATGCGCGGAGAGTGTTTGATCACCTGGTGGAGAAGAACATTGATTCGTGGCATTTGATGATTAACTGGTATGCGGAGAATGGGTTGGGTGATGATGGGTTGCAGATGTTTGAGCTGTTGAGGGAGCAGGGGTTGAAGCCTAATTCCGACACTTTCCTTGCAGTTTTTGCAGCTTGTGCTAGTGCAGATGCTGTGGAAGAAGCATTCTTTCACTTTGATGCAATGAAAGAAGAGTACGGATTTGATCCAGAAAAGAAACATTATTTGGGGATACTAGGTGTGCTTGGAAAATGTGGTCATCTACATGAAGCAGTGGATTACATTGAGAAACTCCCATTTGAGCCCACAGTGGAAGTTTGGGAGGCTTTGTGGAATTTTGCTCGGATCCATGGAGATATTGATCTTGAAGATCATGCTGAGGAGTTAATGGTTGCTGTTGATCCATCAAAGGCTATTACTAATAAGATCCCAACTCCTCCACCAAAAAAACGTACTGCTATTAGCATGCTTCATGGGAAAAATAGAATCACCGAGTTCAAAAACCCCACATTATACAAGGATGATGAGATGTTAAAGGCTATCAATTCGATGAGAGGAGGAGGTTATGTTCCTGACACGAGATATGTTCTTCATGACATTGACCAGGAGGCAAAGGAGCAAGCCTTGCTCTATCACAGTGAGCGTTTGGCCATTGCATACGGTCTGATTAGTACACCAGCAAGGACACCGCTTAGGATCATAAAAAATCTTCGTGTTTGTGGTGACTGTCACAATGCCATTAAGATCATGTCAAAGATTGTTGGAAGGGAATTAATTGTTAGGGACAATAAACGTTTTCATCATTTCAAAGATGGAAAATGCTCTTGTGGGGATTATTGGTGAGTAAAATGTCACCTGAGGACCTTTCTAAAGAGATGTGCACCCCAGTTGCTGAGTGGTGTGTAAAATGTATCAAGAATGCCGGGCAATATATGGGATACTCTGAAGATAGATGAGCATTGCTGGTACTAATTGGTTGGAGTTGAACTATCCACTTCTAGTTTTTGGCATATATTATTGTGCGATATATGTAATGCCAGCTTGTTTTGACATTGGGTCTGATATATGTCAAAATGCCAAAACTTTTTTTCACATCCTTTTCAGCTTATGGCTTTATCTTTCTATGAGATTATTACCTTTGGTTGATGGCGTCTTAAATTTATAAGAAGGATACTTTTTTTTTTCTTCTGAAAGAATTAGAAGGATACATTTAGATACATCATTATTGTTAATGTATTCATTCTTTTGGTATATGGCAGAGCATTTGTTTTTGTCAACTGAGTATTAATTCAGCATGGACAATTTGCCTATTGTATACTTGTATCATGTTTGTGTTCTGTGCCACCTGCTCTTGAATCTGATCACCATATTTTCTTTGAGTGCGGCTGGCTTTGGTGTGAGAGATTGGTCTTATTTGTTGAGCAAGTGTGGCATTTGTTGGTTGAGGGCTTAATGCTATTAGTGGGCACTGGGCAGCAGGTCAACAGCCATCCACATGCTTAACTGTGTCTGCCAGATCTCCTGATCTTGTGCATGTAATTTGTTATGGGAACTATCTTTGTGACCAAAGCTTCATTTGATTGTCCTAAAACCTATCATTCCACACTGTCTACACTAGCCATGGGAGAGCATGGAGTTCTGGTGCTAGTTTCGAATGGCATCTTGGCTGGTGTGGCTTGGCCCGCACCAGTGATTGGTCTCTGGAGGCTTCACTTCTTAGTGAAGCATGCCTCTTCATGCTATTGTAATGTTTTGTCGTTGCCTCTTCATGTTTGTTTCCCAGCTGATTCATTTGCCGTTTCTCTCTGTTGTACGTGTGGTGATAGTCTGCAGACTTGAGAGGGATCAGTGACTGATTGACTCATCAATTTTGCTCGTGTTCTCCGATGTTCAACTTTGGTTGCTAGTCTTATTAAATTTTCAAGTCCCATTAATTTGAATTCTAGTTTTGTACATGAATGGTAGTTTGATAATAAGTTGTAAAGAGAGACTGATTAACATCAGTTGTACGTAATTAGCCCCTTTTCTTCTGGGAATGAGTGTTATTCAGGGGTCATTGACCTTATCTGGCATTCTGATTGCAACAAATTTGGCTTTTGAACCATTAGTTGCTGGCCTTCTACTCTTGACTGCGTTATGGAAACAATTGCATCCAGATGAATCTAGAGTAATCCTATGGCACTTTAGCCATGCCTTGTAAGCTAAGGGGAGCTCTTGCTCCAAATCATCTGAAAGAAAAAGCAAGCGCAAAGGGGAAATGCCAGAATGGGAGCAAAATGGGGCATAATGAGCTTTAGAAGCATTATTTTGGCAAACAAAGAAAAGGGTATTCGAGCCGGATCATGCTTTCAGCATTAGCTACAGATGCCACATTATACAGCAGCCTGCTTTACATTGAGGAGCAGAAACGAACATTTCTAAAGTCGTCTCATGGATCGAGTCATCATGGTCATGAACTCGTCTAAGTCGACCATACCATCACCATCGGTGTCTACAGCTCTAACCATTCGCTGGCATTCTTCAAGGCTGCACCTCTCTCCTAGCCTCTTCAGCACTTCCATAACTTCTTCCGCACTTATTTTTCCATCCCCATTCAGATCAAATGTTTGAAAAGCATTCTGGATGTCTGTTGCTTTCACCCCACCTGCCTTCTTGTGCACTTCCATGAACTCCTTGAAGTTTATAAACCCATCCCCATCCAAATCAACAAGACTGAAAATCTTTGGCACTTCTCCAACCATACTACCCTTTCCAAGTGCTCTCAATATGGCCCTGTAATCCTGCTGAGATATCTTCCCATCCTTGTTGGTGTCAAATTTCTCAAAGACACGCTTCATCTCGTTGATATTTGGCTCAAAACCAGGTGTTAATCCGGAGTTTTGTCTGTCCCGGGAGGAAAACATTCGAGTTGGTTTGCGCAGAAACTTCCTTTTCGAAATGCTGTATTGAAAATCAAGGAAGCTCAAGTTCGACATATCTGAATCAAATATTTGATGGAACACTCAAGATGGCCTTCAGTATGAGATGGTGGATACATGGGTGCTCTCATGCAATCTTTATATGCCGTGTGCCGTGAAGGAGAGGTAACAGGTTGAGATTCCAAACCTATAGCAGCCCCATGAACAAAAGATTCTGATGTAAAAATGAGAAAAGCAAAGGGTGGATAATAAAAGAACATATTCCTTCCAAAAGCTACAGGCAACTACAATCTCCTTTCCAGACATCAGAAGTATCCTTGTGCAAAGTTGATAAGGATTCTTTATAATTAGATACAAAATGTTATTACATTAAAATGGATTACTAAGGATCAATGCATTCTTGATACAGATCATCTAAACAAAAGCAATACTACAACACCGTCATCTTATTTTACTAGTCTGAAGCCCTCATCCTATTATCTACTCCATAGCTCCCCAACCTAGTAAAATAATTAACAATGATAAATCTATTTCTTTCACTTCAAAGCGGGAGATTGAAAACTCATCAAAAATAGTATTCCCGATGTAAGAAAAAATTGCAAAATTGTACTTTCTGTTCAGCTCATGGTGGGTTTTCCTTATCCAAATCTTCCATAACATCAATGTCGGTGCGAGTTGTTATCTTTTGTACATATCCTGCAGTCACGAACATCTTGTGTAAGAACTCGGGTTATACATCAACAAAAGGGTGGGGGTTTAGAAAGAAACATTTAAGTCTATATTAAATACAGTAAGTAAGAAGGAAAGCAAACAACTTGCAAGACATACACAAGCCTAAGCACACAAGTTAACTAAAGGAATCAGTATAGTTTTCATAACAGAACCTCCACATCAACAGATATTCACATATATCTCTTTAAGTGGACCGTAAAGGAGACTCTGATTCTCCATATCATCAGATCTTCGTAAATATCCCTCCAAGTGTATTTTACTCCTGAAAAGCTTGCTATACATTATCCTTGGTCCTGGTTTTACCATTAAAAACCACCAACTGATGCAAAACCAAATTGGCCAACCTAAGAAGTGGCAGACTCAAGACATAAATTCTGCCATAAATTAATAATAGCCACACCAAAAAAAAGGTGCAGGCAAGCTTTTATAAGTTACCTGGCCAAAAAATATATATATGCTTGGGTGGTCCTAATTAAACCACCAACTCAAAGTCTGAAAGAAAAACTGGCATACCTACGAAGTGCTGGAGTGTAGGACTGTAGGCAAAGTCAGCTATTCAAATGGACCAAAAGAACTAAGTTGGTGACATGCTTATGTGAGTTACCCAATCCAAAGAGAATTGGTTACGCGAGTTAATCCAACGTTAATCATCTTGAAAGATAGTTATTTTCCTGTATGGTAACTTTCTCAAGAGAACCTAAGTTGAGAACTTAGCTCTCAAACTTACATCTCACCCATAAGGCCATAAGCATAATATGACTCACAACTAAACTCATAGCGAGTGAAATACATTCATATAATTTATTAAAGTACCCAGTAATGCTGCTTAGCGGCCTTAGCCTATTTAACACAAGAATCGTGATAACTAAAGTCACAATGCATCTATAAGAAACATGAAAGAGGTTTAATGCAATAACCTGTTTTTAAATTGTTATCTAAAACTACCATTATACAACTTGATTAGCGTATTAAAAATAGAGAACAGCTTAAACTTCTTTTGAATTGGGTTTAAATAAATTGGTTTAGTTATTCTTTAAATTCAGCATACATGAACTGACATCCAAAATATGTATTGTCTGCACTCTGCAGGTAATCAGTAAGTTCAATCACTTCAATGTACTTAGATGGTAAATTTTTTATAATGGAATTACACAAAAAATACTAATTAGTCTCCACTGAAAGGCCATTTCATGGAAATCTCAGCAAATTCCCAGATATCTCTGACTTTCATTAAGAGTGTAAATAGGTTTCATAATATACTGTTCAACTTAGCCAAAAACTATGCTAGTTAATCTCTCCATAATCTTGCACTAAGAATTCTGAATAACCAGATGACAACATGTACAGCACCAGAATTTCTACAGGCTGGGAACCTAATGAGAGGTTACTCCAATAACATATCTCAAAGGATTACTCCCAATCAGATTGTCTTGTTTACATTAGGGGATTTGAACCAAGGACTTGGAAGCAGCTATATTCTATGGTCAAAGAACTGAAGATTATATACTGAAAATGGGAATTAAGCATGTTGAATTTCCCTGTCAAGTTTACCAGTTGGATATGTAAGTTTATACTGCCAAGAAAGAAAAGGGAAGCTTATGCAACTGACAGTATATAACTACTCAGCTTATCTAGTGCATAGGCAGCGGGTTACTACACACAAGTCGTATAATCTCACCTTAATCATTTCTCAGACTGAATTTGAATAGAGTTAATAAGCTTATGACAGAGTAAACACATTTGACAATCAGCATCATGATTGGTTGTGTAAGAGCAAAGAATATTTACTCAAACCCCAAGTATGAACACACGCTTGGACACATACAAGTACTCAACCAAAGCCAGAAAAATGCCGCATTACAGTCATGAAGTACAAGTAGATAAACGAGAATGCTCAATACTTTAACATGAAACTAAATTAAACCACGGCAATTACAGCCATGAAGTTACCAAGCTCTGAAAATGGATGATATATCTTTTACCGATTCCTTGGCAAGGTATGCATTTGCACACATTCTGCTTCCCTCTTTTGTTATAATAAGTAGCATATCCTGAGCCCTGGCAACTCCTACACTTTCCTGTCCATTCATACACAACTATCTTGCAATCCTACACAAAATCCCAAATTTCACATTTCAAGTATCCACATTCAATTTCTACAACACTATCCACAAATCAAAGATTCAATCTTTATATCAAATAAATATAAAAAATTCAATTTTTACAATTCTAACCTCAACTACAGGGTCGCACTGGAGCCTCTTGTCAATGACCTCCGGCGTCACCGGAGCCGTATCCGGATAAGTCATCGGAAGTGGCAGCGCGTCAACATCGTCGACCAAGTAGCTCTCTCTATCCCTCGACCACTTGGGCTCCTTCGCCGTCACCTTAGTCCCACCACCGGAGCTTCCGCCGCGAGGCCGAGCGGCGCCGCCGTCGAGCTCGGTGTCGAGGCCGATTCGGCCGCTGACGGAAGCGACGTCGGAGGCGGCGAAGGGGAACTGGACGAGGCGAGGGAATGCGGCGGCCCGAGGAGGGTCGCCGGCGGCGGCGCGGAAGCGGCGGGAGAAGGGTTTGGTGGGGAAGAAGAGGCTAGGGTTAGTAGCCAACATTCCAGAGAAAAATGAGAGAGAGAGAGAGAGAGAGAGAGAGAGTTAGTTTGGGTTTGGGTTTGGGGGTGGAGCTGAGGGCGGTAATGGAAGTGAGACGTGGAGTGGGTGGTGTGGTTTAGTTTTTGAGTAGAATCGTGTAGCTTGGTTTAAAAGTACAACTTTGCTTTCGCACCAAAACAAAATTGCCGACCAAAAGGGCTAATCCGATTTTAATTTTTGAGTAATTCAACTCATAAAGAAAATATTTCGCTATTAATTTGGACCTGTTTAATATGTCATTTGGATAACATGAGTTATGAGCTCTGTTCATACTAGTTTAGTTTGTGAAATCAATATGGAAATTTGCGTGATTAGTTATTAACATGTCGTTATTGCTTTTTCTTTTTGTTAGAAATATACGTCTTTGTGTTGTGAGATAGTGAAGTGTTAGATTATGCTACTTTTTTTTTTTACATGTGATATGTTTAGTTGTTTATCAATCGATGCAATTTTAATTGAGGTATTGGAAAAAAACTATTAATTTGATAGTTGCAAACAGAGTTTTTAGTTTGTTCTCTTTCAATTTAAATTAGTAGTTTTACTGAACTCAAAAGAATGAAAATATCATCAAGATTCAACAAATCTCTGTTTAATTCTGTAATGTTCCTCACACTTGATATTTTGTAATGGTTTTATCACTCTTATTGATTAAAATTGTCTAAGGTCATACCTAATTTTTGACTATGGGGTAGACAGTTTCTATGGGGCGTAGGCCTCCCAAAAGGTAACGGAGGTGTGCAAAGGTGTCCGGGACGAGGCGGTACTTGTGATATTTCGGCTTCAATTCTGACACAAGGTACTTATTCGATCTAATGTACTTATGTCACCCTACAAACTAAACCGTAATTTTTATAAAACAAAATAAAAAACTAAAACTAAACTGTTAAATTGCTTTCGTATAATAGTAATTGAAATTTATATAGTTGCACATATACTATTGGCGGAGGGAGCATATGACGAGCCCTCACTGAGTTTATGATTTTGGTGCGTTTGAATTTAATTGTGCCCCCAGTGATTACAAATTTTTTTACCCAATATCTATTTGAAGCTTCTTGTGGATTCTAACTAATAAATAATTAATTGTTTCACGTCCTCCTTCTTCAATATTCCAAAAACTTCTTTACGTCTGTTTCTCAACTCAACCCTCAAACATCAATCTTTCCGGATCAACAAGACAACAAGTCCTTCCAGTTGGGGCAAGAAAGCATAAGACTTATCAACACATGTAAATCTGCTCATTGTTTTGGTACATTGCAACAACCACATTTGAAAGGATAAAAACTAGAGAGAAAGAGAAACCAGATCTAGAATTATGCCTCCTCCTCCCCAACTCTCTCATCTAGATCTTGAATCCATCTCGATCTAGATCACCGAAAAAAGAGTTGGGAGAGGACTTTCAAGCCTCTTGCTTCCCTCAATCTTTACTACTTCTCACTTGTCTCTTGCCTTCTAGGCAAGCTATTTTCACCCTTGTGGTGAACTCTTTTACCCGATTTGTGGTTGATTCTCACCCTTGTGGTGATCTTTTTACGGATTTGTGGTTCATTTTGTTACTCATTTGGTGGTGATTTATGGCTTATGTCCAACACATGAGGGCTTTGTTCCTCATTTTCCTTATCTATGTTCTACTTGTCGAATAATCCCACATGTTTCTAGAGCAAAACCCATTCAATCACACAACACATCTTCTCTTTCTATCATCAACCACCAAGGAGACTTCTATGGCAGCGACTACAAAGTGCATGCCACTTACCTCTTGAATTATGGGTGCTCCTTGCACTTGGGTAATCTACCCCCCCCCCATTCTCTATGGTTAAGGTGTTTGTTCTTGTTCGTTGCTCAGGATCTCATATCCTCGTCGGCTACCATGTTTTCTTTTTGGTCTTGTTGGTGGAAAAACGGATGTTGTTGTGAGGGATTTCATCCTCTTGGTTGGTGGGTCTATCTTATTCTGTGGTTTGTGATTGTTTTGCTTCCGGCGGTTGGACGACGATGCATTGATTGTGGCTCAATCTGAATGGCAACAACTAGGGTTCAGTAATAGGCTTGATCTCTATATGGTCCTATGTATTTAAATTTTATTATTTTTAGGGATTAGTTTTCTGATAATGGCTCTATTAAGTCTAGGAGAATATTAATTTTCCATTGTTGCTTATGTCTGGTTAGGTGTGTCCATCAGACTAGTTAGTTTTATCGTTCTTCAGCCCTTTGGGTTAGCTTTCGGGCAGCTTAATTGATCCCCTCTTCCAAAAACAACCACATTTGAAAGGACTTTCTCTGCCATGTGTCATAAGAAATCAAATGCTTAATCAAATGGGAGATCGATTAGTAGTTGAATAATAGCTAAATAGTGTACATTGTGAAAGATATGTTCAATGTCATTGACAATAATTCAACGATTTCAAAACATGCCCCCCTCCCCCCCCCCCCCCCCCCCCCGGTTGAGGGTAACTATTTTTTCTTCTGTTTTTGGTTATCTTTTGTGTTGGTAGTAATTTTTGTGTGGCATATGGATTAATAAAAATTCATTGAGATGTATTGAATTGAATTGAGTTGGAGCATTTTTAATGTTAGAAACCTATATGGCGTGTGTATTAATTAGTTAAAGAATTTTTGTGTGAACAAAAAAATGTGCCCTCAATCACATTTTTTTTCTCCGTCCGGCACTGCATATACACAACTTTAATTTGCTCATACGGTATATTTCACATTTCACTTATTTTAAAATTATCGCACAACAATATCAAATGGAACAAGCCTGTAGTACAGCTACTGGTACATCGTATTCGATTGAAACATTTCATCATATGAGGTTTTCTATTGAGCTTATTAACTTATTGATTCCATAGGGTTAATAAGATAAATTTGACCCAAAATCATAAAATGTACAGCTACTGGTACATCGTATTCGATTGAAACATTTCATCATATGAGGTTTTCTATTGAGCTTATTAACTTATTGATTCCATAGGGTTAATAAGATAAATTTGACCCAAAATCATAAAATTCGATCACATAACTTTTCATTGCATGCTCGCATTGGGGATAGGCCCAGCAAGCGGCTACCTAGAGCCCCCAAAAGAAAAATAGGTCTGTCTAAAATAATAATATTATTTATATATAGGCAAAATAGAGAGAAAAAATATGGGTTTTATAAATGCAAAGAGAGTTGTATTCTTATTGATGCAACAAAGTAGAAGATTAAGTTTAGTTTCCAGCAAATTTGGGAATTGAGAAATAGAGAGAACAATGTCAATTCCAATTCAACTTTTGAATTCAACTTGTGGGTGATTCCTGTCTGCAAATTTCAATTTTTTTAGTCAAATTGTTTTATGGTTTTTCTTAATTTGTGGTATGTGTGATGTTGATTGATCAATGATTTACTGGTTGTGTCTTTGTGTGATAGTATAAATCATCCTTATTCCTTAATTGTCATCTGGCTTCAAATCCTCTTTCCTAAATCTCCTATTTCCTCCCCTGTACCCCGTTCAAATTTAGACATTTGGCACTTTCTCCAACATGAACTTAACGTCGTAACTTGCAGAAAACAAAAAATAATTATTTTCATAGGTTAGTCTTGCTTTTTTTAAATGTATTCATATGGTAGTCAGACATTTCCATAACACAACCACCGCCACCATCAGTCCTCTCCGAGCACTTTCGCCACCGGCACTCCGACACCAGCTTCGCAAGCAGCCGCCCCTCCTCGATCGAGTTCGGCAGCGTCGACTCCATGGCCAACTTCAACATCTACGATGACGGCTCCTACAAGTAATTCGCCATCCACCGTGCGGATCTATTTTTCTTTTCTTCTTGCAATTCTACCCATTGTTCCTCTTTAATCCTGCATACTGAGATTTTTTTTCAGATCCAAACATGAACAATTTCGACTAAAAGTGATTATGAATATCATGTCTGAACTATCTGATCAGTTCTAAAACTTTGAAGAAAGATGAAAACGTTATTTGATGCTTGGAGATAGGTATTTGTTCTGATCCAATTGTATGATGATTAATTGATACTTTGATTTGATTCAGTCCACCAAAGTCAATAGCTGGGTGTTGGCAGGGCCGGCCCTGAGATTTCCGGGGCTCGAAGCGACGAGAAAAATTGGGGCCTCTTGTCAAAAAAAAAATTGAAACAAAATTTTTTTTGAAACAACAAAACATAGCAATAAAACTTTCAATAATAATAAAATGCTATAATGTTTGAAACAAAAATATAAAAGTTACAAATATCAGTACATTTTTACTCAAAAATTGCCCTTCTTGCATTTTTAGAAGCAAAAGTGTCAATTGCATTTTTGCATTTTTGAAAGCAAAAGTGTCAATTAAGCACGAACACTCAAGCTTTTCTGCCAACTCCTTTTCAATCGATAATATAGCCAAATCATTCAGTCTTTCTTGAGACATAGTTGATCAAAGATAAGATTTGATCAACTTTAACTTCGAAAAACTTCTCTTAGCACATGCAACAATAACAAGTATGGTTAACAAAAGTTGTTAAGCAATCCAAGCATGTAATAACCGCTATCTTTACTCATTTCAAAGTGCTTACAAATTGTTGTTCTACATAATGTAAGATGTAGTTCCATCATAACTGTTAGTAAAAGTAATATAACAACAAATATAAATACAAGTAATTGTTGTATTATATTGCAAAATTGCTCAGGTAATACATTGTCTCAGCCAACAAGGTTTTGTATTGACTTACATTGTCAATATCTTTTGTCCACAAAGTCAAAAGATATTGACTTACTGATATCCTTGAAATATCAATACATTCTTACAGGGGTCTCACACATAGAAGATTGTTAAATTTTCCTACTGGTGCTAAAGAAAATCAACACTAGATACATACAAGAGAGATATAAATGATAGTTACGACACACATTACATTACCCAAGACACAGTCTAATCTTCACCCAAGCCAATGGTCCTCTTGTAGTTGCTCCAAAACTCCAATAACTGAAACAGAATCACCATTTTCTTCGTATACATATATAAATCAACAAAGCATATTCATAATCAAGCTAAGTTATATACTTGATGAAATGAGCCAATTCAGATCTACTTTCTTAAATCAAGATCTAAATAGATACCGCAAAGAAAATTAGATCCTAAACTATGACAAGCACACACTAACCTTTTGTTTTGGGGACTTGGCGTGGCTATCCAGCAACGAGACTGGGTACCAATAACAATTTCTCTCCAATCTCACATAGATAAAAACTGTCAACAATTACTAGTGATCCAAATTAAAATTAATAAATAGAAAGCCTAACCCCCAATTTCACATTCTAATAACCCAGACCCAAATTAAATATCCCAACTCTTAAAGTTTTTATTATCTAACGAAATTGAAATTAGACTAAAATTGAGAGGATGGATAAAGAGATCGTCGTTGAGGTAGAGAAGACTCAGAAGAGGACATAGGTTTCTAACACTAAGATTGAGAGTATAAACTGTGAAAGCTAGATGATAGATAAGAGAAAGTTTGAAAAAGCAAGAGAACTCACCTAGAGGAATGCTTGGATGAAGAACGAAGACTAATGAGAAAAGATCTAGGAGACTAAAGGGATCCTAAAAAATAGTTTTGATTTTACAAAGGTGAGAGAAGTGACGCTCTAAATTTTGGAATCATGTTCTTTATTTTGGTATTTTGAAGTCTGACTCTTCTTTTTTTCCATAGCGTTTACCGTAAAAAACGTTGTCACAACTTTTTTTTCTGACCCAGTGTTTTTTTTTTAATTATGTGTATATGATTAAGGGGGCCCTTAAAATTGGGGGCCCAAAGCTGTTGTTTTACTATCTTTAGCCCAAGGCCGGCCTTGGGTGTTGGAGATGGTAGACCAAATACTTAGCAGTCAGCACCTATGCAAAGACAAAAGTGAAGATACAGAATTGTTGCAGGCCGCGAAAGAAGAAACACAAAAAGACGAACTATTTCAAAATTAATTTTATTAATTTAGATTTTTACAAGAAGGAGCTTAACAGAGGTTAAGTTCTGGAAGATATTGGGACATGTGTCAAAATTTGAACAGGGAATAGGGAAGAGGGGTATTTGGGGATAGAGGATTTGCTGCCTTGTCATCTTTTCTTATCCAGTTCGTCATCAATTCCGCAATTATTTTGAGCAAAATTTTATTTTTCTCCCACCATCATCATCATGGTTACAGAAGTACTAGGTATAAGTAACTATAACTTCAATGAACTATTATGTTTTGCAGCTTATTTTGATTATTAGAAAGAAAAAAATTGTAGCTACATTTTTTTTATAAAGAGGCCCCATTTTTTCATTTCGCCTATTACCCCCCATTCTCAGGGCCGGCTATAACTCACTGCATATTCGAAAACCAATACTACATGTAGTTGATGACCCTCAACTTAATCAGACTGCCTACACGTTTATTCTTAGGTCAAATAAACCCCAACATGCCATAGATATTGAACACACCATTTTTTTTTTTTGCGGATTAGTATATGAGACCGGCATATATGTGCTCTGCGTGATTAATCATCTAATTGTGGGCATACAGCTAACAAGCAATCAGAACTCATTACAAAATTTGATTTCAGCAATTAAAAAAGGACTTATGAGTTCTGTGTATGCAGCATTGTTTATGGAATTAGTGTTGTTTTTATTGTGAGTTGCCGAGTACTCTCCTAGGCATACACATACTTACATCCATACTTTTGTTAAATTAATTAAATCGGATATGAGAGGAAATTAAATTAACTTTTTTTTTGGACAAGATTAAAATTAAATTAACTTTGAGCGCACAAACATCCAATACTAGTTCACCGTTAGGTACCGTTTGTGGTATATCAAAGGTAAATGACTTACGTTACGTAGATCACGAGGTATAATATGATTGAATTTTGACAGTTCTTATCAAGATAGGTAAATATAAGTTTGAAAAAAAAAGGGTTTGTTTCGTGCTTTTTTTCTTTTTCCTTTTCTTTTAAAGAATAAAGTGGCACACATTAAATATGATGAAATGTTGTACCTCAGAAACCACAAGGAACTTAATAAATTTGAAATACTATTTGTTAAGTCACGACAATGGTAGTTGTTAAATGAGTACATCATTCCCGGGGTTTGTAAATTGATAAAATCTGCTCAATCTAAAACTTCATTTCCTTTAATATGAGCTTCATATATTTGGTTCAAGTATAACTAGACCTATGCGCTTTCACAACATTCTCATTAGCAATTAAGTAATCAGTTTCTGTGGAATAGTGGTCTATATGTAATTCATATGTTACATTATAGTTTGTTGAGTTTAAAATTATGAAGGTGGTACTTTGAGAAAATGAGATACACTGACATGAAGACCTTCCCAATCCACAGTACTACTGATCCGGGGCTCATAAATTCCCCTCTGCCATCTCTCCACTCCATCCTACGTAGATCCATTCCTGTCATTCAACTCTTTTAGTTCCTTTCCATAGACTACAGTTTCCTGATTACATGTTCGCTGGAGATTGTGATATGCTCTCTTCCTCATATTTCATCCTGCAATGTTGGTCATAAGTGTTGCCTCATTCTCTGTCCGCATATATAGTCACAAATGAAGTGCAAACTAGAAATTTAGGTTGTTGTTTCTTACTGAATCTTTATTTTCTTATTTTGTAGATTCTTAGGTACATCGCCTGTAAGTTTGTTATTCTGCAGATATCTGTAAACCAAAAGCAGGTTACCGGAGAACAATATAACTACCATGCAACTGGTCTATTAATCATATGTCAAACACTCACATCTCACGCAGATTCGGAAGTTGGCCTAACGATTCGGAGATTTTTCCTGTAAGCTGGTTGTTCTCCAGATGCCTTAACCAGGATTACAGAAAACAAAATCAAAGCATGCAGAAGACATATGCATGGACTGATAAGTATGGAAAACTAATATTTTAAGACTATAGAAACATACAGAGTTTCCAATTCCTTCAATGTGCCCATGTCTGGGATCTCGCCTGTAAGTTTGTTACTGCCAAGCCAACTGCAAAACACCATCAAAGGCACCATTTAGAAGGTGGTCTGATGAGAGAAGGCCATTGATCAATGCTGATGTCAAATTAACAATTGCATGATTACTTACATATGGTGTAGGGCAGTTAAGTTTGCTACGGTTGGTGCAATTGATCCAGATAGCCCGACATTAGTTAAATTCCTTCAAATGACAAGACAAACATGTTGACACAGATCAATGTATATCCTCTGGTGTTAAACAATCTAATAACCATATTGGAAGTATGACATACAAATACATAGTTCATTACAGAACTAAGATCTTTCTGAACTTACAGTGATATAACTCGAGCAACTTTTTCATGAGAACAAGTAACACCAGTCCAAGAATTGGCTTCAGGCAGACAAGGATCGCCACTCCAATCGGGAGGTGGATTGTCAAAACTTCTCCTCACCTCATGCATTGCAATGACTAAAATAAAACAATGAGATTAGAACCATGTTCGAATATGGAATGATAAGTTAGAAGGTGTGTTTGATAAACAATAACCGTGAGACTGAATAAGCTATGTACCATCTCTGTGGAGAGTCTCTAACCCAAGAGGAAAAATCTGCATGATCTCCCCAGCACTGATGACCGGCCCAACAGGCATGCCTGCACTAGGAGTCATGATAATCTCAGTCTTTCCAGAAAGAGGCCATTTTGATGCATAAACTGTTAAAGCCTTAGTGGTGACATTGACATTGCTAGCAAAGGGCTTGCCATTCACTGAAACATTGAAAACTCTCCAACTATAAGGGCTCGGGTTCCGGTTGTCCTGGAAGTAAAATGCAATGTAGTAAGCGGCATTGGGGAGTAACACAGGTGGCCACTGGACCCGAAGTTCCTGACCTCGGCTTGATGTGATAGAATTCTCAAACACTTTTGCTGGTGGGACATTCCAAAAATCTGAGGGAGTGACATTGCCCTTGTTAGTGGAAATAGGGTTCTTGTCCTTGAACGGTAGCCATAGCCGGTTGAACTTGTCATCTGGAAAGCTAAGTTCAAAGTTACACATTACCAACAGATCATAGTTCTTCATGGTATATAGTTGTCAGGTGATTCCTTATATATGTACACACTAGATGACGTAGCTTTGATGCAAAATTAAGCCCAAATTCAGAGATGAAAGTTATATTTCCTTTTGCCTTATCTTCATGCAACAAACATTCCATCTCCGGCATTAAAATTAAAATTTTTACTCATAGGTGGATAAACAAATATGACTAATGCAGCATCAGACAACAAGATAAATGAGACTCAAAATGACCCTCACTCAGCTTATGGTTGATATTTTCTAGTATGAAAAGAGAGACTATTTATGGGAAACATTGACCACATTTCTTACAGAGATGGATCGATATATGTGATAGATGTGGTAGTCTTTCTAATATCAATCTATTGCACCCAAATTATTATAAAGCCATTATACCTCAATGTAAATCACTTTCTCAGGCAGCATGGAGTTGCAAAACAGTTACTAATGAAAAAATGGATCTGCAGACCAACACTATAACTCATATCAACTAGAAAACAAAATGAGAATTATAGGGGTTTGAACCTCACAAACTTTACCTTTTTACCAGATTAGATAATTCCTAGAACCTTAAACCAAGAATTTCTAAACAAACATACAGTATATCAAACTAACAAGGGAATCAATAAAATGATCTGGATCCTACTGTTGATCATATTCCTAAAAGAGGTAGTTCTCATTTCTATAGGTTAGTCCTGCCGTCCTGCCTCATTAGTGGTTTAACAGATGATACTACTGGTCGTAGATGTATATCAATAATATCATCTAGTACTACAATTCTACAATTAACAAATTGCAGTGAGTAATCAAGGAGGAGCAGATTTCGTACCCAACAACGTATTGTTCACCAAGGATTCCGAAGTTTCCCCTTGCTACAGTACTAAGTGCATACTTGTTAAAATCGGTCGAGTTGTACACCGAGTCATCCAAGTACTCAAGCTCAAGAGCTGAGATGAAGGGACTAGAATCAGTACTAGTCATGTTATTCCTAGCAAGGCACACACTTAGTGCCTTCCCTTTTGCAAGCACCACTATCTCATAATACGAGCTAAGTCCATTGGCAAAGTCTTCTGTCGTATTAACCACACTCCACTTAGTCCCCTCAACAATTTGGTCAAAAATCGGTGGCTCGTTCCCACCATCGAAACCACCATAATAGTAAGTCGTCCTCACGAGGTACTTCCCCCCTTTGATCACCGGAATTTCATAACAATATTTCCGGGCAGACTTGTCTGGAAAATAACGCAATGTAGTGAGTATGGGAACCAATTCTTCGTTCTTGAGGTCGCTTGTTTTCCCAACTGATATATAACCTTCATCAGTGATATACTTCAGGCTACCTACAATCACATCATTATTGGATGAGGCTCCAGCGCCACAGTTTAGGAGGTAACCTGCATTTTTGGTAATTCATTAGAGAACGTTAACGAATTTTTACCTGACACTGATGTAAATTCTTGTTCATGATGCATTAAAAAGACAGGACCATATATATATATATATATATATATATATGCTATAATAGCTAAGCTCAAGATTAATAACAGAACAAGAAAAAAAAAGCCAGGATTTTAGCCATTAGAAAAGCAATATGTGAACTTGCTGGTATGAAATTTAAAGGACCTAGACTTTGATTTGAAACACAATCAATCAAGTCTACAATGTCTCATCAAATAAACAAGGAATAACCAAATAAGAAACACCCCAGCAGAGTACATTAACAAAATGGGGTTTAGCAATCAACAAGAGGTAAATGCTGGATTGTTTAGGGTGAAAATGCACAAACAAAGATAATCCAATAATAAAGATTTCCCCAAAAGAAGAAATGCATGAACATGTGTGGGGTTTGTAATGTGTACAGACCTCTAGGGTCACTTTGAGAGTTGGCATGGAGAGGAATGGTGAGGATCCATAGGAGTAAGAGGCAGAGGGACATGTTTGTCCTGGCAAGGCACCAAAGGTTTGCCCAGAAAACAAGGCCAAAAGATGCAAAACCATTAGAATCCTTAGTTAGTTTCTTTCAGAAGATCAGGAATACGCGCCAAAGTGGGAGGTTGGGGATGACCCCTGCTTCAGTTTGACACGTCAAGGGCTCTGCTTGAAGATAGATAGACTACCGGACTACCCCAGCAGATGTGTGACTAGGTCAATATAATTTTTCATTTTTTTATCAATGTTTTTTTCTAAATGTGTCGAACATTCGAGCTTAGTGAATCATATCTATCTAAATGTGTAACATTCGAACTTAGTATATCTTACCGTAAATCTTTCTAAATGTTCAGCAGGTAAATCATTGTGGCATCGTAAGAGAATTCGACAAAGAAGTTGAGGGAACTTGACAAAGAAAGTGTAGCTTGTGACACAGAAACAAACCAGAATTTATTGTTAAAAAGCTTTCCTTGTTTTTTTTTACTTTCAAATATATGTATTGGATCAATACAAACTTGTATTAGAAATAAGCAAATCAAGCGCCTGTAGCTCAGTGGATAGAGCGTCTGTTTCCTAAGCAGAAAGTCGTAGGTTCGACCCCTACCTGGCGCGTATTTAGTTTTCATTTTTTCATATTTTTCTACTTACCATATTCCCCTCACAACGACGTCGTTTAACTAACAAATTGGACGATTCCCAACCCTAATTTTCACCTTCAGTCTCCAGCGACTGTATCCGACTCTGCACAACCCTGCAACTTCCTCTGCTCTCTCATCCCTCATTGACATTGGTACTACTTAGTACTCTTCTCTTTATTGAATTGAATGGATACCGATCAGATGTAGTCACCCATTTTTGTATTTCAGTTTACAATTTGTGTGCTTCAATTCCATTGTTTTTGTTGCAGAGCAGCAGAAAGCTCACAACTTTGGAGGAGTGACAATGAAGCTGTTTGAGGTCAATGGAAGCACTCTCTCCCTTGCTCTCTTCACTGATGTTACTAATTCCAAGTACTCTTTCTCCCTCTCCTGAAACTTACTTAGCCTAATTGGGTTTGTCTTTCTAATGGGAAATTCTGGGAACACATCTAATTGGGGATTTTGTGCTCTTAGATTTGAACTTGTTCATTTAAACATGTCAGAGTGAAAATTTTATCATCATCTATTTTTTATCAACACAATTCTAATAGACTAATAGTAACTATGGATGTAAGATACAATCCCCAAGGAACAAATGTAGAGTTTTTGTCAACACCAAAATGAGGTAAGAGTCCCATCTTACAAGTATGAATGAGCACTTCTCTTTGAATTATATTTGAATGCCATCTATGCTGTATGTGTAATAGTAGATAAGGACGATGCCTAATTTCTTCTCCCCTGATTCATTCACCTGCAATAAGTTTAGTTTCTTTATTATTATCACTATATTATCTATGTTATGTGAGAATTAAGGTACTTAGTAAAGCCATTATCTTGCAGGGAACTGCTTGATTCTATGCAAGCTGCAACACTAGATCCAGAAGTGGCATTTCTGAATGCTTCACTTGTATAGTCCTATGCTTTGACCAATTTTTTTTTCTGTCTCTGTTGTGTACTCTTTTCTATGCTTGTTGCTGAGTTCACTAATACTATCGTCAATCACCATGGACACAGATTTCAGATGTTTTCCCTTTGCTTGCAGCTGCTCATAAGACACTCATATCCAAGTCACGAGACTCACTGACAACACGCACTCTTCATTCTGAGCTTGTTTACAACTACTCAGGATCCAAGCATGTAATCAGTTTTCCATTTAACTATTGTCTATCTTTTATAGCCTATTTTGCCATTGCTGAAAGTATTTAAACTTTAGCTTTGATGATGACTAGATCACAGAATCCTTGAAAAGATGTGGCATCTCTGAAAATTCAACTTATGTGCTTGCTGCTCGTTTCAATGCTACATCTGATGAGGTAAGATCCCTCTGTCAAAGATGTAGCCAAGCGTTGTATAATTTATAATGCCTGACTATAGATGAGGTGTTGGCCCTTCCTGTTTGATAATTTCCTTGTTATAGTAGATAGAACAGAAAGTAGTGGAGAAACTTGTCAATGGGAAAGAGATTGATATGGATGAGCTAGGAGGGAGAGCAGACCAAGCACAGATACAGAAGGTATGTGTGCATCTTGTCACTTCAGCTGATACTTGGTTTCCTCTGATGGTGGCTTTTCTAGTTAATGATTGTCAACATTTGTATTTCAGCATTATAAGATAACTAGCCAGGAGTTGGGGATATCCTCACTTGCTGATGCTATTACATGCCGGATTGCTGCTCGTGATGCATTGTGAGAAGAAAACTCGTAACTTGTTTGATGATGTTCTAGATTGAGGGTACTATTAGGTGTCTAATGGGATTATGGGAACTAGAAAGTGGAGGATTTCACTGTTTAGGAAATTGAACTGTCCGCTGGTGTATAACAGTTATTTATTGAAAAGCTGGAATTCTAAATTTGAGGTTCAGTCAGTGATTTATGTTGGCGATATTCTTAGAGACTTGCATTTCTTCAGTTATCAATATTGTTTATATTTTCTTTTACCTATTACCAGCCATCTGCTTAATAAATAACTCTTAACAACGTCGTTTGGTTATTGGAATTGAAAGGAAAGGAAATGAAGTTCTTCCTACTTTCCATTGTCATGGGAAATTTAAAATCCCATCAAATTTCTTTTCTTGTGTTTGGAGAAACTAAGGAATGTAAATGAAACCCATAATACCCTCATAGTATTACAAAACTAAAGGGTAGTTTAGTCTAGTTTGAATGAGAGTGATTCCATGGGCGTATGGAGGTTTCCCACCAATTTTCCAATCTTATAGGAATAGATTATAACTTAAAGTTTGGGCATGCATTCTAAATGTTGTACAACTGCCCTACATTCGAGTTTTTAAGGACCTCTGAAGTAGCCAGATGATAATTTTTATCTTACGATCATCAGATGTAAGATATAGGAGTAAACTTTTATATCTGAAAGGGTAAACTACGAAAACCCTTATTTACGAGTATTTTGATTTAGAGGGAGAGTTCAAAGGCAGGAGAGCTGAAAACCGATGATCTCTTTTTAAAGTACAAGCCAAAATCTTTCATACCTCTAGGCATTTGAAAGAAGTATTTGGCGTTGCAGCTACATCTAGCCTTTATAAACGATGATTGAGAGGTTTACCGGGAAATGGGTGCGGCCATGGAAACCAGACTACAATGGATCAGTGCATAACATGTTTTTCAATTTTTAATCAACACTTCAACATAGGAATTCCTTTGCTAGGAAAAGTTGTAATTATAAAGTATTTAGGAATTCCTCATTGAGATCTAAACATGTAATGCTCAAAGTCAAGAAACTTGAACCTACAGCACAAAAAAATTGTTTGAACATCAACTAAATAAAGCGCAATCCATTAGAGAAGAGGCAGGAAAGACTAGTATGACTAATAAGTGCGAGAAATGAAATATTAGGCAGCAGCACCCTTGCCCTTCTTCCTCTGGAGCTTCTTCATGTAAAATTCAAGCTCTTTGCCCTCCAAGATGTATCTGCAAAATTATAAACGAGAATCAAAATTCTGTACATGCAACAAATATAATGTGTTTGTGATTAAACATTACTTCAATTATAGAAAAACATAAGTAGAGCAAGCATCATACCCATCTGAACGGCCGCATTGGCCAGGCCTTGAAGAAATGCAAGCCAATAGACGACCACCGCCAAATTGCTCCTCAATATGTGAGTCCAGTACACGAGTTTGCTGACGCTTCTCCAACTTCCTTTCTACATGCTTGCTCTTCTTCACCTCCTCAGCAGGTGCAGGAGCAGTAGCGGCCTCAGCATCCTATCACACCAATGGTTAAAACAATTAGCAAAAGCTGGTGAACACAATTTAATGCACCATATCTAATTTCACAAATTAGCCGGTGCAACAGGACGTTCATTCTTAAATTTACTTGCCATTTGCAGCATGTAAATTTGAAATTCGCACACTCCAAACCAATAACTAGAAACTGATAAATAAAAGTGAACACATGTACAAACTTATCATGATACTACCTAATATATGTTTCAATTGACCAAAGTAGAATTTTAAGTCCTTACCTCTGCTTCTTTCTTGAGAGCAGCAGCAGTTTTCTTCTTGCGGCCAATTTCAACACCATAGTGTGTGGAGTACCACTGCTTGAAAGGTGCTGCATCAACCTGAACAATGGCGCTCTTCACCAAGGTTTGAGTACGCACAAGCTCATTGTTAGATGCATTGTAGACAACATCAAGAAGTCGGGTCTTCCTGGTCACAGCCTCACTACCCCAAGAGAAATTTCCAGTGTCGAGCCTCAAAGCACGCCACTTCACATTTCCACCTCGAACCCTGATCCTCCTAACTGTCTTGTTGCTGGACAGTTTGGTGTTGGCAGGCTGCCTTCCGAGCTCATACCTTCACAAAGCAAAGCTAAACACAGTCAATTCTCAAATTCCTTCGCTTAAAAGAAAACCAATTCCTACACTTCAGAGCAAAATACAGACATAACCCAGTAACGCACTACATTATCATTCCAACCATACTGCTTTTTAATCATGAAAGTTATTAGCAAAAGCGGCAGGGTTGAACTATGTTGTTGGCATAGCGATCCTTAAACAAAAACATCAAAAAAAGAAAAGCTAGTTCCTAAATATACCAACCAATGACAACAAATCAAAACAACCCCCGGCAAAACATAACCAAAATCAAACAACAATCATCATGAATCTCTTCGAGATACAAAGAAACCCAAATGAATGACACGTTGTATACATTGAACATATAAAACACAACAGAAATCAAAAACAGGGTATAACGATTATTAATACATGACCCACAGTTATCTAACTCAAAGATCTAACATCTATATGAAAACGAGAACAGCGAGAAAGAAAATCTTACTTTCGCTTCTTCCTCCAGGCCTTCTTCTTGCCTCCAGTGGCACGTCTCTTGTGCATAGAATCCCTAGAGATACCTAACAAAACATGAAACCAGATCTCAACATTAGAAAAGATCAAAACTTGAAGAGAGATCAAAATCAGAGAAGATGGGGACCGAGGAGGTACCCATTTTGGCAGAAGGACTTGCAACTCTCTTCTCAGAGCTGCCGCCGCGTTTATGTTTTGAGGGTTCTCAAAAGAATTTGAGGAGGTAAAACTATATAAAGTAAACCCTAAGTCTAAGCGGCCCAAGCCCATTATAAGAGTTTTGTGAACGGTAAAAGTTATATTTTCTAGTAACTCCAACCCAACTCAACGAGTGTATTTTTTTTTTTTACCAAATACCATAGCGAATACACTACAACAAGTCTTTTTTAAGTCAAATTCACGACCTCGACCTTTTAGCTATGTTAAAGAGACTTATGCCACATGATCGAGTTTCGATAATGTATATTAGTTTAACAATAAAGTATATTATTAAGTTGATATATATGGTTCGGTTTAGAGACACTAATTTGATAGCAAGCTACTCTAGTCTAATGCATAGAGTTGGTCTATCGATCATTGTATCATATCTCTTGTACTTGATGTATTACTATATTATTGATGTAACGTAAAATTTTAATCTTGTTATGTGACAACTTATTGAATGAAATTGGTCTCGTGGTGAGCAAAATACCCCCACTTTTAACTTCCAAGAACCTAAACCCTAAGCGCACATATAGCACAATTACGCTGAGTTTAACCACATAGTACGTCATCTTGTGGTAATATGCAGCAGTTCAAGCCTTGAACTAATGAAGCTATGCAACATCACTGCAAATTGTGAGGCTCAGTAACTGGTTTCTATTAACGATATTTTTGGAAACTTGCATTTCTTCAGTTGTTTTTTTACTTTCACTTTGGGGTAATGATGAGCTTTGGGTACTTATTTTAAGCGAGCCACTCTACCACAGGTTCGATTCCCTTATGCTGTTACCAGCCTTCTGCTTAATAGAATTGTTGTTTCTACTCTGGCGAGAATGAAAACATGATATCTTGGGCCAAATGATGCAAGAGACAGACCGTAGGCGCATGTACGTATTTTACACTACAATATAGAAACATGCAAAAAGGTAAGCACAAATCTAGGCCAAAATTAAAAAACTAAATAGTTAGATCATGCATTCTAGATGTTGTATACTTCACAATAATCCACCCGATTAGCCCTACAATATTAGTGTTCTAGGAGTAGATCATGATAGAAAATTAGAAATAGCTATATGACTTCTTTATGTCTATGAGATATTGGGGTGAACTAAGATATATCAGACTTGAAAAGAATAAGCAAAATTAAGAGTAAAGCATTGATTTTGTATAATCTGATGGAGACCTAACTTTTATGGTCTTTAATTTTGATTCAGGGATTACCAATGATGTTTTCCATAACTAATGCTCACAACCATATTAAAATGTAGACATGTCAATAGTTTTTATTGTCAATAAAATTGTAAGTAACTGACATTCGTTAACTTTAAATGCTCTAGAGAGACCAAATTTTTTCTTGCTTTGGATTCTTCTTGCGAACATACACAACCGTCAAGCAAAGCTATCACAACCATTTAAATCATGAGAAGCAAGGGTGGATAGAAACTTACGGCTTCCAACAAAAACATTAGCTAGCTCTCTGATTCTTGATTATTAAGCGGATGTTTTGTGAGAACAAGGTAAACTAGCATGTCAAAAATATAGCTCTAATTTAATCAATAAAAATTTTGAGATGCAATGAATTTCAGATTTAACCTTAGGCTACAACTCTCTTGAGTGACAAAACTAAAATTATTACTTCTTTGAGACCTGTGGTAACAAGAAATTTACTTTAGTGTGATTTTCCCATTACTGAAACTGAAAGCTGGTGACCACTTTTGTTTTTTTGGGTCTGAATAAAACTTCCATTGAAATAAGGCAAAAACCCAAGCCAAAAAAGCAAAGAACAACAAAAACAGAAACAAAACCAGAAACCGAACCACTTTAGTCGGTTTTGTATAAACTCAAACCATTTACCGAATTAAATTAGTCTCAACCGAAACAATCAGTTTAACCGAAATTCGGTTCGGTTTCGGTTTACACCTTATATGTAAATTTTTTTAATTTTTCAAGAGGTGAGACTTGATAGATTACTACATCACACACACTTTTCATTAATAACTATGTAAAGATTATATTTATTCTCATTTTGATAGATATTTTCAATAAAATATCAAATATCAATGTTGTGATTCAAACTCTTGACCTAGAAATAACAATCATGCGCTCTACCAACTGTGCTAGACAACTTTATATGTTATGTTTTGTTATTTTTTGTACTAATACTCATTATTTTATATTTTTTAAATCATTAAATTAAATTCGGTCGGTTCGGATTTAAATCGGTTGGTTTGATCACGTAAACCATTTCAAACCGGTTTTAGTTCGGTTTTTTTCATTTTCTAAACTACATCTCTTCATTTCGGTTATCCAGACCATATTTTCGGTTCAGTTTGGTCGGTTTTTCTTGTTTAATTCGTTTTATGCCCACCTCTACAATCAACTACAACAAGACACAGGAAAAACAAAGCAACATAGACAACTACAACCAAAACCATAACCAAGCAAGAACAAAGCAAGGTTCTACAAACTCCCCAAAGCACTTAGGGAGGGGCCGGAAGCCCATCATTCCTCAAAACCTGAAAGAGAGAGGTTAGAGGCTGATTAGCCCATTCCAAGGAGCTCGACCTCACCATGGCGAAACCCAATTCCAAGTCACAATATCAAATAAAGCACAAAGATGCCTAGCTCTTCGTAACATAGAAGAAATACGTCAGTTCCCAGCGGAAGAGGGATTGCAGAGTGCATTAAAAACCTCAAAGCAATCACCTTCCACAATAATAGTTCTCAATCTCAAATGAGAGGCAAACTGCAGCCCCCTAACAATAGCATCAGCCTCAGCCTCCACAACCAAATTATGAGAGCCTAGAAAGGAAGCACCAGCCACCATGTTACCTCTGTGATTCCTCACAACCACCCCCAAACTGTTACACCTAGAACTTACTTTCCAAGAAGCATCCACATTTACTTTTGAGAGGTTTCCCGGGGGAGGAGACCAAACTCTTGCATCTGCTGACCTTCTCTGAAACTATAACAGGCTACTTCTCTTTGAAAGAGCACCATTCATTGACCTATGAATAACAATCAGAACCGAGCCTGGATTCAGAGTACCTCCCTTTAAGACCACATCACATATATGCTTCCATATCTCAAACAAATGAATACATACAAGCATAAAGAATCCATCCACATTATTAGCCAAACAACCCGCCTTCTTGTGAATAGCCAAGAGCCAAGAAATCCAATGTAGTGACCAGCTCTCTACATGGAGTATACCCGAGAGAGCCCCCAAACCAAACAACAGCCGTCCACAAACAAAAAAAAAGACTAGGTTCCACTGACTCGACATGCTCACCACAAATAAAGCGCATCGGGGAGGAGCAAAATTTTCTTTTAAACACATTCCAACCTGTTGGAAGAGAATTGGATATTGCTCTCCACAAGAAATTAGAGATTTTCGGCAAAAGTCCAGAGTGCCAAATTATCTCTCAGACCTTAGAGTCAATCACATGTGATGAAGAGGCCTTAGAAGTCTTCGGAACCGCAAGAAGCGCCACAACAATAACCTATAACCACTTTTTGTCGAGTACTCACCACCTTTAGACTTAGGCCAAACCAGAACATCATCTTCATTCTCTCCACCAATCGGAATAGTCTTAATAACACAAGCATCCGAAATCTCAAGAAACGGCTCAAGATGCTCAACATTCCAGCACTTATTCTCATCGATAATCTCTAAAACACTGAGACGAGTGAACCGGTTTGAGGTGAGGATAGGATTTATATGACCACCCGACTCATTGGAACCCATCGATCCTTCCAAACGTCAATACTTCTTCCATTTTCACTTGCCAAAGAGCATTTGGAGCAATGATCTCTCTGCCAGCCAACAAGCTATTCCAAATCCAAGACCGCCTTGACCCCTTCTTAGCATTAAAGAAATAAGAGTGCTCAAAGTACCTAGCCTTGAGAACTCGGCACCTCAGGGAGCTAGGATTTTTCATTAGACGCCAACATTGCTTCGCCAAGAGTGTTTTATTATGAGTTTGTAGGTTCTTAAACCCCAAGCCACCATTCAACTTGTTCAAACACAAAGCATCCCAAATTTTTCCAATGCACTTTATTCTTCTCCTCGTTGAAGCCCCACTAAAAGTTAGCTACATCTGAATTTATACCCCAATTTTTCCAATTGTCGGTGAGGTTTTGTCGAGGAATGTTCCAATAGCTTTACAGAAGGGTAGGCTTCATTGTATCAAGATCATGTGTCATTGAAAAAAAAAAACAGGATAAACGTTCTTTGAGACGACTTTTGTATGCGCCTCATGCACACGATACAAAACAACAAAAACCATTTCTTGTCTACCTCTCATTTGGTTGCGCGGCTGCGTTGGTGACAGCCAATGGCCTAGCTGGTGCTTGCGGTGTGTGGCCGGAAGGGACGCTGTCACTTTGGCTCAGAGGAAGGATTCGTGGAGATCCCTGGTAATAGTAGGTCCCTTTCTTCCGTGGTGTTACATCGGAGAGTGATTTCCAATCTGGTGGTGCGGCATTTGTGCAATTGGAGAGATCAATGGTTAAGTCAACGATGGTGGTTAAAGGAGTAGCTTGTATGAGATCGTCAGGTCAATGTTGTCGGTTGTTCGATGGTGTTGGTGACTGGCGGATCTGGATTTCTAGATTATCACTATATCCAGATCTGGTTCTCACTTATGTTTCTTTCGACAATTGCTGGATGTGTGGGCGGTTCCACGCGTCCGATCTGGTTCATGATCATCGAACTCGACGACATATTGAGGACTTTGGTGGTGGTGCGGCGATCTCGACATCGGAGCACATACTAAATTTTCTCGATGCACAGTGATACTGAATTTTTCATCCTAGTTTTGCATTGATAATGGTGGCGGTGCGTCATATCAGATCTGGAAACCAGCGATGTGGACGGCGACTATTGTGCAGGTTGCACCGATCCGAATGGCCTGGTCCCTTCCTCTGGGAATTGGGCCTCCGCCTCATGGGTCCAGAATTTGGGCCTGGGTTTTAGCTTGGGTCTGTGTTTTTGGCCCATATGAGCTAACTATCTTATTTTCTATGCCTACTATTGTATGTAGTCATTTTCCCCATTTTGTGGTACATTTCTCACCCAATATGTGGTGCATTATCCCTTAGAGGATATTACTGGCTTGGTCCAGTTCGGAAGGACTTGATTACTTAAATATGTGTCAATCTATCTCAAATGTTTCCAGATTATTGGTTACTCAAAGTCGAAACAACTCGACAACTATCATTGCATACTCTCATGAAAGCTTGTGTGTCTGCATGCTTAAAGTGCATTTAGGCACTTACCGATTGAATTATGGGTGCATGCTTTCACGCTCACTCATGGGTTCATCACCCCCCATTTTCCTTGGTACTGGCTCTTTATTATGATTACTATTCTTGGTTCCCTTCTGTCAGTTACTGCTTGAATCAGTTACTGCTTGGCGTCGGGGCAGAAGGTTAGCTTTGAGAAATCGTCGATTTTTCTCTCCAAGAATACCCCAGAGGAGGTTAGAGCTGAGATTGCTGGGTTCTCCAAATGCCGATTGCGGAGCAACCTGGCCTTTACCTTGGATTACCGACTATTTGGGGGAATTCAAAGAAAATGTGCTCTTAGCTACATTCGAGAGCGGGTTAGACAGAAGTTGGAGGGCTCGAGATCAAATTTTCTTTCGCAAGCGGGAAGAGAGGTTCTTATTAAGGCTGTTTCTATCTGGAAAGCTGGTGACCTCACCCGGTCTCCTTTCAGCCGAAAACTGCAATTTTCTTCGCCAACAAGTTACGCCGTCGTTAAAATCACTACTATCCGTTTAACCCAAAAAATAAAATAATTACACAACGCTTTTCCTTTTTTGTTTCCCACGGACGTCAAATCAACGCTACTCGCTTCCTAAACTCGCCACGCGTCTCCAACACAGAATAAGCTAAAGAACACCACATTATAAAAGGAGCCCCACCCAAACTTTAAATTCCTCGCAACAAATCTCACACACTCTCCCTATATTTCCGCTCCCCATTTTCAAATCCCCCAAATTCTCCAGAATCCTCAGAATTGCCGAAGCTCCGATTTGAACCGCCATGGGAACCGCACAGAGCCGAGAGGACCACATCTCCGACTCCGACGACTACGAAGAGTCCGACGACGAGCAGCGCCACTCCGACGAGGAAGAAAACTACCAAGACGCTCCGGAGACTCAGCCCACTCCAATCGGAGACATCGACGCCAAGCTTAAAGCCTTGAAGCTCAAGTACGGCACTCCTCCTTCTTCCTCCTCCGCCTCCGCCGTCGCCGCCGTGTCGCAGAACGCCGTCAAGCTCTACCTCCACATCGGCGGCAACACTCCCAACGCCAAGTGGATCGTCTCCAGCAAGCTCGCCTCGTTCTCCTTCGTCAAGACCGCCAAGGTCGACGGCGACAGCGACGACGACGACGACTACGACGGCTCGTCGGACAGCAAAGGACAGTGGATTCTCAAGGTCGGTGGCAAAGTCCGAGCTAGGGTTTCCACCGACATGCAATTGAAGATGTTCGCCGATCAGCGGCGCGTGGATTTCG
Organism: Argentina anserina; assembly: GCF_933775445.1. Classification (NCBI taxonomy): domain Eukaryota; kingdom Viridiplantae; phylum Streptophyta; class Magnoliopsida; order Rosales; family Rosaceae; genus Argentina; species Argentina anserina. The sequence goes on along the minus strand of NC_065873.1, from coordinate 3,889,093 downwards.
TCTCCAGAGGAGTCTGGGCTCTGAAATTCTACACCGACGAGCAGTACCGGCGATTCGTGACGGAGTTTCAGGACTGCTTGTTCGAGAACGTCTACGGCCTCAAAGCTACGGAGGAGAGCAAGGTCAAGGTTTACGGCAAGGAGTTTCTAGGGTGGGTGAAGCCGGAGGCGGCCGACGACTCGGCCTGGGAGTATGCCGACGACTACGACATGGCGGCGAGGAGTCCCCATTCGGTGACGCCGGTCCGGTCCAACCAGCAGTTGATGGAGGAGTTCGAGGAGGCGGCGAACGGCGGTGTTCAGAGCTTGGCGCTAGGAGCAATGGATAACAGCTTTTTGGTGAATGATTCTGGTGTGCAGGTGTTCAAGAATTTCAGCCATGGGATCCATGGGAAGGGCGTGGTTGCGAAATTCGACAGCGGAGGTGGTTCGAAGTCGACGCCAAAGAAGGCTCTGCTAATGAGAGGGGAGATTAATATGATGCTCATGAGTCCACTCAAGGAGGGGAAGCCGCAGGCGAATGGGCTGCAGCAGCTGGACATTGAGACGGGGAAGATTGTGACCGAGTGGAAGTTTGAGAAGGATGGAACTGAGATAACAATGAGGGATATTACTAATGACACGAAAGGGTCGCAGTTGGATCCTTCTGAGTCCACGTTTTTGGGTCTGGATGATAACAGGCTGTGCCAGTGGGATATGCGAGAGCGTAGAGGAATGGTGCAGACCATTGCTAATTCGCCTGTGCTGGAGTGGTCTCAGGGGCATCAGTTTTCGAGAGGGACGAATTTTCAGTGCTTTGCTACCACTGGAGATGGGTCGATTGTTGTTGGATCTCTGGATGGGAAGATAAGGTTGTATTCGAAGACATCTATGAGGCAGGCAAAGACTGCATTTCCAGGGCTGGGTTCCCCCATTACTCATGTCGATGTCACTTATGACGGGAAGTGGGTGTTGGGTACAACTGACAGTTTTTTGGTCCTTATATGCACTCTGTTTACTGACAAAGATGGAAAGACAAAGACCGGGTTCAGTGGTAGAATGGGAAACAAGATACCCGCTCCCAGGTTGTTGAAGCTGATCCCTCTCGACTCGCATTTGGCTGGCAAAGACAACAAATTTCATGGAGGCCACTTCTCATGGGTAAGGATACTTCTTTTAAATTGCTGCAGTAATTGAATTGTTGGATATGCATGCTTTAAGCTTTTAACTAAATATTAGGAGTTTATGATATTGATTTCTGTAGTTGGGTATGTAATTTGTTCGGACTCATACTTCTTGAAGGAGTTCAACATTTTCCTGTAGTGTTTGTGTTTCAGTCTCATATGTCTTGGTTAGATTAATTTCCATCTATCAGCAATGAGATTAGACAAGTGTCTTTCTTATTTGCTTAGTTTCTGTTATATGAACTTACTTGGTTAGTTTTCTTTTTTGCCCTGTGACTTGATGATGTTGTTATTCAGTTGGTGATTTATTTAAGTTCCTATACATATCATCACTCTATAACCATGTATAAGCATAGTTGTGTATTACCTATGTCATGTGTGAGGAGTTGATGAATCAGGCAACATGGAAAAAAAATCGGCCAAAAGTGTCATAGTAAATTCATTTTTTTTAAACAGAGAGAAAGTTTTATAGTAATTGACTTTAAATTTACTCTGCTGGAAAACAGTCCCGACTTATCTTGCTGGAAGTTATTACATTAGCTAGTCATTTGGGGATTTTTTCTGATAAATTTCATTCTTATCAACGGATACAACCAGCAAATGCAATTTGCTACCTAGCTATATATAGTTTTGCTTCCCATACATTGGTTGTAGCCTTCTTTCATTGTGTCTTGCTTAGTCTTATGTTGTATGTTTCAGTTCATCATTATCCAGTGCCCCATATGCTATGATATGGGAAATGACTTATCTTGTAGTGCATTATACCATGAGGACTATTGTGTTGGCTTTATAGGTTGCCCTGCAGTTTGACGAGTTGCTCATTCTTGGCTATAACTTTGTCTGATTAGTAACTGGGTTTGAATGTGAGCATTTGTGTGATGGATGGATTTGCACTTGATTTGTTTCTATACAATGTGAGCATCTGTTTTTTCCCTAGAATTAAACAGGTTGCAAACATTATGCCTTGTTCATCAATCCATTGGTTTTTTAAAGTATATCCACATCACCATATCCGACATGTTCAGTTCTTAGTATGTTCATTTTGTACTTGAATTTGAATTTGGAATACAGAGACCTGCACCAAATTGTGCGTCATTATTACAGTACACTTTTTGAAATTCTTGTGTCCACGTGTGTTGAGTGTGAGATTTTTGGCCTTTTAATTGCGTTGATAACTGAATACCTTTGTTCATGTGTGTTTACAGGTCACTGAAAGTGGTAAACAAGAGCGCCACCTTGTTGCAACAGTGGGAAAGTTCAGTGTCATATGGGATTTCCAGCAGGTCAAGAACAGTGCCCATGAATGCTACAGGAATCAGCAAGGCCTCAAGAGTTGTTACTGCTACAAGATCCTTTTAAAGGACGAGTCTATTGTCGAGAGCCGTTTCATGCACGACAAATATGCTGTCAGTGACTCTCCCGAAGCTCCATTAGTGGTGGCCACCCCGATGAAAGTCAGCTCGTTCAGTCTCTCTGGCAAAAAATGATCTCTGTCACTGTGTATATGAGTTTAACCATTTTTATTGCTAGTGTTGTGCATACTACGTTGCTTTAGTGCTAAGTTTCTGCTGCTTTGTCATGGATCATTGCCTAGCATCGTAGTTTCTAAGCTTATCTTGTACCTATTTGAGTTCTTTTCTGTCTGCGTTTTTCACACTCTGCGAAATAGGGTGTTTGATTGATGGTTTTATCTCGAAGTTTGTACAATTGAACATGATGAGTAATATTGAGGGTGATCATTGAGTTCCCAAGAACGACGATATTTTTAAGTTTGTACACTTTTAATTCCCTGATGTTCACGTACTCAAAGACTTGCACTAGCTAAAGACTCCATCATATTAAAATTTCCTTTAAAGTAAATCTAAATCTCTTATTCTCTTTGATGAAAAACAATCTTGCATTTTATTAGAAGAAAACTAATACTGTTTGAGAAGTACAATCTTGGCAGTTCTAAACTTCTAATCAGAATTCCTTGCAACACAGCAGAAAGCTAGAATGTCAGTTCTTAGACCTTCAACCATTGCTTCACTCAATCTCTTTTGCAAAAGTCCTCCATGAATAACTTTGTGCACATTGTAGGATTTCAAACCATTGAATTCAAAATGTTGAAGATTTGGAGTATCAATTGTGGCCTTCATACGAACATTGCATTGAAATAAAACAATGCGGCTCAGGAATTGCGCACGGATGTTTATGTATTTCAAGTTCTTGGCTTCAAACAAAGTCGCACGTAGAAGCCCTCGATAGTTTGAAGCCAAGGTAAAATATTCAAGATTCTTGGATTGAAGTACATCAACATGGTTAGGGTTGCAATCCCTGATATCCAAAGTCTTGAGAGAAGAATTTGAAACTTCAAGCCCTACATCACTATTCTGAAGGGCATGCCTAGAGCATGAAGTTATAGACAAATTCTCAATAGAACTGCATCCCCTAAGTAGTTCTGACAGAACCAACCAATCCAAAAAACTCATATTTTTTAGGGACATAGTTTTCAAAGAAGGAAGATGTATGCTACCCATAGTACCATCAGCCTTTAAGCTCACGTAATCGAGACTTAAGGAAACTATAGACTTCATCTGAGAAAGAAGTGTCGAGGGTAAGCAGTAATTGCAGCCTTTCGCTATCGTGGAAGGTGCAGTTCTAAGGCTGAGGTCTAAATCTTTGATGCTTCTCTTAGCTAGAAAACTCAACCAATTTTCTAAAATCTCCTCTCTGATCTGGTTCATCTCCATACGAAGCCTAAATTTGTCCAGAGGCCGAGGGTCATTCTCCCGGAACTTCAAGTACCTTGTCAGGATGTTGGTGAAATTCCTATCTTCAAATGCGTCGTAGTTATTAAAATGTGGATTGCACTCGTCGAGATCTATTACTGGGTGGAAGGACCATGCACCTTCAAATTGCTTGAAAAGAAAACTCATGGCAAAGGCGGATTTAGTGGGAAGGAATTGAATGATATGGCGGATTGTATCTTCGGTTAACTGATCTAGTGCCATATCCATGGTGTTTTGGTCATAACGATTATCTTCTTCCATTTTCAGCCTTTTATTTGTGTTTCGGTCGGTTGAGAAGTGTGTTTCGTTTGGTAGCCATGTATGATCAATATGATAGTGTAGATGTAGAAAAGGCAGAAGTCGAATCCGATCCTTTATAATTCTTCGAGAAGGCGTGCATGGTATTACTTATACAAGCAGAGAGGCGGAGTCTTAGTTATACAAGTAGTAGGAAACCTAATCGAAAACGGAATATGATTATACAACATTTGCATTAATTAATTAGAACGAACATCGATCAAGTTATGGTCACTTCAATGGAGATTGGAAAATCTGCCTTTTGAGTTTAGTTAGTATCAAATTGAAATTCCAAATAATCATTAGTACTTGATTGAATGTTATGGCACAAACTAAACAAAAAATTTTGGTACATGTGAACTAATTAGATCGACAACGGATAAGCATATGATATAAAATCTTACTGCTGGAAAATAGCTCAGTTGGATGAGAATGATTAAACAATCAACAAATATACAATGAAATTGTATCCAAAAAAAGATCCATTGATCCTACTTCAACGATCATTACATTAATTACCAAAAGCACCGCCCTGGTGAACATGGATAAAGTCCAGATCTAGTGAAACTTTGCGGCAACTTTTGCTCTTTCAAATAGATGTGGCCACAGAGACCCCTAATTTATCGTGCAAAGTTCATCTTACCCTCGAATATGAAGTATTACGTCGGTGCTGCTATGGTAAGTACGTTGGTAACAGATGTTAGACACTTAGACACAAATGGTTGTTGCTGACTGCCTTTGGTCTCTACGCGCGGGGTACATAGTGCACTGCGCAATACACGACTTCGACTCAGAAGAGAAGGAAAGGGAACGGGAGACGACGAGAACGGGAGATGACGGAGAGAAAGAAAGGGCAGATGGAGGGAAGAGGCGAAGAAGGTAGTTGATTATATCATTATAATACTAAACCCTAAAACAGTTCACGGTTTGGTAAACTATTCAACATTTGATCAGATTAACTCATCAACAAGAAAGGCTCAAATGGTTTATAGTTAACCAAAAACAATTCATAATATGATACAAGCATGGTAAACATATATATAGTACTGCTCCAAAAATGAAGGAACTTATCACAGATAACCTTGGCAGCCAAATTTATCTACTTAAAATTACAATTTCTGCAAATGGTGCCATCCAAAGCATGGAATTCCGCAAATCTGAGTCTCTACCCTTAAGCTTATCTTTACGACGAACTACAACATTCTTGAGACTAGGCAACGGTGGACAAGAGACACTTTCTCTTAAACGTTCTGGAAAGACGATATCAACCTCAGCATCATCAACAACTAGAATTATTCTTTTGCTGTGACCAAATGTTTTGAGAAAGTCTACCAAAGTAGAGAAATCTCTCCACAGAACTGTAATTGTTGTGTCACATAGATTTGGAGCTTCCATACATAATGTGGATTTCAGATTGCCATTGAAGTGGAAATACATCAGATTTGGAGTATAAATTGTGGCCTCAACACAATCTTTGCAGCCACCTAATACAACAGCCTGCAGTTGCTCAGAGCAAATGTTCACATGTTTCAATTTTTTGCACCCATGCAAGGCAGCTCGAGTAGGTTGTCGAATTTCTGAACCAAGTTCTGAAACGAGGGTAAACGATTCCAGATTCATAGCTCCGTCCACATTTAGCTGACCAGCATTGAGATCAGTAACTTCGAAGGTTTTCAGACTAGAACTTTTAAATTGGACATCAGACCCGCTAGGAAAAAAGCATGAACTGAGTGATAAATACTCAATAGAAGGGCAATTTTCAAGTAAGCTAGAGAAGGTGTTAGACTTCAAGTTCACATTGTTGAGGCTCATGGTCTTTAAAGGAAGTACAGTCGGGTTAACAGCATGAGAATTAGGATCACCCCGTATATTCATATTCTCTACATGTAAAGTAATTATACACTTCAAACCCAGAAGTGTCTCTAACGATAAGGAAAAATCTTTATGACCAGTAGTGTCGTCGACCTCAGCAGTATTGTTCTCCAAATTCAATGACAAATTCTCAATTTTAGGGCAAGATGAAACCAACTTTGAGAGAGAATCTTGGGAGTCCAATACAACACTTTTGAAGGACAGAGTTCTCAACAAAGGAAGATTTATACGACGATTTCCTAGGTTGATTCTCAAATACTCCAAATTCAAGGTAGTTATATAATTTCGTTCAAGAAAGGCCGACGATAATGTGTGGTATGATAGCCCAGGTTTAGATCTAAGGCTGACATCCAATACCATGACGTTTCTCTCGAATGCAAAACCCAGATATGTAGATATAAAAGCAGAGTCTTTGGGTGAGTACCTCATCATGCGAAGCCGGAATTTATCTACGTGCTTGTCGTTTTTGCGTTCCCGCAAAGAGGTCTCCACGAAGTTGATGAACTCTGTGTGCTGATGAGAATTGTCGTGATCCATATCAAGTGGATCGCCCTCGTCGAGATCTATTGACCACAGATCGTCGAACTGCTTGGAAAGAAGACGGATACAAACGGCGGGTTTGGTGGGAAGGAGTCGGAGGATTTGGCGAACAATATCATCAGGCAACTGAGACAGGCTAGGGTTTTTTGCGTTGGTCATGATCGATAGAGCAATAGTTGCGTTGTGAGAGGATTCGTGAACTGAACTCCCGAATATGATGAAGAAGGGATCTCTTTAATAGACAACTAACCCTAGATGAACCTCGCCGACTTTACTTGCCGACCTAATCCCTATATATTATTCCTAGTAAAATAAAATAAAAAGCTATTTTCAGAAACAAAAAAGAATTGTGAAATTTCCTTTCTATAGGAGGAAACAACAGCAGTAATAGTTCTCAATCAAGTTCCGTACGTTGCCCCCTGCGGAATTCTTCAGAGGTCAAATTGGTTGAGTCAAATTGTTTTGAGGCCATTCCTGTTTTCTGTTTTCAGAATTGATATTTTTACGAGTCTTAACTAAGATTCAAAATATTGGTATCGGGGATATATCGTTTCTTTGAAAAATAGAGATATCAGATATATCGGAGATATTGGAAAAAAAAATATCGTTCCTCTTTTGAAATTATTTATTTATTATTGAATTACATAAAAATAAATACAATTATTAATTTTATCTAGTACCCAAAAGAGGCTCTAGGTGCTTGAAAATATGCACGTTGGTCAACAAAACTATAATATTTTGCTCAAGACATACGAGACATATAGTACGAATTGTAATTGTTAACATGATAGTCATATATTTTTTTTGAGCTGCTAACAGTTTCTCTGAGAAGGAGATAATAAATATGAACCCAACTCGATAATTGATCATAAACGTCTCCAAACTGTCCATAATTGTAAATAGGATTGTAACGACCCTAAAATTTCGAGCTTAAAAACTCAAAATCTTAAAATCGTTAAACACATAAATAATCTCAATGAAATCGAAATCATTTTAATGTTGCAGCGGATCATATCTGAGTTTAAAATATAACTCAGTCAAGCCGATTATTACAACCCAAATTATAATCCATACACAAAATGGAAATGTAATAATCCTCACAAATCACTCACAAATTCTCACACACAAGTCCACACTAAAAACCTCACCGCAAGTAGAATATGAACGACTTCAAGCCTCTGTAGTCGTCACTCAACCTCCACTAATCAGCACCTGCGGAATTATCCCCTACACCATCGAATTGGTGCACCGGGATTGTAAACACAAACCCAGTAAGCTTATAGCTCGTATGAGTAAAATCACAATACAGTTCGCATATCAATATATACGAAAGATCACAAAACAACAAATATAAATGCCCTCATGAGTCAATAGTCAGCCCATCTGGTTGACCCAAGAAATATGAAATAAAACGCTCATGAGGAAATTAAGTAACCCTTCTGGTTACCCAATGCATTTATAATACGGGTACCAAGAACGCTGGTACACATCTGTTACCCCTCTCGTAATACACCGATGATATTGGATAGCCACCCGCTACCCAACATCCAAAACAATCTGAGTACCCATGAGCAGATAACCACCCGTTACCTCACATGCAGTACTACTCTGATATTGGGTAACCACCCGCTACCCAACATCCAAAACAATCTGAGTACTCATGAGTAGATAACCACCCGTTACCTCACATGAAGTACTATGGCTGACAGACTAGAGCTCTAACTGTATCGTAACTTTCGCCCGGCCAAGGCTAAGTTCCGACTTGCCAAACATGTACAATAATCTCACATCATATTGTACCACACATCACGTCCGAAGACAAATCACAATATTTCACATTCTCCGTGATAAAATCATGTACAATAATCACTCATCATATTGTACGTTTTAAAACTTTCACGATATCACCACAATAAAAACAATAACAGTATATTATATAGCAAACTATATATATTCGTATTTATTTACCATTTATACAACATATACATAGTCCACTATATCCTATACATGTCATATTTCATAAACACCTGAAAAATTACGTACGATAATCTCACATCATATCGTACCATTGAAATCACATACACATGCACAATTTTTCTGTCACCGAAATGACTATTTTCAATGAATTAATAACAGTATGTAATTTAACGAACTATATATATATATGTACTTATTACCATTATACTGTATATATGTAGTCCACTAAATTATATACATGTTGTAATTCATTTAATAAACACACTTGCAAAAATGTTGAATCACCACGAGGGTAGATTCGTAATTCAGTGAGATTTTTACTCACCTTATTGACTTGAGCGTAATTTTCACAATTCCCGATGCTAATTTCCTTCCCTCGCTTATAGATCACCTTGAAAAGATAAGAAAGGAATTTAGGATCGTTTCGTTAAACCTTTAAATGCCAAAACAGTAATAAACGGTTACTGTTCAGCAATTTTGGTTTATACGAAGTTATTGTTCACTATTCACTATTCACGGTTACTGTACAATACTCAATTAATACGTATTTCTGTACGTATAAGTACTATATACGTATTTCTGTACGTATAAATATTATATACGTATTTCTGTATGTATAAATATTATATACGTATTTCTGTACGTATAAATATTATATACGTATTTCTGTTTAAAGGTAAATACAATCTCAGTAAATAAAATTTACTAATTACCTTGTTACAAATTACTTTTTACATTTACTGAAAGTAATTTATATTTATATTTACCGAAGGTAAAACTTAATTACATTTACCGTAGTAAATAAAAATTACATTTATATTTACCGTACACAGTAAATTACCAAAATACCCTTCTGTCAAAAATGTTCCCACCGCCGCACGTGGCGGCGCGTGTGGCACACGCGCCACCTCCGGCGGGCCGCGCGTGGGGTCCACGCGCCGACACTCTCAACAGCGCGTGTCGCACCACCGCCGCACCAAAACTCTCCCCTTCCTTCCTCCGCCCTTCCCACGGCCTCACGCCGCCCCTAGGCTACTCCACGCACTCACACGCGCCGCCTAAGGCGGCGGTGCTTCACTCTCCTCCACACCTCCGATTCTCCTCCGAAACCCTTCCAATTCAATTCCTAAATCTTCCCAAATACTCCCAATCATCATACAAACACACACAACGTCAAGAACATCAATTCATACCTAGATTAAAACGTGGAGGCTTCGATTCGTCGTTGGTGAAGCTTGAGGCCGAGGATGTCGATTTCGTGCAGAGGTGAGGCCGAGCGGGGAATGGAGGTTCAACCCTTGTCGTGGAGGGCTCCGGGTGTAAGAGAAAGAGGAGGCGTGCCTCCTTGAGCACAGAGTCGGCGAAGGAGCTCGGGCGAGCGATGAAGGTCTCGGCGGCGAGTTCGTGTGTCGCAAGCTCGGGGGTTGGAGAAGGGAGCGGCGCTGTGCTTCCTGGCTAGGCGGTGACGATCACGTCTCCCTGTGAAGGGAGATCGGAGGTGAGGCCGAGAGTGAGAGGGAGAGGGATCGAGGTGAAGGAGAGAGGAAAGAGAGAGAGAGAGAGAGAGAAAGGGGAGCGGCGGAATGAAAGGGTTTCCTGTTATGGAAACCCTAGTTAAGAAAATTTCCTTTTTATACTAATTTCCAAATCGGGAACTAACTTCCGACGTGAATAACTTTTACGTACGATGTCCGTTTCGAACGCGTCACATACTCACGAACTCGCATCGACGAGCTCTACAACTTTCATGAAGGAAGTTTTCGCAACCGAGCGACGGAATAAAAGTCGATAATTTCGTTCGGAAACGTAACGTTTTTCTTAATAAACGTTCCGAAAACGTTTCCGTTTTTCGTTTCAAAGCATCGCAAACAATAAGTTTCATTTTATTTGAAATTCCAAAACTTAATAGAATTCAAATCAATTCACATATTGTTTTTAAAAATCTAGGGTTATTACAATAATGTCACAACCCGGACCGCTCCGCCGTAACACGATATTGTCCGCTTTGGGCATAGCCCTCACGGTTTTGTTTTTGGGAGCTCAGAAGCACCTTCCCAGCGGGTCACCCATCCTAGGATTGACCTGGGCCAAGCATGCTTAACTTCGGAGTTCTCCTCTCCTCCGAAGCCGTTGAGCCCCCAAAAGGCCTCGCGTTAGATAGAGGTGGGCATGTACATATAAGACGCATCACCCCCTCTCCGGTGGCCGATGTGGGATATTACAATCCACCCCCATTGGGAGTCCGACGCCCTCGTCGGCACACTCGCACCACACGGTAGAGTGGCTCTGATACCAAATGTCACAACCCGGACCGCTCCGCCGTAACACGATATTGTCCGCTTTGGGCATAGCCCTCACGGTTTTGTTTTTGGGAGCTCAGAAGCACCTTCCCAGCGGGTCACCCATCCTAGGATTGACCTGGGCCAAGCATGCTTAACTTCGGAGTTCTCCTCTCCTCCGAAGCCGTTGAGCCCCCAAAAGGCCTCGCGTTAGATAGAGGTGGACATGTACATATAAGACGCATCACCCCCTCTCCGTTGGCCGATGTGGGATATTATAAGGATGGCCAGGTTGATAGTTGACTTCATGTTATTCGTTTAACATCCCACTATGTTATGTGCCTAAACTGATAGAATCAAAACTTAAGGCAACTGAACTAACATCAGATGAAATATTTTGATCATCAATGACTCCTCTTGTCCTCCTCCTGCACCTATTTTACTGTTGCGCACCACGCCTGCTCTAGATCCATGATTCTCATCTTGAGTAGCATAATCAAAATTACTTTCACAAGTAAACTGCTCAAATTCTCCACCTATATAAAATTGTCCACATTCAAACCTTGTATCTCCACTACCTTGTCGACTTCCACCACTACCATCACATTACCATCACCACCACCACCACCACCACCACAACCAACACCACCACCATCATCATCATCATCACTATCTGAACTATCTGGAGCTGCTACACCGCCCCACACACTAGCATTATCAGAATCATCTCTCTGGTCTCCAACTTCATCAGATAATACCTTGTTTACATCAATTCCAAAATCAGTTGCATTTTCTACGACATGTGGAGGAGGGTTGCCATTTTCATCATCAAGGTGTGCATGCATAATCCAATCATGAAGATGATCAACATCATTATGAAGTAGTTCACTAGCAACATGAAGTAGATCGATATAGTTGTTTTCATTGATCACATTATATTTTGCTCATTTATCACATAGTCGTAACTTCATGTTATAGTAGTACTATACGAGTTTTTCCAACTTATGATATGCAAGACAGTTCATTTGCTTTGTATGAATAAGAGCAAAAGTACTCCATTTTCTTTCACAAGCAGAAGATGAAGCCGTTTATGCTAAAATACGCATGTCAAATTTCAGTATTATCATCCTTCCATGATGGGTTCACGGGTTAGTAGCAATCTATGAAGGTATGAGGGAACTTCTAGGAGACAAAGACTACAATGTGACTCATGTTTTCTTATTTTCCCCAATAGTGCTCGAGGAGAACACTCCTTATCTAGATATCATTTGAGAGGACGTCAAGGAGATAAAGATTACTACTCTTTCTATATTCCTCGAGGAGAACACTTGTTACTAAAATTATGGATATTCTCTTATGACCTTCATGAGAGTGTGAGACTATGTTGTGACCCTTTATTTTGGATTCCCTCACGTTCAAGGAGAGTACTGGTCACTAATATGGCTTGACTTTTAAGAGTTAAGACTTGAACTTTCACTGCTCATTCGATATCTTTTACGAAAAATTAAAAATTAGCCGATTGAAGGACTACTGTTCTAGTCTTATTTTTTATATCCCTCGAGGCTCGAGGTGATTAATTAATTAAAACTTCCAGGTCAAGGAGAGTCCGAGAGATCCTCAAATTTTAGTTAATTTTTTTTAAGTGAAAATTTTCAAATATTTCTCTAAAATATCGAAAATATATCGGATATATCGTAAATATCGGAGAAATACCGGAGATATTTTATGTTATCGGAGAAATATCGCAGATACGGGAAAAAATAAGATATTTACCCCTAAGACATATCGTTTTTTTTTTGAAAAAATAGAATTGGATAATATATTGAAAATATCGGAGAGATTTTGTTCTTTGGTCTTAACGTCTAAAGGGAACCTTGCTGGGACGAGGTATTGTGCTGAACGTTCAGTAATTCGTGTTTGTCAATGCAAGCACAACTGTTTATTGTTCGTCTATTCGAGTACATTCATGATTCATGGATGTACGTAGACAGGTAGAAAACCTGATTGAGATCAGTAAAGAGGTACGTGAGTTATGATCGATATTGAAGGCTAACAAGTGTCAACTTTTGCATATCCGAGTTAGGGGCTCAAAGGCCCTTCGTAAGCTTGTACGTGACTTAAGTTCTGATTATTGCTATTATTTATAGTCACGCAAGCTATCTATACTACAGACTACAGACTACGGAGACTAGCTAGCCAAAACCAGAGGACACATACAACAGATCAACACCAAGAGATCGAGGTGTATCTACGGCATATATTATACCAAAAGCTAGCATGCGCATGCATGCATCAGTAACCTGTAACTGAATACCTTTAGACTATTAGAAAAACTTGAAACTAGAAACTAGAAACATGTACTCCTCCCATACGAAGGATTCGAGACAATTAAAACTTCAATATTGTACACCGAAATAAAAGTACCTTAGGTACTAGCTAGCTAGAACATCGAAAGTTAACATGGTTTAGTAACGAGACATATATAATATATTTCAAGACTAAAACTTGTGGGGGAGAGAATATTTTTATCCAAAGGTCATACGGGAAACACAAAAGGGAAAGATTTGTTAAGTAAATGAAGTAAATACAGCAGAGTGATAATGACAGTCAAGACCATAATGAAAGAGACAGTTTAATGTGGTTTGAATGACAATATGGTTATAATGAATAATTTGTTTGAAACTGATACATAAAGGGGACATGAATGTGATGAGTTAACAACAAAATAAATAAAATAATGAGGAACGTACATAACTACACATTAATGTCGTCATGATGACGAACGTAAATATATTTTAATGAGGAATGAGGAATTCCACTATATAAAAATATGATTGTGTAAAAGGTAAAATCATCTAATCTGATTACAAGAAATATACTTACTTGGGCATCAGAGGGTTTTATGCAAGTACCCCCTGTCAAATGTCGATTGTCCGAATCAAGGAAGGAGCTAGACGGACGTCGATCCACGTCAGTTTCCGCCCAAAAATATTTAGTTTGGTGAGTCAAATGCCCTTGAGGAATTTTTCATTACCAAAAAAACTTTGTGCATGTTATCGAGCTTTAATTGGGACAATGGACGAGCTCATCAACTTATTATTAACGCAAATGCATAAAGTCGCAGCTAATAATCCGGATAGTTTTGTTTAGTTTTGACTCATAATATGACTTTAGAATGAAATACAAGCTCATCATATGAGAATTCTGTTATACGCTGCTGCATGGGATGCAACAACACTTTCATCCACACACAAACTTCTCACACCCACTGTGCATTTTATCAAACTCATCATTCATCACACACAAGTGTGTGTATATGATACCCTGCTGCACGGCAGGCAAACCCCTCATCATAACTCACCTTCACATTTCTCAAACTCAAATTACCCGACAAGTTGGAATCAAACGTGAGAGAGCATCAAAGTTCCAAACACTCCCTAGTCCCTAATTCCTTCTTGAACTTCTCCTGAGAAAATCACTGCTCGTAAGTTCTCACGAGATATTACCGCGATCTCATATTCACTTCTCATATAAATACCATCGCACACTCATTACTTCCGCCAAAACGTCGCAAAAATGACTACCCCCAAATTCAAACGGCTCAAAACCCTAAACACCGCAGACGACGATCGGCGTCACCCGATCACCACCGTCACCTCCGCCACCTCCGCCTCTGCAATTCTTTACTTACCCGACAACGTCATTGAACGAATCATCTCTTTCCTTCCGATGAAGCACGCCGTTCAGGCAACCGCAGCTTCGAAACACTGGGCGTCACTCTGGCCGTCGTTCCCCGTGATCGATTTCGACGAGGGCGACTCCTCCGTTTCCGACGACCCTGCCAAGTTCCAAAGATTCCTCCGTTTCTTGGAGAATTGCATTCACCGCTGCCGGAATCAGAGGAGCTTAGACAAGCTCAGGCTTCGAGTCCTACACGGTCTCGCCGGAGACGATAGCGTCACCGTCACGGTCGACAAGTGCGTGACGTTTGCACTTGAGAGATGTGTGAAGGACTTGGAGCTTTGTTTCGTCGAAAAAGCCGAAAATGAGGTCAGCTTCTACCTGATCCCCCAAGCAGTTTTCTCCTCACATTTCTTGACTAGTTTGAATCTGGAGAAAGTGAGAATCAGTTTAAGTTCAAGAGATATAGTTAATGATGCTTTAACCCTACTGTCACTGAGAACCATGTCCCTTAAAGAGGTTGATTTGGATGACGTTCTTCATCCTAATATTCTTAACGAGAAACATGTCCCTAGGCTCGAGCATTTGGTGTTAAATCTGTGTGATCTTGGCGACGAGGACGGGTGGCTTCGAATTTGTTGTTCGAGTCTTAAATCATTGGAAATTATGAACTGTCATCACGCTAAATTTCAAGTTTTTGATTGTGTCAATCTCGAGACTTTTATGTTCGTTTCCGATGGCTCCTGTCCCCCGCGTGGTGCTTTAATCTTTGGTCAATGCGACAACCTGAAGCATCTCTACATTTATTGTGTGGAGTTGAAACACCTTTATTTGTTTGGATGCCCAATGAGTATGGAGAACACAATTTTCACTCCAAGTCTGGAGAATTTTCAGTTTACTGGGGTTGTGGAGGCCAAGGTCAATTTTGTGGCAACTCCGCGAGGTTTATTAGATGCAGAATTCATTATTGAGAATTGCCGGTGGACCTCTCAATATTTTGCTTTATTGAAAGATCGTCTTGGAATTTTTGACTGCACAGGAAAACTGGAGATAACTATTTGTGATGCCGAGGTATTATTGAATCTCATTCTCAGCTTATATCCTGTTTCTCTCATTACACCTAGCTTACTGCTACTTTTTGTTAATATGAGAATGTACAAAATTAGTACCTCCTGGACAGCCACAAGATGCAATCGCTGTAATGTTAAAAGGAACTCAGTAAAAGTGTGATTATTCTATGGACCAATGTATGTTCTTTCTCTCTTTGATTATCTGATGTCAATGGCTTGTAGGGGATCATAATACCAGAAAATTGCAGAAGGGAACGGTCTCCAATATTACCTCGTGTCAAGCAGCTGCAACTAACTGTTGCTGTTCCTCTACGGGACGGAGATTATCGGTTGCAGGACTTGGATCGCTCCTTGAGTTGGATTGCACCATCTGCAGAGATTCTACCCCATCAAAATGATAGCTCGATCTGTAGCACCATCTGAAGATCAAAATGATAGCATTGTCCCTCTTTAACTGTAAGATATGTCTTTCTTTCAAAATTATCAGTATTCCACCAGTAGGTTTCATTGAGAAAATTAATCAATTGTGTTTGTATACTGATAACTGCATCCATCTTATCTTATTCAGAATTAGTAATTAAGTCTCATACTCCAAGTATTAGTGGCTGAAATTAAAGAATCAACCAGCCCCTTCTTAAGAAAATCATACGGACTAAAAGAGTAGGACCCTCACTAATGCTGATATCCTGAAAAGTAAATAGAGACAAACATTTGCAGTGAACATTATGCATGTTCCAGACTTTTGATGTTCTGCATTGCAGAGATCAGCCATTTGAAATTTATGCCTTGATCTCGATCTCCTTGCATATGTTTAAATATTTTCCCTGCTTCAGAGTATAACATTTGTGTGGATGGTGGAATGTCTGCAAGTGGAAACATATCATCAACATACATTTGTAACGACTAGCTGAATGACCTTCAGTTCCATGATTTTCAAACAATGTAGAGGCCTCCAGCTTACCCTTAAGTTCTGTTTTTTACTTTTCCAATTTTGGGTGTTTTTCTTTTTAGGCCTCCTGTCAGTTTTACTTGATCATGGCTTTCCATCATAAAATCTCCTGTCTAGAAGAATTTGCCTGGTTTAAGAGATTACCTTGAACGCGTTGCTTTTCAGTGAAACAATTATCATGTACGCTCATCATTTTGAGTTCTCTGTTTAATTGTTTAGTTTTTTTTTTTGGGTTGAATGTTTAATTAGTTTGTTTGTGAATGATGTTGCAGGAACTCATATTTCTAGAACTTCCTCAAAACCCATGGTATGAATCAACCTTTACCTAGTTTTAAGAAGCTGCAGCTATCCATCTTAGTTTTCTAATAGTTGCCAGGGTTTCCAAATTTCCGAGTTGAGAGATTTTTGGTGTGGTGCATTATATTGTACATTAGGGTTGAACAGCGGTGTACGTACTGTAGTCAAATTAATGTATCTTTAGTACTCTTAAATTTTGTGGTGACAGCATATGTGAGATATGTTATGGAAAAATCTCATTTTCATGAACCACACCACTGCAGATTCGTTTGTAGTGCGCTAGTTACTAACCTTGTCAATAAACAACGTTTTGGAAAGAGAATCAAAATTGAGATGGTGATCAATTTGGTTAGGGTAGAATTATATGCGTACATTGGAGAAATTCTTGCGTATGGCTCCAAGTTCATATTCCTTCCCAGAACTATCAAACGTAGTTTCAATTCCTTGATGAGAGAAATGTACAATTGATCCAACCTCATGTGGAGACTTGCGGTCATTGGTGATCCTTTCAGAGTTTCAGGTAGCATCTCTGTCTTCTGCAACTCAAGCCATAGTCCTCATAGCAGTGGTGAGATTACTGGCTACCACTTTTGAGCACAATGCTGACATGTTAGCTTTCACGCTCTGGCTCCATACATGTTCCTCGATCTAGTGCCTGAGCAGAACTGGTTGTCCGGCAGGTGTAACTAGACCACAAACGAGACATCGTCCAAAATATTTATCGTACTTGAATTTACATAGGAGTGGGGATTCTATCTTCCACCCAATGACCAATACCATCTCGAATGTTAGGGTAAACTATGATATGCTGGTACGTTATAAGTCTACATTGAAGTATCGAACAATATAAACCTTGAACTGAGAGATTGTAGTGTTGTACAATTCCCATGAAATACTGTCACCGTAAACTTCTGCAATTTGTTTTATTTTATTTTTATTTTTTTGAGAAAAGGAAAATTGTATTTCATCAAAATAATATTATAATTACACCAAGACTGCTAATTACAGGACTGTCACAAAAAACAATAAACATAAGTCAAAAAGGTCCAATCCCAAATCAAATGAAGTCCAATTCCAGAAATAGATAATAATCTACTCGTCGCCAATTTCAAGTTGAGCACCGCTCCAATAGCATCATATACCAAAACTTTCGACATATTTGCAGATACAACCTCCCCATTACATTAACACCCAGAAAGAATCGACATATAAATAATCCCTAAAAGTGACATGCACCATAAACATGTGCATTCAACGACACGACCAAACCTATCGAATAACAGACCAAACCCTCGCTCAAGAAGGAGGAACGACAAAACCACTTAAAAACAAAAACAAAAAAACTAGACCCTAGTCAAAAAGACCAAGCCCACCAAACCAATCCTAAAAGACCCAACCTAGACCCAAAGGCCCAGGCCACCTCCTTTGACACTGCAGAGAGCACCGAGCCCTAAGTAGCCAGATCCGTTGCGCGCCGTCCGACCGCAGGGCCGCCCCACGTCGATGCCAACCGCCACAAGTAATGTTCTAAATATCCCGATACATCCTTGATATATCTCCGATATTAAGAAAACGATACGATAAGTTGCTTATCGATCTTTTATATCGGTCCACCTGAAAAATAAAGTAAAAGGGCGATATATCGGGTCAAATCGAGTTTGACCCGATATATCAATGTTTTTTTAAATATTTTTTAAACCACGTTGTTTTGAAAAAATAATTTAAAAAAATGAAAGATTCGTTAATAGAATTCGATAACAATAAAGTTTATGTTGAATGATCACCTCTATTTTTATTAATTAATACTATTTATGTATTTTAATTGTCAAAACAATTAATTTTTTTATGAAGTTAATTTGGTACATTTTTAAGTATAAGTTTTACTTTCTCAAGTTTATTTAGTATATTTTGAAGTATATGTTTATAAATATATTAAATTTAATTAAAAATTAGTAAAAAACGATAAATCTGATATATCTCGATATACCCCCGTTATATCCTTATTTTATAAAACCGATACGATGCCGATAACCGATGTTTAGACCATTGGCCACAAGCGAAGCTCTGACCATATCAATGACATAGATGGAGCGCTCCACCCATCCGGATACAACCCAACGACAAAGCACGAGGGTCTGACCCAGAAACAATCCACGTTAACCACCGTCGCCATCGTCGCTTCTCCTTCTCCAACCACCGCACAAACCCCAAACTCCACCGGTCAACACAACAACAATCGTCACCACACCGGCAACACCATAACATCTCTGTCAAACCCACCGCTACAACCGAAAGGCCGACCCCAGAAAGACGGACACACCAAAGCCACCGCTCTACCGCACGCTTTTCCCACAAGCTAGGCCCCTATGGACCCGCTGCACTTCCCGTCCGACGACGCCGTCAAAGGATGCGCCGCCGAACGAGCACGCAACCTCAAGAAGAAAATCGTAGTGATCTCTGAGTTTTGTGGAGAGAATAGTACTTCTGCTATTTGTTATGTGATGAAGTGGTTTTTTTTTTCTGATAATTAATCACACTAAAAATGGAAAACGCAGTTTGAGAGGCGAGAACAACTTCGAAAACATGAAATGCACCGTCTACACTTGACATGTACGTCATGTGTGCCGTATTAGGTTCTATTTCAGACATATTAGTCCGAGTAGAATATACTACTCATAAGGATTTAGGGATCAACGTCAACGTTTGTATGCACTGTACCTTCTTAATTCAAAGAATTATATGAAATTGTCATGAAAAAAAAAAAATGATATACAAGTTTTCAAAGTTTTCCCGGAAATTCACAACTCGTGAAAATATCGCGATATATAATGATGGGCTTCCCTGATAAATACTTCAACTCGCTACATCGCTGCTTCCGCCAAAACCAAGCAAAAATGGTTTCCCCCAAATTCAAACGAGTCAAAACCCTAAACATCACAGACGACGATCAGACCCGCCCGATCACCTCCGTCACCACCACCACCTCCGCCGCCGCAATTCCTTACTTACCCGACGACGTCATCGAACAAATCCTCTCCTTCCTTCCGATCGAGTGTTGCTCGAGCATCCGCCGTCTCGAAACACTGGGCTTCCCTCTGGCCTTCGTTCCCGGTACTCGATATCGACGAAGGAGAAGTCTCCGATCCTGACGACCCTGCCAAGTTCCAAAGATTCCTCCGATTCTTGGAGAATTGCATTCACCGCTGCCGGAATCAGAGGAGCTTAGACAAGCTCAGGCTTCGAGTCCTACACAGTGTCGCCGGAGACGACAGAGTCACGATTGACGAGTGCGTGACGTTTGCACTTGAGAGGTGTGAAAAAGTTGGAGCTATGTTTCGTCAAAAAAGCCGAAAATGAGGTCAGCTTGTACCTGATCCCCCAGGCAGGTTTCTCTTCACATTTCTTGACTAGTCTTAATCTTGAGAAAGTGAGAATCAGTTTAAATTCTAGAGTTAGTGATGATGATCCTATTACCCTGCCATCATTGATAACCATGTCCCTTAAAGAGATTGATTTCGATGACGAAAATGATGTTGAGATCTTGCTTTCGGGTTGTCCTCGTCTCGAGCACTTGGAATTAGTTCTGTGTGATCTTGGCTATGCGAATGGGATTATTGAAATTTCTAGTTTGAGTCTTAAACATTTGGAAATCTTGAACTGCCATGCTTTGGATTTTGAAGTAACATGTGAAAATCTCAAGTGTTTCATGTTCCTTTCCGGGTGTACCTGCGACCACCATGGTGGTTTGACGGTGTGGAGATGCCACAACCTGAGGCTTCTCTATGTTTGTAGCGTGGGATTGAAACAACTTCACTTGCTTGGATGCCAAGAGGGTATCGAGAGTAAAATTTACACTCAAGTCTGGTGTATATGCAGTTTAATGGAGTCGCGGAGGCCAAGGTCCATTTTGTGCAGCCTATGCCAAGTTTGTTACATGCTACAGTAGAAATTAGGAATGACTGGTGGAGCTTTGAGTATTATTCTTATCTGAGAGCTGTCTTGCAAGTTTCGATTGCTCCGAAAAAGTGAAGATATGCATTCATGATGCTGAGGTATTACAGAATCTCTTCTCAGTTCTTTTTCTCAGTGCTTTAGATTACAGAATTTTATTGAAGAATTATATGTTTCTCATTTTGCACCCACTGTTTTAAATTCATTGATGTATGAGATTCTCTCAGACGGCAACAAGGTGCAATGTCAAAAGCAAGTTAGGAAAGTGTAATTATTCTGTCTGACATATAATTTTTCTCAATGGCTTTTAGGGTGTCATAATACCAGAACATTGCAGAAAAAAATGGTCTCCACCGTTACCTAGTATCAAGCAGCTGCAGATAACCTTTGATAATCCATTATATGACAGAGATTATTGGTTGGATCCCTCCTTGACTTGGATAGCACCATCTGCAGAGATTCTACCCCATCAATATGCATGATAGCATCACCATCCCTCCCAATTCACTGTGACATACTTCTTTCATTCTGAATTCTGCTAAAGGTAATAATATTCTTGCAATAGAGTTTATTGAGATGCTCGATCAATTTATTGCTATATGTGTACTCCTGTGATTCAACTTTAAATTCATTAACCTACTCAAAATACATTATAAAGTTTTAAAAAGCATTCATAGCTGAAGTTAAAGTATCGACCAGCATCTTCTTACTCTGAAGAATTATGTTTACTGATGAGAATCAGAGTCCCTAATTTATTCATCCTTGACCTGAAAATAAAATATAAACAAACATGTGCAGTGAATATCTTGCTTTTAAATTGATTGAGATTAATATGCCCAGACTGTGCAGTGGGCATCCTGTTCATGTCCCAAACTGTTGGGTGTTTTGCACTGTGTCACATGCCGACTTATTATGCAGCGGAATATGACCCGTGCGGCGCCAAGGTTACTCTTAACCAAGGCCAGCTTAACTCAACATGCATCCGTGATGTCAACTTTTTTTTCTTACTTGTGCGCCTCCCGTGTCATTTTGATCCTTCTCACGTACATTCCTTGCTTGTGAGGTTCCACCAACGAAAGTTACTCACACATGAGTCTCACAACTTGTGATTTACCGATCGCTTCCTCGTGTCATGGTACTCCCAAGACACTCGCCCAACCGATAGATTTCCATGCCATCCCGGCTAGTGCCAACCCCTTACTAACCAGCATGCACCTTGCACCTCGTAGTAAGCGACATAACACTAGGCCGAGACTTTGATGGTCCTCGCTTCCTTCTATCTGACCGTCCCTTGGAAGCATGCGCACCTTACTCGCCTCCTGAGCATCCATCATCATGCTCACTCGACATATAGGCATACATTGTCACACTTCACCCATTGGGATAATCATATGGGCAACTCGGCCCCAGGGTGTTAACATGTTGGGCGAGGCTCGCCTCCACGGCTCACCTCCTACATATCCTTCCGACAACGTATCCCACTTGCTAACATATTCTTTTCTTAGACCACTTGCCCGCGTCTGCCCACTATAGGCTTCCTTCCTTCTAGCACAGTGTCGCCCTTCCGTGTTTGCTGGCAACTCTTTCATTTAGGCAAGGTCGAACCCCTAACCTATGCCCACCTTGCTTTACTCCGTGGCCATTGCGCACCACGGGGTTCCGACATATCTTCCTTAAGCCCATGCATTCGCCCATGCCGCTGGCATAAGGATCGCCCACGTACGAACCTCGCCACCCGCATAGACTCGCAATATCGGCCTCCTGGCCGATACTGTCCATGAGACATCCTGACTCATGGAAACGCATACCGCCCCTCTTTGACGACATCCGCCCGGCTCCTAGGTTCCTCAAGGTCTCCCAGGAATGACTCGCTTAGTGCCCCATAAGGCCGGCACCGAGGGTGGTGGAGAGTCAAACACCATATACCCCCCTATAGAGCATATTGGAGAAAATTAGACTTGACATGAGGAAACATCAAATATCCGAGGAGGGGCAACTTCCATAATTAATTCATAAAAGCTCATAAAAATATGCCGTCAAGTGCATTGAACTCTTTTCGACATCCCCGACATTTTTCGTGTTAAGACTTTTTCCAAATTCCGAGCCTAAGTGCCTCAAACCTAGAAGTTCATCTTAATTACGAAATTGCCACCTGGACACCCAATTAGCCTGCATGCTTGTCGCTTGACACCCTCTTCGGCATCGCCCCTAGGAAGTGTCACGATGGCACAACCATTTGTGCAACTCGTGACACTGCAAAGACCAACCATCTGAAATGTATGCGTTGAATCTCAGTCTCTTTACATATGTTTAGGAATTTCCCCTGCTTCAGAGTGTGACCTTTGTATGAATTGTTGAATGTTTGTAAGTAGAAACATATCATGATCATGCTGAAAGACCTTCAGTTCCATGATCTTGGGACCATTTGGGAGGCTGGCTTGAGTTTTTTTTTGTCCATGAAATCATACTTTTGTTCTTTCTCTAAGCCTCCTGTAATTGTTACTTGATCATAGCCTTCCATCATAAAGCTGGCCTGGGAATAGTTATCTAGTATACTCGATGATATGTACTGATGAGTGTGAGTCCGTAACATATGCATCCTTGACTTGTAAAGAAAAAGTATACAAACGTGTTGCAGTGAGTTTCGTGCATTTTATTGCTCAGATATTAATATTCTCTTCATTCTCATGTCCCAAAATGTTTGATGCAGTTCGAAGCCATTTAAAATATATGTTGCGTCCCTCTAAAAAAAAATGTTTTGTATCTCAGTCTCTTTACGTGTATCTTGTGTGACTAGAATCTGAATAGTGTGGGCCTTTAGTGTCGGATTGAGATCCTCTCTTAATGCAAACTTTGCTAATATTGGCTAATAAACGAATCTTGACCATTCTTTGTCAACCAACAGCCAAGATGAGCCTAGTTGTTAAAAACTTTTCCTACCATTCTCTCACCAAATTCCCTCTCTCCCCCTCTCATTCCCGAACGGTTCCACCTTATGTTTCTTTTCAATCTATCTCCTCCACTCTGTCTTCCATCCTAGAAGGTCCGCCGCCACCTATAAGCCCCCATCGACGTAGCCATTGAGCCACCTACACTGCCGCCGCCGCCGAACTTGGTGCTTCGCATGTTCCATCTATTCTGTTTGCCCACGCGCCACTGCTTGTTAACTCTTTGAGTTCGGTTTGAACAATGTCAAAGAACTCTCCGCCCCCATCTCCTCCCATGTAGTCTAACAAATAACATTTTTCTGGAGATTACGAGGTGCGTTAATATTATGCTATTGTTAATTAATTTTGAGTTATTGTTATGAAGATGATTGTTGATTTTACTTTTCATGGTATTTGTTAAATACTTAATTATAGGTTTTGAGAATGGAAGAATCTGTTGAAGAAGATTTTCCATGTAAACCTAAATATGATATGGAGTTTGATTCTGAGCAAGATGCGTATGATTTTTACAATGGGTATGCACGTAGAAAGGGCTTTAGCATAAGAATAAATGCTTTGGCACAGATAAATTTAACAAAATGTTTTCAAGGACTTTTGTTTGTTGCAAGCAAGGTATCCGAAAGAAGGATAAGAGAGACGATTGTACTAAAAATCCAAGAGATGAGATAAGGACCGGATGTGGAGCACATATGGGCATTAAGTTGGTTAGGCTTAAAGATAAGTATTGTGTTTACTGGTTCTCTGAAGAGCATAATTTTGTTCTTGTTCCGAAAGACTGTGCATCTGTTGCCATCTCAACGTAAAGTTGCAACTTCAGATAGTGTATTTTGAGACTTGACTACAAGTTCAGGAGTTCTGCCAAAGGCTGCATTTGATTTAATGGGCAAGCAAGCTAGTGGTAAGGAGTCATTGGGATTTACAAAGCAAGACCAAAGGAATTATCTCCAAACCGTTCGACAAAAAAAAAATGAAATTTGGAGAAGCTACTTATCTGACAGAATATTTTGCAAAACAAATGTTGGAAAATCCATCATTTTACTATGAGATGCAGTTGGACAATGAGGAGATGATCACTAACATTTTCTGGGTAGATGCTAAAATGATAATGGATAATGGTATGTTCGGAGATGTTGTAAGTTTTGATACAACTTACAAAATTAATAAAGCAAATAGACCATTTGCAGTGTTTGTTGGACTTAATCACCACATGCAGACCGTTATATTTGGAGCTGCTCTAATGTATGACGAGACTGCGGCATCTTTCACATGGTTGTTTGAAACATTTTTGAAGGCGATGTGCGGGAAGCCTCCACAAACATTTTTTACCGATCAAGATGCAGCGACAGCCAAAGCTATATTAAATGTGATGCCTGAGACGTACCACATACTTTGTGTATGGCATTTGATGCAAAATGCTGTCAAGAAAGTAGGTTTTTTATTCAGAAAGTCGACTGGTGATGCAAATGGCGTTGAAACTGGTAATGCAAATGAAGCTGAATCTAGTTATGTAGATGGTGCTGAAACTGGTGATGCTCATGTTGATGATAATGCAAATCATGGTAATGTATTCAATAAATTTCTTTATCAAATTAAGGAAGAAAATGAGTTCTTGCTTACATGGGAGTCCATGCTTGATAAGAACAATGTACATGATAATACTTGGTTGGCTGCGACCTTTGCAATAAGGAAAAAATGGGTGCATGCATATGTTAAATGGACATGGTTAGCAGGAATGCAGAGTACTCAATTGAGTGAAAGCATTAATGCTACTTTGAAGGGTTATTTGAAATCAGATGTCTAACTGCCTGACTTTTTTATTCACTATGAGATAATGGTATATGAAAAGAGGGAGAAGGAAAAAGATACCGAATATGCTATCTTGTTTCGGATTGTTCACTGCAAAGTTGAAGCTGCTATTTTGACACATGCAAGAGAAGTGTATACCAAGAGGATATTTAAAGAATTTCTAGTTCAATTTGAAGCCTCTCTAAAATCTTCCATAACGAATTGTGTGTCTGATGGTCAAAATTATATCTTTACAGTTGTTAGGGATGGATTCACCAAGGAACGACTTGTGAAAAGAGAAGGAGAGTCTACTGTGTCTTGCTCTTATAGAATGTTTGAGACTGAAGGTGTCTTGTGTAGGCATGTCATCAAAGTGATGTTAGAAGGTAGAGAAGCTAAATTAATAAAAAATATTCCTCAATTGTATATCTTAAAAAGGTGGACTAAACATGCAAGAGTCAATAATTTTGTGAAAGACATACATGGACACAAGATTATAGAGGACTTAAGACTGAAACAAAATTCTCGAAATAGAATCTTGTGTTCTAAACTTGTCTGATTGGCATCAAGAGCATCTGAGAGTGAGAAGACATATGAGTTAGCAATTACGGAAGCTGATAAACTATCAAAGATGGTTGAAGACATGTTACGTGTAGAAATAAACAGTGATGAAGATTTGGAACTCCAGGACCAAAATGTATTGGTTGATTGCTCTAACACTGTGATTGCTAAGGGATTCAAAAAGAGAGAAGCTACCCACCGTGGAAAACGCAGAGCTAAGGGGGACTTTGAAGCTAAAATAAGCAAAAGCAAAAAGATGTCTGCACATGTTTGTTGTTTTTACTATGATTGAAGTTATTGTGTATTCATGCCTTTTATATAAGTACATTTTAATAATTGAGACAATGATAGGTTGCTAAAGTTCCAAACATAAACATAGTGCTACACTGGACCAATCTCCCGTACCTTCAATACATCAATCTCATGTATAATATGTACACTTTTTAATTACTAATATTGTATGTATAGTGGAAATCCCATGAAATTCTCGTGTTATATATGTGGTCACTGAAATCCTTATATACATATGATGTATATCTCCTATGATGGATGATAATGGTAGATATATGACAATGATGTCATCCTTATAATGTGAGTCTTTGTTTGCTGTTACTGACTTTGTTTTGAAATATTTGTGTGCTTAATTTTTTTTTGCAAAGTGATTATATTACTAAGAGTTACTACTTACTACATGTTCATGACTTGAATATATCCAGTCAAATGTCTTGGATGCCTTCTCAAGAATCCTCTAGGCCAAGTTCACAAGTATTTGTTCAATCAAATATCATGGGATTTCCTAGAATATCTAATTGTGAGGAAGACTAAAGAATATAGTAGTGCCGGACTGCCATCTTGATTTTTGCTAATGCAGGAAAAATACTGCAGATTGTATAGCCATGCTCTACCGATTCCTCTAATATTGATGTTAACATTGTTAATACAATAAATTCTTTTTGTTGGACATCTATCTTGGTTGTTATGAAGGCAATAGTTATATATTCATGTCATAGTTCAACAAGGTCTGATGAGTTCAATTCAACTATGTTACTTCAACTGATCTTGTAGTCAGTATTTGGATGGATTCTGCTTAAACATTATGTAGCAAGTCCTACGTTGGCAACTTGCTCTCCATAGCTCTGTTCTCTATTCAGATTGATTTATTAAAATATGTAACTTTCAAGTTCATACTCACATATGTGCTTTACCAAAATTATTAACTCATTTCCCTCTCTGATGAAGATTGAATTTTGTCATAGCAAATGGAAATGAGATCAGTATAACAGGCAACCTTGAGAAGTCAAGAACTAGTTTCCAAATTGAAGAGTAATCGTTTTATGAAGGAACTACAATAGGACTGTAGGAACAACGGTTCTATAACCATACATCCACATGAGGCATTACAATGGAACCAACTTGTAAATTCAATATCATGCATAGTTGGTAGCAGCTTAGTGGAATCACCAAGCAATTTAATTCCAAAAAACTAGATTAATACCAACTTTGGTTCCAATTCTGATCAACTAAATTTCCAAGTAAACAATGATCAAGGCAATAGTCCAAAATTTAATGCTAGTTATAACTTTTCTCAATAGTAGAATATTTTCTAATGAAGTTGGTAATGCAGGAGCCCTCTTATCCCTCTCTTAGCTTCCCTTAATCCTCCAACTTCAGAAATTCAAAACTCCCTCTTACTATTCAGCTCCTAATCGACTTAGAACTCGACTTTCTTTTGATTCACCAATCTTCAAGGAGTAGAACATGCAGCTTGGATTTAATCTCCAAATAAAACTGAAAACTAAAGCCACATACTACAATTCTAATTCCAAATTTATTAAAGAACCCATTACTGTAATGGTAATCAATTCTTAAAAAAATCTCACTTGGCAGGAAGCTCATCAATGAACTCCTAACAACAAAGTTGTCTTCCAACTTTTCCTCTTAATCATCCCGTTCTGGAATTGAGCCTCTAATTCGCTTGAAGCTCAGCTACAACGTAAGCTCATATAGCTCAAACAGTCGCCAAAAAAGGGGCTGCGAAGTTCACCCGAAAACTCATGGTTGCCTGAGCTTTGTGTCTTTGATTTCTTCTCCTATGTTGACGATAACACACGCCACCACCACATAGAGGAGCACGGCGACAAAAAGGCTTAGGCGACGAGCACCAAGTTCGGCGGCGGCAGGTAAGTGGCTACGTCGATGGGGGCTTATAGGTAGTGGCGGACCTTCTGGGATGGAAGACATAGAGGAGGAGATAGATTGAAAAGAAACAGAAGGTGGAACCTCGGGGATGAGAGGGGAAGAGAGGAAATTTGGTGAGAGAAGGGTAGAAAAAGTTTTTAACAATTAGGCTTATTTTGGCTGTTGGTTGACAATGAATGGTCAAGATTCGTTTATTAGCCAATATTAGCAAAGTTTGCATTATGAGAGGATCTCAATCCGGGGACTCGTCGAAATGTCAATTGTTTATGAGTAGAAACACATCAACATCGTTTTCTGATGACCAACTGATTGAAGCACCTTCAGTTCCACGACTTCCAAAGCATTGCGGAAGCCTCCTTAAGTTTTTCTTAAGATCACTTTTTAATGCTTTTTATCACTGTTCAAAAAATAATATTAAAAAAATCCATCATAAGACTAACTATCTTGTATGCTTGTCTGGTTGAGCAATTTATAATTAGAATGCTTTCCAGTTTATATATAGTTCAATGAATTAATTTTGTGATTAGTCGAATTTTAGTCGTAATATGTTGAGGCCCTGTTTTATCACTTTGTTCTGAACTTCTGAATGTTGATGCAGGATCTCATGTTTCCATAACTTTCACCAAGCCATGGTATCAAGAAACCATTGGTAAGGTTCAAACAGCTGGAGCTAGCATAATTTCCAGTAGACACCAGAGATTTCAAATTTCCGAGTCAGATACTATTTTGACGTGGTGCATTGTATTCAGTATGGTTTAACAGCTAAGTGTACTGCACTGCCCATTTGTTTCACATTACACAAGGTGCTCCTTTACTGTATACTTTGTTCAAGTATTCTAAACAATGTACTGCTTACTGCAATGCACAATAGGTTTCAAACTATCAATAGTGAATTAAACATGTTCCACTTATTTTCAATTTAGTTGCAAGAAATATAACTGTGCTCAGATGTTTATATATTGAAAATTCAGATTTGTTATACACCATGAGATTGATCTTCATAGAACAAAACAAAGAAGTTGTCACATGTTTCATGTCCCTGCAACTATCCGAATTTCTTGATGCATATTTTTATTTGTTAAGTTAATAGTGGTACTAGAAGATCCGAATGATCAAGCAACGTACTAGAGGGAGTAGAGGCACATATTAGGCCCATAGGAAGAGATTATGTATATGTATTTGTAATAACAATGCATAGGCAATTGCAGTAGGCTTCTCTGTAGGGCCTTTCAGCCTAGTCCAGTAGGTAGTTATTAACTAGTTATGCAGTTGATGCAGTTGATGCAGTTGTAGAGTCGTATTAGGGTATTACAGAGGTCTGTAATCAAACCAGAAAGGTATGCATGAAAATTTATATTGATGTAGTCTTATATATTCCTGAGTTTGATTAGTTTCTTGTAGATTAATCCCAAGATTCCCAATAATAGGAGACTAAATCTGTCGGCAGTTTCTATCAACCTCTGGGGTTGTGGTCAGATGTTGGTGTACAACTAAACAGAAAGACAAAGGTGCCTTACTATGTGGTTCTATCAATGGTTAATATTAGAGTAAAAACTTAAATGGTACATGAACTATTGTCAAATGTACTTTTTGGTACCTACAAATTTTTATTACCAGAATTGGTATTTAAACTATTGTACAGTTGCCAAATTTGGTACATCACTTAATTTTTCCGTTAAACTGATAACGTAACATGTATTTAGAAGGGAAAAATGGTCTATACACATAATTATTTATTTCCTCTCGCTATTTTTTATATTTTTTTCTCCAAAATTCTCACAAATTCACCAAATTGATTGCAAATTTGGTGGACTTGATAAATCATACATATATTATTTGTGAATTTTTTTAATGAAATTTGTAAATTTAAGATGAAAATCAACTCTTATAAGACAACATAACACAAGTTTTAGTGTGTGTGTATATATATATATAATATATATTTGTTGGCAATAATAACAAAATTGATTAAAAAAATCAAATTTAGGGTTTCTCATAAAAAAGTCACTTTTGATACATGAAATTAGAAAATAATCACCCAACTTTTGAAAATTAGAAAAAAATTTGTTTTGAAAAATGCTTAAACCGTTGCCCAGGAAGTTGATTAAAATTACACAATGTCACTGCCCTTTTCTATCTCTCCCTAAAAAAAACGATCTAGGCCACGGCGACAACGATGACAATGATCCAAAGCCCAGCGTGGAGGGAGATGAATCGGAGGCCGACAACAACGGTCTATCCCCCAACAATGACGACGCAAATCCAAACCCAAGGTCATCTTCGCCACGCGGCTCCGTCGACTAAAAAAGAGTTGCTGCTGATGCAGGACTTGCCAGAAAAGAGATCTGGATCTATCCGATCAGGTTTCAAGTTAGATGGAGGCAATCTGGAGGAGGTGACTACCTTGGGGCCACGATGTTGTGGAGAGGAGGAGGATGACGACTGTGCTTCTACTGATGCAAGGCTCGCCGAGAGGAACCCAAGTCAAAGAAGATGGTGACAATCTGGAGGTGGTGATGACAACGCAAAGAGGAGGTTGAACGCGGGACAAGGGCTGCTGTTAAAGCAAGGCTCACCGGAAATACCTAGATCGGAAAAAATGGTGATGCATGGTGTCCAAAGCAGTTTCTTCTTCTTCTTCTTCTCACAATAGTCACATAAAAAAGTGTGACAGCGAGTGTGATAGGTAGTGTGACAGGAGGTGTGATAGCGGGTATGATAGCGGGCGTGATAGGTCGTGTGACAGGGGGTATGATAGGTAGTGTGATAATTGGTGTGATATGAGGTGTGACAGGTAATGTGACAATGAGTGTGATAGGAGGTGTGACAAGTAGTGTGACAGCGGGTGTGACATTCTGAGAGAAAGTATCAAAATATGCGAAATAATGTTAAACTGCAAAAGAGATTGATATGAGTATGCTCAGAATGAAAAGAATAACTAGAATTAGGGGACCTTGAGCTCCGGTTTCGCCAGAATTACTTAGAGCACTGCCATCGATGACGACAACCCTTTGCGAGGGTTGCTCCAGTTTGTAAGGTTATCGGTTCGGAGTGGGTAGGGTATCAAATGAAATATGGGAGAGAGATCTTTCCAACAGTATCAACTACGCTCAAACCAATCGCCCGACGGCAAAGTTATGGCCAAAATTCAAAGAAAATGAGAAAGAAGAAGGATAATTGGAGAAAAGGCAAAACCGTTCGAAAAATATTTAAAAAGTTATTATTTTCCAATTTTGCTCCAAGTTTGGTGACTATTTTCTAATTTCTAGTTAATTGAGATGACCTTTTTTATAATTGGAAAATAAATAGTGATATTTTTCTAATTTATGATTATAAATTGTACTATTTTATAGTTTGCTCCAAAATTTATTATTTTATTAATTACTTATTTGGTAAAAAAAAAGTCAAAACACATGCCACATCATTGACTTAACGGAAAAATTAAAAGATATACCATATTTAGTAACGATGCAATAATTCAAGTATCATTTCGGGTAACAAAAATTCTTAGGTACAAAAAAATCTATTTTACGATAGTTTAGGTACCATTATGAGTTTTTACTCGTAATATTATAGGCTTATAGCAATGCAACAGTGGCTCTAACAGTGTATAGGGTGGCTGGAGTTTAGTTCAAAGTGGATAGCTATGTGACTCAAATAATAATATGGTGCTGCTAAATGTACCCAACAAATATCTGAGTATACTCATCAATAAAAATTTTACCTTCAATCTTCCAATATCATCCTCATCTAACAACAAACAAAAATTTATCCCCAAGTTCTTTCTCTTCTTCCAATACTCCAGTTCACTTGATTTTTTTTCTTTTTCTCATGTATCATTTCAGGACATAGTCCCAAATTGAATGACTCCAACTCCATATTGTTATTTCATCAATTTTACGAACAGCTCATCAATCTGGTGCATGTGAATTCCTCCTCTTTCATTAAGTTATAGCTCAAAATCTCAGATGGACAATATCCAAAAAGCTCTCCAACAAGAAAGCCACAATCAAGATGGTTCCTCGTGAGTCATGATCATCATCTATCTTAATTTGAGAATTATAACCAAATAGTGGATTATAATACTTTTGTCTCAATGTATTGATGACACTAAAGTTTGGAAAAAAAATAAAGTTTGAAAAAAAAATTAAGGAGGTCTGAATAATATTTTAGTTGTTAGTCAAAATAAATTAGAAATCTAATCACCAGATAGGTTCAAATGTAGTTTTTATTTATCGAGGGGGTTAGCTGTTAGATAAGTTAGGCAACGCACACACCCATACAGGGTATCCCAACAAAGCCAGACTAATCTCTGCACGTCGCGGAGAACACACCACAATTCAAATACATACATGACATGGGCCTCCACTAGCTGGCCACCCAGGCCTTTAGGGGTTTCGAACTCCAGATCTTATGGTTAGCAAGGATATGAGTTTTCCACCCCGCCATATCCCAGTTGGGTGGGTCAAATGCAGTTTGAAAGTGAATAGAAGTTCTCAAAATGAATTAAATGATATACAAGTTTTCAAAGTTCTCCCGGAAATTCAAAACTCGTGAAAATCTCGCGATATATAATGATGGGCTTATCTTATAAATACATGCGCTCGCTATTTCGCTGCTTCCGCCAAAACCAAGCAAAAATGGTTTCCCCCAAATTCAAACGAGTCAAAACCCTAAACACCACAGACGACGATCAGACCCGCCCGATCACCTCCGTCACCACCTCCGCCGCCGAAATTCCTTACTTACCCGTTAAAGTCATCGAACAAATCCTCTCTTTCCTTCCGATCAAACTCGCGGCTCGAGCATCCGCCGTTTCGAAACACTGGGCTACCCTCTGGCCTTCGTTCCCGGTGCTCGATTTCGACGAGGGAGAACTCTCCGGTCCCGACGACCCTGCCGAGTTCCAAAGATTCCTCCGATTCTTGGAGAATTGCATTCACCGCTGCCGGAATCAGAGGAGCTTAGACAAGCTCAGGCTTCGAGTCCGACACAGTATCGCCGGAGACGATAGCGTCACGATTGACGAGTGCGTGACGTTTTCACTTGAGAGATGTGTGAAAGAGCTGGAGCTCTGTTTCGTTGAAAAAGCCGAAAATGAGGTGAGCTTGTACTTGATCCCCCAGGCAGTTTTCTCTTCACATTTCTTGACTAGTCTTAATCTAGAGAAAGTGAGAATCAATTTAAGTTCTAGAGTTAGTGATGATGATCCTATTACCCTGCCATCAATGCATGTCGCTCAAAGAGATTGATTTCGAAGACGAAATTGATGTCTTGCTTTCGGGCTGCCCTCGTCTGGAGGACTTGGAATTGAATCTGTGTAATGTTCCCAGGGATCTTGATATCTCGAGTGTGAGTCTTTCAGAATTGGAAATCTCGAACTGCCACGCTGTGGATTTTGAAGTAAACTGTAAAAATCTTGCGATTTTCGTGTTCCGTTCCGAGTGTTCCTGTGCACATCATGATGATGAAGCTCTGTTTTTGTGGGAATGTGGCAACCTGCTGTTTCTTTATGTTACTGGTGTGGGGTTGAAACAACTTCATTTGCTTGGATGTGAACAGAGTATGGAGAATCACATTTACACTCCAAGTCTGGTGTATTTTTTCTTTAGCGGAGTTGTCGAGGCCAAGATCCATTTTAAGCAATTGCCACCAGGTTTGTTGGATGCTACAGTCAGAATCACTAATCTGTGGTGGTCCTTTGAATATTATTCGTTTCTGAGAGACTTTCTTGGAAGTTTCGATTGCTGCAGAGAACTGGAGATAGAGATTCGTGATGCTGAGGTATTATTCAATCTCGTCTTCAATTCGCCTCTTGTTTAAAGGATATTTTGCATTCTTTTTACTGCACATAGCTGTCTCTCAGTCTTACTTTTCGTTAATCATGCATGTATGAACTGTATTCCCTTGAACACCTACAAGGTGCAATGTCAAAAAGAAGTCATCATGTTTGATATATTTGTATTTCGTACTGCACTTCCCAGTTGTTTTACCTTTCGCAAGGTGCGCCTGTATTGTATACTTTGTATTCAGTACGATGTACTGCATTACTGCAATACTACGTAGGTTTCAAACTATCAATAGTGATCCTAAATACGTTCTGCTTATTTTCAATTTAGTTGCAAGAAATGTAACTGGTCAGAGGTTTAAATGTTGAAAATAGAACAAATCTTTATACCCTGAGATTGATCTGCAGAAAACAAAACAAAGAAGTTTTCACTTGTTTCTTGCCCCAGCAATTATCCGAATTTCTTGATGCATATCTTTTTTTTTTGTCAGTCTATGGTTGTACTAGAATATCCGAATGATCACGTAACGTACTAGAGGCACATAACTGGCAGAAGACCTTAGCTAAAAATCGGATACGACGAGACTACGTGTACTAGCAAATTCTGAGTACCTCTGCGGTTGTGGTCAGACGTTAAGAGGCTACTATTGTTGGGGACTTGGGGTGGCAGAAGCGCGCTTAGTTTACAACGAAGGGTTTGAAGGGGTTGAGGCGGATAGTTACGCTACCAGAATAATATTTGATTCCTACACCCTTATTTACTTTAGCCAAAAAATATTAAAGCACTCGGTAGCCAGAAGGGGTCATACAAGGCTCTAGAGAAAAGGGAGGGTAATATTGTCACACTCTAAACTACAGTCTACACACCTCACCTCACTTTTTACTAATAAATAATCAAAAACATCCTTGTGTTTTTCTCTTTAAATTATTCATGTTGAGACATGTTTGTCATTTTCATAGTAAAAAATAGGGTTTGTGGTTTATAATTCGGAATGTGCCAATATCACTACCCTAAAAAAATTCCTCTAGTAGGTGTAGTGTTTATACCTCTGGATGCGAGACTACAACATTAGTGCTGGATTTTATATAGATATTTCCTTAGTGT
The DNA here is from genome assembly GCF_933775445.1 of Argentina anserina. NCBI lineage: Eukaryota > Viridiplantae > Streptophyta > Magnoliopsida > Rosales > Rosaceae > Argentina > Argentina anserina. The sequence goes on along the minus strand of NC_065873.1, from coordinate 3,853,861 downwards.
ACTCTATATATAGTACGGATACATTTTTTCTATAAAAAGGAAAATATAGAGCTGGATTTGTTTTTGCTTTAATTAACTGATTATCCAGTTGTCATGTAATACGACGATACATGTGGTTGTTGGCATAGGCTTATGCCCGTCATAATCAGCACAACTATCAGCGCATTAAGGCCAATAAATAGCCATGTCTTACAATACTAACAGCGAGTCAGCCGCACTAGCTACGCAATGGACCTCCCCGTGGCTCAAATTGACTACGGACACGCCCTTACGCGCATCTCAAAGAAGACTCCAGAGAACACCTTAATTGGACCTCGTCCCACACCGAAAAATAGGTAAATGATCTACCTCAACTCAACAATAAAAGGTCAAACCCTTTACCTCATAAGGTAAGTACACCACATCCTCTACTGTTACTCTGCATAAATTACCATCATCCTAACTTGAGCGTCGGAGAGTTGAAGAACACGCTACCGTGGTCTCTACTTTGACGACGTATGCCACTTGTGACAGGAAATGGACAAGGAGTACGGCGTATCTCATCTACAAAGAATACAACGTATCACATCAAGTATTATCACTACGTTAACATTGGCGCCGTCTGTAAGAATCAAACCCACGACCATAAATTAGATAATCTCATAATCCATTACTTTTTTTTTGGTAATGTGGATAATCCATTACTTTAGTGGTTTCAATTCGCACGTTGAGAATATAAAACGTGGGAAACATGGGAAATAACAACTGATTAACTGCCAGAGAATCCGCACATGTCGTATTTGTAAGTGACTTCATGCTTATTTTTTTGGGTTAAAAAGTGATTTCATGCTTATCAATCATGTGAATATGATAGGATCTAAAACGCCCACGTGATCGTATCTTTGTAATATTTTTCTGCTATTTCAGTGGTCCGCGTGGGACCCACACTCGGATCAGATCGCTTAGCTTAAACTCAACTTGTAAAGTGCGTAATTCAAATTTGGCTGGCATTGATTAATTAAGGTAATCTCATGCTTATGATAATCAATATATACGTCAAATTTTACATCGCAATCCTTAACCAAACAGTAACACAATGTGAATTTCTCCCTCAAAAACAAGAAACTCCACATGAATGTTAATCAAAGAACAATAACTAGACAACTAATGAACTGATTCTCCAGCCTACGTACAATAATGGGACCAAGCATCTAATTTAATCTGCTTCAAGCATTAGTAACTGTGAGAATTTCCGGCAGATCCGTTTCCAGAATCCGACGAATGACAAGCTGCGTAGTCCGTCATAATCCATTGCTGAAACAGCTCGTCTTCTCCAATCCTTTCCCAGAACTCGCGATCGCATTCCATTTCTTTTGAATCCTCGCTCTTGTTCTCATGCTTTGCTTCGCGATCGGCAGCAACTACCTTATTCTGCTTCTGGGGTAGTACCTGAATGGGCGCCTGTGCCGGCGGCGTTGCGATTTCTTGGTTCATCGACGTCAAAGAATTATCCGGAAATGGGAAATTGAGCTTCGCTCTGGGGCCGCGAAACTCAATGGCTGCCTTGTCGTAGGCTCGGGCCGCCTCCTCGGCCGTTTGGAATGTACCGAGCCAGACCCGAGTGGCTCTCCTCGGGTCTCGGATTTCGGCGGCCCATTTCCCCCAAGGCCGCTGCCTCACTCCCCTGAAGTTCTTCTTCACCCTCTTCTTGGGTCCCTTCTTGTTGCTCTCCTCCTGAACCGGCGGGAAAAAATTGCATCCGAGACAGCCTCTAATGTTACAAACAGGACACGTGTCGACATCGGAGCCAGAGAATTGGGCGGGAGCGGAGGAGGTGGAGGAAGTGACGGTGGGGCAGTAGTAGGAAGGGAAGAGAGAGTTGAAGTCCATGGTGTTGGCGGTGGTGTTGCCGGCGACGACGTTACGAAGAGCGGACACAATTACGGTGAGTTCTTGCTCGTGGGAGAGGCGTCGAGGCGGTGGAGCAAGTGGGTTTTGGGTAAGCTGCGGTGGGGCTGTGGCTGCGTCGAGTTTGGGTCGCTTGGAGTAGTTTTGCATGCTTGTGGAGAAGTGGAGGTGAGTTTGAAGTTTGAAGGCCTTTGTGGTTGAGGTGGGAAAGGCTTTGAAATTTGGAAGTGGTTGAGGTCAAAGGGGTTTTGGGGGCGTATATATACGCTTTGGAGTGCAGCTGTCACACAGTTCAGACACGTAGTTTTGGGTACGCACGTGCCTAATGCCTTTTTTTGTTTGTCTGACTGGCTCTTCGGGTTAGGGAAGGGAAAAGGGGCGAGTGAGAGTCACGCGGGTTGTACACGAGAGTTGTCAGGACGTGGGGGGATTAAGAGTGAGACATGTTGCGCTGTGGACGGGAACCTGAAGTTTCTATGTTGTTCGAGCGTGGCGCAATGCTCGTCTTTTACCTGATTACGGGAGTGCTTGTGTCATCATCCGGGACCGACCTTTTTTTTATTTTTAGTTATAAAAACAACTAATATACTATAACTAGCCTTGTCTTATATGGAGAGGAGCTTATTCATAGCACTGTATGTACCCATTTAAATAAATTATCAGATATCATTAAGTATATATATATTTTTAAATAAATATTTATAAATATTAATGATTGAGATTAAATAATAAATGTTGATCTACTTTGTACTTTAGTACTTTGAATAATTTTTCTATCTACGTACCTTTGAATAATAAATGTCTCTACGTACCTTTGATACACCTTTTATCAAAGTAAATTTTCTAACCATCCTAATTTGCCCACTAAAATGCCCACTCTCTTTATCTTACTGACACATGTCCTTCTTGACCAAGGTTAGATAATTTTCATAAATAAAATTTCTGGACAAATTGAAAATATCACTCTCTCTCTCTAAAAAAATCTATTACTCTTTTTTTTTTTGAAAATATTATTGCCCTTTCTTTGATTGTGTCAAATTGAAATATTGATACTATAAAAATGCATTTGACCTCTGTCACTATAAAAATTGAACCCATAAAAAGTAGATCAAGATAGTTCAAAATTATATCTCTAGGTGTGATTCGGGGTGTGAATTTTGATGACTTTTGGGCATTAATCTTGATAATTCTTGGTTTTTGAGGGCGAGACGAAACCATTTGAGTTTGAGTTCCAGCGTTTGTGGTTTGACTGGGTTTGACCGTGCCCTTTCAAAATTTTAGTTTTCTTCTCAAAATTGGCCATGAAAATCGAATCAACTAGAACTACCCAAGCCCATATCTCATTGATTATATACTTTGATTGAAGTTTATGCTACGTAATCCCCAGAGGTGTTAAAAAGGGGTTCATGAGGGAGGATTGATTACTTGCATATTTTCATGAGAATAAGAGAAGAGTTCCACGATCTAGGTTCATTAATCTATAACGACTATAGGTTGATTTTTCTTTCTATAAAAATAAATTAAAAACAGAAATTGAGTTAAACTAAAATTAAAAGAAATATAATTTTATTTATGAAATATAGATATATTGTTAACTTTGGTTATACTTTAGTTAAAAAAGGACGCGTGCCATTAATTTGTAAGGTGGACATCAAGTGGGCAAAGTAAAAGTGATCGGTAAATTTGCATCTCACCTTTTATTTTATTAATCTCATAGAAATGAAGATAATATATAAGACATTAAGTGTACGTTTGGTACCCCTCACTATTGTGTACCTCACTAATTGTTAATATTGTCCTCCTCTCATGAGATGAGGCTTAGACTAGAGGTGGCAATGGTATATAAAACCATCCCAATCAATTCGTATACCAACAGTACCAAATACTTGGTACACGGTATATGGTACAGTATACTGTATCAACATTAAAAATACGGTAGGTAGGTGGTATAGATTTTCCATATACCATGCTATAATATCGTACCTACCAACTTATATTATATTAAATTATTTAATTAAATAATATATATATATATCTTTAAATTTCAACCGTAGAATTATTGAAAAATAAATCCAAACCGTATAAATCTACTAACCTTAATCTAATCTCTCTGAGTTTCTTTCTCAAGTACACTCTTTTTTTCGTCTTCAATTTCTTTATTTAATTATGAGTGAATCGATTCAATCGAATTCCCAAGTACAAATGCTTAGACCTATCAGTAGCACCATTACTGCTTACAACATGTCAACATATATCGCATTTAAACCTAACATTTATTTTTTCAATTGTTTTGAGAATTCATAAGTACTTTAACAGTTTGACTATTTGGACTTTGACTTTCTATTTATGACTTTGTATTTGGTAATTTGGTTGAAGTTATATAAGACTTTGGAATTCTATTGCTATTTCACTTATTTGTTATTACTTATTTAGATTGAGCCTTAAATATGTTGGTACAAGCCCATTACCAACCGTACCAACTGAGTACCAACCGTACCACTTAATTGGTATACCAACGTTAATGGTTGGTATAAATTGTGAATTTTTCATACTAAATACATATTAGTTGGTATATGGTATTGGAAAATTAAGACTGCTATACCAACTGATCCAGTCCTAGCTTAGACTACACTAACTTTGTACTACGTTTGGTGTGGTCAAGTATAAACCAAGCTACCCAGATTAGAGTTTACTAAAACGAAGAACACAAAAGAGAGAAGACCAAGAACAAACCATCTACATCAAACCAATCTGATTCTTATTTGCAAATTTGAATCATCCAATTTCAAGTCTATCATACCCAGATGCTATCCTTACAAATCTCATCAATTCAAATTAAATTATGCATCCAAATTCCCAAATACCAATCACCCACAAGTATCCGAGTTCCTAATTACCCAATCCTTATTTAAGAACTAAAGAAACTATTGATTCTCAAAAGAAAAATGTTTAATTCAAACGAGAATTGCGATGAAATCAATGAATTACCGACCCCAAAACTCAGACTCAGATAGATTCATCAAACCCAATTTTTTTTTTGAATTTCAAAAACAGATCATCCATGAAATTCAACCAACATAACCAAATCAAGTCACCAACAAAACGCTATTTGATTCCGCACAATTCATAACCCCAAACACCCATAATTCTCAAAGCTTTTCTCTTTAAAATTCACGTGAAAAAGAAAAGAGAACAAACAATTATCTTTCCTATTCCCCGCACTTTTAATCGGAAAAGGCTCATCAGAATCAGAAAAACTCACACCAGAATCCGAAGGTTTTTCCCAGCTGTTCAAAAAAAGAGATAAAATGGCTCTGTGTTGAGCGAAGAAATGTTGAGCGAAGAAGAAAGGAGAAAGAGCGCTTGTCGCTAACCTCACTATCTAAGGACCAAAGAAAAGAGCACTCAGTTTAACACCACCTAAGGAGGTAAATCAAGAAACACAGGGCTTGCTTAAGGTCATTAAGTTTATACCTGTGCAGACCAAACATGGGACTAGCTACTTTGTGCTCCTTATTTAACACAATCCGGGTTAATCCTAGCAAACAAACATGCACTAAGAGCGGAGCGGATGTGAAATAATGTCTTTTGACGATCTTCTTTTTGATAAAGGGAGGAACTTCATTAAAAACCAAAGAAACTACAACAACAAACAACCCACTTACAAAAAAGAAACCGAAAGCAGACAGGGACCTCTCAAAACAAGGAGGGCCCACAAAACCAGGAAGCTGAGCCAGACTTAAGGCGGAGGTGAAGCAGCATCGTAGATTAGAATACGCATGAGGGAGGACGGAGGATTAAGAAACTAGTCCTCCGGGGCCATGGAAGCAACCCAATCAGCTGCATCATTAGCCTTTCTACTGGTCCAGCACCAGTTAACTCGACGATCTTCTTAAATGTAACCGAAACTAGAACTCACGCGGGAGATCCAAAATACTCGGCTATTTTGTTAAGCTGCAATAAACGGTGTAAAAATATATATATATATCATGTAATTAATAACCACGAGAACTGACATAATAAATAGGTCGGTATATATTTACTCCATAACGGCATATGACAAAATGACATAGATGATGGATCCCCCAGCACTTTTTATTTATTTTTGGTTACAATACCTGCAGCACTTTTTAGAATATATGAAAACACGGGGTCAATGTCATTACGTCATAATAATCAACTTTGTAGCACACACGGTCTCTACTCGACTATTCTCTACATACGCACCAAAACTAAAAGATTCCCATAAAAGGCCAATCTGGATCCCTCTAACCCAGGTGTGAAAGTATGGGACTTACCATTTATGGAAAACATTGACCCCAGAAAATGGCCTGCCTTTTTTTCTATATTTATCTATAGAAACATCCTCCGCTTAGTTGGCTAGCTTCTGATATTTAACCACCCAACTCAACGGGGAAGCTTCATCCTCAGCTGCTCAGCACATCAAAACGGAAAAAGATTTCTCCGTCCAAGTTAATATAGGGGTGAATTTATCTCTCTAATATAACCCCGATCAATAATGAATCCCATACCACAGTAAGAGTTACGTTACATGTTTTTACTCACTATCTCTATCGCGATCACCGGACATTTCTATATATAATTTCAAATACGTGCAATTGATGAACTTATCATTTAATTAAATTGAATGATCGATACGTACGAATTATTATATATCTAAGGTTGTATTTGTAATATAACGGTTTTTCATAACGCTTTTTTACATGTAGTGCATTTCTAACCTAAAATTCGGACTGATAGCATGTTTGCATATACTGGTTTGGAGCGTCCACTATGGTAATGGTATCAATAAAACAGAAAGGATTACTGTATTCAGAAATGAAATAACACACGTTTTGGTTGTCCAGAGTATAAGTCACATGTGAAGATAAGGCCAAATGAGTCTGGACCGCACTGAAAGGAGAGCAATCATGTACAGCAATATTCTGATGTGGTTTCCCTGTAGACAATGACGTAGACATCCTGGTACGAATGGCACAGAGAGAGAGAGAGGGAGCCCCCCGTATCACATCAAATTCTGATGCCCACCTCATTTTGGAGCCATGATTGATTGATTATTACATTGTTGCACTTTCACATATTATTATATAAACAAGTTCTTCCAAAAATAACTATGCAGCTTGGTAAATCTGCATGTGTTCTTTTGCGCACAAAAAGGTATGTAAAAGGCATGAAACATGCAAAATATGTCGGAACTCTATCAACATTAATGTTACATCCTTTTTTTTCAGAGTGTCCATTCGCTCGTTGTATAAACTTCATGCATGTGAGATTGCTCCAGGATTAGGGACTATGATTGTCATTCCTATGGGTTCAGACATGCCGATCCGATTAAGTTTGGGGAGTTTGTCGCTAGCCGGGGACTTAACGTCGAAAAATGGAGTAGGCCGCCCTACATAAACTGGTCGGGGTCTAGAGTCGATGCCCTGATGAGCCCAAGACAGGGCAAAACTTGCATTGCCCAATTGGATAAGGCTGGCTTCTAGGTGATGGAGCGCCACATGGACCAAGTATGACAATCGAGTGGCTAGGTCTGTGACAAGTGGTATTAGAGCCACTTCAACATTGTTGTCGTTGTGTCGCCAAGTGCTCACATCTATCGTCGTGTCCAAGATACAGGGGGCTCCGTGGGGGAGTCAAGTAAGCAGGGTGCCTCCAAGGGCAAGACCAGATGAGAGATCCAAGACAAGGTCCAGGACGAGAGATCCGGCGCGAAGCTTTGTTGGGCGATTTTTGGGAACTCCTTTCGTCTCTCAAGCATCGTGGGCGTATGTGGGATACGCTTGCCACAATGGGGATGCCGTGTACGAGGACGTACATCTTATTTAGTGAGGAAGGATGTTACGTCTCATTTTCGGGAGTGTCTATCGTGGGGGTCACTGATTATATGAGCTTCATGTATATGTGAGATTGCTTCAGGATCAGCGAGTGTTGATGCATATGTGGCTGCCCTTTCTAAGGGTTCAGACATGCTGATCTGGTTAAGTTTGGGGAGCTTGTCGCTAGTCGGGAATATAATGTCGAAGACGCCTTACACAAACTGGTTGGGGTCTGGAGCCGATTCCGTGACGAGCGCAAGACAGGGCAAAACCATTGAATTGCCTCGTTCGATATGGCTGGCTCCTATGTAATGGACTGCCGCATGGACCAAATGTGGCAGCCAAATGGCTAGGTCCGTGACATTAAGGTGATCTTCCCTCTCTTTGCTTCATGTTAATATATTATTTATATTATGTAGTTTAGATTAGGTTAAATCGATCTTCTATTTGAGTTTTTTTTCCTGGGAATATAGCTAATACGTTGCTACTTGCTTTGATCATTTGGATCTTCTAGTACAACCATTGGCTATAAAATTAAAAATATGCATCACGAAATCGGATAGATTTAAGGACATGAAACAAGTGACAACTATTTTTTTGTTTTTGCAGATCAATCCCATGTTCTATTTCAACATCTAAACATATGATCACAGTTACAGTTTTTGCGACTGAATTAAAAATAAGCGGACCATGCTTAGAATCACTATTAATAGTTTCAAACCTATTGTGCATTACAGTGAAATAACCAGTGATGCAGTATATCGTGCTGAATACAAACAAGAGCACCGGCCTTGCAAAATGTAAAGCGACTGGGTACTTTAAAATACCGTACAATACAATGTACTGGGTAAAAAAAGTATCTCAACTCAGAAATTTTAATTCTTTGGTGACTAATGGAGAATTACGATGTCTTCTAAAAAAAAAAAACAGGAGAATTTCGAGGGCTATATATAGCTATTTGAAAGTGGGTAATTGTTTATAGTCCCATGACGACATTCACTGGTTAGTGGTTACTTTTAGATTTACTAAATTGATAAATTTGAAAAATCATGTGCTCTTGTCTTATTTCTCTCAGCCATAGCTGCTAGGGTTTCTGAGATCTTGAAAAAATTTCCCCTACCTATCGACCATGGCCGATCAAATCTCTTACTCTCCTCATGGTGCTTCGTCCTCTCAGAGTATTGTCCCTACAACGCAACCTTCTGGTTCGGCGCACGTCGTCCTTAACCAGGCAAGCCGTGTGGTGGCAGGTTCAAGGAAATCTTACCTTGTCACAGAAAACTCACACGCATTTGTCGTGACATGTGCAATAGTATGTACCAAGCTCTTAAATCAAGGACTTCACCAAGTAGAAAATTCTGATTTCTGAAAAATATTCTCAAACTATTACTTTAATAATTATTGAGATTGTCAAATATATACCGTATAATCTCAATTTAGCTTATCAATATTTCCGGGGCTCACAGTAATGCCAATGGCCACCCTTGAAAATGTGATCGCGCTCCGATGCCTTATCAAACTGAAACAAATACCGATCTCTGGCATTGTGAACACTTACACCACGACGTAAATGCCATATGGAAGAAATCGCGCCTTTGAACCAGATATCAGGCCTTGGAATTATTCAGATTCACGAGATATTATATATGACTTTCCAAAGTTTGGAAACATAAGAAATTATTGAGAAAATCTGAAAATTATTACGGTGCAATATAGGCTGTAGGATTTTGATCAATTGATCTCACCCCTTGGATTATTAAGTGGGTTGTGAATATGTAAATGTGGGTGAGATAGGGATTCAACATTTTTCCCAAAAACCCATCGAGTTTGACTCCTTTCTTCTGCTCCTCACCCGTGTGACAACCAACGGCGATTCTATCGTCATCCAATCGATTCCGGCGGATGCACTAGTTCGACCTTTTTTATCTCACCGTCACAGACGTGCTGGTGGTGGTAGCTTGCTCTATTTTCGTTGGAGAAGAGAGAATCGAAGCGGGGAAACGCCGATTGTTCTGGGTTCCTTACGATGACTTCCCAACCATTCACAGCGTCTCTGACCATCGTTTGACTTGATTCTGGTATCGATGTTCATCTCTTCTCCGAGTTCTTCAAGTCTATATAATCACTTTATCGATTTGGTCCTATTGAAGATATTGGATGTGTGTGTGAATTGAAGAAACAATTGGCCACTTTAGTCGATATGTTGGTCTCTTTGGTTGACGTTTATGACTATCTTTCTCTTAATGCATGCTTAGCATCCTTTGTTGACAATCTTGCTTGAAGCATGTTGCTCCATGAGTTGGAGTGATTTTTCTTTCATTTTTCTTTCCTTTCATACTTTAGTTGTTAAGATCGGATTTGTTCCTCAACTGGTTCAATCCTCTCTCTAGTTTGTGTATATATACACCCTCTTGTATTGTGTAATCAACATGAAGTATATTAGAGAACATAAAGTTTATTAGAGAAAATTCATCTCAACTTCTCATTCTTGTTCCTTCATTCGTTTGTCATAATTTCAACATGTCCATTTAGAACTGATTTTAGGATTTCTAGGTTTGTGTTCTTTGTCGTTCTTCACCATCGGGACTGGCTTCGGCTTCCATTTGATTCGATGGTTATCTCCTTCGATTCCATGTCGATTGGAGATGCAAATTCAAGTGTTGCTTCAGAATTTTGAAGTTGGGTTTGAGTTCGTTGACGTTGGGCAGATGACCGCTTGTGTGAAGGAATCAATTTTGGTTGAGGAGGCTGAATCGCAGAGGAGAGCAAGCCTTCTAGTGTTAATCCAAGGCCTCTATTTGGGTAAATCCTTATTCGGGATTGATATGAAAAATGGAATTCCTTGGTCATTGTTCAAGTCCGGTTAATTGAATTGGATTAAAGAGTTTGATTGCGGTGACGTTATTCTATATATGTTGGTCATCAGAAGCATGACTTTGGATTGAGTTCATATTTGTATATATGGAGGGTGGGTACTGGGTATCAATACTGAGAATGGTACTAGATTACAAGCTTGGTTTGATATTTAAAATTTTAAATGGGTAGAGTTAACTTGATGGAATTCTATATTTAAATGGATGCAAGCTTTGTATAGAGAAGTTAAGGAAATGGTATTTTCATAATTTTAAAGGAAATACTGGGTGCCCATAGTAATCTATGGGTGCAGACTAAATTGAATCTAGTAATGTAAACATGTTAGAAAGTAAGATAATTGTTATTGAGACAATGATCAGAAGTTTGACACGGATTTTCATGTCTTTATGTTACTATGCGTAATTTATGGTGTCCATAGTAATTTTGTATAATCATTATGTGACAAATTTTGAAAATTAATGTAAATATGAGTATTGATCAATATTGAATTATCAAGTTGTATTCGTTGAAAGTGTGTTTTCGCTATAATTTGGTTAATGACGGTCAATTATCAGATTAAACGATTTATTAGTCATCGTGGTTATATATGATTGTGTGGTCAAGTCATTAATGACCATTATGTCGGACTAGAGACTCTAGTTACTTGGTGAACGGAAGTGGAAAGCTTGAGACTCGTAGAATACGCAAGGAAAAACATTAGAATCCAGGTAGAGCTTCAGCAATTTATTTATAAATGACGCATGTTATGGTTTGGTTATTTTAATACTTATGTATTGACCGAACCGTGAGTGATTGTGATGGCTTGAGAGCGGGGGGTGGCACTGACTTCCTTGGGTTCAATCCCCCAAACTTTTGGAGGGTTTAGTAACACTGGTTGTGCCAGTTCTAATCTTAAGGACGAACTCGAAATGTGTGTGTAGGTAGGTAGTGGACATTCTCGCTACACTTACCTGTTTTATATGGATTTGAGGTAAGGTCGTGTAGTGGGTCTATTGGACCGGCCAACATGTGATATTTGGTTTTGGTTAGCCGTATTGAGAATCCATGCACCGATTCTCAAGTTAAAATATTTATTAATGTTTGTCATTCATTCATTTACTCATTCATTTAAATTGGTTTTATATTAGGCTGCCCAATAATATTTTTAAAGCTAATCGAGAAACCTTACACCAGTGTGTTTGCATGTACTGTGCACTGATATAGGATAGTGGAGGATGGAGCAGGGTGGGTGATTCAGGTTTTGTTAAACTGTTTCTTGGTTTTCGTTATAAATTCTATTTCATTGTTCGTAGTGTTCAGAACTTAATTGAAGCTAGTTTCTTATTTAGTTTTTTATTGATTTTTTTTTCAGTTCATTATTCCGGAATATCAAATAGATCAAGTTCTGGATGAAAAAAAACTTGAGGGATGAGGAGGCTAGCTTCCACAATACTTTGATAAGATCTTAATACGTTTCTACTTATAGACATTCGACATTTCGACCAGTCGATAAAAAAAAGTTCACACTATTGAGATTTCAGTCACACAAGATATATGTAAAGAGAATGAGATACAAATTAAGCATATATATATATGTTAAAGTAATTGGCTAGTCTTTGAAATGCATCAAATAATTTGGGACATGAGCATGAGGGGAATATTAATCTCTGAAACTGAAGAAATCTTGAAAGAAATGAACAAAAACTTTTGGTGATTGAATTTCAATCTATTTCAGTTGTAATTGAATACAGAGACTTGAGCAGCCTAAATAGCAAAAGGAAAGCTAAAAGCTAACAACTCTAATACCTACTATGTACAAAACTGATCTAAAACAAGAGGTGTGAATCAGTTTGTGTGTGAAACAAACTGATTTTCCGGAAAGAAGATCTGCAGAAACAGCCTTGCAATTAATGCAGCTGCAGAGTACAAAACGACACAAAATAGCAGAAACGACCAGCCATGATATAACTGGAAACGACAACAAAAGGAACAAATGACCACCAATCTGCAGGGGATGCAGCTCTGCCTGCAAGCCCTGTATGAATGCCCTGCAATCAAAGAGCAGCCGTGCACAGAAAGCATACTTCAATTCAATATAAATGCACGAAACTCATTGCACACATTTGTTTACTATCTTGTTTCACAGGTCAAGGATGCATAAATTGGGGCTCAATCGCACTCATCAGTATAGACATGATATAACTATTTCCAGGCCGTCTTATGATGGAAGGCTCTAATCATGTAACGATAACAGGAGGCCCAAAGAAAGAACAAAAGTACGATCGATTTCAGAAAAAAAGAAAAAATGAATTAGCACTCGATCCGGACTATACAAAAATTTGGAGATCGATTTCAGGTTAAATCTTCTATTTGTGTTTTTTTTTTCTGGGAATATAGCTAAGACGTTGCTACTTGCTTGATCATTTGCATCTTCTAGTACAACCATTGGCTATAAAATTAAAAATATGCATCAAGAAAATCGGATAATTTCAGGGACATGAAACAAGTGACAACTATTTTTTGGTATTCTGCAGATCAATCCCATGATATTCATGTAGTTTCAACATCTAAATATATGACCACAGTTACATTTCTTGGAACTAAATTGAAAATAAGCGGAACATGCGTAGAATCACTATTAATAGTTGTTTGACAATTGTGCATTGCAATGGAATGCCAGTGATGCAGTATATCGTACAAAACAGGAGCACCTTGCAAAATGTAAAGCAATTGGGTACTTAACTACTGTACACTACAATGCACTGGGTAAATAAAGTATCTCAACTCGGAGTATTTAAATTCTCTGGTGACTAATAGAGAATGACGTACGATGGCTATGGCTATTTGGAAAATTGAAAGTAGTCAATGATTGCTCAATAGTCAATACCATGGCTTTGCGAAAGCTATGAAAGATGAGATCCTGCATCGACATCAGAACGAAGTGATTAAATAGGGAATTCAACATAAATGTTACGATATGCATCAAATATGAAGAAATATCATCTTTATTGTTGAAGGATAATAGTGTGCTCATCCAAACATAGTAGGAAGAAGTCAAATTCTGTTTAGTCAATAACAGTTTAGTATTTGACTGCAGTGATAAGATTATAGATTGAGTAGGACTTATCTGTTGTAAACATCCCCTATATAAAGGGTTATTGATCAATGAAATGAGTGAGCACTTTCAACGTATCCACGTCTCTCACACTTCCTTGTTTTTACTTTTAAACGTTATTAGCACGAAGCTCTCCTAGCTTCCAAACCCTTTTCTGCATCTAGATACCAGCAAAGAAGTATGTTTCCTGGAGAACTCGATTGTCTTGCTGATTGTGCAACTACACACACAATACTTCGAAATAGGCAATTATTCATTGAATTTTTGCCTTCTAAATCTTATTTGAGTACGATGACTGGGTCATCTCCAGTGATTCATGGCCGAGGAAGAGCCCAATTCTTATTGCCAAATGGCACTTTCCTTGATATAACCGAAGCACTTTATGCTCCAAGAGCTCCTCGAACCCTTTTGAGTTTTAAGGACATACGTGCTAATGGTTATCATTTAAATACTCATCATGAAAATGGACAAGAATACTTATTTATTACTTCTGATCTATGCGGAAGAAAACGCATATTAGAAAAACTTCAAGGTCAATCTAGTGGGTTATACTTAACCACTATTCGAATTGTCGAATCCAATCATGTTATAAGAGATGATCTTTGGGATTCCGAAACATACAAGCTTTGGCATGACCGTTTGGGACATCCTGGTCGTGATATGATGATCCGCATACTAAAAACTTCACATGGACATCCATTTTTTCGAATAAAAAGAACTAATGACCAAAAGCAAGTGGTCTCCAAGGGGTATTATCCTTCTAGTGTTATCAAGGACTTTAAGAGTGAAGCAAACTCTTCAATGATTATTTCTAAAGCCCATCACTCATTTTGTAAAGCATGCACTTTAGCAAAATTAGGATCTAGACCATCCTATGCTAAAGACACTAAAGAAAATATTCCATGCTTACAAAGAATTCAAGGAGATATTTGTGGACCTATCCATCCATATAGTGGACCATTTAGATACTTCATGATTTTGGTGGACGCGTCGACACGTTGGTCACATGTCGCCTTATTGTCCACAAGAAATGCTGCATATGCTAAACTCCTAGCACAAATTATTCGACTAAGGGCACACCACCCAGATCACCCTATTAAGTCCATACGCCTTGACAATGCTGCGGAGTTTACATCTAAAACTTTTGATGATTATTGCATGTCTATTGGGATTGATGTTGAACATCCAGTACCCCATATACACACACAAAATGGTCTCGCAGAAGCCACCATCAAAAGACTACAAATGGTTGCTAGGGAATTGCTTATGCGTGCCAATCTACCCATATCTGCTTGGGGTCATGCAATACTACATGCATCTTTACTTATTCGTTTCAGACCCACCGCCAATCAATCTTTCTCTGCATATCAGATGGTAACTGGATATGAGCCTGATGTCTCACACTTGCGCATATTTGGTTGTGCAGTTTATGTGCCAATAACGCCCCACAACGCACAAAAATGGGTCATCAGAGACGATTAGGTATCTATGTTGGATACAATTCTTCAACAATAATCTGTTACATAGAACCTATGACAAGCGATCTTTTTACCGCTAGATTTGCGGATTGTCGCTTTGATGAGACAGTCTTCCCGTCGTTAGGGGGAGATACGAACAAGAATGTTCAAAATGAACGACATGAATTATCATGGTTTGTTCCTACTCTGTCTCATCTTAATCCCCGAACCGTACAATGTGATAATGAAGTGCGTAGGATACTTGACCTTCAGAACGTGGCAAATTCAATGCCGGATGCGTTTTCTGATATCGCCAAAATAACAAGATCACATATACCAGCTGCAAATGTACCTGCAAGGTTGGAAATTCCTATAAAGGGACATGGTGCAGCAGTACCTATGATCAATGTGCACGGCACTGCAACCACACATAGTGCAGGTGTGGTTGAGGCCATGGCTCCCCAAAGAAAGAGGGGGAGACCATTTGGTTCGATGGACACTCACCCAAGGAAGAGAATGAGTTCGGGACAGAAAAATCCTTTAGACATCAACATTAAAAACCCGTCTCATGAGATTATCTCTGATTACAATTATGTTCAAGAATCAATATTGGGGGACACCTTAATCTTTGAAACAGAAAACAAAGAAATCTCAATTAACTATGATAATATACACGAGATGTTGGAAAGAAATTCCATCATTGTTGACGATGTATTTTCATATTATGTTGCTCGAGATATTATAGAGCATGATGGTATCGAACCACGCTCTGTTGCAGATTGTCAACAACGAGCAGATTGGCCTAAATGGAAAGAAGCAATCCAGGCAAAATTGGATTCTCTAACTAAGAGACAGGTTTTTGGTTCGGTAATGCTAACCCCACCAAACGTAAAACCTGTTGGATACAAATGGGTATTTGTTAGAAAGCGTAATGAGAAAAATGAGGTCTCAAGATATAAGGCCCGCCTTGTCGCCCAAGGTTTCTCGCAACGCCCTGGAATTGACTATGAGGAAACATATTCTCCTGTAATGGACATTATTACGTTCCGCTATCTTATCAGCTTAGTTGTCTCTGAAAAACTTAACATGCACCTTATGGATGTGGTTACAGCATATCTCTATGGAGATCTAGATTCATAGATATATATGAAGGTTCCAGATGGACTTCAATTGCCCAAGTCAAATGACTCTAAACCACGGAATGCATTTTGCATAAAATTAAAACGCTCTCTATATGGTTTAAAACAATCCGGACGGATGTGGTATAACCGTCTAAGTAATTACTTGATTGGGAAGGGATATGTGAACAATGATATATGTCCATGCATGTTTATAAAAAGAACAAGTTCTAGTTTCGCAATAGTTGCCGTTTATGTGGATGACATGAACTTAATTGGTACTCTTGAAGAAATAAGAGACACGGCCAATTATTTGAAATCCGAATTTGAAATGAAAGATCTTGGGAAAACTAGGTTTTGTCTAGGACTTGAGCTAGAACACCGAAAGAGTGGAATATTAATCTATCAATCTGCATACGTCCAAAAGATGCTAAGACGATTTAATGTGGACAAAATGCATTCAGTTAGTACTCCCATGATTGGTCGAACACTAGATCCAAAGAATGATCCGTTTCGTCCTAAAGACGATAACGAAGAACTTTTGGTGGCAGAAGTGCCATATCTAAGTGCAATAGGTGCATTATTGTACTTAGCACAATGCACTAGACCTTATATCTCCTTCGCTGTGAATTTGTTAGCTAGATATAGCTCGGCACCCACACAACGCCATTGGAATGGCATAAAAAATATCTTTCGATATTTAAAGGGTACGATTGATATGGGCTTGTTTTATCCATATGGAGAGGTAAGAAAAATTGACAGAAATATTGGGAAACCTATTCCATATGTCAAAAACCCTTATGATGTTTTGGTAGGTTTTACTGATGCTGGGTATCTCTCTGACCCACATAAAGGACGTTCCCAAACTGGTTATGTGTTTACCATGGGAAATACGACAATATCTTAAAGGTCTACAAAACAAACACGTGTTGCCACATCCTCAAATCATGCAGAGATTATTGCGTTACATGAAGCAGTTCGTGAATGCATATGGTTAAGATCAGTTATTTCACATATTCGAAAAACTAGTGGTTTATCATCTACCACTGAAGAACCGACAAGCATTTATGAAGATAATGCTGCTTGTATCGAACAAATGAAACAAGGATACATCAAAGGTGACAATACCAAACATATTTCACCTAAGTTCTTTTACAGTCAGCAACAACAAACTTTACTCAAGATTCAAGTGAATCAGGTTCGATCTGATGAGAATGTGGCAGATTTATTTACCAAATCTTTACCTAAAACCACATTTGAAAAACATGTAAAAAGCATTGGTATGCTTAAGTTATCAGAACTCCCATGATTTCAAAGAATCAGGGGGAGTTTCGGAGTTCAGGGGGAGATTGTTATGTTCACGCTACTTTGAGGTTCTTGTACTTTTTTTTCCTTTGATCGAGGTTATTTTTGTCCCACAGGGTTTTTTTTGTTACTCGACAAGGTTTTAATGAGGCAACGAAAAGAACACTACGTTTGAATCACACAAGGGGGAGTGTTGAAGGATAATAGTGTGCTCATCCAAACATAGTAGGAAGAAGTCAAATTCTGTTTAGTCAATAACAGTTTAGTATTTGACTGCAGTGATAAGGTTATAGATTGAGTATGACTTATCTGTTGTAAACATCCCCTATATAAAGGGTTATTGATCAATGAAATGAGTGAGCACTTTCAACGTATCCACCTCTCTCACACTTCCTTGTTTTTACTTTTAAATTTATTTATTAATAAAGAGGTCTTATATATAAACATTACATTGAGTATCTCGTTAAATAAGAGATTATATATACTTCTTTATCTAGACTAACATATACTAATTAGGACAAGATACACCAAATGATTACGGAGAGTAATTCTCCTACAACACTTCCCCTTATATCTCGATCCTAATGTGTCATGGTGCATAATCGTTGCCTCGGTAAAAACTTCTTAGGTAAAATAAAAAATTTAGTCGAAGGGAAAAAGAGCACAATACACTAACTACAATTAAAGATAATATGTGGTAGAGACTCCATATAAAACTCACGAACATGCTCCAATTCCCCTCCAAAGGTGTTTCAAGTTCCATGAGAACGAAAAGATCAAAATCAGCTTTTAGATAAATTCAGGCTTCGCATGACCAGATTTTTTTGTGTGTGGATATTCTACCATGCTAGATAAGCTTTGGAATTTTGCACTTGAGCTTGCGAGAGGCGTCAAAGAATTAGATATTAGCCTTCAAAGTCAATTTCTAGATATAATTACTGTTTGTCCATGACAAACTTTTCGAATGCAAAATCGACAACTGAATACAAATTTAGTGCGGAGGTTCTTCCCTCCACCCAAGTGAACCTTCACATAGTTTTTAGTTAACGACGTGTGGCTACATGCGCTAACGATTTGAGAAACAAAAAAAAGAAAATTTTAAGAACGATACATGAATTATAGCCCACTGTGAATTAAGATGAATATACTTTCAAAACTATCAGATTAATACATGAACTTCAAAATCTGACCCAACTTAAGTACATTCTGTCTTATGCCCTATTAATATGTTGATTTCTGTTAGACCTGTGTGGGCAAATTCGTCTTTCCCAAGATCAACTAAAATCTCTCCCAAGATTCTGAAATTGCAGCATGAAAAAACCCCGACCCAAGGACCAGCCATGAATCGTAGACCATCGCATCTTCAACTGCGCAACCAATTCATGGGTTTTGATTGATTGAGATTTAGGAGGAAGCACTGATTTGGCTACAATATTTGACTTACAACGCTCCAATCCACGAAGGAAATGAGCCTCAGAGATTTGAATCGAAACGATCCAGTTCTCCATATACGGCGATGGGAGATCATCGATATTAAATCTCTTGAGCATCATTGTAATTCTTCCCCACAAATATTCAGTTAGTGGTGCTCAAATAGAGAAGATAAATGCTGAAATTGATTCCCTCTATCTATGTCCAGAATCAAACCAAATTACAATGGAAGGAAGAAACTCATGGATTTAGAGGAATAGAAGACACCCATTTCGAGGAGGCGAATGTTCAGAGGCTCCATCAGAGGGAAAGAAGCCGATGAAAACGAAGAACAAGAAAACCCAATCTGGCATCTAAAAACAAAGAATTTGAATTGATAATGTCCAATTACATTGTGGGGTTGGGATTGAAAGGAAAGGTGCTGCTCGAGTAAGTATATAGAAGAAGAAGAGAATTATGAAGAAAAGAAGTCTGTCGTTGGGTAGGAGATTGCAGAATTGCAATTTGCAGGTGAGGTGATGAAGGTGAAACAAAGAATTGGAGAAAAATAGTCGCAAGCTGGGGAGGAGGGCAGGAGGCATGAAAGAGAAGAAGAAATACTAATTTAACCTTTAGAAATTGGAAAGAAGTAGCCAACTAACAGTGTTAGTAACGACATTTGTTAAAACTATATTAGGTTCCTAAGATTATATACTAATGTGATAGTTTTGAAAGTTGAATAACCTTGATGCTCAATGAACAATAACTCATGTACTATTCTTAAAATTTTGCCAACAAAAAAATGTAGCACAACGGGAAATAAAAAGAACAGGTCAGGCCAAAAAAGTTTTCCCGTTGGGCAAAAATAGGTGCACAACCACCCAACGCCACATGTCTTAGAACTTAGAACCCCATAAGGTATTCATATTTGCTAAGACTCTACTTATCTCTCTCTGTGACTGAGTTGATCATTTTACTATTGATCTTGTAATGTTGTGATAGAAGTTGCGCACTTGCGCACCCCTAACTACTTGTAATGGTTTTTTTCTTTGATAAGTATTTGTAATGGGTTGTCTCCCGCCCAATTCCCTATAAACAAATTGAATACGGAATGAGTATACCCTTGTTATGTTTGTGTTGTGAAATTGACCTATGATTATAACAATTAGAGACTTATAGTAGACTAGACTTAGAAATAAGGGATAACTTTCCGTTTATATAATGTTTTACATTGAAAAAAAATGTAGACGGTATTGATTTAAAGACAGTGGTTAGTCGGTTTGTTATAAATGGTAGAGCGCAATTCAGCTACAGTATTTTATATATAATAAGTTTTATTGGCTCTTTTGGTTTGCAATTCTTATCTTTTTTGAATTATTAATATATAGAAAAAAAAATTTATTTAACATTATCTTGATGATTTTTTTCTACTCACCTAACTTTCAAACCTTAAATTCGCCACTGTCCCTTAACAAGTAATTTGATGTAAGATTATCTGAAGAAAAAGAAATAAAAATGCAACTTTAAAATTATGGGGAGATTATAAAAAAGTCCATTTAGATAATGATAATTAAAAAACAGTCGATCAATGTTTGAAAATTATAAAAAAGTCAACAACCTAAATCCCTTAAACCGTAACCACTGAAGTTGATGATATTTACACGAATGCCACTGTCTAAATTACTCTCCCTAAAAAAATCAGGCATTGGTAGAGGAAGTGGTTGTAGTCGAAGGAGGAGTTGGGGACTGCTTTGAGGCCAAAGAAGTGGCGGCCGATGAAGCCGTTGGAGGGGCCGCCGAAGGCGAAGGCGAAGCCGAAGCCGAAGAGGTAGTAGAAGAGGCGACCCGCGGTGGCGTCGAGGACGTTGGTGAGCATGATGTTCATGGTGTTTTTGGCGCGGACGGAGCCGGCGCAGAGCATGGCGAAGCCGAGCTGCATGGAGAAGACGAGGTAGGCGGAGAAGAGGAGGTAGGTCATGTCGATGGTGTACGACATCGTACGATGGTCTCAGGGTAGCGATCTGGGATTTTTTTGCAATGGAGATCTTGCCGAGTAGATTTGGTTTCGACCGACGGGAGGTTGGAACTAAAGAAAAGACGACGTTGAGGACAGCTTGGCTGGCTAATGCAGGGCCGAGACTAGAATGGAGAAGATAATGATATGATAGATTCCATCCCCTAATTTCCCATAGAAATCGTAGATGGTCCTATACTCATTGATACCATAATGACATGATTTATCTATCTGTTTTCTTCCTTATCCTCGTTGCCCTACTATTGATGAGATATGGCCACCCTCAGTCAATTATACAATGATAATATTTGTGTTTTACTCATTGTGATAGGGGTTATGAAAGAGGTAATGTGTGTGACAATGGTTGTGACAGGAGGTGTGACAGTTAGTGTAATAGGTAGTGTGATAGTGGTTGTGACAGATAATGTGACAACGGTTGTGACAATGGGTGTAAATAGATAGTGTGATAGTTGTTGTGATAGTAGGTGTGACCGTGTGACAGTGTGTGACAGCATCTGTGACAGGAGCTGTGACATGCCGAGAGGAAATGTGGAAATATGTGAAATTTTGTTAAAATTCAAATGAGATTGGTATGACAGTGGGTGTGACCGTTAGTGTAAATAGATAGTGTGACAACTTCTATGACAGTGGGTGTGATAGGAGGTGTGACAGTTAGTGTAATAGGTAGTGTGACATAGATTGTGACAGTGGATGTAAATAGATAGTGTGATAGCGATTGTGACAGTAGGTGTGACAGTGTCTGTGACAGCGTCTGTGATAGGAGCTGTGACAGTCCCAGAAGAAATGTGGAAATATGTGAAATTTTGTTAAAATTCAAATGAGATTGGTATGACAGTGGGTGTGACCGTTAGTGTAAATAGATAGTGTGACAGCTTCTGTGATAGTTGGTGTGATAGTTAGTGTGACATGAAGTGTGATAGTTAGTGTAATAGGTAGTGTGATAGTGGTTGTGACAGGTAGTGTGATAGTGGTTGTGACAGGTAGTGTGACAGAGGTTGTGACAGTGGGTGTAAATATATAGTGTGATAGCGGTTGTGACAGTGGGTGTGACAATGTCTGTGACAACGTCTGTGACAGGAGCTGTGACAGCGTCTGTGGCAGGAGCTGTGACAGCGTCTGTGACAGGAGCTGTGACAGCGTCTGTGACAGGAGCTGTGACATGCCGAGATAAAATGTGAAAATATGTGAAATTTTGTTAAAATTCAAATGAGATTGGTATAAGTATGCTCAGAATGAAGAGAATAGCAGGAATTAAGGAACCTTGAGCTTCAGTTTCACCGGAATTGCTTGAAGCACCGCTATTGATGGCGGCAACCCTTTTGTGGTGGTTGTTGCGCCTTGTACGGTTAGTCGATTCGGAGTGGGTAGTATATCAAATGAAAGAGGGGAGCGAGATCTTTCTAACGGTACCAATTTCGTCAAAATATATCACCGGACGAGAAAGTTATGACCGAAATTTAAAAAAGAAGGAAAAAAATAAGAAAAAGAGTAAGAAATGGCAAAATAGTCTATAAAATATTTTTAAAGTGATTTTTTTCTAATTTTGTTGATCTTTTTATAATTTCCACTTAAATGTGATGGTTTTTTTATAATTAATTCATAAGTAGTGACTTTTTTCTAATATAAGTTAAGAGATGATACATTTTTATAATTTGCCCTAAATTTATTTTTCTGTTATTTGTTAATTACCTATCTATCCTCCATAAATGATATAGTCATATCTTACATCGATAAGGGGTACTAGGTCAATCACAAGTCATGTATACATTGTTACCTAAATTTAAATTTAGTAATAGCGTATTGGTTACCCATATTAGAGTGTTATGAGTTTATGGTCACACTTACAAGTCCACTTCTCCTCTTCTAGTACACCACATGTAGACCTTGTATCAAAGTTTGGGTTTCAAATCTCAGTTTACCACATGTAGAACCTCTCTCTTTACCTTTAATTATATGGTGGCTTTGAATTATTGAAGCGAACAACAGATACTTTCACGCAATCGTACGGGCCAAGAATTTTCAAGAACTATTCGTCATCTCACATAGTTGATTAACCAAATCATATACATTTTCCACTTCATTATGTCGAACCTATAGAGATAACATTGGTCCGACATTGAAAAATGGTAAGTTGACGATGCCTTGTTAACTAACAAGCATGCTAATAACTATCACACGTGTATAACTGCTCAGATGCATGCATCCAAAAGGAAAAAAAATTGTTAATTTTGCATATCTAGTAACAAGAAATACTACTATGTCTAGTATTGTTATGCAACTTGTTCATTATGTGTAGGATGATTTGAATCATATATATCCATAGACTATTGGCAAGCCACTATGTGCTCCGTTGCACAGTGGTTAATGCTAATGATGATGATAGTGGTGAATGCTAATATAAATACAAACTTTACAATCCAACATCAATCAATAGTCTAACATTGACAAAAATAGGTATATTTTAAGCCATCAGACGGATTTATTTGTCACAATCACATCCAACGATTTAGTTTTCATTTTATCAATTTAGTCAAACAAAACATGTATTTCTCAAAAAGATAAAAAAAGAAAAACCGTTGTCACAACGTGAGTACTATAGTGGTATAATTTGTTTCATACATTAATATATGCAAGTGTATATATTTTAAAACATTCTAAAAAATGAAGAATTTTTAAAAGTTATGAAATTGTAAAACCTTGTGAGGCCAGAAAAGCACAACGTGGCAAATTTTAACTTTATAATGATTTTGAAAGTTGTAAATCTTCCAAAAATCTTAAAATAATAGTTTAGATGTTCGAAAAATTCGTCAAAAATTACCACATTCTCAGAATGATGAGCTCTATTGACCTATGTAAAAATTTTGAGATATTTATTGCTAGGGGAAACAAATGCCACATTGGAGGATAGGAGGTTATAGAGGGTATAGTTCGTGATCAAGGCCTAACTATTTATGAAAATAAATAAATTTTGAAGCATAACTACAATTCACTATCATGATCAATTCAAACGGTCGAAATTTCATAATCTCAAATTTAGTTAAATGAGTCACATTGTGTTACAAAGTTCCTACTAAAACGGCATAACTTGGACGTTCATAGATTATATGAAAGTGTATATGCTACCAAACCAACTGTATTGATGAACATGAAAGAATTGAATGTAGAAAGTTTACATATGCAGTGAAATATGAGTACGGTTGAAAGTTAAAATATTTTCAATAATGTTTGGGTCACAACTCACTTAGTTAACATTTAGTATATTTATACTTTCTTAAGAGCAAATGGATATGGACATTTTGGTTAAAAAGTGGAGGTCTAAATAGCATTTCACTATATTGTTAAAATAAATTAGAGGTTCACTCGTCAAGGAGTTGTAGGTGCTCATTTAAATAGTATGAATATATGCTCCTTACTCTGAACTCTAAAACAAAAACTGAAAAAATTGAAACCACGACCTTTGCCCGGCTTTCCTCTATCAAGTATCAACTCGATTAGTCTATTTGTCTTCAATCTGTATCGTTGGTAATAGGTTGAGTCCGCCGGCCACCTTCAATCCATGGCCACCCTTCTCCCGCTCTAAACCATAAATCCCCCACCTTCCATGGCAACCCTCATGCATCATTTTCCTCCATCGTCATCACTACTCTCCTCACCACCCTCCTCCTCCTCATCATCACTGCTGCCCATTCCCAACCATCCTCCGACGCCATCACCCTTCTCTCCTTCAACTCCCACTCCCAACCCTAAGTGACGGTCCCCAATCAAGGCGATCATCTACTGTTCCTCCTTCAAAAATGCACCATATTCCTCTCTCATCTTTCTTCTGCGCACATTTATGGTTTATAACAATATCTGCTATGCTATGTATCCCGTTGGCTTCCATATTTTGATGTGACATCATAGAGCCTGCCAGGCATGTAGCCCTAAAAAAAATTCCGAGTGGGAGTTGAAGGAGAGAAGGGTGATGGCGTCGGAGGATAGTTGGGAATGGGCGGCAGTGATGATGAGGAGGAGGAGGGTGGTGAGGAGAGTAGTCAATATGTCTTGCCAAATAAGTCTATTTGGGGTCAGCCAACAAAAAAATATGAACCTACCCTTCAGACTAAAACTAAGTATCCTGTGGCAAATTTTATGTCTACCAAAAGATTGTCTAAGTCATATGAATCATTTGTGAATCAAATATCAACTGTATCAGTACCTAACAAAGTGCAGGATGCATTAAGAATTCCAAAATGGAGGAAAGCAATAGAGGAAGAGATTGAAGCATTACAAAAGAACAATACTTGGGAGCTTGTATCTCCACCACACGGCAAGAAGACTGTGGGATGCCGTTGGGTGTTTACAGTGAAGCATAATCCAGATGGGTCAGTGAGCCGGTATAAAGCACGCCTAGTAGCAAAAGGGTTCACCCAGACATATGTCATAGACTATGATGAGACATTTTCACCTGTTGCAAAGATAAACACTATTCGGGTATTGCTCTCTTGTGCTGCTAGCTTAAACTGGCCACTTAGACAGTTTAATGTTAAGAATGCATTCATTCATGGAGAACTTACAGAAGAAGTGTACATGGATCTTCCGCCGGGGTATGCGGCCGCTTCTCCAAATAACTTTGTATGCAGATTGAGAAAATCTTTGTATGGTCTTAAACATTCACCTCGTGCTTGGTTTGGAAGATTCTCACAATTCATGAGGAGAATTAGTTACAGACAGAGTAATTCAGACCACACATTATTTCTCAGACATCAACAAGGGAAGGTAACAGCCCTAATTATATATGTTGATGATATGGTAGTTATTGGGAATGATATTGTTGAGGTGGATAGATTACAAAAACAGCTAGCCACATAGTTTGAGATGAAAGACCTAGGTACACTCAAGTACTTCTTGGGTATTGAGGTAGCCCGGGGAAGTGATGGTATCTATTTGTGTCAGAGGAAGTACATCCTTGATCTACTAACAGAGACCGGTATGCTGGATTGCACTCCCATTGATACTCCTATTGAGCAGAACCATCGGTTAGCAGAATATGCAGATCAAGTGCTTACTGAAAAACTTCGTTATCAGAGGTTAGTTGGACGTCTGATTTATTTATCACATACCAGACCAGATGTTGCGTATGCAGTAAGTGTAGTGAGTCAATTGATGCATAATCCGAGTGTGGACCATATAGATGCTGTTGTATGGATTTTGAGGTACTTAAAGTCAGCTCCAGGGAGAGGAGTAATGTTCTCTAATTACAATAATATCCTTGAGGTTTGTGGTTTCACGGATGCAGACTGGGCTGGAAATATAACAGATCAGAGATCTACATCAGGGTACTTTACCTTTGTTGGGGTTAATCTTGTTACATGGAAGAGTAAGAAACAAAAAGTCGCAGCTCGATCTAGTGCTAAAGCAGAATACAGAGGTATGGCTCAGGGAGTGCGAATTATTATGGCTTAGAAATTTGCTACAAGATTTGGGTATTAAGCCTCAGTGTACTATGCAGCTGTACTGTGACAACAAGGCAGCTATTGATATTTCCCAGAATCCTGTGCAACATGATCGTACAAAATATGTGGAAGTTGATAGTCACTTTATAAAGGAGAAACTAGACGCAAAAATCATCAGTTTTCCTTTTGTTCCTGCAGAAGAGCAACTTGCCGATATGCTCACAAAATGAGTGTCTAAAAAAGCCTTTTATGATTCACTTAGCAAGTTGAGCATGGTTGATATGTATGCACCAACTTGAGGGAGAATGTTGGCGTGAATCACATAGGGGATTGAAGAATAATTGCTGTTAAAAGTGTATACTTTCTGATTATATATAGGATATCAATATGTATAGATCGATAAAAGAAAGTTTAATATATTTTTCCTCTTACACCTCCTTGATGAGTGAGCCTCCAGTTTACTTTAACAATATAGTGAAATGCTATTTAGACCTCCACATTTTTTCCCAAAATATCCATATCCAATTAAATCAATAAAATGTTATTCATACCTTCATATTCTCTGACAACCTTCGATCTTTTACATTTGCTTCAGCATTTATAGCTACAGGAGAGCATGGTTATAGATGATGAATGCACAAACTTGATATATACATGCATCCTTGCACATAACCTATACGAGTTGTACTTGAAGAAACCAGATGTGACTTTTTTAGATTTTCGTGATTATTTGAAGTACACATTGTCTATCAAAGCACCTATATATATTTTATTTGATGCCGGCCGGTTGGAACTTCTCGACAGAGAAACATCCTTGGATCAGTTGGATGGGGCATTAAAACATTTTCTCGAAGAATTCATAGCCTGCGTAATCATATGCCTCGTCGCTTCTGATGCCGGGGTAAGTTTATCTATGCAATTGCAAGCTTGATAAATATATGGACGTTTTACATGTTCCATATATTATTGACTTAATGTGCCTTACCAGTCAAGTTTTGTGAATCTTGCAGTTACTCTTATTTCCAGAAATATCAGAAAGACTTGCTCTTCACCATGCATGCTTGCTCTGCAAGAAAATCTCTGTATACGTCAGTAGGAAAGATGCCAGAGACTAAGTCGAGGGACTCATTGAATTGGATGGCACCTAGAGTAGCAATAGACACAATTTATTACTCAAGTTCTCAAGTACAAGATTAGTAACGCACAGATCGATTGTGCAACCTTGTCAAGATTAAACTTTTTTATTTTTATTATATATATATATATATATATATATATCTAAACTAATACGTACTTGCAAGTTGCAATACATCAATTACCAGCACTTTATTAATCGATTGTTTATAAACAAGACGTTCATGCTGATTTCTCCCACACAGCATAATCCTTCCCAGAAGTTGCAACTTTGTATGTTGGAGGAACAAGGTTCCCAAGGTCGAATCTGGGACCAATCTTCATTATGACTTTGTCATCTATGGAAGCTACATAGAGATCTGCATCAGCTGCTAGGATCTGCACGGCACTGTCGGGTTTGATCCCATTCCTGGACCTTATTGCAGCGAGTTTCGAGATCTCCTCTTTCAATCCCCAGTCAAAGAAGTGGTCATAGAACTGTTACATAATATACAGAAAGTTAGACCACAAGTAATTAGACTATGAACACTTTGCTGAATAGCAAGATGAAGTCATTTAGTTTTTAAGAAGGCAAAGTAAGATGAAAGACTTACTACTGATGGGATCCCTGGATGAGTAAGAATGTAAGCATATCCCTGCATGACTTTATCTGAAGGAAATGGCCACAATTTTTGGGTGGAGCCTGTATCATGATTGTCTACGAAGGTCACACTATTGCGTGGCATTATTCCAATCAATCCAGGAGGACCTCCTCTTGAGTCCTTCAACCTCCCCAGTTCACCTTGGACAGCAGCTTGAAGTATCCCTTTAGTTGTGAAATCAAAAGCAGTAACCTCTCCTCCGGCTTTCCCTATCCATCCAGCTAGCTCATTGCGATGGTTGTCCTGATTGTACTCAGGTTTTCCATCACTTCCATAAGCAAGGGAGTTCCAAAACTCTCCTACTGCAAAACTAGGCTTTGTGTTTGCCACATACAACTTGGTGTACTCTGGAGCATATCCCCTGACAAAATCAAATCGCCATCCGCTATAACCAATTTCGTTCTTTAACCAATTCATCCAACCTGAAAGCTCATTCTGGACCCTTGTGTTTTTGTGATCAATGTCAGGGGCACCACCAAAGTCAAGTCCAGTATCAGGGTTCCCCTTGCCATCAGAATATTTTGTGTCGTCGCTGCAAATAAGTGACGGTCCCCAATCAAGGCGATCATCTGCTGTTCCTCCTTCAAAAATGCACCATATTCCTCTCTCATCTTGCTTCTGCGCACATCTATGGTTTATAACAATATCTGCTATGCTCTGTATCCCGTTGTCCTTGTAGGTTTTTATCAGTGCCTTTAATTCATCTTGGCTTCCATATTTTGATGTGAGATCATAGAGCCTGCCAGGCATGTAGCCTTAAAAAAAATTTCAGTTCAGTTAATTGTCATAAGAGACTCAAAGAACAGATCAACTGATGGTAGTAACCAAGGACAATGCTATTAACATTTTCAACAAACACGGAGGAGATATGTACTAGTCCACTTGAAAGGAAATATAGCAAACTGGTTTGGTTAACAGTTCGAATGCAAAATCTGAACTAATAATCAGAATTCTGCTGCATATGTGATAGACAATGTTGCCTAACAAAAAAATTGCGATTTTTATCTCTGTGCTTTGGTGATGTTAGTCATTGCTATAAATCTCATATGCTATACTTTTTTCTAAACATAATGATTTTAATCTCTGTTATATGTGACAGGGTGTTGAGAAATGGTCATGGACCATGTTAATTGCAGATTCAAAACACAGGTATTGAAAAAAAGGGTAATTGTCCTTGCTGATAGATGTATATGGTAATCATCAAGTTTAAAAATACTCATATTAATATGGTCTAGGTAGCAAGAAGGCTAAAATAAAAGAAATCTCACAACAGTTGAGAACAATGTATGTGCATTTTTGGAATAGAAACCTCAAAATTGCATTATTGCTTAAATCCTACACAAGAGACAAGATTTTACAATCTAACTCTTGTGGAGGACTTTGTGGACTAGTTCTGATCGGATTGTCATGTGGCAATAGCAAGCTTAACCAAATTCTGGCTTGAGAATGGTAACAAATCAACAAAGAGAGTTCTGAGTAACAGAATATACGTACCTTCATCTGAAACAGCCTGAGAAGATGGTGGAAGCCAAACATGCGTTATCTTTGACGAAGCTAGTTCAGCTGCAGACTGCTTCAAGATGTTGTACCATCCTCCCTTCCTTGCTGATTCCCAATTGAACCCCTGAGATCACCAACCAAAAAATTTTAGTACAGAGAGAGAGAGAGAGAGAGAGAGAGAGAGAGAGAGAGAGAGAGAGAGAGAGAGAGAGGTTATGTGCTTGTTTCAGTACCTGAAATAGGATCTCAGAAGCAGTGAAGTTGGGTATGAAAATGATAGAGAGTAGGAAACAGAGGAGGGAGGTTCGTAGTGAATTCATGTCTCTCCCGCTATGTGATGATGCAAATTTCTCATTACTCATCTTATTCCATATATAGGCTTTCATGTTTTCATTACTGTTTAATTTGGCAACTAATCAGCACGATATTGGAGCAGTGATGGAAAATCAGCTTTCCATAGAATTAATCATGCAGGCACCTCTAATTTCTCCAAAGATAAAGTTTTCAACCCAACAGTTACGCTGAGAGTTCTCCAAGTCAAGTTTGGGAGAGTCTTCATCATTGGGAGAAAAAGATGCAAATTATCTTAATGACACGTTTACTAATTTGGAATAGAACTCATCAGGAATGAAATTCATCACGAACGGGAGGGAGACGAAGTGATTTGAATGTGGAGATTTCAATTTCATTGAAATGTTTACTTATACCATTGAATTAGAATATAAATAATATTAATTACGATTGATATTATTTACTTAACATCAAACTCAGTATTAAAATTAATTTAATTACTAAAATACCCTTATATATGAAGTCACTTATTTTTTTCAACTTACCAATAGTACGGTGCTACTATGCCACACCAATTTTTACCAGCATACGACATACAAAGATCATTACACCATTTTTTTTTATCCTTTAGCACCCAATAAGACAAATTCAATTTCAACTAGATTTCACCTATTGATCATATCATATGTAAACAAAACAAATGAGAATATTAATAGAGAAAGAGAAGAACTCATGTAGAATTTACGTCATTGTTTAATTTTGGATTTTCACAATAATATATATATATATATATATATATATATATATATATATTCTCAATTTAGGTTGGACAATTTAGAAATATTCTTAATTATATTAAGGTAGTTTTGGTAATAAAAATTGATACCCACCTCTCCCTTTGAGTATCAAGTTAGGAGGTTTGTTATAAAAGATTATTGATGAGGAGGTAGGACCCATATTAAATCTAATTCCTTGATGTGTTAGTAAACAATTGAATTATTTCAATCCGGAATCAATTCATCAATTTTCAATTCCATTCTAAGTTAGTAAACATGCTATGATGGTTATAAAAAACTAGAGATTGTTTACTTTCACCATAAGAGGGGTTGTAAGCTTATTGGGTTTGATCTCTCCTTCAATCAAGCATTAGTTATGCTCCTTTGAAAATTGGACGTGTTTTGAAATGTAGCCATGGAAACCGGACAATGTACCACAATGTCAAGAGTTCAGACCATATAATGTTGTGAACTCTCGGACGCACAATATAGGATGCCTTGTGTAAATCAATGGCGTCGACTTGGCAATCTAACCAAGAACCGTGTGGCAGTCCAGTACCAATATCCGAAGAAGACTTGTGGGAATCAATAGCGTAAGACTTGACAATCTAAGGAAGGTGCCAAGAACCATGTTACACCAGTTGGGAAAAGGACGAGAAGAAAGGAAGAAAGAAAGAAATACGAGTACTGTATATGATTTAGACATACACTAGCTTAGAAGCAACAATAAGCCAATAAAAATACAAATATCTGTGAAGAAAAACCATTCCATGGAATATTCTCTTTACTAATTTGTGAATACCTTTCATTTGTCCATACAAAAGCTAATTTCAATACATGTGATTATCCAGAGAGAAGAATTATACACGAATTTACCTATCACTTATACACCATATAACATGAGACTCCATCCAAAAAAGAGAGAAGAAAAATAATACACTGTAAGATGAGCCATGATCTGTGAAGCTCAAACAAAATTTGATAATGGAAGAGATTATCAACCCCTTCCTACAGATAAGGGCCAGTTTTGAGTGCAGCTATAACCTACATACAGGTCAGCATTAACAATGACAAGAGAACCTTGCACACAATCTTTCCACCTAATCATCATCATCTGAATCTGTAAACAGCAGAGAAGATCATTAAAAATAAAGCGGACTGAATCTAAAACCATTAATAGAAACCACACAGCAAGATGGACGCATATGATGTTAGAATGCAATAGATTCTCTGATACACAACAAGTTTCCAGGCTAATAAAAGAAAAGCAAGTTTCCAGGCTTTAGAAGTAAAATTGTATTCATTACCCAAACCTACAAACAGGTATTTATGGTTAAAATGAGTATGACCTTCCACAAGTAGTTTTCCGATATTCAACAACACAGCAAGGTTGGTCTGAGTATGATGAACAAAGAAAATGACTCGAGTGAATAGCTAAAAGCCTAAAACCCTGATCTCAAATACTTCAATTAATTATGTAATTTCGGACCCATTCAATATACAAAGAGCAATCCAGTGGGGACCAAGCTGAGGCTGATACAGGTATGGAAAGAGAAACATATTAAGCCAACAAGCCATATGTTCCCAATTCTGGAGAAAGCCCACACCTCAAATTCAGTGACACCCAGGCATGGACAAGTGATATACCAAACATCCAAATTTGAGTTGAATAATTTCCTGGTTTGACATACTAAATGTTTCTTGTATTTTATGAGTGAGGTGGAGAACATATAATTCCCACAGAGAATAAGAAAATTACTGAAATTGACAAGCAGCAGCAGGTTTTGAAAAATTTTAAACAACCAAGCAGTATATATGGTTTACCTGATCTTATATCTTCTCCAACCTTTCCACTATTATTCAGTTGTCTCCTAATCATTGAGAATATCATAACCCACCAGTATATGTGGAACACAAGCAGCGTCATTAACATCGTATTGAACAGATAGTACAGTGTTGTATGAGAGGACTTTGACAAATCCAAGTGCTTGACGAGGTCATAGCTGTGAAAAGAGAGCCAAAGAACAGATAAGTGAAAGGAGCCACCATACAATCATAAGTAGTATAATAAAATGATTTACCATGAGAGCAGACCTTGAAGAGCTTATGACCCAGAAGGGGAAGTATATTAACCGCAGCACGAGCCATGAAACAGCAAAACATCCAAACAGCACGCTTGCTGCAAGCTCCTTCCCCGAATATTTGAAGACCTTGGCAGCTTCCATGAATACATCACTTCCATCATGCAGGGCAAGAATGATGGAGCCAATCCGGAAAAAGCTGCAAGTGGAAAATGTGATACTCAGTCTTAGTTAATAATTTCAAATGCAACTGATTTAATAGATATAGCTACCAAGAAAATTCAGTAAAATACGACGGGGGTTTGATCCTAAAGCCTCAACCCTTTAAGATTTATCACACATTGGTCCATAGGTTTATCATACACGTATACGTATACATATATATTATTGGCATGGACAAGCAAAGGAAATACGTTTGGCATTCCGGTACCAAAGTTAGGGATTTTGATCAACTCATTTCTTTGGCATTTAGCCCATACATACTTTGGTAAAGCCTATAACCTCGGAATAGATAACTGTTTTTAAGCTTTATGATAATACTTGAGATTTTCATATCATCTATATGTCATCATATGCACATCCCACAAAATACCCATCGATAGTTTGATAATTGATACTAATGGTCTGAGATGAGCTATGCTTCAAATTGTGCTTTTCTCAATGTAAATATGTGTGTGTGTGTGTGAGAGAGAGAGAGAGAGAGAGAGATAGAGAGAGTTAATACTGTCACCCACCATTTAAGGAAAACCGGTTTTATTAAAACAGTATCTAAACATGCCATTTTGTTATATAACTAAATTATGACTACAGCTACTGCAAGAAACCAGATCAAACTAACAATAAAAGTAAACTGTTAGGGCCCTGTTTACTAAGTTTTAAATTATAAAAATAAAATAATTGTATGATATCCTCCCCACACACACACATATTTATAGTACTAACATAGAAAATGCACTGCATATTCACATAAATGTACCTTGTAATGTATGACATCCCAATCAGGAAGACGGTAATTACATGATGAGACATCATCACTGAGAAATCCTTCCTTCGGGTTTCCCATGTGAGGAGAGCAACAATGCTGTAGGTGTAAAATCCACATTGACACATATACACAAGCTTCAAGGGAAGCCTGAAATAATAAAGGAACAGAATTAGTATATGGTAAGCCCGCTAAAACTGAGTCATGAAAAATTATTCAATCTATATGAATCAAGTCATCTTCTTATGTTTCTTCTATATGAGAAACAAAGACATAATACATATACAGAAACAGGCTGTCTAATTAAATTATGGGCAGAACTACTAACCTACTGGCTGACAGAAAAATTACAAAATGCCAAAAATGAACAAAAAACAAAGTAGAAAAACTAAATCATACATTGAAATTAAAATTAAACTTGAGACCAATGGTCTAAATATCGTTTTCGGCATCGTATTGGTCAAGAGGTAAAACGATATATCGGGGGATATATCGGTTTTATCGGATATGCTTATTTTCAATAAAATTATACTTCAATATGTACCAAATAAACTAAAAAACGGTACTAAGTAAACTAAAGAAAATAAATACTTGATTTAATGACAATTAAAGTACACGAACGACATCTAATAATAAAAATAGGTATTTAATAATGATTATTTAGACTTGAAATTCATCATATATATTTAAAATTTATATAAATTAAAAATATATATGAAAAAATGAAAAAAAAATATAAGTTTTTTTTTTAAAAAAGAGGAAATAAATATTAAAAAATTAAACAAAAATTGAAAAAAAAAATCAAAGTTTGACCGATATTTGACCGTTGACCATCATTTTTGCGTTGACCGATAAATTTTGACCGATATGCTCTTATCGTATCGGATTCGAAATATCAGCGATATATCAGGGATATATCGGCGATATCACCGATATTTCGAACAGAGACACCACTCCAATCTGTGTGGATAAGGATTAAAGATATATTCCAGAATCATCTTGTCCACCACGTTCGAAGGTTACACCTTAAATGCTCAAACATATGACAGACTAAAATAGAAGTGACGCTCTTGATATAGAACAGAGCTTGAGACCAGACACCACTCCAATCTGTGTGGATAAGGATTAAAGATATATTCCAGAATCATCTTGTCCACCACGTTCGAAGGTTACACCTTAAATGCCCAAACATATGACAGACTAAAATAGAAGTGACGCTCTTGATATAGGATGTACAAGAGTAGTATTTGAGATGCTTTGCCCTATCCCTCAAGACAAAAGGCCAAAAGTACTTTAAATTTTAGAAAATGCAAAAAGTAGGTGACACCATACTTAAAAAAGAATTGATATTTTAAGTGGTCAATAGATAACAGAGTTCACAACAACAAGCAATTCAACTAGAAAGTGAAGATAAAGAGACTTAATATTGTGAAGTATGAAAATCATATTCACAGTTTACATTAATATGTCTCCAGAATTAAACAAACTGCAGATTACTAACTTCCCAATTAATTAAATCCCTTAATATTTAACAGTAGGCATTTTTGCCTTATTCAACTAATATCTGAAGCAAGACCAGCACTGAAGCTGGTCTGCAGAGAAGGTAAACACAATTTTTTTTTCCCATGTTCTTTTGTATATTATAACAAATCATGACAATTCTACAGCACTGAATAAAAGATCATCAAACCAGTGGTAGGCATGCAGGACAACTAACCACTGTATGAGTTACTCACCCCAACTCTTGGTTAGGCCATCCTTTGAAGAACTCGCTTGTATCTGTGAACCATGGCTCCTGATAGCTTATGCTGAGAATGCAGGCTTCGACAGTTGCATAGTATGTTAACTTCCACATTGACTCCGAGCATTTTACAAGCTTTGCCCGTTGGACCATATCAATCTTCAAAGGAGCAGAACCTTTAGTCGACAACCAGATGGCGAGTCTCTGAAATTCAAGTAAAATGAAAAAAAAAATTATATGAACAATAGACAAAAGCAAATGACAGATAAGTCATATTTTACACTGATTTTATAACTCAATTTCATTCTCACATGAATAAAACTATTCCATGTCATAGAAAGAACTGAAGAGTGCCAACCAGTATGGAATGGCACGACAGCAGAACTGTTAGTCAATGAGTAATCAGTACAACTCTTCATAACTGGTAGTGTGAGTTTCAATCCATAACAAAATTACCAGACGGTAGATTGCTCACAAAGATAATGACATGCAGACCTTAATTGTTAATCATAAAACCATCTCATAACAATGTGATAAGGATATACAACTTTTACGCAGAGAAAAAAGAAAGATAACCTATAAACCTAGAACCCTTACGTCACAGGTTGACATTCTTAACAAGGTCATCATTTTTTTTAGAGGGAACTTGAAGACAACCTAATAAAATTTTGTTTGAAGGGAGGGTGGACAATGGAATAGCTTCCAGGTTTCTCAGTCAACCTTGAACAGGAACATCAGTAGATTTGATGATGATCCTATTTGGTTAAGAAAAGAATTATGCAAGCATGCCGCTTTGCCAGATTGGATAAGGTAGATTCTGTAGAGCCATAAAATTTTGTTCTCAAGGGAGATTCAAAATCCAAATTTGCATCTAAATCGTCAGATGTCAGAATTTTTCAACTAAACTAAGTATGTAATAGACATACTTACATTTACTTGATGCTGAAGTTAACACCAGACAAGAAGGGCAAAACAAAATATCTGCCAAAATCGTGTACATAGTTATGTCTACACACACACACATCCAAGAACTTTATGGCTACAAATTCATGCAGATCTACGTGTGACTCTGGGTCAAAGCTATTAAGTAAATGGTAAACCTATGCCAAAATATTCCGAATGCGAAATTCGTATTTAAAGCATATTTATCCACCATGTTCAGACAATCAGCATAATCTTTCTATTGGACAACTTATCTGAAAAGAGTTGCACTGAAAAAGTAGTAAAAATACTTATTTTGCAATTGTAGCAAGTCACTTTACAACCAAAAAGGAAGGAGGACATGCTTCTAACTTTCTTAGCTAGATGAACACTGGGCCAGAGTATTGTAGGGAGAATTTGATCATTAGAGTTTAAATGTGGAATGACTATCAGTACAGGGGGACGAATAATTGGATCTAGCTGATGGATGCATTATACTGAAATTTTATATATAAATAAAGTCTCCTGAGTACATTCATTAGAAATTAGTGTTCACTCAGTCCATAGACTCAATTGTCATTGAATTAAAGCAAGCTAAAAGGATTAAACAGACTATAATACTAGGATCATATAATTTCTTGGAAACAAAACCAAGTCAAGGGTCTAGAATTTAGTCTCTAATCAAGCTCCGGAAGAAGAATAAACCCAATGTAGTTAGCCTTGAACTCAAAGCCAACACTTATTAAGCAAATCACTCCAGCTGATACAACAACATCCACTATCAACACAGGTATACAATTTATTTTAACAACCAACAAGTAGGGAATGCAAAAGACACATTTTTCAATGCTAGGCCAAAATCTTAAATGACCCACTATAAACCAGCAGCCTGAATGTGATAAATCTGCACAGACCTTAAGTTTTCGTGAATTGTTATGTTCAAGGAATAGGAATACCACTGTTTCCGGATGCTGGACCAGATTCTTACAGTTTCTGATTCTTGCTCACCCCACCATCACAACCTAGTCAATACTTCACCACTCAACATATACCAAATAACCTGATAAATAATCAGAAATCTCGAATTCTCCCTGCAATCACTTTCAGCCAAAAATAACAACAAATATAGCCTGATAGACCAAACCTACTTGACTGCCTTAATTCCAAACAGTCCATTAGCCTCACCTCTAATTCTTTCATTGTGTAATGCCAATGCATTACACAATGAAATTTAAAAAGTGTAATAAATCAACAAAGACAATAGACCATCAACAGTTCAACACGCACCCCAAATGTGATGAATCCGCACAGAAATTGAATTTTTGTGATTAGTACGTTGAAGGCATAGCTCCCTTTCCGGATGCTAGACCAAATTCTTGCAGTTTCAATTTCTTGATCACCCCACCATAACAACCTAGTCAATACTTAACCACTCAATGTATACCCTGAAAAATTGATATATAATTGGAAATCCCAAAGTTCTCCTTGCAATTACTATAAAGTCGACACAAACTGCAACCTAGAGGCCCAAACTTCAACTGAAATAACTACCAT
The DNA here is from genome assembly GCF_933775445.1 of Argentina anserina. Classification (NCBI taxonomy): domain Eukaryota; kingdom Viridiplantae; phylum Streptophyta; class Magnoliopsida; order Rosales; family Rosaceae; genus Argentina; species Argentina anserina. The sequence goes on along the minus strand of NC_065873.1, from coordinate 3,815,785 downwards.
AGCATCCATATGCTGGTCCCCTAATAATTTTGACTTGCAATCTCCCTACACCAAACCTACTCAACTGCCGAGATTCCAAACTGTCCACTAACCTTACCACTTATTCTTCTCCTCCAACTACAACTATTAGGAATAACTCGATCGTTCGAGTGGCCACTGCATTGCATAATGAACCTAAATACTGTGCATTAATGCTCCGACTTTTCGGCATGATCATAATATCTACATGTTACAAATACTCTATACCAAGCTAAACCGAGTCATTATAAGCACGATACCCACAACATGTAATGTTAAAGAAGCACATCCAAAATTCACTCAAAGAAAACGAAAAGCACAATAAGCATGATTAAGCTAGTTGCAAAAGGACTGAGAGATGAATCGTACGGTGAAGACGAGCCTATCAAGGAAGAGGCGAGCGAAGAAGAATCCAACGGCGAAGGAGATAGCGACGAGGAAATGCAACGAGTCCGGGGCGGCACTGTGGCTCCAGAACGAGTCCATATTCCAAGAGCCTCGGAACCACAATTCGGCCCTCAACCAATTTAACCCTACCGGATCAAAGAAAATTCACGCTCCGGCCTCCACCTCAGTGCATCGGAAAACTCAGAATCGTCAACGCGACGACGACGACCGGCCGCGATCTTCTTTCATTTCCGATCTGCGTTTTTCCCTAATGAGGTCGCGGAGTGAGAACCAGAGAAAGAGGAAGAAGAAGAAGAGAGAGAACAGAGAGAGGTTGAGATCTTGTGCCCGATTCTCTGGTTTAGTGGTAACTGAAAATGGGGCGTATATGCGTGTGTATGGTATATGGTTGCTTATATATGTGCCGTATATACTTTTCCTATCTCCGACTATTCTCTACGACTATTCTCTGTTTTTTTTTTTTCACTTTAGTCCCATGATATTATTATTCTATCAGAAATTATTATTTATTAAATAATTTAGTAATCGGGTCGTTGACTAGAAGTCTAGAAGTGTCGTGCAAGCCAGTATATAGTGATGGAAATCGGAAAAAATATTTTGTCACATCGCTGGATTCTGACGATGCCATGGTGGATTATCAACGAGCCAGACGAGAGTAGATTGCAAATCACATTTCGGCTCTATAATGTCACTTCATGTAATGTTAAACTTTGAACCCTACTATCCTAAAAAAAAATATGTAAGCGGATTTCCTAAAACCTTTTCATTTTCGGTAATTTTTTTATTTTAATCATGTGTCCTGTGAAACAAATAAGATTCACATTGCTAAGAGGTTGGCCACTTAGCGTACCTTGTTACTTTAATATTTTTAGACTACATATGATGGAAAGAACTAAATGTAGGAAAAACTGGTACCGAAACCGACCGTTCTATACTAAATACTGGTGGGTCAGGACGAATCGATAAATTATCTCTAATAATATTGAACTTAATACCGAAAGTTGGTAAACGATTCGATTTGGTATATGTATAATTCGTACCGAACGAATGTACCAAATATATTAAATCTATGCATTTGTGATGTTTTCTTTAGCTCTTTAGATCTACATTGTACTTTTGTAAACTTACAACATTAATTTACATTAGCTAATAATTATAAATAGGTAGAAATACAAACAAAAATATACAATTATACCAAACTAAACCCATCTCGAATCAATATGTACATGTTCCATTCGGTATCATGCTTGAAATTTACGATTTTAGACCGAAACCGAATAAAATATCAGTATCAGGATCAGCCGAATCCCAAACTGACCGTACCAGTCTCAACCCTAGCCAAACTTGCTCGACCATAATCGTTGTACTGCTGCTATGTAAAGTCTGAGGAGCTTGGGTTATAAGAGAAATTCTTAGGTAGAGACTCCCAAGTCCCAACTACGTAGAAACAGTTGGAAAACAAGCACCTAGATGCAAGGTTCAAAATATCGGTATCGGGGCATATATTGTTTTTTTGAAAAATGGAGATATCAGATATTGGAAAAAAAATATTGTTCATCTTCCGAAATTATTTATTTATTTATTATTGAATTACATACAAACAAATACAATTATTAATTTTATCTAGTACCAGAAAGAAGCTATATGTGCTTGAAAAGATGCACGTTGGTCAACAAAACTACAATACCTTGCCCAAGACATACGAGCCATATAGTACGAATTGTAATGGTTAACATGATAGTCATATATCTCTTTTGAGCTATTAATAGTTTTTTCGAGAATGAGATAGTAAGGATGAACCCAACTCGATAATTGATCATAAACGTCTCCAAACTGACCATAATTATAAATAGGATGACCAGATTGATAGTTGACTTCATGTGATTCGTTTGATATCCCACTGTGTTATGTGCCTAAACTGATAGAATCAAAACTTAAGGCAACTGAACTAACATCAGATGAAATATTTTGATCATTAATGACTCCTCTTGTCCTCCTCCTGCACCTATTTTTCTGTTGCGCACCATGACTGCCTGTTCTAGATCCATGATTCTCATATTGGGTAGCATGATCAAAATTACTTTCACAAGTAAACTGGTCAAATTATCCACTTACATAAAATTGTCCATATTCAAACCTTGTATCTCCACCACCTTGTCGACTTCCACCACTACCATCACCATTACCACCACCACCATCATCATCACTATCTGAACTATCTGGAGTTGCTACACCGCCCCACACACTAGCATTATCAGAAGGGTAAATTCCTCATATGGTACCTGATGTTTGGCTACTTGGACAATTTGGTACCTGATGTATGAAAACAGACAATTTGGTACTTAAAGTTCTTAAATTTAGGTCATTTTGGTACTTATGTCAATTTTGACCATATTTTCAAAGTTATTTCCGTCATCTTATCTCTACTTTACTTTATTTTTTCATAATACTTTCAAATTGCCTCTAAATTATCACTAAAAATTTGATAACTCATCCACTTAGTATCTGTGATGATTTACGTATATAATTTTTCATAATGTAGCTATCAATCTAAATTAATTTTAATTATAAGTAATTTAAAAAATATATTTTAATAAAAAATTACAATTGCATAAAGGTAATTTATTTCCTTTGTAAAAAAAATAATTAGGATACAATAAGTACATTAAGAAAAAAATATTTTTGATATATGCGAAGTAGATGCTAAGTAGAGTAGATATATCAATTTAATTATCTCTAAAGAGGCCACAATTATAGGAAAAAATGAAGAAAATGTGAATTTAATGAGTTTATGGCTAGAATGACGAAAATAACCCTAAAATATGATTAAAATTGATAGAGGTACCAAAATGGCTTACAAATGAGAACTTCAGGTACCAAATTGTCCATTTTCATAGATCAGGTACCAAATTGTTCAAGTAGCCATACTTCAAGTACCATAGGAGGAATTAACTCTTATCAGAATCATCTCCCGGGTCTCCAACTTCATCAGATAATACTTTGTTTACATCAATTCCAAAATCAGTTGCTTTTTCTACGACATGTGGAGGAGGGTTGCCATTTTCATCATCGAGGTGTGCATGCATAATCCAATCATGAAGAGGATCAATGACATTCTAAGTGATTCATAGCAACATGAAGTAGATCGATATAGTTGTTTTCATTGATCACATTATCCTTTGCTCGTTTATCACGTAGTCAGAACTTCGTGTTATAGTAGTAGTATACGAGTTTTTCCAACTTCTGATATGCAAGACGGTTCCTTTTCTTTGTATAAATAAGAGCAAAAGTACTCAACTTTCTTTCACAAGCAGAAGAGGAAGCCGTTTGTGCTAAAATACGCATGTCAAATTTCAGTATTATCATCCTTCCATGATGGGTTCACAGGTTGCTAGCAATATATGAAGCTATGAGGGAACTTGTAGGAGACAAAGACTACAATGTGACTCATGTTTTCTTACTTTCCCCAATAGTGCTCAAGGAGAACACTCTTTATCTAGATATCCTTTGAGCGGACGTCAAGAAGATAAAGATTACTACTCTTTCTATATTCCTCGAGGAGAACATTTGTTACTAAAATTCTAGATATTCTCTTATGATCGTCATGAGAGTGTGAGACTATGTTGTGACCATTTATTTTGGATTCTCTCAAGGTCAATGATATGGTTTGACTTTTAAGATATGAAACCTGTGTTAAATTCAGAAATATGATATGGAGACCATATATATCACTCGGATCATTGTTACATTTCTATTTACGTTGGGATTGGTATAGATCAACTGATCAAGCATGCTACCTACATATCAAGAATTTTGTTATTACCCACTCAAAATTTTTGACTAAACTGGGAGCAAGCTGATCATTGCCTCTGTTAGAAGGAGGAGGAAGAAACTGAAACAATATTGATTCTAGAATAAATGTAATGTGGTATTTCTGTGAAGTCTAAAATATACAATTTAAAATTGTATTTTTAATATGATCAGGTTTGATTGTCTTTGATCAACTGAGGGTGGTTGATCATGGCTCACAAAACATCCTAATGAGGCTTTCTGAATCCTGGTCATTCTACTACTACTGATACCATCATATATCTTCCTTTTTATTGTGCTGAAAGCCTGAAAGTGTGGTAGTGCTTCTTCCTAGGTTGATTCCTGTCAATATTAGTGCTAGCCTTAGGGATGGTTTGATATATGTGAGCAACATACATGATTCTACATTGAAGAAGTTGTGTAGGATTTATCCTAGCTGGCAAGAGCTATGTCAGATGTGAGGATGTGGATTGGTATGGGATAATTGAAGTGGAGTGCATCACTCCACCTAAGAGCAAAGACTTAGGAATTCAATCCAGAGCATGATAATGCATGGTCCTCTATAGGTAGAGGTAGCTGACCTAGGTGATCGTATATTGTGAAGACCAGCGGATTCTTCATCCAACTGCAATAGGCCTTAAAAGAAAATGAGTCTAGCTATTTTGCTTTTAAACGATTCGTGTGAGAAAGATCTAGGTGTACGTTTTTCGTGACAAGATGGCTGATCAAACCCTATATTTAGGTCAAGGGATAATCCTTCTATTGAATAAACTACTGGATCTATATGGTCATGCCAAATCTTGGGTAGCTTAGTTCATAATACTTTCAAATTGCCTCTAAATTATCACTAAAAATTTGATAACTCATCCACTTAGTATCTGTGATGATTTACGTATATAATTTTTCATAATGTAGCTATCAATCTAAATTAATTTTAATTATAAGTAATTTAAAAAATATATTTTAATAAAAAATTACAATTGCATAAAGGTAATTTATTTCCTTTGTAAAAAAAATAATTAGGATACAATAAGTACATTAAGAAAAAAATATTTTTGATATATGCGAAGTAGATGCTAAGTAGAGTAGATATATCAATTTAATTATCTCTAAAGAGGCCACAATTATAGGAAAAAATGAAGAAAATGTGAATTTAATGAGTTTATGGCTAGAATGACGAAAATAACCCTAAAATATGATTAAAATTGATAGAGGTACCAAAATGGCTTACAAATGAGAACTTCAGGTACCAAATTGTCCATTTTCATAGATCAGGTACCAAATTGTTCAAGTAGCCATACTTCAAGTACCATAGGAGGAATTAACTCTTATCAGAATCATCTCCCGGGTCTCCAACTTCATCAGATAATACTTTGTTTACATCAATTCCAAAATCAGTTGCTTTTTCTACGACATGTGGAGGAGGGTTGCCATTTTCATCATCGAGGTGTGCATGCATAATCCAATCATGAAGAGGATCAATGACATTCTAAGTGATTCATAGCAACATGAAGTAGATCGATATAGTTGTTTTCATTGATCACATTATCCTTTGCTCGTTTATCACGTAGTCAGAACTTCGTGTTATAGTAGTAGTATACGAGTTTTTCCAACTTCTGATATGCAAGACGGTTCCTTTTCTTTGTATAAATAAGAGCAAAAGTACTCAACTTTCTTTCACAAGCAGAAGAGGAAGCCGTTTGTGCTAAAATACGCATGTCAAATTTCAGTATTATCATCCTTCCATGATGGGTTCACAGGTTGCTAGCAATATATGAAGCTATGAGGGAACTTGTAGGAGACAAAGACTACAATGTGACTCATGTTTTCTTACTTTCCCCAATAGTGCTCAAGGAGAACACTCTTTATCTAGATATCCTTTGAGCGGACGTCAAGAAGATAAAGATTACTACTCTTTCTATATTCCTCGAGGAGAACATTTGTTACTAAAATTCTAGATATTCTCTTATGATCGTCATGAGAGTGTGAGACTATGTTGTGACCATTTATTTTGGATTCTCTCAAGGTCAATGATATGGTTTGACTTTTAAGATATGAAACCTGTGTTAAATTCAGAAATATGATATGGAGACCATATATATCACTCGGATCATTGTTACATTTCTATTTACGTTGGGATTGGTATAGATCAACTGATCAAGCATGCTACCTACATATCAAGAATTTTGTTATTACCCACTCAAAATTTTTGACTAAACTGGGAGCAAGCTGATCATTGCCTCTGTTAGAAGGAGGAGGAAGAAACTGAAACAATATTGATTCTAGAATAAATGTAATGTGGTATTTCTGTGAAGTCTAAAATATACAATTTAAAATTGTATTTTTAATATGATCAGGTTTGATTGTCTTTGATCAACTGAGGGTGGTTGATCATGGCTCACAAAACATCCTAATGAGGCTTTCTGAATCCTGGTCATTCTACTACTACTGATACCATCATATATCTTCCTTTTTATTGTGCTGAAAGCCTGAAAGTGTGGTAGTGCTTCTTCCTAGGTTGATTCCTGTCAATATTAGTGCTAGCCTTAGGGATGGTTTGATATATGTGAGCAACATACATGATTCTACATTGAAGAAGTTGTGTAGGATTTATCCTAGCTGGCAAGAGCTATGTCAGATGTGAGGATGTGGATTGGTATGGGATAATTGAAGTGGAGTGCATCACTCCACCTAAGAGCAAAGACTTAGGAATTCAATCCAGAGCATGATAATGCATGGTCCTCTATAGGTAGAGGTAGCTGACCTAGGTGATCGTATATTGTGAAGACCAGCGGATTCTTCATCCAACTGCAATAGGCCTTAAAAGAAAATGAGTCTAGCTATTTTGCTTTTAAACGATTCGTGTGAGAAAGATCTAGGTGTACGTTTTTCGTGACAAGATGGCTGATCAAACCCTATATTTAGGTCAAGGGATAATCCTTCTATTGAATAAACTACTGGATCTATATGGTCATGCCAAATCTTGGGTAGCTTAGTTTATATTTCCGAATGCATTTATATCTGTTTGCACTCATCATATTCTTATGTTTAGTTGGAAAATGATGATTTTTGCCTGGCTTAACTTTTAAGAAGGCTGCAGTGAACGTGGTCATTGGTCATATCTTACGATATTTTCTTGAACGCATTGCAGTTATGCTGCTAGATTAGTCAGTTTGGAAGTTTTATTGTTTCTTCATCTTTAGGAATATATATTGATCGAAAGCCCCTAATGATGCCAATGACGCTTTCTAAATTGAAATTCTGAGGAAAGAAATGTATTTTTTTAAGACGGTATAACGTACAATAGTAGATATCAACTAACAAGGTTTGATACCACCTACTACTACCAGCCAATCTTACTGTCATATAAGCTTCAGACTGCTACTCCCTTTTAGCTTTGGACCAAATGTTCATTTATCATGCTGGCATTCAGTTATGTAGAAAGAGAAAGAGAGAGAGAGTTTTTGCATATTGATTCCAAAAAGAAAGCCTCATTATTGCAATCTATTACAGTTTGTTTTTGTGGATACCTATATAACCTACATCGACTTGTTTTGAGGTAAAATACCGTCTAGGGAATAGTAACATGATCGTAAGTTGGTGATCATTGACTGGCTCTGCAAAATCAACGTTGTTACCAGAGTGTTTGTTCAGGGACTGGAGATCAATGCTCCTTTCAGTAATTGAAGTTTGTTAATCTCTGTTGTCTTCAGAAACTGATACTGTACACATTTATGCCTGAGCTTATGAGATTGGCAGAGAAAGGACGCAATGTCTTCACGTTGTGAAAACATCAGGCCGGTGCTTAATGACAAGCCAAGTCCAATTCTGGAAGATCTACTTTCTAGTGCGCTTCTGTCTGAAATTGAGTCATGATCTTTTTACAGAAAGATGATATTTCTTATGGTAGTTGATAATTTTTTGGTGATGAAATAAACTTTCATTGAGGGAAGAACCCAAAAGGCAACAAGGCCAAACATACAGAAAAGAAAGCCAATCGACTATCCCGGCCAGAAAGAGATAAAAAAACAACAGCTTCCTCACAAAAAATCAAGCTCCGGCCAGAAGTAGACCGGGCGAGTAACTCAAACGACATGGGGACATGGCAGCCCATCGTTGCGAAGAATAGGAACAAGAGAAAGTGGTGGCTGCGAAGCCCATCTCAACGGATCCACAATCCCATCGGCAAGTGAAGCTACATTCACTTCTCTTGGAATCTAATTCCAGGTAACACTTCCAAAGGAACCCCTTCGATTTCTGATCTGATGAGTCAAAAGCAGATTACCTGAATCTAGATTGTTCATGACAACCAAAACTGAAAAAATTGCATGACTTTTTCCTTCTTTAGCGTGTCATTAACACATAAATTGTTTGAGTTGTCATCTGATGGAACTAATTTAATTTACTGTCTTCTGTTAAATAAATCTTGGTTTTTAGGATTAAGAGATTAGGTTTGATTTATTCCTTGTTCATTAAACCACGTTTCTAGGAGTGGTAAACGTGGGTTGTTCATGTTTTGTTTCCAGTTGTAAAGGTTTGATATATAAGCCTGTTTTTCATCATTCAATAATACAATTCCATTCTCCCATTCAGAGAGTTTTAGTGCTTTTAGTCTTTCTGAGTTTAACAAAGTGGTATCAGAGCCCCTTCATTAGGGCCTGATCAAGAGAGTGAAAGAACCTACAGTGTTCTTGTGGTAGAAAATTGAGAGAGTGAAAAGAACGAAGAAGTTGAGATCGTAGCAATGGCAGATGATGATCATCATCTAGCAATTCCCAAGTTTGATGGTCAACACTATAATCACTGGGCGATGACAATGGAGAATTTCATCAGATCAAAGCAGTGCTGGGGGCTGATTGAGCATGGTGTACAAGAGATTCAAGGGGTTGAACAGGTTGCAGAAGTCGCAAGAATCTACTTGGCAACTGTGGAGACGACACAACCATCACAACAAACTGAAATGCAACAAAAACAAATAGAAGATCAAAGAAGCAAGTAGAAGAGCATAAACTGAATGATCTTAAAGTTAAAAGTTACTTGTTCATAGCCATTGATCGTTCCATTATGGAGATAATCTTGAACACAAAGTCTGCAAAAAGCATATGGGACTCCATGCGGCTGAAGTACCAAGGATCTACAAGGTGAAGCGGGCTCAACTACAGGCATCACGAAGGGAATTTGAGCTCCTTGGAATGAAAGAAGGTGAAAGTGTCAATGATTACTTTGGAAGAACCCTTGCTACGACAAAGTTTGATTATGTTATATGATCCATTGAGGAATCAAATAACGTTGCCACATTGTCTATCGATGAACTTCAGAGCAGTTTGCTTGTGTACGAGCAAAGAATGAAAGGGTATAGAGAGGATGAGCAAGCTCTCAAGGTTTCCAATTGAGAATGGTCTGGAGCAAGGGAGGATGATAGATTTGGCTTCAGAGGTAGAGGTCGTGGAGGCTTTAGAGGTAGAGGTCGTAGAGGCTTCAGAGGCAGAGGTAGAGGCAGGGGAAGACAACCCTTCAACAAAGCCATCATTGAGTGCTATGGGTGTCACAAATTGGGGCATTTCTCCTATGAGTGTCTTAGTTGGGAAAAGGTTGTCAACTATCTGGAATTGGATGAGGAAGATGAGATGTTGCTTATGGCACACGTGGAGGTTCATAAATCCACCAGAGAGGAGGTATGGTTTTTAGACTCTGGTTACAGTAATCATATGAGTGGGAATAAGTTGTAGTTTATTGAGTTAGATGAAGGGTTCAGACACACAGTTAAGCTAGGCAACAATTTGAGAATGATGGTAATGGGAAAGGGTTGTGTGAAGCTGAATATAACTAGAGTAATGCGGCAGATTGGTGGAGTTTATTACATCCCTGAGTTGAAGAACAACTTGTTGAGTATAGGTCAATTACAAGAGAAAGACCTAGCAATACTCATTCAGAACAATGCATGCAAGCTATTTCACCCGACTAAAGGCCTCATTATGGAGACAAACATGACCACACACATGATGTTTGTTATGCTAGCAACATTGTCCCTAAAGGAATCAAATTGTTTTCAGGTTTGTGACGAGAGTGAAGCACAATTATGGCACAGTCGGTTTGCTCATCTTAGCTTCAAGGGCTTAAGAACATTGTACCATAAGAAAATGGTTGAAGGGTTGCCATCACTCAAATCTCCTACGAAGGTCTATACTGACTGCTTAGCCGGAAAGCAACAGAGAGAAAAAATCCCAAAGAAGAGCAACTGGAGAGCATCATTCAAGTTGCAACTTGTTCACTCAGACATATGTGGGCCTATGAATCCTTAATCTAACAGCGGAAAGAGGTACCTAATCACTTTCATTGGTGATTTCAGTAGAAAGTGTTGGGTTTACTTTATGTTAGAAAAATCGGAAGCTCTTAGTATGTTTAAAAAGTTTAAAAGTCTAGTTGAGAAAGAGGCTGGTTCATTGTTGTTCTGTTTACAAACTAATAGAGGTGGTGAATTTACTTCTAAAGAGTTTAATGATTATTGTAGTGTGAATGAGATCAAAATACAGTTGACTGCAGCATATACTCCATAACAAAATGGAGTTACTGAGAGGAAGAACCGAATTATCATGAATTTAGTTAGAAGCATGTTATTTGAAAAGCACATTCCTAGAGAATTCTGTCCGGAGGCAGTGAACTGGTGTGAGCATGTGCTAAATAGAAGTCCTACATTGGTTGTTAAAGATATCACACCTGAAGAAGCATGGAGTGGAGTTAAACCTTCAGTTGAGTACTTCCGATTATTTGGTTGCATTGGACATGTACATGTTCCAAACAAAAAGAGAACAAAGCTAGATCCAAAAAATTCGAAGTGTGTCTTGCTTGGAGTAAGTGAAGAAACCAAGGGCTACAAAATGTACAATCCAATCACAAAGAAGCTGATAATTAGCCGTGATGTGGTCTTTGAGGAGAATGAAAGCTGAGATTGGGCTAAAAACAAAGAAAGTGTTACAAGTGTGTTCCTTGAGTGGGATGATAATGAGAGTGCAACCAAAGAGGTGTTTGAAGAAAATGAAGATGAAGATTGGGAGCAAGAGCAAAACGAGGCAGCCAGAGCAATTAGTCCCTCTTCATCAAGTTTAGTTGCAAGCAGGCAAAATGAAGCAGGAGCAATCAGTCCCTCTTCATCAAGTTCAGTTGGAGGCAATGAGCCAAACTAACTTGGTGTTGGAAATCTAAGACCACCATATTGGACTAAGGATTATGTTATAGGTGAAGGACTATCTGAGGAGGAAGCTCAAAATATGGTACTCTATACTTCGGCTGGAGATCCATATACCGATGAGGAAGCTTCAAAAAATCAGAAATGGAGAGAAGCCATGGATAATGAAATTTCGGCAATAGAAAAAAATGGTACGTTACAACTAACTGATTTACCAAAGGGTGCAAGAAAGATTGGAGTAAAGTGGATATACAAGACAAATCTCAATGAAAAGGGTGAAGTTGACAAATACAAGGCTATACTTGTGGCAAAGGGGTATGCACAACAACATGGAATTGACTGCACTGAGGTTTTTGCACCAATCAAGATGAGATACGATCTAGATGATTCTAGTTATGGCTGCACAAATGAGATGGTGTGTATTTCAGCTAGATGTAAAAAGTGCATTTATTCATGGATATTTAGAGGAATATGTGTATGTAGAGCAGCCTCTTGGTTATGAGAAGAAGGAAGAGGAACACTAGGTATTCAAATTGAAGAAAACTTTGTACGGTTTAAAGCAAGCACCAAGAGCTTGATTTAGTAAGATTGAGTCGTATTTCCTGAGGGAAGGGTTTGTTTGATGTTCAAGTGAGCATACTTTGTTTGTCAAAACTCAAGGAGAATGGAAGATCTTGGTGGTGAGCTTGTACGTGGACGACTTGGTGCTTACTGGAAGTGATGAAGAGATGTTTGAAGCTTTTAAAGCTTCAATGAGACATGAATTTGATATGACTTATTTAGGCAAGATGAAATTCTTCCTTGCAGTGGAGATTATGCAAAATGATAAAGGGATATATCTAAGCCAGAAAAAATATGCTCAGGAGATTTTAGAGAGCTTTGGCTTGGAGGATGTAAACTCCGTACGTAATCCAATGGTGTCGGGAAGTAAGCTTATGAAGAATGAAGAGGGAAAACGTGTGGACATGACATAATACAAACAGATGGTTGGTAACTTGTAAATTGATAATATAAGTCTTGGTGGTCTTATATCGTGACTAATGAAATTGGCATTGATGCAATGTACAGATTACTAGAAGTATCTTATAGGACTATGCACGTGTCACGTGGTATGCATTGCACTATTTAAGTGAAATCGTCATTGATACTGTAAGTTATATCGTTGTCTCATTTTCTATGATGAATGCATGGAACTGATGGAAGGCAATAAGGTTGTTATTTAACTACTATTGATCATATAGAAGCTACATCATGTCCCGATTTTTCAGAGCGAATATTGGATTTTTTTTAAGTTCATAAATTTGAGAAATTTATTTAAACGAATTTTGTTTGCTTAGCGAAGCGGTAAATCGAAAACGGAAACGTTATCGAAACGTTTATTTAGAAAAACGTTATGTTTCCGCGACGTAAAAATCAACTTTTACTCCGTCGATCGTTTGTGAAAACTTCCTTCACGAAAGTCGTAGAGCTCGTCGATACGAGTTCGTGGACGCGTCACGCGTTCGAATCGGACGTTGTACGTAAAAGTTATTAACGACGGAAGTTAGTTTCCGATTTGGAAAAAGGGTATAAAAGGAAAAATTGAAGGGTTAGGGTTTCCATTTTCGGAAACCCTTCACCCCGCCTCCCTTTCCCACTTTCTCTCTCTTCTCTCTCGTTCTCTCTCCCTCTCACCCGAGCTCCCCTCTCTCTCTCTCGGCTTCCACCTTCGATCTCCCTCCTCCGAGGGAGGTGTTCCTCACCGCCGACTCCAAAGCGCTCAGCAGCTCGACGCAACGTCCCACCGAGCATGGCACGAGCTCCAGCGTCGTCGCGAAGTATCGTTGAACCTCACCGAGCCCAGCCACGACGGGTTCCAGCCCTCCGATGTTCGAGCAGCCCTCCGCCGATGCGAGCACACGATCCACACCCCAATCCTTCCTCTGACGCCGCAGGTGAGCTATCACTACGCAACTCGAGCCGAGGCAAGCCCCCCTTGCGGGATCGAGCTCCACCGACGATACATCCCTCTCCGACGAGTTCCAAGAGCTCCACCATACGATCTAGGTAAGAATTGAAGTGATTGATGTTTGTGTGTGATTGTGGGATTGAAATTTGTTGGATTTGGGTTGATTTTATGGGATCGGATGATTGATGAACACCGCCGCCTTAGGCGGCGCGTGTGGAGGCGTTATGGTGGCTAGGCACGGTGCGATGCCGTGGGAAGGAAGAGGGGAGGAAGGAGGACAGATTTGGGGCGGCGGTGGCGTCATACGCGCCTTGGTGGGTGTCGGCATGTGGGCCCCACGCGCGGTCGGGGAATGGCGCGTGTACCCCACGCGCCGCCACGTGCGACGGCGCGTGAACAGTGTTCCGAAGGGTAAATTTGTAATTTACTTTTACGTACGGTAAATGTAAAAGTAATTTACGTACGGTAAATGTAAATTTTATTTACGTACGGTAAATGTAAATGTAATTACTTTCAGTAAATGTAAAAAGTAATTTCAGAAGGGTAATTCAGTAAATATTATTTACTGAGACAGTATTTACATTTAAATAGTATTCGTACGTACAGAAATACGTAAACAGTATTACTCGTACATGAATATGTAAGGGATGTGTATTTGTACAGTAATACACGAATAGTAAATACATGAATAGTACGCAGTGAATAGTACTCGGTGAACAGTAAATTCGTAAAACCAGAAATTGCTGAAGAGTAACAGATTATTACTGTTTCTGCATTTAAAGGTTTACGAAACGTTTCTAAATTCTTTTCTTATCTTTTCAAGGTGATCAATAAATCAAGTAAATGATTTATCTTCGGAAATTGTGGAATTACGCTCGAGTTGATAAGTTGAGTAAAATCTCACATATTTACGAATCTACCCTTGCGGTGAATTCAAGATTTTTGCAAGAGTTTTAAATATTGAAATACGACATGTATATGATATAGTGGAATATATATATTTGTATAAATGGTAAATAAGTACTTATATATATAGTTTGCTATATTATATACTGTTATGAATTCATTGTGAATATGTCATTTCGATGACGAGAATTATATTGAGCATGTGATTTAAATTGTACAATATGAGGTGTGATTATTGTACGTGGTTTTAACATGGTGTTTGTTAAAATGTTGATTTGTCTTCGGACTTGATTTTTGTACAATATGAAGTGAGATTATTGTACGTGATTTTAACATGGAGATTGTTAAAATGTTGATTTGTCTTCGGACTTGATTTTTGTACAATATGATGTGAGATTATTGTACGTGATTTTAACATGGAGTTTGTTAAAACGTTTTGTCTTCGGACGAGTTTTGTCTTCGAATGAGTTTTTTTTCTTCGGACGTGTTTATGAAATAAGACATGTATATGATATAGTGGATTATATATATATATATATATATTGTATAAATGGTAAATATGTACACACATATATATATATATATATATAGTTTTCTATATAATATACTGTTATGATTTTATCGTTATTATGTCATTTTAATGACGCGATTTATATATCGAACATGTGATTTTGATTTGTACAGTATGAGGTGTGATTATTGTACGTGATTTTGATTTGTACAATATGAGGTGTGATTATTGTACGTGATTTTGATTTGTACAATATGAGGTGTGATTATTGTACGTGATTGGCATGTCGGAACCTAGCCTTTGGCCGGGCGAAAGTTACGATACAGTTAGAGCTCTAGTATGTCTGCCGGAGTACTGCATGTGAGGTAACAGGTGGTTATCTGCTCATGAGTACTCATATTTTTGGATGTTGGGTAGCGGGTGGTTGCCCAATATCGGCGGTGTACTACGAGAGGGGTAACAGATGTGTACCAGCGTTCTTTAGTACCCGTATTATAAATGCATTTGGGTAACCAGAAGGGTTGCTTAATTTCTCATGAGTGCTTCGTTTCATATGTTTTGGGACAACCAGATGGGCCGTCCATTGACTCATGAGTGCATTTATATTTGTTTGATTTGTGGATTTTCGTATATATTGTTATGCGAATTATATTTTCATTTTACTCATACGAGCTGTAAAGCTTACCGGGTTTGTGCTTACAATCCCGGTGCACCAATTCGATTGTGTAGTGGATAACTCCGCAGGTGTAGATTAGCGGGAATTGACGGACCGCTCAGAGGACTTGAAGTTATTTACCTCCAATTTGTGTGAGTATTTGGTGTGACTATCTTGTGAGGTTGTTGTTAAGATTATACATTTCCATTTGTTATAATGTTGAATTATAATTTGGTTTGTAATAATCGGTTTGACTGAGTTGTATTTTGAACTCAGAGATGATCCGCTGTGGCATTTTAAATGATTTCGATTTCTTTGAGATTGTTTCGTGTTTAACGACTTTGAAATTTTGAGTTTTTATACTCGAAATTTTGGGTCGTTACACATATAAGTCTCTATTTATGAATGATGTGATGCCATGTGAATGTCTGGTACAATTGTGGTGTTATATCTGCATTATTTGTAGTGACGGTGAGACGAATCCATCGTCTCTGAAGTTAGAAAATGATGTGATGATCAATGTCATTTTCCCTGTTCCACCACTGGCACTCTAAAGCTTTGTAATAGATAAGCACATTCCAGCCGTCGTGTCAAATCTCAACCTTACAATACCACAACAGTTTTATTCTGGTGGATGGTTGATTTTAATTAGAAATTCTGTTCTTTCACATTGTGCTACATCATCGTTTAATGCTTAGCTCGTAGTACAGAAATGCTTTGTAGTTTTGCATGACTGATACCAGAGCCATTAAAGTGATTAAACACATCGATCTTTTCGGCCTTTCGATCAGTTTCCCTTCTGGCAGTTACATAACACAAATTTTTGCTGTCCTGGTGAGTTTGATAGACTTTGCTGAATACACTATGCCAGTCATGTATTTGGTGTTGGTTGATTCTGTAATGAATTGGAAGCATGCAGAACTGGGGTCAGTGAAGTTGCAACCTTGAAGGGTATAAATAGGTTAGAATCTTCCAGACATTAATACTTCTTGATCATTCCTTGCCGGCAGTGCCCTACTGTAGAACTAGGGCTGTTTAGTTTGTCCACTAAACAAAATATCAAACTCTTGCCACCGTCAAAAAACCTGGCTTCAGAATGTGTAAGCCAGTTAGGTAGTCGAATTAAGCAGGTACGTTGTACTCGGCTAGGGCACTACCTGGCCATGATCCTACAACCAATCATTCAAGCTTTCTGATAATCAATGGTATCTGTAATTCAATTGGCCAAAAGATTTGCTACATGTGGCACTTTTGTGGCCACAGCTAATGACCATCTTGTAAAGCAATGTGCAAGTTCCCATCAGGGGAACACTGCCTAGTTTCACTAATTCCCCCATTCCTTAACTAGTGTAAACCATGGGTTGAACACTTCTCCTTGTTGAGCATACATACGTGAGTACATACTAAATACAAATACTATGCATATATAGATTAGAAAGATTGTAGTAAAAGGTGGTAGTGAAGATTAAATTTTCTCTTTTCTCAGGATAAAAAGTTACTGGATGAATCCTCTACAACTGCCAAGCTATCAAACTCAAAGGCTGAGCTAAAATTCCAGTGGAGATCAGGGAAGCAGTGTGATCACAGATGCAAATGCCCTGCAACAAAGTTAGCCTCACTAGGAGAAAGACTTAAACCTTTTGAGCAGATGTTGAGGTATTTTCATCTTTTCCTAATTTATTTTTAGGTTATTTAATGTCCTTATAAGCAGTAAAAGTAATCTTTATATTGTGCTTGACCTTACTAACAAACCTTTTTGTCTATGAGATTATGGATCAAGATGGAACAATATGTCCTGCTTGTTGAAGTATAGTCATTGGTAGGCATCAACAGACATCAATATTTTCAAAGGTGTTACTGAAATTTTTTAATAGCTTATAGTGATAAGAAGAATCATATAACCTTACATGTGAAATCATACATGAAACATCAATTCGTCAATCATCAACTTGGATAGTCCTAAAATTACTGCTTGAACATCTAAGGTTGCGCACTAGATCGCTATTTCTTAGGGATAATTTTACACAGAACAAAAAACCCATCTGAAAAACAATAGGGTTGAAGATTGGGTACTTTTATCATCTTCGGAGGTTAAAAGAATAAGCTGGGGAAGGCATATTTAACTGGTGGTCCAGAAATCTTGTTTGGGATTCACTTGTTCTTCACAAATCTGGTTGGTAGTCCATACTGAGGAACAGGAAATGGGCCATACTGAATCCCACTTTGTGATCCCACTACTTCCCACCTGTAAACACAAACCATAAGAAGAACAAAAGAAATTAAATAACTAAGACCCTTCTAGTTTTTCTTTCCATACTCATCTTTTTCGATGAAATAATAATATATAAAAACTAGAAGTTGAGTAGCACATAGTGATGGTACTGTACCTAAAATGAGTTACAAGATGGTGGATCAAAATGAACATCTCCATTTTGGCAAGCTCATTGCCAGGACAAGCATGTACTCCTTTTCCAAATGGTATGAAAGTATAAGGATTTGGAGCAACCTATCATCCACAACCAGAAGAACAAAATTTAGGAATAAGATATGAAAACCTGACTATTAAGGCAGCGATAAGACTTTTCTTATTCAAACAAATAATCTCTGTTTCTAAGAATTGCAGTACCTACCTCAAATCTAGATGGATCAAAATTTTGAGGATCAGAGAAGAATTCAGGATTATGATGTATGTTCCTAAACAATGGCATGACCTTCCAGCCCTTTGGTATGAGATATCCTGCATCATTTTTATTTTCATTATAAGCACTGGGTACATTTTTTTTGGAATAGGCCCTCTTGATTCTTCCCTAAACGACACCGTAATTGAGTACAAGTACTTACCTTTGTATTCAACATCTACCACAGCTTCCCTAAATGCGAAAGATATGATACTGGCCATCCTCAAACTCTCTAATATAACCTGAAAAATTATACACGGTCAGGCGGTTAGCTGTTATCATTAATGTCTTGCGATTTTTTAATTGTGACTACATGAATGTTCCTTGAGTTGCTTACTTTATGTGTAAGCGGCATATTTCTGATTTGTGCCCACGTCAGTGGCCTCTTGCATCCATCATTTGAATCATATATTGCCTCCTGCTCAGCCTGCAAAATAGAACAGCTTAGTATACGCAATAGTTATGCTAGTCTATCACATACATAATTGGAATAGAAGCTTAAATTTCTAGTGAAATTTTTACCTTCACATCTTCAAGAATGTTTTGGTTGTCATGGAGGTACTTCAGAATCCATGTTAGAACACTAGCTGTAGTGTCTTGGGCTGCAAACAGTACTCCAATGATGTTGTCGGATATTTGATCCTCACTTAAGTTCTGCCCCTTTTCATTTTTGAAATTCAGCATAACACCCAAGAAATCTCTCTGCATTACTTCCTTTTCCTTTCTCTCAGAAATTATTTGCTTCAGAATCTGACTAAGCCTTTTCCTCGCCTTTTATGATTAAGATAGTGGAAGAAACAAATGATATTGTCAACTTAAAATTCATTAAACATATACTACACATACAACCGTATATTGTTATTGTAAATGTTGCTTACCAAGACGGCTTTGTTATATGCAGTGCCTGGTATGTTTGTTGGAAAAGAATTGTACCCCTTGTCTACCATGTGGTAGTTCTCCTTGAGCTTCTCTTTGTAAGTATCATCCAATCGGCCAAAAATCGCAAGAAAGCCGACATCAAACACATACTGCAGACGACAATGAAAGGACAGATAACTTTTAGAGCCATGAGTGGCGAAACCAAGATGAACCAATATAAGCGTACACATTGGCAGCTAGTAAACGTGTGGGTGCAAAAGACTACTTAAACTCATGTAATTTATCGACTATGGTGGTCCAAATTTTCGTGTACCTTCTTCATTTCATGATAGGTGTTGATGATTGTTCCAGCTGCAGCCCATGATTCCAAGGCAGAAATGGCTAAAGCTTCAATACCAGGAACCAGTTTCTGCATAGTGTTGGGGTTTGGAGACAGAGAGCTCTGAATGAGCTTCCTAAGGCTGCTGTGGTAATCGCCCTGGTGGAAGAACAAAGCCGAAGGGCCAATCAGCTTCTCCTTGCTTTTCGGGTATGTGGGCTTGAATAGGTGAGCATGAGTCACAAGCACAAACTTGGTGGCCTCAGGGCTTGCCAACATGACACAAGGACATCCAAGTATGTGTGTTTTGAATATCTCTCCATACCTGATGAACAAGTAAAGCAGAACAAGTTAGGATCAAATCCATGCAATACCGGATGGAAACATAAATCTAGGATCAGAGGTTGCCAAGTGAATGAAGTGATTAGAAACCTTTTCTGCTTCTTGGCAAAAAATTTGTTTGGGTCCATAGAGTACATTTGCAGAGTCTCTCCTATGAAAGGCCAGCCCATTGAGCCTGGGGGAAGCTTAGCTTTATGCTTAGATCTTCTCTTTTGTTTTCTTATGCAGTGATATAAGAACAGAGTTGAAAGACAGATGAATATGTATATCAAAGGAGAAGCAATTTTCTCCATCAAAATGCAGCACCTCTCTCTCTCTCTCCCTCTCCCTCTCTCTCTCTCTCTCTCTCTCACTGGAAACAATGGTTGCTAAGGGAGGTAATGTCAATAATGAGAAGAAATTAGGTGGGGTATATATAGAGGGAAAATAATTTCCCCTCCCACAAAGAGACAAACTGTGAACTGGGATTAGGAGAAAATTAAATTTTGCTAAAAGTTTGGAAACAGATGTTTTAGACTTGACACAATCAACTCATGATGAATACTAGAATTCACTTATTGAGATTGAATCGTTTGACTTGTAAATTGTGGTTAAGAAGTAGTATTGTTGTACTGTTAGCTAGCTTTCGAAGTGGGAAGAGCGCAGAAAGGATAAGAACATGCATGTCACTTCTAGGATGAGGAACTGCTCTTTTAGATTTTACAGCAGCTAAAATATGATAATATTTATACTGATATATTTTTAATATTTCTGTTGATCTGCTGAGTTCATAGTAATAAAACTTTCTTGGCCAAAATAATTTAAATTAAACTTTCCAGCTTTGCTTGTCAACTAATTTGAGGACGTACTTGATCATTTTACCACTTTAATTGAGGTACGTAATTGTTGATACATTAGAAAATCGTTTTAATCATCCATTTGTAAGTGCGAGTTTATGAGATTGAGTCATGACAAAGAGTTAAAACACATGTATGCATTGCATGTATCAATAAAGAGTTAAAACTACCCGGCCTCTTTTAAGATACATGTATGCATGTTTCACCTATAGTAATTTTTTGCCACTTACAAATCCCATCTCGATTAAAGGGTAAGTTATCTTAAACAATATCCAAAATTTTCAATTGAGTTCATCTTGTGTAAGACGTGATCGATAATGTTTTTCTAATTTCCCATCATATTAATTATTAAAGATAATTGTTTCATACTTTCTTATTGTTTTGAATTGTGATCGATGGTGCACGTCCTTGAAAGTTAAAAATGAACTTGCTTCATATTAGAAAAAAGAAGAAGAAGAAGTTATGCAGCAGTGAACTAGTTCGCCGGTTCCCCGGCGACATACAGGTGGAAAAGATGGCGGTGCATTACAGTTCATGCATGTAATAGGCCGGAGCAGTTCCGATCTCCCCGAATAAGGCAAGGCCAGCTTGTCAGTTGACCCTTAGGTACGTCGGTGCCAAGTCGGTACGGTCAACCGCCGATAAGCCGACGTGGAAGCTTCTGGAGTTGGTCCCCGTAATTGCGTTGTGATCGACCACCATCCAACGTCAAAAATCGAAGGTGAGAGTGACGTCGGGGGTAGCCGGGACACGTGTAGAAATCTCCGTGGTCTAGTCGAGAGAGTTCGTGATGAGATGAGAAGTGACTAGTCGGCATCATATCGTCGATGTAGTATGACCTAGAACACAGGCAACCTACAGTTAATTAGGGTTTGTTTTGGACTTCTGATGAGACTTCTTAACAGTCTCTCCCTAAAACAGCTGGTAAGATTTAGGGGTTAGAAAAATGTGCCTGCCTGAGCTAAGGTGCTAGCTTTCGATCTGGATCGAGTACTCCGGACGTTTCGAATCGAAAGAAACTTTCATATATATAGTTCATAATTAAGCTTGGATTACAGTTATGCATGTTCAAGATGGATCTAGCTAGGGCTTGAAATAATTCATTGTGCTTGGGAAAAAATGAGGTAAATTCCTTGCGTCGAGACTTATCTGATCAGCTAGCTAGCTCTTATATATATAAGCTTTCTTGACAAGTACACTTACCAGTTAATTATCACCGTGTCTTTTGTCATTCAACCATCTATATATATTTCGGTTCTCTTAATTAGGCATTACTGTACGTACGTGTTGTGTTTAAAAGCAATCTCGTCGGTGCGTATTGTGTTTAATTAGCAGATTCAAGACGCTACCTAAA
The DNA here is from genome assembly GCF_933775445.1 of Argentina anserina. Classification (NCBI taxonomy): domain Eukaryota; kingdom Viridiplantae; phylum Streptophyta; class Magnoliopsida; order Rosales; family Rosaceae; genus Argentina; species Argentina anserina. Next base: position 3,793,935 of record NC_065873.1, on the reverse strand, counting down.
GATTCAAGTATTCATAATGGATATAATTTTGACGTAATTTAGAGAAAGCATGTTCCCATGCATGTTAGTTATTATATATCAATCTTCAAATGTTTGGCAATATTCTTGTAATTATGCAAATCTACTTTTAGCTAGCCTATATAATTAGCCAATATATATGCATGGCAGCATGAAATTAACTAGCTAGGTAGGTACATATATCACAACGCAGAAAGATTTATGAGTAGAAGACTAGCTAGAAGCCATCTATCTGATCTTCTAATATTAGAGGATCAAATAGATGGCTGGTTCATGTCAAATACACATGAGGTCGATCATACAAGCCTAAATACGTAACAATGCTCCATCCCTAACTTAATTAATAAGTTTAACATGTACACGATCGACCTTTATCAAGTGATCAAATTAATTTATATATACTTGTCCTCTCATAAACCGCATACGAGTCTACTCAATTCGATTAATTTTGGACTGAAATATTGATTATGACTAATCGTGTCTTTTAAATTTTGAGTAAGATCATGACTTGCAAACCCTACTTAGCATTACAAAGATGAGACTCACTAGCTAGTACAATCACACGTATGAACGTAATGTACTGAAATTCACTTCAATTACTTTTTTCTCAAGCAAGCTTGATCGATAACCTTGCACACACCTTCCTTGTTTTAAGACGCTTTTATTTTGTGTTAATTAGAAACAAGGCATATGTTTTTAGGAAAAGATAATTATGTTGAAATGCGAATGCTTTCACATGTAAAGAGAGGCTGATCTTTAGACCCTAATTTCAACTTATCGATCTATAGCTTAAAACAATAATTTCATTGAAAAAACAAATTAGCATAGTATTGGACATAAATTCTTATAATACATGATACAATCTTAATTATTAAAAATAATTTATATTCAGTAGCCAATGTGTATTAATATAATTTTTTCTAATCTAGACCGTTCAAACTGTACGTACAAAAGTTGTACACCAAAGATACTTTGTAACCCCAAGCTCAGTGGTCCTACGTTTCTACCTACAGGTATCAATTTCGATCGCCAATCACCATGTGATAATGCTAAAGTCTTAAAGAGTGGAAGAAGATATACGAGTGGAATCGAAATAAGAACGTACGTACGCGTGGAGAATATTATAACAGTATTCACGAATGGCAAGTTCCCTTTTGCTTTGTGCTCCATGCGGGATGCTAGTCCAATAGCAATGATGGCAATAATATCTACAATGAGACTCATTTGGACGTATAGACTGCAAGAAGATTATCCACATAGGCAAGAATGAATATCTCATGAGATTTTTTGAGTGATTGCCAAATAGAAATCCAGGGCACTGCTGTACGCGTACGGCGCTGAGCAATATAATCCTCGATCTCTTTAGATTTTCCATATATATGATTCCTCAAGATAAATTCGACGACTGCAGCATAGAATTTTCCACTGCAGTATGGATGAATCTAGATAAGTCGAACAGGTGCATGCTCGTAACTATGCCTAGAAAGTTGGCTATGGGATTGAGCTATATGATCGATTATACTTAATTATAGGCAATACAAGCATGCACGTCTTCTCGGTTGGCACATACTATCTTGTTGCTTTCGACGATGCACCATGTTTATATCCCTTGCTGGATATATACGAACAGAGCTTTTGCTTCCCATCACAATTCACAATATAGAACTGCCGGTACCAAAGGATAAAATGTAAAAAAAAAACAGTACAAATGCCCCATGTAACAGACTGAGACCGACGTACAAAATATTAGGACAAAAATATGGAGTAATTACGGTATTCATTGAAATAAACTATGATTACATCACAATCACAGGATCCAACAAGGGAGTATAACCTAAGAGAAAACTCACACTCACACTACATGTCAATCAGTCAATGAGTTTAGCAACAACTAACTGCCGAGTTTTGCAGTTAATTAAGGTACTCAAATTAGGAATAGCAACAACTTAATATGTTAAATTAATTGTAGCTTATATTTGCTTGCATACTTCAGTTCTGATTGCGTACGATACATTATTGTCACATTCACTGTTTGTTTAAATATTTAAATCTTATCAGTCACCTGACGCAAACTCATTACGTACAAATGTACAATAATACCGGATCGGTAACAAAGAAATATTCTTCATAGTATTAATAACTTGAACACGTACCAAGTTCTCAACCACTGTTCCATAAAGATGACAATGGTGGTGTTAAGATGTGCAACCAAGATTATATCCTAGACAGTCATCCCCACATGTGCTTTCTAGGTACGTACACAAAAGTAAGAAGTTATGAATGTTTTACGGCGCTCCATGTTTTACATATCGACAATGTTTTACTAGTTTTACATGTGACTTTAGGCAGTACCAATATCCACAGTATATATGTCCATAGATTCTAGACTGAGAAAGTGAGAATGAGCCCAAAATACACAAACAGCCAATACCGGCTTCCAATCTTGATGTTTTTTTTTTCTGTCAAAGATCTTATGATAGCTAGCCAGCCTAAAGATAACCCCAAACCCCAACCTGCAAAATCCTTCCCGAAATCTCAACATATCCACATAGAATATATAAATTGGATCGTCATGTGATTGAGAGGTGTCTCTTCCATTTGTACACAAATTAAAAGAGGTCAGATATGTAAATATCGGGGGGTCGTGGAATGCAGACTATGGCCAATTTTGCCAAATAATGGAGAAAAAGTTGGGAATCAAATTCCTGATCGAAGCCAAAAGATGTTTGGAACTACCCCACGAAACAACACAGAGAACTAAATCGATATCAGTGTACTGCTCCCAGATATCCAGAGTGAGATTATATGCTGCACCTGCTCCATATGTATCCATTCAAATTTGGCCAAACAGAACAGTGCCACCTTAATAATGCAGCCTGACTATTGGATGACACTATCACTCCGACCAGTCTTGCCATTTTTGGAGCATACGGCGGGTCGATCATGAATCCAATATGGACGTTCCTGTTGTGCCTAACTCAACCACGCGCCGTCGCTATAGCTAGGGTTTTACCTAATGAACAGCTAGCTAGCTGGAGCTAGAAAATGAAAACCATACGTACGTACGTGGATTATGAATCATCGACGTCTATCCAGTACGTGCTTTCGTGGTACGTACTTTTGTTTTGAAGGAAAATACAGGAACTCTTAAGCATGAATTGAATAATACCAGATGGAGAAACCACCAACCACAATCCACTAATCAGAGACTGACTCGAAGCATGAAATATACACACGTCCTAGCACTAACCAAACACATATGCCAGAACAAACAGAGACTCGCTCTGACGTTTTCTGGAGGGGTGAAATTTCAACTTCTCTGAATCTCGATGAATATACCCAACGGAATCAAGGTGATCAAATTGGTCATCACAAAGGAGATGGCTAATGATACATGTTGTAGGTGCTGTTTGGACAAGTACTCTAAATAGCTGATGAGAGGAGCCGTCTTAATTTGATGGAATCCACTAAGATTGTATATAAAACGAAGGCCTGAATAGTCATTACATACTCATCCGCTATTGTCGTACAGCTGACAAGAGGTCTTAGGCTGAAACTCAAATTTAATACATCACATATGTTTATTCTTTAAGAACTATCCTCGAAATAAAACAGAAAAATAAAAAAAAGATATATATTCTACGACTTATTGAAACATAGCAATAGGCTAAAAACTAGTCTAAATTGTTCTAGGCCAGCAGGCTTAACCCAACCCCTTTAGCAAGACCAAAAGCCCATTTGGTTGGGCCCAAGTAGCAGCCGACTCCAGATCGGATGCAGGTGTCTCCAAGGCCACACCACCAAAGCTGCCACCCACCACTGTAGCCACACAGATCTGACTCCAACAAGGGCGAACCCTGATCCGTGAAACCCAGCCTCACGACAACCATGTCGTCTTCCTTCCACTATTGGCAGAGCCGCCAATGTCCATCACCACCGCACGGACCCAAAATTTCCGCCATAGCAAGAATCTGATCCCCATGGCCCTGAAGCACTTCGACATCAGCGCTCTGCCGATCCACTTGCACAACACCCTCGACTAGGAAACAAACTGATCAGAGCCTTTGGAAAACACAATCAGGTGCCCGACGCCGTTGGCTTAGAGATTGCAACCTCTTCGCTCCCACGCATCCATCCTCCTGTCGACACTTGGTTTGGAAAGCACGAGGCTCTCCGCCTCTGTCATGATCAGCCATCATCAATCGACGAGATGTCGCTGTCGCCATGAAGATTTCGATCAAAACACTCATTTCCAAGAAAAACCCTAGCAGAGAGCTCATCCGACTCATTTTGTTGTTTTCTCTTTCTTTTTCTTGAGGAGCCGTCTTAATTAGTTTTACATAAAAAGAATTTAGGTACACAATTAAAGGAAAAAAAACTAGTGATTCGTGCCGACCAAATAATGAAGGCTTCGTTATTATTTAGTATAAATAATGTAATAACAATAGTAACACGATTGCTACATATGTGGCTGCCCGTAATGGTCACATTCCTAGACTCCTAGTGATTGAGGCTTCTCAATTTATTTCCAGGGATAATAGTGTTTCCCATATTCAGTTTCAGACATTGTCAATTTGAGCTAATAAACCTGTCCAGTTTCTTTCATAAGACGATTAACTACTTTTCTTTCATCTAATGAGTACGTACTATTGGTATGGTCCAAAATGTATGTATTTGGTTTTCGATAATGGCCTTGATTTTTTGCGCTTCTTGTCGCAATCTCATTATCTGGTTACAACTATTTTCTTGTCCACTGACATGAGCTCTAATGACTAGTGAATAGTGATAAAGAAAACTCGGTGCATTCGTCTCCAGATCGATCATGATCGAAGCCTCCGTTTTTTCATTTTCTAATAAGGGTCTTTTACAATTAAGATTCGAATGACCTAATTATAATTACTAGTAAAAATCAGTGTTCTAAAAAGCGGCCGCCTAGACCGCCTAGGCGGCGTCTAGGCGCTAGGAGGTCACCCACCGCCACGCTTTTTGCCTCGGCGGTCATCTGTGGCGTTTTGTGAATTAAGCAGCCGCCTAGGCGGTCCTAGGCAGCCCTATTCAGTCCTAGGCGGTCTAGGCGGCCCTATTCAGTCATAGGCGGCCCTATTCAGTCATAGGCGGTCTAATCAGGCATATTTAGTCATAGGCGGTCAACCATCACTTGACATTAAAAAAAAAACTAAAAGATGCTGCAGCTCTCACTCTGTCTATTTTCTGAAAATTGAATCTCATCATCTCATCAACAAAAGAAGAGGAAAGAAATATGAATATTAAGTTTGAGTCCGATACTGAATAAGTTAGGAAACAATTTGGAGAGAAAGAAATTGAGATTTAATATTATTACATTTGTTTCATTATTTATCTTTTCTTCAAATATTTTTTTATGGACTTTCTATTTAAGTTATGTGAATTTAGACTATTTTAAGTATTTTTAAAATTAATATTAAACATTATTAAATATTTTAATCATTAAAATAGTTTAAATATATGTATAAAAATAAATAAATATTTAATAATTCGAAACCGCCTAGGCGCCGCCTAGGAGGCCGCCTAACCGTCTAGGCGCTAGGAGGTGGCTGTCCGCCTGCATACCGCCTAGCGCTTTTTAGAACCTTGGTAAAAATATATATGTAGAGAGGGGATAACTTATGTATTCGAGCGATCATCATTTAGCAAGGATTACATCATTAACTATCTACGTACTAAACAATTAGTTGTGGTATTAGAACATATTTAACAGACTATTATATTTTTTTTAAGGTATGGCTATTACTACCCCACAGTTTTTTTTTGTTCACCCGACAATTAAATTTCAACCCAAATATTTAACTTTTACCCTTGAAACTAAAAAATAATAATAAAACAACATATTTAACGATTAATAAAATTAAGTATTAAGCACATGCAACACCTCCAACAACTCGTCATATGACCGTTTGGTACTATTTTCATGCATAATATATTTTAATTATGGTATTTATTCTTAATCTTTAATATCGTCACCACATATAACTATATAGATATATATATATATATATATATATAACTATACAGTCCTTATCTAGAGTGAAGCTTCACTCTGAAATTACATAGTGAAGTTCCAATTTTAGCACACTTTTCGGTTAAATTTTTTCACCATAAGCGATTCAATATTTAATTATGTTATTCAAGATCATCTCTACAAAATTTCATCTATTTCAGACATCGTTAACGTATTGAAATTAGATTAAATCAATGAATGAATTAAAACTGTTCAACGTGAACCGTTCGTGTAAATCTCAATTTTAAAAGCTCAAACCATTGTTAAATTGGATGAAATTTTGAAGAGATGATCTTGAATAACATATCTAAATATTGAATCTCTTATAGTGAAAAAATTTGACCGAAAAGTGTGTCAAAATTGGAAGCTTCACTCTTGATAGAGACTGTATAACTATATATCTATAACTATATATATAAATAAAACTATATATATTCTATAAAATACTATATATATATATAACTATTTATAGATATATATATATATATAGTTAAAATACTGTCACCACACACACACATATATATATATAACTATATATATATATTTAGAGTTATAGAGTAGAGAAAACATTAAGTAAAAATAATGAAAGTTATATAGATAAGAAGAGATTGCGGAGAATTTTGAATAGAGAAAATATCGTAGGACAATATGACAAATTAAAAGAAAAATGAAAGAGATATTCCTTTTAGTTTGACCTTCTTTTAATTGTGTAATTTTACAATATTTATGAATTTTTTTCTAAGGGTAGCAGTGGAATTTTTGAGTTTAAATATGATTGTGGGGTAAACAAAGAAGACGATGAGGTGACAATATACGCACATTTTTAAAGTTATTTTAAAAAGCATGTTTAACTTTGTACAAAAAATTAGGGTTGCACTTGACTCTCAAAGTTAAAACATTTGAATTTAAAAATTTCGTATAGAAAATTATATATAATTTATAAATATATTTAAAATATATTTTTAGTCATGTAATGAATGTTTTTAAATTCAAATAAAATTTAAATAAAGAGAACTGATGTAGACGTATTTCTAAATTGGTTAGCTAAAATGACTTTTAAGCTAGTTTGATCAAAATTTAGCTGAAATATGGCTACCATTGCTAAATATGCTCTATAAGAAAGATATAACTTAGGAGAAACCATTTGGGTGTAGCTAAAGATCAAAGATAATCTTATTAGAAATAACGCGTAGGTTTCACTTGGTATTAGATCAAAGATCTTATTGCCTTGGAGATGTCATTTAGGTGTTGTCAAATAATCCAACATACAATATCTTCTTTGAAAAAAAAAAGCATTATCTCCCATCTTGCCTATTCAGCTATGTACGTACCTATGTTGCATGGATATGGACACGAGTGTCCGTATTCGACACGATTCGATATGCGAACACGTCAAATAAAATTTTTATTGGATAAAGACACGTTAATGAAATATTATTTTAAATATATATATATATACCTAATATTACCACTGACATTAACTGATCCAGCACTAGAACTAATAGGAGTTGATCCTCATGTACTCATACCTCCTCAAAATAAAAAATCAAACTCAATAGTTTATAGACATATTTATGTTTATATGTTCAATTACATCAAACCCAACTTAAGCTCAGACATATACAGTGGTACTATGAAGGAGTCCATATCAATGTTTAACCTATAACAACAAGCTCAATCATAATCAAAATCATATATGGACATTGACAGACTCCTACTATACAACAAGAAAGTTTACACTACTATGAAGGAGTCCAGATCAATGTCTAACCTGTAACAACTAACAACAATTTTACAATACAAAAGGTCATGACACTACAAGTAAGCTGTCAAATTGTGAATGTAGACATATTTCAGAAACTTCAAAACAAACTAATGGCCTCTTTGGCAATATCAAATCTATTAATCAAATCAAACATTTCATAATCTCTTACCACATATTTCACAATTTTAATATAATCAAAGTCACGAAAAGAATTTGTAATTGCGTCATAGTTCTAGATCAAAGTCTAAACTAGTAATAAACAAACACGAAATTGAAACACCCAGAACACACTTAAGACTTCTGTAATTCTCAAAATTCATCAAACCAAAAGCACATCAAATCGAACCTCCAATGCCTTAGATATGCTAACACTTGTTTCAGCATCATTGTGAGAAGCTCCTTGCATAATTTAGCGCTGGTTCTTGTGCGTTTGATTGATCTACCTGCTCTGATCTCCTAAGTATTACCACGCATACTGTGAATTTTGAGCAACCTAATATTACAACAACACATGTGATCTTGTTCAGAAAAAAAAACAAATTTAATCACTACTATCCACTACAAAGCAAAAATTACCATCATCAAACTGTACCTATCATCACCAAATTTCAGGTAAATGAAATTAAATTTACATTGCAATTACAAATTAGAGGCATGAGAACTAAGTACAACAAAACCAAACTCTAGCATCCAACTCTAGATTCACACTACCTGATTGCTTATATTTTTTGCTACATTTTCCCACCAAACCAGAAAAGTAGAGCACCCACTTTCCCTAATTTACAGAGATTTCACAAATCAAACAATTTTCTCACTGATTGATATCTAATGCATTCCAAATCAACAAACCCAACATTCATTGTCTCACCCTCTTATAATTTTGAAATCAAAATCTATGCTTTAGGGTGTCAGACATTCTGATCGTACAAAAAGGCAGAAGCTTTTTATTTCGAAATGAGTTTTCAAATGTGACTGACAGCATCACCCATAATTCAATTCATCTTAATTACTTCAATCAACAGAAGAAGAAGAAGAAGAAGAAGAATAAGAAAGAGGGGTAGAGAGAGAGAGAGAGAGAGCTCAGACTTACCTTGTTGAAAAGATCGTTGTTGGCGGTGGTGGAGACATGAGAAAGAGGTCGGCAATGTGGGAGCGAATTGGTCGGAGTTCTTGTCCGGATTGGAGTTGGCTGAGAGAGTGAGAGGCGAGACTGCGAGAGGTCGATTGAGAGAGTGAAGGGGTCGACTGCGTGAAGGAATGATACCCCCCGTGTCCTCCTTATTTGCGTGTACACATTGGACACGTGCGTGTCCCTGCCGTATTCAATCGTGTCCGAGCCATATCTGATCCCAGATCGCGTGTCCGAGCGTGTCTGTGTCCGTGTCCGTGTCAGACACGCGATACGGAGCCCATATAGCGTGTCCGTGCTACATAGGTACGTACCTTTGTGGTTAAATTTACATGATCAGATATACATATGATTCAAATGACATGGGCATTAGAGGTGTAAATGAGCCGAGCCAAGCCAAATATTAAGTTGTTTATGTTTGACTCATTTTCATTCGATCGAGCTGAAGCGGGTTAACATTTGATTTTTGTGCTTCATATTCAAGCTCGGCTCGGCTTGAAAAAGCTCGGATTAGGCTTGAGTCGGCTCATTTTATTAGAGGAGCTCGAACTCGAATCGAGCAGACTTGAATCATATAAAATTAAAATTTTCAAATTAAGAAAATTAAAAAGAAAATCAAAATCTGATGTCTTAACATTACACAAAATTCATTTTATTTGTAATAAACTAAAAATAACAGGCCAAACTCATTATTGAACTTAAAGTCTTTAACTAATTATTATAAAAGAAGCATTTCAACTCTTTTGAACTAATATTATATTTTTAATATTATGTCTCATATAAAAATTATATTTTATATATACTATAAAAGTTAATAAGTTAAGTTTAATTAATAAACAAGCTGAGCTTTACTTAAGCCCGAGCTAAACGAGTCGAATGAACTGAATACTTGTTGTTCAAGCTCGGCTCATTTTCAAGGTCGGACTTAATATTGAGCTCAAGTTTGGTTCATTTAACTTTACGAGTTCGAGCCGAACGGACTAAAAACGAGCAACACAAGCGGTTTAAGTCTAGTTACAGCCCTAATGGCCATGACCATTTGTGGTAAATAGCCAGGTAGGCAACTTCTTGTAGAACGTACGAGTTAAAACAAATCCATATATACAATTTTAAAAGGGAAAATATGCATAATAAGGATTTACACAACTTATCGAACGTACGAGTTGAAAACTAAAAGCTCATCTACATTTGTCAGCAGCATGAATATAATCAGTTAATCACTGAGATTTAGCCAAAACCGCTTTTACTAATAACACATCTTGAAACAACTCTGAATTCATATGCCTTCAAATCCCTTCAATGCGTCGAACACATACATGAAGCGATGAAACAGGGGGAACAACGCAGAGGAGGAAGAGCTTCTTGACCAAGTGAAAATCAAGCTGCAGTCTCTTTTTGGCCTGTCAATGCCATTACGTAACAGTAACCACAGAGGGCGGCCGTCACCAAGTTACGTTTTTTCTGTGCTTTGCTTCAAGGAGGAGGCACCTGAGATCTATCTATATGGTTCAAAATTCGATCACTGACCCAACATTCAACTTGTACTTGTTTTGTTTTGTTTTCAACATATATTGCTTCTCTAGGCCGGTATTACTGGAGAACCGGAGCTTCAATCTCAGTCTTCCCTTGACAAGTTAAAGAAAGAATGCTCAGCCCCCAAAGGAGAATTTACAATGATCAATCAACAAAGCATCAAGCGGATGAACTTCTAGCAAAACAGTGATCAACGAGTTTGACAGCAGCAATGCTAAACATGAGGAGCCGAGAAAATAGGAAGCCACATAATTTAGCTGAGTTATTAGCATAGAAAATTAGCTGTTGAAGATAACGATTCAACTTATCATTTGCATCAACACTGGAATTAGATCATTGATAATTGCAAAGGTGGATTCTAATGTCTGCCATCAACAGTTTGAGGTAAAGCAATCTCCCTGGACAACCAGCAATTTTATCCATCCACATACTATAGAGCTTGAAGATAAATTGAACCATGTTATTAGTCAGAGACATGTTTGAAATTTTCAACTTTCAATCAGTTAGCATAACTACAACAATGAACTGCTTTGTTCATGGCAAAAAATAATTAAAGGCCATGACAGCATAAATTAGACAGACGGTAGGAAGGCCTCCCTCCGTTTTGATATCATGAAACAGACTGAGATGAGAGCATATATATCAATCTGCTGAGCTTTTCAATGGATGAGATCCAAGATTAAAAGACAGGAACTTGAACTCCTAACTGTCATGGGAAGTAAACAAAACATGAAAATAATGGCAAGTACAAAGTGGAAAGATTTCCTAACATTAAACTCAAAAAATTTTAGACATGCAAAGGAGGGATCCTAACTCAAGCAGTAGATATAATTGTCGCAAGTGAACACTAAGTATGGAGGTACCAGTTAATTGGATAGCTTCGGCCACGTCAATGCTAGAGTATGAAGCCTAGTTAATTACATTAAATAAAAAAAGGACAGTATCTTAAGAGCACTCCAGCAATCTTAATTAATTCTTTTCTCTAGGAACTAACAATCTTCATAAGCACAAAAGTCTGGCTTCAAATGATCACTTTTGTAAAATAACTCTACAGACAGAATACCTTTCTCCAAATTTAGTCGTCAACAATGTCAACATTCTCAATTAATATCAATATCAGTTAAAATGTTGGCCATGATTCAAAAAGAGAAGCTAGCTAGCTAGTGTAATCCAAATTGGGATATATAAAAAAATGTCAATCAATCGAAAACCCCACAAATGGTCTGATCAGTAGATCTCTATGCATATGTTATCTCTTACAATTCATGGGTTTAAAAAAAATCTCATACAAGTCTCTAGCTTCTACGATCTCTGAAAAGGCTAATGTAAAAAAGAACCTACTTCTGTAAATCCTTGCCAAGTTTACATAATCGGCTGCGGAATATTCTCATTTAACAATTAATCAGTGGTGTCACTATCTAACGTGTTAGAGAAACTGTAGACATTATTTACAGCATTTTGTTATTCTAGTTGACAGCCAAAAGTAAAGTCACTTCCAGTAACGAGCTTAACTAAAATGGCAGTGTCAGATCGTCTCCAGGTTAGAACGTTGTAGTTAGGAGCCAGAGTAACAGACTTCAAACCATCTAACACCTCACTATTTACAAGATTAATCTGAAAATCTAAAACCAATCACCAGCAGAAAAATATTTTCCTGATCCAGCATCAATTTTTTCATGATCACAGTTCTTGTACAATCCATCATATTCACAGGGAGGATGTTTTTTCTGGTTAAGCATAAATAAACAATAGGTACCAGACTTTTAGGAAATTCGCCTTAGCTAAGCAAGTAAGGACTGAAAACCATTCATTAGGAGCCACTAAAGAAAAATAAACAACTAGATGGGATTTGGAATCAAACCTGTTTTAAACCGGCATATGAAGAAAGAGATTATTCAATTGGAATCCAGGTTCCCAGTTTGCTGAGCAATGAAGATGAGCTATGAGCCCATGAGCCATCCTCCCCAGTCTATTTTCAAAGTTCTGATATAACCAGGTATATAACGAAGGCGTCCCAAATACATTGAATGGCAGGGAAATCTTTGAACAAGTGAGCTTGAAAGAGTCTTTCTTCCCTGAGGAGATGTTGGACACGTGAAAACGTTCGATAGACTTCCAGAAAATCAAGACGTTCAGCCAACCAAACTGACATTAACTCGTTTGACATGAAAGTTGTAAATAGTAATAGAAGTGTATGATAGTCATAGTGGAACATCTCCCCTGAGATGCATCACCCTTCACATCTGCTTGAGGAGTTTGTCGACCGGGTGCATTACAGCAGATTTAGTAACAACATAATCATGAAGGTTCATGTTATCAGACTCTTCATGAGTTTTAGTATTCTAAGTGTTAGTACCTTAGATGTAAGAACGTATTCCACGGTTTGTACAACTTCAACAATGGAGCCTAATGCCTAGTTGCCTACTCCTTCTGTGGATCTGCAATACGTACATGCAATTAGAATTGCAGTAACAGTGATGTTACCAACCCAATTGAGCAATCAGTTAAAAATCCAACTCATTTCTACCCAATTGAAGGTTGATACGAACTCAATTCAATTGCAAAAAACATAGATAGCACAACCCAACCCAGTTGAAATCACTCTCCAACATTAAAATCCCAATTCCTGAAAATTAAGTATCAAAATTCACACATGAAATAACAACAGCAAATCGACAACACTCTCACATTCACAGATCACAATAGCACCAGCAGATGTGATTGTTATATATATTTAGGGACCCCATAAAAATTTCGTCTATTTTGAACATGGTTTGATCGTTCGTACCTACGGTCAACAAAAAAAGTGGCGTTTTGACATATTGAAACCCCATTGACCGGGGCTTTGCTAAATGAATTTCCTCAGTGTGACCGTGCACGATAGGTAACAAAAATTAGGTGATTTTAGATACGCAAATAGATTTCGGCGTTCGCATCTTTGTCATAGGTCATCTCTTTAGACATATTAGTGGTGTTTTCGGTTTACCGAGAATTCTAACGGTCAAATGAGGTCCGAATTGGATGAAATTTTTACAGGGTCACTAAATATATATACCGATCACATTGGCTGGTGTCTATCGATCCTGAGAAGTTTCCTTCATATAGTTGATTTATAATGCGATAGTTTTATTATAAACCTAATATAAAGGTTATGATACATTAGTGGACACTTCGGCGATCGATAACTCTAGTTCAAAAAATGGTTGATTTACACCAGCAGATGTGATCAGTATATATATTTAGGGAACCCGTAAAAATTTCGTCTGTTTTGTACATTGTTTGACCGTCCATACTTACGGTCAACCAAAAAAGAGGAGTTTTGACATATTAAAATCCTCATTAACATGATCTTTGCCAAATGAGTTTCCTTGGTGCGACCGCACACAATCGGTGAAAAACATTAGGTGATTTCAAATATGCAAACGGCTTTCGGTGTTCTCATTTTGATAATGGGTCTTGCTTTTATGACATATTAGTGTTGTTTTCAGTTTCCGACGGTTAAACGAGGTCCAAATTAGATGAAATTTTTACAGGATCACTAAATATATATACCGATCATATCAGATGGTGTCGATCGATCCAGAGAAGTGTCATTCATTCAGTTGCGTCATAATGCGATAGTTTTATTCTAAACCTGATAAAATATGTATGTATAATATTTTAATATTTAGCGGGATCTTACGGGCCGGGCCTTGTTTCGCACCTCTAATCTAAACCCGGTCCTTTACCCATGGAAGCGGGCTTTGTCGCTGGTCGGGCCGGGTAAAAGCCCATCGGGCTTGCGAGCCTCCGTGGGCTTTTCGGATTCGCGGGCTAAATGATGAGGCCTAATTAGACATTTTAAATTAAAATTTATTGATTATTTCATTATTTTAACTACAATATTTCATAAATATTATTAAATTAGTGAAGAAAACGTCATTATTTTAACATACGTAACATTTTAGAAATAAGATTATGATATATATTGTAATATATTATTTAATTTACTATTCTAGATAGTTATATAAAACAAATATTCTAATTACATAATATTTTTTCATTTTAATTATGTCTTATAATGTTAATGGGCCGGCTCGACATGGGTCCGAGCGCAGCCCGAACTCAGCCCGACATAGCTTGAGTTATGGGCCAGACCGTGCTTAATGTTTAAGAAAATAGGCCGGCCTAAACATTACAGGAGCACGATTTTGACCCGCTTAAAATGACGGTGCATAACTTTTAATGATTCGAGCCTCTAACTCCAAATTTCAAGCCCCATGGTAGAGTTGCCGAGCTGACACGAATCAATCGACAAATGCTCTATGCAAGGACAGCCCGAAACTAAGCTGGGTAAAGCATTGGTGGCTGTTTCCTCCTCATCGTCGAAAAAAGTCACGTCTTTGAGGGACATGGTTTTCAAACAGGGCAAACTCACAAACTCAGAACTAGCATATAATTTCACATTCTCCAAACTCAAACTAGTTAAAGATTTCGAAGTCAAAACATCATGGGTAACCAGGAAGTGTACTTAATATAATACTTTCATCCAAATCTTGAAAGTCCAACTCTTTGACACACCTCTCAAATGTGAACTCCATCCATCGTCTTAGCAAAATACGAACGTATACACTGTCGGAGTTGGCTCGAATCCTCAGCTTGTTCAAGTGCGTCTGATCACTGCATCGGCTGAGAGGGTAGGACAACAATCTGAAGAACCGTTATGGTTGGCTAATGTCACGACCCCAAAATTTCAAGTATGAAACTCAAATTTTGATGTTATGAAAAACTCTAAAAAAATCTCAATAAATCGAAATCATTTTAATGTCACAGCGGATCATTACTGAGTTCATAGTACAACTCAGTTAAATTTGTTATTACAAACCAAATTTATAATTCATGCATTATATCAAATGAAAATGGAAAAATCCTCTCAATCCTCACCACAAGATAAAATAAAACAACTTCAAAGTCTTCAGTGTTGTCCGTCGATTCCGCTAATCCACACCTGCGGAATTATCCCCTACACCATCGAATATGTGCACCGGAATTGTAAACACAAACTCGGTAAGCTTTGCAGCTCGTATGAGTAAAACAACAATATAAATCGCATAAAAATATATACGAAAATACATATAGCATCAATCATAAATGCACTCATGAGTCATTGGACGACCCATCTGATTGTCCAATATTAATAGAAAATATATATGCTCATGAGAAATAGGGCAACCCCTCTGTTTACCCAAATGCATTTATAATACGGGTACTCATGAGCGCTGGTACACCTCTGTTACCCCTCATGTTAGTACACCGCCCGACATTCGGCAACCACTTGCTACCCAATATCGAAAATATTGGTACTGATAAGCTCTGGTACACCACTGTTACCCCTCATGTTAGTACCCGGTAGATAGACTAGAGCTCTAACTGTATCATAACTGTCGCTCGGCCAGATAGACTAGAGCTCTAATTGTATCATAACTGTCGCCCGGCCAAGGCTAGGTTCCGACATGCCAACACGTCCGAAGACAGGTCCACAGACAACAAAAACGTTTTAACATAACTCAAGTTAAAAACCATGTGCAAACAATCATCACATGATATTGTACAAATCAAAGTGACATGCTTAAATCCATGCTATAATGAACTTATTCGCAAACGGAAATTATGACAGTATATAATATATCAAACCATAAATATGTACTTATTTTACCATTTATACACATACACAATCCACTATATTATATACATTGTTGAAGGAAAAACACCATTAGTGTGCCTTCGTTAATGCAAATAAAGGAATAAGTTAATGACGTTTATGGTCAACGGATGTAACAGATCAATCACTATTATGTAGCCTTAATTACCATTGTAATTACCATTTATTTCTATTGTAATCTTGACCCCTATATAAAGAGGATTATCAATGAGATGAGTAGACCATTTCATTTTCCCTACAACACGTTATCAGCACGAGGCTTTAACCATTGAGTTTTTCAAAGAAAATGAGAGAGATCAAAACCCTAGCAAAATTCTGCCGCAACCCACCTTTTATTTTCACAACCATTGCTGAAGAAAAAAAAGAACAAAACCAGCAGAAGAAGAAAAATATGTAGAAACCAATTTGTGCTTTGGACACCCAGATTTCCACTATGGGCACCAAACCTAGCCGGCATCGATTTGCTTGGCTACCATCTTCTCCGATCTACCTCCGCCTCGCCTTGCGCAAGTACCAGCAAGGGCAAATCTGAAAAGAATGGCGACTTGCGACTTGAAGCTGCAACGACGACCTGCACCGGCGATCCAGCAGCCCAGCTACGACCCGGTTGTGTGCGACCCAACCTTGGTCGTCCAACCCAGAACGACGGCAAAATTAGCGGCGAAGGCCCAGCGTCGATGACGATCCAACCGGTACCCTGCAGCCCCAACGGTCCGATCGTCCTAGATAGGACGACGCGAGGGTCTTGCCCAAAAGTCGGCCTGCCTCGCCCACCGTTCCACCACAGATCGGCGCCGCATACCACTCTCCTTCTCATTGCGTCGACCCGGATCTGTCAATCCCACCCACCCGCCCGACCTGGATCTACTCGATCTGATCCACGAAAAAAAAAAGGAATTTTTTTTTACTTTTATGGTACATTTGAATTTACTGAGGTAGTAAACTAAAAGGTAATTTTAAAAAATTACCACAAAGTGATTTTTAATTCACTATTTCATTATTTCTGTTTTACCAAAATATTATACGTTAATTATGCAATTTACCATTTAATTATTAACTTTCTACTTATTGTTATGGTAAGTTAAATATATATATATATATGATTAAATGTGACCTAATCATATAATTCTAATTGTTTTGTATGTAGCGTATCACTTACACTACGACGATTAATGCGAGAAATGCGATGATCTAATCGACAATAAAGCAACGTGGAATCATGAGATCAAGAATCGCTTAAATATGCAGTTTATTTGGCAAACTTACAAGTAAGATCTAAATTAGTGTTGCCGCTTTTATTGAATTTCATTCATATAAATGAAATTATATATATTACATGAGTAAAGTACTCTCAGAATATCGTGACATGTTATATGCTATACAGATTTAAATTTATTTTTTAATTTAATTGCTATCATGTAATTGCATCGTAATTTTATGATTTACGTTTTACGCATTATACTGATACATGGTTTTTGGCATGAGTACAATAATTGCCTTAGCCTTGTATATTAGGTAACCATGTTACATGCTATACTTATTATTAAAATTTAATTACTTAGCATGTCATTAAATCGTGATGCTATGATTTACATTTTTAAAAACATTATATATTTATACATGGTCATTGACATGTATCATGAATACGAAAATTGCCTAAGTTTTGTAAATTACTTAACCATGTTAAATAATATGCTCTATTTGTTGCTTATGCTATGTTTATATAATTTTTATAAATCTGTTATTTAACATATGATATGAGCATTGTCATGATAACGAAATTTCATGAGAATTTTATAATTCAAAAACAAAGAGAGGACAAACATATTCTTGTGATAAAGTATTTTCATGAAATATCAAAAAATACGACCATTTCAATTCTTGGTCTTGCAATCCGATTTGTATTTCTTGGAAATTAATTAGATTGTATATCTTTACTGTGATAAAGTATCTTCAAAAGCTCCAAAGTGACCATAATGTATTTTGATATGTTTAATTTTCGTGTAAGTCTATTTAGACTTTTAGACTGCGAAACTAATAAGTCTCGTACTCTATTTACAGTTGGTTAAACCAACACAACATATATTGGACTCTAAAGAATTTGAGTACCAACCTTCCCTAAAAGCCAACCAAGGCTCAACCATGATCGAATTATGCAAACATGTTTCCCTGCACGTAACTTGGAAGCATATTTAAAATCTTGAATGACAAAGAAATGTCTGTCAAGATAAAGAAATGTATTTTAGAAAGAAAAAAAGAGAATAATTCTCAGAACGAACTATGGATAATAATGAAGAAATAACCCTAAAGCAAAGGGCAACTATTATGAACATGTAGATTCATACAAACCGATTCATGGCAATTATAACAATGTACCATTTAAAAAATACATATGGGAAATGAGAGTACGACAATTTGAAAAAGTATATTCAATATTAAACTACGAGGAGAAACGTTCTCAATTTTTAGAGCGATACAACTCGATGTCAATTCAAAATGTTTTAGACTTTGATCACAGTCTGTCACTAATTTTCCAAGATATAATTGTAATGACTATTATATATGCCTAAAATTTCGGTATTGAAGTACCTTTGGATTGGACAAGACCTTGATGCAATTGTTGACATACAACCAAGGTTGTGAATTTTTCTCAAGGAATTGAGAATATTCGAATATTAATTGAGATATACGCGGTTCAATTTTTGGGTTCGATTTTTAATATTTGACTTTGCGAAGTACCGCATAAAGTAAAGCAACTTCACAAAATATTAGTATGACATGAATAACTGAATGCAAATAAATGCATCATGCGATCCCCACAGTAGTACTGAAGAATAATCGTACTATATCCGTGGATAAAATAATAATATTAATAATGATCGCTAATATATAATCCTTCGGGATTCAAAATATACATGCATTATGATATGGAGATATCATTTTACGATTCTATCAAATTACTCTAAAGAATTTGAGTTTATATTCCATTTTCATGTCTTACATATATACTTCATTGGCATTTTATGTAACAAGGGTCAACCTGAGATAATCGAACCCTCATACGTTTTAAATATTTATATCAACGATTTTTTCATGTAAAATGAATAAGTGAGATTACAGTTTACTTCTTTTGCACTATCTCTAATGAATGTGGATTTAACAGAGTATTAGAGAAGTTCATATGTCTATTTAGCAAGTATATATGAAACTGCTTAATATATCCAACAACGTTAAAAGAAATTGACCTTCAGGATTTTGGCATATTTGGGCTTTGACAAGATTTAATGGGATACCCAGGTCGTGATATATGTGTTTGTACATGAAAGGAATTACACCATGACACTCATATTTTTTGGATAAAATAGAAGTAAGAACTAAGGAAACAAAGTACTGTCAAAATCCTTAAATTTATTTTTATGGAGGAATTGAAGATGTAAGTTCATCCCCAGATTTCGTCGCTCCCCTAAGACGGAAAAATGATATTTTTGATGCATAAGTATATGAACTAGCATCATATTATGCTTCTTATATCCATTGTGATTAGGTATGTAAAACTAATCATTCCAATCTTATCAATTTTTTAAAGAAATTTGGATTGAGATCATCCTATGCAAAGGACATGTATTCTCACTGTGTTCAAGGATTGAATCCAACGAAAATTATGTGGATTATTATGTGGATTAATTCAACCAACTTGCGGACACTTTAAATAATTTATAGTGTTGGTTGATGTGTCGACACGCTGGTCACGTGTCATCACACTATTCACTACTAAAACTAATGTTACTTATGCTAGTTACAAACACACTTGGTCTCACGGAAAATGACTAAAGTACTAGTCTTGATATTGGTAAATTGTAATGCGCACTAATCTTTCCATTTATGGTAATGTAATTTTTGCATAAATAACTTATTACTCACTAGTTTTTGGCTATCACCTTAATCATTGTAAAATGAATTACAATCGATAACATCGAAGAATCGAAACATTTGAGCTCGCCAGGATTGACACGGATCTAGAATCCTTGAGTTTAACTAGATTAACCTACGTGCCAAATTGCGATGCCACATCGCATAATGGTGAAGTCAACTAATGTGAGTAAATGTTCTTATTGGAGACGAGCATCCAGATAGTCCGCTATATAGAAACTTTGACAAGCGATCTCTTTTTCCGCTAGATATGTGGAATATCACTTTGATGAGACAGTCTCCCTGTCGTTAGGGAGAGATAAGAACAAAGAATGTTGAAGTGAAACGCCAGGAATTGTCGTGATTTTTCCCCACTGTGTTTCATCTTGATCCCAACTATTGCACAAGTGATGAGATTACATATATTAGCTGCAAATAGGCTTGCAAATTTCAAGGTCCTAAGAAGAGGACATGACGCCACCTAAAAGGAATTGGGCATTGCGTTGCCACCATAGATGGTGGCGCGTTGACACCATAAAGTGGCATAAATGGTGTCATAGGTCGTGGCTCTCCAAGGAAGAGGGGGAGACCACCTTATGTTCGATATATACTCGATTAAAGGAAGAAAGCGAGTTTGGCACAATTGGATCTATTGATCCATAATCTCAAATCCGCCTCATAAGAATTCTTGGATTTTGGTTATCACTTGGGGACGCCTTAGATGTTAGAATAAATCCTTGAATATATAGAGATCTCTACCAAATACAAACCACATGAGGATGTAGGATATTGGGTCTTCATATCGAACCATACTTCGTTGAGAAATAACAACGTAGTAATTTTGGCCCAATGGAAAGAAGCGATCCAGCATGAACTAAAGTTCACTAACAAAGAGATAGGTATTTGGGCAGCTGAAGCCGACACCGCAAGTGTAAACCCTATCATATATCTTGGTTAGGATGCGTATGAGAATTAAGAGTATAGACTCACCTTATGGCGTAAGGTCTCTCACAAACGCACTAGAATCGACTAAGAGAAAATATTCTTTTGTAATAGACTATAAAGAGATATTCTCGTAATGGAAGTCATTGCACTCCACTACTTTATCAGTTTGGTAGTTTCCGAAAAACTGACAAATGCAGCTTATAAATGGTGAAATAAGGTTGCTCTATGGGGATCGAAATTAATAGATATACATGAAAGTCATAGAACAAACTTTATCCACCCAAGAAATGGTTCTAGATCACGTAGCGTTACAAAAGGAATTGAAACGTTCACGAAGTAAAATACTTGATTATGAATAGGGATAATATGTGTTATGTCATTGCGTATTCAATATGGAGTTGCAAAGTCTTTTGATGAACTAAAAAGATGTCGCCATTACAAATCCTAAGTCAAGAATGAAAAAGATCATTGGGAAGACACAGTCTCAAAATGGATCTTGAGGACTGTAATATTGATGATAAAACCATCAATCGGCTTTTTAAGTACTCTAAAGGTTAAAAGTGAGGCTTACATAGCTCCCAGGATCAGTCGAAGTCTTTAAAGATAGATCCGTTTTCGTCTAATTGAAAGATGATGAATAAGTGTTGGGAAATGAGATTCCCTATACAAGTGCAAAGACGCATTATTGCACTTAACACAATATACTTGACTCGACCTCTCATTCATTGTATACTTTAGCGCCCACGCAAACAACAATTCCCAAAGGTTTAGGTTTATAGTCCCTATAAAGAAAAGATAAAACAACATGATAAAAATGAATTATATTCACGTCGTTACACATTTGGCGTAAAAAAATACGTACCAAATAAGATGCATCATTAAATATGCAAAAGTTATCATAACTCTCATGATTAATGTAAAGATCAGGGGGAGGTGCAAACATCAGAGGGAGTCTAGCACATATATGTTTATCTTAAATGTAATAGGTGCGTTGTGATCTTTTCTCCTTCAACCAAGGTTTTATTTTCTCCCATTGGGTTTTGTTACTTGGTAAGGTTTTTAATGAGGCAACATCTTATGCACCATTATATTTTTAAACTTGGCACAAGGGGGAGTGTTGAAGGAAAAACACCATTAGTGTGACTTCGTTAATGCAAATAAAGGAATAAGTTAATGACGTTTATGGTCAACGGATGTAACGGATCAATCATCATTATGTAGCCTTAATTACCATTGTAATTACCATTTATTTCTATTATAATCTTGACCCCTATATAAAGAGGATTATCAATGAGATGAGTACACCATTCCATTTTCCATACAACATACATTTCTTAGTTCATTCTTTTTAATTAAGCGTAATTATGAATCTCCGCAAGGGTAAATTCGTCACTGTGAGATTTTACTCATATTATATTCCTGAGCGTAATTTCCACAATTCTGAACCCGAATATTTTACTTGTTGTGTTGATCACCTAGAATAGATAAGAAGTGAATTTAGAAGCGTTACGTAAAACTTTAAATGCCAAAACAGTGATAATGTTTTACTGCTCAGCAATTTCTGGTTTTTACGAAATTACTGTTCAGGTAATTACTATTCACGTCTTACTGTACAAATACATATTTATTACGTATTACTGTACGAGTAAATACTATTTACGTATTTCTGTACGTGTACATATTATTTACGTATTCATGTACATCCATGTACTATTCAATCGTAAATACTGTCTCAGTAAATAATAATTGCCGATTTACCCTTCAGAAATTATTTTTACAATTACTGTACGAAAAATAATTTTACATTCACCGTACTTAAAATAAATTTACATTTACTGTACATAAATTATTTTTTTACATTCACCGTACGTAAAATAATTTTACAAAAATTAATGTTCACGCGCCGCCGTACGTGGCGGCGCGTGGGGTACATGCGCCACCGTCGGCAGCCGTGCGTGGCGCTCACGTGCCTTCCCACAGTGGCAGCGCGTGGAGCTCACGCACCATTCCAACCGGCTCGCGTGGCTTGCCACCGCCGCGTCAAAACCCATCCATTTTCTCTCCTCTTCCCCTCCACGACCCAAGGCCGCCTCCTACCCTCCTCCCCTTCCCTCACGTGCCGCCTAAGGCGCTGGTACCTTCTCCATTCCTTCCTCCTCCGAATCTCCTCAAATCTCCATTAATTCAACCCAAAATTCATCCATAAGCATCACAACCATCAAATTGAATGCTTCCTTACCTAGATGGTGCCCTAGAATGGCCGGAGGACTCGAGATGCCGGCAGAGTCGAAATCGAGTAGCTGCGATTGCAATTTGAGCTCGCCGTTGCTCCGTTGGTGGCACTGGGAAGGCGGTGTGGCGGAGGGGAATGAGCGTCGAGGAACTGCGTTGCCGGATGCAGAAAATCGCAAGAAACTCGGTTGTGGCGCGGGCTTCACTGCGGCGAACGGAGGAGTGTCGAGCTCGAGGTCCGATGCGGAGGGTCGTGCGATGCTTCTAGGCTAAGTGGTCAGACTCACGGTGGCGCAGGGGAGGAGATTGTCGGAGAATTTTTGCAGAGGGAGGGAGAGACCGGGGAGAGAGGGAGAGAGAAGAGAGAGAAAGAGGAGGGAGGCGGGTGAAGAGAGAGAAAGGGTTTCCGAAAATGGAAACCCTAATCTCCAAAATTCCCTTTTTGTACCCACTTCCAAAATCGGAAACTAACTTATGTCGTTAATAACTTTCACGTAGGATGTTCGATTAGAACGCGTGACATGTCCACGAACTCGTATCAACGAGCTCTTCAACGAGCTCTTCAACGAGCTCTACAACTTTCGTGAAGGACGTTTTCGCAAACGAATGACGGAGTAAAAGTCGATTCTCACGTTGCGGAAATGTAACGTTTTTCTAAATAAGATTTACGATAACGGTTCCGATTTCGATTTACAATGTCGCGAGGCGAAACATTGCGGTTTATTAATCGTACAAAGTTTATAAAATTTCTACCAATTCAAATGAATCGATAACGAAAGATCGGGTCATTACAATCTACCCCCCTTCAAGAAATTTCGTCTACTCAACAAACAGTTGTGGATATCTTGCCTTCATATTAGACTCTAGTTCCCAAGAGGCATCACCCTTGTCATGATGGCTCCACAACACTTTGACTAACTCTACTTTTTCCTTCGGAGCTTCTTTGTGGATCTATCCAAAATACGAATCGGCTCAATAACAAATGTGACATTTTCCTTCACCTCTATGGTGCTATAATCGATTACATGCGACTTATCTGGTACGTACCTCCTCAACATTGAAATGTGGAAGACGTTGTGAATGCCCGACATGCTAGTAGGCAAGGCTAGTCGATATGCTAGTTCTCCTACCTTCTCGAGAATCTCAAAGGGCCCAACATACCGCGGAGGCAACTTTCATTTCTTGCCAAATCTCACTACACCTCTCATAGGTGAGACTTTTAAGAACACATGATCACTGATCTCGAAGTCCACATGTCTCCTCTTTAAGTCTGCATAGCTCTTCTGTCTACTCTGTGTGGTTCGGATCCTATCTCGAATGATCGAGATCTTCTCTGTGGTTTCTTAAACCACCTTTGGGCCCATCAGTGCTTCATCACCAACTTCGGCCCAACAGATAGGTGATCGACATGGCCTACCATAAAGAGCCTCATAAGGTGCCATGCCGATGCTAGAATGGTAATTGTTCTTGTAGGCAAACTCAATCAACCTCAAATGATCCTCCCAACTACCTTTAAAATCCAGCACATAAGCTCTCAACATATCCTCCATCACCTGATTCACCCTTTATGTCTGTCCATCAGTTTGAGGATGAAAAACAGTACTCATATCCAAGGTAGTACCCATAGCCTTATGCAAACCATCTTAGAACTTCGACGTGAAACGTGCATCTCGATCAGAAACAATAGAAACATGAGCTCCATGAAGTCTCACTATTTCATCGACATATAGTTTCCCTAGCACATCCACAGTATACTTCATTGACACTGGAAGAAAATGTGCCGACTTCGTCAACCGATCGACAATCACCCATATCGCATCGTGACCCTTCTTAGACTTAGGCAGTCCAATCACAAAATCCATAGATATCTGTTCCCACTTCCAAAGAGGAATAGTCAATGGTTTCAACGTGCCAGCTGGTCGTTCATGTTCTGCTTTCACTTGCTGACGCGTAAGACACTTTGATACAAATTCAGCCATATCTTTCTTCATCCCGTTCCACCAGAATTGCCTGCATAGGTCCTTGTACATCTTGGTGTTCCCTAGATGAACGGTATAACGAGATTGGTGTGCCGTACGAAGAACCCCCTCCTTGAGATCAGTACAATCTGGAACACACAATCTTGTCCCAAACCTCAACCCTCTATCGGGTCCAACTCTCCACTCGGAAGGACATTCATCAAGCGTATCTACTACAAGGTCTGCTAACTTAGCTTGTGAGAATTTATCTTGTGCGTGACCTTATATGATCCTTTAGATTAATGTAGGTTACACAGAGACACTACTAAGAAAGACCTTTGGTTCTCCTTCCAATGGTACCAAGTCAAATTCCAATGCAGTTTCGAGCATAAACCATTCTTGAACCATAAGAGAAGCCATCACACATCTCGGTTTCCTGCTCAAGGCATCGGCCACCACATTTGCTTTCCCAGGGTGATACTCCAAGGTGAAGTCATAATCCTTGAGGAGTTCCATCCATCTCTTCTGCCTCATATTCAATTCTTTCTGTGAGAATAGATACATCAAACTCTTATGATCAGATAATAGTTGAAATTTCTCACCATATAAGTAATGTCTCCAAATCTCAGGGCAAAAACAACTGCAGCGAGCTCTAGATCGTGAGTGGGGTAGTTTTTCTAATGGATTTTTAACTGTCTAGATCCATACGCAACAACTCCTTCATGCTGCATCAACACACAACCCAAGCCTTGGAGCGAAGCATCACTATAAATGACATAACCGCCCCCACTAGAGGGAATCGTCAACACTGGAGCAGTTGTCAAGCTGGTCTTTAGTTTGTTGAAGGCCTCCTCATATGCTTCTGTCCACACAAATTGAACATTCTTCTTGGTCAATGACGATGCAATACTAGAAAACCCTTCGATAAACCTCCGGTAGTAACCTGCCAAACCCATGAAGCTACGAATCTCAGTAGGGTTCTTCGGGCGACTCCAACTCTTCACTGCCTCCACTTTTGATGAGTCTACTAATACTCCATCTTTTGAGACTACATGACCAAGGAACTTGACTTCTTCCTTCCAGAACTCACACTTCTCGAGTTTGGCATACAAACTTGCTTCTTTTAAGGTATGCAACACCGTTTTTAAGTGCACCACATGCTTTTCTTGAGACTTGGAGTATATCAGAATGTCATCCACAAACACTACAACAAACTCATCCAAGTACGGGCTAAAGATTTGGTGCATTAAACTCATAAAGACAGCTGGTGCATTGGTCAGGCCAAAGGGCATGACCACAAACTCATAGTGTCCATACCGGGTCCTAAAGGCTGTCTTCGATATATCTTCTTCCTTCACCCTGAGTTGATGGTAACCGGATCTCAAATCAATCTTAGAGAACACCGTCGCTCCTTTAAGTTGATCGAACAAATCATCAATCCTAGGCAAGGGATACCTATTCTTGATAGTCACCTTGTTCAGTTCCCTGTAGTCCACACATAACCGCAGAGAACCATCTTTCTTTTACACGAACATAACCGGTGCACCCTAAGATGAGACGCTAGGTCTAATGAACCATTGGTCTAATAGTTCATCTATCTGCACCTTCAACTCATTAAGTTCGTTTTGTCCCATTCTATAAGACGCCTTTGACACTGGTGCCGTACCAGATACCACATCTATGCAGAGATCCACAACTCTTCGAGGAGGTAACCTTGTTATCTCTTGGAACACCTCACTATACTCAGATACTACCACGATGTCTGTAATAGTTACTTTCTGATCTACAGATTCCACATGTGCCAAAACTCCTGTTCTCATGGCGTTATCTGACTTGAGGTAACGATAACGAAACACTGGTTCTCTAGTCCTATGGAAGAACACCACCATGTTAAAGCAATCAATCAATGCGTGCTGTAGCCTCAACCAATCGATTCCTAGGATCACATCATAAGTGTGGTCCAGAATCACTATCAAAGAAGCAGAGAATTCTCTACCTCCAATCACAATAGGTCAAGCCTTGCAGATTGTCTACAGTTCAAGGGACACTCCAAGGGGTGAAGTGACACATAAAGAGTTTCCAAGAGGTGTAGGAATCAATCTTAACATCTCCACTACCGAACTAGAAATAAATGAATGTGATGCTCCTATATCAAACAGTACTCTAGCAAGGTAGTCAAAAATAGATAAGGTACCTTTCACTCTTGTGTCCCGCTGACCCACTGCGAACACTCTAGTTTGGCCTGCTAGTAACTGTCTATGCTGATGTTCTTGTCTACCCTCCAGAGATCGGGTACAGTCTTTAGCCATATGTCCCGCTTGCCCACACTTATAGCAACATGTTCTCTTTGATTTCGGACAGGTTGTGGCGTTAGTACGCCGCCCGACATTGGGCAACTATTTGCTACCCAATATCCAAAATATAGGTACTCATATGCGCTGGTACACCACTGTTACCCCTCATGTTAGTACCCGGCAGATAGACTAGAGCTCTAACTGTATCGTAACTGTCGCCCGGCCACGGCTAGGTTCCGACATGCCAACACGTCCGAAGACAGGTCCACAGACCACAAAAATGTTTTAACATAAATCAAGTTAAAAACCATGTACAAACAATCATCACATGATATTGTACAAATTAAAGTGACATGGTCAAATAAATAAATATCCATGCTATAATGAACTTATTCGCAAACGGAAATTATGACAGTATATAATATATCAAACCATATATATGTATTTATTTTACCATTTATACACATACACAATCCACTATATTATATACATATCTTAGTTCATTCTTTTTAATTAAGCGTAATTATGAATCTCCGCAAGGGTAGATTCGTCACTCTGAGATTTTACTCACATTATATTCCTGAACGTAACTTCCACGATTTGGAACCCGAATCCTTTACTCATTGTGTTGATCACCTAGAATAGATAAGAAGTGAATTTAGAAGCGTTACGTAAAACCTTAAATGCCTAAACAGTAATAATGTTTTACTGTTAAGCAATTTCTGGTTTTTACGAAATTACTGCTCAGGTAATTACTATTCGCGTCTTACTGTATAAATACATACTAATTATGTATTCATGTACGAGAACATACTATTTACGTATTTCTGTACGTGTACATATTATTTACGTATTCATGTACATTCATGTACTATTCCATCATAAATATTGTCTCAATAAATAATAATTACCTATTTACCCTTCAGAAATTATTTTTACAATTACTGTACGTAAAATAATTTTACATTCACCGTACGTAAAATAAATTTACATTTATTGTACGTAAATCATTTTTTTACATTCACCGTACGTAAAAATAATTTTACAAAAATTAATGTTTGAAAATCACTGTTCACGCGCCGCCACACGTGGTAGCGCGTGGGGTACACGCGCCACTCGAACCGGCTCGCGTGGCTTGCCACCGCCGCCCCAAAACCCATCCATTTTCTCTCTTCTTCCCCTCCACGGCCCAAGGCCGCCTCCTACCCTCCTCACGCGCCGCCTAAGGCGGCGGTACCCTCTCCATTTCTTCCTCCTCTGAATCTCCTCAAATCTCCATCAAGTCAACCCAAAATTCATCCACAATCACCACAACCATCAAATTGAATGCTTCCTTACCTAGATGGTGCCCTACAACGGCCGGAGGACTCGAGATGCCAGCGGAGACGAAATCGAGCAGCTGCGATTGTGATTTGAGCTCGCGGTCGCTCCGTTGGTGGCACTGGGAAGGCGGTGTGGTGGAGGGGAATGAGCGTCGAGGGCTTGCGTTGCCAGAAGCGAAGTTCGAGCGGCGTCGAAAATCGCAGGCGGCTCGGTTGTAGCGCGGGCTTGACGGCGGCGAACGGAGGCGTGTTGAGCTCGGGGTCGGATGCGGAGGGCTGTGCGATGCTTCTAGGCTAGGTGGTGAGAGTCACGGCGGCGCAGGGGAGGAAATCGTCGGAGAAGTTTTGCAAAGAGATGGAGAGATCAAGGAGAGAGAAGAGAGAGAAAGAGGAGGGAGGCGGGTGAAGAGAGAGAAAGGGTTTCCGAAAATGGAAACTAAAATCTCTAAAATTCCCTTTTTATACCCACTTCCAAAATCGGAAACTAACTTCCGTCGTTAATAAGATTCACGTACGACATCCGATTAGAACGCGTGACATGTCCACGAACTCGTATCGACGAGCTCTACAACTTTCGTGAATGAAGTTTTTGTAAACAAACGACTGAGTAAAAGTCGATTCTCACGTTGCGGAAACGTAACGTTTTTTTAAATAAGATTTCCGATAACGGTTTCGATTTCGATTTACAATGTCGCGAGGCGAAATATTGCGGTTTATTAATCGTACAAAGTTTATAAAATTTCTACCAAGTCAAATAAATCAATCCCAAAAAATCATGTCATTACAGCTAAAGTATTCCTCGTCGAGATCGCTGACAAAGAACGAAGGCCAGAGAGTCGACCATTGCTTCGAAACAGTGTTGGCCTGGGCGGCGAGGTCCATTGGAAGGAAGGAGAGTATTCTCTCTATGACGTTGTCAGGTAAGTAAGGGATGAAGGCAGCGGCGGTTTGGCGGTTCGGAGCATCGTATGTGGTCTTTAGGTTTTTTATTTTTTTTTACCTTGGAGGTGAAATTTGGACGGGTCCCATACCTATATATATACGACGTTTATGGTCAAGTTGAGGCAATTTTTGCTAAATTTAAGAGGCAAAAGAATGACAATTATGGTCAACATTACAAAATAAGGCAAGAATGCTTGTCCCCCAATTCGAGATTTATAAAAAGATCTAAGGGATACAAAGCATCAAGAGGAAAGAAAAACAGTGATAAACCAGTTTTGACAGCAATAATGCCAAACGTGAGGAGTCTAGCAAAAAGAAAGAAAGCCACATAATTTAGGGAAACAAAACCCACAAAACCCAACCATGAGCATTAGTAGTTATATATCAATTGCATCATAAAGCAATAAGATCACTGACAATTGAAAATGTGGATGCTAAATTTACTTGGACAATTCGGCAATTCTCTCCATTCACCGTACACAATATACCGTGAAGATAGATAAATTGCATCATGGGCCTAGCCAGCAACAAGTTTGATACAAGTTAAAACAACTACAGTCATGGAACTGCTAGCCAGTCGAGAGTTCTACAAGCAGCAAATTGAATCCGTGGTAGCATAAACTGGAAGTGGAAGGCCGTGATATGGTAAAGTAGACAGACGGAGAAGAGGCCCCCCACACTCTTGAAATCATGAAACGACGAGCATGCTGATGATATGTTCAAATTTCTTCCATTCAAACAGTTTGCAAAGAGACTGAGATGAGAGCATGAATTTCAATTTGCTGATCAGCCTTGCACTGGATCGCATCCGAGAGTTAAAGACTGAACTTCAATTTTCTGCTCTGTGAAGTACACATAACATTAGCTCATTTACATATATGAAAGAGAAGGCATCTCTAAATTAATCTCAAAATGCAGAGGGACTATCACTCAAGAAGTACATATATAAAGCTGGTAGAACACAAGAACCTTCGAGATATGGCCATTTCAAGATATTAGAACCCCGTCTCCTCCTACCCAAGCTTTTTTGGTCAGCAGACTTTTAAACTCCAACAGAATCAAATTCCAACATCAAATAACCTCCTAAGCTCCCGTTGCTTTCCTAACTTAACCCGCTGAGGCTAAAGCTAGCTAACCAAATATTCCACTTTGAGTAATTAAGCTAGTCAAGATTCATAAAGTACCAAAGGATGAGGAATTCAGGAAATTCGGTTCAAATTAAAAGTAAATTTTAGTTTTAATCTAACTTTTGGAACAATTGCGTGTAATGTTAGAACTTTGAAGTATGAAGCTACAAACTATAAACAGCAACAAACAAATTCAAAGTGAAATTTGTGTATATTACCTCAGCCTCATCAGTATATAGTGTCACTTCTTCCGAGCAATCGAAGACTTCCAGAAAATCTCTCAAAGCCGAATAATATTCAATGGACCATTCGGTCTCCGGAACTATGATTATAGCCTTTTTTTTAATTTGCAGGAGCTTCCACAAAATGGACCTTGGCCTTCAGATATCCGCTAAACGCAAACCAGTACAGATTTGGAGTGTAAAACAAACTCTTTTGTAGCAATTCCTCAACTAGAGGTGTTTCAACCCCTTGCTAGAGATGTCCACATGTTTCAAGCTTTCACATTCCCACAAGCTTATACCGAAATGTTTAGGACAGGTACAATCAGAATACAACCTAAAATACCCCCAAATAATGACAGTGCATAATTTCCAAGGATTGCAGACTGTCACTTTGGAAGTTAAGGAAGCTAAGTTCACATTTGTTCAACGACAAATGCTCGATTCTAGGACACCCCGAAATAAGGCCCGAGATGGCATGCATAGTATCAGTCTACACTAGCGTTATTGGTAGGAATGGTAGAACCGTAGAAGTTCCAACCAATAACATTTATTACAATTGCAGTATCTACAACAATAGCCATCTCAATCCATGCCTAGGTTCCAAGAAGATTGCCGGAGTTTTAATTAACATGCTCGCTAACACTACCAGATCCGGATCCTTTTCCACGCCTTTATCATATGCACGGAATCCACAGATGCACCCCAAACCAAGAGCTAACAGAATATGTTCCATCTTCATTGATAAGCCAGACCGGCACATCCCCTCTACTACGATCACACAACGGTATGCCAAGACACTGAGATCAAACCATAGACTTCAATTTGGTGAGCTTTGCCATGGATGAAATCCAAGCACAATGATTGGAACATGAACTCTTAACAGCCCTGGGAAGAAAACAAAACATGAACTTAATGGCAAATACAATATGGAAAGGAATCCCCAATTTAATCTCAAAACGTGTAGCTCATGCAAATAAGGAATTCTAAATCAGGCAGACAAATCATTGTCAATAGTTAAGACTTAAGAGGTCTACAATAATCCTTTAAAAAGAAAAAAGTAACCAACATCATTAACAATCTTTTAAACTTGAAGTGAACATTTTTCAATAGTAACTCTACAGAAAAATTACACACATTTATCCATATTTAGTCCTCAGTCATTGTCAACATTCTCGATGTCAATCATGTTATCATCATTGTCATTATGGTCCAAATCATCATCATTGCTCCTCGTCAGCAATATTCTCGTCACCACCATTGTCGTCATAATTATCATATTCGTCATCGTAGATTAGAAATGGTAGAATTTCAGCAGATGGTGCCATCCAAATCAATGATGGTCTCAAACAATATTCTACATCCCCCAATGGAGCAGGAAAGTATAGCTGCAGCTGCTTAATACTAGATAATGGGGGAGACAATTCCACTCTGCAATGCTCGGGTATTAACACACCCTACAAGTCATTGACACCAAACAATAAAAGATTGCGATATGCACACGTCAACTATAACTTCTTTATTCACATTTCACCTTCCTGTATAAGAGATTCCAATTGAAATGCTCACATTTACCAACAAAAAACCAGCGTTTTAACTAATACATGTCCTGTCTTAGGTCAGATTAGGCAACCTGACCGTTTTAGGATCCTCTTTAACATTTACAGAACTTCAAACACCAACAGAACCAAATCAAGGGTTTTTTTTTTTTCAATATGAAAATTCCTCCTAAGCCTAGGTTTCGTTGTGTTTCTCTAAAGTTATATAATCAAAAACACTTCTACTTTCAGAGTTTCAGTACAGTAGACGAGTCTAAATTCATAAAGTATCAAAACATAAAGAAAACATGCAACTAGGATAAAATTAGAAGTTGCTTTTTTTGACAGTCCAACTGTAATAAATAAATTATGTGCAATGTTAGAGATAAGAGAGTCCAAACAATACAAGCAGCAAGAAAAGAACAGAAGAAGATATCAAATATATCACCTCTGGCTCTGCAATGTGTATGTTCACTCTTTTAGAGCAATCGAAACTTTCGAGAAAGTCTCTCATAGCAGAATAAAATTCAATTGGCCAATCCGTCTACCTAACTCGTATGGTAGCCTTAACTAAATAGAGCGGAACTTCCACAAAATGAACCTTGGTCTTGAGATATCCACTAAACTCAAAAGCATCCAGATTTGGAGTGCAAAACGAATTCTCCATAGTTTCTAGGCAATCATGCAATAAAAGCAGTTTCAACATTTTGCAAGAGATGTCCAAATATTTCAAGCTACAACATTCCCTCAAGACCATTTTCTTGTGTAATTTACAGGTACAATCCAAATAGTATGTAAACGACTCAAGATTCTTGGCAGTAACTGAGATATCGGAAGAATGACAATGCATAATTTTCAAAGATTTCAGACAGTCAGTTGAAATTTCAAGCTGCAAGGTAGATCAGTAGCCTAGCCTACATGTATCAATGGACAAATGCTCGATGGAAGGACACCCTGAAAGTAAGCTGGCAAATCCACATCTGGATACAAACGTCACGTCTTTAAGGGACATGGCTTTCAACAAGGGTAGGCTCACAGGACCTTTAGTAATTCTTGAACTTGCATACACTCTCACATTCTCCAAATTCAAACTGGTTAAAGATTGCAGAGTTAAAACGTTCCCCCTTATCCGGTAGCAACGATTCTCACTCAAATCTCGAAGATCCAACTCTTTGACACATCTCTCGATTGCCAACTCAACCCAATCACGTACCAAATCAGAGCCGAACCCACGGAAACTACATCGAATCCTCAACTTCTCCAAGAGCCTCTGTTTCCTGCAATGTCTGAGAGAGTGGCGCAACAAGTCGAGGAAACGTCGTCGTTTGAAACAGGCTTCGCAGTTGATGGGATCGCCCTCGTCGAGATCGATAACAGGGAAACAAGGCAGGAGGGCTTTCCACTGCTTCGAAACGGCGGTGGCCCGAACGGCGTCTTTCAGCGGAAGGAAGGAGAGGATGTTTTCGACGACGGTGTCGGGTAAGTAAGGCAAGCTCGTAGCGGCGGCAGTCTGGCCGTTATCGCCAACATCAACATCCTCTTCTTGCATGCGCCTTACGAGCCTTCTCCTGCTTCTGCTTCTCCACATGTTTTCGGTTTGTTCGGCGGAGGTAGTGAGGTAGGTCAGGTTTTATCGAAGTCGAGAAAAAAGCTTTTACATTTTATCAACGAAATAGTTGGGTGTATTGCAGAAATTTTAGATTTCTGTTTACTTGGACAGAAGTTTAAAAACAAACCGAATAATTAGAGCAACTCTGACGACTTATCTATATCATCGATTAAACCAGCGATATTGATAAGAGCAAGGAATGAAATATGGGTGACAACAGAAATATCGATATTTAAAAATTAAAAATTTTGTTTTAAAATAAATAATTAAGTAAATTGATGAAAATTTATATAAAAATATGAAAATTTCATTCATGAAACTTTGAGAAATGTTTATTTGATCAATTATCTACTATATGTCATAAGAAATTATTATATAACTATTAATTTATAGTGAATTATAATAATTTGAAGTGAAATAATAGTTGAATATTATTAAAAATCTACTTAATATATATATATATATTTACCTAAAGTGAGACTAGTTTATCACGCCTTATTTACATATAATACATTAAACATTAAATTACATGAGAGATTAAGAACCACATAAAGGATCTATGAGTTACAAAATTTTCACTATTTTCATCATGTTTTTGAGTAAAATCTTGAATATATTGTGAAGAATAGTCATTAAATGATACCTCTCATTTTTAATTTTACATATATTGATTTATATGCCAACCATATGAGTCGTGAGTGATTAACTATGGGTTGTGCTACTGGTAGTTCCCGTTTGAATCAAGCATTTCTCAACTTTGACCATAACAATTTTGTGAAGATTGTGCATCAAATTGTGTCAATATGTTTTCACTTGATTGCATCTCATTAGAGAATAAATATAGTGGATAAGGCATGTTGCATTTTCCCCATAAGGGTAAAGTCCATCATTACTTCCTCCTAGACCAAAGGGGTTCGATTCCCTTCAACAACTAGTTCGTTTTATTTCAATTTTAGTTGAATGTTGAGACATGTAATGCAATATATAATAAAATATCGACTTTTATTTCGTCACTCGGTTGTGAAAACTTCCTTCACGAAAGTCGTAGAGCTCGTCGATACGAGTTTGAGGACACGTCATGCGTTCGAATCGGACATCGGACGTGAAAGTTATAACGTCAGAAGTTAGTTTCCGATTTTAGAAACGAGTATAAAAATGACATTTTTGTGATTAGGGTTTCCATTTCTGGAAACCCTTCTCTCTCCTCTCACCCGCGCCTCCATCCTCTCTCTCTCTCCCTCCCTCACTGCCCACCGGCGATCTCCCTCACCGACCGGCCGTGTCACACACCGCCAGTCTCAAGACCACCGAACGGCCCATCTCAACTATTCTGGAGCTCGCCGCCGTGAAGCATCACGAACGTCGCCAAGATTGTTGTGTTTTCCTCCGCCGCATCAAAGCTCATCTCCGGTGGTTTTCATGCTCGAATCGAGGTGAGGTTAGCCTAGGTTGGTTGTTGTGATGATGTTGTTAAATTCTTGAATCGATTTGTGGTGTTTTGGTGGAGATCGAAGAATTGAGAAGGTGGGGAGGATACCGCCGCCATAGGCGGCGCGTGTGGGTGCGTGGAGGGGGTAGGAGGCGGCGTGAGGCCGTGGAGAGGTAGAGGGGAAGAAATGAGGGATTTTGGGGGCGGCGCGTGAACAGTGTTTTCAAAGGGTAAAATTGTATTTTTTTTTTACGTGCAGTAAATGTAAAAGTGATTTACGTACGGTAAATGTAAATTTATTTTTACATACAGTAAATGTAAATATAAATTACTTTCAGTAAATGTAAAAAGTAATTTCAAAAGGGTAAATCAGTATTTAATATTTACTGAGACAGTATTTACATTTAAATAGTATTCGTACATATAGAAATACGTAAACAGTATGTACACGTACAGGGATACGTAATTAATGTGTATTTTTACATAATTACGTGAACAGTAACCCCGTGAACAGTAAATTCATAAAACCAGAAATTGCTGAACAGTAACTTATTATTACTGTTTTGGCATTTAAGGTTTACGAAACGATTCTAAATTCTTTTCTTATATTTTCAAGGTGATCTATAAATCAAGGAAATGAATTACCTTCGGAAATTGTGGAATTGCGCTCGAGTTGATAAGGTGAGTAAAAATCTCACATATTTACGAATCTACCCTTGCGGAGATTCAAGATTATGCAGAATTTTAAAGAATGAAATATGACATGTATATGATATAGTGGAATATTTATATATTTGTATAAATGGTAAATATGTACATATATATATAATTTGTTATATTATATACTGTTATTATTTCTTTGTGAATATGTCATTTTGATGACGAGATTTATATATCGAGCATGTGATTTGATTCGCACAATATGAGGTGATGATTATTGTATGTAGTTTTAACATGGAGTTTGTTAAAACGTTTTGTCTTCGGACGTGGTTATGAAATATGACATGTATATGATATAGTGGATTATATATATATATATATATATTGTATAAATGGTAAATGGGTACATATATATATAGTTTGCTATATAATATACTGTTATGATTTTATCTTAATTATGTCATTTTGATGACGAGATTTATATATCGAGCATGTGATTTGATTTGTACAATATGAGGTGATGATTATTGTATGTGGTTTTAACATGGAGTTTGTTAAAACGTGTTTATGTCTTCGGATCAGTCTTCGGACGTGTTTGGCAAGTCTGAAACCTAGGCTTTGGCAGGGCGAAAGTTACGATACAGTTAGAGCTCTAGTCTGTTTGCCGGAGTACTGCATGTGAGGTAACAGATGGATTGTCGGCTCATGAGTACTCATATTTTTGGATGTTGGGTAGCAGGAGGTTGCCCAATATCGGCGGTGTACTACGTGAGGGGTAACAGATGTGTACCAGTGTTCATTAGTACCCGTATTATAAATGCATTTGGGTAACCAGAAGGGTTGCCCAATTTCTCATGAGCACATCATTTCATATTTTTGGGACAACCAGATGGGTCGTCCATTGACTCATGAGTGCATTTATATTTGTTGAATGGTGGATTTTCGTATATATTGATATGCGATTTATATTTTCATTTTACTCATACGAGCTGTAAAGCTTACCGGGTTGTGTTTACAATCCCGGTGCACCAATTCAATGGTGTATGAGATAATTCTGCAGGTGTTGATTAGTGGAGATCGAGGGACAACTCTGAAGACTCAAAGTTGTTCATTATTCTACTTGTGGTGAGGTTTTTATTGTGGATTTGTGTGTGAGAACTTGTGAGGATTTATTTGTGGGTTTTGTGAGAGATTGTGAGGATTATTACATTTCCATTTTTATGTAATGTTGGATTATAAATTTGATTTGTAATAATTGGTTTGTCTGAGTTGTATTGTGAACTTAGTAATGATCCGCTGTGGCATTTAATATGATTTCGATTCATTGAGATTGTTTTTGTGTTTCACGACTTTGAAATTTTGAGTTTTTATGCTCGAAATTTTGGGGTCGTTACACATAAGTTGGGACTGATTGAGTTTGTTGATCCCCATGCACATGTTGCGCAGGTTTTTTTGACGATATGACCAGTATTGCTAGATGTATGCGCACATGAGCCTGCTTTAATATTTAGTCTCTGTGTTTTTTGTGACTCGGCATGTTAGGTCCATTTGTAACAAAAAAAAAAAGCAGTTGCTTCAGCTACAAAAAACGCTAGGAAAGCATCGAATTGCATTATGGTCTCGAAGAACAAACGTCATTGTAACGTGGCCATTCGAAACAGATCCATCCAAATTGAGCTTAACTTTCCACATTTTTTTCAAAGAATTAGAAGAAAGAAAAACATGACTAGTGGATCAGCCACGAGACACTTCTAATAGTAAACTTTCCATTGTTGTTTGGTTCCCAGACAAATTCATCAGGTCTGGATGGCCTTTAATAGGTATGGGAATTGCTTGTACAGAACTTACAATATCATGAGGCAGTAATTCAACTAGTTGATTCGTATCCCACCGTGCATTTGGATTAAATGAGACACTCTCATGTTCAAGTCTAACTCATGTATTGGGTTTTCCTGGAGTAGATATAATAAAGGGTAAAGGAAAACCTAATTAAAATATCAAAAAAGAATGGAGTTTCCATCACCAACGATCCATTGAAGGCCATCCATAAGAACAATCCTTGCACCAAGAATGCCCTTCCAAGCGAGGGAATTTGTAGATTTTTATAGCAACTGTAAACAAATGAGAATTACACAAATACTTCCTAGTTACTAACTAAACCCACCAAATATGAGGTTCTGTAATAACCTTCCAACCTAGTTTAGCTAAAGCAGCTCTATACAAGAGGGCAGCTTATCTCATCCCCAGCCCTCCTAATTCTTTAGACAAAGTAGCTTGAGATCAAATCAAACCTACAATGGCACGGGAATTTCCTCAGAAAAACTGCCTACTTTCTTTATCAAATCGATCTAAATAACGCTTAGGACATTTTAAACTAGATAAGATGTGGTTGTACATACCTGAAAAAAATGGCTTTTACTAAAGAGGCTTCTTGGTAGGTTCAGAGGATGCTTCTTCTTTTTTCTTTTTCTTGAAAAAAAAAACCAAAATTCCAAATGTACTTGAGCCTTTCAAGTAAATGAGATCCCTCACCATAGGAATATAAATGAAAGATATTATCTTAAAACCCCAAATGAAATACTCTAGAGGACGAAATATTAGCAAAACAGTAACCTACAATTTATCCACAGGGTTTAGGGAAACAAAAGCCACAGCACCATTGCACATTTGCACCAGCCATGAGCTGTCATGTGAAAGAGAAAGGCATATCCATAACATTTGCATTTAACAGAACATACTTGTCCAGGTTTCTATTTCTTTGAAAAAAAAGTAATTGCATATAAGCAATTCAGATAGCAATACAAAAGATATCAGTATTAGAGTCAAAACTAACAAGTAACAATCAACAAGCTAGAATGAAATGATTGGTTTGTCTAAGTTAAACTAATCAATTGCAATGGTTCTCCTTACAAAGCTTTTTGTGTTGAACTTAAACTTAACAATCACCAGAAAGTGTATAACAATAAGGGAGCAACAAAAGAGTAATGCATGTGAGTAAACATATGCTCACCAACACGACTCCATCCCCCTCCAAGCCTTGAAAACTGCACCCCAAATCAAAAACCCGAGTTACCTTCCATCTTCAATAATATGCCACACTGCTGCTCCCCCTCCACTACCATTACACAATGGTCTGCAAAAAACTGAGATCAGAGAATAAACTTCAATTTGCTGAGCTTTGCAATGGATGAAGTCCAAGGACAAAGACTGGAACTTGAACTCTTAATTGCCCTGGGAAGTAAACACAACATGAACTTAATGGCAAGTACAAAATGGAAAGGCATCCAAAAAGACAGTAAGAGCCCAAGTAATGAAGGTGCCGGTTAATTGATTATTCTTGCTAATTAAATTATAATAAGATCAATATAAAGAAAGTAAGAGCTATACAACATTATTATTTTTAAAACAGGAACCAACAATATTAATTAACAATCTTTAAGTGATCAATTTCAAAAGTAACTCTACAGATAGAATTCCCACCTTTACCCATATTAATTTAGTCGTGGTCCTCATCGACATTGTCGATGTAATTAATGTCATTATCCTCGTCAGCAATATTATCAGCATTATCGCCAAAGTCATCATCATTGTCATTATCCACATCAGCAACATTGTCATCATCATCATCATCGTCATAAGTATCATATTCATCATCGTCATCGTGAATTAGAAATGGTAGAATTTCAGCAGATGGTGCCATCCAAATCAGTGAAGGTCTCATACAATACTCAATGTCCCCCACTGGAGCAGGAAAGTATAGCTGCAGCTGCTTGATACCAGGTAATGGGGGAGTCCATTCCGCTCTGCGATTTTCAGGTATTAACACACCCTACAAGACATTGACAACAAAATATTAAAGATTACATTATACACCCTTCAACTATAACTTCTACAGCATATCACACCTTCCTGTATAAGAGATTCCAAAATTTAAATCCTCACATTAACCAACAAAAAACAAAATTTCAACTAATACGTGTTCTATCTTAGGTCAGGATGTCAGATTACGTAATCTGACCATGTTAAGATCCTCTCTTACATTTGCAGTATTTCAAACACCAACAGAACCAGATCACAACATCTTTTTTCAATATTAAAATCCCTCTTAAGCCTAGGTTTCTTCATTAACTAAATATCTAGCACTCAAGTTAAATAATCAAAAAACACTTCAACTTTCAGAGTTTAAGCATGGTAGACAAGTCTAGATTCATAAAGTATCAAAACATAAAGAAAACATGCAACTGGGTTAAAATTAAAAGTTGCTCTTTTTTTTTTTACAGTCCAAGTTTAATAAATAAATCATGCGCAATGTTAGAGATAAGAGACTACAAACTATATGAGCAGCAAGAAAAGAACATAAGAAGAGATTAAATATATTACCTCTGGCTCTGTAATGTGTATCTTCACTCTTTTAGAGCAATCGAAACTTTCAAGAAAATCTCTCATAGCAGAATAAAATTTTGTGGGCCATTCCGTCTCCCAAACTCGTATTGTAGCCTTTACAAAATTCAACGGAGCTTCCACAAAACGGACCTTGGTCTTCAGATATCCACTATACTCAAAAGCATCCAGATTTGGAGTGCAAAACGAATTCTCCATAGTTTCTAGGCAATTATGCATAAGAAGCAGTTTCAGCCCTTTACAAAAGATGTCCAAGTGGTTCAAGCTGTCACATTCCCACAAGTACATTTTCTTATGGTAACGACAAGTACAATCTGAATAGTATGTAAAAGCCTCTAGACTCTTGGCAGTAACGTAGATATCGGAAGAATGACAATGCATGATTTTCAAGGATTTCAGACTGTCACTTGAAATTTCAAGCCGCCAGGTAGAGTAGCCTAGTTTACATGTATCAATCGACAAATGCTCGATGACAGGACACCCTGAAAGCAAGCTGGGGAATCCCCAGATGGCTGTATCATCATCGTCGTCCAAAAACAACACCTCTTTGAGAGACATGGTTTTTGTTAGGGAATTCACATTATTGCCTTACAATGCTAGGGGAGTTGGCTGTTGAGTGATCACGTGATCTGTGTGTGACTTCTATTAGTTTATATCTGTTTTAATTAGCCAGTAATTATCGTTAGGATCTGACTAAGCTTCAACCTGTGTCTTATCGACACATGTCTCAGGCTGTGTGCCTTTATGTAGATCCAAACAGCTCATTCGAGCTATCTATTAAATTATCCAGTCTTTTGTTTCCTTTGTTCTTCTTTTTCTTTCAATTCTGGGTTTTAACCTATTAATTGGTATCTAGAGCCACCGATCCTTTCCCATGGCAAAGAACATGGGCTTAGGGAAACCACCTGGTGATGCGCCTGAGGTTTCGGGTGAGCTGATTCACCTAGAAACTGAGCTCCAGCAGCATCGCGATGAGACCAACGCTCGTTTGGAGGCGATGCAGACTTCTCTACAGGCTTCGTTGCAGGCCACGTTGGAGACTTCTCTCGCTGCCTCGATGGCGCAGCTTCAGTCCATGTTGCTTACGCAGCTGGCTCAACTACCTCGGGGTACGATTCCGGCAGCGCCTGATGTGCCTATGTCTCCGGGGATTGTTCCGCCTTCTGGTGGTGGATCTGCTTCGTCAAAATTGCAGAGCTCTAGCTCGTCATCGACACGAGCAAAGCTTGTGGGTAACGATTCTCGATCAGGTCCTACTCCGTCGTTTCCTGTCAGATCTGAGCAGTTGCAGGTACCTACATCCTCTGAGGCCCTTGTGGATGTTGGATTTACGATTGGGAAGGATAAGGGTTTGGTTGGTCCACTGGGTTCGGTTGGGGGTACAGTAGACACCACTCAAGTGCCTATTCCCACCATTTTTGGGGGCAGTGCTTCTTTGGCTGCACAGCAGATGGTTGGGGCTTCACAGTCCGTAGGACTAACTCAGAGTGCTCAGGTTTATGACACTGGGGGAGGGACTTGTACCCATTTGAGTCATTGCCATTATAATCCTTTTAGCATGCACTATGCAGGCCCCTATATAGCCCCTGCAAGCCAATTTCCCTTGTTTGGTATCACTGCAGGGCACTCTGCAACCGCGCCTGCAGGCCATGCCCCTGTGTTTGGCAACTCTGCAGGGCCATCAGCAACTGTGACCACACAAACTAAACAACCTAATTCAACTGTGCCTAATTCCACACCCATATCTCCTCCAGCCTCACCAACACACCACCAACAACAAATTGATTTACCACCACACTACAATGTTCATCATTATCAGCACTACTACCAGCCTCCACCACCACCAAACCATGATTATGCCCACAACTTGCCTACCATGAGACAAATGAGATTGGAGTTTCAAACGTTTAGTGGGGGAGACCCCGTTGAGTGGTTGAATAAAGCTGACCAGTACTTTGAGTTTTACCAAATTCCAGATGATAAGAAGCTTTCAATTGCTAGTATTCATTTAAGTGACAAGGCGGCTGACCGATGGTACATGTTTAGGCACGAGTTTGCAAACAATTGGCAAGGTCTTGCAGATCTCTTAATGAGAGAATTTAGTAGCTACAATCGGTCTGACTATCAAGTGGCATTGGCTAGAATGAATCAAGTAGGTTCAGTGAACAATTATATGGATCAATTCACTAAGCTATCTAGGAGGGCACCTGGTTTTTCTGCTGAACAGTTGGTGCATTTTTTCATTGGAGGGTTGAAGGAGGAGTTGCGATCAGATGTGCAGGCCTTGAAACCTAGAACTCTATATGAAGCATGTGAGCTAGCCCGACTTTATGAATTCAGAAATGAAGGGTTGAAACACCAAGCTAAGTCCACACCTCATTTTAAAACTACAACCACTTCTTTGTACACACCAAGACCTAGCAGTTCCCAAACACCTCAATTACCTTATGCTCCCAGACCACCAACAACCAGTGCTCCTACTAATATTAATCAAAATGGGAGGCTGAGGCTATCTGAGACTGAATTTGCTGCAAGAAAAGCTGCAGGGCTATGCTACATTTGTAAAGAACCATTTGGTGTTGGACATAAGTGTAGAAAACGAGGGCAGTTAATGAGCATGGAGATTGTTCCTGATGATGAGTGGGACACTGTGGAGAAGGGTGAACAAGATGTGGAGTTTGAGGTGCCACCAATTCCTGTGGAGGATTTAGATGAACCACTAATTCGACTCTAAGTTATGGGGGGAGGCAAAAGTGACACCATGCAACTAAATGGGCAGTTCAACAACAAGTCAGTGCACATCTTGATTGATTCCGGAGCCACTCAAAACTTTGTGCACCCACAGTTGCTTAAAGGTAGTCATGTCACTGTTCACCAATTTTCACCACTCAATGTGCTTCTAGCCACTGGAGCTAAGGTTCAAACTCTAGGTGAGACCAATTTTCAACTTAAAATGCAAGGATTTGAGTTTGCAGCTGATTATTATATATTACCTTTGTCTGGTTGTGAGATTGTGCTTGGAACTAGTTGGCTCAAATCTTTGGGGAACATTATTTGGAATTTTGAGACCAAATTGATGAAGTTCCATGTCAAAGGAAGTTGGTACCAATTGCAAGGTGAAACTGTGTCTAAGG
Source organism: Argentina anserina (assembly GCF_933775445.1). Lineage (NCBI taxonomy): Eukaryota > Viridiplantae > Streptophyta > Magnoliopsida > Rosales > Rosaceae > Argentina > Argentina anserina. The sequence goes on along the minus strand of NC_065873.1, from coordinate 3,750,031 downwards.
GAGCTATGATTAGTTGTAAGGCGATGACAAAGTTGTTGAGAAAGGAGAAAGAAGCTGTGATGGTGCAAGTGCAGGCCATTAATGCAGAAGCTACTAAGGCTGTGGGAGTTGGGAATGAGCAGATTCACACTCTCATTTCCAAATATTCAGAAATATTTGCTACTCCTACCACCTTGCCACCAGTGAGGTCACAAGACCATACCATCGAACTATTGCCAAACACGCCTCCAATCAGTGTAAGACCTTATAGATACCCTCACTTTCAAAAAACTGAAATCGAAAAAATTGTGCAGGAGCTGCTAGATGCAGGAGTAGTCAGACCAAGTAAAAGTTCTTTCTCTTCACCAGTTTTGTTAGTCAAAAAGAAGGATGGAACTTGGAGGATGTGTGTTGATTATAGAGCTCTAAATGCAGCTACTGTGAAAGATAAGTATCCTATACATGTGGTTGATGAGTTATTGGATGAAGTACATGGTGCAACCAATTTTACAAAGTTGGATTTGAGGTCAGGGTACCATCAGATCAGAATGGCACCAGCAGATATTTGCAAAACTACTTTCCGAACTCACAGTGGGCACTATGAGTTCTTGGTGATGCCATTTGGCTTAACCAATGCTCCATCCACTTTCCAGTCAGTCATGAATGAGCTATTGAGGGATTTTCTGAGAAAAGGAGTTCTAGTATTCTTTGATGACATTTTGATTTACAGCGCTAACTTGGATGAGCATTTGAAACATTTGGAGATGGTGTTTGCACGGTTACAGCAGCATGATATGAAGGTCAAACTCAACAAGTGTAGCTTTGGGGTTAGTCAAGTGGAGTATTTAGGTCATGTTATCAGTGCTACAGGGGTAGCAGTTGATCCAGCAAAAATTAAGAGTATACGAAATTGGAAGAAACCACAGACTTTGAAAGGGCTTAGAGGGTTCTTGGGTTTAGCTGGCTATTACAGGAAGTATGTTAGACATTTTGGCTTGATTGCAAAACCTTTGACTGATATGCTCAAGGCTGGTGGGTTTCAGTGGAGTGAACAATCTGAGCAAGCATTTGAAGACCTTAAAATGGCACTAATGACGACTCCAGTCCTAGCCTTGCTGGATTTTTCTAAACAATTTGTGGTTGAGTGTGATGCATCAGGGATTGGAATTGGAGCAATATTGTCGCAAGAGGGCCACCCCATAGCTTTTCTTAGCAAAGCCCTTTCTCCTAGGCACTTAGCCTTGTCTGTGTATGACAAGGAAATGTTGGTTGTGGTATATGCTGTGCAACAATGGAGACCCTATCTAGTTGGCAATCATTTTAAAATCTTCACTGATCACAGAACTATTCAATACTTCCTAGATCAAAAGATAACTACTCCTACACAACAAAAGTGGTTGTTGAAGTTGGCTGGTTATGATTATTCTATTCATTTCAAGGCTGGGAAGAATAATGCAGGACCTGATGCCTTATCACGAAAAGAAGAGTTGGGTGACATTTCAGAAAGTCAAGAGATGACCATCCCTCAGTTGTGCACCATCTCTAGTCCAACTTACAATTTTTTGCAGGAGGTACAGGCAGCTTGTAGAGTAGATACTGAGGCTAAATTAATTATTGCAGAGCTTGAGGTCGATCCGAACAGCCACCCTCACTACAAGCTGGTTGGTCAGCAACTTATGTTCAGAGATCGAATTTTTGTGCCAAAAGTAAATAAGTGGAGACAGAAAATCATTGCTGAGTTTCATGATGGGTATAATGGCGGCCATGCTAGCAGACATAGAACTTACAAACGGCTAGCTAGATCTTTCAAGTGGGTGGGAATGCATAATGATGTGAAAGTGTTTGTATCTGAATGTCATGTTTGTCAACAGAATCACTATGAAGCTACATTGCCTCCAGGTTTGCTTCAGCCAAATACTATCCCAGTACAGTCTTGGAAACATATTTCCATGGATTTTATAGAGGGTTTACCAGTTTCTGCAGGGAAAAATGTGATCATGGTAGTTGTGGACATATTCACTAAGTATGCTCATTTTCTCACTCTTGCCCATCCTTATACAGCTTCACAAGTGGCTCAGCAATTTGTCAATGGAGTGTTTAGATTGCATGGCATGCCAGAAGAAATCATCTCGGATAGAGATCCTATATTTCTGAGTGCTTTTTGGAATGCTTTCTTTGAAATGCAAGGTACTGTATTGCATAAGAGCTCGGCTTACCACCCTCAGTCAGATGGCCAAATTGAGAATCTTAATAGAACCCTAGAGCATTACCTGAGATGTGCAGTGGGTGAAAAACCAAGCTCTTGGAGTGAGGCATTGCCGTGGGCAGAATACTGGTACAACACATCCCACCACTCAACAATTGGTATGACCCCTTTTCATGCTCTTTATGGCTATGAACCGCCCACCATTAAAGCTTACGTGCCAGGTTCAACCAATGTAGAAGCAGTGGCTGAGCAGTTATCTACCAGAGATGCATTAATTGCAGTACTTAAGAGAAATTTGGAGGTTGCTCAAGCTAGGATGAAACAACAGTATGATAAAAGGCATGTGGAACGTCATTTTCAGGTTGGGGATTGGGTTTATCTGAAGCTTCAACCTTACAAACAACATAGTGTGGTGAAAAGGAAAGTCCACAAGCTATCTCCAAGATTCTATGGACCTTTCCAAGTACTTGAGAAGATTGGCACTGTGGCATACAAGTTGCAGCTACCAGCAAGTGCAAAAATTCATCCTGTGTTTCACGTTTCTTTGCTGAAGAAGAAAGTGGGACATGTTGTAGTCACTGCAGCTCACTTACCTCCTTATGTTGATCCACACAATCCGAGATGGTATCCAGGAAAGGTACTGGACAGAAAAATGTTCAAGGAAGGCAACAAGGCAGTGGTCAAATGGCTCATTCAATGGCTTGGATCTGCAGAAGAAGAGGCCACTTGGGAACCTGCTAATGAGATCATTGAACGCTTCCCAGATTTTAAAGCTTGAGGTCAAGTTTGATTGTTGGGGGCAGCATTGTTAGGGAATTCACATTATTGCCTTACAATGCTAGGGGAGTTGGCTGTTGAGTGATCACGTGATCTGTGTGTGACTTCTATTAGTTTATATCTATTTTAATTAGCCAGTAATTATCGTTAGGATCTGATTAAGCTTCAACCTGTGTCTTATCGACACATGTCTAAGGCTGTGTGCCATTATGTAGATCCAAACCGCTCATTCGAGCTATCTATGAAATTATCCGGTCTTTTGTTTCCTTTGTTCTTCTTTTTCTTTCAATTCTGGGTTTTAACCTATTAGTTTTCAACAAGGGTAGGCTCACAGGACCATTGATACCAGAACTAGCATACAATCTCACATTCTCCAAACTCAAACTAGTTAAAGACTTCAAAGTCAAAACATCATGGGTAATCAGCAAGTTCTTATACAACCTGTCATTCTGATCCAAATCTGTAACGTCTAACTCTTTAACGCACCTCTCAATTGCGAACTCAACCCATTCATTTACCAAACCGCCACCGCCTCCAAGGTCGCACTTGGCTCGAATCCTCAACTTGTCCAGAAGCTTCTGGTGACTGCATCGTCTGAGGGAGTGATACAACAAGTTGAGGAAACGTAGACGTTCGAAATAGGATTCGCAGTTGATGGGATCGCCCTCGTCGAGATCGATGACAGGGAAGGAAGGCCACAGCGCCGCCCACTGCTTTGAAACGACGGTTGCGTAAATGCCGTCTTTGATCGGAAGGAAGGAGAGGATTTTCTCGATGACGTTGTCAGGTAAGTAAGGCATGGGGCCTGACAACTTGTCGTCAGCGTCGTCTTCGTCATCCTCCCCTCTGATTCTCTTTAGGAATTCACACCATTTCCTTCTCCTCCGCATTCTCCACATTTTTTTCAGTGTTTTCGGCGGGGGTGAGGAAACGACGACAGTATTTGCTAGCGACCAAGGTTTTGGAGACAACTTAATCTTTTTGTTATTATTTTTTCAATACAAAAATTAATTTAACCTAAAATATCAAAACGTGTGTTACGGTGTGTACGGTGACTGCTTTATTTGCTTTACCTAAAAACCGCCGTGCAAAAGTGAGTAGTTATATACGTTAGAAAATAAATGGTACGAATTTATTTAAATTTTGACCATAATATTTTTATTTGTTTATTTGTCACGGTGAGATATGAAAATGGTGTATTCGAAAATTCACATTTTGGTGGTACTTGAGTACCTGCTTTATAGTAATAAATATATAACTAAGAAATGTGCTCCGTGAGACAAATTTTGAAACTCTTGTTATCACAAATAGTGACCTTAGTTAGTTCCTAAGTAACACGGACACGAGTGTCCGTATTAGACACGATTCGATACGTAGACACGGTATATATAATTTTTTTGGACACGGACACGTGGTGGACAAATTAATTAAATATTATTTTTAAAATATATATTTATTTATTAAAAAAAATATTTTATAAATTTGAAAATATTTAGAATTTTAGATGTATATATATGTCAAGGTGTGCATTAAAATGATGAAAACATAACTTGTTAGAATGGCTAAGGACTTAATAAGTACCTTGGATAACCAAGGTTCGAATCTCACCACAAGCATTCTTATTTTTATCACGAGTTTCTCTCTTTATATATATATTAAAGTGTGCATAAATATAACAAAAACTGAATCAGTTGGAATGGTTGAGGAGTTGTTGAGTGTCTTCGATGACCAAGATTCGATTCTCACCATAAGCACTTTCACTTTTATTATGAGTTGGTGCGTGTCCGCGTGTCCGATTTGGATACTCGCGTGTCCGGGCCGTGTCCAAAGTCAGTTCGCGTGTCCGAATGCGGACATGCGTATTGGAGCGGGCCACTGCAATGGCGTGTCCGTGCAACCTAACTTAGTTCATTATTGCTTGAGCTACATTCTCAACTCTTGTTATCACAAATGTGACCTTAGTTATTCTTTAAAAACATGTGACCTTAGTTCGTTAATGCTCGAGCTACATTTCTCAGTCTTTGTTAGACCTATTTCCAATGGGAAAATATAATGTTAGACTAAAAAACTGAGTGGGAAAAGTTTTAAATATATATAATGTTTCATGCCAAAGTGACTATTACAATGTTATTAGTGACAAATTAGATGACCAGTGTTTAAATCGAGATTTACATTGATCAAGAGATAAAAGATACTCGTGGATCGGATGGACGTTTTAGCAAAACCATGAGCTCTTAAGAGAATACGTAGCCACACATCGATCATAAAATGTAGGCAGTGGAACATTAGTTGTCTTAACAACTTACTAATCAATTGCTTTGGTTCCCATTTACTTTACAAAACCTCGTTGTGCCTAACGTAAATGACAGCCAACGTAAAAATAACAATCACCAGAAAAATGTATAACACGCTAATAAAAAGAAGATTTTATTTTTGTTAATCAACAAGCAAGATTAAGAGAGATTTTAAATACACACCCAAAATTTCTTAATACACACTCATACTTAATACACCACCTATTTCAATTCTCATTCTAATATTTTTATTAAATACACCACATAAAAAACATAAAATACCCTTGAATTAAAATCACAAAATACGTTATTATTTGGATATACAATGCTACTTTTTTACAGTGATTAGTATATATATTAATATCGTACAGATATTCATATCGATTATTGTTTGTTTTTACGAATCATTATAAATGAGAGTGCTTAAACCAACCATGGTAGAATCAGTACGCTTCTACTCAGGAACAACTGGTGTACCAATGCTTATACCAGATGACGAAGGAGGGACAAAGGATAAGATGCAATCAAGAGACAAGGTGGACAGGGCAGCAAAGATAGAAAGGCTGAGGAGTAGCTTTAGGATTTGCGAGCCACAAGGAACATTTATGTGGCCAGACATGAGCATGTCTCCAAGGGGCATGGTTCAGCACAATAACTCTATTTTGGTCCCAACTCCTCCCTCAGTTTCCTCTTCCAACAAGTCGGCAATCTGCCTAGTCCTGCCGCACTTGACAAGAAGCATTGATGTTTAATTGTTTATACAGAGCTTCAGCTATAGGTTTTACAGGAACCATTTGGTTAGGTTCCTAACAGTTCCTACTTTGAAAAAAACAAAAATCGAACCGTTTAAATAACACGGTTTGGTTTACGGTTCGAACTATTTTTGGCAGTTTTGGAAAGAAACTTACAACCCTAGAAAATACTCAAAGACCAAGAAAAGAAACTTTTAATTCCCATCAACATGAAGTCCTAAATCAACTTTGATTTTCAGAGAAATTGATCTTCGTTGTTAGAGTCCCTCAAGCAGTACATGCATGTCTATGATGCATATGATCGAACAGTAAAGAATTGCTAATTTTGATTTACATGGTCGTTCTGTTGTTTGGCATAACCGCATCCCCATCTCAAGTGTCCCAAGCGTTCCATTTTGCATTTTCTCATGGTCGTTCTAGGTTGTGTGTTATAACTTTTCCATTTTTCCTTCTTTATTTAAGAAACAAACGTGTTTAATACCTCTTGTTAAACCTTATAATCAATTCGAACAGAGGGTTCATTTTGTTCTCACCAGATCAAATGATTTGTAACTGGCAATAATTTCCCCTGTTTTGTAATGGCGGTCCTCGATTGCAACTTTACATATTGCATGTGAGGTACCGCAAAGTTTGGTAATTGACATTTACAGTTATGTTGGTTAGCCCTGTATGTCCAAACGAGACTGACAAATTACAATGATCAAGAGAAAAGATTCTAGTGGATGAACGTCTTAGCAAAACAGGTAAAACAGTGACAACATGTTTTGAGAAGGTTTAAGGATATAAAAGCCACAGTACCAACCACGAACTGTCAGGAGAAAGACGAAAGCCACACTATCATATTTACAGAAACATTAGTAGTCTACGAGTCCACAACATATCAATTGCATCAAGAAAGCAGTAAGATCACTGACAAATGAAAAGGTAATACCAATGTTTACCATCCACAAGTTAAGGTACAAACATACACTGAATGGCCATGGTAGATGAAGTAGACAGACGGTGAGGAACCCATACTCTTAAATTCATGAAGCGACAGGATGCTGATGTATGTTCAGAAAGGAATGCAAAAAGACTGAGATCGAGTGTGAAATTCAGTTTGCCAAGCTTGCAATGGATGCCATCCAAGAGGTAGAGATTGAATTTCAACTTTCAGCCCTGGGAAATAAACAAAAATCAGCTTAATGTAGCAAAAATGATAGGGAAAGGCATACCAGAATAAATTTCAGAATATTATGACGTGCCAAGGACGGAGTCGCACTGAAGCAGTACATATCATTGGAAATAGTTAAGTCTATGCCAAGAAATAAAGGTGCCAGTTAATTGGTCATTCTCAAAAAAGAGGACAATGATTGGTTAACCCACTAAAGATAATAGTAAAAGAATGCTAGAGTAAAAAACCTCGTTGTCATCATCCTCATCGGTATCCTCATTATCATCATCAAATGGCTTAACATCAACATCACCGTTATCATCCTCATAGCTATCTATAAATGGTGGAATTTCAGCAGATGGTGCCAACCAAATCAATGAGGGTCTCAAAGATTGTTCTTTGTCCCCCAATGGAGCAGAAAAGCATAGCTGCAGCTGCTTAATACTAGGTAATGGGGGAGACTATTCCATTTTGCAATCTTCTGGTACTATGAGACACTACAAGCCATTGAACAGAGTCTTAAAGATGGAAATCACAAGAAAAAGGTAATTGCACTTCTCACCCTTCAACTATAAATGCTCACATTCTCCAATACATAGCAACAGTTTAACTAATCAGAGTCCTACAGCAAGGTCTGCCATAGGTCAGATATAGTATTTCAAAGGTTCTAGGTTCCTCCCTAGCTTTTGCACAATTTCAGACACCAACATGATCAAATCAGAACACCTTCCTATATCAAATTCAGAATCTGACCTCATGAACTAAGTAATTGAAACACTTCTACTTTCAGTAAGCTAGTCTAGATACATGAAGTTCCTATTTTCAAGCAATTGGATAAAAATTAAAAGTTACTCTTTTCAGTCTAACTATCAGAATAACTATGTATTATGCTAGACATAGGAGGCCACAAAATATAAGCAGCAATAAAAGCATTGTCAAAGAGATTATATATGATACCTCAGCATCATGAATGTGTAGCTTCACTTTATAAGAGCAATCGAAACTTCCAAGAAAATCTATCATAGCTGAATAATATTCAACCGGCCAAACATCCCCCCAAATTCCGATTGTTGCCTTGAGTAAACTTGAAGGAGCTTCCACAAAATGGACCTTGGCCTTCATTATTCCAGAACCCCCATACAAATCCACATTCTCCAGATTTAGACTAGTTAAAGATATCAAATTGAAAACATCATATTCTATTGGCAAGTTCTTTGCTAGTTTACTGTTATCAAAATCTATAATGTCTAACTCTTTGACGCACCTCTCAATTGCGAAATCAATCCATTCGCTTACCAAGTCTACCCAGTCGTCGCCGTATTTAAGATTGGCTCGAATTTTCAACTTGTCCAAGAAGCCGAGGAAACGTTGGGGTCCGCTGTAGCATTCATCGTCGAGATTGATGACAGGGAAGGAAGGCCATATGGTTGCCCCTGCTTGGAGACGGTGTTGGCCTGGGCCGCCCGATTGATCGGAAGGAAAGAGAGGATCTTTTCGAGGACGTTGTCAGGTAAGTAAGAAATTGTGGCGGCGGCGGTTTGGGGGTTCCGGTGAGCTTCGGTGCTCATTTTCTGATGTTTTCGGCGGAGGTGGTGAAATGACGAGCACAACCGGTGTTAGCACAGCTAGATGGTTTTTATAGGGTGAGAAATTATGGAATTATGAAAAACTAATTTAGGATAATAAAATAAATTACAGTTTACCACTTTAAACTTTAGGATGTGTACACTTATGTTTTCAAATTCAATCCAACTCTAAATTTTTAAAATTTCTTCAAAATTACTGGAAATAGTAAAATACGGAAATACACAACTAAAAAAAAATTTCACCTCTATATAAAATCAGAAACTGAACATTTGGCTCTCACCTTTATTCTTTTTATGCCTTTTTTATGTGTAGATAACTAGATATCATTCTCATTAGTCATCAGTGTCGTCCCATGACCAAATGAGGCCTAAGAAAAAAAAATTAAGAGATGCCTTATATTAAAAAAAATAAAAAATTAAAAACACTTTTGATTTCACATTTATTTCATAGCAAAATGTATTACATGTTACATAGATGATGAATAAATTAGACTACGTAACAACATTAACAACATATAAGAAGATAACTTAATACAAAAAACATGCTAAAACAATTCCATGTTAAGTTGAATGTCACTTTCCTTGCATTCTGATATGCAAAAAGATTGATCAAATTATCGTATTTGAACTGCTAAAACAACTTTCTCTCATTAGACAATATGATCAATCCATTCAACCGTTCGTGTGACATGGTTGATTGTATGTATGTTTTTATAAGCTTGAGAGCTTAAATAGAGGAAGATCGAAAGATATTAGAGATATTATCCTTTGGATTAAGAACTTAGAGCAACATTCCATTGCCAAATTGGTGGAAGATTGAGAAAATTTTTGGGCTTTTTTCTTTCTAATCCCAATTTGAATTACGTCAGATTCTGATTTAGCCTCACGTACAGGTGTGCTACTGTTTCGCAGACTTCTCTCGTCTCTCTCATGGCTTTATGAGTTTAAACTGAATGAGATGTTGAATCAAGTATAATACAACAAGTACATGCATACACATATCGTACTTAAATATGGAGAGTTTCATCTCCTAAGACTTATCATCACTCATGTGAATGAAACATGTCTTCTTATGACTTCAACTTATTCATGGAATACTTGTAGGCATTAGTTTAATGTCTTTTTTGCCTTTAGCCTACCAATGAATAACATCATCAATAACCATATTCACTTTCGAGACCTAGTAATCCCAAGATCTTTTCAATCTAAAGTATAATTGCATGCAATATTGCATATCCCTAGACAGTAATGGCTAAATTACTTATGCGTAATGAAGGCCTAAGCTATAAGCTGTAACCGCTTAATTGTCGCTCATGCTCATCTATTATGTAGAATGAACATGGAGTTGTGGGAGTTCAACATTTATCCCATGCAATAATCATTGAAAGTCCTCGAAGTAAATTCTCCTACATTATCCAGTCAAAAAAAATTGATTAGATGGTCAGGGTGGTGAGTCCTAAGCTTTGAGAAATGAGCTTCACAAATGCAGCACTTAGTTCATCACACTTCATTTTAATATTCATATCTTAATCAAGTTAACGTGCTCAGTGGTTTGGAGACACTTGAATTAGATGAAAACCAATTCATTCATGATCTTTATCTACATCGCTCAACTTAGTCCCAACATAGATAATATGTGACTACAAGCTGCAAGTTTAGTTGTTTTGAAAAATATGTGATATGCAATGGAGTGCAACGACATCCATTATGAGAGAAAACATTCTCATATTTGATTCCAGGGTGTTTTGTCATACAATTTACGCCTTAAGGTGAGTCTAAACTCTTATTTTTCTCACTACGCTTTACAAAGGTATAACTAATAGGATTTACATTTACAGTGTTGGTAATACCTAACCAATGACTTATTTCTTTGTTTAAATTGGATCCTACGGCTTTCTAGGCGGCAACATAGGAGACTCGGTCACTTACCGGTTTGACATCTCCATCTAATCCGGCCAAATAACACTTTCCATGTAGGCCAATCTACAATGTTGGAATTTTGCTTCAACAAAGTATGTATGTATGGTTCGATATCAAACTCATTCAACATCGTCATTCTTCGACATATCTCTTTGGATTGGTATTGACATTGAGGCGTCCCCAAATGATAACCATCATAAAAAAACAAATGAGTGAGTATCATTGATCATAGATCAAGTTGTGCCACGGCCTAGTGACACCATTCAACAAGTATTATCGAACCAAATGGTCTCTTACACTTTCGTGAGAACCACGGCCTATTGACACCATCTACCACATTTATGGAGTCACCACGTCACTAACAAAGGGTGACTATATGTCTATTTGTTGGACATCAATCCTTACATACATCTTTGATACTTGAGCAATATCTCGCTCAATGCAACATGTATATATGATCTCGTCACTTCAATTTATGAGACTTATTAGGAACATGATGAGGCTTAGTGGGACAAACCAAAACAAAACCAAGTTGTTCAATTAGAACAAACTTGTTCTTCTCTCCCCTAACAACATGGAGACTGGCTCATCAAAAGTGACTAAATGAGATTACATGTTAAAGTCTTTATATAAGCGGACTTGAGGTGGAAGTTCATATCTTATTCAGAGATAAAATTTATCATTAAATAACTCATCATTATGCGCTTGTGGAGGCGCAATTTAACACATAAAATATAGGGATGATAAACCGTTAACATAATCCGTTAACAACCATGCATATTGTTAGATTTGAAACACTAACATGTGAACCGTTACAACTAAACATCAATGATGGTGGTATAGATGGAGACCATAAAATAAAACACGCTACAAGCTATATAGCTTATCGTTTGAATTGTTGGTTTATCGTTGGAAGCTTGTTTTCATTAACAACTAATACCGAACCTTTGTTTTACACTTTTTTTAATGATTCACTGACTTTCTGAATCCCAAATGCTACCAAATTTTAGGAGCAAGTAAACATGGGTGTTGGGAATCCAATGTCACCGGCTTCATTGCCGAAACCAATCGGAAAAGCACTGAATCGACCGAAATACTCAACGGAGGTTAGTGACCACTTGTGTCGAGCGGTTCACCATGTTTTAAGTCTCCAAATGCTCTCAAATTTTAGGAGTAGGTAGCTTTAGATGTTAGAAATCAGTGGTCGCAAGTAGCAATCCAATAACCCGCATCAAAACTAGGTGAACCGATCCTCACAATGACTTATCTGTAATCTGAAAAACCTGAAATTTTAGGTTTTTTTTCAACTTTTTGTCATTGTTTGGGTGCTCCATAACATCGAAGTGTTATAGTTTGAGTTTAACCATGATATATGTATCACCACAATATATTTTATCCCCAAAGTGAATCATAATAAGTCAATCTAGGCTTCTATCTTATATCTCAATCTCTTTAGCATAGGAGAGTGCTACTCCTAAACTTTGCTAAAGAATAGGTTTGGATATTGAACATAGTCAATGAATGATCATAGAGGGGGGTTATGCACTTGTTAACGCATAGATTACATCTCCATTATGTTAGAGAAATTATATTGATCCGTATAACATTGTTGCTCAAAAGAATAGCATATGAGAGTCACTGATTCATTAAACCAAATCATAGTAACGTGAAAGAATACAATTCACACTATATCGACTCTTAAGATGTGTTCCATCATTAGAAGTGATACATAATAACTCTTTCACAATGAGTTTTGCGGTGATAAATGTTGGCACAAATATTGTTTTCAAGTAGCTTATGGTCTCACCAACGTAGACAATTGTTGTGAATTCATCAACGTAGACAACTACAATGGAAAAACCAATTCATAGGTTCAATTGTTCTCTTGATGTATAAAAGCATGTCAGTTGAATCATAACGCCATAAGATTAAACTTGAGCATTAAATCACTCTTTGATTATATGTGATGATATTGACATCGTAGTCACAATGGATTAAAATACTAAATCCATTAATAACTTTATATTTTTTTAGCTATGCACTCAATGTCTCGTTAACATATTCGTAAACAAGAATATAGAGACAAGTAGTCTTAGGTCAAGACATTTAAACATCACATAAGAAACATGAGTGTGCGCCAAATAGTAAGCACATTGTCATTTGGTCAAGAAATATGATCGGCAAAAGACAATGAAATAGAATTGCAAGGCTGCAGGACCGTGGCGAGGATGCAGGGCTTAGGTAAGGGGGTGCCTACCCGGGGCTGCAGGGGAATTTGCAGAGGCTGTGCAGGGCTGCAGGGCTGCAGGGCCAACATCAAAGCTGCGGCGGCGGTTCTGGCGAAATAAAAAAAAATCATTTAAACATCTTGTGGGAGTAAAACCGGGTGGTGGACGGAACATCTCAGCAAAACTGCCAAGGTCGTGCTTGCAAACCTTTTATAGCTTTGCCACTCCCTCTAAGCTTTCATGTGTTAGTTCAATTCGAATTTTGTGAAAACATCACCATATTTTAAACTAGTGGAATGTAGAGTGCATTACATGGCGATACATTTCATATCATATAGGTTTTAGCGTATCAAACCATATTTGCATCAAAGAATTCTCTTTTGTTCGTTTACTTGAACTACATGCGAATTTTACATATTAATGCCAACAATTGGATTGAAATCTTGACCATGAACCAATTAAAAATGCATTGACTAAGTAACATTAGTCATAAAACTTGGGAATAAATGGATTTATAGTCATTTAGACTGTCAACTGAAGCCTTTATGCTTCATTCTTTTTTTTAATAATCGCAATATATAATTGCATTTGTAATATGTAATTGTGAGAATATATTCTCATGGTCTTCCATATAATGAGTGTATTATTTCAAGAACTTCTCATACCTAGCTCTTATAATTTTTGACCATAATGTTTCTGTCTTTCAATGAAACGAGGTTGCACCAAAAGAAATTAATCTTGACTATGTGCATAAACACATCCAACATGAATAAGCCAAATTTCAAGATCATGTTGCAGTCAATAAAAATGAAGATTTATTAGTATCAATATCTGATACAACTTCCAAGTACTAAATTGTAGGTCAAATCCCAAAGTATGATAACTCAATTCAATAAAGGTGTGACAATTACCGTCACAATGGTATAAGTGACAATTTGAGTCACAAACCAGTGGTACAAGCGACAATTTCCATCGCAAACCAATGTATGTCCCTTTTTTTTCAAACTGTAGCTACACACAACGACTACATATGGTAACAGTGGCACTCCCAACCACTCCTAAAACTCGGTACCATGGGAGTCATATCCATGTGTACCACCCGAGAAGCGAAAAAAATCGGGTTGAAAGTCCTCGATGAAAATAAAATTCAAATGAATTTAAATTGCATGAAAGCAACAACGTTATTTAATACTTGTTTGTTTACCAAATAAACAACATATACATGTTGATCTTATTTGATTTCACGATTATATTTGAATCCACGAATATACGTCGCGAAGAAACTCTCGCTATTTAATTTTGTATCGTCGCGTAATTATTTTCATCAAAATGAAAAACATATGGTTAGTATCATAAACCATATTGAGAAAAACTGTATAAGAAATATATAATTACTATAGTAAATATACTTTTAACCTGGAGACAAAGTGACCATAACTCTTTTGCCAATTCAGTGATTTACCAGAAAGAGGTAAAAACCTCTTTGTCATGGTCCAATCGTATCATACTCTTCAATCCGGGTCGAGGCTACAAACAGAGTCGATGAATCCAGGCGTGAGGCTGGGATACCAAGCGACGACGGCGCTGGGGAGCAATGGTTTGGTGTTAGAGAAGTCCGACACAAAGCGTCGTCGGCGCACTGGCCGGAAGAGAGGGACACCAGATTGGCGTTGATGCCACAAATCTCCGGGTTCTTGTCGGGACTGCAAGGAGTAGCGGCGGTGCCTATCTGCTTGCTGAGGTAGGCTGTTGCGGCGTGAGACAAGGCTGTAATGCTAGAGCGTCTCCAGGTAATGAAGCTAAGTCGCCAATGCGATCTGCAAATGAGCATATCAAAGAAGATGGGTGCCCATAATAGAAACAGATTTTCTGGTTTTTTTCATCTTTTCTGCAAAAAAGATTTATCAATAGAATTTTTTTTATGATTTTTCATGGCACAAGGAATTGTTTTTTTTCTTCTTCAGAAATTAGGGTTCTAGACGTAGGAACTCAGGGTTAGAACTACATACTGATAACGTGTTACACAAATGTAATACGCATCATAATAGGGAGAAACATCATCTTTATTCATTGCTAAGGGGACTTTTATATAGACATTACAATGAGTATCCCATAGAATCATATATTATATATTATTTCTTATCTAGACTAACATATACTAATTAGGACAACATACACTAAAAGATTACGGAGACTAATTCTCATATAACAAATCAAGCATAAATTATCACAAACTCTTATTATAGCCTTCAACAAGTTCGAAGGCTCTTTCGCAAAAAGAACCTTGCATTTCATATATCCACAAAACTCAAAATACTCTAGATTCGGAGTGTGAATCGAGTTCGTTTCGAGGCAATTATGCATAAAAGCAGTTTCAACCCCTTGTAATAGATATCCAAATATTCCAAGCTGTCCCATTCCCATAGCCCCATATAGGCCTCATCATTTAGCCCGCGGACCCAAAAATCTCGCGGAGGCCAGCAAGCCCGACGGACTTTTACCCGGCCCGGCCCGCGAGAAAGCCCGCCAAAGCCCGTTTCCGTGGGTAGACGGCCGGGCTTAAATTAGAGGTGTGAAACCCGGCCCGGCCCGTGGGACCGGCCCGCCAAAAGCCCGTAAGGCCCATAAGGCCCGGCCCACCAAAAGCCCGCAAGGCCTGGCCCGTAAAAGCCCGCCAAATAATAAAATATTATACATACATATTTTATTAGGTTTAGAATAAAACTATTGCATTATGAAACAACTATATTAAGGAAACTTCTCGGGATCGATCGACACTAAACGATATAATCGGTATATATATTTAGTGACCCTGTAAAAATTTCATCCAATTCGGAACTCGTTTGACCTTCGGAATTTCCAGTAAACCGAAAACAACACTAATATGTCATAAGGGAAGACCAATTACCAATATGCGAACACCAAAAGTCATTTGCATATCTGAAATCACCTAATTTTTGTCACCGATTGTGTGAGGTCGTACCAAAGAAACCCATTTGGCAAAGTCCCGGTCAATGAGGATTTTAATATGTCAAAACGCCTTTTTCTTTGTTGACCGTTGGTACGAACGGTCAAACAATATCCAAAACGGACGAAATTATTACAGGTTCCCTAAATATATATACCGATCACATCTACTGGTGTCGATCGACCATATTTCTAACTAGAGTTATTGATCACCGAAGCGTCTACTAATGTATCATAACCTTTATATTATGTTTATATTAAAACTATCGCATTATGAAGCGACTATATGAAAGAAACTTGTCGGGATCGATCGACACCAGCCGATGTGATTGGTATATATATTTAGTGACCCTGTAAAAATTTCATCCAATTCGGACTTCGTTTAACCGTCGGAATTTTCGGTAAATCGAAAACACCACTAATATGCCCTAATGGAAGACCTATTACAAATATGCGAATGCTGAAAGCTGTTTGCATATATGAAATCACCTAATTTTTATTACCTATCGTGCGCGGTCGAACTTAAGAAATCTATTTGGAAAATCTCCGGTCAATGAGGTTTAAATATGTCAAAACGCCTCTTTTTTAGTTGACCGTTGGTACGAACGGTCAAACTATGTCCAAAATTGACGAAATTTTTACGGGTTCCCTAAATATATATATCGATCACATCTACTGGTGTCGATCGACCATATTTTGAATTGTAGTTGTCGATCGCCGAAGCGTCTACTAATGTATCATAACATTTATATTATGTTTATATTAAAACTATCGCATTATGAAGCGACTATATGAAAGAAACTTGTCAGGATCGATCGACACCAGCCGATGTGATTGGTATATATATTTAGTGACCCTGTAAAAATTTCATTCAATTTGGACTTCGTTTAACCGTCGGAATTTTCGGTAAATCGAAAACACCACTAATATGCCCTAAGGGAGGACCTATTACAAATATGCGAATGCCGGAAGACGTTTGCATATATGAAATCACCTAATTTTTATTACCTATAGTGCGCGGTCGAACTGAAGAAATCTATTTGGCAAAACCCCGGTCAATGGGGTTTAAATATGTCAAAACGCCTCTTTTTTAGTTGACCGTGGTACGAACGGTCAAACCATTTCCAAAACGGATGATTTTTTACGGGTTCCCTAAATATATATACCGATCACATCTACTGGTGTCGATCGACCATATTTTGAATTGGCGTTGTCGATCGCCGAAGTGTCAACTAATGTATTATAATCTTTATATTAGGTTTATACTAAAACTATCTCATCATGAAGTGACTATATGAACGAAACATATCAGAATCGATCGACACCAGCCGATGTGATTGGTATATATATTTAGTGATCCTGTAAAAAGTTCATCCAATTCGGACTTCGTTTAACCGTCGGAATTTTCGGTAAATCGAAAACACCACTAATATGCTCTAAGGGAGGACCTATTACAAATATGCGAATGCTGAAAGCCGTTTGCATATATGAAATCACCTAATTTTTATTACCTATCGTGCACGATCGAACTTAAGAAATCTATTTGGAAAATTTCCGGTCAATGAGGTTTAAATATGTCAAAACGCCTCTTTTTTAGTTGACTGTTGGTACGAATGGTCAAACCATGTCCAAAACGGACGAAATTTTTACGGGTTCCCTAAAAATATATACCGATCACATCTACTGGTGTCGATCGACCATATTTTGAATTGGAATTGTCGATCGCCGAAGTGTCCACTAATGTATCATAACCTTTTATATTATGTTTATATTAAAACTATCGCATTATGAAGCGACTATATGAAATAAACATGTCGGGATCGATCGACACCAGCCGATGTGATTGGTATATATATTTAGTGACCCTGTAAAAATTTCATCCAATTCGGACTTTGTTTAACCGTCGGAATATTCGGTAAATCGAAAACACCACTAATATGCCCTAAGGGAAGACCTATTACAAATATGCTAATGCTGAAAGCCGTTTGCATATATGAAATCACCTAATTTTTATTACCTATCGTGCGCGGTCGAACTTAAGAAATCTATTTGGAAAATCTCCGGTCAATGAGGTTTAAATATGTCAAAACGCCTCTTTTTTAGTTGACTGTTGGTACGAACGGTCAAACTATGTCCAAAACGGACGAAATTTTTACGGGTTCGCTAAATATATATACCAATCACATCTACTGGTGTCGATCGACCATATTTTGAATTGGAATTGTCGATTGCCGAAGTGTCCACTAATGTATTATAACCTTTATATTAGGTTTATACTAAAACTATCACATTATGAAGTGACTATATTAAGGAAACTTATCGGAATCGATCGACACTAGCCGATGTGATTGGTATATATATTTAGTGACCCTGTAAAAATTTCATCGAATTCGGACTTTGTTTAACCGTCGGAATTTTCGGTAAATCGAAAACACCACTAATATGCCACAAGGGGGGACCAATTACCAAGATGCGAATGCGGAATTTTTTTTACATATTTGAAATCACCTAATTTTTGTCACCGATCGTGCGTGGTCGCAACGAGAAAACCATTTGGCAAAGCCCCGGTTAATGAAGTTTTATTATGTGAAAACGCTTTTTTTTGTTGACCGAAAATTCCGACGGTTAAACGTGGTCCGAATTGGATGAAATTTTTACACGGTCTCTAAATATATATATCGATCACATCTATTGGTGTCGATCGACAATATTTCGAAACTAGAATTTATTTGTTGTTTTAGTTTTAGAATGTTTTCTAATAATTATTTTATTGTTTCGAACCCTTAAATTAGAGTATTATATTATTTTTATAATACAGGCCCGTAAGGCCCGGCCCGTAAAAACCCGTAAGACCCGGCCCGCAAAAGCATGCAAGTCCCGCCTTAGTTGGGCGTGTTTGGATATTCGTATTTTTAAAAATATCCGGCCCGCCATTTATTTAAATTTATTAAGGTCCGGCCCGGCCCGTTGACGAGCCCTAGCCCCATAGTCCTATGGTAAGGACACATACAATCCGAATAGAATGTAAAAGACTCAAGATTCTTGGCATTAACTGAGATATTCAAACAATGACAATGAATAGTCTCCAAAGATTTCAGATTGTTACTTGAAATTTCAAGGTCCAAACGAGGGTAGGCTCACATGACCATTAATTCCGGAAGTCACATACATTCTCACATTCTTCAAACTCAAACTAGTTGAGCACTTCACATAATATCTACCAATATCGTCCCTCCCACTTCCATCTTGTATACTCCTTTTAAAAAGTGGTTGAGTTTGATACAGTCTGAGTACGAAATTTCATACAGATGTTCGATTCTTGCCAACAATGCTGATTTCTCAATATTTTTTGTTATCACAAGGGGAAAAGTGCTCCGGCATGACCTTGACACTGAAGTAATTAATAAGCTCAGATTTTTTTTGGCAATCGTAGGATTTTTATTCAAACAACAAAATACAACCACATATCCGTTTTGAATAAGACTAACAACATATCCACATATTAATAAGCTTAGATTGCTTATTTGCTTTTAACATAAACAGGGACGTGAACTCGATAGAAAAAAAAATTAAATTGAAAAAACAGTACAAAAATGAAACACTCTATTGGTCGTCAAAAATCAACGTTTAATAGAGTATCATTGTAATAACTCGGATTTTCAAAGTTTAAATTTTTTAATTTATTGCAAATTATTATGCTTGGTAATTCGAGTAAAATCAGATTCTACACCTTCTCGTCGATGTCTTTACGAAATGAAAGTGATTTCGGAAATTTAAGGTTGAAAAACGTTACGTTTTCAGTGGCTCAAGAGTTGACTTTTAATCCGTCACTCATCTTTGAAACCTTCCTTAACAAAAGTTGTAGAGCTCGTCGATACGAGTTTGTGGACATATGACACACCTTAATCGGATGTCGTATGTGAAAGTTGTTAGCAACGGAAGTTTGATTTTTGATTTTAAAAAGTTATAAAAGGACTTTTTGAAAACTTAAAATCAGAAAAACCAAAAGAAGATACCCGATCCGGCCCGACCCCCATTTTTTCCAAAACCACCTCCGTCCTTCTCCTCCGGCGATCTCCGCCTACCGGCCGCCGTGTTCGACACCGCCGGTGTCATTGGAACCGCACGGCCGAGACGCTTCGATCTGTGGTGGTGGCACACCACCCCGCGTAGCGTTTTAGCATGACACCGCCGGTGTCATTGGAACTGCACGGCCGAGACGCTTTGATCTGTGGTGGTGGCACACCACCCCGCGTAGCGTTTCAGCCGCGCCCGAGGACGCATAGCGACAGCTCCATCGAGCTTGACATCTCCGGCAAGAGTGGGGCACGAGGCGACCATCGCAGGTCCTCCCTCCTCCTTCTAGGCGCGAATCCACCGGCGGTGAATCTCGAATCGAGTTGGTTCACCTCTGATCTTCAACTCCTATATGAGTTTCTTGCGGCAGCGATTTCGGCGGTCTCCAACCGGTGTAAAACTAGCTGCAGGTATGGTTGTGTTCTACTCCTGGTGATCTACATTTTTTATGATGAAAGTTTTGTGATTCGATGAAGTTTGGGTGTAGGAGTTTGTGGTGCGTGTACCGCCGCCTAGGGTGGCGCGTGGGAGGAAGTGGGGCGGCGGAGAGAATGTATTAGGCCGTAAGTTGATGCAGGTGGAAAGATGGGTGGATTTGAGGGCTTCAAATGAGGTCATGTGCAGCTCCCTCGGGCGGTGCGTGAACCCCACGCGCGACTGTCTGCGGACGGTGTGTGAGCCCCACGCGCGGCCGTCTGGGGTAGCGCGGGAACAGTGTTTCAGAACACTTTTTGTGTGAAAACAAAGTTTTTAATTGTAATTAATATTCACCTGTGTTTTGCGGTTCGTTTCCGAAGCACGTTGTTATGCTTCTAGATGACCGACGAAACGAGTGAGGGAATCTCTCTTGGTGTCGTAAAAGTTGAACACATGAAATAAGGTAAGTAAATCTCACTATGACAAGTCTACCCTTGGGAGTGACTTGTATTTATGATTTCTTTGAATGAGTGAACTGTGACATCGATATAATATAGTGAGTTGTGTATATGTACAAAAATGGTAAATACAATACATATATATGGTTTGTTATATTATATAACGTTACGGTTTTTATTTAAATTATGAAATTTTATTGTTTTCGATTAATTGTGGCGGATGAGACCGAAAGGGGAGATAATGTACCTTCTGGTATAATGGATTATTGGCGTGACTTGTTATATATTGTTGTGCAAGAGTCGCTTGATTGTAGTACATAAACATGCGTAGATTGTTATATTGTACGTGGTTTTAATATTGAATCTTGTTAAAACGTTTTATGGTCTTCGGACAGTGATGATATTTAAATCAGGAACCAAGCCTTGGCCGGGTGTTGGTTACGATCAGTTAGAGCTCTAGTCTGTCTGTCGTTGTACCGCATGAGGGGTAACCAGGTGGGATGCCCGAGTCTCATGAGTACACATGTTTTAAAAATGTTAATTGTACATTCGGGTAACCAGGTGGGCTGCTCGAGTCTCATGAGTACACATGTTTTAAAAATGTTAATTATACATTCGGGTACCAGGTGGACTGCCTGAGTCTTATGAGTACACATGTTTTAAAAATGTTAATTGTACATTTCATTTGTATGTGATGTATGTTTAAATGTTGGTTTACTTATACGGACTGAAAAGCTTACCGGGTTTGTGTTTACAATCCCGGTGCACTAAATCGATGGTGTATGAGATAATTCTACAGGTGGGGATTAGCAGACTCGGAGGATTACTGAGGGTTCCCCTCTTCTGTTTTTAGTGAGGATCGAGTGAATATTACATTTTCAATTGTTTTAATACTTGAGTGTATAAATTGGTGATGTATTATTCAAGTCGACTGAGTCGTACTTTGAACTCAGTTTCGATACACTGTTGCTGTAAGATGATTTCAATATATTTGAGATTATTTTAGAGTTTTCATGGCTTCGAATTTAAATTTTTATCATTTGAAATTTCAGAGTTGTGAGAATCATTGCTTCTATTTAGTAGTAGGTTGGACAGTTGTTATTAAATTGCATACGACGCGGTTAACTTTAGTTCCCGGGACATGTTGTCTTGAATCTTGAATTATTGATCACCCGATAAATATGTAGATATATCCTGACTAATTAAAACCCTTCATTCGGTTCACTCTCCTCTCTCTCTCTCTCTCTCTCTCTCTCTCTCTCTCTCTCTCTCTCTCTCTCTCTCTCTCTGTAAGTCATTGGTTCAGATCAGAGCTTCATGATTTGTAAGAATAATCTGCTTCAACCGTATTGTATTTCTTTAATATTTCTGGTGATACATGATACTACTGAGTTTTGGTAGGTAAAAGCTAGAGAACAAACATGGGGGAGGAAGACATAAACAAGAAGCTGCTGATAAAGGACGAAGATGAACGTGAGCAAGATTTGAGCTTGCAAAGAAGAGTGTGGAATGAAAGCAAGAAGATGTGGGTAGTAGCTGGACCTGCTATATTCACCAGATTCTCTACTTTTGGAACAAATGTGGTCAGTCAAGCTTTCGTTGGTCACATTGGCTCTACTGAGTTAGCTGCATATTCACTCGTCTTCACTGTACTCATCAGGTTCGCCAATGGCATCCTGGTATGTGCCATTTTTTGTACTCCTCGTCACAAATAGTACATGTTGAAGTTAGTAGTACGTTCTCTCATGGAATAACTGATATATAACTAGGCATGGTATCTTGTTCTTTTGCTGGTTGTTCTCTCTTAAGTCTTTGCAAATTACAAGATTTACAACATGTCAAAGAAACTTGATTACTACTTAACTAGATGTTTCTTTACTACCCAAGTTTCTGTTCAGCTCTAGTAATCAATTTCTTTTCTTCTTTATGTCTATCGAATTCAGCAAATTAAGAAACGTCAGTCATGTATACAGATTTGAAGAACACTATTGATCAAGTTTTTTTCTTCTGATTTTTTCTCTTCAAATTCATGGAAAGTCAATAGCATTCAATCCCAAATTGTTGATGCAGAGTCACTTTTTTGTGGTAACAATACGTAATCAGTTAATAATTTGAATTATAAATGCAGCTGGGAATGGCAAGTGCGCTGGAAACTCTTTGTGGTCAATCATTTGGTGCAAAACAATATAACATGCTTGGGGTACATCTTCAAAGATCATGGATAGTGTTGTTCTGTAATATTCTAAATTTTCAATACTATTTCTTTTAATTTATCAGAAATTAAGGGAATGGTAATTTGATTAAATTCACATTTTACGTCTTTTATTTTGTCGTTGTTCGAAGTAGAAATTGGTTTCAAGAGCCAAAAGTGTGTTATTTGATTAAGTTCATTTGACTCAAGAGTCGACTTTTAATCCGTCACTCTTTTCAAAAAACTTCCTTCACGAAAGTCGTAGAATTCATCAATATGAATTCGTACACGCGCAACACGCTTTAATTGGATATCGTATGTGGAAGTTGTTAGTAACAGAAGTTTGGTTTCCGATTTTGGAAATAGTATAAAAGGAAGGAGAGGAGATTAGAAATCAGAAAATCAGTTTTTTTTTCCAAAATCAGCTCGGTTACTATTCACCCGAGCTCGGGTACTGTTCACCCGACCCAAAAATCTTCTCCGGCCGATTTCTCCACCATCCGACGTCGTCTCGTGTCGTGCCACCTATCAAACTGACGGGCTCGACGATCTCCATCTTTTCGCCTACGCCTTGCACTCCGGCGACAACCAAACACGGTGCAGCAACTACCGGAAGTTTCTGCTGTGTCGGCGCCGCCTCCTCCGGCCACCATAGCTCGAGATTCTTGGGGGGTTTTGCTTGTCTCAGTCCCAGCAAACATTCCCACAAAAGGAATCGAGCCAAATCGAAGCGTAAGTACCCGAATCAAGAATTTCAATTTCTAGGGTCTGTGAATAGTGCCGAATTTATATTCTTCGTCGTTTGGACTGTGTAGGCTTGGATTTAGAGTTTGTTGTCAACTAGAAAGTTGTTGGAAATGTTGTTTAGGTTGTGGTGGTTGGTGATGATTGATGGCGGTCGGTGAACAGTGACGCCTCATGAATAGTAATGTGAATAGTGTTCTGCAACAGTAAATGTGAACAGTATTTTGGTAAAACAGAAACAGCGAACAGTGCCATGACAAACAGTAACTGTGAACAGTGCTTTGGTAAAAACCGTAAATGTGAACAGTGTTTTAGTAAACACAGTAAATGTGGACATTGTTTTAGTAAAAAACTGTGATTAGTAAATCATGAACAGTGTTCTGTGAACAATGTTTTATGAACAACATTTAGTTGTACTGGAATCGTCACCTGGTCTTTTAAGTACATTTTCTAAGCATTTATCATGCTATTAGGTGACTGACGAAACAAGTGAAGAAATTACTTTCAGTGTCGTGGAAGTTGCACGCAGGAAGGAAGGTGAGTAAAATCTCACATATTTACGAATCTACCCTTGCGGTGATTTCAAGATTTTTGTAAGAGTTTTAAATATTGAAATACGACACGTATATAATATAGTGGAATATATATATAATTGTATAAATGGTAAATAAGTACATATATATATAGTTTGCTATATTATATACTGTTATGAATTCATTGTGAATGTCATTTCGATGACGAGAATTATACATTGAGCATGTGATTTAATTTGTACAATATGAGGTGTGATTATTGTACGTGGTTTTAACATGGTTTTTGTTAAACGTTTTGTCTTCGGACGTGTTTATGAAATATGACATGTATATGATATAACTGATTATATATATATATATTGTATAAATGGTAAATAGGTACATATATATATAGTTTGCTATATAATATATTGTTATGATTTTTATCGTAATGATGTCATTTTGATGACGAGATGTATATATCGAGCATGTGATTTTCATTAGTACAATATGAGGTGTGATTATTGTACGTGATTTTAACATGGAGATTGTTAAAATGTGATTTGTCTTCGGACTTGATTTTGTGCAATATGAGGTGTGATTATTGTACGTGTTTGGCAAGTCGGAACCTAGTCTTTGGCCGGGCGAAAGTTACGATACAGTTAGAGCTCTAGTCTGTCTGCCGGAGTACTGCATGTGAGGTAACAGGTGGTTATCGGCTCATGAGTACTCATATTGTTTTGATGTTGGGTAGCATGTGGCTACCCAATATCGGCGGTGTACTACGTGAGGGGTAACAGATGTGTACTAGCGTTCATTAGTACCCGTATTATAAATGTATTTGGGTAACCAGAAGGGTTGCCCGATTTTTCATGAGCACTTTCATTTCACATATTTTTGGGACAACCAGATGGGCCGTCCATTGACTCATGAGTGCATTTATATTTGTTGATTTGTGGATTTTTCGTATATATTGATATGTAAATTATATTTTCATTTTACTCATACGAGCTATAAGCTTACCGGGTTTGTGTTTACAATTCCGGTGCACCAATTCGATGGTATAAGGGATAATTCCGCAGGTGTTGATTAATGGAGATTGAGAGACGACTCCGGAGACTCGAAGTTATTCATTATCCTGCTTGTGGTGTGGTTTTCATTTCAGAATTGTGTGTGTGAACTTGTGAGGATTTATTGGTGGGTTTTGTGAGAGATTGTGAGGATTATTAGATTTCCGTTTTATGTAATGCTGAATTATAAATTTGATTTGTAATAATTGGTTTTCTGAGTTGTATTGAGAACTCAGTGATGATCCGCTGTGCATTTAAAATGATTTTGATTCGTTGAGATTGTTTTGGTGTTTCACGACTTTAAAATTTTTAGTTTTTAAGCTCGAAATTTTAGGGTCGTTACATGTTTGTCAGTACTTTCTTCCTTGTTCCTCTTTGTATCTTCACAACTCCAATCTTAGAGGCCTTAGGACAGGAAGAGAATATTGCACAAGTGGCCGGATATATTTCTCTCTGGACGATTCCAATGATTTTCGCCTTTGTTTTATCTTTTACCTGTCAAATGTTCTTGCAAGCACAGAGCAAAAATATGATCATTGCTTACTTGTCTGCATTTTCCATTGCAATCCACATCCTTCTTTCATGGCTTTTGACTGTGAAATATCAGTTTGGGATTCCTGGTGCAATGGTGTCCACAATTTTAGCATTTTGGATACCCAACATCGGTCAACTTTTATTTGTTATATGTGGGGGATGCCCACAAACATGGCAAGGGTTCTCGACGTTAGCTTTCAAAGATCTCTCGGGCGTCATCAAGCTTTCTCTGTCTTCTGGTGTTATGCTTTGGTAATATATTTTTTCTTCTTTTAACTTTAACTTTAATACCTTCCATTAATCCATTTAGTTCTCAGTCTGATTGTTTATTGCTTATTTAATTGATACATTTGGGTCATTGAACTGATAGGATTCGTTATTGATGAAACATATAAGCAATTGAGAATGCAACATAGGCTTAAGCTTGCATTTGAAGAAACATATACATATTTGTCTCAGAGATATCTATACGTACTACAGATATATTTTCTTTTTTTACTTTTCATTGTGCTTCAGGTTTATTTTGAGGGTTGATGCTACATATATGTTGAGCTAAACTGTGGCATGATATCTGCAACCATTAAGATCGAGTAGTTATGTCATGACTAGTTTAACGATACAAATTGCTGAGTAAAGAAAGAAATGTCGTACAACTTCTTATTATGCACGGCTGGAGTTTTCTGAGTGTAACTTCAATTGTTCTTAACCAGTCTGGAGCTTTGGGACAACACAGTCTTAGTTCTGCTAACTGGACATATGGAAAATGCTGAGGTATCTATTGATGCTCTAGCTATTTGGTAATCTTCTCAACTTTTGTTTTATCATTAAATTCTATTCCCTTTCCCGTCAATACGGAACTATACTATTTCATCTTGATCTGCGTCCTTTTTACAAATTTTTGCAGTTTGAACGTCAATGGGTGGGAAATGATGATATCCCTTGGCTTCTTGGCTGCAGCAAGGTACTTATATATCGTACGTTCTCATTGTATATATTTCATCAGACATTTATCAACATGAGATTGAAGTAGTTACTGATAGATCATTGTTGTACTGATGTTTGGATTATTTTGACACTTATTCTCCTGTGACGAGAATAACCTCCATACAGATGGTACTTGCAATTGCGGCGTTGCGCAAACTTGAAGTACACCAAATGGATGTAAAGACGGCTTTCCTAAATGGAGAGGTAGAAGAAGAAATCTACATGGAACATCCAGAAGGTTTTTCTGCTCCTTCTCAGAGTAAGAAGGTGTGCAGATTGGTTAAGTCATTATATGGCTTAAAACAAGCACCAAAACAATGGCATGAGAAATTTGATAATGCCATGATCACCAGTGGATTTAGAATAAATGAAGGTGATAAGTGTGTATATATCAAAGACACTGAAAATTGATATATCATTTTATGTCTGTATGTGGATGATATGCTTATCGTTGGGAGCAACGATAAGATGATCAAGTCTACTAAAGACATGTTGAATTCTAAGTTTGACGTGAAAGACTTGGGACTTGTTGATGTCATTTTAGGAATTAAAATTACGAGAACATCAAAAGGGCTAGTGTTGAGTCAAACACACTATGTGGACAATATTCTTGGGAAATTTGACAATGAAGGTTCTGGAATTGTCAGAACTCATGTAGATTTGAATCTACATTTGTCCAAGAATAAAAGTGAAAGTGTTTCTCAATTAGAGTATTCAAGAATAATTGGGAGTCTAATGTACTTAACAAGTTGTACAAGACCAGATCTAGCTTATGCGGTTCATAAGCTAAGTAGGTACACGAGTAATCCTGGAGCTATACATTGGCAAGCGATTGGAAGAGTACTCAAATACCTAAGGTATTCTCGTACCTATGGGTTGCACTACACATCATACCCAGCTGTTATAGAAGGGTTCACTGATGCGAACTGGATATCTGACATGAAAGACTCAAAGTCTACTAGCGGATATGTATTTACGCTAGGGGGTGCAGCCGTGTCCTGGAAGTCCTCAAAACAAACAGTTATAACTAGATCCACAATGGAGTCTGAGTTTGTAGCACTAGACAAATGTGGGGAGGAAGCAATATAGTTACGCCAGTTCATAGAGGACATTCCTAGATGGACAAAACATGTGCCTACGATTGGTATATATTGTGATAGTCAATCTGCAATTAGCAGGGCACAAAGTAAGATGTATAATGGTAAGTCTAGACACATTCGTCGAAGACATAATACCATTAGACAACTACTCTCAACTGGAGTTATCTCTATAGACTATGTAAAGTCTAAGGATAATATTGCTGATCCTTTAACTAAAGGGTTAACATAGAGTTAGTTGAAAAATCATCAAAGGAAATGGGACTAAACCCCATTGGAAATTAAAAAATCACTACAGTGGATACCCAACCTAGCTGACTGGAGATCCCAAGATCTAGGTTCAAAAGGGAAAACCAAACTGTAGAGCTTAGTTCGGATCACTGCGGGGAGTTCCTCAAGTCCATTCCTATGATAAAAAACAGTGATACCCGTAAGGATGAGGTTAAGCTAAAACTTTTAATGATTCTTATGCGTCGAGAAATCGAGCAGAGTAATGCGGGTTACTCTTAATTAAGAGATCACCTATGCAAGAGAGAAGTGGGGCCGCATTTATGGGAGTTAATGAGGGCATAGCTCTTATCAAACTACTTGCAGAACCAGACGTGTGTTCCATGGCTAAAATGGGCACAAAAAAGAGAACCGAAGTGTACCATGGAGACTCCTGTGTAAAGTATGTTATCATTTACACAAATGACGAATAGTTCAAAGACATCGCGTCTACTATTTAGTTAGTAAAGTAAGCATAATTTTATAAGGGAAGGTTCAAAGGGTCAAACCTACCTATCCTATGCAGGTTTTAACCGTAGAAATCTATCACCAAATTCTATCGAGTCTTTAGTGGCCAATTTCATTCATGTGGGGAATTGTTGGAAAATGGTTGGAAAAACCATTTAAAACCAAATTTTAATTGATTAATTAAATTAAGTTAAACTTATAATTAATCAAAGATGAACATAGATTTGAGTTCTCCATAATGAGGGCTACAAGATCATATGTTTGTTTGTGTAATTTG
The DNA here is from genome assembly GCF_933775445.1 of Argentina anserina. Lineage (NCBI taxonomy): Eukaryota > Viridiplantae > Streptophyta > Magnoliopsida > Rosales > Rosaceae > Argentina > Argentina anserina. Next base: position 3,721,073 of record NC_065873.1, on the reverse strand, counting down.
GTTTGTGGTGAATAAGAAATTGTTACTCAAAGATGGCTACTTAGAATGAGGGAAATGTATTTGTCCCACATTGGAAAAGAGAAGTGTTGAAAAGACTTTATATAGAATCCATTGTGTATGGATTGTAAAGTGTGTAAGCCCCCTTATACCCTCTCGCGCACGCGCAGGGGGGGTGCAAATCCTAGGTCGCAAGGGAAACCTGTGCGACCTGCGGACACGAATGCAACACCGAATTGAGGGTCGGAACGCAAATTCTTTTTGCATTTCCGAAAATTCGGTTTTGACTTTTCAAATTCTTCTTTTGTAACAATTGAGTTATTGTGTGTTATGGAGAATTATAACATAATTGAAATCAATGTTTGTAACATATGTAACTCATATATGTTATGATTTTTTGATTTCTATAACAGTCATCTTATTAATTGCTGATTGCAAATCCTCACAGTATAAATAGCCATCATCCTTTCATTGTAAAAAAAAACCCCATTCGAAACACATTTCTCTCCCACTCTCAAAGTTCCTAGTTCTTCTCTGGTGATAGATAGAGGTACCTTTCGAGTTCGTTAAGGGTTCTAGTTAGTAGTGCAACTTTCTAGAATTGTTTAGTCGTTATATCCTGGGAGACAAGCGCCAAGCATCCTTGCACCGGTAGAGGAGGCATAAACGTCTTAAGGACAGTGTGGTATCACATACGTCTTGACTAGTTCTTCCATCACCAATCATTCGGTATTTTGGTTGAATTTCTTTTTCATATTCTTCGTTATTAGAATTATATTGGTTTCTGTTTTATAATTATTTATAATTCAGTTTATTAAATTATATACGCAATATATCACTGTTTTTATAGTGTTCACAAGGAGGTAGCTCAAAAGGAGCGACGTTCTCAATTGTGGTTATAGTGTTCACATCATTTTCCATCGGCCTTGTGTTGTTCTTCATTTTCCTATTCTTGAGGGAACGTCTTGCCTACATCTTTACCAACAATGAAGAGGTTGCCAAAGCAGTTGCCGACTTGTCACCTTTATTGGCCTTCTCCATATTGTTGAACAGTGTTCAGCCTGTGCTCTCTGGTATTGTTGACATATGTTGAACTCTCAAACCATATTTGTTTAGTATTACCATCAGTTCCCAGACTGAAAAAAATTAGTAGAACCAGTGTCAGCATATATTTATCGTTTTCGGTCTTATCAACATGAGTTGCTCTGGGAGCCGGATGGCAGAATACTGTAGCATATGTAAACATGGCATGCTATTACCTTGTAGGTATTCCTGTTGGAGTTGTGCTTGGTTATGTTGTCAACCTACAAGTCAAAGTTAGCATTCATTTTCACTCATTTAGATTAATTCCTGTATATATATATGATCAATTAGCGGTAACATACATGTCCTAATTGTCTTCGAAATTGTAGGGTGTTTGGATTGGAATGTTGTTCGGAACATTTGTGCAAACCATTGTGCTACTGATTCTCACCTGTAGAACTGATTGGGATAATCAGGTAAAATTTCATTTGTACTTACCTTTGTTAAAGAATACTTACTCTTATAATTGCCAATTGAACATGAACTTTGAACAAGTAAATTGTTTCAAATGTGTATGTAACTAGTCACGGGTGTGCAGGTAACAATAGCTCGTAATCGCGTTAGAAAGTGGGCCGTTAAGGATATTGGGGACTCAAATGCCGTATCATAAATTGCATCGTCCATTTATTCTCCATATAGACTTTCTGATCCGGCGTCCATAATTTCCTTGACTCGTCCATTTATTCCCCCTTTTTTTTACTGATTTTTAATTATGGATGTCCCGCTAAGATCATATATACATAAAAAAAAAGTACCATAAATGTTCCTACAATTTGTTTTTGAGAAAAATGATTAACTGTTCTGGGATATTACGATGTTATCCATATCTGTGTCTTAGCCTAAATAAATTTTCTTATATAATAATCAAACTCCGTATGTAATGTCTATATATATTATATTATCAATCAATAAAGTGATCTGTTATGATCTATTACCTTTTTATTATTTTCGTTTCATTCACTCTCAACAATAATTTCATTAAGCATCAAGCCAATAACGACCAATATTACTAGGTTAGACAGGAGCAAACTCCAATTCAATGTGCCAGAACAAACCCATTATTTGCTACAACTACGAAAGGAAAACAACCAACTAAAAGTCCAACTAAAAAACATATAAAAAACAGAGAAGCAATAACCTACACCCGCACAGATGGAATTGTCACTGATCATCAAACCTGTGACCCAAGATGTACCTTTCAAACCAAGCATTAAGTGGCACCCTAACTTGCAAATGTAGGGATTTGGAGCTTTGATAAGCATACAATTTACTCTGGTCCAGGATCATTGTCTTCTTCATAGGTTGGAATCCTCCGATCGACCCATGCATATGATGCATCTGCCTTTGGTTCAGTGACTTCCTCAAGGCTGGCCGAGCTTGAACTAGAAGCCATAGAATCAAAGTTCACACCCTTCGCTACCTTAGATTGCTTCTTAACTTTGTTAGTGCTACCACGAGGACGACCTCATTTCTTTGGGGATATGCGAGCAATGCCAATGAAGCCATTAGAATTAAGCACAAAACCTAAATCTTCCGGCCTTAATTCCAAGGGAACAATCTCCAAGCTATGTGTCACGCGCTGCACTCAAAGTTAGTGTATGCGTCTGTCAATGAAGGGCATTGACATTGTAAGTGGGGGAGGGTGTCACGAGCTGCACAAATGGTTGTGTCATCGTGACACTTCCTAGGGGCTATGCCGAAGAGAGGGTGTCCAGCGACAAGCATGCAGACTGATTGCAAGTTGATTGGGTGTCAAGTGGCATGTCCAGGTGGCATGTCCAGGTGGCAGTTTCGTAATTAAGATGAACGTCTAGGTTCGAGGCACTTAGGCTCGGAATTTGAGAAAAGTCTGAACACGAAAAATGTCCGGGACGTCGAAAAAATATCAATGCACTTGACGACATATTTTTAGGAGCTTATATTAATTAATTATGGAAGTTGCCCGTCCTCGGATATTTGATGTTTCCTCCTGCCAAGGCTAGTTTTTTCTAATATGCTCTATAGGGGGGGTACCTGGTGTCTCACTCTCCACCACCCACGGTGCCGGCCTTATGGGGCACTAAGCGAGTCACTCCTGGGGGACCTTGGGGAACCTTAGAGAACCTAGGAGTCAGGTAGATGTCGCCAAAGAGGGGCGGCATGCGTTTCCATGATTCAGGATGTCTCATGGACAGTATCGGCCAGTAGACCGATATTGCGGGTCCATGCAGGTGGTGAGGCTTGTACGTGGGCAATCCTTATGTCATCGGCATGGGGGAACTTGTGGGCTTAAGGAAGATGTGTCTGAACTCTGTGGTGTGCAATGGCCACGAAGTAAACTGACGCAGGCATAGGTTAGAGGTTCGACCTTACCCAAAGGAAAGAGTTGCCAGCAAGCACGGAAGGGCGACACCGTGCTAGAAGGAAGGAAGCCTATAGTGGGCAGATGCGGGCAAGTGGCCTAAGAAAGAGTATGCTTGCAAGTCAGATATGTGTCAGGATGATATGTGGGAGGCATGACGTGGAGGTGAGCCTTGCCCAACAAGTTAACACCTTGGGGGCGAATTGCCATATGATTATCCCCATGGGTGAAATGTGACAAGGGATGCCTATATGACGACTGAGCATGATGATGGATGCTTAGGAGGCGAGTAAGGTGCACATGCTTCCAAGGGACGGTCAGATAGAAAGAAGCGAGGATCATCAATGTCTCGGCCTACTGGAACCTCGGAATTGGATGTCAGAGAATTATCATCATCACAGGATTCACAAGGACATGGTGCATAGTGCACCCCCCCAATGATTGATTATGGTGCAGACCCTGCATCTACCAAGAAACCTTGCATATATTCCACCAATATCACATCAGGGAGGGGGGGGGGTGGAATCCGACGCTCAAGTTTAACCAGATCATTTAGGGGTAGGTTTAATCTAACCCTAACAACGCCACGGTTCAGAGATCCCTCATCGACTTGAAGCACTCTTCCAATAGTTTCACCGACGAGCTGCATCATTGCAGGAGTTAGAAGTGTGTCAGGGATTCCTGACATTGGTGTATGCTTTCGTCCGAGGAAATTACATTCGAAACTTCCAAGAAAATCTCTCAAAGTGGGAAATAATTCAATGGGGTATAAATCATCCAAAACAGTGATTGTAGCTTTCAACAAGTTTGACGGAGCTTCTACAAAAAAGAACCTTGCCTTTCATATATCCACTAAACTGAAAAATCTCTAGATTCGGAGTGTTAATCCATTTCTCTATAGTTTCTAATGTTTTCAAAGGCAAAAACAAAGGCGAAAGCGATGTGAGGAAGCCTTACGAGGCGAGAGCATCGGCGTGTTAAGGCGACCTAAGGCGACCGCCTTTTCAACATATATTATTTTAATGTAATATGTTCATAAATAAGATATGAATCTATATAGGTTAAAAAAAACATTTATGTAGATATAAATATATTTCCAACTTTTAGAGGCCATCTTCAAAACTATCCAAAGTAGCAATAAGCTGGGCCGAGCCCACCGGTCTCCATGATTATTATGTGTGCTGTATTAATTGATATGTTGTCGTTTTGATGGAAAGATTGATTAAAAAGTCAACGACTTCATCTTCTTCCTTTTGCTCAGGGCGTATTAGTGTTTTTTTTTTAATTTTAAGTCTGAACACTCCATTCATAAAACTAACCATGAGAATATCCATAGCAAAAGCATATTTTCAAGTTTACACAAAATATGAGACCCATTAAGCAAAACTCTGTCAAATTTAGGAGACGTCTATTATCAAACAAGAAAAAGGACAACACCAAGATCTGTCTTCTGGAGAGATGGAGGATGGTATCACTCAAACAATGGCAATAGCAGCACTAGCTATCCTCGGCCACAGATCAACACACTCCTTCCCAATAGGACCAGTAATCGCAGACCCTTTCATTTCTCCCTTGGGATTGACAATAACACCAGCATTATCTTCAAAGTACATGAAGACATCGTCCTTTTCAGCGCCATGGCTTGCGCTGCCTGACGATGACGGCCGGCATGACCTTCTTCCTCAAATCAGGTTTTCTTTTCTTGACGGTGGCCATGACCATGTCGCCGACGCAAGCGCTAGGCAAACGATTTAGACGACCCTTGATTCCCTTGACGGAAATGATGTACAGATTCTTCGCTCTGGTGTTGTCGGCGCAGTTCACCGTCGCCGCCACCGGTAGACCCAGCGACATCCGAAACTTGTTTCGGGCGGATCCTCCGCGTCCTCGGTTTGACATTTTGGGTGGCTGCGGCTCAAAACAAGAGACTGAGCGTCCGCATCAGTGCTCGCCTTCGGCAAAAACAGGCCGCCCCAACGCTTTTCTTCTGCTTTTTCAACAAGTCGCCTCATTCTGGGGTGGCGAGGCTTTTTGTTGCCGCATCGCACCGGAGCGTGCCCAGGGCGCGCCTCAATTTCGCCTTTGAAAACACTGATAGTTTATAGGCAATTATGCATGGAAAGCAGTTTCAACCCCTTGCAATAGATATCCAAATATTCCAAGATGTCACATTCATACAGCCACATAGTCCTATGGTAAGGACACGTACAATCCAAATAGAATGTAAACCATTCAAGATTCTTGGCAGTAACTAAGTTCTTGAGCTATTTATCACTCACATCCAAATCAAGAATCTCCAACTCTTTGACACGCCTCTTAACTGCGAAATCGATCCATTCACGCACCAAATTTTCGCAGTAGTCGAGATTGGCTCGAATCCTTAACTTGTCCAAGTGCCTCTGATTTGTGCATTGTCGGAGAGAGTGGTGCAAGAAGCTTAGGAAGCATCCATGTTCTCTAAAGCATTCCTCGTCGAGACTAATAATAGGGAAGGAAGGCCAGAGAGTTGCCCACTGCTTCGAAACAGCGTTGGATTGGGCCGCCGTTTAACAGAAGGAAGGAGAGGATGTTCTCAATGATAATGTCAGGTAAGTAAGGTTTGAAGGCGGCAGCGGTTTATGGGTTCAGAGCATCATCTGTGAGAGCAAGGTATTTGAACCGTCTGCTCATTTTTTGAGTGCGCTAGTGAAATGACGCGTTGGGTTTATATAGGATTTTTCTACTCCACACCTTCCTTTTCTAGAAACTAAACAACATGATGAATTAACACAACTACAGTTTAGAACATTTGGGCCAAATCTGTGAGCATAAGTTTGATCAGAAACACACTTTCAGACACTGTGAGGAGTGCATAGAAAAACCTAAGTATGCTATTGATTACATGGAAGCCATTGCTCAGGTTCTTCTATGCGTACACTCAGTGTGTGTGTTTTTCTGATCACATTTTTGGACTCAGTGTGTGTGTTTTTCTGATCACATTTTTGGCCTGCGATTAGCCTTGTGTCAATCCTCGTAGATCTTCCTCCCTTACTATCTGCTCTTCAGTGACCTTATCAATTAAGCATTGGTCCATACATGTGCATGTACCAGACTTGCATGCCCCCCCCCCCCACCCCCCCCCCCCCCAATATAGGGGTATTTAGATATACACCCATTTGGGTAGACCCATTTTACATTAAACCCTCCTCTTCATTTTGCAACAAACTCTATTTATTAGGTAAATTATTAATTAAAAAAAATTTAAGACGTGGATAACAAAACCTAATTTTGCCAATATTTACTAAACATGTCATGAACCCAAATTAAAAACCACAATCGTGATTTTCATGCTAATTTACCCAATCCTAATAAAAAAAGATTGAGATTATTCCATGATTAAAACTCAATTTATTGCTACCGTCATTATAGATAAATTATTATTACTAAAATTACATAAATATTTGTTTGACTCCATCATACTTATTATAATATACCTAACTAATATGAGTTGCTTGATGATATACTTAACCTCTAGGAGTTGGGTAAAATAAGAAATACCTATAAGAAAAATAAGATTATCTAGAAAAAAGATGAGTACCTTACAGTGAGAAAATTTTAGCATAAGAAAATATACCTACAAGGAAGACAACTTGTCTTGTGTTTAATTATACCTATAAGAAATACAACATTATCTAGGAATAAGAAAATATACCTATAAGGAAGACAATATAATCTAAAAAAAAGATGACCAGTACCTTACGATGAGGAACTTTTAGCATAAGAAAATAAACCTACAAGTAAGACAACATTGTCTTGTTTAATTATACCTATAAGGAAGACAACATTGTCTTGTTTAATTATACATATAAGGAAGACAACATTGTCTATGAATAAGAAAATATATCTATAAGAAAGACAATATAATCTAGAAAAAATATGACTAGTACCTTACGATGAGGAACTTTTAGCATAAGAAAATACACCTATAAGGAAGACAACATTGTCTTGTTCAAATATACATATAAGGAAGACAATATTATCTAGAAAGAAGATGAGGAATTTTTAGCATAACGTATAAAGTACTTACCAGATCATGTTATATTTCTTGATCTCATATCTCTTAATTTCTTCTTCTCTTTCAATAATCTTTCTTCAACTATGACTAGGAGAGTCAATGAGAAGTACCATGATTGCCTCCTCTTGCATCTCTTGTTCTCAATATTATGCGGTAACATTTGGTTTTATTGAGAAAAATATGTATGAAATTCTTTCAAAAAACACTACCTTCATATAAGAAAGATAAGAACTACAAATTTGTATTAGAAACAAAAATGAGCATATATATATATATATATATAGAATGTGTGTTCATGTCAACAACATAAAATAAGGATTATATAAGGAAAAAAAATTGATTAGTCAACCAGAAGGGCAAAACTGTGAAGCCAGAAGGGAAAAATTGTTCATATCTAGAAAATGTTTTTCTTTGTCAATCAGAAGGGCAAAACTGTAAAAAAAAAATTATAAAAATAAAACTTATAAGGAATGTTGAAATAACTAATTGGGTATAGATTAAAAAAAAAGAAAAAAAGAAGGGAGTGTGTTTATATGAAAATATGGCTTCCAAGATGGCTCTATGACTAATTATCTCACCAATATAAGCATTATGAGAGTCCTAATAAGCATTGTTTTCTGTCTCATTTTATTTCAATCCCTAAAATAAAAGATGCTCCACCAAGATCCTTCATGTAAAATTATTAGATAAGAAGGTTTTAGTGACTTCATATCAGTACTAGCTAGGAAAATATCATCAACGTATAGAATCAAATAGACAAATAGATAAAATTCCTCCCAACCTGCTTAAGGTATACACATTCATCTACAATATTTTTTGTAAATCACTCAATCAAAAGAGAAATAATCTTAATAACAAGAACTTCAAAAAAGACCAATCTTTTTAGCAGTAGAAAATAGAGGATGGTCAACTGACCAATTGTGGACAGTTAGATTCAAATTTGCTAACCCCCACCTTTAACGGGGTGATATCACCCAATTAATAACTCCCATGTATGATAATCTAGATTATGGGCTAACTATGGTTAAGTTAATGAATAATCCTAAGTTGATTATTAGAAAACTTTTCTTAAATGTATGATTGTCTCTCTCAACTGAACATATGCAACTATAGCCGATTAGTTTCATACTCGCCTTCTACTCAACTCCTCTCTCTCTCTCTCTCTCTCTCTCTCTCTCTCTCTCAATTGCAATGTTAGCCAATCTCATCTCCACACTAAAGCCCCCGAATTCTCCATCGTTGCAAACCCATCGAAACATAGTTATTTGTTTCATCTGTAAGAATTGTTCACTGGCTTTTGTAGCAGAAAATCAAATAAAAGACAAAATACAAATGGGTTTTGAGATTTCTCTGTGGTTTTTGTTGTAGAGGATTGTAATCATTATAGTTTGAGTTTATTTTGATAATTGAGGTATTTGGGGTTTGGGTCCAATGCTATAAAAATTTTCGCTCGGTCATTTTGCCATCTCTGATCTCTCTGTAAAATTGCCTCAATCAAAAGGAAGAAGTTGATGAGGTCATGGAGATGAGAAATAATATTGTATTTATATTAGATTAATCACGTACATTTTGTGATAATCAAGAGATAGTTTACTCTAGTTGATCATGTTTATACGTGGAAGAGTTCTACCGAGTGGTGATATCACCCCCTTAAGGTGGGGGTGAGCAAATTTGAATCCTTAATACTATGTAATGGAGGAGACCATTCTGTTCTGCAATGTTCTGGTACTAAGACACCCTACAAGCCATTAATAACAAGTAAATAAAGATGAAAAGCGCAAAAAAAAAATGTTATGTCATCATGCACTTCGCATTTTAGTGAATATGTAAGATAATCCAATTTAAATGCTCATATTAACCAACGATAAGTAAAATTGAACCAATCTAAGTCATATAGACACATCATGTCCTGACTACTATGGTAATTTGAAGGCTTTATGATAAAAGCACGGGGAATCCAGTCTAGGTTTGGAAACAACTATGTGTCATGTTACATATTAGAAGCACACACCATAAGCAGCAGCAAAAGAATTGATTGTATATATTACCTCAGCCTCGTCAAGACGTAAATCCACTTTTCTGGAGCAATCAAAACTTTCAAGAAAATTTCTCATAGATGAATAATATTCAGATGACCATGAGGCCCCCAAAATACGGTTCTAGCATTTAATAAATTTGATGGAGGTTCCACAAAATGGACCTTGCTCTTCAGATGTCCACCGTACTCAAAATACTCCAGATTTGGAGTGCAAATTGAGCTCTCCATAGTTTCTTGGCAATTATGCAACAGAAGGTGTTTCAACCCCTTGCAAGAGATGTCGACGTGTTTCAAGCTATCACATTCCCACAAGTACATTATGCCATGGTCAGGACAGGTACTGCAATCCGAATAGAACCTAAAAGACTCAAGATTCTTGGCAGTAACTTCCAACTGTCCTGGAATGACAATAGGTAATTTCCAAGGATTTCAGACTGTCACTCGAAATGTCAAGCTGATGGGCATTGTAGCCAAGCAAACCTCTATGAATTGACAAATGCTCGAGGCGAGGACACCCCGAAATCAATGTGGGAATGGTCCATATTGCTGGGTCAGCCTGATCATCCATAAATAGCACCTCTGTCAGGGACATGGTTCTCAATAAGGGCAGGTTCACACGATCATCAACAATGTCTGAACAAGCATACATTTGCACATTCTCCAAATTCAAACTAATCCAAGATTGCGAATTTAAAACACTATGGGCTATCTGGTAGTGACTAGATATACACAATAATCGAATGTCCAACTCTTTGACACACCTCTCAACTGCGAACTCAACCCACCGTTCGACTAAAGTCTCATCGTATCCAAGTTCGCACTTGGCTCGGATTCTCAACTTGTCTAGAAGCTTCGGATTCTCAATTTAATTATTATGGTAATGTATGTATATATGATCCCAGATCCCCTACAACTAGCTTTATTATTTTCTAAATTTTTGCAGCCAAATGGCTAAAGGTTTGAAATTTGGAATAATCCTGACCCAGTAAGGAAACCTGTGAATGACAGGAATGTATGTTTGTATTTTTATAATAGCAAAATTTACGCAAATGGTTAATACTACGGCAAATGGTCTCCACGCAAATGTAATATGGGCGGTCAGGAGAAATAGACATAATGTTCTATTGCAGAGTTAAGGGCAAACTGCCAACTGCTTTGGCATGACTAGGGCCTAGGTGAAGTCTGTTGCGATTGCTCTTCTTAATCAGCTTATTATGCAGCCCAAGTCATCTTTAGTAATATGATCTCTACACCCATGGAATTATGCAGCTCACCCTTTTCGCATTACTAGTTATCTAGGACCAGCTGTAAGTATGAGACAACATTATACTTCTCTTTTGTTTGTTTCTCGGAGCATTATGGCATCTGATAGTTTAAATATGTATTCCCTCATCCCAGTTTGAGCTATCAATGAATATGAATCATTCTTAATTATTATTTTTCCCTTTCTTTAGTATTGTAGCCTCATTAATTGGTATTAGAGCTTGGTTTCGATGCATGGGAATCAAAACCCTCACCCTTCCCTCTCTTCCCAAGATGGACACGTTCCACCCATCAACACCCCTACTCGACGAGTCGCACTCACACCACCACGCTCCCCCGCCCCAACCAATTCTCCCACTTCCACTCAGCGACCCCCATTTTATTCCATCTCAACTGACCAATTAGCCACCTTCCAGGCCACAGTAGACAGCCTCCAAGACCAGAATGACTCCCTTCATTCTCAGAATGATTAGCTGCAGCATACAATCGAGACCATCGCCCGGAATCAAACGTGGATGAACCACCAATTTGCAGCCCTGCATAACACTCTGCTGAATGAGCGTGTTAACGCTACCCACCCTCCTCCACCGTCTGTAGTAAACCACGCCGGACCCTCAGGTATTGCAACTCCTTTATCCGCTTCGGTTATATTCATACCATTAGCTGGGCCACAACTTTTTCTGGTAATCAACTCCCTACAACACCCTATCAATTTGGGTCTTTCACGACACCTTCCCTTACTGATTTCAGTCCTAACCCGCCGCCATCTCCTCACCACACACCACCATCACACTCTACCACAAGCTCATCTTGCTAATACCCCTTAAAATCTGCAATAGCCGCAATTTTTTACTCCCTCACAAGCATATGGCTACCCACCACCCAATGATGCTTACCCCCCGTAGCAATATCCTTACCCACCACCACCACAACATGTTCCGCACCCCCCCCCCCCCCAAGTTGGAATTGCCCCGATTTACCGGTGAAGATGTCGTTGGCTGGTTGGCCATGGTGGAAAGGTACATTCGTGTCAATCATATCCCTGAATTTGACCGTGTATAGTCGGTTGCCGGCCACTTTGGGCCTGACGCATCAGTTTGGATGGATTTTTACGAGATTCACCACCCTAATCCCACTTGGGTTGACTTCATTGCCGCCATTTTGAGTCGATTTGGTGCGGGAAACCAATCAAAATTCAAGGGCTGCCTAGCTCACCTCCAACAGACCTCTTCTCTTGAAGATTTCAAATCCAGCTTCACCAAGTTATCTTGTTGTGCTTCGTATTGGGCTGGTCCGAGCTTGTGCCAATTTTCATTGAAGGGCTATGACTAGAGATACTACATGAGGTCAATGCTTTTAACCCTCAGTCACTTGCCGAGGCGCAACGTCTTGCTCGATGTTTCGAAACCAGAATATTACGTTGCGTTCGAGCCAACCTTACCGTCCCCGAATCTTTCCTTATCTCAAAACTGAAACACCACTTCCTCATTCTCTCCAGTCTCTTCCAACACCAACTCACCTTCTTCCTCCACAACCAACTACTGTCCTCCCAATCAAAACACCAATCCTTCCACCACATATCGCCTGAATCGTACATTTTCCATTGTCGAGCAACGTTACTTCCATGCTCGAAACCTTTGTATCCGTTGTGCTGAATCATACTCTAGCAATCATATTTGCAAGCAACCGATTCATGCTATTGTGGAGTGTGAAGCATCAATGGAGGTAGCCCAATCTTCGGAAAAGAACTAGGCAGAGCAATCAGATCTCGAGGTAGTGGATGAGTTTCTGAAGCTGCCGTTACACACCATCACCAACACCTCCCTCAGTGAGGTGATGCATCTCACTAGGTCAGTCCAAGGTCCAGATGGAGTTGTTATGGGTTAACCCATTTGTGTTTTCATTGATTGCGGGTCAGTGATGAATTTCTTGTACCCGGAAGTGGCCGGCCGGTTGGGTTTGCAAATTACACAACTGAAGAACCTCCATTTCACATCTGCCTCCGGCCATGATGTCACTCCCTCCGATGAAGTCCATCAAGTTACCGTTACTATGCAGGGGTATCAATTTACCAATTCCTTCCTCTCCTCCATGTTGTCGGGTGTGATTTGGTCCTCGACGCAGAATGGTTGGATACACTAGGATACATTGGCTGACATTTCAGGGGTAAGGTGATGACCTTTGTCGTCGATGGGCAGCATCACATTTTGCATGACATAACCTCTAGGCACTCCAGTATGGACGATAAAGCCATATTTAAATATATATCACGTGAACAGATAGAGTCCCCACTTCATGTTCATGCCTTGGTGGAGGGTGAGTTGGACCTCACTATTACCAGCCTTTTATCCACATTTGTAGATATTTTTGAACCCCCAATGGGCCTAACTCCCTCTCGGGTCATTGTTTATCGAATCCAGCTACAACTCAACTCCATCCCAGTCAATGTGAGACCCTATAAGTATGCTCACTCACAAAAGACTAAAATAGAGGCCCAAGTTAATGAAATGCTTTCGCAAGGCATAATTCGCCAAAGCTGCAGCCTGTATTCCTCTTTAGTACTATTGGTTCGCAAAAAGGAAGGTACATGGCGTTTTTGCGTGGACTATCATGAGTTTAACTCGATCACCATCAAAGATCGCATCCCGATTCAGATGGTTGATGAGCTTCTTGATGTGTTACATAGTGCCCGTTATTTTTCCAAGCTTAATCTCAGGTCCAGATATCACCAAATTCGTATGTTTCCAGAGGACATCCGTAAGACGGCTTTCCAAACTCATGAGGGCCACTATGAGTTCCTTTTTATGCCATTTGGTCTCTCTAATGCTCCATCCTCATTTCAAGCTTTGATGAACTTGTTGTTCAAGCCGCATCTTCGGAGGTTTATTTTGGTGTTCTTTGATGATATTTTAATTTATAGCAAGAATATGGAGAGTCATTGTGTTCATATACGCATTGTATTTGATTTACTACGTGCTAATGATCTTAAAGTCAAGCTCTCTAATCTACATTTGCTAAAGAAAAGGTGTCTTATTTGAGACATGTGGTCTCGGAAAAAGGTGTGGAAATGTGTCACACCCCCAAATTCGAGACCACTATTATATGTAAATATGGTTCCCGAATTAGAGATGTGACTTTAAAACTAATAAAATTTCCTCAATAAAACTGATAGAAAAGTTATATGTCTGAGTAATACTTTTATTAGGAAACAAAATCAGAGTTATTTTACAATACAACAGATTTAGAAATACTGAAATTTAGCGACGATACATGAGTCTCACATTTATTGTCTTGAAATAATAAGTGAAGAAAAACCATCATTTTATTTAGTAGATTCATCACATTCCCCAAACATCTACTCATTACCTGAAAATAAGATTGTGTAGCATCATGAGTAACACAGACCGAGTAAGTACATAATACATTCTTATAATAATTTGGCTAATGAGAAATTTAAATATGAACAACCAAGTAAAATGTACCAAGAATCAGGTGTATTTGGTCACACAAATTCTTACTTATGTGAATAGATACATATCAGTATCAATATATTCAATCAATTGTGTGAATTTTTAAGAAAACTGGTAATTAAGCACAAAGTCACATGTTAGGGTTCACGTTTACCCAAAACATGGATACGCCTTAGCATACCGAGGCCAATACCAAAATATGTATACTCAAGGTCAATTCTCCTATGAGTATAATAGTGCACTATCTGTAGGGATTAGGGCTCAAGGCTAACTCACAAAACACAAAATAATTTTACCAGCAATTCACTTAAGCACGGAGTAATACTAATCACCCGGCTTCACACCTCCAACTCTATAACGTCAATAAAATATCACAAAGTTTAGTAATTAAGACAATATTTAAATACTAAATATATATATATATATATAATCTTACACCAAGATATTAATACTTATCAATAACTCAATGTATGCATGAAATAAAAAAGTTAATAAACTTAAAAGTAAATGTGCAAATAAAGTAAATGTACTTTAAATTAAAAGTAATTAAATAATATTAGTTAGTAGTCGAAAAATTAGTAGTCATTTCTTTCATAATAAGAAAAATCTTTGTCCAAAGTAGCAATTGTCATCCAAATAATAATGTCAAAGCTTGTCAACTTTCCGTATCGATAACTTAATCAATAAACTTCCAAATTAGGCAAGTGATGAATCTATGTTCAAGGATTTTTCGTAAGGAATCCAATATGATAAGTCATACAGTCCAGTTCAAAGTCATTGAGTCCAAAAAAGTTCAAACACAGTAGCAGTGCAGAAACCGATCATCAAGTTATCATCTTAGATGTCTACATATTCTACTTGTAACAAACATTTTATCATTTCTTCTGAAACTTTCCAGATTAAAAGTAGAGGTCTTATACTTTAATTTGATATAAAGTTTGTGGAAAATGGTTAAGAAATGAGTCAGATATAGGTTTTTAAAGTTGTGAGTGCTACAAAAGATTTTCAGTAAGTTTATCAATTCTAACTTTGATTAGCCATAACTTCTTCAATTCTAAACATTTTTGAGTGATTCAAAAGTCTAAATTGAAGAATTTCTCATGAGGAATATAATTATATTATTACCTTGGACAAACTCAGATATTATAAAATATGAAAATATAACTCTTACCAAAACATGATCTTTTACATTTTATCATTAGTTATGCACTTTGATAAATCTTAAAAGATAAAAGATTATAAGGATGTAATATGTACTTACCTTGAAGTTTCAGGGGTGAAATAAAGGTTTTGATGTGGATCTAAAGTTGGATTACTTTAGTAAAGAATAAACTTATTTAAGAGAGAGTGTGAATGCTAGAATTTTAGCTTGAGAAATATTGGATGGTTGAGTTTTCTATCAACTAAGAGAACTCTAGACTTGCATGATTTCTGATTTTGAAGTGTGAAGAAAACTTGAGGCAACTCTCAACTATGAATAAGCCAAGAAGGAACACAAAAGTTCAATTCTCACCTACCATTCTCAATAAGTAATATTGAGTGATGACCTAGCTAGTTAGTGTGGTTGTTGACAAAGAAAACAAAATAGTGTGATGGGATAAAACATAAAAATAAATCAGCTAGGTTCAAAATATATTGACATAAGGATTATATATATATGTAGATATAAAAAACACATTTATATGTGTTATTCTAAAAAATAAAAGGATATTTAGTATATTCCTTTCATAAGGTTTTCAATATATTTGCACTATCTAATACTAATATAATGCATAAAATATAATATTATTAGTATTAGTCTTAAACTCGATTACAAAGTATCGAGTATATGCAAGAATATGAGCTAACGTATTCAAATCGTGGTCTAATACTTATAAAAATATTTTTTTATCTTTGAAAGTATGTACCTTAGCATCATTGGTTTCTAAAGAGAAATATTAAAAGAAAAATTAAATTAATTCTAAATTAATATAACTTTATAGTATTAAATACTAAATACTAAATTTCGGAGTATTATAAAATGGATTATGAAAAAGTCCACATCATTGTCAATTGGGCTCAGCCAAAGACTATCAAGGGCTTGCATGGTTTTCTGGGCCTGACAGGGTACTATTGTAAATTCATCAAACACTATTGGCTCATCGCCAAACCTCTCTCTGTGTACTACTGCGGGGTTTTCTGGGCCTCACGGGTACTACTGTAAATTCACATCTACCTCCTTGGCAATTCCTTCACCATCATCACCGATCACCAACCTCTTAAACATATGTTGGATCAACGAATTTTAACCCCTTCTCAGCATAAATGGCTATACAAATTGATGGGCTACAACCACAAGATTGTTTATTGCCCCAACACTCTCAATTTAGCCGCTGATGCTCTCTCTCAAAAATTGGAGCTTTGCAACATTCTCAGGGTCTCTATTCCTCTCTTTGAGAGTTTAGGTGCCATTGACCATGATTGCCTCATTGATCAAGTGGCTAGTGAGATTATCACGGTCTTGCAGAACAATTCTTTCTCGAAGAAGCACTTTGACTAGCACAATGGCCGTTTGTTTTACAAGGGTAAGCAATATGTTCCCTCTACTTATGATTGGCGTTGTAAGATTCTTGCTGAGTTTCACTCTTCATTGACCGCGGGTCATTCGGGTACCTCCATACTTACCTTCGCCTTGTTCAAAATTTTTCTTAGCCGGGCATGAGAAAAGATGTGAAAAGGTTTGTGGCAGCTTGTGATCAATGGCAGTGCCAGAACTCTGAATTAGTGACCCCTCCAGGTATGCTTTAGCCCTTACTAGTTCCTAATCATGTTTGGGTTGACATTTCCGTGGATTTCATTGAGGGCTTACCGCCATCGGAGGGAAATAAAGCCATTTTTGTGGTTGTTGATCGGCTCTCCAAGTCAGGGCACTTTCTGGCCATCTCTCATCCTTATACAGCCGCCGATATTGCAAATGTTTTTGTCCGAGAGATCTTCCGGCTACATGGAATGACTAGTTCAATTACAAGTGATTGTGACCCAACCTTTGTGAACAAATTTTGGGAGAAGTTTTTGAAACTGCAAGGTACCAAGTTGTGTAGAAGTTCAGGGTATCATCCACAGTTTGATGGACAGACCAAGGTTGTGAATCGTTGTTTGGAGCATTACCTTCGATGCTTTGTGGTTGATTGTCCACTTATTGGGTTGCCCTGCTTCCTTGGGCCGAGTGGTGGTATAACACCACTTATCACTCCGCAATTCAGATGACGCCGTACCAGGCTTTATATGACAAACCACCACCATCTATGTCTTTGTATGTGCCAGGCACAACTAATGTGGTTGTCGTGGATCGTGACCTGCAAGACCGAGAAGAACTGATTCAGCTAATCAAGTCTAATATGGCTTTGGCATAGAACCGGATGAAACAACAAAGTGACAAGTACCGTACTGAGCACCAATTTCAGGCTGGAGAATAGGTGTACCTGAAATTGCACCCTTATCGACAAAAGTCACTTGTGAAACGACCTGCCTTCAAGCTTTGTCCCCACTTCTATGGACCATTTCAGATTGAATCTAAAATTTGGGCAGTAGCTTACAAGCTTGAACTTTCCTCTCACTCCAAACTTCACCCGGTGTTCCATGTTTCATTGCTCAAGCAGATGATTGGTGACAACCAAGTTCCGACCACACTTCCTCCAATTGCAGATGATGGAACTTTTCAGTGGATTCCTGAGAAGGTTTTGGATATGGCTTTCATCAAGAAAGGCAACAGATTTGTGACAAAATGACTGGTTCAATGGTCTGGATTGCTTGCCTCTGATGCTACTTGGGAGAAGGCTCAGTCCAACATCAACCTGTATCCTCATTTCAACGCTTGAGGACAAGTTTCTTCTCTGGGGGGGGGGGGGGGGGGGGGAGGCCTTGTTGCGATTACTCTTCTTAATCAGCTTATTATGTAGCCTAAGTCATCTTTGATCTCTACACCTATGGAATTATGCAGCTCACTCTATTGGCATTACTAGTTATGTAGGACTAGCTATGAGTATGAGATAACATTGTACTTCTCTTTTGTTTGTTTCTCAGAGCCTTGTGACATCTGATAGTTCAAATATGTATTCCCTCATCCCAGTTTGGGCTATCAATGAATATGAATCATTCTTAATTATTGCATTTCCCTTTCTTTAGTATTGTAGCCTCATCAAAGTCGGTTTCAATATCGAATGCCCTCCCATCTCCAGTTTTTTTACCAGCTTAAAGCTGTGTTTGACCCCGCTTAAATTCTTGATTATTAGCTTATGTATTAATTTAATCTGGTAAAAGTGTTTGGTGAATCAGCTTATTTCTAAGTCTCTTTATTCCTAATGCAGCTTATAATCAAAATATAGAAGCTACAAAATGAAGCTTTGTAGCTTTTGAAAGTAGTTGATGAGACAAAGAGCAATTACAAATTTAAAAATACCAATTGAGTCATAAACACACTCTTGAAAACAAAATTTACAAAACACCTAACAAAGTTTACATCTTATTATTCAAAACACACACCATAAGCAGCTTATTTCATACTCACATTGGGGTCAAACTGGGCTTTAAATATATAAGGAAGTCGAACTAACAAAACATAATTCAACTTTGAGTAAGCTAGTATAAATTCTAAGTTCAAAGGATATATAAGGCATTCAGGCAATTGGAGTCAAACTGGGCTTTAAATATATAAGGAAGTAGAACTAACAAAACATAATTCAACTTTGAGTAAGCTAGTATAAATTCTAAGTTCAAAGGATATATAAGGCATTCAGGCAATTGGGTTAAAATTAAAAGGTTACATTACATACGTAGTCAAATTAACTCTTGGGACAACTATGAGCAATGTTATAAATAGGAGGCTACAAACTACAAGCAGCAAAAACGAGTTGAAAAATAGATTATATAATTACCTCAGTCTCTTCCATGGTATCTTCACTTTCATATAGCAATCGAAACTTTGAAGAAATTCTCTCATAGCAAAATAATATTCAATGGTCCATGTTATCTCCCAACTCTGATTATACAATTAACTAAATTTGACGGAGTTTCTAAAAAATCGGACCTTTGTCTTCAGATATCTACTGAACTCAAAAGTCTCTAGATTGGGAGTATGAAACGAGCTCTTTTTAGTTTCTAGGCAGTTATGACTTTGGGATAGAATAATATTATCGCCTTGCTCTTCTACTGCTGTTTCATTTGTAAATAACGTTCTGACTTCTATAGCTGCGAACGTTTTTCATTGTTAGATATTGTAACTTGTAACTTGAACTTCAAGGATCCTCCCCTTTTTCAGAAGCACTACCATAATCGAATCACAACATCTTTTCAATGTCAAAATTCATCCTGTGCTTCGCTTTTATCTGTTTACTGAACCAACCTTGCCTAAGCTAAATGATCGAAAACACTTCTACTTTCAGTAACAGAGCAAGTCCCAGTTTCATAAAGTATCAGTTGATAAGGAATACAGGTTTAGGGACATGAATATGATACAACATAAGAATCATCATTTTCTGAAGCAATTCTACCGAAGTAATATCATTGCTCTGCGTGGTTACTCACAGTTCCCTTATCATCATCATCATCATCATCCCCATCTTCCTCGTAAACAATGTTATCACTGGTAATTCATCCCCGTCTACAGAAGTAATATCATTGCTCTGCGTGGTTACTCACAGTTCCCTTATCAACATCATCATCATCCCCATCTTCCTCGTAAACAATGTTATCACTGGTAATTCATCCCCGTCTTTTTCTTCTTCTTCTTGCGTGACACGGTCACATGACGAATCTCAAAAACTTATCATCCGATACGATAAATTAATAATAATTATACATTTTTATATACCTAAAATAAATTAAAAATATCAATTTAAAATTGTAAAACTCATCCATTACACAATCATTTTAAGAAATAACATCAAATAGTCAAGTAACAAAAATGCATATAACCAATAAAACACATTCTCGTTTCAAGACTCTTAGTCTCTCAACACCAGACCACCCAATTGTACAATAGAACTAATATTATTCCATACAATAAAAATGCAAGCATCAAGCTCTCAAAAACAACACAATCAAAACCAAATTCGCCTAACAACTTAGGTTAGCTTTAATTAGCCTATTAATACTCAGCGGCTTGAGATAGATATTAACCCCTATATATACTTAATCCCCTCACCAATTATAAAAACTCAAATAGAGCCGTTAACAGAATTGAGGTCACCGTCGTCAGGTAGAGGCCTCGTTCAGTCGTTGTGAGCCCCTGAATTTGTAGTTTAATATTTTTTATTAAACTACACGTCACTACGAGCGTATAAATATTCGCGGAATAATTTTTTGACACTATGTTTATTTTCTACAAGCTTTAGAAGTTTTTGTTTTATGGAAATGTTTAAAAGAACTTTTCAGAAATTCTTATTTCCAATTTTAAATCTCATCCATCTATTTCATTCCTCTTATCTCAGCCATTGGATCAACTTATAAAAACCCAAAAACCCTACACATAACCCACACACCATCACCTCACCTCTTCTCTCTCCCTCGGCTTTCTTTCTCTCTCTCTCTCTCTCTCTCTCCTCTGTTACAAAATAGAGTAACACAACACGACCTTCTCCGGGCTGCACCGCCACCCTCCAGCGACGCCTCGCCACGAGACCACCACCATCACCACAACCGCCTCTCCTTCTCTCTAATTATACTCGCAGATTCGACATCAACTCGATTCCGGCAAGTCCGAGTTTTGAGGCAATGGGGACCCGTTGCCGATTTCCCGAGCTCCGGCGACTTTGTGGAGCTTCTCTTGCGTTGTGGCGGGCTAGAAGAAGAAGAACCAGTAGCCATGGTGTGGTAGCAGAAGACGTCGGGAGGCCACTGATAAGTGAGATCGGAGATCGGAGGAGCACAGTTTGCCGTGTCCGTGGTAGCAAAAGGCGTATCGGGTCGTATCGGCGTGTCGGGGCGTATCGGACATGTTGACACTCCACTCTTTGCCGTGTCCGTGCAACATATACTGCAGCTGCTTGATACTATTCTGGTATTATGAGACACTACAAGACATCAAACGAGTATCAAATATGGAGATCACAAGTCACATGTAATTGCACCTTGCACTCTTTAGTTATAAAAGTTCACGTTAACCATCAGAAAGCAACCACTTTACTTAATATGAGTCCTATAGAGGTAATTATGTTCTGTCTTAGCTCTAATATGGTAATTTGAAGCTTATGGGATCCGCCATAAATTTTTCAGGATTTCCAACATAATCTTTCAAAAATTTCCTCCAGATTCCCCAGTGCTCCTAAACTACTTTGAGTAACGCTCGTCTAGATATATGAAGTAGTTCATATTCAGGGAATTGGATAAATATTAGTTCTATTTCTCTAAACACTGTTCAAATAGCCAGTGCAATGTTAGGGAGAGGAGGTTACAAACTATAAGCAGCAACAAAAGCATTAAAAAAGAGATAATATAAAATACCTCAGCATCATGAATATGTAGCTGGACTTTTTTGAAGCAATCGAAACATTCGAGGAAAGCTCTCATAGCAGAATAATATTCAATGGGCCATTCGGTCTCCAAAACTCTGATTGTAGCCTTCACTAAATTGGATGGAGCTTCCAGAAAATGGACCTTGGCTTTCAGATATCCGCTAAACGCAAAGACTCTAAATTTGGAGTGTGAAACGAGTTCACAATAGTTTCTAGGCAATTACACAATATAATCTGTTTCAAACGCTTGCAAGAGACGTCCACATGTTTCAAGCTTTCACATTGCCACAAGTACATAACCTTGTCAGAATAGAATGTAAAAGACTCCAGCTTCTTGGTGGTAACTAAGACTCTTGGGGAATGACAGTGCATGATATCCAAGGATTTGAGACTGTCACGTGAAATTACAAGCTCATCGGATGAGTTGCCAAGCAGGTAAGGCTCACATGACCAATAACAGTCACATTTTCTAGATTCAAGCTAGTTAGAGATTTCAAAGTCAAGAAATCATCATTGATCACCGAATGAAAGTGATCCAAAACGTGAATGTCTAACTCTTTGACCCACCTCTCAATTGCGAAACCAACCCACTCTGTGACGAGAATGTAGAACTTGGCTCGGATCCTCAACTTGTCCAAGTGCCTCTGATCCCTGGATCGTCTGAGAGAGTTGCGCAAGAAGCTTATGAAACGTTGACGTTAGGAATAGCATCCGCAAATGATCAAATCTCTCTCCCCGAAGTGTGGAATAAGCCTCCGATCCTCCAAGCATTTACAGTTGTTTGGATCGGACTCATCGATATGGATGACAGGGAAACAAGGCCAGAGGGCTGCCCACTGCCTCGAAACAGCGGTCGCCCGAGCTGCGTCTTTGATCGGAAGGAATGAGAGGATATTTTCGATGACGCTATCAGGTAAGCAAGGAATGAAGGTCGAGGCGGTTTGGGGGTTTCGATCATCGTCTGTGCTCTTTAGGGTTTCGACGGTCCGCTTATTTCTGTTTGTTTTCGGCGGCGGTAGTGAAATGACGACGCTACTGATAGTGAAAGATCGTTTTCTTTTACTACTATTAGGCTATGGGCCTATTGGTCAGTCCAGGCCCAAATTTGTCGGGAAGCTCTTCTACGGCCGTTTCATTTGAACTGGTCTGCGTTTTGTTGGGTCGGTATATATATATATCTGTATGAATATTTGTAGAGTCGGCCGTTACAATATACTTCTCTCTATGCCTCTCTTCCAATTTTGATTTTTGATTTGGGTTCCTTTTCTCTCTCTTTTGGTTGCCAACCACCACCGGGTTTGTTCTCTTCATTTTCGCTTTACCGAGGTAACTTCCCCTTTTCCTTTGATTCTTCTCACTTGTGACTATCGTGTACATCAATTCGACAAAAAACCTGTAGAGAATTGAGTCCCACAGATTCTTGATTCTTTGGATTTTGCTTTTTCGATTTCCAGATTGATTCGTAGTCACGGTAGCGCGGTTGGATCGACCGCGGCGGTTTCGATTTGTGGTAACAATGATTTAGGCGTTGCCTTTGATTTATGAGTTGCGTTGCCTTTGATTTATGAGTTGCGTTGCCTTCGATTTGTCTTATAATCTGAATCCGATTATCGTGTTGCCTTTGATTTAATGAGTTTCGTTGCCTTCGACTTGTCTTATAATATGATTCAGATCTTTACGTTGCTTTCGATTTGTTTTATAATCTGATTCAGAATATTATGTTGCCTTCGATTTGTCGTATAATCTGATTCAGATTATTACGTTGTCTTGGATTTCGATGTTGCCTTTTGAGTAGATACAAATTGGAACAGATTTATATGAATGACTTTGATTGATTCATTGCGTTTGTTAACACGTTGCCTTCGGTTTGTATTATGCCTTTCGGTTTTTATGTTGCCTACGGTTTGTCTGTGCTTAATAGAGAGAGTGAATTTACTGGGAAAATGACATATATTTCAATGATGCGAACTTTAGTATTATGAGGGAGAGACATGTAATGGATATCAGCTCAATGATTTGGTGCTCCCTCTTTTTATTGAGGTTGAAGTGTCATTCATATGCTGTGTCTATGACGGAAATTAGCATTTCTGAGGGATATATGCCATCTTTTTTTCCTCTCTCATGTTGCCTTTGGTTTGTAAGTTGCCTTGGATTGATACGTTATAGCCTTTGATTTGTTTTATATAATCTGAATCAAATCGTTACAATGCCTTAGATTTTGGTGTTGCCTTTGATTGTCATAAAATGCATCAAATTTATATGGGTGGCTATGATTAATGGTTGCCTTTGATTAATATGTTACCCTCGGTTATCTGTGCTTAATAGAGACCTAATTTATAGGGATAATGACATGTATTTCAATGATGCGAAATTTGGTAATCTGTGGGAGAGACATGTATTGGATATCAGCTCAACGATTTGGTGCTCCCTCTTTTATTGAGGTTGAAGTGTCATTCTTGTTCTGTGTCGACGATGGGAATCAAGCATTGCTGAGGGATATATGTCATCTTTCTCTCCTCTCTCATGTTGCCTCTTATTTTGGGACCCAAAATTTATTAATTGGTTGATTTACACCATAGAGCAACAATTCTGCCAAGTTTTGTTTTGATTAATGTGTTGCCTTCGGTTTACAACACAGAGCAACAATTCTGCTAATTATGCTTTGTTTTATGAACTGGAGATTTAATTGCTGCATCTGATGAGCATGTAGCGAGACATTTGGAGGTTTGGATATCTGTATTAACAGTGCAAACATTGTTAATCCCATTTTCTTCTCGAAAGATCAAACTGGTGGCACTTGCACATGGAGACGAACCGTGGATGTGAATCTAATTGCATTTATTAATTGTACTCACATCACGGTATGTTTTGAGCTTTCATTAGCTTTTGCTTGTATACTTCCTATCAGTATATGTCAATGTCTTGTATTTAAATTGCATAATTTTGTTTTTTGCGCCATTTTTATCTCAACCGTCTGACCCTTACTTGTAACTTTTAATTTGGGTCCTATGCCAATGGATCATAAGGTTTACTCTATTCTCTTTTATTTCTTCATTAATTGTCTTCTATAAAGACTACTTATCATGATGCTACAGCAAGATGTATATTCTTTTGGGATGCTACGACAGCAATGCTCGTAGTTCATTGATTAAACAATTATACTTTGTTATATTCCAAAGTCTTTACTTAGTTCTTCTTCTGAACTTTTCCTAAATTAAACATTAGTCTGATGTGTTATTCATATCCGAAACAGATTAAAACAATGCAAACTATGCTACATCCTGGTGTAATTATCAGTATGGGGTGTGCCTCGGGTATCTATCTAGCGGTCAATCCAATTTACTCTGGTTTAAAAGGTTTATTCATTTTACTAGCTTTCTCACTTATTTTCTCTCTTAAAACCTTTTTTGTTTGTCAGTTTATCTACTGTAAGTGTCAAAGTTTACATATAAGTTTATAACGTTAAGCATACCTAACTTCTTAATATGTATGTTCTTTGTACAATTTTCATATACAAATCAATGATCATTGATCATGATATATTTCTATTACAGGTGCCTTTGTTCTATCTACTCTCGATCCCTTGCTCCCTACAAACGTCAAGGAATTAGTATCAATGTGCTTTGTCCAGAAGTTAAGATTAAAATTTATATTTAGCTGCAATTAAGATTATGATCTAACGCAATATTATTGCCTGTAAACATCCTAAATCTACATTTTCGTTTATTAGCACCAAGTTACTTTCTTTTATAACATATAAATGAAAGTAACTTGGTGCTAATAAACGAAAATGCGGATTTAGGATGTTACATTGTCAACTTTATTGATGCAGTTTGTGAAAACAGAGATGGGCCTACAGGCCGGTTCCAAGTTGATTGATTTATCTAGGGTCTTTGTCCTTCCGGAAATGGTTGTGAAAGGTATTATTTATGTAAACAATGTTAGGATGCAATTTCAATTATCATATAATGAGGCAAACCTTAAATATAAGCAATAATTTGTTGATTATAGAATTATTATTTTTGAATGGAGGGTTATGGATTTTTATGAATGAGATAAAGGATAGAACCATGTGAAGGATTGGTTTCCACTTTCTTTTTCAAGCATATATATTGCCTACATCATACTATTAAATTTTATTTCCGGACTCATGTTTTGTTTCTTCAAGAAACTCCACCCATGGAATCAATGATGGGCCTTTAATTTATATACTTTTATTATTTTAATTAAATCTTCCAATTTGTCTCTATCAGGTGCTTTTGAGCTTATAAGTGATGAGAGTAAAGCTGGTTGAGGTATGGAATATTGGCCAACCCCCATGTAAGAAAAAACGATATATGGTGAGACCTTCAAGATCGGGGAAAAGAACTACAACAAAAGCTCCATTCCAAACTCTTTTGAATCTTCAGCTCCCACATAGCTAAAAGAAGTTGTGAGTAAATATACATCAAAAATCTTTCTTCTTTATGCTTATAGAAAGTTACAAATGTAATTCTTAGATGATCAATTTTGTCATTATATGATTGGATATTTGTAGATTCAAAATATGAAATCTGCGAGCACATGGGAAGTAAAATCATAATATGGAGAAAAATGTAATAATAGTGCTTACCAAATATATGCTGAAGAATATGAACGGTGTTGGATGATTTTTATTTTACTAATATAGGTTGAATATGAAGCATGTCATCTACTAAGACTTAGTGTGCTGGTGTAAACGCAAGTGAGGTAAGATTGTGAATCCTTTGAAGTAATGCTTTTAATTAATATAGTATATTCAGAGTTCCTTTAATTCTGTCAAAAATTTTGTTAGTTTACTCATCTGTTATCATATGTATATAAAAACTAGTGTCTGGAGCTGACTGAAACTTGTAATCGGATTACCACCTGTGCTTGAGCTAGTGGCACAAGGTAGCCAAAGATAAGGGATTGAGTTATTCGTACAGGATCAATATCTTCTTAGCCTAAGTTGGTGCTAATTAATCTTGTAGATTAGTTTACAACACTGGGATGCAATATAACTATTTTCTTTGGCGTTTGGTATTAATTGATAGTCTTTTATTTTACACTTGACCTTAATGTAGTAGGAGTTCAACAGTTATTAGTGAAGTAACACTTATATTTTTACAGTTCTATTTCTACTCTGTAACTCAGAACTTTGTAGCTGATTATTAGGAATTTTAGTGTTATCGACATGTCTAACTGGTTTCAGATATGTCCCGTACATGCTATGTAAATTGCTATAGGCTGCTCACACGATTGGACAACGAGTCTGAAGTCTTGACATATGTGCAAGTTTGAGTACTTGAATGGCTGATCCTTTTATTTCTTTTTTGTCTTTGGATTCACCAAAAAGTTTGAAAGAAAAATGTCCTTCTGTTGGTAACTTGTAACTCTCCTCTTCCAGAGAAAAAAAAAAAAACAAAGAAAGAGAAAACTGTATCTATATAAAAATAGATTGAAGTCAAGCCAGACTAGTTGGTCTTGCCCCTCACCTAGACTATATTTAGGTCATTCAACTAAACAATTGAAATGTACCTGAGAATAAATTAATTCAAAACAACACCAGATATATGTATAAAACAATTGAAATGTACCCTAGATCCTTCTGATGATGTCCTTCTGAAAATTAGTCTGAAAACTTGCTGGGTTTTTCTTTCTTCTGACATGATTGTTAATACAATGTTATTCAGCACATGTGATCTATTATAGTGTATTAATTCCATGTTCTCGTTCATATACGAGTGCTCTGAAAAGGACTTATGATTGGTAGGTGAATTTCAGCTCAGGGCGCTGTTTCTCTGGATCTGACAAACCCCAGCTTCCATTTGATGCTGGGTTTGAGGTGCATAATTTCTATATAAATAGAGAAATTACTTTGAGATATTCTACAATTTCTCTTGCAGTTGGCGGAAATCTCACTCTTAAATAGTGGTGTATGTATTCGTCATTGATATCTCTAACACCTAATGATCAATGTCATATTGTGCAGGCCGTTGGGATAATTGCAGCAGTAGAGAACTCTGTCACTAACTTGGAAATTGGTACTCCTGCTGGAATTATGACTTTTAGGAGTTATGCCAAATTTACTGGTGTGTTTGGTTATGCTTGCTTGCCTTTTAGTCCCACTTAAGTTTTTACAGCTTCAGTCAGCTGCCTACTCACAATTACGTGTCTGCAGAAAAAAAAATCCTACTATATTGATTGAGGACTTCCTTTTTTACTGAATATTTTCAATAGTTAAGTGAATTATGGCTGGGGTTTTCACTTGCACTAATGGCTTTAAACCACATCCTTCTTGTGGAAAGACCAAGTCCAGCAGTACGTTGTTGCTATGCTTACTTCAGGACTAGCATCATCAATCGCTCTAGAAAAAGTAATGTATGATGTATTGCTATTACATTAGAAATTGGGTAATATAAAAACCTTTTTCCTTCTTTTTGCTTGTTACATATATTTGACACTTTCTTTCAAGCTTTACAATATTACAAATGTGTTCAAACCCTAGTTTTGTATCTCCCACAGTTCTTAATGATAGAACACATCTCTACTTGCCTGACAAATTTGTTTGTGATGAATTGTTAGGCCGGTGGAGAAATGGAATCTGGAAAAGTAGTTCTTGTTACTTCTGCTGCTGGAGGGACCGAGCTATTTGCAATCCAGGTTTGCCTCCAAATACTGTAACAACATCAATGACATGCATGCTGCTTTCTTTATTACCATAGATTTATAGATTTATAAGTTGCCTTTGATCATAAGTTGCCTTTGATCATAAGTTGCCTTTGATCATAAGTTGCCTCCCATTTAGACATTGTTGTCTAGTTGGGTTCCTCTTCTCTCTCTCTCTTGTTGCCAACTGACACTGGCTTTGTTCTGACCAACGACCACTGGATTTGCTCTGGTAAACTACCAATAGGTTTGTTTACTTTTGCTCGCTTCAGCGTTACAAGGTTAATTCCCTTGTTTTCTGTTATTTCTTCTCACTTGCGGTTACGATGTTAATCAATTCAATTAAAGCCTGTACAAAATTCCGTGGGACAAACTCTTTGTTCTTTTGGATTTTGCTTAATTCAATTTTCTGATGAATTCTTATTCACGGTGGAACAGTTTAAATGATCATTGGTTTCAGTTTAAGGTAAAAATTGTTACCATGATCGTTTACAATCTTATAATATGTTGCCTTTGATTTGTATGTTGCCTCTGATTAGATGTTGCCTTCTGAATTAGATTTATACGTCCGTTCGCTTACAATCCTTGTATTTAGATGTTGCCTTTGATTCGTCATATAACTTGATTCAGATTAATACAGTTTCCTTTGGTCTACACGTTGCCTTCGGTTTGATGGATAATAGTGTTTAACACTGATAATGACATATATCCTAATGAGGCAAATTTGAGTAATCTATGGGAGATACCAATAGAATTTCATATCAAAGATTTGGTGCTCCCTCTTTTCTTGAGGTTGAAGTGTCATTCTTAAGCTGTGTTTACAACGAAAATTAAACATTGCAGACGGATATGTGTCATATTCCTTTCCTCTCTCATGTTATGTGCCTTTGAAATATACGTTGCCCCTTTGATAGTATGCCTTATAATCAGAAACAAATTCATACGGTTGCCTTTTATTGATATGTTGCCTTCGGTTTAGGGTTGCGTTTGAACTATACATTGCTCCTTTGATAGTTTTCCTTATAATCGGGATCAGATTCATACGGTTACCTTTGATTGATACGTTGCCTTCGGTTCAAATGGTTGCCTTGGTATTTGTATTATTAATGGAGATAGTGAATTCACAGTGATAATGATATATATCCTAATGAGGCAAATTTGAGTAATTTGAGGGAGAGACAGATAGATTTGATGCTCCCTCTTTTGTTGAGGTTGAAGTATCATTCTTATGCTGTGTCTACAATGAAAATTAAGCATTTCCATGGGATATATGTCACTTTCCTTTCCTCTGTCATGTGGTCATGTGTCTTAGATCTATGCGTTGCCTTTGATCTATTTGTAACCTTCAATTAGACGATACCTTTGATTTGTCTTATAATCTGATTAAGATTTATATGGTTCCCTTTGATTGATGTGTTGCCTTCTGAATTAGATTTAATGATTTATATGTTGCCTTCAGTTTATAAGTATCCTTCAATTTAGATGTTGCCTTTGATTTGTCATATAACCTGATTTAGATTGATACGGTGGCCTTTGGTCTATACGTTGCCTTTGATTTATAATGTTGCCTTTGGTTTGATGGTTAATAGAGAGAGAGAGAGAGAGAGAGAGAGAGAGTGATTCACACTTATAATGACATATATCTTAATGAGGCAAAATTTCATTAATTTGAGGAAGATACCAATTGAATTTCGGAGCAAAGATATAGATCTTAATGCCCTCTCTTTTCTTGAGGTTGGAGTGCCATTCTTATGTTGTATCTACGACGAATTTTAAAAATTGCAGAAGGATATGTGTCATGTTCCTTTCCTCTCTTAAGGCGTAATGTGCCCTTGATCTATACGTTGCCCCTTCGATAAACGTTGCCTTTGATTTGTCCCATGATCTAAATTAGATTTATACGGTTGCCTTTAACTGATGCGTTGCCTTCGGTTTGTGTATTATCAATGGACAGATTGAATTTAGTGATAATGACAAATATC
Organism: Argentina anserina; assembly: GCF_933775445.1. NCBI lineage: Eukaryota > Viridiplantae > Streptophyta > Magnoliopsida > Rosales > Rosaceae > Argentina > Argentina anserina. The sequence goes on along the minus strand of NC_065873.1, from coordinate 3,690,686 downwards.
CTAATGAGGCAAATTTGAGTAATCTGAGGGAGAGATGGATAGAATTTCAGATCCTAGATTTGGTGCTCCCTCTTTGATGAGGTTGAAGTATCATTCTTATGCCGTGTCAACAGTGAAAATCAAGCATTGCCAAGGGCTATATGTCATGTTCCTTTCCTCTTTCATGTGGTCATGTGCCTTTGATCTATACGTTGCCTTTGATCTATATGTTGCCTTCAATTAGAGACGATGCCTTTGATAGAAGAATAAGATTTATACGGTTGCCTTCGGTTTGGTGCCTTCGGCTTATATGTTGCCTTCAATTAACTGATGCTTTTGATTTGTCTTATAATCTAAATATGATTTATATAGTTTGATTGATGCGTTGCCTTCGGTTTACATGTTGCCTTTGGTTTGTGTATGGTTAGTAGAGAGAGTGAATTGACAATGATAACGACATATATCATAATGAGGCAGATTTTAGGAATACGAGGAAGAGACAGATATAATTTCAGATGAAAGATTTGGTGCTCCCTCTTTAGTTGAGGTTGTAGTGCCATTTTTATGCTGTGACTATGACAAAAATCAAGCACTGCCGAGGGATATATGTCATGTTGATTTCTTCTCTCATGCTGTCATCTTATCTCCGAGACCCGAGATTTACTAGAGCATTATGCTCAATGAGTAGTCAGGAATTGCTCCTAAAGAAAAAATTTTAGGAATACGAGGAAGAGACAGATATAATTTCAGATGAAAGATTTGGTGCTCCCTCTTTAGTTGAGGTTGGAGTGCCATTTTTATGCTGTGACTGACAAAAATCAAGCACTGCCGAGGGATATATGTCATGTTGATTTCTTCTCTCATGCTGTCATCTTATCTCCGAGACCCGAGATTTACTAGAGCATTATGCTCAATGAGTAGTCAGGAATTGCTCCTAAAGAAAAAATTTTGCCGACTTAATTTTAATCTGTATGTGAAGATTTTGCCTAACCCAAGGTCCCAAAAGAGAATTTAACAAGGCAATAGTGTTGTGGATATTGCTGAGAATGTTGCATTGTAAGTTCATGTAATGGAACTGTTGCCATTCATGTGCTCTTTTTCAACTTAAAATGTCAACAAAGAAGTCATCAATGCAATAATGGTCGATAATGTTGAGATTGTTGCCTTTTAGTTCTTAAATTTGTGATGATGATGGTTATGATATTTTGGCACCACAACCACTAGAAAAAACTCTTCAACATTGATATGAAACTCTTTAACCAGTAGTGATGCTTTAATGCTGGGTTCAGTTGTTCAACTTTCAAAATTTGCAGCCAACGTTTGTGGTTCCTTAAAACAAATTGTGAACATACATATCCCAATGATGCACCTGCAGTAAATTTCAGTTCAAAGATTGGTTTGCCTTATTTTGTTGAGGATGGAGTCCCATTTTCTCCATTTCAGTCCTATTTTGGCACCAACCCCAAGAAGAAATACTTCAACCTTTGTATTAGAGTTGTATTAAATTTCAGGCTTTGCTGAGGGATATGTCATCTTCCCTTCTCTCATGTGCTTTGACCCAACCACCAGGAGAGTTCTGATTTCGAAAGTTTTTATATTTTGGGCACCAACCACCAGGAGAAGCATTGCGTGCCATACTCAAGAAATTGTTAGGATAAGTTCGTCTAGCAGACCTTTATTCTTCTTTTTACCAACGTCTTGTAAACGTGTTATATATTGCCAAAGTCTTTGTCGCTTTCTCCTGGTCATTTTCTTACATTGCATTATGGTTCTCCTGCTCATGGTGCAAACCTGACCTGTTAACATCTGATGCATTAGTTGAAAGTGATGAGAAAATGAAGTGGCCTGGTCAAATGGGATCTTACTGCAGGTCAAAGCACCTCAACTTGAATGTTGTACTGTGAAAATGTGTTTTCATGATTCTCATTTTTCTTTCTTTTGCGCAACTCTTGCAGGCTTTGAAAGAAGTTTCCTGATTTTTGCTTGATGGACTCGATCTTGCACAGGTCAGTCAGCACCTCAAATTCACCACCACAAGGTACCGTTTCTTTTACTTTTGTTTAATTCCTCTTACATGTGGTTATCGTGTTTATCAATTTAATAGATACCTGTAACGAATTGTATTCCACAAGGCTTTTATTCGTTTGCCTTTTGATGTTTGATACTTTTTTATTCCGTAATTCGATTTCCAGATGGATTGATATATGCTGTGGTGGGTTTCAAATGGCCCAAGCCCCTCAATTTGAGTACACAAGTAACACTATGATCTGCCACAGAAACGGTTTGCCATTTGATAGGTTAGTTTATTTATTTATACTTTCTGTTCAATTAATTTGTTGCCTTACATTTATATGGTGCCTTCACTTTTTTAGTAAATTTAATTATGGTTTATATGTCATATAATTTGCAATAGCTATGACAATAGTCCTAGGCCTCACTAGGCCATCGATGTCATCCATTAGAATATGATTGACAAAGGGGAGGATTTGTGTCCAACCTGCAAACTCCTAGATCATTGTCCACACTATACTTCGCCAATATGTCAGCCACCATATTTCTCTCACGATGAGCATGCATCATGGAGCGAGACTCAAAATGATTCATCAAGGAAATGCAATTTATTATCAAAGTCCCTAGAGGGTGTAAATCAAAATCATTGCCCTGAAGAAGATTTGTTTAGAGTAGCAAAGTCAGATTCTACCTCCAAGTGTGTAATTTGCATATTCACTGCGATTTGAAAGCCAGTCACAAGACCCCAAGCTTCAGCTTGCAACACTTCTCCATGCCCATTATTCTGCATAAAACCATTGCACCAAACACCCTCACTATTTCTAATCACACCAACAGCACCAATTTGACTTTTACAGTTATTTATACTCAGTTCTATAACTGACACTAACTAGCTTTTAAGACTCTTTAGGACTCTTGAAATTCAGAAACTGAAACAGAAAAGACCTAATAAACAAAAACTTAATACTCCTAAACTGAACAGAAACAAAAAGACACAAGTAAACTCTTGAAATAACACTAAGCCTAAAAACTCTTTGGATCAAACTTCTTATCAGCTGCTAATTAAAATCCTGAGATCAATTAATCAACCATAAAGAAAAGTAATGATCAACTGCTCTATTTTTTCATCCCTTCCATTCATAAACCTTGAAAGGGTTGACATGATGTCCTTATCATACTCCCCGGCTGAAAAGAGCTCGCCTCCGGCGAGATAAAGTTGCAGTATATCTTGAAGATATTGAGCTCTTCCTTACCTACCCAGATGTTGTTAGAGTCTGATTTGTCCCTCCACTTCATTAGATATTCTGGGTAACAATCTTCTTTCATTGAATCCACAACGTTTTCAGCTACATCTTTTGGATTGATGATGTCTAAGGATTTGGACTGATGCCCCCCATTACTGAGTGATTCAAGTACCGGTTTGGGCTCGATTGGGGTCAGCTTGATGTGCTTCCCTTCATAATAAAAAACATTGTCCTTGTAGGATGAAAATTGAATAGGTACCTGACACCGCTGCTTTACAAGAATGGAAGACTTATCAATCCAAGCTACATGGTAGGGTTGATGATGATCAGCAGGAGTCAAACCCAATTTAGAAATGGTCTGAGGGGAAACCACATTGATGCAGCTCCCATTGTCAATGATGACCTTATAACTTATGTCTCCCCTTTTAACATAAGTGTGAAAAATGGATGTTCTCTGCCAATCTTCAGTCCCCTTAGGTTGAGTCAAGGTGCATCTTATCACAACCGTGTTCGGTTGAACATCTTCTAAATCATCTTCAGCTGGGATTTCAGGGTCATAAACTTCTTCCTCCAGTTCTTTCTGAACATTAGCCTCTTCTTCTTTAGTGGCTGCAAACAGACTTCGAGCTTGCTCTTTGGTTGGGCATTGTCCAGCATAGTGACCATAGCCTTGACACCTATAACACCTTGTAGATATCCCTCCTTGATTACCGGATTGTACTCCCTTTCCTTGATCTGTTTTCACCAAAGAATTGGCAGTACTAGAGTTAGAAAATGGAGATGGTGTTGTTCTAGATGAACTAGGAGACAAGTCAGGACTTGGTTGGTCTAACTGCCTATGCACAATAGTTGTGGGGGTCTTCAAGTAACGCTCCAACTCCAGAACAATATGATAGGCTCGCTCCAACGAATACACCTCATGAGGAATCAACTCCCTTTGAAGTTTTGGACGAAGGCCGGTTCTGAAACGGGCAAGGGTTACAGATGGATCTTTACTTATGTTACATCTCACCATAAATTCTTCGAACTTATTGATATACTCCACAGCTGTCATGCTCCCTTGACGAAGAGATTGCCACTGGTCCAGCAAGTGTTGTTGCTAAGCCAAAGGAACATACTTCTCCTTCAGCCTTTCTTTCATCTCATCCCAATCTGTAACAGGTTCTTCCCCTGCCCTTGCAAGCCTTCTTTCCATACCAGTCCACCATTCTCTCGCTCTGCCTACCAACTTCATCTTTGCAAAGCGCACCTTTCGAGCTTCTGACAATTCATACCAGTCAAAATAATGATTCATGTCTGAAATCCAATCCAAACACATCTTTGCATTCAGTTGGCCATCATAGTTTGGAGCTTCAACTTTAATAAACCTCAAAAGTTTTTCTTCAGGATCATGTCCATCTTGCCTATTAATATTCCGGAGGGGTTGTTGCCTGCGAGCAATCCTTCTAGGCTGCATTCTCAGTCCTCCACCTACACTCTCTTCTTCATTGAGAATGGAGGCTTCAAGTTCTGCCAAACGCCGGTCAGAGGCTGCTGCATGGTCTTGCATTCTTGTCTCAATCTGTCCAAGTTGAGCGAGTACGGCTTCCAAGGTTTTAGCCACAGTTTCAGCATCCATGGCTGAATGGGATTTCTATGGGCTGGAGCTAGTAATACTAGAGCTTGTCCAGCTCTGATACCAAAACTGATGCAGCACAGTAGCTGCTTAGGAACCTAGATCACAAGCTCTAAGAACTGTAGGTTAAGCACACTAATTTTAGGATTCACTCCCAGGCTTCACACCTTAGTCTAGGCTTCACACCCAAAACACTATAATTTGGGAATCTCTCTCAGGTTTCTCACCTTAATCCTATCACAGGAAAATTCAGTGAACACTGATATTCTTATTCAACATAGCATATCAGCCCATTGGCTTTTACAGTTATTTATACTCAGTTCTATAACTGACACTAACTAGCTTTTAAGACTCTTTAGGACTCTTGAAATTCAGAAACTGAAACATAAAAGACCTAATAAACAAAAACTTAATACTCCTAAACTGAACAGAAACAAAAAGACACAAGTAAACTCTTAAAATAACACTAAGCCTAAAAACTCTTTGGATCAAATTTCTTATCAGCTGCTAATTAAAATCCTGAGATCAATTAATCAACCATAAAGAAAAGTAATGATCAACTGCTCTATTTTTTCATCCCTTCCATTCATAAACCTTGAAAGGGTTGACATGATGTCCTCATCAGCTTTTGTACTCAAAACAGGACTTTCAAATGGTTTTTAATCTTCAGATAAAAAAAAGGTTTTTAATCTAAACTTTTTTGGACTCTCGAACAATAAAATCCTTTCCTGAAGTTGCGTTCGGTTAATAGTCGGCTTAAGTTTTGGCCTTGTTTACTGTAGCAGCTCTGGCCATCACCACTGGCATTGTTCTCTTTAATTAACCGAGATGGGTTAAGCTTCGCTTCACCACCAGAAGGTACTCCATTTCTGTTGCTTTTGTATAATTCTTCTTACCTGTGGTTATATTGTTCATCACTTCAACAAAAATGAGTAAAAAATTGAATCCTATAAGGGCCTTGATTGTTTTGTGTTTCGATATTTTTTATAATGTTTTCATTAATTCAACTTGAAGATAGATTAGTAATCCCCCGTGATGGGTTTCAAATTTCTACGCCCCTCAATTTGAGGTAACTAGTGACAATGACCACATCAACAATAATAGTTTTACCATTTATACTCTAGTTAATAATTCTAATTCAGATTTATGTCGTATAATCTGTAACAGCCCCTCTGAGGTAAAAGTGATTACATCAATGGTTTACAATTTGGTAGTATGCAGGTAGAGTTAATGATATATTACCCAATGGTGCTGGGTACACTGAAGCAGTTAGTGCAGTTTTGGTATGATTTTCTTATTTCTTTTGGTCTGATGCTAAGTTGGAAATTAAAGAGATCGATATTGTGGTGCAGGGTGCACAAAGAGTTTTACATTTAGTAATACCCTTTCAAATGTAGGTTGCCCCGAGATTTATTAGCTGGTGGAGTTGCATCATAGAGCTAATTGTTATTTAGTAACAACTGTGAAAAGGTTACCAGTTGATTACTTAGTAAGAGTATGACTTGAGAAATTGTTACTAGAGAGAGTAGTTGTGTCTTGAGCTTGGAAATAATGTAGTAAATTTACCGACACTTGCTCGATAATTTTTCAGGATATAACTTGAAACTAAAATTTATTGTTGAAATATGGCATGGAATGAACTGAGAGAATGAAGGAGATGAAGATGGAGAAATTTTCAATATATTTCAGATGATTTCAAAATATAAAGGCAAGACCAGCCTTTTTATAACAAAAGAACAAAGACTGAAGCTAACAACTTTATCACTACACCATACTACCTCCTGTACAATAGCTAACAACTAATCTCAGAAAAAGGGAACAGGGAAACCCAGCTAATTTGTGTGGTGGAAACCCAGCTGCACGAACTGCAATTAAACCCCAACAAACGACACAATCTTGCACAACGACCGCACAGCCTTAAACTACAAATGACACAAAAAAGAACAAACGACAACAATTATGCAGAGGCTGCAGCTCCACTTGCAGCCTTGCCTGCATTGCCCCTGCAACCCTGCACCAATTGGACCATAACAATCCCAAGTCTTTCAATACTCCCCCTCAAGCTGGATCAAGAGAATTTCTTGAACCAAGCTTGGATAATAACCTGTCGAATTGAGCAGAGGGAAGAATTTTGGTGAATATATATGCTAGTTGATCACTAGACCTGATATAAGCAGTAGCAAGCAGTTTTGACTGAACATGATGATGCACAAAGTGACAGTCCACTTCAATATGTTTGGTTCTCTCATGAAAAACTGGATCAGTAGTTATATGCATTGCTGCTTGATTGTCACAGTGTAATGTGATGGGAATAGAACACTGAATACCAAGGTCACTGAGTAATGTTCTCAACCAAATTAACTCACAGGCAGTAGAAGCCATGGCCCTGTATTCAGCTTCTGCACTTGAGCGAGCAACAACAGACTTTTTTTTCTCTTCCAAGTGACTAGATTGCCACCAATGAAACAACAAAAACCAGTAGTAGACTTTTGATCAATGGTGTTACCTGCCCAATCAGAATTTGTGTAACCTTCCAGCATAAAATGGCCATTCTTTTTCATAAAATTTCCTTTTGTAATTGTGCCTTTGAGATAACGCAAAATCCTCTTAACCAATTGAAGATGAAGATGAAGATGATGAGGAGCATGCATAAATTGGCTAACAAGACTCACTGCATATGTAATGTCCGGACGAATAATGGTAAGATAAATTAACTTACCACTAGTCTTTGATATGAAGTGATGTCAGTGAGAACTTCCTTTTTTCTTCAATGTTAAGATTGCTTGGAAGTGGAGTTTTGACTATGCTGCAGCTCTTCATTTTAGCGTCATCCAGTAAATCACTAATATACTTCCTCTGATTTATGAGAAGACCAGTGGAAAAATAATCCATTTCTATTCCAAGAAAGTGTCTCAGCTTGCCAAGATCTTTGATTGCAAAAGTGGTATGGAGAGAGGATTTTAGAGCAAGAATTTCAGCTTTGTTGTCTCCAGTGATAATTAGATCATCCACATACACTAGAACAATTAGCCTCATCATTTTTCCAGTTCTAACAAACATTGATGAATCACTAACGCTACATTTGAATTGTGCAGAATTCAACACTGAGCTGAGCTTTGAGTCCCAAGCACGAGGTGATTGCTTGAGGCCATAAATGACTTCATGTTCATGTTCTTGAGAATGACCAGGAGGCAACTTCATGTACAAATCCTCCTCTAAATCTCCATGCAAGAATGCATTTTTGACATCCATTTGATACAAATTCCATCCACAATTCACAGCCACTAACAACGAAATTCTAACAGTATTCATCTTAGCCACATGAGCAAAAATCTCCTTGTAGTCAACTCTAAATATTTGAGTAAAACCACAAGCTACTAACCTTGTGTTGTGCCTTTCAATGGTTTCATCAAAGTGAAATTTAATTTTGAAAATCCATCTAGCACCAACTGCTTTATGCCCTTTTGGAAGCTTGACCACACTCATGTGTTGTTGTCATGAAGGGCTTTTAGTTCATCTTCCATGGCCTTTCTCCAAATTGGGGACTGAATGGCTTCACTGTAAGATTTAGTCTCAATAGTAGAACATAACTGATTTAAGAAGACATTATAATCAGAAGATGTCTGATTTAATGCAACAATGTTACCAAGAGGATGGTGTGGAGGATAAGTTTCAAAACCCTTCAGTAAAATTGAAGGTGTCCTAGTCCGACTAGGGTACCTTCTTTGTTGTTGTTGAGGCTGAATTTGACTTGAGGCAAGTTGTTGTTGACTTTCCACATTCACAATTTCACCCATTTCTACATCTTCTTCATGAACTGGTGGACACATAGGAGCATCATTATCAGTAACAACATCATTCACCTCAGTCTGCACACTTTCACCCATTTCTACATCTTCTTGATGAAATGGTGGAGACATAAGAGCACCATTATCATCAACAACATCATTCACCTTAGTCTGCACACTTTTAGGTTCTGTTACTATAGTTTTATATTGCACAACTGGTGAGTCAGTATTTTCAAATAGCTCCCCCTGAAGAAGATCACTCTCATGAGATTGATAAAAGAAATTAGCCTCATCGAAACGCACATCCCTGGTAATAAAGAATTTTCTACTCATAGGATCATAACATTTATATCCTTTATGAGATGAAGAATAACCAAGAAAAATACACTTCACTGCTCTTAGATCAAATTTATCTTTTGAATTTCCTTGAACATGAGCAAAACAGATGCAACCAAAAACTTTCAAATGATTATTTCTTCTCTTCAGAACTTGAAATGGTGAATCAAACCTCAAAACACTGCTTGGAAGCCTATTTATCAGATATGCAGCACATTGAATTGCATATGACCAAAATCTTTTTGGTACATTGGCTTGGAGCATTATGGCTCTTGTTTTTTCTAGAAGATCTCTATTCTTTCTTTCTGAAATCACATTTTGTTATGGTGTATTAACACGTGGTTTGGTGAAGAATGTCATGTTCACTAAGATAACTTGACTATTCTTTAAGAACTATCCCCGATATGAAACAAAGAAAAAATAAAAAATAAGCATATTCTACGACTTATAGAAACATAACAATAGGCTAATACCTAATCTAAACTGTTCTTGGCCCTAACTAGGGCAAAACCACAATCAATGGGCTCAACAGCCCCCACACCATCCGTCCACGGCCCAAAACAGGTTGTAGGTCCAAACAGACCCATCAAAGTCCACTTAGGACGAAGCTTCCTTGTCGGCGACAAGAAATCCCAGATCTACCGAGATCTAGCTAGCCCTCGTTGACCGACCATAGCACCACCAGTACCAGAGCTTCGACCCAAGACCCTCTGACCCCTAAGAAGCATCGCCTCAAGATACTTGGCAATAACTACAAGAACGAAAGAATGACAATGCATAAATTTCGAGGATTTCAGAGTGTTACTTGAATTCAAGCTCAAAGATAAGAGTAGTGAACCCAACATGTATCAATCGACAAATGCTCAAGGCAAAGATGGCTTTGTCCTCACTGGTTAAAGATTTTAAAGTTTAACACTCCAAGGCTAACCTGGAAGAGTTTCCAAATTCAGACAGGAATGTCTCAAGTCTTTGACACCAAGGTCAAAATCATTCTGTTCTCTTACAAAAACGACAATGTTGGAATAGGATCGATACTCTACTTGTCCAAGAGCCTCTTACGGTTGCGTCATCTGAGAGAGTTCCGCAACATCAGGTTCTCTATAGAATCTCTGGTCGAGATCGATAACAGGGAAGGAAGGCCATAGCGCTGCCCACTGCTTCGTAACGCTGGGCCTGGGCAGCCAATCTGACTGGAAGGAAGAAGAGAAAAGGGCTGTATAACCGTGCAAAACTACTTAGGTATTTAGTCTGTAGGCACCGGAAATGTATTTATGAATTATAATTATATAAAAAATTGCCAAATCTAAATATTTCTAAATAATTTGTCCAGCTCCTAAATACCTAGTTGCTCCCAAACCATCTCCCTTACCCTCTCCTACTGGGTCTAGGATAAAAAAAACAGAGCTACAGGAAGAGCTTGGCCGGTTCATTTGGTTAAACCACAACTTTGGTTGTCACCACAACCTGGTTCAAGGGCAGTATAACCAGACTTGATGCTCTGCTGCTCTTATGTAGAGTATAATGACCTGAAATACTATCTATCAATATGGATTTCTCCGTCCCCTTCAGTCTAACCTAAACACCTCTAAAAGTCTGAAACTATCACTGGAAGGGGAACAATGTCACAACAAACTTTCCTGACCAATTTTCAAGATATTACTTGATACAGAAAACACCACCATCTAAGACACGTAAAAATTTATGTACTTTTTGAATAATAGAAATATATATATAGACATGACACAGTCAGTCTTGATATAACAAAATCTTCAGTTGCATTTGGGAATAAGATCTGATACTGAATATAATAGAGATTGCATCTTATTAGTGATGAACATAAATTTATGTTCACTGAATGCAAACATGAATTGACAAATACCTGATCAAGCTCAAGTACTACTTTGGTATACAACAACAGGAGGAACAGGGTAAGCTCACATCCTAAGAAGCGGTCCACAAAATGAAGTGTGTAGAAGTCAGATACTTATGCTCAGAATCACAAAGATGTGCTTCTTTACCTTCCTTCAACCAGAGAAAACACCCATGAATATCTGCATTGAACCGTTCCTTTCAATTACTCTTGAATCACTCATCCCCTTCTTCCCTCTCCCTTGGGACAGCCCCAAAGTGTTTAACCAATATGTCAACAACTAAGGGCACCAAGTCCTTACAAGGGACACTCTTCTTATAAATATCTCCCAGATGTGAGTCACTACCTATTCTCCCTCCCAGGAAAACATCAGCTCCTTCACAAGGCTTCCCATTCTCATCCCTTGCCATGCATCCCATGAAACCTATATCTGCCACCTGCACCTGCCCACAGGTGTTGGGGCACCCTGTCCAATGCATCCTCACTGGCCGAGTCACTGCCACGTGCCTCTCTACCTCCTCAGTCACCTTCAATGCCCGTTGCTTTGTCTCAATGATGGCTTGCCCGCAAAACTGGTTGCCGGTGCAAGCTACTAGTCCTTTCATGAGAATGGAAGGTTCAGGTGAAAACTTTTCTTGCAGAAGCGGTTCTTCAAGCAATGCTTGGAGTTTCCTGTTCTCAACATTAGGGATGATAATGTTTTGCTCCACTGTGAGACGTAGTTCCCCAGTGCCATACTCATCGGCTATTCGAGCTAGCTCATCCATGTCATCTGCTTGGACCCTGCCTACTGGAATGTGAAGACCTACAAAGCTCACACCTTCTTGTTTCTGTGGATGGAGACCTATATAGTCTCTCCTTTCCCATTGCTGTTGTACCAAATCCTCAGAAGATGCTCTTTCCAATTTCTTGAAGGGCATTCTCTTAACAACCTCTGATCTGAATCCTTCTATGCCCTGAAGGAAGGCAACAACATTAGCACACACTAACGGAAGTTACTTTAAAATTTGGAAGTACTTCCAAGTATTTCAAGAGTTGAGTGGTTGACATATGGACAACTAAATAGTTCAGTAACTTAAAGATTACATATGTTATTAAGAAGCACCTTATTATATAATCAGGATGGTGCATACTTACAAGTTCATCAATCAACCACATCATTCTTGTTTTTTGTCTGTTCCCTCTGAAGCCAAGATCTCTATAAGCCTCCAGTATAGCTTTGCAAACCGGGATCATATCTTCTGTCGAAACCCATGCATCCAGAGGAACTGCCTCTGCACATCTTTTAGGACTGAAGAAGCCTCCGACAAGTAAATTGAATCCAAATTTTCCATCTTTTGTTGCAGGCATGTATGCAAGATCATTGATGTGGGGATGCTCATAAAGATCATGAGACCCTATCACACACACATTCCACTTCCTTGGCCTGCTCAGATGAAGCATAAACTTAATAAGCTAAGCAACTAATTAACATCTTTGCTTAGTTATAACAACTGCATTTGGATCACAGATCATATAATATGCAATTGAATGCCGTTTTGGATCATAGTGCTACATTTTATAAACTAAGGGACGTGACTGCTAAATTGAAACTACAACGACTAGGGTGATATTAGATCAAACAGTACATTTGTATGAAACTTAAGCTTAGTTATAACCAAACAGGGTGGCCTTTCCATTGAGGGAGTTAGATTACTTACAAGTTTGTTATAGTCGGATTGCCGAGTGAATTGCCAGTAATGTACTGGGACAACAAATTCGTGTAAGGTCTCGTGTCAACAATTTCCTGCGGATCAATGCCTGCAAGTGGATTCCCAACTGGGTTTCTCACATTGTCCATCCCACTCTGCAGACTAGTCAAGCCTACTTCGGCAAGACCCTTCAAAATGTCGGGCACATCTGCCAGCACAATTCCTCGGATTTGCCAATTCTGCCTGGTTGTCACATCTGCACATCCATCCTTGCCATATTTTCGTATCACACTCGCTAAATACCTTGTCTGCGCACTTGTTGTTACCCCATTTGGTAGCTTCAACCTCATCATAAATCTTCCATCTGATCACCATCATTTTTAAGCAATTAAAACCAACTACTAAACTACATGTCTAATTGTGATACTACTAAACATAAACATGTAATAATTCAGTGAAAATGTTAATCAATGTTAGTGTACTAATCAAATTTCACTTACAATGATGCTTTCTCCTGTGGAAGAGACCAAGCCACTTGAGCCTAACATCAATATCATCCTTTGTATCCTTAACCTTGTCAAGCTCCTCAAAAGGCAGCTTTGCAAGCTCTTCAATCCCACTTTCCATGTAAAGCTTCATAGGCTCCCTCTGAATCTTGACCTTCTCCTGAACATTAATCCCTTCTCGAAACTTCTCCTTCAGCACCCAGTACCCTTCTCTCTCCTCCACCCTCGGCTCCAGCCTCTCCGCAGCCACGTCTGGCTGCGGTGGTGCGGTGGCTGCGGAGAGCTTGGTGGGGGCCGAAGAGGGTAGAGGAGGAGTAGAGAGAAACCGAAATGAAGAAGCCATGGGTGGTGGTGGTGATGATGATGATGATGATGATGATGATGGGAAGAAAGAGAGGAGGGTGTGGCCATTTTTGTAGGGGGAGATTGTGGGCGTGGCGGTGAGGACCTTAGGATGAATGGGCTCTTGGGTTGTGCCAAAGGTCGCATCTTTATGTTTAAGAAAACCATTTCAAGGTGGTGAAGTAGTAGTGGTGACTGTTGGTCTCTGTAAATAACTATTTTGTCCCTTTGCTTCGGTTAAGCTTAATCAGACCGATCTTGTTTGTTTTGTCTGAAAACGTAAGGTGAGCCTGTCCGCATGTGCCTTTGTGTTTTAATATTTGCGAGAAGGTTTTTTCAACTTTGGAGCCTGATGGCTACTGGCTACAGATTTAAAGGCCTTTTTGGGGGAGAGTCGTGTGGTTTCTTCGGATGTGGCGTCTGGGAAGCGAAAGGATATTCGTTTTGGCGTTTGGCATTTTTTGTTTGGTCAGACTTTCGGGTTGTCTATATTTGATTGTTATGATTAATAAATTTTGGGGTCGAAAGGTGATGCAGAGAAATGTTCGATGAAATGTTTAAAAGAAGTGTGATGTGGTCGAAGGCATTGGAAGCTCACGGGGTATGTGGGTGCTTTGGATAGGTTGTGTACGGAAGGTATTCGATAAAATGTCTGAGATAAGTAGAGTTTGGCGGACGAATATTTAGTTTTATTTTGTTCAAGGTCAGGGGGAGATGGTGGCTTTGGAGTTCGGCGGATTCATAATTCATAACTCGGTTGGATTTGAATTTTTTCTTTAACGGCCGAAGTGATAAAAATTTGTAGTGTATAAAATATTCAACTATAATATATTAATTATATACCTTGTTGATTTGAAAAAAACAATCCATTCAAAATTATCATAAGTTTAGTCAATTGCAAAATGAAAATTTTGGAATTGAACAAAAACCTTAATCAAAATTAATGCACAAAATAAAATAGATTAATTACATGCGGAAGAAATCAAGGACGATTGGAAGTAAATGGAAAAAAAATAGACACAAATATGCATTTGTTGGGATTTGTTAGCATGTACTTAGGTAAGTATTTCCCAAATTCTTGGAGGGACTTAGAGTCCCCCCCCCCTACCCTAGATCCGCCCCTGGTTCCTATAGCGTGGCAGACGAAGACTACATTGAAGAGGAAGATATGGGGGTCGGCTGGAGGCTTTGGTTGGTCATATACAAGGGGATTGCTGCCTTTGGACTGGTGGTGGACTAGTGGTGATTGGTGAAGATGATAGATCAGTTTTGGAGTATTGGTTTGGTTGCCTTGCCTGAGAAGCATCTTATTTCTTGGAATGTGATGTAGAAGCATTGAGACTATTTGGTACAGCACATTTCCTTCTACTCACAGAATGAAGATGACATCAAGGGAAGAGGTTAGTCCATTCTTTTACTAGTAATCAGCGCTTCTGTTTTTGGATCTGTTCTATCACTGTCTTTGATATTTGAAGTTTTTTAATTGAGCAACATGATGCTGTTTCACTTTCTCTGGTTCATGATATACTAAAATATGAAACTAGGTCGAAATAAAATATGTCAGCAAAAACAAATCCTTTGTAGTTGATAGGCTCTGAGTGGTTTCTGCACTCAAAATTAAGTATACATAGTATGCATCTCTACTTCACCAACAAATGCAAAAAGAGTACATTATACATTATAATGAAAATACAACTGAAAGACAGAAACAAAGAGTAGTTGCATGGCCAAATAAAACAAGCTCATTTTCTCCAAGTCCTTTTCCCTCTTTTCTTCCTTTGTCTGATTAGAATGCCCACAATCTCAAGAAAATATTCACGCTTCCTTGTGACAAGCACATCTGCGAGAAGCGCTCCAACTAGTATGCCACTCACAGATCCTGCCAGAACAAATTTCCAATCCAAATCAATACCAGAATCCGAATCATCTTCCTCTTCTTCTGCTGGAGGTGGTAATTGGGAAGTTTCATTGCCACATTTTTTTGGCAATGGATCTCCACATAACCCCAGGTTTCCTTGATATGAAGTACTATCAAATGTAGCAAACTGGGTTCCACGAGGGATAAGACCTCTGAGATTGTTGTGAGAGACATTGAACTTTGCAAGGAATGAAATCTGTGCCAGTTGCCGAGGGATATCCCCTGAGAGTTTGTTCTGCGAAAGGTCCAATGATTCCAGCAACTTTAATTTTCCCAAGGATGAGGGGATCAAACCACTGAAAATGTTGTTGGACATATTCAGCGAACGAAGCCCCGTCAGCTCCCCAATGAATTCAGGAATCTTCCCATCAAATTTGTTGCTTGAGATGTCGATGGCTGCAAAGTCCCCTGGAATCTTTCGATAGAATATGTTTGTACCTTTACTTGTCATTGTGAAGGAGAAATACCCTCCGCCATATGAAGGATCATAAACAACATCTGCAGTTGTCTTCATGTATGTGAGCTGATCCGAAGTGATACCTTTGATTGCATTCCCAGAGAAGATGTATTCAAAGGGGAAGTTGCCTGAGAAATTATTAAAAGATACATCAAGAATATGCAACTGAAGGAAATGACCTAGATTCTTGTCAGGTTTCCTGATCAACCCATGGAAGCGATTATGGTGCATTGCCAAGAGTCTCAATCCTGGGAGAACTCCCAACCAAGAAGGAAAAACATCATTGAATTTGTTGTTTGATATAACAAGAAACTCAAGCATCACACAATTCACCAATGACCTGGGCAATACTCCCTGCAGCTTATTGTTGCTAACATCAATCATGATCAGATTGCTTGTGTATGCTTGTGGGAGGTGGCCTTCAAAAGAGTTGTTTCCAAGATGTAAGACTCGCAGGTTTTCACTGAAATTCCCGAGACACTGCGGCAGTATTCCATTCAAGTTGTTATTTGACAAATCAAGGTACTCCAGAGAAGTCGGGTTGCATATCAGAGGTGAAACTTGTCCACTTAGCTTGTTGTCTGAAATTACATAGTACTTGATGGATGGTGAAGGTATCAGTAGTGATCCCTGAATCATGTTCGATGAAAGGTCCAAGAGTTGTAAGCCGCTCCATGAAAGAACTACTGGAGGATGGTCAAAGCCAGAAAGGAAGTTATGAGAAATGTTCAGTACTGTCAAACTTTCTGTGCTTACATTCCACATCCATCTCGGTACTTGGCCATGCATTCCATTCTCAGCAAGTTCCAGCCATCGCAAGTTTTTTTGATATCTTAGGAAACTCGGGAACTCAGTTATGTTGCAAGAACCCAGTCCTAGAGTTATAAAATTTGGAAATGTTGTTGTTGCATTCGTATATCTTGTCTCTTCGAGCAACAATTCCAATTTATTTCTAGATAGATACAGTATGAGGAGACTTTGCAGCTTTTGGAACATGAAAAAATTCAATTTTCCACTGAATCTATTACTATCTAGATAAAGTGTCACGATACTTGTGAGATTGAATAAGGACTCGGGAATGGAACTGTTCAAATGATTTGAATAAAAATCCAACTCGATTAGTTTGCTGAAATTTCCAATAGAAGATGGGATCGGCCCAGTAAGTTGGTTAGATGAAAGCGAAAGTCTTTCTAGCTGGTTGAGATTTCCTATGGAAGATGGGATGTAACCACTGATACCATTACCAGAGAGGTCTAACTCAGTGAGTTCGGTAAGCTTTCCTAGAGATGGTGGGATTGGACCAGTTAATTGATTTGTTGCTAGCAAAAGTGTTGTGAGCTGGGTGAGATTACCAAGAGAAGATGGGATGTAGCCGCTGAAATGATTATTATCAAGGGACAGATATGAAAGTTGGGTAAGGGTTGTCAAAGAAGCAGGGATGGAGCCAGTTAGTGTGTTATTTGAAAGGTCTAAATAAACCAGCTTCCTAAGACTTCCAAGTGAAGATGGAAGCAATCCGGAAAAATTGCAACGACTGGCAACTAATTCGTTCAATGACTGAAGCTTTTCAATTGAAAAAGGAAGGACTCCTGAAAACCTTGTTCTGGAAACTCTGAGTGATATGAGAGGACTAGTTTGTTCAAATGCTGGAAAAAAGCCTACGAGATCTGGATTGGATTCTACATTGAGAAACTTTAAACTCTGTAATTTTAAAATACTTACCGGGAATTCGCCTAGCAGATCACAATACTCGAGGAGAAGAGATGTCAAAGTTGATAAATTTGCCATGGAATGGGGTACTGGTGCAGAAATGAGGACGGAGCTGAGATGAAGCTGTTCTACACTTGTTAAGTTTTGAACTAGCCTTCTTAGATTGGACTGGTTTAGCTTCAGCGATCTTTCACCGGTAATATCAGTATTGTCGGAGAGATCCAAGGAGGACAACTTGGACAAGTGAGAAATTTCAGATGGAATATCACCGGAAAAGAAAGAGCCAGAGAGGTTGAGATAATGAAGCATTGGAAGATTCCTGATGGTAGTAGGAATTTGAGATTGATTGAAGTCATTATCAGCAAGGTTCAGCCTCTGAAGATGAACAAGGTGGAAGAGGGTGCTGTTGGAATTGATAGATCCTGAGAGGTAACTGCTACTAAGATCAAGGCCAATCACATAACCCGTCCTCTTATCACACTCGACCCCGTCCCATGAGCAGCATCCTTTAGCAGCAGCTGGTTTCCATGACAATACCTTTGCATAAGCATCATCACCAATAGAAGCAAACTCGTCGATGACAAAGCTTCGCTTAAACTGGAGCAAGGCGAAGCTCTCATCATCATGGCAGGAAGGTGACGGCTGCTGCACAGAGTTTAAGGAGTTGGCAACAACAAAGAAAGGAAACATGGATAGTAGTACACGCTTCAGAAGCATTCGACTATGCCATAAGCTCAGTGTTAGCTCCATAATTGATGTTTTGATAATTTTGGTATAAGAGCCTGTATGGAAAAGAACGTAGGTGAGAGCTATATTATACACACTCGAACAGCTCCCCATTTCCTCCATTGTTCCTCGTTTACTTGAGAAGACTTTGGAGTCGTTTCTTAGGGAAATTGAGTGTACAAAAAGGAGGGTGGCGCAAAAGCAAAATGACATGATTGAAATGGGACAAAGTAACGATAAGAAATCAATAAAAGGGGGCCTGACTTGAGTTTAGTCACACATGGGAGGATTAGTACCTCCAGGTTTAGCAATATCAAATGCAAGTGGCTTGATTGGCTTCAATATGATGAGAAGGAAGACCATAAATTAATGAAACATTGAACTTCTAGAAATATTAGGCCAACATCAAGCTTGTTCTTTCATAAGAGTCCTTTGATCAATTGGCTCATTAGAAAAACTCATGCATATAAATTGAGATAATATCATGCTTTGTGATTACATAAATTGTGATAATATCATGATTATGATTACAAATTGGTTTATCCTTTTTGTTTTGTAGGGAGAAGGTACCGTTAAGAGTTAAATTTGAAATATCTAAATTGAAAAATCAAATTGTTTTGGAATGAAGCTATGGCAATTGCCAAGAAATATATGCATTACTCATGTTTGGTGACATATGGCGTGATTGCTGGTTATTTTAGAATAATTGGCATTGTGGTGGTTACAAATTCAAGTTTTTCTAACATCACGGGGCATCTAAGGTGGGGATAACACTATCGTTTCTCTTCCAATTAATAGTCGTAGTCCAACAATGTTCTGTACTAAAGTATTGCAAGTTCATGAACTGTTCATATATGCTAGTTTTCCATTAAGATTCCATTCAACAAAAGAGTCATGAGGTCAAAGAAATCACACGAGCATAGCAATTGTACAGACTGCATGAGCAAACTTGCGTGTTAATCTGTGTTCGTCAGTCTCTGTGCTACCTAACATAATCTGTGTTCTACATAACATAGGCAAATGTGATAAAATTTTAATTCCAAGTCTTTTACATACTCAGAAGGTAAATTAATTAAGCTTTAAAGTGATATGTTATATTTAATTATGTTTGAGATCAACTAGATTGATCACACATTCACAATGACACTTTTGCACTACTCACCACCAAGCCACTACCCCTATATATAATGTTTAACGTTTTGGCCTTCTCCAAACAGGTTCATTGGGTATGAGGGCTTATCAGTCTAGCTTAAATTTGTTCAAATCAAACTTCCCAATCACAATTATCTCATTTTGCACCCCCTTTAAGATAAGCTTCTTCAGAGCATTAGCTTCATGATCCTCACCAGTCACCACAACCTGCCCTTCTTAATTTTCTAATGATTTTTATGTCGGTTTAAAAAAGATCCTTTTTTATGGATCTATCTGTGTTATTGTGTTTTCACGAAATTCTTATCCTTTGTACAAATTAATTGGATAAGGTTCTAAACCCAATAAATATAAGACTTCCCCATAGTATGAGGAACAATTAGACATAATCTGTAACATGGTGCCCGGAGTCAAATCTATGAAAAAAGAAGGTAAAAAAGAAATTCAAGGAAATTAACTAGAGTAATGCTAGGTAGCCCATAATTTAGGAGATCATCACAACACAAATTTGTTATTCATTGATTAATTCTATTTTTTTATATAATTATAAATTTATGTTTTATAACAAACTACTCAAAAGTACCAGACAACAATCTAATTTACAAATAACTCTCTACTTAATTTGATAAAGCAAATAAAGACTAAAATTTACAAATAAGTACCAAATGATGACAAATTGCCACATGTCATAAAATATTTTACTTTTTTACCCCTCTTTGACCTATAGTGTTTGTTACTATCAATGGAAAAGTTATCTGCTACTGTTGATTATAAAAAACTAACTGCTATTGTCGAGTTAAAAGACACCTGCTACTGTCGACTTGGAAGACACCTGCTACTTGGAAGGTACATGCTACTGTCGACTATAAATCTAGTTACTATTGTCGACTGAGAAACTAACTGTTACTGTGGTTTTTAGTAAGCATAATTCAAAATTTCAAAATTTCTCAAAACATATGTAATATGGTACTTAAATGAAAGCCCATGATATAATGAACAACTTTATATATTACCTCACCTCCAAATTGCCGGTAGTTTGGCCGAAAAACATAAATTTGCCGGAAAAAAAAAACTAAAAACTGAGTAGAGAGAAATTTGTTAGATCTAAGAGTGTCATTTGGTAATTTTCACGAAAATAAGGGTATTTTGGATATTTTTACATTAATTAATTAATCAGTTTTGTTTTATCTATTCTTTGGGCTTGAGTTTATGTCCTAATTTATATAAGAAATATGAAAAGTGAGTTTTTAATTAATTCAAATGTGGTCTAATACCACTAACTAATTTTCTATTTTTTTTTAATTTTTTTTCATAATTAATCTTTTTACCCTAATGGGTTTCTTTACTTCTTTTTTTTGTTAAAGGGTTTCCTCCATCTTCTCACATGGTTAAGAATAACAGTAGAATGGCGGATCCAAGATTCAAAAGCCATCTAGGCTAATGTATATACCACACCAATTTTTTTTAAAGGTTTAGAACTCAATGGATGCATGGATGATTCTCACACC
Organism: Argentina anserina; assembly: GCF_933775445.1. Classification (NCBI taxonomy): domain Eukaryota; kingdom Viridiplantae; phylum Streptophyta; class Magnoliopsida; order Rosales; family Rosaceae; genus Argentina; species Argentina anserina. Next base: position 3,669,837 of record NC_065873.1, on the reverse strand, counting down.
TTTGTAACTTTCAATCAAAATATGCACCAAGAAGAAGTAAAACGAAACCTTGTGAATTGAAAACTACAAGCATCACAACATTGCAAGTATGCAATAATAAGCTAACTAAACGTACTCTACGAGGTTCCCTCAATTTTCAAACTCTTCAATTATAAAATCATTATCAATGTTATCGGCAAGTTCATTCAATATAGAGATTCATTAAATTATCAAGAAAAGAAATCCATTAAGGGGTAACTATGGAACCAGGTAATTGTATTGAATCATCGTAAGACACTAACATAAAAGAAAGCATCAAACAATCAATATCTTCTTATTATCTGAAACTATTGAGACCTATGAAGATCTATGAATTTGATCATAACATACAAAGAAGATGAAAAAAAATATCTATTAAAACCATATACAACAAACACAATCTTGACGATAAGAAAGAAGACCAGACAACAAAATTTACAAACATTCTAAAAATCTTTGAAATGAAGCATTAAAACCTCAAATAAGCTTCACCAAAACAAGCAAGTGAAGCCACACGTACTAAACTAATCTTGTAGCTTTAAATCAAGCAACACTTTGATAGATTTTTAACAATAAACTGTATGGAACACTCAAAATTTTAATTAAAGAATTGGGAAGAGTGGAATTGAGGCAGAGAAGGCTATGAAGCAATGGCTGTGTGAGGGAGAGAGATGAGCGTCTTGTGGCTTAAAGCAAAGCAATACTCATAGATTTTTTTAGTAGACACCATATATATATATATATATATATATATATATATCTTATGATTTTTTATCCAAAATCTTGTACGGGCTTAAGCCCATATAGCCTTCCACTTCTCTCCGCCCCTGAGTAGAACATCTATTTTTGATCGATCATATAAGTCTTCATGACTATATAGAGCAAGTTTAAAGGACCAAAATCATATAGTCTTCAAATTGATGATCAAGACCTATAATTGAACAAGTTTCCACACAAGAACCTCCTTCAAACGTGCTTAGTTTTTTTTTTCTGCAATTTTAATTAGGGCTCAAAGAAAGTGGGTTTTCATTTGGGTATAGAATGTTTATAGAATGTTTAGGGTTTTCTTCTTTGATCTTGCTAGTTCTCTATAACTCTTGTTTGTTTTTATTATCGAGATAATAATTTTATCAATAATTATGTTGGATATTACATCGCATCAATGAAAGTTGTTCTAGCTACATTGTTCTTGTCATCCCACATATATACTTCACCAATAGAAGCCATACTTCCACACCGTCAGAGCATAGTTGCTAACCCTCCTCCATGTGCTTCATAATTAAGTAGATTGTAAGTATATGACCAGAAGCTAAAAATAGTCAATAAAATTATATTTAATATAAATAGAAAATAGTAAACGAAGGCTGATTATTGGAACTGAATTATAACAAGCTTGATAACTCATGATCGATTGTATACAATGTAATATATTTGAATCTTATTCATTTTATTTATAATGAAATGAAGGTTTAGATATGATGATTATTGAGTGAATATGAACAATGGGTCAATGTCAATGTCAATGTTTGCCTTTTCTTTCAGGTTATCAAGGTATGGAAGAATTATCCAATGAACTGGAGAACATTGTTCTCACTAATGATCAAGGTACATAGTTTATATTATAATTTTATTGAGATAATTAAGAGTTTCAGTATTATAGACACATGTAAAAATTATATATTACTTCAAATTGTATAGGAATGGTGGATGATTCATCCAAAAACATAGAAAATATTCAAGAGAATGAGGTTGAAGAATTGATCCAAGAGCCTTGTGTTGAAGAATCGATTCAAGAGCCCTGTGTTAAGATGAATTTTGATTTGATTGATGAGGCATATGATTACTATAAAAAAATTTGGGAAGCAGTTAGGATTTTATGTAAGAAAGAGAACATCACTAAAAGGAAATGATGGAAATATGAAGTACTATACTTTCTCTTATGGTCGAGCTAGAAAATTTAAAAGTAAGTCCAGTAACTCTTTAAAGGCATGTCCAAGTGTTAAGATTGATTGCAAGGCACTTATTAGACTTGGTAAATGTCTTGACAGAAAGTGGAAAATCAATTCGGCAAAGCTTGAGCATAACCATGGTTTGAGTCCAAAAAAATCTCGTTATTTCCCAATTAATCGTGAATTAAGTTCATCAAACAAGAGTTGCTAAAATAGGGTTAAACAAGAGTTTTAACTCCATTATTGTTAAAGCCTGTGGTTATGAAAATGTGCCATTTTTGAAAAAAATATGCCCGAAATCACATTGAAAAAGTAAGGCGATTGCGGCTCAAAGAAGGTGATGCTACTGTTGTTCACAACTTACTTTTTGGATATGCAAGCTAAGAATGCTAGTTTCTTTTATGCCATTGATATAAATGAAAATGGTTGGTTGAGAAATTTTTTTGGCCGGATGCAAGGAGTAGGGCGGCATACCAGGAATTTGGTGATGTTGTTACATTGACAATACGTATTTGATAAATAAGTATGAAATGCCTCTTGCTCCATTTGTGGGGGTTAATCATCACGGTCAATCAATATTGCTCGGATGTTGATTGATCTCAAGTGAAGATACTGAGACATTTGTTTGGTTGTTTATGTCTTAGCTAGCATGCATGTCTGGGAATGCTCCTAGTGGAATAATTACTAATCAAGATAGAGCCATGAGAAATGTCATTGAGATTGTGTTTCCAAATACTAGGCACCGTTGGTGCTTATGGCATATATTGAAGAAGGTTCCTGAAAAGCTGAAAGGATATACATAATATGAATCTATCTTGAAAACCTTGCTTAATACAGTTTATGATTCATTATCTCGTGTTGAGTTTGAGTAACGTTGGGATGAGAAAATTACAAAATATAAGTTGCAGGAAAATGATTGGTTGAGTGTCATGCACGAAAAAAGAAGTCGTTGGGTTTCAGTCTTTGTTAAAGATCGTTTTTGGGCTGGAATGTTTACCACCCAGATAAGTGAAAGTATGAATTCATTTTTTGATGGTCATGTCAATTCCAGGACTACCTTGAAACAATTTGTTGAGCAATATGAAGATGTATTGAGAAGTAAGGTGGAGAAAGAGAACTATGAAGATTTCAAGTGTTTCTCATATAGCCTTCTTGGTGCAACTCATTATCACATGGAAATACAGGCACATGATATTTACATAGCTACAAAGTTCAAAGAGTTTTGAGATGAATTAACAGGTAAAATGTATTGTGACTTCATTTATGTTGAAGTAGATAGCTCAATCTTATATTACACGATTTCTAAAGACATCAGGATTGGGGAGATGAAGAAAACTGTTCACTTTCAGGTTTCTAAGATTCGTTATAAGAAATCTAAGATTCCTGATAAATATATCTTGAGAAGATGAAGGAAGGATGTGAAAAGAAGTCACACGAGGGTTAAAATCAGTTATGGTGGATGGGATGCTAGGCCTGAATCACAAAGGCTAGACACAGGCACGGATGCAGAGGTGGGCTGGGGTTTGCTGCAGCCCACCCCATTTTTTCAAAAGAAACCTAAATTTTATTACATGTTAGAGCATAAGAAAAAAAATATAAGAAAAAATAGGTTGAAAGTCAAGACTATTTTTCTTATCCACCGCTCTATGACTCCGCTCTCTCTCATCTCAATCCTCTGCAATTCTTTGTCACTCTAAAATTTTAATCACTTTATTTGAAAAATCCTCATCCATAATCATATTGATTAAGAAATCTCATGTATATATCGATTGATTCGTATCTACTTCTCATATTAGTTTTTTGGGTTTATTTGTTATGTTTTTCTAGTTTTTTTTTATCAACATAAAGTACATATGATAAATTCATTTAACTTGAATCTCAGTCTTCAGGCTTGTTCTAATAGACGTAAACTATTATTTCCATGTTGAAATTATCATTGCTTTACTACGAAGTCCTTAAAAAAAAATTTGGGCTTCGCCGAAATTTAGCACACCTTATTATTAAATCCTGGATCCGTCTCTGGCTAGACAAGATACAGAAGAGTTTTGATGACATTAAGGAGTTAGCATACGATTCTGAACACAAGTGTATGATGGTTTTAGCCGGCTTGCACAAGATAAATGATGAACTGTCCAAACAGGAGTTAATAAAATAGTTGAAAACGCCCTTTGGTATTTGGGTAGCGTGAATAAGATCAGTTCTACATCATCTATATCGTTCAAAGGTTTTTTGGGCACACCTCATGACAATGAATTGTTACAAAAGATAAAGCACCTAGCCAAGGTGCTATTTTTTTGCACGTCCTAGATGCATATTATATATCCATGTTATACAATAATACTATTAGAGAATAATGCAAAGGCTAGTCCTACATATATGATAATAAATTAATTTTCAATGTCGACACACTGATTCTTGTGTAGCTCTCACGGTTTATTGTTCAGCTTCTTATTAAGGTGTTAGCTTTTAAATACACATAGGAACGTACGAAAAAGAGCCCCCAAAAAAAAGAAAAAAAAAAACAGTAAAACCGTCTACACCCTATAGTCTCTATATCACCCTCTGCCTAAACTTTCTTTTAAGGCTATCTGGAATGTATATCGTAGATATCTATATCAAATCGGTTTGTCTTTTGGGTCTAAATGTACATATATATATATATATATATATATATATATATATATATATATCAATCCTTATCTAGAATTTTCCAACTCCACTTGAGACCCTTATACTCTTCAAAAAAAACAATTATTTATTTTATTCCCTTGTTGGAGATGAAGGATAAAACGGTTGTTGACGTGAAATGAGGAGAGAGTAGTGGATTAGATAAAGTAAAGAAACCCATTAGGGTAAAAAGATTAATTAGGAGAAGTAAAAAAATAGAAATTTATAATTATAAAAAATAGAATTAATAAATGAATAACAAATTTGTGTTGTGATGACATAGCTTTGCCACTTAAGCTGCCACATAAATTATGTACTACCTAGCATTACTCAATTAACTAAGGAAATAAATTGCAATATATTGTACAAAGAATAATTAGAGTAATTCAATAATCGGGCCTTAATTGTATACTTAATTGTATATAACTTAAATTGTATTATATAAATATATAAAGTTATATAAATAAATAAAGAAAAATAATTTGAAGTTCAATGGCATTACAAGCACATTAGAATGTCTTTTTCTTTTTTTGGAAACACACGCCAAAAATGTTATTATTTAGTTTGTTACACCCACCTAAATGACCTAATCGCTAAGGACACCAGCTTCTTATTTTAGGCCTCTTAATCAACCTTAACTTACCGCTATAATAACTCTTGTTTTCTCAAAGAAGTGTAGCTATTGCCCTTTTCTTGGTTATAAATGAAAACAAAAGCATTTGTATTTTTTTTTTGTTGCTGCGCTCTTTATTTGCCTTCATAATTCTTACTTTTCTTTACAAGCGTAATGTTCTCTCTTGTTTACTCTAGTAAGTTGTTTAGGAGGCAACCCGTGTTCGATAACATCTTACAAGGAAGCCCAAACTAAATATGCATATATTTAAGAATTAATTTCAGTTTACTTCTATAAACATTATATTAAAAATCAGTTCACCCCTTAAATTTTAAAATTTCTATGTTGTTGTAAAATTATTAGGGATTTTGTTTTGGTCTTGTGATAGGCGCAAAAGCACCTACAAAAATACTTTATTATCAAATCAATTATATAAATGTAGTAAATGGAAAATATGGGTCATTACCCACAGAGAATTGGTGAAACTAAGACTTAAAAACACAAACAGACGCGTAAATCAGAAATTTGACAGACTCGACCTAGGAGCGGAAACCTAATTAATTAGCTAATCTAGACTCAACCCCAAACTATGAAATTAAATAGACACTACCTAGACACAGTGGTGGACTACCACAAAACGTTTGAGGATATTCGAAATTAGTTTGATTGGTGAACAAAAATAAATAATACAAAAGTACTACTAAAATTAAAATATTAAAAAGTAAATATGGATGTAAATATGAGAAAAACAATAGCTAGTAACTTCTCTCCACCACTAGATATGTCTCAATCACCCCAAAACAATGTCAATAATTATAAATGAATGCACTCATAGTTAAGCCATTGTCATTAGGGCATTAACTGTATTACGTTCTCTTATTTGTCATGTTAAGCGACATGTCGGTATCGACTTAACTATATTCTCAATTAATTGATCTATGAAATGTCGGTATCTAGACCAAAATAATTAAAATCATGAATTTTAAGAGCGTTTGAGTAACAACAAAGAATCTAAGGTCAATGTCGATAGCCTTAGATTACTAAGGAATCACTTCACACAAGTACCTGCAAAGAACTTGTTATCTCTCACAGAATATGCAACGATATGCCGGTCATATACATATTCAAGATAATAAAATCCTAAAACATGCATCAAAGTATCGACCCAATGAGACATGCAATAGAATTATCAATGAACTATTAGTGAAGAAATTCTCATACAAAATTATATAAATCAATTGGAGTTTGAAATCGAAGACATATCTAGAGCTTTGATTAGCCCATAACTATTAAGCAATTTAGTTACACATAATCTTGAATAAAAACATCAAAGAATACATGAAAGATGAATTAAATGAGAAGAGACCGAACTTCCTTTTTCTTGTGGAAGCTTGATGAGATTTTAGCACATTGTGGAGATGTGAGTTGTAGCTTGAGGAGATTGAATGTGACTTCGCTTCGGCTCTTCATGTCGGTCTTCTCCCATTTCTCTTCTCTTCTTCTCTCTATTTTTTCTTCCCCTCTCTCTCTCTCTGTTTCTCTTGGTTGGTTGTGGAAAAATGGTGTGTATGGAGATGGTGTTGATGGAGGTTTTTATAGAGGAGAATGGTGGTGGAAAAAGTAGAGAAAAATGAGAGATAATGATGTAGTGAGTGGGGTGAGTGATCATGAAATGAAGTGGAAGAAAGTTGGTGATCATGAAAGAAGTTGACAGCGTGCGTGATAGGTAAGATGACAAACTCTATGAAATAGAGTTGATTCTTACTCTTGTTGATTCTCACAGAAGAGAATAGCCAAGAATAAGAGAACTATGCCTTGTTGATTCCTAAGGAATACCAAGTTGATAGAAGAGAAAGTTTCTCTGTTTATTTTAATCTCCCCAAAAAAAACTACATACCAAAAGCTGTACCATAGCTTTTAAACAGAAATCTAAATCAGTTACAGAAGCTTTAAGGCTTCCAGTAAACCAAAACTGATTTAGAGGAAAATAAAAGACTCATCTAATTAAGACAAAACATTAAATGCATTTAACATATCAGTTACGACCCTTGCTCTTTCGACCATCCAGACGAAAGAGATAGTTGTCTGCAATGCAGGCTGCATCATCCTCCCCAAAACATTAAATGCATTTAACATATCAGTTACGACCCTTGCTCTTTCGACCATCCAGACGAAAGAGATAGTTGTCTGCAATGCAAGCTGCATCATCCTCCCCAGGGTGTGAAAAATTCGCCCTCGAATTTACTTCTTCTTCCTCACTATTGTCACCACGATAAGGTGATAGATGCTTAACATTGAACACATCAGCAGTGCGGATGTGACTGGGAAGCTTCAAACGATATGCATTCGGATTTATCTTCCCTATAACTTCCACTGGTCCAACCTTTCTGGCAGCCAACTTGTTGTACTCCCCAACTGAAAAACGATCTTTTGTCAACACAGCCCATACAAAATCACCAACCTCAAATTCCACATGTCGCCGTTTCATATCAGCTGCTTGCTTATACTTTGTATTGGCGTCCTCAAGTCGATGCTTTGTTGTGGTATGGATTTGTTGGAGGTTAGCCACAAAATCTTCAGCCTTCACATGAGCATGCTGCAGGTTCGGAGTAGGAGCAAGGTCTAGAGGCGACCTTGAGTTATAGCCATAAGTGATGAAGAATGGGCTGAATCCAGTGCTCCTGTTGACATAATGGTTGAAAGCAAATTCAGCCTGACTTAACTTCTGATCCCAAGACTTGAGATTGTCTCCTACCAAACTCCGCAACAGATTACCAAGCGACCGGTTGACAACTTCAGTTTGTCCATCGGTTTGAGGGTGATAGGCACTGCTGTAATTAAGTTTTGTGTTGACAAGCTTCCACAAGCACCGCCAAAAATGGCTAAGAAACTTAGTGTCTCTGTCAGAAACAATGGATTTTGGCAATCCATGAAGTCGATACACCTCTTGAAAGAAAAGCAGTGCCACATTAACAGCATCTGTGGTCTTCTTACATGGAATAAAGTGTGCCATTTTTGAAAACCGATCAACCACCACATAAATGGAGTCCTTACCTCGCTGAGTGCGAGGAAGTCCCAACACAAAGTCCATGCTGACATGCTCCCATGGTCGTTCAGGAACTGGTAATGGCATGTACAAGCCAGCATTAGTTGCTACACCTTTGGATAACTGACACACCCTACAACCTCCAACAAATTTAGTGACTTCACGTCGTAGGGTTGGCCAATAATATGAATTCATCACCAGCTGCAATGTCTTATCTCGCCCCATATGACCTTCATTGTGCAGCTCACTAATGATCTTCAAACGCAAACTGGACATCGGAATGCACAATCGATTTTCTTTGAATAAAAAACCATCATGAAGGATAAAGTCAGATCGTAGGCATGATTCCACATCCTTCAATATAGGTCCAAAGTAGGAATCTGTAGAAAATAAGTCACGCAATGAATCAAACCCAAGCACCTGAGTATTCATGGTGGTGAGAAAATTCGCTCGCCTACTAAGAGCATCCGGCACTTTATTCAAGGCACCAGATTTGTGCTTAATTACAAATGTAAACTGCTGCAAATATGATGCCCATTTAGCATGCCTAGCAGAGAGCTTATCTTGTGCATGGAGATGTTTTAAGGCCTCATGATCAGAATATAAGATAAACTCATTATGAGCTAAATAAGAACGCCAATGCTTGAGGGCTTGAACAACAGCATAAAACTCCACATCATATGTGATGTAGTTCACCTTGGAGCCATTTAGCTTTTCACTGTAAAAAGCTACTGGTCGCCCCTCTTGGCTTAAAACAGCCCCAATGCCGACTTTGGATGCATCACAATGCAATTCAAATGGTTTGTTAAAGTCCGGCAATGTCAAAACAGGGGCAGTAACTAGCTTCTCCTTGATGGCTTGAAAAGCTACAGTGGCCTCCTCAGTCCAACTGAATTTCCCACTCTTCATACAATCGGTTATAGGCGCCATAATAGAACTGAAGTTTTGTATAAAGCGTCTATGGAAAGATACTAACCCGTGAAAACTTCTGACTTCTTGTAGATTTCTCAGCATTGGCCAATTCTTGATTGCTTCCACTTTGGACTGGTCTACAAGAATCCCATCTTTTGACACCACATAGCCAAGGAACAACACCTTGTCAGTCATAAAAGAACACTTCTTCACTGCTGCATAAAACTTCTCCTTTCTCAAGACTTCTAGGACCTCTCTTAGATGTTGTAGGTGTAATTCAATGCTTGGGCTGTAAATAAGGATGTCATCAAAGTAAACCACCACACACTTTCCAATAAACCGTCGAAGCAACTCATTCATTGCCCGCATAAAAGTACTAGGAGCATTAGAGAGGCCAAAAGGCATGACCAACCATTCGTATAAGCCTTCACGAGTTTTGAAAGCTGTTTTCCACTCGTCCCCATCTTTGATCCGAATTTGGTGATACCCACTTTTAAGGTCTAACTTGCTGAAAACAGTAGCACCTGACAATTGATCTAGCAAGTCATCCAAACGAGGAATGGGAAAACGGTAACGTACCGTGATTTTATTAATGGCTCTGCTGTCTATACACATGCGCCATGTCCCATCTTTTTTTGGCGTAATTAAGGCCGGAACTGAACAAGGACTCATGCTTTCCCTGATGTATCCTCTTGCCAATAACTCCTCTACTTGTCGTCTCAGTTCGTCATGTTCTTTGGGGCTCATCCGATAATGCGCCTTATTTGGTAAGGTTGCTCCAGGGATCAAATCAATTCTGTGTTGGATGTTACGAGAAGGTGGTAGTCCTGCCGGCATTTCTTCAGGAAAGACATCTTGAAACTCCTCTAATAAAGCTTGTACAGGGACAGGGATAGGAGACAAATCACTAGATTTCTCTTTACCAACCAACAAGTAGACCACTCCGGTATCATGAATTTCTCCCACGAATTTCTTCATTGATAATAAAATCATCGAAGACTTACCATGGGTTGGCTTTGGGACTTGTTCCCGAGTTGGCAGGAGAGTGATTTTAGTATTATTGAACATGAAGTTGTATGTGTTCTTCCGTCCATCATGTGTCACATGTCTATCATACTCCCATGGTCGTCCCAAAAGAATATGGCAAGCATCCATCGGCACAACATCACACCACACCTTATCTTTATAGCTTGTACCAATAGAGAAAGGAACAAGAGCCCTCTTTGAAACTTTCACATCATTAGTCTTCTGCAGCCATGAAAGCTTATATGGATGAGGGTGTTGTTGTGTCTCCAAGATAACATTTTCGCAACTGCCTGGGTCAATTACCAACCTACACACCTTTCCACCAATTGTACAAGTGGACTGAAAAATATTATTGTGAAGCCACCCATCACTACCTTCTACTTCTCGAGGGGTAAAACATGTCCTTTGTACAACAAGCAACGGCCCTTCATCACCCTTCACAAACTCCTCAGAAACATCATCATCCCCACCATAGTCATCATAAATAGGAGCCTGTGCGAAATCGGCATATTCTTGTAGTGAATTTTCTTCATTCTCAATGAACAAGCCCTTACCAGCCCTTCCTTCTTTCTTGTAATCAGCCATCCGGTGTCCAGACTCACCACATTTGAAGCAGCGAGTACCAGCACGTCCAACCCCCACATCTTGTATTTTGGCTGGAGGTTCGCTCATGTGTGGTTTCACATTCTGAACTTGTGAAGCTGGTGTGCGACTAGGGGCTGAGTTGCTGACAGCACCTCGATTACTTGGACTGCTAGGGGACCAGGCCCCACCTCTGCCTGTTTTTCGAGCGATTTGCTTCTCCAATTGTAGGGCTCGTTGTTGTGCTTTTGCCACAGTAAATGGATCTAGCAAATTTAATGTATCTTGAAACTCGGTACAGAGACCTGCAATATACCTTGACACTAGCTGCTCATCCGTTTCCCCAAGATCGCAACGAGCTATCAAATGATAGAATTTGGTGGTATACTCTGTCACTGTTCGGTTTCCTTGCTTCAGATTTTGCAGCTGCTGATAGATCAACCTGGAGTAGTTGGGTGGTAGGAAAGAGCTGCGCATGTGCTTCTTCATTTTCTCCCACACTGTGATCTTATTTTTGCCTTGTCGCGAACGAGTTGCTTTCAATTGTCGCCACCAAGCTGAGGCACGCCCACGAAATCTGGTAGCTACAAGTGACATTATTCTGTCTTCAGGAACCTCCTTGAACTCCAAAACCTCCTCCACAGAATTTAGCCAATCCACGAATTCCTCAGGCTGAAGACTGCCATGGAATTCAGGAATGTCAATCCTCATGCCCGTCTCCCATCGCCTTGTATTAACATTCTGAACCAGCCTCCGCTCTCCTCTCTCACCTTCTTCACTGAAAGGATTGATTTCGTCATCAAATTCATCTTCATCATGTTGTTGCTGAACTAAGGCCTCCACCTGTTGGGTGAGGCGCTCAACTTGTTGAGCCAAACGCTCAACCTCTTCATCGTTGCCACGTCCCTGAGTCGCTCCTCCACGTCCCCTCCTTAGAGGCATAATGGCCTAAGCTCTGATACCAACTGACAGCGTGCGTGATAGGTAAGATGACAAACTCTATGAAATAGAGTTGATTCTTACTCTTATTGATTCTCACAGAAGAGAATAGCCAAGAATAAGAGAACTATGCCTTGTTGATTCCTAAGGAATACCAAGTTGATAGAAGAGAAAGTTTCTCTGTTTATTTTAATCTCCCCAAAAAAACTACATACCAAAAGCTGTACCATAGCTTTTAAACAGAAATCTAAATTAGTTACAGAAGCTTTAAGGCTTCCACTAAACCAAAACCGATTTAGAGGAAAATAAAAGACTCAGCTAATTAAGACAAAACATTAAATGCATTTAACATATCAGTTACGACCCTTGCTCTTTCGACCATCCAGACGAAAGAGATAGTTGTCTGCAATGCAGGCTGCATCAGAAGTGAATGATCATGGAGGAAGTAGGTGATAAAGAAGTGAATGATCATGAAAGAAGTGAGTGATCATGGAATGAAGTGGAAAGAAGTGGGTGATCATGAAAGAAGTGAATGATCATAGAATAAGTGGCTGATAAAGAAGTGAATGAAGTGGAAATAAGTGGGTGATCATGGAATGAAGTGGAAAGAAGTGGGTGATCATGAAAGAAGTAAATGATCATGGAGGAAGTGAGTGATAAAGAAGGAAGTGATTGACCTAGAGGTGATGATTACACCTAAAATAAAATCATATTTTTACATAATATAGATGTAAATTTTTCTCTTCTTCTTTATTCCACTTCAAAATACCTAAAATAAATAAAGTTAATTAAAATATAAAAACATAACAAAATAGCTAAGTAAAAAAATAATTAACACAATAAAAGTCACATAAATATGTGACTATCAAAATACCACACACTTAACTTTTGCTAATTCTCGAGCAAAACACTAAACTAAGACTCAACAATATCACAGACTACAAAACTATAATGCCCTTAACACTGTGTCTTAGCAATCTCCCTAACATTGCAATACCAAGATCACATGATATTTCAGTTCAATCCACGAAATTTCGAAGGTTAATGTCAATACATGACACACATGCAACATATAGGATGAAGACATAATCATGGTGAATGTAAAGCTATAGCATGTAATAAAAAAGTTAAGATTCAACCTCACCTGGGTACGTTATAAGTGTTTCTCTCAACATATATCCAAGGTTTTCACTCAAATCAATTACTTGCCAAATTGACCGAACCATATGCTTAACTTTTGTGACTTATCTCCATAGATCAAATGCTACCTATCTTGAGGATCAAAAAGGACTTTATAAGGTTGTAATGTGGTTAAGCTCATAGGTTTATAGAAGAAAAGGGATATGGAATTCAAACAAGTTTTAAAACCTAGTAGAGCATCAATGAAGAGACTTTTTCGAACTTTACAACCCTTGAAACATCTTCACTATTGAATTCTTCCAAATATATCACCATTGTGGCCGAATTTCATCTTGTTTGGCCTTCATTTCATTCTTTTCATCTACATTTAACCTGTGTTATAAGCTAAACATCACAAAGAAACATACACATTTTTTTTTGTTTTTTTTAAACATAAGTAGCTTGATATCCCATACTTATTTCTTTTCTTCATCTTCACAATCTTCCGCCTTGGTCTTCATGTATACGTCTCATGTACAACTCTACTAAGTTCTAGAAAAAATGTAGATATATAACTATTCTAAGATTCAAGGGTAAGGTTGTGTGAGTGATGACAAAAAAAATCATAATATAAGCTCAAAGTGGTTAACTAAGGGTTGCACATCTTGTGTACACAAAATATGGGTCACAAGCTACATAATGCAATAGTTGTAGATCATAAGTGCCTTTATCACTTTCCCAATCAAGATATATAATGAGTATAAGCTTTGACAAGCACAAGAGCAAGTTCTAGTAATATTTAGAGTCCATTAACTTAATCTATGGCAAGCAATTGACACACAACAAAGAAAACATGTATAATCACATTTAGGCTCAATCGCTCACAGGTTAATGAATTTCAACTATGTTTAAGCATGCTGATGAATCTGTACCATGTTAACTTGTTTCTACATCCACTACATATTAACACATGCACCATATATCAAGATTAACGAAAGAAACTCAGCTAACATAGGCACATGTTGCACTCTTAGTCACAATTTCAGAAGATTTATCATAGACTAGTTAAGGGCCCTAAGACCTAAACAAGACTATAAACAATTTTTTTGTTTGTTTTTTTTTTAATTTTTAATTTTTTTTTGTTTTTAACTCAAAAAGCATATCTAAAAGACTCAAAATCACAAATCTAAACATAGATGCCAAAGATATCATATAAACCCCACACTTGACATTTGCATTGTCCTCAATGTAAAACAAAACTAAAGCACGCAACACATCAAACAAGTATGAAGCAGAAGATCTATGACATCACAAAACACATTAAACATGAAAAATAACAAAGGAGAAAGAATGAAAGAATGAAAATCTAGAATCCAAGCTTCTCCATCAACATGGGTTGCCTCCCAAGTAGCGCTAAATTTAACGTCAGCCGCTAGACGGTACTTATAATCATTGCTCCACTGGCAGGGGATCGCAGATATGTACTTCTTCCACATCTCTCACCGCTACAGGCTCATAAAACGTTTTGAGCCTATGTCTGTTCACTTTGAACGTGTTCCCATTCTTCGGATTTTTGACCTCTACTGCACCATGAGCAAACACATTAAGTATAACAAAAGACCCACTCCACCTAGAAAGAAGTTTACCTGGAAATAAACGTAGATGCGAATTGAAAAGCACGACTTTTTGCCCAACAACAAAAGATTTCTTTTAATCATCTTATTATGAAACATCTTGGTTTTCCCCTTGTAGATTCGATTGGATAGCATTGTTTCGAATCTCATCTAGCTCATTCAGTTGTAACTTCCAATGAACACCTGCATCATCAATATCAAAGTTAAACTACTTAATAGCCCAATATGTCATGTGTTCAAGCTCTACCGAAACATGGCAGCCTTTCCCATAGACCTTTCGATAAGGAGACATCCCAATCGGTGTCTTGTATGTTGTCCTGTATTCCCATAACGCCTCATCTAAGCGTTGACTCCAATCTTTCCGGGTTGGTTCAACAGTCTTCTCCAAAATTTGTTTGATCTCCTTGTTGGATACTTCTACCTGCCCGCTCGTTTTAGGATGATAAGGTGTTGTCACCTTATGATGAACATGGAATTTTCTTAGCAAAACTGCAAAAGACTTGTTACAAAAATGAGACCCTCCATCACTGATGATGTACCTGGGAGTACCAAATCTAACAAACAGTGAATTCAACCCATTTTGAAACATAATCGACTGCAAGTAAGATATACATATTTTGCTGAGAGCTAGGAAAAGGACCCATAAAGTCAATACCCCACACATCAAAAATCTCAACAACAAAATTTGGGTGCTTGGGCATCTGATCTCTAGAACCTACGTTACACGTGAGATGACATCTAGCACATGATTTATAGAACTCATGGGTATCTTTGAACAAAGTTGGCTAGAAGAAGCCACTTTCAATAACCTTCATTGCATTCTTCTTTCCAGCAAAGTGACCTCCCTCTACATGTGAGTGACAAAAAGTGAGAATAGATTGAAATTCAGTTTCAGGAATGCACATTCGTATCAACAAATCTGGACAATGTTTCCATAGATAAGGCTCATCCCACACATAATGCTTAGTTGTCTTCACCAAGTCCTTCTGAGCTCTACTGTAGTCGCTTGGTATTTTGCCTGACACAATATAGTTAATAATATCTGCATACCAAGGCTCAGAAACGTTGAGAGCAAAAAGTTGCTCATCAGGGAAGCTATCACGCAGAGGCAATGAGTCCTCATCTGCATTAGATTCATGCGTGATCCTGCTCAGGTGGTCTGCCACCACATTCTCAGTGGCTTTCTTATCTTTGATCTCAATATCAAACTTCTGAAGTAGCAACATCGATCTAATGAACATGGGTTTTGCAACATGTTTGGTCATCAAGTATCTCAAAGCAGCATGGTCAGAGAAAACAATGACTTTAGTTCCTAACAAGTAAGACCTAAAATTTTCCAAAGCAATGACCACAGCTACGAATTCCTTTTCTGTAGTTGAGTAATTTAATTGTGCATCATTTAAAGTCCTGGAAGCATAATAGATGACATGGGGAACTTAGCTGGACGTTGACCCAACACAACACCAACTGTAGAATCAGAAGCATCACACATTAATTCAAAAGGTAAGTTCAAATCAGGTGCCTGTATGATGGGTGTGGTCGTCAAAAGCTCCTTGAGATTGTTGAATGTCTTTAAGCACTCATCTGTGAAGTTGAAGGCTACATCTTTATGAAGCAATGCACATAATGGTTGGGCTATCTTGGAAAAGCCTTTGATAAACCTGCGATAAAATCCTGCATGTCCAAGAAAATATCTCACCTCCTTCGCAGTTGAAGGAGGAGGTAAAGTACGCACAATATTAACCTTAGTTTTATCAACCTCATCCCCTTGGAAGATATTGCATGTCCCAAAACTATACCTTGTTCTACCATAAAATGACATTTTTCCCAATTCAAAACAAGGTTAGTCTCGACACAACGTTTCAGAACCATGGATAAATGATGTAGACACATGTCAAAAGAATCACCAAATACCGGAAAATCATCCATAAATACCTCAATGAGTTTTTCAACCATGTCCGAAAAAATACTTATCATGCATCGTTGAAACGTTGCAGGTGCGTTGCATAGACCAAAGGGCATGTACCGGTAAGCAAAAGTGTCGAGGGGCATGTAAAGGTGGTCATCTCTAGGTCATCCTTGTGTATGGCTATTTGGTTGTACCATGAATAACCATCTAAAAAACAATAATATGCATGACCTGCTAACCTTTCTAACATATGATCAATGAACGGTAGAGGAAAGTGATCTTTGCGTGTGGTGGCATTGAGCTTGCGGTAGTCACTACACACTCTCCATCCCATTTGCACACGTTGCGATACCAACACGTTCTCATTATTCTTTACCACTGTAATTCCTGAACGTTTGGGAACTACCTGCACAGGACTAACCCACTTGCTGTCAGAAATAGCATAAATTATACCTGCAACGCGGAGTTTAATCACTTCTTTCTTGACAACTTCCGGGTTCAGTCGACGTTGAGCTTCTCTTGTTGGCTTAACTCCGTCCTCTAAATGTATCATGTGAGTACACAAAGTGGGACATATTCCCTTGATATCTCCTACTGTCCATCCAACTGCTTGCTTGTACTCCCTAAGAATAGTCAATAACTTCTCTTCTTGCAAATGTGAGAGCTTTGAAGAAATTATGACTAGTAAAGTTTCACCATCTTCGAGAAAAACATACTTCAAATGCTCAGGTAGAGGTTTGAGCTCTAACTCGGGCGCTTTCCGAATAGATGGAGCAAGCATGTTAGTTGAAACCGGAAGATGAATGAGTTTACGAGACATACCTGTCATGTATGGCAAAGATTCAAATGCCTCCTCCATTGCATAATACTCCTCATCCATCTCAAGGTCTTCAGCTGATGCAATCTCAAATGAGGAATTTCCTTCATAGATTGAACCGGTTGTGCTGAAATTTTCTTTTTACCAGCCATTTCGATGACTTTTCGCATGGGATCCTCCTCCAATGAGTACTTAATGAACTCATGCACAAAACTCTCAAAAACATCAATAGAAAAACAAGAGTACATATCATCAGTATTTGGGTGCTTGGCGGATTCAAAGATGTTGAATTTGATCTTTTCTCTAGCTACTTCCATGCTAAGTGAACCTTCATAACAATCAATTTTAGTGCGAGCTGTTCTCAAGAATGGTCCACCAAGAATCAATGGTATCTCAGAGGGCACGTGTTCACCTTCCATCTCTAATACAAAGAAATCCGCTGGAAAAATCAAATCACCAACCTGCACTAGCACATCTTCTATAATACCTCTAGGGTAACAGTTAGATCGATCCGCAAGTTTAATGGTTATCCCAGTAGGCAAAAGTTCTCCTATATTCATTCTATCATACACAACATATGTCATTAAATTTATGTAAGCACCTAAATCAAGAAGAGCACTAGCAAACCTGTGATCACCAATAGTGCATGGAATAGTGAAACGTCCCTAATCACCTAACTTTGGTGGTAACTTTCTTTGCAGCACAACGGACACCCTCTCAATCAAGGCAACTGTTTCAGTTCCTTTAAATTTTCTCTTTGAAGTGCACAAGTCTTTGAAGAATTTTGCAAACTGAGGAATTTGCTCGATCACATCCAACAATTGAATATTCACCCCAACCTTCTTAAAGACGTCTAGGATCTCCTTGTTTCTTTCCTCCTTCACTTGTTTATGTAACCTGCTTAGAAAAGGCACATTAGTGATAATCAAATATGAGGTTAAGGACATACCAGGGCTGGTTTCGGTCTTGACTCAATGTTTGTTCCAGGTGCATTCTTAACAGGTTGAAAGAATTCCTCAACGGATTGAGTTGGGGTGCCCAGAATGACTTTTGATGGTTTCTCAAGCACAATCTGCTCTAATACAGGTTCTTCCCACTTTCTTCTTGGCTTCTAAACCACTGGAGCTGCATCCACCACCTTCCCGCTTTTCAAAACCATTGCATTGACTTCATGATGACCCTTAAGATTAGGAAGAGTGTTGCTTGGAAGTTGTCTCGGGTTGACTTGTGCAAGAGTTTGTTGGATTTGGCTCACTTGGCGCTCTAACAAGTCAATTGCCTTCCCTTGTTGCTGATGGTAGACTTGATCTCTTGGCGAAAGGCACTGTTTTCCTCTCTTTCCTTTTTGCTATCAATCATCATTTGTTGCATCATAGCTCCCAAAGTTAAAGTTCATGTTGATGTCTGACCTGGAGCCTGTTGTTGTTGAGGCACACGTCTTTGGCCAAATTGCTGCACATCCCCTATATGTTGTCTTTTTTGGAATTCAGGTGGAGTAGTTGGAGGATTGAGCACATTATTGCTTCGGTAGCTAAGGAATAGATGGTCTCTATTCCCATTATATGTGTCGGGTTGCCTATAAATAAAATTCACATCCTCCTCTTGGGTGTCTTCCTCAACTGCTCTGCACTTAGGACAATCTTATGTAAGGTGGTTCTTAGCTGAACAAATAGTACAAACCACTTGAGATGCGGCAACGGTAGATTTCTTATTCACCTTCATAGCACTAGCAATTAAGGCAATGTCATTCTCCATATAACTCAATCTCTTCTATATGGCTCCATCTATGGTAATAGCATTCAAGGATCTTCTGCTGGCATTCATAGATCGGTCTTTGGACTAAAACTATCTTGAATTCTCTACTTGATTCTCCACAATTTCCTTAGCTTCAGCTCTAGTCTGATTCCACCAATTTCCTCCATAAGCCGAGTCAAGTTTTTGTCTGTTGAGTGAATCCAGTCCTTCATAGAAATACTTCATTTGAATGTTGAGATCAAACTTGTGATGGGGGCATTGACGTAGTAGACCCTTTAATTGACTCCACGCTTCCAGTAATTCATCTCAATCTCTCTACCTGAATGTATTGATCCGCTTCTTTAAATTCTTAGTGTGAGAGGCTGAATAGAATTCCTTCATGAATGCAGCACACATATTGACCCATGAGTCAATAGATTGGGAAGCCAATGAATTATACTATGCATTTGCTTGCTCTTTCAAGGAAAAAGAAAAATGAATAAGTTTCACAACATTATCATCCATCGTTGTTGACTTCTGTATTCTACACAGTGTTGTAAACTCATTAAGATGGTCTTGTGGATCTTCAGAATAAGTGCCTCTAAAGTGTGGTAGATTCGAAATCAGAGATGGGGGAATTGAGTAAGCCCCCAAATTTTCTGGTAGCACAACTGTTGAATTTGTTGCAGCTGTCCCCGGAATAAAGGACTCCTTAAGTTTCACAGCCATTGGTCGTGGTGATGGTGGAGGCGTTGGAACACGTTGCTATTCCTCAAACTCAGTCTTTGAATTAGAATGGTGTTTAGGCTCAGAATCCTCGCCAAGACTGTTACTCGTATTCACCTGTAGTATATGTTGTTTCATGTTTAGCTTTGCTGCTTTCTCAATCTCTGGATCAAATAACAGTTGTTCAGAGCTTGTAAAATATCGAGTATGCATACAAAAAGCTCATGCACACAGTAAATAATGTAAGACTCAAAAGAAAAATAAATAAATAAATAAAAACTAAAAAAAGTAAAATTAAAAATTAAAAAAATTAAATATTAAAATTAATAATAATTAATATAAAAATTAAAATTAAAATAATAAAAAACTTTTAAGATTTAAAATTAAACAATCCCCGGCGACACGCCGCCAAAATTTGATAGGCGCAAAAGCACCTACAAAAATACCATGTTATCAAATCAATTATATCAATATAGTAAATGACAAATATGGGTCATTACCCGCAGATGATTGATGAAACTGAGACTTAAAAACACAACCAGACGCGTAAACCAGAAATTTGGCAGACTCGACCTAAGAGTGGAAACCTAATTAAATAGACACTAACTAGACACAGTGGCGGACTACCACACAAATTTTGAGGGTATTCCGAATTGGTTTGATTGGTGAACAAAAATAAATAAGACAGAAGTACTAATAAAAATAGAATATTAAAAAGTAAATATGGATGTAAATATGAGAAAAACAATAGTTAGGAACTTCTCTCCACCACTAGATATGTTTCAATCACTCCAAAAAAATGTCAATAATTATAGATGAATGCACTCACAGTTAAACCAATGTCGTTAGGTCATTAACCATATTACGTTCTGTTACTTGTCATGTTAAGCGAAATGTCGGTATCGACTTAACTATATTCTCAATTAATTGATTTATCAAATGTCGGTATCGACTTAACTATATTCTCAATTAATTGATTTATCAAATGTCGGTATCTAGACCAAAATAATTAAAATCATGAAGTTCTAAGAATGTTTGAGTAACAACAAAGAATCTAAGGTCAATGTCGGTAGCCTTAGATTACTAAGGAATCACTTCACACAAGTACATGTAAAGAACTTATTATCTCTCACAGAATATGCAACGATATGTCGATCATATACATATTCAAGATAATAAAATCATAAAATCATAAAACATGCATCAAAGTATCGACCCAATGAGACATGCAATAGAATTATCAATGAACTATTAGTGAAGAAATTCTCATATAAAATTATATAAATCAATTGGAGTTTGAAATCGAAGACATATCTAGAGCTTTGATTAGCCCCTAACTATTAAGGAATTTAGTTACACATAATCTTGAATAAAAACATCAAAGAATACATGAAAGATGAATTAAAGGAGAAGAGACCGAACTTCCTTTTTCTTGTGGAGGCTTGATGAGATTTT
The DNA here is from genome assembly GCF_933775445.1 of Argentina anserina. NCBI lineage: Eukaryota > Viridiplantae > Streptophyta > Magnoliopsida > Rosales > Rosaceae > Argentina > Argentina anserina. The sequence continues at coordinate 3,648,691 of NC_065873.1, read as the reverse complement.
AGCACCTTGTGGAGATGTGAGTTGTAGCTTGAGGAGATTGAATGTGACTTTGCTTCTGCACTTCATGTCCGTCTTCTCCCATTTCTCTTCTCTTCTTCTCTCTATTTCTCTTAGTTTGTTGTGGAAAAATGGTGTGTATGGAGATGGTGTTGATGGAGGTTTTTATAGAGGATAATGGTGGTGGAAAAAGTAGAGAAAAGTGAGAGATAATGATGTAGTGAGTGAGGTGAGTGATCATGGAATGAAGTGCATGGAAGTGGGTGATCATGAAAGAAGTGAATGGTCATGGAGGAAATAGGTGATAAAGAAGTGAATGATTATGAAAGAAGTGAGTGATCATGGAATGAAGTGGAAATAAGTGGGTGATCATGAAAGAAGTGAATGATCATAAAAGAAGTGGGTGATCATGGAATGAAGTGGGTGATCATGAAATAAGTGAATGATCATGGAGTGAATGGGTGATAAAGAAGGAAGTTATGGACCTAGAGATAAACACCCAAAATAAATCAGATTTTTGCATAATATAGGTGTAGATTTTTCTCTTTTTCTTTATTCCACTTCAAAATATCTAAAAACAAATAAAGTTAATTAAAAATTTAAAATATAACAAAATAGCTAAGTAAAATGAATAATTAACACAATAAAAATCACATAAATATGTGACTATCATCTTACATGTATGATTTGAAACCTCCTTTTGATAGTTTTTATCAGATTTTAACCAATAAAATTTGAATTTTGTCATTCTTTGATGTTATTTGAAAGTATAGGGGGTGAACTGATTAAAATAAAAGTTTAAGGGATGAACTGATTTTTGGTGTAAAATTTAGGAGAATAAATTGAAATTAATTCTATATTTGAACAGATAGACTCGCTACATAATCCAAACTTTTTTTTTTTGGTTAATGAGAATATTTCATAAAACAGGCAGAGCCCAAAAGACCCATCAACTGATGTGGTCTAGCTACAACAAGGAAAACGAGCTGCTCTAATCTCAATACACAGTGCAAGAGGAAGAAGAACAGACTCGATACAAAAAAGAGGTACTGGAGAAGAAACTCTCCAGCCAATAATCAAGCAACATGAGGACAAGGTAAGCCATCGTTTCTCAGAACTAGAGTGAGGGATGGTGGGGAGTTTCCAACCAGCTGTGGGAGCCCAACATCTTATTACCAAGCTGTGCAGCTGCATGGGCAGTGCAATTAGCTTCTCGGGGAGACCAAGTCCATTGACATGATCGAAGTACTCAGATCGCCATTTTATCTCATCAATAATAACAGCGATCCGCCATATCCGGCAAGGAGAAGTGAGAGGGAATTAAGCTCACTGATCACCAATTTAGAGTCTGATCTAAAGTCAACTACTTTCAAGTTCAGATCCATTGCCATCTTGACCCCAGCAAGCAGCGCCAGAGCCTCTACCATTAGAGCCAATTCGGTTCTCAGAGGACCAGCCAATCCCCCCACCAATATGCCATGATGGTTTCGGGCAATCACCCCCAATCCTCTCTTGAAGTCATCCACCCAACAAGCATCAGTGTTAACAGCCACGACGTCAATTTGGGGAGGAGACCATGTAGCAGGCAAACGATCGGGCTTGGAAAATATTGGAGTGCATTGTGTTCCAAAGAAATCTGATTACGTAGCCTAACTCGTTGTGGGCTAGAGTGATGAAGGGAAGATACTTCCCAAATTGCAGTTTTGCTATGGCTAAAAAAGGTTACAGGGCTAGGGGTGGTCTAGTTTATTGGAAGCAAGAGATTTCATAACTTCTAACTCTTATTGGTAGATTGTCTCTGGAAGAAGTGTCAATATTTGGGCTGATAGTTATCCTCCTCCAGAAGCACAGGGTGATGGTCCATTAAAGATAGTGACTATGGCCCCTATTCGTAATAATGTGCATGTGTTGGTTGAAGAGTTAATATATTGGAATTCAAGAACTTAGGATTTGAGTAGCATTTCTCATCTTATTTCTTCTGATGTTGAGAGGGGTATCACGAGGGTACAGATTGGGAGTAGGTTTGGGTGTGACAGATTTATCTGGCCGGTTACAAAGAATGGTGTATTCACTGTGCGCAATGCTTACCATCGTATTCATAAGCCTTATGTGATTAGGAATACAGGGGCTGGCCAATCTCATTCTATCAACAACAAGTGCTGGAAACGTTTATGGAAATTGCCTACTCTTCCTAAAGTCAGACACTTTTTATGGAGGGCTTTATCTTCGGCTATTCCTACTTTCTTAGCACTATTCAAGAGGAAGATCAAAAAATCTCCTATGTGTACAGTGTGTGGCCTGATGGAGGAATCAATGGAGCACATACTTTTTCTGTGTCCGTGGGTTGAGACTGTTTGGTTTGGTTATTCTTTGGGTCTTAGAATTGATAAACAAGCATTCACTACTCTGGACAATTGGTTTCTACAATTCTCTTCAAATTTATGTATCAAAAATGATAAAGTTTGGACACTTACAGTGGCTTGCTTCGTGTGTTGGTTAATTTGGAAGGCACGGTGTAGCTTCATCTATCAAGCCACTCCATTGAACCGGACAGTGATTATCAAAAACATAATCCAAACTTGATTACATGTCAAAGTTCGAACCTGGCTTTCTTGAGTAACTATGCACCAATGTAAAGTCGTCCTAATGTGAGTAACTATGCACAAAGGGACAGTAATTTAACACTTTCAGATCAATGACCTATCTTCCTTGGAGCACTGAGGTGCTTGCTTCGTTTAAGGAGCATGCATAATCACTTTGTGCCTGTAGATCACATTGTAACGAGCTTTGAGAAACAAATATAGGTTGTCTGGGTTGCGGACGATCTGTGTCACTAATTAGCATGGAAACTAAATCCGGTGTTGTTGGCCTAACCATAGCAAGGTTCTGTACACAAAGAAGACCAACATGAATGCGTCTCAGAACTTCTGATGGAGTATATGAGTCAGCCAACACTTCATCCATTAAGTCAAGTCCCCTGCATTCGCTCCATAATTTCCATGCCTGTGACATCTCAAATTTGTCAGAATAATTTTATCAAACTCAAAGTGGAGAGACATTAAAATATAGTTAGATAATCAGGAGTTGAAGGATTCGAATGTATAATCTTCGATAAACTAGGTTTTATTCTCAAGTTAGGCTACCACATAACATAAGAGCTCAATCTCCATAGAATGAGGCAATGAGCCAACAATATATGTCAAGCTAACAAGACCTATTAGAGGCAAGAACAACTTACATAGGAAACAAGGCTAATTGGTTGATCACTATTATGGAAGCTGGTTCTTCCTACCGCTTCTTACTATCTCCAGTAACAAGACACCAAAGCTAAAGATATCAGATTTTACAGAAAATGTTCCACCCATGGCATACTCTGGAGACATGTAGCCGCTGCGGGTGAGAGTGCAATAAATTTTCTTCATTATTAAGATTAACAAAAAAAACCAATCGACTTACAAAAAAAAAAAAGGCGCCGCCAAATGACCAAGTAGTGAGTAATTCTAATCCGATTAGTTTACTTTGCAAAGGAATTTATGTTTCGATAGAATAGCTTTCATAAGGGAAATCCTCAAGCGAACTTTCACATCTACTCAAGCATACTGCTTTGCTCTAGAGCACTATCATTTCTTACAAGCTTGTTTGAAGAAATTATGCAACTGAACTGAGAAAGTTTGGTCCAAGTACGTGCAAAACTAAATAAAACTATTATTTATATAGTTCTTGAAAAAAGAAGGATATATATTTTGATTGTAATCTAACTTTGATAGCCTACTTATACTCGTATATGCTGATAGATATCACATAAGAAAAGTACTAGACAGGACTCAAATGAGGGAAGTAATAAGAGCAGAAATGATGTTTATGTGTTCCCACAAGACTGTGAGTACTTGCTAGTTCTAGCGTCCCCTGAAACATCTGTGCCAATCCAAAATCTGAGATCTTTGGGTTCATCTTCTTGTCCAAGAGGATGTTGCTGACCTTCAAATCCCTGTGTATTACCCTTAAATTTGAATAACGATGGAGATATAGAAGACCTCTGGCAATGCCATGAATAATGTTGAAGCGTATCTCCCAGGTAAGCTCTGCTCTTCTAACTTCATTTGTAAAAACAAAAAAGAAAACAAAAAGACACATAATAAATGTGATCATTACGTAGCAGCACTCAAGTTTAATAAAACCAGATAGACAGTCACATGATGTATTTGCATTAAGTGGGTGGTTGAACTAGCTCTTTAAATAAGAACCTCTATGTATGATGAAGGTAGACTTGGATAATTATACTTTCTATTGAGAAATATAGTGTTTTGCTCTTCTTTCATTCTCATTTTTTAGTTGTGCCATGATGTTTTAGTTTTCACCCTGTACCGATTCGGTCTTTCCCCCCCCCCCCCCCCAATCATTTGGTATCGGAGCTTAACTACGTTATTTGGATTGCTTCCATAAATCATATGGCGACAATAAGAGGTATGAGAAAGCATGAAATCAAATGGACGGGCTTGATGTTTAAGCAAATTGGTCGGGTTTGATGTTTAAGTGGAGAAAGGAAATCTTAAAAAGAAAACGATTATTTCACACTAATTTAATCATCTAATTGCCCATTTCAATGACAAACAGTAAAATCTCTATAAATTAATAGGCTCGGAACTGGTTAAATTTATTATTTTAGCGAGATATTAATATATCGATTAATTAATAATATATTAATTTATCGATTAATTAATAACTTATCAATTTATCGATTAATTAATAACTTATCAATTTATCGATTAATTAATAACTTATCAATTTATTAATGTATAATAAATATTTTCTTTCACTTTTTTTCGAAGAAAACACAAGTTTTACTTTGTTCATGCACTATACAGTTTGATTTATCACATATACCGTTGTTTCAAAATATTATGTTGTTCGATGTATTATATTATTTTATTTGATGATGATTAAATAAAAAAATTCTTCAATAAAATCTTCATAAATGTAAAATTTATTATATAAATTATATCACTATTAATTTATATATTCGATGGGGTCTATATGAATTCTCAAATTTCTATTATCTTACAAATTTAGTGAATTATTAATTTAACACGTTAGCCCTGAGTTGGGACTGACAAAAAGTATTATTTTAGCGAGGTTATTAATTAATCGGGTATTAATTTAACGAGTATCTACTGAAGTTCAAAATGTGACCATTTCAACACAAAATAAACTAACATTTGTCCAATTAGTATAAAAACTATATTTTTAAGACTATTTTACCTTCATCTATATAAACACTTATTTATAAAGAAAGCTAACGAACGATGACACTTTGCCGGAACCTTGCTGGACTCCGATCACCCGTCATTGGACTCCGGTCAACACCGCCGGACTCCGGCCAACGTCGCCATAAAATATTACTGACACCCAGTAATCTCAATAACAAATTATTGACACCCAGCAACCCCCAATAACAAATTACTGACACTCAATAACCCCTTAATAAAAAATAACTGACACACAGTAACCTCCTAATAACAAATTACTAACACCCAGTAACCCTCAATGAACAATGTTTAACAAACTCCGACAGTAGTCACCGGAATAAATTACTGACCCCTAGTAATTATGTAACTAACCCCATTAATGATATTATTGCCACCCAATAATTGTGTTACTGACCCAGTAATAGCATTACTGACCCAGTAATAGCATTACTGACCCCAGTAATGTATTGGTGACCCCAGTATTGCATTAATCATACCCAGTAATTCGATTGCTGACACTCAATAATTTTGTTACTGACCCAGTAATGCATTGGTGGCCTTGCGCATTCCATCCAATACACCACTTCATATATCGATACAAATATACCAATTCACAAACCGAGATGTCAACTGCAATTTTTGAACCAAATGCACAACAACCCTACACATTACAGAACGCCAAACTATACTTCACAAGAATAATATCTGATACAGAGCCACCAATCAATACTTTGAAGGACCTAGGGACCTAATGTTTCAAAGGTCACTCTCTAGCTTTATATCTAACATAATGTCCGAGATAAAACAGAACTCAATTAATGTATTGTTATACACCACAACTAAACTCCTGCATATTCACTTCAGAACCTGGCACCAGTGCCGGCCCTGGGGCGGTCGAGGAGGTGCGGCTGCACAGGACCCTCCGGCCGATAAGGGCCTGTAAATCTTTTTTTTTTTTCAGTAGAAATAAGGTATTGGACATATACCAAGCATGATCCATTTATAACCAAACAAAGTGGTTGGTGGATTGGCTACATGCTAGCTTTTATAATTAGAGCGGCAATGAGGTTGGAGGTTGGATACGGGTTTGTGTTTGTTTTTTTCCTTTTTTTCCCCTTATTAACTCATTCCCTCATTCATTTATACGGTCTGATTTGCATTTCGCACGAGACCCTCGATCACTTTGGGCCGGCCCTGCCTGGCACTGCCACATTTTCACAATTATATAAAATCTGAAACTGTTGATTATTTTTAAGAATATGTTACGATCATCTAAAGAGAAGAACGATATAAAAAACAGCCTGCAAAGTATGACATCCCTACTCTCTCCTTACCTATGTATACAGCGCTAGATGATTATACATATGGGCAATTGTAAGATGATTCTAAAGCTTGTTATAAAATAGGAGCACTTATCTCCACAATCTCCACCACGAGGCTTCATCTCTCAATAAAGAAATAAATCATTGTCACTAGCTAAGATCGTCATCCTCACTCCCTGAATCATCACATGCCACCCTCACAGGTCTACCTCTTCAAGGCTCCCCCACGAAAGCAACGCGCCGGCGCGGCGTCGTAGTCCTCGATCGATCTGGAAGTTTTTCGTCGATGTAGTCCTCGAATCGCTTGATTATGGACTCAATCTGAGATGGGGAATGTGTGTGTGTGAGAGAGAGAGAGAGAGAGAGCAGATATGGAGAGAAGCTACGTTGGAAACAAACCAGATTCGGCGTCGAAGTTAAGATCTCATCGGTGTGGAGATTCAGAACTCGTCGGCGTCAGGATTCTGACCTTGTCGACGTCAGGGTTTGGACATAGTCTCGGTTGCTCTGAGAGAGAGTGAGAGAGTTGGGAGAGAGATGAGATGAGAGATGTGAGATGAAGTAGATCTAGAAAAAAAGAAATTTAAGTGGAGGGTATATTGGTATTTTACGTAAGAATCATCGAACTGGGCATATGAAACTGAAATGGGCACAAATTGGTCTGTTTTTTTTTCATTTGGTCAAAAGCCCAATCTTAAATCATAGGGTTAGTCAAAAACTCAAAGGGGCCGGATCAAGAAGCATTTCACATTTACGATCTGAAACAGTTGATTGAGATCGATGGGTCTATCGGAGAGTAGTAAAATGGCGATGGCGGTCACAATTCAGATCGGTGTCCACATTTCAACGGTTCATTTATTCTGGCAGTATAAGAAAGAAGTCCATCAAATGGAGCTTCACGCAGAAATGATCCCACCTCTTATATATTTTTCACATCGATCAGTACCAATTATTTTGGGGTATGATCAAGTTTTATTGATCCCGATAATAGAATAAGAGATCGATGCTTTTAATTCCTTTTGAGTGATTTATTTCCGAAAACAAATTTCCTTTCGGAAGTTAGGGTTTGGAATAAAGATTTTCTTCAACATTGTGTACATCTTGTATGTATTAAAGCAATTAGGCATATGGAACTTGTAGACACAAGAAATTTAATGAAGTAAATCATCTTCAGTAATTGATTAAATCAACTAAAAACCCGACAAAATTGCACACGCGGCTCAAAAGTCAACAAAGTCAGTACATATCCGAATACAACTCGCGTCAGTACATAAACGGATGATCGTAATCAAAGCTACATGATTTCCGACTTAAATCGGAAATTGAATGTTATTAACGATCAAAATGGTAATCGGACATTTGATTAAATTAATAAATTTCTTTATGGTTATAATTATTTCAATTATTTGAATATGTTTAATTTAGTTATTCTCATAACTAATTTTAAATTAATCAGAATCTACATATTGATCTAATTATACAACTAAAGAAATATTATTGTTTTAGTGTCATTAAAATATTCTATAAAATAGAAGCCTTGACACTATAAATACCCCTTCCAACATAAAGAGAAGGGGGATTTTCTTTGGAGAAGAGGAGAGAAAATCACTTGAGCAAGATCACTCTCGAGAAATCCCGAAGTCTCTCAAGTCCATGAAGAATCATCAAGCTACCAAATCGCTCGTTCTTCATCAAATTCAAATCCAAACTCAAATTCGCAAGATCAAGTGCATGTCACCCTTGAGCCAAGTCACATACTGAGATAGAATCAGAGGAGTTCACAAAGATTGTAACATCGCGCTTGATTATCAATAAATCACATTTTTATTTGTACACGTGTCTGCACTCTTATTTGTTTTCAGATTCTCGTTTCAGAAATTGTCACGCCCAGTGGGACTTTTTTGGCCTCTCATCTCCTTCTATGAAGAAAAATTTTCAAATTTGTTTGTGCGATGGCTTCCAAGAACAACCTAGCCGTTCCATCGACGAAATCCAAGTCCACAACCACGAGGTCAAGCGGAGAGACCGAGCCGGTCAAGAAATCCAAACAAACATTCTCCAAATCAAAGAGTTAACCGATTGCCCTTCTCACCCGGAGCGTGGCTAGAGCTCAACCCACGACGTTTATGGCACTTGCTAGTAAACCTCGTCAACCAGTCATCACCTTGAAGAGCTTGGGAGAAATAGAGCATGCCTCTGAGAGTGGGAAGAAACAAGTGTTAAAAGAGAAGGAGCCAAAAGAGCAATATCCTCTATCCGTTCATGTGATGGCCATATCCTGGAAGACGTTTTCTCCGATGACGAATCGAGCACGGGATCATACCATGGAAGTCCCAAAGAAGATGGTGATAACTTTCATTCTATGGCGCATGAGTCCTCTTCTGACAATGCGCAAGTCCTGGTGATGGGGACAACCACAATCGAGGAGCAACTCTCCAATCTGTTGGAGATGGTCGAAAAGCTCACCCGAACGGTTGAAGAAAATGATGTGCAAATCGCTGAGCTTTATAGCAAGTTGGGAGATCACGATGATGAGAACTCCACCAAAGGGTCGCCTGGCAAGAGCAAAGTAAACGAAAAGGGAGAAACATTTAAGAACAATGACGACTCGCTTGGTTCCTTGTCACTCCAGCAATTGCAGGACATCATCACCAACTCAATTCGGGCTCAATATGGAGGTCCTTCTTGTGACTCCCTCACTTACTCCAAACCTTACACTAAGAGGATCGACAGCTTAAGGATGTCGTTGGGGTATCAGCCACCAAAGTTCCAACAATTTGAAGGTAAAGGGAACCCGAAGCAAGATGTCGCCCACTTTGTGGAAACTTGTAGTAATGCCGGGACAGAATGCGATCACCTTGTCAATCAGTTTGTTCACTCGTTGAAGGGAAACGTCTTTGAGTGGTATACAGACTTATAGCCGGAGTATGTTGATAGTTGGGACCAGATGGAGCGCGAGTTCCTCAATCGATTCTATAGTACAAGGCGGACGGTGAGCATGATGGAGCTAACTAGCATGAAGCAACGGAAAGATGAACCCACAGTCGACTACATCAATAGATGGCGCTTACTTAGCCTTGATTGCAAGGACCGACTATCATAGGTGTTAGCCGTTGAAATGTGCATCCAAGGCATGCACTTTGATTTGTTATACATCTTGCAAAGAATCAAACCTCGTTCTTTCGAAGAGTTGGCTACTCAAGCCCACGACATGGAGCTAAGCTTGGCAAGTCATAAGGGAAGGAATGAGTCCCTGGTCGACCAACAAAAAGACAAAGTCTTCCGAAGCAGATTTGACAAGGTTGTGAAGAAGCCTTCCAAACAATCAATGGTCATCAATATTGCACCGGTTAGGATCGCTACGCGCGATAAGAAGGAGTTCAATAAGGTGGAACCTCCTCGAACCTATGATAGGAGTAAACGCACGTTGAAGGAGATGGAGCAAAAGACGTACCCGTTCCCAGACTCTAATGTGGTGGGCATGTTAGAAGATATGCTCGAAAGCAAGATAATAGATCTTCCGGAGTGCAAGCGTCTAGAAGAAATGCATCATGTCAGCAATCTGAATTATTGCAAATATCATTGCCTCGTTAGTCACCCTATAGAGAAGTGCTTTGTTCTCAAGGATTTGATAATGAACCTCGCCAAGCATAGGAAGATTGAGCTGGGCGTTAAGGACGTTGCGGAAGTCAATTGCACTACCGTAACATTCAGGTCATTCGAGCCAGTTTCATTCCCTTTTCACCCAGTGAAAGCACCGTTCTGTTTCAAGAAGGAGGCGTGCAAACATAAGAAAACCAAAGAAGTTAAAGAATGTCATGCTTCCACGCCTATCCTCCAAGTTGCCTCTAATGCCGATGATGAAGGATATATATTGGTCACTCGGAGAAGAACTCGCAAAGGTATGATGTCAAATTCACCGATTGCCCAACCAAGTCATAAGAAATCACCTCCACGACGGGAGAAGAGTGGACGAGGACGCTTTAAGACGAAAGTCGTTCCATATTTGTGGAAGCCTCTTCGCCAGAACTTGTCAATAAAGCACTTGCCTACAAAACAACCGAAAGTCACTTCAATTGCCACAAAATTGTGAAGTTAGCTCCAAAGGAGACGAAAAGTCTGAAGCAAGAGAAATAAGTGCAAGTCAAGTGTTAAAGAAAAATGAGGTGTTGAAACAATTGGAGAGTCTACCTTTCCAACTTAGCCCCTCTAACTTGATGCAATTGCCAAAATCAACGAGATGCGCACTTGTGGAGTTGCTCATCAACGTAAGAAAACACTCCACAAGCATGAAGGAATGTAGCGCGTGTGATGCATATTGTGATAAAATTTACTCCACAAATGATGACTTCCAATTAGGCTCTAAGCCACATAATCGGCCTCTTTTTGTGACAATGTACATGCGAGAGCGGAAGTTGAATCGCATGCTCATAGACGGAGAGTCAGCAGTAAATATCATGCCCAAGTCAACCATGTCTCAAGTCGGCATCAACGTTGATGAGTTATCAATGAGTCATCTCATGATCCAAGGTTTCAACCAAGGAAGACAAAGAGAGATAGGAATGATCAACTAGACATGCACATCTGAGAGCTAAAATCAAACACCTTGTTTCATGTCATCGATGCCAAGACCTCATACAAATTGTTTTTGGGACGACCATGGGTGCATGAAAATGGCATCGTACCATCCACTTTACACCAATGCTTCAAGTTCTATCACGGAGGTGTGAAAACAGTGGTAAGAGAAACCAAACCATTCACAGAAGCTGAATCATACTTTGCGGATTCTAAATTCAACACAGATGAGGAGTCAATGAAAGAAGTCATTCCGGTAGGAGTACCCTATACTGGGAAAGCCGCTAAAGTTAGGGAGAATGATGTGTCGCAAAAAGTCTCATCTGAAGTGGCAACATCATCTGCGAAAAGAAAAGACAGCCATGTCTTTCCGGTCTTTCGCTATGTCCCGAAGTCTAGACGAAGGGAGGGGGAGTTTCCATTTGTGGGGAAAAAGTCATAAGAGTATCCACGAAAATTAGAAAAGGATGATGTGAAATTGTTGAGGGAGGAATCAACATTGCCATTAATAAAGGTGAGCAACCGAAATCCTACAAAGCAGCCACTAAAGGGGTTTGTCAAACTAATTCAAGGTAAGACGGAACATGGATTGCTGCCCGAGAAAAGAACGAGTGAAGGGTTCGATCCTAATGCATACAAGCTGTTAGAAAAGGCCGGATACGACTTTGGTTCATCAAGCAAAGAGGACGATCAAGCTGCAGCAAAGATGATGCATGAGCTCGATGAGCCACAAAAGAAGTTAAGAGAGCAAGGGAAACAATTGATTCTTCTAAAGCTGGTCTCGGTTTCACTTCGAGCAAGCCAATCAGAATTTCATGAAGAAGAAAGGCGGAGCGAGCCAATGTGCAACATATCAGTGTAGCGGTAGTTGAATATAAAAGTCAAGAGGTTCAGTCAACCCCTCGCATTTCGTCGTTCGATCGCATTCGTCCAGGTTCTCAAAGAGTAACATCTGAACGTATTGAAGGATCAATCACAAGGGTGTCGGTTTTTGACCGTGTGAACATGACAGAAAGTAGATGTTCAGTCTTCAATCGCATCGGTAGTACAACCACTCGGCCTTCCGTATTCAAAAGGATGTCAAGTTCAGACAAATATAAGAAAGAGTCGAACCTCATTCTGCGAAAGCCTGCATTGGAAAGGATCCAAACACCTAAGGAACGACACATAAGGAAGAGGAAAACGACTTGTAGTCAAGCAGAGAGCAAAGAAATCTGAAGTCTTATCTCGTCACGCATGAAGAGGCATTGTGTGTTGGAAGTGGATTCCACGGATCAACTCAAAGTGAAGCAACATACCATCATATTCCCTGGCCAAAAAAGAGATAGCGACCTCGATAATGGCAATAAGGATGACATTGTCCAAACCTCTTATCATATCACGGTGGTAGAAGCAGATGTCGTAGAGGAAAACGATCAGGAAGATTTTGAAATTGAAGTAGACGAAGCTCCTCCGGGGGGAAGCCACTATGGACGAATTTAAGGAGATTAACTTGGGAACAAAAGAAGACCTAAGACCTATTTTAATGGGTGCGTCTTTAAGTTCCAAAGAAGAAAAATAATATCTTGATATGTTGCTCGAATACAAAGATGTCTTTGCTTGGACGTACAAAGAAATGCCCGGCCTGGATCCAAAGGTAGCAGTTCATCGACTTGTTGTCAGTTTTGGAAAATTTCTTGGATTCATCATGAAGCACCGAGGCATCAAGGTAGACCAATCTAAAATCAAAGCCATCTAGGAAATGCCAGAGCCAAGAAAGTTTCGCGAATTAAAAAGCCTCCAAGGACGACTTGCCTTCATCAGACGGTTCATATCGAACCTAGCAGGCCGTTGCTAACCATTCAGTCGACTCATAAATAAAGATGTTCCATTTGTATGGGATGAAGCTTGTCGCAATGCTTTCAAGAGCATAAAGAAATACCTAGAGAATCCTCCGGTGTTGGGTGCACCTATCGCCGGGAAACCTCTTATCATTTACATCGCAGCTCAAGAGAGATCACTTGGGGCCCTTCTTTTCCAAGAAAATGAAGCTAAAAAGAATAAAGTCTTGTACTACTTAAGTCGGACCCTCACCGAACCTGAGCTAAATTATCCGCCGATTGAGAAGATGTGTGTTGCGCTCGTCTTCGCCATTCAAAAGTTGAGGCATTACATGCAAGCTTACACAATACACTTGGTAGCGCGAGCAGATCCAGTTAGGTTCATATTATCTAAACCAGTTCTAACCGGGCGCATGGCTAAGTGGGCGTTACTATTGAACCAATACGACATCATATATGTGGCTACTAAAGCAGTGAAAGGACAAGCGTTGGCTGACTTCCTGGCTGACCACCCTATTCTAGCGGATTGGGAAATCTCAGATGACTTCCCGAACGAGTAAGTCTTTCTTGCAGAGGTCCTCTCTACTTGGAATATGTTTTTCGATGGCTCATCTAGGGCAGACGGAGCAGGGGTTAGTGTTATCTTTGTCTCTCCGCAAAAACAAATATTGTCTTATTCTTTTACTCTTTGGGAACTGTGCTCCAACAATGTCGCAGAGTACCAAGCGTTGATCATGGGATTGCAGACAACGTTAGAAATTGAAATCCAAAGTCTCGAAGTCTATGAAGACTCGAAATTGGTGATTGATCAACTGCTCACTAATTACGAGGTCAATAAATAAGATTTGGTACCTTATTTCCAACTCGCCACACAACTCTTGAAGAACTTTGATAATGTTACACTCAAACATATGCCACGGAAATAAAATAAAATGGCAGACGCATTGGCAAACTTGGCGGCGACTTTGGCATTGTTTGGAGACGAAATTTTGGACATCCTAATTTGCCAAAAGTGGGTCGTGACAACAAAGCCTTCCCTTCAGTGTGCCAGTTCTCATGTAGTGTCAGTTTACACCATTGAGGTTGAAGATTGGAAGCATCCTTTTATCGACTATCTTGAGCACAACAAGCTTCCCGAAGATTCGAAGCAAATGTGGGGCATCAAGTGGCGAGCACCGCGCTTTATCTACTACAAAGAAACTTTATATCAGAGGTAATTTGACGGAGTACTCTTTCGATGCTTGGGAAAAGATGAAGCGGTCAAAGACATGGAGGAGGTTCATTCTGGAGTGTGTGGAGCACATCAGTCAGGACCAAAGTTACATTTTCAAGTAAGACGACTAGGGTATTATTGGCATACCATGGTCAAGGATTGTATGGAGTATGCACAGAAATGCCAAGCTTGTCAGTTTTATGCCAACTTCATTCATCAGCCACCTGAGCCGTTGCATCTGACAATTGCTTCGCACCCATTCGATGTCTAGGGAATGGATGCAATATGACCCATCACCCCGAAATCATCCGCTGGTCATATGTATATTCTAGCAGCCATGAATTCATTCTCAAAGTGGGCAGAGGCAATACCGCTCAAAGAAATTAAGAAAGAAAATGTTGTGGATTTCATTACGGGAAGCATTATACAACGCTATGGTATACCACGGTGCATCATCACATACAACGCTAAGTATTTCTCGAATACCGCAACAGACAGGTTGAGTAAGAAATTCCACTTCAAGCTTCACTTTGTAAATGGTTTGGTTGAAGCATTCAATAAAACGCTTTGTAACATTATGAAGAAAACTATCAGCAAGAAGCAGAGGGATTGGCATGAGAAATTGGGCGAAGCACTCTGGGCTTATAGAACGACCTATCGGACAGCCACAAATGCTACACCTTATTCTCTTGTCTATGGTGTCGAAGCCGTGTTACCATTAGAGAAAGAAATCCCGTCATTGAGAATCGCTTTGCAAGAAGGTCTCACAAATGAGGAAAATGTCAAGTTCCGCCTTCAAGAGTTAGAAGCGTTGGACGAGAAAAGGCTTGATGCACAACAACATCTGGAATGCTACCAAGCTCGAATGTCACACGCCTTCAACAAAGGTGTTCGACCACGGTCATTTCAAGTTGATGATTTAGTTCTTACTATTTAAAGACCCATCATTACAACGCACAAGACTGGCCACAAATTCAAATTAAAGTGGGAAGGTCCTTACGTCGTCAGAGAAGTATACACCAATGGAGCTTACAAAATTGTGGCGGAAGACGGTTTGAGGATCGGTCCCATTAACGGTAAGTTCTTGAAGAAGTACCATGCTTGAAAACGTCAAAGTATGCTCCAAGTATGCACGAGCCTAAACTGCATAAGACAAGAAAAAAAAAGAGAACAAAACAAAACAAAAATGTTCCACGCCTGCATGATCTTAAACTGCACAAGGCACCAAAAAAAACTCTTGAACTACATGATGACTTGATTCATTTTTTAGAATAATACGTAGGCAGCTTGAGAATAACAATCTTAAGTTCAGTCACATTAAAATTAAAATAAGGGTTTGTCCGTCAAATGATAGAGCAAATTTTATTTCACTGATAGTAAGTTGAATTTCAAAATCGATTGATTACAAGATGATTGAAGAAGAAGAAAAACAAGCTTGAGAATAACAATCTTAAGTTCAGTCACATTAAAATTAAAATAAGGGTTTGTCCGTCAAATGATAGAGCAAATTTTATTTCACTAATAGTAAGTTGAATTTCAAAATCGATTAATTACAAGATGATTGAAGAAAAAAAAGCAAGTCATGATCATTCAAGTTAGCTATCACATCCAAGTCAAACCCTTGAAGCTACTACGATGTTCTTCAAAACTGGCTCGCAACTTCTTTGCCTCTTCAATCTCTGTTGCAGTCAATTCTGGAATCTCTCAGATTTGGCACTTCTTCTGTTCTAGATCAGCAAGTCTTGAATCGTGAAGGAAAATGTCTGCATATAGCAAGTCCAACGTCTACTCTAGCTTATGTTGTTCTTTCTTCAAGTTCTCATAGGACTCAAGCATAGACTGACACCGACCAAAACTATTTTGTCGAATTTCTTGGGCTGTCGTGATTTCAGACTCTGTCTCTGCCAATTTTTAGGCGATTGTGCCCACGGCGCATTTGTGAGTGCATGCAAGCCTTGCCGAGTCATATAGGGTAGCGCTTGTCATCAACTACTCAAATTTGTTTTTTATTGTTGATGGGTCGACTTCATATTTGCTAAGTTTATTCGTCAACATATCAAGCTCATTTTCTCAGTAATAATTATCTTTAGAAAATATGTCGCTATCACGCCTTCTATCTTTGCACAAACTTCCGCAGCTGCTCGTATGCGGATATCGCGGAGCCATTGACTTGTATCCACTACCTCAATATCGCATACAGAAGCTTGGAAATATTGCTCTTTCTGAAGCATTTGTACTTCCCGTCGCCATGGACAAACCTGCATATACGAGGGTGACAATGAGCATAAATTATTGAAGAAATACGGGAAAATAATATATAAATAAATTCGCGCGTACCTCTCTGGTCAACTGAATGTGGTGTACTCTCCTTTCGACGTACGTCCTTTTCTAGGAGAATGTTAGCTGCACACTCCTCAAAAGGAAATTGAACGCCGTCACTTGAGCAGACTTCATCAAAATAACTGATATCTTCAAGCTGGGAGGAATAAAATTGAATCAAGTCAGCAATAAGTGAACTATTGAATATAATACATTCAACATAACTAAATGGGACAAGTAAAAAAGCAAATACAACAAAAAACAAATTAGTGAATACCTCAACATGCGCGAGCATGAGTTTTGAAGACCAGAAACATCCCCAAGAAAATTGCCGCCAAGATCAAAGTTGGCATTGGGATTGAAGTAAATAGGGTCAAGATCAGCATCATCCATCTTTTGACGTTTGAAGTGCACGTCACTATGGGTACTACTACTGCTTCTACTACGCCTTCTGGATGTAGCAACCTTCTCCTTCAACTTGAGGCGGAAATCTACTAAATTTCTGATTCCTTCCAAAACTGGAGGAGGTGGAACCTGATAGTTATCAACCGGGGGCAAAGCTTCGGTGGAAACAAAAATTTGAAGAGGATTTGTTGCACCGTCGTCTCCTTTAGCTTTTGGAGACTTGTTGTGGCAAATTCACAATGGTTATCAGGCTTCTTCAACTCATGGTGATGAACTTTGAACCACCATTCGATGTAGTCCTGAGTAACCATAAACTTTGTGATGTCACTTTTCATAGGCAAAATTACCTCACCCTTTGTGCCAAGCTTCGTCAAACTATCCCAAAACGAGTATGTCCGAGCCAAAGGTACGGGTCGACGATCTCTTTGGGAACCTCCAGGAACACCCTGAACATATCCGAATTGTCGGCTGAATCGTTGAGGGCTATAGGGTTCGACTACTTGCCAACTATCTTGCCGTAGAGACACAAATTGGGAGCGAAGGCTAATGAGATAGGCAGAATCCAAAGGAAGGGCTCCGTGGGTGTCAACTATCAGTTTGCGCACACTTTGAACTTTGGAAAATCGTTCCATCCGAACATCATCACAAGCAGTAAACAAGGCACGGGCTTGTCCATCCTCGAAATGTCTTGCCGAAAATTCCCTTGAAATATGAACCATCAAGGGCCTGAAGCTTTCTGAATCTCGAGAGAAGAAATGGGTGCCGAAATACTCGCCCAACCACCCATACAAGTAATGAAAAGGAAGCGCAATTGGATAGCTTCCTATATCACTGGAGACGGATATGGCATTCAAACTCTGATATATATTCTCTAACACGGGAACCGCCAGACAGTAGTGTTGACCTCGAGCCATTATGTGAGCGATCTTAAAAACTCCCGGACGAATAAAACCTGAATCATTTTTCGGGAATACAAATAAACAAAGCTAACACACATAAGAGGCATAGAGGTAAACAGATTCTATGCTTACTTCTTCTACGCCTAGATCCTCGAATGGTGAAAGGTCTTCCGGAGTTCGTTGGCGAATCCCCGGAATGGCGCCAGATGGATCGTGAGTATTAGCGGGCGCGTACCTCTTATTTCGTGTAGTCTTGGTAGGAGGCATCTTGTATCTCATCTGGCCTTTGTACCAATACCGTATCCATGTAGCTATCTTCACGTTGCTACGCTCTCTCTTGCACAATCTATGGTAAGCAAGAAACAAATAACGACAGTTTTTGGGGATGAGAAGCTCCTCTTCTTTACTCTTTGCAGAAAACTCATCAATGGGTGGAATAACTTCGTCATAAAACCTTCCAAGGGGTAAGCCTCCAATATGCCCACAGTCCAAAAGAGATATATATAGACATATTCCCTTGCGATGTGTGCAGAGTGTTTGTAGCAGTGCATCAATATCACACAAAAAGCTCGTACAACGGGAGAAACACGATCATAGCTAAATAATGACGCGAACACTGCTCGATAAAGGCCCGTTTTCTAGATGTGGTCTTTGTTTCGGCTTAAAACATCTTCTACCCACTCCCAATAGCACTTTGTGTAGCTGTGTAGGTAAAGCCGCCGGTAGTTCGAAACGCACCCCATCGCACATAGTTGTTGGATATAGAGTCGTTGAGAATCTTGAATGACACCATGGGAGCATCTTTGTCACAATGTACAGACTTCAGCATCAAAATGTCTGAACTTAGTTCCTCATTGCCTGACTTAGGCGGTCAGAAGCTGGCTACTTGACGGTTCACTGAGTGAGTCCATTACGAGACGGGAGTTGAGCTACCATAGAATTGAGTTTTAAAAGCGAATGGCCCAGTAAGAGAGGGATATACAATTAAGGTGGTGCCATCATGTTGCACATCTTCAACATCGTCGAGGATAGTAGTCGTACCGTCCTTGAAACTTCTGAAAGCCGTCATGCTGAATGTGATGCGTATAGCCTAAAACACTTTTATTGAGTGCTGTCAAGTCTATTAATTGAGAGCAGTCAAGCGATTAGGTGTTTTACGTTCTTCAAAATCCGCCAGAAATCAACGCGTTTCGAAAGCAGTCAAATTACTAGATCGACCGCAGTGCTCAAATTGTTGTCAAAATCCTACAAAAAATGGGGGTCAAAATCAAACCATAAAAAAGTCAAAGTCAAACCACGAAAAAAAAGGTCAAAGTCAAACCATGAAAAAAAAACACGCGGCATCAAAAGCACTCGCATACCCGCACGGGAGCAGACGCAAGAGCCGACGCAGAAGCAAACCCAGCGCCGATCTCCGGCGTCACTATTCCTCCAGCCGGCGCACCACCCGCATCACCACCAGCTCGCCGTTGTCGTCTTCCCTCCGGCCTTGGATTGCCTCGCCGCCGCCGGAAGCAGGAGAACTGAGGGGGAGACAGTCGGCTCTTTCCAGTGTCTCTGATCGCCTCTCCGGCCACCGTTTGGGTCAACTTCGGTACTTTTCTTCTTCTCCTCTTCATGCTAAATAAGTTTGTGTAATTAGTTCTTGGATTGGATAAGATTTTCGGAATTTAGATTTTGGAAAATTTTGAAGCCGTGTTGTTCTTCATGCTTTGATCGTGAAGGCTACTTTGACTTGATTCTAGTGTTCTTGATATCTGTGGTGAAGTTCTGTTGTTAGCTTCCTAGATTCAATGGATTAGAATTCCAAATTGATGCATATTGATTTATTGAAATGCATGAATTTTGTTCCCTCACTTTGCCGAGAAGCTACTTGAAAAAAAGGGAAACGAGAGACTACCTTGCATCTGTGGTCGTCTGTTGTAGTCCGGATTGGCAGAACTGAAGAAGGTTGAAGATGAGAACTGAACAACAATGAGCAATGAATGAAATGTTTTTTGCTTCTTGTGTGTTGAACTAGAAGATTGCATGAGATTAAATAGAACTTCATGGGGCATTAGTCAAACATCTCAGCAGTAAGAAGGAAATGCATGGAGAATGCAAAAGCATGCTCAAGTAGACAAACATGTAGTTGCATTAATGCAGGCAGAGAAAAAAAACCAACATTGTTAAGCAATCAATGCTAGAGAAGAAATTTGTCAATGATCATTAATAAATACTCAAACCGTACCAAATCAACACCGAATCAAATAAATCGACGGGAAAGTCAATAATTTATCTTTGCGTCGAACTAAATTTCGGAAGTCATAAGGAAAGATTACTACAAAATTTGCGGAGCCTCGAAAGCTAGCTCCACAAATTCTCCAAATCAAAGTGCATACTTCAAGCTGCGCTTTCGGCACGTGACGACGACATGTCTGCAGCACGACTTAAACTGGAGGCATTTGTAGACACAAGAAATTTACTGAAGTAAATCATCTTCATTAATTAATTAAATCAACCAAGAACCCGACAAAAATGCACACGCGGCCCAAAAGTCAACAAAGTCAGTACATATCCGAATAAAACTCGCGTCAGCACATAAACGGATGATCGTAATCAAAGCTACATGATTCCGACTTAAATCGGAAATTGAATGTCATTGACAATTGAAATGGTAATCGAACATTTGATTAAATTAATAAATTTCTTTACGGTTATAATTAAATCAAATATTTGAATCTGTTTAATTTAGTTATTCTCATAACTAATTTAAATTAATCAAAAAATACATATTAATCTAATTATACAACTAAAGAAATATTATTGTTTTAGTGTCATTAAAATGTTTTATAAAATAGAAGTCTTGACACTATAAATACTCTTTCCAACATAAAGGGAAATGAGATTTTTTTTGTGGAGAAGAGGAGAAAAAATCACTTGAGCAAGATCACTCTCGAGGAATCCTGAAGTCTCCCAAGTCCACAAAGAACCGTCAAGCTACTAAATCGCTCGTTCTTCATCAAATTCACATCCAAACTCAAATTCTCAATATCAAGTGCATGTCACCCTTGAGCCAAGTCACATACGGAGATAGAATCAGATGAGTTCACAAAAATTATAACATCGCGCTTGATTATCAATAAATCACATTTTTATTTGTACACGTTTCTGCACTCTTATTTATTTTCAAATTCTGATTGAGTTTTGCAACAACCCCTGTCTCAGAAAAGAGGAATGGATTCTACGAGGAAAGTCAGATTCGGGAGAAACAGCGGCAGGTTCGGAATCGGTTGTATCACTTGTATGTGATCGATCGAGGGCAGAGATGGTGCCGCTGGAGATGAAGTCCTTAAAACTGACAAAGAGAGAGTCGGAGTTTTGAATCTTCCCGATTTAGATGATACGTTCCTGCATTCCAGTCTCATCGTCGCCAATTCCCGTTTTTTCATGATCATCGGTGGCTCTTATCTTCGACAAGGAATGGAAGATAATGGAATTCGCTACGTTGACTTGCAGCAGAAGGACCCCTCTTGGGAGAAGAGCGCACTTTGCGATTTCAGCTATGTGGGTGGGACGGCGGTTTTCGGCGGCGATGGATTTACGGATTGGGGTGGGCAGGTCAAAAGTTCAGTTTCCATGCCCACGATGTGATGGCAAGAATTTCATCTTTCACTCCTCCTTGCCGTGATCTGTAATTCTGTATCCTGTTTTGCTTGCTGTTACCGCGACCAAGAAGATGTTCCTGTTCTGGACTTCCAATCCGTGCGGCACTAGGGGTGAATTAGGCTACTATGATTTGAATTCTCGGCCCTGGCACACAATTGATTCTCGATCCTGGCACTCTATCGATTCTGATGTAACATGGCTCTCAGGTTCCAACAGCACAGTGGTGGTGAGAAACGACTATCTGATTTCCTTTGCAGTTTTGCATCCCATAACTGAAGAATATCGTCCGGCGTTGTATGTTTACGATATTAGAAGCCGTAAATGGCTCCCCGAAGAAGTCCAGGGACTCCCAAATCAACGATGACACCACCCTTCCCATCTTGAATACTGACATTCCTATCGATCACTCATCGGTGATGCAAGTCCGTGGACTCAAATTGGCTTTGGTTTGGTCCGTCAACCAGCGGGAGAACCTGGAGAGATACCGTTGTCAAATTCATACCCCGCATCCAAGAAACTGATGACCAAGACATCCCCCCAACCCATCATGCCCAACATTTGTCTTCTAAATGCTTTTCTGCAGCTGACCTTACCCTTTATCTCAACAGCACCACCGCAACCGCATTGTGACTGTAGGATGGCCAAGTCTATCACAAGTTGTCTTTCAAATGTCGTCATGGCAGTACATATCGGAGCGGTGGAGGGGATTTCTCAGCAGTTCCAGTAAATGTGTAATTCAATAAGTTTCCAAAATTGAAAGTAAAATTACAAATTCAATGTTTGCTCTCCACATCTGATTGCTATTGAACTTAGATATGTTCGAATGGTTACAATACCCAATTGACATTTCCTAATCATTCATGAAATAAGACGTGTGTTGATGCTGTGATTATACTTGATTCAGTACGCCGTGCTTCCCGCGTACGTAGTACGCCGTACTCCTGGTCACTTCTCTGTCACAGGCAACACACGTCGTTAGAGCAGAGACCACGGCGGCGTGGTCTTCGACTCTCCGACGCTCAAGTCAGGGTAATGATAATTTGTGCAGAGTGATGGTAGGAAGTTCAGTGTACTTACCTTGTAAGGTCAAGAGTTTGACCTTTTATTGTTGAGTTGAAGTGGATCGTTTACTTGCCATTCGATGTGGGACGACGTCCGATTAAGGTGCTCTCTGGAGCCTTCTTTGAGATGCGCGTGAGGGCACGTCCGTAGTCGGTTTGGGCCGTGGGGAGGCCCGTTGTGTAGTTAGCGCGGCTGACTTGCTGTTAGTGTTGTAGGATTGTGCTATACGTTAGCTTTAATGCGCTGGTAGTTGTGCTGATTATGGCGGGCATAAGCCTATGCCAACAAGTCCCCCCAAGTTCCCAGTCTAGGGAGGTAATTTCTTGACTGGGGAGTTAATAATTGAGCGTCTTGCCATGATCAGCAATGGGTCTTGCGGACCCTCTCGTAGTCCCCCCACTCCCCGGTTAAGGAATGCCGAGTTTTTGTTTAGTATGTTTGATCGCTTCTCTCTGTTGGGGACTTCTTATATCGCTACTTTTGAGCATAGTGCGTCTTTCATGGCGTAGTAAGTTCTTACGCGTGGGACGTCTTATCGCTGTCTTTGAGCGTACTGCGTCCGTCATAGCGTAGTAAGTTCTTACGCGTGGGACGTCTTATCGCTGTCTTTGAGCGTAGTGCGTCCGTCATAGCGTAGTAAGTTCTTACGCGTAGGACGTCTTACCGCTGTCTTTGAGCGTAGTGCGTCCGTCATAGCGTAGTAAGTTCTTACGCGTGGGACGTCTTATCGCTGTCTTTGAGCGTAGTGCGTCCGTCATAGCGTAGTAAGTTCTTACGCGTGGGACGTCTTATCGCTGTCTTTGAGCGTAGTGCGTCCGTCATAGCGTAGTAAGTTCTTACGCGTGGGACGTCTTATCGCTGTCTTTGAGCGTAGTGCGTCCGTCATAGCGTAGTAAGTTCTTACGCGTGGGACGTCTTATCGCTGTCTTTGAGCGTAGTGCGTCCGTCATAGCGTAGTAAGTTCTTACGCGTGGGACGTCTTATCGCTGTCTTTGAGCGTAGTGCGTCCGTCATAGCGTAGTAAGTTCTTACGCGTGGGACGTCTTATCGCTGTCTTTGAGCGTAGTGCGTCCGTCATAGCGTAGTAAGTTCTTACGCGTGGGACGTCTTATCGCTGTCTTTGAGCGTAGTGCGTCCGTCATAGCGTAGTAAGTTCTTACGCGTGGGACGTCTTATCGCTGTCTTTGAGCGTAGTGCGTCCGTCATAGCGTAGTAAGTTCTTACGCGTGGGACGTCTTATCGCTGTCTTTGAGCGTAGTGCGTCCGTCATAGCGTAGTAAGTTCTTACGCGTGGGGCGTCTTATCGCTGTCTTTGAGCGTGGTGTGTGTAGGTTGGGATCAGCGCCATTCTTGCTGTGGGGAGCACGTGTCATACATGCATTGGGTGGATGTTTCGTGAACGTTTTGAATTCGTGGGGTGACGTTATCCGAGAAGACAGTTATTGCGTGTAATTAAGGCGTGTGTAACCGAAACGTTGCCTCGGTAACTCAGGCCACGTGGCGAGATCTGGAGCGATGCCTCTTGGGTCGACGACTAGGATGCGAGTAACGGTTTCCTGAATCTGACGGTTAAGGATCGCTGCTGAAGGATCAACGGGCAGGATGTGAGGTGGAGTTTACTACAAAAGGGTGAAAGGGACAGAATGGCTGTCATTATCGACAGACCCAAGTTTTCGAAATCCAAATTCTCTCATTCCCTCTCTTTTGCTCTTGTCTGTTTCCTTTCCTTCCAAGCGTAAACTCATCGGGATTTTGGCGTGAATCGGCTTTTTGAGGTATGTTTTCTGGTCGGATCCTTCTTTATTCGGTTTGTGGCTTGTTGTTTGTTGGTAGATTTGTGTTCGTAGGGTAAATCGGTGGCCTTGGGTTTTGGGTCTTTCCGGCAGATATGTGGGTTTTGGGTCCCTTTGATCTTTAGATGATTATTTTCCGGCAAGGTGGGGTGTTTATATGGGCGGTGCGGATGGGTTTTCGCCGTTAACTGGGCTTGGTGTTCTTCATGTTCTTCGTGTTCTTCGTGTTCTTCATATTCTTCAAACTTGTTCTTGCGAGGTTCGTAGGATAGATCTGACTTTACTTTTTGACTTCTAGTTTTAGGTTGTTCGCCTTTGACTTCGGTGTTGCTTGCTGCGGCGTAATGTCTAGGATAATTATACTAACTGATAGCGATTCCGCGTCTGCAGAAGGAAGTTGGTCCGCGTCGTCATCCGCTTGGTCGTGGACAAGTGAATTAGAGACCAACTACTTGGACTTGGTGCGGCGTAGTGGTGGAAACGATTTGCATCGCGAAGATCGTTCTACTGTCTTTGCTAGGGTGTTAGCGAACTGGGATACGAGTGAGTCGTCAAGCACCATGGAGTCGCAACGTGAAGAGACTGGAGAAAGTGAAGGAGTATCTGAGCGGATTATAAGTGCTTCGGGGACTAGCACTTCAGGCCCAACGCTGAGCCCAGCGCCTGTAAGGCGCTGGTTAGATGGTGGTGTGCAGAGGTCGGAAGTGGAGGAGGCATATGGAGCCGACTCTGCCGCAGTGAGTGGTTATGTCGAGGAATTTAAGTTACCTGGGACTATCCTCGCCCGTGCGATTCGGCGTGATGAATTTGGTTCAATGTTGCCAAACGGGCATGCGTTGGTGAGCCCCTCCGTATTACGACTTGGGGTGGAGTTGCCGTTAGACCCTCGTCTGCAATGTCTTGTGGCGGAGTTCGGCTTGGCCTTTGGCCAGGTGAGTTATAACATGTGGCGGGTTCTTCTCGGTCTCTGTTCATTATTCTACCTGTCGGGGTGTTCGGCTCCTACTGCGGCGGAGGTTCTCCATTTCTTCAAAGTGGATTACAACCAGCGTAATGGTAATGGGGGGACCGCGCGGTTTGTGAGGCGGGATGAGCGCAGTGAGTACCAGGTTTTAGAGAACTGGCCCACCTCGGAGGCGAACTGGAGAAAAAACAGCTTCGTGGTGGAGGACGGGTGGGAGTATGGGCGCATTAACGGGGTGGAGTACATCCCAAGAAAACGTATTCCCTCGCGGTTCCGGGCTATTAACTGTAGGTTTCAATGCTTTACTAACTTTTGTTACTACGGAATGATTGTTTGCTGATGCCACCTTCGCTCTGTTTTTGTTTATGTAGCTGGAAGGAGATTGGTTTTGTCCGAGCGAGAGGTTGAACGGGTGAATCGTGTAACTTATCTTTGGAGGTGTCAAGGTGAAGACTTGGTTCACGATTTAAAGGTATTGACGAACCCGTACCTCCTGTTCGAGCAAGGATTACTCCGCCGTCATCGTAAGTAGAAGTGCTCTGTTTTTTTTTTTTTTTTTTTTTTTTTTGTGGCGTATTAATCTGTTGTTATATGTGCAGCTACTACACTCTCGGTGAACAGGAATTTCGAAAAGTCAGAGCGCGTCTGCTACGCCCGGTTTCTGCAGCAGGAAGATCCTGACGTTACGCCGGATACTGAAGGGCTAGCTATCACGATGTTGCGACGCGTCATGTCTAAGAAGGCGGCAGCCTCTACAAAGAAAGTAAACGTCGCAGCGCAGCGAGTCGAGGATTCGTCCGCGGTTGTGGACCTGTCCATTCCCCTGCACGCGAACCTGCCGAATGAGCAGGGATTACCACGCCGCAGTGATGCGGAAGGAGTTGGCCGTATCGATGCCGATCCGCATCTGGCTGATCCGGCGGTGTCGCTTGAGACTGGTAGGAAGAAGAAGCCGCAGAAGGCGAGCGCGTCTTCGAAAAGAGCAAAGTCATCTGCTGCCCCCGAGGATGTGGAGGATGCGGCAGTGGAGGCTCCGCCTCCTAAAAGACAGAGGACTACGCAGCTGGCGCCACTCACCTTCACGGAGTCTCGGGTTTTCGAGGATCTGTCCGCCTTGGACCGCAGTCCTCTGAGCCAGCTAGGAGCTCCGGAACTGGAGAAGCTGGTGTTGTTAAGCCAGCGCGCCGGGCTCGGGGGTTTGAGGCGACCTGAAGGATCTGGTCTGGACCTGCGGAGTCCCCTCGGTCTTGCTGCCACGAGGGCAGCGAAGATGGTTTTTAATTTGCTTGATGCGGAGCGGGATGCTCTGGAGGCACAGCGCCACCTCGCCGAAGTGGTTGAACGAGACAGCACCCGTGAGACAAGGGTGTTGCTGCTGGAAAATGACTTGGCCAATGCTAGGGCCAAGTTGGAAAATGCGGCGAACCTCCAGGAGGACCTTCGGCAGGAGGTTGCCCGTCGAGAGGTAGCGGAGTCACTTGCCCGAGAAACGGCGGCGGAGAGGGATGCGGCGCAGTCTGCCCTTGCGGATGCAGAGGAGCTTGTTAGGAGGATGAGCGAGGAGGCAGAAGCTGAGAAGGCCCGCGTAGCAGAGGAGGCTGCGTCTAGCGCCGTGACTGCCTTCAAATCATCTATGGAGATGACTAAGTACTTGGAAGGGTACTATGTCACGGCTGTGGGTGACATGATAGCGCAGTTCCAGGAGCTGGAGATGCTGGATCCTGCGGACTACGAGGTCCGTCTGTCGGAGAAGGGTTTGGAACCGCCGCCCATGCCACATGAAGTGACTCCGCCCTTTTCGCAGCCTACTTCTACTGCGGAGGCTGAAGGTGGTAAGGAAATTTCTAACTCTTCTTCGTCTGGTTTTTCTTGTGATAATGACAGGTCTGATTCTAATCCGGAGACTCCCTCTCCTACTCCTCCTTCTCAGAGCATCAGGATGCACAACCGCCGCAAGGCGAATCGGGGGAAGCGGCGGGGCTAGAAGCTGCGAGTACCGACGATGCGGTCTGAGCAATGCTGGCGTACTAAGTTGCGGGGGAGGAGTAGGATAGGGTGATAAGATCGTTGTAATGCGTCCCCTGTCGCTGTAGTCTTTATGTTTCTGTAATTTTTGTAACGGCCTTTGTGCCGAACTTGCTATCTTTTGATGAATAGAAGTTCTTTTGAGCCGTGTTTTTTTTTTTATATTATTGCCGTAGTAATATTGTGATTGTTGTTTTGTGCTTTTGGCTGTATGCTTAATTCTATCTTCGTTGTGCGCACAATGAAATTGTCTGTCGAAGGAATTTAATTGCCATAGTACGCTAGCGTAGTAAGGATCAATGGTTTGAAAAATTCCTCATTTCATTGATAGCCTGGCCGTAGCCATTTTGTACAAAGATAGCTAAAGCAGCGCGCCAAAAGCACTCAAACAGTTGGTCCTTGTGCTACGGATGGACTCTTACTTGTAATAGTACTTGAGTTGTTCCATGTTCCAAGGATGGGCTAATTTTTCTCCGTACTTGTCTTCTAGGCAGTACGTGTTTGGGGCTATGATTTGGACGACTTTATATGGTCCATCCCATTTCGGGCGTAGTCCAGTGACCTTTGTTTGGATCCTCTTTAGAACCCAGTCACCTACTTGTAGTGTCCTGCTTTTGACCCTCGAGTTATAGAAGCGTGCCACGCGCTGTTTGTTCTGGATGTTATGGCGATGCGCTGTGATGCGTTTCTCTTCCAAGAGATCTTTATCAAGGTGTATACTGTCCGAATTGGTTTCGGGGTCAAATAGTGAAACCCGTTGTGTTGGCTGAATTACTTCGATGGGTAGAACTGCTTCCGTGCCATACATTAAGCAAAAAGGAGTTTCGCCTGTGGCTTCTGTTGGTGTGGTACGGATTGCCCATACTACCTCGTCAAGTTTTTCTGGCCAAAGTCCTTTAGCTTCACCCAGCTTTTTCCGAAGAAGGCTTTTAATCAATTTGTTGGCGGCTTCTACTTGCCCATTGGTTTTTGGATGTGCTACGGATGCGAATTTGAGCTTAGTTCCTCTTGCCTTGCACCAGGTGATGAGGTACTCGTTGTTGAACTGCGTGCCGTTATCTGTGATGATAGACTCCGGCGTACCGTGGCGGTAGAAGATGTTGCGTTGCAGGAAGTTTTGAACCTTCTCGGTTGTTATGGCCGTCAGGGGCGCAGCTTCAATCCATTTGGAATGATAATCGATACATACAATGACCCATTTGAATTGACATTTCCCGACGGGTAATGGGCCAATCAGATCCATTCCCCAAAGGCAGTTGATCCACGGGCTGACTATGTAGGATAGTGGTTCGGAGGGTAGGCGTGGTATGGGTCCATGGATTTGACATTTGTGGCAAGACCTGGCGAGCTCCTGTGCATCGGAGGCTAATGTGGACCAATAATATCCTGTGCGGAGTGTTTTTGCGGCCAATGCGCGGCTGCCGTAATGGTTGCCACAATCACCGCTGTGGATTTCGTTCAAGATCTGCTTGCCTTCTTTGGTTGTGACGCACTTGAGGTCAGCATTCAGCAGACCTTGGCGATAGAGTGTGTTGTTCCGCAGGTAATATCTTACCGCCCGTCTCCTTAGTTGTTTTGCCATGGTCTCGTCCTCTGGTAGTTTGCCGTTGCACTTGAATGCTACTATCTCATCCATCCATGAGGCTTGGTCGCGCTCTATCTGGCATATCTGTTGCAAGGTCTGGTGAATGGAGGGATGGTGGAGAATTTCGACCCTGGTATCCTTGTGGCATTGGTGGGGTTGCGCCGTGGCGAGTCGTGCTAAGGAGTCCGCTCTTGCGTTGTTGGCCCTCGGTATTTGATTGATGTGGTAGAATTCGAACCGCTTTAATAATGTTGTGGCATACGCCAGGTAGGCTGCTAGTTGCTCATCCTTAGCAGTGAAGGACCCGGTGATTTGATTGACTACGAGCTGAGAATCACTGAACACATTAATGCTAGTGGCGCCCGTGCTTAGGGCTAATTGTAGTCCTGCAATCAGTGCTTCGTACTCCGCTACATTGTTGGAGGCAGCAAAGTTGAATTTTAAAGCATACTCGAGTTCGAGTCCCCCCGGTCCGCTCAAGATGATCCCCGCTCCGCTAGATTTTGCGCAGCTAGAGCCATCTACGTGCAAATTCCATGGTGAAATACTGACGGGGTTGATGACATTATCTGGTTCCACTTCCGCCGTATCTCGGGGAATCATTTCTGCTATGAAATCGGCTACAGCCTGTCCTTTTATGGCGGGTCGTGGCCTGTATTCGATGTCGAATTCTGTCAGCTCGATAGCCCATTTGCTGAGTCGCCCGGAGTGTTCTGGATTCTGTAGTACTTGTTTGAGAGGTTGATTTGTGAGTACGTGGATGCTGTGGGCTTGGAAATAGTGGCGCAGTCGTCTGGCTGCTACGATGAGCGCGAGGGCTAATTGCTCCAATGTTGGGTATCTTGTCTCTGGGCCGTTCATAGCTCGTCCTGCGTAAAAAACTGGTAGCTCTTTAGTTCCATCACGGCGAACTAAGGCACTGCTGACCGCAGTTGTGGATACTGCGAGGTAAAGGTACAGGGGTTCACCCGGCTGCGGGGTTGACAGTAATGGTACTGCGGCGAGGTAATCTTTTAATCCCTGAAAGGCCACTTGGCAGTCTGGTGTCCATTCGATCAGTTTACTCTTAGAACGTCTCAACAATCTGAAGAACGGCTCACACTTGTCAGTCAGTCTTGATATGAATCTAGATAATGCCACGAGCCTGCCTTGGAGGGCTTCTACATCCTTCTTGAGTGTTGGCTGCGCCATATCTAGGATGGCCTGTATCTTTTCGGGATTCGCCTCTATGCCGCGTTGACTGACGATGTAGCCCAGGAACTTGCTTGTTGTTACGCCGAAAAAACATTTCTCCGGGTTTAATCTCATCTTGTACTTTTTGAGCACATTGAAGATGGTTCGGAGGTTGGTTACATGGTCTTCTGCTTTTATGCTTTTGGCCAGCATGTCATCGGCGTACACCTCGATTTCCCGACCGATGTGTTGGTCAAACATTTGTGTGACGCACCGCACATACGTAGCACCCGCATTTTTTAATCCGAAGGGCATTACGTTGTAGCAGTACAGGCCCCTATCAGTGACGAAGGTCGTAGCTTCTTGATCCGCCGGGTTCATGCGTATCTGATTGTACCCGGAGTAGGCGTCCATCATACTGAGCAACTCGTGACCTGCCGTGGCATCGATGAGCTGGTCAATTCTGGGTAGGGGGAAACTGTCTTTTGGGCATGCTTTGTTTACGTTCTTGTAATCCACACACATACGCCATTTACCGTTGGCTTTGCGTACCATAACACAGTTTGAGATCCACTCAGGGTACTGTACTTCCCGGACGAACTTCATGCCTCTTAATTTGTCAACTTCCTGGCGTATTGCCGTGCTTTTTTCGTCGTCGAAGCTTCGGCGCTTTTGCTTAATTGGGTGTGCGGAAGGTTTGATGTGCAATTCATGCATGATGATGTTGGGCGAGATGCCAGGCATGTCTTCATAAGACCATGCGAAGACTTCCATGTTGTCGCCCAAGAAACTTGTTAAATCTCTCTCAACAGTGGGATTGAGAGTTGCCCCGATTTTGATCCTGCGCTCCGGATGACTTGCGAATGGCGTAATGCTTTTCAATGAGGATTCGGGGTTTGCCGGGATTTTTGTCTCGTATGGCGTAGCCTTCTGCTTGCTCTTTCCCTTCGACGTTTCGTCATCTCGTGCGTCGACAACTTTGTCAGTTAAGTTTACTGTGGCGTGTACTGCCAGGATTTCGTGTCGGTTGCGCGTTTGTCGAATTGCACGTGTCTGGCAATCTTTTGCCACGGACTGTGAACCCCGGACCTGTCCTGTTCCGTGCGGAGTTGGGAATTTTATGATCATCATGTGTCCTGCGATAAAGGTTCTCATCCGGTTAAGTGTAGGTCGGCCGATGATCCCGTTGTATGAGCTGTAGGCATCGACTATGATGAATTCAGCTTCGACGCAAACTGTGCATGGTGCAGTCCCAATACACACCGTCATATAATCCGAACCTAGGGGTTGGGTTATGTCACCAGAGAAGCTGACTAGCGGTTCGTGGTCTTGTACCAATTTCTTGCCGCTACGCTCCATTTTTTCGTAGCAGCCCTTAAATAGGACGTTGACTGCAGATCCCGTGTCGATCATCATCTTCCCTACATCCCATTGTCCGCCCAGGATTGCGTCTATGAGGAAAGCGTCGTCATTGGGTAAGGAGATGCCAATTTCCTCGTCCTCAGTGAAGGTGATCGGTTTCCATCCTTCTTTCTGTCGTTTAACGTTTCCTCCTGTGATGGCATACACCTGTCTTGGGTGATTATTGCGGTCGAGGCGCTTTTTTGCTCGGTTGGACAAGTTGGTCTTCGGGGCTCCTCCCTCTATAACGTTGATGCGGCGTAGGGTCTCGACTGCGGCAACCACATTCTGTTGTACCCTCTGTTGCGCCGGGCGAATTCCCGTGTCGCCATTGGTTCTTAATATGCGGAGGGTGCGGCAATCGTTCGTGTTATGACTTCCATTTTCGTGGAATCTGCACCATTTACCAGTTTCCGCTTCGGTTTGGGGGCGTAGCGGTCTTGCTGGTTTCCTCAACGTGTCCTGATGTGCGTGAAAAAAGTCCTCCAGGGTCTCTTCCCTAGGCAGTGTGTGGTCACTACGGCGTCCCATCGCGTTAACTTGGCGGGGGTCTCTGTTGTCGCGACGTTCCTGGTCAAGTCTTCTGTTCCTGTCCCGGCCCCTGTGCCGATCGTTGTTACGCGCATCACGGTGATTGGCTTGATGCCACTCTCTCTTCCTGCCTTTGCTATGGTCTGCTGTGTTTGGGAAGAGCTCGCGCTGGAGGGGGACTGTGTGTACAGATGTCTGCGGCGTAGTAGTTTTGTCTGATGGTACTGGGGTTCGCTTCTCTCCGTATGTGACGTATTCTGCCTGAGCGTATCGTACTGCTTCAGTCATGATGTCATCGTATGTGGCGCCGCGCATTCGAGGGTCCACATTAATGTGGAACAAGAAGTTCTCTGACCGTAGTCCTTCCTTAAAAGCAGCCAGGGCGAGCGTTTTGTTCAGGTTCCGGCATCTGGATGCTGCCGTCTGCCATCGCATGACGAAGGTGCCCAATGTTTCCCTGCTCTCTTGTTTTACTTGAAATAGGCCATCAGTTGTGTGGGCGGCCCCGGCCATGAGTATAAACCGATTCAGAAATGCTGTGGTTAACTGCGCGAAGGAATCCATGGAGTTCGCTGGTTGTTCAAAGAACCAATTCATGGCGTCCCCATCTAAGGTTTCGCTGAATAGGTGGCATAAGGTGGCGTCGTCGAATTCTCTACTGGCAGTGACTTTTTTGAAGTTATCAATGTGCCGGAATGGATCGCCTTCACCTGTGTACGGCGTGATTTTTGGGCTCTTGGATTGAGAAGGACGCACGGTGTTCATTATCCTCGTAGTGAATGGGCCTGGCCTGGCGGCGAACACTGGTTGGCACCGTGGATTGGCATCCCGTTGTTCTATCGCTGTTAGCCGCTGCAAGATCAGGGCTAGCGTGGCAGACTCGCTGTTGTGAGCAGCTGTGGGGGGTCTGGAGCGAGAGGTGACGCTTGTGCTTCCTTCCTCACGGTTATGGATACGCCGTGGTGATGGTGGCCGTTTCTTGGCGAGTTCGGAGGGGGTCAAGCTGATACTTAAGCGAACTTGTTCTCGTCCTCTTGTTTGCGCGCTGCCCTCGCGATTTGACTCCTCATGTAAATGACTGCGCTCAGCCCGTTCAAGCTGTGTCCGTATCCTGTCAAGTTCGCTCTGGAGAGCTGCTGCTTTCTCACGTTCCAGTACCTCGCGCTGCTGGCACTCGGCTAGGTCGCGAGCCATGCTTTCCATTCTTGCGGCGGTTGCCGGATCTGTAGTCGCATTGGTACTAACGACTGTTCCGGGTGTGGGTGTGAGGATGAAAGGGTCGTTGGCGGAGGGTAGAGGGTGGTTGAGGCTAAGGTCTGTGACGTCTCCGATGTGACCACCTGCCGGAGTAGAGGGGGACGGATTCGTAGTGCTCATGTCGAAGTGTAGTTGTTTGGCTAGGTGTTGCATGGGATGTTTTTTTTTTTGTTTGACTTTTTGTTGCGGTTTCCCACAGACGGCGCCAATGTTGATGCTGTGATTATACTTGATTCAGTACGCCGTGCTTCCCGCGTACGTAGTACGCCGTACTCCTGGTCACTTCTCTGTCACAGGCAACACACGTCGTTAGAGCAGAGACCACGGCGGCGTGGTCTTCGACTCTCCGACGCTCAAGTCAGGGTAATGATAATTTGTGCAGAGTGATGGTAGGAAGTTCAGTGTACTTACCTTGTAAGGTCAAGAGTTTGACCTTTTATTGTTGAGTTGAAGTGGATCGTTTACTTGCCATTCGATGTGGGACGACGTCCGATTAAGGTGCTCTCTGGAGCCTTCTTTGAGATGCGCGTGAGGGCACGTCCGTAGTCGGTTTGGGCCGTGGGGAGGCCCGTTGTGTAGTTAGCGCGGCTGACTTGCTGTTAGTGTTGTAGGATTGTGCTATACGTTAGCTTTAATGCGCTGGTAGTTGTGCTGATTATGGCGGGCATAAGCCTATGCCAACAACGTGCAATAATTCCCAGTTTTGGATTTTCAAGTCTTCGAAGCTGAGTGACATTTTTTATCAGGGACGTCCCTTTGCCTGTGATTTGAAACTATGGCACTTACTCTGAATCGTAGTTTGAACGAATCGTAGTTTGAACGAAAGTGTGATTTCGCGTTATCTCAATTGGCATACCAAACTTGTGGCTTTTGCATCAGGTATGTTTTCCGGCATATTTTTGTTTATTTCAAATTGAATTGTTTCGAGGATATGTATGCAATATATATGAATATCATAAGTTTTTTTTTTTCACAGAACTATCTATCTCTTCATTGTGGGATATGAGTTACCGATCGAATCAATACATTTTCTTGCGCATTGTTTTGAAGTGGATTCTTTTCGGATGATTATTGGCACTCTTATTGGATGATTAGTATCTAGATCAATATTGTATATATTTCTTTAAAACGAGAATATGAAAACAAATAAGAGTACAGACACGTGTATAAATAAAATTTAATTTATTGATAATCAAGCGCGATGTTACAATCTTTGTGAACACTTCTGATTCTATCTCCGTATGTAACTTGGCTCGAGGATGACGTGCACTTGATTTTGAGAATTTGAGTTTGGATTTGGATTTGATGAAGAACGAGCGATTTGGTTGCTTGATGATTCTTCGTGGACTTGAGTTTGGATTTGGATTTGATGAAGAACGAGCGATTTGGTAGCTTGATGCTTCTTCGTGGACTTGAGTTTGGATTTGGATTTGATGAAGAATGAGCGATTTGGTAGCTTGATGATTTTTCGTGGACTTGGGAGACTTCGGGATTTCTCGAGAGTGATCTTGCTCAAATGATTTTCTCTCTTCTTCTCAAGTCCCCTTCTCTTCATGTTTGAAGGGGTATTTATAGTGTCAAAGCTTCTATTTTATAGAATATTTAATGACACTAAAATAATAATATTTCTTTAATTACATAATTAAATCAATATGTATTTTCTGATTAATTTAATCAAATATCCGACTACTATTTCGAATCGTCAATGACATTCAATGTCCGATTTAAGTCGGAATCACGTAGCTTCTATTACGATCATCCATTTATGTACTGACACGAGTTTTATTCGAATCCACACTAACTTTGTTGACTTTTGGGTCACGTGTACAATTTTGTCGGGTTCTTGGTCGATTTAATCACTTAATAAAAATGATTTACTTTATTAAATTTCATGTGTCTACAATCTCATTTGATTGTGCCACCGATTAAATATATAACTATTGAGGAACGAAAATATCCTTTATTTTGTAAGCCTTCTTTTTTTAAGAAATAGAACACGTACGACTGGACCGACCGATCCCAATCGAAATGGTCCGAATCTGCCAAGCCATAGAACGAATTATGATTTACATTTTACAGCAAAAACAAATACAAATTAAAAACACTTCCAAAAACAAAAGTACAGTAGCATGCATGCATGGCACTAAAACTGGACAACCAAACTAACAGAACCAACTGCATGAACTTTTAGACTTGCTGACAATCATTCCAATTTCCTCTGCTTTGGTAACCAGCATTCGCTCTGCTTCTTCTTCCTCCGTTCTTCCAGTACACTTGATCGTTCCTGCGATAAAAGTCACCCTGAACTCCGGATGTCCTATATCTTGAATTGTACCTACTTGCACCACTATTATTATTCGCTGATTTCACTCTGTAATTCCCGAGAGGCTCATCAAAATTAGCGTTGCCCCATCCTCGTGTTGCTTCTTTGTTCTGATCAGAGAAAGGCCCCCAAGAATTTTCTTTATTATCTGCCATTCCTCCGCTAGCATCTTTCTTGATGAAGTCCTCCTCATCATCTCCCCATCCAGTGGCAACAATTGGCAGATTCAAAAGGAGTTGATCATTAATACCATCTCCTTCGTCATCGGAGTGTCGACGTTCCCTTTCCAAGTCCAAAACCAGTTCAGTATTGATGCTAGGGTTCCAGTCTATTTCATCAATATGCATATCAGGATCAAGCAGTAATATATCACAAGGCAGACCGTTAATCTTTGCCCAAAAACGGGTTTTCGCATTACGGAATGCCTCTTCACCTGCATAATCATTCCATTGAACAATATCTTTATAAAGATACATATAACTCTTTGTATCTACGAGCTTTTTCCATGGAACTGAGCCCACCGACGTACAAAACTTCTTTTCCCAAGCAGGCACACCGAACTGCCGACTATCTTGTTGATGCGGTGGCTTTCTGTTCTGAAGTTTTGGACTAAAAACTTGTCGATAATAAGTATCACCTTGCTGCAGTTGTTGCTGTCTTCCCCAACTACCCATAGTTAAAACCAAAGGGAGAGCAAAAACACCCAGAACCAAATAAGAAACCCACCCAAGATTGATTTCTGATGAGTAAGAAGCAGAAACCAATAATGGAGACCGAAAATTTGAAGAGGCTTTAGAGTATAGTTCAGCAGAAGGGTTTCTATATTTGATGAGGCAGATCAAATATAGTAAGTGAAAGAGACTCGTGAGGAATATATAGTTATGCACACACACACACACACACATATATATATATAGAGGTCCGGAAGTAAAAGGAGGCATTTACTAACAAAAGGCAAACCTATTCCAAATGACAAAAGGCAATCCCATTATGTTTAGGATTAAAATCCGATCCTAATCATAGCTATCTTATATCAGTTAGAATATTGGCTTTCCTAATGCCATTAGGACTTAATTAGGCTCGTCCAGTATTGCCTTTCCTTTCATCGCTCAGCTCTGCATTCCTGATCTCTCCTTTATCGATCAAATAGGAAAGAAGAAGCACATGGTCTCTCGTGTAATTTATAAAAGTTCAATAGTGAACCCTTAAATTATTTGATTTGTTAGTTTATTTTAGGGAACTTCTATTCATACCTTTTAAAACAACACTTAGACCTCTTTCTTTTTTCAAGTTAGTATTGACTTTTTTAACATATATGAAATTACCAAAAAAACATATAAGAGTGAAAAAAAACAAGAGAATTCTGAATATACCTATTTTACAATAGCAAATATAAATTATTTTCATTTTTTGTCAATTTTTTATTTATTACAGGAAAACTCCATTTTGAAAATTGGAATAAGATGACTTATTTCTAACTTTTTTATTGTTAGAAATCACAATAAATAACATTATAAATTTTCATGTATCAATTGAAATGCTATAGAAGTTTTGATAAACTTCGTTTAGGATCTAAGGGAGAAAAATTATTCAATTGATGTTTGAATTTTTTTTGTGTTGATTTTAATATTTAGTGAGTTCCAAATCAAAAATGAAAAAAAAACATATTAATTTTAGGAGTGAATGAAAAAATTAATTTAAGTTGGATTTGTAATTATTAAGAATTTTTTGAGTTGTCTATAATAATTGAATGTTAGAATTGAAAAGAAATTAATGGATGGTAGTTTGATTGGAAATCTAATAACGATATATGAATTATGGCCATTTTCAGAAAACTAGAGAGGTCTAAATAACATTTTAAGTATTTGTAAAAGTGAAACGGATGTCTATTAAATAAAGAAGTCCAAATACTATTTTTGGAAGTATGAATAAAAGCTCTATTTTTTTTTAACGTACGCATAGGTATGTACGTTCTTGGTTCAACTGCAAATTTGCCCTAATAAATTCAGCATCATCGATATACAATGACTATGGCCACTGATAACCATTTTGGGATTCAGATATTCCTAAGAAATGAAGACGACTGGATTCTGATCATAGCTAGTGAAATAGCATTGATGGAGAAGAAGAAAAAAAGGCGCAAGGTCTAGGAATTTCAGAAGAGGCAAGATTTGCAGTTGAGGAGAAGTCCAGGTTTTCACCAGAAATCTGGGTACTTAAACAAGTTCGCAAAGAAGGTACTTAAACAGTTTTTAGGGGGGCATTTCGATGATCTAATTCATGGATTACGCAACGAAAACACTAATCACCTATTGTTGAACCAAAAGAAACTTCATTTGGTAATTCTTGATCTAGACCACACCCCCTGCTGAATACCACTTTCTTTTATGAGATGTCACCGAATGAAGAGTATCTGAAGACTGAATCCCAATCTGATCATTTTCTGCAACATGTTCACATTATGGATATTCCCAGCATGGAAGTGATGACAAAGCTCAGACCATATATTAGGGCATTCCTACAGGAAGCCAGTCAAAAGTTTGAGTTGTCCGTCCACGTACACTTTGGGTAGTCAAGACTATGCACTCCAAATGGCTAAGCTGCTTGATCCTGGAAATAAAATAATTGGGTGGTAGAGTCATATCACGTAATGATAGCACAGATATGCAGATCGAAAGGCTCTAGATGTCCTCTGTGTCTGACAATCTGTGGTTGTAATCCTTGATGATACAAAAGACGTGTGGAAAAATAACAACCAAGATACTGTAATAGTAAATTAGTAATGCCAAGGTACCATTACTTTAATCCTTTAGTGACTCTTGCTATTTCTGTATACCATGCTATTGAACCCAAATGGAACGACAACTAGTGCGTATTCAGATATACGCGATGTCAAGTAGTCACTCCGTTGTCGCAGACAAACTAATATAACTTACTCTTCTATTATAAGATGTATTTATTTTTCTAATAGTAATTCATATTAAGAACTAGCTTGCACAACATTTATTGATAAGTTAATTTTACATATATGCCTTTTTTTTATAGGTCGATTCCTTTTACATATGATGATACCTACTTCTTCCCTTCAGCTCTTAAGAAGAGATCAACACACATTTTCCCCAGCCTACAAAAAAGAAAAAAAATAGATAGTCACATTTCATATAGCAAGCAATATGCAAGTAAAGCAAGCAAAAAAATATTATACTGATAGCTTACTTGGGTCAATGGTGACGATTTGTGCCCTTCCTTGGTGATCACAGTCAGAATCCTTTTGGCCATTCTTTTGGTATTTCAGATTCATGGCGTAGGACGCCTTTGACCAAATGGATTCATCGTAGCATATTCCTGTTGGTCCTGTGGCTGAGCAATCGACCTCCTTGCAAATCTCATCGAAGGCACTCTTCAAAAGGCTTTTCTTAATATCTTTCTTCCCAATGCACCACTTCTTCCCGCTGTTGGCTCCTCCTACTGCTGCCCCAGGTGCAGGCATTCCTCCCGCCAGACTCCCTTGCTTTGGAATTCCACCTGCCGGACCTCCGAGGAGCGGCTTGTCTGGACGTGTAGCCTATATGACATCCGACATGTGTTTCAACAGTTAGAAAACGAGAGACGTGCATGCATGCATGGCATGTATATTTGAAGTACGTACCTCTTCAAAATGAAAATCAAGAACATATGGCAAAAAAAGACACAAGTAGAAAAAGAACACAGAGAGAGAGAGAGAGTGAGAGAGAGAGAGAGAAATGGATGAAAAATATATATGCATGGTTGATAGAGAACTCCTGAGAACTTACATAGTATGGCAGGCGTATGGCAAAAGCAATTGCCGCAAGCTGTAGGAGGAGAACAGACACAACGACGTACTTGGGAGCCATTTGAAGCTTTATATATTCTATAATATTATTAATCCTATTGTTTATGCTGTGCTGAAGAAATATGCAAGGGGGTCCGGCGGGAAATGCACCTGGTGGAGAGATTTGGGATGTGGTGTTGAATATATACTGTAGAATGAACTAAACAGTTTCTATTTACAGCTAATATCGATCATTGCTTCTTGTTTGGTATTGACCTAGACAAACAACCAAAATAAGCATCATGATGATCATGCAAGTATAGAAACAAGCATATATAGTAAAAGATAACAGAAATGCAAACAGATTATTCGTAACGGCAAATGGCAGCATCTAGAAATTCCTTTTTGTTATCGCAACTTGAGGAAAAATTAGAAAAGCTTGTAGAAAAATAATTTGTTATAATTGAAAAAATAAAGTGATCGAATTCGATCAATTGAAATAAGCAGACACCAAACGACGAAATTAATCGAGCATATACTTGCTGAAGAAGAATGAATATGATATTATTGTAAAAAACGGACCATATAGTTCGCTTGAAAATTTAAACAGTAAATTTTTTATCATTTTAGTATATCAAATTATCAACTCTACAAACTCTATAGTTACGATAGTAATAAATCTTGTCGGATGGAAAGGCAAACTCTTGACCATGCTTGACGCCTGCAAATTGTTCATGAAGTTTATCAGCCTTCTGTTTCATATCGTCACTGTTTATCTTTGGTCCTCGTTGATCGAAGCACCATATCATACTTGGTTTAGATTGTTGAAAGTTAATAAAAATAAGACAGAACAAGTCTTGTTAAACATGGTGACCGCATTGATCTCTACCCGTTTAAAATTAAT
The DNA here is from genome assembly GCF_933775445.1 of Argentina anserina. NCBI lineage: Eukaryota > Viridiplantae > Streptophyta > Magnoliopsida > Rosales > Rosaceae > Argentina > Argentina anserina. The sequence continues at coordinate 3,608,436 of NC_065873.1, read as the reverse complement.
GCCTAAGCCACAGCCATGGCATCAACAAAGATGACGGTATAAAGTTATAAACGGAAGCAAGCTTCCTGGCCTCCTGGGACCTAAAGCCGGAGGAAGCTCTTGAATCACAATATCACATCACTAGTTTAAGACTAGTTCTACAGTTCTACCCGTGGCAAACTCGTATATGGAACTTTTCTTTTCGCAGGCGATTATCATGGGCATTTGAAACCAGGCTAGGAAATGTAATAATATGAGGTAATCTACTACAATCTACCAGCGGCTACTAGAAACGTCATTAAGCTGTTGCAGGAGAATTCACTGTGAAGAATACGAAAACAAATCTGACGGTACTCTGATGATCTACTCATTGATGTCTGATCTCAGAGACTGAATGAGTAGCTCACAATGACACTAATAGTTGGAAAACATTGAGGACTTACTCAGAACTTTCAAACTCACAGTGAAATGAGTGTAGTAATCAGCTCCATTCACTAATGTTTTCTCCCTATTTGTAAGGGTTCACAATTAGCTAGTCATATCAAGGATAATCTATCACCTTCATAAAGACTCCTGTAACAATCAACGTGTACAAACAGGACATGACAAAATTGCCCGAATGTGATGTGATCAGTACTGATCACCGTGATACCTCTGCATAAGTTTATCAGTGGAGAATGACTAAATGTTGGCATATCCTTACTTAAAGGAAACAAAAAGCATATATCAATCTACACGAATATGACTTCAAATTTTGCACACGGGGTGGTTTCGACTTGACTTCTAAAATCAGCATCCCCTTTAAATCTGAAGGTATATAAAGCCTGCCTCTGTGTCAGACCAACAGGATAAATTCTATAAATTTTTAAGTTATCACCTCCTCTCAGGACATCAGGTCTTTCTTGTTTCCAGATAGGCACATGCTTCTGAGATTGGAATTTTCTGAGCACCAAAGACTGGAAGGCCTCAAGAGTCAAATTGTCCGACCTGCTTGGCAAAATCAGATATAAGAATTGTAGGGGACATCCAATCATGCAAGGAGATGAAAGTACTTTCATATGTTCAGGTTCTAAGAAATAAAGTTACCTTATGAAGATGGATTCCATCTCGAATCTCCCTCTTTCTCTTACATATAAGTGATACACGACCCCTGAGCCTCTGGTGCACTTACAAGGTCGTCTTTTAAATTCTAGGTTACTTTCTTCTTTCTCTCGAATCTTTGTTGCCAAGTGAATGCAAAGACGGCATGATGAATGTACTGCTGCCATGTCCACAAGGGCCTTGAAAGAATCAGATGGCCCCTCATACTTCCATCTAATAATCAGATATCTCAACATGTTAGCATCTTCATAAAGACACAAACTCTAAAACTAGCAACACTACAACATATTCCCAAGGAAGAAAAGTAATGTAAATAATAAATCACCCTCATTCTTCGTTATAACATACACAGAAGGATTGGAGATGATTGTTTTAATTAGAAAGTAACAAAATACCTCAGTGACTGATTATATGCTTCAGGATTATCTGCAAGTTCTTTCATGGTTTTGGCAACGTTCTCAACATCACTTATCTCCTTTATATATAAAAAAGAACCGGGACCAGGAGAATAATCTTCAATATTTGGAGGACCAACAACTACAGGTATTGTTCCTGAGTATATATCACAACATCCACCATCAGTATATTTTGCCAAACATAACTATGTATATCAGATATTTTTTAGGCCTCTGCAATGCATTTCCTTCCCTTGTGTAGTAAATTGTTCTCATGTAAAATATAAAATACAGAAATCTTGAGGCTAAACGTTGCAAACTTAAAGATGAAAGCATATGCTAATACTAATTTATCCATATTGTAGTGTCATGTTTGTGTGCAAATGTCACCCAAGACTTTTAACATGAGATGCCAGTGGCATTTCTTTGAGTTCTCCACTATTTTGGTGTCCCAAAAATTCCTTAGCAACTACAAAATCAGCATGAGAGAGAGAGAGAGAGAGAGAGAGAGAGAGAAAGAGAGAGAGAGTAGTTTCATACCAGCAACTAGAGATTGAAAGAACTTCTCAGTTACATAATCCTCCTCATTGGAATTCTCAAATGCCAAACTGAACTTATAGCGCTTCAGAGTTTGAACTTTGTCCACTGCAATATTGTTTGAAGGAATTAAATTAATTATAGTACAAAAACCCTAAGAAGAATAAAATTAGACTAAGAGGCCAGATAAAATCCATCAACAAGTTATAAAAACCAAGCCATGCCTACATCCACACCATGCATGAAAGTATATTGTAATCCTCCAAGCATGTACCTTTCTCTGCTCACTGTTTATCACTCCAATCTCCATTGTCGAGAGTTACATGTATAGCTAAAAGAATGGGCCTATGTAGTTGTCTTCTTAAAGAGTAAACAACATGCATATATTATAAATCAGCAAGATTCATCACCATTTAGTAGTCACTACTATGTGTCATCTTCTAGCAAAAGATTGTGACATGTATCTTCTTTTGCTTTTCCAAAGGATTTTTAATCAAGATCCTTAATTGTTTAACCAATAAAAGGAAAACCAAGTATAAAACAGAACTGCAATACAAATCAGACCTACCACACATTTTGGAAGAAAAAAAAAAAAGGAAAAAAAATGAAGGTAATCCAATTCAATTCCAAAAAACAAGAAAGCAATTCAAGGCATATCACTCAATTCAGGTATCTTGCCACCTTGAAGGAAGATTAACTGATGAATAAGATAATTGTTCATGAGATGAACAATCTTTTCCTTGGAAAGCCACACTTACAACTTTTCATGTCCTTGAAGCCAGGAAAACAGCTTAAATGAATTAAAAGTCCAGCGCAACCCAAAAAAAAGTCTGTTAATCTATGTCCATCCAAATCTAGCCAGTATTATCTACAAAGCCAACACAGACCATTGTTTGTAGTAAACCCATGGCCTTCCCCCAAGCAAGCAATCAAGTTAAGGATACAGATTCTGGTGATGCAGCTTATTTGAACTCTACGCACCTTTTCCGTCACGGTTTCTGTGGCAACCGCCATAAGAATCTATCTTGATGTTAGTCTTCATAAGTGCTTCGAGAGCTTGTAAACGGAAGTTGCGAGCACCGCAATTGGAAATAAACGCAGCAGCCAGGGCTTTCTCAGTCTTAGGCAGGATAGGTGCCATGATATCGTACTCAGCCCAAGAAAAATATCCAACAGGAACATCCGATGAGAGACTAGTCGTCATAACAATATTATAACCCTTCCTATTACACAGAAAAAAAAAACAACTATTAGTCCAACCAAAAAGGTTTGTAATGAATGAATTTCTCAATCTAGGAGGATTGACTATTCCCACTGCCAGAAGGGAGAGAACCCGGAAAGGTAGAAGGACCATCAGCCATGTAATTAAGAAATGACTTAGTAGGTAAATCTAAATGACTGCATGATATATAGTAAGACCCACCAACAAACTAGAGCTTATATATGATAAACACAATTCCAGGTCTTTCCTGTATCTATGCAGCACAAACAGCACATGAACATCTTGTGAGTTATACAGACAGTGCAGCACATGAACATCTTCTAAGTTGTACTCAGACCGTAATGAATAAAAAGAGCTGGACACTTAATGAAATGAGGACTGTACTAAATATCTATCTGCTAATTTATTTCCTCCTATAGTTTGATGATTCATTTAAACTCATTAAAAATATTCTAAAGCTAATGAAAGTAATTCGAAAACAGCACGTAAAAGAAATTTATTATGACTTATGAGCATCTAGACAGATTATTGGATATTTGACACACGTTGGGTAAAATATATTTTTTTAAGCTTTAAAAATATTACACATTTTAGAAGAAACGAAACCCTACAAAATCTAAAATCAGTTATAGCAGATTCGCTATGAAACTTTCCTGTTATGAAGGGGAGATAAGTTTATATGAAAAAAGAATGATTCAACAAAGCCATTTTAAATCATGCTTACCCACCGTCTTGCGTTATCAATATTGTTCTCTGCATAGTATTGAGCTGATTCCATGGATCGTAGAACACTAGATGTCCCATCTTCATGGCCTAACCCAAAAGAGGCATCAGGTTTTCTGCCAGAATCGCCTCCAAACTGGCATCCAACAGAACAATATTTCCAGTCCTGTGCAGAAGTGGACCAAAAAGAATTAAAGGAAAAGGACAAGAAATGAAAATATTGAAGCAGAAATATCCCAAGGCACCACAATAAAATCCCCCTGAAAATACAATGTATCAAACCCCAGTGAGAGGCCCAATTCAAACACCGCACATGGTTTGTTTTTAAGGATGGTCTTTGTGACTCAGAAGGAGAAAAGTCGATTTCACCAACAAAATACAATATTGTCACTTCATTAAGAGTAGTGTAGTTTAGGCTTGAATAGGGGTTTTATCTCCCGCTTTACCAAACATGTGGTTTGTATCGGAGTTTTTCTCCTGCATGACTACCAGTAGTTGTAGGCTTCGGTCGTATGGGCGACTTTCCAACTAGAATATATCCATTTCCCTCGGGAAAAAAAATATCATACTGTCACTAGTTGACAAAGTGTGCCCACTGCACAAACTTCTCCATTTCTCAAGTCACTATTATATCCAAATCTCTCGTTCTTTTACCTTAATAATGCTTAAAACATAGCCTTTGACCCAATAACCTAATAATCTAGGTCCGATCATAGCAGCACCACACTATACAAGGTAAAATTTGGGCAAGACTAAGCTTAGTTTGGCATAAAGGTTTTGGGTCAAATCATCACTTATAATTACGATTATTAACTGTTCGGTAAGTTTCTCATATGGAGCATATATATATTTAGTTTTAAAGACCACGATTTTAAAAAGCAAGCAAGATGCTGTTTTTATAAAACCAAGAAATCCATATTTGAGTTTTTCTGTTGACTTCAATCTGAAACTAAGCCTAACACAATGCAATTACAACACCAATATCATCCTCGTCATCAATACCTTAAGCAGTGTAATAAGAACTAGGAAAGACTAACATAGCTTCGAGAAAGAAAAAATCGAACCTTCTTTTTCAGCTTTCGTTTTATAAACAAGAATACATATAATCTAATAGCCGATTTTCCTCTCCATTCTCGAACTCAATAAGAAAAACAAGAACTTGCAGACAACATGATCATAAACACCAGACCACATAATCAATCCGAAAAGTCAGAAGCAAAATAAGCAACACAAGACACATACCTTCTCATCTCCAGAAACCAAAACAGGCTCCTTTCCGAAATCTCTGGAATACTCAACACCATCCTCTCTCTCCAACCATTCCTCACAGCTCAGCAGGCCCAAATCACCACCAACAACCAGGCCCAAATCCTCACGACGACCACCACCACCACCAGCCACCACCGAACTCGGCGAGAACAGCTCCGTCCACGAATCCACCAAAGCAGCTTTGTTCGCCAAATCAAGCTTGCCCAGAAACGAGATCTCCGCAACGACCACAAGGAATACAACGAAGGGCATAAGATTGGACCATCGCCGCTTGTTCGCCGGTGAGGCGCCTGCGCCGGCGCCGGAGACCGGCAGGGCTTCGTGGGTGCCGGCGGTTCTGGAGCCTCGGTGGAATGAAAACACGCCCATCAAGAAATGGGTCTCTCTCTCTCTCTCTCTCTCTCTCTCTCTCTCTCTCTCTCTCTCTCTCTGTCTCTCGTGGATCGGGTTTGATTTGGAGAAAGAGAGAGGAGTTTTAGAAGAGAAGAAGCATTATGGGGTTTGATATATGTGTTGGTTTGCTTTGGGTGGAAGTCAACAAGGTGGAAGGAAGAGTCGGAGGAAGAGAAATGGGGGTGTTCGTGTTTGGGAGGAGAGGGAGGGAATAGTGGGGTTGGACGAAGAATAGAAAGTTGGAAACTTTGAAGGTGGAGTGGGGTCAACGATACTCCTCCATATCTATAAACCTCGGCCATTTGAATATTTGGTTCATGTTTTTTTGGGGCTGCTATGCACCTCTGTTTAAAGTTTTTTTTTTTCTTGTGTTTTTTCTAAAGAACAAGTGCTTTAGTTACATTGAGTTTGGTACGTGGAAATGAAAGTGGTTTATTTGTCTTTTTTATGTGAAGGGAAAAGTTTAGGGAACTAAGACATTTCCAAAGCTTTTCGTTTTTCATGTTTGGTAATGTAAGGAAAATCATTGAGAAAGTTAGTTATTGATATTACGAGATATTATATTGTGAGTAACAAATGCAAATAAAGAAGTAGGGGAAAAATGTTTTCTTTGGATTTTGGAAGAAAACAGTTTCCCATTTTATTTTTCTTAAGTCTCTAGTGTTTATTTTCCAATGCCCATAATTGTTGCCAAAACCAATGTTTATTGAGATGGATCAAATTTTGTTGGTTGTGTAGGACTATACAATTTATGTTTGTGTTCTAAAAGCAGCGGGTGTCATAGTCGATACTCGAATACCTGATTCGTTAACTTGAAGTCAATAACTAACCCATCTGTTCCATAATTCCATTAGCGCTGAGGATAACAGCTCTAACTCGCTAATGAAATACGCAACATTAACAAATTATTATAGACCGAGTAAAGGAACTCTTGTGTCGAGAAAATTGTGTTTATACTTTTACATTTATAATTCCATAACTTTTTTACTCATCTGAGGTTGGTTAAGAGTGGTGGAAAATTACATCATGAAAGGAATGGTGGAAATGGTGGAAGATTGCATCATGAAAAGTGGTAGTGTTTAACAACAAGAGCATATGGAAGCACTTGATTTCTTATCATTGCATAGTCATACTGCATTCTTCAAAATTTTAACAATTCATATTTGCCAAAGCAAATTGATTAATTTCAATTTAACAATTCTGCTGGAGACAATACAGTTGTCTTAAAATACAGTGATAACAATCAGTTCTCCAAGTATATATAATAAGAAACCAAATTCTCACTATTAATTAAATAATAATATATTTTTACGCCTCCAGATCTCTCACTCACTACTTAATGCAAGCATTTGAGGATGGAGAGAACATAATTGGCATCCCATGACAACCACAAAATTCAAAACCGCCAAAGAAAACATTTGCATTCCAAGTCTTTTCTTCTATTTTAACAGCACTTCTACTTGAAATGCATAAACTACAACAAAACTGGCAAAGGTGATGGCAAATGACAGAGAAAGCCATCTCAAAAGCTGCTACTATTTATCTACTATATGTACTCCCTATATCTAACATACCATCATACTCTGGATCATTTGCACGACTGATACATCATTTCTTTCCTAGTCTTTTGAGTTTGGATAGCATTATGTCAAATAGCAGAGAATGGAAAGAATAACTGAATAAGACTATCTCCAATTTGTTCCGTTCTATCAGTATCTACCTGTTAGACTCCAGTACTGAGTTGCAACCCAGCTATTAGGGTGCTCCAGTAGCAATTGATGCTGCCCTTGTTCTTCTCTTCCAGAAGGAGCATGACAGGCCACTGAAACTACTTCTGTATCAAGATTTCCCAAAGGTACAAGCTGGAAAACAAATTAAAAAAAATAAAAACTAATAAATACCAATTAAAGAATTAACAAATACCCCCGACAACCAAAACAAAATATAATCACGTTAGCTAAGTTATGATAAGTGCAGCAGTAAAAAATACTATTCTTTTGGTGGTAATTATGGACATTACTTGATCATTGCTGGAAGCATCGGTTGAAGCCCTTTTAAGCCTCTTTGGCATAAATTCACAACTTGGCTTCCTTATATGGTCCTCATCCACAAAATTCTGACCCGAAACTTCTGTGATATATTAAAAATAAAAGAAACTTAATAAAGCCTTTGTTCTTTTTCTTTTTGGTTAGAAGAAACTTAATAAAGCTCACAACAGTGCAATTGTAAATATGCTGTGCACTGAACTATATAAACTGACACCAGAGGCACCTAGGCTAAAGTGAAAAAAGAAGAGAAAGCAAAAAACAAAGATAGATAATATAATCATATTTGATTAGAAGAAATATTACACGGAACTGGATATGAAATCTACTTAGATGAACTCCTATGCGACCACCAACAAAAAAGAACCCATCGTGAAAAAAAAAACTCAAAAGCAACAATAAAAACCAACAGAAAAGTAATCTTTCACATGTTAACTTTGAAAAAATTAAAATCAGTTTTAAATTTACTAAATGTTACCATTTTGAGAGAGAGACATGGCATACAGAGAAACTAATGTAAAATAATTATACAATTACATAATTATGAACTAAAGTCTGCCTTAAGGCATTTAGCAATTACCAAACGCTTAATAATTCTAGTAAGATTGGAAAGATCGATTATTATGCTAAGTTCCCCGATAGGTACAGTAGCTGGGTTTAAAAAGAAATGGAGCAAGTTCAGATGAACATCTTTCTATCAGCTATACTCTATCCAAATAAAACCTCCTACTTTTGTGTATGTACGTGGACAGGAGAGGTTTGCATGTTGCGTAAGCAACTTACAAAGCATGGAAGAGAAGGCATTAATCCTTAAAACATTAACAGATAAATTTGCACAGACAAGGAAAGTCAGAGACTCAAGAGTTACCTTCAGTACTGTCAACTGAATCCTGATGACATGCAGGGTTCTGCTCTGAAGTTTTTGCGATTACACCCAAATGTTCTGAGGTTGCATTCCTTCTTAACTGGGTGTCCTTATGACGAGACAGAATATGCTCCATTCGCAGCCTTACCAGAGTACTATTAGAATCAGCAGTGCTTTCTATCAGAGTTCCATTATTCGGAGAGATCAACTTCTGAGAATGGCTATCCTGAACAACATTGAACTGAAAACAATCCAAAAGATAAGTATTACAGGAAGAAGCGAAAGGAATAAGATTACAATATAACATATGTCCTCACACAGACAATAATTAAATATACCAGATTTGACTCCCTCACCTGGTCAGAAGAGTTATATGTCTTGAAAGGAAACTCATGTGATGGATTTGTCCCCTTAACATATATTTGTGGATAGCTGTCCTGCAATCTCCTGGACTGGTACAATTTATTTACAAACGATGCTTCTAAGGAATTTATATACGATCTATGTTTCTCATTTGTCCAGTCTATGGATGTGTCCTGAAATATAAAATCACTATCAAGTGAACAAAAGGAATAATGGAGCTTCATTTAGATCCTGAGGAAAATTTCAAATTGTAAAGTAAAAGAAAGCATAAAATAAAAATTTCCTAGATTTCTTTTTGAATTTAACATTCCAAGTTGAAAATCGTCCATTGTAGTGGGTAACGATGATACGTTTTGTTTTTTCATATCATTCAAAGGCAAGCAGATGGAAGAGGTGTTTGGCTCAAACAAATAGCAAAAAGAAAAATGCTAGGCTTCTGGATTAGAAGGTATAGACTAGAAACTGCAGGAATTGTATAACATAAAATACTGTGAGAAAACAATTAACAGAGAGCGAGGAGATACTTGGACGTCTATATGAAGCCTAAATCCTAAATTACAGTGCGTGCATTAATCAGAAACCAAGATGCAAGTCATGAAAACCTCAGATAATAGCCTTCCCGTAAGTAACAATTTCTATCAAACAATTAACTCAATCAGGCACTGTACGTCATAGTATCATGATCATTGTCATTCTCTGACACTGGAAACGAGCAAGTCATCTCCAACACCAGAAACAAATTAATTTGATCATCATATTCTGAAATACCGGTAAAACATGATCTTCTGTAACACTTACTATAGAACTTTATATTGATCCTAGATCATTCATTTTAGCTGCCACATTGTTACCAATATATCCATTTTCCAGCAACCGCAGAGCAAATTCATTTTGAACTCTGAACTCTAGAAGTCACTGATTGGAACAACACCAACATAGAAGTGCACTGAACAGAAGCCAAAACAGCGAAAACAGACAAATGGTACCATCATGATTGATTGATAGGTTAGCTAGCTAGCTATCGTGCCGATAAGGAAGCCAAAAAGATTTTTTATTTTATTTTATATAATTTGATACCATCATGGTTCTGGGACACGTACTACACAAAATTCAATTCTTGAACTCAAATTCCCTTGCATAAAATCTGAAACTCAACAAAAGAGTCAACAGAAAACCATATACACCACTACGAGTCTCTGAATCCATTCCAAAAGTATCTTCATGACTATTCGATCCACATAAATCAAAACAGAAATCATTTCTATCTCATCCAAAATTACATAGAGAAATTACAATCCTCTATCAAATTACACCACCAGAGAAATGAGATCTCCTTCACTAAATCCAGCATCTTTTTCTATAAAAAAACATAAAAATAATCAAAGCTGAACAGAAAATAAATTTTGATTTAAAAAAAAATACATGCAAAGAACAAAAGCGCCATCAGAGCATTCAAATCACAATGTATTCAAATTAATAATAGTTTTGATAATTACTTGACGGAAAACTCAAAATCAAAGATTTACCGGCGTTGCATGCGCGCGATTCTCTAGAGCAACAGACGGCGCCGAGTTGGAGATGACGGTGCGAGCCAACTCGCTTCTGTACTCGGATCCCGGATTCGGCGCCGGGTTTGGAGGAACATCCATTGCAGCTTCTCTCTCGGTGTGTTTTAACACAATAATGCAACACGGTGCGTTTTGAGATATTTTCTCTGGAGATTTTGGCTGGGTTTCGGTTGGAAGAATAATATGCGAGAAGAAAAGAAAGAAGCTCCCGCTTTTGTTTTTGTTGTTGAAATAAAAAGGTGCCACATGGCGTGCCTTTTCCACGTGTCTACATTTGCCACGTCGGCTATGCAAAATATCAGGTCCGATCGAGGTCATCCAGATATTTTCTATTTTGAAAAGGAAAGGGAATATCCGGCGGGGAGAGAGTGTGTTTGAAACGGAGCTTGAAAAGGAAAAATATCTGTGAAATTACGACGAGCGACGGACGCGTGGTTCCCCCCGTTATCGTGTCGTCCAGTTATCGGATGATAGCTGAAGAAGGTTATAGAAAGCTCTCATTGAGCCACCTGATATTTTTGATGAAAAAGATCCATGATATTTTCAGGAAACAAAACTAGAAATTTCTTGTAACGACCCTAAAATTTCGAGCCTAAAAACTCAAAATTTCAAAGTCGTTAAACACAAAATAATCTCAATAAATCGAAATCATTTAAGTGCACAGCGGATCATCACTGAGTTATCAATACAACTCAGAAAACCAATTATTACAACCCAAATTTATAATTTACATTACGTAAGTTGGAATGTAATAATTCTCAAAATCTCTCACAAAATAGTCACACAAAATCCTCACACAAGCTGGAGGTAAATCACTTCAAGTCCTCTGAGCGGTCCGTCAATTCCCGCAATCTACACCTGCGGAGTCATCCACTACACCATCGAATTGGTGCACCAGGATTGTAAACACAAACCCGGTAAGCTTATAGCTCGTATGAGTAAAATCACAATACAGTTCGCATATCAATATATACGAAAGATCACAAAACAACAAATATAAATGCCCTCATGAGTCAATAGTCAGCCCATCTGGTTGACCCAAGAAATATGAAATAAAACGCTCATGAGGAAATTAAGTAACCCTTCTGGTTACCCAATGCATTTATAATACGGGTACCAAGAACGCTGGTACACATCTGTTACCCCTCTCGTAATACACCGCTGATATTGGATAGCCACCTACTACCCAACATCCAAAACAATATGAGTACCCATGAGCAGATAACCACCCGTTACCTCACATGCAGTACTACTCTGATATTGGATAACCACCCGCTACCCAACATCCAAAACAATCTGAGTACTCATGAGTAGATAACCACCCGTTACCTCACATGAAGTACTATGGTGATATTGGGTAACCACCCGCTACCCAACATCCAAAATAATCTGAGTACTCATGAGTAGATAACCACCCGTTACCTCACATGAAGTACTATGGTGATATTGGGTAACCACCCGCTACCCAACATCCAAAACAATCTGAGTACTCATGAGTAGATAACCACCCGTTACCTCACATGAAGTACTATGGCTGACAGACTAGAGCTCTAACTGTATCGTAACTTTCGCCCGGCCAAAGGCTAGGTTCCGACTTGCCAAACACGTACAATAATCTCACATCATATTGTACCAATCACGTCCGAAGACAAATCAACATTTTAACAATCTCAATGTTAAAAATCACGTACAATAATCTCACATCACATTGTACGTTTTAAAACTTTCACGATATAACCATAATAAAATCATAACAGTATATTATATAGCAAACTATATATATTCGTATTTATTTACCATTTATACAATATATACATAGTCCACTATATCCTATACATGTCATATTTCATAAACACCTGAAAATTACGTACGATAATCTCACATCATATCGTACCATTTGAATCACATACACATGCCAAATTTTTCTGTCACTGAAATGACTATTTTTAATGAATTAATAACAGTACGTAATTTAATGAACTATATATATATATATGTACTTATTACCATTATACTGTATATATGTAGTCCACTAAATTATATACATGTTGTAATTCATTTAATAAACACACTTGCAAAATGTTGAATCACCACGAGCGTAGATTCGTAATTCAGTGAGATTTTACTCACCTTATCGCCTCGAGCGTAATTCCACAATTCCCGATGATAATTCCTTTCCTCGATTTAATGATCACCTTGAAATGATAAGACAAGAATTTAGAAACGTTTCGTAAACCTTTAAATGCCGACACAGTAATAATCGGTTACTGTTCAGCAATTTTCGGTTTTACGAAATTATTGTTCAGTGTTACTGTTCTCTGTTACTATTCACGGTTACTGTACAAATATACGATTTATACGTATTTCTGTATGTATAAATATTATATACGTATTTCTGTATGTATAAATACTATATACATATTTATGTACGTATAAATATTATATACGTATTTCTGTACGTATAAATATAAATACGTATTTCTGTACGTATAAATATTAATACGTATTTCTGTACGTATAAATATTATATACGTATTTCTGTACGTATAAATATTAATACATATTTCTGTACGTATAAATATTAATACGTATTTCTGTACGTATACGTACGATTTAAATGTAAATACAAATTCAGTAAATAAAATTTACTAAATTACCCTTTTACAAAATTACTTTTTACATTTACTGAAAGTAATTTATATTTACATTTACCGAAGGTAAAATTTAATTACATTTACTGTAGTAATTAAAAATTACATTTACATTTACCGTACACAGTAAATTACCAAAATACCCTTCTGTCAAAACTGTCCACACCGCCGCACGTGGCGGCGCGTGTGGCAAACGCGCCACCTCCGGCGGGCCGCGCGTGGGGCCCACGCGCCGAGGCTAACCACGGCGCGTATCACGCCACCGCCGCCTCCAAAACCACCCTCTTCCTTCCCTCTGCCTTCCCACGGCCTCACACCGTGCCTAGCCCCCTCTACTCGCCCACACGCGCCGCCTAAGGCGGCGGTGCTCACCAATTCCTCCCCTCCTCCGATCCTACTCCAAAATCATTCCAAAACATCCACAATTCATCAACAAACACACACAACCAGTAATCACATCCATCCATACCTTGATCGAAGCTAGAACCTCCGATTTGGCCTCGGAAAAGGCTTGGATCGCCGGTGAAATTCAAATCCTTGGAGAGAACTCGGATTCGATGAAGTTTGGCCTCCAAGTCGAAGGCAGAGATCACCATGGCTAGGATCGGCGTAGGGAGTCCTCCTCCGTGCTCGTGCGTCGCTGGAGGTGATGGCTCGATCGGACCGACTGCGTTCGGTCCCTGTGGATCGCGCCGAGCTTCACGGCGTTGCTGGAGACCGTGCCTTGCTCGGAGGATGTTTGTGTCGTGGTCGTGAGGCTGCTGAGGTCGGCGGTGAGGAGCACCTCCCTCGGAGGAGGAAGATCGGATGCAAGCCGAGAGGGAGGAGAAAGGGTCAGGAGAGAGAGAACCGAGAGAGAGAGAGAGAGAGAGAGAGAGAGAGAGAGAGAGAGAGAGAGAGAGAGAAAGAGGGAGGCGGAGAGGGTGAGGGTTTCCAAAAGTGGAAACCCTAATCACAAAACATTCTATTTATACTCGTTTCCAAATCGGAAACTAACTTCCGACGTTAATAACTTTTACGTCCGACGTCCGATTCGAACGTGTCACATGTCCACGCACTCGTATCGACGAGCTCTACAACTTTTGTGAAGGAAGTTTTCGCAACCGATCGACGGAATAAAAGTCGATATAAACGTTACGGAAATGTAACGTTTTTCAATTTAAACGTTCCGAGAACGTTTCCGTTTCTCGTTTACTAACGTCGCAACCAAATACGTTCATTCTAATAAAATTCAAAATTTTATAGAATTCCAAATCAAACTAACATTGTTTAAAATTTAGGGTTATTACATTTCTAAAATAAAATGGCAAGATATTCTTGGATGGAAGTTGTTAATTAAATGAGCGTCGAGAGTGTCATTTCATACGACCAAAAATCAAAATGGAGATAGTGACGTGAAATTAGACTATAAACGTTATAATGTTATTTCCTTAGTAATGTTAAAATTTCATAAAGATCGAATATTGACGTTATTTGTCTAGAAAGCAATGTTGGAGCTAGCATTATAATCCAGACATGGAATTTACTTTAAATCAACAATGAGAAAGAGAAAGCTTTACAAGTCAAAGGATTAATTCCTCCTATGATACCTGAAGTATGGTTACTTGGACAATTAAGTTCTCATTTGTAAGCCATTTTGGTACCTCTATCAATTTTGATCATATTTTTAGGGTTATTTTCGTCATTCTAGCCTTAAACTAATTAAATTCACATTTTTCTTCATTTCTTCCTATAATTGTGACATCTTTGGAGATAATTAAATTGATATATCTACTCCACTTAACATCTATTTCGCATATATCAAAAATAATTTTTTTTATATACTTATTGTATCCTAATTATTTTTTGCAACGGAAATAAATTGTCTTTATGCAATTGTAATTTTTTATTAAAATATATATTTTAAATTACTTATAATTAAAATTATTTTAGATTGATAGCTATATTATGAAAAATTATATACGTAAATCATCACAAATACTAAGTGAATGAGTTATCAAATTTTTAGTGATAATTTAAATACAATTTGAAGATATTATGAAAAAATGAAGTAAAGTAGAGATAAGATGACAGAAATACTCCTGAAAATATGGTCAAAATTGACATAAGTACCAAAATGGCCTAAATTTGAGAACTTTAAGTACCAAATTGTCACATCATGTACCAAATTGTCCAAGTAGCCAAACATCAGGTACCATAGGAGTAATTTACCCATTTGTCAAAATTAATTCGAAATTAGTAAACATAAGATCAAATACAGAATTGTATTATCTGCAGGAAGGAGATGATTCCCGAACCGCACAGGCAACCAATTGTGCCCACTGCTTTAATCTCATCTTCACCACCTCTGCATCATCCCTTTCTGCAAAAACAGACACATAAATCAAGTTTTTGATTTAGTTGCGAGTTCGGATCAAGGGGGGAAGAGTAAAAGTTTTTAATCTTGTTAGCCCACCTGTTAAGTTGTTACTGAATTGCTGCTTACGTAAAGTATGGTAAGACTCCAATGCAGGTAAGGCGCGGCGGAGTTTAGCGTCGATTTCCTGGGAATCAAATCCGAATCCCAGCTCAATGCAGGCTTTCAGTTCCTCCAAGTCATCATGCGAAAGGCTTCTGCTGCGGTTGACACTCCGCGTGCCCCAATTGCACTTCTGACGCTGCCATGCCTCCTCACGGAGTATGTCCGGCGACCATGAGTTCTGCTTACAGAGAGGTAGAGGCGGCGGTGCATGAGGATCTGTCATGAACTTTCCGTCAATATCAGTGCGTTGATTTTCCTAGTTATATCAGGGGAAGTTAACGTGGGGGCTTTGTTGTAGATACAAGGTTTGGTGGGATTGCCACCTCAGAGCAGGACTATTTTAAGCAAATAAACATCTGTAACACAAAAACTACTTGGATAATTGGTTATCTTTTCCTTTTCTCATGATCTCAAAGTGAAGCAAGGTGACTGGAAACTAGCTGGAAAATTCTGAATGAGTCACAATTGAAGTGGAAGCCAAATCATCAACAGCTAATATTGTTAGTCGCTGGCTTCCCTTCACATTCAAGCTATCAGTTGGTTGCAGTTGGAGCCTCTTGTATATTTTTTTTTCTTCTGATCTGCGCCTCTCACATTTGACAACACCACAACTGTTTCTACTGATTCCAATTTTTCACCAATAATCCCCACAAGAGCAAGTTCCATCTTTGAAATGGTGGAAGCGTTTTGAATCCCTCACAATGATCTCCCGCTCTGTAATTACTGATAAGAGTTTCGTCACATTGTGGCAATCACCGCAAACCCTCAGGTTTTTGAAGATTTGAATGGGGGTTTTAGGAGGAGTGCTAATGAGTCCAAAAGCAATTGCCAATCTCTCGCTATGACTTGTGAGGATATGCTCCTTCTCGTCATCCTCAACATCCTGCAACACAAAGCTGAAGTCAGGAACATAACCAAGGCTCTTCATTTTCTCAGTTAATTCCCTCAACTTTTGGTATATCTGTTCGCATAGTGGGTGCGTTTGGTTTCCAGTGTAAAAGACATCAACTTTATTGTTAACTTCTATTGAGCTCCACCCGGGAGTTTTCCTCAGTCCTCGGTCTCTAGCCATAGATCTCACTTTATCCACACCTTCCCATTTCCCGGATGTTGCGTATAAATTTGATAACAAAACATAGTAGCCCACATTCTCTGAATCAACTTCAAACAAACCTTCTGAAGCAATTTTCCCCAATTCAGCATTCCCATGAATTCTACAAGCACCAAGTAGTGCCCCCCAGACAGAAGCATCAGGCTGTACAGACATTGACTTAATAAAACTATATGCCTTGTCTAAATGCCCGGCTCTTCCAAGCAAATCTACCATGCAACCGTAGTGCTTCAAACCAGGTTTGATTCCATACTCTTTCTGCATCATATGGAAGTACAATTCACCCTCATTGACCAAACCTGAATGGCTACAAGCTGCCAGTAGAGATACAAATGTTACCTCATCTGGCCTAACCCCCTCATCTATCATATCTTTGAATAGCTTCACAGCTTTCCCACCATGCCCATGAACTCCAAGACAGGAAATCATGGCATTCCAAGCGACTGAACATCTGGGCGCTTGGTAGAATAACGACAATGCATCATCTAACCTCCCACATTTTCCATACATGTCAATCAGGCATGTACCCACAAATACATCTAGGTAATCACGATTCTTGATCACCCGCCCATGAATTGTCATCCCTTGTCGCAAGGCCCCTAAATGACTATATGCTGGTAGAATGCTAACCCAGGTTCCTTGGTTTGGAATTATTTCTGTGCACTCTTGCATCATAGTGTACACTTCATTTGCCTCACTTGCAAGGCCATTTTGAGTGTAACCTGTGATTAAAGCATTCCATGAAACCACATCCTTGACAGGAAGTCCTTCAAAAACTGTACGTGCAGAATCAATAGCACCCAACTTTGCATACATGTCCACAACTGCATTTCCAATAATAACATCTTTCTTGAACCCATCTCTCCTCAAAATGAATCCATGAATGGACCTACCCATTTCAGCATCACTTAATTGAGCTGTAATTGAAGCCAAACTCACTAGTGTTAACGAATCAGGCTTAACACCGGACAGTTGCATCCTGTTGAAGAATCCAAGCGCAGCCATTGGCTCGTCATTCTGCTCATGTGCAGCAATTATCGAGTTCCAGGACACCAAATCTCTTACCTGCATTTCAGAAAAAACCGTCTGTGCATGTCCCAATCGACCAAATTTAGCATACATGTTAATCAAGGCATTGCATACAAACAGGTCAACCTCTAGTCCATGCTTTATTACATACAAATGAATAAGAATCCCACTCAAGGAATCATCTGATTGTGCACAAGCAGTGAGTAGACTAGCAACAGTTATAGGATCCATCTTGACACCGTCCGATCTCATCTCAATCAGGACATCTAATGCATCTGCTGCATCCCCATTCTGAGACAATCCAGATATCATTGCATTCCAACAACCCATATCTCGAAATGGCATCTCACTAAACAATTTACGAGCAACTTTAATAAATCCAAACCGTGAATACATATGGATCAAGGAAGCAGCAACAAAGACATCCCATTCCAAACCCAGCTTTATAAGCCAACAGTGTATTTTCTTCCCAAGATTTAGATTTCCACATGCTTTCAAGACAGGAGGAAAAGTGTAGAAATCAGGTCGAAGACCAGAGGTCAACAAAAACTGAGAGAAACAATCTTCAGCTTCTCGGAAACGTCCATTGCGAACATATGCAGACACCATCGAATTCCAGGTGTAGACATCTTTTCTAAGCATCGAATCAAAAGTGCGGCGTGAGAATGAAACATCATTAAAGTAGGCATACTGATTGACAAGCTTGGCAGTAAAAAAGATATCTCGAGCTTTTCCAGACACCACAAGAAGAGCATGGAGACACTTCACATGGTGAAGTTTAGTGCAGGACTGAAATAGAAGACCAATATCAACTGTTCTGTTCTCATTTCTAACGCCATCTGATACAAAAGGCAAAGTATTTGTAGCTGTCGAGAAGAACTGGTAACAGATTCGAAGTGAGGGGAACCTTTTGCAAGCATGCCTACCTTTGTGTAGGTGGGCACCAAACTGGAAAGAAATATTACAAACCATCAGCAAGACAGTGAATAAGCAAAGAAAAAGAAACTATACCAACAAGGCAACAAAATATTCTTCATCTCAAAACACCTAACATGTAATTAGACACCAATCACGATATTCAATCAACTTCTCTTGAACTCAATAGTTAAGCATAAAATCCAGAACAAGCGATTCTCTATGGAAAATTTATGTTTCACGTAGAAAGATCAAGTATCCCAAAGTATCAATTGGAAATGCAACACTTGTTTTCGATACAAAAGCACATTTTGAGATGATTGGCATACCCTGATTGTGATTACTAAAGCTCAAAGACAATCATTACATAAATTTGAACCATATCGCAAACTGCATACAATACCTCCAATTAACAAAAGAAAAGGTCCCATTCTTTATCTGTTTTTCAGATTACGAAAATCTTACACCAAATATGAAATTTCTAGAACCCCAACATCAACGGCATCCATTTTAAGACTCATAATCTCAAGAACCAGACAGTGTAAGGCAAAGAGAGATGATAATGGAAACTTGTACCTGAACATACATGAAGGGTCTTAGAGAGATCTCAAAGGTAAAGACCAGTGGTAATCTGAGTTCTGGTACTGGAATTTATTTGGTGTAAGAAGAATCCCCAATTTTCATGAATGGAATTGACTAGGAATAACACCCCCAGCTGGCCGGGGGTGATTGAATTAGTGATGATGACGGACTGATGTTGTAAGTTACAAAAACAGCACAAAGATACCTGCTATATGGAAAATGATTAGTACCATACAATGATTAGTACCATACCAGAAGTCATGTGTGTATATTAAAAAAAAAAAAGAGAGTTGTAGTTACAAAAGATAGAGGTTGTAGGTTAACAGGCTGTCTATCCTTGGTGGGTTTGTTAGAAATAACCTCTGCTAACTTCCTTCAAAGAGAAAAAGTCTCCTTGATGTGATTGTAATATTTTTAAGCACTCTAAAAACTGCACATAGCAGACATAAAAATTAATTAGCAAAGCCTACTATCAGTGTGTAACTAACAATCCACTGGTCTTCAAACATGCCTACTTGGAAAGAGTGGGATATATATATATATATATATATACACATTTTCAGAGAAAAACAAAACCAGTAAGAACAAAACTGAGATTGCAAGACTTCTCAAATTCAATAACAAAGCTGCATAAAAGGATAAGTGTTTGATTCATTAGGAACTGATAGGTGGTAAATTCACACACCTGAGCCACACTAAGGAACCGAATGGTAGGCAGCAGGTAGGAAATCAGCACAGAACAGTACACAACAGTTAGTATAATTGCAAAAATAATAACAATAAAAAGAGTCAAAAAAGCTAATTTCAGGTTCGTTATTGGTAATAACCATCAAACAGCATACTTTTATTTTAATTGTATGCGAAATTGGAATTGCAGATTGCATACTCCTAGTTGACCAAACCAAGCTTTATGAAAATTGTATCACACAATAAGACCTAGTACATACAAAATGTACACTGGCTTATATAATCAAATAAACCTAATTCACGCTACCTTAGTTAATAACAATGAATTGCAGATCAGCATAACTACACTAACACTAAGACGCAACACAAACGTCATTGTGTACATCATAATCACTCACTGAAGTCAACGTGCAGCATAAAACTAAGAGAATGACAAAAGTTGTGATCACCTCAGTTGAAGATGGCTAACCAGAAACTAAAAAGGAAAACATATTGATAAATGGCATTGCGCGCAAAAGCAAGCAAAAACGTCTAGTAGACTGAGCAGAGTCGTGAAAGCTATTAGTTATACGAACTTAAACATTGTTCAGTTCATTTTAACATATCACTTGGTTTTTTACTAAATCCGAAACTATTAAGAAACGTCCAAGAACAAATCCTCTGCTATTGATATTCAGGTATACAACTATACATTATATTTTATTTGGTTTTACTGATGTCAGTTTTGGTTGAAGTGTTTCGTTCACTTTTCTGTGTAGATCTTCACAAATATTGAATTAATGACAACACAAATATCTTGATTCAAAGCTTTCAGTATATAGAGCCATAGAGAGAGAGGAACAAACTAAAATCGACGCAGTTAATTCCGAGTTAAAGATCCAACATTCTTAGTTGAATAAGAAGTTGCAAGACCAATAAGATAATCGCATTAGTTAAACAACAGAATTGTCATTTGATATTTTAAAAAGAAAATCAGAGATCAATATATATAACTCAGTACCTTCAAAGAGATGGAATGGCAGAGTGACTTTGAGGGTACAATATCAGAAAACTGCCCAAAAATTAATCGGAATGGCTATTTACCTAAAGAATGCAGAGGACGAATATAGGTTAATTTGATTGAAGTCAAAAGAGCAAGAGATGTTTAAATTAATCATAAAGGTAATTGAACTAATTTAGATACGTACACTCAAAATCAATAGTACAACGAATTTAGTTAGGACCAAAGAAGCAAGGGAGAACAACATATCCACCTTCTTATCAGCCTGCCGACTTGCTTCAGTGAATTACAAAATGGCCTTTAATTAGAACGAAAACAAACAAAAAGACAAATCGTACAAATCTTAAAATTCATGCAATTGGGTAACTTCAGGATTCAATTGTGAAAGCATAACCTACCCTGGACTTCTTCAAATGCGCGGTTTCTTGTTAATCGCAATGGAGGGAGAGGAAGGAAGAAGCCCAGCACGAAGCCAGCTAACATATGTGAGGATATATTCGGAATTCCATGAGCCGATGAACAGTGTATTGGGAAATAGTATATAGGAAATTTGGTGTAAGAAGCAGGGATGGAGAAATACCTGAGAGGTCTGTCGTAGATGTAGGGGGATTGAGGCCGGAAGGGAAGAGTGGAGGGCTCCAGTGCGGAGGTTTAGGGTTTAAGAATTTGGAACTCCAAACTTTATGTATGGACTGTAGGCCCATACCAGTTAAGTGACCAAGTTTGATAATTTGGCTTATAAAAACTAGAATGTGACTGAATGTCTAAAACATGGCAGACTCTCTATTATTATCATTTTTAAGTTATTTTATTTTATATAGCATGTTTAGTTTTTTACGAAAATGAGTGGCGGCACCAGATTCTCTATTATAATATTATATTAATTTTGAGTTATCTCACTCGATAATTTTATCTAATGAGATAGTTTAAAGTTAAAACTTTTGAATTTAAAATATTCCTTGTAAGAAATTATATATAATTTATAAATAAATTTAAAATATTTTTTAGGCATGTAATAAATACTTTAATTTCAAATAAAATTAAAATAGAAAAAACTGATATAGACGTATTTCTAAATTGGGTAGCGAAAATAACTTTTAAGCTATTTTGGTTGAACTTTAACTAAATTGATTGAGATTGAACATCAATGTCAAATAAGGATCCAAATTGGGAACATTTGGAAGAAGAGTTGAAAACATCGGCATGAGAACAATAAAGAAAACCCAAAATAACAATACAATGTGTGTGTATCTACAAATACAGAGTGGTAGAAATAAGTTCAACTATTACCAGCTATAGTAATTAAAAGATATAGACTCAACCATAACCAGTAAGATGTAAGAGAGACAAAATTGGCAACAGATGGTGCTTACATACAGGATCGGTGGTGCTTACATACAGGATCGGAGTAGGTATGTAAGCATTCAATAAGCACAAATCTTGTAAGAATAAAATAGTTATCATTATGACATCAATGACTGTAATTGTAGTAATGATTAAATGTTTTATTAGGAACAATATAAATAATTTATCCATTGTAAATGACATCTTAACACTTGCTTAAAATTGCATACATTAACTAGACACCACATATATAACTAATTGATAGCAATCCCTTTTCAATGCTATATTCCTGCCAATGTAAAGCCTATGTTCAAAAGATGAGCATATGCTATCAAAAGATAGTATCTTTCACTCTTAGAACCCAGACATTCAATAAAACTAATCCTAACATAACATAAAGTGTAATAACCCGAATTTTTAGGAACTAAATGTCGAGTATTTTCAAAGTGTTAAACTTGTGAAATTAATTCAAGACAACAATTGGAGGTTTGCGATATTTCGAAACGAAAACGAAAACGTTCTCGGATCGTTTAATTAGAAAACGTAACGTTACCGCAACGTATAGATCGACTTTTATTCCGTCGCTCGGTTGCGAAAACTTCCTTCACGAAAGTCGTAGAGCTCATCGATACGAGTTCGTGGACACGTCACGCGTTCGAATCGGACGTCGGACGCGAAAATTATTAACGTCGGAAGTTCGTTTCCGATTTTGGAAATAGTATAAAAGGAAGGAAAGGAGATTAAAAATCAGATTTTTCTAAAAATCAGCTCGGTTTACTGTTCACCCGAGCTCGGGTACTGTTCACCCGACCCAAAAAACTTCTCCGGCCGATTTCTCCACCATCCGACGTCGCCTCGTGTCGTGCCACCTATCAAACTGACGGGCTCGACGAGCTCCATCTTTGGGGCTATGCCTTGCACTCCGGCGAAACCACACACGGTGTAGCAACCGCCGGAAGTTACTGTTGTGGCGGCGCCGCCTCCTCCGGCCACCATGGCTCGAGATTCTTGGGGGGTTTTGCTTGTCTCAGTCCCAGCAACATTCCCACAAAAGGAATCGAGCCAAATCGAAGTGTAAGTACCCGAATCAAAATTTCAATTTCTAGGGTTTGTGAATAGTGCCGAATATATGTTCTTCGGTGTTTGGACTGTTTAGGCTCAGATTTAGAACTTTGTGTCAACTAGGAAGTTGTTGGAAATGTTGTTTAGGTTGTGGTGGTGAAATTTGGTGATGATTGGTGGCGGGCGGTGAACAGTAACGCCGCATGAATAGTGACTGTGAATAGTACCGGTGAATAGTACCGTCGCATGAATAGGGGGTCTGTAACAGTAGCTGTGAATAGTAAACTGTAACAGTAATTTGAACAGTGGCATGGCAAACAGTAACTGTGAACAGTGTTTTTGTAAAACAGTAACTGTGAACAGTGTTTTTGTAAACAGTAACTTTTAATAGTGTTTTGGTAAAACAGTAACTGTGAACAGTGGTTTGTAGAAAACAGTGATTAGTAACATGAACAGTGTTCCCGTGAACAATGTTTTATGAACAACACTTAGCTGTGCTGAACTCGTTACCTGATATTTTAAGTATCATTTTCTAAGCATTTATCGTGCTATTAGGTGACTGACGAAACGAGTGAGGAAATTACTTTCAGGGTCGTGGAAGTTGCACGCAGGAAAGAAGGTGAGTAAAATCTCACTTATTTACGAATCTACCCTTGCGGTGATTCCAAGATTTTTGCAAGAGTTTTTAATATTGAATTACGACACGTATACAATATAGTGGATTACGTATATATCGTATAAATGGTAATAAGTACATATATATATAGTTGCTATATTATATACTGTTATGAATTCATTGGAATTGGTCATTTCGAATGACGAGAATTAAATGTTGAGCATGTGATGTTATTTTTGTACAATATGAGGTGTGTTTATTGTACGTGGTTTTAACATGAGTTTGTTAAAATGTTTTGTCTTCGGACGAGTTTTGTCTTCGGACGAGTTTTTGTCTTCGGACGTGTTTATGAAATATGACATGTATACGATATAATAGATTATATATATATATTGTATAAATGGTAAATATGTACATATATATATATTTTGCTATATAATATACTGTTATGATTTTATCGTGATTTATGTCATTTCGATGACGAGATTTAAATATCGAGCATGTGATTTTGATTTGTACAATATGATGTGAGATTATTGTACGTGATTTTAACATTGAGTTTGTTAAAATGTTGATTTGTCTTCGGACATGATTTTTGGTACAATATGATGTGAGATTATTGTACGTGATTTTAACATTGAGATTGTTAAAATGTTGATTTGTCTTCGGACATGATTTTTGGTACAATATGATGTGAGATTATTGTACGTGATTTTTAATATTGAGATTGTTAAAATGTTGATTTGTCTTCGGACGTGATTGGTACAATATGATGTGAGATTATTGTACGTGTTTGGCAAGTCGGAACCTAGCCTTTGGCCGGGCGAAAGTTACGATACTATTAGAGCTCTAGTCTGTCCGCCATAGTACTACATGGGAGGTAACGGGTGGTTATCCGCTCATGAGTACTCATATTGTTTTGGATGTTGGGTAGCGGGTGGTTACCCAATGTCAGCGTAGTACTGCATGTGAGGTAACGTGTGGTTATCTGCTCATGGGTACTCAGATTGTTTTGGATGTTGGGTAGCGGGTGGCTATCCAATATCGGCGGTGTATTACGAGAGGGGTAACAGATGTGTACCAGCGTTCTTGGTACCCGTATTATAAATGCATTTGGGTAACCAGAATGGTTACTTAATTTCTCATGAGCGCTTCTTTTCATATTTCTTTGGGACAACCAGATGGGCCGTCCATTGACTCATGAGTGCATTTATATTTGTTTGATTTGTGGATGTTCGTATATATATTAATATGCGAGTTATATTCCATTTTACTCATACGAGCTGTAAAGCTTACCAGGTTTGTGTTTACAATCCCGGTGCACCAATTCGATGGTGTAGTGGATAACTCCGCAGGTGTGGATTAGCGGGAATTGACGGACCGCTCAGAGGACTTGAAGTTATTTATCTCCAGCTTGTGTGAGGATTTTGTGCGACTATCTTGTGAGGTTGTTGTGAGGATTATACATTTCCATTTGTTATAATGTTGAATTATAAATTGGTTTGTAATAATCGGTTTGACTGAGTTGTATTTTGAACTCAGAGATGATCCGCTGTGCACGTTAAATGATTTTAATTTCTTTGAGATTGTTTTTGGTGTTCTAACGACTTTGAAATTTTGAGTTTTTAGGCTCGAAATTTTAGGGTCGTTAAATAAAGTTCCCAAAATTGTTTCTTGAACAACTAAAGAACTAAAATAATCTAGACATTAATATTCAATCAATGTAGTTCTAGAAATTGAATATTTTACAAGATATGCTTACTTGTGAATCAAGATCATATCCCATATTGAAACTGCAACCGTTTGAGCTGAGGACAATACTTAAACCTGCACAGGCTCCTGATTCATTTAGAATGCTCCTGCCCATATATATAACTGAATTTGAAATGGGAAGCATCCATACATTGATCGAATTAATACTCAGTCAAGGTATTCAAATTGCAGCTTGTTTCTCTTAGTTCTCTGAAAACAAAATATAACTTAGGATCATAGTCGAAAAAACCCAATCAAAAAACAGTAAAACAAAATATAGCTAAGGATTTCCACTGACTCTTACAAAATACAGCTAACCCCCAAAAAGATGTTATAATCATCACCAGTCCATCGAAAATCAAATACTAATGAACTAGTATAACGTCACTTTACATCCTTAGCGAGTAAAACAAATATCAATATGGGGGGTAACAACAACCAAATTAAAGAGAAACATAATGTTTTTCTGATCCAAACATAGATGCACAACATGGGTTTTGTGAAACCATAAGTCTAAGAGCATCCACACCCATAAATTGGATTTGCTCAAGTAAATGATAGGGCCAGAAGCAAATTTTGCTTCAAGCAAATCGATTTTTTCACACACTCATTTACAATTTGCTTCCGCAATTCAATTTTGTCTTGTTGTGAAATAATTAATTTTTTTTGCTAGCACCCAATTTTGCATATAATCGCCATGAATTGTCTCCCACAATTTGTCCCTCTTTTGTTTTTTACCGTCATATTCATCAATGCTATGACGGACAAAAGAAATGCACATTTGTAAATCTTCAGAAGGAAGCCAATGGGTGTCCATTGTTTTGAAAAAAAATGCTAAGCGAAATGAGAGAGGAGATGGAGGAAGATGTGAAATTTGTTGTGCACAAATTGGTGTGAGTTCATAACAAATTGAAGTAGTATTTATAGGCAATTTTTTGGGAGAGTTTTGAAATTTTTGGGATTTTTTAACAATTTTTTGGGTTTATTTCCGTTATGATCAAATAGTAGCTATTGCCAATTAATTCTGGCCGTTTGATCGAAATTTCTGATTCAAAATAGAAGGCCCAGATCTATTAAACTGTTGGGCCATTCGGTGAGACACGTGTCAGCCATTCATTGGCTCAGAATTTTTTTTAAATTGGCGCGTGCAATACAGAAAAATTTCGGCCCGTGCCTGACGTCACCCACGGGCGGTGGGCTCCGTCAGGCGGACGAGCAAACGTCTGAACAAAACTTGCTCGAGCGATCGGGCGAGCAAATCAGCTCGGTTGACTAGGTGAGCAGCTCGCCTCCTCCTGCTCGCCGGTGCGAGCTTCATCTTCTCCTGCTCGAGCACACCGCTTGCAGATGCTCGCCGGTGCAGATGCTCGCCGGTGCAGATGCTTTAAGAAACTATGTCTAAGAGAAACACATATCGTTATATTTACTAAAAACTCATCTATGAGGATTGACCACTGGTGCGCTCATATTTGAAACAAAACCTGATTAGCTTAATATCAAAATTGAAATTCTAATCTAATCAAACCTTAATTTGATAGGATCATCAACAACCCAACCTTATTATTTGAGCGAAAGTAATAAAGCAAATGGCCGGGTTTGCCATGAATAAACCATGTAGATGATAATATTTTATAATTTATCTCCCAGGAATCAAAGTATATGTGAGATAGTACACATGCAATTCAAACACTATTGTTCATTCACTTAGACTCACGAATTACAAACCTTCCCACGATTAAATGTAGCTTTTACTCATATTTTTTGTAGTGTGTGTTAGCATATGCTCTAAATAAATAAATGCATGTAACCGACGTTTGCTTTGAAAAACCAAAATTTAAATCGTACAACTTAAATGAAAGTTGGAAATATTATCGGACTTGATAAAAAAGAAAGATACACATTGACATTTAGGTAATGTACAAACATACTTATATTAGTTATATATAATGTCCAATGAAAATGAACATATAATTAGCTACGTTAATAATTTACGTATTGAGTTAGTGAGTAACTCGATCAACTAGTTATTCTAGAGTTATCATTATTGATTGAAGAACTGATGCACATTTTTTAAAAGTAAGCCATATTTCTCCAGTAATTTATACTGAGGAGCTTTTACCGTCATTATTGTACTTTGAGACTAAATTAGCACCCTTTAGCAAAGAAAAAAAAGGCATGCAGAAAATCGCAGAGTATTCGATCATCTTCTAAAAGCGTTTGTATGCCAGTGTAGGGCTGGCCGTTGGGCGGATTCGTCCGTGCTCTTGGCAGGCAGTGCTATTAATGGCCGACACACTTAGAAACCGTTAACCTAAACGGGTTTAGCGGGTTTAGCACGATGGGCTTCATGGACCCGTCTAACCCGCGAGTTTTTTTTTTTTGAGAAAAACTATTAGAACTTGGAACCCGCAAAAGATGATATGAGCTCGTGGAAAAAATATGTGTTTGTAAAATCAGCTTATGTGTGCAAACCTGCACATGTTTACAGATTACAAGTTTACAACCACCTTGACTATATATTATATATGGCTACAAAACTTGCCCGTGATTAATTACAGAAAAAAGAATTATATATAAATCAATAAATATATGTGTTTTTTTAATGGAGGGATACTACGGCTATCATGAAACTTTTATTAATGAATCTTTCGAATACAAGGAGGGACATGAAATATAAACCTCATGATTACAAAGACTTAATAAAAGACTGTAAATTGGTTATATTTGTTTATGATGGTACTAATTAAGATTGTATATTTCTTAACAGTGAATTAGTTCCATTGATGTAAATAAGACGATTCAATGCTTAAGTCAAACTAATTGAAGTAACAATTTACAGTCACGAAAAACAACTCATTGATCTAACACTGGCTAGAAAACTCATGAATTAAAAATCTTATTTGATATGGAATTTAACGAAAATTTGGTACTCACAATTTTTACTAATGACTACTTGAGGGTAACTCACAAAGAGGAAATAACCGCATATGTGTCTTTTCTCAAAACACCATATCGTTTTCTCTCAACCCTAGCGGCTAGGGTTTCTGAGAAATTCGACAAAACCTTCCTCACTTATTGGCTATGGCCGATCAAAACCAATCTCCCTTTTCCAATGTTTCTGCCTCCCGCTAGGGTTTCGATGCGCTCTGTTGGTTCGACGTGGGAGGTTTTAGCCCTACAGACAATGCAGTAGCAGCGTCACGACACACCTACCTTGTAACATGCCGATTTTTTAAGTTGGTTAAATTTTATTTTTCTTTTCAAACATAGAAAAAATGGGTATCCACGAGATGTGGTAATTTTCAGACTTCCGAATTATTTTTAACGATTTTCCAAAGATAGAGTCAAATTTAGATCAGTTGGTGACGTAACGCGTTGTGATTGGTCCGTGACAGCCTTGGTCCCCACGCATGTGCTGATCCCTTAGAGCTTGTCAGCTGCCACGTGTCAGAAGGAGGGGACTAGTTGCTATTAGCTTGACAAGTGGTGAGTGGAGTAAAAGCTTTCTCTTTGGTGTTGACAAGTGTCCCGTTTTTATTAGTATAATTATATGACTGACTCTTTTACGTCGGCAAGGCTTCATATAAATAGCTGACCCGAACCAGTTAGTTTCTATTATTTTCGGAGGATCTTTTCTCTTTCTTTCTTTTATATTATTTTATTAGTTTTTGTGATGAAATTTTTACTAGTTATAACTTTTGATCGGTAATTTCAGATCTCAATTCGTGAGTGACTATGGGTTCGTAACGACATCTTCTATTTATCATAGTTTGGATTAGATCTAATAGTGATTTCTAGAAGGCTTGGTTTATGGTTCTATTTTATGTTCGGTGCACGGGGTGACGTGTCAAGGTGAGTGATTTATGTAATCTGTTTTTAATATTCTTATATATTTTTAAATAGTAGAAAACATTTTTTGATCTATTTGAAATATCTCTCTATTTTTAAGTGAAACATGTCTATTTGCGAAATATGTAGAATTTATATATTATATTATGTGTTGGATCTTATGTGTGATAAGTCATGAAATATGTGAACTTCTTGATTGGTTATGCCGAAATAAGGATGTGACACGGAGGTATATGACATGATGACCAATAGGTGCCCATGAGGTACATTAGATTGAAGGATATCCAATAAGAAGAGAAGATGTGATGTGATGAGATGAATTGATGTGTATACGATATATATTATTTTGTAGTGTGTGTAAAAAAGATATTGTTTCACTGACATATTGCATGATCTACTCATTGAGTGCGTAGTTTTGCTCACGCACTCATTTTTACAGTCTTGTGCATAGATCTTTAGATTTTACTGAGTCGGAGTTGGACAAGCCTAGAAACAAGTCTTTTATTTTTATTTACATTCTACTATGTAACATTTAACTCATGTGTTAGGACTGGTGTCTAGTGCGGTAAAAGCCACTGACCCCAGGATCGGGACGTGGCATATCTCATTGGTCGTATCTCGGCCCTAAGGCTTGGTATCCAACTTCAAGGATTCTATCTCCTCCATATGGTGTCTCAAGCGAGGTTGAGCATCCATGATGCCGAGGAGCATTTTTTGTTCCAGTTTGATAAGGCATCTGACCGTGACTGAATCTTCAAGGGAGGTACTAGCAAACAAAAGTTTATGTTAGGTTGTTGGTTGCTAAGAAGAAGAAGACTAAAGTTAGGTTATTCGTTCCTCCTCAGCATCTTGTGGCCGAAGGCTCCAATGGTGGAATCAATGGAAGTGGGTGACCAAGACCTAGTAGGTGTCTCCACATAAGGTAATCCAACAGAGAAGGAGCGCGCTCCCTTTGCTTAACATGTATAGTTTGAATCGCGTCGGAGTGATATAATGATGTGGTTATTAAAATTTATTCATGTATTCTACATTATATATATCTTGTTAGTTTTGTGTTTTATGATTATGAAAAAAGTGGGTAAATCTTAGCTTTATTGACTAGTTTTGCTTAGAGATAGCAAGGTATTGAGTTATAATATATAGCTTTTGTTGTCGACATTCAGTTGTGTTACCTTAGTTATGCTTCCGAAAATATAAATGAGTTAACCTTTGATTAAAAATAAACACATAGTTAAAATCTTGATCATGATAGACAATTCAATATAATATGACTAGTCAGCAGCAAAACAACATTATCAATATCCATGTATTTAGTCAAGAAAGCGGATCAGGTTTCACATTCTAAGTTGGGTACAACTAGAAAAATCCAAATTGATGTTATGAACAACAAAAGACTGCGGAAGTTTCACACTTTAACATCGACTTCATCATATGATTAGTGAAGTCCATCATATGACAAATTACGTCCATATTAAGGTCAACATTGCATCAACCAAATGATAACCTCACAGTCAAACTCATTAGAGATAACCTTAATTTTACCTACAAAGATAAATATCAAGCACGACCTTATCTCCTTTTTTCTCGAAAGTGCTTGTGGATTTGACTTTACAAAAAGCCACCGACTCATCACACTCTCTTATATGATCCAAACAACCCCTAATCCTACTCAGAAAAGATCTCCCAATTTACCCTGTCGGAAGCGGTCCCCACTTAAACGGCCCAGATTCCACCACGTTTCACCCCCATAGTGGCCAGACATCAAATCACGAACCCTTCTCCTGAATGGTCCACGTTGAGAGACCTGGATGGCCGATCACCAAGATTACTTAAAAAGCAGAAAATTCCGATATCTTAGCCTTAAATAGCGACTCGTGTCAAGGCGGCAGAGGACACTTGTCAACCCGTAGAAATCGCAGCAGATAAAAACACAAACCCAAAGCCCAGTTCTGAGCTCACACCAGTTTCTCCGATTCTTCACTAGTTCACTTACCTTTATTTTCTGCCCCATTTCTGGAATATTTTCGAAAACTAATAAGGAAATTAAGGTAAATAAAGCCCTTCTCTTTCTTTCTCTATCTCATTTTCCAGCTATTTTTGGGTTTTGTCTTTTCCTGATAATGTTCTTTTCCTGGGTTTTATTGTTCTTGGTTATGGAAAGAAATATGTGAGATCATATTACATGTCTGTTTGAGCTTCATTGTTTGTAAAGTTTTGATCTTTTTAACAAAAGAGGAAATTTCTTGGTCTGGTGGGAGTTTGGATTTAAATATGTTTAGGGTTTTGATGGGTTCTGTGCAAAAAGGATTGAAATTGGAGAAATGGGTTGGGGGTGTAGATGTAAGATGAATAAATATTTGCTGCCTTGATTTGTTATGGGATCTGTAGTTTTGATCTGAATTGATGGGACAGATGCATAGGACAAGTTTTGTTTGATTCTGAGAATTTTTGCACATTCCCGCTTGTTCTTAAGTTAAAACTTGCTTTTAGCAGTAGAATCTTTAGTTAGATATTTATGGGTTTCAGCCTTCCAGGTGTGTCAAATTTCTGTTGGTAGTTGAATAAAGTCACTGTTGGAGTTTGTAGTCAATGACTTGTCTGCTTTAGACGAAAAAAATGATGTCTTTGTATGATTCTCAGGTTCATTAATGGTGTCCTATGATACGTGTATGTAGGAGAGTTCACTGAGTTTTATGTGTTTCAGATTTTTCAGTTATTGATGTTGTCTGTTGTCTCAGTAGTGGCATGATTATGTGTATTTTTTGTTTATATATGGAAAACTGAGATATATTTGTTTGTGTTCAATTAGATGGACATTTAGGGGTTTTGCCTAGTCAGCTGTTGCTAGTTTAGTTGCAGAAGATGGGATCTAATATAAACTTCAAGAACTTTGGTGATGTGCAAAATGGGGATGTAAATGGTGGGAGGCTAGCTGGGAATTTCTCGCTGGCTCGTCAGAGTTCTGTGTACTCCCTGACGTTTGATGAGTTCCAGAACACCATGGGAGGACTTGGGAAGGATTTTGGGTCGATGAACATGGATGAGCTTTTGAAGAATATATGGAGTGCTGAAGAGACTCAAGGAATTGCATTTACTTCTGGGGCAGGGGAGGGAAATGCCCCTATGGGGAATTTGCAGAGACAAGGCTCATTGACCCTGCCTCGGACACTTAGTCAGAAGACAGTTGATGATGTTTGGAAAGAATTGATTAGGGAGAGTGGTGATGCTAGATTTAGTAATGTTGGTGGGGGGTCGAATTTGCCACAGGAACAAAGACAGCAGACTTTGGGGGAGATGACTCTGGAGGAGTTTTTGGCCAGAGCAGGGGTGGTGCGAGAAGATGCTCAAGAAATGGCAAGGCCTGGTAATGGTGGATTCTTTGGTGATATGTTTCGTCATAGTAACAACACTGGGGTAGCTCCTGGTTACCAGCAGGCAAGTCGAAACAATGGTCTTATGGGTAGTCGAGTAGAAAGTAACAATATTTCGGTTCCTAATCAGTCTCCTATGAATGCTGGTGGAGTGAGAACTTCGCAGCAGCAAACGCACCAGCTTCCCATGCAGCAGCAGCAGCAGCAGTTAATCTTTCCCAAGCCTGCAACTTTGTCTTTTCCCCCTTCTATGCATATGGTAAGCAATGCTCAGCTAGCTAGCCCAAGAAGTAGGGGACTAATGTCTGCAGTTGTGGAGCCTTCTAGGAACACAGCTTTCTCTCAAGGTGGTGGGTTTCCAGGTGTTGGGATTGGAATGGGTGGTTTAGGTGCTGGAGGTGTTACAGTTGCATCAAAATCTCCCGTAAATCATATATCACCAGATATCATTGCTAAGAGCAATGCAGATACTTCTTCATTGTCACCAGTTCCTTACGTGTTTACTCGTGGAAGGAAAGCCAATGGAACTCTGGAGAAAGTAGTTGAGAGAAGGCAAAGGAGAATGATAAAGAACAGAGAATCTGCTGCAAGGTCTCGAGCTCGTAAGCAGGTAACCACATTACTATTGCCATCCCTACATTTTTTTTATCTGTTAGTTACTGTCTCGTTGTGTTACTCATTGTGTACTAATTCTGAGTCTACTTCTTCCGCATTTATTCTGAATCTTTATACTGCTTTGTTGAAAATTGGAGTGCTCATGAAAACCTTATTAGGTGTACAAGTCAGGTATATACGTTGGCATAAGAATCTGTCTGATGAATACACAAAAGTGCAGCCACTATTATTTGTATTAATGCAATATGGGGTTGCTGCTCTGATCCTTGGTTTTATTGTTTTGCTGATAGAAAATATCTGGTTGCACAGCTACTTACACTGTTACACATCCATGTCATGTGAGGAGAAAAAACATGCCAGGAACACATCAATTTCTTAATTATCAGTATTTTATCTACGGTTTGCAGTGTGTAGAAATACTGTTGATAATATGATGACATTGCAGTATGAGGTAAATATATAGTGCAGATCCTGAACGGTTGATACATCCATTATGTATAAGACTTTCAAAGTTATCATTTTCCCTATGTAGCTTGAACACATTTTGGAGAGCAAAATTGGGGCAATCTCTTGAGATCTGTTTCCTGAATCAGCTTTGTAAATTAGTGGCAGTCTGCTTCATTATTTTTTTTTGTTGAAGATAAACACCAGCTGCTTAACCATAACCTCTCTTTTGGTTTCTTGCAGGCCTACACCTTGGAACTAGAGGCAGAAGTGCAAAAACTTAAAGAAATGAATGAAGAATTACACCAAAAAAAGGTATGGTATTGGGCTTGCCTCTGGTTGTTTTACTTTTAGCCAACCCTCGCTGACCTTTTACCTTTGCTGATGTAGGCTGAAATTATGGAAATGCAGAAAGATCAGGTACGTCATTCTTCATGTATCTTGAACTTCTTACTACCTTGCCTTTGTTTGATTTATATCATCTTTCTGGGTATAACCAGTGAAAAAACAAAGAATATTCTTCTAGGAATTCCTTGCAATTCATGTGTAGGTGAACTTTAATTGCATGGTATGCTGATAGTTCTCGTTTATTCAATGATCGACAGATTTTAGAGACAATGAAGCGAAAATGGGGAGGTAAAAGGCCGTGCTTGAGGCGAACACTGACTGGCCCTTGGTAATTTTGTTGAGTTTTACTGCATCCAATCTTATACTTCAAAAACTAGGTAATAGCTGTATGTATAGGAGCGGAGTTGTGAGTTGTAAAATTAAGACCATGGTTAATCTCATCTTGTAGATCAAACTCTTGTATTTGTGTAATCTCTTGCTTCTATTGCAAATCAAATATAGAGATACTTAAGAGATAATTCGCATGTAAACTCTCAGTATCATCCATGTTTAAACGGAGAGTTTATCTCTAATGCAACAAATGTATATTCATCAAATCTCTAAGCTACAATTAGTTGTAAACGTTAATGAAATCTCTTGGCTACAATTAGCATTTAGCTACAAATGGACATGAGAAGAAATCAGTCCAAATTTGCCCGATAAATGGAATGTGTTGTCAAATAACGATTAATCCGTTGTAGTCTAGTTGGTCAGGATATTCGGCTCTCACCCGAAAGACCCGGGTTCAAGTCCCGGCAACGGAATAATTTTTGCTTTTGTTTATTCTTTTTGCTGGGTAGCAAGAAAATCATTACAGGGGGGATTTGAAATTTTGAATTCCTCTTCAACATTTACAAACTTTCGGGCATGAATAGCAACTCAAGCTGGAAAATACTCCAACCTTACACCAACAAAAAGAATTCTGTGTACAAAGTTTACAGGCCTTGCCATTTCAAATGCATCCCTCTTTCACATCAATTAACGGACCCTCTCTGAAGATATTAAAGATGTTAGCTTCTGGATCTTCACAGCTCACAGAAGCTGTATCATCACTCATCAGGTAATCAGCACCGATATGTAATTCCCTATTAAGGGAAAATGCACCCCAGATATGCATGGCCAACTCGCATACTGTCTCGGAAAGCCATTTTCCAATCACTTGGTACAAACCTCTTTCCATTGGCTCAAGTGAGTTTGACAGACTTTACTCTTCATGTTGAATGCTCATATTAAGTTGCATATGATCCACCAGATCATCACGCAAGATTAAGTCCTCGGGTACTCATAAACAAGGCCTTCTGCAACACTTCTTGCTCTAGCATGCCCATACAGTTTGCTCACAATAGCCAATGCAAATTCTGCGACAGTGGCAAGTCCCCTGCTTGTGATCAGGTTACCGTCAATTACTACTTTGGTGCTGTTCACCAACTCATCTGTGGGTTTGCCCGTAATGGAAGGATGGCTAGTGACTTTCTTACCCTATATTTGACCAAGGGAAGCATAACAAATTTATAAGCCAAGGAAAAAACATATAAATATTATCTCACTCCTTTCATGAAAAAAGAAAAGGAAAGAAAGAGAACACATAATTCAAGTCACCTTCAGTAAGCCCTGTTTAAGTAGAATCGCTGATGAGGAACAAACTGCTCCATACATTCTTCCAGCTACTTCCTGTTCTTTCAGGAGTCTCTTCAAAATTCTAGATTTGCTTAGCCGCTCTGATCCAGCATTTCCTCCCTAAATATCAGCTTAAAAGTCAAACTATTGATTTACAAATCACAACATGATCTCTAGATCCTGACCTGTTTAATTAAGGTACAGACAAAAAAAATTGTATCAGTATATAATTTGCTTTGGCTCACTGGAAGAATGATTAAATCATATGTGGACTTGGCAGCAACACCAATAAACTTGTCAGCTACGATTTTGGTGCCTTGAGATGCCATAATCTGCACAGATTTTTCAATTGAAGCAACAGTTATGTCCACCTTTGCTCGCCTCAGGATATCTACAATAGTCACTACTTCAATCTCTTCAGAACCATTTGCAACTGGAATGAGAACCTACATGAAATCGAGAAAGAGCAAGCACAAGGTCAGCTGGGTTAAGAGTTAATAAAACGAATGCAGAGTTGTACCATCCTCAGATTGTTTCTTGTTCATTTAGACAAGACAATTTAATATATATTTTTATTAGATTTCAACCTGTCTCATGATGTAGTATGGTTTTTTTTTTCTTTTCCAATTCATAAATAAATGACTTTCAGGTAACCGAAGATTGGTTCATTTTCTTGAATTAAATTAATGGTCACTAGAGGATCCAACTGCATGACTGCAAAATCATAGAGATAATATTCAGGAAACAAAACAAACTTACTCGAGGGATGTGGTTAAAAGACCATTCAACATTGTTGAACTCCTCCTTTCTAGATTCATCATCAGCAGGTCCTACCAGCTAATCAAAGGGACATTGTATTAGCTCAAAGCTATTACATTGAACAAAATTGGAAGGGAAAGATCATCAACAAAAGTTGGGGATGCATATATTGGATGCAGAAAATGAAATACCTGTTCTGACAACAGATGGAGATTGTTGACTAAAAGAAAAAAATGTATAATCCAATGAGTTCTTAAACATTGCAAGTATTGTTGACAACAAATTGAACATTGTGATATAATAAGGGAAAGGAACTTTTTGCTTCTCAAAACTTCTTACAAAGCATTTTTCTGTTTCAATTTACTTTC
Source organism: Argentina anserina (assembly GCF_933775445.1). Classification (NCBI taxonomy): domain Eukaryota; kingdom Viridiplantae; phylum Streptophyta; class Magnoliopsida; order Rosales; family Rosaceae; genus Argentina; species Argentina anserina. Next base: position 3,571,296 of record NC_065873.1, on the reverse strand, counting down.
CTTCAACTTTTCAAGATCAGCCAGGGTTGGTAAACTGCGTATTCCACTTTCTCTACTTGTTTCCATTATTAAATTTCTTGGCATAAGAGGATTGTAAGCAAATGATCCAAGGAACATAATTTGACAAATATGATCCTTTGAAACTTAATTAATCCTTACTCCTTAGGGTCACAGTTATGGATGTAAGTGTTTGTGACTATACAATATTAGTGATCATAACTGTATACTCCAATCCAAGCTTAAAACAATTTGAAACATCACTGCTATGCTTCTATGCGAACAAAAACCGAAACTAATCTACTCTATGCATGATGCACGCCAATAAAATAAATGAAGCATTACAATAGCAGCCAGCAGGGCTCATCACTCACCAGAAGCTCTCCAATCTCCTTGGCAACAGATTCCCCAAATAGCTGTTCCACCAGGCACAATGCAAACACGAAACAAGTTCCAGGGCCACGGCTTGTTGTAAGTACTCCAGAAACTTGAATGTTTGATTTTACAGCCCAGAAAGTTGGTAGCTTGTCAAAGAATGCAGGATGGCAAGTTGTCTTGCATGAACAAACTATAAAACCATTAGCCACAAAAATTAACATCAAAACTTATCAACAGTTGATCCAAGTTAATGTACCTGCTTTCTAGTCAAAAGACCCCAGGGTAGAAGTGTTATTGCTGGAGCAGCACAAATAGCTCCATATAACCTCCTCTCCTCCGCCTGTTGTCTTGTAATTTTCTCAAGAACTTTGCTGTCTCTTAACCTCACCGAGCCAGGCATTCCTCCCTATATCATAAACATATCAATAACCAGTAATCCTATAATTATTTTTTTTTGAAAATACAAACCAACACCACATACCCCACCAAAAATAGAGCACATTATATGTACATGCTTTCATATCTAGTAATGCTGACACTTGATAAATTTGGAACAAAAGGCGGTTCAAAACAACTTACTGGTAAAGCCACAAGATCAAAAATCTGATCAGAACAAGATGAAATGGAGGTGTCAGCAACCAACTTAGTCCCACACGAAGCTTCAATCTTGAGCTCAGACTCCACCGAGGCAACGGTGACATCAGCTCCAGCCCGGCGCAGAACAGCCACCATAATCACAGCCTCCATTTCTTCAGTCCCAAACCCAATCGGAACCAGAACCTGAACAACAACAAAAACACCAAAAAAAAAAAATTAAAGCAACCCACTTCACTCAAAAACTTAAACTCACAAATGGGTATTCCATAAAATCAAACATACCTTCTTAGGAGGCAAAGAAGCAGCAGTGCTTGCACTCGTTGAACTAGAAACTGGGTCTGCTGGTGGAGTTGGGTTGAGGTTTTTACTTTGAATTTCAGAGGGTTTTACAGTAGCTGAGCTTCGCTGGCCAGAGCAGGCCACGACCTTGATTGATAAAGAAGAAGGAAGAGCAGCCTTTGAAGTAAGCTGAAGCTTTGGGTAAGATAATGACAGAACTGAACACACAGACTCCATTGCTGCTCTAACCTCTAAACTCTAAAGTCTCAGTTTCTTTTGGCGCAAAATAAATCACCTTATCTGGGTTTTAACAACCCAACGACGTCGTTTCTCCCAGCCATTTATCTATTAATATTTCGAGTCACACGGATATAGTGATATGCACTCCACGTCAGCACAGAGTTAGCTGATCACTCTGTAAATACAGTTGCGTCTGCGTTTTGGAGAGAGAAAGAAACAAGAGAGAGAAAATGTTTAGGAGTTTGGCCAAGAGAGGAGGAGGAGCTCTAGCTTCATGGAGGTCAGTGACGGCGGTACAGATAAGGAGGGACTACAGCCTCGGAGTCCTCCCCGACGGGGTTGACCGGACCTCCGAGGCTTTCTCCCGCAACTCCAAAGCCATGGACGTCTTGATCACCGACCTCCAATCCCACATCCAGAAGGTTCTCGCCGGAGGAGGACCGGTAGCCGTGAAGAGGAACCAGAGCAGGAACAAGCTCCTCCCTCGCGAACGGATTGACCGCCTTCTCGACCCCGGCGCTTCCTTCCTCGAACTCTCCCAGGTTTTGATTTGATTATATTAACAAAAATCGGATTAGTTTTTGACATGTTTCAATATCATGATTTGCATTTGGTTGATAAAGCTCGCGGGGCATGAGCTCTATGAGGAGGCGTTACCCTCTGCTGGGATCATCACCGGGATTGGTCCTGTCCATGGGAGGCTGTGTATGTTTGTGGCCAACGATCCAACTGTTAAGGGCGGGACTTATTATCCCATTACTGTTAAGAAGCATCTTAGGGCGCAGGAGATTGCGGCCAAGTGCAAGTTGCCGTGTGTGTATCTTGTTGACAGTGGAGGGGCGTTTCTCCCCAAGCAGGCGGAGGTGTTTCCTGACAAGGAGAATTTCGGGAGGATATTCTTCAATCAGGCTTTGATGTCGGCGGAGGGGATTCCGCAGGTTGCGGTGGTGTTGGGGTCGTGCACGGCGGGCGGTGCGTATATTCCTGCCATGGCTGATGAGAGTGTGATGGTAAAAGGAAATGGGACTATATTTCTAGCAGGACCGCCGCTTGTGAAGGTTATTTTTTCTGGACTTGTGCTGTTGTGTTTTGCTTCATTTGTTACTAAATTTGGCGTGTTGTTGATTGGTTTCTTATGCATTTTGTATGACATGTGGTAGTGAATTGTGTGCTTCTGTATACATGTCTGTGTACATAACTTAGATTGATCAAATGCTTGACTAGGCTGCCACTGGAGAAGAAGTATCAGCAGAGGAATTGGGAGGAGCTAGTGTGCATTGCAAGACGTCAGGAGTGTCAGATTATTTTGCTCAAGGTATTTCAATTTGTCCAGTTCCTTTGAGCCTCATTGCTTTTTCTGAAGTAGGTATCATCTCATTCTGCTTGCTGTAGGCTCTCTAAAATTGTCGGTTCAAGGATTGGTTTGTCGTTAGAATATGAGATTTTCTGTAAGATGTTTAAGCCTTCAGCAGATTAATCCTTGGGCCTAGGAAGCCGTTGGGATACTGTGATTATTTTGTAAGGATTTCATAAAAGATACATTTACATTATATATTTATAATGTGACATATATGTAACACTGGCAATTGCAATTTGAGGCTGTCCATCACTTTGGGTAGTATTGCTATTATCTCATGATTAAGGTAGTTTTTTCTGATACAAGCTCCATTTTCAAATTTGCACGTCAAGGATACTAGACATTGTCTAGAGTTGGTCTTAATTAGAAATGCTTTGGTCGAGGACTAATGAGTGACAAACTAGGAAGGGTCTTTGGGAAAATGTATAAGTTGAGTGTTTCTTTTACATGACTTGATTATTTTGTAATACTTTCTTTAAGACCATTTATAATTTATATCCTGGGAATGAATGTGGGGAGCTTTTCCACTGGTGCACTTATTTTTACTCTGAACTGTCCTTGTAGATGAACTCCATGGACTTGCTCTTGGGAGGAGTATCATTAAGAACTTGCACATGGCTGGGAATCAGGGATTGCGTAGTGGATTTCAGGGCATAAGTTCCAAATATAGTGAACCATTATTTGATGTAAAGGAACTTCGTTCCATTGCACCAACAGACCATAAGCAACAGTTTGATATTCGTTCGGTTATTGCTCGCATAGTTGACGGAAGTGAATTTGATGAATTCAAGAAATTGTATGGCACTGTGAGGGCATTTGCACCCATTCAAATTTAGATTATTTCCTTCATTATAGAAGTATTCAAGTTTTTAATCTGATAGCTTCTGTGCAGACTCTTGTGACAGGATTTGCTACAATCTTCGGACAGCCTGTTGGAATCATTGGGAACAATGGGATATTATTTAATGAATCTTCTCTAAAAGGGGCCCACTTCATTGAATTATGTACTCAACGAAATATTCCCTTGGTCTTCCTTCAGAACATCACTGGATTTATGGTATGTAAATAAGTAAACTTGTTGTCCTCTTGTAATTCCTTTGTGAAGAAGATGGCAGCTAATATCACTCTGTCAATTAGCTACTCTGAAGAGGGGACCCTTTAAACCTGTGTGATATAAGACTTCTAACAACCAGAGTTATGCTATGGCAATTATATGTCTCTTATATGTGTTGCACATCATATTTATGGAAATAAAGTATCTCAGCATGTCATTCCAAACAACGTATGTGAGCATGTCTCCTGTGCAATCTGTAGATAGGCTAGATTTATCATTAGTTTTCCTTCTCAACAAATGTATTATCTAATTAGCTAAGGCTGATTAAGTGAAAGTATAGCGAAGACTGAACCTTGAGCAAGGTAGTTAAAGCATGGAACTAAATGTCCATTTTGTAGGTTGGCTCAAGATCTGAAGCGAATGGTATAGCAAAATCTGGAGCAAAAATGGTGATGGCAGTTTCTTGTGCCAAGGTTAGTTTTGTCTTGTTTCGTTGTTAAAGTTGTAAAGATATGAACCTGTGAGTGCATCTTAAGCAGGATATAATTGATACATGGCTTGTGACTCTTAAACTTGTATAATTTGAATCCACTCCAAGTATTTAACATTTTATTAGACAGAGGGTTATGTTGTTTGTAAGTTACCACCATACTATATGCTACAATGGTTCTGTTCACTTAGTTATCATCTTATATGTTGTATCCTGTGCCCAGTAGCATTCTAATATAAATGCTACGCATCTATGATCAGCACCTAACAACTTTTTCCTTGAAATGCCTTCTTGTTTCTTTGGAATATATTTATCAGTCTCAGTTTCTCAGTTTCTGACTTTCTGTTAGCTTTTTCTCCATGTTTCTCTTTAAAGTTAAATGGCGTTTTCAGTAGAATCTGTTCGAGAGGTGATTCATGCCCGAATAATTGAATAATCATTACTCTCAAATATTAAGGGAAGATAAAAAATTTGTAACATCAAAGGTTTTTTTTTTAATATATATTTATTTATCATAGGTTCCCAAAATTACTATTCTTGTTGGTGGAAGCTTTGGCGCTGGAAATTATGCAATGTGTGGTCGTGCATATAATCCCGATTTCACATTCCTTTGGCCTAATGCCAAAATATCTATCATGGGCGGCGCTCAGGTGAACCTTCCATACTACGTATCTGTAATTAATCTTCCTGTCTGATCTCCACAACAACACTAACAGCTGCTTTTGATGGTATTGACATATCTTTATTAAATTTCCAGGCTGCTGGTGTCCTCTCCCAAATAGAAAGGACCAAGAAGAAAAAGCAAGGAGTTGAGGTAGAATTTCGGTCTCTTTGAAGCAAGGTTACATGGTTTCAAAATGGATTGGTGTGTTCTTATTTATTGGTGTTGTGTGCTTGTGTTGTGCAGTGGGACAAGGAAGAAGAGGAAAAGTTCAAGGCCAACGTAGTTGAGGCATTTGAGAGAGAAGGAAACTCTTATTACTCCACAGCAAGGCTTTGGGATGATGGGATTATTGATCCAGCTGATACCAGAAAAGTCATAGGTCTCTCCATCTCTGCCTGTATGAACCGTCCTCCGGAAGAAACCAAGTATGGTGTATTCCGTATGTAATATAACAGATACATGTCTATAAAAGAGACCGTGACTTGTTCATTCAAATAATCGAATATGCTGTCTTGGAATCATGTCAATAACTCAAAGGAACCAACCTTCTTTGTTTTTGTTTGGTGAATCTGACACAGAATGAGGGTTCATGACCACTTGCGAACATCATCACACGCTGCATGATTAATCTATTATCATTCGTGTTGGAGGGGTCAGATTGTTGCTTTAAACTTATTCACCACCACGTGGTGCACAACAACTTAATCACTTTGAGATGTGTATCAAGCACAATCTTCATCTCTTGATTAACACACATGTATATGCATATATTGAGAAGGCCAGACATATGGTAATATGATGTGCATTCAGGTTAATATTCATGTCACCATAGACAAGTCAATTAAGTATACCATTGTGTTCCGAACAGAACAAACAAGCGCCATGATTCTATCAGAATTCAAAATGGCGTCAACCGCAAAAGTTTAGCATGGCTTCATACATTCTACTTATTCTAGCACATCTGCCTACCACGTACTCTGATATGTATGACATACATGTTAACATATATATTCAGGATTATTTGTGAATTTCCACTATGCATTCATGCATATATACGAGTTGTTGCACTATGATGTCTTTGCAAAATGGCACATACATGCAAAATTGGCAAACTTAGCCTCTGACATTTGGCTCCATCTATTTGAACCGCACGAGTTTATGAGCTGTGATCATGCATGTAGTTTTGCCGAATTGCTCGCCAAAGCATCCCTGGTAGTGCTCCGCTGGTAATTGACACATTTTCATGAAATGGGGTAGAACTCAATTAATGGGTTTGCTATTTGCTTTTTGATAGTTGATTGCTCATGTCACCAGGCCATGATCATCCACATTCATTATTCACATAACCACTATTATAATAGCACCGTATAATCGTTTTGCTTGAAACCGTAACCACGTGCGAATTTTAAGTAAAGTGTCTCACAAGCATATCCGGTCAGGTACCTCAGTCCCAAAACACCCTTGTGCAGAACAATCACTCAGTGACGCAACCGGCGGTGAAAGATTAAGATTTGCTGGGTCGATAAACTTCTTATACGATGATATGCCACACTGTATTTGAGTTTTTACGGTGCACAAAAACGCAAGTGTAAATTAGCGAACAAACATTTGAGATTCTACATGATCTATGCTGTTATAATCAAAATTCACTTTATACACATATATTATTTTATCATATGCTAATATAAAATTAGGTTTAATGATTAAGGGATAGAAATATAAATAACAAAATTAAGAATAAAAAAAAATTATCTCTTATTCTATAGAAAAGTTATAAGTTATTATTTACATCCATAAGGTGTGTTCATGACTAGTATTTCTAATCTAAGCAACATGTTAATACATGATAATGTGTATCAAGTAATTACTACACATTATCTATACTATTATAACAAAAAAGTATCATTCTCCCTATAGGTAACTTCCATTTCCATATATCTGCACATTAGCTCTAATTTCCGTAATAACATCCTTACATTTAAACTCTATTTATATTGTAATTATAATTAACACTCACACCCATCGGTGTGTTTTTATTCTAGTATATTACTATAAATTCTATTTCTTAATTGAATCATTGAATATAAAGACCCAAAATTTCTTGACTACATAAATTAGAGTCGAAAGTTCATCTTTTTTAATTCACTCCATTATCCCAAATATAAGCCTATAACGAAATCACCACATGTTTATTTCTAATCGCTATGGAACTAAATAGGAAACACTCATTTGAAGGACATCGATAACTAAATGAAACGAGCATGATATTAGATAATGAGCCGACATGAGATTTATCCTACACCAAGAGCCAAATTCATATAAAAGGTGCGCATCTTTTTTGTATACCATCCCACAAAAAAGAAAGCACATTTACTTCATGTCGCTTCCGTAGCTACATTAAATACAATTTATGTATGTCACTTCTATTGTTTTTATACGAAAATAAATTACATTAATTCAAACGGAAGCCTCTCGGATATCCGGCATTTACAATGTCAAATAAAAGCGCATTACGCGCCTCACTTGGAACAAAGTCGTTCTAAATTACATCATTAGTACAACTATGACTTACACTAACAATAACATCGGCCACAAAGTTTGCTTCTCTTAGAACATGCTTAAACACAATCACCTCAAAATCATTTGCAATGGTCTTGATATCTTGGATTAGGCTGTGTAATCTCCAAGGGATCTTGAAATTCCCATTTACAACCCCAATCACCAACTTTGAATCACCCTCCACCTCAATGTGTCTGAATCCTCTATCTCTTGCCAACAAAAGGCTATCTCTGAGGGCTGAGGCTTCAGCCACCGGAATAGAAGCATCTCCTATCTTCCTTGCTGCTGTGAATAGTGGTCTTGAGTTGTGGTCTCTGAATACAAAACCACTAGCAACAGAGTTACCAATAACTGAACCATCAAAATTAATTTTAACATTGTCGATATCAGGTGGACTCCACATGATTGTGGAATAAGTGTTTTGAATGTCCAACCTATTACAAGCAAAATTACTGCTTTGCAAAAAGTTTATACCATTAAGACAAGCAACAGAAGCTGTGACAACCCCAATTGGGCTCACTATTTTGTCATTGAAAATAACTTCATTTTTTGGTTTCCAAATCTGCCAACAAGTAGTAATAATTTTTTCAAAAAGAGTAGGATCAAACGGTTTATCAATGAACAAACTTTTGAAAGCATGGATATAGCCGTTGGACCAAACCATACTCATATCAATTCCATATGTTCTCTAGATCTCATATGCAAAATCACATCCACCAAAAAGGTGGTCAACTGTTTCATTATCTGAATCACACAGCGGACAAGAATTGTCATCAATAACACCAAATCTAGAGAGTATCTCTAGTTTTTAATCTTTTTCTGAGAAGTAACCAACCAAAGATTTTTTCTTAAGGTTGGATATTTGATTTCTAGAGTTTCTTTATCAAGTCAATCTGATCATGTTTAGTCATATCATTAATTTGTAACCAAGTTACAGATTTGATAGTGACCTGAAGGAGAAGGACCCCAAACAAAACAATCATCCTGATCACTAGAAGGAATAGGCACTCCCAGGATTTGATTAACTATATTTTGGTCAAAATAAACCAAAAGTATATCCACATCCTATTTCTTGTCTTAAATAAAATGTTCCACATTTTCATTCCAATTTATTAAATGCAACTTGCTCTCATCAACCACATCATGCAAAGGGAAATCAAAAATCCAGTTAAAGAGCCAAAAATTAATGGACTTATCATTTTCGAGGATCCATCTCATCCCTTTTTAAATTAGGTCTCTAGCATCCAGTATTCCTTTTCAGGCAAGGGACTGATTCTGCTTCTCCTTTACCTGAAAAGGAGCATTTTCTCAAGTATTTTTGCCTCACAATTTGCGGCCACCAACTATCATTGTCAGTTAGAACTTTCCAAGCTAATTTAGCGATTGCAGCACTATTAAAGTAAATCGTAGGTCTCACACCAAGGCCCCCAAGCACTTGGGTTTGCAAACCTCATCCCACCTAATAGGGGGACATTTCATATCAGCACCCCATAAGAAATTCCTGGCATGTTTATCAATTTCACAAGCAACTTTCTTTGAACACTTGAAGCATGACATGGTATGATTAGGCATACCAGCTAAGTTTGATTTTATCAGAGTAAGTCTTCCAGCTCTTGAGAGAGTTCCTCTTTTCCAACCTGCAAGCTTGCCTGAAATTTTCATTAGTAACTCTTTGGTATTAATTGGATCCTTCCAGATAACTACATTGTGAAAACCTAGGTATTTCCCAATAGTACTTTTCTGTTGGATCCCCAAAATATTAACAATATCAGTCTTAACTCTAGCTGCAACATTATTTGAAAAGAAAATAGAAGACTTATGGAGATTAATTTTTTGTCCAGAAGCTTTAGCAAAAGCATCTAAGGTTTTTGCAATGTTTCCAGCCCCTTTCCGGGTGGTTGCAGAGAAAATTAGACAATCATCTTCAAACATCATATTAGAAATCCTGAAACCAAGAGGGGAAGAAAGTAACCCCACATGGGACTTACAACTTCCAGTGAGGAAATTCAAATTTCTAATCAAAGGTTCCATGGCTAAAATAAAAAGGCAAGGAGAAAGAAGATCTCCTTGTCTAATACCTCTACTTGGTTTAAACCAACCCGTCGCCTTCCCATTTACCAAAATAGAAAAGGAAACTGTGGTAACATAATTCATTACTATAAGAATCCAATTTTGGTGGAAGCCAAACCTCTCTAGACATTTTGCTATGTAGTCCCAGCAAAGATAGTCATAGGCCTTTTCGAGGTCTATCTTCACACCCATTGCATCATTCCTTCCTTTTCTTCTCTGAAAATCAGAGAAAAGCTCATGGGCAATAAGAATGTTATCATGAATGGATCTCCTGGAGCAAAAGCCCCCCTGATTTTTGGAGATGCATCTTTCTAAAGTTGGCCTCAGCCTCTTGACAATGATTTTAGTAATTATTTTGTAAGAGATATTACATAAACTAATAGGCCAAAAGTCAACGACTCTCTCAGGCTTATCCACTTTTGGAATTAAAGCAATGTTTGTTTGTATGGTTCAATAGATTCAAAGGTTTATTCTCATGAAAAACCTCTTTTATCATTGAGCACACAGTTTCTTTACCTCACTCCAACAGCTATGATAAAAGATGGCATGGATTCCATCCGGTCCAGAGGCTTTTAACCCACCAATACTTTTGACCTATGTAGCACCGACACTGACACCGACACTGCGACACCGACACGGCATGACACGGAAAATCTTAAAAAACTAGATCCCGACACGGCGTCGACACGGCAATTTATATATAATTTAATATATATTAATGTGTAAAAAATATATATATTAATGTTCTTATGCTACTATTTAGATATATATTTGAGTGGATTCATGGTGGTAGTTGCTGGTAGTGTTCTTATGCAATCATCCACTCAAATGTTCTTAAGGCTTAGGACTTAGGTTTTTTTTTAAAGAAAAAAAATTCAAAATTGTGATGTGGCGTGTCGGAAACAATAGGTGGCGTGTCGGTCAACGTGTCAAAAAAGTCAACATTTTCCGACACGCCACGTGGCGTGTCGGGCAATGTCGGCGTGTCGGACACTCCGACACTTCAGCATTTGAAGTGTCGGTGCTACATAGCTTTTGACTGCATCCCAAATCTCCTGTTCTTCAACTGGTTTTAGCAGAGATGTATTGTCCTGATCAGAAATACAAGGGTCAATTGCTGAGATGAAATTAAAAGCATCAGTAGAATTAAAGTTAGAATCTGATAAAAATCTCTTTTTAAAATCATGAACCAAGAGGTCTCCGATTTCATCCTGCTCTGTAATCCAGATTCCAGCATCTGATTTTCAAGGCAGTGATGGAGTTTGAACGTTTCCTGATATTCACTTGAGTTTGGAAGAACCTAGTATTTCTATCCCCCAAACTCAACCAATTTGGCTTGGCTTTTTTAGCCCAGAAAATTTCTTCATTGGTTTAGCATTGTTCCAGCTCCTCTCTAATTTGTATATCTTGTTCCTGCAAGTAATTAGCAAAGGGTGAGATCATTAGTTACAGTTGTATGCCATTGCTTTTGTCATTCAGATTTTCAATCTTTTTAAACAAATTCCCAAAAACATTCTTATTCCAGGCCTTAGCCTGGTGAGAAAACTGGTTAACGCATCTTAATGTAAGTTTTGCTTCCAGATGCAGTTTACCAGAGGTTTAAACTGTTTATGAGAAAGCCATATTGCTTCAAATCTAAATGGCCTTCTAACTTTTCCGTTAGAGTTCCTCAAAGTAAGACAGATTGGTCCATGATCGGAGCCAATAATAGGCATATTCTCAAGTTTGAAATCTGGATAGTCATTTAAGAGCTTTGCATTTGCACAAGCTCTATCTAACCCTTTCATAAATAAGAGTATCATCTTTGTGATAATTTGTCCAGATATAGGAAACTCCAGTAGCATCAATAGAAAAGACATCAGCTTCATTTAAAAAATCCACAAAGTTTGTCATGTATCTACTCACAACTTGGCTTCCGCCAAGTTTTTCATTTAGATTGACTTTAATGTTAAATTCGCCCATAAGGAACCATTTTTCATTGTTTTGAGGCCTCAATGTGAGAACTGATTCCCAAAGTGCAGCCTGCTTATCCTTTTGAGCAAAGGCATAAACAAAAGTGACATAGAAAAAGTCTCTCGTACTTAAGTCAGTAACCAAACAATGAATGAAACGATCATGAGGTTTGTGCCACAAATCCAGAATACAAAGGGAAACTTCTTAGATATACTAATGATATTACGTGTACTCCTTGTATCCAGAATACAAAAGATATCTGGGGCTAAAGAGTAAGCATAATAAGAGGTTTGTGCCACAAATCCAGAATACAAAGGGAAACTTCTTAGATATACTAATGATATTACGTGTACTCCTTGTATCCAGAATACAAAAGATATCTGGGGCTAAAGAGTAAGCATAATAAGAGGTTTGTGCCACAAATCCAGACCAGGCACTCTCTCTACTATTCCAAGAGATAATCTTCATGATTCACTACTAAAGAGTGGGGAGGTGCCAACCTCCAATTTGGTCATAAAAGCATTAGTCATTATTCTTGGCACTTCTTCAATGATTGTTTTCTTACAATTTACAAAACTAACAACCCAAACAAGATTGATAAACATGTCCGCAACAGACTCACAATTAAAAGAAAGATAATGCTCTTTACAAAGTGAGGGGATATCAATGTGCATCCCAGTAATCAAAGCTTGCCCAACAACCATGTTCGTGGAAGAGTAACCTAGTGACCTTCTAAAGCTAACATTTTGTCTAGGAACACAGGATTTGAAAGAAGCAGTAATTAAAGATGAGGTAAAAGGAGCAGAGACATACCTGAGATGAAAACGCAGAGGTACATACCGAGTTTTAGGAGCAATGATATAAAGAAACTCACCCGCATCTTCTGGCACTGAAACGACTAGGAACCATCGCCTAGTTAAACTTGATGATTATGTCACTTCTATTTGAGAAGAGCAACTATTATTTCCATTGCAACCTTGAAAACGGTTTTAGGTATACGGAGGAGTGTATGAGCAAGAGCGCCCGTGGCCTAATGGATAAGGCATTTGACTTCTAATCAAAGGATTGTGGGTTCGAATCCCACCGGGCGTGCTTCCCAATTTTTTTTGCACACGTTTCTCCACATCTTCCCTCAAATCAAATCACTCCAATCTCTGTGGGTCCCACAATCGGCCCCCCGCCCTCTTCTCAACTCAATCACTTTCATCCATCCGTCCCCTCATTCTCACATTTTCCTTGTGCTCAGCGACTCTTCCATCCATCCATGGCTGCCTCCTCCTCCACATTTCCCCTACGCTCCTCACGCGCCGTCCTAAACCCCCTCTCCCTCTCATCCTCCCACTCCCGCCTAAGCCCCGCCGTCTCTTTCCCGCTCCGATCACAACACCCCAAATGGTCCTTCAACCTCCCCAATCCCCCTCCTCGCTCCCTCAAGATCTTCTCCGTCCGCGAATCCAAAGGTACCTACTCTCACACAGATCTAATCTGCCTCACTCCACCCCTCTATAATTCTCATTTCATTTCAGTCTCTAATTTATCGCTCAACGGTTGATTCAGTCTCCAATATGAAGATCTGCATAGTCGCATAGATATAGATATACAGACACACTAGCGCTAAATCGATTTCCGATTGTGTTTGTTCATACTGTCATGTGTCTGTGCAGCTCCGACGGTTACCGGAGACACGTGGCAGAAATCGGTTATCAACAGTGAGACCCCTGTGCTGGTGGAGTTTTATGCGAGCTGGTGCGGGCCGTGCAGGATGGTTCATCGTGTGATTGATGAAATCACGGTCGAGTATGCAGGGAAGCTCAAGTGCTTTGTGCTTAATGCGGATGTGGAGTTGCAGATCGCCGAGGATTATGATATCAAGGCTGTGCCTGTGGTTCTGTTGTTCAAGAATGGCAAGAAGTGTGATACCGTGGTCGGTACCATGCCCAAGGAGTTTTATGTCTCTGCCATTGAGAGGGTCCTGAAGCCGTAGCTACTATAAAGGAATTGTGGCAAAAGTTGGTCGAATTTCCCCCAACATGATACATGTAAGTTTTCTTGATGCCTGAATCTTGAAAGGGTTTATTTATACAGGTTGTACATATAAATCTTAGACATATGCTTTACTTCTTCATTGCCAGCATGCGTCTTAGTTGCGCGGCATTACCAGTTTCTTGCTCTTCTTTGGCACTGTCATGTTCTTTGTTGAGGCATTGTCTGAAATGTATTGATGTATTGAAATGAAATTAGGTTAACTGATGAGGACAATTGTTTGTTTACCATCCAATTTGGTTGATTTCTATATATTTTGTTACCTCTTTTGGCTCATTGAATTTTGAGCGAATCCAACTATCCAATTGCAGCAATTGGGTTGCTAGCATCAGAAAAAAGTTGCCCATGTCAATGGAAGAACTAGGTGATGCATGTTTTAGAAAATGTTGTTAGATGTGCTTAATCCATAAACTGATAATCAACCAAAATTTGTAATTTGATTTTAGGCACAATAAGTTGTAAAAGGGGATGAACTTCCATCAACCAAATTTTTGTGCAATAACTCAAGGTCCTTAAGTGAGCCTATCCTTTTTTTTTTTTGTAAGTGAAGCATATAAAATAGAAGGGATGTGGTGGTGGAAACTATTTCGCAGGAGTGAAATTAGTCGTTCTACACTGTTAGTTGCCTCCTTTCGTCACACCGCTTTAAGTCAATTTCGGCCTAGTCTTGCTGCTACTTTAGCAGCTTAGCTCCCTCAAAAAAGAAACCATCACACTATCATAGTAGGAAAATGCCTCACTTTGATGAAAGTTCCTAACAGAATCGGAATTATGTTTCTTACAAGGTGTGCTCAGTGACCCGAATCCAAGAACTATTGAACCTAACTGGGAACAAAGACTTCTACCAAAACAGGCTTTTGAATGGTGGAGAAATGAGAAATGAGATCTGTTACATAACGTGATTGCGTCGCCTTCATGTACTCACAATAGGGGGGAAAAAACACACAGTTCATGTACAATACGTCCAACTCAATCAAGCTCATCAAGTCCATCCCCGATGTGAAAATGCTTTTGTAGGAACTCTGTTAAATGTGGTCTGGCATATGTCATCCGTTAACTGGGGACACCCAACTATCCTGAAGTCCCGAAGTGCCGGCCAAATGAGTTTAGTATGCCTTCCCTGATAGAAGCCCTTCAGTTTGGGAGCATCCTTAAACCACAACAATACCAATTTTGGGAAAACCAACTGTTGCACTGCTTTTGTTTCATTTTCGTTTGAAACAATTTCCTCCATTTCTGCACAGTTCTTCACGAACATCTTCTCCAGCAGTTTAAGATCATATCTAGCCACTGAGGAAGGAAATATAGTTTTCAAACAATGACACCGCTCCACATTCATCAAGGTAAGATTAACAAGAAAGTTATCACGAGGCGGAAATATCTCGGTTAGCCTCGGGCAACCTCTAACTTCAAGTTCTTTGACACTGCCAAATGAATTCCGGGCAACAAGTTGGCTGCGCCATATCCTCGTCAATTTATCGAAGCCATGGAGGAATAATTTCTTCACTTTAGGAATTCTTACCTGCAAGTGAATAAGGAAATATTTTTATTTCAATCAAATAGACGCAAAGGAGATATACAATATAAAGTGAAAACAGAAAAGAATAAGATGGTGCAAATGCGGTATATATATTTACCTTTTCGTCAAAGAGAAAGCATTGTTCAGCAATCTGCAGATTCTTAGAGGTACTCACTTCATTTACTTTATATCCTGTAACATTTTCACTCGACGGATCATGGATGAAGTTCTCCATCTCTTTACATCCCTTAATTTGAAGTTCTTCCAGTGATGGAAATTCAATATTGCTTCCTAAGCAAAATCTGCGGAGCCTTGGAAGATCTATGATCTTTAGATAATTTAGCTTACTAAACATCTTACCGGTAATTTCATTACCAACCTCCTGAGTCTCCACGATTTCTTCCATGATGTCACAGTCATGTATCTCTAAACGTTTCAGTTGCACAAGGGCTCTAGCCACAGAAGGTATCAACAAGAACGTTGAACGGCAATTACGAATCACCAATCTTGTTATGTTGGGTAACTCAACCTGTAATACACAAATGTTTAGAAGATGGCAATGTGAATTATCAACCTGTCATATCTTAAACCAAAATATACACAACTGATAACAACCATGCGCTTTTTGTTGTCAGTTGCTTATACATATGTAGCATATTCTAGTGAAGAATGAGTTTATTAGAGTAGCTTAAACATAGTTACATGCTGAGGTTTATATATGAGTATGGTTAACTATAGTAAAGAATGCTTTTAAATATCTAAAAGGAATCCTAGTGAAGTGATGATATATATTAAAAAGCAGGTCAAAATGAAATCAATTAAGGAACATACGTACCTTGCTATCCAAGAAAGGTTGCAGAAGACCAGACTCATTTTCCATTATAAGCCCGACTTGTGCGGGTGAGTGTATCTCATAGTCCACGTAACTCCACTCTAGAATTTTAACCCGGTATTCGATTGCTGTCCAGCTATCTATTGGAGTAATATGATCAAATGTCTCCATGTGTTTCAAGGCATCTCTCCATGCAGGTAAGGTAGTTCGATTCTTCATAATGCGCCCCAGTTTTACAATCAAGCCTGGAAAGCCTCCACATGTTTTGGCTACTCGCTTCGCTTCGGATTGTATGCTGCGATCAGCAACAACACGATCACCTACTGTCCTCTCAAATAATTGCCAACTTTCATCTTCTGTTAACGCGGTAAGTTTAAAATCTTTTTCTATACCCATGATAGTGGATAGTACTTCACGACTTGTAGATGTCAACAATACTTTACAAGTTGGCATACTTGAAATTCCCAGATTTTCCAGATCAATTTCGTTCAGAATACCATCTAAAATGATGAGAACCTTGTGCCCCTTTATCCTGTTGGTTAGACACTGCGCTCTTAGTCTTGAGTCATGGTTTTCAGAGAAAGCTAAACCTAGCATTTCAGCAATTTCCTTCTGAATTATCTGAGTGTCCGGATTTTCATTCAAATTTAGTACCATAGCCACATCATCAAATAACCTGTCCTTCTCCTCTTCATTCTTGGCTCGCCTGTAAATTTCTTGAGCAAATGTGGTCTTCCCAATACCTTGAGTACCATGCACTCCAATTCGAAGGGTTTCAGGATTTGCCAATTCATTTATGATTTCCTGCAAAATTGCACTCCTGGATTCAAAAGCCTTGTTATCCCCGGTAGATGCCTTACTCATATGCGGTACGGGAACAGGGAAGGAAATGTTTGTCAAGTCCTCCTTATATAGTTCCATCAACAGTTTCATCAACAGCTTCAACAACTTTTTCGATTTCTTGCTTAGCTGATAGTGGACAGCTGGGTTAGGACAGCACCGGAGTAGACACTTGGTGTTTGCGTCCCGATTGGCTTGTTCATATTGTCCCGTGTCTTGTTCATATTGTCCAATGATATCCTCCATTCTTTTAAGCAGCTTCATGGTATCAGGTCTTATTACTTTACCATTTGCTTCATCCCTAGCAATGCTCTCCTTTAAAGTATCTTTTATACCAATTAAGATGTCAGCCTCAGTTTT
The DNA here is from genome assembly GCF_933775445.1 of Argentina anserina. NCBI lineage: Eukaryota > Viridiplantae > Streptophyta > Magnoliopsida > Rosales > Rosaceae > Argentina > Argentina anserina. The sequence goes on along the minus strand of NC_065873.1, from coordinate 3,554,064 downwards.
TAGTTTCTTGCGGTTGTGCTTGTAACTAAATAGATAACCAACGTGCCGTTCAACTGGCTTGGTTGTGTACTGGAGGAACTTTGAAGCAACTATTGATACCTCCACCAGCATAGAGCTATGTATATATATAGCTGGTTGAGAAGCAGGCATTAGGAATTAGTATATATATATATAGGATATAGCAATCGAAAATGAAGTGCATAAATTATGTTTGGTCGACTGACAGCTATATATTATTATGTGTTAAGTTTTATCAAACAAGATTAATATAATTATGTCTGAGTTTTCAGTCACTTCTCTAAGATATATATTTTCTCTCCTACCATTAAACCGACGATGATAAAATCTGCGTTGACTTGTTATTAGCTTGCAAGTGTTGTTGTGAGGAAAGGGTTCGACAGGTGAAATTCCTAGTCCATCAATTTAATTAGCAAATTGTCTTCATCAACCTCTAAAGATCTGCTTTAACCTCAGATCATCATGGATCTGAGCCAGCAGGTTATAAAGAATGAATTTCTACCTCTAAAATAATAAAAGACAGAAGCGAAATAACGAAATTAATGATACAAATGTAGTACTGTAGATAAATCTGAAAATGCATACCTCAGATCGAGCTGTTTTATTAATCAATGAAGCGTTCAAACTTCAAACTGCTGAGGCTCAGTATCTGGATTGCTCAGAAAAATATCCCACGCGCCTTTGTACGCTGCGTCTCGGTTTGGGGAAGGGTTGGTAGAGTGTAGTTGCGGTGTGGCCGGAGCCAATTTTGTTTCCGGTAAGGTGTCGGAAGCGATGAGGAATGTCCCTGATGCGATTTTCCGGCGGGGTAGATCTGGTGGTTTACTGTTTTTGACTCTATGCCAACCTGGTTTCTAGCTAGAGAGTGAAGTCCTTCCTATAGGATATATAGTTTGCCCCTTCTCTCTCTGTAATCTTGGAGGAGGTCATGCCTTCTGTGCTATACCCCCTTTGTACTGTTCGTCTTTCAATGAACACCAATCAATTGATCAAAAAAAAAAAAAAAACTGCTGAGGCTCACAAATGGAAGAAGCAAACGACTGGTATCCGTCATTCACAAGGATTAGTTGTATTTTCTTATGCTAAAGTGCAACTTGTAGAAGAAAGCTACGTAATTCTTGGACTTCTGCATGTATAATATAGTGGCGGCTAAGAAAGAAAAGATTCTAAACTAAGAAGTAAGACCACTCGATCATCTCGGAAAATTCTACAATGGAGTGCTACATTATGTGCATATTGTTTGTGTATGCAAAAAAACAAATTCTATAAAAAAAATTGATAAAAATGTGTAATGAGGACACAAAATTTTAAAAGTTATGTGCACTGTGTGCAATTGAATAGTGATGATTTTGTAATCTACACAGCAGACAAATCCATATCCAACTTAAAATTTTGTGTAAAATTGGTAATTATACTTTCAGATACAGATATTTCCTATAAAATGTTTAATAGGCCATTATCAAGGACAGAAAGAGTCAAAATTTAAGAAAACAAACAAAGAAGAGAAAAAAAATTAGAAAAAATTATGATCAATAATAGGGAAAATTATAATATGTATCAATGTATGTTATACATCATATATCCGACGGTCGATATTGTTTTGTGAGTGAGATTTAGAAAAATAATATCCGTTATCAACTGTCGAATGTAAGATATATAGTAAATTAACCATAATAATAGATTATCGAACTAGTTATGGATATGATTTCTTACGAAACATCCCTTTTGGTGGCGCTAAAGGTGACCACCACGGTCGTTTTTTTTAAGGCAATTTCAAGCATGTTTTGCGGCTCAGGAAGTTTTCATATCTTCGGAGAGCCATGTGAAAGTACTAGGCTATATATTCATCGTGGTGGTCTGTCTTTAATCTAGACCATGCAGCTACATTCACTACGTCTAGAAACTAGAAAGTCACTCTCGTATGGCTTGAATCAATGCTCTGGAATCTGGACTGTGATCTATCTCCCCTCGGCGGCGCATTGGTTCTCTAATGACATCCGGTCTCTAGTTGGTAGCTGATCAAGTTGCTCATAGGTTAGCTAATTATGGTTATGAGAATGATGTAACCCGTGAACGGTTTGTTAATGCTCCTGAGTTTATCCAAGATGCCCTCATGTACGACGCTCGTACTCAGTAATAAATCATCTTTTACTACCAATAAAAAAAAAACAGGTTGCTAAAACCGTACAATTACTGTTTCTATGGGCTTCATTTTAAAATAAGAAGAAGCCCAAATCCACAGTAATTGCTCTTAAATTCCAAAAAGCCATGTAGGTGCTAAGTTTCAGTCAAGTCTCCTACTCCAAATCAAACACAATCCTCATAAATCCCCCAAGACTTAAAATCTCTCACAAGTCCCCCAATTCCCACACCAAACCCCTCGCCTCTTTTCTGGGTTTCCACTCGATTCCAGATTCCAATTCCTCTTCTTTATAATCCCTCTGGGTTTTTGCTTCATCTGTGTTTGCTTGGCTTATAGGGAAAGCATCCAACTTTGGAGACGAATATGAGGTACCCTTTTCTCCATCTCTTCTTATTGCCCTAAAGTTTTAATCTTTACATTGAATTTTTGATCATGGCTTTGATCGGATTATCATCATTGGGATTGATTTTAGGGTTGTAATTACAAAATTAGCAACTATTTTAGGATTGTTTCAAGTTATTGATTGCAATCGATTTGATGCAAAAGTAGTTACCTTTTGTAATGAAATGGCTAATTAGATAGTTTGTATCTAGGTGTAAGAAGAACGTAGTTATGTTTAAGAATGTGAGTTGAATGACTTGGGCAGACGGTGGGATGGAGTTCGCTTAGATCGGAGTTGCAGCTGTTTGCTTGTTCTGTTGCTCCTGAGCTTTGTGCATCTATTGCTGTAGTTAGGGTTTCTTATATGGGGATGTCTTTTCCACTTGGTTGTAAGGTTTATTTCGCTCAACAATGCATTTAGCCAGAATATGATACAAATTTGTTGGGTGCCTAGTTTAGATTTGTATAACTGTACTCTGTAAACTTTATGTTTCTATATAACAGGTTGAACTTTTGCTTATCGTTTTCTTTTATCTGCATAAGCAGGTAGACTTAAGTTTTCAACTGTGATGGCTTTCCAATATTCATCAACATCAATAGTGCCTTCAGAACCCTCCGAACAAAGAGGATCTTATATGATAGATGCAAACATGAACACACTTCAAGCTCCAATGAACCAGCCAATCCGAAGCCCTGCTGAAGGTCCGGTTGCTATCCTATGGGATATTGAAAACTGCCCTGTTCCAAGTGATGTTCGTCCTGAAGACGTAGCTGGTAACATCAGAATGGCTTTGCAGGTACACCCTGTTATAAAAGGAGCTGTTGTTACATTTGCTGCGTATGGGGACTTCAATGCCTTCCCCAGGCGGCTCCGCGAGGGATGTCAGAGAACTGGTGTTAAACTTGTTGATGTTCCAAATGGAAGAAAGGATGCTGCTGACAAGGCCATCTTGGTTGATATGTTCTTGTTTGCCCTTGACAATCCTCCACCATCTTCCATCATGCTGATATCTGGGGATGTTGATTTTGCTCCAGCGCTCCATATACTTGGCCAACGTGGGTACACTGTGATTCTAGTGATACCTTCTGGAGTGGGCGTTTCATCTGCTCTCAGCAATGCTGGTAAGTTTGTCTGGGACTGGTCTAGTGTGGCCCGTGGGGAAGGCTGTTTGCCTACAACCAAGTTTCTAATGCATCCTCGTGGAGGACAAGCTGATATTGCTGGCTATTTCATGGGTTGCCATATTAATGATCCTATGGATAACCAAACTGAAGAAGAAGCTATTTCATACAGAGGGATCTCACAGAGCTATTACAATTCAAGAGATTTTTCGATTGTGTCACAATCCATGTCTGAATATAACAGTAGTTCCTTAATGATGCCTGGCGGTGCTTTGAGGTCACATAGTCTCCCATCAGGTCTCAATGAAGTTCCTGCTGGACCTAGTACTTCTGCTGATCAAAATGAATCTACTTGGTGGGTTCAACCAGGGGACTTAAATGGTCTTAGGGGACAGATTGAAAAGTTACTTGAACTTTCTGGAGGTTGCATGCCTCTGACTCGAGTCCCTTCCGAGTATCAGAAAGTTTTCGGAAGACCTCTCTATATATCAGAGTATGGTGCATTTAAGCTTGTTAATCTGTTTAAGAAGTTGGGTGACACGATAGCTGTAGATGGTAAAGGGCAGAAGAAAATTGTCTACCTCCGAAACTGGAATACAGGTCCTAGTGCCCCACCTTTGATTTCAACTGGGAAGGATAATAGTAGGAAAGGGAAGGGGGCTCAGGAAGAGAATATTACTATTATTACAGCTAATGGCTCATCAGATGAGTTCTCAGAGGAGGAAAGATTACTTGTAGAAGAACGTGATGATAGGTGTCAAGGACAGACCAATTTGAGTGCATCAGGTAAATGTGTAACTGATGACCATAACCTCGAAGACTTCAAATATGAGTTGCAGGAGATTCTTGTTAGCTACTCTTGTCGGATATTTTTGGGTTGTTTTGAGGCGATCTACCAGCAAAGGTACAAAAAACCCTTGGACTTTCAGAAGTTTGGTGTTGATCAACTAGAGGAGCTGTTTGAGAAGGTGACCGATGTGGTGGTGTTGCTTGAAGAGCCTGTTAGCAAGAGGAAGTTCCTGGCAGCAAGCGGTGGCTAAAAATATCGGGTTGCTGTTCTTAACGCAGTGGTCTGATGTTCTCAATGTATGTTGTGCTCGCCAAAGGAATGAGGTACGCTTAGCAAGCCTGGTGTTCCTCCCTCGCCATTTTCATTATTTTATTTATAAAATACATAAAGAGAAAAAGAGACCGTAGAAAGCTGGGAGCATGTTGTTTTTTTATGTTTTAATGTGTCCTGCATAGATTTGATCGTACTATTGACATATCTATGCAAGACTCATGCCCAGTTATTTGACACACTGATCAACTGGTTATGAGAGATCTAACTGTAAATTTACTTGTATGTTACTTTTCTGTGTGATTAAATGATTAGTGACAGACAGAATTTAACATAGTGTGATGCACTAAAATAGGTGCGGTGTCTATGATTCTAAATAACACCTTTCTCATTATAAATTTGTTGATCAAAGAAGATAATATTCGGATAACCCCTTCACAAAAAAGGAGGTAGTAGTAGCATTATGTATTTGGTATATTTATTTATTTGCATGTAACTGAAGAACAACAAAAGCGGCATCAGATTTAAGGTGCATATAGTTCAAGTTCATGTTAGGTCGATGATGACACAAGCTCGATAATGACAGAAGCTTAAAATCCTTACGATCTGTCGATCTGTACTTTACTAGGCACGGCATAGTTAATTTTATTAGTTTATCATCAAGAGTTATCAAACTCTTTTTTTTAAGAAACTGTTTCCAACAAGCTTAAGGTAATTTAGTTATATAAATGCATTTGCTAGCTCTATCCTTATAGGACAAGGAAACAGTTTAGACATATAAAGTCAAAGGCAATTTTCTTGTCCTAGAGCCCATATGAATTTCAGTCCTCAATGGCCAATCTTCATTCTTCAAGGGTCTTTGGATCAGTTATGGCTACCACAAAAGATGATAGATGAGTTGTTGGAGTACTTCCATAACGATGGAATAAACTCAGGTTTCGCATGACGAACTCCTCAGTTGGTGGCTCCAATATGGTAGAAGCGTCAGAGTTAGAGATTAGCATTGGTGGAAATGAACATGCAGCCCTGTACTCTTTTACCCCAAAGAACCCCTCTATGCTCTGCGAAATCTATAACTACCTTAAGTTTGGAGCATGTTAAAATAGATGCAGAAGAATGCAAGTCTATAAGCTTGCCACCTTTGACAACAATGTCGCTCAAATCTTTGACGTTCAGTCATTCCTTGCTATCTAGGTGCCCTTCCATCGAGTACCTGTTACTATCTTCTTGTTCGGTGGGTGATGATTCAGCGACGTTTGTAGTTTCAAACTCCAATCTCAAATCCTTGCAGATTACAAACTGCGATTTTGAGATTGTTCATGTGAAAACTGATCTGCTAAAATCTTCTACCTCTGTTTCGGAATCTGACGTTTACTCCAATCTCAACAATTATATTCGCTGAGAGATTTTCTTAAAAGTTTCGCTTCCTGCTCCCAAGAAATATCTGTTAGTATATATCCTTTCGAGGCTCTCATATTTCCAGAAAATTTTAGGAAGACATTCGTTCCATGCCACCATTGCCTATAGTGAAGCAAGCATTAAGGGTTGGCAACAGAACTCCAATAGGGTCAAAACATTGTGACTTGATGGACTCATTGGCTTGGATAGCACCTTCTGCAGATATCAGAGATATATAAACAGCGGGGGAAGAAAGAGTTGGGAATTTTGTTGAATCAATGTTAGTTAATGTTAATCCAGAGTGTGGCTTCATAATCCTAACTGTACAAGTTTACTTCGAGTCTTCGATGAACTTTGATCACTGTTCCAATTATCTTCACTCAACTTTAGTTTTAGATATACTAATAGGAAATTAGAGAAGTCACTACATTTAGTATAATTATGATCAAGAATATGTCCTAAAAGGCTAAACATCACCAACAACAGAATTGTTACGTCCTTGTATATCAAATTATTGAATATGCAACCCGGGTATGCAAGAAATCGGCCAACCAATTAAAAGTACAGTGTTTTTCTCAACTCATGATCATGATCAAAACTATAGTTGTCAACCAAGTTCCAACCCTGTTATTTGGTTTGTAGGATTTTGTCGTAGGATTTTGTCGAAGGTTTTTGCATTTTTGGTTCATAGTTCTTGAAGACGGACAGGACTGAAGGATATGTACGTAGACTTTGCTATTGCAAAGGCTTCGAGGGCTTTGGAGAATGGAGAGGGAAATAGAAGGCAAACAACTTAAAAACTTGTCCATAGCTCAGGTAATAACTGTGGAAATCGGGGGATATATTTAGCCAACCTTCCATTGTATGGCCTTGGATTTTGAGGTTTTCTTCTCGAATAATGGCATGACGATCTTTCTCCTGGACCTCTAGGACAATCTAGTTAGTGAACCTATCGCTCTGCATGGAGGACATCTTCTAAAACCATTCGACCAAAAAAAAATCTCAACACTTCTGAGTTATATGAAAGCATGTACATCAATACATTAACTCCTGTAAAATTGCTTCCCTTCTACATGCTGGTTTTTACAAAATTGTGCAACCTCAGACCAATAAAAGCAAACATGAATTTACTTCCCCAAAAAACAGACAAAAACAGAATGATTTATCACTACTCTCACCCGGAAATTGTTTGACTCTGAAAGTTGAGGCGAAGCAAATGACTAATTTCAAATATGCATACACAATCGCTTCCCCCAGTCCCCCTTATCAGTGACTACAGCACATGTATACATGCATCAAACAGACAATATATTCGGAGGGGATTGTGGAGACCCGGTTTCAAGCAAGAAGCTTCTGCTACAATATGACCTGGATGTACTAGAAGAAGAAGCCAGATATCTACCATCCCCACTGTGAGAGATCATGTCATTCCTATGCATCTTCCCTTTACTGTTCCGTCCTCTTCCTTCTGTTTCTTCGTACTCTTCGCCATCTATAGATGCTATAAATCCACTATGTATCGGGTCCGAGCTCTCATACAAAAGCCTAAGCACCTGTTTAATTGAAGGCCTGTCCTGGCCTTCTCTCTGGGTGCACCAACTGACAACAGATATGAGTGTTTGAAGCTGATCCAAGTTAAATGAGTCCCTTACACGGGAATCGACTAAATCAGGTAGCCTTGATTCTGATTCCATATATTTTTGAGACCATTCAACCAAATTCCTGTTGTCTTGTATTGCTCTTCTACCAGTCACTATCTCCAACAATAGGACACCATAGCTGTATATATCACTTTTCTCTGTTAACTCCTGAGTAACAACATATTCGGGATCCATATAACCTGAAAATATCCCACATGCTGAAGATCATAAGCACCAAATATCAAATTCATGTTTTACTCTAATAATAGAAATTTCTCTAACCTGGAGTTCCCCGGATATCAGTATTTACCGGTTCAAAGCAAATTGAGCCATCTTTTGATGCTTGTGCAAGGCCAAAATCAGCAATCTGAAAGAATAATTAAAGTTTGTTTGAAGTTCAAACCCTTTAAAGATGTACTTGGCATGCATTACAAACACACTCAAATATTAAGAGAAATATCAAAGTGCCAGTCCATCTTGAATGCCAACATAAAAGAGGAGAAACTGAAATCTTTTGACTGTTAAGAGACAAATTCAAGACAATGATAGTAGTTAATTATCAGAAACAATTATGCACACAGCCACTATTTTACCTTGGCCACAAAATTTTCATCAAGTAAGATATTGCTGGACTTGATATCTCTATGGCAGAGAGGAGGATCACAATAGAAATGGAGATACTCCTGCATATACAAACAGCAATTAGAAATTAAAATCAAGCTCTTTCACGATGTATCTAGCTAGCAAAGAAGTTAGTAACAGATCTGAAACATCAGAATAATTGTAGTCAGTCTATAATGAAAAAAATTCAGCAAATTACCAGTGCATTTGCCACGTCAATGGCAATTTGAACTCTAGCTCGCCAACTTAGAGGAGTTTTATTAGGAGCTGTATGAGAGTAAACTTAATCAGAAACCATGGGACATTAGTAAATAAAAGTTAAATCAAAGAGTGATAATATTACTGTCTTTCCTAGCATTTGAAATGCATGTAATTATCAAAAAAAAAATGAATCACCATATCTAGCTAGCCTGTCACCAAGATGCTGTTAACCAGTCATAACTGTTTAGCAATGTTGGAGACCATACACAAGTTTATTTCAAATGCAGTAAAAAAACATCTAAAAAAAAACACAATTGTCTTCTATAAAACTGTTATACAGTTGCACCATTCTCGGCACAGTTTATTTAAAAGATGAAGAAACATACAATGAAGATGATCCTTCAGGCTACCATTTGCCATGTACTCATACATCAGAAACCTGCCATGGAAGTTAGAACAGAATCCAGATAAAGCATTGGGCCACGCTCATGATGTCCAAAAACATACACAAATTATTTTCTGATCAGATACATAAATGTGTACCTCTCATGTTTCTCGATGCAGAAACCCCTAAGAGAAACAAGATGTCGATGATGCAATCTGGCCAGCAGCACTATTTCTCTGCAGAACTCATGCTCCCCCTGCTCAGAAACTTTGTTCATCCGTTTGACTGCTGCCACTAAACCGTCACTAAGGTGAGCTTTGTACACAGTTCCAAATCCCCCTTGTCCAATTGTAGTACTGAAATTGTCTGTTGCCTTCTTTATCTCCTTGTAGCTGAATTTTTGAAACATTGATGGAGGACCTGCACATGAGTCGCATCCAATACACCCCCAATGAAATGATTTATTTACAATTATCAGACACCAAGAAGGTAAACTACCAGGGAGAAGAGACAGAATTGTACCTTCCTGAAATTTCTTTAAAGGATGCGGTGGAGGAAATGATTTAGATGTCTTATCTACATCTTCGAAATCCACAAGCTCTCTGCTTTTCTTACGAATAAGAACTATCAAGACTAAAAACATAATTACAGCAATCGCTGTTACTGTAATGCCAATAACTGGAACCAGGGTCAGATGGTAGGCATGGTGCTTCTTGCTTAAGGGTAGGCCCAACAAGTGCTGGTTTGGGCTAGCAGCCACCAATGGACTTGGAGATGCCTTTGGGGTGGACGATGGTGACGGCTCTGAAACCATTGCAACAAATGATACTGCATTATTATTGTTTCATCTTTGGATACTAAAATATATGGAAAACTAATCCATTTATTATAACTGTTACATCATGTCACAACCATGAATAATGTGTGTGTTTGTGAATATCAGAGATGCTGACTTCTGAACTACTACTATTACAACATGATGCATGATTTACATACTGAAATGTAAAGATAAGAAACGAGTTCCGACTAGTATGGGAATCAGTGATATTAAATAAATAAAAAGATCACCAAGTAGATCAGAAATAGTGGGAAACTAGAACCAGATCACGTCCTTTGTTACAAACAATATAAATCTCATATTCTACCAGAATTTTGATTACCTGGTAGTAAACTTAGCCCCTGGACTTGAAAGAAACAGCTAGCAAGGCCAATAGCTGAAGCATCATCAATTTGGCTTGCTACCGCGGCAAAAGTTGCATCCCGGCAGGTACTAAATGTTATATTAGTTTCAGTTCCTAATAGGTGATGGAGATAACCGATTCCAGCATTTATACACTTCTTGCAATTACTTTCCCTTGAAAGTGGTATTTTACACTTTTCCACAACATCAGGGAATTCTGGAGACTGCAGCATCTGTGTAACAGTTGTTCGACCCTTACACTCATAATTTACTGGGATTTTTGTCCCCAAACCACACCAAGCTGTTGCATTTTGGGGAACTCCATGCAATTCTAAAGTCTGCGATATGAAATCGAGGCATGTGTCGGATAAATTTGAAGGTACTCCTAAGCTGCTTGTGGCATTTGCATACTGAGCAATAGATACCGCAACGAAAGCATTTATGTAGCGGCAACATTTCCCTCTGTCATCTCTATTCGAGCACAAAGAGGCAACTAGAGTAGCATTTGATCTACTTAAATTTAATGGACAGTCTGCAAGGGTAAAAAAGATTGTCATTAACTCACAGGAAAACTTTCCGGTATCGATCACAAGGAACCATAATTAGTGCTCATCATGTTTATGTGATGATATAAAGGTATAGTAGCTTTGTGAAGCCTTCTAAAAAAATAGTAGCTTAGTGAAGGAGGACATAAGACTCTGACAGAAAATAGATAAACACATCAAAAATCCGAATCTTGCATTAGCGATGTCCAATGTACTAACATGCAAATTTTTAATCTTATATTCAGTCTGGCTCCAGAGTGTTGGGTTTCCATATATGTACTTTCTCTTTATTAGAGACTTGATGGGATTGAACTCGCAATGTGTTTTAATCTAAATTATGTTACCCATTGACACCTCAGTACCATCTGTAGCCCCTACTGTTTAACACCTATAACTCATTATTGAAAAGATATAGAATGTGATGTACCCCGTCCACAGAGCTTAAAAAGACTAAGGCTTTGAATAAAAAAGATAAATTCAGCATATTTCTTAGTTTCTTACTATCAAAATGAAACTTAATCAGCAGTGACTCTGTCCACAGGCGAAGATACTCTTTAGTTTCTTAAATTATCCTAAAGAGGTCAGTTAACTTCTAGTGTGATAAAGCTTGACTGAAAAGAAAACAAAGCTAAATGTTCCACTTGTCATTGATGCAATCCTCTAACATTCTCACCATGTTGGTGTAAAATGCAGCACCAAGCAAGCACATATAAGAACATGTCAATACTTATAAGATATAACCTTTATTGAGGACAGAAGAATATACAATTCGACGAGGCAAAAAAAATACTGAAACCAGAGAGGTTACTGAAAGTCTGAAACTACAAAGACCCAGTTGCAGTTCACCATTTTGGTTATGAACTTCTATAGAACAAAACTGCAACTTTGAGAAGAAAAACACACAACAAGGTGCAAGCTAACTACATCCAGGACCACCACCAAAGCAATGAGTTTGCCAAATTCCAAACTCCCCAGAAAGTCATACATCCCATAAAAAGTCACCATTAAAAATCAGGGCAAAATATAATAGAAAAAGAAAATAAAACATGAACTCACGGGTTTCGCCTCAAAATTAGAAAAGTCTACGACTTGGAATAGACCCATCTCCAGAATTAGTAAATACAGCAGTAAATACCCAAAAAGTACCCAGAACATCAAAATTTCAATGACAGGGAAATAAGAAACAAACCAGCAGCAGAATACAAAACAACCAAACATAAATGCAGGCTCTTCAATCAAACTGAAAGACACAACATAAAAAAAAAAAAAAAAAAAAAGAAGCAAACCCAACTAAACAATCGCCAAAGCAGAGCTATAAGAAACAAGAAAACGCAAGTGTGAGCCAGGAAATCAACTAACCAGCCAATGTTGGAGGGATTAGGTGCAGTCCAATAAGAGCAAGAAAACCCAGAAGAAATCCATGTCTGTAGACCACCATGGTAGAGGAATAGAGGGAAAGGTGGGCTGAGCGAGAGAGAAAGAGAGGTGGGGTTGAAGTGGGGTTTGTGGAGAAACAATGACAGGGGGTGTTAACACATATTGGAACCATAAAAACAAAACAAGAGGAAGGCTGTGAGAACTGTGGGGAGTGAAGCATGTGAGAGAGAGGGAGAAGGGTCTTGTTTGACTCTGGAGTGTACTGGATTTTGGGGCCCGCCCAAGTTCTGGAATCAAATTCTTTCAATTTTGCTCAATTTCTGAAATTTATAGGGAAATTCATAGTAGTAATAGAGCGCGTCACTGAGCATTTGTCTTCTGGGAAGTAGGAAATCCCAGATAACTGAGATAGGTTTACCCTAATGAATACAATTCACTAAACCCTGAATACGATGTGAAAGGGACATGTAACATTTGTCTGCATTTATTTTGATCAATATGAAGAGTTTCACCAAGGACAATATATACTGTATATATTACATGTTCAAACCGCATTCAATTCAAGCAAAGGAGAAGGCTACAGCAATGTTAAAAGTTGAAGGCGATTTCAACCTTGTGATTAATGTAGTGAACGGACGCTTTGAACCACTTTGGACATTGACCAAACTAGTGAAAGACATTAGAACTTTAACAACTTTGAATTATTATTATTTTTTCACTTCTAGACATGCATTTCGGAAAACTAATTTTGTTGCTGATGTCATTGTTAATTTTGAGCATTTTTGTTATCAACATTCTCATTGACGATAGGATTCGCCTAGTGAGACTTCAAGTATCGTAGTCCATGTCATTATACATTTACACACGTTGGTTGTCCACTTAACCTGGCTTATTGTGATTCTTTTTCTTTTTTTCTTGAACCACATCCATTTCAATATGAGTTTTTTCCCCCTTAATCTGGACGGTTAAGATAATTCTGCGAATTTGAGTTCCCCCCCCCCCCCCCCTCTAGAGTGTGAGAGAGGAACGGACCTTAATCTTCTGTTTTTTCCAGATGGTATTTAGTACTAAGTCGAGAGAACAACGTTGGTATATACTATATAGTAAATGTTAGCAGCAGTGGTCCAATAAAATGAAAATAGCTATTGGCTTTCATTGGGAACTTTCCTGATGTGTCCAATCATCTCATGCTGGTAGCCTGACAGTATATGAGGACTACACGAACTCTTTCAGGTTCAAAAGGGACGAGGGACGTTCATTTGCGACCGGCCTACAATATTCTGTTTCGTTTTTGGGTTTATCTGAAGATAAATTTACTTTGCTAATTATCAACTCTTATAATGTTTCTTTGACGGCAACTGGTTTGTTCACATACAACCATGTTCCCTTGGTCATCAGTTGAGCACCCGGTGGCACTCAACTGTTGTCTGATCTAACTATTTGGCCAGATCGGACGGCAGTTGAGCCCCATCTACTGCTCAACTGCTGACCAGGCGATCAAAATTTGGTTCACATAACAAGGTAGATGATTTCAGTTGACAAAGTTGGCATGAAGAAATTCATCATGTTGTTTTTTTTTCATTTATAGAAAATACATTAAGGAACCCTCATTCTCATGTCCTTTAGTCAATATGCTCAAAATGAGGAGAAATTGGGTTGGATATGAGTACTAAAATGATGACTACTTTTAATATTAAATTGGCACCCAAAAAAACTATTACGAATCTCATAAATTTTACTTTGTGTCCACATAAATTGCATAGTTCGATATGAATCACAAGTACTAGTTTGAGTCTAATGTAGCCCTAGTATCCCTGGTGAAAATGTATGTTGTCACGGGTTAACACCACCCTTCGAATGTGATGATCTCCGACTTAATCTCCTCCTATTTTGGCTGCCATAACAGTGGCCGGAACCCTAGCTAGCCCCGCTAGTGGGCAATCTGGTCCGGTATCCTCACTGCATGCACGAGTATCACCATTAACGCCACTCACAGTGGCTCGCTTAAATGATAGACGTTATGCGCTGACGCACATTTCCACATTGAAGGAAGAATCAGACACATTTCTCAATGCACTTATAAATATGTTGCCTAAACCACTTAAAAGAGGTAATGTATTCCTAAGTCCTTAACTCTCGAACTTATTCCGCACTAGATTCTAACTTAAGATTCGGAGGGTCAAAGGTCGGCACACTGCTGGCCCTTTGACATTGACGTGTTGTGTGCAGATCTCACTGAGCTGACACATCAGAATACAAGGCTACGAGGTTAGGTCCCCCAGATTTAATTCCAGTAACATCACGTATTACCATATATATGCAGTACTAGCCATGTTATACTAGTATTGTGGATTCAAAAGCGAACAATTATCAAAGGAATTAACAAAATTTCAAAGCCTCATACACCCCAATCTCCACAAAAACCGAAGCGTTCTAGGGTTTCGAAAGAAAATTTATGTCTCCATCTAACAACACGTCAGTTAACGCTGTTGTCGGACGGGTGTTATGGAGGGTCAAGTGGTGGCCTAACATGGCGGCCATTGGTGGTGATTGAGAGAGAGTGGACGACCTTTTTGCGATTGGGTTGCTGCGTTGTTTTTCTGGTTGCAGTAGGCAGTCTTAGAGGCGATTCCAAGGTGCTGCCATAGGTTGCTAGTCGGGTTCTCGTCAGCTGGTGGAGCCTTTGCCGGTGCGTGGTGGTATGAGATGGGGATGCGATGGCTACGTTTGGCTGGGCTGGGTTGCGGTGCGACTCCAGGTTAGATTTCATTGCTATTTGCTGAGTTGGATTTTGGTGAGGTGCATGCATCGGCGCCATATACAGCGATGGTTTCTGACGATGTCTAGTGTTGTCGACAGAGGGATTTACTTGCAAGCAGCAGACGACGACGTGGCATGCTGGTTGTAATTTTGGCCGGTCGGTTTCTAGAGATCCACGGTGGGCTTGGGATCAGTCAGTTTAGGTGGGCTTGGATCTTTTGACATAGGTATGTTTTCATTTGTGTTTTCGTTGTTTTAAGTGGTTTTGTCATCCTTCCTCTTTGAGTGAGGGTTTAGGGTGTCTATATGTAGGATCTAGTCGTGTCGTTGATGTTTATGGTGCATGTCATTTCCAATGATTATTTAAAAGTCAGTTCTTGTTGCGTGTCAATGTAATAGAGAAGTTGTCTATGCAAATATGTGGGATGTTTGGTGTGTGATTTAATTACAACAGTTCTCTTTTTAAGATTAGTGGCGAGTAGGTCATCGACTACTTCTGAAATTAGTTTTGATTAGTTCAGGATTAAGCCTTCTTAGCTCATATTTATTGTTTTATGTGATATTCTTGTGACTAACAGTGTTTGGTTGGATAGAGTAGGGGAAATTTTGTCCCACCACCGAATGTTTCATCTAATGTAATCTTATTTTGGTGCAATATATATATACATATATATTAACATGAACAATTATTGTATTTTTAGCAAATGTATTATAAATTAAAAATAAATTATCTGTGAAAGTACAACATACTAACTTTCTAGAATCTAAATACATTACAGTAGAGTTTTGACCAAATTGAAATGTAACTCCCCTGAAATTGTTCTGGACGGGAATTGAGCTGTAGACTAGAGTGGCTAATTGGGGAGAAAGAAAACATTAAACATCTCTCTACAGTATGTTGTATAAATACACGCGTGATCAATGAAGCAACATCGCTTGCGAGACGCATTTAGAGAGCAATATGGGCAAACTTCTTACTTATAAGTTACAAATTTCTAAAGAAAGAAGTTGCTTCAAGCAAACACTTGAAGACAGAACTCATAGAAGGGAACTATAGCTTAAAAACACATTTGATGATTCCACAATATGATTCAATAAACAAATAGACATAGGGTGGGGCATTCGATCGATAATATTTGGTGTAAAAGAGAAAATATATAACCATTATTGCTATTCGCTACAATCTCAGTGTCTCACTAGCCATCACATGCAGCCAGACATCACTTCGATGTATTTCGTATACAAAATCATTGTGTACATTAACCATGAGGAGATGCAGCTCATGCAAACATGCACATAAGAGTAAATTCCGATTACTAAATACACAAACAAAAATCAAAAGAACTAAATTGAGGATTACTCGCTTAGTCATCTCGACTCACCCAATATGACTCAACATGATTTTTTTTCAAGTAAATAGCTGGTGCGGTTGTATTCATGTCTCGATGGTGTTGACAATTTTGATGTGAATAATAGTACGGTAAAGTTAAAAATATTTTTTGTTGTGGTTGGATATGACCACTTTGTGCGACGTTCTTAACATGTTTTTACCTTCATTTGTACTTTGATTAACCCTTATTGTTGTACTATTGAGTCATTGAGTTGTAGCAAGAGTCTTGGGCGGAATTTGATGCATTTATGTGCTTACATGAGCTAAAAACGCAGAATTGGTCTAGAGTCCTAGTTTGAGTAGGAATCCTTGTAGGACTAGGAAACCTAGTGGATTAGGAGTTTTCATCTTTCTACGTTTTGAGAGTCCTTATTGCAATAGGAATCCTTGTTAGACTAGGAAACGTATCATTTGGGAAAGTCCTACTTGAACTGAAACTCTTTTTGCGAAACTTTCTTAAATGAACTTTTATATTCTAATAACTTACTTATTCTAGTAAGATTCTTTTTTGCAAATTAGAAACTTTTCTAATCTCGCTGAGCTCATATACTACATGTGTCTTTTTTAAGACAACAATTGTCTAGATTAGGACATAATTTTTGAAACTAATTATCTCTTACTTATGATTTTATTTTCTTATTTTCAGATTGAATTTAAGAGATAATACTAGAGAAAATAAAGGAGAAGCCATGCACATGGAGTCCTATCATCAACAAGCCATGCATATGCAACCTAAAAGCTAGAAGATGATCATTAAAGGAATAAAACATGACATGATTTAGGGAATAAAGCATGACATTATAATAGGAAAAATGAGGCAACATCAAAGAGGAGACTGTGCATCCTACCCTCCATATTCCCTCTATATATACATGGCTTCACCTCTCAAATAGATCACTTCTCATTTGCATTCAAGAGCCAAAAACTCTAACAAAATACTACCTCGAACATTCTTCACCAAAAATAGCAAGTCGTTCTTCCCCATATACAAATTTCATCTCCACTGAAATCACCATTGAAGACACACCTCCAAGGTTCATACAACGTGTGATTCTCGCAACTCATCTCCATGGCTTTGTTTGTTTTTGATTTTCTAAAATACTTTATCTATGAAGATTGTAGTATGATGTTTGTGTGAGATTATTGTTTTGTATTAAGAATCAAAATTTCAGATTGTTTTATTGGATTTTTGGTTCTTTGCCGAATTGATGGTTTCCTATAATTATTGAGTTTGTATTTCTATTGTTGTGTTTTAATCATCTTTCTCATACTTTTAGATAATTTTCAGATATGTGCATATGAATTTAGTGCTTGGATATAGTCCCTAAGATTGTGTTTAAGTGCTAGATTCATCAACCATATTGACACAAATCGGATCATGCCCTAAGTATGTTCGGTTTGTGTTAATTAAAGTGGTAAAAATTCTGGAAATTTACATGTGAGACCATGGTGGGTGACGCCATACATGAAACATGTATCCAACAAAGATTTTGGTGCTTAAATGTAATCTTGTTTGATTTCTACTCTAAGTGTTATTGAATTCAATTGCATGCAAATTTAGATTAGGCCCTAAGTCAATCTAAATGTTAATTGAAATCTTGCATGATTAGATGATCCCCTAAGACTCTAATTGTATTGGTGTCTAATAAATATGTAATTGGTCAAATTAGAATGCCTGATGTGTTCGAACTTGTAATTATGTGATGTAATGGTAAATTTGGTTTAAGTTTGTTAAAGAGAAGTTGATCATATAAATAGTAATTTATGATTTATTTTCAGTAGTAGTTTTATAATCCAACTCAAATCCCCCAATAACATGATAAGTTTTGAGGCCCTTTTGAATTCCCGGACTGAACGATTATTGCTTATTTTATACTAACGATGATGTTTAACATGGTTTATTATAGACATTTTAATTAACGAATAGACGTTTTAATTAACGACCTATCATGGTTGTACTTAATTTGTAAGGGTGATTTCACCAAACAGTACCCCATATCATTGTTCATTCTAATTTTTAGTATCTCAAATTTGAAAACCAATCGCATTGGTATTTCAAGTCTATATTTCAAGATTTTTAGCCTAATTTTGGTTCATTCCGTCAATTATCTCTGTTAGTGGCTTCATCTCTCACTAATTGACAGAATAAACCAAAATGAGACTGAAATATAAACTTGAGGTACTAATGTGATAGTTTCCAAATGTGAAGTACTAAAAGATAAAATGGACAATAGTTTATATATTGTTTTGTGAAATCACCGAATTTGTAAACGGTATGACAATTTTGAATTAGTCTTTTGAGTTTATGTTAAATTTAAATAAATTTGTCATTTCAAAATTAAATTTTATCTTGTATATCATCATCCACCTATCTCGTGATATCCATTAAATTTGATAGCAATTTCAACTCACAAGTCACATCATCACAACGATAATACCATGTACTTTGGCAATATCAACATCAATTGATAATCAAGGATGAGTTTTTTTTTTGGTCTGACAAGAGATGAGCTTAGTTCCAACTAAATGCCTCGAACCAAATTGACTGATAATAAATGAGACTTTTTTATGCTCTACGGAATGAGTGAATATGCCCACAACTTCTCTCTCCTGAGTGCTAAGGTCTTCCCCAACTCATGGATTATTGTGTTATAATTCCCACAACACTCAGTCTCTAACCCATGGGTTAGTGTGTGCCATAAGTAGTCCAAAAGAGCTAGAAATAGTTTTTTCGGGCTATTTCTGGTACACTAATACACGTGGGTCCCGCCTTGAAAATAATTTTTATTGTTGTTTTAGTGAATAATTTATATATACAAATAAACATTGTTTAGTAAATATATATTTCATTATTTAAAAAAACACTGTAGTTTTCTTTGTTGAAATAATATATTACAACATTAAACTCGAATTAAACTCGTATTTTTTAATGTAATATCTTCTTAAATATACAACACTACCGATATAAAACTAATAACTTTTAATGAACAAAAAAATCACTTATTTAAACTAATAACTAAATTAAAAATAAAAGCGACAAATAATAATCATTTAAAATAGAATGGATAATTTCTAACTTTGTTTCCGGAAATAAGTATAATTAAAAATACATGCAAATGATATTATTAAGATATATCGACTGATACACTGAATAATCATGAGTACTAGTATTTTTAACCATTAAATATAATTTATGAAATTTAAATTAGTTAAGTTGCCATGAAATTTTAATTTTAATTTTATGAAATAAGATAAAAAAGTAATAGTTCATAATAAGATAATTTAGGCAACATGGGTTATTCCCACCATCTGATGATGATTATTGTTCGGAAATGTTGACCGATACACTGAATGATCATTAATACAAGTATTTTAAAACTATGTAATTATAATTTATGTAATTTGAATTAGTTAAATTTCATGTAATTTTAATTTTATGAAATAAAATTTTGAGTTTTAAATACATTTATTAAATTTTATAATTTATTAGAGTAAAATTGTAATTAAATGATAGTATAGAAATTAAAAAGTACAAAACATATCAAAAATTATTAAAGTGTTTCATTGTAGGCTTGTAACACACTTGTGTTGGAAACGGTTAATGTCAAATCAATAAACAGTGTTGATTTTGTGTGACACAATATAGCCCAGAGACTCCAAATAGCTCATTGGGTTGGAGAAATGGAGAATGCATGAAAAACGATGGGCTGCGGAAGTAAATTTGCCGACCATCATTCTTATGCCCACATTTTAAAACTCATGTCATGTATCTTTTCCCAACTCATATTTAGATAATAATTGAGCAATTAAACACATGTAATGAGTTTAAAATGGTAAATACAATATAAACACAAAAATAATAGTCGACAAATTTGTTTCCATTACCGCTGGTTCCTCCTAATGGATTGTGGCCTGTTGTTTGCTCTGTTTATTGTTTACTTGCTGAGTTTGGTTTGCTGCATTCCAGTATTGACCAAAGTACCAACTATCGAGTTGTCAACTCGGCAGCTTCTATTGAATTGCATGTCAGAATTTATAAGAGGGAAGATGTGTGGGACAAAATAATCAAAATTAACCTAACCAAGTCATCTAAAGAACTTTTTGAATACTCTGGTTTGTTAGAAAAACCCCCTCCATTTCACATTGCTACAGTCTGGGTTTTGGGGTTCTAGTTGTTTTCTCAAAGGGGCTGCTTATGTAACTCTAAAAACCTCTATATATTTGTTGCGTTCTTCCTGATTTTATTTGGTTAGGTTTCTGTGTGGAACAGCTTCGTTCAACTTCTCTGCAATGGAGCATGTAATCAGTTTCTTCTTCTTCTTCTTATACTCATCATTTTCTTACCTTCTTTTCTTCTTTGTGTATGGCTGACTGATCCATCTCTGGTTTTCCTTTCCTTCCTTTTTCAATTGCAGAGACTCGTGCTCATTGCAACTCTGTTTTCTTTGCTTTGTCTCCTTCCACTTTCTTCAGCCCGCAAGGTATCTCTATATGCAATCATGGTCCAAAAGCATCAAACTGAAAACCCATGTCTTTTTTTTGCTTAAATTTCACATTTTTCATCAACTAAACAAACACCAACCATCATCTCTGCTCTGTTTTCTCTGCCATTTTCCAGGAGGGACAGAAATGCATCAAGAACAGTGACTGCGACTCAGGATTGCACTGCGAGACCTGCGTTGCAAACAATAATTACGTGCCGAAATGCACCAGAGTGAAACCCATAAGTCCAATTTCTCAGGTAGTTTACTTGATTTTCATCTCTTCAGCTTTGGTTTGGGCTCTTTTGCATGTTCCTTTGTAACAGTGTTCAGTGATGGTGTGGCCACTTGAACAGGTGAAAACGCTGCCGTTTAACAAGTATTCTTGGTTAACAACCCACAATTCGTTTGCCAAACTAGGTCAGAAGTCAGCGACGGGATCCCTGATTCTGGCTCCGACTAACCAGCAGGACTCCATCACCGATCAGCTCAATGTACGTGTCCTTATCTTCTTTACCTTTCTGCAAATTATATTTTTTATCTTGTGCTTTTCTCGGGAAGAACAATCAATACCTTTTTTTTTTTTTTGCTGTGATAGTACTTGTGATATTCATCAATAGCTTACAACTTTGTACTATAGTTGTAAAAAGACCAAACCTTTGGCAGAATACACCCAGCAATACATGAATAATTGAGGCAGAATAATAGATTGGAAGATGAAAATCATTTTTCTTTTCTTCACCAGTAATTTATGTGGAAGTAGGAGAAAGCAGAGATTCACACGACAAATACACACATGATTAAAACTTAGAAGATTGGATGAGCCTGGACTCTGGATTCATAATCATATGGTTTTAATTTGTGTCTTTTCTATCGAAATTTGAATTTAAACCTTAAGTATGATCACATTTAGGAATTCAGAAAATATGTCATCTCTCTTGTAGCAGGTTATTATATGAACGTGATTGTTGGCTTCCTAGTCAGATTCTGCTATTTATGTTTGCATATCAATAAATATCAATAAATATATTGGTAGTTGAAAAGTGAAAGCTTGGAAATTTTTTTTTTGGCAAAGATAGTTGGTAAAATGTAGAGAATTAAATTTGCCGACCACACTTTATTTGCCCACAACACCGTTTAAATCAAAAATGAAGGCTTTGGTAGTATTGTGGTTCTTTTTTCTGGTTTGAGCAGTACTGGTTATTCATACAATTCGAAATATCCTACCCAAATTTTCTATTGGTGTTTTAATCTACGTGAGATGCTCATGATTACTGCTAAATCCAGACTCATCTGCAAATCTCACAATCATCTACATTTTTAAATCATCCACACGCGTGTACTTAAAGGTTTATTAATGTAGCATAACTCTAGGAATTTTGGAACTTAAGAATTGCTAAACAGGTTGAGAAGAAGATGAAACTCATGAAACTATGCTCAACTTCAAAAGTACTTATGAGGAAAGAAGCTTAGGCAGTGTTGTACTTTCTGAGTCTAAAGTCTTGGCTTACCAGGAAGTATATCATGTATTTTATGCTTGTACAACCGTAGAAGGATGAGCAAGTCTTCAGGACTTTTTTACCTACCTTCTTTTTAAAGTTCAAATTGATATGGATAAGGTGCGTTTTGACTTTGATAATTTCCTCCTCCTCTTGTTTGTCTAGTTTTCTAATTCTAATTGTGCAAGGGAACAAGCATATACTTATAATGAATATATATTCATATTGATGATTATAATGATCAGAAAACAAAACAAAGAGTATATTATGAATATGATAATGATGACTACTTGCGATATGTACCTAGCATGCTTGCTCTATAATTAAGCATCGGCCTAACAAAAAATATATGACCCATAAGCAACAGTCTTACAATAAACATATGACCCGGCCCCTGAAGGGAGTCAGATATATATTGACCAAAAGAAAACGAGGGAATCAGACAGGTGTATTAATGTTAATAACTACGTACAGTGATAAGATAATTGCTTCTTATTCTGCATTTCATGCATGCACAATTCGTGCATTAGTTGATTTCTTGTTTCACTTTAGAATGATGAATTATGTTTATGAAGTTGTATGATCATCTTGCAGAATGGTGTTAGAGGCTTAATGCTGGACATGTATGACTATTTAGGTGACATTTGGTTATGTCACTCATCTGGTGGCAAATGCTACAACTACACAGCTTTTGTAAGTGTTTCTGCAGAGTTGCGAACGGATGAAATTATTTTAAATGTTAATAGAATCCTAATTAACTATAAAGTTACTTTTATGACAAATATAGTAATTTGGCACACCGCGTAAATTTCAATTCATTTGAACTGCTAAGTCGGTAAAATCTTAGAAGTGAAGTAAAGTGTGAAACTAGAGCGCGGCAGTCGAGTACAACACTAATCTTGCAGGATCTAATTTATATATATCAGCAACCTGCCATTGGAGAACTGAAGGAAATCACAGCATTTCTTCAAGCAAACCCGTCTGAAATTGTGACGATTATAATTGAAGACTATGTTACATCACCAAAGGGCTTGACAAAAGTGTTTGATGCTGCCGGCTTGAGAAAATTCTGGTTCCCAGTTTCAAGAATGCCCAAAAAAGGCGGTGACTGGCCAACAGTTGCTGATATGATCCAGAAAAATCAGCGTTTGCTAGTCTTCACTTCCAAGAAAAGAAAAGAGGCTGAAGAAGGCATTGCCTACCAGTGGAGTTACATGGTAGAAAACCAATGTGAGTCCATTATTCTCTTCTGGTTTCTGTACAATTTACTTTCCTTGTTTCTGAAGTTTTATTTTTTTGTTTCTATAAAATTAGAGAGAATTTGATGTAACTGAAATATACAGATGGAAATGGTGGCATGAAAGCTGGATTATGTCCAAACCGTGCAGAATCATCAGCCATGAACACAACAGCTAGATCATTAGTCCTAGTGAACTATTTCAGAGATGTCCCAACCCTCCCTCAATCTTGCAAAGATAATTCAGATTCATTGCTTAACATGGCTAATACATGTTACAATGTGGCTGGTAAAAGATGGCCTAATTTCATTGCTGTTGATTTTTACAAGGTATCAATGAATTTGTATAGAAAAAAAAAAGAGTACTAGCTAGTAGTTTACTTAGAAAGATGCTCAGATTATTTGTATATGTTTAATTTATTTTCCTTAATCAACCGATTCAGAGAAGTGATGGTGGCGGGGCTCCTAAAGTTGTAGATGTGGTCAATGGTCATTTAGTTTGCGGGTGTGGAAGCATCGCCGACTGCAAGGTGAGCGGAAAATGCTATTTATTTCGGTTGTCTCTGATCAGCAAGATGATTTTGAACAGCAGTTTCAGATAACAGTGTTACTTATGCTTAATAATGAATTCTCATGTTGACGAAGGCAAATGTGACCTACGGAACATGCCCACCTGAGGCTGCTTCAGTCCCGGAAGGTGCACCAGTAATGAGTGATAGTAGCTTTGGTTATTCAAATAGAGGACCGGTGTTGTTTGGGAGTGTTCTTGTGACCCTTTCCTTCTTGTTGTCATTGTAGATTTTATGACCTGAACTGTTTATTCTAGCCAACATGTAGTTGGTGTTTAATGGAACTCATGTGATTCTCTAATATAAGATGTATAGAAAACATTCATCATGTCTGTTTAATTCTTCCAACCTTTTCTTATGGTTGTATTAAGTAGAGGCGGCAAGTGGGACGAAAAGCCCGACCCCGGCTCGTTAAAAATCGGTCCGGCATGACTTGAGTCTGTTTTTTAATTGGTCGGGCTTGACCTATATATTTTAACTCATGGGTCCGGCCCGAGTTCATTTTGGGCCCGACAAGGCCCGGACACGATAAATTTATGGACCGGTCCGTTAAACACATCATTTTATATTATTTTATAAATATTTAAATAATAATAATAATGAGAATTACATATTAGATTTTTTAATATAAACTTTGATTATTTCATTATTTTTATTATATTTTTTCACAAATATCATCAAAATAGTGATAAAATATTAATCGGCCGTTAAACACATAATTTTATATTATTTTTATAAATATTTTAAATAATTATAATAATGAGAATTAAATATTATACATTTTAAATATAAACCTTGATTATTTTATTATTTTAAATATATTTTTTCGCAAATATTATAAAAGTAGTGATAAAATATGAACCGGCCCGTTAAACACATTATTTTATTTTATTTTTATAAATATTTAAAAATTTATAATAATGAGAATTGAATATTAGACCTTTTAAATATAGATCTCTTGATTATTTCATTATTTTAATTACATTTTTTCAAAAATATCATCAAAGTAATGATAAAAAAGTCATAGTTTTGACATATGTAACGTTTTAGATTTAAGATTATAAAATGTGTTATAGTATTTTATTTAATTTACTATTCTAAATAGTTATATAAAACAAATATTTAATTACATAATTTTTTTAATATTAATTGTGTCTTATATGCCCGACATGGGATTTGATCGGACTTAAAATCTAAACAAATGGGCCGGCCCGAATATGGTACGGACACGGTTTTAGTCTATTTAAAATGGACCGAACCAGTCCGGCCGTTTGTCACCTTTAGCTGTATATATATGACTATCTTGTTTAACTTAATTGAGCTGCGCCTATCTTGTTAACTATTTTATGATTGTCATGGTGACCTGGTTGAATGGGACGATTGTGTTGGTGACCATGTGAGTATTAGAAGTGAAGAATCATGTTCATATCTTTGTCTACTCTGGCTGCCAGTCAATTATGGTGCATTTGTTATAAGATACAGTGGGTGTCACCACCTAGGGGTTAAGAGGGCATCGGAATATTATTACAATCGACGACGATAATATTCAATAATGTAATTAAGTAATTAACAAACCCATACTTGACGTATATACCTATTACTTCTAACAATTAGTTTCTAATGCTTCCTCCTTGAATTATTACTTCTGACGTATATACTTATCAGACAGAAACCATATGCATTAGAACAAAGTTCCTTCATTGCAACTTTATGCTCATCAAGCTTAATGTTGATAGTTCAATTAAGCAACAACACCAAGGGGGCAAGGGTGTCGCTGGTTTCATTATCAGAAATGGTTACTAGTCCGGCTTTTCCTCTAAAGCTTTTGGCCATTCAGAGTTCTGACTGCATAAGTTTAGGCCTTAAGAGCTGGTCGAAATCCGGCTTTACTATATGGGAAGTGGACACACTAAGATCCTAGCAGATGAAGATTCCAAACTTCTGATTGATAGTAGTCATAGTACGTATCAATGGATCTACTAAGCATGCATACTTGGCAAACGCATATTATTTTCTGGGCGCTTTCAGCAGTTTCATGTCAATTCACTTTAAGCATGCATACTTGGCAAACGCATATTATTTTGTGGCTCATGAAATTGCAAACGCAGGACATTCAAGTTTAGTAATGGGTGGCATGGTGCAACTCGATCTCTTTCCTTTTATGTGATGTTCATTCTAAATTATGATAGACTATATAGATTGTACCAAATAAAGTTCTTTGTGATTGAATTAATTTCCTTGAATTCTTTTATCTGAAAAATAAAAGCCTTAAAGTCATACTTGCTAGACCCCGAAACGGGATGAGATGATCGAATTATATCTAGGACTCCAGGGTTTACGTTGTAATATCCCGGAAATTTTTAATTATTTACTAATTATTTTTTGAAGATATTTAAATTGGTGGTGATCCGATTATATAGTACGAGGGAGAAAACGAAAGTGTTCGATCGATTTATACACGGAAATGTTACCGAGACGGGTCAACAATTGACTTTGGATCCGTTAGGAATCTCAGAAAACTTCATTCATGGAAGTCATAGAGTTCGTGGACATGCGGTACGCCTAAATCGGAGTTCGTATGAAGAAGTTACGAATCAAAATGTATTTGGACATTTTTGGAAAATAGTATAAATAGGGGAATTAAAGAGAAAAAGGGGGAGAGAAATCAGAAATTCGGATCGGTACTGTTCATGGGTACTGTTCACCCTCGAAAAAAATCCTGAAATTCTCTCCCCGACCGGCCGACTTTGGGCCGCCAGATCTCCGCCATCCGGCCACCATAGAGTGGCGCACTGTCACGTTTGAAAAGTTGATGTGTCCCCTGTCGATTGGTGCAGCGCCACCCGCCATCTCGCCGCCGTTTAGGAGCGGTAAATCCGGAAGTTCCCCCGAAAAAATGCATATTTCGCCGAACTTCAACTCGTCGGATCTCTCTCCTCCGGCAACCAATCGGTAAGATTCTTGTCACATTTTGAAGGTCTCCTTCTATGCTACAAACCCTCAAAAAAATTTAACCAAAATCGTTGTGTACTAGAAGAATCGAAGAAAATAAATTGTAGGTTTTAAATTGGGGTTTTTCGGTTTTTGTTAAATTGAAGTGTTTACGCTCATGAACAGTGTTCGTGAACAGTAACTATGGACAGTGTTTTGTAAAACCCAAACAGTGTTTAGTAAACAGTAAAATATGAACAATGTTTTATGAACAACATTTAGTTGTACAGAGATCGTCACCTGATATTTTACGTACCGTTTTTCTAAGTATTTTATCATACTATTAGGTGACCGACGAAACGAGTGAGGGAATCGCTTTCGGTGTCGTGAAAGTTGCACGCGGGAAATAAGGTGAGTAAACCTCACAATGATCATCATGATCGAAGTAGTATAATAATTATTGAATTTAGTTTGAGTTGTCACCATAGTCGTTGCATCACTAGTTTATAAAAGTTATTTTAAAAATATGTTTTATTTAAATTACGTGAACTTGATCGTCTACGGTTCATGGGTAAGTGAAATGCTATTTTAATAAATGATTTTAAAAAGGTTTTAGTGATTATGGACTATGGTGAATGTGAGTAAATCTCACTATGACGAGTCTGTCCTTAGCGGTGACTCATATTTACGTTTTCTTAAAAAGATCGAACTATAACATGTATATAATATAGTGGGTTGTATATGTGTATAAAATGGTAAATACGATACATATAGATGGGTTGCTATATTATATACTGTTACGTTCTTATTTCCCAATGAATTATATTGTGGTAATTATATTTATTTTATTTGAGCAAGAGTCGCTTTGTTGTAGTACAATAATATGGGTGGATTGTTATTGTACGTGGTTTTAATATTGAGTCTTGGTAAAAAAAATTATGTCTTCGGACGTGTTGACAGTATCGGAACCAAGCCTTGGCCGAGTGACAGTTACGATTCATTTAGAGCTCTAGTCTGTCTGCCGGTGTACTGCATGAGGAGTAACATATGGGTTGTTTGGGTCTCATGAGTACCCATATTTTTTAGTGACATTGGATATATATGGACTGCCCAGTGTCTGTCGGTATACTGCATAAGGGGTAACAGATGAGTACTGGGTCTCTGAGTATCCATGTTTTACATGATTTTAGGTAACCATATGGGTTGTCCAGTGCCTCTCGGTGTACTACATGAGGGGTGACAAATTGGTTGCATGAGTCTCATGAGTACCCATGTTTTTAAATGATTTTGGGTAACAGATGGGTTGCTTAGTGTCACATGAGTATGTTGTCTTTAAATGTTATTTGACATATTTCTTTTGTATGCGATGTATGTTTACTTTTGGTTTACTCATACGAGTTGAAAAGCTTACTAGGTTTGTGTTTACAATCCCGGTGCAGCAATTCGATGGTGTATGGGATAGTTCTGCAGGTGGAGATTAGCATATTCGGATGGTTTACTCTAAATATATCTTTCTTCTGTTTGTGGTGAGGATTGAGTGAATTTTACATTTCCATTGGTTATAATACTGAGGTATAAACTTGTTATGTATTATTCAAGTCGATTGAGTCATGTTGTAGAATCAGTTTCGATACACTGTAATAATAAGATGATTTCAATATATTTGAGATTTTTTTAGAATTTTCATGACTTCGAATTCGAATTTTTATCATTTGAATTTTGGGACTGTGACATACGTATAATAACATTTGATAGGGTTGAGAGTTTGGCATTTGCCTCCACAACTATGAGGCAAAAATCTGGTCATTTGTCCCTTTAAATTAAGCGAGGTTGTCTGCATGAAGATCGATCGGCGTCTGACGACACTAAGGTGAAGGGAAGAGATTATTAAGATATGGTGTTGCCAAGCCGTAGGAAAGATGCAGCGGTGCGTGGTCGCGTGGATACCTTTCGCAGGACTGACTAGCTAGTTTCAACGATCGACAATCTTGGGTGCTTTTAAAGTTGGAGCGCGCGGTTGTGCATGCTCATAGCTAGTCGGGTCCAGCCGAATTCTGGTTATATATAAACGTGCAACTAGGCAATCGGAAATCTGGAATGGTCAAAAGAAATGAGCTAGGCATGCATGGAACGGTGTTTAGCTAGGGCGGTGGCGCGCTAGCTGTAGTGCCGCTACTACAGTATGAGTGATCGAGGGTGGGTGTGGGATTTGGATCCTGGTCTAGTCGAGATTTATTTGGACATGATCGATACGTACGTATTTACACTCTCTAAACTGGTTAGCTATATTAATCCTCTGGAGAAAATGGCTGTTATATATAGTAGTGATTAGCGGTTATAATGTTAACATGTTGGAATCGAACTCAATCGCATTCCATATATTGTCATAATGCATCCAAGATTTTAACTATAGTGGAAACCATAAAAAGTAAAATCCAAAACATGAGTCCACACAAAGAAATCAGTCCACTATTTAATTAATGCAAGTACAAATGTTTCAAGTAGAGATGTTCAACACAATCTCATTACTAGCATTACAAAGCTAACTTGATCTATTCTGAATCTAACAAATGATTTAATTCCATGGAGTCATCTTTCTTGAGACCTCTGTCACGATTCCGAATTTTGAATGATAAAAATTCGAATTCGAAGCCATGAAAACTCTAAAACAATCAAATATATTGAAATCATCTTATCATAACAGTGTATCGAAACTGAGTCCACATCATGACTCAGTCGACTTGAATAATACACAACTAATGAAAATGTAAAATTCACTCAATCCCCACCACAAACAGCAGAAAGAAATCTTCGACAATCTTCAGCGAAAGCCCTCTAATTCTGCTAATCCACACCTGCAGAACTATCTCATACACCATCGATTATGTGCACCGGAATTATAAACACAAACCCGGTAAGCTTTACAGCTCGTATGAGTAAACCAACAATATAACACAAATAGGATATAAGAGAAAAATACTGAAAATATTTAATTATAAATGTATTCATGAGTCACGGGACGACCCATCTGGTTGTCCAATAATATCTAAAAATATAAGTGCTCATGAGAAATCGGGCAACTCATCTGTTTACCCAAATACATTTCTCATACGGGTACACATAAGATCCATGTACTCATATGTTACCCCTCATGCAGTACGCCGCCAGACATTAGGCAACCCATCTGTTACCCAATATCCAAAAATATGGGTACTCATAAGCCGGTAACCCATCTGTTACCCCTCATGCAGTACACCGGCAGACAGACTAGAGCTCTAACTGCATTGTAACCGTCACCCGACTTAGCTAGGTTTCGACATGCCAACACGTCCGAAGACAGAAAAACATGTCCGAAGACATAAAACACGTCCGAAGACAAAAAACCGTTTTAACAAAACTCAATGTTAAAACCACGTACAATAACAATTCGCCCATATTATTGTACTACAAACAAGCGACTCTTACTCAAATAAAATAAATATAGTTGCCACAATATAATTCATTTGAAAATAAGAACCTAACAGTATATAATATAGCAACTCATATATATGTATTGCATTTACGATTTATACACATACATAACCCACTATATTTGTAACGACCCTACAATTTCGAGTATAAAAACTCAAAATTTCAAAGTCGTTAAACACCAATCAATCTCAATGAAATCGAAATCATTTAAAATGCCACAGCGGATCATCTCTGAGTTCAAAATACAACTCAGTCAAACCGATTATTACAAACCAAATTATAATTCAACATTATAACAAATGGAAATGTATAATCCTCACAACAACCTCACAAGATAGTCACACCAAATCCTCACGCAAGTTGGAGATAAATAACTTCAAGTCCTCTGAGCGGTCCATCAATTCCCACTAATCCACACATGCGGAGTTATCCACTACACCATCGAATTGGTGCACCGGGATTGTAAACACAAACCCGGTAAGCTTTATAGCTCGTATGAGTAAAATGAAAATATAACTCGCATAACAATATATACGAAAATCCACAAATCAAACAAATATAAATGCACTCATGAGTCAATGGACGGCCCATCTGGTTGTCCAAAAAAAAAATGAAACGAAGCGCTTATGAGAAATTAAGCAACCCTTCTGGTTACCCAAATGCATTTATAATACGGGTACTAAAGAATGCTGGTACACATCTGTTACCCCTCTCGTAGTACACCGCCGATATTGGGCAACCATCCGCTACCCAACATCCAAAAATATGAGTACTCATGAGCAGATAACCACCCGTTACCTCACATGCAGTACTCCGGCAGACAGAGTAGAGCTCTAACTGTATCGTAACTTTCGCCCGGCCAAAGGCTAGGTTCTGACTTGCCAAACACGTACAATAATCTCACATCATATTGTACAAACATCAAGTCCGAAGACAAATCAACATTTTAACAATCTCTATGTTAAAATCACGTACAATAATCACACATCATATTGTACCAAAAATCAAGTCCGAAGACAAATCAACATTTTAACAATCTCCATGTTAAAATCACGTACAATAATCTCACATCATATTGTACAAATCAAAATCACATGCTCGATATATAAATCTCGTCATCAAAATGACATAATCACGATAAAATCATAACAGTATATTATATAGCAAACTATATATATATATATGTACATATTTACCATTTATACAATATATATATAATCCATTATATCATATACATGTCATATTTCATAAACACGTCCGAAGATAAAACATTTTAACAAACTCTATTTAAATACTATTCAAATGTACGTACTGTCTCAGTAAATAATAATTACTGAATTACCCTTCAAAAATTACTTTTTACATTTACTAAAAGTAAATTTACATTCACCTACGTAAATAAAATTTACATTTACCGTACGTAAATCACCTTTTTACATTTACCTACGTAAAAATAAATTGCAAAATTACCCTTCGGAAACACTGTTCACGAGCCGTCCGCCGAGCGTGGGGCCCACGCGCCGACACCAACCAAGTCGAGTATGACGCCACCGCCGCCCCAAATCTCTTCTCCTTTCTCCCCTCTTCCTTCCCACGGCGTCACACCGTGCCTAGCCACTTCCACGCGTCCACCTGCGCTGCCCAAGGCGGTGTTATCCCCAAATCTCCTCCTCCTCCAATTCTCTCCCAAACTTCATCAAATCGATCCCAAAATCATCCACACACATCACAACATCAAATTAAATGTATTCCTTACCCGTACGTTGCCCTAAAATGGCCGGAGAACTCAAGATGTTCGGCGGAGTCGAGATCGTGCGATCTACGATTTGGGCGATGCGAATCGAGCTCCGGTCGCACCGTTGGTGGCTCTGGATGTGAGGAGCGGCGAAGAGGATGAGCGTCGAGTTCTGCGTCGGCGAGAATCTTAGGAGGCTCGGTTGTGGTTCGCTGCTTCACAACGACGAGGCGGGGCGTCATGGGCTCGGGGTCCGACGCGGAGGTCCTTGCGAGGTCGTGTAGCGTGGCGGTGAGGACCACGTCGTTCCATCTGAGGAGATCGTCAGAGGCGATCTGAGGGAGAGGTGAGTTCGGGGGTGGGGGGAAGAGAAAGTCGCGAGGGGAGAGAGAGAAAGGGGGAGGCGGATGAAGGGTTTCCAGAAATGGAAACCCTAATCCCTAAAATGTTCTATTTATACCCGTTTCTAAAATCGGAAACGATATTCCGTCGTTAATAACTTTCGCGTACGACGTCTGATTCGAACGTGTGAAGTTTCTACGAACTCGTATCGACGAGCTCTACGACTTCCGTGAAGGAAGTTTTCGTAACCGAGCGACGGAATAAAAGTTGATCTATACGTTGCGGTAACGTTACGTTTTCTAGTTAAACGATCCGAAAACGTTTCCGTTTTCGTTTCGAAATGTCGCGAACCACCAATTGTCGTCTTGAATTAATTTCACAAATTTAGCACTTTGAAAATACTCGACATTTAGTTTCGAAAAATTCGGGTTATTACAATATTATATACATGTCATAGTTCGATTTTTTTAAGAAAACGTAAATATGATTAACCACTAAAGGTAGACTCGTCATAGTGAGATTTACTCACATTCACCATAGTCTATAATCACTAAAACCTTTTTAAAATTATTTATTAAAATAGCGTTTCATTTACCCATGAACCGTAGATGATCAAGTTCACATAATTTAAACCAAAACATATTTTTAAAATAATTTATATAAACTAGTGATGCAACGACTATGATGACCACTCAAACTAAATTCAATAATTATAATACTACTTCGATCATGATAATTGTGAGGTTTACTCACCTTATTTCCTGCGTGGAACTTTCACGACACTTCAAGTAATTTTCTCACTCGTTTCGTCGGTCACCTAATAGCATGATAAAATGCTTAGAAAATGATACGTAAAATATCAGGTGACGATTTCAGTACAGTTAAATGTTGTTCATAAAAAGCTGTTCATATTTTACTGTTTTACTAAATACTGTTCAACTTACTATTTACTAAACACTGTTCAATTTTACTATTTATAGTGTACTGTTCACTGTAACTATTCATGTGGCGGCACTGTTCTCCAACCGTCACCAATGACCACCAAAATTTCACCACCACATTCTAAGTGACATTCATAACAACTTCCTAGTTCACAACAAAGTCTAAATCAAAGCTTAAAACCTCCAATTTCGAAATTTCCGAAAAATCTAAAATCAAGAACCCTAGATTTGAAATTTCTTGGTTCGAGTTCTTACCCTTCGATTTAGCTCAAAACATTTGCAGGGGTTGTTGACGACGTTGAGGCAAGGAGTTTGAGACCGGTGGTGAAGCCTAAACTCGCCGGAGCTCGCCGGAAAATTGAATAACACAACCGGGTCACTGACGGGTTTCCGGGTCGACTTTCGGGCTTCGATGCGTGGAAACTGTCGTGCTACTCTACGATCCACCACCACAGGGAGGCGCACAAGGAGGAGATGAAGCGATCTAGGTTGGCCCGGTCGCCTGAAACCGCCGGAGTCGGCAGAAAAATTCGGGTTTGGTCTGAAGAAAATTTTCGCCTCTAAAGGCGCGGGTGCGGAGAGAGGGGGAAGAAAAAAATTGGTTATTACACCTTCTGGTGGTTATGTCATAAGAATCACACAAGTGAAGTATACAGTGATAATCAAGCATATAAAGATAAGAGAGATGTTTTTCAAAAGGTATACTGTTTATATAAACAATACACTTAAAGAGAAATATCTGTGAAAAACTACAATTAGAACAACATAAGGAGCTATGTATAAAGAAATGCTCCCCCTCAATTTGATCTGATTTGAAGAAAAGATAAGGAAGGAAAAATCGGATTTGTTAACAAAACAAATCATAATTAACCAAAAATCAATCAGTAAAAGTCAATGTTTATCTTTCTAAAAATATGTCAAAATATATTTAGAAAGACTCTCAATTTCCTTAACCATGCAGGACTGATTCAAAAGAGAGATATAAATTCATACCCAAATCGCAACAGAAACAATTACTGCATAATCTCTGCAGATTATGCAGATCGGGCAGAAAATGATCAGGACATCTAACTTGGTCATTTAGTCATTCTTTCCTAGTCAAAATAGGAGCAGGTGTGATGAGTATCAACTATCAAGACACCATCTACCTTCACAGTGCTAGCTAGCTTGTTCATTAACTCGCGCGCAGACTCATTCTGTCATTCCCATCAGTGGATACACCTCGATCAAGGTTAATTAGTATATAAGTTTACCTTGAATATGTATTGCTACTGTTAATATCGATCTTCATGATAAATATAAGCCTTTTCTTGTAGGACCTCCTCATATACAAAGGCGGATCCAAGATCCGGAACCTCTCTAGGCTAATTACAAGTGTGTAATTTTTATTTTTTTTTACAATTTCCCAATACATACATAGGACTTATCAAAGAAATTTTATGTTAAATAACACTAATCTTAATAGAAAGTGAATAATTGGCACACCAATGAAAGAAAATAGTTTAACCAAAGAAGGAAAATGAAGAAAATGGGAAGGAAAAACACACATCTATGTGATGAAGGTTAATTAAAAGAAGAAAGAAAGAATATAAAAAATGGGTGGAAGGTTAACCAAAAGAAGAAAGGAAGGATTGAAGATTACAACTATGGGGCATATTCAAAACATGGGTCTTGCTGATAATTTGGTTCTGGATTTTGCTCACTAACATTACCAATATAGGATCTACCATCATTAACAAAAGTTCCAAACTTGCTCTTATATACACAAAAAGATTACAACTTTACAATCAATTAAGGTCGAGAGAGAGAGATAGAGAGAGAGTGTGTGTGTAATGCCTGGCAGAGGCAAGCAGCGACGGAAGCAGCTTTGGTGGCAGCAGCGAGCTCCTTGTTGTAAGATCTCCTTTCGTTTTCCTCAGATTTGTCTCAATCTAATTTTTTTTATATGGGCTGGCAG
This sequence comes from Argentina anserina, assembly GCF_933775445.1. Lineage (NCBI taxonomy): Eukaryota > Viridiplantae > Streptophyta > Magnoliopsida > Rosales > Rosaceae > Argentina > Argentina anserina. Next base: position 3,518,680 of record NC_065873.1, on the reverse strand, counting down.
GGTTGCTCTATATATATATATATATATATATATGAGAATTTTTAGGTGCGGACGTTCGTACCTTACGTAAGGTACGGATTCACCGATTCCGGCGAAGGCAAGCTGCAATGGCGGAGCGGACCACGACAGCCGCACTCCCCACCTTCCGGCGGTCCCATCTGTGCCCGTCGGAGCTCCATCGGTGACCCACGGCGGCCGGAATCGCGAAATCGCCATAATCTGCCCAAAAACTTGATTTTTGCAGATTCCGGCCGCCGTTGGCCACCGATAGAGCTCCGGCCGGCACAGACGGGATTCCCGGGAGGTGGGTAGTGCGGCTGTGCTGGTCCGCCGCGCCGTTGCGGCCTGCCGTTGCCGGAATCGGTGAATCCGCACTTGAAGTGGCCTATATATATATATATATATAGTTTTTGTTTTTTTGCCAAAATCTTCTATGGGCCGCAGCCCTTCACATGCTCATATATACACTACATATATATAGTGTTTAATGTTTTTTATCCGTCGTTGACTCGTTGTAGATTAAAGTATTACATACAATATGTTTAACATTTTAGTCTTTTTGGCTTATGGTGATTATAATTGTTGTTGCTGTCTGAGTGTGTGGTTGAGAATTCACAGTTCCCATCGTTACAGTCTTTTGAATGATCGATTAATCTATCATTTGTGCACTGTGTGGTTAGTTGACCTTTATTGATTACTCAATTTACGTATCAAAGCGAGAATTCTGGTATACGCTGCTGCATACCTCTCATACTTAGTGTGCATTTTATCAACACACAAGTGTGTGTATAGCATATTTTGTTGCACAACGGACAAACCCTATCAAAGCAGATATAATGAAGAATTTAGGAATCACCGTTGTCAATTTGATTTATATATCTTATAAATTAAGCCAAAACCCTTAAGCTATCTAAAAACAGAGAGATTTAATGAACAATATTTTTAGCTAAGAAATATCACACGTAGAGCGCAGGCTGGTTTAATTAGCTACATGCCGGGGCATGAAGCCATGAATTCTAATGTAAGGAGATGATTTTGTTTGCAGATGGGATATATGATGAGGCTGGGACTTGCGTTATTGAACTACTTTTCTAGCTATCCGCTGCTAATGATGATAGCTCTGTTGCTCGACATTTTGTTTTAGTCTAGCCTTTTTTATGCTTCCTTAGTATAAGAGTATAAGATGTTATAAACATATAGGTAAACAAACAATTAATTAACCTGCATAATCTTACGAAAATCATCGTTGCATGCAAGGTCTGGAAGCACTTGAATTGGTTATCAAATCAGAAGCTTTTAATTAGAATGTTGGTTAAGCCCATGCTTGGCCCATACTTACGTATCTTTGCTTCTGCCCTAAGCCTATTTGACACATTTGAGTGATTTGACATTATTTGCGGTGCTCTCAGAGAGGTCAAAGCTAAATTAAGTTGACCTATAATAGCAATAAGAACTACTAGAACCACCCCGTCTTATAACTGCCTTTGCCATGGGCTAGCTGGATGTGGAGCTATATCTACTACTAGTGGATCAATAAAGGCGACTAGAAAATCTATAACTGTTGAACGATAAGAATCAATTCAACTGCTTTAGGTGAATCAACTGAGCTGAGTTTCTATAATTATTTCGGTCAAGCGAATCAACCAGCACTGGATCTATTATACGCTCTAGAGAATACATTTCTGGAGTATTCTGCATGTTGTTATCTGCAGGCAGATACAATTTCTGGAAAATGTCCAAAGCTAGCCTCGATCGGATTTTTATAATTCGTTTATTTTGGAGAACAATATATCGATGATCGATGAATGAGAAGTAAATTAAATAATTTTATGGCCGGTAGCATATAAATTCGTACAATGATATGTATCTGTTATGTATTAATCTGACTTAAATTCTTACAAAAGTGTGCCCTAGGGCGCCGAAGATCTATATGTCATTCGTTTTAATAGCTAAGCTTCTGGCTATATATCGAAAACAATAGCAGGGTACGTACGTAGTTCAGCAAATTAAAGTACTTTAGGGTTTGTGGCTTTGATATCACTATGTAGATTTGCATCTTGCCGTAACTAATTAGCTATGGACAGAAATTCAATATGCACTAATACAGAAATTTATAGATAAAAAGCACAGAATGTCATAATATGAACTTGTGATTGCAGATGTGGTTTTATTTATGCAAATATATGCAAAGTTAGCAGTCATTCCCCTCTATAATGTGTTTTGACAGCTAATATCTGTGATCAGAACCAAGTATTTATGAAGTATAGTGCACTCTAAGCTAGCTGGGAATTAGGGATCCAAATGCAATGATCTAAATATCACTTATCGGCACTATATCGGTTTTAGAAAAAATAAAGATATATCGAAATATATCAGATTTATCAGATTTACTAATTTTTAATTAAATTTAATATATTTATGAATTTTACTACAAAAAAATACTAAATAAAAATACACATATAATTTAAAATAATAAAAATAAGTGTCTAAATAAGGATTGAGGTAGACGGGCAGTGATTTGGTTTCACATATAAAGTTGGAGATTTCGTCTTATTATGTTTTTATCTTCCTTGATTAAGGTTTCGGCATTCGAATATGAATATGAAAATTTTGCATTATAAGAAAATAAAGTTTTCACTGATACTCGTCTACATTTTTTCTTTCCTCAAAATAGTAAAACGATAACATTATTTTTTGAAATAAAAAAAAAGTCCAATATATCGGGTCGAAATCGGATTGACCCGATATATATATGATTTTGACTATGAAATTAGCGTTGACCGATAACTTGACACGATATCTTTCATATCGTATCGTTTTCTTAATTTTACTGATATATTTGAGATATCAGAAATATATCGAGGATATATCAGGATATTTAGAACATAATTAGGAACTACGACGTACTTAAATCATTTAACTTAATTAATTACATGAATCAAGTGCCCTTGATTCAGTTTAAGTACTACTTTTTGCGCACGGCTCAAGAAACCTTAAAATCCTTAATTAAGTTTAGGGGTTCATAGTTAAGGATATATTAGTTTACACTTACCAATGGATATGGTTTCAACTTTAATTTCAAGTAATGCTTTTAATCCTTCTGAATCTGTACTGATCAAGCACCCTGATCGAAAAACTAGCTAGTATGTTTGATTAGATTAAGTTAATCAAGCGCTTATTGAGAATATAATGGTTGGAATATAGGCCGGTGAGGGGGAATCAAGGTTCATAAAGCTGTCATCTTAACAAAAGCATAAACTAGTGCCCTGAACTCGATACATGTAACTTGCGAATGAAACAGCGAAAATTATCAGAAACGGAATATTTGTGTATTTTATAGTACTGTTTTTATAAGATATGGATATAGCTTAATTTTTTTTCCGACAAATTCACATGATCGCATAATGCGACATGATTCTATCCGATCGGATTCAAGCTCATAATGTGACAATATCTAATTTGATTCTCGTATAATAGATGGCTCTCTTAATGGACAAAATTAATCAACAAATTTTCAAATACTCATTTGCAACTACTATCAAAACAATACAGTAGGCGGTACCAAAAGTTGAGAACGCTAAAGTCCTAAACCATAGGGTTTTATAGCTAACCTTAATAGAAAACAGACGTACTTTTGATTTATTTGGTAAATAAAAGCTTCTTTAGATTGCGCGTGTATACATGCTTTAGAATTGAGGATCAAGAGCATAAATCGAACGACATGGTTTATTTTCCTCCTCGATCGATCAGTATTATAGTAAGAATTATTATTACAGCATGTGCAAAATAGTCATGCATATACTTTTTACAAGTTGACCTGTCATTGGAATATTGGAATAAGACTTGGAAAGTTTCTGGTGTACCATAATGCAATTCAACACATATAACAAAATAAACCATCTGCCATCCAAAATTAATCTAATCAAAGTCATATGTTCACTGTTATCAGTTATCGATCACGTACACATGCACTGAAAAGCCGTCTAGAACACGCACATATTAATCGAAGTCTTAGTTAATTGGTGCTAATCTGTGATTGTGAGTTCATCATATGGGGATCTTATTACATTTTCCTCTGTGTAAGACATTTGCGCATCGTCTATTTATAATATCATTATAAATTGGGGTGTCTATTGCCACATTTGAAAGTAACCCACATTTTAGATAATATATGATGAGATCATTCTTGATCGAGTTTGACTGCTTGTCTTGCATTACAATCCATATATATGCTAAATCATTTTTATCGTAAACATTATCCAGTATATATATAGTCACCTCTTCCCGTGGGCGTGTGCTCTTTACAGCTTAATCCGATAGTTGTTATTAATTATAAGCACGTAGTGTAAAATGTACGTATATTGCCTGATGTTATTGGTTGCTTGCACAGGAAAAAAGAGAGCCTTACTGATTCAGCCAATTCTTCAATTCACCAAATTAAGCTTCCTACTATCTTCCAAGTCAAGATCTAAGGAAATGGTATGATCAAGATAATAGGCAATCATGTCGTAGATACTAGATGCACGACCTTAAGAATTCAACTCTTTCATAATGTGAAGAATGAGCAAACATTATAGGTCAAAAGTGAATCCAACTGACCGGACACGATAGAATAACCTAAATTATAAATTCGCTAGCATTTTACATCCCCGTCAATCTTCAGTATGTGAAAATCTAGAACTTTGTTTTTCGGAGCTGGTCTCTGCAAACCTAGCTTGCGTAATAAGTTATATCGAGCGCCGGAAGCATAAGTTCCTGCCGAAATACTTCAATTTTAGAGAATTTTTATTTATTTATTAAATTTTATAAATAAATAAACAATGTATGCTTAAATTTACGGATCGAGCTGTGTACGTGAGGAAAAGCAAATGAAGGGTTTACGTTGAGAACCAATGTTAATTGAAATAATTGATGGACCGAACTTGCTTATTGGACCAAATCAGCATCACAAACACGTGGTGTAGGACTGGACCACCCAAGTGGAAAGTAACTTCAACCATATGACAGAGAGGAGTAAAGGACCGAGAAAAAAAATCCTAATAAGTAAAAACAAAACCGACTAGCTAGGGCTCCTTCTTTACACTATGGATGCCACTAAAACATTTGTTTCAAATACAAATTTAATTAACTTAATTCAATTTCTTGAGGTTGAAAATAAGCCGCACTTAGTCTTTGTGTGGAAAAAAAATATTTCTACATAAAATTGAGAGATGAAGCTAGACTTTTGGTCACCTATAAAACTAATTGACCAGTTGAGCAAAAGTTTGCCTTTCAAGAGCTTAGAGAGTATGTATATACATGATGATATGTAATACGGATAAAGAAATATTTGATTGGTGAATTGGGAATTAGTGCTCCCACAACATAAAAAAGACCTACCAACACAAGGTTTGTAGAGAATTAATCTAATAAAGTGTATACAATAATTTCATATAAATTGAAGAATTTTGCGAGCTGAAATGTACGAAATTCATTATATATACATACTCTATTTCACTTCTGTTTTTTTTAATAGATTCTATTTCACTTTTAAACGAAAAGAGAAAAATGTTTCCTTCGATTCATGCAATACAGTTAGTGATCACAACATAACGTAGATTTTAGAAGGAAACATATGATAACAATAATTTGAACCAACAATTATATAACATAACATGCAAGAAATCTACCAAAAAAACGAATTGAAACATGAAAAAATTATACAAATGGATAATACATGGATGAAGAAGGAAGAAGGACACACTAAGTCACCAATGCAAGACAGTGTGGGAAATACATGTCCTCAGGTTCCTTCTAGATTCTGTTCGTTTGTAGTTGGGAGTTTAGTGGGTGTTTGTTATTAGTCAACTTTGCCATATGAGAATACAATGTATACCATCATTACCATGCATGTAGACTGTAGAGACTAGAGAGAACTACACCAATGAGAATAAGTTTCCTTTCGTTTAGGTTCTGATGTGACAATATTAGTGAAATCAATTAGTATCAAGAACAATAATTAAGGAAACCAGAAAAAAAAAATATATATATATATATATATATATATATGCATCTTACGTATCCTCCACTTAAAGAGAACAAACGATTGGAGAATGGGTTAGTCGGTTACTCTCTTTTGAAGAAAACAAAAAACAAAAAACAAAAAACATACAAACAAACGGACTAAAATTTGGTCTTCTCGATCTCTTTTCTCTTGGATATGTATCTTCCATCGATCAGCTTGTATTAGAAAAATCGAAGAACAGTACTATCTTTACCACGTTTATGTTTGTCGAAAGTGAACAACCATGCATGAAGGATCTTATTTAACCTAAGCTTTGGTTTCCTGTATAATATTGTCGTAGATGATTTAATTCAGCTACTTATCAAACCCAGTATCATAGGAACACAGTTGATAGCTAGGGTCATCCCTCAAGCTAGCTAGCCAGCTCAATCATTTTCTGTCAGATTCGTGTTTGCGGTAAATCGACCCTCTTCCTCTTCGAGACAATGTGAAATCGTCATTTAAACTTAGAAAACGAAAAATTCTTAGGTGCGGACTCCCCTACCACGTGGCTATGGGCAGCCCAATAAAAACACAGCAATTTATTCCCAAATTTATCATCAAGACCGTTGATAAGTAATTAATTTAAGTACTTGCCATTCACAAGCTTGCCAGTGTCATACTTTGATGGTTTTGCTCCCCAAACCCTAGCAAGGTAAAACGGAGGATTCTGCAGTACGTGTGCTGAAGGAGAATAACTAATAGACTAATAGTACTTCGTCGGTCATAGTTGAATCTAGGGTTCCGTCCCCCAAAACCCCAAGCACATATTTACGTTCCGACATGCTTAGTTATTAATATGCATATTTTTCGGTTTCGTACTATTGACCATTGAATTAAATTCCGGGAACTGTTCTTATCTCAGGTTTTCACACCACCTACACGTGTTCAGGGAGAGCCTTAGATTTCCCGTTCTCTGAAACCAAGCCGGGCTCAGAGTTCCGTACAAATGGAGTCGGCAAAAACAAGCATGCGGGTCAAAATAATAAACAGAGGAGGAGGAGGAGGAGGAGGGAGCTGGAAACACGTGCGACGGAGATGTAAGCGCACGTGCAGAGAAATATAGTAAAACTATAAGAAAATTTAAGGTGAGAAGTACTAGCGTGTAGCAGCAAAGCTGGGGTTGCCTGGTTGACCGGAGACAATAGGGTCGGCGAAACTACCCGTGTGCTTGGCGCCCACCGCATGACGACACCGTTTTGGACGGTCCTTGGCTACTGGCTCGGGCCAGCGTGGTTGGGTTTTGGTTTCTGTTCATCTCTGACTCACCAACTTCGGTCAGCCTGAAATGAATCTCTGGCATATTATCGGAGCTTATCTGGAAAGTGGTATAGGGTTTTACTCTGAAACAGTTTTTTTTTCTTTCACACCTGGCTTCCATTGTCCACGACTCTCCCGAACATGTCGTGCAGAGTCGAGTTGTCCGTTTGTTCAATAACCGGAAAATGAAATGTCGACATGCATGCAGAGAGCTCCATATTCTTTTCTTTGTTTTTGGAAAGACATCGACCTTTAGCATGAGAAATTGTAAAATATATAGGCGGATAACTCTGTCTCTGTTCATCTATGGCTGCATGTTTTTTCAAGTGAAAAAAAAAAGACAAATCAAACTATTAGATAAAGTGGCTCCGTACCGTAGACCATGCATTCAAACATGGCGACAATTTTCAATAAATGTAAGAATTAAATCAATTATGAGGCATTGATGGACCGATGAGGTAAGAAAAGAACCATATGTTTTTTCGTTTCTGAGAACAAAAAATCATATGTTGAACAAAATTATATCTAAGTACATATACTTCATTGGAAAAAAAAAGATAATAAGAGTTTGTGTATATATATATATATATAGTCCCTATCCAGAGTGAAGGTTCACTCTGAAGTTTCAGAGTGAAGTTCCAATTTTGGCACATTTTTCGGTCAAATTTTTTCACCATAAGCGATTCAATATTTAGGTATGCTATTCAAGATCATCTATACAAAATTTCATCTAATTCGGACATCGTTAAGGTATTGAAATTAGATTAAATCAATGAATGAATTACAACTGTTCAACGTGAACCGTTCGTGTAAATCTCAATTTTGAAAGTTCAAATCATTGTCAAATTGGATGAAACTTTATAGAGATGATCTTGAATAGCATACCTAAATATTGAATCACTTATGGTGAAAAAATTTGACCGGAAAGTGTGCCAAAATTGGAACTTCACTCTGAAACTTCAGAGTGAACCTTCACTCTGGATAGGGACTGTATATATATATATACACATACATATACATATACAGTCTCTATCCAGAGTGAAGCTTTACTCTGAAATTACAGTGTGAAGTTTCAATTTTGATACACTTTTCGGTCAAATTTTTTCACCATAAGAGATTTAATATTTAGGTATGTTATTCAAGATCATCCCTACAAAGTTTCATCCAATTTGATAATGGTTTGATCTTTCAAAATTGAGATTTACACGAACGGTTCACGTTGAAAAGTTTTAATTCATTCATTGATTTAATCTAATTTCGATACCTTAACGATGTCCGAATTTGATGAAATTTTATAGAAATGATCTTGAATAACATGCCTAAATATTGAATTGCTTATGATGAAAACATTTGACCGAAAAAGTGTGTTAAAATTGGAACTTCACTCTGTAATTTCAGAGTGAATGTTCATTCTATATATATAGTCTGTAATTTCAGACTATATATATATATATATATATATATATATATATAAACACCGACACCGTTCAATGTACAAATTAAAAAGAATTTGCACGCAAATTACTGTTGTATATATATAACGAGAGTATGTAACATGATCGTGGCTTTACCTGAAGCTATTCACACTGTTGTTCTCAATCATTCCAAATTAATTATCGATGCTCTCAATATTTGAGGTCTCATTCCCTGGATGATACATAACTTGGTATGTGATATATACGACTTTTAACTTCTTTAGGGTACCACTTTGTTATATTTCGTCACATTCATCATTATGTGGCTGACAACTTAGTGGAACGAGCGCTTCAACTTCTTGGTCGTCAACTTTGTGTCTTTTTTTTTTCTTCTCTTTTATGTGTTTCCAGCGTTTCAGTTTTTTTTTTTAAGAGTCAAGCGTTTCAGTTAGATTAGCTGAGAGGGGTACCTTCATCTGCCATGTTTGTTGTATTAGTTGGTTGGTATTCGAAAATACATTTATATATTAGATTTTACTTGATGACCATGTTTGAACTTGGCTATAGGGTTGATAACAAAAGTTACACCTCGGTCTCCAAGCTTATGTTTATCAAACTTTTCAATGAAACAATGATGTATCATAAGTCTAATGGGTGCCTTTACTTACTAAGAAGGGACAATATCGAATACCAAAATAGTTTTTTGCATTAGTAACATTTACAGAAACTAGAATAGTTATGGGTAAAAGTATTTAGATACTTGTGTTAGATCAATTTTGGACATATCACATATTATATGATTATCATGTTTAATGTCATAATCTATTTCTACATGGAAACAAAGATAGTATCAAATCTAGTTCCTAATGATTTCGTGTATTATATCATTATGGTAAGGAATCTTAATTTAAGTCTAGAAGCAAGACTACAAATCAGTATTGAATTAGGAATCTAAATAAGATTACTTAACTTACAAGATGTCTTTAATGGAAGGACTCTTAAAGGTTAAAGATTCTCTATATATAGATGGTAAACGTCCATGTTATCACTACGAGTTATTTGCGTGAGTTTTTGTCCATTGAGAAAGCAGAGAGTAGTGACTAACAAAAGACCTTGCCTAGCACCTTGTGACTTCGGATTAAGGCACAGTGGATCACAGTGTCGTCGTTCATGAAGATGGTAAGTTAATCTCATTCACTAAATTAACGATTAGTTGCTATGCATATGATCTTTGGTTTTGTACTCATATCATGTAATTTAATTTACATATGGTATCAGAGCACTTATGAGCACAAAAATTTTCAGTTTTGCATAACTAAAAATCGGTTTTATATTTTAACAAAAAAAAAATGTACTTGATGGTCGCGAGCGTCACTGATGGTCACGAGTGTCACTGAGGATCGCGAGCGTCACGAAGGGTCGCGAGTGTTACTGCTGGTCGCGAGCGTTACTACTGAGGAATTTTGCTTTACGGGTCGAACCGGTTGCAAAAACGCGGATCCGGTCTCAACCAAATCCGAACTCAAGAACAACAAGCCAGAAACTTTTTAGCCGTTGTGTTTTTCACAACGTTGAGTTTCTGGATTTGGGAAGGCAACTGGATCGGAAGCAATTGAGACCTTTACATCTCTTATTGGATTCATAACCCAAAGGGAATTGCTGCTGATTCAAAAATTTGTTCTATGCTTCCGCTCAAAAACTACAGCAAATTTGGGGAAAAAGCAAAACATGTTTTTCTTAAAGGTTTTCCGATTTCAATTTAAGCAGATTATATGAAGTATATATATATATATATATGTATATGAATATACATAAAAACCCTAGAGCACACCCAGCGTGCATATAAGAGTAGCTTAGAGACTTGGATTGTGGTTGACATGTGGTTCTTGTATGGCTGGGAAATTTAATTTTCTATGCAAGTATATACTCTATGGTTGAATTGAATGATTGCATTCTATGTGTGTATTGTAATTGATGGACAATGTATGCAGAAGTTTAAAATCTCCCAATTTTATACATTGTAAAAGGTTACATGACACAGAGCTTAGTTTTCTTATAAAGATTATCTGGGTAGAAAACAAAGTTGTAAGCTCAACATTGGTTTGTGGTTTCCTGTTGGTATAATTGAACATATTGCACAAAGCATTCTTCTTTGATATATGCAGGGAATTTTCAAGATAACAAACTGAAAAATTGTGTTATGTGTTTCTAAATTCACGTTTTATTCTTCCAAAGAAATGGTTTAAATATGATTTTAGAATACAGACAACAGTAAGCATATTTGATGAAAATAAATTCGGATACTTGGAATTAGATTTTCTGTCTAAAGATGTTGATTTGATTCTTTGGATAACATATTTTTATCTTGTGTGGCTTATTGAAAAGAATTACAGAATGTTAAGTAATTACTCAAAAGTATTGCTTAGTGTTGATTAAAGTTATGGATTGAATTACATGCAAGTATATGACTGTGTTGTTTTATGGTATTTTTGTTTTTGTTTTATGCTTGTCTTGATTGACATTGTATGACAAAACAGAAAACACTGAAAACTAAGAACTCACAAAATTTTCTTTTGCTCTTTAGGTAGCACCTACCTCACCTTCAACAATGTTTTAATGCTTACTCGGTCAAACTTTAGAGCTTGAAAGGATTATGTAGAAACCTATATCACCATGAATGATAAGATAGACTATTGTTTTCAAGAGGATAGACCTGAAACCCCAGCAGAAGATGATAAAACCACAGTCAAAGCTAACTATAAGAAGTGGATGCATTCAAACATGATGGCTAAGAATGTTATTAGGCAGTCTATGTCCAAAAGCATTAGAGGATGCGTGGCTGAGCCGGAATTTGCTACTGATGTTCTGGAGGCCGTGTCAGCTAAGTTCATGGAGAGTGAGAAAGCTGAGATAGCTAGGCTAAACAAAGAATATCATAGCCTGCAATACTCAGGAACTGGAGGAGTCAGAGAACATTTATTAAAGTTGATTAATATTAACAATAGGCTTAAAGAGATGATGATGGGAGTACAAGACACCTTGCTGGTGCATCATGCACTGGACACACTCCCAAGCAGTTTTGACCATCTCAGGACTAGCTATAATGCTCAAAAGGAAAACTGGACTCTAGATGAACTAATAGTCATTTGTTCTGATGAGAAGGAGAGGACTAAGAAGCAAACCCCAACTATTTACCTGCTTGAAAAGCCTAAGAAAAGGAAGTCACATCCACAACAGAACAAGCTTAAGCCTAACAAGATCATCTCTAAGACATCAGCAACTACATGGCCAAAGGATAACAAACCATTCAGATTCAAGTGCTACTTTTGTAAGAAAGTATGTCACATGAAAAAGGATTGTACTGGCTATAAGGCTTGACTAGCTAAAAAGGGTAAGATTATTTCTAATACAGTTTTTTCTTTAGAAGTTAATCTTGTTAATGTCAATCCACAATCTTGGTGGATTGATTCCGGGTCATCTATTCACATAACTAATTCCTTACAGGGGTTCAAAAAGACCAGAACTCCAAGAAGTGAGGATGTTAGCTTGTGTGTTGGAAACGGGATGAAGGTGGCAGTAAAAGATGCAGGATGTCTTAGGCTTGATTTAGGATCTGGAAAATTTCTAGCTTTGAATTAACGTTTATTATGTACCTTCCATGAGAAGGAATTTAGTTTTAGTTTCTCAATTGGTTAAAGCTGGATGTAGTTTTTTGATTGAAAATAAAGGAATTCTTATTTTTCGAAATAAAGAGCAAATTGGTTCTGGTGTGATATTGGATGATCATATAAAGTTAAATTTTTCAATATCTCAACAAGATATTTCTTTTATTGAAACAAATTACACTAAAAGTACTAGCACCTTAACTGGTGTTAAGAGAACCAGGAACAATGAAAAATCTGCATATTTATGGCATAGAAGATTAGACCATGTATCCAAAGAGAGACTGAAAATATTAGTAAAGAACAACATTTTAAACGAGTTAAACTTTTCAGACCTTCATGATTGTATTGAATGTTTTAAGGGTAAGATGACAAACAACGGAAAAAGACTGCAGTAAGAAGTAAAGAGTTGTTGGAACTCATACACACTGATATCTGTGGTCCATTTAAACACCAAACTATATGTGGAAACGTGTATTTCATTACATTCATTGATGATTTCTCTAGATACGGTTATGTTTCTCTACTCTTAGAAAAATCACAGGCACTTAAAGCTTTTCAAATCTATAAGGCTGAGGTAGAGAATCAACTAGAGAGAAAGATCAAAACAGTGAGATCAGATAGAGGTGGGGAATTTTATAGAAAATATACAGAAAAAGGTCAACTAAAGGGTCCTTTTGCCTTGTATCTTCAAGAGCATGGAATTAAAGCTCAATATACAACACCCTATAATCCCCAACGAAATGGTGTTGCAGAGAGAAAGAATAGAACCCTTCTAAATATGGTTAGGTGTATGATGTGTACTACTGGGTTGCCAAAATTCTTATGGGGAGAGGCTTTAAAAACTGCAAATTATATTTGCAACAAAAAACTAAGTAAAGCCATAGAGAAAACTTCTTTTGAATTATGGTGTGGTAGAAAACCAAGTCTTTTTCATTGTCATGTATGGGGTTGTCAAGCAGAAGCTCGGATTTATAATCCAAAAATGAGCAAGCTTGATGAAAAGTCTGTTAGCTGCTATTTCATAGGTTATCCAGATAAATCTAAAGGTTACAAGCTATATTCTGCTAAACACTCGCCCATAATTTTTGAAACTCATCAAGTAAAATTCATAAATGAGAAAATTCACAATACAATTTATGAGGATTTATCCTCAGACTTTGAAGAACTTGTGATGGATGAGGATTTAACAAATACATTACCTTTTGATAATGAATTAGCAGATAAAATCATTAGAGAAAATCAAGATGCAGATGATCATGAAATTGATCAAGGAATGCAAATTGACAACCTAGAAAAAAATATAGTTGTTAAGAATCATCCCATTGCTGCAGTGGCACATGTAGCAGACCCTAATCTAATTCCACAACCTCAAAATAATCCAATTCCAGCTCTTCCTCAAAATCCTATGCTTAGAAGATCCGAAAGAGCTAAAAAAGCAAAATTTGGGGGGGGGGGATTGTCCTTACATTGTCAGTTATCTAATTGAGGCAGACATAGTAGAAGATTGTGTAGAAGACAATGATCCAACAAATTTTGTTCAAGCTACAGAATGTGTTGAGTCAGAGAAGTGGCAAGAAGGTATACAATCTGAAATTGAGTCAATGGAGAAAAATGGAGAGCTTGATGAAGTGATCTACATGAAACAACCAGATGTATTTATTGAAGCATGGAATGAGAATTTGGTCTTCAAGCTAAAAAAATCAATTTATTGACTCAAGCAAGCTTCCAGGCAGTGGTACAAGAAATTTGACTCAGTGATTTCCTCTTTTGGCTTCACTGAAAATCTAGTTGATGAGTGTGTTTATTTAAAAACAGTCGGAGATCAATTTATATTACTAGTACTATATGTTGACGATATACTTTTGGCTAGCAGTAATCTAAAACTGCTAAAAGATACCAAAAGCTTTCTGTCAAAGAATTTTGACATGAAAGATCTAGGTGCAGCATTATATGTACTAGGGATTGAGATTAAAAGAGATAGAGCATAGAAACTGTTGGGATTGTCTCAAGAAAATTACATTTCTAAAGTTCTGAAGAGATTTAGTATGGAACAGTGCTCTGGAGGAGAAGTTCCAATGTCTAAAGGTGACAAGCTCACAAAAGGTCAACAGCCACAAACTGAAACTGAGAAGGAGAATAGGAAGTCAAAGCCTTATGCAAGATTAGTTGGAAGCCTCATGTATGCTCAAGTTTGCACAAGACCTGACTTAGCTTTTGTAGTTGGGATGTTATCAAGGTTTCAATCTAATCCAGGTTATGAACACTGGGTTGCAGGGAAAAAGGTGTTGAGGTATCTACAGAAGACAAAGAATCACATGCTAGTTTACAGACAAGTCAATGATTTGAAGGTTATTGGATTTTCAGATTCTGATTTTGCAGGGAATTACCCTGATTCAAAGAAGTCCACTTGTGAATACGTGTACATGCTAGCAGGAGGAGCTATTGCTTGGAAAACCATGAAGCATGCATTGATCACAACCTCAACCATGCAAGCTAAGTACATAGCAGTATATGAAGCAGTGTGTGAAGGGGTGTGGATAAGGAATTTTCTACAGCAGACTCAAGTACTCAGTCACATTGTGGAAGACGAATTGGAAGTTTTTTGTGACAATGAGGCAGTTGTGTACTTTTGCAAGAACAATAAGAGATCTAGTAATTCTAAGCATATAGATTTAAAGTATTACATTGTTAGGGAGAGGGTTAAAAGGGGTGAGTTAGTGGTTCTAAGTATAGATACAAACTCACAACTAGGTGATCCTTTCACAAAAGCATTACCAGTTAAAGTGTTCAAGAAACACATTGAGAGCATAGACATTTTGCCTAACTTAGATGCTTGAGGTCAGTGGGAGCTAAGTCCAGTAGGAGCAAACTAAAATTTACAAGTTTCGAGTTCTTGTTTTAATTATCTTTATGATAACAGTTTTCTTTGTTTTAAATAAAGTCTTCAGGTATTTCAGAATTGTTATGTCATGCTGCACCTTTACATTAGTTTCTGAAAAACTTACACAAATAAGTTACAGTTGTATATATACGTGCATATCAGATGACTTTAATCATGTCTAGCATGATGATATGGTTCAAGCAAGTTATAAAGTCATTGGTGTCCAGTTTATTGCTTGAAGTTCTGGTTTTAGAACATACGGTAGGACTTGATGTATATATATTCTATACTTGTTAATACACATTATATATATATCTCAATACTGAGGTTTTGGACATATGTATTTTGCAGGAGCTTATGTTGTAGCAAAGAAACTCTGCATTTTTGTTAAAGTGTAACTCGTTTCTTGTTCTGCATAAGTAACTGTAAGGTGACCATGTTGTAATGGGATTTTTGATTCAATTGTTTCTGGCGCGCACTACAGTAGGTAGTATAGTTTCTGACATTACAGGAACTTGATTTTCATAAACCGGAAGTGATTGTCCAAGTGGGATATTGTTAGATCAATTTTGGACATATCACATATTATATGATTATCATGTTTAATGTCATAATCTATTTCTACATGGAAACAAAGATAGTATCAAATCTAGTTCCTAATGATTTCGTGTATTATATCATTATGGTAAAGAATCCTAATTTAAGTCTAGAAGCAAGACTACAAATTAATATTGAATCAGGAATCTAAATAAGATTACTTAACTTACAATATGTCTTTAATGGAAGGACTCTTAAAGGTTAAAGATTCTCTATATATAGATGGTAAACGTCCATGTTATCACTACGAGTTATTTGCGTGAGTTTCTGTCCTTTGAGAAAGCAGAGAATAGTGACTAACAGAAGACCTTACCTAGCACCTTGTGACTTCGGATTAAGGCACAATGGATCACGGTGTCGTCGTTCATGAAGATGGTAAGTTAATCTCATTCACTAAATTAACAATTAGTTGTTATGCATATGATCTTTGGTTTTGTACTCATATCATGTAATTTAATTTACAACTTGCTATTGTACGAAATAATTAGAATAGGTGTAAGTCTCACCTTATCTGAAAATCGATTCTTGTATAACCCTTAACTTGACAACCAAGGGGAGATATGAGTTTATGAATTATGCACGTCGATTAATCTGATCTCTGTTGCGCACTTAACACTTGAGATAATCTCGTTTAGTTACTAGTTTAGTGTGATCTCTATTGCGCACTTAACACTTGGTTCTCATTTGACCTGTCATGTAAGATACAATGTGGCGTTAGAAGAGAGTCTGCGTCTTCAACTCTATGATACCTAAGTTAGACATTGTATATATGTTGATAGAGTAACGGTAGGTAAGTATTAATTCCTTAGTAAATAAGGAGAAAAGTTAAACCTTATATAGCTGAGTTGAGGTATATAAAACACTTATTTCTCGATGTGGGACTATGTCTCTTCAGGGTGCTCTTTGAGACCCTCTTTGGGACTTGCGTGCGAGCGCGTCTCTGGTCGATCGGATTTAGGCCTGTGTTGGCTCGTTGCGCAATTGGCACTGTTGTCTTGCCATATGTATGATCGGCTCGCGCTATATCTAATTCCAAATATATTATTAATAGCACTGATTATAATTAGGCATAAGTCTATGCCAACATGTCTCGTTTTAATCGTCTATGAGCGAATGTATCAAAACGTTTTGCTGTTTTAAAAAAAATAAGGAAGCGAACCACAAGAGGAAACAAAGAAAAAAAGTCACATCCGTACATCATGGCCGAAAAAAAGTCCTCACGGCTTGTTTTCCGGCAAAAAAGAAAAGTCGGGGGGGGGGGGATTTGCCTTTGAGTACAAAATGGGCAGAGCAAGGAACTGCCGGCCTGGCATGGCGTGTGGTGCAGTGCAGTACAGAACAGTGTTGTAGATCCGATTGCCAGCGCCACTGTGATGCTCTCTGTTCATGTATACGAGTGAGGGCAGGAATTAACCGAATTATGTTAAGGTAGACACAACCCCGTCCTACGGGTCCCACATATAATCAAGATCATTATCCACACCCTCACATTTTTGGCGGGCACTCTTAGACAACCTGGACCCGCAATTCCTTTCTCCCTCGGTCACACTCTCTCTCTCTCTCTCTCTCTCTCTCTCTCTCTCTCTCTCTCTCTCTCTCTCTTAATCTGATCATCTTTGACCGTTGAATACCACACAATTCAAACCTAATTGATCTCCTATCCTTTTTATTATTTTCCTTCCATGTCCTTGTATTTTTATTGTTTTTTCATTTTTAACCCTTTCCAGTTTTGTTTGGCCAGGATCAGAAATTGCCTAGATTTAGACTTGGAACAAAGTACATGGTCCTCGGCCGAGAAGAGAAAGTATTCTTGACATCATCTCCTACACGAATTAATTAATTCAACCCGAAAATCTTAAAAATATTATCTCATCTCGTTAGCATATTATGTTATTTATATATCTCTTACCTATACTCATTATTATTTGATTTTAAAGTCATACAGTATTTCACTGCTTAATACAGTATTTACACGTCTACTTGCATTATCTCAACTTTAGAAATAAGATGGTAAGATGGCCGGTTTATCTTTTTGACTATGGTTACTCCCTTTACTTTAGAACTTCTTTACTGTTCAACCCATTGATATAAAGATTAAAAGGTTGTATAAAACAAAGAGACATGAGTTGATGTCTTGTGTAAAATCGCTTTCCTATTAATGCTTTATGTCAAAACAAGGTGGATGTGAAATCATAAGTGGTCCTTGGCAACTTAGGAAGGAACATGGAAATACAGTTCATGAGCAAGTAAGTTGTAATTTGAACAGTTATTCAACACTATGAACGATTACTACTTTATGTAAATTTGAACATCCCAACTAAATGCACAACGCATCACCAGTATATATGTACGTAACGTCATACATATAATCTGACTATCCGTATTACTCAAGAGACCTCTCAAGACGGGCATGGGTTTCGTGTACATAATACTAACTTTACCGAGATTGCGTTATGAAGATTTCAATAGAAGAAGGACTTGAGTGCAAAGACCACTACCCACCTCACCCATGATGAAATGAACGAAGGATGCGGGTTTCTCAATCAATCTCTCAAAACAGTTGCCGTGGGTAGACAAACGGTGGAGGAGCGAGTCACGTTAACACAATTTCATGATGTACACAGACATGAGTAAGATTTCAGAATGAGAAGCTCAGTTGGGTGCGGGTCCCTGTCCAACCTCTCAGTTTGACCACAACTTAACCAATTAACCTTAACACAAAAATAAATAAATAAACCCCACTCTAGTTAAAAATGGCACCACCACGCCCACACGTGTGGCCAAACCAAGTCAGATGAGTCCACTCTCCTTCTATGTATCCCCCGTTGGGTATGTCTCTCTGTTCCATTCCTTCCTCTAATATAAAAACCACCCAAACCTCACCATAACTAAACCTCCCCACCATTTCCACAACCCCCCCTTTTAACCCGTTTATTGTTATTAGCACCACCACCGCCCCACCATGCCAGGCAGTCTAGAGCCTTTGGATTTAGTCGGAGTTCAGATTCCCTATCATTTCCGGTGTCCGATTTCTTTAGAGCTCATGCGCGACCCGGTTATCATCAGCACCGGCCAGACATACGACCGCCACAGCATCGAGTCCTGGGTCGCCACCGGCAACACCACCTGCCCCGTCACCCGTACCCAACTCCCCGACTTCACACTCATCCCCAACCACACGCTCCGCCGCCTCATCCAGGAGTGGTGCGTCGCCAACCGCTCCTTCGGCGTCGAGCGAATCCCGACACCGAAGCAGCCCGCCGACCCGACTCTGATCCGGTCGTTGCTGTCCCAGGCCGGGTCGCACTCCAACCCTTACCCGACCCGGCTCGCCGCGCTGCGACGGCTGAGAGGACTGGCTCGCGATTTGGATAAGAACAGGTCTGTCATCTCCTCCCACATTAACGCGCGGGAAATCCTAGTCAACATCGTCTTCGCCGACTCCGGCCCCGACTCGGAGCTTAACCGCGAGGCGCTGGCGCTTCTGGTAATGCTGCCGCTGGCCGAGTCGGACTGCGTGGCAGTGGCGTCGGACCCGGACCGGGTCGGGTTCCTGGCCCGGCTCATGTTCCATAATTCGATGGAGGTCCGAGTCAACTCGGCCGCGTTGATTGAGAATCTATTAGCTGGATCGCGGACGGCGGAGCTCCGAGCGCAGATAAGTAATGTCGATGATATCCACCACGGCGTGATTGAAATCCTCCGCAACCCATTATCCCATCCTCGGGCATTAAAAGTCGGGATCAAAACACTGTTTGCGTTGTGTTTGGTGAAGCAGACGCGGGACAAGGCCGTGGCGGCCGGAGCGCCGGAGACGCTGATCGACACGCTGGCGGAGTTCGAGAAATGCGACTCGGAGAGGGCGCTGGCCACGATAGAGCTGCTGTGCCGGATCCCGGAGGGGTGCGCGGCGTTCACGGCGCACGCGCTGACTGTGCCGCTGCTGGTGAAGACGATACTGAAGATCTCGGACAGGGCCACGGAGTACGCGGCGGGGGCACTGTTGTCATTGTGCTCGGAGTCGGAGCAGAGCCAAAACGACGCCGTGGCGGCGGGGATAATGACGCAGCTGTTACTGCTGGTGCAGAGTGATTGCACGGACCGGGCCAAGCGGAAGGCGCAACTTCTGCTCAAGCTTCTTCGGGATTCGTGGCCAGAAGATTCTGTCGGAAATTCTGATGACTTTGTTCGCAGCGACGTCGTTTGGTAGTTTCTTTTTTCTCCTCCTATTTTTCATTTCTTCTTTAGTAATCTAAATTATCATAATTTTTAGGTTTAAGAAAAGGAAAAGTGGAAAACCCGAAGGGAAGAAGAATTGAGGTGGTAGATTTTGGTATATAGATATGATGTAATTTTTGTGTAATCTTTGTATGTAAGATTTTTTTTGTTTAGAAGCAGATGATTAAAAGATAGATAATTGAGTTACTGAAGTGATTTTTTTTTCTGTTTTTTTTCCTTGATAAATTGGTGACATACTTGAGATGATACCATTGGAAAGTTGTATGTGGAATCTTTATGGTCATTGGGTGAAATGGGAATCACTTGGTGATTGTGACACTAGCTAGTGATCAGAGTGGAATTTTGGGGGATAAGGGACTAGAAGAGCATCTCATGGTGAGGTTCCTCTTTCTATTTTTGACTATACATTTGATATTCTCATTCACGAAAAAGGGAAAATTTTCCTAAGTTGCTCTAATTGTTGAAGTACTGCATTAGCGTGAAGACCAAATGTCTCTCAAAATTATAATAATTTTTATGATGGACAAAAAAATAAAAATAAATAAATCAAGTATAAATTCTCTTTATCCGTCCGTTCATATAAGCATGACTGCTCATATATAACAAACTCATCGGTACTTTGATGGTATAGGAAATTTCTAGTTCTATTATACTAAATGAAATTTCTATCATGCTAAATGAAGAATAGATCTTACTTGAAGCGTCTTGTTATCTAGACATGTACTCTATATAGTTATTGCAATTCCGGATGATTCCCATGTATTATGAGGATTGAGGAGCTGCAGTACTAACCTCATTTCTTTAAATAGAAAAAAAAGGAAAAACCTTATTAATGAATTCGTAGAATAAGGTTTTGATGAATAATGATGGTGGTCAAGGTCACTCATTGGCACTGCTCCTTCGAATTATTTGCTGACCACATTTAATCCACGTATATATGATGTCTAATTTGACACTTGACAGGCTTTGACTGGGTTTTGTTTCTAGAGTTGTAAAATAATTAGGTTCTGCGGTTTGAAATTATTGAAGCCCATGTAAATGTAAACTCAATTATTGAAATAAACGCTGCCACGCTGGTTCAGCTTTGTGCTCGGTTCAACGTTAGCTAGACTAGTATAGATTGGCAGATAGCTTAGCACTAATTCGATATTGCTGCAAACTGTTTACTAAGGAAAAAAAAACGCTGCTGGGGTGTTGTGAATTAAGTTAATTATAAATTATAAATTAAATTTTTGTGAATTAAGATTGAATAAATGATACAACTAAGCATCCTAAACACTTTGACCGGACAAGTTAGTTGGGAAGCAGCAGGATGCTCCTCCCCGATCTTTTCACCCGCTGGTAATTCCTTAACAAAGAGAGTACTCACCATCTCCAAATCTTCTGGACCCATTCCTGGTTCATGATCCTTTGCAGTAACAGACCCCCAAGCTTTCTTCTTCTTCTTCTTCTTTCGAGTCTTTTCAACAGAAGTCGCTGACTCCGATGTCTCAGCCTTCGGCTTATTCTTGCTACCTTTCGGGCATCCCAATTTCTTCTTCTATGGCAAGATGCAATGAGTGCCATCTTTATGTTGCACCACAATAATTAGAGAATCATCATCCCCTCACTGATTGGATATATTTCTTCCAAGGACAACGAGGATCCTTGGTAGCCCTACGTTTCATAATCCTCACCTATGGAACTTCCTTGGGTATCGAAGTAAAATCAAAGCAAGACTTACCCTACTTGCCGGGAAATTCAGTTTCAATAACAGGAGGGACTGCCACCATTGCATTCACCACTCTGACTTGAAGAAGGGAGCCAGAAGAAGGCACTACCTCAGGTTCATTTCTCAGCGCTGTTCCAGGAGAAAATCCTAGAGCTACACATGGAGTGAACGACGGGGTAGGTACAGAATTCACTGCCATGGATTCCTTAGAGCTCTCACTCTCACACTACTAACAAAAAGAACTTTCACACTGATTTTACTCACACTGACTATCATACATCTGTGTGAGATACTAACTCACACAATTAACCGTGTGAAATGAGTATACGTGGGTCCACAGACAATCTCTAGACTAACAATACACACAAAAATCAGTGTGATAAAAATATATACAAAAATCAGTGTGTGTTGTGATAAGAATACACACAAAATTCAGTGTGTGCTGTGATAAGAATACACACAAAATTCAGTGTGATATAATTACACACAAAAATCAGTATGTTGTCATAACACTATGACAAAGCACATCTTTCATAGCATATTAACAATAGCCCGAGTATCAAAAACGCGAGCAGGAAACAAAAAAATACCGGGCTTTTAATTTTTAAGTACACCCGATATAATAAAGAAAAATCTCTATGAGATCCCACAATCACAGCGGCTTTCCTTATCTTTTCCCCTCCTCCTCTCCCTCTCTCCCAAAAATGCACGAGCTGTCCAGAGACAAATTGCAATGGCATCCTCTTTAAACCCCCTTGAGCAGCGGCTCTCGGCCAGCTACTCTGCGGGAATGGGCCTTCCCCTCTTTCACCGGTCGATGATACTTACGAGTACAGGTAAACCCTCAATTTTCACTTTTAATTTCATTCCTTTTTTGTTTTTAATCTCTGGGCTTGTTTATGTGTTTCGTTATATTTGGGATTAACCTAGAATGATTATGCGCTACGGGCATCTTGTTCTTCCTCCAGAAGTGTCCAAATTACTTCCAAAGAATCGGCTTCTTCTAAGGTAGGCTTTTTAATTTTTATTTGAATTGTTGTTCTGATTGGGTCTCATTTTGTTATAATTTTGATCAATTTTTGTGTTTGATTGTTGTGGATAAAGGATGTATTCACTAAAAATCTGATATTCAATTTCGTGATTTCGGAATTTAGGAGTTTATGTATAGATTCTGGATATATGTATGTGTTAGTATTGCACCACCACGATTGGATGTTTTAACTGTGGGTCAATGGATCGATTGGTGTTTACCTTTGTATTTTGTTGGTGTATGTTGAAATTGAGAAAGAAATTGGCATGTGTAATTATGATCATGTATCATGTTTGAAGCAGAAGCAGTTATTAACTTCTAATTGCAATGTTTTGGAATCCTAGTCTGTTATGCAATTCATTGCCCCAAGCCACACATCATACTTTTCAGCAGGCCATTGAACTTTCAGCAACAACAGGCGAACCAGTCAAATATGTTCTACATATTCAAGGTAATCAAATGTATTGATTGTGTGTGTCTTCAGGTAATCAAATATATTGATTATGTGTGTGTCGGTCACTCTCTATTTGACCTGGAAACTTTGAAACTTTTCTTAAATATGTTCTGTATATTTCAGTTATCAATTGATTATAGTTGGGATTTTTGCAAACAAAATTGTGTTTTTATTCGGCAAGGTAGTACTGTAGTAGACACTAACTTGTCTTTTGTGTTATGCAGTGTATAAATTAGCCATGTTGAAGTATCCATTATATATCCAGCAATTGTTCTTTCAAAAGTTCCTTTCTGCAATTGTGCTCATATATTTCTGTCCAGCTGCAAATATTTTTATGAGGTTTCCTTGGTCTTAAGGAAATGCCTTACAAGTTGAGATTTGCTTCCCATGAAAGTAAAAGTTTTGGACTTTTGGTGAATGTAACGTATTTCAATTTCCTTATTGTGTATTTCATTTCATGGTTTGGAGAAGATAGAAATGATGATAATATCGACTTTTTCATGTCATTTCTTTGACACAATTGTGCCGGCAGTTTCATTCTATTTTACTACCTCATAGAATTGAAGGTCACATTCAAAAGACTGTTATGGCTTTGAGTATGTAATGATGCTGACTTGAGTATGTGATCTTTGTCTTTGAGGTGCTGACTTGGTGAAAGCTGGATTGGTTTAGCTAGAGCTATTGGTGTTGAAGAGCTACATGAGGTTTTGGTGATTAGTTGTACGTTGGAGCTTTTACCGACTATGTATTTATCTTATTTAATCTATTATAGGTCTGAATATTTGTTTGTTAAAATGAGTGGATTTCTTGAGCTAGATTTATGTGAACTTGTTGTTTGTCATTGTGAAATTTGATTTGTGTAACTGTTACTCTAAATTATAATTAAAAGTTAATCATTTCCTTAAAGCATCAAATTGATTTTATTCTTGGATAAGAAATTGTTATAAATATTGATAGAGATATATGAGTATGGTAATATAAATTAGGCCAATATTAATGTTTAAAAAAAAACTATTATAACTACTCACACAAAATAATGTGGATATAATGCTCAGGACATTACACTGATATCAGTGTGTAATGTAGTATGACACACAAATATCAGTGTGAATAAAGAAATTTATTCACACTGAAAACATGTTAAACAAATTAAGTATAGTCGTGAATATTCATGGGGCACACGTCAACAACTTGCACAGATTTTAAAATCCGTGCATAATAACTATTAGCCCCCTCCAAAGTATACCTATATACATTCCGTATGCGCACCGTGTCTAATAATTTTCCGACACTGATATCCGTGTGAAATACCTTCAATTATCACTGATTAAAATCAGTGTGAGAGTTCTTTTTGCTAGTAGTGTCAGCTAAAGGTTTTGACAAAAAAAGAGAGAGTCTGTCGTCTCCAAAGGAGCCAACACAAGCTTGATGATTTCTGGTAGCCCAGAGTCATCCCTCCGATCATTGAGTTCCAAGCTTGCAAACGCCACTATTGACGTAGGATCCTTCATAGCCACCTTTTCTTTGATTAGAAACTCTTCACAACCCATGGCATCGGGCATGAACAAGCCACATGCACGACAAAAACCCTTGACTTTTTAGTATTCCAAATCCACCTCGATCGAAACAGTCGCTGAAAAATCAAAGATCATCCAAAGACCTAAGTCAGCGTTGAACTTTACTTTGACACGCTTCTCCTCCTCCTGACGAGGCATCGTTGCCAAATCCAGATTAGTGATGACTCCGACGATCACGTTTAATTAGTAAATATTTACTTTTAATTTTTTTTGTCATACCATAAATATTTACTTTTGCTGTGAGTGTTTATGATTTTGAAAAATAAGAAATTGCTTTCATTTGATTTACTATGCGCAGAGTAATTATTACGTGTATCTGCCACACCACGTGACACTGTCATGTGGTATACCCAGTCAATCATATTATGTCATTATATAATTAACATGCACGTTGTATAAATAATAAAAATTTATTTACATATAAGAACCAATCAGAAACAGTCACAGTAAAAAATTGACCAATAATATTAAAAATATACGCCACGTGGGATACGTAGCGGGTATATATAATAATTTCTCCTATGGACAATAGAATTTAAATTTTTATTTTTATAAAAGTTGATTTTCTTAGGTACCAAACTAGGCCTTACTAACCCACATATTGCATATCATATAATGTGGACTGAAGTCGGTAACGTACTCTTCTTGGCTGTTTTTTTCTTTCAAAACAACACATACATGTGTGTATGAAAATTATTCTACGGACGACACAAATGTTCCAAAAACATGGGGTGTGAATTTCTCTGGCACGATGAAAATGTTTAGATCCTAGAACTTGAAAAGTAGGCACATACTGGTAGACAAAGTCACAAAACTATGCGGTATGAACACATATAGAAGTTAAACTAGGATGATGGTGTTCACATGTTTGTAGAATAAAAGCTTGGAATCACATGGCTTGGTTCTTATTCTTTTTGGGGGTGCTGCTCACATGCCATTTGTCCACCACCAGCACCCTTGATATGCAACAATTTGTGATTTTGGGTCCAAACTATTAATGTCGTTGGTCTCTTCCAATTTCCAACTTTGTGAATATATATAGGGCCATTAGGGCGTAATTTGTAACTCAGCTCCTTTCAGCTAATCTACACCTTAGGCAATGAGATGTCCAAACCCTTAGACTGTGGACCTGTGGTTGTTGTAGTTTCCTTTCCAGTTTTGATGGTGTTAGTCACTATGTGCTGGTTTCTAGTAAGGAACATGATGAAAAGGATTGTTTGGTGAAAATAATCACCTCGATGATGAGCGATAAACTATGAATACAGATCCTGAGAGACTAGCCCTGCCAAGAAGATTTATTTAACTACCAAGAATTGTTTGCTGCCAATAATGACTCTGCAAATCATACAAGGCAAGACCATGCATAAAGGATCTAAAAACAAGTTTATAAAGGATTCATACAAGCTAGATATAGGCGGTGCAGCTGCTATATATCAAAAGAATTTTCGCAAAATGTGAGGAGTGAGAAATTTTTTTACCAATGAAGTGAAGATGATAAACTGTATAATACCTCGACGCTTTGACGCGCAAGCATGCATCTATTTGGTCGTAAAACATGGGATATCAGGTACATGATAATATTAGGCTTGGCCTCAGCCCTTCATTATCTACGTACATGAAGATACAGAGTAGTGTATGTGTGTTCCACAAGGAGAGTAAATCAGCTAACATGCTATTGACAACGGTTTCATTACTAATTAAGCTTGGTGCCTTGGTGATTCTGGGATCGCTAAGTTTGTGGATATTCGGTTTAGGAGTAAAACAACACGGGTGGTAGGGACTTTTAAATACATGGCACCAGAATATGCAAAGCAGCAAATTAAGGAAGGGCTTGTAGCCTCCGAAACTAGTACGTGGAAGACGAACTGCGCTTACAAGGATGGAGAATATTGCAGACCACTATTGTTTATGAGGATGTCATATCCTTGTGACCCTTGCTCTGTTGCTCACAAACTTGACTCCCATAGGAGATTGTGATTTCCCCCTTTCAGGTAGGTTGTCCCGGAGGGTTTTCTTTGTAAGCTAGTATGTTTAGGATAAAAAAAACAAATACCTCCAATATATGGACGTCTAAGCTAATGGAACGAGCTCATCATTGATATTTGATAATGCCCAAAATCACGAACAAATTAAAAAGTAGTACAAAATCGACGACCAATAACGAGATTACGAGAATACGAGAAGCCACCGCCCCGATGAAGACAATTCTGAAGCCCTAACAGTGCATTAGGTATAATACCCCAAACCCAGATTATCCCAGAATTAGGATGTACACTAAGAAATCTAAATAATTTACAAACCACTATCAACAAGGAGATTATTCTTCCGATTAATCAACATGTAACTATCTACCTTTTTAGGTTTAAAATAATTTATAGAGATTAGGGCCCTCAAGTAAATACCAAACATATCTAAGTTAATATATATTTCAAAGTTCTAAAATTGTGAACTGTAGCTTACTGAAAAAATGAAAGAAAAGGCAAATTCAAAGTTCAAACGCAATACAAATAACATAGTATGCTAACTAAAAACAACATTTAGGCTATCCATCAAAACAAACACTTAATTGAGAGCAAGAGTTTATATTTCTGTGTCCAGATTCTATCCATGTGTGTAAGCACCAGCAGCTTGATGATTGATCAATTAAATATTGGAGACGACACACAAATTTATCTCAGTCACGGCTTGCTTGAATATTTCTGGTGCTGGAAACATCTCCAGAAGCTGATTATCAAGAGCGCTGATTGCCTGTTGATTAACACATTAGTGGAGTATAAATTGAAAATATGGGTTATGTGCATTAATTAAAATGTAAAGGCTCTGGATAGGAACATAACAGGGGAATGAATTCAAGTTATTCAACTATGGAACATCATTCAATTATCTGTAGTGATTGAATAAGGATTAGAGTCATTAGACTACGTTGTTCACCCATAACATTAGGGCTGAATTAGCTCATATTTGTTTTTAACAACATTTAAGCTAGATCCACAAACAACAAATATACTACAATTAGGGACTCTCTCTCTCTCTCTCTCTCTCTCTCTCTCTCTCTCTCTCTCTCTCTCTCTCTCTCTCTCTCTCTCTCTCTTCACTAGCCATCAACGTCAAAATAATGTTTTTGAGTTCAGCCCTAGATTATCCTACATCATGGATACATACACATAAGTTCTTCATCAATACTCAAAAGCTAGCCCTTAGTAAGCTGATATGAGCACTTTTTGCGACATTCTTAACATGTTTTTACCTCAATTTTGTACTTTGCTTAGCCCTTATTGTTGTATTATTGAGTCATTGAGTCTTGGGTTGTATTAGATGCATTTTTGTGCTTACATGAGTTAAAAACGCATAATTAGTCTAGAGTTCTAGTTTGAGTAGGAATCCTTGTAGGACTAGGAAACCTAGTTGGATTAGGAGTCTTCATCTTTCTACGTTTTGGTCGCATTGGCGATTTTTTTAGAGTCATTCTTGCACTAGGAATCATTATTAGGTTTCAAAACTAATTATCTCTTACTTATGATTTTATTTTCTTATTTTTAGATTGGATTTAAGAGATAATACTAGAGGAAAACAAGGAGAAGCCATGCACATGGAGTCCTATCATTAACAAGTCATGAAACAATTAAATAGAAGAGATAATTAAAGAAAAAGAGATGGAGCCAAGTCATGCAACAATTAAATAGAAAATGATCATTAAAAGAATAAAACATGACATGATTTAGGGAATAAAACATGGCATAATTTAAGAAATAAAACATGGCATGATTTAGGGAATAACTCATGACATGATTTAGGGAATAAAACATGACATGATTTAAAGAGGTAAAGCATGACATTATTATAGGAAGAAAGAGACAAGTTCAAACCCTCCATCTTTCCTCTATATATACATGGCTTCACCTCTCAAATAAGATCACTTCTCCTTTGCATTCAAGAGCCAAAACTCTACCAAAATACTACCTCAAACATCCTTCACCAAAACAGCAAACCTTTCTCTCCCATATACCAATTCCATCTCCACCAAAATCACCATTGAAGACACACCTCCAAGGTTCCTACAACGTGTGATTCTCGCAACTCTTCTTCATGGGTTTGTTCATTTTTGATTTTTTACAATACTTTGTCTATAAGATTGTAGTATGATGTTTGTGTGAGATTATTATTTTGTATTAAGAATCAAAATTTTCAGATTGTTTTATTGGATTTTTGATTTTTACTTGTAATCTTATTTGATTTTTACTCTAAGTGTTATTGAATTCGATTGCATGTAAATTTAGATTAGGCCCTAAGGCTCTAATTGTATTGGTGTCTAAAAAGTATGTAATTGGTCGAATTAGAATGCATGATAGGTTCGAACTTGTAAGTATGTGGTAATGGTAAATTTGATTTTAATTTGTTAAAGAGAAGTCGATCATGTAAATAGTAATTTAGGTTTTATTTTAGTAGTTAATAATCAATCTCAAACCCACCCATTATTTGTTAACACTAAAAATTTAGAGTTCCCTTCAATTCCCCGGACTGAACGATCTGTGTTTATTCTATACTAAAGATGACATTTTACAGGGTTAATTATAGATGTTTTAATTAACACTATATCATTTTAGAGGTTCGAACTTGTAATTATGTGGTGAATTTGGTTTAAGTTTGTTAAAGAGAAGTCGATCATGTAAATAGTAATTTAGGTTTTATTTTAGTAGTTAATAATCAATCTCAAACCCCCCATTATTTGTTAACACTAAAAATTTAGAGTTCATTCAATTCCCCTGACTGAACGATCTCTGCTTATTCTATACTAACGATGACATTTTACAAGATTAATTATAGACGTTTTAATTAAAACTCTATCATAAGCCATTTAAATGAATATAAAATTAAACTTTAGTACCACATTAGAGCAATTAATATGATTGCAACATGTGAAAATTTAGTAAAATACTCATTTTTACCTTTGCCTGAATCATGTACATACTGTGATGAGAGTCTGAGCTAACATTAGCTGTTATCACCACAAGCTTGTACTTCTCCAAAATATAGCAAATCTGGGAAAATATACCAGGCTTCTTTGGGGTGCAAACACTAATTTGTGCTCCATTTTGACACATGTTCAACACGACGTTGGGTGAAGTCCACGTTTCAAACACTACAGGTTCAGTAGAAAGTGAGTTGGTTGAGAGTGTACTGTTTAAAGGATTGAAATCAAGATTGATGTTGAATCCATTTGCAGTGGTAGTAGAAGCAGCTGCCAGGTTATTGGACAAAGCATGGGAAGTTATGAAGGTTTCTCTAGAGTCATAGGCTACATCGTTTGAGTTCATAAGTACCGATGTGAGGTTGTAGTTGATTGCAGTGTTTGGCAGACTTCGCATCCTCTCCCTCTTTTGTTGTTGTAAGGATTGAAGAGTGATTTCAAGCCTTTTTATGTAGCTGACTGCCTCATCAACGATTGTGGATTTGTCAGCCTGCAGTTGATCAAATATATAAGAAATCATCAGTATGAAGTTATATCAGATTAGAACATTTATAATATAATTATTGTAGAGATTAATAAATTTTAGTGATCTACACTCAAAACGTACAACTAAATAATTAGGTTACAAAATAACACAACTAGTTTTTTTTTGTATTCATTTGCTTGGTTTTTGTACTCGCAGATGCAATAAGCTAGGTCTGATTGTACTATTTAATAATACTATGCAATGCAATGCCTATCAAATTTATAATTCAAAATTTTTAGTTTAGAATTGTTTAATTTTTATTCTTTAAGAACTGTACTAGCAGATGTGTGATTAATACTTGCAATACCTACCCATAACTAATGGTTTTTTTACTCAGCAAGTACCTTTCAACTCAAGTGAAAGAGTGCAATTAATCTACCAGGGGAAAACTGATCTCAGAACATAGACATCCAACACTAACAAAAAACTATGAACTAGCATCAAGTACTTTATGAAACTATAGTCCAATTTAATCAAATGAACATATGTCCTTTAAACTAAGTAATATTAATACTCCAATGAAATAAATTTCTAGACTCCCTATGAAGACATGCATAACTCTCTTTAAAAAGCCATGGACTTAAAGGAGAGAATCAAGGGGGAAAGTATAAATTTTTCGCCTTATATGCTAATTATAAGCACAAAGGCTTACGATCGTCTGATTTTACCTACAGGCCGGGAAGCCATTATAATAGAAAGATTTGTCTCTTATTCCATAGAAGATCAAAATTTTATCAAACACAACATTAGTTATGGATAACATTGTATGTTAAAAAAAAAAGGCTACATGTAGTTTCATTTTTTCATCAAAAAAGAACATACAGTTTCAATTACCAGCTGAAGGAATACACAAATACAATTTAGTGCTTGTGATCTCTCAAGACCAATATAAACACTTGCGAGAGAGTGAAAACCCATAAGAGAAGAGTGAGATACATGCATGCAATACTTGTTCTAATAAAAAACCTCAACACATTTTAACATTTATGTATGTAATATTTATAATCTAATTTATTACCTTGGAAGGAAGTTGCGGAAGCAAAGCATGAAGGCTAGAAAACATGTTCCTCATCTTCTTCCTCCTTTCTCTTTCAGTGTATATATGCAGCTCATGATCATCCTCAGAAATACAGTCCCGTCGTCCTTGTTTCATCACCTCATCACTTCTCGTTTTTCCCTTTCCCTTATTAGCCTTCCCGTTATGCCTTTTGATACTACTGCCACCGACTCGGCTTCCTCGCTTCTTAGCTAGAATCTTCTTTCCCGGAGCAGCCGTCAGCTCTCCCTCTGGTTCTCTTTGCTCTTCCCTCTCTATCATTTCTTTCTCCTTCCCTAATTGATCATTCCCCTCATTTTCACCACCAGCCGAATTCTCAGAATTGGATTTCAATAGATAATTATCATTAGAATTGGACAAATTAGCCCACCAACCATCTGAACCTCTTGCTCCTGCATCTGGTTCAGACATAGTTGTTAGCCACAGACACACACCAGGTAACTCTCTAAAAACACAGGGAGAAACCAAAGAAATAGAAAGAGATCGAGAAAGAGAGAGTCTGGATGGGCGGAGGGATAGAGATAGGTGAGGCAGCTTGGCGTTTAAAAAGGTGGTGCATTCGGCAGGTAAGGAAAGAATCCGGCCAAAATATAATCATCAGGTTTTGCCGTTACTATGCTTCTGAACAAAAACGGATAACCTAATGCTATACGAGAGATGGGACCCGACCACAAGGTTTCTGACCCCACATAACAAATGAACACTCATCTAGTATATTTACATTCAATTTACCCTCATCCTTCAAGAGTTACTATAATGTTCTTTCCTCGATCTTGTACTTTGAGAATACATTATATGCATCTAAAATTTTACGTTTGTTATATATACCATGTCATTTCTAGGTACCCAAAGGATAAATCGGTGAACCAGTGCTCTAAATTCAAGATAGAATTTGATTGATCTATCAAAGAAAAATTAGGCTAAATTCTAACGATTTGTCTTACGTGTATCCGTTTTTTTTAAATAATTATTACGCTTTTTTTAGACGGTAAACTATTATATTTATGAATAAATATTTTGACAAAACTGTTTTCTAGACAAAGTAATGATTAGTTGGTCAGAATATTTTGACTACGTGGTTTATCTTATTGGCGTGATAAAACCGATGTTGATTGTGGCACTTTTTTATATTTAGTTTTGCTTATGCCATACATGTGGGGGCTTGAGAAGAAATAGTATGAGAATTAATTTAAAAAAATTATATATTCATTACTGTAAATTTGTAGCCTCTCAAAAGTATTTACTAGTCCGTAAGTGATAACGATGTTGTTAAAAGCTACTTAATTAACTAGTCTAATGGATATGGTTAATATCATGATCGAGTTTAAATCTCACTTGTGTATGTAAGGCACGGTGTGTTAATTAAGATATTTTAGAATTTCTTTTTCCTTGAACAAAAAACTTTGCCCACTAGCAGTAATATGTACATTTTACAGAAAAACTAAAAAAACAATTTCATCAGACCAAATGAATTACCACTTCCTCCGATTGACACTAATTTTGTCAAATACACAACAAAGTTACTAATTAAGGTTAACATGATATTGAAACCAAGGCTAGCTACCTTGATCGATCACCAATGAAAGGAACTGTTTTGTTTCTCTCTTTAGAAATTGCATGCGTATCTTACCTTATGCTTAATGAGAGATAAACCAAGACTCAAGTGCGAATATCTTCCTTGTTGCAGAATCTTAATTCTTCACTAAGCTAGCCTGTGGCAGCGAAGCTTCACTGCGTTTTCTCTTAACAGAAGGTCAATGATTCCCGGTCCAGGCAGAAACCGATCCAATTAAATGCAATTTATAACTTGGATTAATATGGTCCAAAATATGTATAAAACTTCTAAGGTAATTATCTTTTGTGGTGTCTTTAATATATGACGAACAGATTGTTCTCATATTAATCATATATGTAATTGAAGTTTTCAATTGATAAAACACGGGTAATCAATAATCTATGGCATTTTACTTTATTTTTTCTTTGACAAAAGTAGGAATAAGATGCGCTGATCTTCGGGTTCCTATACTAGGGTAATTTATATGAGAACAAGTTCGACAACTTAATTATGCTTGCACCTAAACCAGATCGATAAGGTAATGAACTCAGTTAAATTTAAATGCAAATTTAAACTTTACAGGACCAGAAGGCTTAACTGGCGACTGGCGAGGGGTTGCGATGTGCATACGACTTTCACCTTGTTAGTTCCAGTTGCACAGAGCAATAAATCAAAAGTAAAAACCGTCTTCGTTGTACGTTTCAGTGTTCTTTGATTTCTAATGCTTGCTTGGCAAAACACACACGCAGATAGTATGGCTTTGTCTGCTTCTGGAGTTTTCGTGGACGGTTCTTTGAGGAAGTGTTACACACGCAACAACAAAAACAGCTAGTTTTATGTACACCTAGCATTCATGCATATATGCAGTGAGCGATGCAGGCAGCTTGTTCATCTTCTTCTTGATAATGGTGATCGATGAAGAAGATGCTCAAGAAGAAAAAGTAGAGCCGTAATCATTGTATCATTTGTATGCAGTGGAAGACTACGAGTTATGGGTAATGCATCCAAAACTTGCTTGGCAGTTACAAACTACTTCCTTATGGCGAAAGACACCACCTTCTGAATATATAAATCTATAGTTCATGAATAAAGACATTATTTCAGCACCGAAAGAAACCACCTTCTGAATATAACTCCTTCATCACTCTCTTAAAGAATCAAATATACCAAAGGATAGTTAGAAACCCCATCGACTGTTGGTTTAACCTCAGCTAGTCTCCACATACGTACAAGCAAGAACTAGCCTTTCCAATTTTGATACGTACCCACGTAGCGAGATTGAATTATCAATATATGATTATATATAATGACATATAGTATTAGGGATTATAAAATATACCATCTCCCAACTTATATTAGAAAAAATCATTATTTATGAATTAATTATAAAATGTCATTACATTTATGTAGAAATTAAAAAACAATTAATAAAATTAGAAAAAAGTCACTTTAAAAATATTTTTTGAACTGTTTTGCTATTTCTCACTTTTTTCCTTCTTTTTCTAATTTCGGCTATAACTTTCCCGTCCGGCGATAGATTTTGACGAAATTGGTACCGTTAGAAAGATATTGCTTCACTTTTTCATTTGATATACTATCCACTCTGACGAAACCGTTAAAGGCGCAACAACCATCGCAAAGGGTTGCCGCCATCGATGGCGGTGCTCCAAGCAATTCCGGCGAAACCGAAGCTCAAGGTTTCCTAATTCTAGTTATTCTCTTCATTCTGAGCATACTTATACCAATCTCATTTGAATTTTAACAAAATTTCACATATTTCCATATTTCCTCTCAGCATGTCACACCTTCTGTCATAACCACTGTCACACTACCTCTTACACTAACTGTCACAGATACTGTCACAACCGCTATCACACCCACTGTCACAGAACCTGTCACACTATCTATTTACACTAACTGTCATAAGCTCTGTCACACTACCTGTCACAACCACTATCACACTACCTATTACACTAACGGTCACACCTACTATCACAACCACTGTCACACACATTGCCCTTGTCATGACCCCTGTCACACTACCTATCACAACCCTTGTCACTACCTGTACCTCTGTCACACTACCTGTCACAACCTCTGTCACAACTCCTGTCACAACCTCTGTCACAACCCATATCATACTACCTATCACAACCACAGTCACAGTCACACTTTCTGTCACATCACCTGTCACAGCCGTTGTCACACTATTTTATGTGACTATGTTGTGAAAAGATGAAGAAGAATGACTAGAATTAACGTACATTTGTTTACAATTATGTGATCTTGAACTTTTTGAATCAACTCATACGATCCAAATATCGATATTAATGTGATGTCACACCCCAACCACACTACCTATCACACTGACTATCACACTACCAGTC
Source organism: Argentina anserina (assembly GCF_933775445.1). NCBI lineage: Eukaryota > Viridiplantae > Streptophyta > Magnoliopsida > Rosales > Rosaceae > Argentina > Argentina anserina. The sequence goes on along the minus strand of NC_065873.1, from coordinate 3,483,314 downwards.
ACACTAGCTTTTTGATGTGACAGGTAGTGTGACAAAAAATTTCTTTAAAAAAATGATATGGGCACCCTGAAAAATGATATGGGCACCCATGTGTGAAAGAAAAGGAAGAAGAAAAGAATGACTGAAAATAACAAACATGTGTTTGCTATCATGTGACTTGTACTTCTCAAATCAACTAATACGATGCAAATATCAATTTTGACGTTGTCACACTAATAGTCGCACCAGTGGTCACACTAGAACTCACACTGGTAGTCATACTAGAAGCCACACCATTAGACGTCACATTTGGAGCCACATCAATATTCACACTACTTCTATGTCTAGAAAACTAGTCAACTACACTACATGTCACACACTAAAATTGTTCTGTGACGCTTAGTGTGAAATGTAAATTACAGTTGTAGCTGCACTTGTAAATATTTTATTTTGTAATTGCTTGAAAAATTACAATAGTTCATTGTCATTGTATCTGGTAATGTGACACACTGCAAGTCACACTTCAATTCACATTGATATTGAAAAAAAAAATGAAAAAGAAAACAGACATAGGCACCCAGAAAATCAGATAGAGGCACCCAGAAAATTGCTCTGGGCACCCACATCACCTTCTCCAGCACATTGACTCGACTCAACTCACTGGCCAGCAAGATCATGGAGGACCGTGGCCACATTCTGAGAGACACTGGCCACAAAAACCGCCACAGTAGTGTGACCCAGACCCAAAGATCATCTCCGTCATATTCTCTCTCCTCCGCTTCGATGGTGTCGCCGATGAAGATCTCTACTCTGTGACGCCTCGTACAACGGCAAGTAGGGGCCTCCTCTGATCTAACATCCTCAGCCTCTACAGTTGCAATGATGCCACCCTTTAGATCAGCCTCGACGACGCCGCCTCCCACCTTCACAATGCCATACGCCGCGCTAATGCAGGAGAAGACGAGAGCTGTGGTAGCGGTGCCGAAGAAGCAAAAGAAGGGAGAGGTTTGGATCAGATCGTCCTAGGGCTTTGGATCTGGTGCGGTGCCTGGAGGTCGCCGACAACCATCACCGGGGATTCTAGACGGAGGTGCGGTCACCGAGGCGAAGGTCAAGGTCTTCGGATGGTGATGATGAAGGCCAAGGAGAAGTCCAAGTGGAGGATAGTTGACGACGAAATGCACGAATTGATGACCAACGAATATTAGATAACATGAAGATCCGAACTAGAAAATAATTTTGACCAGTGGCATTCCTGTAAATTTCATGAAATTTGTGGGCAACGGTTTATCAAATTCAATTTAGTGACTTTTTTATGATTTTGAAACTGTTGGTGATTTTTTTTTATAATTAAGTTAGTCAAATATAACTTTTTTATAAGAAGCTCATAATTTTATTCATCATATTGATTAATTATCAATTAATTATATATAAATATATAATGCGAAACTATCACTTAATTATCACTTATATAATATTAGTAATGATTTTCAATTCTGTTGTCCATCACAGCACTCTGCAAAATTTCTACATATATATGCACAGATATATAATGCAGAAATTGTCCAACTTATTATCCTCCTAAACACTCTTCAAAAAGAACGCCTTTCAAATGTTTAGTTATATTGGACCTTTACCCAGTGCTAGCAGATCGAGTGGCTAGCTAACCAAGCCGCGCACTAGTACGTCTCCTTGTTTAACTGGAAGAGGTATGTGTCATTTGGGATTTGATTCAATTATGTTTATGTAATATTATGGTCATCTAGTAATAATCAATAAAACATTATAATACATGCTTTCGTGGTCTCTGGTATCAGAGCCGAAAGAGTTGTAAGTAATTAATCTCTGCTTTTTAAACTTCTTAGTCCCCAGGTGGAGGTTCTGCCTCCTAAGTGTGGATCCTAAGTCGATCTATTTATTAACACTCCTCAATCCCCGATTGGAAGGCCTAGCCTCCTAGAGTGGTCTTTGAGTTGAATCTTTAAATCCTCTATTTATTGTGCTACTTGTTTGTATTTCTGCTTCTATTCTTAAAACTTTAGGAATTTACTTCTATTTACTGGGTTTTTGGGTTTCATTCTTCTCCAACCAAACAGTAAGTTTTCCAGGTCCAAACACTAAGTCCCAAGTGAGGCATGAGCGGATGCGGCATGAGCGGAGCAGAGAAGAGTGTTACTCTTAGGTCTAAGTATTCTGAAGTCAATTCTCTACCATTTTAAGTCTAGTACCAGATCCCTTCCACCTAGCACAATGAGCAAACTTTTCAGATCTAATTCAGTCTCCTCTCGAGGGTATAGTTTCTCCTTGGATAGGATCCCGGACATTGTTAATGAAGAACAGTCAAATGATAATATTGACCCTAATGATTGGAACATACCTAGAGTACATACCAGTGAAATTTATAGGAGAAAATGGAATCTTGCAGCCTTTAAAGGAGAACACCACATTAAATCAGTAGAAAAAGTTTACGCCTTAAGTAAACAACATGAAACCTGCCAACTTCTCAATCCAGATTCAATTAAAAAACATCAGAAAGATGGTCACCATTTCCTCCATATCGGCTTAGTTCAAATTGGTATTAAGCCTTTAACAAGGCTTGGTCTTAATGCCTCCATTCTCTTATGCTTAAGAGATGCAAGATTTACCAACTTCACTGACAGTACCCTTGGTTTAATCGAATCAAGTCTTTTTAATGGACCAGTTCACTTCAATTGTTTCCCAGATTTTTCAATTAGCCTAAGTGACCCTCATATTTTAAAGACATTAACCTTAAACATTAAGACCTCAGGATACAATATCCTTGAATGAACCCAACCTCTTGCTTTAATCTACCGAATCCATTACAAAGTTACTGCCACAAATATGAATTTCCAAGCCATTAATAGAAGTCCTAAGAGCCAAACCTTGTTGATTCAAAGCAGTTAAAATAAAGCAAACATCACTGTCCCGCAAACTATCAGATGGTCGGATGTCCATCTTCCGGCTGAATGGTCTCTTACCAATGAATATCAACCAACAAATACTCAACGTAATCTTTCTGATTTAGATTCTATTCGCAATACAACGATGGAACTATAAGAATTAGCTTCCAAAATTCAAGAATTAGCAAAACACCAAGAATTCAAGAAATAGGAAGTTCCTCTAGGCATTCTTTTGCAACTGCCAGGCAATCATTTGCTGGCTCAACCACTGCAGATTCAATGTCTCGCCGTGATCGTGACATAGAACTTGATAATGTCATTAGAGAAATTCGAATAAAAGAATTAGAAGAACAAGTTCAGAATTTAAGAATTAACAGTATAATGACAAATGAACAAGTCAGCTACCCAAATTATACTGAGACTGAAAATCATAATAATACAACTGTTGAAGAAAGACAAAACTCTCCAACATCCCCAACAACTTTAGATTTTATTATAGTTCCTCCAGAAAATCCTCATATAAACACGCTTAGTCAACCATTCAAAATCGATTATTCTAAATTAGATACTCATTTGAAAGCTAAAGAAAACATTCTTAGGAGAAATCTCTTTAGGATGAAATTTCCTTTTGAAAATCAAAGAAAACAATTATTTAAAGCTTGGAAAAACTTGATGCAAAAGACAAAAACTGAAATATTCTTTCTTGATTTCCTAGACCAATTAAATGAACATAAAAACATTCAAACGTTAACAAAAACAAAATGGCAAACTGTCGTTCCTAATTCAACCCAAACTAACACTATTTCTTCTAGTCATCCTCCTTCAGAAACTATAGTTTTTAATCACAAGTCAAGCCCAGTTTTAGCTTTGCCTTTTAAAAGTCATTCTGAAGATCCAAAAGTTAAATAACTTTACCCAAATGCTAAGAAGATCATTGAACAAAATAATTACACGAATAATTACTTAGTTACTATTGGAGAACAATTAGACAAAATAGAAACAACACTTGATCATGTTACATCTAAAGTTCACATTATACCTAACCCTAAAACAGAATCTCCCATAATTCACTTCAACAGTAAACCGACTGTCACGCCTACAAATTTAATTCAAAAAATAGAAAAATTGTTAAAAAAATCTAAAAAAATGAACCAAGATCATCCAATACAATCTCTGTAATCAATACGAAACAAACTCTTGATTCTACTTCTGATAGCGATTCAACCATAATTTCCCAATTAGACAAGGCATTCCAAACTTTGAATATTGATCGAATAATGCGACCAAAGAAATAACATTCAAGAAATTGGACTGAAAGACCACTTCCAATAGATATTCAACTAAGCACTCATTCAAATATATAATTTGCAGTTTCTTCTGATAAAACATATGAATGGAACATTGATAATTTATCAAAACAAGAGATATTAAATAAACTACATCACATGTCAATGGCAGGAAATAGTTACATCACAAATCACAACTTCACACAACCCGAAATTATTGATATTCTATTCTCTGGGTTCACCGGAATGGTGCATTCTTGGTGGGAAAAACATCTCACCCCTGATGCAAGGTCCGATTTTAAACATGCAATACAATGTGAACCGGATGGAACCCCAATCTTCGACGAACGTTGTAATATGGGCGTTTCAGATGCAATAAATACCTTATTCTATACAATCATTCAACATTTTATAGGTACTCCGAGTCATATCACTTCTCGAATTTATGATCAACTCAGTAACTTAAAATGTCCAACCTTAAGTGATTTTAAATGGTACAAAGATGTTTTCATATCCAGAGTAATGTTTCGAGATGATAGTAACCAACCATTTTGGAAAGAAAAATTCATAAATGGTCTTCCTAAACTTTTTGCATATAAAATTAGACAAGTCCTCAGTAATGAAACATGATTTATTAATTATGACTCTTTAACCTATGGAAATATAATTACAGTTATACAGAAAGAAGGCATGAAAATGTGTATTGATATGAAACTAAATTCCCAACTAAAATCAGAAAAGAACTTAGCCAAGTATGAATTAGGAAATTTTTGTGAACAATATGGTTTACCATCCTTAGCTCCCTCCAGACGAAGAAAGTCATTCAATAGATTTATTCATCATCCTAGGTCTAGTCGTCACAAACCTTATTTTCAAAACAGAGAAAATTTTGAACCAGAAAATTTTATTCAAAAAATAAGCCAAAGAAAAATTGGAACAAAAACTGGAAATCTTACTCAAAGAAAAGATCTTTTGATAAAAGTAAAACGAAATGTTTTAAATGTCATAAAACCGGTCACTATACAAATGAATGTCAAGTTAAAAGTACAATAAATCAATTAACACTTACACCGGTTGAAAAAGAGAATCTAACTAAAGTATTAGAATTAAGAAATACAGATTCAGAGAATGACATAAGTGAAGATATTAGATCTTTATCAGGATCCTCTTTTTCCGAATCAGAAGAATGATCTTCCCCCTCTCAAAAAATCACATTTGGCTGCAACGATACTTGTTGCAAAACAATTAATGTTCTCTCTAAACAAGAAGAACGACAAGAATTATTAATTGATTTAATTGCTAAAATTGATAACCCTGACTTAAAAACTGAGTACCTCAAAAAATTAAAAAAATTAATTACCCAAGAAGATGTTGGTAAAACACCCTCACCAAAACTCAGCCTTACTTCAACATTTGATAGGTTCAACAGAAGTAAAAAGGAAATTACCATCCAAGATTTACAACAAGAAATTAAGAACATTAAAATAGAAATTCATGCTTTACAACAATCTCATTCTAAGCTTATAGACGATAATATAAATATCAAAAAAGAATTAAACATTATTAAAATAAATGATGCATTTTCCAACTTAGAAAATCCTCCAATTAATGAAATATTAGATGAAGAAAATAAAATACAAAATGATGAAGAAGCATCTGAACAAAATATTCTTAGTGTTATTAATCATATTCAACTCAAAAAATAGTATACCACGATCTAACTCAGGATCAAAGATTTTGAACTCACAACAATAGCCCTTTTAGATTCTAGAGCCGACCTCAATTGTATCCAAGAAGGTTTAATACCTTCAAAATATTTTGAAAAATCTAAAGAATCTCTCAATTCAGCAAATGGTTCAAAAATGAATATTAAATATGAAATCCCTAGAGCACATATCTGCCAGAGTAAAGTTTTTTTACAAAACATCATTTGTTCTAGTAAAAAACCTAACTGATAGGCTCATCTTAGGTCTACCATTTATCACCTTAATTTACCTTTTCCTTGTCAATTATGATGGAATCATTACTTACCCTTTTAACGAACCAGTCAAGTTTAATTTTCTTTCAAATCCTGAAATTCATACATTAAATGCATTACAAGAAAATTCAGTTACAAAAACTATCAATTGTATCCAGACAAAAACTAAACAAATTAGTTTTCTCAAAGAAGAAATTAATTTTAAAAGAATTGACAACCAACTTTAAGATACCACTCTTCAAAGTAAAATTAAAAATTTTGAAGAAAAAATAAATAAAGAACTGTGTTCTGATCTTCCTACGACATTTTGGCATAGGAAAAAACATATCGTTTCTTTACCATATATAAAAGAATTCAACGAAAGTAATATCCCTACCAAAACTCGTCCAATACAGATGAATCACGAAATCATAGAATTTTACAAAAATGAAATTAATGAATTACTCAGAAAAAGAATAATTCGACCTAGTAAATCTCCTTGGTCATGTGCCGCCTTTTATGTTCAAAAAAGTGCTGAGCTTGAAAGGGGTACTCCTCGTTTAGTCATCAACTATAAACCATTAAATACAGTCCTGGAATGGATCAGATATCCTATTCCCAACAAAAAAGATTTAATCAACAGACTAAATAAATCAGCAGTTTATAGTAAATTTGACATGAAATCAGGTTTTTGACAAATCCAAATCAATGAAGCTGATAAATATAAAACTGTATTTGTTACTCCTTTCGGCCATTATGAATGGAATGTAATGCCATTTGGTCTTAAGAATACTCCCAGTGAATTCCAAAATATTATGAACGACATTTTTAATCCTTACAGTCACTTTTCAATTGTGTACATCGATGATGTCCTAATCTTCTCCCAGTCTATTGATCAACATTGAAAACATCTTCACCAATTCTTTTCTATTATAAAAAACAATGGTTTAGTAGTATCCGCTTCAAAAATAAAGCTATTTCAGTCAAACATCAGATTCCTAGGATTTAACATCCACCATTTACAGATCCAACCCATTAACCGAGTTATCCAATTTGCAGACAAATTTCCAGATGTCATACTAGACAAGACCCAATTACAAAGATTTCTTGGATCATTGAATTACATAGCGGATTTTTATCAAAACCTCCGAAAGAAATGCAAACCATTATTTGACAGACTAAATAAAAATCCTCCTCCATGGACTCTTACTCATACATCTATAGTCAAGGAAATCAAAAGTCATGTTAAAACATTGCCGTGTTTAGGAATTCCCCTTCTCGATACTTTTAAAATAGTTGAAACTGACGCTTCAGAGATAGGATATGGTGGTATACTTAAACAACGAATTTCTCCTACCCATCCTGAACAAATTGTCCGTTTCCATTCGGAGCCTGGAACCCGGCCCAGTCTAATTACAGTACAATGAAAAAAGAAATTTTATCTATCGTCTTATGTATCAGTAAATTTCAAGACGATTTATTAAATTAAAAATTCTTAGTCAGACTTGATTGCAAGAGCGCAAAAGATGCCTTAGAAAAAGATGTTCAAAATATTGCTAGCAAACAGATTTTTGCCAGATGGCAAGGAATTTTAAGTATTTTTGATTTTGAAATTGCATTCATAAAGGGGAGTGATAATCATATACCAGATTTTCTAACCCGAGAATTTTTGCAGGGTTCATCATGCGATGGTTCAACTCTCTTGGCTCCCACAGGGCCGGAAAAGAAATAGTAAACCTTGAATCACCATCACCAATAAAAAATGAAATAAAAGATGAAAACCCCAAGTCATGCCCATCTCTTAGTCTTGTTCCTCGTACATGTCATACTCTTCTGCCAGTCACAAACAGATATAGTCCACTAGGACCTACTCTCAGTCAACCTAGGCCCAATTACCAGTCAACATTAGTCAATGATTATGATCCTTTCAAACTCCAGACAGCTCCACCTCCCCCGGCGTATGTCCATCATCCGATATCATCACCTTATCAGTTTAGGGCTAGAGAATTTTGTTTCTTTGCTGAACCATCCCTAATACAGTTAAAATCACCAATTGCTATGGCGAAAGTTTTCTATGGCCCAATCAACTATTATCTTTCTATCACAATTGTCTCACTACTTCTGAGTCAATTTCAATTAAAGCCATCTATGAAAATCAAGATCCAACAAAGAAAATTTTGTACCATTCCCTTTATATTAAAAAGGTTATCCCATTATCTGATTGGGGTTTCAATGCTTTTTCCAAACACCCAACCTTCGAATGTACCTATCATGATTATATTGATGCCTGGAATAAAATTTTCCTCCATCAAAAACAAGATTTCAGTCACTCTTGGTTTATCAATTTTGACAGTAAATTCATCCGCCAGTTCCCTTTATGGTTCGGAGAATGGTGGGAGTACCATGGTGCTTCTGATGATATTCTTCCTCCTGTCCTACAATCAGCAGTAAAAAAAAATTGAAGTTTTAGTTCCCCATACTACTTACGAAGACAACTTTGACCCAACACTCATGTTCATGTCAAAATACAAAATCCCTTGGATCTTAAAATGGAATTACGACTTTCACAATGAAATTTGTATTTCTAGAAACTATCTAGTTAAATGGTGGGACAAGTTCAACACCGACAGAATTCTCACCCAGTTTGAAAAAGAATTTGCAGACAATCCTCTCGATCAAGTTACAGTTAAAACAGCTCCGGTCAATCTCCAGTCAACACATGGTCATGTCACAATTAAATCATCCCCTGCAGAAGTCATTTTGGCCCACCAGCCGTTTGCAATAAGCCCAGGCCAGGCCAGCACGGTCCAAACAACATCTTCTTCCAGTTAGAAAAATAAGTCAAAAAAGTCTACATCTTCAAAATCAACCTCTACCACAGCATCAGAGCTACAAAAAATGGCTGAGAAACTTATTCAACAAGCAGTCACTCTATCACAACATGCTACTAATCTTTCAGAAGCTGAATATAATGAAGATAATTGCTCCTCATCATCAGAAGCTCATAGTGAAGCAGCCCCGAGTCAACCAACCAGATGGGCTGACTACCAAGACAGTCAAGATCCGTATGAACTGTAGACAGAGCAGTACATCTCAAACCCAGTTAAAACCTCAAGCCCAATCAAAGGCAAAACACTATTTATGAACATACTTAAATATTGAATCACTTATGGTGAAAAACATTGACCGAAAAGTGTGCCAAAATTAGAAGTTCACTCTGAATAGAGACTATATATATATTTATTTATTTATTTATTTATATATCACTTCCTCCTTCACTCATATTCTCATACACGTACCATGCTTATGTCGATCGGCTCAAGAAATTATAGTTTATTTTTGCGCCATAATTTTCTTGTTTGAAATCTGGAGGTTCGATCTGCTAGCTTCTTAATTTTGTTGTTGTTTTGCTCTTCGTCAGTTTGTAAGGTTTTTCTTCTAGATGTACATATGCATGCATGCGTGTGAAAAGAAAAGGAAGGAATTGACACAAAAAAAAAAGACAAAGAAAAAAGAAGGTACGTACGTATCAGATTAATTAGGAATTTTTATCACTAATATTGTTGCTTGCTTATAAAGAATTTAGCTCTATTCGGCATCAGGTATCATACAATGAGAATCAAACCCGGGGCGCCAAGTTTCAAGCTAATTACAGGAAAGTTGACAAGATCATTCCGATGTATTTACAGCTCGGTAAGTAAAGCCATTCACGAACATTATTTCCGTTTGGTACGTAAGGTTGATTGAGCTTCTACTAATCTACTATGCTAATTTGTGGTCCAAATACATTAGGTAATTTAGTAATTGATTGATTCCTAAGAATTCTACATTTCTACATGCGTGTTGATTAGACAAGAGATGCTAGTCTGCAATTAAGAAACGTTGTGGCTTCTCATACTTAGAATATTTTGATATTTTCATTAGGATCATAGCATCTTCAAAAGCTTGATTATCAGTGCAATTGCCAGGAGACTCAGAACGTATTATCCCTCTGACTACATCAAGGGGATTTAAGTTTAATAAGGATTGGCGGAATTTAAATCCAAAAAAGATTTTTAAACTCTTATACCAACTCAGACCATTTGTGGTCGTTGTAACTTGTCTTATAATTTTTCAATAAATATAAGTTAAGTGTTAAAAAACTAAAGACACTGAATTAAGACACAGATGCGTTTTAGCATGTGTTTAATGTGGTTGTAAGGCTCGCAACAACTTTACATTTTAAGAGACTTTGTTTTCGAATCCAATTGAGAGAGTGATCGAGTAGCTAGGCGGGGTGGGGGTCTAAAGAAAAATGGTAAGACATATGCCTATTTCTATTATGGGATGCCAAAGATATCGAAAGTTAAAGACAGAGTATAATTACCTTTGTTTATCCCCACCAACATTTGATTGGGACTTACGAAATGAGTGTATAGAAATGTTGCGTAATTTACCTGACTTAACTTTTATGATCCAACATATGTACCAATTGTTTACCCAAAAACATATATATAAAGATATATACACATAACGACTTACTATGATGAGAAATAAAGAATATAGAGATAGACCATATATGATATTCATCCGCAAATGAGGCAAGTCAATCCATTCCAGCTTACTTCACAGGATCGACATATATATGTTGCATGTATTTTTGATAATTAGATATGAGCTAGAGGCATCAGAAAGGATGATATACTTAGCTTGCCGTTCACTATTATTCTACCTATAGCTACCTTAAAGGCCTAAACACAGATTTCTTTATCAGTTATCAAAGATGCTCTTAACATGTCTTAACGAATGTTTCCTCTTGCATTCATTTCCGGAAAGTCTACCCAATTGCATTTCCTCATACCCCTTAATAAGTTCCATATATCAACTCCTCTCTCAGGTCTGCACTTCAACACATGAATCGATGAACGTATATACGACTCCACCGTATACCATTTTAGAAGGATCGAACCCGATCGATCAGGCATGGATAGACGGTGTACGTATAACACACACACACACATATATATATATATATATATATATACACGTTGTAATTAATTATTTGTAATTCGTAAATGGTAATAATTGAAGGCACTTACGTAAGTAATATGATACGGCTAAAGGGTTGGAATCCCTACTTACAGTTGAGTAGTTCCACCCAGTGTTCTAAATATCGGGATATATCGGGGATATATCGGCGATATATCGGGGATATATCAGCGATATATCGGTGATATTTAAAAACCGATAGGATAAATGCCATATCGCCTTAATATATCGGTCAACTCAAAATATCGGGTCAACATGCGATATATCGGTGGATTATTTTTCGTTTGACTTTTTTTTTTCGGTGGACTTTTTTTTCGATTATTTTTTTGTTGACTTTTTTTTGCGGTGACTTTTTTTCTTGTTACTTTTTTTCGGTGATTTTTTTGAAGGAGACGATGTCGTTTTGAGGAATTTCAACGCAAATAGGTAGAATGTGATTTATGAAGATGATTTTATCTCAGAAGATGAGAATGAAGATAATGGAGAAGATCAGTTTGACTTTGATTATTATGATGAGAGAGTTTATAATGCATGAATGCATAATCAATATCTCAATCTATCTTTTGTACACATATTTTTGTTCAATTAGTACTTAGTAGTTAATATTATTTGGTATATTTTGAATATTTTGAAGTATATGTTTATAAATATATTAAATTTAAATTAAAAATTAACAAAAACGATAAATCCGATATAATCCGATATATCTCGATATATTCCCGTTATATCTTTATTTTACAAAACCGATACGATGCCGATAACCGATATTTAGACCATTGGTTCCACCACTGCAATCAGATATAGATATCAAACTCACAATGGATTTTTCTTAGGTGCAGATTTCTATTTTTGCACAATTTTTCAATTAAATTTTTTCATCTCCACTATCTAGTATTTAGATAATATTGTGCAGATTATCTCTGCTAAATTTCAGCCAAGTTAGTGATCGTCCCCTTAAAATCGCAAAACAAATGGATGGATTGAATTCTATCAAACATGAACCGTTCATGTTTTTTAATTAAAAAAACACAAGTTTGAGGATCTTAATGATTACCAAATTGGGTGAAATTTTTTAGAGATGATCTACACAATATTATCTAAATATTAGATGGTGTAGATGAGAAAATTCGATGAAAAAGTTGTGGAAAAATAGAAATTCGCACTAAAACAATTAGTACGGCCCTTCCAAGCCAAGAAGACATGTATATTGTATATATATGTGTGTGCGTGCGCGCGCACTTTGGTGAATTGTCAATTTCACCAAAGAAAAAGGGGGTGCTGCCAAGAGTTTTCGAAAATCAGTAGAGTATTGAAAATCATAACTAACTGAAGAGTGGAAACATTAGCTACTCCTGTAATTGAACACGCTCCAAAATTGTGTCTTTTATGCTAGCTTGAATGGGAAACTTTACTACTAGAAGTATTGTCAATCAGTTTTTCCAACCGTAGTGATGTACATATATGCATGAGGAAATCTTTTATCAATATGACCACGTAACTCAACTCGATAATTGTAATCTGAGAGTCGGATCGATACTGACCAGCAGATGGTTTTAACATCATATCATCTACTCCTAGTCTTTTCTGGTCCTACCAGTCCATTCAATTAACTAAACATGACGACCTATATTAATCTATCCTTCTATAATTTTGTGTTAGCGCGAACATACCAATTGTCACATGAAAACAGCTGATCGGATACGAATTCATTGTGTTCAAAATATACGGTCTGCATAAAAGTTGTATCCGGCCTGAATATACTTTATCAGAACGAAAAAGTGAAGTAATCAAGTAAAAAACTATAAATCACGTTGCGAACGAAGGTGAATAGTCTTAATCTCGTGACACTAATTTAAGATACTCTCTCATTGAAATGCTTTGTCGTTTCCAATCTTACGTCATTATCAACGAAAACAGCCCCTTATCTGTCATCAACTTTGATCGTCTATAAATTCAGCAAACTAGGATCTCTTCGATCATCAGTACTTACAAGTAGGAAACGCAGAAGAAATTGTAAAACTGTGCATATGATTGTGTTCAATTCTTAGGTTAAGATTTAAGAATGATGTGGTTAAAAAACGGGAACTTTGCCCTGAAGATTCTATCATTTCTGCTACTCTTCTTTCATAATGACGCTTGGGCAGATTATAATTGGGTGGTATGTATTTCCTTAATTTGTTGATTTGTTCCTTGACTTGACTGTGTTTTGCTATGTTAAATGTTAATTACTTAGTACCTTAGCTGTATATTGGGCAGGTGAGAGAAGCTACATATACAAGGCTTTGCAGCACTAAGAAGATATTGACTGTTAATGGGAAATTTCCTGGACCAGTTTTACGAGCTCATAGAGGAGATACAATCTATGTCAACGTTCATAACAGAGGCAGATACAATGTCACTCTTCACTGGTATTAGCTAGTTTCGAAATTTATTTATCTAATTTCAACTTAAGATAAGGTGTATAATGTACGTTTTTTTTTACTTAATTGGTTGAGTACGTACAATAGGCATGGAGTAAAGCAACCAAGGAATCCATGGTCTGATGGTCCAGAATACATCACACAATGTCCTATTCAACCTGGGAGAAGTTTCAACTACAAGATTATATTTTCTACAGAAGAAGGCACCCTCTGGTGGCACGCTCATAGTGATTGGTCACGTGCTACAGTGCATGGAGCAATCTATGTCTATCCAAAGGAAGGAACTAGCTACCCTTTTCCCAAGCCCCATCATGAAATTCCCATAATATTGGGTATCAATCAATTAGTTTTTCCCCGTGTCATGCATTACACTAAGATTGAAATCAATTGTATAAAACAAATTAATTTTCTCTTTTGAACGTAGTTCTAGTATAACTCTCTGGGATGATCGACCAACATGTAATGAACATTTGATGAAAATGCAGGTGAGTGGTGGAAGCAGGATGTAAATGAGGTTCTTGAAGAATTTGTTAGAAGCGGAGGAGCTCCAAATATTTCTGACGCTTACACCATAAATGGTCAACCTGGAGACCTTTATCCTTGCTCAAAATCAAGTATATATGAATTCTTTCAATTAATTAGCTTAATTTTCCACGAGTAAATTAGTTAAATTTAATTAACGGGTATGCTTTCATTTCCTTTAAACAAAATTGCAGATACATTCAAGCTCTCTGTGGACCAAAACAAGACCTACATGCTCCGAATGGTCAACGCAGTAATGAACGAGATCCTCTTCCTCGCCGTGGCAAACCATAACCTCACGGTGGTCGCGACAGACGCAAGCTACACGAAGCCAATCGAATCAGACTACATTACAATATCTCCTGGCCAATCCATGGATGTCTTGTTATTCACGAACCAACAACCCGGTCGATATTACATGGCTGCTAGGGCTTACAACAGTAACCCAGTAGTTGGTTTCGACAACACCACCACCACAGCAATAGTTGAGTACAACAATGGAAATAGGAATGAGAGTCCAGCATTTCCTTCACTTCCTGACTATAATGACACAGCTGCAGCCCTTGGCTTCTTCAGTGGACTCAGGAGCCTACCTGTTGAATTCAAGGAGCCTATCCCGAGAACCATCACCAGGCGAATAATTACAACGACGTCGATCAACACATTCCCTTGCCAGGGAAATCAAACAAATCAAACATGTCAAGGACCCAACGGGACGCGATTTGCTGCCAGCTTGAACAATATAAGCTTTGTGGAGCCTAATACAGTAGACATACTAGAAGCTTACTACTACTACATCCATGGAGTCTTCAAAAAAGGTTTTCCACCATATCCACCGTACAAGTTTAATTTCACTGCTCAGGACTTGCCTATGATCCTGCAAATACCAAAGAGGGGGACAAAGGTGAAGGTTATAGAATATGGGACTGATATAGAAGTTGTGTTTCAAAATACCAACTTAGGGGGCGGCGGGTTAGATCATCCTATGCATCTTCATGGATTTGACTTCTACATTGTTGGAACTGGTTTTGGGAACTTTGATGAAGAAAAGGACCCATTGAGCTACAATCTTGTTGATCCTCCTCTTAGGAACACTGTTACTGTCCCCATAAGTGGATGGGCGGCAATGAGATTCAAGGCCGTAAATCCTGGTATTCATGCTACAATAATCATTAAGATTATCATTTCGGATGAATATATTTTTAACAAGAAAATTTTGCTATTTCAGGAGTATGGTTCTTGCACTGCCATCTCGAGCGTCACTTAACATGGGGAATGGACACGGCTTTTATTGTCAAGAATGGGAAACGCAGGCACCAAAGGTTGCTGCCTCCACCACCTGATATGCCACCGTGTTATGAATCTGGCTGAAATTTCGTGTCAGTATTGCCGTATCTATGCATATTTACATTTAACATATATAGATAAGAAGATAACAATAATTGTTGTAAAAAAAATATTATTCAATAATTCTCAAGAAAATAATGTAAACTCAATTTCTATATAAAGGAAGTTAATTAATTAGATTGAGCAAGTATATTGATTCAATGAATTCATGGTCCAATCCGTTCCGTTGACCAATAGAGTCATCTATGAATTCTTGTTTTACTTTAATTGCGCAATTCAGGATTATGCATGTATACCAGCTAATCAGCTATGATATGCTGGTCAATCAGCCTTTTTTTCTTTGGCATGAATGACCTACCCTTCCTATTCTTATAATAAGAAAAAGAAAAGGAAATAGAGTGCATTGAAGGGGACCAAAACCAAACCTCCCAAGAAATTACACGGATATAAAACATACATGTTTACTAGCGAAAAGTCGAAAACTAATGTTCGGATTTCGGAAGACCAAGTGGTCTCTAACTCTCTATTACTCTGCAAGAATACACCTTTAGAGTGCCACCAAAAAAGCTCGTAAAAGTAGTACTATAATTTGGTAAAGCATCAGCCGCTTGATTTACTTCCCAAAAAGTATGAGATGAGTAAATATTCATTTGAAAAATCCTATAGTAGTTTAGAATTATCTATAACTCTTTTTATAATAGGGTCGTATTCTCTTTAAAAAAAAAAAAACTGAGATAACTGCATTCTGTTGACAGACTAATAATGGACAACTATTATTAGGTTAGGCAGAAACAAGTACAAGCTCTTTGTAGTACTACAATATACAAACGAAGCGAAAATCATTAAATTCCTAAATCCAAAAAGCTAATAACTACAAACTAGAAATTATGTATGGAGTTCTTTGATTAGGTATTCGAAAGCTATTAGAGAGATTCATAATTCGAATTGATATGGTTTGGAAGTTCGGCGACTGCAGAGACTACTAGACTTCTATCACTTTTTACCGTATCTCCTTGATTCAGTGAACTCAGATGCAGGAAACCAGCGAACCCAGATGCAACTCTGGCAAACCAACGAATCTAGATGCAGTCATATATGGAAACTTACACGACTTCACACAGAAATTAGCGTTTGATCACAATCGTGTGAAAGTTTTCTCCAGGTGTCAAATTGAACGGTCAAAATAAGCCGTACATATACACGGTCCGTGCATACAATAAGTTTCGTTATGTAATCTACATCTAAGAGCAATGTTTTGGGCATCAAAATTATCGGGTCTTAAAACCACTGAACCAGCATTGTACCTTTCAAACCAAGTAAATGGTGATGTACGCTGCCACTGCGCCACTGCGACTAGGCGACTACTAGACCCGGCGCTGCCATGCTGTAAAAACCCTATATTTGTGTTTCTTTTGCCGATTTTTTAATACTCTAGTTGCAACTTTCAGCTAGAATAAAACTTACATTACCGGCCTGAAGATCGAGAGATTCTGAACATCTATAGGGATGGAGGCAATGAAACTAATCTGTGAAACTGATCTCAACATCAACTTTATCAAGAGAATTGAATAGAACACTATGCTGTTCAATCACAGTAAAATCCACGCACAAAAGTCCATATTAAACAAACACTTCTGTGTTTCATACTGTCGGATATAATGTTTATTCAAATATTAATTATTGTCATACGATTAAAATGTATCTTTTTCTAACCGAGAAACAAATCCTCTCATGATCAATGTAGTAGTCTCTTTTTTATTTTCTCAAGGACTGTTTCTCTTTCCCTCTTTATCAACCAAGTTCTTCATGCATAAATACCCAGTTCCAGACAAAAGGGTATAGATTCTCCAACCCACATTTGTATTAGCATTACAGCAGCAATAAAATCAAATTCCAAGCTGGGATAAATTGGTTTCGGTCTTCCCTTTCATGTCACCAAGGCTGGTGTTTTACAGATCGGGCACAGGTTCTTCTGCATTAGCCACTGTTTAATGCAGTTGGTGTGGAAGTCGTGCCCACAATCGAGTGTGCCAATATCATCCCCATCAGCATATTGCTCCTGTCATTCATATTAATTTCAGACAATTTAAAATTTCAGATTTATGAAGCACTTAAACAGGAAAGCAGCTGCAGTAACAGAGCCATTTTCTCATACCTGACATATACAGCAGGGTTCCATATCTGCTGGGAATTCTGTTGTAATAGACAGACATTTTCTCTGTTTCATCAATTTAGATATGGTCTCCTCACTCAGTCCAGTGCTAACATCTCCTATATGTTCCTCCAATGCTAACAGTTCCTATAGTCGACAGCATAGTTATTGGAACAGCTTTTATGGGAAAATGTATGGGAAACTACTTGCTTCTGTTTTACCTCATAGGACATGTTATCAACATCAAGGCGCATGTCTCTGTGCCTATCATGCATCTCAGCCATGCCATGATATATAAATGGGTCAAAGAGCATATAATCCTGAAAATCATGATACAAATCTCAATAGTCAAAGTAATATATCATGTGCACATAAGAAGCTGAACATTTTTTTGTAACAGAATAAACGCCAAGAGATGCTAACAGAAGAACCATCGAGTGTGTACCTGCTCATAAACACATGCATAGCTTGACCCGATTACTCATTAGTTTTTACGAACAATACAACTCTTTTACCGAATATCAAGATATTTCTTCCATCAAATTATAACTATAGTTCGAGAATTTAACATGATTGACTATCCACAAATATTCCTAACTTTTGCAAGAGACCTACATTCTATGCACCCAAAAAAACAACCAATGCCATTAAAAATGGGAATAACAATAGTCGGGTGATTTGAAAGATTTGAGCACAATTTATAGTACTAATTGAAACTGGTTTAATGTCTTAGCATTAGTTAGGAACAAATAGATAGAAATGGATGCAATAGACCCCAAAAGTTCAAAGGCTAAGAGCTACTGATTATTGCAGTTACAAAGAACTAAATTTCATTCGCACCAACTATAATGAATGTCTTATTTTACGGCTTCCTATATGAACTCATGGGATATGAAAAATAATAATTTTAATCATTCACAAAGATGGCAGAAAAATCTAATAAACGGAAATAAATGTATAGGTCAATGTCAAACCTCAACTCGTAAGTTCTCACCCCTGCGCATAGCATTCAAAACTTGACGGATCTGGTACATAAAGAATGATATAATTTTTAGTTTCAGAGCAGATGTCTTATGCATATTAGTCCATATATTAGAACAAAACTTGTACGCACTACTCGTCTCTCTGGTCAAACCCAAGAGAGAAAGGAGAAGAGGCAAGCATGTGTACAGCCCTCTAGTAAATACCACTTGGTAATTCAGTACAAGGACAAACTTGTAATATAACACCTAATAATTGATAGGTAGGTAGAGGAGAATGAAAGATGGAAATAGAACAACACAATATTACAAAAATTACTCTCAAAGCAGAAGTAAAATGTCACACATTTAGTGAAACTTAGCGATATATTATTCAGGTAAAGGCAAGGAGAAAAAAACAACAACATCAAAGCAATTTTGAAGTTGATATTACATCAAGCCAGCCTGCAGAAATATAAAAAATTGCAATGGAATTCAATAATCAAAGAGCAATATATCTCACTGTCAAACTGATACATTTCAGAAGTGATTTCTAGACTCTCTTCTGGATGTAAACATTTCAAAACAATGCAGTCTCCGGAAAACAGCAAAAAGAGAAATTCAACACAAACCTCAGATATAAGTCGGCGCCTCCCATCAATGTCTGCTGCTATCGCCCGCAGCGAATGGGGCGTATTAAGAACATCATCACCTTGTCTGTCCAACAAGAATGCTGATCTATGAACTGATTGAAGACGGCCCTGATTGTTTGGTCCGGAAGAAGTTCCAGAATCCTGAGAGGAAGCAGAAGGTCCTGGTGGTATTGTACTATAATGATTACGACCTCTAGGTTCTATAGATGGAAACGAAGACCAAGGTGCAAATTCATTTATCCTTGGATTTTCCGTCAGAGGAGGGATCCATGAGGGATTAGGCAAAGAATGAATGCTAGAACTGGAGCCAACTCTTGCAGAAGAAGGAGCATCTATTGAAGTGCTCAAGTTTCCAGGGGCTAAACTCCAACCTGTTGGATCCTGTGCTGAATTTCTCATTTCAGAAACAGCAACAAACAAGGGGTGCTCTACATTGATTCTAGAATTGCTTTGTGAGCTTGCTTCTTCTCTCAATTCAGTACCTCTATGTCCAGACATAAGAGACCCTGATAAGCTGCCCACTCGTGAACTGGAAGCACTATTCCAAGGGAAAGGAAACATACTTCCCGACGATCTGTTCATATGCATAGCAGGAGACTGGCTTTCGGGAGCACTCGAATTTGTTGCAGCTACTGTAGTTGATCTTCCAGCAGATAATAAGTTTGATGTTGCAGATTCTGGCAGAGACCCAGTATTAGAGAAACTCCTAACATATTGTCTTAGTGGGCTCTCTGCATTTCCCATAGCACCTAATGAAGAAAAGTTTTCAGATGCTCCAACTCTCAAACCAATCCTGGTTCTTGAGTTCTGCTGTTCTGAAGTAAGGCCACTAGGAGAATTACGGGGGGTAGATAAACTTAAGCTACTAGAAGGATTATGACAAGCAGGACCTGTATTCCAGGGTCGATTTTCAGCTTCAGAAAATGAGCTTGAACTTCCACCCGGATAAGATTGCTGTGACGTACCCTCAAGAGCCTTTCTCTTGCAGGATAAACCCCAATTGCCAGAAGAAGAGCCTGGATTACCATCATCTTCCCCAACCATATAATCAGAGCTTCTGGATGAAGTCCCAATAATGTCATGAGAGGCACTGCCTGAAGATGTATGTTCTGCTCCTAATCCACTTGACTTGTAGAATTTAGGATCTATATCGGCTTCCATACCATGCTCATAGTTACTACTGTTTTCAACATATCCTGCATTTAAATTTACATGCTGAGGGATATAATTAGAGCTAGAACCTTCTGAAAAAGAAGGCCGACCTGTAATCTGGTTGCCACCAAGGCCAATACGTGATCTCCCAGGAAAAAGGATATTTGGCTCAATTCGCGTATCTTCTGATCTTTGGGCAGTCACAGGACAAGCACTATGTGGAGCCGGCAACCAATCCTGTACCATTCTTATTCCACCATCATTGACCGTGTTTTGCAAATTCAATCTAGAGCTAGGTTCACCTGAATTGATAAACCTATGAATGTCAAGACTAGAGGCATTTAAACATGCTACTTCACCATATAGCTGAACAACTAGGTTTTTACAGGATTTCACATATTTATAAAGATGTCTACAAATTCATACCAGTGCTGTTGGAAACAGGTCCAAGACCAACATCAGTGATTTCTGAAAAAGTATCAATACCACTCCCTTGACCTTGCATTAGGGACAGGAACTTCCCCCCTAATAACCTGATGAAGTGCGGATGATACTATATCGTATCCACAGGCGGTCAAGATTAATCACTTATCCAGCACATCTGGAATCTGCAAATTGCACCATTAACTCCGAATATCAAATGATGGTCACAGTAAAGAGTTTTCAATCGTTAATTATCTGCACCTCTGCAAGAACTCAGATATAAATACTGATATATAAATACTTGGAGAAGAAGGGGGATGGTGCATGTCTTCAACTGAAAATCATAATAAAAAAAACATGCATCCCTTTGAGCTATACTATTTATCTCTCTGTTATTGTTTAACTTGGACCTATGTTGCAACAACTTGGTTTCTTGGATAAGTGGCTGACTACATTACATGTGCCGAAAAGCAGAAACTTGAATTGACATAGCTCTACTCCACTCTCTCGTCAACTAACTATCTGATTCACTTATATGCTACTCTGTTAACAATAAGAACATTAGAAAGCCAACTTCTGGAAACATCTCGAGCATACAACACCAAAAACAATGGTTGCCACAACAATGATCAACTGATTTTCCGGTGAGCACCATAACAATGTGAGAAGCAATCTGCCACTGGAGGAGATTTAAAGCTCGTATTATTAGGTTGAGGCCTAATTATATAATGTAGTGTAACAAAGAATCAACACTAAATATATAAATGCATTAGTAATGCAGAACCTAATTATATCCCTATTAAACGACTTGACAAGATGATAAAAACACAGTTATAAACATCAAAAACAGAGCAAACTTTGGAAAAATCGCCGCAGATTTTTTCTTAGAACTGATCCACCCGAGTCAGGATCCTCGGAATTCTTACCCAATCGATTCTATGAATGCGGACAGAACCAATGACCCAGACAAAAACACAAATAATAGAACCAATTAGCAAATACATCCACACACAAAAACAATCTAATAACGAAACAGGGGCCAGTTGTGCCGAAAATCGAGGGATCAAATTCAGAAATCATCAACGGATGAAGATCGACCGGAGATGAGAGAGAGAGAGAGAGAATGAGTAGTGTACCGTGGAGGGAGAGAGAGAGAGAGTGAGATCAAAGGAAGGGGGTGAGGTGAGGAAGTGAGGATGGAAATTGCGTCGATGAGAAAGTATGGATAGTCTTGGTTCTCCGGCTTTCAGTTTTTTTTCCTTATTCAATATGTGAACATAATAATCTTGGTCGGAAAGGGATAACCGTAAAACGACAAGGGGGACTGAGAGAGAAAGAAAGAGGGGAATTGAATCACAGAGAAGATGATGATGAGAGAAATCTCAGAGCAATGATGAATCTTTTATCATCAAATTTCTTAATTAAAATTAAAACATCCCTCTTTATTTTTGAGGGGAGAAGAGAGAAGAGAGCGCCCGACTTTCGATGTACACATAGCTTTGCAATTTTGCATGCTCACCCCTGGTGGGGGCCACGTGACCACCGTGATTATTTTTCTTTTGCTAATTGCCGGGCACGTGCTCCTTGCTCGCATCAGTACAGTACCGGGCGAGTGAAACGTAACTCACAGTTTTTGGTTTTCTGTGGTTAGATGGCAAGGGGTTTCCCTGTTCCAGTTTCGTCCATGATGGAAGTCGTTTTTTTTTCCGTGTGCCACTTAAATTTATTTTTCTAGCGTCTCTGAACGAGGATATATGCTAAATTCTACGTGGTGAAAAGTAAAATATAAACCCTACTCTTCTATGCATCACTCTTCTTGTCTGCCATGAAAGGTATATAATGTTCTATTCTGACTTAAATGTATAACGTCCCTAACTCAAGACCGTCCTAGACTTTGATAGCAGTTGCAAATCGCAATATTTTATGTCCAAGAAAAAAAACTAGTGGCATTATTTTGAAATAGGGCAAGGTGCTACTCAAGCTATACACACATCACCAGCTTATCTAGAGTCCATGATATGAGTACAAAGTGTGACGTTTTAATGTATATATGTCATATTTTTACTCTTTTATTTCGTATGTTTTAGTTTATTTTATTTGAATAAGTATTTAGGAAAAGCTTAACTCAAATATGAGTGAATTAATGATCAAATCGTGTTAAGTGTTAAAAATCATTATTGAGATAGGTTTCCTTATTCGATTAAGACTCTACTTTCATATTTCTAACTTTCTTATTCTTTTCAGGAAAGACAAATTCTAATTGGACAAGGAGAGAAGGACATCAAAGCCAATTCCTAATTGCACAAGGAGAAGCTCGATGTGTGCATTCAAGACATGGAGTTCTATTCGGAGTTGGATTTCAATACCAAGTTGGAGATGGATTTCCAAGATATGCACTCTCGAGATTTTTGTGCATAATAAATCAAAATATCAAGTAGGATGAAGATATGCATTTAAAGCTCAATCCATACAAGATTCAGAAATCTGTCAAGATTCGTAGTCCAACTTTGACGGGCTCCCATGGACAGCGCATAACGAATTAGAAGACCTGTCATATATGGATGGAAAGCTCTATGAGTCTAGTTTCCGTAGAATTTAGAATCACATCAATATCTGTTTCCTGAAGGAAGTTATGGTGAAATCATTACTTGGAGGTTTAGTGGGCTCGGCATAATTATTTCAGCCATTGATTTGCTTTTGATCAAAGTGCTGTGAGGGAAAGTTGGGGATTTGTTTCTCATATATATATAGGCACAAATCTACATTAGAATGATCATCAATCCTACACAAAAGTTTAGCCAAAGCCTTGCACAAATACATACTCATCGTTCCAAGAACCCTAGCATCAAAGTTTCAGCCATTCACCATCTCTTGCTTCGAAGTACGAAGCCTAGGACGCTCATTCCCTTAGTAGTCTTGGACCCTGCCCTTGTGAATGCCCCGAATGATTTCTAAAGTGTAACCATGACTTACTATTTACGAATTTATGTTGTGTTCTTGTTTACAAATTATGTTGTTGTTTGTTTTAGTTTTATTTATCTCGACTTTGTCTATGAAGTTGCTGTGAATTTCAAGTAAGTTTTGATTCAATGATTTTTGGTTTTTGCCGTGTATGTTCTTAAGTGATTTCGAGAGTGCTTAATTATTGTGTTTGCCCGAAGTATATCATGATATCTAGGTTGTTCGATTTATGACTTGTGCTATGAACATGTTTATCTTCTCTATGTGGCTCATAAATGCATGATAGGATATGCGTGGCTTTTCAGATGCATGGTAGGATAAGCGTGTTAGATGTTAAGTAAGGCCAAAGTCATGCTTAATTGTATATAGCGTGTCTATGTATTTAGGATAACCATGAAGGATCCTAATTGCATGATCGAACCTTAGTCATTTATATGTGTGTACGGCATGAACCTTAAGGAGATTAGAACTTGATTATCGTTGGCTTTATATTACTTGTTTGATGAATGCTTGTGTGTGTGTTTGATTGATCACATGTATATAGTAGTTTAGGTTTTATTTCTACTCTTATGATCGAAACTTTCAAACTCTTAAACTCTTTGTGAATTCGTGATTAAATGTTTGTGATTTAGTCCCTGGTTGGATCTCCGGTTTGTAACGAGATCTTCTTGCTTTATACTAATAATGATGCTTACATGGTTAATATTGATGTCGAGTAATCGAATCGATCAGTCCAAAGGGGTAACTCCTTAATTACAATGCAACCCTTAAAATTCCTCTCTTTTTTTTTTGGAAAGAATGACGAAATATGAAGAAATATTATATTAAATGAAAATTAAAAGGTACAATATATAGGGATGTAACCACAACGAAATAAAAATGAAAGAGCAGGATGCACAAAAGCATGTGAAATAAATAGATAACAAGATGCACATACGCATTGAGAATGAATTGTAACCATGTGACTTGATGTCGCAAATCACCGCTACAGTGCATATGTCACGAAACTAGTGTAAATATAGTAGGAATCATAATCGTAGTCGTAATAGTAACTGAGGTGGTGAACACCCAAGATAATACAACATGAACACGTAACGCCCTCTTGGACGAAGACAACGAAATTGAACCGTGTGTAATTGTTTAGAAGAAATCTAAAAAATTTCAATATTGTAAACCCTAAAATAAAACACCTGAAGTAACCAAGTAACCGGAGCCAAGGGTTTGAACCTCCAATCCAACTGAAGATTAGAGTGCAAACTAACCCAATCTTTTCACCCGGATCCCACATTTGCATCCACCAATGCTTGGGCCGTAGAAATAAAATTCAACCTATCCAAAGCAGGCCCATCAACAAGCCCACAATAGAAGGACCAGATCTACTATGGACACCCCATGAGATGCAACCTTCAACCACCCCTGGCCGACATGCTTCAACCAGAGGAAGCTGTGTCTGCCTCCGCACTAGTGCCACCAATCCAAGACAACGTCGACCCAAAGAACGACCCCGCCTCCATGAAGGTCGTCGCCACACCTTCCACTCTCCACCACATAGTCGTTGTCTACAAGGAGAAGGAGCCAACATCCTACCGAACTATCAAAGTCGCATCGAACACAATGGGGAATGGACCCGAATCCTAGACCTGAAACCCATCCCTCACCTCCGGCATCCTTCTACTCCATCGTCTTGGCGATACTCCACCTCCACATATTTCCATCCATGGAAATATCTCTTGGGAAACCACTTTAGGTTTCTTGAAAAGATGAAGAACAACAAGAGTTGAATCCTCTGTAGACAACAAAGATGTTGAAATAACAACCCTTCAAGGAGAAAAAGTCGGTGCTAGAATTGCTGGATTTGCATGCCTAAAGGCGTCGTATTCCCAACCTAGCAAAGCGGGGGTTTCATCTCCTAAAAGTCCTCATATTTAGAAAAAAAAACAAAAGTTGGCTAGTGACTGCTTCATCAATGTTAATTACTACTAATTGGTAGACTATTTCATCCACATTTTCTGATATTGTATGACGCGATCCTTTGAGGGTGGCCACACTAGCCATCCCATAAAAAGATGATGCGATCCTTAATTGATTAGTTATACAATGCAAGATCGAGTATCTTAATATGTGTATACTGCATCCAATCAAGACATTTTCAAAGGGGAAAATTTTTTGTTACATCAAATTAGTGATATACTAATTTACCTATTACTCTCTTTAGCTCCTCTGCTAGGGCTGAGTTAAACAAATTATTGACGGCGGCGGGTTTAAAAAATTGTCGCATTCCAATTCGGCGAATCTTAGTCATGGAGGGGAACATCCTTTTCGTCCTATCTCTATGTAGGGCTGGAGAGGGGTGCCAGAGTTCTCCTTTTTCTTGTCTCTTTGCTTTCTCTTCTTGATTTGCAAGTGAGAGGTGTAGGCATCTCAAGTTCTATGGATCCATCAACGGATGGATCAATATTTCGGGTTGGGACTTCGACCCAGATTTTTGATGGTGTTGGGTACTGGTGTAGATGGGATCGGTGGAGATTCCATCTGATGTCATATGTTGGATATCAACGAATTAGTTTTGGGATTGGTGGTGTTAGCATCGATCTGGATCTTGGGTTGTTGGATATCAATGAATTGGTTTTGGGATGGAGGAAGGTTCTTACGGTCTCTACCTCTCAATTTGGTAGCGGCGTAGATCAGGGAAGACCCGGTTATTTTTGGAGACGTCGACGACATTGGTGCTTGGTCGGTTATTGGTCTTGGTGGTGATCATTCGTTGGTCGTCCAAGACCAGTGTGCAGAGATGTTGATCTGATGCCGCCGAGGTCGCAGATGTGCGACTCAATCGTTCGTGGGCCTGGAGTTTGGGCCTCTGTTTTATTCTGGGCTATGCTAGTTTGGGGGTTTCTAACCCTGTGGCAGGCCTAACTAGTCGTGGAGATGTCCTCTTCTTCGAGGAATTTTTCAGTCCTCCCAGAGAACCACGTGACAATGTTTAGTGGTCATCCATTCCAATTACAATCTGACACGTAGGATTTAAAAATAAAAATCATATTTAAGCTATTTTATCAAAGACTATTTTGAATTTATTTCTTAAAACTTACACAATATCCTCTAATACCCTAAACCCTAAAACCCTAAACTCTAAAAATCTAAATCTGAAATCCTAGTTTAAAATCATCAATACTCATGATGGTCATTTCACAAATAATAAAAATTTATAAAATTATAATTTTGGTGTAATAAAATCACGTGTCTAAATATAATAGGTGATGAGGACCACTGGACATTGCCACGTGGTTTTCCGGGAGGATTGAAAAATGTATCCTCTTCTTCCACGATTAAAGTGGATTAATTGAGTCCAGTCACAGTGTTTAAGAGGATTGGTTGTATCATTTATTTAATCTTCTAAGTATTGCTAGACACTGAAATAATAGCGCTATAAATGATATTTATGGTAGATGTATGTTTTTGACTTTGTAAGCTTAATATTTTTCTATGTTTAGATTGTCAGATGGGATGCCTCTTATTGTCAGTCATTATATGTGAGTTATCTTTGTACTCTTACTGAATTAAATCTTATTAACTTTCGTACTAAAAAAAATCAAGACATTTTCAAAGTAAACAAAAGCTGAAGTTCCTTCATTCTAATTTTTTTTTTTCATAAGAAAAACTTGCATATTCAAATCAAAATATTTTTCTTTAATGAATCTTGTATCAACCGCTCGGTATATTATGCATAGCATTACTTATGAGTTTACAATAAGTTTCCACGAAAAGTATATTATACCAACCACTGCTTTTAAACCTTAAACCTCACATTGATAGGTCCTAGGTACTACAAGTGGTGAACAAAACAATATGTGCATTACCACTTGCCTAGCATTTTTCTTTCCAGTTCGGAACCAATGTAAGGGCAACGAGCCAACGGCAAAGTAAGACTAAGAAAGACAACAACAAAAAAGAGAAATCTTTCTTACAAACAATACATCATGTTAATTAGTCTTTAATCATCAACTAGCGCGACTTGAATTACTAAATTCAGTATTATCAAATCACATATCAAAACGTCATGTGACATTAAAACCAGAATTATCAAACTTTTTTACACTAAATGTTTTTCTGTTTCATACGGCTTAAACGATATGAGATGTAATACGTATCAAGATTTTCTAACAAACATTTATGTCAGAAGATAAGTATTATAGCATTCTAAATAAAAAAAATATCATAGATTCAAATATACACTTCCTTAAAAAATAGTAAAAAGAAAAAGAAAATAAAACAAAAACAATAACGAACCGGCAACAGCCAGGTGCTGCCTCTGTACTTCCTCTCCCAGATTTTCTCAGATTTATCTTGACAATTACCAAGACTCCCAAAACCCCCCAAAAATGGAATCTTCAACCCTCGTAGCTCTACTCTCCCCCATCTCCCAACTCATCCTCCTCATCCTCCTCCTCCTCCTCCTCCGCCACCAACAACACCCCCTTCTCCGCCGCCCACCATTTCCTCTCCTCCCAAGAACTCGCCGCCACCCTCTCCCTCCTCTCCCTCTCCCGCAAACGCCGCAAGCGCCCCCGCCTCTCCTCCGACCACCACCACTTCCCCCGCTCCCCCGACTCCTTCAAGTCCTCCTTCCGCATGTCCTCCTCCACCTTCGAGTGGCTCTGCTCTTTACTCGAGCCCTTATTCGAGTGAGCCGACCCTCTCAATCTCTCCGCCTCGCTATTGGCCTCTTCCGCCTCGCCACCGGTGCCAACTACTCTCAAATCTCGACGCATTTCCGGGTCTCCGAGTCCGTCGCCAGATTCTGCTCCAAGCAGCTCTGCCGTGTTCTCTGCACCAACTACCGGTTCTGGACTGAGTTTCCGACCAAAGCTGAGCTTGTTAAGGTATCAGCCGGGTTCGAAGCCCACACCGGGTTGCCGAACTGCTGCGGTGTGATCGAATGTGTCAGGTTCTTAGTTGTGAGACATAATGGGGTTGGAGAAGAGAGAGTTGCAGCTCAGATAATGTCGGATGCTTCTTGTCGGATTCTCAGCATTGTGGCCGGGTTTAGGGGGAGCAAGAGTGATGAGACGGTTTTGAAGTGTTCGACATTGTATGAGAATATTGAGAGTGGTGAGTTACTCGACTCGGAGGCGGTGAGTGTGGATGGGGTGGCGGTGAATCAGTACTTGGTTGGAGGTGAAGGCTATCCTTTGCTTCCGTGGCTTATGGTGCCTTATGTTGATGCAATGCCGGGGTCGAATGAGGAGCAGTTCAATGCTGCGCATAGTAGGATGCGGCTTTCGGGGCTTAGAGTGGTTGATAGTTTGAAGAATTGGGGGGTTTTCAGTAGGCCGATTTGCGAGGAGATGAAGATGGCTGTTGCTTATATTGGTGCTTGTTCTATACTTCATAATGGTTTGTTGATCAGGGAGGACTATTCGGCAATGTCGGATGGGTTGGATGATGACTCATTGTATGATGAGAGTTCTCAGTGCTATAGGTGGGATACGAGTTTGGAGGAGAATTCAATAGAGAGGAAGGCTTCTGCTATAAGAAATGCATTGGCTACAAAAGCAAAACAGTTTCAAGAATCAATTTTTTCGACCACATCTAGCTCTTTGGCGTCATTGCAATCAACCTAGGAGATTGGTTCAATTAGAGGTAGCTGATATGGCACAATTTTTTTTTATCAGGTATTTTCTAGATAACTTTTCTTTCATTATGATACTTATGTGTTCTTAGACCACATGCCCATTGTTTCATTTACATTCATTTGATTTATTTCATTGCTAATGCATTCCTAAATTGTAGCTTTGATCTGTGAAGATATACCAGTTTAGCATGTTCTAATATATCCAAAATTATAGCGATGAGAATTATGCTGTGAATGCTTTAGTATCCGTTGAGTGATAAGAGTAAAGGCTTAATGCTCTGTAATTTCTTGATCAAATTGAACGAAATTCTATATAACAAGCCAATAACAGGAAGAACAAACTACATCAATGTCTGTGGTATACTGGTATATAGGATCAATGATTGATCTCCAAAGAATGGATAACTTGTAAACGTGACTTGTGGACCTTGAGTTCTGTGGAATGTAAGAACAATATACATTACTATGAGCATTGAGTCTATCCATAGTTCCATAATGAGATAGACCAACTAGGCAGGTTGCAGACCAAAGCCTGGAAACACAAGTAAAAAGACTGGTATTATAACTTATGACAGTAAGACAATCTGGCAAACTATCTTGCATTATAGTTGATTGTTCATTAGAGCATGTTTGTTTAAAAATTGGAACTCAGTCCTGTTCTTAAATTTAACTTTTAATCTTCAGACTCCTCTCAACCTCTTCCTTGTATAGCTTAGCATTTGCACATATCAACAGCCTCTACTCCCTCCAGTGTTGCACAATTCAATAAAAATAGGAGCAGCTTAACATCTTTCAAACTTTTCTCACTCACTATTCCTCTAAGCTATTTGTTAAGCGAAAACTGCAGACTCTGCAGTATAGCATAACAAATTACTCATCCTTCGATTCAGATCACTCTTGTCTATGCTTTATAGTGACAGACCAATACATTCAATATTATGTGGCTGGATGCAAAATCTCACTGCTGGAACTAATGTTTGCTGTTCTTATTTCTCTATTGATGTGGCTTGAACAGATGACACTGCCAAAAGATGTATTGGTGTTAACTATTTAGAAATGTTTCAGATTCTAGAAATGTTCCAAAATATGTATTCTGGAACTAATCTCATTCCAAAACAGCTATTGACTTGCTCTTTGAAAAAAAAAAAATTGTATCTTCGGTCATTCTAGAGTCAAGAAAATACATCGATTCCAGAATTCTCAACTGCCTTCGTATAATTTAGTTTAAACTCCATTCCGGGACTTGGTTAGACATTCCTGCTGCTCGTCCTTCTCTACGGGGTGGTAACCCTTCAGTCCAATGTTAAGACTTTGAATATCAGTACCAATGATACATTCGTTGTCAAGAGACTGGAGAAGAGTCCTTTTCATAGTAGACAACTACATATTTTCCATAAGCACCAGGCTTCTCGCAGGTCAAGAATGCTCTGAAACTTTCTTGCAAGCCGCAACTCCAATTTAAAGAACTTTGATGAGTCCTGACGTTTTTCAGCAGTTAAAACTTGAAAGGTGAAGCTGTTTTTATCAGAGAGATCAGTTCTGCCTGTATGATTAATCGGTAAAGTTTCAACTGCTCAGGTTTATACTTCAAGTGAAAAAAAAAAAAAAGACATTGTCCTGTAATTTTAACCGAAATGCCAGACAATGGGGTTGGTGAGCCATTTGAAGAATCTGAAGTGGGACTAAATTCACAGGATAGGGACACAAGAACCATTCCTCAACATTGTCACCCCAGCAAGGATATAAATCCAACAAACGACTTACCTCACTTCACCTAACAAGTACCCTCATTCAGATCATTTTCATACTTCTCTAATTTTCCATACCCATGTCAGATTACATTTTCGTTTCCTAAAATGATCAAAGTGCATTTGGGAAGTAACTTATTTAATTGCCGAAGATGTCTACACAATTTTGAAAGATTCATATCGGATGATTATTCGTTCTCGTGGTCAATTGATTTTTACTTACTGAAGTGCCTGAATATGGCACAGCTGATATTTATTGACCCAGAAAAACAAAATGATTGAAAATGGATAGATATGACAAGCTTGAAGCTTGTATATAAGAAAAGGAGAGGAAAGAGGTTGCCTCACCTACTGCTGCTGCGTACTCAGCCAAATCTCAAGCATTCTCACCAACCCTATTGCAAAAGAATCAGAAAAATATAAAAAGTGATATCCCAACATAGGCTGCCAACTCTTTTTCTATTCTGCTCTTCGAAATTAATGGAAATGAATATAATCTGGCATGGAATGTGGCTATAATTACTAAGGCCGGTTACGATATATAGGATGAAACAACATGAAGCATACCTCCATATATCTTATGAACACGTATAAACCTCATAGCCTTTATAAGCATTGGACTCTATATAGGATTCATTAATCATTATCACTCTCTTGTTTCCCCTAATGGCCTAAACTACATGTTCTTAAGTTTCTTTCTATTTTAATTCTCGTATTTGACGATCGATAAATGAATATTTGACAACCTATCTACCATGTATTGCATCTTGTATCAGAAGAGCGTTGTATGCACGAGCTTGTAGATAATCGTCAATACTTGCACAAAAGGAAACATCTACGACTATAAAACAATAACAGTCGTATTTTTCAGGTCAGATTTCTCTAATTTTTTCCGTACACCTTATATATAATTGTGATTAAATACATTTATTCTTTGAATTAATCCAATATAATGAATTCTTCATTGCTAGTGGTTAGTAAAAAATATTAACACCAACCCTTTGTTGATAGATTAAATTATGATTTTTTTTTCTAATGTAGAGGATGATTGAAGCTCAACATAAAACAATGATGTAATAAAACCTCAGATGGCGTCAGCAAGACTCCTCAAAGTCTCCGGCCAATCTCCAACCGATGTCCTAACACCAATTACACCATTACCAGATTAGTGGGCCCCAAAGAGTTGGTTTGGAGTTTCAAAACGTAAACAAACCAAAGGACCTCACCAACCCCGGACCGGACCGGTTCCGTGGCCGGTCCAACCGCACCATCCGAATCAAAACCGCAAAACTTTCTTCCTTAAATACCCGGGTCGTCCCTCTTTTGCAATTCAGGCTTTTTATCAACCTCTTTTAAGTCTCCAACATATTCATTGATCATATTCACAAAGCCAGGAAGATTAACAGAGCAATGGCAGAGAATGGAGAGGAGCAGAAAAGCAGGCACCAGGAAGTTGGCCACAAAAGCCTTCTTCAAAGTGATGCTCTTTACCAGGTACCAACCCCATTACAATTTGTTCAGAATCTTCAAAGTTTATTTTGGAAGCTTTGTTGATTGTGGTTTCTGGGTTTGGTTCTGTTTTGTAGTATATATTGGAGACTAGTGTGTACCCAAGAGAGCCTGAATGCATGAAGGAGCTCAGAGAGTTGACTGCAAAGCACCCATGGTTTGTTTCTTTCAACTTTGATTTGATTTTCATCAACCCAGTTTGATTCATTCAATGATACAGAGATACCCATTTCTTGATTTGTGATTGATGACTGGGAAATTGAATTCAAAACAGGAACATCATGACCACCTCAGCTGATGAAGGTCAATTCTTGAACATGCTTCTCAAGCTGATCAACGCCAAGAACACCATGGAGATCGGTGTCTACACTGGATACTCCCTCTTGGCCACAGCCCTTGCTATCCCTGAAGATGGAAAGGTCCATAATTTATCCCTTGAAACCGATCAAATACACAAACAATAGTTCTTTAGAAATTATGACTTATTTTATAAATGGGTTTGTCACAGATCTTGGCCATGGACATCAACAAAGAGAACTACGAATTGGGTCTGCCAGTCATCGAAAAGGCCGGTGTTGCCCACAAGATTGACTTCAGAGAAGGCCCTGCCCTCCCCGTCCTCGACCAAATGATCGAAGATGTAAGTGAGGAGCTCATAAAAAGTTCGTTCGTGTTACTTTGTCACGATATTAATTTAGAGTAAACTTAGAGAATACATATCATCTACGGTGCATCATTGTATAGATACATCAGATAGACTAGTTCAATACACAAGTCAACTAGCTTAGTATATTGTTTGTCATTCTCTACGATCAAGCTCTTAAATTTATAATATACCATCAAAATTGTGTGGGGTTGTTAGGTATGAGTTATATCTCACTACTTTTTTATTTATTGGTATTGAGAGTGACATTCTATTGGTGCAACAGGAGAAGAACCATGGTTCCTTCGACTTCATTTTCGTTGACGCAGACAAGGACAACTACATCAACTACCACAAGAGGCTGATCGACCTGGTCAAGGTCGGGGGCCTCATCGGCTACGACAACACCCTATGGAACGGCTCCGTGGTGGCGCCACCTGATGCTCCTCTCCGCAAGTACGTCAGGTACTACAGAGACTTTGTGCTCGAGCTCAACAAGGCTCTTGCTGCAGACCCCAGAATTGAGATTTGCATGCTTCCCGTTGGTGATGGCATCACTCTCTGCCGTCGGGTTAAGTGATCAAGCCTAAAATGGGTCAATATATGATAAGAGGCAAACATGGTCTTTCCCTTTTCTTTTCTTATTTTCATGTGTATTTGTTGTAATTTGGGAGCCGAAAATGCTCATGTCTGGAGGATTGATAGGCATACCATATTGAATTGTGCTGATTTAATTTTCTGCCATAAATATACCACATGGTCGTTTTCATATCCATTTCTTGGTTATTTTGGAGTATATCACAAATGCGACCATCTCGTTTTCTAATATAGGAATGTGCAATACTCTATTAGCTTTTAAATCACATATGTGGTGATCATGATCTCCACTCCACCAACCCACCCACCCATCCACCCACCCCACCAAATTGATTTGTTTACGCTCATTGATCTGTTCATGTAAAATGACACATAATTCTCTAATTCATTTTGAGGTTGAGACTTGGTGAACCACCAGGACTTGGTATGATAAAGTGGTACACGTTTATGTAATGGCATATGCAGGAACAAATTGTGTGTGCGTATCAAAATATGTCAATGGCTACCCGACTCACACCAAGCATTAGCATAGCCTCCAAATTGCGATTCATTATATAGCGAAGAAAATAAAGAGTTATATCTTTCTCAATTTCGAAGAACATAAATTCATTTAGGAATTGAGCTTAATCATCAAAGCATCTATAGACTCTCATCATACATTCATACTTGGGAGCTAATCCACGACGTCAGCACTCATAGTTAAAGAACTATGGGGTGCAACTTTGACTAGCCCTATAGGAGCATATAATAGAGTATTAATGATATGCTGGGCAATAGTGGTCACAGAATATCACTAATAACAAATTAATTTGCGGGAAAGACCAGGTTATTGCATATACAGATCAATGATAAACTCTCTATGTGACTAAGGGCTCCCTAGCTGAATCAGATGGTGCATATTGTGCCTATAAAGAATAGGAATTTTTTTTGTTCTTTGTGAAAGAATCGAAAGAATTGAAAAGAACAAGATCAACAAGAAGGTAAATAGTATGATATTTGAGGTTAATCTATTATACACCAATGTATGTTATACATCACACATTTGACGGTTGACAGCGGATATTATTTTTCTGACCCCACTCACAAAACAATATCGACCGTCGGATGTGGAATGTGTAGCATACATTGATGTATATTAGAATTTTCCTGATATTTGTACATAGAACATAGAGAAATTTTGATATGCTACCGTAACATAACACACGTGGCAAGACCACCGGACACTCTTGGAATGTCGCAAAGCTCGCAGCTCCTCCTTGCCACTAGTCTGAACACACCATCGATCTCCCACGTAGCTTTAGTACTTAGAATCGCTCTTATTGATAATTTGTTGCCGCCCTCCAAGCATGCAGTGCAACTTTTCTTCGACCCAGGTGCTAAATCCCTTGCCAGTTGCCGCATATATAGTAGTAGTACTACTAAAAAGTCCTTTAATTTCTTGTGGAAATGCTATATATGCCTAGAACTTATAATGAGGAGGTTTAAGTCCAGCTCGAGGTGAATGGGTCAATTATAGTTCAGAAAACCATAAACTGACGGACCTGAATATAATCACCATTGATTCTTATCCATCTAATAACAGAAAATAAAAAAACTGAAACTAATCTCTACGCGCAGAAATGTGATGCATAGGCCTTGTTCCATTTGGTTTAGTGGTAGTCTCTTCTCATTAAGAGGGAACTTCTCGTTTAGCATTTCAGTAGTTTATCCAGTAAAGAAAAAAAAATTAATGCACAAGGATTTTATATTTCTTCAGCTTTTAAACGGGTGAAGAGAAATCTATCATTCAACTAGAACGTTTCTGAAAATCATCAACTACAGATTTAAGGATAGAACCATAGCTGTGGCTCAATTTTTGTCTCGGTGAAGCAACATCCCTATCAAGGAACGCAAACTGAGTATTCTTGCTCGCATATTGATATTCTCGCATGCGAAAGACAACTCTAGCATTCGAAGCCCTTGGCTTATACCTCTGGACTTCATTACATTGCTCCCGTAAATAATAGATAACCATATTTTGCAACTGTAGAGCGTTAAGTAGTATATATTGTGTCAAGGTTATTCCATTATCTCCCACAGAAGGCTGAATAGTCACCTCCTTTAGGTTATGTACAGAAAGCTCTTGCCACTTCTAGTCTAACTGATGACTACAACATTATAATTCATATCTGCTGATATTACTCGCATTCCGGCCAACCTCTATCTGCAAAGTCGCCAAGTTCGGCAATCGATTTAGAAGGTACACCAGAGCGGGGACATCGTCGTTCATTAAGCTCAAACCACGAATTCTTAAAGAACAACTATCATATGGTTCATATAGTTGTTCTGGCGTTGAACCTCCTTTGTACAAACATTGCATCGTCCCTACCGTTATATCTAGATCTTTAGCCCTTCGAATACTATGAAACAGATTAGGAACATTACCGAGGTTTTTAATCCCCTGATCTAGGTGAATCACAGCTCTTTCTAGTCTCACGAATTTGCTCGAGTTTTGATACATGATCATGTGTCCGCTCCATTTCAAAATCTTCAGATTTGGTGCTGAAAATGCAGTGCTCCTCCGTTTTTAGTGTGGCGCGGCACCCCCTAATGGATGCATGCCTCGTCAAGTTTCTCACAGGTGACATAGAGAATGTACTTGCGTGTTGAGTAATTCTTATTGTGAATAAAAGTAAACGATTTCAAAGATGAGCTTACAATGCAAGCACTCTTGATATTTATGGAAATGGAAATGTCTTCCAACCGTAGTTCCTTGATGCATTTGCAAGAACGTGAGATCCATTTGAAAGTCTCCTCATCAGATACAGCAACTCGTGTCAACTCCAGGCGTTCGAGATTAGGAAAGGAAGAGCTAGGGGGCGTTTTGATATTTATGTACCCGTTCACATGTGGATGCCTTAACGATCCGTAACTAATAGCAGGAAATTCCTAGTATGCCTTCTGGTTACTATCTATGTTCTTAAGATGAATCTCTTCAACATCACACCATACCGAATCGTCAATAACCTTGACCATCCACGAATTCAGGTCATTGGGGCAGGGGCTTTCTGGTTTGGCTTGTTCGTGAGCATGATAGCACCAAGACAATCTGAAGCATTGCAACTTATTACACCCACGTCGAATTCAGAACCTCTCGATGGATTTGAGCATTTGTTTCCGACCGCCAAATGTGGAAAAAAGACTTCCGTCAAAGGATTCATCTAAGCATAGTGACAGACATGGTGGACGTATCTTACTGTATTTTTTTTTTCAAAGAGAAACGACTCGTACGAGGGCTTTGATGGGTAGAAAGGAAAATGTGTTCCAGAACTTCATCTGGAAGATCACAAAACCTTGTAATTTGATTGCAGTTCATGACGTGCTGTGGTTCTTTTGGCTATTTTTTTCAAACCCTAAAGAGGGCGGAGGACTGACAAAAAACTCGACACTCCAAGAGAGTAGTCTTTATATAGGCTTATAGGCTGTCCCAGATAGGTACATGTGTATTAAACATATCCCAATAAGAAACAGAAACGAGATATCCCAATAAGATAAGGAAAAGAGAACAAGTTCTACCCTGTAAGTCATTGGTTTAAATCCGATAACTGAGAACAAGTCCTGTTGGCTCCTGTTACTAGGGTGAGAAAACAACCAGGGGATATCACGAATTTGAAAACTAAACAATTCAAAGGAACAAAATTTGGTTGTTTATTCAGCAATTGCTAACATCTCAGAGCACACTCCTATAGTCCTATTCCTGTGGAATGGGAATAACAATACAACAGTGTCAACAAAAACTCTCCACTATCAATAACCAATGTCAACTTAATGCATCTACCCAACTATGTAATCGTCTCTTTGGCTTTATATCAAAGCGGGAAAACACTGCAATCTCTCTACCCTAGAAACGTGGTTGATGTATGAGACAAGAATCACTACAAACTAGCTAAACAAAAGTTCCCATAATAGAAACATAGAAGAACTAATTGTCAAAACAAGCTTCTCACAACACAAACTTCAAAAATAACACGAACCTCTGCAACCCATCACAAACCTAAATCGAACCCACAAAACAATATCAAATCATCCAGCATTTTAACAGCAAGCCCATGAAACACACGAAACGCAGGGTTCTACTTCAAAATTTGGCATAACAAACTACAAAAGTCTTTCTTAAAAGAACAAAACTCTGAGAAATTACTTATAGCAATAAAAAAGCAAATAAACCTGTCGAGAATTACCAAAACACCCCGCACCAAAATCAACGGTAAGACTTCTGGAACCTAGCACGAGCACCGCGCCCACCGAACTTCTTGGGCTCGCAGCGCCGTGGATCAGCGACGAGAAGAGTCCTGTCGTATCTGACCAGTATGTCCTTGATCTCCTTCTTGCTCTGCTCATCCACGAACTTCTGGTAGAAAGCGACCAGGGCCTTGGCGATGCTCTGACGGATGGCGTAGATCTGAGAGGTGTGCCCTCCGCCCTTGACGCGGATGCGCATGTCGACGCCGGCGAAGCGGTGCCGCCCGAGGAGGAGGATGGGCTCGTAGGCCTTGAAGCGGAGGATCTCAGGCTCCACGAGCTCGATTGGGCAGCCGTTGATCTTGATGAGGCCGCGGCCTTCCTTGCAGTAGGTGACGGCGACGGCGGTCTTCTTGCGGCCGAAGCACTGCACTGACTTGATTGGGGGAGCCGCCATGGTTGTGTTGCTCTCTCTCTCTCTCTCTCTCTCTCTCTCGCCTCTCTCTTTAGGGTTTTAAGCGGCGAAGAGAATAAGAGAGGAAAGAATATAAGAGGAAAATTTGTAGGGTTTTATCATTGGGTTATTGGTCTTTCTCAGTTGGCCCATATCATGCAGGCCCAATTCTTAGTATTTTTTTTTTGAGCAAATTAACAAATGTTGATGTAACCAGGGTTGGTGGATATTTTTGAATTGGGTTATCAGGTGACATGGACATCGACCTGGGCTAACTTTTTCACAATACAAAATTTTACGAATAGTACAATAATTATTGATCACTAATAGTTTTCATATATTAAGTTCCAAATCAAGCGTTTTGGTACATAAAGTTTGAACACCAACCCACTTATATAGACACGCCGTCGTTGACACCGTTAGTTGCAGGGACATCCGTCTCTATTAGAGGGGTAATTTAGTCCTGAGTACTTATTCATCTTTCTTCGATCTTCCGACTCCAAGTCCGATCACCTCTGCAATTCCTCAAGTTTAAGCTCAATCCTGGTGTTCAATAACATTTGTTATCACATAAAAGCAGCATAAGGTGACAACAGGTTCTCTCATCTCACCAATCGCTCTCTTTTCTCCTTCTTCGTCCTCTTATTATCTCACTCATTTCTCAGAATTTTCAAACACTTACAAAATGGAAACCTACCAGACGATAGACTAGATAACCCAAATGGCCAAACCCTCTCCCACCCTAAACCCTGTCATGGATGAGAGAGGAGAAATTATAAGGGTTTCTTTCCCTTCCTCTTGGGTATAATTCTATTATGGTATACTTCTTTTCCCTCAATGCTTAGATTTGCTCTGATGCTTTGGGTTTTTGGTTGCTGGAATTTTGTCGTCCCCGAGATAGGGAAGAAATCTTCTGCTGCTCGCGCTCGCGTCACTGCTTGAAGAATTTATAACAATATCAATTTTAGAGATCACAGCTCCTGATCCATTTTTTTTTTCAAGATGACTCCTGATCCATCTTATGTTA
Source organism: Argentina anserina (assembly GCF_933775445.1). NCBI lineage: Eukaryota > Viridiplantae > Streptophyta > Magnoliopsida > Rosales > Rosaceae > Argentina > Argentina anserina. The sequence goes on along the minus strand of NC_065873.1, from coordinate 3,443,720 downwards.
AAGACAATTGAAGATGAGGATTGAGAGTTAATTAAGGTAATTTGGGAACGGAGGAACAGAGCTTCAGATGAATTGAGTAAAACGTGAAAAACGGCTAAAGGCTAATAATTTTATAAGGGATTGTGATGTGCATCGGGTAGCTAATGATGACGGGGTTCACCATGGTTGGTTTATGGAGATCACTCATTCGGACTAAAGACACTGAAAGTAGGGGGTGACATTTGGTTTAAACGGTTCGGTTTTGAGGTCAAACCGTAAATCAAACTGAAATTGAACTTCGGTTCGGTTCGGTTCACGATTTTTAATAGGATAAACTGAAAACCGAACCGAACGGTTCGGTTCGGTTCGGTTTTTTTTCGGTTTTTTTTTGAAATTTTTTTTTTAAAAAAAAATTTAGTTTCAAAATATTGTCGATCGACACCAATAGATGTGATCGACATATATATTTATGGACCATGTAAAAATTTCATCCATTTTGAACATAGTTTGACCGTCCATACTAACGATTAACCAAAAAATATGCGTTTTCACATGATAAAACTCAATTGACCGGGGCTTTGCCAAATGAGTTTCCTTGTTTCGACCGCGCACGATCGATGACAAAAATTATGTGATTTCAAATATGTAAACAACTTTTCTCATTCGCATCTTGGTAATGGGTCATCCCTTAGGGTATATTAGTATTGTTTTTGGTTTACCGGAAATTCCAACGGTCAAACGTAGGGGTGGGGCACGGGACGGGACGGGACAAGGCTCATCCCACATCTCGTCCCACTCTTTTGAATCGGGACGGGACGGGACAAATCTCGCCTTCTTATAAAGTTAAATAAAAACTTATATTTTTATTTTTTTCATAACAAAGTAACATTCAATAATGAAATTTTAACAAAAAAATACATATTATGTTCAAAATATTATAATTTACCATTATTATTTGAGTTGATATAATTTGGAGTTATTAAGAATATAAATTAGTTTCATTTTGATACAAATATATAAGAATTTTTAAGTTTTCATTAAAGGTGGGACGAGACGAAGCGGGATATAAATTATTCGTCTCACATCCCATCCCACAATTATGAAGCAGGACGGGATCGGGACGGGACGAACGTTTTTAGACCTCCGTCCCGTCCCGTCCCTATGAATTTCGGGACGGGATCGGGATTTCCGTTTTTTATGCCAACCCCTAGTCAAATGAGGTCCGAATTGGATGAAATTTTAAAATAGTCACGAAATATAAATACTGATCACATCGGATGGTGTCGATCAATTTCGATAAGTTTCCTTCATATAGTCGCTTCATAATGTGATAGTTTTATTATAACCCTAATATAAAAGGTTATAATACATTAGTGGACACTTCGGCGATCGACAACTCCAGTTTGAAATATGGTCAATCGACACCAGTAGATGTGATCGGTATATATATTTAGGGAACCCGTAAAAAATTCGTCCGTTTTGAACATGGTTTGACCGTCCGTACCAACGGTCAACCAAAAAACATGTGTTTTCACATAATAAAACTCCATTGACCGGGGCTTTGCCAAATGAGTTTCCTTGTTTCAACCACGCACGATCGATGACAAAAATTATGTGATTTCAAATATGTAAACAACTTTTCTCATTCGCATCTTGGTAATGGGTCCTCCTTTAGGGTATATTAGTGTTGTTTTTGGTTTACCGGAAATTTCGACGGTCAAACGAGGTCCAAATTGGATGAAATTTTAAAATGATCACTAAATATATATACTAATCACAACGGATGGTGTCGATAAATTCCGAGAAGTTTCCTTCATATAGTCGCTTCATAATGTGATAGTTTTATTATAACCCTAATATAAAGGTTATAATACATTAGTGAACACTTCGGCGATCGACAACTCCAGTTTGAAATATGGTCGATCGACACCAGTAGATGTGATATGTATATATTTTTAGGGACCCCATAAAAATTTCGTCCGTTTTGGACATGATTTGACCGTTCGTACTAACGGTCAACTAAAAAAGAGGCGTTTTGACATATTAAAATCCTCATTGACCGGGGCTTTGACAAATGGGTTTCTTTGGTGCGACCGCATACAATTGGTGACAAAAATTAGGTGATTTCAGATATGCAAACGACTTTTGGTGTTCGTATTTTGGTAATGTGTCTTCCCTTATGACATATTAGTATTGTTTTCGGTTTACCGGAAATTCCGACGGTTAAACGAGGTCCGAATTGGATGAAATTTTTACAAGGTGACTATATATATATATCAATCATATCGACTGGTGTCGATCGATCTCGAGAAATTTCCTTCATATCGTTGCTTCATATTGAGATGGATTTAGTAATTATACATCCGCTTGTATATATATATGTGTTTGTTTTAGCAAACTTATTTGAAACATACATATATGGGCATACATATAAACATAGATGATTATATATACATATATAACACTACAAAAGAGAAACATATAATTATATATAATATAAACCTAAAATCACATTAATCAAATCAAATATTCGGTAAGATAAATGTAAAACGACATTATTTTATAAATAGTTCGGTTTTTTGGTTCGGTTCGGTTTCTTATGTGCCCAAACTGAAACCAAACCGATTAATTCGGTTCGGTTCGGTTTTTCTTGTGTTCGGTTCGGTTTGTGTTCGATTCGGTTTTTTTTCGGTTTCGATCCGGTTTTTTCGGTTCGGTTTTCGGTTTTTCGGTCTTAAGTGCCACCCCTACATGGAAGAAGACAAGAAGTGAAAGAACAAGAGTTGAGAAGAGAATTATTGAATGTCAAGGCGTACCGATATTGTCTCGTGTTAAATAGTGACAAGCGTGGTTCGTGAACTAACTGTACTTATATTATCTCAACTTAACTACCTCAGAGGTGTTGGGTTTTATCTCGGTACAATTGTGTATTATCCACTCACTTATAAGCTTTATTTTACTTGTCACTTTACAAATGTGGAATCTCTCCTCTCCAACACGCCCCCTCACGTACAACCTAATTTTTAGATCTGCACGTGATAGATTAACATCTCACATATTGAGACGAAATAAACCAGTGTCAAGTAACTAACGACACTTGGTGACAATCCAATCAGAAACTCTCTGATGACATGATAATGACACCCAACTTGGGCTCAAGATAAAGTGACACCCAACTTGGATCCACGACAGATTGAAGGCACGACTGGAGAGAGACCCGCTCTGATATCATGAAAGAACAAGAGTTGAGAGGAGAATTATTGAATGTCCAAAGGCGTAAACAATAGCCTGACTTGAGTGTGTGTATATATGAGTATATTATAAGATATACATGTACAAGAAGTTAACTATATACAAATACAAATGTAATAGAACTCAGACTCATTCTGATACAAGGTCACAACTCCTAGTTCTACTAGGAGACATTTTGCAGCTGTCCTCCGACTTTTCTTGACAGCTAGACATCTTTGGTTTATCAAGAAGAGGATAAGGAGTGAAAGAAGAGATGTTTTCCATATTTTTTCCTGAATAGTTTTTAAATTGGGAAAGTATTAAACTACCCTCCAACAAACAAAGAATAACACAGAAGTAACTCCGTCATTGACGTCGTGCTTGTTTTCTAGGTTGGCTTTCATATTTCGTATACCAAAATGCTAGTTTTGGAACGGAGTATTTTGCTTAACGCCCACAGCCTCAAGCGCCCAATATTGTAATGTGTATATAGTGTCAGTTTTAACCATTTTACTTTCACTAACGTCCCAAAATCCACTGAGTCATCTCGTCTGCATGCAGGTCTGATTTTAGTGATTTCTTTCTCTTGTTTTGTTGGTGCGCTTGATAAACGTCGTACACGTTTAAACTTTGTCGGCAACTATAAAATGGAAGTGCATACACCTGGGAAGCACGGAGACGTGCCTACACCCACGTTTCCCGCCTCCGAAGCGGAAACGTCCGGAAATGCGCCGGAAACGCCCGGAAATGTGTTTCCAGAAAAATATGTTTTAGAAACGCGGTAGAAATGCGAGTTTCCGAATTGGAAACGCAGTGGAAACACGAGTTTCCAAAAAATAAAGGTTTTTTATGTTTATTTTTTATTTTTTTAAATGAAGGACTAGACCTACATTCGTCGAGTCAAATGACTTATTTCGACATATTTTTGACCTCCCGCCGAGTCGCCGACCCTATTTCTTTCTTGTTCATACCTAGATCTCTCATTATATTTGTATTATTTCGAATGTTGAACACCAAATTATTTAAGTTATTTGAGAATTTGAGTTACTTAAACTAAAAATTTGTTATTATATTTTATTTTTTGTATAATATATATATATATATTTTTTTATTTCGACGTTTCCAAACGTACCCGCTTCCTAAAATTTTTGAAAAACACGCTTCCGCGTTTTCAAACGTTTCGCTTCTACGTACCCGTATCAGATTCCATGCAACCTAGGCATACACAGTTGGAGATTTCAAGTCAACAACTCTGCCATCATTTTCAATGCAGTTGCAGGTCCTTGTTGTTTCAAGTTAAAGCTTCAACCGTTTTGGTAACATATACCTTTTCTAATTCTCCACTGTTTCTTATTTTTTTCCTTCAAGTTTTTGAACCTTACTCATTATTCTTGTCCATGATTTATACATAGCTCTGCTTTATCTGCTTTATGATCATTATTCTTATTGTTCTCACATATAGATATGTGACTTAATTGCTGGATTCAACACACCTGTTGTTTTGTAAATTTTTTCTACATAATCTTGTTATCAATTTAAGTACCAGATTTTTGATACAATGTGCCTTTTGTGATAGCAAATAGAGAGTAGCTAAATTGGATTTTCATGTTTCGTTTTCACTTCTCTTATTGAAGAGGCTCGGATCGGAGATGGCTGCAGAGCTCGCTGGCGGTGCTGTTCTGGGAACAATATCTTCAGAGCTGTACAAGGGCATAAAGAAACTGACCAGAACGTCTAAAAATTTCAAAGGCCTTGCCAGAGGGATCAAATTCAATTTAGAATTCTTATTACCACTGATAAAACAGATTGAAGAACAAAACATGGAACTTGGTCTCTTAATCACTGTACAGAAAACTTAAAATCGAAATAGTTGCCGGCCTAGAGCTTGTCCGAAATTGCTCTAAGGTTGGTGCATGGGATATCTCATAAAGGTGGAATTACACCGAAGAACTTCGAAAGTTGGATGATTCGCTTAAGAAGTGGTTACCTATGCTATTGTTGGATGGAGCTAGAGATGGCAAAGAGACTTTGCAATTGGTAAGGGCGATGAATAAAATGATGTTGCCGGCCTTGTTTATTGTTGCTTGTGGGGTTCTGGCCATAATAATCATACTCTTATACGGTCTGCCAAATCAGCACAACTGCACACGAAAATAAAACTATATATGAAAGGAAGCAAGAAACAAATCACATATGAGTAACTGTGATGTCAATTTGCATCATGACCCTATATTTACATAAATTAAGATACGAGTATACATCAGCCATTACCACAGGCGGCATACTAAAACAATATATTAAAATACATCTAATTATTGAATTTTAGCGTACAAATTTGTCTCTTATATCTTGAGATAATCGATTCAAAACACTATATATATTTTTTTCTATTTCAACGTGAGAATGAAGTTTCCTATTTCTACATTGCAATAATGGAGCCACTAAGTACGACGAGCACCATTTGGAGTGCATTTGTGGGATGAATTTTTTGAGAATGGTCTTATAAACACAACCAAACAAATGGTCAAGGAAGAGAAATCTAGATCAAGATATCGATAATATTTTAGCGAGGAGCACTATTTTTGTCTCCCTAGAAACTCGTTGTAGGAGCACATTCTTTTATCTAGCTTTCTCCCCTAACACATGTGATGAAGTCAGCTTGGGAAGGAATCAATACAAGCGTACTACTCCTACACTATTACTAAATTAGGCAACGAGTACATACAGGTACCCCATTATTTTTCTACAAAATAACGGATTTAAATGTAGATGTAATTCAATAACCGTAAATCAATTTTTTTAATGGCGAATCTTTTTGTATCTATTTTGCATAGTATCAAAGGAGAATTTTTTATATGTTATCGTAGTAGCACGTGGAAATGCCTAGCGGTCCTCCTTATATGTTATATTTCGACACGTGGATTTATCATACTAAAATTATAATTTAACATGTTTTTATTATTTGTGAAATGATCTTTATGAGTATTGATGATTTTGAACTAAGATTTCAGGTTTAAGTTTAGGGTTTAAGGTGTAGAGTGTAAGATTTTAGGATTTAGGGTATTAGAGTGTATGATTTTAGAAAGAAATCCAAAATAGTATTTAATAAAATTACTTAAATATAATTTTTATAACTAAATCTTCCATGTCAAATTGTAATTAGAATGATAGACTTATTATACATTATCACTACCATACCATTGAAAAATTTCTCAATATCAAATATACATCACAGGCAATGTATACTCAAATCAACACAAACCCAAATTTAGAGTCAACCCCATCGACCCAATTTGCCAGCCAGAAAAAGAAAAAGAAAAAGATGCCAGCCATTATCCGTCTTTTCATTTCCCACCAATTATTTAAAGCTAATTATCTTCAGAATTTCTTGTATTACGACGCGTGTAGCTACAGGATATAATCTTAACCGTGTACCATTCCACCAAGTACTATCTGAATTAACTTGCAATTGTTCTGGACCAGAAAGAAATAAACCTGCACTATTTATTCCACTTTTAGATCTCTTCAAATGAATATAAGTGGGTCAGTATTCTCATCTCCTCGTGCAATTTATGTGAGACCAAACCTCCTTCCCATCTCAATCACAGCGAACTCATTCGCGACACTTAATTTATTCAAATAATTGTGGCCAGCCATGCTCATATTAATCAAAACCAGAACCTTCGTATTTCTCCATCGCTTTCTTCCATCTCTTGCCCTTTTTTGCCGCAACATTAATGGGTTCGTCGGCACCAGCACCCGACTCCGACGAGCCCGTAACTCCGGCCGGACGTCTCTTCCTGCAACCTCAAATGAACCAAATAATCTACTGCGTCATTGGCTTCAAGAACCCTATTGACATCGACTCCATCAAATCCCAAGTCAAATCATCCCTCATGCTAACTCACCCGAGATTCTCCAGCCTCATGGTGCGTGACTCCCACGGCCGTGAACGCTGGCATAAAACCACCGGCGTCGACGTTGACCGTCACGTCATCATTCTCCACGACCCCGTCTCCGATGTTGGCGTTGACGACGAGACCGCCGTCAACAACTACCTGGCCGACCTCTCCACCGGCCCGGGGCTCCCAACAGACAAACCCATGTGGGAAGTTCATCTGCTGATCGCTCACAAAGTTATGGTTTTCCGAATCCATCATGCTTTGGGAGATGGGATATCGCTCATGTCCATGTTTCTGGCGAGTTGCCGGAGAGCCGACGACGAGGGGAAGCTGCCGACTTTGGCGTCGGGGAAGAGTAAACTCAGTAAAGGTGCGAATAGGAATAAGAGCTTTTGGGGTTTGGTGTGGGGAGTTTTGGTGATGGTGTGGTTTAGTTTGGTGTTCGTGGTTGAGTTTGTGTTGAGGAGTTTGTGGGTTTGTGATCGGAAAACTGAGATTTGTGGGGGTGATGGGGTTGAGCTCTGGCCTAGGAAACTGGCTACTGCGAAGTTTGGGCTTCAAGACATGAAGCTTGTTAAAAAAGCTGTTCCTCATGCGGTAAGTTGTGTTTTTCATGTCTGTTGGAAACTTGGAATTTTCTATTTTGGTTTAGCTCCAATTTTCTTGGGTTTTTTATTTATTTTGACTTCATTTTTTTTTTTGGTTATGTGCAGACTATCAATGACGTACTTTTTGGGGTAATTTCATCAGGGATATCAAGATACTTGGATCACAGAAAACCAAATGGTAAAATTTGTGTGACAACTGGGGTTGTATTTGTAGTACGTTACTATTTGAATCATGACATTGGATCACCATAACTAAACCTCGTTTTCTTTGTCAGCTTTGCCTGAGGGTGTTCAAATAACAGGAGTAGCCATGGTTAATCTTAGAAAGCAGCCTGGATTACAGGTTTGCTCTCACTGTCATCCTTTACTTCATTCTATTCTCTTTGTTTTATTTCTTAATGGAAATGATTGAAACTTCTGACTTGTGCCAGGAACTGTCTGACTTGATGAGAAGCAATTCAGGATCAAGCTGGGGTAACAAGTTCGGCATGCTTCTCTTGCCTATATATTATCATAATTCTAAGAGCAATGCCGACCCTTTAGCCTATCTTAAGAGATCGAAGGTGATGATCGACAAGAAGAAGCAATCTGTAGAGGGTCATTTCTCATATAAAATTGGTTTGTTTGTAATGACTTACTTGGGACCGAAGGTAATGACCAAAATAAGGATTGAAACAAAAATGATAGATGTTCATTTTCCAATTTGTATGTGCAAAGTTTAAGTGCCTGTTTCTATTGCTACGCAGGTTGCTACCTTGCTCAACTACCGGATTCTCTGCAATACTAGCTTTACTATCTCAAATATACTCGGACCGCAAGAAGAAATTACACTTGGAGGCAACCCTATAACTTTTCTAAGAGCCAGTTCATCAAGTTTGCCTCATGTAAAGCCATAGAATCACTTGAAATTCTAGCAAAACTGAATTTCAAGTACATCAGTTGTGAAATTGATGGCTCATAACATTATGCTTCTGATGGTTGATAATGCAGGCACTCACACTGCACATGGTGAGCTATGCTGAAAGGGCAGACATGCAAATATTGGTGGCCAAAGATATCATCCCTGACCCGGCGTTTCTCGCCAAGTGCTTCGAAGAGGCCTTACTTGATATGAAGGAAGCAGCTGCAGCCATCACAAAGAGCTAGAAGGATCTCTGAAGAATTTATTGGACTATTGATGGAAGATTACTCATAGATTAAATTCCCTAGTAGAGTTTGTACAATAACATTGATTGTATTGGGAAGATCAACCTACATTTAGGAAGGGCTAATTCCAGATAGGTATGTACAATCAGATATAATCAGATATAATAGATGAGATTTTCATATGTCGTATTTCATTCAAGTTCAGATCATACATTTATAGGAATCATCTAATATGAATACTTAACACAAAAATCAATTACTACAACTAAATAAATACAATATGTCTGCAATTACATAAATACAACAACATAAGTCAAAAGCTGTTGAGTTAACAATATAAATGTAGCAACATAAGTCAAAATTTGTTGAGCTAACACTCTCCCTCAAGTTGACGCATACACATCAATCATACCAAACTTGTCAAGTGAGTCACAAAAGGCTTTTTTCGAAACACATTTAGTTAATATATTTGTCAACTGGTTTTCTATAGGAACAAAATGAAAGCTGATAATATTGGCATCAAGCTTTTCTTTTATGAAGTGACGATCAATCTCGACATGTTTAGTGCGATCATGTTGTACAAGATTCTGTGAAATATCAATTGCTGCCCGATTGTCATAATACAATTTCATGGTAGTGTTTGGTTTGACACCTAAATCACATAATAGGTTTCTCAGCCACAGTAACTCACACAGACCATGAGCCATACTTCTATACTCAGCTTCTGTACTAGACCGTGCCACCACCTTTTATTTCTTACTTTTTCATGTAACCAAATTACCTTCCACAAAGGTAAACTAACATGATGTCGATCTTCTGTCTGTGATACTTCTAGCCCAATCTGCATCTGTAAAGCCACAAACTTCAAAAACATGGTTGTCTTTAAAAAACATCACTCCTCTTCCTGGAGCTGATTTCAAGTACCATAAAACTCTCACAACAACATTCATGTGATCCTCACTCGGATTATGCATGAACTGACTTACCACACTTACGGCATACGTAACATCTGGTCTGGTATGAGTGAAGTATATCAAGCACCCAACTAATCTCTGATAACGAGCTCAATCGATATGAACTTAATCTAGATATTCTACTAAATGATGATTTTGCTCAATAAGAGTGTCAACAAGTGTGCAGTCCAACATACTTGTCTCTGCTAGTAGATCAATGATGTACTTCCTCTGACACAGATAGATACCCTCACTCCCCCTGGCTACCTCAATGCCCAAGAAGTACTTGAGTGTACCTAGATCCTCTATATTAAACTCTGCAGCTAGTTGCTTCTGTAATCTATCCATCTCAACAGTATCATTACTAATAACTACCATATCATCAACATATATAATTAGGGTTGTTACATTCCCTTGTTGGTGTTTGAGAAACAATGTGTGGTCTAAATTACTCTGTTTGTAGCAAATATTTCTCATGAATTGTAAAAACCTTCCAAACCAAGCACAAAGTGATTGCTTAAGACCATACAAAGATTTTATCAATCTGCATATGAAGTTACATGGAGAACCAGCTACATATCATGGCGGAAGATCTATATACACTTCCTCTGTAAGTTCTCCATGAAGAAATGCATTCTTGACATCAAACTATCTAAGTGGCTAGTTTAAGTTAGCAGCAAAAGAAAACAATACTCGGATAATGTTTATCTTTGCAACAAGTGCAAATGTCTCATCATAGTCTATGTCATATGTATGGGTGAATCCATTCGCTACTAGGCTTGTTTTATACCGATTTACTGACCCATCTGAATTATGCTTCACTGTAAACACCCAACGACATCCCACAGCCTTTTTTCCATCTGGTGCAGATACAAACTCTCAAGTATTGTTCTTATGTAATGCTTCCATCTATTCCTTCATTTAGGTCTCCCAATGCATCCTGCATTTTGTTAGGTACTGATACAATTTATATTTGATTTACAAATGATTCATATGACTCAAACAATTTTTTGGTGGACACAAAATTTGCCACAAGATACTTAGTTTTGGTCTGAATGGTAGGTTCATACTTTTTTGCTGGCTGACCTTGAGTAGACCTATTTGGTAAAACATATTGTCTACTATTAGTCTCACTAGTATTAACTTCAATAGAGTGACTAACCTCATATGAGTGATCTTTTGTATCAGGAAAACATGGGTCAGGGATACAAGTAACAGTAGGGGAGGAAGGAGGGGCAGTTGCATTGTCTGCTTCTGGTACCTGAATCTTTGGAGCAACTGTACCAGAATCATCTGGTGGTGTCTTCGGAGCTGATGCATTAGTGATCTCAATTGAACCTATCTCAGCCTCTTCATGATACAGCTCTTCAAAATATGAATGCTCCCTCTGAATAGCAATATCAGAAGAGGTAAAATAGCTCATGTCCTCAAAGAGAGTAACATCCATAGTGACATAGTATTTTCTGGCAGGTGGATGATAACACATGTACCCTTTCTGATGTCCTCCATAACCAACAAACACACATTTAAGTGCCCGGATTCCAATTTTGACTTCTGACTTTTTGGGATATGGACAAAGGCAACATAACCAAAAACACGAGTAAGGAGATGATGAAATGAGGGCAGGGAGACATGAGATGTAAGCACTCCATATGAAACTTTTCTCTAGAGGACACTAGATGAAAGACGATTAATGACGTGGGCAGAGGTTATGATAGCATCACCCCAAAGATATTTAGGCATGTGGGCACTAAAGAGAAGACAACAAGCCATATCAAGTAAATGACGATTTTTCCTTTCGGATATCCCTTTATGCTCAGGTGTGTAAGGACGCGTTGTTTGATGAACAATCCCATGTGTTTGAAAGAACTCCTGAAAGACATGGTTTACATATTCCCCTTATTATCAAAACGAAGGACTTTAATTTTGGCATGCTATTGTGTTTGGACATTGGTATCGAAGGCGCGAAAAGCCGAAAAGCCGAAAAACCTCATCTTTGGTTTTAAGAAGAACAATCCATGAAAGACGTGTGCAATCATCAATAAATGACACATTGTACCTCATACCCGACATAGTAGGTTCTTTCGAAGGTCCCCAAACATCAGAATTAATTAATTCAAAAGGAAGAATGCTTTTATTAGAAATACCAGGGGAATAAGTAGTTCGATGACTCTTGCCCAAAACACATGTTTCACAACGTAAAGTTGACTCATCCACACCAATAAACAAAGTAGGCATGACTGTTTTCATAATACTAAAAGATGAATGCCCTAAGCGACGGTGTCATAACCAAACTTCACTTAGTTTATTAGAAGTGGAGATTAACGCAGTCCGAGACTGTGCTCCTGGTTTCTCCTTTACGTATGTCTGATCCAGATGGAACAACCTGCCCCTCAGATATCCCCGACCAATCAACTCCTCAGTGAGAATATCCTGAAATATCACATACATGGGAAAAAAGGTCACAGAGCATTTAGCTTCAGTATTTAGCTATGAGATAGATATCAGATGATGAGATAATGCGGGTACATATAGCACATTATGAAGTTCTATTGTGGGAGTAATACGAACTGACCCTTTTCCTAACACATGGAATGCCTCACTATTAGTATTAGTAACATAGGGTACATGTGAATAGGATAATACGGTAATATAAGATTTGTCATAAGTCATATGATCTGAAGTACTAGAATCGATAATCCATATATTAGTATCAACAAAGCTAGAAATATTTAAAGCTATACCAATCTTACCACGACCAGCTATTGATGTTGTGGGTGTTGCTCCTCCGACTGTATGATGATTATGTCCGACCATACCATAGATATCTGGTTTTTGAACCAACTGAATGGCTGCATTTGCCTTATGACGATAATTAGGCATTTTAGGCCTAAGATGCGGATACAACTCCCAACAAGTCTCATGGGCATGTCGAGCATTGCAATAAGATCAAGGAGGACAAGGATGATTCCCAAAGCCTAGTGATGGTCTTTGCTTGTGAAGTGGAACTGAATTTGATTGTTGAAGGAGTGATGTTGGAGATATTGCCTGAACAATAAGGCTAGAAACTTCAACTTGTGTATGATTACGGCTTTCCTATTAAGACTCATGCTTACATATATATGTGAAACTTGTGGTTAGGCTAGGAGGTTCTGTCATTATGAGCAGCTCTCCTTTAGCACTATTATGCTTTGCATCAAGACCTCTCAAGAAATGGTGAACTCGTTCAAGTTCCTTTTCCTTTTGGTACCAAACAATATCATATTGATTCTTGATCTTGCAAGGACGTTTCATATCAATCCCAACCCAAATATTCTTTAGCTTGGTGAAATAATGTGCCACTGGTTACCCCTTCTGTATTGCTGAAGCGGTGCACATTAACTAATGAACCTGTATGAAATCACATTCATTAGTATATAGGTCTTCTAATGTCTTCCATATTGCCTGCGCAGTATCACATACCTTCACTAGGTCAACTATATCTTCCATCATAGCGTTGTATGATACATATATTACAAGACCATCATCATCTTCCCATTTAGTGTAGGCATCAACATCATCTTCACTGGGGGCTTTAATTACCCCAGTTACGTGCCCCATCTTGTGCATTTATCTGAGATGAGCTGTCATAATTCTTTTCTATTTATGAAAATTGGTTCCATTGAGTTTGGCCCCTCCCAAAGAAACTACTTTCAGAATTCTTGACAAATACTTCAAACTTCTGAACATCATTGGCATGAGAACTCTCTTCTATTCCAGAACCCAGTGTAAAAAAACACAATCAACAAATCAGTAGCGATGCAGCGGAAAATAACGATAACCACTTGTTTCAGGTGAACCTGCACTATCAGTGCACTTGCACTGATAGGGAGAAAACAAGTGAATCTGCACCAACAGTGTAAATGCACTGACAACTGGTTGAACACTGAAATCGGGTTGGAATATTGGAATCGGGTCGTTGAAGGCTGCATCCGAGTCTGATTGATTTCTTCCAAGGGGATGACAGCGTCTGCACAACGGTGCTTGCTCAACAGACTGGAAGCTTTTGAGAAAGGAGCCGAACGATCTGGAGGCTTCGACTATGGGCCTCAAGGCTTGCTCAGAGAACACTGTCGTTGGCGTTGCTGCCGAACTTCAAACAGCAATTCGGAGACCCTTACCACCGTCTGATAAAACACCAACGCCAGATGTACACAACATTGATTTGAGAAAGAAAATCCTAACAATAAGGTTTTACTTGAAAAAGAAAGAAACAACAAACCCTTTCAGATCTGCTCTGATACCAAATCAGATATAATAGATGAGATTTTCATATGTTGTATTTCATTCAAATTCAGATCATACATTTATAGAAATCATCTAATATGAACACTCAACACAAAACTCAATTACTACAACTACATAAATGCAATATGTCTGCAATTGCATAAATGCAACAACATAAGTCAAAAGTTGTTGAGCTAACAATATAAATGCAGTAGCATAAGTCAAAAATTGTTGAGCTAACATGTACGTTTGATCTGCTCATCATCCGCCATTCTTATTAATTATGTAAACCATAGTCTTCGAAGTTTTGTCAAACAAAGATATATACACATCAAGCAGACTCACAATGTCACAGATCTCTCTCGCTCACGTTATGCTAGAAAAGTAGCTCAAACTCTAGTAATGCCAAGGACTAATGAGAAACAACCAAACAGCAGAAGAAATCAAAAGTCTGATGCTACCAAGTACCAAGTCTTATTACCTCTTTAAAGTATTGTAATTTGCTGCGGTCATTTTCTTGTTTTTGAAAATCAAGCTTTGGACCAGGTGTGGGGTTTCTTGCTGCTTCCTTTCTTCCTCCTCAGCAATAGCCTCTTTAGGAAACCAAAACCTCCCTGTTTCTTACTCGGTACAATAGCCAGATGCTTTGAACCATATTGTCCTTGCCGCGTATTTACCAGAGCACTAGGAGTGGACAAAGCATTATGACTATCAGAGTGAAAATGGGATGACTTTTGTGCATCGGCATCCGTCATTGCTTGTTTATCCTTGGGGGACTTCAGAACCTCTTGTCTGGGATCTTCATCAGCAAGCAATCGATCACGTAGGGAAGAGCGCTTGGAGAAGTTATTGTTGGTGGCGTTTGTTGCAGCGCTGGTGGTTGAGAACACCTTGTCAAACAGTGCTGCTTCCCTTGGTGTGGCTAGTGCCTTCAGCTGTTTTCCCAAGTTCAGGATGGTTTCTTGGCACTCCGCCAGTTTCACTGAAGCTGTTGTGATTTCCCATCCCTAATTGTTTAACCGTTGTCACAGCAGAGTGCCCAGTTAGAAGATTCTTATAAAAGTTCATTTGTATCTATACATTTGAGCTTGGTTGAACTCCTTTCAGAACAAAGTGTGATGCATTACAGATGATTAACTATTTCTAAACTATGATAGTGTGTTCATTATCTTTTGGGATCCACTAATCTTTCAAATTACAAACAGACAGAACACAAATGGCTGGATTATCTTCTGTTGGAAGTTTGGAACTATTATTTCAGTTCTGGTAATTTGTTGGTATGTAACTCCATTACCTGTGCTAGAAAAAAGAAAAAAAAAAGAAAAAAGAAAAAAAGACCAGTACGAGTAACTTACAGGTTGAGACTGTTTTTCCTCTTTGCTTGTGCCATACTCTGGAGCTTCAGTCTTTGCAGCACTGTAAATCAGATATCTTACAAATCAGAAATGACTCATTAAACGACCAGAAAGTATATTACAGAAGATGTAGTGGACTGATGATTACCTTTCTTGCTGAAGTTGGAGTTCAAGACAGGTTGCTTCTAATTCTTCAAAACAATTATGTTTATCCTCCAACTCCACTTCTAAAGATGAGAACTTCTGGAAGACTTCATTTAACTTTGCTTTGGCAATAGTTAGTTGTGTATCGAGGTCTTCATTAATTGACTTCTGATTTTCGAGCTGATCTTCTATCATCCCCTCCTCTTCTCTCAGACTGTCCATTTCTGCTTGTAAGGTTCCAAGACTTTGTTGTGATTCCTGAAGCTGTACCATCAATGCTTCATTCTCTTCGGTGGCTGACTGTAGCTTAGCTTCCATTTCCTTCTTTGCAGATTCCATTTTCTTCAGTTCATCTTTTAATCTGCTGTTTTCTTCTTGTAGCTCATCACTAAGCTTATTATCATTTGAAGAAGCTACTAGAGCTAGACACACTGACTTCTCTTGAGGTTCTGCAGTTTTACTAGCCTCATGCTTAGTTGGCTGGTTTAGGTAACCCAAAGCAATTTTGATGTCCTCAAAAAGCTCATCTAGACTTTGTTTTGAAACATTCTTTTGCTCCAACATTGCTTTTAACACAACTTGAAGCCAGTCAAAAGAATTCTCAAGTACTGCATCTGTGGACTCGCCGTACATTTTCATGGTGGAGTGATCTCCAATTCGTACCAGATCCTTACTAGCCAAGCGAAGATTATGTGTATTTTTAGGAGGTGTTTCCACAGAAACTATTGCCAATTTCTCCATCTCAACAAAATCATCCATTAAGCTCATATCTGAAACTTCTGTTTCTTTGTGATCCTGTGGACTTCTAAGCCTCCCACTTCTAAAATGTTCCAACTCTGACAGTAAAGCACCAGCCCAAGATTCGGAGGAACTCATCCCATCATCACTGCAAATGTCATACCTTGAAGATCGAGAAACATCGGCTAGGATAGGACTAAATCGTGACAGCTCCATAGATTTCTCTGCCTGAGACAATCTGGAAACTATTTCAGAATGCATGTTCCTCGAAGAAAGGAGCTCAGAGTTTTTCCTGGTCAAAATATCTCTAAGAACTTTGTTTTCTTCTTCCATCTTACGTAACTGCTCAGTCATGAAATTCGTACTCTTATTTGGTATTTCAGGAGAGTTTCTCATGTTGGCATCTCTTACAATCATATCTCTAGTAGGATTGAGTTTCCTTCTTCTCATATCGGTCTGATCCCTCCCTACCATTTTGAGTTCATTCTTCATATTCATTGAGACAGGACCTGGCAACCGTTTTCGCAGCAGAAGGTGAAGTCTTTGACATTCTTGTTCTAACTCTGTGATTGTCATCATACTTTCCAAATGCTGTTTGTGTGATTCTTCAGCAGATCGACGATTGTACTCCATCTCCTCACTTCGAATCTCGAGTTCCTTCTCAAGCATGTGAAATTCATATCTTAAGAAAGCATTTTCTTTTTCTGTGGAATCCAGTCTAGCCATTAGTGCACTAAATTCTGCATCTGTTTGAGACTTCTGTCTGCGTAAATCTTCTATAAATCTCTCTTTTGCTTGAAGGGACCTCGTCAGATTTGTATTTTCAACAGCTAAGTTTGTAACCTGTTCATTTTTCTCGTACAACTTTGCTTCCAAGTTCTTCAGAGATTTCTCATACTCTCTTGATGTCATCATAACAGCATCATGTATTCTTTGTTCCTGTTCTTCTCGAACATAAATTAATTGTTCCACGCATTCTTTCAATGCATCATCTGAATGGATTGATCTTTCATTGGCAGCTATTCCCTGCCTCAAAGCTTCATCTAGTTCTTGCTTTGGTACCAAATGTGCTGATAAAAGCGAACAAGTAAGCAACCAATGAGAAGAAGTAGTTTAACATGTACGCCGAAAACTTCTTAAAGAGGAAAACACATTGATACAGCTTAACTGACAATTACCTGGTATGCATTCTTCATGATTACTAGAGTCAAGGAGGACTGAAGCTAACTTCTCATTAAGATTTTTCCCTGGTCTCTCCACGTCATGTCCATCCTCCACTGGATATTGTACCTAACACGATGAAACATTGGTGAGACAGAAATGAATACAACATCTACAAGGAAGACTACGGGCCTACTGGCCAGTTTGGCAAAAGCGGTGTTAAAAGCGCGCATTACCTCTTCTTCAATTGTTCCTAAAGCAATGGCAAGTCTGTTGGTTGAAACAACTGTCTTCTCAGAAGATTTTTTCCTCCAAAGCCAACCTTTGTGGTCCATGAGTTTAGCTGCTATTCAATAACAGAGGTGGAGAATTTAATAACCATTGAAAGACCATCTGCAAATACAAGTCACCTAACAATTCTAATAAATATGAAATAAAGTTATTGGCTTATCGCCCCCAGCACTAAGAGGCCATGAAAATAAGTCATTTGGTATAAGAGGCCATGAAAATAAGCATGTACTAATTTCGTTCAACAGAAGTCATCATGTTAAAGATGTGCAACCAGTGCAGATAGTAAAATACAAGTAGTGAAATATGCTTTTCTCTCTGTACGTAATGCGAATTCTGCATACACCAGTGTAAACAATTCCTATCTAGAAGACCATAAATTGCTGTTCTCTCCACACCTAACACAAAATTAATACACTGGTATAAATATCCTATCAAGAGAGCCTGAAATACAAAGTTAGAAGCGCGATTTGCATAATGAGAAAGCAAAAGGATTACTGAGAAAAGCTTTGGGGTTGAAACAGATGTTACATAAGCACTCAAAAAAAAAACTACCATTTGCCTCAAATGCACTATACTAGATTACTATTACTGAACTAAAGCTGTTTTTTCAGAACCACAAGAGGAGAGCATTAACTAAGAGATCTAAGTTTCTATCCTTACAAATATTGCATATCTATTCCAGTCAGTGACCACATTGTGTCTCACTCAGAAACTGAGGCCAAATTGACCAGACTGATGATTTAGAAATATTATGCACTGATTTAAGGAAAACAACAACAGAATGTAAACTTCCAGAAATCCAAGTGCAGGATCCAAAAGAAGTAAAACTTAATGGAGGCTATAAAAGAGTGTCAGAACACAGAAAGAAGGTGAAAGTTGGTGATCAAGATGATAATGAGATTGAAATTCTAAGCTGTTCCTCATATTAAGGCTAAATTTTAGACCTTTCTAACAAATTTGCTATTATTACAATTACAGTAATATGTGAGAAAAAGACAGAGTCATGGATCACTGAACTTTTCACGGAGATATCACCAAAATATTGATAAAAATACCATCTTGGAACCAATGCTATAAGTTTGAAAGAAAAGCTAGCCGATTTTTGTAGATCACCAAAGAAATTTCGAAAATCTATATGAACACTCGGAATCTTGTATCTTTACGCTATGACAGTAGCTAAGCAAAAGAAAATCAGTAATAAAGGATAAATAAATATAGGCTCACCACTCAAGAACTAAGCCCAAGAAGCTGCATGCATGAACAAATTCAAGAAGAATACAGGAAGTAAGGATCAAACTAATAAATTTAGAGAGAATAAGGTGATGGATGACATTGAACTGACATTGTACCATTTCAAGCTAAGAAGAAGAAGCAGAAGATAAGAAGATGAAGAAGCTGCAGAAGAAGAAGAAGAAGAAGAAGAAGTTTGTTCTGACCTGGGTAAAGTGAAACACCAGAATTACTGTGTAACGTTTGGAAATGAAAGTCAGAGCACAGAACTTAGCTTACATCATCCAAACCTTCATAGGATGCTTGCACTCCACCGACAGTTACCCGTGGCTGTAATAATTCATGAGAGAGAGAGAGAGAGAGAGAGAGCGCGCACAGTGAAAAGGGAAAGCAGAAAAAAAAGGGTTCTGGGTGGAAAAACCGAAGACAAAAGGGGTCAAAAGAATCGATGGCCAAAGGTCGAACATGCAAGCCGTTGAAAGAGATAGTGATGATGTTGGTTTTAATATAGAGTTGTAGAAAGAGAGGGTTCTACATCTCGGGACTCAGGAACACGAAGCTTTGGTGGATTCAAGTGTCTGTATATATGAAACTGTGAATGGAGTTGGTAGTGCTCACTAAGGTTAGACACCGGTGCATCATCTATACTCTAATAACTCAAATAAGACTCAGCCAGCTAAAACAGAAATTTTTAAACCAAAAAATCTCTAATAAATTAAAAAACTTTAGAAACAGAGGAAATTACAGGGACAATTCGGATAATTACAAAATATTTATTAATTATAAAAATAAAATAAATTCATCTCATAAATCATATTTTTTCTTCCACTACACTCTTAATGACTAATTTTTTTCTGCAAAATCAACCACATTTTCTTCTTCTTTAATCTTTTAAAAACAAATAATTTGCACATTCAAAGCATATGTGAGTGGTTATATATAACTCTATGTGCAATGGGATAGAGAATGTAGGTGCATAGTGCATACATCGCAAAATGTAATGGCGTTTCTTTATTAAGTGAGCTGGAAATGATGATGTCTATGGTCCTATGAGTTTCTTCTTGTAATTCTCTGTTTAAGTTGATTCTTAATCACCCATGACATGTCTCATGACTCATATGACATTGTCCTACTGAAATTGTCATGCGTACGCACCTTGCTTGCTATACTGGCCAGTGAGATTTTATCAGTAACGGATAATGTAATAGAGATTATGAATGTTCAGAATGATATCTTAAGAAAATGAGAAAATTCATCCTATAGTATTATGATAATCTTTATTGAAGAAATTTTGCCAATTTTTATGGAAGAAATGAGAGGTAGTGAAGAAACAATCATCCTGGCACAAGTTTTAATTCGAAGTCTATGTGATATTTGGTCCTCACAAGTCACAAGTCGCACCTAGTCTCTTTTAATACAGACCGCTTTTTAATTTCTTTTGAAATAAAACTATAATTTTCCCCAACTTCACTATACACCTCCACCCACTTCTTCCGCCATTATGCCTCTACAGGATCGAGCCCAACCACTTACAACTAGAGAAACATCATGATGAAATTTATATCAAGAATTTTAATTTTGCAAGCCTTTTTTAAGATTACTAAAGAAATACTATCTCAAATGAAATCTAAATCGAGAATTTTAATTTTGTACGTCTTTTTAAACATTAAAAATTGTAAAACTAAAATCATAAATGACGTAACACTACAAACAATTAGAAATTAAAACTGTAAAAGCAAAATACTAATTTGCCAATGTATGATCCAAAATTCTGATCAATTCTTGAAACTTCTTTAGTCCGATTTAAGATATGATTTATGTTACGGGAGTCAAATCCGGAGGATCAAGCTTCTCGTAACTTTATATATCGATGTGTTAGCTCAGTGGGACCTGCACACAACACAAAGTCAAATGGTCAGCGGTGCTCGGCATTTGACCCTCTAAAGCTTAAATTAGTATCCGGTACGGAATTAATTTGAGAGTTAATGACTTAAAAATAAATTACATCTTTTAGATGATTTAGGCAGCCTATTTATAAGTGTATTGAGAAATGTGTCTGACTCTTCCTTTAATGTGGGAATGTGCGCCAATACATTGCGTCTATCATTTAGGCGATGTCCGAACAAGCAGAGGGGTTACCGGACCGGCTTACATGCATGTTGGGCCTTCTAGGTCTCCGGCCACCAGCCCGACGACGGAAGTAGGATGAGATTAAGCTAGAAATCACCCCATTTGAGGGTGGTGTTAACAATTTACGATCTTATTAACATTTCAGTCTATTCATCAACGGTGGCTGATTTGGTTTGGATTTTGTGTGAAACCAAATTAACTAAAACGACACAAGCCCGTGACGAAAACAAACTTGTTTCACAAGAATGTAGTCTTTCGTTGTTAACGTGATGTGACGGGTTAATACCCGGAAAAAAAAACGTGATGTGACGGGGCTTGATGAAGGTTCCCAGTAAACACCCAACTTCGGGTTACCCGCGTCCACGTCATTACATTTGGCAAAATCACCGACCTATCCCCAACCTCATTAGACCGCATGGGCACATAGCCCCGCCCACTAGGGACATTATAGGAATATAAAAACGCAGAAAAACAGCATCCTCCAACCCAAACCCCTAAAATCCAATTCGGAGATAAAACGCAGACCGAGTAAACCATCGATTCAAACAGAGCCTGACCCGACCCGACCCATGCAGCTCTTCCAGGCGCCGCCGCAGCCCGCAGACCGGGACGTCGCGAACGCGGAAGACCCCTCCTCGTCCTCCGCCAAAGCGACGCCGTCCTCGCTCCCCGAGACTAGCAAGGAGGCGAACGTGTCGACGTCTTCGGCGGCGGCGGCGAAGTACGACGACGACGAAGAGGAGGAGGACGTCTGCCGGATCTGTAGGAACCCAGGCGACGCCGATAACCCGCTCCGGTATCCGTGCGCTTGTAGCGGGAGCATCAAGTTCGTTCATCAGGATTGTCTTCTTCAGTGGCTCAATCACAGTAATGCTCGCCAATGCGAGGTTCGAATATTTCTTTCGATTTTGAATTTCTCGAATCAGGTTTTGATTTTTGTTATTTTATGATTTGGTAATTAGGTTTAGGGTTTGGTTTTGGAGGTTCTTTAGTTTATGATAGGTGAGATTGGTTGTGAATTTCTTGATGATCGTGGTTAAATTAGAAAGGTAAATCCTTTTTTTAATTGTAGTTACTTTGAAGTGAAGAGTGTTGTATGAGTCCCATATAGAGAATCAAATGATGGAACTAATATAGAGATGGCGTAATTGACATGGATTTTCTGTGAAAATTTGATTCTTTTGTGCTCTCTGATATGGATTTCCCTGTTAATATCATCATTGCTGTAAGATTTGGTTATTTTTAACTCTGTGCTCTGTTGACCGCAAACAATAACGTGCTGGAAGAATTTGGAAAATCTGAGCTTATCATATTTTTGTGTGTGATTGTCATATTTGTACTCTTTTGAGACTCACGGATACATGTTGGTGTGCTTTGCAGGTTTGCAAGCATCCATTTTCATTCTCTCCCGTTTATGCGGAGAATGCACCTGCTAGGCTTCCTTTCCAAGAGTTTGTGGTTGGGATGGCAATGAAGACTTGCCATGTTCTGCAATTTTTCCTGCGCCTTAGCTTTGTGCTTTCTGTTTGGCTACTCATCATACCTTTCATTACGTTTTGGATATGGCGGTTGGCTTTCGTGAGGAGTTTTGGTGAAGCTCAGAGATTGTTCTTGAGTCATCTGTCAACTACAGTCATTCTTACGGATTGTCTGCATGGGTTCCTACTTTCTGCTAGCATTGTGTTCATTTTTCTCGGAGCCACTTCTTTGAGGGATTACTTCAGGCATTTACGTGAGCTTGGAGGTCAAGATGTTGACAGGGAAGATGAGGCAGAAAGAAATGGTGTTCGTCCTGTCAGAAGAGTTCCTGGACAAGCTAATAGGAACTTTGTTGGGGACGCTAACGGGGAAGATGCTGCTGGAGCACAAGGTATTGCTGGAGCAGGTCAAATGATTAGAAGGAATGCAGAAAATGTGGCTGCTCGCTGGGAAATGCAGGCAGCTCGTCTTGAGGCTCATGTTGAACAGATGTTTGATGGTCTGGATGATGCTGATGGTGCAGAGGATGTACCATTTGACGAGCTTGTGGGAATGCAGGGACCTGTCTTTCATTTGGTGGAAAATGCATTTACTGTAAGTTAATTTGTTTCTTGTTGTTTCTTATTCTAAATTTATATGTCCTCTACCTGTAGCTCTCCACACATTCTTTCTCTAGTTAATAATTATGTACATGTTTCCCAAACTGTCATGTCCTAGTTGCTCCAGGTTCAATTTTTCAGACATAAGAACATATACTGTACTAATTATGCATGTGTATGCTTGTGTTTTATGTTTTTTTTTCTTCCGGAAGTTGTGTTTTTTGGTTGAGAACATTTGTTAAAGCTAATTGTGTCTTGACAATCTTCTTTCCGAGGAAACTATTATCTTTTTATATCAAAAAATTGAGTGGTTTCATATTTTGCAGGTACTGGCAAGCAATATGATATTCCTTGGTGTAGTGATATTTGTGCCCTTCTCGTTAGGTCGGATTATACTCTATCATTTGTCTTGGATTTTCTCCACCGCTAGTGGTCCAGTCTTGTCAACAGTCATGCCAATCACGGAATCAGCCATTTCCTTGGCTAATATGACATTGAAGAATGCATTGACAGCTGTGACAAATTTATCAACTGATGGCGATAAAAGTGGTATGGTTGGCCAGGTTGCAGAAATCTTGAATGCTAATATGAGTGGATTGAACGAGGTAACGAACAATTCAAGTTCACCACTTTCAGCAGACATCCTGAAAGGGGCAACAATTGGAACTTCAAGGCTCTCTGATGTGACAACTCTTGCTATCGGATACATGTTTATATTCTCCCTAGTTTTCTTCTACCTTGGAATTGTGGCTTTTATTCGGTACACTAGGGGTGAGCCATTGACTGTGGGAAGGTTCTATGGTATTGCTTCAATGGCAGAGACAATTCCATCTCTCTTCAGGCAGTTCCTGGCAGCAATGAGGCATTTGATGACAATGATTAAGGTTGCTTTCCTTCTCGTCATTGAGCTTGGAGTGTTCCCATTAATGTGTGGATGGTGGTTGGATGTTTGTACTATAAGGATGTTTGGGAAGACAATGTCTCACAGGGTGCAGTTCTTCTCAGCATCTCCCCTAGCTAGCTCCCTGGTCCATTGGGTTGTAGGAATAGTATACATGCTACAAATAAGCATATTTGTCAGTCTTCTTCGAGGGGTACTGTTTTCTGTCATATGCCTAGTTTTTTTTAACACCTTTTATCTGTACATCTGTTTAATATGCTTTATATTTGCAGGTTCTGCGCAATGGAGTTCTTTATTTCCTTAGAGATCCAGCTGACCCAAATTACAATCCCTTCCGTGATCTCATTGATGATCCCGTGCACAAACATGCTCGCAGGGTCCTGTTATCTGTTGCGGTGTATGGCAGTCTAATTGTAATGCTGGTGTTTTTACCAGTTAAACTGGCTATGCGGATGGCACCTTCCATTTTTCCTCTTGACATTTCGTAAGTTAACCTCTAAAGTTGCAGTGGCACCTATCTATTAGTAATGGGTTCTCATTTTGGTTTCTAACATGCACCCTTTTTCTCTTTGGCAGGGTGTCGGACCCATTTACTGAAATTCCTGCGGACATGCTTCTATTTCAAATTTGCATCCCATTTGCCATTGAGCATTTTAAATTACGGGCAACCATTAAATCCTTGCTTCGTTATTGGTTTACGGCAGTTGGTTGGGCACTTGGTTTAACAGATTTCTTACTACCCAGACCTGATGATAATGTCGGACAGGACAATGGAAATGCAGAGCCAGGAAGACAGGATAGGTTACAGGTTCAATTGGGGCTACAGGATCAGGCTTTGGTTGCACTTCCAGGTGCGGATGAACCGAATGGAGGCCTTCTAGCATCAGGGGACACAAATTCTGTAGATGAGTATGACGCTGACGAACAATCTGATTCTGAGTAAGTTGAGAGAACCCATCTTCTTGGATTTGATGCTAGACCTTACCGTATAATATAGAAGGATGCACTTCCAAAACTTAAATTTCTTGGTTGGGTTATATTTTCAGAGTTAATGCATCTGTTCTTGATCACTAAGCATTTCATCTTTTTTTTTCCCTAGTCTTAGTTTGCTTGCTTACTTATATTATACTAATTCTGCTCTTGTTACATGTTATCATTGTGTTTTAGACGGTATAGCTTTGTGCTTCGAATTGTCCTCTTGTTGGTGGTGGCTTGGATGACTTTACTTGTCTTCAACTCGGCCTTGATAGTTGTACCAACATCACTTGGACGAACTATTTTCAATGTCATTCCTTTTCTCCCTATAACTCATGGCATCAAGTGTAACGGTAATTTCTTTTCTAATTTTCTCATTTCTTACTTCTGAGTCTTGGGACGAGTCTAAAATATTAACTGATTCTTTTTCTAGATTTATATGCTTTCATCATTGGAAGCTACATAATATGGACTGCTGTAGCCGGAGTTAGATATGCTGTTGAGCACATCAGAACAAAAAGGGTTGCAGTTCTATTGGGCCAGATCTGGAAGTGGTGTAGCATTGTCATAAAGAGTACTGCCTTGTTGTCAATATGGGTAAGAATTATTTGGTTTGTTCTTCTTGTTTTTTTTAATAACGGAAAATCATAAGTTGTTTTATATCTTAAAACAACAAAAAGGTCCATTTTTTCTAACGCCCTGTTCCGATTCCAGATTTTTGTCATTCCAGTATTAATTGGGTTGCTCTTTGAGCTTTTGGTGATTGTGCCTATGCGGGTGCCTGTTGATGAAAGCCCAGTATTCCTGCTGTATCAGGATTGGGCTTTAGGCCTTATTTTTCTCAAGATATGGACTAGATTGGTGAGTCAGTTATGTACTTAATGAAATATCAACTTCAGTGGCATATTTTGTGGACTTGTTCCATTTGGGATCAATTACTTTCATACATGAGTGACTTGTTGCTGAAGCTTGTAATGTACTTCTGCAGGTGATGTTGGATCACATGATGCCACTGGTAGATGAAAGCTGGCGCATTAAGTTTGAAAGGGTGAGGGAAGATGGTTTCTCCAGGCTGCAAGGTCTTTGGGTGCTCCGCGAGATTGTATTCCCAATAATAATGAAGTTATTGACTGCTTTATGTGTGCCATATGTGATCGCGAGAGGGTTATTTCCTGCGCTCGGTTACCCATTAGTAGTCAACTCAGCCGTTTACCGGTTTGCCTGGATAGGATGCCTGTGCTTTAGTCTGCTGTGCTTCTGTGCCAAGAGGTTCCATGTATGGTTCACCAACCTTCACAACTCTATACGTGATGATCGATATCTAATTGGACGTAGGCTTCATAACTTCGGAGAAGATGTTGAAGTGAAGCACAGTGAGGCAGGGATGTCCTCAGAATTGCAGGACTCTAGTTTTGAAGTTGGTGGGTTAATACCACATGACCGAGAGGCTGACGTTGGTCTCCGTCTAAGGCGTGCTGTTCAACATGATGCTCAGTTATGAGGTAAGAGTTATAAAAGGTTTTGGTCAAATATGAGGCTATCTTGAAGTTTTTAGATGTATACGGTACGACATATGACTGGTTTGTGCATCGCTTCCATGGATGTAAAGAAAGGGTGTATTCAAATATCCTCCAATTAGAGTTGTCGATCAGTTTGTGCATATAATAATTTGTTTAAATTAGCTGGTATCAAAATTGTTCATATAATCCTTTTGTTCTAGCTTGCTCATTGGTTATTGTTCTCATCTTGCTCGTCTGAAATTTTCTGAAATATAATAAATCTTGGGTTGCCAGTTCCTATTAACGCTTTTGAATGATCTTTATAGCATTTTCGAATGCACAGTTGAGGGTATGCTGTAGCTGAGTCTAGTAGTTCTATCCTAATAATATTCTGTGTGCGCGATCAGAAACTCAGTTCCATTCAATCCTTGAGAGCCAAGCATCACCAAAATTTGCGGAACTTCCAAAACATCTAGTCTAACTGTATTAGGTTATCTTTGAGGCATACTAATATCACATGGTCTTCGTACACCTTTCTGTTCCCGTTCAAGATGGAGAGTCTTCGATGAAATCGGGCGGCGTCTTTCTACTCAGCTTCATATCGTTTGGCAATTTAGTAATCACAGAAGGTTGGGAATCGAAGGACTCCTATAGAAGCTAAAGGAGAGAACATGTCAGCCACAAGGCAGTTGAGCCTTGGCTTAATTCAGAAACTGGTCGAGCTAGTTGTGCTTGAAAAGGCTGCGACTTTCATGAACTTTGCTTGTGTTTCAATTTTTGGGGGAATTAGTAGAATGAAAGCTCATACAATTTTCTGAAACTCCCAACTTCAACAGACGGAACTTCAGGGAATTCTGTAGTGAAGCATCTGGAAAGTTTGTGATCACTTACTTTGAGGCCTCTGAAAACGACTACCTTAGCCATGTGAATGACCTTGAGCCATAAATCCCATAAACGGATTTAGGCAAAAGCGAGAGACACCTCAAATGCATAGACAATTTCTGTAATATAGTTCACGTACGCATATAAATCGGGGGAAAAGAATAAATTTAAATGCCAATGTCCTAAAACAGGATCATTATGTATTTGAATTAGTCCAGACAAAAAAACTGCATTTGGTATTCAATCAACAGATAGAAATTACAAGCCAAAAAGCAGATAAATAGAACAAATTTACTAAAACAATAATACGTGTGTATACTTCAAATCAAATCTGAAGAATCAGTCCACATGTAAGTTCAGGCCTTACAAACAGAACAGGAACTAAAGAACATTCAACTCACACAAAATTAAATTAACGCAATTCATCTGATATGTTTATGATTCCAACAAATGCAAATGAATTGAAAAGACACATTCTCGTCAAGAGTGACTTGTGATTTGTGAACTGAACATCCTCCAGGAGCATTGGTGTGATCGCCCTCTCATGATAATGCGCACTCTGCACATATTACAATCAAATTGAAGTAGGTTAATTAATTAGTACAACAGAATGCAAGTTTTGGTATCTGCTCTATCAGCTTAAGTAATTCACCAAATGTCTATAAAGTTCACGACATCCACATGTGAATCATGCACAGAGACTCAGTAGTACAAAGCTAAACATAGGTTCAAGGGTTTGCAAGCAACGATGTGGGGATTGTATTGATGACAAAAGCAGTGAAGCAGGGGGGAAAAAAGACATACCTTGTAGCAATTTCAGGTGAGATTGTCCAATGTACAGATTGAGACCGAGTTCCTGCTGTGGAAGTCATAAGTAGAGGTTGGAAATTGAGGGCAATTCACAACAGTTAAGACTTGCAATGACGGACACTCAATCCCGTTATTTCCAGTGTAGAAGCTTGTGATATTTGGAAGATGACCTATATGCAAGTGAGCCAAATGTGACAAAACTTTGTCCATAACTGTTCCCTCGCCTGGTCCGATGATCATCTCCAAACGCCTGCATCCCTTTACAACAAGCTTCTCCAGTTGCAAGAGACTGAGATATCTCACAGGTGAAGACATATTTCAACTTGTTGCCCCTGCCAGGTCCAAAGATTGAAGATTACGGAAGACAACTCCACCAGCAGGACCACTCCATATGTGTTCCAATTCTGGTAGATTGAACAGTTGGAGTTCTCTAAATCTCCTCTAGTCAATTTGATCTTGCGCAAAATCTTCCGACCGAAGCACATATTCCACACTTGAAATAACAAGTGTTTCCAGAGTCTGTAATCTTTGCAACAATCTTGATGGAAGAAGTGGATTCAACAAGTTACTACAATTTTCCACCCCGAAATGCTTCAGATTGCCAAGAGACCCTTGTGGCAACTCACTAACACACAACTCTTTCAAATTCTCCAAACTCACCACTAACAAGACTTCAAGATTCTCGAACACAGGTTTATCAATCGCAGCCCTTGTTGTTGTGTCCATCAAAGTTACAACCTGATAACAATCTTTAATAACTAGAAACTCAAGCCTTAGTAGATTTGCATGGTCCCATTCCAACAGAATGTCCCTTAAGTGGTCACACTTTGTGTACCTAAGTTTCTGGGCTCTTTGGGTAACAGCACTAATAAACCAACTGGGTATACCTTAAGTCGTCACACTTTGTGTCCCTTAATGGTTCTGTTAAGCTCCAAGGCTCTTGAATATACCTTATGTGATAAGTTGTACACATCCAAATTACAAACATCAGACACCCTGCTATCTTTTCCTCCAATACGTATGTCAAATTTTATCCAATTGGGAATTAAACTAACATTCACAGGCAAGCACTTTGCATCAATTATATCAACCTCCAAATGTTCAAGTATGACAAAAAAAATCAACTCATCAAATCCAACATTGGTTTGTTCTCCTTCTCCCTCAACTTTACTCCCTCAGTTCTCAAAACTACCTCGCATGTATAATTCTTCTAACCTTGACAACCTTGATATCAAATTGGAAGGGATACTCACAATGAACCCATTTCCACTGAGATCAAGCATTCTGAGCCTATCCAAATTTCCCATTTCTTCTCGTAATTTCTCATGGGATGAATCTCTCAGGCTAAGAATTTCAAGTTTCTTCAGTTCTCCTAGTAGAGAAACATTTCTTATTGATCGGCACTTATCTCTACTATTATAAAACAAGCATCCAAAAGTTTCACTAAATTATGAACTGTCAAATATATCTCTTTATAATTTTATCTCCGCACATAGACAGAAAGACAATTATGTAAAATGCGAATGTTTCAACGTCTTTTACCAAAATTATCATTTGTAGTAAACAGAATTATATAAAATGATTGTCTTTCAAGAATACGTTCAAATAAAATTATGCAAACTCGTGTGATCAAAACACATGCATTGCACGGGTACGAGGCTAGTCTAAATATGCCTGCATGTTAGTCTGCAGACTCAAAGGCTGTGGTAAGATCGATATATTAGTGCTACTGAGATCTAAGACCTTTACCAAATTCAAACTTTCAAAAAATGTTTCCGAGATCTCTTTTATATGTTTATTATCTTGCAGTAATAAAATCCGGAGATTTGGACATACCAATTCTTGAGGAAGCTTCCGAATATCGTTCTTCATCAAGGAGATTGCAGAGCAGCCTTCATATGCAGTACTTCGCCAACCGTTATTTGAGTGCAAGCTTTGACTAAAAATCTATCACCATATTTAGAAGCTGCAATTAACTTGGCCACATCCCGAATGACATCATGCATCCTTACATGTTTGTCCATTTCACCATCTAAAAGTAAAATTGAGATAATTGATTACGGACTGCGCTCTGCTCCTGCCTTCTTCAAATGTGGCAGCATCCCGAAACAAGCTTTTCCCAAGTCCATACTTGATCAAGTCTCTTACTGGGATATCGTAGCCTTCTGGAAAGAGGCAACAAAGTAAGAACTAAGAAGCATGATTTTGCATCCTCGCCTTTTAAGTAATCATAACTTAACTTTATACACTTGAGCACACGCCCGTCATCATCAAGACTTGCAGCTGGTCTTTATCTACGAGTGCCCTTGCAACTGTGATCAATATATGCAACTGGGAGGCCGCCACACTCTCCAGCTACTTTCCTTGCTACCTCATTCAAATTGGCCGACTCAAATGACCTGTTAGCATTCTTCACAAAAAGGAACCAAGAATCATCTTTTGACAATCGGTTGAGTGGGATCTTCACTTGACTGCCCATGGCATGACACACATCCTTGTGGTAATGATGACTTTGGAACTGCAATTTCGAAGCTCTTCATAGCTAGGAATTCCTATGATAGACAAATTTATTGTCTCCTAAATATCGTCCAAGATAATGAGGATATTCTTTCCTCTTAAGACCCTCTCCCTCAATCTAGCTGCTCTTGTCAATTCTGTTGTTTCATGCAACTTCAAGGCCAGCATATCTGAAACTTGGTCTTGAATTTGCCCCACCATCGGATTCTGTGTGAAAACAGCCATTCATATTTTCAAAGAGCCCATCTTTACAAACAAGTGCACCAACTTGTTTCACCAAAGTGGTTTTTCCAATCCCACTCATGCTGTAAACACCAATGCCTGTGACCCCGTCTCTCTTCAGCACGTTCATGACTCTATCCATGGCTTGTCTAGTTGATTCAAATCCTTGAAACCCTTCGGTAAAGATCAAGTTTTGAACTTCAGGTGGTCGTCCTACTTCAAGTGTAACAGACTCAAAATTTGCCTCTTCTACCAACTTGCTTAGTGTTGTTGTCAGCTTCGATCCTTTCTTTCCAAATTGTAACGCCACTGGAACTGATGGTCGGGATTGTTGTGAGAATTACTGGACCAAGAATTCCCACAACAATCCCGGCCGTCAGTTCCCTTCTAAAGCGGAGCTCCGCTTTGAAATTAAAGAGTATATTTTCTTATTTGGCCAATTTTTCGGTCAAATTTTCTCATCTCTACCTTCAAATTTTAGAACTTAATGTGTAAATCAATTATGTAAAGTTTCATCCAATTTGATGATCGTTTGAGCTTTAGTAATCTTGATTTATACAAACAGTTCATGTTGAACAGTTTCTATGTGTTCATTGATTTAAAATAGGTTTGATACCTTAATGATCACCAAATTGATTAAAATTTTGTATAGATGATCTTGTATACATGCTTAAATATTGAATGGTGGAAATGTTGAAATGTGAAAAGTTAGCTTAATAAGAAAATCTGCTCTTTAAATTCAAAGCGGAGCTCCGCTCTGGAAGGGAACTGAATATTTATTTATTTATCCTGAAAACTGAAAACACATGCACAAGATAAATTAGAAAAGAGAAGCTAGTGATAATCTGTGCAAATGGAACTGTGATTTAGCTGACAGATCTTTGAACAAGGGAGCTTCTTACTTAGCTTTAGCGGATAAATGAATTGAAGCTTAGCAATAGACACTAAACTATATATTGAATGATGATGCAACTTACCAAAAAAAAAATCAATTCTCTGATAATGGAACTACATGTATAAGCTTGTTAACTAACCTTGGTCTAGGGAAGCTTGAATTCCTTAGCAGAGAAGCTTTGAGAATTTGGTGCACAGATCTTAGCTCAAAAAGTTGGGTTTCTCTTGAGGGTAGAAAAGATGAACTAGAGATTGAATCGACTGAAAATAAACTCTACTTCCTGCTCTTCGGGTCATATAACTCATATTAGTGGATTAATCAAGATGGTTTTAGAGTTACTATATTTTGGGACTGAAAAGATGCAAAACTAGCTTCTGTTGTCCTTTTTCTATGTACCATGCTCAAATTTATTTGAATACCGCCTGTGGGGCGGAGCTACTCAAAGGCCCGTAATAGCACCCCCTATGTTTTTGTTGTGTATGTACTTGTTCTTTGTAACTTAACACAATTAAATTCTTCATAGAGTTAGTTACATGCATTGGCACCCCCCCCCCCCCATTTCTAATCTCTACCTCCGCCATATGACCAGCGGAATCTTCAGGTTTCAATTCAGTTTAATTTGCAAGTGACCATGGAACGGTTTATCTGATGATCTAATTGGACAATAATATTGGAGGGTTAGGTTGATGAAAACGACATGATAACATCAATATGACTTTAATCATTTCACACGAAAAGATTTGATTTGTTTTGCTAGAATTTTAAAAAAAAATGTGAAATTAATTATAGGTCAAACGAAAAACTTAAATCCAGCTACACCATGTTATTGATCGGTCATGAAGCTGAAAACAACTTTTAACAGGCTTGAGAATTTTGTGTTAAAAATTATAATAGATGAAGTTCATCTTAAAGTTTAAGGTGCTGTAAGTGTTTGTATAATTGTAGTATTGTGATACTTCATGCCTCTGCAGTATTGTTGAAGTTTTAAGAATTCAACCAAGACAAACAAATAAAAGGCTAGATACTTACCGATGAAGCCAATTGAGCATCACATTCCTCAGGACTGGTTGATGTCTCCTCAGTTCCTCTATGCAGTTGTAAGAATCAAAGAGGTGACTTATAAGAAAACCATATAAATGAGAATCATGTAAATAAAAAATGAGCTCTTCTAAAATACTCAAATCCGTAAGTCTTTTATTCGGTTCTCTCTGTTCTCTTGTCACCTGGTAGTTTCGTTTCCCTGGTTTCAGAGGTGTCATCGACTCCAAAGAAGATCAGATATACTCCTGCTGTGGAAGTTATCAGTGACATGCGAAACTGCCGCCAATCAAACACACCTGCCAAACGATACACATTGCCGCACTTGTGCTTCCAGAATTTGCAGTTTTTGCAACAAGAACAAGTGGGTCCAATTTTCGACCCTTGGATTCTTCAGCTTACCCAGAGACCCTAGGCAATTCAAAAGGACTCGTGACCCTTTCAAATCCTTTAAACTGGCGACTGGAATCAGTTGCAACTTGCAACTTGGAAGATTATCTAGACTCAAATATGACTAAACTTGTAGGATAAACGTTAAAC
Organism: Argentina anserina; assembly: GCF_933775445.1. Lineage (NCBI taxonomy): Eukaryota > Viridiplantae > Streptophyta > Magnoliopsida > Rosales > Rosaceae > Argentina > Argentina anserina. The sequence continues at coordinate 3,410,229 of NC_065873.1, read as the reverse complement.
CATCACCCCCTTCGCAGCAAAGTTCCCAGTCTCTTCGGGTATCAGACTATCAGCACTACTAAACCAAAACAAAATCGCCCAAACTGGAAACTCAGACCATAATTCAGTCCTCTTGAATGTGAGGAATAAGAGTCCGAGTCTGCAACGTGTTTGTTCACTACAGTGACAACACGCTTCCTTCTTAGTCATATAACCTACTCAGACTCATAGTAGATTGCAAGTATTGTAAACAAAATATAAACTATAAAGATGTGTCAAAATATAAACAAAAAGATATATGGAAGCCAACAGATGTGCATAGAAATATTTATGCATAAACGTCACAATCCCAGAATAAACTTCAAAAGCTCACAGAACAGACCAAAACCAAACCAGTGTCTACCTAACTCAAGAAGCTTGCTGTTCAGACTATCAAAACCCATCCACACCTAAAATAGAATCCTATCTGTTTTCAAAGACAACATACGCCAGCAATAAAACTCTCAAGAAACAAGATTATCATTGAGCGACATTGAGGCTAGTTGATCAGCTGCACCGCCAGCTTGCTGCTGCTGAGCAACATTCCTCAGAACCTCCATAGCTTCAGCTACCTTTGCCTTCAAAGCTTCAGGTGACTCGAGCAAATGCAGAACCTCGGTTTGATCCATCTCAAGAAGCATGCCAGTAACCTTAGCTGCGTTGTCAGGTTCCAGCTGCTCCACCAGTGGGTAAAGATTCTCCCCCAGCATCTACAAATTTCCACAGTAGCCAACGAGATTAAAAACAAAAACAGTCCCTTTCTGTTATCAACAATAGCAGCAATCATAATAAGCCGTTTTTTTTTGTCATAAGCAAAGCACAAACCAATGCCAGAATGGTAAGGACACAACACCAAGTTCCGATATATCTAGCATCAGCCTACTATAATTTATTTAATACAATGACACGTATATAGACCAACAGAAGACTCACCGTCCTTTGCTGCTCTGGTGTAGCATTTGCAAGGGCACTAGCCAAAGTCCCAATTGGAACAGGCTGAGACAGTGCTGGATCACGCAACGGCATGCCAGACATGTCATATGGAACAGAAAACATGCCTCCAGCAACACCAGGCATAGGACCATCAGGCATAGGCCGGGCAGACGGGTAACGGTAGACACGCCCTCTTGGAAGCATCTGTATTTATAAAGCCAATTAATCAAACATATCTAAGTGCATGCAACAGCACATAATAGGAAGATAGTTCACTTTTACCGGCTGTTGCATTAATGGTACTGGCTGCTGGTTTTGCTGTGTAGGGCCTGGACGTCTGCCACCAGGACGCTGACCTTGCTGCCCCTGCTGAACCATTGGCACAAAAAAGTTTGGCATGGGAGCGCCACCAGGTCTCATACCAGGGACCAGCTGCTGTTGATATCCAAAACCAGGCTGCGGGAACATAAAAAATAAAAAATAAAGCCAGAATGAGCAACACACCAGAATGAAAAACAGATGAACTGGAAGCCGTACATGCTTTATTAAAAGGCAAAAGTATAAGCTAAATAAAGAGTTGTTACGTTACTGAAAAAAAGGAAATAAAACCTGATACAGTTTATAAATCAATATGACTGTAAATGAAAACGAGTCTGAACTTTTTAAAAAAATGTAAGATATAAAGATACCTGGGAGGGAATGATAGCAGGTGGGGCTTGACCATAGAATATTTGCTGTCCAATACCGGGACCACCAGGAGGGTACATTGGCATACGAGGAGCAACTGAGGGTGCCATCGCAACTGGCCGCATTTGAGAAAACTGAGCCTGTGCAGGTGTTGTGCATAAGACATCAATAACACTGAATCACACAAACACTGGCCCTAAACAACTCAATGATGATACACAATAGGACACTAGAAGAACCCAACTTACCTGGAGTCTTGCTCTTCTATCTTCTTTTCTTTGCGCAAGTGCAACATAGAGAGGTTTGCTTACAATCATTTTTCCGTTCATCTCCGCAAGCTAGCAAACATAATTAATAACTTAAATATTTATTTAGCAATAAGCAAACCATTTCAGCATCCATAATCCTACCAAAAGTTTGGCTTATGCGGCGAGGAAAAGTTTTTAAAGCCATGAGTAAGACATTTCTTAAAGGATCAATTAAGTGGGAATACAAACTATAATAACTCATATACAAAATTAACATACAGCTCTATTTGCCTCTTCAGGAGTTGAGAATGCAACAAAACCAGAACCCCTACTCACTCCACTGGGATCTCGCATGACCTGCTCATGTGTCAAGAAGAATAGTATTTGAGGACATACTTCTTCAAATAATTTAGAATAATTGTGACAAATAATTAGCAATATCAAACTCCAACATACCTTACACGAGGTAATTGTGCCGAATGGGGTGAAGAGCTCCCTAAGTTTGTCATCAACTATGCTATCATCTAAGTTTTTAACGTATAAGTTTGCTCCTTGATATTTGTCTGCTGCCTCTTTCATACTCTGTTCAAAACGAAGTTTCAATTCATTTTCCCTTTCAGATTTCTTCTGGGCCTTCCCAACGTACCACTCCTTATCATCAAATTTCTTTCCATTCAGAGCCTCAACAACTCTGGCAGCATCATCTGGATTATCAAAGTTGACAAACCCAAAGCACTTTGATTTTCCATCTTGATCTCTCATGATCGCTACACTGGTAAGTGGTCCAAATTCACCAAAAATTTTGGTAAAATCATCTTCAGTAGTCGATTCTGATATATTCTTGACATAAACATTCTGGAATCTTGACTTGTCAGCAACACCATCCCTTTCCTGCTTGCGAAGGAATGGTCCGACAAAAACTTGTTTATCATTTATAAGCATGCCATTCAACTTTGCAATAGCTTTTTGTGCAGCTTCGTCATTATCAAATTGCACAAAGCCATAGCCCTTTGACTGGCCAGAGGAGTCCATCGCCACCTTGCAAGAAAGGATGTTTCCGAAAGAATAAAATGTATCATGCAAGGCTTTATGATCGAGAGCTTTGTCCAAATTCTGCCACATTGATACAAGTGGAAGTGTTAGCAAGGGATCTGATGAAAGTGACCAATACAAATATACAACATCTCAAAGAATACCTTAATAAATATATTTCCAGCCCCACTTTTACGAATACTAGGATCACGGTGAGAGTACATGATCCTAATGGGCCTTCCATTTACAGGAGTGAAGTTCAACACATCCAATGCCCTAGCAGCTGTGAGCCATTTCAATCAAAAGGTGAGTTGGACTGGGGAAAGAAAAGTACTCTCTCTATATTCTCACTCCCTCTGTCTTCTTATTTTTATTTGTTTAATAGGAGAAAAGAAGGCTACAAAATATATATAACAGAGTGGTGGACACTGCTTCGAATACAAAGAAACCAAGGCACAGCCTGAATAATAGGGCAAATAGAATATATTTTGCATGTTAACATTTCGGGGGCATTATCCCATAGTAAATAAAAACTCCACAAGATTTTTTAACAAAAAATTCAAGATCATTGAAAACCCAAACCCAAGTTCAGAGTCTAAAATGTCAAGAAAACATAACTACTCGAACTATTAAGAACTGATACCCCCGACCCTAACATAACCAGCATGCAAAACATACCAATTAATTCCTCACACCATCACATATCAAAAATACTGAAAACTAAAAATGTGCTATTAGTCTAACAGATCTATCTTCAAAGACATTTTGCTACCTTAGGATCCACCTTAGAGTCAATTTGCTACCCTAGCTTTTATTTCTGCCAATTTGCTAACCTAGGTTTTCATAATCTGGCAATTTGCCACCCAAAACATTAATTTTGCCAATTTGCTACCCTATGTCAATAAAATTAGCTACTTTGCTACCATTTCGTCATATTAATTTGTCAATTCTCCGTAACAAATGACTAATTTTGAAAATCCTAGTAAACAAATTGGTTTATCTTGAAAAGCCTATAAATTTGGTTTAAGGTTTAGAAAATTGGCAAAATTGATACTTAGGTTAGCAAATTGACGACCTATGTAGAGCAAATTGCCATAAATAAAAGCTAGGGGTAGCAAATTGGCAAATTGCCAAAAAAACAAAACACAACCGAACACTGATAAAATACACAACACAACAATGTGCTTCCCTTACTCATCAGTTTCCAAAATGCTTAAGAATCTAAACCTCTCAAAACACAGCACTGATTCGCAATCGACAGTTGGACACCCTTATCAATCGGTCCACACCCTGGCCTCTATCAATGTCAATCACAACACTAAGCCCAGTCCACTCCTATACTAATCAGCTCAACACTAAATCCAAATACCTCCACACCCAAAAGATAAAGAATAAAAAACCAAACAAAGGAAAAAACGACATACCGTCCTGGGCGTTGTTGTAATTGACATAGCCATAACCAAGCGACCTCCTGGAGGACAAGTCCCTGCAAACCCTAACCGACACGACCTGACCCAGCTGGTTGAACAAGTCGTACAGCTGCGAATCCGTTATGTTCTGGTCCAGATCCCCCACGAAAAGCGACGTCGTCACGAACTGATTCCCCGCGCCGCCATTAGCCGCCGCCGAAGCCGCATTCTGAGCCTGAGCCTGAGCTTGCGCCATCCCTCCTCCTCAACCCTAAAAATAAATCAAATTTCTTTTTTTTTCCTTGGAACAAAATCTAAAAAAGAAAGAACCTTGTTCCCTCTCCTCGCTGTTATTCTTCGCTAAAAAATCGGAAGGAAGAGTTTCAAAAGGCAAACACACTACTGATGCTCTCTAACTGCTTCTGAGAAAAGATCGGGAGTTTTTTTTTTTTTTAATTTTTTTGGTGTTTTGGGAAAAGGAGGGAAGAGAGGGAAGGGGGCGGAGGGATAAATAGCCGGGGGAGATCCGACGGTGGGGGATGGCGCCGGGGAGTGGCGACGCGTGAGGAGCAATCTGAAGATGGAGAGAGAAGGAGAGAGAAACTGATAAAGTTTTTTTTTTGGTTGGGGAGGGCAGGGGAACTGCACTAAAGAAGAGAAAAGAGGGCTGTGAGGAATTGATGTAGGGAAACCCTAGGGTGGTGTGAGGGTTGCGGATCTGGGCCGTTGATTGGGGGTGGTGGGGTCGAGAGGAGGGGGAGTGGAGGGTGAGGATGGGAGGGGTAGGAGGTGTGAGGTTCAACTGCGGGTAATGGTAGATTTTTCTAGATAAGGTAAAGGTTTCATTTCTGATTTGGAACGGAGTTGCCGAGTTGGTGTGGGGGTCCGTGCGGGTTTAGGGACGTGCCAAGCGGCAATGGGACCGCGGTTCTTCCAGGTTAATTCTGGGAGTTTTAATTCAGGATTTACAATGTTAATAAGAATTTTCTTCCCCTTTCCCAAATTTTTTTTTTCTTATTTCGGTGTAGTTTCAAATCTACGTAACATTAGACTCATGTAATTTCAATGGCAGTCTATTTTAACGTCAGTTGGAACTAAACTAAAAGCTTTCTATTTATAAAAATTGTAACCGCAAGCATGCCGAAATTTCCAGTAACTAAAAGTTTAAATTATCAAAATTAAACAGCTAATTTTTGTGTGAGATTTAAATTGTGTTACATTAACAGTTGATTAATTTATTATTTTTTTATTAAATCAGCCTGTTGAAAATTCAAATAGTGAAAAAAAGTTGAAACTAACAAATATAATATGATATTTATTCTAGTAACGTAAAAAGAGCTCGATATGTAACATAATTAAATTATATTAATAAGCTAAATAGAGTTTTTTTGCTCGTTATTCTTCACAGTAAATTTTGATTAGAGTGTTATTAAATGTACCTAATAACTTGTTGGGTATAGTTATAATTTTAGTCGGTCTATAAAATTTAGATATTTGATGGCTACATTTGGAAGCATTTTTTGAATAACATATTTATGTTCTATTAGCCTTGTGACATTAACCTGAAATAAATCATCAAAATTACAACTCACATTATACTTGTTACTGGAATAAAAACCTCGTTTGTCGACCAGTTATCCAAGCTGTTCTGCTAGGTGCCAGCTCTCTCCGCAAGTTGTGCAAGAGAAAAGACTTGTTCATAATTAAGAGCCAAGTGGCCAACCCACAAGTAAATCTGCAACATTTAGTACCACAATTTCTACACCTACATCAAGAGCTCCATCCATACACACTAAACCAACTATGAACTATGACTATGAGCTTAGCAGAATCACATGTAAGGCTAGTTGAGCTAAAACACATGTAAATATGTTATATGTGCAAATGTTTGAGTTAATCAAGTTTGTTAACTGTAATTTTAAATTCAGTCTTACTAAGTGTTTTTTCTTTCTCTTCCTTTCTAGATTTTTTTCTTTTTGTCTATTATAGAGTTTTATTATTTTTTTCATTCTTTTTTTTCTTCTTCCTCTTCTTTCACAATTCTTTTCCCTTCCAATTTTTTTTTCTATCCTTAATTTCTTATATTTTACAACTTTGTCTACTATTTTATATCTGTAAACTATATATTGCTTTTTTCATTCATTTTTTCTTCCTCTTCCTTCGGAGTTCTTTTTCTCTTTAAAAAAATGTATCTATCCTTATACTTTACAATTTTGTCTACTATTTTCTATCTCTAAACTCCATATTAATTAATTTATATTATCTCCCCTTTTTTCTTATTATCTTTCTTTAGTTACAACATATTATTTACATATTCTTTAAAATTTTAGTTTTATTATAAAAAAAATATTTTTTAGACTAAAACTAGCCCTACCCACTTTTTAATCCTGATTCCCGGCACCTGATGAACATGAGACCTAAATAATTCTTAATTAACTTAGAATTTTCTTTCTCTCATAAATTAATGTATATTCCAGATTTATGTTTATTAATACTAATCAAAAAGCAGATATACCTTGCCGTACACGAACAAATGACTAACAGTCAAAACAGACGCGCGTCGACCTCTCAATAAATCCACCCAATGACCGACCAAACGCCGTTCCTCAATCTCCGTTTGACACGGAAACTAGCGCAGACTCTGAAAGCAAAACAGCCAACTGCAACCTGCTTAGAGAATCTCATTCTATCTCTCTGACCACACCACAGACCTTTCCCCTTCCAAAAAAGAAATCAAAATTTTTTAAATTCCAAACTAGAAATTAAAAAACTACTAAACCCCTCTGCTTCATCATCAACATCATCATCTCAGATTCTCATTCTTAGTGTTTTTTTTAGTTCCATCAGAATCAGAATATCTGGTATGATGGGCTCAAACTCACTCCCATTTCAAATCCAAATCCAAATCCCAATCTCTTTAGCCAACCACACCCCCACTCCTTCCCTTCCTCCACTTCCTCTTTGTCCCTCACTACGACGTCGTTATGAGGCCCGCGGCCTCGCCATCCACCCCCGCCGCGCGGCGTCTACTCTCGCCTTCTCCGCCGGCGCCGGCGTCGCCAACTCCGTGCCGAGAAATGGAAACTACACCGTCGGCGACTTCATGACCACCAAAGAGCACCTACACGTCGTCAACCCCTCCACCACCGTCGACCAAGGTAAGGGAGCCTCTCACTCCGGTGCAGTCTTGAATTCATTCCTGACTGATTCAGTTTGATTTTTTCTTCTTTACAGCGTTGGATTTTCTGGTGGAGAAGCGAATTACCGGCTTTCCTGTGGTGGATGATGACTGGAAGCTGGTAAATTGTGCTTAATTTTGTTTATCTGTATGAGATTATGAGATTGAAATCAGTTTTACGTTTTGAAATTTCAGAAGGAATGACTGTTTGTATTTATGAGTTCGTGCTTGCTTGTATCAATGACTGTTGCAGTGTTAGATTATGACTGTTTGCATTGCAGGTTGGTGTTGTTTCGGATTACGACTTGTTAGCATTGGACTCCATATCTGGAGGAATACAAGGTATGGTGTGTTGCGAGGTCTATGAACATTTTATGCCTTCGTCGACCTTTTCGGTTGTGTTATTATGATGCCTTGGTTTAGAAGTTATGCTTTTGTCTACCTTTTCTTGTTAGCATTAGTCTTTCTACTAGTTTGGGAACAGTAGGAGATTTGAAGTTGGTTAGTGAATTTCAAGGGAGACTAGAAGAATTTAGATATCTGAACTGAGGTCAAATGCTTAATTTAATCCTGAACAATGATTTATTTCTCTTAGTAACGATGTGTGGAATCTGAACTGAGGGGATAAAGTTGTAGACATTTACAAAGGAAACGAGAAATGAAGGGAGCAATGTAATTGATATCAAATAAGCATACCTATATATATATATATTTTTTTTTTTTTTTTGCTTTTGTTGGGAAAGGATGACAGAATAACAGAAGAAGTTCAATTTATCACCCTGCTAGCTTGAGTAATTGCTCAAGGTTGGGTTGCACAGTATCACATACTAAGTTAACAAATTTAGTTTTCTTTAGAGAGAAGAACTATTTGATTTTCGCCTGTGGAATTGGGTCTATGCTGGAGTGCCAGTATACATGTGGTCTGTGGTAATGGCGCCTTGAGCCTTTGGCACTTTTGGAGCTGCTCTGAACTCCTAAAATGAGCCTCTCTGTGCATTTCTGATGCATGAAAAAGGTTCAAATTTCTAACAATCCAACCAAAAGAAATATAAATATTTGATTATAGCTTGGTAAAGTTATGCAATTACTAATATCCACTTGAATAGAATAAAGTCAAAAGGAGCTCTTGCAATGATTTAGTTCAATATTATACTGTTGTTTCATAGTTGAAACAAGGGATAAAAAAAAATAGCACCAAATAAAGCATCCAGCCTCAGGCTACCAAAAGAGATGAACTCGTTGCTGCCTATGATCTCATACATTATACCCTTGCATATTTAGCTGACAAAGGTAACATAGTTTTCTGACAATAGGTTCACTAGGCTCCCAATGGAATCGCATGGACATCGTCTGCCATATTTAGTTTCTTTTCAACAATATTTTCTTAATCTTTCTTTGTTATTCATTGAAATGAATGAAACTTATCATGATGTTATATTCCCATCAGGTGGTAGTCAACATGACCCAGAAATCTTTCCTGATGTGGACAGTTCTTGGAAGGTATGTTTGATGACAAGTCTTAATTTTAATTTACAAGCTGTCTATTGTGTTTTAATGTGTAGTTTGCAATTAGATCATCGATGTTGTATTTCTCAGTTAAGTAGGAGAATGTTAATTTGTTACTCTTTGATCATGATATGGAGACTCTGTTCATGCACACACCACATCCGGTGATGTACCCAAAGTCCTTGCCTAGCAGGAGTTTGTCTCTATATTTTCGAGTTCTGAATTTGTCAGAGAATATTGCTCTTACAGCTATTGGTGTAGTCTTACATATTGACAATGCTTACTTAACATGCTGGCAAAAGTGATATAGAATCCCAAATCATACTCTTATCAGGATCTGCAACTTCTGACAACCAATAATCCCCTGTCCTTCTGCTGGTGACCTGTGGTCTGTTGGTAATATAGAGCTCATGGTTTGGGATGTCATTGACATATACAAATGGGTGTGGATTCAGGAGAAAAAGAGTATATAAGGTTTAACATACTGGTAAAGGTCATCTGTTTCTTTGGTCTTGAACTCATAAGCCGTTGGTTATTTCATTTAATTTTTTGGGGAGTGAACTATGCATCCCCTTCCGAATAGATTAATAGTTCTTCATCTCGCTGTTATCTCTTCACCAAAACTATCCCTGCCTGCCTATATCTCTTTCTCCTGCTCCATTTCCTTTATAGTACTCTTTTCAAATGATTTCTTTCTCATAGGCAAGTTGATCAGTTTAAAGTTCAATGCTTTTAGATTTCCTGCCTAATCCTAGATTGAGGACGTTTGGTTTTTTAATTCAAATTTGGAATGCAGAATCATTTAAAGGCTTCTCGTGCTTTTCACCATCATCCTTGGTCCCCAATTTTCTTTTTCCTAACCCAGGAAGGATTGAAGTTAACTCTGTCATATATATAAATAAATAAAGCCAGATCCATGAACCCTCCTTCTAGCTCCTCAAATTGAAGGTTTGTCAAGCTCTTGCCCTCACCATTCTGCCCTTCCTTTGTTCACCACGACGTGCCAGATAGGCCTTTGGAAAAAAAAAGTGGTGGATGGTACTAGAAAGTGAATGCTTGAGGGAAGAGAGAAAGAAGAAGAAAGAGTAAAAAAAGAAATAGAAGAACAGAGCTGTTGTTCAAATGTAGATCATTAGAGCCCAATGAAAGAGAAAAGAAAAGCAAGAGAGAAAAAGAGTTGAAAGGATAGGAGGAGAGAGAATGAATGCAGTGAAGTTAATATCTTTAAACAAAGAAAGAGCAAGCTGTAGGCACACACACACACACAATAAAGCTGGAAATGTGGTGTGGATTTCGCTTCTCAGTTTAGCTAATATCTACCAAATAAGAAGTTGGGGACATACTGGAATTTGGCAAAGCCTAATGGTTTGGAATATATATGCTCAACAATAGTGAATTGTAAGGTTCTTGCCAGATTTTTTAATACTGATGGCTCCTCTCCTTAATTTGTCCACAAGGTTTCATCATGTTTCCTAAATTATAATTTTTCTCGAGATTTTAAAATGTTTAATTAAAAGAGATTACACTGGTGACCTTTTTGTTATTGCATAGTATAAATAGAATTTTACTGTTGTATTGAGCTTTTTTTCCCATCGTATCAGTGAGAATGTTTATGTTTGAGGAATAGGAAGAAAACAAATGTATAACTTTGCTAAGCATTCCATTTAAGTAGTCATATTATTCCATGATTTAGATCAATTTTCTGTTCTGTTGTCAGGTATTCAGTATCTAGGATAACACGGTTTTTTATCATTTGAAAGCTTTTTGAGGAAATTATGGTGGTATGACCACACCTGACCTCTTGTTGGACTTTACATGTGAAAACAAGTGATGAGTGAAGAGACCATAGAGATCGTGTGGTGTTTGTTCTTGTTATTTCTCTCAGTTGTAGTTGAGTACCTTAATGAGTAGTGTAACCTTGAATGTCTGCTTAAATAAAAATTGAGACAGTTTATGTGCCTTAGAATTTTAATTTGGAGACAATATATCTTCTTATATGTTATATTACTAAGATATGTTATAGTTGCTTTGTGGTATACTCTCTAAATCTGGATGTTATGGCAGACTTTCAATAAAATACAGAAACTGCTTAGCAAAACCAATGGAAAAGTTGTTGGTGACTTGATGACATCTGCTCCACTCGTTGTTCGTGAAACCACCAACCTAGAAGATGCTGCTAGGTAATTGATTTGATCGATGTCCTTAAACATCTAGTTTGTTTATGAAGACTTATTGATTTTTTATTTCATGTGACTATTAAACAAACAATGATGAGAGACCGTTAGAGTTTTCTAATGGCTACTGCTATGACTTAACTAGACTTTGACAAATTTCTCACACCATAGACTTGTGGAAGTTATCATTCTGCTTTTCATGCTAAAATGTGATGGCAGGAGACATTTTTCACTTGAATATGTTGTTTAATTTAGTAACGTATCTTTGGGTCAAACAGTATGCCTTAACACTTCATATCCTGTTAGGTTGTTGCTTGAAACAAAATATCGCCGACTGCCAGTTGTAGATAGTGATGGCAAGCTGGTAAGAATCCTGTTCTTTTTAAACAATAACAAGTTTTTCTTATTTATTGGACGCCAAACTGTGGCAAGTCCTCTCTAATGGGTTTCCTTTCACTGTTAAAAGGTTGGGATCATTACAAGGGGAAATGTTGTTAAAGCTGCCCTACAGATTAAACGTGCTAGTGAAAAATTAGCTTAGTGCAGGGGAACATCATTGGAACTCAATAGACATGCATAATGAGCTAACTAAAGATTTATGAACTCAAACATGTCACCATTATTTCTGCAGCAAGCGGGCACAGCCTGTTGTTGCATCGATTTATTAAGAGAGCCAATTATGGCATAATAGATTGCACTATAACAGGGCCGTCGTTGTATTTTTCATGAAATATATATGTATATTTTAGGCTTGTAATTGATCAACATTGTATAGGTCCTCTAGGATCAGACCTAAATTTTGTATTATAATTTATAAGTGATTTCTTATATTCATAGGTTATTATGACCTAGAACCATGTGTTGATTGTATTGGTTTGTAAGGAACTTCCATATTGCTTTCATGTGACTGCTTCATATTATGATCAGATTGTTTATACTGATAAGTAATAAGTCATACTGAACTGTATGACGGGGTACATTCAAATTTATAAGTGAAGAAAGAGATTTCAAAGCTAGCTGGATTGGATATGAGGTAACCACAATTTTCTGGTGATGTCAGTCAGTTCACTTAAGCACTTGAACACCCTTGACAGACACCTGGGCAATTCCTGGTATATTGTTTTTGGTTTCTTATCATTTCTCCTAGGATGCTTCTCAGGGTTTGGATGAGTTAGAAGACCAATAATTGTTAAACCCAAGATTGATACTTGGGATCTCACACTAGTTCTCAACCAGGTCAGATCTAAATTATATAGGTCATATCATACTAAAATCGACAAGTGGTTCGCAAGAAAACAGAAATACAACTTGTGCTCTCAACTTCTTGCAAGCCAGTTTTCAATAGACTTGTAAATTAAGCCCAAGATCGACGGGCATACTCAAACTTAGCCTAAAAAATTGGGTCGCAGGTTGGCTTGGTCCAAATTAATAGAATGACTTTACTCGGCCCGTTTTGAAATGGGTAGGATATGAGCAACACTTTTCAAGCCCTGAGCCGACTCAAAGCTCTAACCATATGATATATTATAGGGCTGACTCATATTCCGGCTCATTCTCGATGTCTAATTTTATTATTAATTTATGAGTAATTGATATAACCAATAACTTATGTTGATGTTGAACTCCTATCTCAATCAATGTTTTTTCAAATAAAAGTTAAAATATTTTATTATTAAAAATCATGGGCTAAACATAGGTTTTTTAAGCCCAAATTTTATCTGCCTAGATAACAGGCTCGAACTTCACATATTTTGATAGAGCCGGCCCTACATTGCTCATTTTACACCTAATGATGAAAAAGATATGGGTCTGGTAGTATGTGGGTCTTCATATCTTAGGGCCGACCCTGCCCTGCCCATTTTACATGCCTAATTTAGAACAATATGTTCTAACCCCTTCTAATTGGGGCACTTGAGAATATAAACTAGACAACTAATTAAATTTTTCAGTCCATTTTCTACATTTCTACATAGATGCCGTCATGTATGCCAATATGGTCCCTCACCCTCAAATATTCACAAATTAATCCTCTTACTTCATATTTATCTTGTAACTTGATAAATCTCCTGCTGATATGAATACGTTTCATGCGAAAGATAAAAAGGAGTTGAAGAAAGAAGGGGGCCAATGAGGAGAAGACAAAACAGAGAATGAAACAGCACATCTGACTATTTTTACTGTTTAATTAATATGCATAGCTTTCTCTAGATTAACTTGGTTTACTTCAAAAAAAAAAATAGCATCAATGTTGTTCTTTGTTTTTTAGACTTGGAAAATGCTAGACACCAAAATATTATACCAAAAAACATATGCCAAATATGCCACATCATCATTCTAAAACTATAAATATCCAACAAGTATTCCTATTGAATATTTGGTTCCAAAAATAAAGAATCAAAAATAAAAATAAAAATAAAAGATTCTATAATCTATATACTATATACACCATAATATATAAACAAGTATTATATTTTATTTCGTGCAGATTTCGAATCGTGTTATCGGGTCGTGTTAGGATTAATAGTCATATTCTATATACACCATACGGCTCCTTTCCCTTCACAAGCATGAGAACTCATATTTGTCTAAAAAAAGGAATTTATAAAACTGAAAATTTAACACAATATGGATGATAGCTTTGAGCATCTAAGGCAATTTGGATTTGGTGGTGTTATGTGTTTCTCTTATGATTGGCATGTGCCTCTTCTCTTTCATTGCTTTTGTTCTTAGCTATACATCACCAAAGCTGCATCGTAATCCATTTTCCCTTACTGACATGGTTTGGTAATATATGAGCTCAAACGGGTTTGAATTAAAGATGGCCTGGGTTTCACTTTTGTTCTCGTAATATCACTAGGGTAAGTTTCTTAAATTCAAAAAACAAGATCACAACATTCTTATTATTGCAAAAAAGATACCAAGAAATAGAGAAAGATTGAGTCTGCATATGTGAGGAATTTGAGGTGTTTACCTCTTGATTGAGAAGAGTATAAATTGCAGAACTAGAATACTACACCCTGGTGTGTTTGGATGAGGAAATTGTAAAATTTATAGAAGTTTATAAATGATGGCATCTTAAAACCTATCAATCTGAAATTCGTTAATTGTGAATTCTACTGTTTGGTTATATTTATGTGGAATTTGAAGTTTGTGATAAATTAAAAAAGATTAAAATAAATTAAAGAGGTAAAATATAAAAAAGTATTTTTTAAAGATAATTGGACACTGGAAATGAATTTGCAAATGACACATATTTTGTGAGGAATTCAAGTGGGGAATTTAAGCTATGAATTCCTTCTTTTTATTTTCCACAGAAATATATAATTTCTAATTTATAATTGCCAAACAAGAAAATTGTATTTTGGAATTATAAAATCCTCATTTTTAATTAAATTTTCTAAATGCACCACCAACGTAACTTTTTTTTAGGTTAATCTCATGATGAAGTTTTGTACTCATATAAGGAAGTTATTTATTATCATTATTATAACCTATAATTAGCCAGTTTCAAAATAAATATAATTAGATACTAGCCTCAAACACATCCTATAGGTGTGAAAAAAAAAATTAACTAAACATAAGAGAGAAAAGTGGGAGATGTGTGAGACAGTTAAATGTGGGGAGTTATTATTCATTTAGACTGGATATTTCTTGTTTTCTCATTTCTCTTTTGTCGGAATCATTTTTTTTAAATTTATATTTTATAAATTACAATCATATCCTTCAAACTATAACCAATTAGTTTTAGGACTTTAATAAACAGTAGGTTTTTTAGAAAACTAAAAAATTTAACCAGTTAACATGTCAAATTTTCCTTTTTGTTTTATTAATAGAAGATATGTGCTGGAAATTATTCAATTGGAAGGTGATGACATGGTAATACCACATAAGATGCCACATAATTTGGTATTCATTTTTTGTATAACGTTTTGGTGTATGTACTCTTTAGACTTTTCCAGTGGGTTTTTGGCTTTTAGATCTAGTTTGATACAACTTTACTTCTAAAAAAAACTGTTTTTAGGTCAACTTTCAAAACTTATAGTGTTTGATAATTTAAAAAAATCCATTTAAAAAATATTATAGGTCACCCACATCAGTTTTTAGAAACTGTTTTTACTCAAAACTTAATAAATGTTAATATTAATATGTAAATTCTCAAATAAGACCCTTATCAATAATCATTCTCAATATGTCAAAATAAAATCATGTCATTTTTTGTTGTTGGCCATATCTATAACAGTTTTGTTTGGAATTTACCAAATAATATATATATTAACAACACTTATAAAGTAATATTTACCAAACAAAACATGTTTTAATTCACATCTGTTTTTTTAATTGTACAATAAAAACATATATTTTTTAAAAAGTCACAGCATTACTAAACTAGCCCTTAGACCTATTGGTATGTGTATCACAATGACAATTTTGAAGTGAAATTGCATCCCAGAGAACTATCAATATATATACATGCCTCTAGGGCATCAAATACTACGACATCAACCACAACATTAGTAATAGCAGGTGACTGTTGGTTTTGCCTCCTAAACCCTACCATTTACTATATTACTTTTGTTATCTGTAGAATCGTGAACTGTGACCTTTTGATTCGGGCAAAGCAATAGGAAGCCAAATGGTTTTAACTTATTGGGCAGCACCATTGTGAACTCGATCTAATGTTTCATCCGGTCATCCCCTTGTAACAATTTCTTCTTTATGAATGAAATGCCTTCAATAAAAAATTAAACACTGGCCAAGGGTTATGAGCAGTATTTAGGTAATATTAACACTGCCTTCAATATGTGTATCGTGTGGACTTGCTTGTTATGGTGTGTGAGAGCTAGTCTGTCCTTGAGATATCACGAGCTGGTTGGTTTCTAGGTCCCATATTTGTACGAAGTTCGTTTTGTGTCATCAATGATTCGATAAGGTTTTTTTCGATGAAAGTCGAAATCCAAAACGAATATGGGGATGGATCTACATTTACTATAATAATTACGCTACATTATAATTAGTTCATACGTGTATAGTGTGTCCATGAGTTGTGATCGACACGTTGGTTTAGTCAACAAAACAAAATATAAGCTTAACTTTCATTAGCAATACTATGATCGAGATGGATGGAGGGAAACAGGAAAAGCATTGTTGTGTTTACTAACAAAAAAGAAACTGTACATTGCGCTTTGGAATAAACTATGAATTGACACTACTGTCTCTAAACCGCAAATATAATATTGGAGAATCATCAAGATGTATTCTAATTCGTATTTTCAATCTGTAATATCTAATTTCTAGTTTTTAAGATTAAATTAAGTGGCATTACTTGCATATTCATACGAAGTAGTATTAAGAGCTATCTACAAGGGCAGTACGTGACAGAAAAATAATCATTAATCTATTTGAGCAGGAAAGATGCATGAAGCCATGAACTCGAAATCCATTTCATTGAAGAACAATGACCTTCGCATTCAATAAACCAGATTTCACAATGTGAAACTAGTTAAAATCATTGAAGGGAATTGAACTGAAGATACATAGTTGCATACATGGTGATCGTATCCAAGCCAAACTATATACTCATCGGTATAATTGCAGCATCCTCCTCCAAACATATTCAACTAAACTGAAGAAACATTTGAAGATTGAAAAATTAAACATGTAGATTAATGGAAATACTGTAAATCTGGAACCAACGAGATGAATCCTTCAATCAACTGCAAATTCGAAAACACAAGAATTATTTCTTATCTCCAAATTCCAATTAAATCGGTTTCAATAAAAAGTAATGTCGGGGATTTCTAAACGTTCTGATTTTGGGTTGTCAAGTTCAACTGCAAGAATCGGAGTCGGGAAGTGGAGATCCAAGCGGTCTCTCATGTCAACCAAATTGCTTGAGGAAGGTGATCGGAAATTCGGAATGTGAGAGAGGGTCGAATGCGAACGATTAGTTTCGGGAAAACGAGGGTTAATTTGGTTACGGTAAAAACATTGCTATTTTACTGTATTTTCAATATAGTCTGGGTAACGTCTTCTTTATATACATCCATGAACGACTTGAGCGATCAATTATTAGATCCCAAATACCTACAAGGCCACAACTCCGATTCTCATGTTTATGATGTAGGTTTTATATCTACGTGACTACATGTCCACCTTCTTGAAAAGCTTGCATGGCCTTGTTTCTAAACTCTGCTGCTGTCTTAAAGGAACACCTCCATGGACGATGTATTAGGACTGTTAATCAGTCCCGGTTCCTGAAGGAACCGTTAGAACCGAACCAGTTCAGGTCGGTTCAGTCCGGTTCCTATTAGAAAAAAATGTATATATAACTAGAACCGAACCGTTTGAAATTTAAACGGTTCAGTTCGGTTCTGCTTGTGGAAAATCTTCAGGAACCGTTGGCTCTATAAGTTATTATCTTCACCGTTAGATTTCTAGGTTTTAGGGTTACTACGGGAAACATCTTTATAGCATTATTGTTGTATGATAGTTCCAGACCTCGTCTTCTCTTCATCTCCTCCGTTCCCAAATCCAACTTCCCATGATGAAGAGACCCAAGCTCGATTGAGAGTTCGAGACCCATAATTATCTGTTTTCGTCTCCATAAGCAAGCACCCATAATCGATGGAAGTCGACCTCGACCTCGACCCCCAATTCAAGCATCCATAATCGATGGAACCCATAATCAATTCATCCCCATAATCATGAGACCCATTCAATTGAGGTAAGATTCTTCACTGTAATTCGAATTTATTTGTGTTGTTTCCAATTCAAGCACAACTGGAATTGTTATTGTTTCTAATTCAAACTCATTGCTACCGGGTTTTGAATGAATCTATTTGAGTTTCTAGTTCACTTGGGGTTCGAATCAATTTGAGGTTATAACAACATGATTTACTTTACTAATTCGATTAATTTGGGGTTTCTAAATGAATCAATTTAAGTTTTTAATTCATTTGGAGTTCGAATCAATTTAGAGAGGAAGTAGAGTTGGGTAGTAGTATCTCTGATAGTGCTGGTTCTGGTTGAAAAACACAAACTCATTCGAGTATTGTATAAGCTGATGGTGGTGATGCGGGTGATGGTGTTTCTGGGATGAGTTATTGGTTATGCCTCTTATGGTTTTGGTGTTGCATTTCTTGTTACCATTTGACTCTTCTGTCTCTTCCATGGCTTGATTGTGTAGACAACAAGAATGAGAATGAGAAATGAATTAGAGGTTTTGGGCATGTGAGAGAGAAAGAGGTTTGTTTCTGTTTTCTAATAGAACACAAGGGGAAGGTGTGAGTAGTTATTGGCTTATTGCAGAGAGATATTTTTTTGGGGTTTAGCTCCAAAATCCAAAGGTTCTTAATGTCTAGAACTCTAGCTATGAAGCAGGTTTTGATTATGGTGAGTATAATACATAAGCTCACGGTTTCTAGGATCCCAATGTTTTCCTCATGTATTTTCTTATATATGTTACATAGGTAGACTTTAAAGTTTGGATCTAACTCTTGTTCTTTTGTCCAATAAACTTTAGGGACAGAGCTAAATACATACAAGGGGACTTTCGATTCAGACGCGTATTAAGCATGAAGAATGCCAGGAAACTAATGAAGACATTGGTTGAGAAAGAAATGAGGAATCTGAAGAGGTAAAAAAAAAACAATTATTTTTGTTTATTTCTTATGTTATTTTTTTTACTGTAATAAATCTTGTATATATCTATTTTGATCAAGTTAATAGGGTTATTATAGGCTATCCACAAGTGAAGCTTTAGAGGGGCTTCATTGTAGTTGAGATGAATGATTAAATTTGAGATGGTTTATAAATTGCAGGATAAACGATGCAAGAATCAGATGCCCTATTGTACATGACAAAAAACTTCATGTACTTGTCATGGATTTCATAGGTATATGCAACATTTTTTTCCTAATGGATGTATTAATTATTTTCAAACCGTTTGATCATTTGTAGTAACTGCAACATAAGTGTAGTAACTGCATCTTTGATCATTTGGTTTTCAAACCGTTTCCTGTGATCAACTCTAGTCTTCATAAGACACTTCAAAAACTGCTAGTTGGAGTAACATTTGTTCTCATACTTTTTTTTAGGTAAGGTAGGATATGCAGTACCTCTTCTGAACGATGTTGCATTATCAATAGACAAGCTGCGAGAAGGTTACAGGGAGGTGTGTTCCAATATTTGATTACAGTATTACATATTAATGATTATATAAGTAAAATTGTAAACATAATGCTTTGTTGCTAAATTGCTATGCAGTAAAGAAGTTGACTTGGTGGCTGCATAACTTGTATTCATGGAGGCTGGAGAGTGTCACAGTAGTCCACATAACTTGATTTCAATTTACAAGCTTATTTTTAATTTTTATGTTATCTTTTGCAACTTTGTTTTGTTGTTTTGTAATTTGCTATGCTTTCTTGACTATTGATGAGTTTAGTACTATGGTTTGTATATTGCCAATATCATCAAGAAGCATTGATGTTTAATTATTTATACAAAATTTTAGCTACAGAAACCGTTTTGGAACATGAACCGTAATAGAACCGTTTGGTTCGGTTCCTAACGGTTCTTACTCTAAAAAATACAAAAATCGAACCGTTTAAATAACACGGTTCGGTTTACGGTTCCAACTATTTTTGGCGGTTTTGGAACCGTTTACAGCCCTACAATGTATAATCACCTAGAATACATTTGGAAAATCTATTCAATAACAACCCCATGTAATTTCATTGCACATACATTTCAAGTTATACTTCACATCTTCTTGCCAATCCACATATTAACATTTTTATTGAAGTTCATAGAAGCCACGGAGAAATTTTCTTTTAAGTCTTTGAATGATAATTTTCCTGAGCCACTTTGAGGTAAACCTTCTCCCTGTTAGTGTGTCCTATCCTGGACTAACTAAGATATGGAGTTGTATATGCTTTCTGTTAAATAAATTTCAATTGAGTTAACATGTACATGTGAACTTCTACGTACGGTATCTATGAGAAAGTTAACAAAGTTCGACATAGAAGTATACAAGTCTACCTCTCAATCGAAAGAGTCTGCTTGATATATCAATGAAATCATTCTTGTACTGTAGCACGATTAAAATGTCATTGTTGTTTTTTTTTTTCGAAAAGACCATTAAATGAGTTAAGAAAGAATTTGGAGAAAAATAAATTGAGATTTAGTATTATTGCATTTATTTCATTATTTATTTTTTCTTCAAATATTTTTATATACTTTCTACTTAAGTTATGTGAATTTAGACTATTTTAAGTATTTTTAAAATTAATATTAAACATCATTATATATTTTAATCATTAAAATAGTTTAAATATATGTATAAAAATAAATAAATATTTAATAATTTAAAACCGCCTAGGAGGCTGCCTAACCGTCTAGGCGCTAGGAAGTGGCTGTCCGCATACATACCGCCTAGCGCTTTTTAGAACCTTGTTTGTGTTCTTCTCCATATGACTTGCCTGAGAATTCCATGCATCACTATTTTTTAGGGGTTTGGTTATCAAGCCCGTTATTCCCTATACTTGCCTGGCTTTGGATCTGTTGCATTATCAAACACCAAATACCAAATAGATACCCTACCCAAACTGACCCAACCGGAAACCTTCTATTTAAACATTGAGTTTATGACTTTATGTTGTTTAGAACCAAAAAGGGTCACAATGTCACATAGTGCGGTTTGAGGTTGCATAAATCACTCGTACATACTTCAGTAGGTTGAATTCGTAGACTCAAGGATGTCAGTTAGAGTGACTAGCTAACCAACCAGACTAAACCTCACCGATAAGGTACTTAACTGAACTTAAAAATTACGTATTTTCTAGTTAATATTTAGAGATGATCAACTCCATCGACTTGCATAAAAGAATCGAAGAATAAACACTTCAAAATCTAATAAACCAAAAGAACGCATTTTGGTTTGTCACCTCTACTCCACATTCTAAAAACTCAATGTGAACAGAGAGGAGTGTTCATGTTGTGAAACACCTATTGCCCTTCTCTATCACCCTAGAAATCTATCCCTACCGGTCGACGCTACTTCAATCGCCGATTATGAAGTGATCAAGAAAACTCTACCAATCCACGTACCGGCCTATATCCTGTTATTTTCTTCAACAATGGCATGTGAGGCACACACCCCTCGCCTGTAATTGTCTGATGTAACCTCTCTCTCAAATCAAAGAATTCCAATCACATTTGTATACACCTCTCTATCTAGTCCCTATATAAATCTCAATCCAAACTCCCTTGATTTCACATTTTCAATCTCACTCTCTCTCTCTGTTTCAAGTTTCAACCATGGATTCGGAACTACCCGTCGAAATGTACTTCTTCCCCTTCGTCGGCGGCGGCCACCAAATCCCCATGATCGACACCGCCCGCGTCTTCTCCGCCCACGGCGCCAAGTCCACCATCCTCTCCACCACTCTCTCCAACGCCCTCCGCTTCCGCAACTGCATCCACCGCGACCAAACCCTCCACCGCCTCATCACCATTCACGTCCTCGACCTCCCTAACGACGCCGCCAAGTCCACCATCCTCTCCACCACTCTCTCCAACGCCCTCCGCTTCCGCAACTGCATCCACCGCGACCAAACCCTCCACCGCCTCATCACCATTCACGTCCTCGACCTCCCTAACGACGCCGCCCCACCCGACACCTCCATGTCCGCCGCCCCCTTCACCGACACCTCCGCCTTCCAACAACCCCTCAAGCACTTCCTCTCCCAACACCCTCCCGACTGCGTCGTCATCGACATCTTCCACCGCTGGGCCTCTGAGGTCATAGACTCCCTCGGAATCCCGAGAATCGTCTTCAACGGAAATGGGTTCTTCTCCCGCTGCGTCAGGCAGAACGTCGGTCGATTCGGGCCGCATGAGAAAGTGGGTTCTGATTCGGACCCGTTCGTGGTGCCGGGTCTTCCCGATCGGGTCGAACTGACGATGTCCCAGCTCCCCATCTTCGCCAGAAAGAAAAGTGGTGGTGCTGATAAGATTGGGCAGTTGGAAGACAAGAGCTTCGGGATTGTGGTGAACAGCTTCTATGAGTTAGAGTCGAAGTACGTCGATTATTTCAAGAACGACTTGAAGAAAAAAGCGTGGGGGATTGGTCCGGTTTCTCTATGCAACGGAGACGAAGCTGATAAGTCGGAAAGAGGCCAAGCTGCTTCAGTTGACGAGGAGAAACTCAAGTGGTGTTTGAATTGGTTGGAATCGAAGGAACCCAACTCGGTTGTGTACATTAGTTTCGGAAGCTTGGTTCGATTGTCTTATAAGCAGCTGATCGAGATCGGGCATGGTCTTGAGAATTCGACGGTTTGTTTTGTGTGGGTTATTGGGAAAGTGTTTGTATCAGAGAATGAGAGTTATGAAGATGAAGAAAATTGGCTAGTGGGTTTTGAGAAGAGAATGAGGGAGATTGGAAGAGGGGTTGTGTTAAGGGGCTGGGCGCCTCAGATTTTAATGCTGGAGCATAAGTCTGTTGGTGGATTTGTGAGTCACTGCGGGTGGAACTCGACATTGGAGAGCGTCTGCGCCGGTGTGCCGATGGTTACGTGGCCGCTCTCGGCGGAGCAGTTTTCGAATGAGAAGCTGATTACTGATTTGTTGGGGATTGGTGTGCAGGTTGGGAGCAGAGAATGGGCGTCGTGGAATATGGAGAGGAAGGAAGTGATTGGGAGAGAGAAGGTGGAGGCGGCGGTGAGGAGGGTGGTGGGTGGTGGTGATGAGGCGGTGGAGATGAGGAAGAGGGCAAGCGATCTATTGGAGAAGGCAAAGAGAGCTGTTGAAGAAGGCGGGTCATCATATGAAGAAGTAGATGCTTTGATTTCAGAGCTCAAGTCACTGAAGCAGAACTAGTCGGGGATCTGCTTTGCTTTTTCATTTGAAATATTTCTCTATTTTGGTCGATGGTTTAATGGCAGAGTTGTACACTCTTGGGCTCTTGGCTTGGGCAAGTATAATTCAAGTCTTGGAGAGTTGGACAACAAGTACCACAAAATCGTACAAGTCTCATCTGCACTGACTGCACATATATGTTTTTTTTCTTTATCGGTATATGTCAAATAAAATGAAAATGCACTAAGGTACGGATTTATTTATTATAGATCTGATGCATGTTATCTCACATCCGACAATTAATAATGTATATTATTTTTTAGACCATACTCATAAAATAATATCGACCGTCGGATGTAAGATGTATAATATAAATCAATATACATTAGAATTTTCCCTAAAGTACCAGACTACCAATGTATATCGATAAGGTCTCCTGGTTCAGAATATCGGTGGTCGCAAGACGAACGTGTTACTAATATACTGATTGTTGGATGTCCAAACACTTAGAATTTGACAAGTTGAGAATAATGTCAACATGACCAAGTATTATTTTTGAGAATGCAAGAACTCTTTATAAGCACATCAAATCATAAACACAAAAATCAAGTGGTGTATCATTTGTGGTTGATAGTGTTGGAGCCGTCGGTCTGAAGAGTCCATACCATGATATTACATGAATGCATGATAAAATCGAGCTTGAACACGTTATTTATGAGTAATTCTAATTAAACGCGCTACTTGACAATTAGAGCAATAATCTAATGTCCGAATGAAATCTTCTTAAAAAGCAAAGCGTAAGAGCAAGAAATAAAAACACTATTTTCCACCTAAATTAAACCATATTGAAAAGAACGAGAAGACTAACATACACCACAGTGACCACACATCGATCTTGCATAAAGAAGAAGATCGAAGACTATCATGCCTACATTTTATAGAAAAAAAAGAAGAGAAGACTACCGATCATATATAATTGTTGCCTTAGTAAGAAAAGTCTACGGTCCACTAAACAGTGATATATTACATATATAATTTAATAAGTCGAATTATAAATAATTATAAATTAAAAACGAAGAACACGAAAAGAATTCAACCAAAATACCGAACGATTGGTGATGGAAGAACTAGTCGAGACGTGTGTGATACCACAATGTCCTTAAGACGTTTACGCCTCCTCTACCGGTGCAAGGATGCTTGGCGCTTGTCTCCCAGGATATAACGACTAAACGATTCTAGGAAGTTGCACTACTAACTAGAACCTTCAACGAACTCGAAAGGTACCTCTTTCTATCACCAGAGAAAAGCTAAGAATTTTGAGAGTGGGAGATGATTGTGTTTCGAATGGGATGATTTTACAATGAAAAGATGGTGGCTATTTATACTGTGAGGATTTGCAATCAGCAATTAATAAGATGGCTGTTATATGAGTTACATATGTTACAAACATTTATTTCAATTCTGTTATAATTCTCCATAACACACAATAACTCAGTTGTTACAAAAGAAGAATTTGAACAGTCAAGAGAATTTGAAAAGTCAAAACCGAATTTTCAGAAATGCAAAAAGAATCTGCTTTCCGACCCTCAATTCGGTGTTGCATTCGTATTCGCAGGTCGCACGGGCATACACGAGTTCCCCTTGTGACCTAGGATTTGCACCCCTGCGCGTACGCGAGAGGGTATAAGGGGGCTTACACATTTTACAATCCATATACAATGGATTCTATATAAAGTCTTTTCAACACTTCTCTTTTCCAATGTGGGACAAATACATTTCCCTCATTCTAATTAGCCATCTTTGAGTGACAATTTCTTATTCACCCACAAACCAAATTACACAAACAAACATATGATCTTGTAGCCCTCATTATGGAGAACTCAAATCTATGTTCATCTTTGATTAATTATAAATTTAACTTAATTTAATTAATCAATTAAAATTTAGTTTTAAATGGTTTTTCCAACCATTTTCCAACAGAACACACTGCTGTCTTTTCGAAGTGTCTATATATCTTTCTCATTCCTGTCAATCTATATATCTTTCTCATTCCTGTCAATCTATATACGCCTCTTTTCTATATATGATCGGATGATCCTATCACACCTTATCCCTTCGTCATCCCAACTCGTTATCATTTCTTCGTCAAGGCTAACATTGTCATTATTTGAGACTCTGAGCTGAGTACATTAAAACCCCATGGAAACAAAATCATGTCAACAGCTTCATATTTTGTTTCTTCCATATATGGCTCGCGGCCACAGCATACCCATTAATTTTTGATTTAAGCATACCCATTATAGGCATAGCCAAATTGTTTTCTTTTCATGGTGCAAGATGCACCATAGTAACCACTCCACTCAATGCACCCTCCTTCTCCAAAGCAATCCAAGGAGGTAGAATATATTGAACTTGTTCTCATCAAGTTCCCATCAACTGAAGCTGGGTTGCCTCATGACTGCGAAAGCGCCGACGTGATTACAGCACAAGACATGGTGGATAAGTTTGTCAAACCCACCAGTTTACTTGAACCAGAGCTTGAGCAAATCTTAAACGAACATCGTCCTCATTGCCTTGTTGGTGTGCTTTCTTTCCGTTTGCTACGGACGTTGCTGCCAAGTTTGGAATCCCTAGGATGTATTTTTATGGAACGGGATTCTTCCCCCTGTGTGCTACAATGAGTGTGATGATGTATCAACCTCACTCAAAGTTGTCCTCCGATTCAGATTCTTTTGTGATTCCTAATCTCCCTGATGAGATCAAGATGACTACAAGCCAATTACCAGTTTTTCCGGCGGCCGATCCTAATCTAGATGGTGAGTCAGAATTCATCAAGATGCTCAAAGCATCCATAGAGAGCGAAGAAAGGAGCCACGGGGTAATTGTTAACCGTTTTTATGAACTAGAACCAGCTTATGCAGATCATTACAGGAAGGTGTTTAATTGGGAGGAAAGCATGGCATATCGGTCATGTTTCTTTATGCAACAAGACAACAGAAGATGATAAAGCAGAGAGGGGATCTGTAGAGAACTATACTGCTTAGAAACATGAGTGCTTGAGATGGCTTGATTCAAAGAAACCGCATTCGGTTGTTTATGTATCATTCGGAAGCATGATCCGTTTTGCTGACTGTCAGCTGCTAGAAATTGCATTAGGCCTTGAGGCTTCTGGACAGGACTGTTGGGAAAATGGTTAATAAACCATTTAAAATCAAATTATAATTGATTAATTTAATTAAGTTAAACTTATAATTAATCAAATATGAACATAGATTTGAGTTCTCCATAATGAGGACTACAAGATCATATGTTTGTTTGTGTAATTTAGTTTGTGGGTGAATAAGAAATTGTCACTCAAAGATGACTACTTAGAATGAGGGAAAAATGTTTGTCCCACATTGGAAAAGAGAAGTGTTGAAAAGACTTTATATAAAATCCATTGTATATGGATTGTAAAGTGTGTAAGTCTTTTTATACCCTCTCGCGCATGCGCAGGGGTGCAAATCCCATGTCACAAGGGAAACATCCCTAATTTGAACATGTCTATTTGTTTATGTGATGGTTATAATGCATTTCTTTGCTAATACAATGCAATATCCCTAATTTTTAGGTTCGAATTGTATGAATTCTTGAAAATTATTAAATTTGAAAAATTGAATAAATCGTATTTTTCACTTTCTCGACGATGTCAAGACGAAACGGAACCGTGTTCGGAAATTTAAATTGGAAAAAACGTTACGTTTTGTGACTTGAGAATTGACTTCTATTTTTGTCGTTCGTTTCCGAAAACTTCTTTCACAAACGTTGTAGAGCTCGTCGATACGAGTTCATGGATAGATCACGCACCTTAATCGGATGTCGTATATGGAAGTTATCGTCGACGGAAATTGGTTTCCGATTTTAGAAAAAGTATAAAAGGGGTTTATAGGAAACTAGGGTTTCCTAAAACAAAAACCCTTCTCTCTCTCTCTCCCCCGCAGCCTTCCCTCACCCTCTCGACCCCGACCCCCTCTCAAAAAAATCTCATCCGGCGATCTCGCCTCACCGCCGACCCCAAAGGCACCGCACGGTCCTTAGCACCAAACCATGGGCTTGACACGCTACCTCACACCGCATCGGAGCTCGACCGGCGATTCGAAGATTTTGCAAAAACCCGTCGTCGTCCAAGCTCCTTCTCCGGCGACGCCAGAGCATGGGGCTGGCTCATCCTCGCCGATCCTCACCACCGGTGCGACCTGCAAGCCATTGGGAGCTCAAATCGCGCTGCCACCTCACCCTCCACGAGTTTGATCGTCGTCGACATTCAAGCTTCTCCGGCAACTTCCTGGCAGTTTTAGGGTTCAATATAGCTATGGAAATATTTTAAATCGTTTGATGTACATATTGTGTGAAGATTGTGGTTATTTGTGGAGTTTTGGAGGAGGAGGGAGAGCTCGTGCCGCCACCTAGGGCGGCGCGTGAGGGCAAGTGGAGTGGTGCAAGAGGCGACATTAGGCCGTGGAGGGGAGGAGGATAGGAGGAGAGGAAAAGAGTGGGTTTTGGGTGGCGGTGGGCAAGTCACGTGCGGCTGCCGGATGGTGGAGCGTGAACCGCACGCGCCGCCACGTATGGCGGCGAGTGAACAGTGATTCCGAATAGTAAATTTTTGAACAAGTAATTTTTATACAGTAAAAATGTAAAACTAATTTCTGTACAGTAATTTGTAAAAGTGATTTCTGAACAGTAATTATAAAAGTAAATTTTTGAATAGTATATCAATGATTAGTATTTACCTGAATAGTAATTACAATGAAACAGTACATTGGTGTACAGTAATACGTAAACAGTATTTACAAGAACAGTAATGCGTGAACAACATTTACATGAACAATAATGCTTGAACATTATTTACATGAACAGTAATTACGTAAAACCGTAATTTGTTGAACAATAAACAACAGTATTGATTCGGCATCTGAGGTTTTACGTAACGTTTCTAACCACTTTATTATACAACTAAGTGATCGTCAAAACAAGTGAAAGATTTGCTTTCGGTATTGTGGAAATTACGCTCAGGAAAATAAGGTGAGTAAATCTCACTATGACGAGTCTTCCCTTGGCGGTGATTCATATTTATGTTTTATTTAAAAGACCGAACTATGACATGTATATGATAGTGTGTTGTGTATGTGTATAAATGGTAAATACGATACATATATATGGGTTGCTATATTATATACTGTCACATTCTTATTTCCAAATGAGTTTTATTATAGCACCAATATTTATTTTATTTGAGTAAGAATCGCCTGGCTGTTGTACGATAACATGTGAGGATTGTATTGTACGTGGTTTTAACTTTGAGTCATGTTAAAACGTTTTTTTGTCTTCGGACGTGTTGGCAATATCGGAACCAAGCCTTGGCCGGGTGACAGTTACGATTCAGTTAGAGCTAGTTTGTCTGCCGGTGTACTGCAGGAGGGGTAACAGATGGGTTACCTGGGTCTCATGAGTACCCATATTTTTGTGATATTGGGTAACATATGGGTTGCCCAGTATCAGACGGCGTACTGCATGAGGGGTAACAAATAAGTACCTGGGTCTCATGAGTACCCGGATCTCATAAGTACCCGTATTATAAATGTAATTTGGGTAAACAAATGGGTTGCCCAATGTCTCATGAGTACACATATTTCAGATATTATTGGACATCCAGATAGGCCGTCTTGTGTCTTATGAGTGCATTTTTATTTAAATGTCATTTGAATCATCTTTTGTTTACTATGTGTGCTATACTGTTGATTTACTCATACGAGCTGCAAAGCTTACCGGGTTTGTGTTTACAATCCTGGTGCACCTATTCGATGGTGTAGGGGATAGTTCTGCAAGTGTGGATTAACATAATTGGAGGGCTACTCTGAATATTTCGAAGTTTATTATTTCTATTTGTAGTGAGGATTGTGAGGATTTTACATTTCTATTTGTTATAATGCTTGAATTATAAACTGGGTTTGTAATAATTAAATCGACTGAGATGTACTATGAACTCAGTTATGATACGCTGTGACTATAAGATGATTTCAATATTTTTGAGATTATTTTAGAGTTTTTCATGGCTTCGTTTTCGAATTTATTACTTGAAATTTTGGGTTGTAACACCCAATTTCGTAAGAAAAAAGTGGTGTGTGATTGATTCGATGATTGTGTGTATGTTGAAAGTTCGGAAGAAGAAACAATCATGACATGTTTGGCTGCACTAAAATTGTGAGTCCAAAAATTGCAAGTTGCCCATTTACTATCTAACATTTGGTGAGTGTGGAGAATCGCATTATACTGTTCACAAAGGACAAAATTGTCTGAAAATTTTAGAGGGGGGTAAATGAGAGAGAGCAGAAGTGAGCAGTAAGGGAAAAAACGTCTGCGAACTATAGAAAGCAAGTTTAACAGCCGCCTCACTCATAAGAAAAATCTTATCTTTCCCCTTATGCTCTTTCTCAATTCGGTTAATCTCTTGATTCTCTTCTTCTGGAAACTCTCCGACGATCATTCACAGGATCTGGGTTCCCTTATTCGGTATGCCTTCAGAACTTAATTAGAATTGTTCATTTTTCTTTTGTTTCATTTGGTTATGATCCTCTATTGGGTTTGCCATCAACGAACTCAACTTTGTTGGGTATTGGACCACTATTTTTGACCTTAAAACACCATATATATGCATTTGATAATATTACGTTGGACATCTATTGAAAGGATAAACGAATCCAAAACGAATACATGATTTCAGTAGTACTTATATACATAGTTAGCTCTAAGTGGGTTATGATGGGTTATGATTTTGGAGATAACATTTATGTTGGTGTTAGAAATCAATGGGTCATGAGTTAGTGTTTACTTGATATTCATTACTACGAATCACCAACTTTTATATATATTATGGATCAATTACTTATATATCAATTTAAATACATCTCTTATCCAATCATTAATCAAGTTATCATTATTAAAGTCTCAAATGACAAAGTTCCCAATCATATATGAACAACACCTACAACTTTTCAAAAAAAAAAAAATGAACAACACGTATTGATAAAAGTTCTATATTAGTCCACCTTTAAATCTTTATTTTGCACATAGTTATATATCACCTACTTATATATATCAATTTGAATGCATCTCCCTATCCTATCTTTAATCAAGTTATCATTGTTAAAGTCTCAAATGGCAAAGTTCTCAATCATGTATGAACAACACCTATTGATAAAGTTCTATATTTATTTTTTTGGAAGAATAAAGTTCTATATTAGTCCACCCTTAAATCTTTCTTTTGCACATAGTTAGAGGTTCTCAAGCTAGGAAGTAGGGTTTTCGATTGCTAATTATGATTTTTGTGCTTCAGACGTTGATTTCAATCAATGAGTTAAGACAATTAATTAAATTCTCGGGGTAAGTTGAGGTATTCTTTTATCTGATCAGTCTTCATTACCTCTGAACACTTTCAATTTATGTAATTTCTATTTGCTGTTATATGTAGATATTTGTACATGTACTATGTTATAGATTTGGGCTATAGCTAGCATGTTCTGATTGTAATATGTTTATGTTAGAGTAGCTTTTGCTTGTGTTAAAGATTAGAGAATGAGATTTACTTCTTATTGTTTGATCATTATTAACTTCATTTATTCTGATTGATTCTCAAATTGATGTATTTCAGTACTCTACTTCTCTTCTTAATTATCATTGATCTCCAGTTCGGCGATTTTACAAGTATGGTTCATGTTCTCAAATTTCATTCTTTTTTGGTAGTTACACAACGTAATTGGATCTTTTGTGGCTGAGTTTCTTGGTTAAAAAATTTTTGCAGCCAATTTCGTGTTGTTGATCAATAGAGGAGTTAGCTGCATATATATTTTACACATGTAAATTTGTTTAAGCATTAATGCCATTCCATATTGGTTGTGCGTACGTGGAGAATTATAGTGTTGAAGCTCTTTTTGGCTATTTATAATTGTAAAGTAGATTGACAAATAAGAGGAACAGAGTGGAAATTAGAGATAATGCTAGCATATATTGCAGCACTATTGCCTATTGTAGATTTGTTAAGGGTAAATTCCTCATATGGTACCTAATGTTTGGCTACTTGGACAATTTGGTACCTAATGTATGAAAGCGGACAATTTGGTACCTAAAGTTCTCAAATTTAGGCAATTTTGGTACTTATGTCAATTTTGACCATATTTTCAGGGTTATTTCCGTCATCTTATCTCAACTATACTTCATTTTTTTATAATACCTCCAAATTGCCTCTAAGTTATCACTAAAAATTTGATAACCCATCCACTTAGTATCTGTGATGATTTACGTATATAAGTTTTCATAATGTAGCTATCAATCTAAATTAATTTTAATTATAAGTAATTAAAATTTTTTTTGATAAAATTTACAATTGCATAAAGGCAATTTATTTCCTTTGTAAAATATAATTAGGATACAATAAGTATATTAAGAAAAAAAATTATTTTCGATATATGCGAAGTAGATGCTAAGTGGAGTAGATATATCAATTTAATTATCTCTAAAGAGAGGAAAATATAGAAAGAAATGAAGAAAAATGTGAATTTAATGAATTTAGGACTAGAATGACGGAAATAACCCTGAAAATATGGTCAAAATTGATAGAGGTACCAAAAATGGCCTAAATTTGAGAACTTTAGGTACCAAATTGTCCGCTTTCATACATCAGGTACCAAATTGTCCAAGTAGCCAAACATCAAGTACCATAGGAGGAATTTACCAATTTGTTAAATGTGCATGTCTGATTTGCTAATTATGACTTGGTTTCTTTCTTTAATTACTTTTGTTTTGCGGTGTGACTGACTTTGATAAATACTTGGCCTCAACTACTATGCATTGTAATGTGGTTGATATAGCAATCATTTTCTAACATTTACATAAGCGATCTCTTCTCAATATTATATATTGTGCAATAGACATTATATAATTAATGCTATAATAGCGTATATTTAAGTTATTGCAGTTAAAAAGCTCGTAGTTGGATTTTGGGTTGGGTTGGGTCGACCGGTCCATCTTTAGGTGTGCACCGATTGGCTCGTCCCTTCTACCGGCGATACGCTCCTAGCTTTATTTGGTCGGTGCTGTTATTTTTCAGAAATTAGAGTGCTCAAAGCAAGCTTACGCTCTAGATACATTAGCATGAGATAATATCATAGGATTTCAATCATATTTTGTTGGCCTTCGGGATCAGAGTAATGAACAGGGACAGTCGGGGGCATTCATATTTCATAGTCAGAGGTGAAATTCTTGGATTTATAAAAGACAAACAACTACGAAAGCATTTGCCAAGAATATTTTCATTAATCAAGAACGAAAGTTGGGGGCTCGAAGACAATTAAATACCGTCCTAGTTTCAACCATAAACGATGTCAACCAGGAATCGGCGGATGTTACTTTTAGAATTTCGCCGACATCTTATGAGAAATTAAAATTATTAGGTTTCGGGGGACTAGGACTCCCACTTATGATACGATAAAACAACTTTGTATATTTATAGAAACAACTGTTGTTTAGGATATGAAATTGGCGTTTATGACTTTTTACCCTCTCTTTCTAATGTTTATCTAACACTACGTCACAATATAATACATGCCGCAGCAACGTGCGGGCAACATCTCTAGTGTAGCAAATTTAGTTCGATGGTTACACATAATACTGTGGCCTAGGCATTTATATATATTTATAGTATGACTTATTTTCGAAACCTAAAGAACTAGAGGACAAATTAGACCTCAAAAATCAAGATTCAAGGAAATAAATTGACAAACTAATTTGCGTGCTGAAAAATTTGCACCATGCAAATGTGCTTTTGAATTATTGTATACGTACGTCTTCTTCCAAGAACTTTCAATGGAGGAAGAACCCACACAGTTTGAAAATTATAGTTTTATCCGAATAGTGGGCCAGTTTCAAGCTACATTTTATTGACCTCTTCCGGCCGCTCACCTCCGACGACCGACTGATAAACCATTCCACCTTCTATCTACATGTACAACTTTCTTTATATTATTTTTAGGAAAATTATAGATACCGGCCACGCGATCATCAGTTTTCACATCAATGGTGACATGGTGCTTAATTCGTTTATTGTTAATAATAAAAAATAAGTCTCATCACTGAGTCCGCGGATTAAGTGGGTCAATAGAGGCCCCACAAGCCTGATAGGCCTAAAACTCAGCCTGATCCGGTCCGTATAAAAGCCTTAGGGGTGAGAAATCCGGTCCACCGAAAGCCAGTCGAGCCCGGCCCGTGAAATTTCGCAAATATATGATATATAGTCATATTACTTATATACCAATAATATCATTGTTGATGCATGATGAAATAACTGTATCTTTATTAAAAGACCATATATAAAGATTAACCACAATCTCGTAGAATTTGGAGTCATAATCTATTACAAGATATGCAAATATATCTCTAATAGGAAACCTAATAACGCTAAGACACACAAGGGTATAATAATAATTCTCTCAGAACACTCCCCCTTGTGTCGCATGCCTAGGTTGCATGGTGCACACATCGTTGCCTTTGTAAAAACCTTGTCAAGCAAAAATAAAAACCTCTTAGGTGAAAACAAAAAACTTAAACGAAGAGAAAAAGAGCACAACACACCGTCTAAATTTGATAGCATTATGTGAGATAAACTCCTCCTAAAGAGTACGAAACAACTCCCTCCGATTAGTGTCATAATCATGGAGAACAAAGAACAACGTATACAACGTTCATTACATGTTTCTCAAACGTAGTATTTGAAAAATGATTAATCATTAATCTAGTCATACATCCTTAGATCATACATGCTATACTTAGCCAAACTTTGATCTTAGGAAACAAGAATGCATATAAACTCAAAACAAGAGTTTGCAATGAAAATCAGATTCTCGGGTAGAATGACATTCACTCACTTAAATGACCATAACTTATTCATCACAATAGGTATTAGTGAACTGTAAAATGTTCTGGAAATTAAACACCCATGGCTTTCCAATGACATAAAGCTCACAACCTAACTCGACCGGAGCCGTTCATAGTGCTCTGTCGAAGTTTACTGATTTGCAAATTCCTAGACAGAACTGTCATACTTTACTAAAACGGTCATAACTCACTCAATACGATAGCTATGAACAAATGGTTGGGTCCTTGTAAAGTAGACACATAGACCTTTGCAACGATATTAATTTCACATAATTGTATTGAGTGAGCTGTCCAATAAGTCTCGTTGAAGTTGACATATGAAATTGGATAGATTCTGATTTGTCACATTCAATGTGGCTTTCACAAAGGAATGTAGGAATGGATCAAGGAAGGACTAATTTTGGTCTGAGGCAGAACCGTACACATTCTCGATGCTGCCAATGCCAACTACTACACCAAGGCGTACGTTGATGTTGCTAGAGTTGTTGGCGACGTTGATGTGGATATGATTTGTGTTGGTTCACTAAGTGTAGAATTAAATTCATGTCAAAAGAACAATTCATGTCTAATGACGATGCATAGGCACATAGTTAATCACATCATAATGAAAGCAATAGTGTCCCAACAACACTAACATACATGAATCTATAGCTAATTGAAACTCATCATCATCTTTACTTAGACGTAATAGAGAATCTAGAATTAGCTTTCATATGAACACTTATGGGTATAAGTTCTTGCAACCGATTGTACTATGTTTTCTCGAACGTCCAATCTGACTGTCTAAGCTCTCCGTGGTCTAGAGACATTTAATTATGCAATTAAGGTCTTATGGGAACTTTAATATTTGTGTCAAGATCTCTTTACAAATATGCAATGACCACGATCATATGCTGCAAATCAATTTTCATGGACACTACTATTGATCAAGTAGCGGAAAACAATTATGTCCATAACAAGATAATAGAACTCAATGTATTCAATACTAGGATGATGAGACAATCTTTGCGCCATAAGTTTGGCAAATATTGCATGACTTCATCTTTCTCATTACACTTACGAACGATGACTAACATAAAAAGTCTAGTTCAGCTTGTATTGATTCTTTCTACTTCGGCCATGTTGCTCATCATTGATTCTTTACAACGAAATAAGAGTATAAGCGAATACATCATCAATCATGTGAGATCAATCTATTAATACACGCGCGTGCTTATACGATCAATTGAAAAATTTCTTTTATTCTCAAACATAAACAAAATGAGTCTGTAGCGTCACACAAAAAATTAGTTGAGAAACATGTTCACAGAATATCTCTTGATGATGGACGAAATACTTTTGCCTAGTGCCTACGGACCTTGCTTCTTTTTAGTTTTTGATTCCAGAGAATAATGGTCTCCCCCACATCTAGGTAGGAGCCAAGGCCGAAGCTATGACCTTTACTAGTTGATAGAGCGTTTTGTTAGAACGTCTATAAAATACCTTGAAAAACATCATCATTAGTATAGAATAAGCAGGGATCGTTCAGTCCGGGGAATCAAAAGGGCCTCAACACTTATCATGTTATTGGGGGATTTGGGTTTGGATTCTATAACTACTACTTAAAATAAATCCTAAATTACTTATATACAATTGATCAACCATTCATCACATAACCAAAACACGAATTCTACTCAAGAAACATGTATGACACACATAAAACAACATATAGGCAGCAAGTATTTCGATTCTTTATAAGTCCATTTCAATTCCAATTCTAATTAGAGTCCGAAGCGGTTCATCTAATCGTTAAGACTTCTTAATTATTTAGAATCAATGAAGCGTTCAATCCTAAACATATGCTAAAAAGAGTTCAACATAACGAAGCGTACTAGTTAAACAACAAAGTAGCACATAAGCACAATAAGTCGAATTGGAAACATGTAAGCAAACATGGCGTCACTCATCTTGATTAAACATGCAAATTCCTAGAACTATCACAACCCTAAACAAGTATCAATAATTGAAACACGAAGTGCATATTCAATCAAAGAACACTTTGGTGAATAAAATCGCAACCCTAGGAGAACCATGACCTTGGCTTCCTCAAGCATTGATTTAGATGCACAAATTCAAGGAATAAATTGAAATAAAACATAAATAGAAATCGAAAACCTACTGCCCATAGACACACGGCATACACACATATTTCATGAGTTCATGCAATCAAAACATAAAACCAAAGAAGTCTGAATTTATGTTCTTCATATATGAAACCGAAAATAACATCCAATGATTCATACAATGAATTCGAAATTTGCAGAAAATAAAAAGAAAGATTACATGCCATGGATGAATCACACATTAGAAACATTCTAGGATGAAGCAAGGATGAATTCGAATTGGTGGAGGAGGAAGATGAGCACGGCTTGGTGATGATGGATGAAGGTTTTTTGCTTGAATTTTCTAGATGTTTTTGGGCAGCAATTCGGTTTTGTTTGTGAGAGAATGGAGATGCATTTTATGAAGAGAGGCCGTGCCTTATATAGAGGAAGGAGGAAGAGAGGGGCTGTTAGGGTTTTTGATTGGCTGATCCTCTATTTCTTTTTTTTTCTTTTGTTTCCTTCTTTTCTTCCTCTTTCCTTTTAATTGCTGGATGAACCTTTCCTCCTTTGAGGCTGCATACTTCTTCTTTTTCATCCCATTCAGAAACTAAATTACTTTTTTCCTTTTTCTCCTTTTGTTTCCTTCTTCTCCTCTTTTTTTCCTTAATTTCCAAGCCATTATCTCTCATTTAATTCTGAAAATAAAGAAAGAAAATAATAAATATAAATCACAAATGTTACATAAATGTCGAATAATAAAAATCATAACCCAACTAGGTTTCCTAGTTTGATAAGGAATACTACTCTATGTACTCTCGACAATATCTGCATTTACACCCGTTTTAGCACTAAAAGCAACTAACGCCACCAAAGACTGCTAACTCGACTCAATGACTCAACACTACTACAATAATAAGGGCCAAATAAAGTACAAATGGAGGTAAAAACATGTTAAGAACGTCGCACAAAGTGCTCCTATCAACTACCACACACTTGGCTTTTGCTAGACCCTTAGCAAAACAAAACAAAACTATACAAAACACTATTTCTCCTAAATGATTGCCTCAGAATCTCAAAACACATAGCTTTCAAGTTAAGCATTTGAATGTAAGTACATAAATTCCAAGTTTCATAAGCATGCTTCATAGTATGAATAAGTAAGAAATGAGACAATAGGCACATAACATGTTTAGTCAATCCAATCCTCCTCAGAAGGTATACTCTCTTCTTTTCACTCAGATTCATGGTTATGATTCACACACAAGTATATGCAAGAGAAATGATAATAAAGCATCAAATAGCTTGCATATTTCATCAAATGAAGGCACTTTGTGAATAACAAAAGGAAAACCTCATTTAACAACTAAGTGAACAAATGGACCAAAACCATATGCTCAACTCTTGTGATCATCTCCACAAAACCAAGTTTTGCTCATTTTAAGAATCATTAAGATCATTAGATAATGGTGAATGTATAGGCTTAGCTAAAGGCATGGAATATCAAGGAATCACAAAGGTAATCCTGTAGACTTAGCAAAATAATCACCATCCTTATACCACTACACACCATCAAGGGCCAAAAATAACAAGTTGGGCCTAATCATCATTTCTACCACAAAGTGAACATGGACAAAGGTCAAATACACATTTTTAGACCTTTAATTACAACTCAACTCCAAATCACAAATGGAAGACAACATCTTTTCTTTCCTTTTTCTTGTATTGTCGAATTTATCTTTTTTTTTCATCTTTTTTTTTCGGCATGCTTAAAAGCTTGTTCATATTTTTTCTCATGTCTTCCACCCCATACTTATTTCACGCATCATCACAACATCATCTCAAAAATAGTTCTGCCAAGTCTATAGGACAAGGTAGAGGTAACTATACTAAGCATGGAGATAACATATGTGATGAAGAAAATGCTCAATGTAGGCTCAAATGGGGTTCAACTAAAGGGGTCCCAAACATGGCACATATAGAGATACATGGATGTTTGGCTAAAGTGGTGGTAATCCTAGAAATGATCCATAAATCCCTTTCAAAATCAGAGCATTTTATGACTTAAAAGTTTCAACAATCACAAAAGTGAGTTCTAGTAAATTCTAGAGTCCATTAAAAGCTATGGCACATAGTCATTGAATATGCCAAGAATAATGAGGTTCACAAAACAACCACGAAATTTCATATTATCACTCAAGAAGAAAGCATATATAGGCTCGAAAACTCATAGGTTGTTATGGACTTAAACTAACCAAACATGTATGTCATATTACATTCAATCAACTCTCACATGTTCATACCAAATCCACATTATCAATGAAACTTACAATTCAATTCTTATGAAATGCAGAACCATCATCTATGCATTTTAGAGATATAATCATCCTAGACTTTAGGGGCATCCTAAGACTCAAAACAACACATTTTTTTCGATTTGTTTTTTGATTTTTTTTGATTTTTTCTTTCTTTTTTCGTTTATATCATGAAATCAAAGCAAAAATTAGCAAACAATGATCATGCAACCCTACCCCACACTTAGAAAATTACATTGTCCTCAATGTAAGCTCAATAATCAGAATGTAATTCATAAGTATATACTAAGATCACATATCAACACATATACAATTCAACAATAAGATTGAAGGGATTAGAAAATGCAAACTCACGTAGACGACTCCTCCACAGGTACGGTTGAAATGGGTTACCTCCCATGTAGCGCTTAACTTTTATAGTCCTTTAGCCTAGACTCTTCACTTCTTTTTAAGTTGTAGGCGACGCCACTTGGAGTTGTACACCTCCAAGTTTGTGCCTCTTTGACTATCAGAATTCAATGTATGTTCACTCCACTCTTAAACTACATCGCATCAAGAGAAAGAACGTTAGAAGAGTGAACATGGGAACTCA
The DNA here is from genome assembly GCF_933775445.1 of Argentina anserina. Classification (NCBI taxonomy): domain Eukaryota; kingdom Viridiplantae; phylum Streptophyta; class Magnoliopsida; order Rosales; family Rosaceae; genus Argentina; species Argentina anserina. The sequence continues at coordinate 3,371,232 of NC_065873.1, read as the reverse complement.
AAGAATAAGTTAGTATAATGTTAATGATTAAGTAAAAGTTAGTATGAGTTAAATTAAATGCAAATCATGAATCAAAAGTTAGAGTGTGGTGGAACTCTGCTTCTTGCAACACTTGTCGTCATTTCCAAGTCATTGAGAGCTTCAATCAACTGTTAACAATAGATTTCTCCAACTCTTTATTAAAATCCCCATATGGCAACGAAGGTATACAAAGATACACACAATGTTAGCGATTAAGTATAAAATGAAATAAAAGAAATGTTAGCAATTGAATACAAATATAGTTAAACTTAAGGACAATGTTTTTTCTTTTTGTTTCGAAATCTACAAGTGTATAAGTAATACTAAGTCTAATTGATTTTATTCACATACAATCCTAAAAATTAAAGTATGTGGAGCAGAGGAGCTAACTGTGCAATGGACTGAAACAGCCCCAGGTAAGGGTCTTGCTTTATCCGATATACCTTAAAAATTAGAATATCATTTTCTTTTGAAACTATATACATCTATTTATACAAAGTTATTTTCTAAGTTATAAAGCGAGGTGGACGTGCGGCCTAAGTACGTCGTCTAGACACAAACTCATTCATTTGTTTCAGAAGGCTGGATAACTAGAATAAGAGATAGTCACAAGGCATGACTCATTTGTTGGACACCATGGGGGCCACAACCTCGAAAGGATGTTTTCCCAATTGACTCCATCATCGAGATGTATGTCAGTCTATGGGCCTCTGAGATCCAATTTTATAAACTTTGAACCATGGTAATGAAAATAGCAAGCCCCTTACTCAGCTCGGAATAACTTTGTGTGTTAGACTGCTCGCAAAGTGTTAATAAAAGCCGCCCTCAACCCCAAGTGACATTTGCAAGGTACAAATGGATGGTTAAGGCTAATATTAACAAAATGGACTTTACCTATTCTGTTCACCTTATAACTTACAATAAACTAAGCATAAATAAACATTTAGCTTCCTTAAAAAAAAACATTAACTATGTGTAACAAGTTTTCTATAGGCATACTACTACAACAATATAACAAATAACAACTTAATATACACAATAAAAATTTTCGTTCTATACAAGTTTTTTTTTTCGGAGTTACTGTTCACAGAAGAACTATTTACAATTACTATTCACAGAAACAAAATACAATTATACAATTCAAAATATAACACAATAGTAACACTTCAAAGCATTGAGAATTAATCAATTCCCCGACAACGACGCCAAAATGATAGAGTGTTTTGTTAGAACGTCTATAAAATACCCTGAAAAACATCATCGTTAGTATAAAATAAGCAGGGATCGTTCTGTCCGGGGAATGAAAAGGGCCTCAACACTTATCATGTTATTGGGGGATTTGGGTTTGGATTCTATAACTACTACTTAAAATAAATCCTAAATTACTTATATATAATTGATCAACCATTCACCACATAACCAAAACACGAATTCTACTCAAGAAACATGTATGACACGCATAGAACAACATATAGGCATCAAATATTTCGATTCTTTATAAGTCCATTTCAATTCCAATTCTAATTAGAGTCCGAAGCGGTTCATCTAATCGTTAAGACTTATTAATTATTTAGAATGAACGAAGCGTTCAATCCTAAACATATGCTAAAAAGAGTTCAACATAACGAAGCGTACTAGTTAAACAACAAAGTAGCACATAAGCACAATAAGTCGAATTGGAAACATGTAAGCAAGCATGACGTCACTTATCTTGATTAAGTATGCAAAGTCCTAGAACTATCACAACCCTAAACAAGTATCAATAATTGAAACACGAAGTGCATATTCAATCAAAGAACACTTTGGTGAATTAAATCGCAACCCTAGGAGAACCATGGCCTTGGATTCCTCAAGCATTGATTTAGATGCACAAATTCAAGGAATAAATTGAAATAAAACCTAAATAGAAATTGAAAACCTACTACCCATAGATGCTACACACGGCATACACACATATTTCATGAGTTCATGCAATCAAAACATAAAACCAAAGAAGTCTGAATTTTTGTTCTTCATATATGAAACCGAAAATAACATCCAATGATTCATACAATGAATTCGAAATTTGCAGAAAATAAAAAGAAAGATTACAAACCATGGATGAATCACACATTAAAAACCTTCTAGGATGAAGCAAGGATGAATTCGAATTGGTGGAGGAGGAAGATGAGCACGGCTTGGTGATGATGGATGAAGGTTTTTGGCTTGAATTTTTTGGATGTTTTTGGGCAGCAATTCGGCTTTGTTTGTGAGAGAATGGAGATGCATTTTATGAAGGGAGGCTGTGCCTTATATAGAGGAAGGAGGAAGAGAGGGGCTGCTAGGGTTTTTGATGGGCTGATCCTCTATTTCTTTTTTTTTCTTTTTTTTTCTTCTTTTCTTCTTCTTTTCTTTTAATTGCCGGATGAACCTTCCCTCCTTTGAGGATGTATACTTCTTCTTTTTCATCCCATTCAGAAACTAAATTACTTCTTTCTTTTTTCTCCTTTTGTTTCCTTCTTCTCCTTTTTTTTTCCTTAATTTCCAAGCCATTATCTCTCATTTAATTCTGAAATAAAGAAAGAAAATAATAAATATAAATCACAAATGTTACAGAAATGTCGAATAATAAAAATCCTAACCCAACTAGGTTTCCTAGTTTGATAAGGAATACTACTCTATGTACTCTCGACAATTTCTGCATTTTACGCCCGTTTTAGCACCAAAAGCAACTAACGCCACCAAAAACTGCTAACTCGACTCAATGACTCAACACTACAATAATAAGGGCCAAATAAAGTACAAATGGAGGTAAAAACATGTTAAGAACGTCGCACAAAGTGCTCATATCACTAGTTCATCTTTGCGTTTTCCACCCTTGTTTTGTGGTGCAATACCCCGGCGCTGATCCAAGGATCCAATATAACCACTTAGGTCTACGATAACACCACAGCGTACGATGGTGCCATCGACGGCTTCCTTCCCACTGTCAGGGATGGTTCTAATGGTGCTAGGACCAGGTTATTTGAAATTTTCTCATATTCTGAGAGTTCCAACCTTACCGACATATCACATCATTTATGTACGATCTCGTCACTTTTGCAAATATCGGTAAAGTCATGGAGCATCGAATCTTTTTGATTTTTTGGAGGTCGATAATGAGTTACACTTCTTACTAACTTAGAGTAGTGTGGGATCTTAATGAGACATAGTGCCACACCACATCAATTCCTTGCGTTAAAACTAGAATGAGAGCATTTCATATCTCCCCCTAACGACGGGAAGTATGTCTCATCAAAGTGAATATATCGCAGGATAGAGATCAACTATTGTAGATTGAAACTAGCGAACAAGTGTTGGTGATTCATAACCAACTAAAATACTTAACCGTTCCTTGTATACCCATTTAAATACTAAAATGGAGGCACATAAACAACTTCACCAAATAGGCATTAGTGAAAAAAACGTTGGGACCTTATCCAGCAACCATTTGGTACGCACTAAACACTTGGTGAGTTATGGGTCTGAAACGAATAAGTGTCGCTGCATGCAACATTACATATCTCCATGCAAATACCGACAAGTTAGTACCCATAACCAAGTCCGAGCTTTACTGGATCATTCTGTGAATGAACATGAGAAACAATATATTCAACGACGATCCTAGTAGACATGCAATATGAAATCATCAAAGATCTTGAAGGTGAATTCTCCAACGGTATCCAATAGAATAGATTTGAGAGGATGTGAATGGTGGTGAGCCCATAGTATGATGATCATAGCTAAAAACCTAGCAAATACAACATTCCTTATGAATAGAAAAGAGACGTGTGACCAATGCGTCAATGCTCGTAACCTATACCATAAAAATACCGAAAAATGACCACATTCGGTTGGATGTGGTCCACTAATGTCACCTAAATACGTTGTAAGAATGGAATGTTATCGGTTGAAGCCTTAGCAAATGAAGGACTTCCTTGAAATATAGCAAGGGGACAAGCTTTGCAAAACGAGTGATGAGCATCAGAGATTTCCATAGAGTCATTAGAAAACAATGAAGGCATCATAAGCACCTGTGAAGGAGGGGATTCCGCCACCGACGGCTTGAATGCCATGGAGCTACCGAGAGGGGTAGGCTAAGCCTCACCGTGTGTACACGGTGAGGGGGTCTTCCAATCATGTTTAGGACTTGAAGAATGGATAACCATGTGAGTTTTTAAGAATTTTAATCATCATATCATGTCCAGGATGCCCGAGACAGGCATGCCAAAGCATATAAGAGTCTGAATCACAAAAGTGGCGTTCAACCGCATATGTTTCTAAAATTCGAATGGAAGTAAGATACAAACCATTCCCGAAACTCTTCATCTTCTCTAAGATAAAGCGCTAGCTTGCTTTCTCAGATGAAATACTAAGATATTCCTCTCCATTCTCAACACAAGAATCAAGTTGAAAATTTATCATTGACATGTATGGCCTTTTAAAACTTAGCAAGACACGAAGTATAAAACATAATATCCGCACGAGATTCGTAAAACAACTCAGTGCGCCGTAGGACAGTGTGGGTGGTTATGCAATTAGCAAGACATTTGACATTTCCAGGAGACTTCACCATAATAAATTTACGAGAGTCAACGTCAAAATGTTTCTAGACAATATGTCATAGGATATTGCAAGAACGGGGATCGAAACAAAAGGACAATCCCATCAAGTGTATCACATGGTAATATGACTACATTCTTCAACTTAAGAGTTGTAAAAATATGGTATTTGAGCAGTTTAATACCAAACAATTAGGGTGGTAAAAACCATCCAATTGGTGCGGGTGGTCACCAATAATAAAACCATTTGAGCTATGAAACAACTTGGAGAAAACCGGAAAAGATAATCGGAATACCATGTCCAAATAACTCAAAACCGAATGAAACTTTGGCGGGAAAACGTTTTAACAAAGAATGTTAGAAATAAGCCGGAAAAACAACGAGAATACGCGAAGAATCGCCGGAAAACCGGTGGCGCCGGTCACCTGAAAATCGGCCACCGGCGGCTGGAATCTGGCTAGTTAGGAGGCCGGACTTCATATCCGAGTGGAACCAACGGTAGGAACTGGGCAGTGCTGTCGAAAACGCTGGAAATGAACTGGAAGGCAGCTAAAATGGCCGGATACGTTGGCAAAATGTTCCGTAAACGTGCCGGAAACACCAGAGATCATAACGATGTCAAATTTGACATTCCGAGGTTCGTTTTCTAAATGTTAAATGTCAAATTCACAATATGGTACTATTGGGGTCCCATATAACCCAAAAATAGCCAATTTAAGAACCACAAGAAGTTACAAACGTTGACAATTCATGCTAGGTTTAAGGCAAATTAAATTCTCACGAGATCATCTTATAAACAAGGAATACGAGAAATTTTATTGAATATGCCAATCTTGAATACAACACAAATAAGTTTTCAATTCCAATAGACGATTTAAGCTAAAGTCGAGTAAGAAACATGACAATATCAATGTCATACTTGAAAAATATTAAGCATAAAACATAGTCAAAATGAGATGGTGCTGAGCCTTTGCCTGAGGCTCAAAACCTACTAACTGGAGAATGGAAGAATGTTACATTTCCATCTCAAATGATCCCTCAATAGATATAGATACATGTGTCAAAAATGACATGTGTTTCTTGGATGTAGAGCATGCATCAAGGTCAACTTTGGTAAAACAACGTCATAAATGTTTATTTAATCATGTTAAGTGTGTCCTATAGAATTTTGAGATCTTTTATCAGCAAATAATGCGGCTTCAGAGTAGTGAATTTCAACTCAAATAAATGAGTACGTAAAAAGACCTTGGGATTGTCATTTATAGACATGAGTTTGAGAAACTCAAAAATTCAAGTAACAGTCGCGATAGCGACGCATCCACAAGAAACAAGGGTTGTATAAGTTTCGAATAATCGAAACTATTCGAGTATGTAACCGGAATTAGAAGGTTGTGATGTATATGGTAACAAAATAATCGATGTATATCGGCGATTCACATGATCGCACCCAAAACAGCGCACTCAGGCGACCACACAAAATCGATTTCTTCCTTTAAAATAATAACGTGACTCTCCTAGGACCGTCATACGAAAAACGTTGACGAAGAGGGAAATTATATCCTTCTTTGGTCTCACCGGCGTTATAAGAAATGCCGGAAAGGAGACATGAAGAAGGCTAGTAGCGCCCGATAATTTATATATATATATATATGTATGTGTGTGTTAAAAAACAGCAACTTTAAGAAAAACATACGTGTTGGTCAGCCAAATAGACCGCATTAAAATGAGATAATCTTCAAATATCTTCATGTAGAAAAACTACTTGATGAATTCATTTTCGATCTTCTTCCGATTGACATAAAAATATTTTGAGAATACGATCGAAATCGCGTGTAGATGACAAAAGTATCGTCCATCTCGTCATAAATTTCATCAGCATAGTACGACGAGTGATCACTTTTCCTATGCAAGCACATGAAACATAGTCAGATAACTAAAATGTGCCAATAAATAATTAAATCATGAAATAGGGAAAAAGGAAAAAGGAAAAAGAAAGAAAATAGTGTAAAGGCCCAAAAGGCTATTGGGCTCAGAGAGCCTGAGGCCCAAAGATTAAAGTTGGGCTGATATTTGTAGGCCGGGTCAGGCTCAAGAGAACCGGGTATGGTTTTGGATCCGCATAACTGGGGAACTGCTGGATACCGCCGAGAAGCGTGTGTCAGATGTCTGAAGTGCAATGCGTTGGGAAGGCGCGACGAGGGTCGAGGACTGTGAGGAGGTGCGTCGAATTCAAGGGCGCCTTAGGAGTTTTGAGACTTGTCGAGTCGGGGGAATTCGATGATGTCTAGTTTGTGAAGAACGTTGGGAATGGCATCGGCGTGTCGTGGGTCGTCAAAGAGGCGTGCATCAAGGCAACGGTTAAAAGAGAGCGTCGCCAGGATCTGGGTCGTCACGCACAAGCTCGCATGGAGGCGTCCTCGATTTCGGGTTCGTCCAGCTAGATCAGTGGGGCAGCTGTTGTCCGTCGAAAACGGAGGCGAAGGAAAAAGATGGGGTGTCCAGATCAAATATATGGGTGCCCTTATCAACTTCGTTTTCTGATTGTTTTTCTCGTTTTCGATCACAATTTGTCGGTTGCTCAACTTTTTCGGCTATGCCAAAAGGAAGAAAAGGCTGGTGGAGCATAAGATTTGAGGGCTGAGATTTAATTTTCTTGTTGGTGGTGGCCTCGTTGCTCAGACACTTTAGAACAAAGTGCATGATAACGTAGTGCACGATGAAATAACTGTATCTTTATTGAAAAATATGGGGGCTTATATATATGCATTACATAACCACAATCTCGTATGATTAGGTTAGGACTTCGATTACAGAGATGCGAATCTATCTCTAACAGGGAACCTAATAAGGCTAAGACGCACACAATGGTAGAATAATAATTCTCCCGGAACAATTATATATTATGCTAATATGTCAAATAATAAATATTTATATATACAAATAATACTGCTATAATAAATGTTAGTACATATATTTATTAATCAAGTAAATTTTCTGTAATTAAAAGAGTAAAAAGAAAAAGCAAGAATATAAATTTCAAAGTAGTGATGAATGTAACTGATGCATTTTTTTGAATCCATATATATTTGCAGTAGTAACTATACATTATAATCCTTTTTTTTTTCTCAAAAACAAAAGTGATGATTCAATTAGGTACAAAAAATATATATTTGCAGTAGTAACTATAGATTACAGACCCATAAAATCCCGCAAGACCCGCTTTATATGGACAAGCTTGGATCCTAGACTTTTGTAAAAGTCTGACCTGGCCCTCTATTTTTAAAAACGTAATGAAGCCCGGTCTGGCCTGCTCTAAACCCGCCAAGAACAAACCCAGCCCGGCCCGTTGACAAGCCCTAATCGGCAGCCGGGACTCTGGTAGTTTTCAGTTCACCATGACAATGAAAGACTGATAAAGGTTCTTTCTAAAAAAAAGACTTATAAAGGTTGAACATGTCATTAGCTTCATCATTTAGGCCGCGGATCCGGAAAGTCCTCGGAGGCCCGCAAGCCCGACGAGCTTTTACCCGGCCCGGCCTACAAGAAATCTCGTCAAACTCTGTTTCTGTGGCTAGAGAGCCGGGCTTAGTTTAGAAGTGTGAAACCTGGCCCAGCCCACCAAAAGCTCGCAAGGCCCAGTAAGTAAAAGCCCGCAAAAAAATAAAATATTATACTTGCATATAATATATTATACATATATCAATTATATGTATTTTTTGGTAATACTTACACATAAAATATTATATATGTTAATAATACTAGATTTAAAATTTTATACTTTATATTAGATTTAAAATATAAAATTGTAGAATGATGAAACAACTATATGAAGTATATCAAGTAAACTTCTCGGGATTAATCGACACCAGCTGATGTTATCTGTACTAATATTTAGGGACCCTGATAAAACTTCATCTAATTTAGACTTCTTCTGACCGTCAGAATTTCTAATAAACCGAAAACAGCACTAATATGCCTTAAACGATGACCCATTACCAGGATGCGAACGTTGAAAGCTGCTTGCATATATGAAATCATCTAATTTTTGTCACCGACCGTGCGTGGACGCACCGAGAAAACACATTTGGCAAAGTCTCAGTCAATGAGATTTTAATATCTCAAAAATCCTCTTTTACAGACAGTCAAACTATGTCCAAAACGGACAAAATTTTCACAAGGTCCCTAAATATATATACCGATCACATCTGCTGGTGTCGATCGACCGTATTTATAACCGGAGTTGTCGATTGCATATATGAAATCATCTAATTTTTGTCACCGACCGTGCGTGGACGCACCGAGAAAACACATTTGGCAAAGTCTCAGTCAATGAGATTTTAATATCTCAAAAATCCTCTTTTACAGACAGTCAAACTATGTCCAAAACAGACAAAATTTTCACAAGGTCCCTAAATATATATACCGATCACATCTGCTGGTGTCGATCGACCGTATTTATAACCGGAGTTGTCGATCGCCAAAGTGTTCACTAATGTATCATAACCTTTATATTAGGTTTAAAATAAAACTATCGGTACTTATATTTAGTGATCTTGTAAAAATTTCATCAAATTTGGATCTCGTTTGACAATCTGAATTTCCCGTCAACCAAAAACACCATTAATATGCCATAAGGGAGGACTCATTACCACGATGCGAATACCAAAAGCTATTTACATATTTGAAATCACCTAATTTTTGTCACCAATCGTGCGTGGTCGCAATAAGGAAACTCATTTGGCAAAGCCCGGTCAATGAGGTTTTATTATGTGAAAACCTCTTTTTTGTTGACCGTAGGTATGGAAGGTCAAACTATGTTAAAAATAGACGAAATTTTTACAGGGTCCCTAAATATATAAATATATATCGATCATATCTATCGGTGTCGATCGACAATATTTCGAAACTAGAATTTATTTGTGACTCTTTTTTAGAATATTTTATAATAATTCTTTTATTGTTCCAAACCCTTAAATAAGAGTATTATGTTTTTTTCTATTACAAGCCCGCAATGTCTGGCCCGGCCGGTCAGTAAAAATTCGAAATACCCGCTTTCAGTGGGCGGGTTTGGATATTCATATTTGGAAAAATATCCGACCCGGTCCGGCCAGTCAATTCTGGAACTCATGTTGACGAGCCCTACATGTCATATTACTTCCGGAACATACATGAATACATGATTCTTATAATAATAGAGAAGAATAGTGCTATGACACCATAATATGACGCTAAATCCAGCGTTACAATCCTACATGGCATGCCATGTCATATTGCCAAATCAACAATTCAAATTATATAAAAATGTTATTTTGAATGAAAAGATAATCATATCCTTGTTAATCCAACGATTATAGATTATTATAAAAATATTTTTTTGTTTTTTTATCATTTCTTCTTTTTCATCACAATAATGTGTTAAAAATACAATTTAAAAATTAAAATTTACGAAAATATACTTGAAATATGTGTGTGCATGCGTGAAATATATATATATATATATATATATGCACAAAATATATTTATTTTTAAATTTCAGACGATGTAAGGTAATTACAATATTTATATTTAAATGACTTTCGGTAAGACTCTTTTGATTTTTTTTTCTAAAATGGAATATTCTTTTGTTAAAATATAATCGATTTAAGGGGATATATAAAGTAACAAATGTTATTTTTCCTAGAGTATACACATCTTAATTAATACTATATTTCAATACAATTATGTCGATGATAATCTTTCTAGCGAAAAATCTGTAAAGATTCATGACTTTCTTATTTAATTAATTTACATTTACGATTAATTAATGAGTATAATTAATTAATACAATTACCATATAGGTACCACACACGCATATATATATATATATATATATATATATGTTTCAAGCATAGTTTGTATTCATCATATTTTGTATTACATTTTGAAAGCATTTTGAAAAAATAAATGATATAAAAAATAAATATATATTTTTTAATAATCTATATTCGCTGGATTAAGAAAGATAAAATTATATTTTTATTTAAAATAATATTTTATAATTATTATAATTACTGACATGATAATGTGATTTGACATGCTATATTGCGGCGCCGATCTGATGCCGCCGTATTATAGCGCTCCAACAATTTCCTAATGGAGAAATCCTGTTACGTGTATGATTCAAAATTTCAAAATTTGAAAGTATGTTGAAAAGGACTAAATTGATATGAGCAGCTAGCAGAGCCACACAAAAAATGTAATTGAGTTAATTTTCTAGCGACCTTATCATGCATACACGTGTACTAGAAAGAAAATTCGTAGAAGTAACTGAGAAAAGAAGAAGAAGCTGCCATGAGATATCGATGCGTCTATATATTCTTATCGAATTTTGGCCTTCAATTATCCCAAGTTCCGAACTCGTTTTCAATTCTTCCTCAACACCAATATCATTATTTTCTGAGACTCTGCTGATCTGAGTATACTGCTGCCCCATGGCCACGGAAACTAAATCATGTCAACAGCTTCATGTTATGTTTCTCCCATTCATGGCTCTCGGCCACAGTATACCTCTTAATGACATCGCCAAACTATTTTCTTCTCACGGCGTAAGATGCACCATAGTGACCACTCCCCTCAATGCACCACTCTTCTCCAAAGCAACCCAAGGAGGTGAAATTGAACTTGTTATCATCAAGTTCCCATCTGCTGAAGCTGGGTTGCCTCAAGACTGCGAAAGCCCCGAGTTGATTGCAACACAAGACATGCTGGGAAATTTTATGAAAGCCACCTATTTATTTGAACCACAGCTTGAGAAGGTGTTAGATGAACATCGTCCTCATTGCCTTGTTGCTGATGCTTTCTTTACTCGGGCTACAGATATTGCTGCCAAGTTTCAAATTCCAAGGCTGTATTTCCACGGAACAGGTTTCTTTGCGTCGTGTGCTTCTCTGAGTGTGATGATGTATCAACCTCAGACGAAGTTGTGTGATTCAGAGTCATGCGTCATTCCTAATCTCCCCGGCGAGATAAGGATGGCTAGAAGTCAGTTACCATATTTCCCAAATGAAGATGGTGAGTCGGAATTCCTGATGAAGATGATTGAAGCATCTAGAGAGGCTGAAGAAAGGAGCTATGGGGTTATTGTTAACAGCTTTTATGAACTGGAGCCAGCTTATGCAGATCATTACAGGAAGGTGTTTGGGAGGAAGGCATGGCATATCGGCCCCGTTTCTAAATGTAACAAGGCAGTCGAGGAAAAAGGAGAGAGGGGATCAACAAGAAGCTCGACTGTTGAGAAACATGAATGTTTCAAATGGCTTGATTCAAAGAAACCGCATTCGGTTGTTTATGTATCATTCGGAAGCATGATCCGTTTTGCTGAATGTCAGCTGCTAGAAATTGCATTAGGCCTTGAGGCTTCTGGACAAGACTTCATTTGGGTTGTGAAGAATGAAAAGAAAGAGGTAGAAGAGTGGTTGCCTGAAGGATTTGAGAAGAGAATGGAAGGTAAGGGAATGCTTATAAGAGATTGGGCTCCCCAAGTGCTTATACTTGAGCATGAAGCAATAGGAGCATTTGTGACTCACTGTGGGTGGAACTCTATCTTAGAAGGAGTGTCTGCCGGGGTTCCGATGATCACGTGGCCGTTGTTCGGCGAGCAGTTTTATAATGAGAAGTTGGTGACTGAGATACTTAGAATTGGGATTCCTGTAAGTTCTACAAAATGGGTTTCATCATTTTTGGATGTAAATGTGGAGAAAGAAGCGAGTGTGAGAAGGGATGCCATAGAGGAGGCTGTGACCAGAATCATGGTGGGTGATGAAGTAGTGAATATGAGAAGAAGAGTTGAAAAGCTTGGAGAGAAGGCAATGATGGCTATTGAAGATGGTGGTTCATCCTCCTCGGATTTAATTTCTCTAGTTGAAGAATTGAAGCACCTTCTTGAGGCTTAGTCTAAAAAGATAATTTGTTCGAAACTCCATTTTCATAATTTTTTTTAATTTACACTCAATTAATTATTTCAACATTCCTTATAGATTTTATTTTTATAAATTCATTTTTTTTTGCTGGCTTCACTGTTTTGCCCGGTTGAAAAAGAAAAACATCTCCTAGATAAGTAGTTACGACTAATCAATTTTTGTTTCTTTATATAATCTTTATTTTATGTTGCTAATATGAACACACATTCTAATATATGAACACAAATTTGTAATTCTTATCTTTCTTATATGAAGGTAGTCTTTTTTGAAAGAATTTCATACATACTTTTCTCAATGAAACCAAATGTTACCGCATAAAATTGAGAACAAAATATGCAAGAGGAGGGCAATCATGCATGGTACTTTTCGCCTACTCTCCTAGTCATAGTTGAAGAAAGGTTATTGAAAGAGAATAAAAAATTGGGAGATATAAGATCAAGAAATATAATATGATCTGGTAAGTACTTTATGCGTTATGCTAAAAGTTCCTCATTTTCTGTGTAAGTAATGTTGTCTTCCTTTTATGTATATTTAAACAAGACAATGTTGTCTTCCTTGTATGTATATTTTCTTATGTTAAAAGTTCCTCATTGTAAGATACTGGTCATCTTTTTTCTAGATTATATTATTTTTTTATAGGTATATTTTCTTATTTCTAGATAATGTTGTCTTCTTTATATGTATAATTAAACAAGACAATTTTGTCTTCCTTGTAGTTGTAGGTATATTTTCTTAAGCTAAAAGTTTCTCATTGTAAGGTACTGATCATTTTTTTCTAAATTATATTATCTTTCTTATAAATATATTTTCTTATTCCTAGATAATGTTGTATTCCTTATATGTATAATTAAATAAGACAATGTTGTCTTACTTGTAAGAATATTTTCTTATGCTAAAAGTTTCTCATCGTAAGGTACTCATCTTTTTCCTAGCTAATTTTGTCTTTCTTATATGTATTTTCTTATTTTACCCAACTCTTAGAGGTTAAGTATATTATCGAGCGACTCATATTAGTCATGTATATTATAACAAGTATGATGAAGTCAAACAAATATTTATGTAATTTTAGTAATGATCAATTGCCTGTAATGAAGGTAGAAATAAATTGAGCTTTAATCATGGAATAATCTCAACCATTTTTTGGTTAGGATGATGTAAATTAGCATGGAATCAAGATTGTGGTTTTTAAAATTAACCTAGTAAATAGGGTTGGATGTAAAATAAAGAGGTGGGTTTAATGTAAAACATGTCTACCCAAATGAGTGTATATCTAAATACCTCGTCCCAAGTTTTGTAAGATTTTGTACTTAGACACTGAAGCTTTAAACTATAGAGTAATTCTTATGTGTATCCATCACACCATGTGACACTGTTATGTGGTGTACTCAGTCAATCATTATACGTCATAGTATAATTAACATGCATGCGGTGAAAATGATAAAAATTTATTTACATATAAGAACCAATCAGAAACAATCACAGTAAAAAAATAGATCAATAACATTAAGAGAATACACCACGTGAGATATATAGCGGGTATATATAATAATTTCTATTAAACTATAGGTCTGCGTTATGCTTATTGCGAGCATTATTATCATACCGAGCTACGCAACTTGTTTGATGATATCACATAATAAAATTCTATTATTTGTTGCTTCTATTATTTATAATGCGTTGCTTATTTCTTTATATTTATTTATGCTTATCGTGACCATTATCATTAGTTACACAATCGTGCGATGATAGCACATAATAAAATTAGTCTACTCTTTGTTGCTTAGTTTGTTTATAATGGGAACATTTAAAAAAATAGAAAGACAGAGACGTCAAATATATTAAAATATAGAGATCAACATGAACATAGAATACTCACCTGATGGGCATGGAGTTAGATTCATATGAAACAACAAGACCTAGCGAACTAAACTGTAATTGCCTTAATATCGACAATCATGGTATGATCCACATAAGTAACCAAATGTCCTGAATGCAAGACTGAATGCAAGACTACGCTGATTTATTTAGAAAAAAAAACAGAATCTCCCTACACACAAAGGAGGTCTCCCCAGATTCAAGGTAAAAATTATCCAACCTAGTTAGCAGAAGAATCCAAGCCGTACTAACAAGCCCAACACCCATGAACTTGAAAACTTGAGAACAACTGGCCTAACCCACTAATAGAAGCCCATCCATAGTTCCCTCTTCCTACTCGACAACCACCATCCACACCAGCCGCCGGCCTCCGCCATGACAACCAAACAATACTGCCAAGTCAACCTCCGGACACCAGCCCAAGCCGGTACCACTACCAGTACAACCATTGTCGCACCACGCAAGAGGACATGCCACCATTGTGATCCCAACATTAGCCTCCCCCACCTGTGAGAAAACTTAGGTGCGAAACCTCCAATCCCCCTCCCCCACCCGACCTCGGCCAGGAGAGCAGAAGAAAGAGATAAGAGGGATGGTTGACGTCACTTAGATGTCAGATTCCAGCCAAAGATTACAATCACAAAAACCTCGACCACCAACGTTGTCTTGAAACCCAGCGACGCCACCACAGATGTGGAATCCCACCAAGGTATAAGAAGGAGGTATGAGCCGAGCAATGCACGCTGCAAGCTTTGATCCTAAAACCCCAGGGAAATAAAACCTAGGGAGAGAAAAAGAGGCTGCGGTGCTCTTATGTTTTTCTATTTATAATGGGATCCTTATTTCTTTCTTTCTATTTATTTTATTATTTTTCTATTAGAGTTTTGTGAAATGCACCTTATTGCAGTGCAAGTTTAAACTTTTGTGGTGTACAATTAAACCCAATCTTATGTAACAAGTAAGAAGAAAAACACAAATTCAAAAATACACAATAAACTTAACGGTGGAGGTATGATAATTATTCATCTAGACTCAATGGGTCTGTGTCATAACTTTTCAGTTAGTTCATAATTTAGTTGAATTAGAAAAGTAAACTAAGGTTAGAGGCATATATATATATATATCATATTTACCGTTGAATATGACCACACAACTCGTTTAGAAATCATTCGTTTTCCCCCACGACTCTTTACTTGGAAAAGTATTAATTTCCTGGTCACATGCCATTTGATTCCCTGGAAAAATCACCATTGTTCTGACGCAAGCCGTGAGGTCACATTGATTTTTCATGCCTAAGTGCCTCGTGATACCATTTGCTTGACTACTCAACACAACACAGTCAAAACTCAAAACCATTCCTCATTTCTTTCTATTTAGATAATTGTTATCTTAAGGAAATAATCTACCATACATGATTATAATTCAATGCATACAATTCCACAATACGAATTCCCCATTTGCGTATGCACAATATCTTTTTGTCTTCCTACTTCCTAGTACCATTATAGCATTGGCCCTCTTTCTTCCTATATTAACTTGTTCACCTCCATAGAAACATAAGCACGAACACACTCCATCTTCTTCGTTTTCAAGCTCTGAAAATCCAACATGGGCAGCGAAAGCCACGACTCTGTTCACATATTCTTGTTCCCGTTCCTGGCTCACGGCCACATGATCCCAGTCTCCGACATGGCCAAGCTTTTTGCTTCACACGGCGTCAGGGTCACCATAGTCACCACTCCTCTAAACGCTACCAGATTCACCCAGTCGACCCAATCGAGGAAATCTTCTTCTGGGTTGATCCAAATCAAAGCCATCGAGCTCCCAAGTGAAGAAGCTGGTCTGCCAAAAGGGTGTGAGAATATGGACACATTACCACCCTCATCGGATTTGGGCAACAGTTTATTCCAGGCCACACGCTTGCTTCAACCACAGCTCGAGGAGCTTCTCGAGGAATTCAAGCCAACCTGCCTTGTAGCTGACATGCTGTTTCCTTGGGCAACTGAAGCTGCTGCTAAGTTTGGTATTCCGAGGTTGGTGTTTCATGGGACTTGCTTCTTTTCTCTATGTGCTATCGAGATTATGAAGCTCCATGAGCCTTTCAAGAATGTTTCAAGTGAATTTGAGTCTTTTGTGATCCCATATTTGCCTGGTGAGATTGAAATGACAAGTTCCCAAGTTCCTGCTGTTACCAAAACAATTGTCTCAAGTGACTTGAACCAGTTGATGAAAGATGCTATAGAATCGGTGTTGAAGAGTTATGGAGTTATTGTTAACAGTTTCTATGAGCTCGAACCGGTTTATGCAGATTACTACAGAAATAAGTTGGGGAGGAAGGCGTGGCATATCGGCCCTGTTTCTCTATGCAATAGAGAGATTGAGGAGAAATCAAATAGAGGAAAAGAAGCCACTGTTGATGAGCATGAGTGTTTGAAATGGCTTGATTCAAAGAAACAAGATTCAGTTGTGTATGTTTGTTTTGGGAGTGTGGCTAACTTCAACTCGACTCAGCTCAAGGAGATTGCAATGGCTCTAGAAGCTGCCGGGCAGGACTTCATTTGGGTGGTGAGGAGAGGCAAAGATGAGGGCATTGAGGTAGACCAGGATGAGTGGTTGCCTGAAGGATTTGAAGAGAGGATGGAAGGAAAGGGATTGATCATCAGAGGTTGGGCTCCTCAGGTTTTGATTCTTGATCATCCAAGTATTGGTGGGTTTGTGACACATTGTGGATGGAACTCCACAATGGAAGGAATATCTGCAGGGCTTCCCATGGTGACATGGCCTGTGTCTGCTGAGCAATTTTACAATGAGAAATTGGTGACGAAAGTGCTGAAGATTGGAGTTAGTGTTGGGACTCAGAAATGGATTAGGATTTTCGGGGATAGTGTGAAGAAGGAAACTATTGTGAAAGCTGTGAGTGAGATCATGGTGGGTGAAGAGGCAGAGATGAGGAGAAGCAAAGCTAGGGAGCTTGGAAAGCAAGCAAGGAGGTCTGTTGAAGAAGGTGGATCATCATACCAGGATCTTAATAAGCTTATTCAAGAGTTGAAATCCCAACAGTTAGGATAAAAATATCATTCTGTCCAAAAGAAAAGGATAAAAATATCCAAGGATTTAGCGTGCACTGTTTTCATTTCTGAGACAGTATATACTAATCGCTTTCGGTTTCATATTTTTGGTTCAATATATACAATGAACTCAACATACTGATTTCAGCGGAAGCGATTCTTACAACAACAGGTTTTGGAAAAGCAGCGTGGGGTTGTTTTCAAGGTTGCTTTTGCGGTAACCCTAAAACACGGAGGTTTTAATGAGTTTTTGACTTTTTTTTCTAAATCAGATTTTGTCCTCATTCTTTCAACTATCTCTTCTAATCTTCATTGCTATTCTACTACCTTCCATTTCGTAGAACGAATCTCATGATTCTTACAATGATGCCAATGTCATCAAATCACTAATCCCTAATCAAGTAATTGTATGTCATCTTCGTCAAAAACATGATAGAGCACCGTCGTCTCCAAACTAAAAGGTGAAACATCTTATCTTCTACATAACTATATGGATCCATAGACAAATATATGTTTTCATCAAAAAAAAAAAAGACAAATATATGTTGCAGTTAATATCTACTATTTATGTAATATGATGTATGAAGGGACATATGTATGAATAATATAAGACATGTATCACTTTGAGTTCATTGTACAAGAGAAACTATGGATGCTTGTTCATGTCCTTTTTGGTAATCCAACAAAGTCATATTGGGAATTTAATTAGTTACATTTTCAGACCAAATGAAATTCGTAATATAATTTATATCAATGAGTATCCATATTGGGAATTCAACATTTTAATCATAACATGACCAAACACTCAATTGTTTTTCGGTTTCACAGTAATTTTCAAAACAGTTTACTAAATACCTGAGGTGATTTCTCTCATAACAGTTTCAAAAACAATTATGCTCACAACAACTTCAAAAGTAATTCTGCCCACAACACAACTATGTCAATTTGAGCCTTAAATTAAGTAAATGGAGCAACATGGACATGGAAGTCTCATCTGACAACCTCCTTTTCAAATCTGTATGAAATATCATCATCCATTCTTTACCAATGTGCATCAAGTAATTTTTGCGGATATGAGACTTCACAATATAAGACAATTGTTACATATAGGTGACGCATTTAGATGCTGATGCAACACACAAAGATGTTGTTAGGGCATCAATTCATTCTTTATCATCTCCCAATTAACCAAGAGTTCGACAGACTTCTTGATAGTGCCATTAATTATTTTTAGGGTGATGTTAGTAACACACTATTTTTTGTTATTAACACACCTCTTCCACATAAAATGGCATGCATGACATCATCTTAAAAAAATCATGTGAGGAAGGGTGTGTTAATAGTAAAAATGGGTGTTAATAGCACCAACCTTGTTTTTATTGAATCATAGCTTTCAACCAATCTTTGAACTGTTAATAACATTCTCATGAAATATGTTTCATCTCTTCTAGGATGAACATGAGCCATTCGACCAATAGTTTTATATTTTTGTCTTGGTGTTCATATTTTATTTTTTGAATCCCACAAATTTAGTGGGAAACTTCGGGTAAGTTAATTTCTTTGCTTCTTTATTAGTTCTATTGATTTTAAACCAGCCAATTAGTGTGGTGTCATCAATGGCTTGATACTTTATGACATATTCAACTGTTTGTTTGGCACTAAAATGACATTTTGTTCTAAAAGTAGATGAACAACCAAATATTGTACTGCATGATATCCTCATGAATTGTATAGTCAAACAATCTCCATGTAGATTCATGTGGGCATAAATAGCGAATATTAAGATATGTCTGAATTTCATCATGTTTACCTTCATTTAATAAAACTCGAGCTCGATCTGGACCTTTGTTGATATATTTAAACAAATACTTGAGTAACATCGATTGAGAACACGATTCAACATTAATGTGAGCATTATATCTCAATAGTAACTTGGAATTGTAAAGCACAACAAAATTATTTCCAAGATGAATTCTGTATTTCATCATATATTTTGTATAATCATTGCGTCTTCTGTAAGCTGATGAAATAATTCATTCGAATGTAGTATTCTCGCTGAAATGTTTGGGGAAAGATTTTGAACACTTTCCATCTCTCATGCATGGAAGTTTTAAATTCACAGGTTCACAAGGGCCATGCGTCATACATTGACTAACAATTTTAAACAGTTCAAGATCAACATTTTTGTCTGATAATTCAGCTGAAATAATATAATCTATATCACTCGGCGTGTAACACTTGTACTTTTTTTTAAACCAAAACAACATGAAAGCATGAGGTGACCCTCGTTTTTGAAACTCAATTGTGCATACATGTGCCTCTACTTCTCTAAAAGGTTCGCCAGATTTAATGTATCAAATGATTCAAATCATATCTTTTAACTTCATCTGGAAAATTCTGGAAGTTATATCAGGCATGTCTTTTGGTTTACATGAAGGATTTTTTTAAAAAAGTAACTTGTAATTTCTGGCCATTTAACATTGCATGTAAAAGTTATAAATAGATCTAGATTACCATAATGTCTGCAAATTGCCATTGCGTTATGATTATTGGTGATAATATCGTGAGGACTGCCAGTATGGAAACTTTGAAGGTAATCTTTTTGTCCCACATCATGACTTTTAGTAACCCAGATTACGATGCAGCAAAAATATCTTTAGATTTCTCAATTCTGAATTCATCTTGGTGATTTCTTATATTATCTAAGTGATATTCCTCGACAGTTACATAAACATCAACTAAATATTGTTGAAACAATCTCATGTTTTTAGTAAGGTACTTGATTCATTATGTCTATCTTGAATTTGGTATGCAACGAAGCTACTCATTGATAATTTTTTTCTCTTATTGTTTCTATTTTTGGATGTCTTTTGTAATAATAAATTATTAGTATATCCATCTTCACCATATGGAAAAACTGAAAACGTATTTGGTACTGTAACATATATTTTGGATGTATTATGGAAATTCGCCTTAAATACCCATCATAAGTTTGGACAACAATGTCTTTATTAGAATTATTCACCTATGTCACCAACAATCAAACCAGCTAATTGATCATTTGACTGAGTCTCATATTGTTTAATATCACATGATCGTTTGTCTAGCATGATCATGTTGAATGAAGGTAAAGAATTATCTTCAAATTTGTCTCTAACAGTTTGAAATGTCTTTGTTAATTCATTGACTTTATCAAACATTCGTATTAATCGATTCACAATGTCTGGTTCAATTGTTCGATTCTGATGAGATTGATCTATAACATTGATACGATTGGAGATCCCATTTTGAGTATCATAAACATAAAGTTTTGAAAATTTAGGCAATTCTCTTTCAGGAGGTAACACTGATCCCATCAAGTGATGCACTTGTCCACAGATTTAAATACATAAGGTGCAGATCCATTGTTTATACTATAATTAATTTTATTTTTACACATATTGATGTAAAAAAAACAGTGTTGTAAACACGTATATTATCTCGAAAAAGTATGATTATCATACCTTTATTTGGATATAATAGATACTCGAGAAACGACGGAGCTGGATTCGCCACTGGCAATTTTACCTGGTATCGCTGACAACAACCGGTATACACCCATGTGTATTTGTCTCAACCTGCCAGTAGTACGCATTGCAATCCACACATTCAAAAGTATTATCACCATAGTCTTTATACTCAATGATGTCACATGTACTCGTACACTTCTTCCAATTAGATGGATCACATTATAAGAAAAAAATAAAGAAAAACCATCATGAAAGACTACACATGTTACCTTATTTGCGTTTCTAATAATCGGCTTGACCAAATGAAGACATATTTGCACACACTGTTGTGTCTGTCATCTATGAAAATATTCATGTCAAAGCTGTAAATCATATAATTTTTGTAAATTGTACAAATGCCATCTATTTTCAATCTGATTCACTCGCATAGTTGTTCATACCATCATTCAAATGTTCCAATGCATCTGGATGTTGATTTTCAAAGACATCACTATCACTTGTTTGTTGGGCTTCAGTAACATTATGTTCTTCAACAAAGCTTGAAGCTACTGATGTTCCTTGATCCCCAAGTCATGGAAAAACCTTTTCCTAGAGGATACTAAGGTTTCACACTCCATCTCTATGAGATGCAGCATAGTTCATACATGAAAAACATATATAAAGAAACACAATCACTCATTAGAAAATAATAAAAAGTCGGCCGGCCGGGCCCAATAGCATTATAACACACAATTAGAGTAAAAAATATTATGTAATTAGAATATTTATTTTATATAACTATTTAGAATAGTAAAATAAATAAAATACTACAACATATTTCATAATCTTATTTGTAAAATATTACGTATGTTTAAACAATGACGTTTTCTTCTTTATTTTGATTATATTTGTGAAATATTGTAGTTAAACAATGAAATAATCAAGAGATTTTAATTTAAAAGTTTTAATATTCAAGTCTAATAGTGATAATTATTTAAGTATTTATATAAATAATATAAAATTTTGTGTTTAACAAGCCGATCCATTAAATTATCGTGGCCCGGCCGGGCTTATGGGCTAATATATCTTGGCCTAACCCGGCCCATTATAATAACGGGCTCATGTCGAGCTGAGCCGATAACGGCTGGGCCCGTGCCGGGCTCGGGATTTTCAGCCCATTTTCCACCTCTAGCATTAGTCATGGGAAATACAATGCCAAACAAAAAACTATCAGCAGGTCAGTAACTAACCACAACAACATAAAAGATAATACAAAGCATGGTTGAATACAACTCCATTTACTTGAAAAAAGAATAAAAAACAACGTAATTACTACGTATTTAGCTTTCCGTAAATAAACTGTTAGTTTGCATGAAATGAAGCAGTATTCAATTGTTGCTCTGCTGATCTAATATATATATATATATATATATATAGTAGACTAAATTAACCTTTTCTCATGTTCGCTGGAATGAATTCATTCTCACTATCATAAACTAACCTTTAGAATGTTTGTTGTTGTTAATATATACATTAACATTCTAAAGGCAAGTTATATATTAACGACAACCAACATTCTAAAGGCCGGTTTAAGATAGTGAGAATGAACTCATTCAAATGAACAGAAGAAAAGGTTTATTTAGTCTGTTGAATTAATCTAACAAACTAACTGATTTTAACATAGTAAATCTGGCGGTAATACAAATATATAATCATTGAACAATAGAAAATATAATAACTAACTACACACACCTGTTATAGTAGCATTTTAAGGTGCTACATGGTCATGAATTGCTACCCCTTCAACTGGAACAACATAGGCATGTTCATTCCCAAAAGCTCAAAAAATTTCATTCTTGCAGATTGTCGGCGTCCAGACACCATACCTGTAACAAAAACCATAATTCAAGAACAAAACAAAGAACCCTATGAAACGAAACCAAAAATAGATTGATACCATATTGTGTTGAAATTAAGCTCACTTGGTCTAACTTGTCATTCTAAACCCAAGAAGAAATGTACTTGAAATTAAATAACCGGAACCACACATACCAAATTTAAAAAGCAATTGGTAAAACAAACTAACAAAGTCCCACCAATTAATGATTGTTCTAGAGAGATTAATGGGGACTATAACATATCCTAAACGGACATAAGGCTAGCTACTAAGAACCAATTTTATTTTTAGAGAACTCTGCCCATGAACACAAATTAATAGGAAGCCCATTAACAAATATCCTGGAAACTAAAACGATCAACCCTCCCAATCCTCTGAAACCCATTAACAAATACCATTTGTAATCGAAGTGCAATTTATCAAAATGAAACCAAAGAACATTCATGTAAACAAAAATTTGTAACGATAACCAAACTAGATATTTCATCATATCTAGAACACAGATTTATCAAGAAAGATTAAATAGAAAGTCAGTGATACCAGAATTAGGTTCAAAAAGAAACTTTGTTGGCGGACCAAGGAGTTTAGTTTTATGGGGGCATAATGTCATATTATCTTGATTTTAAGCTGCAGTGGGGGCATTATAAGCTAATGTTAAGGCTAAAAATTAGTATGATAGCCATACGATCACTAAGTTTTTCAACTAAACACAAAACTCAGTCATGAGCCCACACTTTCCCATAGTTAGGTCCGCCAAATTGTAGGTCAGAGTTAAAAGCACACATACCATCATCCATAGAAACCAGAAGAAATCGAGAGATAATTTGACAATTGAGTTAATATTTAATTGATAAGGACAAACAAAAATGCTGAAAACGAAACCCTAAAATGTGTAATTCAGAATCACCTTCATCTCAATAGCGAAGCTCAGATGTTGAAATTGAGATTGAAAGTTAAAAAAAATTTCGGAGATAAAGTTTCTGGAGACCGATACTTTCGCGGAGAAACAAAAATTAGCGCAAAGAAGAAGACTTGAGATTCTTTAGGGTTAAAATTTGAAAACGGTGAGAGAAGAGGAAAAAGATCATGAGGTAGAGAAGAAGAAATGGAAAAAACGTATAAGAGAGGAGGACAAAATTGGGAATGCACTGTTCATTAGTTGAAGGCAAACTAATATATAGTAAAATTGTTGGGTTCGTAATAAAGAACACTAGTCAGCAAAGCCGTGCTTTGCTGTGACTTTGTGGATGAAAAAGAAAACTTATGGAAATATAAATTTGAGATTGACTACGGATGGAAGAAAATGAAGAACCATTTTTAGTCGTGAAATGGAAGTTGTTTAATGACTTGATCCATCATATAACATTGTTTATTACATTTAAGATATGAAAGAAGTGTGAGATACAAACTTTCATATGTTACACTTCTACATTGTTTAGTCCCGTCTCTGCAATCTTGTACACAATTGCATTCCAATACTCAAAATCATTTAACAACTTCTACTCTTAGTACTCCATAATAAAATAACTGCATAAATGAAAAAAAAAATCTAAGCATGTGTTGAAGGAAAAACACCATTAGTATGCCTTCGTTAATGCAAATAAAAGAATAAGTTAATGACGTTTATGGTCAACGGATGTAACGGATCAATCACCATTATGTAGTCTTAATTGTCATTGTAATTACCATTTATTTCTATTGTAATCATGACCCTATATAAAAGGGGATTATCATTGAGATGAGTAGATCATTCTATTTTCCATACAACACGTTATCAACACGATACTTTACCTTTGAGTTTTCAGGCAAAAGAAAAAGATGTAGAACCTAGAAATTTTTTTGTCGAAAAATGGCAGAAGAAGACAAAAAGGCAGAAATTCGATATGGGCACCCATCCTCTCCGACTTGCCATTTCTCCGGCAACTCTAGAGGCTCCGCTCTCCGGACGCGCTGCCCGACGTCATCAAACCAGCGCATCTCAGCGCCGCCTCCGTTCGAAGATACCGAGGTCTTGCTTCGACCAAAACCTCGTTGTCGTTCCAATGACGCCACAACAAGCCCCCATGGCTGCCAATTCTCGATCTCGATCCCGACGAGGCATCAATGATTCTCACCGACGACTCTGCAACACCGACGTCACCAAGCGGTGATGGTCGTCCAAACCCATAACAAAGCAGATCTAGTGACGATCTAGCCCCGCTGACGCCTTGAAGCAACCAGACGTCATCTCTTCTCCTGATAATTGCCAGCGCCGCAGCCCCGACGTACTTGACCAGACTCGGTGTTCGTGTCAACTCGACAACGGCCCAGCGATGCACGACGCTATCTGAGTCTCGATCAAGTTTTTCCAACCGAGCCCCACTCGTCCGGAGTGCCCCGATCGCCCGACGCCGTGCTCGACCCAGATCGGCGAGATCGACTGCAACCTGATGATCCCGCGACTCGGATTAGTTCGGGCCCCGATCCGGCCTAGACCCGACCCATGGAGAAAAGAGGTTTTACCTCTGGTAAATTCAAAACTTACCTCTGTAGTAAAAAGTTAAAGGTAATTATTTTGTTATTTTTACAACTCAGTGAATTATATTTACTATTCATTGTTACAGATCTCAATTTAACAACTACTATGTAAATGGTAAATGTGCAATCCACTTTACTTTTTATATATTATTTATTACCTTCATTGAATATGGTAAATTAAATGAGATGAAATCACATATATATGATTAAAGTGACTAATCATGTAAATATTGTTGTTTTTGCATGTGATTTATTCATAACCATGTGACGAGCAACGTGGAATTATGAGATCGAGACTCATTTGATATGCAGTTTATTTGGCAAACTTACAAGTAAGATCTAAATTAGTGTTGCCGCTTTTATTAAATTTCATTCATATAAATGAAATTATATATGTTACGTGAGTAAAGTAGTATCTGAATATCGTGACATGTTATATGCTATGCAGATTTAATTTTTTTTTTAAATTTGATTGCTTAGCATGTAATTGCATCGTAATTTATGATTTACGTTTTACGCATTATATTTATACATGATCTTTGGCACGAGTGTAATAATTGCCTTAGCCTTGTATATTATGTAACCATGTTACATGCTATGCTTATTATTAAAATTTAATTACTTAGCATGTCATTAAATCGTGATGCTATGATTTAAATTGTTAAGCATTATATATTTATATATGGTCATTGGCATATATCATGAATACGATAATTGCCTAAGTTTTGTAAATTACTTAACCATGTTAAATAATATATTCTATTTGTTGCATATGCTATGTTTATATAATTTTTATAAATATGTTATTTAGCATATGATATGAGCATTGTCATGATGACGAAATTTCATGATAATTTTTATAATTAAAAAAAAAGAGGACAAACATATTCTTGTGATAAAATATTTTCAGGAAGCATCGAAAAATACGACCATTTCAATTCTTGGTGTTGCAATCCAATTTGTATTTCTTGGAAATAAATTAAATTGTATATCTTTACTGTGATAAAGCAACTACATAAAGCTCCAAAGTGACCATAATGTATTTTGGTATGTTTAATTTTCGTGTAAGTCTATTTAAAATTTTAGACCGCAAAACTAATAAGTCTCGTACTCTATTTACAGTTGGTTAAACCAACACAACATATTTTTAACTCTAAAGAATTTGAGTACCGACCTTCCCTACAAGCCAACCAAGGCTCAACCATGATCGAATTATGCAAACATGTTTTCCTGCACGTAACTTGGAAGCATATTTAAAATCTTGTATGACAAAGAAATATCTCTCAAGACAAAGAAATGTCTTTCAGAAAAAAAGAGGAAAAAAAATTCACAGAACCAACTCTGGATAATAATAAAGAAATAACCCTAAACCAGAGGGCAAATATTATGAACATGTAGGATCATACAAACCGATCCATGGCAATTGATAACAATGTACCGTATAAAAAATGCATAGGGGAAATGAGAGTACGACAATTTGAAAAAGTATATTAAATATCAAACTACGAGGAGAAAGCTCCAAAATTTTAAGAGCGATACAAATCTATGTCAATTCAAAATGTTTCAGACTTCGATTATAGTCTGTCACTAATTTTCCAAGATATAATTGTAATGACTATTATATATGCCTAAAATTTTGGTATTAAGTACCTTTGGATTGGACAAGACCTTGATGCAATCGTTAACATATAACCAAAGTAATGAATTTTTCTCAATAAATTGAGAATATTCGAATATTAATCAAGATATACGTGGTTCGATTTTTAATATTTTGACTTTTCGAAGTACCGCATAAAATAGAGCAACTTCACAAAAAAATTAGTATGATATGGATAACTAAATGAAAAAATGCATTATGCGATCCTCACGGCAATAGTACTGAAGAACAATAGTACTATATCCGTGAATATACCAAATAATATTAATCAACGATCGCTACTTATAAATCCTTCGGGATTCATAATGTACATACCTTATGGAATGGAAATATCGTTATACGATACTATCAATTACTCTAAAGCATTTGCGTTAATAGTCCATTTTTATGTCTTAACTATATACCTCATTGGCATCTTATGTAACAAGAGCCAACAAGAGAAAATGGGACCTTTCAATGTTTGGAGTATTTATGTCAACGACTATTTCATGTGAAAATAATAAGTGAGATTACAATTTACTTCTTTTGCACTATCTCTAATGACTGCGGATGTAACCGAGTATTCGAGAAGTTCATATGTCCATTTATCAAGTATATATGAAATTGCTTAATAAATCCAACAACATCAAAAGAAATTGACCTTCAGGATTTTGGCATATTTGGGCTTTGACACGATTTACTGGGATACACAGGTCGTGTTATATGTGTCCGTATATGAAAGGAGTTACACCAGGACACTCATATTTTGGATAAATAGAAGTAAAAACAAAACAAAACAAAGAACTGTAAAAATCCTTAAATTTATAGAGGAATTGAAGATGTAATTTAATCCCCAGATTTCGTCGCTCCCCTAAGACGGAACAATGATATTTTGATGCATAAGTATATGCACTAACACCATATTATGCTTCTTATATCCATTGTGATTAGGTATGTAAACCTAATCATTCAAATCTTATCAATTTCTTAAAGAAATTTGGATTGAGATCATCCTATGCAAAGGACATGTATTCTCACTGTGTTTAAGGATTGAATCCAACGAAAATTATGTGGATTAATTCAACCAACTTGCGGACACTTTAAATAATTTATGGTGTTGGTTGATGTGTCGACACGCTGGTCATGTGTCATCACACCATTCACTACTAAAACTAATGTTACTTATGCTAGTTACAAACCCACTTGGTCTCACGAAAAATGACTAAAGTACTAGTCTTAATATTGGTAAATTGTAATGCACACCAATCTTTCCGTTTATGGTAATGTAATTTTTGCATAAACAACTTATTACTCACTAGTTTTTGGCTATCACCTTAATCATTGTAAAAAGGAATTACAATCGATAACATCGAAGAATCAAATACTTGAGCTCGCCAGGATTGACACGGATCTAGAATCCTTGAGCTCAACTAGATTAACCTACGTGCCAAATTGCGACGCCACATCGCATAATGGTGAAGCCAACTAATGTGAATAAATGTTCTCACTGGAGACGAGCATCCAGATAGTCCGTTATATTACAACTTTGTCAAGCGATCTCTTTTTCCGCTAGATATGTGGAATATCACTTTGATGAGACAGTCTTCTTGTCGTTAGGGGGAGATAAGAACAAAGAATGTTCAAGTGGAACGATAAGAATTGTCGTGGTTTGTCCCTAATGTGTCTCATATTGATCCCCACTATTGTACAAAGTGATGAGATCACAGATATTAGCTGCAAATATGCTTGCAAGGTTCAATGTCCTAAGAAGAGGACATGACGCCATCCAAAAGGAATTAGGCATTGCGTTGCACCATGGATGGTGACATGTTGACACCGTAAAGTGGAATAAATGGTGTCATAGGCCGTGGCTCTCCAAGAAAGAGGGGGAGACCACCTTATGTTCGATATATACTCGATTAAAGGAAGAAAACGAGTTTGGCACAATTGGATTCATTGATCCATAATCTAAAATCCGCCTCATGAGAATTCCTAGATTTTGGTTATCACTGGGGGACGTCTCAGATGTTAGAACAAATCCTTGAAGGAAATCTCTACCAAATACAAACCACATGAAGATGAAGGATATTGACTCTTCATATCGAACAATACTTCGTTGAGAATTAACAACGTAGTAACTTTGGCCCAATGGAAAGAAGCGATCATGAACTAAAGTTCACTAACAAAGAGATAGGTATTTGGGCAGGTGAAGCTGACACCGCAAGTGTAAACCCTATCATATATCTTTGTTAGGATGCGTATGAGAATTAAGAGTATAGACTCACCTTATGGCGCAAGGTCTCTTACAAACGCACTGGAATCGACTACGAGGAAATATTCTTTTGTAATGGACCATAAAAAGATATTCTCGTAATGAAAGTCATTGCACTCCACTACCTTATCAGTTTGGTAGTTTCCAAAAGACTGATGAATGCAGCTTATGAATGGTGAAATAAGGTATCTCTATGGGGATCAAAATTAATAGATATACATGAAAGTCATAGAACATACTTTATCCACCCAAGAAATGGTTCTAGATCACGTAGTGTTACAAAAGGAATTGAAACGTTCACGAAGTAAAATACTTGATTATGAATAGGGATCAGATGTGTTATGTCATTGCGTATTCAATATAGATTTGCAGAGTCTTTTGATGAACTAAAAAGATGTCGCCATTACAAATCCTAAGTCAAGAATGAAAAAGATCATTGGGAAGACACAGTCTCAAAATGGATCTTCAGGACTGTAATATTGATGATTAAACCATCAATCGGCTTTTAAGTACTCTAAAGGTTAAAAGTGAGGCTTCCATAGCTCCCATGATCAGTCGAAGTCTTTAAAGATAGATCCGTTTTCGTCTAATTGAAAGATGACGAATAAGTGTTGGGAAATGAGATTCCCTATACAAGTGCAAAGACGCATTATTGCACTTAACACAATATACTTGACTCGACCTCTAATTCGTTGTATACCTTAACGCCTACGCAACAACAATACCTAAAGGTTTAGGTTTATAGTCCCTATAAAGAAAATAGAAAACGACATAATGATAATGAATACTATCCACGTCGTTGCATTTTTGGCGTAAAGAAATACATACCAAATAAAACACATAATTAAATATGCAAAAGTTATCAAAGCTCCCATGATTAATGTAAATATCAGGGGGATGTGCAGACATCATGGGGAGTCTAGCACATATATGCTAATCTTAAATGTAATAGGTGCGTTGTGCTCTTTTCTCCTTCGACCAAGGTTTTATTTTCTCCCATTGGGTTTTATTACTTGGCAAGGTTTTTAATGAGGCAACATCTTATGCACCATTATATTTTTAAACTCGGCACAAGGGGGAGTGTTGAAGGAAAAACACCATTAGTGTGCCTTCGTTAATGCAAATAAAAGAATAAGTTAATGACGTTTATGGTCAACGGATGTAACGGATCAATCACCATTATGTAGCCTTAATTGTCATTATAATTACCATTTATTTCTATTGTAATCTTGACCCTATATAAAGGGGATTATCAATGAGATGAGTAGATCATTCCATTTTTCCTACAACAGCATGAATGTTGATATTACTAGAGTATATTCTCCAATGGGCAAACAACTAATTTTTTTGATTTACTTGCTCAATTTTGCTTTCTTTGATAAACATATTCCCAACCAAATTCTAAAAAAGACTAAATTCATAATTTGACCTTGCAAGAGTGAAGGGTCTCCATCATAGCTTTAAAACTGCATACTGAACAGTGAAAGTCAAAAGAGAACACCAAAGCCCAATCTCTAAATATGAGCCCTACAATTTGCTAGTATATACAATATAAATTTTAAACCACAACCTAGTAATTAAATTAGCTATAGCCAAAATTCACCAAACCAATAGATACTCATCTGTATATAAAAAAAAGGAGAAATAAAATATAAGCAGACCTCATAAACAAAACCTTTAATTGAAAAAGCTATGTCTCTTCTGTTCACCCCACTCATCAAACCCTTCCTTGCAAAACCTTGCACACAAATTATATTGCCAAAGCACATCAAGCCGGAGGTTGCTCATTAAGAATTGTTCTGTAGGAAAAAAGAAGGAAACAAATGGAAACATGTTAATCACCTAAAACTAAATCCAAAAACAGAGAACTATTCTAAAAACATGTTGAGAGTATACATTAAACATGAGAAAATGTGACTTATCATGTGAGTTTATAAAGGTTTGGATCACTCCATCCATTGTCAATTAGTTGGTTTTTGATGTGAATTCTAGACCATTTTATCAAAGTTGTTACTTGAACATTATATATATATATATATATATATATATATATATATATATATATAATGAATGGAGTACAAAAAAAAAAAAAGCAATGCCCACAGCCTAGCATGAATTTGATTACGAAGATGAAAATAAGCTGATGAGTACAAAATCCAACCAACTAAAACATTAATCAAATATTCTATTTAAATAAAATACCAATCCTCAATCACTTTAAAAACGTCATATTCAACTATATATGATAGACGGGTCATGTTAGTTACAATAGCTACGAGGTCAACAGTAACAGGTCTGTGAACTGGGTTTCGTTTTTGGGCTCCGCCCTGTTTCAATTTTGAATGACACGTGTACTTCCATTCTTTTTCTTTTGAAAACAGCGTACAGTCAGTACACCGAGAGAGAGGAGAGGGAAAACAAAATTTAGACCGATCAAGGTGGCAGTTGGGATGAAGGTATTCTTTCCGACGAAAATTAATTCTATTGCGATTTGCTCCAGACATCGGGTGTATTGAGAGAGAGAGGGATAACGAACAGAGCAATTTGGGATTTCGGGCGATTAAGAAGGAGAGAGAGAGAGAGAGAGACAGAGGAGCACAATTGACCTACGGTTAGAGCTACGATTTTAAAGTCTGAGATTGATTGGAGACAGAGATAATCTGTAACTCTTATTGTGTTTATCTTTTGCTTGAATAAACTTCAAACTTATCTCACTAACATGACCTGTTACTCTTCACCTCGCAGCTACTGTAGCTACACATGACCTTCTATAATATATATAGTAAATATAGCAAGTCCATTGAAAATCATTGTGTTTCATTCGTTTTTTCAATGGCCAAGTGTTTGCATTAGTTAGTAATTGGGTTCGTCCCTTGATAAATAAATTTATTTAATTTCTTTTAAAGTGTTTGCATCCGTGATTCCCTTTGTATCATAAATCTCTTAGATAATAGCTCCTCTGTTTTGCTCAACTCAATATGACAAGAAAATCAAATTTTCTACGTTATTCAATTACTATGATCATGGTTCATGGGATTGAAAATTTGAACTGAATGTGGCAAATCATTCTCCAAAAAGAAAAAAGAGGAAAAAAATGTGGTTATAGAGAATCGGTTGGAACAGAAAGGACTAAGGACTAATATTTTCTGAAAATAGAGGAATTGCTCTAACAAGCCTCATTTTGGAGTTGATGAGGAAGAAAATAACATATCTGAATTTTCTAAGTTTCCATGGGTAGGTCACTGACAAATGTAAAGCAAATTTGGAGATCATTGAGACATCAAACCAAAGGACATGGTCTTGGTTAGCAGGGTTGTAAACGGTTCCAAAACAGTCAAAAATAGGTGAAACCGTAAACCGAACCGTGTTAATTAAACGGTTTGGTTCTTGTATTTTTCCAAATAGGAACCGTTTGGTTCGGTTTCTAACGGTTCCATGACGGTTCCGGTCCCAAAACGGTTCCAAAAAAACATTGTCTTAAATTCAAGACTATGTTAGTTTGAGCACATCATACTTATATCTGGTGACAAGAAATGAGTGAAGATTGATAATTCGAGACAAGATAATTCTAAACCAGGGCATAGTCTCTGTCCTCCACCAAATGGAGTATAACTAGTACTTTAGTTTAAAGCAATTTCTCCCTTTTGCAAACGGTTCCGGTCCCAAAACGGTTCCAAACGGTTCCTATACATTTTACATTTTAGAACCGAACCGAACCAAACTGTTTTAAAAACGGTTCGGTTCTACTATATAACTTTTTTTTTCTAGGAACCGAACTGAACTGTTGTTAAACAGTTCGGTTCCAACGGTTTCTTCAGGAACCGGAACCGATTAACAGCCCTATTGGCTAGTGCATGGAACCATGCAGGGGATCAAGTTCTGAAGATGTCAAAACCTTGAACAAAATATTTTGGCCCAATGTGTACATGTCATATACAGTCAAAATAATCTATTTAGAAGTTTCAACGATAACTCTCATGTCAGTCTTGTGTTAAAAAGGTCTTTTGTTCGTCTATTACTCAATAAGCTTCAGTTTTCTAACAGGTCATTGCAGTCAGCAAGAAGCTCGACTGCTGGGGTATTTGAAATGGCTTGATTCAAAGTGATAGGAGCACTTTGTGCGACGTTATTAACATGTTTTTACCTCAATTTGTACTTTGCTTAGTCCTTATTGTTGTACTATTGAGTCATTGAGTCGTAATAAAAGTCTTAAGCGGTATTAGATGCATTTTTGTGCTTACATGAGTTAAAAACGCATAATTGGTTTAGAGTTTTAGTTTGACTAGGAATCCTTGTTAGGTTTTGAAACTAATTATCTCTTACTTATGATTTTATTTTCTTATTTTCATATTGGATTGAAGAGATAATTAAAGAAAAAAAGATGGAGCCAAGTCATGCAACAATTAAATAGAAGATGATCATTAAAGGCATAAAACATGGCATGTTTTAGGAAATAAAGCTTTCCATGATTTAAGGGATTAAAGCATGACATTATTATAGGAAGAAAAAAGCAATTTCAAACCCTCCATCTTTCCTCTATATATACATGGCTTCACCTCTCAAATATCATTACTTCTCCTTTGCATTCAAGAGCCAAAATTCTATCAAAATAGTACCCCAAACATCCTTCACCAAAACAACAAGCCATTCTCCCTCATATACAAATTCCATCTCCACCGAAATCACCATTGAAGACACACCTCCAAGGTTCCTACAACGTGTGATTCTCACAACTCATCTCCACGGGTTTGTTCGTTTTTGATTTTTTTTACAATACTTTGTCTATAAATATTGTAGTATGATGTTTGTGTGAGATTATTGTTTTGTATTAAGAATCGAAATTTTTAGATTGTTTTATTGGATTTTTGGATCTTTGCCGAATTGATGGTTTTATATAATTAATGAGTTTGTATTTCTATTGTTGTGTTCTAATCATCTTTCTCATACTTTTAGATAATTTTCAGATATGTGCATATGAATTTAGTGCTTGGATGCATTCCCTAAGATTGTGCTTGAGTGCTAGATTCATCAACCATATTGACACAAAACGAATCATACCCTAAGTAGGTTCGATTTGTGTTGATTAAAAGTGGTAAAAATTCTGGAAATTTGCATGTGAAATCATGGTGGGTGACACCATACATGAAACATGTCTCCAACAAAGATTTGATGCTTAAATGTAATCTTGTTTGATTTCTACTCTAAGTGTTATTGAATTCGATTGCATGCAAATTTAGATTAGGCCCCAAGTCAATCTAAATGTTAATTGAAATCTTACACGATTAGATGGTCCCATAAGACTCTAATTGTATTGGTGTCTAAAAAGTATGTAATTGGTCGAATTAGAATGCATGATAGGTTCGAACTTGTAATTATGTGGTGTAATGATAAATTTGGTTTAAGTTTGTTAAGCGAAGTCGATCATGTAAATAGTAATTTAGGTTTTATTTTAGTAGTTAATAATCAATCTCAAACCCCTCATTATTTGTTAACACTAAAAGTTTAGAGTTCCCTTCAATTTTCCGGAAAGAACGATCCCTTCTTATTCTATACTAACGATGATATTTTACAGGGTTTATTATAGACGTTTTAATTAACGTTCTCTCACAAAGAAACCACGTTCGGTTGTTTATGTATCATTCGGAAGCATGACCGTTTTGCTGACTATTAGCTGCTAGAAATTGCATTAGGCCTTGAGGCTTCTGGACAGGACTTCATTTGGGTTTTGAAGAATGAAAAGAAAGACGTAGAAGAGTGGTTGCCTGAAGGATTTGAGAAGAGAATGGAAGGTAAAGGAATGATTATAAGAGATTGGGCTCCCCAAGTGCTTATACTTGAGCATGAAGCAATAGTAGCATTTGTGACTCACTGTGAGTGGAACTCTATCTTAGAAGAAGTGTCTGCCGGGGTTCCGATGATCACGTGGCCGTTGTTCGGCGAGCAGTTTTATAATGAGAAGTTGGTGCCTGAGATACTTAGGATTGGGATTCCTGTGGGTTCTGCAAAACGGGTTTCATCATTTTTGGATGTAAATGTGGAGAAAGAAGCGAGTGTGAGAAGGGATGCCATAGAGGAGGCTGTGACCAGAATCATGGTGGGTCATGAAGTAGTGAATATGAGAAGAAGAGTTGAAAAGCTTGGAGAGAAGGCAATGAGGGCTGTTGAAGATGGTGGCGCATCCTACTCGGATTTAACTTCTCTAGTTGAAGAGTTGAAGCACCTTGTCGATGCTTAGTCGAAATCCTAGCTAAATCCCAATTACTACTGACTACTGAGTTATGCTTATCATGACCATTATCATACCGAGTTACACAACTTGTGTGATGATAGCACATAGTAATTTTCGTCTTACTCTTTGTTGGATATTTCTAATTAGAGAAAATTAGAGATAAACCCGATTTCGGAGCCCCTTTTTAAAACTAAACCCGTACCCTATTTTTCTTTTGATTTAGACCAAATTCATATGTATAATAAGCATTAATTATTGTTATTTTTATTCATCTTTTTATGTCTTGACCTTTTTACCTTTCAGATTGACTAAAGCAAAATTTGGTATTTTCTTAATTTCAACATAAATTTGAATTTTAAATATTAAACTAAAATTTTGCTCGATTTGAATGCATCATAATCAATTACATTATGACTTTCTTGATTTTGTACCCTAAGTAGGTGCATGTGTGTGTGTGTGTGTGTGTATATATATATATATACATATACTTGTGATAGATTTTTATTTCCTATGTGTAGGTAATTTGTTTACAGATAAAATATCAGATTTTACCTAGAGTTTAGAGTCTCATTTCATATGAATCATGAGAAGAACTTTTACTTGCTTCAAAGAAATTAGGGGAAGAAGACAAGCATCTATAGTTTTTCTTTCATGTGACTCAACGGGCTGATTGATAATCGGAGAAATACTCTAAAAGAAAAGACAGGGTTGGAGAAACAGAAGAAATGACTCACATGAGAGTAACAGTTTTGCATATTCACTTTTAAACTCATATTTTGTGTATTTTTACATGCATGAATGATATCTGATTATAAGGTACATGGTGATCTTGTTCTTTGTTAACTTTTTTTTTAGGTATATTATTATAATCGAGAGAGTTTTTTACTCATAGTTATTTGCATTTATAATTTACCTATTACGTAGGGCTTGAGTAATATAACCTTCAAACTAAAACATAGGTATAATGTAATGACAAATCTAATGAAGAGGTATAATAAAAAATTGGAGTCTAATACATAGGTATCAAACGAAAAGAAATATAAAAATAAATTTCCTACACACAAGATGATTTTCAAAACCTCAACTTAACTACAAAAAATATCGAATTAGATATCTTATGCATATAGGCTAAAACTACCTATATATACATATCTTCTATAAATCAAAATTCATTTTCACCTAACTTTTTCATAAGTTTTATTAAAAAGTTCCATGATTTTCTCAATAATTATGAAATTGATTCAAATAAATAATTCATATTTAAGGTAATTAAGACATAAAGTCAATTAAGAACAACGTAAATTAAGACTAGAAATTACAAATTTGTGATTAAAATATTAATATAGTAAGCTTAATTTATGGAATTTGGTACATAATTTGCAACATGGATTGGATGGAAGATATAATTAAGCGATTTAATAACATATGATTGTTATTTGTATTAGTGGCAAGAAAAGTAATTTTGATCAAAAGTAAGTTGGTTTCTTATATCAAATAATTTCTTTTTCTTTTTTCATTCAACCTAATTGAAAGAGTTGTAGAGATGAGTTTATTTTAAAATGAGTGTTGATTTTTAGGTGTATAATGAATTACCTCAACTAATTATTTATGTTTATCGTGACTATTATCATACCGAGTTACACAACGTGTGTGATGATAGCACATAGTAAATTGTGTTTTAGCACATAGTAAAATTTGTGTACTCTTTGTTTCTTATTTTCTTTATAAGAGCAAATGCACTGCAAGAGGCAAATGGCAAGGGCAAAAGGAGAGGTTTTGCCTCCTATTCATGGAATTTTGCCATTGCCTTTCATCAATTTTATGCACCCCAAAAGGCAAGCTTTTTTTCACAATAATATTCTGATATTATATTTCTGTTCTTCTCAGATTTACCCTCAGAGATTTACCCTTGCTCATGTTGCTCTTTATTCTTCCAATTCTTCTCTTGTAAATCATACCCATATGCAGACCACAATCTTGATCTTGATCATAGCCTAAAATGTTTGACCGGTGAAAATTACTTAATACTGAAATAGAACATATCCATCATACCGAGTTACTCATGCAAATACCCTTACTCATACTGATCTTAAGAAATAGCAGAAACAGCAGGGCTGCGGGTTTGGGTTTGAGAAGTAAGAATTTTTTGAAAACAAGAGAAGACGAGAAGAAATAGCAGGGTCAAAAGGGGGAAGAGATATGTGTAGTGGGTTAAATTGAGGGTTTCAGTTGTATTACTTAAGTTGAGCCCGCAGTCTTGGTCGGGTAACACAAGAGGCAAAAGTTGACAGTATGCTTGATCGACCAGGTTTCAGTCGGGCAAAAACTAACGCGTTGCATAAATTATGAGCTAATTAACGGGACCGTGGTCTTGCCTCCCGCGCTGTCTTTGCTCTAATGGGTTGCATATTTCTTTCTATTTATTTGTTTTATTATTTTTTATTAGGGTTTTTGAAATGCATTTTACTGTGGTGCACGGTTAAAACCAACTTTATTTAACAAAGAAAAAAGGATAAATTTTTGTGGTGTACAGTTAAAACCAACTTTATATAATTACAAGTTATAAGAAAAACAGAAATTCAAAGATACACAATAAACTCAAGGGTGAGAGTTACGATAACTATTCATCTAGAGTCAATGTGTTAGTGTCATAACTTTTTAGTTAGTTAATATTTTTGGTAAAATTAGGAATGTAAACTAATTTTAGAAACACACACATATATATATATATATATCATATTTACCGTCGAATATGACCACACAAGTCGTTTAGAAATCATTCGTTTTCCACACTACTCTTTACTTGGAAAACTATTTCCTTGTCACATGCCATTTGATTCCCTGGAAAAATCACTATTGTTCTGATGCAAGCCGTGAGGTCACATTGATTTTACATCCCTAAATGCTTTGTGCACTAAGGTTCACATTGATTTTACATGACGAAATGAGGAATTCAATGTGAACCATAATTTTGAGTTTTTTGTATGCATTGAATTATAATCGCTTTCACTTTCTATGCTAGGAAATAATCTACCACACATGATTATAATTCAATGCATACAATTCCACAGTATGAATTCCCCATTTGCGTAAGAACACAATATCTTTTTGTCTTCCTAGTACCATTAAAGCATTGGTCCTCTTTTTTCCTATATTAACTTGTTCACCTCCATAGAAACATAAGCACAAACACGCTCCATCTTCTTCGTTTTCAAGCTCTGAAATCCAACATGGGCAGCGAAAGCCATGACTCTGTTCACATATTCTTGTTCCCGTTCCTGGCTCACGGCCACATGATCCCAGTCTCCGACATGGCCAAGCTTTTTGCTTCACACGGCGTCAGGGTCACCATAGTCACCACCCCTCTAAACGCTACCAGATTCACCCAGTCGACCCAATCGAGGAAATCCTCGTCTGGGTTGATCCAAATCAAAGCCATCGAGCTCCCAAGTGAAGAAGCTGGTCTGCCAAAAGGGTGTGAGAATGTCGACACATTACCACCCTCATTGGATTTGGTCAACAATTTGGCACGCTTGATTCAACCACAACTCGAGGAGCTTCTCAAGGAGTTCAAGCCGACTTGCCTTGTAGCTGACATGTTCTATCCTTGGGCAACTGAAGCTGCTGCTAAGTTTGGTATTCCGAGGTTGGTGTTTCATGGGACTTGCTTCTTTTCTCTATGTGCTTCCGAGGTTATGAGGCTCCATAAGCCTTTCAAGAATGTTTCAAGTGAAACTGAGTCTTTTGTGATCCCATATTTCCCTGGTGAGATTGAATTGACAAGTTCCCAAGTTCCTGCTTTTGTCAAAACCAATGACTCAAGTGGCATGAACCAGTTGATGAAAGCACGTAAAGAATCGGAGTTGAAGAGCTATGGAGTTATTGTTAACAGTTTCTATGAGCTCGAACCGGTTTATGCAGATTACTACAGAAATGAGTTGGGGAAGAAGGCGTGGCATATCGGCCCTGTTTCTCTATGCAATAGAGAGATTGAGGAGAAGTCAAATAGAGGAAAAGAAGCCACAGTTGACAAGCACGAGTGTTTGAAATGGCTTGATTCAAAGAAAGCGGATTCGGTTGTGTATGTCTGTTTTGGGAGTGTGGCTAACTTCCACTCGACTCAGCTCAAGGAGATTGCGATGGCTCTAGAAGCTGCAGGGCAGGACTTCATTTGGGTTGTGAGGAGAGGCAAAGATGAGGAGGACCAAGATGAGTGGTTGCCTGAAGGATTTGAAGAGAGGATGGAAGGAAAGGGATTGATCATCAGAGGTTGGGCTCCTCAGGTTTTGATTCTTGATCATCCAAGTATTGGTGGGTTTGTGACACATTGTGGATGGAACTCCACAATGGAAGGAATATCTGCAGGGCTTCCTATGGTGACATGGCCTGTGTCTGCTGAGCAATTTTACAATGAGAAATTGGTGACGAAAGTGCTGAAGATTGGAGTAAGTGTTGGGACTCAGAAATGGATTATGATTTTTGGGGATAGTGTGAAGAAGGAAACTATTGTGAAAGTTGTGAGTGAGATCATGGTGGGTGAAGAAGCAGAGTTGAGGAGAAGCAAAGCTAGGGAGCTTGGAAAGCAAGCAAGGAGGGCTGTTGAAGTAGGTGGATCATCATACCAGGATTTTAATAATCTTATTCAAGGGTTGAAAAACTTGAAATCCCAACAGTTAGGATAAATATATCCAAGGATTATGCATGCAGTCCTGCACTGTTTTCATTTCAGAGACAGCCTAGTATACATTTTGTTGGGTTCGTATTTCGTAATTAAGAATATATGACAAGTGCAAGTTAAACTATGAGATTAAGAGAGAATGAAATCAGAATGGTGTATGATACTCTTAAGCATGTATATTCACTTATGATTTCTTCTCCGAATTGAAGGAAATTTATAGCTGTACAATTAACTTATAGCTATGTGTGAAAGAGAAATACAATAGTAAGGTTATGTATGAAACTTAGACTTTGTAAGTTATATAAACCAACTACATAAATGTAGTAGAGATCTTGTTAGGTAGAATCAAGATTTGTTGCTTCCAATATTGTAGCTGTGTTGAATAAAACGTGCTAACACTCCCCCTCAAATTGGCGCATACACATCAATCATGCCCAACTTGTTAAGTGAGTCGTAAAAAGCCTTTCTAGAAACAAATTTGTCAATATATCTGCAAGTTGCTAATCTGTAGGAACAAAAGGAAAACTGATGAGATTTGCATCAAGCTTTTCTTTTATAAAGTAACGATCAACCTTTACATGTTTAATGTGATCATGTTGCACTGGATTATATGAAATATCAATTGCTGCCCGGTTGTTACAATACAATTTCATGGTAGTTTTTAGTTTGACACCCAAATCACATAGCAAGTTTCTCAACCATAGCAACTCACACAAACCATGAGCCATACCTCTGTACTGAGCTTCCGCACTAGATCGTGCCACTACTTTCTATTTCTTGCTTTTCCATGTTACCAAATTACCTCCCACAAAGGTAAAATAACCCGATGTCGACCTTCTGTCTGTTATATTTCCAGCCCAGTCTGCATCAGTGAAACCACAAACTTCAAGAATATTATTGTGTTTAGAGAACATCGTTCCTCTCACTGGAGCTGATTTCAAGTACTTTAAAATTCTCACAACAACATTCATCTGATTTTCACTTGGATTATCCATGAACTGACTTATCACACTTACTGCATAAGCAACATCTAGTCTGGTATGAGTCAAGTAAATCAAGCGCCCAACTAGTCTCTGATAACGAGATCGATTAGTAGGAACTTGATCTGGATATTCTACTAAACGATGATTCTGCTCAATAGAGGTGTCAACAGGTATGCAATCCAACATACATGTCTCTGTTAGGAGATCGAGTATATACTTTCTTTGACACAAGTATATTCCTTCTCTCCTCCTGCCTACCTCAATGCCTAAGAAGTACTTGAGCTCACCGAGGTTCTTCATCTCAAACTCAGAGGCTAGTTGCTTCTGTAATATATCAATCTCCATAGTGTCATTGCCAGTGATTATCATATCATCAACATAGATAATCAAGGATGTGACATTTTCTTGTTGATGTTTGAGAAACAAAGTGTGGTCTGAATTACTCTGCTTGTAACTGACCCTTTGTATGAACTGTGAGAATCTTCCAAACCAAGCACGATGTCATTGTTTAAGACCATATAAAGATTTCTTAATTTGCAGAAAAAGTTACCAGGTGATGCAGCTACATTGTCACACCCCAAACCGGGATTATGACTAATGTGGTGGATTTATGCTAAGCAATAGGTAGAAAGTTCTTTTAAAATAACTATACTTTTTTTTTTCTTACAAAAGAGTAAGAAAATAATTTAGAACTTGATAATGACATAGAGAAAGAAATTACAAACTGAAATATTGAAATGTGGCAACAAATATCAGTTCTTGTACATGACTTTTACAAAGTTTCCAGTGAAACTACAAAATAAAATAATTGAAGATAAAGAGTGAACTTTTATTTAAAACAAAGAAGTACAACTTGTTTTCAAACAACGCCACCAAATTTCAATACCATTTCTCCAGGTTTATACCTCAACTAAATATACAACCTTTACACAACAAAATAGAAGTACATCTCCTGGGATAGTAGTCTATCTACATCAGCACAAAGTAGTGGCCAAAGAAAATACAGTAAAGCTTGCACTTCAAATAGGGTAAGACTCCAAAAACTAGCACCTCAACATAATTAGAAATACTAGAACCACTCTCACTATTCTCACCTAAAATCACAATAAGAATATAGAGAATGAGCTTTATATGCTCAGTAGGGACGATAATACAATCACCATAACAATGATTTTAAATTAGCACATATTAAGAATGAAAGAAGTGAATATAAATAGT
Organism: Argentina anserina; assembly: GCF_933775445.1. Lineage (NCBI taxonomy): Eukaryota > Viridiplantae > Streptophyta > Magnoliopsida > Rosales > Rosaceae > Argentina > Argentina anserina. The sequence continues at coordinate 3,328,812 of NC_065873.1, read as the reverse complement.
GGATATGAGCAAAGAGGATAATTTCAGAAATATGATCAGTTAAGTAAAAATCAGATGAAATAATATTCTTTCAAAAATAATGCAGGAGGGGACTGAATAGGTTCACAAGCACAATTAGTGCAAAACAATGAGTTGAAGTTCAATTTAGCAAGTTAGTAATGAGTAGCAAAATCAGTGATCATCCAAACATGATAAGAATTGGGATAGATAAAGTAAATCCCATTGTAAAATAGAAGTGAAACATTAAGAGCTTCAAATTTTGTAAACCAAATCCTTAACAAGCCGGTTAGAGCCCACTGCTCAGCTAATCACCTAGCCTGCTCAGCTAACCACTGAGCAACTTCTGCAAGATAACGGATCCTGATCAGGTTTTGGGTGTCTTTGTACCCTAGAGACAATCCTTCCATAATAACTTTCCCGGGCCTAACCGAATAAAAACATTTAAATCCAAGCAACAATGCTTTCCATAATTTATTTACTGCCTTAAAGCGATCGACTATAACTTGAAACCTCATTGAAGCATAGAAGAGGAAAATCTGCCAGAATATTGCCTTACTTCAAACAAACATTATGAAACTTTAAACTCAATAAGTATTCACAGAAACTTGCCGCAATATCAACATATCATTACACTAACTAAAATTTTGGAAAGAAAAGTATATACATATATATATATATATATATATATATATGTATAGACCATAGTAGTATTCTTGAGTCCTCCAAATTTTGTATAATACAATAAATATTACATAAGGTGCTTCACTGGACACTTAAACAAGAGAAGGCAAGAAGAATTCATCAGAGAGGGAAAACGTCAAGAACTACAGTGAAACTCAAATACATAATCAATATATATAGACATAGGGCTGTCAATTTCGACATGACCCGATAACACGACTCGAAACCCGCACAAAATAAAGCGGGTTGAACCCGCACGATTAAAAAGCGGGTCAGCGGTGGATCAACCCGCCATGACCCATTTAATAAACGGGTCAACGACGGGTTAACCTGCTAACACGAAATGAACCCGCATGACACGTTTAATAAATGAGTCAAACTAAATTCTATATAAAATACGCGTACACAAGCTATTTAAAATGGTAATATTATATGTATATAAAGGTTTAGTAAGTTTTTTCTTATTTTGAATTAGAATTTTGGGTAGTACAAAGATTTTTTTTTATTTGATTATTGTTTTAGTTAGTTATCTTATCTAAAACAACAAATATATTCATTAAATGAGTTAAACGGGTTGTAAACGGGTAACCCGTTTAATAAATAGGTTGAGTTTGAGTTTAAATTTTTGACACGATTATTAAATGGGTTGAGTTTGGGTTTATATTTTATAACACGCGAGACACTTTGATCCGACACGAACCCAACCCGACACGACCCATTAACAGCCCTAATAGACATATATATAACTCCACATCATTGTATAAAGGAGTATGACTGCTATCCGAAAATATTTATATAGGTACATAACCAGTTTAGAAATAAGGTTAACAGTAAAGCCAAAAACTCACTCTAGTAATCTGAGGAACAAGAAATGATATTGTAAAGATGGAATATTAAAGAACCAATCCAATTTTCCAGATGTTTCTCAACCCATCAATACCCAAAAGTGGCATCTTGAACCAGCAGACAAGTCAATACAGTTCAATCGTACAAGAGAAAAGAGGAAGAACCATTACAATCAAACATTCATAACACATATTAAAATAGAATCACCGTTCTGAGGAGAGATTATTTTCCCTACCTCCAATTAAATTCTCCAACAGAAAATAAGCAACACAAAGCCAATCTATTCGAAACACCAAATCTACTCGCAACACCTAGTCTCCTCAAGCAACCCAACCACCTAAACCAAATAGAGCCACACCCACAACTTTTAGAAGAGCTAAAACACAACGAATTGATTTGAGAAGATGAGATGAGACATGTGGACTTACTAAAGGTAGCTGCCATTGAACAAGGAATCAGAATTCCTGGCAGGGACTTTATTGACAATCCTTGACGTTATAGATTTGGGTGCAAGGTGTAGATTTGAGTGTGACAGATAACTGAATTCTCAAAGAAAATTCAGTAGAAGGAGGGAAGACAAATTTTTACATAAGAGAAGAAAAGTGAGACTGACCCCTTTTTTTTTTTCCTTTCAGTAAGTGATAGAGATGGACAAGGAAATAGCACGTGTATAACCCAAAGTTATGGCCGGATGCTTGTATCTACCAAGACATGCAAATAAGTTTTTAGCTTAAACACAAATTTTCTTTCACAACTTTAGAAACTAATAAATAAAATGAAATAAGTCCAATAGAAAATTATGCTAATCCTAATCAAGAAATAAAACATGAGAATAAGCAAACTAATCAATGACACATCCAGCTAAAGTCATGCTCGTCACAAACTACCCCCTTTAAAAATTTTGTCCTCAAATTTCAAAACTGACCTTGTATACTAAAAAGCTCAGGATATAATTCTCTCATTTTAGCTTATGTTTCCCATGTTGCCTCCACAAGACTTTAACAAGACGAATGGTTTTCCTACGCAAAACATGGTTTTTGGTGTCCAAAATACATACTGCTCCTTCCTCATAAGAAACCTCTTCATGAACATTGACATCCTCCCAGTTCAGTACATGTGAAGGGTTTGAATTATACTCTTTAAGCATCGTAACATGGAAAACATTATGAACTCCAACCAGCTGCGGGGGAAGTGCCAATCGATATGCCACTTCACCAACTTTATCTAAAATCTGAAACGGTCCAATGTTACGAGGTGACAACTTTCCCTTGAGACAAAATCTCTTTATTCTAGGACGTGGTAATACCTTTAGCAGCACATGATCACCTGATTCAAAACTCAATGGTGTTCTTCTAACATCACCATAACTTTTCAGGCGACTTTGAGCAGTAATAAGTCGTTATCGAATTAACTGAACTTGATCAGCAGTTTCGTGCACCATATCAGGTTCTAACATTATCTTGTCTCCAACTTCAGCCTAACACAATGGAGATCTACAAGATCGCCCATACAACGCTTCATAAGGAGCCATTTGAATGCTAGACTGATAACTATTATTATACACAAATTCCACTAATGGCAAGTGATCTTCCCAACTGCCCTTAAAGTCTAAAACACACGTATAAAGCATATCCTCAAGGATTTGGATTGTCCTTTCAGAGTGACCATCTGTCTGTGGATGAAATGCAGTGCTAAAACATAATTGGGTCCCTAAAGCATCTTGCAGACCTTGCCAAAATTGAGATGTAAATCGGAATCACGATCAGAAACAATCAATACTGGGACACCATGAAGTCTAACAACATTACATACATATAACTTACTCAAGGACTCTACAAAATCAGTCACACGAATGGGTAGAAAATGAGTAGACTTTGTTAATCGATCTACAATTACTCATACATAATCATGTCCCTGAACTGACCTTGGTAATCCGGATACAAAATCCATAGTAATATGCTCCCATTTCCACTCCAACACTGGAAGAGGTTGAAGTAACACAGCTGGAATTTTATGCTCAACCTTCATTTGTTGACAAGTAAGACATTTGGCTATAAACTCTCATGTGTCTCGCTTCTTTCCACTCCACCAATATTGCATACACAAGTTATGGTACATTTTAGTTCCTCCGGGGTGTACTGCGAATCGAGAGTGATGAAATTCACGTAGAACTTGCTCTCTACAATGATCTACTGATGGCACAAACAAACGTCCTCTATGGACCAGCCCTCCATCTAACCGTATGTTCCACCCTTCTAGGCCTTTCCCTTGTGAAATTTGAGTAGAAACCATCTTTACCTATGGATCCCTTTGCTGCACTTCGATAACCACATTAATTAGTGTAGGTTTTAGCTACCATGCTTTGTATACAAGCTAAGTTTTCTTCATCCAGAACTTGAAAGTTGAACATAGCTACTTCACTAAGCATCTCCCACTCATGAACTGCTACTGGTGCAAAACTATTACGACTTTTTCAACTTAATGCATCTGCTATTGTGTTGGCATTGCCTGGATGATAAGAAATTTCATAATCATAGTCTCCTAAGTACTCCATCCACCTAAGGTTCAAGTCCTTTTGGGTGAACAAGTATTTGAGACTTTTGTGATCAGAAAACACTTCAAACCTTTCTCCATATAAATAATGTAGCCATACTTTTAATGCAAATACAACTGCTGCCAATTCAAGATCATGTGTAGGGTAATTACATTCATGATTCTTCAGTTGACGTGATCCATAAGCAACTACTTTACCTTGCTGCATAAGAACACATCCCAACCCCTCATGTGAAGTATCACAATACACAGTATATCCCAGTCCTTGTTCTGGAATCACAAGAATAGGTGTAGAAGTAAGTCTCTTCTTCAATTCCATGAAAACCTGCTCACAAGCATCATTCCATTGAAACTTCACTTCTTTTTGTGTAAGTTTCATCATTGGGGTAGTAAGACGAGAAAAATCTTTAATGAATCAACAATAATAACCGGCAAGACCCAAAAAGCTACGAATCTCAAACACATTCTTTGGTCTCTCCCATTTAGTAACCGCTTCCACCTTTGATGGATCAACTAAAATACCACCAGCTGAAACAACATGTCTGAGAAAGTTTACTTCATGTAACCAGAAATCACACTTACTAACTTTAGCATATAATTGATTCTCACGCAAAAAGTTGAAGCACAATACGCAAGTATTGCTCATGCTCAGCCTCTGAAGATGAATACACCATAATATCATCAATAAACACTACAACAAACTGATCAAGATATGCCTTGAAAATTCGGTTCATAAGATCCATAAATGCAGCTGGTGCATTTGTTAAGCCAAAAGACATCACACGGAACTCATAATGCCCATATCGTGTTCGAAACGCTGTCTTCAGCACATCTTCTTCTTTCAGTGTTAACTGATGATAACATGATCGGAGATCAATCTTTGAAAAACAACAGGACCCCTTTAGCTGATCAAACAAATCATCAATATGAGGTAATGGATATTTGTTTTTCAATGTTACCTTGTTCAACTGACTGATAATCAATGCATAATCTGAGAGAACCATCTTTCTTCTTAACAAATAAAACAGGAGCACCCCAAGGAGAAACACTAGGACGTATGAAACCAACTTCCTCTAGCTCTTCTAACTGAGTTTTCAATTCACGCAATTCAGCAGGTGCCATACGATACGGTGCTACTGAAATTGGAGTGGTGCCGGGATAAACTTCGATAGAAAAATCTACATCGCGATGTGGCGGCAACTCATTTAATTTCTCATGAAAAACATCAGGAAATTCACACACTACAGAAGGCAATATTGAATCCTTACTACATGGGTCTTCCCAACCAAGAGAGGCAACAAGACTCGATGATTTCACAAACTTGTAAAATTGACTAGGTGGCTCAGAAATTTTCTTACTTCTCCTACTAACAAACTGAAAGGCAACACCAATAGGGAAAATCCCATATAACTTCTTCTCAAAACAATCTATTAATAATTGATGTGAATACAACGAGTCCATACCCAAAATAACATCGTAATTTGACATATCAAGTAGTAACAGATTAAAAGATGATAGGTCATTGATGGTCAGCCCACAATTTCTACAAATCTTATCCACCGTAACGGTATCTACTCGCCTCATGGGAGATTTCACATTAAGAGGTATCTCTAATATTTCAAATTCTACCCCCAAAGAAAATGCATACGACAATGCCATACAAGAATGTGAAGCACAACTATCAAACAGAACCCTAGCCCAAGAATTAAACATAGGGAGTGTACGTTGTACCATCATGTGATCAGAAGACTCTCCTTGCTGCAGTGCAATTGCATTCATTCTTCCTTGAGTTTTATGTCCCTGAAACCTTTGCCATTGCCCCTATACTGATTTCGTTGTAGATCTGACCCAACAGAAACTTGAGATGATTGTTGGGCTGGTCTAAAGCCTTTAGAACTCAATGTGTGTTGAGGTTGAAAATAAGGTCGTACTTGGGAAGAGTTAGCAGACCTTTGAGGTCCCATTACACTCTGAGATCCATCCCCTTCTGGACAATTATTTTTGTAATGACTAGGCTTTCCACACTTGAAACAAACAAGACCAGTTGGTGGTCGTGGCTGTGGTGCTGTAAAACCTCGATAAGACCATGAAGATGTCTTTTCATTTTTATTTGGATAATCAGAACGTTGACTCTTCGCTCGCTTCTTCTCATTAAACTTCCTGAATTCTTCACAATCCTTCTCAGCAATCAAGGCTCATTCAAGAACCTCAGCATAGCTTGGAAGCCTCAAAACTGACACCTTTGATCTAATATTCGGTCGAAGTCCACCCTCAAATTTATGAGCCTTTTTAAACTCAGTAGACACAATTTTCAGGAGCATACCGAGACAACTTTCTAAAGCGGCCACCAAATTCTGAAAACTGTCATCATCCCTTGCTCTAATTTGATAAATTTATATGCTTTAGCTTCTCGCATGACTTCTGGAAAGTACTTGTCAAAGAAAATTTGGCTGAATTGATCCCAAGTCATAATTTCTATACTGTGGGTGCGCAAAATCATCTCCCACCATTATGTAGCTTCCCCACTAAATTGATAGGCAGCAAGAGTAACCTTTGAGGTGTTTTCTCTAATATTGAGAGCATTTAGGATTTTGTTTATGTCCTCTAACCACTGTTCAGCTACAACAGTATATGGGTCACCTTTAAAAACTGGGGCTTTTTGTGCTTGAACTCTCGTAATGCTACCATCGACTTTGTATCGTGATCAGTAGCTGGTGGGGGTGGATGTTGTTAAGCATGAAGAGCTTGTTGAAGTACACTTGTAATACCTTGTAAAGCACTAAGTAAATATTCCCCACTTACTTCCGCATTAGCCGCAGAAGATCCTGACTAACTCTCTCCTTCATCAGCCATTTCTATAAGAAAGAAATAAAATTCTAACATTATGACACAACTAACCAGCGCTCTAGACCAAAAGCAAGGCAATTCCACAAACAATAATCACACAGGACTTTCACTCAGCCCAAACAGAAACATCACAGGGCATAGGTAAAGCGAAGCAAACAAGCAAAATCACCACTTTGAAACAAACAATTAAGCACCAATCCAAATCAATTTCGAGCAAGCAATACCATGCAAAATACAGCCAAACACTATAGGCATTGACTCAAAACAATCATAGCACCACTGAGGTAACCAAAACACGACAATCATAGACAAAAAGAAACAAGAAACTGATCCGAGGTATTAACCTGTAGGTCTGATACCAAAATGTCACACCCCAAAATGGGATAATGACTAATATGGTGGATTTTTGCTAAGGAATAGGTAGAAAGTTCTTTCAAAATAACTATACTTCTTTTTTCTTACAAAAGAGTAGGAAACAAATTTAGAACTTGATAATGAAATAGAGAAAGACATTGCAAACTGAAATATTAAAATGTGGCAACCATTTCAGTTCTTGTACATGATTTTTACAAAGTTTCCAGTGAAACTACAAAATAGTATAATTGAGGATAAAGAGTGAACTTTCATTTAAAACAAAGAAGTACAACTCGTCTTCAAAGAACGCCACCAAATTTCAGTACCATTTCTCCAAGTTTATACCTCAACTAAATATACAACATTTACACAGAAAAAATAGAAGTACATCTCCTAGTATAGTAGTCTATCTATATCAGCACAAAGTAGTGGGAAAATACAGTCAAACTTGCACTTCAAAAAGGGTAAGACTCCAAAAACTAGCACCTCAAGATAATTCAGGAATACTGGAACCACTCGCACTATTCTTAGCTGAAATCACAATAAGAATGTAGGGAATGAGCTTTACATGCTCAGTAGGGACGATAATACAATCACCATAACAATGATTCTAAATTAACACATATTAAGAATGAAAGAAGTGAATATAAATAGTGGATAAGGGCAAAGAGGATAATTTTAGAAATATGATCAGTTAAGTAAAAATAAGAAGAAATAATATTCTTTCAAAAATGTTGCAGGAAGTGTAACGACCCCAAAATTTCGAGCTTAAAAACTCAAAATTCTAAAGTCGTTAAACACCAAATAATCTCAAATAAATCGAAATCATTAAAGCGTAACAGCGGATCTCATCTGAGTTTAAAATATAACTCAGTCAAGCCGATTATTACAAACCCAAATGATAATTCAACATATAACAAATGGAATTGTATAATCCTCACAACACACTCACAAATAAAATCACACCAAATCACACACACCATCCACGCTGAAACCTCACCACGACTGGATGCGATCGACTTCGAGTCTTCGGGTCGTCACTCAATCACCACTACTCAGCACCTGCGGAAGTATCCCCTACACCATTGAATTTGGTGCACCGGGATTGCAACACAAACCCGGTAAGCTTTACAGCTCGTATGAGTAAAATATTAAAATAACTCTCGACTCATAAAAGACACAACTCCACATCAACACAGTAAAATGGAAACCATGAGAAAACGAGCAACCCATCTGGTTACTCTAATACTTTCACAAAATGGTAACTAATGAGCGCTGGTACACGTCCGTTACCCCTCACTTAGTATACCGCTGATGTTGGGTAACCACCCGCCACCCAACATCCAAAACAAGCTGAGTACCCATGATCAGATAACCACCCGTTACCTCATGCAGTACTATGGCAGACAGACTAGAGCTCTAACTGTATCGTAACTTTCGCCCGGCCAAAGGCTAGGTTCCGACTTGCCTCACATGTACAATAATCTCACATCATATTGTACCACACATCACGTCCGAAGACAAATCACAATATTTCACATTTTCCGAGATAAAATCATGTACAATAATCACTCATCATATTGTACGTTTTAAAACTTTCACAATATATCATAATAAAAATCATAACAGTATATTATATAGCAAACTATATATATTTGTATTTATTTACCATTTATACAATATATACATAGTCCACTATATCATATACATGTCATATTTCATAAACACCTGAAAAATTACGTACGATAATCTCACATCATATCGTACCATTAAAATCACACATGCACAATTTTTCTGTCACCGAAATGACTATTTTTAATGAATTAATAACAGTATGTAATTTAATGAACTATATATATATATGTATTTATTACCATTATACTATATATATACGTAGTCCACTAAGTTATATACATGTTGTAATTCATTAAATAAACACACTTGCAAAAATGTTGAATCACCGCGAGGGTAGATTCGTAATTCAGTGAGATTTTACTCACTTTATTGACTTGAGCGTAATTCCACAATTCGCGATGCTAATTCCTTTCCTCGATTTAACGATCACCTTAAAAGAATAAGAAAAGAATTTAGAATCGTTTCGTAAACCTTTAAATGCCAAAACAGTAATATACGGTTACTGTTCAGCAATTTTGGTTTATACGAAGTTACTGTTCACTGTTCACTATTCACGGTTACTGTACAATACTCAATTAATACGTATTTCTGTACGTATAAATATTATATACGTATTTCTGTACGTATAAATACTATATACGTATTTTTGTACGTATAGATATTAAATATGTACTTCTGTACGTATAAATATTAATACGTACTTCTGTACGTATAACTATTAATACGTATTTCTGTACGTATAAATATTAATACGTATTTCTGTACGTATAAACATTAATACGTATTTATGTACGTATAAATATTAAATACGTATTTCTGTACGTATAAATATTAGATACGTATTTCTGTACGTATAAATATTATATACGTATTTCTGTACGTATAAATATTAATACGTATTTTGTACGTATACGTACGATTTAAATGTAAATACAACTCAGTAAATAAAATTTACTAAATTACCCTTTTACAATTTACTTTTTATATTTACCGAAAGTAATTTATAATTACATTTACCGAAGGTAAAATTTAATTACATTTACCGCAGTAAATAAAAATTACATTTACTTTTACCGTACACAGTAAATTACAAAAATACCCTTCTGTCAAAACTTGTCCCACCGCCGCACGTGGCGGCGCGTGTGGCACACGCGCCACCTCCGGCGGGCTGCGCGTGGGCCCTACGCGCCGAGGCTAACCACGGCGCGTATCACGCCACCGCCGGCCCGAAACCCATCCTCTCCTCCTCCTCTTTCTCTCTATGGTCGCAGACCACCCCTAGGCTGCCCCATTCCCCTTCACGCGCTGCCTCTAGGCGGCGGTGACCCTCTCCCCCATTCCACCACAAACTCCCTCAAATCAAATCAAAAACCAGACAAAATCATCACCACAACCATATTCCATCATCCCTTACCTCGATCGAGCCGTGGGGAGCGCCGGAGTAGCTTGGCAGCGGCGGAGGAAATCTGCAGAAGGTTCGGTAGTGGCTCACTGCTTCACGACGACGAGGTATGGCTTCATTGGCTCGGGGTCCGACGCGGAGGTCCTTGCGGTGTCGTGTGAAGCGGCGGTGAGGACCACGGAGGGCTGGGGTGGTAGATCGGCGAGAGGAAATTCGAAGGGGGAGAAGGAGAGTCGGGCCGAGAGAGAGAGAGAGAGAGAGAGAGAGAGAGAGTGAGCGGCGGAAAATGAAGGGTTTCCTGTTATGGAAACCCTAGAAAGAAAACCATTCCTTTTTATACTAGTTTCCAAATCGGAAACTAACTTCCGACGTGAATAACTTTTACGTACGATGTCCGTTTCGAACGCGTCACATACCCCCGAACTCGTATCGATGAGCTCTACAACTTTCATGAAGGAAGTTTTCGCAACCGATCGACGGAATAAAAGTCGATAATTACGTTCGGAAACGTAACGTTTTTCTTAATAAACGTTCCGAAAACGTTTCCGTTTTTCGTTTCGAAACATCGCAAACAATCACATTCATTGAAACTAAAATTCAAGTCTTTATAGAACTCAAATTAACTCAAATAATGTATTTGAAATTTAGGGTTATTACAGGAAGGGACTGAATAGGTTCACAAGCACAATTAGTGCAAAACAATGAGTTGAGGTTCAGTTTAGCAAGATAGTAATGAGTAGCAAAATCAGTGATCATCCAAACAGGATATGAATTGGGATTAATAAAGTATATCCCATTGTAAAATAGAAGTGAAACATCAAGAGCTTCAAATTTTGTAAACCAAATCCTTAACAAGCCGGTTAGAGCCCATCACTCAGCTAATCACCCAGCCCGCTTAGCTAACCACCGAGCAACTTCTGCAAGATAGCGGATCCTGATCAGGTTTTGGGTGTCTTTACACCCTAGGGAGACAATCATTCCATAATAACTTTTCCGGGCCTAAACGAATACAAATATTTAAATCCAAGCAACAATGCTTTCCAGGATTTATTTACTCCCTTAAAGCGATCGACTATAACTTGAAACAACATTTAAGCATATAAGAGGAAAATTTGCCAGATTATTACTTTAATTCAAACAAACATTATGAAACTTGAAATCAATAAGTATTCACAGAAACTTGCCGCAATATCAACATATCATTACAGTAACTAAAATTTGGGATAGAAAAGTATATACATATATATGTATAGACCATAGTAGTATTCTTGAGGTCCTCCAAACTTTGTATAACACAATCCATATTACTTAAGGTGCTTCACTGGACACTTAAACAAGAGAAGGCAAGAAGAATTCATCAGAGAGGGAAAATGTCAAGAACTCCAGTGAAACTCAAATACATAATCAATATATATAGACATATATATAACTCTGGAGTCTAGACATCATTGTATAAAGGAGAATGACTGCTATCCGAAAATATTTATATAGGTACATAACCAGTTTAGAAATAAGGTTAACAGTAAAGCCAAAAACTCATATAAGTAATCTGAGGAACAAGAACTGACATTGTAAAGATGGCATATTGAAGAACCAAAGCAATTTTCCAGATTTTTCTCAACCCATCAATACCCAAAAGTGGCATCTTGAACCAGCAGACAAATCAATACAGTTCAATTGTACAAGAGAAAAGAGGAAGAACCATCACCATCAAACATTCATAACACATACTAAAATAGAATTAAAAAGTTATGAGGAGAGATTATTTTCCCTACCTCCAATCAAATTCTCCAACATAAAACAAGCAACACAAAGCCAATCTATTCGAAGCACCAAATATACTCGCAGCACCTAATCTCCTCAAGCAACCCAGCCATCTAAACCAAATTGAGCTACACCCACAACTTTTAGAAGAGCTAAAACAAAACGAATTGATTTGAGGTGATGAGAGATGTGGACTTACTAAAGGTAGCTGCCATCGAAGGAGGAATTAGATGTCACGACCTCGAAATTTCGTGTATGAAACTCGAATTGAAGCCATGAAAAACTCTAAAACAATACCAATAAATCGAAATCATTTTAATATCACAGTGGATCATTACTGAGTTCATGGTACAACTCAGTTAAATTGATTATTACAAACCAAATTTATAATTCAAGCATTATATCAAATGGAAATGTAAAAATCTTCTCAATCCTCACCACAAGATAAAATAAAACAATTTCAAAGTCTTCAGAATTGTCCATCGATTCCGCTAATCCACACCTGCGGAATTATCCCATACACCATCGAATAGGTGCACCGGAATTGTAAACACAAACCCGGTAAGCTTTGCAGCTCGTATGAGTAAAACAACAATATAACTCGCATATAAATACATAAGAAAATACATAAAGTATTAATCATAAATGCACTCATGAGTCATTGGACGGCCCATCTGGTTGTCAAATAATATCAGAAAATATATGTGCTCATGAGAAATCGGGCAAGCCCTCTATTTACCCAAATAAATATATAATACGGGTACTCATGAGCGCTGGTACACCTTTGCTACCCCTCATGTTAGTACGCCGACCGACATTAGGCAACCACTTGCTACCTAATATCCAAAATATGGGTACTTATAAGCCGATAACCCATCTGTTACCCCTCATGCAGTACACTGACATACATACTATAGCTCTAACAGTATCGTAACTGTCGCCCGACACAGGCTAGATTCCGACATACCAACACGTTGATAGAGCGTTTTATTAAAACGTCTATAATAAACCCTGTAAAACATCATCGTTAGTATAAAATAAGCAGGGATCGTTCTTTCCGGGGAATTGAAGGGAGCTCTAAACTTTTAGTGTTAACAAATAATTGGGGGTTTGAGATTGATTATTAACTACTAAAATAAAACCTAAATTATTATTTACATGATCGACTTCTCTTTAACAAACTTAAACCAAATTTACCATTACACCACATAATTACAAGTTCGAACCTATCATGCATTCTAATTCGACCAATTACATACTTTTTAGACACCAATACAATTAGAGCCTTAGGGGATCATCTAATCGTGCAAGATTTCAATCAACATTTAGATTGACTTAGGGCCTAATCTAAATTTGCATGCAATCGAATTCAATAACACTTAGAGTATAAATCAAACAAGATTACATTTAAGCATCAAATCTTTGTTGGAGACATGTTTCATGTATGACGTCACCCACCATGATTTCACATGCAAATTTCCAGAATTTTTACCACTTTTAATTAACACAAATCGAACCTACTTAGGGCATGATTCGATTTGTTAATATGGTTGATGAATCTAGCACTCAAACACAATCTTAGGGAATGCATCCAAACACTAAATTCATATGCACATATCTGAAAATTATCTAAAAGTATGAGAAAGATGATTAGAACACAACAATAGAAATACAAACTCATTAATTATAGAAAACCATCAATTCGGCAAAGATCCAAAAATCCAATAAAACAATATGAAAATTTCGATTCTTAATACAAAACAATAATCCCACACAAACATCATACTACAATCTTTATAGACAAAGTATTGTAAAAAAAATCAAAAACGAACAAACCCGTGGAGATGAGTTGCGAGAATCACACGTTGTAGGAACCTTGGAGGTGTGTCTTCAATGGTGATTTCGGTGGAGATGGAATTTGTATATAGGGGAGAATGGCTTGTTGTTTTGGTGAAGGATGTTTGAGGTAGTATTTTGGTAGAGTTTTGGCTCTTGAATGCAAATGAGAAGTGATGATATTTGAGAGGTGAATCCATGTATATATAGAGGAAAGATGGAGGGTTTGAAATTGCTTCTTTCTTCATATAATAATGCCATGTTTTAATCCCTTAAATAATGGAAAGTTTTATTCCCTAAAACATGTCATGCTTTAATCCTTTAAACATGGAAAGTTTTATTCCCTAAAACATGCAATGCTTTAATCCCTAAAACATGCCATGTTTTATGCCTTTAATGACCATCTTCTATTTAATTGTTGCATGACTTGGCTCCATATTTTTTTCTTTAATTATCTCTTCAATGCAATCTGAAAATAAGAAAATAAAATCATAAGTAAGAGATAATTAGTTTCAAAACCTAACAAGGATTCCTAGTCAAACTAGGACTCTAAACCAATTATGCGTTTTAACTCATGTAAGCACAAAAATGCATCATATACCGCTCAAGACTCTTACTACGACTCAATAACTCAATTGAGTACAACAATAAGGGCTAAGAAAAGTAAAAATTGAGGTAAAAACATGTTAAGAACGTCGCAGAAAGTGCTCCTATCAACTACCCTACATTTGGCTTTTGCTAGTCCCTTAGCAAAACAAAACTAAATGAGACACTATTCCCCCTAAATGATTGTCTCAGAATCTCAAAACACATAGTTTTCAAGTTTAAGCATTTGAATGTAAGCACATAAATTCCAAGTTTCATAAACATGCTTCATAGTATGAATTAGTCAGATATGAGACAATAACCATTTAACATGTTTAGTCAATCCAATCCTTCTCACAAGGCATATTCTCTTCTTTTCACTCAAATTCATGGTTATCATTCACACATAAGTATATGTAAGAGAAAGGATATTAAGGCATCAAATAACTTGCATATTTCAACAAATGAAAGTACTTTGTGAATAACATAAGAAAACCTCATTTAACAACTAAGTGCACAAATGGACCAAAACCATATGCTCAACTCTTGTGATCATCTCCACAAACCAAGATTTGCTCATTTTAAGAATCATTAGGATCATTAGATAAGGTAAATGTTTAGGCATAGCTAAAGGCATGGAATATCAAGGAATCACAAAGGTAATCCTATAGACTTAGCAGAGTAAACATCATCCTTATGACACCACACACCATCAGGAGCCGAATATAACAAGTTGGGCACAGTCATCATTCTAACCACAAAGTGAACATGGACAAAGGTCAAGTAAAAATTTTTAGACCTTCAATTACAACTCAACTCCTAATCACAAATGAAAGACAACATAACATTTTTTTTTTGCCGAGTTCATCATTCTTTTTTTTTCTTTTTCTTGTTTTTTTTTCGGCAATGCTTGCTTAAAAGCTTGTTGATTTTTTTTTCAAATGTCTTCCACCCCACACTTATTTCATGTATCATCACAACATCATCTCAATAAGAATTCTGCCAAATCTATAGGACAAGGTAGAGGTAACTATACTAAGCATAGAGATAACATAGGTGATGAATAAAATGCTCAATGTAGGCTCAAATGTGGTTCAACTAAGGGGTCCCAAACAAGGCACATATATGGATACATGGTTGTTTGGCTAAAGTAGTCGTATTCCTAGAAATGATCCATAAATCATTTTCAAAATCAGAGCATTTTATGACTTAAATGTTTCAACAATCACAAAAGTGAGTTTTAGTAAATTCTAGAGTCCATTAAAAGCTATGACACATAGTTATTGAATATGCAAAGAATAGTGAGGTTCATGAATAATCACGAAATTTCAAATTACATCTCATGAAAAAAAGAGTACATATAGGCTCAAAAACTCACAGGTTGTTATGGACTTTAAACTGACCAAAACATGTATGTCATAATCAATCAATCCAAATCTCACATGTTCATACCAAATTCACATCATCAATGAAACTTACAATTCAATTCGTATGAAATGCAAAACCATCATCTATGTATTTTAGAGACATAATCATCCTAGACTTTAGGGGCATCCTAAGACTCAATAAAGCAATAATTTTTTTTTTGGATTTTTTTTATCATGACACAAATAATCAATGAACTTGCAACCCTACCCCACACTTAGAAAATTACATTGTCCTCAATGTAAGCTCAATAGTAAGAATTTAATTCACAAGCATAGAATAAGATCACATATCAACACATATACAAGTCAACCATAAGAGTGAAGGGATTAGAAAATTCAAACTCCCGTAGACGACTCCTCCACATATACGGTTGAAATGGGTTGCCTCCCATGCAGCGCTTGAGTTTTATAGTCTCTCAGCCTAGACTTTCTCATGTTCATTCTCCGTTAGGCGCATCTCTCACAATTGTCTCCTCATACGTGTGCTCCTCAAATGGATCATAGTAGGGCTTAAGTCGATGCCCATTCACCTTGAATGTCTTCCCTGTTGTATCACTTTTAATTTCAACTGCACCATGAGCAAACACGTTAGTAACAACAAATGGGCCAACCCAACGCGAACGAAGTTTCCCTGGAAACAACATAAGCCTCGAATGGAATAACAAAACTTTCTGGCCCACTTGGAACTTCCTTCCTCTAATCATTTTGGCATGGTAAGCACGAGTTTTCTCCTTGTAAATCCACGAAGCATCGTAAGCCTCATTCCTAATCTCCTCAAGCTCATTGAGCTGCAACTTTCGATGTAGACCTGCTTCATCCAAGCTCATGTTGAACTTCTTCACCGCCCACCATGCTCTGTGCTCTAACTCCACTGGAAGGTGACATGCCTTCCCATACACCAATCTGAATGGTGACATCCCAATAGGCGTCTTGTACGCGGTCCTGTAGGCCCATAATGCATCATCCAACCGATCACTCCAATCCTTCCTTGTTGGACCTACAATTTTCTCCAAAATTCCCTTGATTTCTCTGTTAGACACTTCTGCCATGCCACTTGTCTGAGGATGATATGGTGTCGAAACTTTGTGGGTTACTCCATACTTCTTGAGCAATACCTCAATTGTCCGGTTGCAGAAATGAGAACCTCCATCACTTATCAAAACACGTACTCCAAACCTGCAAAATATGTTAGTTCTCAAGAAACCTGCAACCACTTTTGAATCATTAGTCTTGGTGGCCTTTGCCTCCACCCACTTTGACACATAATCAACAGCCAATAAGATATACAAGAATCCTCTAGATGAAAGAAATGGACCCATGAAATCTATACCCCACACATCAAAAATTTCGACAGTAATAATAGGAGTAAGGGGCATTTGATCTCTTGGACCAATCTTACCTGTCCGTTGACACCTATCACAAGAAACACAAAACATGTATGCATCTTTGAAAATAGTAGGCCAATAAAATCCACATTCAAACACCTTCAAAGCTGTTCTACGAGGCCCAAAATGACCTCCACATGCCTCATTATGACAAAAGTTAAGAATTGATCTATGCTCATTTTCTGGGACACATCTCCTAATGACTTGATCACTACATTGTTTCCATAAATACGGTTCATCCCACATATAATGTCTAGCCATTTTCTTTAATTTAGCCTTATTAGCATGCGAAGTGTACTAGGAAAAGTCTTAGTAACTAAATAATTGACAATGTCTGCATACCAAGGCACACTTACCTCCATCCCAAAGAGTTGCTCATCTGGGAAAGTCTCACGTAGTGGCTCTCTTTCCTCATCTCGCACGATCCTACTCAAATGATCAGCCACCACATTCTCACTTCCCTTCTTATCTCAAATCTCAAGGTCAAATTATTGAATCAACAGTATCCACCGGATCAACCTAGGCTTAGCATCTTTTTTAGTCATCAAATATCTTAAGGCTGCATGGTCAGAATACACAATAACTTTAGAATGCAAAAGATATGATCGAAATTTTTCTAAAGCAAAGATTACAGCCAAAAGCTCATTTTCAGTAGTTGAATAATTTATCTGGGCCTCATTAAGAGTCCTAGACGCATAGTAAATCACTGCAGGCTTCTTTTCTCTTCTTTGGCCCAACACTGCCCCAATTGCATAGTCCGAAGCATCGCACATCAATTCGAAGGGCAGGTTCCAATCCGGAGGACAAATGATGGGTGCACTAGTCAACAACTCTTTCAATTTCACAAACGCTTTCTCACATGCATCATCCCATATGAACGACACCTCCTTTTGCAATAGGGTACACATAGGTCTCGCCACCATGGAAAAATCCTTGATGAATCTCTTATAAAATCCTGCATGACCAAGGAAAGAACGAACCTCTCTCACAGTTGTGGGAGAGGGTAAGTGATGCACAATATCAACCTTAGCCTTGTCTACCTCAATACCCTTAGCAGATATAATATGTCCCAAAACTATCCCTTGATTCACCATGAAATGACATTTTTCCCAATTAAGAACAAGGTTAGTTTCTACATACCTTTTCAAGATTAACTCTAAGTTCTCTAAACATGCATCAAAGTCTTTTCCATAAACACTAAAATCATCCATAAAGACCTCAATGATATTTTCGATAAAGTCAGAGAAAATAGCAAGCATACATCGTTGAAATGTACCTGGTGCGTTGCACAAACCAAAAGGCATGCGTTGATAGGCAAAAGTGCCAAATGGACATGTAAATGTCGTCTTCTCTTGATCCTCCGGATGAATGCATATCTGGTTGTACCCATTGAACCCATCTAGAAAACAATAGAACTCGTGTCCAGCTAATCTCTCCAACATCTGGTCCATGAACGACAAAGGCATGTGATCCTTGCGTGTTGTAGCATTCAACTTCCTATAATCAATGCACATCCTATGACCGGTCACCAACCTCTGGGGTACCAACTCATTCGCCTCATTTTTCACAAAAGTCACCCCACTCTTCTTAGGCACAATTTGCACTGGTGAAATCCACCGACTGTCCGAGATAGGATAGATCACTCCACAATCAAGCAGCTTAATCACCTCATCTTTCACGATTTTCATCATTGGTGGGTGTAATCTCCTCTGAGCATCACGTGTAGGCTTGTCGCCATCCTCCAAAAGTATCCTATGAACACAAGTTGTAGGGATGATCCCCTTGATATCCGCCAAAGTCCATCCAATAGCGGTCTTGTTCCTCTTAAGCACATCAATCAATCTAGCTTCTTGCTGCTTAGTCAGTGTTGATGACACAATAACTGGTAGAGTATCATTCTTTCCAAGGTACACATACTTCAAATGATCTAGAAGCTCCTTCAAATCTAACTTTGGGGCTTGCACCACAGATGGTAACAATTTATTAGTGGAAATGGGAATTGACAAGAAATAGGGATACCTTTTGTATGGTTGAGCTTCAAGCTCATTCACCATTTCAAAAAATTTGGGCTCAAAGTCAGCCCACTCCTCTCTTGGGACACGGTCCCCATGCTTGTCAAATCTGGCCCCTTGCTCCATAGCTAATTGCTATACTTCCAATGTCTCTGACATAACCTGTGCAATAGAATCATCCACAGAAAAACACGAGTTAATGTCAGAAACTGGGTACTTCATTACCTTAAAAATGTTGAAGCTGATAACATTTCCATCAAACTCCATCGTCAAACACCCATTTGCAACATCGATGCATGTCCTTGCACAGTCTCCCTAAAAGTAGTGGAGTTGTCTCCAAGGGTGATACCTCCATGTCTAGCACATAGAAATCTGCAGGAAAAATAAAGTGACTGACCTGCACAAGGACATCCTCAACATACCCCTCAGGGTACTTGTTAGATCAATCTGCTAATTGAATAATCACATTATCATTCTTCAAGGGTCCAAATCCTAGTGATTGATAAACATTATATGGCATGACATTTATCGAAGCACCTAGATCAAGCATAACATTATCAAATAATGTGTTACCAATTTTACATGGGACAGAGAAACTTCCCGGATCCTTCATCTTAGGGGGTAGCTTCCTTTGTATGACAGCTGAAACTGTCTCATTCATCTTCACTACCTTTTCTTCCCTAATTTGTCTTCTTGAAGTGCAAAGCTCCTTAAGAAATTTTGCATATTTAGGGATCTGCTTGATACACTCAAACAATGGAAGGTTAACTTGCACCTTCCTAAAGACCTCTAACACCTCCTTATCAGATTTATCTTTCTTGCTCTTTTCAAACCTAGAAGGGAAAGGTACATACGAAATAGGATTAGTTTTAACTAATTCATTTGAGTTAGCATTTGTACCTTTGTGTGTTTCATGGATCGGCACACTCTCTTTCTTTGAGGTAGCTGGATCTTTCTCCAAGACATTCATCTTAGCCATCTCGTCACCCTCCTCAAGAACATGGGCTGTTTGGGCCTTCCTAGCAATACTAGGCCGCTCCTTTAGCTCGAGCCCACTCCTTGTCATGATAGCTTGGGCTTGCTCATTCTTTGGGTTAGGTATGACACCACTTGGAAACTTTTCTTGCTCAGAAAAACGGCCCATGAAGTCTACTACCTGGCCCATATGCGATTTTAGCTCCGCAATGTCCTTGCTATTCGCTTGTTGACCCGCCACCAAAGTTTGAGTCACGGTATTCAATTGACTTTGTCCAGCAACTAAAGATTTCAACATCTCATCATAATTAGGAGTACTAGCCACGTTGGGAGGTGGAACATTGAGTAGTGGAGCTTGTGGTCTAAACAAACCAGCCGGACGAGGCCCAAATTGCATAGCATTCTGATGTGGCCTTAGTACATTCTCATTATTGGACCACCGAAAGTTTGGATGATCACGTAGGCCAGGATTGTAGGTATTTGAAAATGGATTGTACCTCTGACCTCCTTGATAACCAAGGGCATTGACTTCCTCATACCCTCCACTAGAAGCAACTTGAGGACACTGATCAGTAGGGTGCCCATCCGTACATATTCCACAAACTTGAGCTCCACTAGTCTTCATGAAATGACTCATCATCTTGGACAACTTATCAACCTTGTCCTCTAGAGCAGAGCTTGAACTCGAGTTGGTCTCATGTACCTGCCGTGTAGAACTAGCAGATGTTCCAAATTGTTGGTTGTTCATAGCTCTCTTCTCCAAAAGATCCTTTGCTACTACATTGCTCTTGTTCAAAAACGATCCACCAGCAGCTGAATCAAAGAACTCTCTTTCCATTTGTAGCAATCCTTCATAGAAATACTGAAGCAACATACCTTCTCTAATGCCATGGGCTGGGCATGATGCTACAAGAGATTTGAACCTCTCATAGTAGTTGTAGAATGACTCATCTGGTCCTTGCTTGATTCATGTTATCTGCTTCCTGATGTGTGTCACCCTTGATGAGGGAAAATACTTCGACAAAAACTCATTGACCATTGTTGTCCATGAAGTAATCCTACCAGCAGGTACCTCAAACAACCACTTTTGAGCACGATCATCCAATGAGTAAGGAAACGCTCTCATCTTCACTATCTGAATGTCTGCTCCTCTAAGGCACATAGTCTCACAGTTGAACTGGAACAGAGTGAGATGTTGATTGGGGTCATCTCCTGAGAGTCCATGGAACTTAGGCAAATGATGCGAGAACCCACTCTTGAACTCAAAATCACTCGTCTTGCCCTCCTCTGGAATAGGGTACGCTATGTTAGAGGATGATGTCCCCCCAACTGCTCCTTCTACTTGGCCATTCTGCTCTCTGATCGATGCCATTTCTGGTTTTGGAACTAGGTTTTCCTTTGTTCGGCTTTGAACTGTGGGCACTGGATCAGGTAAATCGAAATTCGATTAGCCCAAAGGACACGGACTTGTCAACAATTCTAACTCTGGATCCTCAAAGAACAATGGATTGAGCCTACCACAACTTGATGAACCTAGAAATGACGAAATGAACCCAAAGTCTATTTCTTCTTGAAATGAATCTGACTCAATGGAAACGTTATCAAACTGATCTTGAGGCTGAATTCTTTTCAGGCGTGCACTAAACTCTTCGGACCAACTACTAATCTTGGACATTCATGAGCCTGAAAAGAACAATTTTTAGTAATTTTACAAAGTATGAAATACAAGTATAAGTAAATACAAATTTTTTTTTTACTTTTTTTTTTCACTTTCATTTTCTTTTCTTTGTTTGTTACGGATTGATTGTTTTTTTTTTAACGAAATCTACAATTATAAAGTATTACTAACTCTAATTGATTTTATTCACACACAATCCTAACATTTAAGGTACGTGGAGCAGAGGAGGTAACTGTGCAATGGACTGAAATAGTCCCATGTAAGGGTCTTGCTTTATCCGATATACCTTAAAAGTTACAATATCATTTTCTTTTGAAACAATATACATCTATTTATACAAAGTTATTTTCTAAGTTATAAAGTGAGGTGGACGTGCGGCCTAAGTACGTCGTCTAGACACAAACTCATTCCTTTGTTTCAGAAGGCTGGATAGCTAGAATCAGAGATAGTCACAAGGCAGGACTCATTTGTTGGACACCATGGGGGCCACATCCTCGAAAGGATGCTTTCCCAATCGACTCCATCACGGAGATGTATGTCAGTCTATGGGCCTTTGAGATCCAATTTTGTAAACCTTGAACCAGGGTAATGAAAATAGCATGCCCCTTACTCAGCTCGGACTAACTTTGTGTGTTAGATTGACCCCAAAGTATTAATAAAAGCCGCCCTCAACCCCAAGTGACCTTAGCAAGGTACAAATGGAGGGTTAAGGCTAATATTAACAAAATTGACTTTACCTATTCCGTTCACTTTATAACTTACAATAAACTAAGTATAAATAAACATTTAGTTTCCTTAAAAATTATCTAAGTGTAACAAGTATCCTATATACATACTACAACAAAATTAAAACATTTATCACAAAAAATATATTTAAAAAAAGTTTAATTTTTTACTGTGCGTATTTTACTGTTACCTATTATTGTTCACAAACATTTATTTTTTAATTTTTTTCGATTTACTATTTACTGTACACAAAATTTATTTTTACAAAGATAAATTTTTTTTTTAATTTTTATAATTATAATTTATAAGTATTTTTACATTTTTACACTTTACAAAAAAAAGTAAAAAAAATTTACAAAGATTTACTTTTTTTTTAGATGTAAAAAAAAACTTATAATTGTTTTTACTGAATGTTACTGTTCATCGTACTATTCACAAGAATTTATTTTTACAAATATACAATATAGTACAAAATTAACACTTCAAAGAATTGAGATTTTCTCAATTCCCCGGCAACGGCGCCAAAATGATAGAGCGTTTTATTAAAACGTCTATAATAAACCCTGTAAAATATTATCGTTAGTATAGAATAAGCAGGGATCGTTCTTTCCGGAGAATTGAATGGAACTTTAAACTTTTAGTGTTAACAAATAATTGGGGGTTTGAGATTGATTATTAACTACTAAAATAAAACCTAAATTATTATTTACATGATCGACTTCTCTTTAACAAACTTAAACCAAATTTACCATTACACCACATAATTACAAGTTTGAACCTATCATGCATTCTAATTCGACCAATTACATACTTTTTAGACACCAATACAATTAGAGCCTTAGGGGATCATCTAATTGTGCAAGATTTCAATTAACATTTAGATTGACTTAGGACCTAATCTAAATTTGCATGCAATCGAATTCAATAACACTTAGAGTAGAAATCAAACAAGATTACATTTAAGCATCAAATCTTTGTTGGAGACATGTTTCATGTATGGCGTCACCCACCATGATTTCACATGCAAATTTCCAGAATTTTTACCACTTTTAATCAACACAAATCGAACCTACTTAGGGCATGATTCAATTTGTGTCAATATGGTTGATGAATCTAGCACTCAAACACAATCTTAGGGAATGCATCCAAGCACTAAATTCATATGCACATATCTGAAAATTATCTAAAAGTATAAGAAAGATGATTAGAATACAACAATAGAAATACAAACTCATTAATTATAGAAAACCATCAATTCGGCAAAGATCCAAAAATGCAATAAAACAATATGAAAATTTCGATTGTTAATACAACACAATAATTCCACACAAACATCATACTACAATCTTTATAGATAAAGTATTGTAAAAAAAATCAAAAACGAACAAACCCGTGGAGATGAGTTGCGAGAATCACACGTTGTAGGAACCTTGGAGGTGTGTCTTCAATGGTGATTTCGGTGGAGATGAAATTTGTATATAGGGGAGAATGGCTTGTTGTTTTGGTGAAGGATGTTTGAGGTAGTATTTTAGTAGAGTTTTGGCTCTTGAATGCAAATGAGAAGTGATGATATTTGAGAGGTGAAGCCATGTATATATAGAGAAAAGATGGAGGGTTTGAAATTGCTTCTTTCTTTATATAATAATGCCATGTTTTAATCCCTTAAATCATGGAAAGTTCTATTCCCTAAAATATGTCATGCTTTAATCCCTAAAACATGGAAAGTTTTATTCCCTAAAACATGTCATGCTTTAATCCCTAAAACATGCCATGTTTTATGCCTTTAATGATCATCTTCTATTTAATTGTTGCATGACTTGACTCCATATTTTTTTCTTTAATTATCTCTTCAATGCAATCTGAAAATAAGAAAATAAAATCATAAGTAAGAGATAATTAGTTTCAAAACCTAACAAGGATTCCTAGTCAAACTAGGACTCTAAACCAATTATGCGTTTTAACTCATGTAAGCACAAAAATGCATCAAATACCGCTCAAGACTCTTACTACGACTCAATAACTTAATAGTACAACAATAAGGGCTAAGCAAAGTAAAAATTGAGGTAAAAACATGTTAAGAACGTCGCACAAAGTGCTCCTATTACACGTCCGAAGACAAGTCCACAGACCACAAAAACGTTTTAACATAACTAAGTTAAAACTACGTACAAACAATCATCAAATGTTATTGTACAAATCCAAGAGACATGGTCAATTAAGTAAATATCAACACTATAGTGAACTCATTCGCAAATGGAAATTATGACAGTATATATTATAGAAAACCATATATATGTACCTATTTTACTAATTATACACATCATAGTTCGTTCTTTTTAATTAAGCGTAATTATGAATCTCCGCAAAGTTAGATTCATCACTGTGAGATTTTACTCACCTTATAATCCGGAGCGTAATTTCCACAATTCCGCAAGTGAATCTTTTACTTGTTGTGTCGATCACCTAGAATAGATAAGAAGTGAATTTAGAAGCGTTACGTAAAACCTTAAGTGCCAAAACAGTAATAATGTTTTACTATTCAGCAATTTCTGGTTTTTACGAAATTAATGTTCGCGTATTACTTTTCATATATGTACGGTTTATGTATTACTTTTCATATACATATTGTTTACGTATTAATGTACAACAATGTACTATACATAGTAAATACTGTCAGTAAATACAAATAACTGATTTACCCTTCTGAAATTACTTTTACAATTACTGTACGTAAATTATATTTATATTTACTGTACGTAATTTAATTTTTATATTTACTGTACGTAAAATAACTTTACATTCACCGTACGTAAAATAACCCACGCGCCACCTCCGGCAGCCGCGCATAGCGCTCACGCGCCTCCCCACAGTGGCAGCTCGTGGAGCTCACGTGCCGCTCGAACCGCCTAAAGCCACCTCCTGCCCCCTTCACGCCCTGCACGCGCCGCCTATTGCGGCGGTACCCTCCATTTCTCCTCCTCCTCCGATTCATCTCAAATCTCCACAAATCTGCAAACAAAGCATCTCAACAATCAAATCAATCTAATCCTTACCTAATTTGAGCCTTGGAACCACCGGAGTGTCGTCGGAGGAGCTAGAACAAGGCGGCACGATTTGGCTCTGATCGCCTCGTAGGTGGCACCAGGGACGAGGAGAGGTGGAGACGTGCTAGCCTCGGGCATTGGCATCGCCGGAGGAGCAGCTCGGACGGTGGAAGAAGTTGCGGCCTCAGGTTGTCGCGCGAGAGCTCACGGCGGCGAGGGGAGGCGTGTTGAGCTCGGGGTCTGATGTGGAGGGCCTTGCGAAGCTTTTAGGCGAGGCGGTGAGGGCCACGTTGGTCTGGTCTGCGAGATCGCCGGCGAATTTTTCTGAGGGAAAGAGAGATCGGGGAGAGAGAGCAAGAGAGAGAGAGAGAGAGAGAGAGAGAAGAGCGAGAAGAGAGAGGCGGGTGAGAGAGGTTTCTGAACATGAAAACCCTAATCTCTAAAATTCTCTTTTTATACTCACTTCAAAAATCGGAAACTAACTTCCGTCGTTAATAACTTCTCACACGACGTCCGATTAGGACGGGTGACGTGCCCACAAACTCGTATCGACGAGACCTACAACTTTCGTGAATGAAGTTTTCTGAAACGAGTGACGGAGTAAAAGTCGACTCCCGCGTCACGGAAACGTAACGTTTTTCTGATTTAGATTTCCGAAGACGGTTTCGTTTTCGATTTTACAACATCGCGAAGCGAAACAAATGCGGTTTAATAATTTTACAAACTTATTAATTTCTACAAAAAATTCAAATAATTGGTTTCCGAAAAATCGGGTCATTACATAAGAATTCATGGCAGCGACTTTATTGACAATCCTTAACGTTATAG
This sequence comes from Argentina anserina, assembly GCF_933775445.1. Taxonomy (NCBI): domain Eukaryota; kingdom Viridiplantae; phylum Streptophyta; class Magnoliopsida; order Rosales; family Rosaceae; genus Argentina; species Argentina anserina. Next base: position 3,302,234 of record NC_065873.1, on the reverse strand, counting down.
ATTTGGGTGCAAAGTGTAGATTTGGGTGTGAAAGATAACTGAGTTCTCAAAGAAAATTCAGTAGAAGGAGAAGGAGGGAAGAAGAATTTTTATAGAAGAGAAGAAAAGTGAGACTGGCCCTTTTTGTTTTCCTTTCAGTAAGTGATAGAGATGGATAAGAAAATAACACGTGTATAACCCAAAATTGTGGCTAGATGCTTGTATCTACCAAGACATGCAGATAAGTTTTTAGCTTAAACAAAAATTTTCCTTCATAACTGCAGAATCTATTAAATAAAATGAAATTAGTGCAATAACAAAATTATGCTAATCCTAATCAAGCAATAAAACACGTAAATAAGCAAACAAATCAATGACACATCCTAATTAAAGTCATGCTCGTCACATACATATCCAGGTGAAAGACTCATGTATACTTCCTTAGTTAACTCTTCATGAAGAAATGTGTTCTTGCATCAAATTTCCAAAGTAGCTGTTTGAACTTACAGCCAATGAGAGCAGGACCTGAATAGTATTCATTTTAGCAATGGGAGCAAAGGTCTCATCATAGTCTATTCCATATATTTGAGTAAACCCCTTTGTTTCAAGTCGTGCTTTATACCGATTCACTGATCCATCTGCATTATGTTTTAGTGTAAACACCCAGTGACAACCTACATCCTTCTTTTTATCATGTGGAGGAACAAGTTCCCATGTATTGTTCTTCTGCAAAGCTTCCATCTCTTCCTCCATTGCTTTTCTCCAATTTGGGTCATCTAATGCATCATGCACTTTATTAGGTACTGATACAACATATATTTGATTCACAAATGATTCATATGATTTTGATAATCTTCTAGTGGACATATAATTGGCTACTGGATACTTAGATTTGGCGTGTAGGTAGGTTCATATCTTTTGGCTGACTGACCACGAGCAGACCTATTTGGTAACACATATTGACCATTACTAGACTCACTACTACTGGTATCCGTAGATGGACTAACCTTTGGAGTATGATCTTCAGTACCAGGGAGATGTGAGTCAGGGGTAAGAGCGATGACAAGAGTGGCCAGTTCTGGTACATGGATGTTTGGAGGCTCGCTATCTGAATGTTCTTCGGGAGTTAATATTTTGATAATTTCACTCTCATGAATGACTTCTTCTAATATCTCCACATCTCTATTATACAGCTCTTCGAAATATGAATGCTCCCCTTGAAGAGCTGTATCAGAAGAGGTAAAATAGTTCACGTCCTCAAAGAAAGTAACATCCATAGTGACATAGTACTTTCTAGTAGGAGGATGATAACACTTGTACCATTTTTTATGTCCTCCATATCCAACAAACACACACTTGAGTGCCCGAGCATCCAACTTAGATATTTGATTTTTAGGTACATGAACAAAAGAAACATAACCAAAGACACATGCAGAAATATTGTGAAATGAAGGTAAGGAAACATGGAATGCAAGTACCTCAAAGGGGATTTTTCCTAACTAGACACTAGATGGAAGACGATTGATGAGGTGTGAAGATACTAAGACAACATTGCCCCAAAGATATTTAGGCATATGAGCACTAAAGAGAAGATAGCGAGCTATATCAAGCAAATGACAGTTTTTCCTCTCTGACACTTCGTTTTGTTCAGGTGTTTGCGGACATGTAGTTTGATGAACTATCCCATGTGATTTTAAAAACTTTTGGAAGCCATGATTAACATATTCTTCCCCGTTGTCCGAATGAACAACTTTAATGACACTATTATACTGTGTTAGAACAAGAGTACGGAAAGCAACAAAAGCTGAAAAAACTGCATCTTTGGTTTTAAGAAAGACAACCCATGATAATCTCGTACAATCATCAATAAACAACACAAAATATCTCATATCTAATACAGTAGGTTCTCTGGAAGGTCCCCAAACGTCAGAATGAATAAGCTCAAAAGGAATGACACGTTTATTGGAATTACTAGGAGAGCAAATGGTACGATGGCTTTTGGCCAAAACGCATGTTTCACAACGTAAAACTGACTCATCCACACCAATAATCAAAGTAGACATGGATTTTTTCATAAGACTAAAAGATGGATGCCCTAAATGACGATGACATAACCAAACTTCACTTAGCTTATCAGATGTCAAGGTCATGGCGGCACGAGATTGTGCTCTTGGCTTATCCCCTGCGTATGTTTGATCCAGATGGAACAACCTGCCCCTCAAATACTCCCGACTAATTAACTCTCTGGTGAGAAGAACTTAAAAGACCACATACATGGGATAAAAAGTCACAGAGCATTTAGACTTAGTATTCAACTGTGGAACATATATCAAATGATGAGACAAGTCTGGCACATATAACACATTATAAAGCTCTATTGTGGGAGTGATACAGACTGACCATTTTCCTAAAACTGGAAAGACCTCACCATTGGCATTAGTAACATAGGATACTGGTGGAGGATATAATTTAGCAAAATAAGATCTATCATAAGTCATATGGTCCGAAGCACCAGAATCAATAATCTATGTATCAGAACCAACAAAGTTAGAAATATTTAAAGTCATACCAATCTTACCACGATCAGCTATAGAGGCTTTAGAAGTAGCTCCACCTACTGCATGTTGATCTTGACCGGTTACACCATAAAAATCTGGTTCTTGGACCAATGAACAACTGCTTTTGCCTTAGGACGATAACCATGCTTCTTCGGTTTGAGATGTGGGTGCAGCTTCCAACAAGTCTCTCGAAAATGGCCTGAATCATCACAGTAAGAGCAATGAGGAAAGGGACGATTCCAAAATCCAGGTGGTGGTCCTTGCTGATGAATTGGAACAAAATTTGATTGTTGAAGAAGTGGTGTTGGAGGTCTCTTGAACAGTAAGGTTATAAACTTCAACTTGTGCTTGGTTGAGACTTTCCTGTTGAGACTCATCCTTACAGATATATGTAAAAGTTGTAGTCAGGCTATGGGGTTTTGTCATTCTGAGCAGCTCTTATTTAGCATTGTTATGCGCATCAAGACCTCTCAGGAAATGGTGAACTCGCTCAAGCTCCTTTTTCTTCTGGTACCAAACAATATCCTCATGATTCTTGATGTTGCAAGGACGTTTCATATCAATCTCAGCCCAAGTATTCTTCAGTTTGGTGAAATACTGCGCCACTGGCTGCCCATTTTGTTCCATTGCTGAAGCTGTGCACATTAACTCATGAACTTGTATGAAATCAAACTCATTAGTGTATAGGTCTTCCAATGTCTTCCAGATTGCCCGTGGAGTATCACATTGCTCCACAAGGTCTACTATCTCCTCATTCAAGGCTTTGTACAAGACCGACATTACAAGACCATCATCATCTTCCCACTTAGTGTAGGCATCAACATCATCTTGACTAGGCATCAACATGCCCCATTTTGTGCATTCCTCAGAGATGAGCTGTCATGGTTCTCTTCCATTTATGAAAATTTGTTCCATTGAGTTTGGCTCCCCCAAAGGAACTACTTCATAATTCTTGACAGATACTTCAAACTTCTGGACTTCATTGGCTTTAGAGCTTTCAATTCCATCGCCCATTGTAAAATAATCAGTAAATGAGTAGTTATGCAGCGGAAATAATCAGTAGCAATAAGAATCAGTCTCAGGTGTATTTGCAATGTTAGTGGATCTTCTCTGCCTTGGGTGAATCTTCACTGCTGGTGAATTTGCACCGTCAACATAGAGAAAAAACTTCTGGTACAACTACACTGGCAGTCGACTGTAGGTTGATTAAAGACCTGAGCGGGTTGGGCTGAACACCGGGTCGGACAAAATACTGGGCCGACAGCTCGGCTTGTAAAGAAGACTTCGACTTCGATATGCAGCACAGAGGGAGGCAACGCTGGAAGGGAGATGCGATCTGGCCAAGATAGATGTGACGTTAGACTGAGGATGACTAGCCAACACGGGTCGGGTTGTTGAAAATGACGCCGGACTGGAGATGTACAGAAGATGTCGGAATGGGAACATCGGACTAGAGATGCACAACGAACTGGATATGCTTCCTTGATCGGAGAGCACCGCCAGCAATAGATTGCCCCTGACGACGACGTTGATGACTTTGAGAAAGAGAGAGGACCATCATTCTAGTTACAGAATACAACATCGTTGATGGACTCTCCAACATGACGGTGGAGAACCTTGACAATGGCGTTTCTCAAACTCCATAATCTCTGAGAAATTTAGAAAGATAGGTAAGAGATAAAGTCCTTTCGGATCTTTGCTTTAATACCAAGTTAAACTATGAGATCAAGAGAGAATGAAACAAGAATGGTGTATGATACTCTCAAGAACATGCATATTCACTTATGATTTTTTCTCCGAATTGAAGGAAATTTATAGTAGTACAATTAACCTATAGCTAAGTGTGAAAGAGAAAAACAATAGTAGGGCTATGTATGAAACTTAGACTTTGTAAGTCATAGAAACCAACTACATAAATGTAGTAGAGATCTTGTTAGGTAGAGTCCATATTTGTTGCGTCTAATACTGTGTTGAATAAAACAATGTTGCGAGCTAACAGTGCAAACAATTCAAATTGTCACAAAACTCTTAGAGAATAGCTCCTCTGTTTTTACTTAACTCAATTTATGACAAGAAAATCAAATTTTCTAAGTCATTCGATAAGTTTGATCTGGGAGTGAAAATTGAACTGAAAGTTGGAAATCATTAGCTTATTCTCTGAAAAGAAGAAAAAAGAAAATAATATATGTGGTCATAGTTATAGATAATGGTTGGAGTCTTTAAAATAGAGAATCGGTTGGAAGTGACTTGGAACAGAAATGACTTATGTTCAATGTTTTCAGATGTGACGCCGAGGCGTCGCTGGTGCGCGCCTTCGGGCGGAGCGAAGGAGAAAAGTCCCGCAAGTTCAAACCCAGGCGAGGCAATGGAAAGGCGACCACCGGAGCGGAGGAGAAGCGGAGCGACGCGAAGAAGACGATGCAAAAAAAAAATATGGGGGTCAAAACGACGTCGTTTTGGCATCCTCTGATTTAACCAAAACATCAACAAGAAATTTCTACAATTCCGACTGTAGAGTATCCAAATCAGTTTGACTATATCAGAAGGGCTGGAGTTTATTGACTTATTCATAGCTCCAGAGTAGCAAAGCACTTGATAGCTGCATCCGAAAAATTAGTGGAACTAGTCAATGGAGTACATAAGAACGCGATGGTGGTGAATGTGGGAGCTGATGGCAAGATAATTAAGAAGCTTTCAGGATCCTAACGGAAGTGTAATGTCGTTTGTGACATCGGCTGTAGAATTTGAGGATCATCTTTACTTGGGGAGCCTGCATATTCACTTCATTGGCAAGTTGCTACTGAATAATGTTACCTAACACTAGTTTACTAGGATCAGTAGCACGAATAATCAAACTGATTTACTTCTCAACTCTCATATATAGTGACAAATAAAAGTTATTCACTGTAAAATGTTTACATGAAAGCAAAGCCACTAACCTTGTGTGCCCTAGCTTGTGACTGTGAGTGAATATGACGATGAAGATTGAACAAGAAGATTGAACGCATTTAAGTGTAGCTCTTACATTTAATTTAGTATGACTCTATATATTAATTCTATAATTCGATTAGAACCTTATTTTGGATGAATAATATGCTTATAATGACATATTCGTATATTTTGAAGGATATTCGTATTATTTGAAAATGTATTGTATTAAATTAATGTTTGTTGGAAAGACGATCGCCTTAAATCGCCTTTGCACGCCAATGCTCTCGCCTTATGAGGCTTGACCATGTCGCATTCGCATTCGCATTCGCATTCGCATTCGCATTCGCATTCGCATTCGCATTCGCTTTCGCATCTAAAAACATTGCTTATGTTTATTGAAAACATAGAGAGGAATTGCTCAAACTATCCTCATTTTAGAGTTAGTGAGGAAAGAAAAATGTTTCTAAGTTTCCAAGAGTAGGTCACTCTGACAATTGTAAAGCAAATTTGGAGATCATCAAGACATCAAACAAAACGACATGCTCTTGACTGGTGCAGTGAACCATGTAGGGGATGAAGTTCGGAAGATGTCAAAACCTTGCACAGAATATTTTGGCCCAATGTGTACATGTCATATGCAGTCAAAATAATCTCTTTAGAAGTTTCAACGATAACTCTTATGTCTGTCTTGTGTTAAAAAGGTCTTCTGTTCGTCTATTACTCAATAAGCTTCAGCTTTCCAACAGGTCATTGCAGTCCACAACCTGTTTTTGTTCCTAGACAACAAACATAAGAACAAAGCATTGGCTCCAAATTAATCTGCAATCCAACCAAAATGAATCTTTCCAATCCTTCCTTGTTATAATCTCTCTTTTTGATCGATCAATTATCATTAGCACTCTGTGTACCTGCATTCCAAAAGCTACCGTACCCCTTCTAAGTTCCCATGGAAACTAAATCCCATCAGCAGCTTCACATTTTCTTCTTCCCATTTATGGCTCCAGGACACAGCATACCTGCCATAGAGATAGCCAAACAATTTGCTTCTTACTCAGTAAAATCCACCATGATAACCACTCCACTCAATGCACCACAATTTTCCAAAGTAACCCAAAACAGTAAACAGTTGGGGTTTGATCATGAAATTGAACTTCTATTCCTGCAATTCCCTTCTGTTGAAGCTGGGTTGCCACAGGATTGTGAGCAGTATAGTTCGGCTACAACACAAGAGATGGAGTTAAAATTCTTCAAAGCGGTCACCTTGCTTGAACCACAACTCGAGAAGGTACTTAGCAAACACCGTCCTCATTGTCTTGTAGTTGATGCCTTGTTTCCTTGGGCTACAAATGCAGCTGCAAAGTTTGGCATTCCAAGTCTTCTCTTTCATGGAACTGGTTTTTTCTCATTGTGTGCTTCAAAGAGTATGTTAATACATCAACCTCACTTGAAGTTATCATCTGATTCAGAGTCAGTGGTCATTCCTGATTTCCCGGTTGAGATTACAATGAAAGGAAGCGACATACCAGCTTATTTAAAGCTAAATCTTGAAAATGAATTTACCAAGTTGTTCAAATCATCCAAGGACGCCGAGGAAAGGAGCTATGGGGTTATTGTCAACAGCTTCTATGAACTTGAACCAGATTATGCAGATCACTTTGGGAAGATATTTGGGAAGAAGAAATGGCATATAGGCCCAGTCTCGCTGTACAACAAGGCAGCAGAAGAGAAAGCAGGGAGGAGATGCATAGAACGTTCCGTCGAGGAAGTGCACGAGTGTTTACATTGGCTTAAATCTAAGAAACCCAAGACAGTTGTTTATGTGTGTTTTGGAAGCCTGACCAATTTCAGTGATTCTCAGCTTCTGGAAATTGCAGAGGGGCTAGAGGCTAGTGGGCAAGAGTTCATTTGGGTTGTCAACAAAGAAAAGAAGGACAAAGAAGAGTGGTTGCCTGAAGGGTTTGAGCAGAGAGTGGAAGGCAAGGGGCTCATTATACGAGGTTGGGCTCCCCAAGTGCTGATTCTTGAGCATCAAGCAGTTGGAGGTTTTCTAACTCATTGTGGGTGGAACTCGATTCTTGAAGGAGTGTCTTCTGGTGTGCCAATGATCACATGGCCAGTCTCGGCTGAACAGATTTTTAATGAAAAGTTGGTGTGTGAGATACTTAAAACTGGTGTTGCTATTGGTGGTCAACAATGGGGAACATTTGGAGATATAAATGTGGAGATAGAGGCCAGTGTAAAGAGGGTGGCAATACAAAAGTCTGTGAGTCTAATCATGGTGGACGAAAAAGCAGAGGCAATGAGAGACCGAGCTAAAGAGCTGGGAAAGATGGCAAGGAGGGCAGTTGAAGAAGGCGGTTCATCATTCAAGGACTTAAGTGTTCTAATTGATGAGTTGAGGTCCCTTTGATCTTAAAATATTTTGAAGCTTTGGAAAGTTTCAAGAGGATGTTCTCCCTCTACTAATATAAACTGGGAGCAGCTATAGGCAGAAAACTGTTGTAATAATTACTCAGCCAAAAGAATTGCATTGCAATGATGAAAAAATTAGTGGACGAACCGAGTTTTCATTTTTCTAAAGGAAAAAGGTGTTAGAAACATAAACTAGCCTCTAATTCTCTTGTTTCATTAAAAACATTATAGGCAGGAGTTCAGATTGAAGTAAGAAAATACCTGAAGACCCAACTTGTACCAGATGAAATTCTGCAGTAATTATGTAGCAAATCAAAGGGTGAAGAGCTTTTCAGCAACAGTGGCTTACTCTGTAAAGCCTGACAACAAATGTCAATGATATTAAAATCAAAGCATGAACCACACAGTCACACACAGACACACATCTTTAATTTGGAAGTCTTAATTTCCAAGAGTATATATTCAGTCCAATTCTGGATTTAATTCTGTTCACTTCCAATTGTACACGGGGGAAGAGAGTTTGCTAACTGTTTACATACTGAGAGTAATGATACTGCTATTGAAAGTCTAACTTGTAACGACCTCAAAATTTTAGAGCTTAAAAACTCAAAATTCTAAAGTCGTTAAACACAAAATAATCTCAATGAAATCGAAATCATTTAAGTGCACAGCGGATCATCACTGAGTTCTCAATACAACTCAGAAAACCAATTATTACAACCCAAATTTATAATTTAACATTACATAAGATGGAATGTAATAATCCTCACAATCTCTCACAAAACTCACAAATAAAATCACAATAATTCTCACACACAAATCTTTGCTCGAAAATCTCACCACAAGCAGGTTACGAACGACTTCAAGCCTCCGGAGTCGTCACTCAATCTCCACTAATCAGCACCTGCGGAATTATCCCCTACACCATCGAATTGGTGCACCGGGATTGTAAACACAAACCCGGTAAGCTTATAGCTCGTATGAGTAAAATCAAAATATAATTCGCATATCAAAATATACGAAAAAATCACAATCAACAAATATAAATGCCCTCATAAGTCACTGGACAGCCCATCTGGTTGTCCCAAAGGAATATGAAATGAAACGCTCATGAGAAAATTAAGTAACCCTTCTGGTTACCCAAATGCATTTATAATACGGGTACCAAGAACGCTGGTACACATTTGTTACCCCTCTCGTAATACACCGCCGATATTGGATAGCCACCCGCTACCTCACATGCAGTACTAAGGCAGACAGACTAGAGCTCTAACTGTATCGTAACTTTCGCCCGGCCAAAGGCTAGGTTCCGACTTGCCGCACACGTACAATAATCTCACATCATATTGTACCAAAAATCAGGTCCGAAGACAATTCACATTTAAACAATCTCAATGTTAAAAATCACGTACAATAATCTCACATCATATTGTACAAATCAACGTCACAATAAAATCATAACAGTATATTATATAGCAAACTATATATATATACGTATTTAATTACCATTTGTACGATATATATATATATACATAATTCATTATATCTTATACATGTCATAATTTATAACACGTCCGAAGACAAAACGTTTAACAATCTCCACATAAAACTCACATGCTTGTCATCGAAATGACCTATTTTAAATGAATTCATAACAGTATATAATATAGCAAATCATATATATATGTACTTATTACCATTTTTACAATATATATATATATATATATAATCCACTATATTGTATACTTGTCGTATTTTAATATTTAAAACTCTTGCAAATATTTTAGAATCACCGCAAGGGTAGATTCATAAATATGTGAGATTTTACTCACCTTATTGACTTGAGCGTAATTCCACAATTCCCGAAGATGATTCCTTTCCTTGATTTAACGATCACCTTGAAAAGATAAGAAAATAATTTAGAATCGTTTCGTAAACCTTTAAATGCCGAAACAGTAATAATCGGTTACTGTTCAGCAATTTTCGGTTTTACGAAGTTACTGTTCAGTGTTACTGTTCACGGTTACTATTCACGGTTACTGTACAATATACAATTAATACGTTTTTCTGTACGTATAAATACTATATACGTATTTCTGTACGTATAAATACTGCATACGTATTTCTGTACGTATAAATACTATATACGTATTTATGTACGTATACGTACTGTTTAAATGTAAATACAATCTCAGTAAATAAAATTTACTAAATTACCCTTTTACAAATTACTTTTACATTTACTGAAAGTAATTTATATTTACATTTACCGTAGGTAAAATTTAATTACATTTACCGTACGTAAATAAAATTTACATTTACATTTACCGTACTTAAGTAAATTACCAAAATACCCTTCTGTCAAAACTGTTCACACCGCCGCACGTGGCGGCGCGTGTGGCACACGCGCCGACACCCCCAACGGCGCGTTTCACGCCACCGCCACCCCAAAACTCTCCCTCATCTCCTCCTCCTCCTTCCTACGGTCTCAGACCACCTCTCACGCCTACCACGCTCCCCCACGCGCCGCCTAAGGCGGCGGCATCTTCCCAAATCCATTCTCCTCCAATCTCCTCCAAATCGAACCCAAACAACCACAAAACAACAACAAGGCATCACAACAACCTAATTAAGCTAACCCTCACCTCAATCGTGCTTTAAAACCACCGGAGATGGCTTGGATACGGCGGAGGAAAATTTGCAGAAGTCAACGTCGTTGGTGGAGCTCCGGCGTGGCGCGAGAGAGAGAGAGTCGACCTCGGGGTCGCCTGTGCGGGGTGGTGCGACGCCTCCTAGACCGGCGGTGAGGGCCACGTCTCCCTAAGGATGGAGATCGGTGGTGAAGCCGAGTGGAAGAGGGAGAGAGCTCGGGGAGGAAGAGAAAAAAGAGAGAGAGAAAAAGAGGGGGCGGAGAGAAGAGAGAGAAAAGGGTTTCCTGAAATGGAAACCCTAAACACACAATTATCCTATTTATACTAGTTTCCAAATCGGAAACTAACTTCCGACGTTAATAAGTTTTACGTACTACGTCCGATTAGAACGCGTCACATATCCACGAACTCGTATCGACGATCTCTACAACTTTCATGAAGAAAGTTTTTGAAACCGAGCGACGGAATAAAAGTCGATATAATCGTTCGGAAACGTAACGTTTTCTTATTAAACGTTGTCGGAACGTTTCCGTTTCCGTTTCGTAAAGTTTGCAAACAAACAATTTCATTTTAATTGAATTTCATAATCTTTATAGAATTCAATTCAATTCAAATATTGTTTTAAAAATCTAGGGTTATTACAATCTACCCCCCCTTAAAGAAATTTCTCCCCGAAATTCAAGCTCACTCAACAAACAACTGTGGATATCTAGTTATCATGTCTGACTCTAGCTCCCAAGATGCATTACCCTCATCATGGTGACTCCACAGCACCTTGACTAGCTCAACTTCTCTCCTCCGAAGCTTCTTTGTGGATCTATCCAGGATACGAACCGGCTCGACAACAAATGTGGCATTTTCCTTCACTTTAATGGTGCTATGATCGATCACATGTGACTCATCTGGTACATACTTCTTCAGCATGGAAATGTGGAAGACGTTGTGAACGCCCGACATGCTAGTAGGCAAGGCTAGTCGATATGCTAGTTCGCCCACCTTCTCAAGTATCTCAAAGGGCCCAACGTACCTCGGTGCCAACTTTCCCTTCTTTCCGAATCTTACTACACCCCTCATAGGTGAAACTTTCAAGAACACATGATCACCGACCACAAATTCCACATGTCTCCTCTTCAAGTCCGCATAACTCTTCTGTCTGCTCTGAGCGGTCCGGATTCTGTCCCGAATGATCGAGATCTTCTCCATGGTTTCCTGAACAACCTCTGGACCCATCAGTGCCTCATCACCAACCTCGGCCCAACAGATCGGTGAACGACATGGTCTACCATAAAGAGCCTCATAAGGTGTCATACCAATGCTAGAATGGTAGCTGTTGTTGTAAGCAAACTCAATCAATCTCAAATGGTCTTCCCAGCTACCCTTGAAATCCAACACACATGCTCTCAACATGTCTTCCATCACCTGATTCACCCTCTCTGTCTGTCCATCCGTCTGAGGGTGAAAAGCTGTACTCATATCCAAGGTAGTACCCATCGCCTTCTGCAAACCACCCCAGAACTTCGAAGTGAAACGTGCATCTCTATCGGAAACAATAGAAACTGGGGCACCATGAAGTCTCACTACCTCATCCACATATAGTTTCCCAAGCACGTCCACTGAGTACTTCATCGACACTGGGAGAAAATGAGCCGACTTCGTCAACCGATCGACAATCACCCATATGGCATCGTGACCCTTCTTCGATCTAGGCAATCCGGTCACAAAATCCATAGATATCTGCTCCCACTTCCAAAGAGGAATAGTCAGTGGTTTCAACATGCCAGCTGGTCGTTGATGTTCTGCTTTCACTTGCTGACATGTAAGGCACTTCGATACAAACTCTGCTACATCCTTCTTCATACCGTTCCACCAGAATTGCCTGCAAAGGTCCTTGTACATCTTGTTATTCCCTGGATGAACGGTATAACGTGAACGATGTGCCATACGAAGGACCTCCTCCCGGAGATCATCACAATCTGGGACACACAATCTTGCCCCAAACCTCAACCCTCCATCGGGTCCAACTCTCCACTCAGAAGGGCACTCATCAAGCGTATCAACTACAAGATCTGCCAACTTAGCTTGAGAGAGCCTATCCCGGGCCTGACCCTGTATGATCCTCGTGATCAATGTGGGTTGCACCGTGACACTACCAAGGAAGACCCTTGGTTCTCCTCCCGATGGTACTAAATCAAACTCCGATGCAGTTTCAAGCATGAACCATTCTTGGACCATAAGTGAGGCCACCACGCCTCTCGGTTTCCTGCTCAAGGCATCGGCCACCACATTTGCCTTCCCCGGGTGGTACTCTAATGTGAAGTCATAGTCCTTGAGGAGTTCCATCCATCTCCTCTGCCTCATATTCAGCTCCTTCTGAGAAAACAAGTACTTCAAACTCTTATGATCTGAAAAGAGTTGAAACTTCTCTCCATACAAGTAATGCCTCCAAATCTTCAAGGCAAACACAACCGCCGCAAGCTCTAGGTCGTGTGTCGGATAATTTTTCTCATGAATCTTTAACTGTCTCGAGCCATAAGCAACAACTCCTCCATGCTGCATCAACACACAACCCAAACCTTGGAGCGAAGCATCACTGTAAATGACATAGCCACCACCACTAGAAGGAATCGTCAAAACTGGAGCTGTGGTCAGTCTAGTCTTTAGTTTGCTGAATGCTTCCTCACATGCATCCGTCCACACGAACGGAGTATCTTTCTTTGTCAACTTGGTCAATGAAGATGCAATACTAGAAAACCCCTCGATAAACCTCCTGTAGTAACCTGCCAAACCGAGGAAACTACGTATCTCTGTAGGGTTCTTTGGACGACTCCAATTCTTTACTGCCTCTACCTTTGACGGGTCTACTAGTACTCCATCTTTTGAGACAACATGACCAAGGAATTTGACCTCTTCTTTCCAGAACTCACACTTCTCTAGCTTGGCATACAATCTCGCCTCCTTCAAGGTCTGCAACACTGTTCTCAGGTGCACCACATGTTCTTCTTGTGTCTTGGAGTATATCAGAATGTCATCCACAAACACCACCACAAACTCATCCAAGTACGGACTAAATACTTGGTTCATCAAACTCATGAAGACTGCTGGTGCATTCGTTAGACCAAATGACATGACAACAAACTCATAATGTCTATACCGGGTCCTGAAGGCTGTCTTCGATATATCTTCTTCTTTTACTCTGAGCTGATGATAACCGGATCTCAAATCAATCTTAGAGAACACCGTAGCACCTTTGAGCTGATCGAACAAGTCATCAATCCTAGGTAAGGGGTACCTATTCTTGATGGTCACCTTGTTCAGTTCTCTGTAGTCTACACATAACCGCAGAGAACCATCTTTCTTCTTCACGAACAAAACCGGTGCTCCCCAAGGTGAAACACTAGGTCTAATGAACCCTTGGTCTAATAGCTCATCGATCTGCACCTTCAACTCCTTAAGTTCATTCTGCCCCATTCTATAGGGCGCCTTTGATACAGGTGCCGTACCAGGTACCACATCAATGCAGAAATCTACCACCCTTCGAGGAGGTAGCCCTGGTATCTCTTGGAACACTTCACCAAACTCAGATACTACCACAATGTCTGCGATAGTTACTTTCTGATCCACTGACTCCACATGTGCCAAAACTCCTGATCTCATGGCGTTATCAGACTTGAGGCAACGATAACGAAACACTGGCTCTCCGGGTCTATGAAAGGACACCACCATGTCAAAACAATCAATCACAACATGATGTGGTCTCAACCAATCAATTCCCAAGATCACATCATAAGTGTGGTCCGGAATCACAATCAACGAAGCAGAGAACTCTCTACTTCCAATCAAAATAGGACAAGCGTTGCAGATTGTCTCTAACTCAAGTGACACTCCAAGGGGTGAAGTGACACATAAGGCGTCCCCAAGAGGTGTAGGAATCAATCCCAGCATCTCTACTACCGAACTAGCAATGAATGAATGCGATGCTCCCGTATCAAACAATACTCTAGCAAGATAGTCAAACAGTGATAATGTACCTTCCACTCCTGTGTCTCGCTGACCCACTGCGAACACTCTAGCTTGGCCCGCTGGTAGCTGTCTCTGCGGCCGTTCCTGCCTACCCTGCAGTGGTCGGGTACAATCTCGAGCTATGTGTCCCACTTGCCCGTACCGGTGGCAGCCTGCTCTCTTCGGTTTCGGGCATGCTGAGGCGTAATGTCCCATCTTGTTGCAGCCATAACACCTCACCGCTGCCAATGGTCTGAATGGTGCAACCCTGTTAGCTAGGGGTGCCGCCCTTGCCGGAACCTGATAGTGGGGTATTGGCCTCTTCCATGACCTACCCGTCGGTCCAGAGTGCTCGCTACCTGTACAGATCGCCTTGCCTTTTCCCTTTATGTCTCTGCTTCCCACATCTCCTGCTTGAGTCTTATTTGCTTGTTCCAAGTTCATGGCACTCTCAAATATCAACTCCCTAGTAGTCAGGCAAAGGACTGATATCATGGTTTTGTACTCCTGTTTCAGCCCTCGTAGATACTTCTGAGCTAAAGCAGTCGTACCCATAGGCCTGACATACCGATACAGCTGCGAGAATCGAGCATCATACTCTCTAATGGTCATGTCTCCCTGTACCAGTGCCAGAAACTCCAACTCTAAGTCCTCCTGTACTGAGGCTGGAAAATACTTCTCTCGAAATATGGTGGTGAAACCTCCCCATGTGAACGTAGACACGTCCACAGTCTGTCTCATGCTCTTCCACCAGTCTAGAGCATCACCCTTGAGAAAGAATGTAGCTATCTTTCTCTTCTCAATCTCTGTGCACTCTATCATCTCAAAATAACTCTCCATGCCTTCGATCCAATGGTCAGCTACCATATGATCCAGTCCTCCATGAAAGGTCGGTGCTGACAGTGCACTAATATCCTTGATCAGCTTCAACACTCGACCGTCATCTCTAACCGCAGGAGCTGGCTCACCCTGCTCCTCCTGTGGAGCAGCCTCCTCATACAGGTTCTCCACGTTGCGGACTCGGCCTGCGGCCCTACCCCGACCTCGGCCCTTATCAGCGTTCATCACCTTCAAACAATGAAACACTTAGTCAATACTTGTGAAGTCTCGAATTCAACTAAAACAGATACAATAGACATCAACATGAAATTCAGAATATGATGAATCATTGAAGTATCTTCACGATACTCCCTAGAGGACCAAACCGTATGGTATGGCTCCTAAAACACTCTCGCGTACCCGACAACATATCAATACCGAGGAGCATGTGATGGGTGCCCGCCTGCAGTCGGATCATCGCTCCTGGATGGTATAGATAATCGCCAAATACGCACTTAGGCTCTGATACCAACTGTAACGACCCCAAAATTTTAGAGATTAAAAACTCAAAATTCAAAAGTCGTTAAACACAAAATAATCTCAATGAAATCGAAATCATTTAAGTGCACAGCGGATCATCACTGAGTTCTCAATACAACTCAGAAAACCAATTATTACAACCCAAATTTATAATTTAACATTACATAAGATGGAATGTAATAATCCTCACAATCTCTCACAAAACTCACAAATAAAATCACGATAATTCTCACACACAAATCCTTGCTCGAAAATCTCACCACAAGCAGGTTACGAACGACTTCAAGCCTCCGGAGTCGTCACTCAATCTCCACTAATCAGCACCTGCGGAATTATCCCCTACACCATCGAATTGGTGCACCGGGATTGTAAACACAAACCCGGTAAGCTTATAGCTCGTATGAGTAAAATCAAAATATAATTCGCATATCAAAATATACGAAAAATCACAATCAACAAATATAAATACCCTCATGAGTCACTGGACAGCCCATCTGGTTGTCCCAAAGGAATATGAAATGAAACGCTCATGAGAAAATTAAGTAACCCTTCTGGTTACCCAAATGCATTTATAATACGGGTACCAAGAATGCTGGTACACATTTGTTACCCCTCTCGTAATACACCGCCGATATTGGATAGCCACCCGCTACTCAACATCCAAAATAATCTGAGTACCCATGAGCAGATAACCACCCGTTACCTCACATGCAGTACTAAGGCAGACAGACTAGAGCTCTAACTGTATCGTAACTTTCGCCCGGCTAAAGGCTAGGTTCCGACTTGCCGCACACGTACAATAATCTCACATCATATTGTACCAAAAATCAGGTCCGAAGACAATTCACATTTTAACAATCTCAATGTTAAAAATCACGTACAATAATCTCACATCATATTGTACAAATCAACGTCACAATAAAATCATAACAGTATATTATATAGCAAACTATATATATATATATATACGTATTTAATTACCATTTGTACGATATATATATATATATATATATACATAATTCATTATATCTTATACATGTCATAATTTATAAACACGTCCGAAGACAAAACGTTTAACAATCTCCACATAAAACTCACATGCTTGTCATCGAAATGACCTATTTTAAATGAATTCATAATAGTATATAATATAGCAAATCATATATATATGTACTTATTACCATTTTTACAATATATATATAATCCACTATATTGTATACTTGTCGTATTTCAATATTTAAAACTCTTGCAAATATCTTAGAATCACCGCAAGGGTAGATTCATAAATATGTGAGATTTTACTCACCTTATTGACTTGAGCGTAATTCCACAATTCCCGAAGATGATTCCTTTCCTTGATTTAACGATCACCTTGAAAAGATAAGAAAAGAATTTAGAATCGTTTCGTAAACCTTTAAATGCCGAAACAGTAATAATCGATTACTGTTCAGCAATTTTCGGTTTTACGAAGTTACTGTTCAGTGTTACTGTTCAGTATTACTATTCACGGTTACTGTACAATATACAATTAATACGTTTTTATGTACGTATAAATACTATATACGTATCTCTGTACGTATAAATACTACATACGTATTTCTGTACGTATAAATACTACATACGTATTTCTGTACATATAAATACTGCATACGTATTTCTGTACGTATAAATACTATATATGTATTTATGTACGTATACGTACTGTTTAAATGTAAATACAATCTCAGTATATAAAATTTACTAAATTACCCTTTTACAAATTACTTTTACATTTACTGAAAGTAATTTATATTTACATTTACCGTAGGTAAAATTTAATTACATTTACCGTACGTAAATAAAATTTACATTTACATTTACCGTACTTAAGTAAATTACCAAAATACCCTTCTGTCAAAACTGTTCACACCGCCGCACGTGGCGGCGCGTGTGGCACACGCGCCACCTCCGGCAGACCGCGCGTGGGGCCCACGCGCCGACACCCCCAACGGCGCGTTTCATTCCACCGCCACCCCAAAACCCTCCCTCATCTCCTCCTCCTCCTTCCTACGGTCTCAGACCACCTCTCACGCCTACGACGCTCCCCCACGCGCCGCCTAAGGCGGCGGCATCTTCCCAAATCCATTCTCCTCCAATCTCCTCCAAATCGAACCCAAACAACCACAAAACAACAACAAGGCATCACAACAACCTAATTAAGCTAACCCTCACCTCAATCGTGCTTTAAAACCACCGGAGATGGCTTGGATACGGCAGAGGAAAATTTGCAGAAGTCAACGTCGTTGGTGGAGCTTCGGCGTGGCGCGAGAGAGAGAGTCGACCTCGGGGTCGCCTGTGCGGGGTGGTGCGATGCCTCCTAGACCGGCGGTGAGGGCCACGTCTCCCTAAGGATGGAGATCGGTGGTGAAGCCGAGTGGAAGAGGGAGAGAGCTCGGGGAGGAAGAGAGAAAAGAGAGAGAGAAAAAGAGGGGGCGGAGAGAAGAGAGAGAAAAGGGTTTCCTGAAATGGAAACCCTAAACACACAATTATCCTATTTATACTAGTTTCCAAATCGGAAACTAATTTCCGTCATTAATAACTTTTACGTACTACGTCCGATTAGAACGCGTCACATATCCACGAACTCGTATCGACGAGCTCTACAACTTTCGTGAAGAAAGTTTTTGAAACCGAGCGACGGAATAAAAGTCGATATAATCGTTCGGAAACGTAACGTTTTCTTATTAAACGTTCTCGGAACGTTTCCGTTTCCGTTTCGTAAAGTTTGCAAACAAACAATTTCATTTTAATTGAATTTCATAATCTTTATAGAATTCAATTCAATTCAAATATTGTTTTAAAAATTTAGGGTTATTACATAACTTCTTACTGAAGGCTAGTTTGGGTTCTTTCATTTGTTTTTTGAATGACAAAGAGGTTTCCATCCCCTAGACTTAAAATCAAGTTCGACCATTGCCAACAGGCGAAGTAGTGATTGCTGTAATTTGCCAATTTCCTACCATAACAAGGCAATATAAGGACCGTTGGTTGTCGTTGAAAGTAAAAATCTAATGGTTGAAATTAATAGCAATATGGCCGAGTATCAAAACTCTGAGCATAAAAGAACTTTTACCATAACAATGTGCATCTTGCCAATTAATATCATGGACACAAAAAAAACAACAGAACTATGACAGTACGACTATAAACTATTCTAGTTTTCAACAATCTTCATTCAAAATAAACTTAACACAGACAAAGAGTTATGCAATCAAAGATAGAACCTGCCGATCATCATACCTTAAGATGCGATTATGCTGATCAATTACTCAACAATCTTCTTTTTGAAATACTTTATTGCAGTCCAACCTTGTTTCAGTTCGTACCAAACAACAAGTCTTGCCACCCAAGACTTTGTCTTGCAATTCTTTGTTTAAGCCAGCGAGGTCCTTACCTGATATTATTAATACCCAAACTTTCCATGTGTTATCTGTCATTCAACTTCTACTTGTTTACCTTCATCATTAGTGTGTTTTCGGTGTGCAGATCAGCTATTCTGTTGAAGTATCCATGGAATCTAAGACTGATCAGCAGCTTCACATTTTCTTCCTTCCATATATGGCTCCAGGGCACACTTTACCCCTCATGGACATAGCCAAACTATTTGCTTCACGTGGTCTGAAAGCCACATTAGTAACCACCACTGTCAATGCAAAAGTTCTCTCAAAAGCAATCCAAACAAGCAAAAACTTAGGTTTTGAAATTGAACTTCTTGTCTTCAAATTCCCATCTGTTGAAGCAGGATTACCAGACGGAATTGAAACCTCTAACTCAGCAACAACCCAAGAGATGAAGGAAAAGTTTTTGAAAGCAATGAGTCTGATCGAACCAAAGGTAGAACAGATGTTAGACCAACATCGCCCTCACTTCCTTGTTGCAGACTCTATGTTTCATTGGGCTACTGATATTGCCGCCAAGTTCGGGATTCCAAGGCTCATTTTTAATGGAACTGGTTTCTTCTCCATGTGTGCTTCAATGAGTGTCATGGAGTACCAGCCTCAGCTGAAGGTTTCATCAGATTCAGAACCTTTTGTCATTCCTAATCTCCCAGATGAGATCAAAACAACCAGAAATGAAGTGCCATCATTTCTTAAAACAGATGGCAAAACAGAGTTCATGAAGCTGGTCAAAGCATCCAGAGAGGCTGAAAACAAGAGCTATGGGGTTATTGTTAACAGCTTCTATGAACTCGAATCAAATTATGCAGATCACTACAGTAATGTGATTGGAAGGAAGGCATGGCATATTGGACCAGTATCCTTGTGCAACAAGGCAGAGAAAGAAAAAGCAGAGAGGGGAAGCGGAGGCTCTGTTGATGCAGTACACGAATGCTTAAATTGGCTTAATTCTAAGACACCAAAATCAGTTGTTTATATATGTTTTGGAAGCCTGACCAATTTCAGTGACTGTCAGCTACTAGAAATTGCCTTGGCTCTTGAGGCTTCTCACCAGCAATTCATTTGGGTTGTGAAGAAGAGAGATAAAGAACCCTGGTTGCCTGAAGACTTTGAGAAAAGAATGGAAGGTAAAGGATTGATTGTAAGAGGTTGGGCTCCCCAATTACTCATTCTTGAGCATGAAGCAGTTGGGGCGTTTTTGACTCATTGTGGGTGGAATTCTATCCTTGAAGGTGTCTGTGCTGGAGTGCCACTGATCACGTGGCCAGTGTCTGGAGAGCAGTTTTACAATGAGAAGCTGGTGAATCAGTTACTTGGGATTGGTGTTGCTGTTGGTGCTGAAAAGTGGGCTACAGTTGAGGATGACAATGTGAAGGGCGAAGCCAGTGTGAAAAGGGAGGCCATAGAGAAGGCTGTGACAGAAATCATGATGGGTGCAGAAGCAGAAAGAATGAGAAGCAAGTCTAAAGTGCTCCGAGAGATGGCCAAGAAGGCAGTCGTAGAAGGCGGTTCATCGTTCTCAGATTTAACAGCTCTAGTTGAAGAATTGAGCTCTTTTGGGTCTTGATTCACTTGATGCTTACCCAATATGCTGTATTTCCTGCAAAAGAATAGATGCAACAACTACATAAGCTGTTGGTAACTTGTACTCCCCTATATGTAATTTCTTAAAAGTTCATATCAATGGAAAATAAGAAAGCATTAAGCTACAACATGATATAACTATCATGATAGATACTGGATAGAAATTCCTGTCAGCATGATATCATCATTACATAAACGGATGCATGCAAGTGCCCAATAAACATCCATCAATAAAATCCACAAATATAATGAAAAAAGTACTATCTCCCACAACTCAAGTTTAAACTGATTAGTGATTACCTTACACAAACAAAAAATTTCACTACTTCAAAGTTTATGTACCAACTTTACTGATTAAACTATTGTTGTAATAACCCGAATTTTTAGAAACTAAATGTCGAGTATTTTCAAAGTGTTAAACTTGTGAAATTAATTCAAGACGACAATTGGAGGTTTGCGACATTTCGGAACGAAAACGGAAACGTTCTCGGATCGTTTAATTAGAAAACGTAACGTTACCGCAACGTATAGATCGACTTTTATTCCGTCGCTCGGTTGTGAAAACTTCCTTCACGAAAGTCGTAGAGCTCATCGATACGAATTCGTGGACATGTCATGCGTTCGAATCGGACGTCGGACGCGAAAGTTATTAACGTCGGAAGTTCGTTTCCGATTTTGGAAATAGTATAAAAGGAATGAGAGGAGATTAAAAATCAGAAAATCAGATTTTTTTTCTAAAAATCAGATCGGGGTACTGTTCACCCGACCCAAAAACCTTCTCCGGCCGATTTCTCCACCATCCGACGTCGCCTCGTGTCGTGCCACCCATCAAACTGACGGGCTCGACGAGCTCCATCTTTTGGGCTACGCCTTGCACTCCGGCGACAACCACACACGGTGTAGCAACCGCCGGAAGTTACTGCTGTGGCGGCGCCGCCTCCTCCGGCCACCATGGCTCAAGATTATTGGGAGGTACTGCTTGTCTCAGTCCCGGCAACATTCCCACAAAAGGAATCGAGCCAAATCGAAATGTATGTACCCGAATCAAAATTTCAATTTTCTAGGGTTTGTGAATAGTGCCGATTTCATGTTCTTCGTTGTTTAGACTATTTAGACTCGGATTTAGACCTTGGTGTCAACTAGGAAGTTGTTGGAAATGTTGTTTAGGTTGTGGTGGTGAAATTTGGTGATGATTGGTGACGGTCGGTGAACAGTAACGCTGAATGAACAGTAACTGTGAATAGTAACTCCGCATGAATAGTGATCTGTAACAATAACTGTGAATAGTAATCTGTACCAGTAAATGTGAACAGTGTCATGGTAAAACAGTAACTTTGAACAGTGTTTTGGTAAAACAGTAACTGTGAACAGTGTTTTAGTAAAAAACAGTGATTAGTTAACATGAACAGTGTTCCGTGAACAATGTTTTATGAACAACATTTAGCTGTGCTGAACTCGTCACATGATATTTTAAGTATCATTTTCTAAGCATTTATCGTGCTATTAGGTGACTGACGAAACGAGTGAGGAAATTACTTTCAGGGTCGTGGAAGTTGCACGCAGGAAAGAAGGTGAGTAAAATCTCACTTATTTACGAATCTACCCTTGCGGTGATTCCAAGAGTTTTGCAAGAGTTTTTAATATTGAATTACGACACGTATACAATATAGTGGATTACGTATATATCGTATAAATGGTAATAAGTACATATATATATAGTTTGCTATATTATATACTGTTATGAATTCATTGGAATTGGTCATTTCGAATGACGAGAATTAAATGTTGAGCATGTGATGTGATTTTTGTACAATATGAGGTGTGATTATTGTACGTGGTTTTAACATGAGTTTGTTAAAATGTTTTGTCTTCGGACGAGTTTTGTCTTCAGACGAGTTTTTGTCTTCGGACGTGTTTATGAAATATGACATGTATATGATATAATGGATTATATATATATTGTATAAATGGTAAATATGTACATATATATATAGTTTGCTATATAATATACTGTTATGATTTTATCGTGTTTTATGTCATTTTGATGACGAGATTTATATATCGAGCATGTGATTTTGATTTGTACAATATGATGTGAGATTATTGTACGTGATTTTAACATGGAGATTGTTAAAATGTTGATTTGTCTTCGGACTTGATTTTTGGTACAATATGATGTGAGATTATTGTACGTGATTTTAACATGGAGATTGTTAAAATGTTGATTTGTCTTCGGACTTGATTTTTGGTACAATATGATGTGAGATTATTGTACGTGATTTTAACATGGAGATTGTTAAAATGTTGATTTGTCTTCGGACGTGATTTGGTACAATATGATGTGAGATTATTGTACGTGTTTGGCAAGTCGGAACCTAGCCTTTGGCCGGGCGAAAGTTACGATACAGTTAGAGCTCTAGTCTGTCTGCCTTAGTACTGCATGTGAGGTAACGGGTGGTTATCTGCTCATGGGTACTCAGATTGTTTTGGATGTTGGGTAGCGGGTGGCTATCCAACGTCGGCGGTGTATTACGAGAGGGGTAACAGATGTGTACCAGCGTTCTTGGTACCCGTAATATAATTGCATTTGGGTAACCAGAAGGGTTACTTAATTTCTCATGAGCGTTTTATTTCATATTTCTTTGGGACAACCAGATGGGCCGTCCACTGACTCATGAGTGCATTTATATTTGTTTGATTTGTGAATTTTCGTATATATTGATATGCGAGTTATATATTTTCATTTTACTCATACGAGCTGTAAAGCTTACCGGGTTTGTGTTTACAATCCCGGTGCACCAATTCGATTGTGTAGTGGATAACTCCGCAGGTGTGGATTAGCGGGAATTGACGGACCACTCAGAGGACTTGAAGTTATTTATCTCCAGCTTATGTGAGGATTTTGTGTGACTATCTTGTGAGGTTGTTGTGAGGATTATATATTTCCATTTGTTATAATGTTGAATTATAATTTGGTTGTAATAATCGGTTTGACTGAGTTGTATTTTGAACTCAGAGATGATCCGCTGTGGCATTTTAAATGATTTCGATTTCATCGAGATTGTTTGGTGTTTAACGACTTTGAAATTTTGAGTTTTTATACTCGAAAATTTGGGGTCGTTACAATTGTATCCCATAGAAAGCAGCAAAGCCAACACATTATGCGGAGTCCTAATCGCCATACCTATCAATTTAAAAGCATACTTGTATATAATTGGATGTCCGTCAAGCCTCACCAGTTGAGAACGTTCCTTCTACAGCAATACAGCATCACTAGTCTTTGACAAAACAGTAAAGGTTTGACCTGGCCGCTTCTGGTGCTGAACCAAAGAGGGGAGGGCCACGCCAAGTAAAACCTAGCCGAAGGCAAAGAAACTAGTCAAACTACAATTCAAGGTAAAAACGTACTAATCCAAAGGAAAGAGAGAAAAAAAACATGAACAAGAATCAAAGCAAGAAGTTTCACTTTCAGCAATCGATCTATTAGTACTAGTAGATTTAAACTTACTGGACATGAGCCTGCATCTAATCATGGTTATAATATTTTTGAGAACCACAGATGGCACATGCTATAAAGATGTGATTATTCCTCTGTTTCCATGTGAAGTAAACGCCTCTTTACACAAACCATGATTTCAATGAGATTGAACGAAGGGGCAAAGGTTGAACATCAAATTGTTTGGGAGAAATAGATTAACATAACTCAGCATTTTCTCCATCTTTTCATGGACAACAAAACATGCAGGGGTTACAAGCACCAGGACGCCCAATAGACCTGAACCAGATGAATGTGACGGCAAAAATGAAGAGTTTCGGAACTTTATCACATCCCTGGCTCACACTTGAATTGCACAGATTATTGCTTGAATGATTCATTTACATATTACACTTCATTATATAGGCTAATTCTAGCACTATTTTACCTACTAATTTCCACTAATTCCCACCAACTATTCCACTAATTTCCACTAACTCCAACACTCCCCCTCAAGTTGGTGCATACATATCAACCATGCCCAACTTGCTAAGTGAATCATAAAAGGCCTTTTTAGACACTCCTTTTGTGAGCATATCGGCAAGTTGCTCTTATGTAGAAACAAAAGGAAAACTGATGATCTTTGCGTCTAGCTTCTCCTTTATAAAATGATGATCAACCTCCACATGTTTCGTACGATCATGTTGCACCGGATTATGGGAGATATCAATGGCTGCCTTGTTGTCACAGTACAACTGCATAGCACATTCAGGCTTAATACCCAAATCTTGTAGCAAACTTCTAAGCCATAACAATTCGCACACTCCCTGAGCCATATCTCTGTATTCTGCTTCAGCACTAGATCGAGCTACCACCTTTTGTTTCTTACTCTTTCATGTAACAAGATTACCCCCAACAAAGGTAAAGTACCCTGATGTGGATCTCCGATCTGTAATATTTCCAGCCCAATCTGCATCTGTGAAACCACAAACCTCAAAGATATTTTTGTGTTTAGAAAACATTACTCCTCTTCCTGGGGCTAACTTCAAGTACCTCAAAATCCTTACAACAACATCCATGTGGTCCACGCTGGGATTATGCATGAACTGACTCACTACACTTACTGCATATGTAACATCTGGTCTGGTATGTGATAAATAAATCAGGCGTCCAACTAGCCTCTGATAACGAGTTTTGTCAGTGGGCACTTGATCTGGGTACTCTGCTAACCGATGGTTTTGCTCAATAGGAGTATCAATTGGAGTACAATCTAACATACCTGTCTCTGTTAGTAGATCAAGGATGTACTTCCTCTGACACAGATATATACCATCACTTCCCCGGGCTACCTCAATTCCTAAGAAGTACTTGAGTGTACCTAGGTCCTTCATTTCAAACTCTGTGGCAAGCTGTCTTTGTAATCTGTCCACCTCAATAGTATCATTACCAGTAACTACCATATCGTCAACATATATGATTAAAGCTGTTACCTTCTCTTGTTGGTGTTTGAGAAACAATGTGTGGTCTGAATTACTCTGCATGTAGTCAATTTTCCTCATGAATTGTGAGAATCTTCTAAACCAAGCACGAGGTGACTGTTTAAGACCATACAAAGACTTTCTTAATTTGCATACGGAGTTACTTGGAGAAGTGGCCACATATCCAGGTGGAAGATCCATGTATACTTCTTCTGTTAGTTCTCCATGAAGGAATGCATTCTTAACATCAAACTGCCTAAGTGGCCAGTTCAAGTTAGCAGCGATAGAGAGCAATACCCGGATAGTGTTTATCTTTGCAACAGGTGCAAAAAAGTCTCATCATAGTCTATGCCATATGTCTGGGTGAACCCCTTTGCTACTAGGCGTGCTTTATACCGGCTTACTGACCCATCTGGAT
Organism: Argentina anserina; assembly: GCF_933775445.1. Taxonomy (NCBI): domain Eukaryota; kingdom Viridiplantae; phylum Streptophyta; class Magnoliopsida; order Rosales; family Rosaceae; genus Argentina; species Argentina anserina. The sequence continues at coordinate 3,275,953 of NC_065873.1, read as the reverse complement.
TGTGCTTCACTGTAAACACTCATCGACATCCTACAGTCTTCTTGCCATATGGTGGAGGTACAAGCTCCCAAGTATTGTTCTTTTGTAATGCTTCCATCTCTTCCTCCATTGCTTTCCTCCATTTTGGATCTCCCAATGCATCCTGCACTTTGTTAGGTACTGATACAGTAGATATTTGATTCACGAATGACTCATATGACTTAGATAATCTTTTGGTAGATATAAAATTGGCCACCGGATACTTGGCTTTAGTCTGAAGGGTAGGTTCATATTTTTTTGTGGGTTGACCTCGAGTAGACCTATTTGGCAAAACATATTGTCTACTATTAGCCTCAATAGAATGACTAACCTCAGATGAGTGATCTTCTGTACCAGGAGAGCTTTGGTCAGGGGTATAAACAGTAGTACGGGATAAATGTGGGGCAGTTGTGTTGTCAGCTTCTGGTGCCTGAATCTCTTGAGTGACGACCTCTGGTGGTGCCTGTGTGGCTGACACCTTGGTAATCTCAACGGAACTTGTTACCATATCGACTGGCTCATTTGTCTCCCCCTCTCCATGATACAACTCTTCAAAATAGGAATTCCCCCCTGAAGAGCAGTATCAGAAGAGGAAAAGTAACTCATGTCCTCAAAAAATGTAACATCCATAGTGACATAGTACTTCCGAGTAGGAGGATGATAGCACCGGTATCCTTTCTGATGGCCTCCGTACCCAACAAACACACATTTAACTACCCGGGCATCCAACTTAGAACGCTGATGTTGTGGAAGATGAACAAAAGCGACACAACCGAAAACACGGGCAGGAAGATTATGAAAAGAAGGTAATGAGACATGAGATGCAAGCACCTCATAGGGAACTTTCCCTTGAAGAACACGAGATGGAAGACGATTAATGAGGTGGGCGGAAGTAATGACAGCATCACCCCAAAGGTATTTAGGCATGTGGGCACTAAAAAGAATACATCGAGCCATATCAAGTAAATGACGATTTTTTCTTTCAGAAACCCCATTTTGCTCAGGTGTGTAAGGACACGTTGTTTGATGAACAATTCTGTGTGTGTTAAAGAACTCCTGAAAGACATGATTCACATATTCCCCCCCCCCATTATCAGAACGAAGAACTCGAATGGTGGCATTATATTGGGTTTGGACAGAGGCATGGAAGGTACGAAAAGCTGGAAAAACTTCATCTTTATTTTTAAGAAGAATAATCCATGAAAGACGTGTGCACTCATCAATGAATGACACAAAATAACGCATGCCTGAGACAGTAGATTCTTTAGAAGGTCCCCAAACATCAGAATGAATTAATTCAAAAGGAAGAAAACTTTTAGTTGAAATACTAGGGAAATAAGTTGATCGATGACTCTTGCCTAAAACACATGTCTCACAACATAAACACGACTCGTCCACATTAATAAACAAAGTGGGCATGGATTTTTTCATAACACTAAAAGATGGATGCGCTAAGCGACGATGCCATAACCAAATTTCACTTAGCTTGTCAGAAGTGGAGAGTAACGCGGTCCGAGACTGCCCCCCTGGTTTTTCCCCTGCGTACGTCAGATCCAGATGAAACAACCGGCCCCGCAAATACCCCCGACCAATTACTCGTCCGGTGAGAAGATCCTGAAATATCACATACATAGGAAAAAAGGTCACAGAGCACTGAGCGTCAGCGTTCAGTTGGGGAACAGATATCAAATGATGAGATAGAGCAGGTACATAGAGTACATTGTGAAGCTCTATGGTAGGAGTAATACGAACAGACCATGTCCCCACCACGGGAAATGGCTCACCATTAGCATTAGTAACATATGGTACGGGTGGAGGGGATAATATGGTAAAATAAGATTTGTCATAAGTCATATGATCAGATGCACCAGAATCAATAATCCATGTATCAGAACTACCAGAGTGAGAAATATTGAAAGCCATACCAATTTAAAAAAAATCTGTCTTTGGTGCACTTGCACTGACGGGGAGGATGCACAGATAAGGAAAAAGACGACTGATTCTTGCCAGACCGGGTCGGGTCGGGTGAACTGGGTCGGGTAAGATGAACCGGGTCGGGTCGGATGAACCGGGTCGGGTCGGGTCGGATCGACGAACCGGATCGGGTTACACGCAGTTTGGGCTGGGCTGTGCTGGGTTGGAACTGAGCTGGGCTGGGCCTGAGGTGGGCTACATGCAGAGTAATTCAGACCACATATTGTTTCTCAATGTTTGGAAGATTCTCACAATTCATGAGGAAAATTGGCTACATGCAGAGTAATTCAGACCACACATTGTTTCTCAAACACCAACAAGAGAAGGTAACAGCTTTAATCATATATGTTGACGATATGGTAGTTACTGGTAATGATACTATTGAGGTGGACAGATTACAAAGACAGCTTGCCACAGAGTTTGAAATGAAGGACCTAGGTACACAAGTACTTCTTAGGAATTGAGGTAGGCTGGGCCTGAGGTGGGCTGGGCCAGGTAGCACTAAGGTGGGCTGGGCCGGGTCGCAACGAACTGGGCTGGGCTAAAAGACGGGTCGGATACCCACATGCACGTCGGGGAAGAACAGAAGAATCCTCGGGGAGGATCGGCGAGCTGTGACGTCGGGCGTGGAGCGGCGACGTGCGGCGAGGAGCTGCGACGTCTGGCGTGGAGCGGCGACGTCTGTTGTGGAGCGGCGACGTCGGGCGGGGCAGCAGGAGCGAGACAGCAGCAGCGGCAGCACCTGGGGGGTAGCAGCGGTACCGGAGCAGCAGGCGGTCGGAGAGGGCCGGAGCAGCAGGCGGCGACGTCGGGAAGGCAGCGGCAATGTCAGAGAGGGCCGGAGGGCAGCGGTGAGGCAGTGACGCAGCGGAGGTGATAACCGGCCGGAAAAAAAGATAAAAACGGGAAGAAAAATCCCAGGAGAAAAACAGAGCACAAGAGGCTCTGATACCAACTTGAATTGAACAGATTATTGCTTGAATGATTCATTTACATATTACACTTCATTATATAGGCTAATTCTAGCACTATTTTACCTACTAATTTCCACTAATTCCCATCAACTATTCCACTAATTTCCACTAACTCCAACCACTAATTTCCACTAACTCCAACACTCACTCCCCATAGTTTGAGAATCTATTCATTTGAAATCGAAATATTCATTTGCAGATAGTGCATCACTCACACAAACCAATACAAAAACATACACATTTTTTTTAATTAATTTATTTATTTAACAAATGAGGGGGGGAAAAAAACCTGACCTCCTATAAATTCTAACAAAGAGTATAAATAAAAATATACACATCACTTTCAAGTTCTTAGTTTTTATGTGCTTTTGCTTTTGCTAATCTCCAAGAGGATCTTTGCAATCTTTACAATCTATTCAAATACAAAGAGCCTAAAGTTAGAAACTCCCCAGGCAAAAAACCTAACCTCCTATAAATTTCAACAAAAAGTATAAACAAAAACATACACATCACTTTCAAGTTCTTAGTTTTTATGTGCATTGCTTTTGCTAATCTCCAAGAGGATCTTTTTTGCAATCTTTACAATCTATTCAAATATAAGGAGCCTAAAGTTAGAAACTCCCCCAGTTTAACACATGCAACATGTGGATTGCAAATATCAAGTCAAAAACCAGTCAATGCTAAAATATTATATAGATCTATAAGGTGTGCATTTGCATGTGCAAGTCACTATTTAATCTTAGAAAAATCCTAAAAGATGCGATTTATGCTTATGAATCTCTCAATAATCTTCATCTTTGCCAAGAAACTATTGCAGCCAAATCTGAGTTAGTTCTAGCCAACAACAATCTACCAAACCAAAAGTTTCCAGTTTATAAAGCTCGCATTTTGTGTTACAACATCTTCACCATATTCTTTCTGTTTGCTGTGCAGAACAGCTACTATCTTACAATGGAAACCAAACCTTGCCGACAGCTTCACATTTTCTTCCTTCCATTTATGGTTTCAGGCCACACTTTACCCCTTATAGACCTAGCCAAACTATTTGCTTCACGCGGTGTAAAATGCACAATAGCAGCAACCCATGCCAATTCACCAATCATCTCCAAAGCAATCCAAACTAGCAAAGGTTTCGGTTTTGAAATTGATCTTGTTCTCATCAAATTCCCATCCAATGAAGTTGGTTTGCCTGAAGGAATTGATAGTACTAAATTTGTGAGAACCGAAGAGATGAGGGGAAAGTTCTTGAAAGCCATCACACTGCTTGAACAACAGGTAGAGCGGGTTTTACACCAACATCAACCTCATTGCCTTGTTGCAGACTTTTTATTTCACTGGGCTACAGATGTTGCTACAAAGTTTAAGATTCCCAGGCTTGTGTTTCATGGAACTGGTTTCTTCGCATTGTGTGCTATAAAGAGTACAATGATGTACCAACCTCACATGAAGGTATCATCAGATTCAGAATCTTTTGTGGTTCCTAGTCTCCCAGATGAGATCAAGATGACACAAAACCAGCTAGCACCTTTTCTTACTCTAAATGGTAAGACAGAACTGAATAAGTTGATTAAAAAATCTAGAGAGGCTGAGGAAAGGAGCTATGGTATTGTCGTAAACAGCTTCTATGAACTTGAACCAGAATATGCAGATCACTACAAGAACGTGTTGGGGAAGAAGTCATGGCATATTGGCCCAGTTTCTTTATGCAATATTGTAGAAGAAGATAAAGCAGAGAGGGGAAGGGAAGGCTCGGTTGATGAAGTGCAGGCGTGCTTGAACTGGCTAAATTCTAAGAGGCTCAATTCGGTTGTTTATATATGTTTTGGAAGCATGACCAAATTCAGTGATAGTCAGCTGGTAGAAATTGCCTACGGTCTTGAGGCTTCTCGGCAAAAATTTATTTGGGTTGTGAACAAAGAAAGGAATGACAAAGAAGAATGGTTTCCTGAAGGATTTGAGCAGAGAATTGAGGGGAAGGGACTAGTGATAAGAGGTTGGGCTCCCCAACTACCGATTCTTCAACATGAAGCTGTTGGGGCCTTTCTCACTCATTGTGGGTGGAACTCGATCCTTGAAGGTGTCTCTGCAGGGGTTCCAATGATCACCTGGCCGGTGTCTGCAGACCAGTTTTACAATGAGAAGTTGGTGACTCAGATACTTGGCATTGGGGTTGCCGTTGGTGCTCAAAAGTGGGAGGATGGTAGCTTGCTGAGCGAAGCCAGTGTCAAGAGGGAGGCCATAGAGAAGGCTGTGACTGGATTCATGGTGGGTGAAAAACAAGAAGACATGAGAACCAGAGTGCTTGCACTTGGAATGATGGCAAGGGGGGCGGTTGCTGAAGGTGGTTCATCGTTCTCCGATTTAACTGCTCTAATTGAAGAGTTGAGCTTCCTGGGGTGTTAATTCTCATGGAGCAGCTAAGAGGCCAACATATTCATTTTTGAAAAAGAATAGCTTACTCCACACAATCCATTTAACTTGCTACTGATTTAATTGTTCGCATACCTACATACAATTTGCAAAAGTTCTAATTAATGGCAAAAGGAAAACTATGGTGTCATAATATGCATGTTTTGATTTATAAGTCCACACAGTCCTAAACTAATGCTGATGAACATGAGACATCAATGCAATAGTTCTAAACTACCATACAAATGTCAAATGTATGCAAGTGCCAAATACACTTCCACCAAATGACCATGGCAATATGTTTCAGCTGCATAATGCCAACAATTGTACTAAAAACTCCCCCCTATAATCAAAGCTTTTATTTGAAAAGTTAACTGATGCCATCACCTTATTAAACAAAATCATGCCTGCTTCATAGTTATGAACATAGATTATTGACTAAACTAGTAGCCCACAGTAATCAGCTAGCACACACATTGTATATTTTACCAACCGTCAACTTTATCTTATCTGTTCAATTCCCTCACCACCATCATAAATTTTTCAGAACTCAGAAGCAATATGGAGAGCAAAACCAGATAGCTCATATTGTTTTCTTCCCACATATGATGCCAACTTATCGCTCCTGGAGATGTTACCTTCTCCAGAATAACTGAAAGAAGAAAACTTTCTGGCTCAAGTTGAAAATCCACATTCTCAATTTTAATATGTTCTTGATGAAACAATCTTAGCAAACAAAAACCAAGTCTACGTTCACAATTGACTGATTATAGTATTGTATCGATCCATAGAAAACAGCACGACATTGCTTCCTATACAAACTATCAACTAGTTTACTGGGTAAAGGCTTACCGTTCAGTTTCTGTTTGGGAAATCGAAGTTTATAGGCGGTCTGTTGCCGAAAAAAAAATAACTCAAGCAGTGTCTGCTGGAGTTCCGGTGGCCACGTGGCATTGGAGTTGGAGGAGTTGAGCTTGGAAGCTTGGACAACAACTATCAGAGGCGTTGGACGACGGTGCGGGCGGTGGTTTGAGTATTAATTATTTCTTTTGGTTTTGAGAAATCCCACATCACAGAATGCGTTAAAGTAATGGGGTTTATATATATGTTTGCTAATCAGGCAAATGGCCCTGCGGGGTACCCGGACTACCTGTGCGAAGGGATGAGCGGATGACTCATGCGCCTCCGATTGGACTATTGGGCATATGGCCTTGTGACCCGGACCATAATGGACTCGGATCCTCTCCTCATGCTAAAGTACCTCATAACTCATGCTTCAATCTTGGCTGTTTATTTCAATCTAGCGGTTTATATTCAATTCTCGTTTGTTTTTTTAAATTTGTTACTTGAGGAAATAGGGGTTTAGGCTAAGTAGCACGGACACATACTCATGGCACCGTATTACGTGTTCGACACGGACACGCGAACTGACTTTAGACATGGCCCGGACACGCGGACACGCACCAACTCATATTAAAAAGTGAAAGTGTTTATGGTGATAATCGAACCTTGGTCATCCAAGGTACTCAACAACTCCTCAACCATTCTAACAGATTCAGTTTTTGTTATATTTATGCACATTTTAATATATATAAGGAGAGAAACTCGTGATAAAAATAAAAGAGTTTTTTTCACCAACAGTCCCTCAACTCTGGTGTACCTACCAATGTGATACCTCAACTCTTAATCGTACCAATGTGATACCCAGACTCTAGTATTGCTATCATTGAAGTACTTCCGTTAGTTTTTTTTAACTTTTCCGTTATCTTGGTGACGTGGCAGGTACGTGAGGCCCACAAAGAGGGTTAAAAGACAAAATTAACCTCATCTGAGAGGAGCAATGTTTTTCCCGCCCTTTACCTTGAGAAAGACACCCAACAATTCCAATTTTGGCGCCAATTTTCCCTCTCTACTCCTTAATTTGTGTCTCTTATCTAAACTAAAGAACTACCGCCAACCAGTCGACCACAATCTGATAAAACCTAGATCAATCTCATTTTCTATTTTTACCCTAGCACTTGTTAAACTAACAAAATAAATATAGAAATTTATATGGAACATCTCATTTCCACAATCTCATAAGAATATAAAAACACATAACTTAACGAAATTCAAATACATGTTTAAGTACCATTAGTTGCCACCTTTTATGTTGATCTGTCATGATTTTTGCTTGTAAGAACTAATGGTACATGTAGTTGAATTTCGTTAAGTTATGTGTTTCTATATTCTTATGAGATTGTGGAAATGAGATGTTCCATATAAATTTCTATATTTATTCTGTTAGTTTAACAAGTGCTAGGGTAAAAATAGAAAATGAGATTGATCTAGGTTTTATCAGATTGTGGTCGACTGGTTGGCGGTAGTTCTTTAGTTTAGATAAGAGACACAAATTAAGGAGTATGGAGGGAAAATTGGCGCCAAAATTGGAATTGTTGGGTGTCTTTCTCAAGGTAAAGGGCGGGAAAAACATTGCTCCTCTCAGATAAGGTTAATTTTGTCTTTTAACCCTCTTTGTGGGCCTGACGTACCTGCCACGTCACTAAGATAACGGAAAAGTTAAAAAAAACTAACGGAAGTACTTCAATGATAGCAATACTAGAGTCTGGGTATCACATTGGTACGATTAAGAGTTGAGGTATCACATTGGTAGGTACACCAGAGTTGAGGGACTGTTGGTGAAAAAAACTCAAAATAAAAATGCTTGTAGTGGGATTCGAACTTTGGTTATCCAATGTACTTATCAAGTCTTTAGTCATTCTAACAAGTTATGTTTTCATCATTTTAATGCACACTTTGACATATATATACATCTAAAAATCTAAATACTTTCAAATTTATAAATAATTTTTTTAAATATATATATTAAAATAATATTTAATTAACGTGCCACGTGTCCGTATCCAAAAAAAATTATATATGCCGTGTCTACATATCGAATCGTGTCTGTATCCGTGCTACTTAGGGTTTAGATGTATTTTTCTCTTCGCAATTCTATCATCAACAAACTAGGATCTCAAGCTTCTTCCTCCCTCATCTCTTCACCGTGACGGAGAAGAGCGCATTGTCCTCAATAATCAATATAAATAGAAAATTGGTCAATGTTCTTTTAGAAAGAAATCGCCCAAACCCTCATCCCACAACTAACTACAACTCTACAGGTGCCCAATTGAAGGATATATTACTCGATCTCTCTTAAATTGGTGTCCACTGTCTAACTATACCAATGGAAGGATTATTCAATCTCTGATTAAATCTAGGGTTAAATCTAATAAACCCACTACCTTGATCAAATGCCACGTTTCTCTTTTTTGTTTTGTTTTTGGTGAACTTTCAATAAAAAATAAAAGAAGAATACAACTCAAAGTGAAGACCATGTTTCTCATATATGCAAAATTGCAATGGTTTCTGGGAATGTAGGGTTGAGTTCATACACATTCTCTCTTCTGAGTCGTGGAGGGAGACGCGAGATGCTTAGAGAACTGATCTCCTACATTTTCAAGTGACAAATTAATAACAGAGAAGTTAATCTCGCCCGCTAGATTGAAATAGACAGACATGATTGAAACATGAGGTAATATGAGATAGTTTCTCATGAGTAGAGGATCTGAGTCCGACCATAATGACCTAAAAGACACTTAACCGGATCCTCTACTCCCCTATGTCAATTAGCAGATTCCTATTCTACACTCCCCTATGTCAATTAGCAGATTGCACCCATTCGTTGGCAAGAACTCCCAAAGAGCATGAATTATATATGCTGGAATATAAAGAAACTGAAGGAAAAACTTCCAACTCTAAAATTTGACACTTTATAGTGCAGAAAATAACATCAATGAAGGTTGTCATTTCAATGTTCTCGTAAAGTGCATGTATCTGTCAACAGAGTGAAGTAATGATAGTTTAAAATCTGCAGTTTACAAAATACCAACAACAACAATCTACCACCATTATGCTCTGGACAAAATACGACTCCATATTTCCTCAAAACAAAATCTGCATAAAGCTTCCTGCAGATAAACCAAAAAAATGTAACCAAGAGATGGTTTAAAAAGCACAAGACTTATGGTTAGTGTAACGACCCCAAAATTTCGAGTTTAAAAATTCAAAATTCTAAAGTCGTTAAACACAAAATAATCTCAATAAAATCGAAATCATTTAAGTGCACAGCGGATCATCACTGAGTTATCAATACAACTCAGAAAACCAATTATTACAACCCAAATTTATAATTTACATTACGTAAGTTGGAATGTAATAATCCTCACAATCTCTCACAAAATAGTCACACAAAATCCTCACACAAGCTGGAGGTAAATCACTTCAAGTTCTCTGAGCGGTCCGTCAATTCCCGCTAATCTACACCTGCGGAGTCATCCACTACACCATCGAATTGGTGCACCGGGATTGTAAACACAAACCCGGTAAGCTTTACAGCTCGTATGAGTAAAATCAAAATATAATTCGCATATCAAAATATACGAAAGATCACAAAACAACAAATATAAATGCCCTCATGAGTCACTCGTCAGCCCATCTGGTTGACCCAAAGAAATATGAAATAAAACGTTCATGAGGAAATTAGGTAACCCTTCTGGTTACCCAATGCATTTATAATACGGGTACCAAGAACGCTGGTACACATCTGTTACCCCTCTCGTAATACACCGTTGATATTGGATAGCCACCCGCTACCCAACAACCAAAATACACCGAGTACCCATGAGCAGATAACCACCCGTTACCTCGCATGCAGTACTAAGGCAGACAGACTAGAGCTCTAATTGTATCGTAACTTTCGCCCGGCCAAAGGCTAGGTTCCGATTTGCCAAACACGTACAATAATCTCACATCATATTGTACCAAAAATCAGGTCCGAAGACAATTCACATTTTAACAATCTCAATGTTAAAAATCACGTACAATAATCACACATCATATTGTACCACACATCACGTCCGAAGACAAATCACAATTTTTTTAACATTCTCCGTGATAAAATCATGTACAATAATCACTCATCATATTGTACGTTTTAAAACTTTCACGATATCACCACAATAGAAATCATAACAGTATATTTTATAGAAAACTATATATATTCGTATTTATTACCATTTATACAATATATACATAGTCCACTATATCCTATACATGTCATATTTCATAAACCCCTGAAACATTACGTACAATATTCTCACGTCATATTGTACCATTTAAATCACATACTCATGCACAATTTTCCGTCACTGAAATGACTATTTTTAATGAATTAATAACAGTACGTAATTTAATGAACTATATATATAATATGTACTTATTACCATTATACTATATATATGTAGTCCACTAAATTATATACATGTTGTAATTCATTTGATACACACTTGCAAAAATGTTGAATCACCACGAGGGTAGATTCGTAATTCAGTGAGATTTTACTCACCTTAACGACTCGAGCGTAATTCCACAATTCCCGATGATAATTCCTTTCCTCGATTTAGCGATCACCTTGAAAAGATAAGACAAGCATTTAGAATCGTTTTGTAAACCTTTAAATGCCGAAACAGTAATAATCGGTTACTGTTCAGCAATTTTCGGTTTTACGAAATTACTGTTCACTGTTACTATTCACGGTTACTGTACAAATATACGATTTATACGTATTTCTGTACGTATAAATATTATATACGTATTTCTGTACGTATAAATACTATATTCGTATTTCTGTACGTATAAATATTATATACGTATTTCTGTACGTATAAATATTAATACGTATTTATGTACGTATAAATATTAATACGTATTTCTGTACGTGTACGTACGATTTAAATGTAAATACAACTCAGTAAATAAAATTTACTAAATTACCCTTTTACAAATTATTTTTTACATTTACTGAAAGTAATTTATAATTACATTTACCGAAGGTAAAAATTAATTACATTTACCGTAATAAATAAAATTTACATTTACATTTACCGTTACACAGTAAATTACCAAAATACCCTTTCAGTCAAAACTAATCGCGCCGCCGTGTGGCACACGCGCCACCTCCGGCCGGCCGCGCGTGGGGCCCACGCGCCGACGCCAACCACGGAGCGTGTGACGCCACCGCCGTGCCCAACCTCTCCCCCTCCTCCTCCTCTACCTTTCTACGGCCTCCGACCACCCCTAGGCCATTCGTAGCCTCCTCACGCGCCGCCTCTAGGCGGCGGTATCTCCTCCTTCTTCTCCTCCGCTCCCCCTCTCCGATCTACTTCAAAACTTCCCCAAAACATTCACAATTACATCAACAAGCAATCCAACAATCGAACTAACCTAAACCCTTACCTAAAACACGAATTGAAGTCGTTGAAGTTCCTTGGTTGGTTCGGACCGCCTGCGTTTGCATCCGAGAGTCACGGCGTCGCTGGTGACCGCGCCTTGCTCGTGGGGAGGTCGTGTCGTGGTGGTGAGGTCGGAGCTGCTGGCGGTGAGGAGCGACGCTCGGAGGAGAAGGGAGAGACTCGGAGGGAAGAGGGAACCGAGAGAGAGAGAGAGAGAGAGAGAGAGAGAGAGAGAGAGAGAGAGAGAAAGAGGGAGAGGGAGGCGGGGTGAGTGAGAGACGAAAGGGTTTCCAATTATGGGAACCCTAGCTAAAAAACTTCCTTTTATACCCCCTCCCAAAATCAGAAACTAACTTCCGTCGTTAATAACTTTTACGTACGTCGTCCGATTAGAACGCGTCACATGTCCACGCACTCGTATCGACGAGCTCTACAACTTTCGTGAAGGAAGTTTTCGTAACCGATCGACGGAATAAAAGTCGATATAAACGTTACGGAAATGTAACGTTTTTCAATTTAAACGTTCCGAGAACGTTTCCGTTTCTCGTTTACTAACGTCGCAACCAAATACGTTCATTCTAATAAAATTCGAAATTTTATAGAATTCCAAATCAAACTAACATTGTTTAAAATTTAGGGTTATTACAGTTAGTGACTGGTAAGTAGTGTATCAACTGATGTAAGCAAGTTCAACGTCAGATTCAATCAAAAGCCACCAGAAGAAGAATAAAGGACTAAACAGATTTCTCAGATTACAAAAACCTGCCGATTCATCTTGCCATAAGATACTTTTATTCTACCCAAATTACACTACATAATTTATTGCAGCCAAATGTTTTTCTCTTCGTACCCAACAACAATGTCTTGCCACCCAAGTCTCTATCTTGCAGCTACCTTACATTTTTATAACCCAATCTTTCTACCTTATAAGTTCTCATTTCCAGTTCTACTTCTTCACTTCTTCATTGCTTCATCATCATTATTGTGTTTCCTGTGATTGTAGCTACTCTTGCAAGCCCCCATGGAAATCAAAACCGATCAGCAGCTTCACATTTTCTTCCTTCCCTATATGGCTCAAGGTCACACTTTACCCCTCATAGACATAGCGAAACTGTTTGCTTCACGTGGTGTGAAGTCCACCTTAATAACCACCCCTGTCAATGCACCACTTTTCTCCAAAGCAATCCAAACCAGCAAAAGTTTAGGTTTCGATATTGAACTTCTTATCATCATATTCCCATCTACTGAAGTCGGGTTGCCTGAAGGTATTGAAAGAACTAACTTGCGTAGACACCAAGAGCAGACGGATAAGTACTTCAAAGCCATCAATCTCCTTAAGCAGCAAGTTGAGCCGATTTTAGAACAACATCGTCCGCACTGTCTTGTTGCAGATTCTTTGTTTCCTTGGGCTACAGAGGTTTCTGCCAAGTTTGGGATTCCAAGGATCATCTTTCATGGACCTGGTTTTTTCCCCTTGTGTGCCATAACTAGTGTGATGCGCCACCAACCTCAGAGGGAGGTTTCATCTGATTCTAAATCTTTTGTTGTTCCTGGTCTCCCAGATAAGATTAAGATGACAAAAAACAAGTTGGTTCCTTTTCTTGCTTTAGATGGTGAGTCAGAACTCATCAAAGTGGTGAAAGCATCCAGTGTGGCTGATGAAACAAGCTATGGGATTATAGTTAACAGCTTCTATGAACTTGAACCAAATTATGCAGATCACTATAGGAAGGTGCTTGGCAGGAAAGCATGGCATATTGGTCCAGCGTCTTTATGCGAGACAGAAAACGACAAACTAGAGAGGGGAAGAGAAGGCTCAGCAGTTGAAGTACATGAGTGCCTGAACTGGCTTGATTCCAAGGAGCCCAATTCAGTTGTTTATATATGTTTTGGAAGCCTGGCCAATTTCAGTGATTGTCAGCTCCTAGAGATTGCTTTGGCTCTCGAGGCATCTCGACAGCAATTCATTTGGGTTGTAAAGAAAGAAAAGAAAGATAAAGAAGAGTGGTTGCCTGAAGGATTTGAGCAAAAAATGGAGGGAAACGGACTGATTGTAAGAGGTTGGGCTCCCCAACTACTGATTCTTCAACACAAAGCAATTGGGGCCTTTCTCACTCACTGTGGATGGAACTCAACCCTTGAAGCAGTGTGTGCTGGGATGCCAATGATCACGTGGCCAATATCTGCAGATCAGTTTTACAATGAGAAGTTGGTCACTGAGATACTTGGGATTGGGGTTGCTGTTGGTGCCGAAAAATGGGAGGATGATAGTGTGAAAAGTGAAGCCAGTGTGAAGAAGGAGACCATAGAGAAGGCTGTGACTGAATTAATGGTTGGTCCTGAAAAAGAGGAAATGAGAAGCAAAGTTCTTGCACTCAAAGAGCTCGCAAGGAGAGCCGTTGCAGTAGGTGGTTCATCCTTCTCAGATTTAACTGCTCTAATTGAAGAGTTGAAGTCTCTCAGGCCTTGATAATCTTGAAATAGCGAAGATACCAACTTTTTCTCCTTTAAGTGGGAAAACTTCTATCTAGTAATTTGAATTGTTTGCACACCTATGCATAACTTGTAAAAATTCAAATTTATGATAATTATTGAGCTTCAAGACATGTGATAACTGATATGCCCGTAAAATCCATTTTTTGGACTTTCAGGTCAGTAAGGCACTAATATCTTAAGCAGAAACTGAACAGAAGTCATCAACCGAATGATGATATGTGCATCAAATATTTTAACTATATGCCAGATAAACCCTCCAAAAGACAACAAGTATAAGATACAGCAGCATACTGCCACTTAAGTAAGTATAAATCAGTTCTGCCAAAGTTATTTCTAAAAGTCGTTTTGTAATCCCCTCAGCAAACAAAAATTTCAGCTTCATTGAAGTATATGTTCATAATCAATGATCAATAATTTGTGCCCCGTAGAAAAGCAATTAACGAATTTTTATAAATCAGCTCTAGCTACTAGTCCTTTGAGCGGAGCCTTACCAATCAATTCCCTCTTCATCACCACAAGTCTTTCACAAGCAAATATATAAGTAGAGTTACTTCTCCATCATCACACTTTTTTCCAAAAAGGAATAAGAAACAACTTTGTTACAGATAGTGTGAAAGGATGTGGAATTGATCGATAGACTGGAAGAAAACAGGTAAACATAAACTGACCTCCTTCATGGAAACCTTGTATGCAGGTAAGACTGAGCTCATGTAATTACCTGAAGATACATTTGACCTGAACCATACCCAGATAACTGCAAAAGACGTGGCGAAGGGCTTCGGATGTTTATCTCCAGTGGTTTACTACACAAATCCTGAGGATAAATGTGGATTAAATCAAAATATGTAATAAATCTCCACATACAATAACTACAAGCTAGTTGATCACCTTCATACTCAAACTCTCTATAGAGAAATTTAAGTTTGCAATTTCATAAACATGCTCACATTGCTGTTGTTGAAACCTTTTTCATTTCCTGCTGAAACCTACGAATTTTTCCTGCTCTTTTCATTTACTATTCCAAACGACATGGAGGCATCACAACTATTGGACTTAATTTCATTTTCAATTACCAAAATTCCTTCAGCAACAAGTCAACAACATCATGGTTTGCCAATTTCCTGGACAAATGACATCCTAACAAAAATGCAGCTAAATAAACTCCACTTTATTTCTATTCCAGTTTATTCCAAGACTGAAATTTTATCATGTATCTACTGAAAAACAAACAAAATAGCCAATATAAAAGTGAAGCAACAGATAGAAATAGAATATATATATATATATATACTAAAAATAATAATTATATGCAGATAGCAGCATTCATGAGTTGTGCACTGGTATCAATAGAAAATTCAAATTATTTCAAAAAAAAAAATGTGCAAGGGAACTTCACAAGAGAAAAAAGATTTGAACATTAGCAAGGGGCTACTGTAACCAAACTGAGAGAGTTATTGCAGTGCAAACTTATACCAGTTGGTACCTAACAACAGTCTCTCATCCCAAGGCTAGATCTTGGAATTTTTTTCAGTTAGGAAAGTCAATACCTTACATAATTAATTCTCAATCTTTGCTTTTTCAAATTCTACACCATATCATTACCTTTTTTTTTAGAGGACAACATTTCTTTACTTTACTTTTGCAATAGCAGCAACACTCTTGCAAGTTCCCATGGACACCAAAACAGATCAGCAGCTCCAAATTTTCTTCCTTCCTTACATGGCTCATGGCCATACTTTACCCCTCATAGACACTGCCAAATTTTTCGCTTCACATGGTTCCAAATCCACCATCATAACCACCCCTTTCAATGCTCCACTCATCTCCAAATCAATCCAATCAAGCAAAAGTTTGGGTTTAGATATTGACCTTCTTGTCATCAATTTTCCATCTACTGAAGTTGGGTTGCCAGAAGGAATCGAAAATGCTAATTTGGCTACAAACCGAGAGATGAAGGAAAAGCTCTACAAAGCCAGCACTCTCTTTGCACCACAGGTAGAGCAGATCTTAGAACAATATCATCCTCACTGCCTTATTGCAGACAGTTTATATCATTGGTCAACAGATGCTGCAGCCAAGTTTGGGATTCCTAGGATCACCTTTCATGGAGTCGGTTATTTCCCCTTGTGTGCTTCATTGAGTGTGATACTCTACCAACCACACATAAAGGTTTCATCTGATACAGAACCTTTTGTTATTCCTAATCTCCCACATGAGATCAAGTCCACAAGAAACCAAGTACCAGCTTTCCTCAATCTAGATGGCAATACAGAACTAATCAAGTTGGTCAAAGCATCCGTAGAGGCTGAGACGAGGAGCTATGGAAACATCGTTAACAGCTTCTATGAACTTGAACCAGATTATGCACATCATTATAGGAATGTTTTGGGCAGAAAATCATGGCATATCGGCCCGGTTTCTCTATGCAACAAGGCAGAAGAAGATAAATCAGCAAGGGGAGGAAAAGAAGGCTCTGCTGATAGAGTACATGAGTGCATTGATTGGCTTAATAAAAAGGAAGTCAATTCAGTTGTTTATATATGTTTTGGAAGCCTCACCATTTTCAGTGATTGTCAGCTCATAGAGATTGCCTCGGCTCTTGAGGCTTCTCATCAGCAATTCATCTGGGTTGTGAGGAAGGAACACGATGATGAAGAAGAGTGGTTGCTTAAAGAGTTTGAACAGAGAATGGAAGGTGAAGGACTCATTATAAGTGGCTGGGCTCCCCAACTACTAATACTTGAGCATGAAGCAACTGGGGCCTTTGTCACGCATTGTGGGTGGAACTCAATACTTGAAGGAGTGTCTGCTGGGGTTCCAATGATCACATGGCCGGTGACCGGAGAGCAGTTCTACAATGAGAAGCTGGTGACCGAGTTACTTGGGATTGGAGTTGCTGTAGGGGCTGAAAAGTGGGCTACATTTGAGGAGGAAAGCGCGAGGAGCGAAGCCAATGTGAAGAGGGAGGCCATAGAGAAGGCTGTGACTGAAATCATGGTGGGTGATAAAGCAGAAGATATGAGAAGCAGAGCTAAAGCGCTTGGAGAAATGGCAAGCAGGGCTGTTGAAGAAGGTGGTTCTTCATTCTCCGATTTAACAGCTCTCATTGAAGAGTTGAAGTCCATAAGGTCCTGATTCTGTTGAACCAACTAAGATGCCAAGATTTATCTACTAATGGTTTAATCAGCTTTTATATGTGATCTGTAAAAGTCCAGATTAATGGTAAAAGATTAAGCATATATTGTTCTTCAACATGTGTTATATATATATATAACTTATAAGCCACAAAATTCTTACACATTGCTGAAGGGAGGAGCCGCCAATGTAATAAACTAATAACGACAAAATTCCATCACAAATTCACAATTACTAATTGAAATAGTAGCAAGTTCTTAATTTCTAGAAGCTTTTGGTTTTAGAAAATTCTATGAAGCAAGACGAGTAATCACCTCAGTAAACATGAAAAATATACCTTCTTCATAATTCACTGAAGCAATGCAGTTTGTAAGCCCTTTGCAAGTTTGATGATGCGCAGCTCATGGAAATTACTTGGGTCTTTAAGCTTCTAGGAAACAACTGATTTGGGTTGTTAAAACAGATGAACCGATCAAGAAAGTAAAGACAAATGATTGTCTGTAGAAATTGAGAAGAGTACAAGGCAAATGAATCGGTGTATGAATTTGGGTGGAACTCAAGGGTCGGTGTTACTTTTTGTGCAGAAAAATGGGCGACACTTTGGGGGAAAGAGTTGAGAAGACGCCCAGAAAATGAGGAAGCAGAGGCAACAAAGTCAAATAGCGTGGGAGGAAGGTGGATCGTTGGGCCATAAATATTATTAGGCCCAAACATAGACATAAACCCAGGCCCAAACCTCTCTTGGACGATACGCATGCAAGTACGGGCTGTACGGAGACGCACGTACGTACTCGAAGAGATCAGATACTGTATTTTTTGTCCCTGAGGATAATGCTAACCGAATCCCAGAATAAAGATCCTCCGGGAAGAAATGTATCCCGCCTTTACGTCCCTACGTACCTTAATTTATTTGTGTTCTTCGAGCATTTTCAAGATTCAAGAAGATATTATCAAGTCTCTACTTATTAATATTGAAAACGAATTAAGTTGATCGACCAATTATTATGAGAAGCTAGATTCAAAGACGAATGAAGCACGTAAGTAGAATTTAGCTAGCTAGCTTTCGAGGAGGAGTTAATCAGCTTATTGAATTCTGGATCTTATTCTTGAAGCTCTATATTCATGTATATATCCTTGTTCAGTTGATTGATTGGTACGTGCGCATGAGCCAGCAGTCAACCAGTAGCCTGGACATGCAGTTGGATGAGTTCACAGACTTTCGGATACGGGTTTCAATCACTTCAAGTTTCTTTTGTGCGACTTTCTATTAGGACACTTTGTGCTTGTCTATACTCTCATGCATGTTAATATCAATTGATTCAATTCAAACTTCTAGTCGTGTTCTATTCGGCTATGATTGCACCGGCCAGGGAAGCTTCAATTCCACTCTCTATTTGGAACATGTAACCTGTTGATTATCAAAAACCAAGCTAGATGCGTTTATGCTTGTCGATCAGTCAGTGATTCGTTTATCTACATATATCTTGTTCACTAATTTATTTTACCCAATTGTCTCAAGAACACAACAACGAAGTCTAGCCACCCGAGTCTTTATCTTGAAATTTGTCTTAGCTACGGCAGTTGCTGCAGCTTAGACTATAAATATTCAATCATTCTACGTTATAATGTCATATTTCCATTGTTGTGAACATAAGAGCTATATACTCGATCTCTTACAAATTGATTCATGGAGACCAAAACTCATGAGCAGCTTCACATTTTCTTCCTTCCATTCATGGGTCAAGGCCACACTTTACCCCTCATAGATATAGCAAAACTCTTTGCTTCACGTGGAGAAAAATCCACCATAATAACCACCCCAGCCAATGCACCAATCTTCACCAGAGCAATCCAAACAAGTAGAAGTTCGGGTTTAGATATTGAACTTCTTCTTATCAAATTCCCTTCTACTGAAGTTGGGTTGCCCGAAGGAATTGAAAGTTCTAACTGGAGTGAAACCGCAGAGATAGCGGAGAAGTTCTTCAAAGCTCTATCATTGCTTGAACAACAAATAGAAAAGCTTTTACACCAATATCATCCTCACTGCATTGTTTCAAGCTCTTTGTTTCATTGGACTACGGATCTTGCTGCCAAGTTCGGGATTCCGAGGCTCATCTTTCAAGGACCTGGTTTCTTCCCCTTGTGTGCTTCAATGAGTGTGACGCTCTACCAACCTCATATGAAGGTTGCATCTGATTCAGAAGCTTTTGTTCTCCCTAATCTCCCACACGAGATCATCATAACCAGAAACGAGTTACCATCTTATATTAAACAAGATGACGAGACAGAGATCTTGAAATTGCTCAAACAGTGTAGAGAGACTGAGAAAAGGAGTTTTGGGATTATCATTAACAGCTTTTATGAACTTGAACCAGATTATGCAGATCACTATAGGAAGGCGTTTGGTAGGAAATCATGGCATATTGGCCCGGTATCCTTATGCAACACGGCGGAAAATGATCAATCGGCAAGGGGAAGAGAAGGCTCAGATGATCAAGTACATGAGTGCTTGCATTGGCTTAATTCTAAGAAACCTAATTCGGTTGTTTATGTATGCTTTGGAAGTCTGAATAGTTTCAGTGATTGTGTGCTGACAGAAATTGCTTTAGGTCTTGAGGCTTCAGAACATCAATTCATCTGGGTTGCCAAGAAAGAAAAGGATGATAAAGAAGAGTGGTTACCTGAAGGATTTGAGCAGAGAATGGAGGGCAAGGGACTTATTATAAGAGGTTGGGCTCCCCAACTACTGATTCTCCAACATGAAGCAGTTGGGGCCTTTCTCACTCATTGTGGGTGGAACTCAATCCTAGAAGGAGTGACTGCTGGGGTGCCAATGATCACCTGGCCGTTGTTTGCAGACCAGTTTTACAATGAGAAGTTGGTGACTCAGATACTTGGGATTGGGGTTTCTGTGGGTTCTCGAAAGACGTCAGATGGTGCTGTGAAGAGCAAAGCCGGTGTGAAGTGGGAGGCTATTAAGAAGGCTGTGACTGAAATCATGGATGGTGATGAAGCTGAGAAAATAAGATGCAAAGCTGTTGCGTTAGGAGAGATCGCAAGGAGCGCGGTTGAAGAGGGTGGCTCATCGTACTCGGATCTAACTGCTCTCATTGAAGAGGTGAGGTCCTTCAAGTCTTGACTCTCTTGAAGCAGCCAATATGCCAACATTTTCTACTTTCTACTTTCAACAAGTGATATATCTGCTAGTAGTCTACATTGCTAGTACCAATATATGCGTCCGCACTTTTGATGATGCTATGCACCAACTTCATTTACCTCTCCAATATGCACCAAAATGAGTTTTCTTTACATCTTTCCAACTCAATGTCAATCTCCAAAAATTGTCACGTACATGTACGAAAGATCTCAAAACAAGAAGAATACAATATGCCATACGTTTCTTACATTTCGATTCATCAAATTTCTGTTAGCCAAAAATTTATGGCAACAATCCACGTTCCCAAAACTAGTTACATACAATGGACAAAAATCGATTAAACATGCACACCAAGTTCCCAAGAGGCCGGAGAATGTAAAGTTGAGACAAGAACATAGAACAAAAAATTTATAGAGAAGGATCTTACTAAGATTAAAAACTTTACAATATTGTACATTATGTAAAGGTCTCTACTTGAAGAGTTGAAGGTCGTTGAAAGGTGGATCATCCTTCTTGGATTTAACTGCTCTGATTGAAGAGTTGAAGTCTCTCAGGTCTTGATTATCTTGAAATAGTAAAGATACCAAACATTTTCTCCTTTTGAAAAGGAGAAGTTTCAATCAGTAATTTCAATTGTTGGCACACAACATATAATTTCGTAAAAGTTCAAATTAATGGACAACGAATAACTATTGTGCTTCAAGACGTGATAATTGATACGCCAAAACAATGCATTTTTCAGATTTTCAGAAACTAAACAGAAGTCATCAAGAGGATGATGATATCAATTATAGTTAACTATATATGCAAGTGCCAAATAAACCCGCCAAAGGACAACAACCATAAGATACAGAAGCACAAGTAAATATAAATCCACTAAGCTAAGGTTGTTCTTTCAAAAACCATTTTTTCCCTCATCAAACAAAAATGTCAGCATAAAAGTATATGTTCAGAATTGAATGATCAATATTATGTGTCCCACAAATCTTTCACAAGCAAACATAGAGAGAGTTATATGCAGTCCTCTCAGCCAGTGAGGTTTGGTTTATTTACTTCTCTATCATCACAATTCTCTCAGGAAGGAATAAAAAACAAATTTGGCACAGTGTGTGAAAGAATGAGGAATAGATAGATTGGAAGAAAACAGGTATTAAGCACAGAAATTACCTGCTTTTCTCTTAATCTTTTCATGGAAACATTGTATGCAGGTAAGATTGAGCTTTTGTAAATACCTGAAGATAAATTTGACCTGAACCACATGCAGATGACTGCATTCAAAGTTTGCAGACCCGTCCATGTGCTCTAGATCTTTATCACCAGTAGTTCACTACACAAATTAAATGTAATACCCCCAATTTTTGAGTTTAAGTTGGATAATTCTTGTAGATTATTAATCTTAGTCATTTAAGTAAAATTGTAATTTTACGCCTTCTCGTCGATATTTTGCGAAACGAAACTGATTTCGGAAATTTAAATTAAAAAAACGTTACGTTTTTTGTGGCTCAAGAGTCGACTTTTAATCTGTCACTCATCTCTGAACATTTCCTTTACGGAAGTTGTAGAGCTCGTCGATACGAGTTCGTGGACACAGGGCACACCTTAATCAGATATCGTATTTGAAAGTTATTATCAACGGAAGTTGGTTTCCGATTTTGGAAGGCTATAAAGTGACATTTTTGCAAACTTTCCAAAATCATAAAAATTTATCAGCTTTCTCTCTCTCCTCCCCCGACCCTCACTTCCTCCGCCAACTTCTCCACCGGCGATCTCCCACCTCCGGCCACTATGCACGACACCGCCGGTGTCGTTGGAATCACACGGTCGAGACACTTCGACCCATTGCAGCAGCGACCCACCCCGCGACATGTCACGTCGCCACCGAGGGAGCGTTGCTGCAGCACCGGCGAAATTGACGGCGCCAGCGACGCAGGGGCTCAAGGTTGTGACGGCGAGTCCTCCCTCCTCCTCCACGACACGATTCCACCGGCGGTGAAACTCTAATCGAGCCATTTCAGCTCCGATCTCCTCTCCCCGATCATGGATCTTGTGGCGGCGATTACGGCGGTTTCCGGACGACTTGGAGCGAATTGAAAGTATGATTACGATCTCCACTTTGTGATCTATGTTTTTGATGTTTGGGCGGGCATAAGCCCCACGCGCAGCTACTGTGAGCGGCGCGGTCGTCTGCGGCTGCGCGTGAACAGTGTTTCCTAAACAATAATTTATGAACAGTGTTTCTGCGGTAATGAATCGTCACCTGTGATTTTACGTATCGTTTTCTAAGCACTTTATCATGCTATTAGGTGACCGATAAAACGAGTGAGCGAATCGCTCTCGGTGTAGTGGAAGTTGCACGCAGGAAATAAGGTGAGTAAATCTCACAATGATAAGTCTACGCTTGGCGGTGACTCATATTCACAATTTCTTAAAAAGAGTGAAATGTCACATCTATATAATATAGTGGTTTGTGTATGTGTACAAAAATGGTAAATACGATACATTATATGGGTTACTATATTATATAATGTTACGATTTTTATTTCAAAATGAGATTATATTGTGGTGACTATATGTATATTGTTGTGCAAGAGTCACTTGGTTGTAGTACAATAACATGTGTGGATTGTTATATTGTACATGGTTTTAACATTGAGTCTTGTTAAAACATTTTCTAGTCCTTCGGACGTTGTTGGCAGTAATCGGAACCAAACCTTGGTCGGGTGTCGGTTACGATCAGTTAGAGCTCTAGTCTGTCTACCGGTGTACTGCATGAGGGGTAACATATGGGTTGCCTGGGTCTCATGAGTACCCATGTTTTGAGTGATATTAGGTAACAGATGGTTGCCCAGTGTCTGTCGGTATATTGCATGAGAGGTAACAGATAGGTACTTGGGTCTCATGAATACCCATGGTTTTAAATGATATTGGGTAATAGATAGGTTGCCCAATGTCTCATAAGTTGTCATAACCCCGAATTTCCAATGATAAAAATTCGAATTCGAAGCCATGAAAATTTTAAAACAATCTCAAATATATTAAAATCATCTTATCATAACAGTGTATCGAAACTGAGTCCACATCATGACTCAGTCGACTTGAATAATACACACACAATGGAAATGTATAATTCACTCAATCCCACCACAAACAGCAGAAAAGAAATCTCCGACAATCTTCAGCGAAACCCCTCTAATTCTGCTAATCCACACCTGCAGAACTATCCCCTACACCATCGAATAGGTGTATCGGGATTGTAAACACAAACATGGTAAGCTTTGTAGCTCGTATGAGTAACAACAATATAACTCACATATAAACACAAAAGAAAAATACTAAAAACATTTAATTATAAATGTACTCATGAGTCACAGGACGGCCCATCTGGTTATCCAATAATATCTGAAAATATAAGTGCTCATGAGAATCGGGCAACCCATCTGTTTACCCAAATACATTTATAATACGAGTACTCATGAGACTCAGGTACTCATCTGTTACTCTTCATGCTAGTACATCGCCAGACATTGGGCAACCATTTGTTACCAAATATCCAAAAATATGGGTACTCATAAGCCGGTAACTCATCTGTTACCTCTCATGCCGGTACACCGGCAGACAGACTTGAGCTCTAACTACATCGTAACTTTCGCCCGGCCAATGCTAGGTTCTGACATGCCAACACGTCCGAAGACTGGTTCGAAGACAGAAAAACACGTCCGAAGACATAACACACGTCCAAAGACAGAAAACGTTTTAATAAAATCAATGTTAAAACCACATACAATAACAATCCACTGTACTACAACAACCGACTCTTCCTCAAATAAAATAAATATAGTTGCCACAATATAATTTATTTGGAAATAAGAACGTAACCGTATATAATATAGCTACTCATATATTTGTATCGTATTTACCATTTTATACACATACACAACCCACTATATTATATACATGTCATAGTTCAATCTTTTTAAGAAAACATTAATATGAGTCACCACCAAGGGTAAGTTCGTCATAGTGAGATTTACTCACATTCATCATAGTCTATAATCACAAAAAAAAATTTAAAATAGCTTATTACAATAGCGTTTCACTTACCCATGAACCGTAGACGATCAAGTTCATGTAATTTAAACCAAAATATATTTTTAAAATAATTTGTATAAACTAGTGATGGAACGACTATGGTGATAACTCAAAGTAAATTCATAATTATAATACTACTTCAATCATGATGATCATTGTGAGGTTTACTCACCTTATTTCATGCGTGCAACTTCCACGACACTGAAAGTAATTTCCTCACTCGTTTCGTCAGTCACCTAATAGCATGATAAAATACTTAGAAAATGATACGTAAAATATCTAGGGCTGGGCGCGGGTTCAGCCCGGGCTATTTTTTTCAGGGCCCGGGCCCGGCCCGGTTGTAGTATGACGGGCCGGACTTTGTTCTTAAAAAATCAGGGCCCGGGTAAAACCCAGTCCGGGTCAGTTAATTGCAGGGCCCGGGTAAAACCCGGACCGGTATCACCCGGGCCGAGCCCGCCCGGTTTTTCGGGCCTAACTCTGTTTTTAGTTATGTTCCAGTGTCATTGTATCTATTCTATAAGTTTAGGATCACTTACCAAAGCCAATTACATAATCACACCTAATGTCCCGGGTTTCCGGGTTTTTTTTGTTTAAGGATTTGAAGGCCCGGGATCGGCCCGGACATAACAAAGCCCGACCCGTTTATCACATGACAACACATGAGCCCGGAAAAAAGCTCGTCCCGCCTACTTTTTGCCCAGCTCTAAAAATATCAGATGACGATTTTCAGTACAACTAAATGTTGTTCATAAAACATTGTTTTCATATAACACTGTTCACGCACTGTTTACTAAAACAATGTTCAAATGTACTGTTAAATGAACATTGTGCACGTACTGTTTACAGAACACTGTTCATATACAGAGTACTGTTTTATGACCGATGTTCGCAGTACTATTCATGAACACTGTTCATGCGGCGCCATTATTCACCAATGACCATCAAATTTCACCACCACAATCTAAATGACATTCCTAACAACTTTCTAGTTCACAATAAAGTCGAAATCAAAGCTTAAAACCTCCAATTTCGAAATTTCCGAAATATCTCAAATCAAGAACCCTAGAATTGAAATTTCTTGGTTCGAGTTCTTACCTTTCGATTTAGTTCAAAACCTTTGCAGGCATTGTTGACGACGTTGAGGCAAGGAGTTTGAGACCGGTGATGAAGCCTAAACTCGCCAGAGATCGCCGGAATATTGAAGAACACAACCGGGTCACCGACGGGTATGCGGGTCGACTTCTGGGCTTCGATGCATGGAAACAAGTGTACTTCTCCACGATCCACCACCACAGGGAGATGCACAAGGAGGAGACGAAACTATCTGGTTCGGCCCGGTCACCTGAAACCGCCGAAGTCGGCCGGAAAAGTCGGGTCAGAATAAAAGTTTCGCCTCTAAAGGCGCGGGTGTGGAGAAAGGGGGAGAAAATGGGGTTATGACATAAGTACACATATTTTTAAATAATATTGGACAACCAAATGGGTTGTGCAGTGTCTCATGAGTACACTTGTCTTTAAATGTTATCTGTTATATTTCATTTGTACACGATTTATTTTATAATGTTGATTTACTTATACGGGCTGAAAAGCGTACCAGGTTTGTATTTAGAATCCCGGTGCACTAATTCGATGGTGTATGAGATAATTCTGCAGGTGGGGATTAGCAGTTTCTGAGGGCTTACTCTGAAGATTTCTTTCTTCTGTTTGTGGTGAGGATTGAGTGAATTTTACATTTCCATTTGTTATAATACTTGAGGTATAAACTAATTATGTATTATCCAAGTCGACTGAGTCGTATTGTGAACTCAGTTTCGATACACTGTTGCTATAAGAAGATTTCAATATATTTGAGATTGTTTTACAGTTTTCATGACTTTGAATTTGAAGTTTTATCAATCGAAATTTCAGGGTTATGACATTAAATATGAATAAGAAAAAAAATGCAATAAACCTCTGGAAACAACAACAAGAAACTAGTTGATCACCTACAAATTCAAAGTTTTTACAGATAAAAGAATGTTTTCAGATTCGTCAACTTGCTGTCATTGCTGTTTTAACCTTTTAAAATTCCTGCTGAAACATATTATTTTCTCCTACTTCCAGCATAAAAAAGTTTTAATTAATTCAAAAGTTGTTAAATTAACAAGTCCATCCCATGCCATGACTTGATAAACTTTACAACTATTGACTTAATTCTTCTTTTGTTTTTCATTTCTTGAAATTCATTCTAAGAAAATATCTGGTTTTGCCAATTTCCTAGACAAATGATAACTACACAACAAAAATACAGCTAAACAAATGCCAAAACTACTTTGTAATCCAGCTATTCCGAGACTTTAGTTTTATAATGTTTCTGCTGAAAAACACTCTGAGTAGCCAACCAATGCAAAATTGAAATTGACAACGCATTAGAAAAATAATATTAAGCTACTGGTAAAACATCATAGCACCAGTTTACATGTCTAATCAACTGAAATAGTATAAACCTCTTGCAATCAATAGCAAACTGAAAGCACGAGATCTGAAAGCGTTAAGTTTTCGGCTATACTCATAACCATGCCCTTCTCGGTTAAGGTTGTACGTTAACAAAATAGAATCATATCCCTAAAACATCTACAGCAATGACAAAGCATGCCCAAAAAAACCCACCGTCAATCAAAGAAAGGAATCTGTAAGTGCTTTTCCATCAGCGTTCGTGCATGCTAGCTATCCCTAACCTATAATTACTAATGAGACATTGATATGAAAGAGCAACCAAAAAGTACTGCACCTATGACTTGAGAGAATATGGTCAGAAAGGAATGCAATTACACTAAAACTCACACGCGAAGTTGGTTTAAAGTTAAAGCCTCGGACATAATTTGGACCACAAGGTCACAGAATGAGTTCCAATTTTACATTTGTTATCAGATAATGAAGTATACATATTTTATAGAGGAAAATTCACCAACAGTTCCTGAACTCATGTGGTAAGGACAGTTTGATCCCTGACCTTTAAAAAGGATCAAAGAGATTCCTGAACTCTTATTCTGATATCAATAATGTACTTCTGTTAAAACTTTTAAAATATTCCGTTAAAATATTCTTTTATCTGTTAATTTTGTCATTTTGTTATTTGTTATTTGTTAGTTGGAAATTTCTTTCTTTGAGTTAGATCTAATCGAAGATTAAACCTTTCGAGTTGTTCTACAACTCTTTGTTATTGCCTTTTTCTCTATATAGATAATCTAAAAATTCAATCAGGCTAGGTCTTAACGGATCAATATCTGCTACTCCAATCTCTTTTTGGAGATGAATATGTTCGTCGTATAGGATATTTAATATTCTACAAACGTATTCTATGGAGTATTGGCTTTCTTGAATATGTTTTGAATGAAAGCACACTTGCCACTTATCAGTAACTTTTTCAGTACAAAAAGACTGGTAATTTTTAGGTTTGACTTCTTTTTTATTGGATAAAAGGAGTCAATTTTATGGCATAAGCCTGATCTTCACTTGTTTCTGAGCGAAACAAGCTCTGATACCAGCTAGGACGAATCTAACCGATGCTCAAAATGTGAAGAGGTTTCTGATCTTCTTCAAAAATTTCTTGAAGAACTTCGATATTTTCTTGGGATGCGTAGATTCTACGTTTTATTCTGTAGATAATATCCCAATAAATTTTTGTATTTCTTGGAAGGTTCTTTCTATTTCTTATTAGTTTTTTATATTTTTCTTTTTCTTGTTGCAGTTCTTTTAAAGACAGATTAACAAACGCTAAAAGCCTAAGTCTAGAAGCTATGATAATTGCTATGATGATAAAATAACTGTTTACCTTTGAGTATAGAGGGTAGATTTAAAGATTAGTAAACTACTTAGAAAAATAAATTTTAAGAATTAGGTCCACCATGCTCCGTCAAAATTTTAACAAAATGACAAAATTAACAGAAAAAAAATATTTTAACGGAATATTCCAAAAGTTTTAACAGAAGTACCTTATTGATATCAGAATAAGAGTTCAAGGATCTCTTTGATCCTTTTTAAAGGTCAGGGATCAAACTGTCCTTACCACATGAGTTCAGGAACTGTTGGTGAATTTTTCTCTATTTTATATGCAGGTTAGAAAAAGAATCGACACATTTAGAGGTCTTGGAGAAGGCCATCAGAAAAGACAATATTCTCAAAATTCTTACTGTTCTCAAACCAAAAAAGTTTAAACAATTTTCAAATTAGAAGCGTGCCTAAGCCATATTTTCTCTACGGATCGCATCTCCAAATCAAAAGGAATAAGGTCTATACTGCCTATACAGGAGAAAAATCAGAACCTTCAAATTCCTAGATAAGCCTTACCTTGTTTTCCACAGAACAAAGTGCAAATTTCCAACCATAACTTTCATAGAGATTTCCCAAGAGAGCATCAATCCACTCACTCTTGCCCGACTTGGGAACTCCTGTTACTATTGTCAACTTACCCGGGACAACCTTTAAATTACAAAAAACTTAGTTGAGATATAATTGTAACTATTGACAGACCACCATATATTCTTACCCATGAAGGAATAAGAATTAAGAAACAAATTTGGTACAGATAGTTTGAAAGAATGAGAAATACACAGATTGGAAGAATTAAAACAGGTCTTAAACACAAAATGACCTCCTGTTCTCTATAATTTTTTCATGGAAACATTGTATGCAGGTAAGATTGAGCTTTTGTAAATACCTGAAGATAAATTTGACCTGAACCACATGCAGATGACTGTATCATTCAAAGTTTGCAGACAAAGTCGAGGGCTCTGGATCATTATCACCAGTGGTACACTACACAAATCCTGAGGATAAATGTCAATGAGAAAAATAAAATATGCACTAAACCTCCGAAAATTACAACAACAAGGTACTTGATCACCAACAAATTCAATGTTTTTACAGACAAAAGGATTGCAGATTCATCAACATACCGCCATTGCTGTTTTAACCATTTTCAATTCCTGCTGAAACATATTAGTTTCTCCTGCTTCAAGCGTTAACAAAAAAAAAATTAATTCAATAGCTGTTAAGTTTTTTAAGTCCTTCCCATGTCATGACTTAATAAACTTTACAACTATTGACTTAATTTTTCTTTTCTTTTTTTTTTTTCAATTACAAAAATTCATTCAGTAACACCATCTGGTTTTGCCAATTTCCTAGACAAATGACAACTACACAACAAACTATATAGCTAAACAAATCCCAAAACTACTTTGTATTCCAGCTATTCCAAGACTGAAAGGTTTATAATGTTTCTGCCGAAAAACAATCTGAATAGCCAGTATAAAGGTGAAGCAACTGATCAAAACAGAAAAACGTACAGCGTAACCAAAAAAAAGAAATTTAATAAGGTACATATAGCAGCAGACATGAATTGTGTGCACTTGTAGTATCATTAGATAAATGCATAAAGGGAACTTCACAGGAAAAACAAAACTGAAGCAAGAGACTACTGTAACCAACTGATAGAGTTATCATAGTCCAAAAAAGTCCAAACTAATACAGTTGGTACCAAACTACAGTTTCACCCCAAGGGTAGATCTGAGATTAGTTTTTCAATTAGGAAAGTAATTACCTTACTGCAATGAGAAGGATCTTACTAAGATAAAAAAAAATTACAAAATTTTAACAGTAAAAGAATTCTGTACTTCCAGACTTCCTGGTCTTTTCTATTCATTCTCATGTTCATATAGTTGCCACTATTACGGGTCAGGTTCAGGTAGGTCAGCCAAGTTAAGAGTTGCTCATTGTTGGTGGTTAACTAATGGCAGGGAAAGTCTTTTTCAGGTTCCTTTTGCCATGTAAAATTTGAAGTATGAATCCATTGCGGATTCACCAAAAACTTTCCTGCACTAACTGCCCAATACGATTTCTGCGTTCGAGCATCTGCTGCAACTACATGTGTGACTGATGCATCGGCTTCTGTTGTACAAGTAGCACCCAATTGCTCCGCCATCTTCCACAAAGGATGAGTTTCAGCCTTGACTCCTAAGGGGATAACATGGCTGAATACAATTTTACAGCCCTTCAAGACTTCCTTCTTACGCGATTTCAACACAGACCTCACATCCCTATCAATAATATCACACCCCTGCAACTCAGCCTCATCAAAGAATCTGGTGTGGACATCCCTAAGAACTTGAAGCACATTTGCGAGATAAGAAGAATCGCGCGGTTCATCACTATTCAACTCAGCATACGACTTACCATCACCGAGGCCAAACTTCTGGCGACTAGCTCTAAAGAAATGGTACCTAGGCACTACTATAACATTCTCCTTGTCCTCACCAGTCCATACATTCTTCGTATCATCAAGGATAACAACAGCCGAATCGCGGGCGAGTAAGGCGTCTAGACTCTTCCTATCCGGCACCGTGCTCTCACTACGCGAAATGATCCTACCCCCGAAAAGAACATTGCCGGGGTCAAGCAGCTTAACCATTTCGAGAGCATACTCTCGAGCACCCATGGTGTATATGGACAGCTCAAACATCAGATCAGCTTGAACAAGGAAATTCCTAATGAAGGGCCTAATCTTGGTCACAATCTGCTGAGCGTCGACAATGTTAACATACTGCAAACCATGAGCAGACTGGGTTTGGGTCCTCAAATACTCCTCGTCGGGTGACAGATCATCAAAGGAAGCAGTATTGAGGAGGGTGTGATCTAGATCAAGAACAAGATGAAGTTTCTTACGATTCAATAGACGATTAGTGTTTTTATTACGTAATCGTTCGATTTCATCATCCTTAAGCGCTACTCCCTTGGGTACATACCCAAATCTAAAATCAGAAGGCATGGGTTTGACACCAAGATCGGTCTCTAAACCCTTAAACCTTTTAGGCCTCTGATCTAAAAACCCTAGGTCAAAGTAATCGAAATCAAACGCTCTAGCCCTCTTAAGATAAGACCCATGAAGATTATCAATATTATTCAAAATGGGAGAGACAACATCAACACTCATCATGACGATCAACAAATTGAGATTTTTCTTTTTATTTATATAGCAATTCTTCAGACTCAAATCAAGAACAATACAAGTAAACAAGAGAGAATTGAAGAGCGAAAATGGAATTAAATTACATACACAGTACAAAAAACAAGGAAAAGAGGAGGGCTCGCTTCTTCCTGGTTCGATTCTGGACCGGAGGAGATACGGCGAAATTTGGGGGATTTTAAGAATTGCAGAGCAAAGAGTAAGAATTGCAGAGAGAGCAAAGTTGGGGAAAGAGGAAAGAGAGTGGAGTTTATATAGATGCGACTGAGCAAGCAAGGGTGAGTAAATCCCAATCATACTGGGATATGGAAAACGCGTTAAACCCATTCGGAAAAGGAACAGGCGTTAAACTTCTTTTTTTTTTTTTAAACATAAGGGCTTGTAGTCTTGTACAGCTATCTTCAAGCCTTAATAAATGAAACTATCGAGTATAAGGGGGACGTAAAACATGTACCCATGATTATAAAAATATGAAATAATATCAGATATTCTTATAAATAAGTACTCAACAAGACACCAACTAGCAAAGAGTGCGCTGATAGCCACTCTATTTGCTTTAATGTAGCGGTGACATACCAAAAAGACAACTCGACTACTGCGAAGCATAATTATCAATTGAACAACTTTCCCACTATGTTGTCGCCGGAAAATAAATCTGACGACACTTAATTTCACACTGTCACTAGGCAACAACAACCATTTAACAAAGTAATGAACTCGCCGCCTACTTAGAGCAGACAAGGCACAATGAGTGCAAACATTGGCACGAAGCCCTACTAGTCCCACAAGAAACCTGCAAGGACTTATTACTTGCAAAATGTGATACAAAACAAAACAACATAAAATAAAACATAAGCCCAGGCTAGACCCAAAACCAGGGCCCAAACCCAAGCCGACACCCACGAGATGGGAGACACCACTGCTGCCGGCAAAGCCATGAACGTTGTCACGACCCCAAAATTTCGAGTATGAAACTCTAATTTCGAAGTCATGAAAAACTATAAAACAATCTCAATAAAATCGAAATCATTTTAATGTCACAGTGGATCATTTCTGAGTTTAAAATACAACTCAGACAAACCGATTATTACAAACCAAATTTATAATTCGACATTTTAACAAATGGAAATGTATAAATCCTCACAAAATTCTCACCACAAGATAGGATAAAAACAACTTCGAGTTTTTAGAGTTGTCATTCGATTTCCACTAATCGACACCTGCGGAATTATCTCTTACACCATCAAATAGGTGCACCGGGATTGTAAACACAAACCCGGTAAGCTTTACAGCTCGTATGAGTAAAAACAACAAATACAACTCGCATAAAAATATATACGAAAATCCACATAACATCAATTATAAATGCATTCATGACTCATTAGACGGCCCATCTGGTTGTCTAATAATGTGAAAATATATACGCTCATGAGAAGTTGGGCAATTCCTCTGTTTACCCAAATGCATTTATAATACGGGTACACATGAGCGCTGGTACACTTCTGTTACCCTTCATGAGGTACACCGCCGACATTGGACAACCATCTGTTACCCAATATCAAAAATATATGGGTACTCATAAGCTGATAACCCATCTGTTACCTCATATGCAGTACCCCGGCAGACAGACTAGAGCTCTAACTGTATCGTAACTTTCGCCCGGCCAAAAGCTAGGTTCTGACATGCCAACACGTCCGAAGACTGGTCTGAACACATAAACACGTCCGAAGACAAAAAAACACGTCCGAAGACAATAACAAGTCTGAAGACCTAAACATGTCTGAAGACAAAACACGTCCGAAGACAAAACACGTTTTAACAAAACTCAATGTTAAAACCACGTACAATAATCATCACGTTATATTGTACCAATCGAATCAACATGCTCAATACATAAACCTCATCACCACAATAACTTATTCGCAACGAAATCAGGACAGTATATTATATAGCAAACTATATATATGTAACTATTTACCATTTATACAAATACACATTCCACTATATCATATACTTGTCATATTTCATCCTTTAAAATTCAGCATAATCTCGAATCTCCGCAAGGGTAGATTCGTAAATGTGAGATTTTACTCATCTTATAATATCGAGTGTAATTCCACGATTTCGAAAGTAAATCTTTTACTTAAATTATCGATCACCTTGAAAAGATAAGAAAGAATTAGAATCGTTACGTAAATTTTAAATGCCGAAACAGTAATATTATTATACTGTTAAGCAAATTTTGGTTTTACAAAATTACTGTTCACGGAGTTACTATTCACGTATTTACTATTCAAGCATTATTGTACAAATACATATTATTACGTATTTTTGTATGAGTACATACTGTTTACGTATTTCTATACGTATGCATACTATTTAATCGTAAATACGGTCTCAGTAAATAATAATTACTCATTTACCCTTTCGAAATTACTTTTACATTTACATAACGTAATTTCATTTACATTTACCGTACGTAAAATAAATTTACATTTACAGTACATAAATCACTTTTTACATCCGCCGAACGTAAAAATAAATTTTTACAAAATTACTGTTTGAATTCACTATTCACGCGCCGCCGCACGTGGCGGCGCGTGTGGCGACCGCACGTAGCGCTCACGCGCCACTCACTGTGGCAGCGCGTGGGGCCCACGCGCCGATCCTAACACCGGCGCGTAGCACGCCACCGCCGCCCCTAATTTCTTTCTTTCTTCCTCCTCTTCCTCTTCACGGCCTCACGCCGTGCCTAGCCTCTTCCACGCTACCCCACGCGCCGCATAAGGTGGCGGTATCCTCCCTCCTCCATTCCTCCTCTGATCTCCACAAATTCAAACCCATTTCAACCAAAAATCGACAACCAAGCATCACAACTATCAAGATATGCAAACCCTCACCTCAATCGAACCTTTGGACCGTCGGATCGTAGCCGGAGAACTCGAGATGCCAACGGATTTGAAGTTGAGCAGCGGCTGTGCAGATCGCGATTTCGATCGTCAATCTCGTCACATGAGGCACCGAGGGCGAGGAGGGGTGGTGGTGGTGTGGTCTCCGCGCCCTGGTTTCGCCAGCGACGTGCTTGGACGGCGGAAGAAGTCGCGGTGCTTTGGGATGTCGCGTGGGAGCTCACGGCGGTGAGGCGAGGTGCGTCGTGCTCGAGGGTCGCTGGAGTGAGGCTTGCGAGGGTTGTGGGAGTGGCGGTGCAAGCCACGGAGGGCTGGACGGCGAGATCGCCGGTGGAGGGTTTTTCGGAGGGAGAGAGAGAAGGAGGGAGGCGCGGGGGTGAGGGAAGAAGTGGGTTTCCGAAAATGGAACCCCTACTTCAGAAAAGTTTCCTTTTATACCCACCTCCAAAATCGGAAACTAACTTCCGTCGTTAATAACTTTCACATACAAAGTCTGATTAGAACGCGTGATGTGTCCACGTACTCGTATCGACGAGCACTACAATTTCTGTGAATGAAGTTTTTACAAACGAGGGACGGAGCAAAAGTCGATTCTCACGTCGCAGAAACGTAACGTTTTTCTAAATAAAAGTTCCGATAACGTTTCCGTTTTTTCGATTTCCGACGTCGCAAAGCGAAACAAACACGTTTATTGAATTTCACAAACTTTATAAACTTAGAGTCAATCAAATAAATTGTTCCGAAAAGTCGAGTTATTACAAACGTTGTCACTCCACTTAGCCAGAAACACCTGACCGCTGCAACCCATGCAACGCCAACCACCTTGTATCGGATCGCGCCGTCACACCCTGCCTTAGGAGAAACTCCAAAACAACACCACCGACGCACAAGATCAAGTTTGTTCCAAGGCCAGATCGGATTAACCGAGCCCAGATCCACACCCATGAACGAATCAAACAGAGCATCCACCAGATTGGAGGAAACCCGGTTGTTGATCCACTTGTATCCATGTCGCGATGGTGTCGCCGCCGCACTTGAAAGCCGCAGTGATTTCTCCCACTTCGTACCTCACTCGCTGACGCCGCAATCAAACTTGATCAAGAGATCCGATGACATCACAGCCTTGCCCTTGGACAACAAGACCCGTCCGACGACAGCGAAAGGCTCGCCGTCGCACAGAGAGAGAAACTATTTTCTACCGCAGGCGCGTGACACGCGTTCTTACTAAACACTTCTTTTTTACTAAACGATATCATTTTGATCTACTTCTGATTTCTTTTGATGTTGTGTTTGGGGTGCAACTCATGTTTGTTTTTTAAACGTTCAAAGTATTAGCTTCCATTATCATTTTAACAAACTACTAATAACTGTCGGAGAATATTTTGGTTTACAAAAAACTCACTTCTTAATTGATTGAACAAATTAGGACCAAAAGTTACAAATAAGGACCACATAATGGCAAGCTGTCACATGTCATAATATTTTACTTTTTTACCCCTTTTAAGCAAATCACATTTAAGAGAATTTAAAATTCATTTTCACTACCACATATCACATCTACATGCGTATCTGCTACTATCAATTAAGAAGTAGCTAGTACTGTCAACTTTGAAAATAGCTGTTATTGTTGACTATGAAACTAACAGCTACCATCTAATTAAGTAACATGCTACTGTTGAGTATGAAACTAGATGTTATTGCTGACTTGAAAGGTGCTAGTATCGGCTAGGAATGTACTTACTAGTGTTGATTATGAATCTAATTGCTACTGTCAACTGGAAAACTAACTGCTAATGTGGTTTTTTGTAAGCAAAATTGGAAATTTCCAAGTTTCTCAAAAAAATATGTGATATGGTACTTAAATAAAAGCCTATGACGTAAGGAACAACTTTATATATTGGCTCACCTCCAAATTGCTAGTGGTTTGACAAAAAAAAATGAAATTGCCGGAAAAAAAACTAAAAAATAGGAGAGAGAAACTTGTTTGATAGCAGCTTGATAATTTTCACGAAAATAGTGGTAATTTGGACATTTCAGCATTATTTAATTAATTAAGTTTGAGTCCACTTATTTTTTTGCTTGGCCTTATGTCTTAATTTGTATAACAAATATGAAAAATGAGTTTTTAGTTAATTTAATGTTGTCTAGTACTACTAAATAATTTTCTATTATCATTTTCAATGTTCATGGATAATACATTTTCTATTCTCAAAAAAAAATTGGATAATACATTTTCTAGTTAGATTATGTTTCCTATTACCACCTGGTTTCTGTTTCCTAGCTGATTTGGTGGTGTTAATGAATAAATTACTCGTAAGATGCAAATCATAAAGACACATTCACTTAAGCTTGGTGTCCATTGGACCCAAAGTCAAGAGCACAATTGTATATACCAAGACTATTGACGGGTTCCTCCATTCAGGCCTTAACAGTTCAATGATAATATATGACCTCTGATTTGGATCTATCAGGTTTGTGTAATCATAGATGCTACCAAATCAAAACTAACTATTGAAAATTATTTGCAAATTTACTAAGGATGTGGTAGTTTAAAAGTTATAATCTAACATTGAAACCTAAAGAATCCAAATATGCTCTAAGCTATTGAAGTGATACATGTAAAGGATATGTTAGGGTTTCTGCGTGCAGTGTTGTTAGGTGGCCCTCTCTTCAACTTTCTCCATCTTCGATGGCGAAATTCAGCAATTTATGCCTCCATAGCGTCAGGCACCGGAGGCGTGGCGTTAGCCTTAGCTTCTTCTCCTTCGATTTATGCCTCCATATCGTCAATCGGCGCCCCTAGTCTGGCAACTGATGATGTTTTCCCTCCCTTCCCTCCCTTCCCTCCTATTCTTCTTTCTTAGATGTTGAGATCAGGGGTTTCGGGGAGGTTGGTAGGTATAAGAGGTCAACTACCCATTAGGGGAACATAGGATCTCTCTTGTCATCTACAGATCTAGGATCCTACATCTTGGGTTAAGGCGCGGCTCTCAAGGCATGGGTTTCAAAGGAGCGGATTGACTCAGGTTGTGATGCCAGTTCGAGGGCCACCATTGTTAGACCTTGGGGCTCGGATTCGACTATGGGATCCAGGTCCGTGTCGGGAGTTGTGGGCTACAATCTTGTTGCGTTGGCATGCCTTGTCCTTCCATCATAGATTGAGGTTTATTTGGATGGTGATGGGGTGTGGTGTTGTCGGCTGAGTGGGTGGAGGCGCCATCGTCAGTCGTCGTCGTGTTGTGTCTTGATGCGGTGGAGACCTCTAGTTCATGCGGTGGACCCGATTTTGTTTTTTTTCAGGCTCACGCACACGTGGACTCATATGGTATCCCGGTGGATGGTTCTCGGTGGATTTGGGTTTCAGGTTGGAAGTCAAAATCTACGGTTTTGGTTAGTGCTAACAGGGCATTATTTATGGTCACTTTGGCCGACTACAAAGATTCAACATTGAGATGTTAGTTTAGTTTTGCTAGTTGCTAGGAGTAAATCAACTCTTAATTATTGATACTTCTGATTAGGGAGTGGGAGTTTGTTTTGTTGTTCCGTATATTTTTTTTTTTTAATATATGACAGTCCGTCGTTCTTAAAATAAAAAAGGTGTGGTAGTTTGGAAGTATATTGTAGTTTTGGTTTATAATTTTTGTCAATGTTATGAAGTTGATTAGTTAACTGATCATAATATCTAACTACATGATCCTATTTATCAGAAAGCAAACAAATTTTCCCTAAGCGTTATGTAAATACCTCTTGAGCTCGCAATTTGTTGTTGGCAGTAGTTTCTGAATACCTATATGGAATTGAAGTTAGCATCTTACTTGATTTTAGTATAATCAAAAAAAATGCCAGTGGAAACTGAAATGGTTTATGATTGGAAATTTAATTAGCGAGGGAAGAAAAAGTCGCAAGACGTTGGAGAACAAGAAAAATTATTGTCAGATGGAGAAATTGAGAAAATATCTTATATTCCAGACAAGCTTTCCTGATAATATAAAGTTCATAGATGCAGATCACCTTAGCAGCAAATATTTAAACAGGCTCAAATTGACTGGTATTAAACAATC
Organism: Argentina anserina; assembly: GCF_933775445.1. Lineage (NCBI taxonomy): Eukaryota > Viridiplantae > Streptophyta > Magnoliopsida > Rosales > Rosaceae > Argentina > Argentina anserina. The sequence goes on along the minus strand of NC_065873.1, from coordinate 3,237,393 downwards.
GTAACCTATAGAAGATAAAGAACAAACAGATTTATTTAAGCTATATGTACCTTGCACGCCAAGTCAAGACCACAGTTATATACCAAGACTCTCAACTTGTTCTTCCAGTCAAGCAGCAATAGCTTAACTCTGTCTCTAACCATCTCCTGCATAATCACATAGAAACATGGATACCAAAACCAGCCAGTCTCACATTTTCTTCTTCCCTTATATGAGTCACAGCCACATAATACCAGTCATAGACATGGCCAAACTATTTGCTTCCAAAGGTATCAAAACCACCATAGTCTCTACCCCTCATAACCTGTCCCTCTTCTCCAAAACAATCGAAAGAAGCAAACTTTCCGGTTTTGAAATCGGAGTCCTTTCTATCAAATTCCCTGCTGTGGAGGTTGGATTGCCAGAAGGGTGTGAGAGTGCTCACTTGGTCCAAGGGTATGAAGACCTCCAAAAGTTCTTGAAGGCCACAGCAATGCTAGAGCAACCACTTGAGAAGCTAATCAAAGAACACAGACCCAATTGTCTTGTCGCCGACATTTATTTCCCATGGACAACTGATCTTGCCGCAAGGTTTGGAATTCCAAGGCTTGTTTTCCATGGAACAAACTTCATCTCTCAGTCAGTTTCACACCATTTGATGAGAATGGACCTCAACGAAGTGTCTGATTCCGAACCACTAGTCATTCCCAATTTACCACACGAGTTCAAGATTCCAGGAAACCAAATACCTGACTTCATGAAACAAGAATCTGAGCTGAAACGTTTTGGCCAATCGGCTGCTGAATCGGAGACAAAAAGCTTTGGGGTTATTGTTAATAGCTTCTATGAGATTGAACCAGCCTATGCTGATCATTATAGAAACGTTCTGGGAATCAAGGCTTGGCATATAGGCCCAACATTTCTATGCCACAAGGAGATCGAAGACAAGGCACAAAGAGGACTAGAGAACTCCATAAATGGACATGAATGTCAGAAATGGCTAGATTTCAAGAAACCCAACTCTGTAATCTACGTGAGCTTTGGAAGCATTGTCAAGTTTGAAGATGCTCAGCTCATAGAAATCGCTTTGGGACTTGAAGCTTCGGGGCAGCACTTCATCTGGGTTGTCAAGAAAGATCAAAAGAGTGATCATGAAAGTAATGAGGGCTGGTTGCCTGAAGGATTTGAGAAGAGAATTGAAGGCAGAGGACTAGTTATAAGAGGTTGGGCACCTCAGTTGCAGATTCTGGAACATGTGGCGGTCGGGGGGTTCGTGACACACTGTGGGTGGAACTCGACGCTTGAAGCAGTGGCTGCTGGAGTTCCGATGGTTACGTGGCCAGCGTTTGCTGACCAGTTTTACAATGAGAAGCTGGTGACGCAAATACTTGGGATCGGAGTTGGTGTTGGGGTTTCAAGTTGGGGTAGATTTGGAGGGGAAAGAGTGAAGAATGGGGCTATAGAGAAGGTGGTGAAGCAGATAATGGTGGGTGAAGAAGCAGAGGGAATGAGAAGCAGAGCCAAGAAACTTGGGGAAGCGGCACGCAATAGTGTGAAGGAAGGTGGATCATCGTACAAGGATTTGAATCGCTTAATTGATGAATTGGGGATCCATACCAAAATTGCCACACTTGAGTGATCTTTGCCACACTTGATTTTAGTCTTGGGCCTTCCAGGTTGCCGTGTGTATGATTTTGGACCATCACTTCTGCCCCACATATCCATACTATTTGCAGGTTGAATGACATTGTTGCAGATCCTCATGTAAGTTTCCTTGAGATAGCATGGTGAGACATAGTCATCTGGTTCATATATGGCACAAATTGCATGTCAACCAAGTCCCATGTCTGAAACACTAACACACACAATTGCATTATATACTACCTATTATGAGCACTACCTATTAGGACCACCTCTTTTTCCTTGTAATAAAGCCATACCAATACAACAAACACAAATAAACTAGAAACTGCTTTTTAATCCAATTGCACTACGAGTCGACAACATTTACAAACTACAAAAACTCCGATTTTGAACCCTTAATTTGAAACCCACAATCAAAACTTTTATGAATGACGACTAGAAACCCAATGACAAGCATGAATATGAAAACTAAATAAACCCTCATACATTTTTAAACCCCAGTTCTCAAACTTGTTTATTGAAAACCGTAAAACTGGAAACCAATGACCATTGAAAATACGAGATGATCAAGTTCGAATAAGTGGATGTGATTTATCATAACCAAACGAAAACTCACCATGATTTTGGATGACGTTGGTGTTGCTGACTTTTTCTGAGGATCCATACATCTAGTTCGTCCCCAACCATGCCAACCACCAGTAGAGCTTTCTGAGATTAGAATTCGGGTTTTGATCGAGTTATATATATATATATATATTTAGGATGGAGGGAGTGAGTATTCAAGTTTGAGAGTATAAGTGTAATTCTATTCTGCTGCCCATGCACGTGTGTCAAAACCGTTAGCCACGTAAGCTAGATAATGGCCAAAAGTGACGGAATTGACAAAACTGTCATCGAAAGAAAGTTAAAGGACATTCCAATTAAATTTGAAAATCGAAAGATAAAACTATTTTTAAGGTAAAGTATTAAGTGTCATAAATATTTAATCCTTATTTTTTATTTATCTCACTTTCAGAAATAATACTTGTAACTTTTGCGCTAGATCATAGTACGTTGTATCAAGTTTGACTACAATCAACTAATAAATGAAGACAAAATCCAATTCCAATATATTCAAAAGAAATTTTCACATTAAATAAATTTGATGTGTCATAGAGGAGAATAAGGAGAAGACTAATCACAACAAGTTAAAACTTGATTTGTTGTGAATTTGGTGTTTGGGAGCAGAATTGTAATTTAGGTGACAAAATTGTAATTTTAGAATTTGGCATTTGGTGTATGTCATAATTAGGGTTTTAATTCCGACACGACTCAAATCCGCACAAAATAAAACAGGTCAGTGAAGGGTCAACCCACCATGACCCATTTAATAAACGGGTTAACGGCGGGTTAACCCGCTAACACGAAATAAACCCGCATAACACGTTTAATAAAAGAATCAAACTAAATTCTATATAAAATGCGTGAGTGCATGTATACAAGCTATTTAAAATGGTAACATTATATGTATATAAGGGTTTAGGAAGTCTTTTCTCATTTTGAACTAGAATTTTGGGTAATACATTGATTTTTTTGTTTGGTTCTTGCTTGAGTTGGTTATCTTATCTAAAACGACATGATATATTTATTAAATGGGTTAAACGGGTTGGAAACAGGTAACCCATTTAATAAATAGGTTGGGTTTGAGTTTAAATTTTTGACACGTTTATTAAATGGGTTAGCTTTGGATTTACATATTATGACACGCGAGACACTTTGATCTGATACGAACCCAACCTGATACGACCAATTGACATGTCTAGTCATAATGACTATTATAATACATTTTTGAGAAGAAAACAACGCCATGAGTTAAAATTTGACCACAATATATGTAATTTTTGGGCGTCTAGTTGAGAATTTTTTTCAATGCTATCATAGCACCACGTGATAATATCTAGTGGTCTACCATTCCGATCACATTTTGACACATAAGATTTAATCAGAAAAATTATATTTAAACTATTTTGTCAAATACTATTTTAGGCTTATTTTTTAAATCATATACCTTACACTCTAATACTCTAAACCTTACACCCTAAAACATATATCCTAAACTCTAAACCTTAAACACGAAATCATAGTTCAATATCATCAATACTCATAAAAGTCATTTCATAAATAATAAAAATATGTTAAATTATAATTTTAGTGTAATAAATCCACATGTCGAAATGTAACAGGTAATGAATATCACTAGGCATTGTCACGTGATACTATGGTAGCATATAAAAAATTCTCTCTAGTTTGTTTAGAGCCTCAAATCAACCGTTTTATGCATTTACAGCATTTTATATTTTTGAATTTATTTTAAATTTACGTTGTTATAATCTTTGTGTGTTTTAGGGCGGATGTTAGTTACCATATGTTTTATTGATATTTAAGCATCTTTATACATTTCAGACCATCTATCATATTACTATTCGATTAAATAATAATTTTTATTTTATTTTGTTGAGACGTATTTCATAGTTTATCCATAAGGTTCTTTACTTGAGTTCCCTTCACTTTATCACTTGTAAATCATTCATACTCCCGTCTGCGTCAAAAACTCAAAATATTAGTGATGTAAAATTTAGACATTGACAAATCTCCTCGAGGGAATTCAAATGCGGAGAAACTTCCACGAGGAAATATGCTAGTGAAGAGGCATTTCGGTTTTCATGTCTTGATCTCCTCGAAGTAGATTCAACTGAGGAGAAATCTCTTTGAGGAAATTCAGATGAGGAGATCCTCTCGAAGTAATTCAATTGAAGAAAAACTTCAATCGAAGGTGATTTACGTGGGATGAGCAATGTGTGCTCAAATCAATACTAGTGCAAGCCTACACGATAGACAAGTATATATAGACGTATAGAGATAAAATTCCGCAAAAATGTCACACCATGGATTGACTAGTTGGTACATGAGTGCAAGTGTTATAGACTTATAGTTGAACCCATATTTGTTGACTTTAGTATCTGATTTCTGACTTCAAGCTCCTCCAACTCTGCAGCTTCATCATACTCTCAAGACGAATTTTGAAACCACCACCATGGAAGCCCAAAACCACCAGCGTAACATTGCTTTCTTCCCCTTAATGGCTCAAGGCCATGTGATCCCAACCATTCACATGGCCAAGCTATTTGTTTCCAGAGGTCTCAAAGCCACCATCATCACAACCACTGTAGATGCACCTTTCATCCTCAAGAAGATCGAAACCTCAGGTACCCATATCAACATTTTCACGATCAAAGTGCCTGCTGTTGAGGTGGGTTTGCCAGAACACTGTGAGAACGTCCACTCTGTTACTTCACCGGAAATGCAAGAAAAGTTTTGCAAAGCCACAACCTTGCTTGGACCGCAGCTTGAGCTGTTCTTGAAGCAATGGAGACCCGATTGCCTTGTTGCTGACATGTTCTTCCCTTGGGCTACTGATGTGGCATCAAAGCAAGGGATTCCGACTCTCATTTTCCATGGAACTAGTTACTTTGCCTTGTGCGCTATGCTGTGTGTGTATCTGTATAAGCCTCACAATCAGGTTTCATCTGATTCAGAACCTTTTGTTATTCCTAACTTACCCCACAAGATTGAGCTGGATAGAAAGAAAATTCCTGATTTTTATAAGGATGGAGTTGAAAATGAATTTAAAAAGCTGTATGAAGAGTCTATGGAAGCACTGAAGAGGAGTTATGGGGTTCTTGTTAACAGCTTTTATGAGCTTGAACATAGTTATTCTGATCATTACATCAATGTTTTAGGGATAAAAGCTTGGCATATAGGCCCACTTTGGTTATGCAATGAAGACGAAGATCATAAACTCTCAACTGATGATCATGAATGCATGAAATGGCTCGACAAAAAGAAGTCTAATTCAGTTATTTATGTATGCTTTGGGAGTTTATCAAATTTTGGTGATGCTCAGCTGTTAGAGATCGCAATAGGTCTTGAGGCTTCAGGGCATCAGTTCATTTGGGTTGTCAATAAACAAAAGAACATTGAAGAAACCTGGCTGCCTAAAGGATTTGAAGAGAGGATTGAAGGGAAGGGAATGATCGTAAGAGGGTGGGCACCGCAGGTGATGATTCTTTCGCATGAAGCAGTGGGAGGGTTTGTGACTCATTGTGGGTGGAACTCGACACTTGAAGCAGTGTGCTGTGGTGTTCCCATGGTGACATGGCCTCTGCTTGCAGATCAGTTTTACAATGAGAAGCTGATAACGCAAGTGCTTGAGATCGGGATTGGCGTTGGTGCTCAAGAATGGACTAGTAGAGTGGATGGTGAGATAGTGAAGAGTGAGAACATAGAGAAGGCTGTGACAAAGGCAATGGGGGGTGAAGAAGCAGAGGAAATGAGAAGCAGAGCCGGGGGTTATGCAGAAATGGCGAGAAGGGCTATTGAAGAAGGGGGCTCCTCTTACTCTGATCTTGATAAATTGATTGAAGAATTAAGGTCACATGCCATTTCTAGAGGAACAAATTGAATTTAACATGTTTATGTGTAATGTGATTTCTTTAATCTTACTATATATTGATGCCAGCTAGATGAACTGATGCCTAGTTTTTTTTAGTGAGAAATGACTATTTCATTAATTAAGGGACAAACCAAATCAAATGCGAGGCCGAAAAAACAACAAAGAGCATGGGTCTCAAACTCGATCAATCTCGAAAGAGTGATAGAAGACCAATGACCCGCTAATCTATGAGCCAGAGGCTCTACAATCGAATACAACAGAGCAACAAATATAACTAAATCACCGCACCAACTACTCATGCTTGCAAGCAATGTCGTCACCGTTGCAGCAACAAGGTAATGAGAAGTACCAAGTCCGAACGAAGATGTCCAAAAAATGGATGCCAATTGTATCCCAATGCACAAATCATATAGAAACACATCACCGAGAGCAAAAACTCACTTGAATCAATATTGTACAATTCCTCAAAGAGCTGTATCTGACAAAGGAGAACCAAGAACCAGTACCAAAGAAAATTTGGGGGGTGTTAAACCCAAGCGTAAACACCCATAATCAAATAGGTGTGTGTCTAAAAATTGATAAACTGATTTGGTGTTGTGCGTCTAAAAATCTGGAAAAATATGAGTTTTGATGACACCATTGACACCCGTGTGAGGAACCAAGACCTCCCATTTTAGACAATGCCAGTATGATCCACATAGGGATAAAAGTACACCACAAGGGTGATATGTGCTCCAAAGGAAGCAACCCGCGGTAAATAAATACTGAAATCAACTTGAAGATAGATACCTCAAATGAGCCAATAAACCAAACCCAGGTCGTGACCCAGGACCAGGCCCAGGCCCAAATAGGCAAAAACACCGTGTCGGCTGTATCCCAAGTAGGCCCAAAAAGCCGAAGAAACAGTTCCCAAGCCGAAGAACTGATGCCTAGTTAGTTAATAAACTCACCACATTACCGAAACCCCAATATCGAACAAGAATAAAATACCCATTTGGCCATTTGCTTAAAACTCCGGATTCTTTCTCTGAAGAAGATTAGAAGATTGGAAGGTTTCCAACCCCAATATCCTTTCTTTTCAGGGCATTAGAAAGATTAGAAGATTCATCCGGAGGTTATTCCAACGAAGACCCACTACCCGACCCGACTCAGACACCACCGTCCGACTGCCAGCCATGCATCTCCGCCGTTGAAGTACTTCAAGTCTGTCGCTTTAACTTTGAGTTTCACCCTTTGCAAATCAACCATCTCTTCCATTTTTACTTGGTCATGGTTGGTGTACGTGCCAGAATCCGACACACAAAGTCCACTCTTTGGTTTCGGTGTTCAGAGACTTCTGTAACTCTCCATGTGACCATGTCCACCAGTAATCCAGCAGACCCTGACAAACCGCGAAACTCCAACACATTGTTGGAGCTCCTTGTAACTTTTCTGTTCTCAGAGAAACCCAACTTGTTAAATCAACATTCAAACGATCAAACAGATCAGACCAGCTAATCTGCTGAGGAGTTCAAGCTTCCCTGATCCAAGGTTGGTCAACAGATCACATGTTTATTTGTTCTTTTGTAATCTGCATGCAACATTCGATACATTTTTAGTAGCTATGTTGTTCTATGATTTTTTAGCTAAATTTGATCTAGGTTTCATTTTCACAGATGATCTGTATCATTTTTTTTTCTTTGTTGATGTATGTATCTACTGCTTGTGTTTTAGGATATATGCTAGATATATGCTAGATGGGGGAGATTGTTTTGGGAATTCTTGGTCCAGTAATGCAACTTGGTGAGTGGATATGGACTCCTGTAAAGTGTGGGATGAGTTACATGGTTCATTACAAGAGAAATTTACAGTCTCTTGAGGATCCAGCTCAGAAGCTTGAGACGATGCTGAGTAGTCATAGAGAATCTGTGGATATTGCTGAAATGAATGGAGACAGAATCAGGCCCGAGGTTCAAACATGGCTAATAGATGCTGCCAAGGCCATGACACATGTGGCAGAACTGAATGGTGAAGCTGAAAAAGGTGACAAGTGCTTCAAGGGATGGTGCCCGGATCTGAAATGGCGTTACAATTTGGGGAAGAAAGCATTGAAGCTGACAACAACCATTAACAAGCTGGTAAAAGAGGGAGAATTTCAAACTTTTACACTTGAGGTTCGGCGAGCTCCTTATATTCATTCCTCAATCTCCACTGAAGGATTTGAAGCATTTGAAGCAACTAGACAAGCCATGGATAGAGTCATGGATGCACTGAACAAAAATGAGGTCATAACCATCAGTGTATATGGCATGGGTGGCATTGGAAAAACCACTTTGGTGAAACAAGTTGGTGCACAAGTGTGTAGAGATGAGCTCTTTGATCGTATGATTATGGTTGTTTTCTCTCAGAATCCAGTGGTGATGCAAATTCAAGATCAACTTAAAGATATGCTGGCCTTGAATTTGCATGAAACAACAGAAATGGCAAGAGCAGCTAAACTGAGGGAGAGGATCATGAGAGAAAATAAGATCCTCATAATCTTGGATGATATTTGGGACTCAATTGATTTGTCTATCATAGGAATTCCTAGCCCTGACGAGCTTGGAAGATGTGGTTCCAAAGTCATTCTTACCACAAGAAGGTTTAATGTTTGCATTAACATGGGGAATCAAGTTATGATCCCTCTCAGCCGGTTATCAGAAGAAGATTCTTGGACCTTGTTTGCAAAGAATGTTAAAAGGTCTTTTGAGTCAGAAAATATTTGTGAAGTAGCAAAGCAAGTGACTAAAGAATGTGGTGGCCTCCCAGTTGCATTGATAGCAGTTGCACGGGCACTTGGTGATAAAGACCAGCTGGAAGAATGGCAACAAGCAGCGCAACAATTGGAGATTTCCCAACCTGCAACTCCTGATGATGACGGGCATGTGCTCAAATGTATAAGGTTAAGTTATGATTACTTAAAAAGTGAGGATGCAAAATCATGCTTCTTACTTTGTTGCCTTTTTCCAGAAGACTATGATATCCCAATAGAAGACTTAATCAAGTATGGACTTGGGAAAGGGTTGTTCCGGGATGCTGCCACATTGGAAGAGTCCAGAAGTAGAGCGTGCTCGGTGATCAATTATCTTAAATCCTCCAGCTTGCTTTTGGAAAGTAGATGGGATGAATTCGTAAGGATGCATGATGTCATTCGGGATGTGGCCATGTTAATTGCAGCATGTGAATATGGTGATAGATTTTTGGTCAAAGCTGGGACTGGAATAACAGTTTGGCCAAGTAATGCATATGATGGACACTCTGCAATCTCTTTAATGAAGAACGATCTTCGGAAGCTTCCTGAAGAGTTGGTATGTCCAAAACTCCAGATTTTATTACTGCAACATAATTACAATATAGAGGAGATCCCTGAAACAATTTTTGAAAGTTTTAGTGAGTTAAAGGTTTTAGATCTCAGTCACACTGGTATATCAATCTTACCACACTCTTTGATTCTACACACCAACATCCAGGCATTATATTTAGATGTGTGTCGATCAATAAGGAATGTATCTGTACTAGGACAACTAAAGAAACTTGAAATTCTTAGCATGAGGTGTTCCTACCTTGAGAAATTACCTGAAGAAATAGGAAATTTGGGTAAGTTAAGAATGCTGGATCTTACAGGGAGTTGGTACATTAAGAGAATTCCATCGAATTTGATATCAAGGTTGTCTAGGTTGGAAGAACTGTATATGCAAGGTAGCTTTAAGGAGTGGGGGAGTAAAATTGAGGCAGAAGGAGAAGAAACTAATGTTGGATTTGATGAGTTGATTGGTCTGTCATACTTGAACATATTGAACGTTGACATAATCGACAGAAAGTGCTTGCCTCACAATGCTAGCTTGGATCCCAATTGGAAAAAGTTTAAAATATATATCAGAGGAAATGAACGTGGGCGCCTGGATAGCTCTCTTTTGGAGGTTGGTTTAGAGAGTCAGAATAAGGTAAATTCAAGAGTATTGGTCCTTAACAGAACCATTAACAGTTTGCCCGGTTGGTTTAATAATGCTGTTACCCAGAGAGTCCAGAAACTTAAGTACACAGACTGCAAGGACTTGAATAACATATTAGTGGAAGTTTATAACTATATAAATCTACCCACACTTGAGTTTCTAGTTATCCGAAATTGCAATCAAGTTGTAACTTTGATTGACACTGGAAGAGGGTTTGCAATTGCAAACAAACCAGTGTTTGAGAATCTTGAACTCTTGTGTTTAGCTTGTTTGGATAATATGATAGAGTTGTGTTTGGGGGAATTACCACAAGGGTCTCTGGGAAAGCTGAAGCATTTGTCAGTGGGAAATTGTGGAAGCTTGTTGAATCCAGCTCCATCAAATTTGCTGCAAAGATTGCACAGTCTGGAAACATTTTATATGAGAGGTTTGACAAGTGCAAGATATGTGTTTCAATCAGAAGAACAAATTGAGTTGCAAAAATTTAGAGAGCTGAGATTGTTTGATCTGCCGCAAATGGAAAACATATGGATCGGTCCTGTTGGTTATGCAATTTTCCGTAATCTTCAATACATGGAAGTTGGTGGATGCAACAAATTGAAGTATGTCTTCACAACTGAGGTGTCACAAAGTCTCTTACAATTAAGGGTGCTTCTTGTACGTGACTGCAGTTGTTTGGAGATGATTATTGGAGCAGGCAAGAAAACTATAGTGGACAAAATAGTTTTGCCACACTTAAATCACTTGCATTTGATTAATCTTCCGCAGTTCACAAGCTTCTACACTGAAAACAATGAGATTGAATGTCCGTCATTGCAAGCCTTAAATGTGTATGATTGCCCGCAGTTTCGACATCTCAATTACAACTTCCATGGCAGGAATCCGGTCAAAATTGATACACGGTGAACAATCACATCTGAAATTGCTGTAAGGTGTGTCTCCCTGCTGCTTGTGTTATAAACTTCGTTTTTTTTTTGGCTTTCCTTTATACAACAGTTTCGCTTACCTTCTTATTTGCAGCCTGATAATAAGATAAGTAACATCTCCCATATTCTCCGCCATATACCACAAATTAGTTAATAAAAGTAGACTTTCCAAGAACAGAGACTGACTAACATGCTCCAAATAAGAAACAATCAAAGCTACTGCTGATAATATCACGCTATATAGAATGATAACAGTGTCTTTTGTTTGTATGTTTGTGCAAACAGTAAAGTCCCAAAGACATAATTGGTTATTTGTAAACTATAGTGCAATTTGATGAAACATAATTGGAACTTTGGAAGCATGAAGAAGTTATAATCCAATATTTAGCAACCCAACAGCTGTAAAATTTACCTCAAAACTAATGAAAGGTAGGTAGCGTAGAATCCTTATCAAACGAGTTGGTATATCAGAAAAATATCACATTCACCCACAATAGGATTACATTGCATGTATGGTGACTATATACTAGAAGAGCATGGATAAAGATCATAGAGTAGGAAATAGAAATTGATTCCTACATATCCTTGCAAACCTGATAGATATAGATATGAAACAGATCTCTTGGGACAGACAAGTAAGTAATCTACTATTTAATCACGGTAAGTTTTGTTCTTAACTTCTTATCAATACCAGCTGTTTACATCCAAATTGCTCCTAGAAAACAAAGAATCATAATGTTTCACTAGTAGAACAATAAAAAGTATAATGAAATGAATCTTAAGCAGATAAATATTCAGTTGGGTTCCCTGAGCCAAACATGAGCTGCAGTGATATATGTATCGTTATGGAGTTGAGTACTAAACCTCGTAACAAGTTTATTTCCTAATGAGATCAGCTTCTTCTGAAGAAGAAAAAAATGTTGAAACTAGCTGAACAAATCTTTTCACGTATACCTACAGGATCAGGGACAAAAGTACCAAAATTATTATAACACCCAACCAAATCCAAGTTGAAGGACCTTCCATAAGTTTGGTGTCACAATTCCACCGTTGTATGTTCATGAAGAGCCATGAGTTTAAATCATTCCAGACAACGTCCTATCCAGCATTGTTTGTCAAGGGTTTGAGAGCCTATTTGAAGTTTAGCCTCCTACTATTATTTTTCTGTGCCTGATTTACATGTAGTGCACATGTATTTTAATTAAGAGCCATTTAATGATTTAATTAGGTAGTTGAGCATAAACCGAAACTTGCATTGTGTTCTACTAGCTTATATACTTCAATTTCGAATTTAGGTGTGCAAATGAGGAAGGTGGCAACCCACGGTCCTGATGAAAATGGTATTCAATTGGCTTTTCACTCTTGGCAAGGCTCTCTTTTTTTGTTTGGTTTTCAATTCGTTTGTATTAGATTCATAAATATGATAAGTGCCCTTATGTTGATTTAATTTTGTGTGCATTATGATGTTCCTGTCCTGTTTATTCTCAAAAAGAAAAATTATCCTGTTCTGTTTGGTAAGGCCTGAACTTAAGTGGACTGATCTTTTGGATCTCATGTATAGATGATCTGTGAGATGTATACGTGATATTTGAGATGTATACAGAAGCCATATTCTATTAACTTTGTAAATCTGTTTTTTGTTTCCTTACATTTTGGCTTGTTTCTGCTTGTTGAATACCAAATCCAGCTCATATGTGTAGTTTTGTAAATTCATGTGTAGTTTTGACTCTGTAGAAGAAGTGTTGAACTTCGGATCCAGAAAACTGTACGAGCTCTGTCAGCCTTTTCTCCCAAATTGCTGAAATTAGAAACGCAAACAAAGTTCTAGAGTTGTATATTGAGATTAGAAGTGGTATATGAATAATGTATGATAGTAGTCATAGTACTTCAGTGTCATACTACTCGATGTTGATACCATATATCTGAGAATCATAAACCCCCTTTATAGCTGATCCTATACAAAAATAAACCATGGTTAATGGAGAACACATGAACAGTTGAACACAATCCAAATACTCTCCGATCGATCACGTACTATGCAATTTTTTACTTTACATTCCTTCAATATAGGCTGATCATAGGGTCATAGCTGAAAATTTCTGCATCATGATTCATGACTTAGTTTACTATCACTCAAATTTGTCTGAAGAAATCAAGAATGAACGATTCCTAGCCTACTCCAAGAATTCTTACTATTTTGAATTAAGCACATTTTACTTCTTTTCTTCCTTCTAGGCTTCTAGCTACACAGTACAAGACATCTCTCCTTACAAGTCAACTTTCGGCTATTTCCTCTATTATCCGATCGATCAGTTTTGGTTCTACACTTTCTAGGTAGCTATCATCCTCAAACCTTTTTTTAATCATTATTAAGTATCATCCTCATTCCTCAAGTTCGATCTTCAAACAACGTCCAAAAAAGTTGGTAACTCGCTCGATCATAAAAAATGTAGTTAGCAACTGATTTCCGTCAACTCATTATATGTTTTGAAGTTTTGTTAGATGAATTGATGGCTTGTTCTAATTGTTAACAACCGAACTCGATTGTCGACTCGGAACTTCCGACTAGCCAAAGTGAGATGTAAACTAAGTAAAATACAACTAGGCTATCTTCAGCCCCAAATTTGGAGAAAAGGCAAAGAAGAGAGAAATTTTGTGTCTCTGCCTTTGAGCTATCGTAAGTAGCTCTCTATGTTAGGTTTTAGCCATCACCTCTCAAAACTGGAAACAAAGCTCTCTATAATTTAAAACATTCATTTTAGCTTTTAAAGAAGCGCATAGGGAGTCGTAGCTCATATCATGTGCAATATAAGTGCAAAATCAGCTTTCATTCTACGAACGCGTAGACATCATTCTTCCATATATAATCAGTAGAAGGTTCCAACGTGGTGGAGAATCATTTATACGGTTGTATGTGTAACTACTAGAAATTAAGAAATTGAAATGAAGCAGTGAAACATTTACATCCCTCATCTATTATCTTGAAAGCTACATTGTGGTCCTTCCATCCAAGAAATGTTTGTGATGAATCTTATTATGGGTGTATACTTATCGTATTTAAGGGGTTAAAGTTCTCCTATGAATCTATGATACCTGAAATATGACTATATATACATGTTTAGAAGATATTTTTGACACTTAAAGGTTAAAGTTATGACTTGTTTTAGAAAATTTTATATGCACGGCGTGTATGATACACATCGCAATCTTATTTATTGAAAATAATTTATAATTAAGATCGACCGTGTATGTACACTATATAATTTCTTCTATTTCAGATCGTTCAAATGATACGTTAAAATGCACGCCATGCATCGAGAATATTTGACAGTTTGATACTTCCATTATTTTTTTCTGTTAAATATGAAGGTAAAACTTTGAGCCAACTTAAACTAAAGTTTAACCCCCTCCATCATTTCGTCGAAGAGAATGGCGCCACCTATTCATATGCGAGAGACCAATCAGACCATAACTTGAGCCCACGTCCGACTTCTAACCCACATAGGCATCTGTGCCCCACCTCAATCTCCTCCGTGATTCCTCTGTCTGTCTTGAACTTAATGAAGCTCACAGACACGAATTAAAGTCCCTTATCTCCCCAGCCTCTTCCCTCTCCCAATGAAGACCACCACCGCCACCACCACCACTACCACCTCCACCGCCACCGCCAACACCAAGCTCATCTTCCTCCACTCCTCATCCAACTTCCACAAACCCACCACCAATGCCGCCTCCTCCTCTTCCGTCTCCCACCGCCTTTGGCTCCTCTTCATCTTCACCTTATTCACTCTCGCTTTCGCCCTCGCCCTCTTCAACACCACCCTCCCCAACCCCACCTCCCTCTCCCCCACCTCCACCGTTCCCCTCCCTCCCTCCATCTCCGACGCCCTTCTCCACTACGCCATTTCCTCCAACTCCTCCTCCTTCTCCCCATCTTCACACATGTCCCTCTCCGAAATCACAGCCATCTCCACCGTCCTAAGCTCCTGCTCACACGCATGTAACGTCCTCGTCTTCGGCCTTACCCACGAGTCTCTCCTCTGGCACGCCCTCAACCTCAACGGCCGCACCGTCTTCCTCGACGACAACGAGTTCCTCATCTCCAAGTTCGAACAGTCCCACCCCTACCACGGCATCGAAGCCTACGACGTGTCGTTCGCCACCAGGGTCAAGGACTTCAAGTCCCTCCTCTCCGCCACCAAGTCTCAACTCCAACACGACTGTCGTCCGGTGCAGAACTTGCTGTTCTCCGACTGCAAGCTCGGGATCAACGACATGCCGAATCACATATACCAAGTCCCGTGGGATGTGATCCTTGTCGACGGGCCAAGTGGGTATTCCGCGGCGTCGCCGGGCCGGATGGCGCCGATTTTCACCGCCGGAGTATTGGCCCGGAGCAAGAAGGACGGCGGGGACAAGACCCATGTTTTTGTTCATGATTTTTTTAGAGATGTTGAGAGGATTACTAGCGACGAGTTTCTTTGCCGGGAAAACTTGGTGCAGGCTGTGGATTTGCTGGGGCATTTTGTTGTGGAGAAAATGGAAGCTCACAAATTTGAGTTTTGTAAAAACCCGACATCATCATCATCATCATTACAATCTTCTCCGTCTGAATCATCAGAGAATGAAGACGGTGATGATTATCAAGATGATTAATTCTAGATGGGTTTTTTTTTGTGTTTTGTAATTATATATACTTTGTAATGATTATTACATTTTAGTGATTTTACCCCTTATTCTTTCTTGTTCTTACTATTCTAAAGTTTAGGTGGGCAATTTGTACAAAGTAATGATACATAGACGATCAAGCTTCTGCTTTAGGTATCTGGAAAGTGGAGTAGGCTCTCCTTAGTGCTCGAGTTGATTTTGGTCGGGTTTGCTTATTTGGTGGGAATAGAGTAGCACTAATCTTTTCATTTTGTATTTTGAATCTTCAAAGTTCAAATGCTCCCAATTATTGATACTAATTTGCCATTAAACAATGAAGACGTTGTTAGCTGGGTTGACATGTCATTTTCCCCTCACTAATCAAACAATTTCATCCTATAATACTCACTAATCGAACTACCTAACATAAAATGTACAAGGAATCTTCTATTTAGTTTGTATTGGCTTGATTATCATATGTAACGTACCATCCTTAAACAACCAATGTGCATCTTTATACAAAGTGTTTGACTTTAACACGAGTTTGAGGTTCAAGCAACGATTGTGTGTGCAGAGAAAAGAGTAACAAACAAACATCCTAGCACGATAATTACTTCACTGTTGATAGTTGAATCAAGAGAGTAAAACGACCTAGAATAGGTAAAATTGGTGTCGGTGAGTACTACTTGATTTTATAGAAAAGAAATTGAAAACGAGAGAGTTATGAGACACGAGTGGTGGTTATAGCAGTTGACCCACACGTGTACTTCATTTGTTATTTTCTGTTGCGCGTATCTTAAATACCTATGGAATTGGCATCGTTCTTAAGCCACACGCGCCAAGAGCCCGCATGATGTGAAACGCGTGCAATGATTGGGTCAGCTGCAGCGATTGCAATCCGGAAGCTTCGAAGCAGTCTAAGACCGAGAGATCGACGTGGGGCCTACATCACGTGATCCATGCTTTTGTATTGTTAACATGTGACGGTGGCGGACGTAACGGCGGGAGAGAGAGAGTTTTAGCGGGAAATTGTCGGTGCTACCGTGTCTCAAGAAGAACAGAACACGTGTACACGGACGTGCCTAGCAGAATTTTTTTGGTTGGGCTACAATCGTGGGAAATTCTGTTGCACGCAGCTATATAAGATGCAGCTGTATAATCCACCATACACACTTCCACACATAACACGTGCATTTTCTGAAAACTCTTTATCGACAATTCAATTATGTATGTATAGCATACAACTGTACAACAACTAAACCCACAATCGCTGACCTAAAAAAAACAATGTTGGAGCCCACTCCGGATCTTCTTGCTCTAGATTCATAAAAAAAAATATCCTAATAAGCTTGGGCAACATGAATGGGGTCTTCAAAGATGATCTAACCGAAGTCATGACAAATGTTTTTTTTTTAGCAAGAGAGTTAGCTACGTACCCTGTTGCATTCCCTGAAGGTATGAGAGAGCTTAATTGATATATTGAAATTTAGACATCAAAGAGGAGCATCCAGGATTCCAGGAAGTAATGAGCCAAGGGTGCGTGCAAAGCAAAGTTAGCTTTCCGCATACGTTGAACAAGGACAGCTGAATCTGATTCAACTTCCACAGTAAAATGTTTTGGCAATTAACTTAAGACCAATAGAGAGCCCAAGCTTCAGCATTAATTCAGACTACACCAACTCCCAAATTCATTCGAGAACCCTTCAACCATAGTATGTAGCAGAAGATTTACGATTGAGTTACCGTTAGATTTATAGAATCAAAATGTATGAGCTAGCACAATTGAGTAAAATGAATATGTAACGAGGACTCATATATGATGGAGTGTAAGTTTTGGAGTAGGATTAATTCACGAAAATTAATTTAAGTAAATCTGATGAGAAAGTTAGCTACATGTTTAGGAAAGAGCTAATATAAAAGCTGACGCTCTAGCGAAAAAGAGCCTTAATTAGCCATGCCGCCCATGCCAAGGGCATTGTTACTTTTCGCAACCCTCCTGTTCATGGACACATGCTGCGCGCTCAGTCCTACATTTATGATCTTGCTGCTATTATTAGGGTTAAGAGAGTTTGTTTCTCTAGCTAGGTCTTCCGCATAATATTATCGTGGCGACACTTCGTTGGTGCCGTGGTGGAATACTAGTGAGATTGTTGAAAGGGAAAGAAAACGTGCGTAGACCACTAACGAACTAATTGAAACAAATAGAAATTGGCTACTCATGAATTGATGATGGATACGTTTGAGTGCAGACCACTTATATATATATATATATATATATATATATATATATATATATGATCTCATTCTTTTATGCTTTCATTTCTCACAGGAGAAATACGCGAAGAAAGGTGTTCGTTGTACGTTTTAAGCTGCAAAAGTACGTAGCAAACATATTTGCAGTTTTTTCCTTGTTACCAGCGAGGCTCACATAGCCTAAAGGCTCTAAACAATAAAACAAAGCAGAAAATCTTCATAGTCTCTGTTTCGGAGCTGCAGAATATGGAGCCGATTTCTTCTTTGATTTTGGTGAAGCCTTACAAGGAATTAGACTATATGTCTTGGGGTGCAGGCAGCTTTTAGGGTGCAAGAAGAATACGGCACATTCCTCCACTGATCTTTGATCCGCAAGATCATGAATACAATTGTTCCTTATGTCAAGGACACCCTTTTTTATCAGCTTTCTACACGCTATTCCGACTCCGGTGAAGTAGTTGTTGGACAGAGATAGATTGGCCAAGTTTCCTAGTTCGCAGAGCACCTCCGGCACATGTCCATAGAGGAGGTTGTCGGCAAAGTTAAGATGTTCTATCTTGCCCAAGCATCCCAATGAACACGGTAAAGGGCCAGTCAACAGGTTGTTTCCGGCATCAAATACCGTAGCATCTCTCAGAAACCCTAATTCATAAGGGATGCAACCGGTCAACAAATTATTCAGGAGCAACGCTTCAATTAAAGTTGATGAAGCACTTCCGATGCTTTTCGGGATGGGGCCGATGAATTTGTTGTTGGCTAAGGTGAGATAAAGCGCTGGCGTAGCACCAAGGTTATCAGGGAGACTTTGTATGAAATTGTTGTTGTTGAGGAAGAGAACGTCCAGGGTTTGCTTGAAAATTTGGGGTGGTATAGATCCAGTAAAAGAATTGTAGCGAATGTCCAAGAAGGAGAGGCTATTCATGGTGAGTAATACCGTGGGAAAAGGGCCAAAGAAGTTGTTGTTGCTTATGTCAAGCTCATACAAGTATTGTAGATTTGCAATTTTCGGTGAAATGGTACCTGAGTAACATATTAACATGCATGTCAATATATAAAATACCAACTGATCGAAAATTATAAGTTCTAAGAAACTCTGCACGTATTACTATTACAAATCCTGATTATCTACCTGAGAAGTTGTTGGAGTTGGCATGAAAGAGTGCAAGGTCAGGAAGTTGATCTACGAAGCCGTCAAGAGTTGGAGCACTGAGTTGGAAGCCGTTAAAATCTATGGAGGCGACTGTAGTGGCGCTGGCATTGTCCGGTGGATTGTCACAGTAGAAGCCCTGGTAGTTGCAAATATCAGGGCCAACCCAGGTTTTGGTGATGCCTAATGGATCTGAAGTGATAATGTTCTTGAAGGTTTGTATAATGGGGTAAACCACTGATAGCCTTTGGTCTATGAAGTTCAGGAGTTGGGGGACTAATGGAGGTAATGGAGGTAATATTGGTAATAGAGTATCATGGTTTCTGCAACTTACAGTATTGATGAAACATGGAAGGATGATGAAGAAGGCATGAAGTAGACACACAAAAGGCGAAGAGAATAAGCTTCCCATTTGAGAATCGAGAAGATGGGATCGATATCTAAACGAAAGACATGAGAGCTTTATAGTTGTGTTGATGCGGTTCTTTTGTAGAGTCTCTAACCGTAATTAATGCAGATGATACTTAACAAATTTTATAGTGGATTTAAACTTAATTAAGCTGCACAACTACTTTGAATGGATTCATACGAGATCATTTCAATTATATATTCACGCACGCGCGTATGAATTAAGCGTCAAAGCCAAAATCGATTGATGATAGAGAGATCTTGTGTGAGCCTATACATTTTGGAAGTGCATATGTTTGTTGTGGATGTGGTCGATGCATATATTGAGCCATTGAGGGTTGAGCTATCATCTATAAACAAAAGATGACGCTCATGAGTCATGAGTACTCAAGTCTTGGTTCCAATGTGTTTTAAAACTTGTATTAGTTACAGAGAAGACTTTTTTCGGATCATTCGAACTTATTTAGTGTGCAAAAGAGGAGTGCGCCGTCCAATAAGCAATTGCGGAAGTGTTGGTGGCTGTTAATGGAGGACGACTAAGTGGAAACTACTGAAGTACGTGATCACTGATATAAGCATTGAGTACAACTAAACTAACAAACCTGCAAATGAGGTCGACTCGTATAATGGTTTTTTACGTGTGCTGTATTGGCAAAAACATTGCGACGTTGTATCTTCTACCCGGCCAGTTAATTATCTAGGTACGTTCTTCTCATTCTGTCTAAATTGTTGGGTGATACAATTTAATAGGCACTAATTCTGTTTTCATAAATTAATAAAAAGATTTGAACCTATAAGACCATATATAACTGCCTAGGCGGCCGCTAACGTCTATTCCGCGCAAGTCCTCCAATTTCTTATTTATCTCCACGGTAACCTGCTTCCAAACACCTACGCGAGCAAGGTGGCCTCTTGTTAGAACAGTGTCGATCCGGACTCTAGGGCTCACTAATTTTCTTAAAGGTTTATTCTTGTATCCTTGTATATATTCTTTATGACGGTTTACATCTCTAATGACGATCTTATCTATCTATGTATCTAGAATTAATTTCAGTTTACCCCCATAAATTTTACAACTAAAATCAGTTCACCTCTTAAACTTTTATTTTAATCAGTTCACCCTCTATATTTTCAAAATGACATTAAAAAGGACAAAGTTCAGATTTTTATATGGATTATATCAATAATTATGCTACGAGACCTAATTTTAAAACTTTAGTGTTGTTGTAAAATTATTAGGAATTTTATTTTGGTCTTGCATATATGATTTAAAGCATTATTTGATAGTTTTTTATTGGATTTTAACTAAGAAAATCTGAATTTTATCATTCTTTGATGTTATTTGAAAATATATGTGGTGAACTGATTAAAATAAAAATTTAAGAAGTAAGCTGATTTCAAGTGTAAAATTTAGGTGTATACTGAAATTAATTCATGTATCTATGTTTTGTAGGCAGGCCCGGCCTTAAAGCAATGGTGCAGCTGTGCAAGCAATTGTTGATCACCCTTTTATCAAAAGAAAAAGAATTGTGCTCTTGTTGTGACTGAAGTCCATTCACTAGTTAAATGGAATCATGGACGACTTGTGACCATTGTGCAAGCTGTCACTGAAAATGACCACACGTAAAATCATAGAACTAATGGAACCTCATCATTATTATACAGATTTGCACCTTCATTGGTACTATAGATCAGGTTACAACGCTCCTTAAAAACTATGATTGATCGAAGTTATAAACATAAATAAGCGAAACATATATGCATATAAGAAATGGCCGATCAAGACCCACCATGCTTCTTTGATGAATCCCAAAAGAGCATGAAAATCAAGGATTATGTGGAGCAAGAGTACCATAACTTAATGGGGCAGAAGCACGTCGACCCCGATGTTCAAGCTTCTTCTCTCTTGAATAGTAAGTTTTACAAGGAATGTAAAGCATGGTCTTCGAATTCTCGTGGGGACAGTACCTAGGCTTAGAGAAGAACCAAGCACATTCATCCTTTGATCTTTGATCTTTAAGGTCCCAGATGCAATTGTTCTTGATAAAAAGAACCCCTTTCTTGATCAGTTTTCTGCACTCCGGTCCGACTTGGGTGAAATAGTTGTTTGTTAATGACAAGTTCGACAAGGTGGGAATCTTGCATAGCAACTCAGGCACTGCTCCATACAACAGGTTGTAGTCGAAGGCCAGAATATCCATCTTGGCCAAGCAAGCAAACGATTGAGGAATCGGGCCTGTTAAGAAGTTGTTGCTCGCATCGAACAAGGTTGCGTGGTCAAGTTTTCCAATTTCCATCGGCAAACACCCTGTTAAGCAAATTATTAGATACCGATCGACGTTAACAAAACAAATATGTATATACAGATAAGGTCGTACGTTGCTAAGTTGCTAACTACAAGTCATATCTGCAGTCTGCTACTACATATACTGTATAGTCTAGCAAGTATATGTTGAACATACATATCCATGCTATAAAATTTAGGATTGTAAGTAATGCGTTTAATATTTTGTTAAGAAGATGACATATATTAACATCAAGGAGAATACCCGAGAGTTGGTTGTTGAGGAAGAGGACCTCATAAAGCGTTTTTGAAGCTTGGCTAATGGTTTTTGGGATTGGACCCCAGAATTTGTTGTTCGCAAAAGTGAGATAATGTGCTGGTGTGTTTCCTATAGCATCAGGAATCCGCTCATTGAAATTGTTGTTGTTGAGGAAGAGCACATCAACTTGGAGAGAGAACACCCTCGGGTCAACTGAACCCTGGTAACCGTTGAATCGGAGATCCAAGAATGTCAAGTTTGTGGCACTAAGAACATCAGTTGGGAACTTCCCTTTAAGGTCGTTGTTGCTGAGATCGAGCTCGTAGAAGTATGGAAGTTGAGATGTGGTCGGGACTATCACAGACGTGAAGTTGTTGGAGTTGGCATGGAAAAACACCAAGTCCTCTAACTTGTCTAGGAAACCGTTAAGGGGTAGCTGCCTATCTTTGCCGCCGCACACTTTGCCAGCCAACCTTTTGCCGTTGAAGTCAACTCCGGCGACTGCCAGTTGTTTATAGACAGGGTGTTCTGCACAGGTGAAGCCCATGTAGGTGCATGGATTATCGCCTGTCCATGTTCCTGTGATGTTGTAAGGGTCACCGTCCTCCCCGATCAGTTTCTTGAACTTCTGTATTACTCGACGAGCAAGTTCAAGTCGGCTTAATATCGGAGCGGGTGATGGTGGAGGCGGAGGCGGAGGGGGTAGTGGTGGCGGTGGAGGTGGTGGTGAAGGAGATGGCGGTGGCGGTGGTGGAGGAGATGGAGGCGGCGGTGGTGGAGGAGATGGCGGCGGCGGTGGTGGAGGAGATGGCGGTGGTAGGCAAGGAGGAGGTGGAGGGGGAGGGCAAGGAGGAGGTGGAGGAGGAGGGCAGTCTTCGTATTCGGGGGCGGGAGCAGGAGCAGGAGGGCTGTAGCTGCCGCCACCGCCACCAATGATGATTTCCAAGGCTTCTCTTCCAGCTCCTTCAACTACATCATGTTGCAAACACAAATGTAGCACAAGTAGTGAAAGCAAAACTGAAGCAAAGGAAGAAGGTTTGGTTCCCATTTTTGCTTAGACACACATGGATTGCTAATAATGTCACATATATAAGAGAGACCAAGCGTAGACTTGAGAAGAAGAATGGTCGAGGTTCACGAAAGAACAGCAAGATTTGTCAAAACATGGGGTTGGTTGAGAGTTGAGAGTTGAGCTGAGCTCTCATTATCAGACGGAGAGATAATTTGTTAACACACCATTGTTTGTCTCTTTGACTCACCTGCCCTATATTTTTTGCATTAAGTAGTTTGGCCCCAGTCACCTTGATTAGACTCGATCGAGCTACTTGCGCCTAGGCGGCCTAGGTAATGATGTGCGTCGCCAAATAAAATAGCCGTAATATACCTTTCAATGAAATTAAACCTTTTAAGGTGTCATAAATTTTAACGGTCCAAACAGCATCCCACCAATTTAATAAGTCGATAAAATATAAATAAGAAACTTGATTTACATTTAGAAAAAAAAAAAACAAGACATTTTGTATAAAAAAACTTTCGAGTAACACAATAGACTTTAAAATAATTGAGGTGAAAATCATTTATTCTCGAAATACATTTATTCGTCTAAAATTTGGGACAATTGATAACTCAAATTAACAAATTCTAGAAAGAATTTTAATAAAATTAAACAACACTAACTTTACCGGAGTTCTGGAGATTACAAATAAGGAAATAGGATTTCTAATGAAAATCGAGAAATTGTTTAACAAAACTTGAATAACACCACCCTGCCATATCCTCCGCTATCTCGTACCAGTGCATAGTACATGCAGACACACTGATGTAGGGTGTCTCGATTAGTTTTGAAAACATTCATTGGCAGCCCAATGTAAAACCAATTGACGCAGTAGAAGTATGGAGGGTTTACCAACAATTAACCCGGAATGTAACAAAGGAATCTCAAGTGAAGAATTATAAAGATAAACTCTGGAGTCCACCATAAAATATGAGAAAACTCTTGTTTGATTGAATAATAATAATATGGATCATCTACACACGTTTAAGGATGCTTAAATATTGATAAAACAAACCATATGACAACTAACAACCAAACCTAAAAGCCCAAGGAATAAAACAAATCCAAAACAAACTAGAAAACATAAATTCTGAATATATATAAAAATGTTGTTTTGAGGCCCTAAACGAACTCGAAAACCCGAAAAAACTCACACATAGTGGCAAAGCGACGAGTTTAACTCCTTGCGTCGTTTCCTTCTCGGAAATGTATCACAATAGTCAATTGGACTCCAAATGCCAAATTTACAACTCACCAAACTGCAACTTTATTTATGGTTCTCCCGTTAATCGTCATATTTGCAACAAACTAAATTTTGCCTTGTTATAATCAATCAGCCCCTCAATCTTTTCTGTCATACTCTCTACATCACCAATTTAAAAGAATGAATGACAAACTTTAGTAAATATATTGATTCGAGAATTGGTGCATAGATTCTCAATAAGGCGCGTCAAAACCAAATAGTACCTGATAGCCGGTCTTATAGCCACTACACAACCTTACCTCAAATCCATATAAAACATGTGAGCGTAGTGGGAACGTCTACTACCAAGCTACACACACGTTTCGAATCCGTCATTAAGATCGAAAACTCGCACAACCTGTGTAACTAATCCTTCTAGAGGTTTGGGGGATCGAACCCAAAGACGTTAGTACCACCCCTTGCTCTCAAGTCATTATAATCTCTCACGGTTTGGCTAATACAAAAATGCATTTAAAATAAACAAACCACAACATGCACAATTTTATAAATGAAAATTGAAAGCTCTGATCGAGATAAATAAAGAATTCCTACTTGGATTCCAATGCTTTCCCTCGCCCTTTACGAGTCACGAACTTTTCATTTCCATTCCTCGAGTATCTAGAGTCCCTGGAGTTTGACATATAGTCGTTAACATACTATCTATATATTTATGCAATCACGACAATTAATAAATCGTCTAATTGACATTATTTACGTTGACCACATACTTGACCAACCATTACCATGTCACAACTAATCCAAATATCCATTAATCAATTATACGATTAGTTCCAATCATGGAATACTAATCAACAAGGCAATATCAACCAATATGCACATATACTTTCAATTTTTTGCTTACAATTTCCACCGCATAGTATTTTAGTAAATTAGTAAATTACTATGTACACCCATATATTTATTATGGGCATCCAACATCTACATCAATTTCATCTGATCAATACAGTGCATTCTTAACAAAGTCCCCTGACCAAGTTTCTGATCATGACCTCATACTACAATATTAACACTTCCAAAACCACATATACTTGTGCGGGTTCATAAGATAAATTTTTCTGTCAACTCTACTTATCAAGGAATCAACCTGAGCTCTTCCCTTCTCAACCAAACAGATTTAATTTATTCCAAGATCACTATACGTGGTAGCTTTACAACATAAAACCAATATCAATTCATTTTGTACTTAATCAACATCCAACTTGTAGAATTCTAGTAATTACCAGAATTTCCAAATAGCCAAGTAGTCTCTGCATCTTAATGAAACCATTTACAGTAGCATAGTTTCACTACACAACCATTATAATTCCATAATAAAGTCCAAAATCAATCTTTGCTACCAACTACTAGCTTGCTAGCAGTAAACATGATTTCATCAATTTCCAAAACTAAATTTACTGGAGGGCTCCCATTTCACAGTTCAATTACAAAGAACTGAAACCAACGTCACAATACAAAACTTCAACCACGTAGCACCATTTATACTTTGACATATCAAAACCATAATCCAAATACTGTGACTGGAATTGAAGAATTCCAACTCCAAATTACCTTAATCATATACAGAAGCCCATAATGCAGAAACTCCTCTATGTCGAACTTTGTAAAACTCTCTCCTAGCTTCGATTACTTCATTCGACTTGTAACTCAGTCCCTAAGCAGCTTCAAAACTCAGCTCGAATGCAAGGAAGGAGAGAGCAGGCCACGAGAAACCACGAACTTGGTCGACATCGACGAACACGGCGGAGACAAAATGAACCCAGAAATGTAAATCGATCAAAACTTAATCGAAGTGAAAAACCAATTATATAGACTTGTACAGCACGAAGAGTAAAAGAATATCGATACCAAGAGGAGATCAAACGGTGGTCGGAGACGCTGGAGGAGACTGCGAAGTCGTCGATGGAAACCCAGAACTATTAAGGCTTCAAGCCTTCGATTCTCTCTTCTCTGGCGGTGATTGAACAAGCTACCACCACCAGCACGTCTGCGATGGCGAGAAGAAAAAAACCATGCCGGTGCTCCGGCTGGGGCTGAGCTGACGGCGGAGATCGCCTCCGGTCGTCGACGAGTCGGGGAGGAGCAGAGGAACGAGTTATCGAGCCGAGGTCTGGGCTTCTTAGTCTCAATCTAATGTCATTCCATTATATATCCAGTCTCACAAGTTTAAATCCAAAGGCCGTAGTTGAATAGTGAGATCTCAACGGCTCAGATTACACAAAATAAATATTCAGATTTTCCCATAAATCCTTAATAATTCAACACTTTGGAAAAGTGTATAAAATAGCTTGTGAATCTAAGTAATTCACATCAAATTCTCACATACTCGTCGTGACATAACACTAAGCTCTTATACCAAGGACTTCACCTTGTACAAAGTTCTATAAAATATTTCCGAGAATTCACATAAATAATTATTGAGATTGTAAAATAATTCAAAGATCGTATGTAACTCGTCAATTTTTCCGGGGCTCAGATAAACGATCAAATACGAAATCCTAGTCAATTATAGGAATTAAATATGGAGATCAAGATCAAGATGAAGCAGAGAAAGACAGCAAGACTGGTTTAACTCTCGGGTTTGAAGTCACTGACGTTGATTGGAGTTATTATCAAATGTTTAGAAGGGAGAGTGTTCTAACAACATCCTCAGTACTAATCACTGGATTCAGAAACTTTATGCAGACAATGGATTAATGTGTGATCATAATTAAGAAAAAAAATTAGATAAAGAAGACTTGAAGTTTCAAGAGTGGGTGCTAAGACAGAGATTGATAGAAGAGGACGTTGGGCACTTTTGCACAAAATGACATCAATTATTTGGGTGTATTCACTCATTACACTGTTGTATAGGGGCAAACATGATCCGTAAATCACCAATGTACCGATACTATCTCAAGTTAACCACTTTTAAGGTATTGGGTTTTAATCTCAAAAGACGTCGGTACAATTGACTATTATACATCAACTTATAAGTTGTATATTATTTGTCACATTTCAGATGTGAGATTTCTCTTCTTCAACGCTCACATTCACGTGCAACCTAATCTTTAGGCTTGCATATGTAATTCGGTCGGTCCAATTTCCACATCGAAAATCGATATATGTGATTAGTGGTTTAATCCAATTCCCATTTTGGAAATCGGCACTACAGTTCAATGCCCACTGCATACACTTGGTATGGAATTCAATGAACCCAAATTTGGGTCAATATGCTTGGAGAATCCCCATATGGCTAGGAGAAGTAATTGAAGTGGAACCCGCTCTGATACCATATTGCACAGGGACAATCGTGTCCCGTGAATCACCAATGTACCAATACTCTTCCAACTTAACTATCTTTAAGGTGTTGGGTTTTAATCTCAAAATGTCTTGATACAATTGTGTATTATTCATCCACTTATAAGTTGTATATTATGTGTCACATTTCAGATGTTGGATCTCTCATCTTCAACATAAACACGACGAGAACTCTGGGCCTTGGCTTCCACATGAGTAAACAACAATTATCTTGACTTGCAAGTCTTTGCTACATATATAATGCTATTTGGTTTTTTCATAAGTGCATTGATCCATTTGATCTAGTGATGGTTTTGAGTTTTGGAAGCCAAAGATTGGACAATAGAGACGAGGTTTGATAGAAATAAAATCATTATAACTCAAACATAAAAATTATCACAAAACCAGAGGACTTCAGTTCTTCGAAACTTCGAAGTAAGTTATCAGGATGGAGCCCTATATCATACACTAACATAAAGATTTAATTTTTATTTCATGGGGCATTAGTTATGTAGCAACATAGTACTCAAATTCTCGATTTATGCATCTGAGTGCTACATTCCGAATATACATATTCAGAAAATTAAAAACACAATGACAAATTAGAAAAAAAAAACCTGGGTATCCAATATTATAGAGAAGTAAATTAACTTACACTACAAAAAACTTTAGCAAATTTTTTAAAGTGTTAATCTGATTAATTGTACTAGTGCAACTGTCACGACCCCAAAATTTCGAGCATGAAACTCAAATTTCAAATTCATGAAAACTCTAAAACAATCTCAATAAATCGAAATCATTTTAATGTTAAAGCGGATCATTGCTGAGTTCATAGAACAACTCAGTCAAAATGATTATTACAAGCCAAATTTATAATTCAACATTATAACAAATAGAATGTAAAAATCCTCACACAAATCCTCACATAAATCCACACAAATCCTCACCACAAGATAGGATAAAAGCGATTTCGAGTCCTCAGAGTGGTCCGTCGATTTATGCTAATCTCCACCTGCGAAATTATCCCCTACACCATCGAATAGGTGCACCGGGATTGTAAACACAAATTCGGTAAGCTTTGCAGCTCGTATGAGTAAAACGACAAATACATCTCGCATAAAAATATATACGAAAATCCACAAAACATCAATTACAAATGCACTCATGTCTCATTAGACAACCCATCTGGTTGTCTAATAATGTGAAAATATATATACTCATGAGAAGTTGAGTAACCCCTCTGTTTACCCAAATGCATTTATAATATGGGTACTCATGAGCGCTGGTACACCTCGGTTACCCCTCATATAGTACACCGCCGACATTGGACAACCACCTGTTATCCAATATCAAAAATATGGGTACTCATAAGCCGATAAGGCGATAACCAATCTGTTACCTCTTATGTAGTACCCCGGCAGACAGACTGGAGCTCTAACTGTATCGTAACTTTCGCCTGGCCAAATGCTAGGTTCTGACATGCCAACACGTCTGAAGACTGGTCCGAAGACAGAAAAACACGTCCGAAGACAAAAACACGTCCGAAGACAACAACATGTCCGAAAACATAAATACGTCCGAAGACAAAAACGATTTAACAAACTCCATGTTAAACCACATTCAATAAACATCACATCATATTGAACAAAGTCGAATCAACATGCTCAATATATAAATCTCAACATCAAAATAAACTTATTCACAACGAAAATTACGATAGTATATAATATAACAAACCATATATATGTACCTATTTACCATTTATACACATATACAATCCATTATATCAAATACATATCATAGTTCATTAGTTAAACTGTAGCATATTCTTGAATCACCGCAAAGGTAGATTCGTCATTGTGAGATTTTACTCACCTTAAAATCTTGAGCGAAATTTCCACGATTCTGAATGTAAATCTTTTATTTGAAGTATCGATCACCTTGAATAGATAATAAAATAAATTAGAATCGTTACGTAAAACCTTAAATTCCAAAACAGTAATAATATATTTACTGGTCAGCAATTTTTGTTTTTACGAAATTACTGTTCACGTATTACTATTCACGTATTAATGTACAAATACATATTAATTACGTATTTCTGTACATGTACATACTATTTACGTATTTTCTGTACGTATGCATACTATTCAATCGTAAATATTGTCTCAGTAAATAATAATTACGATTTACCCTTCCGAAACTTTTTATATTTACTGTACGTAATTTACATTTACAATTACCGTACACAAAAGAAATTTACATTTACTGTTTGTAAATTACTTTTTACAATCACCGTACGTAAAAATAAATGTTTACAAACTTTCTGTTTTTGAAATCATTGTTCACGCGCCGCCGCATGTGGCGGCGCGTGGGTACACGCGCCACCTCCGGCGACCGCGCGTGGTGCTCACACGCCACTCAAAGTGGCAGCGCGTTGGGCCCACACGCTGATTCTATGACCGGCGCGTTGCACGCCACCGCCGCCCCAAAACCCTTTCTCTCCTCCTCCTCTACCCTCCTACGATCTCAGACCGCCTCTAGGCTACCTCCATGCCCTTCACGCGCCGCCTAAGGCGGCGGTATCTCCCCCCCTCCTCTTCCGCTCCTCCTCCTCCGATCCACCCTCAAAACGCCACAAATCCACACACAAAGCACAACCACCAACAAATCAAGCAAATCCTTACCCTAATCGTGCCTTGGATGCACCGGAGATTCGCCGGGGATGCGCCTAGGACGGAGGCAGTTTCTTGTGGAGATCTGGCGTGGCGTGGGACGGCGTGTCGAGCTCGGCGTCGACTGCGGAGGGTCGCGCGGTGCTTTTGAGCGTGGCGGTGAGAGACACAGATGGCCGGTGAAGGAGATCGCTGGCGAGGACAGTGAGGGAGGGAGAGAGCTCGAGGAGGAAGAGAGAGAAGAGAAAAAAGGGGAAAGGGAGGCGCGGGGTGAGGGTTTCCAGAAATGGAAACCCTAGCTCCATTAATTACCTTTTTATACTCGTTTCCAAAATCGGAAACTACTTCCATTGTTAATATCTTTCACGTACGACGTCCGATTAGAACGCGTGACATGTCCACGAACTCGTGTTGACGAGCTCTACAACTTTCGTGAAGGAAGTTTTCACAAACGTGCGACGGAGTAAAAATCGATTCTCAAGTTGCGGAAACGTAACGTTTTTCTAAATAAAAGTTCCGATAACGTTTCCGTTTTCGATTTACAACGTCGCAAGCAACCAAATATTGTTTAATGAATTTCACAAACTTTATAAAATTTAAACAATCCAATAAATTATTCTGAAAAATCGGGTATTACAGCAACAATGATTCTCTAAAAACATTTTTTACAAAGTAGTACGTACTAATGAATTCCAAGTCACTGGCCTGGTAAATCTAGCTATTAACTTGGAAAATATTTTATGTGAGAATCTTATAGACAATATATATTGTCAAACGTACAAGTTAAGTACTATATCTCTCAGAAACCCTAGCCGCGCTAGTTTCTCCCTAAGAAGGAACCCATCCCCCTCTTTCTCTTTCTCGTCCAGTGGTAGCCATCGCTAGCATGGGTTCTGTCTTTGCTGATGATGGGTTGATGTCATACGGGATGCCCCTGCTCTTCCCTTTGTTTTGGTAGGTCAAGTCAAATCTCGGGTTTCAATTTGCCTAGTTTCCTTCTCGGCATTGTGGTTCCAATGCTTTGTGGTGATCGACTTTATGGCAGGTGGCGTTGTTGTGCTTGCATCTTGGAGCCTCCTGGCTATCTGTGCGTGGTTCATGTCAAAGACGTCAATTTGGGGTAGCATGATGGTGGTGGGATGGTGGTTGGTGGTGTTTACGCAGGGCGGCGGGTCGCTGTTTGGTGGGGCTGCTGATTTGGGTTGGGCCGGCTTTGGCTATGGGCTTTCTCTTGCATTTGGCCTTGTGGATTTTGTTGCTTTTTAGTTTTTTAGCTAGGTCTACTATTGGGTTTAGGGCATTTGTTTTAGCTTAGGGCATTAGCCTCTAATTAAGATTTTTAGTGTCCTTAGGGTAGCCCCCTCTACGTAGGGTCGTCCTAGTAGTGGCAAATAAAGTTGTTAAGGTTTTTCCTGCCATGTCTTGGTTATATGCATGGTTTGAGCAATTTTTGTGGCTTACAACTTAGAGATTTCCTTAGTTTAGGGTTTCCTTGGTTTATAGGGTTTTACATAGTTCACTTCTATCGTAGATCGTGAGGACGTTCTATATTCAAGTTGTATTCCTACTTGAGGTTATTAATATATATGACGCTATCTTATTTCTTTAAAAAAAAACTTGGAAATTTTTTATCTTGCACGTGTGTTTGGTGTATTTGGTAATGATAAACTTGAGAATATCTATCGCACGGCTACATCTATGTGGAACATAAATACATAAATCATAATCAATAGGTAGGCAGATATCCAACACACAAGTGCACTATCTCAAAAGTATGGAAACGAAATAATGTACATATAATAGAGAAGAAAACAAAACCAAAAAAATTATAAGTTAAAATTGGAAGTATTGCCAAAGGTTACATAATTGAGAACCACAACGAACAAATACGATTCCCCTCACTCCGATGAAGGCACAGATTGGAAGGATCCCGCCAAAGCATCTATCAAATCTGCGCCAATCTGATTTTTCATGAGTGAAATTTAGACCGTAATACTTGCTCATGAATTACCATATAGGTAGTGTGAAAAGTGTTGGCAAATTAAAATATCAATGTAGCTATATTAATAATCGTACGTACTTTGATGACAGTTGGACAAATGCAAATCGATCCAAGACTTAGAATATATAAAAACTGCAAAATAAATAAAATAAAGATCCAATGTACATATAATGTATTCATGATGATCGATCAAAAACCTACCAGTGTGTTTGTGTAGTGGCAGTCATCGTCACTTTAACAACCTCATTGTAGAGGTTTGAACTTTGAAGTTTTATGCACTATGAGAAGTTCATTTCTCAAACTCTCTTTTCACTAATTAATTTTGCAAAACTTTGGACAAGTTTAAAATTTCGAAATAGCGAATAATTATCAAATATAAACATAATAACGAAAAATGTGCTTCTAAATGTACTTAGAAAATTTCTAACTAAACCTAACAAACTTTTTGCACCCACTCAATTACTAACTACACCCAGCGGCTTTCTAATAACACCCATTTGTTAGTTTTAAATCATACCCGCCTCCCTCTTGTATCAAATGCAGAAAAAAAAAATACCCAACATTGATGATACATAAGCAATGTTTTGCTTTGATTTAAATGTAGTCGGGCAAAAATATCACATTGCACAAAAGTGTAAAATATCACCCAACGTAATTTCACTCTTATCATCTAATAGACTAGAGTATAATTATTTCGAGTTCGAGCTATTTAAGACAAAATATGTCTCTTAGTTACAATCACTTGTTACAATGGAACACTCTTTGATTCCACTTATAAAGAAACTGATATGAGTTTGTATGTTTTTGTAGCTACACCTGAATTATGATGGGTTGCTTATGTACCCTAGAGGGATCAAGTCATTCATAGTTTAAGATCCAATGAGTGAATGACTCAATGGATGACTTTGATTTTGAATTTGGAATAGCGTTTATATGCGGTTGCATCTAGATTATTTGACTTTAAATTGCCTACATAGTACATACCTTGTGGGATCAAACCATATGTAGTTCCGGGATTTTGGGATTCTAATGGGTGGGTGACCCATTTACTTGGAATTAGTGTTTGAGGCATTTGTGAGGGTTTAAAGCCCTCAAGCATTTCTGGAATGTTTTGATTTTTCTTGTGCTTGATGAATTTGACTAGCAGCGTCAGGGATTTGATTTGAGATATGTGATTGCATCTAATGGGTCGCTAGATTGCTAATGTATCCCTTTTGAGAGATCAAATCGACCGTAGTTCATAACAGAATTTTGTGTCGTTATATTTTGACACATTTATTTATTTATTTAGGTCTCGCTCCTTTTTGTTGCAAAATCTAACTTCGAGTAACCGATGTGAACACACATGTCTTTGAACTAAAATATAAGATGCGCTTCTTGACTTTGGTCCGCACTCGAATAAATCTGAATACGGCTTAGAATTTTGACGAATGGCCCATTTTATAAGCATGTGCTTGCCGTAAGTGATTTAACAGCTCAAACTGATGAAGGCCCAATAACATTTTTTTTTCTTCCTCCTCTCTTTTTTTTTGGTTAAAGCTGAAAATTCAAAGACAAGAAAAGGGGCAAACGCCCAAACAGAGGTTCAGCCATAAGCTGTAGCCCATTACAAATAACCAGTAAGCATTATTGTCCAATTCTCAGCTCAACAGATGAGAGAGGAAGCAGGACAAGCAACGCACAAAAAGAGGAGCATATGCTCCGACACAAAAAAAATCAGTGAGGACAGGGGAGTCCATCGTTTCTCAGTACCATTGTTAGAGACGGTGGGGGAGTCTCCGACCAGCAGCGAAGACCCACCGTCCGAAAACCAAGCTTGGCTGCCTCATGTGCAGCGTGATTAGCTTCTCGGGGAATCCATTCCCAATCAATCCGATCAAAAAACCGGCACCTCCAGGTAATTTCTTCCATGATGATTGATGTTTTCCAATTAATACAAGTGCGATTTGTCTGCAACTCAGATATAACATTCTGAGAATCAGAGCGGAATCTCACTGATTTATAGCCTCTTTGTAAGGCAAGATCCACACCAGTCAAGACAGCACGGGCTTCAGCAATCTCAGCGTTCTCTGCCTTCAAAACAACAGCTAAACCCCCCAAATGATGACCCAAATGATCAAATATCACAACCCCAACACCACCTTTCAATTCATCTACCCAACAAGCATCAGTACACACCACAACTGTACCAGGGAGGGTTGGAGATTCAGAGAAAGTAATCATAGATGCAGGGATATGAATTTTGGTACTCAGAAACTCAAAGGCAGCATATGAGCTAAGAGAAATCACAAGTTCAGGGGAACATGGAGTGGCCCTGTAGACAAAACGGCACCTAGCTTTCCATATAAACCAACAAATGAAGCTGATCATGGTAAGAGCCCAATCACGATCCTCCTTACTCTTATATGATTGATAGTTATGTAATAACCAACAATCAAATGTAGTAATGGCTTGCATATTGATCTTCATACCCAATGGGGAACCAAACCACACTAACTTGACCCACGGACATAATAAAAGAGCATGTTCAATTGATTCATCTTCACCACCACACACAGGGCACTTGGGGTTGGATTTCATTTTGATTGATAGGTTGAGAAAAGTAGGGGTAGCACAGTTGATAGCCCTCCAGAGAAAATGTCTAATCTTTGGGAGAGTGGGCATTTTCCAAATAGTCTTCCATGTTGCTTTGTTGATGATGTGAGAGGAATGACTCTTATTAGCATCATAAGTATTGGAAATAAGATGGAGATGATGATAGGCACTCTTAACAGTGAAGGCACCATTCTTAGTAAGTGGCCAAATGAATTTGTCTCTGCCAACCCCTCTCCCAATAGGAATATGAAGAATACGATTTTTCAGCTCCGGTTGTAGGTACTCAGTAATCTCATCCAACCTCCAAGATCGATTACCCCAATTAATCAAATCATTAACAAGTAAGGGAACTTCTGAAGGAATTGGTCCAATAGGTAGAACATGAGACACTCCCCCGGTGGAGGACATAAGAGGAATCCACCTATCTCTCCATATATTAACAGAAGAGCCATTAATAATCTGCCAATGACCATTATTAGCCACAAAATCTCTTGCCTCAATCAAACTCGACCATCCCCATGAAGCACGATATCCTTTCTTGGCCTATAAAAAAGAGCACTTCGGAAAATATCTAGCCTTCATAACTTGAGCCCATAGAGAGTCAGGTTCGGTGATGAGTCTCCAAGCCTGCTTAGCCACTAGAGCTAGGTTAAATTGATGAAGGTCTCTAAAACCCAACCCCCCTTTTTCCTTAGACATACACAAGTATTGCCAGCTCTTCCAATGAATACTCTTGTCACAGCCACTCTTCCCCCACCAGAATTTCCCAAAAATAGAGTTCATATCGTCACAAATACCTTTGGGAAATCTAAAACATGACATGGGATATGTAAGAACAGCCAGAGCCACTGATTTAATCAGTATTTCCTTCCCTGCATGAGATAGTATTTTTTGTTTCCACCCTTCAATCTTCCCCCTCAGTCGATCTTTAATATAAGCCAAAGCACCATTTTTGGATCTAGCCCATATAGTAGGTAATCCCAAATAAATTCCAGGAGAAGAAGTACCACTAATACCAAGAATAAGACACATTAATCTCCTCATTTGAACAGGGGTGTTGAGTGTAAAATAGATGCTAGACTTCTCCACACTAATCACTTGACCAGAAGCTCTACAGTACTCTACAAATAACTTTGAGAGCCTGGTACAATTCAGCAGAGTAACTTTCATGAAAAACAAGGAATCATCAGCAAAAAAGAGATGGGATAAAGGAGGACAAGTGGGGGTGAGTTTTACACCAATAATGAGTTTCTCCCTCACAGCTTTAGTAAGTCTGAGGGAAAGAACCTCACTAATCAACAAGAAAAGGTAGGGGGAGAGTGGATCTCCCTGCCTAAGCCCTCGGCTAGGAAAGAAAAACTTGCCAGGATATCCATTTAGCACAATAGAGAACGAGACTGTAGTAATACAAGCCATAATGAGAGCAATCCACTCACAAGAGAAACCAAAACGGACCAATACAGCTTCAAGAAAATCCCACTCCACCCTATCATACGCCTTATTCATGTCAAGCTTCAACCCCATCTCCTGTTTATCACCATCGCTTCTCATTCTCAAGTAATGAAACCCCTCATGTGCCAACAAAATATTGTCTTGTATCAATCTTTCAGGAACAAAAGCATTTTGGTGTGGGGAAATAATCTGAGATAAATATGGCTTTAATCTGTTGGACAAGAGCTTGGAGAGAATTTTGTAAGAGTTGTTACACAAATTGATAGGCCGGAAGTGAGTAGTCCTTTCCGGATTTTCAATCTTCGGGATGAGCACAATTTGAGTCTGGTTAATATCTTGGAGAGAAACACGACCAGCAGTAAAATCCCTAGAAGTACTACAAACAATTTCTTTAACTATCTCCCAATACTTGTGATAAAAAATACCTGGGAAGCCATCCGGTCCTGGAGCCTTGAGTGCTCCAAGCTGAAAAGCAGCCAGCTTCACCTCCTCAAGGGTAACAGATCGACAAAGATCAAGATTCATCTCTGGGGTAACAATCGGAGACACTCCAGATTGGGAATCCCCCCAATCCCTACTACCCCCACTAGTAAAAATCAACTGAAATTGCTGCTCAAACTCACCTCTGATCTGACCATCCCCAACTAGCCAATTATCAACATCATTCTGGATCTTAATAATACGATTTCGTTGCCGACGATGAAGAGTAGAAAGGTGAAAGAATCTAGTATTTGAGTCTCCAGTTTTCAGCCATTTAACTCTAGATCGTTGGTGCCAGTACTTCTCCTCTTTTGCCCATAAAGTACTCAGCTTTTCCGAAATAGCCCCTTGCTCACCAGTACTATCAAACGGATCAGTAGTCTGTAAATCATCCAACTGGGTCATACATCTCCGAATATCAGATTTGTTATAGTTGGGAAATAAGGTTTTGCTCCAAGCCCGTAGACCATAACTACACAATCTTAAATTAACAACCCATTGATAAATGCCAGGGTAGGTAGTAATAGGCTTCCAACACTTCTTTACAATATCCTTGGGCTCCTCTTCATCAGCCCAACTGGCTTCAAACTTGAATGACTGTTTTCTTCTAATAGAAAGTGCCTCCATAGACAAGAGGATGGGATTATGGTCTGACCCAATCCTGGCCAAATGAGTTAGAAAAGAGCTCGGCCAGTTCATCATCCACTCCTCATTAAGTAAAGCTCGATCAAGCCTTTCTTGCAAAACGACCACACCACCCTCTTGTTGTGTTTTTGGCTCGTTGATGCATGTTGGAGTTAGGATTCAGTAATCAAATCCAGGTTTAGAAAGGAAATAAGTTAGCACAGCTTTTCTATATGTTTTAGGAGAGTATATCTTCCATTATTCTATTAGGATTTGTGTTAGGTTTAGTAATCCTAGTCCATATTGTATTAAGCAGCCCCTATTGATATAAATAGGGCTGCAGGGAGGTTTTTAGACAGAGAGACAGAAATCCTAAAGGGAGAGCTAAGGGTGATAGAGAGATAGGAGCTAGACAGGGAGGGGTTAAGGTCTGCAATAAGTACTTGTACCTAAATTCTTCAGTACTAGTAAATCTCTCAAGAGAGATCACAGTGGAGGTAGGCTTCAGCTGAACCACTATAACTTTGGTGTGTTTCTGTTTACTCTTCTTTGCTTATATCGCAAATAACTATTAAGATCTAAAGGCGCTTATAACAACACCTCTTTCCTACTCCATGTATAACGGGAACCCTTGTAACCAATATCAAGCAAAGCATTACCATTCATAAATCTTCTAAGAAAGTTATGTCTACCATGAACCCATACATTTCCGCCCTCCCGCTCATAGGAGGCTGCAATTTTATTCAAGTCACCAATCACACACCAAGCAATGGATTCATCATGATCCATAATAGACCAGGTATCCCAGAAGACCTCTTTATCACCAGCATATGGTGGCCCATAAAACCAGGTCATCCTAACCTTTTTTGTACCACCAGGAAGAGTCACCATAGAGTCAATAAAAAACTTTGAGAAATCAACAATGTCAACCTTATAATTCGGTCTCCACCACAAACTTAAACCCCCAGCAGTACCCACCGGAGGAACAATAAAATACTCACTAAAACCCATCTTATTACGAGTAGAATGGACATATTCATCTTTGTTGTGTGTCTCCGAGAGAAAAATGATACCCGGGTCATGTGTACCAATCATGTCTCGGAGAGCTTGAATTGTCAAGTCTGGTCCGAGTCCTTGACAGTTCCAGGAGAGAAAACTCATCGAGTGGATGCGGCTGTAGATGGCCAGCCGCCACGACCATAAGGGGTGGTTACTTCCCTCGTATCTTCATCTCCAACAAAAGTAGAATTATCACAATCAGTAACAGACCTACCTCTACCATGGCCAGTGCTCTTCCTCCCCCTGCCTCTACCACCAGTACTTTTCGATAGTCGCAGACCCGGAGAAAGACTAATCTTTCTTTTCTTCTTTTCTTCTCCATCCTCCCCCAAGCGTTTCTTTGGTTTCCTCTTCCTAGTAGAAGATCTAGGAGATGCAGTCAAAAGATCAGGAATGATAGAAGGAGTATCATGCTACATCCGAAGTAATACAAGGGAGAGCAGCAGTAATCACTGGAGGCGCAACTTTTTCAAGCTGTGATAAACTAGAACCGTTGATGCCTAGCCCCAGCTCCTCCACTTCTAACTCAAAATCCAACTCAGTGGGCCTGGGATAAAAAGGATTTTTATGGAAGTATTCAGAGCGAGTATCAAATACCCACGGAGGAATAACTTCCGGGTCAACCCATTTACCATCTTGTAATTTAATTCCACCGAATGCTCTAGTCAGACTCCCATTTCGATACAATGACCCATGTGCATTAGGGTCATACCAACATGGGCCTACCCGTTGGGGAGGTATAGGTCGAGGAACCACTACCGTTGTGTATCTACTGGCCCCACTATTTTGAAAATGACCAGTATCATCTCCATCAGGAGTTGAAGAGTGTGCCCTCTCACACATGTTCCCAGGTACACTCTCGCACACGCGCCGATCACCAACTTTTTCCCTGTCATTCACCTTCCGACGAAAAACTCCGAAGTTTGGAGCATAGGGATACTCCAATGGAAAACTGGATTGAGTTGAAAATGGCTTGGTTGGAGGCTCAGCAACTAAAGATCCATTGTATACTACTCCCAACTTTAATATTAGTGGATGAACACTATATCTACACCCCAACTTTAGATGGCCCAATCTACCGCACTTAAAACAGAATTTCTTAAGCTTCTCATACCTGAGATAGATCTTCATTGGAGCTGCATACCTACGTGGGAAATTAATGAACGTAGCCAGTGGACGGGAAGCATCAAAGTCCACTCTGATTCTTAAGTAGCCCCTGTTTCCAACCACAACAGGATCCTCAATATCCAATACAGAACCCAGCATGTTTCCTAACTTCCTGCCATTAGTTTCTTTCATCAACTCAGGAGGAATACCATGAGCTTGTATCCAGAAAGTCGCCCTTGCGGTATTCACCTCCTCCAAAGGCAAAGATCGAGGCCATATGCGGACTGAGAAGCATAACCCCCGAACATCCCAGGGGCTGTCATCAATAAGCTTCGCAGCCAACTTCTCAGAACCCACAGTGATCGAATAAGTGTTCTTCTTGACTCTGATAATGCGAATCTGTCCAAGAGTCTTCCACTTACCAGTCAAAGTGGCCTTGGTACCTCCCAAGCTTGGTTCCTCATCAGCAATCAATGTTCCCAATAGGCAGATACCACTCTCCAAATCCAGGAAGTCAGCGCTCTCTTCGAAACTACAAGCCATAGCTTCGATGATATCATCATCTCCATAAGGGATCTCATCAACATCTCTTGAACTAGAAGCCATAATGGCTTTAAAATGAGACAAGCTCAATAAATACTCACAACAGAGTAGGTATGATCTAACCAACTGAGAAAGAATTAACCAGTAGATCAAGTACAGCTCAAAAGAACAAGCACCACCTCCAGTAAAAACACAGAAGAAGGAACAAGGGAAAAGGATTGTGAGAACTATGGATAGAAAAGGGAAATGGGTAGTCTTTGAGATCTATGGGGTTGTGGAACGGTAAAGGAAGGCTGGGATAATAGGGGAAGGAAGAGTTTCTAGTGAGAAGGCAGAGCTTCTCTCTCTAGCTAAAGTCATTATTTTACACTAATTGTTTCCTCCTCTCTTTTACGCCAGACTTCATTCCCACATTCTTCACTTCCTCTGTTTCCTTCTTCTAAATTGAACAAAAGCCACAACCAAGACGTGATGCCGAGGTGGTGCCATTTCAGAGCATGAAATTTGGAGCCCTAACATTCAAGAGAAGAGAAGTTGCAATCTTGAATTCTAGAGTAGAACAGTACCGTGACGCCCAACACCTGTTCGTTGAAATGCCAAGGAGAACTTTTGCAGCAATTTCCACAATGATTAATTGAACCAAGCTCCACATTCCTCTCATGGCTTGAGTTGAAGTTCACAATCAAAATAGATTTGAAGTTCGAAAGTCATCTCGGGTTGGGTTTTCATCAGAACATAACTCTTCACTCATTGAAGCCTATACGGCCTTGTTGCTTCCTTATGAAGGTAAATAGGTGAAGACAACTCCCACTTTGCATTTTGGCTTTGTGCACAGCAAAATTGAAGTCTTCAGTTTGGTTCTTCTCTGTTGGATGACTCTGGGGGTTCCAATATTGATCAATGCGAGCCTAGTGAGCTTTGTGCAAAGACAACACAAATAGCTTGGGGGCAAAATTGCAGAGGCACATAAAAATGGCGAGCTTCTCCATCTTTCTTTTGCTCGGGATGCATTCCTAAAAACACCAAACTGAGGTTGTTCGTCTTATCCTCTTCAAGTGAAAGAGAATGGTCTGAGTTGTTGCCTACTTGCCTTCAATTTGTAGAGATGCAAAATGATGCCCACCACCTGTTCGACAAAATGCCCCAGAGAAACCCCTGTAGTACTTCTTTGCTGAATTTTGGTATAGGTATACACTGAGCTCTTTGCTTTTCTTCTTTATTGATTGAATTAAATTAGAGAAAAATTCACCAATGGTTCTGAACTCTTATGACATATTCAGTTTTATCTCTAACCTTTAAAATTGATCAAAATAATCTCTCAACTCCTGTTTTACCGTCAACTAGATCCATCCAACCAAATTTCGTTATTGTTTTGTTAATTTCATGACATGGATCATGTGTGGGCTCCCACAAAAAGGGGTAAATTAGACATATTACTAAGAATGAAGACTTAAACTTGTTTCCATTTAATATCTCTCTCAACGGATTCTCATTTTCTCAATTCTAAACTCATTTTGTCAACTCTAAATTTGGCAATAAGTTGATTTCGATCGAGACTAAGGGTTACAAACATCATTTGCCCATTTTATAGGGGCTCATGCATGATCCACATCATGAAATTAACGAAAAAGTGACGGAATTTGGTTAGATGGATCTAGTTGATAACAAAGCAGGAGTTGAGAGATCAATTTTAAAGGTATCAAACTGACCATATCATAAGATTTCATGGACCATTAGTGAATTTTTCTCATTAAATTACATCAAGCTTTCACCCATTTATCTCATTCAATTTGATTGAAGTTTCCTGGAATATAATAGCACCGCCAAGGATAAGAATTTTAACTTTGGTAGCACCTCTTCACAGCCTTTTTGTTTTGTTGTCTCAAGCAATTCATAATCAAGATATTTTGTTTTATGCATGTGTAGCTCAAATAGCATTCATACATATGGTCTCCGTCACCATTCATGTTTATTGTAGTCTTTTAGTTTTGCTTTGTGCCATACTTCATATTGTCAACTCCACGGCCCCTCTTTTTTATTTTGTATAGGTGACATAATCTCACAGCAGCCACAGGGCTATGTTTTAATTGTCAGGGTCATTTTATTATTTTATATGAGACTTCTGGGAGTTGGGGCAGAGGCCGAGGCCTTTGGTTTGTTGTTTGGACAATATGTGACTTGGTATTTCAGGAGAACATATCGTCTGTCGTCTGAGACATGTGTTTGGCTGTGGTGACGAAAGAACATGGCTTTGATAGAGAATTTCATTATGATCATCCTGCCCGGAATTATAATTTTCTTGTGGCATCGCTGAGAAGCTTTTGAGTATAGCGGAGTAGGAGAGGGTCTCAACCTTTTCAGTGGGCATCAAGCTTTGGATGTTCTTCGACAGGGCTTCGACTATGTTTTCTCCTTGCTCTCCTTGTTCTTTCTTCTGCGTCTTCTTTTCCGTCCTCCTTTTTTCTTTGACAGTAGAGGAAGTCTTTATTTATAGAGGTCTTGTAGCCAAGTAGTTGAGGTTGAGTTGGTCTCGGCCCTCTATAATTGATTAGAATTCATCCTTTTGAGACCCGCCCCGAAGACTTCAATTTTATTTCAACTTCCTCAAAATTTGCTTTATCTTCCGCTCCGCACAAGGCTATTGGAAGCCTACGAGTATTTAGACTCCCCAATCTTCCAACCTCCAGAAGGAACATATATTTTCTTTTCATTGTGTGGTTTTATTTTACCAAAAAAAAAATCCGGTTTCAACACTGAATTGAAATTGCTTATGAGAGATTTGATCAATCTAAACTCTAAAAGATGCTTAGATATTTGATTAAATGCTTCGACTCGTTGGATGATTTGGTTATCTCTTAATCTAAAATCTGTTAGTACAAGTACATAGAAAAGGAAGCAATCACTCAACCATAATTCTTCCTCATGGATATGAAATAAGTGTCTTCTAATTAAAGAAAGCTTTGCGGTTTTAATTCATAAATATACAAAATGAATGCATAATTGCACTCCCAACAACATCGATATTAAACCTTGAAGCAATAGAGAGATATTAAAGCCTTGAAGCAATTGAATGAACAGGTTCTGGGTTATGCTCGAACAAACACTGCATTTGCAGATTTTATTGGTTTTTTTTGTTATTATCATGTTAAACAATGAAATGTCCTTTCATACGAGGATAAAATCAGTTTTTTAATTTGTTGAGTCTAGTTAGAAATTTACCGAGTACATTTGGAAACACCCTAACAAAAAATGGTTTCCAATTGACTCAGGATTCACAGACATTTTCTGTACGTGCGTCTACTGAGGGTGATTGAGTCTATAATTAATTTGATTGTGCTGACTGCATGGTAATGATGGTAAGGTTAATTTGATCTCAAAAGGGGATTTGGATCTAATTATCTCACCTCAAACTGTGTATAATAAGATCTTAAGGACTTAGACCAGAATTGTTTTTGATATTGATTAATAAAACCGTAATGTACCTTGCCCTACTTAACAACACGTACTAACGTACAAATATGTAACCTTACTGCTTAATTTATATATATATATATATATATATAGGACCGTTCTAAAGAGGACGTCTGTAACTCCCCTAAAGCGTGGACATATTTGTTATCTCATTCATCACAGTCCGACAACGGCACCTCTCTTGCCGAACGGTGTCCAGGCCTCTACATGAAGCTTCTTCTTGATAGTAGAGTCTCCAATTAATTACTAGTTTATGATTGGCTTTCCACCGATTTGAAGTTTCAATCAAAGTTGCTGCCTAGAACCCTCAAACCTCGATTGAATTGGCTTCCATCTTCGATGAGACATCTTCTGGGATGCCTATGGTCTCAATCCGACAAGAGGAGCGCAACCGAGAAGAATGACATCCGCACTTTTTCGGGTTTGCAGACGTTCGCACCATTATATATGTGTGTGTGTGTGTGTGCAGTTCCCTTTCAGAGCGGAGTCCCGCTTTGAAATTAAAGTACAGAGTTCCTTATTTGATTAATTTTTCGGTCATTTTTTCACATCTCTACCATTCAGTAGTTAGATATAAGTATTTCTAGATCATCCATACAAAATTTCAACAAATTTGGTGATCGTTAAGGTATCAAAACATTATTAAATTTATGAACCAACCGAGTTTGTCTAATTAGAACCATTCTTGTAAATCACAATTGTGAAAGCTTAAATGATCACCAAATTAAATGACATTTTGTATAGATGATCTACACATACATACCTAACTACTAAATGATATAGATGTGAAAAATGTCCGAAAATTAGTCAAATAAAGAACTCCACACTTTAATTTCAAAGCGAGACTCTTTTCTAGAAGTGGACTATATATATATATATATATATATATATATATCATTGATCATTGATATAATTTTTGAGAGATGCAACTAGTACGTATTTCCAACAATTCTATATCATGGCCTTCGATGCCTCAGAAAGACATAAACCTTCACGTACTCTTTTCTCCGGAAAACCTAATTATATGTTCCGAAGTTTGGGATTAGGGTACGGTTCACGTTCGAACTCTCTTAACATGCACTCAGACGGTCAGACCAGTTCAGGACTTGGGTGCGTTCTTCTATTTATTACTATTTTGGTTAATTTTAAATTGAGTTGGTTCGCTATCATAGAAGAGTAACTAGTTGATTAGGACTA
Organism: Argentina anserina; assembly: GCF_933775445.1. Classification (NCBI taxonomy): domain Eukaryota; kingdom Viridiplantae; phylum Streptophyta; class Magnoliopsida; order Rosales; family Rosaceae; genus Argentina; species Argentina anserina. The sequence goes on along the minus strand of NC_065873.1, from coordinate 3,192,584 downwards.
CAACCAGTCTCATTATTCACACAAACCATTTAGCTAGCTAGCTAGCTAGTACATTACACAAAAGAATCACACAAAACAAATGCATAATAGTAGAGAATATGATCCATCATGACTCGTCAAAAACAGCTAAAGTAGAAGCATTCTAAATGGCATGGTGACACAAAAGAGTGGGCATCGACTACGAACTGAGCTGCAACATTGAACTGTTCGTTTCTCCGAATCACTTGACCAGGTACGTGCAATTAATATAAGGAGGCCTCATCAGGACGCTTTATTTAGTTAGAAAATCCAATTGAAGCAAACGATGGAGCCCTAATTAAGACATGAAAATCATAGCCCATGCGGTTCAAGGGTACGATAAGATAGCGGGGCTGGAGCTTTTGTTTGAGGACCATCATCAGATTTATCCTCATCATTTACAGTACTTGAAGACCTTGCTTTACAAGGAATGAAAGTCAAGGACCTCGCATTGGGACATATTCTGGGTTTGGAGAAGAAATTAGCACAATCAGCCTTCGATCTCTGATTCGGAAGATCCGAAATGCAGTTCACCTTGATATCAAGAATTCCTTTCTTTATCAACTTCCTGCATTTTGGTCCGACCTGGGTGAAATAGTTTTTGGCCAATGTCAGCTTCGCTAAATTTGGCAACTGGCAAACCGACTCAGGCACTGCCCCATAGAACTTGTTGTTGGCCAAGTTCATAAGCTGCATTTTGGACATGCAACCAAATGATAGTGGTATCGGACCCGTTAACTGGTTGAAGCTGACATCAAACACGGTGGACTTCTTCAAGTTCCCTATTTCCATTGGTAAACATCCTACATGCAAAGTAAGATTATCAAATCTGAAAGCATAGGGGCCGGTAGTGTGTGTGACGTACAAATTAAAATGCAAATAGTACGTAGGTCCAAATCAACTATATACGACACAATCGTGTTTTGCAGAAAAACGCTCATATATATGTACACCGACACATACGTAAATTCAGCATTAGCCTCTAGGGAAAATAAAATTTGAAATAGTATTGCATAATTTCGAAACATGTAGCGAAAGAGAAGCATTAGAGAATTACATACTATTATTGTTATACCTGAAAGGCTGTTCTTCAGGAAGAGAACCTCATAAAGAGTGTTTGCTGCTTTGCCAATGCTTCTCGGGATTGAACCGGAAAATTTGTTGTTAGAAAAAGTAATATAATGGGCTGGAGTCGAGCCAAGAGAACTAGGGATCTTCTGAACAAGATTATTGTTGTTGAGGAAGAGTACGTCAACGTCTAGGTTAAACACCTTGGGAGGGATAGTGTTTCTAAAAGTGTTGAAACGGAGATCCAAGAAAGTCAATTTCGAGGCAGCAAGAACTTCATTTGGGAACACCCCAGAGAGCTTGTTGTTGCTCAGGTCGAGCTCATAAAAGAATCGATGCTGGGCTGTTCCATTCGGGACTGTCCCCGTGAAGTTATTAGAGTTTGCATAAAAGAAGACCAAGTCGACTAACTTGTCGATGAAGCCATCGAGGGGGAGGATGGAGCGTTTGCCGCCAAACAAGAAGCCATTGAAGTCGACTCCGATGACGCTTTTCTGCTTGAAGTCCGGAACAACTGCACAGAGAAAGCCCTTGTATTTGCATACATCATTGCCCACCCATGTTCCTGTGACGTTTTTGGGGTCACTCTGGATTTTGGACTTGAAGTTTTGAATCACATTGAAGGCATTTCGAATTCGAGGGCTTGCAAAGCCGCCCGGTTGAGCTTCAACTCTATCATGTTGCAAAAATACATGGAGGAAACAGATTGAAAGCAAAATCGAAGTAAAAATAGAAATGTTGGAACTCATCTTGTCTTGGTTTACAATTATAGACATCAATATGTAACACTATATATAGAGAAGGGAAACTAAGGTACGTAGACTTGTGGGGAGAGAGAGTGATCAAGAGTCGAGACTCACTATTTCGACTGGACCCTCATTCGTTGCATTATGAATTTGCTTTAGTTTTCTTTTTACGTCTTTTTTGCTTTGCTTTAGTTTTTTTTGGCGCGTTCAGGTTAGGATAAATAAACAGTTTTTTTTAGTGGAAACTGGAAAATATATATGTGCAGAGGAGATTCGATGCTTAAAGAGAACAGAAAAGAAAGGCATCGTACGTACAACACATGAAACATTAAAGATGATTGTAGGCCAGATGCACACTTAGCCTTTCGCCCCGACTTTGATTCCATAAAATGACATAACGATAATCCGGCAAATCACTCATTCGGCAACACAGCCAGGAGGAGATAATGATAATTAGCAGATGGAGCTAATGATCCTAATTATCTGCACTTTTTAGCATTTTCTTGTCGATACAATGATCAAATTAGTGATATTTTTTATTATTAGTATTTTTAACACTAATTATCTGCACGTTAATACACTTACAACTAAAAAAGTATAATTAATATTTGTGAGTCGAACTCGTGATCTCTCGTACTTACAAAACGAGTATATCATCCACGACATGACAACTGATATAAGATGTTCATTAGCTCATCACAATTGCATCTCCGTTGTCAACCCTACAACCACCACCAAGCGAAACTATGGCCATTGAGAGTTTGAGATCATTATTTATGAACAGAAAAGACAACGTACAAGTGATACCTTAACAAGCGTTGATACAATTGCAAATTCCACCGAGCTAGAAACTTAATTTAGGTCTTATGTAGGTACCCTGTATCAATGTATCATCATGTTATGATTGGTTAATGATTTCTCACCTTCACATTTCCGGGACTACAATACCTTGACTCACAAGGATCCAAGTCTTATCCACAGCAATAATGCAATTCTCTTTCCTGGAAAGAAGAAACCAAGAGCTTGACCATACCTGGGTAGTGATTATTAAAGCCAATGACCATGCTAAAAGGTATAAAAAGTTTTTCAAGTCTGTAGAAATCAATATAAATATTTTAGTCCTTTCTTAAATATGTTCATGTATGTGGCTTAAACTAATACAATCGACAGTTCCACATGTTACACGTCTCAAGCAGGGACCTAGCGCCAACTTTTCTCTTTCTCTTTAAGCACAGAGCATATATATATATATATATATATATGAATTATTTTATTGGTTCTTGAGGTAAACCTTCAACCCACTGGTATCGGTCGGGTCGGGCTAGGACTAGTACTACTCAAAATTTAGGATTTAAGGTAGGGCCGGATCGAGTTTTGACGAAGTCATAAAATTTAGGGCCGGATTAATACTTTAATATGCAAGTCTTCGGCCGCCCTAACAGCTCTTTTTTTAAGATTAAAAGGATCGGATAGGGCCAGGCCGGGCCTCTAAATAGGACTAAATAAGGTCAAAACCGGTTTGACCTCACATTATGTATATTGAAAAATATTCTATATAAAAATATTAAAGTTATTGTTTTCTCTCAAAATTTAGCTATATAATTATACACCTAATATAAGACTTTTATTTTTAATTTATAATCATATTTCACGTACATATATATAATATATTTAACTTAAGAAAAGTATAAATATAAGTCGAAGTGCTTATATTTACATATTCAATGAATTTTCACTCAAAATCAAGGATTATTTAACAAAATAAAAATAAAACTTACAAAATCAATAAACACAAAACAATAAGTTCTATTGTATATGTAATTATATAACATATTTGAAAAATTGAAAAAATATGTTAATATTAGGGCCTAAAATGGCAAGATTTTAGGGCCGGACCGAGTTTAGCCCTATAGGGTCGGGTGGGCTTTAGGGCGGGGCATTAGGGCCGTATGATGAGACCTACCACTGGGGGCTCATTTTTTAGAATGTAGTAAAAAATTTTGTGTTATTTTAACTAAAATATTAAATATTAGTCTAAATATTAACATATATGTCCAATATAAATTTAATATACATATTACATGTTAATATGCACTCAAATAATTAATTTCCTAGGTTCGCCACTGCCTTCACTCTGCAATAGGACCCAGTAACAGCAGTCCTGTTTCCAGTGATCCTCGTTCCTGATCGATCAAATTGATCAATGTGTTTTAGAGGGAATTTACTCTCTTAATTAACAGCTAGAGAATATGGCCCATTATCATTTGATAATGCATGCACGATCTATCATTTCGAGTAATCCATCATAAATTGAACATTTTGGGAAATTAACATTACTTCACAATTGTAAATTTGGTAATATTATTGGCCTCTTTAGTCCTCTGAGCCTCTGAGGTATATCTATTGGGGTTTGGGAGGTTACAGAAGACGAGCATGCTGAGTTCGCCATTGATGCATTCGAAGTTTCGAACAGGATTGAGCAGCTCACTGGTTTTTTTTTTTTTTGATAATAATACTTCAAAAAAGGAAAGCCAGAACAGCCAAATACAAACAGAGCCCAGAAATGCTGGAGCCCGAAACAACAATCAACATAAGCTTAACTGCTCAGTCTGCTCGCTGGGAGAGAGGAAGAGGAACAGACTAAGCACAAAAAAGAGGGAAGAGAAGTAAGAACTAGGTCCTCTCCAGATCACTATGCATGAGGACAGGGAAGTCCATCATTCCGGAGAACCAAAGTCAGAGACGGTGGGGGTACCTCCGACCGAATGCCGAGCTCCGTCGCCCATAAACCGATCTTAGCTGCAGCATGAGCAGCACAGTTAGCCTCTCTCGGTATATATCTACTGCCATCGGATTCGATTGAAGAAGCTACTCTTCCACTTGATATCATCAATGATAAGGGAGAGCCTCCAATTCTTGCATGTCCCATTTGAGTTCAGATCCGCAATCACCATCTTAGAATCTGACTAGAATACAACATCTGCAGGTTATGCATCTCGATCAGCCAATCGAACGCCGGCCAAAACCGCCATAGCCTCCGCCATCTCAACACTCTCAGCCGTCACTGACTCCGCAGAACCACCGATCAGTTGCCCCAATGTGGTATCTGATGATCACACCATTGTCACCCCTCCTTCTATCAATCCAACCAACGTCAACGCTAATAGCCACCGAACCAATTGGGGGAGGAAACCAATTGCAAGAGGCCAAATGGAGCAATCGAGGAGGAGGAGTAGCCTTGGCTGTAGCATTTACAAATTCAGTAGTAGCCAAACTACCCAACTTAATAATCAGCTCTGGCTAAAGAGGAGTGGATTGGTAAACAAATCGGCACCGTACTTTCCAAATAAGCCAACAGTAGAAGCTCACAACAGTAAGAGCTCATGATCTTTCCTCCTTGTTGTATCTATTGATGATGCTAGATAGTCATTGATCTAAAGTAGTGATTGCCTGTTTATTGATCTTAATACCAAGTGGGGAACCGAACCGAACCAACTCCACCCAAGGACACAGTAGAATAGTGTGTTCAATAGACTCTGCAAACTCACCACATATGGGGCATAAAGGATTAGTCTTTAGCCTTATAGAGAGAGATAGGAAAGTAGGGAGTGCCAAGTTCAGTGCTTTCCAGAAGAAGTGTCGAACTTTAGAAAGAGTAGGTAGTTTCCATACTGTTTTCCAACAAGAGCTACAGCTGATGGAGTGTGAGGAGTCATGTATAGGAATAATAGTAGAAGAGCTAGCATGGTGAATATGATAGTATGCACTACTCACAGAGAAGCTCTCATTCTTACTGAGGCCAAATGAATCGATCATCATCAATTCCCCTACCAATAGGAATATACCTAATCCGATCAATATCCCTCTGACTTAGGAGATGCTGTATACAGTCAATATCCCACTGTCTAGTTTGCCAATCGATCAAATCTCTCACAACCATTGGCCCAGGACAAGAATAGGACCATGACTAACAAGCTTGGCCGGACCCAATTCACCATCAGTAGGAGGAATCCAACAGTCTCTCCAGATCGACATCAACCTTTGCCCCCGAAACAATTTGCCAGTAACAATTGTTAGAAATAAAATCCCTTGCCTCTAACAAACTTGACCAACCCCAAGATGCAGCTCTCTGACTACTCTGGCAAAAGTGGAACAAGAGTTGCCAACCCTAGCCTAATAATGCATGCAGTATACGTATACATGGTTTACCATATTGATGATGCTTTGTATGAAGACGCTAAAATCCGATGCATGTGAGAAAAGATCAAGAAATTAATGAAACGTAGACTACATGTCATGTAGTTTGGCACTCTCTCTGCATATGCACATACGTGCTGCAGTTGTTTGTTTCTACAAAGATCCACAATTAGTTCGTACCGATTTCTATGAAAGACCTTTCATCACGTTCTCACTTAGTTTCGTTTAAGCAACCATGCATCGAAATTAGCTAGCGCTGCCAACCTTTGATCAAGCATTACCGCATTACTTCTCCCACAAGTATGAACAGGCAAGATATCGTGAATTTAGAAATATATGAATTAGATGTTAACATTCTAGTTCGGTTTTTACATTGGAAAAACATGAAATACTACAACAAACAAGTCTGTTATGAGTCGAACTCACGACCTTCTACTTAACATAAGAAACCTATGCCGCTAGACCAAATTAATGGTGACAATCAACAATTTTTATATACAAAAATGTGTGTTGTACCATTTGGCGGAACAAATAACTCGCCCGCCGTAGAAAAGACATGATACATTGAATACACATACTAAGACATAGCCGACCATTGGAACAAAAGAATGGTAGGAAAAAAACTATCAAACATCTAACCAACACTCCATGGAATTTAGCAAAAGAATTAGAGATAAATTTACCCTCCATATATAGGCTTAGTCCTTGAGGTAAGTTTCGTGTGGCTTCGAAAAATGTTTCGGTTTTGTTAATGAAGATAAAAGATGTGTTGAATTTGATGTTTCTTATTTATTATAATTACTCAAGAAGCAAATATATATGGCAATAATGTATAATTATGATTCATTAATGTGCAAAATACAGATAAGTAACTCGATTAAGCAAATCAAATTATCTATGTTCCATCGATTGATCAATTCCATGGTTCAGATTTAAACATAACAAGTAGAAAACAAAACAAAAATCTTCTGATGGTCAAAATTTAGAGGATACAGGAGACTCTGTTTTCCTATTTCAACGCAACAATCGTTATTCTAAACCAATCCCAACTGGTTGTCTCCTTCCCCCTTACCCAGCCTAGCTATCACAATCTCCCCTCAAAACCCCCATATATATATATATATCCCCACCAACTCTTCCAATCCCATAATTTTCCAACCCTTTTCAAACATGGGTCTCTTTTCTTTCTCCTCCCGATCTTCTGGGTCCGCCATGGCCGCCGCCGTTTTCTTCCTCCTCCTCCTCGGCCTCGCTTCCGCCGCGGATATGTCCATCATCGACTACGACAAGAAGCACCACATGGGCGGCGGTGTCGTACCGGGAAGGACCGAGGCCGAGGTTAAGGCCATGTACGAGTCGTGGTTGGTGCAACAGGGCAAGGCGTACAATGCGCTGGGTGAGAAGGAGAGGAGGTTCGAGATTTTTAAGGATAATCTGAGGTTTGTTGACGAACACAACAAGGTGGACCGGAGTTACAAGGTGGGGTTGAACCGGTTCGCGGATATGACTAACATGGAGTACAGGTCAAGGTTTCTGGGGATGAAGAAGGACCGGGCGGCCAGGCTTTCGGGTGAGAAGACGGGTCGGTATTTGTTTCGGGTCGGGGACAAGTTGCCCGAGTCTGTGGATTGGAGAGCCGAGGGTGCTGTTGCCGAGGTTAAGGATCAAGGCCAATGCGGTGAGTTTATACCATGATGTTTTGTGTTTCTGATATTAATGTCTCAAAGAAGCATGTTTTGTTTTGTCTTGTTTAACTGGGAAATTTGCTTTATAATTTTGTTTTGTTCTGATATGAAATTTATAACTGCTTGCAAAAAGGGTGAATTTTTATTTACTATTTCCTAGTAATAAACATATGATTTTTGATTATATAATGTGAATATATCATTGTTAATTTTGTTACTTCTAGCAAAGTTGCTTACTTTTACAGGTCAATAGTCTCTTGTATTCAATAGATTGTTGATTGTGTGATACGATTGGTTCATTTAGCTGTAATCTAAATCATTGCATCTATAATTTTTTATTAGCTTATCTATCTGTTAGAATTACTCGTATGATATTCAGAATATGCGAGTAATCCTTAGATTTATGGTTGTAACTAACATGATTGTGTTCTGAATTGAAGGGAGTTGCTGGGCTTTCTCGACGGTTGGTGCAGTGGAAGGTATAAACAAGATTGTGACCGGTGAGCTGATCTCATTGTCTGAGCAGGAACTTGTGGATTGTGATAAATCTTACAACCAAGGTTGCAATGGAGGTCTTATGGACTATGCCTTCCAATTCATCATGAACAATGGTGGCATTGATACCGAGGCTGATTATCCTTACCGGGGTACCGAGGGGACATGTGATATCAATAGGGTAAGCATCCAATAACTCTTGGATATCATTTCAACAGTGAATTGGTTTCATTACATCATCATGATCTTAATATATACTTGGCTTTTGTCCAGAAAAATGCTCGTGTTGTTTCCATCGATGGATATGAAGATGTTCCACAAAATGATGAGAGCTCTTTGAAGAAAGCGTTGGCACATCAACCTGTGAGTGTTGCCATTGAAGCTGGAGGTCGGGAATTCCAGCTCTACCAATCGGTAATGCCTCTGTTTTACATGTTGTCTTCTTTTTCCTGTAAAATTGATGGACTATTGATTTACCATAGAATGTTGACATGGAGTATCTGACAAGTTAGGTTATGTCTATTATAATGTTCAGGGTGTATTCACTGGACGCTGTGGTACCGATCTAGACCACGGTGTGCTTACCGTAGGGTATGGTACCGAAGATGGCAAGGACTACTGGATTGTGAAGAACTCATGGGGTCCTAACTGGGGAGAAGCTGGTTTCATCAAGTTGGAGCGCAATGTGGCCGCCAAGACTGGCAAATGTGGCATTGCCCTTGAGGCCTCGTACCCAACAAAGAAGGGTCAGAACCCGCCTAGACCTGGCCCAACCCCTCCATCTCCTGCACCCCCTGTGAATCCATCAACTGTTTGCGACGAGTACTACACTTGCCCGGCTGGAACCACATGCTGCTGCGCCTATTCGTATGGAAGCTTCTGCTTTGGTTGGGGATGCTGCCCTCTAGAGTCTGCAACCTGCTGCGATGACCGCTACAGTTGCTGCCCTAGTGACTACCCTGTCTGCGACCTTGAAGCTGGAACTTGCAAACTGGTATTACACAGAGCTTCATCTTTTTTCCCTGTTCTTCTTTCTATGCCGTGACCTTTTTCGCTTTTACTAATGTGCTTTTTGTGTGCTGAAACAGAGCAAGAACAGTCCAGTGAGTGTCAAGGCAATGAAGAGAACTTCAGCTACAAGTAGCATCCGCTGGTTTGGTGGCAGGGGTCCAAGAAATTGAGAACCAGATTTAGTGTCTACAAAGGAAAAGCTTGTCTGTGTTTTCATTGACATCCCCAGTTACAAACATACATTTAGATCCGTTTATAGTCGTGATTATTGTAGATAAATGAACTCATATGGGGATACTGGCCTTATATCAATAAATGTAAATACTTTTATTTGCTTGTTAACTTCCCTCCATTATGTGCATATGCTTCTTATTGGTTTCTAGTCTTGATCATGTCCTACGAGCATTTTAATCCTGTCAGGTTTCAACTAAGATCTTGCATCATTTTGGGGATCAATCTCAAGAAAGAGGCGGTAAACATTTTCAACCCATCAAACCTACCAACTATTCTGGCCTGCTTTCAAAACTAGCCATTGTGCCCCATCCTCAGCGTCCTCAGTGAATCAAGGTCATGATATGCATTCGATATAATGTGTTTATTCCTCAGGGTTACGATATGTATTCGACATAATCAATTAAGTGTTCATGGTGTCAAGAAAATGTTATATACCAAATATCGCTGTTGAAGGAGTCCGGAGATAACTGATTCAATGAGTAACTTGGAACTCATTGATGCTCTCTCAAGAAAGGCTCCGACACTGGAGCATTTAGTCTCTTTGTATGACCATTTCCTATCTAGCTTCTTAGTTCCAATCCTCCATCGATCATATTTAGGCACGTGCACTGTGGGATAAACTTTGTAGCGGACAAACTAGTTGTTTTCACCAATTTCCACGACGTTATGTTTGGTTTGATGTTTCCATCTTTTTTGTGATTCAAGCGTTCTATTTGAATCAGCTGAGATTTTGTGTTATTGTTTTTTTCCTTGATTTATGTCTAAAGAATAACATATAGCAAGGACTCTTTATCAATCAACCAGTATATGATCAGTGGAACTGAAACTCCTGCAGGAACCAAATAGGAACCAAATAATGCTTCGAAAGTTTATGATTCGGACAGTCCTATACTCACGAGTCATGACCCAAAAACAAAGGACAGTCCTAAACATCTAACCGTTCCGTTGCCGTGAGACGATCTTGTTCCTAACTTCCTACAGTATCCTGATGAGACCGACGGCGTCAAAACGTCGCCGTTAATTTCGTTGACCACATGAGATGTCTAGCACAAACACTCCTCAGTAACCCGCCCGATTACCAAGCCCCAATCTCTCTCTCTCTCTCTCTCTCTCTCTCTCTCTCTCGTATGGAATCTGAGCTCTTCTAAATTCTCGTGCTCTCTTCATCTCGGTAAGATTCGATCCAACTCTCTTTGGATTCGTCGCCAACCTCATAGTTTCCATTTCAATACTCAATTTCATTTCAATTTATACCATTGATTGATATATCTAGGGCTTAATTTGCACCTCTTTCACCTCTAATTCCAATCTAAATTAGTCAGGAAGATTTGATCCTTGTTTTCAATTCGCATAGTGATATGTTTAGGAATGTCGATTTCAATTGGCAACATAGGTTTTTAATTGGAATTTTGATGAGTTTTGGATCTGTTTCGATTCGGCGTATGAAGCAAAATAGTGTTAGGATCTTACTGTACTCAGAGTGCTTATATTTAGCAGATTAGGTTTATATGAGCAAATTTGATTATGATTTCGATTGTCGAGTTGTGGAGAGCAAAAGCTCTTGATAATGTAGCCACTAACTGTTTTAATAGACGCACCCGGGTCCCTGAGAAGCTCAGGAAGTAGTTTAATAAGACACTGAGTATTGGATTTAGCTTACATTTATTAATGGAGTGGTTTATATGTCCGTGATGATTGTCATGGCGGTACTTTAAAGCTGTTATACCGCTGTTCTTCAGAATCTCTGGCGTTTTAGGATGGATTCAGAAGCTCCCGTTCCGCCATCAACTTCACCTTCGGTTAAAGCTCCTGAGGTACAGCCTCCTGCTACGTCAGAGTCGGGGGCAGATAATAGCTCTCGGGAGGCGCCATCCAAGCTAAGTACTTCGGGTTTAACGTCATGGGCCAAAAATTTGAAAATTCCTCAGCCAATGGTGCCGGCGCAAGATAGCTCCCCGACTGGTACTGGACAGTCGTCTTTTGCACGCTTTACAAGTGGATTAGGACTGCGCTTGTCCCCAAAAGCTCCGGTGGAAGATGATGATCCCAGTGGGAGTTCAAAAGCTATGCAACCTGGTATATTTGATACAATTACCAAGGGGATAGTGGACTCTTCTAAGAGTGCGGTGAAAGCTGTTCAAGTTAAGGCCCGGCATGTTGTCTCTCAAAACAAACGCAGATACCAAGTGAGTTTCATGTGTTGATAGTTATCGCTCTGTGATTCTCTTTTTAGTGAAGTGGGGAACAGCAAACTACGTCACTTTTGCTTTTCCAGTGTGGTGGTCTGTTATCTCAAGCAAACTTTTGCCGGCAGGACGTATCAGTGGTTTTTTATATATGTATGACCTCATTGTTTCTGGCATGTGTTTAGGAGGGAGGATTTGATTTGGATATGACATATATCACAGAGAACATTATTGCTATGGGATTCCCAGCTGGTGATATGAGCTCTGGGTTTTTTGGATATGTTGAGGTTAGCACACAATTGGTACTTTATATCTGGTTTCACTTATCCTACTGCACTACATTACGTTTACCTGGATACTTATTGCAGGGGTTCTACAGAAACCACATGGAAGAAGTGATCAAGTTTTTTGAAACTCATCATAAGGTATACTGTAGTTATGTTTATTATCCACATATCATTTTATTATCGTACCTCATAACTATTATCAGTATTATGCCTCATTTAAGTATTCATCTTCAAATTAATGTTTTTGATAGTCATACGTTATGTACTTGAGCAAGACACTTATACTGGAATATTTATGTCCTAAGCATATAAGAAATACAGAGACAACTTATTATATGTGCAAGTCACAAAGTAGTTGAGCTTTATACTTTGTTTTGATGATCTTGCTGCATCTTAATCCACACACTTTATCCAACAATTCCTAAGCATAATGTTTCTCGGATGTGCAAGATAGATCTGCTTCTTATATTGGATACGTACCAAATATAAGTGTAGCAGAACAAGTGATTTCATCTTCATTTTCTTCTGGTCATGCTGTAACCTTTCGTCATGGGATAGTAGTTGCATGGTCTGGTTGCATCTTGGTCTAGATAATATTAAATTATGATCACTGACGCATGAGTTCTAACCCATGATGCACTGATAAGCCAGAACTTTTTGGGTGCAGTATCAGTGTGGTGTTTGATGTGCACTTAATATGGCTCCCATATCTTAAAAACGTGTCAGTTAGTGGGATACATATAGAAGCAAATTAGACACATGGGGATGGTGGTTTGGGCATTTTCATGCATCTTAAAATCTAAACAGAAACTCCTCTTATTTCATCCGCAAAGCAGCAACGTTTATAAAAATAATATAAAAGGGAGAAGCCAGGCTCCACTACTCTTCTCCTGCTTCAGAATGTTAAAATCTTTTATGTGCTGTTTATTTATTTATTTCCAATGAATTCAGATGTGCAATATCACCAACTATTTGTCAAGCATTATATATAACTTTTTATATAAATGTTCTATAGAAATAGCATTTTTTTTCCTGAATCGTAGCTTGTAACCATGTCAGTGATCATATCATCATAGGTACTAACACTCACAATTTTGTAAGCGATATATTTATCTAATTAATTTTTGCATGCTAAAGCATTGGACTTGGGCAAATACTACTTCATATACTGGGAATTGCCTGTGTCCCTATCATTATTATCTGAATTCAATTAAATGGCTAACATGCTTATATGCTTACTACCAAGTCATGCAGAGTTTCTATTGCTGTTATACATTTACATAGTCTCCATATGGAAGACCGCTTGCATCCTTCATTTTAGTCTGTTGGAAAATGACTTGTCATAAAGCTTCCTTCACTAATTGTTGAGATGTGGGCATGTGGCTTTGGTCACATTTTATTTCTTATTATGTCAAGTATTATACGTATTGGAATACTGTAATTTGAATGAAAAGAAATACAATAATAATATCTTGTCTTACAATATGTGCAGGGCAAGTACAAAGTGTACAACCTGTGTTCAGAAAGGCTATATGATGCATCATTATTTGAAGGAAAGGTTGGTGATCTTTTATTCTCTAAACAACTAAAATGATCAATCTGGACTACAGTAGGCATTTGTGTTATTGTGCCTGTTAGGTGATTGAAGTCATTGACTCCAACTCTATCTTGGGAGAAGGAAGGGGGGGGGGATCATTTGGTATTTTGCTTATAAAAATTAAAATTAGCAATTTGGGTCATAGCAGGCTGGGATTCATTGTCCACATTATCTGTGTGCTTGAGAAATCATTCCAATTAAATTGAACTCTGTCAAATACGGCTCTTATCCCATGTTGCAATTCCAAGACTGGTTTGGTGATCTCAGTTAGTATCTTTTCAAAGTATTGTGCAATTAAAATTACTGATAAGTTAGTGGAAAGCAAGGTCAGAAAACTCGCTATGCCTTCCTAGGGTGGTATGCAGCCTTGTAGGTTGATTCATATTTTCTCATATTACATTTTTCGTAACATTAAAGTATATTTAAGATCATAGACTAATAAAGAATATATGAAGACTATTATGATTTATAAGGAAATATTAGAAGGTACATTTATACAAAAAACAAACCTAATATATTTTCATATTCTAGGGCCTAGATGATTATTTAGGGATCATTTGATGTCATAAAAAATAAATGTAGACGTCCTTGGTTCAAAATAATCAAACAAATGAATTTATATGGGGTACATAGAAAAGAGTCTGACCAAATCGCTGTGCTCTCTTCTTGAGAGCACACGGAAAAAGAGTATAAAATTGTCTGCGTTTCTTTATCACTGTTCTCCCCTCTTCCTCTCTCTCTCTCTCTCTCTCTCTCATAACACTTCTTGCAGCAAAATGAAAGTGGATCAAATTGACTCTGAGTTCAATCCAATCTCACAAACCCATGTCTCAGAGTAGAGAAAAATATCATGATTCTGAATTATCTTCAATTTCTAAACTCGTTCTGCACAAATTCATGCCTGCCTAGACCTGCTCAGACCCACCTAAAACTATCTCCTAACTCCCCAAACACCTAGGCTCACCGATTAGAGTCTTAGAACATCGGTGTGGAGGTTAAAGAAAAAGGGTACTTCTGCCGAGAGTAATGAGATTTTACCGCATCTTAAATAGGTGATAGTACTGGAGCTATGCACATAGCTAATATTATATGTATTGCATTTAGGACATCAAACCTTCAAATATTGAAATATTGAAAAGGTAGTCAAGGGTAGTGAATTCCCCATAGTAATTCAAGTTATTTTAATGATTATTCTATGTGAAGTCAATCTCATTTACAAAAATAGAAAATAAACGAAGCTGTTAGTTGAGTTCAACATTCATGAAAACAGCACAAGACAATTTCCTTAATAATTTATATTCAAGCAGAATGCATAGCATATGCCTCACAAAGACTTCAATCTTTAACTTCCAGAGTACCTCCTTTTCTTGTAATAAACATAATAGGTGGTATTGTCACTCAACTTGAAGGTTACACTTTTTATATAGAAAAGTTGAAATTGCTCTGCACCCCAGTACTCCACTCTTTTTCAAGTAGATGGCATATTGAATAGCGATTTATTGAGTGAAATTCTTTGGTATAGCTATCAAAACAAAAGGTTTTGTGCTAGTTTCCTAGTTCTTTTATTTGATTTGTCATTTTGTTTTCAGGTGGCTAGTTTCCCATTCGACGACCATAATTGCCCACCAATTCATCTGATATCGTTATTTTGTCGAAGTGCTTATTCGTGGCTAAAAGAGGACATTGAGAATGTAGTAGTTGTGCACTGCAAGGCTGGAATGGCAAGGACTGGATTGATGATATCCAGTCTTCTCCTCTATTTGAAGGTATATTTATTTATTGTATTAAGATATGAAACTGAACCATGTTGATTAATTAATCAGTATCTTGTTTGGTTGTGCACTGTGCGTGGTTCTTGCTCTAAGCTCATTTGTTGCTATCTTCAGTTCTTTCCTACTGCAGAGGAGTCTATTGATTACTACAACCAAAAGAGATGTTTTGATGGAAAGGGGCTCGTTCTGCCAAGTCAGATTGTTAGTAATTTGTCACTTGTTTGTTTTTATTTTAAAAAACAACATGCTCCTGAGATCTTACTACTTGCGGTTCTTTTAGCTTTCCATAAGACTAATACTTATCTGTTTGTTTTACCAGAGGTACGTCAAATATTTTGAACGTATCTTAACATACTTCAACGGTGAAAACCCTCCTGGGCGCAGGTATACTTTTTCCTCTGGATTCAATTGTTAGTATGTATTTCTATGTTTCGCAACTAGACCAACGTATATTTGTATCATTTTCAGGTGCATGCTTAGGGGTTTTCGGCTTCACAGGTGCCCATACTGGGTCAGGCCCTCCATTACTGTCTCTGATCATAATGGTGTGTTGCAGCATCCTTGCTGTGTTTTGTTTCTAAACTCTCCTTATATGCTGTTTAGCGAGAGTCTGTTAGTTTTTATGTTCTATCTGCACTGCAAATTTCATGTTATTCTTTTCTCATTTTAAGTACCATTTAGTGTTCTTATGCTTTGTTTGCTTATTATGATGCTGATGGTTGGTTCTGATCTAATGCTTTCTCAGGCATTCTATTTTCCACAAAAGATCATCCAAGAACAAAGGGTCTTTCGGTATGTGATTTTAAATAACAATTTTAGAAACATTTTGCCATTGTTCTGTGAGTAATTTATTAGCTCTGCTATTCTTTTACTAATTTGGATTTAACATGTCAATCATATTGACAGCCTGAAGATTATTGGTTTAGTGCTCCAAAGAAGGGGGTAATGGTCTTTGCTCTGCCAGGGGAACTTGGTTTGACTGAGTTAGTTGGTGACTTCAAAATCCACTTTCATGATCGTCAAGGAGATTTTTACTGGTATGCAATCTTCTTCGTTTATGTTTGTTTGAGCTGGAACTGGTTTTATCTTATTAAAATTTTCTATTATTATAATTTCAGCTGGTTGAACACAACGATGACAGAAAATAGAAAAATGTTAACCACCAATGATCTGGATGGATTTGACAAGGTACATATCTATTGTTTATTGCAGTGTAGTTTTGAGATATATGATCCTCACTTGCAAAACATGAACTATGGAAATTCATTTTATAAAGGTGTGTACTCTACAAATGTCAGAAGTGTTAATATATTTGCTTTTGTAGTATGTCCTAGAACCTTCCTAAAATTACGGATGGTAGGGTGGGCATTGGATCTGACATAGATCAAAAGTGTGGAGATAAAACTATTATTAAGATTGAGCTATGTATCATATCATATAATTATATTAAATGAGATTGTTGAATTGAAACAATATTGAGCTATTTTACATTCTTGCATTGCCCCTGCACTTTTAATGGGTTATAAGTTATAACCTTTTGTAGCAGTGCTCTGGATGTGAAAGATGCTTTATGTTGTAATTCTATATTTTTTGTTGGCAAAGCAAAAATAATCGTATACTTGTGAGTATTTGTGCTGCACTGGTTGATTGATAAAAATGCTGGGTTTTCAGTGTACTGAGCATCCTCTGATGGGATTTTAGTTCTTGTAAGCCAAAATGAAAGTAGTGTACCTTTGCTCAGTAATTCTGGAGAGCTCTGTAATTGAGATAGTATTTTGAATAGATTTTGCTAATTATTTTTTGGAGACCCCTCCGCTCCGTTAGAACCTTTTCCATGCTCTTTTTATTTGTATAATAATAGTATTGATGTAGATGTGCACACGCTCCTTATATAAATAACTTGTAACATTTGTTTTCAAGCAAAGAAAAATGGTAATCTCATCTGATGGAACTTCTGCAGAGGAAACTGCCTTCCCCTGGATTTCAGCTTGAAGTGGTTTTAGTTGATTATAATGGCAATGTTCCTGCAACACCTACACCTAACGCTGAAACTACTGCCAAGAAACCAGATGAAAGCTCAGGTACCAAACCTCCAGCAGATGACACAGCTGCAGCTGCAGCTGATCCACCATCCCATAATGCAAACCCAGGAAGCCAAGATAAGGATGATGTGTTTTCAGACAATGAGGCGGACGAAACTGGCTCTTCAAAAGGTCAGCGAGCAGAAGGAACTTCTCCAGCTGGTGGAACTGTTGCTAGTACCACATCCAGTTCCTCATCTACTACAAAATCAGATCAAGTTGCAAGTTTAACGCAAGCAACTAAACAAGTTTCTATTGGAAGCACAGAGTCTAAACAGGTCTCTGCTGCTAGTGAACCTAAAAGTGCTGCAGCTGTTGGAAGTGTACCCGGCCTTGAGACTCAAAATTCAGAAAGTGAATTTAAGGCAATGGCGGCTGATGCATCGGTCTTTACATTTGGAGACGAAGAGGACTATGAAAGTGAGTGAAAGAGAGGGCCGAGTCCACTGCCTCGGAGTTGGACATTCTGTACATAACATGGTTTGCAAGCTTTTTAGTCCACCAGTTGCTCAAAGTTGGTGCGTTCAAATTTCAATCCATTAGATCCATTTGTAATTGAAGTCCAGGTTCTGGTTGGATTGATAGCAAGAAGGTACTTGGACGTGCGAATAACTAAAGTCAAATTGTGCTGGGAATTGTTGAAATTCGTTTCATTTGTTGTAAAAAGAGAATAAAAAGGAAAACTGTACTTTCTTATAGGAGGGTATGTGAACATCTTCAAGCTGTAGACATTTGTTTTTTGAGTTTATACTGGATTATAAGTGTATCTTTGGATTATGAACCTCAGTTCTGGGGCTTCGATTAAGTCTACTTCATTTTCTGATAGAACTCGGGTACTGAAAACTCGTCTGCATTAATCCGAATTTGATTGGATGAATTGTCTTCAACGAAACACGGATTGCGTTTTAGGTGGATTCTTGCTGACAATGTTAAAGTGGGGCATTATTTGTCATACAACAACTGCAGAATTGCTTCTTCCTTGCCTATATAATTATTGGCTCAACTAGTCTATAAAATGGACTTCTAAACCAAGACGATAAGGGCTTGTTCGGTATAGGTTTTGAAAACAGTTTTGAAAAAATATTTTTCTAAAACAAAAACAGAATCGCATTCTTTATTTTTTGGAACCGAGAATATGTTTGGTGGTCAAATTTGGAGAACTGTGTTCTCAAAAAGAAAAAAGAAAAATGTTCTCAAAAACAAATCCGAAACAAACCAATATGATCGATCAAGAAGTATGAGAAGTATATCCCAATATGTGCACGCTTATTGTAAAAAATGACAAATGCACTGCGAAGGACCCTAAATTAAGTGTTAGGCAACAAGATTCAATTAATTGTGCTCTGTTCTTGGGAATTGGAACGAACCAATTTGGAAGAGCAGACCAAATCTCCAAATCATGGATCATAAGGTAACCCAATCGAAACAAGAAGAGACGAAGAACAACAGAAACAACAACAAAGAGTGAAGCATGATGGAAGAAAGGCTCAAGGAACAAAGACTGAGATATGATTCTCAGATAAGATTGAATCAATGAATATATAGTCATTCGATCAGCAAAACGTTGAAACGTTGGCGTGCTCAATTTCCATGCTTCATTCTCCTGCTCTTCTCTTTCTCGCAATATCAGCATCTCCCGCTTCCTTTGCCGCAAAATGAGCACCCGTTTTATATGATCTTATGATTTTGTTTTCAGAAAATGGTGGATACATGGATATATCATTTTGGAAAATATAGTGTAAAATTGATTTAGTATTTAAGATAGAGTTTTTGGTGTATTAGGAATCTAGTGCAACGAATGCAATCTCCATGATTTTAGGATTTGAAATACAGAAAATTGTTTTCAAAATCTTCTAATGTACTTGCCATTTTGGTTTACTTCTCCAACGTATTGAAGACTTCAAAAGGGTAGCGGCAACAACTTGTTTACATGTCAATGTTTTCAACTCAATACGCCACGATGATATGTTGAACGACTCAGCTCTTGCGTGGTCAAGCTGGGAATGTTTCTTGCCCATGATCTGGATTATCTCAATTTAATATGAAACTCGACCTCAACCTCAAGTTGAGGTAGCGAAGTCGTGGCTAATAGAATTGGCTGATTGGATCAGATTCCTTTCTAATGCATTTTTTATACATGATTCATGATTGAGTTGGATTGGTTTGTTATTTTCCCTCGAATAGTTGTTCCGAATTTTCCATCTGATATGTTTTCAACAACTAAACTAAAATGAAAATCCCAAGTTTCAAGTCTCAAATGTATTTAAAATTGTGAGTTAAACAAACTATATGAAACATAACCTTGAACTAAATCATAAGTATGATGAACTAAAATCGTAAATTCTCAAAAATTTAAACTAAAAATCATGTTTAAACATCTTAGCCGACGCCAAACTATAAGAATCGGTTTGGCCGTTGACAGACTCATGAACTCATCACAAAAATCCAGTCAATGAGATCAAAATTGGTATTGTGCACCCAAAAAACATAAAATCCAAAACGATTTCGGGTTTTGTCGATGAATATGGAAATTCCGTGTACTACCCCCAGAAAAATAGCTGCACATGGCCTAAGCAAGCGTGTCAACGTCGGCAATGACATTTATACCCCTTCATAGTTTCTATCCCCACACGCGCCTTAACTGGGATTTTCGCTGTTACTTTCCTCGAATCACAGAATCTCACTTCCCGGAAATTTCACTTTCACCGTGCAGTAAAAAACACACCACGCGCAAATTGATTACTATATAAAAAAAAAAAAAAAACAGGGCCCGAGACTCTATTGTAATACAAGAGATCACAAACTTAATTCCATGTCATATCATCAATTTCCAAACCAGTCTTCATCTCCTTACTCATTGTTCCCCATGTCGATTTCTGGCATTCAAGGCCAGCTTCTTGAGGTCACTGGTGCGTTTTCTCATCTGGGTTCTTGTTTATTCTTTCTGGGTAATTTGCTTTGTTTATGTGTTTTCTGAATTGGGTTCTTGTTTTTTATGAAGTCGTTGGGTGTAATAAGTTGAAAGATACAGAATGGATTTCGAGGCAAGATCCCTACGTTTGTGTTGAA
This sequence comes from Argentina anserina, assembly GCF_933775445.1. Taxonomy (NCBI): domain Eukaryota; kingdom Viridiplantae; phylum Streptophyta; class Magnoliopsida; order Rosales; family Rosaceae; genus Argentina; species Argentina anserina. Next base: position 3,172,138 of record NC_065873.1, on the reverse strand, counting down.
TATGCTAACTCCAAGTTCCGAACAAGAACACATACTGGTATGGATTATGTTTTATTGAGATTTAATATGTTGTAGTTCGGTGTAGATTTGATAAAGCTTTGAATTTTACTTCTGGGTTCTGTTTTTTGAATTTGATTAATTTAATTGAATTTAGAGTCGAACTGGGCTGAAGCTCATGTTGATATGGATGGTGTAGATGGAGGTAAAAACCCCACATTCCAAGAGAAGTTCGTGATTCCTTTGATTGAAGGGCTTAGGGTGATCAATGTTTATGTCTGGAACAGCAACAGTATCACATATGATGACTTTATTGGCGAGGGAAAGTAAGTCAATGTTTTACCTTTCTTGCTTTGAAGTATCTGAGTATTGGAATAATTTTTAGATACCCTTTTCCTTTTCTGTGTCTTGGTTAAGCTTTTCTTTTTTATAATTCGGTTTTAAATGTGTTCAGGATTCAACTTCAGAAGGTTCTGGATCAGGGTTATGATGATGCTACTTGGCCGCTTCAGACTAAAACTGGCAGGTAAATACATGATCTTGCTATATTCTTGGTAGTTATAACTTTATCTTGTGAGTAGTTTCTAGATGATGAGTGAATGAAATTGATGTTTGGAAAATAGAGTTGCATGATCAACATTACCTTTCCCATGATACCTACTCAAAGTAACGCATGCCCGGCAACAATTATGGCAAAACCAATGTGTCGAATTTTCGTTGCAACTTTTTGTGTAATTGTGTATTCTAAATCTAGCCAACACGGCAATCCAATTATGTTCATGTTTTCGCAATTCTCTGTTGCACGTTCTACCATATTCTCCCTTCCGTATTGTTGTTGTCAAATATGTAGGCATGAACATATCATTGCTTTAACATTACATTGCTTTGTCGTCAAGTTTTTTTTTTTTTTAAATCTTTTGCATTGCATTAGATAGTCACGGACTGATTGGCATGGTGGTACTATTATCTCTCATAGTAGGATTGGAATTGACTTGTTTATCAGTTCTTGTAATAGGGTCGACTTATAGGATGCGTGATAACACCTGTATTTACACTGCAACTCTGTTAGCCTTGCATCGCAATGCCATGACAATTATTTGCAACCTTTGTCAGGTCACATGTACTAGACTATAGGAAGAAAAAAAAAGGTGGTTAAAGGAGATAAATTGAAACTTGTCTGTGGTACAGCTCAGCCTTTTAGGGACATAAGGGTAGGCTAGGATCTGGGATGAGAAGTGGGATGTATTATGTTTCTGAAGTAGAGCCGTGGCATTCATTTTGGTTATAGCCGAGAAAAAGACTGGTCTATACGATATAAGCTCTTCTCTTACGTTTCCTATTTCCTTATTCATTAATCTATCTATCCGTATTACTTGCATCTATTTTTATACATTTGTAAGAATAGTATCAATACTATGAATTTCTTCTTTGTAGAAAAATTTCTTGCTTCTGACATTGACTTTGTTTACAATGTAGATATGCAGGAGAAGTGCGTCTTATAATGCATTACACAAAGCCTAATGCAAGTGCAAAGCCTAATGTAATTTATTTCTTTTTCTTTCTTCTTTTTCTTTTCACAGTATAACTGGGTGAATGTCCTTGGACATATTTGTATTTGATTGCATAGCAACTGAATAACTTTGCTCGTGTCATTGCAGAAACCAGCAGCAGGCTATGCCCCATCTGCACCTCCATATGGAGCACCACCTCCAGCATCTGCATATGCACCACCTCAAATGTATGCACCACCTCCACCAGCAGCCTGCCCAGCTCCATCTCCGTACCCTTCATATTCATCTAATCCTTCATATCCGCCCAATCCAGCACCAGCGGGATATCCACCCAATCCAGCACCAGGGGGATATCCACCCAATCCAGCACCAGGGGGATATCCACCCAATCCAGCACCAGGTGGATATCCGCCATCCCCGTACAGTGCCCCTCCACCAGCTGCATATCCCCCTGCACCATACCCCCCATCTTCAACATATCCTCCCCCTCCATCATCAACATATCCACCACCTCCACAAGGCTCATCCTTTTACCCTCCACCTCAAGGTAATGAAGTTTTCATTCATAATATTTACTGCCAGCTATTATGATTAATAGAGTACTGAAGTTTTGTTTCATGCTTTTTAATTAGGTCCATATGGAATTTATCCTCCGCCACCGTACTGAAATACAGCTCCCAGAAAAAGAAGCAACTGTGAAGATGTAGTGATAACTAGCTAATCATGTATAGCCTCTGTTGAGTGGTGGTGGTTGTTTAGGCCATGGAATTCTACATTTCTTGCACATATGCACGCTTTCTTCTTCCAAGAGATTGTTTCATCTATAAACAGGTTTTAGATGGATGAATCTGTTTTAGTTTCTCTCTGCCTTTCTACTTCTAATGTGATTTTAAGTTTATAGTGTTGAGGCACTGGAAATTGCACCAGACGGATCTAGTCAAGGCTTGTAGGCTGCACATGTAAAACTTGTTTTCTAACAAGATTGTGCTTAAAGTTTTCTATGTATGTAATCAAAAGTTTGAATTATCAAAGCTGTGGATTTGTTTGTCTTCAAATCTGAATCCTACTAAGTGTGCAGATTCGGATGTGATCATTGCAGAGTAAATGTTCTCAGCCCCAGATTGTTTTTTTTGTTCGTGACCACCAGACAGTATGTAGACTTTCTGCGTCAAGCGACACATTCTCTCGAAATATTAAGTGCTAGGCTGGTTACATTCAAATAGGTAGATTTACGTCTTTTCACTTGGAATTTGTCAACTAATAATGTAATTGGTGATGATATTAACAACATTAAACTGATCTGTTTACCTTTGGTGCTAAAATAGAATGTTTGGCATGTGGTACTGAAATGATCGATCATCATTCTACCGCAGTCGACATTTCGGTGTTCAGAACAAAATCGATAAGAGTTGTAAAGTTCTCCATTATGAAGGTCATGATGAATATCTGGAAAACATGGGTCGTAAGGATTTTTACAACCTGTCGAGTACCAAGAAGTATCATTAGTATGTGTTTTCTCATGAAATCAAAATCGACCATTTGAAGTAATATAGTAAATGCTAGCTCCACTTCCACTAACCTTTCTCCCAGTCGTTCAAGGCCTTTTATTTAGGAAAAATGTATTTGTTGATTATTGGATGAGTCAAAGACTCGAAGCTTTGCACTTCACCTAGTTGTGATTTGTGAAGAGTTATTTGCTTTTGGTCGTCAAGACAATATCAGAATGATTTGGGTATTTGAAAAGCTTTCTCTTCAGTGGATGACATGATACACATTCTCAAGTAGTGCTTCATGTTTTGATGTGATGCACCACTGGTTGACCTCAACACTAGAGAATAGCAGACATTAATAATAAAGGTAGTCTATAAAAGTAATAAGGTAGTTATAATTCTGCCAATGCCTATTGTTGATTAACGATGAAGAAGACTTTCGATGAGTACGTTCCATGTTAAAGGACTAGCTTCTTTGTTATTGGGACAATTAGACTCTGCTTGTTTCTTTGTTTGTTGTAAGATACAAATTAACTTACAGGTCTTAGGTATCAAATCTCTTAGTCTAGCCTTTAATAATATTCTTTCATCTCCAACTAACATGTTAAGGAAAAGTACAAAGTCTTTTGGAGATCGAACACCTTTTAGTTGTACTAGCTCCTCCAACCCATATGCGGATAATGGAGTATCGAGAAATATATTGTCCGACCCTTGTATGTTAATGATGTGATTAGAATCACATAGACGAACCTTAAAATGTTTAGAAAATAATAATACTTGGGTATATCTCGACTGGCTAATTAAGGAGGCGTTCTGGTCGTGCCAGGAGGAGGTCGAGGGAGGTCGAGGGAGTGTTTAATGTGTTGGATACTTGGAGGTAGAGGCCTTCTTGGGTGAGGGAGGTGGTGGGGTGGAGCCGTGGAGGAGGAGGAGGAGCTTTCTTGTCTTCTTTTCTTGTTTTGTTTTCGAGCAAAATCTATTGCCAATAGACAAATTATAGCTAACTGGGCATGAACAAAGTAATAGGTAAGAAATCCTCTCTCTCTCTCTCTCTCTCTCTCTCTCTAAATGTCTCAAATGGCATGGAATAATTGTTCTGATCGATAGTTCAATACACATCACGACAGAAACTCGATTTTAATCGTAATCGTCAGTTCGTCACCATCACCTTACAATGAAAATTAGTATTTTCAAACAACTTATCACGTACTATTAATCTCGAGTTCCAGTAGTTGCATGAAACCCAAAGACCAGTGATGCAACATTATAAAAATCTCTCATGGGCATATGCACAACCAAACTTACCATTTTACCTACTCATGAATTATATTACTGGCCAATGATATATATATATATATATATATATATGTAGCCACAAAAAAAAAGACTGTCTTCTAGATCCATCTATATGACTATATATAGCTGCATGCCATGACTCCACTGCAAAATTCAGTGAAAAATGGTCCCCGATCAAGCTAGCTAGAGATAAGTGGAAGAAACTCATTTGTCATAATTCGATCAAAAGTCAATTTCGCTTTGTTTTGTTGTTCAAACTCTAGCAGGTAAGTTAAACATAAAATGTTAATACAGGTGGGGCTCTCCGATGACAATATATATGAACAGATTGTTAAAAGGATTAAACAGCTAAGATTTGATTATTCCGCTGTCTATTTTATATAGATTTGTGTTGTTTATTTTAATTCACAGATTTTTTGAAAAATTCAGACTCTTTAAAAAGTATACAAACTTTCATATAATTGTTACAATCACTGATTTCAACCACAGACTTTTAGCTTATTTTCAAAAACTTTTATTGATTCATGGAATCCATATAATTTATATTGATCAACTTCTATAGATTTCTCATTATTCATATTGTATGTGCATACCATGTCTCTCAACTATAAGCTCACGATTTTGTGGTAATTTGCTTCATTATAGGCTGCGTCTTAAGCATCTAGGTTGGCCTTATGAGTTCTCTAATGCCTCGTGGATGCTATTGGATTAGGATTTAATACATGCTAAAAAAATTTATACATAACAATTTTTTGTTCTAAGAAAATTTATTGGGTTTGTATAACTTGTATTTGTTACAAAAAAATAGAAAATCTCAATTATTTATAAGAAAATAAAATAAAACCCTTCAAATTTAATATATCGATCAACATGTACCAGAAAAATTGTTCAGAAAGTTTAAAGCTAAAGAAGTCGGTGTTCATGAAACATTGATATGATTATTATTCTCCTTTCTTCTTCCGTACTTCTTTCATCGTCATTGTTTTTATTCTTAGCATTGGGCATGTGTCTATATATGAGAATGAGATTTTAATAACTATAAAGATACAAGGTAAGAACATAAAATATAGAAGAAGAAAACAATCATGAGATCATAGGTTTAATAAACAGGTTGGGTTGTAAGAAAAAGAATTAGTAAAGAAAAGACAAAAAGAAACTAAAGAAACAGGTGGAGAAAACAAAATACAATGAGAAAGTCTATGGAAAAGTCCATGAAAATATTTAGTCTAGATGTTAGACAATTTTTTGATTGTGGTGTGTATAATTAACACTACAAAGTCCATGTGATTCTATAAGTTTATAATTTCATAAGTATAAATGATATTTTGAATACCCACATGTCACAGACTTCTATTCATTTTAAAAATTCATGATTAAATACTCTCTAATAATTTTTAAATCTTAATTAAATACACCTAAAATTGTATAGATAATTAAAAATTTGTATTGAATACACTTAGATTTTTCAATTTCATAGATTTATTTAAAACTGTCACTAAATTCATATACAATACACCTCTGAATTAGGTAAGGGTGTTTATTTGTGATTAAATGGTTTAAATGCCATTATAATTCAAGCTGATGATGATCTATATATTCACGATTCATCGCCACCAGAATTTACAGTAGGAAATTAAAACTGTGCTGTAGTCACTAGCTACCTATCTTGGCTAGGCTGGGACTGGGTATTGCCAATTTGCCATGCATGCATCATATAATTAACCTCTATGATTGTTTTCTTTCTATCTAGCTACCTGCTACCTGTCATTTTGTAGATGCATATATACAGACATACATATATACCCATACTGTACTGAATTGCATTCACGTACTGGGCAGAGCTTTGATTCTGCAATTAAAATTTCCATGCCATGCACGCAAAGAGAATTTCGTACTGCATATGTATATATGTTTAAGGCTCTCTAAATACGCATGACGATCGAGTAAAACTACATATATTTATTCACTACGTTTACGTATATTGTTGATGAAGTATTAAACTTTTCGATGATATACCTCAAAGCTCAGGTTTTCGCGAAACTGATCTGATTTGATTGATGTAATTGCCGCCTGGCCGGAATACTAGATATTTTACCATTAAGTAATATTGCTCTGACGTTTTTTGCTTCTGGAATCGAAACCTACGTACCCTTGAGTCCTTGACTACTAAGCACTAATTAATTCTAACACTAACGCTTGTATAGAACAAAATGGTAGTTTGGAACTGTGATTTGATAATTAACCTCACTGTTGAAGTGTTGATCGATGTTAGAGCCGTACGTTAATGGAAAGTGATTTGTAACTGATGAATGCTAACCAGCAGGACCATGAAACTAGTAAGCATGATTATGACACTAATAATCACAATCGCATAATAAAGCTAGTGCGTAGCAATCGATCCTAATTTGGCATTGACAGTAATTTCTGCTCTAACTAACCATGCTTAATTTCTTATTATAGTGAAAACAGAACCTATCTCTGTATATCTCGAATAGAATTTTTCTGCACTACACTTTTATCACCCGGACTCGTCCACTTCTCAGTTCTCACCAAGAACTATAGAAAGAAGTTCAAAGAACCCTTCAAATTTTCTGAAAAGAAAGTGCTCTCATACCTAGCTAGTAGCTAGCTAGCGGAGTAGCAATCTTCACTGTCTTTGCAAATAAAGTGACAAACACGAATTAGTAGTATTTTTGGACCTTGTATTTCTTCTGCAATCATGGGCATGTCCTCCATGCGTACGTAGTTTTAGAGTAATTTCTTCAATTTCCTCTTTTGCTTTCTTTCTTATTTCCATTATTATTATTATTATTTTGTTTGCTTCTTTTTACTTGAATGTGTAGCTTTTGAATCCATGCGACCTATGAAATCGAACATGTTTTTTCTTCTAACAAAAATTTTCAGCTTTCACACTTATCTCTTACCGTGACACTCGAACCCAGATACTAATATATAGCATACTTCCTACATTATGGTACGGTGTTCTCCTACATTATGGTACGGTGTTCTCCTACATTATGGTACAGTGTTCCTACTACTACTTAGCTAACTCATTTCGTTGCTAATAACATTTCACACATCATAAAATTAAACAACAATACTTACAAACACGTATACACACACTATACCAGTATACGCTGGATGTTCCAAGATTGTATCACAAGTCATTATCCCAAACATCACAAAACTTCTACAATTTCTCCGGTGCATCACTCGTTAGGGTAGGACTGTAGAAGTTCTTCGGCCACAGTTCCCAAAATATTTGAAAAAGAGAGAGACAGTGTTGTATAATAATAATAATAATAATGAGTGAAAAGTAAAAGTGTACCTTGCGGGAAAAGACGAGTGGTGGCAGAGTGGTGGTGGGAGGGGCACCATGCTACTACTACTTCTACGAGTCGATCGAGTCTTATTATATGGTTGTGGGAGCACGTCAAAGCTATAAAGCTTACCGACTATGGCTTCTGGCTTCTGGCTTCGAACAGACAGGAAGGCATTATTAATTTACGACTTTCTAATGAGACACCAGAACCCTAGAACAAGTCAGCTTCATCACCCTTCCAGGCTCCAGCCTTCGCCTCTCTCTCTTTCTCTGCGGTTGTTGGTTACGCGCCGAGCTGGTTTCTCTTTGCTTTTTTCTGGGAATGAATTGGAGAGGAGAGGCGGAGGGAGTCGCGTGGGATGATCGGAGTGCTGGTCCTCTTTCGTTATATCTAAGTTTTGTTCTTTCTCATTTGGAACTGGGTGCGCAGGGTTTGGTTTGTCAATGCCACATTGTCTATTGTTTTGCTCTACATTCCCTCTCGTGATTTTGCTTCATTTTCTTCTGTCTTTCTTTTGATCATGCACAAGTCCTTTACTTCATTGCAAGTTTGCAACCACGTTCAAGGAATTATGTTTTTTAACGGCGTGATATTTCTTTGGTTAAGAAATTTACGACGATTAAATTTTTAATCATAACCTAATATAGCAATATATCAATATCATGTATAGTCTCTGTTCTAAATAATCTAATATATCTTTAATATATACATGATATTAAGAAAACGATATGATATCATATATATCATTTTAATTTATCAGTCGCCGCTGGTCAAAATCCGATATATCGAGTCAACTCGATTTTGACCCGATATATCAGATCTTTTTTATTTTATTTCAAATAAAATGTCATTATTTTGTTTTTACGAGAAAGAAAAAATGACTAAATCTAAAATTGAGACGTGATGCGCCTCAAATCAGTGAAAATTTCATTTTCTTCGAACGCAAAAACTTTATATTCATATTAAAAGTGATTTTAAAACGTCGATATCTAAATCAGGGAAGTTGAAAACATCATCAGGCGAAACCTCAAACTTCATATATGAAGCCAAACCACTACCTATCTGTCTCAAATCCAACAAATCCTTATTTAGACAATTTTATTATTATTTGAAACCATTTGTGTATTTTTATTTGGTACTTGGTTGTAGTAAAATTCATAAATTTAATTAAAAATAATAAATATGATAAATCTGATATATTATTTTACTCCTTAATTGATACAATCCCGATAAAACGATATTTAGACTATTATGTATGGTGCATACTACCCTAATGGACTACAATCGCACGGACTTCTATCCGCACATTACTGATGTAGATTCACCAAGCTGCTTTAATACTAATTTGTTTTCCTCATATGAATTAAGTTACATGTTGCAACAAAAAGTTATAAACAAGACATAGTGGTTTGACTCGTTTCTGCTAGGGTTTCTTGAAGGTATATTGGCCTCCATGAGTTGATGGAGAACAAAGAAAGTGCTTTGGTGAAGTCTTGATCGGATTTGCAAAGGAAATAAAAGGCTTCCTAATCAAATTAGGAAAACTTTATGTCGTGAGGTCTCTTGCCATATAGGTTGTTATTCTCTCATTATTTCCATAAGTTGTTTTGGGGGAATGATAAGATTAAATAGGAGGGTTTGTTAATCTTTATTGGTGAGAGAAAATATATTTTTGAGTAGGTTTTTATTTGGTAAGGATGAGTTGGGAAAATATTCATGAGTTGGTATTTTCTATATTTAATTAAGATTTTTTGTTCAAATAAGATGTTTACCTTTTCTAATTGGAGAATTTTTAGAAAAGGTTATTATATGGGTGTAATTGTAGTAATTATCTAGATGGTAAGTGAGAGACGTCTCTTTACAATAAGATAGGCATGACATATATAAATAATGGGATGTGCTAGGGTTTTGGGTGAAGAGAGCACCAAACAGAGAGAGTAAAAAAAAAAAAGAGGGAAAAACTAGTTTTCAGTTTGGTGAGATCTAGATCAGTCCTTAGTGGCAAGAGACCTTCGTGGCTCCATTGAAGACCTCAGTGACTTTAAATCCTTCGTGGAATTTCAAGACTTCGTGACTTCAACGACCTCTGTGGCGTTTTTACGTCCTTCGTGGCAACAAATGCATTCGTGGTTTTATAATACACTTGACCGTGTTCTTTAAGTATGAAATAATTTTTGCTTTTGAGAATTATAATTATGATTAATCAGACGTTGTTATTGTAATATTTTATTCAATAATAAAATAAAGTTTATTCGATAAATTCCGCTACTTATCTCTTAACCGTTCCATCTAGTATTTTCATTTCTCTCTTCAAGTCTTCTCTTGTACGTGAGCAAACCTAACCAAATCTCTGAATTTCATCGTAAGTTTCCTCTTTTATATCTTAGATGTAGGTTCATCCTCATCCAATCTTATTGTCGAGGCTCTCCCCTCTCCTTCCAATGTTACATCCATTGATTTTGGGCGTCTAGGCGAGGCAGCTTTGCGTTATTTCCCATCACTACACGGTGGGACGTTTCTTCACTCGACAACCTTATAACATTATGCTTAGACCTATACATGGATCATATATGGACCAGATTGACCTAAATTCAAATTTTTTTTAATAAATTAATAATCTTGTTTAAGTAATAATTTTATCTGGTTTCGACTCGGGACCAATGTATATTACTAGGAATTTCGCTAAATGCATAAGATAATAATTGTTTTGAAATATCTTTAGGTCTCATCGAATGTATAAAGTAATAATTAATTTAATAAAATTTTAAAATTAGTTAAAATTAATAATTGATCAAATATTTAAAATAAATAGTGAATAACTTTCATAATACAAAATAAGGAAATTAATTATTTAAACTTACCATTTTAAAATTACTTTTAGGCATGAAATTATATCAATTTTGGAAGGTGAATAAATATACAATAACATCTAAAAATAGACATAGTAGTCAAACTAAATGATTATAATCAATTCAGCATGAATAATAACAAAACTCTATAAAAATAATGATTTATGAATTCATTTATCGATAATATAATAATTTCCCTAAAAACTAATGGGGAGTTCTATTTGCACCTCCGAAATTACCGTGTATACCTCTATCATTTTTCTATTTTAATTTGATTTTGTCAATTAATTTGAAAAGACGATTACAGACCAATAAGTAAAAACAAATTCACAAACATACTTCATCCATTTTTATCTCCATCTAAAATTGAAGAAATTGCAGCACAATGGCGGATATTTGATGTTCTTTTCGGATTACATGCACCTAGTCGTTTCTCCATTGTCAATGGGGGTTTGGGCACAGTAGGATTATACTCAAACAGTCAAACTGTGGAGCAAGATCGATTATTAATTATCATGCAATACAATTGTTTAAAAAAAGCCTAATCACTATTAGCATCATCTCCTTCACACTATTGTTCGATGTTTCCCCATATATGATTTTTCTCCCTTCTCCAAACCCCAATCAATCATCAAATCACCAAGCAAAACCAAAAAAAAAACCAAGAATCCATGGAGATAGGTGGAGGCCATTATGGTCAACAAAATAGAGGTATATCAAGTAACGGAGATACACTCAGTATTTTCTGAGGTGCAAATAAAATCTCCTAAAACTAATTTATTCTGATCATGACGTTATTTATTTATAGAGATTTTACTATAGATTTTTTAAATTCGTACTTGATTCATTTTCTAGTTAGATTATTAATAGCTACCTTCAAAATTTTATCCGGACAGATACCCACTCCGTTAGTCTAATCCATTTATAATTAACCAAAGTTCTAAACAATCCCGCTTAGGTAGTGTCACACCGCCCCGATTATGGCCGTGTTGGGAACTAACCTATTAGAATATTTAGAGGTCAACAATGGATGTCCGGCAATGATTTCGTTTCTCAAGGGATTAGTACTTTGATTCAGGGAATGTAGAAACCGAACTAGAATATGAGAAAATCCATGATATTTACATGTCGTAGAGGATGTAATGCACTATTTGGAAGGAGCATAAATCAAGAGTGATGGAATGTATTCGTCATGTCATCATGTAGTCATAGGCATGATTAGACACTAATTGTGTAGTCATCATGATTATTATGTGTACTCTTACATGTGAGATTTACTCATTTATTCCTCAAAATCCACTTAAGAGGTATATAAGTATGATTTATAGTATGTGCAAAATTACTGTCGAAATGTTGACATCATATCTACAAGCACATTACATCATAATCAAAGCCAGTACTTATATTCTGATTCACACCCTTTAACTTTTCCTTTGCAATTTGGGCAAAAAGAAAGGTATAAAGTAAGTTTGACATGTATATTTCAAAGTGTCAACACACCCTATTAGAAAATACTCAATAATGGGATTTGTTAAGAACAGTTTCAAAGAGGTCCAAAAACAGAGACTTGTAGATAGCTAAATTTCTCCTCCTGTATTTCTCACCATGACTCTGAAATTATTTTCTTGACTAATAAAACCTTCAAGTCTTCAACCAGAAAAGCTAAGAAGACATAAATGTCTGGAAGTATAAAAAAACCAAAAAGTATATATCCCCAAGAAATCAAAGAAAATGAAACATACACAGCTAGGGCTTCTGCTACACCAATAGGACAATAGTCTTTCTCACAGTGTGTCTTTATTGTGTAGACTTGTATTTGTATAAGAGGTTGTTTTCATGGGGGTCCGGCTTGGTCTGTGTGCCGTTACAATTTTCTTCTCCCCGCCAACGAAACCAAAACACACCGAAAGCACAAAGAGAAAAAAGAAAAGAAAAAAGAATGAAAAAACACAGAAAGAAAACCCCCCAAAACCCAATATATATAAATAAAGGACAAGCGTGAAACCCACTCTGCTCTAAAATCAATCCCCTACTCTCTCTCTCTCTCACTCTCTCTCTCTCTCTCTCTCTCCTTTTTCTGTTCTCTCTCTCTAGCCTCCTCTCTGCATTCCCCCCCAAAGAAGTTTAGAGAGATTAAAAATGGGTGTGAGGGTGGTTTGCTTTTCTTTTGTATAATGAGAAGGGGATTGAAACCTCTTCTTCTTAGAAGAAGATGGCAATGAACCAAAATGAGCCACTGAATGAGCAAAGCAATTCATTCTTGTTGGATGATGCTTTGTTCTGTGGAGAAGAAGAGAAATGGGAGGAGGAAGATGAAGTGAGTGAGGTGTACAATGGTGATGATGACGAAATAAACAACAGTAATGACTACAGTGTTAATGGAAAAACCCAAAACAACAACCCATCTCTGTTTCCTCTGCTTCTGTTGGAGCAAGATCTGTTCTGGGAGGATGAGGAGCTTCTTTCTCTCTTCGTCAAAGAACAGCAGCAGCCGAGAACCCATCTGAACGACGCCGCTCTGGTGGCGTGTCGCCGTGAGGCGGTGGGTTGGATGCTCAAAGTGAATGCCCATTATGGATTCACAGCTCTCACTGCAATCCTAGCCGTGAACTACTTCGACAGGTTCATCTGCAGCGTCCATTTCCAGAGAGACAAGCCATGGATGGTTCAGCTCGTCTCTGTTGCTTGCATCTCTGTGGCGGCCAAAGTGGAAGAGACCGAAGTGCCTCTTCTTCTAGACCTTCAAGTAAAGTTTTAATCTTTGACCTATTTGTTTATCAAGATTCAATTTTTGATGTCATTTTATGACTGAAGTTCCTAAATCTGAAATCTTGGCTTGTTCTTGGTCAGGTGGAGGATACCAAGTATGTCTTTGAGGCCAAAACGGTTCAAAGAATGGAGCTTTTGGTGCTCTCAACTCTTCAATGGAGGATGCACCCAGTGACTCCAATCTCTTTCCTTGACCACATCATAAGAAGGCTTGGATTGAAGACAACTCTTCATTGGGAGTTTCTGAAGCGCTGTGAGAGTGTGCTTCTGTCTTTGGTCTTGGGTAAGCATAACTCCACTTCGGTTACAAATTAAAGCTTATAATTTTCGATAAGAACAAAGACAATGAAAGAGTAGACTTTTGAGTTTTGGGTTGTTGAGTGAGTTTAAAGAACTTATTTTGTTGATGGATTTTGATCAGATTCAAGATGCATTGGTTATCTCCCTTCTGTTTTGGCTACTGCTACAATGATGAGGGTCATAGAACTTGTTGAGCCTTGTAAAGCTGTGGCATACCAAACCCAACTTCTGGGGGTCCTCAAAATAAGCAAGGTATGTTTCTGTTCTTGTTTTGGTTCCAAGTTTTGTGCTCAAAGAGACAACCTTTAATGCTAAAATCTTGATGAAGTACTTAAGTAGTGAGCTTGCATTGTAAAACAGGAGAAGGTGAATGACTGTTATACCCTCATCCTTGAGATGTCAAACTATGGCTGCAAGAACAACAACCCTCTTAAACGCAAGCATGAGCAAATCCCAGGGAGCCCAAATGGGGTGATTGATGCATACTTCAGTTCCGACAGCTCAAATGACTCCTGGGCCGCGGGTTCATCGGTTTCTTTGTCGCCGGAGCCGCAGTTTAAGAAGATCAGAGCAGAGGCTTCATCACTCAACAGGCTCATGGGCATTGTTGGTAGTCCCTAATAAAATGATCAACTTCCATTCCTCATATTCCTATTATCGCAATTTCACTATTGGTGCTACTGCAACAAATGCAAGAACTTTGCTTTAACTTCCGCCAATGCCCTCCAACACCAGATGAGAAGAAAGCCAAAGGGGATTGGATGGCATATTAGAGCAAGAGAGAAGGGACAAGATCGGGAAAGCAAGAAGAAGAAGAATCCTCAATGTATATTATTATCAAGCTCTTTCTCTTAATATTTTCCATATCTGTCTCTTCCTGGACCCATTTGGACATTATTTAAAATAAATAAATTTAAACACCAATTTTGTTTAGGGGCATTCATTTTATACCTAATTTTTAGGCAGTTTTTTTAGAATAAGTTCACTCATTAATTTGATTTAATTTTCACTAAATTATTAAATTACATGTTGTCACTATTAATTTCATTAGTTAACTATTAGATTTAATTTCTACCTTAATTTTTTTTGTAATTTTAATAGCTTTCTTCAACTCATCAATATTGCTACAATTAAAGAATTAGTTACTTTACATATCTATTGATATTAAAAGTTTTATAAATTTAATTTAAATAATGAAGTAAAACTTATTTTTGAATAATTTAAGATTTCTATCTTAAAAGTAGTTTTTTTAACTCATTATTTGTATGTTCTTATGTTCAACAATTTGCATTAACTTTTTGAAGAATGAATTTGTAACCTAAATCCAAGGTAGATATCAATGAAAAATATATGTAGAGTAAAGGTTTTATGTTCTTAACTTAAGTAATAGAGTTTACTTAATTTACAACATATATGTTAGAAACGTTGAGTTTATATGATATATCTATTTATTAGATAAAAATATATAAAAATACATGTAATATATAAGAAATGATAAAATAAATCAATCTCAATAATAACTTACTTTATTAGTAGATAACAAATGGAATGTAGACATGAATATGCATAAGTGATGGTGTGAAACACAAGTTCATAACAAACATATCGATTTAAATTTCTTCCTCTTTGCATTGGTGCAAAAGAAATGAATTGCTTATATCAACATTTGTACAATTTAGAATTTGGCTAAATATAAAAAAATTTCAATGCAAATTTGACATGAATGTTTGCCCAAATTAGGCTATAAATCACATACTTTCAAATTATCATGACTATACAACAAAATACTGTGTTGTCAAATGACAATTTAGGCATAAAAACACAAAATAAACATCAGCACTCTAAATAGAATGTTATCTATGTGGACTTGGTATAAATTAAAAGAAAAATATATGTGGATTTCTATTCAAACCTAATCTTAAAAATTGGGTTTTATTCTAATTTTCTCTTGTTTATCCTGTATTCTATTGTATTATCTGTTCACTCCCCATGAGCTCGATCTCCTTAACCAGAATTAATCCAGAAAAAATGTATGTCAGATGTGTCAGGTATCCCATCTCCATTTTTGTTATATGGCGATGGAAAATGGGGTTATATATACTTATATAATTGATTTATGATATCCCATAAATTAATTAAGAGCAAAATTAATCAAATGGGTAAGTTTAGGAGGTGAGTTTGCATGTGAAGAGAGGGAGAAACTGTCGGGAAGTGAAATTGATTTGAAGAGACTTTTTGGTTGGCGAGTTTGACCTCGTTGAACGAGCTTCTTCTTCTTCCTCCTCCTTTTAGAGTGTAATTTAATTTTGTTAATGTGAAATGTTGGTCTTTGTATTAGATTGAGGCGACCATAATCAATCTTAATTATAATTATTAGAAAAAATAAACAAAGGGGGAGAAGCAAGACCCCATAGATGGTGGTGTTAGATCTTCTATACACTTTTTGGCTACGAGTGTAGGTTGGTCATGCAATGCAGCTGGCCAATCTTCACGCTACTCAGAGGAGCGTGTGCCCGGTTTGCCAAATGTGACAGAAGATGCAATTGCTTTTGTACAAAGCTCTTTGGCTCATTAGTGTCTTTACAAGAACCATGAACTTTCATTAGCAATCCAAGTTACAGTATGAACTTGTCTTTCCTTTTTAACTTTCTACACATTCTTTGTGTGTATCGACTATTGAGTTACTCATCCCTAAACAACAGTTACGGTATGAACTTGACTAGCAATGATTGTTTAATTAAGAAAAATGACAAAAGTTTGTTTAGTCCATATACTTTTGGTCGGTCATTCATTTAGTCCATGAAGTTTCAATATCATTTATATAGTCCTCGAACTTGCAATTTTAATCTAGATAGTCTATTCCGTCAATTTATCTGTTAAAATGATGAGCTGACCGTTGAATATCCTCTCAAAAATATGTATTTACCAAAATATCATTATGTCAAGATTTTCCTTTTATTTTCTTTAGTATTTTTTATTGTTTTTAATATATTTTTAAGAGATATAAAATGCCTTTATTTGACAAAGTCATTTTTATTGTTTCTTTGTGTCTTCATATAAATTTAATTTAAGGTGAAAATCATAAATTTATTAGATAATTGAAGAGAATATTAGAAAAATACTCCTAGGGCAAACGTTTTCTAATATTTTCTTCAATTATCTAATAAATTTATGATTTTCATCTTATGTTTCTTTGTGTCTTCATATAAATTTAACTTAAGGTGAAAATCGTAAATTTATTAGATAATTGAAGAAATATTAGAAAATGTTTGCCCTATGAGTATTTATCTAATATTTTCTTCAATTATCTAATAAATTTATGATTCTCACCTTAAGTTAAAGTTATATGAAGACATAAAGAAACAATGGAAATGACTTTGTCAAGTAAAGACATTCATATCTCTTAAAAATATATTGAAAACAATAAAAAAGAAATACTAAAGAAAATAAAAAGAAAACATTGACATAAGGACATTTGGTAAATACACATTTTTGGGAGGATATTTAACGGCCACCTCATCATTTTAACAAATGAATTGAATGAGTGGACTATCTAGATTAAAAGTTGCAAGTTCGAGGACCATATAGATGATATTGAAACTTCAGAGACTAAATGAATGACCGACCAAAAGTACAGAGACTAAACAAACGTTTGCCTTAAGAAAAAATTGGACCCGTAACTTGCTACAATATAACTATAACGTGTTGCCAACTCATATAATGACGGTGGTTATTCATCGAACATGACTCTTAGACGAGCATATGACATACTGAGCAAAGATATATTGACAAATTATAGAGTTTGTTGTAAATATAAGTCTGAAACTCTCTTGTAGCACCGCCTTAAGGTTAGTGCAATCGAGCTAGTGGTCAATCAATGCTCGATAATTTTTTTTACCGTCAATGTCAACACCAATGTAAAAATACAGTATGTCAGCGATTGAAATATGTCATTTAGAGAAGCGTTAGCCCTCTAAAGCGTTCAACCCAGTCAAAGTGGGTTATGGAGGCAATCTAATTTCCCTCCACAACAACTTAGTTTTTTGTTTGTTAAAGTTAGTCTCAGTGAGAAAGACCATATTCACGATGCTGCTGAACAACTGACCAGATGATCAACACTCATTCACCCGATACTAGTGACGAGTTATTCGATTAACAATATCTTGATATTTCCATATCAATTCGAACATCATAACGAAAGGCGTGAAACTTCTTTGTTGTCAGCCAGTGATCCATCAGGAGCTAAGGGAGACCCTAATCTTAGACGGCTTTAGGAGAAGTTTCAACTTATATATATATATATATATATATATACGAGGCTTTTCAGGTAAGAATATCCTTATCTTAGCTTAAGGTACATATTTTCATTTTTGACCAAATTTTCGATCGAGTTTTCACATCTCCACCGTCCAATATCTAGGTTATACAATCCAGGTAACTTTGACTCCATTACTTACTGACAAACGGATCCAGGTAGCTTAGATCTAGCTAGGTTAGACGGTTCGGTCTTAGATGGTTTGCTTGGTCTAGTGTGTTAGGGATAGCTGAACAGAGCAGAACGACTTCTCGCTCTGTGTCTAGTAGAACCCGAAGATAGATCATCTCCACAAAATTTCAGCCGATTCCATCACCGTTAAGGTACTCATAACTTTGATTTTCTACTTGAAATATGAACGGTTAAGGTTCGGCAAATTCAATACGTCCATTGGTTTTGATTAGTTTGATACCTTAACGATCATGAAATCGGCTGACATTTTTTGGAGATGATCTATATGTTATAACCTAGATATTGGATGGTGGAGATGTGAAAACCCGATCGAAAAGTTGATAAAAAATGAAAATCCGTACCTTAGCTTAAGGTACGGACCTCCGCACCTGAAAAGCTCCGTGTATATATATACAGTCCCTATCCAGAGTGAAGCTTCACTTTGAAATTTTAGAGTGAAGTTCCAATTTTGGCACACTTTTCGGTCAAATTTTTTCACCATAATTGATTAAATATTTAGGTATGCTATTCAAGATCATCTCTACAAAATTTCACCTAATTCGGTCATCGTTAAGGTATTGAAATTAGATTAAATCAATGAATGAATTAAAACTGTTCAACGTGAACCGTTCGTGTAAATCTCAATTTTGAAAGCTCAAACCATTGTCAAATTGGATGAAACTTTATAGAGATGATCTTGAATAACATACCTAAATATTGAATCACTTATGGTGAAAAAATTTGACCGAAAAATGTGCCAAAA
This sequence comes from Argentina anserina, assembly GCF_933775445.1. Lineage (NCBI taxonomy): Eukaryota > Viridiplantae > Streptophyta > Magnoliopsida > Rosales > Rosaceae > Argentina > Argentina anserina. The sequence continues at coordinate 3,153,354 of NC_065873.1, read as the reverse complement.
TTAGAACTTCACTCTAAAATTTCAGAATGAAGCTTCACTCTGAATAGGTACTATATATATATATATATATATATATATATATATATATATATATATATATATATATATATATATATATATATATAGCAAACTCAACTATTTTAAGCATGATCTCTAAGACTTTTACTAGTTTTGAGGGTCAACTCAGTAAAACTTGGAAAATGCATTTACTGGTTGAAGTTTTTCTTTCTTTATTTTGTTTAAGTGCGATCATCACGAAGGTGATTTAGTTGGTGGATGGTTGAAAAATATAAGTGAAGGAAAACTTCTAAAGTCACATGAGTGTTGTACGATTGATATATTTTTTTTCTGATCTGACGTTTGATTACAGAGTACTTGTGCAGTAAATCGTAATCTAGCAAGTATGATTGATTGAAGAAATATATTTTGTAGGTCAAACCAAACCAAATCACTCAAGTCAGTCGTATAAATTATTCAAAATGATCACTCTGGCTACTACTGCAGTGAAAATGATGGATCTGCTTCTTGCTTAGGTGGGAGCATGTACCATTGCATAAAGATATTATGTCGACTAATGAAAATTTCCAAATATAAAAACTCTACTTGGAGTTTTGTAGATTTTAGTGAATATTACATTCTTCTTTTGCCTACTCTACTTCATTTTGCTTCCTTATTTAATCACTTAATGTCTCCGCCCCCTTGAGCTTAGAAAATTACCATCCACTAATGATCGTTCTTATCAAGATTGTACACACATGGTTGAATAATTTTCAGTCCTTGCCAGCTGTGTATGCACGAATTTGAGGATCTTAACATTATATAGCAAAGATAACCAACCGGTTGTTAGATATGTCACTTAGCACTTTAACAGACTTTCGCTATTATAAGTTATTAATTTTTTTAAAGAATATTATTTAATTTAAAGTTAAAACTAGAGTTTCAGCCTCTTTCTTACTTGTAATAATTTAAGTAAAAACATCTTTGACTATGCTCTAGTAGCCTTGATGTCCTATAATCTCTCTATCCCAGCTTTAGGCCTCTGGAGTTCATTTCCTAGCTAGTTCTTCTCTAATCCAATCTTTCCTTTGTGTATATATAGTACTTATCGGATTAGACTTACTTAAGACATATGTTGCAAGACATTATGCGATCTTTTTTAGGGTAAAGCAGTAATATGAAAGTTGAGTGCAGCACCGATTACCCATATAAAGTTACACATTCTCTAGGCCATGCCCATTTTAGTGGATCATAATAGTGCATGCCTGATGCCTCATTCACCCCTTTTCTTTGTTCCACCTCTCTTTTCTTTTTGCTTGATTTTTATTCTCCCTCCGGGTAACAATTAAAAGAAAATATCTTTTTTTTTCACGTGTTATATAGTTTTTGATTTTATGTATTAGATTTGGTTAGATATATGAATCAAAGTAGTGCATGCAAGCTCTTAGAAATGATATGATGCTCATTAGAAAAGCAATGCAATGTCTTAATTATTTCTAGATTGATTAAGTTGGCAGTGACTAATTTGAATCTGGTTTCTCATCATATTACTAGATTAGCACTCTAATTTGGTATGAAGAGGGAACATGGATGTAAAAAAATAATAAATCACATTGTCATAACTTGTACTTTGATTAATGCCTATCACTAATTTGAATAATGATAACATTATTCATAATCTATTCCATTAACCCTCCTATAAGCAATAGCAATGTGGAATAAATTTGCCAACGCACAGAGTGAGATTTTTTGTTCATGTTTTTTTTTTCTGGATAGTAAATTTGATGGAGCACTCACTCAAAACATCTATAAAAGGCAAAAAGACAAAAGGTGAGTTGATTTTGAATTTGGGAGACACAATCTTTGAATTTGTGGGAAGATTGTCTTTTGGTTTGTTCCTTTATTTATTTATTTTTTAAAATTTGAATAATTCATATTGTTCTCCCTCTCTGCTTTAAGGTTGGTAGAGTTTAGATGTTTGTATTTTTTTTTTGGTCCAAAGTTTAGATGTTTGTATATGCATGCTAGTAGTGATAATGATACGAGAGAAATAGAGAGAGATGGTTGTTCTTTTGGAAGGGAAACAGCTTGCTCCCAAGAAGTGGTGAAGATCATTGAGGTCATTTTGTCCCCACTCCAATAATTGTAGCATAATATGATGGCTTAAAAACTTTGCTCTGGTCTCTCTTATAAATCTTTGATTTATCTTGACCTCGTCTCTCTTCTATTTCTAACTTACTAACTATTGTCTCAATAAATAGAATCACATGAAATGGAAATGGAAACTAAATTCTGGAAAAACAAAACCCTTGGTTGAATCAATTCTTCTTCTTCTTCTTCTTCTTCTTAATTTCTTCTGCTTCAGAACTTCTTCTGTGATCTCTTTGCCCACAGCTGTAAAGTTGGAAAGGAAACAAAGGAAGATGACCATTCTGGGTTGTGGGGTCTGTGTTTCATACAAAGACGAATCATGCATAGATAGCCTCATGTAATCGGATCGGATTTATTCTTCTGTAGAACATGCAAACAACTACCATGCATATATAGAGATTATTTATTTAACCACTGCCATTTTTAGCTGCTTGATTTTTAGTGAAATCTTTTGACTGAAATGCTCTAGAAAAAGAAAAAACATATTATGATGATCATCTTAACTTTCCATTACTATTTCAATCGACCATCAAGTATATATGAACATTGGTGTTTCAAACCATACTTCAGTACGTCTGCATATAATGGTGTTTTTGGGTGTTAAAGTAAGAGTGTGGTTTATAAGCAAATGATGAGTCGGGTTAATTCCCAAAATACTGGTTCTTTCATTCTTTGAGTTATATTAAGGTTCCACAAGAGTACAAGACCTCAATGCATGGGAAATGCTGAAGTTTATAAACTAGACATGAATTCTTCAATCTGATTTAGTGATTTTGCAATAAAAACAATGAAACCTATATATAGAACTAGCCATTCACATTATTTCTACATCTGTAACTATATACATTAAGTAGAGTTTTTTCATGATCGAACAGAAAAAAGTAGATTCTTTTCACCAAAAATATTCACAGTGATTACATTATCTTTTATATATCTCCTTTTGCTGGATCAATGTGGTAAATTATATGACAAAGGGTTGACTACCTTACCTAGAGGGGGTCACACAATCACAGGATTACTAGTCATTTCAACCAAACATGCTAAAGATTGATGTTCAAAAACTCAAAGATAAGGATGTGCCCTACAGGGGGCTTAGATGATGAGATGCAGCTACCATATTGGCCCCAGAAAATCAGAAAGGGAGGCCCCAAAATTCTGCAGCAACCATAGCTCTCTCTCTTCTGCATTGACATAAGCTACTACACTTCCAATGCGTGACCCAAATTATTGCAAGTGCCAAACTGCCAAAGCCAACGCATGTTCTTCAATTCATATCTCTCTGTTGTGTTAATATTACTGCTGCACAGACCCATCGATCGGGCATCCTATGAGTGATGGTCACTGTCTCTTATATATTGCCAAACCCAGGATCAACAATTTCACCCCTACATATTCTGATATTCATCTACAAGTGAAAAAGTAGGGTTGGTTCTACACCTAACACAATGTTGGCCAATCTAGGATTCATTGAAAGGCTTCTCAAGGCAATTTATGACCAATCTAAGCTCAACCAGACAATAATTCTAATTGAACTGAGCTCCACCCTGTTCATGGCCACTTGGTTTCTTACAATTAAATATGCACTGGATTTCCATTTAATAGTGGAAGCTGGGCAAACCTAATTCGAAGACCAAAATCTTATACACTCCTATGACACTAGGACGATTTTGCTGTAAAATTTTCTTCAATGAGCCCCAAACATAGGTTCCACACATGTGTCACATACTCACTCACATTTGTATATAGAGGGGTCCAAGGAGAAGAAAATCATCAAAGAGATCTTTTATGTAATAGATTTTATGTTAAAATCACTCTTAATGTTCAGCCAGTCCTTAATGTGATAGATAGAGTTAGGTGGTCCAAACTCAATAGATTGAATTTATCTTGGTAATAAATCTGAGTGATTTTTCTCTTGGATTTAACTAAGAAAAATAACTATGCAAGTAGTGTCTTCGAAATAATTGATATTGTAGTAGCCATGGCAACAAACTTCACTTGAGTTCTTGATAGAGTAGTCATCCTTGATGGAGATTACAGAGTATTTTCAACCCTTGAGTTCTGTTATTTATGGATATTATAGGTATTTTGCTTAGATTAGAGCTGTTATGTTAGGGTCGTTTACAATACCTTGAGGTATAACATACCCTCAATTACAACTTTTTGAATCAAAATTACAATTTTATTGAACTAAATTTACAATATTGAGAATAAAGTTACAACATGTGTTTTTTATATTTTCAAATAACTAAACAAATTTACCACATTGACAACTATTTGTTCATAATATTGTAAAATGTTATAGGTGAAGTAATTACAACTAATAGAACTATATTTACCCAAAACATCACCATATTTACTACAATGATAACAAATTTGTTGTTAAATCAGTAAATGGGGGTATTAAATACCTCAAGATACCTAAGAAAATTCCCTATTATTTACAGAACAATGGAAAACTGAACTTGGAGCTATTTAACATCCTATTCCATGATTCTTCTGTTGCTGTTTCTAATTTTTTGCACTCATCATCTTGCTTCTTCTTTCTAAACCTATATCTCTTCTTTCACATCCTTCCTTACATCACTTCTCAATATCTGCCGTAAATTTCTAATTTCTCAATGCTAGACTGTCACTGCACTATTTTCAGACATGAATAATAGTATATATATATACGCAAACATTGTATGTTTCCCTCAAAGGAAATGAGTTGGGACCAAAGTGAAAACGATTTCAAACCACACACATTCTCTATTAACCATGAAGTTGTAACTAGAAATTTACCTGCAATCACATACTGCATGTTTTATTACAAAGCCAAAAAGGGTTCTACATAAAAGAGGGGTAAATGGTCCCTAGAGACTAGTCTTTCTTTATGTTTAGGGCGAAATTTATTACAGTGCCTAATAGGGCACCCTTTCTGGGCTCTAGAGTTTCTTTTATGCAAATCAGAAGATAAGGACAAGAGAAGTTTTAGAGTGTTGTGAACGGGGTCACCCTTGGTATGTCCTATATCTGCGAAACTTGGCTGCTCCATTCTGCGACTATGTGAGTTCTCAGACAAAGATTTGGGTATCTTTTGACAGTGCTTGCTAGGTTACCTCTCTTATCAACCAATGTTTTATTCAAAGGGTTTATTTAGAGTTTAGAATTTTCAAATCTTGGTCGATGTCTCTCCTCTAAATCTCTATACTAAATGTGTTCGGTGAAAAATTTAAATGCCTTATCCAATATACGGGCTCCCACTGGTTAATAGAATGACATTTTCTCTAGGTCCACAAGGAATAAATTGACAACAATATTTTCTGAAAACCTCCATTAGTTGTCGAACACATCCAGGCAGGAAGGAGTTCTCTCTTTTGGTCTGGACTCAAAGATATCCAAGCAAAACAAACTTCACCCCAGAAATATTATGTCAAGATTTGGGAACTTTTAAGATTTCACCAAGTGAAATGAACTTCATATATGAATAACTTTGATCGGACCACCATTGAACATCCAATTGTTCACAGGGGCGGAGCTACTTGAGGGCAAATGGGTGCCATGACACCCCTCCATGTTTGAGTTGTCTATGTATTTAATCCTTATAGCATGGTTTAATTGAATCAAACTTGGGTTGATTGTATGTAGTGGCACCCCTTAATTTTTGTCTTTGGCTCCAGTCTCATGCATTGCGTATTATATTTCTTTCCGTAGGTTTAGTTTACATAAGAGGTGGCATCACCTCTTATGTTTTGATTATTGTGGTCGTGTTGGCAAATGGAGTAAATTCATTACCTTTAACAAAAATGATAGTCACAATTCATAACATTGAAATGTTTAGATCACTGTCATGACTTAAGACCACATCACATATTGGTATCAATGCCAAATCACCTAAACTCGATCTCCGATTAGAATCGAAGAACTTGTAAGAACTAAACAAGCACTATGGTTCTCGTGATGTATTGATTAGAGGGTATCCCTACAACAAAGTGGAATTGCACATATAACCAATCAATTAGAGGGTATCCCTACACAACATAGAATTACATTTCAAAGTCTCTACAAAGGACCACAAAAAGAACACGTGTCCGCCACTACCTCAACAACCCGTGTGTTTTAAATCAAATGGCTGTTGCCTGAAGAATTGAAGCACCATATCGGTCTCATTTAGATATCAAGATATGGTGTAATAATGTGACATTGACAACACAATACTCATGTTTTGTAATGTGACAGACATTATATATTTAGAACTATATATGAATTCAATGTAATCACTATGGTTTAGACTTTGCTAGAGTTTATCACTGTCTTGGTGGAACAAGAGGTCCTGGCTTTTATATTTCTAGCCTGATACCTCATCACCCTGTAACCCCCTAAAATGGTATTAATAATTTTGGTCCACATTTTTTCCCTGCAGAAAACCAGAGCCCGTGACCATTGTCATAGTACACCGATGAGAGTTGGTATGCCATCAACTCTGTGCCAAAAACACAGATGAATAGATAACATTGAAAGAGAAGAAGCTTCGATCATTCATCACAAAGATTTGAGAAATGAAAACAATGTGGGTGCCTCGACCACTTGACTTCCTGGAATTTTGAGTATGGAACATAAACGACTTCTTCTACCATGCAGTAGAAAACGTCATATTTGTCAAGTTTCTCAGAAGTCAGAACTTCTTCCAAGGTTTTCGGTAAAGGCGGGTCTAGTGTTTTTGGTAATTATAAGTTATTTTTTGACAGTTTCTCCAAAACATGACCAAAGAAAGACTAATATTATCTCCAAATTTTAGATAATGTTGGAGTGGAGTTGCTCTAGCCTCTGTGTGGTCTCATAAACGTTTATGTTGAGTGTTGTTGTTACGACAAATTCATTCTCGTGTATGTATAATTCCAAAAGGGTGCGTCTCTCTCTGGCGTTTTTGGTTAGAGCTAGCATGTAATAATGGTAGATTTATCACGAGCTATGTTCCCGTCGATATTTCAGGGTCTATTTTGGCTTGTTCCGGTGTCCAGCTTCGGCCTTATCAGTGTCGTCTCTTTGTGAAGAGCTTTATCGAACGTTTGTGCATCTCGCCGGTACAACTAGTTTAACTATCGGTGTACATTAATACGAAGCAGCACGATACATGTATCAGTCACTCGACTTCATCTAACATTTTATTTGGCAGAACATTCTTAGAAGCCTGAATGAAATATTTTGTGGCGAAGGCAACCAACGCATTTTGTAATTTGTGAAGAGCTTCTCCAAAACAAATTGAACACCAAATCATGGTGAGAAAATTGTTTCCAAAACCCTGTACGTGGGGAATACTTTATCGCACGGCCATTTTTGATACTACTACCGTAGCACAAGGTGCTCAAGAGAGAGGACTGAAGAAACAGAAATTGATCATCTGACAGATATCCGAGGACATGGTTAGGGGGATAAAAGTTTAGCATCCAATCTAAATGAAGTTACTACAGGCAGTTATGAACATTTCCGTCAAACAAAACAGTAGTCAGTTGAATCCATGGACATAACAGAATATCAATTTTTGAGCTTTGTTGCCAATTAGATCATCCTCCTCGCATATGTGCACCTAACTCACCAAATTGATCATCGGCTTCAGCAGTATCCTCAGAAAGGCGCACAGCATCAAGTTTCTGTTTCAGGATTTCTATGGCATTCAGTAGCAGTTGAGAAGCTTTAATTGCACCAGTAGATTCCACTGTGAATATAAAACTGTCTTCTTTGGCAGTGATGTCCACTAGGCCAGGCTTCCCCATAGCTTCTGCTTTTTTGATTACTTCATCATCATAGGTGTATGCTTCAGGATCAACAACCAAAACCTTTGATGTGAAAAAAAGAAAATGAAAATCAGCAGAGGCCAAAGTTAGTACATTATCATTAACGAGGCAACAATAAACTGATTAGGGAAATATGAGGATAAAAATGATTGACCTTCCGTTTTAGATTTTACTGGATATCCATAATTTAACTTGTCTAAGTGGGTTGCTATGACATAAGCCTAAGATTCATACAGACTAGCTAACAAATCACATATCTAAACCTACTGAATATCATACTTCTACTATATTAACTTGGCCATTCAGATATATGTTGAATAGAGAGTCATATTTTAAATGCACCCCAGAAACTCAATCAGTCAGTTGTAAACACTTCCTTAATTGATGCCCCCAAAATAACGAATAAATAGTATTGACATTTCAATGGTAGCTATAACTTCACATGATGAAATCACCAGTCATTTGACATATGGAAGATGACTCAAGACATTTTTTAGCTGTCAAAGTTGAATAAGGTACTCTAATAAATAGCACCATACAAGCATAACAACTTCACATAACGCCACATCCAACAATTGAGACAGCATCAGATGATCGGAATGATAAAAGCTGAGCTGAATCTCTAAAGAAACTTTCAAAAGAGGGTTATTCACTATCTCTGACCTCAAACACCAAATCACAACTGTTCTTAGTTACTGTCCTGAGTTATACACTATCCACCACGACCTGTTCCTTCCTAGGCAAACAGCCTATTACAGTATCACGTTCTGCAGCCTAATAACATTTATGCTACGTGCACAATAGAAGCAGTACACATCTATCACATAGTGTTGATGACACGATAAAACTGCCTCTGAACTCCTTTGAAAAGTGGATAAGTATTTGCAGGATTTACATGTTGCAGGATAATATAGATGTTTGCTTATAAAAAGCTTTCATAAATGGATTTTGTTTCATACAAATGACAATGCCAAACAAAACTATACACCAACTTTCCACCCCACCGCAAAGAAGGGTATATAAGAATCTATATAAAGCAAAGATACTACGAGTCATGACTCATGACACTTTAAATAATTACTCTAAAACATGTGTAGGTCACAAAAAAAAAAAATTACTAAACTACAACGAATTGCTTATATGTTCCTACACATTCAATACATTTGTTGATACTCCATGATATTTTCTATACCTCAATACTACTTCTGAAATGACTGATCCTACAGTTTTTGGTTAACTCAACTCAACTGTTTGACCTTTTTTTGCACATGCACTCTTGTCTTGAAATTTAAAAAAGGGCAATCAAGCTCAGTTTCTTATATCATTAGAGCGTTAAGAACATGACACCGATTTTAGAGCTGAAAAACCCAAGTCCAGTATACTTTGAAGGGAAATCATATCCGTGATGCAGACATCTGCCTACAACACTACCCCAATATGGCATACACATTAATCAGTTTAATGCCGGCACCCCTGAGAACCGCCAAAGGTACAATAATACTTCATTACACTTGTATTTATACTTGGTAAAACTTAGAAAACACTAAGCTTCTATAAACTTGAACCACTAATGCAAAACTCAGATATCAACGCACCAACAGTTAGAAAGCAATATAACAATTGTTTCCAAAAGCAAATTAACTGTTGACACAATGTAACTATCAAATCCTTTAAAAATAAAGCACAAATGCAAATAAGTACCAACCTTGCCGGTAGTAGGATCAAGCTCAAAGACTTTGGTAGGACTGCTCTCAACCCATGCTGCCTTCTCCTCGAGTGACAGAGTCTCCATCATCTCCTCATTGATGCGAATGTCAGGCTCATACATGAAAGTCACAGTAGCCGCAGGCGACCACTTTGCATGATCTTTCCCAATCCCTTTCCTAGCAATAGCTCTCAGCCTCAGCTCTTGCCCCCTTCGCAGTTTCACAATGATAATCCCTCTACACCACACATCAAATGGACTCGAAATGTCAACACACATCAAATGGACTCAAAATTCAACACAAAAGCTCACACTCGCAACCGAAATCAAACCATATAGAACTATATAGAAGCAAGGCAATGCCGATTCGAACCCCTACGAAACCCCAACCCCAAATGAGCTTAAATTATCCTAATTTCAACATACATTAATCAAAATTCAACATTTTAACTGAAATGGAAGCACATTAAAACCCTAATTAGCCCTACGAACTCGGAAACCCTAAAAATTTGAGCTTTAACAGAGAGGGAGAAGGGGGATGGCTACCTCTGCTCGGAAGCTTCGTAGCCGGAGGCGTCGGAGAAGTCGACGGGGACGACGGTGTGGTCGGAGCTGAGGAGCTCCTTGCTGGTGACGTCGAGGGTCTGGTCGGTGTGGCAGCGGGCGCGGAGGTGGAACTCGACGGAGCAGTACTCGCACTGGCCGTCGCCGTCGCAGGCGTCGCAGTCACGTGAGAAACGCATGCTCATGGCGCGGTCGCTGGTCAAGGGGATGAGGCCGAGGCGGTGGGCGATGAACTCGTCGTTGAGGACGGAGGAGTTGATTTCGATCTCGACGAGGTCGATGGCGACGGTGGGGACCTCGGCGATCATGACGCGGCGGAGCGCGTTGGCGACACTCGCGTCGGTGTCGCGGAGCTCGAACTTGAGATAGTCGTGCCTCATTTCACGGATTTTGACCCGTGGGAATCTCTGGTATGACTTCCCCTCCATCTCTTCTCTCTCAGGCTCTGCTGTGTCTCCCAGAGAAGGGTTTTGGTGAAAGAGAGTGAAATACAGGAAAAGGGTTTTTGGCGTTTGGGCTTATATATGTTTTTTCTTCTTCTTCATTTTTTAATCAATTTTTCATGACAATACCAATTTATGATTTTTATCTTATGACGCTCAAGAACAACCATTTCCGACGGCCTTTAATTATGACACTACATTATTTCCGACGAATGTGTTTGATTACTTGGTCAGCTGTTGAGCACCGGATGACGCTCAACAACCGTTCGATTTGACTGTTTGACCACTGTTTAACTAGATTGAAAGACTGTTGAGTACAAACAGTTGACCATGTGATCAACACTTTATGTCATCATGACCGAGTTTGAGAATTAGAAACTTGAGTTCCTGGAATGATGTCCTCATTTCAAAATTAAAAATATATTACTATGTAATTGTGTCGCCATTTCTTAATTTGAATGATTTGAAAACTATGATAAATAGGTATAATACGTCCTCTGTATTTGTGAAGTTGTCTAGTATAGATATCAACTCTACTCCCTGCTCAGTCTTTAAAATCCTTCTACTACAAGACTCATATGATTGTTCAATCTTCAAACTCTGTTTTACACATATGGAAGCACGCTCATTTGGTTCTCCATTTGCCCTACTCTGTTTTCTTTTCCCAATTAGTTATGGAACCGCTCATTCGCAATTAGCACTCATCTTAATTGCTATCGCGACAGCAAAAAAAAAAGAAAGAAAGAGAAATTGAATTGGTTTTAGCACATATGCCTTGCCATTTTTCTATATGTGGTTAGAAGAAACCTAGACTCCTCTTGCCCGTGGTTAGTTAGAAACCTTAATTTCACCATCTTGTCAAGCTTTCCAATGGTCCTATATATATATGACGACTTCTAGCTATCATAGATTAGAAACTTAACTCCACCACCATGTCAAGCTTGAAGCTTCCCAGTGGTACGGTTCTATGACTTCTACCACAAGTTATATCAGGCATAACAGAGTACTGGATACGTATTCATCACCAACCCACATTAAAATGAGGGCAAAAGAATTAAAAGGAAAGAAAGAAAAAGAAACGAGTTTTTTTTTAATACGAAAAAAAAAAAGACGAGTTAGCCTAAACTGAGGTACACTCTAAAATACTAAATACTGGGATAGGTGTCGCCACCTTATTGGGAGAGAGAGAGAGAGAAAGGGAAACTATACCGTTATTGAGTTGAAATATATATATATATATATATCTCCCCCATCAAGTTTGAACTTGAATTCAAAGTGAATTTCAAGTTTGGGTTCTACCGGCTCCGTGAGAGAGAGAGAGAGAGAACCCATCTTCGATCGCTTCGTCCCACAGCCACAGGGTTAAGTTGTTCTCCCTATTCTTCAATTTCCTTTGATTCAGATTTAGTCAATTCATTCCAATCGATTCATTTCTAGGGTTTGATACAGTTTTTGTTGTTATCAATTCAATTTCAGATATTTCCGTCGTGGTGTGTTTGCGACTTGTCCTTTGATTATCAATATGTGTGAGGATTATACCCTTTCGATTTTGCCCCTCTTAAATTTTAATGGGTATGATGAAAATCCCAGTTTCAAGTATGAAATCTCAATTCAATCACTAGTGCTCCCTCTTTTCTTGGGGTTGAGGAACCGTTTTTGAATGTGGTTTCATGCTGTCCCGGCCGGAATTTGATTGATGGGTTTCACTCCCACGATTTCACGTGAGAACTCGTTGTTACAAAGCTGTGAGCTTTGAAAAGACTGGTCCCATTTGGTCCCTTGGATAGTTTGCCCCTGAGATTCTAAAGCATATTTTGCTAACTAGTTGGTCTCAAGTGATTTTTCTGCCCAACTTGAGATTCCAACAAGCAAGTCATTGACTGCTTAATTTGTTGCCTTGTCGGATTATGTTAACTAGATCGATGCCCTGACGGATTTAAATGAGATTGTTGCCTTGTTGGATTTCATGAGATTGTTGTCTTGTCGGATTTTCATGAGATTGTTACCTTGACGGATTTAAAATAGATTGTTGCCTCGTCGGAATTCATGAGATTGTTGCCTTGTCGAATTTAAATGAGATTGTTGCCTTGTCGAATTTTAATGAGATTGTTGTTTTGCCAGATTATGTTAACTAGATTGTTGCCTTGACGGATTCTAATGAGATTGTTGTTTTATCGGATTTAATTGAGATTGTTGTTTTGCCGGATTATGTTAACTAGATTGTTTCTAATGAGATTGTTGCTTTTATGGATTCTAATGAGATTGTTGCTTTGTCGGATTTTAATGAGATTGTTGCCTTGTCAGATTGGATTAAATTGTTGCCACTAGAGTGATTTTGCTAATAGCAAGCTCATTGAGCCAGTATCACAATCCTCTGGGATATGTGACTCTGGAACTGATAAAGATCTCAATGAAATTTTATTCAATTGGTGCAAGGAAAAAATCTAGATGCTGTAGAACATATCTGTTACTCAGCTTGACTAAGTCATTTTTTTTGACTTTGTGAAATGTTGGCCTGCCGAGGGTTTTAGGCTAGCATCAAGAGAAACGCCAAATAAATTGATTTTGCTTATAAAGCATCGCATCATGTATTTCATCTGCTGGTGGTGAACTTAAGCTTTCCAATGTCGGACAATGTTGAAGGATAGTTTGTCTTGTTCCTGGTCAGTCATACTGAACTGTTCATTTATTTATGAGCAAATAGATTTTGTCTTTTCAGTAGATAAATTGAAACAGGGTTGAGTTATGTAGAAATACTAGCCTCATCTCGCATTTTTGCAGTCACCAGAACTTTGGATCAGATGTAGATGTTAAAAATTGTTAATGACATGGGAATTATTAGATGAGTTTTGTTTACATTTCATTGAATTGGTGTGAAGAAGTCTATATGCTGGAGAATATATCAGTCAGTTTGTTAGCTTGGCTACAAATTACAAAAGTCTCCGTGAAAGGAGCCATAATCATATCATTCCTTGGATTAGCTGGCAGGCCAAGGCTTTTATGCTAGTAACCAGCATGAACCAGTAATATATTGAAGAAAAGATCACACAGGTGATTCGTGTCAGTGACTGGAGGTTGCATTTTCATGGACCAAAAGTTTTCCATTTCACAAGAATGTCATCTGACCGTTGTCCTCTACTGATTACTCTCCACTCAGGTACCTAATTTGAGAACTAATGGCTTTTCGAATTTATGCTATCTCGATGCACCATGATATTTGAAAAGATATTTGAAAAGAATTTGTTTGTCCTGGCAAAAAAAATCTACATTTCGTTGTATGCTATAATTGAGTTACTGGCGTCTAAAAGAAGGCTATTAACCATGAAGCATGAACTAATGTCTGCTGGGCTGGTGCAAATGTCTTTTTTTTTCCTATTAAAGTAGAGATGTTCTCGTTCTACTCATCCACATTTCAAGTGTAGGATATTGCAGTCCTGCTATTGTATGACACGAACATTGTCATATAAAATTCTTTTAAACTTCCAGTTTCAATATGGCAGAGGTTGATGGGAATATCTTGATATATGGTCGATTTGGCAGTTTTTTAAGCTGACTATATTATTTAGTTCTCTCAGGATTGGTTTTATACTTTTCAAAATGAACATATCAGGTTGAAAGGCCTTAAAAAATTCTCATAAAAAATATTTAGTTCAGATTGAAAATATTGCGGTATGGTTTAATTGTTTAGCAGATATTTGTTTGAACAATTGAAAGATCGAGAGAAAGGGATAAATTTCTAGCTTTCAATGGATTTATATTTCCACAAGGAAGAGGGGGGGGGGATTATTTATTTGTTAGTCTCCAGATTCCTAAATGTCGCTTCAGGGCCTATGTTGACAAAGACAAAGACGGTTTTGCTGTTGATATATGTAAAGGCTAGGCTTCTCTATTGAGTCTTGGAGTGGTTTTGGTTGTTGATATAGTATTACATAGTGAGGATATACTAGCCAGCTCTCTTGATGATAGTGAGGAAAGAAGCACACTGTCCAGTTTCCAGGCATTATTTGATCTTTTGCGATCACTGACAAATAAAGATGGCTATGAGAGGTTTATCATTTTAAGGACTAAACCAACATGCTCTGGACAACAAGGGGATACATAAAATATGTTATGCTCACAGGAGAGACGATTTGTCAATATTTTGTTTGTTGTACTTGGCCTGGTTAAATGCCGACATTGTGCAAGTTCTGAATTATCAACTCTTCACATTCCGCAGATTATGGAACAAGCACATGCTGTGCTACTGGCAGGTAAAACATGAAACCCACAGAAGAAACAAAGTTCCTTGGTTACCACCGAACCAGATGCATTCTTTTCATGTAGCCACATTGTTCCTCCAGATAACATTTTGCCTGTTACAGTTGCTCGTAGCTCTTCTAATCAGATTTTTTATTTTAGGTGCTGCTCCAGAAGTTCATCAGTCATGGCACTTACATTTCAATCTCTTTTTTTGATGTTGTCTAGTTGAAGTCATTTTAAATAGCTCCATATATATCCTTGTTTTGTCAACATATGCTGCTTGGTTGCAGTGGAAAGATTTGTCAAATAAAAATTGTAATGAAACCTATTTTCCCCCCTGCTTAGTAGTCAACTAATTATTTTGGATTTTGTAATAGATGACGCCTAACTATTAAACTAATGGGATTAAAAATGCAGGTACAGGAGGTATGGTGTTTGATTTGCAATTTGGGTAATGGTTCGGGAAGGGGTTGTTGTCTTCTTCTCTTCATTTGATCATGAAGAAGAGGTCTACAATGGATGGCTTCAGGCATCCTCGATAGAATTACGAAGAAGAAACATCTATTTAGAGAGCCTAGGAAGAATACATATGTCGAATTTGTTCTAAATGTGTACATGGAAACAATTGATACTTGTCTTCTGGAGAAAGGAAAGAAAATCCTTCTCAGAGTGGGGCCATACTTCTTGCTGTCATTGGCGGTAAGATATCACTCAACTTAAGTGATGGGATGGGTCAGTATGTAGTCATGGTTGGAATACCTTACGCGAGCCCTTCTGATGTTGAGCTGACACAGAGGGTGAAGCACATTGAAGGATTGGGACATTCAAATTCGCTTAAGATGACCAACTCTTTACGTGGTGATGAAGTTTACAGTGGTGAGGCACATGAAGGATTTAATATTGACAGAAGTTGCAGACACAGAGGGAAACAATGTTACAATAATCTTTGCATGAAGGTTGTAACTTGTAAGCCAGTCCATTGGTGTGTTCACTGACAACCATAATTTCGTTCAACAATATTGTTTAGAGCTAGCTTGCCACTTCATGTTCTGTATAGTACGTAGACACACTTAAAATTAGTTTATGATCCACGTATTTAATATATATTTCCAGTCAATTGAAGTGCTTACTGACATACTTTCTATTCCTGCAACAGTTGAAGCTAGCCATCCTGACACATTGATCGTGGATATGTTGGATGTTTTCCTTGAGGAAATCTGGTCTTACGGTATGTTTATTTTCCAACTATGTGCACTTATACACACACACATATATATAAGCCGTTTCAGGTGCGGACGTCCGCATGGTGTGATTCGGCGATTCCGGCTACCGGCGACGCTGTCATTATATAAGCCGTTTCAGGTGCGGACGTCCGCACGGTGCGGTTCGGCGATTCCGGCTACCGGCGACGCGCAATGACAGCGCAGATAGTGCCCGCCGCACTCCCCCCTCCCAGCGCTCCTGTCTATACCGGCCGGAGTTGCAGCGCCGGCCCACGGTGGCCGGAATTTTAAAATTATTGGAAATTTCAAGTTTCTGGGCAGATTCTGGAGATTTGCAGCACAGACAGGAGCTCCAGGAGGGGGGGGGGACATGGCCGGCACCATCCGGGCCGTCGTTGCAAGTCGCCGGTCGCCAGAATGGGCGAATCCGCACGGTGCGAACATCCGCAGTTGATAACCGTCCTATATATATATGTGTGTGTGTGTATGTGTGTGCTTATTTGGGTTCTTATATTGTGTCATATCTTTTAAATGTTTTACTATACAAAATGCTTAGGAATGTTAATAGCAAATCAGATGAACTTGAAAGGAAATTTGATAATGGAGTACAAAACTTACATGTTAATCTTTTGAAATTTTGTAAGTTCTTGAGTTGGTCTTATTTTACCTCCCTAATTTTCTTCGCATATTGTTCTTTGGACCTTTAGGTAATTAGAGTGTACTCAATTTAGAGTTAAGAGTACTAAGCTCTGAGACTAGTATTACATATTCAATGCTTTTCACTGTCAAGCATTGTGGGAGGATAGCTCATAATTTCCCTGGAGTTGCAGCTACTGAAATTGAATGAACTAGAAGGGTGAAAGAATTCTTATTAAGAAGGTAGCATGGTAAATTGTCTCTTGTTTGAATATATACATATACAGTCAATTAGGCATCGGTCATCATTAGTAGAGTATCTGGTTGATTAGTTGGCCATGATTGAGGGACAAGAATCATTCCCAGAGAAATCATTCGGGTTTTTCTCTCCTGCTAAAAAAATGTCAATGATAATAAAGATATACTGATAATAAAGAAGCATGTTATATTATGTGTAAAAAAAGAGGTTATATTCATTGTAAGTGTATAACACAAAGAAGCCATACCCATTTGGGCAATTAAGTTGCAAATTATACCCATTTGACAGGAACGCTAGGTACAGCTTTGGGTGTAAAAAATATACCCTTTCTACATTGCACTCAATTGCACGAATCTAAAATTAAGTTCTCTTTGGTCTAAGGACAACTCCCGGCTGAAAGTTGAGGGATTTGTTTTTTAGATTCCACAATTTCTAAGTGATACAAAGTAACAACTGTGGCAAGGCCACCGGTTAATCCCTTATAATTAAGGTTGTTGAGAGAATTTTTTATTAAAGCAGTGAGCCTGAGAAGAGTAGTGGCAATTGGTCTCTCAAAGAGGATGCATTTAATATTTAAAGCCTATTAAGCAGTAAAGTTGGTCTCAAGTGATTTTTCCCAACTTCATTTTCCAACGAACCAGTCATTGACTGCTCAAAGCCTTTTCGGATTATAGTAATAAGATTGTTGCAACTCAAGTGAATTTTCCCAGCTTGAGCTGTCAACAAAGAGCTCGGGGTGAGCTGGTTTTTCCATCCTTTAGGATAGGTGACCTCATGATTGTTAAAGATGTCAATCACATTTGATTTGGATCAACAAAATTATGAGTTTGATTGCATTTCAATGAATTGGTCCAAGGAAGTCTAGTTGCTGGAGATTATATTAGTCAGTTGGTTGATTAGCTTGGCTTCAAAATCAAATAAATATCTGCGGACGTAAGTCATCATCTTATTATGTAGGATATTCTATATCTCATATTATAGATGTCAGCTGGACGTTGTCTATGAGATATTGTTCATGTTGGATACTATTTGGAGGGGTATTAAGAGCAATTATCTATCATTGTACTTGGAAGAAAAGGAAAGCCAGTTGGTAAGTATTGCACATTCGATAACAGTAACATTACTGTTATTGTAGTTACACTTTATCATCGCAACCTTATTCATTGTGGTCTGTACTACCCCGCTATAGTGATTCAAGAAGTGATACCATTCCAGTTTTACTTTGCTCCCCTTGGTTTCTAGATGGAAACCGTTATTATATCTTTGGTATTAGCAGGTATGATAAGGCTTTTAAAAGACCAAATTTATTGCTTTCACCGATAAAGAAACTTGTTTCATGGACTAATAGTATTGAATAAATTATCAACATGTGATACACTGTCAGTGTTTGTAGGTTGCTTTATCCTGAGGCAAAAATTTTTCATCCCACAAAGATATCACCTGACCATTGTCCTCTGCTGATTGCTCTCTTTCACTCAGGTACCTCATATAAGAACTACTACCTCATTGAATTTATGCTATCTGGATGCACCATGATACTTAGCAAAGAATTTGTTTGTGAGACCTGGCCAAATATTCATGTTGTTGCCATTTTAAAAGTTAAAACTATAAGGGTTGGCTGTTGCTTTTCGTTGGTGGAACAATTTTAAACTAAAAGAATTTGTATGCTAGAAATTGTGTTACTAGAGCTAAAAAGATGGCTATTGAACGACCATGAACTTATCTCTGTTGGTGTAGATATCATTTGCTTTTTTCCTTTTAAGTAGAGATATTCTAGTTCTACTCATTCACATTACAAGTGCAGTATTTTGCAGTTCTGCAACTGTATGACACGAACGTTGTCATATAAAAATGTTTTGAACTTCTACATTCAGTGTTGCAGAGGTTGATGGAAATATTTTGATATGGTTGGTTTGACAGTTTTCAAGCTGGCTATTATTTAGTTCTCTCAGAGTTGGTTATATACTTTTCAAAATAAACATGTCAGGTTAAAAAGGGATTAACAAGTTCCCATTGAAAATCTTTACTGCTGATTTCAAACAGATTTCGGTATGGTTTTTCAGCCGGTGTTTGTTGGAATTATTGAGAGGTCTAGAGGGAAGGGTAATTTTTCTGGTTTTGGATGGGTTTCTAAATTCACAAGGAAATGGGGTCTTATTTATTTGATAGTCTCCGGCCTCTTAAAAGTTGTTTCAGGCCCTCGGTCAGTGTTCTAAATATCGGATATATCGGCCGATAAATCGCCGATATATCGGTGATATTTAGAAAACGGTACGATATCGCCCATATCGGTTGAATATATCGGTCAACAGTCAAATATCGGTCAAATTTTGATTTTGTTTTTAAATTTTTAAATTTTTTTTCAAATTTTTAATATTTCTTTCCTCTCTTTTTTTGAAAAACTTATATATATATATATATATATTTTTTTTTTTCATTTTTTCATTTTTTAATATATATGATTAATTTCAAGCCAAAATAATCCTTCTTAAATAATTTTTATTATTAGGTGTCGTTCGTGTATTTTAATTGTCACAAAATCAAGTATTTATTTTGTTTAGTTTACTTATTACCGTTTTTTAGTTTATTTGGTACATATTGAAGTATAATTATATAAATTTTATTAAAAATAAGCAAATTCGATGACACCGATATATATCAATATATCTCCGATATATCGTTTTACTCTTCGACCGATACGATACCGATAAGCGATATTTAGACCATTGCCCTCGGTTGACAAAGACGGATTTCGGTTTTTGGTATATGCGAAGGGTAGGCTTCTTCACTGAAGTTGCCCCCTTGGTCTGATCGGAATGGTTTTGGGTGGTGAGGAGCTTGGAAATGAAACATACAAATCTGTATGTAGTCAAAGTATTTGAAGACTGCGCATGGAGTAATTGTAAACTCCTAACAAACATCTACATAAACTGTTAAGCGTTTCCTGCCTTTAGGTAAGTTTGATCATGACCCTTTCATGACCAAACTATATAAACTGAGCAGTTTGATGTACCATGGTTAAAGTTGGTATATCATGTACGAAGTGTTTCTGGTGTTATGTATATCCAGTAATCCAGTATAAATGTGTCACTTTAGTCCTGCTCATTCTTCATATCCTTCTACAATTCTACGACTTACACATCTAGTTTGTTCAGATTTCAAGCTCTGATTTACAGATATGACAGCACTTAGGAAATGATAACTTCCTCTTACTCTATTTTCCTTCACCAATCAGTGCTGAAAACCCTTATTACGTACCAGATTCCATCATCCGATGGCAACGAAAATCAGCTCAGAAAATCTTGGGATATTGAGATGATTTGGGATATATGGCTTGTTGTACTCGTGTCCAGAATTAACTCACTTTTCCAACCGCCTCCGGTTATCCTTGTTCCAGTTCAACAAAGAATTTGTCTAAATAAACACCATTTTTATAGGTACTCTATAATCTCTATGTATAATTAAATATGCAACAACGAATTATTAAAAGCAATTTGGTAAGAAGCGGAACAAAAACTGTAATTTCGATATGAATGCTGTAGTACATTTCTTCTATGCTCATGCAAACGAGAAACATCTTCTGGTCCAAAATTGGTTGAAATTCTGTGTCATTTCCCTGCAACATTTTCCGATGCAAGCTTGTGTCCAAGCCTTTGTACAATTTGATGGCCGCTTTCTATGCCTCCAACGTGAAACTCAAAATCAGTTTGGTCGAGATAGCCAACGCCAATTGACGTAGCAGCCGCTCTCCTAGGATTTCCATCTCCAAGGCTTCTTTCGAGCGATCCTCCATTCCTCGCCTTTTCTATCGACCTCTATTTGATTTTGGCATGATGGGATCTTGGATCTTTTTTTTTCTCTAGAAGAAAGAGTCATCCAAGTAGGGCTGGGACCGGTACGGTTTGGTTCGGGATTCGGCCGATACCGATACCGATAATTTATTCGGTTTCGGTTTCAGTTCGGGATCGTAAATTTGAAACTTAATACCGAACCGAACCCGTACATATCGATTCGGGATGGATTCGGTTTGGTAAAATTGTACACTTTTGCATGTATTTCTATCTATTTATAACTATTAGCTAATGTAAATTAACATTCTAAGTCTTTAAAAGTACAATGTAAACCTAAAAAACAAAAAACAATATTGAAAATGCATATATTTAATAATATTTTATATATTCTGCACAACAATTGGCAGGTTCAGTTTTCTCTTCTCTTTCAAGCAATTATACCAGATCGACCCTAAACCCAATAGTTCATAGAATAAAGATGACGGAAGTGAAAGATGCATTTTGTCTTTTTGTTTCGGTTATGTGGGTGATAGAAGTTGAGAAGCATTAGTTTTGTATTTGAGAACATGCAAACATTGTCACAATCTTAAAATTTCGAATGATAAAAATTTAAATTCGAAGCCATGAAAACTCTAAAACAATTTCAAATATATTGAAATCATCTTATAATAACAGTGTATCAAAACTGAGTCCACAGCATGACTCAGTCAACTTGAATAATACATAACCAGTTTATACCTCAGTATTATAACCAATAGAAATGTAAAATTCACTAAATCCTCACTACAAACAGAAAAAAGAAATCTTCTGTGTAAGCCTCCGAATCTGCTAATCCCCACTTGCAGAACTATCCCTTACACCATCGAATTTGTGCACGTGATTGTAAACACAAACCCGGTAAGTTTTTCAGCCAGTATGAGTAAACCAACAGTAAACATATATCGCATACCAAGGAAATATGTTAAATAACATTTAAAGACAAACGTACTCATGTGACACTGGCAACCCATCTGTTACCCAATATCATTTAAAAATATGTGTAATCATACGACATTGGACAATCCATATGTTACTCAAAAATCATTTAAAAACATGGGTACTCATGAGACCCAGGTACCCATCTGTTACCCGTCATGAACTACACTGACAGACACTGGGCAATCCATTTGTTACCAATATCACAGCAAGACTCAATGTTAAAACCACGTACAATAACAATCCACACATGTTATTGTACTACAACCAAGCGACTCTTGCACAACAATATGAATATAGTACAACATTATAATCTCACATTTGAAATAAAACCGAAACATTATATAATATAGCAACTCATATATATATATATATATATGTATATCGTATTTACCATTTTCATACACATACACAACCCACTATATTATATAAATGTCACAGTTCACTCTTTTTAATAATTCAAACATATAAGTCACCGTCAATGGTAGATTTGTCATAGTGAGATTTACTCACATTCACCATAGTCCATAATCACTAAAACCTTTTTAAAAATCATTTATTAAAATAACGTGTCACTTACCCATGAACCGTAGACGATCAAGCTCACGTAGTTTAAACTAAAACATATTTTTAGAATAATTTTTATAAGCTAGTGATGCAACGACTATGTTAACAACACAAACTAAATTCAATAATTATAACACTACTTCAAACATGATGATCATTTTGAGGTTTACTCACCTTATTTCATACGTGCAACTTCCACGACACTGAAAGCGATTCTCTCACTCGTTTCGTCGGTTACCTAATAGCATGATAAAATGCTTAGAAAACGATACGTAAAATATCAGGTGACGATTTCATTACAGCTAAATGTTGTTCATAAAACACTGTTCACAGAATACTGTTCGTGATTTACTGTTCACAGAACACTGTTCGTAATTACTGTTTATGCACTGCCACCATTTTCCGACCACTACTAATGACCACCAAATTTCATCACCACAATCTAAATGACATTCTTAACAACTTTCTAGTTCACCACAAAGTTCAATTCCGAGCCTAAACACTTCAATTTAACAAAGACCGAAAAGACCTAATTTAAAACCTATGATTTGTTTTCTTCGATTCTCCTAGTATAAAACGATTTGTGTTAAATCTTTTAGAGGGTTTGTAGTATGGAAAGAGACCTTCAAAATGTGACAAGAATCTCACCGATTGGTAGCCCGAGGAGGGAGATCCGGCGAGTTGAAGTTCGGCGAAATGTGCACTTTCGGGGGGATTTCCGGGCTCCACTGCTCCCAAATGGCGGTGCGATGGCGGGTTGCGCTACCACCAATCGACATGGGACGCATCAACCTTTCAAACGTGACTGGTGCGCCGCTCTATAGGGGTCGGACGGCGGAGATCCGGCGGCCCAAGGTCGGCCACTCGAGGAGGGAAAAATCTGGGATTTTCTGGGTGAACAGTACCGATCCGAATGTCTGATTTTTCTCCCCATTTTTCTCTTTAATTTCCCTATTTATACTATTTTCCAAAAATGTCTAAATACTTTTTAATTTGTAACTTCTTCATACGAACTCCGATTTAGGCATGCCGCATATCCACAAATTCGTATTGACGACCTCTACGACTTCCATGAATGAAGTTTTCTGAGATTCCTAACGGATAAAAAGTCAACTCTTGACCCGTCACGGTAACGTTTATGTGTATAAATCGATCAAACACTTTCGTTTTCTCCCTCGTACTATATAATCGGATCACCACTAATTTAAATATCTCCGAACAATAATTAGAAAATAATTATAAATTTCCGGGATATTACAGACATATATTACAAGATACATTGTGTGCATCGATCATATGGCAAAATGATGAATGACAAGTGAAAACGGGAGAAAGGGTAGATGAATTATAGATCTGCAGAATGATTTACACCATATACAGAAATCCATGCCTATCAATCTTCTCACAATCATCTGCCATTCACTCAATTTGCAACATTTCATCCAACACTTTTTAGTTCTCTGAAAG
The DNA here is from genome assembly GCF_933775445.1 of Argentina anserina. Taxonomy (NCBI): domain Eukaryota; kingdom Viridiplantae; phylum Streptophyta; class Magnoliopsida; order Rosales; family Rosaceae; genus Argentina; species Argentina anserina. The sequence continues at coordinate 3,129,563 of NC_065873.1, read as the reverse complement.
CATCTTCTCACAGGTTTAACTGCAGATATATAACATAGCTTAGTTGAGTTAGTTCGTCCTCAAAAAACAAAAACATAGCTTAGTTAGGTCAATTACCAGCAATGGGCATAAACCGGCTAATGTGACAAGCTGAAAAAAGACTTAATTGTTGCAGATAACATAGCTTAATTGTTGTTTCTTTATTCCGCTCAATGCCTAAATTATTAGGCCATCTCGATCAAGCTCCTGCAAGTTAAGCGGTGAGGAGACTTAATTAGTACGATGTTAATTTTTATTCGAGATGTTACTGCCCGGCTTGCAGAGATGTTTTTCTCTACAGTTGAAGTATATATGATGGAAGCAGTTCAACAGTTACTAATGATGCATGTAAGATGGTGACAAACCATGCAATCATTTGGTTGAAGTTACAAAGCTAGCTGTTTGGTTCGGTGGTTGCAAGTATGTATGTTTTTGGTTCACATGCATATAAGCGTGGCACCTTTGTTGCTGCATTTAGTTCATCGTGCTGTTAATTTCGGATGGCAGGGTAAGCATCGATCGGAGCTTCATTGTTGTTGTGATTGATATTATAATCAAGATATTCAATGATGTGAGACGATTATTGTTGAGAGTCCAAATTAAGATTGAAGGTGTTCCAACAGAAATACCTTGCATGCTTTTAAGGCTGATTGGTTCAAGTATCACCTTATCCACCAATAATCAATATGCATTCCCATCAGATGAAACTTTCATTAATCTTGCATAAATGTCGAGAATTAATTTGATTGTAAATGGTAACAGAGTTTTAGTAGTAACGTACATTCTGTTCCTCTCTACTTGAGTTATTTATTCTTGGAATCCTTAATTTGAAGAATCAAAGGTCTTTGCAAGGTAAAGATTTCATGCATAAACATCTGTCCCCTAAACCGAAAAATCCTAAACTGCATGCTCCTTTGGGAGCAGGGTAACCCATTTTCTTGCACTCTTCTATACAATATGCAAATCCAGTGACCCATTGTTTCACACATAAAGTTTTTGGACCTTCTTTGTGTCCCTTATAACATATGTGCGTGTTTGGGTCAACATCTGCGATATTCATCAGAAACTATAGTTACATCTTTATGACTGCAAATTTGAAAATGATTTAAGATGAAGCATATATAGAAGAACTTACACTTGTAGGAAGTTGAAGTCGAGAAGATCAAGAAAAATATGAACATGAACATGAAGCCAGATAACCTTATAGCCATGCCTAGCCAATCAACTGTTGTATTCTGCTTGATTTTCTTCAATTAGCTTTTTCTTCTCAATGTGTTATTATTAACAACAAGAACTATTTATATGATTTTCATGCATCAGGAATATGGAGGGTAAAAAAAAAAAGGAACGTCTTAACTAGTAGATACAAGCTCAATGAATTAATGACATATATTTTCAGTTAGCACTAAGTGTGAGATAACGTACCATAATTTATTTTTGGACAGAAACGTACCTCTGATGTACAACTTCAACTTGGAACAGCTTCAAATTCTTTCTTAATTACCCAGCTAACAAATCCTTAGCGTAATTAAGTAACTGTTCATTGTTGTATTCCTATGAGGTTTTTCCTCTTGTTTTCGTGGTTCTCAATATAGCGGTTGCAGTGAATAATCCATTCGGAAAAACCTGCCAAATCGAAATATGACACGATTACCACCGACATCAATGTTACTTGAGGCAAGTTCTCCAAATTTCAAATCACAAAAGAGAACTGAAAAACTAAGTCCTCCTTTTCTTGGTGAAAAATCAGTGTTTTCATGATTCAAGGATCCTTTTAGATGAACATCGCAGCAAACGATTGATGTCCTACCATTTTCTTTTCTTTGATATTATCATCTAGCAATTGGATTTAAGCTTTTCGGCAGGGTTGTATTATTCTGTTCATTGCTTGTCTTTAAGGTTAATTGGTTCTGATCGATCACCAGCAAGTGCTTTCATAAAACAATATGTTCTTGATCTCATCCACATGTGAAATTAAAATTATAGTGTAATGGTAACAAAAAATAACATTGATCTACAAAGGGGCAGGCTATGAGCTTACGCTACTAACACCTCCATATATAAATTTGATAACCTCGGAAATCACTTCAGTGAACAACCAACTTCAACATATAGAACCTGTGAATTAGTTTGAAACCTCCAAACTCTCTAACAGTAAGTGCACTACTGATGACATATAAGAATAAACAATAGATACACGTACTACTCTGCTATGAAACTAAGGATATAAATACTTGGTTATTACATTCAGGAATATTCTCATGTATCTTCATTGGTAATTCTTCAAACTAGGTCTTTAGCATCTTATTCAATGAAACATTCCTGGAGCTATCCGTTGTTACCTGTAACCAATATAAGGAGTTTGAAAAAGTTCAAAAGTAGTTGATAATGTACAAAAGTGATCATGTTGATGCATTGCCACGTCAAACACAAGTGTCATTGTGGCAAAGAAAAATTATGTCGTATAAAAGATGGTTCCGGAATTTCAGAACTTACAAGCATATAAATGAAACGCATCATTTGATAAGAATGCATCTGATAGGTGACCCTTCTGCACCTGGCAGTCTCAAAGGTAAGCAATGGACATAATATATTCCTGGTTGGATGTCATCAAGTTTTAGACCTTCTACAAGAATGATCTCCTGAAACATTCAACAAGTTTAGTTTTGAGAAATGATACCAGCATTTATACTCCACAATAGACAACCGCATTTGAGAATTCAATATTCATTTATGAGAAGCGAATTCTCAGCACAAGATTCACACATTTCTCTGACTAATAAACATTATGCTATACCTAGGTAATTTCATTGACTGAAATTTCATTTCAGAAGAGGCCGAGATGGAATCTCACAAACATTCAACTTCCATTGAATACTTCAGTATGGGAACTAGTGTGGTTTTTGAATTACTTTTGCATCTTCTATTTATGATAATTTTATCACTGTTGATTGATTAAATGAAAACAATCAACTGTAATTAATGTAATCTAAACAAGTCAGGATGAAAAGATAACTAATTCATGATTTATCAAAAAATAATTTCTTACCCTGCCTTCTAGCAAAACAAGGTGGGATGGAATCAAATCATCATATGCGGCAACTGATAAGTAATCAATTCCTACATTTCATAAAGCACAATTTGATCAGCTTTCAATGAAAGAGCATAAGCGATTAGATACCTAAACAAGCTGAGAAAATTTAAAACAGAAACAATATTATCTATTGATGCACGCTAAACAATGTGGTCACAATTGCAAATCCACCTTACAAATCATAATTCGGCAGAATAGTTCTCACTGATAAGAAGTATACTAAACATAGATGCATTTTGCATCATCCATATATATATATATATATATTAAACAGTAATATAACTGCAGAGCCAACTGAGAGTTGTCAGTGATCATTGCATGGTACACTGAGATGTCATATAAGTCTATCAGAACAGAAAAGTTCATCTGTAAACTTACTAAACTACATTGTAGAGAATTGCTGATACCCAACATAGATCCAACCCATGCACAGAAAAATAAAATTAAGGTGATTTAAGTGAGAGGTAGATTTGGCTGTTTGTACACCTCAAATGGACATCTCCTTGCCCTCTATATGAGGCTTGCGAGAGATAAATTTTGATTCCTTATCTAGAGGTGGCAATAGTATTATCCAAAAGGAAAAGAAATGTATATCTCACCAATAAGTTTGATGTCAGTGTTCTCCACCAACCACCTAGCTCCATCCTTCATAAATCCCACATAGCTGCTGTCAAACTCCTTTTGGAACATAAGCCGTCTAGAATTGCAATAAGTTGGTTAATATAAACTTGCTTTTGGCAACATTTACAAAATGTATATCAACATGATCTAGTAGAAGAACAGCAATGCATTCTGATACAACCATCATTTTTTCAGTACATATTGGAAAGAAGAATGGCCGTGGTGATAGATTCCCCTGACACATTATATCTTTGATTTCCAATAAGTTGAAATAACATTGTTAAATATATAAGCAACTAAACAAGACATTCTTGTTCGCATGAATAATCATGACTACCAGAAACTAACATCAATGCTTACAAGACTTAGAAAACTTGAGAGAAGTGGGTCTTTGTAACAACACGCATTAACTGGTAGAGTTAGAGGTTGTTGATTAGACATATTCGCATTTTCTTTCTAAAAAGAATGATCCCAACATTTCTAGACTCAATTTCTCAGGACCAAAATTGAAGGATAACAATTTTCTAAACCCAGCTATTGCTACTGAAGATGTAAAACAAGGTGTGGAGAAGAAGCACTACAACAATACAACATAACTCGTAGTCTCACTTGTGTGCATATAATCCCATATTGTGCATACACACATTTACAAGAAAACATCAACAGAAACTCGTAAATGACATTGATGATTGAAATACCAAACAGTGGCCGTTACAAAGATGATTCACATAAACTCACCTATCTGTGTTCAAAGTCCTGAAAAGTACACGACGTACCCCCTTGGGAATATGTAAGCCCTCCATGACTTCCGCTGAATTTATCATAAAATCAGTGTCAAACTCAGTACTCACAAAATAGAATCTATTACATCTTCTGTACCACTTTATATTCGTTTATCAACCAAAAAAGACCGCGTTTTTAACCCCTAAATGCTTCAAAAAAGACTATGTTTTTCAAACACAGAGAGCATACTTGTTCAGAAATACATACCAGTAATGTTCTTATCCCTCGGAACATCAACTAACAGAGCAACACCTATTGATACAATAAAGAACAAACCTTTCACGATCAGTGTTCATATAACAACCAAAAGTTACCGTTTTTATTTACTGGGCGAGTACAAAACATGACAGAAGACAAAACCCAGTTGGTACTTGGTAAAGTCAAACACTTCACGAACTCAAAGTGAGTAATTACCATTGAGGACATCCAAATCGAGGGTATCAACATCGAAGCCGGCGTCGAAGTAGTGATCGAAGACGTGGCCGGGGGCGTCGACGTGGGTCCCAGTGTGGGTGGGGAGCTTCATCTCTGAGTTGTTAGCAATGGACCCGTTCTTCATGCTTTTGGGGAGCCACAGGAACTGGCCGACACCGTCGGCGGATTCAAACGCCGGCATGTCGGGGCTGAAGCGGTGGCTGATGTCGAAGATTCGGCCGTCACCGTAGACTTCACGGCGAGGGGGGATGAGAGGGGCGCCGGAGGAGACGCCGACGGGGGTGGTGCCAGGAATGGAAGGGTAGGCTGTGGCGGCGTGGGAGAGGGAGGCCGAAGCGGAGCAGAGGAGGAGAAGAAGGAGAAGTGGAGTCATGTTGAAAGACTGATGAGAGTGGTAGCAAAGATTGAATACGAGCCGTCAGTATTTATACAGAGACGAATTTGTATAAAATACACTTATATAAAGTATTGAAACACTACAATGAGTCTTATCTAGTTCATATTTTTATTTGTTTATACAAACAACTGAAATGTACAATATTTGATTCTGAAGTCTACTTAGTTATCTTTAAGTAGATGAGTTCGAATCAAATATAAGCTTGCCAAATACAGAGATGGATTACTTTGAGATGAGTCAAAACTAATTTTCTTAACTCTGTAACAAAGATCAACAGTTTTGATTATTGGTACATTTTCATGCGCAGGTTTTTCTTCGATCATATATATGCAAAACACTGTACTTGGTTATGAATACGATGGTAATAATTCAAGCTCCAATATTCAGTACTGTGATTGGTCACATACGATACATATCTTGTTTCATAGAGTGCATACAGGCTGTGAGCACAACTATGGTATTCGTGCATAACTGCATATGGTATTTGTTTCCTCTTTATGTCTATTCAAATTTGATTCTTCGCACGAACTTGGATCATGTCCGGTTAGATGCAATGCAACTTTTCCTGGGACTGTTGCTGTCTCCTGCATAAGTTCAAGGTTGCGTAACAGTCAAAAGCAATAATCTGTTCAATTCAACTTGGTATCAGAGCCTTCGAGCTCTGTTTTTTTCTGGGATTTTTTCCCGTTTTTTTCCGGCCGGGTTCTGCCTTCAACCCACCCGCTGCCTCACCGGTTTTCCAGCTTCCTTCCCTGTGCCCTCCGACGCTCTTCCCGTCCGGCTCCCTCACGAGTCGCCCTGCTCCTCCGACGCCGGGCAAACCCGACAATCTCCGGTGATCTTCTGTACCGACGACCTCCGGTTCGCACTCGACCCGAAGTAGTCTCTTCGCTCCTCGCCGCTCCTCGCCGGACGTCCTCAGTCGCCGCTCCTCGCCGAAGCGTTTCCCAGATCGGTCTCTCTGCACCGACCCGGTTACAGCTCGCCCCGGCCCGGCCCAAAAACCGCCCCGGCCCAAACTGCAACCCAGCACAGCCCAGCCCAGACTGCGTGTAACCCGACCCGGTCCACACGACCCGACCCGGTTCACCCGACCCGACCCGGTTCACCCGACCCGACCCGGTTCATCCGACCCGACCCGGTTCACCCGATCCGACCCGGTCCGGCAAGAACCAGTCGTTTTTTTTCCTTGTCTGTGCATCCTCACCGTCAGTGCAAGTGCACCAAAGACAGATTCTTTTTTTAATTGGTATGGCTTTCAATATTTCTCACTCTGGTAGTTCTGATACATGGATTACTGATTCTGGTGCATCTGATCATATGACTTATGACAAATCTTATTTTACCATATTATCCCCTCCACCCGTACCCTATGTTACTAATGCTAATGGTGAGCCATTCCCCGTGGTAGGGACAGGGTCTGTTCGTATTACTCCTACCATAGAGCTTCACAATGTACTCTATGTACCTGTTTTATCTCATCATTTGATATCTGTTCCCCAACTGAACGCTGACGCTTAGTGCTCTGTGACCTTTTTTCCTATGTATGTGATATTTCAGAATCTTCTCACCGAACGAGTAATTGGTCGGGGGTATTTGCGGGGCCGGTTGTTACATCTGGATCTGACATACGCAGGGGAAAAACCAGGGGGGGCAGTCTCGGACCGCGTTACTCTCCACTTCTGACAAGCTAAGTGAAATTTGGTTATGGCATCGTCGCTTAGGGCATCCATCCTTTAGTGTTATGAAAAAATCCATGCCCACTTTGTTTATTAATGTGGACGAGTCTTGTTTATGTTGTGAGACATGTGTTTTAGGCAAGAGTCATCGATCAACTTATTCTCCTAGTATTTCAACTAAAAGTTTTCTTCCTTTTGAATTAATTCATTCTGATGTTTGGGGACCCTCTAAAGAATCTACTGTCTCAGGCATGCGTTATTTTGTGTCATTCATTGATGATTGCACACGTCTTTCATGGATTATTCTTCTTAAAAATAAAGATGAAGTTTTTCCAGCTTTTCTTACCTTCCATGCCTCTGTCCAAACCCAATATAAGGCCACCATTCGAGTTCTTCGTTCTGATAATGGGGGGGGGGAATATGTGAATCATGTCTTTCAGGAGTTCTTTAACACACACGGAATTGTTCATCAAACAACGTGTCCTTACACACCTGAGCAAAATGGGGTTTCTGAAAGAAAAAATCGTCATTTACTTGATATGACTCGATGTATTCTTTTTAGTGCCCACATGCCTAAATACCTTTGGGGTGATGCTGTCATTACTTCCGCCCACCTCATTAATCGTCTTCCATCTCGTGTTCTTCAAGGGAAAGTTCCCTATGAGGTGCTTGCATCTCATGTCTCATTACCTTCTTTTTATAATCTTCCTGCCCGTGTTTTCGGTTGTGTCGCTTTTGTTCATCTTCCACAACATCAGTGTTCTAAGTTAGATGTCCGGGCAGTTAAATGTGTATTTGTTGGGTACGGAGGCCATCAGAAAGGGTACCGGTGCTATCATCCTCCTACTCGGAAGTACTATGTCACTATGGATGTTACCTTTTTTGAGGACATGAGTTACTTTTCCTCTTCTGATACTGCTCTTCAGGGAGAGAATTCCTATTTTGAAGAGTTGTATCATGGAGAGGGGGAGACAAATGAGCCAGTCGATATGGTAACAAGTTCCGTTGAGATTACCAAGGTGTTAGCCACACAGGCACCACCGGAGGTCGTCACTCAAGAGATTCAGGCACCAGAAACTGACAACACAACTGCCCCTCATGTATCCCGTACTACTGTTTATACCTCTGACCAAAGCTCTCCTGGTACAGAAGATCACTCATCTGAGGTTAGTCATTCTATTGAGGCTAATAGTAGACAATATGTTTTGCCAAATAGGTCTACTCGAGGTCAACCCACAAAAAAATATGAACCTACCATTCAGACTAAAGCCAAGTATCCGGTGGCCAATTTTATATCTACCAAAAGATTATCTAAGTCATATGAGTCATTCGTGAATCAAATATCTACTGTATTAGTACCTAACAAAGTGCAGGATGCATTGGGAGATCCAAAATGGAGGAAAGCAATGGAGGAAAGCAATGGAGGAAGAGATGGAAGCATTACAAAAGAACAATACTTGGGAGCTTGTATCTCCACCATATGGCAAGAAGACTGTAGGATGTCGATGGGTGTTTACAGTGAAGCACAATCCAGATGGGTCAGTAAGCCGGTATAAAGCACGCCTAGTAGCAAAAGGGTTCACCCAGACATATGGCATAGACTATGATGAGATATTTGCACCTGTTGCAAAGATAAACACTATCCGGGTATTGCTCTCTATTGCTGCTAACTTGAACTGGCCACTTAGGCAATTTGATGTTAAGAATGCATTCCTTCATGGAGAACTAACAGAGGAAGTATACATGGATCTTCCGTCTGGATATGTGGCCACTTCTCCAAGTAACTCCGTATGCAGATTAAGAAAGTCTTTGTATGGTCTTAAACAGTCACCTCGTGCTTGGTTTGGAAGATTCTCACAATTCATGAGGAAAATTGGCTACATGCAGAGTAATTCAGACCACACATTGTTTCTCAAACACCAACAAGAGAAGGTAACAGCTCTAATCATATATGTTGACGATATGGTAGTTACTGGTAATGATACTATTGAGGTGGACAGATTACAAAAACAGCTTGCCACAGAGTTTGAAATGAAGGACCTAGGTACACTCAAGTACTTCTTAGGAATTGAGGTAGCCCGGGAAAGTGATGGTATTTATCTGTGTCAGAGGAAGTACATCCTTGATCTACTAACGGAGACAGGTATGTTAGATTGCACTCCAATTGATACTCCTATTGAGCAAAACCATCGGTTAGCAGAGTACCCAGATCAAGTGCCCACTCACAAAACTCGTTATCAGAGACTAGTTGGACGCCTGATTTATTTGTCACATACCAGACCAGATGTTGCGTATGTAGTAAGTATAGTGAGTCAATTTATGCATAATCCGAGTGTGGATCACATGGATGTTGTTGTGAGGATTTTGAGGTACTTGAAGTCAGCTCCAGGGAGAGGAGTAATGTTTTCTAATCACAACAATATCCTGGAGATTTGTGGCTTCACAGATGCAGACTGGGCTGGAAATATTACAGATCGAAGATCCACATCAGGGTACTTTACCTTTGTTTGAGGTAATCTTGTTACATGGAAGAGCAAGAAACAAAATGTGGTAGCACGATCTAGTGCTGAAGCAGAATACAAAGGTATGGCTCAGGGAGTGTGTGAATTGTTATGGCTTAGAAGTTTGCTATACGATTTGGGTATTAAGCCTGAATGTGCTATGCAGATGTACTGTGACAACAAGGCATCCATTGATATCTCCCATAATCCGGTGCAACATGATCGTACAAAACATGTGGAGGTTGATCGTCATTTTATAAAGGAGAAGCTAGACGCGAAGATCATCAGCTTTCCTTTTGTTTCTACATAAGAGCAACTTGCCGATATGCTCACAAAAGGAGTGTCTAAAAAGGCCTTTTATGATTCACTTAGCAAGTTTGACATGGTTGATATGTATGCACCAACTTGAGGGGGAGTGTCGGAGTTAGTGGAAATTAGTGGAATAGTTGGTGGAAATTAGTGGAAATTAGTAGGTAGAATAGTGCTAGAATTAGCCTATATAATGAAGTGTAATCTGTAAATGAATCACCAAGCAATAATCTGTTCAATTCAACTGCAACACCCAAGAACTCTATAGAATTTCAAATCCTTTGATAAACAACTTACAAGGATGTAAAATGAGTCTGCATCATTTGATAAGAATGCATCTGATTGGTGATCCTTCTGCCCCTTGCAACCTCAAAGGTAAGCAGTGGACTGAATATATCCCCGGTTGGACGTCATCAAGTTTTAGAGCTTCCACGAGGATGATTTCCTGCAACATTGAAACCAATCTCAGTGCTCATCGAATCTTGATATGGTTTGCGCCTAATTTGATAAGTATGCTAGAAAAATCAGGTTCCTAATGTATATTGATAAGCATGTTCTGCAGAGGAATCAAGAGTATTTGGGGCTGGCAAAAATGAGTTCGACCTAGTAAATATGATTTCATCAGTAAAACAGATCAATATCCTTTTCTTTTCTTTCTTCAGCATTAGCACTGTCGAACTATGATATCACCAAGTGAACCTAATCCCAATTACAGCAGTGCAGGTCATCAGAAAAATATCACTCATGAACCATATAAGAAACATTTCCTTACCCTGCTTTCTAGAAAAACAAGGTGGGATGAAACCAAATTATCGAATGCAGCAACAGATAGATAATCAATTCCTGCATTTAACAAAAGACAAAAAAAAAATCAGTTCCGATGAAGGATGATAATTGTTGAGCATAGTACCTAAAAGACTTTTAAATTTTCCACTGAGGAAGAGCATAACACACAATAAATTTTCCTATATATCATGCACATTGAACAACAGTAACAGTTTTAAATGAATAGTAAGAGCTAAAATTAATCCCGAGTTAAGAAACCATATAAAGGTCACTGCATGCATTTTGCATTAGCCATAAATTATCTTTTTCTCAACTGCAAAATCCAGTTGAGATATGTGACTGAACCTTGGATGAAGTAACGACTATAAAAGTGAAAGCAGTGATACTATTCTATAGACTTCATAGACAGTCAGAGAAACAAGTACTGGTTTTTAAACATAGAATAAAGATGCTTGCACAAGGAAACACCCCTGAGACAGTAGACTTCTGGCATTCTGGCAGCAGGTTAGAGCACAGTGGTTTAGGTGTAATAATATGGACTCATAAGTTACTAATACCAACTAATATCTCACCAACAAGTTTGATGTCAGTGTTCTCCACCAACCACTTAGCTCCATCCTCCATAAATCCAACATAGCTTGTGTCGAATTGACTCTTGAACATAAGCCGCCTGTAAATTGCAGTAAGCATTGCAAAAATAACTTAATATAAAGCTTCTTTTCACTCGAATATTGTTACTGTTCACTGATTACTATACAGACTAGTGAATCTGACTGAACTAGTACATAGGTGATAGGACTAACATCAGTAGACCAGTTACTGATAGAAGCAAGAATTCAATCCTTTCATAAACAACAAGGAGATTGGATAAATAATAGAAACAAGAAACTGTGTTTATTGGAATCATCATAGTTAACTATAAACTGAAGAGTTGTTGATCAAACTACAGTGCCTAAATAGCATTCACAATCTGCCAAAGGAAGAAGAACAAAAAATTGCATCCAAAATTCCCAAATTAAAAAAAAAATTGCGTTTCTGTGTCTTACAATATAATGCATCATGTATAGTTCTGAGATTCACCCACCTTACGGAGAAACTCTTGAATGGACATACCTATATGACCTTGAACAGCAGTAGCCAGTAGGACTGATGTGGGATTTAGAAAGGGGAAATTTGAGATACGGAAGAAAGTTTAAAAGAGAAAGGATTCTGGATTTCTTAGAAAGATTGAGAATAATAAGAACACGTAAGGATCTCACAATGCAACCAAGCTTTTGAAATGAACTCTTATATGACATATATTGTGACTTAGCAAATGATACCAATAATACCATCAACAAAAACTTGCAGATCAACTGATTGTAAATGTCCAAAAGTTAGCAATGTTATACAAAAATGAACCATTTTAAAGTAGTTCAAAAGTATAATACCTGTCAGTATTTAATGTTCTGAAGAGCACACGACGTACTCCCTTTGGAATATTTAGGGACTTCATCACTTCAGCTGCGATAAATATATACAATAAACGAACTAGAACACATGAGATGCTCACCTCACTAATAGATTTTGTTTAGAAACTGAGAGTCTACTTGCTTAGTTGTGGACATTGTTTATGTAATTATGAGTAATGTGACGGAAGCCTAAGGTTATATCAAGTGAAGCAGCATGTTGTTTCAAGATATGTACATTAAATTCAATTCTGTCAAAGGATGAAACAGAAATGATACATCATACAGGTCAACATTCTGAACTTGAGAGAAATTAAGAAACAGGTTCTAATAATGTTCATTTGAACTAGCAATATGATGTTAGAGACAAAGATACGTACCAGTTATGTTCTTATCCCTTGGAACATCAACTAACAATGCTGGACCTATAGGCAAAAACGTGTATAAACATCACAAAAGTTTTAGTCATGGAAAGTTTGCAAAAATATTAGTACAACCAAATGTACGGAGCTGATTAGCATAAAGTATCTACAGCAAGAACATTGAATTTTCTAACATAGGATGGCACAGGGAATCAGCAAACGTACGAAAAGCCAATTTCATCTACAGATTAACTCAAGCAAAAGAAAGGGAAGAGTTGCATGCATGAGACAGAGATTTTACAGTAAAATTCTCAATCTTCTACTTTCCTCCCCATAAAAAATATACATACAGAAGTTTGAGTTTGTAGATCACATCCAATGTGATTTACTCAAAACTATTCAATATAAAAATTACCATTAAGCACATCCAAGTCAAGTGTATCAATATCAAACCCTGCATCGTAGTACTGATCAAAGACATGGCTAGGGGCATCAACATGGGTGCCGGAGTGAGCTAGCAGTTTCATCACAGACATATTAACAACCGAACCATTTTTCATGTCCTCAAGGAGCCAGAGGAACTGCCCCACCCCATCCACAGAATGATAGGAAGGCATATCCGGCGTGTATAGGTGAGTAATGTCAATGATTCGACCATTTCCGGACACTTCACGGCGAGGTGGAATCAGACTGTTAGAGGAGAGGGAGCATTCAACAACAGTAGTTGAAGGACAGGCTGTGGTGGCTTGGGAAAGGGCGGTGCTTGTAAGAAAAATGGAGCAAAGTAGGAAGACAAGTACTACTCGTTTCATGGTCTGTGGCATCAAAGCTTTGGGATTTCACACATTCAGTTAGCTATCTATATACTAGTTTCCAGACTCGACTTCCAATCCACTAATCGATAGTCCAGACCAACTTTTAACTTGTAGTCTAATGGAATCCAATTCGGCATAAACAAGAAAGGTTACACAATTAGGCCGGTTTTTTGTCCATTTTTAGTAAAACTACACGGATTTGTAGTCTCTGATCGATACTCCTTCTAAGGCCAAAATGCAATCTCTATATATAAGTAATATAACTCTTTTGAAGCACCTGAAGAAGCATCTACTGACTCACTATCAAACAATCACTAATTTTTTAGTAGCTGATCAATGGTGCAGGACCATGCATGCAACGTAACAATTAGAATAAGCATCGATCTAGCATAGATAACCCTTCCAGGCTTCAACTAAGCCAAGACTTTGAAAAGTAACATGAAATTAACAAACAACGAACAAATAACAACGGAATGGGAAGAAGTGGATGATGCATTACCACAGGGCCGGCCTTGGGGGAAAATAGGCTCAAAGCGGGAAAACAATTTACAAGGTCCCTAAACATAAACTTAAATAGAAAAAGTCAAAATATTATAGAAAAAATTTCATTGTATCACTTAAATATGACTCGTCTTGTATTTTTAGATACAAAAGTTCTAATTAAATATGAATAATCAAGTTGTTCAACAATATCCATTTTGATGGATATCATAGCTAAACCATGAACAACTCAAAGCCAATCACCAATCCAAAATTTTCAACAGATAAATCATAAATCTTAGATAGTATCATATACAAAGTCTCAGACAAGTAACCTTATGAAACAAAAAATAAAACTGAAACATGGAAAATCTTAAATGGAAAAAGCTTGTGTACAACCTAGTTTGTATGTATGCGTCCGAACTCTCTTATTTTCACATTCGGGAATACAAATACATGATTTTAACTGTTCAAAATTTTAATTTACCAATAAAAATCAATTATGTAAAAAATCAATATAAACAAAAATCGTTTACTTGGTCAATTGCATCAAACATGTGAACAATCATAGTGAAAGTAAGTAGTCTCACGATTAATCGTCAATTTGTTTGATACAATCGACTATAAAATTGAATTTTGTTTATATCAATTTTTTGTAAAGATGATCTTTATTGTTTATTGAACTTTTGAATGGTTTAAATTTTTTATTTACATTGCGAAAAATGTACAAATGAGAGAGAGTTTGGACGCATATGAGATTGTACACAAGTTTTTTTCATCTTAAACAGTTAAACCCTAAAACCAAACGTGGAAACAAATTCAGAAAAAAAGCTTGAATAATAGATAAGACTAAAAGATCATATAATTCATATCTCTTATGATTACGTTGAGAATAATTGCATGTCTTGAAATTTGGATTTTTTTCATTAAAGTGAAGAACTGAAGAAATGAGAGAGAGAGAGAGAGAGAGAGAGAGAGAGAGAGAGAGATCTCGAGAGAGAAAAGAAAATAAATGAAACGAGAGTTTATTAGGAAGAATAACAAGAGACGTGCTAATCTCCCTTTTAATAGGTCTGAATGTTTTTTTGAGGCCCTTAAATTTTTAGGCCTAGACTTGGGTCTATTGGCTCTTGGCCCAGGGCTGGCACTACATTACCATTAAGCACCTCCAAGTCATGAGAATCGATATCAAAGCCGACATCAAGGTAGTGATCGAAGAAGTGTCGGGGAGAATCGACATGTGTGCCGGTGTGAGCAGCATGTTGAAAATCGACATTTTACCAAGGGAGCCATTCTTCATACTGTGTGCTAGCCACAGGAACTGGTCCAACACGCCATCCAAGGAGTTGTATGACGGCATGGCCGCGGTGATAAGGTGAGTGATGTCGAATATAAGGCCATTTGAGTACACTTCACAACGAGGTTGAATCAGATGGCGGGTGTCGCCGTTAGAGAAAGAACAGTCTGAAGAAGCGGTGATGTGAACTGAAGGGTAGGCGGCGCTGGAGCGGGAGAGAGGGGGGAGTGCAAGGGAAAGGAAGCAAAGTAGGAGGAGGAAGACTAGGGTCTTCATTTTTGTGAGGAGGTGGATTGATCAATTAAGGATTAGGATGGATATATTTGCTGACTTGTATTGGTCTGTGTACCTAGAACAGAACATTATGTGGCACTGTCATATGGTGTATTCAACAAATTATATTATTTTATGGTGTGATAAACATGCACGCAGTGAAAAGAAAAAATATATATTTAAATATAAGTAACCAATTAAAAATAAACACAATAAAAAATAAAAAAATAATATTAAATGAGTACGTCACGTAAACTATATATTGAGTATATATAATATTTCATTGAGCTTGTATAATTTGTTGAGTTGTGCTCTACGTGACCAGACAAGTGTCTTGGTTTTACGCTCTTTTGCGTTTGATTACATTTTTAGCAAACCTCGAATCAATCTTATCGATCCTAACCTCTTGGTTCTTTTCTTGGTCATTGTTTTCCTCTCTGGCCTGTTTCAATTCTCTTATATCTCGTATTTTCCCGATGGAGATTGAGATGCCCTAGCTGGTGTGTGTGCTTGGTTATTCTCAGTTTATTTGTAAACTAGGACAACCTCATTACCAAATTCAAGCTGGACTTTGATCGAGAATCCCAATCCGGAAATGGCTGATTTGATGGAGGCCATAGACATTGAATTTAAAATTTTGATTGATAATCATGAAGAATGCTAATTGTAGAGGTTGACAATGAAGGCGGCTGCTAAGGAAAAGAGTCACTGTATGTACTTGTCAATTTGATAAGGGATTTAGGAAGTTTGAGGTTGAAAAGATTCTAGATCACTCGTCATGTATCATGTCTATACAAAATGTATCATCTGCATTAGCTATGCATATAATATATACTAGACACCTCCCACGTTTCAGTTTGAGAAAGTACGTAATTATTTACGTGAAAAGTTAATAATTAAAATATGAGAGAAAATAAATATTTTTTAATGAATTTATTTTAGTTTTGACTATAACATCACTAATAGTTTGTTTGTAGTTAAAGTAATTAATTGGTATATTTGAAAATTTAGTAAAAAATTTAAATGCTGCCTTTATCTATACTATAATAAATATAACATAGTTTGTCAACCAAAAGAAAAGAAAAGTATTTTGACCCTGTAATATTAAAAAACATTTACACTGAGAAAAATAGATAGAGTTAAAATAGTTAAACTACAAAACAACATATAATAGAAAAATAAAAGAAAAATAATAATCACTCATTTATTCATAACTGCCCACTTATATCTACATAAACCACCCACATATCAGAAATTCTATATCCACTATTTGCAATAAGGTCCTTGCAGTAAAACTCTATTTATTTTAAAAATTTACAAATATTACACCACACTCATCCGATGTGTGTAATACTCCTGGTAGTTTGTTTATCAGTTAAAGTAATTAATAAATATATTCAGAAATTCATAATTTAGTTACTTTTAGGTGCCGACTTTATAGTAGTAGAGATGATTAAGCATTTAATATGTCATGATGTCAACAATGGTAAAGCTAGTCTAACTGAAACACCTGCCAAAATCTTCGGTCTAAGAAACCACCAGATCTCGCAAACCCAGTACACATACAAGTGAATGAAGTGATACAGGACCATCAAACAAATTTTCCAATCCAATATGCGTTGGTAATTACTACTTTCAAGTTCCAACCAATTTACTCAATCAAAAACTCCCCTTATGAAAATTAACAAGTAAACTAACCATGAACCATCGATTCTATCTAGGAGATCGATATCTTAATGCACATTGAATCAGACGAAAACAAGATTAACAGAGAACAATAACATATAAAAATGCAATTTGAGCTTACATTTGATCCTACCCAAGTCCTCACCAACCCTTAAAAAATGAAAACTAGTAGCAGACAACTAGACATGTGTGTGATGTAAGGAATCCCTTCAGACAGCATTTTCACCAAATCATGAGTATAACTAAACAAAATATCTAGGTGAATCTTAGTGCTCTCCAACCAGCCAGATAGCTAGCTAAGCTCAGCAAACCAAAACAAAACCCCATTGGAAATATACCCAAAACAAAGCACACCATATTCCCCACTTCACATTCATATTACATCACAAATTCACAATCTTACCTCCAACCCCATTCTTCTTCAGACTCGTCAGACATGTCCGACCTTAATTTCCACCTCTACCTCTTCTTCTTCCTCCTCCAATTTGCTCTCTTCTCCACCAGCCATGTCCAAGCTCTCACTTCACCTTCAGACATCTCAGCTCTCAAAGCCTTCAAAGCCTCAATCAAACCTTCCTCCATTCCCTCCTGGTCCTGCCTAGCTTCATGGGACTTCACCACCGACCCATGCACTCTCCCCCACCGACTTCACTTCACTTGCGGTATCACCTGCTCACCGGACTCCACCCGGGTCACCCAGATCACACTCGACCCGGCCGGCTACTCCGGCACCCTCACCCCTCAAATTTCTCAGCTCACCCATCTCTCCACTCTCGACCTCTCCGAGAACTCCTTCTTCGGCTCAATCCCATCCTCCATTTCCTCCCTCTCTTCCCTCCAAATCTTAACTCTCCGATCCAACTCCTTCTCCGGCTCACTCACTCCCTCCATCACCAAGCTCAAGTCTTTAGAATCCCTCGACATTTCCCACAACTCCTTATCAGGGTTCCTTCCAAATTCAATGGCTTCTTTATCCACCTTGAGAAGACTCGATCTCAGCTTCAACAAGATCACCGGATCACTCCCAAAGCTTCCACCGAAGCTTCTAGAACTTGCCCTGAAGAGCAACTCGCTATCTGGGCCCTTATCGAATTCGTCCTTCGACGGGTTGACTCAGCTGGAAGTCGTCGAGCTCAGCCAGAACTCGTTCTCCGGCACCCTACAGTCGTGGTTCTTCCTTATCCCTTCTCTGCAACAAATCGACCTCGCCAATAACAGCCTGACAGCAGTCGACATCACCCGGCCAACTTCGGGCGGAGGCGGCGGGGAACTCGTGGCCGTCGACTTGAGCTTCAACAGAATCGAAGGCTACGCGCCCGCGAATTTCGCGGCATTTCCGAGGCTGTCGTCGCTGTCGGTTCGATACAACAGGCTACGTGGCAAGATCCCAGTAGAGTACGGGAAAAACAAGTCGTTGAAGCGGTTGTACTTAGACGGTAACTTTCTGAACGGACAACCGCCGCCGGCGTTGTTAACGGGAAGTTCGGGAATCTCCGGCAGCTTGGGGGATAATTGTCTACAGGGGTGTCCATCATCAGCTAAGCTGTGTCTTCCGTCGCAGAAATCAAACGCGATATGCAAGCAAGTCTATGGTGGAGGAAGAGGAAGACCGAGGTCTTGAAGTGTCGGATTTGCCGGTCAAATTGTTATTATTATTTTTTTCTGAAGTTATTTGTTAACTAAAATATAGTGTTCTAGCTAATAAAACAAATGTATGATGCTCGTTGTTTAGCAAATTTGTAATATAGAGATTTATACATTAGAGAACTTTGGATTGTTGGGTGATCAAACAATCATAATGTAGTGATGATAAGAACCTAGAAGTGGTTACACCTCTCAATTATTGGAGATTGGGCATGATCATAACAAGTTGGTCCTGATGTTTATGGGGGATGGGTTGCTATGTCACGTTGGCCATTTGTCAAATTTAACAGACTATCTCATTCTCATGCAACAGAGTTTCTAATTCTCTATTAAATTATATTCAAAATGCATCAAGTAATCTCTAACTCTCCAACAAAAAGTAAAAACATAGTTAAATGGAATTTTATTTTATACTAATCAGGAATTCATTTATAATTTCACTATCTTATGTCAAGCCACGTACGTAATACACTAATCTAGAGTGGTTAATAATAAATATGAAAAACATACGAAATTGGTGTAACTAGATGACAACGTACATTATGTTGTTACTACATTGTAAAACAATCAGATATCTATTGTAGTAGGCACGGCTGGAGCCATAAAAACTGTGATGAGAAGCGCCAATACATGTAGAGATGATCATGTCTATTATCTCATTTCAATCAAACAATCAAACAATTTATCCAACTCCAAGCATTTCTTTCACAGACTGGGATCATTTAGGGATGACAATATTACCCATCGGATAGTGTATTCACAGGGATTCGACCCTAATAGGGCTATGTAATGAGTAAAACGGGAAACGGGTATGAAGATCTCCTATATTCGAAATATGAAATCGGGTAACGGGCGGGGATGATATTTTGATCCTCATCCCCACCCCCACTCAATAAGAATAAATATATATTATATATGTTTCAATATTATTTAATTAATTAATATTTATGTAAAATAAATTTTTTTTATAGTTATTATCTTATTTTGAACTAGACTTGTATTGGTTTAAGTTGGACTAATGTAAAAAAAAACTAATTTCATTATAAAATTTAGTTTTCATTTTAGTTTTTTATGTTTTTCTATACTTTATATGAATTTTTATATAATATAACAAAATATCATTAACGGATATTTGAGCGGGTATGAGAAAAAGATCCATAGCGGGTATGAGGACGGGGAATACCCATTACTTTCTAACGAGAATTGAGGTAGGTATGAGGACGTTATTGAAATTAGGTATGAGTATAATATTTTGATCTCATGACCCTACCCTATCCATTATTTTCTAACGAAAACTGAGACAGGTTCGAAGACATAATTGAAATTGAATATGAGTATGATATTTTGATCTCATGATCCTATCCTACCCATTGCCATCTCTAGGATCATTTTCTAATACAATGTCTCATAATATTGCCTAATAAACAAATCGTAGCCATTAATTACTAACCAAGAGAGCCCAATTGTTAAAAACAAAAAATGTGTACCTCTCTCTCTCTCCAACTCCTCGACCCTTTGTTTCCTTTCAGTAAAAATGAGATGCCGATCTCTCCTCTGTTTTCCATCCCAAAAGCTCCCCGCCACCTATAAGCCCCCGTTTATTATCCCCTGCCACCTATAAACCCCCGTCCTCTTACTATAATTTCGGAGATGCTCTCAAAAACCTTCCCCATTAACTACACTTCCACCTCCAAGAACCAAGATAGTCCCAGATCTGCACGACTGCACCTCCACCTTTCTTTGACTCCCAAACTTCAGTTTTTCTTGCACTACGTAAATGTACCGATCATATTAAAAACTCCTAATCCTCATCAAATCAAACGAACTTAAATAACAAATAACCAATGAACAAACCCATTCGCGAGGCCTCAGGTTCAATCGAAATTAAACCCCTGAAGCTTGGAGATTACCCAGATTAGTGCCCAATCTTTCAACACCCAAGAGATTTGCCTTCCGATCAAGAAAGCATATGTTTCCGACATAAAAAATTACTGAGGAAGACGAGAGGGAACAAATTTTGAGAAGGAAGAATATTTCCACCAAAAGTAAAGTAAGAGGCATCGTGCCGTTCAATAAAATTGGATGGTCATGATTAGCTTATGATGCAATATTAAGAGAGGATCTCAGTCCCTCTTTCACGAGCTCTAAGCGGTGAGTTTCAAATAAAAATTATCCAAATTCTTTTTAGAAAATCCACGGGTTGTTATCTAACACATGGATATCAAAAAAGGAAGAGAGAGAGAGAGAGAGCTGCCTACCGGTTTTTAATTAGGGCATTTAGGGATGGATCAACAGAAAATTAAAAAAGAAAGTGGAGCTGATCCACTGTCAGCGACTCAGAGATGACTAGCTATATTTATTTTGCTGGGGAAGAGAATAATAATCCCATCCTACGTAAAGCCCTCACAATAATAAAAGGTCTGGTCAGAACTCGATCTATATATATATATATGCTATTCTTTTCCCTTCGCTTTCTTCTGTTTTCATCATCGACAAAGAAAAAAGAGTCGTCTTTCAGTCTCTGATGGTTTCTGGTTTTTGAGTTCAATCTGGAGGGATCGATCGATGGCCGGCGGCGCTTGCTGCCGTAGTAGTTAAACTTTAACATACTCGGTTTTTCACCGACGTCGATGAATGATGATTCAAAGGTTCACACTTCACAGGCAACCAGGCCCCAGATATAATTGCATACACGTACAGCTAAATTGTTCACATACACACTCGCTTTCTAAGTGTCCCAATTACTACTTGTTTTGGAATAGTAACTTTGGGGTCCATATATAGTGTTCACCTTACTCGGACGTTTTACATGTTCTTTTCCCCCACAGATCCAAATGGAAGTAATGCATATATGCCAGTACCAATAGCTAATCTCTTTCGCTTAGAGATTATGCAGATGATAAATATTGTTAACTAAGCTCAGTCGTCTAAATTCAAAGTACGTAAGTCTTACTTTCAAATAACTTTGATCAAAATTACAATCCATTTTTTCATGTCTACGTGAACTAATTTGAGTATTTCTAGCATAATTATCGAATCGAAGAATTTGCTCCCGAATTGGGCACAAATTTGTTCGACCAAGTAATGTAGATAAATCCAAGTAGTATAGGTTGATCAAGAATTTCTAACAAAACGAAAAGGAGCCTGAACTTATTGCATCAAATAAGCAGAAAAGGCAAGGACCAAGATAAGATCCGGCACATGTTTTGTACCTGGCTACTAATAATTCTTCGATGGTGGTAAAGTGGACGCTACATGAAAATTTTTAAGGAAATTATTATTATGAGGGGATATAAAGTGAAGAGGAATATATGCCTGTCAAAGTTGTCAATCTATAATGTTGGAGGACGTACTGCAACGCTGTCGATCATATATTGCACAAATAACCACATATATATGCTTCCGTATGATCGAATTGCCTATAGCTTGGATCGATCAGCTACTCTAATTGTCCCCCAATGTTATGTGTTTGTGTGGAAGTTTGGTACCTAGGGCTGCATTACAAATGTAAGGTGGGTTGCCTTATATATGGGTTGTCTCAAGTTGTAACAATTGCAGTGTGAGTTGTCCTTTTTTTTTTTTAAGATGGGATCAATTAAGCTCCCCAACGCTCACCCAAAGGGCTGATAAAGAGAAAAATTATTTGAATTTTTGTGACATGGTCAGTTTGATCTATGACCTTTAAAATTGATCAAAATGATCCCACAACTCTTGCTTTGTTATCAACTAGATCCATCCAACTAAATTCCGTCATTGTTTTGTTAATTTCATGACGTGGATCATGTGTAGGCCCCTATAAAATGGGAAATGATGTTTGTAACCCTCAGTCTCGATCAAAATCAACTTCCTGCCAAATTTAAAGTTGACATAACGAGTTTAAGATTCAGAAAATGAGGACTAAATTATGAGAGATATTGAGTGGAAATAAGTTTAGGCATTCATTTTCAGTAATATGTCTCATTTGCCCATTTTTGTGGGACCCACACATGATTCACGTCATGAAATTAATGAAATAGTGACGAAATTTAGTTGGATGGATCTAGTTGATAGCAAAACAGGAGTTGAGGGATCATTTTGATCAATTTTAAAGGTTAGAGATCAAACTGACTATATCACAAGAGTTCAGAGATCATTGGTGAATTTTTCTCGTTGATAAACAATAAAACTAACTGGTATGATGGACACACCTAAACACACACAAGTAACAAGGGAAAATTAATATTCTCCTATCCTCTAGTAGAGTCAGTATCAGAAAAATAATCCCTAAAAAACAATAAAATTTAAATACACATGCCCATATAGAGATTAAGCCAACTACTTAAACCCTAGTTATTGCCATTCAGATTGAGCTGCAATCAATGCATCATCGTCGAGCCGCCAAAAGCAAAACACCTAGAATCTCCATCGAGACAAACTGTCCCAAAACAATCCCAAACCACAGAACAAGATAGACCCACCAACCAAGAGGATGAAATCCCTCACAGCAACATCAGTTTTTTCACCAACAGGACCAAAAAGAAAACATGGTAGCTGATGAGGATCCGAGATCCTGAGTAACGAACAAGAACAAGAACAAGAACAATAACCGTAACCAAAGAGAATGGGGGTAGATTACCCAAGCACAAGGAGCACCCATAATCCAAGAGGTAAGTGGCATGCACTTTGTAGTCGTTGCCATAGAAGCCTCCTTGGTGGCTGATGATAGAAAGAGAAGACATGTTGTGTGATTGAATGGAAACATGTGGGATTAATCAACAAGTAGAACAATAGAAAAAGCAGAACGAGGAATAAAGCCCTCCCATGCTGGACATAAGCAAGAAATCACCACACAAAAAAAGATCGCCACAAAGGTGAGAATTAACCACAAAATTGGGTAAAAGAGATCACCACAAGGATGAAAATAATCTACCTAAAAGGCAAGAAGAGAGTGAGAAGTAGCAAAGATTGAGGGAAGCAAGAGGCTTGAAAGTCCTCCCCCAACTCTTCTTTCGGCGATCTAGATCCGGATGGATCCAAGATCTGGATGAGAGAGTTAGGGAGGAGGAGGCATAATTTTGTTACTTTCTCTCTCTAGCTTTTAGAGAGAGAAAGAGGCTCTGCTAAACTGTTCATTCACGCTTTGGAACTTGGAACCTTTATAACATTAGATTCAAAACATGTGTATGTTGTCCTTGATAGGTATAGATAAATGCAAAAATATGGATGAACATAAGGATGATGATCAAGTAACATATGAATGAAATGGCAAACGACTCAGATTGAGAATCAAAGAAACGTAGTTGAGCCACTTGAGCCATATAATCGATTGATTGATGAATCATCTGGAAAATCATGTGATCGAGCCGTGCGTATATACCATTACCAAACGATCAAACTATGATTTAGAGAACAAAAGACATTCGATTAATGAAACCAAAACTAGTATGCCCATGTTCATACATGTTAGTCATGGATTCTCCAAAAGTTGAAAACAAATTTAAACCTAGATGCAAACGTTAGTATAAATAAACTGAAACTAGGGAATAGGGATGCATCAAAGGCGACACATAGCTTTTGAAATCTCAAACATTATCAACTAAACATAAGCTCTCTTGAAACAATAGTATAGCTCGATATTGAAGTATCAAAGACTAAGTGATTTATACAGAGTGTCTGCAGAGCTGCAGGGCATGCTGCAAGGGTCTGCCGGGCAAGTTGTGCAGGGCTTCATGCCCCTCTGCAATGTTGTTGTTGTTCTACCTGTCTGACGTCGTTCTCAGTTATTCAAGAGGTGGTCGTTTGCCTTTCTTTGTGTTGTCTGAGCTCCAATTAGTGCATTTAATGCACATCGTGGGGTTATTGACTTTCTCTCCTCCTTTACACGCCTTTTATCTGTCTTTCCCGATGTTTCTAGTTTTGTACATGCTTTGATTAGATAGCTAGATGTTGTGATTAGTCATAGTCCTAGTCATGTAAAGCAAAATAGGTTGTAGTTGTTGTTTTAGCTTTATCTTCTCCTCTCTGCTATATATGCAGTTACTGCTGCTTTGTATTATATAAGTGAGAAATATACATTCATATTTTCATTGAGTTCACATCTCATATCCCTCTAAAATTCAACATGGTATCAGAGCAGTGATCCATTCTTGGACTTGCTTCTACCTATAAATCCATTAATTTCTTTCTTCTCCATTAATCATGACCGGTGGAAACAACACTACTACATCATCTTCTCGTGCAAAATCATCAAATGTCACTGATCCAAACACAAGTCTGTGGCTCACCTCCTCTCTACTGAATTCATTCAAAACATATCATGGGAAAATGCCATGACTCTTGCTATTGGAGGCAGATCCAAGCAGAGCTTCCTTAGTGAGAAGAACAAAAAGCATGTGGCTTCCTCTCCATATTATGAGCCATGGCTTGCTCAAGATCAGCTTGTGAGAGTATGGATCATAAACTCAATGGAGCCTCAGATTCAGAAGATCTTTCAATTTTCAACATCTGCAACTGCCATGTGGACTGCAATCAAGGAGATGTATAGTGATCTCAACAACTCTGCAAGAGTATTCTAGCTGAAAAGAGAAATTGCAAAACTTCAATAGTAAAATCTCCCATTCATCGAGCATCTTGGTAATCTCACATCAAAGTGGAATGAGCTTGACCATTACAGACCTTTCACCATATATCATGCTACCATTCTAAAGAGACAAGAAGAAAATCAGATTTTTGAGCTTCTCTCTAGCCTTGGACCTGAGTATTGATAGGCGTTAATTAAAACGTTTATAATAAACCCTATAAAACATCATCGTTAGTATATAATAAGCATGAATCGTTTTTTCGGGGAATTGAAGGAAACTCTAAACTTTTAGTGTTAACAAATAATGGGGGGTTTGAGATTGAATATTAACTACTAAAATAAAACCTAAATTACTATTTACGTGATCGACTTCTCTTCAACAAACTTACCAAATTTACCATTACACATATAATTACAAGTTCGAACCTATCATGCATTTTAATTCAACCAATTACATACTTTTTAGACTTATGGCCTAATTTAAATTTACATGCAATCAAATTCAATAACACTTAGAGTAGAAATCAAATAAGATTACATTTAAGCACCAAATCTTTGTTGGAGACATGTTTCATGTGTGACGTCACCCACCATGGTTTCACATGCAAATTTCCAGAATTGTTACAACTTTTAATCAACACAAACCGAACCTACTTAAGGCATGATTCGATTTGTGTCAATATGGTTGATGAATCTAGCACTCAAACACAATCTTAGGGACTGCATCCAAGCACTAAATTCATATGCACATATCTGAAAATTATCTAAAAGTATGAGAAAGATGATTAGAACACAACAATAGAAATACAAACTCAATAATTATAGGAAACTATCAATTCGGCAAAGAACCAAAAATCCAATAAAACAATCTGAAAATTTTGATTCTTAATACAAAACAATAATCCCACACAAACATCATACTACAAATCTTCATAGACAAAGTATTGTAGAAAATCAAAAACTAACATGGCCATGGAGATGAGTTGCGAGAATCACACGTTGTATGAATCTTGGAGGTGTGTCTTCAACGGTGATTTCAGTGGAGATGAAATTTGTATAGCGGAGAGAACGACTTGCTGTTTTTGGTGTAGAATGTTTGAGGTAGTATTTTGGTAGAGGTTTAGCTCTTGAATGCAAATGAGAAGTGATATTATTTGAGAGGTGAAGCCATGTATATATAGAGGAAAGAGGGAGGGTTTGAACTTGCCTCTTTCTTCATATAATAATGTCATGTTTTATCTCCCTAAATCATGTCATGCTTTATTCCCTAAATCATGTCATGTTTTATTTTCTAAATCATGTCATGTTTTATTCATTTAATGATCATCTTCTATTTAATTGTTGCATAACTTGGCTCTATCACTTTTTCTTTAATTATCTCTTCTATTTAATTATTGCATGACTTGTTGATGATAGGACTCCATGTGCATAGCTTCTCCTTGTTTTTCTCTAGTATTCACTACACCCTCAGTACTCATTCATAGCAGCAAAAAAACGCTATCATAGCATCTTATAACGGAAATACAAACGCTATGACAGCCCCCGCTATGGTAGGTCTGTTGCTTTAGATAGCGGTTCAGCAAACGCTATCTATTATGTGGTAAACATAGCGTTTAGTAAATGCTATCAGTAATATTTTCATAGCGTTTGAGAAATGCTATGATAATACTTTTTGTAGCATATGAGAAAGGGTATCTGTAGGTTAGTAAGCATAGCGTTCGATAAATGCTATGAACAATATTTTTGTAGCGCATGCAAAATGCAATGAAAATACTGACCACAACATTTTTGAAATGCCATTGTCCAAATTGACTACCGTAGCGTTTAATGAGGCCATCATTCTCATTTTCTTCTGTTTATATATAGTATACATGATCCAATGATTTCAAACATTCAAATCAAACTGAAACAATTTCGAAAAGATAATTCATTAAATGGTTCAAAATGATTAACATGTAGCATACAAGTAGGTAATTTCATAATCTAGTCCAAGCAGAATGTTATCTCTGTGTCTAGATACAACATGGAGTACTTACTGAAAGTAACAAACTCAAAAAGAAAAATAAATATTTCACTGGATTGGTAGATTTCTATGAAGTTCATTGAGCTTTTCATCTTCAATGAGGAACTACTGTAATACAGAAAGCAAATCATGATTAGATGAGTTCTACAACTTACACAAACAACCCCAAGATAGTATCATGATCATTGCATAAATTAAACTTACCTTTTCAAAGCATAACAACTTTGTCAGATGGCCAAGCTATTGTAGTACCAATAGCATCTTCAATGCATTGTAACTCAGATGTTGGCCTCCAAAGAGATGCAGTAGGGTCTCTTGGGATATCAACCCAAACTCTCATAGCATTAGGACCTAATCGAACAAAATGAACAAGCTGGTTCGGATCACTTGACGACCAATGTCCTTCATCAACTATTTTTCCTGAGCCACAAAAAACCAACAAGTTGCACTTTTTCTTTAGATTATTGTTCACACTCTAGCAACAATAGTAGCATACTAATGATATCAGATTATGAAAGAAACAAATACACTAACATCTTGAATTAGTAGTAGAAGTAATAAGAATAAAACTTTACCGAATGAGATGACAAGTTTCCAACTTCCCCATTGGTTGGAATATTTTCCAAAACAACTTTGTTAGCTGGCCATGCTACTTTACTGCCAATAGCATCTTCAATACATGTCATGTTGGGCGTATGTCTCCATAAAAATGCTTTAGGACTTGTTGGGATATCAATCGAAACTATCATGGCATTAGGTCCAAGAGGAATATCATTAACAAGCATTTTTGGATCATTAGAGAACCAACCACCTTTAGCAACTACTATTTCCTACTTTCCACTCCAACTCAACAACTTGCACTTAATAGGATTCTTGTTTTTACATTAACAATCAGTGAAAACATAATTTAATGACTAAGTATGCAATACAATTAATATGGATGAAAGTTAATAAAAGAGTTGTAACAAGAAAAGTATTTTACCGAATTTACAGATATGTTATCTTTATTATCAGATTGCCGACTAATTTGCAGAACCACCTTATCAGTTGGCCACGCTATTGCCTTACCCTGAGCTTGTCTCATACAACTCATATTAGGTATATGCCTTCAAAGAAAAGCATTTGGTTTGTTTGGATTGTCAACAATCACTTTTGTTGCATAAGGTCCAAGAGAAGTATGATTGACCAGCTCATTCGGATCATCAGAACACAAGCGTCCTTCGGCTACAATCTCATCAGTTCCACACCAATCTAAAAGCTTGCACTTGTCTAGCGATTTGGTGCTCATGCTCTACAATGTATCGAAATATATAAACATATTGAAGATTCATTTATAACATTTGATAACTAGTGGTAGATGAAATATTTAACAACAAAAATTGGATTAAATGTGTTACCACTGGAGAAGTCTTATCAACTTGAGATCCATTTTCCTCATCATCATCATCATTCTGCATTGTCTAACATTACAAGATAAAAAGTCAGCTGTACTGAAGCTATTTATTGTTTGATACAGTTTTGCTTTTAAAATATACATATATATGATCTCACCTGAGGAGTTCCAACTAGTTGTTTGACCAAACCCTTCAAATAAGTAATTCTACTGTTCATATCAGTTTGTTGCTCTTCTAGTTGGAGCACATGCTTATCCCTAGCCTGTATGAAGGATAATTTGCTTATGGTAACTCCTCTTTCCATTCCTCTTAATCGTCCAGGTTTATCTTTTCCTAATACTTTGGATAGAGCATCTTCTCTAACATTAGTGATTGAGGATGAGGGTGAATCATTTTCAACTTCTCTAATTTTCTCCTGAAAGAAGAGACACATACATCACTTTAAAAAAAAAAGACATCAATATGAAAGAATTTTACTTACAATAGTTTCTCCAACTATTGTATTCACTGGTGTGCCATTTTTTTTTGTGTGAGCTTTTATCCAAACTTTAACCCTTGACACAGACGATGGGTCATCACTATTTCTTTTCTGCAAACACATAAAAAAAGAAAAACTGAAGAAGTGTATGGTAGAATGTTTCAAAAGGCATTAATGAATAATATCTATTACCCATCTCTGCTGCTAATCGAGCCATTCCTTTGCAACTGCAAGTGTGTGGTATTTGTTTACTCCTCAATGCCTTGTACTTCTCACTTATGGCCTAAAGGCATATCCTCTTTGTCAAATCACATCTCTAAAATATAAGCTTGTATATAATTAGGTCAAGAAGAAGCGTACCTTGAATGCTGGACTTGTTTTAGTCTTAACAAACTTCTTCCAAATTGCTAAAGTTGGTATGTTAGCTAGTTTGAGCTGTAGTTTTGCTTTAACGCTCCTTGTCCTATGTATTTTACCAACTAGTCTTGATTTTGAGGCCCTCCACAGACATTCCATCCATTTAAATAAGGCATCTTTTTGTCATTCATCATCCAATATGTATCTTACCTGCAAGTTATATAACATACTAAAGCACTAGAACCTAGATAATTCATGAAGATTAACATCTGCTTGAAAGCTTGATTAAAATTACATTAATTCATACCTGAACTTCTTCCCACAACACTATTTTTAGCTTATCATCAAGATTCCTCCAATCATCAAGTGTTACAGGTACATGCTCTCGTACAAGAGGGCCGAGAAAAGAAGACAAGCCCATTGAAGCCCGTCCAATTGGTTCACCCAAATTATTAAACTCAAGTTCAATCCGTTTCTCAGCTTCATCAGCAACTTTCTTCATTTTTGTTGGACCTCTTTTCTTCTTAGGTCTTCTTGGATCTTCACTTCTATCTTGTACATGTCCACCTTCTAGGATCACATCTTGTTCAAGATTATCATTGCTTGTAAATGGTTCGTCTTCAGTTGCTTTTTGACTGACTTGTGTATGATCTGTAATGATATTCACATCCCCTACATCAAATTCATGTGTTACCCCACCAACCTTTGTAGTGTTCTTCCTCTTACGACCACATATCTTTGTACTACAAACAACCATTGTTGTTTATCTGTTGCAAAAAAAAATTGTCAACATGTACATCTCTAATTATGTACTAACCTGCAGGTCTCATATATAAATCTAACAACGCATACATCAAAGTGACATATAAGTTCACATTCCACATAAAAATATTTGCATCTAAGACACTCAACATTTATAACATACTATAAGCATTACCAACACTAATATTTGCTACCATAGGAGAAGAAAACTCAAACACCTTGAACCATGACCAAGAAGCATTACCAACACTAATATTAGATTCATGATGAGCCACTTCACCATTTACCATTTGATCTCCATGCTTATTCCACCTTGATCTTCTCTTGTACTTTTCATCCATCCCCCTTATGACCAAATGTTCCAATACATTACTGCTAGTTTGATGGCTTAGATTACGACAATCTTTGCAAGGGCAAAACATCATTGCAGGATATCCTAAATTCCTTTCAGCAATCTCCACAAACTGTGATGCTCTTTTCTCATACTCGGGACTAGATGTATGGTTAAAGAGAAAAACAACAGAAAACCCAGGAAAAAGAAAAAACTAATTTAATTAAGTTTCTATGTTACTTTCAACTATTGGTGACCAAAAAATTAAGCTTGGTTTATTACCTGGGAAACCACACCCAGTCTTTCTCAATCATCTTTAAATTCAAGCAATATTTATGCAAGCAATGTCTAAAAATGAAACACACAAAACTAAGAGTAATTATAACTTATCGTAAGAAAAAATAAGTCAGAAACTTCATATGAATCTAGAAAGAAAATCAAGGTACCACAATGCATGTATTAGCAAATTGACTGCAAATAAACTCAATAACAATGACAATGACAAAAACAAATCAAGTTAAATTAAAATACAGAAAGGCTAGTGTATTTTATTGAGAGCATACCTGATTTGATTTTAACACTATCTATATAGACAGCTTTGTTGATCAATTGAGAATCTTCACCCCTGTAGATATGAAACAATTAAACAAATAATTGATGACGGTCCAAATCTTCCCAAA
This sequence comes from Argentina anserina, assembly GCF_933775445.1. NCBI lineage: Eukaryota > Viridiplantae > Streptophyta > Magnoliopsida > Rosales > Rosaceae > Argentina > Argentina anserina. The sequence goes on along the minus strand of NC_065873.1, from coordinate 3,098,351 downwards.
AACGAAACTAAAAAGATTTAAAAAAAAATAATAGGAACCCAACATTTAAACTATTAGCTATATAAATTCACTCAGATCAAATCAGTGCCTTGATGAGTCATTAAAACTTGATGCTGAAAATGAGGAAGTATGTAGGCAATAATTAGGGGGTTGGGGAATTAGGTAGTGAGAAGATGATTTATGATTCTCTCTCTCTCTCTCTCTCTCTCTCTCTCTCTCTCTCTCTCTCTCTCTCTCTCTCTCTCTCTCTCTCTCTCTCTCTCTCTCTCTCTCTCACTCACTCACTTCATATTGTTACCTTTGTGTTACCAAACACAAGATATCTTTGTGAGAAAGAGCATGTGGAAGGTGACATGATATTTCAGCTATTGGAAGACTTGACAGAGATGTCTACTATGAGAAACTGTAAAGACGTTTTTGGTTATATAGAGAGTAATATTAGGGAAGGTTTGTGCTTTGACATTTATCAGAAGATGTTCTTCCCAGTTTTCTTTTTCCTTAATTTTTATGGATTCACTTTTAGAATATAAGACTTTTGATTCTCTTTAATTTTATATGCAACAAGACTTTTAATTTTATAAGACTTTGGATTCACTATATGCAGCAAGAGCTTTTTGCCGGAGGAAAACTTGTGATGTTGAGAACATGCAATCAACTTCTTCAGCTACTGATCATGTCTATAAAATCACCACTTATTCCTAATACTTTGGACAACTCACGACCACACCATTACCAAATCCATAATCATATAAACACAATGCAATAGGAACCGACAATTGTAGGTAACTTAATTCATAATCTGAGGGTCTTCAACCTCACCACAAACAAAAATTCTAAAATTGTACCAAGAAAAACAATAGTGGAATCAATAGAGGTGAAAATTCATAACAATCATTAACTTTAAAGAGAAACCCAATCCTTTGCAAAGCTTTCCACAATCTGAAAACCCAGAAAACAGAAAACATAAACCAATATCCATATTATTCCAAAATTAAACCAGCCTTTTGTTTAGATTGAAGAGATCTTTAAGCTCAGTGATGACAAGCTAAGAAGAGATAAGTTTCCAAGAATTTAAAAGAGCAGATGAAGAAACGAAGAAGATAGAAGAGGAAGTTACCCGGAGATATGAGTGCGAGATAGAGCGCAACACCGAGAAAGAAATTTTTCATTTCTTTTTTCTTGTGTCTACCGAGGAAACAAGAGCCACACTTTTGATACCCGCTTTATTTTTCAATACCCGCGCGAAATCCCGCTCACTCTTTTGATAACATTTATAATTTTCCAAACGCCATGAAAGAGTAAAGACAAACTATTCATAGCACTTAGTTAATAAACGCTATTATCCACTGCTATGAAAAAATAACTTTGTTGTAGTGATTATCTCTTAAATCCAATCTAAAAATAAGAAAATAAAATCATAAGTAAGAGATAATTAGTTTTGAAACCTAACAAGGATTCCTAGTGCAAGAAAGACTCCCAAAATATAGCCAATGCGACCAAAACGTAGAAAGATGAAGACTCCTAATCAAACTAGGTTTCCTAGTCCTACAAGGATTCCTACTCAAACTATGACTCTAGACCAATTATGCGTTTTTAACTCATATAAGCACAAAAATGCATCCAATACCACCCAAGACTCTTACTACGACTCAATGACTCAATAGTACAACAATAAGGGCTAAGCAAAGTACAAATTGAGATAAAAACATGTTAAGAACTTCGCACAAAGTGCTCCTATCAAGTATGAGGATCTTAGAAGTCATATTTTGATGTCGTCCTGACTTTCATCACTTACAGCAGTTTCCAGTACCATACAAAGATAAGAAACTAGAAAGAAAGTGATGTGTGTTGAAGCTAATACGGGAAGCACTGTACCAAGCACCAAGTCTAGAGCATTTGCAAGCATAAGGCTTTACAGATGAAGGAGGCCAGATTTGAAGTGTTCTCACAATGAGAGCATTGAAAGGTCCGACATTGGTCATCAGAAGGAAATGTGTTGGATCCTACACCCTGAGTTGAGGCCAAAGAATTTTGGTGATGGAAAAGGATAAGCAAAGCAGACCTACACACCTAGAGCAAACTGCACAAACAGTGATGCCTCTGAAGAGATGTTGAAGTTAACTGCAAATCCCATTTCTCTTACAAATGCATTTGCAAAATTATTGACTTAGAGGCAAGGTGGCACTGAAGGAGGAGATAACACTGCTATGCTCGACAAGTTTGTAGGCTTCTTGGCTAAAACAAACATGACACATCTTGAAAACATTTTAGGTATCATTTGTGTGTTTCATCTGCCTTAGAGCTTAGAAAAATCATGATTTCTGGATAGTTGATTTCAGTGCTACTGATCACATTAGGAATAATTCATCTATTCTCAGTGATTTTCAGTCTTTCAATAAGCCATATCATGTCTCTGTTGCAAATGGTAGTAAAGTTCCTATTCTAGGAAAGGGAAATCTTTCACTGTTTTCAAATTATAAATAGTCTCTGATCCTATATGTTCTAACTTTTCTCTTCAAACTCTTATATGTTTGAAAGATAATTCATTTACTTGATTGCCTTGTCATATTCTCAACTCATAGTGTGATTTTTCAGGATTGAGTCACTTGGATGAAGATTGGTGAGCTTCTTCTTTAATGGCCTTTATTACATCTCATCGTCTTCAAGTTTTTCAAAGAGTCTTCTAACTGAATCAAACTCTTCAACCCTACACCAGTTATGGCATATGAGCCTTACTCATCCATCTTTCCATATTTTGTCTTTTTTTTTGTTTCCAAATGGTTATAAACAAACTTATGACTGTGAAGTTTCTCACAAGTCTAAGTCAAGTAGATTTCCATTTCCTATTTCAAATTTGTATTCTGAGGTTTTACAATGGGATTGAGTATACCTCAAAGATTATGCAATCTTATCTCAGTACTCATGACATTTTGCATCAAACAAGTTGTGTTGGAACTCCACACCAAAATGGAGTTTCTGAGAGGAAGAATAGAGACCTTCTAGAGAAACCAGGGCATTGTTGATTCAGTCTAATGTGCCAAGAAAATTTTGGTCCCACACCATACAAATTGCATCATATATCATAAATTAGGTACCTAGCAGGGTTCTTGATTTCAAGTCTCCCTTTGAGTGTTAAAAAACAAGAAATTTAGTATTGAGCACTTGAAGGTATTTGGCTATGTGAGTTATGTGCACATTCAAAAACAACACAGAGATAAGCTAGGGCCGAGGACAATGAAATGTGGTTTTTTGGGGTACCTTTCATCTAAAAAAAGGTTACAAATGTTATAGTCCTAACGATAGAAAAAGGTTTATGTATCTAGTGATGTTTGCTTTGATGACTCTTAATTCTTCTTCCAGCCAAGTACAAAAGAGTTTCAGGGGGAGTTATTTGAAGTTGTCACTCACAAACCTGTTATAATACATGATTCGTCTTATCTCACCATGAATCGTGAGCAAGATGATGAACATGATCATAATGATGTTGAACACATCAGTGATGATGACAATGATGAACCAGATCATAACCAACCTGACCAAGAAGCCACTGTCTGAGATACATGTACATCTGTTGCAGAAAATGTTCCGAGGGGTTTCCTAGTCGAACTAGGGGAACTTCAACTAAGCTTGATGGTTGTGTGCACTATGTTCTCAAGCATCCTCTTGGTAATACTGTCCATTCCAACATGATGTCTCATCCTCATTATCTATTTCTAACCAAGATTGCACACTATTGCTGAACCAAGAACCTAAAGAAGCTAATTCTTCTCTAATTTGGAGAAAAGCAATGCAGGAGGAGCTACAAGCCTTGAATGAGAGTCACACTTGGAGTATTGTGTCTCTTCCCAAGAATCAGAAAGTTGTTAGTGCTAGATGGGTATACACGATCAAGTTTTATTCTGACGGTATAGTGGAGAGATGCATGGCAAGGTTAGTGTCTCGTGGATTCACTCAAACATCTGGTGTTGATTATGAGGAGACCTTTGCTCCTGTTGCTAAAATGAATACGGTTAGAGTACTACTCTATGTTGCTATAAACAGTGGCTTGTGCTTGTATCAAATGGATGTTAATAATGCATTCTTACATGGAGATCTTGAAGAAGATGTGTATATGAGATTGACTCCAGGTCATGAACGTGCAAGTGAACCAAGAATCGTATGCAAATTGCACTATGGCTTAAAACAGTTACCTAGAGCTTGGCATTCTAAGTTAAGTTCAGTTCTTCTCTATTCATTCGAAATGGAAACAGTGGGAGGCTTGTTATTTTGGTCTATGTGGATGATCTGATCATTACTGGAGACAATGTAGAAGAAATTAAGGCTTTGAATTCATCTCTTCATGCACCTTATCTATCAAAGATCTTGGAAAACTAAGATATTTTCTTGGTATTGAAATGGACCAAGCAACTTCTGGTTTGTTCTTAAATCAACGAAATTATAGTGTTGGTCTTCTTGATGAAGTTAGTATGCAGGATAGCAAACCAGCCAAGTCTCCCCTTCCCAACAATTTCAAAATTGAAGATGAATCTCCAATTCTCACTGATGTCTCTTCTTATCAACATTTGGTTGGCAAGCTCATCTACTTAACCATTACTCGACCAGACATCACTTATGTTGTGAGTCTGGTGAGTTAAAATTTGTGCATGCACCTTGTTTTCATCATCTCCATCTTATCAAATAAATCATTCGTTATCTTAAAGGCACTGTGACATGAGGTACTGTCATAAGAAAGAATGACCACTTGCGATTGGAAGGTTTTTGTGATTCTGATTGGGCCAGAAACAAATGTGATCACAAATCCATGACATGCTATTGTAGCTTTGTTGGTGGAGATTTGGTCACTTGGAAAAGCACGAAACAGACAGTAGTTGCTCGTTCAAATGCAGAAGCTGAATATCACGCCATGGCAGCCACTGCATGTGAAATCATATGGGTCAAGTCACTGCTCCATGATCTTGGCATTGCTTGTCCTTATCCTATCACCCTTCATTGTGACAACCAAACATCCATTCATATAGTAGAAAATCCGGTCTTTCATAAACAGACTAAACATATTGAGGTTGATTGTTATTTTCTTAGAGATCAAGTTCAATCAAAGGTTCTGCAGACTACCTATGTTCGCTCTTGTAATCAGCTTGCAGACATCTTCACCAAAGGCTTTCCTTCTGCTCACTTTGATAAGATGTTATCCAAGCTTGGATCACAAATCTCTCTCGATCCAAGCTTGAGGAGGAGTATTGAAGTATCAAAGACTGAGTGATTTATGCAGAGTGTCTGCAGAGCTACAAGGAATGATGCAGGAGTCTGCAAGGCAAGTTGTGCAGGCCTACAAGCCCCTTTGCAGTGCTATTGTCATTTTACTTGTCTAACGTCGTTCTCAATTATTCAAGAAGTGGTCGTTTACCTTTCTTTGTGTTGTTTGAGCGCCAATCAATGCATTTAATGCACATCGTAAGGCTGTTGACTTTCTCTCCTCCTTTGCACGCCTCTAATTTCCCACTGTTTCTAGTTTTGTACATGCTTTGATTAGATAGCTAGTTGTTGTGATTAGGCATAGTCCTAGTCTTGTAAAGAAAAGTAGGTTGTAGTCGTTGTTTTAGCTTTATCCTCTCATCTCTGCTATATATACAACTGTTGTTGCTTTGTATCATACAAGTGAGAAATATACATTCATATTTTCACTGAGTTCATGTCTCATAACCCTCTAAAATTCAACAATCGAACATGAAGAAGCCAAAGGTACCTGCACCACTTACTTTTATTGGCATCACACCATGCTAAACAATTTTTCATTTTGTTGCAGATGTTGACGGAATTATCTTAATAGTTTCATAAGGTGCAATCCAATGCAAAGAGTCCCTCAAGTCAAAATCCAGGAGCTCTGTCATATAATCAAACATGAAGACTTTAAGAGCATCTCTAGCAAGTTATTTCTGACAACTCAGCCCAACGGCTTCTATTTGACAGTGATGAACCCACTCCAATGGATTAGCTATTCTCATGTGGATCCACCTGTAATTGGCATACGAGAGGCCCATGTCCAAATTGACATAGCAAAAGCAAACTGTCAACATTTTTTTTATTAGTTGTTCATCGTCTCTCTCTCTCTCTCTCTCTCTCTCTTTGTCGTCTCTCTCTCTTCAACATCAAACAACCAGAACAAAGAATGGAACTCCCACCTAGAATAACCGACTCAGACCCAATCCACCGGTGCCGCCGTCGAGCAGTCAAGTCCAACGGACCACCTCGATTTAGCACTCCCTCTTCTCCCCGGCCTCCCCATACCTTCTGATTTCAATAGGCATCAATTCTGGTGATAGATCTGCCTTGTTCCGCACATGTCTTATAAGAAGTAGTTCCTCTCCCTCAGTCTTTCTGCTTGTGTTTTCCTTCTCTCTTTTTTTTTTCTAGGTTTAATATTGCTCTTTTTCTTTTCTATCTACCTTGTCAATTTCTAGATTTGTTTGTTCCCTTTTATCTCCTCTATGGCTTTATGTTTTATTTTTACTCAATCTTCTGATTAGTTGTACCATGAATTAGTTTTCTAGGAATGTTCGTGGGTTTTTTTTTCTGGGAATTAGTTCGAATAATTTGTTGTGGCTTATTCAACTGATAGTGTGTGTGCTTGAGCTTGTGATTTAAGATGTTGTTGGATACATTTTATTATAATTCATTATAATTGTTTGAATATGTGATATTGTTGATCGTCTTGATATGATAAAAGATACTGGCTTTTGAAAAGTTTCTTGAGAAAAACCTAATTTGCCTAGACAAAGTGGTTTTGCTGCAAATTGTTTTGTCATGTATTGTTAGATTATCATGGAGTTATAACTTGCTTACTAGGGCATTGACAGATCCAAAGCTTTCGAGTCAAGTTCATGAAATTGTTGGACAAATTAATGATAGATTTGGAACTTCAAACTCTGTCCCTATATGCCAACCGGTATGCTCATGCATTATAGGACTAGAAGCTTACATAACTAGCTCAACTAAATATAGTTCTTGATGTGGAGACAAGATTGCAAGTCTACTAGGTATTACTTTCTTGATAAGTATAATGATATGGTGATGGGAATGCTGTATGGGAAGGACAATGTGGTTTTTGAGCATGTCGTACTACTGCTTCTATATAAGGAGGGAAAGAATGTTGATGCTTCAGCCCAAATTTTCTTCTATGAAAATCAGCAGTAGCCTTGACAAGCAAACAAGATCGAGCAATAACTTGTGATTGCTAGAGCAGTGACAGGCTGATAGAGGAACTTGTTATCTCCAAGAATTACATGTATGACTAAGTAGATAGAGTTGGTGCTAATTTTATTAGCTTTGTTGGATATGAGTAACAATGTTGTTTTATTAGTTTTGTTGGAGATGAGTTACTATGTTGTTTTTACTTGTTGATAAGTTTAAATGATTGTTTAAAATTTTAAATACCAAGTAAATATTCAAATTTGACATCTCCATTGGAGAAGAGATTAACCAAATTAGCAAAAGTTATATTTCCCATGTCACATGTCAAATTTTGAATTTGACAAAAAGATTTGATTAATCCATTGGAAATGCTCTAAGACGCTTGAGATTTGACTAGGCACTGGTGGAGAGCAGCTATTTCTAAAATCTTCAGGAAAGATGAAGGCCTAGCCATCACAGCAAAAACAAACAAAAAACAAAAATCAATCACCAATTACAAGTACTATATTATTTACTAATAACCAAATGGCAAGGCAAAACTGATAACCCTAACAAATAGAGGATATATATAAGAACCTACCTCACAATCATTTACGTATAGGATTAATTCAGCTCCATGACTCCATTCGAGCAAGTACCACAATGTTTACTAATAAGGAAATTTCTGAGAGTAGAGAAGTGTTTCCATGACCAAATTAAGGTGCGATTCCCCTTCCCTAGAGCTACTCCAGCTTCTGGAGCCTCTTCCATGAAATCAGTAGAGTTAATCGATCATATCATCACTAAACCATAAGCACGTACAACCGAGTCAGGTAACTCGGGTTATCACGGATTATAGAAAACTGGAAGTTCCTCAAGTTCGTGTATGCGAACAAGGTCAATGATTGGTCGAACCATTTATAAAAAATTGCAAAGCATTCCAGATTTTCAACTTCAACTCAATACCGGGGCAATGCGTAACTTCCATCGATTTGAGACTTGAACTTGAAACATGAAAGTTGAAGAACACCACTTCATGCAGAGATCTTAATGCTTCATGCAGGTTTAATTTAAAATATAATATTGATTGATGCCCTATATTATGTTGCGCTCTAAGTCAAAACAAACCCTTCTTGAGTTAACAGTGCACAAATTCTTACCATTTACGTTATAAACCAACCAAACGCACAAAAAGTTCATGGAAATGTTCATTTTATTAGCACCAACGGTTTCCTTTGGTCTCACACTTTATGGGTGGGAATCGATAACAATTTCACAATAGCGTATATAAAATTTGAGCCTGTTTTTTTTTTTTTCAGCAGAACTTGTGCCTAAGATAACAAAAATAACCCAAAATAGCAAAGCAAGAAATGAGGAAGCAAAAAGGAAAAGCTGACACACATATATGTAGAATGTAGCCAGTGTATTGGTATATGTTGATGAGTTGATCACTGTGCCTCTGTGCAGAAGAGTAACCAATTAACATAGAGATAGGAAAAGCCTCCATCATCTGCCAGATTGTATTTATATTACAGCCTTTACTTGGATCAACTCCTAAAGATAGAGAGTACTTACTGCCAGTACTTGCCTGCATAGTGCAGACAACTGCTTCCTACATAGTGATATGAACAGCTAGCTAACTCCATTCCAGTATAGTCTACAGTCTTCAGATTTGTACTGGTATATGTGCCTGGTTTGTGTACTCATCAGAAGTAGAAGCCATAGACAAGTACCACTACTCTCTTGGTGAATCAAGTTTCATTGGTATTTTAAAAGAATAAAAAAGAAGAATTGAAGAAGACTATTATTATCAGCAGATGCTAATTGCTCACTTTGTTCACATAGTTCAAAAAAATATATACCAGAGGGTTTTGCTCGACTCCCATACATAAACAGAAAATAGAGATACCAATTTGTGTTTCAGTGCATAAAAAGCAACAACCCGACTTTAAAAACAGATATCGCATTTCATTTTCTTTAAAGAGAGTTCTGGCTAGCCTTAGGGCTTTCACTCCCTTTCAGTTTCAGCTAGTTCATCCCAAAATCACATATATAGCTATAGCTAGCACATAGTTTTCATATCAAACAGCTAGCTAGATCAGAGCTACAATATTATCATAAACTTCTAGGTAATTAAGAATCAAAGGGAAAATAAAAAATCTAGCTAACTGCTGTTGCATCTGGCCTCATTAGTTTGGCCACAAAAAGATATATCTGGGTATCTTCCATATGCATTAACTAAATTAGACACCATCTCTTTTTTTTGCCTCAACATCTAGAAGGACAATTTGAGTGACAAATCAACAGGACTATAGCCACTGCTAATCATCATCATCATGTCAGCCCCCTCATTACAAGCAGCAGTAAGGTGTTGATCAGAAGCTTCTGATGATCTACCAACTGAAGAAGAATTAGTTGATGAAGCCACTAATTCATGCTCCATGGGATATGTGCCTGAAGAAGAGTTGTTGTTGTTATGATCAGGAAAGAACTCATACTCCATCATGATATCACCACCTGCTTGTCTCCCTTTCCTGTGAACTGCCCTAACCTCCACACTCTACACATCCCCAAAAACAACAAATCAAATTCCATCTCCAATTCTACATAACATACTACAAGAGGACTCCATATTCTTCTCAATACAAATAAAAAGGTAAGAACTTTGTAATGAATTTTTATGCTGGTTTAGTCTAATTACCTCATCAACAACACTGGAGAGGCGGGTAAAGTAAGTACCACCACTAAAACCACCGCTGGTTTCCTCAGCTGGCCAGACATTTGGGGTGTTTTGTGGGTCGAATCCGGGTAGACCAGAACTGTTGACCATCGGAAACACAGCCGGTGACTCCCTTAAACCCATGTTGCTGCTTCCACAATTGAATCTCTTCTTCTACATTAACCAAGTAACAAGATATGAGCAACATTTCAATTAAGTACACTGTGCATTAATGGAATATGAAATGAATCAAACAAGTAAAACGATTTCCACTACTGTTAGTTTTATATTCTTCATGTTTTTCTCTTGGACACCAAGCAAATATATCACTGTTCTTTTCAAAAATGAAATGTAAACCTGCTTGCAACAGCAGAAATACTCCGATGAAGAAGAAGACGAGGGTTGCTGCTGCTTCATCTTTGGTAATGAAGAGAGCTCGTTCGAGATCTCATGCGCAGCCGCACGACGATTCTGAACTACTCCAGCCCCAACGACACCATACTGGTTCGGTTCCATAACCAACCCACCAACATCATTATGAAGACGAACATTGTACCCATAAGCAAACCCAGCAGAGCCACCCTTCCCATTAACGGTCTGAACCAACAAACCGGTCCGGTCAAAACCCACCAAACCAGAGCCACCACTCATGGCTCCATCGTAGTTAGACGCACCGTAGAGTACCGGAACACTGAGAAGCGGGTCAGGGCGGGTTTCTTGGTTTTGGTAGTACTGAAACGGGCGCTGCTGGTGATGATGATCAGGAAGACTAACATTCTGGACAAGCTGGGTTTGGGGTTGAGGTTGGTGTAGAATTTGGTTAAGGGGCATTTGGGTCAGTCTGGTCACACCTGCACCTCCTCTCTGTTGTTGGATGAGGCTCTCCAGCTTCGCCACACCTACACCTCTCTGGGGGTTAGGCCTTTTAGGTTTAGCTGACTTCCTTGACCTTCCTTTGCTGCCGGTACCAGTTCTGGTGGCGGGTTCGGGCTTTTTGGCATCCTCGAACCCAAAACCGGGAGATCCTTGAGTTGTGCTCTGGTGATCTGAGGTCATAAGCATCACCGGTCTGTACATTTCAGCCTAAAGATCAAGTCTTGGGTTTGGTTTGAGATTTCTAAGGTATGGAGAGAGAGAGAGAGAGAGAGAGAGAGAGAGAGAGAGCTCTGGATTTGGCTAATGTGTTTGTCTTGAGAAAAAGAGAGTTGGGGTGTTTGGGTTTTGGAGATTTAGGAAGAAGAAGTATGAAGAAGCTGAGAGAGAAAATGAGAGAGCTAAGCACAAGGGTGATCAGAACAAGTACTAGTACTGGGTTTTGTAAAGCTTGGGAAGATTTGTTGCGTACTGACGATTTGGCCTTTTGCTATTTCCACTCCCATTCTCTGCTACTTCCCCACCACACAATCTCCTTCTGTCTTTTCCAAATGCTCAGAGAAAACGAAACATGGAAATGGCAAAGAAGTGAACACGGTGAAACACAGGACGCGCGTGTTTCTCACGCTCCATCGGAGTTCAGAATACCCCAAGGCTTCCATTACCACAACATAGGACCAATGGACACGTGTCTAGTTGAGAAGGGGTTGAATGAATAGTACATTGCAGGCATTGGTCGGAAAACGAAGACAAAATCTTCTGATAGAATTCATAGAACCAAGGTTTGGGCGCATTGTAGCGGGGCTGGCCATGATGAGATTTTCTGGGTCTAAAATATTATAGTTGTGCAGCACTGGAGCTAGGTCTAATGGGAAGAAAATGGTGAGGTGTGGCTCAGAGGTGTAACAGAGGGTTTAATGGTGCAGATCAGATAAAAAAACATGTAGCATTTTTTCAGGCTTATCCAACCTAGTTCATATATACCTACTGCGAGACCCTCATAGCTTAGACTAAGATATTTGACCATGAAAGGTGAGCCTTGCAATGATGCCTTGCGATCCTGATGAGCTGATCCTATGAGTCCTAGGGTAGCTTGTTCATACATGTTAACATCAAAAGGCTGCTGATACTTGCATGAATGGCAGAGCTAGCTATTGTTTCTTGGGGGAAAAGAAACGCATATATATCTTGATTACAAGGTGCACAAAATTAAAGGTTTTCTTAATTACAAGAAAGTTCATTTCAGATTATTAGTAAATTATTCTATACAAGATGATGGATTATGTTTGACACTTGAAATTCAGTTCTTATATTGGTGGCTTGAATAGAATCATCCCACACTTTGTTTTCGTTTAGAACATTAAATTGAATCCCTCACAAGCTCACATGATCAATAGTGCTTACAAATGAATGCATATACCCAAACTGCTACATATTCTGTTTTGCATTACCCAACATGCATTTTCTCTTCTTTTCTATTACCACAATGTCCTTGCTTTGTCCACAATACCATTATTAACCAAAAAAACTCAAACCAAATTTGTTGAAAATCAGAGAGTGGTTTCTAGCTACAATCAATCCTGGTAGAATCCATGTCTACGTCAAGATTGAATCTTGATTAATCACTACCCAATTGCAAACTGAAGATACGTCTAATCACATACATTCATGACAAGACCTCTTAAGACTTAAAATTGAATCCCAAAAACCTCTTAAGATTATGACCATCCAACCAAAATTACAAGCAGAAATTAAAGAAAAATGAGCATCAAGACCCAAAACGCGCGTCGTTTTTGATGTGAGGGATATGCCTGATCGTCTGAGCGATGGTCCATAGTCTGTGGCATAGAGTTGACCAGAATAGCGCCGTCCTAGGAACCCAAAGGGCTAGCTCCGGCTGGTACCTTCTCCTCGTGAAAATCACCACCAATGATGAGCCTCCACGTCGGCTTTCCATTTTGGGAAGTGCTTTCCTTTGGATGCAGACCGTAAATGGAGACATAATCGTTTTACGAGGGTCCCCCCCCCCCCACCCACAGGCACGGTGACCGGAGGGCACTTGCGAGGAGGCTGGGAATGGCCAGACACGGTGGATGACCGGTGTGTTCTGCTGAGCACACTTTGCTCTTCATGGAATGTCTTGGGACCATTTTGCACGTGTTTGCCGAGTTGACACTAATTTTGTATTTCTCTTGGCATGGATAATATTTCTATGATTTATGTATAAATTTGTAATCTATGATTTTAAGGTGCGACATAAAACGACTTATGAGACGCAATTTATACGTTTGGACAAATCATAAACTTGATGACAAATAAATCGTTCAAATTTGAACTTTTGGACATTGTTTTCGATGATAAATAAACGGTTCATAATTGAAATTATGGGCATTGTTCTTGTTAACCCTAGTTCTTTACTTTTCGGTTGATGCTAAGATGAGTTATAGATAATGTAAATGAATTTCATTAGAGTTAGAGAAAATTAGACATAAATCCATTTTTAGAGCACCATTTAAAGTTAACCCCACACCATTTAAAGTTATTTCAACATTTCTTTTAGGTTTTATTTCTATAAATTCATTTTTTTTTCATTTTGGCTGGCTTCACTATTTTACCTTTCTAGTTGAAAAAGAAAAAAGAAAACATCTCTCAGAGAAATAGTTACGACTAATTAATTTTTATTTCTTATATAATTATTATTTTATGTTACTGACATAAACACACATTCTATATATATGCCCATTTTATTTATAACACAAATCGATTTGTAGTTCTTATCTTTCTTATATGTAGGTAGTCTCTTTTTGAAAAAATTTCCTATATGTTTTTCTCAATAAAACTAAATATTACCGCATGATATTGAGAATGAGATATGCAAGACGAGGGCAATCATGCATGATACTTCTCGCCTACTCTCCTAGTCATAGTTGAAGAAAGAATATTGAAAGAGAAGAAAAACTTGGGAGATATGAGATCAATAAATATAAAATGATTTGGTAAGTACTTTTACATTATGCTAAAAGTTCATGACAGTAAGGTACTCATCTTTTTCTTAGATAATGTTGTATTTCTTATAGGTATATTTTCTTATTTTAAACAAGATAATATTGTCTTCCTCGTAGGTATATTTTCTTATATTAAAAGTTTCACATCGTAAGATACTCAGTTTTTTCCTAGATAATGTTGTCTTTCTTATAGGAGAAATTTTAAATACACACCACAAGTCTCTAAATACACACCTATACTCAATACACGACCAATTTAAATTCTCATTCCAATAATTTTACTAAATACACCACATAAAAGTGCCTAAAATACCCTTAAATTAAGAAAATCATCAAATACCCTCCTTATAATGCTATATAAGGCTACTATTTAGTGTGATTAATATATTGATTAATTTATATTGACACATCTTGTAAATGTTCATGTCGATTCATTCTAAAAAATCATAGGTAATTTATGTTGGTAATTGTTAGTTCTTGGGAATAATTATAGATCTGCAAATGTTATTCTCATATTTTTCATACATGAAAATGATAAACAAAATAAAATATAACACAGACACACACACACACACATATATATATTGTCGATCATCAATGTATTTCGATTAAGAAAAACAATGAAGAAGATGAACTTTTTGTTTTTGGGATGTAAGAAGATTAAATTTAATGAAATGAAAATTCATAATTTTTGTACATGAAATATCTTGTTCGGAATTCTATAATAGAATTTTCTGTTTTTGAGGTGAAAATTAAGGAAAGAATTGATTATTTGGATTAATTTTCAGTCAAAATAGATTCTAAATTAAATTTTCCAGAAAATTTTCTTATTTTATTTTTTTTCAAAAGTAAATATTCCGTCTTTGATTATTTAATTTATTTTTGATTTTCTTAAGTTTTGCAGATGCCTACTTTTGTCATTTAAAATTCATGCAAAATGTTATTAGAAATATAGATTGATAGGGGTGTGTATTAAGTGTTTAAGGGTGTGTATTTAAAACTTCTCTTCTTATAGGTATATATATTTTTATTTTAAACAAGACAATGTTGCTTTCCTTGTAGGCTAGGTATATTTTCTTATGCTAAAAAATCTTCATCGTAAGGTACTCATCTTTTTCCTAAACAATATTATCTTCTTTGTAGGTATCTAAAACAATACACCTCTTATTGAGGTATTAAAAAAACTCATACACATAATTCAAGTGTTTTACGTAAATCTTTTATGTTATGGATTTTACCTAACTGCTGGAGGTTAATTATATCTTCAAATGACTCCTATTAGTCCGGTATATTATAATAAGTATGAAAGAGTTAAAAAATATTTATGTAATAGTAATTTACCTATAATTTACCTATTTATGAAAGAGTTTTAATCATGGAATAATCTCAACCAATTTTGGTTAGGATGTGGTAAATGAGCATGGAATCAGGATTGTGGTTTTTGTTTTGAGCTCATGACATGTTTAGTATATATTTGTAAAATTAGGTTATGTTATTCACGTTTAAAAATATATATTTTAAATTAATAATCAACCTAATAAATAGGGTTGGGTGTAAATTTAAGAGGTGTGTTTAATGTAAAACAGGTTCACCTGTTTGGGTGTATATTTAAATGCCCCTTTCCAAACATCACAAAAAAATTAGTGTCTCCTTTCATTAGTTTTCTAAAAATTATAATAATTGGTTTGATACATTTGCATCATAAGTTATCTAGTTTCCATCCTCATCTGAGTCATCTCCAAAGGCGATGATTGCTGCTCTTCGCCTCCGATTAGGGCGGTACTGCCTCAATGTAGTGATCATATATACCTACAATCACTTGTCAACATCCTCATCAACTAAATCTCGATGATATAACACACTTGTATTGATAGCTCACATTGAACAACCATCAGTTCATAGCTTTTATGAAGATGAGATTTTGATGAGATCTTGTCAAGGACTCAATTGCCATTGTAGAAAAATATCAGGAACCAATCTTGTGGTACTAGTTGTTTCCTAGTGGTTGCTATAAGGAACCCACAGCATATAGCAACTGTAAGTTCTGGCTTTATGCAACTTGTGAAGCACCAAACCATTTTTGAACAAAGTAGCAAATGACTCCCCACCCTTACATACTAAGACAAGTCCCTTAAATTGAAAGGAAAAGGACCACAGGAAATGTGAAAATTATTTAGATATGAGATATCTCAAGTGAGATTCTCTCTTTCTCTGAGTGTTCATTTGCTCACTTACTTTCACCATATTGATCTCAACCACCATCCCCAAATAGGGAACTGAGAATTGTCCCCAGCCCCTGTTATGGGGCACTAGTCCTATAACAACATACAGATTTAGGACATGTCTTACACTGGGATCTGAGGGAGGGACCAGATGAATCAGGACCGTTCATGGAGGACAAATCTGTGCTATAGATATTCGATTTTTCCATGGCATTTTACAGTGTACAGTTTTGGTATATTTCTGCATGCAGCAAAGAAGTCACTTTCATCTGTTATTTGTGTTGCCATTGCAAGATTTATGTACAAAACAAAGGTCTGAGTCCTAAAAGAAAGATATGTCTGATATCTGTCTTTGTGTGCGCGTATCATACCAACAAAACAAGGACTCAATATTTTGGATTTGATTTTCAAAAAATACTTTGCATTAATTTGTTCGTTCCCTTAATTTGTTCTTATATTCTCCAAACACACCACCTTAATGGTCATGGAGAGGCATTATTTCACATCTCAATGTTCTAACCCCGAACAAATTATTATTTTTTCCTTTCAAGATCACTCGAGTTTATCAGTCTATCACATATAGTGAAGAACTGAAGATGAAATACAAACTTAGGCTAAAGTACATCCAAACTTACATCTTTTGTTTAGTCAATCATCTAGGTAACTGCAGCTAATCTTCCTGTACATGCAAGACGTACTACTTCCAAATGAGGATGCATATATATTTCTTTCTATGAATACCAGAACTACTCCAGAAGACCAGAAGTACGGTAATCTATAAAGAATTCTGGGGCTGAAAGGCTAGAGTAAACATTTAAACATCAAGAAGATGCACAGAGAGCCAAACCAACAGCTTATTGAGCTAAAAATCCTTCTACAAGCTAGCTCTTAGATTCCTTCTTTTGAGTCTTTAAGCTAGTACATTCTATTATACTTGGCAAAATAAAATTCTAACCAACTAAGCTAGCTATGTCATCATCTCGATCATCAATAAATATCGTCAAAAACTGTCTGGTTTCTAGCTGAAGTATATTATGTATATAATAGTGCATTGAAACTACACCAGCTATATATGCGTGATGGTAAGTGTGAAATTAAACTAGTAACATTTTATCAAGATCACACTGGACACATCGCTAGAGAGCACAACGCAAACAGTGGAACTTAGTTATCTCACACATGTCATTAGCTATAAAGCTAAAGCATATTAATAACTCCAAATTTTTCCAACTAAACAAGCATATGTTGGAGTGCCTTCACTCGGAATCACTTAATAATTTTCCAGATGATTTACATACCGGAAACATATAATTCTCATATGGAACTTTTCCACCAAAGCAGACTGTAATTTTGGGGTAAAAATAAACTCAAAATAACGGAAAAAAAAGGATAAATTTTAGCAGGTTGGTTTCCAGCACTACATGAAACTTTGAGGTAAGAAAAATAATGGGGATCATGGTATCGAACACGGGCATCAAACAAACACTCAACAGATGCCAGAAATAAAGAGCGGTAAACTCACATGGCAGTGCAAAGTCATACCACAAATAAATTAGTTTTATTCATAAAACATACACTCCCTTACAACAATTATAATACCCATATTTATAGGGTTTACAATACTTAGAGAATAAGTAGGTTTAAACTAATATGGAAAGATACTTAATTGTAAATCTTAGCCTAAAAGTAAAATAATATCCTAATAATATATAATTAATGAAATAACAAAGATTACGAATCTATAATTAAATGACAGAATATTACATTTAAATTGCCCTGTATTTATCGGTAGGATTCTCTGTTTATTAGGGAAGTTGGTTCCAGCAGTTCTGGATATTCTAAACCATGCCATTAGGAATTCAATTATACCCTTGTATATATGCCTGCGTAACTAACGAGAAGAAACTGAAAGCACATGTTCTCTCTTCCTTATATTAGTTCCTGCCTGAGTTTGCAGTCACAAGAACCAGCTCCTACCATAACATTGGCTTGGAATGTAAGTTCTCAAATGCATTGATTCTAACATTAATTTCCTTTTCACAGTATGAATGAAGAGTATAAAGTAAATAATTGGTCACATTTTGGTCAGATTGAAGGAAGTAGAGCAGTTGGGAAGACAAGTTAACCGCGCCGCTTTCTAGAATCCTGTAGCAGCTATTTATGAGCACTTAAACCTGTGATAGCTGAGGAACCGAAAAAGAAAGAACAAACATAGAAGTGAAAGGAAAAACAAGAAATAAGGCTTTAGCTACTGGTTTTCATGTATCGGCCATAAACAGTTTATCATAACTTGTCCAGCTTGATGACTGTTCTATCATTTCAATGCTTACATTTGTAGTAGTACAATTTTGTTGGCCTCACTGGAACTTGTTACAGGATTCTTGGTCTCCTTATTTGACTAATTTGAGATGTGTAGGAATGAAGAGGAAACACGAGCTTTTCTTGACATACTTGTTGCTAATTTTTAGGAACCAGTAGAAAATACATGCAACCTGGAGACCAAAGTTTGAGGTTAAACATTACATATCCTGCAATATGAAAATTTTAATTCCAATTTGTTTCTGAGGTATCAGGAAGAATGATCCTAATCTCTTCTAAAGTGCTGAAGTGCACCATCATGCAGCTATTTTCCTGAGAATGATCAATGCCTGGGTGCCAAATATCCGGAATGTAATCAATAACAACAAGGGAAGCTGCTCGAAAAGTATACGTAACAGTATCATATCTGCATCTCTTACACTAAGTTTAGTATTACGGGCTGGCTAGGATTATGTACATCCTCTGGGATAGGATATCAAAGACCAACCTCTTCACATTCATTACATTGCCAACCAAATTTGGTTCTACTGAACAGTATGTATGAAATCAAAATATGACTAGTTTGAGTGTTATAGAAGGTCCCTTGCATCATTTCTTGGTAACACTAGTGTTATTAGATAGCCAATCAAGACCTTCATAGAGTCCTTGGCCAGAGGTTGCAGAGATACTTTGGATGTACCTGTACAAGTATAAGAAATTTTTTAATTAACTATGTTGGGGGTTTTTAAATGTTCTGATTGCAATTCATTTTATCTCAATCCTTTTTCTTGCCATTTTCGGTTTTAGTCATAACTCAACAGTAGATTTTCATGGCTCAACAGTTGGTTGTGCTGCATGCTTATTATGACAAATATTCATTCTTCTTTCTTGCTACCATGTACATTAGACATTAGGAAAAGTGAAAACGATATGCATACCAGGAACGTTGACCAAGTAAGTGGAGTGCAAGCTTATCAGCAACCTCAGTAGCACACATAGCATTTGGAAGGTCTAGCTTATTAGCAAGGACCAGGACTACTGCATTGCTTAGTTCACTCTGTGGAAATAAAGTACAAAAAGGTAAGTTGTTTTGCATCTTTACCTTTTCATATGCAGTTTTAAACACAGACAGGTGCAAGTTCAAGGAGAATAGATGTAGTCGAGGGCTTACTAACCTCGCCTAGAATACGATGAAGCTCATTGCGAGCTTCTGGGATTCGTTCTTTGTCATTGCTGTCCACAGTAAATATAAGTCCTTGAGTATTTTTAAAGTAGTGCCTCCACAAAGGCCTTATCTGGTTATAAGCAAGCAGAAGATGAACACATTAGGGTGTTCTTACATTTTCTGAAACCAGAGATCCATGAAAATGGGTGTATCCTTGCACATATGAAAATGAAATTTCAGCTTTTTACCTTATCTTGACCTCCAACATCCCACACAGTGAAGGTAATGTTCTTGTACTCTATTGTCTCCACGTTGAAACCTGGTTTATAAAAAAGTGAAGCAATATCATCAACTGTGTCATGGTCAGTAGCAAACATCATCTGAAATTCTGAATCTTTAAACTAAAACACTAAAGAGTTTCTGCGATAAACACCAATGGTGGGTATGGTTGAAACAATCTCTCCTAGTTTTAGCTTGTAGAGGATGGTAGTCTTCCCAGAAGCATTAAGACCCACCATTAGTATCCTCACTGCATTCTTTGGAAAGAACCTCTTTCCAAATCTAGAAATGACTCCACCCATTCCAAGAAACCAAAGATCAAGAAAAGAGTAATTTTAAGTAAAACAATTTCAAGTTTGGGAAGTGAGAATAAAAACCTATCAGTTTATATATAAGAAAGCAGAGGGAAGAGATCTCTTGAGATCAAAGCAAAGACCAGAAGGGACAAATGGTAGCTGTAGTTTATGCAAAAGTTGAATGGAATAGAATAAGATTCTATTTTAGAACAGCATGAAGTACGAGTTTACAAGTCTTTAGTTTTGCAAAGGGAGTCGTATATATTTTTTTGGGTATTTAATTTATAATGGGAATTCTTGCTATCATATAACTCCTTGTTTTATTCGGCAAAACTTCTGTTTGCTTGTTTCTGGAAGGTTCAAAGAATACATTTGCACTTGTGAAAAGCTATGCACTAATATGTGTTTGCATCTAATGAGTATATAAAAACATCCTTCTCAGTTCTCATCAAGCACCTCAAATGATGCGGCTTCCAGTGGAAAAATCTCTCCCAGATCAGCTTATTGAATAGATCCCACATATTATATATTTTAAACTCTATCTGATCTCTTTACCTTCTTATTCATGACCAGAAAGTCGGTCACAAAGCATAAAATTTTCTTTGGGTCCATGACATCATTCAAATGAATTTCAACCTTCATTAAAATGTGATAGCACAGTTTCAACCTTAATGTTGCCACAGTTGTTGGCACTCTGACAAAATTACTGTAATGAACAAATGTTCAGTATAAAGTACATGTCAGAATTGCAAACTATACAAAGACAAGATACAATCTCAATTGTGATTAGTTTTCTGAGCCTGACTGGAAAATGAAAACTGCTGTTAGAACTCCGACCAATGCAGTAACGGCCAATGCAGCGGTAGGTAGGGGTTCAGTGAGCCCGAAGTTCTGCACAACCAAAGTGAAGCTGTATTATACAGTCTAGTTGCTAAGTATGATGCTTTTATCAGATAAGGCATTCATTTACAACTGTGGTGTTACTTTATGGACAAAGAAAAGATCTAGAAATGATGTTTTCATCAGAAAAGCAAAACCATTTTCCTGTTCCAATTTCTTAGGGGATTAATATCTCCCCACAAATGCAAAGAGTTAAGAATCTGTTCCTTGGTGGGATCTGATTGTAGGTGAGGAGAAGCAGGTGTAGACTGTTGGTACTGTATAGATCCAAGTTTAAAGCATCTACGGAAACTATGTAGATTCCAGTTTAAAGCATCCAAGGAAAGCTGAACTATTGTGTTTCTAAAAGGTAAGATGTTTGTCATTGACAGGGACTCCCAAAAAATTTTGGATTGATGCATGACCACCACACATCCAGTTAAGGCTCCCCACCCTTGCAGTGGAGATCTCTTAATCTCATGATAAATGTGTGGGAACCTGAAACTATATTTTGTCTATCACCACCAACTAATAGGGAGTGCTTAAGCAGCAACAATTGAGTCTTCATCATCAAGAGAATAGGTTGATCAATGAGCAGGTGCCAAACAACACATAGTCATTTTCATTTAGAGAGGCTTTCTGGCTTCAATATTTCCTAAACTGAAGAAGAGGTGGATATCTGATATAATTGGCTCAAAACCCAGGAAACTTCTGAGAATAAAGACAAGCTTAGCTCAAAACCTGAAGATCTAAAGTCAATGCCTATCCACAACCAAAAGAGTTTAATTCAGGAGCAACTTTGAGATAAGAAGGTTTTATCCCCTAAAGAAACAAATATCATAAAACCTCAATGACAAGTGAAACTCACTCTATCAAGACTCAAGATACAATTCCTTGGATAGATTGTAAAATTGCAAGTTGACATGTTACTGTATGAAGAATCAAGTGTGACAACATCTTGTATGGCCAAGTTCGATTCAAAGTTTCAAGTTTATGAAAGGTTATTTGACAATTACAACTTAGCAAGCCATAATTTTTGAAAGCTAAGTATTATGTCATTATTAGATTGGTAGTACAAAGTCCTCGACAAGCGCCATACCTCTAGAAGTCCCTTTCCTGTTGCTATCTCGACACCGACAGCTGAAGTAAAGCCAACCATCCCAAGCCGGCCGAGCCACACATCCAAACCGCCCTCCTTGGTGCTCTGTTCGCTCCTTATGGAAAGTGCCATTGGTCTGCCAGCCACCTTCCTTTGATGACATGTCCTAATGACTGAAACACAAACTCAAACATTAGTTCTAAGTTCTAACCCCCCTTAATACAGCAATCGACCTAGACTTATCTATCTGGGATGTCCTGACCAGCTCAATAGTTTTAAGCCTCAATTTCACTCTTATGCATTCTTAACAACTATCTGTTCTCTCCACTTTCAGATACCCATCTGGGCTAACATTATTCATACTCACACATTAGCCAAATTCTTGTCTAATAAAAAATACCCAATTTTTTTTCTTGGTTTTTGAAATCAAGGCATGCAATTAGTAGAGAAGATAAAAGCTACAAGAATTGAGATGCTTACCGAGAGGAGAGCCAGTAGTAAAGGCCGTCCCAGTTCTACCCAAATTCAAAACAGGAACCTGAACAGGACTTGCTGAGCTAATTGCACTCGCATCTGTCACAAACACAAAAGAGCTCCCAAATTTACAAACATAACAAGTTTCTACATTCAATAACTCAACCAATTAACTACAGAGAAAAAGAGAAACAGGGTTTCACCTCTGATGGAGACTGAGAGAGAAGCAGAGACCTGAGCCACAGCCATATCTTTACAAGCGAGTTGGAGAGTTTGAAACCAAACTGGAAAAAGTAATGGGGAGTTGAACTTGAAGGTGGCACCATACAATTTGTTTAAGAGGGTAAGCCGACACGTGTCACTATCTTAACCCCCCAAAATAGTTGGATAGAGTTTTCAGCAATGTCAAACTGTAACAAAGTGAAATGTAAAGGTGAGACAGAGATATGATCCAGAGTGGAGAAACCCAACTAACGAAACACTAATTCCACTCCCACTTCTACCCCTTCCACCCCCATTTCTCTATTTCCATGCAACTAGTCAGAAACAGAATCCAAAACCCAACCCGACAACACTCTCTTCTTGTTCTTCTTCAGCTTCAAAGTTCAAACCTTTGCTGAGCTCAAATGGCTTCCCTCTCAATTGGGACCCGTTTGCCTCAATCCCACCACCAATTCAACAACCTCTCACGGCGGTCTGTCTCTCAGACACAAAGCTTGGCTCCCTTTGGTTCGTCTTTGCGTGGATTCCGAGGCCCAAGATTGCTTGGGAATGGAATGTTGGTCAGAGCTGAAGAGAAAGCCAGAGGTTCGGGTTCGGGTCAGCAGCCCAAAGCTCAGTCCAAGTCTGAGGAGGAGTTGCAGGTTGTTCTTTTGACTAAAGCTTTGATTTTTAGCTTTACCCAGTTGCTAGTTTTTACCAGTTTGAGTAAAAGCTTCGATTTTTAACACTACCCAGATGCTAGTTACTACAGTTTAACTGGTTTACAATTCAGTTAATTGATATTGGCAAAGTGACATAGTGTTTATCTGAAAATGGATAATGCGCTGAAACTAGAAATAGCTGAAATTTTTTGTGAAAGTTTGAGATCTTTTTTCTATATCAAAATTAGTTTAGTATTTAAGATGTATGAGATGCCCTCGCATATAATGTTGGTGATTAGTTCAAGGAGTAGAATGGCCTACTGGAACGAGTTTGGTGAGAATGTTGTTGATTACATGAAAAAAATGAAAAATTTCAGTTAGAGTGGCATATAGCGATTGTGTGTTGCTGGTATTCATATTTTATGTATCACCTGTTAGCATATTATCAGGAGTTGACAACAAGTTCTGGAACATGTGATCCTTTATGTTCGGTTGATGAAACGAGCTCGAGTGATTTTGAGGCCAGTTACAAGCCAAAGACTGATTTACTGAAAGCATTAGCAGTATTTGCGGCAGCTGCAACAGGGACAGTTGCAATTAACCAGTCCTGGGTTGCTGCTAATCAGGTTTATCTTTGTTTGAGGCCTGACCGTTATATCATGTCTTTTCCCATGATTCCTTAAGTGCTTCTCGAGAAGAATTCCGTAACACATAATGGAATATGGCCTATTTATGGTACAGGATGTTGCCATGGCACTGCTATTTGGAATAGGATATGCAGGCATCATTTTTGAAGAATCTCTGGCCTTCAACAAGAGTGGAGTAGGTTTGATAATGGCTGTCTGCTTGTGGATTGTGAGAAGCATTGGTGTAAGATTTATAATGAAACCTTCAAATTACCAATTAAATTTTACATTTTTCTTACTCAGATCCTTTTCCTGTAATTAATTTGATTTGTGGCAGGCTCCTTCAACTGATATAGCTGTTGCAGAGTTACAACATGCATCTGCTGAAGTCAGTGAAATAGTGTTTTTCTTGCTCGGTGCAATGACGATTGTAGAGATAGTTGATTCTCATCAAGGATTTAAGCTGGTCACTGACAATATAACTACTCGAAAGCCAAGAACACTCCTCTGGGTGGTGAGCTTCTGACTTTACTCTACTGTTGTATTTCTACTGGACATTTGCTTATTATATTATTTAAATGTGTTGTTATTCTATCTGACTTATACATAAATTTTCAATCGACTTTTCAAAGCTACCCATGTTAGTTCTCGACTTCTCGTCTTCTTTGAAATATGTTGGTCGCACCCCAAGATATATAGAATATTGTATAAAAGCACGGTCAATCCCCAAATTACGCTTACTATTCTTCACTGCTTTTTCTTATAAAGGATTTTCTCTATCAGTGTGTGTCATATAAAATGTGATTTTGAACTTTCAGGTTGGTTTTGTAACGTTCTTCCTTAGTTCAATTTTAGACAACCTGACATCAACCATTGTCATGGTGTCTTTATTGCGAAAACTGGTGCCTCCCTCAGACTTCCGCAAGTATGTGTTACCATCTATCTCTTATATTTAAGGATCTTTTTGCACCTTCTTTGATACCGATGTCAGTGTTATAGTCTAGTAACTAATTTATGTATGTATTGGTCCCTTCTAGTGTTATATATATTTACATAACTGTTACCCGCTTCAGCAATATAAATTAAATATAGAGTACTTTGTCCTTTTAAAGTGTTCAACATATGAATGCTGTAAATGGTGCATGCACATTAAGTGATCATTTCAGTATGCATTCCTGGAAATTCTTGCAAGGATTGGGTTCCAAATCCTTCTATAAAGTGATATCTTTTTGCCATTTGCATGTCTTTACCCGAGTGGGAATTCCTATATACAGTAGCTGTTCCCTGCTATCTCCTATGCAAGAATGGAGCCCAAATGGATGTATGATGTACTGCTTCATTTACGGAGTTATGTATATAATTGACAGGCTTTTAGGAGGAGTTGTCGTCATAGCTGCAAATGCTGGTGGTGCGTGGACCCCTATTGGTGATGTTACCACCACTATGTTATGGATACATGGTCAGATATCAACAGTGGAGACAATGAAGGTCTTTGTCTATTCTCTAACAGACCTGTTTTATATAGCAAATTCACCTTTACCTTTTCCAACCTTATATTGTCCTAGGATTATTGCCTAACGATTTATGTTTGATGCACCTTAACTTGATGTAATGTCTAGTATATTGGGTGGAATTCAGAATTATGGTATCTGTCCTTTTCTTCCTTTTTGTTTTTTCCTGCTCAGAATCATGGTATCGTGAGGAACACTGTTTATGCTGCATACTGTTTCTTTTCTGAACTTGGAAAGTTAAGCAGTTAGAAACTAGCAGTCTGCTAAAAATGGATCATAGCCTTTTTGCGTTTTGGATTTGGCTTCCCCTTGTGTTCAGTGTAAAAATAAAATTTGATTTTTAATAACCTCGTTGCTTTAGCAGGTGATGTATATATTAGACTGTACATACGCAAAACCTTTTTATTATCTGGTGAATATGTAGGATACTAGTGTTGTAAAGTTGTAATTAACGTGCTAGTTTGTTGTGGTCATCCATGGAGGCTGGAGCAATTAAATATAAGAACTCTCAGAGTAGATAGTTTTATGGGATTTTTTGCTGTACTTTAAACTAGGATAAAGTACAGTCAAAATGGTAATACTTAATAAGCAATAAAGAATTGGACAATTACATTTTGCTAATGAGAAAAGTGTATAGTTGATATTGTCTGTACTATAAAACTCTCTAGTTTCACCAAATGGGAATCAGATTGGTGGTTTTCTAATGCCATCAAGAGCTTCTGGTTGTCTGTCAAGTTTAATGTTCTGATATCTTGAAGTTTTTCTACATACAAAGCTGTTGATTGACTTATTATAAAATGCTTGAATAATTGAACTTTTTTTTTTGCAGGGATTATTTATACCATCTTTAGTCTCCCTTGCTGTTCCGCTGGCACTTTTGTCCTTGACAAGGTACTTCAAATGCGTTATAATGGGAAAGAATAGGACTTAAGTGATTAAGGGTAGGTTCTAATTAATGGACATAGATAATAATGTGAGCTTTTCTTCCATTCAGTGAAGCAAGTGGTAGTGGACCAGATACATCCAATGTTATGGCATCTGAACAGATGGCTCCCAGGGGACAGCTTGTTTTTTCTGTAGGCATTGGAGCTTTGATTTTTGTTCCGATTTTCAAGTCCCTTACTGGTTTGCCACCTTACATGGGTATGCTCCTTGGACTTGGAGTCCTTTGGGTTCTGACTGATGCGATCCACTTTGGTGAATCAGAAAGACAAAGGTTAAAAGTACCACAGGCTTTATCGCGGATTGACACTCAAGGGGCACTTTTCTTCCTTGGAATTCTATTATCTGTTAGCAGGTAACTGAGTAAACACTTAAGTTATTTCCTTTGTTTCTTCTAATAGCAATAATCATCACCGTACCTTACTCAGAAAGTAATTATTATAAAATTAAGAAGCCAGAAAACTTTAAAAGTCAAATGCATCATATTGCTAGAAAGCTGTTTGTGATATATTACCCTGCACTTCCATAACATGGCATTGCATCCTATTCCTGTGGATTTTTATGCACATCTTGAAAAACTTGTCCGCTGCATCTTCGGAAATATAACATGCACTGTCCATATGTTCTGAAGCCTGGAGGCGGCAGGAATTCTTCGGGAATTAGCTAATTACCTGGACGCTCATATTCCCAGTATTGAACTGATAGCAAGTTCAATAGGAATTGTCTCAGCAATTATAGACAACGTTCCACTGGTTGCAGCAACTATGGGGATGTACGATGTGACCTCTTTTCCCCAGGATTCTGAGTTTTGGCAGCTGATCGCATATTGTGCTGGTACTGGTGGATCCATGCTAGTTATTGGTTCGGCAGCCGGAGTTGCTTTTATGGGGATGGAAAAGGTGGACTTCTTCTGGTACTTCCGCAAGGTATAAACTTCTGTTCAGTATTCTTCATATCTAAGAGCATCTAGTTTCAGTTTGGTGTTGGTAAGAAAAAGGTTCATTGTGATTACTGCAGGTGAGCGGGTTTGCTTTTGCCGGTTATGCTGCTGGTATTGCTGCCTATTTAGCAGTTCAAAACCTCCACATATCGCTACCAACAACAGTAGCTCAGGTTCCTTTCCTATCTGGCTCCTGAATTACGACATAGTGGCCAGCCTGGATCCTTTCACTTCCATTGATGCCGTCTATATACTTCGACATGAGTTTCATTACCATCATAGTACTGAATATTGTGAGTGGGAAATGTAGAATGATGTTCCCTTAAGAAATTATACAAAGTTTGGTGAATAAACTACAAGTAAATAAGAATCATGTCACTATGGGTCAAAGAGCAACGGAGAATTTTGGAGTAAATTTTGTTCCAATAGTCCCAGAAGTAGTTTATCAATGGATACATACTTTTTCTTTTTTCTAGTTTAATGGGACCAAAGGATGTATTTGACATCCAACTTGTAATGCATTCTATTTAAATTTTCAGTCGCACCTAAACTTGAAATTAAAGCGCATTCGGAGCTGAACAAAATCCTTCTCTTTTAATGAAATGTCAATGTGGAATCCTCTTCTTTCCCATGTTACGTAGAATTTTGACGGATCAGTCAGAAATGCATCTCATGTGGCTGCTAGAATCAAGGTTTTCGGATGTTTTTGTTGCTGAGGCCCTTGCCTTCCGAGAAGGTCTCTACCACCTTACCGGGTTCACCTCGGAGATCCTCATTGAGGGTTAGCTTCTGATCGATGTGTTGCCGCTCAAGACTGGTTACGTCTGGCGATTTAAAGTTGTAGAAGACATCAGGCATTCAGTTCTCCCGTCTCCTTCGGAAGGAGGCTGATTTTTACATGATGCTCTTGCTAAGTTAGGCCATCGTTTCTGATGTTGGAAGGTGGTCTTCTCAGCTTTCTCCCGCTGCTCACCCAGCATTACACTTTGATCTTGTTGTGGTATGTTTTTCCTCATCGTAAAGAAGTATCAGAATGATCCCATGGTGATTTATCCTAAGATTCTGAACACAACATGGTAAGGAAACAAGAAATGTGAACTCAAAAACGTACATTCTTTTCATTAAGAGTTTATTATTCTTGATTCCTGAATCTAAATCTACCACAACATAAGAGAAGACATAATGAAACAAGGACTACAAAATTGGGGAGCAAAATAAGAGAGACATAATGAAACAAGGTGCAGAATATAACGTCACACTACAACTTGAGGAAAACAAACTCTTCAATGGCTGGAACATCCCCGATCCTTTTCAAAGATTGCTTGCTGGGTTGGTCATCCACACCAATTGCCATCACAGCCTGCTTTCTTGGGGCAATTCTTCCGACACTCATGAAACTAACATTCACGTTCTCCTCTCCTAAAATGCTCCCAACCAATCCTATCATACCCGGCTGATCAACCTGTCTGCAGAGTATAATGCTACCTTCCAAGCTCACATCAACTTCAAATGATCCAACCCTTGTCAAGTGGGGAACCCCATCCTTAACACGACCCTCCACCTTTATCTCCCCACTGTCTGATATGGCGCTGGCAAATTTGGATTCCACATTGGCAATCTGAACTTGGATAGTGTCCAGAGGATTCTCAGGTGAACCATCTAGAATGGTCCGCTCTTCTGTTATCCTCAGTCCTCTCTGTTTAGCAGTGAAATCAGCATTGACCAGATTCACAAAAACACTGGATATTGGCTCAATGAGACCCTTGGTAATCATGGCCCGAAGAAGTCTGGTATCAAGGTCATCAGGAGCTCTAGCTGAGGCATATGAAACCTTTACGTTCTTCACACCACTGCCTCCTGCCACTAACTGGACAGCCAGTCTCCCCAGTTTCTCGGCAAGTTCGACATAAGGCTTCAGTTCCATCAACACCTACAATCAGAAAGGGAAAACATGAAGTTGTAAATCCATGCAACAGCCTAAAAATTTAGTCTTCAGATTAGTCTTGGAATTCAATACAAGAAAATATTAGCTTAAGACTTAGATGTTGCTTACAACTATGCTTCAACGAGCAATTTTAGTCTTGAATATCAAGAATCGCATTTGCACTTGTCAAACTCAACAATTACTAATCCAAAGTCCGTGCGAATGACTAATTTAATCAGGTTTCATGAAAGGATTCAATTTTCGGAAAATGAGAGTCTACCTCAGCCGGAACCATTGGTGCATTGACTGCAGTGGCAGCAAGCTCCCCTTTCAAGGCTCCAACGACAGCTTCGGCAATTTCAATGGCCACTCCTTCCTGCACATCAATTTAATTAAGTTTTAGTTTATATGATAACCAGTAGAAAAGAAGACAAACATTGTGATATATGCAATGCTGCAAAAATCTACCTGTGCTTCCATGGTACTAGCACCAAGATGAGGGGTGGCAGTAACTCTCTCGTGCAACACCAACTTGTTACCCTGTGGCGGCGGCTCCACAGTGAACACATCAAGCGCAGCCTACACAACAACAAAAACAAAACCACATTACTAACTGTCCTGCATTAAGCCAAAACCACAAACAGCAGAGTTCGCAATTCGAACCTGCGCAACAATTCCAGAATCAAGAGCCTTGACCAGCGCATCCTCATCGATAACTCCACCGCGAGCCACATTCACAATCCTCACTCCCTTCTTCATCTTCGCAAACGTCTCGTCGTTGAGCACCTTGTTAGTAGCAGCAGTGAGAGGCATGTGCA
Source organism: Argentina anserina (assembly GCF_933775445.1). Lineage (NCBI taxonomy): Eukaryota > Viridiplantae > Streptophyta > Magnoliopsida > Rosales > Rosaceae > Argentina > Argentina anserina. Next base: position 3,068,251 of record NC_065873.1, on the reverse strand, counting down.
GGGAGATGAAGTCGGCAGTGGCCAGCGCCTCGTCGAAGCTGACAAGCTCCACACCAATGGCACGAGCACGATCGGCCGGAGCATAAGGGTCGTGTGCAATCACATGCATCCCAAGCCCCTTAGCTCGACGCGCCACTTCAGATCCAACCTTACCAAATCCCATCACAGCCAGTGTCTTCCCAACCAGCGAAACTCCGACGTACTTGTTCCGCTGCCATTTACCTGAAAAAAACACACCACCACATCAAAATTGAACACAAACTGTTCGACGAAATGCCTCAATGAAAATTACTATGTTTACTAAAACTGTTCGACGAAATGCCTCAGTGAAATTACTACTAAGTTTACTAAAGCTGTTCGATGAAATGCCTCAGTGAAATTACTACTATGTTTACTACTAACCAGCTTTGACGGAGGCGTCGGCCTGAGCAACGTTTCGAGCCATGGCGGTGAGGAGAGCGATGCCGTGCTCGGCGGCGGCGACGGTGTTGGCAGTCGGTGCATTCACAACTAAACAACCAAACTCAGTGGCGGCGCTCAGATCCACATTATCGATCCCAACCCCGGCTCTTCCGACGACCTTCAGCCTCCCGCCGGAGGACTCGAACACCTCGCGGTTGACCTTGGTCCCGCTCCGGACGATCAACGCGTCGCAGAGTGAGATCTTAGTGCAGAGCTCCTCGGGGCTGAGGTTATAGGAGCAGTCGACGTTGGCGAACTCCTTTAACAGGTCGAGCCCGGCCTCGCCGAGCTTCTCGGCGACGAGGACGGTGGGCTTGGCGTCGAGACTCGCGGCGGAGAGGACGACGACTAGTCTCGGCGGTGCGAGGCGGCGGCGGGAGGGGAGGGAGAAGGCGAGGGGGTTCTTGGAGGAGAGAGAGAGAGAGGAGGTAGGGTTGCGGAGAAATGAGGTGCGGAGGGTTTGGGGTGCTGACGTGGCCATGGTGGTGGAGGAGGAAGGCGGTGGTTGACGGTGGTGGAGATATGGGGTTTGGGTTTTTGTATTTATAGGTGAGACTGAGAGAGAGAGAGATATCTGAGTGAGATGGGGGGGTGAGGTCAGCCCTGGGAGAATTAGAGGGGGTTAAAAGAGGTTGTGGGAGGCACGCGCTGGGGACTGGGCGGGAAAATTGGGTAAGGGTGAGAGCGCGTAAGGGTACGGAAGGGGGGAAGAGAGTGTGAGTGGAGTCTGTAGTGGAGTTTGGGGGTTGGTGAGAGATAGGGCCAATGAATCCGCAGCCATTTGTCAGTGCGGCGTAAATGGTAAGTCTTTTTGGTAAATATTATAATAATGAGGTTTTTTTTTTGGAAAGTGAAAACGATGAGTTGTTAGGACATCTTCAACAAGTGGGTCATCACAACTCGGTGCGTTCTGGAATAGGCCCGACCTCTGAGAGCCCAAGTGTTTTTAGTAAACGGCGTCAATGTGTCAGTTAGCAACAGTAACTGGGGTGAAACCTCATCAGTTACTTTGTCGAAACTGAAAAAACAATCACGCACTGCGCACGTTTTTTTCCCGCACGTGGGATCGTCGAAGGGAACCCTAACCCGATGTATCCCATTTAGATAGAGATAGAAGTGGAACTCGAACCCAGATCTAGATTGCAAAGCAATGTGGCGAAATAATTGCGATTCAGATGTTTCGATTCCAGATACGGAAGGAAAGAGACCGCGCTGTGAAAGCTCTTATGAAAGGCAGTGTCGAGGCGGAAGTGGGTGGTAAGTCGGAATCTGCAATTCCCAATTTGTGTGAGTAAAGTGTCGATTTTGGGTATTATAATTGATTTTGCGCGTGAAAACTATTGCAGGTCTGTGGGTTCAGATCAACGCAGGTATGAGGAGGTACATTCTCCATCAGAAGAAGAGGTATATGAAAGTGGATTTTGAGAACTGTTAAATGGGAACAAAATGTTTTAGCCGGATTGTGAAATCAGTTGAATTTTTTTATGTGTTTATGCAGATATGGTTGTCTGAAGATGTGTCGAATGAAGTATTGTTGGGCGGGAAGGGGACCGAAGGGCATCCATGTGAGTCCGACATTCCAATAATCTCAGGTTGTGATCTACAAGAGTTTGAACGCGTAGTTGCCCGCATACCGAACTACAGGATTGTTGAAATCGAAGAGATGGGTTTCGGACCGGTTCACATAGTGAGAGGTATTAAGCTGAACGTTGAACTATGCAAAATGTTATTGTCAAATTTTGACGTTAAGAATTCGACGGTTAAGATACATGGGCGCAACCTTTCCATCAATGCCAAGGACGTGAAACGCATGATGGGACTGCGGTGTAGGGGCACCGAAGTGGATATGAACTGCTCAAGTGATGATGAGGTTTTATCTGATTTGAAGAGAAGGATGTGCGGCGATGATACTGATATATCTTTGAAGAAATTGAGGGGTATGGTTTTGTCCACTTATGACGACGAAGAGTTGTGGAAGGTTTGTTTTGCGCTTTATGCCCTTGCCACTGTGTTCTGTCCCTCAAGACCAGGTTATGTAGATCGTAGATTGATGGTGCCATTGAAGAATCCAGGTCTGATTAGGACCCATAACTGGGCAGGATTTGTATTTTCAAAGTTGGTTGAGGGAGTGAGTGCGTATCAGAGTGGTGAACCAATTCACGTAGGTGGTTGTTTGATTTTCCTGCAGCTTTTCTACCTCAGTGTACTTGGTGAGAGAACGTTGGTTATTCCCACAATTTGTCTACCTGTTTTGTCCTGGGGCCAAAATGAGTGTGAGAGAATGTACTAGAGGATAGAAGAAGCTGGTGGATTTTATGTGACTGAGGGTGTTTGGGTGAGCCGCAGACACTGTGGAGGCAGATCGTGTGAGTATTCCGGTTCTGTGGATTACAGTACTGGTTTGAAAACTAATGTTGTTGATGACATGGGCGAATTGAAGTCCGAGATGGGGAATGTGCAAACTGCAGTTGGAAGTTTGGAAACAATTTTGTACGATGTACTTCCAGAAATTGTTAAAATGGCCGACTTCTTGAAATCCATGAGGAGCACTGTTTGTAATTTGAGGACAGAGGAAGGGATGAGTGATCTAGTAAGGAAAGTGAAGAATGTCGTTGTCGAGAAGCAAAATGGTGCCAGTACTGGGCGATTTAAAAGTCCAGTTGATGAGTCTGCCGACATAGGCGCTGTAAGTTAAATTTGTTTTTTCATTTAAACTAATTATAAAGGAAGATGTATAACATGCAGTGGTGACCTGAGTTATCCGTTGTCTGCTCAATGTTTTGGCAGAGCATAGTGATGAAAAATGTAATTTCTTGTAGGCTGACGGGCACCGAGGTCGGGAGAAAGTGCGTCAACAGAAGAGGTGTAGAGAAGAATTTTCGAGGTCTGGTTATGGGAAAGTGACGGCGGAGCACATTAAACTCCCGGGAATCAGATTGATTAGCGGTATAAACGATCTTTCACCCAAAACCAGGGAGCTGCTGGCGTACCTATTCGGCAGAAAAGGGCGTGGAGCTGAGGCTTCAGCCAGGTATGTCTATTAATTGTGAGAGTGTCTAGCTGTGTGGTTGATTTGATGAAATTAACTTGTAACTATGCATGCAATAGTGTATTAAGTAAATTTGTTATACCTCAAATTTGTTACTTAAACTCATGCATGTTTGTGTTTTACCTCAAATTTGTATGCATCGTTCGACGGATTTTTTACTTAAACTCATGCATGTTTGTGTTTTACCTCAAATTTGTATTTATGAAATAATAATCCATAATCACATTTAAAACGTAGAGATCGGATCAACTAAAAAAAAAAAAGGAGGGAGCAACCATACCATTATTGTGGGAATGAGCAAATTACACAAATACATAATATAACATACTAAGAGGATGGGAAGACCGAATTCATACTAGTTCTATTACATCATAGAGTCTGCCTCTAACCACAACATAATTGAAAACTTAAAAATAAAAGGCTAGGCACTGCTCCATAGGGAAAAGACATCGTTGCAAAAAAACATAACCCTTTATAAAAAATCGTCCATGCAGTGAGCTCATAGATAGTAATCAACCAAGGTTCAGTGAGGGACAATCCCACTAACTCCATTCAGGTCTAACGGTATCTGATTCCCCAACTTGCGAGTTAATATCAAGGAGGACTCCATTACCACATTCCCTCCCAACATCAAACTGCAACACAGTTGGTGAGGCAAACATGGAACGATAAGGCATACGCGATGGTAGGAGATTGCTAGAACTCATATTTACCTCTTCAGTATTGGATTCACAACGTTGTCCACTTTGACTTTGCACGCGCTGCTCCGATACACTCACTAATTTGGAATAGACTGTACTTGCTCCGCCTTTACATCCATCAACCTTCTGCAGGTCGGGACAACGACGCCTATTATGGCCGGGATTATGACAATGACCACATCTGGGCCCTTTTCCGAGTGGTTGTGCTATTTGCCCGTTACATTCGGTTATGTGGACATGACTGCCTTTGGTTCTTGCTATAACAGGGTCCTGCACCACATTTTCACAGTCATCCAAGTTCAACCTTGCTTTCTTCCCCACTCTAACGCCCGGGTATTTGCCTAGGAGTATGTTCAGATCTTCCATCCCACTTTCAAAACCTTGTTCTGTAAATGACATATTGTAACACAATCTTTTTGCTAAACCAATTAACCCGGCATACCTGCAAGCTTGAGATTCCCCAATTCCATTATTGTTGACCTGTTGGCCGACGAGGGACTTCTTCCTAGCATCTTTGGTCCACCTCTTGCAAATAAGAGATTTGGGAAAGGTCTTAACACCCTCAGTTTTAAAAACAGTAAATATATGGCAGCATGGAATCCCATCAGATTCAAATAGCCCACACGAGCAGGTATAACAATCCCCCTCTGATTTTGTCTCACCAGCAACATACGTAACTAGCCAGCACCTATCTTCTACACCATATTGTGTCACATAATTAGTAAGGTTCTTTGAATCATCATAATCAATACGACTGGAGACAACAAAACTATTTTCAAATACCATCTGCCCCCTGATGACGAGATAGATATCGTCAGTGAAGATATTGAAAATTTGTTCCTCAATCCCCTTCATGGGGAGTTCAAATTTTCTGAGGTGATTTTGAGACTTGAAGTCATCCAACAAATAACGGTCTCTAAGACGACTGACACTGTCATATAGTCTAGGTACAAACTCCACAAGCTTGGTGAAACTCCCAACTTTGGTCTTCACCTTATTATTCATACCCTCACAACGTTGTGTGCTGCACATTCCCGCACAATGATGTCCCCTGCAACAATACCAAAAAAGGAAGAAATACATCATTACTTTAATGTAATCAATTTTAGGTGTTATCGAGTTTAGGTGTTACTACGGCACCTTATACGCACTTATGGATTGTACATTCCGTTTTTAAGTTTATTTTTACAACAACTACCAACAACACAATGCACTAGCCTTCATTCATATAACCGTATTTCAATATAGATAGATAATTAAACAATTAAAGTAAATTGTACAATCCATAAGGAAGAACAAATTTACCAAGGAGTTATCAAACTATGTCTACTACAACTAACCTGAAGAATGCCTCCGCCCATCTCTCACGTTTATCATAAAATGACTTCATCCATTCATTTTCCATCAAATCATGTTCGGCTATCATGTTGTCCCAAATTAACTGCCACTCTTCAACACTGTATGATGCATATAACAGCTTCCCCAACACTTTTTGCACTTCTTTCTTTTTCACTTTTTGACCAATGTTCCGCCCTATGTGCCATGCACACAACCTCTGCCTCGCGGCTTTTAGGTGTGTTCCAAGTGCTTTGTGCAACCTTTCATCGCCATCTGTTATAACAGTTTTAGGGACCTGATTTTTCATAGAAGCAACAAATGTCTCCATCAGCCAATCAAACGTACTCTCCTTCTCATCGGCAAGCAATGCACATGCGAAAACAACGCTTGCTCTGTGGTTGTTGGCACCTACAAACAAAACTAAGGGCATCCCATATATGTTTGTTTTGTACGTGCTGTCTATGATTAAAACATCACCAAATGCCTCATAGTCTAGGAAAGAAGCACTGTCTCGCCAAAAAAGGGTCGCCAATTTTCCCTCCTTGTCTCTTGTGTACCTGCAGTAAAAGTTCGGTTCTTCCCTTCCTTTAATGCGGAACCAGTTCAATGTCGCTTCTGCATCACCGAGCTCTGTACCAAGTCTCCTACAAGCATCGAGTTTGTTGTAAAGGTCCTTCAACATGAAACCAACAAAAGGGGCACCACCAGATTGCCTTGCTAAAAAATCAAACGCCCCACTAATACTCACCCCGGCAGCCACAAGCGCTTCCACTTCTAAAACATCCTCAGCCGTCACTTCCCTAAATGAACGGAGGAAGTGGCGTTCAGAAACATCTGCAAGACCGTGGTTATGAACTGTTTCAAACCTAAATACATAGTACTCTCCACTGTCTTCGTCATACTTCACTGTGAAATTGGCTTTACAACCGGTCCTTGAGTACTTGGTTCCCCTTGGCACAACCTTCCTCTTCCTCTTCTTTCCAAACACATTGGGACTATCACTTTTTTCATAAGGTTCGGTAAATTCATCTTCCCGAATTATTTCAGGAGCCTTTTCATTTAGCTTCACACAATTCTTGCTGTTGCACTGCCCCTCTTTAGAACATGCCCAGGTCCTCCTCCAGGTAATTGTACGTTGTTCGGCTTCTAAACAGCGCTTCTCTCTTCTAAATCTCTTCACACTAAAACCAATCATGAAGGCATAATAGTAGTAAAATTTCTCAGCCTCCTCCTCACTCGGAAAAGTTAAGTTATCAAAGTCGGCTATCGTAAGCGTCTTCACATCCTTGCCCTTCAACCTTGAACACCATTGGCTGTCAGGTGTTAGAGGACACACATCTTCAAAAGCAAGCTCTGTCTTCGACATCCCTTTTGCCATATTACGGCCCAACACTTCCAACTCTTCTGAAGTCTGATTATAGACGTATCTTCCAAACCCAACGTCATCACTCCCTGCATTTCCAGTGTCATCAAAAGAATCCTGTAATTCACTCCATGTACTTGCTTCACTGCCCTCCTCTCTAAAACAGTTTGCATCTTCATTCCCTCTATTACCCTCATCTCGACTTTTAACACATTTCCGAACTTTCAAATCCTCCAACACATTTCTGGCATCATTGTCCTCTTCCTCCGGAAAGGGAGGACTGTAGTAGTCTTTCTCATTAAACCGCAAACTTCCATCACAAACGTCCTCCATCACCTCACGCATTACTAATTAACATTACAGACAAAAATATAATATTAGATCAGATCCATAACCTAATCATTGAATCAACACTATATCTACCTATTCAAATCAACAACGCCAAACAATTTCAGATTTTGGTCTAAATCTTTGTTTCCAAACAATATAGCAGAAACAAAGAAAATGGAAAAGTTCAATACTAACCTCTCTCATCCATCGCAGATCTGACATTCGCAAACACCCAATACACTGATAAAACTGTTGGAAACAATACCCGGCCACCCTCTCTCTGAAATCAGGGTCGCAGATACCACTGCTCTAATGCTCCCACAATTCGGTGAAGTGTTCCAATTTTAAAACTGCGCCTCCCTCTAAACCTATTTCACCTATTTCAATCTCCACTTCAATGACTTCCTACGTGTGGTCAACGAAAATAGGTCTAAGTCTGACTTATCCTTCCAAAACTTACCTTGCTCACGTGCATTTCGCATGTTCGCATGCACATTTTCTAACATACGTCTGTTAATGTGGCCCCTGCTGTGTAGTCCAATCCCGAATCACCACGTCAGCAAAACCCCTTTTGGGCTCTCAGAGGTTCGTTGCATTCTAGACTGCTCCTCATAACTCATAACCCAAATCTAAACACAAAACACTTTAGGCGGTATGCAAGTGGACAACCGCTCCTAGTGTCTAAACGGTTAGTCGGCTTTTTAGACAATTTTGAATTATTAAATATTTTTATATTTTTATATATGTATTTAAATTATTTTTATGATTAAAAATATATAATGATGTTCAATATTAATTTTAAAAATAGTCTAAATTCACAATAATTTAAATAAAAAGTTCATACAAAACTATTAGAACAAAATACAAATTATAAAAATAAATGTATACATGAATCTCAAGTTCTTCTTTCTCCAAATCATTCCCTAATTTCTTTGGTATCATACTCAAACTTAATGTCTATATATCCTTCCTTATCTTCTGTGTCCACATTCGAAATAAAATTTTCATCATGCTCTTTTCTTATTTCCACACTCATAGTCCTAGGCCGGGTAGGTACATTATCCACTCCCAAAGTCTCACCCTCCACACTAGTAATATCTGACTCTTCTTCTTCATCATCATCATCACCACTATCAACAATCCACCATTGAGCCTTACTAGCGTCCTCACCAAGTAATACATCTACTCCTTAGGACCATTTTTAGGTTTTTTAGTCAACTTTATTATTGACCGCCTAGCACTGTCTAATTCACAGAACGTCGAAGATGGCCGCCGAGACAAAAATCGTGGCGGCAACTGACCTCCTAGTGCCTAGGTGCCGCCTATGCCGTTTTTTATAACACTGAACCAAACCTAAACCCATACCATACCCATTTTATATTTTTATCATTTTATACAATGATTTAACTCTAATATAATTTTTTTGGCAAGATAACTAGGCGGCCAGATAACTACCATATAATAACTTTACATATCATATATAACTAGTCTTCCTGCAGATACGATGTGCGCGTTCACTTAGTTTTATGACGAAACATTAACCGATGCATGGCTTCCCTCTTTAAACCATGAGCTAAAATATTACCATTCAGGCAAGTCTTTACTTAAACATTAGTTGTTCCACTATTCAAAGTCATATCTATCAATGTCAAATATTTGGACAAAGTGATGCAGTTTAAATAATGAAAACGATCACTATCATATTAAATACCACATCATAATAAGAGATGTTCTACTCCAAGAGGAACAGAAGTACAAAACCAATAACGATATAAAAAAAGCATAAACCAAGAGATATGGAGGGAGCAGCAAAAGAAAAATAAATAAATAAAGATAGTAAAGCTTATGTTGATAACAAATAGAACCATAAGACGGTGTGCTGAGGGCCCATAATTGGATAAAAACAGCTATTAACAAGACTCTGCATTGGAAAAAAATATATATATATATATATAATAAATAAGATTCGAGCAAGATAACGTAGAGTGAAATGAACCCTATTTTATTTAAGGTGTTTGCATTTTAACTAAGATTAATTTATAGGACAGTAAAGATTAATCACAAAGGTATCTTCCTAGCCGTTGGATTTTTATTTCATAGATTTAGGCCCAGCCTTTTTCTTTCCATGAAGCGCATCTGGCGCATATTATAAGAAGAAGCTGTCATTTTTGTCCCTTTGCGCAATTGACCAAAGGAATGCGCGTCTTCTTTTGGTAGCAATTTGAGTCTCTGGCCCCCGCGCGGTTCCCTGCTGCAGAAATGAGTTTCCTCCCTAACAATTGACTCATTTTAGGCCGTGTAATGGGTAGATGAGCCAAAACCCAAAATGGAGAAGGGTGTCCTCTAGTTGTTACGATATTAAGCAGGTTCATGAATATCAGAATATGTGTCACGGGGTAAATTCAAGTTTTCTATGTCCTTTCAAATTGTGTTCTTGAATTTATGAGGTAGTGTTGGCATAAAGAAATCTCGATGATTGTCACGGTAAATCTAATCTGACTTATTCACTAATCACATTTTTAGTAACTTCAAAGTACGAATTCATAGTCTTATACGTGGGAGTTAACTTCAACAGTTCTTTTCGTGTTGTTGCTACCGAACGCATTTATCATATATAAAGTTATTCAAGTGTCTATAATGTTTATGGTAATGACGTCAAAAAGGTAATAAAAATAGGATGAATCCCCCTATGATGTGTGAGACTGAAAGGAATCATTGTTCCTTCTACCAGCCGTTACTAATGGAAAGTTGGAAACTACCTCATTCTCAATGTGTTTACCTAACGCAGAAAATGATTGAAGAAAACCTAATGAAATACGAACTCTCAATCTCTATGTACATATAAACCTGCACAAGGCAAAAGGACATGTAACTTGGTTTGTTTTCTCTTTCTCACCGAAAAAGGAAAACTTGATCTTAGAAATTGACCTTTCAATCTCGTAGTGGGGCGTGTGAAGCAACATTTTCCGACGGAAGAAACTTGCATACAACTTAGTATGTACGTGCGCGTTCGAACTATTTCTCGTTTATCTATTTTTCGCAATGTAAATTAAAATTTTAAACCGTTTAAAAGTTAATTAAACTAATAAATATCATGTCCGTAAAAAATTGATGTAAATAACAATTATCATCTTAGTCGATACATCAAACAAATTTGCTGAGGGGTTGGTGAAGACGAAGACGAAATGAAATCTGAGGGGATATGCTGTGGGAGATCTCATGGAGTATCTGCTTGTAGTATCAAGTTGTGACGACCACGCACATGGCAAAACTTATTTGTTTAATTAAGCCTTTTCCGTTTGGACACTTTGGTGTTGGTGGGTGTTGGTGGGTGTTGGATTAACAATTGGTTCTTGCTTTGGACTAAAAGGAAATCGAGCATCACTTGTTCCTTTGTATCTTCTTTCGTGTAGTATTTATAAAGGAAGAGGAAGGGAACTAGGAGTTGGATTACGTAAGGTTGTTTAGTCTCGATTCTACTTTGCTACTCTAATGTTCGTTTTGTCATTCTATAGGAATGTAGTCACGGTCGTGTGAAGATAGTGTCAACTTGCACCAAAGAAAACCTTATTACAATTATGCAAATTAATAGATTTTTCTGGTAGATCGAGAAACATTTCATGCCTCATTGTAAATTTGTAATACAGACTACCATATATGCTCAATAAATCTGGGGTTGAGTGGGTTACAACAACATTTAACTAGTTGTAATCTTAGGAGACTCAATTTATCGTGCCAAGAATTGATTCAAAGTTAGAAGTTTTTTACTGTATAGATTATCTCAGTTGCTCAACGAGGTAGATATAATTTTCAAATTATGCATAACAGTATCTGTCATGACACTATTTCTCACTTCATACTATTTTCTATTTGAATATGAAAGCTTTCACCCATTATTTAAGTTTCCTTCAATATCTGAAGCTTCAAAATTTGGTTATCACAACCTAGCACAAATTCGAAGAAGTCAAGATTCAAGAGACACAACACCATTTCATTATAAATTAATAATCTGAATAAAAATTACATGCATGATCAATAAAGAGGGAATAAATGAAAGTGACATGAGTACTAGTCATGGAAATTGAATCCGAAGGATCTGCCTCTCGCAAAATCAAGATAAATGGAAGGATCGGTCCACGTTAGTCCAGGGCTTAGCAAACCGTACTTGAACATACAATACAATGCACACAAGATTAAATTAACACTAGTGTATCTATTACAATTATTATGAATTTAGCAAAATGCAAACGAATTGAGAGCCAACTGAAAAGAAACAGTCTTTGCAATAATGAAAAGCCAATCGAACATCATTTTCCTTCGGTACCTTTGGATGCCAGTCATGACACCTTCTCTATTTTCTGCACATCTAAAATCAAATTGAAGTCTATGAGCTAGTAGAACAGAATGTATATGTGTTGGTTTATGCTCTATCAATGATTGCTCCAAAGTTATTTTCGACCTTCTTCTTCTTAGGTGATATTTGAATTGCGGGGAACCTCTAGTTTCGCAATTTGGTTCTCAAAAAGAGAGAACAGTAATAGTTGATGGGAAAAGAATATAGACTGGAAATTATTCGAGTACATTACAGGTAAATTCCAACTCACTTGTGCAACTCATTTCCAAGGAGCCAGACTCTAGCCTCTTCTGGAGATATATGATCCACTCCAGGTGAAAACTCATTCTAAAGAGGACATGAGGTATCAGGTATGACTGTTATAAACTTCATCTGCACTTTCACAGTTCACTCAGCTTTGTCAACTTTTGGGCTGCGACTTGTGAGTACATGCCGAGATGATATGAATGTGCATGACACAACTTCATTTCACGTTTTATTTGGCAACTGTATAGTAGTCCTAAACGAGGATGGAGCTTTGGCTTCTAAAGCCTGTGGCATTGTTTCAGTAGTTGCAGGAGATATGAAGACCATGGTGTTTCCAACAAGGAGAAGGTCACTTATTCTAAACTCTAAATCAAAGTCACAATAGTTAATCGGAGTGATTAGAGAGGCCAGGGAACTTAAGTTTTATATTAAAAATTGAGGACATAAATCATTTCCGATAATGAGGAAACTTATAGATGAATGATCGAGTTCAATTCCATAATGACTAATACAATCCTGATTTCTAGTTTTTGTTCTTTAAAGTCAATTTTGTCAGTGTGAGTCATATAATGTAATTTAGGGATGTACATCATCTAATTAGTACTTACATATTCTGTATATGGTAGTACATAGTACGTACGGTTGTAGTATAATGTAAACTCTATATATAACCTCCAATGTGAGATGAATATATCAGAAAATTTCATTCTCCAAATTGTGTCATAGTTAACACGGTATCAGAGCAAAGGTCCGAAAAGACTTTGTCTCTTTATTTTCCGCTGCAATTTGTTTGTGGAATTGAACCCCATTGTTAGGGTTTTATTTCTTCTCAAATTTCGTCAACATCTTCTTCCAGTTTGCTTTGGGCACCCGTTTTCTTTGGGCACCTAATCGAATTGTCATCCTCCAGTTCTCCGGTTCTAGAGCACCGACGATTGTCATCCTTCAGGTTGAGTTCGTTGCCGCATCTCTTCACGTTAGACCGGCGTCCCTCCGCCGTGATCGCATCACCTGTGTCTGGCGTCCCTCCGCTGCCATCACATCTCCTGTGAACATATCAGTTCGGCATCGTCCATCATCAATTCGGCCTAGATTTTCAATCATCATCCATGCATATCATCACCAGTTGCAATCCACCGGCGTCAGTTTCAGTCGGTATTTGACTGGCGCATTAAAAGAAGAAAAATTGTCTCGTGTGTACTAAATTTTTGGCACGATCCCCCGGGAATTAAGACAGCTAAATTTCACTAAAACGTTGGCAATTTGAGTTCTTGAGTTCCGTAACTTCGGAATGATCAGCATAATATGGGTTGCAAGGAGACCATCGGATTATGCTTTCATTGATTTTGTCCACATAAGAGATGTTGAGAATGCTATTCGAGAGTTGAGTTCTCACACGACTCTAGACATGATTTGGGACAATATTGCACAAATGGTAACATTTTTGTGACTACAAAGCCTCGAAACAGGTGGTCAGATTGGTATGGCTTTAAAGGTTTCAAACGTTGTTGGTTCTGATACTTGGATTATTGATTTTGGTGCCTCCGATCATATGACTTATGATAAATCTTACTTTATTACAGAGTTGTCTACTCCACCAGTGTCCTATGTCACAAATGCTAATGGTGAGGCTTTTCCTGTGCTAGAGAGAGGGTCAATTCGTATCACTCCTATTTTAGAACTCCATAATGTTCTATATGTACTTGACTTATCACATCCCTTATTATTTGTTTCATAGTTGAATATTGAGTCTCGATGTTCTGTGACCTTTTTTCCCATGTATGTGATTTTCAGGATCTTCTCACCAGGGAGATACTCGGTCAGGGGGATTTGAGGGGTAGATTGTTTCACTTAGATCAGACATATGCAGGAGCTAAGCCAAGAGCACAACCATGCATTGCCTTGACTACAAGTTCTAATCAGATAAGTGAAATTTGGTTGTGGCATCGCCGATGGGGACATTCAACTTTCCATGTTATGAAAAGAAAACATGTCTTCCCTGTTTATTGGTGTGGATGAGTCTTCTTTACATTGTGAAACATGTGTCATGCTAAAAGTCATCGTTCTACCTATTTTCCGAGCCTTTCTAAAATTCATACCCCTTTTAAATTAATTCATTCTGATATTTGGGGACCTTCCAAAGAGCCTACAGTCATGTGTAGCAGTATTATGTGTCTTTTATTGATGGTTGCACTAGATCGTCATGGGTTGTTCTACTTCAAACCAGAGATGAGGTTTTTCATACATTTCAAGCTTTTCACACTCATGTACAAACACATTATAATAGTACCATTAGAATTCTTCGTTCTGATAATGGAGGAGAGTAGGTCAGTCATGTTTTTCAACAATTTTTTAAAGATCATGGGATTATTCACCAAACCACATGTCCACGAACACCAGAGCAAAATGGCGTGTCCGAAAGGAAAACCGTCATCTCCTTGATATGACTCTTCCATTCTTTTTAGTGCTTATAAGCCTGAGTATCTGTGGGGTAATGTTGTAGCAGCTTCAGCTCATCTTATCAATCGTCTTTCATCTAGTGTCATTTAGGGAAAAGTTCCTCTTCAGGTTCTTGCATCTCATGTATCCATTCCATCTTTTCACAATATACATGCCCGTGTTTTTTGTTGTGTGACTTTTGTTCATGTCCCTAAAAGTCAGAGAAAGTCAAAATTAGATCCCCGGGCAATCAACTGTGTGTTTGTTAGATATGGAAGCAATCAGAAAGGATACTGGTGTTATCATCCACCCACCAGAAAGTATTATGTCACTATGGATGTTACTTTTTTTAGGACATGAGTTATTTTACCTCTTCTGATCCAACCCTTCAGGGAGAGAATTCAATTTTTGAAGAGTTGTATCATGGCGAGGGGGAGGAATCAGAAAGAGTCATTGTTGGAGATACTTTCACTCTAGTAGCAGAAACTCATTTTGAGGTGGTAACTTCAAATAATCAGGTACCAGCAATAGCAAGAGCTTTTTTTGAGGTAGAAACTTTAGATAATCAGGTATCAGCAGTAGTAGAAGCTCCACCAGAGGTAGAAGCATCATACACCTAGATTCTAGAAGAAGAACCAATAGTTGAGAGAACAAATGCCCCTCCGGCCATCACTCATACCCATGACTGACAACTTCCTAATACAAAAGATCACTCATCTGAGGTATGTCCATCAACTTATACTAGTTGTGATTCTGATAGTGATCAATATGTGTTACCAAACATGCCTACTAGAGGTCAACCCCCAAAAGATATGAACCTAGTTTACATGCCAAATCAAATTACCCAGTAGCCACCTATATGTCCACTAGAAGATTATCAAAGTCATATGAATCTTTTATGAATTAAATATCTTCTGTATCAGTACCTAACAAAGTGCATGGTGCATTAGGAGATCCAAAATGGAGGAAAGCAATGAAGAAAGAGATGGAGGCATTGTAGAAAAATGATACTTAGGAACTTGTGCCTCCAACACATGGCAAGAAAGTTGTAGGGTGTTGTTAGGTATTCACTGTGAAGCATAATGTGGATGTATCAATAAGCAGGTATAAAACACGACTTGTTGCGAAGGGGTTTGCTCAGACATATGGTATCGATTATGATGAGACTTTTGCTCATGTTACAAAGATGAACACTATCCGAGTTCTCTTTTAAATTAGTCACTTCGACAATTTAATGTCAAAAATGCATTTCTTCGTGGAGAGTTAGCTGAAGATGTGTATATAAGTCTCCCTCCAGGGTACATAACTACTTCTTCTTGTGATTTTGTGTGCAACTTGAGAAAGTCTCTATATGGTCTCAAACAGTCACCTCATGCCTGGTTTGGGAGGTTCTCACAGTTTATGCGGAAGATTGGTTACAAACAGAGTAATTCAGATCATACCATATTTCTTAACTACCAGCAATGGAAGGTAGTAGCTTTGATTATATATGTTGATGATATGGTGATTACTGGAAATGTTAATGTAGAGATGATCGGCTGCATGGACAATTGTCTTCTAAGTTTGAGATGAAGTTCTTGGGGGATCTCAAATATTTCTTAGAGATTGAGGTAGGAATAGGGAAAGACACGATCTACTTGTGCCAAGGGAAGTACATACTTAGATTTCACTCCTATCAACACCCCTATTGAGCAAAACCATAATCTAACAGAGTATCCAGACCAAACACCGACTAATCGAGCTCACTATCAGAGGTTAATTGGCCGCTTGATTTATTTGACCCATACTAGACCAGATATTGCTTATGCAGTAAGCTAATTTATGCATAATCCAAGTGAGAGTCACATGGATATTATTGTGAGAATTTTGAGATACTTGAAGTCAACTCCAGGGAGAGGAGTGATGTTCTCTAAACACAACAACATTCTTAAGGTTAGTGGCTTTACAATTGCAAACTAGGCTGGAAATATTGCATACAACATGTCAACATCATATTACTTTACCTTTGTGGGAGGTAATTTGGTCACATGGAAGAGTAAGAAGCAGGAAGTTGTGGCCAGATTGAGTGTTGAGGCTGAGTATAGAGGTATGGCTCATGAAGTGTGTGAATTATTGTGGCTGAGAAATCTACTACGTGATTTGGGTGTTAAGTTAAAAAGTGTTATACAATTGTATTATGACAACAAAGTAGCAATTGATATATTAAAAAATCAAGTACAACATGATCGTACTAAACACGTGGAGGTTGATTGTCACTTCATAAAAAAGAAGCTAAATGCAAAGATTATTAGCTTCCCTTTTGTCCCTACTGAAGAGTAGCTTGCAGATATATTCACTGAAAGAGTTTCTAAGAAAGCGTTTTATGACTCACTAAGCAAGTTGGGCATGATTAATATGTATGCGCCAACTTGAGAGGTAGTGTTAGCGTGAGTCATAAAATATAATTTAGGGATGTACATCATGAAATTAGTACTTACCTATTATGTATATGGTAGTATATAGTACGTCGGTTGTAGTACAATGTAAACTCTATATATAACCTCTAATATGAGATGAATAGATATCAGAAAATTTCATTCTCCAAATTGTGTCATATTTAACAAATTTTTGAAAATCAAAACTTCAAAACGATACCAAACAATCGATTACCAATTTAACGATATTGATCTATTTTGTGTTCATGCCTTTTGATACATGATCCATATTGTTTTGTACAAAATCATGTATATGAGAGATGTAAAACCTATGACCTAAGAAAGTAGTCGAAGTGGAGCAGTTGTGTCGAGAGACGAAGGATAAATATCGAAGTTGGGGGGTGCTGGCGGCTCTCTTGACAATAGCAAACTTGATAAGTGAGTACAGTGGCCATATGGTTTGCATCAATCATATTTGGTTATGCCTTATGCGGATTGGTGTTGGTGAGACTTGGATTAACAATTGGTTTTCGCTTTGGACTAAAAGAAATAATCACTTGTTCTTAATCTCGGAGACTTTGTTTTGTATCTTCTTACTTGGTACTTAAGGACGAGGAAGGGAATGTAGGGAGTTGGGTTACGTAAGCTTGATTCCTCTGGTTTTTGCTTGATATGCGAATAATACCATTCCCGAAAGTTTAGGGGATGTTTTTCTATTCTGTTGTTTTTATCGTTGTATTTCTAGGCTTGTTAGTCCCTAATATATCCATCATACGAATAATCATAATCACAATTGAAACCCATAATTGAGGAAACCACCCCAACTGTGAAATACACAAATGAATAGAACGCACCTCCACACGCTTGGTCCGAGTTTGGTGATTTGGTTCCCCTGTCCGGCGGCGGTGATTGGGGGTTGGCGTGTTTCTCACTGGTTTGGGCGATGACGGGGGATGGTGCTGCTTGATTTGAGACAACTAGTGGCGCCAGTGATCGTGGCGGCATGTGGTAGTTATGACTACCCAGATCGGATCTGGATTGGGTCTTTACAATCTGATCTAGGGAAGGGAAGGTGGGAGCAGAGCTTTGCCAATGGCGGGATGGCGGCAGTCTGGTGAGAACGGGAGGCTGACATCGACGGAGATCCGGCGACAATAGCGGTGGGCGCGAGCCGGACTCTTTTGGTCTCTTTTTTCCTCCATGGTCCTTGGCATGAGGTGTTGACTAGGGTTGGTTATATTCTATTGGGCCTGGCCTTGGGTAATAAAAGAAGTAGCCCAATTAGGGCATTTAAGCATCTTATGGTTTGCTATTTCATTTTAGTAGTTTTTAGGTTGTTATTGCTTTCAATAAGAAGTTGGTTATGTCCTAGTTGTTGCACTCTATGTGCCATGTTTTCTCTATTGAGGCGGCGAATTTCTTGTTTTGTCAAATGGTCGTAGCCTCTTAGTAACATGATGAAACTTAGTGTCACTGGTATTTCCAGTGGCAACATAGTAGGAAAACTAATAGACATAGTAATTTATGGCTCTGCATAAGTATTGTCTTTTTGTTATGTCGCCAAATTTGTAAAGTAAATGGTTGTGCTAATGGTGCACACCTTGCTAAAAGATGGTAACTAGAATGCATAGATTATGTAGTGATGTCTGATATTATTTCGGGATGTTTTTACAGTATGGGGTTTAGGCTTAATATCTTCCCCCTTATATTTTGTGGTTTCATTAATGGATAGCCCATTTAAAAAAAACCCTATAATTGAGTTCTAGTCCTACTCAAGCAAGGAATTTGGAAATAATAATAATAATAATAATAATAATAATAATAATAATTCATAATGTTGTTAGGGATGCATTCCTTTTCCTAGTTGAAAATTGTTTCATCAGCGGCTCGGTGCTCCATCTTTCCCTATGTATATGGGTCGGACATCATTTTTGAAAGCCTGCATTTGCACATAGCTGTGCTTACGTGCAACTGATAATGGCAATACAAATTAAGTTGCATTTGGTGCAGCTTATTAGCTACTTTTCTCATAAGTTAAGGTAAAATAAGGGTTTGGTAAACACCACGTGAGCTCTTTTTCTTATAAGTGAAAGGTATTTTGAAGCGATAAATAAAAGTTAGTTTTTCCCTCCTTTTGAAAATAAGCAGAAGTCAACAAAACACAGAGGTTTATGCGAATAAATGATATTTTCAAAATGACAATGAGTACCCTTTCAAACACTAGAAAATTACAAGGAAACCTATTGGAGACCGATGACCCCTTCATCGCGCATCCATTCTTCTCAGAGATCGAGCTCGTTCTCGTTCTCGTTCTCTTCTCACTCTGTTCGACCTCAATTTTAGCTTGTCCCAATATTAGTCAATCCGCCAAAGCTCGTTAGATCTTCAACACGGTAAGTTCTTCCTCTTTGTATGATTGCATATATAATTTTTCAGGATTAGATTTTTTAATCTACTCTTTGATTTTGATGAACATTGAAGATCAGTTGTGTTGTGGCTATTAGGGATTTAACTGATAGAAACCATGATTTGTAGAATAATTGGGTCTTGTGATCCTGTGTGTCTATTGGCGTGATGGGTATGGGAATTCATGTACAATGTTGTTCTGTTGTCAAGAGTGAAAGACTTAGCAACTGATTTAATTATCAAACTTAGTTGTGAAGATTGTGATCATGGACTTACATCCCCTTACATCTCCATTATTCATTGTGACCTTAAGGTCTTTAAATACCATCATTCTTCCCAAATTCGTGTAATCTCCTTCACCACACTAAAACTCCATCAAAACTTCATCTTTTCCATAGTTTTAACATAGTTTTCTTAGGCCTAAGTCATATATATCAAGTTGTGCAAAGAGAAGTGTAAAGTGTCTTGGGTTTTCACCAAAAACTAAAGATCATTTACATCTTTGATCAATCACAAACTTATTTCATAGATTTGGGTTGGAGTACAGAGTTGTGATAGTGTGGGGGGTTTTACCAAAGTCATACGCACTTCACTCTCTTCATCCTCTACTCATACTCATCCTCAATCCTTGTTCTTTGTTCCTAGATTGTGTGGATAAAGTATGGTGTTCATGGAGTTCTTCCTTTGTTAGAACTCATTAATACCATACTTAGAAACACTTTATTTCTTATTACATCTTTGTCATTTTCAAGGGTTTGTTGTATTTAATGGGTTGTGAGTAATTGGATTTGAGGCTAGGCTAGCCCTAGCCAAACTCATGTGTTAATGAATTCATTTTACTTTTAATTGATGTTGATGCATGTTGAATCTATGGGCTTCTACACTTAAAATGATTACTAAATGTGTTGCTAGTTTTGTCACCTAGAAACATGTTTAGGTAATTAATGAATCAGAACTTGAACTTGACAACTTCTTGAATCCGTGAGCATGATTAGTTTTTAAGTGGTGGCTTAGTGTTTCTTACGAGAAATATTAAGTTGCTTGAATTTCTTACTTTGAACTTAATGCTTGTGTCATGAGTGTAATTACTCTAAGGGGGTGTTATGCTTGTGGTACATAGCCCACTTGTATTATAAGGTAATATAATTGGGACTAAGGTTGTGTGATTTAATTTGGCTCTAAAAGACTTTGTTAAATTGCATGATTAGTTGGTTTCTTGGTAGCTTCACCAAAGCATTAGGGGGAAGTTTATCAAATATGTTTATTCATTAATCTTGAGTTACATTTGTGCATGAGTAAGGCAAGGTGCAATGCCTAAGTCTCTATTCCTCTTTTGATTATATCCTTACATTCACCTTTCTTTGTTGTTTTTGTGCAAGAATTAATTTGCTTAGCTTAATTCTAAATTCAACTAAGTCGATTCACTACCACTTGTTAATATCATCTCCATGACTCTTAGTTTCCAAAGGACTAAGGTTGTGAACTTGTAAAAAGTTAGAATGCATGTTTTTCTAGTTTTTCTTGCGGAAATCTAGTTAGAGTTGAGCTTCCCCCAATCCCTTTGGTATGATACTCTACACTTTCCATTACTAAAACTTGACCTCTTATACTTGGGAGTAGGTAGTTTCACACATAAATACGCATAATCATACTTAAGTGATTCAACCAACAATCAACATGAAGCATGAGTGTCTCATCATGAATTGATAATCTTCCACTTGATTTATAATCAAGAGCAAAAGAACCTCTATTTCATTCCTCATATTACATCACATCTAATTTATATGTCACATATTGTATCTTCTCTTATTTATGTTTTCTATCTAACAACCTTCTTTTCCTTGCTATTTCGTCAGTTGTCGGCATTGGAGATTGGAAATACAATATCAGGGTTAATGCTATCGAACGTGGTTTGCATTTTGAAGATGAAATTCCCATATTTGTGGGAATAGAGAGGGCAAAGAATTTGGCTAAGGAAGCAGTTTTGATGGAGAGATGGCTTGATGTTATTAAGGATGTTGTTTCAACTATCATATATTTGGTCAATGATGGTCCTTATATGTGTTCTTATAAGGGCAAAATCTCTAGTGAGGCCTCATATGCGTTCTTATATGTGATTCGTGTGCCCATTATATCCTCATAGCCACTATTAGCTCATTAGCTTTGTCTGTTTACCAATTAGCTTTGTCTATAGGTAAACTTAGTGGCCATTATTGTGTTATTTATTAATCAGAAAGTCATAATTCAATTGATTTTTTAGAGACAATGAGACTGAAACTAAGAGCTAATTTTAGCTGAGGTGCAAAATTAAATGTTGGTGATTAAGATGCAAATGCTTTGAGAGTTATATTTGATGCAGCTTTGGTTTTTACTCGCTTCATTGTGAGTGTTCATCCTCGTTCAATGACTGCTCAGCACACGAAAATGTTGATGGTAGCTAGCAAGAAATGAGGAGCACAAAGTAATTGACGGTTTTTTATTAAGACTTTAAGGGTGCAAAAAAAACTACCCATAAAAAATTTGTATTTGTTTGCTAAAAGACATAAAATTATTTGATGTCTAAATTAGTTTTTTTTACAAATAAAAACTTAAATTAATTTGAGTTTATCAAACATCTGACACAATTTTAGGGTTTAACCCTAAACCCTAAACCCTAAACCCAACTTCTGTAAGTAAAAGTCACTTATAAAAAATTAATTTATCAAACACTTAATTACTTTATTTATCAGTGAATTATTCTAAAAAATAAGTATAAATTAGTGACTTGTTCATGCGTTAGTGTTTGGCAACACGATCAGGTTAAGATCTTAGGCAATGATTAAGGTAACCGAACGTATGTTGCTTTCACAGAAACCGCGCGGTCGATCGGTAAAGATGCCAAGAATCAAGTCACCATCAATCCAGTCAACACTGTTTTTGATGTGAAGCGATTGAACGGTAGGAAATTCAGTGACCCATGTGTTAAGGATGATATAAAATTATGGCCTTTCACAGTTCATGGTGTCGGTGACAAGCCTATGGTTGTGATAAACTACAAAAATGAAAAGAAGCAATTTGCCCCCGAACAGATATCTGCAATGGTTCTCATAAAGATGCGAGAAATTGCTGAGGCGCACCTTGGGATGACAGTCAATCATGTTGTGTTGTAACAGTCCATCATACTCCAATAACTTCCAGAGACAAGCTACAAAAGATTCTAGTGTGATAGCAGGCTCTAGTGTGATAGCATGCATGAATGTGATGCGTATTCTTAACGAGCCAACAGCTGCAGCTATTGCATATGGTCTAGAAAAAAAATCCATGACTATTGGTGGTAACAATGTTCTCATCTTCCATCTTGGTGGTGGTATTTTTGATGTTTCCTTGCTTAAGATTGAAGACCAGATTTTTGAGGTAAAAGCTACTGCGGGAGATACGCATCTTGGAGGTGAATATTTTGACAATAGATTGGTGAGTCATTTTGTGCAAGAGTTTGAGAAGAAACACAAGAAGAACATCCATCACGACTCGAAAGGGATGAGGAGCAGGTGCGGATCCAAGGCAAGAGGTGGATGGGCTCAAGTCCAACCGAGAATTTTGGACAAAAAAAAAGGTAACACACTAAATCACTAATATTCTCACTTTTTCTATCATTCCCGATATAAATCTTAATTCTCTCAGTCTCTCACTCTATCAACTGCTCATTGCTGCGCATTCTCCAAATCTTTTTCATTCTATGAAAGATTCAAAGTCTCACATCCCTCTCAGTCTCAGACTCTCAGCCTCTCCATCACTACTGTGCATTCAATTATACACCTGACTCTCGCAAACTCTATCAACATATTGTAAGCTTATATAAAATTATTTTCAATTGGGTTTTCTTATTTGACTTGATTCTGTTTTAAATTTGTTCCTAATCTTATTGGGTACTTGGGTTTTTGCCGAGAGTGAGGGAGGTTGGACAGAGGCAAGCATGGAGTGACAAATCAAACAATGGTGTATTGGTTTCAAATAGGGGTGAGTACGGGACGGGATGAGACGGGATGGGGTTCATCCCAGTCTCATCCCACTCTTTTGAATCGGGACGAAGGTTTTTAAGAATGCATCCCACTCGGGATTAATCCCGGTTGGGACGGGACGGGACAAATCCCACCTTCCTATGAAGTTAAATAAAAACCTATATTTTTACTTTTTCATTAACAAATTAACATTTAATAATGAAATTTTAACAAAAAAAATGCATATTATGTTCAAAATATTATAATTACCATTATTATTTGAGTTGATATAATTTTGGAGTTATTAAGAACATAAATTAGTTTCATTTTGATACAAATATATATGAATTTTTAAGTTTTCATTAAAGGTGGGACGAGACGGGACGAAGCGGGATATAAATTATTCGTCCCATGTCTCATCCCACTATTATGAAACGGGACGGGATCGGGACGGGACGAACGTTTTTAGACCTCTGTTCCGTCACGTCCCTATAAATTTTCGGGACGGGATTGAGATTTCCGTTTTTTATGCCCACCCTTAGTTTCAAATACTAAATTGAGAATTTGATTATGCTTTTTTCTGGTATGAACTCTAAGCTTTGTCAAATGATTATTGCTAAAAAATTTACTTCTTATTGATTTACAGTACTTTAATTTTAGTTTTACGTTCTATGACTTCTATTACAAATTCACAATTAATATGGATTTTTGTATTTGCTTTGCTGCTGTGATTGGATGTTCGCTACATTTTGTCTAATATAAGCATTGTTTCTTAATCTATAGGTAGTCTCTAATAAATTGTCTGATTCAATGCCGAAGTCAAAGTAATTTAAAAACTTACTAGATGGTATCCAATAACTAATGTCTCATCTTCAAGTTCAAATCTGATGTCTACTCCTTCTGTAGCTTCTCCAAACTTTGATGATGCTTCATTGCCTTTAGAGTCTCTAGTCAGTCAAGTGGATGATTCTAAGGAGTATGCTGATTTTGTTGACAATGAGATGGTGATCCATGACTTTGAAAATTTATCGAACCGTATGATTAGATTTACTTAGTTTATTCTTATATTGTATTTGATTAGTAAGGATCCTCCAAGTGTATTTTTTTTCCACTTAATATAAATCTCTCGTACCGTCGAGATTTTACTTTTTTTTTTCGTCGTCTTTAAAAAATGTATGAAGATTGTGGAGAACTCTGTGAAGGATGGCAAAATGGATAAGAATACTATTCACGATATTGTTCTTGTCGGTGGATCTAGTAGGATTCCAAAGATACAACAATTACTGCAAGATTTTTTGGTGGTAAGGAGCTTTGCAAGAGCATCAATCCTGATAAAGCAGTTGCTTATGGTGCTGCAGTACAAGCCACAATATTGCAAAGTGGCATTGAGAAAGTGCAGGAGTTGCTCTTATTAGATGTAATTCCACAATCTTTTGGTATAGAGCTTGATAATAAGGAATTCGACGTTTACATTCCAAAACACAGTACTATTCCCACCATGAAAACTAAGTTTTACACAACTCGCTATACAAACCAAAGTATTCTCACACTTCCTGTGTATGAGGGCGAAGAAAAAATAGCCCAACGAAACCGATTGTTGAGTAATTTTGAGCTCGGAGGAATCCCCCTTGGTCGGAAAGGGAAACCTCGCTTCAGTGTGTGTTTCGAGATTGATGCAAATGGAATTTTAATCGCATCTGTGGAGGAAAAACACTTCGTCTTAAAAACAGGATCATAATTTCTGATTATAGAGGGTTATCTAAGGTAGAAATTGAGAAGATGATCGAGGAGTGCAAGTTAGAGTACGAGAAATGGAACAAGAACATGGGGACCAAACTTGCATTGGAAGACTAAGCATAACATAAACCTTCACACCTTCTGCTCTTGGCCCAACGGTAGAATCCAGCTTAAAGCTCCATAGTAATCCATAGAAATATTGTTTTTTTTTTGTCAACACCATTGAAATATAAAACCAACCATTTGTTGTTTGTGATGCTCGTTTATTTTATAATCCATCTATATATAACTTATATTGATAGGTTGAGTTTCCTAAAACAGTAATAATTGTTTGAATTTACTTTTCATGACGAAAAACTAACCCAATAGCGTTGAACCTATAACCTTACAATTTAAAAGATTTTGCTCTCACCCGAACTTTGTAATGCCAAGAAACTAAAGCAAATGTGATTACATTCGTTGCTGCTGAACAACACTAGGAACAAAGTTCAAAGCAAGTTTAAGGCTTTAATAGAGGGTGTAGATTCAAAGTAGACATAGCAATGCAGAAATATGTACATGACCCTATTATCAACTACTGTCGGTTCCCTGAGTTGTATACCCTTTCTTCCAGAATCCCATGATTACTTATGGAACACCACCTGAAGCTTTAGCTGGTGGCAAAAGCGATTTGGCTCAAGTCAGCAAAAGCCACACAACCTCTCCAAGAACTCAAAGACACACCCTGAAGCTTGTTATTTGTGCAAGCTCACGGACACAGTTTATTGTTTTAAGAATGCTCACCAACATTAAGCAACAATTGAGAGGATTTGGATGTGATTACTCACTTGTTCAACTGGAATTGACCGAAAAAAGACCAAACAATGTTGGTGGTTAAGTAGAAAGTCACTGGAGAATGCTCGAATTTGCTGTGAACAACAACCAGCCAGTCCATCAGAATTGCTCTCATGTTTTCATTGATCTCACGCTGTGAATCCATATAGTGATGAGGGTGATTCTCAAGCTGCATTACACGTGTGTTATTAGTTAGAGACTAACTGATACTAAAAACGATGCTATAAACAAGGGGACAGTCTAATCAATACCTTTGGTTTATTAATCAAACCACAAGCAGCCTGGAATCACCAACAAGATACCTAAGAACAAACAGACTATACCATGAACTAAAAATGGCCTCCACAAATCATGTAATCAACAAAGAATGGAAGCAGGTTTGCTTCTAGGCTTCTAGCAATAAGGACTGAGGAGAGAGTTGGTGCTGCTTTCTTCTTCTTCTCAGGCTTAGCCTTTCCAATCCAGCTTTCCACTGTGTCCGGGCAGATATTGATAACTCCCTTGGGATTTGGCTTAACAATAACAGCTTTCGCCAAGAACAGCAGGAGCTCCGTTTAGGGATTTCAAGCCCTGTAGTTCTCATTTGCTGCTGCAGTCTGTTCATTAGTGACCAACTGAGCCTGGAAATCTATCTGCAGATAAACTCAAAGTAACAAAAACAATTCGAAAGGGAAAAAATAGGAACTACTCAAAAGTCAAAATTATATTCATAATCTTGAATTCTTGATTGCTACAATGACCTTGTAAAGGGGCACTGTTTGGCATAGGGATTTTGGCAATAGGTAATGTGCTCCCCTTGACAAGGTTTCCCTCCTTAAATGAACTCATACATGGATCATGAATTCATGATTGATAAATGAACCCAGATGGTTGATAAGTGGACTCATACATGGCTCATGATTCAAAAAACCTCAAGTCCTCTACACCAGCACATTGATTCTAAGCCAAAGCACCAATTGACAATGATCTCATACTCGCAATCCTACTAGTAACCAACATAAAGCAGAAAGCTTCAAAACATTGACATAGCAAACAAATTGCAAAGTTTACTCTAAAGGGCAGGATGACAATCAGATTCTGCTGATCCAAAATGCTTGAGGTAAGCATCAGCAAGCTTCTGACCCAACTGAATTTGAGCCTTGGTGGTCAAGTGAAGATGATCCTCTTTCAGCTCCGATCCCTTAGCATCCACACACACAACATTCTCAACCTTCATTCCCAATTGAACCTCCCTAATTTTCTCCAAGTACTTCCCATCTCCAGAGCAAATAGCCACCTTATAAATACGAATAAAGTCATCACATTTTCGAAACTGAGTTAGAATTAAGCTAAAGTTCGAACTACAACAACTAATAACCGAAAATGGTAAACTGGGCGATGAACATTAGTGATCAAATATTCGAAATTGAGTTAGAATCAAGCTTAGATCATGAACCTGGACTATTGGAAGTGAAGGCAAAGCAAGATCATGTCGCACATTCTCAATAAGCCTAACCATGTTCCCGTGGTACACATCAACATCATGCTGAGACGACGTGTCGCTCTCCCCCTGATACCACAGCAACCCTTTGATCTCTCCCCCGTTCTTCACGCTCTCACGCGCCCTCTTCACCATGTTCTCATAGAGATGCTCCCCACGCGCCCACTCCTTGATCGCCGTACCGCCGACCGCGCACGGCACCAGCCCGATCCTCCCCTCCCCCACGCGCCCCCGCACCGCGTTGGCGAACGACATTCCCGGACCGACGCCGCACACCTTCCTGGCGTCGATGTCAGCGTGGAGAGGCTCACGCGCCGCCTCCCAGTGGAGGTGAGCGTTGAGGCGGAGGATGGAAGGGTCGGGCTGCGACTCGGGAGGAACGACGCCGTCCCAATGCTGGTAGTGGTGGCGGGTGTGGTCGCGGAGCACGCCGCCCCGACCCGCCATGTTGCTCTGGCCCGAGAGAATGAAGATCTGCTCCGGCGATTCCATTTCCGGGGTTTTCGGATTGAGGTGGGAAAACGACGTGTCGGGTTTTGTTTCTGGAATGAGCGAGGGCTCGGGTTTAAATGGACTTGGTGAGTGGGGCCCGATGGAGGGTTTGCTCACAACGGTGTCGTTTCGCTTTTCCGTGTTATTCTTTGGCTAGAAATAGGAGTGGAAGTGTGGAACAATGAACAAGAGCATAAGTTCATCGTCAGAAGAATCAGAATCAGTATCAGTATCAGAATTGTAACCCAAACCCATGACTGTTTATTAGAGGGTGTAGAGAGGTTTCAATAGTTTGAAGAAAAGAGGATGAATATCAATATATCATTTAGGCAATTAGCAATATACACATACCGGATATATAGGAATAACGTAGAAAATTAAGGGAGGTGGAGACTGGAGAACTAATTTTGGTCGAAGAATTTAACACTAGAAGCAATCTCAGTTTATCCATGGAGGGAAAAGTGAAAATTTTCCCGCGTAAATGCTATTGTTCCCAAACTTCCCGCGAAAAATGAAAGTGAAAACTTTGAGCTCACAATTACCTTGTTTTTGGGAATCCTCCTCCTCCTCCTCTTCATCATCATTGTCATCGTCGTCGTTATCGTCGTCGTCTTTGTTGATGAGATAGCTAGCCATGAGAATGCACAACATGCGATTTAACCGAGCCCGCCTTTCGATAGCGGCCTTCGTTTCATCAAGACAAAGTTTCCAAAGCCTTGAAGCACGAAAGCGAGAAGAAGATGGATTGCGAGTTGGGTCATCTTGGCCTTGGGAGTTCATGGTTGTGGAGACTGGAGAGGATGTGGCCAGAGAAGTTGAAAGGAGAAATGGGAGGGAAATGAAAACGGTGAAGAAGGTGATGTGTTGTGTGGCCATTTGTAGCGAGATATTGAAGATTCAAGGTCTGAGTAAAGGGCAAGTGTGCAGGTCTGCAAAGGCCCTGCAGTTATGATGTCGTTTTTCTTGTTTGACGTCATACACAGTTCTCCTAGTGGTGGTCGTTTACCGTAGCTTGTGTTGTCTAATGTCAATCTAGTGCATTTAATGCTCATCGTGGGGTTGTTGATTTTCCCTCTCCATTTGCACATCACTAGTCTCCCCTTCTCTCACTTTTCTGGTGATGAACATACTGTGATTAGATAGCTAGATGTTGTGATTAGTTTAGTTCAAATCTTGTACAGTAGAGTAAGTGTTGTTTGGTTGTTTTATGTTTTGAGTCTTATGCTATATATATTAGCTTCTTCGTGTATGTTGTGACTCATGAAATTCAGTCCCTCTAAGTTCATAGCTCTCTAAATTTCAACATTGTATCATAGCAGTGATCCATTCTTGGACCTTCTTCTGCTCATTCATCCATTATGTTTCTTCTTTTTCATTAATCAAGACTAGTGGAAACAATACAAATCAATCTTCTTCTGGTGTGAAATCATCAGATGTCACTTATCCAAACACTAGCATGCGTCTAACCTCCTCTCTGTTGAATTCATTCAACTACATATCATGGGCAAATGTCATGACTCTAGCTATTTGAGGTAGATCCAAGTAGAGTTTTCTTAGTGATAAGGCAAAAAAGCCTGCAGCTTCTTCTCCATACTATGAGGCTTGGCTTGCACAAGATCATATTGTGAGAACATGGATCATAAACTCTATAGAGCCTCAGATTCAGAAGATCTTTCAATTCTCACCATTTGCAGCTGCTATGTGGAATGCTATCAAGAAGATGTATGGTGATCTCAACAACTCTGCAAGGGTTTTTCAACTAAAAAGAGAAATTGTAGAACTTCAACAGAGAAATCTTCCTTTCATTGAGCATTTTGGTAATCTCACAACTAAATGGAATGAGCTTGACTAGTACCGACCACTCACTACTGATCATGATACCCTTCTGAAAAGGCAAGAAGAAGATCAAATGTTTGAGCTCCTCTCTAGCCTTGGACATGAGTATGAGGATCTCATAAGCCATGTTTTGATGTCATCCTCTCTTTCATCACTTTCAGTTGTTTCCAGTATCATACAATGAGAAGAAACTAGAAAAAAGGTCATGTGTGCTGAAGTTGTTGTGAGAAGTGCAGAACCTAGCTCATTTGAATCTAGAGCCTTTGCTGCTTCAAGGCCTTATAGAGGCAGAAGACCTGATCTGAAGTGTACTCAATGTGAGAGCATTGGAAGATCAGTCATTGGTCATCAACATGGAACATGCTGGATTTTACATCTGAGCTTAAGCCAAAGAATTTCAGTGATAAGGGGAAGATGAAGCAGACCTACACTCCAAAAGCCAATTGTTCTAGCAGTGATGGTTCTACTGGGTTGAAAAGTTTCACTGCTAATCCTATTTCTCTCATTAATGAATTTGCAAACTTCATATCTCATAAACAAGGCAACAATGGAAAAAGGAGACAACACTGATATGCTATGCAAGTTTGCAGGTTTTCTTGCTGAGTCTGATCTGGCCAAATATGAGAATATTCTAGGTATCATTTGTGTTATCCCATTTGCTTTGGAACTGAGCAAGAATCATGATTTTTGGATTATTGACTCATGTGTCACTAGGCATATGTCAAATAATTATGATGATTTGGGGATTTTGTGTCATTTAGTAAACCTTCTCGTGTCTCAGTTGCAAATGGCAAGCAAGTTCCTATCATGGGAAAAGGAAATCTTTCCTTGTTTTCTGATCATAAAAAATCATCAAGTTTATATGTGCCTTCATTTCCATTCAAATTGCTATCAGTTGGAAAAATTATTCAATTTCTTGACTGTTTAGTCACCTTTTCAACTCATAAGGTGATTTTTCAAGATCGAGTTACTCTGATGAAGATTGGTGAAGGCTTCTACTTAAATGACATTTACTACATTTCCACATCTCCCCGATTTTCAAAGAGTCTTTTTGTTGCTTCTATGTTCTCCAGTCAACAGCAGTTGTGGCATATGCGCCTTGCTCATCCATCTTCACATGTTTTATTGTTTTTGTTTCCAAACTCTTGTAAACCTAGTCAAGAATGTGAAGTTTGTCACAAATTTAAGTCAACTAAGTTACCATTTTCTATTTCCAGTTCTAGAGCAACTCAACCTTTTGAGATTGTTCATTCTGATGTATATGGACCTGCAAAGGTGCAATCTTTTGATGGCTATAAATTATATGTCACTTTTATTGATGATTATTCCTGAACTACATTTGTATATCTTTTTAAGGCTAAATTTGAAGTGGCCAAATGTTCTGAAGATTTTCATAATTTAATCTCAAATCATTTTTCTTCAAAATCAGCATTTTAAGATTAGACAATGGTACTTAATACACATCCAAAATTATGCAAGATTATCTCAGTGCTCATGGAATATTGCATCAAACAAGTTGTGTTGGCACTCCACAACAAAATGGAGTTTTTGAAAGAAAAAATATAGACCTTCTTGAGAAAACAAGGGCTCTACTAATTCAATCAAATGTTCCTAAGAAGTACTGGTCACATACAATTCAAACTGCTGCATATCTCATAAATCGTTTGCCGAGTAGGGTTCTCAATTTTAAGTCTCCATTCGAAGTTTTGAATGACAAGAAAATTAGCATTGATCATTTGGTTATGTCTGCTATGTGCATATTCAAAAGAACCATAGAGACAAACTTGGACCTAGAGCTGCAAGATGTGTGTTCTTAGGATATTATTCTTCCTAAAAGGGGTACAAGTGTTATTGCCTTGAAACAAGAGATGTTAGATTTGATGAATCTAATTTATTTTTCCAATCTAACAATGATGACTTTCAGGGAGAGCTTTTTGAGACTATAACTCTAAATTATGCAATTCTACATAATTATGCATATCAAGGTGAAATGAAGAAAATGAGAGTCTAGTTCAAAGTGATGATGATGATGATGAAATTGATACTGGCCATGATGAAACATATCAAAATGTCACTTCTCCAAGACAAGATGTTGATGCTCATCTTGAGCCCACTGTAGCTCAGAGAAGGTTTCCTAGTCGGACTAGAAAAACTTCAACTCGTTTAGATGGTTTTGTTCATTATGAACCTAAGCACCCTCTTGGTAACACTGTAGTTTCTAGCAAAATGTTTGCGTCTCATTTTTCTTTTCTATCTAAGATGAGTTAGATCAAAGAGATAAAATCATTTGAAGAAGCTTCTTCCTCACCTATTTGGAATAAGGCAATGAATGAGGAGCTTACAGCTTTGAATGACAATAAAACATGGAGCATTGTGCAGCTGCTTAAAGGTCAAAAAGTCGTTGGAGCTAGATGGATATACAAGATCAAATTTCACTCTGATGAAACTATTGAAAGATGCAAAGCCATGTTAGTTGCTCGTGGCTTTACTCAAACATATGGTGTGGATTACAAGGGGACATTTGCTCCAGTAACTAAGATGAACACAATTAGAGTCTTGTTGTTTGTTGTTATTAATAGTGGCTGGAATTTATTCCAAATAGATGCCAAAAATGCTTTTTTACATGGTGACATTGAGGAAGATGTTTATATGAGATTGCCTCCTGGACATGAGCTTGAAAAAGAACCATGTCTTGTTTGCAAACTGCATAAAGCTATCTATGGTCTGAAACAGTATCCTAGAGCATGGTATTCCAAGCTTAGCTCAGTTTTGTATTCATCTGGTTTTAAGAGGTGTCATGGTGATTCTTCAATGTTCATCAGGAATGGAACTCATGGCCATCTTGTTATTTTGGTATATGTTGATGACTTGATCATTACAGGTGATAATGATGATAAAATCAGAGCTCTTAAATCATCTCTTCATTCATCCTTTTCCATTAAAGATCTTGGAAAGCTTAGATACTTTCTTGGTATTGATTTGGATCATGTTCCATCTGGTTTGTTTATAAACCAACGAAAGTATATTCTAGATCTATTAGATGAAGCTGATATGAAGGATAGCAAGCCTGCCAAGTCTCCCCTTCCCAGTCAATTCAAAATTGATGAAGAATCTCATGTTTTTCCAAATGTTTCTTATTATCAGTGATTGGTTGGCAGGTTAATTTACTTAACCATTACTCGACCTGATATTGCACATGTTGTGAGCATTGTGAGTCAGTTTATGCATGCTCCTTGTGTTCATCATTTTCATTTGGTTAAAAGAATTATTCATTACTTAAAAGGCTCTGCAACTAGAGGATTGGTTATGACAAAGCATGATCATTTCAAATTGGAAGGCTACAATGACTCTGATTGGGCAAGTAACAAATGTGATATAAAGTCCACTACTGGCTACTGCATCTTTATTAGGGGTAACTTAGTGACTTGGAAGAGCAAGAAACAGTATGTTATGGCTCGTTCCAGCACGGAGGCATAGTATAGAGCAATGGATGCAACTGCCTTCGAACTAATTTGGTTAAAATCGATTCTTTGTGACGTGGGAATTACATGTCATTATCCAATCACTCTCTATTGTGATAACCAGGCAGCAATCCATATAGCTGCTAATCCTATTTTTCATGAAAAGACAAAGCACATTGAGGTGAATTGCCATTTTGTTCGTGATCAAGTACAATCCAAGGTTTTGCAGACTACATATATCAGGTCCAGTGATCAGCTTGCTGATCTGTTTACAAACGATATTTCTTATGCTCAATTTGATTGGCTATTGTCCAAGGTCTAAGTGAGGGGAAGTATTGAAGATTCAAGGTCTAAGTGATTATGCAAGGTGCTGCAGAGGTCTGCAAGGCAAGTGTGCAGGTCTGCAAAGGCCCTGCAGTTATGATGTCGTTTTTCTTGTTTGACGTCATACACATTTCTCCTAGTGGTTGTCGTTTACCGCAACTTGTGTCGTCTAATGTCAATCTAGTGCATTTAATGCTCATCGTGGGGTTGTTGATTTTCCCTCTCCATTTGCACATCACTAATCTCCCATTTCTCACTTTTCTGGTGATGAACATATTGTGATTAGATAGCTAGTTGTTGTGATTAGTTAGAGTAAGTGGTGTTTTGTTGTTTTATGTTTTGAGTCTTCTGCTATATATAGCAGCTTCTTCTTGTATGTTATTACTCATGAAATATACATTCAGTCCCTCTAAGTTCATAGCTCTCTAAATTTCAACACGGTAACAATAACAAGCAGTGAAAGGATTAAAATTGGATGATTGATATCACTTTGTCTGGTGCCTTTGTCCATTGATATCACTATGATACTGCTAGTGCACTAAATGTGAGTCGATGTGACAGATCCTGCTTAATTACAACTAAGACTAAGCTTGGCTAATTCATTCCTGACCTAATTGGGTAACGTCTGCTTAAACTTAACACATCATGGATGGTATGGACTAATCTTACAAGGGAGTTGAACACACATGAAATTTACATCACAAGATCGACCATTATAACTGATTGGCAAAATACCTGATGCGTAGACAATATGTATTTGAAGTTTTAAAACCACATATCATTTTACTTAGCAGTGGAATCTAGCTATTGGATTCATATGTGCATTGTGTCATGTTTGTGTTTATGCACCAACAATTGGTGTTTTCTTTTGCTAGGGAAGTATTTTACCCCAAAACCATCTCACACCATTGCAATGTTACCATCTTACACCATTGTAATTTACCGTTTCTACAAAAATAGAAGCACTGTTTAATTTGTTGATCAATTTTGATTGACCAGGGCACCAGGCAAACATAAATACAATCGCTTTTTCTCACATAGCTTATTAAACTACATGAACAACATTAATCTTAATATCTTATGCTTTTTCCATCAAACATTGTAGCTAGCTAGTCAACAAAGCAAATCCTTTTACATAACACCACTTTTACTTTTGAGACACCTCGAAATACATTATTATTGGCACGAAGAAATACTTTTCTCTAGCACCTGGAGGACTTCTTTCATGGTTGGTCTTTTTTGCGGGACAAAACTAGCACAACTAAACCCAAGCTTCAAGCAAGCCTGCAATACATCTTCCCTACCCTCCACTTCAGCCCTAATCGCCATGTCGACCATCACCAAAACCCGGTTTTTCTCCCCCATCAGCGAACCGGCGGTCCACTGGTCCGCCAACTCCCTTTCCGAAAATACCCTACCCGTGAGAAGCTCTAGTAAAACTATACCAAAAGAATACACATCCCACTTGGGGTTCGGCCTCAAGTTCTTCAATGACTCCGGGGCTTGATAGAGCGACAATGCACCTCCGGCAGAGGATGTCGCAATGGGGCTGCCGGCAACAGGGAGTAGCATATCATTCATACCTTCGCGACCCCCTGCGGACTTTAGGCTTCCGAAATACCCTCGGGCAGAACCGCTACCTTTGTGACTGATCATTCCACCCAACATCAGCCTGTCAAGGCCAAAATCGCTGATTACAGGGTCGAAATCCGAGTTTAGAAGAATGTTGCTTGGTTTTATATTTCCATGCACATTTTTCTTCTCGTGGATGTAGCCTAGCCCCCGGGCAATACCTCTCGCTATCTTCAACCGAACTTCTAGAGGCAGATGGTATGGAGATGAACCTGCTTTTCCTGCAAATTAATAAGAGAATGTTCATATGATGAAGAAGCCCTGTTCATAAATTTTCATACCAAACTGATGGTCTACAAAAAGAAACATTGACACAAGCCATTTATATTTAGCAAGATCAGCTCGATAGTGCGTACCCTACATCCCATACAACAAGTGAAGGCTGCAAAAGTATGCATGTGAATAGCTTTGTTTGTGACATTGGGTAGGTAGTAATAATTCTGAAGTGAAAACAAGTAAAGGTCCATATGTGACAAGGTAAAAAAAAAACTTTAGAGTCGGAAAATACACCATCCCAGAGTCAAAGTTAGGCTGTAGATTTGGTGAAACAAAGATGTACCATAGATTCTCTGGGCTTCCTAGTTCTGCAATTTGCCGTAAAAAGATTGTCGTGTATTTTCTTCTTTCATGGTTCACGTGCTTCTCTATGTGAATAATGGATCTCACAGTCACAGGGTCTAGTGATTAGGAAACTAATTAACATTAGTACCTAATGCTAATCTTCTCTATTATAATGTGGGATTAGGACATTGGCCTCTGGGGTTTCATAAAAAGACTACAAACCAAATTGTTAAGTGGAGGTAAAGGTGAGTACAAAACAAGCCTCCAGAGATCCCAGGCACCCAAGAAATAAACAAACAAAGAAACACAACAATGCCCTTGCTAAATCTTGAAGACAACTCAACTGGTTTTGATGAGTACAAAAACAAAGTTATATGAAATATCATTTCCACCTTTTCCAAATTTTCAAGTTTAAGTTTGGACCCAAATGAAGATTGGTGCCAGTCTTTTAACATTTAGTCTTTGTTTTCTGAGCACATTTGAAAATATAGTAATTCCCAAAAAAATGTAATGTTGTGAAAGAAATCATATGGCATAGAAAACAGAATGTACTTGTGTGAACTTAAGTCAATATTCGTGTCTAGCACTCTAGTAGTACTTCAATCACTAAAGATGTTAATCATGTTATTTACTAATGATATGTAGTACATCGTTCATCGTAATGGTAAAACCGACTATATACTTGGGAAAAATGAAAAATTTAGAACCCATAATAGCCTTCATTGTGAAGGTAAAATGTTTTTTTGTTGCGAAATTATAGTTTTTATACTTGGGTAAAGTTGAAGTATGAATTACTCTAGTGCTAATGTAAATTATGTAATTGCCAAAAAGAATTAGCAATGGCATTGAAAATACGAAAAAGCGTATTTTAGCACAAAAACAAATAATTACACTAACATACGCGGCAAATGAAAAAGAAAGGGAGAAACAGAGCCCGGAGCAGAGGGACTTACTGTTAATGGTTCCGGCGAGGCTGCCATTGGAGACATAGTCATATATCACAAGCTTCTCATCTTCTCCCCAATAAAACCCACGAACTCTCACCAAATTCGGGTGCCTCATCTTCGCAATGGCCCTCACTTGGTTCTCGAAATCCCTCATCTTCTCCACCACACTCTCCCCAATCCTCCTCACCGCAAGCGCCGTCTTGTCTTCCAGCACTGCCTTGTACACAATGCTCGGACCACTCGCACCCAAAACATACGCCGAGGCCTTCAGCAATGTCTCTAGATCAAGCTCCGGCTCTCCGTCCACGGTTATAAGCACACCACGCTTTGAGTTTTCGCCGCTTAGATTTGTTTGCTCAATTGATTGCTCGTCGTGGTCGCTGTCTGAGCTGGTTGCTTCCGACGTCTCTTCTCCTTTGATTGTAAGACACGACCATGCAGATGGTTTTGTTGCAGCTGCGTCGAATTTAGTGACCATGTCTGGCTTCTTCTCCAGGTCGGATGGTGAATTGGAAGTTGAGTTGGGGTTGTTCTTTGACTTCTTCCTGACTTGGTAGACGTAGAGAATGACCAGTCCAATGATGGTTATACCGGCTAAGTCCCCCACTATTATTCCGGTGATCATAACTGGTTTTAACCCGGTTTGGCTTTTGGTCTGTATACTACTTGGCGTTCCGGAAGTGTTGGTTTCTGGGTTTGAGTCGAGTGTTTT
Organism: Argentina anserina; assembly: GCF_933775445.1. NCBI lineage: Eukaryota > Viridiplantae > Streptophyta > Magnoliopsida > Rosales > Rosaceae > Argentina > Argentina anserina. The sequence continues at coordinate 3,031,156 of NC_065873.1, read as the reverse complement.
GGGAATGGCTGCAATGGCCGGAGAAGATGAGGTCACATTTGGAGGAGTGGACAGTGTAGAAGGAATTGCACAGAGTTTCTTCAACGGTTTGCCGCAAAGGTCATTATTTCCGGCAAACTGCTCTGTTTTCTGGCTCAGCAAAGCTTCCGAATCCGGGATTGGTCCGGTTAAGTTGTTGAAGGAGAGATCAATGGTTGAGTTTACTGAGATATGCTCTGCAAATTCTGACGGTATCTTTCCTCCAATCTTGTTGTAAGAGAGGTTTAAATAGCGGAAATTGTTTCCACCGAAGTCGAGAGGCAGAGAACCATTGAGAAGATTTGAAGAGAGATCTAAAACCTCAACGGAGTTAAACCCGGTTGGAACATTACCAGCGAAGTAGTTGCTTCTCAGAGAAACTACAGTGAGGTTCTGCAGAGAAGTGAGATTTTGAGGGACTTTTCCGGCCAGAGCATTGTCAGAGATGTTGAGAAGCTGAAGGCTTTTGAGATCACCAATGGACTCAGGAAGCTCACCGGAGATGACATTGTTCGAGAGAGAAAGCACCTGAAGTTCAGAGGCATTGAGAACAGTTTTAGGCAGAGACCCATTAAAGAAATTGTTGGAAAGATCAAGATGGGCAAGGTGCTCAAGCAATCCCAACTCTTCAGCTATGGAACCCAGAAGCTGACTATTTGGGAGGACCAAGCTTGTGACTCTGAACATGTCACTGGTTCCTGGGTTCCCAAGCTGGGTGCATGTGACTCCACTCCATGAACAAGGTGTCTCATCCTCATAGTTCCAGCTCTCCAAGACTGAAAGTGGATCACTGAGGATGGCGTACTTGAAAGCAAGCAAGAACACTCCATCTGAGTTGAGAGACAATGAGGGCACTGCAAGAATCAAAAGGGAAACAAGCCTCCACCAGAAACAAAGCTTTTGTGTTTTGGAGCTCATCATGGTTTCTTGAACTGGCATAGCATGCTGGGTTCTACAAGCTCATGGAGTACAAAAAGGGCTGTGCTTGCTGTGAATGTGAGAAAGACAGGGGATAAACAGAACAGAGATGGTGACCAACTACAAGATGTTGCTTTGGGTCACCAAATCTGAGGATGAAAGGGAAGCTAGCTTTGGTTTAAGCTGCTTGAACTATGATGAATAATGAAGGTTGGTAGCAATAGAAGATGGTGTGAAATTCTGAGCAGTTGATAATGATGAAGGGGGGGAGTTAAAACTTTAACCAAAGAGGGAAATGACAACAAAGAGAGACTGGTTGTGGGTCACTGGCAAATTCTGAGTAAAACTTTTGGTAAACTATCTTCTTGGATAAAGAGACTAGAGAGGAGGAAGGGGAATCTTGTTTCTGCTATTGGACAAGGGACAACCAAGTGAGTTGGAGCCCATAACAGGTTGTAGAGGAACTTAAGGCCATCTCCGACCCAGGGCTATTCCGCTATTGTGCCACAATTCACATTCGGATGCATCCTAACTAATATGTTGAAATCTACTCACGACCGTCTTAAATCTAAAAGATTTAGGTTTCTCGAATTCACGAGAAGTTCTGTAATCAATTAGAATAATTAAGAAAACTCAAAAGTTTATTGATATAAAAATTGTCCAAATATAAAAAAAGATGATGCTTATATATGCATCAATAACTCAAAGTCATAATCTAACATTGAAACCTAAATAATCTAAATTAAAAATGAAACAAATAAATCTAAATAAAATGAGTTCTAAAAAGAAAATATAACTAGCCTAAAATATTAAATCCCGAATTAAAACAATAAAATATCATTATTTGGCTTAAATCGAAACACACTAAATTGAGTCTTGTAAATAATGGTCTAAATATCGCTTATCGGTATCGTATCGGTCGATAGGTAAAACGATATATCGGGGATATATCAGTTTTATCAGATTTGCTTATTTTCAATAAAATTTATAAAATTATACTTCAATATGTACCAAATAAACTATAAAAACGGTACTAAGTAAATTAAAGAAAATAAATATTTGATTTTGTGACAATTAAAGTACACGAACGACATTTAATAATAAAAATATGTATTTAAGAACGATTATTTAGACTTGAAATTCATCATATATATTTAAAATATATATAAATTAAAAATATATGTGAAAAAATGGAAAAATATATATATAAGGTTTTAAAAAATATATTAAAAAATTTAACAAAAATTGAAAAAAAATCAAATTTTGATCGATATTTGACCGTTGATCATCATTTCTGCGTTGACCGATAAATTTTGACTGATATGCCCTTATTGTATCGGATTCGAAATATCAGCGATATATCCGATATTTCGAACACTGCTTGTAGATCTCGTCGTTCTCATTCCATAAAATATATTATGTGTCTCAAACAAACATTCTCGTCAAAATCTGCGTAAATCAGATTCACAAATTAAAATCTGCAATTTTGTACGAGCAACCCGAAAAGTTTAAAAGATCATATTCTTTAATATTCCAACAGCTAGTTGCTTTAGAACGCGCGAATTACCTATATTCAAATCATTCTTCTTGATTGTTCACAGTTTTCTTGCCTTTATATTTTTCTGATTTAATTTATCTTATCTTTGTCCTACATCACACTTCGTCTCCAACTGATGAGCTAGTGCGCCAGAAATAGCCCGAAAGGGCTACAATCAACCCATTCGGGCTACTTCTGGCACACTAGCCCACGTGGATTCCGCCTCAAAAACTATTTTTTATTGTTGTTTTGATGAATAACTTCGTAAATACATAACAACATTGTTTATTGAATATATATATTTCATTATTTGAAAAAGAAAACTATATTTTTTTTGTTGAAATATATACTACAACATTAAACTTGAATTAAATTTGTATGTTCTATAGTGTAATGACTTATTCAATATATAACAACACTACATATATAATATTAATAATTTTTAACTAAATTACAAATAAAAGCGAAAATATAGCAATAATTTCAAATAGAATGGTAAATTCAACAAACAGTATCTCAATTATTAATCATTCTAACTTTTGGTACCTCATATTTGAAAACTATCACATTTGTACCTCAAGTTTCTATTCCAGGTTTATTTTAGTTCATTCCATCAATTAACACCGTTAGTGGCTTTATTTCCTACCAATTTTGAAGGGCATTTTGTCACTTTATTTTCCAATGATTTCACTTAGTTTATAGCAAACATTGTATACCATTCAAATTAACCAATTGTTATATTAGAATTTTCTTTTGCTTTTGAAACATTTAAATGCCTATGATAGAGTTTTTGAGCATATTATTATAACAATATGGTTGTTGGTTGATGAACATATACAATATGAAATATATGCCGGTTTATTTTATAATTGCGAACTTTAGCTTGTTTGTAATAGATGTGGTAAATGAATAATGCTTATTAATTTTATAATGAAATGATATGAATTAATTAACTTGGTTTTAAAAAAAATAGAAGTTGAAATTGGAGGAAAATGAAAGATGAAATTAAAAATTAATGAAGTGAAAATGCCCTTTAAAATTAGTGAGAGATGAAGCCACAAACGGTATTAATTGATGGAATGAACTAAAATTAAGTTGAAATAGAAGTTTGAGATAAAAATGTGATAGTTTTCAAATGTGAGGTACTAAAAGTTAGAATGATCAATAATTGAGGTACCGTTTGTTGAATTCTCCCAAAATAGAATAAATAGTTTCCAACTTTGCTTCGGGAAAATAAGTATAATAAAAAATACATGCAAATGACTATTATTCGGACATATCGACTTATACACTGAATAATTATGAGTAGTAGTATTTTTTAATTATTAAATTTAATTTATCTAACTTATAATAGTTAGTTTTGATGTAATTTTAATATTTATAAAATAAGATAAAAAGTAGTCGATCATTATAAGATAATTTTATTTTTCATAGTCTTTTGGCTATATATATAGGAAATACAAAACTAGTTGTTCAATAAGTTAACCAATCTTTATAGATGAAAGCAGCCGTTTGATACTTTGATGAAATAATGCTTAGAGAAAAAAAAAATGGAGGAGCAAAGAGATCGTACTAGAGAAAATGCAATCATAGCGATGCAAACCACTAATTTTACTCCAACAAGGAAGGAGTATTATGATGGAGAGAAAAGGAAAATTATGCAAAAAATTAGACAACGTGAGTTATTCCCTCTATCCGATGATGCCTATTAGCCGAAAATGTCGACCGATACACTAAATAATCATGATTACTAGTATTTTATAACCATTATTTATGCAACTTATTTTAGTTAAATTTCATGTATTTTTTTATGAAAGAAATTTTAAGTTTAATTTTTCATTATACATTTATTAAATTTATCATTTATAAAAATAAAGTTATAATTAAATGATAGTATAGAAATTAAAATGTACATAACACATTAAAAATATATTAAATTGTTATATTATAACATACTTGAGTTGAAGACAGTTAATATCACATCGATGAATAATAGCGATTTAATGTGTCACAATATAGCACATATGCTACAAATAGCCTTATGGGTTGGAGATGACCTAATCTACCTCCCTCTTATGATTTTTCACATAAAAATTTGATTCTCATGTTTTGGGGGTTTTTCAAAAAAAAAAATTTACTAAAGGAGGATTTTGGGAAAATGTCCATGTAATAATTTTGCATGATTTCAGCTGAGGCCCCTTTTATTCTTGAACCTTTTTTGTTTGTCTGGTTTCTCTTGTGTATTTTCGGTAGCAGTAGAATTGCTTTAGCTAGAGGTCCAGTTTGTCTTCTTCCTTAAATGAAACTCTGCACACATATATGGTCTCTGTCAGTCATTCAGTCACAAAGATTTCTAAAATCCTTACATTGTAATATTCATTTTTCATTAAGTTTTCAAGATTCTGTTGAATAAAACATGAAAAGACTAATCTTTTTTTGTTTTCCTTACATTGTAAAAAGACAAATCTTGCTCTAGTGGAGATATCTCAAATTGAATAGTTTGATTATCAGCCTCTGTTACATGCGCGACAAAATTACATTACGTTCTCTAAGCTCAAATGCAAGTGAAATCTGTACAAATGATCAAAAGAAACGGTATTAACCAAAAAAAAAAAGATCAAAAGAAACGGAATAACTATAATTGTGTAAATTTTATGAGATGTGCAAATTCTATATTCACCCATTATAAGAAAGGAAAACATGTAGATTATGAATTTATGACTGCCAATTTTGTTTAGTATTCTGGAATGACTACACTAAGAAATAATTGACACATTTTTATGACATCTATGACAGATGCAGGTCTAATTGTACTATTGAGAAGTCAGTGCAGCATGGGCAAGAGGACCAATTTAATTTTCTTTCTAGTGCTGTGAGTGCTGTGGTCTATGGGAGTCAGTATTTCACCCAAAAAATTAAAATTACAGTTTGTGAGATCAATTGGACTACTGGAGGGGTTGGTAGTAGTTAGCTTAAAGCTCAGACCAGACTGGAAAACTAAGACAGGATTAAAGCTCAGGCCTCAAGGGGGAGCTGCTTTACTTTCCAACGTTACCATTGAGGCATTGAGCTACTCCAGTAACCGTTGTGTTCACTAAAAATGCAGTAAAGCTAATCCACTATGAACTTTGCCCTTTTTGACTAATCAACTCCACATTCTCTAACTTCCCTTTACATAATACTCTAAACTCATGTTTCCCCATTATTCTAATGATGCTTCTGATTATAAAAGTTAGGTTGTTGTTGGTAATGGTATGCTTAATCTTATGTTATTGAGTTGCCAGCATGAATTTTATACAATTTTGTATGACCATAGTTGCTGTTACAATCATATATATATATACAGATTTTCTCAAATGCGGAGGTCCACACCAATGATTTTGGTGCGGATTTCCATCTTTTTACCACTTTTTGATCAAATTTTCTCATCTCAACCGTCTAATATCTAGATAATATTGTGTAGATCATCTCTGAAAAATTTCAGCCAATTTGGTATTCGTTAAGGCCCTCAAAATCGAATAACAAATGGACGGACCGAATTCTGTCGAACCGTTACCGTTCATATTTTTAACAGAAAAACGAAATTTTGAGGGTCTTAACGATTACCAAATTGGTTGAAATTTTGCAGAGATGATCTACACAATATTATCTATATACTAGACGGTGGAGATGAGAAAATTTAATCAAAAAAGTGATAAAAAGATGGAAATTCGCACCAAAATCTTGATGCGGACCTCGGCAGCCAAAAAGGGATGTATATATATATATATATATGCAGCTTTGTTAATGACATGCTTTTCATCATCTGTGCTTATATAAAATTATGATAAGCACAATATTCCTTAACCAGGAAAATTGAAATTTTTAGGATGCTTTATTTGGCTTGCAGCTAGCTACATATTATAATGAACTAATCAAGATTTTCACAACATAACGTGCTTGAATGAGTTCATTGGTTGATAGTTTACTGAAAGTCTAGCCAAGCTAATTTGGTTGGTAGAGTAGAGGTTTGGGACTGAGTTTGTTTTTCTTTCTCCATATTCGGAGAATGCGTATATATATGTCAATCATTGATATTTCATCATTTTCCGTAGAAATGTTGAGAATAAACCCCTAGCTACTAGTTGAAATGTTGTGTAGTGCAGTGTCCGTGATGGATGGAGACTGAAGGAATATATGTGTTTGGAATGTCAAATCCAACAATATGGTTCTCGATTTAACCGCCTAAGTTTAATCAGAATGTCTCGATTCATCAAGTGTATGGTTTTATCTCAAATTATAAAGGTGTAAAATTGATCATCTTTTAGGGTCTTCTTTCCGGTGTAGGACTAATTGATGGATTGCATTTAGCAGCATAGTTCCAACAAGAGTATGCTTGAGTGGATATTGATTATTGAGGTAGTCAACTGGTGTAACATCCATGGAACTATGGACGTGATTGTGCAGATAGAATTCTATTAGTTATAGAGTTTGTGATACAAACAAGGGTGTGTGAGGATCACATATATGTAGCCTATTTCAGGTTTTATGATAATTGAATGGTCATGAAGTTTCGGATATTGTACATAACATGACGGAAAATTAGCTTCTTATGGTCTCGACCCACAGATTTGTAGTATTCACTGGTCTATACCCAGAAGACGAACTTGCAGTTGCAGCAGGTGTCCTCTCATGCAGTACCAAAAATCCTTCAACCATTGTAACCAAAAAAAAAATCCTTCAACCATTAAATTACCAAACCCAAGAGAGATACACAAAAATGAGAGCCATTCTAATTCTCCAAATTCTCGTGTCGATGGAGCCATGGGGGACCCCTTCCTTCTCAAAGAGAGAACAAGCAATGGTTCAAGCTCAACAATACCTCTTCATCTCTCTATAAAAAAAATGAAAAAAAATGTAATAATTGAAGAAAGTGAGAATTGAATTAAGACTAAACTAGAGAAAAAATGAGATGATTATTCAATGATTTATTTTTCAATATTAAGCTTACTTAGCAGTTATTATTGAGAAACACATTTACCGACTACCATTTTTTTATCACTCTCTTGCCCACCAATTTAAATTTATGACACATATCTTAGATTAACTATGGTTATACCATAGCTATTTATATAAATTAATAATAATATATTATATTTGTAATTACATTTAATAAAAATTTTAGAGTTTATTTTTTTTAACAATTTTTTAGGTTTAGAATATAGGGTTTAGGATCATCACAAACTATAAATTCTAAAATAACCCGAAACCCTCTTTATATATAATTGTATTATTATTTAATTTAAGATAAAAATAAAACAATAATAAATTTAGGCAATGGTTGATACAAGTTTGCCTCAATCAATGGTTGTTCTACTAAGTCAATTTGTGTTATATTTTGACGCTTTATAATATATATTGTATGCGTAATATATATTATATCTACTCAAAGAGATGATGAAGACGGTGAAAATTTTGTACATCATAGATTATTTATGTGGTTCTAAATCACTCATGTAATTCCATGTTTAATGTATTATATGTATATAAGGCGTGATGGTCTAGCATCCCTTTGGGTTCCTAGCCATTAAAAAAAAATTGAAGTAAATTTTTAATAATTCTCGACGATTGTTTCACCTTAAATTACTATAACTCACTATAGACTAATAGTTATATAATAATTTTTTATGAAATATAGTAGATAATTGATTAAATATACATCTCTCAAAAATTTCATTCAAAAATTCCATGTTTTTATTTTAATTTTCATCAATTTACTCAAAATCGATATTTTTTTGAAATTTATGTCAAAATTTCTAATTTTTAAACCCTCGATATTTCCGTTATCGTCCATATTTTATTCCTTGGTTTCGACAGTGTTGCTGGTTTGACGTCGTTGGACCAGAAGTAGTCGTAGATTAGTATCAAAGGATTATTTTCTGTAATTTTTTTATTCATGGTTGAGATAAGTCGGGTGGACTCGTAATATTCAATTATAAAATTGTAAAGATAAACAGTTGTTTTTTACTTGAAGAGTATTTTTTACTCTTACCGCAATAAAAAGTGAAAAAAGGAATTCGACCCTAAACAAAAACCGAGCGAGGGACACAATCACAGAATTTGACCCAAAAAAACAAGGGACACAGAGAACGCGCAACCTTTGGCCACCGACATTGTTTCCGGCCATCTCTGCCGGTGGCAATCATATCAGCATCTTCGTCGCTGAACTCTCTTTCCAAAGCTTGAAGTTTCAAGTTCTATTGCTCACTGCACGCGGCGAATCAAAGTAGATAACTCTTTTCAGGTTTCCAGCCGCCTTTCCGATTTCCGGCCAAGTTATTGACTTTCCTCCGAAACCCTAAGGTATAAAGTTGTTCTTCACTTCTTGGGTTCAATATTGCAGGTTGTTTTTTGTGCTTTTGGGAATCAAGTGTTGTTGGCCACGTCAGAAATTTACCAATTAAAAAAAAATATAAAAACCTAAATATCCAAGTCGCAACTCGCCGAGAACCCTAAATTTCTTTCTCGCCGTTCTGATTGTTCATGTTCTCCTTCTTCTTCATATTCCTCAAACCAACTTTTACTTGAGTTGTTCCTCTAAAATTCTGATCAGCTATCACCAATCTGCACAGGTCGGTAGCCATCGAATCTTTTCTTAAAGCTTCTATCTTTGATTACCCAAATGCATTTACTTATGGTCTTGATCTTGTTTCTCTTTACTGTATCTAATAAATTTCATGGTGGAAACTCCATTTTGGGTATTGTTAGGTTAGCAAAAATGAACTTTGTAAATGCATCAAAATTGAAACTTTAAGCCTCCCATTTGCTGTATTCAAGATTGGTTGATGCCATTGATGTTTCCCAGCTTAAAATTACATTGCTTTGTTAAAGTTCAATACTTGGCAGATTTGGGGGACGCAATGCACTGTTAAAGATCGAACCTTCAATATTGATGTTAGATTTTGAACAGTTTCCATACCCTCATTGAAATTGTTGTGCCCTAGTACCTTCTGATTTGGTTTTCGTGCATACTAGATTAAGATTTTTGTGTTGGTTTATTAAGCATTTGTATTATGTTTATTACAGAGGTTGTGCCGTAGTGTTTGTGTAGATTGTTGATGTTGAGTATTGATTATTGAAGTAGAAGTAATTAGATGTGATGATTTAATTGTTAAAAACTTTCATAGGATGAGTAGGTATTTGAGATCATGGAGATAGTGCGGATTTCCTAAGCTATTGATGCCTTCTTATGAACTTTTGTGAAGTTTAATTTGACTAGATCACGAGAACTTTGTAGTATGATGTTAAACTATGCACTTTGTCACTTGCATTTTGACTATTTGATGTTATTTATTAAACATTGTTATGCAATTGATGGATTTTACAACTTTATAGTGTTATTTTACAACTTACACTTTCAATTGTTCTGTCCTTATTTTCTTAGTTTTTAGTTTTTTTTTTCATTATGGGCTTTTACTTATAAAACATATGTTGTCATTTTAATGATTAATAAGCTCTGCTATTTTTTTTTTGGGTTCTTTTTACAGTAAAAACCAGGAAGCATATGTCACTTTGCTAACAGTACCTGAATCTTTTTTGTAGGGACAATTATACAAAACTAAGGAGGCTTGCTGAGCTGCAGAGGAACTCGTTGAAGAAAAGGATAGTTGGTAATATTCTGCTCCCTGAAGGATTTGAACTACGATGCAAACTATCATGTTATGGTCTGTACTATTGACTGCTTTTCTCTTTACCACATTGGTAATGACCCATGCTTCTATGTGCTTGCCTATCCACTAGTCTACACATAATGTCGTAGCTCTCTCTCTCTCTCTCTCTCTCCACATCCTTATTTACTCTGTCAAACTATTCACTCAAACTTGGATGAAGTAAAGTATTCATTGCCCTAATTTTATATTATTTTATTTAAAAGTTAGCAACTAAGTACTAATTTGACGTTTTATTTCTTGAAAAATTTGGCTTAGGGCCTAATATTTGGAACATGGGCAAGAGGGAGAAGCAAGCAAGCAAATTCCGTTGGGATGAATTAAGTGAAGGAGAAGAAGAATTAGCTACTAGGAAGGATAGAAAGACCTTGAAATCTGTGGTACAAATCAGTAGCGATGAAGATGAGGCCAATGAAGATCTCAGCCTCAAAATAGTCGAAAAAGCTTTGCGTATGCGAAAAGCCAGGCTGGCCACAGAGAATGACTCAATTGCTTCCGACACAGGTGGTTTGGTTGGACTGCTTTCTTCGTCTTCTTCACAAGTCTCCGAAGTTGAGGCACCAGTTTTGGAGACTAAGAAAGTAGTTAAGAAGGATAGGGTGGGGAAGAGTAAAAAGAGGAAAGTTGAAGATCCAACTGTGAGTTCTTTAGTCTCTCTTTAACCTTGTTTCTACAGAACTTTGATTCAAGGAAATTTTTATAATTGTGGATAAACTTGTTGATTTTTACTGCAAAACTATAGTTAATTTGTGTGTACTGAAACTTAATTAGTTGTTTGTTGTTGTCTCCCAATTGGTATATTTCCTTCTCAATATGCATTTCTGTTTTGAAGTAGCAAATGATGGACCTTAAATTCAAAATTACTATGAGCAGGAGTATGTTATTCGAACTGTATCTTTGACATTATCATTTTTTTTGGTCGACTGGATATGTTGATATGGAAATAAATGTCAGTTTTCTTGATGAACTTTTGTTTGTGCAAGTAAAAAGGTGAAAGTTAAGATGTTATCTTATGTATTAGGTGAATTTTGCTATAGAAGAAGTGAAGGTAGATGAAGATAGAGCTGTAGATGAGACAATTGAACTGAAAAATGGTCAGATCACAGACAATATTGTGCTGCGAAAACTTCTTGTGAGTTCTAGTACTTCTGTTAAAATACTTTCATTGAAAATGGCAAACCATATGAAGGCCTAACTTTGGTACTACCTTACTCCTATTCTATCAGCGGGGACCAAGGTATTTTGATCCTCCAGATAAGAGTTGGGGCGCATGCTTTAACTGTGGTGAAGAAGGACATGCAGCAGTAAACTGTACCGTAGCTAAGCGGAAGAAGCCATGCTTTGTTTGTGGCAGTTTGGAACACAATGCCAAGCAATGTGGAAAGGTAAGTTGCCAGAAAGTCTGCTTTTAGTTTGAATAATTGTTTTTTTTCCTTTTTTCTTTTACAATTAGATATATATGGGATAATAATGTTCAGAACATAAAACTGAGGATTTTATTTTCTGGTTTTATTGGTGGGTTATAATCTTTTGTTAGTTCCACTTTCCAATGCAATGATTTATTCACCAATTCATGTGTGTTATGTAACTATACAAATATGGGTTTCTACATTTCCTCCCCCTAATTTCTCATGTTACACATGCAAATATGTTTTCAGGGACAAGATTGCTTTATCTGCAAAAAAGGTGGACATCATGCTAAAAATTGTCCAGAGAAGTACAATGTCAGTTCATTGACTTCCAAAATATGTCTAAGATGTGGAGATTCTGGGCATGAAATGTATTTATGCAGGAAGGATTACCCATCTGATGACCTCAAGGTATATTATGGTTTTCTGTTTTTTTTTTTCTTTAAATTTGGTTTCTGATTGAATGCTATAAAAACAAGAAATTATGCTATGTTAGGATCAAGCTGTTTCTTGATATTTGTTTTGATTTGTGTAAACAGGAAATCCAATGTTATGTGTGCAAGACATTTGGTCATTTATGTTGTGTCAAGTGTGATGATAACAGTCGTAAGGAAATATCTTGTTACAAATGTGGTCAACTGGGTCATACTGGTATGGTAAGTCTCAATGCTCCTAAGACTCATTGTGTGATGACTTTCTGTATGTGGATCTAGTTTTTCTAAGGTCATTGGAATGAGAACTATTTTTTTTATCCAATTTGTCAGACATGACAATCTATATGTATATATTTATTTGTACTTGTGTGTTTATACATGTTTTGAGGTGATTTTGTGGTTTAGTCTTGTAGGCAACAATTAGTGTGATAAGTTTCGTACATATATGCAGCTATCAACAGTTTCTTTATATAATTTTGTTTCAAACTAGTTTGTTGATAACAGAATTCTGTCTTCAAAGGTCTGATATCTTTCTGTCATATACATGAAATATGATGCCGCACTCTATATGACTATAGCTACTTTCGCTGTCTTGTTGAAATTTCATTGAGCTTATTAGTACTTGATGATCAAGTTTTCATATATCTTCACAAAATCTTTTGATCATCTGAATATTGACTTTAGTTCTTTTGTGTGTGCCTGTGACACCTTAGTTTTCTTGGTCAATCCTATTCTGTTAATCATGTGGAAGCAGTCAACTTTTTTCCCATTCGCTAAAAAATGGTAATCTACGCATGTAGGCATGCATAGGTTTACGTGGTGGGGAAGCTACTGTTTCTGAATCCCCTCGTTTATGCTACAAGTGTGGTGAAGGTGGTCATTTTGCTCGGGAATGCAGAACCTCCAACAATGTAACCTTCTGCAATATCATCTGCAATTGTTCTTTGATTATTTATTTTGTGCTGGTTTTACTGTTATCTTTGGTGATATCAACTGGGGTACTTTGTGTAACTTGCAGGCTCGTAAGAGGTATGGTGAGTTTTCTAATGCATCTACTCCTACTTTGAGACCTCATAAAGAAAAGAAAGACTACATGGGATTCTATTCTGCTCCTAATGATCTAAAAAGGAAACATACCCACTATGATGAAAGAGGTTTTGCAACTCCACAAAAAGCAAAACATAGAGGTGGGTGGATAGTGGATGATCCCGACGACTTCTCCCCCAGGAAAGGCCAGAAGAACGGCTGGAAGTCACCTGTAACACCGTCTAGTAGGAGCCATAGGATTTCAAGTTCGGCTGCAAGCGGTCATGCTTCAAGTTCTAGATCCTCTAAAAAGTCATGGAAGGCTTCTGAAGGTCCTTCTACCTCACAAGGATCATATAGGCCTGTTCAGCACAGATATTCTGCTCAGAGGTTTGACAACTCTGTTACTGATGGTTATAGAAGAAATAGCGAGTGGTGGTAGGCAAAGAAGATGCTATTTATACACAAGTCTCAATAGGGTTCATGTACAAGCTTTGCGTGCACAACAACCCAGGTTTGGCTGCAGGTTATTGTATTGTCATCATGTTCTTAGTATCCATAGGTCCAAGTTTAGGATCTTTTTAAGTGTGTTCTTTCTGTATTCGCTTTAAATGTAGCGCCGCATCTTGATTCTTTGTTTCTTTTCTATAGATTTCGCAATGCTATAATGGCTTTGAAAAAAAGAAATTAAAAAATTTGTCCTCTTAAGTTGGGAGAGTGATTGTAGTGAAGGATGTAAGTGGCATATCAACATGCCGGGATACCTAGTGTTTTGGCAATCTTTGCAGTGTTGTATGAAGAGAGTTCCTTTTAGATCTATTTTCTTGAGTTTGCGATCCCCAAACCCAAAGCTCCCCGTGATTCCCACCAATTTTTTTTTTCCAAGTTCTAATCTGAGGCAAATTAATCTCAGCGAACAGGAAATGTAACCCTAAAATACCAAGAAACACCTACAACAATTGGCTTTACCTACAACAAATAGCGTTTGTAGCTGACAAGGGAAGATCAGATTTTCCCAAGCCAGGTTAAGATGATAACTAAGGGTGGGCATAAAACCCGAAATGAAAAATAAAACCGGTCAAATTGGACCGAATCGGCCCGGTCGGTCCGGGTTTTTAGAGTTTTTTTGCAATGTTATGGCGGTCCAGGCCGGGTTCGGGCCTTCACAATTTTAAGTCAAAAAGCCCGATTGAGCCCGGGTGTATACGTGTAGTCTATTTATAGGTTAATTTTAGGGTTGTATATTTCTATCCTAGTATCACTCACAGTTAATTATACCTAAAAAACCCTCAGAAACGCCCAAACGGCATCGCGCCGCTCTCTTTCAATCTTTCATAACTTTCAAAGTTTCAATCTTTCATTCTCTCTTTCAAATCGCGCCACTCTACCCACTTACCCAGTGTCCACTCAATGATTCAACAATGAATCTCTGAAACTGAAAGTAGGCACAGCGATTTGCCCAATTCTTATTGTCGTCAATTTGCCATTTTGCCCATAGATTACGAGAACGTTGAGAAGTTGAGAAGGTAAGCTCAAATGCTTAATGAATCTCTGCTTTATATCTTGAATTCAATGAGATTACTTCCACCTGATGTATGTTTGATGTAGAAGTGTAGAACTTGAAACTAAACATTATACGTATTCACTCTACTTCAGTGCTTCACTTTGATTTCGATTTGATTGAAAGTTTGAAACTGAAACAAATTGAAACATTATCAGCTTGATTGTACTATGCTTCATTTTCAATTTGATTCAATACACAGTAAGTTTTGTTCTTGATTTTTCGAATACAGAAGTACAGAATTACTGAACTAGAATATATGTATAATCGTATGCATAGTGTGATTCTGTGAATATGTATGATATGTGTAGTAAGTTTAAACAAACTATTAGTCTTGACACTCTTGAGTTTCTGTGATCATCAGTTGTATTACTTGTATGTTTCATCATTTGAAACACCGCTTTGTGCCTTTGAGTCTTTGACATGTTACTTTCTGGTTTAAGGAAATTAATGGTGTTACTAGGTCAAACAAATTAGATAATGGTCCTATAGTTCTAACTTCTAAGGTTGCTGAAGTTGATCACATAACGAATATTAGAATTTAGAAATGAAAGCTAAAACAACTATGGTCAATTAGATAGGGATAACGAGTGTTCAGTAATCATGCAGTAATATATTGTGTTCCTAGAATCCTAGTTATAAAACATTTTACTTGCAAATAAAAGTCAGGATTTAGGAACTTATCATGCCAGCTGAAATGACTTCAACAAAGTACTTCTAGCATTTAGTTTGATGTTTAATTTGTTGTTTGAGTGTTTGTTGAATTTATAGGGAAAAGATGAACAATGGAGCAGAGGCAGAGAGGGCTGAGAGGCTGCAGGGGAATGAGAAAGTGAGAGGAGCTACCCATGAATTGCCTACTATTCAAGTGTTTAAATTTCTTTGTCATTTCTGATTTCTGTTGAACTCAATGAACTATTGATTATTGAAGTGTTATTTTTGTTAGACATTTAGGTTGTTGGGTGTAATGGTTTACACCTAGTATATGTTTAACTCAGACTCTTGCTCTCTTAGTCTTAGTCTCTTAGAAGTTAGAACATAAACTTGAGCAGTTGAGCTATTTGTTATTTTGAAATTTTGCTTGATGATTATTTGCTTCAGTGGACCCTTGAACCTATTTGATTGTCATCTTCCAATGTGCCATTGTTTAATGAGTTCATCAATTCATTGTGTTTATTTGATGCTGCATAATTGCATAATGGACTGCTTGCACAGTTGCATTGGAATTTCTGGAAAAACAGGATGAACTGATGAAGACATACTTTTCTGAAAAAACAATACTATTTTGGGCCCGTTTTGGACCGCCGGCCCAGCCCGACTCAATCCGGTCCCAACCGGTTCCTCCATTTTTTTTTCAAAACCCGGCTTGGAAAAAGAGCCACCGGTCTGGTCTCGGGTTCAGGCAAAAAATGACCGGTTCCAGCTCGAGCCCACCCTTAATGATGACTCAGATTCAACATCATCTATCGAGAAGCATATATGCTTCTACAAGACCATGCTTAAATAAAAGAACTTGCTTAATAATGATGGAGTGGCTAGCTCAACAAACAAAATGATGATCGAGTTGCTATATGAATTACGCTTATCAAATAACTAGAAAATTCTCAAATCTTTCAGAAGTTATTATATATGTCTTCCCTGTGTGATTGAAGATCGTAGCAATTAAGTTGTTTATCTGAAAATGTGACTGAAAATCGTAGCATTTGAGTTGTTTATATGATATAACATAACATACGACACGAAGAAAAATCTTTGTAAGCTTCCAACCTCTTACTATATAAATAGTTTCGAACCTCCTCTACTTAAAGTACGTGTTCTCTCACACCCCGACCGAACACTTCTCTCTCTTTCTCTCTCTCTTTCACTCACTCTCCCTATCTTCGACCAATAACTATGCAAACACTACTCTCGCCGGCAGCTCGCTCCGGCTTCTTCCCGGCGGCGCCACCGCAGTCCTTCCCATCTCGCCCTTCCGCTTATCACCTCCCTCTACGGTCAATCCCCGCCTGCCACGCCCCCGGCCTCACTCTCTCTCCTTCTTCGCCTCTAAATCACAGAGGATCAAAGCTCTCCTCCGCCACTACTCTCAGGGCATCCGCCACTCCAGTTTCTCAGACCTTCTCTTCCTCCGGCAAAAACGAAGACGATAAGACCAAGCTCCTCCAGGTAGTCCCTCTGAATACTCACAATTTTGTTTTGTGTTGTAATTGTTTCAGATAAACGTAGCATAAGATTGAGGAGCATATGATTTCGCAATTTTCCGATCATTGGTGGGATTGAAATTGTATAGGTTGTGATTAGTTGAATGGAAAAGTTGTTGATTTGTGTGTGTTTGTAAATGTGTGTAGGTAGCTAAAAGGTTGGAGATTACAGCGAGGTATTTCAAGAGATTGGGTAGTTTAGGGTTTTGGGGACAGCTGGTGTGCACTGTGGTGGCTGCTGTGATACTTTCGTTTTCGGTTGTTGTAACTGGCAAGATTTCGTCGCCGCCTACATTTTATGCCACTGCTGGTGGGATTGTTGCGGCGTTCATTTCTGTGTTTTGGTCATTCGGGTACATTAGGTTGTCCGATAAGCTCCGGAAAACTGCGAGTGACCCTGCTAAGGTATTGGACATTGTCATTTGTTTTGGAGTTTTACTTTTGAACTTAAAAATTGGTTCATAGGTTTAGAAATTGTTTTGTAGCATGAATTTTGTGCTTGAAGATTATAGGGGGTTTCGATACATTTAATTAGTTGATTGAAGTGATAAAGTATTGGCAATTATTGGAAAAGCTAATGCCTTTATAATTGTGAATTGTGTGTGCCTTCCTTAATATTGGTTGATTAAGTCTTACTGTAATGCTTGATGTTATGGTGTGAAGTTTTGCCTTGACTTTGGTCTTCATGTAATGATGTAAAGTTCTTTCATAAGTCCCATGTCATTAAGTCATTATTGAAGGAAATTGGCTTTTATTCCATCTGTTGAAATGCTTAGAGAGATCCAATTTTTATACGACCTTTAAAATTTACATTTGTGTTCCACTGCTTATAACAACAGGCCCCTCCTCGTGCTGATGTTATCAAAAGCTTAAGGAATGGGATTGGACTGAACCTTTTGGGTATGGGTGCTGCTGTTCTTGGTATGCAAGCCACGGTAGGAATATTGGTTGCTAAGGCTCTTACGTCCTCAGCTACTCCATACTACCAGGGTCTCTCTCCTGGATACAGTCCTGTTCTTGCATTGGATGTATTCTTGGTGCAGGTATATCAGTTAAATAAATTTTGATATATTATACTATTGCTTAATTTAACCGGCATATATAGAATATATGATTTTATTTCATATGTAAAAGTTTCCTTTGTAGTGTCAAAGTCTAGAATCATGCTTCCAATTTTTGTTTTGTCCTATCTAAACAATTGTAAATTGTTGTAGTATCCTACTAGTGCTCTTAAAGCTCTGTAGCGTCGAGTAGTGTCCTTGTGAAATTTACAATTTGATACAGTTATCATATAAATAATAGTTGAAGATGGAATCTCGTAGAAGTTTGGCCATGATATTCGTACATGAATTTTTTCTCAAGTGGGAGAATAATGAGCTATCTATCATCTATTCCTCTTGCAGGCATCCGCAAACACTATCCTTTCGCATTTCTTGGGGCTTGTTTTCTCACTAGAGCTGTTGCGCTCAGTTTCATTGCCACCATCTGAAAGCAGTCCAATTCCTAGGATGACTTAAGCTCTTCGCCACAACCCAACATGGTGTATTCTGATGTTGAAGATGTTCTGAGTTTGATTGTAGATGAGTGGAGTTACTGAGATGTTAATGAACAACTTAATTCTGTATCGTATATTTCGCAGATTATTCTGCCTGTTTCCAATTGCAAATTATTTGGTTACGAGGGCCAGTGTACCCGGTCTCCCTTTGGCAGTGTTTTAAGTAACGGTAGGGTAATGGCCATTAGCATAGTTGATGTTTCAATAATGTCAAGGTGAGCTTGTGTCAACTTTCAGTATAGCTTCAATTGTAGTTGGTGCCATGAGTTTTGTCAAAATTTTTTTGCAGGACTGGAAACATATACCTGAGGAAGTGAGGATTCTGTCATAATCTTATTTCAATTGTCATGCAGTCAGAGATAGACTCTAAGATTCACAGTTCCAACATTGAAAAAACATTGCATAATAAGGTGAGGTAGGACTACCAAATGAGGACCGTAAGAGGATCCTATATCAAATGAAGAATGGTTTTACTAAGAGAGGAAGGTTCTCTACTAAGAGTACTTATGGACTAGCTAGGAGTTTGATGCATGTTACTGATTCAAGCCCTTCTTGTGTGTGTTTGCCAGGGCTGTAAGTAGGCTCGAGCTGCTCGTGTTTAACTCGTGCTCGACTCGCTTTTAGCCTGTTTGGCTCAAGCTCGTAAAATTAAATGAGCTGAATTTGAGCTCAATATTAAGCCAGATCTTGAAAATGAGCCGATTTGAATAATAAGTATTCGGCTCATTTAGCTCGTGAGCTAGTTTGAGCTTGTTAAAAGCTTAGCTCGTTTATTAATTAAGGTTGATTTGTTAACTTTTATAGTATATATAAAGTATAATTTTCATATGAAAAATAATATTAAAAATATTATATTTATTCGAAAGAACTGAAATGTTTTTTTCTATAATAATTAGTTAAAGACTTTAAGTTAAATAACAATTTTATTTTTTTATTTTAAATTATTATATATAAAAAAGTTTTTGTGTGATGCTATGACATTAGATTTTGAATTTTCATTTTAATTTGTTAATTTTAAAATTTAAAATTCATATGATTCAAACCGGCTTAATTCGAGTTCATCCTCATCTAATAAAATGAGCCGGTCCGAGTTAGCTCGAGCTTTGAACATAAAGCACAAAAATTAAATTTTAGTCCGGCTCGAGCTCGATCGAACAAAAATGAGCCAAACATGAATAACTTAATATTCGACTCGGCTCGGCTCATTTACACCCCTAGTGTTTGCCTTTTGTTTTTGCCTAGACGCAATTGTTTATTGACGAATGACGATGGGTTCTACTGTTATTCGGAGGATGAGACCATTGAACATGTTAGTCGAGATCGCAATTTTGGGTAAAGATCTTATAAGTTTTCTCTTTCCTCGTGCTTGGATGTGTGTTTTGGATTTTGGTTATATGCATTGCTTGCCAAAATGTCTCCTAGCTTTTGTTTGTGCTTTGGTCACGTTGGAAGAAAAGGAATCAGAGATTATGGTCAGATAAAAGGATTGCATGAACTATATATCCAGACCAAGTTCAGCCAGAGTGGCAGGCTTCCTAACAATAAACCTTGTCTTCCAAACTATCTCTTGGAATTCTTATGAGTTTGCATTTTCTACTAATACAGAGCTAACATACATATAATCTTAGTTTAAATAATCAATCCAATTAACTCATTGCTCTTGTTCAATTTATCTCTAAATTTAATATTGATGTTGGGGATACCTCTAACTCAAAGCCTCAGCAATCCACCTTATGGCTGATGTACAGTTCAACCATAAACACAACGGGAAAGTATTGTGATACGGTTGACACTTTGAGAGTGACCTGTCTTCCTTGGAGTATTGTGATGCTTGCTTCGTTTAGGGAGCAACATTGTCACTTTCTGTCTGTGCATAGATCACAATGTAACGAGCTTAAAAAGCAAATACATATTGTTTGGGTTTGACGATCTGTTTCTCACTAATTAGCATGGGAACTAAATCCGGTGTTGGCATATCCATAACAAGGTCCTGTAAAAAAAGAAGACCAACATGAGTACATGTTCGAAGTTCTGATGGAGAAAATGAGTCGGACAACACTTCATCCATCAAGTCGCCCCATTTCCTCATTGTGCATCTCAAACTAGTCAAAATATATCTAAACTTGAGTTGCTCCAGTACTCTCCTTCGAACTCTTTCAAACACTTGCAGACCACAGCATCTGCCTTCTCTCTGTCATATCATGTTCATAGAGTTGACGTTGGTTTTTAGGCACCAGATACCAGGGGAGGCTCTTGCTGAGTTTCAACTGGCCCCAATTGTCTTGGATAACAGTGCATCAAACTGGTTATTGTTTCAGCAAACCTGGAGGAAGAGGGTTCGGGTTGACATCAGACATGAATCTACTTCTCTTCCATCCTATTTAACCATGTGCATGGAGATGCCAACGTGTGGCACATGAGGTTGCTAGAATAGCTCTTAGTTCCGGCATCTCTTCCTGGACGTATGGTCTTGTTCCTCTAGAACTCCATGCCTTATTCGCCAATATTTGCACTTTCAACAAGTTTCTAATATAGTTTTCGCACTTTGAAAACAAAAAACACTAGGATAAATTTCCACACAAATTGAAGTATAGAAAAAGGTACATTTCTATATTTCATTAAAAATGATAAAAGTTTCCTACTCTTTCAACCCATCTTGTAAAAGCACATCGCCAGGATCCAATTCAATAACTACTGACCAAAATTTTTAACAAGATTATAAGATCACAGTCAGAACAATGCAACGCCGAAACTCAAACGTAGAAGCTAATGGGATCCATTCATATGCTGTCAGCCATGCCGTATGGCTGCCAATATGTACAGCAACAGCATGCCAACCAAAAGAAACCCTCATGTTGAAAACCTCTCAATACCATCTCTAATGCTATAATCACACTTCTCTGAACTCCATGATACCCTGCACCATATGCAGATATGCCTTAGTTATATAAGAAGCAACAAAATTATTTGGATAAGGGCATCAGGCACTAGCTTCTGCTCAAGCTGGAAGCATAAACCTTATAATGAGAAACCTCACCTGAGTTTCACCATTTGTTCTGACTGTGAGTAATGATATAAGACCAGTAGACTACTTTTCAAATAAAATAAGTATCATTATTGATAGAAATAGGTTCTGTTACCACCAAAATAAAGGAGAATATGGAAGAGTACTGTTGAAAAACTCAATGTTCATAGAGACAATATGGAAGAGTGCTTAAAAATAAAAGCTTGAAGAATCCAAGTTTTTCTTATGTTATTATTTTCCAACAATGAATCATACAGTTACATTATTAATACTGACATGCCACTGTATGAACTTATACAGGTAGGTTCTCATGGAACAAATATGTCGTTCACCATATTCATCAATGCAAAGCAGATTACCATATTATAACATTTGGGCTATAACAATAGTACATACATGGCAGTTAATAACTAAAGACGAGCAAACTGACATATTTGGCTAAAACTTTTCCCACCACAATAGCCCAGGGAGATTTATACTCGGAGATGTATCATGAGAAGTCAAAACAGATTCTCAATGCAAACACTAGACACTGTAAATTTTTCTTTCATATGACTAAAGAAAAGTTTCATAATCGCTGCGGTTGCACCAAGTTTAAAATAGAACAAAAAGATGCTCAGAAAATTAGACACATGATACCCTACTCTATTCTACTTTTACTCACTAAATTATAGCCATTAAAAGGCCATCTCCTTCCCTTATTCTATTAAAAGTTAGAAAATGGGTGGAAAGGTCAAAATAGGATCTTAGGGCTTGCCTTACGGGACACATGTGATGTTATATTTCAATACATTTAACTATCATACTGAAGAAAGCTGTTACAATTCATTGCATTAGGAAACAAAAACATATTGAAATGATTGTTCCCGATTCAGAAACATCTAATGGAAAAAAAACAAAATTGTATAAATAAACACCTTGATGAACAGATGACACGGTCATTTTGCTATCATTTTGATATAGACCGAGTTGTAAAGAAGTTACCCTTCTATTTTGGACGACACTGCTATGGATTCAAGAACAATATAAGCTATAAATAAAATCCTATTTTAAATATGTGATGCACTAAAAGAACCTTAACAGAGGATTCCAGGTATCAGAATGCCGTCAGGAGATGGTAGACTTTCAAAAAAATGATACAGCACAAAACTTGATTATACTAGACTATCTCTATTGAAAATCAACTCATAAACCAGTGAATGGAGTTTGCAAAATTGCACAGTTCTGAATAATTGTATCCTGATCAACCTGAACAATTTGAGAAAAGAAGAAAGTGCACACTTGTAATTTCATATGCCTGGAACAAAAAGTTTCTCAATCATTCCGGTTGTACCAAGGTACCTTTAAAAGAACTATTAGAACCCTTTGACAGCATATTGGAGCCCCGAATGATTAATGGATTGTTCCCAACTTTGGAACATCGAAGAGAAGGAAAAAAATGGTAAAAAAATATGCATCTCCCTGATCTTATGACAATTTTATTACTTTGATGGACATGTTCAGATTGATGATGACCCATTCTATTTTTATACTTGACACTCCACAGAGGAGATATTCCAGGTATCAAATTTCATCAGGAGCTGTTAACAAAATACAGCAAATAACCCAATCATCACTACTTTCTATCCTTTTAGAATTTGACTCATATATCAGTGAATGGGGTTTGCAAAACTGGACAATACCAATAATTATTGAATATATAAGAGATTTTACACTTTCAGAAGAAGTTCAATTAGATATACATGGATGACATCCTTCAACACAAGCACAATGCAAACGAAAGAAACTTTTTAATTCAGAGTGCAGATAGAATGAGCAAACGAGCACATCTAACAATACTAAAAGCCTGAAGCAATTTCTCCAATCCATGTACATATATACACGAACATAAACAAGCCACGGATAGAAAGAGATGGTGCTTACCTACTGCAACTTCTTCTGCTTGTTTGATTGCATTGGTAACTTCTTTAGGATGCTCTCATCAAGTTTCCTGTACTGTGTTTCTATTGATCTATGTGCTACAGACAGCTTATCATCAATGTGGTGCTGAAACTTATCATACAACACGGGCACTGAAAGACTGAGTAGAATCCCTGCACAGCAGTTCAATAAAAGTAGGTATTAAAGTATATCTTGCACGAGTGCGCACTTACAAATATACATTAATCAGCAAAAGCTTACCAACATAGGCAAGAGTGAGGAAGTTGAAGAGACTTCCGATGTAAGATACTATCCACAACAAAACAGAAACCTGCCAACCCAGAGCAATATTCAAACGATAAATATCAACTCCTCCACTAAACTAATTGAACCGGTTTCTAACCATGAACCTAATGGGGACAATGTACTACAACTAACCTGAAGAAAGAGCTTCAAATTCCTGCCAATAGCAATGTCTCGAGCAACAGACAGTCCACGATTAATCCAAACATGCAGTGCATCAGCAACCTTGAGGACAGACGCCTCAGATATTTCCATATCAGGAAGAGGAGGCAAAGGTCTGATGACAGCAAAAGTCTAATTACATCAGTTTGCCGCAAACAATATGCAATACTTAAACCAGTACGATAAACTATAGCCGATCTCTCCGAGAATTAAGCAGCTTCAGTTACTTTTCCTCACCAAATGTTCAGTAAACTTCCTCACAACTTGCGTATAATATCAAAACACAGCCTTTTCCTAGCGAAAAATTCACAAGTGATTCTGATCCAAGCTAACATAAACACAGCCTTTAATTTCATAAACAGTTTGCCTCGAACAATATCTGATGCTTAGAACAATATTTAGTGAAACTTCTTCAAAATTTAACTTATATCGAAATAAACACCTTCCTAGTGAAAAATTGCAAGTGATTCCAAGCTAGCATAACCTAGACTTATTTAGCAAGAAAACTAACAAGAACACTAAAAGACAGTCGGAAACTCCGAATCGAAAAGTACCTGTTGAGAAGTGAAGCAGATTTGGCCCAGAAGAAGAGAATAACCACAAGAAGCAGTAGAACATTGGCCACAAATGACAAGAGATTGTAGCCGGCTCGCTCGAACAGGATCCACGACGCTGTTGCAGACGTCAGCACCACGACTCCTCCACCCCATTGCCTCCACAGCAACACATCAGCAACTGTATCCACAATCGGAACCGAAATCAACAACTCCGGCGACATTTACAATGCAAAGAATCGCAAATCGCATCGTAAACAATTGAACTATAGAGCGATCGAAACCAAATCGGAATCGTAAACGTAAGGATATATATACGTGAATCGAAGTATCAAACAATGCATGGAAATCAAGGGGAGAGAGAGAGAGAGAGGGAGTACCGGCGCCGCCGCCGAGAGCTTGATGGACGGAGATGCGATGCGGAGGCATGGAATCTCCCATGGAGATTAGGGTTTCAGAGAAGAGAGAGAGAGAGAGATGGAGTACGAATTTGATGAGAGAAAGAAATATAAAAGTTTTTGATTAAATTTTGACCGGGCTGTTCTCTTCGTCTCCAAGCCAAAACTGCTCAACTGAGTCTCTTTCTGGGCAATTTAACTGCCCTCACAAATTTAATGATATAATAACTCTCTTTATACAACCGCTTTAAATTCTAAAAAAAAAAACGTATTTTTTCCTTTGCAAATACGTGTATAGCACCACATTGTATACATACGTGTATAACACCCCATTGTACACAGTGCATTTACGTGTTGATATAATAATATAGTTTAGGGTTAAACTTTGGATCTTGATATGAGGGTTGTATACCGTATGTAAGAGATGCAAGTATGGCAACTTTTGATGGAATTGCTAGCAAAATATAAACCCAGTTCACTAAAAGATTCAAATGTCCATATTTCTGATCCATGCAGATTTTACACAAGTCCATCTTTGGTTGCCAACAGTTGCCACTCTACACTCAGAAAAAATGATTACTTGTCTACTTTGCACTTGAGCCAATGCATCAAAACCTACCGTTTGGCTCAATCTTGTTCAGTCTGTAGCATCACCATCAGAGTTCTTGTCATCGTCGGAGGATTCCTCTTTCTGATTGGTCTCTTCGCCACCTGAACTTGTTTTCATTCTCTTCTCCTTCTTCTTCTGCTTCTTCTTTTGACGTTTCAAACGCTTCTTTGCGGTCCGCTCTTCGGCTGCTTTCAATCTTTCCTCCCGTCTCATATTGAACTCTGCCTCTTCTTTCCTTTTCTGATAGTCAACCTCCATCCTAGCAAGCCTGTCTTGCTCTCTTCGTCTCATTTGCCGATACTGTAGAGCAGAAATTAGGTGGTGAGCAATCATGTAATGATGTTAATGGGGCCAGTTTAAAGTGCAGAATGTCATAGAATTATACTTTCCACATTCAGAAAACAATATATGAGTAACACCTATCAGACCAATAGAATGATTTAACATCAAGCTTATAACCATATAGAAAGAGCAGTTTCAGATAGCACCAGACCTGGCTAGCTCTATTAAAACCATGAGAAATTTTGGCTTGAAGTAAATTTGGGAAATTCTTTCTTATACCAGAGTTTTAACTCAGGAAAACATTAAAAGAGAGTATATTATATTTTTTGTTATTGCATGGAACAGAAATTAAAAGTGGAAAAGTTCATTCAACCCTTATGCATATATAAACAAGATAGAAGTTTCAACAGTGTTGTTAAAATAAGGAATAAAACATAGGCTCTGATGTGCAGGACACTGAGAAATTATTCAGTAAGAGATGCAATTGTGCTAATTGAAGGAACAGAGCTATGTCTACAGAAATCCACAAGCAAAGGTGACTAAAATTGAAAACTCATGCTCCCCTACAGTCCACACACGTAAAACGAAACAACCACACATCAAACACCTTTTTTGGGCAGCATGTCCATATCTTCATTTGGTCAAACACACAAAACTTACTTCAGGTATACTTACCACGGTAATGTCCTAGCAGTCGTCCTTAGTTTAACTTTCAGAATAGTGGGAGAACTGCACTCAACTCACACACTTCAGGTATAGTAATCGCATAGATTACCTAGCAAGATACTCTAGTATAAATCATTGGAAGCTGCACCCAGCCTCACACATCACTGTGTCCTGAATCCTGAAAAGAAGCCACCTAATACCCTAATAACCTACAGGCCCCAAAGTTTCAATAGTGTTGTTAAAATCAAGAATAAGATATAGACTCCGATGCACAGGACACTGAGATTCATCTGTAAGAGATGCAATTGTGCTATTTGAAGGAACAGAGGTATGTCTACAGAAATCCACAAGAAAAGGATATTAAAATTGACAACTCATGCTCCCCAACAGTCCACGCACGTAAAATGGAGTGTTGACAGTAGCATAAATGCGGCTACTGGACCATCTGGGCCCGACCGACCGGCCCACGTGCAACCCACCAACACCTACTGCTGGTACAGCCCGTAAGTCTAAGCAGAACAGTTGGTAGAGGCGGTATTATGGCAGTATGAAAGAGGCCCAAAAGTGCCATATCAGCTGGGCATTGATCCCACATCGAAGACAGCCCAAAAAGTGGTCCTTTCAGGGGCTATAAAGGAACCGCTTGCACGTTCAGAAGAAGGTAATGTCATTTTGACTCACACTTATTATAATATCATATCCTTTACTGATTGACTAACTTAAGCTTCAGAGTGGAATAGTGTTACCGGACAGGTTTCTTAACTCGGGCAGTTCTAATACAGGCTTTGCAGGGAAGAGACGAAGTTGTCTACGGTTTCGATATAGAAACATGGAGCGACCACACTTCAAACCCTTTTGAGCAGCATGTCCAGATTTTCATTCCATGTCAGTGTTCAAACATACAATACTTACTTCAGGTATACTTATCGCATTAATGTCCTAAAAACTGTCCTTAGTTTAACTCAGAGACTAATGGGAGAACTGCACTCAGCTCACACACTTCAGGTGTAGATATTTAATTATTGACCTAGCCACTGTTAGTTTTCAGTACAAATCATAGGAAACTGCACAAAGCTCCTCAATCCTGGAACAAAGACACCCTATGACCTAATAACCTACCAGCCCCCAAGCCCGATCCAACTCCCTCTACCCACCAATGCACAGAATGAAAAACACTTGTATAGTTGTATGCCTAATTATTTGATTATTGATATTCTTGTCGAAACCTAGCTAAAAGAGCAATGCCGCTAACCATATGATAAAATTTTAATCTCATCTGTCTAAACTTAGTAACCAATATCAGCAGTAAAGCAAAGGAAATCAAAATTTAAGCACATTAATTCAGTGAATTCATAAATAAGCATTGATATTTTACTACAGTAAAAAAACGAATACCACAGTCATAAATTGAGATGGGGGATCTTCGACACCACATACCTGATGAAAGTCACCGGAGCCGGAACCGGCGGAACTACCGGAAGTGTTGCTGACGCGGACGGGGACGTTCTCGAGAATCCGCCGGAGCTTGATTTCGATATCCTCTTCCTCCTCCTTGAACACCGGCGGCTTGTACTCCACGATCTCAGTCGAAGCCGGCGGTGACGGAGCCCTTGGCGGTTGCATTAGCTTCCTCTCGCGCGGCGGCCGCGGCACCATCTGCAAGTCGCCGTCTCTGGGATTTGCGGACGCCATTAGAAACCCTAATTTCTTGAATCGTTTGCAATTCGAACTCTCGTCTCTAACTCTGGCTTGGATTGTGATGCCGAAATGTTGAGTTTGGTTTGGGAATTGAGTGAGTGGGTTTTGGTTTGGGGTTTAAATTAGCGCCATGGGGAAATTCGAAGGGAGAGAAGGTTTTGGCTGCGGATATTGAAAACTGTCGCGAAGAAAAATATATACGTTTGGGTAATCTGGGTATTCAGGCCCAAATATGTTTTCTGGATTCCAAATTCGTGGTTTACACCGTAAGGTAAAACGTTCAGAGTATCTTCAGTACACGACGTAACTATACTTTATATGTTATTAGACAATAAAATACACACACATATAATAGTTCCTGACTTCCCGCGTATAAATTATTTTGAATGATTAAAATTGCAGCGTTCATGTGTACATGGTTTGCACAAAAGATTTTTAGTAGGACAACATTGTGTCTATTTGAAATATGCTTACGTATTACTTACTTTCTTTATATTCAACATATGCATCTCGAAAAGGAAATACGAAACCAAAAAGTGCCTCTATGATTTGAAAAATGGTTCTAGTGTATGTCGTGTTCTTGATAGTTAAAAAGTATTTTTAGAAGTAATCTCAAATAAAACTATCGAAACTTACTCACAATTAAGTTTCAAATTTCCATTCATAATAACTCGTGTTAAATTTAATGTCATGACAAAAGATCGGTACACCCATTTCCTCAAATCCATGTGTGAAATGTGTAATTTCCCTACTATTAAGCGTGGGTGGATTGTACTGTTCAGGGTTAGACATTGTTCACAGTACAGTGTGAGGACGTTTTTACCCTGATATTTGGCTGGGTTTGGAGAGGGGAATGAGGGTTAGAGCGGTCATTGGAGAGCTGTAGCTGTTCTTTCTCCTTTTTCTGCTTCTTCGTGTGGTAGTCATTAGAGGTCACAGCGGAGGAACACAGAGAAAGGAGGACGGTATTAGAAGGTGTTTCCAAACTCAAACGGCAGTCTGCTCAGGGTTCCAAACTCAACGGTGGCAACTAAACACGGGGTGCAGTGACGATTGATGGCTATGAGATTGAAGAGGACGGTGAGGTGGTTTGAAGAAGGATGAGTCTGCCGCCGTTGTCAAGGCGAGTCCAACGCATGCAATCCCACCTCCATCTTCATCTCATCCTTATCTTCATTCCTAGCTTAATTCACTTTCCTCAAAACCCAGTTCAATTTATATTCCAATTTCAGAGAACATGAGCCAGTAAAAACGAATGCTAATTCATGTAACGATGATGGGATATCCGCAGTTTGTTATACTATGGCATCATATTCCATTAACATATGTATCTACAAAATTGGAAATATTAATAGCACAAATCAGTATAAGCAAGTGTCATCTGCTTATACACTGCAGTCATGCTAATGCGTTGATCGTGTTCGATAAGGATATTGAGGTGGTGGAGCGGGAAATCAAAGCCGAACAATCCATCTCTCTTCCTCAGAGCCTGAACTTACTTTTACCATTAGCATATCTATGTTGATCAAGAACCCACTAGCGGAAAGAGAAGTATCTAGGCTGAGATGAGTATGGGTAAGTTTTTGTTATTTCATCATTTGTTATTATTTTGTTCTGATTGATCTTTATTCTAATTATATATATGGCTCTTTGTCGATGATAGTTGGGGCCTCAAGAGGAGTAATTGTTAAGTGTGGTGTCAACATTTGAATCTGAAGGATGAGCCAGTTGGGAAATTGGTGAGAGAAGCTTAAAGATTAACATTCGATGAGGGACTAAAGTCTCATTATTAGTTGTACCTAATTGGAGCCATATGACCTTTTGTATAAACATAAGTTTGATTACGAGCCATAAATTGATTCTGTTTAAAAATTATATTGATTGATAGATTTTGAGAGAGTTGTGCAAATTTAAATTCATTCGCATGGTATTAGTTTTTTTTGTAACATGGCATTCTCTACGGTTGTTCAACTTCAAGATTTTCAACCAGCTTTCATTTGACCTTAGTGTTTGTAGTCCGGTCAATTTCGTTTATAATAGAAGATCATGTTGAGAATGTCTCAACAATGCTCACTATGACAAACCTCCTGCCTTCAAAAAATCTATTGCTTCTGTGACATGCCTCAATTTTTAACAGGCAAGATACCGACTTATGTCATTTTGTAGAATAGGGGAAGTGGAATATGTGATTTTATAGTTATAGCTGCATCTTGATGCATATGTATCTTTTATACATAGATTTCTCAATCATTCGCATGTGAATGTAATAAATACCTTAGTGTAGAATCTAATCTAAATTACCTTTAACTAATAGTCATGGTGGTTAATCATACTTATATAATGTTATTTAGTGAAAGACTAATTTTTGATATGTAGATAAAATAAAAGTATTCAACCAATCATAAACAGAAATAATGTATTTGGCATATTTTTGCAGAACTTATTATTCCCTATCTTGATCCGAACCAATAATGGTAGTATAGGGTTTGAGCTCTCATATGTGCCCTCATTCCTGTAAATATGGATGCATGAAACAAACTAACCTCCATTTTGCACTGATAGGTTGACTGGAATGGTGCTAGATGCCATACTAATTACAAGGTGAATTGGTGTGCTATGAGTTTTTCAAATTTAGAAGGTTATGTTCTGTTTTGATATATTGCAACCTGGGATCAGTAGGTGATTAATCTCCAGGTAAGCTGTCTGTTTTGTTAAATGTTTTAAATTTTAGTACATGAATGAATTAGAATTAGTGTCATATAACATATAGTGGCTGCATGAAGCTATACATATGGATGTCGTGTATGTGTGATTTTGGTATTCAAAATGAAAACTCATGTGGCTAATTTGTCAATCAGAACTAGCTGGTTAGGTAGTTTTTTTTTATGAATAGCTGGTTAGGTAGTTGATTATTGCTGGTTGTAAGTAGATAGACTGGTGTGTGAGTATAGGATTCAAAGCAATATCTCAACAATAAGATTGTCGTACAATTCTTTATCATAATTCATATGACCGATATTTCCCTTATCAATAGAATATGCAAAATTAAAGTCCTTGAAACATCATACATGATTTGTGCCCTGGTTAGAAAGTAAATAATGAAGTAACAAAACCAATAATGGTAATTGGTGAACTAGAGGATGGACTTTCTGATCTTATGAAATAGTGTGGTTTCCCATATGATGACAGTATATTATGATTTGAACAACCGCAATCCACAATCAATACTCTTTAATATCTTTAAAATGTATGTCAACACTAAATATTTCATGACTTGCATGGCCGGACTATTAAAATTTGTTGCACGTACTTATGGTTCTTCCCCGTTCATATTACCTATCACATTCAATCGCCAACAATAATTTTCTTATGGTCAGCAACATGACACGCAAAGATAACAACAGAAATAAATTCACCAAATGCAATGGTTATTTGCAATCATGAACATGTTGAAGCAATGAAGCAACTCTCTAGGACCTAGATAATTTATTAGGTAATGCTATCCTCAATTACTGAGACCTCACATATGCAAATCACGTTTCACTTGTCTTATTAACGATTACTCTAGCAAGATGGCATGGTCCAGAAATGTTTGTCGTTCTCTTAACGTTGGGTGCATATACTCCCAAATTCCAATCCCTCTTAATAACAAAACTCTAATATGATTCAAATTATAGGTACGAATACTAGGGCCTTCTCGTTTTTTTTGTATGGCATACAATGAAGGAAATTGAAAACACGATCAGAATTTTGTTATTTTCACACATTCCATATCTCACTCGGCCACCCTTGCTGGAAATGAACCCATCATATAACAAAACAATTCTACTACGTATCTCAAACCTCAAATTCAAAGAAATTAAGTGTAGCATACTAAACATGCGACTCAAATACTGAAAAACAAAATACCATCGATCACATAATAAGTCAAACTTGACCACGATTTCATGCTGTGATGAACTCCACAGGTTCAATCTTTGCAGGAGAAAGAGCAGGGTCAGCTACAATAGCAAGAAGATTCTCATCTTCACCATTCACATATGCATTCAAAAAAGCCACAACAATTCCGCCAACCGACTTCCTCATTAGATCCTTCGAACCACTTCCATTTTTGCAGGTGCATCCCGACAGGGCTCCAACCACACCGGGTAGATCATCGTCCAACATGTCCAAGTGACCATAGTCTTTGGCCACAAAATGTGCACATGGGAGTTTGCTCTCGTTGAAGAACTCCTTGTGGTTTACACCATCAGGAGCACAAGGTTGCGACAAGCAACCGTTCTTCTTTTCCGGTCCAAGGCCAGTGCCAATTACCGCTACAGGAATGTTCAGGTTGAAAGAGCGAGGGACATAGGTGAGGATGTGGGGGTTAGTTCTGCAATATTGGTTAGCACCCGCGACAGGGTCAATCCCAATCAGCACTGAAAATTTGAGGGACAAAGATTCTTTGGCATGTCCAAGTGCTAGTGCAAATGCTGCTTTGCCGCCTCTGCTATGGCCTGATAGAGCAACTTTGGTCAAGTCTGCAACAACATTTTCAGGCAACAGAGATTGAAGGCCTTGTGGTAACCAGTTTACCACTTTTGCAGCTGATTCAATTTCTTCAGGTCCAGTTGGAGGCACCAAGCTGTACAACTAAATATCCAATTCGCATTTAGTTCAAAAGTTTAGCCATGTGACATTATAATGGTGATGATTTTCATACTTTCAATTTGTCAACTTGCACTCAATCCATACAACTGATACAAGTTAGTGTTTTGAAAAATAAAATTATATATACAACGTTACTAACTGGGATGACGATAGTGTAGAACAATTGTTCTGTTATAACATTGACTCAGAGACTGTCAGACTGATGCATATGCATGATAGCGTCCATACCTGAGGTCCGACAACTATGAATCCATGAGAAGCTATGTGTTGGAATATTCCTTTGTAGAAGTAATTGCGGAGGTAGAAGCCATGAAGAAGCAAGAGTACTGGATAAGTGCCGTTTACAGTTGGTGTTGCAATTAACAAAGGCTTTGGAGGCGCTGAGGAATCGAAACAGGAAGAGAATGGTGTTTCCTCTGTAATGAATTCCAAAGGCAGCTTTCCTTCATCAAAAACAGATGCCATTGGGGCTCAATATGCGACTATGCAAGTAGTACTATGCATTTATTTGAAATGTTGGCTATGGTCAATTCATTCTTTTTCAATGTTTAGTACTGAAGCTTAGACCACAAGCATGGAAATTGCACTCTAGCAAAGGTCTAGATCAAGAAAAGCGTATATTACTACAATAATTCTTCTCATATTGGGTGAGAGGCTGAGATTATTTGACGTATCTTAGATGATCAGATCAATATGTGAATTAAATTATAGGATAAACACAAAAATAGAACCAAGACGCTACCCACGCACCCAATATAAATACATGATATCTCAATATATTAAAACAATTTGTCATACGCCAAACACATGTTGTATATACTACATTTATTAAATTAATTATATTTAAATAGTGGGTAAAAAAATAAAATTAAAATAATAAAATCACTTTCTCCTGCAAATTCTCCAAAAAAAAACATGAATATAAGATTATACAGTGCACGTTCAAACAACAACAAAAGAAGTTGGTTATGAGCGTAAAACAGTAAGCATGTTCATTTGCATGTGTCTTGGCACATATGATTTTTAATGTACTGTACCAAGTAATCGAGAAAAAAAAACAAAGAGAGAGAGAGAGAGAGACGGTACAGATGATACACTGGTGTATTACTGTAGCAAGATGAGGACATCCGGATTAGTTAGTTACAAACTTGGTTGAATCCACAATTTTCCGTTCATGAAATAGAGAGGGTTTTCTTTTTCCTAAACCATGACCGTAAGACTCGCCAAAGTGTTTCTTGACTTTTCTATCTTCCATAGGGCTGGGCATGGGTTGGGACATGCCGGGATTCACCTGATCCCGATCCTGGAGATTTAAAAAAGGGACGAGATTAGGTTTTTTGAAAAGTGATCCCGACATGCCCGTATCTCGTTTAGGACTGGGCCGGGACCGAGACCAAGACGAGACTATCCATCGATTTAAGCAATAATTTCATAACTGAACTTTTGCAATTCAAAAGCAGATGTTCACAACATAGTGAAGTCACGTATTGAATTACATAGCAAAATCACATAACAAATTAAGCAAAATCACATACTGAATTGCAACAATTAGCATAGCAGTTCACTCTAACTCAACAACAACTTAATGGCTTAATACATTAGCTCCAGGTAACACAAATGATCTAATCAACAACATGCACCACATCCTTGGCCTTCCCCTTCGAGTTTAGGAATACTTGACAACTTGCGACAGTGCTCCCAAACAAAGCCACTACGTTTAATCAAAGTATTGACTACATCAGAATCACTTGGAGCTGCTGAAGGATTTTGCTGGGTCGAAGGAGTTTGTTGGGTTGAAGGAGCTTCTTGCACTGCCTCGTTTGAAGTTTCTACAAGTTCAATTTAAAGGGGCTTAGAGGGCTGAGAAGGTAATGTCGTTTCAAGGCCTAAAGCTTCTTCATTTCGTCGAACAACAAGCTTCTTCCCTCTAGCCATCGATTGAAAGAGGATGGAGAAATTGGGGAAAGATAGGTTAGAGAGAGGGAGCAGATAAAGGGAAAGAGAGGATATAATTATTTGATGATATATACTTTGGTCTTTGGGTATTGCGGCCACTCCAATCCCCTCTAAACTCTATTGCTTTTTGATGATATCAACGACATAGATTAAGTCAAGATGTATATATAATATAATTAGTTTAATTTTATTATATATACATCAATCTCGTCTTATTTGGTTGATCTTGATTCCATCCCGTTGTTTTAAAACGGGATCGGGACGGGATGAGATATGCATTTTTCAAACATCAATCTCGTCTCATCCCTGTAAATTTAGGGATGGGATCAGGACATATTAAAAATACCCATGTCCATTACTGCTCCTTCATCTAGAGATTGACTTCGAATCTCCTTCACTACTAGCTATTAGAGCAATGGGCACAGACTCATTGGGGACGAAGTTGATTTCCGTACCCATATTAGGGGTGGCACTTAAGACCGAAAAACTGAAAACCGAACCGAAAAAATCGGACCGAAACTGAAAAAAAAAACCGAACCGAATACAAGAAAAACCGAACCGAACCGAATTAATCGGTTTGGTTTTTGGTTTGGGCACATAAGAAACCGAACCGAAAAACCGAACTATTCATAAAATAATGTCATTTTACGTTTATCTTACAGAATATTTGATTTGATTAATGTGATTTTAGGTTTATATTATATATAATTATATGTTTCTCTTTTGTAGTGTTATATATGTATATATAATCATCTATGTTTATATGTATGCACATATATGTATGTTTTAAATAAGTTTGCTAAGACATTATGGAGATGATCTTGAATAACATACTTAAATATTGAATCGCTTATGGTGAAAAAATTTGACAGAAAAGTGTGCCAAAATTGGAACTTCACTCTGTAATTTCAGAGTGAAGCTTCACTCTGGATAGAGACTGTATATATATATATATATATACACAAGCGGATGTGTAATTACTAAATCGGCCTTAATATGAAACAACTATATGAAGGAAACTTCTCGGGATCGATCGACACCAGTCGATATGATTGATATATATAGTGATCTTATAAAAATTTCATCTAATTTAGACCTCGTTTAACCGTCAGAATTTCCGGTAAACCGAAAACAATACTAATATGTCATCAGGGAAGACCCATTATCAAAATACGAACACCAAAAATCGTTTGCATATCTGAAATCACCTAATTTTTGTCACCAATTGTGTGCGGTCGCACCAAAGAGACCTATTTGGCAAAGCCCCGGTCAATGAGGATTATAATATGTCAAAACGCCTCTTTTTTAGTTGACCGTTGGTACAAACGGTCAAACCATGTCCAAAACGGACGAAATTTTTACGGGGTACCTAAATATATATACAGATCACATCTGTTGGTGTCGATCGACCATATTTTGAACTAGAGTTGGCGATCGCCTAAGTGTCAACTAATGTATCATAACCTTTATATTAGGTTTAAAATAAAACTATCGCATTATGAAAAGGCTATATGAAGGAAACTTCTCGGGATTGATCAACACCAGCCGATATAATCGGTATATATATTTAGTGACCCTATAAAAATTTCATCCAATTCGGATCTTGTTTGACCGTCGAAATTTTCGGTCAATCGAAAATACCACTAATATGCCCTAAGGAATGACCTATTACAAATATGCGAATTTCGAAAGCCATTTGCATATCTGAAATCACCTAATTTTTGTTACCTATCGTGCGTGGTAGCAACGAGGAAACTCATTTTGCAAAGCCCCGGTTAGTGGGGTTTTATTATGTGAAAACACCTGTTTTTTGGTTGACC
Organism: Argentina anserina; assembly: GCF_933775445.1. NCBI lineage: Eukaryota > Viridiplantae > Streptophyta > Magnoliopsida > Rosales > Rosaceae > Argentina > Argentina anserina. The sequence goes on along the minus strand of NC_065873.1, from coordinate 2,994,744 downwards.
GTTGGTACGGACGGTCAAACCATGGTCAAACCATATTCAAAACGGACGAAATTTTTACGGGTTCCCTAAATATATATACCGATCACATATGACCAGTATATATATTTAGTGATCATTTTAAAATTTCATCCAATTCGGATCTCGTTTGACCGTCGGAATTTTCGGTAAACCAAAAACAAAACTAATATACCTTAAGGGAGGACCTATTACCAAGATGCGAATGAGAAAAGTTGTTTACATATTTGAAATCACATAATTTTTGTCATCGATCGTGCGTGGTCGAAAAAAAGAAACTCATTTGGTAAAGCCCTGGTCAATGAGGTTTAATTATGTGAAAACGCCTCTTATTTGGTTAATCGTTGGTACGGACGGTCAAACCATGTTCAAAATGGATGAAATTTGTACATGGTGTCTTCGAACCACTAAAGGTTATGCTCTTATAAATCTTAGATTGAGATTAGTTTGAGTGATATTTTTGTGAGTTCTGGCTACCAAAAGACCACAAATAAGTTCGCCGTCATTTGTTTAGTTTCTAATTCTTTATTTTTTTCTTAATTTGCAGTACTTGCCTGAGACTCTACCTCTCACTTTTGCCAAAGGTGTTCAAATGCTAAAGGTCTCTTTCTCTCTTTCTGCGATTTCTTTTCATTTTTATATTGTGACCAGCTTACATTGGAAAACATGGTAGTAGACTTCTATAAAAATGCCTTATTGGAGACAAAATTATGTAGGTATATTTAGTCCTTAGAATTTGATGATAGAGGACATCATCTTGATAGTTCTTCATTGGTGGCTATATTGTGACTGTTATTTGGATGGTTGTAGACTTAGTGGTCATGGTTAAACTTACATTACCTTGCTTTCAGTTATTGAATTTATTATTACTTAAAAATGTATGATTTTAAGTTTGACCTGTTTGTGTAGGGATGTTGGTGTTGAAGTTAATCATATGGATGACTTAAATACTGAAACAGAGAGGAAACTGGGCCAAGTAGTCTGGAAAAGTAATTTTAACTTTGATGATTTGTTTCCTGTAAAAATATATTGTTATAGTTACTATTACTAAACTTGATTTTACTTGATATCCCAGATTAGACCGAATTCTAGCTAATGAGGCTTGGAGAGATTTGTTTCCAGCGGCTAAGGTGACTTATCATAAACATAGTAACTACTCATCTGTAATAGAAATTTCTTTGCCAAAGGTATTTCCTAGAAAAGAGTTTGCTTTGTCACAGCTATTAGTCACATGAAAATACTAGATAAAACAGTTCAGAGAGAAACATCAGAATTTATCGAATAAATTTTATTATACTATTAAATAAAATATTAAAATAACAACGTATGATCAATCGTAATTATAATTCTCAAAAATAAAAATTACTTCACACTTGAAGAACACGGTCAAGTGTATTACAAAGCCACAGAGGTCTTTGTTGCCACAAAGGACGATAACGCCACAGAGGTCGTTGAAGCCACGAAAGACTTGAAGCCATGAAGGTCTTCAATGGAGCCACGAAGCTCTCTTGCCACTAAAGACTGATCTAGAGTATCTCTTGGACTATGCTAGATCTCACACAATGAAAAACTATTTTTTCTTTTCTTCTCTCTGCATGCATGTGGCGCCCTTACCCTAGCACCTTGACTCCCTTAAATAAGCCGTGCTTCCTTTCATCTCTAGATTAGGATAACAGCTAACACACTAAAATCTTTCTAAACCTAAATTATTTAGAAAAGGAATTACATATATTTGAATACAAACCGTATAGTAAATAAGGAATAGAACTACTCAACTATATCCCTTTAGGCACGGGCCATAAACTCCCTTTCTATAACAACTCCTAATCAAAACTAATCACCCTTTATCACTTAATAAAATCTTTCCATTTTGGCCAATCTACTCTCTTTTGACATTCTGTCACAGAACAAGGTTTGATATTGTCGTGCTCAATTATTTCATGAGCTATGGAATAAGCGAATACATCATCAACACTTGTAGTTGATACTTCTATTAGCTCATTTCCATTCTCGAAATTTATTGAGATTTTTATGTTCCCTGAAAGCAACATATCTAGAGTGTCTTCTGAGATATTCAAGTCTTGGACATAGTTACAATCAGAGATAATCTCGTGAGAATAATTTTCTACGTCAATAATAATCGGATCCGTAGATTTTTTGTGTCATACTCATTCGGTGTTTCCTAGGCCAAGTATCCACCGGACCGCGTGGCCTCCCTTTCCTCTTGGGAGCCGTGGCCGCCACCTCTCCACTACGGTCTGCAGCGCCGATGGCGCCACCCCCTAAGGTGGTGTCATTCCTCACTTTAGGACCTTCTAATCTAGCATATACATTAGCAGTTGGTATATGTGATCTTGTCACCTTAGTGATATCCGCGAATGAATCCGGCATTGTATTAGCTACATTTTGTAGATCGAGGATTTGCTTTACTTCATTTTTACAAAGTGATGTACGAGGATCATAATGAGACAAAGTGGGGACAACCCACTAGTCGTTCCACTTGAACATCCTTATTCTTATCTCCCTCTAACGATGGGAATGATGTCTAATCAAAGTGACAATCTGTAAAACGTGTGGTAAAAAGATCACATGTCATAGGTTCTAACTAACAGATGATCATTGGTGATTCATAACCAACATAAATACCTAATCGTCTATGTAGACCCATTTTGATAATGCGCTATAGAGGTGCAATTGGCACATATACTGCACAACCGAAAGTTCTAAGGTGCGAGATGTCAGGCTCATGACTAGTGACCAACTGTACACACTAAAGTGTTGATTAGCAATAGGTCGGAAATGAATAAGTAATGATGTATATTGAAGTCTCACGCAAAAATAGGGAGATTGGTGTGCTTCACCAATGCTCGTGCTCCATATTGAAGTCTCTTAATAGTAGCTCCTGGGAGACCATTTTGAGTATGCACATGGGGAACAGAATGTTCTACTTCAATTTTGATTAACATGCAATAATCTTCAAAAGTCTTTGACGTAAACTCTCCCACATTATCTAACCTTATAAACTTAATAGGATGATCCGAATGGTGAGTCCATAACTCAATAATCTGTGTGAGAAGTTTAGCAAAAGAAGCGTTTCTTATAGACAAAAGAGCGATATGTGTCCAACATGTCGATGCATCCACCAATACTATAAAATATCGAAATAGTCTGCATTCTGGATGGATAGGTTCACAAATATCACCTTGGATACGATGTAAGAATGAAATATTAGCTTTACTATCTCTAGCATATGAGGGTCTCGCTCCCAGTTTAGCTAAAGAACATGCCTTGCAGAACGAGAGATGAGCATTGGAAATAACCAATGAATTAACATGGGAAGATGGTAACGTCGCATTGCTCTCAACCGACAGCTTGGTGGCCTCCATAACGTTGGAGTCGTGCCAAGGTGATCGAGACGTCACTTTTGGTGCGTCGCCTTTCTCAACAACGAGCTCATCCCTTTATGGCGACCCTTGATGGTGATGTGCTTTCCCATTTTTTCATCTTTCCTCGAAAGAAAGGATGTTTGTGTGAGGTTCAAAGTATAAGGATCTTCATATCTCGTCTTGGATGACCGAGGCGGTCATACCATAACTTATATAGGTCGGAATCTATACTTTAGAAGTAGTAACGATATGGGATTCTCTATATGTAAAGTAGGGAGATATAACCCATTATCAAGACCTGACATTATCTCTAAGATGCGAGTACGCCCACTTTGTAGAGGTAATTAGTAGAAATTATTTTCCATTCTCAACATAAATATTCAAGTGAAAACCGTTGGCATGAACGTCCTTAAAAATTAACAAGGTTCGGGGGGCCGCAAGAGCATAAAGAGCGTCCTCAATGGTAAGCACAGTACCATTCGGCAAAATAAGTGAGCATGGCCTCATCCTTTGACGATTGGCCAAGATCCCATGAGAGTTGACAACATTGACATCGCCGGGACCAAACTCAAGAAAATTTGGCGATTCTTCAAAATTGAGTGAGTAGTCGCGCAATCGGCAAGGCACTTAATTTCTCCACAATCCATACCTACAAAAGAAAAGTAGATACATTAGAGAGTATGTTCGATATATCGAAACATAATTAAAGATTTGAACATTTAGTGAAATCTTTTGAGTGCAAGTGTAGGAAGTAAGCACATATATGCATCAATGTTGTACAGCAATGCTTCATGGAAGCAAAAATAGCGAGATGACCTCCATGAGGTCGGCACACAAGCTCGGCAACCCCTAGATGATGAGTTTATGTAAATCAAAGTCAAAAGACTATGATTCAATCCATCAAAAAGAGACAAAGCATGTGAGAAGAAACAAAAAATTGAAACCATTCAGTAACTCCAAACCAAAGGACTTTCTAAGAAGCGGGGGGTCGGTAGTGCGAGGCACACATAAAACCACTAGACTAGGTCTAGACCCCTTAATTTCTCCCTAACATAAACATCACATATAGTTTGGATGAGCCTAATAATGAATCAACGTATGATAAATTCCGCCAAAAGACATTGAATCAAATTTTAAATGAATAGAATGAGTAAAGCATGAAGTTGAGCCTTCACCATGAAGGTCGGCACGAGTAGCTGCACCTCCCCCTGAGGCCGGCAGAGACACGGCGGCACGGTGACATGCCTCACTGAGGCCATCGGCGTTGTCGTCCACTCCAAAAGGACGGCGACAAAGTTTGTGTTGTTTAAGATAAGTTCCAAACAATCATATGTAGTCAAAGACTTAATGATAATGCCAAAATATTGAACCAATAAGTTTCCATAATAAGGAAATAAGTGTCGAATGGTATAGGAGAAAAAACAGACTTTGAAATTTTATTAATTCCGCCAAGATTACATCAAGGTTTGTTTGACCTAAAAATATAATGACCCAGTCAAAATAAAAGCAAAGGGTCACGTATGCCGTTACAAAATATAAAGGAAATAATGGGATCTTAGACTATGACGTCGAAATCTGGAGCGTCCATGTCTTATATAACTCTTTGTTTGTTTGAAAAGTCTGCAATTTTGAGATTAGCGTTATGAGCTTCAATCCCAATTCCATACGTATGATTAGTCTCTTGAGACAATGAATCATTGTACCTCTTGCACACATTAACCACATGTCTACTAGCATCACAAGCCTTAGCCCACTCTTCTATCGAACCACAGCCAAAACATTGAGTAGAATCTGTCCTTTGTCGTTTGGCCGGGGTATTTTGATTTTGTGGAGGCCGACTACTACTGTCGGCGGCGCCTCCTTGGAGTGTCCACACATTATCACGGCCCCGAGGAGCCTTGCCGTGCCCCTACCACCGCCACCCCTCTGGGAGCTATTCCCACGGAGTTGTCGTGCATTATGTGTCTTCACTTTGCCTTTGTGATGCTTACCAGGTGTTGCGTTGTATTGAGATTCACAAATCTTCTTTGTACCAACCGGCCTGGCATTATTGTTTTGAAATATCTCATCATGCCGCTCTACAGTCTGAAGAAGCACTATGAACGCGTTGAATTTCAAATAATTCTTCTTACTATGCTCGAGCCGATATTGATTAACGAGAATCCTGGCTGCAGTAGGGAAAGTATATAGTGTTTTATGTATCATGTCATCATCAGTTTTGGTGACTCTGCAGAAATGTAATCTCAAATATAGATTAAGCATGTCATGATTGAAGTCGTTGACTGTCTTATAGTCAAGCAAGCGTATCTCCTCCCATTAGGAGAGCAACTTTGGAAGCAGAATTTGATGAACGTTCCCATAACGTTCATGCAGAGTGTCCCATAAATCTTTGGGATCAGTTTTATCGACATATTACCAACGCATAGCTAGGTCGATATGGCATCTCAAAAACATGAGAGTCTGAGAGTTCAATTTGGCACTAGGTGCATCTTCATGAATTTCAAGTTCAATGGTGGATAACAAATCCTTGTCGATGAATGTCTGCTTGATATCTGAAACCCAACGGTGGTACTTCTTACCCTGGGAGTCTAAGATGCCAAATTTAGGACGAATTGGTTGATCACTCATATTTGGAGAGTAGGATGAAATTTCCTTTGAATAGGTCGAGAAACCTCTAATGTCACGGTTGAAGCCAAAGCGTGTGATTCCAAATCACAAGAAGTTTGTCCTTTAATAACGACTTTGCCACGTACTGCCAAATACGCTATATGTCGGCGACTTTACCACGTGATTCCAAATCACGATAGGTCAACCTTGCCCAAAATATCACGTTCTAAGAAATGTGATATATAAAACAAGAGAATGAACAAAGTCCTAGAAAACCCCACCCGAAGCAAAAACCCTAAATCTTCAAACATCAATTCTGGATCTTCAAGTTTTGAATCTTTAATCTTCGACTCTTTAAAAAAAATCTTATCAAAAACAACCTAGAGGGCCTAAAGCAACTCAAGCTATTGTGCAAAAGTGATTGATAATGTGTTGTATGAGAAAGTAATATGACAATAGAGAGCTAATTGAGATGTGTACTATTCATTGATATGTATCTCTATTTATAGTGAATTACAAAACTAAAAACATAACAATGTATGATTCATATCCCTAGATGTAATAATAAACCTATTACTAAACGGAATGTTAATTCTTTATCCTATATAGAATAGATCAAGTCACACGATTATCCTAAAACACTTTACAGATATGTTTAAAACTGCAGGGTTTACACCTAATACCCAATGGTGACAATGATGGCCTTCAAATTTGCTACTTCAGGGTTGTAATTTACAAAAATTAATGACCTCCCCTATGTATGCGTAGTGTGGACGGAATAGTTCATGAACTGCAGGTAAAGTACGGCGTGTACGAATGATTTGACTAGAACTCGAGGCAAAGAAAACATGCAACTTGCATAGGAAGACATGGCCGGCTAGCTTGAACACGATCGATCATAACTTTTTCTTCTTCATTTTTTTGTTTGCTTACAAAACTTAATCGCCTTACATACATGAAAGCACAGTGTGAACGATCAAAAAATAAGCTCTCAATAAGTGTACCCATCTTCCTCTATGACCAAAAGAAAGAGAATATTGCTCAGAATTTGCAGGCCTTTCCTATTGGCTTTGGATCTAGTTGAGCCTAAACAATGCAGCAGATTTAACCTTTCCTTCTTCTCGCATATCAATGGAATATAGCAGATAAATTAACAAGCCTAGCTACGCCAAACTCGATCATTTTTCCCTTTAATAGGTTCAACGAACTGTACTCGATTAAACCCAGGCCAAGGGCAAGCTTTAGCTGCCCTTTTCTTGATCACAACAGTGAATAATTAGTTGGGGGGAGCAGCAAAAAGACACTACCCTCTATTATTAAACAGTTAAGGAAAGCTCCCCGACTCTTCCTAACCCTCGTGCCAATCGATTTTTAAGTGTGGGAAAAAAAAACCCTAGGAATATAATAAGGCTCACTGCATGGCCATAATCCAATAATGGGAATATAAAAAGAACAGCAGAGAACTAACATGTTTCTGCTGTGTCCTTTCAAAACTGCTTCAACGGTCATCGAAACGCTGTCGTGTGATCATTTAAAAAGAAATGGAAAATTTGGAATTTTTTGGGGAGGAAGAAAGAAATACCAGATATGTATGGTGTGGCATGGTGGTGGATATAGATGATGAATGCGATCATGTGCAGTGCCTGGGAAAAGCAGCGTTTTATTGTTGATGATGCACTCTACCTCAGACGAAACATCCTCGAATGTCCATAATCGCATGTCCTGGTTCTTGATGTGATCGAAATCGGAAGTAAACATTCGCATCTACGTGTTTATCTTGATGAGCTTTTTATCCCCTTTGAATCTTCGCCTTGTTTGATTAATTTAAAAGTTGAGAACACTAGATATCTTCTAACACCCCGTGGCTATTAATGGTTTGACACATTTGACAATTATTTGTACTTGTTTAATTGGTTCACGAAGATGATAGTAGTTAATATTTGATTTTTGAAAATAGAGAAGAAATGAAACGATTGTTTAAACTAAACAAAAAATGACTAGGTCGGAATCGCAAACTTGTTCAATAAACTTGCGGAAACACAACTATGTACAAGACCCTATTATTTACCACTAGCATCTTAACACACGGTTTGTGTCCATTTGCATTTTTTCAATTGTTGCATCTATACTATTAATAATCCAAACATGTTTTGTTAATTACAACGCATGTGAGACTACGTTAACAACCCTAGACTATAGGTTAATTTTAAATAATTTTCAATAATCAAGAGACAATCTGGTAAATACAAAAATAAGATGATAAATAAAATAAAAATCTATTTTTCAAATCATCAACTACCTTATCACCAGTAACCATCCCACGACCTAGATAACATCACATGAATGATTTATCTCACAAAATTCATTTTCTAATAACTGTCTCTCCCACTATCTATACATAATCTTTTTATTTTTTTTCCGATCTTAAATTTTATTTCAACACATGCAGAGCATTTGTGAGATGCTAGTATTTAATTATTCATTGATTAAATTTTTAACAAAAGAAAATGTCTTTTTTCCTAACTTTTCACGGATTGTAACTGCAATTGCAGTTGGAAACTTAGAATGCAGCTCACATGTTCTTTCTTTTGTTTATTCACTTTTTATTTTTTATGTTTTACAATAATAACCATTATTGATCTATTTTATTTTACTTATAAATTTATCTTATATGGGAAATATCAGAAATTTGAAATATTGTTAAACATGTTGACACCAAATGAGCGTTTCTAATTATAGTAGTGGAGATTAAACGTATGTATATAAACTAATAGTCCTCAAAAGAGCTCAATTGTTCAAATACAAGCCTCACCATCCAGATGTTGTGGACAAGACTTTGGTGTTAGAGCATTTTGTAAACTGAAAAATGCCTAACATAGAGAGTATATGAATAATTGTAGAACCAAGCCTGGCCGTAACATTTCTGTTGGGTATCTGAATTTTCATGATTAAAGAGAAATGTTTTTTTTGTATTTGAATAGTATGTCCTCCCTACAAAATTTTAATCATTACCGTGCCATAAAGGTTTTTTTTGTTCAAGTAAATAACTTAAATACTACAACACGTCTGTGCGTGATTTGAACTCACTATGTCGCTAGCCAAATGGTGTTCGACCGTACCACAAAATTTTAGAACACATTTTAAGTCTAATGAATATTCAATAATATTGACCATGAATATGACATCTTATCTTGCCAAAACTATTCACAGCGGTTAAATCCAATGAGTTTGACATGTGTTGACTGAATATAAATTTTAGCACATTCAATATTTGGTTACTTAGTCAAGAGTCTTAATTAGTAGGAAAATTATTCAATGCACCAAGGTTCAAGTGAACAACCGGCATCTATAAATACTTCTTTTGAAAAAAAAAATATACTTAACTAATTGTTCATTTTAATTTTGTACAATTGCACCTCGGTGCTCTGAATAGTGGGTGCAAGTGGACCTTGGTGCCGTCAAACACCAAAATTAGAAGAAAGTACAATTACTACCCCATCGAAAAAAAAGAGAGAAATATTTAGCATCCACCCTGGTTTATTTTGAAGTTTTGATAGACAATGAATTCACTTTTAGGTTCTTTCTTACCATATAGAGTGTTTTTATTTGTTTTAATACTAAACAGTGTTAACATTGATGTTAGTGCTATTAGAATTTTAGATTAAATGAATGACTGAGTTTGTATTATGAGTGTTGGTGCAAGTAGACCTTGGTGCCTTGAGTAAGTTTCAAGCACTGATTGCATTACTTTAGGTTCATCACTAATGTTGATTGAGTTAAATGATTTATGCCTTTTAGATTTTTTTAGATTATATATACACGTGACTAATGGTAATTTAGTCGTAGTTTCTCATTTGAGTTTGTAAACTTGGTTCCGAGTTTGGAGCTAAAGTGAACGAAATAATTTCCATTAGAAACACAATCGTTAGGTGAAGCAGAATCAACAGAAATCCGGCACTGGTCCATCCCTTGATTCTGTCTTATTTAAGTTCATCCATTACTAATCTAACAAAACCCCCCAAAATTCAAATTTAAAATCCCATCAGAAGGCTACGACGTCGTTTTCAGCCCCACCAGAGACTGTTGGGAGTGACCGCCTCCGGTCGGTGGACTACTACGGCCGTTGATACATCACAGTACAAAGCGCCGCGCCAGGTTTACAGCCTGGACTGACAGCCTGTCAGTTTCAACTCGATTTCCTATTACGCGACCATATTTGTCGTTTTGCTCCCACATCAGCAATTCCGTGCACCCCAATAAATCAATTTAAAAAATAAATATAAATAAAAAAGGAAACCGAACCTAACCAAATATCCTAAAATGCTCTCCAGCCTGGCTCAGTCAAACTTATCCTCTCAACTGCCTACGACCCATCTCCGCCCTCCGACCCCAAGTTCTCGCGATATTCTCAAACGAATAACCTCCAGTAACTTCCATAACGGCACCAGTCAAAACTAGAAACGGAATGAAACTAACTCTTTTAACCGCCCCACTCGAGAAATTTAAACTACCCGTGTTCACCTCTCCCGAGATTTTCGTTGGAAGGAACAAGGATGAAGATTATTCTCTCCCACAGCAATCTATGCATCCTACGTGGCAACGCGTGGTGGCTAACAGCTGTAGAGTGATGCAACGGGTAACGCTCCAAAGAGCAGTAACCGGTTGCCGTATCGCTAAATACCCGATTCTGTTGACCTGCTCCGCCAGTTACCCTAAGCCCACCCTATATAAACCCACCTCGTCTCTAACCTCCCAACCTCTCACAGAGGATCTCACAGCGGCTCAGAAAGGGCCGAGACTCTCTCTCTCCGCCTCTTCAAATTTTGTAGATTTTATATTACAAGAAAAATAGTATCCTCTATTCTTATCTAGGGTTAGGGTTATGGATTGTCAATCGGTTCAACAACAGAGGGAGTTGGATCGGGTCAAGGGGCCGTGGAGCCCCGAGGAGGACGACCTGCTGAGGAAGCTGGTGCAGCGCCACGGCGCTCGGAACTGGACGCTGATAAGCAAGTCGATTCTGGGAAGGTCCGGGAAGTCGTGCCGGCTCCGGTGGTGCAATCAGCTCTCGCCGGAGGTGGAGCACCGGGCATTCACGGCGGAGGAGGACGAGACCATCGCGGCGGCGCATTCGAAATACGGCAACAAGTGGGCCACCATAGCGAGGCTCCTCAACGGCCGGACGGACAATGCGATCAAGAACCACTGGAACTCCACTCTGAAGCGGAAGTACTCGTCCATGGCGGAAGACGGCGCCGGCGAGGAGAGCCATCAGCACAGCCGTCTCAGGCTGGAGAAGAAACCGGCGACGGTTTCGGTTTCGAGCCGCGGTTACAGTACGACGAGCCCGTCCGGATCCGACGTCAGCGACTCCGGCGAGGCGCCAGCTCAGGTGTTCAGGCCGGTGGCGAGAGCAGTGTTGAGAAGGGAGTCGCCGCCGTTGCCGCTGAGGAAGGAAACGGAGCCGTCGACTCTTCTGACTCTGTCGTTACCTGGAGGCGGCTACTCGACTGAGTTGGCGACCCGCCAAGAAGAGAAAACGACGTCTTTGGGTGAGAATGAGAACAGAACGATGTCGTTTGGGCCGGAGTTCATGTCGTTTATGCAGGAGATGATTAGGAAGGAGGTTAGGAATTACATGGACGATGTGAATGGTCAGCACTTTGGTATACCCAAGCTCTCGTAATCCCCAAAAAAAAAGAAAAAAATCACACAGTTTTTATTTTTCATTTTCTAAATTAAGATTAGGAAGTCAGAATTAGCAAAACACAGTCGTTTTTGGTTCGTGAATGAAATAATCTTGGAATGTACAGGCGGCCTGAGAAAGAAGAAGAGCTCAGTGGTTGGTTAAGAAATTTTTTTCAGTTTTTTTTTTGCCTTTTCAATTATGTTGGACTAAATTCAAATCCAGATTTCTTGTTTGGTTAAGACTTTGGCTGTTTATGGTTTTCTGGTTTAATTCCATACAGTTGGGGATGATATTGACAGTGGCACTTAAATTCCAGGTCTAACTGAATTAGGCACATTAAAAATTGATATTTGGAAATAAAGAAAAGAAAAAGAAAAGGCTGGAAAAAAGTGAAGGAAATCGTTGCGTTGTTTTCCTTATTTGGTACGGTGGGATGTACTGGGTTGATGGTACAGATTTTGGACGGAAAAGTATGGTTTGGTGGGATGTTTGACCTTTGACTTTTCATTTTATAATTAATTTCGCGTGTGCTCATTTTTCCTAAATATTATGCGTCTTGAATATTACTGTTTCATTCGTTTCGTATGGTTATTGGTAGTTTGATGATTCATGTTTGGAGCATGATTTTGTGGGAATGAGGGCGGGACCTGGTTTATGCATGTAGTCTTTGAATATTTCTTAATGTGCTATTTTGGGAATAATTATTTTGCTGTTAATGTTTATAGTGTTATTTCTAAGTTATACTGCACATCATTCGGTGTCATAGTTACTGCTTAAATAAACAACTGCATAATTAGTTTCTTTTTAAAAATGAACACCAGACTACAAATTGAAAAGTATTGCTAACCTATAAGCAATACCGCAATATTTTCCGCTGGTCTGCACAATGTCAATTGAAACTTTTACTTCATTACTTTATGATCCTCCTATCAATATAATTAGAGGAAATATAAATGTTTAGTTTTTGTTGTTACCATGTGATATGCTCTATAGCCTCATCTTTCCTATTATATAACTAGCATCCAGAATCAATTAATCTCTCTTAGAAAGCAAATTGGCACTCTATTTAGGGGATGAGAGAGGGGTTTGCGTCTCCCGTAGAATTTAGGGGTTTGGTTTTCGCAATTCTGGGTAGTCTCAGATTATATATAAAGATGGAGAACCATTAATCCTCCTCTCCTTGCGCGAAAAAAAAAAGAAAAAAAAATAAGACTCCAGTTGGCAGTTCAACTCAACCGGATGGGTGCGCACGGGTTCAATCTTTCATGTCGGCTTTCTCTAGGGGTACAATGAATATTTCTCTCCAATCTAATGCTTTGGTGTTGTTCGACTCTCTTTTTGAGTTTTAACTTTTTTCAAGTAATAAGTCACCAAACTACATAGAGGTCTGCTCAGTGAGTAAGCGTGCTCGAGGTTCAAGACCGGTACATGAGGTTCCAGCGCTGGAGTTTCCCTTCTCGCCGGAGCTTAGCCTCGTTCACCAATATGGGAAGTTTAAGGTGTCACCGAGTGCAAAGTGCAAGTCTAATAGACATCCGGGCTCCTAAAACAGACCCAAGATGCCAAATTATGAAGATGATATCTGGACTTCTTGTTTGGCTAAAAAGTAGTCTTTTGAGCTAAGAAGTCAGTGTATGAGAATTTTGTGGTGATGGTTATTGGGATTGAGGGAGACTGGCTCCTCTAGTTCCCAAGCAAGACTGTAAGAGGTACCCTGTATGTCGGGGACGTTACATGTTCATATTGTCTCTTACATTCACTATGAGCCCTTGAATTTTTTTTCCGGTGTTACTAACCTACTTACCGATATTTTTCCGAGATGTCAAATTTTTTATTTATTATGTTTTGTTAAACTACGCATCGTCACAAACGCGGATTTATTCGCATAATATTTTTCCGACGCTCGGTTAATTTTCTACATATTTACGAAGTTAACGACTTTTAAATCGCATTTTCAGAAATACCTTTTTTCCCACATTTTAATCTTGGTCCATGATCTTCATCGTACAATTTGAGCCGGTGGTTTTCCTTTAAAGGGAAAGCCCAACTCTAGCCTCAACCAACATCCACACTTTTCTCTCTCTTCCTCCAAGTTTCTCTCTCTACCTCTGTTTCAAAACAGAGAAAGTTGTCGGCGTCTTTTCCAAGACGCACCGCTGCCGTTTGGCGACGACTCACCTCGAGACCGCCACCACCTCGAGACTGCCACCACCGCCACCGCCTCCCTCTCATATCTCCAATGGTGCCAACATAATCGACATGCATCTAGTTTCTGGCAAATCCGGGTTTTGAGGCTGTCGAGGCCGTCAACAATTTCCCCGAGCTCCAACGACGTTGTGGAGTTCCTTTTGCGATCGTTATGGCTTTCTGGTTTGGTGGTTAAGCTTGCAGCAGCAACATAAGTGTTTAGGAAGCAAGAAAACATCAGAGTAGACGGATTTGAGGTGGTGGAGCCTGGAGGCGACGTGACCTATTGCGGTTCTTGGTTGAGTTACGAGACGGACTTGGGGGACACAATTCAACATGGAGCACGAGGAGTGAAACTTGGTGCACGGATTTCGACACTGCTATCTCAGGTTGGGTGAGCTAGTACCTTCCGGGTTAGTGGTTTTCTATACATAAAATCTATATGATATACGTCTTTATCGCATGCTTGCATTCATTTGCACTTTACTTTGGTCGTTATTTCTCGAGACTGACCTTCTATATTATGCTTAATTATAAGTCGGTGATTTTTGTGTCCTGATGTCTGGGCACCGTATGTTTTATTGTTATATGGTGAACTCGTGTCCTGATGTCTGACACCATGATTTACCCACGGTGATTGCCGTTGTCCTGATATCCAACACCGTGTGGCTTATTTTATAGTGATTCTGTGTCATGATGTCTGACACTGTAGTTTATGATTTTAGCACATTATTAGCTCTTGGTTTGCCCGAAGGCAAACCTTAGAGCCGGTCGGATTGTATATACCCCATCGGCGTATTTGATATTTCAAGCTGAGTTACATATTTCATGTATGCATGATTTTACTGACTTGCCCTATTTGTTAGGAGACATGTTATTGTCTCGGTTTGTCTTTCGTTATGTATTTCTACGTTAACGGTCTATATATATGTATATATGTATGGTTTTCAAACCTAACTACGGTTGGGTCGTCTTACCGAATCGAGTTAGCGAGGATGAGTGCTCATCCCTACTTTTTAGGTACTTGACAACCGGTTTGTGAGGACTTGGACTAGGTGCTAGTGGCGTTTCATCACTCATGGTTCACTTCCGATACCGAGGAGCTAGCTTCCGGTGTGATTTCCTTATTTCTCGATCTCCGTTCATACTTCAATAATCACATTGTTGCGTACTCTATTTATTTTCATTCAGACTTGTATTTTTTTTCCTTTGGCCCGTACTTATTGTGATGACATGTTTTATTCACATTGTCGTCAATCATTTCTGAACTATTTGCTACATTCCTCTATTTTGAAATATATCAGTATTTGAACCTCTTTGATTCATATCTTAATTTCATTTGTTATTTATGTTTACTCCTAGCCTTGTGGTCGTGAGTTGGTGTTATCAGTGCGTAGAATTCCGCATAATTGGTACTAATTTAGAACTACGATGATTAATGTTATATCTCTCGATCGGAAATGGTTCTGGGGTGTGACAATAATTACTTATCACCCTTGACATAAGATTTGACGCACCTCCCCTCGAAAAGCAATATAAAAGGAACGAAAGGTGTTAGGAAAGAAAAAACATCAGGGTACATATTTCTGAAGAACAAAGCCCAATCGAAGAGCCCAAATATGCAAATAGAAAGCATGGAGACATGGAGTGAAGTCCTGGCTTCCATGCTTCCCCACCTGAAATTCCAAACTCTTTTAGACAGATAAATAAAGCTCTTTGATAATCGAAGATCTCAGATCACCCAAACCAGCCGAGAGAGAATAGTTGAAGAAGAAGAAGAAGAAGGAAAGATGTTGCCGACGACTTCGAGAGCTCGGTCGTCGTCCTCTGCATCCCGGACGACCAACCCCCTCTTCATTCAGTACCTCCGCCGCATAATCAAGGTCCCTCTCTCTCTCTCTCTCTCTCTCTCTCTCTAGATTTCCACTTATGGATCTGATCTGCTTGCTATTATGAAATTAAGCATTTCGAATTTCGTGTGCCGGATCTAATTTGACGAGTAATGTTATACTGTGGAGAAATTTCAATTCTGGATGACCTAGTTTGTGTAAGTGGTACTGTTTTTGGTTTGAATTGTTGCTCTTTTGTGATCTGTGAGAGTTTTAATTAGGTGGTAGTGAGGTTTATGAAGCTCAGTCTATGATAGGTGGTTTAGAATTGGTTGGTTTAGTTGAAGATGTGGAGCATTACAGTTTTGGATTGGAGGTGGCTGCTTTGTGAAACTGAGGTGCAATTTTGAGCTCATTAGAGACGTTGGAGTCGGCTTTCGGTGTGGATGCATGTTTCGTTTTATGAATTATTGTCTCCGGGTGAGTTCTGGAAGCTTGTTTCGGTTTGTAAGAGAAGGGCAGCATTGCGGAGAAGTATCAGACCTGCTAAAGTAGTGGAGGCAATTTAGATCTTCTTCAAAAAGGTTTTAGAGGAAGGATAGAACTGATTACATGGAACATTTTGTTCTGTGAAAGCTCAGGTACTGCTTCAAGTATGGGCTCAGAGCTTATGGTAAATGAATGCCAAGGTTTCCGATTTAGATTCCAGGGTTTGCGTTGTTGCTACTCGTTGCACATTCTTAGGATTTAAGTTGGTTTTTACCTTTGTTCGAACAAGTAATAAAATTGGTCATCAATGCAGTTGGTCCTTAAAGTCATCAGAACTACAACATGGAGGCAAATTTATTGGAGAGAGAGTTGATAAATGGAAGAATGATGAAACTAAAAACCAAGCGTGGACATTCAAATAAGGTCAAAACCTGGAGCAAGGATCTGTGAACAAAGAGTTGTAGAGGTGAGTATCTGGTTGGTCACTCAGATAGTGAGAATGTAGAGTTTAGGTATTAGAGCTAATTTTTTGAAAGTGGAAGAGGATTAAGGGACTGAAGCTTTCCACTATAATGGTTCACGACAATAACTCTCTAGATTAAGGAAATTCAGACTGATTTGAATGAAGAGTCGCGAATGGAATAAAAGGGATGGTCACATATATTTCTTCCTACTTTATTCAGGACTGGCGATGTTATGGCATATTATGGGTTTCCTTGTAAATTGATCGTACTATAAGCCTTGCACCCAAATGCAACCAGGCTTGTTCTAAGGTTGAAGTCATCAGGCATCTCACAAGGAATATCTCAGATTATAAGAAGTGAAGTCTCAACACTTTAATTTGGACCCTGTTACATATCTTGCTTTCCAGCGTGTTACATAAATTCAGGGCTGTGAATTGCACAAAGCCACAGCCACCATATGAATTTTCAGCAATCCTGAGAGATTCAGATGCTATGTAAATTTAGACGCTGTGTAATGTTTATTGGGATTCTTTATGCTATTTATCACTCAAATTGTTTGAAATTTTTGTTAAGCTGTTAATTAAAGGAAATAGGATAGTCAAATCATTGTCAATTTTAAACACACTAGAGTGGTATGCCTGCTCTATCTCTAATGATCTACGGTTAATTGCAGTGGCAGCAAATGGATATTGAATATACATTTTGGCAAATGCTTCATCTATGCACCTCTCCAAAAGTTGTGTAAGTATTTTCACCCTTTTGGACCATCAGCAACGTCTATAGCTTTTTGTAATTATGATTGTTTTAGTCAAGTCTGAGTTTTGGGTTTGTTGTTCATAGTCTCTTAAAATTTTCAATTCCTCATATCCTTAATTTGAATCTTGCATCTTGCATGTGGGACTTATGACTGAGGCAGCTACCATCACACCAAGTATCACAAGCGTGAGTTTTCTTTCCTTTGAGAAGAAGCAAATGTTCAAATTTCTTTATTTACTGTTCTTTCTTGTTTTCATATAGCTAGAATTTGGGTAATCCAGTACACGTGGACTCATGATATATCTAAGTACTGTATGAAAACATTACTGCCATTCTGAACGCAAGAAAAATGCTGACATTCTTTTTCTTCTCAGAAACTAAGAACCAATGGGCACGTGATGATCCTGCTTTTGTTGTGATCTGCAGCCTTCTACTTGCAGTTGCAACCCTGGCTTATTGTGCTGCGTAAGTTCACTGTTAATTTAACTTCTGGTGGCTAGATAGGATAAATAAATGAGAATGGAAACAGATATATTGGTTTATATCTGTTGTCAAAGTTGATTCAAAATATCCGATATGAAGCAAATGGTTTCTCATCTTCTAGCTGATGAAGATCTGTCAGAGCCTTTAACTTGTCACCGGAGTTTAGATAATGAAAGTAGTCGATACTACTGCTTTACAAGTAAAAATTTGGATTTGGATATATACTAGATTTGATAATTTCTTGTCTCAGAACTCAGAAGTTATAGTCTACTTAGACTGTTGATGAGTTGTGGGAATATTTTGTCGACTAAACTTATTTGCTTATTTCAGGTATGATCATAGTGCCGGGCATGCTGTTTTCGTAGTTATTTCAGTTTTGCTATTCCATTTTTTGTTCATTGGGATGCTTCTGGCGACATTTTGCTGGTAAGTACGAGTTCTGGCTGACATTATTATGATACTGTTACTTTTTATCCTTGAAATGCTGCAGCAACTTATTATCAAGGCCATGTTTGCTCCATGAAAAATAAATTCTAGGGGAGCTCAGTACTCTGTGCCTTTTTTTTCCTTCTCTTTTTTCTTTACTTTTCTTTCTTTCTTTCAATATAAAAAGTCCCTTGAAGTAGGAAAGTCTGTTGTTAGGTTTTGTCTATCGATATGAGATCAAGGTAATGTGTTGAACCGCTTCCATAGAAGGTTATAGGAGTAGATAGTGTCTAAACTGTGGTGAACCACTTTCATATATGTTTATAGGAGGAGATAGTGTGTATAGTGTCTACACTTTACAGCTAGACTTAAAAACAGGCAAAAATAGGCTAGTTGTGGATGGAGCTTCATATGTAGATGCTGATGATCTCATAGTGGTTTAAATGTTTAATATCTGAGTCCAAAAAAGAAAAGAAAAACAGAGGAAGAAAATATGTGATTGTTTACCTGCAGTGGCATAAAAATTGAAAAAATAGTGTAGACTTTGCGGTAGTGTCAATAACTCAATATGTCTGGGAAATGAGATAGATTCCCGATGTAAGGGCAGTGTCGGGGCCCAAGACTAATATTTGTTAAGGCCTTGAAATCCAGCTCATAACCCTTTAACCGCCCGTTAATCACCCGCTTGAGACCTGGCCGTTAACCGCCCGAAAACATAACATGCTAATGGGCTGCCACCCCGTTAACAGTCTGTTATTTAAGGGGTGAAAACGGGTGTCACTATGGAACCCATTGGAACCTGCTAAGAGTTAAAAAAACCTACCTAACCTTCATCTGACTCTCGTTTCTTTCTTTCACACCGACTTCATCTCCAGTTTCCTCCACTCCATCTTAAATTCAGCCTTCTCCTCTTTCACTTTCTCTGTGACGCTATGGACCTGAAACCCTTACATTCAATACTATCTCCTCTCCTTCTCTATTTTCTATTTCTCTCTGATCTGCACAAGTCTCTGATTTGATTCATCAAATCACAATGGCGAGGAGATCCAGAGTCCGGAATCTATCCCATTCCCCAGACATACAGTTAGATAACTTATATCTCTATTATAGCAATACTATACGAGTTGTCCCTCTTATTTTTATGAACATCATATGCTAATGGGTCTCTTCTTAGTCATGCAGGTTCCTGAGTAATTCTTACCTTCGAGAAGAGGCTCCAAACAGTCATGTTGTTGAGCAGCGTGTTGAATGGCAAGTCTATATTCCTTACTTTCCCACTCACTTCTTACATATAGTCTTATGAGTGTTTAGCCTTGGGTTGGTCCTGATCCTATGTCATCAATTTGTCAATTTATGTGTATGTCGTGTGCCAATGATTATAGATTCATTTATGTCCCAGTAGTGTATTCAAGATTTTATAATTTGCAATTTCTAAGTTCTGTTGCTCTCCTTGTGTAATGTACTATTCTGTACTCGATTGATTATTTTATGGTTACTGATGCATGTTTGTTTCACTCAATTGAAGGCTGTACGCGTTTGATGTGCACTGCAACTCTTTCTTCCCGATGTTTGTTATGCTCTATGGTAACCAATGCAGATAGTGTTTCATTTTTTTATATTTGTTGTCTCAAATGATGTTAAATAATGTTCCTGATGTCTTGCTTCTGCAGTGCTCCATTTTTTTCTTTCACCTCTTTTGGTAGCTCATGGTTTCATACCTGTATTGCTATCAAATTTGCTATTCATGGTGGCCTCTTCATACTATCATTATCTCAACTTCTTAGGTTATGATGGTAAGTTAAAGATATGCCTAGCTGTTTTTTTATTGTACTTTTTTCTTCTTCTCAGGTCTAGGTTCAGGTGTCGGAATGCTGTTTATAGCAGAAATTAATTAGGAGTGACCATTAGCATGCTATTATGCCACATGGTTGTCTCTTTTGCGATGTAGATGCAAAGAGATGTTGATTAGAGGTCCCATTATATGAGTGAGGCTATCAACTCTCTAATGAGTAAATTGTGCAAGTAATTTTGATGGTCGTATGATACCCCACCCAAACATATAGGTATAGAGCTTGCACCATCTATACGAGAGGTTGCCAGCAATATAAATAGATGCTCTCCTTTCTGGTGAATGATGTTGATTTTTCTACCCATGGAGTTGGCTTGTCAGCTAGTAATCTAAGCCAATAGGTTTTTAGTAGAACACATGTGACTTGAGTTTTTCTAGAGGTTATGAACTTGCTTATTAAGAACCTAAGATATAGTTGGTTATTCCAGGTAATTAACTAATTTTCATTGAAGAAGATGTGCACTGCATATACTGATGACCTATCTATTCTTGCAGTACTGCCATTCCTGGAAAGGACCACTTTCTTCCTCTACCCCATCAGTATTGTCATAGTCCTCTCTCCTATCTGTAAGTGTTACACATGACTCTTGGATTTGATTATGTTGTCTCCTTTGCAGCATACATTGATATTATTTATTTTCCACTTCTGCAGTGATTTTGAGTGGCTTCAATCCTTCAAGATATTTCATGAACATGTATTTCAGTCATTGGTTATGAGTTAATGGGGGAACACACATTTAGAATAGCACATATTGTAAGGTTGAAGTACCAATGGAGAAACCATATCAACTTCAGATGGCATCGATGGATTCTTCTATGATATTTGCCAGCAGGAGCTCACAACATGGGAAGAAGCTTCCTGTCGCTTTCTAAACAATTCATTGCTGAATGGAAATCGGAATCAATGAAGATTGCGCATCAACTGTAGGAATTCTGAACATTGAGATTGTATCTAACATACGATTTCTCCCCATGTCAAATCGGTGCTTTGCATTTTATATAAATTTTGAATAAACTACAGCTGACTGCTCTTAGGAGACCATGTGCTAACTGTACCAAAGGAGTCAATTATCTCACCTTGCATGTTTGGTACTCCTTTTCTTTTTCTTGTCGTTGAACAGCGTAATTCATTATGATATGCCACTGGAGATGGTTGAAACCAAATTATGAAGAGCTAGATACAACTGTAGTTGTAGTTTAACTCTTGCAGCAGCTGTAATCTGACTATTTTGGTTCATTTGATTACTTTTATGATCGCCAGGAGCATCTACTGAAATCAACTCGGATGAAAAACTACTACAGACGAATCTCACTACTTGAGATTTCGAAATCGGCCAGCGGGGGTAGCTGAAAAGCTTGGTGCATCTCTGGTCAGAAGGAAAACGTACGAATTTCAGATGACATGTGTGTTGAACTCCGTCTCCACAGTTATCGTGCTTTGAGTTTCCTCAATTCCAATCTGAAGTGTCTCAAACTTGAAAACCACGAGGTTGCACTCATTTTCACTCATTTTCCATCTAGCTCCAAACTCCCCATGGAGTCTCCACCGCCTTCACGCACTTTTTCCTAAATTGTCATGAGAGCACTAGAGAAGACGTTTTATCATCAAGCGTATGAAAATGATACCGAGCATGGGGGAACTTACAAATAACAAAGACATGTAAAAGAGAAACTTCAAATCAAAGCTCAAGGACTACACATACAATTGTGTCGATATTTTTTTTTCTCAAAGCAAGAGTTTTATTCTCGTCGTTCGTTGTATATCCACTAAAAAATACAGACAATCTTTTGGGTGAATGTCACCTCGGATACTTTAAAGGAAGGGAAATACTGAAATAGACAAGCTGAGAGGCACCAAGAAAGCTAAAAGACGTGTCTTTCAGAGGAAGAACAAATTAAAAGACACGTTATGGAGGGTCCAATATTGTCATCATTTCAAGCAAAGCTCGTAGACACCCTCCACCTCATGCTTTCTTCAACTCCTCTCCGCGCCAAACTTGCCTAATAAATTGAGTTTAATGTTAATGAAACTAGGGGTGGCATTCGGTTTAAACAGTTCGGTTTTGGGGTAAAATCGGTAAACTAAATTGAAATTGAACTTCGGTTCGGTTCACTGTTCGGTTTTTTTCGGTTTTTTTTTTGAAATTTGTTTTTTGATTTTTTAAAAATTCTAGTTTCAAAATATTGTCGATCGACACTAATAGATGTGATCAACATATATATTTAGGGACCATGTAAAAATTTCATCCATTTTGAACATAGTTCGATCGTCCATACTAACGATTAACCAAAAAAGAGGCGTTTTCACATAATAAAACCCCATTGACCGGGGCTTTGCCAAATGAGTTTCCTTGTTTCGACCACGCACGATCGATGACAAAAATTATGTGATTTCAAATATGTAAACAACTTTTCTCATTTACATCTTGGTAATGGGTTCTTCCTTAGGGTATATTAGTGTTGTTTTTTGTTTACCGGAAATTCCGACGGTCAAACGAGGTCCGAATTGGATGAAATTTTAAAATGGTCACTAAATATATATACTGATCACATCGGATGGTGTCGATCAATTCCGATAAGTTTCCTTCATATAGTCGCTTCATAATGTGATAGTTTTATTATAACCCTAATATAAAAGTCATGGTACATTAGTGGACACTTCGGCGATCGACAACTCCAGTTTGAAATATGGTCGATCGACACCAGTAGATGTGATCGGTATATATATTTAGGGAACCCGTAAAAATTTCGTCCGTTTTGAACATGGTTTGACCGTCCGTACCAACAGTCAACAAAAAAACATGCATTTTCACATAATAAAACCCCCATGGACCGGGACTTTGCCAAATGAGTTTCCTTGTTTTGACCACGCACGATCGATGAAAAAAATTATGTGACTTCAAATATGTAAACAACTTTTCTCATTCGCATATTGGTAATGGATCCTCCCTTAGGGTATATTAGTGTTGTTTTTGGTTTACCGGAAATTCCGACGGTCAAACGAGGTCCGAATTGGATGTAATTTTAAAATGGTCACTAAATATATATACTGATCACATCGGATGGTGTCGATCAATTCCGATAAGTTTCCTTCATATAGTCGCTTCATAATGTGATAGTTTTATTATAACCCTAATATAAAAGGTTATGGTACATTAGTGGACACTTAGCGATCGACAACTCCAGTTTGAAATATGGTCGATCGACACCAGTAGATGTGATCGGTATATATATTTAGGGAACCCGTAAAAATTTTATCCGTTTTGAACATGGTTTGACCGTCCGTACCAACGGTCAACCAAAAAACATGTGTTTTCACATAATAAAACCCCCATGGACCGGAACTTTGCCAAATGAGTTTCCTTGTTTCGACCACGCACGATCGATGACAAAAATTATGTGACTTCAAAAATGTAAACAACTTTTCTCATTCGCATCTTGGTAATGGGTCCTCCCTTAGGATATATTAGTATTGTTTTCGGTTTACCGGAAATTCCGACGGTTAAACGAGGTCCGAATTGGATGGAATTTTTACAAGGTGACTATATATACATATCAATCATATCGACTGGTGTCGATCGATCTTGAGAAGTTTCCTTCATATAGTTGTTTCATATTGAGGCGGATTTAGTAATTACACATCCGCTTGTATATATATATATATATATATATATATTTGTTTTAGCAAACTTATTTGAAACATACATATATGAGCATACATATAAACATAGATGATTATATATACATATATAACACTACAAAAGAGAAATATATAATTATATATAATATAAACCTAAAATCACATTAATCAAAACAAATATTCGGTAAGATAAACGTAAAACGACATTATTTTATAAATAATTCGGTTTTTCGGTTCGGTTCGGTTTCTTATGTACCCAAATTGAAACCAAACCGATTAATTCGGTTCGGTTCGGTTTTTCTTGTGTTCGGTTCGGTTTTTTTCAGTTTCGGTCTGATTTTTTCGGTTCAGTTTTCGGTTTTTTGGTCTTAAGTGCCACCACTAAATGAACCCTCTAATTGTTACCCAAATCTTTTCCTCGTTTGGCTCTAGATCTTGTGTAGATTATCAAACTCTCGGAGGTATAGCCACCGGTTTCAGACCATTGTTGTTCAACTACATTGACAGATACCTCAAATTAATTAGTAATTAACCAGAATGGGCATCTTGAAGTTGATTAGGAGAGTGTACTTATCAGCCCGGGCTCATCAAAGTCTTTATTAGCATTTTGAGCTTAAAAAGTAGGGGCACAGAGTTGACTAGTAGGTCAAACTCAACAAAGCAACCTTGAATTGTCACTTGTGATTCGAATTTATAGAATTATGCATTTGTAGTTTTGTACGCACCATATATAAAAGACACAATATGACTCATCATACATATCCAATGAAAACGTTTTTTCGAAGATATGATAAAGAAATTGTGACAATAACCTACAGCTTGTACATTCAGATATTACAATCTAATATTAAGTAAGCTTCAATTTACACTCATCATTTTACAATATATATTCTATGTTTTCTTTTTAAATTCTAGTCCTATTATAACCAGTCATATTTCTCTTCTAAATAATTGGTATGAGGAGACTGAACAGGTGGATGCAGAGGGAGATTTTACTATGGTTTTGTCTAAGAATAAAAAGAAAGCTTTGCGTAAGACTGCTACTGTAGAGTATAGGGAGGCATACCTCCGCACTAAATTTAACTCTCAATGAAGGTATTCTATTGGAACTCACGAGGCGTCGGAAATGTTCATACTAAAGATGCCCTGAAAAAGTTTGTCTTAGATAATCATCCAAATATTTTGTGCATTTTAGAACCTTTTATTGCTCTTGCTTCTATTCCATCTTCTTTTTGGAGATCTATGTCAATGGTTCATGTCTGCAATAATGAACGTGAGGAGGCACTCCCAAATTTATGGCTATTCTGTAAGTCTTCAATTCTTCAAGATATTCAAGTTCTTATGGTGTTAGGCCAACAGGTTACTCTGAGAGTTTTGTTTGATTATGTTCCTGGTACCTTTACTACTGTTTATGCCAAGACTACAATGATATGGCGTAGGAGGTTATGGGAGGAACTCTCTAAAATTAAAGCATGGTTTGTGATTGGCCCTTGGTTGGTTTGTGGGGACTTTAATGCAGTTTTAGGAGCTCATGAAAAGAAGGGAGGTTCAACTGTTTGTCGTCGTTCTTGTCAGAAGTTTCAAGCTATGTCTGACTAATGTGAGCTTGAGCATATTGCAACTAATGGTGCCCACTTCACTTGGGCATGTAGGAGGGGTCTCAGAGGTAATGTAGAGCTGTGTCTTGATAGGTGCTTGACGAATCAAGCTTGGTTGGATGAGTGGGATTAGTTCGTTTGTTGTACCTTGTCTCGGATATGTTATGACTATAATCCCCTTCTAATGTCTTTCTCTACGACAGAGGGTGTTTAGATTTCGTAGAATGTGGTTGGAGCATAAAGATTTTCATGGTTTTGTGAGACAATGTTGGAACTTTATTCAAACTTATGGATGTCCTTTAACCATCGTGCAACACAAATTGCGAGTCTTACGCAAAGCTCTTCGTAAGTGAAACTGGGAAGTTTTTGGGGATGTTCACAAAAAAGTTTAGGATGATTCTACTAATTTAGTAGCTCTTCAAAATCAAATTGTTATGTATGGAGGGTCAGATTCTAATTTTGCATTAGAAACTGAGCTTCAAGTTAATTTGTCAGTCTTTGCGAATTCAAGAGATTTTTTAGAAAGAGAAGTCAAAAGCACGTTGGTTAGCGGAGGGTGATAGAAACACCAAGTTCTTTCATGCTATGTGTAAAGTTCAACGATCTACTTCATCTATTGTCTTGTTACGTGATGAGGGCCAGATTTATGATGATCATGTTTCCATTCAAGACCATATTGTTAACTACTACACAAGCTTGTTTGCTAGTGATAATTCTTCTATAGATACTGGTCTAATTTCTTGTGTGATTCATTCCTTGGTTACTGGTGAGGAGAATGATATTCTGACCAAACCTCCTTCAGAGGAGGAAATTATTTCAGTGGTTAAATTGATGGACCCGTCTAGTGCTCCAGGTCCTGATGGTTTCAATGGTCAGTTCTTTCTCTCCTGTTGGGATATTGTGGCGTCAGAAGTGATTGTTGGAGTTCAATACTTTTTCAGGTTTGGCACTCTTCCAAGATCATTTAATTCTAGTTTGATTATTCTGATCCCTAAAGTAGACCATGCAGACTCAATTACTCAATACCGTCCAATTGCTCTGACAAATTTTATCTTTAAGATAATTCCAAAACTTTTATCTTTGAGATTGGCTGGTATTGCTTCCCGAATTATATCTCCTCAACAACATGGTTTTGTTCAAGGCCGGAGTATTTCAGATTGTATCTTAGCCAAATCTGAGTGTATAAATATGCTTGACAATAAGTGCTTCGGCGGTAATGCTGCAATCAAGGTGGACATCGCTAAAGCCTTTGACACTCTTTCTTGGGATTTTTTGTTAAAGGTGCTGACGGTCTTTGATTTCAATCAGGTTTTCATTGATTGGGTGCGAGCAATTCTTAAATCTGCTAAGCTTTCCTTGTTAGTCAATGGAAGGACTGTATGATACTTCTCTTGTGGTAGGGGAGTTTGCCAGGGTGATCTGTTTTCCCCATCACTTTTTTGTTTAGCGGAAGAAGCTTTGAGCCGGGGTATTACCGCTTTGGTTCACAAGAACAAGCTTCGTATTATATTCTCTCCGCGTGGTATACACGCTCCTTCCCATGTTCTTTTTGCCGATGACATAATAATTTTTTGTCACGGTAATCGTAGAACCCTCTGAGTTATCATGTCTTATTTGGAGGAGTATGGTCTGAACTTTGGACAAATTGTTAACAAGGCTAAGTCAAAAGTTTTCATTAGTAAGCATATGCAACGGCGTAAGCATTCCATTGTCTCAAAATTGGGTATTTCTCCAGGCTCTGCTCCATTCATATATTTGGGTGTTCATATTTTCCGAGATAAACCGTGTGCTAGTCACTTTAGAAGTATTATAGACAAAGTTCGTACAAAGTTTTCTAGCTGGAAAGGTTCTCTTTTGTCCATGGCTGGTCGTCTGTGATTAATTAAATCAGTCATATCTAGTATGTTAGTTTATAGCTTCCAAATTTATGAATGGCATGTTTCTTTACTTTGGAGGATGGAGACTTATTGTAGGAATTTTTTATGGTCAGGTTTTATTGATAAGAGAGGTATGCATTTGGTTTCCTAGAAGGATTGTTGCTTACCTTATAAAGAAGGAGAGTTGGGTCTCAAGCAGTTAGCTATGTGGAATCGCTCTTTTGTTCGTAAAAAAACATGGGAGGTTATTTTTCCAGCTCGTCGGAGGGTTATGATTTGATTCGCACCAAATTTTGAAAGAATGGTCGGGTACGAAGCTCTTATGTTATTTTTGCAATATGGCCAGGTATAAGAAAATATTGGGACATTGTTATTACAAATGGACGTTGGATTCTTGGAGATAGTTCAAAGGTTTCTTTTGGCATGATAATTTCATAGGTAGGCCTTTCATTCATTTTTTTAACGTGCATATGGGGTTATCTCATCAAATGGAGGTCAAAGTATTTGATTATGTCCATGATAGAAGTTGGAATTTTCCCTTCCTTTTGCACTTTCATTTTCCTGCGTTATGTGTTCTTGTGAACAAAGTTCCAATCTCTATCACTAGTCCCACTGAGGACAAGCTAATTTGGTCTCCTTCTTCTTCAAGGGAGCTCACTGCTAAAGAAGCGTATAGTTTTTTAAAACCTATAAATCCTCCATTGATATGGGGTAAGCTAATTTGGGCAAAGTATATTCCTCCCCGAATTTCTCTATTGGCTTGGAAAGTTCTACGGGGGCGAATTTTATCAGAAGATTATTTACATAGAAGAGGCATATCTATGTGTGCTTTGTCGCTGCCATGGAGAATCATTAGATCATATTTTTCTTCATTTTTTTTTCTCAGCAGCTATTTGGTCCATTATGCTAGGGAAGTTCGAGCTGCATGGTGTTCCAAGCTCTATTGTTGATCTTTTGAATATGGGGTTGCTGGCTGGTCGGAGCTCTCAAATTACATGATTTTTGGGTTGCATGTTTTGCCTCAGCTCTTTGGTTCATTTGGCATTGTAGAAATCGAGTCCGGTATGATGGTATTGAAGTTACTGTTTCTCAAGCTTGCCGTTTAATTACGGGTAATGTTGTGGCCTCTAGTAAGTTGTCTTCCGGTTCCATGTTTAATAATGTTCAAGAGCTTTGTGTAATTAAAAGTATGGGTGCTAGTTGCAAGCTTCGCCGAGCACCTTGAGTGATTGAGGTGAACTGGTTAACCCCTCCTTTTGGTTTAATTAAAGTTAATACTGATGGAGCATGAAAAATTAGTTCTAATAAGACAGGCTTTGGTGGTGTTTATAGAAACTACAAATGTAATGTTTTAGGTGCTTTCTCTTCTACTTTTGATATCCCTAGCTTAGTTGCTGCAGAAGTCATGGCGGTCATAAAGGCTATTGAATTAACTTGGGTTAAAGACTGGAAGTTTATATTGTTAGAGGTGGACTCTTCTCTTATTCTTCTTTATCTACAATTTTCTAATCTAGTTCCTTGGAGTCTTCGTGTGGAGTGGTCCAATTGCTTGCATCGAAACTCCTGTAACGACCCCAAAATTTCAAGTATAAAAACTCAAAATTTCAAAGCCGTTAAACACTAAACAATTTCAATGGAATCGAAATCATTTAAAATGCACAGCGGATCATTACTGAGTTCTCAATACAACTCAGAAAAACCAATTATTACAACTCAAATTTATAATTAAACATTACATAAGATGGAATGGTAATAATCCACACAAACTCTCACAAAACTCACAAATAACTCCATTCAAATTCTCACACACACAAATCCACGCTAGAAACCTCACCACAAGCAGGATACAAACGACTTCGAGGTCTTCGGAGTCGTCCCTCAACCACCACTAATCTGCACCTGCGGAAGTATCCCCTACACCATTGAATTGGTGCACCGGGATTGTAAACACAAACCCGGTAAGCTTTACAGCTCGTATGAGTAAAATGAAAATATATGACTTGCATATCAATATATACGAAAATCCAGAAATCAAACGAATATAAATGCACTCATGAGTCAATGGACGGCCCATCTGGTCGTCCCAAAGAAATATGAAATAAAACGCTCATGAGAAATTAAGTAACCCTTCTGGTTACCCAAATGCATTTATATTACGGGTACCAAGAACGCTGGTACACATCTGTTACCCCTCTCGTAATACACCGCCGATATTGGATAGCCACCCGCTACCCAACATCCAAAACAATCTGAGTACCCATGAGCAGATAATAACCCGTTACCTCACATACAGTACTATGACAGACAGACTAGAGCTCTAACTGTATCGTAACTTTCGCCCGGCCAAAGGCTAGGTTCCGACTTGCCAAACACGTACAATAATTTCACATCATATTGTACAAAATCAAGTCCGAAGACAATTCAAGATTTTAACAATCTCCATGTTAAAATCACGTACAATAATCACTCCTCATATTGTACCAAAAATCACATGCTCGATAAAATCTTTTCATCAAAATAACATCATCACAATAAAATCATAACAGTATATTATATAGCAAACTATATATATATATGTATTTATTTACCAATTATACAATACATATATATAATCCACTATATCATATACATGTCATAATTTAGAAACAAGTCCGAAGACAAAACGTTTAACAAACTCCATATTAAAATCACATGCTTGTCATCGAAATGACTTATTTCAAATGAATTCATAACAGTATATATTATAGCAAATCATTTATATATGTACTTATTACCATTTATACAATATATATATATATATATATAATCCACTATATTGTATACATGTCGTATTTCAATATTTAAAACTCTTGCAAAAATCTTGGAATCACCGCAAGGGTAGATTCGTAAATATGTGAGATTTTACTCACCTTATCGACTCGAGCGTAATTCCACAATTTCCGAAGATAATTCCTTTCATTTATTTATTGATCACCTTGAAAAGATAAGAAAAGAATTTAGAAACATTTCGTAAACCTTTAAATGCCGAAACAGTAATAATCGGTTACTGTTCAGCATTTTTCGGTTTTTACGAATTTACTGTTCACCGTCACTATTCAGTGTACTATTCACTGTTCATTGTTACTATTCACGTATTTACTATTTATGTATTAATGTACAAATACACATCCAATACGTATTGTTATACGAGTACATACTGTTTACGTATTCTTGTACGTATAAATACTATTTAAATGTACTTACTGTTTCAGTAAATAATAATTACTGAATTACCCTTCCAAAATTACTTTTTACTTTTACTAAAAGTAATTTACATTTACATTTACCGTACGTAAATAAAATTTACATTTACATTTATCGTACGTAATTAAAATTTACATTTTCCGTACGTAAATCACCTTTTTACATTTACCGTACGTAAAAATAAATTACAAAATTACCCTTTTCAGAAACACTGTTCACGTCGCCGCACGTGGCGGCGCGTGGGGTGCACGCGCCACCTCCGGCAGGCCGCGCGTGGCGCATACGCGCCACTCACTGTGGCAGCGCGTGGGGCCCACGCGCCGATACCAACCACGGCGCGTATGACGCCACCGCCACCTCAAAACCATCCTCCTTTCCTCCTCCGTCCTTCCCACGGCCCAAAACCACCCCTACACTACCTCACTCTCTCGCACGCACCGCCTAAAGCGGCGGTAACCTCTCCTTCCTCCTCCCTCTCCAATCTCTACCAAAACAAGCCAAAAACAACCACAATTCACAACCAATCTATCAGTTACATCGATTCATACCTTAATCGAAGCCAAGAACTCCGATTTGGCTCCGGAAGAGCTTGGATCGCCGACAGTTCTTCGATTCCTCGGGGAGGGCTTGAATCGTGGGGTTTTGTCCCTAAATCGATGGCAGAAGCTCCAAGGGCGACGATCGGCGTTGTGATGCTCTCCTTTGTGCCCTCGCGTCGCCAAAGTGGTGCTCTTGATGGTGGCGATGGAGCTTGCAGCCTCGGGTTGGAGTGCGGAGGCTCACGACGTCACGAGGTGCTGCGACGACCTTGGGGTTCGTAGAGGAGAGCCGTGCGGTGCTCTTGGGCTAGGCGGTGAAGACCACGGCAGCCTGAAAGTTGAGATCGCCGGTGTTGAGGAGGTTCGGAGGGAGAGAGTTCGAGGGAAAGGAGAGAGAGACGAGAGGGAGGCGCAGGGGTGAGGGGAAGAAGTGGGTTTCCGAAAATGGAAACCCTACTTCAGAAATGTTTCCTTTTATACCCTTTTTTTTAAAATCAGAAACTAACTTCCATCTTTAATAACTTTTACGTACGTCGTTCGATTAGAACACGTCACATATTCACAAACTCGTATCGACGAGCCCTACAACTTTCGTGAAGGAAGTTTTCGCAAATGAGCGACGGAAATAAAAGTCGATATATACGTAGCGGAAACGTAACGTTGTTCGAATTAAACGTTCCGAGAACGTTCCCATTTCTCGTTTCATAACGTCGCAACCAATCAAACTCATTCTAATTAAATTTCACAATTTTATAGAATTCAAATCACACTCAAATATTGTTTGAAAATTAGGGTTATTACATCTCCTAAATGCATTTTAGATCGAGTCATATTTTTCGTGAGGGCAATTAAGCTGCTGATGCTCTTACTAATTTTGGTGTTTCTTCAGATAGTTTTACTTAATGGTATTCAATTCCATATTTTTTTGCGAGTCATTGTAATAGAGATCGATTAGGATTTCTTAATTTTTCGTTTTCGTTAGCTGTTTCTTAGTTGGTTGAGGGATAATTGTGTTTGTTATTCTTTATTCCTTTTTGTATTTTTTTCGTTTCAATAAATTTTCGTATTATGTTAGTACTCTCTACGCTTACTCAAAAAATAAATAAATTTAAGTGTAAATTTCAGCTCCCAAAATTAAACCCAGCATTAAAATAGACGAATATATATATATATATATATATATATATATATAATTATGCTTATAAAATCACTTGCTTATTAGTCTATAAATAAATTACACAAGGTAGTCGCATGATGAAGGATCCGATATGTGATTTTTGTTTCTCATTGATCAAGATTGCTGCCAGCAACATCCACAACGAACCTGTACTTAACATCGTTCTTCTCCAACCTTTCAATGGATTTGTTGATGTAATCCATTTTAATTACTTCAATACTTGATGTTACTCCCTTATCTTTGCAGAATACAAGCATTTCCTCCATCTCCTTCATGCTCCCTATGAAGCTCCCCGTGCACATTGGAAGTTTGGAATATATATTAGGGGTGTTAATCGGTGTGAATGGTGCGGTTTATAGGTGATACCGAACACTAAACCGTTCTATTTATTCGGTTTGGTTTTTCACTTTTTTTTTCAAAAACCAATTGTGTTCGGTTTGGTTTTTCTCTGGTTTATAACGGTTTTTCTTTCGGTTATTTTGTAAAGAAAATCGGAGTTTCTTTCCTTGTCTATCTACTTGATTCTTAACGAAATAAAAAGAACATGCGGACAGATTTGTAAAATTCTATTTACAAGATATAGTTGCTTCACAAATGCATACAATTGCAAAAAGCCACTAAACAAGTTATACCACATTAGTAGGCATGTTGTGGTTCCAATGTCTAAAATTCAAAATATTAAATTTTGACCGTCAGATGTGATCAGCATATTTAAATAAGGATATGGTAAAAAATTCATCTAATTTTGATAATATTTGGGTCTCGATCGATGTGGTCAACATTAACTTAATTTCATCTAATTAAGTGAATTTGTTCTTACCCCCTCCTTCTTGACTAGTTTTGGTGGATTTTTTCATGCACACACTCTCAAATTTATGTGATGTAGCAGCTCGTGTAAAATTTTCAAAAATTTTACGTTCCAGGGATAAGGCTACCCATAGGGGATAATAAGCGTAAAAATGATTGACCGCCTCAATCGGGACACAAACGTTATCGAAAATATGTGATTTTTTTTACCATAACCATATTTCACTATACGTAACGCATCATGCGGACAGATTTGTAAAATTATATCTATAAGATATAGTTGCTTCACAACTGCATACATTTGCAAAAAGACCACTAAACAAGTTATACCACATTAGTAGACATGTTGTGGTTCCAATATCTAAAATTCAAATTATTAAATTTCGACCGTCGGATGTGATCAGCATATATAAATACAGATATGATAAAAAATTCACCGAATTTTGATAAAGTTTGGGTCTCGATCGATAACATATTTAATTATGTATATTAAATATATCTATAAATAATATAATTTCTTTATAATATATATATATATATTCGGTTTTTCGGTTCGGTTTCGGTTTCCAAACATCCCAAACCAAAACCACACCAAATCTTTCGGTTTGGTGCGGTTTTTTTGCGGTTTGGTGCGGTTTTTTTTTTCTTCGGTTTTTTCGGTTATGGTTCGGTTATTTTTCGGTTTTCGGTTTTCAATTAACACCCCTAATATATATATATAATTAGCAACTTATGTAAGTGCATGCTGAACTATCGATATTATTGGCAACCAAAGCTTTAAATTATCATTACCAAAATAAAAGTTCAAAATTATGAATTAGTTGATCATCTATATCAGTCCGTTTACCAGTTACCACAGCATGGAGCTAGTCCATCACTATGCATGATTGCATGAAATGCTATTGTTTGAAGATGATGTATTAACACACAAGTTGTATATCTCTAATAAAATCGTAAATGGAATTACTTGGTGGCCTCCCATTTCTAGAATGTCAATTTTTTCCTTCGCAAGTTTAAGCCAAAAAAAAAATTGATCGAAGTTATCAATGTAAAATAAAAACGGCAATTAGTGTACAAAGTCAGATCACTGATCTACTTACCAAGCGTGAGCTTTGAGGAGGCGAATTGTAGAGGGGTCTTAAAAGCACCAAGCAAGATCAATTTCCCATCAAGTTTCAGTAATGAAAGGTAAGGCTCAAGAGGATGGAACACAGGCACTGTGTCAATAATGTAATCCAGAGAGTCAGCAGCTTCTTGGATCTTTGTAGCATCAGTGCTAACCAAGAACTCATCAGCGCCAAGATCAACCATAGCTTCATGTCTCTTCTTATCAGAAGAGCTTATCACAGTGACATGGTGTTCCATTGCTTTTGCCATCTTCACCCCTATATGTCCAACACCTCCAAGTCCCAGTATTCCTCCTCTTAGTCCACTAGTATTCAGACCAAACTGCCGAAGAGGGCTGTACACTGTCACCGCGGCTAGTGGCGCCGCCTGCTGCGGAGCCATGCCATCCGGTATCTTCACTACAAACCTAAAATCCAAACCAAAACCAATTAACATAAACCTAATCAAAGCTAATTGAGAAATATCAGGCATCAGCCCAAGCTCTAATGTACATGTATGGTATAGTTTATATCAACGAGCTGCTTCTTTCATAATATTCGGTTAATTATTTACTTATCATCATTTAGTTATAAATACTTTTGATTAACGACAATGGCGGCAGAAAAACCGCCTTGGGTGGTCGGAGTAAACATCGTTATATGTCCAGATCTTTTTGTTGCAGTATTGCTCGTTGTCTGTTTTGCATGGATTGCAGTTTCTGCAGCAACCTACGACGTGCCCGACTCCGACTACTTCTCCAACTTTGAGCTTGATCACATTTGATCCCACTTCCACCACCTCACCAACTATTCATGCCTATATATCAAGTAAATGCAGTATAATCAAACCGGGCATAAATTTTGATATGTGCATAAGTTCAGAAAACATGGAAGTTTACTAATCTGCTATTCTCATTGATTATGAATGTGGAAATTCTATGAATACCCAGGAACCAATGGATAGCGTGACACCCCAAGTTGACTTCTAGCCTGGTGAAGATCAGTGTGGCAGATTCCACAGCACAGAACTTTGATGTAAACATCTTCTAGGCCTGTGTCTCTGAATTTTGTTTCTAATTAGAACATGATAATCATGAATCAAGCTCTCAGCATAATTAGAGGATATAAATCTGCATAGTTACCTAAGAGTGTAGGTGTAGGGTGAGAGTATCCCAGATGAATCTCTTGCCGCCCATCCTGTAGTTGTTCTCTCCTCCTTACCACTAGCTATTATTTCCAATCTATTTGGGATGTAAGTGTGCTTCGGAAAATCCGATGAGAGAAACCTTATATAAAGACACTAGCTAGCTCGATAGTAAATATTGGCCACTACATATTTACCTAACTGATCATAATACATAAATGTTGGACTACCACTAAGAATAGACGGAGATATTAGTTTTCTTTGATATATAAGGTCTAAGACTCTTGACACGTAAAATGTGCATCGTCCTAAGCAAAAGCGAGTGATTTGAAGTTGTGCGAATTGGGAGACAAAATATTAGTTACCAACAAGTTTGATAAAAACAAGCAGAGAAATAAAACTAGAGTAATGCTAGTAAGCCCATTATTTGAGAGACCAGAGATTTCACTAAATAATACTTTAATTATTGGTTATTATAACATTTAGTACCTCATATTTGAAAACTATCACATTTGTATCTCAAGTTTCTATCTTAGCCCAATTTTAGTTCATTGATAGATTGTTAGTGTCTTCATCAACACCATTATTCATTTTCGTCACTTTAATTCCTTCAGATTTCAACTTTCATTTTCCTCTAATTTCAACTTCTATAAAAAAAACAGGTTGATTAATATATACCATTTCATAACAAAATAAATTAATTTTTTCTTTTTCTTTTGAAACATTTAAATGCCTATAATAGAGCTTTTGAGCATTTTATTGTAACCAATGTTCTAAATGTAGAATATATCGGTGATATTTAAAATCCGATACGATATCCCTATATCGGTCGAATTTATCAGTCAAACTTTGATATATCGGGTCAAATATCGGTCAAACTTCGACATATCGGATCAAAACCGAGTTGATCCAATTTTTTTTTAAAAACTTTTTCTTTTCTTCTCTTTTTTTTGAAAAGTTTTTATTTGTTTGTTAATATATATATATATATATATATAATTATTATCTATATTTAATTTTTATTCTAATGACATCGTTTGGGGAAATATATAGCCCATATAACTAATGGAATATGAAGATAAGAAGGATGATATTAATATTGAGTTTGGTTTGAATTCGATGACAAGAGAGTTTATGATGAATTTCGAGCTCAACCAATCCTTTTTAGACACCTATTTTTTATTATTTGGTGTCTTTCTTATATTTATATTGTCAAAAGATTCAACTATTTTTATTTTCTTAGTTTATTCGGTACCGATTGAATTATAAATTTATAAATTTAATCAAAATAAGAAAATCCGATAAATCCAATACACCGAATATCCTCGATATATCGTTTTACCCTTCAACCGATACGATGCCGATAAACAATATCGTTTTACCCCTCAACATTTAATTAGATTGCTTGTAATAGTTGCTGATAAATGAAGGATATTAATCTATTTTTTTATGAAATGATGTAACGAAAAACCTCTTTGAAAATTAGTGTGAGATGCAGCCACTAATGGTGTTAGTTGACAGAATGAATCAAAATTGGGCTAAGATGGGGACTTGAGGTACCAATGTAATAGTTTCCAAATGTGGGGTACTAAAGGTTAGAATGGCTCATAGCTGAGGTACTATTTAATGAAATCTCCCTTTGAGAGACCAGTAGGGATAGCAATGGCGAGGGTAGGATCACGGGATTGAAAAACTATACTCATACCCAAGTATGTTTTCATTCTCATACCCACCCGATCCTCGTAATAGAATATTGAGTATTCACCGTACCCATACCCACCTCAATACCCGTTAATATCAATTTATTTTTATATTAAAAAAAATCAATGAAGTACACGAAATATAAAAGACTGAAATAAAAAAAATCAAATATCATGATAAAATTATATTTTTACGTCAAAAATTGTTATATGTACAAAATCACAAAATATATTTTGATATTTTTCAATTTATTTAATTTGTCTATTAATTTATTTGAGTAAATATACATCAATTAATTATATTTAAAATATAATATATTATTGCGTGGGTATGGGGATGAGAATCGAAATACCATCCCCGCCCCTTACCCATTTCCGTAATCTGAATAGCGGGGATCCTCATACCCGTTTGGGGTGGATACGGGTCAATGCGGTTCGGTTTTGGGCAAAACCCATAACCCAACTCAATTTTTAAATCCGGTTCGGTTCGGTTCGGTTTTCTCATTTTAGAGATTATGACCCACAACCCAACCGAACCCGTATAGTTCGGTTCTTTTTTTTTTCGGTTTTACCCGTACTTAATATTAGACATTAATTTCAAGGTACAAAGTTTAACGTCAATATCAAACATAAAATGTCCAATTAATTATTATAAGCCTAAAATTAGAATAAAAACATTGTAGCCTTAAAATTAGAGAGGAACTTACAGGATATGAAACATTATTATAATCATTTATCAAAGAATTCAATTCTAGAGTCAAGATACAAAGAGAGGCGACATGAGATAGAGGTCGAGGGAGGAGAGAGGAGCGAGGGATGATCTATGTGGACTGGTATTGTAGATTAAAGTGAATTTGTAGTAGAGCGTTAAACTAAGGAGTGAGAGTTCAGAAAGTGAGAGGGTCATAAGTTTTTTTTTGTCTGAGAGACGAGAGGGACCATAAGATTGATTAGATCAATTAGGTTTACGCTGATTTTAGTTTTGTTCTATTTTTTAATAAAAAAAAGTAAAAATATATTAAAACGATGACATTGACCGTTGACTTCGAGTTATTTATGAATGACTAAACCCAAAATCCAACCCAAACATAATCAATTTAGTTCGATTTTTTATTTTCGGTTTGTTTTTTTCGGTTTTCGGTTTTTTTGGATTCAGATGTGGTTTGTTTTTTCGGTTTTCGGGTGTGTGTGTCCACCCCTAGTACTTGTTACCCGATTTTACTTGAAAAACTCCCATGTTCAAAGTTGAATACCGGTGGCTACCCTACCCACTGGGTATTTTTGTAATCCCAATAATATTTATATATTATTTTTAATGTTAGCTGAAAACTAACTCTTATAACACAAAACATAACACAAGTTTGATGTAAAGTAAATTAAGAGGCTCTTCTTTTAGAACGTGCTCCACGCGCTAGGGTTTAGAAAATTTTGCTGCGGTCTACACTTGTTCTTGTCCAGCTACGCGACGACGTTGGCTTTGACATTTGGCCTCGCCAACTTGAGCCATGCGTGGTCAGACGAGATTTGTGCTCTGGGATTTGGTCTAGTGATTGGATGATAAGATGGAATTGCGTCATGGTTTTTGGTTTTCAGTTTGGGATGGTGATTGTAGGTGGATTGGGTGCGTAGCAGAATGCACTTGGGTGTGGGACCAATCGAATACTCAGTTTTTGTAGCAAGGATTGAAGAGGATGGCGGCGAGTGTGGGCTTTTGATCTCTAATGTCTCTCAATATTAGGGATTTGGGCGATCATGGTTCGGGATTGCGGTGGAGAACGACGGGTCTTGCGAGATCTGTGACCGGGGCTTTTTTTGGCAATGGTCCGAGTATAGGGTTGGCGGCGGAGCGACGTACTGGGTGAGATCGTTCTGCATAATCCATTTTGGACTCGATCAGGTCATTGGACTTTTCCCCTTCTCCAAATCTGGGCTAGTCTATGGTCAAACTGTTGTTGGGTGTCTATTAAGTTTTATTTTATGCTGTCATTTTGTTTTCTCAAGTTATGTAGTTTGTTTTTGCTTCTTGCGAGCAATAAGTCCTCACATTAGTTATGTAGGGGCAATCAGGCTTAATGTTTGTGTGTGCACTCTTAGTGCCTTGTCTGCTCTAGGTAGGCAGTGAGTTCTTTGTTTTATTAAATGGTCACTGCCGCCTAGTGGTATGGTAGGGTGAGATAAGGGTCATCATTTTCCCCGTGGGCCTAAAAGTTTGTGGGTAGCCCAGCCCGGTCAAAGCCCAGTCAAAGCCCGGCCCTATGGGTATAAGGTCGAGTAGAGACCGAAGGTTTAAAGCTTCGACCCAGTCCAAGGCCCGCCCCGTTGAAACCCATAAGACCAAAGCATGGCCTAGCCCGTTCAAGCCCGATCAAAAGCCTGTCCAAAGCATGGCCCACCCCATTTTATTTAAATTATTTTGTTATATTTCTTATCTTTCGTACTATATTTAGTTAAATAATTACCATATCTTTTTTTAATAAAAAATATACATTACACATAAAATAATGGGACCGGCCCGGCCCGGAAAAGCCCGTAAGGCCCGGGCCCATGGGCCTCGATTATATTAGTAATCCCGGCTTGTCCCGACTCGAAAAAAATTGAAAAAAATCGTAAAAGTCTGGCAGGGCTGGACTCGGTGTCAACGGTTCAGTTTATGAGCACTAACCGAAAACCGACACCGAACTCTCGGTTTCATATTTTTCAAAACCGAAACCGAAAAATATATATAGAAACCGCGGTTTCGGTTAACCTATAATTCGGTTTGGTTTCGGTTTCATTTCGGTTACAAAACCTAATATCCTTATTGACCTTTTGTACTTGACTAATGAAAATAAAAAGATTAAAAGTGAAAGAGTAAGCTACAAGTTCAATACTTCAATTAAGTTACATTCACCAAACGAATAAGCAAGAACTCAAATATTAACTAAACAAAAACATTATACTTCGTTGAAACACAAGTTAACCAAAATATACATTAAACCTCATGAGCTTCTTCCTTAGACGTTCAAACTTGTCTTAACATGAGGGTTAGTTGACAAAATCCTCAAGCATTACATTAGATCTCTGCATGCATGATTGTACACATACAAATATCAAAATCACATATCTCTACATGTATATATTTATTACTAAATATATTCTTTCCATAAGCACCCGATTATATATGTTCACCAAATAAAGTTATAACCTTAACTCCCAATTCTCGGTTCGGTTCGGTTTTCATCAGTTTTCTGAAAGCATATAACCGATAACCGACACGAACTGCTTGGTTTGGTTCGGTTTCCGGCACCGACGCAATGATTTCGTCCGGTTTCGGTTACTCGATTTCGGTGCGGTTCGGTTATGGCCAGTTTCGTTTTTTTCGGTGTCATAAAGTCCAGCCCTAATTGCCGACCCTTAGGGTGAGACTAAGTGTCTCAGATTTATTTTCGGGTGGCAACATAGTTGGAGAACTGTTTGACTAGATATTAGGATATGTAATTGCTGCTTCATCGTTGATTGAGTTACGTATCTAGTGATCTCTCCACCTAAGGCTCGTCAATGGGCTGAGCCTAGCCCGGCCCGACTCATGAGTGGCGGGCCCGGGCCTTAGTAAATTTAAAAAGTGACCGGCCAGATATTTTTACAAAATGAAGATGCAAGCCCGCCCACCTAAAGCGAGCTTTTGCGGGCCGGGCCGGGCCTTGCGGGCCTTTTTGGGCCAGACCTTGTGGGCTTGTAGTAGAAAAAAAAATTCATAATACTCTAATTTAAGGGTTTTAAACAATAAAAGAATTATTATAAAACATTCTAAAAAAAGTCACAAATACATTCTAATTTTTGAATTATTGTCGATTGACACCAGTAGATGTGATCGATATATATATTTAGGAATCCCGTAAAAATTTCGTCCGTTTTGGACATGATTTGACAGGTCATACATACGGTTAACCAAAAAAGAAGTGTTTTGACATATTAAAACCTGATTGACCGGGGCTTTGCTAAGTGGGTTTCCTCAGTGCGACTGCGCGAAATAAGTAATAAAAATTAGGTGATTTCAGATATGCAAACGACTTTCGGCGTTCGCATCTTTGTAATTGGTCCTCCCTTAGAGTATATTAGTGGTGTTTCGGTTTACTGGAAATTCTCACGGTCAAACGAGTTCTGAATTGGATGAAATTTTTACAGTGTCACTAAATATATATATACCGATCACATCGGCTAGTGTCGATCGATACCGAGAAGTTTCTTTCATATAGTCGCTTCATAATGCGATAGTTTTATTATAAATCTAATATAAAAGTTATGATACATTAGTGGACACTTCGGCGATAGATAACTCCAGTTCGAAATATGGTTGATCGACACCATCAGATATGATCAGTATATATATTAGGGATTCTATAAAAAATTTGTCCGTTTTGGACATTTTTTTACCGTCCGTACATACGGTCAACTAAAAAAGAGGCGTTTTGACATATTAAAATCTCCATTGACCGGACCTTTGCTAAATGGGTTTACTTGGTGTGACCGCACACAATCGGTGACAAAAATTAGGTGATTTTAGATATGCAAACGGTTTTCAGTGATCTCATTTTGGTAATGAGTCCTCCTTTATGGCATATTAGTGTTGTTTTTTGTTTATCAGAAATTTTAATGGTCAGACGAGGTTCGAATTTGATGAAATTTTTATATGGTCACTAATAGAGGTGGCAAACGGGTAGGGCCGGACCGGCCTGGTCCATTTTATACGGGCCAAAACGTGCTAGTGTCGTGCTCAGGCCGGCCCATTTGCTTAAACATCAAGAAGCGGGTCGGTCCGGCCCATTAATATTATAAGACAC
Organism: Argentina anserina; assembly: GCF_933775445.1. Taxonomy (NCBI): domain Eukaryota; kingdom Viridiplantae; phylum Streptophyta; class Magnoliopsida; order Rosales; family Rosaceae; genus Argentina; species Argentina anserina. The sequence continues at coordinate 2,952,913 of NC_065873.1, read as the reverse complement.
AATTACAATAAAAACAAATTATGTAATTAGAATATTTGTCTTATATATCTATTTAGAATAGTAAAATAAATAAAATACTACAACATATTATATAAATTTATTTTTAAATATTATATATGTTAAAATAATGACGTTTTATTCACTACTTTGATAATATTTGTGAAATATTATAGTTAAAATAATGAAATAATCAATACATTTTTATTTAAAAGTTATAATATTCAAGTTTAATAATGATAATTGTTTAAATATTTATATAAATAATATAAAATTATGTGTAACGGGCCGGCCCATAAATTTATCGTGCCCGGGCTGAAAACGGGCTCGGGCCGATGGGCTAAAATATCTTGGTCTGGCCTATTACGCTAATGAGCTCGTGCCGTGCCGGGCCAACTTTTAACGTGCCGGGCTCGGGCTTTTCACCCCATTTGCCACCTCTAGTCACTAAATATATATATACCAATCAAATCGGTTGATGTTTATCGATCCAGAGAAGTTTCCTTCATATACTTGCTTCATAATGCGATAGTTTTATTCTAAATCTAATAAAATATGTATGTATAACATTTTATTATTTGACAGGTTTTACGGGTCGGGCCGGGTTTTACCCCTCTAATCTAATAATGACCCTCTATCCACGGAAGCGGGTTTTGGCGGGCTTTTTCACGGGCCGGGCCGGGTAAAAGCGCATCAGGCTTGCAGGCCTCCGCGGGCTTTTTGGATCCGTAGACTAAATGGTGAGGCATATCTCCACCATGTCACCACTGTTCAAAAGCAGATATAATCGTCATTAGTCTAGTATTTTTTGTTAGTTGGTGCTTTGTTTGATACTTGTTTATAGTAATTTTTGATATTATATCATGTCTTTGTAATTAAGGGTTTAGATTTTACGTTCTTTTGTATTCGACTGTTTCATTATAAAGGCTTGAAGGCAGCCGTACTAGCCCTTACATAAAAAAACATAGCATAACTTTTAATATATATAGTTGATTCAATAATAATAACAAAATTAATTTTAAAATTACTGTTTTGTCCATTGTTTATTGGGTCAAATCAAAGTCAAACTCCATGCCACGTTATCATTTTAACAAAACTAACAAAGAAATTAAAAGTAAATTTCGCAAAAGTCTAGGTATCATTTTAAGTTTTTACTTACGTATATAATGTAACTTAATCTCTTCTCAATGTCATCGGTCTCAACTCTGAAGAAGAGATCGATGAATACACATTTTCCCCCAAACAGAAAAAAATGACTTAATTAGTTATTACAGACAAAAGTGGTAATTCCTCATTAGCATAACAATAAATCAGTAACTGGTTGTCATTTTATGCACTTACTAGTTACATTACATCTTATTGAAGTGAGTTTGTCCTCATCTTCTTCGATTCACACAGGTTTCTCAAAACTCGAACCCACAAACTCTAGCCTGTGCAAACATCACCCGCAACTGAATTCTTCTACGAACTCGAGGAGTAAGCTTCTATGTTTCAGGGATCTTAATTATGTCATACCACGAATGAAAACTTTGAAAGAAGGATGCATGTCCATTAGAAGTGTATCTTGTTTACTTCAAGTTGATATAGAGCTTAATTATTTTCTTTTAGCATATGTTGGCATGCTCATGATCAGCGGAATGCTAGCTCGAATTCTCGATCCTCTTCATACCTGTTATATATCGATTATATATGAAAGTATTAATCGAATATCATAACAATAAGCGATCACAGGAAACCAATGAAAGTGCCGGGACGTTAAATAGAGATCCCAAACAGGGTGAAACAGCTAGCATCGCCGTCCACTTGGTCATGCATAGCATTAAGCAGCATGCATCATTTTTGGTTTTGAAAACTGTACGGATATAATCCATGCATGCTATATCTGATAAAATATAAATAGTTCGCTTGTTTCCGTAATCTTTTAAGATGAAGGAAGATGAGGTTATCGTTTAGATAATGAAAATGATTTTTTTTGGTACAATATAATGAAAATGATTATTGAATGTCAGCAAATTACATATTGGAATCGACAACTTTCGGAGCTATATTATATGATTACATATCCAGCTTTTAGGACTAACACTTTCTTTTACATATGATCAATCTTATACTTGTAACCTATTACGCTTTCATAAGATAAATTCTGTTTGGTTCCTACGTGCATGTACAATTTATCAATTTTTCTTGCCGAAAGTGTTTCATATCAAATGCTAGCTAATTCACCTTAGACATAATATGGCCGGTTATAAGTACTGCAAGACTTGTATGACTTATATGATTTGTAAGACTATTATAATTCCCTGATAAAAATTTGAATACCCTTCGAGTTTTGGAGTTATATGCCAAAGTCAATAATATGGACACACTAGTAACAATTTCATTGAAGTCTCACCAACCATAGTTAGGCAAGAACAAGTTTGTTTGTTTTGACAAGACCTCAAACCACGTTTGGTACCTTTCAGTATCAACAAAATACAGTATTTATTAACCAAACAATAATGTCCCCGTCAACACAATGACAATTACACTTGATCATTGATTCAAGTATTGAAAACCAAAGCAATGTCCAATTACACGAAGCCACCGTTTTTTTTAAAATCTTTTTCCTTTGTTTATTTATACTTTGTTTAAGATAAGGAGTGATTGATAGAGTACTCAGTAAATAAGGACGATACTAAATGACGCATTCTTTCTCATTAATCAAGATTACTGCCGGCGACGTCCACAACGAACCTGTACCTAACGTCGTTCTTCTCCAACCTTTCAAAAGCTTTGTTGATATAATCCATCTTAACCACTTCGATCATCGATTTCAGTCCCTTCTCTTTGCAGAACTCGAGCATTTCCTCCATCTCCTTCATGCTCCCCACAAAGCTCCCGGTGATCGTCTTCCTCCCTATGCATAATTATAAATTTATAATGTCATTATAATTTACAAGAACCTTATAGTACATAAACTTACATTTGCTACAACTAAGATTACACTATTGAAAATGTAACATAAACATTAAGATCTCATAAGAACCCTTTACTCCAATACTTTGGACTTGGGGACAGAGAAAATTAACCGCAATTCTACTCTACGTTACGCAATTATTGGGAACCACAAAATGTTTAACTGCTGTTATGATGCTAAAATATTTATATTAAACTTTAGAAGTTAATAAATTTATAATTACTACGAATAAGTCAACAATGCAATTTAACGCCACTTTTTTTTTTTGCACATATTCAACAAAATTTGGGAACTAGCTAGAAACTCTTAAACACATATTAAGTGTAATGGTGCGTTACATATCTATTGGAACCACAAAACATACAGGACATGTAGGTAAGTGGATCAACAATATATGTTAAAGAATGAGGATGGCAATAAAGAGAAGATATGTAGATAACTTAGAAGAATTTTTTAACCAAATAATGAACAGAATCTCCTACCCACTAAAAAATGTAGAGGTTTCTATAAAAAAGGTAATAGCACTCAATTGAAGTGGAAAATTGTTGCAAAATAGAGGTAGTGATAGGTGACTCACCAAGCATGACCAATGGAGAGACAAATTGCAAAGGAGTGTTGATGACACCCATCAAGATCAATTTCCCATCAAGCTTCAACAAAGAGAGGTAAGGCTCAAGAGGGTGGAACACAGGAATGGTGTCAATAATGTAATCCAATGAGTCCATAGCCTCCTGCATTTTGGTGGCATCAGAGCTCACCAAGTACTCATCAGCACCAATATCCTCCAAGGCCTCTTTTCTCTTCTTATCAGAAGAGCTTATCACTGTTATATGGTGTCCCATGGCCTTTGCTATCTTCACCCCCATGTGTCCCACGCCTCCGAGTCCCAATATCCCTCCCCTTAAACCACTCACATCCAAGCCAAAGTGCCTCAGTGGGCTGTAAATTGTCACCCCCGCACAAAGTAGCGGCGCCACCTGCTCCGGCTCCATGCCCTCCGGAATCTTTACCACAAACCTTAATAAACAAACAATCCAATTCCGTGATTCAGTGAGTGGAATGATATATGAAATGTCAGGTATCCAATAAGAGTCAGAAGTTGGTGTTATTACTTTTGGTCAGCGACCAAGGATTTGGCAAAGCCACCTTGGGTGGGTTTGCCATCAGAGTAAGTGTCATTGTAGGACCAGATCTTCTTGTTACAGTATTGCTCATTCTCTGTCTTGCATGGGCTGCAGTTTCTGCAGCATCCTACAAGGAGTCCAACTCCGACGACATCTCCTACCTTAAACTTGGTCACATCTGATCCCACTTCCAGAACTTCTCCAACCACTTCATGCCTGTTCAATAACGCGTAAATGGTGACAAAAAGATATCGATCCGTTACAAACATGAAAGGAAAATAATCATGACAGAACAGAAAAAGTAACTAATGGCCGGTTCATGACACTCATCAACCGGCCTGAAAAATACAATGTTTTGTCGAATTTAATCGAGGCGTAACAGTATAGAAAAGGAAGTGGGAATTATATTGTATACCCTGCAACCATGGGATAATTTGATTGGCCAAGTTCATTTTTGATCTGGTGAAGATCGGAATGGCAAATTCCACAGCTCAGGACTCTGATATAAACATCTTCTGAACCTGTGCTTCTGCAATTCATTTCCATCACACAAAAACACAAAATTCAAGCATAATAAGCGTGACAAAAGACATGACATAAGACAATAAAGAAGAAGAAGAAGAAGAAGAAGATCGAGCCGGATGAGATGTGTCGTGTACGTACCTAAGAGAATAGGTGTAAGGTGAGAGAATCCCAGAAGAGTCTCTTGCAGCCCATCCCACAGTAGTTCTCTCCGCTTCAAGACTACCCATTTTCCTTCTTGTCTTTCTGCTCGAGTTTCAGAGAGAGAGAGAGAGAGATGTGATGATGATGATGATAATGACGATGATGATGACGAGTAAGAACGACAATGGGAATCAAAGAAGCTGTAGAGGGTGCATATAAATACAAAGAGAGAGACGAGTGGAATAGGCGAAAATAAATCCAGAAATAACTGTGAGGCGAGGAAGGGACACGTAAGCTGGAGAGTGGGTGAGGTTGGGGGGCGGTATGTGAAGGTGAAGACTGATAGTGATGAAAGCTTTGTTTGCTTTTCCCCGCAGATAAGGAAATGGAGAAGGGTTTCGGGACCCGACGAAGAAGACGATCAACCGTAGTTGGTGGGGGCCCGCTATAGGGTTTAGGGTTAAAAAAGATACCGTACGCGCGCATTGCACGCGTCATGCGCACGTCACTGCCACCGAACCCATTTCTACAAACGATAGAGATGGCGATGAGAGGAGTTAATTAGTTCGTATTTGTGGAGATGACTTGGTAATATTCTTGTTGAATTAGTTAGGAAGAATGTGTTTTAAGTAGCCATTAGTAAGTGTATACACGACCCACTATAAATAGTTGAAACTACATAATGACTTTGACATAAATGCAAGAGGCTTAAAATATAACGGTTACTGGTATACGCATCGTGGATTGAGATTCACACTGTACATACAAACATTTGTGTTCTCGTATGTTAACATTCCCATCCATTTATAGTAGGCAAGTAGCTATGACACTTAAGGATGATCACCACCCTAAATAAAAGGTTACTTTGTTTGATTATTCTTTCTACTTTCTTTCAAATGTCTATGTAGTCCCCTAGCCTTCTGAATCGGTCTGCGGAATTATGTATTCATGAATACTTATTCCTAAAGATATAATATGTATATACGTATACATGGATTTAAATGACATTAATCAAGAGGAGAATTCAACAAACGGTTCTTCAATTATTGGTTATTCTAACGTTTAGTATCTCACATTTAAAAATTATTACATTGGTAACTCAAGTTTCGATTTCAGCTTAATTTTAGTTCATTCCATCAATTAACACTTTGTGGTCAGTTTTTATGGGCAGTTTCGTGACTTCATTATTTTTCGATTTCATCTTTTATTTTCCTCCAATTTCAACTTCAATTTTTTTAAAACTAAGTTAATTAATTCACATCATTTCATTATAAAATTAATAAGCGGGTAAATTCAACAAAAAATACCCCAACTAGTGGTCATTCTAACTTTTAGTACCTCAAATTTAAAAACTATTGCATTAGTATCTCAAGTTTCTATTTCAGGTTAATTTTAGTTCATTCTGTCAATTAACAACGTTAGTAGCTTCATTTCCTACCCATTTTTAAATGCATTTTCGCTACTTTATTTTCCACTGATTTCACTTAGTTTATAACGAACATTTTATACCATTCAAATTAACCAATTGTTATATAAGCATTTTCTTTTACTTTTGAAACATTTAAATGCCTATGAGGCTATGATAGAGTTTTTGAGCATATTATTATAACAATATGGTTGTTGGTTGATGGACATATACAATATGAAATATATGCTGGTTTATTTGTAATGGCGAACTTTAGCTTGTTTGTAATAGTTGTGGTAAATGAAGAATGCTTATTAATTTTTATAATAAAATGATGTGAATTAATTAACTTAGTTTTTTTAAAGTTTAAATTGGAGGAAAATGAAAGATGAGATCGAAAAATAATGAAGTCACGAAAATGCCCTTAAAAAATTGGTGGGAAATGAAGCCACAAATGGTGTTAATTGATGAAAGGAAGTAAAATTAGGTTGAAATAGAAACTTGAGGTATCAATGCGATATTTTTCAAATGTGAGGTACTAAAAGTTATAATAACTAATAGTTGAGGTATCGTTTGTTGAATTCTCCCTTAATTAAGAGCATGGGTAGATCCAAGGCTAAGGGTGGTAGGGCTCAAGCCTAACTAAGAATTTTTGGGCAAAACAAAACTAGGTATATACATTTTTTTGGTAATAGACAATTAAATACCAAAGTTTTCCCGTGTTCTAAAACTCTCGGCTCCTCTCATTCTCTATATTCAAAGTCCCTCTCAGTCTCTCAACACTATCAATGTTACTTCTCTGACTCCTTCATCTTATTCTTTCTCTGGGAAAACGTATTATAAGTATAATCAATAAATTATTTTCAATTTGGGGAGAACGATATGAAATATATGCTGGTTTATTTGTAATGGCGAACTTTAGCTTGTTTGTAATAGTTGTGGTAAATGAAGAATGCTTATTAATTTTTATAATAAAATGATGTGAATTAATTAACTTAGTTTTTTTAAAGTTTAAATTGGAGGAAAATGAAAGATGAGATCGAAAAATAATGAAGTCACGAAAATGCCCTTAAAAATTGGTGGGAAATGAAGCCACAAATGGTGTTAATTGATGAAAGGAAGTAAAATTAGGCTGAAATAGAAACTTGAGGTATCAATGCGATATTTTTCAAATGTGAGGTACTAAAAGTTATAATAACTAATAGTTGAGGTATCGTTTGTTGAATTCTCCCTTAATTAAGAGCATGAGTAGATCCAAGGCTAAGGGTGGTAGGGCTCAAGCCTAACTAAGAATTTTTGGGCAAAACAAAACTAGGTATATACATTTTTTTGGTAATAGACAATTAAATACCAAAGTTTTCCCGTGTTCTAAAACTCTCGGCTCCTCTCATTCTCTCTATTCAAAGTCCCTCTCAGTCTCTCAACACCATCAATGTTACTTCTCTGACTCCTTCATCTTATTCTTTCTCTGGGAAAACATATTATAAGTATAATCAATAAATTATTTTCAATTTGGGGAGAACGATATGAAATATATGCTGGTTTATTTGTAATGGCGAACTTTAGCTTGTTTGTAATAGTTGTGGTAAATGAAGAATGCTTATTAATTTTTATAATAAAATGATGTGAATTAATTAACTTAGTTTTTTTAAAGTTTAAATTGGAGGAAAATGAAAGATGAGATCGAAAAATAATGAAGTCACGAAAATGCCCTTAAAAATTGGTGGGAAATGAAGCCACAAATGGTGTTAATTGATGAAAGGAAGTAAAATTAGGCTGAAATAGAAACTTGAGGTATCAATGCGATATTTTTCAAATGTGAGGTACTAAAAGTTATAATAACTAATAGTTGAGGTATCGTTTGTTGAATTCTCCCTTAATTAAGAGCATGAGTAGATCCAAGGCTAAGGGTGGTAGGGCTCAAGCCTAACTAAGAATTTTTGGGCAAAACAAAACTAGGTATATACATTTTTTTGGTAATAGACAATTAAATACCAAAGTTTTCCCGTGTTCTAAAACTCTCGGCTCCTCTCATTCTCTCTATTCAAAGTCCCTCTCAGTCTCTCAACACCATCAATGTTACTTCTCTGACTCCTTCATCTTATTCTTTCTCTGGGAAAACATATTATAAGTATAATCAATAAATTATTTTCAATTTGGGGAGAACGATATGAAATATATGCTGGTTTATTTGTAATGGCGAACTTTAGCTTGTTTGTAATAGTTGTGGTAAATGAAGAATGCTTATTAATTTTTATAATAAAATGATGTGAATTAATTAACTTAGTTTTTTTAAAGTTTAAATTGGAGGAAAATGAAAGATGAGATCGAAAAATAATGAAGTCACGAAAATGCCCTTAAAATTGGTGGGAAATGAAGCCACAAAGGGTGTTAATTGATGAAAGGAAGTAAAATTAGGCTGAAATAGAAACTTGAGGTATCAATGCGATATTTTTCAAATGTGAGGTACTAAAAGTTATAATAACTAATAGTTGAGGTATCGTTTGTTGAATTCTCCCTTAATTAAGAGCATGGGTAGATCCAAGGCTAAGGGTGGTAGGGCTCAAGCCTAACTAAGAATTTTTGGGCAAAACAAAACTAGGTATATACATTTTTTTGGTAATAGACAATTAAATACCAAAGTTTTCCCGTGTTCTAAAACTCTCAGCTCCTCTCATTCTCTCTATTCAAAGTCCCTCTCAGTCTCTCAACACCATCAATGTTACTTCTCTGACTCCTTCATCTTATTCTTTCTCTGGGAAAACATATTATAAGTATAATCAATAAATTATTTTCAATTTGGGGAGAACGATTAATTGAGTTTTCTTATTTGATATGATTTATTATAGTTTGTCTCTAATTTTGTTGGGTTTTTTCCTACAGTCCCTGGGACAAAAGGTAGGTATGGAGTGGGACAAATAAAATATTAATGTATTGGTTTTTGGGTTGTCGGCATTCAAATACTGAATTGAGAATTTGATTATGTTTTTTTCTATTATGAACTCTAAGCTTTTGCTTGATGATTATTGCTAAATTTTGTTCAAATCTTATTGATTTATAGTAGTCTAATTTTAGTCTTTTAAGTTCTATCATAATTAATTTGATATTGCTATATTGGTATGGTTATTGCTACTATGTTTTCCTAGCTACTGTGTTTGCCTACTGGTATGATTATGCTTTTTTCTGGTATGAACTCTAATATATATTTTTTTACTTGATAGAAAACTCAAGCCCACCTAAACTCTAATTTATAAATCTGCCACTGATTATGAGTACTGTTTTTTTATTGGCAACTAACTTTAGAATATAGTTGAAGGAAGCATGAAGAATGTGGAGTTATAGTCAGGGTTGTCAATGGATCGTGTCGGTGTTGGGTTTAGGTCGGGTCAAGTGTTTTGCGTGTTATAAAATATAAACCAAAACTTAACCCATTTAATAATCGTGTAAAAAATCTAAACCAAAACTCAACTGACTTATTAAACGGGTTACACGTTTTCAATCCGTTTAACCCATTTAGAGATATATATATATATATAATAAATACATCGTGCAATTTTACAAAAATAAGTAATTAAAACAAAGATTTAAACAAAATAGCAAAATAATCTATCTCATTACCTATATTTTTGTGCTTTTTTCTGGTATTTTCTAATCGTGCGGGTTCAACCCATTTTATTTCCTACGGGTTTTGAATCGTGTTATCAGGTCGTGTCGGAATTGACAAATCTAGTTGTGGTTGATATTTCCGAACGTACGAGTACTGCACTTATGCATGCATCTACGTTAAAAATGAAATTACACCTTCATATATGTTTCACCGTGTGAATCGAATGCTATATGTTAGAGACATTCATTTATCATAGCTAGTCAGCTAGTTTGCCTTACGGTAACTAATTGACAAGATAGTTAGTTTAACCTATACACTTGATCCCATGAGGCAATGATCGCTGTCACTTCTTGTCATATACCGTGTCAAATCCAAACGATCCTCTTCTTTAATTTAGATGCTCATATATATCTAACTGCTTACTGAAATGCCCCAAAAGCACAAAAGTATATATACTTCCTGTTCCAAGATCGACACAAGAAGCTAGCTCTTGGCATTACTAAATGGAATGACAACAAGACGGCCAATTGTTTACAAATTAAGAATCAGAGTATATCTGTTGGTTTGCATAATTGTGGAAGGCTACTCCTTATAATATAGGGTACGTACCGACGTACGTACGTAGTGATGACCATGAATATATACACTGATATCTTAGGACCTGCAAATTAAATGACATTATAATAGAAGATCAGCTCGATCAGCTCTTTCAGCTGGTGCGGGTTTAAAATTACGTTATATCACTCATGGTTTTTGTTCCCATCTGAGGTATAATTGATCACGGACTCTACTGGTTAAATCACACATTTTGCTTTAAAATATGGATCGGATCCGTCTTCCAGTGAGTTGCTTCCGATACCCTTGTGTTGGATTTCACTATTTATTCTAAACCAATTTAGTTAAAAGAATTTGAGTGAACTCACCTAAATTTATAATTATAAATATGAACTTTATCTGATATTAAAAGCTACAAAACGTATATTTATCTGATTAAATTAGTTATGTTGTGAATACAAAATTGTCACTGTAAACGTGAAAACTATTTGAATTCCGAAATGTGTGACGACTTAACCACTTTGATTTTGTAACATCAGATTCAATACGATTAAATTTTGTAACGACATATTTATTGAGATTGAATTTTGTAACTGTCGAATTCATTGTATAACATTTGTAACGGATGAAATGAAATTCATTGAGATAACTGTTGTAACGTTTGAGAATTCATTACGTAACGTCTGTAACAGTCATAACGTATGAAAATTCATTTCATAACCGCTGTAACTTATGATAAGAAATTCATTTCTGAATTCATGAGAATTCATTTAGTGATCCAAGTTCCCTTTATAAATAGTGATTCATTCTTCCATTCTTTTTAACGAAAAAAAAAACGGATTCAGAACTTGATTCAGAAACACATTCAGATTGAGAAACTTCTGCATTCCCTCTCTCTCTCTCTCTAAAGTTTCATTATTAGCTCTCTTGTTCTGGTGATAGAAATGGTTTATTCTAGTTCGTCGTATTCTTGTAGTAGTGCAGCTTCAAAGATTTGTAAGTCATTGTATCTTGGGAGACTAGCGCTATTGAGTCCTTGCACCGGTAGAGGTGACGTAATTGTCTTAAGCACAGTGTGGTATCACACACGACTCGACTTTTCCTTATATTCGTTTGGTATTGGTTGAGTTATCATTTCTAGTTTTTATAATCCTGAATATTTGTTTTCGCATAGTTATTTTCTTATTTATCTTTATTTCAGAATTTCATTTATCATTTATATATTTGCAATATCTGTTAGAAAAACAATGATATATTGCATATATAATTTAATAAACTAAATTATAAATAATTATAACAAACATTAAAATCTAATAACGAAGAACACGAAAGAAATTCAATATGAATTCAACCAAAATACCGAACGATTGATGATTGAAGAACTAGCCGAGACGTGTGTGATACCACACTGTCCTTAAGACGTTTACGCCTCCTCTACCAGTGCAAGGATGCTTGGCGCTTGTCTCCTAGAATAAATGACTAAACAATTATAGGAAGTTGCACTACTAAATAGAACTCTCAACGAACTCGAAAAGTACCGCATTCTATCACCAGTGAAAACCTAAGAACACTTTGAGAGAGAGAGAGAGAGAGAGAGAGAGAGCTAATTGCGTTTGGAATTATTTTACAATGAAAGGATGGTGGCTATTTATACAATGAGGATTTGCACTCTATAATGAATAAAATGGTTGTTATAGGAAATCAAAAGATCATAACATACATGAGTTACATATGTTACAAGCAATGATTTCAATCTGCTACAAACTTCTCCATAACACACAATAACGTTTCAGTTACAGTTGTTACAAAAACAAAAATTTGAACAATCAAGAGAAGTTGAAATATCCACAAAAAAATTCAGAAATGCAAAAAAAAAAAACTGTGTTCCGACCCTCAATTTGGTGTTGCATTCGTGGACACATGTCGCACAGGTATATACGAGTTCCTTGCAACCCATTGCGCGTGCGCGAGAGGGTATAAATGGGCTTACACACTTTACAATCCATAAACAATGGATTCTATATAAAGTTTTTCCAACACTTCTCTTTTCCAATGTGAGAAAAATATTTTTCTACATTTTAAGTAGCCATCTTTGAGTGACAATTCTTTATTCACCCACTAACCAAATTACACAAACAAACATATGATCTTGTAGCCCTCATTATGGAGAACTCAAATCTATGTTCAACTTTGATTAATTATAAGTTTAACTTAATTTAATTAATCAATTAAATTTGATTTTAAATAGTTTATTTAACCATTTTTCCTACAATATCACCCCATTTTTTATTTACACCTTAAACTTTAAGAAAAGACTTCATGATGTTTGAACTAGGCTCAACCACCGCATGTCGTTGTAGAAGAAGAAGATTCCAATTTACTAGACTTGTTCTATAGATCGACTTCGAAGACTCGAGACTTTAATTCCCTGTAATTTTTTCCAATGAGGAATATGATGGTTGCTTCAATGTTCACACCCACCTAATAACATGTTCATTGGTAGAAGATGATTGGAAACCCCTTTACTAATGTAGGGGGTGAACTAATTAATTTATTGTATGATAGATTAGCGTACGTAAACGCTAAGGTGGGTGGTCGGGCTTGTAACTCACTAGATGTTAGATGAGAAAGACAACCACATGCGGCTTGTTCTTGACTTCTTCCGGCGGCAAATTTCGTGTGGTTTGATTGCTTGCTCTTTATAATGACTGTATTTAATAATTGAATTGACGCTTAACCACGCGATTATAGTAATACAAAGATATTGGAACAGATCCGGATCCTCTCCTGATCCGTTTTCGCATGACCTTTTTCCTGACCTTTGAGGTGGATGGAGATTAGGACATGTGGCTTAAGTAAATCCAATGGTTTATAATTCCAACTTCCCCAACACGTTCATCTTTTTCTTCTCTCTTCAGTCTCTTGTTCTTCTCTTTTCCATCCCACCGTATAAGACATCTTGCACTTCTGCAAATAATCAAAGGAACTCTACCACTTTTGAAAACTATTCTGGAGGAGTTGAACTTGATATGACTTGAGTCATTACAATCTTGTGAAATCATGTTTGATTATTAGTATGTTAAATCCTATTCCACAGTTCCACTTGTGATTTTAGATTCTGGGTTTCGATTGGGTTGGAATTTTTCCTTAGAAATTCAGCAGCTTTTAATTGAAACACTACAAAAAACATTAAAAATGCCACAAATGTAAAAGTCACAAAATTATAGATTTGTGGCCTATAATGGTGTAGTAATTATGAAAATATCTCACATTTACATTTAAATTGACAATTTAATTAAATTGTCCCGTTTGTATGAAATTTAAGGTATTTTTTACAATGACCACTAAGTTTTTTTTTTTTGTCAATGACCACTAAGTCAAAAGCCACATATTTTGTTTCTTTGTCCAATTTTTTTTGCAGTGAACCAACAAGACAACAAGATTATTCTTGTTGGGTGAAGGCGGCAGATCAATTCGTCGTTGTCTTAAACAATTCACCATCAGCTCTCTTCTCTCTCGTTCTCCTTTGAACCTAGTCTTCAATTTTGGATCTAACCTGGTTCATAGTGTGAGAAGAGAGATTTTATCGAGAACCAATATGAAAGAAGAGGAATGGAAAGACAGTGAGAAAGGACAAGCAGAATTTTTTTGTACACCATTAGATCTGGTATTATACACATGTCTTCATCTCCTGAGAGATCAGGAAGCTCAAGTGAAACATTGGGTCAGGAGAGGATCCGGATCCTACTGGAACCAGTGAGCTAGCCTATGATGGTTGTCGATCGTGCCCAGCACGTTCATTCTTTTTGGTCTAACATGTACTCAATTGCTCTGCATACATTAATCTAGCTACATTGATGTACACGTGTTTAGGTATATATTCCTCCACATATATGGGGAACGAAAATCTAATATTTAAACCTAAAATTGCTACGTTGGTTAATTTCTCATACCATGAACAAAAAACAATGATGCTAACCCCGTTATGTTCTGGTGCCCAACTCATTTATCCTTTTGGTCTAGCAGAATCTCAATTGCCTTGATTGCACACAATTTACTTTGATGTATATACATGACTAAAATTTCAGCGAGAATTGAAATATTAATTTTAAATTAAAAATTTCAACCGAAAATTTGATTTTAAAAAATAATTAAATAAATTGATGAAAATTTATATAAATTGTCATAGATGAATATTTGATCAATTATCTACTATGACATAATTATTATATAACTATTAGTTTATAGTAAGTTGTAGTAATTTGAGGTGATAACTAAGTAGATGATCAATTATCTACTATAATTATATTCATCATGTCATTGAGTAGAGCCCTAAGTATATTGTGAAGTAGTTTTATTCCAATGCTATTGAAAAAAGAAGGTGCACTTGTTTGTTATTAACAAAGTCATACATTACGGAGATGGATGTGGAAATTGCAATTTAAGCATCCAGTCAGGGTTATATGGCATGCAATACTGTACAACTAAGATGGTCAGATGACTCAGATGGAATAGATGATAACTAAGTAGATGAATCAAGACCATCTATGAAAATATAGGAAGACACATTTCATGACCTATGTGAACACCGGAAGAATTAATGTTTCGCAAAAGTAAATGTAAGATTGGCAACTCCTGATTTTGATATAAAATCCATGTAGCACGTTAGTATGTAACAGATTGAGAAACTTAATCTCTATATGAGAGAAACCGGACAATTGAGCTATGAAATTAATGGAGACAAAACTCCACAATACGACTCTACTACAAATCTACAATCGGATTTAACACTTTACAGATAATATTAAATGTTTGAGAAACTAAAGTCAAGCATAGAGAGGAATGGAACCTCACCTAGGCAGTAACACATGTTTCTAAATCTACAGCAGGCCTTGTTCTACAATATTGCATGCCATATAACCCTGAGATGTTTTCACCAATTAATTAGTCCGACTCCACTGCAAGTCTGCAACTTATTGCACACTGAAGAAAAATACTTCCACAGAATGGACAATGGACAGTGCCATAACTTCAAAAACTAAATGGAAAATACCTACTACCAGCAAAACATGTCTCTACAATTATTTAACCTTCTATATGTATACCCCCACTGATAGAAGATTCATTACAATAAGAGCTAGCCATGTATAGTTTGGCCTTATTTCATTGTTTAATGGGTTCCGAAAACGTACATACGATCAGAAAATTCACCCTTTCCAACAATGAAGTTCTGCATATTAATGCAGTTATTATTGATATTGGTTGGTGTGAACAAGAATTGGACTTCTAACGCCGCTATGAGCCATCGGACCAAATCAGCAATGCCGACACATGCAGTTGTGCGCCCTCTGATAATCCTTCTCCAACAATAGTGACATCAAAAGACTTCTTCTCATCTAAAGAATTTAAAGAAAGAACTTCAGGCACAACCTTGATGTCCACCTGAGTGGAGTTCGCGAAGATTCTGGCCTTGTAAGTGGAGTTTGCAAGGCCAACATTCTTAACAGTTCTGCGGAATTTAACAGTAAATGCTTGCTTTGGTGAAACAACAGCAGCTAGTGAAGGATAATTGTGACAATGCACTGGCAAGTCTTTATCCAAGTGTGCAGAGCAACTGCTATTATCTCCTGATATAAGTCTAATTTCGGCCTCTCCCAAGACCGTGCAGAGTTGCTTTATGTAATCTTCCATACCAGCTTCATTAACCAGCCCTGGGTCTATTGCTCGGACAGGATTGATATCTCCAGATCCATATGCAAATTCACCTGGAGAATCATCAGTAGCATTCATTGGCCAAGATGTGGTCATAAGAGCTGATTTGATGGCTGCCGGAGACCAATCAGGGTGGTATGCTTTTAACATACGCAGCTGCACCGGCAGCATGGGGGCTAGACATGGAGGTTCCAGATAGTATGTTGTATTTTACATGCCTCGTTTCCCAAGGATTCTCTGTGACAGAAGCAACAGGTGAATATGCAGCCAAAATATTTACTCCTGTCAATGATCTGTCATTAACATATGGTGGAGAGTCTGCTGCTTCAGGTCAATGCTCAGAGTTTGATGTAATGAGTTGTACTTGCCTGGATGGTAATTTAGTGAAGGGAAAGATTGTCCTATGTGATGCTTACTTCGGAGGCGGCGTGGCTTACAAAGCTGGAGCAGAAGGTTTGATATTTAACATCAACCAGGATGATTATGATGTTATTCTCCCTAGACCTGGGATCATTCTAAAGGCTAACGAGTATGATGCGATAAAGTCCTGGAGGAAAAGAAGTGAAGCCATGAGGGATGATACTGCGCCTGTTGTTGTTTCCTTCTCTTCACGTGGACCAAAATCAAATTCTACCTAATATTATCAAGCCTAGGACAACTTTGTCAATGATCTGACGATCTGTGCTACTTGCTGCAACTGTTAGCAACCACGGTGCTACACTTGTTACAGAACCAAGGACCATCATTTCCCGCAGCCTGAGTTGTTAGTATCCCTTTCTAATTTGCATGAAAAACACCTATTGCTATCGGATCCTTATGAAAAGGTAGTGCGAGTATGCCAGTAAGTGAAACCGTGATGATGTCAACTCCATCAGCAATAGCATCGTCAAAAGCACCCAGGATACCCTCGGAACTGCACAGCTTGCCATTGCAAACTTTATATGCAGCAATTCTCGCAGAAGGAACTCCACCTGTTGCAGTACCTTGTGCAAATCCATAAAAGCTCACATCCTTTACGGCATTCCCTGGTGCAGTTGAGGCAGTGTGGGTTCCATGGCCTACGTCATCCCTTGCGGACGCAGCTGGTTTGTAAAACCGAGCTCCAATGATCTTGTTGTTGCAAGTGAAGTTTTCACCCCCTACAGAAGCACCTTTCCACTTCTTTGGAGCCAGTCCAAATCCTTCATCTTTGAAGCTATCCGATTCAGGCCAGATTCCTGTGTCAAGGACACCAATAATGATATCACTCTACTGTGGCATTTCGATGGGTTTTCCCATTTAGACCGATCAAGTCCCAAGATCTTGTTGTTTGAAGTCGGAAACTGGTGCTTGGAAAGACAGACTACTTCCTTCATGTTAGAAATCTTTTGTCTTCACAGCAAATCCATTGAAACTCCTTTTGTAACTTCTTATCAACAGATTTGCAGCCCAACCATTCCTGACAACTCTTTCTACATTCTAATATAGTACGGTGGTGAGACAATGGTGAGTACAAGTTGATATCTGGAAGTGAGCCGAGATATACTATGTGAACCTTTCTGCTTTCCTCAATGGCTTTGCAAACAAAGAAGCTTATGTTGATCATGAGAATGGAGAAAGCAAAAGAAAACCATAGAGCCTTAATCTTGGCCATTGATTGATGCTCAGAAACAACCCGTGTACAAATGATTTATAGGGTGACATATTACAGTCTGACATCCTTCCAGATTTTCTTTACAATGATTTTCAGTGCGTCTTTATTTTCTTACCTCATTGGCACCTGCAAGCTGATATTGCACAAGCCATACATATTAAGAGATCCAGATATTATATTAATGTGTCTAGATTTGGGTTTGGCAAATAAAAAGCTGAATAAATAATCTGAATATAAATATGATCTCTCGTGTCCAAATTATGAAGTCAGCTCGAAATGTGACGTAAGCTGCTGACTTGGAACTGACAACAAGGCCCCTACTCCATTTTTTGAAAAATTTGCACATTAAACCTCCCAAATTAAAATAATTAAAACCTAATTAACATCCTTATAGAAGGTTGATTGGATGAAAAGGCAACAATCAAACAGAAACAATAGAAAATTTTCCAAAAAATTAAAAGAGATCTCAGAATCAAGTAAAATGAACATCCAAAAGAGCATTCCCAGCTTGTCCATAACAACAACTAACAATAAATAACTACGTACAATGAGATGTATAATTGTGTTTATATCCACACTAACAAAAACAACAGTAAATAACTACAATGGACCCGAGAGATCATAAATGAGAGTTTAGGGGTCAGTTCCAAGTCAGCAGCTTACGTCACATGTCAAGTCGATTTCAATTTGGATCATATTTGTGAGTTTAGGGGTTAGTCTGATTAATTTTCAGAAAGAGGGAGCCATAAGGTAGTCCTGCAAGCACAAAAAGGAATCTATTATTCAACATAATTCTGCCAGCAAATTGGTAGAAGACTCTCAGAGTCAAATAACAAAATATGGTGCACTTGTGGTAATCTATTCTTTATCTATTCTGCACTGGATTTCTAAGCAGTAATAAATGTATACTGATAGGCCACCTTGTTCAAAAATTTGAGTGGTAATGTACAGTATAATCAGGACATAACATACAGTGTTTTGACCAAGTTTGCCCATGGATTGCCAAGTATTACACTTACTTAAATCTAAACACGAGCTAGAAAGTAACCTCACCCGGAATGTGCAAGTTAAAACAAAATGACATTAAGGGAAGAACGCACCTCAACGAATAATAGGATTCGAAAAATCCTAGTTTTAGCTTAAGAATGCCCCCCCCCCCCCCCCGCGGTCGGAACCAGAATTTGTAATATCCCAACTTCTTTGCATGTATGAAGGCAGAGGTGTAGCCAACTCTAGTCTTTCTACTCCTGAAAAATCACACTCAGCATGCAGTTTCACATTTTCCATAGCCATAAACACATTAGGCAAAATAATTTGTTTAGAATGCAGATGTAGGCGCAAATTCTTTTCACTGATACTTCCACTGTCCATATTCAGATCAAAAGGAAGGTTTTTTCTCTTTGAAATCTCCTCATTGGAATGAGATTCAATCTTAGACCAAGCAACAGGTTTCCAATCCTTGTGCTTTTGCCACCCATATTTGTAGTCGCCAACTATTAGTGTTCCCAAAACTTCCACACAGTGTACACGTAGCTGTAGTTCCAGAAGAGTTGACACAGACAGCAGAGTAAAAGTCACTCTAACTAGTGATTAAGCTGCATCAAAATATCAATGGAAGTGTCTAGTCTAAAAGTTCCAAAAGAGTTGACACAGACAGCAGAGTTAAAAGTCACTCTAACTAGTGATTAAAGCTGCATCAAAAATATCAATGGAAGTGTCTAGTTTAGATACGGACCTGGTGCTTTCGACCGGTAAGTGGAATTAGCTCTAACCATGTGAAACCTACACAATCACATCAGAGTATCAGAAACATAATAGGATGTATTAAATGTCTGAGAATCTGTAGTAGCATATCAAAAGAATCTAACAGTGGAATGCCAAGTAATCCTATTTAAACTACTTCGGTCCAGGTATTCCAGCTACAGACATCTCATGACAAAACGTTACGCAGACATTCCTCTAAATATCAAGTGGAAGGGCAATAGAGTTTCTTACTGACCAAGATATGATGATCCAATCACTTTGTACTTTATAATTGCATGTTGGGAAGGCAAACATTGTGCTTTATTCACAATGGTGATTCTATCTGATTTACCATTGTCAACCACCACCTGGAAGATTTCATGTGCACCAAGTTATCAAAACTTCAGTACATTTGGGTAAAATACTTTTTTTTTCATTGGAAATGAGCTATGACACATGTTCAGTGTGTAGTCTGAAACAATTTACAGTTTTGGTTCATAGTTTTGGCAATTTCAGTTCCGTAGTTTTCTAATATTGCACATGTAATATAACATCATTCACAAAAATTGCTTAGTAACTGCAAACATAAATTGCCAAATTTGGTCAACAAATGGAATGCCCAGAGATAATCAAAGCAAACATGTATTTGGCTGTATTTTTTCACCTTGTTATTTTTATTTTTATTTTGCATTAATATATGTTCAATGTATCCCTAAGGTATCCTCTCAAGAAAAAAATATCCCTAAGGTACTACCAGAAAGCTTAATCATGCAGCCATTAATTTTTTGAGTAGGGTTCATTATTGTTCATCATTAGGTCTGCGGCGTAGGTAGGATAGTAACTATATTCAAAAGTACTCTAACCTTTCCTAAAGGAACTGAGATTAAGCCCTCTTGTTGTCTGGGAGATCCAATGACAAGTGCCCGACTGCCCGATACCTTCTTTGCAGAATACCTTCAGCGTGGTCAAAAACCTGGAAAAAAACTCACAGGTAATTTAACATGTAATGTCACACAAACGTGGATCTCAGAACAAGCTAAAGCAGAAATATCATGTAATGAGCTGACAATTACTCGCATCATCTGAAGCTCCAAAAGTTTTCTCACAGAAGAGGGAATGCAAAACTGTTGCACTTATTTGTGTTCGCCCCATCACAAGGATACCACTACAGTCCCTGTCAAGTCTGTGTACCTAAACAACAAAATGTGTTCAGAAAAGATCGATCCTCCAACATGCAAGCAATCTACAAGATTGTTGCCGAAACAGAAGAGGCCAGGCAAGTACACTTAATATATCAATCAAACTTTTTATAGGTGTCATTTGAACATATCATGCTTGTGCCGTGCCTATCCATAAACTAACATAGTTCTATCAAATATTGAATCATTCACATTATGAAGAATGTAACGGACGTATTGTCCATCCATTGATATCTTCATCATACTTTAGTCTTTTGTGCTTAGATGTTAAAAAGACAGAAATAGTCAAACAGGACATGGAAAACAATGGTCCCTGTTCATTCAAGACATTAGAACTCTAACCCTAATAATACAAGAATGTTATTCATTCATTCATTCTGTTGCATTCTTTCTAGACTAAACTGCCACAACTTTTTACGCAACCAAGGTGTGAAACAGTAACCCTGGCCAATGAATTAATATAGCTAACAACTTGAACAGCGTTGTAGAACACTCAAATTTAAAAAGAAAGAGAAAAAAAGGTGATGATCATTGATTTAGCAACTTTTCAAGAGAGACATAACTAAAATAGTGTAGTAGTCATCCAATAAGTGCCTCTTTCGTATACATCTGTGTCTGAATTATAGTCTTACAGCTATAGATAATGAATCCTGCATAAGTTAACGTTTACTACAAACTAACCAGACGAGGGGGTTCTGAGCAGTCGTAATTCAAACAAGAGGCAGCTAGTTCATCTAAACTCCTTTTAATTCCAATACCACCCTGCCCAAAAACCACACTTATCAACCCTGGAATCAAACAATGCTACCAAGAAACCATATTTATAACAAAATCATCAGTTAAGTATCAATAGCTAACCTGAACAGGCAATCCAGGGGGTTTACTGATGACAATAATAGCCGGATCCTGTAATCATATCAACATGCGTATGCAACATAACTAAACATACACACACACACACACAAGCAAAAGAGTTCACAATTATGAACCTTACACAACACAAGGCTACGGATAAACTTGACTTCGTCCTCACTACAATGTCCCTCCTCTTGCTTATCATCAGGAAACTCTTTCACCGATATAGGAAGACAAATTCGATCCCCTAAGTTCATCAAGTCTTTAGCTCCCACCTTCACGAAAAATCGAAATCAGCAACAATAAATCTCAATAACAAACTCTTAGCTCAATCCAGTACAATTAAAAAACAAAACATAACAAAAATTCAAGATACCCTTTTAAGTGCTTGATCACTCTGATCCGATGCTTCTCTTCTAACCTGTAATATACAAATCAAAGCAAACCACTTTTCAATCACAAATCAAAAACCCATTTCCAAAATGCACTCAAACTTCAAAAGAGCCCAACCAACCTGTCTCAACCGGAAGAGCTCCTGCACAAGGCTTCTGGGGATCTCCGGGCAGCACCTGGTGATCCATTTGAGCGCCGTCGTGGCCGGTGCAGCGGAGGAGGAGGAGGAGGAGGAGGTCTTAGCGTACACGTCTCTGCCGACGCTACGGGAGAGCTCTCGGCCCAAAGCGGCGCCGTTTATGGCGTCAGTGAAGGGAGGTAGAGTGAACCACTTTTTACCGCGCTTTTGTTTGTCTTCGTGAAGGGCAGTGGCGGCGTAGGATCGGGAGCTGTGGAAGAGGTGACTGCTTTTCAGTTTAGGGGAGGAAATATTAGGGTCGTTGGTGCAGTAAAAGGATGGTCAATTAGTCAGTTAGGATTTCTTTGGATTTCTTTGAATTCATGTTTGATAATAACTACTACATAGGAGGAGAAACCATTTCCCACCATAAGTTAAAATCATTAATATATCTTACTACTATCTTTCATTATAAGGTATCTATCATTTCTCAAAAAAAAATTTTACCTTATGTGAACAGTAGAATACTATCTATGGCATTCCATTCCGTAAGGTAAATAAGTTATATTTTTTATTATTTTTTCATTTTTTTCCCAATCTATCCTCATACTTTTTCTAATATTACAATTATATACATTTTAATTTTAGTTACATATTAATTTTCTCCATAAATACCATGCTTATTTTTATTTTTTACAAATAACTATTGTATTTGTACTATCACGAACCTCACAGTGAGCTCTTTCATATGAGCCCAATATTGAATATGATCGAGTTAAATTATTTTAATGTATAATAATTACTTATGATTTAAAACGATAATTAACGGTCTCTTCAAAATCTTATCAGAGATGACCTCCGAGCTCGAAAAAAGTATCATACACACTGATGCATAAAAGTAAAATAACTAAATAATACATAAATATTAAAAGAAGTCACTAATCACCGAATTTAGTACTCCTGAAGATCATCATCACCTCTTGATGTGGTGAATATGTGTTTATATAGAATTTTCAAAAATATCCGTTAACTAGCCGTTATAGATGTTGACAAAAAAATAGTAGCAGTTTTTTCAATCATGATTCAAATAATAGCCGTTGTCATCCAAAAACCCTATGTATACCTTACCATTTATACCTTATGGTAGGAGCTTAAAAACAAAAGGCAAAAAAGATGCTAAGGAATATGCTAAAGTTGTAAGCCATATATCACTTATACCTTACCAACTTTACCTTCTTAGTATTTGACTTATTCCGTAGTAGTGTTACCACGATCTTTAGAGGTGTTAAGGACGTGGGATGTTCTTTGTTTCTTTTGTGTGTAAAGGCTTTATAAGCCAAAGCTCTTTTATTAATTTAATAAGAATCATCCTTCAGGAATTGTGTGCGTGAGATTTCATTGAGTTTGGTTTTTCAACAGTGGCATCAGAGCCCCATCCAGCCTGATTGAGAGTAAACAGGAGGGTGTGTGAGGAAACTAGAGAGAGTAAGAATTGAGATAGATGGTAGAGGGAAGTAGCAATATCGTTGTGCCTAAGTATGACATGCGCTACGATCATTGGGCAGAATTAATGGAGATCTCTTACGTTCCAAACAGTATTGGGACGTCGTTGAAAACAGAATTACATTGGAGACCGCAGGAGCAAGAACATTCTCCACCGTGGTGGCAGAAAGAAGTCAAACCACTGAGACTCAAGAAAAGTCGTTAAAAGAAAAGAACTTGGAGAATCTCAAGGCAAAGAATCTTCTCTATAAAACAATTGATCGAGATATTCTTGAGACAATCCTTAACAGAAGCACAACCAAGAAGATATGGGACTCTATGAGACAAAAGTTCCAAGGTTCAACAAGGGTCAAGCGAGCACAACTGCAAGCTTTGCGCAAAGAATTTGATGTTCTCCACATGAAGGAAGGAGAGTCAATAAATGCCTACTTTGCTCGTACTTTAACTATAGCCAAAAAAATGAAGGCCATCAGGACTAATGGTGAAAGTATGAGCGAAACGACAATTATTGAAAAGATTTTAAGATCAATGGTCTCAAAATTTGATTATGTCGTGTGCTCGATTAAAGAGTCAAACAACATGGAAGAGATGACTATTAATGAGCTGCAAAGTAGTGCTGAAAGGAGAATTTAATTGTAGAGCAACCACAATGCATCTAATAGGGTTTTGGCTCTAACAATGTGATAATTCCTTTACAATTAAATTCTCCTTTCAGCACAAAACCATGTGCTTGCTCAATGAAACACAACTTCATCTAGCTCACCATAAAGAAAGGCACTCTTTACATCTAATTGAAACACTGTCCAACCATTCCTAGTAGCTAGAGCCAAAACCAAACGAATTGTATCCCACCGAGCAACAGGTGCAAAAATTTCAATATAATCAATTTCATATTCTTGAGCATACCCTTTTACAACTAACCGAGTCTTGCATTTATCAATCTCTCTGTTCTCGTTCAACTTTGTCTTATACACCCACTTTACTTCGATCACCTTTACCCCATTTGGTAACTCAACAAGCTGCCAAGTATCATTTTTAACTATGGCATCCATCTCCAATTTCATTGTTGCTCTACTTTTTAAAACATACAGCCTCTTCATAGCTCGTAGGATTCTCATATGAGATGAACATGGCCAAGTTTTGTACTTCTCCGTCCCCCAAAAACCCTGCACCACTTCCCAAAAGCCCTGAAACGCTAGTGAAGTCTTGCATCCAATCTAGTTGTCTCTTTATTCTTTCATTCACGTGTGGCAGGTGAGCTCTCAATCGGTGAGTTCGGCACACTCTTTTCAGATTCTTCATTAGAACTAGCATGTTGATCTTCATCTTCATCACCACTGCTATCAAGGTCATTTGATTCTTCATCACTTTCACCCCAATCAAGAATGTCCATTTTAATCTCCTCTTCACTCCTTCCCCAATTCCAGCTTTCATCTTCCTCAAACACCACATCTCTGTTCACAATAACTTTCTTGGTCATTGGATCAAAGAGTTTGTAATCCTTTGATCTTCACTCATGCCTAGCAATACACACTTGTGGCTCTTGGCATCTAACTTCTTTCTCTTTGCATCAGGCACATGCACATTACATATGCAACCAAATACTCTAAAGTATCCCACATCTGGTTTAACTCCACTCCAAAAATCTTCAAGTGTTTTTTCTTACACATCTACTGTGGGACTTCAGTTTAGAACATGACTTGTTCATCTCACTGCTTCTGGCCAAAAGGACTTTGGTATATGGTTCTCAATTAGCGAACATCGAACCATGTTCATTATGGTGCGATTTTTGCGCTCAACAACCCCATTATGTTGGGGTGTGTATGCTGTTGTTAATTTCCGCCTGATACCATGAGCCTTGTAAAAATCATTAAATTATTTCGAGGTAAATTATCCTCCTCGATCTGTTCTCAAACCACACACAGACAAACTAGTCTTCTTATCCACAAGATTTTTATAACATTTAAACATACTAAAAAGCTTCACTTTTCTAAGCTAAAAAGTACACCCAAAGTTTTCGATTAAAATCATCAATGAGACTTAAAAGATACCTCTTGTTACTATTTGAGATTGGTGTTATAGGGCCACATATATGAGCATGCACCAGTTGAAGTAGTTGTGTATCTCTCCACTAACTCCTTTTTGGCATTGCCTCTCCGTGCTGCTTCCCCACCATGCAACTAGAGCATAATTTGTTCGAAGCTTTAAGTTATGGAAGACCGTTGACCAATTTCTTGTACTGCAAGACTCTCATATGCTTGTGACTTAGATGCCCATAACGTCGATGCACCAACTCACTAACCTCATCTGTCTCTACCTTAAAGCAAGTTGAGGGTTGCATTTTTACCATTGCCAATAACACAAACATCATGTTGGTAGATATTTGACTCTCCATGATGCGCCCTTTTCTAGGATGATAAATTCTACAAACTCCATTTTGTATCAAGATTGCAAGTCCCTTCTCTTGTAACTGGCCAATGCTCAATAGGTTATTTTTCAAGTCTGGAATATAATAAACGTCACTTATAATCTGAGTTACTCCATCTACTTCCAGCTTGATGTTTCCTCTTCCCATCACAACCATTCTTGAGTTATTTCCGAGCTTCACATAATGTCTAAACTTCTCATCAAGATCCATGAACCACTGATTATTTCCATACTTATGGTTGGAACAACCGGAGTCCAGAAACCAAACTCCTTCACAATTCGCATTGTTGAGCTCAACATGCGCCATCAGCAACATCTCATCTTCTTCATCCAACTCAGCATAATTGGCTCTTTTTTTCTAGCTAGGGCATTCATATTGAAAATGACCCAGCTTGTGACATTTAAAGCATTTGACAATTGCTTTGTTGAAGCTTTGCCTTCCCCTGCCTCGTCCTCCTCGAAATACACCTCTAAATACGCCTCTATCTCTACCTCTTTCTGCTCTATCTTCATGAGTGATCTTTATAACTTGTTCTTCTTCTTTATGCCCTTCATTCCCTGTTCATGAACAAGAAGACTACTTTGCATCCGATCAATAGTCATCTCTTCCACGTTGTTTGACTCTTCAATCGAGCACACGACATAATCAAATTTTGAGACCATTAATCTCAAAATCTTCTCAATAATTTCTGTTTCACTCATACTTTCACCATTAGTCCTTATAGACTTCATTTTGTTGGCTATAGTTAAAGTACGAGCAAAGTAGGCATTTATTGACTCTTCTTCCTTCATGTGGAGAACTTCAAATTCTTTGCGCAAAGCTTGCAGCTGTGCTTGCTTGACCCTTGTTGAACCTTAAAACTTTTGTCTCATAGAGTCCCATATCTTCTTGGTTGTGCTTCTATTAAGGATTGTCTCAAGAATATCTCGATCAATTGTTTGATAGAGAAGATTCTTTACCTTGAGATTCTTCAGGTTCTTTTTTTGTAACAACATTTCTTGAGCCTCAATCGTTTGGCTTCTTTCTGCCACCATGGTGGAGAATGTTCTTGCTCCTGCGGTCAACATAATTATGTTTTCAACGACGTCCCAATACTATTTGGAACGTAAGAGATTCTCCATTAATTTTGCCCAATGATTGTAGTGCCCATCATACTTAGGCACAACGATATTGCTACTTCCCTCTGCCATCTCTCTCAATTCTTACTCTCTCTTGTTTCCTCACACACCCTCATGTTTACTCTCAATCAAACCCCTTGGATGGGGCTCTGATACCACTGTTGAAAAACCAAACTCAATGAAATCTCACGCACACAATTTCTGAAGGATGATTCTTATTAAATTACTGAAAGAGCTTTGGCTTATAAAGCCTTTACACACAACTGAAACAAAAGAACAACCCACGTCTTTAACACCTCTAAAGATCGTGGTAACACACCTACGGAATAAATCAAATACTAACAGCATGCTCCTCATAAGTAGAGGAGAGTGGAGGAGGAGAGTGGAGGATTAAGAGGAGGGTGCGGCAGAGGAGAAGGCGGTGCGTCATGTTTGGGAGGGTTTAAGCTTTTGGAGTTTTGGATTGTGAGGGTTTTAGACTTTTAGTTTACCTGAAAATTCATAAACGGGTCTCCGGTGGGTAAAACCAATGTGGGCCTGGGTCGCATTGTTTATCCCAATATTATTTTTGAAGAAATGAGTTCTTTATCGAATTTACTAGATTTCCTACATTTTAACAGACGAGATTAAGACTTTAATAACAAACTTAAAAAGCATAACAGGTATACACATTTGATCTTGAGGCCGAGGAAGTAAAGAAACCATTGTATTAACTATGACAAAGAGTATATACAATTGAGATATATGTAAAAGAGATAATAACCACTTGCACGAAATGAGCAAAATACTTGTAATTGAGATCTCAAATAAAAACTCGTCTATTAGAGTTTGTTTGTTTGTTTTTATTTGTCTAAAGGAAAGCTGAAGAGTGATGATTTTAGGATATATGCATGAGGAATTGATCGATGTTAACATCCACAGAACAGCGTCGACACAACTCTTGTGTTCACCATAATGGGAGCATCATGCATGCATGCATGCCTGACTATAACCAAAGAGTATTGTGTAGTATATAATCTTTGTTTAGAGGACTTTTTACATGCATGCAGGACCGCAAACCCTTATGAGAAGGCATAAAGAAAAAACAAGAAGTAGATCATGCACTCCCAAAACTATCTGTATTATCAGTTTTAGTTGATCAAAAGCGCTTAATGGATAATCAAAGATACTATATATAAATGCAAATGATCGATTTGTCATATTCTCACATTTATGTCACTGAAAATCTATGGAAGTTCTTCTGTATTGCTTCGATGAGCCTCGGATGTACTATTATACTGTGAGAGACTGAGAGACTGAGAGCCGGAAATGAGGGCCGACCGGCCGGTGAATTGACGAACAAAACTAATCTTTATCACATCTAAGTAGAAAGATTTAGAGTTGCAGATCGAAGTGTACTGGAATGGACTCTTATATGCAGGTAGCGAAAGATGAAAGCTTTAGTTCACTAAAACAAATCTATGACTTACCGATCAGGCAAATCCTGGTAAGTACTAATTAAGTACCGATAATATTAAATAGATTTGTAACAGAATCTGAAGACAACTTTTTAAAATTAAAGGAAATTGAAGACAACTTCACGTTGGGCGTGAATACACATCTTGGCTCCTATACATTAGATGATGCAAAATCATCAATACATTCAAACGTACTCATAAACATGCAGCTAGCTCGCAGCCAGTAAAGCGAGCCAATAATTAATTTGGTTTCTTTTAAAGTTTCATTATATATATACAGTTATACGTACATTTATTGTTCTGGAATCTTAGCTTGTAATTACTATGCATTATTCAAAACTTCATACATCACACGTACATAAGCTGAGATTGGCTGGTATAGTAGTGTACGCTATAAGTGTTCATACCCAGAAAACGAAAGAGAAAAGTAAAAACAACTCCAGCATCGGTCAACGGTGTATGCCATTGCCGTACAGGTGACCAACACCAGGACTCGGGCCAGAGTCGTCTTTGATTCCATGTTGTAGTGGCAGAACGTGTCCTCCGCCACCTTTGCTTGGCCCCGAATGCTTCACCATCCGAAATGCTAAATCATCCATCGCTCTGTAACTGCGTAAATGCCTTGCTTCGATTCGAAAAAGGCTAAAACTCAAGAGAAGGAGAAGAACAAGAACAAGAACAACTCCAAATCTTTGGTGGTTTGCAGCCATTTTATGCATGTAGTGGTGTATATACAGCAGATTCAAAAGCATTAAAACGTGGAACGGTGGAAGTACGTATTGTTGCTTCTTGGCTGCAGTTTGTACTAATTGAGGTCCTTTTATAGAAATTCCAGTACTGTTTACTGTTTATATTATTACAACAGGGATGGTTTCTAATTCATTATTCTATGACAAATTTCTCAAACAGAAGAAGACACGGAATAGTAAATTTAGGAGGAAATGCATATCAGGGGAATTAGAAAAAAATTAGGCATTACAGTACAATCTTCTTGTTGCTTTTGTTTCTAGCTTACTTAAAGTTAGAATGCGTATGCATGTTAAAGTAGACTCCCAGTGATGAGAATCACTATCAGTTTTGTTTTTTTGTTTTGTTGTTGTAATATATATTTGTTCTGGAGGATATGAATAGGTGCCAATTTTCTCTTGTTTTAATTCTGTTTGAACTAATTAGTGATTTTCTAGCAGTTAATTTGTTATTTTCTACAATGAGAAAACGAGCATAATTTTTTTCTTTTTGGTTTGCCCTAATTTCATTGCCCAAGACTAGCTCTTGGGGATTAGCAAGTGTACGTTGTTGACCTCCTATACAGTTTGCACATGAACAAAATCAGCAATTGCGGTTTGCTCGACCCACAATGCTCTTCTTTCACGTTCATGACTCTCTCAATAGGTGACACTTTCTTCTCCCTCACGACTACTCAATCCTCTTCCCATACATGCGATTTGAAATTGGATTGTACGCCATAGATCGATAAGTTAGAGCTAGGGAAACATAGTGTTAAAGCCTCTCGCGATCGGGTGATACTTAATGCAAGTAAAACATCATATCAGTAGTGGCAACAAGAGACCTCCATGGACCCTGACTCGCTAAACGTGCACTTTTCCATATAACAAATGTATCACGTAATACCAAATCGTTATCGAAGACATAATATAAGAATATACAAAGCTATAACGTGTCAACTAATTAGTAGTATTATTATTTTTTTAACATACGAAAACGAAAAATTACAAAGAAGCTAGCGCCTCTACAACACCAGTTCAAAAGAGGCTGAAACTAACCCACAACAGCATGGCATGAGGGATGGAGTATCATAAAATCCCAGCAACTCTTAGTCACTCATTTAATCTACAACTATTCATATAACACTAATGTTCGATGGGTGGATAGAGATGAAGTTGTAAAATACTATATTCAAAGTATAAAAATAGCAGATGAATTGGAGATGAACCATGATCTAAACATGTTTCGCAACAATAAAAATCGCAAAATCACAAGAGTTAAGACCAAGAAAAGCGGCGTCCGTAAGACGACCGAACGATTGAGGCATCAAGGGATACTATTAAAGTCTAACAACTAATAACACACGTGATTTGCCATCTTTTAGCGCAAGTGTATCTGCTCTCCCGAACCATTACAAATTAGTTGGAAACTGGAAAGAAATTGCTTCAAAACCTGCCGCAGTGTATGTATTTACTAGTCATATATTTATTGTTCGTCCCTTTATCATTTGCCTTGATCGATGTGTCTCGTGCGCACAAATACCTCAGATTCATAAAAGAGTTGAAAATGTGTGTTTTGGTTTCCACGATTCATTGCTTGTCCATTTATTTGTTCTTCAAATATATTAACGGTGTTAAGGTTGCATGTTTAGTCGATGCAAACCAGAATTTGAAAAAGAAAAGTCTCATGAAAAAGTATACATGGACTGATGATGGACAAATGGTCACTCACTCGTGATTGTGTTAAGATTGTGTATTAGTAAGCTTATGAAAATAGTTTTTGTGGGATGGTATAATGATGATCTTAGATCTCCCGATACGTTGAATATTTGCTGTTGCGTCATTCTCTGTTCTTTCTCTAGCTAGTCTATTCGAATTCATTGACAATGCGATATTTGCATAGAAACTTTAGGACTTTTGAGATGCTACGTACGAAATAATTATGATCGTTCCACATAAGTACTTGAGTACTTGCCTCAACAGTGTTAATTTGACTCCAAAGTTAGCACATTACTGTATATGAGGAAAGCCACATATATATTACATATATAAACAAGTTAACGTCCAGTTTTCAAATTCCAATTGGCGTACTTGGTCGCATTCAGATTATAGCTATCACCTTGCAACGATCTAGTTCAGTTTCATGACCATATATATAAATATCCACGTACTATTAGAACTAATGGACTCGTACCTGATTTGAATGACACATAAATATGCTCCTTACAGATCGAAAGACCGGCTCGATATCGATTGGTATTACAGTGATATATGCATGAATATCAGAATATGCATGCATGCTTACGATGGATTGAAGCTCAGAGATTCCTAATTCTTTTATTATTATTTTTTCTCAGCAATTATATTCCGTCATTCGTCTTCTCGGCATCTTAATGTCGGGCGCTAGCTCCAGAAACAGGCTCTCAAAATTACTGCATGGATATTAATCCCAAAGGTCAAATTAAGCTCTAAGTTTTTGTTCATGAATTCCTCTCTCTAATTTGATGTTAGGAAAATTAAGAGGAGGCAGTTTGAAATAAAATTTCAGGCTCCAAAGTCGAAACAACGTTCCGCATCATGTGATTAGAAGCTTTTGGATCTTTGTTATACAGAAATGTTATCAATTAATATACGCTCCTTTTACTTCTTAAATTATCTAAATCTTATGGTCTTCTCAGATCAAAATATCATATCATGATCTCCTGTTGGTTCTGCTATCACCAATATAAATGCTTCTTGGAGCATGCCTCCAATTCCTCAAATTTTGGTTACAGAAACATTATCAGTTGCACTCATAAATAGATTCTTTGTTGCACTCATAATAAGATTCTTTACTGTTTTGTTAACGATCAAATATATATAGGCATCGCAAAATGAAAATGCGTAATTTTTCTATCTCTTACTAATTAAGCGCGTTTGTAGTTGTGAGTGAATTCGAAGCGAAGAAAGAAGTCATCATTCCTCTATAGAAGGGGCACTTGGCACGATAGCTATGTTCTATAGCAGTATAGCATGCATGCATGAAAGCTATAAGCAAAGTATGATTTAATTGATCATTCTAAAAGTTCCTAGTTGTTAACTTGTTATATATCATCAAGGAACTGCAAATAAAAAAAAAACATTATGGAGAAAAGGAATTGGTGTCTATTTGTTATTCTTAATTAATTAGCTTTTAGCTCACTATCAAGTTCGTAATGGAAAAATGTGTATGTGCATGTGAAACTCCTTTATTTTAGCTGACTATTAAGTTTCTACGTACGTACAATCGAGATTTTAGGCTAGCCACTACCGATCTACTGGTATCATACTAGAATTTATAGCCCCATAAAGATAATCAAATTAAGAATGTAGTTTAGACTATTGATCCCCGATATGGCAACATCGAAAAGGACAGAAATCCATAGACTTCGTTAATTTCCAACACAATATACATCATGCTAAAGTTCATGATATTCTGCGCATCTGGTGGTGAGTGGTGACTGATGAGTTGCTTATAATTCTACATCTCCGTCTTTGGGACTCTCGTTGATGGCAATTTGACTCTTGAAAAAAGGCAAGTCCCAGGTGAAATGTATAGGTAGAAATTAGCCACCTAGCATGATGGCCGGCATGGGGTTATACATTTCTACCTATTTTGCATCTGATTGATCGAGGAGATAGCGTGAACGGGATTACGTTAAGATTAACACATGATTTGTTCTAACATCATAAGTTTTGGATTAATCATATGGATCCACAGCATATTATCTCTTTATAGAAGAGATGTCGAGAGTCCATCCGATGAAATGTAGCAAGTTAATTAATTAGAATTAAACCCCTGTTAATTGATTTGAATCTAAATGCTGGCGAGTTTGGTGCTGATCATATATATATTGGTGCTTCAAAAGTACGTCTCTCAATATATCTTACACTTACAAACATGAATAGCTACTGTCAATGCACCACGTAATACTCCTTTGGTTGCGTACACTTGATACACGTACACACAATCTCCTGATACGTAAACCAAATCAATAAGACTGATCGCTCGATCTATTATATATGCCACTTATAGTGCGGCCATAGTTCGAATGTAGTGCAACTTTAATTTTCAGTTTCAAGGGCTACAAAAGAGTCCCTTATTTTTGCAACCTAAAACCCTTTTCTGGTTATGGCATCGGAAGTTAAAACATGTGTGATATAGACATATATAATCTTTGGTTTTCCTTAGGAATTACATTAAATAGATCGATCTATAATAAGGCAAAAATCTTCAATACAGCATTACAGAGTTGACTACGCTTAATGGTGGTGCACGTCTCTTTTATATGCCAAACTTCCACTTTACTTACTCCAGAGTTTTGATCATTTTCCAAACTAACAAGCTAGCCGACTCCTTGGTTCCTGGAATTTGGGATGAACCAAATTGATCGATGTCTCTGTCATGATCTCGATCAACAGTAAACACCATATCAAATTTACCGATCACATTTCTTCTCCACACGAGTGTACGTAGGTAAACTTTCCCCATGCCATATACATGTAGCTATAGCAAGCCTCTGGTGTTTATTCTTGATTTAACTACCCCAAGCACTATATATATAGATCCCAAACCTTACCATTCCTCACATTTTGGCAGCTTAATTGGAAAGAAAAACTTTTACGATTAAACACTGTAGTACAATGGCCAAAGTCCTCAAATCACTTGTCTTCTTCGTCATTATTCTTGCTGCATTTCTACTGAGCGCCCAGTTTTCGTCGGTACAAGCTCGACCAGTGAATACTTCGAGATCATCATCACACAACGGTTTCGTCGCTAGAGAGAGTACTGAAGGAAACGTAGTGAAGAGTAGCAGTACTTCTGGAGCAAGTCGGTTTGGGGCTGTAGGACACAGATTGGTGAACTTTCAAAGACTAGCAACTGTAATGCACTCTGGCCCTAGCCCTGGTGAAGGGCATCGCTAACCAAGTGCCATCAAGGACAACATACACCTGAGCAAGTCCCATCGATCTGGGTACACCAGATCATATCATACGTGCTCGACTGGAGCTTATGTATCATTGGTGTAACTACGAGCTGCATTAGTTGATTTTATAATTACCTAAACACAGGCATATGCATGTATTAGTTAATTAAGCACTTTTAGCTCATTTCTCTCATAAATGTACGTGTTGATAAGATGATGTGTTTATTATGTTCCGTGTAATTAAACTCATATGCCAAGCTCTCCTTGGTTAAACTAAAGTTACGTTCCAATGAAGTGAAGGGATATCGCCTAAGAGAGAAGTGTGTATCAATTACCGTGTAAAATATGTTTCGATAACAAGATATGTTCTTCAAAAAGATATGTTATGTGATAAAATTTCACTCGCGCCATTTGGCATTTTGCCATTCTTGCACGTTAGATGTTTTTTCATCCTTAACAAGATGAGATAAAATTTCTCCCAATTAATTAAAATCTTCAGTAATATAATTAAAAGTCTGACTTTGATGTCAACAGTTTTACCAAAAAAATGTACTCCCTATATTTCCCATGTAAAAATGTAATATGCCAAAATAAAACATATCAAGGAGGGCTAAAAATGTAAAAGAAAAATCTTTTATAAAACCAATATCTCACAAATAGCCTTTGTATTAAATACAATTACATAAAAGGATTATATTTTAACAAAAAATATTACAAATAATTTTGACGTTTTAATTCTATTAACAAAAAACGGGTGTGATGCATGGATAAGATTCACATGGGAACCATGCTAGTTTTGATAAATGGCCCCATATTTTCTCAAAGTTTCTCAATGTACTTCATTTTCAATAAATATGTAAAGATTTATATAAACTTTTCACAGTTTTTGCAAGCGTATTAGGCTTCTTAGGGCAGTTAAATTCTCAGTTTCATTTGTTGGTCCCAGACTCCCAGTTGCAACACTGGGCCATTAAACGTTGAGCCATCATTCATACTTCATAGAATTATAGAAACTAGAAAGGCCAGGAAACCCGTTAATTCTCTCAAATTGCCCAAGCATGCGAAACATCAAGTCTTTCGCGCGCTCCATAGAGTACCCCATTTTCACAATGGTGAAATTAAAGTTATAGAACGTAGATGTTTTCTTACAAGTTACAACAACGTCAAAACATGAAATTAAGGAAACCAACATCATATAGTTTGTGAGCCATGGCATGATATATAGTTTTTGAAAGATAGAGTTGGTGAGGGTGTTTTTATATTTTAATACATCTCATGGCCGTTTCAAAACATTACGAGGCCCTATACGAGATTAATCGGGGCCCTAATTTTTCAGAAGGTATTACATAAAAATATGCCTAAATATATTATTAAAAACAATTAGTTTCAATTATCATTGCAAATTTCAGTTGCATACAAGCAAATAGATACAACATTTTTGTTATTTTTATTTAATTTGAGCCTAAACATAATAGTTAAGAGTTTAACAACAATAGCTTTTTATTTTTAACAAAATATTAATTAAAAAACAAATAGATCAAAAAAATATGAAAAAAGAAAAAAAATAAGTAGTATATCTCAACAAATCAAGAAACAAATATGAAGGAAATAAAAAAAATGATGAAAAGACATAATTGGACAAAGTCACAAAGGTATCTAGTATCTACAAAATTGAAGAAAAAAAATGAGGAATAAAATAGGACAAAAGGATAAAAGAAATTAATAAATATAATATGAAGTAATGTGAGTCAAACACTTGCACTAGGGGAAGGTGACATGTAGGCAATATCATCAATTTGTCAACTGAACCATTGAAGGTTTGTTTAAAGAGACCCTTTCACATAATGAACTATATACTAGACGTATATATATGTCCCTAAAATGCATGTAGATGTGCGGTCCAAGTGCGTGTGCTCCTCTTGCACATGCTTAGAGCCAACCTTGATTAAACTGTAGAATATATGGGGACATTGATCCTGAATCTCATATACAATAAGCACCGAATAAAGAGTCTCTACATAATCTAATTATTCTCGAGCACCATTTAGTCACGATTGTATGATTTTATTGCATTTGTTTTAAGAAAGCGGTGACATACAAGAAAAATAACTCTATCACGAAGAAAATCATTACCATTATTCTATAGGCTGGTATAGCCCGTATATATAGCTTAAAACATGCGTACGTACGTAAGACCGTTTTACAATGTATGTGCCAATTTACTAGTATATGTAAATGTTTATTAATTGTATATGGAAATAAGTATGTCAATGACATGAAAATTATAGCGTACTCAGCTTGGGTACCGGTTTTTATAGTTTTAACTATTTTTCCAAGCAGAGTACGTGCAATAGTAATTAATTAATTAATTAATTGAGAGAATCGTTTGTTGCTGAAGATGATCAACGAAGTTGTACTCGATTTGAAGGCCGCTGTATATAATACTGTAGAGTACAAAGTGTAAATGTGATCATTGTGATGTGAAGTATTGTACATTAATTGACGTACTTGAAACTATGATCGATATTCAATCATGTGGCACTTAATTAGTACTTAATTGGTCGAGCATTGGACGGATTAGGTTGAAGTTCTGATCTCGGGTTTGAGACCACCCAACTACTTTCTAATAATATCAAGTGAGTTTTAACTTAATTAGGTTGACACTCCAACACTCATATATATCAGAGTGACATCCATACGCGAGTTCCGAATTCCGATATATATTCAGTTAATTATATTTGTTTGATCACCCAACTCATTAATGCCCAGATGGCCTGGCAGACCCAGACAAATGAGACAATATGCAGTCTGCAGTTTGCTCAACCTCCTTTCGTAGTTCTTGCCGATCTGAAGCTCCCCAATCCACTAGTTACTATTTAAGGCTCAGGGAGTTTGGGGTTAACCAGATCATCATCGATCATTACTATTCTAAATTCTAATATAAGCTTGATAAATTACGGTTAAAATCTCAACCCAACATTCCAGGCTCGAAATAAGCAACGTCCAAACTCATCGCATTACATTCATAACAGCCTGATTTGGCTGCATCTCACTTTCAATCTAATAGCTAGAAAGACCCGTGGTTGCAACTGTCGTGAATCCTGATCTTCATGCATGGAAAAGCCGGTAGAATAGATAAACTCGGCCCACTCTTCACTTTCGTTAAAGAACGCCTCCAGATTCCTGAAGTTTGAATATAATACAAAAAATAATGATGACTATTGTATAGTACGTAACTACACATTACTATTTATCAAAAAGATCGCGATATATTTACGTACTTAGTTGGGTTGAATAGGGTTTGACTGGGAGACCATAGTTAGAAGATGGCTTATGAAAGTGGGATAGGGTCTAGGACTCTATGGAAAAGTTAGATGGGTGCTCCATCGGATCTGCTAGGGCATAAATGTCTGTTCGATAGGGTTTTGTTATTTTGTTTTTTGTAGCTTTGCTCATAATTATCATTCTATTATGTTTTGAATGGGGCAACTGCAAGCCCCCGCTGGACATTAAACAAAGAGAAGCCATGGAAGAGAAGCCCGACCGAACTGTCAGAGTTTCTGGGTTCTCAGGTTGTTCTCACCAATATCGATCAGTTTGCTGGGTTCGACGTTGGTTGCGGTGTTACTAGCTCTTCTAGAAGTTTCGGTAATTAACTTTACGTACAACAGAGTTACATTAACACCGTTAAATTTAGGGTCCGCTTAATTAACTCATCAATTATATATGTCTACCAATCATCAGTGTACAGACTACAGTCTACAGAGATTGAGAGTAGATCAAACGTGGACGTCCTTGCCTTCACAAATCACACGTACTTCCCTTCACCAGTTCACCGTCATTTCATAATTGAAATCTTCAATATATGTCTTTGTAATCAGAAAACTTAGCTAGAATTAAATTTAAAAAGACCCTTCAAATAATATATGCATCTAATGATGCATGCCTATACCGTTTCCTCCCACTCCACCATAGATGCATGTAGCCGTCACATAGTGACATAGAGTATAAATGTTAATGTTACTTAAGGACATCAACGTCATCATTTTTTTATATTATAATGAAATTTTTTTATAGCAGAATAACATAATATTTCTCTTCAAAGAGAAAATTGGATGAGTAACCCAGTTTTGTAATGCAAGATGCGTGTGTATATATATAATCGAAAGAAAATAATAGGATTCAAATGGCAATGAACTAATATGTCGTGTCAGCTAATGGTCAACAACTCCAACTCCCACCCCATGAATCCCAACGAACATAAGATCTATGGTTTTCATTTCTCAATTACTAAATTTTTAGACTTTTGTTATGTTATTGTATCCAAAGATATGGTTATAACTGATCGACAAGCTCTACTTTTCTTTCATGCATGGATTAATATATGATCGGCTACACATGCATTGCTCCTAATAATAATTTCTGGTGTCTTTTAGAAAGCTTATAGTAAACATGCATGCAAAATTTGCATATAGAAGATGCAAGTGATGCACGTCTTTGTAGTTTGTCCATTCACACTTCAATTATTTTGCAAGTACTCGATCTTCTAGCTTTCTTATTAGTAGGTTGAATTTGCCTTTCTCATGTGCGAAAAATAAGTAACAGTTTCGGTGGCGAGTCATGCGACGATCTTATCGTTACTGTGCTTTCAACTCACCGAACAATTATTATAGTTGGGTCGACTATTCTGAGTGTGGGAGGCGTGTACGTACGTATTTCACCAGATATTCGAGATAAGAAAAAACCTAGCGGCTAGGGAAACGGCGGATAGCATTTATATTATGGTATTTTAAGGTTATTGTTTGCTGCAATAAATAATGTATATAAGCTTAGTAAAAACAACGTAGTTACTACTCTAAACATTCGGAGGATCTTAATTCAGCCTTGCAGGCAGAAGCTATGGCTTGTAGAGCTGGTTTGCAGGCGGCTAGGCGACTTTGGTGCACGGCTGGAATCCTCTTGAGGTAGAAGGTGACTATGAGATTTTGGTGAAAGCTCTGAATATATAATGGTTCTCCCTAATTACATGTTTGAGGTAAATAGACTCTTGGAAGATTGCAAGGCTTTGATGTTGAGTTTATTTTTGTTAGACATGTATTTTGTGAAGCAAATAAGGTTGCTCATCGTTTAGCACATTTTACTAGGCTTGGTATAGTAGTGGAACTTCATATCGGGAAAATTCTGAATATTATTCAAGATGTCATAGTTGAGGATTCTTGTAATGTTTTTAGTGCTAATCAGAGTTTAGGCTCTATGTAATAACCCGAATTTTTAGAAACTAAATGTCGAGTATTTTCAAAGTGTTAAACTTGTGAAATTAATTCAAGACGACAATTGGAGGTTTGCGACATTTCGAAACGAAAACGAAAACGTTATCGGATCGTTTAATTAGAAAACGTAACGTTACCGCAACGTATAGATCGACTTTTATTCCGTTGCTCGGTTGCGAAAACTTCCTTCACGAAAGTCGTAGAGCTCATCGATACGAGTTTGTGGACACGTCACGCGTTCGAATCGGACGTCGGACGCGAAAGTTATTAACGTCGGAAGTTCGTTTCCGATTTTGGAAATAGTATAAAAGGAAGGAAAGGAGATTAAAAATCAGATTTTTTCTAAAAATCAGCTCGGGTTACTGTTCACCCGAGCTCGGTACTGTTCACCCGACCCAAAAACCTTCTCCGGCCGATTTCTCCACCATCCGACGTTGCCTCGTGTCATGCCACCTATCAAACTGACGGGCTCGACGAGCTCCATCTTTTGGGCTACGCCTTGCACTCCGGCGACAACCACACACGGTGTAGCAACCGCCGGAAGTTACTGCTGTGGCGGCGGCGCCTCCTCCGGCCACCATGGCTCGAGATTCTTGGAGGGTTTTGCTTGTCTCAGTCCCAGCAACATTCCCACAAAAGGAATCGAGCCAAATCGAAGTGTAAGTACCCGAATCAAAATTTCAATTTATAGGGTTTGTGAATAGTGCTGATTTTGTGTTCTTCGTTGTTTGGACTGTTTAAACTCGGATTTAGACCTTGGTGTCAACTAGGAAGTTGTTGGAAATGTTGTTTAGGTTATGGTGGTGAAATTTGGTGATGATTGGTGGCGGTCGGTGAACAGTAACGCCGAATGAATAGTAACTGTGAATAGTAACTCCGTATGAATAGTGATATGTAACAGTAACTGTGAATAGTGATCTGTAACAGTATCTGTGAACAGTGTTATGGTAAAACAGTAATTGTGAACAGTATTTTGGTAAAACAATAACTGTGAACAGTGGTTTAGTAAAAACAGTGATTAGTAACATGAACAGTGTTCTGTGAACAATGTTTTATGAACAACATTTAGTTGTGCTGAACTCGTCACCTGATATTTTAAGTATCATTTTCTAAGCATTTATCGTGCTATTAGGTGACTGACGAAACGAGTGAGGAAATATCTTTCAGGGTCGTGGAAGTTGCACGCAGGAAAGAAGGTGAGTAAAATCTCACTTATTTACGAATCTACCCTTGCGGTGATTCAAGATTTTGCAAGAGTTTTTAAGATTGAATTACGACACGTATACAATATAGTGGATTACATATATATCGTATAAATGGTAATAAATACATATATATATATAGTTTGCTATATTATATACTGTTATGAATTCATTGGAATTGGTCATTTCGAATGACGAGAATTAAATATTGAGCATGTGATTTGATTTTTGTACAATATGAGGTGTGATTATTGTACGTGGTTTTAACATGAGTTTGTTAAAATGTTTTGTCTTCGGACGAGTTTTTGTCTTCGGACGTGTTTATGAAATATGACATGTATATGATATAATGGATTATATATATATATTGTATAAATGGTAAATATGTACATATATATATAGTTTGCTATATAATATACTGTTATGATTTTATCGTGATTTATGTCATTTCGATGACGAGATTTAAATATCGAGCATGTGATTTTGATTTGTACAATATGATGTGAGATTATTGTACGTGATTTTAACATTGAGATTGTTAAAATGTTGATTTGTCTTCGGACGTGATTTGGTACAATATGATGTGAGATTATTGTACGTGTTTGATAAGTCGGAACCTAGCCTTTGGCCGGGCGAAAGTTACGATACAGTTAGAGCTCTAGTCTGTTTGCCTTAGTACTGCATGTGAGGTAACGGGTGGTTATCTGCTCATGGGTACTCAGATTGTTTGGATGTTGGGTAGCGGGTGGCTATCCAATATCGGCGGTGTATTACGAGAGGGGTAACAGATGTGTACCAGCGTTCTTGGTACCCGTATTATAAATGCATTTGGGTAACCAGAAGGGTTACTTAATTTCTCATGAGCGCTTCTTTTCATATTTCTTTGGGACAACCAGATGGGCCGTCCATTAACTCATGAGTGCATTTATATTTGTTTGATTTGTGGATTTTCGTATATATATTAATATGCGAGTTATATTTTCATTTTACTCATACGAGCTGTAAAGCTTACCGGGTTTGTGTTTACAATCCCGGTGCACCAATTCGATGGTGTAGTGGATAACTCCGCAGGTGTGGATTAGCGGGAATTGACGGACCGCTCAGAGGACTTGAAGTTATTTATCTCCAGCTTGTGTGAGGATTTTGTGTGACTATCTTGTGAGTTTGTTGTGAGGATTACGCAATTCCATTTGTTATAATATTGAATTATAATTTGGGTTGTAATAATCGGTTTAACTGAGTTGTATTTTGAACTCAAAGATGATCCGCTGTGGCATTTTAAATGATTTCGATTCGTTGAAATTGTTTGGTGTTTAACGACTTTGAAATTTTGAGTTTTTAAGCTTGAAATTTTGGGGTCGTTACATTAGGTGCTATGTACCTTATGGTTTTGCACAACAATATGATTAATAATAATGGAAGAGGGGTAGGATCAATTAGGGGCTGATCTTCTACCTTATTAAAAAAAAAATTCTCATGCAAGTTAGAACCACAACACATTTACAAAAAATTTGCAATGCCTACTTAAGGGAAGATTACAAGGCCACTTAATCGTAGCAATTAA
This sequence comes from Argentina anserina, assembly GCF_933775445.1. Lineage (NCBI taxonomy): Eukaryota > Viridiplantae > Streptophyta > Magnoliopsida > Rosales > Rosaceae > Argentina > Argentina anserina. The sequence goes on along the minus strand of NC_065873.1, from coordinate 2,910,737 downwards.
GTAGATACTTTTGGCTCGCTCTCTTCCTTCACATAAACGAAAGAATCCGTTTTGTACTCACGTATAGAAAGGTGGAGCGTTTCATAATTCTATATGTGCAATGTTTGTTCATATATGTAATCGATCATCTATACATTTTTTTATTTGAAATGTCGAATCAAGACGTACATAATTAGTGATATATTTTATAAGTGTGTGTCATTGGTGGAACTAGAAACTTATATGATTGGGGGTAAAAAAATTACTCTTATTTGCGCGAAGTGTAATTTTTTTTCACTATGTTATTCTTAAATTAAATATATCGATATTTGTCATCAGAAACAAACTATTTCAAATTTATTTCTACACGTCTTTGTTTGATATTTCATTATGCATAAGAGGAGATGATCGATATCTCACCTGATGTTCAGTCTCTCTATCTCACAACTGCAATTAAAATGAAAAGAGTAAATTTATCTAATGAACAAGTCATGAATCCAAAAACTAAATTACCAAACACTAAAACAGAAGAGTCAACGTAATAAAGAGCAAAAGAGTATAAGATTTTGGATTTTTTGTGTGAATAATATGATTTAATAATATAAAAAATTTACCTTCTACTATAAAATAAGCGTGTAAATTAGAGTGTTGGTTGGTTGGACTCGTCGTCAAATATCAATTATTGGCCTTTAAATTAACCACGTAGGAAAAAGAGATTTTTTTAAAAAATCTGAACTTTGAACAAGCCATTTGTTTTGTATGGATAGCCAACGTAGGAGAACCAATGAGCAATACAAATTTTGGTTACTTAGTTTTCTTGTTGACATACCCAACCCACCTCATTCTCCGCCGCTCACTGATCATATTCTATGTCCTCCTAAGTTACGTTTCTTGTGGCGTGTTTTGTTTTATTTTTAACACTTAAGGAACTCCTTGAACCAACTTTCAATTAGGGCGCGTGGGATGTGAATATATAGTTACACACCTAACGGTCACATTGATTCGCAGAATAAACTAGACAATACGATCTCATCCAGCACCAAGTCCACAGGTATATATTACACTCTTCTTACCCATTCTCTCCATCCAAACCCACAAACACACTCAGCACCCTCAAGTCTCTCGTATCTAATAACACAGTCGAAATGGGTTCCGAATCATCATTGGTCCATGTTTTCTTGGTTTCCTTCATCGGTCAAGGCCATGTAAACCCACTCCTCCGCCTTGGGAAGCGCCTCGCTGCCAAGGGCCTCCTCGTCACTTTCTGCACCGCCGAATGCGTTGGCAAGGAAATGCGCAAGTCCAACGGCATCACCGACGAGCCTAAACCAGTTGGAGATGGATTCATCCGGTTCGAATTCTTCGAAGACAGATGGGCCGAGGACGAGCCTATGCGCCAGGACCTGGACTTGTACCTCCCGCAGCTCGAGCTGGTCGGCAAGGAAGTCATTCCTGAAATGATCAAGAAAAACGCCGAGCAAGGTCGCCCTGTCTCGTGCCTCATCAACAACCCTTTCATCCCATGGGTGTGTGACGTGGCTGAGAGTTTAGGGCTTCCTTCGGCTATGCTCTGGGTGCAATCCGCCGCTTGTCTCGCTGCCTACTATCACTTCTATCATGGCTTGGTCCCCTTCCCTTCGGAATCAGACATGTTTTGCGATGTTCAGATTCCATCAATGCCGCTGTTGAAGTACGATGAAGTGCCTAGCTTCTTGTATCCAACTACTCCCTACCCGTTTCTGAGGAGGGCCATATTGGGGCAGTATGGGAACCTGCATAAGCCCTTCTGCATATTGATGGACACTTTCCAAGAACTTGAGAGCGAGATCATCGAGTATATGGCTCGTATCTGCCCGATCAAGGCAGTTGGTCCTCTCTTCAAGAACCCAAAAGCCCAAAACGCTGTCCGGGGCGACTTCATGAAGGCCGACGACTCCATCATTGGCTGGCTTGACACCAAGCCTAAATCATCTGTCGTGTACATCTCGTTCGGAAGTGTGGTGTACTTGAAGCAGGAGCAAGTGGATGAGATTGCTCACGGCTTATTGAGCTCTGGAGTTTCCTTCATATGGGTGATGAAGCCCCCACACCCTGATTCCGGCTTAGAACTTCTGGTTCTGCCTGAAGGGTTTTTGGAAAAGGCAGGAGATAGAGGCAAAGTTGTGCAATGGAGCCCACAGGAGAAAATTTTGGAGCATCCTTCCACAGCTTGCTTTGTGACTCATTGCGGGTGGAACTCAACTATGGAATCACTCACTTCCGGAATGCCCGTGGTGGCATTCCCGCAATGGGGTGACCAAGTGACCGACGCCAAGTATTTGGTGGACGTGTTTAAGGTGGGTGTTAGAATGTGCCGTGGAGAGGCGGAAGACAGGGTGATCCCTAGAGAAGAGGTAGAGAAGTGCTTGCTCGAGGCAACTTCGGGTCCCAGGACAGCGGAGATGAAGCAAAGCGCCTTGAAGTGGAAAGCCGCGGCTGAGGCTGCCTTTTCCGAGGGTGGGTCATCAGACAGGAACCTCCAAGCCTTTGTCGACGAGGTCACGAGGATCAGCGCGACACTTAACTGTAAGTCAACAGCTGTGGATTATGTCAAATCAAAGATTAATGGGGTTGCCGATTATGTTGATTCAAAGCTGAATGGTAACGCTGCACCAGTAGAGGTAAAGATTAATGGAGTCACTGATGTCCCCGTGTCTAAGGCACCAAATGGAAAGGTTGAAATCGCTGAGTCGAAGGCTCTCAATGGGAAGGTTGAAATCGCGGAGTTGAATCCCATCAATGGGAAGGTTGAAATTACTGAGTCGAAGGCTCTCAATGGGAAGGTTGAAATCGCGGAGTTGAATCCCATCAATGGAAAGGTTGAAATCACTGAGTTGAAGGCTCTCAATGGGAAGGTTGAAATCGCGGAGTCGAATCCCATCAATGGAAAGGTTGAACTGGTTGAGTCGTAAGGGGGTTTCGCTAATATATGTTACAGAATTAGTATGGAATTTGGAATAACTGAAATACCATGTGTGGTATGCCTTATTTACATTTTTTTTTTTTGCAATTGTATTGTAATTGTGGTCTACAAGTAGGCGTCTAGGGATCAGACGCTGTGGATGCATGCTTCTTTTTTATAGTTTAATTTTGTCTCTTGGAATGTAACTCATCTGTTCTTATCTAGCTCTCTGCTTCCCTAATATAATCCCTTTTGTATTCTTATAATTTGTCAAATACTCGTTGAATTGTGCAAGTCAGCATCACTCGTATAGCATGCATGCATGCTTGTCCTATCTATGTTCGAGCTTTTTTTTGTTAGTAACTTCACACGCTCTTGATTGTTGAGAGATTACAGTTGTCATTGATATCAAGTATGAGAAATCTGATGGTTCCAGGCATGTACTTAATTTACTTGCTCGAGATAAGGATAAACCCTATCACGAAGATAAGTTGCACCTAACGGTTATCGGGTAAATATAGAGCTGTAGCCAGCCATGCAGTTCATTTGTTATATATAGGCTCTTCCACGATACAGTTGCAGCATCAAACTATCAATTATGCATCCACAGAATGTAAAATGGAATGGCCATTCTATCAGACTGTCAGATAATATTTTGTTTTTGCAAGTTTTGGAAGCCTTGTAGCTAGGAGGTTTGTTCGTACATTCTAGCTAGAGAGGCCATCTAACAAAATTGTCACTGACCCTCCGGGAAAGTAGAGAAGACTTCTTGGACTGAGAGAATTGATGAACTTACATCCCTGCACTTGTGCACTAGAGGTAAAACCTTTGTTTTTTTTTTTTCTAAACATGTTCTTTTATTGAAATTAAGCACTAAAATGAGTGTTGTTTTAAATGAATACCAGGAACGGTTCTCTTGTTAAAAAAAATGAAAAAAGGTGCGAAATATTTCATATGGTTTTGTACAACAAGCTGAGTACGTAAACAATACCCAAAACCCTGCCGGACATGCTCTCGACCTGTGATTCTTCTTTTCCTCAGTCATGTTTGGTGCGACAGAAATGTATCAAACTGCTTCATGCAACCTTATGAGAGAAGTATTTCGTCACAAGGGAAACTGGGTTGCATGAATGAGCATATATAGACAAAAACTCGAAGAGAATAATCCAAAACTGGAGTTAACGGGAAACGTACATATATGCATGATGTCAAAGTAAAGGCACCAGGTTGAATTGTATATAACCGACCGAGGGAACAGAAACATGCATGAGGCTAGCAAATTCTCAATCGCATATATATATACGCTCGCTCGTTCTCTAATTAATGTCACGCATGTCCTGTCATAGCAAAATGATGTTACGTACATGTAACTGTTTTTGTAACTTTGTATCGATCATGATCTCGCCCAAGTATGCTTAATTCTTATATCTTCAGCGAAGGTATGTGTTTAATTTGAAGCGTTATCAAAACAACATCTATCCCTTTCTGGTATTCTCTTGTGACATCTCTAATTACTCTTCACCGAGAGTCAAATATACATTGTTTTCCGATAATTGTCTATACCAAGTAGTCGATCTGGCTTAATTAACTATTTCTTATCTACTATTTAGTCATCAATCTTTTTTTGAAATGTACTTGCCTAGCTATTTGGTCCACTTGGAGTTCGGATTTTTTTTTCTCCGGATCTGAATTTCTGATCAATTGTCTCATCAAAGTACTTGAAAGACTACAATGTTTTTGTTAAAAGACAATTTTGAAAACTAATTATATCAGAAAGCTTTAATCAAATATATATATTGATGAGAACATTGTTATTGTAAAGCTTTGTAATCCACATATTATGTGATCATTTCAACGAGCTGGAAAGTGGAAACCACCGCAACGCAAAACTTCAACCATGGCATATAGGCAACTCCAAAAACAAAACACAAAGAAAAAGGGAAACTCAAATGATTAAAGTGCATAATGTTTTATCACAATTCGATCGTGAGTAGGTAGGTGATCGATCTGCTAGCTACCCCAAATAAGGGACCAGGGACGTACGTAATTGAGGTGACATTTTTTGACAAGGATGTGCATGTAAACTTGTACGAGGGTGTTTTTTTTTTTGTGTGAAATCAACTGTTTTTTTTAATAGGGCAAACTGCCTTTAATTGTACGAGGGTGTTGAATGCTCTCAATTGTGTTCCGTTGGTCCAATTACAATGTGCTACGTTTATTTTATTTTTTTGAAATCTTTAAAATTATTCTAAATTATAAGTTTAACGTTGTGATTCCTGCATAAGCATGTTTTATCATTCATTTTTCAAATTCGTCATGAACCTACAACCACCAAATACAGATGATGATCTTGTGCTTAGGTTACAAATTTTGGTCATGAATTGTATAACACCGTCAAATAATTACTAAGCATCGTGTTGAGATCGTGCGCTAACTGTCAACTCTCGTGCAAATTCGTTTCAAGAGGAATTTTTTTTCTTTTCTTTGTTGTGCTATTTCCGCATTTATATTCTTTCACTTGTCGTTATATTACAGAAAAGATCATTGTTTAATATTTTTACTTTTTATACTCTTTGTATATGTGGGGGACAATTTGAGAATTTTAAAAAGTTAATGAAGCTGTTGATACTAAAAAGTGATTTCTAATTATAGGAGTGGAGATGATTTATGAATACTTGAATCATTGGTCCTGGAGCAATCCACACCATAAGTTATGATCCAAAATTCCAAATCACGTACACGTCTTATTATCATACTTGAATGTGCGCATGGATATCAAAAGACAAAAATGATATGGGATCGTGGATCCGGAAAATTAAGAAATGGAATCAACCAAATCGGAAGATACCATCCATTATATATAGAAATTTGGAAATAAATCTACAATTCCCACTTCACGACTGCGAGCTAGTACTTCATTTTCACTATATCAACTGAACCTTTTGACAAAAGAAAAACTAGCATAATGAACATAGCACCACTATATCCTTGGCACACTCGTTCCATATGACATAGGATTCATCAACGGGCCAGGCCTTAGTAAATTTAATTCAGTAACTGGTCGGGCCGGGCCAGATATTTTCACAATTATGAAGATATAAACCCGCCAACCTAAAACGGGACTTGCATGCTTATATTAAAAAAAACATAATATTCTTATTTAAGGGTTTGAAACAATAAAAATATTATTAGAAAACATTCTAAAAAAAAGTCACAAATAAATTCTAGTTTCAAAATATTGTCGATCAACATCGATAGATGTGATATATATATATATATATATATAGTCCATATCCAGAGTGAAGCTTCATAGTGAAGTTCTAATTTTAACACACTTTTCAGGCAAATTTTTTCACCATAAGCGATTCAATATTTAGGTATGTTATTCAAGATCATCTCCACAAAATTGCATCTAATTCGAACATTGTTAAGGTATTGAAATTAGATTAAATCAATAAATTAATTGAAACTGTTAAACGTGAACCGTTCGTGTAAATCTCAATTTTGAAAGCTCAAACCATTGTCAAATTAGATGAAACTTTGTAGATATGTTCTTGAATAACATATCTAAATATTAAATTGCTTATGGTGAAAACATTTGACCGAAAAGTGTGCAAAAATTGGAACTTCACTTTGTAATTTCAGAGTGAAGCTTCACTCTGGATAATGACTATATATATATATAAGGAGCTTTTCAGGTGCGGAGGTCCGTACCTTAAGCTAAGCTATGAATTTTCATTTTTAATAACTTTTCGATCGCGTTTTCACATCTCCACCGTCAAATATCTAGGTTATAACGTATATATCATCTTCAAAAAATGTCAGCCGATTTCATGATCGTTAAGGTATCAAACTAATCAAAACCAATGGGCGTATTGAATTTGCCGAACCTGAACCGTTCATATTTTGAGTAGAAAATCGAAGTTATGAGTACCTTAACGGTGATGGAATCGGGTGAAATTTTTTGGATATGATCTATACGTTATAGCCTAGATATTGGACGATGGAGATGTGAAAACTCGATCGAAACGTTAGTTAAAAATGAAAATCCGTACCTTAAGCTAAGATAAGGGCTTCCTTACCTGAAAAGCCCCGTCTATATATAAATATATATATATATATATATATATATTTAGGGAGCCTGTAAAAATTTCTTCCGTTTTGAATATTCTTTGACCATCAGTACATACGGTTAACAAAAAAAAGGCATTTTAACATAATAAAACCCCATTGATCGAGGCTTTGCCAAATAGGTTTCCTTATTGCGACCACGCATGATTGGTGACAAAAATTATGTGATTTCAAATATGTAAACAGTTTTTGGCATTCACATCTTGGTAATGGGTCATCTCTTAGGGTATATTAGTGGTGTTTTTAGTTTACCGGATATTCTGACAGTTAAATGAGGTCTGAATTGGATGAAAGTTTTTACAGGGTCACTAAATATATATACCGATCACATCGCTGGTGTCGATTGACTTGAGAAGTTTCCTTTATATAGTCACTTCATAATGTGATAGTTTTATTATAAACCTAATATAAAAAGTTATGATACATTAATGGACACTTAGGCGATCGACAATTCCAGTCCAAAATATGGTTGATCGATACCAGCAGATGTGATCAGTATATATATTTAGGGACCCCGTAAAAATTTCGTCTGTTTTGGACATAGTTTGACTGTTCATACATACAGTCAATAAAAAAGAGGCATTTTGACATATTGAAATCAAATATGCAAACAACTATCGGCGTTCACATCTTTGTAGTGGTGTTTTCGGTTTATTGGAAATTCTGATGGTCAAACGAGGTCTGAATTAGATGAAATTTTTACAGGGTCACTACATATAAGTACCGATCACATCGGCTGGTGTCGATTAATCCCGAGAAGTTTCCTTCATATAGTCACTTCATAATGCGATAGTTTTATTTTAAACCTAGTATAAATGTTATGATACATTAGTGGACACTTCGGTAATCGACAACTCCGGTTCTAAATACGGTCGATCGACACCAGCAGATGTGATCGGTATATATATTTAGGGACCTTGTAAAATTTTTGTCCGTTTTGGACATAGTTTGACTGTCCGTACATACGGTCAGCAAAAAAAGAGGCATTTTGAGATAGTAAAACCCTATTGACCGAGACTTTGCCAAATGAGTTTCCTTGGTGCAACCACGCACGATCAGTGACAAAAACTAGATGATTTCATATATGCAAACGGCTTTCGACGTTCGCATCCTGGTAATGGGTTCTCCCTTAGAGCATATTAGTGGTGTTTTCAGTTTACCGGAAATTCTGACGGTCAGACGAGGTCCGAATTAGATGAAGTTTTAACACGGTCCCTAACCTAAATATCAGCTAGTGTCAATTAATCCCGAGAAGTTTACTTCATATACTTCATATAGTTGTTTCATAATGTTACAATTTTATTTTAAATCTAGTATAAAATTTTAAATATAGTATTATTAACATATATAATATTTTATAGATAATTATTACTAAAAAAGACATATAATTAATATATGTATAATATATTATATGCATGTATAAAATTTTATTTTTTGGCGGATTTTTACGGGCCGGGCTGGATTTCACATCTCTAAACTAAGTCCGGTGCTCTACCCACGGAATTGTGTTTTGGCGGACTTTCTCACGGACCGGACCGGGTAAAATCTCATTGGGCTTGCGGGTCTCCGCGGATTTTTCGGATCCGCGGGCTAAATTATGAGGCCTAAATGATGGTTTAACAGTTGAGTCAATGTACACAGATCTCTATATAAACCATGGAGTGCTTGGTAAATTTCGTAAAGAACCCAATAGTAACAACAAAGCTGTTTTACAACTATGGGTCGAAACAATGTGCTTCTCCTTGCCCTTCCGCCCCTTCTCATAACACTTGCATGCCTTCATGCGGCCCATGCAGTCGAGTACACAGTCACTAACACCGCTATCAACGATATAACAGAGACATCGGAGCAGACTACAGCAAGCGATACCTGATCAACGCGGCCAATTTCATCGGGAAGACCTTCCAACAAAACAACGTCGCAGATAGAAAAAACGTACCCAAAGTCAGCTTGTTTATCGACAACATGGACGGCGTGGCGTATGCTATCAACGACCAGATTCATCTCAGCGCTAAATACATAGCAGGCTACTCAGGTATAAACGAAAACACTTAGATATGGATGCTCTCATTTTGTTATTACAAGCTTGATCAGAATTTCAGAAACACATGATATATATTACGTACTTTTTCCAAACTCTTAAGCATTTCTATTTGTTGTGCTGAAGACCATAGTTTAATACCATGCATGTCCTCTCAGGTAATGTAAAAAGGGAGTTTACAGGTGTGCTTTACCACAAATCGGCTCACATATGGCAGTATGGTGGGAATGGTCAAGCCCAAGGTCACCAGATGGATTGGTCGAAGGAATTGCAGACTTCGTGAGGTTGAAGGCTGGGTATGCACCGAGTCACTGGGTTAAGCCAGGTCAAGGGGATAGATGGGACCAAGGTTATGATCTTACCGCTAGGTTTTTGGATTACTGTACTACTTTGAAAGGTAGCTTTGTTGCTGAGTTGAACAGCAGTTTTAATGTTAATTACTTCTCTGATATTTTGGGAAAGAATGTTAATCAGCTTTGGGCTGATTACAAGGCCAAGTATCGAGGATAGACCATAGATTGGCATCTGTGATCTGTGGTAGAAATACGCAAGAACAATAAAAAAGAGAAATAAGAACGTACTGATGTGAAATTCTATGAAATTACATCAATAAATAAGAGATTATTTAAGGAAGTTACGTTTCCGTCTCTTCAAGTTATATATTTGTCTTGCCTTATTGCAAGTGGGATTGGTAGATTTAGTGTTTCATCTTCTAATATCCAATGATATGACCTTCGATCGAATATCAGACCAAAAGATGAGATGAGATTTTGAGGTACGTATAAAAATCAACTCAGAAGTCAGAGCATAGATAATTTTGGCATCTTATTATTAATCATCTGTTAATGTTGCTATAGCCAAAGTTAGAAGAGAAGAACATGATTCTAACTTGCTCCAGTCTCGTACTATTGCCGTTACCACTCACCAGTACAAAATCCTAGCACAATTTGCCTCTTCTCCCTACTTAAATCATCATTTAAAATGGAGATCTTCCCATCCTCATGTCTACATCTATCGACTCAGCAGATGCTGCCTCGGTCATTTGTTGTTTCCCTTGCTTTGGCTGAGGGTGGGGGTGCACTAGACCTAGGTAAGTCCAGCGCGGGGGCCTTGTCTGTTGATCTACACAATATTTTCTCCTGTGTTAATCTGGGTGCTTTCAAAGTGCAGTTGGGGGTGACTCATTCATTCCAAGTTCATAACAGATTGTGGCTAGTCCACCTCGACGTAGCTTTTTTGTGGCACTCGTTGGAGGTGAAGGTAACAAAGTCATAGAAGAGGAATACCTAATGCTGCCTCGCTCCTAGTGGAAAAATAAGCAAGCCAATCCCCTAGACCAGTTAAGAGCATAAGTTGCATAAGTATCCACCTTTTTTTCTTCGATTTATAAGATCGAAATAAGTTGGTATAGCAGAGGAACTGAGCATCATTATGGATTAAGTGATTAACACTTCCCGAAAAATTCAACAATTTAAACTTTCTCCAGAAAGAACGCTCTCAAACTCACTAGTGCTACTTTTGCTGCCTCTATGTTCGATGACATTATCATACACTGGCTCATGTCAAGCTCAAAACAAGGGCGATGAGGGTAATCAAATGGAACAATAAGGACTCACAGACACAGCATAGTGAATATACATGAGTCATGTTTTTATTATCCAAACATTTATCTATCCAGCCACAAGGAGATCAGTTGCAATTCCCATTTGAAACTCTTTTCCGACATCTTTTTGTCCGCCTCTGGTTGTCTGTTTGGTAAAACAGTACGCTCTGTTTGGTAAAACAGTACGCTAATGCATCTTAAGTCATTACTGGATTTGTTGAATGGCTGAAACAACTTCCCCAATGGCTTGAAATTTTCTCCTCTCCTTGAGAATCAGCTTTGCAGACTTGAGTGCCCGTCGCTCGCAACCCGCTCTCTTGCTAGCATCAGTGATGGACTCAAAATCTTCAACATGTGCCACGCCAACAATTCTCCTGCCGATTAATATGTTTTACCGAGCAATTATATCAACAGCTTACACAAAGAAATCAAAGATTCAAAATATAGAGAATAATCGCACACAAGCTATACATGGTACAAACATGCATTATATTCATCAATCTATTAGTGTGTAATTTTTAGTAAACAATCATTCAACATGGAAACCTGCCAGAAACTGATAACAAATCAAACGAAGAAGACTGAAGCTTGAGAGATATTCAATATTATGGGAAGCACAGAGCAAAATGGTAAAACTTCTGAAAAATAACAAATATGAGAAATTGCATGGATGAAGTAACAAAAGGGGGTCTCTCTTACCTTATCATTTTCGCAGCTCCAAATCCAAGGGTATCATGCAACAAATCTTTTATAAATTTGTCTTGTACAAGCTGTTGAAGCTCAGAGTTGTTATAAATTGCAGGAAGATACGCATCACCAGAGTCTTTGTTCGCATCCCATAGTGCAATGAATTTTCTGTGGAAAAGGTTCCATGTATTTTGAATTATCCTCAAAATCCAAGCCTTGTATGCCTGCACCACAAAGAAGGTCTGATATGATACTTAAGACTCACATTAAATGAACCATAAGAAATAGCAAGTCAAATTATGGGTCAATGTAATGACCTCATTACTTGTAACATGTTTCTGATAACATCCAGAATTTCGGACTAATCCAAACATTGTTACAAACTAACTAAAGTTTAATTTTGAATGCAGACCACATCACGAGTCAAATGCATATTTTGGTGAAATTTTGGATAAAAGATACAATAATCCACAAAGTGTTAAAAGTACAATGACAGTGCAAATAAGATTCCTGAGTCCAAATACAGCAGTGGAAGCTGAGAGCAATCTCACGTAGACTATAAAATGCAAAGGACCAGCTCTACATCATCTCCTACTCTTTTTTTTTTTCCTAATCAACAACTCCTATTATCAATATTACAGATAACTCATTTTCTGTCTAATTCCAACTGCCAAATGCATAATCACTGGTAACAAAGACCAACCACTATAAAGTTGAAAAAAAAAAACGTTCTCTAAACTCTGTTTTTCTTTATAAAGTACAAAGTTTCTAAGGTAATGTTTAGACCGTCAGAGTTTAAATTTTATTATGTGAAGAGAAAGCCTTCTCAAACAATTTTAGTTTAAAACAGTTTTGTTCTTTTACCTCAATAGTCCAGAGATGATTCAACAGTGAGACTAATGCATATGCTCAACCAATTACCAGAAGATATTATTATTATGTTCAGGGTAAAACTAAGCAAATGGACGGTACAGTAGGTACTCTATTACCACATTTCAAAGTAACAAATTAGTTATGTACATGAACACTATAGGGTACTCTTCACTATCAATTTGATAAAATGGCAAGATGAGAAGGATTTCATAAATGCTAAGTCATACAGCGAAGAAATAAATAGATTCTTTTGCATAAACCACAACTAAATGTGCTGAAGTCAGGTGAGAGTATATGTACTTGACAGTATCTATTAACAGAGCCAACCTTGAGGGTAGGCTCAAGAGGCTTCCCCCTAGAGCCCCCATCTATAGAGGCCCCAAGTTTGTGAAAATATTATGATAGATGGAAAATAGTTATTGGTCGATCACTAGCTTTCTTCATTCCATCAATTAATTATCTCACTGTAATTGATAATCACTTCCTTCATTCCCTCACTATAGCTAGTTATTGTATGTATACAACTCACATACTTGTACGTAGACAATAAATATTAGTTTACATTCATCTTTTTTCACTCTACATATCATAACCAGTCAATTACCATTTAAATAGTACAAATGAAATCTGTTGCGTAAGATTATCAAGTAATAACAATACAAGTACCCAACTCGAGTTTGGGGTGGTAGACTAAACAATATGGTCTTTCAAAAAGTATGTGATTATATGGAGTTTTCTCACCAACTAAAGTCTGAATTCTAAAACTTTCAAGCAACATATATGCTCACTGACAAGCAAGCTTTGATATACTACTTGTAATTTAAGGTTTGACCTCATGATTTTCGCATATAATTAGTATACAGAATGGTATTTGTTGTAAATTTAAGATTTTATAAGTTTTTGATCAAGTTATTTTACTACATATAGAATTTTAAAAAATGTGGCCATATATATGAGTGTCACGAGCCTCATTCTATAACTCGCCTTGAGCCCCTGATTTCTCAGGGCTGGCCCTGTCTATAACTACAAGTTAATGATCTACTTATCTATTATGGACTATAACACCAAAAACCAAAATAACATCAAAGAGTATGATAAACAGTATGCAAAAGAGAGATACCAAGCTGCAAAAATATTGTAGTATCAAGATACTAGAAATGGTTCCTTACAAAGAAACGAATAAATGAATGTAATAAGTTATAGGATCAACACTGGACCATAAAAAACTGACAGAACAATATAGACAATCACTTACTTTTCGATCATTTTGTTCATCAGCATGCCCATCTTGGGCAAAGAAAGCCAAAATCAAGTTTCCCAGAAAAGCTCCAATATCGAAACCTATTGGTCCATAAAATGCAAATTCTGGATCTATAACTTGAGTTGAATCAGGAGTCACCATCACGGAACCAGTGTGAAGATCTCCATGTATTAGGGCTTGGGCTCTCTCACAGAACCTAAAGAAATAGCAACTTGATCAGTCAAACCACTTGATGCCAGTCAAACGCAGGGACTACTGGATGATATTTCTACAAAGATCAGTGCTACAAGGGGAACCAATGGAAAGTCATCATCAAAAAATTGACAATGATGCTAAGATAAGATATTTTTATTACATAGATTTCAACTCAGCAACTTCAAGCTTCAAAGCATTATCCTTTCGCACAGCCTCAGCATCAGAATCAAGATAAGGAGAAGTCCAGCGATTATACTCAGATACTTTGTAAGGGTCAGAGAAAACAACTTGCTCAGTGAGCCTACATAACTCCACATTTCCACAAAACTCAGCAACTGCAGAAAGGGCACTTTCAGATGATCTTTTAAAGTAATATACGGTAGATTTCACAAAGAAAAAAGAACAGAGAAATTCCTTGTGACCAAGGACTAAGTTCCATTATTAGCAGAAAAAATTACATATATTAGCAAGAGGTCCCAAGAACTTAGTTCAATGCAACAACAAACTAAAATTCACATTATACTAAATTTACTAAGAGGAGTGCCCCAAAGTTGTAACGATAATAACAGATCAACAATGCATATAGAGAGGCTCCCTATATGATTCTAACACAATTAAAATCACCTTACACGTTGCCATGTTCAATATGTAGCCTAACAATACTTAAAAAGACTCGGACCCATAAAAAAAATGAACATGTTTAGTAGAACACAGCTCCTAAACTCTGAATTTCATATAATATAGGCCAAGTAGTAATCGACATATCTATGTTCAAACACTGTAACTATTTACTCCCCAACCAATTAAGTTGTTTCTATATGAATGTGGAAGCATCTGAACATGTGTTCTATTAATGAAGCAGAAGGCATGTGTAAGCAAGTAATAGAATATCAATTAACACAGCATACCTGCCTTCTTGTGGTCAGTAGTATTATGATAAATGAGAGAAGTGAAGAACAGGGTCCTTGCCATATAGTCTGACATGTGGTCAGCCAGCAAAGGGTACTCAATTCCAGCAATCAATCCCTTCCGCAATATGATATGTGGAGGTTCCAAATAGCGCATGCCAATCAAAGACATAGTCCGATCAAAATGATAAACTTCAGGCACATGATCAGGACTCAAACGACCGTGCTCTCTTAGTGCCAGTGCCTCAAAATAAGCTCTTTCCTTTGTCATCGGCCATGACTCGCCTATACAACGCACGTATGGAAGAGCCTGCAAAACCCCCCAACAACACATTTCAGAACATCAAAGCTCGATTCTTTAGCCCCCCAATAGAAGTCTCTCACATATCGGAATCCAATACTATATTAATCAATCAACACAAACATCCAGTAGTTACCCAATAGAGAACAGTTGCTCAATCTTTTTTTATTTTTTTTGTTCAATGGATAAACTTCATTAAAGCCTGACAAACCAGCAAAGAAAAAGCAACAACGAAGAACGAGACTAAGGAAAAGAATATAACAATAACAGTTGCTCAATCCTTTAACCCAAATATCAAGCTCTCTAGCATATTGAACCCAGCCATTCTTAACCAACTCTACCACTAAGAGCCTACAGTAACCCAATAACACATTGCATCATGGAACATTAAAGATCAATCCTTTTGCTTCCCTCTATCAAGTTCATAAAATTTTAACCAAACTGACAGAAACAGCCAGCAGTAACCCAATAACATCAAAGCTCAAAACTTGTTTGTACCCAACAAGTTATTTAATCAAATACGAAATACCCATTACAACCCAGATGGTGCAAAACCATAACCTGCTTGATAACGAAAGAGCCATGAGCGCCAACGACGATGAAGACGAAGTTGAGATTGCCGTCGCCGACTTCCTTGATGGTCAAGTTGTCCAAGTTGTTCTTGAGCTTGGAAGAGAGGGAGGGTGTGGCCTTTAGGTACTCAATGAGCGACTTGTCGTCTAGTGGCTTGAACTCGGAGAAGGCCATGTTTGCGGCGGTGAAGATGACGACGACTAACGTTTGGAGTTTGGGGGGTTTAAGAATGAAGTGAAGAGGTTGAGACACAAGAATAACGTCGGGGTTTTGATGGGACTAATGCAAGTCTTTATAGGGAGGAGGACTGAGGAGTGAGGACTTTGTTGGATTGGTGCAATGAACCTGGTCCAGTTGTGACTTGTTGTATGAAACTGAGATTGGACTATTTTGTTCCTAGAAATCGCAGTGCAGCATGAAGGGCACCGGATTCTTCAATTTTTAGGAAACAAATTGGATGGGAATGGATGCTCTACCAGCTTTGACTTGAATAAACAACTATTTAGGCCAATTTTTGTTTATATAATTTAGCTCAAGATCAGAGTTACACCTTCAATCAGATTATCCCTCAGTTTGTTTGCTGAGGTAGTGAATGATCTTCTTACCTTGTGTATGATTAGGAAAGTCGATTACATACCCAGCTAGTGTAATGATGTGTATGCATATAAATCGTGTGTCATGTTTGTAAGTTGTAAGTTGTAACTCACTAATAATTGTATTTCAAAAGTTTGATGTGACTCTGAACAGTTATTTCTTATTTGTCCCTAAAGCATTCTAATTTCTAACAAAATAAAGTTAGTTTGTTGCTAGAGTTTTCTCTTCGTATTTTTTAGTTTGAAATTTGTGGAAATTGTATTTCAAAGGCGAAATGTCATATGACCGACTTATACTAAGTCAGGCAAAAATAAGAGTTTCACAACAAAACTAAAGAGTTCCAAACCAAAACAATTTAAAATAAGCCTAGAAACAAACCAAGCAAATTTTTTTGAACAATCGGAAAATCCAAGAAAATTAAAACACAAAGAAAAAAAATGAATAATTGAAATTAAAGATAACTTGCCGCCAAAACCATCAGGCCTAAAACCACATAGTACACTTATCAGGATTTGGGCAAGCGAATCTCTCGATTCTCGAAACACCATATAAGTATCTGGACTAACATAGCCCTTGTATTACTCCTAACCAAAACCATCGTTTTCCTCCAGATTTAATTATAGCTCCATTGCCTCCACCGGGTCGCCTGAACCTGGTTCCTCCTCGAGCTCCGCTGTTTCAGATGTTGACTCGAAATTCATACTCTCATAATTGGAAATACAAAACTGATTGATTATTTTATAACATGATTTGCTACTTAATATAATTTGTCCAAATTCTCATATACACAGATAAAAATTGGATTTCTGCAGTAACTAATTTTCTTTATTTTCAAGGTACGGTAATAGTAAATCACCCAATCACCGCCACGTGTTTACTGTTAAGTCGAGGTCGTTGGTGGTTTGGCAGCACTCATCCAAAAGCGCGCGTAGACCGTACCGCCCTCAAAATGCCACCCGTGAAGCAAAAACAACCAAACCCATGCAAGCCTTCTTCTTCTGGCTCCCACCTCACTCCTCCTTCTAGATGGCCCCTTCCCCTTCCCCGCCTTTCGCGGTGTCAGCTTTCCTCATCTCCTTCTTCGCCTCCGCAATCTCCGCCGCACAATTCGCCCAAAACACAACCGGAACAGCTTTCAATCTCCACCTTCCGATCCCGCAGCAGTCTCTCTGCGCCGGTCTCATCCGCCCTAACGGCTACCCTTGCTCCGAGCACAAAGTGAGTCCTATTCCTCCGCACAATTCCGCCGGAACTCTCGCGTGTTTGACTCAAATTTGACGAGCTCTGATCAACACGATTTGATTGATGTTTTGGTTGTTGGAACTGTGCAGATTCAAACTAGGGATGGCTACTTCTTGGGTCTTCAGCGCGTTTGGTCTCCCAAGGCGGATTTGGGAGCTCGGCCGGGTCCTCCTGTGCTGCTTCAGCATGGACTCTTCATGGTAAATTTTACTTGTGTCACGATTGGAATGAGTTTATCGTGTCATACTGTCAATGTTTGTGGACTTATACTATGATTGGTGTTTTTGAAGACATAGCCAGATGCATAGGAATTTTGAAACAGATTAGTGTTTAAATTAAGATAATTTATGTCGCGATTTATTTGTGCTTTTAGTGATTCGTTTGAGCTGTAATGAACTGATTAGAGATACTATGGAGGGGAGAATATTGTTTAGCTTTTAGCACCTGAATTTTATGTATTAAAAAGTAAATTAAGAAGACCAAAATCTTGAGAAAGAAGGAACAGAAAATTGACCTCATCTTGATCTTGTTACTGTACAGTAGTGTACACCAGATAGTTTAGTGTAAAGGATAAAGTTTAGACCCTTCTGGTTCAAGGGTGTCGGTCAATGTTCCTGAGATTTTGGGTCTGCATCTATATGAAGCCATGCTGCTAAAGTATCTAAAAGAAGTTTAATAGCAAGAGAGAATATTTTAACAGAATTATGGACATTTGGCCTGTTGATTAGACAATGCTCGACAGTGTTCCTTAGATTTTTAAACATACCCAAGTAGTCGACAGTAGAAACCAGATCAAAGTTCCAGTCAAAATAAAAAAGATGGCAAATTCTAACATGGCAGATGAGTGATCCAGCATCCAGACTTTGATGGTTGGCTTATTGCTTTGTGCTAGTCACAATGACAGAAAGGAACAACTGACCAAAACATTTACAGAAAAGAACATATATAGACCAAGAATAGCCAAGTCAAACAGCAACTGTAGCTCAAAGGTACAATTATATAGCAGTTGTATATTCCTAGTTTCAGTGTGAAATAATTATGTACTGTGATACTAGAACTGCCTTCAGCATTTACAATCCATCCAGCAAAACTTATTAAGCATCTACATATAATAGATATGTATATATATGTGGAAAAGAACTGCCTTCAACATTTACAATCCATCCAGCAGAACTCATTAAGCATCTACATATAATAGATATGTATATATATATATATATGTGCAGAAAAGAAAACGAAAAAGAAAATATTACACACAACAGCAAACCTATTTAGCTATTTTCTTATTCATTATGCACCATGTTAGTTTGCTGTAATTGACTACCAAACACCTTAATTACAGAGCGATTTGCTCTTCTTCAAGAAGAAGTACTGGTCTCTGGTCGTTGTTGCCAAATTCTCTCCCTTTAAGTAGGGGATGCTTCTCGGCTGCCACAACTGTGGGTGCTTTAAACTGTGAGGCATTATTGGCTATGTTGTGGCTGATATTTCTAGCTGCTGGAACATGGTTGTGTTTGTGTTCGTATGTGATTATGACGGCTTTGGGGTCACTGGCAGCTCTCACTTTGCATCCAGCGTATGTGCACTTGTAATAACTTCTGTTAATTCAAAATTTTATATTGGAAACAAAGCTTGCAAAAAAAAAAAAAAACAAGCACCAAGTGAATAGAAAAATAACGGAGACCAATTTTCACGCACCACTAATCTTATGACTAGCTCTTAAATATTTATATCATTTTTTTAATTAATGACTTGTTAGCTGCTCCACATGAGATTCGTGAGTTCATGGCAGTCCCTAAAACTATTTCTTCAAATCAAACTTTATTTATCTTCTAATGGTTCTTAACTTCTCCTTCTAGATCATATCCAATAGAAATAAATGTGAAGAAATCAAAGAGACTTCAGTATCCTTCCAACTGAAGCAACAACCATACAACTTCACTTTTCAGATTATAACTTTAAATGTGATATATATTCTCAAATTAACATGTTAACACCAGAAATTGAAGACTCTATGATCATTTTCAAGCTCATGCTGAGAATCCATATGTCCATTCTGACCACCTCCATCTTTTGTACGTTTATTCGGTTGAGGTGGTTCAGGGTTATGTTGCCCTTTGTATATAATCTCAGTTATTTGTGCTGTTTTGTGATTGCTTTGAGCTCTGAAGAAGTGATTAGAGATACCATGGAGTAGAAAAAGCTCTTGATGTCTCAGTACCTCATTTTATTTAGCTCCCTAATGAATTAATTAGACTTTGAACTACTACATCCCATTATTATCATATTAATTAGTTCAACACTCCTAAACTGTAAAAGTCAAATTTTAACCACTTTGATCTATGGCTTAAAAACAGCAGTTGAGCTAAAGTTTAAACATCTGTGGGATAGAAAATCTGTTGTAATGTGCATGGTGTTCAATTTAACCTGTTTAATTCCACCCCTTTATCTTATGGTTCCTGTGTTTTTTTTTTTATATATATATACAGGCAGGTGATGCATGGTTTTTAAATTCTCCCGAACAATCACTGGGCTTTGTCCTCGCAGATGAAGGGTTTGATGTATGGGTGGGAAATGTGCGTGGTACGCGTTGGAGTCAAGGGCATGTATCTTTATCAGAAGAGGATAAGGTTTATGAAACTCAAACCATTTGTTTTAGTCCATTAACTATTATTTAATTTCTTCTGAGTGATTTTGGCTGCCAATTAGCTGATACTGTGTGAAATTTTAGATTGCATCTGCCAGTCACTAAATCTCTGATACTTTTCCGTTAACTGAAGATAAAATGAGTCACATATGAGCCCTACTTTTTCTGCCTCATCACTTCTTTATGGATGAGCAATCTGAATACAGAAAATTTTGGAGGAACAGATTAGAGAGTAAGAAGAAAGAATACACCTATAGATAGGTTTTTCCACAAATTTACCGGGATAACAGGAAATCAGGAATTAGAAGCTACCTTATTTACTTAAAAGAATCTTGATAGACATAATACTGTATGTAGTTTCTGTAATTCTATTACTTTATGTAAGATACATATGGTGATTGGTATTTTGAGCGTATCTTAGATCTGTCAGGGGAAAAGAATCGTATTCAAGGTCTGTAAGTCTGTAATTCATAATTTTCTTATTTACAATCTGATGTTACATGGCTTATGCTGCTGCAGGAATATTGGGACTGGAGTTGGCAGGAATTGGCGCTATATGATCTTTCAGAAATGATTAACCACATATATTCAATAACAAACTCCAAGGTCTTTATTGTTGGACATTCACAGGTCTTACATCTCTTCATCTACTACATACCTCCTTCCTTTACACTTCTTTTTACTCTTTTGGAGTTTGAACTTGATTTATCCTTGTCCTCAGGGAACAATCATGTCATTAGCTGCGTTCACCCAGCCAGATATAGCAGAGATGGTTGAAGCTGCCACTCTTCTCTGTCCAATATCATATTTGGACCATATCAGTACCCAATTTGTTCATAGAATGGTTGATGTGCATCTTGATCAGGTACTCCATGTCTGCAGCAAGATATATTGAACAAATATTTTGTGGTGCCAAAACTGATGATTGTGCTCCTTTTTGTAGATGATTCTTGCTATGGGCATCCATCAACTTAACTTTAGAAGGTTCACTTTCACTTTCTCCATCTTCTCTTTTGTTTTCCCTGCTATTTTTGTTGCTTACATGCCGTGAGGTTTCATCATATTAATCTTACCTCGTGTTGTGCATATTTAAATTATATGCAGTGATTGGGGAATTAACCTTCTGAATACAGTATGTGATGGCCATGTTGACTGCAATGACTTACTAACCGGCATAACAGGTTCAACTTCATAGATACACAACTCTTGATTCTGCCTCTTTCATTGTGTGTGGGCATGAACATGTTGAGATTGTTGACGTCTATGACATTTATTTGATACTTGCTTGCTGGCATTTGAAATTTTTTCTAAAAGAAACCTCTTTTTCTGTGGTGATTTTTTCTAATACTATTTCTGTGGCTCTGCTGTGATATGGCCTAGATTAAGCACAATTAGCCACTTCACCATAAAGCAGATCAATGTGATAAATTGAGAGATTTTCCTTTTATTTTTGTTATAATCATTTTAGTGTCAATGCGTTGTTAGATTTATGGCATTGATCTTTCTAGTCCATCATTGATGGGGAGGCTTTATGGTAGATCTAAATTTTTATTTGTTATTTCAAAAGCAATAAGATTAGAGCTTATGCGAGCTGCTATTTCCATGCAAAGATGAAACAAAATTTTGTAAGATGTGAGGTTCTTAATTCTTCTGTTTAGGCTAGGTCTAGGCTAGGTCTGATATTTTTTTTATATATGCATTACTGAAAGGGTCATTAAACTGTCAGTATGTGGATATGTATAATGGCCCTTACCTTACTGTAAAGTATAATTTAAATAGCCAGTAGACATGATTGCATTGTCGATTATATCGTGATGAAGATTAAAAGGCTGAATTGCTTCTTTTAGACAATGTATTTGTTATTCAAAATCTAGCAATATGAGGTACTTTGACAGCATTTTAGGGATATAATGGTTGTAAGGTGTTCGTTACCATTTCAGGGAAGAATTGTTGCTTCAATACCTCACGTATGGATTTCTATCTTGATTATGAACCCCACCCATCATCTGCAAAGAATTTTCACCATCTCTTCCAAAGTATGCTCTATAATGTTAATATTAGCAAGAATTCCATCTGTTTACATCATCCACTTTATACACTGATAATTGTATTTTGGATTTGGCAGTGATCCGCAAGGGTACATTTGCAAAGTACGACTATGGCATCCTGAAAAATCTGGTTGAGTATGGTCAGTTGAACCCCCCTGCATTTGATCTTAGTCTCATACCCAAGTCACTGCCACTATTGATGGCCTATGGAGGTAATGATGCTCTAGCAGATGTGGCGGATTTTCAGCACACCCTGAAGGAACTGCAGTCTACTCCACAGTTGGTTTATCTTGAAAACTATGGTCACGTCGACTTCATTGTCAGCACAACAGCGAAGGAAGATTTTCACAATCAGTTGATCGAGTTTTTTAGGTCATGGAGAAAATCTAGTAGTTCTTAACGTGACTGCTTTTGGCTTACGAATGGACTGCAATTAAATATTCCATGTGCATATCAGCATATCTTGTAAATGACATTGATTTAAGTATCCAATCGTGATGTCCTGATGTAAAGTTTGTAGGATCAGACGGAAGGAATAGAGATATATTGTGTACATATATACTTTTCTGCATCGTAATTGGTTTTGCTTTGTGATTTGGCTGTGAAGCAGACGGGGGAGAAGTTGATGAGAAACCTCTCGCTTCTTGCGTCAAGATGGAGTCATGTACCCGCTTTCCGGCTTTCGGAAAAGTTCCATGTTGGCTCCAGCCTCCAACAGAGAAACTGAAGATTGTCGCAAAGATTGGTCATGTTCTTAGAATTGTACGTGTATAACTTCCATGGTATAAGTGGTGCTTGTATTATGATCATAATAAAGAACATATGTCCTCCAATGCTATAAGTATATTCTTACGTATAAACTGTTATGTGGTTGCAATACTTTGATTCATTTTTCTGTGATTGCAAATTCTCACGGGACACCAGTCTACCTTCTCATGGACAAACGGCTTCATAAATCAAACACGTCACGCATTTAGGAAGTACAGGTCAATTTTATCTTTGACAGTCGGTTCAAGAAATCAAAAGGATGATGAAGATTGATTTGGCAAGGAATGGAAATGCTGTCATTTATGTGTGGCAACCAAGAAGTCACAGGATTTGGAATCAGAATGTAAGAAAAGAATACCTGTCGCCTTTTCCTCCCAGAGATTCGTTCTTATTCATACCCAAAAGAAGAAAACCTTAGTTGCATGCCTTCATATTAGCCGTGAAATTTACAAAGAAAAAAAAAAGATTCTTGAATCCTGAGAGAACTTCCACCCTGCACTGACCAATTGACATGACACTTGCCCATACAAAACACCCAACATCGTTCAATAAGGTACTGCTACATTATACATAGTAACTGAGGCATTCACAAGATGGAGCAAACACATAACCGTACTATGAATCGGAATCTTTTAAATCATAGGACATTATTACATTATTCATTCTAATACTGTATTCATAATTTAACATTGTTTACAAAGCGAATGAAAAGACTTACAAACAATATTGTTATATTACAATCCGCTTAAGCTATAGAAGTCCTTGCAATCTCGTCTAGAAAATCATGAAGGTTGCGTTGGGAGGAACCTCCTTCAGCCACCGCCTCCTCCGCCACCTTCTTCCATTTCAAAGCATTTTGCTTCAACTCGACCGCCTTCTCCCCCGTAGTCGCCTCCAACAAGCACTTCTCAACCTCATCTCTCAGGACCAACCTATTCTCAGCTCTTCCTCTACACAATCTAAGCCCCACACCAAAGACATCGACCAAGTACTTGGCATTAGTCACTTGGTCACCCCACTGAGGAAAAGTTACCACGGGTACTCCCGAAGTCAGTGCTTCTACTGAAGAGTTCCAACCACAATGAGTCAAGAAACAAGCCAAAGAAGGGTGAGCCAATACTTGTTCCTGTGGACTCCATTGCACCAACTTTCCATTATCACCGACACTTTCCAAAAACCCTTCTGGCAGTACATGCATGTCGTCACCGGCTGCTTTGCGCGGTGGCCTCATAACCCATAGAAATGAGACCCCAGAGCTCAACAAACCATGAGCGATCTCATCTACTTGTTGTTGCTTCAGGTACACAATGCTCCCGAAAGAGATGTAAACAACTGATGATGGAGGCTTTGAGCTGAGCCAGTCAAGACAGTCATCGGCCTTCATCAGGTCACCGCGAATGGTTTTGTTGGTAGCTTCCGGAATCTTGAACAAGGGACCAAGCGGCTTCACTATGCAGACCTTTGACATTTCCTCAATGATCTCAGGCTCAAGTTCTTGTATCGTGTCCATCAATACGTAGGACGACTTAGTTAACTTTTTGAACTGGCCTAAAATTGCCCTACCGAGAATCTGAAATTCATCAACAATCGGTATCTTAGACACGAAAAATGAATTACGTGATAGAACAAATAGGCAAAGTTAATAGCTAGCTTATTAATCGTAGAAAGTATAGTCATGTATGCACTGATTTCCAGTTGGAATATTATCATTAATAGCTAGCTTGAAAGAAATATTCAAGACTAATACCGCATAGGAATCAAAAGGGTGCAAAAAGCTTGGAATTTCATCATGCTTCAAAAGAGGCATACTAGGCAACTGAATATCCAAGTCTGGTTGAGCTTCAGTCGGAAACGCCACCGTCCCGGCGTTGTAATGGTAATAAGCGGAGAACACAGCACAAGACTGAATCCAAAGCGTGGCACAAGGGATCTTAAGCTCGGTAGCAACATCACAAACCCAAGGAATGAAGGGGTTGTTCACAAGGCACGAAACTCTTGTACCACCTTCCTCACCATGCTTGTTTATCATCCCAGCCACCAACTCCTTCCCTACTTTCTCAAGAAGCGGGATGTAGAACTCCAACTGAGGTCGCCTCGGGTCCTCAGGGTCAGGAAGCCCGTCGTCAAAGAACTCGAACCTGATAAATCCATTTCCGACCGGTGTCGGTTGGTTGTCGATGATGCCATTAGCCTTCCTCATCCTGTTCCCATAATCTTCAGTAGTGGAGAAGGTGACCAAGAAACCCTTGGCAGCTAGATGTTTACCTAGACGCAGCATAGGGTTTATGTGGCCTTGTGCTGGGAAACACACAAGAAAGATATGAGTAAGAGTATCAGATCCCACAGAACCCATTCTTTCCTCAATTTGGTTCTCTCCCACTTCTTTTCGAACTTGTTCTGTGTTGTTGTTTCCTTCATATATTACGCTTCTTATCAACAACTTAGCCAAGTGCCATCTGGGTTTCAGCGACTGTGATTCATCCGCGTCATGCTCTCTAGCTACTCTGCTATCACAAACAATAAAGATTATTATCAGCTAATTATATTTGTATAAATTGTATTTTGACTTTTTTTAAAAGGAAATTGTATTGACTTAAAACCACTAGGTCTGCATTAAGTATTATACAGTCAACTTTTTTTTATCTGTAAATATTTTTTTTTCTTTTTTACATATTGGGTGGGTGGCCGTAATGATATAAATATTGTTTATCGGTATCGTATCGATTAAGGGGTAAAACGATATATCGGAGATATTTTGAGAATATATCGATATATATCTTATTTTTAATAAAATTTATAAAATTATACTTCAAAATATATCAAATAAACTAAAAAAATAGTACTAAGTAAACTAAAAAAATAAATACTTAATCTTTGACAATTAAAGTACACGAACAACACCCAATAATAAAAATAAGTATTTAATAATGATTGTTTAGGCTCGAAATTCATTATATATATATTAAAAAATATATATAAAAATATAAAAATTGGAAATATAAATGAAAAAATGAAAAACAAAATACAAGTTTTTTTTAAAAAGAGAGAAAATAAATATTAAAAACTGAAAAAAATGAAAAATGAAATAAAAAAATCAGAGTTTGATCGATATTTGACCGTTAACTGATATATTCAACCAATATGGGAGATATCATATCATTTTCTAAATATCACTGATATATCCGATATTTAGAACAGATGGTGGCCCCAAAGTTTACCTATCACATAATTGAAATTATTATATGTACTCGCTACATAGTCTACGTTGCATACTTCTTTAATGTTATTAATCCATTTTTACAGTGTTTGTTTTTGATTGATTACTCATATTTAAATAATATTTTCTTCTTTCACTGCGTGCATGTTTATCACACCATAAAGTAATTTGATTGACTGAGTACACCATATGACAGTATTATGTGGTGATTCGGGTACACCGAATAATTACTCTAGTCAAGAAACCCAAGTTAACAACAGTCAAGCCATACAACAATAGTTATGAGTGGAGCCGGCCAGCAATCAAATACATATTTGAAATGATGAGATAGGTGTGAAGCGATTGAGGTTAATTACCAGTATTGTTAAGAAAAAATGTTACTTGTCTTCCGAGAGAATTACTATTCTATCCTTGTGTGTGCCTTAGCCTAATAGGTTTCATGTTAGGAGATAGATTAGCATCTCCGTAATAGATTAGGACTCTGAATCCTACGGGATTGTGGTTTTGTAATGCCTATATATAGGCCCCCATATCATTCAATAATGCATAATTATTTCATCCTGAAACACGTTATCAGCACGATGCCCTAAAATCCTGAACTTTTAGAGCCCTAGAATTTTTTTTTTCTTCTCTTCTCCACCGCCGGCCGCCGTCGCCTCCGGCCTCCGACATCTTCCTGTCGACGTTCCTCGTCGGCGCAGCTACTGCTCCCGTCGCTGCAGCCCCCCCTCCCCCGCTGCTACCTCTGCAGCCCCGCACACAGCCCCGCATCGCAGCTCCTGCAACCCTGTTGCCCCTGCAACACCCCTGCATGCAGCCCTGCAGCTCATGCGACCCCCCCTGCAGCCCCGCACGCATATCCTGCCCTGCAGCCCCTACGACCCCCCAGCTGCCCCTGCACGCAGCCCCCGCAACCTATGCACGCAGCCCCGCAGGGTCTCTTCCGCATTTGTTCCGTAAAAACATCTTTTTGCCTCGCAAGACCATGCATCAAAGGATTCAAAATTGCTCCTACTACATATCTACGCAAGAAACGCGAACTTCACAAGCAAACTCTTCGCTCAAAAGAAGCTACTCCCGTCTTCTCTACCCTTTTAGGCCTATGGCATGCCGAGCACAATAGCCCTTTGGGCTTCATACTACATTTTCCTTTCCTTTTCCTTTTTCCTATTTCATTATTTAAATGTTCATTGGCACGTTTATATTTCTAACGATATTTCACGTGCTCGTATAGCTCAAAATCATTGCTCGTCGTACTATGGTGATGGTATTCATGCCGAGATGGATGATACTTTTGTCATCTACATACGATTTCGATCGTATCCTCCCAAGATTTTTATGTCATCGGACGAAGATCGAAAATGAATTCATCAAGCAACTTCATGCATGACGATCGATTTGCAGAGCACTTTAATTCTATGCAGTCTATTTGGCAGACCAACAAGTATGTTTTTCTTAAAGTTGCTGCTTTTGAACATATATATATAAATTATCGGGCGCTATTAGCCTTTTTTCATGTCTTCTTTTCCGGCCTTTCTTATAACGCCGATGAGACCAAAGAGGGATATGATTCCCCTTTTGGTCGACGTTTTTCGTGTGACGATCCTGGGGGAGTCACGTTATTGTTTAAAGGGAAAAAATCGATTTCGTGTGGTTGTCTGAGTACACCGCTGTTTTGGGTGCGATCATGAGAATCGTCGATATGCATCGATTATTTTGTGACCATATACATCACAATCCTCCTAATTCCGGTTACATACTTGAATATTTCGATTATTCGAAACCAATACAACCCTCGCTTCTCATGGATGCGTCGTCATCGCGACTGTTATTTGAATGTTTGAGTTTTCTTAAACTCATGTCTATAAACGATAATCCCAAGGTCTACGTACTCATTTATTTGAGTTGAAATTCATTACTCTGAAGCAGCACTATTTGCTGACAAAAGATCCCAAAAATAACGAATTCTATGGGACACACTTCAAGTGATTTAATGAACGTCGATGACGTTGTATTATCAGACTTGATCTTGATGCATACTCCACATCCAAGAAACGTATGCCATTTTTGGCACATGTATCTATTTCTTGAGGGAATTTTGGAGATGGAAACGTAACATTCTTCCATTCTCAAGTAAGCACATTTTTTTAGCCTCAGGCTACGGCTCCGCCCGATCCGATATGCAAGATTTTGTTGCTACGGACTTTTGATTAGTCAATCTATTTTGATTATGTTTTCTGCTTACTATTTTTCAAGTATGACGTTGGCATTGCCATGATTATTGCTCGACTTTAGCTTAAGTCGTCTATTGGAATTGGAAGCTTGCTTGTGTTGTATTAAATATTGGCATATTCAATAAAATTTCTCGTATTTCTTGTTTACAAGATGGACTCGTGAGAATTTTATTTGCTTTGACTTAGCATGCATGATCAACGTTTACAACTCACGTGGTTTTTAAATTGGCCGCTTTTGGGTTACATGGGACCCCAATAGCACTACATTGTGATTTTGGACCTTAAAATTTGGAAAACGGACATCGGAACGTCAAAATTGACGTCGTTTTTCCCGGTTACTGTTCTGGCGTTTCTGGAACGTTTTCCGGCGTTTTACCGGCGTTTCTGGAACGTTTTCTGGCGAGTCTAGAACGTTTTCCGGCACCGCCACCCGGTTCCTACCGGCGTCCCCTGTCGGACCTGAAGTTTCGGCCTCCATACCAGCCAGTTCCGGCCGCCGCCGGCGGGTTTTCCGGCAATCGGTGCCGCCGGTTTCTGACGAGTTTTTCCGACGATTTTCTCGTCATTTTTCTGGCCTATTTCCAGTAGTTTTTACTGCCCCGTTTTCCCAGTCCAAATTTCACCCGGTTTTGAGTTATTGTGACATGGTTTTCCGGTTACTTTTCCGGTTTTCTCCAAGTCGTTTCATAGCTCAAACGATTTTATTATTATTGGTGACCACCCGCACCAAATGGATGGTTTTCCACCTTAATTGTTTGGTATTCAACTGCTCTAATACCATGTTTTTCCAACTTCTAAGTTGAAGAATGTATTTCTATTGCCATGTGATACATTCGATGGGATTGTCATTTGTTTCAATCCCCCCTCTTACAATATCCTACGGCGTATTGTCTAGAGAAGTTCACCGCGTCGCTGACTCTCTTAATATTCATTTTAAGAATGTCCCGCCGTGAAATCGAGTGTCTTGCTAATTGCGTAACCACCCACACTGTCCTACGGCGCAGGTAGTTGTTTTACGGATCTCGTGCAGAGATTGTGTTCTATATCTTCGTGCCTTGCTACGTTTTAAAGGCCATACATGCCAATGATGGATTTTCATCTTGATATTTGTGTTAAGAATGGAGAGGAATAAATCTGTCAGATTCCATTGACAGTACCTTTTTCAAGCTTAGACAGTAGCTTTGTTAGCATGTGGACATAACTTTGCTTGCCTGCAGCAGTAGCTTTATGTAACTCAAGATTCTTTGAATCATGGATTTGGTTTTGCTGTCTCCTCGGTTTTGACATGATCATTTTTTTGGTCATTTTGAACAAGATCTGATGATTCGAGTTCTTTACAATTCACATGATCATCTATTTTTCATGTTCACGAAGCGATTGGAGGATCACCTCACCAGTGCTCCAAACGGTGAGGCCGTGCCTATCCGTGCCATGCACGATGGGGCCGAGCCTACCCTTCTCGGTGGCTCCATGGCATTTAGGCCGTCGGTGGCGGCATCCCCTCCTTCACAGGAGCTTGTGATGCCTCCCGTGTTTTCTAATACCTCCATGGCAATCTCTGATGCCCATCGCTCATTTTGCAAAGCTTGTTCTTTTGCTGGATTTCAAGGAAGTCCTTATTTGATAAGGCTCCAACCGAGAACATTCCATTCTTACGAAGTATTTAAGGTGACATTAGTGGACCCTATCCAACCGAATGCAGACATTTTTCGGTATTTTTATGGTATAGGTTAAGAGCATCGACGCGTTGGTCACACGTCGCTTTGCTTTCCACAAGAAACGCTGCATTCGCTAAAGTTTTTAGCTATGATCATCATCCTAAGGGCTCACCACCCTTCCTATCCTCTCAAATCTATTTGAATGGATACCGTTGGAGAGTTCATCCCCACGACTTTGATGATTTTGTTTTGCATGTCTACTGGGATCGTCGTTGAACATATTATTCCTCATGTTCATTCACTGCACGATCTAGCAGAGCTCGGACTTGGTTATGGGTACTAACCTACCGATTTTTGCATGGGGATATGTAATGATGTTGCATGCAGCGACACTTATTCGTTTCAGACCCACAACTTGCCAAGCGTTTAGTGCGTACCAGATGGTCATTGGATACGGTCCCAACGTTCTTTTCACTAACGCCTATTTGGTTAAAGTTGTTTATGTGTCTCTATTGTTGTTATCTCAATGGGTCTACTTGAAACGATTAAGTATTCTAGTTGGTTATGATTTATGAATCACCAACACTTGTCCGCTATTTCCAATCTACAACCGTTGATCTCTATCCTGCGATATTAGCAGACGGTCACTTTGATGAGACATACTTCCCGTCGTTAGGAGGAGATATGGAATGCTCCCATTCCGGTTTTAACGCTAGGAATTGACGTGGTGTGGCACTATGTCTCATTAAGATCCCGCACTACTCAAAGTGAGCAAATGTGCAACGCATTATCTACCTCCAGAAAGTCAAAGATTCGATGCTCAATGACTTTACCGATATTGCGAAAGTGACGAGATCGCACATAAATGCTGTGATGTGCCGGTAAGGTCGGAACTCTCAGAATATGAGAGAATTTCATATGACCTGGTCCTAGCACTGTTGGCACCATCCCTGACAGTGGGAAGGAAGCCGGTGATGGCACCATCGTACGCTGTGGTATTGTCGACGCCCGTGGTATTGCACCACAAAACAAGGGTGGCAAACGCAAAGATGGACTAGTAAGGGTCATAGCTTCGGTCTTAGCTCATACCTAGATGAGGGGGAGACCATTATTCTCTGGAATCAAAACCAGAAAGAAGCGAGATGCGTAGGCACAAGTATTTCGCCCATCATCAAGAGATATTCTCTAAACATGTATATCAACTAAGTTTCTGTGGGACGCTACAGACTCATTTTGTTGATGTTAGAGAAGAATAGAAATCTCACAAATTGATCATATACAGCGCGTGCGTGTGTTTAATGGATTGATCTCCCATGATTGATGATGTATTCGCTTATGCTCTTATTCCGTTGTTAAGTATCAACGATGAGCAACTTGACCGAAGTGGAAAGAATCAATACAGGCTGAACTAGACTTGTTATGTTGATCGTTGTTCGTAAGTGTAATGAGAAAGATGAAGTCATGCGACATATGCAGGACTTATGGCGCAAACATTGTCTCATTATCCTAGTATTGACTACGATGAGTTATATTCTCTCGTTTTGGACATAATTGCTTTCCGCTACTTGATCAGTAGTAGTGTCCATGAAAACTGATTTGCAGCATATGATAGTGGTCATAGAATATCTGTAAAGGGATCTTGACGCAGATATGAGAGTGCCCGAGGGACTTTAAATGCCTCCAGACCACGGAGAGCTTATGTAATCAGATTGCGACGTTCGAGAGAACGTAGTACAATCGGTTGCAAGAACTCATACCCATATGTGTTCATATGAAAGCTAATTCTTGATTCTCTATTCCGTCTAAGTAAAGATGATGAAGAAATTCAATGAGCTATAGATTCATATATGTAAGTGTTGTTGGGACACTATTACTTTCATTATGACGTGATTAACTCTGCGCCTATGAATTGTCATTGGACTTGCATTGCTTCTTTGACATGGGTTTAGTTCTACACTTAGTGAACCAACACAAATCCTATCCACACCAACGCCGCCAGCAGCTCCAGCAACATCAACGTACGCCTTGGTGTAGCAGTCGACACTGGTAGCGTAAAGGATACGTACGGTTCCGCTTCGGACTAAAATCAGTCCTTCATTGGTCCATTCCCCCATTCTTTTTGCGAAAGACACATTGAATGTGACAAATCAGAATCTGTCCAGTTTCGTAGGTCAACTTCAACGAGACCTACAAGACAGCTCGCTTGATGAAATATGGTGAAATTAGTACCCTTGGAAAGGTCTATATGTCTACTTTCCAAGGACACCAACCATTTGTTCATAGCTATCATATTGAGTGAGTTATGGCCGTTTTAGCAAAGTAGGACAGTTCTGTCCGGAAATTTGCAAGTCAGTCAATTTCGACAGAGCACTGTGAACTACTCCGATCGGATTAGGTTGTGAACCTTATGTCACTGGAAAGCCACGGGTGTCTACTTTTTAGAACATTTTACAGTTTGCTGATACCTATTTTGACGAAGAAGTTATGGCCGTTTAAGTGAGTGAATGTCATTCTATCCGAGAATCTGATCTTCATTGCAAACTCTTGTTTTGAGTTGTTATGCAATCTTGTTTCTTAAGATCTAAGTTTGGCTAAGTATAGCATATATGATCTAAAGATGTGTGGCTAGATTAATGATTAATCATTGGCCCAAGACTACATTTGAGAAGCATGTAATGAACATTGTATACGTTGTTCTTTGTACTCCATGATTATGGCACTAATCAGGGGGAGTCTATCTCACATGATGCTATCAAATGCAGGCGGTGCGTTGTGCTCTTTTTCCCTTCGATCAAGCTTTTGTTTTTACTCAAGAGGTTTTTATTTTGCTTGACAAGGTTTTTACCGAGGCAACGATGTGTGCACCATGCAACCTAAGCATGCGACACAAGGGGGAGTGTTCCGGGAGAATTACTATTCTATCCTTGTGTGTGTCTTAGCCTAATAGGTTTCCTGTTAAGAGATAGATTAGCATCTCCGTAATAGATTAGGACTCCGAATCCTACGGGATTGTGGTTTTGTAATGCCTATATATAGGCCCCCATATCATTCAATAATACACAATTATTTCATCCTGAAACAACTTGTTAATTATTTAGAGTACTAAATTAGATACAAGCATGCAATTGATTAGGATCGGATAGTAAAAATAGAAGTCGGTATAATCAATAAGTTGGGTCGTTCAGCATTAAGCATCTCCCATGGTAAGCCAAAAACTCAAATTTAGCCTAAAAGCTAGCTCCTACCACCATAGGTCCATTACTTTCCAAAGCTTCCATATTATTCCAAGAAGAAAATTTGGCGAGGCTAAAAACCTGGGTTTTGGTAAGCCAAATAGTAGGCAGTCTATTTTATTAGTCCAAATTCTTTTATGAAGGAGGCTTTACATTTAACAAAACCAGTTTTTCATAATTCATATATACGTCTGGGTTATTCACTTACTCTTAAAGTTCTAGGGACAGTGAGTAGTAGATTTTTTATGTTTTTTTAGAATGAACAGTAAGTAGGAGATTAGTATGGGGACTTTTTTTTTTTCCTGAAACGTTGGGGACTACTTATATATTAGTATGGACTAAGTACACACTAATATATAGATATACTGATCTTTACCGATAGGTTAGGTTTTATACTTTTAGCTAATTTACTATATATTAGACACGCTATAGGTGGTAGTACTGTTCATAAGAGTTTGGCAAATAGCCCTTGCTTTCCAGGTAATTTACATGACTGTCATCATATGAGTTATTATCATATTTGTCCTTCTTGCCGACTCTTACTCTGCTTTATGTGTTGGCCTCTTCTTTTCTCAGCTCTCTTCTCATATTCTCTCTTCCTCTCAAATCAAAATCTTCCAGCAAATTGAACACAACTTCAATTAGAACTGCCTACACTGAAGAATCTTCCGTTGTTGGTGAGTTCCCATATTCAGAGATTAATTTCAAGTTTCAACCATTTGTTTTCCTCCATCATCATTGATCCGTCTGTGGGCTTTTGCTGTCTCCGTAATCATCTATCTCTCCGGAATCGAATCTTTCTCAATTTGGGTGAGGGTTCTTGATTCGTTCATAATTATATGGCTTTTCGTTTTTCTTCCGATGTTAGGTCATTCAGCAGCTTTTATTAGGTTTCAATTTTTTCATTAAGTTTCATGTGATTGTATTTCAAGTAGGAGGTGGAATCCAGGGACTCAGGCTCAAGTCCAAATTGATTATACATGGATAGTTTGGTGTTTGGAAACATCAATCGATTTGGTTGTGTAGACATAGAAGTCATCGTCAAGCTCTGTAGTCCTAAGAATGAGGTTTTTCTTAATGTGTTCGATTGTGGTTCCACTTTTGCATATCTTTGACTTGGTTCAATTCTGTTTAGCTCAGGTTGAACAATATTTAGTGAAAGTGAAAGTGAAAGAGTATTTAGTTCTTTTCAGTTATGCTTATGTTTTACAACAGTGTTGTAGATGTAATATCATGATGTGGGTTTTGCACATTAATATCTTCACTGATAATACATTCTAATAAGATTCCCAGTTTAGGGTTGTAATTAATGATTTAAATTGCGCTTATTTGTTATGTCACTAGATTATGTAGTTAACTACCTTCAGTGCTAAGTAGCTTTAGAGTGATCTTAGGACTGTGCTTTCAATTTAGCTGAACCATCAAGTATGGAAGGAAGCTGGTGGATCAATAGTTTGGCACCTACATATTAAAGTAGTTCACTAAATTTTGCAACAGACGAAACCGTAAACTCACAAAACTGTTAATATTGATTGTACTTAGTCAGCTTAAGAGCAATTTGTATCTTTTTTTCAATACCTATCAATTTAGTCAGCTTTCTTTTTTTTCATTTTCTTTTGTTGTCTAGACAAATGATGCATGGCCGATGTACACCAGAAGACTCAAACTTTAATTTAAGTTTTAACTTTAATTTGAGTCTACACAATGACTCAAATGATGCAAATAACTCAATAGTTTCAACTTTGATTTAGAGGGTGTCTATGTGTTCATAGGCTGTCTATGCAGGTTGTAGTTTTCAGGGTTAGTTAGGGTTCAATCTAAAATTTTGCAATCCAGTTAGATCCTCTATATATTTTCACTACTTACCTTTAAGTATCTTACTTGGAAAATATCTCTTTGTTTTTCTACTAGAAAAATGTGTGAGAAAAGAGCAGCTCAAGCTATTTGAGTACCAAAATAATCATTGCTTATTTGCTTTATCAATTTTTTATTTGCTCTTTGGGTGGCTGATGTTGGTTGGATTATTTGGCTTGGAAAATCCACCTCATGGTGTCACCTAAAGAAAACAGTGATAAATAGACACCTGGCTCTTGAATTTTGACTATTTTAGGTCTTCGAGGCTTGATTATATTGGTTACTGTATTATATTATAATGAATTGTATTACAATGATCATTATATGTGACATTTCAAAAAAAAAAACATTATATGCACATATGAGGCAGCCTTTTTTAATCTTCTTTTCCCTGCTGAGGCTAGAAATAAATAACGCATGGTCATGTATTATAAATATGATTCCCATTATTTGGTTTGTAAAAGAGTCATCTTTAATTTCTGGGCTTCAATTATTCTCATTTAGATTATAGAAATATAGTTTTCAGCCACATCTATGTACTTCCCAAATTGAAAGTACCATCCATAACAGTCAGAATGTGTTCCGTTTATGTTCTAGTGGTCCGTAGATTGCCAAGTCCATTTTTTTTGTTATTCTGAAGTCATTATATATGTCTTCAAAATAACAAAATGTATACGTCATTATTTTTTTTGACATATATTAAATTGTATACGCATGCCTAGTCAACGGAAAATGGTCATAACATTTTAGGTTTTTTGAAGTGTCATAACACTTTATGTTGGTTAGCTTAGGGCTAGTTTGGTATATATTGCTATGAATTTTTTAAAAATCTGCTTCTATTATAATGTAAAAAAAAATTAACTTTGAACTAAAACAGGTTTGTGTTTGCTAAATATTACTTTTACAAGTGTTGTCGATAAATAAATTATTTGATAAATTCTAAACAAAATTGTTGTAGATATGGTTAATGACAAAAAAGAGAACCAGAGAACTGTGAGACGAGGCTCACTTATTTCGACTAAATCAAGAGTGTGTTCAAAGCATCTTGAGGAGCCACCCTCAAGAGGAACCTCTCATATCATCGAAGTAATCAGTGTGCAAAGATCGTTCGCCAGGATCCTAGATACAGACCTAACATTGAATGGACATGAGCAACTAGTTCCACAGGCCAGTAGAAGCCCAAACCCACATACCACAAACTGATCTGCGCACCCGATAGAAGCCAATCCAAACCCAAAATTGCGTCGCCGACTTCTGACAGGGAGAGACGCCACACCCAACCCCTATAACCAAGCCACCTCTTCTTGCATCCTGTCTTTGAAGTAACCAAAGCCGGAGAAAGGAGTAGGACCTTCTTGTGACCTCGTCCCCAGATCTAATTGAAGTTGGCCAGAGTCCTTAGCCGACACATCGGATCTGGTGTGACCCTAAGCCAGATTGATTCAACACCACCACCAACAACCCAAAATCTCTCCCATACACCGACACTATGGGGCAAGCTCGTCTGACGAAGGATTGACTCCCTGAAATATAGATTCACCAAACTCAGAGTAAACCGACGTAAGGACCCCAAAGTACCACCATGGTAGAACAATAGGGATGCTTGCCATGGAATAGAGCGTCTGGTCGGCTTCAAGTGGAGAGAACACATCGGAAGCCTCGGATTGTAGCGGGCTGAGCCTTGGAAAGAGCATATGCCGCCGCACAAAGGATAGCAGAGCTCTGATACTAGGGTTCTTCACTTGGACAAACCCCCTAAAAAAGTTGTTTCCCCACATATGCTATTCATAAGGTGTATAATTCTTTTTATAGATAAGTGAGTTATTTGAGAGTTTACAGAAAAATATTAACATTTATTGAGCTTTCAATAAAAATAGTTTTCAGCGAGTGACATATAAATTCTATAAAAAATTGATTTTTCTGAAATTACCAAATATTATGAAATTTAAAAGTCAACCTAGAAGCTAATTTTTTTAAAAGTGAAGTTGTACCAAAGTAGACCTTAGTCTTTACGCTAACAAGAAAAGAGAATTGCCAGGTACGAATTAAGTTAAGCTAAACAAGCAGGAAGACCCCAATAAGTCGATAACCATCACTAATGACGTTGCATACGAAGTCTAAATAGAAAATTCATTATTATGCATGATGATCAATACAAGTATACATGCATATAGTGAAAATGTGAAATGGCTACTAGACCATATTCATACGCGGAAAATATATTATGGGATGGTTAATTAAAAAATTCACGCTCCATTAATTAATGGACAATACACTGTTGATAATCAACTTAATAATTTGGTTTGGGTGCTTAATTTTGTCTGTCTGTGGTCATCCGATTTTTTTTTTCCAACTATCTCCAAAATGATTAGTCCGGCCTCATGGTGCAATGGAGTTATCACGGTGTATAATGATCACAGAATCGAATGAAGTTTTATACCGATCCTTCGTGAAAGTCAATTTGTCTGATCGGCCTCCCATTGCTTTGAATTCCAACATGCATGAGATATTACGATTCACCGGGCTTCGTGCCAAATTGAGACATAACAGTTTCACCCTGCAAGTGTAAGCTTAATTATACTATTTTTGACACACATGTTAAGCAAAATAGTTAGCTATACATTACATGCTAGACGAAATTTAGCAGAAATACACGACTCTACATAGTCTACTGCCAACAATTTGTGCATAATATTCATTGACACAATGATTTATTCAATTCATCTGATACAATTATTCAAGATAAGTCGGTACTGATTGATTATATTGGTGATAAACGTAGCTAGCTAGGGACTTCTATTTGCCATATTTGGCCTTGTAATCAGCCCAGAGCTGATCAACATTCTTCCCAAAAATCTCTTGAAAGTAGCCATTAATTTCAAAGGGGCTATCGCTAGTCCTCAACCTGTTGTTCAACCCTGCAACAAAACCCTCTTTCAAACTATTCAAGTAATCCAAAAACCTAGCGGTAACATCATAACTTTGTTCCCGGCGATAACCTCCACCTGGTTGAACCCAGTTAGTCGCAGGATACCCAGCCATCAACCCACAAAGTCTGCAATTCCTTCGATCAACCAACGTGGGGCTTCACCATTCCCATTCCACTGCCATACGTACATGAGTCGATTCGTGGTAGAGGATACCCGTAATCTCCCTCTACACATCGCCTGAAAAGACAAGGTAGGCTATGTAGCACCGACACCGACACCAATACTGCGACACCGACACGGCGCGACACCGCGACATGGCAAATTTAAAAAACTTAGATTCCGACACGGCGTCGACACGGCAATTTATATATAATTTAATATATTTATTAATGCAAAAAATATATAACATGAAATAATACATAAAAGATTCAAGTTCCGTCCATTGCATAACAATTTAAAAGAAATAAATATAAGGAATGAATAAAAGTAAAACGATGGGACTGAAATAAAACTTGGGTTAATTCTGTTTTGTTTTTTGTTTTAATCTAAAATGATGATGTGACGTGTCGATCAAAGTATCAGAGAAGTGTCGGAAAAGTCAATATTATTGACACGCCACGTGGCATGTTGGGGAAGTGTCAGAGTGTCGGGAAGTGTCGGACACTCCGACACTCCGGCCTAGAAGTGTCGGTGCTACATAGAAGGTAGGAAAACTATATATTGTCATTGGCAAAAATAGAAATACCTGAATTTGAAAATAATGCACGAGATTTTTATTTAAATGACAAACTAAGAGCTAATTTAATATCATAGTACCTGGGTAGTCTGCTATGTAGGAAGCACTAAGATGGATATCACTGCCGGAAGCTGAACAAGCTGACTATGTCTACCATCTTTCTATCTGCAGGTTCATTTTGCAGGAAGACTTTCCATATGAATTCAGTAGCAGACTAGCAGAGACTAGGGTTTGCACCCTGTAATCTACTCCGACCTCGTTGTTGAATCGGACGGCACCGGCGCTCAATCCGGCGTTGTTGATGATTCTGTATTCGACCGCATGCGCAGCATGAAGGCCGCCTACAAGTGTTATGAGGAGGCAGACAAGAAAATTAATATCATTAAGACCCATAATTGTAGAGAAGCTTCTTGGTTTTGGACTTTTGGGTTTGTGCAGAATGCGCTAAGAAATGCATGGTTATAGTGATATTCTACACTAAAGCTAAGATTTTTTTTAATTTTTTTTGTTTAAATTTGATCTAACTCTGGAAAGTTCTAGAACCTATGCTAATACATAAAACATCTGAAACGTTAAAAATATTTTATCGAAGGACTCAAGGACCAGAGAGTACGTGGTTATTATGGTTTTTCTTGTTCTGACCTGAATCAAAGGGAAAACTGATGGAAAACTCTTACGTTCAAAATTCTCAAACACATAAAAAGATGAAGGTGGATGGTTATTGTCCAAAAGAAAATATGGATATAAAAAATGAACTCATGTTTCAGACTTTAGGTAGACCCTTTTGGAATGTAGGTCTATCTAAGCTCTCCCATTACCTTTAACCCAAAAAAAAAGCTCTCCCATCACCTAATACTTAAAAGCAAAAGAAAAAAGAAAAAATTTAAAGAGCCCTCTTTCACCTACCACCATCGAAAGCAACCTGGAAGGATAATTATTTTCAAAACTCAAGAAAAATTGAAGCAATCGCTCAATAATTCATTTGCTGCCTGTAAAATGTGATTCCAAGCTGCAGTAGATCTTTCAATGCGCAAGGAATGACCCAACTCTGATATGGTCCAAAAGCGCGGTCTAGCCGATCGAGCTTCTTCTAGTTATCTCTGAACACTGTCGCTAAGTTTGGCTCAATTAAGGAATAGGTCATAATTCCAAAAAAAAAAAACAAAAAAGGTCATCCAATGCAAGCAGAAGATGATATTTGGAAGGTATATCCTCTTTTATAAAATTTGGAAGGGATCAATCAAAGGATCGATCATCTACTTTGTCCTCTTCGGAGCTGGGTGCTCAAGAGGAAACTCAATGTGCCTTCATAATTAAGGAAACTCGCAATTCTTCAAGAGGAAACTCGACATGCATAATTAACACGTTGACCCTTCAACTGACTTCTTTCATATCTAAAAAAATGATATTTAAAGCTCGTCAACCTCAATTTTACTTTTACAAACACTAATGTTATTTAGACATTTCTACTTTTCTGAAATGCCCAATATATCATTATTAGATATCAAATCAATATATTATCCATTAATATATTTCTAATTCTACTTTTATTCAATTATTATAAACAACTCGAAAAATTCTTAATAATTACATAATTCATCCTCAAATTAAGTTTCTCTTTCACTCCTAAATTCATAATTAATAATATTATTTTTGTTCATTCATTGATATGAAACTCACCGAATGATAAAATAAGCACAAAAAATTATAATATCTACTGAACAATTTTTTCTCTCAGGTCCTAATCGACGTTTATCAAAAAATTATATGTAGTTTTCAATTAATACATGAAGATTAAATAATGTTACTTATTATATTTTTATAATAAAAAATGAAATTAATTAAATCATCTTATTCAATTTATTATTCTGAATTGGGGTTTTCTTGAAATAAATAAATAAAAATGAATTGACGAAAAAGAAAAAAATCATTTATATTCGCTATTTGATGTTTTTTCACTCTAATATATATTTTTAATAATTTCATATACGTTGAAAAAATCAAAATAAACTTGAAAAAAAAAAGAAATTGAAGTATTATTTTAAGAGGTATGAATAAAAACTCTCATTCAAAAAACTTAACTCAAATATGTATATCCCGCCCGTCAAAAAGCTAGAAAGAAGAACTTGCCAAAAAAAAAAGCTAGAAAGAAGAAAGAAGGATATTCCAACTTCCAGCTTTTGGTACGAACATCAGAACATGTCAGCTAGCTTGCTAGCCACAGCCTACAAGATCGAGTAGAGCCAAGAACATGATGATATGTTTGCAGAATAGACGCAGGACATGAAAGAAAGAAAAAAAAATATATATATATATATATATATATATCTCTTCTACTGAGGGATTTTTTTAAAACAGTGATAGGTCATTTGACCAACTTCTCGATTATATTTTCACATCTCCACCGTTCAATTTTTAGAGTCTAATGTGTAGATTACCTATGAAAAATTTCAGCCCATTTTGGGTTTAAGGCATTTAAAACTGGAATTTAAAGTCATAAATATAAACGGTTTATGTTTGAGAAATTTGGTGCGTCCATTACTTTTACCAAGTTAGATACCTTAACGATCACCATTTTTGCTGAAATTTACAGAGGCGGTTTACACATTGGAATCTAAAATTTGAATGGTCAAGATGTGAAAATGTAATCAAAAAGTTAGTGAATGAGCTATCCTTTTAAAATACCAAAAAAAAAAAGATCACTTAGTGGAATGACTCTCTCTCTCTCTCTCTCTCTCTCTCTCTCTCTCTCCCTCTCTATATATATATATATATATATTATAGGGAGGTTGAGAAGCGGACGTCTACAAACCTAAAAAGTGCAGACGTCT
This sequence comes from Argentina anserina, assembly GCF_933775445.1. NCBI lineage: Eukaryota > Viridiplantae > Streptophyta > Magnoliopsida > Rosales > Rosaceae > Argentina > Argentina anserina. Next base: position 2,869,252 of record NC_065873.1, on the reverse strand, counting down.
TTCTTCTCAACTGCACCCGGTGCCGACAGCTGCGCTCCTTTTGCCATATTGAGGTCATGGGCATACCAGAAGACGTCTCATTGAAGATGGAAGCCAATTCGATCAAGTTTGAATGTTCTGGGTAGCAACCTTGACTGAAACTTCAAATCGACCGAAGGCCGATTAGAAACTGGTAATTAGCTGCTACACTATCAAGAAGAAGCTTCAGGTGGAGGCCTGGACACTGTCCGGCAAGAGAGGCGTCGTCGTTGGACTGTGATGACTAAGAAACAAAGACGTATGTACTTCAGGGGAGTTGAGAACGTTCTCTTTAGAATGGCCCTTATATATAAGTCTTTTCTTGTAAGGAGATCCTTATCTATTCTTAGGGATGTAAGCAGACTCGAGTCGCTCGTGTTCGGCTCACTTTTAGCTCGTTTGGTTCGAGTTCGTAAAGTTAAATGAGTCGAGATTGAGCTCAATATTAAGCCCGACCTTGAAAATGAGCCGAGATTGAACAACAAGTATTCGGCTCGTTTAGTTCGCGAGGTAACTTAGACTTGTTAAAAGCTCGACTCGTTTATTAATTAAGATTGACTTATTAACTTTTATATTATATATAAAGTATAATTTTATATGAGAAATAATATTTAAAAATATAATATTAGTTCGAAAGAGCTTAAAAGTTTCTTTCTAGAATAATTAGTTAAGGACTTTTAGTTCTATAACGAGTTTGATTTTTTATTTATAGTTTATTACAAATAAAAGAGATTTTATGTGATGCAATGACATTATATTTTGAAATTTTGTTTTAATTTCTAAATTTTAAAATTTTAATGTCATATGATCAAGCTGACTCGATTCGAGTTCGATCTCATCTAAAAAAATGAGTCAGACCAAGCCTAGCTTGAGTTTTTTCAAACCGATCCGAGTTTGAACATGAAGTAAAAAAATTAAATTTTGGCCCGAGTCGAGCTCGATCCAACGAAAACGAACCAAATATGAACAACGTAATATTCGGCTCGGCTCAACTCAGCTCATTTACATCCTTATTTATTCTTATGGTATGAATATATACATGATTCATACATGCGTGTCTAACACAAACCATTTACCAGTGCGAACTCATTCCAGCCTATAAGATATTTTCGCACATGATTCATGACTGACCACCATCAATCGTATTATGATGTTTACTGATACAATAATTTATTCATATACTTTGATCAGTCAGTATTAATTTATTGGGTACAAGTGTAGAAACAGGTAGGGGATTTCTATTTGCCATATTTAGCCTTGTAATCAGCCCATAGCTGATCAACGTTCTTCCCCAAGATTTCAACAAAGAAGTTAACACTATAACCAGTCTTCAACTTGTTGTTCAACTCTGCAACAAACCCGTCTTTCAAAGTAGTACAATAATCCAGAAACCTGGCAGTAACATCATAACCTTGGTCCCATCTATCTCCATCACCTGGTTGAACCCAGTGACTCGGTGCATACCCAGCCCTCAACCTCACAAAGTCTGCAATTCCTTCAATCAAACCACCTGGGGCTTGACCATTCCCATTCCACTGCCATACGTGCGTCGATTCGTGGTAGAGCACACCTGTAAACTCCTTCTTCACGTCGCCTGAAAGAGTGAAAGAACAACGTATCATGCTATCGTCATTGGCAAGTTATATAACTACTTAGCGTTTGAAAATAACGAGAAATTTACTTAGGAGTTCAGAATGACAATCTGAGAGTTAGTTTAATTAAACGCTACCTGAGTAGCCTGCTATGTAGCTGGCGCTAACATGAATCTCGCCGTTAGAAGCATACGCTACGCCGTCCATGTTGTCGATGAACAAGCTGACTTTGTCTACGCTCTTTCGATCAGCAACCGCGCTTTGCTGGAAGACTTTCCATATGAAGTCAGCCGCAGAGGCTAGCGTTTGCAAGCTGTAGTCTGCTCCGATCTCGTTGTTGAATCGGACGGCACCAGCGCTTGATCCAGCGTTGTTAGTGACTGTGTAGTCAACTGCATGAGCGGCGTGAAGACCTGCAAGTGTTATGAGAAGAGAAACAAGGAAACTATTGTTGAGTGCCATAGTTGTAGATCGAGAACCTTTTTTTCTTGGTTTCGGGTATTGTACAGAATTTGCTATCTACTCTATGGTTTATATAGAGAGGTACGTGCGTGATATTCTACATAAAGGAAATACGCAAGATTGAATTGTTCTAAAGTTGAATTATTGGCCTGGAATTCGATGGTTTTCTAAACTCTTCTTCCATGTAGTTCCATAGAAGTGCATTAGAAATCATGAGTTTATATATATATATATATATATATATATATATATATATATATACTTTTCTTGGTTCTTTTTCTTGCTAGAATAGTTGCTGTCCCAAGCGGCCAGTCCGCAACTCGATCATTAAGTCGTTAGATGTACTTGGTCCTTTATTGAAGAGATCTGCTGGGAAAACACTCTTTCTAATATAGCAGAACAACGTGCAGATAGTAAGGTTTATTAACTATCATGCATGTATATATATACCAAGGTTCTAAAAAGCGCTAGGCGGTATACAGGCGGACAACCACCTCCTAGCGCCTAGACGGTTAGGCGGCCTCCTAGGTGGCGCCTATGCGGTTTTGAATTATTAAATATTTTATTTATTTTTATACATATATTTAAACTATTTTAATAATTAAAAATATATAATAATGTTTAGTATTAATTTTAAAAATACTTAAAATAGTCTAAATTCACATAACTTAAGTAGAAAGTCCATAAAAATATTTGAAGAAAATATAAATAATGAAACAAGTGCGATAATACTAAATCTCAATTTATTTCTCTCCAAATTATTTCCTAACTCATTCAGTATCGGACTCAAACTTAATATTCATATTTCTTTCATCTTCTTCTATTGATGAGATTCAGTTTTCAGAAAATAGACAAAGAGTGAGAGCTGCAGCCTCTTTTAGTTTTTTTTATTGTCAAATAATGGTTGACCGACTAGGACTGAATAAAGCCAATTAGATCGCCTAAGACTGAATAGGGCCGCGTAGGACCGCCTAGGACTGAATGTGACTGCCTAAGACCGCTCAGAACCGCCTAGGCGGCCGCCTAAGACCGCCTAGAACCGCCTATGACCGCCTAATTCACAAAACGCCACAGATGGCCGCCGAGGCAAAAAGCGTGGCGGTGGGTGACCTCCTAGCGCCTAGGCGGCCGCCTAGACCGTTTTTAGAACATTGATATATACTAATCGAAAAAACTATATGTCATGTATATACAGATGCAACTCTTTGAAATAAAAACTCTAGGAAAAAGAATATGTCTGATCAACATTAATAAATGAAACTTCAACAGCCATGCTAGTTTCATCGACCGGTATATGTATATGTACGTACTAATTAATCTCCCCGTACGTGTATAGTGTATTGTTTTTCGTTTTTTCCTTGATGTTTTACGTCATACGTGTAGCATTCTTCTTGTGCAGTTGATTTTCGACAACTTGTAACCAATCTTATATTATTAAACTAGTATACATACAACGGAGGAGGTTTTCTTCATGTTTTTATCTCTTTCAATTAGCATTTTGTTCGTTTTAGCTAGTATATAACGTAACTAGTGGGATAGACCTTCTGCTAATTTTGACCACCCTTTACTTAATTCGTCGTTTTGTTATTGGATCTCTTGTATGGTCAGGTAAACTAGCTCGCATCTGTCTCTATTCAATTGTTTTCATTGTATTGTATATATAGAAGTGCACAATGTGATAAACTAAACATACCAATTCAAAAAAAGAACGATGACCGGTCACTCAATATATATACAGTTCATATTCACAGTGAATTTTCACGATAATCGAATTAGATGAAATTTTACAGAGATGATCTTTAATAACATATCTAAATATTGAATAATTTGTAATGAAAAAATTTAACCGAAAAGTGTGTAAAAATTAGAATTTCAAAATGAAGATTCACTCAGACTATATATATATATATATATATACAGTTTCTATCCAGAGTGAAGCTTCACTATGAAATTACAGAGTGAAGTTCCAATTTTGGCACACTTTTCAGTCAATGTTTTCACCTTAAGCGATTCAATATTGAGGTATGCTATTCAAGATCATCTCTACAAAATTTCATCTAATTCGGACATCGTTAAGGTATTGAAATTAAATTAAATCAATTAATGAATTAAAACTGTTCAATGTGAACCGTTCGTGTAAATCTCAATTTTGAAAGCTCAAACCATTGTCAAATTGGATGAAACTTTGGAGAGATGATCTTAAATACCATACCTAAATATTGAATCGCTTAAGGTGAAAACATTTGACCGAAAAGTGTGCCAAAATTGGAACTTGATTCTGTAATTTCAGAGTGAAATTTCACTCTTGATAGAGACTATATATATATATATATATATATATATATATATATATATATATATATATATATATATATATATATATATCTCTCTCAAAGTGGACAGGAAAATTCCAACCATATGCATGCCCGAAACCGTCATCTATAATAAAACAGATGGACGGTATTCAAATTTCAAGTCGGCAAGAATTAGCACGAGTCAAAGTCAGGGTCAATGCCTGCCCTTATTTTCTGTATACCAACCTAATTAAATCAACCCACTTTATATATAAGATCGTCAACCCACATATTCCGGCCGTCAACTTAAACGTCACGATCTCGATCGATCTGTTCTCTACTCTGCAGAGTAGCTAGGGCTAATACTCCTAATAGTACGGGTTTTTGTTTTTAACAGTAGTAGGGTTTAGCCGAGAAATTATATATATATATATATATATATATATATATGCTCGGTCGCTTTTTTAATTAGACGAAGGATCAAGGTGATCATTTGTCCAATCAGTAGGAGCCAGTTAATCCATGTTTAGTTGCTTCTTGAAGAGAAAAAATAAAAGGTGTTACAGGCAGCGCAGCTTCGTAAAACTTGCATCCACGTATATTCACGTTCAATACTTGGTCAAAAACTCAAAATTATGGACTATCGATGATATATATTAAAACGTTTGGCCTACATCCTTTTACTGCTTCAACAGTACGTAACCTCTTAATAAGAAATATTGTATGGTGATAAGATAAAGAGCCATCATACGCGATCTGCATGACTTCTCTCTTTTGCCGTGTGGTTTGGGCATTGTGAGTATGTGATAAGGCCAAGGTCGGGTAACGAAGTTGAAAATTCTCCAGGAAAATTAAGTAATACTAGCATTGTTCCTGTATAATCAGACAAGTCTTGATGAATCAAGGTTGCACTTACGTACGAATCACGATAACGTACATAATCCTAGCTAGTACATATATAACTAGCATTTTTCCATCTTCTAGAAAAATAAAGTACCAGTATGTTACACTGGTCTGATATATATTAGCTTAGTTTATATCCAAGTTTTAATTTCATAATGAAATAATGGCATATTATGCATATCGACGTCCGCGAACCATATTCATATGCATTGTCGTCTACGCGGAAATTTGTACAAATTAGGTTAAGCTAAAAAATTTTAATGATTCTTATGGGTTGAGAAATCGAGCAGAGTAATGCGGGTTACTCTTAATTAAGAGATCACCTATGCAAGAGAGAAGTGGGGCCGCTTCTAGGGGAGTTATTGAGGACATAACTCTTATCAAACTACTTGCAGAACCAGGCGTGTGTTCCATGGCCAAAATGGGCACAAAAATGAGAACCGAAGTGTACCAGGGAGACTCATGTGTAAAGTATGTCATCATTTACACAAACGACGAATAGTTCAAAGACATCACGTCTACTATTTAGTTAGTAAAGTAAGCATACTTTTATAAGGGAAGGTTCAAATGGTCAAACCTACCTATCCTATGCAGGTTTCAACCGTAGAAATCTATCACCAAATTCTATCGAGTCTTTGGTGGCCAATTTCATTCATGTGGGGAATTGTTGGAAAATGGTTGGAAAAACCATTTAAAACCAAATTTTAAATGATTAATTAAATTAAGTTAAACTTATAATTAATCAAAGATGAACATAGATTTGAGTTCTCCATAATGAGGGCTACAAGATCATATGTTTGTTTGTGTAATTTGGTTTGTGGGTGAATAAGAAATTGTCACTCAAAGATGGCTACTTAGAATGAGGGAAATGTATTTGTCCCACATTGGAAAAGAGAATTGTTGAAAAGACTTTATATAGAATCCATTGTGTATGTATTGTAAAGTGTATAAGCCCCATTATACCCTCTCACGCACGCGCAGGGGGGGTGCAAATCCTAGGTCGCAAGGGAAACTCGTGTATGCCCGTGCGACCTGCGGACACGAATGCAACACCGAATTGAGGGTCGGAACGCATATTCTTTTTGCATTTCCGAAAATTCGGTGATGACTTTTCAAATTCTCTTGACTTTTCAAAATTCTTCTTTTGTAACAACTGAGTTATTGTGTGTTATGGAGAATTATAACAGAATTGAAATCAATGTTTGTAACATATGTAACTCATATATGTTATGATCTTTTGATTTTTATAACAGCCATCTTATTAATTGCTGATTGCAAATCCTCACAGTATAAATAGCCACCATCCTTTCATTGTAAAATGATCCCATTCGAAACACAATCCTCTCCCACTCTCAAAATTCTTAGCTTTTCTCTGGTGATAGAAAGAGGTACCTTTCGAGTTCGTTGAGGGTTCTAGTTAGTAGTGCAACTTCCTAAAATCGTTTAGTCGTTATATCCTGGGAGACAAGCGCCAAGCATCCTTGCACCGGTAGAGGAGGCGTAAACGTCTTAAGGACAGTGTGGTATCACACACGTCTCAACTAGTTTTTCCATCACCAATCGTTCGGTATTTTGGTTGAATTTTTTTTCGTGTTCTTCGTTTATGATTTATAATTATTTATAATTCGACTTATTAAATTATATATGCAATATATTACTGTTTTATAACAAGAACTCCCACAAGAAGCTCACGAAGTCTGCAATCCCTTCTACCAATCCGGTAGCTAGGAGCTTGACCTTTTCCATTCCTCTGCAATGAGTGTGTGAATTCATGGTAAAGTATCACATCGAAGTCTTTTTTTTTTTGTTTCACTGCCGTTAGGCCCTGAACACAAGGTAACAATTTAAAACCATCATTCACGGCCCGGTTCTCCGCAATGTACGTACCCAACATCTTGAGTTTCATATATGAACAGTAGCTAGGGCTAAGAGAGAAGCTATGATCAACGAAAGGAGAAAGTCAACATTGGTGTTAGAAATGATTTACCAAAGCTATGATCAACGAAAGGAGAAAGTCAACATTGCTCTTTGTGGTTTATATGGAGTTTGGTTCTACAAACATGGTCGACATGCATTAGGGTACGGGAATCCTGACCAATATTCATCAATAGCCATGAAGAGTCCTCAGAATAGTCAAGCAGACGAGTTTCCTTCTTCCTGCCAGTGTCGTGAGGTTAGGGCCCGCCTAGCTAGCTAGCAATTGATATTAGTATTATAACGGCCCTAAAATTTCGAGCTTAAAAACTCAAAATTCCAAAGTCGAAAAACACCAAATCAATCTCAACGAATCGAAATTGTTTTAAATGCACAGCGGATCATTACTGAGTTCACAATACAACTCAGACAACCAATTATTACAAACCAAAATATAAATCAACATTACATAAAATGGAAATGTAATAATCCTCACAATCTCCCACAACTCACAAATAAATCCTCACAAGTTCTCACACATAAATCCGCAACAGAAACCTCACCACACTCAAGATAATGAACACTTCGAGTCTCCGGAGTCGTCCTTCGATTCCCACTAATCGACACCTGCAGTAGTATCTCCTACACCATCGAATTGGTGCACCGGGATTGTAAACACAAACCCGGTAAGCTTTACAGCTCGTATGAGTAAAATAAAACAATATAAATCGCATATCAATATATACGACAATCCACAGATCAACAAATATAAATGCACTCATGAGTCAATGGACAGCCCATCTGGTTGTCCCAAAAATATGAAAATGATAGTGCTCATGAGAAATTGGGCAACCCCTCTGTTTACCCAAATGCATTTATAATACAAGTACTAATGAGCGCTGATACACCTCTGTTACCTCTCAAGTAGTACACCGCCGACGTTGGGCAACCTCCTCGCTACCCAACGCCCGACATTGGGCAACCTCCTCACTGCCCAACGTCCGACATAGAGCAACCTCCTCGCTACCCGATGTCAAAAATATGAGTACTCATGAGCCGATAACCCACCTGTTACCTCTCATGCAGTACTCCGGCAGACAGACTAGAGCTCTAACTGTATCGTAACTTTCGCCCGGCCAAAGGCTAGGTTCCGACTTGCCAAACACGTACAATAATCTCACATAATATTGTACCAAAAATCAAGTCCGAAGACAATCAACATTTTAACAATCTCCATGTTAAATTCACGTACAATAATCACACCTCATATTGTACAAATCAAAATCACGTACAATAATCACACCTCATATTGTACAAATCAAAAATCACATGTTCGATATATAAATCTAGTCGTTAAAATGACATAATCATGATAAAAATCATAACAGTATATTATATAGCTAACTATATATATATATATATGTACCTATTTACCATTTATACAATATATATGTAATCCACTATATCATATACATGTCTTATTTCATAAACACCGAAGACAAAAACTCATTCGAAGACAAAACTCGTCCGAAGACAAAACGTTTTAACAAACACTGTGTTAAAACCACGTACAATAATCACACCTCATATTATACAATTTAAATCACATGCTCAATATAATTCTCGTCATCGAAATGACCTATTCACAATGAATTCATAACAGTATATAATATAGCAAACTATATATATAAGTACTTATTTACCATTTATACAAATATATATATTCCACTATATCATATACATGTCGTATTTCAATATTTAAAACTCTTGCAAAATCTTGAATTCACCGCAAGGGTAGATTCGTAAATACGTGAGATTTTACTCACCTTATCAACTCGAACGTAATTTCACAATTTCTGAAGATAATTCTTTTTTTTTATTTATCGATCACCTTGAAAAGATAAGAAAAGAATTTAGAAACGTTTCGTAAACCTTTAAATGCCGAAACAGTAATAATCGGTTACTGTTCAGCAATTTTCAGTTTTACGAATTTATTGTTCACTGAGTACTATTCACGTATTTACTATTAATGTATTGATGTACAAATACACATCCAATTCGTATCTCTGTACGAGTACAAACTGTTTACGTATTTTCTGTACGTATAAATACTATTCGAATGTACGTACTATCTGAGTAATTAATAATTACTGAATTACCCTTCCAAAATTACTTTTTACCTTTATTAAAAGTAATTTACATTTACATTTACCGTACGTAAATAAAATTTGTATTTACCGTACGTAAATCACATTTTTACATTTACCGTACGTAAAAATAAATTACAAAATTACCTTTTCAGTAACATTGTTCACGCGCCGCCGCACGTGGCGGCGCGTGGGGTACACGCGCCACTCGCCGGCGACCGGGCGTGAGGCCCACACGCCTACTCCGGCACCGGAGCGTATCACGCCACCTCCGCCCCAAAACTCTTCCTCATCTCCTCCTCCTTCCTACGGTCTCAGACCACCTCCTACTCCTCCCACGCTCCCCCATGTGCCGCCTAAAGCGGCGGTAACCTCACTCTCCTCACCTCCTCCGATCTTCCTCTAATCCATTCAAAATCCAACAACAATCACAACCAACCCATCAATTACATCAAATCATACCTTAATTGTAGTTTAGAACTTCGATTTAGCACCGGAGAAGCTCAGATCGTCGGTGGTGCTTCGATTCCTCGGGGTGGACTGGAATCGTGCGGTTTTTCCCCTGAGTCGATAGCAGAGGGCTCCAAGGGCGAGGATCGGCGTCGTGATGCTCTCCTCCGTGCCCTCGCGTCGCCGAAGTGGTGCTCAATGGTGGCGATGAAGCTTGCGGCCTCGGGTTGGAGCGCGGAGGCTCACGACGTTGCGAGGAGATGCGTCGACCTCGGGGTTTGTAGAGGAAGTCCGTGCGATGCGATTGGGAGGGGCGGTGTCCGTCACGGCAGGCTGGACTGCAAGATCGCCGGAGTTTTCGGAGGGTGAGAGAGGCTTGGGGAGAGATCGCGAAGGGGGAGAGAAGAAGTGAAGGGGGGCGGGTGAAGGGTTTCCAGAAATGGAAACCCTAATCCCTAAATTTTTCTATTTATACTTGTTTCCAAAAATCGGAAACGAACTTCTGACGTTAATAACTTTCACCTCCGATGTCCGATTCGAACGTGTCACATTTCCATGTACTCGCATCGACGAGCTCTACGACTTTCGTGAAGAAAGTTTTCACAAACAATCAATGGAGTAAAAGTCGATATATACGTTGCGGAAACGTAACGTTTTTTCTAAATAAACGTTCCGTTAACGTTTCCGTTTTCAATTTCCGACTTCGCAAGGCGGCACAACATGTTTAATGAATTTCATATACTTTATAAATTCAAAAGTGGTCCAAAAATCATTCCGAAAAAATCGAGTTATTACAAGTATAGAGACTCTTCGCGATCGGTTTTTTTTTAAGTTTGTTTCTTCAGTAGTAGTATATTAATTTGTTGTCCAAATCATGGTTGCACAAGTTCTATATAGATTATCAGAGGGTAATTAAAGAATAGATCGAGTCAGTATGAACCCTTTTGAGAATGGCCATACGTATGGCGAAATTTCAAGATTTAATATTAAGTTTAACCAATAAGTTAATCATTAGCTTCGGATAACATGACCACAGGGGATGATAGATCAGAATCACAAAAGACTGATAGATGCTTGTTAAGGGTTTAGGCTACCACGGATTAATCTGTTTATAAAAGGAGGCCCGCTACCATCGTCGAGATGGATTGGAATGATCAAACGACTAGCTAGTAGAAGTTTTGAGTAATTATTTTGTGTATCCGCCACACCATGTGACACTGTCATGTGGTGTACCCAGCCAATTATATTACGTCATGGTATAATTAACATGCACGCGGTGAAAATGACAACAATTTATTTACATATAAAAACTAATCAGAAACACAGTAAATAATTAACCAATAACATTAAGAAAGTATGACACGTGAGATATGTGGTAGATATATATAATAATTTCTCCATAAACCTGAATGTACTTGATTTTGTAATAATACATCTTGTTGATTATTAAAAGTAACTAAAATGACAACGAAGTAGCTAATGTAGAGACCCTTTCCATATATTAGTCACTTGCTTTAATTTGGGGACGATGATATATAATAAATCAAGGACTAACAACAGTCTTATTCATATACGTATCAACTTAATTGGCTTTGCATCAACTTAAATATTGGAAGTATATAATATGAGACATTCTTAATTTGCATATTTGGCTTTGTAGTCAGTCCACAGCTGATCGACTGTCTTCCCCAGCAACTGGTTAAAGAAATCGTCACTGTAACCATCTATCATCTTCTTATTAAGTTCTGCCACAAACCCGTCTTTAAGGCCATTGCAATACTCCAGAAACCGAGCAGTTACGCCGTAACCCTCGTCCCAATTGTTACCATCACCAGGTTGAGCAAACCCGTCGTATATAAAGCCAGACGTCAAGGTTACAAACTCTGCAATTCCTTCTACTAATCCGGTAGGAGCTTGACCATTTCCATTCCTCTGCAATGAGTGTGTGACCTCATGGTAAATTACCCAGTTGAAGTCTTTTTTGAGGTTTGCTGCCGTTAGGTCCTGCATATAAGGTAGAAAAAATTATTAGCAAGGTCAAGGTCGAAAGTACTATCAACGAAAAATCAGCACCAAATTTAAGTGCATGTCCTCATCATCTCAATTTCATATTGCGGAATTTTCACAACAGTCGACTAGCATAACTCTCCAATATCGTCTCACAGGTTAACACTCATGTGAGAAGACCCCATCACACAGTTATAACGAACTGTGACAAGAATTTATATTCTTGGATATTGTTATATGTGTATATTGTATACTAGTCTAAACAAATATTAAGGGAAAAAACAAGTATACGTAAAATATGAAAAATCTGGAACATGATTACGTATATGTACGTACGTACCTCCATGTACTTGGCTGAAACATGAATTATGTCACCGCTCGAAGCCGCAATGCCATCTCTTACTTCGACAAACAAGCTTATGCGTGGGGTGTCCCTTCTTTCTGCAGCTGTAGTTTCCTTAAAGAGGTTCCAAATGAACTCAGTGGCGTCTCTCATTCTTTGCTTGGTGTAGTCCACGCCTAATTCGTCTCTAAACCGGACTCCGCCAGGGGTGTTCTCAGCCCGGTTCTCGACGATGTACTCAATAGCTTGAGTTTCATGGAGAGTAGCTAGGGCTAAGAGAGAGGCCAAGACCAAAGGAAGGAGAGAGCGAGCCATAGTGTCTAAAATGATTTATCAAATGACTGTAATTAAATTGTTATGCATCAAGTGTTTGCTCTATGTGGTTTATATAGAGATTGGTTTTAAGACACGGTTAGGATACGGTGTTTCCTCACAAATATTCATCAAGAGCCATGAAGAAGTCCTCATAGTCTGCTTGACTTTTGAGTTTTAATTAGAGCCTAGAAACCACTTTATATTAATGTAGAAACTGGTGATTCAAGGGTTGAAAAAGAGTTGTTGATCAAATTATGGTTGCATAAATTCTAGCTAGGAGGGAAAATTCTAGTATACATCAATGTATGTTATATATCCCACATTCGACGGTCGATATTGTTTTATGAGTGGGGTCAAAAAAATAATATATGTTGTCAACCGTTGGATGTGGGATGTATAGCATACATTGATGTATACTAGATTAACCCAGCTAGGAGTGGTATAAACTATAAAGAGTCGAGTAGGTACCCACCCTTTCGTGTACGGCCATAATTAAGTTTCATAATTTCAGTTTTAACGATTAAGATAACCACCATTAGTCGTTTTGGATGATATAATGATGAATGATCACAGTGGTGATTATTTTTCATTCTCAGAAGATAAATAAACATAGTGATGGCACTCATCTGTGATCATTTGGAAAAAAAATTATTATACTAATAATGTTTCCTTGAAAATCTAAACATGGAACAGTACAATAGAATCTAAAACACATCTGTTTTTGCCTGAACATGGAAACCCAATCTATTATCAACTCTTGTTTATCCCCCCTTCTTCCCCATGATTAAGTCTCTATGAAGATCTTCCTGAAGCTTTGGCCGGTGGTAAAAGCGATTTGGCTGGAGTCAGCAAAGCCACAGCACCTCTATCAGCACTCAAGTACTTCTTGTACACACCCTGAAGCTTGTTTTTCGCAGCCTTTGCGTGCAAGCTCACCAACACTTTGGAACAATCACTGTTTGGAAAGGATAGGTATAAGTAATGATCCCCAATCAATCATATACAGACTCGCTTGTTAAATTGTGAAGAAAAAAGAAAAGAGGACAGAGAGCTTACATTAGTTGAGATTCGGAGAAACCAGTGTGGAGCTTAAGTGTGTCACACCAATCAGGGCTCTTGTTCAGAGTGCATTTAGCAGCATAGACTGCAGATGCAGCAATCATAGAAGGGCAGTACATAAGTATGCCGTAATGCATCATTCCCAATTCAGCTAGATAGTAGACCAGGTTTTCCATCTAAAACAGTTCCAAACAAGAAACAGTTAATGACTGATCAATATTAACAAATTATCAACATCTAAGGGGTTCATTCATATGAATACTCACTTGTTCATCTGGAATTGCAGCTTTAATGAACCGGACCAAAAACACATAAAGTGTAGGCACAGTCAAGGTCCACTCCAACTTGCCCAGTATCATTTTCTCCATCACCAAGATCTGCACATTACTGTAGGCCTTGTCCGAAAGGCTAACAAAGTCATCCACCTGAGGGGGCCAGATCTCTTCATACTTTGAGGCAATAAGCATTGCACTGATGCCAACTAACTGCAACTCTCTCCTTGGCACAGTCTTGACCGAAAGGAAGCGATCAATTATGTTGATGGTAAGGTAGAAACTCTCGGGAGAAAGCTCGAATTTGCTGTGAACAGATACCAGCCAATCCATCAGAATAGCTCTCATGCTTTCATTAATCTCAGGTTGTGAGTCCATATAGTCATGAGGGCGGTTCTCGTGCTGCATGACATGTGACATTAGTTAGACATTAATTGAATACTAAAACAGTAAAATTATAGAACTTGTACAAAAAAACAAGGGGACAATTTAATCCAATCAATACCTCAACAAGCTTATAGAACTTGTACATGTCCTCAACATATTCAACAGCAGCCAAGTCATTACCAACATCTTTGGCATCAATATCAACAATCACTTCCTTTGGTTTATTAGTCAAACCACAAGCAGCCTGGACATCACCAATAAGATACATAAGACAAAATTGCCTCCACATGTAATCAACTCAACAAAGAATGGAAACAGGTTAATTTGTTACCTTGCTTCTAGCAGTAAGGACAGAAGAGAGAGTTGGTGCTGATTTCTTCTTTGAAGCTCCTTCTTTCTTCTTCTCAGGCTTAGCCTTTTCAATCAAGCCATCAACTGTGTCAGGGCTAATTTCGATGACTTCCTTGGGCTTTGGCTTAACAATAACAAGTTTCTTTGGCACTTCCTTGGGTGCCTCAGCTCTCTTAACTGGCACAAGTTCATCAAGAACAGCAGGAGCACCATTTACATTCACACAAACTTGTTTCTGTAGAAAAAAATAGCACAACCAAAAATCAGTTACATGACAATAATGCATAACAGGGTAAAAACTTGAACAAGTACATCAATCAAGAGTCCAAAACAAACCTTGTTGTTCTCATTAGCTGCTGCAGCCTGGGCATTAGCGAGTAATTGAGCCCGGAAGTTCCTGCAATCACTATAGAACATCAGTAAGAATGTAACAATCACCATATACATATACATAAACACAATTACACAAAGAAACAAAAACAATTCCCAAACAGGCACATATAGAAGAGAGCAATAACAAACCTTGTAATGGGTCGATTAGGCTTGACCTCAATTCCTCTAACAGCTTGCTGGTTACCAATCTCACCCAATGGCTTTCTGTTCCTTCCATCGGGCACAGCCTTCTTCACTGGCTTAACTCCTCCTCCAGCCACTGCCATACCTGTTATCACACAAAACCCATTTCAAAGAATCAGCCTCAGTCACAAAGATCGCCTATTATGTCAAACTCATTCGTAGAAATCAATTACAATACAAATACAACTGTCTAATTTTAAACAAAAGATAACTCGGAAGATATAATAGGTATGATCTAAACATTAACTGTTTTTCTAAACATTAACTGAATCTTTATGAAACCAAATAAGGTAAACGCCCATAACAAAAAAAACGTTCAGATCTAAGCATAAGCCCTCAATCAATCAGATTGGGGTAAACATTAGCCAAACCCAGAAGGAAAATCAGATATATCATGCCCATTTCAAACAAAAAGACACCAAAAACAATCCAATTAATCATCTAGGGATGAATTAAGAGCACCCAGAAAGCAAATCATAGAATTTATACAAGAATAAGAAACCAAGAACATAAGAATCTACGATTTCTCAACATGGGTTTCGGATTTGAGATGGGTATTATGTAATTACACAATCAAAAACACCCAAGATCGAATCTTTTTCATCGTAACCGCATGTTATTAACATTTCGAATCTCAAAACAGATGAAACAATCATCAAGAACAAACAAGAGAACCAATACCTCTCACTTGTTGTTGATCAACGACTCTCGAAGCCATTGCTAATCTTCAATTCAAAGCTTCCTCTAAAACCCACTCTGATGTTCTTGCTTTCTCTCTGTTTCTCTCTGTGAAGAACAAGGAGGGATTCAGAGAATGAATAAGAATTTGGTGCCGAATGACCCTTTTTGAAGCTAAGAGGAGCCACCGCTTCACTCCAACGGTCTTATTCTCCTTTAATTTGGAGCCGTTGGATCAGGGGCACCATCTACGGGCCTATGCATTTGAGAATATTACCGTTAAGGGCAGAAGGGTAAATGACATGGCGTCAAGGCGTGGTCACAGACTCGTTACAACTTGTTCTGATATTACCGTGTGCCACGTGATCTGTATTTGGGACAAATTAAATTAGAAAATCCTTTCTTACCGTTAAGTGGAATATTTAGTGGATACATCATGGGCAAAGTGATATTTTTGGAATTGATCAATTAAGACTGCACGTACCTCCACTTCGACTACATGCATTTTTCTGTCGTGGACATGATTATGACTCCAAGATTTGCTACTTTTATTTTGTTTAACTTCCTAAAATTCATCTTATCAAATTCGTAAATTATTACGGTTACTATAAACAGCTCAACAAATATGTCATAGTTGTTGTTTGCAACTATCAAAAATGGCTTGACGCTATTCATTCAAATTGTATGTATTGTAACCAAACGGTATCTGTAACATGTTGCACAGCCCATAAATTGGGCGCTTTGGGAGTGATCATGAATGTTACAGTGCTAGCTCAATGTATGAAATCTTACTACACGAAATAGATCATTGAGATTCTATTAAGCCAACTGATGACAAAATTTAGCAAAAAGTGTTCTAACCATTGTTATATAATCTCCCATAGACGGTGTACCATATACATTGCATATACCCTAAACCCATACACTGCAATTACATACGCATAACATTGTTAAACCCTATACCCAAAGACGGTATACATTGCCTAAAGTATATTTCTCAGTGAAACTAGAAGCATAACATTGCAATCTAAAAAGAAAAAAACTAGAAGCATGACAGGAAGAAGTATCTTATCAAAAAAATTAACAGAGCAACTCAGCTAGTATATTCACATGTTTACCAAGTTGTCCAAAAGTGAGTAGTATAACAGTTGGTCGCATACACTTAAAAAAAAAGTACATATACATTCCAAAACGAGAACCACCGTCTCCTTGCTTATACGGATCTTTGGTCGATGGCGTGTTTTGGTTTTATTACGTCTTAAGATTGTTGAGAAAAACCCCAACCCATCAACAAATCCAATATGCGCGATACATAGATAAATGTATTCATGTATTAAACGATAATACGATATAGCATATTAATGTATCAAAACGCTTGAACAAAGTAATATAAATAGCTATAACACTATATATATTGCATGAGATCAGATTCAATCAGTATAATTAACCAGTTACAATAACGAATGATCAGAAACAGAAGTGTGTGTTAACTAAAAGCACCTCTACAATCTAAGTAAGAACAATCTTTTCTGCCAAATTAAAGTTTCCCTTGATCTCTTAGCTTGGCTCTTTCAAATAGTACATTTCCATATGTTCAGTGACCGCGTCCTCTACGGCTGGGACCGGAGTAAGCTTGGGCAATAATTAAACTCCTATTCGACTCGAAATGAGTAGCAGAGGAGCGGTGATCAGCACCTCGAAGAGGTCTTGAGGCTTCGGCCTTCATGGTGTAAGAGAGCAAGAGGAAGAAGATGACAATGGAAAAGGCATTCACAGCCAACACAAGGGAATGAGAATGATATTTCATTTTAAAAGAACAACTATAGCTAGCTAGCAGTGCCTGAGGTAAGAGAAGATTGGAAATTGAAGATATTATATAAGACTAAGAGAGAGCTAGCTAGTTTGGTTCTTATATAGAGAGACTGATTCTGAATGAGGTACCGAGGAGCTTCGCCTTGAGTTTGTACTTGATTGACTTTGGTGATGAATTGTAGGCTGCAGTGTGTTTCCTGAGTTTACGTGCTTTGAGCGTGAAAACACAAACCTGTGGCTTTGACTAGTGTTAGGTTTTTGCACTGGAATATCATAAATATAGAAGCACGTCAATGGTCGGACAAAGATTATAGTCTAGTTGGTGAGCAATTTTGATGTGGTACTTAATGTAGGTATTTCATATCTGGTCTTAGAGAAAAAGATTTCAGTTGGCGTTTTATGACTATTTATGTTGCTTTTATATGACCAAACCACTAAGTAGGGGTGGACACGGGTCCATTCGGTTCGGTTTTGGACAAAACCCATAACCCAACCCAAATTTTAAATTCGGTTCGGTTCGGTTCGGTTTTTCTATTTTAGAGACTGTGACCCACAACCCAACCCAACCCGTACGGTTCGGTTCGGTTCGGTTTTTTTTTCGGTTTTACCCGTATGTAAAATACGTAATATTATATATTAATTTTAAAAGTACAAAATTTAACATAAAGATGAAAAACTAATAGTCTAATGATTATTTCATACCTAATTGACTTATGCCTCATCATTTAGCCCGTGGATCTGAAAAGCTCGTCGAGGCCCGCAAGCCCGATGGGTTTTTACCTGAAAATAACACTATTATGTCATAAGGGAAGACCCATTACCAATATGCGAACACTAAAAGTCGTTTGCATATATGAAATCACCTAATTTTTGTCACCGATTGTGTGCGGTCGCACCAAAAAATTCCATTTGGCAAAGCCCCGGTCAATGAGGATTTTAATGTCAAAACGCCTTTTTTCTTGACCATAAGTATGGACGATCAATCAATATCCAAATCGGACGAAATTTGTATGGGTTACCTAAATATATATACTGATCACATCTGCTGGTGTCGATCGACTATATTTCGAACTGGAGTTATCGATTGCTGAAGTGTCCACTAATGTATCATACTTTTATATTAGATTTATAATAAAACTATCGCATTATGAAGCGACTATATGAAGTAAACTTTTAGGGATCGATCGACACCATCCGATGTGATCAGTATATATATTTAGTGACCATGTAAAAATTTCATCCAATTCGGACCTTGTTTGACCGTCAGAATTTCCGGTAAACTGAAAACACCACTAATTTGTCATAAAGGAGAATCCATTACAAAGATGCGAGCGCCGAAAGCCGTTTGCATATCTGAAGTCACCTAATTTTTGTTACTTATCATGCGGGGTCGCATTGAAGAAATCTATTTAGCAAAGCCCCGGTCAATGAGGTTTTATTATGTGAAAACGCCTCTTTTTTGGTTGACCGTAGGTACGAACGGTCAAACCATGTCCAAAATGGACGAAATTTTTACGGGGTCCCTAAATATATATACCAATCACATTTGCTGGTGTCGATCGACCATATTTCGAATTAGAGTTGACGATCACCTAAGTGTCAACTAATGTATCATAACATTTATATTAGGTTTAAAATAAAACTATCGCATTATGAAGCGACTATATGAAGGAAACTTCTAGGGATCGATCGACACCAGCCGATGTGATCGTTATATATATTTAGTGACCCTATAAAAATTTCATCCAATTCGGACCTTATTTAACCGTCGGAATTTTTGGTAAATCGAAAACATCACTATTATGCCATAAGGGAGGACCTATTACAAATATGCGAACGCCGAAAGCCGTTTGCATATCTGAAATCACCTAATTTTTGTTACTTATCATGCGGGGTCGCACTGAAGAAATCTATTTGGCAAAGCCCCGGTCAATTAGGTTTTATTATGTGAAAACGCCTCTTTTTTGGTTGACCGTAGGTACGAACGGTCAAACCATGTCCAAAATGGATGAAATTTTTACGGGGTTCCTAAATAAATATACCAATCACATCTGCTGGTGTCGATCGACCATATTTCGAATTAGAGTTGACGATCACCTAAGTGTCAACTAATGTATCATAACCTTTATATTAGGTTTAAAATAAAACTATCGCATTATGAAGCGACTATATGAAGGAAACTTCTAGGGATCGATCGACACCAGCCGATGTAATCGGTATATATATTTAGTGACCCTATAAAAATTTCATCCAATTCGGACCTCATTTAACCGTTAGAATTTTTGGTAAATCGAAAACACCACTATTATGCCATAAGGGAGGACCTATTACAAATATGTGAACGCCGAAAGCCGTTTGCATATCTGAAATCACTTAATTTTTGTTATCTATCATGCGCGGTCGCACTAAAGAAATATATTTCGCAAAGCCCCGGTCAATAGGGTTTCAATATGTGAAAACGCATCTTTTTTAGTTAACCGTAGTTACGAACGGTCAAACCATGTCCAAAACGGACGAAATTTTTACGGGGTTCCTAAATATATATACCAATCACATCTGCTGGTGTCGATCGATCATATTTCGAATTAGAGTTGGGGATTTCCTAAGTGTCAACTAATGTATCATAACATTTATATTAGGTTTAAAATAAAACTATCGCATTATGAAGGAAGCAAGACGGCTAAATAATGCGTCTCTTATACATTAGGTCAATTAGGTTATAAATTATGTGCGGCTGTGAGGCCGACCACACTATTTTTTTATTAAAAAAATAAGAATAATGTAAAATTATAAATATGACAAAATGATGTCGTTTTGTAACGTTGACCATTGACTTCGGGTTGTTCGGGTCGGTTCGGTTTCTAAGGGACTGAACCCAAAACCCAACCCAAATAGAATCGGTTCGGTTCGGTTTTTTTATTTTCGGTTCGGTTTGATTCGGGTTTCGGTTTGTTCGGATTCGGTTTGAGTTCGGGTCCGGTTTTTTTCGGTTTTCGGGTCAGTTTGTCCACCCCTACCACTAAGAGCCCTCTTTCCCTAACGCCTACATCAAGATTCAAGCTGACATTCTTATCCTTCTGTTAAACACTTTTAGGGTCATTTTCTTCTCCTTAAGATATCTCATTTCCTTCGTTTTGGCAGGTGTTTAATACTCTTAAATTTCATAATATCAGCATTAATTACATACCCCAAGCATGGTCAGAAATTTTATGATCAACATGTAAATTCCATTACACATGGAACGACTATTAAGAACAGCTATTCTCCATTAAGACCTTTCAAGTCGGAAGTTGATTCAATCAAACAGCGTGAAGAAAGGTGCTATTTTACAATGTACGTAATATGGACGCCAATTACATGAATTTAGACTCTTTAAGATTAAGCTCCTAACCCGAATCCCCGATCTCCTACACCACTGATACTTTCTGCCCTTTAGTCTAATGACTCTAATGCCTTTGGCCACTAACGCTTATCTCTTGTAAGTTGTGACTAATCCTAATGATGACGAATTGTGTCATCAGTTGACAAATGAAGTCTTTTTCCAAAGTAAAATGGAATAAAATGCTGTCTGGCTCCCAGTGTCTTCCTCATTTCCAGATCCGGAGGCCAAGGAAATCTTGAAGGAATTAGGCTATGAATTTTTTTTTTCAAAGGAGCTTTGGCATGCTTGATTTGGACTATAAATTAAGAAATACGAAGTCCAACCTTACACTTATCTACACTAAAAATCAAAGCACACGACCTTAAACAAACTTGAGGCAAGGGATCCTAAAGAGTCAGAAACAGGTGCTAACACACCAAATGGAATAAATGGTTGAAATAGTTGGAGTGTTAGGCTGGGTATCCCCCTACTATTTGCTGCGGTTTCAGACTTCCATTGAGTGAGCAATTTCGGAAAAGCTTCATGGATGGAAGTCCAATTAATCTATGTTATGTCGCACGTTGAAGCCTTGAAGGCAGGTCCGCATTTAACGAGAGCAATAAAAGCACCACAAATCTGACCAAATAACACAGCCAACTCCTAATCTCAAGCACCAGTCTCCAAGCACCACCCCATTAGCTAAACTCTTTGCTTATACAAGACCTGAACATAGATTTGCAATTCCTCGTCCCACCCAGCCTGATGCCATCGGCTGAGCAGTTTCATTTGATGGGAAAACTAGTCTCCGTTACACCACCGGTTGAAGGCGAAATCCACATTCAACAAGTGCATTGGCAGCACCATATGTCAGAACAAATAAAAAAACCGAATAAATGACTACTGACATCAGTTTCCAGACACCCCACGACATCAAAAAAGAGAATAACCTGACATCAAGGTAACAATGAGTCAATGACCGTGCACAAGGTGAGACACTGGTGATGCAGAGATGACTCTCCTTGAACAATTATCAAGGGACATGCCTACCTTTTCTGAAGAACATTGAAAACCCCATCCTTGATCAATGCCATATTTAATTTCAACACAGAATCAGATTGAATACTCTTCAATAATGACCAATTCTTTACTTGCATTCATTTACCTTTGCAAACCTGCAACATAGGATACACCTTTTGTAAGCTATAACACAAGAAATTGTTTTTTTTTAGCTACAAATAAGTACCTTTTGCAAAATTTTCCACCAGAGTTCAGAAAGTGCATCACCAATACTTGGCATGAATAAGCATGTCCAAGCATACACCTAGCAGGAACAATTCAAGTCAATTTACCGTACAAGTTGTGCTCCAACGCATCCTGTTGAGATCGGATGTAAACTAACAAGTTCATATTAAGCTGAATAGAGCAGTAAGCATGAATGCTTTCTAAAACTCGGTAACATAAAATGGTTGTCTTACCTATCTTACAGGGTCAATGCTAGGATTTTGCAGTCTACCTTCCGAAGATATTGTTCTTATTTGGATTCAAAAAATTGGTCAGTTGGAGATGCTGCTGACTGGAAGCACAACTCTAAATGTGCAAGTTTCCTCCATAGCTATCAGTAAAAGATGCCTGACAGATTAAATCAACAGAGCAATCAGTAGGAAGAATGAGCATGGCCCAAAAAAAAAGACCACGGCCTGCACAAAGTGGCTCAGCATGCCCGGCCGCATAACTATATCTAGACTTAGATAACAAGTACCTACTCCCTGTCTTCAAAAGTAGAGACATCCTCCATGCCATTTTTTGAATATCCAATTACATTGTTAGGACATTACTAATAGCTTATGTTCTTTTTCTTCCCTAATTGGTCACACACCTATGTGGGTGGACTTAGATGTCTAGCACCTCTAAATATCAGACAGATAGTAAATAATGATGAAATGGCAAAAGAATGCAGCCTACACTATTTATCATCCTCTATTTGAAATGATATGGTTTCTTTGTACGTCAATTACAGTGACAACTATACTGCCTATACCAAAAGTACTAACCCAATACTAAACAAGGACTCTGCCAGTCATTCCAACCAAATTGAGAATTCAATAATTCTATTGGAGATACTTAAAAAATCATTATATCAAACAGATTGGCTCTCATCCTGAATTTGAAATTGTATCCCCTTAAATAACAAACCTGACGTTACCCACAATGTGTTGTACACGTGAAAGTATAACTACTCACCTGAAGGTAAGGAAAGAATCGCTGTATACTTGCAAGAAAAATTTTGACTTCGTTTTAAACCTGAAAATAAATCAACTTTAATTAAACTAACTCGTTTTAATAACATGAGATTTGAAAATAAAATTATGCAGGAAGAGAATGAAAATGCAAAATACTTCACGAAAACCATGTCCTGCTGAGTAACATGTAGCAAATTGTCCTGATTTTATTATGAGAAAAGACTAAGGCTTCTGGGCAAGGTCAAGTTACAGGATAATGTCAGTTTTTAGTCTTCTTAGCGGCTTCCTTTCTTCTGCTACAGCTGCAGATTGGATGCTGGCTCCTTTGTTCAGCATGGGGAGAAACTTTGTCATGCGATGCGATTTGTATACTTGGACGCTTTAAGATTCTGTCGTCAGTTCGCATCTCATAATGTTTTCCCAACATGAAACATTTTCAGCCCAGCAACAAAATTACAGGAACTCAAGTTAAGACATGCATGATGGCAACAGTTTACAAATTCTATGAATATGACACAGTAAAAACTTTTTAAGACTGAGAATACAAGTACTCTTTCTTCCGTCCCTCTTTTATTTTTTCAGAAAAAAAAAACTGAAATCGGAATATAAAGGGTCTGAGGTACAATTTTTCACGCCCACCAATCCCCACACAAGACTTAGACCACTCTACGATTTTTTGGGTCTATAAAATTGCAGTTTTATAGTAAAATTTTAATTTTTTGAAAGCAAAACATATGCATTACTAAGTACAAATGTGATGATTAGTAGTTAAATGTATAAAACAGCACCAGATATTATTACCATATGTGTTGAGAGAGAAAGAGAGAGACGTATTCAGCTATTATATATATATATATATATAGATACATACATATATACCTTCTAAGAAGCCGAAAACAAAGATAGATCTCTTCAATATGACATACTGCCTGAGAAGCTGAGAGAAGCTGTATACAGCTTGAATCCAACTGTCAGAACTTGAATCTAGAGGATGATGACATTCCATGATAGTACTGCGCAGAATTACAGATAAGTTTCCGCTTGACCCTGATTTATCATAAATCTTGGCAAGAACATTTAATATCATGCATTGCTGGCTTTGAACTCTTCAACCCAACGTGGAGGATTTCCAATCCAAAGCTTGTTAAATGCAGGTTCATCTGATGTAGAATGGTTTCTGTCCCCCATACCAATTGATTCTCCAGGTATCCCTGCAAGAGGGTCTGAGGCAGCAATTGAAGGTAAGTCAGATCTCCTGTGCGCAGGAAGCTGCTCAAGTAAGTCAACTCTCAGTTCTTGAGGTAATTCTTGCAACACCAAGGGATCTACTTGACTTAAGGATGCAGGCATCACATCAGTATTTCCAAGCTCTGATGTTGAAACTGAAACTACCACATCACAGAACCCTCCCACAAAAGAAGGCAAGCATGTTTTTCTGCAACTGTATGCTGCATCACACAAGTAGATATATAAAGGAACACTACAAAAACATATGTTCCAACATGATAGTTTCAATTGCAAGTCACCTAAGATACTGACAAAAAAACCCCTAATCTTCATTGTACTTTAATTTTTGTCATGGTAAATCAATTCACTTATAAAACCAAATAAAAGGGGTGTCGGGGGGCGCTCTGGGGGGGGGGGGGGGGGTTTGGGTGGGTGTTGTGTTGTAATCCAAAACACAGGAATGCTATCTAACTTAAGCAGTCACAACTTTGATGAAGACTGAGATATTGCACAAAACTAACAGCATTTGATAGAGATATTGCACAAACTAAATGAAATATCCCGACTGGATGAACACATACTGGTAAGGAAAGAACTTAAGAGCAGAAGTGAAAAACAATTACCATGGGTTCTGGTCCAATTTCATCCCTTAGGCGCATATCATTGAATATGTCTCCCACTCCCCTTTTTTGCACCTAATAGATAAAGACATCAAATCAACCAGGCACCAGAAGAACATAACTGGATCAGCTGGGTAGACAGGTAAGAGAGAGAAATACCATCTACTTGTTCATGTGATGACATTGCACCCAATTCTTGTTTATGTTTAGCACAAAATCAACCAACTTGCCAGCATAGATCCCATTTAATTCTATAAAAAGGTCTGGTGGAAGACTTTCAATAACTTCTAAATCAAGATGACATAAAGGTGGCGGTGCTGAAACCTGGTTCACAGAAGTTTCACCACTAGACCGATGATTGTCTACTGCAGTTCGAATACCAAGTGACTTTTCACATAGCGGGCCCACACTTTGATCGGTACCCCGATCCTCACAATCTGCACCACATATGCGATGTTAGAATATAGATATGTTGTACAGAACTGATCTCTTATCAAGGACATTATTCTATATTAAAATTAGTTGAAGCTAGGAGTGGGCACAGGACGGGATGGGACGGGACGAAGCTCATCCCACGTCCCGTCTCACTCTTTTGAATCGGGACGGGATCGGGACGAGACGAGGATTTTTAAGAATGCATCCCACTCGGGATTAATCCCGGTTGGGACGGGACGGGACAAATCCCACCTTCCTATAAAGTTAAATAAAAACATATATTTTTACTTTTTCATTAACAAAATAACATTTAATAATGAAATTTTAACCAAAAAAATACATATTATGTTCAAAATATTATAATTTACCATTATTATTTGAATTAATATAATTTTGAAGTTATTAAGAACATAAATTAGTTTCATTTTGATACAAATTTATAAGAATTATTAAGTTTTCATTGAAGGTGGGACGGGACGGGACGAAGCGGGATAAAAATTATTCGTCCCACGTCTCATCCCACTATTATGAAACGGGACGGAATCGGGACGAGATCGGGATTTCTGTTTTTTATGCCCACCCCTAGAGGCAGCATGCCAGAACTCCCATATTATGAACATTATCCAAGTAAATGGTATTAATCAAAACATCAGAACCTACATAAATGAATTTAGCATGTCTAAAAAATAACACAAATTCTATTATTTTAAAATAAAATTGACTAGATTATTCAAAACAAAAACAAAAAACAAAAAAAAATGAAAAGATAAGCATTCAAGAATAAACTTTCCTAAACTCAATACAAATATATCACCTAAATGCACCCTGTCCCATCATCTACAGAGTAAATATTGGATCGTTCTTCTGTATTTGCTTTGGCAGATTTGAGCCATGATTTCAAAGAGCTTTTCCCAAGTCCTTCAACATAAGAAATAATGAGAAAATTAATTAAAAAAAAAAGAATTATGATCAACTTGACCAGAGTTAAGGCTACAAAAAAATAGAACCCTTCCTGTATAGCTACAGGAAACATATCTACAATATGTAAGAGATAGATAGGTGTCTTAATTGGCATAAACGAAACTAGTACTGCTGAAGTTAAATATCAGACAAAACTGCCATGCACCTTGCTTTGAAGCACCTACACTCTCAAGCTTGGAAACTTGCAAACCAATACCTCGAATCTCCTTGACATCTACACATATAATCAGAGTTGAAGGGGAGGTTTCGTTATTACAACATAGAAATCATCTTCCACCACTACAAGAACTCAATATAAAACAAAGAAATCACCATAGAGACAGAAACTAAGAACATCCACTTACAGATAGGGTTTAGGGAAAAATCCAAAATAATACAGTAACGCACGCAAGACATGAAACACGACCTACACAACTATCATCGAAATTGCAATGCTTCACCAAAATATTTGCAAATGAGACACCAGAAAACCAAGGACCAAACACAGGTTCTTTAGTTACTAAAACCCTGTCAACAATCAAGTTCACATTGTTAATTATACCCATGACTACACTACTTCCTTCGAAGCAAAGAGCCACATACTCATGCCCACTACCAACATCAGTGGCAAACTGGCAATTCTATGATCATTTCTACTTCTTGATTTTATAAAGGTAGCTCTTTCATTTTCTTAATTATTCAATTCCTTTAATAAAAACCCTAATCAAAGAAAAAACATGTAGTCCAAGAAAAGTAAAATTTTGAGACCAACAGATAGGATGCTTACACCGTAAAGTATCAAACATAGAATTCCGGCATTTAAAACTCTCCAACTTCAAGTTCCCGATGGTGCATAAAACTTCATTACAAGACTAGTAACATGTATGATGTATGGATATCTTCCATTCACATATAAACATAACTATAAATCAAATAAAGATATCAAAACATAAACAACTTAAAGAAGCCAAGAGTATCCTGAATAAGCCAAGAAAACACAGAACACATGCTTGAATATTTCCACATAATCATATGATTAAACTGCAAATTATTTCATTGAAATAAGAAAATTCAAATTAAAAGCCGGTCCATAACCACCCAAAAAAAAAGTTCTTTAAACCATAAATCCAACTGGTTGCAACAAATTGTCCAATTTAATAGTGTCAGCAAATGATTCTGGAAGTCGCTATTAAACCTTTAAGACTTAACAATCATTAATGACTTGCTCTCCTAATTTAGCTGTTCTCTTTTCTTTCTTTTTGTATCTTTTGTGTACCTCAACTGTCCCCATACCATTTCAATACACTTTCTTACCGCTGTATCAAACCAAATCTTTATAAATTCCGAATATATATTTCTTGCAATTAGGGTTTGATACATACTTAAATCTATGAAAATCCGACTTATAAAAAATGAATAGCACTAATGATAATAAGAAGTTCACAGGAACAAAGGCCATCTTAGGAATCATACGCATCTGTCCACATGTCAAAACATTTCGCTTCAATTTCTCCTCTAAAACGTGTCCTATTCCTGGAAGCGTCTTGATGGGAAGTTCAGATAAATAATCATCCACCTTATGTAAAAATTATATTATTTAAGAAAGAAACACTGTACATATTATTCAACATGACAAGCATAACAATTGCAATAAATCGCAATTCAAAATGCATACCCTCTCAGGAGGAATGCTGCATTGACCATCTGGTTTGGCAGTTCTTGTTGCAAGGTGAGCCATTAGCATATTTCCACCTATGCCAGCACTTGCAGTGCATCCAGTAGTCTCAAAAATCTCTTGTCTCACAGTTGAGGCTAACATATCTGTATCTACCCCTTCCAAGTATGTGACATCTAAGAATGCTTCATCACAGCTTACTTGCCTACATTCAACAACATTCATATTAACAAAGACACAATTGAAGAAATACGTATTAAGAAGATAAATAAGATAGGTTTTCAAAAGCATACTTGTACTTTTCTGCAGTGCTTATGCAGAATGTCGTAGAACTGATCAGCTACCTGCACAAGTGCACAATAGATCATATGGCTCATATATACTCACTATCTAAAGTAATAATATAAGAAACAAGGAAGATAGCTAACAGGAACTTATGACATAAAGATAATGATGTTCTCCAAGGACCTACCTCCTCATATGCTTCAAAATCATAAGGAAGAATGACAAGGTGTGGACAAAGAGCCTTAGCATCTCTGAAAAACATCCCAGCCCTCACTCCTGGAAAAACATATAAAACATAACAAACAGCCAGTAAAAAAAAAAAAGAATGAAAACAAATATAAAATAAAATAACAAGTAAAAAACTGCAATCAACATTTGTTACCAAAACCGACCATAATCTCGAGCAGGATAGTTTGCAGATGAAATTCCAGCAGTCCCCTTTGGATTATCAGAATGACATACAGCTACAGGTCTATCCTTAAGTTCAGGACATTGCCTGACAACCACGGACACAAAAAAACTGTCCTACAGCATATTGACAAGTATTTTAGTAACACAGAAATCAGTCAGCTACTCTGCGTTTTTCTGTTTGTACATTCCAAAACCAATCAACTTAACAGTTATAATAAATCCACCATTATACAGGGTAAAGCATGCTAGCCTCCCTTCGAAGTGTGATTATCATATTAGCAATGACTTACTTCTACAAAAGATTCACCGTGAAGAAGAGATTTTGATTTTGTAGAGTGGTGTTGGAAATAAGATCATTTCAAGCAATGACTTTTCTTGACACTAATTTCCAATTCTAAGAACTCTCTCTCAAGAATTTGAAACCTCATGTTCTACCTAAATATGGGAGTTGGGATTACATGAAATTGATGACTGTCAACATCCAGCATAGGAATGGAAGATTGTATCTTTAAAACTATAATAACAATTTAGGTAAAAACAGAAAATGGGTACTACCATGTCAATATGTATAATGGGAGTCTTAAGAGAACTATCGGGAGCAGAACGGTTAAAATCTGTGTCATCCAAGCCTTTAGACGAACTAGGGAAACGCTTACGGTCCCAATTTCTCCATGTTCCTATAAAGTGCAGCCTGGAGCTCTGCAGACCAAAACATAATATGACTTCAGGTAATTACTTCCAATACATTATGACCTAATTAACAGTTAATATTAATCATTACCTATGAACAATACCCAACTAATCCATTACAAGTAAATGCATCAGTCAGTACCAACTCGATCCAAATGCTAGAACTACCCCCATCATGCCATAATGTTTTGATCGGTTAGCATTTAAGCATAATATTGAATGCATTATCATAATTGAGACGAATCTAAAATTCAAGAAACAAAAAGAAAAAGGCACATTTATTCATTCATGGACTACAAAACTAATTCTAATGAGAACCCCCCCCCCCCCCAACTTAAATACAAAAGGAGTCGATGATTTTCATCGAATACATGAGGACTCACTGACAAGTTTGATCATAAAATGATTTTTTTTAATCAGTACCTTAAAATAATTTTCCACAAAATTGGGATCCCCAAGGGTTGAATGACTTCAATGAGACCCAATATTTTCCGATCTAGGTAAGCAGTTGCTGATAACGGAAGTTAAGTGCAGGCAGGTACTAGATTTAAGTTCATTTTGTTTACTGTTACTATCTTCTGCATCCGAACTAGGCACTTCTTCTAGTTTTACATCAGAATATTTTTCACTGGCATACGCCTTCTCACCAAAATGTCCATTGCCATTTTCACATATCATATCATCAGATTCTCTGCAACTTTCGCGTCCGTGTTCAGTGGATATACATACTGACTCATTACAATCTTCTAATCTGGTTCCTACCAGAGAATTATCCTCACTTTCAAGTATTACTTGATCAGATGAATCTCTCAAAGCATCATCAGAGTCCTGAATTATCTTTGGAGCAAAGAAGGCTGACAACATTGGTGGGTTACAAGCAACTTGTTCAAGTTGGTAAGGAACCCCTGCAATCAGATAAAATAATTCATTCATGACTAAGAAAAACCATATAGATTTTACTTCCTGAAATCCTCTCAAAAACCAGAAACAGGACATTGATTAAAAGTCTTAAAAGCACGGCTAGTAAGAATGGAGATAACATGACAGACACTCAGGCACCAACCATGTCCCCAAACAAATAACCCCTAATTCACTGTTTGCAAGTTACTTTCAGTTGCATTTAACAAAAATGTACAATGCATCAAGACAAGTCCTGCATTGGTTGGTACTTTGTAGTACAAGACAGTTAAGCCATAGACATTACGAAACATTAATAAACATAAAGAAAATGAAGAGAGGGTCCGTGCACATACAACTCAAGAGCTTGTTAGCAGCCACTGAATCCACAATCCAGTCAGGCTTCACAACTGGGAGCCCTCCACTAAAAGACCTGAAACAAGATCAAAAATGGAAATCAAATATATTCGACAGCAACAAAAGGACAAAGATATGTGACTCAATTCTCCATTATCATAATCTGACACGAAAACAACACAAACCTCAGGTTCTTTATCTTACTGTCAGGCAGATTACTGCAGATGATATGTGTGACGCGACGCCTTGAAAAGTAATTCTCATATCTCCCACCATAGTTCAACATGTACGCCCTCAGTTCCTGAAACAGATTAACATCAACAACCAAAAGAAAATCCACAAAAAAACAACACCTCACCATTGACTGCCAAGACCAACTAATAAACTCAATACAAAGGAACCTCATCTCAAGCATTCTCTAGTACTGAATTCCAATCCACATTAATGTTCAAACTCTCACTGTAGGCAGTTAAATTAAGTTTGAAGTTCTATATAATTAAAATGGAACTTGCAGAGTATGGTAACTTCTCGCCTTTTTCATGCCTTCTATATGATTATGATATAATTCTCGGCAGCAAAATTACTCTCAGCAGTAATTAATTCAAATATTGAGAAAATCTCAAATATACCTGACTAGAAGGCACTGTAAAACCATCAACGAAAATCGAAACGCCACAAAAAACACTCCTCTCGGAACTCAAAGAAGTCGAAGCTTCAGTCTCAAACTGATTCTGCAGTTTACTATTCGTCTCCACCATGTAACTGCACAAACAAATACACCGCCAATCCCAATCAATAAGCCAACTCGAAACTAGGGTTTCCATTTCCAATTGTACAAATCAGCACTAAATTCTCAAGAAATCTGAAACGGAAGGGGAAGATTTACCTTCCGAAATCGGAAAATGGTGATCGCTGGAAGGAGGAGAGAGAATTGGCGCCCCAAGAGACGCCTAGGGTTTTCTGATTGGCGCTGGTCTTCGTCTTGTTGCTGCTAGAAGTGTTGGAGTTGAAGCTTCGCTTGGATTTTGAACCAGACGAACTGGCGGATTTCGACGAAGTTGAATTCATCTCTCTCGGAAGAAATTGGGTGGTTTGTTGGGGAAGCTATTCAAATGAAAGCGGCAATTTGAGACCTGGGTTTTATATGTGCCCCAGATTTCACCGACTCATCGGATATTGGATCGGGGCGGGTATATAACAGTAATTTCCGGGTCGGTTTTTCCTTATTTTTTTTCTTTTTTTTTTGCTTCTATTCATACCTCTCACGTAAACTTCCTTACATCTTTGTACAAATATATTTCTCATTCTACCCTCAACTACTAAGAAAGTGAAAAAAAAAAAATTTGAAGACGTGAACTGCTCTTTGTCAGTTTCTAAAACTACCGAAGCTCTAATCAAACCCGAAGTCCCGAACACATAGCTTTTATAGCATCCACATTCAATTTAAAATAGTTATAGCATAGGCCTTCTAAAAAAGTAGTGTAACTGAACATGGAATTGAGACTAACACTTTTGTTAGGGTCAACTACCTATGAGGTCCATCAATTACCAACACATTTTTTTAATAAATTAAATTGTCCTCAGAAAGTATCACAATTACTTCAGCTAAAAAAGTTGTCCATACTTCATGGACAGAACAATACGAAAAGTATAGTGTGAATGAACAAGGTCTAATTCAAATAAAGCAACTAAATCCTAATTACGAAACCAAAACACTAATTGCCAAATGGAAACAAGAACATCGATACCGTGTGGAACAATGATGTATCAATCATGCTTGATTGCTCCGTATATCAATAATATCATCAATGATCCAAGGGTTATAGTTATCTCCTTCAAGAAAATAGTGTATGCATCAAGAACGTCAATATTAATGTAAAGCGCATGCTTAAAAGTCCAGTATAAAGTAACAATTGTAGTTAAACTGACATACAAGCCGATATACACCTCACACTTATGATCCGGAGAAAAATGACATATTAAATAAACACATACCGGGACCATAAAACACTGGATCAGGTATAGAACAAATTGATCCAACGATTTCGGTGGTTCCTTCTGACCTAAGAATAAAATAAAATAAATGAACTTCACACCGATAAGAACCGCATCCCCAGTAATAAGTAACAAACTCGCCCCAACTTGATTTTCATATGCGAACCACGTTATTTATACTATAAGGCTAAAACAAAATCTGGCGAAGCTTATAGTGCCCTTCGGGGCTTTGCCTGGTCTAAGAGATTGTCAAAATCACTCTCGTCCCCAAAAGGGAAAAATGTTGGGTTTTCCTTATAAACCTCATATATGTCTTTATAAAACCCATAGTATCACAGTTACCAACACTTAGGAACTTAGTCTCTATATTTCATCTTCACACTCTAAGAATGCATTAGTATCCGGACAAAGTACCCTATTTGCTTGGCAAAGTCTCAATACTACAGATAGATTCTGTATCGGTCGCTCATTTGTCAAAGATGCCCTAATGCATTTAAAGCCTGTGAGTTGAAAGATTTTCATCCTAAAAAAAAACTCTTAAACATAATCCTTAGTCATAGGGAAACAAAAGTACATTATAAATAAAATGTCCATTTTGTTGCACATTGTTGAAGTACTACTACTGTGAGCTGGATAAATTGCTCCGTTGTCACATATGCCAACCAACATTTAAAGCTCATGACTTGAAAGGCGCTCTTTCAAAATCTAGTGTTAAGAAGAACATGAATATTACAGCTATTGTGGGCATGATGATAAAACCAAAACCAAACCATAAATATTGTGTTAACCGTTAAATTAATTTAATTAATTATTATACCCAAATAAATATATCGCAAAATTCACAATCAACCAAAGACTTAAATTCCAATTGTCCAACTTAAAAATTCATAATAACTGAAGGTAACTAGTCTAAAATCATACCTTAAGAGATGCAATTATTACTAGGAAAACTTAAGTTTTCAAAAAAGTGAAGTTTCATGCGTCTTCACCAAAACAAAAATATTTCTCTTTTTATTGTCGATCGAAATCAGCAATCATCAAACTCGCCATCATGTTGCAAATCGCATACCTTATAATCAAATTGCATAATTAAATTAGATCACAATCCGAAGAAAAAAAATTATTAGACTATACATTTTTTTTTCGATAAAGAAATATATAAAAAAAACTACAAGGATTTATCTCTACTACAACCTACATTTGAGTCATCAAAGGCTAAAACTTTAAAGACTAAAGAGAGAAAGTTTGAAGTCCAGCTTTGTAATCCAGGATTGTGTCGGAGATGATCATCGCATTTATTGTCCATACCTTGATAACTCAATTAATCACTTAAGAGTTATATTATTGGAGCATTCTCTAGATGAATCTTCACTTGTCAAGTTGACACATTCTTTCTCTAAAACTACAATATAGTGATAAAGTTAAAAAAAATTTATCTAAGAATATGAGCTTATTATCTAACAAGCATTTTGAGAAAATTAAAAAGGAAAATTCAAAAATAAAATAAAAAAAGAATTCGTGCTCAAGCTTTTCTTTTCCTCCTATTTAAACGTCACTCGAGTGACTCGAATACACATCTTACCCAACAAGCCAACTAAGAAAACAACTCTCAGTAGCTATAACCATAGCCCTAAATCGTTTAACTCAACTCACAGCTTTTTTTCGTTTGCCTCAACTATGTTGCCCTTATCATCGAGGGGACGAAGATAGCTCAACCACCACCCGTCACGACGATCGACCTCACCAACACTCCAACTCCACCCGTCGCAACATCAGTTACCTATAAGGGGGTCAGGGCCGAAATAGCTCAATCACCACCTATCACGACCGACCTCACCAATACTCCACCTACACCACCGGCGATACCCGTCGCAACATCGATCACCTCCAGCGATCCTCTCACGTTTGTCTGAACCACCTCCACTAACCTGCCGCCTCAGTCTAACAACACTAAATCGACGACCTCATTTGCGGTAGTTTTTGATAGAAAGAAAAATGGTTGGTTGATTTAGCCATAACCGTTGCAGTGGTTAACCCAACGATTTGGGGTACGCAGATGGTGTGCAAAGCAGTTTCATTTTATGTCCGCTTGTTTGTTCTTTTGGTTCACTAAAATGGTTTAAGAAGATTGGAAAATTTGTGGATAGTATTAGCCCTCTAAAGCCAATTGGTGCGACATTGATGGTCGGAGATTTAATTTAGTGGGGTTGTTTTTCTGTTTATAATTCACGTTTAATGAGTTTTATCCGTTTTTAGCGGGTCAAGTTTGTTTTAAGATTTTCAGAATTTTACTTGCTTTTTTTTTAGCAGGTCAGGTTTATTATTACTAGAAATTGCACACAACCTATGGGTGTGGGAGTGAAAATGTTCATGGGTGGTTATTAAGTGAGTGAATTTGTGATCTCCCAGTTTTTCTCCACATATACAGAATATAATTTATTTTTATGTTCTATTTTTTATCATCTTAGCTCTTGTTGTTTTTTTTTTGTGAGAGTCTGTGACAGAGAGGTAGATTCGAAAGTTCATAATTTGGTGAAACTCTGGCTGCTCACTTTATAGTAGTAGAGATAACCAAAAGACCATATAAATATTCATAAATTTAGACTAATTAAAGTTTTAGATTTTACCTCCTTTACTGATAAGCCAATCTCGAGTACACAATAGAGCTTGAACAATTTCAAACAACAACGAACTATGATATTGATCTATAACTCGACCACTAATACTAAATGTTGATTCAGAGGCAATAGTTTAAACATGAATGGTTAACACTTCAGAAGTCCAATGAGCAAGAATCAGATAACAAAATTTCTCTATCTTCTACCAAGAAAGCACATCCAAGTCTTGCTTCCTCTCCAGTCTTTCTTCTTCCAGATACTTATTCAACTTAGTTTTCATACTTGAAGTATAACTATTTTCGTAGCTATTATCAAAACCCAATAAAAAAAAGACTAGTTATATATAGTTGTGCTATTAACACACCCCAAATTGCTATTTACACACCTCATTCATAAAGAGAACCAATCAAAAAACAAATTTGATGGGTAAATTTGTAACTACAATTAAACTATAGTGATCAATAGGATAATAGGATAATGGAGATGATGTATGAATAGTAATTTTGGGGTGTTAATAGTATAACCTTATATATATCAATTATAGATCAAAATGAAAACTCTCGTGTGTGTGGTGTGCATCTATATAAATTACAAACTATTAACTATCAAAGTCACATAAAAAATGCAAATAGAAAATTCAATCTACTACGCAATGGAAGATTAAAAAAATAATTTTCCTTAAAGATTATGTCTCCACCTTGCACTATCTTCATTCATGAGAGTGCTTGATTTACTAAGATGATCTCACTTCTCCATGTATAGATCAAAAAGATATCTTAATGTGTCGGTAACACACTTACGATCATAGGAATTCACACCATAGAGCTTGGTATAAGTCCACTCCACAAACTGAAACTTATAGCGAGGATCTAAGATAATAGCAATTGCAAATATCATATTATAATCTAACCCGTACTTCTCTAATTTTGAGTTCATATAATTTCCCATTTTTACCATGAAGCTATTACTATTATTCATGGCTTCTCTGATGTTTTGTTGGATTACAAACACTTTTGGGAAGAACAAATTCGAAGTAGGGTACTTTGATCAAGATAATAAGCAAGTAACTTCATAAAATAGTCCCAATAAATTAAAAATCTTTTCAATTTTTTTTCCACTCTTCAAGAGAGGGAAATTTGTTGTCAATGAACACTAAATTTATCAAAGCACGATAATAAAACAGGGCCCTATCAAGCATGGTGTATGTGGAGTTCCATCTAGTTGGGACATCTTGTTTCAACCCTCTTTTACTACATGCTATCCCTACTTGATCAACACAATCATAGAACTTATATTTCCTTGTAGATGAACCTTTTATGTTTTTGATGCAGTCACAAATCTTAGTCACAGATGAATTAATTTTCTTAAGTCCATCTTGAACTATCAGGTTCAAAATGTGAGCACAATAACAAATATGAAAAAAAATTACTATTCATCAAAAGCAGACTCTAAAGTTCAACTAATTATTCAGTTACTCAACAAATTAAAGTAATCATTTGTAGAAGCATTAGAAAGTTTACGCTCAATCCCATATATACTTAGGAATTCATTGATCTAATCAAAGAGTGAAATGACATTATGCGGAGGAGGCATATGACAGATGATAAAAATTCTTTTATGCAACTTCCACTCTTTATCATCAATAAAGTGGGATGTGAGGGCTAGATATCCATCAGTTAATACAGATGCCCACAAATGAAATGTCAAACAAATCTTTCCTTGAACTAATTTTAACTGATTAAGAAGTTTTTGTTTCTCATCTTTGAACATCCTTAAAACATGTTTCTTGACAATATTTCTACAAAAAGTAAATTATGAAACTAAAAGATAAATCATGCTTGATAATATCTTCAATCAACAAGTCATGAAATTTCTCATATTCAAAATGTGGGGAACACAATCTAGATGGTGAAAAGAGTATTTGATCGACATCCTCATGTGTATTCTTGATTCAATTTTTCATGTGAGTCAACATAGTACATGTTCCATTCTTACTATCAGATTATCAGATGTATACACAGTGTGACATTTCCTACCTTTAGCATATGGCTTGTTGTCTTCACCTAGAGGCAATGACTAAAACAATCATCACATAGGAGATATCTTCTTACATTTTCGTATTAGTGTGCCTCTAGCTTTTTTTCTTTGTTGGACTTGCTGCTATGTATTCAATTTTATTTTCAATTTCCAAGTCAATGGTACCCAATATTGAACCATTCACGGTCCCATCATTGTTACTCATCTACATCAAATAAACAATAGGTAAGTCTTATAGGGTAATTCACTAATTCTATGTTGCATCACGTTGAATCACAAGCAATATTAGTATTATGATCAATATATAAAGATTGCCTCTTGGAAGTTGGAACCATTAGGTAGTATTTAAAGTTAAAAAAAGAGATAATGAATTCATGACAAGGGTTGGTGGAAGATTAAACCAAGTATTGCCATGCACGCCATCGATTGAAGTGACTTAGAATGTCTCAAAATCAAATCAAAGACTCCCCTCTATGGTATCAATTTCAACCAAAATATACAAATCAAAACGTAAAACCATAATAGTTAAAGTATTCATCCTTCTTCAAAGTTGAGAACTTAAAGCTGCCGCATGTTTCACGAATTGAGAGGCTAAAATAGTACAATGAATGAAAGAGTTGCCACAAGGTTGCATTATATAATTATATAGTACACAAGAAAAAAATTACAATAGAGATACTAAGTGCTCCATGAAAACCAGATTTCTTTAGGGTTTTTTTTTTCAGAAAATCTTTGTTTTCGTCTGGCAGCGCGTCCATTGACGTTGCCACCGGATGAGAGTTGTGCTCGGGTCAATTGGTGGCTGAGTAAAGTGGTTGAGGATGGTGTATCGGTGGAGGGTGGCTACTCCAAAAGATGTTAATTGGATTGCTTGGTCGTATTTTGGTTTTACAGAAGTCGAAATCCGATGGTGATGCTTCTGCATCTTCTGAGTTGTCGGGTTGGTCTCGTCAGCGGTGGTATTAGCGCCACTGCAGTTCGTGAAGGGGAGCAGAGGAGCCGACGATATGTCTGGGTTGTTCTTCCAAATCAGATTTGGATCTTGGCTACTTCTATTGGATTAATTGCTACATGGCAAGCAGTGCTAGTTGTGGGTTTGAGTGATGGCTCAACAGAGGTGGCCGATGTTGACTTTGGGTAGTGGTCTATGAAGGCAGAAGGCAGTGGCGACAGATCGACGACAAGTTTTTGGTTAATTTGCCTATGTAGGTCTATAGTGGTGGGCCTAGGTTATTTTGGGCTTGGGTTGGGTTAATTGTAGGTGGGCTTGGGCCATTTGGCCCAAGTTTGTTATTTTGTTATTTTAGTTTATTTTTCAGGTTTTTGCGTCCCTCCTCCTTGATTGAGGGTTTGGGTTTGTTAGACATGTTTATGGTGCATGTGATGTAAATAGATTATTTAAATACAAGTTATTTCTTGGTGTCAATGTAATATGGAGGTTGTCTCTGCAAATATGTCGGAGGTTTTGGTATTTAATTATAGTTACACTTCCATAATTGCTATCTAAACCTCCATCATCATTTTTTTCCTGACTTTTCCAATTGTACCCTTTTAATTTCTATCTACACTTCCTTCTATTTGTTTTTGTCATTTTCTCATCTTCTTATGTTTAAATCTAAAAAGACATTGATTTAATCTTTATTCTCATCTTTTTCTACTCCAACATGAGATTTAATCACTTCATAGTAAAGTGGAATATATATACTTCTCAAGTTAAGAAATTTTAAATTAGCTTGAAAATTCACTACACTACATTTTCAAGTCTACAAGAAATAGTCTAGTAAAAGATAAATGAGGAAACCTAGCAAAGCCTCTGCTAGAGTTGGGGGAGCAGTAGCCGTCCTTGGCTTAAACGTTCCAACAACCTTCCCCATCCTTAGTGGGGCAAACAAAGGATCCCCAATTTAGGATTAGAACCAGTTGGTGGATGCGTTGTCGGGTCAGAGAGTATTCTCTCTCGTTTCGTGGTACCAGTCTGGCACGGTGTGCGACAACCGAAAGTGTAGCAAAGCAAGGCAATGACATGTCGGTTGACGGAGTTGAGTCTATGGTTTGGGTGGTCGGCCGAGCAGCCGATCAGAGCTGATTCGATCTGGTTGAAGCCTTAGTTGGTGCGATCTTGGTCCCGGTTTGGGATCCGGGTCGACGACGGTTCCAAGCAGTTGGAGATCGATTGACGGGGTGGCTCTTTGCGCCACGGTGGTCTTCAGCTCGCCTTTAGGGATCCGAGATGTCTTTTTGTCAGCAACGGATTTTTGTCTTGGCAAAGATGTTCCCGATGACGTTGGGTGGGGGTTGGTGGCGATTTCTAAGGATTGGGGAGCAAGCCGAGCGGCTGGTGGTGTGCTGGAGTGGTGTGACTGCAGAAGACAGTGCAGCTTTGGTGGGAAATTATTGGGTGCCCAGATCTTCAGGTGTCGTGAGTATTGCTACTTGGGCTGGATCACTGTGGGGGTCCAATGACTTGGGTTGTTGGGTCATGATTTGAGACCTTGGTGATTGGGTTTGGTAGATTTGGACTCCGTATCACTTTTGGTTTGGAGGCCCAAATCCGAATTTTAGTTGATGCTAACAAATGCTTTGGTTTTGGTTATAGTTAATATTGAGCAGTTGCAACGGATTTAGTCATAGAACTTATTAAGAAGTCGGTGATTTCTAGTTTTTTAGGTTTTTTTTATTTCTCAATTTATTTGTGTGCTCTCACTTACGTTGTCCTAAAAAACGGGCGGGAGTGTGTTCATGGTGTACCGTACATTTTCACATATATTTGAGACTATGCGTCATTGATTAAAAAAATCAATTCAAATTAAAAACAACGATCTCATATAGTTTAATTAATACATATTCGTTTCATAAAATTGATTAACAATAAGATACAATTCTACTATGACAAAGGTTAAATTGAATTTGATTCAACTCTAAGAATATAATATGCTTCAATGAAAAATTGAAGTTTGTTGCAGATTGAAAATGTGAAATTGTAAATGTGTGAGCGTTTAAAAAAAAAAATTAAGGTGAGAGTTTATAGAAGAAATACAATCTAATTTAAATAATTAATGAGCTATAAATAACAAATATGAAGGTGTATCTAGAATCATCATTTTATCGGGCTTAATTTTTTTTTTTCGAACATAAATGGCAGGCCTAAATTATGAGTGTCATTACACTTTACATTATACATATGGCAATTGTATTTGTTCTCTCTCCATCGGTGTAAACGACGTCGGATAATCAGATTTCTATACGACGTCGGATAATCAGATTTCTATACGACGTCGTTACAAGTTCGTTGGCTTTGTAAAGTAGAACAGAAAAAAGCACCCCTAGAAACTCTCCTTCTTCTTCAATTCAACCTGGTAGAACAGGACCCAAACCTACATAACCCTCCGACTAAAGTCTCAAAAACCCAGTCGCGACATCAATGGCCGCTTGTCTCCAACTCAACGCTAAACCCTTCACGCCGCTTGTCTCTCCTCACCCATACTCCAAACACTCCTTCAAGCCTACTAGTAGGGTCAGCTGCTCCGCCGCCGCCGCCACACCCTCAAAACGCTACTCCATCACCCTTCTTCCCGGCGATGGCATTGGCCCCGAAGTCATCTCCGTCGCCAAAAGCGTCCTCAACCTCGCTGCCTCCATTGAAGGTAATAGTTCCACTGTTACAATAAAGAGCAATATACTCCGTGTTTTACGGGAGGTGACTAATCATGTAAAGCATTGTATTAGGGATCGAGTTTAAATACCATGAAATGCCTGTGGGTGGGAATGCCTTGGATTTGACTGGAGTGCCCTTGCCTGAAGAGACCCTTTCGGCAGCTCAGAAATCCGATGCAGTTCTGCTTGGAGCAATTGGGGGGTACATACTGTTCTCCTTAGCTTTGCCTTATTTTATGTAGCCTTATTCATGCTCTGTGTAGCTTACTTTAGTTGAATTATTGGTGTTTTTAAGGTATAAATGGGATAAAAACGAGAAGCATTTAAAACCAGAAACTGGGTTGCTTAAGCTTCGGGAAGGTCTTAAAGTGTTTGCAAATTTAAGGCCAGCAGTTGTTTTACCGCAGGTACGGTCTGCTGTAATGGAAGTTTCTTGAAGAGTTTGCTGAAAATACTTTTCAACATGATGTTGTGAGTTCATGAACTAGTGCCGCACCTTGTTAGATTAAGATTATGTAGGATGATATTATGTATTTGTGTGTCATCTAAATTCTAATCAAGTTATCCAACATTGTATTATTTCATATAATTTGTTAAAGCCAGTCTACCTATATATATTGGACTTGTCCATGAAAAAATGTCCTGTACTTTTTCAGTTGGTCGATGCCTCTACTTTGAAGAGAGAGGTTGCCGAAGGCGTTGACCTTATGGTTGTAAGAGAGCTCACTGGTGGTTAGTATACTAGATCTAAACTAGTATTCTTACTATTAACCAATTCTTATGCTGAACTTTGGCTACTTGAACTATTTATGCTACTATTTTTTTCTGGAAATAGGCATCTACTTTGGACACCCAAGGGGTTTTGGCACTAATGAAGAGGGTGAGGAGTTTGGTTTTAATACCGAGGTGTATGCAGCATATGAGGTAGCTTTCAGATTTTCTTGCTAGATATATTTCTACGATAGGACATTGTAATTAGGGTGATTTTGTTTGAATCACAATTTTCTCTCTACATTCACATCAATAATTCAACAAACCACCATTCTGTCATATTTCTATAGCCCAACTACTAGATCTAGGCATTTTCTTTGTAAATTGGCTCAAATTCAGTTTGCAGCATTGGTTCTAGTTCAGTTGTTCACTGGTTCTACTTTTGATGCTTTATCGGCTGAAGAGTTCACAAGAAATTGTATAATGAGATCAATAAGGTTCATTTAACTGAATGAGGAACTCTTTAATTCCAACATTTTTATTGTTTTAAGTGAATGATATGTAGAACTTGCTTTGTGAGTTATGCTCGTCTTTTTGTTTTAGTTATATAGTTGATCGTGTGAATTCTTATTCATAAACTCAGTTTATTCTACAAAAACTTATCATGATTAATCTTCTTCCAAGGTTGATCGGATTGCTAGAGTTGCATTTGAGACTGCTAGGAAGCGGAAAGGAAAGCTCTGCAGTGTTGACAAAGCAAATGTATTGGAGGTACCTTTTTTCAGAACAACTTTATTTGCTCATTACTTGAATATAACATACATCGTAAAAGAAAAAAACATACATTGTAAACTTGTGAGGCTTGAGTTAGAAATTTTTTCAAACCAAAGCTATGGGTGTTTTCTTGTGCTTTTATTGCCATTATATGCTAGACAAGAAACTTGCATTTTCAAAGTTGATGATGGCATAATGAATTGATTGTGTTAATTGTTATCCTGCATAAAGCAATAAGTTTTGCTTGTTGCTAGCCCAACGGACAAACTTGCTACTGATGTGATTTATGTGGCTTGATCTGCTTATGGCTAAGCTTTTGTTGCAGTATAGGAAAAAACTTAAGATCTTACTGGTTGTGCTCATCTAGTACTTTTTTTCTTTTCCTAATAGCTATCATTTTACTTGTATAAGAACCATTTAGGTTTAGTTAGGTAGTGCTCATTTTTTCTGTTTCCTAATTCTAATCATTCTCTTGGTATAAGAAATTAGTTATGCTGTATAATAATAATATATGTTTAGCTAGGATGGCAGGACTATGGTTTGAACCCTTTCACGGTAGCTATCCAACTGTTTGCTACTGTTTCATGTCTCCTAAATTATTGTAAGGTCGTTGAGGAGGTTTCAGTTTTGAGCCAAGGTCTACAAAGTGGGTTTATAAATCATAGGTTCAAAGAATAAAATCAACTATATACAGATGTTCCCCATATGTTAACAGTGTCTTCTGGTTAATATTTGAACCTTCTTGATGGTGATCTACCTTATATTATCACATCTGTAGATTTCTCTCTTTATATTTGCTTGTGATGCCACAGGAGGCAATAGTTTGACATGTCATGCATAAAATAATTAAATAGCATCAGGTTTAGATAATTTTATGTTGAAAAAGGTGCTGAAATGGAAAAATTGTTTGTAATGGCCTTTGGGCATGATAGTACATCATCCCTCAGTACAAAGGGAGGAAGGTGAGCTATATACTGACTTAAAGAAATTTGGAAAGAAAATGATAATGAACCTTACCATCAGGATGTTGGCGGTCTGCTACTGCCTGAATGCTGTATCAGATGAAATACATGGAGCTACTGCAGAAAATGATTACTTTCGAAGGAACCTTACCATTCCCTTGATATTGTTGGAAAGTGGAATACTTTATACCCTTTGATAGGTTCACTTTTCTAGTTATAATTGATTGATACAGTCCATTTGATGACACTTTAATCTGATTGTTGTCTTTCAAGATCTATCAGAAAATCTGTTGGGCTAAAGTATGATTGGTTTTAGCTCCAATGTTTTGGAGACTCTTAAGTGAGGATTATGGACCAGGTGTTGCGTGCTTGTTTCTGAAAATGAAATGCTCTATATTATCTAGAC
This sequence comes from Argentina anserina, assembly GCF_933775445.1. Classification (NCBI taxonomy): domain Eukaryota; kingdom Viridiplantae; phylum Streptophyta; class Magnoliopsida; order Rosales; family Rosaceae; genus Argentina; species Argentina anserina. Next base: position 2,825,357 of record NC_065873.1, on the reverse strand, counting down.
TAAAAAAATTGTTTGTTTGTGTATATCTCTGACCTTCTATTTCCTTTTAGTAATAATCAAATGAAATCATGAGTTTATTACATTTCTTGTAGTATTGATATATTGTATTTAATGGGTTATCTAGGCATCAATGTTTTGGAGAAAAAGAATAACGGAAATAGCTTTGGAATATCCTGATGTGGAACTCTCACACATGTATGTTGACAATGCCGCGATGCAACTTGTTCGGAATCCAAAACAGGTTTGTCATTGGTTCCATTTGAGATATCCTTTATTCATGGACCAAAATATGGACAACTTAAGCAAATTCCCAAGTGTCATATATGAAAATTGATAATTTAACTATGTCTTGCGATGAGCGATTGCAGTTTGATACAATTGTGACCAACAACATTTTTGGCGACATACTATCCGATGAGGCCTCAATGATCACTGGAAGTATTGGGATGCTTCCATCTGCTAGTCTAGGAGATTCTGTAAGTCAACTTTTGTCCTTTAATAGTTTAAATTTAGCTCTATATGTTCACTTGTGTGAGGAATTTGTTTTTCTTGGTAGAATCTTCTAGCCTTTGCTTTTTCATGTTGAAGTGTGTGTGGATTCATTGGTTTCCTTGTTATCTAAATACATTGTAATTCTCATTGCCTCAGGGTCCTGGACTTTTTGAACCGATACATGGTTCTGCTCCAGATATTGCTGGGCAGGTTGGTTTTCCTAATATTAAACTACTTTATTTTTGGAGTACAATACGATTTAATATTAACATATGTTGGACATGTAGGATAAGGCAAACCCATTAGCTACAGTTCTCAGTGTTGCTATGCTTCTCAAGTACGGGTTAGGAGAAGAAAGTGCTGCTAAAAGAATTGAGGCAGCAGTACTAGATACCTTGAACCAGGGTTTTCGCACGGTTGATATATATTCAACTGGAACGGTATGCACATCTTCACTTTCTCGTGTTTTCTGTTATTCGTTCATTTTCAATGGTAGGTGAACATGATAAAATTGCAATATGTTATAATGCTCTGATCGTGTTAAACACTGATTACATTTTGTTTTCCTATTCCTCAAATTACCTACAAGTGGCTTCTATAAATGACTACAATAAATTTTTGTTCGTAGTTATAAACCGGCTCCTCGTGTATTTATTAGCTGTTTAGCCCTTCTTTATTCCTGATGTGCTCTTATTTAAATTGAATACAGTCCACCAGCGTTTTTGTGGGCAGCGATTCTCTAAATTTAGTGTGAAGTTATATTATATTATTATATCAATTCGACTGACCATCATGGCTAACATATGCTTTATACAGAAGTTGGTAGGATGCAAACAAATGGGCGAAGAGGTACTCAAGTCGATTGATTCCCTAATTCCTTCTGCAGTATGAAGTTAGCCCGAACCTAAAATGATTTGAGGGAGTAAGCAGAGCTATTTTGATATAAACTGAAAAGCAGTCTTTTCCGATGAGAGTTATTCTTCCCTTCTTTTTCTTCAAGTCTTTGTAGCGTGAAAATGTTGATAATTACATGGAATAGAACACTGTATTTTGTTTATAAACTTCCATGATCACTGGCCTTTGAATTGATAAGGTCAATGCAGCTTGTCTATCAACATTGTTTGGTGTTTGAATTTCCAATTTAGATGCAAGTAAGGCTGTAAATGACCTCATTAAAGTTCAGGTCCAGTAAATTCAGCCCGTCTTTGTAAGAGTATGAATTCAACATTTAGCTTGGTAATAATGATGAGACAAAGGCTAAGCTCATCTGCAAACGTTAGAGAGGGGTGGCAACGCACCGAAACTATCCCAAAGAGGAACCTCACAGTAAGAACCCACCGCATGTATTTGGTTCGGACTTGTGTTAATATAGATGTAACCAAGACTCCAAAGAGTACAAATCTGAAGTGTCCGGCAACACAAGAGTAGGCTTTCAAAAGTAAGTGATCGTTAACAGAATCAACCCCAATCCACCATAGACAAAACCAGCCTTGGTCGGAAGCAATCTAGATTTGCCTCCATCACAACTATTCTTCCTCACTCGATGTAGGTGCTCAAAGTTTAAGAATGCACCCAAGAAAGAGGCTTCAAGGGTACCAAAAATTCCTCCAAATCTACCATGTTCCTAGTCAGTAACAGCATTTACCTTCACCCACTGCACAAGAGGGGGTTGCCTAGTTAATCTTGGTTCGAGGTTAATGATTTTCATATGTCAATACTAGAACTTAATTTCTATACAAATTGCATTCAAAATGAACAAATAAACCAACTTGCGGAAGTAATCATATCTTTATTTTTCTATTCATGCACTTCGTAAGCTGCAGTGCTGCATATTTAGACATATTTGGAGTGTCTAATCCGGCGCACTTCGTGATTGTAATTTTCTTTTATTTAATAAAGCTTACCAATTGTATTTTGGAGGCACATTTAGTCGCTAAACATGCTTTCAATCACGAACCCTTTGTGGCTTTACTAAAACTAGCATGTGCCCCGCACGATGCTGCGGATTTCCTTCTCCTTAAATTTTTCAGGTTGAATCAGTATCTCACGTTTTCAAAGTGATATTATATCTCTAATATATTACCCTCTTTCATTTTTTCTTTGCATTAATTATTTTCATCTATGCATGGGCAATATAGGAAGTTTGAATTTTTAGTGAAGCTGACACCAAACCTTCATTTCCAATTATAGTACATGTTTAATTCTTATGAGCTTCTATTCATACTTCTAAAATTGACACTTACACCTTTTTCTTTTTTTCAATTTGGATTTGACTTTGTTGACTTGTGTCTAATTACCAATAAGTACAAAAACTAAGGGAAATCAAATATTTTCTAATTCAACGAATCAATACAAAGTAAACCCTAAACTCTACAGAAAAAATTGACGGAGGTATGTGTTTAGGCTTGTTTCCCATCACTATTTAGTCAATGTGGTCGTGTAGATCGATATGTACTGTAGCATTCTCTACATTGTTCATCACACATGAGACGAAGGTATATTTGTGCGTATGCCGCGAGCAGATGGCATGGTATTGAAAATTTACTGGATTTTTTTTAACTTGCTCTGAAGGATGGATGTTTATATTTGAATAAAGTCTGCTGTAGAAATAAGAAGTCTTGGCATGCATGGATTGTAATGATCAAATTTTCAATGGTTGCATGGGTACGGCACTGTTGACAGAAATAAGAAGTGTTCCATTGATATCAAAGATTTAGTTAATACTCCTTGTGAGTTCAATTTTGCCTCTACACCCACTGTGACAAGAAGATTTTGATTGATGTCTCATCAAATTGGTCAGGCCAATTGACCCAATCACAATTTCGATCATGCTTATATCAAATGCAAGTATATTATACTCTAGCTAGATAGACATTGCTCATTGGGGGAGTACTGGTGTATTGGAGTCATAAGATTGTAATTAATGATTCCTGAGTTCTTGTAATTCCTACACATCGACGAAAGTGAAACCAGTAGAACTCATATCTAACCTAATATATTGTTGATTTCATCAACGTTTTCATTCTCCTTCAGACTTATATATCAAGAATTTTGATTAAATTGTATTAATCAAATTGATTCATAAAAACACAACATCGTATGATGAGAGTCCAGATCTAGAGATATGAAAAAAAGAAAAAAAAAGAATCATTAATTCTATTTAACCAAGGGTATTGTGGGAAAATAAGAGAGGTTTTATAGTATATAAAAATAATTTGAAGTTACATTAAGTGAAAGGTACAAATGACAATTTTAAAAATATGAATAGAATCTCCCTTATTTCGGTTGAGTCGGTTCCATAAATATTTAAAAAAAAAATTGTGCTGATAGTATAAAAGCTTGCACCACCATCTCAGTTTAAAATTAAATTCGCAGAAACACAACTCAAATTCCGTGATCATGTTGCCGAGCTCGAGCACAGCACGCGCCGGTGCCGGAGCCTCGCCGGTTGATCCCTTCAGGTCAGTAGCTCCAGGCGAGCCTTCCTCTTCATCTTCCATCTCCAACATCACGCAGGCATTTCCATTCTCTTCTGGAAACCCTAGAATTGAAGAGACCCGCGGCATCATTCTCCTCTACCGCCACGATGGCGACGACGCCGTCTCCATTGCTCCGATTAACCTTCCTGTAAGCTCAATTCCCTTCGTCTAATTCGGAAAAGGCTCAATTGACTATTTTGCTTGTAGTTTAAATTTGCAGTACAATTGAGTAATTGATGAGATAGTTGAAGTCTGAATTGATCTAATCATTGTTGATAATTGTGATTATGTCTGCCTGTAAATATAGCTAGGCTGTTGTTTATTGTTATATATATATATATATATATTTTTATGATTACTTGCTGTGATAAACACACAATTTAGTAGGATGTGGATTGAATTAGAGGCTGGCTTCGTGCATTGTGTAGGTTGAAAGGAAGCCACTTGTTTGTGTGCTTGGAGTGCCGAATCACATGACGTATGCCGACTTCTGTAGATTCTGTGGGTCTTTCATTCAGCATATATTGGAGATGCGGATTGTGAGGTGGGGCCTTTGAAACTGTTGTTAGTTTTGGTCATATGTTGTGTTGTTGAATTTCGTTTCAATTTGATTTTGTTTTTGTGTCTTTGTCGTAGGACTGATGGAATGGAGGATCGTTATAGCGTTTTGATTAGGTTCGATAGTCAGGATTCCACAGATCATTTTTACAAGCACTTCAATGGCACTCGGTTCTCATCACTAGAGGTCTTGCTCAATTACTTTGCCAACATAATACATAGTGTACTGACTTATGAGATTGTTGAACATATTTCTATTGTCATCATCCAATTTGAATGTCTTGTCGTCATTTGATATAGGTGGAGGTCTGTCGCATACTTTTCACGGTAGATGTTCAATACACTGGTTCAATAGAACATGCACAGGCATCCCCTTGTAGCTCAACTGAGCAGCCAGCATGTCCAGTCTGTCTTGGTATGCACCTGAGAACACTAAGAATCTATATATCCAGTTTGTTATTTTTCTTTTCATTTCTACTGTTTGGAGGTTTTTTACTTAACCTTGTGTTACAGAGAGACTAGACCAAGAAATGGGTGGAATCCTCACAACTATCTGCAATCATTCTTTCCATTGCTCTTGCATTTCAAAATGGACCGATACGTCATGTCCTGTAAGTACTTCTGGAAGTGTCTTCCACTTATCTATGGGGCTATGTATATGTGTGTAGGGGCATATGTTTTCATACAAAATAAATTGAGCAATTCTTTTCCTTTCCTTCCTAGCTTATTGCGATATGCTTGTTTGTACTAGGCCTATCATAGTGAAATTATAGTACCTTACGAAGTCAACTTTCAATTTGTTCTTGGTTATGGATGATAATTGACAAATGCTATTATTCTCATTACTTTAAAATCAAAGTTCTTGCCACTTCATTTTTGTTACATGATGAATCCCTTAGTTTGACAAGGAACTATAGGAGGGATCTTGTCCTGTAAAGTTGCAGGTAATGTTTGCAACTACTTTTCTCAGTCCATGATATAAGTCTTGTGCTTTCACATAGATATAGAATATATTCAACGCTTCAACACTTTGTGAAATATGTCTGATAAATGTAGAATATTGTCACGATTTTTGTCCCATTTGATTGGATTGGCGAGGTTTTGCACCCCCACCCACCATGCTCTATGCTTGCACTCCTTTCTCAATTTTCAATGATTTTGTTTTTGTATTACACTATTTTTATGGATAGAGAAGAACCATAAAAATAAAAATTCTGAATCATGAAATGATGGAGGGCTGCTATTGTAGATAATTCTGGAAATCTCCATGGAAATATTGTGGATTGCTGCTTTTGTTGAAAATATTGTGACACTTTTGTTTGCTGGACTTCTAATAAATAAAACTACGTCCCATGGAAATGGGCAAAAGATATTCAAGGTTGTGATTATATCAGATGTCCCTCATGGATATTTGGAACAGATCAGTAGGTTAGTTTAATTAGTTCTTTGAAATTGACTCTAATTGTTGATAGTTTAGTATCAATCTTCAGGAGAAGTATCTGGCAAACATATACAAGCTTTGTATGTCCATTATGTTGATCTTATATAAAATGTTCTCTGTCTCCTTTGAAGAATATATAATGTACACTTTTCCTCCATTACATCAATAGTAGGTATGTGTGAAATGCTAATGCTGAAGTGTTTATTTACCTACACTGGCAGTTAGGACAAAAATTTAATAAGCCCGACCGTATAGTATTTCATGTCTTATTAATTGCTTTTCTCTTCATCAAGTATGCTGAATATTAATACTCCTGCTCATAGTAATTGGTGCAGATGTACTAAATGATAGAATAAATTTTAATTTAATTATTAAAGTTGTGGGTGCTCGAGGTGGAGTTCCTACATTACCAGTTCATATTGTTTCACACCATTGTTAAGCTGCAGTCTGTAGCCTGGCTGCAGTTTTTCAAATCTTTTATTACTAAAGTGTTGTTGCTTGCTCCTGCTACCTTCAGCTCGGTGAAGTTTATAAAATTGTCAATTAACTTTTAATGAGTAGTAACCTTACTACCATATTTTGTGTTATGTTAGGTATGTCGATACTGTCAGCAGCAGCCTGAAAAGTCCAATTGTTTCATTTGTCAAACTTCAGAGAATCTCTGGATGTGTATTATCTGTGGCTTTGTTGGTTGTGGGAGGTAAGAAGTTTTCATGAAAAGTTTGTGTTTCTATTATCATCATGCAAAAACGTATCCATCTTTCTTCTCTCTTCTCACTCTCATCTAGTGTATCTATCTTTACCTCTCTGTTCTTTACGCCTGACAATTTTATTACAGGTATAAAGAAGGGCATGCAATAAGTCACTGGAAAGAAACACAACATTGTTATTCTCTTGAGGTGGAAACACAACGTGTGTGGGATTATGCTGGAGACAATTATGTCCACCGCCTAATTCAATCAAAAACTGATGGAAAATTGGTTGAATTGAATTCACACTGTCGGCATGCGAATGATTGCAAAGGAAGTTGCGAGTGTGTAGATTCTGGTTTCAGTGAGGCTCTTTTGAACAGCAGAGTAGAAGCTGTAATGTATTTGATTCTTCATATTAATTAATACCTACATTATCATTGTGTTTTATACGGTCTACATTTCTCACATCATTTTATCTCATTATATGCAGATTGTTGATGAGTACAACGAATTGCTTGCGACTCAACTTGAGAACCAAAAAATGGTAATCACTTACGGGTTTCCTTTTTAAACTTAACTTGTAAAATGTTGTGGTTTAATTTTAAACTTTTTAAATACTATATTGATATTTCATGTCCTGATTTCAGTATTTTGAGTCGTTACTTCAAGAAGTTCAAGAGGGAACTGAGATAGAAATTTCTAAAGCTGCAGCAAAGGCGGTGCCAGTAAAGAAAATGCAGGACAAGCTGGATAGATGTGTAAAAGAGAAGAAATTTCTGGATGATGTAAGTATTAAGTTGTTAACTCTTGTGCTTCCCATTAATTATTAATCTTGCATGTATCACATACACATATCCAGCTTCCACTTGCACCAAAAAAGAGCCATACTGTAACTTTTTTTGGTGTTTCTCCATGTAGCTTAATGATAATCTCTTGAAAAATCGAGACGTTTGGAAAGCGAAGATATTTGAAGTTGAAGAGAGGTATTTGTTTCTCCTTCTTAATATTTCTTTTTACATGGTCCCAAATTTTCAGTCTGCTACATGTATAGGAAACCAATTTGGCTTTGATATCTCTTCATGCTGTTATAATTGGTCTTTTATTATCAGTGAAAAATTCTGACACTAAATGTTATTTTCTTATTGGACGTAATGCTTGTATTTCCAGGGATAAAAAGGCTTCAAAATTGAAGGAAGATAAAATAAGCAACTTAGAAGAGCAGGTATTTTAATGATTTTGTTCACAAGGAAAAGTTCTTATATTGAAACGAGACAAGTCTCTGAGGTCGAGCTTTGGCTGGTTGGCATCATACAGGCATGAAGCTAAGTCTATGCTAACATGTTTGAAAATTTCTCCTTTTTGCAGCTTAGAAATCTGATGTTGTACCTTGAGACTAAGTCTTCAAATGAAACAGAGGATGGCACTGTACCGCCACTATCGATCAACTCTTCTAAGCCATAAACTATCAAAATGAAACAAAGGATGATGACTATCCATATGCAGATGGAAGAAGATTAAGTTTGAAGGTTGGAAGGTTGCTTTTGTACAAGTTTGATGGTAAGGGCGACTGATGTGACTTGCTTATATGGTACAGACAGTAGCATATCAAAAATATGGGGATGGATGATACAGACAAGAATACTGAAATATGGCTAATGCATGGTTAGTTAGATATTAGTGTATATCGGTAAATTAAACCTTATTCAGTTGGTGAATCTTATGCCCTTGCTTTTGTTTTTGTTTTGGTTTGTTGCACGGAATAGAGGCTTGGAAATGGATAAGTATCATTGCCAGGTAGAGATAATGAGGTAATATGTAAAAAACCCAGATGGTTCGTCCCTCCTGCTTAGATATTCACTAAAAAGCTTCATGCCTGTGGAAATCAAGATTTCTTGTTACATTATGTAATTACTACTTGTGAGTCATGCTTAACCCAAATTCCATTATTTTTCTTAAGTAGAAGATCAGGAGGTCATACTTTATTGAACAGCAAAATAAATTAAGGTTCGAGGCAATCAGCCTCTGGTCATTAGCAGACGCATAGGCAGCCACCAAATGAGCAACTGTATTTGGTTCTCTTTCGTTATGAAGAAACCCGGCAGCTTGGAACGAATCAAATTCTCCATTTACGTCATCATAGAGATGTAAGTTTCATTAAGCAATCAGTTTCAGTGATAACTGGTCTGGTTGAGAAGGATAAAACACACCGGATTGATTCATGACAAGCCATCAATTCTGCATGCTGAGCGGAGATGAACTAAAACCTTCCAATTGCTCCCAAGAATCACGCAACATCTCCCCTATCAGTGTGACCATTCCAAGCACCACCAAAACTGATAATATTCAACCTAGAGTTGTGATCTTATTCTCCTAAATAAAGAAGAGAAGTTGAGCAAAGAGTATTTCAGAACAAAGTGAGGGCATCAAGTTGATCAGAATCAGAACCAAGTACACAAGCTGGAACTGCCCTCAGCCCTTCCCTAGTAATAGAACAGTTCCGACCTATGTGAAGAATAGTTTCATCTTCCACATTAAACAAAACACAAACTCGAGAATCAAGCTCGACTAGTCTATATGCTAACATTACAAGACAAAAGCTCCCAATACAACAATTATTAGCATATGCGGATCCCATAGGTAAATGAAATGAGTCATGAAAGCAAGAGCACTTAAGTGACCCTATGACAAGGTAAATTAATAAAATGGGTAGCGATTGATGTTACTATACTTCCTCAGTCCCCAGATAGTACACATACTATTACGCAGTTGAACGAATTTAAATACCAAGGTGTTCTCCATAGGTAACCTTGCCAACAAAGTTAAAATCGATTCCAACTTCGTGTCCTCTCTCTATACGGAAATTTCTATGGCGTAATGTATAGGAAATTGTGATCTAACATCAAGTGCTATTGTCTATATTTATTTGTACAGTGTATATGGAAATTGTGATTCAAATACTAGCTAGGTTGTTGTTTAGTGTTAAAGTCATCACCCTCTATTTGACGAGGCCTTGCACTATTATTTTCTTTGAATTTCTTTAATCCTTCATCGCTCTCTAAAAAAACAAAAAACTCGAAACAAAAATTGACATAGTTTGTTAAAGAATTAGACTCGTAACAAACATTATTTGGAAATAAAATCCTTCGAAGGTTTGTTGCTGAACCTTGAATTTTATAATGAGAACACATGCTTGCATAATTCTCCAGGAATACTGTGAATTTGTGACGGGAGATGTAGAGTTCTTCAGGTAATATGAAAAAACAAGTGACTTGCGATGGTCTACACTCTAGAACCACTTCAATGCTTTTTTTTTTCATTTCCAGAAAGACCTAATTCAAGATTTGTAATCGTAATTACTGCCCAAAATCAAGAAATTCTCAAGTAACAAAGCTGCACAACAATATATCCAAAAAAAAGAAGCTGCACAACAATCCAAGATGAAGATGATGGCATTGGTACTTGGTTAGCCCTTCGAAATTTACGTGTAAGCCATGCCAAAGCAACCTTGGCCAAACACCCACACGTCTCCTTCCCCAAAACACACCAGCATTCCTTTTCCCCTTTCATTCCCAATTCCTCACATTACAAGCAAAATTACAAACACCATTTTCATACGCCTACTAGGCTAATCCTCCTCCTACCTGTCTACTGCTACCAACTTTCCCCCCTAAATTCTCTTTTCACTTTTTAACCCCAAAAATTACGCTGTCATGTCATTGTTGTAGGTTTCCCAAAACAAGCAAAATGCGCAGGCATTAGGTCTCCTTCTAGGTTTGGCCACGTACACAAAAGCTGCTTCACTAGTCCTTCATCAATATCCCGTCGACGATGACACATTATTGCCGTTATTATTTTCCGCCTGCCGACGACCAGTAATCCGCACCGTTGTTGTTCGCCACGTGTGTCGTGTAATCCGTCGGCACCAAACACAGTCCCCTGCTTCTCAGGTCATGACTGCCCTTCTTCTCCGCCCCATCTCTTCCCTCCTGAAAATCACAGGCCCAAATTTAACCGTGGTAAAAACAAAAAAGTGAAAGTACCTGTTTAGTGATCTCAGTCATAATAATTTGACTGGTGACTGTTGACTAAGGACGAGACTTAAGTGCGGTCGCGTCAGGGTGGGACCCTTCCCGGAGACTGAGTCCAATGGGTCATGAATATGACGTGGCATAGAGTAAAGGGTCAGGTCGGGTCAGGTCACCAACAAGAGTTATCAATGAGGGTGGGAAGAAGGAAGAGGAAACAAAATTGATCTGACAAGAGAAAGGTGAGTTGGAATTTGGCTGGGTTTGGGGTTTGGAGGGACTTACAGGTGACAATGAAGGCAAGCGTTGCAGGTATGGCGAGCACAGAACTTGAACTTGGTCGTGTAAGAACCTTATGTATCCCATGGCTTCATGTAGCACTGAGGCTGTGTCCGTCTGCACAGTACACATCAAATTTCCAGAACCACATAATCATGTTATTGGCCAACTTTGATAGTGTTTGAAACGTTGAAATCAGATAGATTAATTCTGGGTAGCTTTCAAGAAATGAAAATAGTTATAGTTTTGATGAGAAAGATTGTACCTTTCCAAAGGGTGACACGAGTTGTTGCAGAGCTGAGATTCTTTCTCCAAGCTTCTCTCTCTTTTGAAATCAACCACAAATGAATTGAAGCAACACTAAAAGGAAAACATATACAAGGTAAACAATTGCGGTCGGAATTTCAAACCTTTGCGGCAGCGGGTTTGTCGGTTCTCCGCTTCTTAGAGCTTCTCTGGCCGGCCTGAGTGTTCTCCTCCTTTGCACATTGGACCTGTTCTTGCGCCACCCCGTTTCGCTTCTTCTGCTAAAAACAAACCCAAAATGAACACAAAAACAACAACCACATATTAATGACTAGAAACTAAAACCACTGCAAATTCGCAAAAAAAAAAAAAACTTACGTTACTATTAGACTTGGAGGACGACAAGGCCGCCTTGGCGGTGGTGGTGGAAGAAACAGAGGAGGACTCGCTGCATGTGAGCCCTGAATTCTGCGCTGGCCGGGAAACTGAAATCTCCGGGAACCCAAATTCCCCAAGGTGGAGATTATTGCTGTCGTCGTTCTCATGAAAGTCGCCGAAACAGAGCATTTTGGGGGATTTAAGGTCGGCAGCCGAATAAAGAGAAGAACAGGTGTTGGTGTTGGTGTTGGTGTAGTTGAAGATTTGGTTTTGATGATGATGATCGTTAACACGGAGACCCACCACATCATTCTCGACTTCGAAGAGTAGCTGAGAGAAGCTCGTCCCTTCTGTGACCCCAAGCTGGTCCACCTCAGAGCCTTCCTTGTCAGCCATTAAAGGGAAGAGAGAACTAAACAAAGGACCACCGTGAACGAAAACTAAAGGAGAAGAGAAGAGAAGGGTAGCTGTTGTTGTTCTGGGAGAAAACGACGGAAGCTTCTTTGTTGTTGGTGTTGAGATGAGAGAGAAAAGGAAAGGGGGAGTAGTCCTGGCTCTGTTTTTTTGCTTCTGTTTCTGGGTATGAGTGTGTAAGAGAGAGAGAGAGAGAGAGAGAGAGAGAGAGAGAGAGAGTGAAGTGAGTGTGACGGTGGCAGAGGGGCAGCGATGGGATTTGGTTGTTCTGAGGGTTTGGGATTCTCGGCGACTAATGGTCAAACCCACCTGGCCCGAGAAAACCGTGGTGTCGTCGACCAAGGCTGTGTTGGCTCAATAGATTTGGAGCTTCATTCTTTGCTGCGTAAACGTAGAGCTCTATCGTAATTTTATACCGAGTTTCCTTCTCTAGAGTTTAGACCATGACAAAAGAGATTATCAAAGGGTTTTGGGGTCCCTATGCTTTGTTCTCGACAAATATTTAGTTTTTGATTTATGTGATGAGATTATATTATTTTAGCTACCGACTCGGTGCGATTTCATTAGTATTTAGAGATTGATCAGTCGCGATATTAAAACAAACCAATCTTGTCATCAAATGGAGATTATTGATGTGCCAACTGACCTAAAACACATGAATGATAATGAAATGTTCAAATTCTCAAATTCAACACAGTATTTGTTTATGTGTTACATTCATGTTACGTACTTCAAAAATGTAGCCAACAATGACGACCATGTCAACGACCATGATAATGGCGATGAAAATATTGAACATGATGATAATGATGGCACTGATCAAGATCAGAGCGGTGATGAATCCAAGAATAACGATCATGTCATCGAGACATCGACTATGTTAGGATGTGATGAGAATTTAATTAGGAAAATAAATCCTAGTTATATTTGGTTACTCTTCTTAATTGGACATGCATGGTTTATGTCAAAGTTTATTTCTTTCACGAATATGTTATTTTCTAATATGAAAATGTTTTGGTTTTCCTATGACCAATTGGATTGTAATTGGTGTGCCTATATATAGGAGACATAGGTAGTTAACCAAGGTGTGGCTGTCATGACTTAGTTCGTGGATGTGGTCATCAGAGCGTGGCCATCACGGTAAGATGGATGTAGTCATCGACAAGGAAGTGTATATCTCTTGTGTAAGAGAGCAGAGATGTCAAGGGTGAGGATATCTCTTGAGTGAGGATGTGTTCTTGGGAAATTCTATGAGTGTGGTTGTACATAAGTTATGGATTTTGGGTTATGAGATTTAGCTCAAATGTAGCTTGTACTATTATATTTCTCATAGTGAAGAACATGGTGTCTCTTAGAGGATATGGGCATAGGTTTATACCGAACCTCGTTAATCTCGGTGTTCTCTTATTGCTTGTCTTATGGTTTGTTTACTTTTCTATCATTATACTCTGTGAGTCATGTTGGGAGGGATCCTAATTCCCTAACAGACTATGATTTGATTTTTTTTCCAACCAGATTTTTTTCCATGCCTTGCAATTGGAAAATTATTTCAATTTGTATCGGATCAAAGTGGATTGTATAGAATGTATGCAGTAGCCCCTTTAATTCCAAGTTTTTATTGAGGTGCCACTTCATCCTGTTCCTTCTGTCGACATTCTAATTCCCATTGCCATAACTTCTAAACCAGATCATGTTTGCTAACACCTATACAAGCCAGATATAAAAGTGGCAGTGACAACTTTATATATGCAGTGAGATACATCTTTCTCTATAGTATACACAGAATGATAGGTATACTCAGAGCCTCTCTTCATCGATTTCAAAATGGTAACAATATGATTTCCAGTAGCTGCAAGTAGGTTAATTTCCACGCTGCTTAAGCTCTTACAGTATTTTCATAAGGTGGCTACTTGCATTATGTTGCAGGTTTAGATTTCTGACAAAGATAGTGTAATAAATAGTAAGCTGAAGTTACAAATAAACTAGAATACACAAGTGCATTGCAAAAATTCCAAGAGTGTATTTTATAATGCTGTAAAAATGGAGAAAGAACCCTGAGTTTTTTTTTTTAAACAGAAAACCTTGCATTGAAGCTGCAAAAGCAGCAACCAAGAACACAGCAGAACAAGGAACAGAAACAACACAAAGAACAAAACTACTAGCTAACTACTAACATCTAAACTAACAAAGGTCGAGCTGGCAAGCCATCAATTTTGAGAACCATCATTAATGACAGTGGAGGTTGATTGATCCAATCCCCCAAATCCATCCTCATTTTAGCTTTGCGAAGCAAGCCAATCCACCGCAACGTTACACTTATTTTTTACCAAACTCCAACTCCACAAAGAGGATTGCAAAGCATAATCGTTCGAATGTATCTCAAGAGTGGATAAATAGACCAAATGCTCGTTTCAGGTAATTGTTCTGAATCCAGTTTCACACAAACTGAAAGAAACTGCAGATTTTCCGCCAAAAGTAACCCTTCAAGGAGAGGTAGCCAAACAAGATTTTACACCCCTATTGAGAATCAAATCATTACGGGGGAGAAACAGAAAAACAACACCAGCTCTATTTGTTATGGAACCCCAAGCTCCATCACAATTAAGCTTATTTGACGGAGCCAAAGAGAATTCTACCTGTGATTTTAACTACAGGAGCTCGACCAGCACAACATAACTGAGAAGAAGCTAGTCCACAAAACTCAGAGACAACTCCTTTAATTTGTGATCCCCCCCCCCCCCCCCCCCCCCCCAATGGACTAGGCAATCTATGCTCATAAACAACACCACATCTCTCTTTCCAAAAAAAACCCACATATCCATTTAAAACATAAATTAATATACAAGAGTACACCTACTTTTGATCAGTCCCAGTATAATTATAAAGCATAAATTACACAGATAACTCACAGATATGTAAAACCTCATACAAGTGCGAATTATGGATTGAAGCAGTGCTAGTGTATTGGACATGTAACTGTCTTCGATTTACCACAATATTCATAAGTCATAGAAGCCAAGAAAAAATCCTTTACATTTCAAATGTACTTGACATCAGAGAAGCCAAATGCAGTAAAGGAAATAACAGTCTATTGGGAAAAGGCAAAAGCAGATATGCATAAGTCATAACCCAAAGATGAGAATTAGAGAGATGGAAAGGGAAGCAAGGGAAAAGGAAGGGTTACCTCAGATTGCTCACTGCTCCTAGACTCTTGAAATATCCTTCTCTCATTTAGGCAAAATTATTATTAGTATGCTTTTTGCTGGCATAAGAAGATTAAAAGTGAAAGTAGCAAGAACAGGCCTGAAAGAACATAGTATGCATGCATAAGTTCACACACAATGATGGCATGCATGAGCATCAGCGTTTGACTAGAAAGTGCAGAAAGAATCAATCAGTATAAGAAACAACATCAAGAGAAGAGTGGAACAACTATTTTGAACATTTTGAACACATTCTCACTGTTAATTCAAACAGCGATGTAGCATTTTCTAGTAATCTACTAACTTCTTCACAAGAAATTATTACCTCATCTGGAGAACAATCACAGACTTGTGTGTTAAATTATCAAAGAAAAAAAATTCACAGAAATTCACGAACTAAAAAGAACCTTAAATTCTAGCAGTAGCAGATCTTCTTCAACTATCAGTCACAGACTCGCAGATACTATAAGTACAAACAGTCATCAAAGTTTTACGAATTTCAAGATACCACTTGGATAACTCTAATGAAAGTTTGTGAAATGCTGCTACAAAGTTGTGGTCACCAGTACAAACAACGGACCCAACAATTGTTTTACATCATTCAATTTACTGAATCTTACGGAAGCAATTAGTAGACCTAATCTATTGTACACACAAGTGGCGCTTTAGACAAAGATAATGCCAACAAGTCTCATCAAGATACCATCTCAATGAGCTCAAGTACAAAGCGATCATGGAAAGCTAACGGGATACTACTTGTCTGTCCAGCTCACAGGAAATTTAATATATAAACTGTGTTAATATATATATATATATATAGATATATATATATAAACTGTGTTAATTTCATTCCGGGAAGTTATGAAGGTGAATGATACCCTGCAAGAACTTAGCGTCTTATCATTCAAAATAGTTTGATCTAATGCATTGAGAAAGAGATTCAAAGGGTATAAGGTATAAATAGTACAGCCCAAAAAGGTTAAGTGCACCAATGTCAATCAAGATCTTAACTGAAAAAGAAATTCAGAGAACTAGCAAATATGAAGCACACAGAACAAGAACCAAATCTTCTTGGTAAGTAGGTATTTTCCAACTACATTCGCATTAGTACTTCAAACCTTACAGCACTATAGCATTGCAAGTATACCAAGTCTTTCAGAAAACATGATCAAATCTAGATGAAGTATGAGTTTTAATGTTTATAAAATCATGATGAGCTTAAGATGAATATCCTAATGAAAAGCAAAGCCATACTTGTTTTCTGCCCAGCTGCTGGTCTAAAAATGTGCTTCGCCAAAAAAGCAGAATCTATCTTTGAGAAATTCTGTGTTATGTCTATTGAACGCATTCTTGAAAACTAACATAAAGAACTACTGCCAGTTATGCCTTATTGGGCTCCTAATGCTAATCTAAAGATGGACACCAACACCCTCCTAGAAACTAATGTCGAAATCAGCTAATCAGGGTTTAGGGTACAAGTATAACCCACTACCCTAAAAAAAACCACATGATATAAAAACCAAAACCAAACCACATTAGGTACCCTCCGATTCCAAATGTCCAAAAGAACAAAGTGCAGAACGAACCAAATATGTTCTCTTTATTACTTCAAAATCCTTACACAGCATTGTAGCATTGTCTAGTATTCCACTAATTCATTTTGACTACAAATGAGAAGAAGAAGAAGAACAACACCTCAACTAACTGCTGCAGATCTTCTTCAACTTATCTGCCGCAGATTCATCCACAGAGTACTGCAAAATCAAACCAAATCGAATCAGATAATTGAAAACTGAATTGGGTTTTTGAAAACGAGATGAGAAATGGGAAGCAAAGGGACCTTGTTGAGGACCCAGAGGGAGTGAATGTAGGCACGATTGTAGAGGTCGTGGAGAGCTTGGTCATCGCTAACTTCGACCTCTCTGTAGTTGACGAAATTCTCGCGGAGGTACTTGGCGTAGTAAGGCCTCGAGTCCTTGGGCAGCCGCCGAACTAATCTCAGAGCCTCCCCGTAGATTCTCAGAGCTTTCAACATTTGTTTACTTGCCTCTTATTTTGTTGCAGCTGTTTGACTTGTCTCTTATTTATATACATGCTTCTAGGAAATGTGGTACCGTATCGATATAAACCGGATAGTAAACCGTACCGGCGGTATCGCTTTATGTAGACTGTATTAGAATCGTGAAAATATCAAATCGCTTATAAATAGATTGAGTCATGATTATATATTTTTTAAACCGGATAAAAACCGAACCAACAAAGTTTATTATTTAATTTTTATTATTTATTTAACAATAATATGTTGATATAGTAATACACTAATATCCTTAATAGTAACAAAATCTTATCTCTAAGGCTCTAAACCCTAAAATTGCTAAGATCTATTCTAAATTGACTAAATTCTATCTTTTCTACCACTTTGTTTATTATTTATCTCTTTGCTTTTTATATTCTAGTATATTTCAAGACTTAAGAGACATAATTATATAATATTATTCAAAAATTTGTGCCTTCAAAATTTGGTTGGTATTTTAGTTTATAATATTATTCGGAGACTTAATGATTTTATTTATTTCAATTTAATATGTAAAAACAAGTAGTTTATCCGAAATCGCATCAGAAATGTGGTTTATCCCGATAAACAGTTTGACTCAACCCGATATTGAATATGGTTTGCAAAACCGCCAAACCATTTAAAATTGATTGGATATGGTTTTACCTCCAACCCGCACCGTGCACACCCTTATATGCTTCCGTTTATATATAACAATACTATTAAAAACTCAAACAAACATTGTTAACCAAAACACTTGTGAAATTACATTAACACATATTCAGCATATATTATTTAAAATAAAATTATATAATTCAGGGACAAGATGGTAAAAACTAAAATTAGAATCAAAAAATAAATTTAAAAAACTCGTCTGCAAATAACTTCCCCTATAACTACATACTTCATTTGCCAACACACGTAGTGGGTGGTGGTTGTTAGTCTATACTATAATAAGACACATCTGAATGCACATGTGTGATGATTTTTTTTTCAGAATAAATAGAGATTTAACAATAATAGTAGGAGATGTAACTACCCACTAACACATAGAAGTTATCTGTAAAAGAATTTTTTGTTTTTAATTTATTTTACCTTTGTATCTTTTGAATATTAAGCATAATTTAAAATTAATATATAATGTAAAGCTCTATACATATTTTCACATGCGTTTTGGTTGATAAAGTGTGTTTTAGTTATAATAATTTTTTTTTGAAAGAAAAGTGAAGGAACATAGCTAGAGAGACTATACCTTACCCATTATTTCTATTAATAAGAGTACTTGGCAACGAGGGAGACGCAACACCAATACCTTGTGCCACTTTTTCAGCATTATACTTATCCTCAAAGATGATATCCTAAAGAAAACCAGGCATCTCGGTTAAGCTAAACGCTACAACTCAAAGTGTATTGGTTATAATAATATAGATATAATTGGTTTTGTCGGGTTATCGGGTTTTATTGCTTGGCATTAGGAATAAAATGCATATATGAGTTTTAACGAAAGCATGATGCACCATGATCAGAGACCATGATTGTTGACTAACATGCGTACACACGTTAATTCGCTTAATTAAAGATTTACTTGGTGTAACAAAAGTACCTAGCAAGTACTTGGCAACTAGTAGGGAGCTTGTCAAAAATGTAACAACTATAGCCTTGCACTACAAAGTAGTTTTAAAAGATGAAATATTTTCTATAGGGTCTATATGCATTATGTTTTGCTTAACTCCACACTAGGGGCGGATCCTCTTCATAACAAGGGGCATCCCCAACCGATCACAAAAAAAAAATAGTAATATACATATATTTTTTTTAAGTTGAAGCATCCTCTACACTCACCGACACTCAGCATTTTCACATGCGCACATAATAGTAATTAATTAAATTCACTTTTTTTCGACCTCAAAGACTAATGTCTTAATTTCTAAACTAAATCCCTACCTTAGCTTCACTCTCCACCACAATACTACCGTCTTCCATTAACTACTCAAGTTGGTTTCGCGGCATTATTCGGTCAGCTCCTTAGATCGAATTGGGGATTTATAGTTTTTGTTTTTGTTTGGCAATCTCAAGTGAAGGAGGTGATGAAATTGGAATTAGGATTTAGTTTTACTTCATTTAATTATATTGGTTCTTCTGATTTTGAGTTTGGATTGAGTTGAATTCTAATTGCTATTTTTTGGAATAGTCAATGAAGAGAACAAAGAAGAAGCAGGTTTTTGTCCATCTATTTCATCGGTTCAAGTTGCTTTATTCATTCAATTAACATAATTAAGTATTTCTTGATGTATGAATTGATTGAATAGAATTATAGATTCCCGAGTTGTTTTGTGACTTTTGTGTTCTACTATTTTATCGAATTATTTGGTTATATTATCAATTTTGGTAGCTAGCAGTAATGTCACATTGTTAGTAGTTGTCTAATATAAGTGTTGTTTTTCAATGATTATAGGTTATTAAACTAAGATCATGTAATATCAAAACTTCAGCCAAAATGAAGCATTCGAAAAAAATTACTTCATGGTTTTTAAGCACCGTCCAAATTCTCACTATTTACTTCTTCTTCGATTTAGAAATTAAAACTTCAAGCATCCCCGATGTGACTATCTAGAATCCGTCACTGCTCCACACAAAAGGTGCAATTCGATTTGGTGTGGGCACGAAAAATTTCTTTAGGGTTGTTCTCTGAAATATGAATTTTCGTCGTCCTTTTTTTAATAAATGATGGGCACAGATGGAGTTATCATGCATATTTTAACTAGTAATCGAACTAAAATGCATATGTTTACTAGGACCATACCCTCGTATCTGAAATGCAGGTGACAGTATATATAATTTCTTCAAAATGAAGCTATATGATTATGATTCTCTCTTTTGATATTTTCTTTACAGTATAGAATTTGGATTAAATCTTTGTATTCTCATCCGAGTCTTCAGAAACTGACATGCTCAGATCAAATCATTTGGTTATATAGTAGATATGGTCAATAGGTAAATGAAGGAAGTTGGTCGAAGTTTTTATAGAAGGCCATTTGTAATTAATATCTCTCACACACACACATATATATATATATATATATATATATATATATATATATATATTGTGGTTGTGCGAACATCATAACTCGATCATTTGGTTAGGCCTTCTCACTGTTCTAACACTTGATCTGGAATAGTGTTTGGTGCTTAAAGCAAGGTCAAAGGGAGAATTGGTAATGGTTGTGCTGTTAAATTTTGGACTGATAGATGGTCCCCTTGTGGTATTCTAGAATTTTTCTCTCTTAATCACTCAGTTATTAATTACAGTGCCACTATGAATGATTTATGGGCTAATGGTATGTGGAACTTCCTGTTGCTTGCTATTCATTTACTTGAGCATATAGTTGATATTATAATTACTATTCCTATTTCTAGTAGTGATTCTCTTGATAAAATCATTTGGAGAGGAACTGCTTCTGGGATTTTTTCTGTGAAATCTGCTTACCAAGTCATGTGTGAGGATATAAACTTTCAAAAGTATCACTGGTTGAAGATTTGGTCTCTAAATATTCCTCCTAAGCTTAAGATTTTCTTGTGGACCTTTGTTTCAAGCAAGATTCAAGAGGAAGCTCACAAGTAATTTTTCTTGTATTCATTGCAATGATATTCCTGAAACTATGATTCATTTATTCCGTGATTGTCCTAAAGCTAAACTGGTTTGGAAGTCTTTCAATATCCGCACCAACATGTTAGCTACTTTTTCTTTGAATTGGGAAGATTGGTTATGTGCTAACTTGATGCAGAATGATTGTCATATCAATAACTTGAACTAGAATGTTTTCTTTGTATTTTGCTGCTGGTATATTTGGAAATGGAGATGCAAGAATATTTTTGAAGAAAATTATCAGTACCCTATTAACCATGTAGATTTTATTCTCAGCTATGCTTCTGAATGGTCTAAAACAATGGCTAAATCTAATGTTCAAATAGTAAGACATGTGGAATTATTATCTTGGATTAAACCTGCTTGTGGATTTGTGAAACTGAATGTGAATGGCTCAAAGAATAGAAATGGAGAAATTGGTGCTGGAGGTGTGTTGAGGGATAACAGTGGTGCTTGGATGGGTGGATTTATGATTAATATCAGAACTGGTGAAGTATTGCAGGCTGAGGTATGAGGTTTCTTTTATGACCTACAATTAGACTTGAGTCAGTAAATTGCTAAAGTTGAAGTGGAATCTGATTCAGCCATTATGATAAATTTGTTAAAAGATTTTGATGTTGACCTGCACCCATTGGGCACACTTGTGCTGAATTGTAGAGCTATGATGCAACACTTTGAATCTATTCACATTAGACATATCAATCGTGAAAGGAATACAGTAGCAGACCTATTGGCCAAGAACAACAACCTTAATGCTAAAAGAATTTATTTTTTACATGAGCCACCAATCTTGGTTATAGAAGCTTTGCTTGATGACATTGTGGGAATTCAAAGGAGTAGAAGTTTTAGAACCAGCAATGCTAGTTAAGTTCTTCTAGTTTTCTTTATTTTGGGCTTCTAGCCTCATCTGTACCAAAAAAAAGAATTTTCACCATCTCTTCCAAAGTATGCTCTATATATAATGTTAATATTAGCAATAATTTCATCTGTTTACATTATCCATTTTGTACACTGATTATGATTTGGCAGTGATCTGCAAGGGTACATTTGCAAAGTACGACTATGGCATCCTAAAAAGTTTGGTTGAAACCCCCTGTATTTAATCTTAGGCTCATACCCAAGTCATTGCCACTACTGATGGCCTATGGAGGCAATGATGCTCTAGCAGATGTGGCAGATTTCCAGCACACCCTCAAGGAATTACTGTCTACTCCACAGTTGGTTTATCTTGAAAACTATGGTCACGTCGACTTCATTGTCTGCACAACAGCAAAGGAAGATTTTCATGATCAATTGATTAAGTTTCTTAGGTCATGGAGAAAATCTAGTAGTTCTCAAAGTGACTGCTTTTTGTTTATGAATGGACTGCAATCAAGTGTTTCATGTGCATATGTTATGAATGGAAAACTTTGGGGTTAGTAGTGATTCATTCATGGATGAATCAATTGAAATTTCAAAATTATCCTCATTATTTCATGAGAATTCAAAAGCTAATAAATACAATAATCTTATAACTTGTTTGAAATTTTTGTAAAAATTCTATTTATTCTTTCTCATTCATTCTCTTTCTGATTCTTTCTCACTCCGATTCCTTTTCATTCCCATTCAAGTTTTTAGTAAACGCCCTGTGTTCTTTACTCATACCCGAAAGAAGAGAATCATCTTGCCTTCACATTAGCCGTGAAATTTACAAAGAAGAAAAAAAAGCCAAAATATTTCTTAATTCCTGAAGAATAATTTTCACCATGTAACCTCTAAATCATGTGCTGACCAGTTAAACACTGACATTGGTCAT
Organism: Argentina anserina; assembly: GCF_933775445.1. Lineage (NCBI taxonomy): Eukaryota > Viridiplantae > Streptophyta > Magnoliopsida > Rosales > Rosaceae > Argentina > Argentina anserina. The sequence goes on along the minus strand of NC_065873.1, from coordinate 2,802,656 downwards.
TATGGTTCATTGGCACTGTTACATTTACATAGTTTTTTAAAGACAAAGACAAGATAAAGACCACACATCAGTGAACTGGAACTGAAATCGTTCTAATCATCATGGACATTGTGTTATTACATTGTTCATTCTAATACAGTTTTCATGAGAAAATTTTCGGTCGTCCCATATGACTATATCATCATTGACAGATGGTCATCCTCCCTAATAAGATATTGCTAAGTCCAAAGTTCAAAATATCAGTATCGGGAGATATATCGTTTTTTTTTGAAAAAGTGAGACATCGGATATTGGAAAAAAAATATCGTTTCTCTTCCGAAATTATTTATTTATTTATAATTAAATTACATACAAACAAATATAATTATTAATTTTATCTAGTACCCAAAAGAAGCTCTAGGTATTTAAAAGATGCATGTTGGTCAACAAAACTACAATACTCTGCCTAAGACATACAAGTCATATAGTACAAATTGTAATGATTAACATGATAGTCATATATCTCTTTTGAGCTACCAACAATTTCTCCGAGAAAAAGATAATAAGGATGAACCCAACACGATAATTGATTATAAACGTCTCCAAACTGACCATAATTGTAAATAGGATGACTAGATTGACATGTGATTCATTTGACATCCCACTGTGCTATGTGACTAAACTGATAGAATCAAAACTTAAGGCAATTGAATTAATATCAGATGAAATACTTTGATCATCAATGACTCCTTTTGTCCTCTTTCTGCATATATTTTGTTGTTGCGCACCATGACCGCCTGCTCTAGATCCATGATTCTCATCTTGAGTAGCATGATCAAAATTACTTTCACAAGTAAATTGCTCAAATCCTCCATCTACATAAGATTGTCCATATTGAAACCTTGTATCTCCACCACCTTGTCGACTTTCACCACTACCATCACCATTACCACCACCACCATCATCATCATCACTATCTGAACTATCTGGAGTTGCTACACCGCTCCACACACTAGTATTATCAAAATCATTTCCCGGGTCTCTAACTTCAACAGATAATATCTTATTTACATCAATTCCAAAATTAGTTGCATTTTCTACGACATGTGGAGGAAGGTTGCCATTTTCATCATCGAGGTGTGCATGCATAATCCAATCATGAAGAGAATCAATGTCATTCTGAAGTGGTTCACTAGCAACATGAAGTAGATCGATATAGTTGTTTTCATTGATCACATTATCCTTTACTCGTTTATCATGTAGTCGTAACTTCATGTTGTAGTAGCAGTACGAGGTTTTCCAACTTCATGAGACTACTTTGTGACCATTTATTTTGGATTCCCTCAAGGTCAAGGAGAGCATTGGTCATTGATATGGCTTGACTTTTAAGAGTTAAGACTTGAACTTTTACTTCCCATCTCGATATCTTTTATGAAAAATTAAAAATTAGCCGATTGAATGACTACTCTTCTAGTCTTATTTTTATATCCCTCGAGGTGATTAATTAATCAAAAACTTCATATCAAGAAGAGTCTAAGACATCCTCAAGTTGAGTTAATTTTTTTAAGTAAAAACTTTCAAATATTTCTTTAAAATATCAAAGATATATCGGATATATCGTAAATATCGGGTAAATATCAGAGATATTTTATGTTATCGGAGAAATATCGCAAATACGGGAAAAAATAAGATATTTACCCCTAAGATATATCGTTTTAAAAAAATATCGTAAGATATATCGAAAATATCGGAGAGGTTTTGTACCTTGCCAAGTCTCTGTTAGAAAAAACAGTGATATATTGCATATATAATTTAATAAACTGAATTATAAATAATTATAAAGCAGAAATCAAACAACTCTAATAACAAAGAACACGAAAAGAAATTCGACCAAAATACCGAACGATTGGTGATGGAAGAACTAGTCGAGACGTGTGTGATACCACACTGTCCTTAAGACGTTTACGCCTCCTCTACCGGTGCATGGATGCTTGGCGCTTGTCTCCCAGGATATAACGACTAAAAAATTCTAGAAAATTGCACTACTAACTAGAATCTTCAACGAACTCGAAATGTACCTCTTTCTATCACCAGAGAACATCTAAGAACTACGGAGAGTGGGAGAGCAGATTGTGTTTTGAATAGATGATTTTACAAAGAAAGGATGGTGGCTATTTATACAGCAAGGATTTTCAATCAGCAATGAATAAGATGGCTGTTATAGAAATCAAAATATCATAGCATATATGAGTTACATATGTTATAAGCACTGATTTCAATCTGTTATAATTCTCCATAACACACAATAACACAGTTGTTACAAAAGAAGAATTTGAACAGTCAAGAGAATTTGAAATATCAAAACCGAATTTTCGGAAATGCAAAAAGAATATGTGTTCTGACCCTCAATTCGGTGTTGCATTCGTGTCCGCAGGTCGCACGGGCATACACGAGTTTCCCTTGTGACCTGAGATTTGCACCCCCCCTGGCGTGCGCGAGAGGGTATAAGGGGGCTTACACACTTTACAATCCATACACAATGGATTCTATATAAAGCCTTTTCAACACTTTTCTTTTCCAATGTGGGACAAACACATTTCTCTCATTCTAAGTAGCCATCTTTGAGTGACAATTTCTTATTCACCCACAAACCAAATTACACAAACAAACATATGATCTTGTAGCCCTCATTATGGAGAACTCAAATCTATGTTCATCTTTGATTAATTATAAGTTTAACTTACTTTAATTAATCAATTAAAATTTGGTTTTAAATGGTTTATTAACCATATTTTACAACAATTCCCCACATGAATGAAATTGGCCACCAAAGACTCGATAGAATTTGGTGATAGATTTCTACGGTTGAAACCTGAATAGGATAGGTAGGTTTGGCCCTTTGAACCTTTGCTTATGCAAGTATGCTTACTTTACTAACTAAATAGTAGACGCGATGTCTTTGAACTATTCGTCATTTGTGTAAATGATGACATACTTCACATAGGAGTCTCCCTGGTACACTTCAGTTCTCATTTTTGTGCCCATTTTGGCCATGGAACACACGCCTGGTTCTGCAAGTAGTTTGATAAGAGTTATGCCCTCATTAACTCCCTTAGAAGCGGCCACATTTCTCTCTTGCATAGGTGATCTCTTAATTAAGAGTAACCCGCATTACTCTGCTCGATTTTTCGACGCATAAGAATCATTAAAAGTTTTAACTTACCCTCATCCTTACAGGTATCACTGTTTTTCATCATAGGAATGGACTTGGGGAACTCCCCACAATGATCCGAACTAATCTCTACAATTTGGTTTTCCCTTTTGAACCTAGATCTTGGGATCTCCAGTCAGCTAGGTTGGGTATCCACTATAGTGATTTTTAATTTCCAATGGGCTTTAGTCCAATTCCCTTCGATGATTTTTCAACTAACTCTCTGTTTAACCCTTTGGTCAAAGGATCATCAATATTATCCTTAGACTTTACATAGTCTATAGAGATAACTCCAGTTGAGAGTAGTTGTCTAATGATATTATGTCTTCGACGAATGTGTCTAGACTTACCATTATACATCTTGCTCTGTGCCGTGCTAATTGCAGATTGACTATCACAATGTATACCAATCGCAGACACAAGTTTTGTCCATCTAGGAATGTCCTATATGAACTGGCATAACCATTCTGCTTCCTCCCCACATTTGTCTAGTGCTACAAACTCAGACTCCATTGTGGATCTAGCTATAACCGTTTGTTTCGAGGACTTCCAGGACACGGCTGCACCCCTAGCATAAATACATATCCGCTAGTAGACTTTGAGTCTTTCATGTTAGATATCTAGTTCGCATTAATGAATCCTTCTATAACAGCTGGATACGATGTGTAGTGCAGCCCATAGGTACGAGTATACCTTAGGTATTTGAGTACTCTTCCAATCGCTTGCCAATGCATAGTTTTAGGATTACTCGTGTACCTACTTAGCTTATGAACCGCATAAGCTAGATCTGGTCTTGTACAACTTGTTAAGTACATTAGACTCTCAATTATTCTTGAATACTCTAATTGAGAAACACTTTCACCTTTATTCTTGGACAAATGTAGATTCATATCTACAGGAGTTCTGACAATTCCAGAACCTTCCTTGTCAAATTTCCCAAGAATATTGTCCATATAGTGTGTTTGATTCAACACAAGCCCTTCTGATGTTCTTGTAATTTTAATTCCTAAAATGACATCAGCAAGTCCCAAGTCTTTCATATCAAACTTAGAATTCAACATGTCTTTAGTGGACTTGATCATCTTATCGTTGCTCCCAACGATAAGCATATCATCCACATACAAACATAGTATGATATATCCATTTTTAGTGTCTTTGACACATACACACTTATCACCTTCATTTATTCTAAATCCACTGGTGATCATGGCATTATCAAATTTCTCATGCCATTATTTTGGTGCTTGTTTTAAGCCATATAATGACTTAACCAATCTGCACACCTTCTTACTCTGAGAAGGAGCAGAAAAACCTTCTGGCTGTTCCATGTAGATTTCTTCTTCTACATCTCCATTTAGGGAAGTCGTCTTTACATCCATTTGGTGTACTTCAAGTTTGCGCAACGCTGCAATTGCAAGTACCATCCGTATGGAGGTTATTCTCGTCACAGGAGAATAAGTGTCAAAATAATCCAAACCCTCCTTTTGCCTATAGCCTTTAATAATAAGTCTAGTTTTATATTTGTCTATTCACCCATCAGCTTATAATTTATTTTTGAAAATCCACTTGGAAGTCAAAAGCTTACACCCAAGTGGCAAATCTACTAATTCCCAAGTGTGATTTTGTATGATAGAGTCAACCTCACTTTTGATTGCTTCTTTCCACAGAGGACCATCAGTAGAGCTTACTGCCTCTTTGAAGGTACGGGGATCACCTTCAACCATATATGATAGGAAGTCAGGTCCATAGGATTTTACCGTCCTTGCCCTCTTACTTCGTCTAGGTTCAACCTCAGACTCAGATTCAGACTCAGATTCGGACTCCGACTCAGATTCTTGATCCTGAGCATCATCAGTTTCGGCTCGGTTGTCTTCACGTGTTCGTTTAGAAGAATTAAATTCCTCTCTAGACTTCCGTGGAAATACATTTTCAAAGAAGGATGCATTTCTCGATTCCATTATCGTATCCTTATGGATTTCATGAATATTCAAATCGTGGACTAGGAATCGATAAGCCGAACTGTTATGTGCATATCCAATAAAGATGCAATCAACTGTTTTAGGCCCATTCTTCACCTTTTTAGGTTTATGAATTTTCACTTTTGTCAAACATCCCCATACTTTTAAATATTTGTAAGATGGTTTTCTCAATTTCCATAACTCATATGGAGTTTTCTCTTCTTTCTTTTTGGGTACTTTATTTAAAAGGTAATTTGCCGTAAGAATCACGTCTCCCCACATGTTGGGTGGCATCCCATAACTGAGTAGCATAGCATTCATCATATCCTTTAGAGTACGATTTTTGCGTTCTGCTACACCATTGGATTGTGGTGAGTATGGAGCAGTCTTTTGATGTATAATCCCATTCTGAGCACAAATCTCAGCAAATGGCGATTCATACTCACCCCCTCGGTCACTTCTTAGTGCCTTAATTTTCTTGTTGAGTTGATTCTCAACCTCATTTTTATAAAGAATGAACTTCTCTATAGCCTCACTGTTGCATTTATAGCAATATTTCGTGCTATCATCTATGAAGGTAATAAAATATTTTATTATTCTATCTAGATAACGTTGATTTTAAATCTGTATGAATCATATCAAGGGGTTCACTGTTTCTTTCAATACTTTGGAAAGATGATCTAGTCAGTTTTTTTTCTCTACACAAGTTCACACTTATGCATTTTAATTGACATATATTATATTCTTCACTACCATAAATTAGGAAGACTCATCCATATAGGTAAAGAAACTAGTTTTTGACAATTGTCATTTTAAACAATCCACCACCCATGGCTCTATATCAATTTCAGACAAAACACATTTGTCAACACTGAGTTTTATACTCATAAAAAACTTTAAGAACATACATCAATTTATTCGATAATTTCAGTTTCGTTCTACAGATCAATCCAAAAACTTGGCTTGGTCATACCATAGCTCTAAGTCATTTAGTCCCTAGTCATAATCATTGACTTTTTCCATGTTATCCTCTGATATCATGCAACAGAGGTTCATGTTAGTAACCTCTTGAGTGACGGCTTCAATCAGGTTTGCCTCCTTCTTTTTGTTCCTCTTCGGTTTGTTGCAGTCAACAGACTTGTGACCAGTCTTGTCACAGTTGTAGCACTTGCCTTCAAACCTTGGCTTTTTAGAGATGCCTCCTTTCGGCCCCAGCTTGGACCCTTGATACTTGCCTTTCTTATTTTTGGAACCTTGACCATGTTCCATCATGTTTGCCTTGGCAGAGACATCATTGATCCATGCTTTCTTTTCAGATCCTCGGTTGTCTTCCTCAATGTGAAGCCTAACCTCTAGATCCTCCATGGTCATTTCTTTTCGCTTGTGCTTCAAATAATTCTTGAAGTCCTTCCAAGCAGGTGGTAACTTTTCAATAGCACATGCCACTTGAAAACTTTCACTTAGCTGCATTCCTTCAGCGTGGATCTCATGCAGAATTAGCTGAATCTCAGAGAATTGACTCATCACGGTCTTAGAATCCACCATTTTATAATTAAGGAAGCGGCCCACGATAAACTTCTTAGCGCCGACATCCTCGGTCTTATATTTTTTCTCCAAGGATTCCCATAGCTCTTTTGCCGTTCCCATGCTAATGTATACATTGTACAATGAGTCAGATAGACCATTCATGATATAATTCCTACATAAGTAGTCAGAATTATTTCATGCATTCACAGCAGCAATCTTTACTTGATCGCCTTGGTCATCTTCCTTGAACTCAGGAGCATTCTCCGTTAAAAATCTTGCCAGATTCAGAGTGGTCAGATGAAACATCATCTTTTGTTGCCACCTCTTGAAATGCAAACCGTTGAACTTCTCAGGCTTTTCCCATGGGATACTGAGACAGGTACAACGGGGGCAGCAGGCACAGTTGGCACCAAAGGTCCCTTGTCATTTCCAGAATTTTCTCCGTTAGTCATTTTCGGAAACTGAAACACACACACAAAGTGTAAGTTTACTTGAAAATTTATAGATAAATATCGAATACAAATTATATAAGCAATATCAAATTAAACGTCTTAAGATTGTTAGAAAAACAGTGATATATTGCATATATAATTTAATAAACTGAATTATAAATAATTATAAAGCAGAAACCAAACAACTCTAATAACGAAGAACACGAAAAGAAATTCGACCAAAATACCGAACGATTGGTGATGGAAGAACTAGTCGAGACGTGTGTGATACCACACTGTCCTTAAGACATTTACATCTCCTCTACCGGTGCAAGGATGCTTGGTGCTTGTCTCCCAGGATATAACGACTAAACAATTCTAGAATTTTCAACGAACTCGAAAGGTACCTCTTTCTATCACCAGAGAACAGCTAAGAACTATTGAGAGTGGGAGAGCAGATTGTGTTTCGAATAGATGATTTTACAAAGAAATGATGGTGGCTATTTATATAGTGAGGATTTGCAATCAGCAATGAATAAGATGACTGTTATAGAAATCAAAATATCATAACATATATGAGTTACATATGTTACAAGCACTGATTTCAATCTGTTATAATTCTCCATAACACATAATAACACAATTGTTACAAAAGAAGAATTTGAAATATCAAAACCGAATTTTCGGAAATGCAAAAAGAATCTGTGTTCCGACCCTCAATTCGGTGTTGCATTCGTGTCCACATGTTGCACGGGCATACACGAGTTTCCCTTGTGACCTGAGATTTGCACCCCCCTACGCGTGCGCGAGAGGGTATAAATGGGCTTACACACTTTACAATCCATACACAATGAATTCTATATAAAGCATTTTCAACACTTTTCTTTTCCAATGTGGGACAAACACATTTCCCTCATTCTAAGTAGCCATCTTTGAGTGACAATTTCTTATTCACCCACAAACCAAATTACACAAACAAACATATGATCTTGTAGCCCTCATTATAGAGAACTCAAATCTATGTTCATCTTTGATTGATTATAAGTTTAACTTACTTTAATTAATCAATTAAAATTTAGTTTTAAATAATTTATTAATCATTTTTTCCAACAGTTACCTAGATTGCTTTTTTGATTGAATGAGTTGTCTATTGTTGTTCTCGATTTGATGACATGATCTACCACTACTTGTGAGAGAATCTAAGTTAAGAAAATTAGGAGATGAGAAAGAAACTAACCAAAATCTCTAGATCTATCTTTACCTTACCATTATGAATGCCAAAATGAGTTGGAGGAGAAAGAAGGCGCTCCTAGGTTTTTATCAATAGAATGATTCAAAGAAAAGTTAGTTTTTGTTCATTGATTAAGAAAAACTACCTGGGTTTCAAAGCATTTAAATGATTAAGAATAGAATTGGGTTGTGTTCATGAATAATCATGAAAATACCAGCATACAATTGTTGATCAATCTCTCTGCCTACCACCTTCGATCAGGCGAACTTGATTAAACAATGCATTACTGCAATCAGGTTCTTGCATGTAATTTGAAAATATGCTCAAGCACTATATGGCAGGGCGTTTGCCTATTTAGCTGCAGAAAAAGTCGACTTTGTTAGAATCGACATGATTAAGGTTATTCGTCTTGATCCAACAATTGAGAGAAAAGCAGTATAAGCCTTCACTCAATGGAATGAGGTGCACGCCGGAACACTAAATGGCTCAAATTTCTTGGAGTTACTGCCATAGCTTTCTGCTTGGTAACCATTTTTTTGTTAATGGATAATTCAATAAATAAGGGCAAAGACCCAGTAAAGACTGAGAAGAACCTCAAGTCTGAATACAAACAAAACCCATATGCTCAAATCTTCACTCATAATAGAGGGAGGGAGAAGAACAGCCTGGACGCAAAAGAGGGAGGAGACAAATCCTCCAAATCAGACACTGAGGATATGTGAGACCATCACTTCTAAGAACAAGAGTAAGAGACGGTGGGGGAGTCTCTGACCATCTATGACCATGTACGAAGATCCATCGTCTGTTGACCAAGTATTACAGCTTCATGAGCTGCTCTATTAGCCGATCTGGGTATCCATTCCCATCCAACCCAATCAAAGGCACTACTCCTCCTTCTGATCTCCTCAATAATCAGGTTAGTTCTCTAATTACTAAGTAAACCAGTAGACTTGAGATCATTAATGATGGATAGAGAATCCGATGGGAAAATAACCCTTTTGTAACCAAAATGCAGAGCCTGAGACACCCTTACCGATAGAGCTTTGGCCTCTGCCACTTCAATATTCTCAGCCTGCAATTGGAAAGGAGAACCACCAATAAGCTGACCCGAGTGATCCCTGATAACCACACCACCACTACTATGGTTCCGATCAAGCCAACAAGCATCAGTACTGACTGCAACTAAGCCTGAGGGAGACAAAAGGCCAATGGATAGAGGGAGAGATACGAGCAGTGGGAGGAGCTCTGTTTCTCGAGGCCAAAAACTCGTAAACCGCTATCGCTCCCATTTTTAACGTCAACTCCGGTCTCAGAGGGGAAGCTTTGTACACAAAATTGCACTGATCTTTCCATATAGCCCAGCAAAAAAAACTAACCATTGTAAGTACCCAACTTCTTTCATACTTATCCTTGTATTGATGAAGAAGATATGTAAACCAACTGTCCAGAGTGGTAATTGAATGTTTAATGTTTTTTAGACCAAGAGGGGACCAAACCACACATGTTCAACCCAAAAACACAATAATAAAACATGTTTCAGAGATTCATCAAAGGCACCACAAATAAGACATGTAGGCTTGGGTACCGTTATATGGGCCCTTCAATCAAATTTTTTTTTCGCTGCTCATGGATCCATAAGACCATCAAAGACACCTTCTTGCAGTGCTTAGTTAACAATGGCATTGCCTTCATTGCCAAAATGAAACCTCGGTCATTTGTACACTCAACTTCATATTGGTGAGGAGGACCACGTGTTAATGAAGATATGATCCTACGGAATGACTGAAAATTTCTCTATTAAGGAAACACCTAAAGCGCACCTTATGGCAGCTGATGTGGCAATACCAAATCATCAAACTTTAATTACTCATTCTTTTATAGATGTACTTTTTAAATAATAAAATTATTCATTTAAAAAAAATCAAGAATGAGGTTTTTCTCTTAACCTAATCCAACTTTTTTTCCTAGCCTTCGCTCAACTTTCTCTCCTCCCTCATCCAATCAAGAGGATATCAACCCCTAACATATGATCTTCAATTGATCAATCAACTCCTATATGCAGATGATATGCTAGCTAGTCCCATCTTGGATCACACAACCACATCCCAAATTCTTTATAACTTTTCATATACATCTCGTGTTGTATGAGTCTGTGTGAAAGCAAAGGATCAAAAGTAGAATTCATCACCACATTTTCCTACACATGAAGAGGGAGAAAGAAAAGATGGATATAGATTAAGAAAGCATAAAGTTTCTGGTGAAATTGAGTTAAAGAATGTGCCTCCAATCAGTGTAAATTTGTTTTGATTCTCTTGAATGGCGAATAAGAAAGCATTATGATCATGGTGTAATTCCTTTGCTTCATAAGCTTCATCATCTCCTCTCTTCTCCCTCCTCGTCCTCAGAGGGGTCATAAGCCAGAGGTGAAAGAATGACCTAAAAATTATATAAGGAATAGACTCCAATCATCGGGAGTCAGATAGAGAAGAGGTGATCAATTGAAGAAGTGAAAGAACTCAAAACGATGAAGAAAAGAAAAGAAAAATCATATTCAAAAAAAGGAAGAAAACCAAAAAATCATTTTGATATCGAAAAAAAATACTATAGAAGAATGAGTAATTAAGTTTTGATAATTTAACATTGCCACATCAACGTATTGTCACCTAAGGTGGGCTCTAGATGATTCTCAAAATGTGAGCTATCTAGCATTACTCTTTTAGATATGTTATAGCTGAGATGATGGCGAACAACTTTGCGGAAGGAAGTTTTTCGATTCAATGCTTGGATCTAGGTGTACTGAGACATGCAAGTCAACTGACGGGAAGAGAAGTAAGAGAATGCTGAAACTTTGAAAGAAACGAATGAGACTTCATCTCCGGCATTGGTTGTGTCAGAAGATCATTGATATAGCTAGTATATATATATATATATATATATATATATATATATATATATATATATATATATATATATATATATATATATATATATATATATATATAGTCTCTATTCAGAGTGAAGGTTCACTCTGAAACTTCAGAGTGAAGTTCCAATTTTGACACACTTTTCGGTCAAATTTTTTCACCATAAGTGATTCAATATTTAGATATGCTATTCAAGATCATCTCTATAAAGTTTCATCCAATTTGACAATGATTTGAGCTTTCAAAATTGAGATTTACACGAACGGTTCACGTTGAACAATTTTAATTCATTCATTGATTTAATCTAATTTTAATATCTTAACGATATCCGAATTAGATGAAATTTTGTAGAGATGATCTTGAATAACATAGCTAAATATTGAAACGCTTATGGTGATAAAATTTGACCGAAAAATGTGCCAAAATTGGAACTTCACTCTGTAATTTTAAAGTGAAGCTTCACTCTGAATAGAGACTATATATATATATATATATATATACAAAAAAAGGGTTACTCGTAAACCTTCAGATTTTAAAACTCAAAGGGCTAACTAGGAGGGTAAGAGAACCTGAAAAATGCTCTCAATATCAGTGGCGGATTTATGATTTATTGTCTTGGGGGGGGGGGGAGGGACTTGAATTTTTTAATGACTAAAATGTTAAAAAATGTAGCACAAGTTAATTGTAATAACCTAGATATATACCTAATTGGTATGAAAATAGATATGCATCAAACATTACAATTATAAAATCAATAGTGGAAAGAGATTTTTTGAAATTGAGCAAAGAATTTACTCATATTTTAATGCTAAAATAAATTATTTATCCTTGTATTCACTAAAAACAACCAATGAAGTAATTGTTTTCTATTTATAGAGGAAATAGAGAAAGATGTGAAGTAAATGGAAAATAGACAATGTTTGTATTTGTAGATAATTAAACTTGAATGGGTTTGAAACCTAACAAAATGATAAATCAATGCAGCAAGATTACAATATGTACACACTCTATCTATCTTTAGTTAAGTATATTCTAAATTCTTGGGTGAGTTTGAGTCCTCCCAAATTTGTGCTTGGATCCGCGCTTGCTCCTATCATCCTACTTACATGGGTTCTAATTAATGCACCATATTTCAGTAGCAACTAATTTACCACATTCTGAACACGGAATTTTTTTGCTGAAGAGTATTTCTCTTAAGTGATGAGCTATCATTGCATACTGAAGAGTCTAGTATCAACAAATTTATATAACACACTCAATAGTCAATACACACTTGACGAGGGTAATTAAGATAATAAGAAGGGATGTACATAAAAAGAAAAACTGAAATCATTGCTAATTAACCTCAATAAATGCACCATGAGATTGAGAGTCCATGAGACACCAAGCTTTCACTTAGATCATGGTACATAAATGAAGCTACATAATAATCAGATTGAGAATCCTACAAGAAGAAAAAACAAATAAATTACAGTTGATTGCATCGTTAAAGCAATAACAGGTGGCAAAAATATGAGAGTTCTTACACTTGAAATTTCTTGATTAAGGAAGTCATCAACTGCTACACTGGATATAGAAGCTGGAAAATTGTTCATGAAAAATCCTCCGAGACAATTTCGCCAAAAGTCAGTCAAATGTAATGCTTCACCGAAAGAATATGATAAATTTATAAATTCCTCTTGAACCGGAGACGGGCAGAGTGCGTGACTCAGCCTTCTATATTCCCACAATTTTACCAGCAAGTTCTTCACGGAGTCTCCGCTCACAGTATAGATTACGACCATAACTTTGTATATGGTACGGTGATAATCAATGCAGCCCTGAAAAACCAATGTAATGTCAAAACACCATTTTGATAGTTCCCATATCTTTTTTTATAAAGAGAATATATTAACTCATGTGTTTTCAGATTCTGACCTTCAAGGATAGCATATCAAGTATGGTATAGTACTATCTTTATTGCATTTTCAGGCATCGCGGAGGCATCTAAATTCGGTTCTGACCACACCTTGAGGGCAGCCCCAATATCCTCAAACACTATGTATATAACAAAATATCAGTCAGTTTAAACATTTATAATTTCATTTACATGGAGCTGTTAAAAGAAATGTAACCCTAATTGAATTATATTGTTATGTTAAAAAATCATATACGGATTAGCCATATATATAATTTAATAAGAATAAATCACTCTCGTGATTCACGCATTGTCCGTGATTCACGCTAACACTCTCCCTCAAGTTGGCGCATACATATCAATCATGCCCAACTTGCTAAGTGAGTCATAAAAGACATTTTAGACACTCCTTTTGTGAGCATATCGGCAAGTTGTTCTTCTGTATGAACAAAATGAAAACTAATGATCTTCGCGTCTAGCTTCTCTTTTATAAAGTGATGATCAACCTCCACATGTTTTGTACGATCATGTTGCACATGATTCTGTAAAATATCAATTGATGTCTTGTTGTCACAGTACAGCTGCATAGCATACTTAGGCTTAATACCCAAATCTTGTAACATATTTCTAAGTCATAACAATTCGCACACTCCCTGAGCCATACCTCTGTATTCTGCTTCAGCACTAGATCAAGCTATCATTTTTTGTTTCTTACTCTTCCATGTAACAAGATTACTCCCAACAAAGGTAAAGTACCCTGATGTGGATCTCTGATCTGTAATATTTTCAGCCCAGTATGCATCTGTGAAGCCACAAACCTCAAGGGTATTATTATGATTAGAGAACATTACTCCTCTCCTTGGAGCTGACTTCAAATACCTCAAAATCCTTACAACAGCATCCATGTGGTTCACACTGGGATTATGCATGAACTGACTCACTACACTTACTGCATACGCAACATCTGGTATGGTATGTGATAAATAAATTAGGCGTCCAACTAGCCTCTAATAACGAGGTTTTTCAGTAGGCACTTGATCTAGATACTCTGCTAACCGATGGTTCTGCTCAATAGGAGTATCAATGGGAGTGCAATCCAACATACATGTCTCTATTAGTAGATCAATGATTTACTTCCTCTAACACAGATAGATACCATCACTTCTCCGGGCTACTTCAATGCTTAAGAAGTACTTGAGTGTACCTAGGTCCTTCATCTCAAACTCTGTGGCTAGCTGTTTCTGTAATCTATCCACTTCAACAGTATCATTCTCAATAACTACCATATCATCAACATATATAATTAGGGCAGTTACCTTCCCTTGTTGATGTTTGAGAAATAACATGTGGTCTGAATTACTCTGTCTGTAGCCAATTTTCCTCATGAATTGTGAGAATCTTCCAAACCAAGCACGAGGTGACTGTTTAAGACCATACAAAGACTTTCTCAATCTGCATACAAAGTTATTTGGAGAAGCGGCCACATATCCAGGCGTAAGATCCATGTATACTTCCTCTGTAAGTTCTCCATGAAGGAATGCATTCTTAACATCAAACTGCCTAAGTGGCCATTTTAAGCTAGCAGCAAAAGAGAGCAATACCTGAATAGTGTTTTTCTTTGCAACAGGTGCAAATGTCTCATCATAGTCTATGTCATATGTCTGGGTAAACCCTTTTGCTACTAGGCGTGCTTTATACCGGCTTACTGACTCATCTGGATTATGCTTAATTGTAAACACCCAGTGACATCTCACATCCTTCTTGCCATGTGGTGGAGACACAAGCTCTCAAGTATTGTTCTTTTGTAATGCTTCAATCTCTTCCTCCATTGCTTTCCTCCATTTTGGATCTCCCAATGCATCATGCACTTTGTTAGGTACTGATACAGTAGATATATGATTCACAAATGACTCATATGACTTGGATAATCTTTTGGTAGATATAAAATTTGCCACAAGATACTTAGCTTTAGCCTGAAGGGTAGGTTCATATTTTTTTGTTGGCTGACCCTAAGTACACCTATTTGGCAAGACATATTGTCTACTATTAGCCCCAATAGAATGACTAACCTCAGATGAGTGAACTTCTGTACCAGGAGAGCATTGGTCAGGTGTATAAACAACAGTACATGAGACATGAGGGGCAGTTGTGTTATCATCTTCTGGTACCTGAATCTCTGAAGTGACTACACCGGAATCATCCGGTGGTGCCTGTGTAGCTGACACATTGGTAATCTCAACGAAACCTGTCACCATATCGACTGGCTCACTTGTCTTCCCCTTGCCATGATACAACTCTTCAAAATATGAATTCTCCCCTGAAGAGCAGTATCAGAAGAGGTAAAATAGCTCATGGCCTGAAAAAAGGTAACATCCATAGTGACATAGTACATCCGGGTAGGTGGTTGATAGCACCGGTACCCTTTCTGATGTCCTCTGTATCCAACAAACACATATTTAACTGCCCGGGCATCCAACTTAGACCTCTGATGTTATGGAAGATGAACGAAAGCAACACAACCGAAAACACGGGCATGAAGATTATGAAAAGAGAGTAATGAAACATGAGATGCAGTCACCTCATAGGGAACTTTCCCCTGAAGGACACGAGAGGGAAGACGATTAATGAGGTGGGCGGAAGTGATGACAACATCACCCAAAAGGTATTTAGGCATATGGGCACTAAAAAGAATACACCGAGCCATATCAAGTAAATGACGATTTTTCCTTTCAGAAACCCCATTTTGCTCAGGTGTGTAAGGACATGTTGTTTGATGAACAATTCCATATGTGGTAAAGAACTTCTGAAAGATACGATTCACATATTCCCCCCCCATTATTAGAACGAGAAACTCTAATGGTGGCATTAAATTGTGTTTGGACAGAGGTATAGAAGGCGCGAAAAGCTGGAAAAACCTCATCTTTTAGTTTTAAGAAGAACAATCCATGAAAGACGTGTGCAATCATCAATAAATGACACATAATAGCGTATTCCTGACACATAATAGCGTATTCCTGACACAGTAGACTCTTTGGAGGGTCCCCAAACATCAGAATTAATTAATTCAAAATGAAGAATACGTTTAGTAGAAGTACTAGATGAATAAGTAGATCGATGACTCTTGCCCAAAACACATGTCTCACAACGTAAAAAAGACTCATCCACACTAAGAAACAAAGTAGGCATGGATTTTTGCATAACACTAAAAGATGGATGCCCTAAGCGACGCTGTCATTATCAAACTTCACTTAGCTTGTCAGAAGTAGAGAGTAAAGCGGTCTGACACTGTCCCCCTGGTTTTTCCCCTGCATATGTCAGATCCAGATGAAACAAACGGCCACTCAGATACCCTCGACCAATTAACCCTCTGGTGAGAAGATCCTGAAATATCACATACATAGGAAAAAAGGTCACATAACACTTAGCGTCAGTGTTCAATTGGGAAAAAAATATCAAATGATGAGATAAAACAGGTACATAAAGCACATTGAAGCTCTATTGTGAGAGTAATACGAACGGACCCTTTCCCTAACACGGGAATGCCTCACATTAGCATTAGTAACGTAGGGTACATGTGGAGGGGACGATACGGTAAAATAAGATTTGTCATAAGCCATATGATCAGATGCACCAGAATCAATAATCAATGTATCAAAACTAACAAAGTTAGAAATATTGAAAACCATACCAATTTGACCACGACCAGCTATGGAGGTTGTAGGTGGGGCTCCTCCTGATGTATGATGATCATGTCCAACCACACCATAGATATCGGGTTCCTTAACTAATTGAATAGTTGCTTTCGCCTTGGGATGATAATTAGGCCTCTTAGGCCTAAGGTGTGGATACAACTTCCAACAAGTCGCACGAGCGTGGTTAGTATCATGACAATAAGAGCAAGGAGGGCGGGGCTGATTCCCGAAGCTTGGTGGTGGTCCTTGTTGATGAAGTAGAGTGGAAGTTGCATGCGGAAGGGGTGGTGCTGGAGATCGAGCATGAACAGTAAGGCTGGAAACGACAGCTGGTGCCTGAAGAATATGCTCTTGCTCAGACTCATCCTTACAGATATAGGTGAAAGCGGTGATTAGGCTAGGGGATTCGGTCTTTCTGAGCAATTCGCTTTTCGCATTGTTATGCTTTGCATCAAGACCTTTTAGGAAATGGTGAACTCATTCAAACTCCTCCTTTTGGTACCAAACAATATCCTCCTGATTTTTGATCAGGCAATGACGTTTTGCATCAATCACAGCCCAAATATTCTTCAATTTGGTGAAATAGTGCGCCACCGGTTGCCCATCCTGTTGTATTGCCAAAGCGGTGCACATTAACTCATGAACCTGCATGAAATTGGAGTCATTAGTATATAAGCCTTCCAGTGTCTCCCATATTTCCTGCGCAGTGGCACATGCCTCCACCAGATCAACTATTCGTCATTCATAGCTTTCCACAAGAAAGACATGACAAGACTATCGTCATCGTCCCATTTATTGTAGACAACAATATCATCATGACTAGGAGCCTTAGTGACTCCGGTGACATGCCATATCTTGTGCATGCCTCGAAGATGAGCGGCCATAATGCACTTCCATTTACGGAAATTGGTTTCGTTGAGTTTGGCGCCCCCAAATGAACCACTGTCAGAACTCTTGACATATACTTCAAATGTCGGAACATCAGGGATCAGAGAACTCTCTGCTTTGTGTCCAGAACCCATTGAAAAATAATTTAAAAAATCAGGAATAATGCAGCAAAATCACAAAAAACTGATAAAAAAACTGTCTTCAGTGCACTTGCACTGTTGGTGAACTTGCACTGACTGCAAGGCTGCTGAATCTGGGTCGGGCCGGGTCGGATCTGGCCGGGTCGAGTTGATTGAATCTGGGTCGGGTCGGGCGATGCGGAGAATGCCGAAAAAGCTTAAATAAATGGGCGGAGAGAGACGACAACGTCGGAGGGCCGTAGGTCGAGACTGACGACATCGGAGAGGAAGGTAGCAGCAACGCCAGAGGAGCGACGTCGGAGGGCAGTGGTGTTGTCGGAGGAGTGCTACGGCGACTTCGGAGGGCAGCGGTAGTGCGGAGAAGTGACGGCGACGTCTGGGACCTTCGGAGGGCAGCGGTGGCAACCAGCTGGAAAAAAAGGAGGAAAAAACCCAGAAAAATAGAGCAAGACGAAAGAGAAGAAAAAAATGGCTCTAATGCCAAGTTGAATTATATTTCTATGTTAAAATCATACACGGATTGGCCCTATATATAATCTAATAAGCATAAATCACTCCCGTGATTCACGCTAACAACCCTAAGGCATTAACTGCTCAATTTAGAAAATTGGAACTATACCACTGAGTTTAGTTCGAAATCCTCTGTGTAAAGCGATCTTAGAGAGTATGCAACAACTAATTCAGAGCCAAAACAAACGGTAATTTCTTGGGACAAGTACTAAATTGTGTACTTTAGACTTCTCATTCCACACAGGGGCGGATCCTTTCACAAAGGTGGGGCTGCTTAAGCATTCCATACTCTCTCCCACACCCAATCCCCCCACCCACACTACACCTACACCCACCCACACTTAATCCCCTCACCCACACACACCTCTCTAATCTCACACGGACCATAATTTTTTTTTCTTTTGTTGGTCTTCTTCCCTTTTCTTCTTCTTCCCCAAATTAAATCTCTAACCCTAAACACTACACCCCTAATTCATAAATTATAGTGATTGATCGCATTTGGAACCTATGGATTGAGCTCTACACTCCATCAACGAGTTATGTGCGGCTTCCACTCCTCTAGCGAGCACTGTATGTCATGATCGAATTGAGAATTTTTTCCATTTGGGGTTTATGCGTTTCTCTCTCAGTCCCTCGGTTACATATGCTTGGAGTACCTCTTAATTCATTATGATTTCTTCTTCTAAAAACTTGATATATGAATAATGAATTGCTAGAATAGAAATATAGAATTCTAGATATTTTGAATTGTTCTGTGACTTTGTGTTGAACCATTCTGTTAAATTGTTTGGTTATGTATGTCAGTGTGTTGGTAGTTATTTAATTTAGGTTTGTTTTTCACTGATTATAGGCTATTTGATTAAGATCATATAATGTCAGAACCCAAACGGAAGCATCAAAATAAGGCCAATGAGGCTAGAAATAAGATAAGATATAAGTTTCTTGGCAATTGTATGGTTCTTCATATTGAGAAAGAGTATGTTGAATCTATAGGGAATAAAGAGGTCATAAAATAGTTTGAAGAACTATCGACATGTAGAGTTAAATTTAGTTAGTTTAACTTTTTCTATTGTATGCATTTATGCATTTGAGGGGTTAGACTCATTACGTTCTCCCTGACTATGTGTATACATTTTGACTTCAATTAATAAAATTTTCTCGCACCGTTGAAATTATCAAGATTTTCTTATTATTCGGTTTAAAACTTCAAGCATCCCCTAAATTGTCATCCAGGATCCGCCACTGATTCCACACATGCTAAAACCTATTGATTCTACAAGCCACTCATTCAGTTAAATAAACTCATCTTTCTGTTTAATTCCTGCCTAGATCCCGCGTAGGGTTCGCGTAGCATCCGCCTAGCCCTTTTAACTTCTGCATGCCTAAAATCCGACTGACTTCCGCCTAGCCATTTAACATCAGCCTACAATCTGCCTAGCATCTGCTTAACCCTTTTAACTCCGGCCTAGGCCACCCTAACTTGATATGAATATCTTAGATAACAACGAATCAACAACTCAACTCACAGATTCCAACTTGGACCAAGACTTGAATTCCTCACCCAACAAAATATAAAATTACACTACTCACGTCTTCCTGCGAGATCTAACATTTCGGAGGCCCTCATGAGTGAGATGAACGAAGACCTCCAATATGCAAGTAATTCTCCTTGATCAATTGGATTGGGATATGCGCATGAAGTTGGAGAAAGGTTGATGATGATGAGTCAATAACAGGAGGCAGGTGATAGTAGTGACATCTTTGGTTGCTGATGAAGCTTCATTAAAGAGAGGGCGGGAGACAGAGTATGGTATTGACATTACGAAGAAAGAACCCTGTCGAATCGAACACTTCTAGTGATGGTAAGTTTATTAATGAAACTATCACATACGTACAAGAGAACATGATCTCATCCAAACTTCAGGGAGGCTCTTTTTCTTCTTCTCTCCATAGGATTCTGCTATCAGCAAGCTTGCAATTATCTATCATTCATGTCACTGTCTTGCAAGTTTCACCAGAGCTAGCTGTTGGCTAGCGGTTTCTGAGTGGTTATTCAAAACGAAAGAAACCCTAGCAGCTTGCATGCATACATACATGAAGGTCATGTGTAGGAGAAGCCATATATGTCCACAACTCTTACGCATCCACGTGGCTACCATTAGTTTCAAACGGATCCTTTGTGGTAAAAGGGGTGATTATGATTGAACTTTTGAGGGAGTGGGAGAACTGGGAAGATGATGAGAAACAGTAAATCTCAATTCAAGCCAATCTAGCTACTTAAGTTTAATCTAATTTTTTCTTGCTTTTGTTATGTAACTGTCCCTTATGATTGTATTCGGGCGGCGTACATTCTTTTCAAATGAGAGTACATTTCGCTCCGTCTTTCACTTTAGTCATTAATATAGTTCATAATAGATGTCATGCATAGTTAACATTGGTGTACGTTATTGTATTCTCAATTGAAAAAGAAAAAAACAATGCATATAATGAGAGGTATATGTCGTGCATTCATCATTCATTAGATTACACCATCGATTATGACAGATGTATCCGATGATTTTTCTATTAAAAAATGGAGTTTTCCATGCATCAAATAGGATATTACAAAACTCCCACCACTTTTTCAAATTTCTTCTTTTTGGAAATGTTTTACACAATTTTTCATAGACAAATGAAACTACTAGGTTTATTCACTTAAATGAATAAACACATTCATAGATAGGGCATTGGGACAATGTAGACCCAAATCGATGGTGTTACTATCTACCATGCATCTTCATTGAAGTTAGGAATGGCAACAATACTTCTCACCACCGTCCCTGTCCTTTAGTGCTGGGTGGCAAGTTTGATTGCATATAACATGTTTGAAAGAAAACTTGAAAAGTAAAACCGATACAACCTAAATTTAAATTATCAAAGGAACGATCGAGGTTAGGCTCGCAGAGGAAGATCATCACCCCAGAGTCCCAGCCGGCATCATCAGTTCTAGCATGAACAATTTTTACAAGTGCATTTGCAACGAAATTCTCGCGATGTGATGAAGGAAAAACAAGGAAGTAATATGATGGACAACTTACAAGTACATGCAACCTCAGAAGAATTGAGAAAATTCTAGAGTGCGCTGCTGTATAACATACAGCAACTGCATCTATCACACACCATATACCACCCCCACGTGCATTATACTCTTTCCTTACTATATCACCTTTAGATCTTGTTGTATGTTGTACAGCTGTACAGCAGATGCACCCGAAGAATTGAACGCTTCCCAATCAATCAGAGTTTTTGAACCACCCTCGATCAAAATCCCAACATAGGTAAGAGTAGCAGAAAAGCCACGGTAAAAACATTTCGACAAAATTGTCGTGGGTTGATCTGACATAAATATTAACATATTCACCGCCTTCTGATCGCTTCAAAAGAGGAAAAACAACTCAGAGATCTTACTGGGTTCTCTCGTGGATTCTGGTTCCTTGCAGTACAGAATAACCAAAAAGAAATTTAAAAAAGAAGATAACTTTTCGAACCTACCATCTTCATATGACTTTGTCTACATGGGACCCTTTTTACTCTGCTTCACCAGACAAAACCCACCTCGCCAAAACCCCACAGGCTTTACTCTCTCTGTCTCACTGTCATTCACACTCCATCACTACTTCACCCAACTTCAAAACTCACTTGTGTCACTGAAAGTTGCAACCTTTCTAAGCTTTTGGGGTTCACCTTCTTGATTCTGTTGGACCCTTTTCAGTTTATAGTGCAATGGAAGAAGGTGACTGGGTTCTGGTGCGGCCAGTTGCAGATAAGGACCTATGGACACCAAGTATAGTGGAGGAGGAGGATGAGAGCTCTAAGCCTTTGAAGGTTACATTTAGTGGGCCTGCAAAGTTCTGGACTGATGCAATTCCAATTGGGAATGGAAGGCTTGGAGCTATGGTCTGGGGTGGTGTGGCTTCAGAAACTCTTCAGCTCAATGGTAAAGTTCAAAGCTTTACTTGCATTGTCTTCACATTAAGAGATCTTCAATTGGGTTTTATGTGTTTTGGTCTATGTTTGCTTGAAATGCTTCACTTTCTGAGTTTTGTGAGTGATCATATGGATTGTAGAGGGACCCCTGACTCGGGATTCAGAGTTTTTGAAATGCTTGTATCTGAATAGAATGTGAATGCAAGGCTTATGTTCCGCGCATTTCAATCAAATGGTCTCTGTTGGTTGAATGCTTGCTTTGTTAACTGTCTTTTTGTAGAGAAACCGTAGAATGGAGCCTAACCTGCTTGAGAGTGTGACAACTTTTTGTAATTGTACATGTATTCTGCATTCATTCCTGAGATCTGGATTGCGGTTTCCTACTGTGATTACAACTTTGTCTAATAGTGTAGGTTTCTTGCACAGAGCAATACGCCATAAATTTTAGTGAAACTCATCGCATATAGTTTCAATTGGTGTAGAGGACACACTTTGGACTGGAACTCCGGGCAACTACACCAACCCAAATGCTCCACCAGCGCTAGCAGAGGTTAGGAAACTCGTTGATGATGGTAAATATGCTGAAGCTACTGAAGCAGCGGTCAAGTTATGTGGAGATCCTTCTGATGTATGTAACTTCATGCGCTTTAATTATGTTTCCTTTCGTCATTTTGCTACTCAATTGAAATAACTAAATATTGACTAGAAGATAAACACATATGCTAATATTTTGCTAGGAATTTAGTACAGATACTAATTTTGCTGATTGTTGGGTGATAGTAGAATGCTACTCTAATGAGTGACATAATAGAGTAGACAATATGCCATCTTTTTGGTGCCATTATGTTTTGTATGGTAAATCTAATTGGAATCTTGTAATTCAAAGCTTATGGTCACCAAGATTCCAATCATGTTAAAATAGTGGAAGCTTATTGCTGCCAATGCTAATTTAAAGTTCATATTTGATGGATTCCGCGTAACATATGAGGAGACTTTGGTTGTTCTGCAATAATAAACTGTTTTATACTTTTTATGAAGGTATACCAACTACTAGGTGACATTAACCTAGAATTTGATGATTCACATCTCAAGTATGCGGAAGAAACTTACAGCAGAGAGCTAGACCTAGATACTGCGACCGCAAGGATAAAATACTCTGTGGGAGAGGTAGAATATACTAGGGAGCATTTTGCTTCAAACCCTGATCAAGTGATTGTGACAAAAATTTCCACGAGCAAATCAGGGTCCCTATCATTTACAGTTTATTTAGACAGCAAGTTGCATCATGGTTCACATGTAAATGGTCAAAATCAAATAATACTCGAAGGAAGTTGTCCTGGTAAAAGAATCCCACCAAAGTTTAATGAGAATCCTAAGGGGATTCAATTTAGCGCAGTTCTTGATTTGCAGATTAGTGGTGACAAAGGTGTGATACATGCTTTAGATGGCAAGAAATTTAGAGTTGAAAATGCAGATTGGGCTGTTTTGCTTCTGGTGGCCTCATCTTCATTTAAAGATCCATTTACTGAGCCTTCTGATTCTAAGAAAAATCCGACTTCAGAGGTTCTCACTGCATTGACTTCGATAAAAAGAATGTCATATTCTGATCTCTATGCTCGTCATTTGGATGACTATCAGAATCTCTTTCATCGTGTCTCATTGCAGCTGTCTAAAGTCTCCAAGAGCATATTAAGAGATAACAAATTGGAAATGAAGAAGAGCAACCCTATTACCAGTTTGAATACTAGGGGAAGTGACAATGCCTTGGTTTCTACTGCTGACAGGGTGAAATCTTTTAAAACTGATGAAGATCCTTCCTTTGTGGAACTCTTGTTCCAGTATGGTCGATATCTTCTTATTTCCTGTTCGCGCCCAGGAACTCAGCCTGCAAACCTACAGGGTATATGGAACTACAAAATTGAACCTGCATGGGAGTAAGCGTCTCTCTCTCTCTCTCTCTCTCTCTATCTCTCTACACACACACATATATATACATATGATTGTTTCTTTGTGTGTGTATGTGTCTCCTAGGTTAAGAATCTGTTTTAGATGTTAAAAACTTTCTAGAGGAAAAAAAATAGGTGAGTGTAACAACATGGCAAGTGAACCATCATAGAGTTAGTACATCGACATTTTCCATAGCTAAATTTATTTGGTGCTATTTATATATCAATACATTTTTCGCAATAATATGAGTTCATACTTACTTAACTTTTACTATTTCAGTGGTGCTCCTCATACAAACATTAATCTTCAGATGAACTATTGGCCTTCCCTTCCTTGCAATCTGCAAGAATGCCAGGAACCCTTATTTGATTGTACATCGTTATTATCTATAAACGGAAGTAAAACTGCAAAGGTGAGAATCCTGCCTTTCTAGTTTATTATCAAACCTTTCCTTCACTTTTTGTGTCCTAATATTATGGTATGAAAGTAATCGGCTCTTGTTACTGGTGTACATTAAGATGTGACTCTTCTTTAGTAAGATCAATATAATAAAACATATATGCTGAAAGCATTCGGAGAAATTGTGAGAGGCATCACAGTTTAAAATATTACATGAGAAAACCTCTAGTTAATCCCGCGACTGCATGTTCCAGTGCCTATGGGATGGCCAATTGCAAATCCTTTAAACAACCCCTGTATCTCCTAGTGCTGCTGTTTAGCTCTAGTCCTTTTATGGAATGAAGTATGAAATCAGTTGTGATCAATTATATATGCAGTTACTTGAAAGTGGTTTTCTGGTTCACTGTACTACTTTCTTATTCACTTCAGATTGAATATATCAGGTCAATTATGAAGCTAGTGGTTGGGTTGTGCATCAAGTGACTGACATATGGGCAAAAACCTCACCAGATCGAGGCCAAGCTGTATGGGCTTTATGGCCAATGGGAGGAGCATGGATATGCACTCATCTATGGGAACATTATACTTACACAATGGATAAAGTGAGCTTCTATACTCTCAAGACATTGTCTATTTTATCTTTCTTAGAAAGATATAGAGAGGTTATGTTAAGGTGCCAACAGTTCAACTGCAGTCTAGTTTAATTACCACTGGCCGGTGGATGTTAATTGTATGTCCATTTATATTAAGAAACTAGTACATGTATCTCTTCCTAGTTGTATATAATTAATTTGAATCAAGTGTTCTAGTAGAGTAATGGAGGCTGTTTTTCTGTCATTAGGAGTTCCTGAAAAATAAGGCATATCCTTTGTTGGAAGGATGTGCATCATTTCTGCTGGACTGGTTGATTGAAGGACGTGGCGGATATCTTGAAACAAACCCATCAACTTCTCCAGAGCACATGTTTGTTGCACCTGATGGTAAGCAGGCCAGTGTGTCCTACTCATCAACAATGGACATCTCAATCATAAAAGAAGTCTTTTCTGCAGTACTCTCTGCTGCGGAGGTTGAACTCTAATGTTTGCCTATGAAATCATGCTCTAGCCAGAGTACGTATGTATATTTTCGTCTAACTATATTTCCTTTTGAAAACAGGTTTTAGGAAAAACTCAAGATACTTTTGTTGAAAAAGTTCGCAGTGCTCAATCTAGACTTCCACCCACAAAACTTGCTAGAGATGGTTCTATTATGGAATGGGTGAGCCAGTAGTCTTAAAATTTCATTCTATAGGAATCTGTTTCCAGGTCTTCTGTGATGTTTCATAAAGTTTGTATAAGTTCTTGTCACATTAATTGTTAACATACAATTATCTCTGTTATGATACAGGCACAAGATTTTGAGGATCCAGAAGCCCACCATCGACATGTTTCTCACTTATTTGGCCTTTTTCCAGGCCACACAATTACTCTCGAAAAAAATCCGGACCTTTGTAAAGCAGTGGATTATACCCTTTACAAAAGAGGTCTGTATGTTACAACTTAATGTATCATTTTGGTCTTGCAATCACCAGGAAGAGATTTCCTATTATATGATTATATACAAATATACATTGCTTATTGCCCTTTGTATTCATGTACTCCAACACAGGAGAGGAAGGTCCAGGATGGTCAACCACATGGAAGACTGCATTGTGGGCGCGTCTTCACAACAGTGAACATGCCTATCGTATGGTCAAGCATTTGATTGACTTGGTGGATCCAGAGCATGAAGCTGATTTTGAAGGAGGACTATACAGTAACTTGTTCACTGCACATCCGCCTTTCCAAATTGATGCCAACTTTGGGTAAGCCACATTGCTTCCATTCTTTTTTGTTTACGACCATTTCAGCTCAACTTGTTTGTATTTATTATGGGCACATTCTGTCGATGCCATCGTTGCAAACTTAATTTGTCAGTCAATGAATTTTCTTCAACCTTACATGTTTCTCTTTTGGTGCCAGTTTTTCAGCAGCAGTTGCCGAAATGCTTGTCCAAAGCACAGTCAAGGACTTGTATCTACTTCCCGCTCTTCCACGGGATAAATGGGCGAATGGCTGTGTCAAAGGCTTGAAAGCACGCGGCGGGGTGACAGTCAACATCTGCTGGAGTGAGGGAGATCTTCACGAAGTTGGCATTTGGTCCAAGGACAACACTATTAAAATGCTGCATTATAGAGGAAGTACAGTCACGGCAAACATATCGTCCGGCAAGATTTATACGTTTAACAGGCTGTTAAAATGTGTGAGGACAGTAAGTCTCTGAAGAAAACATCATACATTCCAGGTTTGAGGCTAAATTCATGTCATTGATCTATTTAATTCCAGTAAAACCTTAAAATAAAGCTCCGTTTTTGGTCACTTCGTAGTAAAGATTGAAGCTGTAGTGGTATTTTCATCAAGTGAGATAATAATCCAAGTCTTTTGTGTTACTTATATTGATTGTCAATGTCATCGTATATGATGTGGTCACTTGAACTATATTAGAAGGGTTAATTTCTCTTATGGTATTTAAAGTATGACTATTTGGACAATTTGGTACTTGATGTATGAAAACGGACATTTGTAAGTCATTTTGGTACATTTATCAATTTTGATCATATTTTTAGAGTTATTTTCGTCATTCTATCCCTAAACTCATTAAATTCACATTTTTCTTCATTTCTTTATATAATTACCTCACTTTGGAGATAATTAAATTGATATGTCTACTCCACTTAGCATCTACTTCGCATATATCGAAAATAATTTTTTTTCTTAATATACTTATTGTATCCTAATTATTTTCTGCAAAGGAAATAAATTGCCTTTATGCAATTGTAATTTTTTATTAAAATATTTTTTTAATTACTTATAATTAAAATTAATTTAGATTGATAACTACAATTATGAAAAATTATATACGTAAATCATCACAGATACTAAGTGGATGAGTTATCAAATTTTAGTGATAATTTAGAGGCAATTTGGAGGTATTATGAAAAAATGAAGTAAAGTAGAGATATGATGACGGAAATAACCCTGAAAATATTGTTAGAATTGACATAAGTACCAAAATGACCTAAATTTGAGAACTTTAGGTACCAAATTGTCCGTTTTCATACATCATGTACCAAATTGTCAAAGTAGCTAAACATCATGTATCAAAGATGGAATTTACCCTATATTAGAAACAATTTTCAGAAGAGCTTAGTGAGAAGAACGTAAACATTTCATGTTTCTCAAAAGGAGTTAAAACTGTTTGTGTCACAGCTCAAAGCCTCAATTCGATTTGTAACTATTCTCATGTACTCTAAAGCAAAACCTGTAAAATTGGATTCCGTATAGAGGTACAATCCGCAGCAAACTCTATGTTGTAACATATCACATTTGACACAAAAGAAAACCCTAGCAAAAAATCAAAATCATTATTCATTAACATACCATATTCCAACAGTCTCTACTGAAAAATCAAACTGGTAATTTTGAAATGAATTCGTAAACTTGGAAAACACTCGACTCATTGTCCTCATCAAATAGCTAAAAAGAAACACATCTCTAATCCGACGGCGGACAACGAATCCTTAAAGTAATCACACGTCTCAGAAACTGCTACCCCACATCAGTATCATAGACCTGCGCCACACCATAACCAAACACACACACTTCAAAACCCTCACAAAGCCCTTGGCTTCAGCCACAAATAGAGACACACTCAGAACAACAAACATGGCTTTGCGCTCTGCTGCTTCGCTCTCTCGGTCTTTGGCCTCCACCGCTAGGGTTTCGCTCCACCGCTCCGCCCCAAATCTCCGCCGCGTCCGGCCCCCCACTCGGCGCTTCTCCTTCACCTCTCCCAGGTCACCATTTCGATCTTAAATTTTCGATTTCTATGATTGGGTGATTTCGTTTGATTGGGATTACTAGTGTACTACTGTAGTAGTTGTAGTTGAATTGGGTTTTTGTTTGATGATTTTGGGTTCCCCATTTTAGATAAAAAATTCAAGCTTTACTTTTTCCGACTGATTGGAGTGGATGAAAGGTGGTGTTGATTGCAATGAGTTGTTGTTTATCTAATGTTAAGTGTTGGATTATGATTATTTTACTTATAATTCTATCGGTTGCTTTACGGTATTTGGTTTTGTTGGTAATATTGGGTCCTTTTGAACATGTTGGATTCCATCGTTTCAAATATATAAGCAATTGAAGACAAGAGTGAACACAGAATCTTGTCCTATTGGGTTAATGGTTATTTCGAGGTCATCAATTTGGCAAATTTATGGGTTTTACTTTTGACATATTTGATATATTATGGTTGTGTAAATTTGATGCACCGAAGCAGGGAAAGAATAATTATTTGTCGACCTTTCATACTGATTAGTAAGATAATAGATGGTCTTTGCTTCTTATAGGAACTTTGCGGAACTGGGATGCGCAGAGTCTCTGCTGCCTATGCGAGCTGCAACATGCTTCACATCTCACATGACTGTCAATATGCGTGCTTATTGCGAGTTGTCCCACGGTACCTTCTGCCGCACTTGTCAGGATCGCTAGTAGTCTATTTGTGAGTCTTGCTGTTTTTAGGACACATGACGAAAATTGAAAAAAAAAATCCTATATTTCCTTTCTATCCATGGGTTGATGCCCTAGAAAGATTTAGAGTAGTAACAAATTGTGTCCTCCTACAACAATGTTTCATTTAAGTTGTCTATGAACTAGGTATATTTAAAGTATGTTAAGGTTGCATAGTTATTAAGAAATTGGGATTGGGATTGATAGGAAGGAATGGAAAAGATGGGTGATGCGCTTGGACTTACAATCAACCAAAAGGCAGAAGAATGATGCATCTTTGTAGGTTGTGTTTCATTCCTTTCTTGGACTTCTTGGATATGAATTATGAACTTTTCAATTTTAATTTCGAGTAAACATATGGTTCTTGGTCAGAGAAGTGTGGTTAGGAAATGAGTTTTTAAACTTCAATTGCAACAAGTATTTGCTCTGCGTAGCTGATTGTTCTTGCACAAAATCGTTGCCATATTAAATAAGACACATTCTACACTATTTTCTTATGTGTTGTTTTTGTTTATGAAGGTAAGGATTGACTCCCATTTGTTGGATCAATGCGTTTTCTTCTGTTGTGTTTTCTTATTTTATTTTCTTAAAATAGAGAAAACAAGATCTGTGATGTATTTTCATTTGAATGATTTCCTCACAATGTGTATTGGTTTCTTAGAGTAGCATTGTTTCTCAAAGATATGAAAAAAAAAATTGAAGCTATAGAACGGCCATACTTTTTATGTCCTGACGGTCTAATATTTCAGTTAATGCATTCTCTAACCTCGGTTGTCAAGTTTCCACATTTGGTTTTTACAAGAGATTCAGCCCTCTGATTTCCTTGTCCCAAAGTAAATCATTGGAGAAGATGTTGGAACAAAACAATGCAGTCACCGTTTTAATCTTATACTTTGTATATACTTTCTTAAGATATACTTTGCTCAACTGCATTTATATGCTTAACATGCTGGAACTTGGATCCATAGTGGGCTGTAAATTGTAATTAGTTTTTAGTTAGTATGTATGAATTTAGCGAATGAGGATCCTTAAGTTGTTTGGATTACATGCAGTATGTTTTATTATGTTACTGCTTATTCTAGTTCTAACAAAGTTGCAAACCTTTATTGCTGTTGCAGGGACTTGAAAGGCTTTTTGGATCAACATAGCATAGGCAACTAGATGTTGGGGTGATCATAGGGATCGGATACTCGCTCTGTTCAGTAGCGAGGGCTCTGTGGAATTTGAAAGTTTAGGTAGACTCGATATTTTATAATTATTCATATAAGAAACTTGGAGATTGATCCAATTTCTGTGCCATGACTTTTGTGTCATGTTAGTTGTTTCAACATTCTGTCGTCTACTGTAAACCAATATTAGTTTTTCGACCTAGTAATAGCATGTGACTTCTGATATACTTTGTGGCATTTGTTTTTACCGATTGGCTCTGACAAATTTTATGAATTCAGGCTTGGTTTTAAGTGCTTTCTCTTGGCTAGAAGCCCACTTCCTCTCACATATTTCCCTTAGTTACTCAAAGAAGTTCAGATAAAATAGTCATGGAAAAATATACTATGGACACTGATTTAATCTGTTTTTGAATTTGAATTTTATGACATTTTTAGCGATCTTGCCTTCTCAACTGAATGATTGACTCATAATTTTGATTGGAAATCAAGAAAATTCATGGTTAGTGCTGCACATGGGATGCTCAAGAACAAGAGCACATAGTAGTGTCAATTATAGTGCTGTAAGTATCTGTGCTAGCTTGGCCCAGTTTATTGTCCTTTTTTTAAGGGAACAAAGAAAGAAGCTAGTTCTTGAAAAATGGCCTTTCTCTTGTTTGATTGCCGACGCATAGAAACTTAAAGTGGAGTTCTTGCTGCTCGCATAAGTGATAGATGGAGACTTGAGTCACTCCCACCCATGTTAACCTCAACGATAGTATGTCTTTTCTGTGCATATTTTACAAAACTCTCAGTCATCAAGTAAATGTTATTTGTTCGATTGTCAGTTTAGTTTGCTATGTACCATTTTAGACTTTTAGTAGTGTGATTGTTCAATTTAGATGGGAGGATTCCGTTACCTTGTAATATTTTTTTTCTAACTGCCTTCATTCTCTATGTTTCGAAATAGAAAACATGATCTTGATTTTAACCGGAAAACTGTCGAACCCTTCTGAATAATTGGGACAGCTTTTGAACTTCGTATTAGCATTCTCTCCTGTTTTTTTGTTAGCATATTGATGGACACCGGTCAAATGTCAGTGTAGGAAATCAACTTTATATGGGCAAAACGTTGATTACACAAAAGTAAATTTTCAACGTCAACCAAACAAAATACTATAGAATGCAATTGCAATTGAGTTCAGAATTTGTTTGGTGAAACATTCTTCAAGTTACCTATAGTCATCAAGTGTCAAATTAGTTGGATATGTGCTCATTTTGTTAAGGACTAGATGAGGACCAAAGACTACCAAAGACTTAATTGTTAATTAGACATGTTTTTTTATTATATTTTTTTCATGTCAACCGTTTAGATTTTAGGTCTATATAAGTATATTACTTGTACAAATTTTCAGTCAATTTGATAATGGTTAAGGTGTCAAACTATATCAAATTAGTGAATGGACCAAAATTGTCAAACATGAACCGTTCAAGTTCATAATGAGTCAATCATATTTATGAATGTCTTAGCGATTTTCAATTTGAACAAAAATTTATAAAATTGATCTACTCAAGATTTGAATATACAATAAAAAAATGGAAAAATCTTTTTAGTTCTCAACTATTCCTAAACAAGATAATCCTCCTTGAAAAGATTCTCGATTGGCCATTACCTTGCTCTGTCCTTTCTTTAACTGCCTCCATTCTCTATTTCACTTCTTATTATAGAAGTAGGAAACAGGTCCTCCATTATTACTGGGAAACTGTCAAACCCGTTAGAATTGAGCAGCTTTTGAACCTCTAGTGGCAGATTGTTGCATGTTAAGTTATAAAGGTTTTTTGGGTGTGGGAAATCAACTTTATTATGGCAGAATTTTGATTACAAAGTAAATTTCCAGTGTCAATGTAAGCGTGACAAAAGAGAATGCAACTCAGTCAGATCTTGTATGTCATTTGGGTCTAATGACAAGAAGTTGCAACATCCCATCTGAAATCCTACTCTGGAGTGTTAGCCGAAAGAGAAGTCCCCGGCGAAGATCAACTATTTTTACTCCAACTCTGGGTTCGAGTTCGGCCAGTAATTCCACCAGTTTTGTGTCAGTCACTTGTGCCCTCCAGTTGTTCCGACAGTTACGTTGGTGGTACAAACTAGATTTGATCCTTAGCTCTCACCCCTTGTTCTTGGCTCCAAGCTAAGGACGCTTCTCAACCAAAAGTTCAAAGATGGCATATCTCCTGGAAGGGTGCATGTTGGACACAAGAAAATTGTTAGATCGAATTGATGTAGAACTTAGAGAACTGGGGAGGTATCATAAATTCACATATAATTGTATAAACCTTGACTAAGTTATGTAATTCATCACGGTTTAATTATTAGTCATCTTACACTCACATCACGATGACCCTGAATATATCGCTACTGTAAAACCCCTAACAGAATCAAAGAGATAATACACTAATTCACTAGTTAGATAACTCTACATCTCTT
Source organism: Argentina anserina (assembly GCF_933775445.1). Lineage (NCBI taxonomy): Eukaryota > Viridiplantae > Streptophyta > Magnoliopsida > Rosales > Rosaceae > Argentina > Argentina anserina. Next base: position 2,769,737 of record NC_065873.1, on the reverse strand, counting down.
CAATTATTTTCTCACTGTAATAGTGACTTTATGGGTCACCCACATTTTCAGTTTTCATAATTTTGTTATTTCGCTAGTTTTCTATGAGAGGTTTTAGTTGAATCCCCCTCACTTGTTTTTCCTTTTATATTTATTTTTATTTAATCTATTAGAGTGATAGGGGCTTTTGCTCCTTTTCACTCATCTTTCAGCAAAAAAAAAATTACATCTCTTCAATTGTTTCACTTGTATGTGCAACTGTCATGATCAACAATCAATCAAGTCTAACGTGGATCTTATTGGTTCATACGTCGCACCATAACTTTGAATGAAATCGAATCAAGTTTCTTCAAGAGATTGGAAAGGAATATTGCAATTCGTACCATGATATGCATCTTATTGGTTCATACGTCGCACCATAGCTTTGAATGAAATCGAATCAAGTCTCTTCAAGAGATTGAAAAGGAATATTGCAATTCATACAATGATAACACTAGAATATAAGTAACACAAACACGAAGTATAATCTTTATAGAGAGACACTTTATTTGATAAAGTGGCTTTTGCATACTGGCTTTAGAAAGTGAGAGAGTTCCAAAGATGGACAAACCCACCTGACGACTTAGCATGATGCTTGTTCCACTAGCCCTTTCTCAACTTTGACGAATAGTAGAATTGGAATTCCACTACTAGGAAAAGCCATCCAACTTTGTTCATCAATAAGTGAGTTGGATAAACTAACACAAGTTGGATTGGAATTTCAGGTCATAAATTGAAAGGGTTCAAGGTGCTTACGTAGAAGCAGTTTATTAAGTTCTCAGCAGTGGTCTTAGTTTGGGAGTCCTGTGAAACTCGGCAAAACTTACCGAAATGCAAGGAGACTTTACCAGGCAGACCCTAATTAATTCTCACTCAAAGTTGGCTTTCACCATGCCAAAAGGTACAAGATTAGTAAGATAATAAGGCAAATACACGAAGTTCTATTTGAGTTGCAGATAGAAACACCTGCGTTGCTTTCCCAAACTTTTTCACATCCTTCCCATTATTTCCATTGCTTTTCAAAATAATAGACCTACTGAGACTCTTGACCTATTTGGCGAGGAAAAATCTTAAAATCATAACAATTGTTCACTTTCGACATGAATGTCAGGCTACGATTTAGTATATCATACTCAAAGTAAAAGAGGTGTAAGAATCAAAACTCTCCTTTTCACCGAAACATCGACCACTACTCAACATCACAATAAGTTCCATGGACATTTTCTCAACTTGTAAATAGCACATTGCACATATAAAAATACAAGTACTAAGCAATGCACAACAGTATAGTGCTATAACTGGGTTAATTTCGAATCAAATGTTATGCCAAAAGAAAATTTAGAATCAAATGCTCTAGCATCAACAAAATCTCAAGGTAAAACTAGATGCATGCAATCAATCACCCACCAAACATTACACACTTTCAGAAAAGCTCAAAAATCAAAATCATTGGTTCCTTGAAGAATCTTTGATAGTCTTTAAAGGAGCCCAGCTTCTCTTGTCCATTCCTCGGTATTATATAAAAGGTCCAAAACGTAAGTACAAGTGTGCAAGTGGTTCCTAATGCACTTCTCATACAGTTCATATTCACATCACCCACTACTTAGTTCCAAATAACATTAAGAAGCCCCAACAGGAAGACACCCATATAGATACTATTGTCCAAAAGAAAACACACTGAAAATTCGTAAGCAAAGATACCACCCTATCTGGTTTGCTAATTGCTTACTCTTTCCAACCATTATTGCCAATGCTTTGGGACCCTAATGGGACCTCCCCACAAACAATTAAATAGGAACGAGTGTCTACTGTTAGCTCCACTCACTTCTCAGTTGACACTAATCATTTCCATTAGGTTTCTGAATCTTGCTATTTACTCCTCCCACTCAAAATTTCAGTCTATGATGCATTGGTTTAACCTTTAATGCAATTCATATTTCAAAATACTCAACACAGAATGAATTGCTAGTACTTCATTTATCTGTTGGGTAAACAACTTATGATATGCAGACTAATATCTGTTAGGTAAATAACTTAAGATATGGAGACTAATATATGAGTAAGACTGTAATCAGATCACCTAGAACTTACTCTTCATACATATGAAGAAGAACTTCAGAACATATAGGAAACCTGGATAAGAGAAGCTATAATGCAAAGTTCAGAAATACTGCTGCTTTGCCTGAAAAATATTCAAATACTGTGGTTCATACTACCCTAGATATTCCTATTAAGAATAAGAACAGTAACATCATCACTTATGCCATCTTAACCCCACTCAATCTTTTTAATACCACAAAGAGGCCAACATGCTAAGTTCAAGAAATTACAAAGTGTGCAGTAGGTGGATAAGAAGCAATCGTGGCATGCACTTCAGATTAATATGCAAGTATAATGATTTTGAGTTTTTGACAATTGATGAAAGAGTTTCAGGATTTGACACCTTGTGATTTCAGTTACACTTCAGATGGAAGCATGTAAAGTAGGTCTCCTTTCATAACAGAAGAAAGGAGAAAGATGAAAGTAGGGAATCCTAAGCTTTCCCAGGGCAATAGTGAAGATGACCTAAGCATTGTCCCCCTAGAGCACTAAGCATCAGAAGACAGGGGCCACAGCATAGGGATTTGATAAGATATAAAACAGGTGTTCTCCACCTTACATTCTAATGCTTCTCTCCATTTCATTCCACTCTTTGATCTCAAACCCTTCAAAGAGACATTGTTTAACCCAAATTCATCAACTTCCCTTTGATCTCCTCATCAAACTAGACATTTGAGACGAAATGATTTCCCATGGAGAAGCAGAAAACAAGATAGTACTAAGGGAAGAGCACATTAGATATTCAAACAGAGATGATAGCAGCGAAGAAACAGATGATATTAATCAAGGGAAGTGGCTGAACCTGAGCCTAGGTGGGAATTTGCTATCAACAGAAGGAGATACTGACTCAGAGTCAAGACCACCTTCAGGCAAGGTTTTCTCCTGTAACTTCTGCATGAGGAAGTTCTTCAGCTCCCAGGCATTAGGGGGTCACCAGAACGCCCACAAGAGAGAAAGAGGTGCAGCCAGAAGATATCAGTCACAAAGAATGATGTCAATGATGGGCTTTCCCTTCAGTACTTCAACGCTTCGATCGCTCAGCGTTCAGCCCCATTCACTTGTGCACAAGCCAAGCAGATATGAAACTGCGCTTGTAGCAAAATTTACTGATGCCGGTACAAGGTATAGCATGATGCCGTTCACACTTGATGATGTAATGGATTCAATGTGGCCAGGCAGCTTCCGCTTGGATCCACAAGTATTAGGGCCGCAATCCAATTCATGCAAGGTCGACTTAAACCTTCGACTCTGATCCATTCACCCACTTTGCCAGTTTGGAATATCCCATATATACCTTTCTATTGGAACTTTGGCAGAGGTCTCAATGATTTCATCTATCAAGTACAGAACTAACGTAGGGCTTAGAGGCATGCTGTGTTGAATCATCTTGTGTTTTGTCTGTCCCTATGAAAGACACTAAAAAGTTCCAACTGTTTTTATGCATGTAATAAGATCATATACATTATATTTCATAGCTAAAGTTTATGAGAATTATGTCCTCCCTAATTTTTTTTTTCGTAGTTTCCTTCTATCTAGGTGCAAACAATTTCAGCATCAACATACTTGGAACATATCATACTTCACTGGGAACGTAATGTAATTCTTACATGCTGCCACTTCCAGCAAAAGAGAAGGTACCCTAGCCAACAGTGACGAAACAAACACTACTTTTAATGAAGACAATGATATTCAATAATCGTGGTTAATAATTGCTCCAAAATGACTGGCTATACGCTAAATAAATATTTTTAATGCATGCATATCTGAATGACCCCTTCCATTCAAAAGTCTTCACTTTGAAAGGAAAGGGATCCCCCAATAAAAATTTGAACCTACAACCAGTCAGATAATAGCTGATCACTTTACCAATGGGCTATTGCAACTTGTGAAAGTTGTCCTTTTGGTTCCACGTCATGCCTCATATCGGCTGTATTTCGGTTTATATCCATGTCTTACTTACAGTTAGTTATTAAGAGATTTTTTTTCTCTAGTCCCTCTATCGATTATGAGTTTATGACAGATAATTGAAAGAAAAAGGATTAAATAAACTGGATTGCAATGAAAGAAAATACAGTTGTAAGCAAAAGCAAAATAGAGTTTGCATAAAGAAGCTTCAAGGAAATTTTACATTCGATAGAATCCAACACATTAGGAAGAGATTAAATTATATATCTTTGTGTATTACGATAATCTACAATGTTACACGTCACTAGATACCTTTAGTTTTTGGGACTTATTCATGACCACAGGAAGTCTTTGGCTGATGATGCTGGGATCATTGTAGGCACCAGCTTCAGAAGGGTATCCCTTCTGCATTGTTTAAAATTAAAATAAGAGCATGAGCAAAGGAAAGACATTTTTTTTTACCACAAATACAAGACAAAACACTCGTGATTAAATTTTCCTCATCAGATTACAGAAAGGAGTGAAAGAATATATGATAATCAAGAAATATTAGACAAAAAGCCGCACCGGAAAAACAAAAGGTGGCTGTTTTTATTAATTATCAGTTAGCTGATTAACTGTGTCAAGTTTACTTAATAAGCCCAAATGATGATGATAAAAGAATGTCATTTATAATAGCATGGTATCTTGCTTCTTCAAAATTTAAGCAAAAATATTGCTATGATTAGAAAGTAGTTAACTACCATATCAGATTTTTCTCAATTTAGTAGAAAGCAAAGCTTCTTTTGAAGACAAAATTGTGGATGTTGACAACAATATCACCTTGCTTGAAATCCAATATTTTATCATAACTTCAGAAACTGTTGCAGTTTAACTACAAACCAAACTTCCATCATTCCAATTTCTTAACTTCCAATTCTTTGAGATTACTTTTATTGACCTATGGATGAGCAGATTGCCAAAATTTATCCACATTAGAAGATTGAAATGGTGCAGGAAAGAACTGTGCAATATGAATTCTATCTGTTAACAGAATCTGAATGACTGAACTTTATATGATCTCGTAACCTAATTAGTTAAATACGCCAAAAAGGTTAAGAGGATCAAAGTTTTTATATCTTTTCCTAAATCAATGCTTCAACCATATCTTTATCCCTCAAAAGTTCATAGACCTGGCAAGTCATAGGTTCAAAAAGCCCATTAGTTTTCCATATGTCACATACCAACCTCATTTTCGGAAAGTAGGGGAGTACAAAAATCAAAAGCATAGTGTTTTTTCAACATAGTAGACAAGACGTGAGAAACTAAATAATTGTAGACTCGGTCACAATGTAAAGAATAATTTGTTTGACAGTGATCATAAACTTACTGCAGCCAACGCTGTAAAGGTAGCTTCTCTCCAGCAGCTCTCTCGAAGAATAATGGGATTTACATTATTTTCAAAAGTACAGTGCATACGGGTATCCCTTAATCTCATAAGCACTCCATCAACTCTAAGCTGCAAGAAGATTGCAATAAGTGACTGTCAATATCTGTAGTGTATCGGTCAATAAGTTAGTCAGAGAAACAGAACAAACACAGCAAACCAAGAAAAACAACCACAAAGAAAAGAACACAAGAGCACAGATTTAAGGTGGTTAAGCAAATAGCTTTGCCTACATCCACCGGACAGAAACACACTTCTACTATATTAATAATGGGTACACAAAAAAGACTAAGAAACCAAATACTCTTCTCTTCCTATCTTTCTCCTCTCTGCCCTCTCTCACCCTCTAACCGAGAATAGAACACACTTTGTTCTTTGTCTATGTGATGCCTAAACCTAGAGCATAACCCCTCTTTATATAGCCATAAAGACAAACATGTTTCCTCACCAAATAGGAATCCTATTCCTAATAGTGGTAGGTTGTAAAGCCTCCTCCTTCTACAAGTAAACCATCATCAATAAGGATTCCCTATCCTTACCGGAACACCATACTCTAAGAAACCATCTTAGGAAAAACATATGGGCTGGAAACCCAACAATATCAAAGACAACAGCAAGAAGCAGTGACTAACATATGTTAGATAGTTGATAAATAGCATCAATTAGTTATTAAGCTTGAGATAGAGATTCCAAAGAGCTTGTGTCAAAGAAAGTAAATAGCATAAAGAGTGATATTACGTGTTTGGCTAATATAACTTTTTTTTTTTCGGGGAGGGGGGGGGGGGGTTGGGGTTTCAAGAACTAAGAATAATAGCTCACCCAAAATCGCAAGAGAAGAAACCAACTGCTCGGCATGACCCTCTACAAAATTTACATGTAAGAAAATAAGTTGTCCCCGTCCTCATTGTTGAATAAAGAAGATAAACCACAGAAAAAAATAGAGATTGAAGATTCACCACTTTCACAGTTAGAAGTGACACGCCATTATCTGCCAATTCATCTTCATACAAGACTACCTGTTCAGTTACAATCAATATCTTAATCATGGCAGGTATACATAGCCTAAGAAGAGAAAAAAGATGCATATTTCTGCATAGGCTCATGAATATTTGAGTGCTTCTAGTTAACTATCAGAATTCTCACCTCATCATAAAAGAGAATAGGCTCTTTTGATGCCAATGCAACCACATCAAGTTTTTCTTTGCAGTCCTCCCAGTGGAGATTGCAGGCCTCCTTTGATACCTCTCCTCCTTGCTGCAACATAAAACTAAGATAAGTCTAATTGCATCACTGCTATAGTGAAAGAGTAAAATAATAATACAAATAATTTGCACTCATAAGCCTTGCAGCTCAATTAATTAAACAATGAGACATGAAATAGTGACGCCCATATGCACAATATAAAAACATTGCGTACAAGAAGTTCACAGAAGCTACAGGAGGCAAAACAATACCCAAGCTAGCCTAAGAAAGCGATAAACTCTACGCGAAAACATAAACAACTCAAATGAAGCCCACAAAGCTGATGGGATGTAACCTTCACCAGAGGTCTTCTACTCCCACTCCACTATGGTCATCATAGATTCTTTTTTCCTTCCCATCTAAAGTTCCAAAATACCTAAACTACAGCTAAAACACTGAAACATGAAGTTGATTTTTTTTTTCTCTTTGCCAAATCACTGTGAATCTCACTTAACAGGGGAAGGCACCCAGATGGAGTCGTCCAACCAAGCCCCTGCCATCTTGGTTGCCATACTCTTGCACTTTCTTCATGGAGCTTCCACATGATGTATCACTGGAGAGAAAAACAACAGCTTGACCGTCTTCTTTAAAACCCACCACATGAGTTCACCCTATTTGCATCAAACGCCAGCCAATTTTGATCTTGAGGGAACGCTTGGCTTTCCAGAGTGATATCATAGGAAAAAACAAAGGGTCAGCAGATATCAGTGAGATAGCAATGAAAAGACTTTCTACCCTTCAAGACTCCAGCTTCAACCTCCTTATATCTAATTGGGATTCCACCAATGGGAGCATTAGAACTACCTCTTGCATCACCTCATCTCTAAGGTTTCCGTTAAAACCAAAAACCCAGCTCATAAAATAAGACATCACGGTGGTATCCATAGTTACTTTTGCAATTTGAGATCTTGATCATCTCAAGAGTCTTGCAATGCACACCGGAGGATTGATCCCAATCCAAGTATACTTCCAAAACCCCACTATTTCTATTTCATTACCAATCGGCTGATATCACTAGGAAAATAATCCATACTGGCACAGACATCCTTCCACGGTTCCTCTTGACTCCATAACAACTGGCTTTGAATCCCAAACATTTTCTAATTTTCTTTGAATTCTAACATGAGAAGCCTTGCCAACTTATTATAGTCCGATCCTACTTTAGGCTAGACATTCTCAACCATATACACAGTCACATGTGTGTGTGTGTGTGTGTGTAGAGAGAGAGAGAGAGAGAGAGAGAGAGAGAGAGAGAGAGAGAGAGAGAGAGAATTCACCTTGTCTGCATCCTTGGCAATAGTTTCACTTCCGCAATACAGTGTTGTGAATGTATAGTCATAGTCCAGTATTACTTGCTCAGAGGGATTACTGAAAATTGAAAAACAATTGAAAAAGTCAAACACACATCGTTTAGGAAACTGATACCATGATGAAAACAAAATGAACAAAAGATTCAAAGCCAGTATCAGTACAGACAACTAATCATATCCCACTAGCAAGTTATCATAAATAGATTTACAATAGCCATTTATATCCATGAAGAACAACTCAAGGTAAAACAATCGACAGAGAGAGCCTTATAAGTCAAAAATACATCTCTCTCCTGTCAACTAAAACCAGTCATTCTTATTTCAAATCGAAAGTGGTGCTCACATTAGTAACATAATATCTAATCAACAGTCATAAAGTTAAGCTAAACAACATCATACCGATGATAACACTAAATGATATCATAAAATGTTCAAATTCATTATCTATATCAATATTCTTGATCTGAACCTAAAGCATTCAACAAGCCTCGAAATCGAAAAGAGTGCAAAGAGTAAATTCAAGTAAATTGAGTAGAATTACCATCGGAACTTCCATTTCGCAGCAGCCGGAACTTCAACCGGAGGCAAAGCCTCCTTCTTCCACCCAATCAGAGCATCAAAAGCATTGAAGTGAACAGTGGCGCCACTCTTCACATGCTTCAAGGTCAAACAGCTCTCCCCGAATACCATCTCCGGCAGGTGACAAGTCTCCAGCTTCTTCTCCCACCTGCAGAACGGAAGTTTAGAAATCACCAAACCCTAGAATCACAGAGAAATTAGATTTATGGGGAAATTGATGAGGAATAGAGATGGCGTACAGTTCGCGAGTGGAGGAGTTGAGAATGGAGCGCTTGCGGGTCTCGATATCCCAGCCGTGGATTCGAATGCCGTGGCGTCCGTCGGAGAACCGAGTTGCTCCGGCGGCTTTGAGCTCCTTCTCATCGACCTCTACTACTTCCATTTTTCTTTACTTTTGCTCTGCTCTCTCTCTCTCTCTCTCTCTCTCTCTCTCTCTCTCTCTCCTTTGCTTTGGAGGTTTAAAGACTTTCGTGACCCGTAGCCCCAAATACGAAGTTATAAGTTTGTTATTTATTTATTTATTTTTAATAGATGGCTAAATTGAAGAATCAGCATGTAGACACATGAAATTTAATGAAGTAAATTATCTTCGTTAAATGGTTAAATCGACTAAGAGCCCGATAAAATTGCACACGTGACCGAAAAGTCAACAAAGTTGGTGAAGATCCGAATAAAACTCGTGTCAGCACATAAACGGATGATCGTAATCAAAGCTACGTGATTTCGACTTAAATCGAAAATTGAATGTCATTGACGATTCGAAATGGTAATCGGACATTTGATTAAATTAATAAATTCTTTAACGACTATAATTAAATCAATTATTTTCTGTTTAATTTAGTTATGAAAATAACTAATTTTGAATTAATCAGAAAATACATATTGATTTAATTATACAATTAAAGAAATTTATTATTTTGGTGTCATTAAAATATTCTAAAAAATAGAAACCTTGACACTATAAATAGCCCTTCAACATGAAGAGAATGAGGATTTTAGACTTGGAGAAGAAGGAGAGAAATCACTTGAGCAAGAATCACCCTTGACAAATCCCGAAGTCTCTCAAGTCCATGAAGATCATCAAATCCACGAAGAATCGTCAAGCCACCAAATCGCTCGTTCTTCATCAAATCCAAATCCAAATCCAACCTCAAGTCTACGAAGAATCATCAAGCGGCCAAATCGCTCGTTTTTCATCAAATCCAAATCCAATCCAAACTCAAGTCCACGAAGAATCATCAAGCGGCCAAATCGCTCGTTCTTCATTAAATCCAAATTTAACCTCAAGTCCACAAAGAATCATCAAACGGCCAAATCGCTCGTTCTTCATCAAATCCAAATCAAACTCAAATCCTCAAGATCAAGTGCATGTCACCCTTGAGCCAAATCACATACGGAGATAGAATCAGAGGAGTTCACCAAAGATTGTAACCTCGCGCTTGATATTCAATAAATTACATTTATTTGTATACGTGTCTGCATTCTCTTGTTGGTTTTCAGATTCACGCACTACACAGCCAGCAGTATAAAAGATAACCCGTTTAAAAATCTATTCTAATTTATACTTACAAGTGAGTCGGGAGAATCGGGAGAGTCGAAGAGAGATTGAGAGAGAGTAAAGTAAAGTGGGGATCGATTAGAGAGCTGATCGAAAGATTATATAGATCAGAATGTATAGTCGTTAATGGAGAAACGTATTAAGACGTTTAATTTTTTTTATTTACTGCATACAAATAACACAATAAGCGTCTAATACGTGTTTGTCTTTATAACGGTAAATACTTCTTCTTCTTTTTTTAAATTTTAAAATAAAATATGAGAACTTAGAACTTAAGTAATTAAGAGAAACTTTACATTAAACCTTGTAAAATATTTTTTTCAGAATCATTAGAAGTTTATTACAAAGTAGTAAGAGATAGTGGGGGAAGAGATAGTGGGTAGTTATAGAACTTACTTCCATGTTGTTATCTGCAAAAGAAAACAAAATTTCTTTTTCTATTTTCATTTTTAATTTCACCTTTTATCCCTTAAATATTAACCATAATTTTAAATTAATATATGAAGTAAGAGCTTAGATATTCACATCTATTTTGGTTGACAAAGCATATTCTGGTTATTAGAGTATATATAGATAGATAAACTGAAAAATACACTCGTCTTTTGAATGAAGCACTTGAAATTCAAGGTATGAATTCAGTAGATCAACAAAATCACCCGAACACTACAACCAAAGAGAAATTCGATTTTATTTGATTCACCATTACTTGATGATAGGAAAACGTTCTAATGCAACTAGAAGAAAACTTACCATGTCTTTCTATGCGAAACTATGGCATAAACGCATTCGCATCATATTTATGATCTGACTACTCGCTTGGGGACAATATTATGGACAAAATTCACACAAGATTCACGAGGACAAAATCTACCTAAGAGATTTGATATCGAGGTCGTCGAGGAATTTAGAGAGCAGCCTTGATACTGCTTCATCGGCATGTAAGGATGATCAACAAGGGAGGAGCGATGAAGAACATGCAAATTGGGGAGTTGAATATTGGAGGATATCAGGATATGTTATGTGACCTCCCCTGGTTATGTGAGGAGACTTCAATGAAGTACTATGTCAAGCTAATGTTGCAAATTGAGCTCACCGTAGCGGGAATATACCTCTCGACCATATGTTTCTAATCACATATTTAACTGAACTAGCTAAATTATAACCCAAGAGAAATATGACAAGTCGGACTCAATTACATAACGCCAATACAGATACATGTGTAGGAGCGGAGATCAGAACTTAGTTGAGAGATCAGACATCAAGAAGAATTTGATACCTCGAAAAAGTTACTAGTAATTCTTGATTCTTCCAGGACAACCACAATTTACATATATCTGGTCGGCAAAATTAGTGCAGTTAAATTTGAGATCCGTCCCTAGCAACCTACTGGAGTCTTTCGCTCATGTATACTATAGCAGCTTCAGGTTTAAGCAGCTAGCTAGGAAAAGTGTTGAAGAACTTCTTTCAAAACTAGGTCAGCATCTTGCTCCTTTTTCTGTTTCTGAAATCAATACATCCGTAACTAAGGCAGTCTTTCTCAAGCCATACCTTATGCGCAAATCTAGCACTTAGTCGATGGCTCAAAATAAAGTGCAGGAATCTCAGAATGTGAAGAAAATGTTGCTACGCACTTGAACTGTCCAGAAAAATGTCAAATCGTCAAGATCAGGTAATATTTACTTGATTAGTGAAAAGCAGCATGACATTTCCTAAAACTGTCAAGTTAATGTCCTTATGGACCCCAAGTGTAATTCTAGAAATGCACAGACAAGTTACACCAGGTAGTGTAAACTGTGTAATTTTCAGCCATTTGCGAATGCATAGGCCCTTTTGGAAGTTAAACTCAATTAACCGACAAACTTGCATGGGACATTTTTAAATGAAATTACCTGTATCTAATATCACATTACCTTTGCTCGCATATATTTATCTCTAATAGCTCTTGAATTGCTTCCTCTTTTATTCAGCTGCAAGTCATGAAGGACAAGGATGCAATTCTGTAAGTCGGATGGTCTATAACCAGAGTAGCATTGCAAGTCCCAGCTCTGCAATATATAAATTTTGAACAGTATTAGTATCAAGTTGCAAGATTTCAACTTTAGATTAAATTCAGTAGTCTACAAGTACTTAGTCTGTTATATTGTTTCTTACCCAAGGATGGACTTCAGGCTGAACCGTGAACCTAGAAAGAAAAACCGCTGATGCAGCAATAACTGATGGTAGGAATTGAACACAGCAATAGTCAAGCAAACTTAGTTCCGCAAGATAGCCACCCAAGAATTCAAAGCGCAGGTCCGAAGACTGTAAAGCAAGAAAATTAGAAGAAAGACTAATCACTAATAAATAAAGGCAAAGGAAAGCAAACAAACATCAAAACAATAGAAGCTGCTCTCCTACTTTGGAATTCTCTTGAGCAGCTCTTGCGAAGATTCTGCAAAAAAGGGAAAAAAAAACCAACATTACTGAAATTTCAGACCGGCAGTAACTGCATTGAACCACCATTTGAGAAACATTAGAGACGTCTGAAAGGATACTTGCCTGAGAAAATTCTTTGTCGTTGGAGTATAGATCTCAAAGTTCAAGAATTTGAGTACATGTCTCTCCATTTCTAGCACCTGACAGTTGAATATGAAATTAAACCTTAAGCTTAAGTAGCTCAGTAATTATTTAAAAAACTTGAATCTAATCGACAGTAAAATCGGTCAACCTCTTCTATCTTGTAGGTATTATCTGTTATATAGCAGAACTCCTCAACCCGTGGAGGACAAATCTCTTCGTACTTCCTGCACCACACAACCAGACTCAAATCACCATTTCAAGAATCTCTGGCCGCCTTCAGATCAAGAACATAGCTAATACAATATTCAAGTCCTTACGAGGCAATAAACATGCACGCGACACCAAGAAGCTGTAGCTTGTTCTTGCTGATAATGTGTGAGGAAAGATATCTGTCAATATATGATACAGTTAGATAAAGGGTGTCTGAAACAAACTTGTACTCCTCCGCGACCTCCACCAACCAATCCACCAGGACTTCTCGCATGTGTTCTGTAATACGGTTCTGTACCTTCTCCAAGTAACCATACAAAGGTCTATTCCTCGCCTCTATCTGAATCACACAACACCATCAGCCTAAACTCAATCTACCACTACATTACCGATCTATTACGACTGCTTATACTGACATCAGGACACAAAAATCGGATAAAAAAAGTTCATTATCATTTAGACTATCTGCACTAAGCTAATACTAGTCATAATTTTGCCCATAAAATTTCGTAAATTGGAAACTGGATTAATTTCTCAAGTAAAATATGAACAAACAAACGATGATTCTAACATTGAAACCCTAGAATCTAGATCCAATTGCAAAATCAAAATCCACAAATCTCTCTCTCTCTCAAGTTAGAACAGTACCTCCAGTTTCCGAAGATGCTTATACATAGACGGCGAGTAAGCACATCTGACCGGATCAACTGCGCTGACGTCGATCTCGGTCTTCAGATCCTCCTCCTTCTCCTTGGGCGACTCAATTTTCGGTTTCTTCGGCGCCGAAGCGAGTTCCGGCGAGTTAGTGATCTCTCCCAGTACGGATCGGTACTTCTTGGACGCCGGAGGTTTCAGAGCCTCCGACGACGGTGAGGCTCGCTTCTTCATCGAGCGCGTGGCGTAGACGCTCGTTCCTTCGTCGCTCATGGTTGAATTGACTTGCAGAGGATTTGGGGATTTTATTATTATTATTATTATTATTATTATTATAATTGGTGGTTTTGGTTGCTGCGAAAAAGATCATGATTGAGATTTGAAGCGTGAGCTGCGCTGTGCTTAAAGCCAAACAAGAAAGGCGGCATTTTCTGTCTTCAAAATCCTATTTCCCGCTCTAAGTTAGTTACGGTAGCTACTACGACGTCGTTTGTGGTCTATTAAAGCTAGAAAAGGGAAATCGATCCCTACAAATGTTATCTATGAAATATTGGCGTGCTAAATTCAGAGGAGAGTGCAAATGTGTTGTGTTCGTGCAAAGAATGGAAACATATGAGTTCTGAGGAGGAGAAAAACCTGCGAGTTCCGAGAGGGTTGAATAGGAAAATGAACATGGAGGACGAGAGATGGTATGCAAGAGCAATGTACTAGGAAAATTGGAATTGCTGATGAGCTAGTTCTACAAGGGAGCCATAAAGCATTGGGGGAGGGGGTATAGTTTAGTTTAAAGCCGACTTACCCGAAACAACAATCAGCTACGCTACACAGTCTAACAAGATGGGTCTCAGGATCAATACTAAGATGGGGGCAGATTTCTTGACACCCGAGGCTCAATTTGTAAGCGGTAAATGGTTAAAGCTACTCTCCTAATCATCAAAATTTGAATTAAGCAACAGATTTTCGACGTCTAGTAACTCGACCACCTTTACCACTAGTTTCTGGTGGTGTCTTAAATTGTTCATCAAGATCCGCTCCCCCAGGCTCCGGCATGGATTTTCTCTTTCTACCCTTGGGGGCACAAGTCTTCCCTCGACTGCCTTTCGGAGTCACCAATGTATTATCCTTCACATCCTGGCTGCAGCTACCTGCTACAGCATCATCTGTCCCTGGTGATTCATTCTTTTGAGCTCCATTGTCATCAGCATCTCTAGTACTATTTTCTGCTTGGTCAGGTCGGTTTCTCATAGCTTGAGGCACAGCCAAGCCTGCTTTCACACAATGGCGAGCATTTTCAAACCATTTGCTAACCTGTCACGAGACAGCGACAAAGAAAATATATATGAGTTGACATTCTTTTTGAAGAATGGAAGCTGTAATGCTGATAAGAGACAAGGTATGACCTGCTTAGCCATGACTCCTAGTTCTTGGGCTAGTCTTTCCTTCATACTTCGGTCTGGGTATTGATTCTCCTTAAAGGATGTATAGAGTCGCTGAGATAAAAGTTCAGAGGGTATTTAAGCCTTACGTCAAAAGAAGTGTGTTGAAATTATTAATCAAAACCAGTACATGTATCATATTCACACACATTATCGTATAGCATAGGATCGTGGAAACACAATACAAAAACTAAACTACAGGAAGCTCTTCACACTTTATCTCTTTTGGTTAATTTTCAGAAACAATGTATTTGGTTCACAATTTCACATGCAATCCATAATACTTGCGAAAGCACCATTCAAATTTAGAAGCTAGAAAAAGTAAAAGCAAATCAAACCCTGTTACCTGAGTTACAGCTTCCCCGAGTCTTCTATATGTTGATGCTCTAGCCTGCCCACTGGTAGAACCAGACTTAGGAGAGCTTTTAAGCAATTCATTTGGTGTACAGTTACCTGTAGCACTTGATCTTCGTCGAGGAGTTCTTCTAGGGGTATGCTCATTCTTGTCTGGATCATCTTTTATATCTTTGGTGGTTACTCCATTCCTAATGGTCGAGGGTTTTCCTTCCAGTGACTTTGGAGAGACTCGTCCAGTGCCTTTCTTCCTTTTCCTTGGTGCAGAAGTTTCATTATAATCTTCATCATCACTGGTAGGAATATTTCCATATTCCTCCTTTAGATATTAATGTAAACAGAAAAAAACATCAGTAACGTAGACACTTGGATAGGATACGATCTTTTCACTGGTCAATGTGACATAACAAAGCCTAAAAGAGCAATACTTGATTACTTGGCATTTGAGCTTATAGTTCAACTTTAAATCCGCAGGAATAAACAAAACATTCCAGAAACAACAAACATAACAAAGCCTAAAAGAGCAATACTTGATTACTTGGCATTTGAGCTTATAGTTCAACTTTAAATCCGCAGGAATAAACAAAACATTCCAGAAACAACAAAAGACAGCAAGGTAAAAGGGAAAGTACAGTAAAAAAGGCACGAAAAAATGTTAATCCGTAGAAGAACAGTACAAAACACAAGTAATATATATCCTTAGTTTCATCCTCTGTATATCTTCTTCTTATTCTTTTAATAGATAGTGTAAACTGCTTTACATGCCAAGAGGCTAGTAGTGATGAAACACCTATATAACTAAGCATGTGATCTTTCAGGAACAACTGTCTCATCAACGAGATAAATATAGAAGAATCAGCAGTGGAATGAACTTTAATAGAACCATTTAGGAATAAATTACATCCTGTCCAGCCTATCAGTTTCAGTTAATATCTTTTTCAATGGCAAAGGCCACAATTTGAAAGCTGTAAATATAACAAAAAATCTAAATTCTCACATACATATGCAAATTTATGAAACATCAGAGGCTATAGTTTGAGAATCGACATAGTTTCAACAATCATATATTCAACAATTAACATATCTATCAGGTCAAAACTAATGAGATGTACTTTGAGAAAAGATTAGAGTTTTCAAAAATCGAAATTCAGAGGCCTACAACTTTTTTTTATCATGTCTATGAGTCTATCTTATTCCCCAATGCAAAAAAGTACAAACATTAATGAAGTTCTGGTGGCAATTTTTATATAAGTATGCAAATGAAGAGGATAAATCAGTCTCAAAGTCGGATAAAATTGTACTTTAGAAAGACACTCACATCATGCAATTTTTTGTAGTCCAGCCTCTCTACGTGCCTTTTCCCAGAAACAGGTGCTGAATCATCTTGACCATGATCAGACTTTAATAAAGATGATAGCTCATCTTTTGTAGAATGTCTCTTCTGCCCACGTTTTGAACTTTTTCCATCAGAGCCTCTAAGACGCGTATTTGCTTTCAACACAGATGACTGGGGCCCTCCACCATTTTCGAAAGACTTAGTATCCTCATCTAGTACAGCTGCGAGATCCTCTGAGTCAGATGTAAAATCAGAGCTTGAACTGTCCTGCTTAACATCCTCCGTGGGATCTGGAGCATTAGGGTTGAAATCATCGTCCTCTGAATCATCAGAAGGAAAGCCCAAGTACTGCTCATCATTAGTTTTTGGGGTCTCAAGTCCATCAGAAGCCGATGCATATTCAGATTCATCGGAACTGGATTCTGCTCCCTGAACTTCCTCATCCGTTTCTGGACCATCAGGATCATAATCATTATCATCTGAATCATCTGAAGGAAGTCCCTGGTTGTTTTCCTGATGCTGTCCTGATAATGCTGCAAGAGCTGCTTCAGGAAATACCTTCTGCAGATGAAATAAGAGCTAGATAAGAGTAAACACTATTTAATTAGAAGATAGAACAAGTGCAGATTTTGACATTGACCTCCCAGCTGTCAGTAATAGATAGATCTGTTCCTTGTGATTCATTGAGCAAATCAATGCAATCAACTTTGCAGTCACATCCAGGGCATAACCAACCCTCATCATCAGGTGGAACTGCAAGCCAAATAAGTTTACATGTAAATAGGACGGCAGAATCATAATATTAAAGATCATGGGATGTGCTGTGGAAATTACTTGCTTCACTTAATAGAGGCGGTTCAAGACAGTGCTGGTGGAATCCACGGTCACAAGCCCCATCACAGAGTATGATGTCATTCTCAGCATATATGTCCTTAGAACCACATTTCGCGCAGAAAATCTGCCCAATATTTTTTAGAGTTATTCGTCACATAAGCCAATATGCCAGAAAAAGAATTCATGCAACATCATTATCGTGCCCAAGGAAATATAAATTCAGATGACACAGTATCTCAAGGATAGAAAATAAATCATTTGAAAAATACATTGCTTTAAATAGAAATATTCTCTTACATCTTCACTTTCAATCTCTCCTTCTTCATCAAATAAAGATTTTGGTAACATTCCTTCAGCACATAATGAATCAAGACGTTGAAAAAGATCTCTTATTTTCGATTTCCGTCTGAGTATTTCAGAGGTAGCTCGTTGAAGCTCCTTCTCTGGCCTTACTTTCTCTAGGCTGCAAAATCACAAATATATTCAGATGCCAAAGAACTTCCATGATTGTACTTCAGTACTCATCAACAGTACAACTTCCAAGATAATATATTATTCCTCCAAAATCTCGTAGATAAAATCAACTTCAGAAATAAAAGTTTCATAAAATTAAAAAAAGCAAAAGATTGTAATACAACTATGCACCTGTTTCCTTTCCAACCTTCACCAGAATAAGCATCAATAAGAGATTTCTCATAGTTTATCCGGTTCAGGAAATATCTAAGATGCGACCTGATCCTTGAAAATTCATCAGCTGCAATTCTTTCCCTGTGTTTCTTCTTTCTCCTCTTCCTTTTTCTTTCTTTCTCATTGCTTGCATTAGCAACATTATTGCTTGAATCAAGAGTTGCAACATTATTATTTAATTCAGGAGCCTCAGGTTTCTCGCCCATCCTTGACCGCAGAACTCTGTCACTGCTTACCAAAGATCTTGATTTTCGTCTTGAACTTGATTTTCGCTTATCCTTGCAACCGAACTCGCTAGAATTTTTTGTTGCACTCTCAGAAGCTGTTTCTGATGGCTCAAGACTGGAATTTTGGGCTGCATTTTCCGTGTAAGGTTTGATTAGTTCATCAGTATGGTCCTTACAAGCAGAATTCATCACCTTTTCAACATAAGGATCCAAGTGTTCAGAAACATTGGAGCTGGATACAGCGGTGCTAGTTTTAACTTGATCATTTTGGGAAGGTAAAGAGCCAGGCTGATCTCTTTGTTCCTGAGGTTCACAATGTACACTTCTCGAACCAGATTCGTTGATCTGAACCAATGCAGTTCGGAGAGAGCATGAACTCTTTTCAGTCAGACAAGTCTCTATCACAGCTTCATGAGGTAGTCCTGCTTGTTCACTTAGAGAATTCAGACTTACATTCTCATTTACCACCTGCAACTGTTCATTCCCACCACAGCTGATTACCGGAATGATAGTTTGTAATGGTTGATCATGCACAAAATCAGAGCCTGAATTGTGGTTTTCTCGTGCTGGTTCATTATATGAAGTTCCAGAATTTACACCATTTATCTGCTCTGCAGTATGTTTCACAGCTTCACAAGACAGTCTTGTCTGTTCCTTAGGAGAACAAGTGTTCAAATTTTCACAAAACAACTGCACTGGTTCAATATCTTCACAGCTGGGTACCTCCATTCCAGATGTACTGGTCCAATATTGGCTTTGTAAGGCTTCATTATGTTGAACATCGGAACCAAAATGCTGCTTGTCTTCTGCTACTTCACTACATGAAATTCCAGAACCAAAATTAATAGTCGGCTCCAATGTCATGCTCACATCTTCCCGAGGCACTCCAGCTTGCTCATTAGGGTATGTCATGTTCACAGTTTTGCTAATCGACTGTAATTGTTTATTGCCACAGCTGAATTCTTGAATTATAGATTGTAAGAGATCATTTTGAACAATATCAGCGCCAATATGCTGCTGTTTTCCTCTTGTTTCACTAGATGATGATCCAAAACCATAATCATTTCTCTGTTCCAGTGAGATCTGTTCAGAACATGTAGTTTTTCCTGTCTGACGATTCACACCCAGATCTTCAGCAAGAGAAGTCTTGATCACATTGTCAGAAAATGGTTGCAAGTGGTTATCGGTAGTACAACTAGATAATGATGTTGTTGTTTCTTTATTTTGAATCTGTATGGAGCCGATATCATGTCCATGTGCTGATTGTATAAGAAGGTTTACGCCACCTTGACTACTGTTCCTCACTTCTTCAGGAGGCATTCCTGATTGCTCAAGGCGATATTTCTCTGTCACATCTCTAAATGACTGAACTTGATCATCAGCACTATTAGATGCGTTGCAGATTTTTTCCTGTAACTCATTTTGAAGAACATCACAGCCGATATTTTTCTTGGTTGGTTCACTATAACCACTTTCAGAACCAATTGCATGTGCCTGTCTTGATGTACATTCTTCTTGGCATTTTGCAGTTTGACTGCTCACAGATTCTGGAGGAATATGCAGTTGTGCAGCATCAGCCATACTCAAATGGTGAGGCTATACTCAATTGCAGTAACTCTATCTGTACACAGTAATTAAATTGATTTTCTCTGTTTGGGTCTGAACCCTATGGACAGAGGTATAGATGACGCTCGAATAAACAAACTGGTGCTAACTGATCAAATACCTCATTTCCAGTCTTCTGTCTTATCGTATTGAATTACAGAACCTTCAACATGCAGCATAAATCCAACTCTGCATCCACCGCTAAGTTGACAGCACAGATGGCCATTGTCACTCATGTAATTACATCCAATGCTTTTGTGTTGATGCACCAGACACCAGAAGGACTGAATAGACAACAAAATAGCTACACAGATTCATGGATAACAAGCCTCACCTATTTGGAAAGAGAAAAACAAATCATCAAATATCTTCTTAATGAAATTGTTAATTTGGACAACATATAACGACTCATGAAGCCTACAATGAAAAGGCAATATCTTACTGCATAGGTATCATTGGAGTACAAGGTAACAAAAGAAAGGACATACGAAGTGATTAGAATGCAACAGCTTTTCAATTGCTAAAACTAGCCAATACATAAAAGGTTGCTTGGAAACTCCAAAAAGTAACTCCAGCAGATAAAAATTATGAAAGCCAAACTTATAGCATTTCATAATGTGCCAGCTTTATCAGCACATTATGTCAAGATGAACCTACATTTGAAATCAACTTCGAACCGACACTGAAACCACTAATCCAAGTAAACTAGTACCACTTTAAATAATTTGTTTAAAATCAAATTAAATGAGGACCTATCTATGAGTTTTTACATGGATACCAATGGTTGAGATGCATCTCGTCCACCATAGAGCTTTTACATAAGGTACTCATTCTACGCATGATCTTACTGATTAATTCATAATTACAGACTCACAGTCCCACAAAGAACACTCGTGCTCCGATTATCTATACATAAACCACATTGATTGAGTGAATTAAATGCGTAGCAGAAGTTTTACCAATGTGACAAAACAACAAGAACCCTGGCAAGGCAACACTAACCTATGTATAAAAATAAAAATTTGTCTGTGTGTGATTACCGTTCGACAACAATACAGAAAAGATAATCGCGGCCAATCTTTAATAGTGACATCAAAAACCAGAAAACTCAAGAATCAATACCTAGAGCTTTCACAAAGTAAAAATGCCGAAATCAAGCCGTGGCGCTTCGCATGCCGAAACAAACTACATTTAACCTAATTCACCTGCTCAACTACAGAAATGCTCATTTCCAGCTACTACACTCCGAGCTGTGACCCTAAAATCTCCATATCCGCCTAATCCGAAACCATTCCAGCTCAAAGTCTAGCTAATAATCCAGGTCAAGATACATATAACTAAACCTAATCGAAACGAAAGCTCATCCGCAGCAACTGAGCTCTCACTTCACCACCGCACAAACAACAACAACCAAAAACAGTAACATTCTCGCAGCGCAATCAAAGCAGCTCATGAAAAAGCTCGAAGCGAATTCAGACTAAGTTCACGGCAACTTCTCCGGCACGAAATCAAAATCAAACAAACCGCAGAATCGGAAAACCATAGCAACCTAGCTTCGTAAAGTGAAAAATTTACATCGGGCGAAAAGTTACCTTTGCCTGGTGAATCTAGTAGGTTCTATCCACCGCGAAGTTGCAGAGAGAGAGAGAGAGAGAGAGAGGGCGATCTGGTTGTGTGTGGCTTCGGATACTCGAACACACCGCCGAAGATAAGAAGCGGTTCGCACTAAACACACTCCTCTATAAATCTGGGCCACCGTTGCATAGAGAGTGTGGCTGCTTGCCTCCAGTGATTATAAGCAAAGCCCAGAGCAGTGTTTGGTAAATCAGCTTCTCACTTGCTGCTTCCAAAAGCCAGGGCTTTTAAACTCGATATGCAGAAGTAGGGGGAGGCCGGGAGGGTAGCTTTTAGAAGCCAGAAGCCGTGCGAGACGCGGAGATCGACAATTAATGAAACTTTCAAAATTCCAGTGAGTACCCTCGTGCAGTTAAAGGAATTACACGATCCGACCACTGTCTTTTCTTTATTTCTTGTTCTCGTCCATGGTCGATCAACCCTTTAACCCACACAAAAAAAGGTCTATCAACTGAAGTCCGCTAAGGGGTTGGTGATTTTGATTTTGATTTTATTTCATAGGTCACTCTCTGCTTTTCTGCTAATTGTTCTTGATTTTGGGGTATATCCTTGTTTTCTAAAGCTGTATGCTTCCAGCGAACTGGGTTCTTTTTTTATTTTGATGTTTGGTAAGAACCAAAAACACAACATTAAGAAATTTAA
This sequence comes from Argentina anserina, assembly GCF_933775445.1. Taxonomy (NCBI): domain Eukaryota; kingdom Viridiplantae; phylum Streptophyta; class Magnoliopsida; order Rosales; family Rosaceae; genus Argentina; species Argentina anserina. Next base: position 2,747,420 of record NC_065873.1, on the reverse strand, counting down.
GGATGAAAGAATGATTAAATTTGTTATGTGATATCAGAACTGCGTCTTATTTGGCGCTACAATATGTCAAGAGATCAATGAATTCAATGAAATCAAAATTGTATGAATTATGAATGGAAGCCCTTATGATCGAATGTGGTATAGAATTACTCGCATACCTGTAAGAAACTCTTGTTAGAACAATATGTGAACCTACTGCTCGGTTCGGAATTTCACTTCCGGCGAACAGTTAACACACGGCGGCGAACTCTTGCGGTTTGCCTTGTTCTTGATTGTGTATGCGTTGGTGTGTCAGTACGTATGAGTTAGGTACAACTTGCTTCTACTTGTTGATGCGCGCTCGTACTTCCTTCTTCTCAAACGACTGAGTGCATATGCTGATTAAACCTGCAACTGAGTTTGAATAAGACCTGCGGCAGATGACTGCTAGGATTTTTCTCCACCTCTCTGTAAGATGTCCAGTTCTTACTTAAACTGCTTGGGGGAATAAACAGAGCTAAATATCAAGACTGTGGGGACGTTTTTGTACTGATTGTTGCTGACTATGCAGACTTTAAGTTTTTGCTACAAGCTAAGGTAGCGACTCAATGGACTTGACTCTATGCCGAGGTAAGTCGGACTTGTGCTACATGCAGCGAATGTGCATATTGTAGCGGTGCCCCGTGAGGAGGCTTTGGTGCTTCGTTGGGAGGCTTTGGTTTTGCGGTTGCATAATAGTTTGGTTGAGTTGTGTGTGTAATTTTGTGTTAAAGACCCCTTTATATAGAGAACACAATTTGTTCTTTCTTTCGGATCAAGTCATTAGAATCCCTTAGTTGATCAGGATAACAATTCTTTTTTCAACTCAGATTTTCCAATATCCCCGAAACCTATTCCTAAAAGGAATGAATATCTTCTCTGCTATTAGTTTTTCCAAATAACCGGTCCAACAGATCAAAAACTCTAAACAATTGCCAATGAATTATTTATGCTCCAGAATAATATCTTTAACCACAGATATATGTTAAGTATATCAAAAAACCTCTAAATAGATTTTAATAAGATTACGTCATAAGAATAAAGTCACAGATTGACACAAAACTCGTATTTACTTAAAATGAATATTTTGGCTCAAACATAGCCCCCAAGCCTTAAAGTCAAAAGTCATGCGTCTTGACGGAAAAGACTCAAGTTTCTATGTCGCCTCGAAGCCACAAGCATTGGCTTGTATTTGGTGTTCAAACACAATTTGTTCGAACTCCATTGAATAATTAACCACAGGTATTGGTTCAATTGTCTGAGACCCAAAAGTAACAAATATGAAACCCTAACAGTTTCAAGAAACTCAAATGGTTTCTGAGCTTAAAAATCTCCTAGCTCCGGCAAATGCGATGAATTTATACTGTGATCAAACACAATTTGGTCGAACTCTATTGAATAATTAACCACAGGTGTTGGTTAATTGATAAATTTCAAACTAAGAAAACTTAGCTCGAGCGAATATGAATGTAGGCCTTAAGTAGGCCATGTAGGATGTAGCTTGAATTGATTGATGGTTATGGCCTTGGCGAACGGTGGGAGTGAGTAGTGCTTGAAACCTCCAGTAGCAAGTATAATTGATAATCATGCACATAGCTTTAAATATGGAGCCCCCACGTAAAACCATATGAATTTGTTCTGACCATCTTCGTAAAATTAGCTAGCCAACAAAAACAAACCTCAATTAGGTTCATTTAACTTGAAGCCAACTGTAATGTATCCAAGGCTGCCATGCATTCGCTGACTCTTTTGACTGCATGTTGACGTCTTCGTGGCTTCAAGAAAAACTGCTGCATCCTAGCTTTACAACAGTCCAACCTTGAGCACCATTCGCCGTCTAGACCTTCTGATATTTCTGAACTACTCCTTGATTCAAATGATGAGGGCCACAAGTTGTTGTCTTGTAGAGACCCTCGATGAGATTCTGGATGTGCAGAAGTGGCTTGAAGAGAAGCTGGTGACCCGTGAGGAGAATCTGGAGGTACCTCGAGGAGAAATTGAAGCAAGCTTGAGGGAACTTGGCGGTCCTTGAGGAGATTCTGGAGGTACCTCGAGGACATTTAAAGACAGCTTGGAGAATTGGGAACGGCATTGGCGAACAACTTTGATGAATGGCGAACAGATGGATCTGGCGAACACGGACCTCCAGTGTGAACAATTGAGCTTGTTTCTGATCAATCATATATGCCTCTGTTCCAAAGTATATACAAAACTGCTGCATGACACGTAGCTTTTAAGGGTACCATGAATTAAATCAAGCTGGTGTCCTTTCCTTGTTAAGTCATGCATTAACCAACAAAAAATAGCTACTGAGAAGAGACATATGCATTTAAGGCCAAATATCACCTCCACCTCTTTGAATTAGATGCTTACAGATGATCATGTACGTCGGCTTCTTCATCATGTGTGGCCAAATAGCACCTCATAACTTCATTGTTTCTGTCTTCTCGTGCCTTATAGCCCCCTGTAATATGCTTCACGCCGAGCCTCAACTTAATTCAGCATTCGCTTGTATAGTTGCTTGGATTGCAAACCCTTCACCGGTTCTCTTGCAAAGATGCTGAAAATTCAAAACGACAGGGATTGGCTTTTATGAATCAAAAACCACTCGCTGGTAATTGATGAGCAATGTTGCTTTGTTGCTCCCCTTAATTCAGCTTTCCTTAATTTATGGAGATATGCTTGTAAATTAGTAGTTGTTAGATCTTATTTTTACTATAGCTGTTAGTTTGTAATAGTTGTAGAGCTGCTATATATTGCAGCTCTTCTCTTCAGTATAAAGATAACAAAGTGATATACAAGAGTTATTTTTCTCTTATTTCTTTCTCTAAATTTCTTCATGGTATCAGAGCATGACCTTTTCTAGGCATGTCTCTTTGATTTTTCATTCCGCAAATTCTCCTTTGAATATATTTCTCTCTGAGCCATGCCTAGAGATCCTCTAGTTATTCCTGGAAATGTTTCCACAGATATTGTATCTTTATCTATGTCTGAAACTGATTCTAACACCAGTATTAGAATTATTTCTATCTTGTTGAATGAATTCAACTATCTCAGATGGTCAAATGCTATCAGTTTAGCATTAGGTGGTAGACAAAGACTTGGCTTCATCAAGGGAACCATCACAGCTCCAGATCATACTGATCCAACGTATGATGGGTGGTTAGGTAAGGATCAAGTGGTAAGAACATGGATTCTCAATTCTATGGAGCCTCATATCCAAGAAATTTTTCAATTATGCACATCTGCTTTAGAGTTATGGCAATCCATACAAGCCATGTATGACAATTTAAATAATGTTGCACGTGTTTATCAATTGATGCAAGAAATTGCTGAAATCCGACAAGGTGAAAATTCTTTCATTCAACATTTAGGTTGTCTTATATCCAACAATACTTTGATCAAAAGAGCAAATGAAGACAAGGTGTTCTAGCTGCTTGGAAGTCTTGGACCTGAATATGAAGATGTGAGAAGCCATCTTTTGATGAATACTAAGTTGCCTACCTTCATAAATATATGCACTATTCTTCAAAGATAGGAAACTCGCAGAAAAGTAATGAAGTTGGAGTTCAAAGCAAGTAGTTCTTAGGCTAGAGCTTTTTCAGCTAGTCAAAAATCTGGAGGTTTCAAAGGAAAAAGAGCTTGCTGGAAGTGCAATCATTGTGGTTTCAACAACTCATCTAGAAGAGTCATGCTAGATTCTTCATCCAGAGTTGAAACCAAAGTTTGAAAAAAAATTATAAACAGAAGAGCAACAAGTCTGGTTTCAACAATCACAAGGCTCACATGGCCAGTACTTCAGGCACGTGTAGTTCATATGCCGATATCAGCAACTCTATTGATTTTCACCTCCAATCTCTCTGTGTTATTGAATGATTTTGTTGCATATTTGAAAAATAAGAAGGATGAAGGGATGAGCATCACTGAAGCTACCTATACTGCATTAGTGGGAAAGTTTGCTGGATTTCTGACTGAATATGACCGCATTGGCAGTAATGAAATATCAGGTAATATCAAGGCTTTTTCTTTTGCACTTAAAGCTAGTTTAATTGGTGATGTTTGGATAATTGACTCTGGAGCTACTGACCACATGTCAAATCAATTTAGTGATCTGCATGATTTTAGAAAATTTTCTAAACCTTCAAATATCTCAATTGCAAATGGAAAATTGTTCTTGTTCTTGGAGAAGGAAAATTAAAATTTCTTTCTGGAAACTCCATTGATTCATGTGTGTTTTATGTCCCAGATTTTCTTTTCAAACTCCTGTCTGTCAGCAAATTGTTACAAACTCTAAAATGTCTTGCAATTTTCTCTGAAAATTGTGTTGTGTTTCAGAATCAAGTGACCAGGAAGAGGATTAGTGAAGGAGTGTTCCTAGATGGTCTGTACTATTTGTTAAAAACTCCTCTTGCAATCTCAAAATCTTCTCAAGCTCTCAGTGTCAATCATGTTGTTGTTGAAAAGCTCTGGCATCAACGTCTGGCTCATCCATCCAATAAAGTCTTATCCACTTTGTTTTCAGCGTTTTGTAATAGCCAACTTCATTGTGAAGTGTGTGTGTAACATCTAAGTTTTCTAAACTTCCTTTCAGCATGTCTCAATCAAAAACCAATAAATGTTTTGAACTGGTGCACTCATATATATGGGGGCCCTGCTTGTGTTGATTTTATTAATGGATACACATATTATGTTGTGTTCATTGATGATTTTTCTAGAGTTACTTGGTTGTATATGTTGAAAGTCAAAAGTGAGTTAATGAATGGTTTCATTGATTTTCACAATCTAGTGATAATCAATTCTCTTCTAAAATTCAAGTCTTGAGGTGTGATAATGGAGCTGAATATACCTCTAACACCAGGTAAGTTATTTGAGCAATCATGAGATTATTCATGAAACTAGTTGTGTTGCTACTCCTTAGCAAAATGGTGTTGCTTAGAGAAAAAATGGAGATCTGTTGGAAAAACTAGGTCTTTGATATTTCAAATGAATGTGCCGGAAAAATATTGGTCTCATGTTGTGCTTACTACTACCTATATTATAAACATACTGCCTACTAGAGTTTTGAATGCCAAGTCTCCTTGGCTTATGCTTAAAGGCAGAGAAATTGGCTTGTCTCATCTTAGAGAATTTGGGTGCACCTGTTATGTAAGAATTTAGCCTAAAGATAGAGATAAGCTTGATCCTAAGGCTGAGAAGCTGGTTTTCATGGGATACTCCTCCATTAAAAAAGGCTATAAATGTTACAATCCTAAAATCAGAAAAATGCAGGTATCTAGAGATGTCCAGTTTTAGGAGGACACCCATTTTTTTCAGCAACCTTTGAATAATTCTGAATTGCAGTGGGAATTTAGCATTAATTTAGATAACTCATTTCCATCTACCTTTGTTGAAGTTAACGAAGCAAGTTTTGCAAGCTTTTCAAGTTCAAATGGTAATAATGATGATGATGTGGAGCAACCTAACAATAGTGAAGAGAGTGCAGATTCTGTACAGCACCAGCAACATGATTTTCATGCTCAACCTAGGAGAAATCTTCCTCGGACTAGGAATCTTCCCCAAAGATTGATTGAGTATGAAACTTATGTTCCAAAACATCATGTTTCAAATTATGTTTGTTATAAGCCTTTGTCTATACAACATCAAGCCTTTTTAAGTCAATTGTCTAGTATTCAAGATCCTAGGACTTATGATGAAGCTGTGAAGTTGCCATAGTGGAAACATGCCATGGACGAAGAACTTCAAGCCCTTGCAGACAACAAAACTTAGAGTTTTATGCCACTTCCAGATGGTAAAAAGGTTGTTGGATGCAGATGGATTTATAAAACCAAGTTTCAATCTAATGGAAAGATTGAGAGGTGCAAAGCACGTTTAGTTGCTCAAGCATTTAGTCAAACATACTATAAGGGTTTTGTTTTCTTTGGTTGTCAATCAAGCTTGGCACATTTGTCAAATGGATGTTAAAAATGCATTTCTGCATGGAAATCTTGGAGAGGAGGTTGACATGAAGCTGCCACCAGGTCATCTAAACCTGGCTTAGTATGCAAGTTACATAAAGCCATTTATGGTTTAAACATTCTCCAAGAGCTTGGTACTCTAAATTGAGTTTTGTTCTTATGCAGGCTAATTTCAAGAGAAGCTATTCTGACTCCTCTCTATTTGTCAGAAAAAGTAGCGCAGGCACTCTGGTTGTGTTGATTTATGTGGATGATCTAATTGTTACAAGTGACAATTTGGATGAAATCAATGCTCTTAAGTCTTCACTGAGAGATAAATTTGCTATCAAAGATCTGGGAACACTTAAATATTTTTTGGGGATTGAAGTTGCAAATTCCAGTAAAGGTCTGTTTCTCAATCAGCGTAAATATACTCTTAACTTGCTTGTAAAAGTGGGAATGTCTGATTGTAAGCCTTCTTCTACTCCTCTCAATGTGAAAATGAAGCTATTTGAGAAAGGTGAAAAATTATATGATATTACAGCTTATCAGAGAATTGTTGGCAAGCTTATCTACCTCACAATCACTAAGCCTGATATTGCATTTGCAGTGAGTTTAGTGAGTCAACATATGCATTCTCCAACTACTGAACACATGAAACTGGTTACTCAAGTTTTGAGATATCTCAAGGGTTCAGTTAGAAGAGGTGTTCATATGAAGAAACATGGCCATCATGAAATTGTCAGATTTACTGATGCATACTGGGCAGGCAATGCTTTGGATCGTAAGTCAACTACTGGATTTTGTACAATTGTTGGTGGTAATGTTGTGACTTGGAAAAACAAGAAACAAGTTGTTGTTGCTCGATCCAGTGTTGAGGTTGAATATCGAGAAATGACTTCTTTGGCTTGTGAACTCATCTGGTTAAAAGTTGTGTTGGCTGAGTTTGGTTTCCAAAATTCCAAACCAGTTTCTATGTTTTGTGACAATCAGTCAGCTATGCATATAGTTGTAATTCCTGTGTTTCATGAAAGGACCAAGCACAAAGAAATTGACTTCCATTTCATTCGAGATTAAATTCAGAATAATTTGATACAGACAGTGTATGTGTGCAATGAATATCAGATTGCTGATATATTTACTAAAGTTTTGTCTTTTAGTTCAATTTCAACGTCTATTGTCCAAGCTTGGTTCAATTAATCCACTTGAACCAGCTTGAGGGAGACTGTTGAATTATGTGAGTATGGATGGAGTTAGTGAAGATTAGGTTGTACTTGCCTTCTTATTCATCGTGATATGGATGTATTTGCAACACAATCTGCAGCATGGGCGCTGCTTCTTCTACTTCTTCTGTCTCGGGATTTAAGAAACAATGTTGCTTTATTGCTTCCCTTAATTCAGCTTTCCCTAATTCATGGAGATATGCTTGTAAATTAGTAGTTGTTATATCTTGTTTTTACTGTAGCTGTTAGTTTGTAATAGTTGTGCAGCTGCTATATATTGCAGCTCTTCTCTTAGTGTAAAGATAACAAAGTGATATACAAGAGTTATTTTCTCTTATTTCTTTCTCTAAATTTCTTCCGAAAATAACCAAAGCGTCATTCAATATTTTCTTCTGCGAATGTCGAAATTTTGTTTGCTAGCCCCCCAATATGAACCAATAAAAGCTCAGAGTCCTTAATAAGGCCTCTATAATTGTAGCTGTACGTGTAATTGTGTTTGCAGCCACAGAGATTGGCCAAGAAAGTGTGATAGTGGTGGTGTCATCTCTCATGAATGCATGAATTAACCATCTGTATATCCACCAAGCAGACATGTATATATATTGAGCATAGAAGACCAAAAGCAACCTCTTCAAAAGATATTTCCAAGATGATCATGTTGATCCCTTTGTCCTGGTTGCATGCCATGATATCGACCACGCTGCTTGCATCTGATTAATGCCACCGAAATTGGCATTCGTAAATCAAAAACTATTGAAGTATGGTAGCAGTAGTATGGTGGTGTGGTGCAATGGTTGAGTGATCTTCATTATTCTTCATTGATTTCATGTTAGAGTAGGGACGTAGGGTTGTGTATAATAGTGCTCTAGCTTTGTGTATAAATACTCAACCTTTGTACTCAGTTTATATCATCAATCAATATACTCGAGAGAAAATTGCTTCATATGCTTGTATTCATGCCTATAGAATTCTACATGGTATCAGAGCAGAAACTTTAGTGTCATGCCTCTGCTTATCTTCTCTTCTCTTCTTGTTTTCTTTTCATGTTGATTGAAATTTTTTCTTTAGTTTCAAAATGCATGGAAGCTCTTCATCGGTTGAGGAAAACCCTTTTGGTTCATTTGGTCATATTAACTCTAATATGGCTAGTTCTTCTGAAGAGGATCCAAACACATCTCAGCGATTATGCTCAACATTGTTAACTCCATTCAACTACCTTAACTGGTCTAGGGTAGTTACCTTAGCAATTGGTGCTAAGTAAAGGCTTGGTTTCATTAATGGCAATTCTCCCATGCCAGAAGAAGGATTTGAGGCTTATGATGTCTGGATGAGCAAGGATCAGCAGGTGTAGTCATGGCTACTGAATTCCATGGAGCCAAGTCTAGCTGAGATTTTCAACTATTCTGGAACTGCCTTGGATATCATGAACAATGTCAAGGAGATGTATGGCAACCAGAACAACTCAGTTCGAGTATTTCAACTCAAGAGGGATATAGCCAACCTAGAGCAAGAAGATGTTCCATTTGTCCAGTATCTTGGAAAACTCACAGCTAAGTAGAATGAGTTATCTCTCTATCGTCCTCACACTATTGATACTCTGATTCTGGCGAAAAGGGCTGAAGAGGACAAAATTTTCCAACTTTTGGCCAACCTCAATGTTGACTATGAGGATCTGTCACATTCTTATGAACTCAGAGCTGCCATCTTTCAAGTCAGTATGTGCTACAGTTCAGAGAGAGGAACTTCGCAGGAAAGTTATGAATGTTGAAATCAACACCAACATGTCCAACTCAAGGGCTTATGTTGTCAATCAATCATCTATTGAGGTTAGAAACTTTAAAGGGAAGTCAAAAAATATTAAAATGCACTCATTGTAATGCAACTAACCATGTGGTAGAAACTTGTTGGATATTACACCCTGAGTTAAATGCCAAGTTTATGAAGGAAAGAGAGAGCAAGAAAAATCAAAAGAATTAGAACAATCCATTTCACAAGGTTAATGTGGCTACTAGTATGGCTTCATCTTCTTCCACTGCTTTTGAGGGTTTGGTTGACTTCACTACTAATCTTGCTAGTATACTCAATGAATTTGCAACTTATATGCAACAGAAACAAAGCAAGGGTGGCAGTGATAATGGAAAAGATCCACATACAACTCTCCTTGGCAAGTTTGCTGGTTTTTTGGCTGAGACAAACATGGTGAAAGACAGTGATATTCCAGGTATCATGAAATATTTTAAGACTGTCATTGATAGTGAGCATGATTATTGGGCCATTGATTCAGGAGCCACATATCATATGACAAATTATTCTAAAAATTTGCAAGATTTTGAAAAAATGTCATCTTTTGTATCTGTTGCAAATGGGAATAATGATAGCTCTGTACAGATTGATACTACAGATGTTGTTGATCCAGATGAGCATATGCATCATTCCCCAGCTCCAGTTCAGCCTAGGAGAAATCCTCCTCGAACTAGGAATCTTATTGTGAAAATGATAGATTATGTGGCTTACACTTTAAAATATCCTATTTCAGATTTTGTGAGTTACAACAGCATATCATCAAATTTATGTGCTTATCTCAGCAACCCGGATGGTCTTCATGAACCTCAAAATTTTGAGGAAGCATGTCAGCATGAAAATTGGTAGCAAGCTATGGAAACTATACTCTCGGCTCTTGGAGACAATCAGACTTGGAGCATTGTTCAACTTCCTAAAGGGAAGAAAGCAGTTGGTTGTCGATAGATTTATAAAAATAAATTAAATGCATAAGTTCTTTAGAAAGGCACAAAGCCAGATTGGTGACTAGAGGATTTACTCAGACTTATGGAGTGGATTATAAAGAGACCTTTGCACCAGTAGCAAAAATGAATACAGTGAGAGTTCTCTTATCTATTGCAGTCAACAAGAACTTGTCTCTTCACCAAATGGATGTGAAAAATGCATTTTTGCATGGAGAATTACAAGAAGAGGTGTATATGAAATTGCCTCCTAGTCACTTACATGCTAATCTTGATCCTAACTTGGTATGCAGGCTGCATAAAGCCATTTATGGCTTAAAACAATCACCTATAGCATGGTATGCTAAGTTCAGCTTTGTACTGGAAGAAGTTGGTTTTTTTCAGAAGTAATGCAGACTCATCCTTATTTGTCTGAAATGGTGATCATGGAAAATTGATTGTTCTCATTTATTTGATTGATTTAATTGTCACAAGTGATAATGTTGGAGAAATTGCTACTCTCGAACAGTCATTTCTGTCAAAATTTACTATGAAGGATTAGTGCTCTTAAATATTTTCTCAAAATAGAAATGGCTACTTCACCTAAAGGCTTGTTTCTAAACCAACAAAAATATGTTCTAGACTTGCTTACAGAGGCAGAAGTGACATATTGTAAACATGTTCGCACACCTCTTCATAGCAAAATCATGTTTGACACTCCTGGTGAGGCTCTCTCCAATATCAGCTCTTATCAACGACTTGTTGGAAAATTGATTTACCTCACCATAACCAGGCATGACATCTCATTTGCTATAAGTATTGTATCTCAGTTCATGCATGCTCCTATATCTTTTCATTTGAGCATTGTGAAACACATTATGACTCAAGAACAATGGTCATACAAGCTTTTCAGCTTATGCTGATGCAAATTTGGCTGGTAATATTATTGATAGAAAAAGTACAATGGGCTTTTGTACCTTTGTTGGTGGAAATTTGGTAACTTGGAGTAAGAAACAAAGTGTTGTTGCTCGCTCAAGTGCAGATGTAGAATATAGAGCCATGGCCTCTGCAGCCTGTGAAATGATCTGGTTAAAAGGTCTCCTAGGCGATCTAGGATTCCCTTGTCAAGTGCCAATGTCCCTTCACTGTGATGATCAAGCTGTCATGCACATTATCTCAAATCCAGTCTTCCATGAGTGCATTAAGCATATTGAAGTCGATTGCCACTATGTTCGAAATCAGGTTCAATTTCAAGTCATTACAATTGTTTATACTAAGAGTGAAGATCAACTTGCAGACATCTTCAGCAAGTCTCTATCGTCTGCTCAATTTCTCTCTATTCTTAGCAAGCTGGGATCTACAAACCTCTTAGATCCAGCTTGAGGGGGAGTATTTTGGAGAATGGTAGCAGTAGTATGGTGGTGTGGTGAAATGGTTGAGTGATCCTCACTATTCTTCACTGATTTCATGGATCTTGGTTTGCAGTATTGTGGTCTCATTTCAGCATGGCTGCTTAGGGTTTGGTTTATCTAATGTTTTACCTTAGCATGGTAAAGCATGTTGTGTAATTGTTAAAGTAGGTTGTGCATAATAATGCTCTAACTTTGTGTATAAATACTCAACCTTTGTACTCAGTTTATATCATCAATCAATATACTTGAGAGAAAATTGCTCCATATGCTTGTATTCATTCCTATGAAATTCTACAAAAACCACTCACTGGTATTTGATAAAAATTTGAATAAACCCTTTTAAAACCACATATATTGGATTTTAGTTATTTGTTTGTTGGTGCAAACCACTCGCTGGTCCTTGAAATGCTGAAAAATATTTTAAAGCAACATGAATTGGCTTTAGAGGTTCTCGAGAAGCTCGAGGGGATTTTGGTGACAAGCTCGAGGGAAACTTGGAAGCTCGAGGGGAACTTGGAAAGGGGAACTTGATGGAGAGCTTATTCAATACACGAGCCTTGTATGTACACGGGATATGTGTGCAACCACGCACTATTAGCACTGCCTCTTTCATTTGATTTGTATCTCTGAAACACAGCACCTCCACCACATCTATGTACCACTCCTTCAGTAGTCGTTCCTCTCATCCCCCACCTTCTCTTTGATCTGTTATTCTGTTTGATTTGTTTTACTCTTTTAGCATGTTTGGTACCAACTAATTAGAGCTTCAGTGGTTGTTGTGTTTGATTTTCAATGATTTGTCTTTTCAACCCTAGTTTTAACAATTGAAACCAAGAAAGATGAATCAAGATCAAATAGCAGCTCGATCGCAGAAGAGGAGCCCAATGAGAGACGAAAATCTCAGAAGCAGAATAACTATTAGGTGGATTCAGAGATGCCGCTTGGGTCGTGTTCCATGTTGACGACAAGGGTGAGTGAGAAGCTGAGGTGGAAATCGGTGGCAGGGTGTCTGAATTGGGGTTTCACTTGCCGCTGAGTTGCGGTGACGGGTGGTGACGGCGGTGATGCTGGTCGATGAGGATTTAGTTTCAACCTTACCGGGGCGGCGAGGTTTAGGCGCAGAACAGATAGATGATTTTGGGGCAGAGGATTATTAGGATATTTGATTCCATGATAATCTGTGATCTCGCCGATGAAGCAACATAACTCGATCTCGGCAGATGCCATTAGGCTCAGTGAAAAGGAATTTGAGGTGGTGGCTGATTCAAGTTTCGTTGATAGTGTGATACTGTGTTTGGTTGATAGTGCGATACTGTTTATATGATCGATCAAGACGGAGAAAGCCACAGAGATGACCGGAGATGACTATATTTCCTATTCAATCTCACTCGCGACACTTTAGCCTAATTGGAGACTTGTCTCAAATGATCTGAAATGTGCTCCACGTGCTGAAACTGACGGTTAAGATGAGCCATGTAGATATACGGCCCGTGCACCGAATAAGTTTCGAACTTTATGATGATGACGTAATAGTATAGCCCCCTAGTGAACCAATATGATCCTAAAAATGATCAAGCGTCTACTCTTCTACTTCGGAGCAATACGCGAACAACATGAACCATATAAGAGGACCCAATAAATATTAATTTAAGCGAGAAAATTCTAGAAAATTGTAGTCTCTCATTCGTCTCCTTGCTTGGGCAAATTTAAAAATCTGCCTCTTTACATTTTAAACGATGCCATGCTCGATAACTTGTTGCTGCCACTACTCCGTTCACTTGGCCAAGAAATTTTTTGAAATAGCTGCTGCCCATATAGCCCCCCAGTTTTGATACCTGAAATATGGGCGAATGACGGTAGCAAAATGTTGATGTTAAGCACCCTAGTGAAGCCTTTCAGTTGGCATGGAAGCCCCCCTGCATGATAAGAGGTTGTTCACCACAGATATTGGCGGATATGTTGCTTTGAGGTGTCTGCTCCTCCAACCATTCCCCTTGTAGACATCTATACTAAGCTTGGAGCACGAGGACTTGTTGAATATAAGTCGTTGGAAGCCCAGAAACTCACACAAGCACACATGAGGCAGAATCTGATAGGATCTGACCTTTGTAAAGTTTACCAGAAAGTAGACATCTGGGGAATTCTCTACATATAAGGCTCACTCGCTAGTTCCTCCTAGAATGGTATAGAATTGTCAGCGAAATTAGCTATCTGCATGGACTGTTTCTGCTCGTTGCATCACAAACTTGGCTTTAAATGTCGGCAGCTCCATTGTGTAGGAATGGATCCTAAGGCAAACAATGAATGCCTTCCTGTATGTAGATCTCAGGCATAGGTCCTAAAGCGGAGACCTTAGGGATAGGTCTTAAAGCGGAGACCTCATATATAGGTCTTAAAGCTTGGACCTCAGAAATAGGTCTTAAAACTTGGACCTCAGGGATAGGTCTTAAAGTGGAGACCTCAGATATAGGTCTTAAAGCTTGGACCTCAGAAATAGGTCTTAAACCTTGGACCTCAGGGATAGGTCTTAAAGTTGAGACCTCAGGGATATGTCTTAAAGCTTATCAAAGATAGGTCTTTAAAGCTGAGACCTCAGGGATATGTCTTAAAATGGAGACCTCAGGGATAGGTCTAGCAAATTGTAGAAAGTTCAAGCCTCAGTGATATGCAAGAATCTTCTCCATGGACATAATCATCGATTCCAGCTTTGCCTCGCCCGCTATGACGACGTCTATTAACTTCTTGGAGGCATCTTGAACCGCTTCTGGTGTCTCCATTACTTCAAACTTAAGTAACGCATACACCGTTGTTAAACCTCTGCAAGTCATTGTATTATGAGGAATACAAGGCAAATGCTCTAGTTTCTTGCAAGAGGGGTACTGTTTGGAGTACAAGCACTAACTTGCAATCTTGAAACGTGTCCCACTGGGCGTGCCAAATGTTCGGTTCGGAATTTCACTTCCGGCGAACAGTCAGCACGCCGCGGCGAACCCTTGAGGCTTGCCCTGTTCTTGATTGTGTATGCGTTGGTGTGCCAATACCTATGAGTCAGATACAACTTGCTTTTGCTTGTTGATGCGTGCTCGTACTTCTTTCTTCTCAAACGACTGAGTGCAGATGTTGACTAAACCTGCAACTGGGTTCGAATAAGACCTGCTGCAGATGACTGCTAGGATTTTTCTCAACCTCTATGTAAGATAGCCGGTTCTTACTTAAACCTCTTGGGGAATAAGCAGAGCTAAATATCAAGATTGCGAGGATGTTTGTACTGATTGTTGTTGACTAGGCAAACTTTAGGTTTTTGCTACAAGCTAAGGTAGCGACTTGATGGACTTGACATTGTGCCGAGGTAAGTCAGACTTGTGCTACATGCAATGAAAGTACATATTATAGTGGGCTACATGCAGTGAAGGTGCATATTGTAGCAGTGCTCCGTGAGGAGACTTTGGTACTCCGTTGGGAGGCTTTGGTTTTGCGGTTGCACAAAAGTTTGGTTGAGTTGTGTGTGTAATTTTTGCTAAATACCCTTTTATATGGAGAACATGATTTGTTCCTTCTTTTGGATCAAGTCATCAAAATCCGTTAGTTGATCAGGATAATAATTCATTTCTCAACTCATATTTTCTAATATCCCTGAAACTTATTCCTAAAAGGAATGAATATCTTTTCTGCTATTAGTTTCCCCAAATAACCGGTCCAACGGGCCAGAAACTCTAAACAATTGTCAAGGAATTATGTAGGCTCCGGAATAATATCTTTAACCGCAAATATCAGTTAAGTACATCAAAAAACCTCTAAATAGATTTTGATAAGATTACATCATAGGAATAAAGCCATAAATATTGGCACAGAACTCGTATTTACTTAAAATGAGTATTTTGGCTCAGACACCTACATAATTCATATCACAATCAAATTGTATTCAGTTCTTCAATAGGAGATGCAATTTTGTACAATACTTGGAAAACCAATTATGCTAAGTATATCTAGTATTAATTGGACAAAGATTCATTAGTTAGATTATGATGTAATTTGTGATACGTTAGGATTCTGTTTATGTATAAGTTATGGTGATACTTGCTAAGAATTTGTGATACATTAGAATTTTGTACAGTTCTCATTATTGTTGTACCCTAGTCCTTATATTTCCGGAAGGAATCTGTGTAAACAATCACTGGATTGTAATTTTTGGTTTGTCAGTTTTTAGTATTTGACTATAAAACATAATGTATTAATCTTCTTCTTGTTAAAATGTTCTTGGTATTTGTATAAATATTTAGTGAGCATATGAGCTATTGGCTTCTCAATTTGCATGTTGCAATCAAGGACAATAAATATTTTGTATCTTTATACAATGGGAAAGGGATTGTATGAGAATCATAGTGCCCGAATTGTAGGAGACTGTTTTGTGCCCAGTGTAAGGTCTCTTGGCATGCCGGCATAGAGTGCGCAGAGTATCAGAACTTGGAATGAAAGTGAGAAGGAAATGAAGATAATTTGTTGAAGAACCTTGCTTATGAGAAAAAATGGAGGTGTGCAAATTGCCATTACTATGTTGAAAAATCCAATGGTTGCTCTTACATGAAATGCAGGTAATTCTTCATACTTTGGAAATTCACTGGTTGCTAATTATTAGAGTCATTTGCATATGCGGATTTTCTTCATACCAGTTCTTTGGTAACGTTTTGTGTTTGGAATTGTTGCAGATGTGGATATGTTTTTTGTTACAACTGTGGATATGTCTTTTGTTACAACTGTGGATATGTCTTGCAATCAATGAACAAATTATTGAGCAAGCAGCAAAAGCACATTCATCAAGTTATAATAACTCTAGCCAATTCACGCGTAATTAATATTGCTTTGTGGCAAAAAAAGATACGATTATTTATCCCAGACTTGAAGAGGGAGCTCAGATGTACCAAGGGCAACTTGAAGGTGTCAAGGGCAATCTTGTGACAAATAAATTGTTACCATTGTTAGAATTATATAACATGGATATATAGGTGAAGAAGAGTGGTTATCTATTAATGAGAAGATTCATGGTACAAATTTATATTCAAATAGATGTATTGAATCAATATCATAAATTAATCATTCGCATTTTTTTTTCTTGACTAGAAATTGTTAGCAACTACTTGTACTTATTGGTCCAATATGTATATGTTTATTTTCAAATGTTGCATAATAATTATAATGTTATTTAAGTTTTAAAAGTTAAGGAAAAATGATACATAAATAATATTTACACTTGAATACGTTATATCACCAAACAATTCATATAAATTTTTAAAATGTCTAAGTTTGTCATTTGATAAATTAAAAATATAAATGAGTTTGAGTTTACCAAATCTTTTGTCACTTCTTATGCCACTAACAACCACTTATAAAAGTCAGTTTACCAAACACTGAGCTATTTTACTTATCAATTACTTATTTTCAGAAATTAGTATAAGCCATTTTTTTATAAGCCCAACTGCACCAAACACGGCTTATATTATGTGCTTCAGTGTTGTGCGAGCACCAGCAATCACGTGACAAGGCACGTGACTTTTTTTTAAGCCTTTGTTAAGTCTTTGTCTATAAACCCAGACATGGGACTGACTAGAACTCGAACCAGGAATTCTAAACTCTAAACCCACCGTCTTTATTCCGGCAGAGGATAGAGCAAGTCAGCAAGAAATCCAGTCGAGAGAGAAGAGAAATTCAAGTAGTGGCGAAGAATAAAAAGATTAAAAAAATGGAATTAGCTCTGATTTGAACAATTAAAAAGGAAAAAATGCAAAATCCAAGATGTGGTTGAGAGATCACCAAGGAGGGTCGCAGGAACTCGAATTTTCAATATGCCTCAATTTTGGTTTTGCTGAAAATTTGCTTAAATCTACATTGAAGAAATTGGTTTTGAAGACAAGAAGGAGAGGAATTGAATGATGGTGGTCGCCTAGCCAACGGAGGCAAAGTTGTGTCAGTTCGTACAAGTGCAGAGAGAGGAGAGAGAGAGGTAGTACTGTTAAGTTAAACTGATGGGCAATCTTGAAAAAAAACATTTGGTGGCTGGGATTTGTCTTAGTAAATAAACGGCTAGGATTGTCTCGATTATTTAAAGTATTGGCAGTATATCATCGGTTTCATATAAGAACCAATCAGAAACAATCACAGTAAAAAATATTCTAATAACATTAAGAGGATACGCCACGTGAGATATGTGGCGAGTATATATAATAATTTCTCCGGTTTCATAATAAAATTGAGACATTGTTTTCTAAAGATGCGGGTTGACCGACCCAGAGACGTAAGAAAAGACCCGGATTTTTTTGGGTAATACGTTGGGCAGGTGTTCGTTAAAGAGTTGGTTATATTACTCATTATGGTAACAGATCAGAACCCAAAGACAAATTTGTTTCACCCCATTTTCAACTTATGTTTGGTAATTACTAATTTACTATCCCACTAACATAAAAATGGAAAATCAAAACTAAATCACATGCTAATATACGAAGAATTGAAATTGATAATGACCTAAAATTAGTTTGACCATATAATAGCGAACCAAAATGGAAATAAATCTTATCCGGCATAGACGAAATTAGAGACTAAAAACCAGATAGGCCGGAACTTGAAGCTAATTTAACATGAAAACTGCTACTGAATCTAACCAAAAGTAGAGTCAGTTTGTAACTGATGACCAAGATAGATAGTAATTACAACTAAAAAATCGAAATAGAGGCTAACATAAGAGGATGAAATGAGTTTCTTTTACTTTAAACAAGCTAAATCATGTATGAGGCGCGCTCTAGCACATCCAGCCCCCTACTAGTTTTGTGCCCGTTACCAATCAAATGAGTGAAGAAAGAGTAAACTTAGTAAAAGTGAGAGCTTATTCTGTGCACGGCCCATTAATATACACGAGTCCAACGATATTTCACACGTTGTGCGTGTGAGTGGTGCAAACATGACACATATGACTTGGATAAAAACCCATCTCATATGACCCAGATCCGAATCAACCCTCATCCTTGCTCGGCTAAGCCTCGCCACCAAGATGAAGAAGGTGGCGCTCTTCGACGTCCACCCAAATCATGGCCGCCTAATTAACTCCTCCGGCTAAAGGTTTGGTCGTCGTCGACATGGAGTACAGCCCCAACATGGAGTTGAGCTCAAAAAGTGTCTACAATTGAGAAGTGTCTACATTCGAGATGAGCTCAAAAAGTTTGTAACTTGCACATATGAGATGCTTAACGTTTATGAGCCCACGCCCATAAGCTGCTTATGTGATAGCATACAACATAAGGTCCTTATATTAAGAGGTGCCTGATGAGGCTCAAGGGGTCATTCACCCAAGATGTATAAAGAAAACACCTAAAGAGTTGTTTAGATTTTATACTACTACCCTAATTAGCTAGATACCCACTTACACCTATTACACCCACAAACGCTAATTAATTTATACTATTTGCTGAAGATACATGGCATTGTCAAAAGGACATTACATTCTTCAACTTAAATCATAAGAAAAATCTTATCAGAAATCGCTGCAGTGTATTTTACATGTGTTGACGATAGCTTTGTTCAACAGAATCAATAGTTTTTTTTTTTTTGCAACATGAGCGATATCTTTCAAGATAGCTCCTCTATCTTATTCACCCAAGCTACAACTTCATGACAAGACGCGACTCGAAGAACAAGCGCCTACAACCCCAAGAATCCCAAGTTTTCCTATCCTTGCAAAGAAGGTAAAAATTTCTAAAGGTTCGTGCTTTAGAATCCACTGAACAAATCAAGTCATTTCACTTGTTTGTGACTTTGTCTTGTCCTAGAGAAGTCATGTATTTAGCAAAAGGGGAAGTTCATCGATTCTTTGTAGATTTTTGTGTACATCATTTTTTAGGTGTGATATTTGAAAACGTCTTTACTTTGAATCTATTATATAATGACCATATACGACGTAATCTTCTAATTCCGTCATCAAGAATGAAACTCATCAGGAATGAAATTCATCATGAATGTGAGACGAAATGGATTTATGTGGAGATTTCAATTTCATTAAACTGTTTACTTACAACATGGAATTAGAACATAAACAACACTAATTCTGATTGATGTTATTTACTTACTATCGGAATAAGAATTAAATTAATTTGATTACTAAAATACTCATATTTATTTCTTTTACGTTTTTACCCGCAAAACTACAAATGTCACTACACTAATTTCTTTTTCTTAAGTATCCAATAAGACAAATTCAATTCCAACTAGATTCCACGTATAGATTGTATAGTATATGTAAATAGAAGAATAAAAATTGTATAATATTATTGGAGAAAGAAAAGAACTAAAATATTTGTGGTTGTTTATTTTTGGGTTTTAACAATATATATACATACAATTTGGAAATATTCTCAATTACATTAGGATAGTTTTGGTAACAAAAATTGATACCCAAACTGATGGAGGAATGGATTTCGATACCCACCTCCCCTTTAGGTATCAAGTTAGGGGGTCTGTCAGGAATCAATTCCTGATGAGGAGATGAGACCCACATTTATTCTAATTCCTCTATGTGTTAGTAAACGACAAAATTCTCTCGTCTTGTATCAATTCCTCCATTTTCAATTTCATTCTTAGTTAGTAAACGTGTTATTATATACATGAGCCGTATCCTGATACGTTCCATCTTTTCTTTTACGTAAATCTCATCGTCATCGCTAGCTCCACCCCTGGTTGTCTTACTTTAGCGTCTCTATTTTTCAGCATCTAATCATCCCAACCCACGATTAAAAAAACACATAATCATCTTAAAAAGCTCAACCAAATCCAAATTCTCCAGGTTTCTATCCTCTGTGGGTGTAGATAGGACTCGTCAACCCACCCAGGACTTAGTAAATTTAAATAAGGGCCGGGTATTTTCACAAATATGAAACCCCATTAACCGGAGTTTTATCAAATGGGTTTCCTTGTTGCTACCACATACGATTTGTGACAAAAATTAGGTGATTTCAAATATGTAAACAGCTTTCAGCATTTGCATATTGGTAATGGGTCATCCCTTATGGTATATTAGTAGTGTTTTAGGTTTATCAGAAATTCCAACGGTCAAACGAGGTCCGAATTGGATGAAATTTTAAAATGGTCACTAAATATATATATCGATCACATCAGATGGTGTCGATCGATTCCAAGAATTTTCTTTCATATAGTCGCTTCATAATGCGATGGTTTTATTATAAACCTAATATAAAGGTTATGATACATTAGTGGACATTTCGCCGATTGACAACTCCAGTTCGAAATATAGTCAGTCGACACCAGCATATGTGATCGGTATATATATTTAGGGAACCCGTAAAAATTTCATCAATTTTGGACATGGTTTGACCGTCCGTACCTACAGTCAACAACAAAAATGTGTTTTGACATACTAAAACCCCCATTAACCAGGGCTTTGCCAAATAGGTTTCCTCGGTGCGTCCGCGCACGATCGGTGAAAAAAATAGGTGATTTCAGATATGCAAACGTCTTTCGATGTTTGTATCTTGGTAATAGGTATTCCCTTAGGGCATATTAGTGATGTTTTTGATTTACCGGAAATTCTTACGGTTAAACGAGGTCCGAATTGGATGAAATTTTTACAAGGTCACTAAATATATATACCTATCACATCGGCTGGTGTCGATTGATCCTGAGAAGTTTCCTTCATATAGTCGCTTCATAATGCGATAGTTTTATTATAAAGTTAATATAAAAGTTATGGTACATTAGTGGACACTTAGGCGATCGATAACTCCAGTTCGAAATATGGTCGATCGACACCAGCAGATGTGATCAGTATATATATTTAGTAAATGACGAAATTTTCTCATCTTGTAATCAATTTCTCCATTTTCAATTTCATTCCAAGTTAGTAAACATGTTATTATATACTTGAACCATACCCGGTTACGCTCCATATTTTCTTGTACATCGCTAGCTCCACCCCTATTGTCTTACTTGTGCGTCTCTATTTTTCAGCATCTAATCATCCCAACCCACGATTAAAAAAAAACACATAATCATCTGAAAAAGCTCAACCAAATCTAAATTCTCCAGGTTTCTGTCCTCTGTGGGTGTAGAAGTATATATATAGTAGTGAAATGCTCTCAAAGAGTGAAGTTTTATGCATGCGTTGTTACGTACGTTTTGGACCGGAGAAGGAAAAATTAGAGAGTTTGACTGAGGAGGACCGGGAAGTGGTTAGGAAACCGGCGTGGCGCATGTTAGCGTGGACCACGTGAACTCGGCGACAGAGGAAACATCCTACCCCTTGACGCCCCCAGGGTTTTAAAAACTTTCACGTGCAAAATTATTTTATTACATGGAAGACTATTGACTTTTGAGTCAATGCTCGAAGGGCGACAACAAAAATAGCAACTCCAAATACAAATTGCTGGTTTTCGCCTTCCCTCGCCCTTCCTTTTGTTGCACGTTTGTTCCACTTTGCGACTCATTTTTCAACTCTTTAGGGCTTTCTCTAATTCAACGTCCATTATCACTCATTAGGATAATTAATTTAATATACTGCGAAACTAAAATGCGTGTGAATGTAAAGTTCATCGGACAAAACTAAGTACTTTACTTTACTGACTTTTGATGCATCCATGAAATAATCAACATAATATAAGTAGGAACGTCTCACTATATACGATTTTGTCGTGCGTATAAATTTTCAATGTTGAAATTTCAAGGAATTCCACCATTGTTACTATATAGCCGAGAGCTAATTCAGCTAAAGAGATGGTTATGTCAGTTGTGTGAAAGAGTACGTTTCACACCTTAACACTCGCAATCACTCGTGGTCTATGAATATTATCAGATTTTTGTTGAATCTTATGCGCATAGTCACATCAACTATTTCAATTTTCTTTGAAAATGGATATTAGTTTTCCATATATGAGAATTTATGCAACTAATTGCGTTGTTAGTTGAAATTACACTTAACGAATCTTAGACAGACTAGCTTGAAGATGAAGTTTGAACCTGGGGTCGTACAGAGACAGATTTGTAACAAACAGCTAACAAGATATGAAGTCTGCGTTCCGTAATCCAATTAATTGTAGTTTGTACGGGCACAAAGTCGGTTGAATATAATTGTTGCCACTGGGATTATATGATTGGTTTTCATTCTTTGTATCACTTTGAGTCTAATCAATATTATGTACTTGAATTACTATTCTAATAACCGACCAAATTGACTATTAAATCAAGTTGATTCAGGTTTACAACGAGTTTGAAACATTCCTGTGTTCTTCTCTTCATTATTTTACATATTAGAGCATCTCCGACAGTTTTAGCAAAATTTCTCTAAAATAGAAAAACAAATGTCAAAATCTTCAAAAAAAAAAATTATATTCAAACTCTAACAGTTTATGCATTTTGCATATTTCTGCATTTATTACAAGTGAAAAAATATTATATAATCCTATTTTTATAACCATTAATTATTGTATATATTTAATATGCTAGTTTGAGATAAATGATTTTAATCTTTTATTATTTTGATTGGTTGTTATAACTCAAGAGTTAATGGATAAAATGTACAACATTTAATATTTGTTTCTCTAAAATTTTGCAAATTGCTACAAATTTGAAGGATTTCACATTCTCTCTCATCCATTTCTATATTTTAGAGAATGTGATGGAGGATCTGTTGGAGTGGAAAAAAAAACCTAAAATCTGTAAATTTCTCTTATTTCTCTAAAATGACATAGCCGTTAGAGATGCTCTTAAAGAACGAAAAAATGTTGAAGTACCTTCCTTTTTCAATTTGACCAGTTTCCGTTTCAGTTCAGTGTTTTTCCATCAACTATTTTGCTAGCTAGACTAAAGTTTCAGATTCCTACTTACCGGCTCTAGTCTTCCGCTCGTCGTTCTCCTCGATTGCTTCTGAGTTCCGGCCAAGTTTCCTCCGAGAAGATCAACAGAGTTGGCAGGCTAATTGACTAATCAATATTATGTTAGCTCCGTTTCAGTTCGGTGTAATTCGGAGATAATTGTTCGTTTGTTCTTGCTAATAACAGATATCTACATTCCTTTCAAATAAAAAATAAAAAAACAGATATCTACATTGCATTATGACATAAATGAACTGTTAACAGATCGAACGTGTTCTCGATTTTTCTATGGCTATAGACTATAGTCTATACCAGAAAATAGGAGTTAATGTCCACCCAAATGGAGCATATGACTTTGTCTACAAGTTTAATTAGTTGCTAACAAAACAAGGATCATAAGCATATGCAAGCTTCCTATTGAGAAAACACCTAAAATGTGTAATTATTAAGTAATTGAACACCAGCTCAGAGTCCTCAGACCCAGAAAACAAGTTAACTAGCTAGAAGAAACCCAATAGCTTGTTCTTAATTATCTCTGTTATTCTACTTAGGCTGCAGCTTGTCGTCCAACTTGTGCACTAAACAATACTCCTCTTCTGAATAAAATTGAAACCAAGAACTTATCCATGATTGTAATTGATCTTCTCAACTTAGGATTAGTAGTACACTACATATATAAACTAATCTCAAATCCCAACCAGGCCGCGCGCTAAATATATGCTCTCTCACAAAAGCAGGAGTTATGTTACTCAAGACGTTGACAAATACTCTCCCGAGTGTATAATGTCTTATTGTTAAAATTCGAATCGATTTTATGGCTAGATCTAACCGGTCATTGTTCTAAATGATCGAATCGATAGCAATTTAATCATCTTTACAAAAGGAACAATATTATTTTATCTATGTATAATATGTTAAATGCAATTAGGTAGTCCTACAAAATAAAAGGGTTTCGGACAACCGCATCAGCACTTAAGATAATCTACGACATACTAATTGTTAACGAGATTATATATACACGATGATGTATCGATATATTGAGTAATAAGATCATCGTGTTGAGATTATATATAAACTTTGCATCTGTTAATTAATTAGGCACTAATTAAGTGCCAATTAGAGCATGCATCCATGCATGTGGATTGCCATGATACATGCATGTTCATGCATTAGATGAACTATATATAGGCATATAGCTACGCATAATCCAAATTAGCTTGCCCCCTACCATGTCCATTTTCACAAACACAATCGATAACCATGGCCCTTGTGTTAGATCAATTAGGAGCAATAAACTATTCATATATACAATATGTAGTGACATAAACTATGAATCAAGTAGTGATGTAAGCTCAAATTAGCCTCATGACCTTTTTATATTTGTACATATTCATTGGTCCATATCTATATATCAATTTATACGAGCAGACAAACTATTTGAAAAGAAAAGCTCCTTTCCATGCCCCCTTTCTTTTTCAAAAGGTTGGGCAGCATATATACTTATATAGCTGTTGAGATGTCAAGGTCTTCAAAGCTAACTTTTCCATGGAAACCTAACCCTACCCACAAAGCAAGAAAACTATAAACTCAGAAATGGGGAGTATTCAATTGACTGCTCTATGCCTTATCCTTTCGAATCAAAATTCTTCCACCAAAATATTTGACTGTTGAAAAAACCTAGCTAGTATACAAAAAAATGATGAGGAATTGAGGATGGCATACGAAGAAGTCCATGCTTTGCACATTATGTCTTCAAGTTTTGTCGCCGGCCAAACTACGAAGAGACTTGACGAAACCAGCCGGCCTCAGGAAACCTGTGTCGTACCTTCTGGTACACGATACACAAGTTTCATATAAACCTGGGTTTAAAGTCTACGAAAATTAGATATTTGGGTGGCAAAATTTTTGGAGTTTCTGCATTTTCATAGAAGACTTTGATCGATCTATTTCGTGAAGCATTGTGCAAATGGTGTTTGCTACGGCTCTTAAATTCTTAATAATTCTAACTGATCGAGAATCATTGATGAAAAAGAAATGTAAGTGTTGCGTGTGCATGAATTGTATATGTGTTCGAGTCTGAGAGGTCATGAGGGGGATTGAAATATGTTGAGGAAGACGAAATGTTGGTTTGAGAGGTGTTTTAATATGAGAGATTCTTTGGAAAATTTTAGAATACATCAATGTATGTTATATATCTCACATCCAACGGTCGATATTGTTTTGTGAGTGATGTTAGAAAAATAATATATGTTGTCAACCGTTGAATTCAGAATATATAATATACATTGATGTATAATAAATTAACCCAAATTGTTTGCTATTAATCTCGCAACGAAATGAAAGTGAGGAAAAAATTCTTAGGGTTAGGGAGTGGCAATATATAATTTATGATGGTGACGGTTACTAGTTAACAGTATTAATTCGTTAATCATACTTTGTTTGATATGACAAGCAACCCAGTGATGCAGAGAATTAATCTTTTAATATTGCGTGCAACTAAAAGATTAGTATACTTTCCTCGCTAACCCACGATATAAAATTAAGAGCACGCTAGGGAGATATTAAAAATGGCACGGGGGAACCTCATGACATCACTCGATCGAGCAATGCAAGGAGAAAAGAAAAATATGTAGAACCTAAACAACACGTAAAGAACTAGATATACTGATTGTACATGCAACATTATGACATAGGTGAGTTTCTTGATTTCTCTATATATGATTTAAGCTTCGATTTTCATTTCATCGAATAAGTTCGAAACCTTGAAATTAAATTACTCTACATCTAAAAAATCTATTGAAATTTATTAAAAGAAAAAATGTTATAAAAAGAAACGGTGATTGACAAAATTTATTGGAATAGAAAATGTTACAAAGAGAAACACATGACTAAAATTAAAATAGTAACCGACAAGTCTTTTGTATTAGTTAGTCGACATATTCTATGCGTTAGACTGTTTATTTTTCTTCAAAAGGACAAGGAACATGTAAAATAACAATTTTTTACTTTGTTAAATCTTAACGTGACAATGTCTGATAGATATACTGATTGTACATGCAGCATTATGACATAGATGAGTTTCTTGATTTCTCTATATATGATTTAAGCTTCGATTTTCATTTCATCGAATAAGTTCGAAACCTTGAAATTAAATTACTCTACATTTAAAAATTTCTATTTAAATTTATTTAAATAAAAAATATTACAAAGAAGAACAATAATGGACAAAATTTATTGAAATATAAAATGTTACAAAGAGAAACGTATGACTCTAAAATTAAAATAATAACTGATAAATCTTTTGTATTAGTTAGTCGACATATTTATGCGTTACTGTTTATTTTTTTCAAAGGAACAAATAACATGTAAAATAATAATTTTTTTACGTTGTTAAATCGTAACGTGACAATGTCTGATCAAAACTGATACACCTACCATATAACTCACTAATTACAAACACATGGATCTTGTGGTAGATAACATAAAAATCTTGTGAGTTAAGATGGACAAAAAGATAATGTTCAAAAAAGAAACTCATCACATGGTGTCACACACACTAACACTGTAGTAGCTAACTATTTGCTAATATGACAAACATCTAAGAAGCTAGAGGATAAACCATAATGCACATGCAATTTTTATTCTTATTCCTCCTCAGCCAAATTTTGGCCTCATTATGCCCACTGAAGAATACAAACACCACCAAAGAGCATACATGTTTTCTTGTTCTTCTAAAGATAAGCAACAAAACTATGCTCATGACCATCATCAAAGTCACTCACGAAATAAAAATATAACAAAAAAAAGATAGAGACAGAACCAGAATTTTATAATAGGTTGAATTAGAAAAAAAGAATTACGATTATTTATAAGATATATATATATATATATATTTATATATTTAAGGTGAGTTAATATTTAAAATTAATTTTTTTTATTAGTTAGAAAAACAAAATTTTCAATAATTTGAGGTGTGTTGTAACTCAACATAACTCATGTGTAACTACGTTTTGATTTTAGTTCAATGGCTCACGCGGAATAGCTGCTACAGTAGCAATTGCCGGGTGTGCCGCCACCCCATCGCTGTCGTCGCCCAACATTTTCACGAATTTCACCCTCCCATTTAACCAGCCGCGTAGTTTGCGCGACGCGTCGTTTTTAACTACATTTACCTTTCTACCCCTCTCCGCTGACATGTCCGTCCACTTATCCCCACTTGCCGGCCTCCCCTCCGGCCATGTCTACGTGTGCGGGCCCCCACCTTGTCCCCCTCCTGCCCGACCCCCCTCTCTCTTTTTTACTTTCCCACGGCTCTCACCTTCGTCATCATCTTCTTCTCTTCAATTTCCATTTTTCTTTTTCCCTCGTCCTACCATTTTGTCTCCAATGTGGTCCCCACCGTACTCCTCTCCCGCCTTCCCCTCCCTATAAATAGTTCCCACTCCCATCTCAACCCCAACACAGCACAGCACCACAGCCAACAACACCACTCAAACTCCTCCTCCTCTCTTTTCTCCTCGATCTATTTGTAACATAATCAATCAAACTCCTTCGATTCAATGGCGGTTGATTCTTCGCTCCCTTCACCTCTAGGACCGCCGGCCTGCGAGAAGGACGCCAAGGCCTTGCACTTTATCGAACAGACGACTCGGAACGCCGCCGCCGTCCAGGAGAATGTCTTGGCCCAGATTTTGAGCCGGAACGCCGAGACTGAGTACCTCCGTCGCCACAAACTCGGCGGCGCCACTGACCGGAAATCGTTCAGATCCAAGGTTCCGGTGATCACCTACGAGGATCTCCAGCCGGAGATCCAAAGGATTGCCAATGGAGACCGCTCTCCCATTCTCTCCTCTCATCCAATTTCCGAGTTCCTCACCAGGTAAATTACGGCTCAACTTTTCAGATCTTCATCGTTTTCACATAATCAAATGATGAAAATAAAAATGATAATAAAACACAACACAATATCTGATGGAGATTTCGATTTTGATTACAGCTCTGGTACTTCAGCGGGTGAGAGGAAGCTGATGCCAACAATTCAAGAGGAGTTGGATCGTCGTCAATCTCTCTACAATCTCCTCATGCCAGTCATGAATCTGTAAGTTCAAGCCACCCACACTAAAATAACATTTTTTTTATTTCATTAATAATATAATTTCTGGGAAGCTGATAAGTTTTTTGTTTAATTAATCACAGCTGTGTGCCTGGTTTGAACAAAGGCAAGGGCTTATACTTTCTGTTTGTCAAGTCGGAAACAAAGACGCCGGGCGGACTCTTGGCCCGACCCGTTTTGACCAGCTACTACAAAAGCGAGCATTTCAAGACCCGCCCTTACGATCCGTACAATGTCTACACCAGCCCCAACGAGGCCATCCTCTGCCCCGATTCGTTTCAATCCATGTACACCCAAATGCTCTGCGGCCTCCTCGACCGCCACCAAGTCCTCCGCCTCGGCGCCGTTTTCGCCTCCGGTCTCCTCCGTGCCATCCGCTTCCTCCAGCTCAACTGGCAGCAGCTCGCCGCCGACATCCGAAGGGGAACTCTCAGCTCCAAAATCACCGACCCGGACCTGAAGAACTGCATGGAGAAGATTCTGAAACCAAACCAGGAACTCGCCGAGTTCGTCACCGAACAATGCGGGGAGGAAAATTGGGAGGGGATCATAACCAGGATTTGGCCCAACACTAAGTACCTTGACGTCATCGTCACCGGAGCTATGGCGCAGTATATTCCAACCTTGGATTACTACAGCGGCGGGTTGCCGATGGCCTGCACCATGTACGCTTCGTCGGAGTGTTATTTCGGACTCAACCTCAACCCGATGTGTAAACCCTCGGAGGTTTCGTACACGATCATGCCCAACATGGCCTACTTCGAGTTCCTTCCTTATGAACCAAACTCAATGAGCCTTGACCCGACAAGGCTCGTCGACCTGGTCGACGTGCAGGTCGGAAAAGAGTACGAGCTCGTCATCACCACCTACGCCGGGCTCTACCGCTACCGCGTCGGCGACATTTTAAGAGTCACGGGGTTCCACAACTCGGCGCCGCAGTTCCATTTCGTGCGCCGCAAGAATGTCCTCCTCAGCATTGACTCCGACAAGACTGACGAGGCCGAGCTCCAGCTCGCCGTCGACAACGCCACCAAGCTCGTCCTCGAGAGTCTCAACGCCAGCGTCGTCGAGTACACTAGCTTTGCAGACACCAAGACCATCCCCGGCCACTACGTCATATACTGGGAGCTACTAGTCAAGGACTCGGCCGAGCCGCCCAGCTCGGAAGCGCTAGCGCAGTGCTGTTTGGCGATGGAGGAATCGTTGAACTCGGTTTACCGGCAGTGCCGGGTGGCGGACAACTCGATCGGGCCGTTGGAGATACGAGTGGTGAAGAGTGGGACGTTTGAGGAGTTGATGGACTACGCGATCTCTCGAGGCGCGTCAATTAACCAGTACAAGGTGCCGCGGTGTGTGAATTTTACCCCGATTATGGAGTTACTGGACTCCAGGGTGGTTTCCAAGCATTTTAGCCCTTCTTTACCGCATTGGACCCCTGCAAGGAGGCGGTAAAACAATTTGGCATGTCGAGGTGAAAAAGACTTTGTGGTCCTAAAAGTAGCGTAAAATGTAATGCATGTAATAAGATTTTGGATATTTTTTTGGGTAGATTTGTTGTTATGAAAAAGTGCAAGTTGGATTAGGACGTTGCAGGGTCAGGTTTTGTATTCTGCTTCGATTTATTAGCGTTGTGGAAAAGAATGTCCAACTTCTGGAGATGTAAACATGTCCAAGTGGTCTTCTTTGTAGTCACACATTTTTGAATTATTTGATTTAGTCATTTAACTAAAATACATTATTAATGATGTGTGCTGTGTTTGGCAAACCTACATCAATTTTTATTGATAAAGGCAGCTTATAGCTGAATTGAATGGTTAGTAACTAAAACTTGCGTTTCCAAATTTACAAGTAATGCTGCTTTTTATTTTATTTTATTTTATGCGTCATTGAGTTTAAAATAGCACATTTGCATATATTTATATTCTCAAAGCTACAGTATTAGATCATTACTCATATAAGCATTAACATCAATTGATCCATTGAACCCAGTAGATTATAGTTCAAACTAAAAAAGGAACAAAAATGGTCATGACTAACACAAACCCATAAGATTCAAATATGCCTCAGTTCTTTTCATGATGACCAGCCTTCTTAGCAAATGGTTTTTGTTTATTATCTAACAATAATCAACTATTCACTTTGTTTCAAAGTTTCAAAATCAATTAGTTTACTCTAATATCTCATATTTATGTATAAACATATCAATGAAAACATAAGCATATATTTGATTATACAGCCATAAGTCATGTGTATTGTACCCACACAAAACATATTAACTAAATGATTTTTTTCACATGTAGCTCATGCCTAATTTCAAACTTTCAATAACTAGAGGCCATCCGTATTTTTATTAAAAATGAAAGGTTATCATGCTAACAAAAAAAATCATGATTCATATATCCCAGAGTGTAATAACATTATTATTTTAGTTATCCCGGAGTGTAATGACACATGACATGTAAGTATACTTTATATAGTACACGTACGATGTTTATCAAACTTCACTATATAACTTTGCCGGAAAAAAAAAACCTCACTGTATATGAAATATTGTGACATGTAGAAAGTGTTATGTGAGACAGCTTTAATTTGGTTCTCATTTCTCAAATCACTAGTGAGCAGTATCCCAAATGTATATAGACATATAAACCTTTTTAATCGATCATGCCATTTCCACAAATAGTTGATTAGACATGGATGTTTACCATTGGCTCATAATGGCCTAACCAAACCATGTCATGATTAAGCAGATATTGGCGGCCAAACCCCATGAATGCTGTATCCTAAAGCTTGATGTGGATGCTAATGGAACCCGTTTTCTTTTTGGTAATGAGGTTCAACTCATACACAGATCTAACACGTCAGGATCGATGAAAAGGAGATGAGGTAATGTGTATCATCATGTTGTGTTGATGGAAAACCTAGCTGAAAGATATGTAACATCTTTATAGTAACTGCTTATCCAAATTTTATTAAGAATTAAAAAATTAGGGTATACAGTACAGTCAAATATTTGGTTTTGGAGACGAGATAAGATGGCAGCTTTTAGAATACTCGATGTGATTCTACAAAAGATGCCATCTTTTACACATAGTGAAACAAAAATTTCAAATGTAAACATCAAGAAGTGAAAATGGAACTAGAAAACGAAGAATTAAAATGTTCCAAGGGAAGACGATTGTATGCACCCAATGGTCTAAATATCGTTTTTGGTATCGTATCGGTCGAGAGGTAAAACGATATATCGGGAGATATATCGGTTTTATCGGGGATATATCGGTTTTATCGGATTTGCTTATTTTCAATAAAATTTATAAAATTATACTTCACTGAAGAAAATAAATACTTGATTTAATGACAATTAAAGTATACGAACGACATCTAATAATAAAAATAGACATTTAAGAATAATTATTTAGACTTGAAATTCATCATATATATTTAAAAAATATATAAAGTAAAATATATATGAAAAAATGAAAAAAAATAAGTTTTTTTTAAAAAAAGAGGAAATAAATATTAAAAAATTAAACAAAAATTGTGAAAATAATAAAAAAATCAAAGTTTGACCGATATATCAGAGTTTGACCGATATATCGGGGTTTGACCGATACTTAACCGTTGACCGATATAGTCAACCGATATGACGATATCGTATCATTTTCTAAATATCGTCGATATATCGCCGATATATCGGCCGATATATCCGATATTTATAACACTGTATGCACCACGGGACCATCTAATATTTTAATCAAATCTAGGCAATCCCACCCATAAATCTATGAATACTTTTCACAGCCATCAAATTGTTTTCTTTATTAAAGAATGTCATCAGTTTGTTTAAAGGTCAAACCTAAGTTGACTTTCACCCTCAAGTTATCCTCTCTACACCCAGACGAACTGTCACGCCTTTGCCGCCGTGCGCCGACGCCGTCCGGCCACCTTAGGCCACACAACCACCATGATTTAATTATTTTTTTACTCTTTTAAACTCATGACATACATATATGATTTAAGCAAGTTATATACAAAACTCATTACTAATTATAGTTATCTCATCTTCAGTACAACAAGAATAGTGTTGGAAAATGGTTGGAAAAATCATTTAAAATCAAATTTTAATTGATTAATTAAATTAAGTTAAACTTATAATTAATCAAAGATGAACATAGATTTGTGTTCTCCATAATGAGGGCTACAAGATCATATGTTTGTTTGTGTAATTTGGTTTGTGGGTGAATAAGAAATTGTCACTCAAAGATGGCTACTTAGAATGAAGGAAATGTATTTGTCCCACATTGGAAAAGAGAAGTGTTGAAAAAACTTTATATAGAATCTATTGTGTATGGATTGTAAAGTGTGTAAGCCCCCTTATACCCTCTCGCGCACGCGCAGGGGGGGATGCAAATCCTAGGTCACAAGGGAAACTCGTATATGCCCGTGCGACCTGCGGACACGAATGCAACACCGAATTGAGGGTCGGAACGCAAATTCTTTTTGCATTTCCGAAAATTCGGTTCTGACTGTTCAAATTCTTCTTTTGTAACAACTGAGTTATTGTGTGTTATAGAGAATTATAACAGAATTGAAATCAATGTTTGTAACATATGTAACTCATATATGTTATATGTTATGATCTTTTGATTTCTATAACAGCCATCTTATTAATTGCTGATTGCAAATCCTCACAGTATAAATAGCCACAATCCTTTCATTGTAAAATCATTCCATTCGAAACACAATCCTCTCCCACTCTCAAAATTCTTAGCTTGTCTCTGGTGATAGAAAAATGTACATTTCGAGTTCGTTGAAAGTTCTAGTTAGTAGTGCAACTTCCTAGAATCGTTTAGTCGTTATATCCTGGGAGACAAGCGCCAAGCATCCTTGTACCGGTAGAGGAGGCGTAAACGTCTTAAGGACAGTGTGGTATCACACACGTCTCGACTAGTTCTTCCATCATCAATCGTTCAGTATTTTGGTTGAATTTCTTTTTGTGTTTTTCGTTTCTGATTTATAATTATTTATAATTCAGCCTATTAAATTATATATGCAATATATCACTATTTTTTTTATAACAAATAGCACTGACTACAAATATACTTACTAACTCAATATAGCAAGCTGTCCTCTGATGTTACGTATTTTGGCTTATAAAGCGAAAATGAATTATGACCTTCAGGATTGTCAAAGCAAGGATGTTGTACTTCTTTTCAGAAGAAGATTTAATGAATTTTTCTAACATTGGGATTAAGTCACATTTTATTCATTAATTCATATTACTATTGGCGAGTTTGGCCCAGGTGAGTTTTTTATAATCAGCTTCAGCTGAGCTGTGAGAATAATCAACTGTGAGTACTTGAAGTGTTTGGTGAATATTGATATAAAAGTGTGGTGAGTTTAAAAAAGTGTGGTAGTAAGGTAATAAAAGACTGAGATTATACATCGAAGGACTGCTCCATACTCACCACAATCCAATGGTGTAGCAGGACGCAAAAATCGTACTCTAAAGGATATGATAAATGCTATGCTACTCAGTTCTGGGATGCCACCCAAAATGTGGGGAGACGCGATTCTCACGGAAAATTACCTTTTAAATAAGGTGCCCAAAAAGAAAGAAGAGAAAACTTCATATGAGTTATGGAAATGGAGAAAACCAACCTACAAATACTTAAAAATTTAGGGATGTTTGGCAAAAGTGGAAATTCCTAAACCTAAAAAGGTGAAGAATGGGCCTAAAACGGTTGATTGCATCTTTATTGGATATGCACATAACAGTTCGGCTTATCGATTCCTAGTCCACGATTCGAATATTCCTGAAATCCATAAGGATACGATAATGGAATCGAGAAATGCATCTTTATTTGAAAATGTATTTTCACGGAAGTCTAGAGAGGAATTTAATTATTCTAAACGGGCATGTGAAGACAACCGAGCTGAAACTGATGATGCTCAGGATCAAGAATCTGAGTCGGAGTCCGAATCTGAGTCTGAGGTTGAACCTAGACGAAGTAAAAGGGCAAGGACCGCAAAGTCCTATGGACCTGACTTCCTGTCATATGGTTGAAGGTGATCCCCGTACCTTCAAAGAGACAGTTAGCTCTACTGATGGTCCTATGTGGAAAGAAGCAATCAAAAGTGAGGTTGATTCCATCATGCAAAATCACACTTGGGAATTAGTGGATTTGCCACCTGGGTGTAAGCCTTTGACTTCCAAGTGGATTTTCAAAAAGAAATTAAAAGCTTATGGGTCAATAAACAAGTACAAGGCTAGACTTGTTATTAAAGGCTACAGGCAAAAGGAGGGTTTGGATTATTTTGACACTTATTCTCATGTGACGAGAATAACCTCCATACAGATGATACTTGCAATTGCAGCGTTGCGCAAACTTGAAGTACACCAAATGGATGTAAAGACGGCTTTCCTAAATGGAGATGTAGAAGAAGAAATCTACATGGAACAGCTAGAAGGTTTTTCTGCTCCTTCTCAGAGTAAGAAGGTGTGCAGATTGGTTAAGTCATTATATGGCTTAAAACAAGCACCAAAACAATGGCATGAGAAATTTGATAATGCCATGATAACCAGTGGATTTAGAATAAATAAAGGTGATAAGTGTGTATATGTCAAAGACACTGAAAATGGATATATCATTCTATGTCTGTATGTGGATGATATGCTTATCGTTGGGAACAACGATAAGATGATCAAGTCTACTAAAGACATGTTGAATTTTAAGTTTGACATGAAAGACTTGAGACTTGCTGATGTCATTTTAGGAATTAAAATTACGAGAACATTAAAAGGGCTAGTGTTGAGTCAAACACACTATGTGGACAATATTCTTGGGAAATTTGACAAGGAAGGTTCTGGAATTGTCAGAACTCCTGTAGATATGAATTTACATTTGTCCAAGAATAAAGGTGAAAGTGTTTCTCAATTAGAGTATTCAAGAATAATTGGGAGTCTAATGTACTTAACAAGTTGTACAAGACCAGATCTAGCTTATGCGGTTCATAAGCTAA
This sequence comes from Argentina anserina, assembly GCF_933775445.1. Classification (NCBI taxonomy): domain Eukaryota; kingdom Viridiplantae; phylum Streptophyta; class Magnoliopsida; order Rosales; family Rosaceae; genus Argentina; species Argentina anserina. The sequence goes on along the minus strand of NC_065873.1, from coordinate 2,712,114 downwards.
GTAGGTACACGAGTAATCCTGGAGCTATGCATTGGCAAGCGATTGGAAGAGTACTCAAATACCTAAGGTATACTCGTACCTATGGGTTGCACTACACATCATACCCAGATGTTATAGAAGGGTTCACTGATGCGAACTGGATATCTGACATGAAAGACTCAAAGTCTACTAGCGGATATGTATTTACGCTAGGGGGTGCAGCCGTGTCCTGGAAGTCCTCAAAACAAACAGTTATAACTAGATCCACAATGGAGTCTGAGTTTGTAGCACTAGACAAATGTGGGGAGGAAGCAGATTGGTTACGCCAGTTCATAGAGGACATTCCTAGATGGACAAAACCTGTGCCTGCGATTGGTATACATTGTGATAGTCAATCTGCAATTAGCAGGGCATAGAGCACGATGTATAATGGTAAGTCTAGACACATTCGTCGAAGACATAATACCATTAGACAACTACTCTCAACTGGAGTTATCTCTATAGACTATGTAAAGTCTAAGGATAATATTGTTGATCCTTTAACCAAAAGGTTAAACATAGAGTTAGTTGAAAAATCATCGAAGGAAATGGGACTAAAGCCCATTGGAAATTAAAAATCACTACAGTGGATACCCAACCTAGCTGATTGGAGATCCCAAGATCTAGGTTCAAAAGGGAAAACCAAATTGTGGAGATGAGTTCGGATCACTGTGGGGAGTTCCCCAAGTCCATTCCTATGATGAAAAACAGTGATACCCGTAAGGATGAGGTTAAGCTAAAACTTTTAATGATTCTTATGCGTCGAGAAATCGAGCAGAGTAATGCGCGTTACTCTTAATTAAGATATCACCTATGCAAGAGAGAAGTGGGGCCGCTTCTAGGGGAGTTAATGAGGGCATAACTCTTATCAAACTACTTGCAGAACCAGGCGTGTGTTCTATGGCCAAAATGGGCACAAAAATGAGAACCGAAGTGTACCAGGGAGACTCATGTGTAAAGTATGTCATCATTTACACAAATTACGAATAGTTCAAAGACATCGCATCTACTATTTAGTTAGTAAAGTAAGCATACTTTTATAAGGGAAGGTTCAAAGAGCCTTTGCAACCTATCATATGCAGGTTTCAACCGTAGAAATCTATCACCAAATTCTATCGAGTCTTTGGTGGCCAATTTCATTCATGTGGGGAATTGTTGGAAAATGGTTGGAAAAACCATTTAAAACCAAATTTTAATTGATTAATTTAATTAAGTTAAACTTATAATTAATCAAAGATGAACATAGATTTGAGTTCTCCATAATGAGGGCTACAAGATCATATGTTTGTTTGTGTAATTTGGTTTGTGGGTGAATAAGAAATTGTCACTCAAAGATGGCTACTTAGAATGAGGGAAATGTATTTGGCCCACATTGGAAAAGAGAAGTGTTGAAAAGACTTTATATAGAATTGTGTATGGATTGTAAAGTGTGTAAGCCGCCTTATACCCTCTCGCGCACGCGCAGGGGGGGGTGGAAATCCTATGTCACAAGGGAAACTCGTGTATGCCCGTGCGACCTGCGGACATGAATGCAACACCGAATTGAGGGTCGGAACACAGATTCTTTTTGCATTTCCGAAAATTCGGTTCTGACTCTTCAAATTCTATTGACTGTTCAAATTCTTTTTTTTAACAACTGAGTTATTGTGTGTTATGGAGAATTATAACAGAATTGAAATCAATGTTTGTAACATATGTAACTCATATATGTTATATGTTATGATCTTTTGATTTCTATAACAGTCATCTTATTAATTGCTGATTGCAAATCCTCACAGTATAAATAGCCACAATCCTTTCATTGTAAAATCATTCCATTCGAAACACAATCCTCTCCCACTCTCAAAATTCTTAGCTTGTCTCTGGTGATAGAAAAATGTACATTTCGAGTTCGTTGAAGGTTCTAGTTAGTAGTGCAACTTCCTAGAATCGTTTAGTCGTTATATCTTGGGAGACAAGCGCCAAGCATCCTTGCACCGGTAGAGGATGCGTAAACGTCTTAAGGACAATGTGGTATTACACACGTCTCGACTAGTTCTTCCATCATCAATCGTTCGGTATTTTGGTTGAATTTCTTTTCGTGTTTTTCGTTTCTGATTTATAATTATTTATAATTCAGCCTATTAAATTATATATGCAATATATCACTGTTTTTATAACAAATAACACTGACTACAGATATACTTACTAACTTAATATAGCAAGCCGTCCTCTGATGTTACGTATTTTGGCTTATAAAGCGAAAATGAATTATGACCTTCAGGATTGTCAAAGCAAGGATGTTGTACTTCTTTTCAGAAGAAGATGTAATGAATTTTTCTAACATTGGGATTAAGTCACATTTTATTCATTAATTCATATTACTATTGGCGAGTTTGGCTCCAGGTGAGTTTTTTATAATCAGCTTCAGCTGAGCTGTGAGAATAATCAACTGTGAGTACTTGAAGTATTTGGTGAATATTGGTATAAAAGTGTGGTGAGTTTAAAAAAGTGTGGTAGTAAGGTAATAAACAAATTATAATTTTTCTCCCAGAATCAGAAGCTTCAATTTGTAGTATTTAGAATTTGTCTCGGTGTGTGTGAAATCCTCATATAATCACATACAATTTCTATTTGCCAAATACTCATTCAGATTATTTGAGATTTTAAATCTATAATTTGGTAAAAACTCGGGGCCAAACTCCCCCTGTGTCATGTCCAAAGTTCTGAAATCTTAGATTAATATTAATATCGTGATTTTGTGGCTTCAAAGCTCATCTTATTAAGACATAAGGCCAAATGTGGACCAATGTCTGCCAGGTGGAAGCTAACGGAAGTCGAGAGGTTGTAATAGACTAATAGTAGGTGGATAATCTTTTCACCCTCATTTGTTCAGGAACCATGAGAAATTTCACTGGTACGGTGTAGTACCACAGTTTCCAAAGGCTCAACTTTTTTAGAGAATGATCAATCTTTAATAAACTTCAATGGAAGCTCTCACCTAACCTTTGGATGCATACGATACTGCATGTTGGGCATGATCATTGGATATTTAGCATTTTGAAATCTCTCAAACATACTTGTCTCATACCTGCAATTAGGAAATAGCTATCAGACCACTAAATCAACTAATTAATAAAACAATTAAAGAAATTTTTGAATACTGTGGTTTTGCCCAAATTCCTTAGCAACATAAGACTTCACGGACTCACGGTAGCAGGAAGTTTAAGGGGGTCATGATCTATCTAAATGTGAAACAACTCAAAAGATGAAAAGAACTGAAAACAGAAACTGGAATTAATTAATAAGAAATACCATTACCAGAAATACTTGTTTGGATTGATTTTCCAGTGGAAGGAGGGTCGTTGGCTCAACCTAAATATATAACCATGACATGCACTAGATGTCAGAGACTCGAGCAAAAAATTATTAGTATACACCTAGAATTAGACATGCACCATATTTTGCTTAGAAAATAAAACCGAATAGTGCTATTTATAATCTGAAATTCAACCATAGAGGCAAAAAAATTATTTATTTATGCTGAATGTGAAAACATAATCAAGGGAAAAGTCAAATGCATACTTGGTAGAAACTTGATCTTGTTTCGTGACGTAGTCATAGACCACATTTGCGTTGACAAACTTGTTTTGGAAAATTTATAAAATCCACAACAGGAGAGAAGCATTGCCGAAATTTTTACGTGATGAAGTTTAGATCTGGCCAATTTTATGTTATTTGATGAAGTTCATTTTGTTTACTATAATTGAAAATATATAAGTTTTGACTGTCCGGAATAAAATTTTGGCTACGCTGTTGATTAAACAAATTCCTATAATTCATGTTTCTGTGTCGGTATAAGCAACATATTACTGAATATTATACACAAGGAAATATATGTATTTTACTTTACAATATCAAGATAAGAGACAGAGATCAGCGGATGGGTGGGGCGTTTAGGAAGTGTTGAAAACTTGAAATAGATAAAATTGATTATAGGAACTTACGGCTTGTGCAGCTTAATCTATAATAACAGCATCAAAACCATGACCCCATTTGAATTGAGATGGATCACTGCTACTGAGGGTCGAAAAACCTGTCATTCATACATAGTTCTAAAATAATCAGATCAACTTAAACAAAACAAAAACCTTACAAAACTCGCTGTAAATAGTATAAGTTTATATTAAAAGGTTAATGTAACTTACAATTACAGCTTCCTCCAAAATAGTAGATTTGACTGCATAATCATCTCCAGCTTGTTTAGCACCCCCCATAGTTCTTTTATCTCTTTCTACCTGCATCAGGACATTTTTGTTTAATTTCAAGCAACACGTGTACACTTTCCCGAATTTTTTCCACAAACATTATACATGAATGTCACAATTATGACTTATTACTTTAACAATGCAGCCCAGGTCCCATGGGCATCTTGAATTATCTGTATGTGGATGTGAAATCCTTGACAAGTTGACATGAGATATTCCATAAGGATATGAAATTGCAATAACAAATGCGAGCTTGCTTGAGAAAAGTAATTACTAATAGATACCGTAAAACCTCTATAAATGAATAATTTTGGAGAGCGGTCATTATTAGAAACTGATAACCTACCTGCTCATCAATGAACACACATCGGTGTGGTTTAACCCCAATCCACACAATTTTTGGATTATAGGAACAGTCACTTTCCTCCCGCACACCTGAGCATAGCACGCATACATCATTTGAAGCACAATCATAAAGAACTGGAAATAAATCCATGAAGTATAAACTGTAATGTAGACTTCAAGCAGATATTCAAATTCTCAAACTTTGTCCGAACAAAGAATAACAAATAAATAAAGGTCAGCTTCACATTAAGCACAATTTTTTAGTTTTATTTATTTATTTTAAGAATAGATTATGCACAAATTTGACATAATAACTGCTTATTGGATTACTAAACAAGTAAACATCCATGGAAATTGAAGTGTTCAGTTTTGCTTTATCTGATAGAGACTGCCGAGTTAGGACTCAATGACCAAATTTATAAAAGCATAGGGCCAGGCATTCAAGCAAACAATTTACGTTGTGCTGATTTTTTTATCACGCAACTCTTTTCAGTACAGAACTCTATGACCAACTTAATTGTATATCTCAAATGTTGCAAATGAACCGAGGCTAAATCACGTCTTTCAACAGTTAAATTGATTTGAATGCTACGCCACCAAAAGTGTCTTCACTCTTCCCTTATTCCTTAATATTGCGGAACATTGTTGATGCAGACCCTTAATAGTATCTAGACTGGAGAGTAAGTAAGAATAGCTAAAAGGGGATAAAATCTGGAACCCTTTAGCTAGGCGTGAATAAGCTGTTTATACTGAACTTCCAAAAACTAAAAATTTACAACAGCTACAGCCCTTTAAATAACCTAGACTCCCCTTTCAAAAAACAAAAAAACCCAGACTCAACTACCCACAAGAAATATTCCTAGACTTCAGAACCTTCTATCTAAACACTACGTAAAACAGATAATAAAGATAATGCTGACACAAGACAAGAAAACAACAATTTAATGAAACGCTGGGCTCAAGTTTACTTTTAAGTTTCTCCTCAATTTACTACTATTGATCTATTACACAATTGATTTGTGATTCTATGTTCAGTGGATTGCAAAATGCACCTCAAACAGAATGTTAATCAATGTTATTTTAGAGAATACTTGTATGATTTTTTATACACAGTAACCAAGCTTCCACGAGAATTTTTTAGTAATATGTAAAATTTCCAAAAGAAACCAAAAATCTACCCAGCAGTGGATTACAAAGGAGCAATAAATTACTTGGCGAAATTGAAATCCCAAGTCAGAAAATAAATGTAATAACCCGATTTTCGGGTTCAATTTGTATAATTCTTAGAAATTTATGAACTTGGTAAATTTAATAAATCCCATTTTTCTCGCTTCACGACGAGGTCGAATCGAAAACGGAACCATCATCGAAAATCTAAAATTGGAAAAACGTTACGTTTCTGTGACGCAGGAGTCGACTTTTACTCTGTCGCTCGTTTCCGAAAACTTCCTTCACGAAAGTTATAGAGCTCGTTGATACGATTTCGTGGACACATCACGCGTTCTAATCGGACGTCGTAAGTGAAAATTATTAGCGAATGAAGTTAGTTTCCGATTTTAGAAAATGGTATAAAAATAATTATTAAGGGCTAGGGTTTCCAATTTCAGAAACCCTAATTCTCTCTCCTCTCCCCCGCATATCTTCTCTCTTTATCCCTGATTCTCCCTCTCTCCCCCTCACCTTCGTTGGCGATCTCCACGACCACCGCAAGCTCGACCGCATCAAACCCCGAGCAAGACGCGACCTCCCTCTCCGCCGTGAAGCTCGCGCGACAACCCGAGGCCCTTGAGTCTTCCTCCGCCATCCAAGCTCCGCCTCAAACGACGCAAGCACTTGGCGATCATCCCTCTTCACCGCTCCTCACCCTCAGACGCCTTCTGCGATTGAATTGGAACTCGAATCAAGCCGCATCACATCCTCCTTGAAAAATCTACCCCGCCGGCATCTTGAGCTCTTCCGGCGACTCACGGCCGTCCTAGGGCTTCACATAGGTATGGAAATGCATTTAATTGATTGATATGAGTGATTGTTTGAAGTTTGGAAAGATTGGTGGAGGAATTGTGGTGAAATCGGAGGAGGAGGAGGAGAAAGGGAGAGTACCGCCGCCTTAGGCGGAACGTGAGGGAGTGTGAAGGGGGCAGTAGGCGGCCTTAGGCCGTGGGAAGGTAGAGGGGAAGAAAAGGAAGGGTGTTGGGCGGCGGTGGGCGAGCTACGCGCCGATTTTGGAATCGGCGCATGGGCCCCACACGCTGCCATTGTGGGCGGCGCGTGAACCGTAATTTCTGAACTATAACTTTTTGTAAAAAGTGATTTTTGTACGGTAAATGTAAAAACAAATTATGTACAGTAAAAATATAAAAATAATTTACGTGTAGTAATTGTAAAAGTAATTTTCTGAAAGGTAAATCGGTAATTAGTATTTACTGAAACAGTATTTACGATGGAATAGTACGCACATGAAAAGTAATACGTAAACAGTACGTATATGAAAAATAATACGTAAACAATACGTATATGAAAAGTAATACGTAAACAATACTTATATGAACAGTAATACGTGAACAGTTATTACGTAAACACCGTAAATTGCTGATTAGTAACAGTAGAACTGATTCGGCATTTGAGGTTTTACATAACGTTTCTAATCACTTCTTATCCAATCTAAGTGATCGACAAAACGAGTAAGGATTTGCTTTTGGTATTGTGGAAATTACGCTTATGAAAACAGGTGAGTAAATCTCACTATGATGAGTCTACCCTTGGTGGTGATTCATAGTTACACTTTATTTTAAAAGATCGATCTATAATATGTATATGGTATAGTGGATTGTGTATGTGTATTAATGGTAAAATCAATACACATATATGAGTTGCTATATTATATACTATCACATTTCTATTTCCAACTGAGTTTATTATCGCACTGATATTTATTTTATTTAAGCATGAATCACTTGTCTTTTTGTACAATAACATGTGAGGAATGTATTGTACGTGGTTTTAACTTGAGTTATGTTAAAACGTTTTTCTGTCTTTAGACCTGTCTTCGGACGTGTTGGCATGTCGGAACCTAGCCTTGGCCGAGCGACGGTTACGATTCAGTTAGAGATCTAGTCTGTCTATCGGTGTACTGGCATGAGAGGTAACAGACGAGTACCTGGGTCTCATGAGTACCCGTATTATACATGTAATTGGGTAAACAGATGGGTTGCCCGATTTCTCATGAGCACTTATATTTTTAGATATTATTGGACAACCAGATGGGCCGTCCTATGACTCATGAGTACATTTATAATTAAATGTTTTCAGTATATTTATTTTGTATTTATATGCGAGTTATATTGTTGTTTTACTCATACGAGCTGCAAAGCTTACCGGGTTTGTTGTTTACAATCCTGGTGCACCTACTCGATGGTGTATGAGATAGTTCTGCAGGTGTGGATTAGCAGAATTGAAAGATCACTCTAAAGATTTCGAAGTTTCCTTATTTTATTTTGTGGTGAGGATTGAGAGGATTTTACATTCTATTTGATATAATGCGTGCATTATAAATTAGTTTTATAATACTCAATTTGACTAAGTTGTACTATGAACTCAGTAACGATACGCTGTGACTATAAGATGATTTCGATTTATTGAGATTGTTTTAGAGTTTTCATGGCTTCGAATTCGAATTTTTATCATTCGAAATTCGGGGTCGTGACATAGAAATTGTACATAAAATAGAAACATGGATACTTTTAGTAGTGACATACCTAGGAGTGGGCATAAAAAGCCGAAATCTCGATCCCGTCCCGAAATTCATAGGGATGAGACGTGACAGAAGTCTAAAAACGTCAGTCCCGTCCCGTTTCATAATAGTGGGACGAGACGTGGGACGAATAATTTCTATCCCGCTTCGTTCCGTCCCGTCCCGCTTTAAATTTTATTTAAATTGTAACCATTAAATATTTCATCATCATCATACATTTATAATTTGTGAGAACATCTTAGATGCATTTGATAAGGAAATGACTAACTTCAAAGAATGAATCTTGGACCTTGGTTCATTTCCTAAAGATAAACAAGTCCCGGTTAATTTTCTTCTTAATATATAGTTTGAGTTATATGATATAAATAAAGACGATTTGTATATTACAAATTTCTATGAACTTAGCAATCGAAACCTATATAATCTTATATACAATATATACTTATATATGTTTCTCTTGTATGATAACACTAGAATTTTTACGTGCAATATCTATAACGCTATAATTTGAATGATTAATTTAATTTTATAATAATTAAACTCATGGTATCGAAGTAGATGATAAAGGATATTTGGAACAATATATATGTTTCTTCTATTACAATAATTGGTACTAAAATTTTATTAATAGTAAATTAAGTATTTATTATTTAAAGTCCGAGAAAGTGGGATATGTCCGGCCCGATTTCGATCCCGACGGGATTGATACCGGGTGTGACGAACTTTTAAAAACACAAATCTCGTCCTGATTCCGTTCCGAACTTAATGAGTGAGACTGGACGTGGGATTAGCCTCATACCGTCTCATTTAGTCCCGTGCCCACCCCTAGACATACTTGTATGGCTTCTTGTAAAGATTCATTAAGGTTGTCTTTTATATATTTCTCAAGAGGTCGAGAAACTTTCAAGGCTTGGGCTTCCGCATCATCATTTATCTTGGAAGGTGCAAGTATCATCAAATCCCTAAACTTTCCCTCAAGAAAACCAATTGACAGCAAAGCTATATATTCACGAGCAATAGTTTTTTTTTTTGACATGATCACGAGCAATAGTTGATAAACTGCAAATCTGAAACATGTTTATTGCACTGAAGTCACTCCAATCTCTTTTTCATAGATATAAGAAATAAACTTCTATTAAACATTCAACAAGGAACATCCCGGAGAAGAAGTCCATTAAATGTACAGCTAGATGTTCTAGGCTGCATCTAAAAAATAGCATCAAACAGTAAAACAGTAGACATTTTTATAGACTATGCCACATAAGCATTTCAATGACAAGGAATAGCATGGATAAACTATTTCTGAATCCTGAGGAAGTTTCGCCAAAAGTGAACCCTCTCCCAAAGGAATAGCATTGATATCATGTGATCATTGATTTATCGAATATTTATACAGTCCCGTGTTGTATTGTTCTTGTCTGTATAGTGGAAGTCATTGTTGAAAGTATCCAAACAAGCATATAAAGGTTAAATTCACTTCTAAGAAGTAAAGAATCTTTTATTGCATATATTTCTCTTTAATAAAATAATCCATAATGGGGGGAATATTAGAACACACGAATTAGTATTTAAAAATGTACATTATAGAAAGAGAAATCAACAAGATTATGTAATGTTTATGGCAACAGAAATGTGATAAACTAAGTGGTATTACCTTTGTAATGTTAAAAAGCCTGTCTCCTTCGCAATTAGAAGTGACCAATGACCGTACTTTTGCAAGCCTTGCTTCTGTATCCAAATCTCTGACTTCTCCAGCTAAATACAGTCTAAGCATCATAAACCCATTTCTTGGTGGACTTTCCACCACTGCAAATGCATAATTCTGCTATAGAACCTGTAGTATTCAATGGCTTCAAATGAGCAAGTCATCCAAAAATCAAATTTATATTAAAAAAAAAAGCCTTGCCTAATTTTTCTTTTTTGTAGAATTCATGTGTATGTGTAACTAGAGCATAAGATTTAAAATACATCCTAAAATCACTTACACATATATAGAGTAAGGATTTCCTTGACAGACTCACATTTCTTGACGACCGTCTTCTTCGCATTCCTCCACAAATGTTATCTTGCCTGCTCCTCCCACACCCTAGGTCTCATCATATTCAGAAGTAGCAATCAGAGCTTGGACTTCTTGGAAAACAAGAGGCTCGTATGTGGAGATGTAGTCATCAACGTCGGTGTAACTGTCCTTGACACTCGAAGCCCCAAACTACTTTCATCACCATTCTTATTATTTCTCTTATGTTATCACATTCAAAAGGTTGATCAACAGTCATATATATATATATATATATATATATATATATATATAAATTCTCACCTGCGGACGTCTGCATCATCTGTACGGTGCAGATTCGGTAATTCCGGCCACCGACGACGCGCGACGACGGCGCCGACCAGCACAGCCTCACTCCCCTCCTCCTGGCATTTCTGCATGTACCGGCTGAAGCTACAGCGCCGGCCTACGACGGCCGGAATCTTGAAATCTCCTCACGGTGCCTAGAAACTTGAAATTTCGAGATTCCGGCTTGCACAAACAGGAGCACCGGGAGGAGGAGAGTGCGGTTGTGCTGGTCGGCGTCGTCGTTGCACGTCGCCGGTGGCCGGAATTGCCGAATATGCACCGTATAGACAGTGCGGACGTCCGTAGCCGAGAAACCCTGTATATATAAACAACGACGACGCCGACCAGCACAGCCACACTCCCCTCCTCCTGGTGCTCCTGTCTATGCCAGTTGGAACTGCAGCGCCGGCGTTTACCGGCCAAAATCTCGAAATTTCATGTTTCTGGGCACCGTACGGAGATTTTGAGATTTCGGCCGCCGTAGGTCGGCGATGCAGCTCCGGCCGGCACAGACAGAAGTGCCGGGAGGAGGGGAGTGCGTCTGTGCTGGTCAGCGCCGTTGCTGCGTGTCGCCGGTGGCCGGAATCGCCGAATCCGCATAGTACGGACGGTGCGGATGTCTGCAGCTGAGAATTTCTGTATATATGGTATACGAATGATAGAAAGAAGAGAAGAGAGAGAGATTACGACATCGGAGTCGAGAATGCAGAGGAAATCCCAACGGAGAACCGTCCGGTGGAAATGCTCTACGGGCTTGTCGGCGTCATTCTCCGCAACACCCATTGTCATTATGCCGCAAGATAGCGATGGCTGCAAGCACCGACCATAATATTATAATTTACTTGGTTTGACTGAATTGGTTTTTTTTATTGACCGGAGAATTTTCAAGATATATTAGCCACAAAGAGATTAGTGAAAAGACCGACCGATCCTCCCATGGAATTACCACAGACGGCCAAATGACCTAATTGTTTGAAATTGGATAGTATTAGGAGTGACTATTTGAAAGTTAGTCTGAGTTATTAGAAGTTTGAGAACTAACCAGTTATTTGTTCTTAAAAGCCTTTCTGTGTTCAACAATTTTATTTGATTCTCAAATTCACTAATGATTAACATATGCCACACCCTGGAACCAATTCTTGGACCGGAATGCAATAGTATTCGTTGTAGCCCCGAATTAATAAGAAACTGACACGTCAAACACGACGTTTCGACTACCTATTAATCCGAAACTATAAGGCTATGAATATAAATAAAAATAAACTGATAGTACGGCATGAGGAGCAAACGAGAATATAAACGCAAATAAACAAACGTGAATGTAGCAATGTAAGACTCAAACGTCAAACAAAGAACATGCCTAAGTCTCAATGGCTAACTCGGTCCAAGAAGAAGGTAAATAACCAGGTCAGAAGACAAGGTATACTAGAGTACGCCAATTGTGCCAACTGGATCTAACTCGGAGATCGGAAAGTTGAACACTGTGAAGTAAGATCCTCGGGATTGGATAGCAACCAACGAGTCTCGAACGCTATCAAACTACTAGCCTCCAGACCAACGCCACTAGATACCTTAACAGGGGGTGGGCACTCATCCTCGCTAACCCGTTTTAGGGCCGATACCCTACCGAGGTAGGGTTTGAAAACGAAGGAAAATAAGATAAGGGTGCAATGCTTAAATGTATAAACATATAAATGAGCGCTCAAGTAGGAAGTGAGAAAATGGAGGTGAAGGAATAACGAAAACGACGTTTGGTTATTGATAGGCATGAAGATATACATACATGCAAAATGGAGCTAACAATACGGTCAGTTGATATAATAAAGAAAACCACAAGATTATCGACATCCCTGGTGATTGGGGTCTCAGCTCACCTTCGGGTGAACTATGCGTCTAGTACTACCCATTCACGAGTCACGGTACTGGAAATCAGGACAATGATACCAGTCATGATAAAGTATATGGTGTCGAATATCAGGATGACAGAATCACCGTTAATACAGTATGATGTTGAACATCAGGACAACATGATCACCAATACTAAATAAGACACTTTGTCGGATATCAGGACGACATAATCACCGATAATACAGTATGGTGCCGGACATCATGACAACAGGATCACCAATACTAAATAAGACACGGTGTCAGATATTAGGATGATAGAATCACCGATAACAAAGCATGGTGCCGGATATCAGAACAACAGAATCACCATAAATAAAGTATAATTGGTGCCGGATATCAGGACAACGGAATCACCAATATATTATATAGATAAATATCGTATGTGGATAAATATAGTTTCTAATCCCTACTGATAGGTGCCATAATTCACCCAAGCAGGTCAACCGAGTACTATCTACTAGTTAATTATGAGTAACGGTACCGGAAATTAGGACAATGTGTACCACTCAAAATAGATAGTAAATTAATAACTATATTATCTAGTCTCGAGTGGGCAGTGGCGGACCTAGGATTGGAAGGTAGGGTGGACTTGAGTTTGCTGATATACATTAGGAAAAATCTCAACGGTGTGAGAAAATTTATTAACTATAAAGAAAAAATGCACTTAAAAAAGAACATAAAGCCTTATCCCTCAAATGTAATATATGAGTTTAAACTAGCTAAATCTAACTCTACGATTCGATAAATCTTCAAACTCTTGTATAACCTTCTCATTGATGAGGTCATCTTGTGGTTCAGGCTCCGAAATGGAAGTTTGGGGAGAATTATTAATAGGTGGAGTGCATACATAAGGCTGAGAGATGACATTTGAACTAGAAGACTCAACATTGTTTCTTCAAAACCATGAGGTAAATTTTGATCTCTTCGGTAGAGGTTCATACATTATAATCTAACACATATACATCAAAATATAGATATTCAATTATTCAACTAACCAACAAATTAATCTAATTATAGATATTCAAGTTTACACGTTTAGATTATCACAAACATGAAAAAAAAAGTCCGCAAAATCAATTGTATCAATGGTAACATTCTTGGTTGCTAGTTAAACCTTATCCAGAGTGAAGCTTCATTATGAAATTAAAGAGTGAAGTTCCAATTTTGACACACTATTCAGTCAAATGTTTTCACCATAAATAATTCAATATTTAGGTATGTTATTCAAGATCATCTCTACAAAATTTCATCCAATTTGGACATTGTTAAGGTATTGAAATTAGATTAATTCAATGAATGAATTAAAACTGTTTAACATGAACCGTTCATGTAAATCTCAATTTTAAAAGCTCAAACCATTGTCAAATTAGATGAAACTCTATAGAGATGATCTTGAATAACATACCTAAATATTGAATCACTTATCGTGAAAACATTTGACCAAAAAGTGTGCCAAAATTGAAACTTCACTCTTTAATTTCAGAGTGAATCTTCACTCTCGATAGAAACTGTTAGTATGTGTGCCTAAATAAGATGTCTTTACTCTTTAGGACGAGTTTTTAGAGTTTTAGTTGGGCTAAACACCTACACTTTAATACTTTGTTTGTATTATGTGGGTTTTGAAAGGCTTTTCATTTATATATATCAATTCTTGTATATATATTGCACTAGGATTTTTTTTGCCTCAAGGAGAACTAGGTGGACTTAAGTCCACCCTATGGTGTACCATGGTTCGCCCTTGCGAGTGGGGGCTCGAGACATAGACTGTACTCACCGTTTACAAAGTATCTCAACAAATTTACTATTTAATTCGAGTGAAGTGCTCAAGACATCGACTAAAGAAACACATGAATAGTGATAAATATGATAACGAGGAAATAAATTAAATAAAGTTGAGCATTACACAATTATAACTCGGAAAGGTAACGACTCACCTTAGCGGGCGGCTCACCCCTTACCTGATATAGCAGTGTCGAAGTCCACGCCCAAAATCTCGCTCCTCGTGCTCTGCGTAGAATCACGTCCCTCGAGTTAGTCTCATAGCTCAACAAGTAATGAAAATAGAATGTAAGAGTCACGATGTTTTTAGTCGATTTAGTAAATTATCATCGGTTTGACTAGATTGACCCTCTAAATCGAGGTCTCGGATTGATTTTTCTAAAGGTGAGTGTGAATTTATTTTAGATATTCGCATCTTCGATTTAAGACGCGAAATTACCAATAAATGAAAAGATTGAATTTATTCTTCCGGCATTTAAATCTCTCACGCTTAAGAGTTCCTCGATTTCTGATATTGGCGAAAATCGAGTTTAATGTTTAACCAAAAAGCTAAAAGTACGCTTAGTAGAAAATACAAAAATCCTTTAATTCAATTTTAAATCGGAGATTTTAAAGTAAAAAAGGTTGAAATGTGATTTAAGTACAAAGTAAATTAAGTAAAACAATAACTTTTCAACTTATTTACTGCTAGGGGCAAGATCATAATTATTGAAAGTCAACAGAGGCATTTAGGTAATTTCACGTAGGTAGTAAAACAAAAAAGGTAACTCGATAACAGTAAAAACTAGGGTTTTTAACCTTGCATCACCGATCACGATTCCGGCCAAAACTTCAACTCCAATCAACAAAAAATCAACATGCAATTATACCAAACTTATCGAAACAACGTTACGAACTTCAGCACCAAAATCATAGGAATCAGAGTTCGATTGATACCTCAACGAAGCACTAGAAGAGATCTTGTCGGCTCCGACGCTGCTCTGCGTCCGTCGAGCTGTTGTAGCTCAATTGAGGTCTCCTCCAAGCTTTTGGCATCAATATGAGGCCTCGCAGCCCCCCCCCCCCCTCGAGCTCACCTTGGTCACATATTCGGAGAGACGCATTCGTTGGAGTGTCGAATTCCACGACGGTCGCAACAACAAATGGGGAAGAGGGATTAGGCTTTGATCTCAAGAAATCCAGGGGAAATTATATTATAGATTGAAGAAGGAAGAGAAATTTACCAAGAGAAGAGCTTTGAAGTGCCGGAGTTCAAGGATGTTGTCGGAACACTCCAAGAACACACCGTCGGCCTCAAATCCTAACCTGAAGCAAATGGGCTCAAATCCCAAATGAAATCATTGGGTTTTATAGAGGAGAAGGAGTGGGTCACGACAGTAGTGGTGTCGCGGCGAAGCGTCGCCGGACGGCAACGGTGAGACCGAGAGAAGGCGTTGTTGGGTTGCTCTGTTTTGTAACAGAGGAGAGGGAGAGGAAAAGCACGGGTTGAGGGAGGGAGAGAGAGAGAGAGAAGAGAGAGAGAGAGAGCCTAGGGTGGGACCCTAGGTTCTGATACCAAAGGAAAAATCAACAGCCCAGATTGATTCACTCAAATGGACGGTCGATATTTAAAAACATGAAATAGTAATTCCTGAAAATACAATTTAAAAGAGTTAAGTTTGTAAATACGTAGAAAATTAACCGAGCATCAGAAAAATATTACACGAATACTTCCGTGCTCGCGATAACATGTGGTTTGATACAAAAATACTAACCTTAATATTCAACATCCCAGAAAAATGTCGATTGGTGTGTTCCATGTATCAGAAAATAAAAGAAAATTTCAGGGGCTCACAACATATGTTATTAATTAAATCTGTTTGGGTCTAACTTTTAAACAGTGGCGGACCCAGAACTTCATTTGTTTGAGGCGTAATAGAAAAAAAAATGAAAGTATTAACATTAGAGACAATTGTTGTTTCTTTGAAATAATCAATATCGTTCGAATAATACTTATCAAGCGAGTTATAATATATTATATATCGAAAAACTTAGCAAAAAAACAAAAATCAGATCAAACAATTAAATCTCTAAACTCTACTTTTTTATTAATATTTTATATTGATTTGTAATTTAATAGCACATATGCCAAAAGAAATAGCACATAGTCCAAAAAAAGAAGTTGGTTAGTCTTACTGATTACACGTCTTGGTCTCTTGGGCTAATACATTCTACTTTTGTATGTGTGTGCATATATATTAGTAAATATGGGGCTACTAAGGGCATGAATGTTATGGACCTATGGTAAGTCTATAATGGTAGCAATCAATTGAAAGATGAAACCTAGCGGGCGAAGTTAGTGGGCGCATATGCACTCACTTGCCCCTATCTCGGTATGTCACTGCTTTTAAATATCTATAATATCGTTTAAAAGATGAAACCTAGCGGCGCTTCTCCATTAGGGTTGGGGCTATGGCGGCTTTTCTTATTGATTTCCGTACACTTCGGTACCGTTTCTTCTTCTCGGAGGACGTCCTTTTTGACCCCTGTGTCGAGTCCATCAAGTTCGACTCTTGTCAATTCATGGTTTTACAAGAACTTGGGGTTGGCCTCTCAACTTCGATCGATCTGTGGCGTCAAATTGTTGCAGATCTATGGCGGTAGGTCATTGGACCTCTAGCGGTTTGCTTGGCGCGGATCTTTTGGATCAGAGAGATCAGATGGGTTCAAAGAGAGGTCGGGGATGAGATATGGGTGTCAGATCTGGGATCTGGGGCCACTCTTGTAAGAAATCACAGTCATCTAGTTGCGGCGGAGATCAAAGCAATTTAGTGGTGGCGCGGAATGGATCCAGAGGAGAGCAGGCTGTGGTGAAGATGGTACCCGTCGTCGTCAGCCGCGGGTGCTAAGATGCCATCAACTTTCATCATCGGCTGAACGGTAGAGCAATTCATCATCTGGGCAGCCTTGGGTGTCTAAAGAAGAGCTAGGTGCCCAACGTTGGGCTTGGAGTGTTTTGGGCCATTTGGTGGGTCTGAGAATGGGTGTTGGGCTTTGTTTTTGAGGCCCACTCATTCTTTGTTCCAGATCTGGGACCCAGGAGGTATCACTTGGTAGTCATTGCTTCTCAGTTACGAGTGGTGTTACATTCTAGGGTTTGCAACATTTTCACGGTGCACTCCTACATTTTCACTCTCAAACGAGTTAGCCGTGCTAACATAAGACATTTTTTAGTTACGTTATGGGCCGACTGCAAAGATTCAGCATTGTGATGTTAGTTTTTAGTTTTAGTGTTGCTAGTTTTTTAGGAGTTAACCATTTCGTAAACTCTTAATTATCATTGCTTCCGATTAAGAAGTATGAGTTTGTTTATGTTGTTTCGTACATTACCTATTCTAATATATGACAATTCGTCGTTCTTAAAAAAAAACATATGTTAATAATTTTCTTCTATAAAAACACAGGTTATTAATTAGCTAGCCAACTTTAGTTCATATTAATTAGCACAATTTTATTAATACAAAGTAATAGCGAACATGAACTGCCGTTATCTCACTATAAAATGGCATGTTATAAACGTTACGAAATTAGTATAGGAGAAAATTAGTACACAAGTCTTAACTGATGAACCAAATTACGTACCAAACACTTGAAAAAAATTATGTAGGAGTGCTAGATGAAAGAATTTACAAGTAAATGGGTATAAGTATACAACGTAACACCAACTACTTTTCTTGTAAACATTAACTTTTGATTTATATGGCATCTCTAGTTTTTAATTGAATACACTATTTTCAATCAGGGTCATATCGACCCTTATGCAGCTCTGTTACATGTGTAGTTCAATTTTATTGGTCTTTTTTTCGACTCAATTATTTAGTTTATCTTTTATTTAATTTACTCTAATATCTCAAATCAGACAAGTAAAATAACTAAATAAAAGTTATAGAATGTGCGACAACTATTTTGTTTATATAGCGAATGACACCGTTATTTTAGAATAAAAACCATGACATCTCAATGACTTCCTCCTCATGTAAATTACATGAGATGATGAGAAGCATTTGTCCTTGGACATATGTGGACTGTCTCAATCCTAGCTAATTAGGCATGCCTCATTTTTTCAAGCCATGTGATTGTAATATGATGATCACATTTATAGAATCGAAAAATTACGACGGTCGACTGAGTTACATTGAAAATCTTGTCACCAATTGCTTGTTTTATGTCATTCACTATACTATACACCATGTAGCTAAATGGCTAGCTTTATAAGGCTACAGTTACTGCAAACAGATCATGAAATAAACTTTTAGACAATCAATCTGGAAATCTGGAGTACTGCGATCTATAAGATGGAATATATGTGTAATGTGTACGTTACATATATATATATATATATATATATGTGTACCAATTTTGGTTGAAACTGCAGCTTTGATGATTGAATTTCCGCTGGTAGTGAACTAGTGATTCAACAATGGCGCACGACCTTTCGTCATGTCATTCCTAGAAAGGCTCATAGAGTGAGGTAGAAGTGATCATGGTGAGCAGCAGTTGATATACATGCAAGAAAACCATATGGCCGAACACCCCAACATAGTGGCACCCTGTTGTCATGATCAATATCTAGTTCAACAATAATATATACAATATGAATTTGCCAAACAAGCCTCCACGGAGAACAACCAACATCCTCTAGCTAAGCCAAACACATCTCTCACCAAACAATCGGACTGGAAACCCTAAATATAATTTGCCTAATCTTCCAAAGACATCCATCGCTCTTAGACAAATTAAAGATGTGCAACCACATTTCTGTCTAGTTGCCGTTGCTTCCACAAGGCTAGGCTTCG
The DNA here is from genome assembly GCF_933775445.1 of Argentina anserina. NCBI lineage: Eukaryota > Viridiplantae > Streptophyta > Magnoliopsida > Rosales > Rosaceae > Argentina > Argentina anserina. Next base: position 2,692,887 of record NC_065873.1, on the reverse strand, counting down.
GTTTCATATTGCATGCCTCATTTGATTAGGACTTAGGCCACAAATTAAGCTTTGTAGCCAATTGGTAATAATGATCAATTTCAATCGACTATATCAAAATGGGAGACAACTGATATGTCCTCCTATACATTTGACCGAAAAAGAATGCACATGTTTGTGACTTTGTGTCCTAATACATGGTTAGGCGCACTTAGAGGTGGCAAGTAGGCCGAAAAGCTCGAGCCCGACCTATTACAAATTGGTCCAAGCCCGTTAGTGGCCCGAGTCTGTTATTATAATGGGCCAGACTGGGCTTAGATATTTTAGCCCATAGGCCTGAGCCCGTTTTAGGCTCGGCATGAACCAGACACGATAAAATTCATGGGCCGGCCAGTAAACATATAATTATAATAATGATAATTGAATATTAGACTGTTTAAATATAAACCTTTTGATTATTTCATTATTTTAATTAGATTATGTCACAAATATCATCAAAGTAGTGATAAAATATTTTTAATTTTGACATATGTAACGTTTTAGAAATAAGATTATCACATATGTTGTAGTATTTTATTTATTTTACTATTATAAATAGTTATATAAAACAAATATTCTAATTACACAATTTTTAATGGTAATAATGTCTTATCAAGTTAATGGGCCGCGCCAACCCGCTTCTTGGCCCGACATGGGCCTGACATGAGCTTTGGTTGTGGGCTGGCCGAGCTTAATATTTAAACTAATGGGCCGGTCCGAACCCGATACAAAAAATAAATGGGCCGACCCGAGCACGGTTTTGGTCCATTTAAAATGGGCCGGGCTGGCCCATTTGCCATTTCTAGGCGCACTGGTTGATTTTGTCTCCTAAACATTGATTGGACCCTCACTAAATAAGGGTGTAAATGAGCTGAGCCGAGCCGAGCAAAATACTACGTTGTTCATGTTTGGCTCGTTTTCATTCGATCGAGCTTGAGCCGGGTCAAATTTTGATTTTTGTGCTTTATGTTCAAGCTCGACTCAACTTTAAAAAGTTCGAGTTGAGTTCGGGCCGACTCATTTTATTAGATGAGTTGAATTCGAATTGAGCCGGCTTGAAGCATATGAAATTACAATTTTAAAATTTAGAAATTATAAAGAAAATTTGTCATAACATCACACAAAATCTATTTTATTTGTAATAAACTAAAAATAACAAATCAAACTAGTTATAGAACTTAAAGTTTTTAACTAATTATTCTAGAAAGAAACATTTCAGCTCTTTCGAACTAATATTATTTATCATATAAAAATTATACTTTATATATATATATTATAAAATTTAATAAGTCAAACTTAATTACTAAACGAGCCGAGTTTTTAACAGGCCCGAGCTAGTTCGTGAGCTAAACGAGTCGAACGAGTTGAATACTTGTTGTTCAAGATCGAGCTAAATATTAAGCTCAAACTCGGCTAATTTAACTTTACGAAATCGAGTCGAACGAATTAAAATCGAGTCAAACACGAGCGACTCGAGCCTACTTACCAATAAACACAAATTTATGAGAAGTAAAATTGGATAGATTGAGATGACTCATAATTAATTGGATGCTTGCCTTTTTCCGGTGGTCATATCATGTTCATGGTGTCATAATCTTATAGTGGAATCCACGTGCAACCAACTATATATATATATGTGCAGCTATAATATTTAGAAGTGAGATCAAATATTTTCCGTCATTTCTTCGTTCTTGCAAATGGGGTGCCACTACACTATAAATATGAAAGCAAAATATTTCAATATGTATATGTATAATTTTCATGCTATTAAGTATATGATGTCATTTCCAAATAGATGATCACTAATTTAGATTTCTTTAATAAGCTACTATCCAAATCTCGTAACATGGGTAAATAACATTTTGAATATTCTTCATCAATTGTGTTTCCGAATTCATCTTAATTTTGTTTCTGTTAGTATCTTTTGGTCAGTTTTCGTGTTCTACTCTATGAACTCATGAGTTGGAGGTCTTTCCTTTCTTTTGCTCTCTAAACTCATGAAATGGAGGGCGTTTTGTTACAGAAAAAAAAATGATGAAACAAAACGAAATGTCACACTAAATCTAAGATCTACTGGCTATCACTATATTTTTGAAAACAAACACTAAATCCTAAACAATTGTGATTGATTGTGTTATTATACTCTACATTTATTAATTCATTCCAATATCTCAATTAGGACTTATAGCCCATGCATATATATGTACATATAACTGATCGAAGTGGATATATAACGATCATTTCATTATATGCATGTCCACAAATCATGTATTTGTTGTTACTTGGTTCACATAAAATTTACATGAGAAGTAAATTTTGTAAAGGACATGAGAAATGTGCAATAGGCTGAAACAAAGTGGGTGAGTAATTCAAAGTATCGTAAACACTGAAATATAACGAACTTACTTTTTGTACTGTACTATACATGCGTGTATTGTACATGAGCCATAATTTAAGAGTTTCTTATGTTCATTACCCTATGCTCACAAAGCTCACACGTACATTGTTATATCATGCGTATGTATTCGCCATACGTGCAGGTATAATACAGTATCAATGTTTCATTGTTATTGGCAATAGGGAGACGGCAACACAAAGAAAAAAGAGAAAATCGGGTCAATACTTTCGGTACTAGCTGGCTGTCGGGTCTAAAATACCCAAATACAGTACATATCATGCTCATACAATACCTAAAAAATACCTAAATACACTCCAGGACAATTATATAATCGAACCACTTCCATAAACGCCTTTCGGTTGAGGAAGAAGGAAGAGAGAGAGAGAAAGCGCGGCGGCGGCGGTGGTGGTTTAGCTTCCCATGGCCACCCTTCGCTCCTTCATCTCCTCGTCCTCTTATTCTTCTTCTTCTTCTTCTTCTTCTTCTTCTTCTTCTCTTCCTCTAATCCCTGCTCCTCAGCTGCTTCGCTCTTCTATACCTCCGCCGGCGCCGCCTGTCTTCCGCCGCGTCGCGAACCCTAGAAGATTCTCCCGCATCGTTCTCGCTTCTTCTTCTTCGTCGTCGTCGTCGTCTCCGGCTTCTCCTTTCGACGACCTCAGACGGCCGACGCGTCCGGTTCAATCCAAGGTCAGCTCTCTGCTCTCTCTCTCTCTCTTTAGCCAATTCCATTCCAATTTCGAAGTTTATGACCTTATTTTTGTTGAATTAGGGTTTTTTTTTTGGTACAATTGAGCTGTAATTAACTTGAGTTTCGATATAGAAATGGTTGAAAGTTGTGAATTTTGAACTAAGATTTCGAGTGAGGAATGACTGAATGAGTAATTAGGATAGGACTTAAAGGAGTGTGACGATGTTGCAATTAGTGAAGGTAATGCTGCCTAGGATGCTAATGACGTGACTCAAAGAGATTGTTACTGATCAGTGGATGTGATGTTGTTTGCTTTTGTTGTTGTAGAAAACGGTGCTATCGAATTTGATACAAGAGATAGAGCCATTGAATGTGAGTATCATTCAGAAAGATGTACCGCCTACGACTGTGGATGCTATGAAGAGGACTATTTCGGGGATGTTGGGGTTACTTCCGTCGGATCAATTTCAAGTTGTTATTGAGGCTCTATGGGGACCCCTCTCCAAGTTGTTGGTTTCTTCAATGATGACCGGGTATGCTAATTGTGTATGATTATCTTGTGCGTTTCAGATGATTATCTAGTTTCGAGTGACATACTTTATTTTATGTAAAGTTTGTTCTTTTGTCAACTGATATCAATCACAATTCTGTATATGGTTATCTTCTTTTTATTACAGGTATACTCTAAGGAATGCTGAATTTAGACTTTGCCTAGAACAAAATTTTGATGTATCTGAAGAAAATCTTGAACAGAAAACATCAGAAGATTCTAAAGTTGATTTACAAGGGATGTTGCTTGAAAGTGCAAATATTATCAAGTTTCATTCCAAAGACGAGTCTTCACCTGAGGCCGCTGAAGTCACGGAAGACTCTTTGGGGAATCTTGATATTCAAGGCCTTGGTGAAGTGTCACCTGAGGTTCAACAATATATTCTTCATTTGCAGGCTCATTTGTCTTCTGCCAAAAAGGTATTCGATAGTATGTATGGAAATATGGAATCTTCCAGTGGAAAGGACGTCTAGATAATCTTCTGTGTTTGTTAGATGTCATCAATAGTCTTGTAAACTTATAATAATGTTTTGTTTTATCTTATGCTTAAGTCTGGATATAACTAAGTAATAGGCACTTGTTAGAGGGAACAAAGGATAATTTAGAAATTGTTACTAGGATACATCAAGATTCTGCTATAGGCCCCAGCCAAATTGGTAATCTCAAGATGATTTTCTTTACTGATTCTAGTGGCCGGTTGGCTCGTTTAAGATATTTTCTTGTGTGTATTTGTTTAAACAACCTATAGCTTAGTACTAAAGCCTTAAGGTGGGATCATTTTATGTTTCATGAACTCAGTTAGGACTTAGGTTGGTTGCGAGTTGTGTAGAGAGTTCATATTGAACATTGGATTTAAAGTGCCTGATAGACCTGGCCTGCTTATGTCATTGCCTGGCATCAGTGGTGCATCAGGGTGAAATCAAGTGTTTGGTTAGATGAAAAACATGTCAGAACAACGAAATCACAAGGCATTTTTATTTTTCTGTTCTATCCCATATTCATTCTTTTGTGGCATTGATTGAGAATTTGAGATTTTTTTTCTTTCTTTTTCCAACGACTGAAAAATGGATTAATTTAGAAGTATTCTCACAGTTTTTCTTTATTTTGTTGAAGGAACTCCATGCTGTCAAAAGGAAAAGTGCTGCCCTTCAAATGCAACAGTTTGTTGGGGAAGAAAAGAATGATTTACTAGACTATCTAAGATCACTACAACCCGAAAAGGTTTGTATTAATCTCGGCAACATACACTTGTTCATATTTGCATATGACTATGCTAGTGATAGATACAGTTAAACAGACTTTACGTTAAGAGTGATTCTTTATATGTCTGTTACTGCTAAATCCTAGTGATTGTACATCAATACCATCCTGCAATGTATAGCTTATTATGTCTTTGGCCTCATTGAGGACTCATAGCTGGAACTGGAAGTGGTTATGTAGTGAAATGAATCTTTTGCTCTTGGAAATTTTCTTACGACTTTATCATCAATGATGTTTCCTTTTCAATGGGAACCCCTTTCTTGATAGAATGATTTTAGAAAGAGTTGAAATTGTGGCAGAAAGTCTTACAATTTATTTCCTTCGCTTATCTTTAATGCATAAAAAATGGTAGTAGTGCTGTGTTTCTTCCTTCTGTTAAGCACATAGAATTTTGCGGTCGATAGGAGATTCTAATATCTTATTGTTATTGGAATAGTAGTCTCAATGCTAATTTCAGACCACAACCTTAAACATTATAATATTCTTTTCCATGGAATGATTTGAGGATTCTCTGAACTCTCAAGACTAGTCTAAATGCAATTCTTCACCCACCCCCATGTTTCAAAACAATAAATATGTCGACATGTCTGTCTGATTCATATCCATGGATTTATAGGGTTGAAGTGTGGCTTTTGGCCAACTTTCGGACACTTGGAAACTATCAGGTTACAATGCATAATTTTACTTTGATATCTCTAATTTTATGGTACTGTGCTTGATAATTGTTACCAAATTTCTTCATCCATACAATCTATTCACTGTATTTGTGCTCTAACCGTGGGCGTATGAGTGGCTAATAATGTGCCAAATATAGCTTTTTAGTTTGCACAGTTTTCTATAAGAAGGTTTTGATTGGAATTGTATGATTAACCTATTAACTCTATATACAGGTAGCTGAGCTATCAGAACCAACATCCACTGAACTTAAAGAAATAATCCACTCTGTTGTCCATGGTCTACTTGCAACCCTTTCTTCAAACATGCATTCTAAAGCGCCTCCTTTATCTGAGAATACCTCAGCTGGAGCAATAAATGGTGCAAGTGAAGATTGTGCTGAACTACTTGAGAATACTTCACTTCAGTTTCAGCCCCTTATTCTATTGAGGCGGGACTACCTAGCATGCCTCCTCTTCTGGTAGGGCTGCTCCTTATTTATTTTTATATTGATTACCCCATTTCATTTCCTTTCTTTTGAGTGCTTGGGTGTGTGGAAGTTTCCTTATGCTGTGCATGAATAGGTTTTACTCCCAAAGCCATAATAATATTATCAGTAATTATACTTCTCTATTCTAGCACCTGTTTACATTTTTAGTTAATCCAATTTCTCTCTTTTCCAAGGTGCATGCTATTAGGACACTACCTTAGGGGCCTTGAGTATCGAATGGAGCTAACCGAACTTCTTGCCCTGACTAGCGATCCTGAAGGTGATACCCCTGATGTGCAACAAATTGCCTAAATGTTTGTCCTCCCTTCCTTGCAATTGTACATATAGATGTGTTGATAGTATACAAAATTTGTTTCTTTATCATGGAAGACACCGTAGATGGATTATTTATCCTCAAATATGTACATTGTGCTTTATTGTAATTTGTAGTTTACCACATTTATCGTTCATAATGTCCCTTTGAGTAATGAAGGAGATAATTCCATTTCCGTTTTTCTTAAATCAGAACATTATGATTCACGTATTGATCTCCTTGCCTGCGTATCTGCTGCCATGATTCGAGAGCTCAAATTCATGTTCAAGTTTGTTACATGTTATCGATGTATAGATGCCAGCACAATACTCCATATGCGTATCATAAATTCACTTTTGGCAAACAAGTTGATCTGAATATGTAAAATTATAGTTGTTTTCACAACACATCTTGACAACCACCTTGGGTTATGTTTTCTTAGTATTGAGTGGTTGTACGCGGCAAAGAAAGCTTCATTAAGTTTCTGTAGAGTAGGATGTGTGGTTTATGGGATATGGAAATCAGAGGGAGTGACTAATGGGACTATTGATAGGTACTTTTGGAGAGCATTGTTAGCGGGGGTGATAGCTAATTGCACCAAAGAATATAACAAGGATTTCTCAACAGAAAAACCTCAGAAAGCTCGTCGAGATAGTATGTTTCACAAAGTTACAATTTTCCAACCTAGTGTTACCACAGCAACTTAGTGAAACAAAAATGCAGATGTTACCGATGATTTGGTGCAGCGACGAATTGAATGGGTTTAGCTGGTCAAAAGTGACGGGTTAGTTCATATTTCTAGAAAACTGGTAGATGAAATTCATACTAAATCAAGGTAAGTTACAGTTGAGTATATATCAAGAAAATTCCCAAGGAATTCCCACAGCTGGTACTTTTACCTGTCTAGTTATATATATATTTATATATTGCTTTGAACACTATAAATAACCACTGCCAGCAAATAATTTGAAACTGGACACAAATGAAAACCTCACAATGCTCCAGGAAAATAATGTTCACGACTTCATTGGGCAGTCTTCTACCTAATCTAGGCAGACTTCATTGGTTTTCCTTCGTCTTTCTTTTCTGGGAATGGACTTGCAATATTTTTGGTCTTGAAGAATGAATTTCATATATTTGCTGTTTTTAAGACTTCCTAAATGTACATAAAAAAAAAGACTTCCTAAATTTGCATTAAGTTTTGCTTAATCCTTGATGTTTCTTGATAACGGTTAACCATTGATGTTCATGAGCTTGGCTGCTTGGGAAAGAGACTCATACATCATTAGTTCTTGTCATTGACGCTCATGTGCCGCCATCCACTGTTGATGTTAGTGAACCTCACTTTAGAATTGGTGTAGAATGTTATACTTTGTTATTGTTCACTTCTGTCTTCTGGGTATGACATTTCAAACCTAAGGCAACATACACTTAAGTATTGATATCGAAATTGATTATTAGGTCAATCTCTCTGATACTGTATTGTCTGTATATGTAAAGGTATATTGAGGATAACAAGCTACAACGAAGGGAACAAATTTAGTTGTCAAATTGGTAACTGTAGTGCTCAAGGGACCCCAGAAGAACCAGATTCCGTAAACAACAGAAGAATGAAAGGAATATCTAATCGTATTTGATTTGGTAGATATCCTCTTCAAGCACTTAAAATCCGCTCGGATAACGTCTAGCAAATAGTAGCAAAGGATGAGTGTGATTCTATGCTTCCATTTTGCATGGTTCACGACCTCAAGTTTCCACAGCTAGCATGCTGTAAGCGATCTCATGTTACAAAATGGTTAGAATTCGAGAGAATTTCTCAAGCTTTTCTTCAGAGTGAAAACTAATAGAACAGGGTCCCGGGCCTGTTGCTTAGGAGATTTTAGGCACAAGTTAATTTCAAGCCTTCTTGAAATTATGTCAACTCCCAGCCATAAGAACCTGTCCGGGACATTTTGACAAAAAGCAGAACCCAAACACAAATTTACCAACGAAAACCATGATACCGGTTTCATAATTGCACTATGCAGTGAGGAAGCTCCAAAACCTTTCTCAATACAAGCAACCAAAACTGACGCAATACCATCCAGAGGATGACCTCAAGTCTCACCATATCATTCAAATACAGGCATCGATACATCTGATCATTTACATGAACCATGAACTGCTCCAATTTCTGAAATAAACAAACTGGATACCTATGGAGTTACTCTGAATCTGATGAATCATCCTTGCTGGTTTGCCGGACACTCCTGGTTTTTGCACTGGAGTTTATAGATGATTCCCCTTCAAAAAATATGACTTGAGCTCTAGCCAACCTCTCCTCTAGTATTTCTGTGCTGAAGTCGTCCTTCCCGCCCAGCTCATCAAACCCAACCTTTTGCAAGATGAAACATTGCGGTGTTAAGTTGTGATAGAACAAAAACAACTCAATATGCATTGTGCAAGTCCTTCCTATAACTTACCACATAATCATCCACTTTCGCCTTCTTAATAAGGGCAAGAGTGGGAAGAACAACAATCTTGAGTTTCTCTGCTAAGAATGGACTTTTCTCAGCATTGATCTTCACAAAACGAGTCTCTATGTGTTGCTTTGCCAATATGCTCAAGTGCTTGTCCACAACCTGAAAATCAACTGTAAACATGAATGGTTTGTCCTAAATTCATTTACTGAACACTTCCATTTCAACAGCACTTCTAATACGCATTACTATAAACAGGTACATTCTCAAGGTAACCACTAACAATCCCAGGCCCAGAAACATCTTACTAGTAACACCCTACTATCGATTACCCCGACTATATTTATAACGAAGGCCTGTGGATATTCCAAACCAACTCATTAGTAAAGTTAGTGCAGTCACTGTAGTTGCTAACTACAAATCAACAAATGCTAAACAGAACCCTCTCCCAGACAACCCATGACAACTGCAATCACACCAGACTTACTAGTCTTTCCAAACACTATTTACATGCCATAATCCTTTAAGTTTTCTCCACTCATTTCATGCACCTAATGGTTTTGTTAATTCCTGTAACCTATATACAAACGCATGAAGTGATGAACAAGTTTGTCATCACCAACTCAAGTCTTCTTGAACCCAACAAAAGTTGGAATGAAATTTTATAAAAAAAAAAAAAAAATTGGGCAAAAAAGGGTAGTAAAAATCGTACTGAAATTAGGTTCATTAAGGTCTCTTGAGCCGGGAGGTCTCTCGAGCATTTTGTTCATAAAAGTCACTGCTGAACAAAATGTTCAAGAGACCTTAAGGACATCTAACAAAATAGCATTTATACACAGCAGTATAAAATTAAAAATTTAGTTAGATGTCATTAAGAAAAATGTAAGAGCATTCATAAATAGCTGTAGGATATTCCTCACTAAATAATATAGAGCATCCAGTCAGTGAATTAGTTTAACAAGAGAAACACAGAAAAAAACAAGAGTAAGCAGTAGCAATCTAGCAGGGGAATTAGTTGGACAAGTGACTTTAGTTTCTGATTCCTTTGCATCTGCAAAATTTGGATTTGGTTTCTCCCTTTCTATTCAGTATTCACCCATTCTCTAATTAAGGCCAGAGGGTTGAATTCGTTTCTAGGATGTGTGTCGTATGGTTTTCAATATGTGATTCTGTGATTGCCTTATAATGATGCATCTTCTACAGGTTCTCAATCAAAAACATCTTTGCTTGATCGCAAAGGACAGTGAACTCTTCTATATGCAAAACATCAAGTTGGATAGAAAGCTTACACTTCCAATAAGAAGAGGAGTACAAGAACCAAGTTCATACCAACGTTTCCCCCATTTGGGTTCTCAATTTCCCAGCTATATTTTATCAACAGGCAAATTTTTGATGCAAAGTTCATCTTTTTATTGAGCTTTCTACAATTCCAATTCAGCACTCAAACAATTCTTCTCTCTACTAATGCCTCATCTTCCCCACCCCATTCTCCATAACATTCCTTCTCCGAGCCCTCCCAACCTCACTAATCAGCAAGTACGAGTCCCCCGGAAAACCTATACCCAATTCTTCCCATCCTAAACACCACTAAGCCTCAATCCAATCAAAACCAACAGCTCCCACAGCCCCTCTACACCCTAATCTTAACATAACAACTTACAATGCCGCCGTATCGATTCTCTCTCAACCACATTTCCAACAATCACACCACAACATTTCACTAAAAACCCAAACCTTTATAAAGTTTCAGAATTGAAATCAAGGGTAAAAATGGAACCTTGCAGGGCCAATTCTCGCGGAAAAAGTGGCAGACGACGCGGTCGCTGGCCTTGACGGCGGAGAAGAAGTCCTTCTCGGAAGGGATCTCGGTGTACTCGCCGTGGCCTAGTGAGATCCAACGGCTGCGCTTCTCCGCCATCTTCTTCATCTGCTGCAGCCTCCGCTCCCTCAGCACCTCCAGATCGTCGTCGTCGACCCGATCCAGCGCCGCGATCTCCTCGTCGAGCTTGTCCTCCATCGCCTTCGCCACCGTCAGCACTTGCTGCTCGATTATCTGCACCCGAACCACCACGAGGTTAAACCCATTGAAAAGTTTGAATTTTGAAATGAGGAACAGAGTCTTGAAGGGCTGTGCGTGTACCTCTTGAACGGCTCGGTTCGCCATTGTTGGAGATTTGATGGATTTTTCAGACTAAGAAGAAGAGGGTCTGGTTCGATTTGAGGGAGAAAGAAGGCGGGTCTCTTTCTCTTTTTTCTTTCTGATTTTATGAGCCTATATTGCCTTGGAGGTATGTGACGACGTCGTTTTGCTAAAAAAGATTAGTATGAATGACTAAAGTTGCACTATGGTACGTGTAGACACGAAATTGAGGGTACATGCAGATGATAGAATTCAAGCTTGATGATTCAAGGAGGACGAGGAGCTTATGATTTCTAAATTTGATATATGTATATATACGACAACGGTCGTTTTATATCGGTTTAATTTCTTGAGTTAATCATGGGTTACAAACGTTTTTGAAATAAAGGGAAAAAACAAAATGAAAGAATTAAGCTCGGGTACTTTTGCAAATTAAGAACATTTTGGGACTGTTAATATCAGAGGCATAGATCTCCTTAAACGCTTAGATTATGATTAATTATCTCAGTGGGCAAAGGAAAACCACATCCAACAAGAACGCAACTTAGCTTGTATGTACTATTTATACGTTCCTCTTTAAAATTCCTCCTACAAAACCACCTTCTGCACGATTCTTCAAAGAATTATAGATCACCAATTACCTTCGAATTCAGGCGGGACTCTCACGATCACTTTAGTCAACCTTCGGCTAATGGAAAATTGTGGAAGTAGTTCAAATTTAAGGAATAGGAGGTTAGAAAGCTTTCAGAACTCATGCTCAGGTCCAACTACAAAAGAAACATCGAAGATTTCGGAGAAGGATGCAGGACACTAGGTTGGTGTCGATGAACATGGTTCGGGATTCAAACTGATATATTGTGCAATAATTGTCGCGTGTCTCGTTACCATAATGGTTACAGCTGCGATATGTGCATTGATCATGCCTGTACTCCTTCCTTGGCCTTCGAGGTTGAGCCCGATTTCTGGCGTGTTGCTGCCGCTGGAAGGATGCAGCAGGGCCATCAAAGAAGCGAGGAAGGCATAGCTTGAAGCTTGGAGCGGTCAATCTCTCTCCGACGAAGCTTGGTCTCAAGGCTACAGCGACGGGGGTGCTAGGTATCTGCCGATCACCACCAAAACCGGGCCATCCTCGTGGGAAGAGAAACAAGAAAACCTCATCCCGCCGGCAACTCAACATATGGAGGATGCGGCAGAGGTGGAGATGACTTCGGCAGCGTTCATCCGAATGACCAACCCCAAAGGAGATGTGCATAAGGAGGAGGAGGAGCCAGTGGAGGAGATGGAACAGGGCTCGGAGAGTGAGGACGATGCTACAAGCCTCCAAGCGGGGGGGGGGGGGGGGGGGGGTGGAGGGCGAGTAGTTTCCTAACTGCACAAGGAAAGATTCTCCTTCTTGTTTTTTCTTTCGATTTTACTAACATTAAGAGTATGCAATTGATGTTCTGAGCTCGATTTGTTAGTCTAAAAATCGTTAGATTAGACTCAAGTGAGTTACTATGCTTTAGTTTTTTGCTTTAGTGTTTTTCAGTTTTCGTTTCGGACTTTTTAAGAATTTGGTTTGTATAATAAACGCGTTTTTGTGCATTTATTTGGTTTATTAAGTTAGCTTGTATGAGAGGTGACATTTCACCTCTTATATTTGATCCTTGTGGTCGTGCATGGCTTAATGTCAAATGAAGTTAATTCATTCCCCTAAAAAAAAAAATATGTCACTGGTAGATTGATAATGTGGATTCTAGGGAATCGAATCCTGTAAAGATTGAAGGAGCAGAATTCGCTAATGAGAGAGCAATATTTATCAGTAACCATGCCTCTAGATAATTTTGATAATATTCTCATTGCGCATGAGATGTTTACTGCCTTTCCTAAAACTAAAAATAGACATGGTTCTTACCTGGAGAAGGCCTATGATTTTATGCACTGGGATAGAATGCATTATAGTTTACGGAAATATGGTTTCCATCCTCGTTGGATTGATCTTCTTATGAATTGTGTTACTGCTGCTACCTCTTCTATTGTACTTAAAGGAGAGCTTCAATCTTCATTTCATCCTTTGAGAGGCGCGCCTTAGGCAGGGTGATCCTCTATCTCCCTATTTATTTATTCTCTGTATTGAGCCTTTAATTCAACATCTTAACTGAACATATTCTTCCTCTTCTTCTCATGTCTTGGGATTTCTTCTTTATTTTTTGCTGATGATCTTTCTCCTGATACATGATGATGCTATTGATGGAGTTTAGTTCTGTTTTTCTTTTATTCTATAACTTTGTAATGAAAGAAAAATATGCTTGATCCATCCCTCTTAGATGAATACACGATATATTTGCATGGAAAGAGTTGCCCATGCATGACCAATGCTATTAGGATAGTTGTAAATCTGTCACATTTGTAAGTAATCAACACAAAGGACTACTGTCTGTATCGATCATTCTTAGCTTCACTTTATTTGCTGGCTTTGTTGGTGCAATTGGAATATATTTATCCTTATATTCAATATGAAGGATATATCTTTTTCTTCCTAGCATTCCATTTAAATTTATTTAATTATATTGTTTTCGTTTGCTGATTTTTTGGCACTCAGCTGACCGTCATTTTGTTTTTCAATTGATTTCCCAAGTTGTGCTTTATTTGACTGTTTGTTATGATTTTTCATCAGGTGATTAGACAAGTTCGCCAAGAGAGACAAGTATAAAGTGTGAGAAGGCTTCCCAGGATGGAATGAAGGTCACCCCATGATGAAGTAATGGCTGTTATGAAGGCTGCCGGATTTTACAGTTGGATTTGACCAAAAAAAACAACAACTTCTAGGCTGAATGCATCAACTGGATATGCTAATTTATTGTTGGGAAAATAATTGCTGCTCTACGTAACTCAGCCTATCAAAACAAGTAAGGTACATTACAATAAAAGGCACGATTTCAGGAGCAAGTCCAAACTTATTGCTATAAAACTTGAACTCTGATTATCTGACTTTCTGGCGTTGTGATGTGAACTTTGATTGTATGCCATCTTCTAATACAGGCCTAGGCTCCACTGTCTTGTTATATTCCTCGTCCCCTAACTTGCACTTTTCTGCTTCCTTGATCATTTTCTCAATTTCCAATTTAGATGAGCCACATCTATAATTGGAAATTATGATTTGGTTCTTTAGACCAAGTCGTTTTTCCTCCGCAGAGACGATCAAATTTCCATTGACATCAATCTCGAAACAGATGATGATTTGAGGTTTCCCTTTCGGACAAAGAGGGATATTTTCAAGTACAAACTGACCCAAGAATTTGTTGTTTCGCGCTATTGTTTCTTCACCCTCATACACAGGAAGTCTCAACCCAACTTGGTTCATACCTCTAGTTGTACTCATTTTCGTTTTCTTGGTGGGAATGGTTGTATTTTTAGGGATGAAAACTTCAAATTCCCTATTTTCAGGGAAAGTGGAGTTACATCCAACAACAGTAAGTCCTGCACTTTCTCAATGCCACCTAGCAAAGCTGCAGCTTATACTCCAGCACCATATGCAACTGCTTCATCAGGATTGATGCTCTTGCAAAGATCCTTAATTACCATCAAAGAGATCTTGCAGTAGTTGTTGTTTCGGAATCCTACTACATCCACCAACAAGAACAATATCATGAATAGTGTTCCTATCCATTTTGGCATCTGTCACACAATTCTCCACGGTCTCCATACATTTTTTAAAGAGATCTATGTTGAGCTCTTCAAATTTTGCTCTTGTTATTTTAGTGTGGAAATCGATACCCTCATACAAAGAATCAATCCCAATGATGGTTTCAGTAGTTGAAGAAAGAGTCCTTTTTGCTCTCTCACAAGATGTTCTCAGTCTTCTCATTGCTTTGGGGTCATGTCTAATGTTCTTGTGTTTCTTCTCGAACTCTTGCAAAAAATGGCTCACCATTCTATTGTCAAAATCTTCACACCCAAGATGTGTATCTCCCCCAGTAGCTTTTACCTCAATCTCGTCTTCAATTTTAAGTATGGAAACATCAAAGGTACCACCACCAAGATCGAAGATGAGAACATTATTAGTAGTGGCCTTTTTTTCAAGACCGTATGCAATAGCTGCAGCTGTTGGCTCATTAAGTATCCGCATCACATTCATGCGTGCTACCATAGCAGCATCTTTTATAGCCTGTCGTTGAATGTTATTGAAGTATGCCGGGACTGTTACAACAACATTATTGACTGCCATTCCAAGGTGCCTGCAATTTCCCGCATTTTGATGAGAACCATTGCGGATATCTGTTCTGGGGCAAATTGCTTCTTTTCATTCTTTCTGTATATCACAATCATAGGCTTGTCACCCGCACCACGAACTTTAAAAGGCCACAGTTTTATGTCACACTGAACACAAGGATCACTAAATTTCCTGCCGATCAATCGCTTAACGTCAAAAACAGTGTTGATTGGATTGATGGTGGCTTGATTCTTTGCAGCGTCACCAATCAAGTGCCCCGTATCGGTGAAAGCAACATAGGACGGTGTGGTTCTGTTTCCTTGATCATTGGCTATGATCTCAACCCGATCGTGTTGCCAAATGCCTACACATGAATAAGTTGTTCCTAGATCGATGCCAATAGCTGGGAGCCTCATCTTTTCTCCCTAATGCCATTATTATATGCACCTACGTAGAGACCTTTGTGTTTGTCCATCCGTGCTTACAGAACCCTAGTGTATATAGTGAGAGATGGAACATTGATGGCCGACGCAGTTTTCAAATAACACAGACACTTGAGTCGTGACACATTTCATAGGAATTCAATCACCTTCTACTTACATCTTGCACTAGCGTACAATGAGGCTTATTTGCAGTAGTAACACTGCAGGCTGTTGCACTCACTTGGTTCTGCCACCTTGACATTGTTTTCTCTCTACAAGGTTTGCTAAGAATAGGAGGTAAAGGCAACCTAGAACTAACAAGTAACAAGATTCCTTCTCGATTGTCCTTTTCCTTGTTAAACTTGGATTACCTCAGTCAGCTAGAGAATCCGTATTCAACAAGAATACACAGGCTGTTCGTACTATTTGAGTAATATTTGTACGTTCCTCTCCAACATCCCTCCTAACCACCCTCTGCACTCAATATTCTTCGCCTAGCCACTTCATAGGTCACCAATTACCTTCAAGCAGGACCGTCTCACTTTAATCAACCTTGCTGAATGGAAAATAGTGGAAGCAGTTTAAATTTAAGGAAGAGGAGGTTGGAGAGCTTAAAGAACACAAGCTCTGATCCAACTACAAAAGTAACATCAGAAATTTCGGAGAAGGATGTAGGACACGAAGTTGATGTCAATGAAGATGGTTTGGGATTCAAACTGATATCTTGTGCAAGAATTGTGGCATGTTTCATTACCATAATGGTTACAACTGTGATATGGGAATTGATCATGCTTGTACTCCTACCCTGGCCTTATGAGAGGATTAAGCAAGGTAATGTGTATGGACATGTCACTAGTAGATTGATAATGTGGATTCTAGGGAATCCTGTAAAGATTGAAGGAGCAGAATTTGCTAATGAGAGGGCAGTATTTATCAGTAACCATGCCTCTGCTGTAGATATTTTCCCTACAATATGGTTGACTCCTACATGCACTGTTAGCATTGCCAAGAAGGAGATCATAAGGTATCCCTTATTAGGATAACTTTTCGTACTCGCCAACCATCTACGCATAGATCGGTCCGATCCATCGAAAGCCATTGAATCTCTGAAAGAGGCAGCTCAGGCAGTCGTGAGGAAGAAACTCTCTTTGATCATGCTTCCTGAGGGCACTAGCTAGGTCTGCAGATGGAAGACTACTCCCTTTCAAAAAGGTCTTTGTTCATATGGCATTACAAACTGGCCTCCCAATAGTTCCTGTAACGACCCCAAAATTTCGAGCCTAAAAACTCAAAATTCTAAAGTCGTTAAACACAAATAATCTCAAATAAATCGAAATCATTAAAGTGTAACAGCGGATCAATTCTGAGTTCTCAATACAACTCAGACAACCAATTATTACAACCCAAATTATAATCCATACACAAAATGGAAATGTAATAATCCTCACAAATCTCACAAATGAAAATACACAAATCCTCACACACGAATCCATGCTAAAATCTCACCACAAGTAGGATCCGAACGACTTCGAGCCTCTGTAGTCGTCACTCAACCTCCACTAATCAGCACCTGCGGAATTATCCCCTACACCATCGAATTGGTGCACCGGGATTATAAACACAAACCCGGTAAGCTTATAGCTCGTATGAGTAAAATCAAAAATATAATTCGCATATCAAAATATACGAATGATCACAAAACAACAAATATAAATGCCCTCATGAGTCAATGGTCAGCCCATCTGGTTGACCCAAAGAAATGTGAAACAAAACGCTCATGAGGAAATTAAGTAACCCTTCTGGTTACCCAAAGCATTTATAATACGGGTACCAAGAACGCTGGTACACATCCGTTACCCCTCTCGTAATACACCGTTGATATTGGATAGCCACCCGCTACCCAACATCCAAAATACTGAGTACCCATGAGCAGATAACCACCCGTTACCTCACATGCAGTACTAAGGCAGACAGACTAGAGCTCTAACTGTATCGTAACTTTCGCCCGGCCAAAGGATAGGTTCCGACTTGCCAAACACGTACAATAATCTCACATCATATTGTACCAAATCACGTCCGAAGACAAATCAACATTTTAACAATCTCAATGTTAAAATCACGTACAATAATCACTCATCATATTGTACGTTTTAAAACTTTCACGATATCACCACAATAAAAATCATAACAGTATATTATATAGCAAACTATATATATTCGTATTTATTTACCATTTATACAATATATACATAGTCCACTATATCCTATACATGTCATATTTCATAAACACCTGAAGAATTACGTACAATATTCTCACATCATATTGTACCATTTAAATCACATACTCATGCACAATTTTCCGTCACCGAAAATGACTATGGTTAATGAATTAATAACAGTACGTAATTTAATGAACTATATATATATATGTACTTATTACTATTATACTGTATATATGTAGTCCACTAAATTATATACATGTTGTAATTCATTTGATAAACACACTTGCAAAAATGTTGAATCACCACGAGGGTAGATTCGTAATTCAGTGAGATTTTACTCACCTTATTGACTTGAGCGTAATTCCACAATTCCCGATGCTAATTCATTTCCTCGATTTAACGATCACCTTAAAAGAATAAGAAAAGAATTTAGAATCTTTTCGTAAACCTTTAAATGCCAAAACAGTAATAAACGGTTACTGTTCAGCAATTTTGGTTTATACGAAGTTACTGTTCACTATTCACTATTCACGGTTACTGTACAATACTCAATTAATACGTATTTCTGTACGTATAAATATTATATACGTATTTCTGTGCGTATAAATATTATATACGTATTTCTGTACGTATAAATATTATATACGTATTTCTGTACGTATAAATAGTAATACGTATTTTGTACGTATAAATATTAATATGTATTTCTGTACGTATAAATATTAATACGTATTTCTGTACGTATACGTACGATTTAAATGTAAATACAAACTCAGTAAATAAAATTTACTAAATTACCCTTTTACAAATTACTTTTTTACATTTACTGAAAGTAATTTATAATTACATTTACCGTAGGTAAAACTTAATTACATTTACCATACGTAAATAAAATTTACATTTACATTTACCATACACAGTAAATTACCAAATTACCCCTATCGGATAACAATGTCACACCACCGCACGTGGCGGCGCGTGGGGCACACGCGCCACCCGCCGGCAGGCGGCGCGTGGGGCACACGCGCCACCCGCCGGCAGGCGGCGCGTGGGGCTCACTCGCCGAAGCCACCCACGGCGCGTGTGACGCCACCGCCGGCCCAAAATCATCCTCCTTCTACCTCCGCCCTTGTCACGGGCTCACGCCGCCCCTAGGCTACTCCACACTCCAACACGCGCCGCCTCTAGGCGGCGGTGATCCTCCCCTTCTTCCTCCTCCGATCCCACTCCAAACACACCAACAAATCACCACAACAATCACATAATCATTCCTAGCATCTATCTCACCTCAATCGATGGTGGGAAGCTCGTCTCGAGCTCGGTGGTGGCGAGGTGGATCGGCGCTGCGGCTTGCAGCGACTGTGGCGACGTCGGGGGTCCTCACGGGGGCGAAGCAAGTGCTGGCAGGCTGGAGGGTGGCTGCCTAGGTCCTTGCGATGTCGATAGGCGGGGCGGTGCAGGCCACGGGGAGCTGGAGGCCGGAGATCGGGGAGAGAGAGTGAAGGTCGGGGAGAGAGAGAGAGAGAGAGAGAGAGAGAGAGAGAGAGAGAGAGAGAGAGAGAGAGAGAGAAAGGGAAGAGGGAGGCGGGCTGAAGAGGGGGTTTCCAATTATGGGAACCCTAGCTCTAAATCATTCCTTATATACCCCCTCCCAAAATCGGAAACTAACTTCCGTCGTTAATAACTTTTACGTACGTCGTCCGATTCGAACGCGTCACATATCCACGAACTCGTATCGACGAGCTCTACAACGTTCGTGAAGAAAGTTTTCGCAACCGAGCGACGGAATAAAAGTCGATAATTTCGTTCGGAAACGTAACGTTTTTCTTAATAAACGTTCCGAAAACGTTTCCGTTTTTCGTTTCAAAGCATCGTAAACAATAAGTTTCATTTTATTTGAAATTCCAAAACTTAATAGAATTCAAATCAATTCACATATTGTTTTAAAAATCTAGGGTTATTACAATCTATCTCCCTTAGAGGAATTTCGCCCCGAAATTCAAGCTCACTCAACAAATAACTGTGGATATCTGGTCATCATGTCTGACTCTAGCTCCCAAGATGCGTCACCCTTATCATGGTGACTCCACAGCACCTTGACTAGCTCAACTTTTCTCCTCCGAAGCTTCTTTGTGGACCTATCCAAAATACGAACCGGTTCGACCACAAATGTAGCATTTTCCTTCACCTCAATGGTGCTATGATCAATCACATGTGACTCATCTGGTACATACTTCCTCATCATGGAAATGTGGAAGACATTGTGAACACCCGACATACTAGTAGGCAAGGCTAGTCGATAAGCTAGTTCGCCCACCTTCTCAAGTATCTCAAAGGGCCCAACGTACCTCGGTGCCAACTTTCCTTTCTTGCCGAATCTCACTACACCTCTCATAGGTGAAACTTTCAAGAACACATGATCACCGACCTCAAATTCCACATGTCTCTTCTTCAAGTCTGCATAGCTCTTCTGTCTACTCTGAGCGGTCCGGATTCTATCCCGAATGATTGAGATCTTCTCCGTGGTTTCCTGAACTACCTCTGGGCCCATCAGTGCCTCATCACCAACTTCGGCCCAACAGATCGGTGAACGACATGGTCTACCATAAAGTGCCTCATAAGGTGCCATGCCGATGCTAGAATGGTAGCTGTTGTTGTAGGCAAACTCAATCAATCTCAAATGGTCTTCCCAGCTACCCTTGAAATCCAACACACATGCTCTCAACATGTCTTCCATCACCTGATTCACCCACTCCGTCTGTCCATCCGTCTGAGGGTGAAAAGCTGTACTCATATCTAAGGTAGTGCCCATCGCCTTCTGCAACCCACCCCAGAACTTCGAAGTGAAACGTGCATCTCTATCGGAAACAATAGAAACTGGAGCACCATGAAGTCTCACTACCTCATCCACATATAGTTTCCCAAGCACGTCCACTGAGTACTTCATCGACACTGGGAGAAAATGAGCCGACTTCGTCAACCGATCGACAATCACCCAAATGGCATCGTGACCCTTCTTCGATCTAGGCAATCCGGTCACAAAATCCATAGATATCTGCTCCCACTTCCAAAGAGGAATAGTCAGTGGTTTCAACATGCCAGCTGGTCGTTGATGTTCTGCTTTCACTTGCTGACATGTAAGGCACTTTGATACGAACTCTGCTACATCTTTCTTCATACCGTTCCACCAGAATTGTCTGCATAGGTCCTT
The DNA here is from genome assembly GCF_933775445.1 of Argentina anserina. NCBI lineage: Eukaryota > Viridiplantae > Streptophyta > Magnoliopsida > Rosales > Rosaceae > Argentina > Argentina anserina. The sequence continues at coordinate 2,671,870 of NC_065873.1, read as the reverse complement.
GTACATCTTGGTGTTCCCTGGATGGACGGTATAGCGTGAACGATGTGCCGTACGAAGAACCTCTTCCCGGAGATCACCACAATCTGGGACACACAATCTTGCCCCAAACCTCAACCCTCCATCGGGTCCAACTCGCCACTCAGAAGGACACCCATCAAGCGTATCAACTACAAGATCCGCCAACTTAGCTCGTGAGAGTCTATCCTGCGCCTGACCCTGTATGATCCTCGTGATAAATGTGGGTTGCACTGTGACACTACCAAGAAAGACCCTCGGTTCTCCTCCCGATGGTACCAAATCAAACTCTGATGCAGCTTCTAGCATGAACCATTCCTGGACCATAAGTGAAGCTACCACGCCTCTCGGTTTTCTGCTCAAGGCATCAGCCACCACATTTGCCTTCCCCGGGTGGTACTCTAATGTGAAGTCATAGTCCTTGAGGAGTTCCATCCATCTCCTCTGCCTCATATTCAGCTCCTTCTGTGAGAACAAGTACTTCAAACTCTTATGATCTGAAAAGAGTTGAAATTTCTCACCATACAAGTAATGTCTCCAAATCTTCAGGGCAAATACAACTGCCGCAAGCTCTAGGTCGTGTGTCGGATAATTCTTCTCATGAATCTTCAACTGTCTCGAGCCATATGCAACGACTCCTCCATGCTGCATCAACACACAACCCAAACCTTGGAGTGAAGCATCACTGTAAATGACATAGCCACCACCACTAGAGGGAATCGTCAACACTGGAGCTGTGGTCAGTCTAGTCTTTAGTTTGCTGAATGCTTCCTCACATGCATCCGTCCACACAAACGGAGTATCTTTCTTGGTCAACTTGGTCAATGAAGATGCGATACTAGAAAACCCCTCGATAAATCTCCTGTAGTAACCTGCCAAACCGAGGAAACTACATATCTCTGTAGGGTTCTTTGGACGACTCCAATTCTTCACTGCCTCGACCTTTGCCGGGTCCACTAGTACTCCATCTTTTGAGACAACATGACCAAGGAATTTGACCTCTTCTTTCCAGAACTCACACTTCTCTAGCTTGGCATACAGTCTCGCCTCCTTCAAGGTCTGCAACACTGTTCTCAGGTGCACCACATGTTCTTCTTGTGTCTTGGAGTATATCAGAATGTCATCCACAAACACCACTACGAACTCATCTAAGTATGGACTAAATACTTGGTTCATCAAACTCATAAAGACAGCTGGTGCATTCGTTAGACCAAATGGCATGACGACAAACTCATAATGTCCATACCGGGTCCTGAAGGCTGTCTTCGATATATCTTCTTCCTTCACTCTGAGTTGATGATAACCGGATCTCAAATCAATCTTAGAGAACACTGTAGCACCTTTGAGCTGATCGAACAAGTCATCAATCCTAGGTAAGGGATACCTATTCTTGATGGTCACCTTGTTCAGCTCTCTGTAGTCCACACATAACCGCAGAGAACCATCTTTCTTCTTTACGAACAAAACAGGTGCTCCCCAAGGTGAAACACTAGGTCTAATGAACCCTTGGTCTAATAGCTCATCAATCTGCACCTTCAACTCCTTAAGTTCATTCTGCCCCATTCTATATGGCGCCTTTGACACAGGTGCTGTACCGGGTACTACATCAATGCAGAAATCTACCACTCTTCGAGGTGGTAGCCCCGGTATCTCTTGGAATACTTCACCAAACTCAGATACTACCACAATGTCTGCGATAGATACCTTCTGATCCACTGACTCCACATGTGCCAAAACTCCTGATCTCATGGCGTTATCAGACTTGAGGCAACGATAACGAAACACTGGCTCTCCGGGTCTATGAAAGGACACCACCATGTCAAAACAATCAATCACAGCATGCTGTGGTCTCAACCAATCAATTCCCAAGATCACATCATAAGTGTGGTCCGGAATCACAATCAACGAAGCAGAGAACTCTCTACTTCCAATCAAAATAGGACAAGCTTTGCAGATTGTCTCTAACTCAAGTGACACTCCAAGGGGTGAAGTGACACATAAGGCGTCCACAAGAGGTGTAGGAATCAATCCTAGCATCTCCACCACTGAACTAGCAATGAAAGAATGCGATGCTCCCGTATCAAACAATACTCTAGCAAGGTAGTCAAACAATGATAATGTACCTTCCACTCCTGTGTCTCGCTGGCCCACTGCGAACACTCTAGCTTGGCCCGCTGGTAGTTGTCTCTGCGGCCGTTCCTGCCTACCCTGAAGTGGTCGGGTACAATCTCGAGCTATGTGTCCCACTTGCCCGCACCGGTGGCAGCCTGCTCTCTTCGGTTTCGGACATGCTGAGGCGTAATGTCCCATCTCATTGCAGCTATAACACCTCACTGCTGCTAATGGTCTGACTGGTGCTGCTCTGATAGCTAGGGGTGGCGCCCTTGTCGGGGCCTGATAGTGGGGTCTTGGCCTCTTCCATGACCTATCCTTCGGCCCTGAGTGCTCGCTGCCTGTATAGACTGCCTTGCCTTTCCCCTTTGCATCTCTGTTCCCCACATCACCTGCTTGAGTCTTCTCTGCTTGCTCCAAACTCATAGCACTCTCAAATATCTGCTCCCGTGAAGTCAGGCAAAGGACTGATATCATGGTCTTGTACTCTTTTTTCAGCCCACGTAGATACTTCTGAGCTAAAGCAATCGTACCCATAGGCCTGACATACCGATACAGTTGCGAGAATCGAGCATCATACTCTCTAATGGTCATGTCTCCCTGTACCAATGCCAGAAACTCCAACTCTAAGTCCTCCTGTACTGAGGCTGGAAAATACTTCTCTCGGAATATGGTGGTGAAACCTCCCCATGTGAATGTAGACACATCCACAGTCTGTCTCATGCTCTTCCACCAATCTAGAGCATCACCCTTGAGAAAGAATGTAGCTATCTTTCTCTTCTCAATCTCTGTGCACTCTATCATCTCAAAATAAGTCTCCATACCCTCGATCCAATGGTCAGCTACCATATGATCTAGTCCCCCATGAAAGGTAGGGGCTGACAGTGCACTAATATCCTTGATCAGCTTCAACACTCGACCGTCATCTCTAACCGCAGGAGCTGGCTCATTCTGTTCCTCCTGCGGAGCAGCCTCCTCATAGAGGTTCTCCACGTTGCGGACTCGACCTGTGGCCCCACCTCGACCTCGGCCTACCTGCTCTACCTGTGGAGCAGCCTCATCATAAAGGTTCTCAACGTTGCGGACTCGGCCTGTGGTCCTACCTCGACCTCGGCCTCTCGCCCGTCCTCGGCCCTTATCAGCGTTCATCACCTTCAAACAACGAAACACTTAGTCAATACTTGTGAAATCTCGAATTCAACTAAAACAGATTCAATAGGTATTAACATGAAATTTCAGGATAAGATGAATCATCGAAGTATCATCACAATACTTCTCGGAGGACCAAACCATTAGGTATGGCTCCTAAAACACTCTCGCGTACCCGACGACATATCTATACCGAGGAGCATGTGATGGGAGCCCGCCTGCAGTCGGATCATCGCTCCCGGATGGTATTGATAATCGCCAAATACGCACTTAGGCTCTGATACCAACTGTAACGACCGCAAAATTTCGAGCCTAAAAACTCAAAATTCTAAAGTCGTTAAACACAAATAATCTCAAATAAATCGAAATCATTAAAGTGTAACAGCGGATCAATTCTGAGTTCTCAATACAACTCAGACAACCAATTATTACAACCCAAATTATAATCCATACACAAAATGGAAATGTAATAATCCTCACAAATCTCACAAATGAAAATACACAAATCCTCACACACGAATCCATGCTAAAATCTCACCACAAGTAGGATCCGAACGACTTCGAGCCTCTGTAGTCGTCACTCAACCTCCACTAATCAGCACCTGCGGAATTATCCCCTACACCATCGAATTGGTGCACCGGGATTATAAACACAAACCCGGTAAGCTTATAGCTCGTATGAGTAAAATCAAAAATATAATTCGCATATCAAAATATACGAATGATCACAAAACAACAAATATAAATGCCCTCATGAGTCAATGGTCAGCCCATCTGGTTGACCCAAAGAAATGTGAAACAAAACGCTCATGAGGAAATTAAGTAATCCTTCTGGTTACCCAAAGCATTTATAATACGGGTACCAAGAACGCTGGTACACATCCGTTACCCCTCTCGTAATACACCGTTGATATTGGATAGCCACCCGCTACCCAACATCCAAAATACTGAGTACCCATGAGCAGATAACCACCCGTTACCTCACATGCAGTACTAAGGCAGACAGACTAGAGCTCTAACTGTATCGTAACTTTCGCCCGGCCAAAGGATAGGTTCCGACTTGCCAAACACGTACAATAATCTCACATCATATTGTACCAAATCACGTCCGAAGACAAATCAACATTTTAACAATCTCAATGTTAAAATCACGTACAATAATCACTCATCATATTGTACGTTTTAAAACTTTCACGATATCACCACAATAAAAATCATAACAGTATATTATATAGCAAACTATATATATTCGTATTTATTTACCATTTATACAATATATACATAGTCCACTATATCCTATACATGTCATATTTCATAAACACCTGAAGAATTACGTACAATATTCTCACATCATATTGTACCATTTAAATCACATACTCATGCACAATTTTCCGTCACCGAAAATGACTATTGTTAATGAATTAATAACAGTACGTAATTTAATGAACTATATATATATATGTACTTATTACTATTATACTGTATATATGTAGTCCACTAAATTATATACATGTTGTAATTCATTTGATAAACACACTTGCAAAAATGTTGAATCACCACGAGGGTAGTTTCGTAATTCAGTGAGATTTTACTCACCTTATTGACTTGAGCGTAATTCCACAATTCCCGATGCTAATTCATTTCCTCGATTTAACGATCACCTTAAAAGAATAAAAAAAGAATTTAGAATCGTTTCGTAAACCTTTAAATGCCAAAACAGTAATAAACGGTTACTGTTCAGCAATTTTGGTTTATACGAAGTTACTGTTCACTGTTCACTATTCACGGTTACTGTACAATACTCAATTAATACGTATTTCTGTACGTATAAATATTATATACGTATTTATGTACGTATAAATATTATATACGTATTTCTGTACGTATAAATAGTAATACGTATTTCTGTACGTATACGTACGATTTAAATGTAAATACAAACTCAGTAAATAAAATTTACTAAATTACCCTTTTACAAATTACTTTTTTACATTTACTGAAAGTAATTTATAATTACATTTACCGTAGGTAAAACTTAATTACATTTACCATACGTAAATAAAATTTACATTTACATTTACCATACACAGTAAATTACCAAATTACCCCTATCGGATAACAATGTCACACCACCGCACGTGGCGGCGCGTGGGGCACACGCGCCACCCGCCGGCAGGCGGCCCGTGGGGCTCACTCGCCGAAGCCACCCACGGCGCGTGTGACGCCACCGCCGGCCCAAAATCATCCTCCTTCTACCTCCGCCCTTCTCACGGGCTCACGCCGCCCCTAGGCTACTCCACACTCCAACACGCGCCGCCTCTAGGCGGCGGTGATCCTCCCCTTCTTCCTCCTCCGATCCCACTCCAAACACACCAACAAATCACCACAACAATCACATAATCATTCCTAGCATCTATCTCACCTCAATCGATGGTGGGAAGCTCGTCTCGAGCTCGGTGGTGGCGAGGTGGATCGGCGCTGCGGCTTGCAGCGACTGTGGCGACGTCGGGGGTCCTCACGGGGGCGAAGCAAGTGCTGGCAGGCTGGAGGGTGGCTGCCTAGGTCCTTGCGATGTCGATAGGCGGGGCGGTGCAGGCCACGGGGAGCTGGAGGCCGGAGATCGGGGAGAGAGAGTGAAGGTCGGGGAGAGAGAGAGAGAGAGAGAGAGAGAGAGAGAGAGAGAGAGAGAGAGAGAGAGAAAGGGAAGAGGGAGGCGGGCTGAAGAGGGGGTTTCCAATTATGGGAACCCTAGCTCTAAATCATTCCTTATATACCCCCTCCCAAAATCGGAAACTAACTTCCGTCGTTAATAACTTTTACGTACGTCGTCCGATTTGAACGCGTCACATATCCACGAACTCGTATCGACGAGCTCTACAACTTTTGTGAAGAAAGTTTTCGCAACCGAGCGACGGAATAAAAGTCGATAATTTCGTTCGGAAACGTAACGTTTTTCTTAATAAACGTTCCGAAAACGTTTCCGTTTTTCGTTTCAAAGCATCGTAAACAATAAGTTTCATTTTATTTGAAATTCCAAAACTTAATAGAATTCAAATCAATTCACATATTGTTTTAAAAATCTAGAGTTATTACAGTTCCCATTGTTCTTATAGGTACTCATTGAGTATGGAGGAAGGGTAGCTTACGCGTAAGACCAACACGTCTAACTGTAAAGTTTCTCCCTCCAATAAGAACTGATGATTGGACGGTTGACAGGATTGATGAACACATCAGTATGGTACATGACTTGTATGTCCAACACCTACCAGATTCACAGAGGCCTCTTGCATTAGCAGAATCCACATATGATGGTACCAATTCATAGTTATGGACACTTTAATCTTTGTAATCGTCTTTCATTTCTTGTTGTTAGATTAGGAGGTGATGTAGACTCGTATTCAAGGGAGAAGCTTTCATAAGTTTAGTAGGTGCACTGATCAATTTTATGATGAAGGACCCGAAATTCGGTTGTGCTGCCATCATTGTCATGCTATTTGGCGTCACACAATTTACCGCCACATTTAAGAACACCATGCATGATATACACACCAAGTAAAAATTATTGAAACTATATAATACCATTTTAGAGATGAAGCCAAAAGAGTGTCATATGCATTGAGATTGAAGCACATGATGTGCTATTCTATATTTTCTTCTTCTGCTGTTGGTCTGCAAACAACCTTTAAATATTAAACCTTGAATTCAAGGTTGGCCTTCTGGGTTTATTTTGCCACTTGCAGTAGCAGAGTTGAATGACACAGGATCAGAAGAATGACTAGGCAATTCCGACTCCCTAAAGATTCCTTACCAAACTTTCTAACTAAGCATATTCATGTCCACCAGAATTTACTACACTTTCATAGTTTTTTTTTAAATTTTAATTTTATTTGAATTGGAAATAAATTGTTAAATCAAGCTCTAAACACAAATTTAAGGTCTAAACAAAGCAACAATGTATATCAAAATAATTTTTTTTGGTTATGAACATAGATGGAGGTGAAATATTTTCAAGACTACTAGAGCTTTATTCATCATTTTGCACAAACCCAGCATCAATTGGACATTGATCATCGAAAAGAGTATTAATCAATTCCTAGGTACACTAGATCAATCACAAAATATTGTGGATCATATGATATAAAACCAAACTGACACACAAACACTCTTATTACTCATTCCAAATTTATTTATAATATAACCAGAGAGTAGTCCCAGCAGATGCAGATCATATATGAGAAGTTGAGTTGAGAGTTGAGACCCTCCTGATTAAGTTTTAGGGGCACTTGGGTTTGCCCTTGTTGTTCTTCTTGTCCCTGTAGCAAGGACACTCATGCTTGTTGCCATAAGTCCCAGAAGGAACACACTTGCATTCTTCACAGCATATCCCACAGTACTTGAGACATCGATCTTGAACTCCTGCCACTTTACACCGATTTGTACACTTGCTGCTGCAGTATGCTGATCCACAATCATCCACAAACAAAAATATAAACCCCTCATCATCATCCATAAATAAGAGTAAACCAAACAAACACACTTGGGGGAGCTTAGCAATTAGTTTTAAATGCAATATAGTGACACAAGTGATAATGTGCACAAACCCATCAAGGAAATGAATAGCTTCAAGTTCAACATTTTAAGCAACCACTGATCTAGTAAAAAAGAAATTGGAGCTTACGGGAGGTAGCAGCGAAGGCTGGCTCCATCAAGGAGGAGCTAAGAAGAAGAAAGCAGAGAAGAACTGGGAAGGAGATCTTCATCTACACCTTGAAACTAAGAAAAGGTCACAGCTGAAAAGTGTGCTTGAGGTAGTGTGGAGGAGGAAAACCTCAAGTGGGGGTTTAAATAGCAAGGGAGGTTAGACTCAGTAACTTTGGACATGCCCTACCTCATTAAGTGCAAGTAAAAGAATCAGCAAGACCTGTAATTTACATTGCCATTTTTGTACCTGAGCATCTGAGCTGGTAAATAATGAAGATTAGGGAAGAACAGCTGGAAGTACTGAACTTTAGGCACAATTTTTGGTCGGCGGAGACAATGTGATGTGGATCAGGTCCACGCGGTCTGTGAGAGTTCCAAGGTCAGGTTAAAGATTACTAATTTTGGTTGTATCTGTGAAGTGGCATAAGCAGAAGCAGTCCTAAACCCTAAACCCCATTGATTGACCAAGAATAAGAAATGCCACAACCAATAAACCCTTCCTTGATCCAGAAGCATATAAACTTGTCAGTCTAAAACTCTAAATGTTAGATCAAGAAGAATAAACCCTTGAAATTGTCAGATCAAGCAGCAGTTCAACCCTTCCCTAGTTTAGCACTCGTTTAAAAAACCTTCCCCATATAAAGAAGCATAGCAAGTACATCAGTTTATTAGATCAAGAAGTAGCTTAACCCTTCCCTAGATGAAAAAATAGTAATCTTTTATATGCCAGAAGATAACACTACTGAGTACTAAACACATGTTCAGGTCAACAATAAAAAATCCACCTTCTAAGCATAAGTCACAAGATTGATTAATAAGTAGCTTAGCAAAATGCATCAGATATTCCATCTCTGTTACCTTGGAGGAGTGAAAATACTGTAATGTTACTATCGATTTCATTAACTCATTATGAATCTCAATTCCAGGGAGGTCCAGAACTTGGCTGATGCAGATGAGTCAGACTCGAGCTTTCTTGAAAGATTTTCATTGACTGATACAACAATGTTACGAACAGTTTTTTCAGTATACACAACCAGAACTAATAGCGTTCTCATCAGTATTTAACTGCTAGTGACCTATGTATTCTATTTTGCATGTTTCTTGGCTAAGACGAGGATTGTAGACATTCGTAGTCACACACCTACATACATGTATACATATTTCACAAATTAGGTACATATATCAACCTCCCATACTTTTGGTTGGGCAACCCTGCTGCTCATCAAAGTGTTCCTTGGCATAATCACTAGATGCTAGAAGATTGACCTACAACATTGCAAATACAAAGCATTAGTGTCTCATATATTTAATCTTTAGCAACAGAACAGAGAAGGACAAGTCCTACCTTAATAATTTCAGACTTGGACCTTGGACGCATCTGGGCTGCCAAGATACTGAAGTTGAACTCCTGTGATATAAGAACATATATGCACATTAAAATGAAGAAACAATCACGGGTATAGAAGAAATTCTGAGGTCGGTGAGGCATGTAACAGTTTGCTTCTGAATAAGTAGTCAAATTATATATGTGACGTACAACACAAATACCTTTCAATAGGCAAGTAAGTTGCGAACTAGAAAATTCTATTTAAATAACAAAACGAATTGATGTCAGCAGTATAGAGAATCTCACTCTGACAGGATCACCCCTCAAAGATTGCACAAACATAGAACTCCTGGATCTTCCTCCTCCCTGCATAACAGGAGAATAGTCATATCACTACTACACGCAGAATCAGTAGATGAGCTTACTTGTCATCATCCATTATCTTTTCCTTGTGGCGATTTTGTTCTCTATTCTTGTTCAGTATGAAGACTCTCAGGTTGAAGGTCTTAAACAAGATATCATTATTTTCTTTGTTTCTTTTGTCATTATGTCGTAGTCGGCTTTGTTATGATACCACTATCTATGGATGTATTTTCAGCCTGGACTTATGAATATTTTGCCTTTTAAGAGGTGGCGAAGAATGCAGATTGCGTACTTGGCTGATGGATATCCTTTTTTCTAGAAACATGTGCCACATAACTTACTATTGACACAACTCCCAAAATGACCCCTCTCCCTGAAACTTGTACTACCTAATGAGAAAGGGTGCATAATTATATTTCATTAAACATACTGAGGATATTGTTCTGCTCTGTGAGGTGCAACATACTCTTACAATGGAAACAATGGAGTCCACTCTCCTGGAGTAAATTGGATAAAATATAAACTTTGAAACTTCATCCAGATACAAATTGAAGTATCCAAGAAACAGTAGATATTTGTCATCACAGTTAATTATCCTACTCTAGGAGCATAATAAGCCTACTCTATGTTACAAGCAGATCATGTTTTATGGTACTTCAAAGTAAGCATAGACATTAAAACTAGAGAGCTTACCTCCAACGATATATCCTTAAGGCGCCTCCCTGTTTGAGCACAGCATATGCGGACAACATGTTCATCACAACTCCCACTGATAATATAATCTCTACTATTCATGTAATAGGATTGAGTGTAATTCTGACTACTGCCTGTAGAGGCTATGCCAAAATTCAAGTGTAGCCTCCCATCAACAGCGAGAAGTTGCCTCACCTGAAACCATCAACAGATGCACCTCAAAGGATGCTAAAATGTCTTAAAGGATATTTAGTAAAATTGCAATTCAAATAACACCATTGAATGCAATATAGCATAAGAAATAATGTTAAATAAATCTTAACGGACCCATCACAGGCTAATCATCTACTCTCTGTTAAGATGTTATCTCCTTGAGCAAAAACTTAAGGCAGCAAGACAAGAATTCCCACATTTTCATTTTGCATTATAATTAAAACCTGCAGAAACCTTAGCGTCAAAATCAAGTTCAGTCCAGACTTCACGTACTAAAAACAGCTGAGACAAGAAGATAGTGATCAGTGTTTTGTTATGAGTTTAATAAAAAACATAAAATTATTAGATATCTGAACAGAAATTAAAAACAAAATTCTGCATTTTGTTATGAGTTTCGACACCAGAGAGCATCAGTGTTTACCAGTCTCAGCAAGTCTGGTTCTTAACCAGGTATTTAATATTTAGAGTCTACACACCAATGAACTTGACAATATAACAGCGCTATTGAGCCCAGTAGAAAAGGATGAAAAAACAAGAACCTTTTTACAACTGGGATCAATAAAGCTGTTAAAGAGTGTCAAGTATAACCTTTTCTACTGGGCATGGGAACATATTGTTGACTTGATCTCATACTCTTTATGAACATAAGTTAGAAATTACCTCATTGTCAACAGCTGAGACAAGAAGATAGTGATCATCAGGCGAAAAGCATACCATAGCATTACCCCTCGAGCTTGAAGAAGAATAGCAAGGGCTTATTGGTTTCTGTCTTAGGTCCCATATCTTGACATCGTGATCAAATGAAGAAGTCGCAAAAACAGCTGGGGAATGGTTTGCAAACTTTATTACATTAATATGCTCCCAATGCATATCAGTAAACACATGTAACCGTTTTCCACTACTAATGTCATATAAGGCAACGTCTCTCGAGTACCCACTTGCAAGAAATAAGTCATCCGTAGAATTAACATGAACAGATGTCAACTGGTCAAACTCATCAAAGGAGACGGACCCAGCACCACTATATATCCCTGTTTCTGTTCGCATATGATGGATGTTGTACAATTTCAATGAGCCATTATCTGAACCAGCTATTAGCTGGCATTAACCATAAGAAATAAACAGCGTATAGTTAGAATTGCCAAATCAAGAGATCTGGATAAATTAACATGATGATAACAGTAATTAAGTGTCAAGAATTCTCTGCATTCAAATAAAACTTTCAACATATAGTTTCGCCTGAAGTAATTTTCACATCTAAATATTGGGAGCAATATCTGATGCATAAGGATTCCACAGTTCCACCTACGAATTGTTTTAATAATTATATTCTAGAACACAAGGACATATTAGTGATAGAAGCTCTCAAATTATGATCAATCATCCTGTCATGATGTTCATGTTCAAAAGTACCAGTATACAGTGTTTAAAAAATTTATTATTATTATTATTATTTTAATTTGAAGCCGCTATCAGAGTATTAGGCAACGTTGACAAGTTAGTTCTTCAGTTAAGGAAAATTCATCTAGAAAGTACACCTATATACATCCTATCATAATGAATCAACGCTGTATAACCCCACCCCCTTTTAGTTGCCAGTGCCTTCTGTTAAAAGCCATATGCCATGTATATTTATTTTGAATAAATCCTCCCAATAGAGTCTTATACAAGGAAAGCAACTAATGATACAGCATCAGGGGATTAGTAGCAAAGAAGAACACGATTTGAAGAGTGAAATCCACATAATTAAAATGAAACATGACTAGAATCAGGGGCACTGCATTCCATGAAGTACGTACCTTAGAGGGATACTTCTTGAGCCAACAGAGTCCCAACACACTATTCATTGCTCCTAGTGATGGGATATAACTGACAATTTTTCCATTCTCATGGTTGACTACAACTATTTCACCATCTAATGTTCCAAATACCATAAGGCTAGAGTTGGATGGATGGTACTCAAATTGCCTAGGACGAAAGCTCCTACTATCACCTCCCAAGTCAGAACCTAAAACAGAAAGTGGGTGCAAGAATGGCCAAGCACAAGATCCCATTTTGGCAGCAGAAAGAGACCTGGAATAGAAACATTGAGACATTCCATAGATATTCGGTCCTTTTCTCCGAGGACTTGGTACAGGATTTTGACATGATTTTATTTCACGCTTTTGTAACACACTAACGACATTTTCTTTATGCATTCTTTGGTATGGTACATGCTCAAAGTATTTTGAAAATGTCATCCTTGCAGTTTCCTGATCAATCTTTCCAATCGGCAAATTATCTAAATTTCTCAAACGAGGTAATGAGGCTACCATGTACTCTCTATAGTATTTCTCAAAACAAATTGGTGAAGCATGATAAGAAATATATTTCACTGGATTATCTCCAATATACTTTGTGAAGGGACCAGTAGAGGGCTCTGCCTCATTTTGATTCTGAAAATTATCAAGAGAATCCTGCCAACCAGAGTAGAAACTCAATTAACAAAGATATAGAATGGAAGATAGGATGACAAGAATGATTACATGAGCAGATCATCTTTATAGTTCTTATGATAAACCCAATAGATATTATGACTATTACAGAGAAAGACAATAAACGGACTTCACAAACTTAACTTTCAAGGAATGAAGCGACAATATATATCAAGCTTAAACTCTACCTATGTGCAGCCATATCCTAGAGGAGCAAAGCAGGCAAAAAGAAACATATATGTGCAGTCCCATCACACCACACAAATCAATATTGAGATGAATAGGAAGTGTGTTAGACTATGATTCGCTCCTAGAGGTTTGAGCTGATAGAGAAAAGGCAACAATGCAACAAAATTACAGTACATAATTACAGAAAAATTTGGCTAGGAGTAAGTAAGCTATAAGAGATTTTTTTTCGTTTCTTTTAAGATGATCGTATTTTCGTATATAAGGTTGTAGACTTGTAGTAGTCAATGATAATAATTATTTTCTTTTTAGTGGGAAAAAATCATAGAGTTAATCACCAAGCAAAGCAAATAGGCATTCCCCACAGTCCTATTTTGATTTAGTGCGGAAATCAAGGTTATACAACACAGCTTAATCGAGAAAAGATAAGATCTCTTCCACAGTCACATCTAGTTGAAAAGTTTCTCACTAGATTCACTCCAGTCTTAATCTACTGGAAAGGTTCAGTTATTACCTCATTCTGTTGAGTAAACTGTTTGTTCCCCCCTGAAAAAACATTTGAAAAACGCTCAACAGAACCATGTTCGTGCAGGGGACTTGAAAAGTCTAGTTCACTATCATCAGAATCCTCAGCTCTGCTTTCATCATCATTTAAAACCACATTATTAAGCAAAAACATATTCCTGAGTACTTCTTCTGTGCTTGAGTACTGGTCTGTTAGTTCTCCAATATTAATGGATGATGCTGTTTTGTGATGGGATTTCCCATTAGATGATGCAGAATAAGGCCCGATATCGTTGCAGCAGGACCAGTGCTGAAACTGAGTTCAACCAAAGAAGGGAGTTTAGAAAGTGCAGCAGTGGTTGTCCAGAGATTTAATATTCTGGTCCCACAAAGAGAAAGGCACATTAGATTGGGCATGCAAGAAAAACAATCTTCCTGAAAATTAGTGAGTGAAGTGCTAAAGTCAAGGTTAAGTGTGTGTATCTGCAAAAAGTCTCCCAGCATATTGAGCTTCCGAAAATGTGAAGATCGCAAGTTTAAAACTTGGCAGGTCAAACCTCTCTGTGAAAGATTCCTGCGAATAAACTTGAATTAGTAAAATCAAGTCATCTATATTTAATAATCATCTGGATTTTAAATGCAACACATTGATCTACTATAGCTATTGTATCTGTATTATTCTTTGTGCAATAAAAGAAGAAAAAAAGATGATGTGAACCTGCACAATTGCAGGCAGGAGATGAGAAGAAAACATTTTTTTGAGAGCAAATCAATAAACTACTTAAAAAGGAACACAAGGCTAACCTTAGAAAGAAGAAACAGTAAGGCATTTCAAAACTTAATCAGATTCTTGTTTGTAGATCCTTTTTTTTTAGCTTTGTTTATCAATGATAATATTTAAGTCCTCTTTTCAGTAAACATGTCCGAAGTCAATTTGAAAAATAAAAGAACTATGAATATAAATATAATTCCTAATCCATCAACTTTTGTCATCACCGTGACTGCATACATTCAATGATCCTGGAAAATAGCTTAGAAGTTGCCTAAGATTTGGCTGATATGTGATCAACTAATCAAAAATGATCAGGTAATGTGAGAGGACAGGAAAAACATATCAATGAACAACAATTCACCTATATTAGTTTTCTCACTTAAATTTTACTACTAAATTGCGTGCATAAAGGATATTGTGACATGCTTAACAACAAACGTTGATTCAAACCATTAAGAGAAAACCACTGTTACAAACACTAGTGTTTACCTCAAAAAATCCTTTCCAAATGCCCAGTCTTGGAGATCAACAACTCAGAGCTTTTGACTGATAGCACGCATCAACAACAGAGCATATTTTCCATTCAAAACATGCAATGTTTCGTTGCATATGTCAACTGCTTCAACCTCAGAAGCATCAAGTTCCATACATAAATCAAGAAGTGGTGGGAACTCCGCGTCCTTAAGGAGGTCCAATGAAATCTCCAGGCTACAGAGCTCATTATGAGACCTTTTAACCTCAGCCTGGACCAAAATACCGAAACAAAGAATCAAATTGGGAATAGTGTACCAATCTTATTAAGGCAATAGAAACAGCAAGTTGGCTAAGCATGCTGCTTAGCACAATTCTCATCATCGTCACACTTCTACAGACTCTACCCACACAACTTTTCACCATTTCCAGTTTTACTTGCATCTTACACATTTTTCAATTTCCTCTCTTTTCAGTTTGCAGTTACCTATTTCTCCATTTTCTAACTAGTTTCATGTAACACTTCTAATCAACATGAATAATACTAGGATCCCAATGCTGATTAATCACTCGATTTCCAAGTTAAAAAAAAATTACTTCTTTCTGACCATATAGCAAGTAAAATCAACAATTTCCAACACCCAAGAGAAAGAAAAAACTGGACAACAAATCATCACTGACCTTGAAGAGGGCAGAGAGAATTGCAGCATTAGGTGAAACACAGAGCTTCCTACAGGAAACAATGTACCTATACCCAACAATCAAAATTCAATAAATACTTAATTAGCATAGTATTGGCACTAAAAAAAATCAACAATGGCAACATAAACACAGAAAAAAGAATTAATCTTTAATTGATCTCATTCTCAGCTAATTCAAGTTAACAATGATGAAATGATAAAGCTACTAAACAAACTGGAATGCAACCCAAAGCTTCAGACTTTGCTGACAGAAAACTAAAACTGAAAAGTGGAATTAAGGTGAGAACAGACCTGTCTTTTAAGGTTGCGATGTCGATTGCCATGGTGGCCGAGCTATGCAACTGTCGGACTTAAAAGGGTCCATCACTCCGTTGACAAGTGAATATGGCTGTGTTTTTTGTAAGAAAAGGGGACAAGTGCATTGTTTCAGTCTTTCAGAGAATGATGGGTGTTGAGGAAATGGGTAGCAAATGGAACTAGTCTATTTATCGCCTTCTTGGTTTGGACGAGGCCCAGATGCTTTGTTGAACTCTAACCATGGCCACTATTGTTTTTGTGTTTATTGTAACCTCTTTTGGGTGATGAGGATAGTTCATGGTTATTTACAAGTTCGTAATTGTAAATGAAAAGTCGTGAGTTTGATTAAAGAATAACGGGTGGGTGTGTCATTCAGTGGTTTGGATGTTCTATTACTTCTATAGACTGACACTCCTTGTCAAAACTTGAAATTTAGAGAATACTGAAGTCATAATAATAACCAGGCAAACTGCGTATGCATCAAATTTAATTCTTTTTTGGTTATGTTGTATGATTTTATTTTACAAGGGATCTATCTTTAATGATTAAATATTGTAGTTTCGTTTTAAGAGTCGTGCAAAACATTATAAACACCCAATTTTTTTTTGAGTTGTGCTCCTGTTACAAGTGTTTGATCAGCATGCAAAACAATCTTACGATTCTTATCACACCTTGTGCCGAACATTGGTGTTCAAAGAGCTCCAATCTTATCATCAAAGTAACTAGAAAATCACGTAACAATTAATTACTTTCCGGGGTGTGAAATGAAAAGTACTGCGTAAATGATATATTTATGAAGACGTACTTCAAACCTTCTACTTCCTGGATTTACAAGAAGTGCTTGGAGATTAAAAAAATTATATATATTAGCAGAACAAAGTAAAAAAATAGGCATGCTCTAACAGGCCAAAGCTTATTACAAATATCCCGGATGGCAGTGTAAAACCTCTTACCATCAATGAAACAAAGTCACAATAACCAACAACAATGAAGGCTCAATTTGTTTTCAACTCCAAAATAGTGAATAGAGGATAAAACAATAAATTAATAGCCTTTCGGGGCGGATTTAGGTTTTGATGTGTAATAGAAGGGTCCAACAGAGAACAACTTCATCTTATTGGCATTTAGAGTGCGAGAGCAAGCAAGAAAAGCACCAGTAATACCATGATTGACATCAGTGGGGACTTTGCAGCTCTCCAATGGAGAACTGTGGAGGAATGCAGTGCATTTTGAGAGCTTCCATTTCTTGTTATAATTGCCTTCAAGTTTTGAAGCTGATAATGTTGCAAAGAAGTAACCCTTTGCATCAGTTGCACCACTTAAGATAACGAGAGGTGCAGTCTCATACCCATTTTCGTCCTCGCTCAAACATTTAATCCTTGCCACAGCTCCTGCATATATTTGCATGCAGTAAAACATTAAGCAAAACAAATGCCTAGATATGAGCTTTAATTAAGATATCAAGATGAATGATGATGATGATATCATTGATATGCAAGTTAAGGTACGTACAAAAGTGATAGTGTTGAATATTAAATACCAGTACTTATATGTACAATGGCTAATTAAGTTGGAGTAATTAAGAGATAGATCACCTTGAATTGGGAAGGGCTTAATGCCAGAGTTACATAAAACAAGCCCTTGAACGCCGAAGACATTGTGAGGTAGTTTCTCTTCGTACAACTGATCTAGTTTTGGTTTCTCAACCTGTGGTGGTTTAGGTTTCTCGACATGCAGTGGTTTTGGTTTTTCAAAATATGGTGGTTTTGGTTTCTCAACCTTTAGAGGTTTTGGTATCACAACCTGTGGTGGTTTTGGGTTCTCAACTTGTGGTGGTTTTGTACCATAGCCATAATCAGTGGCAGAGGCACTGACGTTCAGCAACAAAAAGAGAGCCATGCATGTAGGAAGAAGGAAGCGAATGAGAGTCATTATATTGCGATAACAATATGCTTTGTGGTGAAGGAATGGTGATATGCTTGGAGTTAAATAGGTCTTTACAACATTCTATATATATGCATGGTTTCAACTTATTTCAAATTTGATATTTGGATTAAATATGTTATATATGTGTGCTGCAACTACTCAGCGTTACAAATAAGAGTGCAGTGCACGTTGAGAGCAAATGTAACCCTCCGCACGATATTTATATGCTTGAGTAGACCGTAGACGTGGGTGCTATTACTGTATAGTATCCATTTTGTTGCCTAATTGTTCATTACTTAATACTGTGTATTTGTTCATTTTCTTTTGGCTCAATGTTCACAAGAAAAGGGATTGTGTCAATTAGTGCAATTTGGTCTCTATTTTAATTCTTGATACATCCCTAAACTCTAAGACATAAGGGACTACGTGATGCTACAACTGATGCCTGCGCCTTTCTATCTCTGTAATCTCAAATATCAATTACGTTGTTCCTCTAAAGTTTGTAATACCGGTAATTATAACCAACTTCATCAACTCCTGACACTTTCTATCACTATCAGTAATTACATAAAAGAAAATTTACTTGAGTTATGATGGAAACAAATTTGTCGCTCACTCTTATCGTGCCCACTAATGCTCACCTCATAAATAAATTACAAGTGTCTTCTATAATAACCATAGTTATAAATTTGTTGAGATAAATGATACTCACTACTACAAAGTTCCCCAATGGACACTGATAGATATTAGTACCTATTGGGGGCAAAGGGCACTGATATCAGTGTGTAATTGCATTAGCACCTGTGTAGCCACTAATATATTATCAGTGCCCTCTATAAGAGGTTCTAATGGGGTTTTACACACTAATAAACATCAGTGGTTTTAGAATGATACTGATATCAGGTGCTAGTGGGCATCTTTAATTACTATATTGTGCAAAGTACTGTATTCTAAATTTATACTACAATGTTAACTACAAATTTAATCATCAATACATAAACACCAAGACTCTTCATCCAGCAACTGCAACTCTTTTTTGATACTAACAACCTGCAATGACACAATTTGGGCAATCCAAGGAGTGCATGTGTGTTAAGAAGACAAATATCACTAGAGAAAAATAAATGGAAGAGAAAATGAACAAGACCAGCACATTTTCTTCACTAATTTACTCCAAATCAGTTATAAAACTGATCATAAAAAAAAACACATGATGATGTTGAGGAAAATAGAATAATCTTCTTATTATCTTGTTACCATGTATACAAAGAGGACTACACTTTGGATATCAGAACTACTTATGTCTATCATATGAATTGCAGTTCATATTAGGGCTGTAAACGGTTCCAAAACCGTCAAAAATAACTGAAACCGTAAACCGTGTTATTTAAACGGTTCGGTTTTTGTGTTTTTCAGAGTAGGAACCGTTAGGAACCGAACCAAACGGTTCCGTTACGGTTCCGGTTCTAAAACGGTTCCTGCAAATGCTGTTGAAAACTAAAGCAAATGCAAAAGTCCATATAATGCCAGCGGGTGTTTAGCTGTATTTACTAAAGCAAATAGCAATGCTTTTCAGGAGTAAGGCATTATGCATATGCAGAACAGAAGTTGTTTGTGCACACAACAAACAACAAACAACAAACATAAAGTGATAAAACAACGCTAGTTACTTTGGCAATTTATCAAGACCACAGATTCAAAAAAATCCAGCAAACTTAAGCTTTAATGAGTATATCAACTCAGAAGTCAACAACAAAGAGATGCCAACCAGTTGCCACCATCATAAAAAATACACTACACCATAGAATAGTTCACTTGGATACTTAAAATATAGTCAAATAATACTAGAAAAAATCGGTTTAAGTTCATAGTGCTTCTTCTACTGTTGTTTCACTTCAGCTTTCTTCTTCTTCTGCCAGAGGTGATCAAGACCATTGTCAGCAACCCCCGGGAACAAATTACATGACATCGACATCAGAAGTAGCGCATCACTAACTAGAACTAAGATTCTAGTTTTTCCCTCTTTATTTCTCTCACTTATGATCAACCAGAGCAGTAAAAGGTTTCAATCATATATACTAAAAGGAGCAGGATCCAACAGAACAACAATGTCGAGAAGCAGATATTGAGACATGAAAAAACCAATTCAGAGCAGTCATAGACTATAGAGCCCAATTCATCAAATCCAAACTAACAACCCAAGCTCTATACAGAAAGATTAAAACTTTATGATCCCAATACCTCAATGATCAAAATCAGAAAGCGAAACCAAAATCCCAATAGCCAAATGAAGTTTAAAGTTCCTAGTGCCCAATTCATCAAATCCAAGCCTACAAAATTGAAAATTTAACATCCCCAAGCATAGTACCAAACACTTAAACTTCAATGTTAGAGAGAAGATATTGAAACCAGACACGACAAGATTGAGATGGGAATATATAGCCTTCTACAGCCTGACAAACCCAATACTAATATACCAAAGGACAAGATAATATTATGAAGATAAACAAACAACTTCTAATCTGCGACTTGTAAATCGAAACAACGATTACAATGAAGAATCGAATAACTCGAATGAATCAAAATTGCTTACCTGAAAAACTGAGTAACTGATATGTACTTGAAGAAGCTCCGATGGACAGTGGGAATCACAACCAAGCCATCGCCGGAATCCCAATCTGACTCACCCACCCCCGCTGTCGGGGATCTCGTCAACTCCTTAACCACCCAGCGAATCTACCACCATCGGAAATATTGTCGTTCACTCTCCATAGCGGTCTTATGGAGCTCCGCGCCGTGTTTTCGTCAATGAACCGGAGACTAGAAGCTTTGGGAACGGATTGAAGGTTTGGGAGTGGGAGGTTGTTAAAGTCTTAAAGTGCAGAGTCGAACTGTTATTGCGTATGCCTCATGGTTGAATAGATAATTACTTAGACATCTAACGATCAGTATTATCTCATACTATATCCAACGGTTCATATGCATTTCAAATATTAGAACCGAACTGAACCGTTTTTATATAAAACGGTTCGGTTCTAGTCATATATGTATTTTTTTCTCACAGAAACCGAACCGAATGGGTCTTAATTGGTTCGGTTCCAACGGTTCCTTAAGGAACCGGGACCGATTAACAGCCCTAATTTATATATACTTGAAATATATAGTAATCGTAATGAGGCAGAAATCAACACCCTTTAAGTATGGACAAGAAACAGTATGGATAAGAAAATATATAGACCAAGCAAGAGAGATCATGTTAGTAATATTAAATTTTGACTCTATAATTAAATAAAGTAATTCTCTAGTTTGGTTGAATTCAGAGTGATAGCAAATAAAATCATACCTTTTCAGTGTGCTCTTTCATGACCAAATTATGTACCCTGAAAAGAAGCATATAACATGTTAGATAAAAAAAATTCAGTAGTCTAGCAAATTCAAGGATATTAAATATATTGAATGATTATAAATCCAGTAATAACTAAATCCAAAAAAATAAATTCAAGAACTTTATATTCATCTTGTAGAATGAAACTACTTGAGAGCAGCAAACGAAAACTCAGTAATTCAATACTAAGATATAGTTTAAAGAAAATTAAGAGGATTTGAAGTACTAAAAGTGTCACGACCCCGAAATTTCGAGTATGAAACTCTAATTCCGGAGTCATGAAAAACGCTAAAACAAATCTCAATAAATCGAAATCGTTTTAATGTCACAGAGGATCATTACTGAGTTCATAATACAACTCAGACAAAACCAATTATTACAAAACAAATTTATAATTCAACATTACATCAAATGGGAATGTAATAATCCTCACATATTCTCACACAAAACCATAATAAATCCTCACCACAAGATGTAAAATGAACGACTTCAAATCTTCAGAGTTGTCATTCGATTTCCACTAATCGACACCTGCGGAATTATCCCCTACACCATCGAATAGGTGCACCGGGATTGTAAACACAAACCCGGTAAGCTTTACAGCTCGTATGAGTAAAATAACAAATACCACTCGCATATCAATATATACGAAAATCCACAAATCAACAAATATAAATGCACTCATGACAAATTAGACGACCCATATGATTGTCTAATAATGTGAAAAGTATATGAACTCATGAGAATTGGGCAACCCCACTGTTTATCCAAATGCATTTATAATACGGGTACTCATGAGCGGTGGTACACCTCTGTTACCCCTCAAGTAGTACACTGTCGATATTGGACAACCAGCTGTTTTCCAATATCAAAAATATATGGGTACTCATAAGCCGATAACCCATCTGTTACCTCATATGCAGTACCCCGGCAGACAGACTAGAGCTCTAACTGTATCGTAACTTTCGCCCGGCCAAAGGGTAAGTTTCGACATGCCAAACACGTCTGAAGACATAAACACGTCCGAAGACAAAACTCGTCCGAAGACATCAAACACGTCCGAAGATAAAAACTCGTCCGAAGACATCAAATCACGTCCGAAGACATCAAATCACGTCCGAAGACAAAACTTGTCTGAAGACATCAATCATGTCCGAAGACAAAACGTTTTAACAAACTCCATGTTAAAACCACATACAATAATCATCGCCTCATATTGTACAATTAAATCAACATGCTCAATATATAATCTCATCATCAAAATGAATATATTCACAACGAAATCATGACAGTA
Source organism: Argentina anserina (assembly GCF_933775445.1). NCBI lineage: Eukaryota > Viridiplantae > Streptophyta > Magnoliopsida > Rosales > Rosaceae > Argentina > Argentina anserina. The sequence goes on along the minus strand of NC_065873.1, from coordinate 2,649,287 downwards.
ATTAATATAGCAAACTATATATATGTACTTATTTACCATTAATACGAATATATATATTCCACTATAACAAATACATGTCATATTTCATTCTTTAAACTTTTGCATAATCTTGAATTTCCGCAAGGGTAGATTCGTAAATAAGTGAGATTTTACTTACCTTATAATCTCGTGCGTAATCCCACAATTTCCGAAAATAATTCATTTTCTTGATTTATCGATCACCTTGAAAAGATAAGAAAAACATTTAGAATTGTTACGTAAACCTTAAATGCCGAGACAATAATAATATATTACTGTTCAGCAATTTTCTGGCTTTACAAAATTACTGTTCACGAGGTTACCATTCATGTATTTACTGTTCGCGTATTTACTATTCACGTAATTCTGGACAAATACACCTCAAATACATATTCATGTCCGTATACATACTGTTCATGTAATTCTGTACAAATACACCTCAAATACGTATTCATATACGTATATATATACTGTTTACGTATTTCTGTACGTATGAATACTATTCAACTGTAAATACTGTCTCAGTGAATAATAATTACTGAATTACCCTTCCGAAATTACTTTTTACATTTACTGAAAGTAATTTATATTTATATTTACCGTATGTAAAATAAATTTACATTTACTGTACGTAAATCACCTTTTTACATTTACCGTCGTAAAAATAAATTTTTACAATTTACTGTTTGAATCACTGTTTGAGAGGTTGCGTTGACTGAGGAGGGCCGCGCAGTGCTTCCTGGGCCGGCGGTGCGTGACACGGACGGCTGGTGATGGAGATCGCTGGCATTGACAGTGAAGGAGAGAGAGAGAGCTCGGGGGTAAGAGAGAAAAGAGGGAGGGAGGCGCGGGTTAGGGAGAGAAGTGGATTTCCAGAAATGGAAACCCTACTTCTGATAAGTTTCCTTTTATACCCTTTTCTAAATCGGAAACTAACTTTCGTCGTTAATAACTTTCACGTACGACTTCCGAATTGAATGCGTGACGCGTCCACGAACTCGTATCGACGAGCTCTACAAATTTCGTGAAGGAAGTTTTCACAAAAGAGCGACGGAATAAAAGTTGATATTCACGTCGCGGAAACGTAACGTTTTTCTAAATAAACGTTCCGAGAACGTTTCCGTTCTTGTTTCGTAATGTCGCAAACAACCAAATTTCATTTTAAATGAATTTCACAACTTTATAGAAATTAAATCAAACTAAACATCGTTCCGAAAAATCGGGTTATTACAAGAAGACCATTGATAGCATTAGATTCAATTGAAAGAAGAAAAGAATGAGACTTACTAGCTTTCAAGCTCAACTTGTCAAAGCAACAAATATTCAACCATGGTAAGAGCATGGTAAACTGGACAATCGCTTTTCATCAATCCTTTCATCCTAACGTGGCAGGTAAAAACTGAAGGCAAATATATATATATATATATATATATATATATTTAAGTCTAAATTAGAAAAACAACAGGAAAATTCTAACCTGAAGAACTCTAGCATTCCCAAACAGTATCACCAAAACATTACATTCTTGTGCCGAAGAGCCCTAGTAAAACATAGGTTGGCAGAAAATAAAGATTTATTATGACTGAATCTCAATGTTTACAATCTAATCCAAACACAATTAAAGCAATGGCAGTTACCAAGTTACCAACCCGCATTTCCACTGTCGAGGCTGAATTTATGACGATCTACACATACTAAACAATGTTGATAAAAAATTAGAGTAGAAGGGGCAGGAGGTAAACAAAACTTTTTTGTCAAATGCACCAACATTGACCATGAAAAGGACAAATCCAAGTAATTACTTTTGAGTGACACTTGTACCATCTACTATCAACTATAATTCAATATCGTATAGCTTCTAAGTTGTGATCGTCTCATCTAATATGACATATTCGTTTACACATTGCACATCTATAATTTTCTTTGACAAATACATATCGATTGAGGCAGCAAGTGAATAATGAGTGTATAGCTCTAATTTCTTTATGTACTACGTATAAAACAAGTACAGAAATGGTAAACGCAGTTACTAAAAAGAAGCCTTCATTAGGTGATGTTTGTATCCTATCATTCTATTAGGTTTTACAACCAACAATTATGCAGACATATATATTTCTCTTATCATCTATTTCATCAAGATGACCTCTCATTATGCAGATATAGAATAATTATAGCTGTAGTGCACATATATTGTTAAGTTTAAGACAATATTCAATCAATGGAAAGATGATAGAGGCCAATTGGTATTAGCAATGCTTATATGCAGCTTATGCATGCAGATACCAAGCTACCGAGAATGCTAACTTATCATCTAATATAATCATGTACGCTCTAATAACAACTCAAGCACCAACTATATGCATCAAAATCCAACACAGCGCCTTAAGAAACTGATTTAACACACACTCACTGTGACTAAATCGACACAACAGAGAGCATACAAAGGTCGTATAACTATCACTAAACACCTTCATTAAATTTCTCAATTAGTAACCCCAAAAATCCAGATTTCAAACACAAACACACGAATTGTGTAATACCCCGAATTTTCGGGTCTAAAGTTGTATAATTCTTGTAAATTACTAAGCTTGGTAAATTGAGAATAATTGCATTTTTACGCCTTTTCGTCGATGTCTTGCGAAATGAAACTTATTTTAGAAATTTAAGATGGAAAACGTTATGTTTTCAGTGGCTTGAAAGTCGACTTTTATTCTGTCGCTCATCTCTAAAAACTTCCTTCATTAAAGTTGTAGAGCTCGTCGATACGAGTCCGTGGACATGCGGTACACCTTAATCGGATGTATGTGAAAGTTATTATTAACGGAAGTTGGTTGCGATTTTGGAAGGCTATAAAATGACATTTTTGGAAACTTTCCAAAATCAGAAATTTCTTCCACCCCCCCCCCGTAGCTTTCTCTCTCCTCCCCAGACCCTATTTTCCTCCGCTAACTTCTCCACCGGCAATCTCCCTCCTCCGGCTACCATGCACGACACCGCCGGTGTCGTTGGGACCGCACGGTCGAGCCACGTCGATCTGTGGTAGCGGTGACTTACCCCGTGAGGAGTTTCAGCCGCGCCCAACGAAGCACAGCGACGGCTCCGTCGAACTCGCCGTCGCCGGCGACGCTGTGGTTCAAGGTTGCGACGCGAGTCTTCCCACCTCCTCCTCGACACGATCCCATCGGCGATGAAGCTCGAATCGAGCCATTTCAATTATGATCTCCTCACCCAGATCCGGGAACTTGCGGCGGTGATTTTGGCGGTTTCTGGCCGGCTTGGGGGAAACTAAATGTATGGTTATGATCTTATCCTCATGATCTTCATCTTTGATGTTGGATGTTTGTTGATTTGGTGAAGTTTGGGCGGAGGTGGTGGTGGTGCGCATGTCGCTGTCTGTGGCGGCGTGTGAGAGTAGGTAAGGGCGGTAGGGGCTAGGCAATCGACCTAGGACGGTGCAGGGAAGAAAAATTGTTGAGTTTTGGGGCTGCGTGTGAGGTCGCGCGCGACTGTTTAAGAACAGTGTTTCGTGAACAGTAATTTAGGAACATCGTTTCATGAAGAGTACTTTAGGAACATTGTTTTGTTAACAGTGTTCGGCTTAATACCCACTGTTAACAGTGAGACAGTGGCGAGACAACAAAATTTCCCACTGATAACTTGCAAAAGTGTGATACTGTTTCAAACACCCACTGATGATAATTGGTGGCAAGAATAACAGTGGCTAAGGGAGTGCTAATGGGCAAATTTGTAGTAGTGACATTTTTTTTGTGAGTTGAGCATGGGGTGTGTACGGTAGGGGTGGACGACAGATTTACTTCTTTATTTGTTAAAATAAAGTTATACATAATGTCCTTTCAAAAAAAAAAAGTCATCCATAGTGTCCAACATATCTGTGATTCATCAATTACAAGAAATAGCATTCATTTGCCATGATCAGGATGCTAATTAGGGCCAAGAACACTCGATAAAATGCTGATATGTCTACATATCAAACTGTAAGTAGCGCCCAGCAATCCTAATTAGCATTCAATCTTGATGTGCACAGTAAAATCCTCCACAGCTCAAACATGTCTGCAATCTCAACATGATTCATGTCCACACACAATGAAGGAGAGATGAGCTGGGAGGCAGAGAAGAGTAGTTTATGTATGAGTAGAACCTGATATAGAGTTTAGCAAGTCATTGCAGTCAACATGGCCACCGCATATTGAATGCACATACTATTGAAGTATTGATTCCTGTAGCTGTATTCTCTTCTTCTCGAATCCCTTGATCAAGTCTGGATTAGTAATCCTCTACCAGTCACCTCCCAACTTACCACCTTCTTTTGCATTACACTTGGACGACCATGAATTTCACCTAATCATCATTGTCTTGTATTTAGCTTGTTTAGGAGTAGGAATGACCCTGGGAATATTGTTAGTTCATCCTTCCAAAACAAGTACACTCCTACTGTCCTAGATTGCTTCAAACTTGTCTAATCACAAAGACTAGATTAAGTAAGACCCAACTTTTGAATGTGCATCAGTGATGTGAAAGCTATGAGTCGGTCTGAAAAAGGAATCACACAGAATCACAGATTAGAATTAAATGGTGAACCAGCATAAGGGAGAGGCTTGGGATCAGTATTCAAGTAAGTTAAGAGAAAAATTGCTATATAATGAAGGTTGGTGAGAAAAATCCATTTACATACATACATTTCGAACTTCTTTTCCATCAATATGAACAATATGTCAACCACTGCCTCCATGAAACCAAGACCACGAATCTTCTTCCCCGACCTATAAACAATATCCACAGTTAGCCATGACCACATCTAATGTGCATACCCAATGCAACAAGACCCAGGGAAAATCCTGCAGAAATAGCACTACCTTCCCTTTCTAGTACATTATTACCTGCAGGTATACGTCCTATTTCCCACTGCGATGTAACGTAAAAAAATGAGCTGCAGGAAAAATTCAGGCAAAATACAACAATAGACAAAGAGACTGTAACAAAAAAGCATAATAGCAAAAACTCTATCTTGTAAAATGCACGAATATTCTAAAGATTCTGAAGTTGAAGACATTTATCTGCATATCTAGTGATTATATGATTTTCATCATATACGTACAATCAGTATGAATGTATAAAAGAACATTTTAGTATAAAAATCTAGTGAAGCACAAGAATGAATCTGCATTGTTTGTGCGATTGGTTAAAAAATATCCCAGGATATGTATAAGGCATATTCATAATGATAATTGTAAGATAGAAATACCTGCAGAAGCGTTGTTTCAATTCTGGATAAGAAGATGGATGCAGAGCAGGTAAATTAACAAAAGAAACCATCGTGGTTTTGTATTTAGATAAGGTTACACCACAGGATTAGGCATGTCAATAGAGTATCACGAGAATAAATTTAAGAAAACCAGCTACCAGATGCATAACTGATCTGTGTTACAGATTTAATAAAAATAATATTCACACAACGTCAGATTGAATGTGTTTCGATTAGCTCATTCACTGCACCCTCTTCCCTCCCGAGTAGATAAAATAATACTGATTCTTTAACTAGATACACTATCAAGAATTGAGAAATTTGAAAGACAAGAAAACAGCTATATCCACAACTAACAGTTTATAGACATCATATTGGTAATCATTCAATCATACAAATATAATTATATACTAGAAAAGGTATGAAGCTTGTATATTGCTTGAATTTGAATTGATGAATTCATATACAGATTACAATGGTATATATAGGCTAATTCACACTAACCACCTACTCACTCCACTATCTCCACTATACCTACTACATTCCACTCACACTCCCCCTCAAGTTGGCGCATACACATCAACCATGCCCAACTTGCAAAGTGAGTCATAAAAAACATTCTTGGACACTCCTTTGGTGAGTATATCTGCAAGTTGCTCTTCTGTAGGAACAAACGGAAAGCAAATGATCTTAGCGTCTAGCTTCTCTTTTATAAAATGACGATCAACCTCTACATGTTTTGTACGATCATGTTGCACAGGATTCTGTGAAATATTAATAGCTGCCTTGTTGTCACAGTACAGTTGTATAGCACTCTTAGGTTTAACACCCAAATCTTGTAGCAAATTCCTAATCCACAACAACTCGCACACTCCCTGAGCCATACCTCTGTATTCTGCTTCAGCACTAGATCGAGCTACCACATTTTGTTTCTTACTCCTCCACGTAACAAGATTACCTCCAACAAAGGTAAAATACCCTGATGTTGACCTCTGATCTGTAATATTTCCAGCCCAATCTGCATCTGTGAAGCCACAAACATCAACGATATTGTTGTGATTAGAAAACATTACTCCTCTCCCTGAAGCTGACTTCAAGTACCTCAAGATCCTTACAACAGCATCCATGTGGTCCTCACTGGGGTTATGCATGAACTGACTTACTACACTTACTGCATACGCAACATCTGGTCTGGTATGTGATAGATAAATCAGGCGCCCGACTAGCCTCTGATAACGCGGTTTGTCAGTAGGGACTTGATCTGGATACTCTGTTAACCGGTGGTTCTGCTCAATAGGAGTATCAATGGGAGTGCAGTCCAACATACCTGTCTCTGTTAGTAGATCAAGGATGTACTTCCTTTGACACAGATAGATACCTTTGCTTCCCCGGGCTACTTCAATGCCTAAGAAGTACTTGAGTGTACCTAGGTCCTTCATCTCAAACTCTATGGCAAGCTGTTTCTGTAATCTATCCACCTCAACAGTATCATTCCCAGTAACTACCATATCATCAACATATATAATTAGGGCTGTTACCTTCCTTTGTTGATGTTTGAGAAATAACGTGTGGTCTGAATTCCTTTGTCTGTAGCCAAGTTTCCTCATGAATTGTGAGAATCTTCCGAACCAAGCACGAGGTGACTGTTTAAGACCATACAAAGACTTTCTCAATCTGCATACGGAGTTACTTGGGGAGGTGGCCACATATCCAGGCGGAAGATCCATGTATACTTCCTCTGTTAGTTCTCCATGAAGGAATGCATTCTTGACATCAAACTGTCTAAGTGGCCAGTTCAAGTTAGCAGCGACAGAGAGCAATACCCGGATAGTGTTCATCTTTGCCACAGGTGCAAATGTCTCATCCTAGTCTATGTCATATGTCTGGGTGTACTCCTTCGCTACTAGGCGTGCTTTATACCGGCTTACTGACCCATCTGGATTATGTTTCACTGTAAACACCCAACGACATCCTACAGTTTTCTTGCCATATGGTGGAGGTACAAGCTCTCAAGTATTGTTCTTTTGTAATGTTTTAATCTCTTCCTCCATTGCTTTCCTCCATTTTGGATCTCCCAATGCATCCTGCACTTTGTTAGGTACTGATACAGTATATATTTGATTCACAAATGACTCATATGACTTAGATAATCTTTTGGTAGATATAAAATTTGCCACTGGATACTTGGCTTTAGTCTGAAGGGTAGGCTCATATTTTTTTTATTGGTTGTCCCCGAGTAGACCTATTTGGCAAAACATATTGTCTACTATTATCCCTAATAGAATGACTAACCTCAGATGAGTGATCTTCTGTACCAGAAGAGCATTGGTCAGGGGTATAAACAGTGATACGGGAGACATGAGGGGCAGTTGTGTTGTCAGCTTCTGGTGTCTCAATCGATTGAGTGACAACCTCTGGTGGCGCCTGTGTGCCTGACACTTTGGTAATATCAACGGGACCTGTTACCACATCGACTGGCTCACTTGTCTCCCCCTTTCCATGATATAGCTCTTCAAAATATGAATTCTCCCCCTGAAGAGTAGTATCAGAAGAGGAAAAATAACTCATATCCTCAAAAAAGGTAACATCTATAGTGACATAGTACTTCCGAGTAGGGGATGATAGCACCGGTATCCTTTCTGATGTCCTCCGTACCCAAAAAACACACATTTAATTGCCCGGGCATCCAACTTAGAACGCTGATGTTGTGGAAGATGAACAAAAGCAACACAACCGAAAACACGGGCAGGAAGATTATGAAAAGAGGGTAAGGAGATATGAGATGCAAGCACCTCATAGGGAACTTTCCCTTGAAGGACACGAGATGGAAGATGATTAATAAGGTGGGCGGAAGTAATGACAGCATCACCCCAAAGGTATTTAGGCATGTGGGCACTAAAGAGAATACACCGAGCCATTTCAAGTAAATGACGATTTTTTCTTTCAGAAACCCCATTTTGCTCAGGTGTGTAAGGACACGTTGTTTGATGAACAATCCCGTATGTGTTAAAGAACTCCTGAAAAACATGATTCACATATTCCCCCCCCCCCATTATCAGACCGAAAAATGCGAATGGTGGCATTATATTGTGTTTGGACAGAGGTATAGAAGGCACAAAAAGCTAGAAAAACCTCATTTTTATTTTAAGAAGAACAATCCATGAAAGACGTGTGCAATCATCAATAAATGACACAAAATATCGCATTCCTGATACAGTTGACTCTTTCGAGGGTCCCCAAACATCAGAATGGATTAATTCAAAAGGAAGAAAACTTTTAGTAGAAGTACTAGGGGAATAAGTAGATCGATGACTCGTGCTCAAAACACATGTCTCACAACATAAACAAGACTCGTCCACATTAATAAATAAAGTAGGCATGGATTTTTTCATAACACTAAAGGATGGATGCCCTAAGCGACGATGCCATAACCAAACTTCACTTAGCTTGTCAGAAGTGGAAAGTAAAGCGGTCTAAGACGGTCCCCCTGGTTTTTCCCCTGCGTATGTCAGATCCAGATGAAACAACCGGCCCCTCAGATACCCCCGACCAATTACCCGTCTGGTGAGAAGATCCTGAAATATCACATACATAGGAAAAAAGGTCACAGAGCACTGAGCGTCAGCGTTCAATTGGGGAACATATATCAAATGATGAGATACAGCAGGAACATAGAGTACATTGTGAAGCTCTATGGTGGGAGTAATACGAACAGACCATGTCCCTAATACGGGGAATGCCTCACCATTAGCATTAATAACATAGGGTACGGGTGGAGGGGATAATACGGTAAAATAAGATTTGGCATAAGTCATATGATCAGATGCACCAGAATCAATAATCCAGGTATCAGAACTAACAGAGTGAGAAATATTGAAGGTCATACCAATTTGACCACGGCCAACGATGGATGCGATAGGTGCTCCTCCAGCAGTATGATGATCCTGCCCAACCACACCATAGATATCGGGTTCCGGAACTAAGTGAAGAGCTGCTGTTGCTTTTGCCTGGGGACGATAATTATGCCTCTTGGGCCTAAGATGTGGATATAATTTCCAACATGTCGCACGAGCATGGTTGGTGTCATGGCAATAAGAGCAAGGAGGGCGGGGCTGATTCCCGAAACCTGGTGGTGGTCCTTGTCGATGAAGGGGAGCGGAAGTTGCTTGCGGAAGGGGTGGTGCCGGAGATCGAGCATGAACAGTAAGACTGGAAATGACAGCTGGTGCCGGAAGAATACTCTCTTGCTGAGACTCATCCTTTCGGATATAGGTGAAAGCGGTGAGTAGGCTAGGTGGTTCGGTCATTCGGAGCAATTTGCCTCTCACACTGGTATGCTTTGCATCAAGACCTTTCAGAAAATAGTCAACTCGTTCAAGCTCCTTCTCCTTTTGGTACCAAACGATATCCTCTTGATTTTGAATCATGCAAGGACGTTTCACATCAATCTCAGCCCAAATATTCTTTAGTTTGGTGAAATAGTGTGCCACCGGCTGCCCATCCTGGTGTATGGCCAAAGCTGTGCACATTAACTCATGAACCTGTATGAAATCAGAGTCATTAGTAAATAAGCTAGTTAGTGTCTCCCATATTACCTGTGCGGTGGCACATGCCTCCAGCAGATCAACTATCTCATCATTCATAGCTTTCCATAAGATGGACATGACAAGACCGTCGTCGTCGTCCCATTTGTTGTAGGCAACAATATCCTCAGGACTAGGAGCCTTAGTGACGCCGGTGACATGTCTCATCTTGTGCATGCCTCGAAGATGAGCAGTCATGAGTCGTTTCCATTTACGGAAATTGGTTCCGTTCAGTTTGGTGCCCCCAAATGACCCACTGTCAGAACTTTTGACAGATACTTCGAAGGTCGAGAGCTGAGAACTCTCAGTTTCGTGTCCAGAACCCATTGAAAAGAAACAAGGTATTAAGATAGCAAACAAAAACAAAATTGAGAACAATCTGTCGCCGGTGTATTTGCACTGACGGTGAGTATGCAATGACAGAATCTGGCGGTCGGAGGACCGGGTCGGATCTGTTGACCGGGTCGGGTTTGTGTGGACCGGGTTGGATCAAGAGCGGGCCGGGTCAGATCTAGAGCGGGCCGGGTCGGATCCGGCGTAGATAAATGTGTTTCGCCGAAATTGGGGTTTCTGAAATTGCTTGAAAGCTCGTGGAGGATACCAAGGAGGAGCGACGTCTTCGGTGGTGGAGTGTGACCGGAGCGAGGAGGAGCGACGTCACGGTGGTGGAACGTGACCGGACCGGCAGTGAGAGCACCAAAGAGTGAGAGAGACTGGAGCGTCGCGGAGGAGCAGGCCGGGTCGATGAGCTCCGGAGGTAGGCCGCAACTACGGAGGCGTCGTCGAGAGGCGAGTCTATGGTAGCGGCGATGAGGAGCAGCGGCGAGAGAGGGTTAGGCAACGGCTGGAGGAGTACCGGAGCAGCGATTGATCGGCAGGAAATTCAGTGATCCATGTGTTAAGAGCGACATAAAACTTTGGCCATTTACAGTTTGTGGTGCGGGTGACAGGCCTATGGTTGTGGTAAACTACAAGAATCAGAAGATGCAATTCGCCCCAGAAGAGATATCTGCAATGGTTCTCATAAAGATGCGAGAAACTGCTGAGGCGTACCTTGGGATGACAGTCAATGATGTTGTTGTAACAGTCCCAGCATACTTCAATAACTTTCAGCGACAGGCTACAAAAGATGCTGCTATGGTAGCACGCATGAATGTGATGCGTTTACTTAATGAGCCAACAGCTGCAGCTATTGCATATGGTCTTGAAAAAAAGGCCACTACTAATAATGTTCTCATCTTCGATCTTGGTGGTGGTACCTTTGATGTTTCCATAGTTAAAATTGAAGACGAGATTTTTGAGGTGAAAGCTACTGGGGGAGATACACATCTTGGGGGTGAGGATTTTGACAATAGAATGGTGAGCTATTTTTTAGAGGAGTTTGAGAAGAAACACAAGAAGAACTGTAGTCATGACCCCAAAGCAATGAGAAGATTGAGAACATCTTGTGAGAGAGCAAAAAGGACTCTTTCTTCAACTACTGAAACCATAATTGAGATTGATTCTTTATTTGACGGTATCGATTTCCACTCTAAATTGACAAGAGCAAAATTTGAAGAGCTGAACATAGATCTCTTTAATAAATGTATGGAGGCGGTGGAGAATTGTGTGACGGATGCCAAAATGGATAGGAATAATATTCACGTTATTGTTCTTGTTGGTGGATCTAGTAGAATTCCCAAGATACAACAACTATTGCAAGATCTCTTTGATGGTAAGGTTCTATGCAAGAGCATTAACCCTGATGAAGCAGTTGCATATGGTGCTGCGGTACAAGCTGCAGTTTTGCGAGGTGGTATTGAGAAAGTGCAGGACTTATTATTGTTAGATGTGACTTCACGTTCTATTGGATTAGAGCTTGAAAGTGGGGAATTTGACATTTTCATTCCAAAACACAGTACCATTCCCACCAAAAAAATAATGTTTTACACGACTATCATACCAAAACAAACCGGTTTAATACTTCCTGTGTATGAGGGCGAAGAAAGAATTGCCAAAGAAAACAGATTGTTGGGTGAATTTGTACTAGACGGAATCCCTCCTGGTCCAAAAGGTAAACCTCTCTTCGTTGTCTGTTATGAGATTGATATCAATGGCATTTTGATTGTCACTGCTGAGGAAAAGAAGCTTCGTCTTAAGAACAGGATTATAATAAGTGGGTTATCATTTAAAGTGGAAATTGAGAAGATGATCAAGAAAGTAGAAAAGTGCAAGTTATTGGAGGAGGAATATAACAAAAAAGTAGAGGCTAAGCTTGCATTGGAAGACTTTCCATATGAAGTCAGCCGCAGAGGCTAGGGTTTGCAAGCTGTAGTCTGCTCCGATCTCGTTGTTGAATCGGACGGCACCAGCGCTTGATCCAGCTTTGTTAGTGACTGTGTAGTCAACTGCATGCGCGGCGTGAAGACCTGCAAGTGTTATAAGAACTAAGAAGAGAGGCAAGAAAAATATTGTTCAGCGCTATAGTTGTAGATCGAGAACCTTTTTTTTCTTGGTTTCCGGTTTAGTACAGAATTTGCTATCTACTCTATTGTTTATATAGAGAGGTACGTGATATTCTACATCAAGGAATACTCAAGATTGAATTGTTCTAAAGTTGAATTATTGTCCTCGAACTCATAATAAATAAGTTGCTGGTTTTCTAAACTCTTCTTCCATGCAGTCCTATGCATAGAAGTAGTTTATTAGAAATCATGACTATATATATATATATATATATATATATTATCATCTATAAGTTTAGAATGAGATTGTTGTAAAGTATGAATTTCTATTTTAATGTTCTTAATTTCATGTTGTAAATTTTGGATGGTAATTTCTTTTTTACTTTTGTTAAACCTATCAAATGTTGAGGTCAGACTGACTTTTGGTGGGAGAGTTTTACTAACATCTTCTTGGGTGATTAATTTTTTTAATTTTTTGAGGTACTCAGTTTTTAAGTCATGATTATCAATTCTAGCATTTAAATCAATTAATAATTCTTGTTATTCTTCTTGTTTAGAAAGAACATTAATTGTCTTGCAACAAGCATCGTTGCAGCCAAAAGTGATTTTTGGGGAGGGGGAAGATCTTTCTTCTGATTCAGAAAAAGAGGATCTTGATAAAGATCTAATATCTTCACTTATGTCATTGTCTGAATTTGTATTTCTTAATTCTAATACTTTGATTAGATTCTCTTTTTCAACTGGTGTAAGTGTTAATTGATTTATTGTAGTTTTAACTTGACAATCATTTGCAAAGTGACCGGTTTGATGATATTTAAAACATTTCATTTTACTTTTATCAAAAGATCTTTTCTTTGAGTAAGATTTTAGTTTTTTGTTCCAGTTTTTCTTTGGCTTATTTTTGGAATAAAATTTGTTTGATTCAAAATTTTCCCTTTTGTGAAAATAAGGTTTGTGACGACCAGATCTTGAATGATGAATGAATTTATTGGATGACTTTCTTCGTCTGGAGGGAGGTAATGATGGTAAACCATATTGTTCGCAAAAAAATTCCTAACTCATACTTGGCTAATTTCTTTTCTGATTTAAGTTGGGAATTTAGTTTCATATCAATACACATTTTCATGTCTTCTTTCTGTATAACTGTAATTATGTTTCCATAGGTTAAAGAGTCATAATTAATAAATCATGTTTCATTACTGAGGACTTGTCTAATTTTATGTGCAAAACATTTGGGAAGACCATTTATGAATTTTTCTTTCCAAAATGGTTGGTTACTGTCATCTCGAAACATTACTCTAGATATGAAAACATCTTTGTACCATTTAAAATCACTTAAGGTTGGACATTTTAAGTTACTGAGTTGATCATGAATTCGAGAAGTGATATGACTCGGAGTACCTATAAAATGTTGAATGATTGTATAGAATAAGGTGTTTATTACATCTGAAATACCCATATTACAACGTTCATCAAAGATTGGGGTTCCATCCGGTTCACATTGTATTGCATGTTTAATATCAGACCTTGCATCACGAGTGAGATGTTTTTCCCACCAAGAATGCAGCATTCTGGTGAACCCAGAGAATAGAATATTAATAATTTCGGGTTGTGTGAAGTTATGATTTGTGATGTAACTATTTGCTGCCATGGACATGTGATGTAGTTTATTTAATATTTCTTGTTCTGATAAATTATCAATGTTCCATTCATATGTTTTGTCAGAAGAAACTGCAAATTGTATATTTCAATAAGTGTTTGGTTGAATATCTATTGGAAGTGACATTTCAGTCTAATTTCTGGAGTGTTGTTTCTTTGGCCGCATTATTCGATCAATATTCAAAGTTTAGAATGTTTTGTCTAATTGAGAAATTATGGTTGAATCGCTATCAGAAGTATAATCAAGAGTTTGTTTCGTATTGATTACAGAGATTGTGTTAGATGATCTTAGTTCATTTTTTAGATTTTTTAACAATTTTTCTATTTTTTGAATTGAATTTGTAGGCGTGACAGTCAGTTTACTGTTGAACTGAATTATAGGAGATTCTGCTTTAGGGTTAGGTAGAATGTGAACTTTGGATGTAACATGATCAAGTGTTGTTTCTATTTTGTCTAATTGTTCTCCAATGGTAACTAAGTAATTATTTGTGTAAGTATTTTGTTCAATGATTTTCTTAGCATCTGGGTAAAATTCTTTAACTTTTAGATCTTCAGAATGATTTTTAAAAGGCGATGCTAAGACTGGGCTTGAGTTGTGATTAAAAACTATAATTTCTGAAAGAGGATGACTAGAAGAAATAGTGTTAGTTTGAATTGAAGTAGGAATGACAGTTTGCCATTTTATTTTTGTTAAAGTTTGAAGGTTTTTATGTTCATTTAACTGGTCTAGGAAATCAAGAAAGAATATTTCAGTTTTTGTTTTTGCATCAAGTTTTGCCAATATTTAAATAATTGTTTTCTTTGATTTTCAAAAGGAAATTTCATCCTAAAAAGATTTCTTTTAAGGATGTTTTCTTTAGCATCTAAATGAGTATTTAATTTAGAATAATCGATTTTGAATGGTTGACTAAGCGTATTTATATGAGGATTTTCTTGAGGAACTACAATAAAATCTGAAGCTATTGGAGATGTTGGAGAGTTTTGTCTGTCTTCAACAGTTGTATTATTATGATTTTCAGTTTCAGTATAATTTGGGTAGCTGACTTGTTCATTTGTTCTTATACTGTTAATTCTTAAATTCTGAACTTGTTCTTCTAATTCTTTTATTCGAATTTCTCTGATGACATTATTAAGTTCTATGTCACGATCACACGAGACGTTGAATCTGCAGTGGTTGAGCTAGCAAATGATTGTCTGGCAATTGCAAAAGAATGCCTAGACGAATTTCCAATTTCTTGAATTCTTGGTGTTTTGCTAATTCTTGAATTTTGGAAGTTAATTCTTATAGTTCCATCGTTATATTGACAAATAGAATCTAAATAAGAAAGATTACGTTGAGTATTTGTTGGTTGATATTCATTGGTAAGAGACCATTCAGCCGGAAGATGGACATCTGACAATCTGATAGTTTGCGGAACAGTGATGTTTTCATTATTTTGACTACTTTGAATCAACAAGGTTTGGCTCTTAGGACTTCTATTAATGGCTTGAAAATTCATATTTGTGCCAGTAACTTTGTAATTGATTCGATAAATTAAAGCAAGAGGTTGGGTTCCTTCAAGGATATTGTATCGTGAGGTCTTAATGTTTAAAGTTAATGTTTTTAAAATATGAGGATCACTTAAGCTGATTGAAAAATTTGGGAAACAATTAAAGTGAACTGGTCCATTAAAAAGGCTTGATTAGATGAAACCAATGGTACTGTCAGTGAAGTTGGTAAACCTTGCGTCTCTTAAGCATAAGAGAATGGAGGCATTAAGGCCAAGCCTTGTTAAAGGCTTAATACCAATTTGAACTAAGCCGATATGAAGGAATGGTGGTCATCCTTCTGATATTTTTTAATTGAATCTGGACTGAGAAGTTGGCAAGTTTCATGTTGTTTACTTAAGGCGTATACTTGTTCTATTGATTTAATGTGGTGTTCTCCTTTAAAGGCTGCAAGATTCCATTTCTTTTTATAAATTTCACTGGTAGGTACTCTAGGTATGTTCCCATCATTAGGGTCAATATTATCATTTGACTGGTATTCAATATGTTCTTCATTAACAATGTCTGGGATCTTATTCAAGGAGAAACTAGACCCACGAGAGGAGACTGAATTGGATCTGAAAAATCTGCTCATTGTGCTAGATGAAAGGGATCTGGTACTAGACTTAAAATGATAGAAAATTGACTTTAGGATACTTAGACCTAAGAGTAACACTCTTCTCTACTCCGCTCATGTCGCATCTGCTCATGCCTCACTCGGGACTTATTATTTGGACCTGGAAAACTTACTATTTGGTTGGAGAAGAATGAACCCAGAACCCCAGTAAATAGAAGTAAATTCCTAAAGTTTTAATATTAGAAACATAAATACAAACAAGTAGCACAATAAATAGAGAATTTAAAGATTCAACTCAAGAACCACTCTAGGAGACTATGCCTGCCAATCGGGGATTGAGAAGTGTTAATAAACAATAGATCCACTTAGGATCCACTCTTAAGAGGCAGAGCCTCCACCTGGGGACTAAGAGGTTTAATAAGCAAAAATTAATTACTTACAACTCTTACGGCTCTGATACCAGAGACCACGGAAGCATGTATTATATATATATATATATATATATATGTATATAAGGTTTTTCACATAAGGAGGTCATTATCTTAGCTTAAGGTACGGATTTTCATTTTTGACCAACTTTTCGATCGAGTTTTCACATCTCCACCATCCAATATCTAGGTTATAACGTATAGATCATCTCCACAAAATGTCAGCCGATTTCATGATCATTAAGGTATCGAAATAATCAATACCAATGGACGTATTGAATTTGCCGAACCTGAACCGTTCATATTGTGAGTAGAAAATCAAAGTTATGAGTACCTTAACGGTTATGGAATCGGCTGAAATTTTGTGGAGATGATCTATACGTTATTACCTAGATATTTGACGGTGGATATGTGAAAACGCGGTCAACAAGTTTGTTAAAAATGAAAATCCGTACCTTAAGCTAAAATAAGGACCTTCTTACCTGAAAAGCCCCATATACTTTTCTTAGTTCTTTTTCTTGCTATAATAGTACGATTGATCTTCTGCTAATTTTGACCCTTCACTTCGTCATTTTGTTATTGGAATCTCTTGTATGGTCAGGTAAACTAGGTCGCATCTGTCTCTATTCACTTGTTTTCATTGTACTGTATGTATAGAGAAGAACAATTTGATAAACGTCTAAACAACCGAAAAAAAAAAACTATGACCATTGACTATTGTGTATGTATATCTAGCTATATGTATCACAATATCAAAGTGGACCGGGAAATTCCAACATATGCATGCCCGAAACCGTCATCTATAACAAACCAGATGACCTGTATTCAAATTCCAGGTCGGCAAGAATTAGTACGAGTCCAAATCTTGTTAAGCCGATCCCTATGGATTGTTGTCGTTGCAGTTCTTAGCTGGAGCTCAGTGTTATTTGCTCTGTTTTGAGTCTGTATATTTTTTTCTCTCCGGCTCTGATGCTGTGATTAGGTGGGACTGAGGTTGGTTGTTAAAGTTTAGATTTGTTTTCGTCTTTTTTAGTTTTAGTTTTAGTTTAGATTGTGTTTTGAGTCATTTATATGTTAATTTTTTTTAAAATTAATTCCAAGGGTCATTGATTTATTGTATATATGCACTTGCACGCAGTCACCTATTAAAACTATTCTTATCAAATTTCAAAGATTTTTTTGATACTCCCAATGCCAGTGAAGTTTTGTTTGGAACTCATGGGACTGATGGGAGGAACCAATAATCATGAGTTGAGCTACACATTAATTCAAATAGTGTCGACTCTATGTTATCTCGAGCAGCCTTGATTTAACCGGTAAATGAGCTGCAGAGCCAATTTGTGTGATTGAAGTTTGGCAAAACAAAAATTATCAACATGCACGTACGTTCTTGTTCAAGTAATTTATATTCTTTGTCGAGCTTTACTTTTGTTAGTTATTGCAACAAAAAGATGCCAAAAAAGACACCGTATGTATGTGAATTTGATACGAAAGCAATATGATTTATACTTTTATAGCTTCATTCACCCTATCGCAATTACAGTTAATTGGAGTAGGACACTGCTAGGGCGCTATAATATGATAACAAATTCGGCACCACAATCATATATGACATGCCACATAACATTGTCACGTCAGTAATTAATATAGTTATAAAATGTCATTTTTAATTAAAAAGACAATCATATCCTTTTTAAATATTTATTCATTATGATTATTAAATTAGAAATATTTTGTTTGATAAAAAATGAAATATTTTTTTGGACATTTAGTGTAATACCCTGAAAATTCATATCTAATTTCCAATGAGTTCCCCGATAATATTAAGTTGGTCATTGTCCAATTTTATTTCACGAGTATGAAAAAGAAATGGTTCGAAAGATTAATTGTTCGGTAACGTTCAATTTGACGAGTCTATGAGTTTCGTAGAAAACTTCTTTCATGAAAGTCGTATAGTTCGTCAATAAGAATTTGTGGACACGGGGCACATTTAAATCAGAGTTCGTATGAAGAAGTTACAAATCATAAGGTATTTTGGACATTTTTGGGAAATAGTACAAATAGGGGAATTAAAGAGAAAAATGAGGAGAAAAATCAAAAATTCAGATCGGTACTGTTCATGGGTACTGTTCACCTAGAAAAAAAATCTAAAATTCTCTCTCCGAGCGGCCGACATTGGGCCGCCGGATCTCCACCGTCCAGCCACCATAGAGCTGTGCACCGGTCACGTTTGAAAGGTTACTGCTTTCCCTATCGATTGGTGTCAGCCCCACCCGCCATCTCGCCGCCGTTTGGGAGCGGTGAAGTCCGGAAGTTCCCCCGAAAATACATATTTCGCCGAACTTCAACTCGTCGCATCTCCCTCCTCCTGCAACCAATCGGTAAGATTTTTGTCCCATTTTGAAGGTCTCATTCCATACTACAAACTCTCCAAAAGATTTAACCTAAATCATTATGTGCTAGGAGAATCGAAGAAAAGAAATCATAGGTTTTAAATTGAAGCTTTTCGGTTTTTGTTAAATTGTAGTGTTTAGGCTCAGAATTAGACTTTGTGGTAAACTAGAAAGTTGTTCGGAATGTCATTTAGATTGTGGTGGTGAAATTTGGTGGTCATTGGTGGTGGTCGGCAAACAGTGGAGCCGCATGAACAGTACTGTGAACAATGTTCATGAACAGTAATTGTAAAAACCGTGTTCATATATAGTGTATGCGAACAGTGTTCTGTGAAACAATAAACCCGAACATTGTTTTGGTAAACAGTGAAATATGAACAATATTTTATGAACATCATTTAACTATACTGAAATCGTCACTTGATATTTTACGTATCGTTTTCTAAGCAGTTTATCATGCTATTAGGTGACTGACGAAACGAGTGAGGGAATCGCTTTCAGTGTCGTGGAAGTTGCACGCGGGAAATAAGGTGAGTAAACCTCACAATAATCATAATGATCGAAGTAGTATTATAATTATTGAATTTAGTTTGAGTTGTCACCATAGTTGTTGCATCACTAGTTTATAAAAATTATTTTAAAAATATGTTTTGGTTTAAATTACGTGAACTTGATCGTCTACGGTTCATTGGTAAGTGAAACATTATTTTAATAAATGATTTTAAAAAGGTTTTAGTGATTATGGACTATGGTGAATATGAGTAAATCTCACTATGACGAGTCTACCCTTGGCGGTGACTCATATTTACATTTTCTTAAAAAAATCTAACTATGACATGTATATAATATAGTGGGTTGTGTATGTGTATAAAATTGTAAATACGATACATATATATGGGTTGCTATATTATATACTATTACGTTCTTATTTCCAAATGAATTATACTGTGGCAACTATATTTATTTTATTTGAGCAAGAGTCACTTTGTTGTAGTACAATAACATGGGTGGATTGTTATTATACGTGGTTTTAACATTGAGTTTTATTCAAACGTTTTCTATCTTCAGACGTGTTTTTTCTGTCTTCAGACGTGTTTTCTGTCTTCGGACATGTTGGCAGTATCAGAACCAAGTTTGGGTGGGTGACAGTTACGATTCAGTTAGAGCTCTAGTATGTCTGCCGGTGTACGGCATGAGAAGTAGCAGATGGGTTGCCTGGGTCTCATGAGTACCCATATTTTCTTTAGTGACATTGGGTACATATGGGCTGCACAGTGTCTGTCGGTATACTGCATAAGGGGTAACAGATGAGTACCCATGTTTTACATGATTTTAAGTAACCATATGGGTTGCCCAGTGCCTGTCGGTGTACTACATGAGGGGTAACCGATGGGTTGCCTAACTCTCATGAGTACCCATGTTTTTAAATGATTTTGAGTAACAGATGGGTTGCCCAGTGTTACATGAGTACATTTGTCTTTAAATGTTATTTAACATATTTCCTTTGTATGCGATATATGTTTACATTGAGTTTTATTAAAACGTTAGTTTTATCATTGAGTTTTATTAAAACGTTTTCTATCTTCAAACGTGTTTTTTCTGTCTTCGGACGTGTTGGCAGTATCAGAACCAAGTTTTGGCTAGGTGACAGTTACGATTCAGTTAGAGCTCTAGTCTGTCTACCGGTGTACGACATAAGAGGTAGCAGATGGGTTGCTTGAGTCTCATGAGTACCCATATTTTCTTTAGTGACATTGGGTACATATGGGCTGCACAGTGTCTGTCGGTATATTGCATAAGGGGTAACAGATGAGTACCTGGGTCTCATGAGTACCCATGTTTTACATGATTTTAGGTAACCAGATGAGTTGCCCAGTGCCTGTCGGTGTACTGCATGAGGGGTAACCGATGGGTTGCCTAACTCTCATGAGTACCCATGTTTTTAAATGATTTTGAGTAACAGATGGGTTGCCCAGTGTTACATGAGTACATTTGTCTTTAAATGTTATTTGAGATATTTCTTTTGTATGCGATGTATGTTTACTGTTGGTTTACTCATACGGGCTGAAAAACTTACTGAGTTTGTGTTTACAATCCCGGTGCACCAATTCGATGGTGTAGGGGATAGTTCTGCAGGTGGGGATTAGCAGATTCTGAGGGCTTACTCTGAAGATTTTTTTCTTCTGTTTGTGGTGAGGATTGAGTGAATTTTACATTTCCATTGGTTTATAATACTGAGGTATAAACTGGTTATGTATTATTCAAGTCAACTAAGTCATGTTATGGACTCAGTTTCGATTCACTGTTATGATAAGATGATTTCAATATATTTGAGATTGTTTTAGAGTTTCCATGGATTCGAATTCGAATTTTTAACATTAGAAATTCGGAGATGTGACATTTAGTAAATAAAAATTAAACTTTAGATGATTTAGTTACCTTATTACATTTATTTCAAAATCATTTTACGATATTTGTTCAAAAAGTTACCTTATAATGATGAAAATATTATTATAATCTTATGAAAATTTATTAGATTTTATGAGACAGATAAGGTAACAAATTATTTTTGTCCATGTATATACTAATTAAGATTAGCTTTTTTAATAATTAATTAAGACTAGTAATGTATGTTACAATAGTAATAAAAGAAAATTTCATTTTTCTATCACAAAAATATGAAAAATCTCTAACAAAATTATTTAGGAGGAAATAGTTTAATTTATTTTAAAATATTTTTCACACACATACGTTTATATTTTTCACGGATGAAATAATTTTATTTTGAAAATATGTTTTACGCGCGTGCACACACAAACACATATATACAAGCATAATTCCGTAAATAAAAAAATAATTCTGAAAGCATTATCGTAATGAAAAAATATTAAAAAATAATAATTTAGAGTCGTTAGATTAATATGAATATGATTATATTTTTATTTTAAAATGATATTTTCTCTAAAAACAATGACATTTTACGATTTTTTTAATTACTGACGTGACAATATTATATGACATGTGACATATGATTGTGACGCTGAATCTGTAACCATATTGTGGCGCCGAAACATTTTTCATTCTGGGTATATGTTAACTAGCTAGAACAGTCAGCATTCCAAATTCCAACATGTGGATACAGATTAAGATTAGCTTTTTTAATAATTAATTAAGACTAGTAATGTATGTTACAATAGTAATAAAAGAAAGTTTCATTTTTCTATCACAAAAATATGAAAAATCTCTAACAAAATTATTTAGGAGGAAATAGTTTAATTTATTTTAAAATATTTTTCACACACATACGTTTATATTTTTCACGGATGAAATAATTTTATTTTGAAAATATGTTTTACGCGCGTGCACACACAAACACATATATACAAGCATAATTCCGTAAATAAAAACATAATTCTGAAAGCATTATCGTAATGAAAAAATATTAAAATATAATAATTTAGAGTCGTTAGATTAATATGAATATGATTATCTTTTTATTTAAAAATGATATTTTCTCTAAAAACAATGACATTTTACGATTTTTTTAATTACTGACGTGACAATATTATATGACATGTCACATATGATTGTGACGCTGAATCTGTAACCATATTGTGGCGCCGAAACATTTTTCATTCTGGGTATATGTTAACTAGCTAGAACAGTCAGCATTCCAAATTCCAACATGTGGATACAGATTAAGATTAGCTTTTTTAATAATTAATTAAGACTAGTAATGTATGTTACAATAGTAATAAAAGAAAATTTCATTTTTCTATCACAAAAATATGAAAAATCTCTAACAAAATTATTTAGGAGGAAATAGTTTAATTTATTTTAAAATATTTTTCACACACATACGTTTATATTTTTCACAGATGAAATAATTTTATTTTGAAAATATGTTTTACGCGCGTGCACACACAAACACATATATACAAGCATAATTCCGTAAATAAAAAAATAATTCTGAAAGCATTATCGTAATGAAAAAATATTAAAATATAATAATTTAGAGTCGTTAGATTAATATGAATATGATTATCTTTTTATTTAAAAATGATATTTTCTCTAAAAACAATGACATTTTACGATTTTTTTAATTACTGACGTGACAATATTATATGACATGTCACATATGATTGTGACGCTGAATCTGTAACCATATTGTGGCGCCGAAACATTTTTCATTCTGGGTATATGTTAACTAGCTAGAACAGTCAGCATTCCAAATTCCAACATGTGGATACAGAAGCCCCCCCCCCCCCCCCTTATAGTCCTTCAACAGCTAGCTGACCAACTGTCTCCAAGCAACTGGCTTAAGAAATTGTCACTATAGCCATTTTCTCATCGTCTTGTTAAGTTCAACGACAAACCATTTCTTGAGGCCATTGCAATAGTCTATGAATCGAGCAGTGACAGAATATCCCTCATCCCAACGCTGACCCTGGCCGGGTGTCACCCACCCATTAGGAACATTGTTGGCCTTCAGTCTCACAAAATTTGCAATCCCTTCTATCAATCCGCCGGGAGCTTGACCGTTACCGTTCCACTGCCACACGTGTAATATCTCGTGGTATAACACTCCATTGAAGTCCGTCTTGATCGATATCGATCGCCCTTTATGCGCTGCATGCAAGAATTGGTAATAGGTTGGAATTTTTTAGGAGTGCTAGGGGTTGAAGCGGTTAGTGGTTAATTACGCCAATGTTTCAAGTTTGGATAAAATTATGTATAACAGTTGGTCTTTCGGATAAAATTATCCACTGTTCGATCAGTTTCTCATTGAAACTTAAAAAATCTTTATTTTTTCTGTAATCTGTCGAAAATTTATAATTATTATTTGGAGATATTTAAATTGGTGGTGATCCGATTATATACTACAACGGAGAAAATGAAAGTGTTCCAGCGATTTATACTCAGAAACGTTACCGTGAGTGGTGAAGAGTTTACCTTTTATCTGTTAGGAATCTCAGAAAACTTCACTCATGAAAGTCGTAGAGTTCGTTAATACGAGTTCGTAGACGCGCGGCACGCTTTAATCGGATGTCGTATATGAAAGTTGTTAGCAACGGAAGTTTGGTTTCCGATTTTAGGATGAGTATAAAAGGAAAGAGGAGATTAAAAATCAGAAAATCAGTTTTTTTTTTCTAAAAATCAGCTCGGTTACTGTTCACACAATTTTTCTCTCTTTGTTCCCGAATCTTTCTCCGGCCATATCTCAGTCATTTGGCGACAGAATTGAGTGAGACCGGTGGTGTTGGAACCGTCTCTTCATCCCCTACCGATCTTGATTAGTGTTTGGGAGAGATTCAAGCTATTTGAAACTCAGAAATGAATAAATAATACGGTTGTTCCGTTTGAAGAAGTGAGGAGAACTCCCTCTTCCGGCAACCAATTAAGGTGATTCTTCTTGTGTTTTGAAGCTTGTAGGATGTATATTAACCCTCTAAAACAGTTTTATCTATTTCGAAACACACAAGGAGAATCGACGATTTATTTTTTTAGGGTTTGTAAATAGTGTCGATTTTATGTTTTTCGTCGATTAGACTTCGATTTAGACTTTGGTGTCAACTAGGGAGTTGTTGGAAATATTGTTTAGATTGTGGTGGTAAATTTTGGTGATCATCTGAAACGACCCCGAAATTTCAAGTGTTGAACTCAAAATCGAAGTCATGAAAAATTCTAAAACAATCTCAATAAATCAGAATCATCTTATCGTCACAGCGTATCATTACTGAGTTCATAAAACATCTCAGTCGAATTGATTATTACAAACCAAATTATAATTCAAGCATTATATCAAATGGAATGTAAAATCCTCTCAATCCTCACCATAAAATAGAATAAAGAAAACTTCGAAATCTTCAGAGTAGTTCGTCAATTCTGCTAATCCACACATGCAGAACTATCTCCTACACCATCGAATAGGTGCACCGGGATTATAAACAGAAACTCGGCAAGCTTTGCAGCTCGTATGAGTAAAACAACAATATAACTCGCATATAAATACAACAGAAAAATACTGAAAACATTCAATTATAAATGTACTCATGAGTCATTGGACGACTCATCTGGTTGTCCAATAATATCTGAAAATATAAGTACTCATAAAAAATCGAACAACCCATCTGTTTACCCAAATATATTTATAATACGGGTACTCATGAGACCCAAGTACTCATATGTTACCCCTCATGCAGTACGCCGCCAGACATTGGGCAACCATTTGTTACCCAATATCCAAAAATATGGGTACTCATAAGCCGGTAACCCATCTGTTACTTCTCATGCCAGTACACCGGCAGACAGACTAGAGCTCTAACTGAATCGTAACCGTCGCCCGGCCAAAGCTAGGTTCCGACATGCCAATACGTCCGAAGACAAAAAACATTTTAACGTAACTCAAGTTAAAACCACATACAATATATTCCTCTCATGTTATTGTACAAAAAGACAATTTATTTCATGCTTAAATAAAACAAATATCAGTGCGATAAATAAACTTAGTTGGAAATAGAAATGTGATAGTATATAATATAGCGACTCATATATATGTATCGATTTTACCATTATACACATACACAACCCACTATACCATATACATATCATATGTCGATCTTTTAAATAAAGCGTAACTATGAATCACCACCAAGGGTAGACTCATCGTAGTGAGATTTACTCACCTTATATTCCTAAGCGTAATTTCTAAAATTCCGCAAGCGAATTACTTGTTGTATCGATCACCTCGATTGTATAAGATGTGATTAGAAATGTTGCGTAAAACCTCAAATACCAAAATAGTACTAATGTTTTATTGTTCATGTACGTATTGTTTGTGTATTACTTTTCATATATGTACTTTTTACGTATTACTTTTCATATACGTACTGTTTACGTATTGTTTTTCATATATGTACTATTTACGTATTTACTTTTCATATACGTACTAATCCATCATAAATACTGTTTCAGTAAATTCTAATTACCGATTTAGCTTACAGAAAATTAGTTTTACAATTAATATACGTAAATAAATTTTACAATTACTGTATAGAAATTACTTTTACAAAAATTTACTATTCAAAAATTACTGTTCACACGCCACCTCTGGCAGCCGGGTGTGGCGCTCATGCGCCGATTCTAAATCTTGCGCGTAGCTCGCCTACCACCGCCCAAAACCCCTCATTTTCTTCCCTTCTTCCCTTCCACGGCCTATGGCCTCCTGCTGCACCCCTCACCCTCCCACGCGCCGCCTAAGGCGGCTTTACTCCCTATTTCTCCTCTTCCTCCAATTCTCCACCATTTCTCCACAATTCTTCCCAAACTTCACAAAATCACTCTTATCATTGAATTTAATGCATTTCCATCTATATGGAGCCCTAAGACGGCCGGGAGTTGCCGGAGGAGCTCGAGGTGCCGGCAGGGTCGATTTCGCGAGAGGTGACACCGGCGACGCGATTCAGCTCCCACTTGCTTGCAGGTGGCTTCAGCGATGAGGATCAGAGGTGGTGGTGTGGTCCCCATGCTCTGGTCTCGCCGGCGACGTGCTTGGATGGCGGAGGAAGTCATTGAATCTTCGATTTGGCGAGGGAGCTTCAATGCGGCGAACAGAGGCGTGTAGAGGCAGGGGGTGGAAGCGGAAGGCCGTGCGGTGCCTTTGGGGTCGGCGGTGAGGGCCACGGAGGCCCGAGCTGCTGGATCGCCAGAGGCGATTTCGATAGAGGGAGAGTCGGGGAGAGAAAGAGAGAGAGAGAGCGGCTACGGGGGAGGAGAGAGGGAAGGGAGAAAGGGTTTTTGTTTTTGGAGATCCTAATTCCCTAAAATTTCCTTTTATACTTCTTCTAAAATTGGAAACTAACTTATATCGCTAATAACTTTTATGTACGACATCCGATTAGAACACGTGACGTGTCCACAAAATCGTATCGACGATCTCTACAACTTCCGTGAAGAAAGTTTTCAGAAACATATCGACTGGGGCTTTGCCAAATAGATTTCTTCAGTGTGACCGCGCACGATAGGTAACAAAAATTAGGTGATTTCAGATATGCAAACGGCTTTCGGCGTTCGCATATTTGTAATAGGTCCTCCCTTAGGGCATATTAGTGGTGTTTTCGATTTACCGAAAATTCCGACGGTCAAACGAGGTTCGAATTGGACGAAATTTTTATAGGGTCACTAAATATATATACCGATCACAACGGCTGGTGTTGATCGATCCCTAGAAGTTTCCTTCATATAGTCGTTTCATAATGCGATAGTTTTATTATAAACCTAATATAAATGTTATGATACATTAGTGGACACTTCGGCGATCGATAACTCCAGTTCGAAATATGGTCGATCGACACCAGCAGATGTGATACTTATATATATTTAGGGAACCCGTAAAAATTTCATCCGTTTTGGATATTGATTGACCGTCCGTACCTATGGTCAACAACAAAAAAAGCGTTTTGACATATTAAAATCCTCATTGACCGGGGCTTTGCCAAATGGGTTTTTTTGTGCGACCGCACATAATCAGTAACAAAAATTAGGTGATTTCATATATGCAAACGACTTTTTGGTGTTCGCATTTTGGTAATGGGTCTTCCCTTGTGACATATTAGTGTTGTTTTTGGGTAAAAACCCATCGGGCTTGCGGGCCTACGCGAGCTTTTCGGATCCGCAGGCTAAATGATGAGGCATAAGTCAATTATGTATAGAATAATCATTAGACCATTAGTTATTAATCTTTATGTTAAATTTTGTACTTTTAAAATTAATATATAATATTACGTATTTTACATACGGGTAAATTCAGGAAAAAAAAAACGAACCAAACCGAATCGTACGGGTTGGGTTGTGGGTCACAG
This sequence comes from Argentina anserina, assembly GCF_933775445.1. Classification (NCBI taxonomy): domain Eukaryota; kingdom Viridiplantae; phylum Streptophyta; class Magnoliopsida; order Rosales; family Rosaceae; genus Argentina; species Argentina anserina. Next base: position 2,621,534 of record NC_065873.1, on the reverse strand, counting down.
TCTCTAAAATAGAAAAACTGAACCGAACCGAACTGAAGTTAAAATTTAGGTTGGGTTATGAGTTTTGTTCAAAACAAAACCGGATGGACCCGTGTCCACCCCTAGTTGGAACAGAGTTTGCGGCTCCGTTTTGCAACCCGACAAGGTTAAACTAGATGAGTTTTGGAAAATCATTTTTTATTCTTAGAAACGTCGTCGCGTCGTCCTGGTATTCGCAAATTAATCGAAAATTACTCCAATGAGATTTCTTCTACTCATTTTGAGAAATAAAAAGTTTGTACGTGGTGCTGCCAGTCTTAGGTTTAGTCAATCTCATTCACACGGTCAGTAGTTGATCATGAAAAAAATTCATGTTCAGCTATCATTTGATATAAATCTAAAGGTGAGGAGAATGTTTTTAAAATTGAGTTATTTTATTTTCAACCCTTAGATTTACATCCAATATTAGTTCAGCATGAAGCTAACCGTGTGAACGGGAATGTAGGTTGAGAATGCAAAGTGTAATATTTCCTTAATTAGCTGATTATCATTAAATTTTGATTCAATTCTACTTAAATGTAACATTAGACCCCATAGTTTCTCATAACCAATGGATAACCAATCAATTTTGGATATTTTTCACTCACTACTGCTTGACCGAATAGAAATCTCCTCTATAGTCTACGAGATATACTCCACTAGTGCATTATGTACGCGACTCAAGGTTGTTACAATCAACCATCACCGATGAGAAAATTTATTGATCCATCGGATGTTGACCATCACTACTAGCAAATCTATGAGCTAGCTAGTTACATCATTTTAATCTCCGCACCTCTAATTCAACATGTGCAGACATAAATTAGGAAATTGAACTAGAATCCCCTTAATGTTTGCAACTAAAAGACTCGAGCAATGGATCGGAGGAGCTCCATTGCTTTGCTTGAACTGCAAAATAAGCACGCAGCCATCTTCAAGCTCAACATGTAGGTCGCCGTACGTAGTGCTGCGTGTATCAAAAGTTCGATATATGCGGGGCGAGATAACAAGTCTTGCTTGCCTATAAGAAAAGGCTGTAACAAGGGCTCATAACTACGTAGAACTGCGCAAGACTCCCCTAGCCTAATCCATTTTTGTACGTCCGACCCGGCCCGCTCATAGGAATGTTGCTTCTTCTTAATTAGATGATTTCTTACGTTTTGAATAATTCTATGATACCATTGAACATTCAGATCTTTTCTCTTTCTGGGTTACAAAGACCATATTGGTCTTCTTGAAGTCAACTTAGATGAACATAATTTCACACCTGATATATAATTGAACAGTTACCCAAATTTTGGGTAAAAATTTGCCCAGTCCAATATTACGAGCCCAAACCAATGAGACATGTCCTCGCTCTTATTCAGCCACATCTCTCTCTCTCTCTCTCTCTCTCTCTCTCTCTCTCTCTCTCTCTCTCTCTCTCTCTCTCCCATGAGCCCTTTTGCTGGAATTAGCAGCGCACGTGGTAAATGGAACGTAAAGACGAAGGTTGCTGGTGACATGAGAGAAAAGAAGAAAGAACAGGAATCATGGTCTTTGGGACCCGAAAGAGAAGACCATATATTCATGCCTTTTCTTATCCTCTTTACGGTGTTTTTGGCATTTGATTATCATGCTCCTGCTAGATCAGTGAGGAACACATTACACCATGATTGTTTGCGGTGCAGGTAAAAAAGATGAAACATATATGTATCTATAGGGGCAACAAGCAGGAAAGCACTTCTTTAAGTTAGCTAGCATTAGCAGTAGAGGAAGAAAGATCGAACACAGTGCATGCCATGCACCGAAGCAAAACCAGGTCAAGTGTGAGTGTGACTGCACCCAGAAAAAAGTGTGTGTCAAGCTATTGCACTGTGGCTAGCTCTTTATAGCTAGAAGACTATAACGAGATCTTGAGCCTTCTGGAGTTGGTTGTTTATTGTGATCGAGTAAATCTATTTGTTCCTTTTGCAAGTTCAAAATAATTTCTATGCGTGAAACTAATTAAGGGTTTCATAAAGGAACTAGTATATCTGAGACAACCATATGATTCTTTCTTTTTATTTTTTTTGCTTAGGCAAACACTGTGCCTTTGAGATATGATGATCGAGTGATGCCAACTTAGAATTGATCCATGGAAAACTGATCGATTAAGAAAATAAGCAAAGAGTAGTAATGATTATCTATGTAGCCCTTCTGCTTGAATTATTGTATATATTCACATTGATAGATTGAAGATCACTATATATATATATATATATATATATATATATAGATGCCTTTGTCTGTAAGGAACAACAATTTTGTCTACTGCATGCAGTTGCCCCCTTCCCTTCTTCATAAATCAAAAATAGTGAATTCGACCCACTCAGCTTTTTCCCCTTAAGTGAATTATATATGTAATGAGATGAACTCCCATGTCCCACTCTCAATTCAAAAATCTCTTTTATTTTGTTTTCCTTTATCTGGAAAGCAGCTTAGATATTTCTACTGAAATGGGACAGAGAGTAAGAGGAAGATCAAATCAGAAAATGAATTCAGCAGAGAAAATCGAGTCGAAAATAAAATCAAATATCTTCATCACATGAGATGCCCAAACATACAGAACACAATCAAGAATGCAGATTTGGTGAGGTACGTCTTAATCAATTATTAGGTTTGAAAGTGTAACAAAGACACAACGAAACAATCCAGTCGTGTCACTCGTGTGTACGTTGTTTTTCTGTTCATGCCAATAATTTATGCATTTCTTAGACCAAGAATGAGCGTAGAATTTTCTTCAATCCTCAGCTAGTCAGCTTCAACATGATTAATATTCTTTCTTTCGTCCAAAATAATCTCATCTAAATTTTCATTGTTTGTGCCTAGGATATAATGCTTGTATGTTTGGCACGGATACGTGTATCCTAAATGAGGAAAAAACATGCATTGTAAAAGAGTTTGCACCGTATGTAAGACTAATTTTTGACGCCATAATAGTGACGAGTTTTCTTCTAGCTAGCAGTTATGTAACAACCCACCCATAACTAATTTAAGAAACTATTCCCAAATTTTACCAATTTCAGATAACCGAAATTTGATTTCATAATTAGAACTTAACCGGGAAAAATGCAGTAGACGATTGAGCATTATGGCAATAATACCCATGGGTACCTATATCCGTGGGTAAAATATGTGTTAGGTATTTCTTTTGGGTAAATACCCATTACAAAAATACTCAGTAGGGTAATGGGTAGCTTAAAAATACCCGGGGGTAAGTTGAATGGGTATGGGTAATATTCGTGGGTTTTCTCCGACCTCTCATATTTGTTCGGCCTCCTCCTCCGCTATCTTTGCCAAGTTTCAATTTCTGGTTCAACTTTCACTGCTTCGAACTAGTACTCAAATTTCTCTAAAATATTGACTTCATTTTTTTTCTTTTTTTCATATATCTATTGTCCGAATTGGGTATTTGTATTTCTGTATCTATGTCAGGAATATCTTTTGAGGTAAATATATTGAACTTGGTGGGATTATTCATGCACACTGAATTGAACCGTGCACATTGATCTATCCATATATATTGATTGATTTCATTAATTCGATACTACGTTATACAAAACTAGGTATCTAACTTTGTTTCCATAGTGAATGAATGAATGATGCATGTGTTTCACTAATTTGTTTCATTTCATCTCTTAAACATGATTGTTTTCTACTTCATAGTTTTAGAAAATGGGGCAACAAACATAATGAGCACATGAATTTACTCTATGAATAAACTACATATCCAAGAAGATAGCAATATCCTCCATACATGTTTACAATATGTTTATAGATAAATACACAGATTTACACAAGCTATAGAACATATCATGATCATTATTGTTTTCATAATTTTGAAATTGACTGAATTTTACAAGAGAAATCGAATTTACATAGATCTAGTTTAGTAACCAAACCATCATAATAGCAAAACTCTTAAACCCATATTAATAGGTAAATCATCGAAATTAATATATAGGTAATCATACCCATTAAAAATAAGTTAACAAATAACAAATTACTATGAATCATGATAATCTTGATAAAAAAAGTACCTATTAAACATGAAAAATATAAGGCACCCATTGAAATTAGAAAAAAAAATGAAAAAAAATGTGTCCCTAATTCCCTATAGAAAATGGGTAAATGGGTGGGTAGTGATATTACTCATTTAGAATTGGGTGGATATTGACAACGTGAAAATCCAGATACAACCTGTTTGCAGGGTAGGGTTTTACAATTTACAAGTTCCTTTAATTCCTGTATTTAACCATTTAGAACTAAAATCTGATTCACGACGTACATAATAAACTGCATCGATCTATCTATGGCAGAATCTCAGTCTGTGACCCATCGCCTTATTCGCCTGAGGCATACTCTGATCAAGTTTCATTCATCTTCTCCTTTTCTTTTTGCTCTTTCTTCTTTCTGATTCTTCCATGATTGAAACAACGTACAAGTCATTCGTTGGCAAGAAACTGAGTTCATCAAATTATTCATGTCCTTTTCTTATAGTAAATCAAATTATTGATCTTAAAGGAACATTAGAAGCTCTAGCCAAAAACAAAAAAGAGGACAACCAGAAGCTGTCTTTTAAGGATAAATTATGAAAACAGTTTAACTATAATATATACTCGTGTGTATCATCAGTTGATACAAGTTATCATAATAATGAGCTACAATACAGTAAAGCCCAAGGATTATGCATATCAGAAAGCTAAAGTTAAAAACCAAACACTCTTTTTTTAAAACAAAACAATATTTATTAAATGTTTCTCATAATCACGAATAATTGCACTCGTGGAAGAGTAGAATGTCTGGTGCCCCACCAATCCTCAGCAATGGGTACAAAGTATATATGATCAAGAAATATGTACTTATATATTTGTATATGAACATATTACATACACCAATCTGATTGAAAGCTGTTTTGCATCATCATCATCATTTCACATAAATCATATAGCCATAGAGGCCCCGTCCGACCTCAACATATAGCCTAATCTTCATGTTCTCCGATTTTCTTTCACTTAAAATTATGTCATGAGTTCAAGTCACAGCCAGAGCTCAAGAACAAAATCCCCAAATCCTTTTTCGATGTATATATATATATATATATATATATTTATATAATTATATAAGTGCGACCGGTTTCTTAATCAAATTGAGAGATGCTTTCAATCTCATCAAATTTATTAATGTAGATAACTTCAACCAAACCTTGGATGAGTCGAGAAATATATAAGAAAGAAGAAGACAAGCAGTGGAGATTAATATTTACTACTATAAAACAAACACTCAAAATCTTTACTAAATTATAAATTATTAAATTTACCTCTCTAGAATGTTATTCTCACAAATAGACAGAAAAGACAATTATATAAAAATACAAATGTTTCACCAATGTGTTATATTAAAACTATAATTCATAAAAAATAAAATTACATAAAATGATTATCTTCTAAGAATATAATTAAAATAAAATTCTATAAACTCGTGTGATCAAAACAGACGAAGATGCTGGCTAGTCCCTCATTAAGAGTCTGTTAATTTGTTTCTTTGCGGCAGAAGGTAGTGGGAAGATTGATCGTGCCCTAATTTAGCTTAGCTGTATGGAACTACAAAAGGTATAAACGCGTTTTTTTTTGTAATTGAGCCCAAAAACCGGGAACTTTTCTTGGCCTCTTTTCACATGCATTGGCTAATTGCCAATTAGATTGGTCTGCACTTCTATATAATAATATAAACGTGGATAATTTCGATTATTTGGGTGTCTATAGCTCATGAATCCAAAGTACTACTAGGGTTCAATTGAACTAGAGCTTCCCTTTCGTAAATAAAAAGCGGTAAATTTTCGAGTCAATTTCAACTTTGATATATTTTCGTAAGTAAATAAGCAGGGCTCAAAAATCCATTTTTTTTTTCAGTTTGTTTGTTTATTGATAGGTTGGATGGACCGGCACTATTGAGTATTGAGAAAAATATGCTGAAAGTTGTTGAAGTTGAACATATTGTTGATGACTTTACTTCTAAAAATGCAAAGAGTCATTTCAGATGAGATGTGATTCATATCTGATTGTAGGTACAAGAGGTCCAAGTTTGTACTTGTTCTCTGGGGTAATGGTTTTATGTCCCCCCTATTGTACCATGTTTTAACATATCAATAAAAAATTTCAGGCGTGGGGATGAGTCTCCTAGTATTACACTTGGCTAGGTTCCAAACCCCAAAAAAAGTGTAAGAGCCCATCTTTTTTCTTCACACTGGGCCTCAAATCCCTCAATGCCGGCCCTGTAAATAAGTAACAAGTTAAGTTGACCCCAAACTCCCAAAGCTACGAGGAAAATATAATGGGCCTGTTTTAAATATTTGATTTGGTGACAAACAAAAAGGAAACAATTTTTGAAACAAACTTACGTGTAAATATGTTCAACTTCATCAAAGATTTTATTTGTTTTGAAAATATCTTAGATAAAGAGGGTTTTGGTCGCTCTCCCCCATTAACATAGGACATCAACCAACTCAATTTGCAATTATCAATCTTTAAGTCACTATCATTTCTGCTTTTATATACAATAATGCTCCATATTGTACTGTTAAATTCTTAATCTCACTTATTAACGACATTCCTCCAATTGAAATTATATAAGATTAAAAAGCCTACTAACTCCCATCTCCTTTGAATTTTAGTGTTGTGCATGATCGTAAGGGGCCATCTTTATATGTCACCTCATTCTATGACATACACATGTTCTGTTATTGGATCATGTATGATTCTTTTGTCAACAAGAGTCAATGCCAAAGACTCAGAGGCTAGGTTCATTTCACATACTATTTTACCTAGATCTTGTCCAACCATACCTATAATCCACCAAACTCCCCTTTTGAATCACTCTTACTGTTTATGATGGTGTTGCTATCTACCATTTTGAACTTGGAGACGTTATTAAGATAACTACTGTTTTTTTTTTCTTTTCGTTATGGGTTTCTAAGAAGTGAGAAATTTTATATAAACAGTACGTTCTTTGTTGAATTTCGCCTTGATTTTATGTATTAATTTGTAATTGGAGCGGAGATATTGGTAAAATAGGCCTACCAATTGGCACTCGCTAGTTTTTAAAACTTCATGTGAGCAAGTTACTATCATGAGGCCAAACCCGAAAGTGGATCGAAAGCGATTTTCTGGTAATACTTTTCACATTGGAGACTTTACAAACAATTTGAACTGCAAAATGTACCTAAAGTCCAGGTGATATTAATTTCTATACAGGTTAAAAAAGTGAGTTGAATTTATTGGCGTGAAATGGTAGCAAATTGTCCAAGCTGACGAAGCTCATCCAAACAAAATTCCAAGATGGAGGTCAAAACTCAAAAGTCTCAATTCAGGATGAGAATTTTGAAACCATTGTTGGTCAGATCCAAAGGAAACTTCCACAAATTTTCATTGTATCAAAATTAAAGTTTAGAAAGGAAAAAAAAAAGAAGAAGATGAAAGTCTAGCAAAGAATTTTGCTTCACAGACTTTGTTTACTTGTCACAATTAAATTTCTCTTAATTACATCTCTTAATCAATTACCATAAATGATTGTATCACACCCTTGTTTACTTGTCGAATAGATTTCAATGAAAAATAATAAAACAAATTTCTCAGCATGTGTCTGTTACGTCACACTATATGTATAAATTACAGAAATCACCTAAACTTCATATGTATTTTCGTCTTTCGAAACAACTTTTGTACATTCAATAATTGTTGTTTGAAAAAAAACACCATGGGCAATAACTTGGAGGATACCATTTGTAAATTCTCGTTATGGTTAAAAAATAAAACAATTTATAAAGAAAAAATTGATCCATTTTCAGTCTATGTATTAGTGTAGAAAAGATATGATGTTCCACTTTCTTTCCTTTGGCATCCTTACCTTCTCTAGAAAGTCTATTTCTCATTACAGAGACGTTCCGTAGTCACCCAAATCTAGAGGTGTTTTATCACTAATGTTCGGTAATCATCCAAATCTTATGGCGGACTGGAGCTGCTGCATTGCAAGATGACCACTACTATATATCTAGTTCCTCATCTCCTGATACGCTCATACGCATACAACGTTTGAAAATCAATCCATGCCCAAAACATATATGCAACCAACGTTTCTCGTCACATGAGGATGCATAAATAATTATAACCACCTGAATTCCCTTTCTCGTCGTCTCTCGCAACAACTCATGGCACTCAGCGTTGCTGGCGTCAGGTTAAAAAACAGACCATTGCACATTTAATCTATGCGTTACTGTCCAACAATTCTCTCTACGATCCGACATGGTTAAACAATCTTAACAAAAAAATGAAGACGAAAAACTACATCATTTTCATTTAATTTCTACATGGAAATATATCCTTTTTCTAGCCAATGTGTAAATACAGAAAAGATATGATCCTTCATTTTCCTTCCTCTTCCTTTTTTTCTCTTTCCTCCACCCACACCTAATAAAACTAGAGAAAAAAAAAACCATATATCTCTCTCTCTCTCTTTCTCGTCTCTTTAACTTTAAAGCCCCAAAGGTCTCACACGCACTAGTTGCACTACCCAACAGCAAAGCAGCCACCAAAGGTCACACTCTTAGCTCCCCAAATCACCCAGCTTTTCACACTATTCCACCCCTCTCTCTCTCTCTATGAGGAAGAACCAGTCTCACTATTCCCACTCCGCTTCTTCTTCTTCTACTACTTCAACCAACAACCCCCTCTACTCTCTCTAGTCTCTCCTCTCTTCTACCCCAAAACCCCTCATCTCCCCTTGTACCCAATAAACCGGGTCACCCGGGTTTAAACTCCGAACCCGACTCTCCAGGCCTACTACTACTCCTCCCCATGGAGAAGAAGCAAGGTTTCTTCTCTGCTCTCAAAGACGAGGTCGTCCGCGGCCTCAGCCCCTCCCGCTCCCGCTCCCGCTCCTCCAGCCCCGCCCGCTCCGCCTCCCCCATGTCCTCTCTCCTCCGCCGCACCAAAAAGCACCACCACCACGCCGCCGACCAGCCCGAAATCGGGAGATCCGGCAGCCTCAGGCCGGTCATGGAGGGCCCCGATCCGGACGGCGGCGAAATCGGGGACTCCAAGCGGGTCGGGTCGGGTCTCGGCCACTGGATGCGCGGCCAGCTCTCCCGCACTCCTTCCGTGAGCTCGGCCGTGCAGAACAGCCGGCGGTCTGATCTCAGACTCCTCCTCGGCGTCATGGGAGCTCCGCTTGCTCCCCTCCACGTCAGCACCTCCGACCCTCTCCCTCACCTCAGCATCAAGGACACTCCCATCGTATGTATTATAATTTTATTTTTCAATTTTTATTTTGGCTTTGAAAATCTGATTCGGTCTTTGAAATTTCTGGTTTCATGCATTGGTGCTTGTTTTTATTATTATGCTACTGTGGACCTGGCGATTTTGAAGTCTTCACAGAAATGTGGTTGGATTCTTTTTTCTTCTTCCCAAACTAAATAATATAATCCGGGTTAGATTTGCACTAAATTGTTTATTTCTCCATGTATTCCGTAAATTTGAACAACACCATGTGTGTTTTTTTATTGCTTTCAATTTGTTCTTCACATCATCACATGGATGTAGACATTTTATAAAATTCTTCGTATTTTGCTGGGATGTTATGGTCAATTCAGCTCAGCATGGCAAATGTGTGTGCTTGATTGGATGCCGACAAAATCCAAGTTTTTAACTTCTATCTCTTCTTGCAATTTTTCTTGGCTGAGAAAAACAGATCATGACAGCTTGTTAAATTATTTTCGAGTACGGATTTTCGTTCACTAGGATGCAGTTCGGATTAGGAAGTACTTTAAATTAATGCGAACAAGGGATTGGTTTGAATGTGATGCGATTAGTTTTGAGTTTGGTTTTAATGTGTGGTGTGTTTTTTTTTTCAGGAAACTTCCTCTGCTCAGTACATACTGCAGCAGTACACGGCCGCATCTGGTGGGCAGAAGCTGCAGAACTCGATTAAAAATGCTTATGCAATGGGGAAGGTTAGGATGGTAGCTTCTGAGTTTGAGACTGCCACAAAGGTGATGAAGACCAGGAATGCTTCTAGATGTGCAGAGTCGGGCGGGTTTGTGTTGTGGCAGATGAATCCGGACATGTGGTATGCGGAGCTTGCGGTTGGGGGCAGCAAAGTTCATGCTGGCTGCAACGGGAAGCTTGTTTGGAGACACACGCCGTGGCAGGGTGCACATACTGCGAAAGGGCCTGTGAGACCCCTGCGTCGTGCGCTGCAGGTGAAATCTTGTTTGGTAATTTATGGTTATTTCCTTTGGCTATGTCGATTATTATCCTGGTTAGTAACGTAATTCCTTGGATGTCCTTTTTCAGGGTCTTGATCCAAGATCTACGGCTAGTATGTTTGCCGATGCCAGATGTATTGGAGAAAGAAAGGTCAATGGGGAGGATTGCTTCATCCTCAAGCTCTGTGCTGATCCTCAAACTTTGAAGTCCAGGAGTGAAGGCCCTGCGGAGATAATTAGGCATGTGTTGTTTGGCTACTTTAGCCAAAAGACCGGGCTTCTTGTTCACATGGAGGACTCTCATTTGACCCGCATTCAGTCCAATGGTGGTGATGCTGTTTACTGGGAAACCACAATCAATTCGTTCCTTGATGATTACAGACCTGTTGAGGGAATCATGATTGCGCATTCTGGGCGTTCTGTGGTTACCCTTTTCAGGTTTGGCGAGATGGCAATGAGCCATACCAAAACAAAGATGGAAGAAGCTTGGACGATTGAAGAGGTTGCATTTAATGTTCGGGGATTGTCAATGGACTGCTTTATCCCCCCAGCTGACTTGAGATCTGAGACTATAATGAGTGAAGCTTGCGAGCTTCCTCATGATGAAAGGGGAAAGGGTGGAGGGATTGCTGCAGCAGTGCAACGGGCCAAAGTAGCTGCACTGGAGAAAGAGCATATTGCTAATGGTGATAGCATGCGCTGGAAGATGGAAATATAACAGGGAGCAGCGCTTGATTAGGCATTGTTTATACCGGTAGCAGCAAATTATAATCAGCTAACACCTTAGAAGTTACAAAGTAGGAGTTGCGTCGCTTTTTTGGACGTTGGTTTATGCCTCTCAATCTGTAAATAGAGCGTAATCATTTCCAGGTTTCATTGGCCTGGATGAATCATTACACGCTCAATGCAGAATCCAACAAAGGTGTTGGAGCTTGATCTTCCAGTTGGGGATAGAGAAAATGGAGGTTCATTTTTAGTTTACCTTCCGTGGACGAGGGGGGAGGTGGTGAAGCTTTGGTACAGCAGAGCCATTAACCATGGATAAATTCCGCTAATTCTCTTCCATGAATTATGGAGTGGTGGTGTCAAGGAAACTGCCACTTTCTGGCATGAATCTATAGCAGCCTAATGCCTATTTAGTTTGTTTAGTTCTTACTGTTTTTGGGTGTGTTGGTCTTTTATGGTTTGATTGAATCAAAAGTTTCTGAATTTGTAATGTCTGAAGAATAGGGCAGGGTAAAAAGAGAGGATATTGGAAATTTATTTTCCTTTAACTGTTGAAAGCGTAACTGACTTGTATGGGTTGTATACTGGCATTTTTCCAGTGTCCCCATCAGGGGTATTGAATGCTCATGAGTCATGAATATAGTTAATCATCATCACCATCCTTCATTCTCTTCCTTGGAGTTCTACATGGTCTTGCATTTTTGCTCTGGATCCATTTCATTTTCATCAACCTATTTTCCTGTTCCATCTGCATTTTCTTTTTTGGTCAAGCCCCAACCAGTGGGTTGGTGGAGTATTTATATCTCCCAACTCTTTATGACTTTCTATCTATTTTATTGCTTGCTGAGGAAATAAACTGGTGCAGAAACTAGCAGTGCCCCATCTCCATGAATGTGTCTTGTTCTGCATATCCCTTCATTTCTATGGTGCTTGACAGCATCTATTTGGGGATGGCTTGGTTGGTTTGGTGCTTGGCACTTTGTTCTTTAACCACTTACCCATTCGGCCCCATGTCCCCAGGTTAAGAGAGAAAAGAAAAGCCTTCTGGGGTTGTGGGGGGCTCTGCAACTTTTATCAAGGAATAACATTGTTTAAAAACACCCTTCTTTGACCAGCTTTTGGGTCCAAACCCTAACAGATTAAACTAACACTGAATCATCCAGTTAAGTTAAGAACTGAAAATGAAGCTGGGTTTGCATCGTTTAGGGCAATGCTTTCCTGGTGTGTTAGAATATGATTACAGCAAGGCACGGGGTCAAAGTAATAGTTTTGCTTCCTTTCTCTAGTCTTCTACAGGTTCCGTCGTCCTCTTTTTTTTTTTTTTGCAGACATTATCTGATTATATTACTTTCACTTGCTTGCTTGCCCAGTTGGTGTGATCCCCCACTTGACTAGTTGAGGGGTTCGAATGCCATATACGATTTATTGAATTGTAGGGTTGATCTTTGGGGAAGGTACCACCTCCATCATGATGCCTCCTGAATGGTCAGAGTCCCAAATTGATGACGGAGCTTCTTCCTCTTGTTTTGATCTCGTTGGCCTTGTTTTGGAATTATAATTGGACCTCCAACAATTGCCTATTTAGGATAAGACATCTTACATACATCCACCCGATCTCAATATGCAAGTATGTGACCGGCCAACTCTAAAATGACTTCTCTTTTTCCTTTCCTTATTATTTTCCTCCCCATTGGGGGAGTGAAACAGACGTTTTAGGCGTGTTGTCTGCGTCAACTTGCCTACCCAAGTAAAACAGTAAAAGCATGCAAGATGAACCACCTAAGCGGGTAGTAGTAATTCTACTTGAAAAGATGTACATGACTAATGTTGATGAACAACAATCAGAGCAGAGTTCACCATCCATATGATAAGTAGTTGGGACAATATTGCGAAAGGGTGATTCAAGACAACATTATTGGGACGTTTTAATTATTAGAGATTTTAAGGATAAAATAATAGGATTTCGACAACTCTAAACAACTTTAATGGGCAAATTTGTGAATGTGGGTTTGAATGAAGGTGAATGGGAATATAGGTGAGGAAATCAGGGTGATGACCAAATTTGCTCACCAATAAGAAGCTAATTGTTTCATGTGGACTAATTACATCAGCTTCACTCACCACCAAATATGCATCACGACACATAGTGAACTGATGATCTAAACCAATACGTATATGGTAGCTAGATACATACATATATACACGCACATTTGGTGATCACGGGATATTGTGAAGTGGTGATCTAGACCAATATATGGCACAAATCTAAAGTTAAGGTTTGTGACCACCTGACCATGAAAGAGATCTCTCTCTCGATCCATTGTGCGTCATGTTACATCGATCTAAAGTTCTAAACGATCTACCATAAACTTTCATACAATCTGTTAATTGTATGGAACTTGTTGTGTAGTTGATGATACGGAAGATATATATATATATATATATATAGTCTCTATCCAGAGTGAAGCTTCACTCTGAAATTACAGAGTGAAGTTCCAATTTTGGCACACTTTTCGGTCAAATTTTTTCACCATAAGTGATTCAATATTTAGGTATGTTATTCAAGATCATCTCTACCAAGTTTCATCCAATTTGACAATGGTTTGAGCTTTCAAAATTGAGATTTACACGAACGGTTCACATTGAACAGTTTTGATTCATTCATTGATTTGATCTAATTTCAATACCTTAACGATGTCCGAATTAGATGAAATTTTGTAGAGATGATCTTGAATAGCGTACCTAAATATTGAATCGCTTATGGTGAAAAAATTTGACCGAAAAGTGTGCTAAAATTGAAACTTCACTCTAGATAGAGACTATATATATATATATATATATATATATATTCGACTAAACGAACTTTCATACAAATTTATATGGTTCGGAGTATAGAAACGTGCCTTGTATGTGCATATATAAATAGTTAAATACTAATGGCAATACCGTGGCGGTGGTCCTTCGTTTAGTAAAAGTTTATAAGGACACGAGTGTCCATACAATTTATATGTAAAATAGTAATAGTAATACGTAGATATATAGTAGACACCACTGAAAAACTAACCTGTAAAACACTGACCTAGAGCCTTGAGTTTACATTCCGATTCTATATCCTTTGGTAAATACATGCACCCGACACTTCGTTTTAGCAGCATATATTGATATCTATGTTTTATCCCATGCCATCTTTATTATTCACTGGGGTACAGCAGTCAATAGCTTAATAGAGTACGACCATTTCCATACCAAAACTTCATAGCCCAAAAACAAATGCTACCAACTTTCTTTGGTATGAAATGTTACTTTTGTTTGATCTACCAAGTTTTCTGTTTTAACAATGGATTCGAGTTTGTGCTGAACTAAACCAGAAGGTCATGCATATTTTTATGTTTAGGGTTTGCTTCTTGCATGTTATTCACATGTCAGTTATGTTTAAGAAACACCATAATTCCATAAAGGAAATGCAACACTTGGAAGAACTTTCAATAGCTAGCCTCGAATAAGTGGCTGGACCAAACAGATTGGTTGTCTAGCTCGTTCAGTTCTCGAACATATAGCTCCAGATCGAAAGCTGGAGCCTTGAAACATTGAATTTTGTTATATAGAGGCTGTTATTAATTGTGCTTAGCTAACAGATCGACAAGACCATCCAACCAACTGATTGAGTTAGCTGACAGCATCAATCGTTAACAGTCTCTGCTAGTCCCTATCTGATTATCTCTGAGCTAGGATTACGATCTAAGGTAGTCAAGATGCCCCGAAAAATCGGTAACCAAATAAGATTAGTCTTAGAGGTCCTAGAAAGCCTTTGAGTTGATAATCGTGTGATCTCGATAAAAAAACGTTGCAGATTCTAGTTGATTAATATTTTCTCTATGCTGTGTAATGCTTTAGGGGAGCTAGAACAGAAATATGAAATCTCGAGTCTTACACCACAGGTAAGAACTCAGAATCTGTAGTCGTCTTTAGATCTTAGTTCTCCCAATATCACACTTTTTAAAATAGTCGTCATTATACGTATAATGCTGAATGATCGATTGGTGTTAACTTCACACTCAAGGTTTATAGTTTAAAGCATTCCTCTTCTTTGACATGTCCAATGGTTATGAGCCATTGCATTCTAATTCAAATGTTCTAACGTTAGGGTTTAATGCTTGGTTCGGTATGTATTGTATTATGATGGTGTTAACCTCAAGCACAAGGTAAGGCTGGTCTACGTTGTCTGGGAACTGGCATGGGAAGTAGGGTTTCTATTGAGTTTGGTGAAACTTAGGCTTGTACAATTTTGTTCCTTGGAATTAAATATATGCTTCCAAAATTTATTCATAGGGAATGGAATCTAATCCCTCTTTAAGTGCAACCTTATGTTTCCTTCTGCTTTCCTAGGATGACACTGTTACTTGGCAATTTGACTTAAAAATGTGATTTTAAACTCCCACTGCTCTTCCTAGCTAGATATTGATCCTTCTCAAAGAGCACATTCACATACACGAAATATTTTATGAAGCAAATGGAATTTCAATTCCGATTCCAATAACCATATATGCATGTGCTAAGCAAGTGACTACCAGAACAAGCAATGAAATTAGTGCCTAGCGTAGCTTTCGATTATTTTTGGATACTTTGAAATCTTTGACTGTCGAATTCACAAGGGTTTTGGATCAGCTATGCGTTTGGTTCTGACTTCTGAAGCATAATGAAGTAAAAACTACGTATCTGATATAATATGATGAACGTCAAACCTTAGAACACATAAAGGGTAGAAATTTTTGTCACGTTGAGTAATATATGAGCGACCGATACATTCATGGTATGGTATAATTAACAACCATAGCGTAATGAGATCCCAAAAAAAAATATCAAAGAAAAAAGAATCCTACTGAGCTCACTCTCTAAATGCTGATTGACATCGAGTCCTTGGTTCGTAGTAAGTTGATTTAGAGCTGCTCTATTCGACAGATTCTAGATCCACGTATTGGCAATTTTGTTGATAAGATTTTTTAAGAATTGAGTTCAACTTATGTTAGCTCGAGCTTCAATTGATACTGTACGTATCATTCATCTTATTACCTGCTTAATTAGTACTCTACACCACAGTCGGACACCACCAGAATCGAAGCCAAAACTCTGAGAGCTCTTGCGCACATCTCCTATTATTTCAAAATTATCCAACTATCTATATACTAGCTTGTTTTTGAAAATTTCATCGTAACAGCTCATATACCAAAATAGCTGTAAGAGAGATGAGACGGACTTATTCCTAATTAAGCGTCTAAGCTAGCTAGAAGCATACATGACTCCACCGTGACAAGCATTACTAACTAAACCTAAATGACGTACAGTTTGGTATCATCATTAAATTAAGGCTTTACTAACTATCCTTCAAGTCCAGGACTTTCACAACTCCACCGTGACAAGCATTATCAACAAGTCGATCACTGAAGTAATTGATAAAAGACCAGAATCTTGACCTTTCTATTGTAAATGATCTGAATTTATATTTACTCCTCCTCTCTCATTGACCCAGATTTTATATGGGTTCTGACCCAGCTATCTTGCAGAGTTTATGGAGGTGTCTTCAATCTGGTTGACAAGTTGAGAACTTCAATACGATGTAAATGGGATGTGATAACATTTTCATTCACTGAGAAAGAAAAATATAAGATCTAAGCCAGTGTCGGCAAAGGAAGGTTCTCGCCTTCTTGTTGGGGAAAGAAATAATGGACCTGAAAATTTATGGTTTATGTCATTGTACCAGAGACCAATAATGGCTGCAAAATGTTGATGATGCATGCATGGATGCTCATTTCGATAGCCATTCTTATATATTGTCATAATGAAATGCCGATCGAGGACAGTATATCTAAGCCTAGAAGCTCATTTATTGGGCAAACGTGTGCACAGTCGTATAGATTGCCTGCAATGCTGGGCATTGATTTTAATGTATGACAATAGAATGAGAGTTGGGTGACGAAAGATTCACCATTTTAATTATCCATGAAAACTAGATAGATCGATCAAAGAGGAGAAAACAGGCATGTCTTGATGACAACATTTTCGACCTAAACGGTTTTGTCTGAATAACATTATTGTTTTTTAGAGGCGTTGGACAATCACTTAACTCGATCTACAAACTTTACCTACTCCTTGATTTAGAGTTCTTGAGGCCTAAATTAATCCTAATTAGCTTATGTGGAACTTTTTAATTTAACCCCATTTATCCTATTTGATGAATCGCCATTCCCCCACTCCATTCTAATTATACATCCACGCTAACAGAAAAAAAAACACAAAAATAATGTGAAAATACCTGCAGCAAAAAGTACAATAGGCGTGACAAAATTCTTGCCCTAGATTGGGAAATGCTTATCCCATGCATGTTGGTGCCAATGGTGCGGTATATATGACTAGCTCGAAACCACTTGTTGGCCGGATCGAAACCCAGTAGCTTCAATAAAGTTAATTATAACCATGCGTGGCTAAAGCTAGTACTTGGTCTGATTCAATTTCAGTTATTTATGGTTCGTAATTAATAATGTATAACATACACTACAAAAAAATATCTCCATTAGTTCGATATCATCAAAATTCTTCATTTTTTTAATCCCAAGATAAAAGAACAATAGTCTCATTCACATAGTCAGTAGCTGACAATGAAATTTATGCTTAACTACCATTTGATGTAAATCCAAAAGTAAGGATAATCTTTTTAAAATTAAGTAATTTTGTTTTCAACTATTGGATTTACATCCAATGGTGGTTGAACATGAATTTCATTGTCAGCTACTGACCGTGTAAATGAGATTGAAAAGCACAGTCTACATACTAGTTTGAAACTAGTGACGATTATTCAAGTGTAAAAGAGCGAGATGTTAGAGGAAATTAAAGGCACAAATTACTTTTTTTAATCAAATATCATTACGGTTTTCAAATTAATTAAGAACGAGTACAATTAAAACCAAATGCAGCCATTACATACTTTTCCGCCGCCATTTTTCAGATGAAACATAAGTTGTGAGAACATACTCTCACAATGACACATAGGATAAACTACACATTAGAAACAAATTAACCAACTCCCAAGCCTATCATCTACCATGCATAAAGATGAAGGCAAATCTGGAACAAAATAGAATTTAACCAAAGCTAAATATATAGATATGGGCCTTGACTCATAATAGAACCTCAACCAAAACCCTAGAAAGAACAACCAACTTGCAACCCAACCAGCCCAACCCAAGCTTTAGTCATCTTCACCGCCAGACCACCATACACGCCAGTGTAGCTCCGCCGCCGAGACCATACCGCTTCGATCAAAAACAAAATCCGATAAAGCACGGTGCCCCAAGATTGAAGCCACTGCTTTCCTTGGAAGCAAGGCTTGGATCAACATCGTAAGAACCCTGACATGACACAATCGTAGATGATAACAACCAACATCAACTTATGCCCGCTAGGTTTGAAAAACGTATCATGGATCCAAGTCGCCACTCCCAAACCACCACCACCACCTTCTTGTGATGAAATTAAGACCAAAGCATCAAGCCAAGTTAAAAGGGCTAAAAACCAATATTCTAGATCTAAGAATGCCTTGATGAGTGAAATTGTTCCTCGTCCAGCAGCAAGCCACGAGCCGTTGGCATAGCCAGAAGGCTAACCAAACAACCCGACACCGCCAGACGAAGATATGAAGGGGGAAGAGGCCACCACTCTAGGTCAGAGAGGGGGAGAGAGGAATATTAGGGTTTAGGTCACCTTTGGTTTCAAGTTGGTAATACCCAATACTAAGGCACAAATTACTAATTAGTCTATTTGACAGATTTTTCATATAGCATACAGGCAAATGTTAAATTGGGTTGACAACATAAAGCTAGGCGTTCACTTCATTTCTGACTCTAGTGGCACGTTTACTTACTCGGATGAAATTAATATGGAATAGGAATCAGAAGGAATGTGAGACGGAATGTAATAATACGGAGGAATAGGAAAGAAACTAGTTACGATTGTTATTGTTTACTTGCAATAAGGAATCATAATTAAATTTAAGTTAATTACCAAAATACCATTTTACAAATAGGAAAAAACTCTCTCTTTAGTGTTTCCTTTGCAACACTTGATCAAAATATGCATTTAAGTAGGTCATTTTGTAGCTATGGTTAATTAAGTAGAGGCTTATTAAGGTACTATGTATTGTCTACATGTCCAACTAAACACACAACTAATATATTCAAGTCATAGGGGTAAGAATATTTTTGAAAGAAATTTTCATTCCCTCACATTCCCTCCAATTCCCACCTCCCCCTTGGTATTACAATTCCAGATCTCTTCCGGAATTCATTCCAGTTTTAGAGGTGGGCCCCACCACGAATTTCATTCCTCTTGGCAAGTAAACGCCGGAATGGAATTGATTCCAACAGAATACAACTCCATTCCAGGTAAGTAAACATGCCATAAATATTCTCATTAATGAAGCAAATATCTTGAACTCATTGAAGCATAATCAACAAATAATATTTTGATAGCATGATCAATGTATTGATTGGTATATATTTGATTATTTCAAGTACTGATAGATCGAGTCTTTCACTTTATCATGCAAATATTCTGATCGACCATTACACAACATCTAAAAAATTTCAGACGACGCTTGTACACGTATAAATACCGTCCATTAAGTTTCACATTTCGGATGTACCTGCAGACCTATATATTAGTCGATCTACTATGCTTATATATAAACCTTGATTTGTGCAGAGTATGAGAGTAAAGTAGAGAAGATCTGGACAATGCATGCAGAAGTCGACGTATCGGTTGTGAGCTTGTGTACGCTCGGATGGCCTTCTCAGCTCGATGTTTTAGATCGATCATGGAAATATCTCTTTGCAATTTCATGAATTTTCTGCATACATTCATTCTCTCTCGATGATTTAATTTCCACTAGCCACTTACAGATGGGTGTATCTAAATGGAATTTGATCACCATCACTATATTAGTTTGAACTATTCACATTCTGTTGAATCATCTGGGAGGTTTTTGAGGGGAACACTACTAGCAAAAAGAACTCTCACACTGATTTTACTCACACTGATTATCATAAATCTGTGTGAGATACCAACTCACACAACTAACCGTATGCAATGAGTATACGTAGCCCACGCATAATATCTAGACTAACAATACACACAAAAATCAGTGTGTGATAAGAATACACACAAAAATCAGTGTGTGATAAAAATACACACAAAAATCAGTGTGTGTTGTGATAAGAATACACACAAAAATCAATGTGTTATAAAAATATACACAAAAATCAGTGTGTAATAAAAATACACACAAAAATCAGTGTGTAATAAAAATATAAATCAGTGTGTTGTGATAAAAATACATACAAAAATCAGTTAGTGTTGTGATAAGAATAAAAAAAAATGAGTGTCACACCAATCCCATTTATCCAACGAAATCTCATCCTCCCCCATAACCTCCGCCTCACTGAAATCTCTCTCTCCCTCTCTCTCGGCTACCTCAACCTCGACTACTTCACTCCCATTCCAATACAAACTCTAGAAACCCTAACCTTCCTCCACTTCCCCAACCTCCCTCACTCCAACCTCTCTACCTCTGGTGTCCTCCGAGCCGCTGTATGCTTCGATCCCCTCCTCCAGCTCTCGCTCTAGATCGAACAGTGCTCGATTTCCGCCGCACTCTCCAAATTCTTCACCATCGTTCTCCCTCAGCACCTCGCCGTCGACGTCTCGGATTTCGATGCCGCTGCGAAATAGGAGGTAATTTGCTGTTTCAGAGTTGAAGACCTTATTAGTTTAGAAATTGCTCGATTATTTATAGCTTGTTGAATCCTGGAGTTGAATAAGAGGACTATTCATTTGTTGTTCTGTTTTTGATGGATTTGTTGATTGAGTATAAGCTATTAGGAGGTGTTAGCTTCCAGTTCATTCTCTACACAGTTGACCAATCATGTACACAGTTCATTCTCTTCCTGATTGGATTTAAATTTGTACACAGTTCATTCTCATCATGTACACAATTCATCCCTATATTTGTAGGCTCCGGCCGAGAAGGATGACTCTGATGGTTTTGTGTTTGGTGTTGAATTGTTGGTACAGTAAATGGTTTGAGTCGATATTTGCTATCTTGAGGATTGGGAAATCTCTGGAGCTGACTATGGCAAGTTTTAAGCTGTTGAATGAGTTGGATAAGGTAATGAGTTGCTCTCCCACTGATACGTTGATTTTTGATTCGTATGAATCGATTGTGTGAAAGTTTTTTGACAAATTATTTTGACTTTCTTTTTTAGTGTTTTCCTTGGGTGCATTTGTCTGCTGCTGCTGATGAAATGAAGTCGTCCAGTGAACTTTCATTAATAGTGGAGAATGAGGTGTGGTTTGTTTCTGCCATGTATGTTTAACTGATTCATGTGCTATCCTAATTTGTTCCAATCTTTGTTGTTTTTAAGGTTGGTCACCATTTGCTTTCAGCTTGGATAGCACTAGTAGCGAGAGGGTGGCTGCTAATAATCCTGGGGGATACGTTGACTCCTTTGTAAGTTCGATTTGATGTGAACCTGTAGTTTATCTTAAATTGTTACCGCAGGTACTCATATCTATGCACATACATTGCTTGACTTGTTGACATTGGTGACAGCTCTTCTGTCTGTACTTTGTCAAGTAGTGGTTCTTTTTCTTTTCCAAAAACCTTTCTGTGTAAGGAATCATTCATATTAAGTTATGGTTTGGTCCATATCCATATGTTCTTGAATTCATACCTTGTTGCATTAGAATGTACACAAGGTGTTTGCATTAGTGAGTGGTTTGGTATCAACGTAAAAAATTTGCTTATATTTGTTTTGCTATATCTATTTTCATTGGGAGCTCTGATCTTGAAAGTGATTCTGATAGCTTACGTTTTGCCAATTTTACCTTCACTGAATTGTTTCTTGCTAACGCAGGGTTTCCAACATTTGATAGAGAACCTTGCTGATGCAACTGCTAAACCAAACTTCCAAGCCTCAGAAACAAAGATTATTTATAGCTCGTTGAATCCTGGAGTTGAATAAGAGGACTGTTCAGGGTGCCTTGCAGGTAGCACAGTAATGGTTAAGGAATTTCTTTTTTTTTTTTGCTCAATGTTTTTTTTCTCATTCTCATTTGATGTCTTCTTAAGGGAATATAAGGTTTCATAGTTTCACACTCATAACAATTTATTTCAGTGCAGATTCTTGAAAAATATGTGTGTAGCTGGCATCCAACCTGATGTTGTAGCCTATACAACATTTATCAAGGTTTAAAGCTTTCTTGTCACACTACCTGGGTATTCCAGAAGGCAGAGGATTCCAATTCAGCTTTGGAATTAAATCAGGAAGCCATAATATTTTGGTCATTGCTTATATTTTAGGTTCATTACTTCAAATGTAGTTCTCTGTAGATCGATTAGGACCATTTTTTGTTTATAGAATTCTTACATTTGAGATCATTATTACTTTGGAGTTGAATATTAACTTTCAATAAAGATTCCTTTATTATGTTTTCAGGCTATTTAATTGGTATTATTTAGATTTTTTTTAAAATTAGGACATTTACGGCGTGCATAGTGCGTTATAAAATGGTAAGTATGTCGTAAAAGATCGTATATGGCGTGTAAAGCGTGTCGTAAAAGATCGTTATAATTTTTTTTAAATGTATTATAACTACTCACACAAAATAGTGTGGATTTAAGCCTCATGACATCACACTGATATCAGTGTGTATTGTAGTATGACACAGATATCAGTGTGAATAAATAAATTTATTGACACTGAAAACATGTTGGACAAATTGAGTATGGTCGTGGATATTCATGGGGTCCACGTCAACAACTCACACAGACTTTAAAATCCGTGCCTAATAGCTATTAGCCCCCCTCCAAAGTACACCGATAGACATTCCGTATGCGCACCGTATCTAATAGCTTTCCGACACTGATATCCGTGTGAAATACCTTTAATTCTCACTGATTAAAATCAGTGTCAGGACTCTTTTTGCTAGTAGTGGAAGCTTTGTATTGCGAGTTTGCGACCATGGAGTGACGGAAAAAGTTGTTACATTTTCATTTGTACGGGATTATCTTTCGGTAGAAACCTAGCTTGTTGCTATATCTTTCTCATAGTATACCTTGCCTCCACATCTAGCTTGTCTACTATCAAATGGTTCACATTTTACTATCAAATATATACATGTTTCATCATGAACTTATGCCAAACTAAAACCGATTAATCTACCCGTTAACTTAAAAGCGTTATCTATTAATCTATGGATATTCCAGAATATGGAAAAAGTATACCAATATATCTGAGAATAAAGAATGAAATCGATCATCTCACTTCTCAAAGTTGCATAATTAGGATCAAAGCGGTCAGCAACTGGACTGTGCTTCCCTCCTATAGTTGTGTGTCACACCATCCACACTAGCTAACATTATAGTTGCCATATATCGCCCCTAGCTGCCATGTAGTGAGAAGTAACAAATCTGAGCCCTGCTGCTCGAGTGACCGATATATGAAAATCGAATCACATAACACAAATCAGAAACACGGACACCTGCAACCTTAAACAATATCTCCCTCAAAACAGCACCATACAAACCACCATTGAAAACCAAGCCGTGAAAAAGTTGAGGCTGACGAACAAGAACCGAGAACCAGAACCAAATAAAATATACAGGATAAACCCCTTTTTTACCACCTTTGATTCTGATGCTCTGATGCAAACGCGTACAGTCGTCTGCTATTGTTTTAATTTTAGCTATTTTTGTTGTGATAGAGTACAAAACTGGTCTTCAGAATGCTGCTCTTCCTCTGCTTCACTACTCACTAGTCTCTTAAGAAGTACAGGGCCAAGCTAATCCCCGCAACTAAATTATTCATCGAGGGTTTGGAGAAAGTGACATTGCCGGAGACTTCTGGGGAGAAGTGATATATGTATGGAGGAATTTGCACCTGGACGGACTCGATCGGTTGTCCTGCGCGCATGCACTCTTATCATCAACATTGAATTGTCCAGTGGTTCCACATCAATCACGTCTGCCCTAATTAGCTTATGCTCGTCTGTTCCATTTTCGATTCATACGTACCTATGAACCTATCTAGACCATGTATGCTTGCTGTGCGGTCCTTTACGTGTTTAGGTAAATATATAATTATAACAAAGTTATCAAGATTGCTTACTACTTAATTGGTTTTGTTGCGGACCAACATAACCAGCAAATTCCGATCCTATTTCCTCCACTGCCGGCTGCTGCGACAGACAGACGACTCAAATGTAAACCAGACACAATTGACTTTGTCCGTGTTCTTCATGCTGTTACCTCTCTTGCTTCTACAACCCTTCATGAAATTAGCATTGTGGCCAACCCTTGGTGTATATCGTACTTCTCATTCCGAAATGCTTCTGCAAGCCATCTCTGATGGTAGAGACACATCACACATTTTAATCTAATTGAGGAAGTGAACGGGCTATGGACATGGACAGTCCACTGATCGATGCTCCACGACCTTTGCTTTTTGTGGGTCTTGTTTAGTCGCTTGTTGTACGAATATCGCAAGCATTGCTTCTCTGCAAATTTTGGCGAGGACAGTATGTACTCCAACCCTGAGTGGACATAATGCCATGTTCCCAACTGCTTACATAATGCAAGTGCTGACTTTACACTACAAAGCTTGAACTTTAAGTAATTTTCTCACAGCAATATGATTTTAGAGATAATTATATCTCCAAATTATAACTCCAAAATGATCAATATTGAATCATTTGAACTTCTGTTCATTCTCTGAGGATCAAAGTTTAGAGGCCCATATCTAGGATGGGGAAGTCCAGTCCACTCATTAAGTATAATTAAGTTCTAAGATTGCAAGATTTAACTTCTAAAATTAAACTGGAAGATTGATCGGTTTTAGTTCATATCAGTTCGACTGCAGAATTTAAATCATGGGCTGTGAAGTGGAAGCAAAGAATTACTAAGAGAAATATATAGCAATATGTAACTACCGATGGACAATCCATGCCAGTACAAAACAACTGTTGCTTCCTCCATGGTCACAATACAAAGCGCCACTCAAAAACCTCCCAAAGAATTCAACAGAATGTATATAGCTCAGATACAAGTAGCATTGGCGATCAAATCCCATTTAGATACAAAATGGACTAAAGTGGCAAGTGGTAACCAACATATCATATAAATGTAAAAACCGGTAGAGTAAGAATGAATCCAAAAAGAAAATCCTTGGAGATGCAGAGAGGTATCTCCATGATTGATCTAAAGCATCAAGCTGAGAAGAGCCCATCCGAACAATAAGCTCCCAACCATCTTCTGCATTGTCCACATCTTCTCTACTCCACTCTGCATAAATCAAAGGTTTTTAAAGCGTTACTCAATGGCCCATCATCTCGAAAAGGTTAAGTTAACATATATTGTACGCAGATCGACTTACAATATAAAGTTTTAACAGTCCTATCGATCCCAAATGTAAAGCTAAGTGTCGTAAAATAAAATCTCAAATGTCGTGGTGTTTCATATATAGTAGCAGTGTTCTAAAAATCGCTGCCTAGGGCCGCTTAGGTGTCCGGAGACCCTTGGCCGCCGCGATTTTGGGTCGATTAATCCCCGATTAATCCTCTGGGCGCTGGTTTTTAACTGTCCGCCCGATTATCGGCTAGCGTTTTTTAGAACCTTGTATAGTAGAGAACCAATTCATGTCCTATATGGCTATATATGACCACTGGAGGTTGATGGTACCAAAAGATCGAACCTTTAACAGTTTAACCCCAATCATATAATGGGAAAACATATCTCACCCCGAGTGAGACTAAACATCTGTGATTCTCTTTGACATATACGGTAGTTGGCCCAATTATCACTGACATTTGACTACTTGGTCATTGCCATTGGCCCTTTGTTCGTAATCAGAACAAGAGTCAAGGTCAAAGTAATATCTCTTGTAGCAACATACAAATTAGATCTGCAGGTCTCATCTCGGCTTACGTTAGAAAAGCCTACTAAATACTAAATACTCTATACATTAAGCAATAATGGTCGTCTTCCTTGTACTAAAAACACAGATCGAAGCAATGCGACTGATGAAATGAAGAGACTCAGATGGCAGATCTGTACGTACGTGTGCGTGAATATATACTAATATACAGGCGGGGTAAGTTAGAACACATGCCATTAATGAAGGGATGAGATTAATTGAGAACGTACCTGATCAGTCGACTGAGACGGGCCCGGAGATGCTGCCTCGATGCCGCTGGGACCAGGGGCTCCGACAGGAGGCGCTGGTGGGCCTGGTGAAAGAGCTAGAGGAGATGGAGCCAAAGCCGGAGATTTCACTTTGGGAGATGGAGCTGGGACGGAAGCTGGCTGCGATGCAAGAGGAGCTGGGGGTGGAGTTGCTGGTGGTGGTGTGGCTGGTGGTGGAGTAGCCGGAGGAGGAGTTGCGGGTGGTGGAGTGGCGGGAGGGGGAGCACTGACTGGCGGTGGGGTGGCCGGCGGGGGTGCACTGACTGGAGGAGGAGTGGTGGCTGGTGGTGGAGATGTGGTCACAGGTGGTGGTGAAGCGGCAACTGGGGGAGGTGAAGTGGCAGCTGGGGGTGGAGATGAGGTGACCGGAGGTGGAGTAGTGGGGGTTGGAGGAGCTGGTGTGGCGGTGGGTGATGTGGCGGGAGCTTGGCCTCCGACTCCGGCGATGGCAATGCAAAGGAAGCCTATGAAGAACAAGGCATTGCGACCCATGTTGTCTCCGATCTCTCTGTGTGGGATTAACAGAGAGAGAGAGAGAGAGAGAGAGAGAGAGTAGGGTGAGTGAGTTTGACGGTGAGAGACGTTATGGGGAAGATTTTAAATAGCCGGGTTCTCGTTATGGGAAGAAGCACTGAAGCAAGTTCGGGTTTATATATAATTTCAATGGTGATTGAAGCTAGCTAAACCTAAGCCAGAGCCAGGAGGTACCAAACAGATCGATCTGTAGCGTCCGATCAGGTCCAGTTGTTGCCATGGGATTGGCTTCAAGGTCTATCAGGATTATTGACGCCCGATATGGGACTTTCGTGTTTGGGAATTAGGGTTAATTATTTTTGGGTGGTTTTTCGGGTTTTACATTCTGGTGTTTGGTGCATAGTGAACAACAGACCTACTCATGCTCTGGGATCCCTTCATGTCTGCTCAAATACTCTATATTATGTTAACATAAATCATAGAATTAACGTACGTAGTTTTATGATCATCATAGAACCTTGTTCATGTTAACATAGATTCTTATGCTTTCGTAGCAAAAAAAAAAAGATCCTAGAACGTTGATCCTTCCGTATATACATAGAAAGTTATGCATGCTTCAATTAAGCAATATAGGGTTTGAATTTATGTAAAATTAGTAGGCTGGTCTATACTTCTTAATCTTATTACATCCTGCATGCTATTTGTAATGATCCGTATTAGTAAATTTATATTTGAAGAAAAAGAGCTTAATTATTCAAACTGGGATCAATATATAACAGAATTAGAGTTCAGTTTGAAGTTTTAAACTCAATCGCGACTCGATCACTAGTAGAAGCTCAACGAATGTTGTATACATAATGTTGTTTTGGTATGTAACGGTGTACCACCGTAAAATATTATGGGGTTTTCTTCCGCGGATTTGCCTTCAGATCCCACATAAAAAATGTTCTGGAACTAGAAAAAAAGATAGAGACTATTAAGTCTACGTTTTGTACATTTTCTGATATCCATCTATAGTTCGGTGCTTTCTATATATATGCTTGAAACTCACGTGTAATTAATCACATGCATGGTATAATTTACGTATACTTATTGAACTAATTAATCAATACGTGTATTATACACAATCAATATGATTGTATGCATGGGACACTACTTTCTTTTCTCTTCTTGCTTTGGTAGGGAATAACATTGAAGATACGGTGGTTGTGATGTGAAATCACAACTGTGATACCACAACTACTATGAACCAGTTTCCACATTTTCTCATTTGCACCTTACTTAATTTTTCAATAAGAACAAACAAGACGTACCACAACTCTTATACAACCGCATAAAAGATTATTGTACAATCGATCGACCGAACCATCCTATTTTACTTGCACGATAAGTAGACGTACTAGCATAAGTAGCCGGATTTCGATCATCTCATCATGTTACAGTATAGGGAATTTACGGTAGTTATAACTTATAAGATTTGATCGATTTAGTATATTGTACAAGGCACTGAAGATAGTTGCACGTATTTCTTGGATATTTAGAAATGCCAAATGTTCTAGACCAATATTCGACATTGGCAGCTAATAAAACAGACTCATTTAGATAACTTAAATATAGTTGTTTAAGTTCGTTACGCACAATTGCTGGGTGGCTTGGTGCCCTACCATAACATGCATGCCACTTATATTCGAACCATAAAAGTGATCACCATGTGCTCCAAATTATCACTATGTTGTTGTGTATGGATTGAATCGATCATTTGATGGGCGACTGTACACCTTCATTAGGTGGCTAAGGTTAAGCATCACCATCCTTTAATTTAATTTACCGTTTACAGATCAATCATAAGTGATTATGATGGGGAGTAATTCATATCTGCTAGATCTTAAGGACTCCATTGCCAGTTGGGACCGTGGAAGTTGTGATTTCTAAGCTAAGTTTTTTTTTACTATTTGTAGAATGTATTCTTGTGTAATTTCTTCACAACCAATATTAATCTATTTTGGGTCCCAGCCTATTTAGAGATATGTACACATCCTCAGCTGAATAAATATTCAATTGTATCTAATTTTTTATGGTTCAAATATGCAACAATAACAATTATAATATTATTGGTTGTAAGTATTAGTTATCCGGGTGTGGGATGAGCCTCCAGCTAAGTTGAGTTCCAAACCCCATTTAAAAATATATATATATATATATTTTTATCCTAACTTTCATGGTAAATATAGATCGATTAAACGATAGTTGGCAAAACCGAGCTTCATAGGCCAAAGTGGTACACCATTTAGGTCTTAAGCGACAACAACTTTAGAACAATCCACTAAAACTAGGTTTAGTTATTAGAGTTCGATTTTATTTTGGACTTTGGGTCCTTTGGATACTGGTCCTTTTTTTTGTCTTAATCTTTATTTTCTTAGTTTGGAGTTAATTAATAAGTTCACCATCCACTTGTAATGAGTGACTTTCGTATTGTCTCAAGCTTAACCAAGAGAAGTCGTGTCAAACCAACTCGATCGATCACTAGGCCGGGAAAGATAGATGAGGCTCTGTAATATACGGAGAAACTCAGATCCGGATATGGTTATTCCATGGTGGCAGTGCTCTTCCAAGGGCAGTGTTCGTGCTTGTTTTATGGTGACACTGCAAGGGCTTCTCAACGGCGATCGTGTGAGGGAGGTGACGGTAGAAATCGACGGAATCACTTGGGGGCCTCTGAGTCTCCTGGGCCTTCCTAGGCATCAGAAACCTTAGGTCGTATGGGGGCGGCATACTTCTCTTGGGAAGGATGAAGATCGTGCTAGGGCGGGGGCGTGGTGGACGTCCTCGTTGTTGTGGTGTTAGGGTTGCTGGTCGCCCTCGTCAGATCCGGTTTTAGTTTTCTACCCTGCCATGGGTGACAGGGGTGGTGCTACAAGGGCGGCATAAGACTGCTCAAGCTGTGGTGTGGGTTATCGGAGACTGTTTGCTGGAGTCAGAGTGGATTTGCGACGGTGATGGACAGTGGGGCTGTGTTGTGCGGCCCCAATTGTTTGGTGGCTAGGAGCTTCTCAAGGTTAGGCTTGGGCATGGGCTGTTGGCCTAGGCTTGGGCTAAGCTTTGGGGCTTTTAGGGTTCTTTTTCTAAGTAATGTCGTTTTCTTTTTCTTTTATCGTAGTTTCGTTTTGTTTTTCCTTTTACTTTTTCATTCTTATATCTTGTAATAAGATTTCAACATCTTAGTGATGCAGGCTCATGCCTTGTTTGTTAATGTGGAAAATCACAACTAGATGGTTTCTCTTATGTACCATGGTTTGCTCTATAGGGACATTATGAGTGTTTGTCTATCCTGAAATAGGTGATAACAGACGTATATGTATCGGCCATCTTAGGCTTTTATTAATGAACATCTTTAAAAAAAAACCAAGAGAAGTCGTAAATTTTGTATCAATGGATTAGTCTTCCCTCGCCTAAAAGTATACCAATGTTTGGTGAGAAAGGTTTAAGACATTTGGAACCAAAGTTTGGGTTGATTAAGAATGTTGTGAACCAAGAGGAAAATACGAGAAATAATACGTGTATGCTAGCTGGAGTTCCATCACAGTTTGGGTCCAGTTCTAGGTGGCTGTCACGCCGTGATCAGTGCCCTGAACCAACATGTTTTGTAATCAATCAGTACAGCGATTAGTATTACGAAGGTCATGTGTCAATAATTTGAAAGGGAAATTTGATATGTACCGAGATGGTTATGAAGATCCTTGAATTCTAGCCATTATGGTACTAGATCGATCCCCATTATTGAACATAATTAAAAGGAAAATAGAAGATCGAACTAAAGTTTCTAGACTTTCTCCCTAAAAAATATGAATTTTTTTCGGATTAATGTATTATATATCAATGTAGGTTATACATTCCACATCTGACGGTTGACAACGGATATTATTTTTCTGACTTCACACACAAAACAATATCGACCGTCAGATATGAGATGTATAACATACATTGATGTATATTATAATTTTTTTTTCCAGACTATTTTTGATCTTCTTGCCTTCTTGGTACGTGTACATTAATATTTCTATTAAAAAAAAACTTGGACAAAAATCAAAAGGCAAGACTTCGCTTAGGAACTATCCAAAGTCTACGTAAACCTAAGCTAACAAGATCCGACATCCAAAAAATGAACAAAAATAGAAAAACAACCACTCTATCCTAATAGGTAAGCATTGGAACGCTCGCAAGGGATCGAAATGAAGGTAGGTTGTTGGAAATGAAAATTTAAGTTTTGTGATATATAATTGATTTAACAATCGTACGTGTGTTATATTTTAGAGTTTTGAGGTTGGAATGTTGATGAAATGACGAAGATTTCAATTAAAGAAATAATTTTTATACTGTTCAAACTTGAATTTTTTCTATTTTTTATCAATTCAAACTTGATTTTTAGTTTTGAGTAAAGAGCCCAAGAGTTCAAACTTGAAATTACAAATTCTAATTCGAAAATCTCTTTTACGCTAATGTAGCTAGCTGACTTATACAGAGTCTTGAAATCGACATGAGCGCAAGGATCTTACAAGTGAACTGTGAATTACAAGCATAGTTGAAATAGAGGTGGCAAACAGTCGGCTCGGCTAATTTTAAGTGGGTTAAAACCGTACTCGGACCGACCCATTTATTTATCGTATCGGGCTCGGGCCGGTCCATTTGTTTAAACATCAAACCCGGTCCGGTTCACGGCCCAAGCCTATGTCAGGCCGGGCTCTAGCTTATGTCAGGCAAAGAAGTGGGTCGGCCCGGCCTATTAGCATTATAAGATACAATTAGAATTAAAAAAATATGTAATTAGAATATTTGTTTTATATAACTATTTAGAATAGTAAAATAAATAAAATACTACAACATATTTCATAATCTTATTTCTAAAACACTACGTATATCAAAACAATGACATTTTTTTCACTACTGTGATAATATTTGTGAAATATTGTAGTTAAAACAATAAAATAATCAAGAGATTTTAATTTAAAAGTTCTAATATTGAAGTCTAATAGCGATAATTGTTTAAGTATTTATATAAATAATATAAAATTATGTGTTTAATAGGCCGGCCTATGAATTTATTGTGCTCGGA
Organism: Argentina anserina; assembly: GCF_933775445.1. Classification (NCBI taxonomy): domain Eukaryota; kingdom Viridiplantae; phylum Streptophyta; class Magnoliopsida; order Rosales; family Rosaceae; genus Argentina; species Argentina anserina. Next base: position 2,589,635 of record NC_065873.1, on the reverse strand, counting down.
CTGTGCTTGTCTCAAAACGGGCTCGAGCTGGGCCCAGTCCATGTGCTAATATATCTCGGCCCATTACAATAACGGATTCGGGCCGTGTCGGGACAATTTTTAATGGGCTCGGCCTGTGCCGGGCTTGGGCTTTTTGACCCGTTTGCCACCTCTAAATTGAAATATGTTGGGATTGTACATTACAAGCATACTAATAATCTAGCTACGTAAAAGTAGCAAGCTGACTTATACGACGTTCATATGTAAATCCTAGCGTAGTTCTAAAGTCTAAATATGTTATTCTGAAGTTCGAAATTCTGTAATGCTTATAATGCTGACTCATAATCCCCATTCTGCTTTAGAAGAACATAAGTAATAGTCTTATACGATGTTGTACGTTCACCCATAATTCTGGTTTGATTTAGATAATTCTGGTTTGATTTAGATTACGGAATAGTCTCATATATGTTGTACATTACAACATATTGTACAACATAAATGCGCGTAAAATTACAAGCATACTAATAAGCTAATCTTGTATAACATTGATATAAATATTTTGTTTGATGCACTTTTCATTAGCACTCTAATATGTGTATGATTGATACAAAAGTTGAACATTCATGCTTAAACTTAATCAATTTATGTATGATTGTTTGCCATGACATGATAAATTATTAAGACTTGATTAACCTTAGTTGTTTGAAGCATGATAGCATATCATATGTGCATGTTAGAGTTGTGAACTATAATCAATTAGAGATAAGCATGGTTGATTTGCATGATTTCTTCATCTCCAAACTTTATGCACTTAGGGTAATGCATTTGATACTTAACCGGATTCATATGCATGACTTGAGTAGTTAAGTACTACATCCGAGAGGGGTTGCTTGATACCAACAAAGGAGATTGTCCCTTGTCATACCCGAGAGGGATACAAGGAGAGAAATTGGCTAGTTAGAGTGACATCATTCAATTTAGTAGCATCATTGTTCACAAGAGAAGCTAGAGGTGGAACCTTAAGTCTTAACTCTCATCCATTTCATCACATCTAGTTTAGCATAGCCTAGTTTACATTTTAAGTGGCCATTTATTTTTTATAAGTAACTCCATATCCGAAATAAATTTAAATCACTACACCATCTTGCATATATCCATCATGAATTTTGGTTTACTTGTGAGCCTTGGTTTGTGACTTGTACATTTGTATATTCTTTTAACATCCCTTAAGTTCTCCTAGCTAGAGAGGGTTTTTCCAATCCCTTGGGTACGACATCCCCTACTCACAATCCCACTACACTATAACTTGACCCTTATACTTGAGGGTGACATTTGAGTCGACAATCATCCTATGCAAAGGACATGTATTCTCACTATGTTTAAGGATTGAATCCAACGAAAATTATGTGGATTAATTAAACCAACTTGTAGAAACTTTAAATAATTTATGATGTTGGTTAATGTGTCGACACGCTGGTCACGTGTCATCACACAATTCACTACTAAAACTAATGTTACTTATACTAGTTACAAACTCACTTGGTTTCACGGAAAATGACTAAAGTACTAGTCTTGATATTGGTAAATGGTAATGAACACCAATCTTTCCGTTTAGGGTAATTTAATTTTTGCACACACAACTTATTACTCACTAGTTCTTGGCTATCACCTTAATTATTTTCAAAGGAATTACAATCCATAACATCGAAGGATCGAAATACTTGAGCTCGCTAGGATTGACACAGATCTACAATCTTTGAGCTCAACTAGATTAACCTACGTGCCAAATTGCGAGCCACATCGCACAATGGTGAAGCCAATTAATGTGAATAAGTGTTCTTATTGGAGACGAGCATCCAGATAGTCCGCTATGTTAGAACTTTGACAAGCGATCTCTTTTTCCGCTAGATATGTGGAATATCACTTTAATGAGACAATTTTCCCGTCGTTAGGGGGAGATAAGTACAAAGAATGTTCAAGTGGAACAACATGAATTGTCGTGGTTTGTCCCCACTGTGTCTCATGTTGATCCCCACTATTGCACAAATTGATGAGATCAAAGGTTCAATGTCCTAAGAAGAGGACATGACGTCACCAAAAAAGAATTGGGCATTGCGTTGCCACCATAGATGGTGACATGTTGACACCATAAAGTGGCATATATGGTGTCATAGGCCGTGGCTCTCCAAGGAAGAGGGGGAGACCACCTTATGTTCGATATATACTCGATTAAAGTAAGAAAGCGAGTTTGGAACAATTGGATCCACTGATCCATAATCTCAAATCCGCCTCATAAGAATTTACTCGATTTTGGTTATCACTGGGGGACGGCTCAGATGTTAGAACAAATCCTTGCAAATACAGAGATCTCTATAAATACAAACCACATGAGGATGTAGGATATTGAGTCTTGATATCGAACCATACTTCGTTGAGAAATATCAATGTAATAATTTTGGCCTAATGGAAAGAAGTGATCCAACATGAACTAAGGTTCACTAACAAAGTGATAGGTATTTGGGCAGGTGAAGTCGACACCGCAAGTGTAAACGCTATCATATATCTTTGTTAGGATGCGTATGAGAATTAGGAGTATAGACTCACCTCATGGTACAAGGTCTCTCACTAAACGCACTGGAATTGACTATGAAAAAATATCAATTTGTAAATGGACCACAATGAGATATTCTCGTAATTGATGTCATTGGACTCCACTACTTTATCAGTTTAGTAGTTTTCCGAAAAATTGACAAATGCAACTTATGAATATTGTAACAAGATATCTCTATGTGGGATTAAAATTAAGAGATATACATGAAATTCATAGAACAAACTTTATTCACCCAAGAAATACGTTGTAAGGATTAACACTATCTACGTTGTCGCCATATGTGCTTAAAGTAAATATGCAAAAGTTATCAAAGCTCCCACGATTAATGTAAAGATTAGGAGGAGGTGCAAACATCAGGGAGAGTTTAACACATATATTTTAATCTCAAATGTAATAGGTGTGTTGTGCTCTTTTCCCCTTCGAGCAAGATTTTATTTTCTCTCATTGTGTTTTGTTACTTGACAAGGTTTTTAATGAGTCAACACCTTATGCACCATTATATCTTCAACTCGGCACAAAGGGGAGTGTTGAAGAAAAAACACCATTATTGTGTTTTGTTAAAGTAAATAACAGAATGAGTTAATGACGTTTTTGGTCAACAGACGTTACAGATCAATCACCATTATGTAGCCTTAATTACCGTTGTAATTACCATTTATTTTTATTATAATTCTGACCACTATATAAATGGGAGTATCAATGAAATGAGTAAACCATTCAATTTTCCCTACAACATAGTTATATATTTATATATTATGTACATTTTGAAGTAGAATGGCTATATATACATATAGTTGATTAAGTAAGCATAATAAAATATATACATGTCCTTCAATGTTTATGGCTTTTGCTATTAGGACCTCTACAATTGCTTATTAGACCTCCACAATTTCTTAATTATTAGATTACATATACGTCATCTTATAAAAAAACAATTTTGGACATTAAATTCTATAAAAATAAAAGCAATTCATTATTTTCTTTTCGTAATAATTAAAATAGAGTTGTTTTACAAACCCTATTAACAACGTGAACTGAAGAAGACAAGAAGACACCACCATCTTTTACCTCCCAACCCCCAATTCTCAATATCATATACGACTATACGTACCTTCCTCCCTCTTCTCCCAATTATAATATTTCATTTTCCTAATTTTCTTTACTTGAAAAGTGAGTAAGCAATGACGATTAGAATATATATCTCGTGATGTTGGGAATGATTTTTCATTATTAGACTCTTCTAATAATAATTAATTAAAGTTGATGTATTTTATTGATTATAATTGGTTGTTCGAACAATTACTTATTCGAATAAATTAGTTTAAAACTAATATTTTGTAAAATCTTATTTATAGTTGAGCAAAGAATACATGTTTAGCAACGTAAGAAAATTCTTATGAAACAAATGTGGAATTCAAAATAAATAATGAGATACAAAATAAATAAAAAATGAAAAATTGAGGTCAGTGATAAAAAATGAAATAACTAATTGAAATATAAATTAATAAAATATTCAAGGTTTTCCTCCCTTCCTATCTTACGGTTTACTTAGCGTGCAGTGCTTAGGGATGCCTGGAGTTCGCCGGTCACGTAGGGAGATGCGCAAAGCTAGGGAGGAGGCCGACCGTAGACACAGGGGGATGGAGGAGCGTTGTGCCGCCGTTGTGCAGCTGCTCCGGTCACTCTCGGTGACCTCACTCAAGCGTTCTCTTATCTAGGTGTTCATCTCCAAGCACAGGTGGACCGCTTCCAAAATCTTCACAACTCAGGGCATGAGAGCATCTCTGCTCAATTGTCAAGGCTTGAAACGGCAGTGGGGGTTCTAACTGATCTGCGCCTAGAGTCTCAGGCAATGTTATCCAGGCAGTTTGCGCCACCGACTTCACCTCATGTTGTTGCTGCAGGGAACTCATATGGTTCCTCATCTAGCTTCTCGAGCTCCTTCCATTCCAATCCTCCACCTCCTCCACTTCCTCAAGAAGGCAGTGCTCTTTGGAACGCTATTGCTGTGGATAGGGAGGCAAGGGCAGCCAGGGAGATCCGTGCTACTCGTACTGCTTGGAGGGCTGCTCATGATCATCTACAAATCGCTCCTCCCCCTGTCCCAGATCCTATGCCTCAAGAACCACACCATGAACCAGCAAACGGTCTTGCTCCGCCGGAAAATGGAGAGATCGCTATGCATGAGTGGACAAACTTCAATTCTATCGGTGGCCGCCGTCAGAGTGGACGATTGGCAAATCGTCGTGGTGGCTAGGGGTGTTTCCGTGTCATGCATTCTGCTCCTTTGTCCTTCATCAACTTAGGGGGAGAAATCTAGTACAAGCATGCATTATAGCTTTATGTTTCTAGTTTCGTTTTGAACTATTGTCTCTTGCATGAGACTAAGACCTTAGTTGCTTTGGTGTAATAAGTTGTATGCACAAGTTTCCGTGTTACGACCCTAAAATTTTGAGTATGAAACTCAAATTTCGAAATCATGAAAAACACTAAAACAATCTCAATAAATCGAAATCATTTTAAATATCACAGCGGATCATTTCTGAGTTCAAAATACAACTCAGTCAAACCGATAATTACAAAACTAAATTTATAATTCAACATTATAACAATGGAAATGTATAAATCCTCACATAAATCCACACAAAATCCTCACAAGGAAATCAACACAAAGTCCTCACCACAAGATGGAAATAAATAACTTTAAGTCATCTGAGCGGTTCGTCGATTTGCGCTAATCCTGTGATAACCCTATATTTTTCGGAACTATATTTGGTTTTGATTTGAATTCTATAAGTTATGAAATTCAATTTAAAATGAATTTGGTTGTTTGCGACTTTACGAAACGGAAACGGAAACGTTCTCGGAACGTTTAATTAGAAAAACGTTACGTTTCCGCAACGAATATATCGAATTATATTCCGTCGCTCGGTCGCGAAAACTCCCTTCACGAAAATTGTAGAGATCGTCGATACGAGTTCGTGGACGCGTCACGCGTTCGAATCGGAGGTCGTACGTGAAAGTTATTAACGTCGGAAGTTAGTTTTCGATTTTGGAAACGAGTATAAAAAGGACATTTTTGTGATTAGGGTTTCCATTTCTGGAAACCCCTTTTCTCTCTCTCTCCTCTCTCCGCCTTCCTCTCCCTCTCACCCGATCTTCCTTCTCTCTCTCTCGGCTTCACCACCGATCTCCCATCTCAGGGAGACGTGGCCCTCACCGCCGGCCTAGAAGGCATCGCACCACCCCCCGTAGGCGACCCCGAGGTGGACGCACCCTCTCACGCCGCGCCGGAGCTCCACCAACGCCTCCAAGTTGCTGCGTTTTCCTCTGCCGTGTCAAAGCCTATCTCCGGTGGTTTCCAAGCTCGATTGAGGTGGGGGTTAGCCTAATTAGGTTGTTGTGATGCTTGATTGTTGATTTATGGTTGTTTGGTTTCGATTTGGAGGAGATCGGAGGAGGTGGGATTTGGGGGAGATGCCGCCGCCTTGGGCGGCACTTGTGAGGGCGTGGAGGGGTCTAAGGACGGCGTGAGGCCGTGGGGTGGAAGAGGGGGAAGAAATGAGGGATTTTGGGGCGGCGGTGGCGTGCTACGCGCCGAACTTAGGCTCGGTGCGTGTGCCCCACGCGCCGTCACGTGCGGCGGCGCGTGAACAGTAAATTCAAACAGTAAATTGTAAAACTTATTTTTTACGACGGTTAATGTGAAAATGTGATTTACGTACGGTAAATGTAAATTTTATTTTACATACAGTAAATGTAAATGTAAATTACTTTCAGTAAATGTAAAAGTAATTTTCAAAAAACGTAATTCAGTATTTTTATTTACTTAGACAGTATTTACATTTGAATAGTATTTGTACGTATAGAAATACGTAAACAGTATGTACACGTACATGGATACGTAATTGATGTGTATTTGGACATAAATACGTGAATAGTAAATACGTGAACAATAACCTCGTGAACAGTAATTTTGTAAAACCAGAAATTGCTGAACAGTAACTTATTATTACTGTTTCGGCAGTTAAGGTTTACGAAACGATTCTAAATTTTTTTCTTATTTTTTCAAGGTGATTAATAAATCAAGGAAAGGAATTATCTTAGGAAATTGTGGAATTACGCACGAGATTATAAGGTGAGTAAAATCTCACATATTTACGAATATACCCTTGTGGAGATTTCAATATTTTGCAAGAGTTTTTAAATATTGAAATACGACATGTATATGATATAGTGGAATATATATATATTTGTATAAATGGTAAATAAGTACATATATATATATATATAGTTTGCTATATTATATACTGTTATGAATTCATTGTGAATATGTCATTTTGATGACGAGATTTATATACCGAGCATGTGATTTAATTTGTACAATATGAGGTGTGATTATTGTATGTGGTTTTAATATGGTGTTTGTTAAAACATTTTGTCTTCGGACGTGTTTGGCATGTCGGTACCTAGCCTTTGGCCGAGCGAAAGTTACGATACATTTAGAGCTCTAGTCTGTCTGCCGGAGTACTGCATGTGAGCTATCAGATGGGTTATCGGCTCATGAGTATTCATATTTTTAGATGTTGGGTAGTAGAAGGTTGCCCAATATCGGCGGTGTACTACGTGAGGGGTAACAGTTGTGTACCAGCGTTCATTAGTACCGTATTATAAATGCATTTGGGTAACCAGAAGGATTGCCCAATTTCTCATGAGCACTTCATTTCACATTTTTTGGGACAACCAGATGGGCCGTCTATTTACTCATGAGTACATTTATATTTGTTGATTTGTGGATTTTCGTATAAATTGATATGCGAGTTATATTTTCATTTTACTCATACGAGCTGTAAAGCTTACCGGGTTTGTGGTTACAATCCCGGTGCACCAATTCAATGGTGTAGGGGATAATTCCGCAGGTGTTGATTAGTGGAAATCGAGGGACAACTCTGAAGACTCGAAGTTGTTCATTATCCTGTTTGCGGTGAGGTTTTATTGTGGATTGTGTGAGAATTTGTGAGGATCTATTTGTGGGTTTTGTGAGTGATTGTGAGGATTATTACATTTCCATTTTTTTGTAATGTTGGATTATAAATTTGGTTTGTAATAATTGGTTTGTCTGAGTTGTATTGTGAACTCAGTAATTGATCCGCTGTGGCATTTGAAATGATTTCGATTCATTGAGATTGTTTTGGTGTTTCACGACTTTGGAATTTTGAGTTTTTATGCTCGAAATTTTAGGGTCGTTACAAATCCACACCTACGGTGTTATCCCTTACACCATCGAATAGGTGCACCGGGATTGTAAACACAAACCCGGTAAGCTTTACAGTTCGTATGAGTAAAACAACAATGTAACTCGCATATCAATATATATACGAAAATCCACAAATCAATAAATATAAATGCACTCATGACTCATTAGATGGCCCATCTGGTTGTCTAATAATGTGAAAATATATGTACTTATGAGAATTAGGCAACCCCTCTGTTTACCCAAATGCATTTATAATACGGGTACTCATGAGCACTGATACACCTCTTTTACCCCTCATGAAGTACGCCGCCGACATTGGACAACCATCTGTCATCCAATATCAAAATATATGGGTACTCATAAGCCGCTAACCCATCTGTTACCTCATATGCAGTACCCCGGCAGACAAACTAGAGCTCTAATTGTATCGTAACTTTCGCCCGGCCAAAGGCTAGGTTCCGATATGCTAAACACGTCTGAAGACTGGTCCGAAGACATAAACACGTCCGAAGATAAAACTCGTCCGAAGACATAAAACACATCCGAAGACATAAACTCGTCCGAAGACATAAACTCATCTGAAGACATAAAACACGTCCGAAGACATAAAACTCGTCCGAAGACATAACTCGTCCGAAGACATAAAACTCGTCCGAAGACAAAACGTTTTAACAAATCTCATTGTTAAAACCACGTACAATAATCATCATGTCATATTGTACAAATCGAATCACATGCTCGATATATAAATCTCATCACCAAAATGAACATATTCAACACGAAATCGTGACAGTATATAATATAGCAAACTATATATATGTGTCTATTTACCATTTATATAAATATATATTCCACTATATCATATACATGTCATATTTCATTCTTTAAAATTCTGCATAATCTTGAATCTCCGGAAGGGTAGATTCGTAAATGTGAGATTTTACTCACCTTATAATCTCGAGCGTAATTCCACAATTCCGAAAGTAATTCTTTTACTTGAATTATCGATCACCTTGAAAAGATAAGAAAAGAATTTAGAATCGTTACGTAAACCTTAAATGCCGAAACAGTAATAAAATGTTACTGTTCAGCAATTTCTGGTTTTACTATTCACGTAATTACTATTCACATATTACTTTACAAATACACATCAATTACGTATTCATGTATAATTCATACTCTTCACGTATTTCTTAACGTATACATACTATTCACAGTAATTACTGGCTAGTAAATAATAATTACCGATTTACCCTTCTGAAATTACTTTTACATTTACTGAATATAATTTACATTTACATTTACTGTACGTAAAATAAATTTACATTTACAGTACGTAAATCACTTTTTACATCCATCGAACGTAAAAATAATTTTTTTTTCAAAATTACCGTTTGAATTAACTATTCACTCGCCGCCGCACGTGGCGGTGTGTGGGGTACACACGCCACCTCTGGCGACCGCGCGTGGCGCTCATGCGCCACTCACTGTGGCAGCGTATGGGGCCCACGCGCCGAGCCAAAGACCAGCGCGTAGACACGCCACCGCTGCCCCATTTCTCCTCCTTTCTTCTCCCTCTTCCTCCCCACGGCCTCACGCCTCCTCTAAACTACCACACGCACTCACACGCGCCGCCTAAGGCGGCGGTGTTCACCCCTCCACCTCCTCCTCCGATCCTCCTCCGATCTCCTTCTAAATCACTCCGTTTCAAACCCAAATTCACCAACAACAATCACCACAACCAATTTAATCAAATTCTCACCTAATTAACGTCTTGGAAGCGCCGGAGCTCGTCGGACCGGCAGTGCTCGATTCGTGGTGAGGAGCGGCGCGGCGTTGAGTTTCCCCTCCGATCGTTGGTGGTACTGAGGTTGAAGAGCGGTGGAGATGCTCTTACCTTGAACCCTAGCTTCGTCAGAGGAAGCTTGGGCGGCGGCGGTTTATTGCAGAAGACGCAGGAGCTGGGCGTAGCTTCTCGGCGATGAAGGAGGTCGCGTCTTGCCCAGGAGAGGGAGGGGTCGAGCTCGCAGTGGCTTAGAGAGTGGCGGTGTGAGCCACAGAGGCCGGAGCTACCAGATCGCGACGGAGGATTTTCTGAGGGAGAGAGAGAGAGAGAGAGAGGTGAGGGGGCGGGGTGAAGGGTTTCCATTTTCCCTCAATTTTTCCTTTTATACCATTTTCCAAATCGAAAACTAACTTCTGTCGTTAATCTGATTCGAATGCGTGACGTGTCCACAAACTCATATCGATGAGCTCTACAAACTTTCGTGAAGGAAGTTTTCGCAAACGAGTGACGGAATAAAAGTCGATACTCACGTAGCGGAAACGTAACGTTGTTTCTAAATAAACGTTCCTATAATGTTTCCGTTTTCGATTTCCGACGTCGCAAAGCGACACAAACACATTTAATGACTTTCACAAACTTTATAAACTTAGAAACAATTCATTAATTCGTTCCGAAAAATCGGGTTATTACACTCCGGATCAATCATGTCTGTCCCACTTGTCGACAGCCTAATGCTCCATCTAGCTAGCTGACCAGCTGCATTGGTACTACCTTGTTTTGATTTCCATGTTTTTGCTCGTGAAGAACTTTGTGCCCTTGATAAGAGATGTATGCGTTCTGGCCATGTAGATAAAGGGAAATGCAAATATTGCATAGCTTGATGGCGGTTTGGTAATGCTAACCATTGTTTGGTAAATAATTCTTGCGTGTATCTTGATAATAAATTACATGAATCTGTTTATAGCCTGGCATGCATGGTGTTTAATCTACTTTGCACTTTTACTGTCAATCTAAATCTACATTACATGTATGGTGTTTAATCTTCTCATATACGTAAAACGGGTGATTTCCCACTGAGTACGTAGGTGCAGGGCCAAAAGGAGAATCTGGATGTCATGACAAGAAACCATGCCAGTTTCCTTTTGTTTGAGCACTGCCGAGGAAGTTCGGCCCATATTCGACTATATTTGTAGTGTACATTCCCTTGTGGAATAGTCTCATATAGGCTGATTTTAGCGGATTGTCATGCAGTTGGTCTGTTTTGATTTAGATTACAAGCAGAATGGTGATTATGAGTCAGAAATTCGTTCTTCTGAATTTAGATTACATAGCTGTAATGCTGTAATGTACAACGTTGAATAGTCTCTTTCTACTCTGCACTTTTACGTATGAACGTCGTGCCTAGTTTAAGGTTATGAAATATGCTGGGATCCGTACTATGCCTCAGTCATCATGGCATATGAGTATGGCATCATGAATTTATAACCTTATATATTAGACGTATAGACATGGTCATTTCTTCGCATGCTGAAGAAACAGTAGTGCTTGATCATATATATATAGGCCAGGGTGCACACATTCATGATCCATGATAATGGTAGCTAGCTACCACCCAAAGTTGAATTACAAGCTAGTAGAATCTTGATGGATTTTCAATACGAAGCTACCTCCCAAACTTGAATTACAAGCTAGTATGCACACATTGGTCTATATACAATCCGTTTCCAAGTTTTGGGTCTAGTTGCTTACTTTATGCACAAGAAATCATTTTGTCCATGATCGATCCTAAGCACACATATTGAAGTATTCTAGTGTTCAAAGCTGGTAGACTACGTTGAGATGCTGCATTTCTTGAAGACGAGAATGTTATTCTTTATGGCAACGGCTGCAATGCACCGTTACTTGAAGAAGCCTTTCTTTTGTCGTATTACGTGGCACACTTTCATTGGTTGGGACTAAAAGTTTTGCTCCACGTGGGCTGCCTCTATTGTTTGTCGGCGCGGCTTGTGCGAGCCGAGTCTAGTTGGGTAAAATTTGTGATGGAGGACAGTAAGACAAGGATGTGAGAGAAGCTTCAACATTAGATCTTTTTGTACAGTTTAATGAAAGCATCATTTCGAATTTCAGATCTAGAATTGGGTAAGATGCTTTAGTAGAGGGTATCAGGGGTGGAAGGAGTTCATGAGACGATCGAAGAGATGGCGCCGCCGCACCAGTGACCTCAACCCTTTTAGCCCCCACATCAGAACCACCGTCTCACAATCGCAGACGGAATCATTCTTCAATTTTCACAAATCCACCGCGATCTCTCTGTTTCCCAGATCGAGATGCACATCGGGTCTCTTCGTAAAAGGTCAGTAATCGTGGCCGGGAGGCGTAGGGTCTGATTGAATGCACTCTTCGTAAGAGCCGCCAATTTCTTCAATTTATGGAAATCATGGCCGATGGGGAGGTTGCAGCTCAATGAGGTGTCGCCGCCCCCTACTTCGTCGACTCGCTCTTCAACCGCATTGTCCTTTCTAAAACGACGTATGGTTCTGCCTCTTCCTTCAATCCTTCTTTGTTAACATTAATGTTGTTAAAGATATCATTTGTTATGTTTTCAGTTACGATAGGTTGAGCTTGGATCAGCAGACTTTGAAAAAACAATGCTCGTGTCATGGAGTGGGTAATTTCAAACTTTAATTGATTTTGTTCAACATGGTATCAAATTTTTTGTTACCTGAGGTTTTTTGCCCATCAATTTTGAAATTTTGTTCAACATTGAACAAAACATAAACCTGATATTGAAATTTTGTTCAACGTTGAACAAATCAACTTTATCTGATTTTGTTCAACATGGTATCAAATTTTCACATAGGCTTTGCTATGATTGTGTTTCACCTTGTGAATATTATTTGTTGATGATGGTGTTCAGGTTTATGGTTTGGATTCAGAGTTTGGTCAGTTTAGAACATAACTTAAATATTGCGTGCAAATTACTTGTTATTATTAGTGTGCTCATTTCTGGTTCTTAGAGATTAAATTGAATGACAGAAGGGTGTTAATGAGTCTTGGAAAAGTAGTATGCATGCACATGTTAAATAGATGTCAGAACCAATGCAAGGAATTAGTGCTGGTTTGTTTCCTCATAAATTCGGATGTCAACTTGTTGGCTGAAGGTTATATTCAACTTAGTCTATAAATGGTTTTAATACTACATCGGATTAACTGATTTAAATGTTAAATAAGTTTCTTGCTCTTAATTGTTAGGACTTGTTGCAAATTGCAGTGAAAACTCCAACTCCAACTATAAACATTCAGTTAGAAACATGTGAGTGGATTGTATCCGCAGGGGAAATCACAGCCAGACTTTGATTTCACACTCCACGCACTTTCATGTTAAGGCTACTGTAATGCAAATCTATGGTAACTTGGTTAAAAGTTTGACTGAACTTTGTGGGGCACCCGCATATTGATCAACTATTATTTTGCATCTAATGTGAAGTCTACTTCTAATAGCAAAGTCAATTAACATAGTAGATGTGAGTTTGCTCAAATATTAGTAGCTGGTATGGTACATAATCTTTCAGAGAACTCAAAAGTAAAGTGTATTTCTCAGTCCATGTCATTAATGTCAAAATAGTGTTCCCTTTTTAACTGTCTATATTTATTATTCACGCAGCTCTGTTTCTATACTCTTATAATCATCCCTTTGAAGTTGTTATTTTATAGTCTATCTTTTGCGTCTCACTTTGTAACATACAATGTATCTTTTGCAAGCATAAGATATGCAAGGAGCGTCACAAAATTCTGATGTATTTGAATACTGCTGATGGGGCTGACAGTGCCAAAGAGTTAGGTTCATCTTAGCCATATCATTGGCAGTTCGAAGGCAGGGATTTTTTTTATAATTCATCCTCTTCATAATTCTTCATTTGAAGTACAGCTAGCAAAATGTTGGTTCTAACTAACATGTTATAGTATGAGAACTACATGTTATAGTTCTAACTAAGCTACGTTTGCTCATTAGTGTTTATGTATCCAGGGTACTGCCAGACAGTTATGTCAGCGTTTGCAAGAGCCAACAAAAGAGCGAAAGAGGATACTCTTAAATCTCATTTTGAAAGGATGATCAAGATTGGGCAGGAAAAAGTCGCTATTGGATATTTATAAGTAGCTTCCGTCTCTATACAATTACAAAGCCTCGCATTTTGAAAGGTTGCAAATTTGTTGTATAAGTGGCTGCCGTCTTGATGTAATTTAGACGACACAGTTCACAACCATAAAATTGCACCAAAGGCTAGCTATCAAATAAACTATGCATCACACAGATCACCTAAACACATCAACAGTTGCTTCCATAATGATCAAGAGATCCAAAAGAACCTGAAATAATTTTGATTACATCCTTGCATAAAAACGTGCAATCTACTTGAGCTAGGTAGAGTGGAAACAAGAGTAGCATAAATGCATACATTCAACAGTTGCTTCCATAATGATCAAGAGATCCAAAAAAGAACCTGAAATAATTTTGATTACATCCTTGCATAAAAACGTGCAATCTACTTGAGCTAGGTAGAGTGGAAACAAGAGTAGCATAATGCATAAAATTCAACATGTTCAAAAGCAGTTCTTAAGGGCTGCTATACTCATGCCCGATACTCGTTCAGCTCGAACTGTATCACAAAGGGATAACAGTCGCTACCAAAAAATAGCACTTAGATGACAACAATAATTTGTTAGCTAAGGCCATATTTTCGTCGTCTAAAGCCTTAAGATGACGAAAACATCGTCGTCTAACTTCCATCAACTAGTTGTTGTCACTCGAGTACTTAAATGACGAAATGAAAGGAATGTAAGTCTACAACTACTAAGTTGAAGTGGCTAAAGTACTCGCGTTGTTGATTTGTAAACCGTGTTCGAGTCTCAACGACTCCCCACCTTTTTCTTTTTTTTTCCCAAGTTTGATAATTATGTCAGCTTGATAATCTAAAAAAAGAAGAAGAGAGAAATAAAAATGAAGGGTTTCTTTTCAAACATAAAACTTCCCCAAACAATATATTTATAGCTGGTAGTGCTTTATTTTTAACAAATATTCAGTCAATAGTAATTAATTAAATTTATTTTCTAATTTCATAAAAATTGTGGATTCTTTATTTTAATAATATAAAAATTAAACAACAAATAATTTTGATAAAAATTATAGAACAATAAGTAACTAATTTGAACAAATTGACAGGATCTAACTTGTGCAGTCATCACCAAGATTCTATTTGGTTTATAATGTGACACCTTAGTATAAAACATTACATAAATGTTATGATATATTAGTGGACGATTTGTTGATGAACAATCTAAGTTCGTTGTATTATCAATCAAACCGTTATATGTAATCGCTACATATATTTAGGCACCCTATAAAAATTTGGTCACATTTGAACAATGTAAGTCTCATCATTTAACCCGCAGAGGCCCGCAATTTCGACGGGCTTTTACCCAGCCCGGCTCGCGAGAAAGCCCGTTAAAGCCCGCTTCTGTGGGTAGAGGGTCGGGCTTAAATTAGAGCTGTGAAACCCGACCCGACCCGACCCGTGGGCCTGGCCCGCCAAAAGCCCGTAAGACCTAGCCCGTAAAATCCCGCCAAATAATAAAATGTTATACATACATATTTTATTAGGTTTAAAATAAAACTATCGCATTATGAAGCAACTATATTAAGGAAACTTATCGGGATCTATCGATACCAGTCGATATGATTGGTATATATATTTAGTGACGCTGTAAAAAATTTCTCGCAAATCTTATTTTGAAACAACCAAATTATATAAGATAAATTATAACAGCAAAAGGATTTAAAAAAAAAAAAGATCGAAGGGCCTGGATTAAAATGTTTGCGCCTTACTTGAAAATGAAGGAATTATAGATATATTGACATGCAAGGGCAATGGAGCTAGGGGCGCAATACATTAGAGACTAATTGAGTTGTGAAGAGGAGCCCCACCTAAATCATAAATTGAAATAGGAATAACATCACATTTGACTTCCTTCATATAAGTAACACCTAACAAAGCATGGTTGAGATTGGTTTGTTTAAATTTTCTCCCCATAAAAACTTATATGAAGAAAACTTATCAGGATCGATCGAAACCGGCAGATGTGATCGGTATATATTTTTAGTTACCCTATAAAAATTTCATCAAATTCGGATCTCGTTTGACCGTCGGAATACCCGTTAAACCGAAAACACCACTAATATGTTCTAAGGGAGGACCCATTACAAATATGCGAATGCCGAAAGCCGTTTGCATATATGAAATCAGCTAATTTTGGTTACCTATTATGCGCGGTCGCACTGAATAAATCTATTTGGGAAAGCTCCGGTCAATGGGGTTTCAATATGTCAAAACGCCTCTTTTTTAGTTGAGCGTTGGTACTAACGGTCAAATCATGTCCAAAACGGATGAAATTTTTACGGGGTCCCTAAATATATATACCGATCACATATGCCGGTGTCGATCGACTATATTTCGAACTAGAGTTGGCGATCGCCTAAGTGTCAACTAATGTATCATAACCTTTATATTAGGTTTATAATAAAACTATCACATTATGAAGCGACTATATGTAGGAAACTTCTTGGGATTGATCGACACCGGCAGATCTGATCGGTATATATATTTAGTGACCCTATAAAAATTTCATCCAATTCGGCCCTCGTTTGACCGTCGGAATTTCCGTTAAACCGAAAACACCACTAATATGTTCTAAGGGAGGACCCATTACAAAGATGCGAATGCCGAAAGCCGTTTGCATATATGAAATCAGCTAATTTTGGTTACCTATTATGCGCGGTCGCACTGGATAAATCTATTTGGCAAAGCCCCGGTTAATGGGGTTTCAACCTCTTTTTTAGTTGAGCGTTGGTACTAACGGTCAAACCATGTCCAAAACGGATGAAATTTTTACGGGGTCCCTAAATATATATACCGATCACATCTGCCAATGTCTATCGACCATATTTCGAACTAGAGTTGCGATCGTCTAAGTGTCAACTAGTGTATCATAACCTTTATATTAGGTTTATAATAAAACTATCACATTATGAAGCGACTATATGTAGAAAACTTCTCGGGATCGATTGACACTGGCAGATGTGATTGGTATATATATTTAGTGACCCTGTAAAAATTTCATCCAATTCGGACCTCGTTTGACCGTCAGAATTTCCATTAAACAGAAAACACCACTAATATGTTCTAAGGGAGGACCCATTACAAAGATGCGAATGCCGAAAGCCGTTTGCATATATGAAATCAGCTAATTTTGGTTACCTATTATGCGCGGTCGCACTGAATAAATCTATTTGGGAAAGCCCCGGTTAATGGGGTTTCAATATGTCAAAACGCCTCTTTTTTAGTTGACCGTTGATACTAACGGTCAAACCATGTCCAAAACGGACGAAATTTTTACGGGGTCCCTAAATATATATACCGATCACATCTGCCGGTGTCGATCGACCATATTTCGAAACTATAATTTATTTGTAACTTTTTTTATAATGTTTTTTAACAATTCTTTTATTATTCTAAACCCTTAAATAAAAGCATTATGTTTTTTTTCTAATACAAGCCCTCAAGGCCCGGCCCGGCCCGCAAAACACGCTTTAGGTGGGCGGGCTTAGATTTTCATATTTGTGAAAATACACTGCTCCGCCCAGCTTGTTACTTATTTAACTGTACTAAGGCCCGACCCGTTGATGAGCCTTACATGATGAGCCGATAATAGTTAAATTTGAGATGGATAATGAAGACAATGTCTCAATATGAGAGTAGAGAGGAAGATAATACGTATTTTAAATATAAGTTGTATTTCATTAGTTTTGAGAGCCTTGTACATTGATACGTACTGTTGAGTTGAACAATGTATGGGCGCTTTCATCTTCTATGGTTCATTTACAATCTAGACTTGTTGTTTTACTTTTCTTCTAGTTTTTATCTCAAATATGAAATGATATATCCATTTTAAAACAAATCATGCAGAGTAATTGAATTGAACATATCAAACGAAAGTTGTAGCAATTTTGAATTGAGTTCACGACAATACGCATACACTGAGCAATAGTATCTCAGTATGGTACATATAAAAGTCCTCGTGCTGGTAGTTTTTTATTTTTTACTGTTACCATATTACAAAATGGTTATATTCCAAATTCATCCGACAAATTGATGGTTACGAACGACGTGGGATGCGAGGTTTGAACTTAATACAACATGGTATAAAACTGATGTCGGCATCATCGTCACGGGCTGTATTTCCCCTTGAAGGTCGACCGACTTGCGTGGAACCTACCACATTCTTCCAGTAGTTTACACCATCCATCACATCGGCGAGACACTCATTGTAGGGGTTGTTCACAATTTCAAGTGCAAGTTTGATCCTCTGATCACCAGAATTGAACTGCAAAATTAATGGCACAAACTCTGTAATAAATGAAAAGGGGACATAACAAACATATGTGGATAGGAAAACAAATTATCAACAGTTATCTGACACTTACCCCATCATGCCAGTAGTCTCCATAATGTTGCATATTCCTAACTGTGAAAATCCCTGAGTCAAATTCGTTAGATTGAGTGGGGTTTATTTCAGGATATATGATACGGTACGACTCTAGTTTAGACAAAAGCAATGGATAACACTTCAGTTCACTTGCAAAAACCCTTTGGAGGAGACCCATCTGTGCAATAAACAAGGTCACGATAAGTATAACCACCATACATGCCTTAGTTTTCAATATTAAAAAAAAACAATATAGAGAAGCAATTTTTATAAATTCACCAAGTGTATAATACACTGTAAACTACCACGGACGCGACGCATTCCTCCTGGCGCAGCTTGGCTGAGGTGTCTGGAATGCTGTCCCATATCTCACATTCACCCTCTACAATATTGGCAACAACAAGAAACCAGTGCTGGACTGCAACATCATTTATGGGAATAAATATCTGCAGATTAAACAAATGGTTGGACTTCAATATTAACAAACTACACGATTGCACAAGATTTTAGTCAAAAAATTTATAGCGTGGTAACCTTATTGCATGTACGTAGCCGGTTATGGTATTTACGCAGTTTGCATAAGCTGATGGTCGAAGATAGGTGTGCTTCCACACAATTGTCCGGTACGACTTGATGTGCCCGCTCCTGCATCAAATATTCCATCACGCTAAATATTCACATGCTGGAGAACATTAACAAATATTGAAAACAACAGTTGGTAAGGACAAAGAAAAGGATACAAAGTTCCCTCAGTATCAATGTAAGCAACCTTTCCATTCCCTCCATGCATGTGAGTAGGAAGTTGAAAAGTATAGAACATGATATTTGAATAAAACTGCAGATTTCAGTAAGGAAATCTTAGGCTTGCTGCTAGATTATTATGTTAAAAAGACCAGATATATATGGGATGCAAATTTTGAAAAATCAATAATGTCATTCCACTTCACTTGGCAAGGTATTGCAGCAGTCCAAAACCCACAATTACCACTTTCGGTTACCATGCTTCATATTGGAGTCTATAATTTCTCTTTAAACCAAACTGAGTATTTGTAAGATGACAGAAATTCACAGTCAACATAAACTTAACATTTCAATACTCAAACGCCAGACTTCTAAGGAAACACCACAACGAAACTTTACAGAATGATGGCATGATTTCCAGAATGTTAAGACAATCCTTACTTGAGGCAAAGACAAACCTGTGTAGTTACGCAGAGTGTGAGCAAGCTGTGTCTGGACTTGTATGCATTTTCACAAGAATCATTGATCAATCTTCACAAATTACTGCAGCAAGATTAATAAGTTACTACTTTAAATACCAGACCAAGGTGGACAAAGAACTCACCCATGTAGGTTCAAGACCCACCAGGCCGCACGCACGGTGCAACCGTGAGAAATAGCAACGATTCCAATGGAATCCGAGGACCAGGCTGTTTCAGATCAAAATCAATAATATATGGAATTTGGGATCACAACCAACTTTTAATTACTTAATATTTTTGCAAACATTCATCAATTTTAATTAAAAGAAATAAACTTTTTATTAACCAAGAGTTCCCACTTAGCAGAGCACTTTTAAAGCCTGCACCTTTCTTTCCACATAACCAATATTCTCCTTCCACCATTGAAGAAAAATATTAGAATGATGGGGGAGCAAAAGGAAAAGGCAAAGATTGGTATGACTAAAAATTAAGATGGTGAGGTTTGCATGTTGCTTACAAGATTAGCAAACTCTTCTTGAATGTCACAAGAGATCGAAAATGAAATAACCAAAGGCAAAAGGAAGAAGAGGAAGGACAAGTTACCTTCATACCAGGCAATTTTGAATCTGTTGGCGGAAGTAACTGTTTTCATAGACCAAGTGCGACACCTGTTTCTGCAACCTATCGGTTTCCTCTATCAAAAGCTTGTTCATTGCCGTCAGCTTTCTGTTCACCGTTTGCAAACTTGAAGCCTCTTTCCTCTGCTTCTCTCTACACCAGTAAATGAACCAAACAAAAACATATAAACAACAAAGATCGATCACGAAGTTCTTCACGTTTTCAGATAGCAATTTCGAGCACTAACCACTATCTTCTCGGCAGCCTCACATATCTTATCAACTTTGGCCCCAGATAAACCTTTGATTCCTGTCAAGTTCTGCCAAACAACAACCACAATCAAAAAATTCAACTCGAAACTTATACCGTGTTGAAAAATTAGAGGCGAATTCGCTATATACCTTCTTGGTGTGCATCATCAGGCCATTGCAGGTATAGATCCCTGCGTCCTGAAGCTTCTTAACATCTCTGGCATTGATTCAACAAAACTAGAGAAACTAGCAAAATCGGCCGGAAATCTGAAGATCTGCTGAGACGGCGGCTCCTCAAATAGAGAGAGAGGACCTGGGCAGTGGAGCAGATGATAGAGGCGGTGGAGAGACGGCGATGGGGGCAGATAAGACTTGGTTTTGGGTACTGAATTCGATGGTGTGGTGGTTTGCAGAGATAGTGGCCGGAGACGAAATTCTCGACATTGGCATGCAGAAGGAAGAAGAAAGACGAAGTCGAGGAGGAAGGAGGTGCGCGCAGAGGATGAACAAAATGGAGAGGGAGAGAGAGAGAGAGAGAGAGGAGGAGGAAAGAGAAGAAGAAATGAAATTAGGGTTGTCCGAAATGAGAGTAAAGGCTCCAAATCTTCTCCCCCACACCTCGCCCCTCATCTTACTGTCCTCGATCCCAGTTATTAACCCGCTCCAGTCGGCTCGCACAAGCCGCGCCGACAGAAAAAACCATTCAAGTTTTGAGGACGAGGCACCCCGCGTGGGGGCGAAATTTTTTGGTCCAAACCAATCACAGAGTGCCACGTAATACGACAAAAGAAGGTGGTAACGGTGCATTCGAGAACTCGCCATTCTTTATACCCAAAAGAGTTGTTTGCTGGGTACGTTTTGTAAACAATCGTCTGAGTGTAAATTAATATTTAAATTGTTTATTTCGACAAATATATAAATATATGCATGGCAGCAAGGACGTACTATAATGCTGAGATGTCTAGATTAAGAAGACGATTGAGATTGAGGTAAGCCTGTGAAACAAATCAATGATGTATAAGCTTTGTTCAATAAATATATCGATTGAATCATATCATTCATATGATATGGATTATTTTATCTCATCATTAACACAAACGTAACCATATATAGCACAAATCTTTCCTGAAGCCACATGATATTCAATGTTCATAATGTACAATCGATTTTTTTTATCAATAAAAAAGGAGGCTACGTGTTAAATTACCTTCGTTCCAATAAACTAGGTTTGTAGTTTATCACTTTATCAACTACGTACAATAAGTTGTGCAGTTTGTGAGGACCGTGTCAAAGTTGGACTAGGGCTCCTTTCCTTTTGAAACCCGGAAACTTAGTTCGATTTGGAATATGATCGAATGCATAAATTATAAGAGCTAGGGTATCCTGGCCGTCATGCATCTATGACGGTTGCTGGTGTACGTTTCCTTTCTTACGGCGGCCTCGCTACGTACTCAAGTAGTTTGCTAAGGCGATGGACGACATGTATGCGAGCGATGATGGTTATGGAACCACAGAGTGGGACGATGAAGAAGCAATTAACTTTGATGAAGATCTTCTGGTAGATGATAAAGTCGATGACTTTGGTGAGAGTAAGTCTCGGCAGGAAAATTATCTTGTTTTGAATGAAGAAGAAATTGCAAAACTTCAAGATACTTATATTACAGAAGTCTCTACTGTTCTCTCCATATCGAAATCCGATGCATGCTTACTGCTTCCTTACTTTCATTGGAGGGTTGAAGATATTAAGGATGAATGGTTTGCCGATGAAGATAAAGTTAGAGAAAAGGCAGGTTTGTTGGCAGAACCTGTAGTTGAACATGATGCTTGGGCAAATTTAAGAATTCCTTGCGGAATTTGTTTTGAAGAGTACAACGATCATAGTTTTATATTGTCTGCCTCTTGTGGTCATCCTTTTTGTCGAGATTGCTGGGCAGGTTATATTAGCACAACAATTAGTGACGGTGGTCCGGCGTGTTTGAGGCTAAGGTGTCCTGAACCATCATGTAGTGCAGCAGTTGGTCCTGATTTGATCCAAAAGGTGTTGTTGAACTCAAATCGAGGAGCTGAGCATGGCAAATACAAGACCTATCTGTTAAGATCTTACGTTGAAGATCATAGGAAGATCAAGTGGTGTCCCGCCCCAGAATGTAACTGCGCAATTCAGTTTGATGCTCTGGGCGGAACGGTGTCGTATGATGTATCATGTCTTTGCTTGCATAGCTATTGCTGGAGTTGCACGGAGGAGAATCACCGTCCGGTGGATTGCGAGACTGTGAGGAAGTGGATTTTAAAGAACAAAGAAGATTCTGAAAATGCGCATTGGATGATAAATAATTCCAAGCCTTGCCCCAAGTGTAAAAGACCAATTGAGAAGAACCAAGGCTGTAATCACATGAGGTGCAGACCTCCCTGTGGGTACCAGTTTTGCTGGTTATGCCTCGGGCCAAATTTTAATTACAAAGGTTGCAATTGCAATAGCTTTAAGGGGGGCTCAGTTGGTAATATTCCCGAGACATCTACTAGTAGGGATGAGAGGGCAAAGAAGAAGGCAAATATGTTTTTAGAGAGATACTTTCATTACCTTGAGCGGTGGGATAACAATGGTAAATCAAAGAAAAAAGCTCAAGAGGATTTCGATAAGGTGAAGACCGATCACATTAAGCAACTTGGAGCGATACATGGAAACACAAAAGAGCATGAATACGATTTTATCATAGAGGCCTGGCAACAGATTATTGAGTGCAGGCAAGTATTGCGATGGACTTATGCATATGGCTACTACATGCCTGAGGATGCTCATTCTATGAGGCACCTATTCGAGTTCTTGCAAGGCCATGCTGAGTTCAGCCTTGAAAGGCTTCACAATTGCGCCGAGAGCGAACTGCAACAGTTCCTAGTCTCAACATCATCATCATCGTCATCATCATCATTTGCAGCTACTGACGAATTCAAAAAATTTAAAACAAAACTCGTGGGACTGACAAAGGTGACCAGAACTTATTTCGAAAAGTTGATTACTGCATTGGAGCAGGGGCTTCCGGAGACGAGCCGTTATGGAACTGGAGCTGCTTATGAGGAGATGGATTGGACGTGTGACCGATGTACCGCCATCAATGTAGGGTCTGCCGTTACCTGTCAAGTATGCTCTGAGGAAAATCAACAAGGATACTGGTCTTGTGACCGATGTACGTTATTGAATCCGGTGACTTTAACGAGGTGTAGTATGTGTAATGAGGCCGATGCTGATGAGGGTGGGGCAGTTTAGCCTATGAGCGAGGTCAGTTGGATTGTTAAAACGAGCAAGTTAGTTTCTGGTTATTTATATTTACAGATCATTAGGTTCACAACTTCCTTTGTGGGAGCATTTGCTCTGGTCCAGTTCAACGTTCAAGCAAAAAAAAAATTAAACAGTGAATAACCATTTAGTCCAAATAAAATGTTGACACGTGTCCTCTGACAGGTTTAGACCACGATGGTCTTGGACCATTCTAGAACACACCTCCTTTGTGGATCTAAAACGATCGGTAAACATGTTGAGTTTGATCAGTTTATGTTATCAATACTAGTCATTACACGATGCATGTGTAGGAGTTTCTTTAATTTTTTTATTTTTTTTTGGTGGAGGAAAAATAAGATGTGAGATTGTGTGTAGTTATGAGAAACAGATTGATAATTTTTCAGTTTTTTTTTTAATTATAGTTATTTTTTTATTTACCGTTATAGCTTTTATATATTAAAAGCTGTTTTGAACTATTTTATGGTGCCATATTTGTGGTTCTTAGCAGTGCTACAATGCAATAGATATTATCAAGCAAAGTACTCCTCTTCTTGTGTCTTGAAACCTTAAAATCTCTTTGAGTAACTGTTCGTATATGATTTCTTAGATGATGTGTTATACTTCTCTTATACAGATCAAGGAAGAGAATAGAGTGCTGATGTTATTGACAAAATATGGTGTGTTTGTTATATTTTCAGTACACATTTCTTCTCTTTATTACAAATCATACGAATCTTTTTTTTAATGACTTATAAAGTAGACCCATTAGGCGAGAGATGAACTCCTACCGTAGCTATTAATAATATTTGGACAGTACACCAATGAGCGACATATGGCTTGAACCTTGTTATGTCATACAACCATGCTCAATGAGGACAACTTGAATAATACCAGGATTACCAAGCGCATCAACTATCCAATACTTATCAAAGAAAGATTTACTAGCTAGCCAGGGTAGCTAATATATAGCTACGCCATTAACTTCTCCATAAACATATCTAAGAGCGATAAACTCTAAACTCTATGATACCAATAGTCTGCAAGAATAACTCGTCTGAGATCGAAGTCCTCATCATTACAATCTTCTCTTTTATATTTTTGTATTTTCAGTGGATTATTCTCATATTCTTGAATCCTTTCTTTCTTAGAAAAAATGTGTGTGTATATATATATATATATATCATCTATGTATCATTTTCTGAAAATAAAACTCATGGACTCTAAACAACAGTCTGTTTAAAAACCATGATAACTCTATCAGAGTTTTGAGGCAATTTTGTGACGAAATGTTAGATGCAACTCCAAATACTCAAAAGGAAAAATGGCCTAATAAAGCATGGATCTCTTTGTATGTGTTTGGTTTGAGTCTAGTAGATGTCTCGATCACACACATCACATTCAGGATTTTGATGGCCTGAAAATTGTCACCATAAGTAAAAAAGTAAAATGAGAAACTTACCCCAAGGTCTGTATAAACTTTTACTATTTTACCCTGACAAAAATAGGATTAAGGCGGGCTCAGACCACTTCCTCATCCTCACTCTCTCTCTCTCACTCACTCTATCCTTTTCCAACACACAAAACGACATGGCGTTGTCCACCGGCCTCATCTCCTCCACCGCCACCTTCCTCTCCGGCGACTCCTCCTCATCGCCGCTGCCGCTGTCCAAGCCTTCTCTCACCGCCGCTCTTAGGTTCTCCCACCCCAACTTCCCTGCCAGCCTCCGCATGGCCCGCACCCCAACCCTCGTCGCCGCCGTGTCGAAGCAGGCCGCCACCACCCCAAGGGAGCCACGTGGCATCATGAAGCCGCGCAAGGTGTCGCCGGAGATGCAGGCCCTTGTCGGCGTCCCTGAGATTTCTCGCACCCAGGCTCTCAAGGTCATCTGGGCCCACATTAAGGGCAACAATCTTCAGGTCTAACCCTGGTTTTTCCTTCCTAAAGTTTCAGTCTTTGTCAGATTTTTGAGTACCCTTTTGGTTTTTTTAGGGGTTTTGTGTGCAATTGTGTGGATAAGGTTGTGTCAGAGTGTATGAAGTGTGAGACTTTGTTGTTTTTTTATTGATGAAATTGGTTGTTGTGTTTGTATTATAACTATTGTTGTAGTTTTTGATTGGATAAGGTGGTGGTGACATAGATGAAATGTGGTTCTTTTAGTTTAGGTTGTGTGATGAGGTTTTTGGAGGGTTTAGTATTTGAATGTGGCGCCTTTATGTATGGATAAGGTTGTGTAGGCATAGATGAAATGAGAGTATGTGTGTTTACTTATGGCAAGTATTTATTGGTTTTACATGGATCTGTATGTGTGGGATGTGCTACCTTAATGTGTGACCGTTGGGTTTAGTTGTTTATAGTTTTGGAAAGTTCAATTCTGATGTGTGTTTAGATGGAGGAATATGCTGATGTCAGATGGATGACATTATGGTTTAGTGAAAAGCGTTATATTTTATTAGTACCTGGATTGGTTTTTTGGTGGTTTGGTTTGCTTGTTAGTTGCTGTTCTCATGTGATTGGGCTGGAATAAGGCTGTCTGTATGCGAGTGTAATATGTTTCCTCTAACTTGGTTTCAGAATGTTTTTGTTTTGGCTTTTGGGTACGTCTCTAATGTTGAATTTGTATGTTTCTCGATCTATGAAGAATTACACTGTACTATGAAGAAGATGTCCTTTTGCTGAATCATTTTAAACTTTTTCAAAGCACGGTGTTATAAAAGTGATCAAAATGCATTCTTTATTTTCAAAGAAAAATCTTCTCATAGGTTCATTAGTAGAGTTTCAAAAGTAACTTCTGATTATAACTGCATAGTTTTGAAAAGTGATTTATCCAACTTGTACTGATATTTATGTTTAAGTTACACTTAGTGTGCTGATTATGCAGTTATGTCTGTTTGTAGGCTGGTTGTTGCATAGTTGGACTTTGCCAAAGTCCTGCATGCTGTATTACATAAAATAATTTGCAGCACAAGGGTCATGAACAGTAATCAGTATCGAAATAGACTAGAATCTTTTGAAGTTCTCTTGTATCTGGGTTACTACATGGACTCCTAAAAAGGACACCAGAGATTAATAAGAGAGTTTCTTCACTAATATTTGTGCAAGTTATAATTTACACTAGCATGTTGGTCATTTGATCATCTAAGTTCAAAGCTTCAAAAGGAAACAATGACTAGAAAAAGAGATCTAAAACTTTCTTAGGTTTCGACTTTCTGATGTGATTCTCTGCAAGTCTTTCTCATAAACTCATGTTTGGTTATTTGTGGAATGGAATTTGCTAATTAATATTGTCTGTAGCGTTATCCCTAGCTTGTAGTTTCTATCTTTGTGACATAGCATCCCAATGGATGACATTTTGAAGATAGCATAGGAAGCTTGATGAACATATTGCATTTACTGTAAGACTCTCATCTGCAAATTTGCGTGTTGCTAGTGTTCAGTTAGTGCTTATAGCTCTTGCTAACTCATCTTTCACCTGTGAGGACCTGTTCTTTGCTTATGCATTCAACAAACTCCCTGTGCGTGATAAATTACTTCCGTTCCTGCTTTTTCACTTTTAATTTTGCTCTGTTGGCCTGCTTGCATCTCCTTCTCTACCAAGCTTGCTAATTCTTAAGTCCTTTTTTTAAAGATCATTTAGTGGTTTTCATGAAACTAAATGCATCTTATAGTTGGGATTCTAATTATGTGTCATCCTACTTGTCTATGAACATCTCTGTAGTTTAAATCACTTAGTTGCGGCTTAGTTTCCTATGGTGATTTTTGCATTTTAATAAATGTAGCTACTTTTGCCCCGTTCCTCGTGATTATTTCTCTATTTCTGTGCTAACTAAGTTAATTTTTATCTCACTGACTTGGTTTTGCGCATCATTCTTTCTAGGACCCTGAAAACAAGAGGATCATCATTTGTGATGACAAGCTGAAGAAGATATTTGCAGGCAAGGACCGTGTTGGCTTTCTTGAGGTTGCTGGACTCATCACCCCACATTTCCTCTGATCCAGACTGGGAGAGCAAACTTGAGCCGTGGGCTGTTTATGCAGCAAACATTTTGAATCTGGGGTTTTGTTTTGGTTGATGGTAGTAACAATGCTGCAACAGTAGGCGTTTAAGTGCATGTTTTGTATCTAAGGAACTAGCTTTAGTTAGAGGTCTTAATTACTTTTGGATTCCTTATCGGTCGCATTTATTCTAGCTAAATGCAATTACGAGGTACTGTCGGTTGCATTGAATTAAGTTTCAAGTTTAATGGAATCATTATCTAAGAATTTTAGATCTTGTCATCTGCATGAGATTCGATTTGAACATTATCAAGAGTTTTCATTATGGTCCGTAGCTTGTATTTCGATGCTGATTGAGCATGTCCTAAAGCTTTCAGCTAAACCGGCCAACAAGGTATTATCACTTCAAATCCAAAATATGTCAAATTAAGCCGCTGTTCAACTTCGCCATATCTAGATTTTTATTCAAAATACTACTTAAGTATTAAAATCTGTAGTTCTGAAATTAAAAAAACAAAAATCATTTGCTTGAACACAACCTTCTG
The DNA here is from genome assembly GCF_933775445.1 of Argentina anserina. Lineage (NCBI taxonomy): Eukaryota > Viridiplantae > Streptophyta > Magnoliopsida > Rosales > Rosaceae > Argentina > Argentina anserina. The sequence goes on along the minus strand of NC_065873.1, from coordinate 2,561,574 downwards.
TACTGTCCCAACTTCATGTTCTCTATAAGTTCCTCCTCTGACTATCATTTTGATTTTGTGGAGTCCATAGCACTTCTGCTACCCAGATCAGTACAATGCAACATAGTCTCTAATAGCCAGATAAATCTCTGACTACAAACAACATTAATCTCTCATGTAAAAGAATCCATAATCTCAATACCTCTGTTTTGGTTTCGGATAACACCCCAATACAAAACAACAAACCCAAATCTAAAACAAAATGAGGTATCTATACCTAGTGCTGGTTGAAACTTAGCCCAAACAAAACCAAAAGTGAGGTATTTATCTATGCCCCCAGCCACTAATAACTAAACCCAAAACCTTGAATGGCTGACAAAATGGCTCTCCCTCTCCTCCTCCCTAACGCACCTCCCTCCTCCTCCTCCAAACCCTTCTTCCCCAACCACCACCAAACCCACAACCCATCTCTCCCTCCCCCTCCTCCTCCACCCATCACCCCTATTCTCCAAGAACTCCTCTCCACCCCACAACATCCCCACCGCCCCTCCCTCCCCAGAACCCGCACGCGCATCGGCCGCTCGCGTGACTCCAATCGCGGCAAGCCCTGGTCCCACCACCGCCTCTCTTCCCAAGGTCAGCGCATCCTTGACTCCTTTATCAACTCCCCCACTTTTGACTCCTCCAAACTAGAGGAACAGCTTGATAGTTTAGTCGAGTTGCATAGAGATGAGTTCGGTTCCAGCTTGGAGTCTCTGTCTCTGGATGTGTTGGGTATTGTTAAAGGCTTGTCCTTTCACAAGAAGTTCGAGCTGGCTGTGAGTGTGTTTGAGTGGTTTAGGAAACGTGAGGACTGTAACTCCATTTTGAGTGGCTCTGTTGTGTCTGTGATTATTAGCATTCTTGGGAAAATGGGCAGGGTTTCTAAGGCCGCTTCGTTGTTTAGGAGTTTACATCAGGATGGATTTGATCTTGATGTTTATGCATTTACTTCTTTGATTACTGCTTGTGCTAGTAATGGGAGGTATAGGGAGGCTGTTTCTGTTTTTAAGAAAATGGAGGAGGAGGGCTGCAAGCCCACTTTGATTACTTACAATGTGGTTTTGAATGTGTATGGGAAAATGGGTACTTCTTGGCATAGGATAAAGGCTATTGTTGAGGGTATGAAGAGTGCCGGGATTGCCCCGGATTCGTATACTTATAATACGCTGATAACTTGTTGTCGGCGGGGGTCTTTGTATGTAGAGGCTGCTGAGGTTTTCGAGGAGATGAAAGCAGCAGGGTTTGCACCTGATAAGGTTACGTATAACGCGTTGTTGGATGTTTATGGAAAGTCTAGGAGGACTAAGGAAGCGATGGAGGTGCTGAAGGATATGGAGCTTAATGGGTTTTCTCCGAGCATTGTGTCTTACAATTCGTTGATATCAGCATATGCAAGAGATGGATTGTTGGTGGAAGCAATGGCCCTGAAAAGCCAGATGGTGGAGAGGGGGATTAAACCGGATGTGTTTACCTACACCACCCTTTTCTCGGGATATGAGAAGGCTGGAAAGGATGAGGCTGCAATGAGGGTTTTTGAGGAGATGAAAGGTTCCGGTTGCAAGCCAAACATTTGTACCTTCAATGCCCTTATTAAGATGCACGGTAACAGGGGGAAGTTCACAGAAATGATGAATGTTCTTGAAGAGATCAACACATGCAAGTGCATGCCGGATATTGTTACTTGGAATACACTTTTGGCAGTGTTTGGCCAAAATGGGATGGACTCAGAAGTGTCGGGGGTGTTCAGAGAGATGAAGAGGGCAGGATTTGTACCTGAGCGGGATACTTTTAACACCCTAATCAGTGCATATAGCCGTTGTGGTTCTTTTGACCAAGCCGTGGAGGTGTATAAGAGTATGCAAGAAGCTGGAATTACTCCAGACCTTTCCTCGTATAATGCTGTTTTGGCAGCGTTAGCGCGAGGTGGGCTTTGGGAACAGTCTGAGAAAATTCTTGCTGAAATGAAAAATGGTCGCTGCAAACCCAATGAACTTACATATAGTTCTCTTCTCCATGCTTATGCCAATGGCAAAGAAATGGATCGCATGCATATCTTGGCTGAAGAAATATACTCTGCTGTAATTGAGCCCCATGCTGTGGTCTTAAAGACACTTGTTCTAGTTTTTAGTAAAAGCGACCTCTTGTTGGAAACAGAACATGCCTTCTTAGAACTGAGAAAGAAAGGGTTTTCACCTGACATAACTACGCTGAATGCCATGTTATCAATATATGGTCGGAGGCAGATGGTTTCAAAAGCAAGTGAGATCTTGAGATTTATGAATGAAATGGGCTACACTCCTAGCTTGACAACTTACAACAGTGTGATGTATATGTACAGTCGCTCAGAAGATTTTGAGAAGTCAGAAACTTTTCTAAAGGAGATCATGGAGAAGGGAATAAAGCCGGATATAATTTCCTACAATACTGTTATCTATGCGTATTGTAGAAATGGTCGTATGAGAGATGCTTCACGGATATTTTCAGAGATGAGTGCTTCCGGGATTTCTCCAGATGTAATCAGTTACAATACCTTTGTTGCAAGTTATGCTGCAGATTCATTGTTTGTTGAAGCCATTGATGTGGTACGGTACATGATCAAGCATGGGTGCAAGCCTAATCAGAACACATATAACTCCATTATAGATTGGTACTGCAAGCACAATCGGCAAGATGAGGGAAAGAAGTTTGTGGACAACCTTCGCAAACTTGATCCGCATATTGCTAAAGGGGAGGAATGCAGATTATTAGACCGTATTAGAAATAAATGGTCATAGTTAAATTCCTCTATGAATGGGTTGCCCAGTGCATTGGCATGCTTTTAGCCACAGACACTTAATACATCAAGTCCTTCCTGACCTCCTTTTAATGCTCATGTTGTATCCTATTTGGGCATGGAGGCGAGAACAGATCATGTAAAAGATGCAGGTGTACACGATTCTGTTCCCAGAAAGGCGGTAGGTGCATAATATTGTGAATATGTTGTTGTATACGATTTTGTTCAATATATACGGGGTCTGCAGCAGGTGTTGTGTAAGTGCATAACTACTTCAAGGTATGTAAAATTTGACTTGTTATCGATCTTAGATTGCCAATATTTGCAGCTACCTCTGTGGTTGCTGCAGAATGTAGCTTGTTTATATTGATATTTCATAGTTATTGAGCTGTATGCCTGTATCTCAACAGTGTAACACATCACACCCTGACCCTTATATAAGAGTACTTTTGCAACATTTCTATATGCTGTTCTGTCTGATGAACAAGAATGAAGTTTGTGACGTGAGGATAACTATGGTGGCTTCCGTAGTTAATCATATGCATTCATTTCTATCATTTACATAACTGCAAGCAATCTGCCACAATGCTATTGGTTAAAGATTCTATATTTACTAATACTAAATATTAAGCGTCCTCCGCTCGATTACTGTTCACGATACCGTTCCTTAAAATTTCAGTAATGCCACTGTGGTTTGCTGTCCTCTGATGACCACCTGTTGCTTCTATGTTTTTCCATCCACCTCTGAAGACTACTAAGAAAGAGTGGTGGATTGCAATAGAAGATGATTTGAGGTAATAAATAAGAGTACCTCTCTTACGATGGCTTGCGACAGAACATGATCTGGGATAAGAAATCGAGGGCGAACTGAGAAACAGCGAGTGGGACGAAATTGATTTTCTTGGCGTCCTTCGTGGAGTGACTGAGTAGATGATTTTTCTCGACTTGATTTTTGCGTCTGGTCTCTATTTATGGGTTTGTTCTTTGTTGGGTTTGTTTTCAATCTGCAATTATTCTGATTTTGTGGTTTTGAATAAATTAGTTTGGGGATTTTTGTGGGTTTGTGTTTTACCTTGGTCAATTTGTAGAGAAGAATCTCCTCCTCTCTTCTCTTTTATGCCTTCCTTTTCAGCTTCGAATTAATGGCAGACCTCAGTTTCTCTTTCCCTTGATCCGGATAACAGGTTGTTTTTTGTGTGTTTTAGTTGGTTTGTTCTTCTGGGTAATTGGCTGTTTTCCTACTTTTCAGGTTTTTTCTTGCTTTCAGGTAGTATTTGGATCATCCTACTGGAACGGTGGGTTTGGTTTGTGATTGGGTTGGTGACGGGGAAGAACATAAAGGTGGGTGTTCATTAGAACTTTTCATACTTTCATTCTAGGTTTATGAATTATGGATTAATGACTAAATAAAATGATGGTTTTCATGGTTATCAACTGTAATGAACAATCACAGAACTATTATTGTTATAGCTTAGTTAGGTGTTTACTGTTAGCTCTATATCGAAATAGCTTAGTTGATATCATACATTTAATATTTACTATTTTGGTATCACATTCCGTTTTCATGTTTGTCAATAGAGATTCTCTTTTGTTAATTCATTGTAATTTTGTTTTGTTGCAACTCCTATCATAGCTAAGGAAAAAAATATTCAGCATGGCTTCCTCTTTATAACAACATACAATCCCAAAGCCATCCATATTTTTTTTAAATAAGCAAAAATACAAAAAGTATCATATGTCTCCTTTGATTTCCAATCATTTTCCCAGTCACCAAGCCAAGCAAGAAAATAAGAAAGTGCAACCCAAGAAAGTTGAACTTTTTTATTTTGGTCTGAAAGAAAGTTGAACTGAAGGAAGAAGAAAACCTTCCCAACTCATCTGAAAAACTTAATATATTACGTAAACATTAAAATTAATGGTAATAGGTAAATCTGATTATAGATTTGCTACAGGTTGGAATTCAAATTTTATTATAACATCAGCGAAATAATTTGGATAGATAGTAGTAATGAACAGTATATCAGAATTAACTATAACATCTTTAAGCCATAGAAGTCCCATATTTTGGGGAAGTCACAACAGTTCTCTTCTATCAGAATGGTCAATCTTTAGCCTGATCTTCTCATTGACTTGGCAATAGCCTTGATAGCTAGCAATTTAGTTCTTGAAAAACAGGAAAATCTTACTTTTGATATCACATGAATAAAACTTAGGCTCCCATTCAGCTCAATGTAAAAAATATATTTTATCTGGCAGTTAGTGCACTGGTGCATTGTTCTTCTAGATCTCGGTCCCCATTTTGCACTTATCGCGTCATCTTACCCCTATCGGTCATGTGTTACAAATCTCTTTGTTTGCAATTTTTGAGCTTGCTGGTTGTAAATTTTGGTGTAATTATTTATGGAGTAGGATTGTCAGTGGTGTTGTATCATGATCAGGGCTCTATGATTTTTATTTGTGTGAATTTTTCAAGTGATTCATGAGTTCTGAATGGATTGTCTATATCTGATCTGTGCTCTTTCATTCCTGAGTTTTTTACCCAGATTAATTACATATATATATATATATATCATTATAAATATTGTAATAGATTACTATAGTTAGTTCACTCAATTGATCAACACATCTTCCAGCCATGTCTTTTTGCATGGCAAAAGACCCTGCCAAACGTCAATTGATAAATTGGATTGGGTTGTTTTACTTTTTGTTAAGATTTCAATATTTAGTTGATCTTGAACTGTTAGTAACCTGTAAATAAAAATGCTGTTTTTAATTGAGCAGGAATTACATTTTCAGTGGTTCTTAAATGGAAAATTTTGTTCCAGTTGCTATGAACAGTGCCAATTACAGGAATTGGAATTTTTATTCAGTAGTAATTATATATTTTATATAATAATTGGTCGGTTACTGATTGATGAATATTTATTCCTTCAACTTTAGGTTCTTGATCATGTGGGTGATCAAGGTTTCAGAGTGATTGACTTGGGAAAATCAGAAGTTATCTGATATTTTGCCAATTTTAGAAAATTATGATACATATACTTATCATCTGTATCATCATTTTATTTACGATTGTAACATCAAACCAATTAGCAGGTTCAACTACATTCTTCTGCTATAATAGAAAAGATTTGCTGGTTTGTTGCCCATTCCTCTGATTGATCACTTCATGACTAGTGAAGGTTGCACTCTGTATTCTGCTGTCATTGTTTCTCCTCCAATTGTCTACGAACAATTGTTTGCTTTCGCCACTTTGCCTCCTCAATTTCGTGCCAAAATCCATGGGTTTGGCTGGATTCCTATTCTCGGTTTGTTTCTTCAAACCAATCTTACTATTGTCCTGAGTTGTCATATGACTCAACCTGCCAAAGCTTTGGGCTTTCTTGTTTGTTCCCTCTTGCATCCTACTTCCCAAACAAGTAAGATCCCTCATCAAGAGACTACTCTTATCCTGTACCTCGATCAAGGTCGTCCTTTCTTTCCGGCATAATTATTTATTTTTGACTCTATTGAGAAAGCTTCTCTGACACAGCGCCATCAAGTTGCTAGTTCAATTGTGTTTCGCAGTTTGATCACCAAACTTTGCTACGACTCTAGTGTTAGCAATTGGAAACATGATGTTTTTGGGGCCTTTGGTGATAAAGGTAGATGCATCTATTGTAACAAGGTCTTCTGCCCAAGTGAAGGAATATGTGGAACCGTAGGAATTTACCTATCTTCGTCCCAATCTTTTCTAGCAGCTTACCTCCTCCATTGCTGCCCTTCAGGCTCATCTCTGAGCTGAAATTATTGACTTGAAGAAAGTTGTCTTAAGCACTATTCATTCTGGTGATCACTCTACTGATGAGGCTGCTTCGTAGGGGGAGTTCCTCAATGTTCTTCATCATCGTCATGTGGATGACTCTGCTCACTGATGTTGTTTCGTTTGTTTATTTGGTGTTGTTAATAAGGATGACAACATGCACAGTGACTTTGGTTCATGATTTGCCTCTATGGATGAACTGTCTGCGGATGTTTCTGAGGGGGAATATCTTGATAAGGTCATACATATCCTTCTATCCACTGGACAAGTGGAGGACATTGCTACAACAAGTTGTTACATGCATCTATTGGGGATCAAGCTCATCTTGGTTGACTCGAGATTTCAATCAGGTACTCTATCACATTTCTAATGACAATACTTTGGTCTAACTGTCTCTAGAATCCTTGTTGCATTATTGGACTAAACTTTTGTGATTAAGTATTATTGCGTCAGATTTTGATTGGTTGTGATGTATGTCTATTGAGAAACAATGTGTATCTTTTCTCAAAATCTTCTTAATAACTTTTGTTTTGTCCTCTTAAAATGGTCATTAGTGTGTGTGGCATGGTTTAGAATCTCCCCTGACATATATATGTTTCTTCTTAGTTTTTGAGCATGTTTAAAGTTCATTTAAACAAATTATATATATATATATATATGTATATATTTGTGTTATGCTCGTAGAGATTCTTTATATGTTACAATCAGGATATAAGGGTAAGTTGTTATCCCTAGGTAGTCATTGAACTTGACTTAAGTAAATATCATTTCATACTTGGTATGAAACATTCTTTAGTCAACTTGTTTGTATGCATCTGTGCTTAATAGCTTGCACAAGACCGTGGTCACTTTCTCACTGCATTTGAAATTGAACTCTTATATGTGTCACTTAAATGTTTTATGAGGAATATCTTTGACCTATAGTTCTTAATGGTGATGAGGTTGAACTAGTTCCTGGCCAAGCTATTCTAAGTATCCATGTCTTGGTCGCACAACGTACTAAGGGTGGGCAGAAATATGAATGGTTTGGTCACCCCGGTGGTATGTTTGCATGTTATAATCTCTTTGGCCAGGGTATTATGAGTAATCATGTCATGGTCGCACAACATACCAGGGGTGAGCAGAAATGTGAATGCCTTGGTCACCCCGGTGGATGTTATTTTTCTGTCATATCACTTAATGAACAAAATTGTTGCTTTTTGATCTTAATGTATGCATGTCTTGTCCTTGCAGCATCTTTGTTATGCTTAATGCCCTAAGGGTCATCTGACTTGGAAGTCATTGATGACATGGCTACATAAACTGATCAGGATTCTTGGACTATATTCTATCATTCGATGGGGTGTGTGAGATCATACTTGATCATTCATGAAAAAAATTATATCAACTCTATGAGGACGAATGACCAGTTTGGCTCAAAACAAAAAGAAGGCCCATGGTGCCTCAAGTTTATTCTTTGTATGGAGCCATAAGGTTGTGACTAGGTTTTGGTGATATAAGGATGGTAGTGGTCTTTGTTATCTTGATACTGGCAATGTCATCTCACTGAAGTGTTTGGTCATATAAATTCGATGATTTATTCTACACACTTTACACTTTCACTCTGTTAATTGTGTTTGTGAGAAAGGAACATGTCTTCGCTTACAATCTGTCACACTCCCCCAGATTCTTGAGATCATGGGAACTCTTATAACTTAAGTATATATAGCCTCCACATGGTTTTCAAATGCGGCCTTCGGTAAATATTTAATAAATAAATCTGCCTCTAAATTTCTCATGTCGAACTTGATTCAATTTAATATTTGAGAAGAGCGTGTTATTGATAAAAAGAATTATGAGTGAAATATGTCTGGTAGACCTTTAAAATATCACAGCGTTTCACATGGTTAAAACATAAATAGTTTGGGAACGACTTTCATGTGGGTCAGAGAAATAGTCTAGCAAAGCCTACCAAAATATTACAAGGAGTTTTGATAAAAATGGACAACACTAGAGGGGTTCGATATCATTACGTTTCAATATATAATTTGTAGAGATCTTTATATTCTTAGGAATATGTTCTTCATATGTGAGGCATCCCCCAATGATAACCATAATCCATAAATATCATAATGAGACGAACTTGAGTATCGATGAACAATATGTGGCGGTACCATGCTGATATTTTATAGTGATACCATATCCTTTTCAGTAAACTACCATTATTGTAGACATGTTGCACTTTATCAATATCAAAAAACCCATAAGATGTCGAAATTTACATTTTGAAGATTGAGTAGTATTCAAAGCACTTCATTATCATATTGTGCGGTTTATGGATCAAGATGTCACAGTTCCGAAATTTCGAATGATAAAAACTCGAAACCAAAGTCATGAAAACTATAAAACAATCTCAAATATATTGAAATCATCTTATAGTAACAGTGTATCGAAACCGAGTTCATAGTACGACTTAGTCGACTTGATTAATACATAAAAAATTTATAACTCAAGTATTATAACAATGGAAATGTAAAATTCTCTCAATCCTCACCACAAATAGAAGAAATAAACTTCGACAATCTTCAGAGTAAGACCTCCAATTCTGCTAATCCACACCTGCAGAACTATCCCCTACACCATCGAATAGGTGCACCGAGATTGTAAATACAAACCCGGTAAATTTTACAGCTCGTATGAGTAAGCCAACAGTATAACACACATCGCATACAAAAGAAAATAACTGATAACATTTAAAAATAAATATACTCATGAGATACTGGACGGCCCATCTGGTTGCCAATAATATTAAAAAATATGTGTACTCATGAGACATTGGGCAACCCATCTATTTACCCAAATAACATTTAAACACAGGTACTCATGAGACCCAGGTACCCATCTGTTACCCATCATGCAGTACGCCGATAGATACTAGGCAACCCATATGTTACCCAATATTACACAAAAACATGGGTACTCATGAGACCCAGACAACCCATCTGTTACCCCTCATGCAGTATACCGACAGACAGACTAGAGCTCTAACTGATCGTAACTGACACCCGACCAAGGCTTAGTTCTGATTACTGCCAACAATGTCCGAAGACCAGAAAAAATGTTTTAACAAGACTCTATGTTAAAACCACGTACAATATAACAATCAACGCATGTTTATTGTACAACAACCAAACGACTCTTGCACAACAATATAAATATAGTTGTCATAAATCATAATATAAACTCATTTGGAAGTAAAAACGTAACATTATATAATATAGCAACCCATATATATGTATTGTATTTACCATCTTTATACACATACACAACCCACTGTATTATATATATGTCATAATCATGAGGTAATGCAACTTCATGCTCATTGTCACTTAATAAAATCCGTTGGCACTTGAAACAAAAGTGTAGAAAATAAATATTTGACACTTTGTCAATAATTTTACCAAGAGTTACATCATTATTTTTTCGAACCAAATAAAGTTTAGTTAAGAAACCTAGGCACAAAAGCCTTCACATAATATCCTTGGGAAAATAAAATGCTCTAATCCAAAGTTGCAATATTTATATGATCTTCATCAAATTTGAAGCCTACATTCTTTATATTAGAGTCATTGCCATATATATTTTTTATCATCTGCGAGATAAAAAAAACATATACAACTGAAAGTGAATGATGGAAAAATCTAAATTTTATTGATAAATATGTACACTTATATAAGGGAGCTTACAGTGGTCATAGAGTCATATATAATTTCAAATTCTATCTAATGTAATCTTTAGACCAAGTCTCATGGTGACTGATTTCAAGTTGTTAAGTGAGTTATGTTTAAATAAGCACATCAAATAATGTTATCCTTAAACAAAAACAACCCTTAATAAGAATAAATATTCAATCACTATTTCAAATTTGACGTCTGAAGGCCATCTAAACTAGTTATGAACTCTTTGATACTATCTCCTGTTGCTCTTTGTATTACTGATACCATTTCATTAACCGCAAGTCATGACTGATCAAGTTCAAACCTCGCGGGAGTAGTAATAGCTGTAATTATTAGAAGCTCAATATTGAAGATGGACTCAAATATGACAATAACTAAGGCAATCAAACAAGTTGGGTATAAATACCGACCAATAATTCACCTAAATTAGTGAAAAATATGTAGATAAACTAATGACTGATCGATAATGATAAAGATAAACGCATCTAGCTTGGTTTTTGATAATCGACTGGCTACAATCATCTCTATTATTATTAGAGATAACATTTCCTGAAGCCACCACGTACTCATAAATCAACCACAAGTCCACAACCAAAACGTGTCATTTAAGAACAGTACACCACATTTAACTCAATCATAAGATTGGTACATTTTCTAAAGTTGAAAATTTGACACGATTTTGGTACACCCCGTAAATAGCTCAGTTACTCAAATATAATTCCAAGGACAAATTTATCTCTTAATCATGAACAATATATCCATGTCATGCATTTTCTTTTGTTAATTTTTTTCTCTAACCCGTCCACTTACTAATTACTTCATACTCACTCAGTCTCTCTCTCTCTCTCTCTCTCTCATAAAACATAAACCCAGTATTCTGCATGCAATTCAATTTTCTCACTGTGGGTTTTGCAATGACGGCTCTGAACTCAATCAAGAATTGAGGATTGTATTCATATCTGATCTTAAAGTTACATCTCTTTAATTAAAGCCCAGAGTGAAAATACACACTTGCATATCAATATTTTGGATCTAATCTAACATGTATGGAGATCTTAGACGTGTTTACCGCAAAGAATCTTATGCGCTTAGGACAACTTGCAATCTCGCCTCTTTTGCCCAATTTAAGTGCTTTGAATTGAGATATTTATCTTTTTTTTTACTTTGTTATCGTTAAATTAGGTATGTCGATATTTTTCTATATACGCATCTGTTTTTATCTTTCATTTTTATAAGAGGAGATGATATATTGCTTGATGTTTATTTATGAAATCTCTCAATCTCACAACTGTAAATTTAATTAAAAAAACAAATTTATCTAATAAATAAGTCATGAATCCAAAAACGTAACTAGAAAACACTAAATAGAAAAGTCCAACATATTAAAAGGGAGAAGAGTAAAAGGTTTTGAACTTTTTTCGTGATCAATCTAATCTAATAATATAAAAAGTTTCTTTTATACTATAAAATAAGTGGAGAAGTTGTATTGGTAAAACTTATTACATCTCATCTTATTCGAAACCAACATCAACAGCTGCATTGGACGTTCCGAAAGGCTGTTTTGCGGTTTATGTCGGAGAGGAAGACGAGGAAAAGAAGCGATTTGTGATTCCGATATCCTACCTAAACAAACGATCGTTCCAAGACTTGTTGAGCGAGGCTGCAGAAGAGTTTTGGTTTTGATCCTCCAACGGATAATGGGGGACTGAGAATACCTTGCAGCGAAAGCCACTTTCTTGATCTCACTTTCTGTTTAGATAGGTAAAATTGCTGACACTAGGGTTAATGTTGTGGTGGTCTAGTTGATATGTATGTATGATTGGAAATTCCTTACTTCCCTTGACACATTTCAGATCAACCCACTTGACCCGATAGTAGTTGAGTTCTTCAGTTCACATACGAAAATAATGTATGGAGTTCAGTTTTGCAGTGCTACGAGTGCTTCGAGTCCATCAGTGCTTTAAGTAAATATGCAAACAGGGTTCCTAAATGTTAAAGATGATCTCCCATATGATTTGTAAGTAGGCTTCACATGGTTTAAATTTAAGGGATGCCCTCAAACAAGCCCTAGTCATAGAAATACATAGACCTAAAACTAGCAATGCCTTCCATCATGAAAAGTACGAACCACAGGGCGCAGCAAGCAATAACAAAGTAAATAGTGAGCGGTGCCAAGATTTGCAACGGATTATCCAGGGAACGAGTTTAAGGATTATGAAAGCAGATATCTTTTAAATCAAATGATGTCAGCAAATGTAAAGTGGGTCTGTGTATTTGAATATTCGATACATGTTCCACAGAAGCACAAAGATGTAAGAAAATCTCATGCAACAATCAGCTGGCAGCAGATAGATTAGTGTTCTGTTAATATTGATAAATCACAATGCGAAGTTGTGTAACAGGAGCACATGTAACATTTGTTATATGTAAAGATTCATATGGTCACTTCTATATATGACAGAGAAACACAACATAAATAATTTCATTTCTTATTTTATTTCTCCAATTCTTTGTTCAAATTTTACATCTGCCTAGCTATAATGGAATAGACCCCGTAAATGACCAGGAATTTAGGTATCAGATTTCGGTACCTGTGACGCATCATCCTTGGTCAAGGTATCTAAGTAATCCAAGTATGCATAATTAACATGATAGATTTAACTGGTAACCTGCTGCAATGGAGGCCAAGCAATTTCATCATCGTCTGTATATCCCTGAATGAAAAAATCTGCACAATTCTTACGGCACCCATGATTATAAGGGTTCCGAAACCGCCCATCTGGACCACGAAGATACCCATAACGAATAGCATTTGCCAGTTCATTGGTTGTGATATTTCGAGCTATCTGCTTAGAAGACATGAAGATTGAATTACATCTAATATACCGCCTTGGAGGAGTTCAAAAATGAAAACAAAAATATATGAAGGCTTATCAAAATTACAATTAAAAGGGGGAGACAAGTCCAGAATATTAATATCTTGACTCTCAGAGAGATAACCCTACACATAATGTAGTCTTTCTTTTAGAATAAGATAATTCTAAGAGTTCAATTGCTTAACGAATTCTATCCATAGGTGACCATAGTTAACTATTCATAGCCTTTATCTTCTTTAATTTCTCACATAAACCCTAACTATAGCTAAGGCTATATTTCACATTATTTACGAAAATGATAAATTTGTATTTTCAAATGTGAATCTAACTCATCAAATCCTGCTCCCCAATTCGTAATAATATAATCGATTGGTATTTGCTCTGGAATACATTGTACATTATTTTGCCACATTCTTTAATCCGGAGTATAATTCTTAGGTTAATTATGCAACAATTTACGTCCTCTGGGCATCTTTTACCTAGGAATCAAATTCTGGGATGTAATTTATCCCCTTTATTGCATCAACATTCCTAGCAATCTCTTGCCTGCCTTCCACATTTTACCCCAGAAGAGAAACAAAAAAAAACCATAGAAGAAAAACGGATGTGCAGAAAATGATAGAGCTGCCAGATTACTGGACGGTTTAAGGTGAGTTACATACTTGAATGCAACGATTATAAAACTAAACGTTTAGACAGACAAATAAGAAGTGTTTATCTAATCATATGTAATTCAGTATTTTATGGCTTTGGCCAAGGAGTAAGTATATTGCAGTAGTGAGCTTAAGCAAAATGCATAAAAGGATTCTGTTTATTACCTGAGATGCTTGTGCTATTGTCAGAGTTGTAGTAGAAATCATAATAATAATGTCAAGACACAGAAACGCAACAAGGGCTGGATATTGAACTATCACATGATGAATCCACGTTTCTTCTGTTTGCCATGCTGGCACTGCTGTGCAAATCCCTGACCATCATGAAAAGGTAACTGTTAGGTCGTTCAATTCAACAAAAATAAAGGTTATCACAGAATTTGTAACAGAATCAACTTGTCTGATGCAACATACTTTGAACTGTAACAGCAGCAGAAATTATTGATGTCGATGTTCCCATGCAGATAAAAATAAAGAAATCTCGCTTGTTTCTCTGCAAGAAGACGATAGTGAGCTACTGTAGCTGGTTGTAAGCAACGGAAAAGATAACATCGAGGGAAAAGACAGATTTTCCAGGGTTTATTTAACTAATGATTTATTTTTGGTGAAAAATATAATTGCATGACAATGACCAAAATTGGCTCTAAACAAAATCCGTTAAATCTGCAGGAATAACAAAAAAATAGAGAAATAAATGTGCCACAATACAAGGTTGAATTTGGGACCCTAAAGCCATATAACTGCCCGTATAATTATAAGATATCATCTGACTGCTCTTATTGCGCCAAAATACAGTCTCCACCCTTCCCTCCAGTAACCTTGAAGTTTCACACAATGTCACAAATAACAGCATACCAGTCCTTAATTATAATCTATGATAGCCGTAAAGAACCTCTCTTCTATGGAAAACTCCACAACCAAGAAGACATGCTTCCTCTATCATTCATAGTAGGCACTACATACAGATTAACGTCCTAGACAGCTTTCAGCATAGACATCCTTAATAATTTCTCAAGCCTTACTAAAGGTGAAAGATAGTAAATAGGCAACATACCCATAACAGGTTGAACTACAGTAAGCCTTACCCTTGATGTAGTGATTTCTTCCAACCTTCTTATCTTTTCTAATCCTTTTACACTAATGGGTCCTAAAAAGTAAAAAGCAATTACCCCTGGATCATCAAAAATTCCTTTGTGGAAAAGCTAATGCCTACAGTGAAACCTCCCGAATCCAGTTAACACAACTGAAGCTATTCTTCTGCTTCCATTTCTTGTTTAGGGAGACGAAACTGTAAGGCTTGTATTAGAGTATAGAGTCAGTGAATGGTAGCTAAAGAATTTGGATTGTCCTGCACAAGTGAACCCAAGAGCTATTGAATTCTAGAATCCAGTCTGACAAGATGGTGAAACTTCAATGTTGGCCGTTCACAAAGTGTAAAGCTACAGTTGTTTGACACCACATTGGGCAGTATCCGAATGACTGAATGACTTCATCACTCTAACTCTCAAAATGCCAGAATTGTTCTCAAGTTATGGTTTTCAAAATGCCCCTACAAACCTTGGGAAAAACCATGTGACTTGACTTCACTACAGAAAAACGTACCTCATCTCACCATCCTATATTCATCCAAACTCACTTAAATTGCTTAACATACCAAATTTAGTCTATTAGGGTCTCAGATGGCAAAAGCTGATTCCCCAGTTCTGGGACTATGAACCAAAAATGAAATTAACAATAATGAACTACTCTCTGCTTTGCTGCTGCAATAATTCAAATATCAATGCTGGGCCCCAGGTTCCATTCCCAGTTTCCCACTTCCACCCTCCATATCCTAAATTGCGAACCTGATATATGATTTTCTCATTGAGGTATTTAACTCATGTTCGGATGCAACATATAGAATTGTGTAAGAGCTCAGAGATCATGAAAGTCTGTAGAGCTCAAAGATTATGAAAGGCCACAGACCTATGTGTTGTTGCCCTTCAACACATAATCAGAAGCAGATAGTTTGGATTCCAAACCAGAACTTCTAAGGGAAACATTACCACTAGATTCAGAATTCCTAAACTTCGAAATTGCCCAGAGTTGATCTCTACATTCCCAACGCACATTCTATGAAACAATGAACACTTCAGCAATCTACAAGCACCATGGTCCCCATTTTTCAGCACTGGAATCATAAAACTAAGAATGGTCTGATGGCCCACTTGCAAGATCACTCCGTCTTGCATTCAAGGCCTTCTTGACATCGACCCATTGACTTGAGATTTGAGAATACAATTGTTCAAACTCCACTCTAAGCTAAGAGAATCAACCCCAAAAATAAACGTACGGGACCTCCGATTATGTTCACCAAAGGTTGGACGAACACAAATAAGTATGATCCCAAGTAATGAACAAGTAAACAGACTATTTACCTTGCCAACACAATTAGATATCCAGGGGCAATGATGGTCAAACTGTTCTACACATCGATTACATGAGGTACAGTGTTTGGAGCGTAAGGGTCTAATTATCTGAAACACAACCATTGAGAGTACAAGAAATTAGCATACCACAACATCACAAAATCATATGCTTTGTGATCAAATAACCAGTAATAATAATCATCTTACAAAGAAATAGGACATTAACTTCACCTTACAAGTAGGGCAAAGTTGAGACCAATTCCCCATCCATACAGATGAATTGTTCAAATCGATATTCAAAAGAGGATCCTGAAATTGTCATGGTTCCCTTAGTGAGCTGGGTTGCATAGGATTTGCAACAGCATTTTAGAACACTGATGTAGCCTATAAGTATAGATCTTTTTAGTTGGTGAATAGATGCACCTCAAATATGAAGTTTTTAAGATCTAAATTAAGAATGATTTCATCATCTATTTTTTTTACTGCACTACTACACAAGGGTTTTTCATTGCCCTACTGCAATTGACTTGTCTTGGACAGTTCCAAATTGTGGTCCTGAGAGCCTTGAGTTTCTGGTAAGGGAAATAAAATTTCTTTTGGCATCTTTGTTTTAGGTAGAAGGGAATAGAAGAATCATTCACATATGCAAAATTCATTTCATAAAATTTGGTTATATAATTGTGCTCAGGCTATTTTTGGTTGAATATGAACAAATATAGAGCATATCATTAGATTATATATGACGAAGTCATCATAACTGTATGGTCCATGGGTGGGGAAACTCCTGTTGTAAAATTTTAACGGTTATAGCACACAATCTTCTAGTTGGCAGTAGAGAACAGAAACATACCTCCGTATCTATATGTTTGCCCAAGTCCGCTGGTCTTCTGATGTAGCCAGGATCTTCACTGCATGTCATCATGGTAGATAATTAAAGTTCAAAAAGATTATAAACAAAAAAAGAAGTCTAGATGATAATACAAAAACCAGAAAAGAGGCATTTTGTAATAAATATAGAAGCACATCCATACTTAGTCCCTAAAGTAAAACTTTGCCAGTGTGAGTTCCAATCTGCGTAGTACAATAGAAATGTGGTATCCCCAAACCTTTGGGATGTGTCATCTATTAATTAGAACCTAGCAAGGTTTCACAGGACAGACCACCCAAAAAAATCAAGCATACAGTATTTAAGTTTACTTCAGATCATAGTGCAACTTGTTAATCAGTTTAAAACTGAAGGTCTTTAATTCTCCAAATCCTTTGTTCATGTATGTGAGTGTGTCAACAGCGTATAAACTTCCAAATTTGGTCCCTTTGTTACCTATATGGATTTTTCATCACTCTGTATCTTGGTTGTTGATGCCAAATTTCATCATATTGTCATTCAGAAACACCTATATATCACACATGTATGAGCTCTTTCATCTTTTCTCTTTACCCAGAGAATAGTTCAACTTTACAAGAACCCTATATGAGCATGTCAAGTGCGACTTTATACGCCAATTTGACACAATTAAGCATTAACGACCATCATAAAAAAAAAGCATATAAATAGAGTACCCACAAAAATCAAACTAATAACAGTGATCATGTTGAGATTCAACCAACCAATGGATAGAAAAGATTTTCATTTGTAGATGTCACAATAATATATGACCATTGCCATTTAATGCACATGGTATTGAATAAAAGGAAAGGTTCATGGAAAATTACCTACTACACCTGTAGAACATAATGAGTGAACCCACTGCAAATGAAATAGCTGCCCATCCCCAGAAACCAATAGCAGCAGTAACCTTTGTCAGATTAGGAGCTAACATGAGTGGTATGAAGTCAGTGACAACCCTAGACTGAACATAATCTATTTGCAAAGAACCTAAAGAAGATCTGGAAAATTTTTGATACCTGCAAGAACTGAGTTCATAAAGAGAACCGTTTGAATGATTATTGTGCACAATAAGAGAGGAGCAAAACCAATATCTGCAATCTTCCCACCACAAATTCTCTTCAACCAGTGGTTTCCTTGAGCCCGTTGCTGGCTAGACTGCAAAAAGTCGTAAGTATTTAGCCAAAGGAGCATAAGTGAAATATAGGAGTTTTTTAACCAACAATAAATAAAAAATATAGGAGAGTATAGATAATGCATTTACTCAGAATATGAGAAAGCAGAGGAACCATAGAGTTAAACACTAAAGATGAGGAAAAAAAACAATTAGTCACTTGTACAAAATAGGTCAACAAATACTTTCACAGGTAAAAATTCAAATAGTCTAGCCACTCAGTACACTCTCATATGAACCACAACAGCAAAAACAACAAGAACAAGAAGTAAAAGAAAAAAAGACCAGGCATACACTTCTATTCAGTTATTTCCAAAATTTCCCAGGTCAACTAGGCGCTGGAAATCCGTCTCAGCAATAGTTTCAAGATATGAACACCAAAGCAACTTAGGTTCTTTAACCTTTGACTTTTTAAATTAATTTTTAATGCTCAGAATCATCAGATGCTGCTATGGTTTAGCTTAACGTTTTCATTTCTTAATTTCGATATCTATTCTATTCTCTTCTAAGATGTATTGGAGATTACAACAGATGCCTTGCCCTTAAATCTTTAAAATTTATATATTGTTTGAACCATCAAAAACATAATAAAATCTCTAATTCAAAAAGTACAGGAGGTCCTTCCTACATAGAAAGTCTACAGCGCTCCAATAACAAGTTGCCATGTGATTTTGCAAAGCTGAGTTTCTTTATCAACAAAATACCCACATCAACTTATATTGTATGTTCATCCAACTACTTCTAATTTCATGGCTAATTACTCAGATGCCATTTTGTACCAAAATAATTCTATCACATACGACAAGTCGGATATTACCAACAATTACAACCACTATCTGCCAGCCATTATCTCAACTTCTAAGTTTCAAGGATATTTGATTGATTTACTCAAAGCTCTTCTATGACTTAAGTACTCTGGAATATTCCTATGTATCAATTGTATAAAATACAACTTTTCCCTTTCAAGGATTTAAGCTGCAAGTAAAATATCTACAAATTTTGTATACTCAGCAGAAAACTACAAATCATAAGAAAATTTTATTTCCAAAGCAGAAAGAGAAAGTGAAATTACAAAATAATCATATTAACAGTTGTACTCTACGTATACATGAATCGTCTTTGGAGATCAACATTTTGGCCGGCCTATGTTATATGTTTGAGAGTAGGTGAAAATTCACACTTCCTTAAGCTTGTGGAAAATACATAAAACTGAACGATCTCAGCAAAGAAAAGAAAATGTAAGCATGTAGCCAAATGGAAAAGTGAACCAATAAGTTTCTACTTTCTAGCCAACCATAGCAAAAACATGATTTGATATATCAAAATCTCTTTTCCCAAAATACAATTACTTACTACATCATATTTTAATATCTCCTTTCCGAATCTTGTTTAGATTTGGTTATGAGCAATCTACTGGGGCAATATCGATACAGAATTACGTACAAGGAAAAGAGCGACACGCTGATGACCTTTATCAGAGGCAATCTGAACAGGAGTGAAACCAGCATTGTCTTTCACCATTAATTCCTTCTTTGTCCCTGCATGAACAAGCACAGTGCAAACCTCCAAATTTCCTTGTAAAGCAGCCCAGTGCAGAGGTGTACATCCTAATAGCATAGGTTACACAGCTCATCAGAAAACAGTGGCTAGAACTAGAAAACAATAACAGAGTAGAGATATGATATAATCTTTTTTTTTTTTGGAATATCAAGGAAACAATTTAAATGATGGATGGTTAAAGGCAATGGTGATCCTCATGTAAAAGCAATGGTCAAGTTAGAATTAAAAGGGATATAATAAATCGGCTTGTGACCAAGAAATTTAAAGTCAACGAACACGACCCCAAAGTAAATTGTATGAATCAAGTGTCTGAGCACAACTCTGTCCTGATTCCGATTACAAAAATTTAATCCCAAAGATGTAGGGACAAAACGTAGGTTAGGCTCTAACTTGATCCAACCGTTCCTAAATCTTAGTTATAGCCACTGGAATCCCCGAGGAAAGGTGGAATATGATTCCAGATGCATTGAAATCTATAATTACATGGGCCAGCCTAGACAATCAACTTAGTAAACTAAGCAATTAAACAACATCAAACTTGAACAATATATAAGCACATAAAGTCAAAATTGAGGCTTATGTTAAAGTACAAAATTCAACCCTCTCTCCCTCAGACTATCAAAGTCACGCCCTCACATCCTGGAAACCTAATCTTACTTTCCAGATAAATAACCAAATGGCAGCCATCATACTCAATCTTAACTACCATACCCTTATTTCTTTTGTGCTTTTCCTTCATAGAGTGCCACAAGCAGCTGCATTGTCCAACTTGGCATAACCATGCTTAACCGCTATCGTTTAGAAGAAATTCAGTTAAAAAACTGTGCATGGGCAAGTCAATGACACTGAAGTGACACAATATCTCATACTCATGAAAACAGAAATGTTCAATTGTTTTATTTTAGTCGACACAACCTGTCCAATTTATGCAACATAACCCCAAAAAGGAACAAAGTGAACTGCAAATTTTATAAACATTGTAACAACATACATGTAGTAGTATTACAACATATTCGCAAAGAACCCATAATGTACATTTGGTATACCTTCTTTATCTTGCCGGCTTTGGCTTGCATCTCTAAACAGAAGCAACCTAACTGTATCCGCAAATCCTTTATATGCAGCCCTGGTATGTCAACACAAATACATCTATTGAGTGAGAGAAAGGGAGAAAAGTTATAATAATAACTAAGTTCCCAGTTACCCGCATATTATAAGATAGAGTAATTTTCTTCATTTTACGTATATAAGTAATCAATCATTTATTATAAGAAAATAACCACAAATATGCAAGTGATTACGTCCATGTACATAAACCTACCAACAAATAAGTTAACTCACTAGCACAGGTACACAATGAGAAATCAAAGATTTAAAAAACGAATATATATCCACAGCATATCTAAATAAATGCAAACTATATCAACATGCCATGCCACCGTTATACATAAACCTACCAACAAATAAGTTAACTCACTAGCACAGGTACACAATGAGAAATCAAAGATTTAAAAAAACCCATATATATCCACAGCATATCTAAATAAATGCAAACTACATCAACATGACATGCCACCGTTAATAGCTTCTTAACATACCAATGAAGAGGACTTCTGCCCTCATTATCAGGTGCATCAAAATCAGCATGATACTTTGAAACGATGTGATTCAAGAAAGATGTTTGTCCATACTGAGCAGCAACATGAACTGCCTGTAGTTAAAAAAAATGTAATGAACTTAAAAAGAAAAGTATGTTGAACTGTTATATGCTTTAATTATTCAACTAATCTAAACATTATGTGATCAGCACTGAGGTAATATTAACTGAACCAAAGGACAAAAATCTATGTTTTTTTTTTTAATTTTAACTGATGTAAACTCATACCCTGTAGCCATTCAGATCAGCAGCCTCAACCCTAGCACCATTCTGCAACAGCACATCAGCCGCCGCAATCGCGCCCTGCACGGCAGCCCAGTGCAATGCAGTCTGCCCTATCTTCTCACTCGCATTGACATCGCCACCGTGCTATCAAACAAACACAAAACATTTATCCCCAATGCATTACTAGTACAGCTAACAACATCAATTTCGAAATGAAATGAAAAAGCAGGAGAGAGGTGAAGGGGAGTACCTGAATGATGTAGTGGGCGAGATCAGGGAAGTTGTTGAGGGCGGCCCAGTGGAGAGCGTGGTAGCCAAGGGCGTCAGGAACGGAGAGAGAAGCGCCGTCTTCCTCGACGAACTTGCGGAGTTTCTGGAAATCGCCGTAGGCAGAAGCGGAGTAGACGTCGGTGATGGGGACCTCGACGGCGACGACAGGAGGGTTTTGGTGAAGGGGTTTTGAGTCTGACGACGACGACGAAGAGGAGACTATTTCTATCTCTGAGGAAACCATTTGTGCACATAAGAGGAAGATCCGGCAGACTATTTCTCTCTCTGTGTGTTCGCTTAAATACGGACAGAAATTTCAAACAAGATCGGTCAATTAGTTTGGCTGACCAAAAAAAAAGGCTCTGTGCTTAGTGGAGTTGGACTGGTCTATCTATTGCTTATTGTCGTTCAAACAGAAAAATACAAATTATGCGTTTCAGAGAAAATCTCCAGAATGAAAGTAGACATCCAAAGCTACAATCTCTCAAAATTTCAAGTCATTTGGAGTTCAAATGAATGACTAAACATAGAACCAAAGTCACTGAAATTGCTGAAACACAGTACAAGATTTGAAATAGCATAAATTTCTCAAATCAACTCCGTTTTGCATAAAACCAAAACAAAAAAAAAACGATCCTTGAGGAGTCCATTTAGAGCTGTTAAAAACTGAGAAAGAAACAAGAAGGCTAGGTTTTTCGTTAAACATGGAATAGCCCACTGGTTCAGTTTAGTTATGTCATTGAGACATTACGTCGAACACTGTATGTGCACTGTGTGAGCCCAACTGAAATCTATCTAACAATCAAAAGTGCATCCCAACAATAACACAGAGAAACAGAAATTGAGCTGAATGGAGAAGTAAATTACCAAAAGAAAGTAAGTCCTGATGAGGATTCCAGTGGCGTTCGAAGGTCCAATGTCCTCCGATGGTTCTGCCATAATAGGATTAGTGAATTAGATGAAGTTGATACGATCATAAATCGACCGCAAAAACACCTTGATTGCATATTCAAATTTCTCTCTTCTTTTTATCTCCAATTTCACATCATAGAGATCATAAATCGACCGCAAAATACCTTGATGGCTGAAACTGTTAAGGCTCTCGCGGGAGGATGTCGAACTTTTGGGTCAAGTCGGATTCGAAAGAAATGAAGGCTGCTCGATGCAGTTCCTCCTGCACTGCACCAACTGTTTTCGTTTTTGTTTGACCTTCTTTGTAAACCACAGCCATAGATGATATCTAACGTCTGAGATGTTGCCACATCAGGGCGACGTCAGCATATTCAAACCCGGTGTGTATGGAGTAACCGAGGAATTGAAGTTCAAGAAATGCCGCTGTCAATTGAAAATACACAAGTGACCAAACCTGAAAGTCCAATTCAGGCAACTCGTAGAGTGCTCCATACCAGACCAATTTTAAATTATTTTTTTTAAATGATTTGGCATATCGGAGTCGTATCCCTTTACAAACCATCCCTTCCGAGTGTTTAACGGCCTCCGTAGAGGGGTTGACTCTCCTAGCGCATGGTGTTGCATCCACAAGGTTTCGAACTCGAGACTTTGCTTAAGCCACAGCAGTCTGTTACCACTATTGCATGCATCCGCTGGTATACCATACTAAATTTAAGATAATGCTCGTGGCATTTTCCAATCGATTGCTCAAAGAATATGTACACTTTATGCAAAGTTATTTCAATAACGTTACAGATTACAGTACAACTGTATTTCCAAGAGTCACTAAATTGTATTTCACATCCTGCTGTTCATGGAGAACAAGCAAGTGAACAAACTCAATGGTGACCTGCTCTTGTAGTACCTCTTTAACTTCTTATTACAAAATTTGGTGCTGTCTGTTTACGTGATAGCTTGGGCAGAAGTAGAGCTAATTGCTTGTCAGATACCTTAACAAACTTCAATGCATGCTCCCTGTGTCTCGCAGCCAACTGATGTTTACACTGGACAAATAAAAAAAAGTTCTTAGTGTAAGAAAAAGGGAACGACACTCGTAACATTCTATATGAATCACTATCATTTACGTAAATGCTAGCGATCTGGCATGCTTGCTAATTGCTATTAGCCTGAGAATGAACAAGATTGCAGGAGCTTGGTCACGTAACCAAAGAGATTACACACACACACAATACAATTATACAAAGCAAAACAGGAACCTATGTAAAAGCTGTAGATATTAGAAACTTATTACTGAAGATGGACTCAAATATGGCAATGAAACAAGTTGGGTATAAATGGGGACCAATCATGCACAACCTCTATAACAATATGTTATAAATACCAGAGAAAATTTCACAAAATGTAGTCCATAAAACTTCAATATAAATTAGACAAGAAACCTAATATTTTTAGAAAGCACACAATGAGCTGGTGGTGGGCAGGAGCCATAGGAGCTGCAAAGGTATGTCATTCTCCATAAACCCTTCTTCTTTTATGTGATTCTCCACAAGACATCATTTGTATCTTCAATTCATTCCTAGTTTTGATAACTGTTTTGAATCCATTATCAGAAAGACCCTTGTTTTTGTTTTCAGGTATAAAATTCCCAACAAGATAAATCCAAATGCAGTTGTATGATGACACAAAATTTTAACAAAACAAATCTTATCTTTTCAGGAGCAATAACAATAAAGTTCAAACCAATTTTCAACTATACATAATGAACAGAGGATGAAACTCAAGAAATGAACTATTACTGTCAGATTGATTTTCAGGCAAAATCATCATAGGCAACTCAGAGTAAGTGGAAAACCAGATATATAATAAGAAGTAAATTCTTCAGTAACATAACTTTCATTAGAACAAAACCATATTTCAGATAATGCTTGACTACTCCCAATAAAATAATATGTACATTTTATGCTAGGCAATTTCTATGAACCATATATACAGGATTAAAATGCATCTGTATTTCCAAGAGACTCGTGAAATTGAAACTACATCATGCTTGCAGTTCACGTATAAGTGTACAACAAGTAGATAAATAAATTCAGCTATGACCTGTTCTTGTGTACCTCTTCAATTCCTTTTACCAGATTTTGGTTCTGTCCACTTATGTCATAGCTTGGATAACAATAGAGCTAACTGCTCATCAGACACCTTGTCATCAATGGATGCTCCCAATGCTGCAGCAAGTCTTGCAGCTAATTGATGCTTACACTGGACAAGAAAAAAAAGTTACAGTAAGAAGAACGTATTTTCAATTTAATTGAAGGAACAACAAAGTAATGACAAGCAAGGGAGGATTCTTACACATAGCTGCTCTCCTCTGTTTACAATGTCATAGAAGAATGAATAACAAGCACAATAGTGTTCAGCAAAACAGAAGTACTCCTCCTTCCTTTGTGATTCTCCAACAACCTAACCAGAAACACGAAATGAGATCTGAGATTCCAGTCCCCTACTTACATAAGAAAGCGAGGGCCAGTATGAAGGTGAGCATTATAACTGAAATGATCTAGCTTTCTGCATTCTGACAAGATTGGTTAAAAAACTACACTACATAGAAAAGCATCACTAGTATGATTAATGAGTCATCTGACATTATGAATTTCTTCTTTTTCTTCTTATACCGATATAGATGTGTACATCTGATACTCCAATCAAGCACTTTCACTAAAGTATTATACCATATCAAATTGCTAATACAATCGAAATCTGCCTATCAAAAAATGGTCGTTATCTGGACCAAATCAACATGCCTCTTTTCTCTGCGTTTGAATGAGTACCCAACTTTTTGCAACCAAACTCCAAATTTTCAAGTTCAATCCATCAAAATATACACTACCAAGGCCATTGCATCCCCAAATGGTTTATTCTCATTTGAATATCACCTCAATTATCATCAAAAGAAGTAATCTTCACCACAGTAACATTGCCCAAACTATTCCAATGCCACATTCCAATATCCAAATGACTAAAATCAGATGAAAATAAGCAAACAAAGTAAAACCCAGAAGCTGATTTGAATAAATGGGACACCTGAAATATAGAACGTCCACTGGGCTCGCCAACAATCCTCTTGACACCTCTTTGATCAACTATCCTAGTTGCTCGCTCCAAATTCTTACCAAACAAGAAATGCAACCTGAATTTACATTAGCAAGCATTCAATTACACTCGTCTGTGAACATATAAAGCTTTCTCAGAACAATAGTAATTCGACAGAGGGACTAACGTGGAAAGATGTTCATCGGTCACTGCTCCATTTTCCACAAAAATCAGTGTTATTGTCTTGCAAGTGGGAAAAGACAACTTAAGAGAAAAAGGGTTTGATAAATAAAAGGGAACCTGAACCAGCTGATTCAATGGCCTTCCAGACTGCCTCTGCGACTAAGCTACTTGCACTCATATTAGTGTTCCGGTGAAACTTGTTTAGCTCTTTGGAAATGTTTTTGTAATTTTAGAATGCTGCTTCACCTCGTCTGGTCTCTCCCACAATATTTGGGGGAGGCTCCTGTAAATTTAGTTTAGTATTTTGGAATGGTGAAATTGAAAAGTAATTTGATGACTCATATTGCCCGTTTTTAGGCCGGTCAACCAACAAATTACGATTTATCAGAAATTCTAGTACGCGTTAAGGCTTGAGCATCATGCATTTCTTATTGACGTTATTGAATTTTATCATTCAAAATGTGTTGTGTATTTACTACAACTACATGATGTAATCTTAGTAATCTATAGAGTTTTTTTCACCAATAGTCTCTCAACTCTGGTGTACTTACCAATGTGATACCTCAACTCTTAATCGTACAAATGTGATACCCAGACTCTAGTATTGCTATCATTGAAGTACTTCCGTTAGTTTTTTTAAACTTTTCCGTTATCTTGGTGACGTGGCAGGTACGTGAGACCACAAAGAGGGTTAAAAGACAAAATTAACCTCATCTGAGAGGAGTAATGTTTTTCCCGCCCTTTACCTTGAGAAAGACACCCAACAATTCCAATTTTGGCGCCAATTTTCCCTCCCTACTCCTTTATTTGTGTCTCTTATCTAAACTAAAGAACTATCGCCAACCAGTCGACCACAATCTGATAAAACCTAGATCAATCTCATTTTCTATTTTTACCCTAGCACTTGTTAAACTAACAGAATAAATATAGAAATTTATATGGAACATCTCATTTCCACAATCTCATAAGAATATAGAAACACATAACTTAACGAAATTCAACTACATGAACCATTAGTTCTTACAAGCAAAAATCATGGCAGATCAACATAAAAGGTGGCAACTAATGGTACTTAAACATGTATTTGAATTTCGTTAAGTTATGTGTTTTGATATTCTTATGAGATTGTGGAAATGAGATGTTCCATATAAATTTCTATATTTATTCTGTTAGTTTAACAAGTGCTAGGGTCAAAATAGAAAACGAGATTGATCTAGGTTTTATCAGATTGTGGTCGACTGGTTGGCGGTAGTTCTTTAGTTTAGATAAGAGACACAAATTAAGGAGTAGGGAGGAAAAATTGGCGCCAAAATTGGAATTGTTTGGTGTCTTTCTCAAAGTAAAGGGCGGGAAAAACATTGCTCCTCTCAGATGAGGTTAATTTTGTCTTTTAACCCTCTTTGTGGGCCTCACGTACCTGCCACGTCACCAAAATAACGGAAAAGTTTAAAAAAACTAACGGAAGTACTTCAATGATAGCAATACTAGAGTCTGGGTATCACATTGATACGATTAAGAGTTGAGGTATCACATTGGTAGGTACACCAGAATTGAGGGACTGTTGGTGAAAAAAACTCTAATCTATATGTTTAAGCATCATGCATTTCTTCTTGAATTTATCATTTCTTCGTGAACTAGTGGTACCCTAGTGATAACACAACAAAGCAACATAAATGTTGAACTATAAAGCATTTTCATTTTTTGTCCATGCTTGATTCATGTACATTAGGAATCAAGGATGCACAATCAACAAGACCACTTAATGTGAAACTCCACAATGGCGAGTAAGCAATGGTCTAAATATCGTTTTTGGTATCGTATCGGTCGAGAGGTAAAACGATATATCGGGGGATATATCGGTTTTATCGGGGATATATCGGTTTTATCGGATTTACTTATTTTCAATAAAATTTATAAAATTATACTTCAATATGTATCAAATAAACTAAAAAACGGTACTAAGTAAACTAAAGAAAATAAATATTTGATTTAATGACAATTAAAGTACACGAACGACATCTAATAATAAAAATAGGCATTTAAGAATGATTATTTAGACATGAAATTCATCATATATATTTAAAATATATAAAAAGTAAAAATATATATGAAAAAATGAAAAAAAAAGTTTTTTTTAAAAGAGGAAATAAATATTAAAAAATTAAACAAAAATTTAGAAAATAATAAAAAAATCAAAGTTTGACCGATATATCGGAGTTTGACCGATATTTTAATCGATATATCGGGGTTTGACCGATATTTGACCGTTGACCGATATAGTCAACCGATATGGCTATATCGTATCGTTTTCTAAATATCGCCGATATATCGGCCGATATATCCGATATTTAGAACGCTGCGAGTAAGGTCTAATATCCCCATTTCTAAAGATTATAAACGAGAGACCAATGCTAGAGTACTGTTTATAATCCAGTTTACACGAGCAACAATCAGGCACTCAAAATTCTGTCCGCAACCTATACTAGGCTCTGGTGAACACCATAATGAGTAATCAAAGAAATAGATTTGTAATGTACTGTCTGAAAAACGTAGTTACAAAATTGGATGTTCAACTTCACAAAATTAGTCATTCACCAAAGATAAACTTCTGGACTACTCCTTGTCTGCATTCCCAAACCCTTTGTATGCTTATCCTATGGAATTCTGAATCTAATATATCCAAGCCAATCCAATAAAAAGTATTAACCTTCCCCTGTGTTTTGATTATTTCAACTTCTACCTATGCTAGGATATCGACAATCTAGAGTTTCTTCAGTTCAGTTTATGATATGATGCATATCATGTTCTACTTCCGCTGCACTAAGCGAGTAAATGTCAACAGGTGCTTGGGTGATGGAACTTAGAGCACTGTTTCCGACTTTAAGTTTTGAGGAGCTTTTGTGCTGATCGAGGTAGACAACGATGACAGTAATATCATCATGAAAATGCCGCCTAATTCCCTTTTCAATTTTCTTAATGTCATCATATCTCATTTCCCTCTTCTTTGCGGCTTCATGGAGAGCAGCTCTTACCAATCTCTTGGCAATACCCTGCACAAGTTCAAAGTGATATATTGAGCTCATGTTGTATACAACAGAATAGAAATATTTCCTGGGACAATAGTGTTTTTGGATGGAAGTACGGGCACTTACAGCTCTAGGGTTCTTGAAGACTAGCTCAACTGCAGTTTCATCAGTCAACTGTTCCCACAGGCCATCTGATGCGAATATCAAAAACATATCCTGTGGCTTAATATTTCTAGTAAGGATGGATGGCTCTGCTGTAACCACTGGCCGCTTCATAGGAACCGGGGTCACAAACTGCTGGTATAACGGGTCTCTGTTAAACTCAGGCTTCTTTAGATAAACATCTCCAATAGATCTTGACACCTGAAAATAACATAAAAAAATACTTTTAGGCCAACAACCTCGACCGCAGTATGCAATATTTACACCAGACAAAAAAAAAACTAGATATTTACAAGCTCAACAAAGTTTCAAGGACAAACTCCCCACACATACATGAACTGCTGTTTTACGCTGCTGGGTCTTCATGTACATGAGTACATCTAATGCATGGTTTCTAACACTTCTAACTTACCTGCAAGAGATGCTGAACCAGGAGGCGGAGGATATTATTCCTGGAACACACAGCTCTTTAGATGTCTAAGAATACAAGGAGCAAGATGAATAAGTTTCTCAGAACAACTGCCACACTAGAAGCAACATGTTACAACCACGAACACTCATATACATAACACAATTGCATACATTCACTCATAAGAAATACAACATTTCGACCCAAAACAACCACATAGATATCAAAAATTCAAAATTAGCGTTACATAAATCTCGACAAGAGCATCATTTGTACCTGAATTATGCCCTTTATCCTCCAAACTCCGCGAGTATACACCACCACATGCGAATCATCCGGATGAAGTGCTTCAACTTCCCTCCTAACCTCCTCATCACCCACATTATGATCAGTGGACAACCGTTCCGCCACCACCCTGCTCCTACTCCCATTCACTTTCCGGCCAAGCACTGCTCTCGAGTCCCCCAAATTCGCCACGTACAAAACATCATTCGCTATAGCCCCAACCAAACAACACGACCCCATATAAGCAATTGAAGGCTTCACCGGCCACGATCGCTTCACCAAACTCACAAACTCCTCCTCAGTGGCACTGAACGCCCTCCTAATAACCTCCGCAGATAACCCACCTTGCTCCGTCGCAAACTCTACACATATTCAACTAAAGTCTCACAATCTTAAAATAACAAAACACAATCAAACTCAAAACTAAAACCTCTGTACAACCTTAAACTAACAAAACCCATCAAACTCCAAACTAAAGTACAACCTTAAACCCAACACCTTAAAACTCTCAAAAACATTAAACTCAAAAAGGAAACAACATACTGTGTAAGTAAGGGAAGAGATTATTATTGACGAATCTAGAAGCTTCCGGGCCGCCGTGACCGTCGTAAACGCCGACGTACGTGGCAGAGGGAGAAGTAAACACCTGCCCCTGATCCTCAAGCTTCGAATTCGCCTGAACAACAGCGATCGAGTAGTCCCCAGAAGCGTGAGGCTTCAAGTCAGTATGCCAAAGCAGCCCATCACCGCCGCTGCCGCCGATTCTCAAGCCACAGCACCGCTCAAACGGCCGTGAAACCATCCGCAGCATTATGTATCAAACAACAACCCGGGTTTTTTCTGGGTCTGAAAAAATCGAAAAAGATAGTTGTGGGTCGTGGTTGGGTTGAAATTTAAACAGAGACTAACGCGTGAAGAAGACAAAGGAAAAGGAAGACTCTGATGAATGTTCCACAGCGGAACAGAGAAAAGCAAAGAATCGAGCTTTATAAAGTCTTTGCGCTCCTTTTTTTCTTTCGGTCAAGAAAGATTTTTTTTTACCTTATTTAACTCTCGTGGGCTGCAAGTTAAATTGGGGGTAAATAGTAAATGCAATTAATCACGCGTTAGTCAAACGCATAAAGTAAAAAAAAAAAACGGAGTGTTCTTTACTTGTAACTGAAAATTGCAGCCTGCTGTTACTGGGATGGGTGTCAGTTAAACGTATGGGGTTTGGATTCAAGTATTTTCATTTAGTCGTAAGATATCAAGCAGTAAAATATGGCAGAATAAAATGGGTTGGCCATTTGATCCATGGCATAAGGTAACTTTAGTCCCTAACTTTTATGGTTGTATAGCCCTATATTTCTATAACATTTTGTCTTACCATTGGTGACTATGCACCAAACTAAATGTAATTTTGATTTTGAGTATCAGTATGAGTTCCTTGAGGACTTAATTGTGAATTTCTTTCTTCATCACAAGAAAACAAAGGTTGTTGATGAAAGAAGAAAAAGGAAACAACAGTAGTCTAGACTCTAGAGAGTAGACCAGACCCTTGCATTCACATTGACTAACCTATGAGATTGAAACAAAGTGTCAACATTAAGAAAGAGTATTTGTCCCTTTTATTAGGTGCGCATTATTGCATGCACTGTGAAGAAGAACTACGACAAAGGCCGGCCAAACGTTTGGCTGGAGATTGAAGTGAGCATGAAACTTTGGCCAAATTAAATGGTGTGTGTTCATCCTTTCAGGAGTTCTCCAACATTATGAGTATACCAGTCGATGCTGGTTTAACTGATTCTTAAAAGAGCTCGACTGCGTGCCGCGGGAAATTGTTCGAAAATCTTCGTTTTAGTGTTGAAGTCATTGCTGTTTTTCTATAGCGAGAATGAAATTTCCTCGTTACCGTGCTTGATCAGCTGTAATTTACCAATGAAGTTATGTTTTTGGGTATTTTTTTTATTCATTGCGTGGTGTTCCGCGGGTGTATAAAGACTTTAGATTTGATCTTCTGGAATGAATGCGTATGGTCATGGCATGCAGTAATAAAACTATGCAATTTAAGCTCATTCACACAAAAGATGGTGTATAAAGACTTTAGACTCGTTACCGTGCTAGCTAGGAATGAACGGTACACAAAAGAGGCTACGGTGGAAATGTGGAATTGAATTGTGGATTGAGTTTTTGACTCAATGACACTAAATTTTTTTAATGCATAGGACTATAAATTACCCTTACCGACCTCCAACTGTAAAAAAAACAATGTTAGGTAACTGTCACACGGGCACAGTCGATACCAAAATTTTTTCCCTATGTGATGGCGCTAAGTAGCCTACACTACCTAACCAGTCTACCCACTTCTCTTACTCAATTGTCTATTGCACATCGGAAACTATCTAACAAGCGACAACGAGCATACATGCCACACGCACGCACGCACACACACAACACAAGTGTTTACGGGAGTCCGCTCCTAACCTTTAACTCATTAAAGGATCAAGAAGATTACAACGAGTACAAAGAGTGCTTTCAGCCTTGATCTACCTAAACTCAATCTGCCTAGCCACTCACTTAGTGCGCCTACACTAATCACTCAACCTAAGGGTACAATGAGGATACAATGAGGCTTACATCCTTCGCAATTCCGACATGCCCTATCTGCCTAGCTCTCTATTGTGTTTCCCTCACCCTTACAATTGTTCTCTCCTTGCTTGTGTTCTCACAGTCTCTCGATTGTGATTACATCTCTCGTTCGTTCTCTCGTTACCAATGACAACCCCATTGGCCTAGGTTATGTTGCACTACAATTGTGCATGGCGGTTGACACCCCCAAACGCCCTAGGGTGATGTGGCAGCCTGCATGCTTGCCAAGCAAGCCTTGTAACTCCCATGACACAGCCCACTGACTTCCCTACCTTGCATGAGTAACTAATGTCCCTATCTTCAAGCTTGAGTCGCCACCTTGCATGAGTAACCACCCACTGACTTGGGTAGCTGCCCACTGCTTAGGTAACTGCTTGGATAACTGCTAACTACTTGATAACTGCCTTGAATAATTGCCCACTACTTGGTAACTGCCTTGGCTGCTTGGTAACCGCCCACTACATGCTTGGTAACTGCCCACTGCTTGGGAACTGCTCAGTAACTGCCGTGTATGAGTCATGCATGTCTCTACACGCCAAGTGTCGCAGCCACTGCCGTCGACATGCATGCACGCTGCGCGCGCCCATGCTTGCTTGTTTGCTGCATGTTCTTGCCTACCACCGTACCCTTCCATGCGTGCTGCTGTCTTGCATCCATGCCTATGATCAGTGCTAGTGAGGCTAATCTCTAGCCTATAGGTCTGCCTGCTTCGTGCTAGCGAGGCTAACATCCAGCCAACTGCCTACCCAGTGCTTGCCGAGGTCTGCTGGCGAGTCTAATATCCAGCCTACAGGTCTACTAGCTAAGCTAATCTGCCCGCATCTGCTAGTGAGGCTAATCTCCAGCCCAGCCTTTGCACTTATCTCCGCATCTGCCTTGCATGTTGGCGAGGCTAATATGCATGCATCTGTCGAGGCTAATAACTCCGCATCCTTTGCATTGCTTGGCATCTGACTCCGTACTTGTAAGGCTCCTGCTAGTGAGGCTAATGCTCAGCCAATCACTGTGCTAGCGAGGCTAATACCTTCACTACTGATCTGCCTTGCTTCTTGCATGCATTTCTTTACATGCATGAGCCTCGCTGAGGCACGGCCCAAAGCTCATGCCATGCCCAGCCTATCAGGCTCTAAGGTTGTAACAGTAACTATGTGATTATCAAACTTGAT
The DNA here is from genome assembly GCF_933775445.1 of Argentina anserina. Lineage (NCBI taxonomy): Eukaryota > Viridiplantae > Streptophyta > Magnoliopsida > Rosales > Rosaceae > Argentina > Argentina anserina. The sequence continues at coordinate 2,527,692 of NC_065873.1, read as the reverse complement.
GATTAGCTAGTCGCAGGAACAAATGATTTGATCAATTGAGGATGAGAATCCCCAAGGATATGTTGGACTTCACTTCTATATGATTAAGTAGCATTTAGTTAAGCACATATGAACTTATTACATTATCATTTTACATCAGTCAAATAGAATCAGGTCCTTAAACTCCCCTCTAAAAATTGCACATTATATTCCATCAGATCCTCTAACGTATGGGGACATATTTAAGTACCCAAAGTACATCAAAACCATAAAATCTATGGAATTGAGCTGCTGCAGCTGCATATGTTCTTGGATCCTTGACTCGATTAAAGAACACTTTGAGCAGAACATTGGAAAACCCAGTTACAATCATTCCCCCATGCTGATTATTCATAGGGCTACCAAAAACAACCGGCTCAGCAATGAGATCCTTCATATTCCAAATATGCGACACAGTTGAATATCCTCTAAATATGTAATCATCCGAAACCTCTTTGTAATCCTGCACCCAATTGTTTTTGGAGGGTGCGTATCAAAAAAAAAAATTTGTTTTTGGAGGATGTCAGAAAATCGTAATAGGTGAAAACCAAAATCCTTCAAGGCATCTTCGTGGTACTAAGCTTTTATGTGATGGCTTCTGTAAAATTTGGTCGTATATCGATGCAAAATTCAATTTATTGGTGCATCTATCTGCCTCATGAACTAACATTTTCGAAGATTATCTCGTTCAACCTTGTACATATTAGGACACTTGCGTACTGAAGGACAAACAATTCCCTTCCATGGAATTTCACTCAGTTCAGAAATCAATAACCCTATTGAAATGGAATGAAATGCATCCCCCTCTTTGAATATCCCTATCATGCTAGGCAATGTTTTAAAAAGCGAATGTGTACCCCAAGATAAACTGGAGGCGCATAAGATGTAAGTCTTATGTTATAAATATTTACATTATATACATACAAAAAGAACAAATATACATAATAACTTACCAATATATTATATTTAGATATAATGAAATTTATAATTCAAACTTTTTAGATAGTTTTCATCAATTTGAACACATTATATATAAGAGGTATTTCACTATAAAATGATGCCTAAAAAATTTATTTTTTAAGGCAGTAAGGCGTAAAAAAAACATAGCAATAGATGTGAAAGACGTAAGCTTTTTAAGCCTCACTGCCTAGAGCAAAAAACAGATGCGTTATATAAGTAGTTTTAAGCTTTTTAAACCTTAGGCGAGCCTTAAGGCGAGTTTTTTTAAACATTGATGCTAGGTAAAATTTCACACACTACAACATAATTCAATAGCTTCCCATGGTTTGAGAACTCTTTGGACTAACCTCTTCCATTTGAGATCTGCGGTACTTTCATCATCATGGCCCTTTTCCTTGTTTAACACGGAACCTAATAGCTTGGTTGGAAGTTTAACTCCCTCGTATTTCGAAATTATTTTCCTTTGGTGACAGGATTTGAATTGTATTCGTGTAATGCTTAAATAGTACTAAGTTGCTTATATTGTCACCCTCAAATATGAAAATATTCTTATATGTTTCCAGAGCCATCAAGACCTTTGAATTGTATTCGTGTAATGCTTAAATAGTACTAAGTTGCTTATATTGTCACCCTCAAATATGAAAATATTCTTATATGTTTCCAGAGCCATCAAGACCTTACCGGTTTCCATTGAATCATTGATGACTTCTTCATTTTCTGTGTTTACACTACTTTGTGCAAAGGAATTAGTAGTTCCTGCAGACGATCATGAACACTGCAAGTGTAATTACTTCTTCAAGATATCTGCATTCAGCATAATATTAGTTTATTAAAGAGGTATATAATGTATGAACAAAACATAATAGAAATTGAGAAGGACATTATGAAAAAGTCACAAAACATATTGTCTTATGGAAAATTGGCAGTGATACGCTCAAATAAGCTAGCAATTGAGCTAGGATGTTTTCAGAATAAAAGATAACTTGTATTGAACCTAGCTAGGTTGAACGTGTAGGTGATGGTCTGTATGACTGTATCTAAAAACCTCTTACTCGATCATACTTACTATGCACAATTTATTGAATCATAATTTCATTGATTAAATACAACTCGATTACATCAATCAATCCAAGACAATAAGATTCTTTAACTCCTCTCTTGATACTGCACAGTTCATCACATGCTCTACCTTTGGAACAAACTTCATCAACGAAAACACACCAACACCACGATGAAAAGCATGCTTTATACCTGCATTCGATCTCCAATCCGTCTCTTCTCTTAAGAAAACTTTGAGCAGAAGGTTTGAAAAGCCAGACATTATGATCCCCCCATTTCGGTTCCTCACAGGGCTCCCAAACACCACCGGCTCCGCAACCGGGTCCTTAAGATTCCAAAACACCATTTGCGGCACAGTCGAAAACCCTCTATTTCTGTAACTAGTCCAAGCTTCCTTGTATTCTTCATTCCAGTTATTTTTTGAGGCAGTGAGAAAATCATTGTAGGTGAACACAAAAATCCTGGTAGGCATTTGCTCTTTGCTTAGCTTTTGAGTTATTGCTGTTGAATTTTATGAATTGAATGAACATGAAAACAAAGAGCAGATGGTTTGAATGTTTTGTTGTATGGAACAAGAAAAACTTACAGAGATTATAAAGGAAAAGAGAAACTGAGTTTGGATCCTAAAACTAACTAAAAACCTAAGGATAAAGATCTAAAGCTTTACATTGAGATTTACAATCTATCCATAATCCTTGAACTATGGATCTGAAACAGAAAAAGAGAGGAGATCAACTTGCTTGTTCAGTAAGAAATCAGTGATTTGAGAGGAGGAGCATGAGCTAGGGGACTTGGCAGAATCCAGAGGGGACATGGCAGAATCCAGCAATTAATACAAAACACCTGAATTAATATATTGTCTCATTACTCCCCCTCAAGCTGGTAGCAAGAGAATCTCTTGAACCAAGCTTGGAAAGTAAACGCTCAAATTGGATTGTAGGAAGAACTTTGGTGAAGACATCTGCTAGTTGATCACTTGAGCGCACAAAAGCAGTTTGCAACACCTTGGATTGAACTTGATTGCGGATGAAATGACAATCAACTTCGATGTGCTTGGTCCTCTCATGAAAAACAGGATTGGCTGCTATGTGCATTGCCGCTTGATTGTCACAATGAAGTGTGATAGGATGAGAACTGTGAATACCAAGATCAGCAAGAAGAATTTTTAACCAAAGCAGCTCGCATGCAGTTGACGCCATGGCTCTATACTCAGCCTCTGCGCTTGATCTAGCCACAACTGATTGCTTTTTACTTCTCCATGTTACCAAATTGCCACCAATGAATGTGCAATAACCAGTGGTGGATTTTCGATCCATAGTGTTGCCTGCCCAATCTGAATCAGAGTAGCCTTCAAGAATGAAGTGATTATGATTCTTCATGATGATTCCTTGGGACACAGTTCCCTTCAAGTAACGTAGAATGCGCTTGACTAATTGAAGATGATAAGAATTTGGTGCGTGCATGAATTGACTCACTAAGCTAACAGCATAAGTGATGTCTGGTCTTGTAATGGTGAGGTATATAAGTTTTCCAACAATTCTTTGATACACTGAAATGTCAGAAAGAGCAGTACCTTCAGTTTCAATGTTGAGGTTGCTAGGAAGAGGAGATTTGGCCACTTTGCTTGACTTCATATCCCATTCTTCTAGTAAATTCATCACATACTTTCGTTGACTTAAAAACATACTAGATTAAGATACATCAATCTCAATGCCAAGAAAGTACTTGAGCTTCCCCAAATCTTTTATGGCAAAGGTAGAGTGAAGAGAGGTCTTTAGAGCTTGAATTTCAGCTTCATTGTCTCCGGTAATGATCAAGTCATCGACATAAACAAGCACTATGAGTCTGCCAAGCTTACCGGAATGAACAAACATTGAGGAATCTCCATGACATCTTGCAAAACCAGATTGAAACAAAACTGAGCTTAACTTTGAATACCAAGCGCGTGGAGACTGCTTAAGGCCATAGATTGCCTTGTGAAGTTTGCAAACAAGACCTGGCTCATTTTCTCTCTTATGACCAGGAGGAAGATGCATATAAACATCCTCTTCCAATTCACCATGAAGAAAAGCGTTCTTCACATTCATTTGATACAATGTCCATCCACAATTCATTGCCACCGAGAGAAGAACTCTAACTGAATTCATCTTAGCAACTGGTGCGAAGGTCTCTTTGTAATCTATCCCAAATGTCTGAGTGAACCCTCGAGCTACTAGACGAGCCTTGTACCTCTCTATGTCCCCATTGGAATGATACTTTATCTTGTATATCCATCTAGCACCAACTGCCTTATGTCCTTTTGGTAGCTGCACTAAACTCCAAGTCTTGTTCTCATCTAAAGCCTTAAGCTCGGCTGCCATTGCTTCTTGCCAAACTGGAGACACCTTTGCTTCATCAAAAGATCTAGGCTCGGATGTTGAACAAAGCTTGATGAGGAAGGAATGATGAGATGGTGAAACATTGTTGATAACAGCAACATTATTGAAAGGATGACGAGGAGTATAAGCATCATAGCCTTGAAGTCTCACTGAAGTTGTCCTAGTCCGACTAGGATACTTTTTGAGAGGAGGAGATGACTGAGCAGTAGCCGGAGAAGAAGGTTGAGATGGCTCAGCATGATCAACATCATCTCTTACTAATTCATGGGTGCCTTGTTCTTGTTCACGCTCTTCAGTGACAGAAGGACCATCTTCATCAACACCATTGTGACATGCAGGCATGAAGTCACCGGTAACTATTGGTCGTGGATCAAACAACTCTCCTTGAAGCTCCCCCTTAAGATCATTTTCATGTTTATGAAAATATGAGGTAGCTTCATCGAACTTAACATCTCTGGACACATATAGTTTCCTGCTTGAAACATTGTAACATTTATAACCCTTTTGTGAAGATGAGTAACCAAGAAACATACATTTGGTTGCTCTTGGATCGAACTTGTCACGCTGAGATGCTTGAACATGAACATAACAAATGCATCCAAAGACCTTCAAGTGATCAATATTTATGTTTCTTTGCTTCAACACTTGAAAAGGAGACTCGAATTTCAACACACTGCTAGGCAAGCGATTAATGAGGTATGCAGCTGTATGTATGGCATAAGACCAATATTTTTTAGGAATGTTTGCTTGCATCATAAGAGCTCTAGCTTTTTCAAGTAGATCACGATTTTTTCTCTCGGATATGCCATTTTGTTGTGGTGTTCCCACACAACTTGTTTGGTGAAGTATCCCATTTTCACTGAGATAGGTGGACATGAGCTTTGATGTATACTCAGTTCCATTGTCAGTTCTCAAGGTACAAATAGAAGAAGAGAAATGATTCTTAACCAAACTATGAAAATCTTGAAAACATTTGTAAACTTCATTCTTTGATTTCAAGAGATACAAAAAGGTGGTTCGAGAGAAGTCATCGATGAAGGTTACATAGTACCTAAAACCGTCTACAGACTCAATTCGAGCTGGTCCCCAAACATCCGAGTGAATCAACTCGAAATTCCTAGTTGCTCTAGACACAGACAAAGGAAAAGAGAGTCTTGTAGCTTTTGCTTTTTGACAAGTCTCACAAACTTGAGACATTTTACATAGGCTTGGAAATAAAAAAGACATGATATTGAAAGAAGGATGAGTCAAGCGCATATGCCACAAGTGTTGTTGAGAAGGAGAGATGCTTGGCTCAGCAAAACAAGACTTGGTGAAACTAGAAGAGGCTGCAATGTAGAACAAACCATTGAGATAGAAGCCTTCACCAATTGTTTCCTTGGAAACTCGATCCTGAAATATAACAGAATGTGTTGAAAAGATCACTAGACAATCTAGTAAGTGAATGAGTTTACCAACAGAGAGAAGTTTAAAGGGAAATGAAGGAACATATAGAACATTGGAGTGTTTAGGTTTTGAAACAGCTTTAGACTTCCTTTTCCTAAGATTGGAACTTTCTTTCCATTAGCAACAGACACTTGAGAAGGAGTTTCAAAGAATTTGAAATCTTTTAAGATGGAAACATCATTAGACATATGGTCGGTAGCACCTGAATCAACTATCCAGAAATCATGCTTTTTGCTCAACTCAAGTGCAGTAGATATAGCACATATAATACCTGGAATGTCTTCATTTTCTACTGAGTTTGAGTGAGCAAGAAAACCGGCAAATTCTCCTAGCATTGCAGTTGCATCTTGACTTCCATCATTGCCTTGTTTCTGCTGCAAGAAGCTGGCAAATTCATTGATGAGGTTAATTGGACTGGAAGTGAAATTCATCTTCTCCTCTAATGAACTGCAAGCTGTGTGATTTGCTTTAGGAGTATATGCCATCTTCATCTTCTCCTTGCCTCCATCATTCTCAAACTTTGGTTTCAACTCGGGGTGAAGGATCCAACATGTTTCCTTTAAGTGACCAATTCCAGAACGGCCAATGCGAGTGCAATGAGTGCACTTAAGATCAGGACGCCTTCCTCTATATGGCCTACTGTTGGAATTGCTTGAGAATGCTCTAGATTCAGTCAGTTGTTGCTCTGGTTCCTTGACCGAAATATCTGCATTCATAACTTTTCTTCTTGTTTCTTCACGTTGAATGGTGTTGCATACCACAGAGAAGGCAGGCAGCTTGGATGACATGAGCAGGTTGCTCTTCAAATCATCATAGTCTGAGCCAAGGCTAATCAGTAACTGAAAAATTTTGTCTTCTTCAGCACGTTTGAGGATGATCTTGGCATCGGTGGTGTGTGGCCTGTAGAGATCCAACTCGTTCCATTTTGTTTTGAGATAACCAAGATGTTGAACAAAAGTGAAAGTACCTTGTTGAGCTTCAGCTAACTCCCTCTTGACTTGAAAAATTCTTGCAGTATTATTCAAATCTCCATAGAGATCTTTGATAGCAATCCACATGAGGTAAGCTGAAGGCTCATTGTCGAAGATACCTGAAATATGTGGCTCCATAGAGTTCAAGATCCATGATCGAACAAGTTGGTCTTGGGACAACCATATTTCATGAGCTGGAGAGGATTCTGCAGGAGCAGAATCTGCCTCTTTGATGAAGCTGAGCCTTTGCTTTCCTCCGAGAGCAAGAGTGATTGCATTTGACCATTTGAAGTAGTTGAAATCATTGAGCAAGGTAGTAACCAGCCTTTGATTGGGAGCAGATTCAATGGAGTCATTCCTAACTCTAGATGAAGATGATGAAGAATCAGATCCACCAGCCATTAATGCACTGATGGATTATGAATGAAATAAAAGATATGAAGAATCAATGATTTGATAAACAGAAGCAGGTCCAAGATGGATTACTGCTTTGATACCATGTTGAATTTTATGAATTGAATGAACATGAAAACAAAGAGCAGATGGTTTGAATGTTTTGTTGTATGGAACAAGAAAAACTTACAGAGATTATAAAGGAAAAGAGAAACTGAGTTTGATCCAAACTCAGTGCTAAAACTAACTAAAAACCTAAGGATAAAGATCTAAAGCTTTACATTGAGATTTACAATCTATCCATAATCCTTGAACTATGGATCTGAAACAGAAAAAGAGAGGAGATCAACTTGCTTGTTCAGTAAGAAATCAGTGATTTGAGAGGAGGAGCATGAGCTAGGGGACTTGGCAGAATCCAGAGGGGACATGGCAGAATCCAGCAACTAATACAAAACACCTGAATTAATATACTGTCTCATTAATTGCAATCTGCAAAATCCGGCTGTAAATAGCTCCGAAGTTAACTTTCTCAGTGCACTCCATCTGCCTTATGAACTTGCATTTGGATTGAAGATCGTCTCCTTCAATCTTCTTGAGCCTGGGAAATTCATTAAATGAGAAAATCTTTCCTTTCCATGGAATTTCACTCAACTCCGAAATCAATAAACCCATTGAAAGACAAGCCGTCTCTTTGAATTCCCCCGCTGTCTCCTCGCTTAATCTCATGTCACAGACAGCTACACAATTCTTAAGCCATCCTTGGTTTGCGAACTCTTGAATTAGTTCTCTTCACTCGAGTTCTGAGGCTTCATCACCACATGGTCCACGTCGTCTTACGTTTTTCTTCTAAAATAAAGAAGCCACTATTTGGTGAGGGAGCTTTGTAGAGCCGTTGCCAATGCTTAGCTTCCCAAACGTGTCGACCACATTTTCTATCGGTGAAAACAACTCGATTATCTCCATGCAATGATGAAACAACACAATGCTGCTACCTTCTTTTGACTCAGACTTGAATATCTTCCTGTATGCTTCAAGAACAATCAATGAATTTTCGGTTTTGATAGATGGCTTCTTCACTATTTCTATGGCTTCGCGCAGTGGTATTAGTACATGGTCCCCCAAACGATAACGAACCCTGTAAGTGTAATAAGGTTCTTCAACATCTTTGTACTCTATATGATTATTACGTGGAAACATTTTCTTTGCAATGCTCTCACAGATTAGGGTTTCGTAGTCCTGTGGAGAATCAATCGAAGGACAAAATTTGGAAGCAAAACTTATTGATTTAATTGCACCTGATGCCAAGAACTTCAGATCCGACGTCAATACCTCTGCAAACAAGTCTGATATCTGGTCATGCAAGAATCTATAATCAGGGTCATTTTGGTACCTCTCAATTGCAATTCTAGCCTTTGAAATGTCAATTGTCGGTGCTTCTTCTACAACAGCTTCCGTCTTCTTCTCGTCATGATCGCATCCCGAACCATTGCTCCTGTCATTTGATATAATGGAGTCATCCAAAACTCGCTTGAGAATTTTTAGCAGATCTTCCAACAACCCTAAAGCCTCGAAGACCCTGACATTTAGAGCTAGGGTTTTTGGGTGGTTTTTGTGAACCCACAAGAGTAAATTATAGAACGCTCCTTTGTTAGGGTTCTCCATCATTCGAAGACAAAATATAGTCTTTAGAACGGTGAGAGAGTCAAACTTCTAGGCTTCTTCCAAATAGTCTGTCAGATCATTTGGCTTGTAGTCCCAGCTCATACAACAACATCGTTTCTTGGGAGATGTTTCGTTGTGTGCGACGGCATTGAAGAAAAACTCAAGGAGATGGTTTAAAGGTGGGAGTGAAGATTTGAGATCTCCGGTAAGTGGAAGGTCTTCATAGGTTGACATAGGAGAGGTGGGAAAATCTTTGGGATGGCGGAGCACTGGTGGACCTAATAGGAGGGCAGGTGCCATCATCAGATTTGTGAGGAAATGTAGGTTGTTTGAGGCAGGATAAAAAGGTTGGATTGGATTCAGAGATATTAGGTACGCTTGTGGCTTATTAATATATAGGATACAATTTCGTGGGCATCAAGATTATATATCAATTAGTTATGTCGGAACTTGATGCGCAAGTAATGGAGGAGGATTTTGAGAAGAAAGTGTTGACATGGAAAACTTACCGAGCCGGGTCAATAATTTTTTTTTCTTCTTGATCGAAAAGTTTGAGATGGCATTGCAAACACTTCGTTTTGTATCTTTGCACTGAGAAAATCTTTCATGCCCTTATATAGGTAAATGACTTCATGCACCCTGTCATGAAACTCATGCACGTAACAACGGTAACATGTCATTAGAAGCAAAGTCAAGTGTATGTCTTCTTCATTTCATGGTTCAATGGTTGCATGCTTATTAATACATGTCTCCTCCGTCTCTAAAAATTACTGCCACCTCCCACCTATGATAAAGTTTGTTTATTCTCTTTCAAAGTTTACTGCACCCACTTTGTTATATAAAAATTGGAACTATTTTATTGACGCTAGCTAGTTTGTACTTTTGTATATTAATTTGTATACAATATCTTTGTTGTGATTTCGGTGAGATCTTAAAGGAAAAAATAGTTCAACAAAATTCATCTGCAATAGACTTGATGAGCAATGTAGAACATTGTTGAAGAAGGTTATATCTCCAGGGATGTCAGATTTGATGAAGCTAATTCTTTTTTTCAAAATCATGACAATGACCTTCAGGGGGAGTTATAAGGTGAGTTGTTTGATGTTTCTCCTGTGATTGAAACTAAACTATCTCACTCTACTACTCATCTAGAGCAGGTTGCTCCTCAGGAAGAAATTGAGCAGGACACCCTTGTAGATGTTGTTGAAGAAGAAGTTCACACTGAACTATCTCACCTTACTACTCATCTAGAGCAGGTTGCTCCCTGGGAAGAAATTGATCAGGACACTCCTACAAATGTTGTTGAAGAAGGAGATGTTAGAAGGGATGTCATTGATGCACAAGAGACTAGAAGTAATGATCAAGATGTGTCTCAACCAATTTCAAAGAGATATCCTAGTCAAATTAGGAAAGCAAATGTCAGATTGGAAGGGTTTAAGTCCTACACACCTAAGCACCCTCTTTGAAACATTGCCACATTGAACAATGTCTCTTCCTCTCACTGTGTCTTTCTCAATCACCTGTGTGAATCATCTGAGCTAAGAAACTTTAAGGAAGCAAATCAATCTCCAATTTGGAGAAAGGCCATGGCAGAGGAACTAAAAACACTGCATGATAACAACACTTGGAGCATTGTACCACTTCCAAAGAGTCATAAAGTGGTTAGTGCTCGTTGGATTTACAAAACCAAATTTCACTGGGATGGAATCATAGAGAGACACAAGGCAAGATTAGTTGCTCGAGGGTTCACTCAAACTTTTGGTGTTGAGTATAAGGAGACTTTTGCTCCAGTTGCTAATGAACAATGTTCGTGTTTTGTTATCTATTGTAGTGAATCATGGATGTAAGTTATTCCAAATGGATGTAAAAAACGCTTTCTTGCATGGAGATTTAGAAGAAGATGTGTACATGCGCCTGCCTCTAGGCCATGAACAAGAAAAAGAGGCATGAATGGTTTGCAATTTACATAAAGCCATATATGGCTTGAAGCAATCACCAAGGGAATGATACTTGAAGTTGAGCTATGTTCTCTTTGCTTCAAGGTTCAAAAGATGTCATAGTGATTCATCCATGTTTGTGCATACATGAAAAATGGGAAGATTGATTGTTTTAGTGTATGTTAATGACCTCATTATCACATGATAGTGCTACTGAGATTCAAGCTCTAAAAGAATCACTTCATTCTACTTTTGATATCAATGATTTAGGCCAGCTGCGCTACTTTTTTGGCATTGAAATGGATCAAGCTCCGAGTAGTTTATTTTTAAATAAAAGGAAGTACATTTGTGATTTGCTTGAAGAAGGCGGTATGGAAGACACCAAAACTGCTCGTTCTCCACTACCAAGCAATCTCAGCCTTGATACTGAGAGTGAGGCACTCATGATATTTAACTTTACCAAAGATTGGTTGATAAGTTAATTTATCTTACCATTACTATGCCTGATATTACATGTGCAGTTAGCATGGTCAGTCAGTTCATGCATTCTCCTCATTCATACCATATGCAACTTGTTAAGCGTATCCTTCGATACCTTAAATGGACTGTAACTAAAGGCATGCTCATGAAAAATCATGTTCATTTTAATCTTGAAGGCAATATAGACTCAGATTGGGCAGGAAATGTCATTGATAGAAAGTCCACAACTGGTTTTTATACATTTGTTGGTAGAAATTTAGTTACATGGAAAAGCAAAAAATAGTTAGTGGTTGCTAGATCAAGTGCATAGGTAAAGTACAGGGCCATGACCTCAGCTGCGTGTAAGCTGATCTGGTTGAAAACTCTTCTCAGTGACCTTGGCATTGTTTTCTCTTCACCCATTATCTTGCATTGTGATAACCAGGCTGCAATGCATATTGCTGCAAATCCTGTGTTTCACGAGAGAACCAAACACATTGAAGTGGATTGCCATTTTATTCGCATTCAAGTTCAGTCTAAAATTTCCCTACTGCTTATATCAAGTCTAGTGAGCAGTTTGCAAATGTGTTCACAAAGATCTTACCTACTGCTCAATTTGATCATCTTCTATTCAAGCTTGGTTCAAGAGACTCCATTGATCCAGCTTGAGGGGGAGTATTGAAGTTATTGAATTTATGCAGGTCTGTAGGGCTGGTATGTAGAGAGCTGCAAGCAAAGAGCTCACATGGACTACATGTCTTGGTTGTCGTTTGTCAGTTTTGGTGTCGTTTGCTTTTTATTGCCTTGTTGTCGTTTGCTTGCTGTTATGTCGTTTGATCTCAAAACTGAGCATTAGATGCAGATCATGTGAAGGGCTCCCTCTATGAAATCAATCTGATCTCTATTCCTAAATTTCTAGTTTGTATAGTGATTAGATTTAGTTGCTAGCTCTTACACAGTAGATTGTATGATATAGTTGTTAGAGTTGTTAGCTTAGTTTTTCTCTTCTCTGCTTTAAAAGGATGTGTGAAGCCACTGTATATCAATCAAGCAATATAGATTGAAATTCAATCATTTAAAGTTCTTCATCTTAGTTCCATTTCATTCTATATTTCTTCAACCAGTAACCATATGGAGTCCACACAGTGTTTACATATTGATTCCTCCAAAACCATATCGAGAATTCCCAGCAGATCTTTGAAAAACCTTTAATCCGCAAAAACCCTGAGATTCAAAGCTAGGGTTAGAGGATGGTATTTGTGGACCCACCACATGGTTATGTAAAACCAAGGACTAAAATATCCATAATTTCCTCGATATTTCCGCGAAACTTTCTATTTTTCGGCATATGGATATATCTGTTACATACCAAACATTTTTCGATGGAAATTTTCGAAATTTCCCGATATATCTGGAAACTTTCGAAATTTCCCGATATTTTCATAATATTGCCACATGTCAAGCCAATTTCAAATAAAATAAAAAATCACTAGTTAGGAGAATCAAACATGTGATCCATCATTTTGCAAGCACAAAGTTATAGTCAATTTTACTACACCAACTTATTGTTATATATGACTCTTTTTATTATATATTGCATTTCATGTCTCAACATTCATCTAAAATTGAAATAAAACCGAATTTGTTGTTGAAGGGAATCGAACCCCTTTGGTCTAGGAGAAAGCAATGATGGACCTTACCCTTATGAGGGAAATTCAACATGTCTTATCCACCATATTTATTCTCTAATGAGATGCAATCAAGTGAAAATATATAGACACAATCTGATGCACAATCTTCACAAAGCTATGGTTATGGTCAAAGTCACAGTTAATCACTCACGACTCCTATGGTCTATGGTTGGCATATAAGTCAGTATATGCAAAATTAGAAAGATGAGGTATCATTTAATGACTATTCTTCACATGATACTCAGGATTGTACTCAAAGACATGATGAAGATAGTGAAAATTTTGTACCTCATAGATTCTTATGTGATTCTAAATCACTTATGTAATTTCATGTTTAATGTATCATATGTAAATAAGTCGTGATGAGCTAGCCTCCTTTTAGGTAAATATATATATATTAAGTAGATTTTTAATAATGTTCGACGATTATTTCACCTCAAATTATTATAACTTACTATAAATTAATAGTTATATAATAATGTCTTATGACATATAGTAGATAATTGATCAAATAAACATTTCTCAAAGTTTCATTCAAAATTTCCATGTTTTTATATAAATTTCCATCAATTTACTTAATTATTTTTTAAAATCGAAATTTCCCCGAAATTTCCATCGAAAATTCCGATTTTCGGATCCTTGATATTTCCGTTCTCGTCGATATTTTATTCCTTGTGTAAAACCCATCATCATCGACCATCCTCGCCGCTATGAGACTAATTATAAGCTTTAGGGTTTGGAGAGGGCCAACCTTCCAAGCCTTTTTCCCCATGACATTTATATCATATTGGGAATTCGCCTCCTCCGCAAGTGAAAGTTCACCTGCACGTGGCAGCTTTCTGGCGTGATTGGCCTCGTCACTCTTGTGGAAGACAAACTCTAAGAGTGGTGTTAAGTATGAGAGCGAAGGGTCCTCGAGTCCAGATGTTGTCATAAGGATTTGGTTGGCTTTTTGGAAGTTAGGGCGGCGGAGCTCCGACGGCCCTAGTAGACAAAACTGAGACACCATATGGGATAGTAGGTTGAGAGAATAACGCAAGACTTGATTTGGTTGTATTGATTTTGGGTCCAGAGTTATTTGTACGTTATATATTTGGAAGCTTGATTGATATTTTTTTGGGCATCAAGGAAAGAAATTTGGATAAGCAAGGCAAGATTTGGTTTGACTGTTATGACCTCTTCGTATGGGAATTACGTTAAAATGAATTGTTATATAAATACCGACTCTTGTTTCTTTTTCTTTTTTTCTGAAATGAAATGACTTGTTTCTTTGAATCCAGGGGTCTATGCTCAGTGATTGAGTGGGAGGCCTCGAGGTGGTGAAAGTTCAAAGAAAGGCTCAAATGCGAGAGGTGAGATAATGCGATGTACATAAACTTGACTGTAAATGCACATCGTAGTTAGCAAGAACATAGCGATCTTGGTCAATTTCCATTGCATTTTCTGTCTTAAGTGAATATTGTTAAACAAGATTCACCAAATGGGCACTACATGTTTACAACAGGGAAATCGCATTGAACAAAAACCATTCCGAATTTACCAGTTGCAGTAAACGTCTCTTAACATGCCACCTTCATTTGCAGCTGTAGCAAAACTAAAATTTTACTTGGTGTTGGATAGGGTAACAGTGCAAAATCCAAAAATGTACCAGTGGAATAAGTCCTATACTGCCAAAATTTACCAAGTAAATACTATCACTGACTATTTCATTACTTATCGTCTCCACATCAAATCCTGTAGCTGCAATTCTAGTTCTGATTTACTGTGTGTTCTTTTATTCTCTTCGATCTGCTTCAATTAATATGTAATCATTAAAGTAGATGTTCATGTGGTTCTCGTGCGCGGAGAACATGAAGACCGGCCAGATGAGAGTAATTAGCAGTAGAGCAACAACTTACGTACCATCGATTCCTACTGTAGAGCTGTATCATTGAAATATCACAACTTTGTTTAACGAAAAAAATGATATTCTATATATGTATGCATGCCAAGCCTGGCAAGCCTATTGTTCATGGCAGAGTCAAATAAACTGATTTTCACGTTCAGGTTATGGTGAAACGATAATACGATATCTACAAGTCAGCATCCACCAATAGAGATGCGACTCTGATTTTCATGACTACATCAGATCAAACTACATTGACTTGCTGTGGTGAAGAACAAAGGATTCCTTACCAAGAAACATCAGATTGTACCGATAAGGTGAAGACTGATGTTAAGAAAATATATCTCTGAATACCTACAAATACTTTGATCATTTCAGCTCAAGCAATAGCCCCAGCAGATGCAAAGTCCGCCCCATAAGTATAGGTTCAAACGCCCACAACCTTCATGCATAGCTTATATCAATGTTCTAAAAAACAGTCTAGGCGGCTGCCTAGGCGCTAGGAGGTCACCCACCGCCACGCTTTTTGCCTCGGCGGCCATCTGTGGCGTTTTGTGAATTAAGCGGCCGCCTAGGCGGTTCTAGGCGGTCCTTGGCAGTTTTAGGCGGTCTTAGGCGGTTCTAAGCGGTCTTAGGCGGCCTATTCAATCCTAGGCGGCCATATTTAGTTCTAGGCGGTCCTAGGCGGCCCTATTCAGTCCTAGGCGGCTCTATTCAGTCCTAGACGGTCTAATTGGCTCTATTCAGTCCTAGTCAGTTATTAATCATTTGACATTAAAAAAAAACTAAAGAATGCCGCAGCTCTCACTCTTTGTCTATTTTTTGAAAATTGAATCTCATCAACAAAAGAAGAGGAAATAAATATGAATATTAAGTTTGAGTCTGATACTAAATGAGTTAGGAAATAATTTGGAGAGAAATAAATTGAGATTTAGTATTATTACATTTGTTTCATTATTTATTTTTCTTCAAATATTTTTATGGACTTTCTACTTAAATTATGTGAATTTAGACTATTTTAAGTATTTTTAAAATTAATATTAAATATCATTATATATTTTTAATCATTAAAATTGTTTAAATATATGTATAAAAATAAATAAATATTTAATAATTCAAAACCGCCTAGGCGCCGCCTAACCGTCTAGGCGCTAGGAGGTGGTTGTCCGCCTACATACCGCCTAGCGCTTTTTAAAACCTTAGCTTATATAGTTAGCTTCCCTAATCCCTCACGATATATAATCTTCCTATACATCTCCATAGACTTCAGAGCCTTGACCATTTCGCGTGGCATCATTGTTCAGTTGACATGACATTAGAACATCGTAGAGAAACAAGCACTTTAGGGTTTCTTTAACCCTAAACCCTAAACCCTAAACTCAAACAATCACGAACCCTGTAGCCATAATGAGGTTCGAAAATGTCTCTGTGTAATCCTCACGTTGGAAAATCCTCTTTGCAATGGATTCACATATCAGGGTTTCTTTATCATATTTGGTATCAAGTGAAGGGCAAAATTTGGCTGTAGAACTGATTTCTCAACCTCATCTAATTCCAAATAATTGAGATCTGATTTCAAGAACACTACTTGAAAATGCAAGCCCTGATACCTTCTGTTAGCTAGGTGCCTCTCCACTGCAATTTTAGACTTCGATATGTCATCTGCTCTCCTCCATGCTGCAACCACCTCTTCAGCTTTTCTCTCCATCTCTTCGACATGGTGCTCTTGGTTGTCTTCATTATCTGGATCCTCGTACTCTCTCCAAGGAAGAAACATGAACCGGTTTATCCCTTCTCCATCTTCTGTTCTTTCTCTAAACACTGGTACCCTTAAAAAAATGGATGATAAAAGGTACCGGCCGTATGGAGTCCGCCATTACCCATATGAAGTCCACAGATACTATCTAGATATAGATGGCTACAAAACCTTATGTAGACTATTCCAAGATCATCTTTGAATAACCCTAACTCCCAAACATTCTGATATTCAAAGCTAGAGTTAAAGGACGGTTGTTGTGAATCCACAGTATGGTTCTGTAAAATCCATCATCGTCCAGCCTCCCCCCCCCGCTCAGAGACTAAAATTAAGCTTGAGGGTTTGGAGAGGGCCAACCTCAGGCCTGGTTTCGCCTTTTCATATTTGGAAAGTCTCTCTACCGAAGGTGGCGGCTTACTGGCGTGTGTTTGCTTCCTCAAAGACAAATTCTAAGAGTGGCTTGAACTTTGAGAGGGAAGTGTTCTGGAGTTCGAAGCTTGTCCGTATGTTTTGGGGAGGTTAGGGCGGCGAAGCTCCGACGGCCCTAGTTGACAAAACTGAGACGCCATATTTGATAGTCGGAGAAAATAACGGAAGATTGGACCTAGGTCCGTTTGGTAATTTAGGTTTCAGAGATCACTTTCAAACAAGACAAAGATCTGACCTATTCTCAGGGTATAAGAAAATGGACAAAAATGGAAGACTTGGTCTGACAATCTAGGTAAAGAAACAAGTCAACACTTCTTTTTTATGGTGAAACGAATGACAAATTCCGGGGAAAAACTTAGGTAGTTTTGGTCTGGTTTACAAGAACGATGAGTTTACTCCTCCGGATTACAACATAACAATGAGAGATGCACACACGTCAACAATGTGAGAGCTTTGCAATATAACCTCAAAGATCAAGACCAGCATAAACGTATGAAGCCATATGTAAGTACATACTCAATATGGATTTCATTATGGATCGAAATGCCTACAGAAAAGTTTGTGATCCTCGTGCACACTTTCTTTAGCCCGCCCCCAAGAGTCTTGATTCCCTAATTTATAGTGTTAAGATCTCTCTTATTTTGCTAGATATTACAAGAGCGAGTTGTACATATTATACAGAGGAAGCAGGTACACGAACTTGGGAAGGTATAATTGACTGTAGCTGGCCTCAACTTGACAAAAGTTCACATTTACAAACACGAATTAACAGTTGTTAACGCGTACACAAACCAATACTAATTAACATGGATGTGATGCACTGCATCTAACTGGGAAATATCTCACCTCCATAATTTAGCAGTCAAGTTCCAAAACTTTCCTACAACAAGACAACCCCAGTACCCAAACATGTCAACAGAAGCTACGTATTCGTTTTGGACATGTCACAATCTACAACTATAGCTCTCCGGCAATACGGGCAGTCTCCTCGTATTCGAACCCAGGGTCCCAAGCAGGTAGCGTGAAATCTATGTGCACAGGGCAAACATATAAGCTCGTCCCCATTCATGAAACTCTCCAGGCATATACTACAATCTCGTAAAGCTTTTGATAACACCCCGTCAACACCTAATTCTGTGTCGCTGAAAGGCTCAACACCCAAGCAATCAAGGACATCTTCAGTAAGACCTGGTGGCTTCTTGTTAGCTTCTTCCAAGAGATGCATCCTTGCAATTTGAGAACTCAAGTCATTGGACATGGAACCACTGGCAGACCGACCTGGCCAGGAGTCAGTACTCCAATCTCTTTCATCAACAAAAGCCAAATCATCCCCAATTAGACCACTCCTGTACATATGCAACGCTCTACGTCGCCTGAGCAAAAGCAAAGTGAAAAGGCAAGTTCAAATCAGACTAAATTGCATCAGGGAGTCAGCTGTTTCAATTCGCACAAAGAGTTTTCCCTAGCATCAATCACTCTCAAGCATAGTAGCTAGAGTGATCAGCCACGCGCTTGTCT
Organism: Argentina anserina; assembly: GCF_933775445.1. Taxonomy (NCBI): domain Eukaryota; kingdom Viridiplantae; phylum Streptophyta; class Magnoliopsida; order Rosales; family Rosaceae; genus Argentina; species Argentina anserina. Next base: position 2,509,130 of record NC_065873.1, on the reverse strand, counting down.
CTGGGTTCAACGAGGTGACTAATAAACTGAAAGACTCTAAATTTTATAGGTTGAGTGCAGAACTCCTAGACTGCTGCTAATTTTCATTTGGGTTGTTATCTTAAGCTCTCAAAGACAGTTCCACAAGAAGGTTGGCAGAATTTCATAGCCTTGAAATCTAGCTCTCACTAAATCAGATACGCAGTATTTAGTCCCTCCCATGCATACATTGAGATGCAAAATATATTCGACTAGTACTACGCATGGCTTGATATGTTACCAAAAGATTATCCTAGAATAACTACAGCACAAATTTCATGATTGGAAGTCGAAATGTTGGCACAGATTGTTGGAATGTCTAGTGTCTAATATATTGGAATTCTAATTTGCTCTAAAGATTAGAACTTGAGAGAGCCACTAACCTGGTTTCGGAAGGAGGCATTCCTCTCAGCCTCTCAAGTAGCCTCTCCCTAGCCAGCACAACAGCACCCGGCAGCCTCTCATTTCCACTCACTCTCGGTCCGACCCGATCACCCGCACCCGATTGGCCACCCTGCTCCGGCCCAATGCCCGCTGCACGCCCCTGAAACCAAACATCCCAAAACTCAAGACAAAACCCAACCGAACACAATCCCGAAAACAACGGAGAAAAAATGGAGTTTTAAAGTACCGCGGGGGAGACGCGGTGGCGGGAGGGGCGGCGGAGGAGGACATCGCAGGCGGCGGAGGAGTCATGATGGTTGTGGCGGCGGCGATTGTAGATACGGTCAGGGGGGCAGAGGGAGTCGAAGCCGAGATCGCTGTGGGTGGCTCGGCTGTTGTAGCGAGACCTGCGGTTGTAGAAAAGCTCCGATGCGCTCGTCATGCACACTCGAAACACCAAAAGCCCTTGACGCGAATCCACCCAAAGTCTGGGTTTGGAGTTTGCTGAGAACAAGCGAGGAAATGAAGGAGAAGAAGACGAGGAAAGGAGGAGGAGAATATGCCGTACTTTGGATGTGTCTCGATCTCAGATAAAGACGCGGTGGACTGATATTTATTGGATAACGCAAATAGTGGTAAGGTTTTTTTACAATGGTAATTTTCTTTTCTTTTTTCAGGTACAGGGTGAGATGAGGACGCGTGTTAGAGTGGTGCGGGTTGGAGGCTTGGAGCGTTGAGAGGAGTTAAGTGAGAGTGATATTTGTACGGTGGCGCAGTAATTTTCAATTGAGGTATTTTGTTAATAAACTACTCAAAATTATTCCATAACAATTTAATTTATAAAAAGCTCACTACTTAATTTGATAAAATAAATTAGGACAAAAAATTACAAGTAATGACTAAATGATGGCAAGTTGCCACATGTCATAAAATATTTTATTTTTTTACTCCTCTTTGACCATAGTGTTTGCTACTATCAATGAAGAAGTTATCTACTACTGTCGATTATAAAAACTAACTGCTACTGTCGACTATAAAGACTTACTGCTACTTTCAAGTTAAAAATTAGCTGTTACTGTCGACTTGGAACACACATGCTACTGTCGACTTATAATGGACATGCTACTGTCGACTTATAATGGACATGCTACTGTCGACTTATAATGGACATGCTACTGTCGACTATGAATTTAACTGTTACTGTCGACTTGAAAGGTATATGCTACTGTCGACTTGGAATGTAGCTACTACTGTCAACTTGGAAGGTAGCTACTACTGTCGACTATAAATCTAAATGCTAGTATCAACTGAGAAACTAACTGCTATTGTGGTTTTTGGTGAGCAAAATTCAAAATTTCAAATTTTCTTAAAACATATGCAATATGGTACTTAAATGAAAAGCCCATGACATAAGGAACAAATTTATATATTGGCTCATCTCCAAATTGTCGGTGATTTGGCCGGAAAACTTAAATTTACTGGAAAAAAAGAACTAAAAAATAAGGAGAGATAAATTTGTTAGATCTAAAAGTGACATTTGTTAATTTTCACGAAAATAAGGGTATTTTGGATATTTTTACATTAATTAATTAATCAATTTTGTTTCACTTATTTATTGAGTTTGAATTTATGTCCTAATTTGTATAAAAAATATAAAAAGTGAGTTTTTAATTAATTCAAATGTGGTCTAATACTACTAAATAATTTTTAAATATTTTGGAGGGAGAAAAGTAAAAGCATTGCGGCTGAGGTCCTGCCAATAACATTGACGGAGCTAAGGATGCATGGGTCTCGGTCCATAAAATAAGGTTTAAAAATTTTAAATATCAATGATTATGTATTGATGGTCTAAAAATTAGAAATTTCAAATGAAAATATCAAGAGATTTTCAACTTCACCAAATAATTAACAAATGTGACAAAATTTTAAAGATAAATTTGGAAATCTTAAATGTGATTTTGAGAGATAGTTGTTTGATCAATTATCTAAAATATATTTAACAAGAATATCTTGTACAAATATTAACAATCTATAGTGACTTGTGGTAATTTATAGTGAGAACCGTTGAATCTTTGAGATTAAAATTTGAACTTCTAGTAAATAATTGAGAAGAGAAAAAATGTAAGAGTACGTACTGCGTTAGTAATTACTCATTAGACGTTTATCTTACTTTATCTTAGTTGTTACTCATGTTAGTATGTCTCACTTGGTTCTTAAATTATGATATACAGTAAAATTTCGTTAAATTATCTCGTGAAAATAATAATTTTTGCCGGTTTCAACTCGGGGCCAATGTATTAAATTAATAATTTGTTAAATTTATAAGATAATATAAATTTGAGAATTCATATAGGGCCCCTCAAATATATAAATTAATAATGACATAATTTATATGATGAATTTTACATTTATGAGGATTTCATCAAAGAATTTTATTAATATAATCATCATAAAACAATATAATATTTTGAACAGTGTAATACATAAGGAAAAATAATATATTTAATAAATTAAAGAAACAATGTAGTCTAAAAAAATAAAACAATGTAGTGATAGTTGCATGAACAATGTAAAAACAATTCTTCAAAAACGTAAAACAAAATATTTCTCATACCTTGATAAATTAATAAATTATTAATTATTAATTTATCGATATATTAATATATCGTTAAATTATTAAAATTTATCGGTCCCAAAGCTATTAATTTATAGAGGTTTAACTATATATATATATATATATACAGTCTCTATCGAGAGTGAAGCTTAACTCTGAAATTACAGAATGAAGTTTTAATTTTGACACACTTTTCGGTCAATTTTTTTCACCATAAGCGATTCAATATTTAAGTATGCTATTCAAGATCATTCATACAAAATTTCATCTAATTCGGACATCGCTAAGGTATTCAAATTAGATTAAATCAATGAATGAATTAAAACTGTTCAACGTGAACCGTTCGTGTAAATATCAATTTTGAAAACTCAAACCATTGTCAAATTGGATGAAATTTTGTAGAGATGATCTTGAATAACATACCTAAATATTGAATCGCTTATGGTGAAAAATTTTGACCGAAAAATGTGTAAAAATTGGAACTTCACTCTGTAATTTCAGAGTGAAGCTTCACTCTGAATAAATATATATAGACATAGACATAGACTTGCATGCATATACAACCATATTCTTTGGCTATTTTGATTTTCCCCCAAATTCAAAATCCTAGTCGATTCACGAAGATTACCCTGCAGTGTTCTATTCCTTACATATGAACCTCGACATTTTGATATGTTCCTATGAGCCGTGTGTCTCACTATTCTTCTCGTATGAACATTTCAACTAGCATGTGAATACTTCACACCGGTTTGATATAGTTGTGCCAGCATTGGTTAAAGAGACTACAGATAAAGAAGATGAAAACAAAGGTGGAAATCTTGTTGCTGATGAGACTTGATTGTTGATACCTCTACTAACATAGGGCTAGTATGGCATGCCACCAAGCATAAGTATCATTCTTTAGGAGGACCTACAAGTCACTATAAGACTCAACCATGAAATCCATAACGTACATCGTCATACAAGCTTTCCAATGATGGTCGCAAGTCGCCAAGACATGATTGGAAAGTTACATTTATGGCATCATCAAGATAGCTCCACAACATGCCTTTAAGACTAGAGTAAGGGACTTTGTCCCACATTGAAGAATATGTAATGGAGAGGGGTTTCTTTACCTATAAAAGGAATTTCTTCTCCCACTTAGAATTGATCCAATATACTTCTACTTGTATACATAAGGCTAGCTATTTGCCTATACATAGTGGATGAAGTATACTCCAAGAGAGGGAGATGAACCACTATACTTCTTCTATTCAAGCTAATACTAACTCATTCTTAAACACTCACAAATAACGAAGTGGGCAATCCGCTATGTTAACAAGATACACATGCAACATGTCTGAAGGACAAAAGATGGCGTTGAAGCACTTTCTGAAGTTGAAAGGCTTGAAGAGCCACTACAGGGCAGTGCCATTAATGCACATCATCGGCGTATGTACCAAATGTGCTACACCTTTTCTCTGTGTGGCTGAGCGTAAAGCTCATACTTGTTAGGATTTATTTTTATTACTAATACATGTGATTTTTTATCTAGGAAACACGGAAACGTGCATACACCCACGTTTCCCGCTTCCGAAGCGGAACCACTCCGGAACCACTCCGGAAACGTCCGAAAACGTCCGGAAACGCTCGGAAACGCGCCGGAAACACCCGGAAACGCCCGGAAACGTGCCGGAAACGCCCGGAAACGTTCGGAAACGTGTTTCCAGAAAAATGAGTTTTGGAAACGCGGTGGAAACGCGAGTTTCTGAATTGGAAACGCGGTGGAAACGCGAGTTTCCAAAAAATAAAGGTTTTTTAATGTTTTTTTTATTTTAGATTTTGAGTTACTTAAATTAAAAATTTGTTATTATATTTATTTTTTTGTATAATTTATATATATTTATAATTTTTTTTTATTTTGACATTTCCAAAACGTACCCGCTTCCTAAATTTTTTGAAAAACACGCTTCCGCGTTTCCAAACGTTTCGCTTCCACGTACCCGTATCCGATTCCGTGCAACCTAGTTTTTTATGGTATTTCTCTCTTCCCCTCTTAAGTGTGATAATCAACATTAACATGATTCGTGCTTACAGGCTATGATAGAATTGAATCATGCAAAACTAGCTACCAAAATGATAGTAAAACTAAAACCCTAGCAATTTATATGAAGAAACCTAAAGATAAAGCTCAGAACATCATAACCAAACAATGCAATGTCATAATCATCTAACTTATACTGAAAAATTCAAAATTAGTTTATCAAACATTGTTATGCTTGATTGTGGGAGTTGTTTCAGCTTGATGTCAACAAGTTCTTCAAGATTTTGTAAATCATTGTTGCTTCAATTGTGATGTGAACAGTATCAAAATGACTGTACAATTCGCAGGTTGTTCTTCACAAGATGCATACTTTGTTGTCATCCACTTTAAAATAGTGATATATGAACTTAATTAACTTGTGTGTCAGATGGATACATCGTACCTCTTTCTTCTTTTTCATATGGTAAGATATACTGACATGAATGATTTATACATTTGTTGTATCTAGCAAACAAAATGGAGAAAGGCCATGAGGTTATATGTATAAAGTTATCTAAATTAGTTGGGTGCATATATGTGAGGTACGAAGCATATCTTGAGAGATGTCTAGTGGATTATATTGTTGTTTTGCATCGTTTTGTTCGTAGTTTTTTTTTTATTAAAAAAATTTCATGCTTTGATGATAGTCAAAATAGAAACAAAAACAAAACTTAAAAAAAAAACTAGAAGAAATTTAAAAACAAAAAAAAACTTTAAAACTTATAATCCAGGTACAAATTAAAATATTTCTTAAATCGACATAAAAACTCATGGTGTGACGGTCATAATAGAACAAAAACAAAATCTTAAAATTTACAATCCAAGAACAAATTAAAAAGTTTTATACAAATTACATAAAAATAAAATATGATACTTCGTTACATATATGTCAAGTTCGCTTGCATCTACGTCTATTACAATATCATGTATACATAGATTCATCAAAAAACTTAGTAGCCAAACACCTTGTTTATATTGTAGTCATATTTCCCATTTCTCAACTTTCCAGTGTAATTCTGAAGGTTTTGTTGATTCTTAAGGTTATGTGTCCGGACCCAAGCGATATTGGCTCTCTGTACTAATGCACCCCCCCTCGTTTTTATTTCTCAGGTTGTGTACGCCTTAAACTTGTCTCATTTTAGTGACTCAAGGCTCGTATAGAAAAACCTATTCAAATTTGACTATAGTGTTTGGGCCTAAAATAATACTCTGGTATTATTTATATTCTTTAGGCTCGTGGACCGGTTATTTGAGGAAAATCTATCGAAGAGCAAGATTACATTCCTTATTGGAATAGATTTCGGGACTGATGTTGTATAGAAGCTGAGTTGAATAAGGAAGGTGAATCCAAATCAACTAAGAGGTTCTCAAGACTTGATCCACAAAAAAGAACAATATGTGTTCTCTATATAAAGGGGTCGAATGTGTAAAAGAGCACACACACACAACGTCAAACAAACTATCGCGCAACCGCATAGTCAAATCTCCCCACGGAGCAAAAGTCCGATTCACTTCGGCAAACCAAATTTCCTCACGGAGCAAAAGTCCGACTCGCGTCGGCAACCAAGTCTCCCATCGGAGCGGAGCTACCCAGATGTACGCCTCGCGCTGCATGTAGCAACAAGTCCGATTAGCTTCGGCAACTAGAGTCAAGTCTATCGAGTCGCTAGCCTAGCTTCTAGCAAACACAAAAGTCTGCACTAGTCAACAATTTCCTATAGCAAAAGAGTCCCGCTATCAACGACACATTATAAGCTCTGCTTTTCCCCAAGCGGTCTAAAGTAAGATCGGCCATCTACTTGAGGTGGAGTGAAAGGTACCTAGCAACCCTGGTTGTGTATAGGTCATTCGAGCTTCAGCGATTTATCAACAACTGCGGAACAATCGTTCGAGAAGAAGACAGTACGTGAGCGCAATCATCATTAACAAGCAAGAGTTGTACGTAACTCAAAGGTACTGGCACGCCAAGCAACAACATAGAACGAAGGTTAGAACCATCTAGGGTTCAAAACATGGGCTTGCTGATTATTCCCTAAGGAAATCTTTTTCCCAGCTCGAACATATAGGAAAACCCAATCATTTACTCTTTTTTTCTCTCTTTCAAAAAATCATTCTCCTTCAGTCTCTTCAAGTCTCACCGCTCTCTTTCTTCATAATATTAGTTTTGACAATTTTTGTTGAAGTGAAAAATATTTAAAATGGTTAAAATCCACCTCACATGTTAAATTCAAATTTGACAAAAATATTTAACTCGCATGTCAAATTATCAAAATCCACATCACATGTGATATATTGTCGCTAATTTATGGTTTTTTTTCATCCATCATCGTTGCCCGCAAAGAGGAGAAGACTGAGAATTTAAAAATAATTTTTTTCATGGATGAATTGAACACGGTTTCTCCATTAAATTGGTTGTTAATCAACATTCGGAGAAAATACTGGTTTAAGTTTATTACGGTTGATAAGTGGTTAACTACGGAAGAAGAATAAAACATAGCTTGAAGGCATGTGTGCTTTTCAGAATATGCCCTAGATTCTATCCAAATATTATTAAGACCCAGCGTGAGCAATTAAAACACCTAATATACCTTAATTATATATTAAACTACCTATAAACACACTCCTCACTGTTAGCACTTATAAAACAAAAAATCTTGAGATCAAATATTTTATAGTTAGCTTCACACTCGGAATGATCATGACCAATAAACTGCTGCAACAACAATCTGAAAACACAACCATATAGAAATTAATCCGAAGTTGGTGGAGATGAAAGGAAGTGTCCAACACATCATCCTTCTCTTCTCCACCAAAGAGATTTGCTCTTGATGAGAAATGAGACAGCCAAATTGTGGGGGAACTTTATAGGATTATGGGATTTTCGAAAATTGGAGAGTTAAGTTTTGAGGGCCACATTGTAAACTTTCGCAGACGGTCTTCAAAATGCTTGAGACGGCCTTGACAGAGGGGTACTAATGTTAGATTGTGGGTATGGGGATTCATGGAGATTTTGAGATTTTATGATTGAGCTTATAAGATGTTTGGCACACAAAAAAAGAGAGGAACAAGGCCCTCTTATAGTGAAGATTAGTCAATAATATGTCTGTGAAACATTGTTCTGATTGGTTAAGTAGCTTAACTAAAAACGTTGAAGTAATAAAATCAATCCTTGTGAAACATTGTTCTGATTGGTTAAGTAGCTTAACTAAAAACGTTGAAGTAATAAAATCAATCCTTATTGACATATGTATTAAAGGGTATTTGAGTTAGTTTTTTTAATTAAAAAAACATTAATCAATAATATCACCACACAACTGGTACAGTTACGATTACACTACGACAAGTAAAATTACACCACAAAGGGGGTAGGACGGAAAGCAATTTCTTTAGATGGCCGGGTATGGTGCTATGCCTAAATCGCTCCATATCTTCTCTGCCTCTGTAATCATTAAGTTTGCAAACAAAATAGTTTCATCCTGCTTTTAACCAAAAGTAATTTGAATCGTCCGGCCTGTTTAATATCATGAGGATAATTAATCAAAAACGTTTTTTTTTTTGGAAATGAATTAATCAAAAACGTTAGGAAGTGTAAAAAGTTGGGTTTTATATATAATGTGTCCTCACCCGAAGCAGACCATATATATGCTATTGATATTATATCTATATATGAATACTAATACTAAATTGCAGCAAACAATTAAATGCAATGCTTATTACACTGCTATAAATACTGTATATAGCTTATTCAAGGATGGCTTTTAGAGTAGCCAACTCCCCCAAATTATTCTTAGCTAGCTAGATAGTACCCTTCTGAAGTTACCCATGTATAGATTGAAAGCACCGTTTCCTTTCACATATGCATTTGGTAGTAATGATCAGGGGCAGTATCCGGGTCGGGTTTCTCAAGGACACCATCCACGTTCCTCAGCCAGAAAGTCTGGTTATTTAGAGAGGCTGCTCCTTTAGGGACATCATCCATCACCCATTCATGCCCTTGCGGAAAATAAATTCCGGTGCGTGGATCAGGAACCCAGCTGCTGCTCCATGAACACGAACTCTCCATTTCTGGCCTCTCACGACTGTCCTCCTTTGAGTCCTTTCTGCTTGATTCTTCAGCAGTTCCACTTAGCTTTTTGCTGAAGTAGCTTTTAGGTAGCTTAGTTTCCCGGCATGAACTGGTGTAACCATTATCCCAGTTAATGTTCGTAATATATATGCAAAAGCTTTAACTTGTGTACGTGAATCTGATAGAGTAACACTTTTGTAATTAACTTTGTGTCTATAGCCCCATAAATCTCATGCCGGAAATTTTACGCACGTTACGTTGCACACTTGCACTAAACAACGAAAGATTTTCACTTTTTGCTCTCAATTAATTATGAGTTACAGGTACATGGTCTCTGTATTATTTAACCGTAGTTACAGATAGTAAATCAACCAGTACGTTATTCTTGTGTACCAAGTTTTTTCCATGTACTTACCGGACTATATATATATCTCCTGCTAATTTCATCTCTTTAACCATCTTCAAAATTTCAAAAAAGCTACAATGTCATCAACTACATACAGTAGTAGACTCTGCTTTACCAAATGTAAAATTAAATAAGAAGATTACCTTAGAAGAACTCTCTTTAATTTTGCAACCCCACCTCTTGCCATAGCGCGATTGTTACCCAATAGCATACAGATCGATATCGAGCACCTAGCTCTATATGTATATCTTATGAACTTATGAAGTCTCTTATGTGTATGGAAACCAAGCAATAATTGAAGCTGATGACCAAAAAACAATTGAAGCTGATGACAACCGAAAGCAACGGTATGGAGCTTTGAGAAGCCAGTCTGCTGTATTTATAATCAATATTATTAAGGTAGCTAGGAATATGTTCTATCCCTAGCTAGGGCATCCATGATCTGGTGAAGAATTAATACATATAGAAAAAAAGCAAGTCAGTGTAAGTTGTGTAATTAACCACAGTACTCAAATAACGAAAATTAAAGCAAAAGGTGACGAAACGAACTCAAAGAATTTGTTTACATTTCTTGAAAAACGAAGCGATCGATCGTGTGTGGTTTTGAATCGATGCCTAGCACATCAGTGTAGGATACTCTATGAAAATGGTTAAAGAAACGCACATGGAAAATGTGCTCTGTGTCTATTTGGTGCTCTTCATTCAAGTACACGATGGAATATATATTACATGTGTTAAACAGCGACAAGCGTGACCCGTGGACCAACTGTATCGATATTGTCCCAACTTAACCACCTCACAGGTGTTGGATTTTAATCACAAAAGGCCTCGGTACAATTGGTTATTATCCACCCACTTATAAGCTTTATTTTCTTTGTCACTTCTTAGATGTGGGATCTCTCCTCTCCAACACGCCCCCTCACGTGCAACTTAATTTTTAGGTCTGCACGTGACAGATTAACATCCCACATACTGGGATGAAAGAAACTAAGGTCCAGTAACCAACGACACTTAGTGGCCATCCAATTGGAAATCCTCCGATGGCATGACAAAGTGGCACCCAACTCAGGCCCACGAAAGATTGGAGGCGCGACTGGAGAGGGACCCGCTCTGATACCATGTTAAACAGCGACAAGCGTGGCCCGTGGACCAACTGTACCGATATTGTCCCAACTTAACCACCTCACAGGTGTTGGGTTTTAATCACAAAAGTTCTCGGTACAATTGGTTATTATCCACCCACTTATAAGCTTTATTTTCTTTGTCACTTCTTAGATGTGCGATCTCTCCTCTCCAACAACATGTACATGAGTACAAACGTTAGATCTTAATTATGATCTGCAGATGTGACGAGTAGTTCTATACTTGGCAACTTGATCATTTTCGGAGAATAACCCTACCATGACCAAAAAGCAATAGAAGAAACCCCTATACCTTAAATATTTTTAGAGTTGAGCCCTTACGATGATATTTATGAAACTGAAGAATTTGATGGCCTAAAATCTACGGACTAACTCGACCCCTTGTGTCACTTTGCTCCACTCAATTAAGAGAATATCAACACAAAATTGTGATGACATAAATTTCTTCCCCTAGTTTTATTTGATAATTATAATCTAGATTTAGAGTTCTGCTCCATGCCATGATCTTTGTTAGCTAATAACTAGGTGGATAATTGCTGGCATTGTAAGTGGTAACCTGTGGTTGATTCTATGTCATGGTACTTCACGACTACAAAACTAGCACGTACGTGACACGAACAAAAGAATCTGGATCTTGAAGGAGAACTGCTCGAAGTAAATTAACAAAATTGCTGCTTAATTAGTTGCCTACATATTGAAACTCTTTAGAGAAATTTTCTGCTAAAAGATTGAAATTTAATGCATGGTCTTTTTGATTCTTCAGGTATCCATATCTGAACTTGCACAACTGCTTGTGGGGTAGCTTTTTGGTAAATTGAAGTTTAGGTAGCTTAGCTAAGTTCATTGTGGTTTTACTGGTAACTGGTTTATATAGGGGATGCAAGCAGCAGACTGGGGAATTGTTATTATGTTCATTCAGCCGAATAGTGATGGAGTACATACTATATATCCACACGACCACACCTAAGTAAAGAAGCAATGCGATACAACTAAACGATTAAACAAGACCAATTGAATAACTTGGTTATATTACTTGATCACTTAATGAATGTATACAACATCAAACTGACCTATATAAGCTAACTAAAGTACTTTTGATGACAATTGCTTCCTTGATTTCCTCCGTGAATCACTCCCGTGATTTACGGAGTTAATCATGCTAAAGTGGCTAAAGTGAATCGCACTAACACTCCTCCTCAAGTTGGCGCATATACATTAACCATGCCCAACTTGCTAAGTGCGTCATAAAAAGCCTGTTTAGACACTCCTTTTGTGAGCATATCGGCAAGTTGCTCTTTTGTAGGAACAAAAGAAAAACTAATGATCTTCGCGTCTAGCTTCTCCTTTATAAAGTGACGATCAACCTCAACATGTTTTGTACGATGTTGCACAGGATTATGTGAAATATCAATAGCTGCCTTGTTGTCACAGTACAGCTGCATAGCACTCTTAGGCTTAATACCCAAATCTTGTAGCAAATTTCTAAGCCATAACAATTCACACACTCCCTGAGCCATACCTCTGTATTCTGCTTCAGCACTAGATCGAGCTACCACATTTTGTTTCTTACTCCTCCACGTAACAAGATTGCTTCCAACAAAGGTAAAGTATCCTGATGTGGACCTCCGATCGGTAATATTTTCAGCCCAGTCTGCATCTGTGAAGCCACAAATCTCAAGGATATTGTTGTGATTAGAAAACATTACACCTCTCCCTGGAGCTGACTTCAAGTACCTCAAAATCCTCACAACAGCATCCATGTGATCCACACTCGGATTATGCATGAACTGACTCACTACACTTACTGCATACGCAACATCTGGCCTGGTATATGACAAATAAATCAGACGTCCAACTAGCCTCTGATAACGAGTTTTATTAGTGGGCACTTGATCTCTGTACTCTGCTAACCGATGGTTCTGCTCAATAGGAGTATCAATTGGAGTGCAATCTAACATACATGTCTCTGTTAGTAGATCAATGATGTACTTCCTCTGACACAGATAGATACCATCACTTCCCCGGGCTACCTCAATACCCAAGAAGTACTTGAGTGTACCTAGGTCCTTCATCTCAAACTGTGTGGCTAGCTGCTTTTGTAATCTGTCCACCTCAATAGTATCATTACCAGTAACTACCATATCCTCAACATATATGATTAGGGCTGTTACCTTCCCTTATTGGTGTTTGAGAAATAATGTGTGGTCTGAATTACTCTGCGTGTAGCCAATTTTCCTCATAAATTATGAGAATCTTCCAAACCAAGCACTAGAAGACTGTTTAAGACCATATAAAGACTTCCTCAATCTGCATACAAAGTTTTCGGGAGAAGCTGCCACATATCCAGGTGGAAGATCCATGTATACTTACTCTGTTAGTTCTCCATGAAGGAATGCATTCTTAACATCAAACTGCCTAAGTGGCCAGTTCAAGTTAGCAGCGATAGAGAGCAATACCCGGATAGTGTTTATCTTTGCAATAGGTGCAAATGTCTCATCATAGTCTATGCCATATGTCTAGGTGAACCCCTTTGCTACTAGGCGTGCTTTATACCGGCTTACTGACCTATCTGGATTGTGCTTCACTATAAACACCCATCGACATCCTACAGTTTTCTTGCCATATGGTGGAGGTACAAGCTCCCAAGTATTGTTCTTTTGTAATGCTTCCATCTCTTCTTCCATTGCTTTCCTCCATTTTGGATCTCCCAATGCATCCTGCACTTTGTTAGGTACTGATACAGTAGATATTTGATTCACAAATGACTCATATGACTTAGATAACCTTTTGGTAGATATAAAATTGGCCACCAGATACTTGGCTTTAGTCTGAAAGGGTAGGTTCATATTTTTTTGTTGGTTGACCTCGAGTAGACCTATTGGGCAAAACCTATTGTCTACGATTAGCCTGAATAGAATGACTAACCTCAGATGAGTGATCTTCTGTACTAGGAGAGCATTGGTCAGGGGTATAAACAATAGTACGGGATACATGAGGGGCAGTTGTATTGTCAGCTTCTGGTGCCTGAATCTCTTGAGTGACGACTTCCGGTGGTGCCTGTGTGGCTGATACCTTGGTAATCTCAACGGAACCTGTTACCATATCGACTGGCTCATTTGTCTCCCCCTCTCCATGATATAGCTCTTCAAAATATGAATTCTCCCCCTGAAGAGCAGTATCAGAAGAGGAAAAATAACTCATGTCCTAAAAAAAGGTAACATCCATAGTGACATAGTACTTCCGAGTAGGGGGATGATAGCACCGATATCCTTTCTGATGGCTTCCGTACCCAACAAACACACATTTAACTGCCCGGGCATCTAACTTAGAACGCTGATGTTGCGGAAGATGAACAAAAGCAACACAACCGAAAACACGGGCAGGAAGATTATGAAAAGAGGGTATTTTAACATGAGATGCAAGTACCTCATAGGGAACTTTCCCTTGAAGGACACGAGATGGAAGACGATTAATAAGGTGGGCGGAAGTAATGACAGCATCACCCCAAAGGTATTTAGGCATGTGGGCACTAAAAAGAATACACCGAGCCATATCAAGTAAATGACGATTTTTTCTTTCAGAAACCCCATTTTGCTCAGGTGTGTAAGGACACGTTGTTTGATGAACAATCCCGTGTGTGTTACAGAACTCCTGAAAGACATGATTCACATATTCCCCCCCATTATCAGAACGAAGAACTCGAATGGTAGCATTATATTGTGTTTGGACAGAGGTATGGAAGGCACGAAAGGCTGGAAAAACCTCATTTTTATTTTTAAGAAGAACAATCTATGAAAGAAGTGTGCAATCATCAATAAATGACACAAAATATCGCATTCCTGACACAGTAGACTCTTTAGAGGGCCCCCAAACATCAGAATGAATTAATTCAAAAGGAAGAAAACTTTTAGTAGAAGTACTAGGGGAATAAGTAGATCGATGACTCTTGCCCAAAACACATGTCTCACAACACAAAGAAGACTCGTCCACACTAATAAACAAAGTAGGCATGGATTTTTTCATAACACTAAAAGATGGATGCCCTAAGCGACGATGCCATAACCAAACTTCACTTAACTTGTCAGAAGTGGAGAGTAAAGCGGTTCGAGACTGCCCCTGGTTTTCCCCCTGCGTATGTCAGATCCAGATGAAACAACCGGCCCCTCAGATACCCCCGACCAATTGCCCGTCCGGTGAGAAGATCCTGAAAGATCACATACATAGGAAAAAATGTCACAGAACACTGAGCGTCAGCGTTCAATTGGGGAACAGATATCAAATGATGAGATAAAGCAGGTACATAGAGTACATTGTGAAGCTCTATGGTGAGAGTAATACGTACGGTCCCAGTCCCTAACACAGGAAATGCCTCACCATTAGCATTAGTAACATATGGTACGGGTGGATGAGACAATACGGTGAAATAAGATCAGTCATAAGTCATATGATCAGATGCACCAGAATCAATAATCCATGTATCAAAACTAACATAGTGAGAAATATTAAGAGCCATACCAATTTGACCGCGGCCAACGATGGAGGAACCCATTGAATAATGTAAAAATCAGGGATTAGACAGCAAAGAAACGCGAGTGCACTCGCACTGACTGAAGATAACCGGACCGGGTCGGGTTGAGCTGACCGGGGCAGGCTTCTCGGATCTGGGCCGGGCTTCTCGGATCTGGGCTGGGCTTCTCGGATCTGGGCCGGACTTCTCGTATCTGGGCCGGGCTTCTCGGATCGAGTCGGATCTGTGGCGATTCGATTCTTAAAGCTTCGGCGACTTGAGAGATTCAGATCGCGGCAATGGAGAGGTCGCGTCGATGGTGAGTTCGCGGCGATGGAGAGCTGGAGATCTACGACGGCGAGGAAAACCCGATCGAGTTGGTGCAACAGCTGCTGGTCTAACAGCGGAGGAACGACGTCGGGTGGCGCGCGGGTTATCGATCGGCGAAGAACCGATTCGGATCGAGGCTGGATGGTTTTTGATCGAAGGGACGGACTGAATCGAATGGTGATGATGATCTGAGGAGATGGTAGCTGGAGTTGGTGTTCTTGACACCGACAGCAAAGGAGGAGGGGGAAAGCGATGAAAGGCGCGGCGGAAGAAACAGACCCGGGTTTGGCTTGGCACGCCGGAAGGAGAACGACGACGGCACTCGTCAAGGCGTCGAGAAGATTCCGTTGGTGGAAAGGTCTGCAGCAGCGGGGAGATCGGCGCTCGTCGGAGTCGACTCTGCTGGGGAACAGTCGGGTATTCCGACTGATTTCGTTGTTGTGGGAGACCGCTCCGAGGAAGGGAGGTGATGTCGCCGAGTCGCAAGGTTGCTGACGTTGTCGGCGGTGTGTGCTCCAAGGCAGCAAGCTCGGCGGCTTAGCACCAAAAAACTGCAAACAACAAACCCAGGTAAAAACAGAGCATGGCTCTGATACCAAATTGAATAATTTGGTTATATTACTTGATCACTTAATGAATGTATACAACATCAAACTGACCTATATAAGCTAACTAAAGTACTTTTGATGACAATTGCTTCCTTGATTTCCTCCGTGAATCACTCCCGTGATTTACGGAGTTAATCATGCTAAAGTAGCTAAAGTGAATCGCACTAACAAGATCCACATAAAGTAAAGGTGAAGGAGCATCGATATGTGGATGGACTCTCCATGTCCAATAGCTCGCGCACTTCCTCAATTACGCAAGCCATTTCCTAAAACTGGAGTGAGAACGATGATATTGACCACCTCGCCGGCTGGTCCACGATGCTCCGATCCCATGAATGGTTGTGGAAGTAAGAGCTGTAATAGCATGAAGAACACCGACAGAATCTTTTGTGTCATCATATCTGGTTTACAATGAATAGTCTGTCGCAGCAGCAGCACCCAGCAGTGCAAGAAATAGGAATGTGCTGATCACTTGGTTTACATCATTATGCTGGCCCTGCAGCAAAACCAATTAATTAACATGTCATCTTAATCACTTGGTTATACATTCTTTATTTAGTTTACCTAAACACGTAAAGGCACAGCAAGCATACATGATAATGTAGAATATGTAGCAATTAAGCAGCAATAATTTAAAATATATGACATTGTCTAGGTAGATATATATCAAATCACTAATAGAAATTAGGCTTGAGGGGACATATATTATGTGCGCCTATTGCTAGCTATAAAGACATATATATGTCTCTATTGGCCAAAAAGAATAATTAGTACAAATGTGTCTTTTAAAGGTGTTACTATTACTAACTTGGACACTTAATTTATGTGTCCCCAAATAAACACAATGAGATTCATTATTTCTCAACCTATAAAGTATACAAATATCATATTCTTGTACAAATACAATACTACTCCTATGGGGACACTTAAGCTATATGTCCCTAATAGGTAGAAATTTCATTTCTTTTTGCTACCCTGCCCCCTCCAATAAACAATAATTGCAAACTAGGCCAAATGAAATTAATTCAGTAAATAATTTTGCAAAAAAAAATTAATTCAGTAAATAATAGAGAATAATAATCATAAAATTCCATTATATATTTTTCATTAAACTCTTAGTTCAAATATCCAACAAATTAAAAATAGATTCTAAAAACTATTACATCATCTCTCCAAACCAACTACAGTTACTATACTCAAGTTTGAATACTTGTGTAGAGATATTATAACTATTTCTGTAAATTTCAGTTCATAAATGTTCCAGCATAAGTAAGATGAGTACAAAACTTTTCAACTTGAAACTTCACAAGTTACTCACCTAGCCTTCAGTTGCTTTTGGTTTCAACAAAACTTTCTTGTGCCATTTTGTCAATCATCGTGTGCACTGTGTTCTGATTCGCCTTCTATTTCGAGCTTGTTTAGAAGCTTTGAAATTGTCACATAGTGCATGGGAAGAGCAAGACACAGTACCTGCAAGAGAAAACAAACCACATCAAATCACTTCAACTACTTTTCTTCCAACTATTACGAGTATGCTGCAGGAAATTGCAGGGAGAATTAATCACTTCAAGAAATGAACAATCTCTGTAAAAGAAAAGTGTGGTTGAAGAATAATAAATTATATACTTGAAAGGATATAATCATCCCCATGTGGAACAGAGGCCTAAGACCCCAAACAGCAAAAGCAATGATGGCAACTACCTGAATCAATTTAAGAAAAGTAGGGCTTCCACGTAAAACATCATAAGACCTGCACAATATGTTTGAATATTTGACAAGCAATGGTTCAGTGACATTTGTTGATAACAAAATAAAATAAATTTAGCAAGGACACAAACAATGTATAGTCATGGCATGACAAGAGCTAATAATACATCAGCAATATCAAAGTATTTCAAGAGAGAACCCAATTCAAGTTATGAATTAAAAGTAGGCATACCATGACAAATAAGCTCAAATTCAAGTTATCAATAATATATGGATGATTCTAAAAGAGGCTTCCAGGTGATTTAGCTTTTCATTATGCTGCAACTTAGTTAAAAAAACACAGGATTTTCAATATTGAATATCAGCAGATTGCATGGCTATTGACACTTAGAAATGAGTTTATAGAAGACTCTTTCAACTTCTACTCAAGAAGAAAAAGTGGATAATTATTCTAGAAAGAAATATTTCAGCTCATTCCAACTAATATTATATTTTAATATTATTTCTTATATCATATATTATATTTTATGTCTACCATAAAAGTTAATAAGTCAAGCATAATCTAGGAAGCACGGACACGCGGACAAGGGTCTGTATTGCGTGTCCGACACGGACACAGACATGCTCGGACACGCGAACTCAATTTGGACACGGCCCGGACACTCGCGTGTTCGAATTGAACACGCGAGTGTCCGAATTGGACACGCGGACACGTACAAACTCATAATAAAATTGAAAGTGCTTATGGTGAGAATCGAACTTTGGTCATCCAAGGCACTCAACAACTCCTCAACCATTCCAACAGATTCAGTTTTTGTTATATTTATGCACACTTTAATATATGTAAGGAGAGAAACTCATGATAAAAATAAGAATGCTTGTGGTGGGATTAGAACCTTGGTCATCCAAATGATCCAACAAATCCTCAACCATTCCAACATATTCAGTTTTTGTTATATTTATGCACACTTTAATATATATACATCTAAATACTTTCAAATTTTTAAATTAATTTTTTAATAAATATATATATATTAAAATAATTTTAATTGACGTGTCCACCACGTGTCCGTGTCCAAAAATATTTCTATATGCCGTGTCTACGTATCGAATCGTGTCCAATACGGACACTCGTGTCCGTGTCCGTGCTACATAGAGCATAATTAATAAACGAGTCGAACTTTTAACAAGTTTGAGCTAGCTCGCGAGCTAAACGAGTCGAACGAGCCGAATACTTTATTTTTAAGCTCGGCTCATTTTAAAGTCGGGCTAAATATTGAGTTCAAACTCGGCTCATTTAACATTATGAGCTTGAGCCGAACGAGCTATAAATAAGCCGAACACGAGAGACTCGAGCCTACTTACAGCCCTAGTCGTGATACTCTTCCGGAACTTGAATCTTTGAGAGATACCTAACAATCTTGCGCTTGAGCTCTCTCTAATCCCTCGGAGACTTAAATATGATGTCTCTAAACCTAGCCAAATTGGTCATCTTTCTGTTCGAATCCCAACCGTTCTTATCTTTTGAAATCTGCAACTTGAGCACACTTTTATGCAATACATCGTCTAGATCCAATTGAAAATCTTAATTCGATTCATAGTCTCATTGCGGTATATTATTACCTTGATATTGCTGAATCTGATCGCCAGTATGTCTACGCCGCTGGCGCTTTCGTATCTGTTCTTATCTTGCTGAAAGACTCTGGTTTCAGTTGAATTGAACGGATTATTGCTTTGTACATTCATACACAGATTCAACAATTATATAGCCTAATCTAGGTTGCTTTACTCCGTGATTCTCTCCGTGAATCACGGCCCATGTTTTGCGCCGGATTCGACGCCGGATTCACACCGATACTCCCCCTCAAGTTGGTGTATACATATCAACCATGCCCAACTTGTTAAGTGAATCATAAAAGGGTCTTTTAAACACTCCTTTTGTGAGCATATCGGCAAGTTGCTCTTCTGTAGAAACAAAAGAAAAACTAATTATCTTCGTGTTTAGCTTCTCTTTTATAAAGTGACGATCCACCTCCACATGTTTTGTACGATCGTGTTGCACAGGATTATGTGAGATATCAATGGCTGCCTTGTTGTCACAGTACAGCTGCATAGCACTTTTAGGCTTAATACCCAAATCTTGTAGCAAAGTTCTAAGCCATAACAACTCGCACACTCCTTGAGCCATACCTCTGTATTCTGCCTCAGCACTGGATCGAGCTACCACATTTTGTTTCTTACTCTTCCACGTAACAAGATTACCCCCAACAAATATAAAGTACCCTGATGTGGATCTCCGATCTGTAATATTTCCAGCACAGTCTGCATCTGTGAAGCCACAAATCTCAAGGATATTGTTGTGATTAGAAAACATTACTCCTCTCCCTGGAGCTGACTTCAAGTACCTCAAAATCCTCACAACAGCATCCATGTGATCCACACTCGGATTATGCATAAAATGACTCACTACACTTACTGCATACGCAACATCTGGCCTGGTATGTGACAAATAAATCAGGCGTCCAACTAGCCTCTGATAACGAGTTTTGTCAATGGGCACTTGATCTGGGTACTCTGCTAACCGATAGTTTTGCTCAATAGGAGTATCAATTGGAGTGCAATCTAACATACATGTCTCTGTTAGTAGATCAAGGATGTACTTCCTCTGACACAGATAGATACCATCACTTCCCCGGGCTACCTCAATGCCTAAGAAGTACTTGAGTGTACCTAGGTCCTTCATTTCAAACTCTGTGGCAAGCTGTTTTTGTAATCTGTCCACCTTAATAGTATCATTACCAGTAACTACCATATCGTCAACATATATGATTAGGGCTGTTACCTTCCCTTGTTGGTGTTTGAGAAATAATGTGTGGTCTGAATTACTCTGCATGTAGCCAATTTTCCTCATGAATTGTGAGAATCTTCCAAACCAAGCACGAGATGACTGTTTAAGACCATACAAAGACTTTCTCAATCTGCATACAGAGTTACTTGGAAAAACTGCCACATATCCAGGCGGAAGATCCATGTATACTTCCTCTGTTAGTTCTCCATGAAGGAATGCATTCTTAACATCAAACTGCCTAAGTGGCCAGTTCAAGTTAGCAGCGATAGAGAGCAATACCCAGATAGTGTTTATATTTGCAACAGGTGCAAATGTCTCATCATAGTCTATGTCATATGTCTGGGTGAATCCTTTTGCTATTAGGCGTGCTTTATACCGGCTTACTGATCCATCAGGGTTATGCTTCACTGTAAACACCCAACGACATCCTACAGTCTTCTTGCCATATGGTGGAGGTACAAGCTCCCAAGTATTGTTCTTTTGTAATACTTCCATCTCTTCCTCCATTGCTTTCCTCCATTTTGGATCTCCCAATGCATCCTGCACTTTGTTAGGTACTGATATAATAGATATTTGATTCACAAATGACTCATATGACTTGGATAATCTTTTGGTAGATATAAAATTTGCAACATGATACTTGGCTTTACTCTGAAGGGTAGGTTCATATTTTTTTGTTGGTTGACCCCGAGTAGATCTATTTGGCAAGACATATTGTCTACTATGATCCCTAATAGAATGACTAACGTCAGAGGAGTGATCTTCTGTACCAGGAGAACATTGGTCACGGGTATAAACAGTTGTACGGGAGACATGAGGGGCAGTTGTGTTGTCAGCTTCTGGTGCCTGAATCTCTTGAGTGACGACTTCTGGTGGTGCCTGTGTCGCTGATACCTTGGTAATCTCAACGGAACATGTTATCATATCGACTGGCTCACTTGTCTCCCCTCTCCATGATACAGCTCTTCAAAATAGGAATTCTCCCCCTGAAGAGCAGTATCAGAAGAGGAAAAATAACTCATCTTCTCAAAATAGGTAACATCCATAGTGACATAGTACTTCCGAGTAGGAGGATGATAGCACCGGTACCCCTTCTGATGGCCTCCGTACCCAACAAACACACATTTAACTGCCCGGGCATCCAACTTAGAACGCTGATGTTGTGGAAGATGAACAAAAGCGACACAACCAAAACCACGGGCCGGAAGATTATGAAAAGAGGGTAATGAGACATGAGATGCAAGCACCTCATAGGGAACTTTCCCTTGAAGAACACGAGATGGAAGACGATTAATGAGGTGGGCGGAAGTAATGACAGCATCACCCCAAAGGTATTTAAGCATGTGGGCACTAAAAAGAATACATCGAGCCATATCAAGTAAATGACGATTTTTTCTTTCGGAAACCCCATTTTGCTCAGGTGTGTAAGGACACGTTGTTTGATGAACAATTCCGTGTGTGTTAAAGAACTCCTGAAAGACATGATTCACATATTCTCCCCCATTATCAGAATGAAGAACTCGAATGGTGGCATTATATTGGGTTTTGACAGAGGCATGGAAGGTACGAAAAGCTGGAAAAACCTCATCTTTATTTTTAAGAAGAATAATCCATGAAAGACGTGTGCACTCATCAATGAATGACACAAAATAACGCATTCCTGAGACAGTAGATTTGTTAGAGTGTCCCCAAACATCAGAATGAATTAATTCAAAAGGAAGCAAACTTTTAGTTGAAATGCTAGGGGAATAAGTTGATCGATGACTCTTTCCCAAAACACATGTCTCACAACATAAACAAGACTCGTCCACACTAATAAACAACGTGGGCATGGATTTTTTCATAACACTAAAAGATGGATGCCCTAAGCGACGATGCCATAACGAAATTTCACTTAGCTTGTCAGAAGTGGAGAGTAACGCGGTCCGAGACTGCCCCCCTGGTTTTTCCCCTGCGTATGTCAGATCCAGATGAAACAACCGGCCCCGCAAATACCCCCGACCAATTACTCGTCCGGTGAGAAGATCCTGAAATATCACATACATAGGAAAAAAGGTCACAGAGCACTGAGCATCAGCGTTCAGTTGGGGAACAGATATCAAATGATGAGATAGAGCAGGTACATAGAGTACATTGTGAAACTCTATGGTAGGAGTAATACAAGCAGATCCTGTCCCTACCACGGGGAATGGCTCACCATTAGCATTAGTAACATAGGGTACGGGTGGAGGGGATAATACGGTAAAATAAGATTTGTCATAAGTCATATGATCAGATGCACCAGAATCAATAATCCATGTATCAGAACTAACAGAGTGAGAAATATTGAAAGCCATACCAATTAAAAAAGAATCTGTCTATGGTGCACTTGCACTGACGGTGAGGATGCACAGACAAGGAAAAAGACGACTGATTCTTGCCGGACCGGGTCGGGTCGGGTCGGGTCGGTGAACTGGGTTGGGTCGGTGAACCGGGTCGGGTTACACGTAGACTAGGCTGGGCTGTGCTGGGTCGTAGTTTGGGCCGGGGCGGTTTTTGGGCTGGGCCGGGGCGAGCTGTAACCGGGTCTGTGCAGAGAGACCGATCTGGGAAACGCTTCGGCGAGGAGCGGTGACTGAGGACGTCCGGCAAGGAGCGGCGAGGAGCGAGGGGCTGCTTCGGGTCGAGTGCGAACCGAAGGTCACCGGAGATCGTCGGGTTTGCCCGGTGTCGGAGGAGCAGGGCGACTCGTGAGGGAGCCGGACGGGAAGAGGCAGGTCGGAGCGTCGGAGGGCACAGGGAAGAAAGCCGGAAAAACGGTGAGGCAGCGGGTGGGCTCGAAGGCAGAAACCGGCCGGAAAAAAAACGGGAAAAAATCCCAGAAAACACAGAGCTCGAAGGCTCTGATACCAAGTTGAATTGAACGGATTATTGCTTTGTACATTCATACACAGATTCAACAATTATATAGCCTAATCTAGGTTGCTTTACTCCGTGATTCTCTCCGTGAATCACGGCCCGTGTTTTGCGCCGGATTCACGCCGACAGTTTCAATATGTGTTGTCTCCAACTATTGAAGGCTCTCATCACCGACGACGTTCATGCTTCCTTGTTCACTTGCTGCCATTCTCTCTCTCTCTCTCTCTCTAAACCCTAAACATACCCGAGATCTCTCTCTAAACCCTAGATCTACCCGGGGATCTGTTTTCTTACAACAATATAGGAATTCCTCAAGTGAACAAAATATGTTATTTATAAGGAAAAGGAATTTGTTAAAGGAATTTGTGTTGAGAAATTTAATCCACACTGCTTTAGTAAATTTCTAGTAGAGAGCCTCATAGTGTCATACCCGTGAAAAAGATCGCACTCGTTATTGATGAACAAGATCGCTCATAATCAGTTATGTTTTGGAGCCCAATAGAGGTTTGAGGCTTATATGACCTGAACTGCTGCAGTTTGAGGGAGATTATGATACACAACTCTTTAAGGGTCCTCTTTAATTATAGTATTATACTTACACAGTCCTTCTTGGTTGCAGAGGTCCGTACCAGTGTTTTGGTGCGGATTTCTATTTTTGCACCAATTACCGATCGAATTTCTTCATTTCCACCGTCTAGTATCTAGATAATATTGTGTAGATCATCTCTGAAAACTTTCAGCCAATTTGGTGATCGTTAAGGCCCTCAAAATTGCGTTTTTATGTTAAAAACATGAACGGTTCATGTTTGACAGAATTCAGTCCGTTCATTTGTTGTTGGATTTTGAGGACCTTAACGATCACTAAATTGGCTGAAATATTTGCAGAGATGATCTACACAATATTATCTAGATAATAAACGGTGGAGATAAAAAAATTCGACCAAAAAGAGGTTCAAAAATGGAAATCCTCACCAAAACTATTAGTGCGGGCCTCCTTATTTGAGAAAATCTGCATACTTATATATATTTAAATATAATGGTCTTAATTAACATTCTTCATGATGTTAAACCGGACCATAAAAAATATTTAATAGTTTGCCATTCTATATATATTGATGCAAAAAATTACAAAAACATGCAAATCCAATGCATATTACACTGCAAAATACAAAGTTTATTAAAGGATATATGACTTCAAAGCGGCAACTCCCTCATATTGTACTTAGCTATCTAGATGGTACGTATTATTCTGCAGTTTTGGATCGACAAAAATTAAACCTTTTCCTTTCACATATGCATTTAGTAGTAAAGATCAGGGGCAGTATCCGGGTCGGGTTTCTCAAGAACACCATCCACGTTCCTCAGCCAGAAAGTCTGGTTAGGAGGCTGCTCCTGTAGGGACATCATCCATCACCCATTCATGCCCTTTCGGAAAATATATACCGGTACGTGGATCAGGAACCCAGCTGTTGCTCCATGAACATGAACTCTCAATTTCCGGCCGCTCGCGACTGTCCTCCTTTCTGCTTGATCTTTCAGCAGCTCTCCTTGGCCTTTTGCTGAAGTTGTCTTGCTCCGCCACTCGCTTAGCTTCCCGGCATGAACTGGCGCAACCATTTATCCCTGTTATTGTTCATAATATGCATGGAAAAATCTTGCATACTTTTAATTTGTCTGAATCTAGTACATTTAGTAACACCATAGCCCCGGCCCCTATCTCATATTTGAAATATTTTTATGTACGTTGCATAAATAAACAATGTTAAATTTTCGCTTTCCGCAAGTTGATTAATGCGTACTAGTACAGAACGTTAATTTTGTGTATATACCAAGTATTTTCCACCGGACTATCTCCTATAAATTTCATCGCCGATCCTCAGCCATTCGCTTAACTATTTGAAAAGGTTAGCAACACAGTCAGAAACTACGTACGTAGAATAAACTCTGCCATACGGAATGAACTAGCTAATTAAATTAATTAATAACAACAATGAGTACGTGAGAAGAAATATCTTTGATTTTTAATGATGTTTACATGGTTAATATTGATGTCAGTAATCGAACTGATCAATTTTGCAACCTCTCTTCTTGTCGTAGTACAAGTTCTACTCAATATTATGTTGTGAAGTTTCTAATATATTGAAGCTGATCGATAACTGAAAGCAACGGTGTGGATTTGAGAAGCCAGTCTGTGGTATATATAATCAATATAGTAGAGGTATGAATATGTTATATCTGTTGGAAATTGATTAGATTAGATTTGAGTCATTTGGAATCTTATATTGGAAAAGATGAAGAGTCATCATTGGGTTATAAGGATTGATACCACACACTAATGTTGAGACCTTTTGTTTTACCATACCCGATCTCCACCGGGTGGCTAAAGTGGGGGGATTATTAGCATTATTGGACCCGTGTGTATGAGATTGTTGGCCGCTTCCGCACAACAATTGGTATCAGAGCCCAAGTTACGTTTAAGACTTGGTGTCTCATACGATCGAATTTGGTGGAGCTCCCATTTGAATTTGGGTCACAAGATTTGGACTTAGATTGATGCTTGTGGCCAAGGTGGAGGTATTCGGATCGTGAGACAATTGGTGATTACTCGAATCACGCCAAGGTGGAGATTGTTGGAAATTGATTGGCTTAGATTTGAGCCATTTGGAATCCCACATTGGAAAAGATGAAGTCATCATTGGGTTATAAAGATTGATACCACACACACTAATGCCGAGGCCTTTTGTGTAAAATCTCATACCCGATCTCCACGCGGTGGCTAAAGTGGGAGAGGAGGGAGTATCGGCATTATTAGACCCGTGTTTAGAGAAAGCAAGCCAGTGTAACAGTATTCAAATAATGAAAAGCGAATTAAAGGTAACGAGACGAGCTTAGAATTTCTTTACATTTTTGGAAAAAACTAATGGGTTATTTTTAGCGATCTGTGTTTTTTAGGCCTAAAATAATACTTCGGTATTATCTAGACTATTTAGGCTCGTTGACTGGTTATTTGGGGAAAATTTATCATAAAGTAAGATTACCTGCCATATTGGAATAGATTTAGGGGACTATCGCTGTATAGAATCTGAGTTGATTAAAGAAGGTGAATCTAAATCAACTAGGAGGTTCTCAAGACTTGATCCGCAAGAAAGAACAATTTGTGTTCTCTATATAAAGGGGTCGGATGTGCAGAATAACACATACAACGTCAAACAAACTATCGCGCAACCGCATAGTCAAGTCTCCTCACGGAGCAAAAGTCTGATTCACTTCGGCAAACCAAGTCTCCTCACGGAGCAAAAGTCCGACTCGCGTCGGCAACCAAGTCTCCCATCGGAGCGGAGCTACCCAGATGTACGCCTCGCGCTGCATGTAGCAAACAAGTCCGATTAACCTCGGCAACTAGAGTCAAGTCCATCGAGTCACTAACCTAGCTTCTAGCAAACACAAAAGCCTACACTAGTCAGCAATTTCCTTACAACGAGAAATATCTGCTATCAACAACGCATTATAAGCTCTTCTTTTCCCCAAGCGGTCTAAACTAGGATCGGTCATCTACTTGAGGTGGAGTGAAAGGTACCTAGCAACTCCGGTTGTGTATAGGTCATTCGAACTTCAGCGGTTTATCAGCAACTACGGAGCAATCGTTTGAGACGAAGACAGTACGTGAGCGCAATCATCGTCAAACAAAGCAAGAGTTGTACCTAACTCAAAGGTACTGGCACGCCGGCAACAACAGAGAACGAAGGTTAGAACCGTCTAGGGTTCAATACCGGGACTTGCTGATTGTTCTCTGATGAAGATCTTTTTTTTTCCAGCTCGAACATGTGTGGTTCTAAACCGATGCCTAGCGCGTACATCATTAAGATATTGGTTAAAAAAGTGCTGAAGTGCATATGGAAATTGTGCTCTGTGTCTATTTGGGGCTCTTCATTCAAGTACGTACACGAGGGAATACATCACATGTACTTTCATGTACAAAACATTCGATCTAATGATCTGCAGATGTGACGTGTAGTTCTGTACGTGGTGGCAACTTCTTTGGAGAATAAATCCTACCTTGACCAAAAAGCAATAGGAGGAATCCCTATACCTTAGTTGTTTTCAGAGTTGAGCCCTTGCCATGATATCATTGATAATTTGATATGTATGTAAATGAAAAATTTGATGGCCTAAAATCTACGGACCAACTTGACTCTCATTTTGCTCAACTTAAGACAATATCAACACAAAATTGTCATGATATAAAATTCTTCCCCTAGCTTTATTTGTTTTAGATTTAGAGTTCTGCAGTTCTGCTCCATGATGTTTGTTAGCTAACTGGCTAGGTGAATAGTTGCTGGTATTGTGGTTGATTCTATGTCATGGTATACTTCAGAATCGCATTCGAAGAATGTTGTTTCGACTATGACTACAAAACTAGCACATGACACGAACAGAAGAAATCTTAATCTTGAAGGAGTACTACTGAAGTAGATTAACAATATTGCTGCTTAGTTGCCTACATATAGAAACTCTGCAGAGAAATGTTGTTCTAAAATATTGAAATTTAATGCATGGGAATTCCGATTTTTCAGGTATCCATCTGAACTTGCACAACTGCCTGTGGGTTAGTTTTGGTAACCTTGAAGCTTAGAGTAGCTGAGGCATTGGCGACATTGTACTTTGCAGTAACTTCATATTCCCCATGAAACAAGGAAACATCTACGAACCCTTGATCATCGGTTGTGGTGTCTTGAGTTGCAGATTTCCACTCGTGGAGCAGCTTATCCACAACATCCCCTGATGGAGTGTTCTTGAAGTTGTTATCAGCAAGAACTGTCTCATTATAACCACTTATCTCGGGTCCAGCAAAAATTATGATCCCTTGGACTGCCGGATGAGAAAAACCCTCCCTTAGTACCTCTTCCAAATACTGAGGCTGCACAAGTAAATAAGAATGTGTCACATACCAAATGTGTAGTTCTTTTGTGATTAATAATAAGATTTGCTAATAGAAATCACAGTACCTGATTTTCGTATTTCCCAACAGATACTTCTGTAAGCCATATTGGAAATCCTGTTGCACCTAGTAAGTCTAACCCCGATCTCATGTAAGCAAGGTTTGGCTGACCAGCGGCAAAGTGACTTTCAAGACCTATTCCTTCTTTCAAGTTAGCATTTCCGGGATAGGATAAGATCTGTTGAAGTTTGTTCTTGTAGTTGACTGGACTTGCTTGCTCATCTGAACTAAATTCGATGGTGTTGTACTCATTCATGAACATAGTAGTGTCAGGGTCAATTTGTCGAGCAGCGGAATAGAATGACGCAGAAGCATTTTCGCCAAATTTATCCTCGAAAAATCTGAAATGGAGATTCTCATTGACTGCATCCCAAGCAATTAGTTGTCCCTTGTATCTAGCAACCACTGAATTGATTCTCCTTTGTGCAGCATTTCCAATGTCCTCCGAGGAAAGAGATTTAAGCCAGAGTGGCTGCATGTTTGGATCATCCCAGATGATATTGTGACCTCTAACAGAAATGCCATTCTGTTTGGCAAATTTCAACATGGCGTCTATGGTAGTATAGTCTTCTCGGCCTTGTACTACCTCAGTGCTATACCACTTAAAGTCGTTGGAGAAAGTCGTAAATTGAAATCTAGATGTAAACCAGTTCTGGTAACCAGGGCTTGTGAGGATAACATGGGTCATGCCACAGCCAAATGGGAAGTTTGACTTGGTTTGTTTGATGGATACTTTGGCATTTGCCATAGTTTTATTTCCCTGAGTTACCTGGATCCTCACCTTACTCTTACGCACCTGCAGGGTTCACATCAATTGAATACATTTCACGAAATGGCGGATATATACTTTTCTGCGAGTATGATGCAGAACAACAGCATTATTTGAGTCTATACGAAGTTTTGGAATTAAATGAGAAGGAACTGCAACCTTAGAAGGTATTACGATAATTGGTAACTAGGATCGTGTGCATACATTATGAAACTTAAATTTTAGAAATCCTGGATCAGGTTTACCTCATCAATGCTCTTGTCTTGGTGAGATTTCCATTCATCCTTGGTGAATGGTTGTAATGAGATACTGTCTACCCATATATCCACTGCTCTATTTTTGCTCTACATAAAACAAGCATAAAAATCGAACAGACATAACTAATAAGTCTGTAAATGAATTAAGGATTTTGAATTTAGCATTTACAATTTAGCTTTACCTTAAAGACAATATCAACTGGGGATGTGAAGTTTGCTACTATGCCACCTTTTAAAAGGGTCCAGCATCTATGTTGAGCTATGACATAACCCCCAGGTATGCCTTCGCGGTTAGGAAACTTGAATACAACAGCCACAATCTCAGTTCCTTCACTGACTTGAACAAAAGCTGAAATTCATTGAATAGAGAAATTAAAAGTCTGATAAAACACTAATATGTAGAAATTAAAGGTAAATCATAAACATAAATAATGGAACATAAATTACTTACCTGAAAAGCTATAGATTTTTCCTTCTTCAACTTGAACCTTTTGTGCAAAACTGTCTAAAGGATTCCTCCTACTGTGTGCCACAAGAAACCTGTTTCCTTTCTTTGATAATCGCCTTTCGATCTTCCCTTGTCCAAACACTTCCCATCCTTCAGTGTTATTATTAAATTCTGGATTCACAATGATCCCTCCTCCATATAGAGATTCTAGGGGCTCTACCAAGCAATGTACAAAAAAAAGACACAATTATAAGGAGCAGTTAACATTTAACTCAGAAAGTATTATTTGCTTCATTTTACAGTAAAGATGTTAGATTAATCCATATAAGCAAAAGTAATGTTGGCAAGGGCAGGATCATCATATTCTTGCCTGAGTTGTTGTCGAGTAGTTGTAGAATGAAGCATAGGTGCCATACCCTGCAACAGCAGTTGGATAAAATTCTCATTAGCAAGAATATGACAGAAAAAATATGCATTGTACTCTGCTGCACACAATGTTTAATAGAAAGTGACTAGCTAGGTGTGTATGGGTTTAGGAATAAAGCAGAGAGACATAGAGAGAGAGAGAGAGAGAGAGAGAGAGAGAGAGAGAGCGTAAAACAGACAAATGCAGGAAAACCATAAACTGAGAGTGCAAGCTTCTCTGAACATCTTGATCTATCAGTATTATCAGTAGGTCCTTTCCTGATAGTTAAGACTTGAGACCACATTGCAAAGCCATCTATTTATATCATTGGATAGGATATTGATGATGATTTCAACAGCTAATGTACATTAATTTTGGTTTGGCTAAACTAAGACAGTTGAGCTTATATCAAATGGATAAAATGTATGGGGGCAATGAAATTATTTTTCTTCTAATTCAGAAAACTTTCTAATTGACACTTTCAAGAGTTAAAATTCGTATCAATTTTAGAATAATTCTTATGTAGTAAGTGTCAGATCAGATGAAAATTTATGAGTTGTAATAAATCATCTCAGAGCCGAACCAGCACAGAAAATTTATGAATTACCATTTTCTCCGGCATAATATATTTACCTTACATGAGTTAACTGATGGGTCAGTCCCTCTTAAATTGGAGGAGAAAACCATGTGGTGAATTACTACATGAAAAAGAAAGCATCAGAAACTGTAGCTTTGATGAAGAAACAAAGCCATGAAAACATTGAAGATGAAATATGGAGGGCCCGAGAAGGCTTCAAATGTTTTCACACCACCGACATATCATCATTTCTTAATATGCTCGGTCAAGTTTTAAGAATAAAGATTTACCTAGAGAAACTATGCTGCCGTCTTCTTTGTAGCCTAGTGGTATTGATTCATTCTCAATCTCCACTAGATGCAAGGTTCGATTGGCACACATATATATATATATATATTCTCAAATATGAGGTATTCTAAAATAACCTCTGTTTTGTTTTCCATTTCCTTTTCTTCTGACACCTAGTGTAAATTGGGATGGAACAAAGGGAGATTTCCCCCATTTCTAACCAAGTTGTTCCTTCCCTAAAAGAAGTGAGTCATTAACTTGCCATCAAAGAGAAGCTAAGAATACGAATTATAAGCAAACAACCTTTTTAGCCCAGAGGATTCGATGAGAAATTTTCCAATGCCCAAAAGGCAACACCTTGATTTGGGTCTCTCCAATGCACCAATAACATGATGTGAACCAAAAACAAAAGAGGGAAGCTTGTTTAAAACAGCATGCATTAGCCCAAAGATTGAAACTTTCAAAGCTAAAATACACGCCCGCACCTGTGATTTCACAACGAGCAAGCTCCGGTCGGCAGCGGAACGACAGAACTAGAAGTGAAGTGGACTAGTGGAGACCGGGAATGAAAAACGAGGGAGAATCAGTCTTGGTTAATATAATTTCACAAAGTGATCAGGTGTGAGATAGACCACTGTAGTATAGGAGTGTATCCCCAACCAACATGCGTGTGACAAACAATCCTTATTCCTTGTGATATTATCATTAATATTCAGTCTGAAATGCCAGACCAGATTGGAGAAGGGCCATCAACCTGCAGGCTTGGAGTACTTTTAGTCACAGACTGAAAATTCAGAACACTTTTGTCGTCGTCGTTAGCAACATAAACACGATAGTTAAAATAATCCATGAAGCTAGGTTGAATACAGCTAACTGTCACAACATTTCCCAGAACTTCAATACGATTGTGGAGGATGAATAACGTATCGCTCTTCATTTCCCGAAGAACAAGAACGCTGTCACTCTTTTTCAATATAATTGGGAAATAAGCACGACCGCCATATCTGTCATACAGGATGCGTCTTGCCGAATACAAGTGATCATTACTGAAGTGTTGGTATAACTCCTTGGCAGAGGAAACAAACATGCAGCCTAGATAAGGGCATGAGCAAGGTGAACACACACATGTCTTTTCATGTTCATTCTTCTTGTTGTAAGTAACTGGAATATTGCAAGTTTGGATCCATACTTGATATTTCGGCATGGTGTTGAACTTGATTCCACAACTTTCTCAATGGCACGGCAACGATTAGAGCCAATGGGGCAGGAACAGAAGGGGCATTTGTTATTGATTTTGATGCAGCACAAGGAACAAGCTATATGCCCATTCTGATCACACTGGAAGACAGGGATGGTCAAGGGTGCACAGCATATTGGGCAATCTAGCAGTCCTGGGTCAGTTAAAGTTATCACAATACTAGAGCCTTCCCTGCTAGCTGAGGTCGAACTACGACCATCTTGGTCTCCCATATTATGTAGTCCGTTATTGAGTTCTTCGTCTACATTCAAGTCATCAACGACATCTAGATCTTCTTCGTCTTCTTCACTTTGTTGGCCTTCTTCATGTTCACTTTGATGATGGTCGGTTCTCCTTCCACTTCTATATTCACAACATTGTCTTCTTGATTTTGGTTTCCCATAATAAGTAGTCCGTTATTGAGTTCATCGTCTACATAGAAGTCATCATTGTCTTCGTTAACATTCAAGCCACCATTTTCTTCTATATCCAAGTAATCACTGTCTTCTTGATTTTGGTCTCCCATACTAAGTAGTCCGTTATTGAGTTCGTCATCTACATTGAAGTCATCATTGTCTTCTATATTCAAATCATCATTGCCTTCTTGATCTTCTTCACTCAGATGATAGTCTTGATCTCCTTCTGCTTCTTCACTCTGTGCATCTTCTTCCTCTCCTATTTCTGCAGAAGTTTGTTCGCCTATGATGATGGATGTAGAATACCGAGAAGTCCGAGGTAGCTTATGTCTTCTGGAAGATCCAATAAACTCATCATCTAATTCATGATTTGAGCATTCCTCGCCCTCTCTCGCTCTAACTCCTAGCATCCCTGAGAGATTCAAATGCAATTGGTATATATATTGTTTGGGTGTATGTATATCTATTGCTACTATCCAGCACGGTACTGGTTTATCATCAGTAGTTATACATTCAACAACAACTTTAGTGTTTAAACGCAATCTAAAAAAGCAAGAACCCACATTTCGATTATATCATACACTGAAGCCTTGCAGGTGAGAAGCATTATTTAATTTGGGACGAGAAACCCACATTAAAGCAGACAAAAGAAAAGGGTAAACCAACAACAACTGAACTTAGACCTACCGATTCTCTGTCCTCATTCAAGTTAATGAATTTGAACAACTTAGCCACCACCCTGTTTGACGTATGAAACTTATTGTGAACAATTGCATGACTCAATTCAACCTAAAACTGCTTTTTAAAGTTGCTGTTATCAGCTCCATTGATAAAAGCTTCTTGACAGCAAACTACCGTCAATTCTAAGGGTTCTTAATCTGTTTTACATATACATTTCTTGTATTGTCCAAAAGTCCATAACTAATAAGAAGAGCAAAAAATTAAACACTGACAGAAAAAACCCAACCGTGGTTTCTCTCTATTGGGGTATCAATCAAGTTGTGAGTTCAAAGATTAGATCATTGTGATTGATTACAAATCTATGTCAACAACCCTAGAAGACCAATTTGAAATCTACATCAAAGTTGTAAACTTGTAATCAAGTTGCTGTTCCTCCCCCAAGTAATTACTAGCAATCAAAGACAAAGGTAAAAAAATTGCAATAAACAAGCTACAAGGAATGAGTGAGTAATATTCCAATGCCTAAAGGGCGAGACTTTAACTTAGTGGTTTCCCCCGATGCAACAATAACATGATGGGTAAGCTCGTTTGGTACAAAAATTAGCCTAAAGCTTGAAACTTTAAAAACTGAATTACCTTGACCTGTGATTTAACAAGGCAGTTCGGAAGTAAAGTGGAGACCTGCCGCTGAAGAGTGAATGAGGGAGAATCACAAGAGTCTAGGGCAATGTATTTCCAAAAAATGTGACAGGTGTGAGTTAGCCCATTTTAGTGTGTAGGAGTAATCCCCAATAAAAAACACGCGTGTCAAACAGTCCCTTTCAATACTCACTACCTGAGAAACTCATGTACTCATGCTACTCAAAATCTCAAACATTCTTGACTGATCAATTCTTCATCTCTGATCTTGGAGAGTTTTCCCTGATCGGGATGTTATATATGATGTATATCATGTGTAAACAAATAACGTCAAGCAAACTATAGATGCATACCTGAGGAGCCACCACAGTCTTCAAATAGTGGGCCACTTCACCATTAGCTACTGAAGGCACTTTTGTTCCAGGTATATCAACCAAGCAACAACCTCAGTGGAACTAATAGGTCTCCCAAAATCACATGTCCATGATTTGCATGCGGAAGGTCACAGTTCTCTAATACTAAACCAACAAAACAAGAGGGAGTTTCAACCTGCAGCAATAACAACAAAACTTTGTTGGTCTAATGAATGAGCAATAATAATATTTCTGAATGGGGGTGATACATAACAAATGCTTGATCTTCCGATACTAAAAAGAGTATGCATCATTACCAGTGTCTCTTTCCGCAGATTTGAAACGCATCCATCGCACACAATTGTCAGTGGAGCATATGTTCTCATCTCCTCCCCAGCCTTGTTCTTGTATATCACCCCTTCGACAATGCCCTTTTCCTCAATGAGTGTTGTCACTGATCCTTGCTCCGATTTGACACTGCAAATGAATTCCATAAGACATCAGTAAAATATTGAATCTTGAAACAGATTTCACCACAGTAATCACATTAAGAATCAGTAGAATAGAGATCATGAAATATACTTGACGGAAAAGGAGGATTACTTTGAAAGAGTGACAGCTTTTTTACGCATTCATTGAATTAAACGCCCATTGTGGAAACTCCTCCCAGCGGAGTGAGCCGGACAGAATTGTTGGTGAGCTTTTGCAGCCTGGGGGTTATCTCAGATTGATTGAGTTGGGTCTTGAGGGTAAGTAATGAGTGTCTACATCTTTGAAGTTGATGTTCAAATCGTTTGATTATATTCCCAATTTAAAGCTTGAGTGATTATAGCTGAAGCAGTTCAGCATTGTTTGTTTCTGCTTCAAAATGATTAATCAACAATATATATTTGTGGCTGCAGAATGTGCAAACGAGTCGATTGATGCTCAGAAGGTCTTTGGTTATGCTCTTTACAAGGATGGCAAGGATACAAAAGTATCTTATCCCTTGGAGCCTTTACATACATCCGGGAGCGGACTGCTCCTACATTTTGATTGCTATTGCAGGTCCAAATTGTTGTCCAAGTCATTCAAGTGCAGATTTTTACTATGAACACACACCAGAATCTACTTCCAGAAAGAACTTAAATAATTTATTTCAGATGACTAGAATTGAAACCATTATAATGTTCAATTACACTCTTCCACCAAATATTTACAACATACAATCGGTGTACAACATGGCAAGCATTCGGAAATGCATTGCTAGGGAGGGACATGAGCACTGCATAATGAAATTGTCAATATGCATGCTCTCTCACCCCAAAACTAAGAACAACTGTAACGACCCCGAAATTTCGAGTAGAAAATTCAAAATTTCAAAGTCGAGAAACACCAAAAGAAATCTCAACGAATCGAAATCGTTTTAAATGCACAGCGGATCATTACTAAGTTCACAATACAACTCAGAAAACTAATTATTACAAACCAAATTAATAATCCTCACAATCTCTCACAAAACTCACAAATAAGTCGTCACAAGTTCTCACACACAAATCCGCACTAGAAACCTCACCACAAGTAGAAACTTCGAGTCTCCGGAGTCGTCTCTCAATGTCCACTAATCAGCACCTGCGGAATTATCCCCTACACCATCGAATTGGTGCACCGGGATTGTAAACACAAACCCGGTAAGCTTATAGCTCGTATGAGTAAAATGAAAATATAACTCGCATATCATTATATACGAAAATCCACAAATCAACAAATATAAATGCACTCATGAGTCAATGGACGGCCCATCTGGTTGTCCCAAAAACATATGAAATGAAAGTGCTCATGAGAAATCAGAAACCCTTCTGGTTACCCAAATACATTTATAATACGGGTACTAATGAACGCTAGTACACATCTGTTACCCCTCACGTAGTACACCGCCGATATTGGGCAACCACCTGCTACTCAACATTCAAAAATATGAGTACTCATGTGCCGATAACCACCTGTTACCTCACATGCAGT
Source organism: Argentina anserina (assembly GCF_933775445.1). NCBI lineage: Eukaryota > Viridiplantae > Streptophyta > Magnoliopsida > Rosales > Rosaceae > Argentina > Argentina anserina. The sequence goes on along the minus strand of NC_065873.1, from coordinate 2,472,469 downwards.
ACTCTGGCAGACAGACTAGAGCTCTAACTGTATCGTAACTTTCGCCCGGCCAAAGACTAGGTTCCGACTTGCCAAACACGTACAATAATCTCACATCATATTGTACAAAAATCAAGTCCGAAGACAAATCAACATTTTAACAATCTCCATGTTAAAATCACGTACAATAATCACACCTCATATTGTACAAATCAAAATCACATGCTCGATATATAATCTCGTCATCAAAATGACATCATCACGATAAAATCATAACAGTATATTATATAGCAAACTATATATATATATATGTACCTATTTACCATTTATACAATATATATATATATATATAATCCACTATATCGTATATATGTCGTAATTCAATCTTAAAAACTCTTACAAAATATTGAATCTCCGCAATGGTAGATTCGTAAATATGTGAGATTTTACTCACCTTATCAACTCGAGCGTAATTCCACAATTTCCAAAGATAATTTATTTCCTTGATTTGTTGATCACCTTGAAAAGATAAGAAAAGAATTTAGAAACGTTTCGTAAACCTTTAAATGCCGAAACAGTAATAATCTGTTACTGTTCAGCAATTTCTAGTTTTACGAATTTATTGTTCACTGAGTACTATTCACTATGTACTATTCATGTATTTACTATTCACGTATTACTGTACAAATACATATCCATTACGTATTCATGTACGAGTACATACTGTTTACGTATTTCTGTACGTACGACTACTATTTCAAATGTAAATACTGTCTCAGTAAATATTAATTACTTATTTACCCTTCTGAAATTACTTTTTACATTTATTGAAAGTAATTTATATTTACATTTACCATACGTAAACAAAATTTACTTTTACACTACGTAAATTACATTTTTACATTCACCGTCGTAAAATAAATTTACAATTTACTATTTGAATTCACTGTTCACGCGTCGCCGCACGTGGCGGCGCGTGGGGTACACGCGCCACCTCCGGCAGGCCGCACATGTCGCTCACGTGCCACTCACTGTGGTAGCAAGTGGGGCACACGCGCCGAGCCTAAGGCTGGTGCATAGCGCGCCACCGCCGCCCCAAAACCCTTCTCCTTCCTCCCCTCTTCTTTCCCACGGCGTCACACCGTGCCTAGCCACCTCCACGCGTCCACACGCGCCGCCTAAGGCGGCGGTATCCCCGAATCTCCTCCGCCTCCGATTCTCTCCCAAACTTCATCAAATCGATCCCAAAATCATCCACACACATTACAACATCAAATTAAATGCATTCCTTACCCGTACGTTGCCCTAAAATGGCCAGAGAACTCAAGATGTTCGGCGGAGTCGAGATCGTGCGATCTGTGATTTGGGCGATGCGAATCGAGCTCCGATCGCGCCGTTGGTGGCTCTGGAAGTGAGGAGCGGCGGAGGGGATGAACGTCGAGGTCTGCGTTGCCGGGTGCAGAGCATGCCGTGGCGAGAATTGTAGGAGGCTCGGTTGTGGCTCGCTGCTTCACGACGACGAGGCGGGGCGTCATGGGCTCGGGGTCCGACGCGGAGGTCCTTGCGAGGTCGTGTGGCGTGGCGGTGAGGACCACGTCGTTCCGTCTGAGGAGATCGCCAGAGGCGATCTGAGGGAGAGGTGAGTTTGGGGGAGAAGATAAAGTCGCGAGGGGTGAGAGAGAGAGAGGGGGAGGTGGATGAAGGGTTTCCATTTCTAGAAACCCTAATCCCTAAAATGTTCTATTTATACCCGTTTCCAAAATTGGAAACGACATTCCATCGTTAATAACTTTCGCATCCGACGTCCGATTCGAACGCATGACATGTCCACGAACTCGTATCGACGAGCTCTACAACTTTCATGAAGGAAGTTTTTACAAACGATCGACGGAGTAAAAGTCGATATTCACGTCACGGAAACGTAACGTTTTTCTAAATAAACGTTACGATAACGTTTCCGTTCTCGATATGCCACTTCGCGAAACGTTCAAAATTCATTTAACTAAATTTCACGAATTTATGAACTTAAAACAAACCTATATTCACTCCGAAAAATCGGGTTATTACAACAACAGAACCACTGGTCTAGTTACCCCATATGCAAGGTTCAACCGGCATGCACACATAATTCCTCAAAGATAATGTATTATTGAATACCTCTGTTTTATTTCTTCATTTCCTTTTCTTGATACCTACAATGATATTTTGCAGGTCTTAGCCAAAGCCAAACATTTCCACTCTGGATTCCAAGATCAGAAGCAGATAATCGAGAAGCAAAATGAGAGAAAATACGAGAGCATCCAAAATCAAAGGCCACCATCATAATAAGAAACCAATGACATAAAAAAAGAGAAATAGAGGCACGTTCATGAGTTTACTGAATACATTTCAGACATCTAACCATTCTAATGCATGAGACATTGCCAACCTCATAACCCATTCAGAATCTGTTCTTCCTTAAATAAAACTTAGCACTGTATCACCGGAAGCAGGCATTCACCATTTGCACCGTATGAAAACGTCAATCTTGACCTGACCACGAGAGTCAAAAAACTCACGTGGGACTAAAAGAAAGCTTTTCGCAGAAGAGCCATCCATCTGCAGGCTTGGAGTACTTTCTGTCACAGACCGAAATTTGAGAGAACTATCCTTGTTAGAAACAATAAGAACATAGATGAAATCATCCATGAAGCTAGGTTGTAAACAGCTAAGTGACACAACATTTCCAAGAGCTTCGTATCGATTGTAGAGGATAAACAATGTTCCACTATCCTTTTCTCGAACAACAAGAGAGTAGTCATCCATATTCAATGTAATTGGGAAACTCAAACCATCGTCATTGTTGTCATACTGAAAACTTGTTGCCGAATCCAAATGATCATTACTGAAGTGGTGGTATACCTCCATGGATGAAGACACAAAATTGCAGCCTGCATAAGGGCATGAGCAAGGGGAACATACACATACCTTCTCATGTTCATACTTCTTGTTGTAAGCCACAGGAACACTGCAGCCATACTTGATATTCTGGCATGGAGTTATATTTAATTCCACAATTTTCTCAATGGCACGGCAGCGATTAGAACCAAAGGGACAGGTACAAAAGGGGCATTTCTTATTAATCTTGGTGCAGCACAAGGAGCAAACTATATGCCCATTTTGATCACACTGGTAGACAGGCACTTTCAATGGTTCACTGCAAATTGGGCAATCAAGCAATCCTGCGTCAGTTAAAATTATCATACTATTAGAGCCTTCCCTGCTAGTGCTTGTTGAATTCGAACTTTGACCCTCCTCCTGGTTTCCAGCATTTGCTCGGAAGTCTTCCTCATCACTCAATCTTGAAGCTAATCGTACCAGATCTTCATACAAACCCGTGAATGAAGACATTCCTTCCCCTCTCTCTATCTGACCTTCCTTAAATATAACAAAGTAAAATGCAGGGAGTAATCATCATTAGCTAATACATTATATGGAAGCAGATGAACAAATCATGAAACCCACATCAAAGCAGACAATTGAGATGGGTAATCCAAGAACATCTGAATCGAAACATGATCATTCTACTTCCTCATTTCAAGCTTCCAAAGTTTAACAATTTAGCCATAGAAGTGTTGGTTCTCAACAGGATCATAAATCATGCATGATTCAATTGAACTTGATGGTTTATAAATCCAAAATTATAGAGTTTGAAATACCTGGGAGTCTCTGTCGCTATCAGGGATGGAGATTCTGAATCATAAATGCTGCAAATAGCTAAGTCGTCGGAGACTGAGAAGAGCCAAGTGGGGAGGTGCCGAAGACTAGAAGAACACTGAGGCCTCGTTTGGTTCACAGAATGGAAAGAGCAAGGAAATCATTTCCATTCCTTTCCATTCCCATGGGAAATTATAATACTCATAAATTTTCTTTTCTTGTGTTTGCAAAAGCCAAGGAATATAAAGGAAAATCTTTCCCATAATACCCATATATCAGTGACAAGAGTTAAGGTTAGTTTGGTCCAATAATTATAGAAGTTTGGATGGGAAAATGATTCCATATGGTGTGCGGAGGGAACCACTTTCCCACTAATTTTCCAATGTTGTGGGAAATATTTTCCTTTCCTTCTTTACTATGCTTCACAAACAAATAAATTCCTTTCCTTCTTTACTATGCTTCACAAACAAATAAAAGGAATCACTTTTCTTTCCCAAAGTAAATGATTTTATGAAACAAACATGGCGTGAGAGAGAGTCAAGGGATTCTTTTAGGGGTGGGCATAAAAAACGGAAATCTCGATCTCATCCTGATCCCGTCACGAAATTCATAGGGACGGGACATGATGGAGGTCTAAAAACGTTCGTCCCGTCCCGATCCCGTCCCGATCCCGTCTCGTTTCATAATAGTGGGATGAGACGTGGGACGAATAATTTTTATCTCGCTTCGTCCCGTCCCACTTTTAATGAAAACTTAAAAATTCTTATATATTTGTATCAAAATGAAACTAATTTATGTTCTTAATAACTCCAAAATTATATCAACTCAAATAATAATGGTAAATTATAATATTTTGAGCATAATATGCATTTTTTTGTTAAAATTTCATTATTAAATGTTACTTTGTTATGAAAAAGTAAAAATATAGGTTTTTATTTAATTTCATAGGAAGGTGAGATTTGTCCCATCCCGTCTCAACCGGAATTAATCCCGAGTGAGATACATTCTTAAAATCTCTCGTCCCGTCCCGATTAAAAAAAGTGGGACGAGACATGGGATGAGCACCGTCCCGTCTCATGTCCGTGCCCACCCCTAGATTCTCTTGATTTAAAGTGATTTGAGCTGAAATAGTGTTGGACAGTTGGGGAAAAAGCAATGCCAACCCAAACGTGACATATGGCAAGAATATCCCTGGTTCGATATTTTTTTTCTACTTTTACTATGATGGTAAATCCTTGAAAGAATGAGATTTCACTACTTGGTTAAACGTCCCCTCATAGTCTCTCTAATTCACCAAAATCATCACTAGCAGAGTTGTTAATTGAGAGAGAGGAGTTTGGGAAATTTCTACCAAATGAACTCAAAATTAATAATTTCAACAGCAATGCATATAATGGAATTGAACACGCGATTCATTATAACAAACACTAAACTAACTACTATAATTTTCGCTCCCCAAAAATCACCTCAAAGATGGAGGCATATCTCATCCAAATCCCCACAGTTTATGTTGGATTACACTACTAGTAATTACATCGCATCTCTCTTATAGAAATAGTCTAAGTCTTATTCAAACCGTTATATATAACCCATATCTTACGCCATATACAAATTTCCATCTGGAGCTGCTCCCGGTTGAAAAAGCCACTCGGTATGAAAAGTGAAAAGCAAACTAGTTAAATTATGAGGGTAATAATTTTCCCGTCTTGGAGTTTTTTTGTCACAGACCTTAATTTCAGAATAGTCTCCCTGTGTTTAACTTCAAGATAGTAGTTGAAACCCTCCATGAAGTTGGGCTGAATGCCTGAATACAGTTAAGAGTCACCAGATTCCCAAAAGCGGCACGATCGTTGTAAAGAACAAATAATTTCCCATCATTCTTATCTCGAAGAACAATAAATATCTCTCTCTTGCTTAATGTGATAGAGAAACTGAGAAAATCTTCATCCCACAAGAACTCTTTTGGTGCAACTTGATCATTGCTGAAATGTTTGTACAACTCTTTTGCCGAGGAGACAAACTCGCAGCCAAAATTGGGGCATGAACAAGGCATACATACACATGGCGTTTCATGGTCAGTTTTCTTATTGCAAGTCACAGAAGTATTTTTGCAGCCGTACTTGATGTTCTGGCATGGAGTTATACTTGCTTCCACAAATTTCTGGACGGCCCGACAACGATTGGATCTTATATGGGAGGAACAAGAGGGGCATTTGTTGTTGATTTTGGTGCAGCAAGAGGAGCAACAAATATATATGACCATTTTCATCACACTGGAAGACAGGTATGGTCAAGGGCTCATATAGCATATAGGGCAATCAAGCAAAGAGGGCTCAGGTAGGGTAACCACAATATTTGAGCGATGACCCTCCCGGTCACCAGCATTGGCTGGTTCGTTATTCGGTCCTTCGTGTCCAACTTCTCCTTCTTCTTGATCATCATCATCATCATCATCATCATCTTCTTCTTCTTCTTCTTCTTCTTCTTCTTCTTCTTCTTCTTCTTCTTCTTCTTCTTCTTCAAATATATATGACCATTTTCATCACACTGGAAGACAGGTATGGTCAAGGGCTCATATAGCATATAGGGCAATCAAGCAAAGAGGGCTCAGGTAGGGTAACCACAATATTTGAGCCATGACCCTCCCGGTCACCAGCATTGGCTGGTTCGTTATTCGGTCCTTCGTGTCCAACTTCTCCTTCTTCTTGATCATCATCATCATCATCATCATCATCTTCTTCTTCTTCTTCTTCTTCTTCTTCACCATCATCATCCTCATCATCATCTTCTTCTCCTTCATCATCATCGTCTTCTTCTTCTTCATCACTTTGTTGGTTTGTAGTTTTGATTCACTTCCCTGATCTTCTTCTCCTTCCTCTTCTTCCTCTTCTCTTATTCGATCTTCACCATCCTCTGGCTCTGTCAGTTGTCCCCTTGAACCGAAGCATCTGAAGTTTATAATAGAACCAAAACTACGACTTTTCTTTTTCTTTCTCAACCAGCTAGTTCTTTTGGATATCAAAGGTTCTTCGTCGCCGACAATAGAACTGGTATATTACACTTGCTTAATAATTCTATACACTCTATTACACTATATATAATCAAGTAAAGTGTTTATTCAACCCTTAATTCCCTCCATGATTCACGCCAACACTATTTCTTAAGTTGGTGCATACATATCAACCATGCCCAACTTGCTAAGTGAATAAAAAAATGTCATTTCAGACATTTCTTTTGTGAGCATATCAGCAAGTTGCTCTTCTGTAGGAACAAAAGGAAAACTGATGATTTTTGCGTCTAACTTCTCCTTTATAAAGTGACGATCAACTTCCACATGTTTTGTACGATTATGTTGCACAGGATTCTGGGAAATATCAATAGTTGCATTTTGTCACAGTACAGCTGCATAGCACATTTAGGCTTAATACCCAAATCTTGTAGCATATTTCTAAACCATAATAATTCACACACTCCCTAAGTCATACCTCTGTATTCTGCTTTAACACTAGATCGAGCTACCACTTTTTGTTTCTTACTCTTCCATGTAACAAGATTACCCCCAACAAAGGTAAAGTACCCTGATGTAGATCTCGGATCTGTTATATTTCCAGCACAGTCTGCATCCGTGAAGCCACAAACCTCAAGGATATTATTGTGATTATAGAACATTACTCCTCTCTCTGGAGCTGACTTTAAGTACCTCAAAATCCTTACAACAGCATCTATGTGGTCCACACTGGGATTATGCATGAACTGACTCACTACACTTACTGCATACACAACATCTGGTTTGGTATGTGAGAAATAAATCAGACGTCCAACTAACCTCTGATAACGAGGTTTTTCAGTAGGCACTTGATCTGGATATTATGCTAACCGATGGTTCTGCTCAATAGGAGTATCAATGGGAGTGCAATCCAGCATACCGGTCTCTGTTAGTAGATCAAGGATGTATTTTCTCTGACACAGATAGATACCATCACTTCCCCTGGCTACCTCAATGCCTAAGAAGTACTTGAGTGTACCTAGGTCTTTCATTTCAAACTCTGTGGCTAGCTGTTTCTGTAATCTATCCACCTCAACAGTATCATTCCTAGTAACTACCATATCATCAACATATATAATTAGGGTTGTTACATTCCCTTGTTGATGTTTGAGAAATAATGTGTGATTTGAATTACTCTGTCTGTAGCCAATTCTCCTCATGAATTGTGAGAATCTTTCAAACCAAGCACGAGGTGACTGTTTAAGACCATACAAAGATTTTCTCAATATGCATACGGAGTTACTTGGAGAAGCGGCCACATATCCCGGCGGAAGATCCATGTATACTTCCTCTGTAAGTTCTCCATGAAGGAATGCATTTTTAACATCAAACTGTCTAAGTGGCCAGTTCAAGTTAGTACCACAAGAGAGCAATACCTAAATAGTGTTTATCTTTGCAACAGGTGCAAATGTCTCATCATAGTCTATGCCATATGTCTGGGTGAACCTTTTTGCTACTAGGCGTGCTTTATACCGGCTCACTGACCCATCTGGATTATGCTTCACTGTAAACACCCAACGACATCCCACAGTCTTTTTGCCATGTGGTGGAGATACAAGCTCCCAAGTATTGTTCTTTTGTAATGCTTCCATCTCTTCCTCCATTGCTTTCCTCCATTTTGGATCTCTCAATGCATCCTGCACTTTGTTAGGTACTGATACAGTAGATATTTGATTCACAAATGATTCATATGACTTAGACAATCTTTTGGTAGAATTAGTAACATAGGGTACTGGTGGAGGAGACAGTACGGTAAAATAAGATTTGTCATAAGTCATATGATCAGACGCACCCGAATCAATAATCCATGTATCAAAACCAACAAAGTTAGAAATATTTAAAGCCATACCAATCTTTCCACGACCAGCTATGGAGGCAGTAGGTATTGCTCCGCCTACTGTATGATGATCATGTCCAACCACACCATAGATATCGGGTTCCTGGACTAATTAAATAGTTACTTTCGCCTTGGGACGATAATTAGGCCTCTTAGGCCGAAGATGTGGATACAACTTCCAACATGTCACACGAGCATGGTTAGTATCATGACAATAAGAACAAGGAGGGCGGGGCTAATTCCCGAAGCCTGGTGGTGGTCCTCGTTGATGAAGTGGAGATGAAGTGGCCTGCTGAAGGGGTGGTGCTGAAGATCTAGTACGAACAGTAAGGCTGGAAACTTCAACTTGTGTCTGATGAAGGCTTTCCTGGTGAGATTCATCCTTACGGATATATGTGAAAGCTGTAATTAAGCTAGGGGGTTCGGTCTAGTGGAGCAATTCCCCTTTCGCACTGTTATGTTTAGTATCAAGACCTTTCAGGAAATGGTGAACTCGCTCAAGCTCATTCTCACGTTGATACCAAACAATATCCTCCTGATATTTGATCATGCAAGGACGTTTCACATCAATCTCAGCCCAAATATTTTTTAGTTTGGTGAAATATTGCGCCACCGGTTGCCCATCTTGTTGCATCGCCAAAGCGGTGCACATTAACTCATGAACATGTATGAAATCAAAGTCATTAGTATATAAGCCTTCAAGTGTTAGCCATATTGCCTGCGCAGTGTCACATGCCTCCACCAGATCAATTATCTTGTCATTCATAGCTTTCCACAAGACGGACATCACAAGGCCATCATCGTCGTCCCACTTAGTATAGGCAATAATATAATCTTTACTAAGACCCTGAGTTACTCTGGTTACATGCCACATCTTGTGCATTCCTCGAAGATGAGCCGCCATAAGTCGCTTCCATTTGCGGAAATTGGTCCCATTGAGTTTAGTACCCCCAAAGGACACACTGTCAGAATTCTTGACAGATACTTCAAATTTCAGAACATCAGCTTTGTCTCTAGAACCCATTGAAAAGGAAATTGAAAACATAATCAGGAATTATACAGCGGAAACACCAAAAAACTGATAAGAACATGTCTTGGGTGCACGTGTACTGTCGGTGCACCTACAGTGATAAGAAAGAGTTATCAATTCTGGGTCGGGCTGAGTCTAGTTCGGGTCAGATTCGAATCCAGGTTGGGTCGAATCCGGATCGGGTCGAATTCAGGTCGGATCAAATTTGGGCCGAGTGGGTCGAAACTGGGCCGGACCGGGCGAGTCGAAGATGGGCCGTACCAGGCGGGTAGATCCAAATACGGGTTTTTTTTTTCTTCTATTCATATCTCTAAATATGTACCTCATTTCTCACAACATATGACTCTCATCTCTGTATTCGATTGGCTATTGTGTTTTTATTGAATCAATGCAGATCAATACAATATGATCAAGAATCTTGATAAGTCTAATGGAGAATGGAAAAGTTGATCAAATCAACAATTCATTAGGTTAGGTATCAGTTAGGTTTCTCTACTAGTTTCACATTCCGTCTATGTGTAGGAATCACAAGCACTCTCATGAATCATCAATTACGATTGATCTTGTGACTCTAATACATCAATTTGCAGTACTCCCCCAATGAGCAATGCTTGGCTAGATTAAAACATACTTACATTTGATATAAAAATGATCGAAATAGTAATTGGGTGAAGTGGCCTGACCAATTTGATGAGAAATTGATCGAAATCTTCTTTTCATAATGGCTGTGGAGGAAAATTAAAGTCTCAAGGAGTATTAAATAAATCTTAGATCATGAATCAATCGAACTCTTCTTATTTCTGTCAATAGTGCCATACCCATGCAGCCATTGATAAACATATACATCCTTTAAAGCAAGTTACAAAAGAAATCCAGTAAAATTTTAATACCATGCCATCTGCACAGCTGCAGACCCACAAATATACATTCGTCTCATGTGTGATGAACAAAAGCTACAGTACATTCCGAACGGCATGACCACATTGACTAAACAATGATGTTCCCAAGCCTAAACACATGTCTCTGTCAATTTTTTTGGGTAGAGCTTTAGTATATACTTTGTACTGATTCATTAAAAACGATTTGGTTTCCTTTAGTTTTTGTACTTATTGGAAATTAGACGTGGGTCAACAAAATCAAATCTAAATTGAAAAAAGAGAGGTGTAAATACCAATTTTAAAGGTATGAATAGAAGCTCTCGCTTAAAAATAAAATACACATTGACTACTAAATTCGGTCCCAAATATGTGAATGAAATGAAGTTTACTCGTTTGGTGTTACCTATGCTTGTTACCTTTGTATTAGTTTTACCAATTCTAATGACATAACTTTTTCAAACAATAATTTTCATTCTACTGTTCACACTAAAATAATTTAAGAATGAAGGGGTTTAGTAACTCTCCAGTACTAAAAGTCGGAACCTAAAAGTCTGCAAACGCACAATTACTGAAATTGCGCCTTAAACATTTGCTTTACACATTTTGGAATGAAATACATTTTCTGTACTCGTAGTTGGATTTGGGATACATTTGGATTTGGAAAGTTAAGAACGTCACACAAACACTATTTAATCTGGAAAAGCAAAGACAAATTGGCATCAGAGACACTTATTTCAAATACAACAATGACCAATATCAACCAAAGTATAGTATAATACAGTATAGCGGGCCTAATTAATCAAGATCATGAAAAATATGGGTACAACTGATACGTCATCCAAAGATACTATATTCAGCACATTCTGCACCATATTTCTCCGTAGACTTGTCATACAAATGCAATCAAAATTATGTTTGCCTTTGATTTAGAGTGAACGATATAAATCCTTTAAAAATCCAAATTATGCTAATTATACACAAAATGTCCAGTATTTTAGGTTGCAAACAAAAGTGCGAATTATAGTCATGAGAAAATGGCACAGGATAAAACAAATAAATAAATTAATAAAGTTGGCAGCTGTAATTTTCGCTACCAATCGTTGTTGAGACATCACAACACTATTACAGGGCCATTGGCATGTAGTTGTCCACACATGTTCATGTTAAGCCTGAGCGAATTAAATTTGTTTGTCTCGAGATGAAATGTACCTCACAATTCAGTGGTGACTCATACGGATCATCAATCCCAGTAAAACCTGCAGTTTCAATTAGACAGAAATATAAGTAATAGCCCATTTTGCACTAAAAGTAATGGAAGAAGTAAAGGAAATGGATATAGCAAAGCATGCATCTTGGCTAGTAAAGTGTTAGAAAAACAGTGTTATATTGCATATATAATTTAATAAATTAAATTATAAATAATTATAAAACAGAAACTAAACATGTAACTTTAATAACGAAAAACACGAAAAGAAAACCAAAATACCGAACGATTGGTGATGTAAGAATTAGTCGAGACGTGTGTGATACCACACTGTCCTTAAGACGTTTACGCCTCCTCTACCGGTGCAAGGATGCTTGGCGCTTGTCTCCCAGGATATAACGACTAAATAATTCTAGAAAGTTGCACTACTAACTAGAACCCTCAATGAACTCGAAAGGTACATTTTTCTATCACTAGAAAATAGCTAAGAACTTTGAGAGTGGGAGAGCAGTTTGTGTTTCGAAAATGGATGATTTACAAAGAAAGGATGGTGGCTATTTATACAGTGAGGATTTGCAATCAGCAATGAATAAGATGGCTGGTATAGAAATCAAAAGATCATAACATATATGAGTTACATATGTTACAAGTACTGATTTCAATTATGTTATAATTCTCCATAACACACAGTTGTTACAAAAGAATTTGAAATGTCAAGAGAATTTGAAATATCAAAACGGAATTTTCGGAAATGCAAAAAGAATCTGCGTTCCGACCCTCAATTCGGTGTTGCATTCGTGTCCGCAGGTCGCACGGGCATACACGAGTTTCCCTTGTGACCTGAGATTTGCACTCCCCTGCGCGTGCGCGAGAGGGTATAAGGGGGTTTACACACTTTACAATCCATACACAATAGATTCTATATAAAGTCTTTTCAACACTTCTCTTTTCCAATGTGGGACAAACACTTTTCCCTCATTCTAAGTAGCCATCTTTGAGTGACAATTTCTTATTCACCCACAAACCAAATTACACAAACAAACATATGATCTTGTAGCCCTCATTATGGAGAACTCAAATCTATGTTCATATTTGATTAATTATAAGTTTAACTTAATTTAATTAATCAATTAAAATTTGGTTTTAAAATGGTTTATTAACCATTTTTCCAACAATTCCCCACATGAATGAAATTGGCCACTAAAGACTCGATAGAATTTGGTGATAGATTTCTACGGTTGAAACCTGCATAGGATAGGTAGGTTTGACCCTTTGAACCTTCCCTTTATGAAAGTATGCTTACTTTACTAACTATATAGTAGACGCGATGTCTTTGAACTATTCGTCATTTGTGTAAATGATGACATACTTCACACAGGAGTCTCCCTGGTACATTTCGGTTCTCATTTTTGTGCCCATTTTGGCCATGGAACACACGCCTGGTTATGCAAGTAGTTTGATAAGAGTTATACCCTCATTAACTCCCCTAGAAGCGGCCCCACTTCTCTCTTGCATAGGTGATCTCTTAATTAAGAGTAACCCGCTTTACTCTACTCGATTTCTCGACGCATAAGAATCATTAAAAGTTTTAGCTTAACCTCATCCTTACGAGCATCACTGTTTATCATCATAGGAATGGACTTGGGAAACTCCCCACAGTGATCCGAAACTAATCTCCACAATTTGGTTTTCCCTTTTGAACCTAGATCTTGGGATCTCCAGTCAGCTAGGTTGGGTATCTACTGTAGTGATTTTTAATTTCCAATGGGCTTTAGTCCCATTCCATTCGAAGATTTTTCAACTAACTCTCTGTTTAACCCTTTGGTTAAAGGATCAGCAATATTATCCTTAGACTTTACATAGTCTATAGAGATAACTCCAGTTAAGAGTAGTTGTCTAATGGTATTATGTCTTCGACGAATGTGTCTAGACTTACCATTATACATTTTGCTCTGTGCCCTGCTCATTGAAGATTGACTATCACAATGTATACCAATCGCAGGCACAGGTTTTGTCCATCTAGGAATGTCCTCTATGAACTGGCGTAACCATTCTACTTCCTCCCCACATTTGTCTAGTGCTACAAACTCAGACTCCATTGTGGATCTAGTTATAACTTTTTGTTTTGAGGACTTCCAGGACAAGGCTGCACCCCCTAGCGTAAATACATATCCGCTAGTAGACTTTGAGTCTTTCATGTCAGATATCCAGTTTGCATCAGTAAACCCTTCTATAACAGCTGTGTATGATGTGTAGTGCAACCCATAGGTACGAGTATACCTTAGGTATTTGGGTACTCTTCCAATCGCTTCCCAATGCATAGCTCCAGGATTACTCGTGTACCTACTTAGCTTATGAACCGCATAAGCTAGATCTGGTCTTGTACAACTTGTTAAGTACATTAGACTCCCAATTATTCTTGAATACTCTAATTGAGAAACACTTTCACCTTTATTCTTGGACAAATGTAGATTCATATCTACAGGAGTTTTGACAATTCCAGAACCTTCCTTATCAAATTTCCCAAGAATATTGTCCACATAGTGTGTTTGACTCAACACAAGCCTTTCTGATGTTCTCGTAATTTTAATTCCTAAAATGACATCAGCAAGTCCCAAGTCTTTCATGTCAAACATAGAACTCAACATGTCTTTAGTGGACTTGATCATCTTATCGTTGCTCCCAACGATAAACATATCATCTACATACAAACATAGTATGATATATCCATTTTCAGTGTCCTTGACATATACACACTTATCACCTTCATTTATTCTAAATCCACTGGTGATCATGGAATTATCAAATTTCTCATGCCATTGTTTTGGTGCTTGTTTTAAGCCATATAATGACTTAACCAATCTGCACACCTTCTTACTCTGAGAAGGAGCAGAAAAACCTTCTGACTGTTCCATGTAGATTTTTCTTCTACATCTCCATTTAGGAAAGCCGTCTTTACATCTATTTGGTGTACTTCAAGTTTGCGCAACGCTGCAATTACAAGTACCATCCGTATGGAGGTTATTCTCGTCATAGGAGAATAAGTGTCAAAATAATCCAAACCCTCCTTTTTCATGTAGCCTTTAATAACAAGTCTAGCCTTGTATTTGTCTATCATCAGCTTTTAATTTCCTTTTGAAAATCCACTTGGAAGTCAAAGGCTTACACCTAAGTGGCAAATCCACTAATTCCCAAGTGTGATTTTGCATGATAGAGTCAACCTCAATTTTGATTGCTTCTTTCCACAAAGGACCATCAATAGAGCTTACTGCCTCTTTGAAGGTACGGGGATCACCTTCAACCATATATGACAGGAAGTCAGGTCCATAGGATTTTGCGGTCCTTGCCCTTTTACTTCGTCTAGATTCAACCTCAGACTCAGATTCGGACTCCGACTCAGATTCTTGATCCTGAGCATCATCAGTTTCGGCTCAGTTGTCTTTACGTGTCCGTTTAGAAGAATTAAATTCCTCTCTAGACTTCCGTGGAAATACATTTTCAAAGAATGATGCATTTCTCGATTCCATTATCGTATCCTTATGGATTTCAGGAATATTCGAATCGTGGATTAGGAATCGATAAGCCGAACTGTTATGTGCATATCCAATAAAGATGCAATCAACTGTTTTAGGCCCATTGTTCACCTTTTTAGGTTTAGGAATTTTCACTTTTTCCAAACATCCCCATACTTTTAAGTATTTGTAGGATGATTTTCTCCCTTTCCATAACTCATATGGAATTTTCTCTTCTTTCTTTTTGGGTACCTTATTTAAAAGGTAATTTACCGTGAGAGTCGTGTCTCCCCACATGTTGGGTGACATCCCGAAACTGAGTAGCATAGCATTCATCATATCCTTTAGAGTACGATTTTTGCATTCTGCTACACCATTAGATTGTGGTGAGTATGGAACAGTCCTTTGATGTATAATCTCATTATGAGCACAAATCTCAACAAATGCCGATTCATACTCACCCCCTCGGTCACTTCTTAGTGCCTTAATTTTCTTGTTAAGTTGGTTCTCAACCTCATTTTTATAAAGAATGAACTTCTCTATAGCCTCACTGTTGCATTTATAGAAATATTTTGTGCCATCATCTATGAAGGTAATAAAGTATTTATTATTCCCTCTAGATAACATTGATTTTAAATCACACACATTTGTATGAATCAGATCAAGGGGTTCACTATTTCTTTCAACACTTTGGAAAGATGATCTAGTCAGTTTTGTCTCTACACAAGTTCACACTTATGCATGTTAATTGACATATATTCCATTCTTCACTACCATAAATTAGGAAGAAAGCTAGTTTTTGACAATTGTCATTTTAAACAATCCATCACCCATGGCTCTATATCAATTTCAGACAAAACACATTTGTCAACACTGAGTTTTATACTCATAAAAACCTTAAGAACATACATCAATTTACTTGATAATTTCAGTTCCGTTCTACAGATCAATCCAAAAACTTGGCTTGATCATACCATAGCTCTAAGTCATTTAGTCTCCAGTCATAATCACTGATTTTTTCCATGCTATCCTCCGATATCATGCAACAGAGGTTGATGTCAGTGACATCCTGAGTGACAGCTTCAATCAGGTTTGCCTCCTTCCTTTTGTTCCTCTTCAGTTTGTTACAGTCGACAGACTTGTAACTATTCTTGTTACAGTTGTAGCACTTGCGTTCAAACCTTGGCTTTTTGGAGATGCCTCTTTTCGGCCCCAGCTTGGACCCTTGATACTTGCATTTCTTGTTCTTGGAACCTTGACTATGTTCCATCATGTTTGCCTTGGCAGAGACGCCATTGATCCATGCTTTCTTTTCGGATCCTCGGTTGTCTTCCTCAATGCGAAGCCTAACCTCTAGATCCTCCATGGTCATTTCCTTTCGCTTGTGCTTCAAATAATTCTTGAAGTCCTTCCAAGCAGGTGGTAACTTTTCAATAGCACATGCCACTTGAAAGCTTTCACCTAGCTGCATTCCTTCAGCGTGAATCTCATGCAAGATTAGCTAAATCTCAGATAATTGACTCATCACGGTTTTGGAATCCACCGTTTTATAATCAAGGAAGCGGCCCATGATAAATTTCTTGGCACCGGCATCCTCGGTCTTATATTTTTTCTCCAAGGATTCCCATAGCTCCTTTTCCGTTCCCATGCTAATGTACACATTGTACAATGAGTCGGCTAGACCATTCATGATATAATTCCTGCATAAGTAGTCAGAATTATTCCATGCATTCGCAGCAGCAATCTTTGCTTGATCGCCATGGTCATCTTCCTTGAACTCAGGAGCATTCTTTGTCAAAAATCTTGCCAGATTCAGAGTGGTCGGATAAAACATCATCTTTTGTTGCCACCTCTTGAAATGCAAACCGTTGAACTTCTCAGGCTTTTCCCCATGGGATACTGAGACAGGTACAACGGGGGCAGCATCCACAGTTGGCACCAAAGGTCCATTGCCATTTCCAGAATTTTCTCCGTTAGTCATTTTCGGAAACTGAAACACAGACACAAGGTATAAGTTTTCTTGAAAATTTGTAGAAAAATATCGAAATATAAATTATATAAGAAATATCAAATTAAACGTCTTTAGATTGTTAGAAAAATAGTGTTATATTGCATATATAATTTAATAAACTGAATTATAAATAATTATAAAACAGAAACTAAGCATGTAACTTTAATAACAAAGAACACGAAAAGAAATTCAACCAAAATACCGAACAATTGGTGATGAAAGAACTAGTCGAGACGTGTGTGATACCACACCGTCCTTAAGACGTTTACGCCTCCTCTACCGGTGCAAGGATACTTGGCACTTGTCTCTGAGGATATAACGACTAAACAATTCTAGAAAGTTGCACTACTAACTAGAACCCTCAACGAACTCGAAATGTAACTCTTTCTATCACCAGAGAATAGCTAAGAACTTTGAGAGTAGGAGAGCAGATTGTGTTTCGAAAATGGATGATTTACAAAGAAAGGATGGTGGCTATTTATACAGTGAGGATTTTGCAATCAGCAATGTATAAGATGACTGTTATAGAAATCACAACATCATAACATATATGAGTAACATATGTTACAAGCACTAATTTGAATTCTGTTATAATTCTCCATAATACACAGTTGATACAAAAGAATTTGAAATGTCAAAACCGAATTTTCGGAAATGCAAAAAGAATCTGCGTTCCGACCCTCAATTCGGTGTTGCATTCATGTCTGCAGGTCGCACAGGTTTCCCTTGTGACTTGAGATTTGCACCCCCCATGCGCGTGCGCGAGAGGGTATAAGGGGGTTTACACACTTTACAATCCATACACAATAGATTCTATATAAAGTCTTTTCAACACTTCTCTTTTCCAATGTGGGACAAACACTTTTCCCTCATTCTAAGTAGCCATATTTGAGTGACAATTTCTTATTCACCCACAAACCAAATTACACAAACAAACATATGATCTTGTAGCCCTCATTATGGAGAACTCAAATCTATGTTCATCTTTGATTAATTATAAGTTTAACTTAATTTAATTAATCAATTAAAATTTGGTTTTAAAATGGTTTATTAACCATTTTTCCAACAATTCTCCACATGAATGAAATTGGCCACCAAAGACTCGATAGAATTTGGTGATAGATTTCTACGGTTGAAACATGCATAGGATATGTAGGTTTGACCCTTTGAACCTTCCCTTTATGAAAGTATACTTACTTTACTAACTATATAGGAAATCAATAATATCATAACTGGTTGAAATGCAGTATGAACATATAAATATGACTATGACTATCCTGGAGGGGGTTTTGACATAAATCCACAAAAGGGAAATCTAATGACAGAAGAATTGAACTTTGCGGTGTATAACAGATGGATTTTTTAATAGAAGTACTTCAGTGCAATACAATGATTGAATGTGCAAATTCTTATCAATGTTTGCTATTGCTATTTTTGAAATGGCGAAATTTCCAGCATAATGGAGAAAACTGCAGTTCACAACGCTTATCCTAGGCACATATTACATATAGATAGTCCTATATATTTGAAACAATAATTTTTGTAAAATTATTTTTACGTACGGTGTATGTAAAATTATTTTACGTACAATAAATGTAAATATAATTTATAGACATTAATTATAAAATTAATTTCTGAAGGATAAATCGGTAATTATAATTTACTGAGTCAGTATTTACGATTGAATAGTACATGGATGTACAAAAATACATAAATAGTATGTACATGTACATAAATACATAAATAGTATTACTCGTACATGAATACGTAATTAATATGTATTTGGACAGTAATACGTGAATAGTAATTACGTGAACAATAATTTCGTAAAAACTAGAAATTGCTTAACAGTAAAACATTATTACTGTTTTAGCATTTAAGGTTTTACGTAACGCTTCTAAATTCACTTCTTATCTATTCTAGGTGATACAACAAGTAAAAGATTCGAGTTTGGAATCGTGTAAATTTCGCTCAGGAGTATAAGATGAATAAAATCTCATAATGACGAATCTACCCTTGCGGAGATTGAGGAACACGCTAAATTTAAGAGAATGAACTATGATATGTATATGATGTAGTGGATTGTGTATGTGTATAATTGGTAAAATATGTACATATATATGGTTTATTATATTATATACTGTCGTAATTTTCATTACGAATAAGTTCATTATAGTGTTGATGTTTATTTATTGAGCATGTCGATTTATTTGTACACTATCATGTGATGATTGTTTGTACGTGGTTTTAACGTGAGTGATGTTAAAACGTTTTTGTGGTCTGTGGACCTGTCTTCGGACGTGTTGGCATGTCAGAACCTAGCCTTGGCCGGGCGACAGTTACGATTCAGTTAGAGCTCTAGTCTGTCTGCCGGGTACTAACATGACGGGTAACAGTGGTGTACCAGCGCTTATGTGTACTTATATTTTTGGATATTGGGTGGCGAGAGGCTGCCCAATGTCGGGCGGCGTACTAACATGAGGGGTAACATAGGTGTACCAGCGCTCATGAGTACCCGTATTATAAATGCATTTAGGTAAACAGAGGGATTGCCCGATTTCTCATGAGCATATATATTTTCTGTTAATATTGGACAACCAGATGGGTCGTCCAATGACTCATGAGTGCATTTATGATTGATGCTTTGTGGATTTTCGTATATATTTTTATGCGAGTTATATTGTTGTTTTACTCATACGAGCTACAAAGTTTACTGAGTTTGTGTTTACAATCCCGGTGCGCTTATTCGATGGTGTAGGGAATAATTCCGCACGTGTGGATTAGTAGAATCGACGGACAACACTAAAGACTTTGAAGTTGTTTTATTTTATCTTGTGGTGAGAATTGAGATGATTTTTACAATTTCAATTGATATAATGCATTTATTATAAATTCGGTTTGTAATAATCAATATAACTGAGTTGTACTATGAACTCAGTAATGATTCGCTGTGACATTAAAATGATTTCGATTCATTGAGATTATTTTAGAGTTTTCATGACTTCGAATACTTGAAATTTCGGGGTCGTGACAATTGTCTGTGGAACATATGTTCTCATCTCCTCCCCAGCCTTGTTCTTGTATATCACCCCTTTGACAATGCCCTTTTCCTCAATGAGTGTTGTCACTGATCCTTGCTCCGATTTAACACTGCAAATGAATTCCATAAGACATCAGTAAAAGATTGAATCTTGAAACAGATTTCACCACAGTAATCACATTAAGAATCAGTAGAATAGAGATCATGAAATATACTTGACGGAAAGGAGGATTACTTTGAAAGAGTGACAGCTTTTTTACACATTCTTTGAATGAAACGCCCATTGTGGAAACTCCTCCCAGCGGAGTGAGCCGGAAAGAACTGTTGGTGAGCTTTTGCAGCCTGGGGGTTATCTCAAATTGATTGAGTTGGGTCTTGAGGGTAAGTAATGAGTGTCTACATCTTTGAAGTTGATGTTCAAATCGTTTAATTCTATTCCCAATTTAAAGCTTGTGTGATTATAGCTGAAGCAGTTCAGCATTGTTTGTTTCCATTACATTGCTGTGGTTTCTGCTTCAAAATGATTAATCAACAATATATATTTGTGGCTGCAGAATGTGCAAACGAGTCGATTGATGCTCAGAAGGTCTTTGGTTATGCTCTTTACAAGGATGGCAAGGATACAAAAGTATCTTATCCCTTGGAGCCTTTACATACATCCGGGAGCGGACTGCTCCTACATTTTGATTGCTATTGCAGGTCCAAATTGTTGTCCAAGTCATTCAAGTGCAGATTTTTACTATGAACACACACCAGAATCTATTTCCAGAAAGAACTTACATAATTTATTTCAGATGACTAGAATTGAAACCATGATAATGTTCAATTACACTCTTCCACCAAAAATTTACAACATACAATCGGTGTACAACATGGCAAGCATTCGGAAATGCATTGCTAGGGAGGGACATAAGCACTGCATAATGACATTGTCAATATGCATGCTCTCTCACCACCCCAATACTAAGAACAACAGAACCACTGGTCTAGTTACCCCACATGCAAGGTTCGACCGGCATACACACACATAATTTCTCAAAGATAAATGTATTATTGAATACCTCTGTTTTATTTCTTCATTTGCGTCTCCTTTTCTTGATACCTACAATGATATTTTGTAGGTCTTGGCCAAAGCCAAACATTTCCACTCTGGATTCCAAGATCAGAAGCAGAATAATCGAGAAGCTAAATGAGAGAAAATACGAGGGCATCCAAAATCAAAGGCCACCATCATAATAAGAAACCAATGACATATAAACAGAGAAATAGAGGCACGTTCATGAGTTTACTGACTACATTTCAGATATCTAACCATTCCAAATTTGCATGAGACATTACCAACCTCATAACCCATACGGAATCTGTTCTTCCTTAAATAAAACTTAGCACTGTATCACCGGATGCAGGCATTCACCATTTGCACCGTATGAAAACTTCAATCTTGACCTGACCACGAGAGTCGAAAAACTCCCGTGGGACTAAAAGAAAGCTTTTCGCAGAAGAGCCATCCATCTGCAGGCTTGGAGTACTTTCTGTCACAGACCGAAATTTGAGAGAACTATCCTTGTTAGAAACAATAAGAACATAGATGAAATCATCCATGAAGCTAGGTTGTAAACAGCTAACTGACATAACATTTCCAAGAGCTTCGTATCGATTGTAGAGGATAAACAATGTTCCACTATCCTTTTCTCGAACAACAAGAGAGTAGTCATCCATATTCAATGTAATTGGGAAACTCAAACCATCGTCATTGTTGTCATACTGAAAACTTGTTGCCGAATCCAAATGATCATTACTGAAGTGTCGGTATACCTCCATGGATGAAGACACAAAATTGCAGCCTGCATAAGGGCATGAACAAGGGGAACATACACATACCTTCTCATGTTCATACTTCTTGTTGTAGGCCACAGGAACACTGCAGCCATACTTGATATTCTGGCATGGAGTTATATTTAATTCCACAATTTTCTCAATGGCACGGCAGCGATTAGAACCAAAGGGACAGGTACAAAAGGGGCATTTCTTATTAATCTTGGTGCAGCACAAGGAGCAAACTATATGCCCATTTTGATCACACTGGTAGACAGGCACTTTCAATGGTTCACTGCAAATTGGGCAATCAAGCAATCCTGCGTCAGTTAAAATTATCATACTATTAGAGCCTTCCCTGCTAGTGCTTGCTGAATTCGAACTTTGACCCTCCTCCTGGTTTCCAGCATTTGCTCGGAAGTCTTCCTCATCACTCAATATTTCAGTTCTTTGAACCATCGATGCTAATCGTACCATATCTTCATGCGAACCCGTGAATGAAGCCATTCCTTCCCCTCTCTCTATCTGACCTTCCTTAAATATAACAAAGTAAAATGCAGGGAGTAATCATCATTAGCTAATACATTATATGGAAGCAGATGAACAAATTCATGAAACCCACATCAAAGCAGACAATTGAGATGGGTAATCCAAGAACATCTGAATCTAAACATGATCATTCTACTTCCTCATTTCAAGCTTCTAAAGTTTAACAATTTAGCCATAGAAGTGTTGGTTCTCAACAGGATCATAAATCATGCATGATTCAATTGAACTTGATGGTTTTTAAATCCAAAAGTATAGAGTTTGAAGTACCTCGGAGTCTCTGTCGCTATCAGGGATGGAGATTCTGCATCATAAATGCTGCAAATAGCTAAGTCGTCGGAGACTGAGAAGAGCCAAGTGGGGAGGTGCCGAAGACTAGAAGAACACTGAGAGAGAGTCAAGGAATTCTCTTGTTTTAAAGTGATCTGAGCTGAAATAGTGTTGGACTGTTGGGGAAAAGCAATGCCAACCCAAACGTGACATATGGCAAGAATATTCCTGGTTCGAGATTTTTTTTCTTCTACTTTTACTGTGATGGTAAATCCTTGAAAGAATGAGATTTCACTACTTAGTTAAACGTCCCCTCATAGTCTCTCTAATTCACCAAAATCATCACTAACCGAGTTGTTAATTGAGAGAGAGTTTGGGAAATGTACCAAATGAACTCAAAATAAATAATTTCAACAGCAACGCATATAATGGAATTGAACACGCGATTCATTATAGCAAACGCTAAACTAACTACTATAATTTTCGCTCCCCAAAAATCACCTCAAAGATGGAGGCATCCTCACAGTTTATGTTGGATTACACTACTAGTAATTACATCGCATCTCTCTTATAGAAATAGTCTAAGTCTTATTCAAACCGTTATATATAACCCATATCTTAAACAGTACTAATAGCAGTGGCGGACTTACATAGGAGCAAGCCTAGTTCCAGCTCGGTAGGTTTCAAAAACCTACATTAGAAAAAAAATAGCCCGGTAACTAGAAAGGGCAGACCTAGTGAGACATCGACTCACTTATCTAAATTTTTTTCAATTCACCTAAGTTTTAAACCTTAAATCCTCCACTGACTAATAGTCTAGTATTCAGTTCGATTACAATTTTGTAATGTAGGTTACATTCCCTCGACACATTCAGCCATTAGTTTTTGCAATTACATAAATGATAAATCCTGGTATTTCAATGACCATTCAGAGGCAAAAAAAAAAACCCAAATAATTATAAGGACCAACTTCATGTCAGGGATGGCCATTATTACCCCAAATAAAAAGAATCAAACGTTGATTGAAAAAAGTTCAACGCCAAAAAAAAAATCAAGTCGATCGAAAATTTCAAAATTATCCTCCAACTAGAAAAGAATAACAAAGAATCAGTTTTTCTCTGATGTGATATAAGCGATGAATCTAGCTCACTTACACCATATACAAATTTCCATCTGGAGCTGCTCCCGGTTGCAAAAGCCACTCGGTATGAAAAGCAAACTAGTTGAATTATGAGGGTAATAATTTTCCCGTCTTGGAGTGTTTTTTCTCAGACCTTAATTTCAGAATAGTCTCCCTGTGTTTAACTTCAAGATAGTAGTTGAAACCCTCCATGAAGCTGGGCTGAATACAGTTAAGAGTCACCAGATTCCCAAAAGCGGCACGATCGTTGTAAAGAACAAATAATTTCCCATCCTTCTTATCTCGAAGAACAATAAATCTGTCCCTCTTGCTTAATGTGATAGAGAAACTGAGAAAATCTTCGTCCCACAAGAACTCTTTTGGTGCAACATGATCATTGCTGAAATGTTTGTACAACTCTTTTTCCGAGGAGACAAACTCGCAGCCGAAATTGGGGCATGAACAAGGCATACATACACATGTCGTTTCATGTTCAATTTTATTATTGTAAGTCACAGAAGTATTTTTGCAGCCGTACTTGATGTTCTGGCATGGAGTTGCACTTGCTTCCACGAATTTCTCGACGGCCCGGCAACGATTGAATCTTATATGGGAGGAACAAGAGGGGCATTTGTTGTTGATTTTGGTGCAGCAAGAGGAGCAACAAATATGACCATTTTCATCATTGGAAGACAGGTATGGTCAAGGGCTCATAGCATATAGGGCAATCAAGCAAAGAGGGCTCAGTTAGGGTTACCACAATATTTGAGCGATGACCCTCCCGGTCACCAGCATTGGCTGGTTCGTTATTCGGTCCTTCGTGTCCATCTTCTCCTTCATCTTGATCATCAACATCTTCTTCTTCTTCACCATCATCATCCTCATCAGCATCTTCTTCTTCTCCTTCATCATCATCGTCTTCTTCTTCTTCATCATTTTGTTGGTCTTCTTGTAGTTCTGATTCACTTCCCTGATCTTCTTCTCCTTCCTCTTCTTCCTCTTCTCTTATACGATCTTCACCATCCTCTGGCTCTGTCAGTGTCCCCTTGAACCGAAGCATCTGAAGTTTATAATAGAACCAAAACTACGACTTCTCTTTTTCTTTCTCAACCAGCCAGTTCTCTTGGATATCAAAGGTTCTTCTTCGCCGACGAAGTCATGTATTTTCAGCTTTGATGTCAGAGGCTGATTCATACGTCTGTCCATTTGGATAAACCTTCAATCTCGTTACTAGTTGATAAAATCCCAGCTAAATATACAAGTCTATATTGAGGAGGAATTCTAAGATTGCCTTAGATTTGGGTTTAGGGTTTAGGATAATGTGTATTCCGGATTCCTTATCAAAAAAGAAATACCAACTGTTTAAGAATCGCGATAATAAATGGCTCTAGAGTTCAGGTTTATAGGCTAAAAGTCTGCAAACGGACAACTACTGAAATTGCGCCTTAAACATTTGCTTTAGACAGTTTGGAATGAAATACATTTTTCTGTACTCGTAGTTGGATTTGGGATACATTTTTCTGTACTTCTAGTTGGATTTGGAAAGTTAAGAATGTCACACAAACATTATTGAATCTGGAATGGTAACCTGTTGGCTTTGGGTTGCACTCAATAACCATCAGGTCCAATGTTCGATTGGCACCGCCATCTCTAATCTCCGTTTCTCCAAAACCAAACGCGGGAAGGAAAACCCTGTGAAAAATGAGGAATTCTACAATACCTCTGTTTTGGTTCTTACTTCTTATTCTTCCTTTTAATTCAAAGTTGGCTACTTTGTAGAAGAATAATGAAAGGAAGGAAGACTAACACACTAGATGAAACAACGCTTGCATGATTTTAACATAATCTGTGTATGGAATGATTCGCATCCAGCGAATTTTCTTGAACATACAGAGATTCCAGAAAAGATATAGGAACTACTAATAATCCCTGAATACAAACTTCTCCGGTTTATTATATACAGTGAGGAAATTGTGGTTTCTAATATTATAACAATATATAGGGCTACTTGCTAGATGAACGAAGAATGGAAAGCAAAATAAAGATGGATGGATTCATCAATTAACCAAGTTAATGCTGTCGGTGGCGTGGGTTGATACTGCAACAGTTCTCACAGGTGTGGAAAGGCACAAATGCATGACATCCAATCAAGCAAGTCATGTCCAAGCAAGAAGCATGCTGCATAGATCGTAGTTGTAATGGCTAAAAAGGACGCATACCAGAAACTCGTTAACCCTGGAGGAACCCCTTCTCTTCTAAGTAAGAAATCACTTCTGCAGCCATCTCGCAAGGGGATACACATTCTCCTCCTTTATGCCTTAATGCTATCTATAAAAGAATGAGACAAATTGGCATCAGAGACACTTATTTCAAATACAACAATGACCAATATCAACCAAAGTATAGTATAGTACAGTATAGCAGGCCTAATTAATCAAGATCATGAAAAATATGGGTACAACTGATACGTCATCCAAAGATACTATATTCAGCACATTCTGCACCATATTTCTCCGTAGACTTGTCATACAAATGCAATCAAAATTATGTTTGCATTTGATTTAGAGTGAACGATATAAATGCATTAAAAATCCAAATTATGCTAATTATACACAAAATGTCCAGTATTTTAGGTTGCAAACAGAAGTGCGAATTAGAGTCATGAGAAAATGGCACAGGATAAAACAAATAAATAAATTAATAAAGTTGGCAGCTGTAATTTTCGCTACCAATCGTTGTTGAGACATCACAACACTATTACAGGGCCATTGGCATGTAGTTGTCCACACATGTTCATGTTAAGCCTTAGCGAATTAAATTTGTTTGTCTCGAGATGAAATGTACCTCACAATTCAGTGGTGACTCATACGGATCATCAATCCCAGTAAAACCTGCAGTTTCAATTAGACAGAAATATAAGTAATAGCCCATTTTGCACTAAAAGTAAAGGAAGAAGTAAAGGAAATGGATATAGCAAAGCATGCATCTTGGTTAGCAAGTAGGAAATCAATAATATCATAACTGGTTGAAATGCAGTATGAACATATCAATATGACTATGACTATCCAGGAGGGGGTTTTGACATAGAATCCACAAAAGGGAAATCTAATGACAGAAGAATTGAACTTTGCGGTGTATAACAGACGGATTTTTTTATAGAAGTACTTCAGTGCAATACACTGATTGAATGTGCAAATTCTTATCAAGGTTTGCTATTGCTATTTTTGAAATGGTGAAATTTCCAGCATAATGGAGAACACTGCAGTTCACAGGGCTTATCCTAGGCACATATTACATATAAATAGTCCTATAGTCTTCAAGTCCCAATCAAAGGATCTATGAATGATAACTCTGAGATTTGCATCCATGTCAAAGGAAGAAGGTCCAAACACCCACATCTACCGAGCTCCAGAAAACGTAAATAGAGAGTTAAGAATGTCGCAAATGATTTTAACCATATGTAAAATATCCACTAACAAGATCTTGCTTGAATCTCACATGAAGACTTATAACTGAAAAGATTGATGGTAGCAGTACCGCAGTTGCATCCAAGCAGATGGTCAAAGACTAATATACAAAACCCAGTTTAGTACCTTTGATCTTCCCTGCACGTGCAAGCTTATACAATCCCTTGGGGTCTCTGGCCTCACAAACATCGAGTGGAATGTCCATGAACACCTAATAACAGAAAAAAGATTATCTTAGTAAATTTCTATCTAGCGAATACTTTCTATATACAGAATATGTTCACAGTTGAAGTGCCAACTAACCAACCTCAATAAACTCTCCGGGAGGTAATAATGCACGGCAGGCATCGCGATCCCTTCTATACGGAGAAATCAAGCTAGCAATACAAATGACTCCAGCATCGGCAAACAGCTTCGCCACCTCCCCTAAACGAAAACAAAGCCAGAAGCTTTCCTAAGTTACTCAATTTCTAATGAAGCATTAACCCGGGGCACAAACTATTGTATGGAAAAAAAAAAAAGAGGCGTAAAATGACACATTACACATACCAATCCTCCTTATGTTCTCCGCACGATCTTCTGCTTTAAAACTAAGGTCACGGTTCAAGCCATGCCTGACATTGTCCCCATCTAGAACATAAGCCAGCTTCCCCCTGCTGTACAAGCTCCCATTCAACGCACACGCCACAGTGCTCTTCCCTACCAACCCCCAACATTTCGCCACACACATAAATCAATCAGGAATCCACCATTTACATCATCTTAAAATTCACAATTTCATCAGAACATAATGCATCAAAAGAAGCAAACCTGATCCACTGAGCCCAGTGATCCATATAACACAGCCTTTCTGCTTAAGCAAATTCTCCCTATCGGCTTTCTTCACCGAGCACTGGTGCCACTGAATGTTGGTAGAATTCCCAATCGAAGACAACAAGCTCCCATTTTTATCTATTCAACCAATCACAAAAACCAAAACCCAATTCAAAAACACAAAACAAAACAACAAAACCCAAACTCAAAGTACCTGAACTAGTCCCAGCAGCTTGCCCATTCAAATTCATGGTTCTAGAACCCTCCAACTCCATAGCCTTGATCACAAACGTACCCCTCGTCTTCACACTATTTACACCACCGCCACCGCCGAACTTCACGAAACCCAACTTGGAGTAACACGACGACGTTTCAATCCCCGCACCGAGCTTCGGCGACGCTGCCCATTGCAATTGGGTGGCTTCCATATCTCGTCAACAAAAATTAACTACCCGATTCCAAAACAGTTGGGGGTTTAGAGAAAATGACCGGAATGGAATAGATATTTATAGGCTGGTTTTTTTGGGGGAACTGCTCGTTTTTTTTTTTGGAGGGAGAGAGAGAGAGGGTTTAGGCGTGTGTGGGGGTGAGGTGATGGTTCGAAACGGCGTCGTAGAGAGGGAAATGTGACCGTTGGTATTCTTCTTCTACCTTTGAAAAGAAGTAATGATAAATTGATAATAACATGGGACTAGTGTGAAAAGAGTGGTGG
This sequence comes from Argentina anserina, assembly GCF_933775445.1. Taxonomy (NCBI): domain Eukaryota; kingdom Viridiplantae; phylum Streptophyta; class Magnoliopsida; order Rosales; family Rosaceae; genus Argentina; species Argentina anserina. The sequence goes on along the minus strand of NC_065873.1, from coordinate 2,443,493 downwards.
AGATCCCCATGGACGTCGTGAATGCGACGTCGTCGTCCGGGGGTTTTTGTCGCCATTATAATTTGCAGAGAGATGGAGAGAGAGCTTGGAGTCGTCGATCTTTGCTAAAATTTCTTTTCTGGGGGTGATTGATTTCTTGCCTTAAACGAACAGCAATAGAGACTTATTTTTGCATGCGTAAGATCGGGTGTGGACTAATGGTGATTGATTCTGTTTGAATATGAGATTTTGGATCATGAATCGAGATGCTTTAATTGATACTTTGTTTCTTCACAATCTTTCTCTCTCGTTTTGGGATACGATTTTGGTTTTAGTTAGGTTGCACGAGTACAACTACTAACTGCATGAGTCGTACGTGATACTAATGTTACATTTCTCTAATTATCCAAAAGAAAAAAAATTGTCACATTTCTCTTAGTTAATTTTAGTTTAGAATACATATCATATTACCATTCAAGGGTCGAAAGATAATAAACTAACTAATTGATGTTTCGCATGTACCCGTATGACGCAATAATTGTTACAAAATAATTACCACCTACTACAATTTTGATGTCAAAATTACCCACAACAGGTCACGTTTTTGTTGTTCTGGTGCTGTCCAGTGGGACAAACCATCAGCTCAGATACAATATTGTGTTGAGGTTTGAAATTCAATCAGATCGATTAATGCTACTGACCTTCAGAAGCTAATCTCTGCACCACCATTGCGTCTCACTCCACCTCGCCGACACCCTCGCTTTGCTAGCCGATGAGCCTCACTGCACGCCGCCACCGCAACGCTCTCGATTGGAGGTTGGGGAAACTGAGAGTGAGAAGAGAGAATCTGTCAACATATATGGACAGTATGTGTTGCAAATTATGAAATTTTAGGGGTATTTTCTTCATCCATTTTTTAAATAGATTGACGGACGGAAACCATTCATTTGGTCCCTCTGAACTAAGATTATTAGGTCTTGCTATTGGTGATTAAGGTTACCTAATTGTAGTTATACTAAAACCCCAATAGTTGTAATTATTGAATGATCCCATTTGGGAGAAGCAAAGTTTGTAGATCCTTTAAGAGAATTTCAAATCATGTCATGTTGATTCTCAAAAAAAAAAAACTATGTCATTGATATTTTTGTGGATCCCGTTATTGACGTGACAAATCAACTATTGAATGGTCCTATTTGGAAGAAGCAAAGTACAACGCAAATTTATAGATCTTTCAAGATAATTTCAAATTATGTCATGTTGATTCTCAGAACAAAAAAAACTATGTCATTGATATTTTTGTAGATCCCGTTATTGACGTGACAAATTAACTATTGAATGGTCTCATTTGGGAGAAGCAAAGTACAACGCAAATTTATAGATATTTCAAGAGAATTTCAAATTATGACATGTTGATTCTCACAAAAAAAAACTATGTCATTGATATTTTTGTGGATCCCGATATTGATGTGACAAACCAACTATTGAATGGTCTCATTTGGGAGAAACAAAGTGCAACGCAAATTTATAGATCTTTCAAGAGAATTTCAAATTATGACATGTTGATTCTCAGAAAAAAAAAAAAAACTGTCATTGATATTTTTGTGGATCCAGATATTGTTATGACAAACCAACTATTGAATGGTCTCATTTGGGAGAAACAAAGTGCAACGCAAATTTGTAGATCCTTCAAGAGATTTTCAAATTATGTCATGTTGATTCTAAAAAAAAAAATACGATGTCGTTGATATTTTTGTGGATCCCGATATTGACATGACAAATGGTTTTCTCTTTAGCACTAGTTTAGCTATGTGGTTCATTAGACTTGATGAAGCTAAATGCGTAAATCTCACTTTCATCTATCAATTTGTGTTTCCACCTCATTATCCACATTGTTTTGATATTTTTGAGATATCCACCTCATTATCCCACATTGTTTTGATTAAATGAGCAGGTGTGGAAAGAAATGTAGATGGTGCACCTCAAAAATCTTAAGCATGATGTGTTACCTTCACACCAATGCCATGAAATGAAAGTTTATGTGTTTCGTTTTAGATCCATCAAACAATTCAAAACTAATCAAAGCACATTATGTTAACACATTTCTATTTTTTTTTATTAAAAGAGTTTGGAACCCAACCTAACTAGGAAGCTCAGCCACGTGCCTAGCTAACACATTTCTATTAATCCCAAGACCCATACTAGGAGTAATATTCCATCTCTTTATTTTCTTTCTCTCAATCTCTTCTTCTCCTCAATAAAACCACCTTGTTAGATGTCTCTATAAACACCATTACACTGACTTAAGAAAATCACTGCTCCTGACCATAGCATTCGCTCCACTAACAGCCTACATCATTCTTGTATTGGAGCAAGCACAATGTGTTGCTTCATATAATATATCGGTTCTCATCTTCTCATGATTCAACTATGTCACGTTGTGTTGCATCGACTGTGTCTCTTTCTCATGTATCAAAATGAAAGAAATTTCTCATTTTCAAGTATTTGTTTGGACCTCTGATATGTGGGTCTATGTCCTTGCGTCAGCCCATTTCTAATTTCAACTTATAACCCCAATTTCTACTCATTACTCACACATTTCCCTCTTCTTCTTCGCAAGTTCAGTTTTTTTTTAGCGAAAAAGATTCCACATGGCCACTTCAAAACCCACCGGCAACGCCGCTCGGCCGTGGCAGTCCTACAACATTGTCTACACCAATGCCAAAGCCGGTACGTATTCAAACCTCTGGGTCCACTCTCTCAACCAAAAATAGTTAACTTTGTCTCTAAAAAAAACTAGGGTTTTTGAAATTGAATTTCCTGAATTTGAATCCAATACTATCACAATATCTAATTGATTAGTAATCGAGTCCTTGTTATGTTGAAATTTGAACTGTTTAGGTATGAAAGGCGTGGATAAGGAGAAGGTTCAGAGAGTAGTGTATGAGAGGGAGTACTTGTTATGTTGAAATTTGAACTGTCTAGGTATAAAAGGTGTGGATAAGGAGAAGGTTCAGAGATAGTGTATGAGATGAGTAGAGGATCACAGTACTTTAAGAATGAGGAGAGGAAGGAGGCTTTTATCAAGGAGAAGATAGAGAACATGCATGCTCGATGAGCAAAGCTCACTGCCGCAGATTTGGCTCACTATCAGAAAGTACATTGGATGCAATGTTGGTCGATTGGGGACACTTGGATTGTTTTAATGGTGAGAATTGGTGTGTTTGTAGATTGATGATAAGGGATTTGTGGAGCTAGAAGCAATGTGTGACATGTCGAGGGTTTGGATATATGTGGATATGGATGCTTTCTATGTAGCTGCCGAGACATTAAGCAATCCTTCGTTGAAGGGAAGGTCAATGGTTGTTGGGGGTATGTCTATGATCTCAATTGCTAATTATGAGGTACATGTACCTTCGTGGCGTTAGAATTGGATTTCGTATTATTGGGAAGTGTTGTGCTTGTGTTTACCTTATGAATGCGGTCTAGTCGCTTTGCAGGCGCGGAGATTTGGGGTTCGAGCTGGAATGCCAGGCTTCACTACACGTAAATTATGTCCAGAGTTGATTTTTGTTCCAACGGATTTCAAGAAGTACACTCATTATAGTGATTTAACTAGAAAAGGTAGGTTTTTGGTTTCTCAAATTCAAAATCTTTAGTGATTATTATGCCAATTGCTTATTTCTAATTGCAACCTAGTTTTATTCTTAGTGTGTTTGAAAGTATGATCCTAATTTCTTGGCAGCTAGTTTGGACAAAGCGTACCTTGATGTTACTGAGGTTTGCAAAGAAAAAGGCACTACTGGGGAAGAAGTGAGTATATATGGCCTCGACATGTGATATTAGTCATATCACATTGCTCAAATTCATATCATCACGCCCTTTGTAATGTTAGGTGTTAAAATCTCATTTGGAAAGCCAAAACAAGAACATGCACTTTTACTAGAATCAGTAGAATCTGAATTGGAACTTCGTACAGTAACAAGGAAAAACCTCCAACCTAGTAACCCAGAACAAACTCATTGTAATAACCCTATTTTTCAAACAATATGTTGGTTTGATATAATTCTATAAAGTTGTGACATTTAATTAGAATGAATGTGATCGGTTGCGACGTTGTGAAACGAGAAACGGAAACGTTCTCGGAACGTTTAATTAGAAAAACGTTTCGTTTCCGCAACGTATATATCGACTTTTATTCCGTCGCTCGGTTGCGAAAACTTTCTTCACGAAAGTTGTAGAGCTCGTCGATACGAGTGTGTGGACATGTTACGCGTTCGAATCGGACGTCGGAGGTGAAAGTTATTAACGTCGGAAGTTAGTTTCCGATTTTGAAAATGAGTATAAAAAGGAAATTTTTGTGATTAGGGTTTCCATTTCAGGAAACCTCTTCTCTCTCCTCTTTTCGCCTCCCTCCCCATTCTCTCTCCCCGAAAACCCTCTCCCTCTCCTCAGAAAATCACCTCCGTGCAATCTGCCACCCTGGGCCGCCGTGTCGTGCACCGCCGCTCTCTACGGCATCGCGAGGCCCTCCGCACCAAACCCCGAGCTCGCGCCGCTCTGTCTCGCCGCCGAGGATCTCCTCTCTCTCCCCGAGCCTTCCTCTGCATCACGTCGCGATCTCTGCCTCCAAGCCGTCGCGTTCCTCGCAGCCGGTCCCTGGAGCACCGTGAGACCTCCGAAGCAACCCTCAAACTCGCCGTTGCTTGAATCGACGTCGCCGGCTTCTCACGCATCACCGACGAAAAATCGAGCTTATGTCGTTCGAATTAGGTAAAAATTGATGTAATTGAATTCTTGTTTGTGTTTGTTAGATGTTTGGGATTGATTTGGGAGATTTCTGGATCGTTTGGAGAATGTTGGAGGAGAATCGGAGGTGTAGGTGGTGAGGGTTGAGCACCGCTGCCTTAGGCGGCGCGTGTGAGAGAGTGAGGTAGTGTAGGGGTGGTCTTGGCCGTGGGAAGCGCGAAAGAAGAAACGAGGATGGTTTTGGGGTGGCGGTGGCATCATACGCGCCTTGGTGGGTGTCGGCGCGTGGGCCCCACGCGCTGCCACAGTTTGTGGCGCGTGAGCGCCACGCGCGGCCTGCCGGAGGTGGCGCGTGTACCCCACGCAACTCCACGTGCGGCGGCGTGAACAGTGTTTCCAGAAGGGTAATTTTGTAATTTTTTTACGTACGGTAAATGTAAATGTAAATTTTATTTACGTACGGTAAATGTAAATTTTATTTACGTACGGTAATTGTAAATATAAATTACTTTTAGTAAAGGTAAAAAGTAATTTTAGAAGGGTAATTCGGTAATTATTATTTACTGAGACAGTACGTACATTTGAATAGTATTTATACGTACAAAATACGTGAACAGTACTCGTACAGATATACGTATTGGATGTGTATTTGTACAGTAATACACAAATAGTAAATACATGAACCGTGAATAGTGAACAGTAAATTCGTAACACCGAAAATTGCTGAACAATAACCGATTATTACTGTTTCGGCATTTAAAGGTTTACGAAACGATTCTAAATTCTTTTCTTATCTTTTCAAGGTGATCGATAAATCAAGGAAATGAATTATCTTCGGAAATTGTGGAATTACGCTCGAGTCGATAAGGTGAGTAAAATCTCACATATTTATGAATCTACCCTTGCGGCGATTCCAAGATTTTTGCAAGAATTTTAAATATTGAAATACGACATGTATACAATATAGTGGATTATATATATATTGTATAAATGGTAATAAGTACATATATATATATATAGTTTGCTATATTATATACTGTTATGAATTCATCTGAAATAGGTCATTACGATGACGAGCATGAGATTTTAATATGGAGTTTGTTAAACGTTTTGTCTTCGGACGTGTTTATAAAATTATAACATGTATAAGATATAGTGGATTTTATATATATTGTATAAATGGTAAATAAATACATATGTATACCATTGCTATATAATATAATGTTATGATTTTTATTGTGATGATGTCATTTTGATGACAAGATTTTATCGAGCATGTGATTTTGATTTGTACAATATGATGTGAGATTATTATACGTGATTTAACATGGAGATTGTTAAAATGTGATTTGTCTTCGGACCTGATGTTTGCTACAATATGATGTGAGATTATTGTACGTGTTTGGCAAGTCGGAACTTAGCCTTTGGCTGGGTGAAAGTTACGATACAGTTAGAGCTCTAGTCTGTCTGCCGTAGTACTGCATGTGAGGTAACGGGTGGTTATCTGCTCATGGGTACTCAGATTGTTTTGGATTTTGGGTAGCGGGTGGCTATCCAATATCGGCGGTGTATTACGAGACGGGTAACAGATGTGTACCAGCGTTCTTGGTACCCGTAATATAAATGCATTTGGGTAACCAGAAGGGTTACTTAATTTCTCATGAGCGTTTTATTTCATATTTCTTTAGGACGACCAGATGGGCCGTCCATTGATTGATGAGTACATTTATATTTGTTTGATTTCTGGATTTTCGTATATATTGATATGCGAGTTATATATTTTCATTTTACTCATACGAGCTGTAAAGCTTACAGGGTTTGTGTTTACAATCCCGGTGCACCAATTCAATGGTGTAGGGGAAACTTCCGCAGGTGCAGATTAGTGGTGGTTGAGGGACGACTCCGGAGACCTCGAAGTCGTTCGTATCCTGCTTGTGGTGAGGTTTCTAGCGTGGATTTGTATGTGTGAGAATTTGAGTGGAGTTATTTGTGAGTTTTGTGAGAGTTTGTGAGGATTATTACCATTCCATCTTATGTAATGTTGAATTATAAATATGGGTTGTAATAATTGGTTTTTCTGAGTTGTATTGAGAACTCAGTAATGATCCGCTGTGCATTTTAAATGATTTCGATTTCATTGAAATTGTTTAGTGTTTAACGACTTTGAAATTTTGATTTTTTTTAAGCTTGAAATTTGAGGGTCGTTACAGTTGGTATCAGAGCCTAAGTGCGTATTTAGCGATTATCAATATCATCCGGGAGCGATGATCCGACTGCAGGCGGGCACCCAGCACATGCTCCTCGGTATTCATATGTCGTCGGGTACGCGAGAGTGTTTTAGGAGCCATACCTTACGGTTTGGTCCACTAGTGAGTATCGTGATGATACTTTGATGATTCATCTTATTCTGAAATTTCATGTTGATATCTGTTGAATCTGTTCTGGTTGAATTCGAGACTTCACAAGTACTGACTTAGTGTTCCATTGTTTGAAGGTGATGAACTCAGATAAGGGTCGAGGACAGGGCCAAGGACGGGCGAGAGGCCGAGGTCGAGGTAGGACCACAGGCCGAGTCCGCAACGTGGAGAACCTTTATGAGGATGCTGCTCCACAAGAAGAACAGGTTGAGCCTGCTGCTGCAGTTAGAGATGATGGTCGAGTGTTGAAGCTGATCAAGGATATCAGTGCACTGTCAGCGCCGACCTTTCATGGAGGACTAGATCATATGGTAGCTGACCATTGGATCGAGGGTATGGAGCCATATTTTGAGATGATAGAGTGCACAAAGATTGAGAATAGAAAGATAGCTACATTCTTTCTAAAAGGTGATGCTCTAGACTGGTGGAAGAGCATGAGACTAGGGGTGGGAGTTGGTACCGAAAAAATGGTACCGAAACCGACCGTCCCGTACCGAATACCGACGGGTCGGGACGAATCGGTAAAATGTCTTCGTCCCGTACCGAACCTAATACCAAAATTTTATAAACGGTACGGTTCGGTATATGTATAATTCGTACCGAATGTATAAAATATATTAAATATATGCATTTTCAATATTGTTTTTAGTTTTTTAGGTCTAAATTGTACTTTTAAAGACTTAGAATGTTAGTTTACATTAGCTAATAGTTATAAATAGATAGAAATACATGCAAAAGTGTACAATTTTACCGAACCGAACCCATCCCGAATCAATATGTACGGGTTCGGTTCAGTATTAAGTTTCAAATTTACGATACAGAACCGAAACCGAAACCGAATAAATTATCGGTATCGGTATCGGTATCGGCCGAATCCCGAACCGAACCGTACCGGTCCCAGCCCTACATGAGACAGACAGTGGATGTGACTACATTCACATGGGGAGGTTTCACTACCATTTTCCGAGAGAAGTATTTTCCAGCCTCAGTACATGAGGACTTAGAGCTGGAGTTTCTGGCACTGGTACATGGAGACATGACCGTTAAAGAGTATGATGCTCGATTTTCGCAGCTGTACCGGTACGTCAAGCCTATGGGTACGACCGCTTGAGCTCAGAAGTATCTATGAGGGTTGAAACAGGAGTACAAGACCATGATATCAGTCATTTGCCTGACTATTAAGGAGTTGATATTTGAGAGTGCCATGAGCTTGGAGCAGGCTGATAAGACTCGAGCAGGAGATGTGGGCAGTAGGGATGCAAAGGGAAAAGGCAAGGCAATCTATTCAGGCAACGAGCACTCAGGGCCGACGGGTAGGTCATGGAAGAGGCCAAGACCCCACTATCAGGTTCCGGCAAGGGCGACGCCCCTAGCTATCAGGGCTACACCAGTCAGATAATTGGCAGCGGTGAGGTGTTATGGCTGCAACGAGATGGGACATTACGCCTCAGCATGTCCAAAACCGAAGAGAGCAGGCTGCCACAGGTGCGGACAAGTGGGACACATAGCTCGAGATTGTACCCGACCTCTTCAGGGTAGGCAGGAACGGCCGCAGAGATAGCTACCAGCGGGCCAAGCTAGAGTGTTCGCAGTGGGTCAGCGAGACACAGGAGTGGAAGGTACATTATCACTTTTTGACTACCATGCTAGGGTATTGTTTGATACAGGAGCATCGCATTCATTCATTGCTAGTTCGGTAGTAGAGATGCTAGGATTGATTCCTACACCTCTTGGGGACGCCTTATGTGTCACTTCACCCCTTGGAGTGTCCCTTGAGTTAGAGACAATCTGCAGGGCTTGTCCGATTATGATTGGGAGTAGAGAGTTCTCTGCTTCGTTGATTGTGATCCTGGACCACACCTATGATGTGATCTTGGGGATTGATTGGTTGAGACCACAGCATGCGGTGATTGATTGTTTTGACATGGTGGTGTCATTTCATAGACCTGGGGAGCATGCGTTTCGTTATCGTTGCCTCAAGTCTGATAACGCCATGAGATCAGGAGTTTTGGTACATGTGGAGTCGGTGGATCAGAAAGTAACTATCGCAGACATTGTGGTAGTATCTGAGTTTGGTGAAGTGTTCCAAGAGATACCGGGGCTACCTCCTCGAAGAGTGGTAGATTTCTGCATTGATGTAGTACCTGGTATAGCACATGTGTCAAAGGCGCCCTATAGAATGGGGCAGAATGAACTTAAAGAGCTGAAGGTGCAGATTGATGAGCTATTAGACTAAGGGTTCATTAGACCTAGTGTTTCACCTTGGGGAGCACCGGTGTTGTTCGTGAAGAAGAAATATGGTTCTCTGCGGTTATGTGTAGACTACAGGGAACTGAACAAGGTGACCATCAAGAACAGGTACCCCTTACCTAGGATTGATGACTTGTTCGATCAGCTCAAAGGTGCTACGGTGTTCTCTAAGATTGATTTGAGATCCAGTTATCATCAGCTCAGAGTGAAGGAAGAAGATATATCGAAGACAGCCTTCAGGACCCGGTATGGACATTATGAGTTTGTTGTCATGCCATTTGGTCTAACGAATGCTCCAGCTGTCTTTATGAGTTTAATGAACCAAGTCTTTAGCCCGTACTTGGATGAGTTTGTTGTGGTGTTTGTGGATGACATTCTGATACACTCCAAGACACAAGAAGAATATGTGGTGCATCTGAGAACAGTGTTGCAAACCTTGAAGGAGGCGCGACTGTATGCCAAGCTAGAGAAGTGTGAGTTCTGGAAGGAAGAGGTCAAATTCCTTGGTCATGTTGTCTCAAAAGATGGAGTACTAGTGGACCCGTCAAAGGTGGAGGCAGTAAAGAATTGGAGTCGTCCAAAGAACCCTACAGAGATTCGTAGTTTCCTCGGTTTGGCAGGTTACTACAAGAGGTTTATCGAGGGGTTTTCTAGTATTGCATCTTCATTGACCAAGTTTTCTAGTATTGCATCTTCATGCTTCCTCACATGTTCGTGTGGACGGATACATGTGAGGAAGCATTCAGCAAACTAAAGCCAGTCTGACCATAGCCCCAATGTTGACGATTCCTTCAAGTGGTGGTGGCTATGTCATTTACAGTGATGCTTCGCTCCAAGGTTTGGGTTGTGTGTTGATGCAGCATGGAGGAGTTGTTGCTTTTGGCTCGAGACAGTTGAAGATTCATGAGAAGAATTATCCTACACACGACCTAGAGCTTATAGCAGTTGTGTTTGCCTTGAAGATTTGGAGACATTACTTGTATGGAGAGAAGTTTCAACTCTTTTCAGATCATAAGAGTTTGAAGTACTTGTTCTCTCAAAAGGAGCTGAATATGAGGCAGAGGAGATCGATGGAACTCCTCAAGGACTATGACTTCACATTAGAGTACCACCCGGGGAAGGCAAATGTGGTGGCCGATGCCTTGAGTAGGAAACCGAGAGGTGTGGTGGCTTCACTTATGGTCCAGGAATGGTTCATGCTCGAAACTGCATCGGAGTTTGATTTGGTACCATCGGGAGGAGAACCAAGAGTCTTTCTTGGTAGTGTCACGGTGCAACCCACATTGATCACGAGGATCATACAGGGTCAGGCGCGGGATAGACTCTCACAAGCTAAGTTGGCAGATCTCGTAGTTGATAGGCTTGATGAGTGCCCTTCTGAGTGGAGAGTTGGACCCGATGGAGGGTTGAGGTTTGGGGCAAGATTGTGTGTCCCAGATTGTGAAGATCTGCGGGAGGAGGTTCTTCGTACGGCACATCGATCACGTTATACCGTTCATCCAGGGAACACCAAGATGTACAAGGACCTATGTAGGCAATTCTGGTGGAACGGTATGAAGAAAGATGTAGCAGAGTTTGTATCGAAGTGCCTTACATGTCAGCAAGTGAAAGCAGAACATCAACGACCAGCTGGCATGTTGAAACCACTGACTATTCCCCTTTGGAAGTGGGAGCAGATATCTATGGATTTTGTGACCGGATTGCCTATGTCGTTCACCGATCTGTTGGGCCGAGGTTGGTGATGAGGCATTGATGGGTCCAGAGTTGGTTCAGGAAACCACGGAGAAGATCACGATCATTCGGGCTAGAATTCGGACCGCACAGAGCAGACAGAAGAGCTATGCAGACTTGAAGAGGAGACATGTGGAATTTGAGATCGGCGATCACGTGTTCTTGAAAGTTTCACCTATGAGGGGTGTAGTAAGATTTGGCAAGAAGGGAAAGTTGGCTCCGAGGTACGTTGGGCCCTTTGAGATACTTGAGAAGGTGGGTGAACTAGCATATCGACTAGCCTTGCCTACCAGCATGTCGGGCGTTCACAACGTCTTCCACATTTCCATGCTGAGGAAGTATGTACCAGATGAGTCACATGTGATTGATCATAGCACCATCGAAGTGAAGGAAAATGCCACATTTGTTGTCGAGCCGGTTCGTATTCTAGATAAATCCACAAAGAAGCTTCGGAGGAAAGAAGTGGAGCTAGTCAAGGTATTGTGAAGTCACCATGATGAGGGTAATGCATCTTGGGAGCTAGAGACGGACATGATGACCCAATATCCACAGTTGTTTGTTGAGTGAGCTTGAATTTCGGGACGAAATTCTTTTAAGGGGGGTAGATTGTAATAACCCTATTTTTCAAACAATATGTTGGTTTGATATAATTCTATAAAGTTGTGAAATTGAATTAGAATGAATGTGATCGGTTGCGACGTTGTGAAACGAGAAACGGAAACGTTCTCGGAACGTTTAATTAGAAAAACGTTACGTTTCCGCAACGTATATATCAACTTTTATTCTGTCGCTCGGTTGCAAAAACTTTCTTCATGAAAGTTGTAGATCTCGTCGATACGAGTGCGTGGACATGTGACGCGTTCGAATCGGACATCGGAGGTGAAAGTTATTAACGTCGGAAGTTAGTTTCCGATTTTGAAAACGAGTATAAAAAGGAAATTTTTGTGATTAGGGTTTCCATTTCAGGAAACCCCTTCTCTCTCCTCTTTCCGCCTCCCTCCCCATTCTCTCTCCCCGAAAACCCTCTCCCTCTCCTCAGAAAATCGCCTCCGTGCGATCTGCCGCCCTGGGCCGCCGTGTCGTGCACCGCCACTCTCTACGGCATCGCGAGGCCCTCCGCACCAAACCCCGAGCTCGCGCCGCTCTGTCTCGCCGTCGAGAGTCTCCTCTCTCTCCTCGAGCCTTCCTCTGCATCACGTCGCGATCTCCGCCTCCAAGCCGTCACATTCCTCGCAGCCGGTCCCTGGAGCACCGTGAGACCTCCGCAGCAACCCTCAAACTTGCCGCTGCTTGAATCGACGTCGCCGGCTTCTCACGCATCACCGACGAAAAATCGAGCTTATGTCGTTCGAATTAGGTAAAAATTGATGTAATTGAATTGTTGTTTGTGTTTGTTAGATGTTTGGGATTGATTTGGGAGATTTCTGGATCGTTTGGAGAATGTTGGAGGAGAATCGGAGGTGTAGGTGGTAAGGGTTGAGCACCGCTGCCTTAGGCGGCGCGTGTGAGAGAGTGAGGTAGTGTAGGGGTGGTCTTGGCCGTGGGAAGCGCGGAAGAAGAAACGAGGATGGTTTTGGGGTGGCGGTGGCATCATACGCGCCTTGGTGGGTGTCGGCGCGTGGGCCCCACGCGCTGCCACAGTTTGTGGCGCGTGAGCGCCACGCGCGGCCTGCCGGAGGTGGCGCGTGTATCCCACGCAACTCCACGTGCGGCGGCGTGAACAGTGTTTCCGGAAGGGTAATTTTGTAATTTTTTACGTACGGTAAATGTAAATGTAAATTTTATTTACGTACGGTAAATGTAAATTTTATTTACGTACGGTAATTGTAAATATAAATTACTTTTAGTAAAGGTAAAAAGTAATTTTAGAAGGGTAATTCGGTAATTATTATTTACTGAGACAGTACGTACATTTGAATAGTATTTATACGTACAGAATACGTGAACAGTATGTACTCGTACAGATATACGTATTGGATGTGTATTTGTATAGTAATACACAAATAGTAAATATGTGAACACCGAAAATTGCTGAACAATAACCGATTATTACTGTTTCGGCATTTAAAGTTACGAAACGATTCTAAATTCTTTTCTTATCTTTTCAAGGTGATCGATAAATAAAGGAAATGAATTATCTTCGGAAATTGTGGAATTACGTTTGAGTCGATAAGGTGAGTAAAATCTCACATATTTACGAATCTACCCTTGCGGCGATTCCAAGATTTTTGCAAGAGTTTTAAATATTGAAATACGACATGTATACAATATAGTGGATTATATATATATATATATATTGTATAAATGGTAATAAGTACATATGTATATATATATAGTTTGCTATATTATATACTGTTATGAATTCATCTGAAATAGGTCATTACGATGACGAGCATGAGATTTTAATATGGAGTTTGTTAAACGTTTTGTCTTCGGACGTGTTTATAAAATTATAATATGTATAAGATATAGTAGATTTTATATATATTGTATAAATGGTAAATAAATACATATGTATACAGTTGCTATATAATATACTGTTATGATTTTTATTGTGATGATGTCATTTTGATGACAAGATTTTATCGAGCATGTGATTTTGATTTGTACAATATGATGTGAGATTATTACACGTGATTTAACATGGAGATTGTTAAAATGTGATTTGTCTTCGGACCTGATGTTTGCTACAATATGATGTGAGATTATTGTACGTGTTTGGCAAGTCGGAACTTAGCCTTTGGCTGGGTGAAAGTTACGATACAGTTAGAGCTCTAGTCTGTCTGCCGTAGTACTGCATGTGAGGTAACGGGTGGTTATCTGCTCATGGGTACTCAGATTGTTTTGGATGTTGGGTAGCGGGTGGCTATCCAATATCGGCGGTGTATTACGAGAGGGGTAACAGATGTGTACCAGCGTTCTTGGTACCCGTAATATAAATGCATTTGGGTAACCAGAAGGGTTACTTAATTTCTCATGAGCGTTTTATTTCATATTTCTTTAGGACGACCAGATGGGCCGTCCATTGACTCATGAGTACATTTATATTTGTTTGATTTCTGGATTTTCGTATATATTGATATGCGAGTTATATATTTTCATTTTACTCATACGAGCTGTAAAGCTTACCGGGTTTGTGTTTACAATCCCGGTGCACCAATTTAATGGTGTAGGGGATACTTCCGCAGGTGTAGATTAGTGGTGGTTGAGGGACGACTCCGGAGACCTCGAAGTCGTTCGTATCCTGCTTGTGGTGAGGTTTCTAGCGTGGATTTGTGTGTGTGAGAATTTGAGTGGAGTTATTTGTGAGTTTTGTGAGAGTTTGTGAGGATTATTACCATTTCATCTTATGTAATGTTGAATTATAAATTTGGGTTGTAATAATTGGTTTTTCTGAGTTGTATTGAGAACTCAGTAATGATCCCCTGTGCATTTTAAATGATTTCGATTTCATTGAAATTGTTTAGTGTTTAACGACTTTGAAATTTTTGAGTTTTTTTTTAAGCTTGAAATTTTAGGGTCGTTACACTCATCCCAAAAATAAATGATACAAAAACAAACTAGCAGCTTAATCATATAAATAACAAAGTCATAAACACATATAAAGTATTATGAAGTTTACAAATACCTACTATGGATCGATCAAATGTCTAATGAAACAATCCAAACTTCAACAATGAAACCTTGGAATACAAAGAAAAACGGAAGCCCAAGTTATAGAAATAACTTGAAGATGAGCGACGCAAAACGAAGAGAGAGCGAGAAATCGAGCATCCAGTGGAATTTTGAAGTTCCGCCTGGAGAGGTGGAACTCAGAGGAAGGAGTTCTGTTCGGTGGAATTCCTTCTAAAATTCCCCATTTAAATCCCGTGCATTAAAATCTCTTCCTATTTTTTGTGCCAAACGAGGGATCCAACATGAAGGAATTTGTAATCCGTTTTAAAAGTCATCTCCCTCGTTGAAGTCCTCTACCCAAACACCCCCTAAGTTCTTACTTTCCTACCCATGGGTATAGACACTTGTTCCCATGACCTTATTTTGGGACTATCAATCCCCAACCATCCCTATTTAGCAGATAGGCCACACACAAAGAGGTCGTCCCCATGAGAATTGTACCCTTTAACCTTTTCGCTAGTAGTAATTTATGTTATGTATCATTGTGAGCTTCACGATTTCACAGCTTTTTTATCCGTCTGTAAGATCCATTTCACCGTCTACACCTGGTTTTACCAGTTATACTTTACACCAATTAATTTGAAAATCGTATGACATTTGATTTAAAATGTGAGTAAGAACAACATTGTGTGAGAAAGAACAACAAATTTGCAACATTAGGAAAACTTCAAAACTTCACACAGTAAATTAATTAGGCAATACAACATAATTCATAACCAGTCTTCATTAGGAACTGTTTTGTGGTGTAACTCTAGGGGTTACGCACTTAATTAGGAACCTATTCCATTAAAAAAAAACATTTGAGCATGACCTTTTGATCGCTTAATCCCCGCGTTATTATGATTCTTCCTTCTCCTTTGCTTTGCTTCGGAGTTAACCACCTTTAAGGCCTCCTCACTTGCTTATTCAGCTTTGACCCTGATTATACACTGCGTACATTTCACCCCATATTCCGCCGCATGTTTCTTGATTTCTTCTAGAACATATTACTGGAGCTCTTGCTCTTCTATATACTTAAAAGAGTTGAACGTATTTTCCCAGCGCAGGACGTCACTTGCAATTGGTAACACGATGGTCAACACCAGTGAGTGGGAGGCACGGAGGTGCTCCAGTCAACAACCTTCATGTGGGAAATGCCATTAGTTTGGTCATCTAGGCTAGAAGACACGAACTTTGGCAGAGGAAAGACCACCCCTCTGAGCGAACACACAAAAGCAACTTTGTCAGCCAATGGAATCAACTTATAATTCCCAGTCTGCAAAGTCCGGTGGTGTTTCCCAAAACGCTGAATCACATGAACTATATATTATGGCAGAGTAAGATAAACCCAGAGCTTTGGAGATTTATCCTAAAGCTTGCTCCATTCAGGGAAGTATTGGACGCCGCCAAGAAAAGGTGAAGAGGTGTAGGTGGTCATGGTACGGAGCTTCGCCTCTGGAAATTAAGAGTGGCAGAGGGATTTCAAGTATGGTGTTGGCCGCGCTGAGCTTGATGAGGTTGTTCATTTTTATCAATTTGGGAGAGGTCTCTTTAATGGTTTTGGTAGGGTTTGTATGTTATTTATTTATTTTTGATCGAATATGACATTTATTGAGTTTACCAAAACTGAATGATTCCCTATACTTTATTTTATTTAAATACCTAACAAGAAGGTTAGACATAAATGACATGTTTGTTACTCCGGATTAGTTGAGATTGGACTATAGAGTGAAAGAAGTTAGTTTGAAACTCATGTTTGGGAAAACACGGGATTAGCTTTAATGAGATTAGCTAATCCGCGCGTCTCCAATTTTCAGAATTATGGAGAGGTGTCGAATTCGGGCGGAATGTCGAAACCCTAATTTCCTCTCGTCTCATCTCGCCTACTCACTCACTCTTGCCTCCTCTCATCAATGCCTAGATCACTCTACTCACCATGCTTTCTCTCTCTCTCTCTCTCTCTCTCTCTCTCTCTCTCTCTCTCTCTCTCTCTCTCATCTTCTGTATCATCTGGATCATCATCTATAGATTGATTTATATATGTTTCTTGGCAGAGCCCCAAGCTCATGTGGTCTTTCATCCCGTGCATCATCGTCTGATCCAGTTGCTCGCTACCATCGCTGACTCGTTTCCGGTTAGTTCTTAACCCTTATCTTTGATTGGAAAGTTTGATTTGGTTTCTGATTGGAAATGTTTGATCTAGTTACGATTTGGGTTATGATATGGTTTCTTCTAATTTGAGTTATGATTTGGTTTCTTCTAATTTGGTTTATGATTTGGTTTCTTCTTGTTTTCAATTTGTTTTCTTTACTAAGTTTTGGTTAATCTGAGAATCATTGAATGTGTAGCAACTAATAGGAGATTTAGCTCAGCACACACAGTTTCTCGTGTATTTTCAGTTTGGAGTATTATGTAATGACCCGATTTTTCGGAGTCAAGTAATTTGAAATTTTAGAAATTTTTAGAGTTTGTAAAATTTATTAAATGACATTTGGTTGCTTTGCGACGTTGTAAATCGAAAACGGAAACGTTATCGGAACTTTTATTTAGAAAAACGTTACGTTTCCGCGACGTGAGAATCGACTTTTACTCCGTCGCTTGTTTGTGAAAACTTCCTTCACAAAACTTGTAGAGCTCGTCGATACGAGTTCGTGGACATGTCACACGTTCGAATCGGACGTCGGACATGAAAGATATTAACAACGAAAGTTAGTTTCCAATTTAGAAAATGGTATAAATAGAGAATTTTAGGGATTAGGGTTTCCATTTTCGGAAACCCTTCATCCGCCTCCTTCTCCTTCCTCTCTTCTCTCTCTCTCTCTCACTCCCCGAGCTCTCTCTCTCCCTCCGAAATCTTCCACCGGCGATCTCACGACCAGGCCGTTGTGGCCCTCACCGCCGGCCCCAGCAGCTTCACACGGTCCTCCGCTGCAACCCCCGAACTCGTCGCGGTCCCCCTCGCCGCCGTGAAGCCTGCGCGACGACCCGAGGCTCGCGCGTTTCCTCCGCCGTGCTCCTCCGCCGACTCCGTGCTCGTGGCAAGCTCGCCTCCACCTCTCCTCACCTCTGGAGCCTCTACGACAAGGTTGGGACCTCGATTCGCCGCGCGCCCTCGCCTCTGCTCAAATCGACATCGCAGACCTCTCAAGCGTCTCTGGCAACAAATCCGACGATTTCGAGATCCAATCAAGTTGAGGGTTAGCTTTATAGATTGATATGGTTGTTGGTGATGGTTTTGGGTGGTTTTGGGAGGAGATCGAAGGAGGAATGGACGAGAGAGGTACCGCCACCTAGAGCGGCGCGTGAGGGCAGATGAGGTGATGATGAGGCAGCCTGAGGCCGTAGGAGAGTACAGGAGGAGGAAATGAAGAGTTTTTGGGCGGTGGTGGCGTGCTACGCGCCTGTTTAGAGTCGGCGCGTGGGCCCTACGCGCTGCCACAGTGAGTGGCATGTGAGCGCCACGCACGGTCGCCGGAGGTGGCACGTGAATAGTGACTTGAAAGAGTAATTTTGTAAAAAATTATTTTTACGTACGTTGAATGTAAAAAGTGATTTCCGTACAGTAATTGTGAATTTATTTTACGTACGTTAAATGTACATGTAATTTATGTACAGTAATTGTAAAAGTAATGTCTGAAGGGTAAATCGGTAATTATTATTTACTGAGTCAATATATACGATTGAATAGTACTTGGATGTACAGAAATACGTAAATACGTAAATACTATGTACTCGTACATAAATACGTAAAATAGTATGTACTCGTACATGAATACGTACTCAATATGTATTTGTACAGTAATATGTGAATAGTACTCCGTGAACAATATTTCATAAAACCAGAAATTGTTGAACAGTAAAATATTATTACTGTTTCGGCACTTAAGGTTTTACGTAACGATTCTAAATTCACTTCTTATCTATTCTAGGTGATCGATACATCAACTAAAGGATTCACTTCCGGAATCGTGGAGATTACGCTCAAGATTAGAAGGTGAGTAAAATCTCACAGTGATGAATCTACCCTTGCGGAGATTCATGATTACGCTTAATTAAAAAGAATGAACTATGATATGTATAAGATATAGTGGATTGTGTATGTGTATAATTGGTAAATAGGTACATATATATGGTTTGCTATATTATATACTTTCATAAATTCCGTTTGCGAATGGGTTTATTTTAGCATTGATAATTATTTATTGGAGCATGTCGATGTGATTTGTACAATATAATGTGATGATTATTGTACGTGGTTTTAACATTGAGTTTTGTTAAAACATTTTTGTCTTTAGACGTGTTTATGTCTTCAGACGTGTTTATGTCTTCGGACGTGTGTTATCTCTTCGGACGTGTTTTTCTGTCTTCGGACCAGTCTTCGGACGTGTTGGCATGTCAGAACCTAGCATTGGCCGGGCGAAAGTTACGATACAGTTAGAGCTCTAGTTTGTCTGCCGGGGTACTGCATAAGAGGTAACAGATGGGTTATCGGCTTATGAGTACCCATATTTTTGATATTGGGTAGCAAGTGGTTGTCCAATGTCGGCGGCGTACTACATGAGGGGTAACAGAGGTGTACCAGCGCTCATGAGTACCCGTATTATAAATGCATTTGGGTAAACAGAGGGGTTGCCCAATTTCTCATGAGCACATATATTTTCACATTATTAGACAACCAGATGGGCCGTTTAATGAGTCATGAGTGCATTTATAATTGATGTTTTGTGGAGTTTCGTATATATATTTTATGCGAGTTGTATTTGTTGTTTTACTCATACGAGCTTGAAAGCTTACCGGGTTTGTGTTTACAATCCCGGTGCATCTATTCGATGGTGTATGGGATAATTCCGCAGGTGTGGATTAGCGGAAATCGACGGACAACTCTGAAGACTTGAAGTTGTTTTATTCTATCTTGTGGTGATGATTTGTGAGGATTTTTACATTTCCATTTGATATAATGTTGAATTATAAATTTGGGTTGTAATAATCATTTTGGCTGAGTTGTACTATGAACTCAGTGATGATCCACTGTAACATTAAAATGATTTTGATTTATTGAGATTGTTTTAAAATTTTTCATGACTTCGAAATTTGAGTTTCATACTCGAAATTTTAGGATCGTGACATATTATATGTAATGAATTATGTCTATGTACGTCTAGACTGAATTGGAATGAGCAATGCATGATTCAGATTCTTGATTGTTACTCAGATCCTCTCGGTTGGAGAAAGCACTCCGGGAGTGCGGCAAAACTCTCTGATGACATAGCTAGTGTTTGTGGGAATGTAAATGATTTGGATGGTGTTTTCTCTGAAATTATTTCACTAGGAAGAGGTATTTTTCAGTGCCTTACTGGGGTTAGATTTGTAAAAATAAGGTTTAGCATGTGATTCTGATTTTTCTTGGGGTTTATGCATGCATGATTTGTTGGACAAAGCAAAGATCGGTTTTGTGTTGCATTAGACTCGGTAAGTAACATCTGTAAATATGAATGTATGTTCCTCTCCATTTAAGTTCTCAATTTAACTTTCCTTAGAAAGTTAGATGTCAACGCATAGAAATGTCTTTCTAGGATTGACGAGTATTAATTAGTTCTACTCACTATTGCTAGATTATCCTATACTGGCAATGTGTCTAGAATCTCAAGAGCTGTTTAAGCTTTCTTATATAAATAGAATGGATTTAGAGCAATTTCCCAATATTCTGCTGAATATTTATGCTGGCAAGTACATGTTTTCAACATGTTTATTCAGGCTAAACTCAATGGAAAACTATCCCTTCATCTTTGGTTGTGCTTAGGATTTATGTTTACTTCGGTTTTCTCTTACTCTAACCCACTATTTTCTTTTGTTAATTTCAGGTAAATAAAATGTTAAGATATGCATCCTTATCATCCATTTCTGGGCTTATAAGTAATTTTGGTTACTGCAATATATATATATATTTAAATTATTTCTTGTTCTTTTCTATATTTGTTGATTTTTATCTTGTCAATGCTTAGGCTTTCAGTGTTTCTCATGGAGTTTTCTAATGTATCTTTACATTGTAACTTGTAACTTTGTATTTTTGTAACCTTCTAACAAAAAGTGTAAAGCCCCAGTTAGCTCATACCAGAAAAATGTAACCCCTCCATAATACTTGCGTCTGATATGAATCGCTTAAGCCTTGTGTATATTGATTGAAATTTATGTGTTTACTTATATTAACATTTCTTGAAAGCTGAATCAATTTTATTTCACGGTTCTTTTGAGATCTCTCCCAAAAGATATGTTGACAAAATGCTTGCTGATGTTGATGTTGCTACTGTAAGGGCTGATTTTCGATACACGCATGTTATGTTGGACAAATCACATTTACTAGTTGAACTCCTTTTCTATTATTAGCTAAGCATTCATGTCTTTATACTTACTTAGACATGTAAAATGCTAATGGAGAATTCAACCTCCAGTGGTGGACTTGTATGTATAAACTATTACTCTATTTTTATTTTGGTGGCTTATATATGTATGAACTTGTGGCTTACTTATGTATGAACTAGTAACTTATAATCATCAAGATCATTTTAATTGACAGATTGTTGGTTTGCTTACTTGTGGATATCACATATTAGGAAAATGAAGAATGTGAGAAGATCGTTCCATTATCAGGAAATATGCAAATTAAGAAGTAAGATTGCTTATATGAACATGTGTTATTAATGAAATATTATGTTATTATTGAATAAAACTTGTTATAATCAAAAAAAATTTCAATAACAAAACTTATTTAGTCTGGTGGTTCATTAAATGTGAGACTTGACTATTCTGCTAGTTCTATTTGTTAGTCCGAGACTGCACCAAACATGGATCAGAAATTATTGTATCCTAATCCGAGTCAGCACAGTTCGGGAGTAAGCAGAGACTTAGTCCAGAATTAGTCTGGGGTAACAAACGTGGCCAAAAGGATTTGATTCCTTATGTTCTAGGGTTTTTGGTTTTACCTCTGTGTGTTTTTTTCGGATTGTTGCTTACTGCTCTATATAAACTAGATTAAGGGCTCTCGACTCTTTTAGAGCTGCAAGTCTTCTCCATCAGGCATCTCTATTGTGGTTTCAGCTTCAAAATGTCGGACGGTGTTCAGGAGATTGACAAGAACATTGAGATATGGAAGATTAAGAAGCAGGTCAAGGAACTTGAATCTGCAAAGGGTAATGGCACCAGCACGATATATCTTATCATTCCTCCCCGTGATCAAATATCTCCTGTGGCTAAGATGCTCGGCGAGGAGTGTAACGACCCTAAAATTTCAAGCTTAAAAAAAACTCAAAATTTCAAAGTTGTTAAACACTAAACAATTTCAATAAAATCGAAATCATTTAAATGCACAGCGGACCATTACTGAGTTCACAATACAACTCAGATAACCAATTATTACAAACCAAATTTATAATTCAACGTTACATAAAATGGAAATGTAATAATTCTCACAATCTCTCACAACTCATAATTAAATTCTCACAAAGTCTCTCACACAAATTTATAATAAAACCCTCACCACAAGCAGGAAAATGAACAACTTCGAGTCTCCGGAGTCGTCCTTCGATTTCCCACTAATCGACACATGCAATAGTATCCCCTACACCATCGAATTGGTGCACCGGGATTGTAAACACAAACCCGGTAAGCTTCACAGCTCGTATGAGTAAAATAAAACGAAATATACATTGCATATCAACATATACACCAAACCACGACTCAATAAATATAAATGTACTCATGAGTCAATGGACAGCCAATCTGGGTGTCCCAAAAATATGAAAATGAAAGTACTCATGAGAATTTGGGCAACCCTTCTGATGCCCAAATGTATTTATAATACGGGTATTAATGAGTGTTGGTACACCTCTGTTACCCCTCACATAGTACACCGCCGACGTTGGGCAACCTCCTCGCTACCCTATGTCTGACATCGGGCAACCTCCTCGTTACCCGATGTCCGGCAGACAGACTAGAGCTCTAACTGTATCGTAACTTTCGCCCGGCCAAAGGCTAGGTTCCGACATGCCAACACGTCCGAAGACTGGTCCGAAGACATAAACACGTACCATAATCTACTCATTATTGTACAAATTTCATCACATACTCAATATATAATTCTGATCACCACTGTGATCATAATTTACAAACAAAATCTTAACAGTATATAATATAGCAAACTATATATATTTGTACATATTTACCATTTATACAATATATATATAATCCGCTTTATTGTATACATGTCATATTTCTTCAACACGTCCGAAGACAAAACGATTTAATAATTCTCAATGTTAAAACCATGTACAATAATCTACTCATTATTGTACAAATTAAATCATATGCTCAATATATAATTCTCGTCATCGAAATGACCAGTTCCAATGAATTCATAACAGTATATAATATAGCAAACTATATATATAAGTACTTATTTACCATTTATACGAATATATATATAATCCACTTATCATATACATGTCGTATTTCAATATTTAAACTCTTGTAAAAATCTTGAATTCACCGCAAGGGTAGATTCGTAAATATGTGAGATTTTACTCACCTTATCGACTCGAGCGTAATTCCACAATTTCCGAAGATAATTCATTTCCTTGATTTATCGATCACCTTGAAAAGATAAGAAAATAATTTAAAATAGTTTCGTAAACCTTTAAATGCCGAAACAGTAATAATCGGTTACTGTCCAGCAATTTTTCGGGTTTACGAATTTACTGTTCATTGTCACTGTTCACCATTCCATGTTCACGTATTTACTATTGGTGTATTACTGTACAAATACACATCCAATACGTATCTCTGTACGAGTACATATTGTTTACGTATTTCTGTACGTATAAATACTATTCAAATGTACGTACTGTTTCAGTAAATAATAATTACCGAATTACCCTTCTAAAATTACTTTTTACCTTTACTAAAAGTAATTTATATTTACAATTACCGTATGTAAATAAAATTTATATTTACATTTACCGTACGTAAATAAATTACAAAATTACCCTTTCGGAAACACTGTTCACGCCGCTGCACGTGGCGGCGCGTGGGGTACACGCGCCTCCTCCGGCAGGCCGCGCGTGGGGCCCATGCACCGACACCCACCAAGGCGCGTATGACGCCACCGCCACCCCAAAACCATCCTCCTTTCTTCCTCCGCCCTTCCCACGGCCCAAGACCACCCCTACACTACCTCATTCTCTCACACGCGCTGCCTAAGGCAGCGGTGCTCAACCCTCACCACCTACACCTCCGATTCTCCTCCAACATTCTCCAATCGATCCAGAAATCTCCCAAATCAATCCCAAACATCCAACAAACACAAACAACAATTCAATTACATCAATTTTTACCTAATTCGAACGACAGAAGCTCGATTTTTCGTCGGTGATGCGTGAGAAGCCGGCGACGTCGATTCGAGCAGCGGCGAGCTTGAGGGTTGCTGCGGAGGTCACACGGTGCTCCAGGGACCGGCTGTGAGGAACGCGACGGCTTGGAGGCGGAGGTCGCGACGTGATGTAGAGGAAGGCTCGGAGAGGGAGAGGAGACTCTCGGCGGCGAGACAGAGCGGCGCGAGTTCGGGGTTTGGTGCGGAGGGCCTCGTGATGCCGTAGAGAGTGGCGGTGCACAACACGGCGGCCCAGGGGGCAGATCGCACGGAGGCGATTTTCTGAGGAGAAGGAGAGAGTTTTCGGGGAGAGAGAAAGAGTGAGGGAGGCGGAGAGAAGAGAGAGAATGGGTTTCCTGAAATGGAAACCCTAATCACCAAAACATCCTATTTATACTCGTTTCTAAAATCGGAAAACTAACTTCCGACGTTAATAACTTCCACGTCCGACGTCTGATTAGAACGCGTCACATTATCACGAACTCGTATCGACGAGCTCTACAACTTTTGTGAAGAAAGTTTTCGCAACCGAGTGACGGAATAAAAGTCGATAAATTCGTTCGGAAACGTAACGTTTTTCGAATTAAGCGTTCTGAGAACGTTCCCGTTTCTCGTTTCATAACATCGCAATCACTCACATTTATTCTAATTAAATTTCTCAATTTTATATAATTTAAATCAAACTCAAATATTGTTTGAAAATTAGGGTTATTACAAGGAGTATGGAA
This sequence comes from Argentina anserina, assembly GCF_933775445.1. Lineage (NCBI taxonomy): Eukaryota > Viridiplantae > Streptophyta > Magnoliopsida > Rosales > Rosaceae > Argentina > Argentina anserina. The sequence continues at coordinate 2,418,567 of NC_065873.1, read as the reverse complement.
CTGCTTCAAATATTAAGAGTAGAGTGAATCGTCAATCCGTTCTAGGGGCTATTACGTCTGCTCAGGCGCGTCTCAAGCGCTACAATAAGTTTCCTCCTAATGGCCCTGCTCTATATACAGGCACCATTGTGACTGATGATGGCAAGGAAAAGAAGATCACTAGGGCTATTGAGCCTTTCAGGCAGAGTAACGCGTCTCTTTACCTCTGTGATAACAAGTTCCATATTGAACCTCTGAATGAGCTCTTGGAATCTGATGACAAATATGGTTTCATTGTCATGGATGGTAACGGAACCCTATTTGGGACACTAAGTGGCAACACAAGAGAGGTGCTTCATAAGTTTAGTGTTGACCTTTCAAAGAAACATGGAAGAGGAGGACAATCTGCTCTTCGTTTTGCTCGTCTTCGGATGGAGAAGCGTCACAATTATGTTAGGAAGACAGCTGAGCTTGCTACATAGTTTTGTTGTTAATCCTGCTATACCAGCCAGCCGAATGTTTCGGGATTAATACTAGCTGGATCAGCTGATTTGAAAACTGAGCTTAGTCACTCGGATATGTTTGATCCTCGTCTACAGGCCAAGATTCTGAACGTGGTCGATGTTTTTAATCAGGCAATTGAATTGTCAGCTGATATCTTGTCGAATGTGAAGTTCATACATGAGAAGAAGTTGATTGGAAAATACTTTGTGGAGATCAGTCAGGATAGTGGCAAGTATGTTTTTGGTGTGGATGACACACTTAAGGCTTTGGAGATGGGAACTGTTGAGATACTTATTGTGTGGGAAAGTTTAGACATCAACAGGTATGTGCTAAAACATAAGAGTACTGGTGAGATCATTGTGAAGCATTTAAACAAGGAGCAGGAAAGCAATCAGAGCAACTTTCGTGATTCTGCGACCAATGCAGAATTAGAGGTTGGAAACAAGATGTCACTATTGGAATGGTTTGCTAATGAGTACAAGAGGTTTGGGTGTTCTCTTGAGTTTGTGACCAACAAATCACAAGAAGGGTCACAGTTCTGCCGAGGGTTTGGAGGGATTGGAGGCATCCTCTGCTACCATCTAGATCTTTATCCAAGGGGCTTCACAGGTCGACCACACCGAAGGATATGCCACATTAAGCTGCTTCCTTTGGTTCAAGTTTGTTGGCACCCCTACTAGCATAGGGTATGGCATGCCTCTCTAGGCGGATCTACAAGTCACTATTGGCTCAACCATGATATTCATAGCGTACCTCGTCATACAAGCTTTCCAATGATAGTCGGAACTCAACAAGACACCACCGGAAAGTCACATTTCCGGCCTCATCAAGATAGCTCCATAGTAAGCCTAGAGACGCACTTGTACCACATTGAAGAATATGTAAATGAGAATGGTTCCCTCACCTATAAAAGGGACCCCTCATCCCAATTAGAGAGGGATCACGACATATATAACTTAAAACTATTCGCCTATACTAGTAGCTTTAAGTGGACGTGTAATAACCCGAATTTTTCGAAACTAAATGTCGAGTATTTTCAAAGTGCTAAATTTGTGAAATTTATTCAAGACGACAATTAGTGGTTCGCGACATTTCGAAACGAAAACGGAAACGTTTTCGGAACGTTTAATTAGAAAAACGTAACGTTACCGCAACATATAGATCGACTTTTATTCCGTCGCTCGGTTGCGAAAACTTCCTTCACGGAAGTTGTAGAGCTCATCGATACGAGTTCGTGGATACGTTACGCGTTTGAATCGGACGTCGGACGCGAAAGTTATTAATGACGGGAGTTAGTTTCCAATTTGGAAAAATGGTATAAAAGGAAAAATTGTGAGATTAGGGTTTCCATTTTCGGAAACCCTTCACCCCGCCTGCCTTTCCCACTTTCTCTATTTTCGCTCTCGTTCTCTCTCCCTCTCACCCGAGCTCTCCTCTCTCTCTCTCTCGGCTTCCACCTTCGATCTCCCTCCTCCGAGGGAGGTGTTCCTAACCGCCGGCTCCAAGGCGCTCACCAGCTCGACTGGACGACCCATCGAGGATGGCACGAGCTCTAGCGTCGCCGCGAAGTATCGTCGAACCTCACCGAGCCTAGCAACGACGGGTTCCAGCCCTCCGCCGATACGAGCACACGATCCACACCCCTCTCCTCCCTCTGACGCCGCATGTGAGCTATCACTACGCAACTCGAGCCGATGCAAGCCCCTTTGAAGGATCGAGCTCCACCGACGATCCATCCCTCTCCGACGGGTTCCAACAGCTCCACCGTACGATCTAGGTAAGAATTGAAGTGATTGATGCTTGTGTGTGATTGTGGGATTGAAATTGGTTGGATTGGGTTGATTTTGCGGGATTGGAGAATTGATGAACACCGCCGCCTTAGGCGGCGCGTGTGGAGGCGTTGACGTGGCTAGGCACGGTGTGATGCCGTGGGAAGGAAGAGGGGAGGAAGGAGAAGAGATTTGGGGCGGCGGTGACGTCATACGCGCCTTGGTTGGTATCGGCACGTGGGCCCCACGCGCTGCCACAGAGAGTGGCGCGGTCGCCGGTGAGTGGCGCGTGTACCCCACGCGCCACCACGTGCGGCGGCGTGAACAGTGTTTCTGAAAATGGGTAATTTTGTAATTTACTTTTACGTACAGTAAATATAAAAAGGTGATTTACGTACGGTAAATGTAAATTTTATTTACGTACGGTAAATGTAAATTACTTTTAGTAAAGGTAAAAAGTAATTTTGGAAGGGTAATTTGGTAATTATTATTTACAGAGACAGTACGTACATATGAATAGTATTTACACATACAGAAATACGTAAACAGTATGTACTCGTACATAGATACATATTGGATGTGTATTTGTACAGTAATACATGAATAGTAAATACGTGAATAGTAAAACAGTGAACAGTAAATTCGTAAAACCGAAAATTGCTTAACAGTAACCGATTATTACTGTATCGGCATTTAAAGATTTACGAAACGTTTCTGAATTCTTTTCTTATCTTTTCAAGGTGATCGATAAAATCAAGGAAAGGAATTATCTTCGGAAATTGTGGAATTACGCTCGAGTCGATAAGATGAGTAAAATCTCACATATTTACGAATCTACCCTTGCGGAGATTCAAGATTTTGCAAGAGTTTTTAATATTGAATTACGACATGTATACAATGTAGTGGATTACATATATATTGTATAAATGGTAATAAGTACATATATATATATAGTTTGCTATATTATATACTGTTATGAATTCATTAGAATTGGTCATTTCGATGACGAGAATTAAATATTGAGCATATGATTTGATGTTTGTACAATATGAGGTGTGATTATTGTACGTGGTTTTAACATGAGTTTGTTAAAATGTTTTGTCCTCGGACGAGTTTTGTCTTCGGACGTGTTTATGAAATATGACATGTATATGATATAATGGATTATATATATATTTTATAAATGGTAAATATGTACATATATATATATATAGTTTGCTATATAATATACTGTTATGATTTTATCGTGATTATAGCATTTTGATGACGAGATTTATATATCGAGCATGTGATTTTGATTTGTACAATATGATGTGAGATTATTGTACGTGATTTTAACATGGAGATTGTTAAAATGTTGATTTGTCTTCGGACTTGATTTTGTACAATATGATGTGAGATTATTGTACGTGTTTGGCAAGTCGGAACCTAGCATTTGGCCGGGAGAAAGTTACGATACAGTTAGAGCTCTAGTCTGTCTGCTGGAGTACTGCATGTGTGGTAACGGGTGGTTATCTGCTCATGAGTACTCATATTGTTGGATGTTGGGTAGCGGGTGGTTGCCCAATATCGGCGGTGTACTACGAGAGGGGTAACATATGTGTACCAGCGTTCTTTAGTACCCGTATTATAAATGCATTTGGGTAACCAGAATGATTGCTTAATTTCTCATGAGCGCTTCATTTCATATTTCTTTGGGACAACCAGATGGGCCGTCCATTGACTCATGAGTACATTTATATTTGTTTGATTGTGGATTTTCATATATATTGATATGTGAGTTATATTTTCATTTTACTCATACGAGCTGTAAAGCTTACCGGGTTTGTGTTTACAATCCCGGTGCACCGATTCGATGGTGTAGTGGATAACTCCGCAGGTGTAGATTAGCGGGAATTGACGGACCGCTCAGAGGACTTGAAGTTATTTATCTCCAGCTTGTGTGGGGATTTTGTGTGAATATCTTGTGAGGTTGTTGTGAGGATTATACATTTCCATTTATTATAATGTTGAATTATAATTGGGTTTAAAATAATCGGTTTGACTGAGTTGTATTTTGAACTCAGAGATGATCCGCTGTGGCATTTTAAATAATTTCGATTTCATTGAAATTATTTAGTGTTTAATGACTGAAATTTTGAGTTTTTAAGCTCGAAATTTTAGGGTCGTTACAGGACGTAGCTTACCCCAAGGGACGGAGGTGAACCATTATACTTCTCGTGTCAAACTAACACTCACTAATAGCTAACTGTGTGATCAGCCACCCATCAGGTAATCACTATGTTAACATTGGCGCCGTCTGTGGGAAGCTGACAATTAACTTCGTCGCTTACCACCAACAGACCTCCCACGGTCCCCCACACCCCGCAGTGCATGAGCTCACTACGGCGCAATCAGATCTAAAAAAAAATTCTGACCCTCCCGTGTTCCATGCCTTCCACGGTCATGTTCTTCCACGCTCCTGCTAGCACGGTGCACGGCTACTCTTGTAGTCCCAAGACTGCTAGTGTAGTACGCAACTGCTAGGACAGTGCACAACTACTCCCGTAGTCCCACGACTACTAGCACGGTGCAAGACTGCTATCGTAGTCCCATGACTGGTAGCGTAGTACGCGACTGCTAGCACGGTGCATAGCTACTATCATAGTCCGACGACTAATAGCACGGTGCAAGACTGATATCGTAGTCCCATGACTGGCAGCGTATTACGCGAGTGCTAGCACGGTGCACAGCTACTCCCGTAGTCCCACAACTGCTAGCACGGTGCAAAACTGCTATCATAGTCCCACGACTGCTATCGTTGTCCCATGACTGCTAGCGTAGTACGCGACTGCTAGCACGGTGCACGGCTACTCCCGTAGTCCCACGACTGCTATCGTAGTCTCATGACTGCTAGCGTAGTATGCGACTGCTAGCATGGTGCACGGCTACTCCCGTAGTCCCACGACTGCTAGCATGGTGCACGGCTACTCCTGTAGTCCCACGGCTGCTATCGTAGTCCCACGACTGCTATCGTAGTCTCATGACTGCTAGCGTAGTACGCGACTGCTAGCAAGGTGCACAACTACTCCCTTAGTCCCACGACTGCTATCGTTGTCTCATGACTACTAGCGTAGTACGCGACTGCTAGCACGGTACACGGCTACTCCCGTAGTCCCACGACTGCTATCGTTGTCTCATGACTGCTAGCGTAGTACGTGACTGCTAGCACGGTGCACGGCTACTCCCGTAGTCCAACGACTGCTATCGTAGTCCCATGACTTCTAGCGTAGTACGCGACTGCTAGTACGCTGCACGACTACTCCCGTAGTCCCACGATTGCTATTGTAGTCCCACGACTGCTATCGTAGTCTCATGATTGCTAGCGTAGTACGCGACTGCTAGCACGGTGCACGGCTACTCCCGTAGTCCCACGACTGCTGGCACGGTGCAGGACTGCTATCGTAGTCCCATGATTGGTAGCACGGTCCTGCAGTCCCACGACTGCTATTGTAGTCTCATGACTGCTAGCACAGTGCACGGCTGCTCCCGTAATCCCATGATTGTTATCAGTCCCATGACTGATGCTCCCGTGGTTCCACGGTGGAACTCCACCGTCGACGTCCACGGTCCTACTCCACAGTCGACTTCCACTGTCTTGCTCCACGGTTGACCTCCGCAACCCTCCGTAGTCGTCAAAGAAAAGAAATCATTGCACAACGAACTACAAGACTTGCTTGCAAAACCAACCAACCCGCAACAAAACACTACCATAACACAGAGCAAGCAGTCAATGAGATAAGTTCTCCCCATCAACCTTACAAACTAGAGCACATATATGAATGCTTATTGATGTCCATACTCAATACTAATTTGTTTCACTTGAAGGAATTGAAAGGAAAATCTCTTCAAACCGGACATCTCCTCACGCAAAGCCAAAGGGGCTACTTGCAATCATTCCCCGCGCAAGGGAGCGTCATGCTTGGACATGTAATAACCCGAATTTTTAGAAACTAAATGTCGAGTATTTTTTTAAGTGTTAAACTTGTGAAATTAATTCAAGACGACAATTGGAGGTTTGCGACATTTCAAAACAAAAACGGAAACGTTCTCGGATCATTTAATTAAAAAACGTAACGTTACCGCAACGTATAGATCGACTTTTATTCCGTCACTCGGTTGCAAAAACTTCCTTCACGAAAGTCGTAGAGCTCATCGATACGAATTCGTGGACACGTCATGCGTTCGAATCGGACGTCGGATGCAAAAGTTATTAACGTCGGAAGTTCGTTTCCGATTTTGAAAATAGTATGAAAGGAAGGAGAGGAGATTAAAAATCAGAAAATCATATTTTTTCTAAAAATCAGATCAGGGTACTGTTCACCCGAGCTCGGGAACTGTTCACCCGACCCAAAAACCTTCTCCGGCCGATTTCTCCACCATCCGACGTCGCCTCGTGTCGTGCCACCTATCAAACTGACGGGCTCGACGAGCTCCATCTTTTGGGCTACGCCTTGCACTCCGGCGACAACCACACACGGTGTAGCAACCGCCGGAAGTTACTGCTGTGGCGGCGCCGCCTCCTCCGGCCACCATGGCTCAAGATTCTTGGGGGGTTTTACTTGTATCAGTCCCAGCAACATTCCCACAAAAGGAATGGAGCCAAATCGAAGTGTAAGTACCCGAATCAAAATTTCAATTTCTAGGGTTTGTGAATAGTGCCGATTTCATGTTCTTCGTTGTTTGGACTGTTTAGACTCGGATTTAGACCTTGGTGTCAACTAGGAAGTTGTTGGAAATGTTGTTTAGGTTGTGGTGGTGAAATTTGGTGATGATCGGTGGCGGTCGGTGAACAGTAACACCGAATGAATAGTAAATGTGAATAGTAAATCCGCATGAATAGTGATCTGTAACAGTAACTGTGAATAGTGATCTGTAACCGTAAATGTGAACAGTGTCATGGTAAAACAGTAGCTTTGAACAGTGTTTTGGTAAAACAGTAACTGTGAACAGTGGTTTAATAAAAACAGTGATTAGTAAACATGAACAGTGTTCCGTGAACAATGTTTTATGAACAACATTTAGCTGTGCTGAACTCGTCACCTGATATTTTAAGTATCATTTTCTAAGCATTTATCGTGCTATTAGGTGACTGACGAAACGAGTGAGGAAATTCATTGGAATTGGTCATTTCGAATGACGAGAATTAAATGTTGAGCATGTGATGTGATTTTTGTACAATATGAGGTGTGATTATTGTACGTGGTTTTAACATGAGTTTGTTAAAATGTTTTGTCTTCGGACGAGTTTTTGTCTTCGGACGTGTTTATGAAATATGACATGTATACGATATAATGGATTATATATATATTGTATAAATGGTAAATATGTACATATATATATAGTTTGCTATATAATATACTGTTATGATTTTATCGTGATTTATGTCATTTCGATGACGAGATTTAAATATCGAGTATGTGATTTTGATTTGTACAATATGATGTGAGATTATTGTACGTGATTTTAACATTGAGTTTGTTAAAATGTTGATTTGTCTTCGGACATGATTTTTGGTACAATATGATGTGAGATTATTGTACGTGATTTTAACATTGAGATTGTTAAAATGTTGATTTGTCTTCGGACATGATTTTTGGTACAATATGATGTGAGATTATTGTACGTGATTTTTAACATTGAGATTGTTAAAATGTTGATTTGTCTTCGGACGTGATTGGTACAATATGATGTGAGATTATTGTACGTGTGTGGCAAGTCGGAACCTAGCCTTTGGCCGGGCGAAAGTTACGATACAGTTAGAGCTCTAGTCTGTCTGCCTTAGTACTGCATGTGAGGTAACGGGTCGTTATCTGCTCATGGGTACTCAGATTGTTTTGGATGTTGGGTAGCGGGTGGCTATCCAATATCGGCGGTGTATTACGAGAGGGGTAACAGATGTGTACCAGCGTTCTTGGTACCCGTATTATAAATGCATTTGGGTAACCAGAAGGGTTACTTAATTTCTCATGAGCGCTTCTTTTCATATTTCTTTGGGACAACCAGATGGGCCGTCCATTGACTCATGAGTGCATTTATATTTGTTTGATTTGTGGATTTTCGTATATATATTAATATGCGAGTTATATTTTCATTTTACTCATACGAGCTGTAAAGCTTACCGGGTTTGTGTTTACAATCCCGGTGCACCAATTCGATGGTGTAGTGGATAACTCCGCAGGTGTGGATTAGCGGGAATTGACGGACCGCTCAGAGGACTTGAAGTTATTTATCTCCAGCTTGTGTGAGGATTTTGTGTGACTATCTTGTGAGTTTGTTGTGAGGATTACGCAATTCCATTTGTTATAATATTGAATTATAATTTGGGTTGTAATAATTGGTTTTTCTGAGTTGTATTGAGAACTCAGTAATGATCCGCTGTTCATTTTAAATGATTTCGATTTCATTGAAATTGTTTAGTGTTTAACGACTTTGGAATTTTGAGTTGTTAAGCTTGAAATTTTAGGGTCGTTACAGGACACCTCCAACATGATTTTGGTACTTGCATAGAGCGCAACTCCACTCCACATCGGCATAAGATAAGTAAAATGCTATGCATCCCTACTCCTAGGGTAGAGTTAATTATTACCATGTCTTAGCATGATTTTATTACGTTACAAAGCATAATTACTATGAGTACCTGCCACATATATGCTTAGAGAATGTGTGACGCACACACTTGAATGTCAAAATTGATTGTGCAAATAAAAATTAGGAATTTTTCTAACCATTGTTCAAGAGAACAATTAAATTCTTTATGCAGACTGTTTCATCACACAACACTCAGACATCACGGAGTCAGAAATTCTTTCCTCGCCAAAAAGTGAGACTACGCTCAATGTCAACGTCCTACGCGTAGCCTACTACGCTATGATGGACGCACCACGCTCTAATTCAACGTCCAAAAGACGTCCTACATGTAAGTCACTACGCTAAGATGGACGCACTATGCTCTATGTTACCGCTCATACGTCCTACGCGCAAAACTATGCGCTAAGATGGACACACTACACCCGCAATGGCTCAACGCCGTCCTACGCACACAGCGATATAGGACGTACCAGCCTTTAGAGGCCTCACTAGCCTTCAAAGGCCATATTGGCATATAAAAGCCACACTCGCCCGTAGTGGCCATTTTGGTCCAAAGCGACATCGCGCAAGACTACTTCGCCTAAGCACACCGCGCACATAGTCCATATCACTCGAAACCACCTCGCTGACTAGGAGTTTCAGGGACTTATGCACATTTGCGTACTAGATCATATTCGGGACCATACATATATACACACATCATCATGTGTCAAACACACATTGCGCCAGTACATTCTAATGCTATCCATGACAACGGACATACTTCGTGCACATGTTTTTATCTTTGTTTTGCAGGTTTGAGAGTCTCTTCTTACTTAAGGAGTTCAGGGACTGGTAGGGGTATGCCACCGCCCGGACACTTATGTTCGATGACATGTTGATTGATAAACTCCCTAAGCAAGAAGTTCCTCTTACTTAGGGACTTTGACAAGAGGACATGTTGGCACCCCTACTAGCATAGAGCTAGTATGGCATGCCACTGAGCATAAGCATGACTCTCTAGGCGGATCTACAAGTCACTATTGGCTCAATCATGATATTCATAGCGCACCTCGTCATACAAGCTTTTCAATGATAGTCGGAACTCACTAAGACACCACCGGAAAGTCACCTTTCCGGCCTCATCAAGATAGCTCCATAGTAAATGAGAGGGGTTCCCTCACCTATAAAAGGGATCCCTCATCCCACTTAGAGGGGGATCACGACATGTATAACTTAAGGCTATTTGCCTATACTAGTATATTCAAGTGGACGTAGCCTACCCCAAGAGAAGGAGGTGAACCACTATACTTCTCGTGTCAAACTAACACTCACTAATAACTAACTGTGTGATCAGCCCCCCATCCGATAATCACTACGTTAACAAAGTTCATACTGTGGGGTGTAGTGCTTTAGTTCTAGTGTTTCTGCATGGTGGTTTTCTTAGGACTTCAAGCAGCAATATACTTGTAGTTTTGCTGCTCCTCTTTTGGGCAATTATATTTTAAGTACGTCTTTTTATGTTGTGATTCTTCATCTAATTTCAATTTGTCATTGGTTTTTTTTATCGATCTTTAATTCTTCATTATTCTTGATTTAACTCCGAAAAAATAAAATAATTTCAAGTTTTTTGCTGATAAAAAATATGAAATATGTCCTAGAGTATGTGCATACATACATGTACAAATATATCAAACAAAGAATCTAGTTCTAGTATGGCATCTATCAATACACGCGAACATCAACAGCACAACATTATCTGAAGCTCCAAGTTGGATAATCCTGCCCAATGTAAAAATTAGGATGAGACATCGAAAATTTTATATTCAAGGTAAGAAGTAGTCTATATGGAATGTCAATCACTTCTTTGATGTACGCTTGCCTCCATTGCCATCTTAGTCTCTTGTTCATCATGAATTTTTTTTCAAGGATAGAAGCAGTGCCTGAATTAAGTACTTAGAGTGCTTAATTCTTGCACCTTTGTCGAGTACTACATCTTGGTTCTTCAAATTCTGCCAAATAAACCACGACTTTGTCAAAATCTAGTTACAGAAGGAAATAAAAAATAAACATGGCAAAGTTTAAAATAGTGAGCACGCGAAACTGACCTTGACAGGTATGTCTAAGCGCAAGCATGATTTGCAATTGCAATTTCCACGCCATACAGGACAGGCCTCAGCAATGTCATCCTGTGATGTATGTGGGTACCTAAAGATACAGCTTGATAGTGAATACTCATAAAACTATGTTATACCAGAAATGCTCATATATTAATCCAAAAATGGTTTTGTGGAATAAAGACCACCATTATACAAATGGAATCCAATTGCCTGTTGTCATCCAAGATGTATATCATTTGGTGGACAAGGAAACTAGCTCATTAGATTACAACCTGTTAATTAATTATATATAATTAGGAAGTGATAAGCTTAAGTCTCTTGATTTTGAATTTTTGATAAACATAAAACATTGATAAGTTTATGACTCTCAAGAGCTAGCCTAGATATCTGGCGCATACACGAGTCAATAGCTTCTAGTTACATCCACATACTGAGCTCTTGTGTTTGTGTTTCAGAGGCTTGCTCTTGTTCTTGAATTAACATGTCTCAGGGGATGAACGCTGGAGCTGGATTTGGTGCTGCATATGGGAGTGGTTCAATTCATCTGGTAAGCTTTCCTAGCCAGTTGGATTAATTCATCTCTTCTAAACTGTTTGTGTTCTTATGTTTCAGTAATTGATTGTGCATGTTTGTTGTGACTGAAATATAATTGAAGTATGTTGTATAGTGTTTCAGTATTGCATCTTTGATTCAACTAAAGTGAATATATATTCGAAATACAAAGGAAATATTTCAAGCAACTGCAACAGCAACATATTGAATCACATGACAGGAGCTAAGGTCTCCATGTAATAATAACCCTGATCTAAAACTACAGAACCTTCCAGTGAAATCTCAAAGGTCTTATTTCTTTTCCTTCTCCCTTTTCCATGCTTAGGTGATATGATCGTATGACAACGAGGAATAAACAACACAGATGAAGCCCTCCGTTCGTGTTCCTGATGATCTTCTTCTTTGCCGGGAAACAAGACATACAAGTAAGAGTTATGTAGACCAATATTCACCAGGTTAAGATCAACATGGTACCTGACAAACCAGCCAGAGAAATCTCTTGTCATTCCCATCACATCAAATTGTGTCTCACTGTCCCTATATATGTCAATCAGATACAAATGGCCACTAGACTCTCCAAAATATCTACGAATGTAATGTGGAAACGAGTCGTAACTTTCACCAGTTGGAATATGACCAGCCACTCCCATACATTCTTCACTCATGTCATAGTAGTATAACAAATGGCTGTCCGTTACCAAGTTTCCACCTTCATCATAGCTGAATCTTGACTTAAATATGTCCGTCATCCAATGAATTGTGCCATTACAATATACCCCGTTTTCCATTGTACTAATAGTGCCAAAGCCGAAATTATCCAGACTTGAGGGTAAAGAAATCTCTAGAAGCCTCCAAGTTCGAGTCTCCGATGAATATATCTCTATCTCATTGCTACTAAGGCAGACCACCTTGTAATGACTTGATTTTGAAGGGTCAAAAGCCAAAGCATAACGTACAAAGTTTCCGACCTCGCCCTTCGGACAAGAGAGAGCCAAGAATTGATTTGTTGTGGGATTAATAACATAGATGGGATCATGTAGTCCTCGTTCATAAAATCTCGGAACGCAGAGAAAGAGGCCATTACAGGACTGAACAACCTTCAACCCCAAACCAGAAAGAGCTATGAAGGGATTCCCAGATACATTGGCATGAGTACCAAGCCGGATGCAATCAAGGGACGACTCATGTTCGATTTTGCCGACGAAGAGGAAAGCGGAGATGTTGGGGTTTGAATTTTGGAGGGTGTGGCGGTGACAAAACTTGGGATTGGAGATAAGAGAATACCAATGCTTGGAGACGCACTTGAAACGGACCAGTGATCGAGCTGGTACCGACACAAGGATCTCTGTAAGGATTTCTTTCATATTTGCGATGGCTTCTGCCGCTGCCGAGAAAAATGTTCTTGAACTCTGCATTTCTAGGGTTTTGGGTTTTCTTCTAATTCTAAAACACGATTTATGGTTAGAATTGTGGATTTGAATAGATGATGTTTGTACTTTCTAGGGGAAATAACTCCGGAGTTAAATTGTGATTAATACACACACTAGCTAGCTTATGTAGAGAATTCCTTCCTTATTCGAATTAGGATAGACAATCCTGTTTGGACTAGCAGTACTACACGTCTACACCAAATAATACTATTTCGATACGCGTTAGTAGTACTTATCTACACCTCTTAATCAAATTAGGAATCAATCTGTTTGGACCACGACCACATCACATAGGCACATACTCATAGTTCCCAAAAAAAAATTAGTGTTTAAATTTTTTTCGATACATACACATATACTTGGAAAAATGACCAACTCATACAAATTAAAACCTTTTATTGATAATTTGAATGACAAAACTCAAAATATGACCAATCACTCTAAGAGTATCTATACCTATTTGACCAAATAGTACAAAAACTATAATCTTATATATTTTTGACACTATTTTATCCTCACCTATCTATAAAGAAATTTATAAAATATTTATTAAAAGTTAAATTAAGTAAAAACATAGAAACATAAAACACAAGTGCTACACAATTGGTAAGGCTTGTAACTGAAACCAAGTTGTTTGGTGGTGTATGGGTTCGAAACCCAACATGGGCTTTTTTTAAATAATTGATTATAAGGCGTCTATAGTGATTGAAGTCAATCTTTGTTAGAAAAAAATTCGGGATGAGAAATTTTATAAGACTTTTGCTAGTGGAAACTCCACAATTGCTTAATTATTAGATTACATATATGTCCTCTAATAAAAAGACAATTGTAGACATTAAATTAAAAATAAAAAATAAAATCATTTAATTAAATAAAAAATAAAAAGACAATTATGATCCTGATGCTACCTTAAATATGTTCTCCTTTGTATTTCCTAATCCTACAATGAAAAGGATCAAACTTTATGAATTTCACAAGCAAACCCAACACTTAACTAAACCGAAAAGAAAACCCAATTCAAATATTCATAATTCTTGACCTGAATGATAACTGATCGCTGCTAAACTCCATGTTCAAAACGGAGGTATGTTGGTGTTCAGTTGGTCATCACAGCTTTGACCTTTTCACGAGGAAGCTCTAAACAATGTGAAGCTCTGTGGTTCCGAGGTCATGGTGGGCGACATCTTTAAAACTACTTGTGTTCCACCTTTTTGTGTTCTTGCAAGTTTTGTTGGTTTCGAATTTTCTCTGAAGATGTATAAATACGTTTGCCAACACTTTACATTAGATCCTCGTATTTACCTTTCTTTACGTAATGGACCTGTTTATATTTGTCTTGATAAGTTAGTCCTCACATCATGGCTGTTTGCTTTTGGCACTTTGGTTACATCGAAGTTTCTTATGGTCGATGACTCATTTATGGTCTCACTCAAATGTAGATAAGTTTTGCGAATGTGATCGCAAGATGTGTGAGTTGAGACTCAGTTTCAATATAGGTGCTCCATTGAGGTTGGAATCTTAAAACCATAACAAAAAAATTGGGTGCAAAGTGTTCTGTCTACGCCCAGCTTTTATTGACCTCATTCAAGATTGTGGAGATGAAATACTCACAGTCCAGCCATTCCATATGAACAGCAGTCCAACCATTAGAAAAAGTACTACAAGGTTCAACTTATAATACAATAGCAGACCCGCATGTGAAAAGTACTTCGAATTTGTAATAAATCCAAGAGACAGCTAAAGTTCTATCAGAAAACTGCTCAGTTTCAATGAAGCCAAAAGTGTTTCTACATCTGCACGCATTTGCAAATCCTATGAAGCCAAAAGTGTTTCCACCTTTGCGATCTGATCTTCCTCATTTTTTGGTGTTGGACTCCTGTTAGCCTCATGATATAAGTCATGTTTCCATTTCTCACCACGACCGCCACTAGAATGAGACCCTTGTCTCTCACCGAATCTCTCTCTTCCTCTATAGTTGCGACCAGCAACACCATTGGTATACCTTTCTCTTGAAGGAAAGACGCCACTTTGTGCTTCTCCCTTGTACCGCACCCCATCTCCCCTAAATTGCTTCTCAGATCTATCCATATGGCGTCGGTTGTCACCTCTTTCCTCTTTTCTACTTCCTTCGGTCAAACGATCAAGATGGCTTGCCTTTGTGGTCTCTGCTGCTGATTTTTCAGTATTTTCAGACTCCAGTGGAGTTTTATTCTCCCTGAATGCAGGTCTTTTCCTTGCAGCTAGTGGATCAGCCTCCCTTTCTGCATACCGATCATGACGCCAGGTCCTGTTTCCATCACCATTAGGTTTCTCATTTCTTAGCCGTGAATTATTAGTTGTTGTTTTGCTCACTGTCTTATCATCATGCTGATCCTTTGAATCCTTCTGCCGTCCATGTTCTAAAATAGATGCAAGAAAGATATTGAAGCTATATCATATGACAATGCAACTGGAACCGTATACTACCAAAAGGTACTACCAGGAAAAGTAAATGATAGTATTGACACCATGAATGATATTCAAATTCACAACTGACAAATCAACTGGCATACATTTCATAGATTAATTAGAAGAGCGACATAAACCAAAAAGTAAAATCCCTTCTTTTTCTTATGTTTCTGGAAGTAGGGTATTCAAGCTAAATATGTCAAGTAAAATGGTGCTAGATAAGGAATCCTGACCAGAAGTTGAATTGCGACCAGAACTTCGAGCAGCTTGCCCGGCACCTACATGCTCATCATGCTGCTACAAGACATGCACAGGAAAGCCTAATAATGTTAGGCATTTGAAAAAATATGGGGATTAATAACCCACTACAACAGCCTATACAAAAAAGTTTGCATACACACCAAACAAGTAAATAAACTCAAAAAAGTTTTACTTTTCATACAATGTTAAATATGAAACTGGCATAAGTTTAATTCCAGTAAAATAATCTATATTGCAGCAGTTACATATAGTCTGCATTATAAGAAGTATATGAAATACTAAATTGATGAATTCCCTCCTTCCATTGTCTTTTTTTTTTGGTTAACTCCTTCCATTGTCCTTCTGCTAGTGCACTCCAAATCTCAATTGTAAAAGGGAAATATTTTTTTGTGTACTAGCAGAGATCAACGTAGGTTTGTATATACAACCCTTTTTTAATCCTTCCATTAAGGAACTGCTTTCATAACTTCTCATCCCTTTGTCTGATTTAGATTAGCATAAGTAACTATACTATATAAATTTGAATACAAACAGACTGAATACATATATAACACTTTTCTATTACACCTTATTATGCGTGTGTGTGTGTGTGTGTGTAACTTACCAGATACAATAGCTTGAACATCTCTAAAATAGCTTAATAAGTCTGATGTTGACATCTAGTTCCAATGAGGTTTCACAATCTCCCACTGAACTACACATCTACATAAAACTACTCAAATCGAATAGTTGTTTCTTGAGTGTGCATATGAAGTGAAGAACACCTTAACTGTTTTCAAAACTTTTATCATTTCACTAAACCACATTGAACCACAGAAAATTAAATGAATCAATAAAACATTGATCTTCTGTAGTCACCATGCAGCAAGCAAATTTACACAAGTTACCTCCAGTATGGTTCAGCACATGTTTTGATTTGCAGTAATCGAATTGTAAACATGATATACCCAGAAATCATTCTCAACTGGATAAAGTAGTTGAGTGATTTACTGATTAAACAATCACTATCAGGTTTTATGCATTAGTACAAATCCACTAATTAATGATCAGTTTCATATTATAGGTATGTACATAAACTTGTATATGCACTAACCTAACATTCACAGAAAATAGATGCCAAAAACTGATTCTATTCAAATAATATGTATCAAATGAAAGCTCCACAATTACTAAGTGAATAGAACAACTTATCCTCAAATAATGATGCATACAACTAATTCCTGTATCTAGAAACTAGTAATGCTTTAATTAATGGATTTGCTAAATGCTCCTTGGTTCCAATCTCAATCACTTCAACTTCATCATCTCTAACACTTTCTAAACTACGAAATATTTCACATCTATGTTCCTTGAACCAGAAATTACATATCAAGGTAAAACTTAGGCTTAAGTTTGGGCTCATGCCAATTAATACCAAGTTCATATGAGATTTAAGAGTATTTCAAATCAAACTTTATCCACTGAAAGAAACCATGCATCAAATTCCATTTAAAACTTTCATGCAATACTGTAAATTTTGTAAAGAAGGAAACAAATTTCAGGGATTTCAATTGCATTTTAGATAGCTCATCTAATAGGGAAGACATTATCATTAGTTTAGAAGTTAAACACCACACACACTTGGATAAATTGTACTGCAAGAGTTGATACCACATCATTCAATATAAACTGTCCCATATACAACATGCTACTGCCTAACTGCTAAACCTAGATATTGTACCAGATTATAATTATCACATTTTAACACACCAATGAAGGTATATAGTGAATACTGGGAGTTAGAAGATGAACCACCAAAGGCAGTTCCTATAGCACGGACACTATGTCTTTATAGGTAACCTGACAATATTATGAGACTCAGACCATAAAGCTAAAACAATCAAAAGATATTGTTACTTACAAGGATGTACTTGAAGGAGTTTGGGCGGCAGATCCAAAGTTCATAATATCAGCCCAGAAGAAAGAAAGAAAGAAAGCAAACGGGCAGATACTCATAAAACAAGTAAACTCTAGAGAAAAGTAGGTTCATAGCTGGGAAGTTTTAACTCAAGGTGGAAAGATTAAATGGTCTTTTAGACCTAATTCAATGGACACTATGTTCTTATGGCTTAACAGTGTTTCAGTCCGACTTTTGTCCAGTGGAAGAAATCATGCACATAGCTTAGTTAACACAATAATACTCTAAATCTTGGAACAAGAAATCAAGAAAATAAATATAATATTTCAGAGGTGAGGTGTGCAGTTCTGAAAACTAAGCTAATAGGAAATGCAGTGCATCTACTGTAGAAGAAGTCAATCACCACCCTACTCACAAAAATTCTCTACTTTGTCCAAGAGTTGATACCACACAATGTTAAGCACCTACGGTAAACAAGTAGTTCATCCAACAAGAATTAATACATTTTTCCGCAAGCGAAACAACCTTCAGTTACTACAACATGAGTGTGCATAACTACCAAACCTAGAGAAAGTAAACAGCTTTCAAGTATCCCAATATATAAAATTAAGTTTGGTTTAAGGTGAAAGTTGGAAGTTAGAGGTTGAGCCCTGATGGCAGTTCATATAGCACGGAAACTAAGTCCGCAATCCCACATTAGTTACACGACAATGTTATCAGACTTTAACCATGAAGCTAGAACGATCAGAAAAAAATCGTCTACACATTCCACATACAAAGGGGGAAATAAGTTGAAGAGATTCATGAATTTATTTAGCACCTGAAGATAGGATCGAGACCGGGTTACTTCAGTTGCATCAGTAGAGTTTTTCTTTAGTTCTTGATGTCCACTGGGTTTCGTATCAATATCCTTCCTGGGAGCCCCACTTTCTACCTTGGCATCGGATCCTAACGGGGGCTCCGGTGGCAATGCATCTTGAAGCCTAGGCCGCTGCTTTTGATCCCGGACCTCCTGGTCAATCTTCTTTGCCTCCTCCAACTTACTCTTCTCAACGACTCTATCTCTTTCGCCTCTCTCATCCCTCCTAGACCTCTTGGGACTACATATAACCAAATCACAGTCATCAGCTATCGCGTTACTCGAAAACTATCGACTCTTATCTGATCACTATTTCAATTACTCACATTTTTTAAAATGACCCCTCACCGCTTTCTTAACTCGAAGAAAGCTTCAATCTTTCAACCAAACAACCCTTACTTTAAAATTTGATTGATTACCCAATTCAGTTCACATAGTTGTTGACAAAATTCAAGAAGAAAAAACATGCTCACATACCTGAACTCCCCACATCAATCTACACTGTTTGAGACTGTTTTGCATTGTTAACCAACCAAACATAACAGCCAATGTTCCACATTATTGATTATCTTCAGATAAGGTTCATATTCAAGACAATTCCACAGGGCACAATTTGATTGAAACACAAGTATAAGAGAAAGGAAAGAAAAACAAGTACCTGGGTTCCCTGTCGAACCTGGAGCGGTGTCGTCGTCTGGAATCAGAATCGCGACTGTCTCGTCGGGACATCTGGGTGATAAGATTTAGGGTTGCTGAGCTGTGCTTCAATCGTTCTTGTTGCTGCTGCTTCGACTAATGGTCTGGACTCTGGAATTTCATTAGATAATTATATCTATGCTCGTCAACTGCCACGTCATTTTTAATTTATTCTTTTTTTTGTTATAAATAATTTTCAAATCTATTTTTTTCGTTGGTCAACACTACTTGAATTACTATGGTCAGTGCACCCGGTTTCTAGACTATCGGTTTTAAACTATTTCACATGGGCTCCGTCAGGAATTAGTCTCATGTCTGAGATATTACCTTCGGTTGTGGGGATACCATGATGTCGGTTTCTAGAGTGCCCCCTCCCCCGCTTCGGTATATAACGGTGTACCACCGTGGAGCATTTGGGGTTTTCCTCTATTGGATTTGCCTTCAGGCCCCACATAGAAAATGTCTTAGAACTGGAAATCAAAAAAAAACCACTACTTGAATCATCCAATTGCAGTATCAACAAATGTTTGAGTTTTCTTACCTTCCCCGACAACAAACTCTCCAAAGGAAAAGTTGTCAAGCTATATTTGCCTAAACAATTTCAAGGAGGGCGGGTATACGATCCTTCCAAAGATTGGTTGATCTTCGTAATCGAGAAAGAACTCAACTTTGAGATGTGTTTACTAAATCCAATTTCAAGAATCCTACACAAACAATTCCATCTTTCAAAAAGTACGTCAAAATTAGAGAATGAGGACTCTTGGTGCCAAAGGATTTTGTAAATGCATTGCAATGTCCTCTACCTTGGAAGATTTCAACTCTTCAGGCAATTTTATTATAGCTGTAGTGTTCGATGATAGAAAGATTTTAAGTTTGTGCAGACCAAGAGACGAAAAATTGAGTGTCTTTCCCGTATTAAACCGATTTTATGATATATTATTTGCCTCTCGGACGTTATATGCTTTAGTGCTTTGGACTAAACAAATGACGGGAGTGTGGCACCCACACGCACCTTATAGTTTACATTTCATGATGCTGAGCAATTGAAATTGAAGTTGGTGTTTGACATGCACGGATACATTGATTCATTAATTTCATTTCATTCATTTTGTTCGTTGTTGTTAGAATCAACCAACAAGGAAGTTATTTTAATACATCAATTGAATGATTATGTTCCGATGACGGAAAATGCCGGTGATGAACTAAATCAACAAATCAGTGAGGAAGATATTGAAGAGAACAATGATGATGAAGGCGGTGAAGTGGTAAGTGCCAATACTAGATATCTACGTCATCGCACAAATAGGTTTGTAACATACAAGATATATCTAGAAAGCAACAATTTGATATGATGTCAATCCTTGGGTGACCAATTAGTCTTTTATGCAAACGATGGTGCCTTCTCCCCACCTGCTAGTAACATCAAAGGAACCAAAAACAATAGCATCTACTTTGCAATGAATTTGTACCGGGATGAGGACATTAATTGGTTACCTAAGACGTACATGTCTACCGAGTTTGGCATAATCAACTTAGATTGTCAAAGAATTCAGAGACCATTTAGAGGTCAGAAAACTGACATATCAAGCGAGTTGGTTCACTCCATGTTTATAGGAAAAAAATAACTTGTTCTTTACAAATGCAATTTTCTTCAATGTACTCAATAAGCATGGTATTGCATTGTAACTTGGGTATACTGAATAGTACTTATATGCTACTTTGTAATCCATTCAAGTACCCTTTGGCCTTTTGGTTTAATTATCTTGGTTTCAACCTGCTGTAAACTACAGAGCAATTGCTTCATTCTAGAATCAAATATAGACAAATTATCTATTGAAACATCAACATCTTCTCACCTAGTTAAGCTAGCCAGAAGCCAGAAGCTCCAGAAAATTGATTTCTATTCTCACACGGCATCCCCAGCAACCAAATTGATGTATTCTGGTCATCGGAAACAACTCAACAATGTAGTGTAACTAGTCAAGTCAGTGTCGAGATTTGAACCTGCTGCACCATTTTATAAGAAGTGCTTCAACTTTGGCATCCATTCTCGTCCCAACTCCTCCCCAGACCAACATGTGGGCAAGGTCTCCAAATGTTGAACCAGTTACTTCATACACAGCTTTGAATCCAATTCTTGAGTAGAACCTAACAAGCTGAAAACAAATAGCCAAGTTCAGACTCAGCAACACAATCAAAGTAATCCGTCGATCACATTTGATTATAAAGGATATCAGCAATGATATTCGAGTATTTGACCGTAATGCTAGTCATAAAACATATTCACTCACTGCACCAGCACAAAAAAACAAACTCTCAGAAACCAATCCCAGAATAAGCTTTAGCTCCAATAAACCAATCCCAACTGTAGAAAACCTATCCTCTAAGTCGGACTAGGCTCTCTGTACCGGAGAACCATAATAACCAAGCCAAAGAATAATAACCTTTTGATGGTACTTGTCAGTGTCATTGATAGCCAGCAACTCAGCTGTGTTGCAACCACAATCGTAGCCATGTCGAACTGCAACTGCTCCAATGAACAAACCAATGCCAAAGATTGATTTCTCCATTCCAATTGTCTCTCTTTGCAACCTGATTGAATCCAGGTGAAGAATTCTCCCTCTTAGCCAGACCCTTACGAATCCCTCAGCCCTTCCAAGCTCTTTATCTGTCTCCATGCTTTTGGCTGTGATTCTGAAAAAGGGTCCTAGCGTTTGAAGCTTAAGATCAAGTTTCTGGGACCTTGATGATTCCAATATCTCAGACATGGTTGGCATAGTAACTTCAATACCATCCTCCTTTTTACTATGAACAGTAATGGAGCTATTCTGGATTGATGAGTACGGTGAAGAAGCCATTTGGGTTCTATATGGGTTTCTGGGGTTTAGTATGGGAAAGTTGGAACTTGCAGCCATTGACGCTAGTTCCATTTTTCCCTTTCTTCTTATCTAGGGAAGTTGGAACACTTGAGGTACGGCTCAGGCTTCAGAAACATAAAAAAAAGGTATGCTCTTGCTGGAACACTTGAAAGAATCAAATCAAAACTAACTTGAAATCAAAGATGCAGTGTTTATGTATCCAAAAAATAAAAAGATGTAGTTTTTAGATAAGTATACGTGGCAATACCACCATCCATCCTGCTTGTGTCAATTGTGCGGCTAGATCATAACCATTTGACCTATTATAAATACGTGTTCACTATTGAAATCATTATTCACCAAATTTAGAAAACAAAAATCTGAAGTATACAGTTCATTACGAACAAATTACATTATGTTATTTACACAGATGTACAAGACAGCCGGTAACAAATATATTTTCTGGTTTTTAGAAGTTCTGACTGCTCTTAACAAAGAAGACATCAATGTGTTTTGTTCCTTTTGGAGCTGGTTTATGTTTCTTGTGTTTCCTTCTGCTCAATTCTTGATCCTTGTTGACATTTCTGAGAATACAAATATATTAGATCAAAGATTTTGATTGGAATGACCAAATACTTATAGCCCCCAGATAAAAATGTGATTTACCTTGGCCTTGGCGTGGACTTTCTCAACTCAATGCCAGATTCTTCATTCTGAAGCTTCTCAGCAAGATGAAAATCAACATGTTCTAGCCGTTCTTCAACAAAATCTGGTGGCATTTCTATTCCACATATCGAACACTTGTAGTCGTCCACCCACAAAAACCAATCTTTCTGATGGGAAGACGGAACTTGACAATCCTCAAGGATGCTAGTTACACTATTCCCTCTGTCTATGCTACTACACTCAGAGTTCCCAAAAAAGGAATCACCTGCTCTCAACAACGATGAAACTCCATTCTGTACATTGTGCTCAGTCCGTATGTCATTTAAATTCATCTGAAAATATGAAAAAGTTCCATGCAAAGCTAATTAGTTACATCGTAAGACTATAACTGCTATTATAATATTTAGATGACTAAGTGAAACCACTTGCTTCAGTAAAAGATCAATCATTAGCATGCCTTTGTCAAAATATATACCTTTTCTACACTTGCATTACTTGTAGATTCCTCAAGCTTTTCCTTTTCTACAAAAGTGTTGACCAAAGTAAACTTCAGGTCATCAAAATTTGAAGAATCATTGCCATCTAGAGGATCTTCATGATCAACTGGATATGTTTCATGGGTTCCTTTAAATAAGCAGGATTCTTCACCGTGTATCGAGTGATGATCAAAAGAGTCTGAGTCGAATGAGATTTGATCACCCATAGTTTTCCTTGAAGCATCTCCTGATAAAAGATAGTCAGTGAGAGTTTTTTGTGTAGGATCAGATGGAGCACCCTTTTCTTCAGCAAAATGAGACACCCGCAGACCTGAGATAGAATGACAACAGAGCTTTTGTTATACTCTAAGCCATAACACCGAGTTATGCACTCTTAAAATACAATATCAATCATCATATTCGATAAGGATGTTTGAAATGCAGAACGAGTGAATGTGGTGAGTGTGGTGAGGGTTAACATGAACAATTACAAATCCTCAAGTTAGATCACTTGTAGGTCACCTGAGACAACTGAGTGACGGAGAACTTGTAGAAAATTTACACTCACTTGCATGCTTATATATAAATTACTCTATCTACTAAATCGTTAAGGAAAAACACTGTTCATATCTTTCAAAATAAGAGTATGGCCCTAGCTTTTATTAAATTGCAAAGAGGCCCATGATTATTTGTGTGGAAGACCCTGCATGTTTATTTGCCTGGATATGTGTCGGCCGGGGCTGCTGTTATGTGTCTTGAAACTCCTGATCAACCCCACATGGTGTTGATGGCTTCTTCTGCACGACGGGTTGTTTGCCTGTGTAGACTATTTTTTTTCATCTTTTATCCTTCTGCGCTTTCTCTCTCTCTCGCTGTCTCTCATTCTCCTCTGCCTTTCTGCTCCGAAAATGAAATTAATAATTATGGGATATAGCTATTTTGGATCCTGGATTAGTTTAGAGTTTTAGAAAGATCGAGATTGATTGGACTGGGGACGGGTTTTGGATTCGAATTCTATTTCCATTCTCTGTGTATTTTCAGAATTGTACATAAAAGTTTTTGTGGATGTACCGGAACAATGGTTTGAAGGAATATCAAGTGTTATCCATTGAATTAGATAAAGGATTTGATTAATTTTGTTTATGGATTTTATCTGAATTTGTTTGCTTCAGTTGCTGACATTGTTTTGGGTTTTGGGTTGTGTAGTCAAGATGTTTTGTTACATTTGTAGTTGGATGCCACTGCTAATACATCTCTTCTCTTTGGTGGAACTGCCAGGTTTGTCGCGGTACAATACTGAGTTTTATTCTTCTATTTTCATTGTATGATTTCTTTGCTTTGTTTTTCCTAACTATTGTGCAGGAAATGGATTAAAGGTTTTGTTAGTGTTGCCCGGAACACCTGAATTTCAAAATTAATCTGTTACGAATCTCGCGATTCTGCCAAATTTGGCTTCTGCATATCTTCCAACTCCACGTACCGCTGAGGCACTGACAACACTCCTAGGTAATCCATGTCATTTTTTTGTCATTCTTCAAACATGAATCTCCAATTTCCAAGTTAGTCTATAAAAGCTTGATAATTGTGGTGGTCCTGTGGTATTCACTATTGCATTTACTATTGAAGAAGAATATCAGTGTAGAAGCTCAAGAGATTACACAAGTATCAATAATTAATAAAGACATGCAGTAGTTGGCTCATGATCTCATCAAAATAGTTATATATACAGAGAAAATATGCAAGAGGAGGTAAAGAAGACATGCGAGAATGATGTAATGCATATGGTATATTAAGAGGAAAAGGATTAAGTTTGTATCATTTGGAAATGTTAGTCCAGCTTCTAGACAACTAGGTTTGGTACAATTACCTTATATAGAGAAAATAATGGAATAAACCGTGGGTACCAAACTATGTATGAATGATTCTGAATAATCAAATGAGCACTGGAATTTACTCCATGTCTGTGTGGGTTATTTGTTGAATTTGTTACAGAATCCTTCTACAGTAAGGTTGTTGTAAAATCAATATACTTTCATGGCATTCATTGGAAATTGGTCCAAGATCTATTCTAGCAAAGAACATATTTTTAACCTTCAGTTTGATCTGGCCTTCAGTTTGTAAATACATTGACTTTACTGTGTAGCGGAAGTGTGCAGAAAATGTCTTTCCACTCGGAAAGGCATCACGATAGGAAAACTGGGGTGGGAATAAGTTAGGTAAGAATGGAATAATTTTCATATCAATGTGAATGGGCATCTCTCCTGTAGATTTCTTAAACTACAACCATTTTTGCTAGATTAGAACAGTCGTAGTCTGGGGTAAGATACATATCGAGTGTGGTTGCTGCAGCTAGCTTATTTCATCGTCTGAGGTTACATACATACTTACTGTGGTTGCTGCAGTATTTTTTTTTTCTTCTTTTGAGAAAGTTGCTGCAATCTGTTTCTTTGCAAAATGGAAAACAAAATTGAAATAAAATAACAAAGCTTAGTTATAGAATCAGTACACTACTCTGTGTCTCATATCTTTATACAATGATACTTGGTTTAATTTTTCAGTTCCACCTACATGAAGCTGAATCGGTTTTCATCTCACATATGCCATGTATATATACCACCTCAAGGGTTCAGCAAGTTATGGTTGTAGTTCTTGGGACAAAATTTACCTAGAGCTGTGTGGTCAACCATGTATCTATGGGATCCTACTGAACTATGTATAGGTTATCTTACTTATATATTCATATGAGCTATGATGCCACAGATAGAGATATTAAATCTATATCACATTTCAATTTAGAAAAAGCTGTGTCACCTTACATAATACCATTTATATGTTTTATGAATAGATATAGAGCTATTAAATTGATATCACCTTTCAATTCAGTCTATCAATGTCTTTTCTAATCTTTGTTTGAAGTTATTCTTGCAGAAGTACTTATTGATCTCTATTCATTTGTTGTTTTGTTATATAACTTATATTAAAAAACAAACAAAGAACTTTGTAAAACTTGATACTTGGTTTAAGTTGTCAGTGCCTCAGTATTGCTTCTTATCTCTATTGGAGTTGTTTTCATCGCGTAGCTAATTTCAACTCATGATTTTCTGTTTTGTTGCCAAGTTAATCAATATCTCTAGAATGGAGATCTTTATAGGCTGAGTTAGCCGTACTGCAAAAATATCTCTAAATAGAATGTACTTCATATGGCTGGAAATGATTGTGTTTTTTTCAAATGAGACTCTTACTCTGCGTCTTTATTCATAATGTCTGCTTTTTCTTATTAATATCATTAATAATAATTTTACTATTATTATATTTTCTTGGACAAGGCTTTGTTTGTGTACTTCAGGTTGCTGGCATTACAACCTGAAAATAGTTTATTCTTTTCAATTGTCTATTTGGAATGATGTGGAGCTAAAAGTTGGTTAATGTAGTTTTAGTTGTACAGGTATTGCGTGATCTTTTCCTGAGCTGCATTACTGTTTTTTAGAACTGGGGATAATAAATCAGGTACAATTTATAAAATAACCATGTGTGAGAAAAGTCACTTTCAGGATAATACTGTTTTTCAGAATTAATTTGGATCATTTATACAACTATGATTTATAGATATTTTCTTATGTTTAAATCAATTCATGCAAAAGGAAAAAATAACAAGAAGAAAGCACCGACTTCTGTGGGTGTACAAGAATCAAAAGAGATTACTTTGTTTGTTTTTTTGTTGTAATGTATATGGGTTATTTTATGGGAAAAAATACTTTTAAGTCTGTCCAATATTGAGCAACTGAGGTTGTTTGTAAATGTATGTATCCAAATGAATCTTGCTGTAGTTTTTATTCTGTTTAGAGAGCATTAAAAATCTTTAGTTCAGATTTTGATGAAGTCAGTGAATCGCATTTTATTGAAGTGTTGGAATTTGTGTTCAGATCTTGCTGAAACCACTGTATCACAGTTTAATCAACTGTTGAAATCTTCTGTTCCAATTTTGATGAAGTAAGTGAACCACAAATCCTGTAATATCCTTTGTTCAGATCTTCATGAAGTGAACCACAGTTTTCACAGTTAATCGAGTATTGAATGATCAGCAGGCTTTTGTTGACCCCAAGCACCTTCAAAAATCTCAGGTGACTTTTGCCTTTCCTAAGTTCATAATGGTGTCCTTTTTGCTTATAAGTGGTGTGCATAAACAATATTTGTTAAAGGGGACAAGTCTAACCTTACCTGGAATCTGGATTTGGAGGAAGATCGAACATCAAGCAAGAGAGGATAAAAAAGTGTTCTTTAGGGATTTCATTTGTTTTTTTTTAATATATGTGTTTCCTGATAACTGCTATTTTCTTTTCTAAATCAAATTCTGTGCTACCA
The DNA here is from genome assembly GCF_933775445.1 of Argentina anserina. NCBI lineage: Eukaryota > Viridiplantae > Streptophyta > Magnoliopsida > Rosales > Rosaceae > Argentina > Argentina anserina. Next base: position 2,391,081 of record NC_065873.1, on the reverse strand, counting down.
GGGTTGACAGTGGTTTACCTTGAGAGGACTGAGACAAAAAGGTAAAGTGGTTTCTGTTATTTTAGTACTGTAACAGTGGTCAGTGCAATAGAGTTACTCTTGACATGTATTGAAGTAAGTAAATCACAGTTTAGTCAAGCGTTGATCCAGTGTTTGACATTGCACCACATTAAATTATAATCAGTGTATAATTGTATGTTGGGTTTCCAGCCCATGTGTTTTTTTCCTAAGATGGTTTCTTAGAGTATGGTGTTCCGGTAAGGATAGAGAATTCTTATTGATGATGGTTTACCTGTAGAAGGAGGAGGTTTTACAGCCTACCACTATGAGGAATAGGATTCCTATTTGGTGAGAAAACATGTTTGTCCTTATGGCTATATAAGGAGGGGTTATGCTCTAGGTTTAGGCATCGCAAAGACAAAGAGCAAAGTGTGTTCCATTCTCGGTTAGAGTGTGAGAGAGGGCAAAGAGGAGACAGATAGGAAGAGAAGAGTCCTTGTTTTCTTAGTCTTTCTTGTGTACCCATTATTAATATAGTGGAAGTGTGTTTCTGTCCGGTGGATGTAGGCAAAACTATTTGCTGAACCACCTTAAATCTGTGTTCTTGTGTTCTTTTCTTTGTGGTTGTTTCTCTTGGTTTGCTATGCTTGTTCTATTTCTCTAACTAACTTGTTGACCGATTCACTACATTGTATACTTATTTTATAATTTTGTGAGACCTTCAAAATTCTTTGAATATAATGTTATTTGCATTCCCACAAACTAAAGTTGTAGTCGGTTTATTATTATTATCTTATCTAATTAGTTGGTTACTTTATTTCAGCTCTGTGCATAGCTCATCTCATATCCTTTATACTTATGCAGGGGGAAGGAAACATGCTGACATTGGATTTCATTGTCGTTGTCGTGAGTTAAGCTTACTCATAATAGTTAAGGAAAAATAGAACTCTTTTTTTCTGTGAAGAGGAAAAAAAGAACTTGAAGAACTGAATTGTTGCTTGGAATACATGTTGTATTTACCTATTGGATCTGCTATACTGTCAGTGACGTCTCCTGGAAATTGCCCGCACAATTGCGCGGGGTTTCTACTAGTGATAATATCATAAGCATAGCAAAATGGTGACTGAACATGCACATATATGTCCGAGCCTTTCAAGATTGCAGAAGGCAAAGGTGTTTGGCAATCAAAATGGCTTGGGCGTGAATGCTAATTTTGAGCTTGCAAGAAGAAGAGACTCTGCCTAAATTTAATTCAGAATACTCACCTATAAGCCTTATAGAAACAGGAAGTTCAGCCTTGAGCAACTTTGAAGCATGTTTTAATATATCCTCATTCGAGCATATATATTTTTGAGAAGTCACAGCTCTAGTGCGAACCTATCAATTATAAACTCATTAGACTTTGCAGGGAATTGCCACATAAGAATCACACTACTGATGGCATCTACATACGAAAAGAGTCTAAGGAAAAAAAGGAACAAACTAGATCAACACATATTATATGAAGGTAGCTCTATCAATTGAATAAATATTGGAGTCAAGCATCAGAACATCAAAAGTACCTCAAAAGATGCGGTTTTGAGTTTAAGAGTCAATGTGCGCCCACAAAGGCCCTCCTTTTGCAAGTCAGTAGATAGCATCTCTGCAATCTCAGCTGCAGGCATAAAATTATTAAATAAACCCCTCTTTATGGATTAATTCCCAACAATGTCAAAGGATACATGTACAAGCTACAATCCAAATCCAAATCTTATGCTCACAATTATTCTATAATGAAGAGATTGCTACATTTGTTTGGAAATAAGGCCAATGCTACATACACTTAGCCAACAATTCATTCATTTATGTTTTCTTTCGGGAGTGAGCTCAAGTTTTGATTACTAGCAATAATTTCAAATTTAATATCCTTTTATATTCCAATTGAATATCAAAACTTTGTCACATTCAACCATAGATCTTACATAATATTCTCTGGGAAACTGGTGAAGAATAAAAAGCACAAAAGATATTTCTTAGTGAGGATAGGATTATGCATAATACATCTATTTGTGATAACTTTGTTCTCAATACTTCACTGAGATCAAAATTCCATTACAAAAAGCTAATCTCTAATTGTGGAAGGTGGAAAACAAGAGAATATGTGATGCATTATAGATAAAGTAACATATTATAGGGTCAAACGACTATATACCTAATTTGCGATAGAGAAACGATTCGTCCCCTGTGGCTGAAAAGGTCCGCTCATTACTTATACTTTTCCTCAATCTGACTTCAGGAGTATCTGTCCTCCCAATGGCAAGTCCCACAGAGAGGAAAAAATCTGTAATGGGAGGGCAGACAATGAGCGACAATAATATGATATCCAAAGGAACTAATTTGGTACTTCCAAATTGAAGCCATGAAGAGATAAGTAGGAATGAGGTATAATGAAATGACAACCTGCTGAAGAATTAGAAAATAGGGCACATATATAATTGCTCTTTTGCAGAATCTCCTCACAAGTATTTATTCCCAGAGCATCCCTTAATATGTGTTCAGTGACTTTTCCAATCCCCCCAATCTGTAACAGTGCATCACAATTATAATGTATACAGTATAACGGACTTCAACAAATACAAATGTTCTATTTTGGAGAACATAACTGTTCAAGTGATGATTTTAGTGGTAATATTTATGTTCCAATCATGTGTAAAAGTTATGTATACCTTTCGTACAGGAAGTGAGGATATAAATGTCATCACAGCCATCCGATTGCTTGGTAAAATAAACTGTCCATTCGGCTTGTTTATATCTGAGCAAACCTGAGGGATAAAATAGGAAGTTGTATCGTCTCAGTCAAATTTTGTACCGACAGTTTTAGCCCAACACTTTTCCTTGCAAACATCAAGTACCAGAAGAAATCTCCCAAAACAAGCAAAATTAGCCTATCCTTTTCATCTACGTAGATTTATTGGCCCCTATTAATGGGAACGTAAACATAAATTAAAGTCACAGAGTCATCTGGATACATGAGATAACTTTCCACACCTTTATTATCAGAAAAGTGAACTAACCAGTATACCACTTTAATACATGCTAATGCATATGAAGTCAAAATTATTCACGAATTCTCTCAGGTTACCTTAGCAAGTAGACGATTTGGTGCCACTCCAGCACTACATGTTAGACCGGTCTCTTCATAAACACCATCTCTGAGTTCTTTGGCAATCTTCAAAAAGGAAAATTTACCAAGTGAGATTTTAACACCAAACATTACAAAGGGGGCGATATGAATTCGAACAATGTGATATCACATGTTGAGGCCATATATACTCACTTCTTCCCCAGTAGTGCCTTTTTCTTTGCAAACCTCAGTAACATCAAGGTACGCTTCGTCCAAACTAGCGGCCAGGAAATTAGGATCATACTTCCGAAACACTAAGAAGAAAAGCAGGTCGCAGTTAGAAATAAGCAATTGGCATACAAATAATCAGTAAAGATCCTGAATTTAAGAACCCAAAAACCTACCTTTTCTAGTTAAATCACTATAATGAGTGTACTTCTTGAAATCCGTCGGAACAAAAATCAACTCTGGACATAATTTCCGAGCAATGAAGCCAGGCATTGCAGCTCGAACCCCAAATCTCCGGGCCTGCAACGCGACCAGACCGCATTCATAAGGTGAACACAAGCACAACACTTCCCAATATAATACGAAATCCAATTCTAACGCCACAAAGGTACTTGTACCTCATAATTAGCAGTTGAGATCATAGACATACCCCCAACAGCCATCGGCTTTCCCTTCAACGAAGGATCACTCAAAGTCTCCACAGATGCATAGAAAGCATCCATATCCACATGTATCCAAACCCTCGACAGGTCACGCATTGCTTCTAACTCCACAATTCTCCTATCAGCAACCTACAAACACACCAATTCTCACCATTAAAACAACCCAAGTGTCCCCAATCGGCCAGCATTGAATCCAATGTACCTTCTGATAGTGAGCCAAATCTGTGGCGGCAAGCTTCGCGCACCGAGCACGCATGTTCTCTATCTTCTCCTTGATAAAAGCCTCCTTCTTCTCCTCGTTCTTAAAGTACTGTGATCCTTTACTCATCTCATACACTACTCTCTGAACCTTGTCCTTATCCACGCCTTCCATGCCTAGACAATTCGGATTTCAACACAACAAGGCTCGATTACTGATCAATCAGATATTGTGATCGAATTGGATTCAGAACCCTAGTTTTTGGAGAGACAGAGTCAACTTTTGAGAAAGTGGACCCAGAGGTTGGAATACGTACCGGCTTTGGCATTGGTGTAGACGGTGTTGTAGGACTGCCACGGCCGGGCGGCTTCTGAAGTGGCCATGTAGAATCTTTTTCGCTCCAAAAAAACTCAAGTTGGGAAGAAGAAGAAGAAGAAGAAGAAGAAGAAGAAGAAGAAGAGGGAAATGCGAGTAATGAGTGGAAAATGGGGTTATAAGTTGAATTTAGAAATGGGCCGACGCAAGGACATATCTATTCCATTCCGGCCATTTTCTCTAAACCCCCAACTGTTTTGACAAGCTGCAGGGAGTTTGGTTTTGCGTCATTGAGTTTGGGGTTTTGTTTTTTGAATTGGGTTTTGGTTGCGTAGACAAGTCTTCATGTGAGATTCAAGCAAGATCTGGTTAGTGGATATTTTACATAAGGGCTCCTCAACGGCCCGGGCCGCTCATGAGTGGTGGACCAAGGCCGGTCCGGGACTTAATACATTTAAATAAGTGACGAGGCGGATCGGGTCGGGTAATTTTACAAATATGAATATCAAAACAGTGCCACCTAAAGCGGGCCAGGTCGGGCCTTGCGGGTTTTTACGGACCGGACTTTGCGGGATAGTATTAGAAAGAAAAAACATAATATTTTTATTTAAAGATTTAGAACAATATATAAACATTTTTTAAAAATCACAAATAAATTCTAGTTTCGAAATATTGTCGATCGACACCAGTAGATGTGATCGATATATATATTTAGGAAACCTGTAAAAATTTCGTCAGTTTTGAACATGGTTTGACCGTCCGTACCTACGGTCAACCAAAAAATATGTGTTTTGACATAGTAAAACCTCATTGACCATGGTTTGCCAAATGGGTTTCCTGGCTGCGACCACGCACGATTGGTGACAAAAAATAGGTGATTTCAAGAATGTAAACAGCTTTCGGCATTCGCATCTTGGTAATAGATCCTCCCTTAGGGCATATTATTGGTGTTTTTGGTTTACCGGAAATTCCGACAGTCAAACGAGATCCAAATTTGATGAAATTTTAAAATGGTCACTAAATATATATATATATATATATATATATATTGACCACATTGGATGGTTTCGATCGATTCTGAGAAGTTTCTTTCATATAATTGTTTCATAATACGATAGTTTTATTATAAACCTAATATAAAGTTTATGATACATTAGTGGACACTTAGGCGATCAACAACTCCAGTTCAAAATATGGTCGATCGACACTAGCATATGTGATCGGTATATATATTTAGGGATCCCGTAAAAGTTTCGTCCGTTTTGGACATAGTTTGACTGTTTATACCTACGGTGAACAAAAAAGATGCATTTTGATATATTAAAACCTACATTGACCGGGACTTTGCCAAATGGGTTTTCTCGGTGCGACCACGCACGATTGGTGACAAAAATTAGATAATTTTAAATATGTAAACGGCTTTTCGGTGTTCGCATCTTGGTAATAGGTCTTTGCTTATGGCATATTAGTTGTGTTTTTGGTTTACCAAAAATTTCGACGGTAAAACGAGATCCGAATTGGATGAAATTTTTACAAGGTCACTAAATATATATACCGATCACATTGGCTGGTGTTAATTGATCCCGAGAAGTTTCCTTCATATAGTCACTTCATAATGTGATAGTTTTATTTTAAACCTAATATAAAAGTTATGATACATTAATAGACACTTAAGCGATACTCCAGTTCGAAATATAATCGATCGATACCAACATACGTGCAATCATTAGATTTCCTTGTTGTGGATTCTATGTCAAAACCCCCTCTGGATAGTAATAGTCATGTTGATATGTTCATACTGTATTTCAACCAGTTATGATATTATTGATTTCCTACTTGCTAACCAAGATGCATGCTTTGCTATATCCGTTTCCTTTACTTCTTCCTTTACTTTTAGTGCAAAATGGGCTATTACTTATATTTCTGTCTAATTGAAACTGCAGGTTTTACTGGGATTGATGATCCGTATGAGTCACCACTGAATTGTGAGGTGCATTTCATCCCGAGACAAACAAATATAATTCGCGAAGGCTTAACATGAACATGTGTGGACAACTACATGGCAATGGCCCTGTAATAGTGTTGTGATGTCTCAACAACGATTGGTAGCAAAAATTACAGCTGCCAACTTTATTAATTTATTTATTTGTTTTATCCTGTGCCATTTTCTCATGAGTCTAATTCGCACTTTTGTTTGCAACATAAAATACTGGACATTTTGTGTATAATTAGCATAATTTGGATTTTTAAAGCATTTATATCGTTTACCATGGATGGTGGCAGCCCATTTTGAGGGTTTCTACTCCTTATACGGTTGTCAATTCGGAGCGGGTATGATATCAAATGAAAGAGGAAAAAAAAAATTTCCAACGGTATCAACCACACTCAAATCCATCGCCGGATGACAAGCTATGACCGGAATAAAAAAAATAATGAAAAATAAGAAGAAAATAGTAAGAAATGGCAAAACAGTCGGCAACATATTTAAAAAGTAATTTTTTTCTAATTTTATTTGAAACTTGTTGACCTTTTTGTAATTTTCAATTAAATATGAAAACTAATTTTTAATTGGATTATCTTATTTGACTTTTTTATAATTTAAGATTTAATTTAATACTAAATAATAACTTACCCTTTCAAAAAAAGTGGTAGCTGACTTTTAATCTTCTTTCTGCATTGGAATTTGATTAACGTCCGTTTAATAAATCAATTGCCTCATCACCCATATCTACTGGTGCCCACTCTTAGTGGTGGGCAGAATACACTCGGATCTTAAGATATTGTTTTAATAATGTTGCCTATGTTTGAATTGGGATTCCCTCGGTCTCTTTGAATTTAGATGTATACTGAGTGTTTTGATGAAATGCCTAATAAAGTGAGTCTCGTAGAATTGACATGCATGTAGGGGTTTGATGAAATGCCTAATATACTGTTGCTTTCCATTCATAGTTAATAGTCGAGTCTTTTGCCGACTAGAGATAAGATGCTGCAAATATAGGGTGAATCGTCAATTCTGATTGCGTTTCTGATTAGGAAAAACTAGTTGGATAACATATCGGAAACTAGAAAACCGACCATGGGCCATGGATACTCCAGCGTCTTCAAAGGAAATATTACCCAAAATTTCCGCAAGTACTGAAAGGGAGAAGAAAGAGAAAACATGTTTCTTTTGCTCATAACGTATCCGTGTTTGACATTAATCAAAAGTTCAAAACTATTACTAACTTAAGCTTCTGCTACTTATACAATGTCTAAATCCACAAAAGTCAGAGCTCGAGGGCGGAAATGACAAAACCCAATGAAGAATTCAAATTGATGGGAAAATAATTTTACAATAGAGATGTTGCTGCAGCTAACAAAATTCATGGAATTAATTACAAATTTCCTGTGGAATGATCATGGTCGGCAGAGCAGTGCTGGGATTATATATCCGTGAGGACGAGATCTATCTGACCTGAAGATCTTCTATATCAGTTAGAGGAACTGCATTATCACTCGACCTCTTATTTGGTAAGTTCACAACCAACTGACCACATGCTCCACTTATATCCTGACCCATTTCCTTGCGAACCGTTGTTCGGATACCATATGTACCTCTTAGAATCTTCTGAAAAACAGATACTTTATCTTCAGCAGTGGTTTTGAATTTGCTCAGACTACCAATTGGGTTAAAAGGTATTAAATTAATAACCTGTTTGACAGAAAACAACAGATGGATGAGGCTATTTTGATATGGAATCTAACGATAGATGCGACATAACATAAGAAAGGGATATAACTCACCACTTGAAATGTATCTAGCAATTTTCCAAGCTGGTGTGCGTGTTCCTCTTCATCGTTCACTCCGTCAAGCATTATGTATTCAATGAAAATTTTCTGCTGACTAAAGATTAAAGGAAAGTGGTAAGATTCTCTATGCATATAATAAGGATAGCAAAGGTGTAGCTGTAAAGAAAGCGAAGTCCACAAAAACATGAGGTGAACTAGAAGTTTGCCTATTCTTTTGATATTGTTGCAGTGAATCCATAAGCTTTACTAAGGGAAACGCCCGAGCTGCAGGCATTATCTGACAACGAATTTCTTGAACAGGTGCATGTAGTGAAACTGCTAAATTCAGTCCAGGGAGATCATTATAAAACTTGTTGATAGCGTGAATAATACCAACCTACAAAAGATTAGATACAAAAGTGATACAACAGTTGGACAATACTCGTGAATCACTTTATTAAGACTAGAGTGACTCGAATTCATCCAACTTCATCTGAAGACTCAATCTGGAGTGCATACTAAGATATTATTCATGTTGTCATACAGGATAGGAAAATTAGGGGAAATGGGCCGGGAAGGTATCAAGATCATATATGTATGAAGCAACCAATTCATTTTAGGATCAAAAGTAATAGTTCTGTGTTCCTACATTATGTCCCATTTTATGACGGGTATACTATTGGTCAACAAACTCTTAAAAAAATACAATTACACAACTTTTCATTATGGAGGAAATCTCATTTTTCATGGACACTAACACAAGATTATGATATTACGATAACACTGAACTTGAATGCGCCTATCATCATTGTCATATTCTTCAACTAACTACTTCATATAAGGGTTCTCCTCATTAAAAGGTCATTTGTGTGATAGTTTACTCATCAAACCACTGAATTCTTGTTCACAAAAAGCAAAAAAAAAATTGATAACCATACTTTGTGATACCTACCGTTGACACTGTAATTCTTCTTGGCGACAGCTGAAATGGTAACCCAGTCATGACACGAATTGCCTCCACTAATGCGTTATAGTTATTCAACGGCTCCCCCATTCCCTGCAAAACACCCAAACAAAATCAAAATGTTGAAATCTCCACTTATATTCATACAATCTAGAAACCAACAAGTAAAAACCAGCTCAGGAAACACCAATTACCATGAAAACAACATTGCGTATAGGCGAAATCCGAGAAGCATGAACCAATTGCTCCACAATTTCCCCAGAAGTCAAATTGCTCTTAAACCCCATACTCCCAGTTGCGCAGAACGTGCAGCCCATTTTACAACCAACCTATTCACATCACCACAAAACCGTTCAAAACCAAAAAAAATCCAATTTCATCACTGCCTGTCCACTACATGTTCAACTACAAGTTTTCCATATTTATTGAAATAAAGAAATATCCAGCTACTTTAGTGCCTTTTATCTATGAATAATTCTGGCAGACACTCAAACAACCAAGGAAGCACATTCAAAGAATGCACAGATGTAGAAGCTATAGCTTAATTTTCCATATCTTATGTGATAACTAGAGGAAATGGATCAGATCCCATCTTGGTACACTTTGGAAGGTTATGTAACATGACAACCAACTATATGCAGGTGAAGCTAAAACCACACCATACTTTATGAAGCTAAAGACCTAGGATCTGAATTTACCGAGGTTTAGCTTGCAGAAAACAAACAAAAAAACTAACTCTTCAAGAAAAACATTCAACATAGCTATTTCAGAGAGAAGGGGAAACTTACCTGAAGATTATTGGCGTGCAGGTTCAGAAAGATGAAGGAGTTGTTTAAGCAAAGGAGGGAAGATGTCTAAGCAATAAGATTTGAGTGCTTAGAGAATGAGACCTAGGAGAAGCTTCAATAAAACAGAGGTCCACATGTGAACGATAGCTTCGCTCTCTCATCACATTTATATTGTTCCATTTTTGTTTAAAAGGGACTAATCGACTCACTAGTTTTGTGTTTCGCTTCCACAGAATTAGAGCCAGCAAGTTTTGCATTTTCCCTAAATAAGTGCATTTCTTCTGTTCATCCAGAGAGGCAACAAGAGCTCTTCTCCTTACTCAACAAGGCAACTCAAGATGCAAAGCATCATATCCTAAAGCTTTATAGCTAATTACCGTCACTATGCCTTCACTACCACCAATACTCCAACTAATTACTCCCCCAACTTCTCAACCCTTTATACGAAATCACTTGAAAAATTCCAATATTTTGTTTCCCAAAAATATTACTTGTATATTCAAATGCTCGATATCTTTTTATATCACCATGAACTAATATGCATTGTCATTGATCAATCATCAAGATGCCTAGCAAGAGCTGGAAATAGTTGATATTCTTTGCAGGTGGCGCAATAACAGAAATTTCAAAGTTAAGGTCCGTAAGTGGCCGAGGACCAAATTTTTTAAGAGGAAAAAAAACACAAGAAAAACCTCAATGTCACAAGAATTCATAGCTGCGCAAACTAGTGCAAGTCATCATGAACAGAAGCAGGACATAATTGAAGGTAAGAAATTGCAGCAACTCGATGAATCAACCATAGAACTTTAACTCCCAAGGTAAAACAAAAAAGCAAAAAAAGGAACATGCCTGAACTTACATTGATGGCATATCTACAATCATCTAAATGCAACTTCAGCCATAACACACCCAGCCAATTAACCTATCTACCAACTAATCAACACAAACAACTTCAGCCCAAATAAACTAGATTATACCTGAGATGAAACACATAATGTGGACCTTGCGCCGCCGTGGTGGGACTTGCCATTGTGCTTCCCCAAGCTGCTATCGTACCTCATGATCACCGCCTCCACAAGCGCCCCATTCTAATTGAAACAAAATCAAAACAAACAATATTATTACACACGTTTCCACTGACGAATTTCGTCGAACATGTTGTGTGCGTGAGCAATATACCTGAAGCTTGATAAGTAGCTTGGTGGTGAGGTGGTCGGAAGAGTCGGTGGCGGAGTGGACGGAGGAGGTTAGGGTTTTGAACTTGGAGGTTAGGAGAGGGTACGCGGCGGAGGGCAGGGAGGGGATTTGGTCGAGTTCCGCGGAGGGGTTTTGGATCACGTGCTTCCATATGTAGGGCATGAAGCTGGGCTTGATGCCCGAAGCTTCCAGCGAGGACTTGAGCTCTCCGGCGTCGAAGATCGACCGGAACGGCGTCGTTTTGCGAGTGGTTTGCATCGTTTTGAGGGTTTTGGGTTGCGGTGACCGGGGAAAGAGGGAACGACGTCGTAATTGAATTGAAGATAAGATATATGGTTCTTGAGTTTTTTTTTTTTTTTTTAGTTTTAAATTTAGTTTATGGGCCCTAACTCCCTATAGGTTTTACAATTTTTCGTATTTTTTGTCTATAAAATTAAACTTTTTTTATTGTTAGTCTCTTCAAATCAAAATTTACTTGTAGATATTTGAGTTTGTGATTCGTGAGTTGATCGAGCAACCAATTAGAGGTCATGAAAACGTTGATTTGATAGATGATTAAAAGATAGTCATGATCTGATCAACGTAACAACATATACTATCTGTATATTTGTAGAGTCACCTATATTAACGAAAGCTTAAATACAAATCCTGCTAATTAACAATCAATTTGAGTTTGTGATTGACCCAAAAAAGAAAATTCAGTCAACTTCTACAAGAATTGATGATGGAAACAATATACAGAATTCTCGTGGTAGCACTTCTACATCATCATTAATTAATTTGATCAAATTTCATCAAACACCTGGATCTTTTCTGATCACCACAATTATAGGTTTCATGCATAAGGTTGAAACTTATCTTTCGAGCGCCTTGACACATAAGGAACCACCGTCTCCTTCATCGTAGCTACTCGAATAATTAAACTCAACGGCGGATTGCCAGTTGAGTGAGTCCGCGGTAACCAGTGGTTGGAACTCGTATCCTTTTTGACGACGAGAGAAGCCCTCTAAGCTGGTCATCAGCTCATGGCCACTAAGGAAGACATTGTAGCTGCCTATGGCATTGCTCTCCAAATTGCGTCTGTATTTGTGTTTGGATCTTCGTTTCTTGATGGCATGGTATAGAAAGGGAATCAACCCCTCCATACCTTGCCTTAGTTAATTTGACCAAGGCTCATATTGAAATCACTTGGGTATATATTATTGGTTTTTAATTCATGTACTATTTTCGGTTAGTGGTTCTATTTTTAGAGGGGCTAGTTAGCTTACTTAGCTAGCAGGAATTCTGGCCGTTGAGGGAAGCTCTCGCTTCCAATTCTAATGCTCGTAAATTGTTATACGTATGGAAGTTACAACAACTATTTTCTATATGTAGTTCATGTTACACAATAAAAAGAATAAGATCCAGAACGTACAACGGTATATATGTTGTTTTCTTTCTTCATGTATGAAGTCGATCTGTAATTTCCTTCTTCTTTTTTTAAAGCTTCTTACTTCTCGCTTTTGAGTCGTCGAGTTGGTCTCGTCGAGGAGTGGTGCTGGCGCCGATTGAGGTGTGTGAAGGGGAGAGGAGGCACTGATGGTTTGGCTGGGTTCTATCCTTGCCCAGATCGGATCTTGGCGAGTTTCGTTGTGTGATTTTGATTCATGGTGTGCAGTGTTGGCGGGGGTGGTTTTGGATGGTGGTTCAATGGTGGTAGTCGACATTGGTGTTGGGTTGTGGTCTCTGTAGGCTGAAGGCGGTGGCGGCGATTCGGAGGCAGCTTTTTGGGTGGTTGAGCGCCGGAGATCTATGGTGGTGGGCTTGGGCTCTTTGGGCCTGGGTTGGGTCAAGTAGGAGTTGTGTGGTGGGTTTGAGTATGGGGCCTAGGTCAGGTTTTTACTTTTTTAGGTTTTAGTTAGGTTTTGTCGTCCCTGCTCTGGAGCGTGGATTTGGTTTTAGGTAGGTTTTGGTCGTGTCGTTGAGTGTACATGTTTATGGTGCATGTCATATTTATGGATTATTTAAATGTCGGTTCTTTTATGGTGTCAATGTATTGGGGAGGTTTGTCTCTGCAAATATGCCGGAGGTTTTGGTATGTGATACTATTAGAGCGGTTCTCTTCTTGAGATTGGCAGCAAATAGGTTATCGGCTACTTCTGGAGTTAGACTTCTTTTGATTCGGAATTGGGCCTTCTTGGCTTATGTCTATTGCGTTTGCGATAGTCTTATGACTAGTAGTCTTGGTGTAATTGTATATTTTTTTGGTGAAATACAATTTGCTTTTTCTAAAAAAAAAAGCTTTTTACTTCTATGATTACTTAATTATGTTTTGTGCTCTTAATTAGTGTTGTCTTAGGCTTTTCATATCACTTTTTGCCTTCTAAAGTTATTACATTTTGTTACTTAAGAAAATCATGTGCTCGAGTATTGACCTAATTTGGATAATGTTATTATCGTGTTTAGTACATGATGATCAAACTATTGACACTAATCTCACATCGCATTTGATGAGTTTTGTTAATTAATAATAATCTAACATGTTTTGTCATTCGTATCACACGTAGTACTATGGATCGATATTCGATATTTGACGTGCTTAACCCAAGTACAAAGTGAAGAAAGGTAGAAAAACAGGTTACAAGTATCAAATTATAAATAGGCTTACTAAACCGTTGAATTAATTTATTAAAGTAAAAACAACACACAATGTTTCGTCAATGTAACATACAAAAAGTGATTAAGTAATTAGTATTACCGTTGTAATACTCTAAACCATAAAATTGGGACGACAGAGAGAAGATTAGCACAGTCATTGCGCAAGGATGACATACAACTCTAGACCAATCCATAAAATTCAAGTGAATGTATCAAATGGTAGACACTAAACACAATCCGTATCATGATCTAAAATTGATTATTAGTTTATTACTGTTCAATTTCTTTAAAAGGTTCGGACCACCGACATTTGTTCGGATCCACCGACATTTTACAAAAACAAAAACAGATCATACACTACGTACAATACAACTTGAAGAAGAAATGAACTTCTACTGGCAACCCCATATTATCATTGATCATGATGAAGCTCCACCTTTGAACCCATTCTTCCTGCCTTGAACTAAAAAACAAATCAATGAAATCTCAACAGCTTACAATTCACTTGTATTTCCTGCTAGCTGCTCGGTAAGGGTAGAAACCCTTCTTTGATCCACCGGGTAAGGAAGCCCCACCGGCAGAAGCACCACCTTCTTCCTTGTAGCTCCGGGAATGAGCAAACTCAAGCTCCGATTGCTGCTGGAACAAGTCAGCAGCGGCCGGAGCTGGGAATTCAGATCGTGTCCGGCGATGAGATGAACCCTCTAAGGAGTCATTACCAGTGGCGAGGAGCTGGTAGCTTCGGTTGGAGTTGCTCCCGGAAAATGACCTAAACTTGTGCTGAGGCCTTTGCTTCTTGATGGCGTGGAGAAAATAAGGAATCAAACCCTCCATACTCTTTTCTTTGAACTTTGAACTTTGAACTCTGAACTTTTGTCTTGTAGAAAATTATTGAGCTCTGGATATCAATGTGAGACACAAAGTCGTGCAGCAGCAAATACTTATATACTATAGTAGCTGAGCTGCTCCAGCCATATCTAAAGACTAAAGGGACGTGAGGAGGAAACAAAGGCAGGCAGGTAATGCATGGAGTGACGATTAGACCCTTTGAATAGTATGAAGAATTGGGTGTATGATGGGGACATGAATGTAATCCTTTTGGGTTTTTGGGTCTACTTGCTTGACAATAATGCGAAAGCGTGTCGTAGCACAATACCCTTGGTTGAGATTGAGATGGCTTGAGGGTTTTGACTGGTTGATGCCAATGTTGGTTGATGCCAATGTGCGTCAATGTTTATTAAAATTTCAAAGGCACTAGCAGATATAATATAGGCCTCTTAATTTGACTTAGAGAAGGAGGAGTGGTTGTTCTGAGAGAGTAGTGTTCAGTATTGGGTACTAGGGAATATGATCTCGTGCTTAAATGGTATTAAAATGGTCGGATATGGTTTCCTATGAAATTTGAGGTACTAATGGTCCTGAAATCCTTAGCATTTTGTAGCATATAATTGCATGGCATGGCAAGTTGTAACGTAGGTGGTTCGTAATTGAAGGTGATTGTAAACGAAGAGCTGTCTTGGGCCAAAATGGTACGTAGCGTTCTAACTTCTGTATTGGATGACTGGCGATTTGTAGTAACTTTTTTGGGGAAAATGAAGATAGAAGTGCATAAATACTCTCTACCTTTCCCTTTAATTTTAAGCGATTTGTAGAGACAACTTATAGAACAGGTACATCATGTTCAAGTAAAGTCGTCCATGGAGTTAGAGTTGCAATGTATATATAAAGCCTACGCATGCATGACGATATGGGATATTGCGTAGTAACCATATAGTTTAGGTCCCTTAATTTTCTATAGACTGCTTGGAACCTATGTAGCATGGACACGAGTGTCCGTATTGGACACGATTCGATACGTAGACACGGCATATAGATTTTTTTTTTGACACGGACACGTGGTGGACACGTCAATTAAAATTATTTTAATATATATATATATATATTTATTAAAAAATTAATTTAAAAATTTGAAAGTATTTAGATGTATATATATTAAAGTGTGCATAAATATAACAAAAACTGAATCTGTTGGAATGCTTGAGGATTTGTTGGATCATTTAGATGACCAAGGTTCGAATCCCACCACAAGCATTTTTATTTTTATCATGAGTTTATCTCCTTATATATATATATTAAAGTGTGCATAAATATAACAAAAACTGAATCTGTTGGAATGGTTGAGGAGTTGTTGGGTGCCTTGGATGACCAAGTTTCGATTCTCACCATAAGCACTTTCACTTTTATTATGAGTTGGTGCGTGTCCGCGTGTCCAATTTGGATACTCGCGTGTCCGATTCCGACACTTGCGTGTCCGGGTCGTGTCCAAATTGAGTTCACGTGTCTGTGTCCGTATCGGACACGCAATACGGACCCTTGTCCGCGTGTCCAAGCTTCATAGCTTGGAACCCATATATATTCAACTCCTAATATATAGTCTTAAAAGTTGACTAATATTTATGATATAAAGGAGATATCAATCTCTGAATCTCACACACTCTTCAATCATTTGTAATTATATAAGATACATAGATCTGATAATATTATAGATATAAATTTTGTTGCAAGCTTGCAACTACATGGACCATGCATGAGGCCATTTTCCCACGTCTTACAATCAGTTCTAGACTAAACTGATACAAAAGCCTTATTCCTTTGCAAACCAGTGACTAGCTAGTTTGCAAGTTAGATAGCTAACAAGCTATTTTGCTACTATTGATTTTAATGACTGTAGCTCAGTTCATTTTTCTCAGCCAGCGCGCCTAACATTGAGGTAATGCTTCACTTGTTGCTCACCAGGAGAGCCTGAGAATCGTGTGCTGCCCGGTGACCAATTTCCTTTTCCCTTCAGTGTCTTCAGTATCCACAAGGTTCAGTCCCTTGCACACATCCACCCTCATTGTCAATGACTTAGTCTCTCCATTCTTCACCTCCACTCTTTCAAAACCGACAAGCTGCAAATTTGGTGCTCCAATCAACCCTTGTGAGCTTGGTGGTTTCCAGAAAGCGAGCACCACATGGGAGCCATCTATTGGCCCTTTATTCATCACCCCAACAACAAGATCAAATGCCAAGTTCTCTCAGTAGTTTATGCTTGATGAGTAGAGTAGAAGGTGCAGACATTATAAACTTGGAGAAGGTTGAATAGCTTAGCCCATGTCCAAACTCATAGATGGTTTTTCCTGTGTAGAATCGATATGTTCTTCCAGGGTAGTTTCTACTACTGTTGGCTCTCACGTTCATATCTGTCATTGGCACTTGGTCTACGTACTCCTGTGGATACCATGTAAAAGGACTCTTCCCAGCTACACGAGGTAAACAGTAAGAAAATGTCAATAACAACAGTTGAACAAACTCAAAGTTTACGCGTGAGATTAACAATTTAACATGAAAGCATGTCAGATTGACTGTTTGCCAGACATGATATGCATGTCAATTAACACTGGTAACGTACGTGACAGGTTAAATAGGTAAACTGAAGAACGTTACCTGGATTATAGTCTCCAAATATGACTTGAGCTATGGTATCTCCTCCATCTTGACCTGGATATCCAACCCATAGAATCCCTCCAACTTTGTTCAAATTTTAGCAAAAGAAACATCAATTGGACCAGCTGACATAATGACCAGAATGACTGTTCCATCTGTTGCATCAACAACTCGCTCACAAGCTTTTCCTGAAACCCTGGTAAAGTCAAGTTCTCTCTGTCTAGCCCTTCTGCTTCAATGGACTGATCAAGCCCCATTACTAACACCACGGTATCAGCTGAAGCAGCAGTCTGAGCGGCTGCCTCAATGAGGCTCTCGTCCGCACATTTCACATTGCTACACCCGGGCTCATATTTCGCGGTCGATACATATTTTCGTAGCCCCTGTAGAGGACTAGTGTAGCTACATGGTATTCCAGCATAGTTGCTTATCATGGCCTCAGCGGCGTTAGCATTAGCATTAGGTCCAATTGTCCAAATGTCCAATTATGACTAAATTATTAATAGAAAATTGAGACAGAGGGAGAGCTCCATTGTTATCTAGCAAAACTATGCCCTGCTTAGCAGCGTCAAGTGCCAACGCTTTATGTTCGTCACAGCAAACATCCGATACCCCAAGGTTTCCGAAGTCGAACAGTTTCGGATCACCATCAAAGAAGCCAAGCCTCATGAGGACTATGTAGTTGTATATCAAGGACTGATCAACTACAGATTCGTCCACTTTCTTCAAGTTGCATTCTCTGTGTACTTCCCTAGATGATCTCCACAGTTCATGTTTAGACCTGCATGATCACATTGCAGTATGACATGTAACTTACCATGCATTGTACGTACGTACGTGCCAATTTTTTCTCAAAATGGTCAAAACCAGTTGCAACATATTACTCTACCTGCTTTCAAGGCCAGGGCTACTGCATCCTCAGGTGTTTGAGTATAATGGATCGCATCGTAATAAACTTCCACAGAATCACAGTCAGAAACTATATATCCGCTTGTGCAAAGATTGAACAGTCACTTCATTTTCGATTCGCCTAACGTAATCATATCTAACTATCAGAAAGAAAATTAAAAGCTTACCCATCTAGACCCCATTGGCCTCTGACTACACCTTGAAGCAGGTCTGGGTCAGCACAGGTGGGAATCCCATTCACCTTATTGTAAGAACACATGACACTGCTGACAGCTTTTGAATGGTGGCTGATACGTATCCTCCATGTCCTGCTTTGTAACCTGCGTTCAACTCGGACAGTTAATTTGGTTAATTAGTTTCGACGAGATTTCTTGCATAAGAAAAGTGGATTCTGGATATAAGTATCATTATTGATACTTTGCTTACCTGAGCATCAAAGTGAAATCTATCAACACCTTTCCAATTATCAACATCATAGGCAATGTAATGCTTGCAGCAGCTTGAGACCTTGAGCTTGTCACCACTGGCATGGTTATCACCAACGTCTTGGAGACCCTTGACGTAGTTCACAGCATAATTTGACACCACTAAGGGGTCCTCCCCCGGTGTCTCTTGCGCTCGACCCCATCTCGGGTCTCGGAACACATTGGCGTTAGGACTCCAAAATGTCAACCCGGCTAGACCCAAATTGTACATGGCTCTAGCCTCGGTTGACACAACTTGCCCCATCCTCAACCAAGGGGATTCATTAAAACTCGCCGCTGATAGAATTACTGCAGGGAAACTCGTGGCACCAGGCACCGTGGCATTAAACCGAGTCACGCCTCGGCCGACGTTTGAAACACCATGGAGGGCCTCCGACCACCACCCGTATTTAGGCACGCCTAGGCGAGATACACCTGTGGAGGTATCCACTAGTTGCTGGACCTTTTCATGGAGAGTGAGGCGTGAGACCAAGTCCTTGGCTCGGTCCTCGTAAGGCAGAGAAGTGTTGCACACGGGAAACTGGCTAGTGGAAGCTTTGGCGTCACATGCAAATTGTTGAGCTACAATGGGGACTATTAGGAGATATACTAGTAGTGAAAGTGAAAGACTCAAGAGAACTTGGTTCTTCATGGCTAACTTCTATGATTTTTTGGTTTGAGAGTATAAGCACAAGCATTTGTATCTATACTAGAAGATTAATTAAAGCATAAATTTCATTGAGCTTTTACCTGTTTTGCCATAAACTGGATGTATTGTAGCTATGGTTGTTGCTTGTCAATTGAGAAAGCAGATGTTTCACCATTTCTCTGTTTTAAGCAGTACAAAATGATTTGTAGGATGCTTAAACAAAACAAAAGCCTCTTTGGCGCTCTCAGCGTGGCTCTCTACTCATGTTTCCATAGTCCATATAAAACTATAAAAGTACTTACAAACTCTTATTTCGTCCATGGGGATAAATTGTTATTTGTCATCGATACATAGTTAATTCGGAGAAAAAAACAAACTGAACGAATTGAGGAAATATATTAAATCTGAAGAACCACGTACTCCTACGGAAAATTTAGCCAACTCTAGCTGGCTACGAAGCATTTTTCACGATGAACCAGATGCTACGTATCGATAGGATCATACATATATGATATATCATATATGCATGCCATTTTCCCAAGTTTGTGGTCAATCAGCTGGTTTTCACCTAACAATTTGATAATTGCGCTACCGCTATAATTGCAAAAATAGCAATTATAACAGAGAGAAAGAGATGGATGATAGGGAGTGATGGAAGAGGAAGAGTACCTTGGAAGAAAAGGTAAACTCTAAAAAGAATGTTGGGATCGATAAGCCAAGAAGGCACAGCAATAATAGGCCACGTAAAACCATTTAAAGTAGAGAACTACCGGTTTATTTACACACATCTAATGATATAGGACCTAAAAAATTCAGGCCTCAAAGGCCTTAATTTTATGTGTCAAATCTTATGTAATAACCCTAGTTTTCGAACAAAATTTAGTTGATTTGGATTCTATCAAGTTGAGAAATTTAATTAGAATGAATGTGATTGTTTGCGACGTTACGAAACTAAAAACGGAAACGTTCTCGGAATGTTTAATTCGAAAAACGTGACGTTACCGCAACGTATATATCGACTTTTATTCCGTTGCTCGGTTGCGAAAACTTTCTTCACGAAAGTTGTAGAGCTCGTCGATACGAGCTCGTGGATATGTGACGTGTTCTAATCGGAGGATGTACGTAAAAGTTATTAACGATAGAAGTTATTTCCGATTTTGGAAACTAGTATAAAAATGACATTTTTCTGATTAGGGTTTCCATTTTTGGAAACCCCTCTCTCTCTCTCCTCTCACCCCGCCTCCCTCATCTCTCTCTCTCCCCGATCGCACTCTCCCCCTCCCTCTCGAAATCTCACCGGCGATCTCCATCTCCAGCCCGCCGACATCTAGAGCACCGCAGGGACCTCCGCAGCAGACCCCGAAGTCGACTCGCCGTTCCTTGCCGCCGGGAACCCCCACGCTGAAACCCGAGCCGCGTTTTCTTCTCCGCCGTGCAAGCTCCATCTTCGGCGACCTCCGGTGGTTCTCGAGCTGGTCGAGGTAAGGGTTTCGCTTGTTTAATGGATTGGTGTGATTGTTTGATGGGGTTTTGAGGGTGGATCGAAGGAGGAGGGGCGAAGGAGGAGGGGGGAGATTTCGTCGCCTTAGGCGGCGCGTATAGGGGCGTGGAGTGACCTAGGGGCGGCGTGAGGCCGTGGAGGAGAAGAGGGAGGAGAAAGGAAGAGAAATGGGGCGGCGGTGGCGTGACACGCGCCGTTGGTGGCGTCGGCGCGTGAGCCCCATGCGCAGCCTGCCGGCGGGTGGCGCGTGTACCCCACGCGCCGCCACGTGCGGCGGCGTGAACAGTGTTTCCGAAAAGGGTAATTTTGTAATTTATTTTTACGTATGGTAAATATAAAAAAGTGATTTACGTACAGTAAATATAAATTTTATTTACGTACAGTAATTGTAAATGTAAATTACTTTTAGTAAATGTAAAAAGTAATTTTGGAAGGGTAATTCGGTAATTATTATTTACTGAGACAATACGTACATTTAAATAGTATTTATATGTACCGAAATACGTAAAAAGTATGTACTCGTACAGAGATACGTATTGGATGTGTATTTAGTAAATTCGTAAAACCGAAAATTGCTGAACAGTAACCGATTATTACTGTTACGGCATTTAAAGGTTTACGAAACGTTTCTAAATTCTTTTCTTATCTTTTCATGGTGATCAATAAATCAAGGAAATGAATTATATTCGGAAATTGTGGAATTACGCTCGAATCGATAAGGTGAGTAAAATCTCACATATTTACGAATCAACCCTTGCGGTGAATTCAAGTTTTTTGCAAGAGTTTTAAATATTGAAATACGACATGTATATGATATAGTGGAATATATATATGTATAAATGGTAAAGTAGTACTTATATATATATATAGTTTGTTATATTATATACTGTTATGAATTCATTGGAATTGGTCATTTCGATGACAAGAATTATATGACGAGTATGTGATTTAATTGTACAATATGAGCTGTGATTATTGTACGTGATTTTAATATGTGTTTGTTAAACGTTTTGTCTTCGGACGCGATTATGAATTATAATATGTATATTGTAACGACCCCAAAATTTCGAGCTTAAAAACTCAAAATTCTAAAGTCGTTAAACACAAAATAATCTCAATAAATCGAAATCATTAAAGTGTAACAGCGGATCAATTCTGAGTTCTCAATACAACTCAGACAACCAATTATTACAACCCAAATTTATAATCCATACATAAAATGGAAATGTAATAATCCTCACAAATCACTCGCAAATCTCACAAATCACTCGCAAATCTCACAAATAAAATTTCACAAATTCTCACACACAAATCCACACTAAAAACCTCACCGCAAGTAGGATATGAACGACTTCGAGCCTCTGTAGTCGTCACTCAACCTCCACTAATCAGCACCTGCGGAATTATCCCCTACACCATCGAATTGGTGCACCGGGATTGTAAACACAAACCCGGTAAGCTTATAGCTCGTATGAGTAAAATCAAAATATAATTCGCATATCAAATTATACGAAAAATCACAAAACAACAAATATAAATGCCCTCATGAGTCAATGGACAGCCCATCTGGTTGTCCCAAAGAATATGAAATGAAACGCTCATGAGAAAATTAAGTAACCCTTCTGGTTACCTAATGCATTTATAATACGGGTACCAAGAACGCTGGTACACATCTGTTACCCCTCTCGTAATACACCGCTGATATTGGATAGCCACCCGCTACCCAACATCCAAAACAATCTGAGTACCCATGAGCAGATAACCACCCGTTACCTCACATGCAGTACTACGCTGATATTGGGTAACCACCCGCTACCCAACATCCAAAACAATCTGAGTACTCATGAGTAGATAACCACCCGTTACCTCACATGAAGTACTATGGCTGACAGACTAGAGCTCTAACTGTATCGTAACTTTCGCCCGGCCAAGGCTAGGTTCCGACTTGCCAAACATGTACAATAATCTCACATCATATTGTACTAAATCACGTCCAAAGACAAATTAACTTTTTAACAAACTCAATGTTAAACTCACGTACAATAATCACACATCATATTGTACGTTTCAAAATTATGCTCGATATAATCGCAATAAAATTCATAACAGTATATTATATAGAAAACTATATATATTTGTACTTATTTACCATTTATACAATATATATATAGTTTACTATATCCTATACATGTCATATTTCACAAACACATGCTCAATACACAATTTCTCGTCATCGAAATGACCTTTTCTAATGAATTAATAACAGTACATAACATAATGAACTATATATAAATATATATACTTATTACCATTTATACAGTATATATGTAGTCCACTATATTGCATACATGTTCGTAATTCATTATTAAATACCCTTGCAAAATATTGAATCACCGCGAGGGTAGATTCGTAAATACGTGAGATTTTACTCACCTTATCGACTCGAGCGTAAATCCACAATTCCCGATGATAATTCCTTTGCTCGATTTAATGATCACCTTGAAAAGATAAGAAAAGAATTTAGAATCGTTTCGTAAACCTTTAAATCCCGAAACAGTAATAATCGGTTACTGTTAAGCAATTTTCGGTTTTACGAAATTACTGTTCAGTGTTACTGTTCACTGTAACTATTCACGGTTACTGTACAAATATACGATTAATACGTATTTCTGTACGTATAAATATTATATACGTATTTCTGTACGTATAAATATTATATACATATTTCTGTACGTATAAATATTAATACGTATTTCTGTACGTATACGTACTATTTAAATGTAAATACAATCTCAGTAAATAGAATTTACTAATTACCTTTTACAAATTACTTTTTTTTACATTTACAGAAAGTAATTTAAATTTACATTTACCGAAGGTAAAATTTAATTACATTTACCGTAGTAAATAAAATTTACATTTACATTTAAGTAAATTACCAAAATACCCCTATCGGAAAACACTGTCACACCGCCGCACGTGGCGGCGTGTGGGGTACACGCGCCACCTCCGGCAGGCCGCGCGTGGGGCCCACGCGCCGAGCCTAAAACCGGCGCGTGTGATGTCACCACCACCCCAAAACTATCCCCTCTTCCTCTCTCCAATCCTAGGCCGCCCTTAAGCCACCCCACACCTCCACACGCTCCTTCACGCGCCGCTTTAAGCGGCGGTGTTCAACACCTCCACACCCTCCTCCGATCGCCACAAATCAAACAAAAACAACAACAAACCAATCACACAATCCATCTATACCAATCCTCACCTCGATCAGACCTTTGGATCGTCAAAACGACGTTGAAGAGCTCGAGATGCCGGCGGCCTTGCAGTTGAGAAGCGGCGGTGCCTATCGCGGTTTTCGATCGCCGATCTTGTCACCGGTGGCACTAGGGGTGAGGAGAGATGATGGTGGTGCAGTCCCTATGCCTTGGTCTCACCGGTGGAGCGTTTGGGCGACGGAGAATCGCGAGGTTTCAGGTGAGAGGGAGAGTGTAAATCGGTGAGTGGGAGAGTGAGGGAGTGAATCGGTGAGAGTGAACCGGTGGGAGGGAGGGACTCGGGGAGAGAGCACGATAGGGGAGAGAGAACCGAGAGAGAGAGAGAGAGAGGAAGGAAGCTCGGGAAGGAAGAAAGAAAAGAGAGAAAGAGAAGAGAGGGGGGCGGCGGAAGAGAGAGAGAAGAGAGAAGAGGGTTTCTGAAAATAGAAACCCTACTTCACAAAATGTCCTTTTATACCCCCCCTTAAAATCGGAAACTATCTTCCGTCAATAATAACTTTTACATACAACGTCCGATTCGAACGCGTCACATATCCACGAACTCGTAACGACGAGCTCTACAACTTTCGTGAAGAAAGTTTTCGCAACAGAGCGACGGAATAAAAGTCGATAAATTCGTTCGGAAACGTAACGTTTTCTTATTAAACGTTCTCGGAACATTTCCGTTTCCGTTTCATAAAGTTTGCAAACAATCAATTCCCTTTTTATTGAATTTCATAACTTTATAGAATTCAATTCAATTCAATATCGTTTCAAAAATCTAGGGTTATTACATATATGATATAGTGGATTATATATATATTGTATAAATGGTAAATAAGTACATATATATATATATAGTTTGCTATATAATGTACTGTTATGATTTTATCGTGATGATGTCATTTCAATGACAAGATTTTATCGAGCATGTGATTTTGATTGTACAATATGATGTGAGATTATTGTACGTGAATTTAACATGGAGATTGTTAAATGTTGATTTGTCTTCGGACCTGATTTTGTACAATATGATGTGAGATTATTGTACGTGTTTGGCAAGTCGGAACCTAGCCTTTGGCCGGGCGAAAGTTACGATACAGTTAGAGCTCTAGTCTGTCTGCCGAAGTACTGCATGTGAGGTAACGGGTGGTTATCGGCTCATGAGTACTCAGATTGTTTTGGATGTTGGGTAGCGGGTGGTTACCTAATATTAGCAGTGTAGTACGTGAGGGGTAACGGATGTGTACCAGCGTTCATTAGTACCCGTATTATAAATGTTTTTTGGGTAACCAGAAGGGTTGCCCGATTTCTCATGAGCACTTCCATTTCATATATTGTTTTTGGGACGACCAGATGGACTGTCCATTGACTCATGAGGGCATTTATATTTGTTGATTTGTGATTTTCGTATATATTG
Organism: Argentina anserina; assembly: GCF_933775445.1. Lineage (NCBI taxonomy): Eukaryota > Viridiplantae > Streptophyta > Magnoliopsida > Rosales > Rosaceae > Argentina > Argentina anserina. Next base: position 2,365,756 of record NC_065873.1, on the reverse strand, counting down.
ATATGTGAATTATATTTTCATTTTACTCATACGAGCTATAAGCTTACCGGGTTTGTGTTTACAATTCCGGTGCACCAATTCGATGGTGTATGGGATAATTCCGCAGGTGTTGATTAGTAGAGATCGAGTGACGACTCCGGAGACTCGAAGTCGTTCGTATCCTGCTTGTGGTGAGGTTTCTAGCGTGGATTTGAGTATGAGAATTGGTGTGGATTTATTGTGAGTTTTGTGAGAGATTGTGAGGGTTATTACATTTCCATCTTATGTAATGTTGAATTATAAATTTGGGTTGTAATAATTGGTTTTCTGAGTTGTATTGAGAACTCAGTAATGATCCGATGTGCATTTTAAATAATTTCGATTTCATTGAGATTGTTTTGGTGTTCTAACGACTTTGAAATTTTGAGTTTTTAGGCTCGAAATTTTAGGGTCGTTACATCTTATCACATAGACACATCACATATTTAATAAGATTATGTCATGTCAATTTTGAGTAAAATGAAGCACAAAAATCAAATTTTGGTCTGGCTCGAGCTTGATTGAATTAAAACGAGCCAAACATAAACAACGAACTATTCGGCTCTATTCGGCTCATTTACACCCCTAAACTTAGTTACGAATGATCGAACCCTAAATAGTCTAGGGTTTGCGAAAGTCCAAGAGAGAGTACGTACGTAACCTTTTATATAGTGTACAACTAGGCTTATGACGGTGATTCCATTAGCATATCGGTAATTATATACACTAGACTCGTACTCGTGCGGTGTTAATTTTTACACCGGTTATTGTATCAAAAATGAAAAAAAAAACAGACTTTATTTATTATTACCTAAACTATTTTTTTAAACTTATTTTTTTTTAATTTTTTAACACTGGATCCTTTTATGTAATTGTCTTAAAAACATAGGTTATTTGGGGCAAAACACTTTTTTGTGATTTTTGTAGGTTAATTGGAAAATGGAAATAACCATTAATACACAGAGACTATAATGATAATTAACAATAATATATAAAGATATAATAAATTAAAATTAAAAATTGAAAAGTTGTCGGGTAGCTTCCATAACTCCTCACATCCTATTTTTATTTCACTAAATACTGAATAAAAAAATATAGAAAATTCCATTGTGTAAAGGTCAGTATATGTGAAAAAGGTGGGTGTTTAAAATTTGAAAATAAATAATATTTTTCAATTAATCTATGTAAGTTTTGACCATAACACTCATGATAGTTTGTTTGTCATTGGAAATAATAAGTGGACATATTCGGAAATTCAATTTTTATGAAATTTTTGGGTGCTCATTTTATAGAATTATAGTATTAGAGATTAGAGATAGATATGGCAGCAAACATAATGATATTAGGGTGTTGCTAAATGTACCAGTAAATTACTTACTATACCTAGTAACAATATTTTTTGTACAAACATTCTAATTTTGTCCTTTATTTTGCTAAACCCAGCAAGTTAGTTCAAACACCAACAAACGGAAATTTTTCTCGATGTAAACTTAAATGTCATCTCCATAATCACAAAAAGAAAGGTTTTGATCAAGGAGAAAGCTAGAACACTGTCTGGATATTCGATTTCATTTTGCATGTTTTATGGGCAATGATCCTCCTCTCTTATTTATGCCCATTTTTTGCTTATTTTTCTGCATGTGTTTGTCTGATACTTGCCACATCAATCTCAAAACTAAAGCATAATTAAGGAACGAATGAATAGAAAACATAGACAAGTATAGCCCAATGCTTTATGCTTCATATTGATCTATGTATGTTGTGTTTTAAATTATTTAGCAGATCTGTATGGAAGAATCAAAACGAGATGGCAAATGAATTAATATAACTTCTTTTGGCACATATGATTCATTAATCTCTTATACTCCATATCCAGATGGTGTATGTACTTGCACCAATTAATGGAATCCCTTTTGATTTTTGCCCGGGCTTTTATTCAAGGAAGGTGAAACATCTATTTTTGAGTTGCTGGGTTTGTCGTTGGAATCACGGGTAAAGTTAGAAAATTACTATTTTCTGGGTCTACATAGAAATTTGCTAGATACATTTAAAATCACCCATGATATTATCATACGATGTGAGGATTCCTAATGAAAAATTAACATGCAATTCCACGTAGTGACCAAGAACGTAGCTATACACGGGTTACGGTGGACTGTACCCCATTTTAAATTATTAAAAGACTTGTATTTCTAACTAAATTTTAGTGTAAAAATTTAAGTTTTAAATATTAGTTTACCCCAAATTTCTATATATAGTTCATAAATAATTGTAATTTTTTTTCTAGCTCAACCCATTATGAAATTCTGCCTCCACCCTTGGTGTTGACGACAAGCCGTGATGGTGGGATTTTGTGGCTTCCTTAATTCCTCTAGCTACACCGACGTTAGGATGTCGTTTCGGACCTTTCGGTGTCCGGTTGAAGTTAATTTGACACAACTTTTGTGTTTGTAAAAGGAAATTTACAAATAAGATAAAAAAAATTGTAAATGGAAAAATGACATGCAAGAAAGGAATATATCCAATGGCTGTCCCTAAATTTTTATGCGCAACGGTTTTAACTAGCTCCTCATTTCCACATTTCAATGACGATTTTATAGAATTCTAAGATTATAGAGAATAGAGACCATACATGCATGTCTAATTTTAGTCATAATTTTATCACCCACTTTCTTGTGAATTTCATTCTCTTTGAGAAATTCATCCTTTCAATTTCCCATTTTGCTTGAATTTTAATACCTGAACTCATTCTAAAGATATTTTCTTTACTTCATGATCTCCACACAGCTTTAATTCCGTTTTATCCAAAAGATTCAAAGATAGTGGCTTCGAATTTCCCATTTACATTTCAACGAAAATGCCTAGCTTAAGTTCCGGGGTTCTTGAGAAGCTTATTGAAGAAATGGGAAATGATCATCAAAAGTCTCTGAATGGTGATCATAAACCTGTGTTGCTACAAATCAGAAACATCACACCGGTTTTAGCAGAAGGTGATCTTTGGCCCACTAAAGGGTTTTATTTGAAGGTTTCAGATGCTACACACACTATGTATGTGTCATTGCCTCCAGAGCAGGATGACATGGTTTTATGCAACACATTGCAGCTTGGGAAATTGATATATGTTGATATGTTGGAAGAAGCGTGGCCGGTGCCTGTGCTTAGAGGTATAAACCCTCTCCTAGGTCGACTTTCTTCTGTCGGACACCATGAAGATCTCTTATCCATTGATAGGTTTGTGGATTTTAAAGGGGTGTCTGATTTACTATTTGTAATGGAGAAGAGAAGTAGCGTGGAGAAGAAACAACAACCGACATTTCGCTCCTTGAAGGCCTCTAAGATTCACCCAATGGAAAAGCTCCCAAGGGTATGCAAGTTTGGAAATGGTGATGCTGAGAAGGAAATATGTGAGGTACCAAAACGGTCGAGAAAAGTGAAATCAAGATGTATAGAGAGTGATTCTGATAGCACAATATCTTCTTCCTCCTTAAGGAGAAGAAGCTGGACTGGACCCGAAGCTATAGATTTCCCACTTGTCAAGCATGGGATAAAACCATCCGCAAGGCGCAGTCGTAGTGCACATGTAAACATCTTAATGATTCTTCTTTTATATCACAATTCCTCTAAATTACACTATTATGTAGTTGAAGTACCAATTGGTGGAATGATTCTTCCATTTCTTGCATTGATAGGTTTCTCCAGTTCGTTCTACAAGAAGTGGTTCAGATGACAATTCAAGTTGCAACATAAAAAGAACAATTAGTGATGATCTAGCTTGGAAATTAAGTAGAAACTCCAGCATTAGGAACTCAGTGGCAACAAAAAATTGTGAGCAATCCTTAGATCCTCCAGTGATGGTTAATTTAGACGTTGATAGTAAATATTCAGAAAGTATTATACAATGGAACTCCCTTCCTCCAATATTAGTGACTCTTGGAAAGGTATTTTGTGTTTCACTTAGTTCATGAGGCCTGTCTAACAGCTTATAAGTTGCACTAATAATGACGCCATAGTTGTTATGTATGTAGGAAATTTTGACGCACAAAAGTGTTTCTTTGCTTGCTGCAGTGGATGCATTGCAAGATGCTTCTATTGCCGAGAGATTACTGAAAACCCTAAGGTATGCTAATTTGTATTCATATTACTATGAGATTTGGAGGCTACTGATCGTTATGCTGTCATCAATATTATCATTAATGTGGATAGTATGATTAGTATCTCTACAAAAAAAAACTCCTAACAAAAGTTGTCACGTATGTGTTAGGGAATTAAGATCACTCCCAACATGGCTCATAAAGTATATTGATAGAAAAGTAAACAAACTATAAGACAAGCAACAAGAGAAAACTGAGATTAACGAGGTTCAGCATAAACCTATGCCTACATCCTCGGAGAGACACCATGTTCTTCACTATGGGAAATATAACAGTACAAGCTATATTTGAGCTAAATCCCATAACCCAAAACCCATAACTTATGTACAACCTGTAACGACCCTAAAATTTCGAGCCTAAAAACTCAAAATTCTAAAGTCGTTAAACATAAAATAATCTCAAATAAAATCGAAATCATTTAACGTGCACAGTGGATCATCACTGAGTTCTCAATACAACTCAGAAACCAATTATTACAAACCAAACATATAATTCAACATTATATCAATTGGAAATGTATAATCCTCACAAGATAGTCACACCAAATCCTCACGCAAGCTGGAGATAAATAACTTCAAGTCCTCTGAGCGGTCCGTCAATTCCCGCTAATCCACACCTGCGGAGTTATCCACTACACCATCGAATTGGTGCACCGGGATTGTAAACACAAACCTGGTAAGCTCTACAGCTCGTATGAGTAAAATGAAAATATATAACTCGCATATTAATATATACGAAAATCCACAAATCAAACAAATATAAATGCACTCATGAGTCAGTGGACGGCCCATCTGGTTGTCCCAAAGAAAAAGAAACGCTCATGAGAAATTAAGTAACCCTTCTGGTTACCCAAATGCATTTATAATACGGGTACCAAGAACGCTGGTACACATCTGTTACCCCTCTCGTAATACACCGCTGATATTGGATAGCCACCCGCTACCCAACATCCAAATAAACTGAGTACCCATGAGCAGATAACCACCCGTTATCTCACATGCAGTACTAAGGCAGACAGACTAGAGCTCTAACTGTATCGTAACTTTCGCCCGGCCAAAGGCTAGGTTCCGACTTGCCAAACACGTACAATAATCTCACATCATATTGTACCAATCACGTCCGAAGACAAATCAACATTTTAACAATCTCAATGTTAAAAATCACGTACAATAATCTCACATCATATTGTACCAAAAATCATGTCCGAAGACAAATCAACATCTTAACAATCTCAATGTTAAAATCACGTACAATAATCTCACATCATATTGTACCAAAAATCATGTCCGAAGACAAATCAACATTTTAACAATCTCAATGTTAAAATCACGTACAATAATCTCACATCATATTGTACCAAAAATCATGTCCGAAGACAAATCAACATTTTAACAATCTCAATGTTAAAAATCACGTACAATAATCTCATATCATATTGTACAAATCAAAATCACATGCTCGATATTTAAATCTCGTCATCGAAATGACATAAATCACGATAAAATCACATCAGTATATTATATAGCAAACTATATATATATGTACATATTTACCATTTATACAATATATATATAATCCATTATATCGTATACATGTCATATTTCATAAACACGTCCGAAGACAAAAACTCGTCCGAAGACAAAACTCGTCCGAAGACAAAACATTTTAACAAACTCATGTTAAAACCACGTACAATAATCACACCTCATATTGTACAAAAATCACATCACATGCTCAACATTTAATTCTCGTCATTCGAAATGACCAATTCCAATGAATTCATAACAGTATATAATATAGCAAACTATATATATATGTACTTATTACCATTTATACGATATATACGTAATCCACTATATTGTATACGTGTCGTAATTCAATATTAAAAACTCTTGCAAAAATCTTGGAATCACCGCAAGGGTAGATTCGTAAATAAGTGAGATTTTACTCACCTTAACGACTCGAGCTTAATTCCACAATTCCCGATGATAATTCCTTTCCTTGGTTTAACGATCACCTTGAAAAGATAAGAAAATAATTTAGAATCGTTTCGTAACCTTTAAATGCCGAAACAGTAATAATCGGTTACTGTTCAGCAATTTTCGGTTTTTACGAAGTTACTGTTCAGTGGTACTATTCACTGTACTATTCCCGGATACTGTACAATATGCAATTAATACGTATTTCTGTACGTATAAATATTATATACGTATTTCTGTACGTATAAATACTATATACATATTTCTGTGCGTATAAATATTAATACGCATTTCTGTACGTATAAATATTATATACGTATTTCTGTACGTATAAATATTAATATGTATTTCTGTACGTATAAATATTAATACGTATTTCTGTACGTATAAATATTAATACGTATTTCTGTACGTATATGCACGATTTAAATGTAAATACAAATTCAGTAAATAAAATTTATTAAATTACCCTTTTACAAAATTACTTTTTACATTTACTGAAAGTAAAATTTAATTACATTTACCGTAGTAAATAAAAATTACATTTACATTTACCGTACACAGTAAATTACCAAAATACCCATATCGGAAAACACTTTCACACCGCCGCACGTGGCGGCGCGTGGGGTACATGCGCCACCTCCGGCAGGCAGCGCGTGGGGCCCACGCGCCGAGCCCAAAACCGGCGCGTGTGATGTCACCACCGTGCCCAAACTCTCCCCCTCCTCCCCCTCTTCCTTCCTACGGCCTCCGACTACCCCTAGGCTACCCCTAGCACCCTCACGCGCCGCCTAGAGGCGGCGGTATCTCCCACCCTCCTTCACTGCCGATTCTTCCCCAATTCGAATCCAAATTCTCCCAATCACCCCCAAATCACCATACAAGCACACACACAACATCAAAATCATCGATTCATACCTAGCTCAACAGTGGGGGTTTCGATTCGTCGGTGGTGATGTTACGGAGGCCGGCGCAGTCGATGCGAGTGGAGGTGAGGCCGTGTGGCGAATCGGGGTTCAACCCTTATCGTGGAGGCTCCGGAGGTAAGAGGAGGACGGTGTCGGCGAAGGAGCTCGGGGAACGAGCTCTCGGCGGTGAGGTAGAGCGCCGCAAGCTCAGGGTTGCTTGTGGCGAAGCTTGCGAGGCCATAGGGAGTGGCGGTGCTGGCCACGAAGGGCTGAGGGCGGAGATCGGGGAGGAAGAGCGATCGGAAGGGAGAGAGAAAGGTTTCGGGGAGAGAGAGAGAATCGAGGGAGGCGGGGTGAGAGGGAACGAAAGGGTTTCCAATTATGGGAACCCTAGCTGAAAAACATTCCTTTTATACCCCTCCCAAAATCGGAAACTCACTTCCGTCGTTAATAACTTTTACGTACGTCGTCCGATTAGAACGCGTCACATATCCCCAAACTCGTGACGACGTGCTCTACAACTTTCGTGAAGAAAGTTTTAGCAACCGAGCGACGAAATAAAAGTAGAAAAATACGTTCGGAAACGTAATCGTTTTTCGAATTAAACGTTCTAATAACGTTTTCGTTTTCGACTTCCGACGTCACAACACGGAACGAACACAATTTAATATTTCCGAGAACTTAAACACTTAGAAGTAGTCTATTAACTTGTCCCGAAAAATCGGGTTATTACACAACCATACTCATAGAATTTCCTAAGAACACACCCTCATTCAAGAGATATCCTCACATTTGACATCTTTGCTCCCTTACACAAGAAATATACACTCCATTGTCGATGACTGCATCCACCTTACCGTGATGGCCACGCCCTGATGACCACATCCACAAACTAAGTCATGACAACCACACCTTGGTTAACTACCTATGTCTCCTATATATATAGGCACACCAATTACAATCCAATTGGTCATAGGAAAACTAAAACTTTTTCATACTAGAAAAGAATCTATTCTTGAAAGGAATAAACTTTGACATAAACCATGTCCAATTAGGAACAGTAACCACGTACAACTAGGACTTACTTTCCTAATCAAATTCTCATCACATCCTAACAGTATGTACCCTTAAGTTCATTGTTCTATAGATGTTGAATTGCTCTAGTTTGAGGATGCATGTCTCGATCCATTTTCTTTATGAATGATGTGAAAAACATCTAATTCATGTTGCTAACTTGGTCATGACTTTGTTGTCTGATGAATCATTTCAGTACATACTCAGAGCTCCAGTCATCCGAAGGGGAGGAACATCAACCATCAATTAATAAGTTCTTTGATATGCAAGACTACTTGGTTCAGACTCGACTAATTGCTCAGTCATTGACCAACGTCAGTCCACTCAGAGATGATGATACAAATCCTGAAAACCTTGGTTCCATCAAGGAAACATTAATGCTTGCAGTAGACCGGAAGAAAAATGCAACGTCATGGATTAAAGCAGCGATATCATATGATCTTTCCCCATCTTTTTCTCTTGATAATGTTTCAGTCAAGGCTAGAAATCCATCCGGTAAATCAAATAGGAACCATGGTAATTTACCAAAAAGTTTTAAGAAACAAAAGAATGATGTTCATTTTGGATTGGTCTCGGAGAAAGAAAACTCAAACAATTGGGTGAAGGGAAGTGCGTTATCTGCAGTTGCAAACTTTGAAAAGTCCTTGCATGATGAATGTAAGAGGTGGTTTTTTGCTACCTTCGAGAGTTACCTGGATGAGGTTAGAAGCAAAACTGATCTAATGGAATCTGATAGTCAAATAGCTGAGACTATGTGTCAGATTAAGAAAGTTGGGGACTGGTTAGATGTGATTGTCAGTAAAGAGGATTCTGATTTGGAAATTTATGGGAGAATCAAGGAGAAGATATATGGGGTACTTTTGAAGAATGTGGAAAGGACTGCTGTGGCTATTGAACAAATGAATGCAATATTCAATATAGGCAATTAGCAACGATGAATTGTATTAGTTAGTAATGTCAGAATGTTAGGTGACTTACAATTTTCTTTCAGTCATATATTCACTTGTCAAGAATGTAGAGTCCTGCATCACTGCATGTATAGTATATATCATCATGCATTAATGCAAAGAAATGGTGTTTTGGTGACAACTTAATGCCACCGTCATTGAATTTATCTAAGGTAGGGTTCTAAATTAGTAGCTACAAATATTTATTTCTGATATTAGCTTCTCTTATGTTATTCAGAACCATCTTAGTCAAACCAGAGTATTGCTAGGATATCAAAACCCTAGCCGCACATAGAGCCCATGTGCTCTGATAGTATCCAAAACCAAAAATCCCACGGCGCTAGTTGTGATTATCCTTCCTCCTCCATCACATAATTTTGCCGCCTCCCTTGCGCTCGCATAGGGAGATGACGACGACGTGATCGACATCTCAGACATGAACTAAGGAAACAAAGGTGCGAACCAATTCCAAATTTTACCTCATTACCAAGCCTCTCACCACCAAATCCTACACCATTGGCGACTTGCAATCCCAATTTTGTAGGGTTTGGGTGCTCAAACGTGGCTTTAAGGTGCTATCCCGACCACACAATAAGTTTGTTTCAAGTTTTATTTGGCGTATGATCGCAACAAGGTATTCTGGGGATGTACTGGTACTATTTGAAGGCCCTGGTGTTCTTTGAAGAGTATGATGGTCTATAGGATCCAGAATCAGTCCCATGAATTCCCTATATTTCTGGGTTGGCATTACTAATATCCCTCCAGAATTTGAAGTGAAGAAGGTAAACCTAAACGTTGCCTTTGTTGTTGGTTTTGTGATTCAACTTGATGGACGTATTTTTGAGGCTTCTGGAGTTATTAGGGTTAGGGTTGCTCGTTCTCTGACCCGAACTTTCTTTACAAAGAAAAAACTAAAGATTGTCCAGGTGTAGAGGCCGAAATCGGCTTTAACTTTGAGAATCTGATGGAGCTTTGCCCTAATTGCAAAGTTCTTCTGCATGAAGAGGGCCTTTGTGCTCCTATCCAACCGCCTTCTGACCTTACTCATGTATTTCCAAGCTCTTTGAGAAGTTTTACAAGTGTAGGTTTTGCAGGCAGTCTTTTCAGGTTCAAAGGTAATTAAGCACAATGACCGTGCTAGCTCATCGGCGCCGCCGGGTTTTGCTCCTATTGCTCCCCTGCGAAAACGTGTGATTATCAAGAGGGATTTGGTGCAAATATCGGAACCTAGCGATCATGTCCATTGAGGCTACACTTGTGGAGTCTCCGGTAAAAAGAAAAGAGGGAGGCCGGCTTCTCCTACTGTGTTTCCAAAAACATTAAAGCTCATAACTGGTGAGATAGTGAATGTAACGGTGCAGGAGGGCAAGAAACAAAGAACACCGAGTGTAAAGCTTACTGCTAAGGCTTTGGGATTGATTGAGCAACCTGATGGCTCTTTTGTTGCTGCTAACAAGACTCCAGGAGTTAGTGATGGCTTTAAGGAGACAACGAAGCGGAGGAGATACCTCGAGGCAAGAAGAACAACCCACCAAAGAATAAGAAAGAATCAGAAGTGGCTCCAAGTTTGGTTTAGTCTGATCACTCTAGTAGCCTTAATTTTAAGGGTAAAGACAAAATTTAAAGTGTTGTTTTATTTTCAATAATCTTCTACAATTATGTTTGCTCGTAGTTGTTGGATAAATAAGTCGTGCTTAATTTAGAATGAGTAAATCTATGCCATGTATCATATGAGTATACTCATAACCTTTTGTCTATCTGTAAATTGTAGCGAATAAATATGTAATGACTATTCTAGCTTCGATAATCTGTTTTAAATCATGTGTTATCTTGAAAAAAAAATTGTTATTCAGATTGAACATATGATTATTTTTTTCAAGTTTTGGGGCAAGTTTTGTCCACTAGACCGAACGTGACAAGTTTTGGGAACTTGCGTACATGTATATTGATATTCATATTGTCCACTTCACGGTCTTCACAAAAATTTGATGAATCAAAATTACTAGTCATTTTATGTTATCATAACAAATCTCATACTTCTTAAAAGGGTTAATTCCTCTTATGGTACCTAAAGTATGGCTACTTGGACAATTTGGTACATGATGTATGAAAACAGACAATTTGGTACCTGAAGTTCTCATTTGTAAACCATTTTGGTACCTCTATTAATTTTGATAATATTTTTAGGGTGATTTTCATCATTTTAGCCCTAAACTCATTAAATTCATATTTTTTTTTCATTTCTTCCTATAATTGTCTCTCTTTGGAGATAATTAAATTGATATATCTACTCTACTTAGCATCTATTTCGCATATATCGAAAATAATTTTTTTCTTAATATACTTATTGTATCCTAATTATTTTTTGCAAAGCAAATAAAATTGCTTTATGCAATTGTAAATTTTTATTAAAATATATTTTTAAATTACTTATAATTAAAATTAATTTAGATTGATAGCTACATTATGAAAAATTATATACGTAAAGCATCACAGATACTAAGTGGATGAGTTATCAGATTTTTTGTGATAATTTAGAGGCAATTTGAAGGTATTATGAAAAAATGAAGTAAAATAAAGATAGAATGACAGAAATAACCCTGAAAATATAGTCAAAATTGACATAAATACCAAAATGACCTATATTTGACAACTTTAGGTACTAAATTATCCGTTTTCATACATCAGGTACCAAAATGTCCAAGTAGCCAAACATCAGGTACCATAGGAGGAATTTACCAATTCTTAAAATATTGTTTTCGTTTTTTCTTTTCTTCCATAGAAGAATAGATTTTTGAACTTGAAACTTTTGCCAACAAAGATTCTGGTTGGTGGACCACTTGAACTTGCCGATCTAACCCAATTCATTTCCGCTTGTTTGGTCGATATATCACTCCAAATATTCCGATTTACTCGATCATTTTATTTCTTCCTTAGTAAGAAGTTCTTTTTCGGAAAGGAAGTTGGACATTAACTTCTTTAGGCAGTCTCTCAATATTATAGTCTCACTCTTTTGTGGAACAATGCAAAGTGTAAGTAATCTAAACCCTTTTATACTCATTTCTTAACGTTCTAAACACATGATCATCAAGCTAAACATTATAGTAGGGCTGTTAATCGGTTCCGGTTCCTGAAAGAACCGTTGGAACCGAACCGTTTAACAACAGTTCGGTTTGGTTCCTAGAAAAAAAATGAAGTTATACAGTAGAACCGAACCGTTTTTAAAACAGTTCGGTTTGGTTCGGTTCTAAAATCTAAATAGGAACCGTTTGGAACCGTTTTGGGACCGGAACCGTTTGCAAAATGGAGAAATTGCTTTAAACTAAAGTACTAGTTATACTCCATTTGGTGGAGGACAACGACTATGCCCTGGTTTGGAATTATCTTGTCTCGAATTATCAGTATTCCCCCATTTCTTGTCACCAGATATAAGTATGATATGCTCAAACTAACATCAGTCTTGAATTTAAGACAATTTTTTTAGAACCGTTTTGGAACCGGAACCGTCATGGAACCGTTAGAAACCGAACCAAACGGTTCATATTCTGAAAAATACAAGAACCGAACCGTTTAAATAATACGGTTCGGTTTACGGTTCCATCTATTTTTAGTTGTTTTGGAACCGTTTACAGCCCTACATTATAGAAATGCAGTTTGATCAATAAATATAGTCACCCATCCAATAGATCCATGCCAATGGGGCCATGAAAACCTTGACCTGATGACCTCAGTGACTGTAGAAGAAGAAGCAGCTCGTGAGCCACGAAAGAGACTCGTACAAAGCAGAATATTCAGACCAGTGTGCAAAACGTTAGGTACACAAAACTTGGCAACCTCCCACACACTCCAATTTTACGAAATCACCCCCAGTTTCTTCAGCCAATTAGCCTCATGACTCATCTGGTTGGGGATAGTTCCAGTAATATGATACCATAAGCTCCAAGAAATGTAATAAAGTCTATTCTACTAGGGAGAGAGAGAGAGAGAGAGAGAGAGAGATATATGCCTCTCCATAAAACTATAATTTTAACAGAAAACCCAGATTTCCCTCTTTCTGCTTAAGTCTTCAAAAACCAAACACCAAACTATTATGTGAGGAAAAACCCAAAAAGGAATCACCTCTTTTCCCTTCTGGGTTTCTCTGATTTCATTAAAAATCCAATCTTTTTTTTTTGGTTCTGTGGAGATGGAGCTTCAGGGATCAAAGCTTGGACTTTTTCTAGGGTTTCTGGTGGTGTTTATGGCTCCTTTGTCTACTGCTAGGTTCGTGGTGGAGAAGAACAGCTTGAGGGTGACGTCACCGGACAAAATAAAGGGGAAATATGACAGTGCCATTGGCAACTTTGGGCTTCCTCAGTATGGAGGGAGCATGGCTGGTGCTGTTATATATCCCAAGGAGAATCAGAAGGGGTGTAAGGAGTTCTCGGAATTCGGGCTTTCGTATAAATCCACTCCCGGAGCTCTGCCGACGTTTTTGTTGGTCGATCGTGGAGGTACCCTTTTTGTGGTTTTGAGTTATTTTGATTGGTTTGATGACTATTGAGGTTGTATTAGGTGTTTCTTAGGTTGATTGGGAGGTACCCTTATTGTGGTTTTGTGTAATTTGATTGTGTTTGTGAGTTTACTTTGGTATTTTGAGGTTGATTGGGAGGTACCTTTTGATTCGGTTGTTGTTATATGAGTACTGAGGTTCATTTTGTGAATGTTAAAGAGTAATAAGGAAGTACCCTTTTTGCAGTTTTTGGTAATTATTGGTTATCATCAATTTATGTGGCTTGACTATGGAGAAGTTGGGTCAATGTGCAGTTTAATGAAGTTTACTTAGTTTTCATTGTTCATGACGGAGATGCATTTCTGATATCTGTTTTTAGCTTTTTCCAGCCAACTAAATATATCTGTTGATTAGGAGGTATCATTCCTCTGCTTTTCAGTAATTTGATCGTTGTCATGAGTTTTGAGGTTCAATCTGTGAATTTTAAATTAGTTGGGAGGTTCAACTTTATTGGTTTTCCTTTAGTGGTTTTCTGTATTTTTTTGGCTGCTATAAGTTATGACCATTAGTTTGTCTACTATGGTTATTTCAGGTAGCCTTTTTATGTCTGGGTAATTTTAAATGAAGTTGTTGAGGATGAAATAATGTGTTGTCATTTCGGGGGTAAAATTTTGTTGGTCTGGGATTGTGAAATATGAGCTTCAGTTTGTTCATTGTGGCCTGATTATGTAGATGTCAGGTTAACATGCCTACTTTAGCTTTTCTTTGGCTAGTTGCCAGACGGTAAATGCATAAAAATGATCTCTAGCAGTCTATCTTCTCGTATGTTCTTTCCTTATTGAAAAATGGAAATCTAATTCTCTTTTCATACCTGTCTACTTATGTCACAAAAATGAAAATTAAGCTAGAAGCAAGCATTCTTGAAAATTATGTCTCCAGTCTTTACTTTCCAGAGGTCCTCTCCATCTCATCCTGTTCCCCCTATTTTTCTCAATTCAACATTCTGTTAATGTTTTCATGATAGCGTCTTCTATAGGTTGTCTTAAGTTTCTTAGTTTAGTACAAATAAGACATTTAAAAAAAATGGAAAACATTGGTATGTGACACTATCTAGCACATTCTGAAGATAGGGGGGGGGGGGGGGGAATAGGGTTTAGGGCATGAAAGTGGTATGTGATACTATCTAGCACATTCTAAAGACTTCAGGGGTGAATTTTAGCATTTGATTGATTGAGTTGATAAGTAAATCTTACTTGGTGGTAACTGATTTGCATACTTAAGAGTTGCCCCAATTCTGCTTATTAGTGGTGTATGTGTTCTCAAAGTTTGATTCGAACTTGTTAGGATTCATGAGCATTGTCTTTGCGTATCAGATTTCTATAACTCAAGTTTAGTATATAATAAGTTTCGACCATCGCTTATGTCGAAACTGCTATTGGTGGCCCAGATTGCTTCTTTGCATTGAAGGTTTGGAATGCCCAGAAGGCTGGAGCTTCTGCAGTTCTTGTAGCTGATGATATTGAGGAGGCGTTAATAACTATGGACACACCAGAAGAAGATATTCAAACTGCCAAATACATTGAGAACATAACTATACCATCTGCACTCATTGAAAAAAGTTTTGGTCAAACGTTGAAGAAGTCCATCAGTTCTGGTGATATGGTGAATGTGAACCTTGACTGGAGGGAATCTGTTCCTCACCCAGATGATCGTGTGGAATATGAACTATGGACCAACAGTAATGATGAATGTGGGGTGAAGTGTGACATGCTGATGGAATTTACGAAGGAATTCAGGGGTGCTGCCCAGATACTGGAAAAAGGGGGTTACACTCAGTTTACACCACATTATATAACTTGGTATTGTCCTCGGGCATTCACCTTGAGCAAACAGTGCAAGTCTCAGTGTATCAATCATGGAAGATATTGCGCTCCTGACCCTGAACAAGACTTCAGTGCTGGTTATGAAGGGAAAGATGTGGTTCGTGAAAATTTAAGGCAGCTCTGTGTTTATAAAGTGGCTAATGAGACTCGAAAGCCTTGGGTATGGTGGGACTATGTGACAGATTTTCAAATCAGATGTCCAATGAAAGAGAAAAAGTACAACAAGGAATGTGCTGCTTCTGTCATTAAATCTCTCGGTAAATGATTAATTTTTCTTTGGCTTTTATTAGATGTACATGAATGCAATCAAATTTTCAATAAGCATTTGACGTCTTTTCAGGGCTTGATATTAAGAAGATCGAGAAGTGTATGGGAGATGAAGATGCAGACTCTGAAAATTCTGTTCTGAAAGAGGAGCAAGATGCTCAGGTAATCATCTTGTTAAAATGACCTTTTCCTTATAAGCTTTTATCTACTTCATATACAATGGTTTCCTAGTATTGACAGTATTGAGCAATAGCTGCATCTTAATGCAATAATTTGAATTTTTTTATTTTTGGTAGTTATGCATATTTTCTTGACAATTTTGACCCTTGTAGGTTGGGAAGGGAACACGAGGTGATGTAACCATATTGCCTACTCTGGTTGTCAATAATCGACAATACCGAGGTTTGTTTCTATGCTTATATTTCTTGATTTACAATCAGGAAAAAACTTTCTCACACATACTTATTTGCAGGAAAGTTGGAGAAAGGCGCAGTTCTGAGGGCCATCTGTTCTGGTTTTGAAGAAACTACTGAGCCAGCTGTTTGCTTGAGTACTGGTAAGTCCTTTTTACTTGTTAGCGTTGTGCTTTGTTGCGTCTCTGATTTGTTCGTTCTAAACTTGAGTCTTGTATTCAATGTCTGATCGTAGATGTCGAGACAAATGAGTGTTTGGACAATAATGGTGGTTGCTGGCAAAATAAAGCTGCCAACCTTACAGCCTGCAAGGTATTATTGAACTTACCGCTGATCAGATATTCCTTGATAAATGAAAAGATTCAGTATTATAACCCCTATTTTCCTTTTACCTTTGTTTCAATACTCAGGATACTTTCCGAGGTAGGGTATGTGAGTGCCCCCTGGTTGATGGTGTGCAGTTCAAAGGTGATGGTTACACAGCCTGTGAAGGTAAAGAAACTTCTGCTTTTCGTTCACCTCAAATTTAATTAGGGAAATAAAAGTAAGGGCAAGAATTGTGACTGCTTATTTTGAGTTGTTTAAAAATTTCAATCAACATTCATTTGGATTGTCCTGATTATGTTCATATTTACCCATCACTCAAATTTTACTTGAGAGAAATGCATCTGTTATAGGAGTAAATGAAAAAATGCATTCAAATTATGTGTGCGCATATATATATGTAGGGTTTTATCCTTCTTGCAAAACTTTTCTTCTGTGCATTATACTTGTATTAAGGAGTGTTACATTTGGCTTCCAGCAAGTGGGCCCAGGAGGTGCAAGGTAAACAATGGAGGTTGTTGGCATGAAGCTCGAGATGGGCATGCCTTCACTGCTTGTACAGTAAGTGATAGTTTTGCACACTTCTTTGTTTGAAGGAAAAGTTCATTTCTTTATTTGCCTCCTATTTATCAGAAATTGAACTTAATACCATCTCGTGTTTCTCTGAACAGGATGATGGAGGGTTGCAATGCAAGTGTCCTAATGGGTTTAAAGGTGATGGTGTGAAAACTTGTGAAGGTAAGAGAAGCTAAATATCCTGACATGAAGTCTTGATTTAACTGTTAAGTTTCTTCGTGATACAGGCGGAACACATAAATTAATTGATGTCTACAAGTTCAATTTTAGACAGTTTTGATCGCTGTGGTGCATCAATTCATAGGTTTTACAAATCCATAATGAGTTCTTGACTTGCATATGTCGTAAATAGTCAATGTAATAATATTAATTAGCTTTTGATGCTTCATCTATGACCGGAAACATAAAGCATTTGCATGGATAGAGGAACAAGATTCATTACATAGTCAAATATGTTTACATACCTCTGCCTATTCATTTATTTATTTTATTAATTATCAAGTCACAAAGTACAATTCTGCAACCATTGTTCAGAACTTTTTATTTACTGGTTCACTGTACGCAGACGTGGTGCAAGTGCTTATTTGCTTTAAAAATTAAAACTTATATTTTTTGTGAAGTTAGTGACTACATTAACCAAATCATTGTGGATAAGGAAGTTGGTTCGATATCCCACTCAATGATTCTTGCTTTCATTAGATCAGCCAATATGAAGTTTGAAGCAGATGATCAGTTTACTTTCATGAATGCCTGAATTATTATTTTTGTTTCCGTGCTTAGTACTTTTGACTTTCAGACTTTTAGTTCATCAGCCATTATAAATTATTTATTGTTTTAGGTCCGTTTGACGCTTGCATGACTTTTTAGAACTAAAATTAACACAACAAACTCATATTGAAATAGAATCAGATAAGGAACTTTGCAGTGAAGTACCCTGGACCTTTTTCACTAACATTGATTTTTCTTCAGATATCGATGAATGCAAAGAGAAGAAAGCCTGTCAATGTCCTGAATGTAGCTGTAAAAATACATGGGGTAGTTACGACTGCTCATGTAGCGGAAATCTTTTGTATATCAGAGATCATGATACCTGCATAAGTGAGTCCAGCAATTCAAGCTTTTTAATTCAAGGATGTGTTCTAAATATGTACACTGCAAGTCCTTGTTTGATGCGCTGTACTTTATCTCTGCAGGCAAGACTTCTGGAGGATCAAAATCATCTGCATGGGCTGCTGTGTGGGTAATCTTAATAGGCTTGGCTATGGCTTCTGGTGGGGCATATCTTGTGTACAAATATCGATTACGGGTATGTTCTTTCTGGTTTATTTTTTTAACGAACTCAGTCTTCATATTTGATGTTGGAGTCTCCAATTTAAGGTGGTATTCTTTGATTTTCTTTGGCCTGCATATATCTGCAATATTGTGTGACAAATATGGTACCTCTATCAAGTATTAATAAGGACTATCAAAGATTCAGAGATAGGATGTGCAACAATTAGTAATCTGAAGTAGCCTGGGTGTTTGTTTAAAACTTTATAAGTCAACAGTGTCTTGTCAAATACTGCCTTCTTGTAGATGCTTTTAAGAAAATGAAGTTTGGCGGTAAAATTCTTAATTATGGAATGGAGAATAGTGTATAGGCAAGTTTCTAGAATCTGGGAACCTTTGATTAGATTGACAAAAGTATTTGCCTTATGTAACTTTAGTTTTAGTACTTTGTTTTGGTCAGTTTCATATATCTGAGATTCATGTAAGAGGAATAGTTATTTGTTTGGCTGCAAAAGAAACAGGTATATATGTAACTCCAACAGGAGTATTTACGACCAAAGGAACCTGGGTCATACTGTTTGGTCAAAATTATTAAGGTTATTGACACTTAGGTTCACTCTCGATTACCAGGGTTACTCGTGAATTTTTGAAAAATCAGCTCTTTGCTCTTAACTTATGAAGAACTACTGATGTCACAGGATGGTTATCCAGAAATAGTTATGAAAGGCACATATCTTTCCGATAGGTAAAATTCAATATATTAGGTTATTGACACTTTTTGAGTTGCTTTTGCAGTCATACATGGATTCTGAAATTAGGGCTATAATGGCACAGTACATGCCTCTAGACAGCCAAGCTGAAGTTCCCAATCATGTGAATGATGAGAGGGCATGAGTGAGTGAAACTCATCATTAGGGTTTTCTTTACATCTCTGTGGTGCTTGGATACGATTGTTATACATCTTTCTTATTGAAGTACTGGAATTTTGACCTGATCATATTCTCCTAGGGTCATGTTCCCCTACGTTGTGTTGGATTGTAAATGCATGCAGAATAGAAATTGTCTTGTTTTTATTTTATTTTCTTAGGACTGTAACATGCCAATCCCTTGAGAGTAGGGAGGATTGCAAGGAGTTAGCTGTAGTACATACAATTCTCTTCACATCCCTGGAATACTGAAATCTTTCCCTTGTTTAAATTGTGGTTTTGTATTTTACTGTCTTCTGATATGGAACTGACTGTACCAGTCAAATCTTATGAATCTGAGATTTGCACAAAACATTAACTAGCCGAGTTTTAGAGTGCCTCAGTGCCTCTTTTGTGGTCATTGCTTGGGAAATTTGCTTGGCGTCATAGTTGAATCGTATGGATAAGAAATTTGCTCCAAACAGCTAGCGTTAAAGTTTTAGAGTGCCCCTTTTCTGGTCATTGATCGGGCATGTGAATTTCATTTGATTGTGACAATCAACTTTGCATCCATACATGATCAGGTAAGGATGATACGGAAATTCAAAATGTATATTTCAATTGTTTCACTCCGGGTACCTTACAGTCCTATCCCACAGGTGAGAGTAGAGAAAAGAATTTGAAAGAAAAAAAATTGTCTATTTCTAAAGACTAGGATTGAACACTGGTTCCCATTTTTGGTCCAACGTTCCTTAGTGCTTGAAGCTCAGAGGAACTCAGTTTGTCCCAATGTTATTGATTGAGGATTTTCCCCTCTACAGTCTAAAGTCTAAACCAACCAATTTGACTAGGTCTCCTAGTGGAATGGCATGCTCTTCCATCAGTTATTCGGAGCCTTCACTTAGATCAGTACACTTGCTCACCAGTCATCACCACGCTGCAAGTAATTGGATTCAGCTGCCCTCTTCGTCCCTGTAATAATGCATCGCCTCGTTGTAATTAGTTTTCTCTGCTTCTAATTTGGTTCTTGTTTCTCAATGAATGCTTATTGCCAAGAAAAAACTAGAAAATGAAAACAACGAACTGGAGTCCCCGCTGTTATTCTACGGTTGGCTTGGCGTGGTGAGTTTTCGATCAAGACCAAGGTCCATTCCATTGTAACAGATGGGAGCATACATCCACATGTCATCAGAACTTAACAGCTACACAAGCGCAAGCAACCAAACAATGTCGTTATACAAATGAGGTCATTAGATAGGAACAACTTACGAACTTCATGGCTTCAGATTCTACTTAGTTCTGCGTAGTTGGAAAGATTATATAAGGAGCAAGATGTTACATCCTTACCTTAATTTGGAGTTGTAAAAACTTCACATAGTGGACCGCTTCCTCGAGCATGGTGCTAATATCAACCTGCAATTCCACACAGGTAGATAATTAGTTTCAGGGTGAATGAAAAACTTGCATTAAAATTGGCCGTCTCAAACTCAAAGTATTGCCTACCTTGGTTCCATTTGGCACAAGATTCTGCAGAACTCTCAGCCTCTCATTTATTTTCTCTCTTCGTTTCTGCAAAATACAAAGGATACAAATTTTAGTTGATTATATGTATTTAGTATTGACTATGCAACAAAGGTTTTTGAGATCAGGTGTAGGCTTATACCCTTGCGTAGAGGCTCTGTGGGTCACTGGCTGACCCCCTTCGTGCTCTTGATTTTCCATTCAAGTCAGGAGCTGCAGCGTCCTTTGTGCTTAAGCTTGAAGTTGGACTAAACCCTCCACTCACATCCTTACAAAAATTGGAGTCATCTTCTGAGCAGCAACTACTCGAACTCTGTTTGTTGGGGCCGGCATTACTATCTTCAATGTTACTAGTTGTAACCCGCAGGCTCTTCTTTGCCTTCATGCTCATCTTGTTCATTTTAACCTGCAACATTGAATCCATGGTTAGAGAATGCTCACACTACCAAGTACAATAATTACATTTGATGGAAAGAAACTATGCGTCAATGTTTAGTTATAGTTATATACTCACATCGTCTGAACTTTGAGATCTTTTCATGGAGTTAGCCTTGGGGAGGCTACTTTGAGATCTCTTCTCAAGATTGACAGCTTCAGGCCTGCTTCCACCAGATTCGTCGATGTTGCCTTCACTTGTTTCTTGGTTTGAGCACTGATCATGCTCATTTCCCTCAACAAGGTAGGTATTGATGGTTTTCACATCCCCGATACCGAAATCTATCGACATAGAGCTATTATCGTTGTTTGTTGCCAGCATTCGTTGAGAATCGCTCAAGTAGTTTCCATTGCTTGAAGCGATGAAGTTAGAATTTGTAGTTTCTAAAGAACAATGTGAACCTTCAAAGTTGCCTGACATGTGCATTGTTGATTCTTCATTGCCTTGCCAAAAGGCATCTGGGAATGCCATGCCTGGCATGCTTGATAGTGGACAGTTCTCTAGCAACCTGGCCATGAAATCCGCTTCCTCAGCAGTGTACATCCCACTCAATGAACTCCATTCTCCTTCTGAAACAGCTCCAACATACTCCATATTTGAATCTTTCTTTTCCTGTATATGGATTTGGATCAACAAAAGGGTTTGTTTTCTTTGAAGCTAATCAATTAATAGATTCATGCTCGATGAGCTCGATGCATGGAGGGGAATGAAATGAAGTGACATATTTATACCAAGTATGAAGTATGTCGCCCGATACATAACATCCCTTTTTTAAATAAGATATTTCTAGCTAATCATATCTAAATAGCAGTTGCATTCTAAATCGTTACAAGTATCTCAGTTTTCTGTACCCTTGCTGAGATCAGGAACAGCTCAGATTAGACCAAGTTTATGCAATTATGGACTAAACTAACGCAACCCTATTTCCAAAAATAAAAAAATGACGGAGAAAAGATGGGTTCAGGAGTAAAGGAGTAGCAAAAATAAGGTCAAAGAATGATGCTTCAGAAGTTGGGGGGATACCGAATCACATCTGGCAACTAAGACAACGTGGGAGTATGAAACTATGAGCATATAGCCATATAAACTTCATTTTTTTTAACATACTGATAATGACAGGAAAAAAATAGGCTGCGAGATCGCCTAAATGAAGAAGGAGATTCTCGATGACGATATAGAATTCCATGGAAGTATGGAACTAGACATTGTTATCTGCAGATTGGATAACTGTTCCCTCTTGAACATGATCTTATTATCCAACTACAATGATTTCTTGAACGTTAGAAACCTTACCTGGCCTACGATCGATCTATTTCTTTGAATGATGAAAACAAAGGCTCAATGGAGTAGGCGAGTAGCTGAGGAGTAAAGTAAACCCGCAATTGGCGTAAAACAATTCAACCCCGCAAAACTCTAGTTGTTTGGAAGGCTCTTCATGAGCGTTTACTAACTGATGAGATTTTACAACGGCGAAGTTTTTCACTTCCATCTCTGTAATAACCCAAATTTTCAATACCATTTCTTTTAATTTATCAGAAATTAAGGGAATGGTAATTTGATTTAATTCACATTTTATGCCTTTTATTTTGTCGTTCGAAGTAGAAATTAGTTTCGAGAGCTAAATGTGTGTTATTCGATTAAGTTTATTTGACCCAAGAGTTGACTTTTAATTCGTCATTCTTTTAAGGAAACTTCCTTCACGAAAGTCGTAGAATCCGTCAATACCAATTCGTAGACGCGCAACACGCTTTAATCGGATGTCGTATGTGGAAGTTGTTAGTAACGGAAGTTTGGTTTCCGATTTTGAAAATAGTATAAAAGGAAGGAGATGAGATTAGAAATCAGAAAATCAGTTTTTTTTTCTAAAAATCAGCTCGGGTACTGTTCACCCGACCCAAAAATCTTCTCCGGCCGATTTCTCCACCATCCGACGTCGCCTCGTATCGTGCCACCTATCAAACTGACGGGCTCGACGATCTCCATCTTTTGGGCTACGCCTTGCACTCCGGCGACAACCACACACGGTGCAGCAACCGCCGGAAGTTGCTGATGTGTCGGCGCCACCTCCTACGGCCACCATAGCTCGAGATTTTTGGGGGGGTTTTGCTTGTCTTAGTCCCAGCAACATTCCCACAAAAGGAATCGAGCCAAATCGAAGTGTAAGTACCCGAATCAAGAATTTCAATTTCTAGGGTTTGTGAATAGTGTTGAATTTATGTTCTTCGTTGTTTGGACTGTTTAGGCTCGGATTTAGACCTTAATGTCAACTAGAAAGTTGTTGGAAATGTTGTTTAGGTTGTGGTGGTGAAATTTGGTTATGATTGGTGGCGGTCGGTGAACAGTGACGCCGCATGAATAGTATTGTGAATAGTGTTCTGCAATAGTAAATGTGAACAGTGTTTTGGTAAAACAGTGACCAGTGCCATGACAAACAGTACTGTGAACAGTATTTTAGTAAAAACAGTAACTGTGAACAGTGTTTTAGTAATAAACTGTGATTAGTAAATCATGAACAGTGTTCCGTGAACAATGTTTTATGAACAACATTTAGTTGTACTGGAATCGTTACCTGGTATTTTAAGTATCATTTTCTAAGCATTTATCATGTTATTAGGTGACTGACGAAACAAGTGAAGAAATTACTTTCAGTGTCGTGGAAGTTGCACGCAGGAAGGAAGTTGAGTAAAATCTCACATATTTACGAATCTACCCTTGCAGTGAATTCAAGATTTTTGCAAAAGTTTTAAATATTGAAATACGACATGTATATGATATAGTGGAATATATATATATTTGTATAAATGGTAAATAAGTACTTATATATATAGTTTGCTATATTATATACTGTTATGAATTCATTGTGAATATGTTATTTCGATGACGAGAATTAATTATTGAGCATGTGATTTAAATTGTACAATATGAGGTGTGATTATTGTACGTGGTTTTAACATAGTGTTTGTTAAAATGTTGATTTGTCTTCGGACTTGATTTTTGTACAATATGATGTGAGATTATTGTACGTGATTTTAACATGGAGATTGTTAAAATGTGATTTGTCTTCGGACTTGATTTTTGTACAATATGATGTGAGATTATTGTACGTGATTTTAACATGGAGTTTGTTAAAACGTTTTGTCTTCGGACGAGTTTTGTCTTCGGACAAGTTTTGTCTTCGAATGAGTTTTTGTCTTCGGACGTGTTTATGAAATAAGACATGTATATGATATAGTGGATTATATATATATTGTATAAATGGTAAATAGGTACATATATATATATATATATAGTTTGCTATATAATATACTGTTAGGATTTTATCGTGATTATGTCATTTTAATGACGAGATTTATATATCGAACATGTGATTTTGATTTGTACAATATGAGGTGTGATTATTGTACCTGATTTTGATTTGTATAATATGAGGTGTGATTATTGTATGTGATTTTGTTTTGTACAATTTGAGGTGTGATTATTGTACGTGATTTTAATTTGTACAAAATGAGGTGTGATTATTGTACGTGATTTTGATTTGTACAATATGAGGTGTGATTATTGTACGTGAATTTAACATGGAGATTGTTAAAATATTGATTTGTCTTCGGACTTGATTTTTGGTACAATATGAGGTGTGATTATTGTACGTGATTGGCATGTCGGAACCTAGCCTTTGGCCGGGCGAAAGTTACGATACAGTTAGAGCTCTAGTCTGTCTGCCGGAGTACTGCATGTGAGGTAACAGGTGGTTATCTGCTCATGAGTACTCATATTTTTGGATGTTGGGTAGCGGGTGGTTGCCCAATATCGGCGGTGTACTACGAGAGGAGTAACATATGTGTACCAGCGTTCTTTAGTACCCGTATTATAAATGCATTTGGGTAACCAGAATGGTTGCTTAATTTCTCATGAGCGCTTCGTTTCATTTTTCTTTGGGACAACCAGATGGTCCGTCAATTGACTCATGAGTGTATTTATATTTATTTGATTTGTGGATATATTGTTATGCGAGTTATATTTTCATTTTACTCATACGAGCTGTAAAGCTTACCGGGTTTGTGCTTACAATCCCGGTGCACCAATTCGATGGTGTAGTGGATAACTCCGTATGTGTAGATTATCAGGAATTGACGGACCGCTTAGAGGACTTGAAGTTATTTATCTCCAACTTGTGTGAGGATTTGGTGTGACTATCTTGTGAGGTTGTTGTGAGGATTATACATTCCATTTGTTATAATGTTGAATTATAATTTGGTTTGTAATAATCGGTTTGACTGAGTTGTATTTTGAACTCAAAGATGATTCGCTATGGCATTTTAAATGATTTCGATTTCTTTGAGATTGTTTGGTGTTTAACGACTTTGAAATTTTGAGTTTTTATATGTGATAACCCTAAATTTTAAACAATGTTAGTTTGATTTGGAATTCTATAAAATTTCGAATTTTATTAGAATGAACGTATTTGGTTGCGACGTTAGTAAACGAGAAACGGAAACGTTCTCGGAACGTTTAAATTGAAAAACGTTACATTTCCGTAACGTTTATATCGACTTTTATTCCGTCGATCGGTTGCGAAAACTTCCTTCACGAAAGTTGTAGAGCTCGTCGATACGAGTGCGTGGACATGTGACACGTTCGAATCGGACGTCGGATGTAAAAGTTATTAACGTCGGAAGTTAGTTTCCGATTTGGAAACGAGTATAAATAGAATGTTTTGTGATTAGGGTTTCCACTTTTGGAAACCCTCAGTTTCTCTCCGCCTCCCTCTCACTTTCTCTCTCTTCTCTCTCGTTCTTTCCCCCTCTCACCCGAGCTCTCCCCCTCCCTCGGCTTCGACCTTCGATCTCCCTCATCCGAGGGAGGTGTTCCTCACCGCCGGCTCCATGGCACTCAGCAGCTCGACGCGACGTCCCACCGATCATGGCACAAGCTCCAGCGTCGCCGCGAAGATCATCGAACCACACCGAGCCCAGCAACAACAGGTTCCAGTTCTCCGCCGTTCGAGCAGCCCTCCGCCGACGCAAGCACACGATCCACACCTCTCTCTTCCCTCCGACGCCGTAGATGAGCTACCACTATGCAACTCGAGCCGAGGCAAGTCACCCTTGAAGGATCGAGCTCCACCGACGATCCATCCATCTCCGACGAGTTCCAAGAGCCCCACTATACGATCTAGGTAAGTATGGAAGTGATTGTTGTTGGTGTGTGATTGTGGATTGAAATTTGTTGAATTTGGGATAGTTTAGAATGATTGTGGAGTGAGAATCGGAGGAGGAGGAATTTTAGGAATACCGCCGCCTTAGGCGGCGCGTGGGGAGGCGTGGGGTGGTGTAGGGGCTGCTTAGGAGCGGAGGGAGGAAGAGGGGAGAAAGGAGGACGGTTTTGGGGTGGTGGTGGCGCCACACGCGCCGGTTTTGGGCTCGGCGCGTGGGCCCCACGCGCTGCCGGCCGGAGGTGGCGCGTGTGCCACACGCGCCGCCGTGTGAGGCGGAGTAAATAGTTTCGACTGAAAGGGTATTTTGGTAATTTACTGTGTAACGGTAAATGTAAATGTAAATTTTATTTACGTATGGTAAATGTAATTAAGTTTTACCTACGGTAAATGTAATTATAATTTACTTTCGGTAAATGTAAAAAGTAAATTGTAAAAAGGGTAATTTAGTAAATTTTATTTACTGAATTTGTATTTACATTAAATCGTACGTATACGTACAGAAATACGTATTAATATTTATACGTACAGAAATACGTATTAATATTTATACGTACAGAAATACGTATTAATATTTATACGTACAGAAATACGTAATTAATATTTATACGTACAGTAATACGTATTTAATATTTATACGTACAGAAATACGTATTAATATTTATACGTACAGTAATACGTATTTAATATATATACGTACAGAAATACGTATATAATATTTATACGTACAGAAATACGTATTAATTGAGTAGTGAACAGTAACTTCGTATAAACCAAAATTGCTGAACAGTAACCGTATATTACTGTTTTGGCATTTAAAGGTTTACGAAACGATTCTAAATTCTTTTCTTATTCTTTTAAGGTGATCGTTAAATCGAGGAAAGGAATTAGCATCGCGAATTGTGGAATTACGCTCAAGTCAATAAGGTGAGTAAAATCTCACTGATTTACGAATCTACCCTCGCGGTGATTCAACATTTTTGGAAGTGTGTTTATTTAATGAATTACAACATGTATATAACTTAGTGGACTACGTATATATAGTATAATGGTAATAAATATATATATATATATAGTTCATTAAATTACATACTGTTATTAATTCATTAAAAATAGTCATTTCGGTGACAGAAAAATTGTGCATGTGTGATTTTAATGGTACGATATGATGTGAGATTATCGTACGTAATTTTTCAGGTGTTTATGAAATATGACATGTATATGATATAGTGGACTATGTATATATTGTATAAATGGTAAATAAATACGAATATATATAGTTTGCTATATAATATACTGTTATGATTTTTATTGTGGATATATTGTGAAAGTTTTAAAACGTACAATATGATGAGTGATTATTGTACATGATTTTATCACGGAAAATGTGAAATATTGTGATTTGTCTTCGGACGTGATGTGTGGTACAATATGATGTGAGATTATTGTACATGTGATTTTATCACGGAAAATGTGAAATATTGTGATTTGTCTTCGGACGTGATGTGTGGTACAATATGATGTGAGATTATTGTACATGTGATTTTATCACGGAAAATGTGAAATATTGTGATTTGTCTTCGGACGTGATGTGTGGTACAATATGATGTGAGATTATTGTACATGTGAGGCAAGTCGGAACCTAGCCTTTGGCCGGGCGAAAGTTACGATACAGTTAGAGCTCTAGTCTGTCTGCCATAGTACTGCATGAGGTAACGGGTGGTTATCTGATCATGGGTACTCAGCTTGTTTTGGATGTTGGGTGGCGGGTGGTTGCCCAACATCAGCGGTATACTAAGTGAGGGGTAACGGATGTGTACCAGCGCTCATTAGATACCATTTTGTGAAAGTATTAGAGTAACCAGATGGGTTGCTCGTTTTCTCATGATTTTTCATTATACTGTGTTGATGTGGAGTTGTGTCTTTTATGAGACTTGAGTTATTTTAATATTTTACTCATACGAGCTGTAAAGCTTACCGGGTTTGTGTCTACAATCCCGGTGCACCAATTCGATGGTGTAGTGGATGACTCCGCAGGTGTAGATTAGCAGAAATTGACGGACCGCTCAGAGGACTTGAAGTGATTTACCTCCAGCTTGTGTGAAGATTTTGTGTGACTATTTTGTGAGAGATGGTGAGAATTATTACATTCCAACTTACGTAATGTAAATTATGAATTTGGGTTGTAATAATTGGTTTTTCTGAGTTGTATTGATAACTCAGTGATGATCCGCTGTGCACTTAAAAGATTTCGATTTTATTGAGATTATTCTGTGTTTAACGACTTTAGAATTTTGAGTTTTTAAGCTTGAAATTTTGGGGTCGTTACAGTTGGTATCAGAGCCTAAGTGCGTATTTGGCGATTATCAATACCATCCAGGAGCGATGATCCGACTGCAGGCGGGCTCCCATCACATGCTCCTCGGTATAGATATGTTGTCGGGTACGCGAGAGTGTTAGGAGCCATACCTTATGGTTTGGTCCTGTAGAGAGTATTGTGACGATACTCCGATGATTCACCTTCTTCTGAAACTTCATGATTGATATTGGTTGGATCTATTTTGTCGAATTCGAGACTTCACATGTATGACTGAGTGTTAATTGTTGAATGGTGATGAATTTGGAAAATGGCCGTGGACAGGGCCGAGGACGGACGAGAGGTCGAGGCCGAGTTAGGGCTGCAGGCCGAGTCCGCAATGTACAGAACCTTTATTAGGAGGCTGCTCCACTGGAAAGACAAGTTGATCTTGTTGCTATCATTAGAGACGATAGTCGTGTGTTGAGGTTGATCACAGACATGAGTGAGCTGCTAGTGCTGTCATTTCATGACGCTTGGATCATATGGTAGCGGACCATTGGATCGGAGTATTGGGACTTACTTGGTGATGATTGAGTACTCTGAGTTAGAGAAGAGGATGATAGCCACATTCATTTATTGATAGTTGGCAGTGGAGGGGTTAGGATTGATTCCTACGCCTATGGGAAACTCTTTATGTGTCACTTCACTTTTGGAGTGTTCCTCGAAATTGGAGACAATGAACGGCTTGTCCTATTGTGATTGGAAGTAGAGAGTTCTCTGCTTATTTGATAGTGATTCCGGACCACACTATGAGGTGATCTGAGGAATTGATTGGTTGAGGCCGCAGTACGCGGTGATTGATTGTGTTGACATGATGAGTTCTTTCATAGACTCAGGATACCAGAGTTTCGTATCTGTGCCTCGAGTCGGATAATGCCATGATAGCTAGAGTCTTGGCAAAGGTGGAGTTTGTGGATCTAGAAGTAGCTATCACAGACATTGTTCTACTATTCGAGTATAGTGAGGTGTTTCAGGAGATACTGAGTTACCTTCTTCGAGAGTTGTTGAATTCTTTATTGATGATGTGCTTGGTATAGCATCTGTATCAAAGGCGCCTTATGGGATTGGGAAAGAACGAGTTTAAAGAATTGAAAGAGCAGATAGATGACATATTAGACCTAGGGTTCATCAAACCTAGGGTCTCAGCTTGAGTGGTGCCGGTGTTATTCGTGAATAAGAAAGAAGTCTCATGCGGTTGAGTGTGAAGTAAAGGGGAATGATTAGGGTGACCATCAAGACTATGTATCATTTACCTAGGATTGATGATGTGTGTGATACGTCCTTAAGGTGGTGATACAATTATTAAACTGAGATTCACATTACGTCGTTGTTACGTTCTAACTCGTTTTGTTTCGGACTTTGACAATTGAAGTTACACATTGTTCTTGGCTGAGCAAGAAATCTAATGTGTTAAAGAAATTTCATTTAGACATCACGAATTAATTATTTTGCTAGATGAGCATTTAATTGAGAACGCTGATCTTTCAGGATTTAATTATTTTGGTGTTGGGGATTGGAACTTCACAATGCCACAGGTCCAAATGAGACGCAATGACGGGGAAGTAAACTCTATTGAAGGTAAGGTATGAGATGACCCTAGCTTAGTGGTGTTTTGACGAATTTTTCGTGATAAGCACCTTCCAACCGGTAAAGAAATGGTTGAGAATCAGATTTTCTTTTCAAGTGCAAGTAGTATTAGTATTCGAGACTTAGATGCTTTTTTCCCTCTATGCATCAAATTATTATTGTTGGATAAGGAGATGTTGAGATGTTGACTCAAGTGTTCAACAAGGGATAAATTTTATGATAAGAGAGTGATCAATTATATTGCTGCTTGCATAGGAGTTATTTTGGCCGAATGCGTTGGCCATGAGAGTTCTTGATAAAAGTAAAGAAACAACTGTTAGAGTGGTAGTGTGGCAACAATCTTGGGTTAGTCTAGACGAGATGGTGGATCCAAAATCAGGATTCAGTTGTTGAATTGTTTACTGAATTTATTATATTACGACTGTGGGAAAAATCAATACTATAGATGTTGCCACTGGGGCGTTGTGTGGGACCATGTGTCATACATTTGAGGTATGCATGAACAAAGGGGAATGTTATATCTCAGTTGTGGTTGTGTTTATTTTGCACTGTAATTCCACCTAATTTTCATGTTCCACTATCGGGAGATAAATATTTTCTTTACCTGTCCTGCGACTTGAAGCAGGTAGCTGTAACTTCTTTTCCGACGGTAAGCTTTGGTGAAGGTGGTAGGATGCGTGATGCATCTCTCTTGTGGTGGTAGTAGAATTTTCTACAGCCTTTTGCGTATATTAGTCGATTCTCTGGTGAACTGTTTGAGAGTAATTCTTAATCCAAGGTGGTGTTCTGTGGTGGTTGTGAACTCAATGAGTTAAGATTTCTTTATCGTGTTGCCGATACAAATATAGTACTCGAGTGCATATCATGCACGACAACTTTTTATGGTTACAATAAGATGATCATGAAAGGGGATTATTTTGCTGATTGGAAGGAATGGTAGGTTCGTTATTCTAATGATGATTTGTGGAGAAGTCATGTAGGTATTGTCGTGATAAAGCACGTTTATTTGAAAACCACTATGTGTGATGTAAGTAGTAGGCATGTGTTAATCATTAATTTGACTCATGTTAGATGTTGAGAGTTTCAGCCATGCTCAGTGGTGGGAGCTAACTCATGACGTGAGGATAGTCTGTCAAATCGCAAGAGAGTGGTAAACTAGACAAAAGAGGGCGTTGACGCCTCCATGCTGAAAACATCATTAGGTTTCGGGAGGATGATTATATTTTGAGTAGCTCACATGCGACTATTATGGTTAGGACATGTGACAGATTGTCTGATGGAGGAAGTTTGAGGTAACTGAAGATAGGTTGAGAGCTTGTATGCTGGGTTTTAAGGTAGCGGTGAAAACGTTTGACATTGATTGAGTTAGCCTAAAACGACAGTTACTATTCCAACATCGGCATGGTACCCTATGAGGCACTTAAGGTAGACATGTCGATCACCTATATGTTGGGCCAAAGTTGGGAGTAGTGAGACTTGACAAGAAAGAAAAGTTGGCGGAGGTATGTTGGGCCTTTGAGATTCTCGAGAAGGTGGGAAAACTAGCCTTGCCTACTAGCATGCCGGACTTTCACGATGCCTTCTACATTTCCATGTTGAGGAAGTATGATCCTGATGTGTCGCATATGTGATCGATCATAACACCATTGAAGTGAAGGAAAATGACACTTTTGTTGTCGAACCGGTTCGTATCCTGGATAGATCCACAAAGAAGCTTCGGAGGAGAGAAGTTGAGCTAGTCAAGGTGCTGTGGAGTCACCATGATGAGGGTGATGCATATTGGGAACTAGTGTCAGACATGATGACTAGATATCCACAGTTGTTTGTTAAGTGAGTTTGAATTTCGGGACGAAATTCCTTTAAGGGGGGTAGATTGTGATAACCCTAAATTTTAAACAATGTTAGTTTGATTTGGAATTCTATAAAATTTCGAATTTTATTAGAATGAACGTATTTGGTTGCGACGTTAGTAAACGAGAAACGGAAACGTTCTCGGAACGTTTAAATTGAAAAACGTTACATTTCCGTAACGTTTATATCGACTTTTATTCCGTCGATCGGTTGCGAAAACTTCCTTCACGAAAGTTGTAGAGCTCGTCGATACGAGTGCGTGGACATGTGACACGTTCGAATCGGACGTCGGATGTAAAAGTTATTAACGTCGGAAGTTAGTTTCCGATTTGGAAACGAGTATAAATAGAATGTTTTGTGATTAGGGTTTCCACTTTTGGAAACCCTCAGTTTCTCTCCGCCTCCCTCTCACTTTCTCTCTCTTCTCTCTCGTTCTTTCCCCCTCTCACCCGAGCTCTCCCCCTCCCTCGGCTTCGACCTTCGATCTCCCTCATCCGAGGGAGGTGTTCCTCACCGCCGGCTCCATGGCACTCAGCAGCTCGACGCGACGTCCCACCGATCATGGCACAAGCTCCAGCGTCGCCGCGAAGATCATCGAACCACACCGAGCCCAGCAACAACAGGTTCCAGTTCTCCGCCGTTCGAGCAGCCCTCCGCCGACGCAAGCACACGATCCACACCTCTCTCTTCCCTCCGACGCCGTAGATGAGCTACCACTATGCAACTCGAGCCGAGGCAAGTCACCCTTGAAGGATCGAGCTCCACCGACGATCCATCCATCTCCGACGAGTTCCAAGAGCCCCACTATACGATCTAGGTAAGTATGGAAGTGATTGTTGTTGGTGTGTGATTGTGGATTGAAATTTGTTGAATTTGGGATAGTTTAGAATGATTGTGGAGTGAGAATCGGAGGAGGAGGAATTTTAGGAATACCGCCGCCTTAGGCGGCGCGTGGGGAGGCGTGGGGTGGTGTAGGGGCTGCTTAGGAGCGGAGGGAGGAAGAGGGGAGAAAGGAGGACGGTTTTGGGGTGGTGGTGGCGCCACACGCGCCGGTTTTGGGCTCGGCGCGTGGGCCCCACGCGCTGCCGGCCGGAGGTGGCGCGTGTGCCACACGCGCCGCCGTGTGAGGCGGAGTAAATAGTTTCGACTGAAAGGGTATTTTGGTAATTTACTGTGTAACGGTAAATGTAAATGTAAATTTTATTTACGTATGGTAAATGTAATTAAGTTTTACCTACGGTAAATGTAATTATAATTTACTTTCGGTAAATGTAAAAAGTAAATTGTAAAAAGGGTAATTTAGTAAATTTTATTTACTGAATTTGTATTTACATTAAATCGTACGTATACGTACAGAAATACGTATTAATATTTATACGTACAGAAATACGTATTAATATTTATACGTACAGAAATACGTATTAATATTTATACGTACAGAAATACGTAATTAATATTTATACGTACAGTAATACGTATTTAATATTTATACGTACAGAAATACGTATTAATATTTATACGTACAGTAATACGTATTTAATATATATACGTACAGAAATACGTATATAATATTTATACGTACAGAAATACGTATTAATTGAGTAGTGAACAGTAACTTCGTATAAACCAAAATTGCTGAACAGTAACCGTATATTACTGTTTTGGCATTTAAAGGTTTACGAAACGATTCTAAATTCTTTTCTTATTCTTTTAAGGTGATCGTTAAATCGAGGAAAGGAATTAGCATCGCGAATTGTGGAATTACGCTCAAGTCAATAAGGTGAGTAAAATCTCACTGATTTACGAATCTACCCTCGCGGTGATTCAACATTTTTGGAAGTGTGTTTATTTAATGAATTACAACATGTATATAACTTAGTGGACTACGTATATATAGTATAATGGTAATAAATATATATATATATATA
Organism: Argentina anserina; assembly: GCF_933775445.1. Taxonomy (NCBI): domain Eukaryota; kingdom Viridiplantae; phylum Streptophyta; class Magnoliopsida; order Rosales; family Rosaceae; genus Argentina; species Argentina anserina. Next base: position 2,331,656 of record NC_065873.1, on the reverse strand, counting down.
GTTCATTAAATTACATACTGTTATTAATTCATTAAAAATAGTCATTTCGGTGACAGAAAAATTGTGCATGTGTGATTTTAATGGTACGATATGATGTGAGATTATCGTACGTAATTTTTCAGGTGTTTATGAAATATGACATGTATATGATATAGTGGACTATGTATATATTGTATAAATGGTAAATAAATACGAATATATATAGTTTGCTATATAATATACTGTTATGATTTTTATTGTGGATATATTGTGAAAGTTTTAAAACGTACAATATGATGAGTGATTATTGTACATGATTTTATCACGGAAAATGTGAAATATTGTGATTTGTCTTCGGACGTGATGTGTGGTACAATATGATGTGAGATTATTGTACATGTGATTTTATCACGGAAAATGTGAAATATTGTGATTTGTCTTCGGACGTGATGTGTGGTACAATATGATGTGAGATTATTGTACATGTGATTTTATCACGGAAAATGTGAAATATTGTGATTTGTCTTCGGACGTGATGTGTGGTACAATATGATGTGAGATTATTGTACATGTGAGGCAAGTCGGAACCTAGCCTTTGGCCGGGCGAAAGTTACGATACAGTTAGAGCTCTAGTCTGTCTGCCATAGTACTGCATGAGGTAACGGGTGGTTATCTGATCATGGGTACTCAGCTTGTTTTGGATGTTGGGTGGCGGGTGGTTGCCCAACATCAGCGGTATACTAAGTGAGGGGTAACGGATGTGTACCAGCGCTCATTAGATACCATTTTGTGAAAGTATTAGAGTAACCAGATGGGTTGCTCGTTTTCTCATGATTTTTCATTATACTGTGTTGATGTGGAGTTGTGTCTTTTATGAGACTTGAGTTATTTTAATATTTTACTCATACGAGCTGTAAAGCTTACCGGGTTTGTGTCTACAATCCCGGTGCACCAATTCGATGGTGTAGTGGATGACTCCGCAGGTGTAGATTAGCAGAAATTGACGGACCGCTCAGAGGACTTGAAGTGATTTACCTCCAGCTTGTGTGAAGATTTTGTGTGACTATTTTGTGAGAGATGGTGAGAATTATTACATTCCAACTTACGTAATGTAAATTATGAATTTGGGTTGTAATAATTGGTTTTTCTGAGTTGTATTGATAACTCAGTGATGATCCGCTGTGCACTTAAAAGATTTCGATTTTATTGAGATTATTCTGTGTTTAACGACTTTAGAATTTTGAGTTTTTAAGCTTGAAATTTTGGGGTCGTTACATTATACTCGAAATTTTGGGGTCGTTACAATCTCGTTGCTCCTTTTGTGGAAGTCATGCGGAATCGGTACACATCTTATTTTGCATTGTTATGAAATTGTGGCTTTATGGAAATATGTTTGCCTTCTATTTTCTCATTCATTCTCGCCTGGGGGTACCCTTGATGAAGTGTTTAATGGTGTTGGTGTTTCAGCTTTTCCAAAACCTAAACGTCAACTTTAGTTTCTAGTCTCCTGTAATCTAATTTGGTTTATTTGGATCACTAGGAATCTGGTGCGTTTTGAATGTAAGATTTTTAATGTGTTGGAAACGCAACGTCATCTTTTGAATTGTTCAGTGAGTATGTTATGCATTCTTTTCATCCTTACAAGAAGCATCATGATATGTATATTTTCTCTATTTTTGGTATCTCACAACTGTCTGCCAATGCTACCAGCTTCATCTCGTCCTATAATTAAGGGTTTCTTGACTGATGGTTTGCTATTTCCTATGGGTTTTTATATCTATAGTTTTGCATGTGTGGGTGTACACATGCCGGATTGAGCTTTTGTTTATCCTCTTTGTTGAAGTTTATCAGACATAGGCAATGGTCTAAATATCGGTTTTGGTATCGTATCGGTCGAGAGGTAAAACGATATATCGGGGGATATATCGGTTTTATCGGATTTGTTTATTTTCAATAAAATTTATAAAATTATTATTCAATATGTATCAAATAAACTAAAAAAACGGTACTAGGTAAACTAAAGAAAATAAATATTTGATTTAGTAATAATTAAAGTACACGAACGACATCTAATAATAAAAATAGGCATTTAAGAATAATTATGTAGACTTGAAATTCATCATATATATTTAAAATATATATAAAGTAAAAATATATATGAAAAAAAAATAAGTTTTTCAAAAAAAAGAGAGGAAATAAATATTAAAAAATTAAACAAAAATTGAGAAAATAATAAAAAAATCAAAGTTTGACCGATATTTGACCGATATATCGGGGTTTGACCGATATTTAACCGTTGACCGATATAGTCAACCGATATGGCGATATCGTATCGTTTTCTAAATATCGCCGATATATCCGATATTTAGAACACTGGACATAGGAGGTCATGTTCTTTTGTCCCCCTCCTTTGTTAAATAAATAAAGTTTCACAAAAAAAAAGTGAGATTAGTTCTTCCTCATAAAAAAAATCCCGCAATTGGCTCACAATAGTAAAAACTCATTTGTAGTCAAATATATCCTTCAAGAGTTGGATCTCACTTCCAGTTGAGTTATTGACTAAAATTTAGACATCAATTTTAACCCTTTACATGACTATAACGTCATTAACTCGAATTTTTCAAGTCGCTATTTTGATCCTCTATGTGGTTGAATCGCAGGACAACGCAATCAGTACGTGCTAATATATTATGGTAACATGGTTTCTCTAGCTATAGTGATTGTTTCTCCAAGGATATTGGTTCTGTTATATGATACTCCTCACCATTTTACGTACCAAATAGTAGGACTTGCATATATAGATGACACAATGATCTTGCATCACATTAATTAGTGGTTCTGATCCAGTTCTGTACTTCTGTTATTGCTGCAACTTATTGAGCGCCCAGGTAGTAGCATTAGCTAGAGTCCATGATGTGGTTCATTAAGATGCATGCATGGCAAACGATATCATATGAAGAGTATTCCAAGGTAAGGTTGTAGAACTACAGCAAGCTATGAACCATGAAACTGGAAAGTTGGATCGGAGAGGGGGAGTGTTCAAATCAATTAGAGTTCAAATTAAGTATAAGGGATCATCATCTTGCCTAAACAAATTATATAATATGTGTAAACACCAATCATGAGCATTTATATATATATAGTTGTATACTTGTATACACTTATAAACAAGTAAGCTAGTGATCGAAGATCGAGAACCAGTCATGTATTTGAAGTATAGCCAATTGCCCAATTCTCAACTCCCACATCAAGTCCCCAGCTCACATTACGCGTAAACTTGAGCTTTATTATTGCATGCTCTGCCGCCCATTGCACGATCGACTTGCTACTTTGCTCGCTGCCTAATTCTGCTTGACACTGATTGATCAAACACTGTTGAAATTTAAGGAACAAGATCTACGATATAATTTAAACCTTCTTGATACTGATAGATCTTCCAAGTTTTCTATTATTGATACCCTAATTCTGAAATCTGCTTTTCTACTATGCATGAGAAATATTTCCCTCTTATTTCTAGCATCGGACTATGGCCGGCTACAAAAGACTCCATTTTTCTTGTACTGATATAGCTGGAAGTTTGGTACAGCAAGACATCCCCATGTCCATTCACATTTCGAAGAGGCCAAGTGCATTTGGTTTTTGAAACTCATTGTATTATTGAATTACAATCTAAGTACAATGTTTATAACTTTAGATTAAGGAAGCTCAGCACCGCTAGCTAGTTATTTGTCTCAAATTCTAGTGATATTTCTCATTGTGGATGAATTTTCAGTTGTTTGAGTCTACTCGATCTCTACAATTATCGAAAAGACAACAGAAAGCAGAATGAGGGACTAATAACCTCATTTCTTCCTAGTCCTTGTATCATACATCCACACGTAAAGGTCATCATTTATTTTCCGTTCATAATGAAAACCTACCAATTGCTTATATTGTAGTCTGATCATGTAATAAGATCCCCGATTTGAAAACAATATTATGTCAATGAAAAGCTTAATTAGGTAAAACCTTAAGACTTCCTACTAATTTAATTGGTTATCTTGTTTTGAGTTTGTTTATGAAAAAGAACTTGGCCTCTCAACTGATGCATTTATATTCCGACTTCAAATAACAATCTGTACTTACAGATCTGAAATATAACTGGAGCATAGCTAATAAAATTACAAAAAAATAACATTCATTTAAGCACCCGGTTACTTAAATTACTATGTAACATTATAACAAGGTTATCGATCGAAGCTAGGTCACAGCTTATTTCAACTCGTTCACAGGGGAAAGTATTAACACTATGTTCGATCTAATCAGTTGCATTTGTGATTAATTAGCTATAATCTGTTTAGTGCAGGATTAGTTAGAATAAGGTCACGTAGCTTCATCCTATTCCTTCATCTTTTTGAATATATAGGCTGAGGCTCCCTTTCTGTAACTAACTTTCATAACACTCAGAAATATACAAGCTCAATTTCCTTATCTTCTCTCTAGATTTTCAGAAAGATCACTTTCTTAAGGCTGTATCAGACTATCAGTAACCCATGTATTAGGTATCAGGATAATAAGTTTGTCAAAATGTATGGATTATATTCAGGTGAAACTCAGGGCAGACATCAGTGTCACGACTCCGAAATTTCAAGTGTTAAACTCAAAATCGAAGCCATTAAAAACTCTAAAACAATCTCAATAAATCAAAATCATCTTATAGTCACAGCGTATCATTACTGAGTTCATAGTACATCTCACTCGAATTGATTATTACAAAACCAATTTATAATTCAAGCATTATATCAAATGGAAATGTAAAATCCTCCTAATCTTCACCACAAAACAAAATAAAGAAACTTCGAAATCTTCAGAGTAGTCCTCCAATTCTGCTAACCTGCAGAACTATCTCTTACACCATCGAATATGTGCACCAGGATTGTAAACACAAACCCGATAAGATTTGCAGCTCGTATGAGTAAAACAACAGTATAACACGCATAGTAATACAAGAGAAAAATACTGAAAACATTTAATTATAAATGTACTCATGAGTCACAAGACGACACATCTAATTGGTGCACCAGGATTGTAAACACAAACCTGGTAAGCTTTGCAGCCCGTATGAGTAAACCAACATTATAACATACATCACATACAAAAAAAATATAACAGATAACATTTAAATACAAGTGTACTCATGAGACACTGGACATCTCATCTGGTTGCCCAATATTATTTAAAAACATGGGTACTCATGAGACCCAGGCAACCCATATGTTACCACTCATGCAGTACACCGGCAGACACTGGGCAACTCATCTTGTTACCCAATATCATTTAAAAACATGGGTACTCATAAGACCCAGGCAACCCATCTGTTACCTGTAATAACCCGAATTTTTAGAAACTAAATGTCGAGTATTTTTTAAGTGTTAAACTTGTGAAATTAATTCAAGACGACAATTGGAGGTTTGCGACATTTCAAAACAAAAACAGAAACGTTCTCGGATCGTTTAATTAGAAAACGTAACGTTACCGCAACGTATAGATCGACTTTTATTCCGTCGCTCGGTTGCAAAAACTTCCTTCACAAAAGTCGTAGAGCTCATCGATACGAATTCGTGGACACGTCATGCGTTCGAATCGGACTTCGGATACAAAAGTTATTAACGTCGGAAGTTCGTTTCCGATTTTGGAAATAGTATAAAAGGAAGGAGAGGAGATTAAAAATCAGAAAATCAGATTTTTTCTAAAAATCAGATCGGGGTACTGTTCACCCGAGCTCGGTTACTGTTCACCCGACCCAAAAACCTTCTCCGGCCGATTTCTCCACCATCCGACGTCGCCTCGTGTCGTGCCACCTATCAAACTGACGGGCTCGACGAGCTCCATCTTTTGGGCTACGCCTTGCACTCCGGCGACAACCACACACGGTGTAACAACCGCCGGAAGTTACTGCTGTGGCGGCGCCGCCTCCTCCGGCCACCATGGCTCAAGATTCTTGGGGGGTTTTGCTTGTCTCAGTCCCAGCAACATTCCCACAAAAGGAATCGAGCCAAATCGAAGTGTAAGTACCCGAATCAAAATTTCAATTTCTAGGGTTTGTGAATAGTGCCGATTTCATGTTCTTCGTTGTTTGGACTGTTTAGACTCGGATTTAGACCTTGGTGTCAACTAGGAAGTTATTGGAAATGTTGTTTAGGTTGTGGTGGTGAAATTTGGTGATAATTGGTGGCGGTCGGTGAACAGTAACGCCGAATGAATAGTAGCTGTGAATAGTAACTCCACATGAATAGTGATCTGTAACAGTAACTGTGAATAGTGATTTGTAACAGTAACTGTAAACAGTGTCATGGTAAAACAGTAACTTTGAACAGTGTTTTGATAAAACAGTAACTGTGAACAGTGGTTTAGTAAAACAGTGATTAGTAAACATGAACAGTGTTCCGTGAACAATGTTTTATGAACAACATTTAGCTGTGCTGAACTCGTCACCTAATATTTTAAGTATCATTTTCTAAGCATTTATCGTGCTATTAGGTGACTGACGAAACGAGTGAGGAAATTACTTTCAGGGTCGTGGAAGTTGCACGCAGGAAAGAAGGTGAGTAAAATCTCACTTATTTACGAATCTACCCTTGCGGTGATTCCAAAATTTTTGCAAGAGCTTTTCATATTGAATTACGACACGTATACAATATAGTGGATTACGTATATATCGTATAAATGGTAATAAGTACATATATATATAGTTTGCTATATTATATACTGTTATGAATTCATTGAAATTGGTCATTTCGAATGACGAGAATTAAATGTTGAGCATGTGATGTGATTTTTGTACAATATGAGGTGTGATTATTGTACGTGGTTTTAACATGAGTTTGTTAAAATGTTTTGTCTTCGGACGAGTTTTGTCTTCGGACGAGTTTTTGTCTTCGGACGTGATTATGAAATATGACATGTATACGATATAATGGATTATATATATATTGTATAAATGGTAAATATGTACATATATATATAGTTTGCTATATAATATACTGTTATGATTTTATCGTGATTTATGTCATTTCGATGACGAGATTTAAATATCGAGCATGTGATTTTGATTTGTACAATATGATGTGAGATTATTGTACGTGATTTTAACATTGAGTTTGTTAAAATGTTGATTTTTCTTCGGACATGATTTTTGGTACAATATGATGTGAGATTATTGTACGTGATTTTAACATTGAGATTGTTAAAATGTTGATTTGTCTTCGGACATGATTTTTGGTACAATATGATGTGAGATTATTGTACGTGATTTTAACATTGAGATTGTTAAAATGTTGATTTGTCTTCGGACATGATTTTTGGTACAATATGATGTGAGATTATTGTACGTGATTTTAACATTGAGATTGTTAAAATGTTGATTTGTCTTCGGACATGATTTTTGGTACAATATGATGTGAGATTATTGTACGTGATTTTTAACATTGAGATTGTTAAAATGTTGATTTGTCTTCGGACGTGATTGGTACAATATGATGTGAGATTATTGTACGTGTTTGGCAAGTCGGAACCTAGTCTTTGGCCGGGCGAAAGTTACGATACAGTTAGAGCTTTAGTCTGTCTGCCTTAGTACTGCATGTGAGGTAACGGGTGGTTATCTGCTCATGGGTACTCAGATTGTTTTGGATGTTGGGTAGCGGGTGGCTATCCAATGTCGGCGGTGTATTACGAGAGGGGTAACAGATGTGTACCAGCGTTCTTGGTACCCGTAATATAAATGCATTTGGGTAACCAGAATGGTTACTTAATTTCTCATGAGCGTTTTATTTCATATTTCTTTGGGACAACCAGATGGGCCGTCCACTGACTCATGAGTGCATTTATATTTGTTTGATTTGTGAATTTTCGTATATATTTATATGCGAGTTATATATTTTCATTTTACTCATACGAGCTGTAAAGCTTACCGGGTTTGTGTTTACAATCCCGGTGCACCAATTCGATGGTGTAGTGGATAACTCCGCAGGTGTAGATTAGCGGGAATTGACGGACCACTCAGAGGACTTGAAGTTATTTATCTCCAGCTTATGTGAGGATTTTGTGTGACTATCTTGTGAGGTTGTTGTGAGGATTATACATTTCCATTTGTTATAATGTTGAATTATAATTTGGTTGTAATAATCGGTTTGACTGAGTTGTATTTTGAACTCAGAGATGATCCGCTGTGGCATTTTAAATGATTTCGATTTCATCGAGATTGTTTGGTGTTTAACGACTTTGAAATTTTGAGTTTTTATACTCGAAATTTTGGGGTCGTTACATTACCCCTCATGCAATACACCGGCAGACAGACTAGAGCTCTAACTGATCGTAACCGACACCCAACCAAGGCATGGTTCCGATTTAATGCCAACAACGTCCGAAGACCTAGAAAACGTTTTAACAAGACTCAATGTTAAAACCTCGTACAATATAACAATCCACACATGTTTATGTACTACCACCAAGCGACTCTTGCACAACAATATATATATATATATATATATATATATATTCACCCAAATAATCCGTTATACCGGAAGGTATGTTATTATCACCATTCTGATCCTATCTGCCACAATTAATCGAAAACAATGCAATCTCATAATTGAAATAAACACTGTAACATTATATAATATATCAACTCATATATATGTATCGTATTTACCATTTTCGTACACATACACAACCCACTATATTAAATAGATGTCACAGTTCACTCTTTTTAAGAAATCGTAAATATGAGTCACCGCCAAGGGTAGACTTGGCATAGTGAGATTTACTCACTTTATTTCCTGCGTGCAATTTCCACGACACCGAAAGCGATTCCCTCACTCGTTTCATCAGTCACCTAATAGCAGGACAAAGTGCTTAGAAAACGACATGTACACCGACAGGTGATTATTAAGTACAGTAAGCATTGTTCACGAAAATAATGTTCATGAAACATTGTTTTCGAAAATACTGTTCACGCGCCGCCCTCTGTAGGCACGCGTGACCTCACACGCAACCCCAAAAACCCAACAATTTTTCTTCCTACATCGTCCTAGGTCGATTGCCTAGCCCCTGCCGCCCTCATCTACTCCCACGCGCACCACCACCACCTCCGCCCATACTTCGTCAAATCAACAAACATCCAACATCAAAGATGAAGATCATGAGGAGTAGATCGCAACTATACCTTTAGTTCGCCCCAAGTCGACTGGAGACCGCCGGAATCGCCGCCGCAAGATCTCAGATCGGAGGTTGAAGATTGGGATTAAACCGGCTCGATTCGAGCTTCGATTCACCTGGGATCAGAATCAGAGGGAGGAAGGTCTGTATGAGGAAGCGTCGCAAGCTCCGGCGTCGTCGGAGACGGAGGCGTTGATTGACAGTGGAGACTGCCGAGCTTGCTGCTCCGTGCTCGGTGGTTTGCTCGCCGTGGGTCGTGGCTCAATCGAGAGAGAATGGAGAGGCGGAGAGAATGGCACCAGCGGCCCTCCGATCGGTGGCCGGACGGCTGAGTTCCAGGCATGAGAGATTTTCTGGGAAAACCGGGGTCGGGGAGAGGAGACAGAAGCTCAGGGAAATTTCTGATTTTTTTGGAAAGTTTCCAAAAAAAAAAGTCCTTTTATAGTCTTCCAAAATCGGAAACCAACTTCCGTTAATAAAACATACAACATCCGATCAACGTGTGCCACATGTCCACAAACTCGTATCGACGAGTTCTACAACTTCCGTGAAGGAAATTTTCAGAGATGAGTGACGCAATAAAAGTCGACTCTCGAGCCACAGAAAATGTAACGTTTTTGAATTTAAATTTCTGAAATCAGTTTCGTTTCGCAAGACATCGACAAGAAAGCGTAAAAATGCGATTTTACTAACATTATCAAGTTTAATAATCTACAAGAATTATACGAATTTAAACCCGAAAATTCGGAGTATTGCATCTAGAGTGCTTAAATAATTGAATTGCTTGATACATCTTTAAATTTGAGTTTATTGACAAAAGACTTTTAATATTTGAGTTTTAACTAAAACCGATCCGAACCGATCTGAAAATCAGATTGGTTGAACATTTGGGTCAATGTCTCTAAAATTCGGATGTGAATGGACAACATGAATAACCGATTAATTCGGATTAGATATGAATTTGTCACAAACTCGAACGGAAATTCGGATGCCCAACCCTATCGTAAACATAGTCTTATGGATTTGCTCTTTCAATCCAACCTTCACGAATCAAATTTCTACAAACCCATAGTTCTTTGAAATCTGTAAAAAATAATAATATCTAATTTACCAAAAACCTGGGGTGCTTAATTTAAAGAAATTGTTTCTCAAATCAAAATACGAAGTCTGGAAATAGATCAGAGCCCAATAGAGAGTTAGAGACATTGATGAGTTTGATATTAGAGAGAGAGAGAGAGAGAGAGAGAGAGAGAGAGAGAGATTCTTATGCTTAATGTAGGAGTCATTTGATTACACTATGTACCAAATTCTCTGCAAAAGAAATTTACAAAAAATATATGAATTTGAATCTCACTCTGTAGGCTTTCTCCGAAGATTAGGTATACGCATTGTATCTTGACTATCTTCAGTGTCTAACAAATAACTAATAAGACTTTATTTCGGATAATGGGCCTCAAGACTACTAATTCAAACATCAGGTACTAGTTAACTCCAAGGACACTCATCTCCTCCACAACGATCAGCGTTAAGAGTTGAGCAAGTCATGAATTCTGATGCCTATACCGTTGTTAACAACAGGAGCGTACATCCACAGTTCATCAGAGCTCAAAAGCTGCGGGTCAATCCAATAACCATATATTATCATTAGATTTAAAGCTACTGGGAGTATACTAAAATATAACTACATATTATACTGATAATGAAATGTTAAGACAACTTTTCTCTCACTTTGATCTGCTATTACCTTGATTTGAAGCTGTAAGAACTTCACGTACTCAACAGTTTCCTCAAGCATTGTGCTGATATCAACCTGCAGTATCCAAACTACCAATTAGTATGAGAACTTTGCGCGAGACCTTTGAATTATAGATCACCTCATCATATGTACGTCCTCTGCATTTACCTTTGTTCCATTAGGTACAAGATTCTGCAGAATTCTCAGCCTTGAGTTTATTTTTTCTCTACTTTTCTGTGAGATTTATATGCATACAGTAACTCCGGTCAGTTTTATATTGAAGGAATCGAAGGCATTTAGTTTTGATTGGTAATTAAAAATATATATGTAGCAGCACTTCTATGGACTACCTTTGCATATGTGCTTTGTGGATCGGTTGTTAATCCCCTTTGGAATCTGGGTTTCGGACTCATATCCTGGTGAGAATTAGCATTCATAGGTTCATCATGCCCTGAGCTGCAACTATCTGCAATATTTCTTGTTAAGACTGGCCTTTGATCAGTCTTCTTGGACCTCACATTCCTCTTGTTCATCTGGACCTATAAAACATCAAGTGTGGAAAATTAGAGGTGCTTGCTTAAAAACAGAAGGCATCATCATTATATTCAATATACGTTTGCTTATTATTCTACACTTACATGATCAACAGAAGGACAAGACCTTTTCTTAGAAATCTCAGACACAACTTCATGATCTGCATTGCAATTTCTCATTGCTTGGTCCATGCCTGCATTTTTTTCACTTTCATTGAAATGAACGTTGGTGATACTGTTGGGATCCCACATACAATAAAGTTCGGGGCTATGGTAATGTGTCGCCGTAATTCTTCGAGAATAAAGATTAGTAATGCCTTCCACGTCTGTTTCTGCTGAACATTCATGTCTGCTAGGACAATATGCAAATGGGATTTGAGTGCTTGAAGCCTGACGGTTCAGGTCATTTGAGACAGAACAGTAATTAGCAAGCAACTGGGACATGATCAAATCTTCGTCCTCAGAAGTGTAGAATCCCTCTTGAATAAAAGTTAAAGCTTCCATATATGATGAGTGCTATTTTGGTACTGAAAGGCTAAGATTGGCTTTGATGCTATAGAGCACAGAAGAATAACTACATATTTATAGCCATAGCGAGCGGGATTCCATAAAGTTTATGTTTTTCTTATGATCAATCATTCCAAAGTACTAATCAATACTACATATGATATGGACACAAATCTTTAAATAATCCGCAGAGCGACCTTGATGGGTAGTACAGCTAAGTTCATTGACAAATTTGGATTAAAATATAGCGAATAGTTCCATTCAAGGCATTTTGAGCAGTGTAATTTGGTAACCGGTTCACACCTTCACAGGTGCATATATCATATCAAATCTGTGATTCCATGGAACGTACGATCCAGACTATTGGCTCATCACGTTGATGATATAGATGACTACAACACTTCTTATCATCCTCACTAAAATAAGTGAGCCAATAAGTGCTCGTAAATTCCTTTCTAAAGAAAATCACGTAACATTGGTATCTACAAATTTTTCTTGGTGACTTAGTTGTACTGTTTGATTTTGAGAAATTAAACAGTGTGGCATGATCACAAATGCACTACATACTGGGGTATAATCACGTTAAGTTTATTTCGATCTTCGATAAAATTTTGTTAAGCAAATGATATATAAATGCGGTCATATGGAGTAAATAACCTAATCCCATTTCCAAGATCGAGTGGCATGACATGTTCATGTAATATATGTGGAAGATTCTGTGTACTTAATTTGGATATGCTCTAAGAAAAGCTTTCTTCCACGAAACAATGAAGGAGTCCTAATTAGTTAATTAATCGGTAGCAAAATTTAATAAAATAAGCGCTGAAGAATTCCCCAAGTCAACACTTTTCTATGTATTACATATGTGAAGAACAATGGAAGTCGACTGTTCTGCCTAAAAAGAAATGGAAGTCAGCAATTTTTATCATTGAAAATATTAAATTCAAGATCATAATAAGTCAGCTAATGATAAACAAGGGAAAAAGGATCATAAGTCAGCTAATTTAATAGTATTAGACCAAAATAACAATAGAAAACTTGTTTGACACAAAATTAAAATAAGCAGCAATATGAAGTCAACTAGTTCAATAATATATATAGCATGCCTATTAAAAGCTAGCAAATTAAAAAAACAGAGTTGGAAAACAGCAAAGTCAGCTTCAAATTTTATAAGCAAAATCTTTAGGAAGTTAGATCTCAAGGCTCAAGCATATATATGTACGTAAATACAACATTTTGTTTTGGAAAGGATGTATCTACGCACTGTACAGTTGTAGGTACCTGAAATTTCATTCTTTCAAGTTTTAAATGTTTACTCTCAAACGTGTGAGACTGGATGCTTATACCTACACAGAGGCTTTCCTAGGTTGTCGGCAGTATTGTACGATCAATTAATTTCTTTTCATTTTCCTTCGGTGTGTGATGTGAGGTATCCATTAATAACACAATTTCAGTGTTAGATCGAGCCATATTTTTCGTGAGGACAATCAAGCTGCTAATGCTCTTATTAATTTCGGTGCTTCTTCATATAATTTTATTTGGTGGGATTCAGTTCCAGATTTTCTGATAAGTCATTGTAATAGAGATCGATTAGGATATCCTAATTTTCGTTTTCGTTAATTGTTTCTTAGTTGGTTGAGGGATAATTGTGTTATTCTTTATTCCTTTTTGTATCTTTTTTCGTTTCAATAAAATTTCGTAGAGACCCAGGTACTCATCTGTTACCCCTCATGCAGTACGCCCAATGTTCTAAAAGTCCCCGCCTAGGCGGCGCCTAGGCGCCCGAAGACCCTTGGCCGCCTCGATTTTAGGCCGATTAATCCCCAATTAATCTGATTAATCCCCGATTAATCCTCTGGGCGCTGGTTTTTAGCTGTCCGCCCGATTAACGCCTAGCATTTTTTAGAACCTTGATGTACGCCGCCAGACATTGGGCAACCCATCTGTCACCCAATATCGAAAAATATGGGTACTCATAAGCCGGTAACCCATATGTTACCCCTCATGCAGTACACTGGCAGACAGACTAGAGCTCTAACTGAATCGTAACTATCGCCCGGTCAAGGCTAGGTTCCGACATGCCAACACGTCCGAAGACAGAAAACGTTTTAACATAACTCAAGTTAAAACCACGTACAAAACAATCCTCACATGTTTATTGTACAAAACCAAGAGACTCATGCTCGAATAAAATAAATATCAATGCTTTAAATAAACTCATTTGGAAAAACAGGAATATGATAGTATATAATATAGCAACTGATCATATATATGTATCGATTTTACCATTTATACACATACACAACCCACTATATCATATACATATCATAGTTCAATCTTTTAAAATAAGCGTAATTATGAATCACCGCTAAGGGTATATTCGTCACTGTGAGATTTAACTCACCTTGTTTTCCTGAGCGTAATTTCCACAATACCGAAAGCAAATCCTTTACTTGTTTGTCGATCACCTAGATTGGATAAGAAGTGATTATAAACGTTACGTATAACCTCAAATGCCGAATCAGTTCTACTGTTACTGATCAGCAATTTACGGTGTTTACGTAATTATTGTTCACGTATTAGTGTTCATATACGTATTGTTTATGTATTACTTTTTATATATGTACTGTTTACGTATTACTTTTCATGTACGTATTGTTTACGTATTACTATTCCAGTAAATACTAATCACTGATTTACCTATATGTAAATTACTTTTACATTTACTGTATGTAAATTACTTTAACAATTACTATACAGAATTACTTTTTACATTTACCGTACATAAATCATTTTTTACAAAAATTTACTGTTTGAAAATTACTGTTCACGCGCCACCTCAGGCAACTGCGCGTGGCGCTCACGCACCGCCCACAGTGGCAGCGCGTGAGGCCCACGCGCCAATTCTAAAATTGGCGCGTAGCTCGCCCACCGCCACCCAAAACCCTTCATTTTCTTCCCCTCTACCCTCCCACGGCCTAAGGCCGTCTCCGTGCACCTCCATGACCACCCACGAGCCGCCACAGTCGGCGACATGCGCCACTCCATCCACTCCACCACAACTCCACAAAATCACACAATTTCACATGAAAGATGGAGAACAAGAAGAGGCGATCTCAACCATACCTTCGTTGTAACCCAGATCGCCAGGGTTTGGCCGGAAAGTCGCCGGGAAGTTCCGGAAATCTCAAGTTCTCCTCCGACGTTAAAACCTCTGATTCGAGCTCCAATTTCGTGTTATACGCCACCCAAACGTCGATTAGAAAGGATTTATGGTTCCATACACCGGCGGCGAAGCTTGGATCGGCGGCGAGTTTGTTGCAGGAATCGCTGGTTATCGGCGTGGCTTCTCGGTGGCGAGGGAGGTCACGTCTTGCCCGGGGGAGGGAGAAGTCGAGCTTGAGAGGGCCTAGGAACCGGCGGTGAGAGTCACGCCGCCCGGAGGCAAGAGATCGGCGGCGAGATTTTTTTGAGAGGGAGAGAGGCTCGGGCCGAGGGGGAGGGCTGCGGGGAGAGAAAACGAGAGGTTTCCGAAATTGGAAACCCTACCTCCTAATAATTCATTTTTATACCTTTTTCCAAAATCAGAAACTAACTTCCGTCGCTAATACCTTTCACATACGACATCCGATTAGAATGCGTGACGTGTCCACGAAATCGTATCGACGAGCTCTACAACTTTCATGAAGGAAGTTTTCGGAAACGAGTGACGGAATCAAAGTCGACTCCCGTGTTGCGGAAACGTAACCTTTTTAACTTTTAAACTTCGGTTTCGTTTTGTTTACATCGTCGATTAAAGCAACAAAAAGCGATTTAATAATTTTTTCTAAGTTTAAAAAATTTCCGAATTCATACAATTTGATCCCGAAAAATCGGGTTATTACAATTTTAGGATAGATTTTAACAGGGCTTCATAATTCATATTGTAAAGGTTCAAGACTCTGTTAAAAGGCCCCCAGTGTTTACCTATTATGTGTAATTTTGCTGATCCATGGAATGAGTAGACATTATCAGGAGAAACTAATTAATGTTCCAGCAGAACTTTACTTTCCGCACTAGGAAAAGAATCTCTAAACTGAACTGATCGACTAGCTATGTAAGTTTTAATTTTCTATTCCTTTGCATTGCTATTCTTGCTTCTTTTGTTAATTGTGCATGAATGAAAGTGTGCATTGATATGTAGACCTATATATCACCCTTTCTAGTTGGTGTTAGCTTGAAATCTCAATATACCGACACATGAGACAGATCGACATAGAACCCTTAGCCAGTATGATAAGACCAGTATGAAACAATTAGGGTAGTTATGCTGGATTAGCAGAATTAGAGAGCTTTCTCTGAAGATTGTCGAAGATTTCTTTATGCTGTTTATGGTGAGGATTGAGTGAATTTTACATTTCCATTGGTTGTGTATTATTCAAGTTAACTGAGTCATGATGTAGACTCAGTTTCGATACACTGTTATGATAAGATGATTTCAATATATTTGAGATTGTTTTAGAGTTTTCATATCTTCGAATTCGAATTTTTATCATTCGAAATTTCAGGGTTGTGACAACATGTCTCATAGATCATTGTAACTTGTAAGCCAGAAGTATACGTACCTACGTGGTACATTGTGTTTTCAGCAGCTTGATTTGCTTTAAAGATGTTACTTATGGAGGTCCAAGCTTCTTGCTGGATCCTCTAAAGAGAAAAGTTCTAGGGCTCCCTGCTAGTGAGGCACCAACTCTAGCCTATATTAGATGTCATCCCAGCGAGCTTTTCGACTGGCTTGCCATGAAACAATCGGCGCACACAAATCTAGTTAGAAAAGTCCCACATCTATAATCCAAAAACACTAAATCGCGAGCCTCAAAAACCCCAGATCGTGATCCCAAAGTAAATCAAATTCGAAACCATTGAATCATAGAGAGACTTACCAGCAGAGGAAAGAGCTAGACTTGGTGAATGAAAGCCCGAGGCTTGTACCCAGGTGGAGAATCTTCGTAGAGGGTGAGCTCAACCACCTCGAGGTTGTAGAGAGGCGATTTCTCATCTGTAAATCAATGGGAATACGAAGGATTTTGTTACCGTCAGCAGCCTCGTCGTTGTCAAAGCCTTCAAAGTCGTGTGCGTAGAAACTGATATTATACAATACCTATTACACTATAAGAAGGGTTGTTATTTTCGTATTAGTACTACTATTTATCATCAATTGAGACACTTTTATGTCTCTAAACTCATTATGGGCACACTTACATGTCCCTAAATTCACAATGGGGACACTTACCATTATTTGTCTCTATTTGTTATTTTATAGGGACAAATGCATATATGTCCCTATTATATATGTCCCCGTAGCCCCAATTTTTAGTAGTGGGATATGATGAAACAATCGGCGCACACAAGATTCTTCGTGTTTGCGGTAATTCACGGTACAAGAACCTTGTGGCTCAAGTGCTTGTACTAGGCACAAGTTCATGGCGAGTGATACCTGCAGTTGTTCCTTGTAATTTGACTCTCAGAAATGCGACTGCATGTGGAGACATGCATTGGGTGGCTGCCACAAAACCGAAAACTAAAGGAGAAAGTAATATAGTTTCCTTCGACTTCAAGAAAGTGGAGTTCTATTGGACGCCTCATCCCACATTAAGAAGTGGAGGACAACGCAATTGTGACTTGAACTTGGCTAACCTGAGGGGATGCTTACTTGCTTAGCCCTTGTGGATGCTGTAGTTGTCGACGATCATGCATTCATCGATATATGGGTGTTGAAAAACTATAAAGAGAAAACGTGGGTGCGTGAGTACTGCATAGAACGCCAGTGTGATAAATTTAAGACGGATTATGAGTCGTTGTGGTGAATGGGAACATGGTATATTTTTCAAAGATGCAATCAGCGGCGGGTTTCGGAACGGAGCTATTGGATCTGAGAGGTGGTACTGATGGTGTTCATGTGAAACTGATAAGCTCTCCAATGCAGAACTGGACTCTCATCAGTTGTACTGGGAAGCCTCATATCCCTGAAACATTACGGCAATTTGGTTGAGGCGAAAGCGTGTGATAAGTACCTGGAATCAGCTTGGTTTCTGAGAATTTTTAGAGCAGAGGCGGAATTGTGGTAGAACCTACCCAAATAAATATTGAGATCCTGCTAGGGTGTTCATTTGTGGCTATCTGGCTAGATAAGGTGATGTAGGTCAAAATTACTGTACATGATTCAACAGCTTAGCATTTTAGGGAGAAATAGGCATATCCAAATTTAGTTTTGTGTGTAAATCGGTCATGTACAAGTCCAAATTTAGCTACTTGGAGCATATTTCTAAGATTTTTTTTTATCAAATAGACTGAATAGAAATACAAAATAACCCAGTTCAAAGAGTTTTTAGCATGAATACTTTTGGTTAATTTACATGGTATAGTTTTCAAAGATGCAATTAGCACTGGCTACTGGGGCTCAGGACAGCTATAGAAAAGTTTTTGGATCTAAGAGGTGGTACCGATGGAGTTCGTCAGTGTCCAATACCATCGATGCAGCACTATCATCAGTTATACTGGGAGCCTAATTTCCCTAAAACACTACGGCGATATGGTTGAAGCAGAAGCATAAGCAGAAGAATGCGATGAGTACCAGAAGCAGCTTGATTTCTAGGAAAACTTACGGAAGCAGTTTGGTTTCTTGAAAAAAATAGGAACATGCTCAAGCTTCAAATAATGTTTTCAAAGCGAGCTCCAACTCAGTTACTGAAGCTCAAAGCTTGTCAGCTTTTCAATGTAAGACCATTAATAAACCATCCATAACTAATGTTTCTATCTGTTGAAGCTACAAGGCATCAGAAATCGGGTTCATGGATGTACTGGACTAATGACTATAGTGCTATATTTCACTGACAATATATATGATAGATTGATAGGTCACAGTAACTGAACATGATACCACAACTTAAAAACACGTGCATGCACAAATATGCATAACCCAAATTGTCAAAGTATCTTTTTTGCAAAACCATGATATAGAAATTGGAACATAAGAAACTTACTGCATTTCAGGCAGCTCGTAGCAAGTTTATTGATCATATAGAAAGAATAGACTACAAAATAACCCCCAGTTCAAACAGCTCAACCTGCTTCTCCAATTCAACTCTAATATAGATGCAAAAATAATGGAAAGGAGAGGAAATGGGCCAAGATTTTTATAAAATTTCACTGCTATCAACACGGAAATGTAAATTTCTACTCTGCTGTCCTTTGTGTGTTTCACTAACAAAATGAAGCATGTCCAGACAAAAATAAAATAAAAACAACATTTACCAGCAAAAGGCCAGAAGGTCTAAATTAAGAGGTAATACACCATCGCCCGCCTGTGTCCCATCATACATCATATACGTGATTACTGTTGCTCACCATCAGGAGTCTCATCGCCAAAACCCCGTTGCACTAATCTGTAATACAAAATACCCATAGTTGCCATGCATGCCCTGCACAAGTACGTAATACAATTTAATAAGCAACATCAGTTTCTTGCCCTTGTTTGTCACAGATTAAAATTAAGTAAGCATAATGTAGACACAAATAAAAATAAAGAAGAAACCAGAATTCATTGACGTTACATGATTGCTATGACAAGAAGTATTTTTCTTGGATCCATTCTTGATGATTTTTGATGTCTGGGACGACCTTCTGGTGCATCTGTTGCAATTGATCCATCTTTCCGCTGGGGTGCAGTCACTGGAAGAATTGGCAATGAACTTCCCCAGAATGGAAGCAATGCTCTAAGAAACTTGTGTCGGAATGGGCCTGCAATTAAATTTTCCCGTGAGTAATACTCATGAATGAAAAAATGCACAACTTCAAGAAATGAAACCAGACACTGACCACAACCAGGTGAAAGAGCAGCAAAACAGGCTCTGTTATGTTCTATATCCTTATAGTGAGAAACACCTATATTCTCTAATTAAAGAAACAAAAGGAGGTGAGAAGGTAATTCTCAATACTATCACTTCATCTAGGCTGAGTAACCCATAATCCCCTCAAATTTGACTCCAGTTTCAAAACAGGAGGCAAAATAATACCAATTATTACTTCACTTGCTTAGGCAAGTGAAGTGATAAGTTTTTAGTACTCCTACATCAATTGAGCTCATACTCCTCATAGAAGCACTTGTAATACTGTCTGGTGTACAAAACATTTGAAGAAATGACCTATTGCTTCAGAAAACGAGTTGGAAGAAGATAACAAATAGTCCGCTCAATTATAAGATTAAAATAAAAAATAAAGAAAGCTAAGCAGATGACAGAAATTAATCAGAAAACAAAAAAGTTAAAGGCAGAGAGAAAGAGCTTTCAACTTACCCCTCCGTGAATACTTTTTACGATTATCTTCATCATCCGCATAATATGACATTTCAGAGTTTTGACGCTCAACCTGGAATGCACCTTTGCGTGTCGTAGCACCAGGCTAGAGTTATTGCAATAAAAAAAGAGAAAAAAAAAGGTAGACATTAGAAGACAATAAGAGAGCTGGACAACGAAATTTCAAGGCGTAGACACACAAATGAAACATGCTTAAAGGGGTATACACACACACACAGAGTAGAGAGCAGAAAATTCCTCTTACACCAACTGGGCTTGTGCTTTTGATAAAATTCCCTGCTGAATTAGGACCTTCTATCTCCACTATGTCTGTCACTTGAAGTATAGTAGACCCTGCTCCAGATTCATCTTTTGCTAACGAAGATGAAGTTGCGATATTTTCCCGCCCTGCATCTGAGGAAAATGCAGGCGGCGGACTACGGGACTCTGACAATGAAACTGGATGATTTCCGAACAAGTTCTTTTCCAAGCCAGTCTGCATGATAGTAGGGTAGATCTATTCAGTCCAACTGTAACTAAAGAGAGAAAGCAAACAATCCATTATATAGAGAAGCCCTCCAAGTTTTCCTAAAGAACAAATGAAGTGCAAGGCAAGCAGATTTATATAGACAGGAAACAAAGTAGCACAGAGGTAGTGCAGTCTTTTGTATTATATATGAAATTATGCTATAGTATAGAATAAACACACATACATGCAGTTGCATCCACAAACAGGTTAACCGCTTCCCAGCCAAGAATTTCTAGTTGTATAAGTTCTTAATACCCTAATTTTTTGTTGGTTCCACTATTTAGATCAGTGTCAATATCAAAGGCCAAAATAAATGTTATGTATCCTTACTATGTAGGTGGAAATGCATTAAAGCATGAGGCAGAGGAAAAGTCCATAAGTAATTACGCATGATCTTATAACATAAATTTACCTCGCAGCGTATCTTTTGAAGGTATTGTGTAAGGAACTTTACACTACAAATTAGCTATTCAATATGAGGATAAACTTTTCTTATTAAACTACTATTGCTCCACCTTATTATCTCTGCAATTGATAATGGATATTGAACTGTAGTTTGAATAACTATTCCTGAATTTAACTATAAGACCTTAATCATGGACTAAGATTTTATCTAGAGGTATTTACAGTTTATGGAAGAATCTTTGTTTCCTTTCGGGAGTTTTGTTTTAGAAGAAATTCTAACGATTTGGAGCTGCAAGTTATAGGATTCAATAAACCAGCAAATCACTGAAACACTGGATAATGCGACAAAAAATCTTGCAAACCAGGTATCCCTTTACAAGCATATGGAAAGCAAAACAGAAGGTTTCAATCAACGGCAGATTGTACACACAATCAAACAAAAAGAGGTAGAAAGAATAATCGCTTGTAAACTTTCAAGAGATCGAAAACTTGCTAGTGTAATAATGAGCTATGTATATTAAGTGGACAGTCCAGTGACTGTTGTTCCTAACAAAATAATTCCAATGCCAACTTCCTTGACCTTTTTCCTTTCACAATAGTTCTTCAATATAGTAATATGATAATTGTATGCATTTACTGTTGTTTGATTTCAGAGATCAATAGTATTCATCAACACTGACATAAAGTGTCACCTATCATTCAAATGGCAAGGAAGTTCTATTTTGCAACATGCACCAACCGTATGAAGCAACGTTAAGCAATTGTAATCACGTTGACATTAAATTACTTCCTTATAATTATTTAGACAGAGCCTTGCCTGCATAATAGCTTCCTTCAACTTCGAATGAAGGCGGGATGCTGAATCTTTCACATTCTTGGGAGGCCATATCTGCACTACAAAAATCCATGTTAAACAAACTAACTTTGAATATTCAAAGCCACAAAGTTTTGGATACACGTAATAAAAGGCGTTCTAACTTTAGAAGATCAATACCCCAAGAAGATGGCAGAATAAGTCAAATGATAGCAATCACAGATAGAGAGGATGTTATGCCAAGCTTACAAATTTATCATATTACAGGCTTATATTTGAAGTCTACAACCTGGTCAAGTGAGCTAAAAAGGGTTTAAAGTGATATACATTTTTAGTACAACGAATCCAACAATAATTTCACCACTGACTTCTATGTTATTGATGCATGGTTTCTGTAACCCATAATTATTATTTCTGTTATTTTATAAACTTGAAGTTACTTCTACAATGCAATTCTGTCTCTCATGTCCACAGTCATGTGCTTGTATCCGATTTAGTTCACTCTACACTCCAAAGAACCCTAATGGCAATATAGAATCAATGACGAACAGCATATATTGTAGGACGACTTGTTCATTCAGATGTAAAAAAATAAATGAAATTATGAAACGGGGATCATAATTTCACCATTCAACAATATGAAAGCATATATCCATGGACTTCCAAAAAAGTCGTACCGATGTGGAGCATCCAGGACAGACATATCCAGCTGGGGCAGTATGCGAAGGAAAACTCTTGATATGTGACACCAGGCAACTAGTATGTATAACATCTACATTTAACAAAAAAAAAAGTTCAACTTATTAATCTTTCTAATTGAACAAAAGATAAGTAAAACAAGATGTACAAATAATGCAAGGGGTGGCAATTATATATGCAGAGCACGTACGTAGGCAACCAAGTCGAGTCGTTTCAGAGCCAGTCCCCTCATCAAGTGCAACCCGACATAGGCAGCATTTAGGAGGCCAATCATACTCTCCATCTATCACCCACTCAGAGTACGTACGAATCTACGAGAAATGATATATAAAAATGGTCATGCCTTAAAAGAGACAAAGATCACTCTGAATGCTTCTATACTTGTGCCAACCCCCATCCTGGTAACACCTCAGCCCAAAGCCAAGGCACCTATAAATCATTTCTAGTTCTAGTTTCCCACCTAGGCCTAAAACATTATCGGAGAACATTAACTGGCCAAACAAAGTCTAATGATATGTATGCACCTACAGGTTTCATACATTATGTTCACCAATTTATCTCTTCTATACACATGAATATAAGTAAACTTATGATCAACAAGTATCCCCTTTATCATCGAGACCTCGGATTAATGTGTCGAAAACAACCTTACTGTATACATGATCACATCTACAAGTAAAGTATGATCCTTACGAATCCAGGCAGAGCTGAAATTGACATCAACAATGACAAACATAATCAATATCCAAAAACAAAACTCACCACACATATTTGATGCTCCGGAGCACAAATGCATTCTCCACAAACCGGAACCTTGTGCACGAAACAGTACAGCTTCGTAGCCTGAAACACCAAATTCCACAATTCAAGTCAAAAATCACAACCTGAATCGGAGCTTCAATTATCTAAACCAGTCCAATCCACACCTCAAATGCCAATACCGGAACATTTCCACCTAACTTTCCGAGATCGGAAACTAAGAAATCCGACCCGATCTAAATCTCAAGCTTCTAAATCACGAAACTGAAAGTTGATATTGAAGGAGAGAAGAGGAGAGAGAGAGGTTTACCTTCTTGCATTTGCAGACGACCATTGCATGAACGGAGCCGGTAGCCGGCGGCGGTTCACCGTATCGGAGAAAGGTTCAGTGATTTACTTCCGGCTCTGGTTTTCTGGTGCCAGCTCTCTAATCAAAACCCCCGCATCAGATTTGTGTAATTTTTTTGCATTAGAGATCCGTTTCTGATTTTCTATTTTTATTTCTTTCTTTTACTTTCTCTTTTTATGGTAAGGTCTTTATGGTGGTTTTCATTTTTTACCGTGCGAGCAAATAATATTACTGTACTTAATAATTTCAATGCGAACACTGTTGGTAAATATTTTTCACTCTATGACATCTCAGCTATCCCAATAGCAACTCGCCGTGTGTACAACTTCTAAGAATATCACTCGAATATCATATCAGTCTATTACACAATTGACTCTTTTTCAATAGTGACTGGTCGGAGAGACGCTTAAAAACATATGTGAGTAATGATTGTGTGATCTAAATTCATTGATATTTGTGACGTCATATATGCGCTCAACATATTTTGTCAAGCTCTTAGTTATAAGAAATCTTTTATATTTTGCTCTCCTAACACTTATAGAAGGCTTGCTAATGATATTAGTAGAACTTGTGGCTCCCCTTGACTGCTAATTTGGGAAAATATCTTGGTATACCTCTAGTTCATTCTCCGATCAACAAACAAACATATGATGGTTTGTTTGATAAAACTCAAGGTAGATTAACTAGTTGGAAAAATAAGACTCTTAACTTTGCTGGTAGACTCACTTTAATCCAATCTGTTACTTCTGTCATCCCAATTTATGTCATGCAGACTACTAGATTTCTCATCAGTTTTTATGAGTGTCACAGCCCCGAAATTTTGAATGATAAAAATCGAAATCAAAGCCATGAAAACTCTAAAACAATCTCAAATATATTGAAATCATATTATAGTAACAGTGTATCGAAACTGAGTTTATAGTACGACTCAATCGATTTGATTAAACATAACCAATTTGCAATTCAAGTATTATAACAAGTAAAAATGTAAAATTCTCTTAATCCTCACCACAAATAGAAGAAATAAACTTTGACAATCTTCAGAGTAAGCCCTCTAATTCTGCTAATCCACACCTACAGAATTATCTCTTACATCATCGAATAGATGCACCGGGATTGTAAACACAAACCCGATAAGCTTTGCAGCTTGTATGAGTAAACCAATAGTATAACATATATCGCATACAAAAAAATACTGATGACATTTAAAGATAAATGTTCACGAAATTATTGTTCGCATCTTTTACTGTTCACGCGCCACCACAGACGGCGGCACGTGCTCCACCACCACCTCTGACTAAAACTCCACAACCATACCTTCAGTTCATCCCAAGCCGACTGGAAACCGCCGGAATCGCCACCGCAAAGTCTCAGATTGAAGAGAGGAGAACGGAGCTAAAGCGGCTCGATTCGAGCCTCACCACCGGTGGAATTGTGCCTAAGAGGAAGGGGGAAGACTCGTCATCGTGGCCCCGAGCTCCAGCGTCGCCGGCGACGACGATTTTGTCAGAGCTGCTGCTGTGTTACCTCGGCGGCGACGCGTCACGACGTAGGGTGGGTTGTCGTTGCCAAAGATCAATGTGGCTCGGCCGTGCGGTCCTAATGACGCCGGTGATGTCGTGCACGGAGGAGGGAGTTCGTCGGAGGAGGGTGCGGCGACGGGAGAGAGAGTCGGGGGAGAGGAGAGAGAAACCGGGGAAAAACTGATTTTTTTGGGAAGTTTCAAAAAAAAGTCATTTTATAGCCTTCCAAAATCGAAAACCAACTTCCATCGATAATAATTTTCACATACGACGTCCGATTAAGGTGCACCGCATGTCCACGAACTCGTATCGACAAGCTCTACAACTTCCGTGAAGAATTTTTCAAAGACGAGTGACGAAATAAAAGTCAACTCTCAAGTCACATAAAACTTAACGTTTTTCAATTTAATTTTCTGTGATTGGTTTCGTTTCGTTTTACATCGATGAGAACAAGAAAAATGCGATTTTTATTCAAATTCCAAGTTTAATAATATACAAGAATTTATATAAATCAAATTCGAAAATTCGGGGTATTACAGTGAGAAGATGGATAAGTTAAATCAAGATTTCTTATGGGGGGGACACTGAGGCTAAGAAGAAGGTTCACTTAGTCCTTTGGGATACTGTTTGTCAACCTAAGTCCATTGGAGGCCTTGGTATTAAGAAAACTTCTGAGATGAATCAAGCCATGTTGGCTAAGGTCAGTTGAAGATTTCTGCAAAAAGATGCTGGTATGTGGGCTAATATGTTTCAGGATAAATATTTAAAGGATATGGACATTACTGATCATGATTTTTGTGCTCTTTCTGATTGCTCTTCAGTTTGGAGAAGTATTTCTCATGGTGCTCATTTATTTAGGAAAAAAAATTAAGTGGAGAGTGGAGAATGGTAAAAAGATTAATTTCTGGCATGATGTGTGGGTTGGTTCTCTACATCTTATTGATTGTGCTCTTTCATATGCTCCTATTGATCATAATGCTATGGTTTGTGACTTCTGGTGTGATTATGGGTGGAATATTCAGCTTTTAAACTCTGTGTTGTCTTCTTATGTTGTCCTTCAAATTGTTAATGTTCCAACTGGTTTTGTGATGATGATGTTGACCGACTTATTTGGGGGTCTACTTCTAATGGTTGTTTCTCTGTCAAGTCTGCTTACACCTCTCTTTTTGAGATAAATGGCACTCAAAACCCTATGTGGAGATTTATTTGGAAGGTAAGTTGTCCTCCCAAGTTGAAAACTTTTCTTTGATCTGTGATTCATAAGAAAATTCTAACTAATGTTCAAAAAGAGCTAGAAGAAGGTTTACTACAAGTGCTACCTGTCCTATTTGGAATGGTATGAGTCCTCATGTTTCAATTGCTAATTCTTTTTCTCTTGATTGAAATGGATGGTTGGCGGCTTAGCTTCACTACCATTTTAAAGTCAAGAATAACATTCGGTGGTGCAATATTTTTGTCTTTGTTTGCTAGTTTATATGGTAGTGGAGAAACAAGTGTGTTTTTTATACCTCCTTTATCATGCATGTTTACACTGTTAAAATCATCTGGGATTATGCTGAAGAGTGGAGGTGCTCTCTAAGTAAGGCTAAAGTGAGTTATTTTTATAGTTATATTATGCTAACCTGATCTCAGTCTCCTCCTGGTTGGTACAAGTTGAATATTGATGACACAACACTTCTAACTCTGAGAAAATTGATGTTGGAGGGGTGATTAGAGATCAGCATGGGCATTGAATTCATGGTTTTCAAATGAACTTGGGGATTGGGAAGATTTTAGATGTTGAGGCTTAGGGCTTATTGTTTGGTCTGAAACTCATTATTAAACATTACAGTGGAAATGTTGAAATTGAGTCTGACGATGCCATTTTTATCCAACTTATGCAAAGGGATAACACTTATATGCATCCTCTTGGGCCCCTGCTTGCTAGTTGTGTTTCTAAGATTTCCAAATTACATAATGTGGAGCTCTCTAACATTTTTAGAGAGTGTAACATGGTTGCTGATGTTTTGGCTAAAAATAGTATTTCTCCTGAATTTGGACTGATTGAGTTTGTTGATCCCTATGCACATGCTGCGTAGACTTTTTGGACGATCTGACCAGTATTACTAGATGTATGTGCACATGAGTCTGCTTTAATATTTAGTCTCTGCATTTTTATTTCCGGGCCTTTTAGGTCCCATTTGTTAAATATATATATATATATATATATGCGCTCACACCGGTCACACATGCATATTGTGAGCAACACGATGAATAAAAATAAATAATGGCATTTGTAACGTCTCATGTGCTCTCACACGTGCATATTGTGAGCAACGTGACAAGCACAAAAATAAATTGACTATGAACATTTAGAACTCGTTGGATTCATTCAGGAAATGGATCATTTTCAAGAGTGAGAAACACAATTTCAATTTTCAAAATTCACTAATAGGGTAATTTCTCTTTTCCTTCCCCCTGTAAATAGTACCAGATTTACTGATTTCAATACGGAAAATGGTACTAGAAGAGGAGTCTGAGAGCTAGTGAACTAAGTTCAAGTTTATTTGAATTTGAAAACGATTGAGATCAAATACCGAACCGAACCATACCCCCTCTTCTTCCTTCTCCTCATTTCAAACTTCAAAGTTCAAACCCTCCTTCCCTCTCTCTTTTCTCTCTCTCTCTCTCCAAATTTCAAAACTCCAAAACCCTAACCACCGTCGCTGCCATGACAGCTGTCCCGCCGCCGTCCTCCGGCCGAGAGCTCACCAATCCCCCCACCGACGGCGTCTCCAACCTCCGCTTCTCCAACCACAGCGATCACCTCCTCGTCTCCTCCTGGGACAAGACCGTCCGGTTGTACGACGCCACCGCCAATGTGCTCCGCGGAGAGTTCACTCACGGCAGCCCCGTCCTCGATTGCTGCTTCCACGACGACTCCTCCGGCTTCAGCGCCAGCGCCGACAACACCGTCCGCCGGTAAAAGCCTCAAATCCCTAATCTTTCTCTCTCTTCCATTCAACCTAGTTCTCAAATCTAATGCTTTTTTCTGTGTATGATTCAAATCAACGGTGCAGCTTCGTCTTCAATTCCAATAAGGATGATATAATAGGGAAGCACGACCAACCGGTCCGCTGCGTTGAGTACTCGTACGCCGCAGGTCTGTGAATTTAAGCTTCATTTTCAGCTTCCATTGTGTTAACTGCGAAAATTCGATGCCGATTTTTGTTCATATTTGTCTCTGAGATGCTCCAATTTTGTAATGTGCTTTGTTGTTGATTGAGGTAGCAATGTTGGTGCTTAAGTTGGCTGAAATGCTGAGAGTAGTCACATTTATAT
The DNA here is from genome assembly GCF_933775445.1 of Argentina anserina. Classification (NCBI taxonomy): domain Eukaryota; kingdom Viridiplantae; phylum Streptophyta; class Magnoliopsida; order Rosales; family Rosaceae; genus Argentina; species Argentina anserina. The sequence continues at coordinate 2,302,975 of NC_065873.1, read as the reverse complement.
AATAAGTTGAAATGCCGAAAATTTGTATACTTTTACTTGGAAGATTTCGAATTTGTGGACTGGTTTTTGTGTGTGTCAAATGTTACCAGGGCAACTGATCACCGGTAGTTGGGATAAGACGCTTAAGTGTTGGGATCCTAGAGGTGCAAATGGACAAGAGCGTACTCTTATTGGGACTTATGCACAGCCGGAGCGTGTTTACTCTCTCTCTCTGGTTGGGAATCGTTTAGTGGTTGCAACTGCTGGAAGACATGTGAATGTCTACGATTTGAGAAATATGTCGCAGCCTGAGCAGCGGAGGGAATCTTCGTTGAAGTATCAGACTCGGTGCGTGCGGTGCTATCCTAATGGAACAGGTGAATTTTCTTTTTTAAGATTTCAGCTTCTGGAGCTCCTTCCATATATTTTCTTTTCACTGAACGTGGTAATGTGTCAAGGTCTTAAAAGAGAATCAATAATTCAATATTGTTATGTGCTAGTTATATACTTTGTACAGCTTTGAAATGCCATAGGGTTCACAAGTAATTTCGTAAGCGCGATGCGTGCTTCATACATGCTGTTTGTTCTTTCAGGTCTAATTTGTGAATTACTTTTTGTAGGTTACGCTCTCAGTTCTGTTGAAGGACGGGTTGCAATGGAATTCTTTGATCTCTCAGAGGCCAGTCAAACAAAAAAGTATGCATTCAGCTCTTAGACAATATAAAATAGTTCAAAGCGATCCTTTAGATTTGTTCATTTATCCAGTTTCCTGGCATTTAGATTTCTTTTTAATAAGCTGAGAACACCGTAAATGCTTTCTAAATACGGAAAGGGTGGACTGGTAGAGTAGTTCTTGATCTGTGAACCAGAGAACGTATGTGTGATGACTACTGATTTCTCTATATTGGTTAGTCTGATATCAGCGTAGTGTTTCGTGCTATCTGTGCTTACATAGCTTTTAGTTTCTCCTGTTCAAATGACTATCATTCTGATCCTGTGCACTGGTTTTTGGGTGGTGAACTGGTTTGAGTATCGGGGCTTGTCATGGATTTTTTTACAAATAATATGGCCATGTTGAATGAGAGATAGTGCCTATTATGTTTCATCCTTGAGTTCATTTGACGATAGAGGCATTGTTGTTGGACTATTATTTTGACATACAGCCATTATAAAAATGGTACAACCTTGGTGCAGATACGCATTCAAGTGTCATAGAAAATCAGAGGCAGGAAGGGACATTGTATATCCAGTAAATGCAATTGCATTTCACCCCATGTAAGTTTCATTTTCTCTTAAATACTTTTTTTTCTAACCTTTGACTTTAATTATTATGAAACCCCATAATGAGATGGGCCTAATCGGTGTTTTCTGTTGCAATAGTTACCTTGTGGATGTCAGAGTAATAAGTTTAGTGGCATGGTTCAAGTATCCATCATAAGGGTTAGAATTGTTTATGGAATTTGAGAGCTGAGTTAAAAATCAGCTCCATTTAGCTGGAAGGATGATTGTTGCTGTAATTAAAACTGAGTCTTGAAAGATATTCTTCTGCTTTTATAAATTGACATGTGGAAATGTTTTCGGACAAGTTCAAACATCCTGGCAATTTCTTTGATATAACAATCTTTTTTTCTTCTTGTATTATTGTTGCAATCAAAATATGTATAGCTGAGCAGCCTTTGGTTTGCACTTTTGAGTTGGGTTGAAATTTTTGTCATGAGCTCTATGAATATAGATAGTGCTACCAATTTCAACTTTGAATATAAAGGTGGTAGCACTTTCTTCAATCTATGTGCATGTTAATTAGTTCTTTTCTGAAATTAAACTGCAGATACGGTACTTTTGCTACCGGAGGTTGTGATGGTTATGTGAATGTATGGGATGGGAACAACAAAAAGCGGCTTTATCAGGTAGTTACTTGCCTTAAATAATACTGATATCCTGACTCACCTTCAAAAATAGTTGACGATAAATTGTTAAATGCTCCTTTCTTTGTCTTCCAGTACTCCAAGTATCCAACAAGCATTGCAGCTCTTTCTTTTAGCAGAGACGGCCACCTATTGGCTGTGGCTTCAAGTTACACATTTGAGGAGGGAGAAAAACCGTACATATCCATCTCTTTTCCTTTACTTAAAATGACTGGTACAGCATTCATATCAGTTCAGTCATCAATCTTATGCGTCATTTGTTCGTTGTGCAGCCATGAGCCAGATGCAATCTTTGTTCGTAATGTCAATGAGATAGAGGTCAAGCCAAAGCCAAAAGTCTACCCCAATGCGCCAGCATAACTGAAGAAGTTGAAGCCATTGAAAGAAGATGAAATTGTAGAATCGTGCTTTCAATTTTAGTTTTTTTTTTTTGGTCCGAAGCTTTCGGTTTTAGTTGCTTTGAACATATGAGGTCTGTTTGGCGTTGTAAGGTTCTTGTCATGTAATGCTGAACTGCCGATGGTTAGTGAGAGTTGGGTCATGTGCACGTGCAAAAACTTTCCTCACCTTTAGAACTTAGAAAATGTGGTACCTATGCGCCATGTATCGTGATTTATATGTTTTCATTTACATAGCAAATGGCTTGGAATCTCTTCCTAGCTAATCTTTGCTATGTATTATCCATCTATAAATCTACTTCATCATTTGTCATGCAACGATCTTGTTGCTAAGTCCCTCGAACCCGTCTTAAGGTGTACCCATCTAGGCTTTTCCCGTCTCGAGTTCAAAATTGAACGAGTCGGACACAACAAATCAAAAATGGAGGAAACAGAATACCTACAGGCAAAATAAAAGCTGGAGGAATCTCTTAAGCCCGTTTGGCCATATAAGTTATTGTTTTTTGCGCTTTCTTTCCAACAGAACACTTATCATCTGAGTAGCTAACATAATGAAGATATACAGCTTCAGAGATATAAATCAACTACTGCCTGGTCATAAAATGGGGCATTTTTACATCATTGTCTCCGGCCAAAACCCCAAATGCAGCCAGCTTCTAAAAGGTAGAAGATATGGAAAGAAAGAGATGACCAGCCCAGGCTTACTGTTCTATATCTTGGCAATGCTATCCTCATCAAATCACCTAAACCCAGATGGAGCTGCTTGTGGCCCGCCTCTTCTCATAGCTCTTGATTGAGTAAGCATCTCATCGTAATTCTGATCAAAGATAAAATGAATTATAAGTACATGCACGCTTTTGCAATAAAATGACTAGTGAAGAACAAAGTTTACCCGCTTCTCAAATGCAGAATCACGCGAATCAATTATCTTGTCAACAAGCCCATACTCTATCGCTTCTTGTCCTTGAAAATACTTTGGCCGCCGGATGTCCTTAGCAATTTCTTCCTTGGATTTTCCTGTTCCTTTTGCAAGCAGCTCAATGTAGTACTCGGTGTTGGCATCCAGTTCCTTGGCCTGATATAAGTTTCCACACAGTATGAGTGAGAAGGAGAGGTAGAGGTCGACAGTGATAGAGATGGAGATGAGAGGGAGTGGGAGAGTTTACGGGGTGACATGAGCAAGTACCTTAATCCACATGTCAATAACCGATCCACTTGACCTGCTGACCTTGGGCAGATATAACTTTGCTGCAATTCAACATAACGGTTACAGAAATACAAAACCATGCGTGCATGCCTAGTAGTTTCTATTCATTATAAATAGTTAATTGATTTTATCAGGCACGAGGAATGCAGGTGATAAGATAACACTCTTTACGGCTCCTTGAGTGCAAGATGAATTGTCAAAAAAAGGCTAAATATCAAGAGGGGAGCATACTGGAGGAATTTGGCTGCACAGCACGATAACCCTTTGTTCCAAGAGACAGAAGCAGTGCTGCTTGTCCATAGGCCATGCCACAATTCACCGTATAAACGTCTGATTTGACATACTACATGCAGATATACACAAGTAAAACAAGAACATGTCAGATGACTATCTTAGACTAGTTTACTAACAGGTGCTATGTGAATATATGTATATTCAATGGATATTATTCTTAATCAACAGACTACATAGAAATATACTGAATATTGTACAAATATTAAATAGTGGCAGGTATATGATATACAATGAGAGATCACCATTTTCGATTTGCTTCCTCATCTACTTGTATAAAGAGTATATACATGCACTAAGATACCTTAAGATCCAATACTACTTACTTTCATCATGTCAGCAATGGCATATGCCTCAGTTTCAGATCCAACGCTCTCCATCTTCTCATTCTAAATTTTATCCACCAAATTAATACAGAGTTAATGCTATAGGTAATGAAGATGATACAGGCAACCTCCAAATTTCTATTTCACTCTTCATTAAGTAATTGAACAGAATTACATAGAACTTCCAAAACTAACCTGTGTTCCAGAAGAATTTATGTACAAATATATAGGCTTTGAGGGGTTGTCATAATCCAACCACATAAATTGAGCAACAAGAAGCTCAGTTACTGCTGGCACAATCTACAGAAACCAGATAAAAGGAAACAGACCAAATCAGTACATACCAAAAGGGTAGAACATCAGGACAATGTTAGAGGTTAAGTCTTTCTGCCAGGAATCTAAAGAAATAAGCTTACCGGCATTCCCAAGTAGCAAATTCTAGCATCCAATAGTAAAGAAGGCAAATCCGGAGGAGCAGTTCGGGGTCTTCCATATCCCCTCGCACCACCACGGTACATGCTCACACTCATACTATATTTTGAAGGGCCCTTCTCATCCATGCCCGACATACTCCACATCCCCCCATTGTTCAAATAGTTGTTGGCTGATGAAATGCTATTCTGCAAAACCATTCTCACATCAGAGAGACATCTATGCTTAGTTTCAATTTCAACATTAAATTCATGTCCAACTGAAAACAAACTACTCCTCATATCATCATTAAGCTACTCAGTAATGAATGCTAACCTCTGTAACACTTTCAGACTGACGTCTGGCCGGATTGTCCTCTGTCATAAACATGTCCATTTGGGAAGGAGAAAGCCCATACAGATACTGCGGCACATTCTTGTAATTATCCATCACTACAATGGTTAACAGAATGAATAAAGTTCATTAATTTACATAGAAAGATCATGTTTTTACTAAACCAAAGGTCAAAGTTTTCAACTTGCTATCATTTCAAGCCATTTATACCTAAGTTCAGTAATTTACACAGAAACATCATGCTTTTACTAAACCAAAGGAAAAAGCTTTCAACTTGTTATCATTTCAAGCCATTCCCACATAAACTAAACTTAACCCAATTGAAAACCCAACCTACCCAAAAACCAGAAACGACATCTAAACAAAACCCACATAACTATATCTGATTTTCAATGAACGAAACTATGAAATTGGTATCTCCGGAAATGAAAGAGAGAAGAACTCACATCCATCTTTGAGGTTCTCTTCTCTGAACTGCTTGGGGACGTGGTCAGAAGCCATGGAAGCTACGGATTTGAAGCTTCTGGGAGGTGAGACCCGTCGTGGGGGAGAAGGAGAGAAGATCTTGGTGCCATGAAGAAAGGTGTTGGGACAAAGTAGAGAAGTGGTCATCGGAGAATCTCTTATCTTTCTATTCTGGGGTTACAGGGTATGAAATATCGCCGGAGCTAAAAGAGAGAGTAGGAGTTTCGAGTTTAGAAGCATAAGAAGAGAGGTAGGGAGAAGGTTGAGGTTTCGGGGGGTACGTGTTCGATAGGTGATGCTCCACCCGAGCCCGAGCCCGAAATTCTATAGGTAACCGGGTATGGGCCGGGTTTCGGGCATTAACATGACATAGATAACGCAATGAAACATTTTGCATCACTAGCATGCTAGCAAAAAAAAGTAGTCCAAGAAATATAAATCTTGCAAATAGAGACGGAAACAGAATTCGAAAATTAATTAACATATTTTTAATTCTGTGTGTTGGTGATAATTTGTTTGCTAGTAGTGATCCCGGTTTGTTAGGTGAAATTAAGAACTTCAACAGGAAAATTTTGAAACGGTAGATATGGGTGATGTGTTTTATGTGATTGGAATTGAAATATTTCGTGACATATCACGTAAAGTATTAGCATTGTCTCAAAAAGCATATATTGAAAGAGTTATAGAGAGATTTGGAATGGAAATTGTTCACCATGCATTGCTCTAATCAGATTGGTGACAAAACAAAATGAATTAGAGCGGAAGGGCATGTAAAGAATTCCGTATGCATCTTATGTAGGAAGTTTGGTATATACACAAACTTATGTATACAGGACCAGACATCAGTTTCGCTGTTGGGATATTAGGAAGGTACCAACTACCAAAGTAATATCCAGGATTGGATCATTTGGAAAGTTGCAAAGAAAGTGAGGAGGTATCCATCCACAATGAACAAAAGATTATATGCTCACATATAAGAGATCGGATAACCTTGAGATAGTTGGTTATTCAGATTCTGATCTTTGTGGTGGTCTTGACACCGGAAATCAACTTCTGCTGGTTACTTGTTCCTACTAGCTGGAGGGGAAATTTCATAAAGAAGTGCAAAGCAATCGATCTTAATTGTGCGCCTAATGTTCGTCTTTTAAACTATTAATTTATGTCATACAATTCAAGTGGGAGAATGTAAGAATTTACTCTTTAATTTAATCGTGGATCGTGTGAAGTAATTGATAATTATGATGTATATTTCATATATGATTTGATAGATTGATGGATCTAAATAAATCTAATTGATCAATCAGAGGCAATTTCCTAATCTATTTCTTTGATGGATGAAAATAGCTTAACTTGCTAATGGAATTTGGTCCTCTGAGCTATCCTAATATAATCTGTGCACCCAATTTCATTTTATGTACACACAAGCATATGGCGGCAGGCCCACCCGACCCAGATCCGGACCCACTCCAACTTTTTCACAATTTCTATATAATATATGTTATTTGTTAAATATTGTAAATATATAGTGTAATTATTTTGAGTAAACCTCATATAAGAATATTTTTACAATTAATATTACCTCACAATGCCTTATAAATAAGTCAAATTTCATCTCTTCCTACATTACTATGATCAAATCTCTACTATTTATGTTTTTAAATTATTTTAAAACTATTGAATAAAAAAATTAATATTATATTATATTAGTGTTTTCTATTTTTCAACTTATGATCAATAATTCAGTATTTAATATTGAACCCGGCTAAGATCATATCATGCCTCCGCCCCAGTGCACACACGAGAGTAATCAAAATATGTGTGTGAGTTTGAGGTGCAAGGGCTGAGAGAGAAACCACTTCCTTGTATTGACGACTTCGATGAACTGCTACGTCTTGGTAACTTCATAACACTCTCATGGAACAAGGTATGTAGTTTATGTTTCCGCCTTATGATAAAAAATTGTGAGATTATGTAAGCTCTAAATCTTTGGCTTTATGAATCAATTAACTATGTTACATATCTATAACAACAACAACAAAAATTGTAATAAAAACTCTGAAGCACTTGGGGAGAAGCAAAATGCATTAACCAATTGATCCAACTGGCCATTAAGACAAAATCAAACACATTCGGAGCCTCTCAAACATCACGAAACAATAACAAACAAACAACTTCCAACTTCTTTATTTACAAAACCAGAATCTGCCGTCTGGGAAAGAAGACCGTTCAAACTCTCTCAACAATAGCTTCTCATCAATTTTCAAACAACGACAAACCCAAGAATAAGTTAACCCTTCAAAACACACAATTCTTAATAAAACATCACATCCTCCAAATTAACAGCACACCAACATTAACAAAATGCCCTAGTTTGTCTCTTCCAAAGAAACTACGATTGCCATTGGTCAATGATATCAATCAATAAATTATTTTGTCCCCTCCTTTATGTTTGATTTCAATTAATTAAGCACAGTTTATCCTATTAAAAAAAAATATCGATCAAGCTTTATCACGATCCTTCAAACCATTCTTCATCTTCTTCCTCGTTTTCTCAAACTCTATCTTTCATCTTCTGCTTCCCTCACAATGACCACCAATGAAGTCCCACAATCAAACCCTCCGTTCGAACAGATTCTCGACTGGCTTGAAGACTCGGTTTCTTTCTTCCCATCTTTCTTGGACGATCCTTACCACTCCAATGATAACCAATGGTGGGAAGAAGCCCACGATCTCATTCATGGAAACACCAACTCTCTCGCCAACAACGCTAACATTGATGTAGCAGAAAATCCAGTCACCTCGATCTCTGAGACGCCATCATCGGAGTCATCGAAGAAGAGAAAATCGCCGGACGGCCCGGTTTCGAATACGTCCTCACACATTGACCGGAAGGCAAACACCGGCCGGCAGGTCAACAAGGCCGAAACTGATGAAAAGAAAGCAGCCGATGAGGTGACCGCACCTCCGGCTAAGAGAGCAAATAACAACAGGAAAGGAACAGGGAAAGGTACTGGAAATAACTGCAGTAACGGTAATAGCAAGGAAGGGAGGTGGGCTGAGCAGTTGCTAAACCCTTGTGCATCAGCAATCACTAGTGGGAATCTGACACGTGTCCAGCACCTCCTCTACGTCCTCCACGAGCTCGCCTCACTCACCGGCGATGCCAACCACCGCTTGGCAGCTCACGGCATCCGAGCGCTGACTCACCACCTGTCATCAAACACCTCCTCCTCTACTCCGAATGCCTCTGCCTCGATAGGAAATGTTGTCACGTTTTCTTCAACAGAACCAAGATTTTTCCAGAAGTCTCTGCTCAAATTCTACGAGGTGAGCCCATGGTTTGCTTTCCCTAACAACATAGCCAACTCTGCAATACTACAAGTACTCGCCGACGAATCTAATCGAGCTAGTGTTCTTCACATTGTTGACATTGGTGTTTCTCATGGTATGCAATGGCCGACTCTGCTGGAGGCCTTGACTCGCCGCCCAGGTGGGCCTCCTCCGATGGTGAAAATCACAGTCATTGGAGCTTCCACAGTCGAGAACAATCAAAACTCTGAAGCACCATTTTCAATTGGTCCTCTTGGTGACAATTACTCAGCTAGACTTCTCAGTTTTGCAAAATCAATGAACATCAATTTACAAATCAACCGCCTTGACAATCAGCCACTGCAAACACTAAACTCTCAAGTCATTGGCGCCTCCAGTGATGAGACATTGATTGTTTGCTTGCAATTTAGGCTTCACCAGTTGAACCACAATACTCCTCTACATGAAAGAACCAAGTTCTTGAATGTTTTAGGGAACATGGAGCCGAATGGGGTGTTATTAAGCGAGAACAACATGGAATGTAGCTGCAATAGCTGTGGGGATTTTGCTACAGGGTTCTCACGGCAAGTGGAATACCTCTGGAGGTTCCTGGACTCAACTAGCGCGGCATTTAAAGGGCGTGAGAGCGACGAGAGGAGGGTGATGGAAGGAGAGGCAGCAAAGGCATTGACTAACCGAGGCGAGATGAATGAAGGGAAAGAGAAGTGGTGTGAGAGAATGAAGGAGGCGGGGTTTGTGGGGGAAGTTTTTGGAGAGGATGTCATTGATGGAGGGAAAGCCTTGTTGAGGAAGCATGATAGCAACTGGGAAGTGAGAGTGGATGAGAAAGATGGGTGTCTAGGGTTGTGGTGGAAAGGTCAGCCTGTTTCATTTTGTTCATTGTGGAAGCTTGCAAAACCATAGTGATTAAGTTATGATCGATCGTATTGTTGCGTAGCTATTATCATATGAATTTGATAGGTTGTGAAAGTACGTATAATTAAGTTCACTTTCTCCTTTGTTCAACTTAACAAGTGTTTGTGATTTCCAATTCTATACAATGCAGAACCTTACTAGCTATCCATTCAAATTTAGCTGAGGACTGAGGCTAGTTATAGCTAGATATTTAGTATAACCAGTTAACCACACATGGAATTTTTGGTTATGTTGGCTTGGTTTGGATTCCTGTTGCTTGGATGACTGAACTGAATCTGTAACATATGATGGCTCAAGGATGCAAATAAATTTACTTTCAATATAAGAGAATACAAGGTGTTTTTTTTTTGAAGTTAGCACAAGTTCAAGGTGTTGAACTGTTTGAATTTGAATATTCTCCAATTCAAGATCAAACCAATTTAAACTTTTTAACCTTTCGACAGCCTAATCTAAAGCTCACCTTACTTACAGCCATACTTAATCAAAGTTATTATTATTAGATGGCCTGGTTGTGCCACATAGACTGATATGTAAACTGCGTTTTCAAATATTTTTAGTGCAATTTTTCAGTTCTAAACCTCACTTCAAGTTGTCCACGTTGACGTTCATCGACTTTCAGAGCAGCTGTAGAATGCGAAACACTTTTGTAAGCGAGGCTGTTTCTAAACCTTATTCAGCCTATTCAGTACGTTAGTGTATTTCAAATTGTGAAAACTAATGTTTTTTTTTATCTAACCAGCTTGCAAGCAAATCTTAACATAAGTACATAACATAGATAACGAAATTTGTGCATCACTAGCATACAGGCAAATGTATTATCAACATTACCAATTTTACAAAACATACTATAAGGCAGGAGATGAATTGTTGTGTCCTTAATTATAAGATGACAGCGACTTATCAATTATCAATCTTTGTCAGAAGTATCATCAACAACAATATTGATAGATGTGCAGATTGGTCGACCTCTAAATTTTCAATCTTTAGACGACATGTAAAACAACACTTCATAATCAGTGTCCGTGAGATCAATAAGGTAACTATGATCTTTTCCATGGTAATACCAAGCCGGTAAAATTCGGGCTTGTCTACTCGTGATGGAGGGGTATCATAAAATGCACGTGTGAGTATGGAGGTAGTTTGTGGAGGAAAATGTTGCCGCATACCAGGGGTATCATAACATACAAGTGTGGGTGTGGAGGTAGTTTGTGGAGGAAAATGCTTCAGCGCATGACAGAATTTTCAGTAAAATTCAGTATTTGAGACAAGCACCCAACTGTTTTTTTTTTGGTAGAGGGTTCACTTGCTTAGCCACCGATATAGGGCAACAGGTTAATGTATCACTATTGGTATTCTCATCTTTTTATGACTTTTAATGACTTTTATCTTGGCTCTCTGTATTATTCGATCACCTTAATAATATAAATATGTTGCCTTAATACGAATCTGGGTGAAAAGAAATCCCCTCAAGGAGAATCTAGGTTAAGAGAATTCTGTTCAATATGAATATGGGTGAGGAGTATTCTGATCAAGATTCATGGGCGGGGAGAAATTCTCTAAGGTCAAAATGGGTTAAGAAATCTCTTCGAGGAGAATTCGAGTTAAAAGAAATTCCTTCAAGACCAATATATGGGTGAGAATGAGTAATCTTATCAAAGAAGAATTTGAATGAGATTAATTTTAAGAAGTGAATCTGGATTAGAATTATTATGTTGAGATGGCATCGAATCCCAAATTGATAAAAATTGATAGGTCTGCCTTTCAGAGAATGAGGCTTCATAATCCATTGATCATTTCCACAAGAACTATTGGATATAGTAGAAAATTGATTGAAGCCAAAACTAAAATCGTAACTAGATAGAATAGTGATGAAACGGCAATGGGAGTGATTATGTGAGGCATGACCTCACTAGCAGGCAGGAGGAGCCATAATTACTTGTACCTTCCTTCACTTAACTTGATCTCATACATGGGATAATAACAAGTCTATGATCAATCAAACTAACACTTGTAAGCCAGTGTTTTTATTCAGTGAGCCAAAGTTTGACGCCACACACTCTACGACTTTGGACCATCAAGTTACGTATACCTAGCTCTATGCCCCTTTTGAATCTGTTATGCCTTAACAAGTGACTCTAATTCTTTGTATTCGTTTGTGATTATATTGACTTAACACCACTTGCTTAGTTTTCTCTCTAAATCTCTACCTACTTAAACTGTTGCAATAGGCCATCTCTTCACCCACTAGTAGTTGGGTGTCACTACAAGAAAAAGGACCTACAACAACATTACAATAACAACTTGCTCTAAATGCAGGTTGTGAATTACTATTTTTGACAACATACAAAAAATGTATGTTGCAGAAGAGTATAAACCACAACATGCGTCATGTGAGTGTTGTTAATTTTGAAATCGACTACACATTAGGCACGTTATTATTTACGCGTTGTCATTTATATCTATCAACAAGTAGAAAATCACGTTGTTAAATATGATTCCAAATAATAACATACTGCATGTTAATTTTGACATGTTGGGTTATGTTGTTAACAATTTGAAAGGGAGGGAAGTAAACAAGTGCGGAGAAACAAGGGAGCTAGTTTTCACCTCTTCTCAACACCACATAAACATAAATAAGGAAATGAAAAAAGTTCGCAACACTTGCCAGTGGCAGGATCTGCAAGTTTATATCTCTCTTTCTCTCTCTCTTTGTGAAATTAGAGTTTCGAAGCTTCATCTCGGATCCTCGTATTTCAATGCTACGAATTCTTCCAAGAGATTCTCCATAATTGTTCAAGCTCCGGTGTTCGTTTCAATTCAAGTAGCGGTTCCGAATTGAATCAGAGCTACTCAGGTGGTTTCTGTGATGGCGCCTAGCCAGAGGAGAGGAGCTAGCAAAGCCTCTCAGGCCACCACTGAGCACCATCGCCATGGAAACACTAGCAGTATGACCGGGATCACATCTTCAACCTACCAGCTCATCATCAACGAGATCGACTTCTCCGCCGGCACTCCTCTCCCTCTACCTCTCCGGTCTCGATTACAAGGTTCATTGAGATCTCTAGGTGTTCGATATCAGGTTTCGCCCGCCGTAGTTCTCAATTCGTCGCCGCCTTACTTCTTCGGCTCGATAGAGCCTTATCGCGACCTCGTCATTGTTCTAATTGTGCCTGGCGAAGCTATTTTGAGGTATCAATCCATTTAATCCCTCTTTTACTTCATCAGATATCAATTCGGTCAATATTCATCGTATTAGGGTTTCAATTTCAAGTGATTTTTGCAAGTATGGTGTTTTGAGTCCATTTTTCTTGTTGTAGTATCAAATTCGAAGAGCTTGAAGAAGATAGGCGCACCAAGGTGTCCATTGAGTAAGAGGTTTGAGGCTATGATTCAACACATGATAAAATTCAATTGTATTTTTGAAATTGAGTGAATTTTTTATGACTGAATTTAATTAGGTTTTGATCCTTATTGCAGGCAGGAAGTGGTTTCCACAGTTGGATCTGATTTAGGAGCTCTTAAGGTAATTTTACTAGTGAATTAAATAATGGAGAATGAGTTTCATGGTTAAGTTTCTTTTTTCTTACGATTGGATATGATCAACTGAAAGTTTTCCATCATAATTAGAATGTGGATTTTGTTTGGGTGTATACGGAGCTCGTATCATATTATTCATATATAAATGATGCACTTTCTTGTGCAATGTTTATAAATTTTCAGAATTCAATATTTGTGCAGTGATTGCTCATGAAATTAACGCTGGTGATGTAAAGAAGTGCTTAGAACTTAAGGATCAACACCTGCAATGGCCTGATGATGCATACTCAAAAGGTACTACGAGTTTAATTGAAATTTCTTATACAATGTGGCCTGATGATGCATATGTGAAACTGCTGAGAAGATAGTGGTCTGTGGTAAACTATTGCATGACTTTCAAATATTAATCTGAGATTTATAGTAAAGCTGCTTAGGGTGTCTGCATTTTTAGTAGCAAAAGAATTGTAAAGTGTAAATTGTTTGATATAGAATAGTTGTAAACTCTAGGGAGACTGCCTCAATTTAGCTCACTTCGATTTAGTTGAGTTATGCTAACACTCATGGCGTCAATTTCGATCGCTTTCGGTTTTTTTAACATATGACTTTCATTTATTTCACTCGGGACATTTCTAGTATCTATGAGCACTGCTTCGTGTAGTTAACTTGAGTTCGATTTAATTGGCTATGTGGATATTACAAAGGTTTCGTTGAATATATATGGGTATATTTCACTAAGTGTACAACTCATTTTGGGCCTCATTTGTGCATTGATTAATCATAGTAACATCTTGAAAGATATACTTAATGTGAGTGGAGGGTTGTGTATTAACAGTCTATGTGTTTGACAGCAGCAGCAGAAGGAACAAAGAGAATGGTTGAACTTGAGTTTTAAGCCAGAGAATTTCCTTCCGGGAGTTGCCAGTGGCTTCATTTTTTGGGTTGTTGTTGGATTTATCACATTCTAGCAAGGGTTCTTTAAGGTTAAAGAGGAAAAATTTCTCAGAGGATAAGCCCCAACAACGAAGTTTGGTCTCGACTAATGATGATGAAGAGCTTAAAATGGTTGGTTTCTTGATAAGTTCTTAGTGAATGCGTGTGTTGTCTGGTGTTACTGGTGGTTTATGTCATGCTTTGGTGCTTGTTGATATGTCTACTTAGTTGCTGCATAGCTTCATAGGTGTAAAGGATAAACTTAATGTTGAGTATCTAGTTTTTTTTTATCAATGATATAATTTGATGAAATTGAGTTTTCATCATCTCATAATATGTGAGTTCAATACTTTAAATTTTAAATCTTGTATTATGTGAGTTCAATACTTAAAGAGTGAAAAGAGTATGGTCAGGTTAGCAATCTAAACTATATGTCTTAGTGATAAGTGATTACAAAGTGGGGAAAATTTTCCGTAACTTGCTCTAATATTTGTATAAAAAAAATAGTTATGAACTTATCTTTATCAAACACTCTCGTACTTGTCAAATAAAAATGAATCAGTAGAAACTAAAGAAGTACTGTTTCTATTACATTTGTTGGCTTCAATTCAACAAGTTGCTAAATTGTCTTCAATTCAACCTGTTGCTAAAATTGTCTTCCTTCATTTTCTAGCATTGTGAAGTATTGGCCATTCTTGTATCAGATTGTGTCAATGTTCTACTGTTCTAGTACACAAGTCTAAACAATTGACCTTATTTCAGATTTAGTGATTAGTGTCTTGTCTTGGTTATTAAATAGTCTCTCAATTTCATGACAGGTTCTGGTATGACAACTGGGAAAATCGCATCTCAGTGTGCGTGTAAGTAAGAAATCTGGTGATTCTGATTTAATTTCTTTGATAACTCCCTTTTTCCTAGCCTCATCATTTATACTTCTTTTCTGTTCGGTGTTTATTTTGGCTGAACTGTTTCTTTCATAAACTTGCAGATCCTGCCACTGGCATGTATGCAGAACTGATACAAAGGTGATTATTATGAGTACTTTTTCTTAATATTAAGCCTTATGTTTGTTGGACTGTAAGCTGAGATCCTTTGCACTAGTTTTATAAACTTCTTGTAGAACATTATGTAAATGTGGTTATCATACTCAATGTTTCTATTTGTTATTTTCTTTTTATAATGCAGGAAACATGCGTGTGGGCAATCGAGTCTTCTCTAGGGCCTTGTCTAGTTATGTAAGTTAATGGAGTAATAGTGTTGATGTCTCTCATTTTAGTTGTAATGGAAAGGATGATGTATCAAAATTTTATAAGGCATTTATGTATTTCTTATGGTTTAAGTGAGCATAATATTGTGGTTAAATCATGGTGAATGATTATAGAGTTACAAGAAAATAGAGCCCGGTAAATTGGGTGTAATTTGTGTATTTATTAAATTGGTATTTCTACACATTTAGCAGAATAACATGCCATGCATGTTGTTAAAATTTGTTAACAACGTGCGAAGTGTGTTGCCAAAAAGTACAACGAACACTTTACATGTTGTTAGAAACTTATAACAACATGTAAAGTGTGTTGTTAAAGAGTACAACGCACACTTGGCATGTTGTTGAAAATTTGTAACAACATGCATCGAATGTTGTTAAAAAATACAACATAAATTTTGCATGTTGTTAAAAACTTACTACAACATGTTAACTGTGTTGTTATAAGATTACAACGACGTGTATGCTATCTTTTTCACAACGTGCAAAACGCGTTGTTAAAACTATTTAGACTTTTAACGACTTTGACATTTACAACATGCGCTGAATGTTGTTAATTACTTTTGACAACATGTAATGCACGTTGTTAAATCTGTTTTGTGGTGTAGTGTGTCACAGCAGGCAGTCGTTCCTGACCCGAATTCTATGTTTAGTTATCGGAAAGTCACATGCATTCGAATTGTTAATTGAAAAGATTTGCATAATTGCAAAATAGAAGCCCCGAACAGACCAATTTAAATTAGTTGGTCAAGTGAAATGTGTGTTTATAAAGTTCAGCAACTTAAAAAGCGGCCTCTACTAAAGAAACGCTCTGAACATGCAACATAGTATGCGAATTTTATACCGGATGCGGAATTGTAGATTTTTCTATTTCTCAAGGGATAATGAGATATCGAGAGGTTTGAATTGATGAATCGGCATGTATTTTTTTTAGTACGAAAGTTAATAAGATTTAATTCAATAACAGTATAAAGATAACTCACTCATAAAGGCCGACAATAAGAGTCATCTCATCTTGTCATCCAAACTTAGAAAATTACTAAGCTTACAAAGCCAAAAACATACACCTACAATGAATGTTGTTTATAGCACCATTATTTCAGTGCTTAGCAAGACTTAGAAGATTAAATAAAATAGTTGCAACCAAATCTCCTAAGCATTGTGACTGACTCAAAATTAAGCCATATTTTTGGTCATAAAGACCCAATCGAGCCACATCCACACCGCCCATCTAACAGAAGCCACAAAGCTGACCCATATAGCCATAAAGCAGACCCAAAGTCTAATCACATCCAACCCTAGGAGGATCAAAATATGTCGAGGACCAGCCGTCACCATCTTCACCATTGCTGCTTGAGATCCTCCGGTAACCAAATCAGAAGCCGTCACCACCACAAGTCGGCACTCAACGACGCCAACACGGTTGACCAACTCACCAAGATCACAGCCCCAACTTGGATCGAATCCATCATACATTGTTTCAAAAACAACACCAGAACCAACATGGAAAACGAACCTAGAACACCAAACCGACAAGCCAAGCCAAATCACACCACCTTCAAGATCCAGAGCGGCACCACCCAGATCCATGTCAAAAAACCTCACCATAGGTGTGGCCCTAATTCGCACACCGCGCCACCAAAAGAAGACAAAAACCAAAGAGATACTGACTACAATGAAATGAGCCACGGTCGTCCTGATACAACCAACAGAGAGGGACAACCCTTATCGTTGCTGAGATTTCACGGCAAAACCTCGCCGCCGACTCAATTCTGTGCTCGCGTACGAACCATGGAGGCCTTCAACTAAACCAAAAAGAAGAGAAAGAGAACATATCCCAACAACCAGAGGAATGAGAGCTTTGGGGAAGGGGAGTTTTGTGGCCAGAGCCATAGAATTAGGAAATTTGCTTGCCTCCGCTAGAAACTAAGAAAAAGGCATGCATGTTTGTGTTCCAAACATATAAGCAATATTTCTTTCTTTTGGAAGGAAATAGATATCTACATTTTATATGTTAAGAAAATTTTCAAATAAGCATGATTGCATGAGATGATATAATGCGATGTTTGTTGGATTGTTTATAAAAAATTATGAAAAATGATATAAACAAAGAAATTATTTCACGTAATAGTCTTTCTAATCCCGTTTTCAAGAGAAAAAATATTTAATCCACAGTTGTGTAACTTGTGTTTATAGATAACGGTTGACAGTAAATCAAAATTCAAGTAGTTTAAGTCTATAATCAAGAGAAGCAATCGATTAGAAGTTAAGGAAGATCTTTTAGCCCTTTCACCCAACAACAACAATTTCAGTGTGTTTACGTCCACAAAACCTCGTAGAGTTCGGCCCTTAATTCCATCTCTCACGAACCACTTGAAAACAGTGGAAGCTCAGCTACGAGAAGTAACCACTACGTGGCGCCACTTAGTGAAACCACGGGCATCCTCCACGTGGCTTCTTCTGAGACTAACTCCCAAACTAATGGACAGTTTTGATGGGACTTATCGCTTAAATGGCTTGTCAAGAATCTTAAGCATGTGATTAAACACGCCACGTGTCCTTCACGGGGAGAGGTAAGCGCGTTGCGTGTCGTGCGCTTGACGGTTTGCTCAGTCGCGTCGGTGTTTTCCCACCACTTTTTATTCTCCACTCCTCTTCTACTGTGCTCAGCTCACTCGACAGTAGTTTTACCAATATACCCCTTGATGCCGCCGTGAATGGAAGCGTTTACTTTTCCGGAACTTTGAATTCGGAGTCTGAGTCGAAGTCTGACGAGTTGAAATTCGGATGGGGCAAATTGGTAAACTCACCGTAATGAAGGAGGTTGGTTAATCATGAGAATGATATAGCACACGTAGCTAATAATTCAGAGATGGCTCGCAAGATTTAGCTGTCTTTCCAGAAGGGTTAGGCTAATCTAAGTACCTAACCATAAACTACCAAAAACGAATGGGAAGAAATTTCACGACCTAAAAAGTCAAGAAGGCTAAGAATGGGTGTGAAATCCTCAAGACGAACGTAGTGAATCAAACGTTTTACCAATTATATATAAATGTGGTTTGTTTGGGAATTAACGCGCGGCCCTCATAATTTTAATTCATAAAGAACTAGAGATTGTTTTGTTTGTTCAAATTTGTCATTTTGATTTTGGCTTTTCATCATGCGTGAGCAGTGGAGGATCTAGTAATTCAAAGCTGTCTAGGCTAATTTATATGAGGATACTAAATTATTTTTTTTAAGGTTTGGAACCTAATGGGAGGCTCATCCTCACGCCTTTATTACTTTCAATCAAAACATAGACCGAGGGGGACATATAACCAAACATCGTGAATTGAAAATTACAAGCATCAAAGCGTTATACGCAACAATAAGCTACATAAAATGTACTCTACGAGATCCGCTCAATTCAAACTCTGCAATCACAGAATTATTATTAATGTTATCGGCAAGTTCTTTTTCAATGTAGAGAACCATTAAATCATTAAGAAATTCATCTTCCATTTTGTTTCGAAGTTTAATTTTTTATGATGTTCATAGATGAAAATATTATCTTCGTTGTTGTTGTAGAAGCTGGCAGAGTCAAAACAAGACAAATCAATCTATAAATCATATGAAAAAATGCTGATTTTCTTGACTCAACTAACCGCCGACACAAATCAGATACAGATGTTGTGTTGGCAAATCTTGGATCCATCTAAATATCGGCTAGAAAATACCCGCACTCCATATCTAAAGCAAGCAACTCATATGAAGTAAAATAAGTAGGATATAATCTCATATGGGGGAATATATATATATATATATATACAGTCTATCCAGAGTGAAGTTCCAATTTTGGCACACTTTTCGGTCAAATTTTTTCACCATAAGCGATTCAATATTTAGGTATGTTATTTACAAAGTTTCATCCAATTTGACAATGGTTTGAGTTTTCAAAATTGAGATTTACACGAACGGTTCACGTTGAACAGTTTTAAATTCATTCATTGATTTTTTCTAATTTTAATACCTTAACGATGTCCGAATTAGATGAAATTTTGTATAGATTATTTTGAATATCATACTAAATATTGAATCGCTTATGGTGAAAAAATTTGACCGAAAAGTGTGCTAAAATTGAAACTTCACTTTGTAATTTCAGAGTGAAACTTCATATAAAAACTATATATATATGGGATGTTTTGAGAGCAAATCTTGTCTAAACTTAGGCTTAGATAGCCTACAACTTACATCCGCCCCCATGCGTGAGGTCCTTAAACATTCGCAAAATCATTACTTTGATGATTAAGTGCTTATCTGATATAGATGTAATATCAACTTTCATCTTAATCGGGACTAAGAGATTCTAGTATAAATGACTATAAAACGAAAGGTTTTTGTCTCCTGCTTTTCTTTCCACTCGGATGAATGGATGGATCATGGTTTTTGAGATGCATGTAATGATCGAAAAGCCTAACAATATTTGTGCATAACGTTTTCAGTTACATTCTAAGTCTTGACGGAAATGACATTATTGACATATACAAGCTTTGATTAGACCATTATTAATCTGAAATCACCCCCTATCATCTCATGCATTAAAATATAGCTTTAGGAATTTTCTCAAGTTCTTCATATGATTATGAAAAAAATGAAGCTAGTTACTCAACTGTCCAGATTTTAGTAAGCTTGTAAGTTTTTGTACTATAATTTTTCTTTTTATTATTTAAAGGAGGAAATAAATATTATTTAATCAAAATCAATAAAAAAGTATGATATATATGTATTCCTTCTAGATTGTCTAAATATTTATTTAAACACATCGACTTTACATAATTGGATAAATTATTATATATATCCGCAACATATCTCATGTGACGTACCCCTTAATGTTATTGGTCAATTTTTTACTGTGATTGTTTTTGATTGATTCTTATGTGTAAATATTTTTTTGTCATTTTAATCGCGTGTATATTAATTATACCATGACGTAATATAATTAGTTGGGCACACCACATGACAATGTCACGTGGTGTGGCTGATACACAGAATAATTACTCACATAATTGACAATATTCAAAATATTTATTTTGAGCTATATATAATAAACAAAAGGGAGCTTCTATTCATACCTCCTAAAATGGCACTTGGACCTCCATCATTTTTTAGATAGTTTTGACTTAGTCAATACATATGAAATTACCAAAAAACATATAATAATAAAAATACAAGAAAGGAAATAATTCATTACTTGACTATTATAAAATATAAATGTAGATCATTATCTTTTATATTTATTGCTAGACAATCCAAAATAGGATATCAAATTGCATTAAATGATTTAATTGATTACCTTCTTTTTTTATAAACATTATTAGTCAAAAATTTAATATAGTTGATAAACATCAAATTGAATGTGGACGATTTAATGTGAGCCAAAAAAATAAAACTCGTTCATTAGAGGTTAAAATATTTCATATACGTTGATGAACAAAACTTGTTAATTAGAGGTAAAAATATTTTCATATACGTTGATGTTACTATCAATGAATGAAAAATATAGTTTACTAATTTATTATGAATTTAGAAAACGAGTGGAAGAGTGATTGAATTAATTCGAGAAAATAATTTGTGTGATTATTATGTATTTTTCGAGTTGTATATAATAAATGAATTTGAAATAGAGTAGGAAATAAATTAATAGATAGTAGTATGATTTGATATATCAAATTAGATAAGGGGCATTTTAGGAAAACTTTGGAGGTCTAAATAGTATTTTAGGTATCTATAAAAGTAAAATTGAGGTCTACTGAGTAAGGAGGTCTAAATACCGCACTGGAATCCATATATGTTGATAAATGTTATTATTTATAAAATCGGTCATTTGTTCTAGTCATTAAATCACACATATTAACTGACGAACCAAAAGTGATCCCTTCCTATGTTTTTACTTGCGCTCACTGAAAAATAAGAGTAAAATCTAAGATTTCCCAAATCCTTAATGATATCAAAAACTATTTAGGATCCAAAGTCATTAAGTAAAAGCACCGTACACACTATTGAAATGCAAAATAGTAACCGTACTTTCTTAGCAACGGAGAAGCGTAAACAAGGTTTCAGATCAGACGATAAATGATCTTATCCATAAAGAATATTATTAGACATTCGAAATCCAATCCATCTTTCACTTAACTGACCTAATAAAAGTGATTTCTTACGGAATGCTTTTTTTGAACTCGTAGAAAGCACGACTGAATGCAGGATTTTTCGAAACTCAAATGGCGTCAAAAACCATCCAAATCAAAACCATCCATAAAACCAAAACCACCGTATAAACACACACAAAACATTTACCAAAGTGGGTAGTAACACTATTATAGCAAAAACCCAACAAAAGGTAAAAACTCGAGGCAATTCCTTGCTTACCAAGTAAGAGTTCTGCTAACGTGGACATCCCCTCCACCGTTGTTCCCTTCCTGCCACAGTCAAAAGTTACAACCGGGACAGTAAGTACGGACAGCACAAAAAACCAGTAGCTGAATCGTGCCTTACACGCAAGACGACGACGACTCTATAAGAACGCCAGAAGCAGTAGTAGTAGTAGTATTACTGTGGATAGTGAGTTGTGAAAGAGCAGGCGTACCATTGTTTTGACCTGGAATTGGTCCCTATTATAATCTCACCGCCTCTGTTTGTTTCTCTATCCCTCCCACCACTCCCACTCCACCTCCTTTCTCCTTTGCTTAGTTGACCGACTTCACTCCTCCTCACACCAACTCTCCCTATATAAACCCTCCGCCCTCGTCTCTCTCTCCTCCAACCCATTTCATCTCACACCTCCAAACATATTCTAAGCTTCTGTCTCGACATGGCCTTGGAGGCTTTGAACTCACCCAACACTGCCGCGCTCGCCTTCGAAGACGAGCCTAGCCGCAACATGGACCTCGCCCGCCACCTCGCCGCCAAGCGTAAACGTTCCAAACGGCCGCGCTTCGAGGACTCGCTTTCCGAAGAGGAGTACATGGCCTTCTGCCTCTTGCTGCTTGCTCGCGGCACAACCGACACCACCACTGCCTCTGCTCTTGCCGCCGCCCCAGCTGCTCATCAATTGCCGCCGCATCCGCTGGCTTCTTACAAGTGTGTCGTATGCAGCAAGGCTTTCAGCTCCTACCAGGCTCTCGGTGGCCACAAGGCTAGCCACCGCAAGTCCAACCAGACCTCCGCCGTGTCCGCCGCCGTCGTCAAGGTTGAAACACTCTCGGTCGCCGCCGCGAGTGGGAGGAGCCATGAGTGCACCATCTGCCACAAGTGCTTCCCGACCGGGCAGGCCTTGGGAGGACACAAGCGCTGCCACTACGACGGCGGCAGCAGCGCCGCCAACAGCGCTGTCACGACGGTTTCTGAAGGCGGCAGCCACAGCCAAACCCAAAGCCAGACTCAGGGCCAGCGTGGGTTCGTACTCGACCTGAACTTGCCGGCTGAACCAGAAGTACTACAAGTATGGACCGGGTTCGATAAGAAAAGGAGCGCTCAAGTCTCCGCCGAGCAGGAGGAGGTGCAGAGTCCGATGCCGGAAAAGAAACCGCGCCTGACATTGGGGCGCGAGTGAATTTGAAGTTTCATGTATGTCGGGAATTACAGAGTTACAGAACATGTAATAGTACAGTAATTTGGTCTTTATGATCAATTGGGGGTGGTGTACATAGGAATTTAATTTCATTGGTTCATTTTCGTTCTTGTGAGATCATTGTGTTGGTTCTTGGATTTAATTTTGGTATTGATTTCAATTTGTTTACTGTTGCTCAATACCCCATTACCAATCTGATGGCACCGTGATAGAATGTGTGACAGTTTCAGAATTGTTACAACTTACAACCGTATTTGGTTAAGGTGCATTCGTGTTTATCCTGAGCTCGTAGGAATCTTGAGCTCGTAAGATGTGTTACAGTTACTCAATCGACTGTTACGACCATTTGGTCTAGCTTCATAGTCCTTATTCCGAAGCTCGACTAATATAGTTGTTTATGGATCAAAACATAGGGATTTAATGCGTGAAGTGCGCAGTGTGAGAGCATGTTAGTGTAGGGTTTGAGTGAGTGAGTGGTGCATTATAGGGCTGCCGCTGAAACAGAGAAGCCTCCCGACTCCTCCCATGTGGTTCATGCCTTTAATGCACATGTTAGCAATCATAATGCATTGCACCACAGCCATTTTCAATAGGCCTTTGCGTGGTTTAGAACACTTCATCCGTTTAATCTAATAATAATTATATTTGGTTACTTGTACCCACTGTATTAGTTTTATATACGTTATCATGTCTAGGAGTATAAAATCACATGAATTATATATAAAAGTTCTGCAAAATGTATACGAGAAGTCGACCAGAAAATGAATGCTAGCTAAGCTAGCTCTCTCTTTGAGTGGCGTGAATGGTTTTCTAGTTATGGGAGCATATGTATGTATGAAGATGTCCGTATGCATACGTAGCGTAAGTAGCGAAAATGTGTATAATGTTTAATAAGAAATTAAGTGATATTAGTAAAAGAAGTGTCACATTGCTTTGTTTTAGTTTTTGCTAATTATTTTGATTCAGTTAGGGACTATAGTAGTGGTAGTCGTGTTGACGCACTCCACTCTTTGTTCAAGTGTGAATGCTAAGTGGCCATTATGCCGTGTAACTCAAGGTGCTTCCTCCAAACGCGGCCTAAGCTTGACAATTATACTTTGGTTCTTAATTTAAGTGAGATTGTTCTTTCCCTTCACTAATCAATCAAGAAAAAGTCTGTTCCCTTGTGCCTTAATCTGTAACAGAGATTAAGTTTACAGGTAAGAATAAGCTGGCTAGGTCCATATCAATCTTATCTTTTGCGTAAAGCTTAGTTTTCTTGGTCTTTTACTTTCGTCGATAATTCTCTTATTTTGGATAGACAATTAAATATATACATTTTCACGTTTTTGAGATATTTGTATAGTTAACAATAGTACACACAAGTAAAAGCACATGTTTCAACTTTTTCTCAATATCAATATCTTCTTATGAATAAATTAGTTCTTTTTCGCTTGTAATTCTTCCTTTTTCTATACACAATCAAATTACGCGCATTTTCACGTCTTTGAGATATCTAAAAGGTTTACGACAAAACCTGATGTTAAATACGTGCTTCAACTTTTTCTAATTTGTTTTCTTCTAAATCAAATATATAAATGCGATCCTACTTCCCTTAATTAATTCCTCAAAATAAAACGTTTTGTGGAGTCACTTGATAGAGTACCACTTAAAATAGTTTACATAGCTACTATGTGCACACATCCAAACAACAATAAGCTAATTGTATTACATATAGCTGTCTATCATAGGATAGTAGAAGGGTAATATAAAGTACGTGAGAATAAAAAAGGACTACTGCACAACAGCAATAGGGTTGGCTTGCGTCCCTTGCAACTTCGCTTGGTGTGGCATGGTGTTCATGCGTTGACGACAAAATGTTAGGCCGCCACCGTCGACGATGTGCGTGATCAATCGATGACCACCGCAAAATAATTTGATTAAGAGATGCGATAGCTCAGTACGTAGTAGCTTAATGTATCCGGTACATCCAAGCAAGCTTAATTAAGCTTTGACGATATTAGATTCATGCATACACTAGTCTTGTTTGTGTATCGTGCTACTCTCACTCCATTTGATCAATCTGGGGAATACGTCTCGTATTTTTGAATGTGAGAGTTTAATTACATGTGACATCGATCGTTGTGTACGTACGAGTTGTTATACCATCAGAAATAAGAAATGATCATCATATCGCTTCTCAACTTTCTGTGAAAGTAGCAAGATTTTAGTCTGAGACTTATCCTGCGGGGTAATATAATACGAATAATAGATCGACCTTGATGGGCAAGACCGTCTCATCTGCAAAATTTTGAGAGGGATGAAGTGGGGAGAGATATGCTGCGAAGCAATGAATTCAAGAAGACAAGTTCAAGAAGATGTTTTGTGTTCATTGCGTGCGGTTATGTGTGGCTTAGGTGCTTGTTTCACAGGTACACGATGAAAACTCATTAGGTTAATTTAGTTAACGGTGTTGGAGAGGAAATATCCCACATTTAAGAAGTGATAAATAAAATAGAGATTATAAGTGAGTGGATAATAACCAATTGTACTGAGGCCTTTTGTGATTAAAACCCAACACATGTGAGGTGACTAAGTTAAGACAATATCGGTACAGTTGTATCATGGGTCACGCTTGTCATTGTTTAACATGGTATCAGAGTGAGTCCCTCTCCAGTCGCGCCTTCAATCTGTCGTTGGCTCGAGTTGGGTGTAACTTTGTCATGGGCCCATGATGAGTGTCATTATCATGTCATCGGAGGGTTTTCCGATTGAATGGTTACCAAGTGTCTTTGGTTATTGGACCTTGGTTTATTTCGTCCCTGTGTGGGATGTTAATCTGTCACGTGCAGACCTAAAAATTAGGTTACACATGAGGGGGCGTGTTGGAGAGGAGATATCTCACATCTAAGAAGTGACAAATAAAATAGATATTATAAGTGGGTGGATAATAACCAATTATACCAATGTTTTTTGTGATTTAAACCCAACACCTGTGAGGTGACTAAGTTGAGACAATATCGGTACAGTTGGTCTATGGGACACGCTTGTCGCTGTTTAACAAATGGTTCCAAGTTATGGTGCCAAACTAACTAACTACAACTTAGAGAGATGCTAATTATTGATTAACATTTGCTCTTACTTAATTGCTTGGCGGATACTTCAAAACTCTTGTATTTGGCCCTTCACATTGAACTACCTTTACCATTTTACGTATCTAATTAGTAAGTAGGAGCCATACGTACGTACATAGCTAGTGAAATACTGTACATGCATGTGATTTTCCAGTTCATATTTTTCAACCTTTTATCAAAACCCAAATAATGCGTATATAGCTTTGAATCATATATACATACAGACCTGTAGTTTTCAAGTATTGAGTGGAAAAAGCTAGGTCCATGGAAAAATTGCCAAGAGACTAGGAGGATATAGTCTTTGAATTGGCTTAGCTTCATTGTCTTCTTCCCTTTTGGGTTAGATGACTTAGATCAATGTTTCCAGAATACTACAAGGTATTGATTTTATAACAAGAATTAACTCATTGTTGATTATTTAGTAATAAGTTGACTGCTTAATAAGTGCATGGTGAACATTAAAGAAAAGAAAAGTCAATATAAACTTGGAAGAAATGAGTAGACCGAAACCATCATGTTTTTGGCGCACATGATTCCTTTTCACAACTTGAATGGTCTAATTAGGCACCCACAATTTTCCATTTAAACTACAAACTAGAATTTCACTTTCATGCTAATTTTCTTCAACTATGTTCAATTTTGATGCCTCTGCAGTCCAACTCACAAGACTCGACTGAAAAATCTGCATCAGCAGCTGAATATAACTAGTATTTTCAGTGTTTGGCTTCTCTTGGTTTTATTTGTCTGCATATTTTGCAGGCTAGTGCCATTAGGCAATAGATGACCAAATCAAACAAAGGATGGAGCTAGCCATGAAATAGTTAAGCAATAAATTTTTTGCCCTTTCTAATATTTTAGGATTGATGAGTCTGTCATCAACTCTGGTTATCCATTAGAACTTTGTTCTTTTTGAATAGTTTGTTAAGAATGAAAGGGTTCCACTTCCACAAATAAAAATTGAAAAAAAAAAAAAAAGGAAGAAGAAGATGAAGGAATGAAGATACCATGCCACTAGGATTTAGTATTTTTTAAGTATTTGGGTTAGACTTGGAGCAATAATGCTGAAGTAAACATAAAGATAGAATAGTTTAGGGCGCAGTCATTAATTAAGTCTGTTAGGGGATGTGTGGGATGGATTGGATCAAGATCTCATTTTTCTTTCCTTGAGATTTTCAGTTCCATTTAACTAGTACTGCAAAATTCTAAATCTTTATATTCAGGTCCCAATTGCCATATTGGATTCAATAGTGTAATGGTGTGGTGGGATTCAATGCTTATGCAGTGATTGACATTTGAAAGAGAGATAAGGACATTTTAGCTCACATATACAGAAGACTAAGAAAGGTTAGTTGACTTTGAGTCCAGTCAGATATCAAACACTCACAACTGCAATATGGTGGTTACCAACTTATTACAAATTGAAGAACCTTTTGATTTGGATCAATTCATGTAAGAATGCTGCAATTATTGAAAGGTGTATGAAAAAAAAGGTCTGTTGTTTTCCAAATCTTTCTTTAATGGACAAAAGTGAGTTCATCTTTCCATATATTTGTACTAATTACAGCTTCGAACTCATTAGTGTTTGATGATCTAAAGTCTAAAAAATTTGAGATTTCTAATTATGATTCATGTTTGGTGGTCTAACCACATATGAGAACTATCTTGGCAATGACTGAAAACCATCAAAGTTGATTTTATTTGGGTTCAAAGTTGGATTGCAAGTTGGTCTAAACTCAAATACTTGCAAGGGGCAAAGCAGTTGGGTATATATTAATCGAGTCATTTGAATGAGCTACTAAGCAAATTTATAACATTGTACTTGGACTCCAAGATGTTAATTGGGCACATGAACAGTTAAATCCAAAATTGACCTATATTTGGTTCAAAGTATGACTTCTGCAGTTGAGGAATCAAAGATTTTTTTTTTTCCATTTGAGTATTGAGAACTCCCTGCAATATTCTTTTAAGTTTATCTCATTACATCATGATTTTATGCATGTTATCTCTATATTCCAATCATCTTTATTCAAGTAATTGTCAGAGGTTCCTTAAATTTCTTTGTTCTGCTGCTTGTAGTTTCAGTCATTGATCTGAAAAGTGTCACATTCCCATTAACAAAACTTACAAAAGGCTTCCCCAGACCAAGTCATGAGGAAATCAGTTGCTCTTGGGCTACTTTGGCTTTGGGAGATGTTCCAATCTAGGTGCCTGCAGCCCAAATCTAATTGAAGTACCCAAATGGGAAGATTGACTCGTTGACGTACCCATGCTATTGCTATCTGAACTAACTTCGATTCATTTCATTGCAACTCGATTGAATTTTAGATGAATGTAATCACCCATCGACTCTTTTTTATCGTCCGATCAGCTAATTGGAGTTCAAGCATTTCTTCACAGTCTATAAACCGATCACTCAGACCTCATAATTTTGAGGCACGCACTTGTCAAAAATACAGAAATGATTGTCAAGGTAGTACGTAGAACGTATACTTGCACATCAAAGCTATGATTGGTAATCTCTTTCTGCACATATGCCGGCTTCTTCATGATTTAGCTTGATCGAGAAACCACGTGAACCATATTCAGAAGAAAGACACGAAGAAATTGAAAAAGAGAAGGAAAAAAAAATGCATAAATCACAAGGAAGAAGAAGGAAAAGAAAAGGGAACAGAATAGTGAGATCGAACTGAGAACTTAATCAGTACTGTACTTTTGCCTGGCCTGAGTGAACTGCCTTTGGATGATGCAGATATCTCTCCGACCTTTCTGTGTCACTCTTCATCATCATCACGTCTATTTCTTTGTTGGCAAACCCTTGTCATCGACAGTATCACACTATCACTAGTCACTACTGTCACAGAGAGAGAGAGAGAGAGAGAGAGAGAGAGAGTGTGTGGTAAAGGGCCTAATAATGATTGCCCATTTCTGTACAAAACACTTGAATATATTCATGAACTTGAGCCACACACTTTTGTGGCATGGAGTATAAATTACACACCAAGTGTCAGGTTGGATTTGCATGGTTTGAGGCTTTGAATCGAGACCATCATTTCCGCAATCCACAAGCTAGGCTACTAAATAAGCATGTATTGGCATGTAAGTGTCCAAACCACGACAACTGCTACCTGCGCTATTTCAGCTTCTTCTATACATACATATTTGAGTTGAGCGCGCATGCAGAACTATTCATCAATCCACAGAAGTTATATATTTGCACGAGAATATCGATCATTGCTCTAGTTCTACTATTTGTGATTCTTCTATTTGAGTTAGGCATGCATGTCATGGCCCGCTGTTTGAATATTCTCTTATAAGTATCACTGTATCAATCATGATCCTCTTTATAAACTTCTCTTTGGATATCTCCATAACCAGACCTGATTAACTTAATACATCCTTCTAATTCTTATCTTTTCTTTTTCCCTTTGATTAGGGCATGCCCGCACGGTCATTGGATTTAAGTATCAGACTGCATGATGAATTGTGAAATTAAAGTTGGGGTGCTTCTAATTACTGTGTCAAAATTAGACACCAAAGTATGTACTACCTCGTTATTAAACTACGTAGAGTTCAGTTAATCTATTATGATGATATGATCAGATCATCCTATAACGTATGAAGTACCTCTAAGCTATATATATATATATATATATATATATATATAACCTTAATTAAGGAATTGGCCGGTTTGGAGAATTGCAGGGTTTGCGCATCAAATAGTTCTGCTACAAACTGAACAAATCAAAAGCTTCAAGATGCAAATTATTCTAATCTACCTCTACAGACTACAATGCAACTTTCTTCCCCACTCAACTGCAGGAAAGCACTGTCAGCAACTTAAACTAATACCCAACTATTTTGCCTTCCCTTCCTTTATTTAGGAGCTGCCTGATTTAGCTTTCTACCGACTACAGTAGTACTACTGTATATGATTAAACCAAAGTTGTATAACATACTGTTAACTCATTCCAAATCAAGATTAATGTACGTGTACTCTTTACCATTTTTTTTAAATTCGAGTTTCCTATTTGTAAATCTAACTGGAAACATGGAGAAGATGCTTATAAGCTACTAGGGGGTGGTCCAGACTCCAGACCATGTTGAACATGATTTGTATAGCATAACTTGCATAAGCAATGACTTAAGCTTCTGATTCTTTGACGCATGCCATTGCCAATTTGCTGGGTTTCGATTTTCACGTATTCATGTGATTCTGTAATGGTTGTCATGATTGGGATATTATTATAAATTTAGATAATTTTATATATGATGGAGCAGTGCATTTGCTAATTAGAGGGAGAACAAGCATTGGTGGTGGTCATGTGCTTTTTGTTGGATTATCGATAACATATTATGCGAACGTACCACAATGTCTCATTGGTGAGTTGTATTGATGAATGGATCATCCATTTTAATTTGGTCCAAGGACAGAAGTACTACTACTTGATGGCTAGCTAAGCTTAATTAGCTAGATTGCAATCTTTCACTTAATTAGCACGCAAAATATGTATCTTCTATATTATTTGGCATAAATATCACATTCGATCTTCCGACTTGAATGTTGCTATAGTCATTGTCCCCTGCGACTGAATTTTGATCTTAAGGTTTTGCCAACGTCAGTCTTTCAGCAAATATGTTTGTTTACGTAGGTTGGAAACTTAGTCAGTCCTTGATATAGCTACCAATATTTAAAAACTAATGTCTAAATGAGAAGCTAATTAACCGGGCTGCGGAAGTTTAGCGGCTTAAACAAAACCGAGGTTGTGGTTGTTGAGGATATACATTACATATTAGGAATTGCGATTTAGTACGTGAGTTTATAAAGGTTTGAGGTACTTCATCAATCCATTACAAATTGATTTTGGATGAACCCCAAAGCGGGTTCAAAGCGGGTTACTGTTCATATGTGAAGCTTAAATGGTCACACGGACTCCATGTCACTTAAAATGTTGTCTACATGTATGGGTTTGAAAATTCTCTATACGTGCGAGAATGTGTTAAGAATACCCAATGAATAGAGTGTTTCAAACTCTTATAAATTCACATGATATATCTAAATTCTCAATATATGATGTCTATTCTCAATAACGGTCTCAAGATGCAAAGAGGCCTTGGTTTCTCACTTTGTTGTTCTGTTTGCTCTTGCCCTTGGGGTTACTGAAAGTTCTTATCACCCTCATGTAATAATTAATGGCCGATTAATGTTAGTCATACATATTCCCCTTGTCAAAAAGAAAGTATTGGTTTTTGTCAAAAAAGAAGAAGAAGAAAGTATTGGCGCGTTAATTGTCTATTCGTACGTGCACAAGCTAGTGAGTGATGATTACGGTTGATTAGTGCCATATGATAACGATTGATTAATCGTCACTCATAAACCCTAATTTTTAATTTTTTTTCTTTGTGATGATAGTTTCACCATCATTTGATTGAAATAATGAAATTGATCTGATTGAGATACTTAACAAAATGGCACTGCATGGCATATGAAAGAAAGATGGACGATAAGCACTGTATATGTACGCACTACACATGCATGACATCATCAAGTATTCAAGTTAGCATCTCAGACGAAGAACTTGAACTTGATTTGATCGAGTACGTGTTTTATGTCGTGGAGGAACAATAATTCAAGTATCTCTAACATAATCTCTCTTCCGGGACAAAAAGTACGTGCGAAACCGGTCATTGTTGAGGGAAACCTTTTGTAGTCGACCCTCTTGTTATTATTGCGAAGATTCTGTTTCAATATTGGTAGGGGACTCCATAGGTCACACAGATCGTTGGGGAGATTTGTTATCAAGGCATACATATGCAAAATGAGGGACAAGCATATCAAACAAGTATACTCAATTCATGTTATGGTAGGTCAAAGTTGGCAAAAAGGGTTGAGACCTTCTCTTCCACAGACCATATAGTGTATCTGACCACAAAGTTGTGATATGAATCTATGATACGTGACATATTCTATTGAGGATTCTGAGTATGCAGTACGTATTGTGATTATAGTTAGGCAAGTAGGACCATTATTATCTTTAACCATTCGCATGACGATAAGCTGTTGATTGATCTAGTGATCTCTCATTGAGCAAGAAGAAGAAGAAAACCCCCACCTCGCATAGATTTGAAGCAACTTGAAAAGCTGTAGCTACATGTCCACAACTTTTTTTATCGGATGTGCCCGAAAGTCTCATGGCTTTTCAGACCATCTGGATTGGCTTCGACTGGTTTCGTCATAAGAGATAGATGATGAACAAGTGATTGTCCTGTGTCGATCGGATATGCTTTTGTTTCACAAACTGAGATTAATTGCTGGTTCAATAATTTAGTAGTACGTACCTATCTCATTAAACTCCCGCCACTCGATAACATTGAGCAACTTCGATTTCAAATCGCTAGCTAGGTGTATCCACAACCTTATAAAGCAGGAATCTAGTGTTCAACAAGGAACCCAATAATTGTTAATCTATATTATTATTCATGAGTTCAATAATCAATCCTATAATCAAATATATAGTATTTGTTTTAATGATACAACAGTCAACATCATGTGTATTAGTGTATTATACTGCTATATGGAGAGTAGAGGGTATATTAAGTAAGAGGAAAATGAGGACCTTAAAATGTGGTGCAGAGTGAGGAAGCTAGGTGTTTCCAAAATGTAAAGAAATCTCGCACTATCATAGGGAATTGTTTAGTCGATGAGAATTTGATGTAACCTAAGCTTAGATTATTATGAATATTATCATGCATGCTCATGTTTTGGTGCTTTCACGAGGCAGAGAGGTATGTCTAATACAAGATTATTGACTTCAGATGAGAAAATATACCCGTTATTATGCAAACCAGTCAAGTTTGGCTTCCATTTCTTGGATATATATTGTCATATCTCTATTCACTTTCATTATTTCATTAATTATAGTTGAAACCTAGGGTTATAAATTGACATGCACGACGTTGATATGATATTAAAAGAGTGTCCGGCCAGTTATGTTGAAAATGAGGTTTGAATTCACTTGAAGAACCTTTTCATTCGAAGAGAAATTGTATATCGGAAGAACACAGGCATGGTCAAAATTCTGGGAATAGAGGTTACATGAAAGTCATGTCAAGAACAAATACTGTCCATATCGTCAAAACATCAAATCGGACAATCTCCACCAAAGTACGTACATGAATAACTTTACAAATAAGTAACTGCACCAGAATACAACTGACTTATAGTAGTAGTACGTACTATATATTACCCTATATTTTAAAGGTCAATCCGGCTCCTTTAGAAATAGATATAAGAGGATGTGTTAGACATATACATCGATCTTAATGTGTATTCTCAAATCAATTTGTATCATTAATCATCAATTTTCCTAGACGTAGTGGGTCTCTTGATGTATGAGTTTGACCTTGTGCTTCAACTGGTCTATTATTTTTCACACAGATCTAGTTGTTTATGCTCATTCTCTTAGTTTCAATGAATATGCCCCTTGGCTAGAAACATGGCAGCAGTGAGATGATTCCTTTAAGCTTAGCTCAGCTCACATGGAACCATTTTAATTAGTTTCTGTAAACTTGGGGAGCACCTGCGGTAACAATTATACAAATTGAAACACAGTATTCAAGGTAGACGAAAGGAACTACTACATACAAGTGGCTAGCATGCAGAACGAGTCCTCAAAAGATGGATGTGCGGTGTGCCTTCAACATGCAGATATATTTATCCTTTCAGAAGAAACACATATCACGATATTTGTTGTTTCTATTATTGATAATAACCACATTTCCTTTGTAGAAATAGTTCTTCATAACATGCAATAACTAAACTTAGATTTGCTTTTACAATGAAAAGTTTAGGAGTTCAAATCATGAAATTTATGATTAATAATTTTGGTGAAACATACATTGAGGCTTTAGTCAACATTTTGAAGTTCAAATCCTTTCCATTTTATATAGCAAATATGACATATCGTTGAGGCGTAGTACTAATCAAACTAAATTGACATCGCTGATTAAGGTCATGAAAAAGTTTGCAATCATAAGATGTGACCTTGAGTTTGCGGTCATAATAGCACCCCCAATCTACGTTATTCTCACACCCTTTTGAGTAACTTTTTTTTAACCCTTCATCTCATTATTTGATAAGTTTCGATCTCAGTTTAAATTAAAAGTAATTTTTAAGAACAAATAGTACTCAATTAAAATGACTGACCAAAGAGTCGGATACGTTTTCTTTTGACGAATTCAATTTCAAATCTCATCTAATGCTTTAGGTTCAATGTTATATCCATTTCCTTAGATGGTGAGGCTATGAGTACCCCATCAATTTGGGGAAGTCTATACAAAACGCCATACCATAAAAGGGTGAAAACGTGTAATATACAAATGAGCACTATAGCATATGTGCTAATAGCCATACCATTCAATTATGCATTTCCTTTTGAACTATCCGGGTCATGGGCTTTGTGGCCGGGTTGAACTATAACTAGGATAGGAGGTTGTGGATCATTTAATATAAAGAGAGGAGTCCGCGCTATGGGGGAAAAATCCCAGCAAAGAAAGCAGTGTGTCAGTTTTGGCGTGCTTTACTGTACAAGGTGGTGGTCATGGTGGTGACTGGTGAATTGAGTTACTCTCTCTCTCTTTTAATGCTTTCCCTCAAATTCTGAAAATAAACCCTCCTCTACTTTGTTTCCTCATCTCCCAGCTTTTAAAGTAGGCAAAGAAAAAAAAGGAAAAACAAAATCAAAAATCAAAAACCAAAAGGAAAAGTGGTAAACAGTAGTGCTTGGTTGTGGTACTTCTACCTCTGCCAATGACTGAAACATACATTTCGTAGCAAATTGGTCATTTAAGCTCTAAACAGCTCATTTTCTTCTGATGGGTGTTTTTGGGTTTTGGGTTCTCTTTTGGTTCCTCTGAGTTGGCCTGAAGCTTTGTTCTGTCTTTTGTTGTGGGTTTGGTTCTCTCATAGGGGTTCAACTCTTGTCTAAAGACTCGCTCTTTTGGTCTTTGAAAATGTTTGCCTTGTTTGCTCTGAGCCTGTTTCTGATCCTTCAAGCTTAAAGCTTCAGACTTTGGTGAGTTGTACTTGGCAAGTTTCTGTCTTTATTGTCTCAGTTTTACTATTTTGGGTTCTGGCTGATTGCTCTTAATCTAGAGCTGGGTTTTGTATTTGTTTCTTTTATCAAATTCCAAGTGTGTGAAATAGTTGCATAGTCTGTAGATTTGTTAAATGGAGGTCTTGGGTTTTGTGGGGTTTACACGGAGAGTGGCTTTGGGGGATTGTCTATATATATTGTGAGCGTATTTTGTTCATGCGGGGTTTTAGAAATTTTCACTCATGCAGCACAGTATGTGATGATTCTTTTGGGTTGAATGGCACAATATGATCTCTGCTTCAGTAGTTTATTAGATTTTCTGCAATATATTATGCTAGATTCCTCAGATTTCAGTTCAATTTTGTAATAGTTTTCTTGGTTGGTAGTTAATGTTTGGTTGTCCATTACTATAATAAACTTAAAATTTGTGATCTTTCTCTCATTTATTCCCCATACTTTGCTCAAATAAAAAGAGATGCTTGTTGTCTACCGTTTTGGTGGTTCCTTCAACTGATACCGAGATGCTGTTTTCAGTTGCAGGTTTTCAAACTTCAACGGTATAAAATAAATCTGGTTGATGTGTACATGTTGGGTTTGGAACTTGAAGCTTTAAAGGCGTTGAGAGGGTCCTGGTAGCATGAATCTTTACTAAGCTATTAAAAAGGATAACAGAGAAACACAAAAATCAGAAGTGAAAGATATAGAAATAGTGGTGAAGAGTGTGGTGAAGTCAGATTTGTGCTTGTTAGAGTGTCTCTGGTGTGTGATTATTGTTTAGTGTTGAGAGTCTGTTGGCTGTGTTCCCTGTGCTGACTTGGTGCACCCGGACTCCGTGGGCTTTGCCGCCGACCAAGGAAACACCCTCTTCTTTGGCTCTCTTGCCATTCAAGAGAACATTTCCATAAAAAATTGCAACAAAACCCATTTTCTCTTTCCCATTTATTTATCTCTCCATCTCGTAGACTCATTCAGTCCTTGTCAAGATTCGGTCATAGCATGCCCTGCATACATATATATCCTTCCCTCTTTGTGTCTTCTTTCCTCTCTTGAAGCCCAGGAAAGTTGGCTGCATTCAGATATCATATCTGGTCCCCACTCCTGGTGTGTTCCTTTCCATTTTCAGCTGTTTTTCTTTGATCGAGATGTATTCTTATTTGGGATGCCCGGTGATCTTGGTCTGAAGTATTTGATCAAGTACTGAGAGGTTGAGTTGTAGGGAAGTTTAGTTAGGGAAGTTCAGAAAGAAAAGCAGATCTTTTTTTTGCCAAGATGAAGTTTATGAAACTTGGATCAAAGCCGGATTCCTTTCAGACTGATGGCAATAATGTTAGGTGAGATGTTAGTGGCCTTCCATTTGGATTCTGCTCTGGTTCTTTCTCATTAATTCAGTCTGAATTTATTATTTGGCTATTCTCTGATGCATTTCATATTATTTTCCAGAAGCCTGTTGGTATATTTCTTTGCATCATTTTGGTTTTTCTGTTCATGATAGTAAAATGTTGGTCTCCTTGCCATTCATATGGCCCTTTGGCACTTTGGCTAATTCATTGAGCATTCAGCTTGGTTCTTGGTCAAACAGTAGGCTTTACAGTTCTGCTTTCATTTTGTGTCTCATCTATTTTCTCCCATTTTATTGTTTTAAATTTGTACTTAATTAATTTGTGACGTTATAAGGAATGAAAACTCTGTTTTATCTTTTTCATTCCCTGAAATTAAGTGAGGGGAAACATAAATAATTTCTGTTTGTTCAGCTTATCATTTTTTCTATGATCACACAATACTTTTGTTTTTATTTTATTTATTTAATTTCAACCCTGTTTTTATTTTCTTTTTAAACACCTTTGAATCTTTGGTTTTCCATTTTTACCATAGGCAATGCAGTACATAGTTATCAGGAAAATTGACAAAGGTAACATAGAGAAAAACAGTGCGATATGATAAAGTTGTGCCAAATGTATACAAAGGATCAAATAGAAAACTGCCAAGCGTTTTGTAAACTCATTATAATACATACGTAGGAGGAATGAATAGCATTTTAGTATAGTGATGTTGCTGCATCATAGCCATCCACTCATTTGACTGAGGAATATTAAAGGTGATACTACACATAACTAGATACCAATCCTTGTAAGATTAGTACTTTCCGATTGAAATTAGGCGGTCCAGGCATACTATCTAGAGTCCTTATTAACACTGAAAAGTAACTTCATATCTACAGGTATGTGGCAGCTGATTTGGAAACAGACATCATTGTTAATGTTGGGGATTCAAAGTTTTATCTACACAAGGTATCGATTAATCTCTTCTATATTGTGATATATGGCATATAAGTGTATTGTATCGGGATTGACAATATGTGTTTCAGTCCTCGACAATTTTTGGAATATCACAATTGCAAAGTTTCACCTAGTATGCTACTCTTTTCAAGTAGACGGATCTATAGTCAAGATTATGGTATAGTAGTATCTATATTTGCAAGCAACTAGACAAATAAATCAAATACTCATATTTCAGCTACCGAAACTATGTGGTTGCTTAAACAAAGGTTTTTATTGAATTTGCTGATTGGAACAGTTCATGGTTTCTTTAAGGCTCATGCGCTAGATGCACGTGCTGGACTTGTTCTTTCATAAGATAAATTACATATGTTCTTGCCATGGAATAGGAGTAATTTGGTTTAGCTCCTACTTTGGTTGTCTATAAGTACCTTGTCACTTGATACATTATTGTTAATTCATGGGTCACACTTAGGATGTATTTTAAGCTAAGTTTGAAATCTGAGAGATGATATATTGTTAGCAAACTTATCTCTACGGAGCTCAGTTGTATCTCAAAACTTTGCTGTTAATATGCTCTAGGTAGTTGCCTTGATATGCTGATTCCAGTTATAATATGGTTTGCAGTTTCCTCTTCTATCAAAGAGTGCCTGCTTACAGAAATTAGCAAACACCAATGAGTCAAAACCTTTGGAAATTCACATTTCAGATATTCCTGGTGGCCCTGCTGCATTTGAGATATGTGCCAAGTTCTGTTATGGGGTGACTGTCACCCTGAACGCTTACAATGTAGTCGTGTCTCGATGTGCGGCTGAGTATTTGGGAATGCACGAGTCTATTGAGAAGGGAAATCTCATATACAAAATCGATGTGTTTCTTAACTCTAGCATTTTCCGCAGCTGGAAGGATTCAATCATTGTTCTCCAGACTACGAAGTCTCTTTTGCCATTATCTGAGGATCTTAAGTTGGTTAGCCAATGCATTGATTCGATAGCTACCAAGGCCTGTGTCGATGTTTCAAAAGTTGACTGGTCCTATACCTATAACCGGAAGAAACTTGCAGAGGAAAATGGGAATGATCCAAATTGGAATGGTGTCAGAAACCGTCAAGTTCCAAAGGATTGGTGGGTGGAGGAATTATGTGAGCTTGAGATTGACTTATTCAAGCGTGTTCTTATGTGCATTAAAACCAAAGGAGTACTTTCTGGTGAAGTTATCGGGGAAGCCCTGAAAGCTTATGCTTACAGAAGGTTGCCAGGTTTCAGCAAAGGTATGATCCAGGGTGGAGATATGGCAAGGCATCGATCAACAGTGGACGCAATTGTCTGGCTGTTACCTGCAGAGAAAGGCTGTGTGTCTTGTAGTTTCTTGCTCAAATTGTTAAAAGCAGCTATATATGTTTACTCAGGAGAAAATGCCAAGGATGAGATGGTAAAGAGAATCGGACAGCAACTGGAGGAGGCGTCAGTAAATGATCTTTTGATACGAACAGCAGAAGGAGAAGCTACTATATATGATGTTAATGCAGTTAAAAAAATAGTAGAAGAGTTTCTAAAGAAAGATCAAATTTCAGAGATTCAATCATTGGAAGCCCATGAGATTCAGGAGGAGAGAAGACCAGGGATCTTGTCAGATGCTTCTAAGTTGATGGTGGCAAAACTGATAGATGGGTATCTTGCTGAAATTTCAAAGGATCCCAACCTACCCTTGTCCAAATTCGTTGATCTTGCAGAAATGGTGTCAGGTTTCTCTCGCCCTGGTCATGATGGGCTTTACCGAGCCATTGACATGTTTCTCAAGGTAAGCCTCCTGATATATGTTGCTTTCCTAATATACATTGGCCATTTTCTTTTGAATTTCATCAAACACAAGTTTAGCCAACTACTGTACTTTTGTCTAGTCTCCTGTTTATGTGTTGGTAAATGATATGTTGTCCACATTATGGCCTTCTCTAATGCAGGAGCACCCAGGGATTAGTAAGAGTGAGAGGAAGAGGATCTGCAAGCTGATGGACTGCAAAAAACTATCAGTTGAAGCCTGTATGCACGCTGTGCAAAATGAGAGACTCCCGTTGCGCGTAGTCGTACAGGTACTCTTTTTTGAGCAAGTGAGGGCTGCTGCTTCATCAGGCAGTAGCACTCCCGACTTACCTAGAGGCATGAAGGATTTGAACAGTGGTTCTCATGGGAGTTCAAGGTCTGCAACAACTAACACAGAGGAGGATTGGGATGTGGTAGCGTCAGCTGAGGAGCTTAGGGCCCTGAAAGGAGAGTTAGCTTCGTTAAGATTGACCAGTAGTGAGAGGAATGATGGTAAAAGCAATGTTGACAAGGCTGCAGTTAGTAAAATGAGAGGGTTGCTCAAATCAAAGGTCTTTGCAAAGCTCTTTTCAAGCAAAGGGGGACAAGGCGAGAATAGTGGCTCAGATTCATCCGGGAGTCTTGGTTCTGCAAATCCTGAAGAGGCTGCTAAATCCACTCCTTCCAGAAATCGCAGGCATTCAGTGTCTTAGAACACAAAAAATAGGTTTGATATTTTTTGGACCCTTCTCTGACTTGAGAACTTGTCTATTACCTGAGTGAAAGTGAAGTACATATAGTTTGGGGAAAGGGCTTTTTGTTGCATCTGCAGAAAGATCCACAGGTTGTGAGAAAATGAACACCTAGAGAACGTAACTGTTGATCCAATGTCTAGAGTTCCAGCTGATAGACCTAACTGTGCTTTTGTTAAATATACTCTAGCACTCCTAGCACTAGGAGTGCTATTTTATCGGATTATTAATCATAACCACGGATTAGGTTCGCTACTTCTCATGTATATTTTGACAGCATATATCATATCTATATCTGGTATAAATTTGCATCATATGAACATTTCAGCTAAAGTTTCATTCATCAGACTAAGAATGTTCATCTCAGAAGTACAAAAATTGCATCCTTGACTAAAATTCCCTTGGATCAACAAAAATTGATAACCCAGGGGGAGATTTGGTCCAGTCTCCTAGTGAACCATCAGTATAATCCTCAACAAGCCTCTTGAAGCACCACACATCCTCGGCGCACGATAGCCGCTTCCAATGTGGTATTGCTAACCTCAACGATTTTTGGCTAGCCACTTCAGTCACCACCACCCCACAACGCAATCCCTTAGCTATGTTATGTGCATGGCCACAAAGCACCTTTGCCATTTTATCTACGTGTTGGCCTTGTCCTCCTAATCCACACAGTAAAAGCAACCCAAATGGCCCAAAAAATCAGGCACTGATGGTATCTTCATCCAAGGCAACGCCTGTCCACCGTGTGCGTTGACTTGGCAGCCAAGCGCCGTGCAAGAGATGCGCCTTTGATCTCCAACTTGTGTTCCTCCTTACAGTTCCATGCACTCATTACAGCCCATGACTTGGGCGGGTCAGATAGAAATCTCTCCAAATCCGTCCACATAAACTCCGTTGGGACGGCTAAAAACGTACCAACATTGTGCTTGTTAACAAGTTTCAGACCAATACCTTTTCTCCTGCATATCAAGATATGAAAATCATTTAACTATGTCATGACATAATCTATGTAAGGCAATGCCTTTGTAGCTTGCTGCAATCTACTATAATGTAACACGTTGTAATGAAGACAAACTCTCTCTCAGGTATTCTAGCTTTACTTTGGGGAGTTTAAGCACTATTGACATGATTGATAAAATAGGTCAAGTAAACTTAAGTTACCTGTGCGAAGGAGAAACTCTAAGGCCAAGAATGTAAGCTAGTTTGGTGCAAATGGGGCTGAGCTTACAGTCTTCATTGCTAAGCCTTGTGAGGTTTTGACCACAAGAAACGACATTGATGCAACCCCTAATCATCCCAACGATTTCTTTTCCAGGACCAAATTCTGTCACCTGCTTATAATCATAATACAAACTCATTGTCACCAAACAGCACATTATGACTAAAAATGAAAATTTTATCATAAATCCACAAATGAAATACTAGTAAGTAGAACTGTAGAATTGTCGATTGTGTCGGATATTAAATTTACGAAGAGCTAGTTCTTACCAGCATGAGGAAGGAGGGCGAGTTTCGGATTCGACAAATGGGGTCACCCATAAGATCAGTATAGACTATAGAGTGATATTTCACCACAGGAACCAGCCTCGCATTTTCTCTCTAGCTCTTCAACCTTTCGAGTGTCCTTGCTCATATCCAACTCCCTAATCACTAACATATCAGCTCTCATTTCCTCTTCCATAACCAACACAAATAACTAATCACCAGAAC
Organism: Argentina anserina; assembly: GCF_933775445.1. Classification (NCBI taxonomy): domain Eukaryota; kingdom Viridiplantae; phylum Streptophyta; class Magnoliopsida; order Rosales; family Rosaceae; genus Argentina; species Argentina anserina. The sequence goes on along the minus strand of NC_065873.1, from coordinate 2,261,292 downwards.
AAAACAGAGTGAAGAAGAGCGCTAGAACTGACTGATATAGAAAACTAAACTCACCCTATATATAGTAGTCAGTGTAGATTATAGAAGAGAGAGTGCACTGCTGCTCTTGATATTTATGGTTGATGATGATGATATAGCTTCGATCATCTTCTTCTACTTCTTCTCTATAATGGTACGGAGTGAAGTAATCATTGAAATGGGAAATTGAAAAGGTATTAAATTATTGGCTGATCAGTTACACATGCAGAGAGGAGAAATTGAATTACAGAGGTAGTGATGAGTACTAATTAATGGCGGCTGTAGTGGCTGCTCATAAAGCTCTTCCCATTTTTAACGTAAAACAATAATTTGAATTCCTGGGAAGCTAATAGGGCAGACGGCCGGAACTGGCTAGTTGCTCATGCTATTTCATTTGCTAATTACTCATGATTACCTGATCTCGGAGAATCGAGGAGATTAATGTTAAACAACGACAAACGTTGCATGCAGATCAATTATACAGATACTGTCCCAACTTAACCATCTCATAGGTGTTAAGTTTTAATCACAAAAGACCTCGGTACAATTAGATATTATTCACCCACTTATAAGCCTCATTTTATTTGTCACTTCTTAGATGTGATATCTCTCATCTCCAACACGTCTCTTCTCATGCAACCTAATTTTTAGGTCTGCACGTGACAGATTAGCATCCCACACACTGAGACGAAATAAACCAAAGTCCAGTAACCAACGACACTTAATGACCATCCAATTGGAAACCCTCAGATGACATGATAATAGAACCCAACTCGGTCCCACGAGAGATTAGAGGCGCGACTGAAGAGGAATCCGCTCTGATACCATGTTAAATAGCGACAAGCATGACCAGTAGACCAACTGTACAAATCTTGTCGCAACTTAGCCACCTCACAAGTGTTGAGTTTTAATCACAAAAGGTCTCGGTACAATTGGGTATCATTCACCAACTTATAAACTTTATTTTATGTAATGACCCGAATTTTCAGGATCAAATCTTGTGAATTCGTATAAATTAATAAACTTCGATAATTTAATAAAACGCGTTTGTTTAGCTTCACGACGTTGTTAAAATCAAAAACGGAACCGTATTCGGAAACTAAATTGGAAAACATTACGTTTCCGTGACACGTGAGTCGATTTTTACTCCGTCACTCGTTTCTGAAAACTACTTTCATGAAAGTTGTAGAGCTCATCGATACGAGTTCGTGGACATGTCACGCGTCCTAATCGGACGTCGTACGTGAAAGTTATTAACGACGGAAGTTAGTTTCCGATTTTGGAAGTGAATATAAAAAGAAAATTTTGAGAATTAGGGTTTCCATTTTTGGAAACCCCTTCTCTCTCTCCTTCTCTCTCTCTCTCCGCCGGCGATCTCCCCCCACCGGCCACCGTGCTCGACACCGCCGATGTCATTAGGACCGCACGGCCACGACGCACCCTAGGCGGAGATCCAGCAGCGACGACGAAGCATAGCCTAGGCTCCGCCGATCTCGACGTCGTCGGCATCGCACGAGCTCGGAGGCACGTTGGCGAGCTTCCTCTCTCACCCCTCGACGTGATTCCAACGCTGGTGAGGCTCGAATCGAGCTGCAACTCCATCAACCTCTCCCCCTCGATCCGAGACTTCACGGCGGCGATTGCGGTGGTATCCGGCCGGTCCTGGACAAGGCGAAGTTATGGTTGCGATCCCCACCTCTTGCCCTTGAATTTTCGAGTTGAATGCGTGTTGTTTTGGTGGTTGTGATCGGAGGTGGAGGAGCGGCGCGTGAGCGCATGTGGAGTAGTTTAGGGGCGGTATGAGGTCGTGGAGGGGAAGAGGAGAGAAAATTGGTGAGATTTGGGCGGCGGTGGGGGAGCTACGCGCCGGTTGTAACGACCCTAAAATTTCGAGGTTAAAAACTCAAAATTCTAAAGTCGTTAAACACAAAATAATCTCAAATAAATCGAAATCATTAAAGTGTAACAGCGGATCAATACTGAGTTCTCAATACAACTCAGACAACCAATTATTACAACCCAAATTTATAATCCATACATAAAATGGAAATGTAATAATCCTCACAATTCACTCACAAATCTCAAAAATAAAATTACACAATCTCTCACACAAATCACGCTAAAACCTCACCACAGTAGGATGCAAACGACTTCAAGCCTCTGTAGTCGTCACTCAACCTCCACTAATCAGCACCTGCGGAATTATCCCCTACACCATCGAATCGGTGCACCGGGATTGCAAACACAAACCCGGTAAGCTTATAGCTCGTATGAGTAAAAATCAAAATATACTTCGCATATCAAAATATACGAAAGATCACAAAACAACAAATATAAATGCCCTCATGAGTCAATGGTCAGCCCATCTGGTTGACCCAAAGAAATATGAAATGAAACGCTCATGAGGAAATTAAGTAACCCTTCTGGTTACCCAATGCATTTATAATACGGGTACCAAGAACGCTGGTACACATCTGTTAGCCCTCTCGTAATACACCGTTGATATTGGATAGCCACCCGCTACCCAATATCCAAAATAAACTGAGTACCCATGAGCAGATAACCACCCGTTACCTCACATGCAGTACTAAGGCAGACAGACTAGAGCTCTAACTGTATCGTAACCTTCGCCCGGCCAAAGGCTAGGTTCCGACTTGCCGAACATGTACAATAATCTCACATCATATTGTACCACACATCACGTCCGAAGACGAATCACAATTTTTAACATTCTCCGTGATAAAATCATGTACAATAATCACTCATCATATTGTACGTTTTAAAACTTTCACGATATCACCACAATAAAAATCATAACAGTATATTATATAGCAAACTATATATATTCGTATTTATTTACCATTTATACAATATATACATAGTCCACTATATCCTATACATGTCATATTTCATAAACACCTGAAGGATTAAGTACAATATTCTCACATCATATTGTATCATTAAATCACATACTCATGCACAATTTTCCGTCACCGTAATGACTATTTTTAATGGATTAATAACAGTACGTAATTTAATGAACTATATATATATATATGTACTTATTACCATTATACTGTATATATGTAGTCCACTAAATTATATACATGTTGTAATTCATTTGATAAACACACTTGCAAAAATGTTGAATCACCACGAGGGTAGATTCGTAATTCTGTGAGATTTTACTCACCTTATCGACTCGAGCGTAATTCCACGATTCCCGACGATAATTCATTTCCTCGATTTAACGATCACCTTGAAAAGATAAGAAAAGAATTTAGAATCGTTTCGTAAACCTTTAAATGCCGAAACAGTAATAATCGGTTACTGTTCAGCAATTTTCGGTTTTACGAAGTTACTGTTCAGTGTTACTGCTCACTGTTACTATTCAAGGTTACTGTATAAATATACAATTAATACGTATTTCTGTACGTATAAATATTATATACGCAATTCTGTACATATAAATATTATATACGTATTTCTGTACGTATAAATATTATATACGTATTTCTGTACGTATAAATATTATATACGCATTTCTGTACGTATAAATATTAATACGCATTTCTGTACGTATAAATATTAATACGTATTTCTGTACGTATACGTACTATTTAAAGATAAATACAATCTCAGTAAATAAAATTTACTAATTACCTTTTACAAATTATTTTTTACATTTACTGAAAGTAATTTATATTTACATTTACCGAAGGTAAAATTTAATTACATTTACCGTAATAAATAAAATTTACATTTAACTAAATTACCAAAATACCCCTATCGGAAAATATTGTCACACCGCCGCCCGTGGCGGCGCGTGGGGTACACGCGCCACCTCCGGCAGGCCGCGCGTGGGGCCCACGCGCCGACACCCCCAACGGCGCGTATGACGCCACCGCTACCTCAAATCTCTCCCCCTTCCCTCCTCCGGCCTCCCCGCGGCCTCACACCGCCTTTAAGCCACCCCATACGCTTACACGCGCCGCCTAAGGCGGCGGTGTTCACCATTCCACTCTCTCCTCCGATCTCCTCCAAACTCCTTCCAAATCAATTCTAAATTCGCCCAATTCACTCCCACACATCATACAATCACACACATCAATTAAATTTCATCAAGCTTTACCTAAATCAACCGGTGGAGCTTCGATCGAGTCGATCCCTCGAGAAACTTTCGTCGCGTCGCCTCCTTCGGTTGTAGGTGTTGCAGAGGTTGGGGAATGATGGAGGCGCCCTTGCTCCGCACCCTAGCTTTGTCGGAGAACGACGACGATTCGTAGCAGAGGCGAGGTGAGTCGGCGTGACGAACGGCGACGAGAGAGGGCTCGATCTTCTGAGGGTCTGACTAGGAGGGCAGTGCGAAGCTTTTAGGAGCGGTGGTGCGTGACACGAACCACGGGTCGGCAAGATCGGCGGTGAAATTTCTGAGGAAAGGGGAGAAATCGGGGAGAGAGCGAGAGAGAAGAGAGAGAGAGAGAGAGAGAGATGGAGGCGCGGGATAAGAGAGGGAAGAGGGTTTCCGAAAATGGAAACCCTACTTCTGTTCAGTTTCCTTATATACCCCTTTTTAAATTGGACACTAACTTGTATCGTTAATAACTTTCATATACATCGTCCGATTTGAACGCGTCATATGCTCACGAACTCGTATCGACGAGCTCTACAACTTCCGTGAAGAAAGTTTCCGCAACCGAACGACGAAAAAAAAGTCGATAAATTCGTTCGGAAACGTAACGTTTTCTTATTAAACGTTCTCGGAACGTTTCCGTTTCCGTTTCGTAACGTTTGTAAACAAATCAAATTAAATTTAAATGAATTATAAAACTTTATAGAATTTACTTCAAATCAATTATCGTTTTGAAAAATTGGGGTTATTACACCGGTTTTGGCAGTGGCGCGTGGACCCCACGCGCTGCCACTGTGGGCAGCGTCTGAGCGCCACGCGCGGCTGCCGGAGGTGGCACGTGAACCTCACGCGCCGCCACGTGCGGTGGCGTGTGAACAATAAATTTTGAAACAGTAAATTTTTGTAAAAAATGATTTTTGTACGGTGAATGTAGAAAGTAATTTACGTACATTAAATGTAAAATTATTTTACATACGGTGAATGTAAAATGATTTTACGTATAGTAAATGTAATTTACGTACAGTAATTGTAAAAGTAATTTCTGAAAGATAAATCAGTCATTTGTATTTACTGATAGTATTTTCTATGAAAAGTAATACGTAAACAGTACATATACGAAGAGTAATACATGGATAGTACGTATTTGAATAATGATACATGAATAGTAATTACGTGAACAGTAAATTCGTAAAAACCAGAAATTGCTGAACAGTAAAACATTATTACTGTTTCGGCATTTAAAGTTTTATGTAACGCTTCTAAATTCACTACTTATCTATTCTAGGTGATCGACACAATAAATAAAGGATTCGATTGCGGATTTGTGGAAATTACGCTCAGGAATATAAGGTGAGTAAAATCTCACAGTGACGAATCTACCTTTGCGGAGATTCTTAATTACATTTAATTAAAAAGAATGAACTATGATATGTATATGATATAGTGGATTGTGTATATGTATAATTGGTAAAATAGGTACATATCTATGGTTTGCTATATTATATACTGTCAGAATTTCTGTTTGCGAATAAGTTCATTATAGCGTTGATATTTATTTATTTGAGCATGCCACTTTGATTGTACAATATCATGTGATGATTGTTTTGTACGAGGTTTTAACTTGAGTTATGTTAAAACGTTTTGTTGTCTTCGGACCTGTCTTCGGACGTGTTGGCATGTCGGAACCTAGCCTTGTCCGGGCGACAGTTACGATACAGTTAGAGCTCTAGTCTGTCTGTCGGGATACTGACATGAGAGATAACAGATGGGTTACCGGCTTATGAGTACCCATGTTTTGGATATTGGGTAGCAAATGGTTGCCCAATGTCGGGCGACGTACTAACATGAGGGGTAACAGAGGTATACCGGCGCTCATGAGTACCCGTATTATAAATGTATTTGGTTAAACAGATGGGTTGCCCGATTTCTCATGAGCAATTATGTTTTCAGATATTTTAGGACAACCAGATGAGTTGTCCAATGACTCATGAGTACATTTATAATTAAATGATTTTGTGATTTCACTTTTGTATTTATTTACAAGCTATAATGTTGTTTTATTCATACGAACTGCAAAGCTTACCGAGTTTGTGTTTACAATCCCGGTGCACCTATTCGATGGTGTATGGGATAGTTCTGTAGGTGTGGATTAGCATAATCGACGGATAACTCTGAAGACTTCGAAGTTGTTTCATTTTATCTTGTGGTGAGGATTGTGAAGTTTTACATTTCCATTTGAAATAATGCTTGAATTTTAAATTAGTTTTGTAATAATCCATTTGACTATGTTGTACTATGAACTCAGTAGTGATACGCTGTGACGATAAGATGATTTCGAATTATTAAGATTGTTTTTGAGTTTTTCATGGCTTCAATTTACGAGTTTCATACTCGAAATTTCGGGGTTGTGACATTTTATTTGTCACTTCTTAGATGTGAGATCTCTCATCTCAAACAATTAAAACAACTGGATTTATAGATTAAAGATATTCTAATTTTCGCTAATCGTAATGTGTAAGCTATATATATACGTACGTATATATATATATATATAGAAATTCTCAGATGCGGACATCCGCACCGTCTGTACGGTGCGGATTCGGCGATTCCGGCCACCGGCGACACACAACGACGGCGCCGACCAGCACAGCCGGACTCCCCTCCTCCCGGGCCTCCTATCTGTGTATGTCGGAGCTGTAGCGCCGGCTGAAATCTCGAAATCTCCGCATGGTGCCTAAAAACTTGAAATTTTGAGATTCCGGCCACCCCACGGCGGCGTTGCAGCTCCGGACGGCAAAGACAGGAGCATCAGGAGGAGGGGAGTGCGGCTGTGTTGGTCGGCGCCGTCGTTGCTCTTTGCCGGTGGCCGAAATCGCCCAATCCACACTGTGCAGACGGTGGGGACGTCCGTAGCTAAGAAACCATATATATATATATATGTATATGTACTCCCATGATATGTAATACGATATTGTTGAACGCAGGTTTGCAGCTATTATAGAGGTGGCTTTCCTACAAAATAAAGAAGATGTGGCTTTGATTCATATGGATACTGAGATTGCGTGATGAATGTCGAAGCAATGTGATCGGTGAAAATATTTTGTTAATTCCTCTAACGACGTAGTATACATTGTACGTAGAAATTCAAAAAGGAAAGCAGATTGAATGTAGAATTTACTTAATTAATTGTGTGTATCACATATACAGTATAACGTATCTCGGTAGAGCCATGACCTTGAAGTTCTTCGCAGTGCTACATAACTATGTAAGTATATAGAGAAATGTAGGCACTACGTACATGAATAGCAACATACGAACAAGTAAATAGATATATGCATGAAAGACGTGCTTGCATTATACTGTAGTATAGAAATGCCGTTAAAGGGTATATGGCTGCATTATATTCTGGACTATGTTGGGTTTGAAAACTGAAGACTCGGGCGTAGATGGACAAAATGAGATTTGGAGAGTACGTGAATCCATTTTGGTTGATGATTTTGAAGGTTAATCACAATTTGGACTCTAAGATTCGGACATCAACTAAGAGGTTATCTAACAACACTGTATTAGGCACTGAAGGAGCACTGTATTATACATCCCGCCTATTAACCCATGTAACTCTACTCAAGGAGCACTAGACATTGTATTATACATTCGCCATTTCCGGTCTAACTTGCTCCTATGTTTAAAACCTTTGAGCTCAATAGGCTGTATAAAGTAAAAAACAAGGTTTTCTTAAAAACAAATTGTAAAAAACAAGGTAGTTGAAGTTCAAAATCATCAGTCGGCTTTTGCATAATCACAAATAGAATAGAACCCTAGCACTGGCTAGAGAGTAGAGATCTCTCGTTGAAGAGTCAAAGAAACATGCATCCTCATATTGTATTGGAATCTCATAACGCACAATGTTAAAATGAGATAGAAATGGCGTAATTAGGATCTCAAAATTATACTAAAATTAAAAGTTGCAGTCCCAGTACGTTGATGGATACTTTAAACGTTATGCCTTAAGTGATTGTCTAATTGACTTTGTAATAACAAAGATAACAGTGCGTGTGTAACTGTTTTAGAGACGGTAAATGATTTCCATAGTATTTGTTATCTTCATAGGTTGACAACCTGCAGCATAGACATGGAATAATCTAATCTGAAATCTGCATTATCTTAGCCAGAGTTAACTTTCGGTTAGCATGGAAATGATCGATCGTCTTAGGAATTAGGTTTCTCCGGAATCCATTTTCCTTATCTGGAATTTGGCTCTTTCGTGGGCTAATATATACATGGTGACAGATTTTCACTTGAAACCAAGAAAAGGATCAAAGATTGCATCTCTATATATGAGGTCCGATTCCGACCAAAAAAGGGGTCATATCTGTGTGCCGCGGCAAGCAGTATCCAAGAATTTATAGTAGTTAATATGATTAGAGTAATAAACTAAGTTTCTGTTCATCTCACTTAGTTGTACTGGAATTGATGGGTGTTTTGGATGGTTGTTTCTATATCTGATCAAAAGCTTTGTTTCTGCCAAACCAGCTTATTTGATCCGTACAGCTTCCGGTTGCACAAAAGACAGAGCTCAGATCGACGAAATACAGCATGTTTATTACAAGGACCTTCATTGCTAGCTAAGGATTGCCCGTCACTACAATTCACCATTTCCCCCCGTCTGTCTGAAGATAATTACGCTTCCCTTAAGCATACGTGATTCATGCGCTTTAATCTATCGTATTTCCCAAGTTAGAACCCAAACATACATGCATGCACAAAAGCAAGGGTTTTACCATGCTACTACGATCGTTTGGTGTCTTTGGTTCTTTACTCTAGAGATGGAACATATTTTTAAGAACTTCATTGTATTGATATCTTTTATGCTCCTCGTAACTTCTGAATGGTAAAATAAATCATAAGAAAATCTTTTAATTTGTTGCATCTCCTTGAAGAAAATGCAAGAAATATGACTCATGATACGAACTATATATGCCCATCATTCAAACATGTAGCTCGATCGAGCTCTAACCATTGCCATAGTATTTACTGTATGCATGCGCTCATCGCTGGACTCAAAGCACCTTACAAGCTGACGACAACCATGGACTACCACTGTCCACCAATGTCTACGTTCTCGAAGGCACCCGAGTGAACATTGAGAGTTCTCGTAATTGAACCCTAAACCCTAGTTAGAGGCGCTGTGAATAAGAAAAATTAAAATATAAGTTAAAGACTTGCGTCAATCCCATGTCAAACACTAATGATGTCCAACTTTTGGGGAAGAATGAAGCTAGAGTGGGAGATTAAGGATAAGGAAAGCAATATGTAAATTTGTCTTGGCCATTGTCCTTCCCAAACCACATATGTCCTTCAAACTCCTGAAAGGACGCATTTCTAACACACGAGGGGCATTAGTTAATCTTCTTAAGTAATCACTTATATACATTAGGTGATGCATGAAGCCAAATTAAAGTGATCGAGCTGTGAAAAGTTAAGTGTGTATATTGGAATCCCATTCTCCACAAACTTTGATGATCATACAGTTTAATAAGCATGTTTTGTCTTAGCTAGCTGGCTAATAGGATAGAGATGACACGTACCCGAGTCGCGACCAAAATTTCAATGTCTTTTACTTCGTCCCCATCGTCATTTTCGATCAATTAGCCCATACCTAGCTTTCTCACTTAATTTCCTTGATGCCCATTGCCCTAAATCCTTGTAAGCACGTATTGCTGTATGCACCTGAATTTTTAGCCAAACAATTGCCACTCACAAAATGCTCAAAAACAAATCTTCTTTATGCATGCTTATAAAACCTCATAATAGAATTAATGTTAATCTTGTAATTTACGAAGAACTATCAAATAATTCATGACTACATATATAATTAGGGTTTTAGTTCTTATTTTCTTAACTTGTATTTTTGGCGATAGCTATGTAATTACACTTAACATGCATTTTTTAGGTTGCTAAACTCTTAATTTTGAGGTCGCTCTAATGGTCAAGAGCCGCAAGGAAATTAATCAATGGTTGTGTTTTATTCGATATTTAATTTAGATTAATTTTTTAATTTATCCCATTGATGACTCAATAGAATTTTTATTTATAATTTAAACATGCCTTTTGTTATGAAAAGAAAGAAGGAGATTCTTCTTCCATTGTGAAACAATAAAGAATAATTTTCCCAAAAGAATGGATCTACATCTATACTCAACTCATCTATACTCAACTCTATTGGAGCCTCTACAGCTATACACAACTCAATTGGATCCTTTGGAGGGTTAAACTCAATCCAGCTAGACCCCCACTCCTTAATTGTTGTGAAAAAATTAACAGATTTATTATGAACTTACTAGCACTAGAGTTAGATGGCTATATGGAATTTGTTTAGGCACTCTACTCCAACAGCAAAAAAAGGTAAGAACACCAAAACGTATTAACTTGTTCTAGCTAGCTTTGCATGGAAGAGTCCAATGAGTAGTACAAGAGAGCTACAAGGTTGTGCAATCGGGAACTAAAAAAAAAAGAAGAGAAAACAGAACGAGAATCTGATTTTAGATTGTAGATAATATCCACGCAGAGGATATATATCCGACGGTGGAGGAATCAATGAACTGGGTATTCACAACCGTTGCGCGGGGACACGCAGCCGTCCATGATCACCAAGTTTCTTGGAACACAACTCTAAACAACCCTAGGGATGAGCACAGTCATCACTATGCACTCAACCCAATCTGATCGACCTAACTTAACCATAGTGTACCCAAGAACTCAACTAGGCCAATACTATATATATGGTGCAATTTTCATTGGTTATATATTATAATAGATGTAATTAGTGAAAATCGTTCGATGTATAATGCAGGGATTAGAAAGTATGTAATACTAACATTCATATATAGTGCATGAGAAACTTAAATATTAATCATACACGATATGATTAAGAGGGAGGAAAATTGTGGTGGGTGGATAATAGCTTCTATCCGACTGCACTCTCACTATACCTATATATATAAAGCCATACAGGTAAGCTCCTAAATCACAACACAAAAACACTCCCACATAATCTCATATTCTCAATTACCAAAAACGCAGGCTCATCATTACTAAGCTACACTTCACCGTCCATTGGTCGGAATAAACCATTTGGATGATAAAAACTATAATTGATGCTGGGAAGATGAGCTGCAATGGATGCCGAATTCTACGAAAGGGTTGCAGCGAGAATTGCATGCTACGTCAATGTATAGAGTGGATAGAAGACCCTCAAGCTCAATCTCACGCCACCGTCTTCGTTGCCAAGTTTTTTGGCCGCGCCAGCCTCCTCTCCTTCATCAACGCCGTCTCTGAAAACCAAAGACCCGGTATGTCAACATGATATAGCCAACTCTATTAGATACTAGTTACATCCAGAGAAGCATCGATGATAATGATCTTGATTGTTTGTTTCAGCTTTGTTTCAATCTTTGCTGTTTGAGGCTGTGGGGAGGACTATAAATCCCGTGAACGGAGCAACGGGGCTTCTCTTAGCTGGGAACTGGAAGGTCTGCCAAGCTGCGGTAGAGACTGTGCTGAACGGCGGCGCATTGGAGCCACTTCCAGAGTACAGTCGTCGTGCCGTTCACCACGTTAGACAAAAACGGCGGGACGAGGGCTATTTCTCTAAGTACTCGACCAGAGAGAGGCGGCCAGCGGTATTGGCTTTCAACGACGATGACGAACGGCCTGATCTTAATCTTAGTTTGAAGGCATCGTCGGAGTTGCGTAGAGATGATCATGACAGAGCGGCGACGCCGTCGTCTGTCGAAGGCTCGGAAACAACGACGTTTTCAAGAAGTGGTTCGTCATCGGCAGATTGTACTACTAATGATTTACAGGGAACAAAGCTTCTTAGACTATTCATTTGAGGCTTGTGGGATCGAAGCAATCTTCAATAATGTGGTTCTTCAATTTTACTAGATTGATCTTCTTTAACTTTTTTTTGATACTTACATCTTCTTTAACTTGGTGTAATAAAATTTCAATGTGGTCTGGGAATAAATATTATAACCTCGATCAGCTGATTACTTTGCAGCCTCTTGTGCATGGTTGTCTTTTTTTATTGACATCTTATCGTGGATTCGAGAAAATGAAATGGAAGTCTTCTTTCAATTTGTGTTAGAGATTTCAATCGCCGTCTGCGCATTATACGTACAAGTATTTGATGATATATAGCACACTATCTCAGCTTAATTGTTTCTGGCAGGGATACCTTTCTTCTATTAATAGAAAATCTAAGGATTGATTCAAGAAATACATTTTTGTTAATTTATGCAAGTCAGTTAGTCTCGCAATTTAAAAGACTGGAACGCAATTCTGAGTATATATTATAAACTACTTGTCTCTATTAAACTTGAATTTTGAAACTTCTTCAATATTGTATATAATGTTGATTTGTCTGCTACAGTATCAAGATTAATAGTACGTACTATCAACAAAAACATATTACATATGAGATCGATCCCACAATAATATGCAACATGTAGTTATTATTTTCATCGATCGTTAAGAAACCATGGTTCCAAAGTGGTTCCCTACCAATGGTGGAGTACATGTCAGCACTCCAAGAATCGAAAACGTGGTCAGCCACCCAAAATCCAGACACGTTTCCTCCACATTAGGTAACCTAGCTTTGTTTCTTTGGTTCAACACGCATGCATTCAGATATCGATCAATCGGGTCCATTTAGATTCTAATCTGTGCACGTAGCTTTTAATTTGCTAGTTGATATATATTTGCTTAGTTGCCGCATCAGTCAAGATAGATCATAGATGAGACGTCAACAATGGACTCCAGCTCCATCTTCAATATTTGGTGCATCCTTTAGATTTTTTTCAATAACTTCTTGCATCCTTTAGATGCATATATGAGGTTGTGACAGAAATGGCAACCCCTTCCCCCGGTAATAATCAATAGATCAAAGCTCAGTGAGCTCACCAAGTTTCTTAATTGTTATATAGCATATATAAGATATTTTCCTTAATTTGACAGGAAAATTTAACCAAGGATATTGGAGAAGCCAAATGGATAGGGTCGACCCTAATAAAATCAACGATTTGTCTTTTGTGGTGTTCATTGTTTCATACACAATTTTCATGTAATAAAAAAAACGCAATTTTCATTTTTCAATCCAAAAGAGGAAACTCAGAGGTGATTAGATTAGGTTTCTGCTCCCGCCGGCACATGTAAATGGTGGCTCTCCTCATACCCAATGTGCTCGGAATCGTAACATGGGGCTGTCGTCGTTGAGCTCATGATACCAGTCAATCCCAGTCAAATCCTTCAAATTCTGCTTGCATTAACACCATCTTAGTGACTGTCGCCACTTAAATTTGATAATGGAAATAGTTGACTTGATCGGTCAATGTTATCCGACGTCCGAGTACTGCTGATTTGATCGGGATTTCTATAATGGTCGACATCGTATGGTCCTCCCCGTTATCCATCGTCGACCTTGAAAGATAACATTCTTTTTTCCTTGAAACACCATGATCCATCTCTAGTCACAATCCTAAATCATATTCTACTAAATCCAAGTAAGTACCAATTAATTAAGCCACAGACGACTAACCTTTTTCCAACACTACTACTTGGTACTATAATATCAGAAACCCACTTTCCCCAAATCCTCTGCCTAACACCTCTATGAAACTTTAATTCAAATTCTCAGGCCCTCCTTTTCCTTTCATACAACCCTTCCTAAGCCAATCCATCTTTGACAAAACCAAAATTCTCATTCGTCTTCTCCAATTTAGCCAAAGTCTTATCCACTCTAGGCATCTTGCCCTTCTTCCTATCCTTGTCTGAGGTCTCGGGCTTCATTTCCGAACCTGAAAATGGGGTATCTCTGTATCTGCAGCTGTGTTTTAAGCTTTTCAGAGGATGTTTGGTACATGAGACTACATGAGATTAGACTGTCTTACCTAAGAAAATAAGACATAACCCACGTTTGATTGGAGTAGGGATTATTTCCAATGGGGTATAGTGCTCTGGCCCAACTCCACATCTCCTTACACAAACCCCCCAAATTGCATGGGATTGTAGGACACCATTGTAACTCTACTCTTTACTTTAAACCTACCGATACCGGCCTTCACAATATTCTAGCTACGCCTCAACCAATTTTTGCTAGTGCTCGTCGCCGCACGTACTCCTCTCCAAGCCCATGCCAACCATCATGACCATCCCCGTCTATAGGGCTGTCAATGGGTCGTGTTGTGTGTGGTTCGTGTTGGGTCAAGGTATTTTGCGTGTCACAAAATACAAACGCAAACCCGATTCATTTAATAATCGTATCGAAAATTGAAACTCAAACCCAACTTATTTATTAACGGCTTACTAATAGGCGCAAAACCATCTACAAAAATAGCATATTACCAAATCAATTATATCAATGTAGTAAATGGAAAATAGGGGTCATTACTCATAGAGGATATGTGAAACTAAGGCTTAAAAACACAAACAGACACTTAAAACCAGAAATCTGGCATACTCGACTTAGGAGCGGAAACCTAATTAATTAGCTAATCTAGACTCACCCCAAAATTACAAAATTAAATAGACACTAACTAGACACAGTGGCGGACTACCACACAAAGTTTGAGGGTATTCAGAATTGGTTTGATTGGTGAACAAAAAAAAAACAAAAGTACTACTAAAAACAACATATTAGAAAAATATATATGGATGTAAATATGAGAAAAATAATAGTTAGGAACTTCTCTCCACCACTAGATATGCTTCAATCACCCCAAAATAATGTCAATAATTATAGATGAATGCACTCACAGTTAAGCCAATGCCGTTAGGTCATTAACCATATTACGTTCTCTTACTTGTCATATTAAGCGAAATGTCGGTATCGACTTAACTATATTCTCAATTAATTGATCTATGAAATTTCGGTATCTAGACCAAAATAATTAAAATCATGAAGTTCTAAGAACGTTTGAGTTACAACAAAGAATCTAAGGTCAATGTCGGCAGCCTTAGATTATTAAGCAATCACTTCATACAAGTACCTGCAAAGAACTTTTTATCTCTCACAAAATATGCAACGATATATCGGTCATATACATATTCAAGATAATAAAACCCTAAAACATGCATCAAAGTATCAACCCAATGAGACATGCAATAGAATTATCAATAAACAATCAGTGAAGAAATTCTCATCTAAAATTATATAAATCAATTGGAGTTTGAAATCGAATATATATCTAGAGCTTTGATTAGCCCCTAACTATCAAGGAATTTAGTTACACATAATCTTGAATAAAAGCATCAAACAATACGTGAGAGATGAATTAAAGGAGAAGAGACCGAACTTACTTTTTCTTGTGGAGGCTTGATGAGATTTTAGCACCTTGAGGAGATGTGGGTTGTAGCTTGAGGAGATTGAACGTGACTTCAGTTCGACTCTCCTTGTCCGTCTTCTCCCATTTCTCTTCTCTTATTCTCTTTATTTTTTCTTCCCCTCTCTCTTTCTCTCTTTCTTCTCTCTATTTTTTCTTCCCCTCTCTCTTTCTCTCTCTCTCTCTCTTTCTCTTGGTTGGTTGTGGAAAATGGTGTGTATGGAGATGGTGGTGATGGAGGTTTTATAGAGGATAATGGTGGTGGAAAAAGTAGAGAAAAGTGAGAGATAATGGTGTAGTGAGTGAGGTGGTTGGTTATGGAATACGTGTGTGATAAATGAGGAAGTGGGTGATCAAGGAAGGAAGTGGATGATCATGGAGGAAGTGAGTGATCATGTAGGAAATGAATGATCATAGAAGAAGTGAGTGATGACTAGGTAATGATGGACCTAGAGGTGATGATTACACCCAAAATCAAATTAGATTTTTGCATAATATAAGTGTGAGTTTTTGAAATGAGGAGCCATGATTTTGTGAGAAAAAGAGAAAAATGGTGTAGTTAAATCTCAACTAAAAAGATGAGATCTAGTTGTGATAGAACAATGTGTTGCTCCTCCATAAAATTAGCCTGAAAATGCATGGCACCACCAAAAGTGGTGGTGTTCGGAAAATTACCGGAATTTCACATTTTTCTCGTATTGTCAAGATATTCGAGTTAGGAATTGGATTTCTCTATCTTTCTTCTCTCTTCTTCTTTATTACACTTCAAAATACCTAAAAACAAATCAAGTTAATTAAAAATATAAAAACATTACAAAATAGCTACGTAAAAGGAATAATTAACACAATAAAAGTCACATAAATATGTAACTATCAAAATACCCCACACTTAGCTTTAGCTAGTCCTCAAGCAAAACACTAAACTATGACTCTGGAAAGACTCAACAATAACACAGACTACAAAACTCTAGTGCCCTTAACACTTTGTCTCAACAATCTCCCTAACATTGCAATACCAAGATCACATGACATATCAGGTCAATCCTCAGAATTTAGAAGGTTAATGTACATGACACACATGCAACATGTATGATGAAGATGTAATCATGGTGAACGTAAAGCTATAGTATGTAATAAACAAGTTAAGATTCAACCTCACATGGGTACGCTATAAGTGTTTCTCTCAACATATGTCTAAGGTTTTCACTCAACTCAATTACTTGCCAAATAGACCAAACCATATGCTTAACTTTTGCGACTTATCTCCACAGATCAAAGGCTGCTTATCTTGAGGATAAAAAAAGACTTTATAAGGTTGTAATGGGGTTAATCTCTCAAGTTTATAAAATAAAAGGGATATGTAATTCAAACAAGTTCTAAAACCTAGTAGAGCATCAATGAAGAGATTTTTTCGAACTTTACAACCCTTAAAGCATCTTCACTATAGAATTCTTCCAAATATATCACCATTGTGGCTGAATTTCATTTTGATGGGCTTTCATTTCATTCTTTTCATCTACAGTGAACCTATGGTATAAGCTAAACATCACAAAAAAACATATATATATATATATATATATATATATATTACAACACAAGTAGCTTGATATTCCATACTTATTTCTTTGCTTCATCTTCACAATCTTCCGCTTTGGTCTTCATATATATGTCTCATGTACAGCTCTACTAAGTTCTAGAACAAATGTAAAGATATAACTATTCTAAGGTTTAAGGGCAAGTTATGTGGGTGATGACAAAAAAGACCATAATGTACGTAAGCTCAATGTGGCTAACTAAGGGCTCCACATCTTGTGTACACAAAATATGGGTACATATGACAATAGTGGTAGATCTTAAGTGCCTTTATCACTTCCCCAATCAAGATATATAATGACTATAAGGTTTGACAAACATAAAAGCAAGTTCTAGTAATCTTTAGAGTCCATTAACTTAATCTGCGGCAAGTAATTGACACACAACAACGAAAACATGTATAATCATATTTAGGCTCAATCGCTCACAGGTTAATGAATCTCAACTATGTTTAAGCATGTTGATGAATTTGTACCATGTTAACTCGTTTCTACATCCACTACATATTAACACATGCACCATATATCAAGATTAACCAAAGAAACTCAGCTAACATAGGCACATGTTGCACTCTTAGTACCATTTTAAAAGATATAAGCACATCATAGACTAGTTAAGGGCCCTAAGACTCAAACAAGACTAGAAATAATTTTTTTTTAATTTTTTTTGTTTTTAACTCAAAAGGCATACATAAAAGACTCAAAATTACAAATATAAACATAAACGACAAAGATATCATATAAACCCCACCTCACACTTGAAATTTGCATTGTCCTCAATGTAAAACAAAACTAAAGCATGCAACACATCAAACAAATATGAAGCAGAATATCTATGCCATCACAAAACACACAACAAAACACACAAAACATGAAAAATAACAAAGGAGAAAGAATGAAGAATGCAAATCTGGAATCCAAGCTTCTCCACCAACATGGGTTGCCTCCCAAGTAGCGCTAAGTTTAACGTCAGTAGCTAGACGGTACTTATAATCATTGCTCCACTGGCACGGGATCGCGGAGATGTACTTCTTCCACATCTCTCACCATTACAGGCTCCTAAAACGGTTTGAGCCTATGTGCGTTCACTTTGAACGTGTTCCCATTCTTCAGATTTTTGACCTCTACTGCACTATGAGCAAACACATTAAGTATAACAAAATGCCCACTCCACCTAGAACGAAGTTTACCTAGGAATAAACATAGGCGCGAATTAAAAAGCAAGACTTTTTACCCAACAACAAAAGATTTTATTTTAATCATCTTATCATGAAACATCTTGGTTTTCTCCTTGTAGATTCGATTGGATTCATAAGCATTATTTCGAATCTCATCTAGCTCATTCAATTGTAACTTCCTATGAACACATGCATCATCAATATCAAAGTTAAACTACTTAATAGTCCAATATGCCTTGTGTTCAAGCTCTACCGAAATATGGCAGCATTTCCCATAAACAATTCGATAGGGAGATATCCCAATCGGTGTCTTGTATGCTGTCATGTATGCCAACAAGGCCTCATCTAAGCGTTGACTCCAATCTTTCCGGGTTGGTCCAACAGTCTTCTCCAAAATTTGTTTGATCTCCCTGTTGGATACTTCTACCTGCCCGCTCGTCTGAGGATGATAAGGTGTTGTCACCTTAGACTTGTTATAAAAATGGGAACCTCCATCACTGATGATGTACCTGGGAGTACCAAATCTAACAAACAGTGATTTCAAAAATTTCAAAACAACAGCAGCATCGTTAGTACGAGTGGCCACTGCCTCCACCCACTTTGAAACATAATCGACTGCAAGTAGAATATAAATATTTTGCTGAGAGCTAAGAAAAAGTCTCATAAAGTCAATACCCCACACATCAAAAATCTCAACAAAAATTGGGTGCTGGGGCATCTGATTTGTAGGACCTATGTTACCTGTGAGCTGACATATGGCACATGATTTATAGAACTCATAGACATTTTTGAACATAGTTGGCCAGAAGAAGCCACTTTCAAGAACCTTCATTGCAGTTTTCTTTCCAGCAAAGTGACCTCCTTCTACATGTGAGTGACAAAAAGTGAGAATAGATTGAAATTCAGTTTCATGAACGCACCTTCGTATCAACAAATGAAGGATGGGTCAAGTTACTCAAGTATACATAAGAAGAAATTGAAAAGGATTACATGGGGAACATATTACATAAATGGAAGCTAGTTGTGGTTGTGTTAGGGGATTCAATGTTAGAGGCCTCTGGAACCACCTACAACTAGGTGGTGGAAATGAAGACCATGCCTATTGGTGTCCCTCCATTTCAACGGCCTTGAGGATCTTTAGCAAGCTAGCTCAAGCTAATCCAACCATAGAGAGTAATCACCTATACAACAAGGATCAAAATTGTCAAGTATGAGATGTGTTGAAGCCCCAAAATCAACATATGTATTCCTAATTTCTCATAATCAAACAAAAGCATGTTCCTAAACTCCTCAATATTCTGCAAGAACAGACAAGAAGTCAATAACTAAAACGATATGGGAGAAAGAAAAAAAATACAATGATGAGGCAAGTGTGGATAAAGAGTTCACAACAAATTGCAACAAAAAGAAAATCAAGGTAAATCTACACTCATGTTATCTTTGCAGACTTCCTTGAACCTACCTCAGATCAATGGTTACACCTTCATTTTCCTATTGATAACCAATTTTGATTCAATTGTAATTAAAACTTTATAAAGAAAGCTTACCTTTACGGACACAACACTGCTGCTTGCTTGCTTCCATTTAACAACGTATGGTTAACCAGTGTACTTACTTGATTTTGTGACAACTCACTCTCTTGTGGCCATTGCCAGCGTTGGGCGGGTTATGGGCGGGTTTTGCCGAGTTCGCGGGACTAACGGGTTAAATCCGTTACAACCCGTTAATCTTAGTGGGTTATAACGGGCTTAACCCGTTGGGTTTGCAGGTTGCCCGTTGGAACCCGTTAAGGTCATTTTTGATTTTTTTACAGTATTATATTATTATAATTTCTCATATATAATTTTTTTCATTTTGTAAATTTTTTATTTTCTCATTTAGGTTTTTTTTAAAACAAGTACCTTAAACTCTATTATTATTTGCTTTCTGAAAAAAAAAACTCATTTGGTCTTATTTTTGACAACAACAATAAGGATTTGTTAAATTTAATTAAAAAGTGCAAAGATCTTCAGTTGGTTTGGCTTTGTTGGTCCATTGTTAAGTCCGACACATGTTCAGTGAGTTCATCTACATCAACTTAGCATTCATCTAAAATAAATGTAAGAAAAGAAAACAAAATTAATTGATATAAATAAGTATTAACACAAAGAAATTAAGAAATGCTAGAAAGTGATAGAGAATTTACCTTTCTTACCAAACAACCAATCTCTAGTACATAGCAAGGCTTGGACGGTTTCAGGCAATAATGAGCTACGATATTGATCCAGTACTCTACCGGCAATACTGAATACAGATTCAGATGCAACAGTAGACATAGGAATCGTGAGCACATCACTAGGTAAGCAGAAAAGTATGGGATACCGAAATTGCTCCATCCTCCACCAAGAAAGAACATCTAACTTCATTCTTCTATCCAACCTGTCATCATCAAGATACTTGTCAAGTTTAGTTTTCATACTCGAACTTGACCGGTTCTTGTAAGAGGCATCAAAATTGTTCACAATATAAACCAAACATGCAAATTAGTCATAATGTATCAATACCAGAAAATTCATAATGTGTAAGACTATTAATTGTGTTTACTTGCAAAATATTATCTTCATCTTTCAGTTTGATAGCAACTCTCACTCCTTAAAGTATCATCGAGATTAGACCACCTCTCCATATATACATCAAATAGGGAAACTAATGTGTCCTTGAATTCCTCGAATTCCTCAGTCTCTTTGCCATAAAGCTTCTTGTAGGCCCACTGTATAAAATGCAATTTATACCGAGGATCCTGCACAATTGTAATACCAAGGATCAAGCCATAATTTGACCAATATTTTTCAAACTTCAAATCCATCTTGAACAATTAAGTTCAAGGAGTGTTCAAGATGTGATCACAACATCTAACATGGAAAAATTTCCCATTTAGCAAAAGTAGCCCCCTAAAGTTCAATGAGTTCTCAACTTCTCAACAAAAGAATCATTTGCATATGCATTATCTAATGTAATTGAGAACAAATTCTTATCAATTTCCCACTCACCTATCAATGAATTTTTTTCTTCAGCCAAAGCACTACCATTATGAGGTGGAGGCATGTAAGAAAAACTAAGAACTCTCTTGTGCAATTTCTATTTAGTATCTAGAAAATGTAGTGTGAGTGTCAGATACCCATAAGTTGTTTGAGAACTCCATAAATCACAAGTCAAACAAATCCTCACTCTAGCACAACTCAACATATTCTGAACCTTAGACTTCTCACTTTCATAAAGTTTCGAAACATGGGCCTTAACAGTATTTCTACAAGACAACCTAAGTGAAGGACACACAGAATCAAAAACAGCCCTAATTCCTTCATACTCGACATAGCTAAAAGGAAAATCATGCTTAATAATGGCATCAATCAACAATTTTGTAAACTTTTCAGGGTGAAATTTTGAAGAACGTATAGCAGAGCGAGGGAGAAGCCACATTACCTGAAGTGTAACAAATGTCATGATGACGTAACATACTAGTAGTCCCCGTAAGAGGATCACACTTATAGTCGACTCCACACTTATTGCACACTGCACGTTGTTCTCCATCCGTACCCACATCCAGTCTTGTGAAGGATAGCCAACAACGAGATTTTCTATTTCGCTCTTTTCTTGAACTTGAACTAGATACTTGTGCACTTCCAACAATATCTTCTTCTTGTTCCAAGTCATTATTCATCTGAAAAACAAATCAGTAATAAAACAAATATAACTAGAACATCACATAAAGAGAATTACCCTAAACAATAATAGTATGAGTTATTTCTTGAACATATCATAATGCAGACCCAGCTTTGATATATCATAACTTAATATAAAGACCTTATTTTCACGAGATTCTGATTATGAAATAATCTTTAAGATGTCCTATAAACCTTTTGTGAAGACACTAACTTCATTTAACAAACCAAAAAGTACAGGTTTTAGTAAAAACACATCTGGGTTGAAAACTCGGAAAACCTGATTTTCAGAATATAAGTGGTATTGACCTTCAACTTTGAAAAATCATATCTTAATATAGAAAGTTCGTTTTCAAGTGATTAAAACTCTGGTATACTCTGTAATGTGTAGACTACAACTTCTATGAAGACGACAACTCCAAATACCCTACCGAAATATACATATTTTAGAAGCAAAGTGACAGTGTACAAAACTCAAAATAACTGATCTGCACAATTTCTTATTGCATATCCTTAATTTTTTAAAGGCATAAATGCCGATTTGCACCCCAAATTTAGCTGAAATTGTCAATTTGCACCCCGAACTTGCATTTGAGTCAATTTACCTCCTAAACTTGGTACAAATTGCCAATTGACACCCTGAACTTGTATTTGAGTCAATTTACCTCCTAAACTAGGTAAAAATTGCCGATTTGCACCCCATCCGTTAAATTTAACTGTTTCTATCCAATTTTGCGTCACATGTAATGCATTTAAGGGGTAGTATTGTCATTATATATTTATTCATATTGAATAATGAAATAAATTAATAAAATTACTTAAGAGGAACACTTGCTACAATGTTTGTTTTTTCGAAACATGTTATTGATTTATATATTTATTATTTTATGTGATATGGTATGTTAAAAGATATTAGAAAAAATATGAATAAATAAATACATTGAAAATTAAAAATAAATGTGTGTTTCAAGAGAATTACTATTCTACCATTGTGTGTGTCTTAGCCTTATTAGGTTTCCTGTTAGAGATAGATTCGCATCTCTGTAATAGATTAGGACTCTGAATCCTACGAGATTGTGGTTATGTAATGCCTATATATTGGCCTCATTATCAATCAATAAACGGTTACGTTATGTTCTATTACGTCGTTATTATTCTCGTTTTGTTCATCATCCAACAAAGTGTACATATAAAAATATATTTATACACAACACACTATATTTGAATGAGTGGGTATATTGAATATATAATTCAAAGTAAGGTTAAGTAGGTAGAAAAAAAGATGTAAATAAATAATTTGATTAACAAAATAATCCTCATTTTAAAGAATATTTTTATTTGTTTTTAATAAAAATATAAATAGAAAATGACAACATTACCCCTCATGTGCATGACATGTGACGCAAAATTGGATAAAAACAGTTAAATTTAACGGATGTGGTGCAAATCGGCAATTTTTACCAAGTTTAGGAGGTAAATTGACTCAAATACAAGTTCGGGGTGTAAATCGGCAATTTTTACCAAGTTTAGGAGGTAAATTGACTCAAATGCAAGTTCAGGATGCAAATTGACAATTACAGCCAAGTTTGGGGTGCAAATCGGCATTTATGCCTTTTTTAAAATCATAACTTGA
Source organism: Argentina anserina (assembly GCF_933775445.1). Taxonomy (NCBI): domain Eukaryota; kingdom Viridiplantae; phylum Streptophyta; class Magnoliopsida; order Rosales; family Rosaceae; genus Argentina; species Argentina anserina. The sequence continues at coordinate 2,237,657 of NC_065873.1, read as the reverse complement.
TCTAGGAAGCTACTTTTAAAGAGATTTCAATTCTGAAATGATCATAAGGATGTGTGCTACAATTTACATGAAGAAACCTACTTTCATTACTGAATTGAAAATTACAATATCTTAGTAAAATGGCATCTGGGTCCAAAATGTAAAAAGCTTATTAACAGAATGCAGAACTTTGCTTTGACGCTTGAACTCGACGAACGAATTCTAAATCAAATTACATGAAACTACACAGATAAAAGCCTAAAGTATGAGCTTTTAATATATGCAAATGATTTCTGATATAGATGTCTTAAAGACTAGAACAAAACTTGATTTACAAACTAATCTTACCTTTGAATATCACAACCAGTAGCTTCCTTAACGAACCCAAATGATATAGAAGCCACCGAATTTAAGTTGGGTTGATCTACTGAACCCAGAAAACTTCCAAATGCTACACAACCACACACGAACCCTATTGGAGTCCGAAATTGCTAGAGCAGATTCCAATTCTTTGAAGAACAACTAAGAACCCAAAATCTCAAAATCGAGTTAGTCCGAAAATCGATTAAATTGGAAAACTAAAACCACCAAAATGATGAGAATGACGAGATGAATGATTCTCATACCAAAAACTATCGAATTGGCGACTGGAAACGCATGTACCACTTCAAAGAGGAGAAGTCTCTATAGTCTGTAGAGCGGCGTTGCTTATCGTCTCTGTAGTCTCTAATGAAATGTCAGGTCTATAATTGGATTTTATTTTCTTAACGGGTTTACGGGTTCCATTAGGCTGCCCGTTTTCGACCGTTGGTTAGTAGGTTGTCAGCCTGTCAACCGGGAAAGCTTATCGGGCGGGTTTGGATGGGTTTTTAATGGGCGGGTATCAGGCGATTAACGGGTTCACATGCTAAAATTCCAGGTTGCCCAGCATTAGCGGACCCGTAGACGAAATCTGAGTGCCAAAACCTTAAATAACGCTATACCAATGTGACGTACTCGAGCACTGGCTAGTTCCACTGGGTGGCTTGGTATCGGACGGTGTCTTCGGAAGCGCGGTAGACCCAAGCGTTGAGGCCGTCGGTGGTGGAGAGGTCGAAGCGGGAAGCGAACCATGTGCCCTTGATGAAGATGGGCTGTGAGTCTCTTGGTTGGAGCTTCAAGCACGAGTGCTTGGGGACCGAGGCATCGTCCTCCATTTGCGTTGAAGAAGGCAAAATAAGGAACAAGGAATCAGGGAGTTTTGGAGGATGATTGATAGAGAGATAAGAGAATAGTCGATGGAAAAGACAAAGTTGAAATAGATCTCGAGGTTGGATCGTGTAATTCCTTTAACTGCATGAGGGTACCTACTGGAATTTTATAAGTTTCATTAATTGTCGCTACAGTGATCTCCGCGTCTCGCACGGCTTCTGCTTCAAAAAGCTATCATCCCCTACTTCTGCTTATTGGGCTTAAAAGCCCTGACTTCTGGAAGCAACAAGTGAGAAGCTGATTTACCAAACACTTCTATGGGCTTTACTTATAATCACTGGAGGCAAAAAACTTTACCAAACACAGCCTTAGAGTTTGCTTATGAGCAAGGTTTCTCTCTGGTTTTATTGGAAATGGATGCACAAGTGGTTGAACAACAGCTACTTCAGGCGGCTGTTCCAAATACTAGTCGTACGAGATGCCTTTATGATGATGTGAACTTGAAATTGTGGCAACATGATGGTTGGAAAGCTTGCTATATATATTAATAGCCAAGGGAATCAGGTTGCACATTTGGTAGCAGCTTATGCTTCTACTTTGGGAAAAGAGGAAATTTTATTTTCTTCTCATTCTTTTCTTCAAGTTGTAGTTATAGCTGATTTTTGTAATCTATTAGGGTGCGTTTACCAAAAGGTAATGGCAATGAATGCATTGGGTGTTCGGGTGTTTGTGGGCAGCTCCCCTATCTTTGATTCAAATTTCCCAAATCTGGGTTTGGTCTTGGTGGTTGTACCGATCATTTCACTTGGGCTTGATCTTGTTTCTTTGATTTTTCATTGAATTGCAGGGCTATGTGTGTTTTTTATTTTGGTTTGTACAATAAAGTTGGCGATCGGATCTTGTTTCGACGACTCAACCCGACGGCGACAAACTCCCGCCCTTCGTGGGCTCTCTCGCCCTCAGTGGGCTTTAGCTCCCGCACTTCCGTTGTTGGAAGTGGTGGGCGTTCAGGTTGCTTTGGTGGCCGGGTGATGACCACTCTCTCTTGCCGGTGGTTGCGGCTTCTACCACCCTGTGTGGTTTATCCTTGTTCTTCTATGTGCCTCCCTTGACCAAGCTAGTTCCGAGTTTGGATTGTTAGATGTTCCGGTAAAAGGTTTCGTCGAAAATCTCGTACTCGGGTTCATGCTGCAGTGCTGGTTTTAGTCATGTTCTTTTCCTATCGTGTTTGTGTCGTTGTCTAGTGTTTTCGTTTCGTATTCCTGTTATCTTCAGTTGTTTAGCTGTGTCTCTTCAGATTTCATGGATCCTCATTTGGATTACTGTCCCCAAATTATTGTAATTCATCTTAAGTGAATGAATGAACATTTGATAAAAATAAATATAAAAAAACAATGAGCTATCTTCAATATTACTTGCACCCAACCTTTAGATGGTTGTGACTCACATGATAACTTTTCCAGTTTTCCCAGCCCCATCCCATAACATGTGGTCTGCAATCTGCACGACTGCCTGTCTGCAGCACTAAAGGTTGTTCTAAATAATCAATTATCATAGTTCACAACCGTATATAAAGTTTCTTGATTGTTATTTTTTCTTTGGCTCAGGCATTGGAGAAGCCAAACTGCCAAATGGGATAGTCATACGGCTACCCTCTGGTATTCATTGTTGTAGAAAAATTATAGAATCAATCAGAAATTGGAAACTCAGAGGTAATTTGATTAGGTTTGTGCTTGGCCGGCGCAGAATAGGGGTAGCCCTCATATCCGCCGTGTGCTGCTCGGAACTGTAACATGGGGCTGTCGTCGTTGAGCTGACCTTACTAGTCAAACTGAGTCCAAAACCCTTCAAATGAATTTTTCTTGCATTAATGTAATGCCAGTGATTAAATTTGATAACGAAAATCGTTGACCTGCTGACTCAAAAATTGTCGGACGTCCAAGAACATTTTGATGGGGATTTCTATAATTATAATATTGGGATAGATATATATAATAATATCTCTACTGTCATATTGTCACAACCAACTCTGGCATTCTGTTGCCTTTTGAACACCATAATCCGTTGTTAGTTTATTACTGAAAAAATGGGTATGGTATTGTTAGATCCAACACAAGAGGCATGTCCAGATGATCAATTTAAGAACTTTACTACAATCTACTAACTTAATAGAGGAGAGGAGAACATTACTTGTATTTACATATACATTTCGATTTTCCACATTAGGAGAGAAAGAGTGCTTGTATACAGCTAACTACTAAGAGGTTAAAGCCCCTTTTTGTGTATTCTTCAGATACATAACATACATGACATAGAGAAGACCACAACAGGTTCCAAAAATGCCAAACTCAGAAGCCAAAATTAGCTATTTCATCCATCCATATTACCTCTGGTGCCTCCGCATGGGGGAAAAAGAAACTTTCCGTGTAAATGTTAGCATTAGGAGTGAGTAGTCAAATAACATCAGTTCTACACACGTGTTGTCAGGCTGCGGGTAACGGTAGACGTTTTAGTTGAATTATATGTGTTCTCAAGCTACAGTCCTTGACCTGTTATAATGAATAAGGATATGAATAACCATGGAATAAATGCAAGTTCAAAGAAAAAAGATATAAATCAATAAGATTGATAGCAGAGCTGGACTTACTTGCATAGCTGATATCGTCGACAAAAAATCTTTGCATTGTTCAAGCACAAGACGTTCTGTTGTAGTCACCTTCACAAGTTCAGATACCAAGCAGTTCATTTCTTCCACCTGTAAATGAGAGTTTCTGTCAAAAAATTTCCTAAAACTTGAGCTCACAGTATACATTTTTCTACAAGGATCAACAATTTACCATGCAATACATGAGATGCATAAAATGCTAGGCAGTATATGTATTAGTGTTTTAACTAGAATCAACAAGTCATAATGTCATTAAGATTTCTCATTGCCTATTTAAGGAACCTGCTCAGGTCTTCAAAATGCCAGTTGATGTCAACTCAACGAACTTGTACAGTACATCAGACATTTTTTCTTCTTTCATTTTTCTTCCACATTGAGACATCAAGACTACTTTTATTCATATCAGGATATGATTCTTCATTTTTTTTTTAATTTGAGTTTTTTAGTCATCCTAGGGCACATATCTAATGTTAGTATAAATGCTAGATTATGCAGGAACTGAATGTAGATCTGACCGGCTATTAACGTGATTCAGTAAAGGTAAGTGACTGTTGCTAGTCCAGTGAGGTCAATCAACTGGTACGTAAGAAAAATTACAAAGATGAATACGTGTGGGATTGGAAAAGAAACTTGTGAATCGGCTTCATCGATTCTGGGAAAGACATAAATATACAATCTATAATATTCTATCAAAAGTTTAGTCACTGTTCTACCCAATTCAAAAGTTAATTTTCCAATCCAACACCTAGTTCACCTTGATTTCCCTCAGGTTAATCTATAAGCTAGCTTAGTAGTACATGAACTTACAGAAGATCAGAATTAGTTCAATTGTTTTGTAATACAGATGGTACCAGTGATATCAACTAACAAATATCAGAATAATAGTCACACAAAAAAAAAGGAATAGATTACCTTTGACGAAAGAGAGCATATTGAGGCTGCCATTGCCTCCATAACATCAGCTGCTGAACCCACAGAATCTTTCAGCTCTTGAAAGTCAACCTAATAAAAACTTAAGCAACGTAAGTTTTAAGATAGAAATGGCTCCTATGTTCAAGTGAGGTACTAGGCCCTGTATGTAATGTATCATCAAAATCTACATACTATTGCTCCAACAACTGGAAGACGGAGGATACTGGCTTGCAAAGCTTCATTTGCTCCTAGCAAAGAACTAGAGTGATCTCTATCCAGAAGAGCCCAATCTTCCAAATACTTGATCTACAATCACCAAGTTCAACAACATTCATTCATTATGATCTACATGATTTAAAAGTAAATAAAAAAAAAAGAGCAGTACACTGATAATAAAATAAAAGTTATAAGCATTTAAATACGTAAAACTTGCAAAATAATAGTGAAATGATAACCAATAAGTTTTCTTTTGCTTTGTTACTTTTGAAATTAGGTTTGAGCAAGATAAAAATAATTCAGATTATGTACCCCAAGAAAAAAAAGCCGGGTTCCATTGCAGTAATAGAAATACAAACTCAGAAAGACACTTTTTTCATCAACTATTGTGCTGGCAGGAGCAGACACTCTCTCCTGAACACATGTCTAGGGGCCACAACTCCACTTTTTACATGAATGCACTCTCTAGATGAAGGTACACTTCTGAGGACCTATGGATGCTCCACTAAAACATATCGGTGGCTATGCCAAATCAAGTGTGCCTGTAAGTGCATGGCAAAAGCAAAGTGCATGTAAGACAGCAAGGGCAAGGCCATCTAAAAGGGCTTGGCCTAGCCTTCAAAATAAGGACCACGTCTGGGAGACTTAAACGACCAAAGTGTGGGAGACTAGCCTTGCCTGGTAGAAGGAAGAAAGATGAAAATACTATCCACATGGAAGCAGTTTCTAGATAAAGATTTACCCCTGAGGACCTATCGATGCTCCAATAAAACATATTGTGTCGCATTGTTGTTGTTCCTAATCTAGACAGAAGTTAAGTTCCCCAACAATCATAAGAAGTTAAGAACAAACTTCTAGCATCATTCATACCATTAGCCATCTACCAATAATCAAATTAACAAGAATTGCAGTCCTCTGCACATTACAAGAAACTAGCACCACTCAGAATTACAATAATGATTTTATCTGAGATAAATGTTTTCATTTATTACTTCCAACTGGTTCTGGTTGAAGAGATTTCTATAATTTCATGGTCCTCTTTACAATATCCGATGAAAAAGTTATGATTTGGGGGAAAAAAACTATTTAGATCCCAAAACATGAAGCTAGGAAAAGTACAAGGTAAAACTTGAAACCAATTGGCATTTAACAATAGAGCCATTCATTTTCATTGTAGAAGAGGTATGGGGAGTAGTTTATAATTATGAAAGTAAACAACCTTGTCCTTGTGATAGCAATTTTAATCCAATTAAATTACTGGAAACTAAGTGCACAAAGCTTCCTTATAGGGACCAAAGTTAGCTTAAATTAAAAGCTATTTGATGTAATAGGACAAACGAGGTCAGGGTGGACAGAGACAAAATTTATATAAACAAAAGAACCCAGCTTCCAACATATTATCTTTTGTTCAAATGTAATGGGGCCAAATATATCACAAAAAACATTTATTCATATTATGACCAATGTAATATTATCAACACCACATCTTGAGTAACTTCAGAGAAAAGCTCCAGAGAATTCCAGATAGCTTAACAAAAGTAAGAGCAAGTACACTAATCCAGAACAACAGGATAATATCAGTTTTTACTTTCTTTTTTTTAATACACTGTAGTTCAAAGTTCTAAGAAGTGATCAAACTAAACAAAATGATTTTGGATAATCCCAAAATGAAATAAAAATATATGGAACTGGGTTGATGAGAGCAGTACATGTTATCAATTTCATCTCTTAAATTCAAAGGACAAAACTTATACATAGCAAACCACAAGCCCACATAAGGAAAGGTTATGAAGGCCAACACAGAACTAAAAGACTTTAGAGAAGTGAGTTAACTACATGAAAAAAACAAAAAAAGCAGGTGCTGTTCATATTGGTAGTAAATAACTATAACACTTAAGATTCCAGTCAATGACACACAGACACAGACACACACGGTTGAAGCAGAAAATCAAGCATTATGAATAGGGTAAAGCTCTGAATCTTACTTGTCCTTTGAGGATAGAAGTTAGCTTCAACTTATGCCTCAACAAAAGTAACTTGATCCTTTTAAGTGTGACATTATGTCGTAGCTCTGAGATTGTTACCCATGCATTCCAAAGGTTTTCCTGGAACACAGAAAATACAAATTGAGATTCAAGGCACTGTACATAAACTGTAACATGCCGACCAACTTGGCAAATAACTCAATTTGTTGAATCTTAGGCATAAGGCAATTTCAGATGCCCGAACTAACTAACTTGTTGTGACCCTACTGACAAAGGGCAATTGCCAACAGAAACCTTTTTCCATATGTGGATGAACAAATAAATTAACGCTAATCTATGTCTGATGTGAAAAATCTGTATAAGTACAATTTTGTGGCTCTGATGAAAGCATGAATTCAATTACCAAAGAGTATGCTATGTACCATAACATCTTAGGTCCAACCAAGATTTTCCATGTCAAAAAACCTCTGAACACGTTCATGAAAGCACATGCATTCGGTAGGGTGGGAAAAAAAGACTTCATATACCTACGAGATAGACATTTCCTATTCACCCATGGATCTTGTTGGGTAGGTCTGGACAACTTTTTATCAGCACATATTCCATGCAACGAGTGGTTATGTCCAATACTCTGACAATTATTAGGGTGAACTGCTCTTTCTAATACACAGTCAAACTATAAAAATAGGCAGATAATTTATTATGAAGATTACGAACTACAAGAGGAAACAAAAAAACATTTGCATCTTCGGCTCCAGTCATTCTTTTAAGTCTGCGCGATTTACTAAAAAGTTGGCATCAAGTGAAAGGTTCTCTACAAAGTGAAAGTATTTAAAAGTTAACAAGAAAGGGAATAAGAACAAGTATGAATGCCTCTTAATGTACATACCCCAGAAGCAAAGTGTTTCATTTGATATGTTTTTGTTGAGGTCGAAGGAAGTGAGAAGACTTTTCATCAAGAAACCTCCATCTTATGAAACCAGAAAGAGCAATCAAAAGTCCCCAAAGAGAACACCTCAAAATGAACTCCCTCTTATACTTATGGTTATCCCTTTTCATTGCATACTAGGTGAAAGCATTCCATAGGTTTTACTGACCTTATATGCATTTGGTCAGCTCAATAATCCCTTTAAGAACTTTGACGGATTAAATTGCTAGGTCTAGTTTCCTACTCTAAGCATTTCATGAGTCTCAGCATCACCACCTTACTTTAAAATAAAACTGATGGTAGTACACACCTCATTCAAGTGTTATATCTGATGCCATTTATAACAACCATTATGCAGACTTCAGTATTTCCATATTCAATTATAATCAAACGTTCCAAATGTAGAATCCATATCACCTCCTTGGATAGACATAGTATAAACTTGCAATTAAGGGTAATAATATCTACCACTACACAAACACCAATCATATGTAGAAATAACAACTAAATCATAGTGAAAAAAGCAATGCAACTCACAGCACCAAGATCATACCTCTGCATTCACTCTCTGCACCATGTATGTAGCATCTGCTCTTGCATTTACAAACCGCCACTGCTGATGACGGTTATACAGAAGCCGGAGCATGTATGCATCAACAATGCGGTCTTCCCCCTTCTTCCCTCTCCGAGTATCAATAGAGAAGCTAAGAAACGAGGGCGTACTAGCCGGGCCATAACCACTACTCAATTGACCAGGACCACCAAAACTATTCCTCACTCGAGAAGGACTAGCACTCCCCCTGGACGGTGACATAGACGAAGACGTCCAAAGCTTCCCCGGCGAAGCCGGCCTACTAGCTCCCCTAACAGGAGAAGCCAATGTCCTAGGAGACGACACAGCATTGTTGTTATTATCAACATTAAACTTCTTCGACTGAATGTACTTCCCTGCACTCCCTGTTCTAGACACAGGACTAGTAGCCAGAGGCGAGCCGGGGTCCTGCAGTCTCCTCAACCTGCTATTAGTCTCCTGCCAGAACCTCGCGGACACAGCAATACCGCGAGGCACGGCAGCTCCTCCTCCTCCTCCTCCCCTGCTCTTGGCAGCACCATTGGAGTCCTGAACACCTGAAGTACTGCCAGAGGAAACACTGTCTGTGTCGGAGGCGGTGGGATCAGACGGCACAGAGGACTCATTACTAGCATCAGGGTTGTGCTGAGAAGCTCTCAACACATCAGCATTGCCTCCCAAGTGCCCCAAATCCAAGCTCAGCCTTCTATCAAAAGACGATCTTGACCTCGACCCTCTGCTACTCTCATCAACCTGCAACAATGCCCTAGCTACCACACCAGATCCAACCCCATTACTCACACTACTCAACTCCACACTCCTACTCAAATTCGGGTTCGGGTGACCCGGCTGCCGAGTCCTTGCCGGCCACCGGTGCTGATCGCCGGGCCGGGAATTCTCCACCTGATCTGCGTCCCTTCTGACCGGCGTCGACCTCCGGCGCTCCGGGGTGGGCTTTCTCGCCGGAGCGGCGGCGGCAGCGGCCTTGGCTTTACTGATCGGGAGAGAGAAAGCTTCGCCCTGAAACGAAACGGAGAGGCTCCGGGTGGAGGTGACGAGGAGGCGGGTCGCGGCGGAGGCTTCGGAGCCGGCATTGCTGAGTCTCGGGTCGGGTCGGGTATGGGGAGTACCGGGTCGCCTCCGGTCGGCGGATTGGGCTCGTTTGGGGACCGAATTCGGCGCCGGGGAGGAGTTCATGGAGCGGGAGAGGAGCGGCGAAGGGCATCGCCGGGAAGAGGAGGAGGAGGAGGTGGTGGTGGAGGTGGAGGAAGAAGGAGAAGGAGAAGGAGTGGTGGACATGTACTTGGAGGAGACCTGACGGCCGCGGAGGACGACGCGTCGTTGGGAGGCGGCGGAAGAAGCGGCGGAGGAGGCATTGTGGAGAAGAGGCGGCCGGGTCGTGTTGGTGGTGGTGGTGGGTTTCGGGTCGGAAATGGCGGCCACCATCGTATAAAGCCCGGCTCACATTGCCTCGTGGAAAGATCAAATTTTGAAGGCAGAAGCAAAAACCCAGTAAGAAAGTTTTGATCTTTTTTAAGAAATTGGAGAAATTGAGAGGTGGGTTATGTGGGGGAGAGGGAGCTGCATTTTGGGTATGTGGGTTTCTGGGTTTTAGAGAGAAGGGAGTAGGTGGGTTTGGGGAGGACTAGAGGAGGAAGAAGAGGGAGGTGAGATTTGGGGAGAGAGTGAAGGAGGAGGGTGTGGGGCTTTGTTTCTGAGAGGAGCTGAGAGAGAAACTTTGGAGGAACGTTAACGTCATGTGATGTTATGTTATGGTTATGGTTATGGCATTGGTGAGTGTTCTAATTACGTTTTAGTTTCTTAAAACTTTGTTATGGTGATGTTATATATAAACAGTTTTATAATACGCATGTGACTTAATTTATGGACTGTACAAGTTGAGTGTATAGTACATGTATAGAGCGAAGTAGATGACTTGAGTACTGTAGCATCTAATTTGTTTTCACTGTCTAGTGATTGTGTGTTGATAATGGAATCTACCAAATACAAGGCTTGTGTCAGTAGCCAAGTGTTTACTCTACAGATTTACAGATCTACTCTGTTAGTATGGAAAAACTCAGACTCAATTAACTTAAGTAAGGGTTTAGACATAAAAGAGAGAAGTTGTGAAACTTGATATTCCAATACTACCGCAGATCTTTCTCTCTTCCTTTCCAAGACGCTCTCGCGTATTAGGGTTAGGGTTTAGTGGGAAAACTTCATTTGTGCGACGCCGATCCTGCTATGGCAACAACTGTAGCTTTCATGAGTGCGCATCTGGTTTCCAGACTCTCGCTCTCTAACAATGATGATGAGATCGTTGATCTTGGTAACCTCAAACAAAATAAGGGAGGCTTTGTGGCTCCTAAGTTTTATCTAGTCGACAAGTTAAACACGACTAGGGCTGCATCATTCGATCAATTTTGCGGTGTTGTGCGGTTGATGTGGAAGTTGAACACGCTGGTGGAAGTGCAGGCAAGGGGAGATCGCTATTTTTTTACTTTTGGACTGCAAAGGACAAAGATCGTGTGAAGAATGGAGGTCCATGGGCGTTCCAGCGTGCCATGATCCTCATCAATGACTATGATGGATTTTCTGATCTTATGGATGGTCCTCTTGACTTCGTTTGGATCTAGGTTGAGATATGGGGGTTGTTGCCGGCTCTGACGACGGTTCCAATGATGTAGCTGATCGGAGAAACCATCGGGCATCCTGTGTTGCAGATCGATGAGTCTATGTTTCTTAGCGAGGATCCTAGGGTTAGAGTTACGTTACCCTTGCATGCTCATGTTCGTCTTTAACGTCGACTGCGTATATCACCGGAGGATGTGGTGTTTGTGGAGTATAGGTACATGCGGCAGCTAGGAAGATGCAGAACTTGCACTATGATCAACCACAGGGGGCAAGGCTGTCCTCTAGAATGCAGTTGTGGCAGAGGAGAAAACTGCATCTTTGGAGCCCCAACCAATGTCCCTAAACCCTAGGAGGCTGGTTGAGGTGGGCCAGGGATCTTTGAGTCCGACGGCGGCAAGTTATGTGCCTATTCCAAGTGAAGCTCCTGCGGCGGTGAAGGTCTCTGGCACTCGGAGATGCCGTGGGGAGGAAGCCTCACCTGGAGGTAAACGTAGCAGGCGTGATCGTGCCTTGGAGGTGGGCCGGATTAGCAAACATGGATTTGGGATGGACTCGGGACAGGTTTTGGAGGCCCAAGCCTCGGTGCAGGATGAGGTAGTTTAAGAGTGATTTCCTAGCTTGGCCAGGAAAGATCATCTCTCATGTTTTTTCTTGCAACGTCACTAACTTGAGAGTATGCAAATTGATGTTTTGGGCTCGAAATGTTAGTGTGTTTCGTTGTTAGTCTAGACTAGAGGTGGCAAACGAGCCGGGCCGGCCCGATCCATTTTAAACGGGCTAAAACCGTGTTCGGGCCGGCCCATTTATTTATCGTGTCGGACTCGGGACGGACCATTTGTTTAAATATTAAGTCCAGCCCGACCCACGGCCCACGGCCCATGTCGGGCCCGTGTCGGGCCAAGAATGGGCCGACCCGACCCATTAGCATTATAGACACAATTAAAATAAAAAATATTATGTACTTTGAATATTTGTTTTATATAACTATTTAGAGTAGTAAAATAAATAAAATACTAAAACACATTTCATAATCTTATTTTTAAAACGTTACGTATCTCAAAATAATGATGTTTTATTCAGTATTTTGATAATATTTGTGAAATATTGTAGTTAAAATAATGAAATAATCAATATATTTTAATTTAAAAAGTATAATATTCAAGTTTAATAATGATAATTGTTTAAATATTGATATAAATAATATATAATTATGTGTTTAACGGGCCGGCCCATGAATTAATCGTGTTCGGGTCGTGCTGGGCTAAAAACGGGCTCGGACCATGTTGGCCCCATCGGCCAAAATATCTTGGCCCAGCCCGGCCTATTGCAATAACGGGTTCGGGTCGGGTTGCTAACGAGCTCGGACCGTGCCGGACTAATTTTTAACGTATCGGGTCCGGGGCGGGCTCGGGCTTTTGGGCCCATTTGCCATATGTAGTCTAGACATGAGGAAGTTATATGCTTTATCTTTATTTTAATTTTTCCATTTTTGGACTATTCAGAATTTTAATTTTATATAATAAACATGTTTTTTCGCATTTTCATGGTTTCTTAATTTAGTATACATGCCAGATAACGTCGTGAAAAAGTTTTTGCCTGATAAAGTTATTTCATTTCCCAAAAAAAATAAAAGTAAAAGAGAGAAGTTGCAGACAGGTTTTTCGTTAGACAATGTAATATTAGAAATTTGACCTGATTAGACTTTACGTGAGAGAAGTTGTCGGTCTAGTACGTGGGTGAGTGAGTCCAACCGTATCTTGCACATATTAGAAATTTGACCTGATTAGCCTTTACGTGTAACTAGTTACGATTGAGAACTTGTACATTAATATATCAATCCTCAATTAATAATGTTTTAGTATGAAAACAAATTGTAAGTGTTGTATCAATATGTTCGTGTATAAAACAAATACATCAGCAGCTCTATAGAGTTGTAGATTAGCTCTAAGAGTTAAGACAACCCTAGTCTAGCGATTCAAGATTTGGTAATGTAAATAAATATGATATCGCCACAATAATAATGTAAATGACACAAAGGTTTTTTTATGAGCACACTTGTAAACTTCTAGACACATATATATGCCTCTCTTTTTTTAACTAATTTCTTGTCAACTTTTCATAATACCTCCATGTATGCATAAGTTTAAGACACATCAACAGAATATTCTAGCATAAGTTTCATTTCCGTATCATCGTATGAGATAGAATGTGAAAATGATGGGGCAAGATTTGGTATTTTCGGTATAAAGGAATTGAGGAATAGTGAAAACTACAGCAGTGAATTAAAAAGAGCAAAGAGGGTAAGATTTGTAGACAGGTTTTTCGTTGAACGAGGTAATATATTATAAAGGGTCGTATAATTAAGCTGCACAGTCTTCTTGATAAGGAAAGCTATGAATGATCTAACCTCCATGAAAACTGCATTCAAGCCACAAAAGTGGTTGCTGCCATCAATCAATTTGTGAGGCATTTCAAGCTTAAGCAAAATTAAAAGTATGATGATGATCTGACATTGCATTTCATTGTGTAATCTTTGCAAGCTAAGCTATAATATTAATCTCCTCGTGGTATATATTAGAAGTTTTAATATCCATAAAGATGCTACATCGTTTTCAATCTCACTCAATTTCTAGTTATGCCTTTGCTTTCAACTCATTTCATCTTCTTATGTACCCTGCAATTCTTTATGTGCTTCATGCATACCCATTTTTACCACAAGCATTCATTCTCCATCTCTAGCATATGTACTTCAAGGGCCCAAGTGCAAATAAGTATGTCTTCACCAATCTTTCCACTTCCACCAAAAGAACTAGTACGTAATCTGGTATTCTGCTCCAGCTTCTAGTGCCAATACGATTATTGTAAGGTTACTATCTGAAATTCATAAATGCGTGAGAGTGATCTTTCGATTTTTACCCCGAAAGTCTAGGATCATGTTTCGAGTTACTTCACCGAGTGAACATAGCACATGTCGACTCAGAGTCGTTGTCAAGTTTCGATTCACTTACAGAACCCTTTCCCATTTCTGCTCTATATATCACCATGTAAACAAACCTGCTTCTTGGATTCCATAATAGACATCACATATACAATCTGACAAGCCAAAATTTATATATCATCCGTGATCCGACCAAATAAAAATCTTACTGACGCAGAAAATAATTAAAAAAAGTAAAAATAGAAAATGAAAGAGGAAAATATATGATTAATCCCTGAACCAGATCAAACAGCAACCAAAAGTACACAGTGAACCTTAACCCCCATCTGCAAATCCTCTTTATTATGATAGTTCATAACCCACATGTGTGTTATACGAGTACAACCAAGTATTGAGTTATCAAATTGATTAGTTCCTTGTCATCATATATGCAGACAGAATAATATGATTTACAGCTTCCTCAATCCAACTTGTAAATGCAGAAGCATTAACAACGGTACGTAACCATGGAACTCTTCTACTACTATTGTCCCACATCAAGGTGAGATATACATAAATTCATCTGCAAGCATATTAATCAATCATTAGTATGAAACCCCCATATCACATCAACTTTGTCACACAAACCAGAATGAGGCCCTTAATTAGGAATAGAGAAACTAGATACCAACTGCTAACTTTAGCAGTGAACCACTGTTAGGCTCAATGCATTTACCAATTAGTTTAGTTATAGTTGCTTAGGTAAAGATAAGATTAACATTAGGAGTAGCATCATTTGCTTTGGCCAGGGCTAGCTACTACTAGTAATGTAGCTATTCTGAAATAATGATAGGGTTTTGGATGTGTTTGCAGCCATGTGACTTAAGGTACACTTCAGGTGAATAATTAGTTTAAAAGTAACACACCCACTAAGTTGTGTTTGTTTAGTAGTGATTTTAGTTAGTTTGCTTTGAAAGTGATTAGAAGAATGATTTTGTTTACAACCTATACCTTTCCAACCTATCTTGCTTTCTCATCTCCACTCCAACCCAACACCTTGACCAAATGACCATCCCGGCCTCTACCAAGGAAAAAGGAAAGAATATATATATGAGACCACATCTTGTTCTCAAGGTTATGTATGCATGGGTTGGCAACTGGGTATGCATGCTCTAAATTGGGTTTTATATTTGGTTAGTCTTTAATCATCCACAATTTCTTAGAATTCAAGATTCAAAAAGATAAGCAACAGTTTGATAATAGAAGTGAGGAATCATAGGTCACAATTCATAAAGCCCCTTTTAATAAACCTATTACTATATTTGC
This sequence comes from Argentina anserina, assembly GCF_933775445.1. Lineage (NCBI taxonomy): Eukaryota > Viridiplantae > Streptophyta > Magnoliopsida > Rosales > Rosaceae > Argentina > Argentina anserina. The sequence goes on along the minus strand of NC_065873.1, from coordinate 2,222,333 downwards.
CATGCTCCACTATTACATTGGAACACTTTTTCTCAGCTGTCATGGTGATTGACAACAAAGCAACACTTGAATCTTCCCTTCAGTCATGAAAAAAGGTTCTGTAAGCTAAATATACTGGCATTTTACTGTACAAAACAATGGTTTATTGTACGTAGATGTGGTAAAAACTTGGAATGAGTTCGTTTCCTGTAAGGAGTTACAATGTTAAGTTGCAGAGTTTGCCTAAATTGACTGATGCTGCGAAAGGTAGAAGAAAATATGGAAATAACTTGTAACAGAAGAGATATCAATGAAGTAGGTTGGTGAAAGTCCATTATGGGTTCGTTTGTGATTTCATATTGAAGGTGATTTTCCCAACCGGTAAAAGAGGGAATGAAGTTGGTTATGATTCGTTTGTAGCTCCATTTCTTAGGTGATCTTCCTATTCAATGAAGATGTAACCTTGGTTGGAACATCAATCAACAGTGTAATGTGTTGGTTGCAGATAATAAGTTGCACACCCTGTGCTGATACCTAAAGGCTATAGCGCCCTTCAAGCGGATGAAACATCATATGAAGTAACACGCGATCATAATATTTCATGTATCGCCATTGGTAAAAGTTAGTATTTGTTTTACTATGGTTCAAGCGAATCCTTCGAAAATAGAGTAGATGTCAGAACGCTTCAAGCGGATGAATCCGTTCTATCGTTTCTATGCCAGGTGGGCCTAGATCTGTCTACAATACAAGAGAAGAAGTCCCTACATACATACGTACATACAGACGCTACGCTGCTGTGAATGCATAGCCCATGAATACTGAATATGATATCCTATCAGAGTATCAGACAGCGACGATGGAAAAGAATGAAGACGGCGGCGACCAGAACCTGACTGTCATCTGCAATGGCGGTACCTTCCTCTTCTCTTGTTCTAGTGTCTTGCTTATGACTTGAAATCCATGAATATTTATGCTCTATTGATGTTCTTATATATACTTTGGGTGAAAGGAATTTATTTAGCTATGAGATCTCTAATAGCATTTTATACTTTGTTAGTTTGTTTCCCAAATTAACGTACATAAACATAACATATATCTCTCTCCCTGAATCCCTGGCTAGCTCTTGTATTCTTCTGCTAGTTTTCTTATTTTGTTTTGGTCTCTAACGAATTGGGATTCTTGTTTTTTTGTGTTGGGTTAGGGCAAGAGCAGTAGCAGGTATTTAGATATCAGTTTGAATTCAGTAATGTACGTTGCGGCAAATGTTCTATCAGACTCAGCAAGCTGTGTTCAGAGATCAGTTTCTTCGAACTCTATCAGAAGTTGATATTGAAGACAACGACGTCTTAGCGAAGAAGAGAATGGAGATGAAGAGGTCGGCGACTACAGGCTACAGCCACCCCTTCGAATCTATAGAAGAAGCTGCTACCAGTCCCTGAGACCCTGAGTCCTCGACAGCAATTCAATTACAGGTGGAAGAGATGAATCGCTTGGTACGTACGTACGTACGTATCTGAACTGGTGAAGGTGTCAAGGTGACTACAACAGAACGCCTTGTGCTTGAAGTCCTTGAACTGTGCAAATACTGTTTGTCGAGACATATTGAAGATGCATGCTGGGCGTCCATGCTGATATCTCATGTTTCTTTTATTAATGCGGCGACTGCACAGATACATATTTTTCTAGGGAAAGAAGGCTGGGTAACTGCATTAGAGTAACAACCAAAACACTATGGGAGTGCCCACAGCCCACAAATACCACATATCGATAAAATAGAACTTAGGAGAAACCATAAGAGCCAGCAACTAAAACAGAACAGTAGAAATAGTTACCAAAAATATCCCAGTCCTATTGGAGCTGGGAAAACCAAGTGGTGCGCGCTTAGGGGGCACGGCAGCCCATCACTTCGGAGAACCAGGGACGATGAAGCCTGAAGGTGGTGGCTTCCGACTGAGGCAAGCGCAGCCGCATGATTTGCAGCTTGAGTCTCTTCTCTGGGTATCCATCTCCACAAGCAATTCGAGAAAGTACTTCTGGATCTGATTCATCAAGAAAGACGAGTACTCCAATTGTTGCGCATGTACTTGAAGTGATATTTGTGATAATGTTAGAAGAATCTGATTCAAACACAACACGTTTTAATTAAATTCACAGTATGCACGTACAGCTGGAGGAGGAAGCAGCTCCGTCTATGAATTGACCCTGCAGGTCATCCCTTGTCACTACACCGAGCCCTGCAATATCTGTAGGGTACCAAGCACAATCACAATTGGTAATTGGCATTCCAGTCCACCGGTTACAACTAGCTAGGATCAGAAGGAGAAGGAATAGGGGATGCAAATTAAGAGGTACAATCTTGTAGCCATAGATATAAGATATATGAACATGGTAAGAAGTTGAAAGCTTAATGCATGCTCAACCAAAGCAATGTCGAACCCTAACATATATACTCACATCAGCTAGCAAGTTGAAAGCTTTACGAACATTAGAATTTTCTAAATGGACTAATCGATCGATATCTTAATAATGCATGTTCAACCAAAGCAACAAAGCATGCATGCAGTGTTGCCGTCTAGGCTCGGTTACTTAATTTGTTTATCCAAATTGAGAATCAGTCTCCTAGCTGCTAAACGAGTAATCATACTACCATACCATAATATGGTCCATGCATGCTTTGTTGAGAATGACTTCCATACCCTGATTTCACATTAATCACATTTGAGCATGTTTAATTTTTTTTTAAGAACGACACTAGTACGTGCATGTTGGAAAACGCACAAGTTCAAAAAGTATATATGTTTCCTCTATACATATGTAATAACCCTCGTTTTCAAACAATATTTGAATTGAATTAAATTTTATTAAGTTGTGAAGTTTGTTTTAAACCGAATACGATTGTTTGCAAACGTTACGAAACGGGAACGGAAACGTTCCGTTTCCGAACGATTATATCGACTTTTATTCCGTCGATCGGTTGCGAAAACTTCATTCACGAAAGTTGTAGAGCTCGTCGATACGAGTTCGTGAGTATGTGACGCGTGCGAATCGGACGTCGTATGTAAAGGTTATTAACGATAGAAGTTGTTTCCGATTTTAGAATTTGGTATAAATAGAACCATTTTGTTTTAGGGTTTCCATTTGTGGAAACCCCTTCCCCTCACTCACCCCGCCGCACACCCCCTCTCTCCCTCGGATCTCTCTCTTCTCTCTCTCTTTCTTCTTCCTTCCCGAGCTTCCTTCCTCTCTTCCCTTTTCTCTCTCTCAGTTCTCTCTTCTCCCATCTTCCATCTCCCTCTCGACCCCGAGCTCCCTCCCATCTCTCTCACTCACTCTCTCGGTTCTCTTTCTCCCTATCATGCTCTCCCTCTCACTTGAAACCTCGCGATGTCTCCATCGCCCAAACGCCCCACCGGTGAGACCAAGGCATAAGGACTGCACCACCACCATCTCTCCTCACCCCTAGTGCCTCCGGTGACAAGATCGGCGATTGAAAACCGCGATAGGCACCGCCACTTCTCAACTGCAAGGCCGCCGGCACCTCGAGCTCTTCAACATCGATTTGACAATCCAAAGGTTCGAATCAAGGTGAGGTTTAGCTAGGTTGGTCATTGTGATGTTGTTGAAGTAATTGTGGATCGATTTGTGATGTTTTGGTGGGGGATCGGCGGAGGGGGAGGAGAGGAGATACCGCCGCCTAGAGGCGGCGCGTGAGGAGACTAGGGGTGGCCTAGGGGTAGGCGGAGGCCGTAGGGAGATAGAGGAGGAGGAGGGGGAGGGTTTAGGCACGGCGGTGGCATAACACGCGCCTTGGATGGCGTCGGCGCATGGGCCCCACGCGCAGCCGGCCGGAGGTGGCGCGTGTGCCACACGCGCCGCCGTGTGAGGCGGCGTGATTAGTTTTGACTGAAAGGGTATTTTGGTAATTTACTGTGTAACGGTAAATGTAAATGTAAATTTTATTTACTACGGTAAATGTAATTAATTTTTACCTTTGGTAAATATAATTATAAATTACTTTCAGTAAATGTAAAAAAGTAATTTGTAAAAGGGTAATTTAGTAAATTTTATTTACTGAGTTTGTATTTACATTTAAATCGTACGTATACGTACAGAAATACGTATTAATATGTATACGTACAGAAATACGTATTATTATTTATACGTACAGAAATACGTATTTAATATTTATCCGTACAGAAATACGTATAAAATATTTATACATACAAAAATACGTATATAATATTTATACGTACAGAAATACGTATATAGTATTTATACGTACAGAAATACGTATATAATATTTATACGTACAGAAATACGTATAAATCGTATATTTGTACAGTAACCGTGAATAGTAAATAGTGAACAGTAACTTCGTATAAACCAAAGTTGCTGAACAGTAACCGTTTATTACTGTTTTGGCATTTAAAGGTTTAACGAAACGATCCTAAATTCCTTTCTTATCTTTTCAAGGTGATCTATAAAGCGAGGGAAGGAAATTATCTTCAGAAATTGTGGGATTCACGCTCAAGTCAATAAGGTGAGTAAAATCTCACTGAATTACGAATCTACCCTCGTGGTGATTCAACATTTTTGCAAGTGTGTTTATTTAATGAATTACAACATGTATATAACTTAGTGGACTACATATATATAGTATAATGGTAATAAATACATATATATATATATATATATTTCATTAAATTACATACTGTTATTAATTCATTAGAAATAGTCATTTCGGTGATAGAAAAATTGTGCATGTGTGATTTTAATGGTACGATATGATGTGAGATTATCGTACGTAATTTTTCAGGTGTTTATGAAATATGACATGTATATGATATAGTGGACTATGTATATATTGTATAAATGGTAAATAAATACGAATATATATAGTTTGCTATATAATATACTGTTATGATTTTTATTGTGGTGATATTGTGAAAGTTTTAAAACGTGCATTATGATGAGTGATTATTGTACATGATTTTATCACGGAAAATGTGAAATATTGTGATTTGTCTTCGGACGTGATGTGTGGTACAATATGATGTGAGATTATTGTACATGATTTTATCACGGAAAATGTGAAATATTGTGATTTGTCTTCGGACGTGATGTGTGGTACAATATGATGTGAGATTATTGTACATGTGAGGCAAGTCGGAACCTAGCCTTTGGCCGGGCGAAGGTTACGATACAGTTAGAGCTCTAGTCTGTCTGCCATAGTACTGCATGAAGGTAACGGGTGGTTATCTGCTCATGGGTACTCAGCTTGTTGTGGATGTTGGGTGGCGGGTGGTTACCCAACATCAGCGGTATACTAAGTGAGGGGTAACAGATGTGTACCAGCGCTCATTAGTTACCATTTTGTGAAAGTATTAGAGTAACCATATGGGTTGCTCGTTTTCTCATGATTTTCATTATACTGTGTTGATGTGGAGTTGTGTCTTTTATGAGACGAGAGTTATTGTAATATTTTACTCATACGAGCTGTAAAGCTTACCGGGTTTGTGTTGCAATCCCGGTGCACCAATTTCAATGGTGTAGGGGATACTTCCGCAGGTGCTGAGTAGTGGTGATTGAGTGACGACTCCGAAGACTCGAAGTCGATCGCATCCAGTCGTGGTGAGGTTCCAGCATGGATTGTGTGTGAGATTTGGTGTGATTTTATTTGTGAGGTTGTTGTGAGGATTATACAATTTCATTTGTTATATGTTGAATTATCATTTGGGTTTGTAATAATCGGCTTGACTGAGTTATATTTTAAACTCAGATGTGATCCGCTGCAACATTAAAATGATTTCGATTTCATTGAGATTATTCTTGTGTTTAACGATTTTAAGATTTTGAGTTTTTAAGCTCGAAATTTTAGGGTCGTTACAGTTGGTATCAGAGCCTAAGTGCGTATTTGGCGATTATCAATACCATCCAGGAGCGATGATCCGACTGCAGGCGGGCTCCCATCACATGCTCCTCGGTATAGATATGTTGTCGGGTACGCGAGAGTGTTAGGAGCCATACCTTATGGGTTGGTCCTGTAGAGAGTATTGTGACGATATTCCAATGATTCACCTTCTTCTGAAATTTCATGATTGATATTGGTTGGATCTTTTTGTCGAATTCGAGACTTCACATGTATGACTGAGTGTTAATTGTTGAATGGTGATGAATTTGGAAAATGGTCGTGGACAGGGTCGAGGCCGAGTTAGGCTGCAGGCCGAGTCTGCAATAGGGAGAACCTTTATAAGGAGGCTGCTCCACTGGAAAGACAAGTTGATTTTGTTGCTATCGTTAGAAACGATAGTCGTGTGTTGAGGTTGATCAAGGACATGAGTGAGCTGCTAGTGCTGTCATTTCATGACGCTTGGATCATGTGGTAGCGGACCATTGGATCGACAGTATTGGGACTTACTTGTTAATGATTGAGTACCCTGAGTTAGAGAAGACGATGATAGCCACATTCATTTATTGATAGTTGGCAGTGTAGGGGTTAGGATTGATTCCTACGCCTATGAGAAACTCTTTATGTGTCACTTCACTTTTGGAGTGTCCCTCGAAATTGGAGACAATGAAAGGCTTATCCTAATATGATTGGAAGTAGAGAGTTCTCTGCTTATTTGATAGTGATTCCGGACCACACCATGATGTGATCTGAGGAATCGATTGGTTGAGGCTGCAGTACGCGGTGATTGATTGTTTTGACATGGTGGGTTCTTTCGTAGACCCAGGAAACCAGAGTTTCGTATCTCTGACTCGAGTCGGATAATGCCATGAGAGTTGAGTCATAGCATATGTTGAGTATGAGGATCTGAAGTAACTATCACATACATCGTTGTGATGTCTGAGTAAAGTGAGACGTTTCCGGAGATACTGTGTTATAGCACCTATAACGAAGACGCCGTATGGATGGGACAAATGAATTCAAAGACTTAATGACTGGTGTGATCAGTTTAGAGAGGCTACAATACTCTCTGAGTTTGACATGCGATCCAGATACTGGAATGCTAACAGGTTTGAGTATATAGTTTCCTATCAGGGCAGAGAACTGTCAAGGAGACTTGAGGGAGAGCATTGACCCTATGTTGAGGGATGTTCAGTGTTTAAATGTTGAGGACTAGATTTTAGTTATGCAACTAATCTAGAGATGTATAGACCATAGGTTGGAGGTGGTTAACGAAAATTTTCGTGACTAGCATCTTTAACGCTATTGGTAACAGAGTGGTAGGGCGTATGATACGTCCATAAAGTGGTAATACAATTATTGAATTGAGATTCACTTTTTGTCGACGTGACATTCCAAACTTGTTTTGGTTCGACTATAGACAATTGATGTTACGCATTGTTCTTGGCTGAGCGAGAAATATAAGGTGATGGAGAAATCTCAATGTGGCGATATGAATTAATTATTTGCTAGATGAGCATTTAAATGAGAACGCTGGTCTTTCAGGATTTAATGATTTTGGTGTTGGGGATTGGAACTTCACAATGCCACAGGTCCAAATGAGACGCAATGGCGGTGAAGTAACTCTGTTGAAGGTAAGGTATGAGATGACCTTAGCTTAGTGGTGTTTTAACGAATTAGTCGTGACAAGTACCTTCTAACTGGTAAAGAAATGGTTGAGGACTAAATTTTCTTTTCAACTGCAAGTGGCGTTAGTGTTGGAGACTTAGAGATTCTTTTCCTCTATGCATCAGATTGTTTATTTTTGGATAAGGGGAAGTTGACTGAAGTGTTCAACAAGGGATACATTTTACAATAAAGAGTAATCAATTATATTACTGCTTGCAGAGAAGTTATTTTGGCCGAATGAGTTGGCCATGGGGGTTCTTAATGAAAGTAAAGAAACAACTGTTTAGAGTGGTGGTATAGCGATCATTTTTGGGTTGATTTTGAGGAGACAATAGACCCAATAACCAGCTTCTGTTGTTGAATTAATTGCAGAACTTATTAGTACTACGACGGTGGGGGAAATCAATATGTTAGATAATGCCACTGGGGCGTTGGTGTGGGATCGTATGTCATGAATTTGAGGCATGTATGAATGAGGGGGTAAAGTATATCGCGGTCTTGTAGGATTTTGCGCAGTAAATTCGCTTAATTTTCATGTTCCACCGTTGTGGGATAAATACCACCTTGGTCTGATTTGTAAATTGTGGCACACCACTCAGGGAAGTAAGAAGCTGAAATTAATTTTCGACGGTAAGTTTTGATGAGAGGGGTAGGATGCGTGATGCATCTCTCTCTTGTGGTGGTGGTAGAATTTTCTACAACCTTTTGCGTATATTAGTCAATTCTCTGGTGAACTGTTTGAGAGTAATTCTTAGTCCAAGGTGGTGATTCTGTGGTGGTTGTGAACTCGATGAGTTAAGATTTCTTTATCGTGTTGCCGATACAAATATGGTACTTGAGTGGGTATCATGCACGACGACTTTTTATGGTTATAATAAGATGATCATGAACGGGGATTATTTTGTTGATTTGAAAGGAATGGTAGGTTCATTATTATAACGATGATTTGTGGTGAATTCATGAAGGTATTGTCATGATAAAACACGTTTAATTGAAAACCACTATGTGGGATGAAAGTAGTAGGCATGTGTTAATCATTGATTTGGCTCATGTTAGATGTTGAGAGTTTTGACCATGCTTAGTGGTATGAGCTAACTTATGACGTGAGAATAGTCTGTCAAATTGCAAGAGAGTGGTGAACTAGACAAAAGAGGGCGTCGACGCCTCCATACTGAAAAATGTCATTATGTTTCGGAAGGATGATTATATTTAGAGTAGCTCACATACGTCTATTATTGTTAGGACATGTGACAGATTGTCTGATGGAGGAAGTTTGAGGTAACGGAAGATAGGTTGAGAGCTTGTATGCTGGATTATAAGGTAGCTGGGAAATCATTTGAGATTGATTGAGTTCGCCTACTACGACAGTTACCATTCCAGCATCAACATGGTACCCTATGAGGCATTTAAGGTAGACCATGTCGAACACCTATCTGTTGGGTCAAGTTGGGTGTAGTGAGATTTGACAAGAAAGAAAAGTTGGCCGGGGCATGTTGGGCCCTTGAAGGTCTCGTGAAGGTAGGAGAACTAGCTTATCGACTAGCCTTGCCTACTAGCATGTTGGGCGTACACAACGTCTTCCACATTTCCATGCTGAGGAAGTATGTACCAGACGAGTCATATGTGATCGATCATAGCACCATTGAAGTGAAGGAAAATGCCACTTTTGTTGTCGAGCCGGTTCGTATCCTGGATAGATCCACAAAGAAGCTACGGAGGAGAGAAGTTGGGCTAGTCAAGGTGTTGTGGAGTCACCATGATGAGGGTGATGCATCTTGGGAGCTAGAGTCAGACATGATGACCAGATATCCACAGTTGTCTGTTGAGTGAGCTTGAATTTCGGGACGAAATTCCTTTAAGGGGGGTAGATTGTAATAACCCTCGTTTTCAAACAATATTTGAATTGAATTAAATTTTATTAAGTTGTGAAGTTTGTTTTAAACCGAATACGATTGTTTGCAAACGTTACGAAACGGGAACGGAAACGTTCCGAGAACGTTTAATAAGAAAACGTTCCGTTTCCGAACGATTATATCGACTTTTATTCCGTCGATCGGTTGCGAAAACTTCCTTCACAAAAGTTGTAGAGCTCGTCGATACGAGTTCGTGAGTATGTGACGCGTGCGAATCGGACGTCGTATGTAAAGGTTATTAACGATAGAAGTTGTTTCCGATTTTAGAATTTGGTATAAATAGAACCATTTTGTTTTAGGGTTTCCATTTGTGGAAACCCCTTCCCCTCACTCACCCCGCCGCACACCCCCTCTCTCCCTCGGATCTCTCTCTTCTCTCTCTCTTTCTTCTTCCTTCCCGAGCTTCCTTCCTCTCTTCCCTTTTCTCTCTCTCAGTTCTCTCTTCTCCCATCTTCCATCTCCCTCTCGACCCCGAGCTCCCTCCCATCTCTCTCACTCACTCTCTCGGTTCTCTTTCTCCCTATCATGCTCTCCCTCTCACTTGAAACCTCGCGATGTCTCCATCGCCCAAACGCCCCACCGGTGAGACCAAGGCATAAGGACTGCACCACCACCATCTCTCCTCACCCCTAGTGCCTCCGGTGACAAGATCGGCGATTGAAAACCGCGATAGGCACCGCCACTTCTCAACTGCAAGGCCGCCGGCACCTCGAGCTCTTCAACATCGATTTGACAATCCAAAGGTTCGAATCAAGGTGAGGTTTAGCTAGGTTGGTCATTGTGATGTTGTTGAAGTAATTGTGGATCAATTTGTGATGTTTTGGTGGGGGATCGGCGGAGGGGGAGGAGAGGAGATACCGCCGCCTAGAGGCGGCGCGTGAGGAGACTAGGGGTGGCCTAGGGGTAGGCGGAGGCCGTAGGGAGATAGAGGAGGAGGAGGGGGAGGGTTTAGGCACGGCGGTGGCATAACACGCGCCTTGGATGGCGTCGGCGCGTGGGCCCCACGCGCAGCCGGCCGGAGGTGGCGTGATTAGTTTTGACTGAAAGGGTATTTTGGTAATTTACTGTGTAACGGTAAATGTAAATGTAAATTTTATTTACTACGGTAAATGTAATTAATTTTTACCTTCGGTAAATGTAATTATAAATTACTTTCAGTAAATGTAAAAAAGTAATTTGTAAAAGGGTAATTTAGTAAATTTTATTTACTGAGTTTGTATTTACATTTAAATCGTACGTATACGTACAGAAATACGTATTAATATGTATACGTACAGAAATACGTATTATTATTTATACGTACAGAAATACGTATTTAATATTTATCCGTACAGAAATACGTATAAAATATTTATACATACAAAAATACGTATATAATATTTATACGTACAGAAATACGTATATAGTATTTATACGTACAGAAATACGTATATAATATTTATACGTACAGAAATACGTATAAATCGTATATTTGTACAGTAACCGTGAATAGTAAATAGTGAACAGTAACTTCGTATAAACCAAAGTTGCTGAACAGTAACCGTTTATTACTGTTTTGGCATTTAAAGGTTTAACGAAACGATCCTAAATTCATTTCTTATCTTTTCAAGGTGATCTATAAAGCGAGGGAATGAAATTATCTTCAGAAATTGTGGGATTCACGCTCAAGTCAATAAGGTGAGTAAAATCTCACTGAATTACGAATCTACCCTCGTGATGATTCAACATTTTTGCAAGTGTGTTTATTTAATGAATTACAACATGTATATAACTTAGTGGACTACATATATATAGTATAATGGTAATAAATATATATATATATATATATAGTTCATTAAATTACATACTGTTATTAATTCATTAGAAATAGTCATTTCGGTGACAGAAAAATTGTGCATGTGTGATTTTAATGGTACGATATGATGTGAGATTATCGTACGTAATTTTTCAGGTGTTTATGAAATATGACATGTATATGATATAGTGGACTATGTATATATTGTATAAATGGTAAATAAATACGAATATATATAGTTTGCTATATAATATACTGTTATGATTTTTATTGTGGTGATATTGTGAAAGTTTTAAAACGTGCATTATGATGAGTGATTATTGTACATGATTTTATCACGGAAAATGTGAAATATTGTGATTTGTCTTCGGACGTGATGTGTGGTACAATATGATGTGAGATTATTGTACATGATTTTATCACGGAAAATGTGAAATATTGTGATTTGTCTTCGGACGTGATGTGTGGTACAATATGATGTGAGATTATTGTACATGTGAGGCAAGTCGGAACCTAGCCTTTGGCCGGGCGAAGGTTACGATACAGTTAGAGCTCTAGTCTGTCTGCCATAGTACTGCATGAAGGTAACGGGTGGTTATCTGCTCATGGGTACTCAGCTTGTTGTGGATGTTGGGTGGCGGGTGGTTACCCAACATCAGCGGTATACTAAGTGAGGGGTAACAGATGTGTACCAGCGCTCATTAGTTACCATTTTGTGAAAGTATTAGAGTAACCATATGGGTTGCTCGTTTTCTCATGATTTTCATTATACTGTGTTGATGTGGAGTTGTGTCTTTTATGAAACGAGAGTTATTGTAATATTTTACTCATACGAGCTGTAAAGCTTACCGGGTTTGTGTTGCAATCCCGGTGCACCAATTTCAATGGTGTAGGGGATACTTCCGCAGGTGCTGAGTAGTGGTGATTGAGTGACGACTCCGAAGACTCGAAGTCGATCGCATCCAGTCGTGGTGAGGTTCCAGCGTGGATTGTGTGTGAGATTTGGTGTGATTTTATTTGTGAGGTTGTTGTGAGGATTATACAATTCCATTTGTTATATGTTGAATTATCATTTGGGTTTGTAATAATCGGCTTGACTGAGTTATATTTTAAACTCAGATGTGATCCGCTGCAACATTAAAATGATTTCGATTTCATTGAGATTATTCTTGTGTTTAACGATTTTAAGATTTTGAGTTTTTAAGCTCGAAATTTTAGGGTCGTTACAACATAAGAGGAAAATTCTAGTATACATCAATGTATGGCTGTATGCTATACATCTCACATCCGACGGTCGATATTGTTTTATGAGTGGGGTAAAAAAATAATATCGGTTGTCAACCGTTAGATGTAGGATGTATATCATACATAACATGAAGAATCATATTTCATTATTATAAAGAACAAGGTAATCTTTTCTAAGAAGTTGGAGTGAACCAAGTCGGTTGGTACTTGGCTGACACTTCCATACCTTGAAATGGTCTATCAATTCTTTGACTGTCTAAGTAGAATGCGCCAATAGAGGCAGCTCAAAAATGGAAGCCTAGGGTTAGAACGCGCGCCCACGCGCTAGGTTTTGGAGAAAAGTTACTTGCAGCCGTTGGCATCTCTCGTCTCTCGTCCGGCTCCGCGGCGGCGTGCGGTCAGACGGGACGTGTGACTTGTCCTCTGGCTTTTTGATCGGAGCTCAGGGTGGAGTGGGTCTTAGGTTGGACCAAAATTTGTGGCAGTGTTTGCACGGTATGAGGGAGTGTGGCGGTGGAGGTGGTCCGGCCTTGTGACGGCGGTCGCTTTTTTGTTTGTCCTTGACACCAAGCATGCATTGATCAAGAACAAATGGAGTATTCATTAGCTGCAGTGCATGTTATTGTCCTCTGCTTAAATCAATTTATGTCAAGTTACTAATGGTCTAATGTGGATTAAAAGCAATTGGCATGGAAGATCATATCCTTGCAATAGCATTATATATATCCACGCACATATGTACTACTTCTAAAAAATTTAACCAAAACAATATCTTTACAGTACTTGACCATCGATCAGAGTATATATTGTGTCGAGTTGTATGCCGTAGATCAATCTTTATACGACGCAACATTGTTCATTTATTTACAATTGATCAAAGCTTTGTGCTCAGAATCCAGAAATTGTACATAATGGGTAGTGAAAGATATGATATCTTATGGTGGTGTGCCAATCAGAGCAACATTCATCGCTAATATCTTGCTTTTGGTTTTGCCTAACCTTTGCGTTTAACTCAAACATCATTTGTTTTCTCTTAATTATCACCATATCCTACCAGCGGATGCATGCATTAGTGGTAACAAGCTGCGGTGACTTAAGCAAGGTTTCGAACTCGAAACCTTGTAGATGCAGCACCATGCACTGGGAAAGTCAATTATTCTACGGAACCGTCAAACACTCGGAAAGGATGACTTGTAAAAAGGTACGACCCGATATGCCAAATACTTTTTAAAAAAATTATCACCATATCCTTCTTTTGCCACAGCATATTGATATTATATCGATCTGTTCTTTGGATCCACGTTGTGTATATTTAGGAACTCTTGAATCTGAACCGATTATTCAAAATAGATTAGGAACAAATACTTTGATAACAGATGGGACGCTAGGACAACAACGGCACACTCGATCAGGTTAAGTGTCCCAAAAAAAACTTGGAATACAATATTTTTAGGTGATGCTGGGATGGAAGCACCAACTGAAAGAATATTGCGACATCTTAACATAGATGAGTCAATGGACTCACATTCACTATTTAGGGGGTTTGTATAATTGTATCTCACAGTATTACTCTGTTACTCTGCTCCAAGCTGGAATCAAAAGCATTTAAGATGCCTCACAGTATCCTTCCTTGGGTGGTTGATACATATTTGGTGGTCATTACGTGCCATACCTCATATCTGAACACACGCAATTGTCTACATGGGACATTAACCAGGTATCAAATGAGGCCCCATCATAACGCTAGCGTGTTTCTGGACATATGGATTAACTCCAGAAAATACACCCATCTTGTTGCACCGCATTCCATACATTACAACTTACGATAGAAACCAGTGTTCTCCAATCAAGTCAAATTATGTTCAATAGATAGGTACTGGTGACTGTCAATAGGTCGCAGCTCCAAGTCATGGAACAAGAAGATGGAAGATATCAAGCACCGCTGAGTGAAAGTTGATTAAAGAAGCAACAGAAAAGAGAAATAACCAAATGTTTCCAACTCAAAGCGGAGTTTAAAAATCTACGGCACCTATGGCAACCAAATAGATATGAACTCCTGCCTAACCAGCCTTTGGATAAGCAGAAAGTTTTTGACAGCCAAGATAATACTTGAATGAAGTGCAGTTCAACCCAGTAAGATTGATAAGAAAAGCTCACCAATTTGAAACAATACCTGCTGTTGAGACAACGCATGAGCTACTAGCTGACTAAACATATTCCACAACTACATGAACAATCGTATAGCAAAAAAAAAAAACTCAAAAAGTAACAATAAGTCAATAATCCCAAAACAATAACAATTCAACAATTGATTTGAGAGTCCAAAAGTAGATTAAATGAAAACATCTTCTTAAGAGTTCATCAAAAGCTCAAAAAAGACTACGCTGAAACCACTGAGGATTCGCTATGCGAGCACTAGTACATCCAAGATCAACATCCTCCTAACGGTACTGCAACAAAAAAACAAGAACACAAATCAGACCGGCGAATCAAACACTAAGACCAACACACATACAGAGTCAAGCCCTCACCTTGATGAATCCAATCTCCTTGGCGTTGCTGCGGAAGCACTGCCTGCAGCACATGATCCCGTACTTGCGGATCAACCCGTGGGGGTTTCCACACACGCGGCTATCAACCACAAACAAGCCAATACACATCACTAAATCGCAACCACAAACAACTACAACTCACGAACCTAACAAACTCTAATCTCTACCTCTACGTATTTCAAATCCCAATAATCAGATTAACATAATGAAATTCAAGGATCGAAGAGAGTACCAGGTGCGGGAGCCAGGGCCGTAGCTCTTAGGGTGAGAGTTCCAGACGTTGGAGTGCCCCATGATTCCCAGAGAGAGAGAGAGAGAAGCCCTACCTTAGAGAAATCGCAGCCAAAATTTTGTAGGGGTGGAGCGGACTGGTTTATGAGATGCTATTTATAGTGGATGTGAGAGAGTCAAAAGTCAAAAACCCTAGAGTCTTTATAAATACGGACGGGTCGGGTTTTCTTAATTCGGGCCGTTACTTGTTTGGTTCACCTTCCTCTATTCTTCATTAAAAAAGTACATAGAATACGGATTGACTATTCACCTCAGACCTTCGTCCATGGCGGCACACGGTGGCTCTTCCTCTTCTCCGCCTCCTCAGGTAGCTGAAATACGCCGTGGGGTTTGTTTTTTGGGTTTCGTATGAGTTTATAACCGAAACTTGTTTCAGGAAAACCCGATTGCAGAGGACGACTTGGACTTGATATATGGAGCTGAGTCGGGTTGGGTCGAGGCCCGGACTTGCTGCGATCACTTGGCTTCTCTCTCCTCCGACCTCGTTCACATTCCGACACCTGATACTCACTGCAACAGGTCACTAACTCACTATGACACTTTCTTCTCTACACGTTTGTGTTTGGCCATCTCTGTTTTGTAATTTGATTAACTTACTTGATGGGCGTCAGTAGCAAACTAGATTCATAAAGGGTTTAGCTTTTGATACAAGTTACAACCCATGTTGTGATTTTTTTTTGTCATAATCATACAACATGTCTGTGTAAGCATTTTGATTTTCTGTTGAATGTCGTCTTTTTTCACATGATTGAAGTTCTGGTTGGTAGATTAGTTGTTTCATCAGTTTGTAGTTGTAATGATGCATCGAGCGCGCGAGATTGTGGTATCATACAAGGAGACAGTAATGTGAGATGCAACGTTGTACAATAGCCTCTAGTTAACTGCATCCTTGTTCTATTCATGACAATCTCTATTCAATTCTTCCAAAAAGATTATAAACAAGGATCTGCAGAATGAGACATGGGCCTTTGTTGAAAATCATGGGTTCGAGGACTTGGTTGTCTTCTTTAGGTTTGATTTATGATGTGCAAGTCAAGTAAAACTTTTACCTCGGTTGGGTTCTTTTTTATCACATCAATGTCTTGGTGACCAGAAGAAGAGAGCAAACACAGCCTCTTAACAACATACATCTCTTTTCTTCTTTTTGATTTATGTCCGGGTGATTTTTGTTTACAATGTATTATTATCTTGCTTATATATTCGCAGGCTGTCAAACTGTTTCAGTAACCTGACTTCGAAAGCTTGCTTCTTCTAATTCTGTATGCTTTGATATTGATTCAAGTCTGAGTGTCGGAGTTCTGTTAGTTACCTTCAGTTTCTAATCTGGGTGAAAATTTTCATTTACCAGATGCCAGCACCCGAGTGAGAACTGGTTATGTTTGTGCTGTAAGGAAGTTCTCTGCAGCCGTTTTGTTAACAAGCATATGCTGCAGCATTATCAGCAGATACATCATTGTCTCGCTCTTAGCTACAGGTACAATTTCTGATGCTTCTACAAAGTTCTGTGTCTTCCTGTTCATCTAGAGTGTTTATAACCAATGCAGGTTCTGATTTGTATACATTTCAAACAGTGACCTCTCAGTTTGGTGTTTCTCCTGCGATGCATATTTAGATGCTCAACTGATCCCACAATTGCAGCCTGTATATGAGACTGCATACCTACTGAAGTTTGGCGAGGCCCCACCAGTCCGAACTGCATAATGGCCAACATGGGAGATCAGCAACTTGAGAGTTGAGTAACAATTGGGTTTTTCTTAGTTGAGGAGTTGCTTTAAAAGGATGTTCATATCTGTGTTACTGTTGCATCCAACAACTCATTATATACTAAGTTTTCCTTTGAACACTAGGTAGTGTTCCCTTGTTAAGGTGTTATACAGTGGAGTATGTTTCCCAGTGTTCTCTACATAAGATTATGCACCAGGACTTCATTAGCCTTTAGTGGAATGGTTCATACCCACTGAGGTTTGGTGAGGCCCCGCCAGTCCGTACTGCCTAACATGAGAAATCAGCACCTTGACAATTCCATTTGTCAGATTAGCACATTACCCTAATTGGTATTTTCCTAGATTTAGAGATGCTTTAACAAGAATATTCATGTGTTATTGACTATGTTGCATCATTTATAGCCGGGTATTATATACACTTATACAGTACTTGATTGAACCCTGGAGGTCTGGACCACTATTTGGCCAAAAGAATTGTCATCGGAATCACTATGTGTTGTTTCGCACTCAAACTCTCTACCTAGTTACCTAGATCAAGGATCATAGGAACTGAAGTACTGAACAACCTTAGATAGTTGGGAGAAAAGCTTTATACTTTGCAATGAAATTTGTTTAAATCCTTCAAATCTATCTCCTCCATTAATACCTTAATTGTCAAGCTTTTCAAACTTGGTTATAAACTCGAGCCATACTCCAAATCTCAACAATTTCTAAATTTCAACAGCGTCAGTCATCTTTTTTCTTGGTTTACACTGGTGAACAATTCTCAAATTTAGTTGGATCATATCTAAACTTTCCATTCTCTCGCCACCTGAGATTAATTCTAAAACTGTGCGACCAGACTTAGTCAAATTTATAACTCCATTTTTCACTCCCTCACCACGTAGGACTAATCCTAAAACCGACCTAATTAATCAAGAACGCTCGATTAATTAATCCCATGTAATTCTCCAATAAGATTAAATAATCTTACATATTTAGTATTTACCCACAAAAAAAATATTAGAGAGAAAAGAAAAAACAAAAGAGACATAGTGTTTAATACTGTTCATAGAACAGTAAAAAGTAGGAGGCAGCAGCTATAAGTAGAGTCAAGTACACACAACACACATATAAATCAATTTTTTTCAGCAGCACAAAACAAATAATAATAATAATATAAAATCCACACTGACTCACACACTTCCCTACTGCAACTCTGCCACATCTTCCTTCTCTCTCCTCCAACAAACTCCGGCGCCGTCTCTCTCTCCGATATGGCGATCAAGCGCCTCCGCACCAAGTGGACTCCGATTCAGCGCGAAACTCTCGAGAAGGCCTATTCAGGTACCTACACACATTCGATCATCATCATCAGTTTTATTATTCTTTTACATTCTTGATTGTTATTATTACCGCGGCGTTCAATTCAATCGGTGAAACCAGTGGAGCGGACACCGTCGGAGGCGACGAAGGAGGAGCTGACCAAGCAGCTGGAGCTCGGGTACGAGCAGGTCAATGTTTGGTTCATGAACCGGAGAGCCAAGGATCGCCGGGACGGGATTGTCGCCAAGAAATCCAGAATGACACGTCACCAGGTCGCTACTCTGGAGAAGACATACGCCGGTGAGTTTCCGTTCCGATTTCGATTCGAGTGCTCTCTGTTTTTGTTTTGTTTGTTTTGATTATTTGTTTAAGTTTGAGTTTGATTGAATTTGGAATTGGAATTGGAATTGTGATCAGGGGAGAAGTATCCGTCGGCGTCGAGGAGGGAGGAGATAGGGAAGAAGCTGGGGATGAGTGAGATTCAGGTGAGGCAGTGGTACAGCAAGAAGAGGAATGAGGATCAGGGGAAGGAGAGGAAGGAGAGGAGGAAGAAGAGGGATGCCGAGGAGAAGTCGCCGAAATCGGCACTGGCTACGTCCTGTGATCACCTGGCTTTCGTCGCCGCCGACCTCACCGGCATTCCCAATCCTGACACTCCCTGCAAAAGGTGGCCTATTTTCTTTAGGCTCTAAAATTATTGTTCTACTTGGTTTATTAAGTAATGTGCTTATTTTCTTGGCTAATACTTGCGAGTGAGTAGCATTCATGTATGGCATTGTGAAAATCTTGCTGATACAGGACAGTTTTCGAATGTAGGATCCTCATTCTACATTATGGGGTTTCTCTTGGTTTTGTTTCTAAATGGAGAACACCATGTCCCTGAACTTGGTTTTGGATGTAGCCATTGTTTTTGTGACAATGCAGTATCCAGGGGACCTCTAGTTTGACAATGGACTTCTTAATCTGTGAAAAAAAGATCTTTTTTTTTAATAGTGAGAAAAGATCTTTAAAGAAAGAAATTTTATGGTTTTTTCTCATTGAATAAAGCCTTCAAATTGATGAAGCGAAAAAAAAAAAAGATTTGATATTTGATTACCTTCTTTTTTACTTCATTAGTTTGCAGGAGTCTTGAACAATAGCCTGTGTTTCTAATATGTAGTAGTGTTTTTAAATACAGTTATACTAGATGCCAGAATCCCAATGAGAACTGGTGTTGTTTGTGCTGCAAGGACGTGTTCTGCAGTGTTGATTTGACGAACGGGCACTTGTTTCAGCATTTTAAGCAGACAAATCATTGTCTTGCTGTCAGCTGCAGGTATGAAATGTTATACAAAGTGAAAGTCTCAAGTTTTTCATTTTAATATTTTATGGAGGATTAATTAATAAACGTGCCTTATGGTTTTGCTTACAATTTTAAATAGTGATAAATCAATTTGGTGCTACTCCTGCAATTCATTCTTAGATGCCCAGGCAATCCCACAATTGAGTGCTTTTTCTTTGTCCTCCAATGCTTCTGGGGTAAGCTTTTTCCCTTTGCTTTTTTGCTTTGTCTGTCATCTGCACTCTGATCACTCATGTATTCTGGGAACTTTTAGGAGCCATCCTCCTCATCCAGGTTGCAGAGCCCTGATGCCTCCAAGGTTTGTGTTTTCCTTTGGTTTTTTTGGTTTTTTTTTTAATTTCTGTTTGCTCTCTATGATCCGCATTTCATCCAACTGATATACTTGGAACCTTTAGGATTCATCATCCTCATCCAGACTAGAGAACCTTGATGCTCTGATGCTTGATGTTACTGATCTCATATCCAAGCCATCTCCATGCCCAAGTTTTCATCTACTGGAGGATAACTCATTTGTCGACCAGGATAAGCTTACAGTAGCCAAGAAAGGACTCCAGAAGATCTTTGATTGTGGTTTAGAAGCTTTAGCCGATCCCCACGTACAAGAAGAGTTTCTTGCTTATTCAGACACAGTTCTATCCGTCGATTCATGTCCATCAGAGTTGAAGGTCATGCTTTCATCTTTCAGAGGCAATCTCTCGGTGGAGACCCGTGCTTTCCTCCAAGCTCAACATGACTTAAAGGTGGCGTCTGATTTATCAGCCTCAATTACTGAGAGAAGGTTTGTTCTCCGTTATCATCATTCAAAATATGCTGAGGTCAAGAAACAAATTATTGCCTCAGATGAGAAAGTTGCAAACCTTAAGGCCATGATCAAAAGGTTGGAAGCATCTTTGGCGGAAGAAAAGAGCAACAGGGAGAAGGTTGATCGGGTTTTGGATTCTATTGAGACAGGAGTAATGGATGCTAGAGATGGATTGCTCTCAGACATAGAGCAAGTGTCTGCTATGGAGGGAACGACCAAAGCAGCTAACCAGTTAGTAGTTCAACGCCACTCGGCTTGGGAAAACCTAAGGAATACTTTTATGGAGGTACATAGTAATCTGCACGTAGGGGAACAACCTGCTGAACCCACCAGTTAATAATACTTTTGCAGTCACCTTGGCCACTTGGCCCCAGTTCTTTCAATTTTCCTGGACTAGCCTTGTGTAGTCAGTCCTAGGTAGTCTATTGACCACATTTTTCCTGATCACAATTTTTGGCAGTTAGGTCTCTCTTAGGATCGTACATTGTAGTGAGGATGGTTTTCCGAAGTATGTTTTATTAACCAAGCTCTTGAGAACTCATTTGCTTCTCAACTTTTCCTAATTTAGTAGTTGCAGTTTATCACACTTTCTAATTCTTTCGATTCGTGAAACTTGACCTGGTTGGCAAAAAGCGTTGCAGCCTATGCTTATGACGAAGACTCATTGCTTCCTGCAGCAACGAATTTGCAAGTTAGTTGTAGACGTATTTGCTGAAACTCTATAAAAGGGTTTCTCACCTCTCAATATTCCCATTATTTCCAATCTGAAGAACAGAAACTTTGTCTAATGAACCCTTCATTGCTTGCAGCTACAAAAGCTGGATATAACTGACACTTCTATTCAGCCAAACCTTTCAGTGGAGCTGTCACTGGAGTGGAGTACAGAGAAACTCAAAATTTCTGGTAAAGTCGTCATTAAAATGGCAGAAGTTTACCTGGCATTACCAGTTTCACTGCTGTGTTGACTCCAGACTCGGCCACAAAATGTTTAAATCCGAACTTAACCTTGAAATGATTAGATTTAAACCCATGATCCAGAAATTACCCCCAGGCCTTGGAGCTTACCAGTTAGCTCAGAGCTATTGTTTGCAAAGGGTCTGATGACTCTGATCCTAGTTTGCGAGATGAAAAGAATAGCTCGGCACCTCAATGCTTCATATAAGTTATAGCAAGTACAAGCCCAAGAGACGGATGCAGTAGGGCTTCTTAAGTTAGTGTTTCTATTTTGGTGGGAGAACCATGAATTACAAGTGTCTACATTAATTTACACGAACTCCACTGAAAGGTTGGCTTCAATGGAACTCCATTTTTTTGTCAGTATATGTTCAAACTTTCATCTCTTTCTAATTTTAACAAAGCTGCAGAATACAAGGCAGAAGCTTTTATTATAGGCAGTCAAGGCGTCAAACAGATTGTTGCGCTTCTGATTATGAACAGAACTATACATAAAGAACACTAGTAGTCTAGTACACTAGTCTTAGTTATGACACTTTTTTTCCCTCTAAAAGCCTTTTTTTTTGTTTGAAATGGGTAGTGGGAAGTTATTGTATAGATTCGTCTATGGTGCAGCGCTGCATGCCAAACATACTGAATCAGACGGTAGATAGAAAGTGTTTTAAAATGCACGTGGGGTCTGTGGGGCGTATGAATGGTGGATTAAAGGTATGTATGGTATGCAGCGCTGCACCATAGAATTTCCCGTTATTATATGTGTGGATAGTGGGATGTAAGTTACATTTTTCTTTAGTTTGACTATTTACGATAGATCCCTCGTTTATTAAAAATTGTTTTAAACTATCATATGAGATAGAAAGGTCTAAAGACTAGGTATGGTCTTAGATAGGATACAAAAAGCGTTTGATATCCATCATATTGCTACAAGCTTGTAAAAAGGTGTATTTGTACATAGTGGAAATTTTTTTCTTTCAAGAGTTAAGGAGACACAATTTTTCTCCTTACATTTAGGGTTTATGCGGATAAAAAACATTTGTTGTTATTTATCTTTATTGCAAACTACATTCCGTCAATCGTTCAATTGAATCTCAAGAAAAAGTTACATTCAGTAAGTATTCTTGTGATCAACTTACATGAAAAAGTTGCAACTGTCCTATTCACCCCCTCTAGGACATCATCCAACACACTTCAAAGTATAATGAGGTAAAGAAAGAGGTGCTTGCCTTAGAGAATAATGTTGCCAATCTCAAGGCTAGGATCAAGGAGTTGGAAGAACAAACTGAAGGGTTGGAAGCTTCTTTAGCCACTGAAGAGGGCAATAGGGCAAAGATTGATGAGGTTCTGGATTCCGTCAAGACCGAAATCACTGTTGCCAGAAATGAATTGGTCTCAGACTTAAAGAAAGTATATTCCATGAAGGGATCGATTTAAGCAGCGAATCACTTTTTTTTTTTGGAAATGAATCACTTCATTTAGGAACAAAGCTCAAGATGTCCAACAATAACTAAAAGCCCGCAATACAAAGAGATAAGAAAATAATCAAGTAATTAGTCTCAACAAGAGCCTAGCAATAACTAACCGTCCTACAAAGCAAACTACAAACTAAGAACATGAGCCCAAAAGGCCTAAACAATACAAAAAAAACCCTAGCAAAAGTACTGCAGCCGCCGTCATTCATGGGCGGCCGTTGACCATGGAGCATAAATAGCATTGCACAGGCTTGCATTGATGTTCATAATCTGATCGAATCTCAATACCCCCATTATATGAGACCCAATATCCAAATTCTCTCCACCATAGACACACAAAGCAAGAGAGAACCATAACTATCGAGATGGAACCATGAGCCAAAACGCAGACCAAGAACACCGAAAACATTGACGGAAGAAAGGAGGGTGAAACACCCAAGTGCACAGAGCACCCATACTCCCCATGGTAAGTGATATGCACTTTAAACTCGCAGCCATACAATTCCTCCTGAGCGATATGGGTAAAGGCAGATGAGATGAATTGAATTTGGGTAACCACAAATCTAGAAGCATATGATATTGATCAACAAAAATGAAATAAAGAAAGGACAATTGAGGAACAAGGTCCTTCTAATCTGGACATAAGCCAGGAAATAACCACAGAGGGTACATAAGAAATCACCGGAGGATCACCACAAGGGTATACGAGATCATCAAAGAATCAAACTACGCTAAAAAAGCTTAAGGATAAAGATGAAAAACATGAGATTGCAAGACAGGGTAAACATGTGCCTCTCCCCCAACTCTCAATCCCAAAATCAAGATCTAGAGGGATCTCAATCTGGGTAGGAGAGGAGGTGGCGGGGGAGGTGGGATTTAAACTCTCTCGCCTGTTCTAAGCAGCTAATTACTTAGTAAACCTAAGGACACTGGCTTTTAATGCTAGGACAAACAATCCATACACTTAATCATACTACCATTCTCCCTAAAAACCACAAAATCCTTCATATCTTTCAATAAAATGATTCGATTGATATTTACAATAAGGAAAGGTCACGATAACATTTCGATACTACATATCCCTTTTCTTCAAAGTGAACGAGGAGAAATTTGTGAGAGGAGCATGTGAATTTAGGGGGGTGTATTGTATATAGATTTGTGTTGACTTATTTTAATTGACAGACTTTTTGAAAAGTTTACAGACTCTTTAAAAAGTACATAGACTTTCATAGAATTGTTAAATCACCGATTTCAACCATAGACTTTTGGCTGATTTCTACAGATTTTTATTAATTCATGAAATCCACATAATTCATATTGATTGACTTCTATAGATTTCTCAGTATTCATAATGTATGTGCATACCATGTCTCTCAACTACAAGCCCACGGTTTCGTAATAATTTGCTTCACTCCCAATTGCGCCTTAAGCATCTAGGTTGGCCTTATGGGTTCTCTAACGCTTTTTGGATGCTATTGGATGAGGATTTAGTGCATGCTAAGAAAAATTTTCTACGGAACAATTTTTTGTTCTAAGCAAATTTATTGGTAGTATAACTTGTTCTATTAGAAATTAGAAAATCTCACTTATTTATAAGAAAATAAAATAAACCCTTCAAATTTAATATATCAACCAATAGGTACCAAAGAAATGGAAGTAAATAAATTGTTCAGGAAGTTTTAACCTAAAGAAGTTGGTGTTATTGAAACATTGATATGATTATTATTCTCCTTTCTTCTTACGTACTTCTTTCATCGTCATTGTTTTTCTTGTTAGCATTGTGCATGTGTCTACATATTAGAATGAGATTTTAATAAGTATAAAGATACAAGTTAAGAACATAACATAAAGAAGAAGAAAAATAATCATGAGATCATATGTTAAATAAACATGTTGGGTTGTACGATAAAGAATTGGTAAAGAAAAGACAAAAAGAAAATAAAGAAAAATGGTGGAGGAAACAAAATACAATGAGAAAAAGTCCACGGAAAAATCATGAAAATCTTTGGTTTAGATGCTAGATAATTTTTGGATTGTGGTGTGTATAATTAACACTTTAAAGTCCATGAAATTCCATGGGTTTATACTTCCATAAGTATGAATGATATTTTGAATACCCACATATTTCTATTCATTTTAAAAAGTCATGATTGAATACCCTCAGACTTTCATGGATTTCATAATGACTTTTTAAAATTTTAATTAAATACACATATACTTGTATGAATAATTTAAAATATGTATTGAATACACCTAAATTTTTTAATTTCATAGATTTTTTTAAAACTCCCACTAAATCTATATACAATACACCCCTTAGTTAGATTTCATAAATTTCTAGAGATTCATTTAATTTTAAAATGACGTATTACTTTTGGTCAATTCAGCATGAACCATGGTTAATTTGGATTAAGCATCGTTTAAATCTATAAAGAAAAAAAAAAGACTTCCACCCATGTTTTGCGTGAACTGTGATCGACTTGTGGCACTATTATATTGTGGTCGTATTCGAATAGACTATTGTGCCTTGTTGCTCCCCTATGCCATCGAATGAATTCTTTGCTTTACTCATGAATATAAAGTTCATCCTAAACCCTAAACTTCTGTAATTATTCCATTATGGGTAAACAATTAGAAAGTTGAAGGAAACACGATAGGAATATAAGATTATATATGGTGGAGGATCTTCTCCTGTAAGCTACTCACTCTAGCTTTCCTAAGCTGTCGACCAAGATGATTACACATGGATACTATTGTATCTAAAGGGCCAAACGTTATTGATTTTACAAAATTTTCTTTTTGAGGTGTAGAAAAAGAGTGACCTAGAGCCGTTAAATTTGAAATCCTGGCATAGGTGTTTTCATCTGCTTCAAAGCTACCTTACCACAGCTAAATAAAAGCTTTAGGAGAGGATCCTAACCCATTTATTTTTGTTATTGAATAATTGGAGGAATTGGGCAGAAATTTTTATTTATTTTACTCTAAAAAAGGGAAGAGTCAAATACGAGTCTATTTAGGAATTGAGAAGAACATAACAGAATGCAGGCTCCAAGTCTTCTTCCTCTTCTCTACAATTTTATAGTGTCTTGACGAGTTGCTTCTGTTTCTTGTTTGGTGATGACACAGTGTGATCACCACCTCTCTTCCATTTCCTTTGATCCAACTGCCGTCTCCATCCCTAACTCTGTCTGCTGCAAAAGGTTCAATATTTCTCTTCCAATATGGCCATTCCATGTCTTCTTTCCAATGACTACAAGATACCCAATTGATCGTTTAACTTCATTTTTTAGTATGCAGTGATTGATTTAACGTATCCATAATGTCATCCTCTTGTATTGCCTATGATCGTCTCAAAACACATGAATAAAGTTTGCCAACTATATGAATGAAAATGTAGATTCCTTTTAGGAAGTATTTATGTTTGCATGAAGCAACATAGTGCATTTAGCTTGTTCTTCAAATCGTTAGTTCTGTGTACCTTTGGCTTTATTCATATTACCTGCAAAATCTTCAAATTAATTGTTAATGTGAAACGCTCTGTGAGGATTTTATATAAACTGTTATACATCATCATATTATGAGAATTTGATACGTCCTCGGGTTACTAATTTTTACAACGGTTTCGTTCTGTAGATGTCAGCATTCCACACCAGAAGGAAATTGGTTTTGTTTGTCCTGTAAGGACATCTTCTGTTGTACTAGTGTGAAAGGACATTTTTTTGAGCATTATCATGAGACAAAGCATTGTGTTTGTGTCAACTGCAAGTAAGCATTGCAGTAGTTTCTCAAAATTGCAGGCTCAATTGTTTTGTTCTTTTTTCCTTCTCTGTATATTATTAATGTTTTCTGGTTTTGAATCAGTAAAAAATCAATTTATTGTTGCTCCTGCCGTAAAGCTCTTGATGCAAAAGTGATCCAACAATTATGGGTCAAGGTTAGCTTTTCTCTTCATTTTCGGTTTATGTACTGTCCACTTCCCAGTCATGCTCTTACATTTTGCATTTTTAGAGTCGAACCAATTCATCCAAGCTAGAGAACATTGATGCAATGATGGCCGATGTTATTGATCTCTTGTCTAAGCGTTTTCCTAGCATCAATGTTCATCCACAGTTGGATGCTCAGTCGTTTGTAGGCCAGGACGAGCTTGCACTGGCTAAGAAGGGACTCCAGAAGATATTTGATTGCGGGTTAAAGGCTCTAGCTGATCCCAAAGTGCAAGATGAGTTTCTCCTTTACTCAGAAACACTTCTATCAGCCGAGTCATGCCCCTCAATATTTAAGGTTAATTTGTCATCATTCAGATGCAATCTTTCGGAGGATACCTCTGCTTGTTGTAAGAAACAATGATATATTGCATATATAATTTAATAAACTGAATTATAAATAATTATAAATCAGAAATGAAGAACACGAAAAGAAATTCAACAAAAAATACCGAACGATCTGTGATGGAAGAACTAGTCGAGACGTGTGTGATACCACACTGTCCTTAAGACGTTTACGCCTCCTCTACCGGTGCAAGGATGCTTGACGCTTGTCTCCGAGGATATAACGACTAAACAATTCTAGAAAGTTGCACTACTAACTAGAACCCTCAACGAACTCGAAAGGTACCTCTATCTATCACCAGAGAAGAACTAAGAACTTTGAGAGTGGGAGAGAAATGTGTTTCGAATGAGATTATTTTACAATGAAAGGATGGTGGCTATTTATACTGTGAGGATTTGCAATCAGCAATTAATAAGATGGCTGTTATAGAAATCAAAAAATCATAACATATATGAGTTACATATGTTACAAACATTGATTTCAATTATGTTATAATTCTCCATAACACACAATAACTCAGTTGTTACAAAAGAAAAATTTGAACAGTCAAGAGAATTTGAAAAGTCAAAACCGAATTTTCGGAAATGCAAAAAGAATCTGCGTTCCGACCCTCAATTCGGTGTTGCATTCGTGTCCGCAAGGAGCACGGGCATACACGAGTTTCCCTTGCGACCTAGGATTTGCACCCCCTGCGCGTGCGCGAGAGGGTATAAGGGGGCTTACACACTTTACAATCCATACACAATGGATTCTATATAAAGTCTTTTCAACACTTCTCTTTTCCAATGTGGGACAAATACCTTTCCCTCATTTTAAGTAGCCATCTTTGAGTGAAAATTTCTTATTCACCCACAAACCAAATTACACAAACAAACATATGATCTTGTAGCCCTCATTATGGAGAACTCAAATCTATGTTCATCTTTGATTAATTATAAGTTTAACTTAATTTAATTAATCAATTAAAATTTAGTTTTAAATGGTTTTTCCAACCATTTTTTCCAACACTGCTTTCATCAAAGCTCAAGATGAGTTGAAGGTGGCCTCAGACTTATCATCTTCAATCACTCAGAAGATGTTTGTAGTCCGGCAACAAACTTCAAAGTATGATGAGGTGAAAAAGGAAATGGTAGCCTCGGACAAGAAAGTTGCCAACATCAAGGGCAGGATCAAAGAGTTGGAAGCTTGTTTAGCCACGGAAGAGAGCAATCGGGCAGAGATTGATGAGGCTATCAATTCCATCGAGAAACAAGTCACCACTTCTAGAGATGGATTGGTCTCGGACTTGGCACAAGTTTCTTCCATGGAGGGAACGATCCAAGCAGCTAAACAGTTAATAACCCGGAAACAGTCGGACTGGGATAATCTGAAGCTTAGTTTTACCAAGTTTGCATGATGCACTTGGCGTAATCTAGCAGTTGTTTCTGTTTCTGTGGTGTGTGCATGAACTCCATTTACTAATCACCTAGATTGTTTGGGTTTCGTTAAACTCCCTTTGTTTTCGTCTATTTTAAAGTTCAATGTTACAAAAAGGGCCTTCAGAATCTAAGTAGTCATCTTTTGTTATTAAGAAGCTTTCACTGATCTCATATCCAAGCCCTATCTCAGTGAAAGCCGCTACAATAATTTATCCATGAACCATGTGGTTAACTTGGATTAAGCATCGTTTGAAAAGCCTTTCACCCCTGCTTTGCGTCAATTGGCTTTCGTCTACGCTTGTGATCGACTTGGAGCACTATTGTGGTCGTATTCGAAAATCCCTAACGGCTCTATGCCATCATATGAATTCTTTGTTTTTCCCATGAAGAAAATGTTATATTTCTATAATTATTCCATTATGGGTAAACACTTGTTGAAGGAAACACAACAGGAAAATAAGATTATGCAGGAGGATCTTCTCCTGTAACTCTGTAAACTTCTCACTCTAGCTTTCCTAAGCTGTCTACCAAGATGATTATACATGGATACTATTAGGGCTGGGCACGGGCCCGGCCCGGGATTTTTTTTTCAGGGCCCGGGCCCGGCCCGGTTGTAGTGTGACGGGCCGGGTTTTTTTCTAAAAAAATCAGGGCCCGGGTAAAACCCGGCCCGGGTCAATTAATTGCAGGGACCGGGTAAAACCCGGACCGGTAACATCCGGGCCGAGCCCGCCCGGTTTTCCGGGCCTAACTCTATTTTTGGCTAGTTTGCGGCGAATCGGTAGTGCGAGGCGACGACAATGGGAATCATGAGATTGAAATTAGTTAAGTTTAAGGTTATTTGGTTATGTTCAAGTGTCATTGTATCTATTCTATAAGTTTAGGATCACTTACGAAAAGCCAATTACATAATAACACCTAATGTCCCGGGTTTCCGGGTTTTTTTGTTTAAAAATTTGAAGGCCCGGGACCGGCCCGGACATAACAAAGCCCGGCCCGTTTATCACATGACAACATATGAGCCCGGCAAAAAACCCGGCCCGCCCGGACGGGCCCGGCGGTCCGGTCCGGGTTTTTTTTCTTTTTCGGGCTTTTTGCCCAGCCCTAGATACTATTGTATCAAAAGGTCCAAATGTTATCGATTTTACGAGAAGAGTGACTCTAGGGCTCTAGGCCGTTAAATTTGAAATAGCCATGCCAGGTGTTTTCATCTGCTTAAACGCTACCTTAGCGCTAAATATAAGCTTAGGAGAGGATCCAAACCCATTTATTTTTGTTATTGAATAATTGTAGGAATTGATCGGGTAAGTCCCTCTCTAATGGAGGTGTGAAAACTATGAGATGTTCACATGAGTAAATCAAGCACACCTATTGCTTTGGTGACCCATTAATTGGTGGAGTTGGTTTTGTTGAAACTTGGAGCAACCTTTGTTGAAGGTAAGAAATAAATCTACAACCTTATGGTGGTAGGTGGTTGATTTGTTTGATAAAGAAAGAAGAATGCATTGATGAGCATGCCAACATTGAGCATGAATCAAGAAAGAAGATTGACTTTGCTTCCATGCATGTTACATGCAAATGCATGAATTGCACAAATGTAACGACCCCAAAATTTCGAGTATAAAAACTCAAAATTTCAAAGTCGTTAAACACCAAACAATCTCGATGAAATCGAAATCATTTAAATTGCCACAGCGGATCATCTCTGAGTTCAAAATACAACTCAGTCAAACCGATTATTACAACCAAATTATAATTCAACATTATAACAAATGGAAATGTATAATCCTCACAACAACCTCACAAGATAGTCACACAAAATCCTCACATAAGCTGGAGATAAATAACTTCAAGTCCTCTGAGTGGTCCGTCAATTCCCGCTAATCCACACCTGCGGAGTTATCCACTACACCATCGAATTGGTGCACCGGGATTGTAAACACAAATCCGGTAAGCTTTACAGCTCGTATGAGTAAAATGAAAATATATAATTCGCATATCAATATATACGAAAATTCACAAATCAAACAAATATAAATGCACTCATGAGTCAGTGGACGGCTCATCTGGTTGTCCCAAAGAAATATGAAATAAAACGCTCATGAGAAATTAAGTAACCCTTCTGGTTACCCAAATACATTTATATTACGGGTACCAAGAACGCTGGTACACATCTGTTACTCCTCTCGTAATACACCGCCGACGTTGGATAGCCACCCGCTACCCAACATCCAAAACAATCTGAGTACCCATGAGCAGATAACCACCCGTTACCTCACATGCAGTACTAAGGCAGACAGACTAGAGCTCTAACTGTATCGTAACTTTCGCCCGGCCAAAGGCTAGGTTTCGACTTGCCAAACACGTACAATAATCTCACATCATATTATACCAAAAATCAGGTCCGAAGACAATTAACATTTTAACAATCTCAATGTTAAAATCACGTACAATAATCTCACATCATATTGTACAATTCAAATCACATGCTCAATACATTCACAATAAAATCATAACAGTATATTATATAGCAAACTATATATATTCGTACTTATTTACCATTTATACAATATATATAGTCCACTATATCTTATACATGTTATATTTCACAACACTAGCTCAATACACAATTTTCCGTCATCAAAATGATCATTTCTAATGAATTAATAACAGTATATAATATAATGAACTATATATATATGCACTTATTACCATTATACAGTATATATATATAATCCACTAAATTGTATACACGTTGAAATTCATTATTAAATACTCTCGCAAAATCTTGAATCACCGCGAGGGTAGATTCGTAAATATGTGAGATTTTACTCACCTTTTTTCCTGCGTGCAACTTCCACGACCCTGAAAGTAATTTCCTCACTCGTTTCGTCAGTCACCTAATAGCACGATAAATGCTTAGAAAATGATACTTAAAATATCAGGTGACGAGTTCAGCACAGCTAAATGTTGTTCATTAAACATTGTTCACGGAACACTGTTCATGGTTACTAATTACTGTTTTTTACTAAACCACTGTTCACAGTTACTGTTTTACCAAAACAATGTTCAAAGTTACTGTTTTACCAGGACACTGTTCACATTTACTGTTACAGATCACTATTCACAGTTACTGTTACAGATCACTATTCATGCGGAGTTACTATTCACAGTTACTATTCATTCGGCGTTACTGTTCACCGACCGCCACCAATCATCACCAAATTTCACCACCACAACCTAAACAACATTTCCAACAACTTCCTAGTTGACACCAAGGTCTAAATCCGATTCTAAACAGTCCAAACAACGAAGAACATGAAATCGGCACTATTCACAAACCCTAGAAATTGAAATTTTGATTCGGGTACTTACACTTCGATTTGGCTCGATTCCTTTTGTGGGAATGTTGCTGGGACTGAGACAAGCAAAACCCCCCAAGAATCTTGAGCCATGGTGGTCGGAGGAGGCGGCGCCGCCACAGCAGTAACTTCCGGCGGTTGCTACACCGTGTGTGGTTGTCGCCGGAGTGCAAGGCGTAGCCCAAAAGATGGAGCTCGTCGAGCCCGTCAGTTTGATAGGTGGCACGACACGAGGCGACGTCGGATGGTGGAAAAATTTGGCCGGAGAAGGTTTTTGGGTCGGGTGATCAGTACCCGAGCTCGGGTGAACAGTACCCCGATCTGATTTTTAGAAAAAATCTAATTTTCTGATTTTTAATCTCCTCTCCTTCCTTTTATACTATTTCCAAAATCGGAAACGAACTTCCGACGTTAATAACTTTTGCATCCGACGTCTGATTCGAACGCATGACGTGTGCACGAATTCGTATCGATGAGCTCTACGACTTTCGTGAAGGAAGTTTTTGCAACCGAGCGACGAAATAAAAGTCGATCTATACGTTGCGGTAACGTTACGTTTTCTAATTAAACGATCCGAGAACGTTTCCGTTTCTGTTTTGAAATGTCGCAAATCTCCAATTGTCGTCTTGAATTAATTTCACAAGTTTAACACTTAAAAAATACTCGACATTTAGTTTCTAAAAATTCGGGTTATTACATTCTACCCCCCTTAAAAGGAATTTCGTCCCGAAATTCAAGTTCACTCAATAAACAACTGTGGGTATCCCGTCTTCATATCCGACCCTAGCTTCCATGATGCATCACCTTCATCATGATGGCTCTACAATACCTTGACTAGCTCCACTTCCTTCCTCCAAAGCTTCTTTGTGGATCTATTCAAAATACAAACCGGCTAAAAACAAAAGTGGTATTTTTCTTCACCTCAATGGTGTTATGATCGATCACATATGCGACACATCAGGATCATACTTCCTCAACATGGAAATGTAGAAGACGTTGTGAACGTCCGACATGCAAGTAGGCAAGGCTAGTTTTCCCACCTTCTCGAGAATCTCAAAGGCCCAACATACCTCGGCCAACTTTTCTTTCTTGTCAAATCTCACTACACCCAACTTTGGCCCAACAGATAGGTGATCGACATGGTCTACCTTAAGTGCCTCATAGGGTACCATGCCGATGCTGGAAGGGTAACTGTCGTTGTAGGCGAACTCAATCAATCTCAAATGATTTCACATCTACCTTAAAATCCAGCAGACAAGCTCTCAACCTATCTTTCGTTACCTCAAACTTCCTCCATCAGACAATCTGTCACATGTCCTAACAATAATAGTCGAATGTGAGCTACTCAAAATATAATCATCCTCCCGAAACATAATGATGTTTTCAGCATGGAGGCGTCGACGCCCTCTTTTGTCTAGTTCACCACTCTCTTGCGATTTGACAGACTATCCTCACGTCATGAGTTAGCTCCTACCACTAAGCATGGTCAAAACTCTCAACATCTAACATGAGTCAAATCAATGATTAACACATGCCTACTACTTTCATCACACATAGTGGTTTCCAAATAAACGTGCTTTATCACGACAATACCTTCATGACTTCACCACAATGCATCGCTAGAATAACGAACCTACCATTCCTTCCAATCAACAAAATAATCTCCTTTCATGATCATCTTATTATAACCGTAAAAAAGTTGTCGTGCATGATACCCACTCAAGTACCATATTTGTATTGGCAACACGATAAAGAAATCTTAACTCATTGAGTTCACAACCACCACAGAATACCACCTTGGATTAAGAATTACTCTAAAAAAAATTCACCAGAGAATCGACTAATATACGCACAAGGCAGTAGAGAACCTCTACCGCCACCACAAGAGTGACGCATCACGCATCCCATCACACTCACCAAAACTTACCGTCGAAAATTAATTACAGCTTCCTGCTTCCATGAGTGGTATGCCACAATTTGGGGTTCAAACAAAGAATGTATTTATCTCCCAACGGTGGAACATGAAAAATTAGGTGAACTTTACAGCGCAAAATCCAACACGACCACAACCGAGATATACTTTACCCCTGGTTCATACATGCCTCAAATGCATGACATACGGTCCCACACAAATGTCCCAGTGCATCATCTAAGATATTGGTTCCTCCCACTGTTGTAGTACTAATAAGTTTAGTAATTACTTCAACAGAACCCGATATTAGGTCCACCATCTCCTCAAAACTAACCCAAAATGATCGCTATACCACCACTCTAAACAGTTGTTTCTTTACTTTCATTAAGAACCCTCATGGCCAACGCATTCGGCCAAAATAACTTCTCTGCAAGCAGTAATATAATTGATTACTCTTTATCGTAAAATTTATCCCTTGTTGAACACTTCAGTCAACTTCGCCTTATCCAACAATAAACAATCTGATGCATAGAGGGAAAAAAAACTCTAAGTCTCCAACACTAACACCACTTGCACTTGAAAAGAAGATTTAGTCCTCAACCATTTCTTTACCAGTTAGAAGGTACTTGTCACGACCAATTCGTTAAAACACCACTAAGCTAAGGTCATCTCATACCTTACCTTCAATAGAGTTACTTCACCGCCATTGCGTCTCATTTGGACCAGTGGCATTGTGAAGTTCCAATCCCCAACACCAAAATAAATAAATCCTGAAAGACCAGCGTTCTCATTTAAATGCTCATCTAGCAATTAATTAATTCATATCGCCACATTGAGATTTCTCCATCACCTTATATTTCTTGCTCAGCCAAGAACAATGCGTAACATCAATTGTCTATAGCCGAACCAAAACAAGTTTGGAATGTCACGTCGACAAAATGTGAATCTCAATTCAATAATTGTATTAACACTTTATGGACGTATCATACGCCCTACCACTCTGTTACCAATAGCGTTAGAGATGCTAGTCACGAAAATTTTCGTTAACCACCTCCAACCTATGGTCTACACATCTCTTACCTGAACATAATATCTCAACCTTGTTAGGCTTCAACTTAGATTAGTTGCATAACTAAAATCTAGTCCTTAAAATTTAAACACTGAACATCCCTCAATATAGGGTCAACGCTCTCTATCAAGACTCCTTGATAGTTCTCTGCCCTGATAGGAAACTATATACTCAAACCTGTTAGCATTCTAGTATTTGGATCGCATGTCAAACTCAGAGAGTATTGTAGCCTCTCTAAGCTGATCGCACTAGTCATTAAGTCTTTGAATTCATTTGTCCCATCCATACGGCATCTTCGTTATAGGGGCTATAACACAGTATCTCCTGAAACGTCTCACTTTACTCTGATATCACAACGATGTCTGTGATAGCTACTTCAGATCCACATACTCAACATATGCCATGACTCAAACTCTCATGACATTATCCGCCTCGAGTCAAAGATACGAAACTCTGGTTTCCTGGGTCTACGAATGAACCCACCATGTCAAAACAATCAATCACCGTGTACTGCGTACTCAACCAATCAATTCCTATGATCACATCATAGGTGTGATCCGGAATCACGATCAAATAAGCAGAGAACTCTCCACTTCCAATCACAATAGGACAAGCCTTTCATTGTCTCAAATTCGAGGAACACTCCAAATGCGAAGTGACACATAAAGAGTTTCTCATAGATGTAGGAGTCAATCCTACCATCTCCTCTACCGAACTATCACTAATAAGTGTCGATATCATCATCTTCTCTCTCAGGGTACTCAATCATCTCAAAATAGATTATGATGCCCTCGATCCAGTGGTCCACTACCATATGATCCAGGCCTCTATGAAATAAGACGTTGACAGACGATTAAAGCCCTTGATCAACTTAACACACGACTATCGTCGTCTCTAACGACAGCAGCAGGGTCAACCTGTTCTGCCCGTGGAGCAGCCTCCTCCTAAAGGTTCTCCACATTGCGGACTCGGCCTGCAACCCTACCTCGGCTGCGACCTCTCGTCCGTCCTCGGCCATGTTCACGGCCCTTTTTCCAAATTCATCACCATTCAACAATTAACACTCAATCATACATGTGAAGTCTCGAATTCGACAAAATAGATCCAACCAATATCAATCATGAAATTTCAGAAGAATGTGAATCATCGGAGTATCGTCACAATACTCTCTACAGGACCAAACCATAAGGTATGGCTCCTAACACTCTCGCGTACCCGGCGACATATCAATACCGAGGAGCATGTGATGGGTGCCCGCCTGCAGTCGGATCATCGCTCCCGGATGATATTGATAATCACCAAATACGCACTTAGGCTCTGATACCAACTGTAACGACCCCAAAATTTCGAGTATAAAAACTCAAAATTTCAAAGTCGTTAAACACCAAACAATCTCGATGAAATCGAAATCATTTAAAATGCCACAGCGGATCATCTCTGAGTTCAAAATACAACTCAGTCAAACCGATTATTACAATCAAATTATAATTCAACATTATAACAAATGGAAATGTATAATCCTCACAACAACCTCACAAGATAGTCACACAAAATCCTCACATAAGCTGGAGATAAATAACTTCAAGTCCTCTGAGTGGTCCGTCAATTCCCGCTAATCCACACCTGCGGAGTTATCCACTACACCATCGAATTGGTGCACCGGGATTGTAAACACAAATCCGGTAAGCTTTACAGCTCGTATGAGTAAAATGAAAATATATAACTCGCATATCAATATATACGAAAATTCACAAATCAAACAAATATAAATGCACTCATGAGTCAGTGGACGGCCCATCTGGTTGTCCCAAAGAAATATGAAATAAAACGCTCATGAGAAATTAAGTAACCCTTCTGGTTACCCAAATGCATTTATATTACGGGTACCAAGAACGCTGGTACACATCTGTTACTCCTCTCGTAATACACCGCCGACGTTGGATAGCCACCCGCTACCCAACATCCAAAACAATCTGAGTACCCATGAGCAGATAACCACCCGTTACCTCACATGCAGTACTAAGGCAGACAGACTAGAGCTCTAACTGTATCGTAACTTTCGCCCGGCCAAAGGCTAGGTTTCGACTTGCCAAACACGTACAATAATCTCACATCATATTGTACCAAAAATCAGGTCCGAAGACAATTCACATTTTAACAATCTCAATGTTAAAATCACGTACAATAATCTCACATCATATTGTACAATTCAAATCACATGCTCAATACATTCACAATAAAATCATAACAGTATATTATATAGCAAACTATATATATTCGTACTTATTTACCATTTATACAATATATATAGTCCACTATATCTTATACATGTTATATTTCACAACACTAGCTCAATACACAATTTTCCGTCATCAAAATGATCATTTCTAATGAATTAATAACAGTATATAATATAATGAACTATATATATATGCACTTATTACCATTATACAGTATATATATATAATCCACTAAATTGTATACACGTTGAAATTCATTATTAAATACTCTCGCAAAATCTTGAATCACCGCGAGGGTAGATTCGTAAATATGTGAGATTTTACTTACCTTTTTTCCTGCGTGCAACTTCCACGACCCTGAAAGTAATTTCCTCACTCGTTTCGTCAGTCACCTAATAGCACGATAAATGCTTAGAAAATGATACTTAAAATATCAGGTGACGAGTTCAGCACAGCTAAATGTTGTTCATCAAACATTGTTCACGGAACACTGTTCATGGTTACTAATTACTGTTTTTTACTAAACCACTGTTCACAGTTACTGTTTTACCAAAACAATGTTCAAAGTTACTGTTTTACCAGGACAGTGTTCACATTTACTGTTACAGATCACTATTCACAGTTACTGTTACAGATCACTATTCATGCGGAGTTACTATTCAAAGTTACTATTCATTCGGCGTTACTGTTCACCGACCGCCACCAATCATCACCAAATTTCACCACCACAACCTAAACAACATTTCCAACAACTTCCTAGTTGACACCAAGGTCTAAATCCGAGTCTAAACAGTCTAAACAACGAAGAACATGAAATCGGCACTATTCACAAACCCTAGAAAATTGAAATTTTGATTCGGGTACTTACACTTCGATTTGGCTCGATTCCTTTTGTGGGAATGTTGCTGGGACTGAGACAAGCAAAACCCCCCAAGAATCTTGAGCCATGGTGGTCGGAGGAGGCGGCGCCGCCACAGCAGTAACTTCCGGCGGTTGCTACACCGTGTGTGGTTGTCGCCGGAGTGCAAGGCGTAGCCCAAAAGATGGAGCTCGTCGAGCCCGTCAGTTTGATAGGTGGCACGACACGAGGCGACGTCGGATGGTGGAGAAATCGGCCGGAGAAGGTTTTTGGGTCGGGTGAACAGTACCCGAGCTCGGGTGAACAGTACCCCGATCTGATTTTTAGAAAAAATTTGATTTTCTGATTTTTAATCTCCTCTCCTTCCTTTTATACTATTTCCAAAATCGGAAACGAACTTCCGACGTCCGATTCGAACGCATGACGTGTCCACGAATTCGTATCGATGAGCTCTACGACTTTCGTGAAGGAAGTTTTTGCAACCGAGCGACGGAATAAAAGTCGATCTATACGTTGCGGTAACGTTACGTTTTCTAATTAAACTATCCGAGAACGTTTCCGTTTTTGTTTTGAAATGTCGCAAACCTCCAATTGTCGTCTTGAATTAATTTCACAAGTTTAACACTTAAAAAATACTCGACATTTAGTTTCTAAAAATTCGGGTTATTACAACAAAGATGTTTGCCTATATAAAGGCATGAGAAGTTGTGCAATAAACATAGAAGAACAATAAGTGAGAGATCATCTTGTGTGTGATCAAGAGTGAGAGATAGAGATAAAACTCCAAGTAGAGAGTTTTGTGTGTGTAGCAAAATAAAGTGTGTGAGAGTGTATCCCTTCAAGTGTGAGTCTTGAAGTAGTGTTTCTCTCGGTGTAACCTTTATTCGTATAGTGGAGGTTCTTTATTGTTGCTACCCGTGGACGTAGGCACTTTGCCGAACCACGTTAAATCACGGTGCTCTCTTTCATTTTATTTTCACTTGTGGTTGTGAGTTATTTCGATTTCCATTCTTCAGTTCATTCTTCTGCATTCCCTAACAGTGGTAAGAGCTCCTGGTTCTGACTGGGAGCTGCTAGAATGGAAGGATCACGGAGTACCATGATCAGACTCAACTACTCAAACTGGATTACCTGGAAGCCAAGAATGGAGGATATTCTCTATTGCAAAGATTTGCATGAGCCGATCGAGGGAGACGATGCCAAGCCAAGTGAGATTTCACCAGCAATTTGGACGAAGATGAACCGCAAAGCCATCGGTCATATTCGTGAATGGGTGGACGATAGTGTGTTTCACCATGTTGCCAATGAAACTAGCGCGCATGAGCTTTGGTTGAAGCTGGATTCCTTATTTGAGAAAAAGACTGCTGCCAAGAAAGCTTTTCTCATTAAAGAGCTCGTCAACATGAAGTATCGAGGAGGCGTTCGAGTAACCGAGCACCTCAACAACTTTCAGAGTGTACTCAATCAATTAGCCACGATGAGCATGAAGATTGATGATGAGTTACAAGCGTTGCTGTTGCTCGGGTCGTTACCAGATAGCTGGGAGACATTTGTTGTCACTGTAAGTAACTCTGCTCCAAATGGTGTATTATCTATGGAAAATATTAAAGACAATATGTTGAACGAAGAAACAAGAAGGAGTTCTTCATCAAGTTCAGAAGATGGTCAATTCTTCGTTGCGGAGAGGAGAGGAAGGAGTAAGAGCAAAGAACCCAGAGGTCACGAAAGGAGTATGAGCAAATCCAGAACAAGGTTCAACGGAAAGTGTCATCATTGTGGTCTTCCAGGCCACATGAAGAAAAATTGTAACAAATTGAAGCAGGAATTCAAAGAAGCTAGAGAAGACGCTACTCATCAACAAAAGGAGGACACAAACAATGTTGCTGCTGCGGTGTCTCATGATGAGTGTGAATTCCTGTCACTTGGAGGTGAATGTCTACTAGTTGATAATCCTGGAGTTCAATGGATCGTTGATTCCGGAGCCTCGTTTCATGCCACCTATCACGTAGAGTTCTTCACTACATACAAAGCAGGTGACTTTGGTAAAGTGAAGATGGGCAATGACAGCTACTCCAATATTGTTGGGATTGGAGATATTTGCTTGCAGACAGATGTGGGCTGTCAATTATTGTTGAAAGATGTGAGACATGTTCCTGGTCTACGTCTCAATCTTATGTCAACTGGTGTACTTGATCGACAAGGCTTTCATCATCATGGTGGTGATGGAAAGTGGAAGCTTACCAAGGGATCTCTTGTAGTTGCCAAAAGAAAAATGTGTTGCACACTCTACAAGACCTATGGAAAGATATGCAAGAGTGAGTTGAATGCAGTTGAGGAATCTTCTCCAAGTTTGTGGCATAGACGTCTTGGTCACATGAGTGAGAAAAGACTGCAGTTGTTGGCAAAGAAGTCACTAATTCCTGTTACCAAAGGTAACTCACTAGACTCTTGTGATTATTGTTTATATGGCAAGCATAAGAAAATTAGTTTTTCAAAGACTTTCACTAGGAAAGAAAATATTCTAGATCTTGTACATTCAGATGTGTGTGGCTCGATAAAAGAAGAATCATTAGGTATGCATAAGTACTTTGTTACTTATATTGATGATGCTTCACGAAAGGTTTGGGTGTATTTGTTGAAATCCAAAGACCAGGTGTTCCAGACATTTACAATTTTCCACACTATGGTGGAAAGGGAGACTGGAAGAAAATTGAAGTGTCTTCGTAGTGATAATGGCGGAGAGTACATAGCGCACGAATTTAGAGATTATTGTGCAAAGCATGGCATCAGACATGAGAAGACAGTTCCTGGCACCCCTCAACATAATGGCGTAGCAGAGCGGATGAATTGTACCATTATGGAGAAAGTCAGATGCATGTTGAAGATGGAAAAATTATCAAAAGAATTTTGGGGAGAAGCTGTGAAGACTGCGTGCTACCTAATCAACAGAGCACCGTGTGTACCTTTGGAATTTAAGACTCCAAATGAAGTCTGAACCGGGAAAGATGCATCCTACTCACATTTAAGAGTATTTGGATGTAAAGCATTCGCACTTGTATCCAAGGAGCATAGGAAAAAGCTGGATGACAAGGCGACACCATGTATATTTGTCGGCTATGGTGAAGAAGAGTTTGGCTACCGGTTGTGGAATCCAAAGACGAAGAAATTCATAAGAAGCAGAGATGTGGTGTTCCATGAAGACCAATCTATTGCAGATTTCGACAAAGAGGTACTACCAAATGCAACAAGTGATAGTCGCATTTATGATTCACCATTGCAGCAAGAATACAACGTTGGGCTGCAAGGTGATAGAGTTGAAAATGTACCTGACACGGGAGATGCTGAAGTCGAAGATGAAGGGGAGTTTGATCAGGGGGAGC
Source organism: Argentina anserina (assembly GCF_933775445.1). Classification (NCBI taxonomy): domain Eukaryota; kingdom Viridiplantae; phylum Streptophyta; class Magnoliopsida; order Rosales; family Rosaceae; genus Argentina; species Argentina anserina. The sequence continues at coordinate 2,180,817 of NC_065873.1, read as the reverse complement.
AACATGTGAATAATCAAGTAGTTGTTCGTAGAAGCACCAGGAGGCAAATTCAATCCACCAAGTATCCATCATCTCAATATATTTTGGTGACTAATGATAGAGATGATCCTTATGCAAATTACATCCTTTTGACCAGTGACGGAGAGCCTGAAAGTTACATGGAAGCAAAGATTCATCAAGACCACGACAAATGGAGGCTAGCCATGGAGTCTGAGATGGAGTCTTTACTAAAGAACGGCACCTATGAGTTGATGAAGCTTCCTAAAGACCGAAAAGCACTCAAGAACAAGTGGGTGTTCAAGTTAAAGCAAGATGAGAATGAGAAATTGAAAAAATTCAAGGCTCGCTTAGTTTTCAAAGGATTCAGCCAGAAAGAAGGAATTGATTTTGATGAGATTTTCTCACCTGTTGTCAAGATGACTTCGATTAGAGTCATTTTGGGCATGGCTGCGAGCATGGATCTAGAGGTGGAGCAGATGGACGTGAAGACTGCATTTCTTCATGGTGATTTAGATGAAGAAATATATATGGAGCAACCAGAAGGCTTCGAAGTCAATGGAAAGGAGCATATGGTTTGCAAGTTGAAGAAAAGCCTATACGGATTGAAGCAAGCACCAAGACAATGGTATAAGAAGTTTGACTCTTTCATGGTGAGTCATGGGTGCAAAAGAACGTCAGCAGATCCGTGTGTTTATATTCAACAACCCGTTGGAGGTAATTTTATCATCTTACTACTTTATGTAGATGATATGTTAATTCTTGGCAAAGATACTGTTATGATTCAGCAGTTAAAGGCAGATTTATCAAAGTCTTTTGATATGAAAGATTTGGGACCAGCCAAGCAGATTTTGGGCATGGAGATTGCCCGTGATCGTGGGAACAAGAAATTGTGGTTATCACAAGAAAAGTACATTGAGAAGGTACTAGAGCGTTTCCACATGGAGAAAGCAAAACCAGTTGCTACTCCACTTGCCAGTCACATGAAGCTCAGCTCAAAGAAGAGTCCTACAAGTCAGAAGGAGGAGGAAGAAATGGCAACAGTGCCATATGCCTCAGCAGTAGGGAGCTTGATGTACGCGATGGTTTGTACTAGACCAGACATAACACATGCAGTTGGTGTTGTTAGCAGATTCTTATCTAATCCAGGCAAGGAGCACTGGAATGCTGTCAAGTGGATTATGAGATACTTGCGAGGAACCTCATAGATGAGTCTATGCTTTGGAAGTGGCAAGTCTGAACTAGTTGGCTACACAGATGCAGATATGGCCGGGGATATTGACACGAGAAAGTCCACATCCGGATACCTGATCACGTTTTCAGGGGGAGCTGTCTCGTGGCAATCAAAGTTACAAAAATGTGTTGCTTTGTCAACTACAGAAGCATAGTATATTGCAGCTACAGAAACGTGCAAAGATATTTTGTGGTTAAAGAGATTCCTAAAGGAATTGGGTCATACACAACAAGAGTTTGTCTTGCATTGTGACAATCAAAGCGCGATTTACTTGAGCAAAAATTCGAGTTTTCACTCGAGGTCAAAGCACATTGATGTGAGGTATCACTGGATACGTGATGTGCTGGAAGCTAAGGAAATTCTGCTAAGGAAATTCTGCTAAAGAAAATTCATACAGACAAGAACAATTTGGATATGATGACGAAGTCTCTACCGAAGGAGAAGTTCGAGTTCTGCAGAACCGCGTCTGGAATGACGCATCCCTCCATCTAAGTCGGGAGGGGGAGATTGATAAGGTAAGTCCCTCTCTAATGGAGGTGTGAAAACTATGTGATGTTCACATGAGTAAATCAAGCACACCTAGTGCTTTGGTGACCCATTAATTGGTGGAGTTGGTTTTGTTGAAACTTGGAGCAACCTTTGTTGAAGGTAAGAAACAAATCTACAACCTTATGGTGGTAGGTGGTTGATTTGTTTGACAAAGAAAGAAGAATGCATTGATGAGCATGCCAACATTGAGCATGAATCAAGGAAGAAGATTGACTTTGCTTCCATGCATGTTACATGCAAATGCATGAATTGCACAAAGATGTTTGCCTATATAAAGGCATGAGAAGTGGTGCAATAAACATAGAAGAACAATAAGTGAGAGATCATCTTGTGTGTGATCAAGAGTGAGAGATAGAGATAAAACTCCAAGTAGAGAGTTTTGTGTGTGTAGCAAAATAAAGTGTGTGAGAGTGTATCCCTTCAAGTGTGAGTCTTGAAGTAGTGTTTCTCTCGGTGTAACCTTTCTTCGTATAGTGGAGGTTCTTTATTGTTGCTATCCGTGGACGTAGGCACTTTGCCGAACCACGTTAAATCACTGTGTTCTCTTACATTTTATTTTCGCTTGTGGTTGTGAGTTATTTCGATTTCCATTCTTCAGTTCATTCTTCCGCATTCCCTAACAGGAATTGGGCAGCAATTTTTATTTATTTGAGGCCCAACACAGATTTTTTGACTCTTCTGGAATTGAGAAGAACAGAACACAACAGAAGAGCAGCCTCAACTTTACCATGGTAATCTCAACTTTACCATGGTAATCTAAGCAGACTCCAAGTCTTCTTCTTCCTCTTCTCTACAATTTTATTCTCTGACACTATTTCCTAACGAATTGCTTCTGTTTCTTGTTTGGTGATGACACAGTGCGATCACCACCTGTCTTCCATTTCCTTTGATCCAACTGCCGTCTCCATCCCCAGCACACCCTGCTGCAAAAGGTTCAATCTTTCTCTTCCAATATGGCCATTCCATGTCTTCTCTCCAATGATTACAAGATACCCAATTGATCGTTTAACTTCAGCTTTTAGTATGCAGTGATTGATTTAGCGTATCCATAATGCCATCCTCATGTATTGCCTATGATCGTCTCAAAACACATGAATGAAGTTTGCCAACTATATGAATGAATATGTGGATTCCTTATAGGAAGTATTTATGTTTGCATGAAGCAACATAGTGCATTTAACTTGTTCAAATCGTTAGTCCTGGGTACCTTCGGTTTTATTCATATTACCTGCAAAATCTTCAAATTAATTGTTAATGTGAAACGCTCTGTGAGGATTTTATATCAACTGTTATACATCATCAAAGTATGAGCATTTGATACGTACCTCGTGTTACTAATTTTTACAATGGTTTCCTTCTGTAGATGTCAGCATTCCACACCAAAAGGAAATTGGTTTTGTTTGTCCTGCAAGGACATCTTCTGTTGTACTAGTGTGAAAGGACATTTTTATCAGCATTATGAAGAGACAAAGCATTGTCTTTGTCTCAACTGCAAGTAAGCATTGCAGTAGTTTCTAAATATTGCAGGCTCAAGTTCTTTTTCCTCATTTGTTCTCTGCGGTGATTTATCAAAGCTCAAGATGAGTTGAAGGTGGCCTGAGACTTATCATCTTCAATCACTCAGAAGATGTTTGTAGTGCGGCAACAAACTTCAAAGTATGATGAGGTGAAAAGGGAATTGGTAGCCTCGGACGAGAAAGTTGCCAACTTCAAGGCCATGATCAAAGAGTTGGAAGCACAAATAAAAAGGCTGGAAGCTTGTTTAGCCACGGAAGAGAGCAACAGGGGAAAATATTGATGGGGCTATTGATTCCATCGAGAAACAAGTCACCACTGCTAGAGATGGATTGGTCTCGGACTTGGCACAAGTTTCTTCCATGGTGGGAGCGATCCAAGCAGCTAAACAGTCAGTCGGACTGGGATAATCTGAAGCTTAGTTTTACCAAGTTTGCATGATGCACTTGGCGCAATTTAGCAGTTTCTGTTTTTGTGGGATAACCGTATAACCACAGGTGTGTGCATGAACTCCATTTACTAGTCACTGTTTGGGTTTCGTTTAACTCCATTCATTAGCGTCTATTTTAAAGGTCAATGCAACAAATAGGGCCTTCAGAATCTAGTTGTCATCTTTTGTTATTAAGAAGCTTTCAGTATCGGCAGTCAAAGCGTCAAATTGATGGTTGTGCTTCCGAGTTCTGCTAATTGACAAGCCTGATTATAAGACACTGCTCACAAACAGTGCTATAATCTTGTTCGCTATTATACAAAGGTCAACTGTGATTCTCCCTCTATAATTTGGCCACTTTTGTTCTAGAGAGATTTCCCTCATACCTCTACAACAGCATGGTCATTGTAACTGACCATGGTAGTCATAGCTGACTTTAACTCTGCCTCTTTTGTTAAGGTTACCTATCTTCACTATACTTTGCAGATTGCAATAATTTTGTACAGATATTAAGATACAGCGTGATCATCACTTGGCTTTAGTGCCCTGTAATCTTACTGGCGTTTCCAACCCTGATACTCCTTGGCAAAGAGTTCCATCTTCCCCCAGGTTTTATTAGTGTTCTCTGAGATTCATAAATTGCCATGAGTTAGTTTCACTGTTCTTCATTCATATGCGTTTTTAATGCTTGAGCATTGAGGTTGAATAATTTTTTGGTATCTCCGAAAACAGTTGATCATTCCATTGCAATGTTGTAGATATGATGTTTTCCTGTAAAAGCCCTTCAATAAGATATGATTGATCACATTTTTCCTGGACTAACCTTGTGTAGTTCTTCTAGGTATTCTATTGACCACATTTTTCCTGATCACAGTTTTTGGCACTCGACGTGGTTGGCGAAAATCATCGCTATAATTGCAGAACATTACCTGGACTATCAGTTTTACTGCTGTATTGGCTACCAAATTACTTGGTGATCAGACGGCCACAACAAGTTCTAATCAGAACTTGAGCTTGAAATCAATAAGATTCAAACCCATTTGACTTCTAAGATCAAGAAATTACCAACACTCAAAATCTTACTATATATCTTAAGGATGCTTCCTAGAAGTCATAAAGGTAATTTTGTTTTTTGATTTCCAGTTCTAAGATATTTCCTATATGGGGCCCGAAGGCAACCCAGCAGAGGACAACCCCCAATGCTTCACGATGGTACACCGTTACATACTGAAGCGGAGGGGTCAGTCTAGAAACCGGGCATCATGGTATCCCCACGGCTGAAGGTAATACCTCCGACATAGGACTAATTTCTGACAGGGCCCATGTGAAATGGTTCTAATCCGAAATTTCACCGGATGCCCTGGCCACAGTAATGTCCACAATGCCGCAACTCAGGTCCATATTGTGGCTCAGTTAGAAACAAAGAGGTGTGTAATGCCTCCGCCAACGATCGAACCTCTGACCAATGCCACGTGTAAGCCATGGTTAAAGAGTTGTCGCGGTCATAAACCACTACACCACACCCGTGGTTCATAAAGGTGATATATAGTTTGATTGTTTGATGCACTTGGCATAATTAAGCTACTGTTTCTATTTTGGTGGGACAACCTCATAAACGTCAACCAGGAGTGTCTATATGAACTCCATAACCAATTACTAAACACCTTAGTATATACGTTCTAACTTCCATCTTTTTCAAATTTCTATACAACGGGAAAAAAAAATAAACAGCCTTCAGAATTTAAGGAGTCACCTCAAATGAGCAAAAGCAGCTTTGAATGTAGGCAGTCAAAGCGTCAAGCAGATGGTTGAATATAAGAAGATACTGCGAGTTTTGTCCAGATGTCCTTGTAGATATTGTAGGGATCCTTTAGTGTATAGGAAGATTGCTTCTATTAGAATACCAGTACTTGTGCTTACATTTTGAAAGACATTCATCAATATTAAATTTTCTTATTCTACTGTCCTCAATGAGGTAACTCTCTATGCTTTGTTTCTGTGGCTTATAATTTGACAGTGAAGGTGCTATTCTTTCGAAGCTTATAACTCAATGGTTTGGTTGGTGTATTTCAGACATGGTGCTCTCACATGGCTTCCCTGTCCTGTGATAGCATTATCATTCCCAAGCATGATACTCCCTGCAAAAGGTTCTCTATATTTCTTTTAGTTCTCTAATCATCCGTTTAACTTCAACATACTTCTCTTTAAGTTTAGCTGTCACCATTGAAATGTTTTAAGTAATAAAGTTTGTGCAAGTTTCCAGAATCATATGATGATTATGTAATTAATTGATTCTAATATGTGGAAGATTTTCATATAATAGCTGCCAGTATCCCCGAGGGAATTGGCTTTGCTTGTACTGTAAGGCTATCCTCTGTAGACAATCTGTGAACAAGCACATGATTGAGCATTACAAGAAGACGGATCATTGTCTTACTATCTACTGCTGGTAATTAATCTGACATATGCTTTGTAGATCCACGAATTGAAGACTTCAATTTTCCAAGCTCTTCACTTTTCTATCGTGACTTGATACAAATGTCTACTGTTGTACCTTTAGTGAAGCAAATCCAGTAGTTTAGTGTTACTCCTGCAAGGCAGAGAACAAAGTTCATGAAGTACTTCGACGATTGAAGGAGCTTTCTTCATCCCCCAAGGTGAGTTGCTTCCCAACTTTTGTTTCATGTATCTTCCAAATCTAATTCACTCTATTTAATTTACATGGCATTTTAGGGCATGTCCTCATTGAAGCTAGAGAAGCTAGATGCTATGATGGTTGATGTTGCTAATCTCATCTCTATGCCAATTCATGTAATCCTGTGGATCCCAAGCTATCCGTTGGCCAGGATGAGTTTGCATTAGCCAAGGAAAAACTTCAGAATATCTTTGATCAGGGTTTAGAAACTTTAGCTGATGTTCAAGTGCAAAGAGAGTTTGACACTTATTCTTGAAAACTTCTATCAGCTGATTCCTGTCCTTCGGAATTGAAGGATGACCTTTCCTTATTCAGAGAAAATCTCACAAAGGCAACCTCCAATTTTATTCAAGCTAGAAAGAAGTTGAAGGTGGCCTCGGACATAGCAGCTTCAATCACTGACGAAGTCTGTGCTCCAGCAACAGTGTACCAAGTATACACAAACTGGCCGAGTGGCTGGCATTATGATCAACATGAAGTTTAGAGTTTGAGAACGTAGAATAATATCTCACTTGGACAACTACTAGAGTGTCTTACTGTACTGGAACTCCATTAATGTTGAACCGAAATTTTCAATTTGGCAAGCAGAGTTCAACTTAATCGACATCAGTGTAGCATAATTGGATGAGAAAAACTTTAACAACCATTGACTTCAGTGTTGACCCTTCAGGAAAAATATGTATCACAAACACTGAAAGATTATTAGCTTTCAAATGCTTGTTATTCCTGTTATACCAGTTGGCTAATAGTAGAGGAAACATTGAGTGGTGAAATGAAACAACTTCCTCACTACAACCTACCTAGATTAATCACCAGCTTGGGGAAGTTTAATTGTTTCTTCTCATATATGCATACTTCTCTGAACACAGTAAAGGGTCTACTTGATAAAACTTGCACTTGCCTTGACACAGTTGATGATGAGTTGGGACTTGGGAGTTTGATTCCTGCATTTACTGTTTACGTTTTGTATATCAGCGTATCTCATGAGTTGAACTGACGACCTTGCCCACACTATGCCACATAGTACTAGTGCAAGGTCAACTGCGAGTCTATGAGAAATTGAGGACCGAATATAAATTGGTCACTTTCCCATGGTAATCAAAGCATAGTCTCTCCTCTACAATTTATTCTCTGCAGATTGTCGGATCCCATGAAGTAACTCCAATTCTGGCCTCTTGTTTGACAAAGGTTTATACTTTGCTTCTGTTTCTTGCTTGGTGATGTCACAGTGCGATCACCTCCAGGCTTTCATCTCCTGCGACCCGTTTGCCGTTCCCATCCCTGCTGACACGGCCTGCAAAAGGTTCATCTTCCTCTGTAATAATCCTATGCCGTTACTTCTTTTCACTAAATCATCATTCTTTGCTTTCCCGATGCTTTGAAACGTAGAAAGTTGAATGCTTTGAGACTTAGAGATTGAATGGTTTTTTTTTGGCATCTATGAAAACAAGATACCCAATTGCTCGTTTAACTTCAAATTTATACAAAATGAAGTTACTATACGAGTGAAATTGTATAAGTGTTTATGATTGCAATGATATAAAGGCAACTAGGTAAGTCAATTTAGATTGTTCTTCAGATCCATGGATCTAGGTACATTTAGCTTTGCACATCTTACCTGTACATTCCTAGAGGCCAGAGCTATCAATCGGAAGTCAAGATGGAATTAGAGATTCTCTCATTGAACAAAATCTTCACATTAATTGTTAAAGTGAAAAGGTCTTTGAGGATTATCTGCTGATACAGATATACATCATCGTAAGCACCTCGTGGAACTAATTTGTTCAATGGTTTTTCATATATTTTAGATGTCAGCATCCAACACCAAAAGGAAATTGGTTTTGCTTGTCTTGTAAAGATGTCTTCTGTTGTGCTAGCGTGAATGGACATTTTTATAAGCACTATGACGAAACAAAGCATTGTCTCTGTGTCAATTGCAGGTAATGAATTACTACAAGTTTGCATTCTCAAGTCTTATCTTTTTTTTGCCGCGATTGAGTATAATCATGTCTTCGCCCTTTGTTTACCTTATGAAACAGTACAAAATCATTCTGGTGTTGCTCCTGCCGCAAAACTCTAGATGCGCAAGTGATCCAACAATTATGGGTCAAGGTGAGGTTTTCCCTTCCTTTTCATTTTATGTATTGTCCGCTTTCAAGTCAAGCTCTTACATTTTGCATTTATAGGGTCGATCCACTTCATCCAAGCTAGAGAACATTGATGCAATGATTGTAGATGTTATTGATCTCTTGTCTAAGCCCTTTCCTAGCATCAATGTTTATCCACAGTTGGATGCTCAGTCATTTGTAAGCCAGGACGAGCTTGCACTGGCTAAGCAGGGACTCCAGAAGATCTTTGATGATGGGTTGGAGGCTGTAGCTGATCCCATAGTGGAAGAAGAGTTTCTCCTTTACTCAGCCACACTGCTATCAGCCAAGTCATGCCCCTCAGAATTGAAGGTTAACCTCTCATCATTCAGCTGCAATCTTTCGGAGGACACCTCTGCTTTCATCAAAGCTCAAGATGAGTTGAAGATTGCCTCAGACTTATCAGCCTCAATCAATCAGAAGAAATTTGTAGTGCGGCAACAAACTTCAAAGTATGATGAGGTGAAAAAAGAATTGACAGCCTCGGACAAGAAAGTAACAAGCTTCAAAGCCATGATCAAAGATTTGGAAATAAAAAGGTTGGAAGCTTGTTTAGCTACGGAAGAGAGCAACAGGGCAAAGATTGATGAGGCTATAGATTTTATCGAGAAACAAGTCACCACCGCTAGAGATGAATTGGTCTCGGACTTGGCGCATGTGCCTTCCATGGAGGGTACGATCCAAGCAGCTACACAGTTAGTAACTCAAAAACAGTCGGACTGGGATAACCTGAAGCTTAGTTTTACCAAGTTTGCATGATGCACTTAGCCTATTCAGCTGTTGTTTATTCTTGTGGAATAGCCACAGGTGTGTGCATGAACTCCATTTACTCACTAAAGACCTAGATTGTTGAGTTTTCGTTCAACTATATTTATGTTGGCATACGTTCCAACTTCCACCTTGGGTAATTTCAATGCAATGAACCTCCTGATTTAGTTTACACATGCTTCGAAGTCACCTTAAATGACAGTAACAAAGAAAGGTTTTATTGTAGGCAGTAAAGCGTCAAACAGATATAGCTTTAACTTGGTCTCCAAGTTAAGCTAACCAACTGGGAAAGTATCTGCCTTGATATACAAGATCTACAACAATATTCTTTCCGATTTTTAATTCTGCAATATTCTCAACAGTGCTTCTAAGTTCTAACTATTGATCGACAAGCCTCAAGCCTGAGTATAAAAACTTAAAAAGAGACTGCTATCTTGAAAAAAAAGTTTGCCCTATCAAACCTATGGAAGTTTTTCGACTGAAGGTAATTCTATCTAAGCACTTGTTTCGGTGTATTGTACTACGATATTTTGGGTTTAAAACTGCTATTCTTAAAAAAGCTTATAACTCAATGGTTTGCTTGGTGTAATTCAGACATGGTGCTCTCACATGGCTTTGCTCTCCTCTGATAACATTGTCTTTCCCGAGCCTGATACTCCCTGCAACAGGTTCCCCACATTTTCTATTTCTAGTTCTATAATCATCTGATTAATTATATATCTTTATGTTTTTTCACAAATGATTACTGTATTGATACTGGGAAAACAAAGATGTACAAAAGCAATTTCGTAATCTATAGTTGCAGTTTCTATGTTTGAAATTCACTCGCTGCATAATTGATCAGGTGAGACTGTTTTTTGTTCTATTAAGGTATGGAAAATATAAAGAAGACTTATATTTGAGATACAAAGAGAAAATATTTTGGTCTTTTCCAAAGTTAACTCAATCTCTGAGAATGCAATTAGAAATCTTTGAACAATCAGGTGCAATCAATGTGAAAAATGAGAGTACATTGTGTATTATATACCTCCCCTCTATGTTAAGTTGTATTCAATTGGATGTTTTATGAACAAAGTTTTCACCAGTCCGGAATTATATGTAATGCTTTATATGTAGTTGAATCTAATATGCGGAACAATTCTCATGTAATAGATGCCGGCACTCGAGTGGGAATTGGTTTTGTTTATACTGTAAGAACATTCTCTGCGGTGCAACTGGGAACAGGCACATGGGTGAGCATTATGAGCAGACAGATCATTGTCTTGCTATCTTCTGCAGCAGGTACACTTATTAATGATCTACAGTTTCAACCAGTTGAAGCCTTTAATCTTCACAGCTCTTCTCTTTTCTATGTCGACTTTGTACTAAAGTCTTCTGGTTTAGTTCCTTTGTTGCAGAAAATCCAATAGTAAGGTGTTTCTCCTGCAAGGCAGCTACCAGTGCTTGTCAAGTTATCCGACGATTGCATGAGTTCTCTTCACCCTGCAATGTGAGTTGCTTCTCAATTTTTCTAGTGTTTTTTACTCTATATATCCTTCAACTTCGCATCCCGTGATTGCTTACATTGAATTTTTAGGATGTATCCTCATTGAAGCTAGAGAAGTTTGATGGTATGATGGTTGATGTTGCTTATCTCATATCGAAGCCACTTCCTGGTTTCAATAATAATTCAGTGGATGCCATGCCATTTGATAGCCAGCATGAGTATGCATTGGCCAAGCAAGGACTTTTGAAAATATTTGATCAGGGGTTAGAAGCTTTAGCTGATGACCAACTCCAAAGAGAGTTTCTCACTTATTCAGCCACACTTCTATCATCCGATTCCTGCTCATCTGAACTGAAGGCTGAACTTTCATCATTCAGAGGTGATATCCCAGAGGAAGCCCCCATATTTATCGAAGCTAGAAATGAGTTGAAGGTGGCATCAGACCTAAAAGCTTCAATCACTCTGAAGAAGTATCTGCTCCAGCAAGAGTATTACAAGTATACCAACGCAAAGAAAGAACTTCTTGCCTCAGAGGAGAGAATTGCCAACCTTAAGGCTGCTCTAGCGACAGAAGAGAGCAACAAGGTGAAGACTGCTGAGCTTTTGGATTTGATTGTAACACAAGTAATTTCTGCCAAAGATAATCTGGTCTCAGAGTTAGCACAAGTCTCTGATGATATGGAGGAAACAGTCGAAGCTGCTAAGCAGTTAGTATCTCAGCGACAGTCGGTATGGAACAGCTTAAGAACAACTTTTATGAAGTTTGCATAATTTGTATCTTGCTTCTGATTTGAAAAAACTGCACTTTATGTCTCACATTGACAACCTAAGTGCTTGTGCAGTAGAATTATTATCAAGAAGTTAGTATGGTTGTTTATAAAATTTACCGTGGAGGTGGGTGTTTCTTATAGTTATTGGGCTATGCCAGAAGTCAGACATTGAATGTATGATTGATCTATAGTTATCTGCCATTCAAACATTATATATACTATGATCAATCAACACACTGAAGCAACACACTGAAGTTCCAGCGCAAAGGTCCAGTGATTGACTGGTCCTCTTCTTCGTTTGGGGTTCGATCGTTCCTACGTCCTGTGTGCTTCTCTGGTTATGTTGTTTTGTTCATGTCTTTCTTCTTCCTAGTGTCATTATGGATTTCGTGTGAAGACCTTTGAACTGTGTATGCGATCTACGTGTTGTTGGATTCGAATAATGTTGTATCATTCTTCGTTTATTAATTAAGTTATTTACTGATTAAAAAAAAAAGATTCAATAAATGGGCTAAGCCTAATAACACTAAGCTCTTCAACACCCAAACAGGCCCTTATTGCTCATGACCCTATAATAATAATTTCTCTCTGGTTTCTTTGTCTTCTTCTCACCGTCTCTGAAGATGTCTGAGAACCCATTGCAGGCACTGTTCCAAACATTTGCAAAACTCTCGAACACAGTTCAGGCCCACCTCTCTAATCTCATACCCCAACCTCCTCACCACTCCACTTCACCCATCACCAAAACCCCCTCAATCTCCATCTCCTCCTCTTCCAAAGTTACCCCATCACCCAATGACTCCTCCCATGATCCCATCAACAAGGTAACCCCCCTCCCCTCATTCACAATCCCCCATGCGCTCTTTCTCATTCTAAAGTTTGCATCTTTCGTTGGTTTCTCTTGTGGGTTAGTTAGCTGTGCGTACCAACTGTCTGATGAAAGTCCTGAGAGAAATTCTAACAAGATTTCATTTTGCATGTTGTATGTGTCAAATGTTTACATTGGTTGGAATATACAAGCAGCCAAAAATCTCTCCTTTATAACCAGAAGTTCATGACTTTCGTCTAATTGAGTTAATCTCTCCATTTAGTCCATTGCCAATTAACCTTGAATAGAAATATAGGATGCTCTACGTTCAATTGTTGATTCAGTGTGTTGCTCTCTGAATTTCGTCATCTGTAAGTGGAAAAAGTGGTTTGGTAAAGTCATTACCTATGTTGCACGGACACAGACACGGCGACACGGCAAATCTGAAAAACTCCTCTTTCGACACGGTTATATATATTTTTAATACTGTGCAATTTTCCGGGGATACATTTTCTTTCATAGAAGCTGAAAGTGTGATTCAGGATGCATTTACACAGTGCATTGGGGGCCTTCTGAGTGAGAACCAGCATGATGCCTGATGCAAGAATGGGATCTATTGATGTTGGAGACCTGTATGCTGAAGAAGTGAGGGATTTTTTGGTGACAATGAATATTCCAGTTGGTGAGTCTAGTGATGAGATGTCACTAGTACAGGTTAGATGTCTTTACAAAGATCCCATTACGAAAGAAATGGTCAATTTGGATGAAGCTGGTGAAGTCACTATCAGAAGGCCCGTAGTAGCTGGGAAACTAGTAGTGTCAATGGAAGTAGACAGGCAACGCAACAGGCTTCGTGCAGCTGAAGTAATGGCTGAGGCCAGAATAGCTGCTGAGAATGGTGACTTAGCTGGTGCAGTTTCCCTCCTGGAGAGCTGTCACCGGGAATTGTCTGAAACTCCTTCTGCACAAGCAGGTGACCGGTTGTGTGTTGCACTTTCAGCCGAGTTAAAGGAGATGCAAGAAAGAATGGGAAACCGTCGTGCATATGAAGAAACAGGAAGGGCTTATGTTTTATCAGGGTTGAGTTCACACTCATGGCAGAGGGCAACTGCTCGAGGTGATTCCACAGATAGCGCAGGCCTTTTGCAATCTTACCAAACATGAAATGAAGAATGGGATTTGATGCTGAGGTTATCAAAACACATTGTTTGAATCTGAAAACCATATTACCCGTCAAGATATACAGAAGAACATTTGAAGTATATATGGTATTTCTGAAGAGATTTCGGTTTTAGGTTTTTTTTATTGTCAAATTGCTGACGTGGCCTATCTATTGCTGATGTGGCGTGTTGGTCAGCGTATCCGAAAGTCAAAGCTCTGCGATACGCCACGTGGCGTGTCCGATACGTAAAAATACGTATCGTATCGGCGTGTCGGAACGTGTCGGACACGGCGACACGCCTCCTCTTGCCGTATCCATGCAACATAGGTCATTACTAATCCAATGGAGATGTGTTTGCAGCTAAACCTTTGCATTGCATTTTGATGGGGACTTGTCTGTAAATTTATTTGCTTCACTGCTATAGTTTTGATGGTGGTTTGTATTCAGGGGCAATCAGCTGGTCCTGTGACGAAAGAAGGGCTGGGAAGAGCTACTTGGACTTTTCTTCACACTCTTGCTGCTCAGGTAAAGGGAATAGCTCATACTGTATAGTATCCTATAAAGTTATTAAAAAAACATATGAATTTTTGTGTGTAAAAATTCCATTGATTAGCGTCCACTACACTGTATAATTGCAATAAAGTTGTTCTATAGCCTATAGCCAAGACAATATCACAAAAGTATCTTCAATTGTTTCTTCCTTCAGACCTTTTGTTTTGTTTCAACTTTCAAATAAAGTCTGTTTTTTTCATCGTTTAAGCTGGGCAAAGTTTGACAGCCTTTGTTCTTACTGAATAATAAACATACATGAAAATGATGTTTACCACCTAGCCATTGTCGTACAATAAAGCTATGTCTGACTATGGGCTATAAAAAACAATTGTCTCTATAATACCCACATGAATCCCCCCTGCTAGTTCAGAATGTAGCTTCACATGAATTCACACTAATCACTAATTTAGATGTAGTAGTCAGCATTGTAGGCCGAATTTTTAAAAAAAAAAAATTTTTTTTGCCTTTTCAGTATCCAGATAATCCAACAAGGCAACAGAAGAAGGACGTAAAAGAATTGGTATGCCACTTATCTCTTGCTCTATTATATTCATCAAAAGTAGAGGCATGAGTAAACGTCTGAATTGGGTGCTCAGGAACCTGCTGCAGGCCTGGTTCAAAAAGATGAATTATATGGTATTTTGAATTTTGTTTTTGGTTACTTATATTGGACTGTGGGTTGGGATTGCTTCATTAGTTATACAAGTTCATTACTGAAAACGAGAGTACAATGAAAGTACAGATGTACAGATCTAAGACGAGTTGCCCTATCTTTGTCTTGTAAAACTATAAAAGCAAATTTAAATACTCAAGGGGTAATACTTACTCATAATTTAACCTTTGCCATTTCAATTTTGGTTTATTCTGATTCTTTCTTGTTTCTTTTTCTTTTGGGCCTCTCGCAATGATGGATGAGGCAATAGCGTTGGCCTTGTATTTTTGTACGGAGGTCATTGGTATTTTAAGGAGTGGTTCTGTTTGAAGAAGTATGTTTTGAAATGCATGCTCTTCCTGGTCAATACATCTCACAAGAAGCCAATGTTATTGTTTAGCCATCAGACTGATTTTACAAGCAATGTGATATTGTTTGTGCAGATGTCAATATTATCACGAATGTACCCTTGCAAGGAATGTGCAGATCATTTTCAAGAAATTCTTAGGTACAGTGTCATCTTTATTAAAGCTCGTCATTTCTGTGTTCTCTTAAGTTTCAGTTCCATTTCGGGTTTGTTGCTGTTAATTGACTAATGTCTAGTTCAAATGGTATAGTTGTAGCCATTTATCTTATATCCCTTGGCAACACTTTTGGCAGATCTAATCCTGTACAGGCTGGATCTCATGCTGAATTTTCCCAGTGGCTATGTCATGTGCATAATACTGTTAATAGAAGGTATGTTCTGCATAATCTTTACACATTGCTTGTAATATTAAGAGATTGGATACTAGAGTTCGTCCACACTGCTAAGATCAGATTTTAGTCCCTCCAATGTGCCGGTATTAAAAAGATCAGTATACAAGCTCAATTGACCGTGGACTCATAAAGGGATTTTCAGTCCTTTGCTCTAACCAGCTGAGCTACCTGAAAAATAGGATTGCCCTTATTTCCACTGAGATTTGAGAAAAAAACCTGAGCATGTACATTTTTTGCAAACAAATTCATCTGAATTTTTATCTGTGGGTTACTGTTACAGCCTTAACAAAGTGGTATTCCCTTGTGAACGCGTTGAAGCAAGGTGGGGCAAGTTGGAATGTGAACAGCGTGCTTGCGACATACTAGGAAGTACCACAAATTTCTGGAAATAGATCATGTCAAAGTACTTTCTGGGGTTGGATTGGATGATTGAAGTTGATAGCAGTGTGGATGACTGAAGTAGAATTGGATAGTTAGAAATGGTAGTATAATGGTACACATGTTCAAGTTTAACCAACTCGTATATTTATTTTAGAAAATATCCTTCCTACATTTTACGATTTTGATTTCCCCCTATCTCAATCTTGATCAGGTATTAAGCCAGTTTGTTGAACCTGCAAGCAACAGAGGGTTATTAAGCATCATTTTCCTTTCATTTTCCATTTTAAGGCTACATCATGCAAATTTGGTAAAAGTAGTCCATAGGCTATTCCACATCGACTGTGTTTTCGCTACTACATTAGCAGCTTCAGTTGTTCCCTCAATGGCGTACACTTGTTCCAAGTCTGAGACCAAACCGTCTTTGACAGTGCTTACTTCTGTCGTGATGTAATCCACAACCTGATCATTCTCTGCCTTGTTTCTCTCTTCTGTGGCTCTAGAAGCTTCTAACTCCTGAATCCTGGCGTTGAGGTTGGCAATTTTCTCCGCCGAGGCAATGCTTTCTTTCTTAGTCTTAGTATACTTGGAACTGAGTAGCCAGAGCGTAAACTTCTTGTTGGTAACCGAAGCTGATAGGTTAGAGACAACTTTCAACTTCTTTTTAGCTTCAATAAAAGTGGAGAGTTCCTCTGTGATGTATTCTCCGAATGATGAAAGGTTATTCTTTAACTCTGGTGGGCATGAATCAACTGATGAAAGCATGGCTGTATAAGCGAGACACATTTTTCGCACTTTGTCATCAGCTAAAGCTTCTAACCCAAGATCAAAGATCTTCTGGAGTCCTTCCTTGGCCAATGCATACTCGTCCAGGCTGACAGATGACTTAGCATCTGGTTGATGAAAACCAAAAATAGGAAATGGTTCTGATATAAGATTTGAAACATCAACCATCATAACATCGAGCTTCTCCATATGAGGAAGATTTATTGTCAATAAACAGAAATAATTGGAATTTGGAGGATAGATAGAACCAAAAATTCAGATGTCAAAACAAACGCTCACCTTAGAGACAGCCTGCAGTTGTTGGATCACTAGATGAGCTTTTGCATTCATCTTGCAGAAGTAACAAAAAACAACTGGATCTTCTTTACTGTAGATACCAAACTAGAAGACATTTATAGAAGAGTGAAAAGCATGAATGATTCCAGCCAACGATTTGTCGAAACTCGAAACTACAAATCTATGGTTAAATACTTAAATGTATGTACCTGCAACTGAGAGCAAGAGAATGATTTGACCCCTTATAATGCTCATACATACGGCTGCCGACGCGGAGACCACAAAAGAAAAGCTTACAGCACAAGCAACGGCATAATGGGTAGGGGTGTGACAGTCGATACGACATGTAGCACATAAAAATTCTACACCAATTCAGTGGATTCTTTCTCACTGATACCACATACCTGTTTTAAGAACTTTTTTGGAAAGAAAAAAAAATGTATAGAAAAAGAAGGATGAGTGAATGAAAAAGGATGACATAAGAACCTCTTGCAGGGAGTATCTGGATTGGGAATGTAAGTGAGGTCAGATAACACCAAAGAAGCAATGTGACAGCACCAGTTCTGGAAATTCACCAACAAAACCCTCATAAGCTTTCAAACTAATTGTGTTCTGCGCGTAAAAAAACAATTAGAGAAGCTAAGTGCAAGAGAGATTACCTCCATGTAGGCTACGAGTCTACAATTTGCAAATATTTGAAACTGGTGTCTTAATATGAAAACACTAGAACAAGCGTGAAATCAGATGATGATTACTGGAAATCTGGAATAGTACAGCAATACCACGAACACTCGATTATGTTCACCCAGTGAGACCTCAAATGCCCCTATTGCTATACAATCAGTTCTTCAAATGTGCTTGGCTTGTTTTCCGTTTCACTTGAACGATGCTAAATTCGACACCGACTCTTCTTGCACCAAGATCTTCACTTGAACGATGCTAAATTCGACCACAAGAATCTTATGCAAGTAGAGCATCATGACACCTTACGATATCACTGTTCAATCACAATGTAACCACAGACTTAATAAAGGAATTCTCATGGACATTGTCACATTGACCATGCAAATGTGAACCTTATATTCTTGAGGTTAAGTAGTGTAATGACCCGATTTTTCAGAGTCAAATAAATTGAGTTCTTAGAAATTAATAGAGTTTGTAAAATTTTAATAAACCGCATTTGTTCGCTTCGCGACGTTGTTAGTCGAAAAACGGAACTGGTATCAGAAATTTTAATTATGAAAACGTTACGTTTCCGCGACGCGAGAATCGACTTTTACTCCGTCGCTCGTTTGTGAAATTTTCCTTCACAAAAGTTGTAGAGATCGTCGATACGAGTTCGTGGACACGTCACGCGTTCTAATCGGACGTCGTGCGTGAAAGTTATTAAAAACGGAAGTTTGTTTCCGATTTTGAAAGTGGGTATAAAAAGAGAATTTTAGGGATTAGGGTTTCCATTTCGGAAACCCTTCATCTGCCTCCCTCCCCCTCTCTCTCTCTCTCTCTCTCTCTCTCTCTCTCTCTCTCTCTCTCTCTCTCTCTCTCTCTCTCTCTCTCTCTCTCTCTCTCCCTGATATCTCCCTCTCTCAGAAACTTCGCCGACGATCTCGCCGACCAGCCCACCGTGGCCCTCATCGCCTAGCCCAGAAGCGTCGCACGGCCCTCCGCAATCGACCCTGAGCTCACGCATTCGCTTCTCGCCGACCAGGGCATGGAGACCGCCGAAGCCACCTGCAAGCGAAGGGAAGCTGAATCGCGCCGCTGGCCTCACCCCTCGCGAGATTTACCTCGTCGAAACTTTGAGCTCCTCCGGTGACTTCCGACCGTCCTAGGGCTTCGTGTAGGTACGGAATTTCATTTAGATGATTGTATTGTGTGATTGCTTGTGTTTTGGATGGATGTACATAAATACGTAAATAGTATGTACTTGTATAGAAATATGTAAATAGTATGTAATCATACAAGAATACGTAATTAATAGGTATTTGAACAGTAATATGTGAATAGTAATTATGTGAACAGTAATTTCGTACAAACTAGAAAATGCTGAACTGTAAAACATTATTACTGTTTCGGCATTTAAGGTTTTACGTAACGCTTTTAAATTCTCTTCTTATCTATTCTAGGTGATCGACACAACAAGTAAATGATTCGAGTTCAGAATTGTGGAAATTACGCTCAGGATATAAGGTGAGTAAAATCTCACAATGACGAATCTACCCTTGCGGAGATTCATGATTACACTATGATATGTATATGATATAGTGGATTGTGTATGTGTATAATTGGTAAAATGGGTACATATATATGGTTTGTTATATTATATACTGTCGTAATTTGCATTTGCGAATGAGTTCATTATAGCATTGATATTTATTTATTTGAGCATGTCACTTTGATTTGTACAATATCATGTGATGATTGTTTGTACGTGGTTTTAACTTGAGTTATGTTAAAACGTTTTTGTGGTATGTGGACCTGTCTTCGGACGTGTTGGCATGCTATGACCTAACCTTGGTCGGGCAATAGTTACGATACAGTTAGAGCTCTAGTCTGTCTGCCGGGGTAACAGAGGTGTACCAGCGCTCATGAGTACCCGTATTATAAATGTATTTGGGTAAACAGAGGGGTTGTCTGATTTTTCATGAGCACATATATTTGAGATATTATTGGACAACCATATAAACCGTTCAATGACTCATGATTGCATTTATAATTAATGTTTTCAGTATTTTCTTCTATATTTATATGCGAGTGATATTGTTGTTTTACTCATACGAGCTGCGAAGCTTACCAGATTTGTGTTTACAATCTCAGTGCACCTATTCGATGGTGTATGAGATAGTTCTGCAGGTGTGGATTAACAGAATTGACGGACTACTCAGAAGACCTCGAAGTTTATTTATTTTGTGGTGATGATTGTGAGGATTTTACATTTCTATTTGAAATAATGTTTGAATTTTAAATTAGTTTTATAATAATCAATTCGACTGAGTTATACTATGAACTTAAATAATTATCTTGCAGTCGAAAATAAATAGACTTGTTAAAGACTTTCGTAACAGTTATGCATTATGCTGATTATCTAATTAGGTATGATTCTAATTATAAGTCCGTGTATTTTCGGGACTAGTTATTGTGATCTTACTTTATTAGTAGAAGATTTATTCGAGTAAAAAGAAGTAATTGAATGAAACTTGCGACCTCTTATTAAAGAAATTTGCGAACCCTGCTACTAGAAAAATGAGACTAGAACAATAGTGCATCTGGGCGTTGGGTAAATAAATTGCGGGTGATAATTAGAAGACAAATGAAATGAAATATAAGTACATAAAACAATACCAAACGAGCCATCAAAGCATAGAAAATAGACAGATTGGGATTGGTCACGTCCAAAGCAGCTTCCTTCTTTACGCAAACACCAGAAAATGGAATTACATCTTCCTGCCATTCAAACATTATATATACTATTCCAAGCTGTTTCAGTGCTTCTACATCAAAAGTCAGAGATTGAATCTATGATTGATCTATCCTGACCCCACAATCCACAACTATCTTCAATCCTGACCATTCCTGTGTAAGGAGTGGGTTGAAGATTAAGAACCAGTCCAATCCTGCCATGGTTTCCAAGAAAGCTGGGTAGGTGTGGATTCATAGATCCAACATTTCTCTTATGAAGATTATAGGAAACCCAGTTTGGCAAAATCTATAAAGCAGGTACCTTTTTGCAACATATTTGATCATTTGGTTTGTGGGTTTGAATGTGATTGCAGTTTAGAGTTAGACAGGTTTGGTGAATCCTTGCAGGTTATAGATAGATGGTCCCAGCTATAAAGTTGAATCCTTTGTGAGGTTTGAAGCAACTTACATGTTAGAGTCAGGTTGTGCTTAGCAACATTAGAAAGTTACAAAGATCAAACATTTGGTAGTGCATAATCCAATTCACTGAATCCATTAGAGTGCTGTTTTGGATTTGGTGTATTGAATATTTTGATCTGAAGTTTGTGGATGGGTGAAGAGGGAATGGTCAGTGATGTCAAGGACACTCCTGCAGCCAAACCAAACCCAAAGTTGACACTTTTGCCTCTTATAGCTTTAATCTTCTATGAGGTTTCTGGGGGTCCTTTTGGAGTTGAGGATTCAGTCAGGGCTGGAGGAGGTCCTCTTTTGTCATTGCTTGGCTTCCTGGTGTTCCCATTATTTTGGAGCATTCCAGAGGCATTGGTGACAGCTGAGCTTGCCACAAGCTTCCCTGAAAATGGTGGATATGTGCTTTGGATATCAGCAGCTTTCGGGCCATTTTGGGGTTTCCAAGAGGGGTTTTGGAAATGGTTTAGTGGGGTTATGGACAATGCTCTTTACCCTGTCCTATTCTTGGATTACTTGAAGCATTCATTTCCCATTTTCAATCGAATGGTTGCTCGAATCCCAGCTCTTTTGGGAATAACATTCTCATTGACTTACTTGAATTACCGCGGGCTGCATATTGTTGGGTTCTCTGCAGTTTCCCTTGCCGTCTTTTCATTGTGCCCATTTATTGTGATGGCTGTTCTTTCGATTCCTAGAATAAAGGTCAAGCATTGGCTAGTAGTGGACTTTAAGAAGGTGGAGTGGAGGGGATACTTCAATAGTATGTTTTGGAATCTGAATTACTGGGATAAGGCAAGTACTCTTGCAGGGG
The DNA here is from genome assembly GCF_933775445.1 of Argentina anserina. Lineage (NCBI taxonomy): Eukaryota > Viridiplantae > Streptophyta > Magnoliopsida > Rosales > Rosaceae > Argentina > Argentina anserina. The sequence goes on along the minus strand of NC_065873.1, from coordinate 2,159,172 downwards.
AGGTTGATAATCCGAGCAAGACATTTCCAAAGGCGCTTCTTGGGGCTGTAGTTGTGGTGGTTGGTTCATATTTGATTCCACTTCTTGCTGGTACGGGAGCCTTAAACTCTTCATCTAGCGAGTGGACTGATGGGTACTTTGCAGAAGTTGGGATGTTAATAGGTGGCGTTTGGCTCAAGTGGTGGATTCAAGCAGCTTCTGCAATGTCTAACATGGGGTTGTTTGAAGCAGAAATGAGCAGTGATGCCTTTCAACTTCTTGGGATGAGCGAGATGGGAATGCTTCCAGCTATATTTGCTTCAAGGTTAGCCATTCTATGTTCTTTCACTTCCTAGCTGATTGTTTTTTGTTAGAATGCCTTGGCTATTTCCTATCAATCTCAATCTCCCTGGGAAAAAGGACCTTCAATATTGAGTTTCATACCAGTGAACTGAAATGCACTTTTGAGAAATGCCTGATTGTTGTTTTGAATTTCATTCTCAAAGGTCTAAGTATGGAACACCTACCATAAGCATCCTGTGCTCTGCCACCGGGGTCATCTTCTTGTCGTGGATGAGTTTTCAGGAAATCTTGGAGTTTTTGAATTTCTTATATGCTATCGGAATGCTTCTTGAGTTTGCTGCTTTTATAAAATTGAGAATAAAGAAGCCAGACCTTCACAGACCATACCGAGTTCCCTTCCAGACATTTGGAGCAATAATGCTTTGCCTGCCTCCCTCATTGTTGCTTATTCTCGTTATGTGCTTGGCTTCTCTGAGGACTTTCTTAGTTAGTGGTCTGGTGATTATAGTGGGTCTATTGTTATACCCTCTTTTAGTTCATGCAAAGGACCATGGATGGGCACAGTTTGATGCAGAACTACCCACTGAGGCTCCCAAGAATTGTTCGGATGGCCTCTCTGTGGTTTCACAATTGCATTATGTTCAAGATGAATCTTCTATAAGCCTTCTCTCAGACTTGCCATCTGTTAACGCCGATCAAGAATCTTCGAATATAAGGTCAGAAGAAGCCTTCAAATTAGAGTAGGTGGTCTTTATCATACTTCTGTACTACAAAGATGTGTAACACTAAAACTTCCACAGGTTTACAAAGCAATGTATTCTTTAGCTGTAAAGAAGCTGTAATCCTGGTACATGTAAAGCTGCATATTTGTATCCTTTCTTATGCCATGATTTGGTGTCTAGTTATTTTGATGCACTCTTCTCATTTAAGTTCAGTTGAAAACTGCCAGAATGTGAGAGGACATTATATTTCGTATCTCATCATCAAATTCGAAAGCGTCACAGAAATTTAAAAACTCTGTATGATATAGGAAATAGCTGTGAGAAGATAATTCTCCATGCAAACCAAATGGTGGAAGCAGGGCAGAGAAGATGCAATGTTTTTGAGCATATGTGGTATTAAACAGAACATGATGACATCTCAATCAACCAGAGATGATACATCAGAATAGTGTCTGAGATTTTCCCTGTTGTAGTTGATTGTTTCACTCTTCTATCTTCGAAAAGGAAAAGAACATTAGATCTTTGCGTCCAAGATCCAAACTTTCATCACATAAAAATCACTACTATGTATTTATCTCCGAAATGGACTGTGGAAATGTGCATCAGATTAGCTGGTTGTGTTTCTGTTTACACTCTTGTAAATGAAAGTAAAAAACGCAAGATAATAAAGTGCGCAAAACAAACGGGGCCTTGGAAACTAGAATAACGCACGTGTGTGTTTTGGTACAAAAGAAGCTTCGGATAGAACACAGAGCTCTGCATCTTAATCCTTGTTTGGTGGGCGCCCTTGTTATAAAGTACTTATCAGAATACAGAAATAGCTTCCAAACAAAACAGGGCAAATAATCCAGACAGACTTCACTTCACTTCACTTCTTCAAGCCATTGACTTGAACCCCTAAATCCACTCAGGTCTGTGTTTCTCTTTAACTAGTTTCATTCTTTGGTCAATTCACTTTTTGGGTTTCAATTTCTTGGCAAAATCTCAATCTGGGTTGTGTCATTTTTTGTGAATTGTAGCTGAAATCTAACTAATTTGTTCTAGTTTTATTTCCTCTACTCTGTTATCTTGAATACCTGAATGTTTTAGAGCTATAAGAATTAGTTTTTGATCTTATAACATAGTCAACGTTTAGCTCCCTCCCATTGATAATTTCTACAGTAATTTGAGCAATTTTTGTTGTTGGGTCTTGTTCATTTTGGTTACAAGTCTGGAAATTTGCTTTCTGATTCCATTTTTTGTCAATTACAGATGGGCATTGTCTGAAAATTTTGGGCTTTGGTATTTGGATTGAAGATCTTGCATTTTGTCATTTGGGTGTTTCACTTTGGAGAATTCATGTTAATTTGAGATGTGGTGTTGTTGAATTGTAAGAAGCTGAGGGGATGAAGATGTTGCCCAATCAAAGCTTTTCTCGTGTTGACACTTTGGAGTTGAAATCGAAGATTATTCAAAAGATTGGGCATGAGAGAGCTGAGGAATACTTAGAACTGATCAGAAGATTGTTTAGTTTGAAGATTAGTAAGTGTGATTTCAACAAGTTGTGCATTAAGATTATTGGAAGGGACAATCTCCCCCTTCATAACCAGCTTATTAGATCGATCATCAAGAATGCACACCATGCAACAGCTCCACCCTCAAAAAGTTTTAGGAAACCCGGAAACACTCTTACTGTGAAAGTTCCAAGTGAAAATAAGAAGAATGGTGATGCAATTCCTCAATCCCCTCTGACTGGGAGGTCTGCAGTTAATGGAGACCACAAGTTTCGTGATCGTCCAAGTCCTTTGGGGCCAAATGGGAAGTCCCAAGCCTATGAAAAATCAGGTTCTAAAGCACAAGTACAGCAAAGTGCTACTGAATTGCTTTCACTTGGTAGTAGGCCTCCAATTGAAGTAGCCTCAGTGGAAGATGGAGAAGAGGTTGAACAGGCTGCAGGAAGCCCAAGTATTCACAGTAGAAGCCCCGTAACTGCTCCTTTTGGTGTATCTATGAATTTGGGTGGATCACGCAAATTTCTCCATAGTGGATCAGTATGCCGTACCTACCACCTGGAAAACTGTCAAAACTGCAATGAGCTACCTGATACAAGATCATTAAAAAGTCGTTTGGAGCGGAAATTGCAGAGGGAGGGCTTGAATGCTTCTGTTGACTGTGTTAACCTATTGAATAATGGATTAGATGCTTATCTGAAGAGATTAATTGAACCTTGTATAAGGTTTGCTGGGATGAAGGGCAAACGATTGGATTCTACTCGTGCAACGATATTAGATTTTCGGGCTGCAGTGGAGTTAAATCCGCAGATACTCGGTGAAGATTGGGGCATACAACTTGAAAAGGTTGTTTTGCGTGCTTCTGAAGATTGAAATAAATTGTATACACACATTCAATAGTTGGTGTGATCCTGAAGTGGGATATTACACCCTCCTTTAGTCATGGTTCAGTATTTTGAACCCTTAATTTGACCTTACATGAATCTCCGCTGCCTCTTGTCATCAAGCTTCTGCATTGCCATAGAGATTAACTTGTTGGTTCTGTGGGAAGTTATTAAAATTGTTGTCAGTGGCCTGTTGATATGATAATTCATCAAACTTCAATACAAGTAAGATTTCCTCGCTTAAAGAAGTTTTTTTTACTAAGGTCTTCTGTTAATTTTGTGTTACAATGGCAAGTTATGCTATTTTGGTCCCATCTGTGGTTAGACAGCACTTGCAAATCTTATGTAAGTTCAATTATTTATATGGAATATACTTTTCCTTTATCTTCATTTAATTTGAGTTTATCTTCTCAACTGTTAAAGTGAAAATCTGCAATCTATAATGTCAAACTCAACTTAGTTTTCCTGAGTCTGTTGGAAATAGCTGGTCACAAGTCATAATTTGTGCACGGTATTGTATTACCATTCATGAGTACAGATTCAAACTCGAGAAAAAATCATTGCATACAGCTGTATCTCTGTTAACCAATTAAACTATCTAGGGTAGATAGTTCTATCCTGAATCATTATTTGTTCTTTCTTTCCCTTGTCCATGTGATGTTATTCTTTGACCTGTGCTGACATTCATATATGTAGTTCTTGGCACACTCAGGTGTCTAAGTTCCGATTCCATCATAATGTATATCTTTGATTGTGGGCTTGCTTCAATTTTCTAGTAGTGATATGTGTATTTGAGCAATGATGGCCAACTGTAATCCTTAACTACTGAGCATTTTGGTTCTTCAGGGTAGGATGTAACCATCACTTTGAGCTCAATATTGCTTTCCTTCCATGATATTTGTCTGGTTGGTGATTCTTCAAAAACGTGCATGCTCACATTCTTGGTTGGTTTGACGTAGGCAGCAAAAGTAGAAGAATCAGGATCATCTTTACATCAGAAATTAGAATTAATCTATGACAAAGATATAGTCTTCTGAATGAAGATAAAGTTATTTGAGGACTATATGTGAAGGCGTGAAGCAGCTTAAAAAGGCCTTTTGTTTTCTTTCCTTTTGCTTTTTCATGGAAGCGACACTGCAACACCAAATGCTGCAGTTGCATGGAGCCATTTTCTTTAGTATTCAGCCCTAGTTAATGTTAACTGATGTGCCTGTCTCCAAGTTCTAATGTTGAATGCCTTATTTTGTTCTGTGATACTTCTATTGATGATAGCTTGAAAAGCTCAATGCATGACTTCTCCAGCCTAGCTTGCTTTCTGAATGCTGTATTAACTCAAGTTAGTTATGTAAAGGCACTCAACTGTAGTCAGTTGGCATTTAACTCCAAAGTTGAAGGAGCCTGATTGATTGTGAAGCCCAGGACATCTGTTGATGTTCCCTTCACGGACCTCACCAATCTATTAACACCTACCTACCAGTTCTACTGGCATCTGAAGAAGGAATGAGATTGTGAAGGTGGGTAAAGGTTGGTTCTTTTAAGCTGAACTGTGACATGAAATAAGTTTTGTCCCTTCTTTCCTCTTTGGGACTCTTTTGGTTTTGGATATCCTCCAATGTCATGTAAATTTCTGTTCTGCTTTCGCCTCATCAGCATCCCTACTTTCTAAATTTCCAAATCTGAAGAACCTGCAGAAGCTGGGACTGAATCACAATGCAGTATCCTATTTAGATTCAATCATTTATTCAAAAGAGAAATGCAAAGGTCCTGATTGTTGAAGGTCAGGTACATTTGATCATCAATGAACTGAAGTCAAGCTAAAAAATGATCAGTGAACTAATATCCAGTTAAACTATCAGAATATACGCCTTGATACTTCTCGTGAATATGCAGAATATACGCCTTGATACATTCAAATCTCTCGCCAAAATCCGAATCTGAAACTGTGAAAGTAAGTGGAAAATATTGATTTTATTTTTATAATAAAATATTGGTCACTCTTCTAAACTTTAGAAACTCGACATTTTAGTCTTTTATGTCTTAATTTAAACTAATCACTCTTTATACTCTCAAATTCTAAACAATTTTGTCATTCCGTTAAGTCTCCATCTAATTGCACCGTTAAGTGGTTTTTCCCCTCTTTTGTGATGTTTATTAAGTCAGCAACTTAATAGTGTAATTAAATGAAGATTTAACGGAATGACCAAATTGTTTAGAATTAGAAAAAATAAGTTGAAATTAAAACATAAATGACTAAACTGTCGGATTACTAAAAATTAGAGTAGTGACTAATTTTTTTTTTATTTGTACTGTTACAAAATAGTATCAAAGTTGGGACAAATGGAGGGAAACCAAAACCCCCCAAAGAAAACGTGAATAGTGAAAACGATTTTTGTGAAAAAAGGCGCAAACAAATGGGTCCTAAGTGTCTCAACTCAGAAGCTCCGCACGACCGCACGTGCCGTCGTACGACGTTAGAAAGCTTCGAAACGAAACACAAAAAGCGCTTCACTTCCTTAATCCCTGTTTGGTCTTGTCCTTTGTTATAACACACATAAACCGATATGTAGCTCCGCTTCCAAATCAATCAAACCCAAAACAAAAAACAAACTAAAACTCGACCAGGCCAAACCCAGGAGCATCGGCTTTCATTCAACTCAGGTTTGCGTCTCTAATCTTCATTCTCTGCTCAATTTGGCTATTTGGTTTTTTTAACTTATGCAAATTGCTGCTTAATCTGTTCAATTTTAGCTTTCCCTTATCTTTAGGTGAATGTCTGAATTTCTTTAGTAACTTTTATTATCAATGAAGTTTGGAAAATAGTGGAGATTTTACTTGTGTTGCAATATTGGTTTATGTAATTAAAGTTGTTTTTAGCAGGAATTGGAGATGGGATTTGCTTATTTTGATTGAGAAATTCTGGGTTTCTGTTTTCTGATGTGAATTCGGTGTACTACAGGTGGAGACACTATATGGAGATAAGGGTTTTAGGTTTTGGATTGGAGATCTTGTTTTCTGGCAGCTGGGTATTGCTGGAGAATGAAGGTTTCAATGAGAAACTGAGGATCTGATTTTGGTACTTTATTGGAGGTGGGAGGGGAAAAGATGACTCCCAATCAAAGCTATTCTCGGATCAACACTTCGGAGCTGAAGGATCTGATTATTCAGAAGATTGGGAAGCAGAGAGCTGAGAGATACTTTGATATGATCAGGAGGTTGTTTAGTTATAAGATTAACAAGTGTGAGTTCGACAGGTTTTGCAATCAAACTATTGGGAGGGAAAATATTCATCTGCATAATCGGCTTATAAAGTCGATTCTCAAGAATGCATGCCTAGCAAAAGCTCCACCCTTGAGAGGAGTTAGGAAAGCGGGAAGTACACTTAATGCTAAAGTTGAGAATGGGTATCCTGGGAGCTGCCTTCAATCGATTTATGGAGATGGATTTCCTAAGTCCCCTCGCAAGGTCCGCTCGCCACTTAATCGAGACCACCGAAAGTTCAGGGATCGTCCAATTCCTTTGGTGCCAAATGGAAAGCCCCAAAATTTTGCTTCCGAAGAACCACTTCCCAAAGTGCAAGAGCAGCATGAATTGCTTTCTCTTGGCAGCAGGCCTCCAGTTGAAGTTGCATCAGTAGAAGATGGAGAAGAGGTTGAACAGGATGCAGGAAGTCCAGGTATTCAAAGTCGAAGTCCTGTAACAGCTCCTCTTGGTATATCTATGAAGTTGGGTGGATCACGTAAGTCTCTTCATACTGTATCAGTCGGTGGTGCATACCGCCCTGAGACTTGTCAAAACTGTGGTGAGCTACCTGATACAAGATCTTTAAGAGCTCGTTTGCAGCACAAGTTGGAGATGGAGGGTATGACTGTTTCAACCGACTGTCTTAACCTCTTCAATAATGGATTAGATGCTTATCTGAAGAGGTTGATTGAACCTTGTATTCGGTTAGCTGGGAGTAGGCATGAAAAAGATCATTTCAATCAACAGAATAGTCTGTACATCCATGGTTCAAATGGGATGACTGGTCGACCAGAAATGCAAAGGGAATTAAGTTATGCTACTATGGTAGATTTTCGTGCAGCAATGGAGTTGAACCCCCAAATACTTGGTGAAGATTGGGCCACACAGCTTGAGAAGATTTTTTTGCCAGCTTCTGAAGAGTGAAAACAGCCTTGTACACAGAATTAGCGTCGATGAGATAATGAAACATCAGATTACACCCTCATATATTCATGGTTCAGTTTTTTCTGAACTAATTCTTTAACCTTACATGGTACTTTAGTTCCTAGCTGTTATCCAATTTTGAAATTTGCGATATGAAATAAGTTTTAGATTATGGGAACCCGTAGATAGAGTTCATTAGGTTGCATTTAGATATAGGCTTGATAATTGTTATGGAGGAGGCATGTTAATATATTGAAATGTAAACTTTTTGACACAAGAAAGAGATTGGTAGTGTCGGAAGATTTTGACACTTCTGAGAGTACTGTTCGTTCTGTTTCCATCTTATTGGCCAAGTTATGGGAAAACGTTATTCATACTACTTAGATAAACTTCTTCCTCTGCTTGGTGCTTACCTTATTCAATTCTAGTGTCTTATTCCTCTTAAGAGCTGAATCTGCCTGCTCACGTAACATATTTTCTGGAGTATTTTTGAGTAAGAGGCGCTGGAAATAATACATGTCTTACACTCTTAGCGCATATGGTGCATTGTGATAATTTAGTATAATAGTCAATAATCTCAACCAGTTTACGCTAATCCAACCATGTAAAAATAGAGGGTTCTTCCTTTAAAAATTTGTTGCTTCTATATCTCTCTCTTCCAATTTATACACAATGATTTTCTTTAGCTCACCTGTTATAACTGCGTTTGCACTTCTTATCATAATCAACTGTCCAAGGCCATGTAAACTATGTTTTGATTTGAGACAAATCATACGAACACCTTAAGGGTGAAGGCAGCTTGGACAGCAAGCAAAGCTGTAGTTCAAACCGGTGAGATTTTCACCATGAAGCATATTAGTTGCTTCTAGTTCCAGCATTATTTTGAGCTCAATACTTATATTCCATATGTTGATATATAATGTGTCTCTGGGCCAATAGGGTTGCTTCAAAATTTATCCTGGCTAAATCCATAGTTTGATCTTGAAGAGATTTTAGTATGGAAATTTTCCTTTTTCTAGGAATGACTGCCGGGATTGTTGATTATGTGCTGGAATACCTGTTGTTTGTTTGCTTGCTTGTTGCAGTTAAGGACATTCTTGAAAACAAGGTAATGGATATGTATGCATGATGGTAATCGATAACTATGTTCTACCACTTCACTTCTGTATTGCCCCCAACTGTAGTCGGGGACCATTTAACTCAGGGATCCATTGACATCTGAATAATGTCGATAGATAATTGTAAAAACCAAAGTTAATTCTATTTTCTACATGGATCTCATACAGCATTGATCGCACAAGCCAGTTAAGCACCATTTAAAAAACTGGGTGTTGGTCTTTCTGGCTATACAATTTCGAAGAAATCTTTAATCAACTAGTTTTGAAGAAACTCGTGATTTTGCCTAAGAAATCTTTGATCAACCAATTTTGAGGAAACTGGTGATTTTGCGTTGGTCTTTTATTCTGTTTTTGTAGTTGTAACTAATTGTATTCTGAGATTCGGTATCTAATGCTGAACTAATATGCGCTGCCGTAGCGTGACACATCGCAAGACTTGAAGAACGATTGGCATTCTAAAATCAAGCTCATTGCCTCATTCATAGCACTGTCACTTGTGTTTGCTTTCAGATTAACAGAATTCGCAAATCATATCTGCTGAGTTTTACAAGGTTATGTGCACTTGGCTCTTAGTAGTTTGTCCTCGCTACAACTGAGAATGGATGACATATTTAATATCTCCATTGAAATCGCAACTTCATCTTAGGATCTCAATCCGTTTCAAATTATAATGATCCCAGTGGACTGCAGCCAATATCTGTACTCAGTACTCTTAAAAGCATCTCTTCCAAGAGCACAGATTGCTAACTGATAGTTCAAAGCATCTCTTTCCAACAACATAGATTGCTATCTGAGTTCAAAAAACATTACCCCACACTTTACAAAACCTCTAAATTGCTCCGTTAACATAAAAACATTGTGCAAGAATCTTTGAGTAGCTACACATGATCACCAATGAATTTACTCGGTCTAATTCAAAATTAGAGTGTCAAAGCTTCAGCTTCAAACATGTTTTGGCCATGGATGTCACATTAGCACTTCTGCCAGGGTTTACTATGTCGCATCATGAGCAACTTCCAGCACATTCATGGAGAAAAGTATAAATCTTGAAGACGAGCAAAAAGAATGGGCAACTACGGTCAATCAATAGCTATTGAACTTGCTTTCTCCAGGTTTGCCATGTACGTCAAATATATGGTCCATAGATAGGCAAATCCATTGCTCACTAATGTCTGTCAAATAAGATCATAAAAAAAAAATTCAGAAGTGTAATTCACAGATAGTTTTAACCTGGTGCCAAACTTAACTGGCTCATAACCCAAATACCAAAGTTTTGTAGGTGGCAGGTGACGTGTTTGTTTGCGTGAAAAAAAAACACACCCCTTTGAATTAAAGCAATTCCAAAATCCAGAATGTTTGAAAGGAGAGAAAATGAACAATGATTTTTCACATTACCTGCAAATGGACAGGAATGAATCTGAATGTGATAAAATCACATACTGGCCAGTACATAACACCTCTCAACAATGTAGGTACCAAGTCTCGCTTTAAACGCTCAAAAACTTCTCCAACATTTTCACCTGATATTGAAAATCACAGCAACCAAGTCAGATCTCACCTCATAGTAACTAGTTTAGAACCCCTTGTCTGGTATAAAACCAGTTTAAGCAGACTTTGTTCATTATAACATGATACGCTATACGCAACTTTATTACTTAACATCAAGCTTAAACAATCATTCACCATATGTCTATACCATTACTCAACATATGCCACAGAAGGACCCTACAAACAGGTTCCAAAAGCTAAACACGAAGGTCACTATTCAAAACTCAAAACAGCAAGACTTATTTCTCTGTTTAGATTCAATAGCCCACAAGGGTAAACTAAACAGTTCAAGTAGCAAAGTTAACACCCTTTGTTATATAGAGGTGTTAAAACCTTTGTCAAAGCTCATTCGGCAACCCAACCTGCTTAACTCAATGCTTGCAGTCATAAAACTAGCAAAGGTAACACTTTTGTTCAAAACCAATACTTCAAAATCATCACGAAATCGAACCAAAAGCAAACTACACATTCCTTTAACCTTCGCAAACACATTCATCACTAAAAGATGGAAACCTTCATTACCTTGTAGAAATGCATTGACAGAGAAGAAAACAACAGTCATGGCAGGACCATAAACTCCTTGCCCCATGGCCATTTTCTTCAAAGTCGAAAACATATCGCGCTTGGGGAAAGTCTTGGCCATGAAATTGAACCAGAAATGTAGAGAAGGCCCCAAGATCACCATCCCATACGCCGCCATTCTCAATGTCCTCACCGGATCATAAGTATCCGATTTCGCGATCGTCTGATCAAACACGACCACATTAAAAAACCAAACATTCTTCAAACTGAAAGATCAAACATTAAAAAACGGAAACAGGGTTGAGGGACAGAACTGACCTGGGAGGACAAATCGGCGGCGGTGTAAATGAGGGCGGCGGTGACGCTCTTGGTGAGAACAGGGCGGTTCTTGACGAGGCCGAGATACCAGGCGACGAGGCCGGTGGAGGTCTCGGCGGCTTCGGCGGCGGAGGAGGAAGAGGGCTTGGCGGAGAAGAAAGCGGAGGGGAAGAGGGAGTGGTTGTGTTTGGGTTTACGGAAGAAGGCGTTGGGAGCGCCGCGGAGGTAGGCTCTGGACTGGAATTGGGACGCCGGGGAGCGGCGGCGATTGACGGATTGGTTATGTAAAAGGCGCGTGAGGGTTGTGTTTCTTCTCAGAGCGCCGGACATGATGGCGGTTCGGTCTGGTTGTTCGGTCGCTCTGAGGTTGTGTTGTGTTTGTGTTGGGGGTTTTAGGTTGGGAGAGAGAGAGAGAGAGAGAGGGTTTAGGAAACGTGTGTGTTGGTGTTTATATAGGAGAGCGTGGTTTTTGGGTCTTTTGCCAAAGTTTGGGGGGAGTTTGTTAGAAGCTGAGAGAAATGGTAGCAGGAATAGTCTCGCGTCTACAAAGAGAGACTTGTACTCGCTTTGCTATGTGTAGAAACTAGAAACACATTCACTACTTTGAACTCTAGATTGTAATTTGTTTTGGAACTTCTTTCATATAGAAGGTCCTAGCAACCTCAAAAACAATCTACTTAAACAGAGTATTTATTTTAACCATTTTCATTTACTTGATTCGAATCAGATGAAATCAAAAGAAGAGTGAAACCTGAAACAAGATGAAACCATTTTTAGGTGCGCGTTTACAATCTTACTCTTATATAGAGCTGTTATCATAACGGTATGACCACATCTCACAATTTTACCAATATTATGGTGAGGAGTTTATTTATATAATAAAACGATGGACAATTGTGTTGATGTTGAAGAAATGCAAGTTTCTTTGTCGAAAATTGGAGTTTACCTGTTTCCTTGGATCAATCTACGTTTTTCCTCTCTGTTTTTTTTTACCTCAAAAATAAACTTAAGATGGAGCAAGGAGGCAGCGAGTATGTTTAGTTTGTGAAGACGCAGAGAGTGATCATGTCGGCATCTGTTTTGAACTACAATTATAATTGGAGCAGATTCCAGAAAGTCAGGTGTGACACCTTACCCAACACGTGTCCTCTCTTCCAACAAGTTTTCGCCACGTGTTAGAAGAACTACACGTTGCCTTCGCCGTCGGCGTGAAGCATCTGGACATGTGATGTTGCGATTCTAGGGAAGAAGAGCATTTGGTTGAGAAGGTCGACGAGCTTGTGAGTTGTGTGAGATTCAAGGCTCAATTGTCTTGACAATCCGAGAAGTTGAACAAACGTGTCAAAGTTCCATGTAGTATGAAACTCGCACAAACGAGTGTTGATGTCAGCTTTGGCTTGGTATGAATGTGAAGTTCTAGCTACGATGTTCAGCTCTCATACTTGGCTTGTTAGAGAAACTAGGAGTCCAAATGCATGCAATTTTGTAAATCAAGGTCTGAGCAAATTGTAAGTCATTGTGAGATTGCTGGAGTTTTGAGCAGGAGCAATTTTGTAAATCAAAACTCAACTCACAAAGCCCATCAGCATCGTTAACCTGGAATCTTGGATAGTATGGTCACCAAATTGGGCACTAAGAGCATCTCCCTCCGTAGGCTACATGCTAAACTAATATAACCTACCAAAATAAACATATTCTCTCAAAAATGCTTTTTTACTCTATCACTAAAAATTCAACTTCCCACCATAGGCCATATTTTCAAATTTGCATAAAAATGACTAATTTGACTAGTTGACTTTATATAAATAAATGTATATATATATATATATATTTATATATGTAACAGCAAGAAACGGCTAAATTTATTTTTGAAAAAAAATATAAATATTTAAATAACTGATGTTAATTTACCGGAATATTAATTTATGTTTATGTTAATTTTATGAATTTTGTTTTTTTTTTGCTTTTTATGTTCTTGTATTTCACTTCCTAGTACTCTTTTTCCCAACTTGAAATTTATTTTCAAGTATAGTTTTAACCAGGCTACCGATAAATTATTCAAATTACTTACCAATAACATATATAGGTATGCATCATACAAAAAAACAATTTAAGCACAAAATTATTAACACATTAAATATTAGACTCATATGAAAAATCACAACGAGGTTAATACCATGTAATAGTTTTTATATTTAAAGACATTATAAAAAATACATTTATATAATAAAATAATTATTTCCTAAATGCTAAAATGGTAATATAAAATAAAAATGAAAAACATAATAACAGTGAGACCCGCCATATGCCCTATGAAATTGGGTAGTCAAATTTGGCCTGCCTTTGGCCGAAGACCATTTTCAAATATTGGGATTGTTGTATTTGACCTATGGTGACACAAGGCAAATATGGCTTTATAGCATATGGTGGGAGATGCCCTAACAGTCCAAAGAAAACTACTGTGGTTCAATGCGCAGAAGGAAGTTATTGAACTAAACGTTCCAATCTCAGAATAATTTTATTCTCATATCCCTAGTGTTACATTCATATTCTCACATTAACCGTGCGCTAGTGTTGCATTCATATCCTCACATTAACAATGCGCTAGTGTCAGATACATAATATAATTAGAGACACAAACATTTTTCCTTTATAGTACAAATATTCCTGTCGTTGAAAGGATGATCGATGAATTCCAGATTTCTTCAGCATCCGAAGTCATATGGTACCAGTCCTTGCAGCTCTGGGCCACTAAGTTTGTTGTTCTCAAAACTGAAACAGAAGCATAAGGAAAATGCATTAGATACTTGCAATACAATAGATGCTTTCTTCACAAATTATAATACTTTGGTGTACATACAAGCCTGACATTAAGAACCATGATTGAACTATGAAAATAAATGTTTTGCTGATAGCTTATGATTCATTCGGATCAATGATATCTCAATACACTAAACTACAGTGTAACTTCACTATTTAGCCAAGCCAAGCCAACTAACATTAGGTCGACTGGTAAGCCATCTCTCCAATAAGGGCTCTATCAGTTCTGTAATTCAACTCCACTCTCCCCCTTCGGTGAAGAAAAAGGGGTAAAATAACAAAACCAGAATCAGTGACTTAAAAGCTATCTATTAGCTAGATACACCTCATATGATTTTTTTTTTTTGCCAAGAATTAAGATCTGATTCAGATCACATATATGAGTACACTGTGATCTGGCCTCATAGTATCAGCATGGGCTGCAAAAGGCATTGGGTTTAAAATATTTTTTGTTTGCAGAACATTTGAAATGCATGAGGACTTCTCGACAAAGAACAGATTTTTACCAGCCAAGTCATCAAGCATTATTGCTCTAAAGATGGCTAAACCCTTATGTTTCTTTTCTTTTTGTGGTCCGAAGGATCACTAACGTATCTTTGGTTCCTATCATATGACTATTAGCAGTGTAGCACCCATTGCAGCAAAGCAGTATGAAAATACCCCATTCAATACGATTGGAAAATGGTATCAATCTAATACAGGATTGCATCAGTATGGAACTCCTAACAGTGTCAAGAATCAAGACACATTGGTGCAACAAGACACAAGTCTCAACGTTGAGCAGAGCAGAGTTAGTCCACACACACACACACACTAAGACAGATGTCTTTTGTACTGCAGCTCATCAGTCATCAAATCACACAACTGTTCAGCACAGCTTTACAGCATCTAGTGCTATCAGACTTGAAGTATGTATACAGTATACCACTGTAAAGCATAAATTCTCCTGGTGAACGAATATACAGATTATATAACAAAATTTTGTATCTTTCTACTCTTCACTATGAAAGTTATGGATTTCTTTCAATGACTAGCAAACTCAAAACAAATTTGTTTCTTTCTAGGAAAACAAAAATGAGTTAATTGCATGCAGTGATAGAAGCAGTACCTTTCCATCGAGAAGGTGCTAAACGGGCCATCAACTGGAATAGTTCCACATAGATCATTGTTTGAAACATCACTGACAGAAAAATAATTCATAAGACTTCTAGGAAAAAGTAAAAACAAAACGCATTAGTTCAAGAATACAAAAGCCACTCAGATAAAATTAGGGACTTACAAAACTTTGAGGTTAGATAGGGCTGTGAGTTCCCTCGGAATAGATCCTGATAGTTTGTTGTTGTTTAGCCTCCTGCATCATTTGCAACCATACTCTGAAGTGAGCTGAAAGTGGAATTTATGGAAGATAAAATAGTCTAGCCGATCATTGTAAGAATACTCACAGAAATCTGAGTGACTTCAACTTGGAGAAAGATTTTGGAATTCGCCCTTCAAATCTGTTGCCATATAAATCCATGCTAACAAGGTTTTTCAAATTCCCCAACTCCTTTGGGATTTTACCTCCTATATCATTTCTATAAAGCTCCCTGAAATTCACAAGCCCTTTTCAATTACTTCCAAGCACAAATTGTGCAATCAATCACTTCAAATTAAAAACTGAAAGAATTGTTCTCTTTACAGGTATCTCCAGAAAGTTTAAATTTAGTTGAAGGCTATTTTCTAACAAACCCTAAAAAGCATAAGCAACTTGGTTTGAGTAAGGGAAACATACAAGTATTGAAGGTGCTTCAGCTGCCCAAGTTCTGGCCCCAAAGACCCAGAAATGTTAGAGTTGCCCAAATCCCTAAATTGAAGACAGGAAAATCAATCAGGCACAAAAATTACATTAAAGTTCAATCTTTAACAACAAACACCCTATTTCGAAATCAAAGAGAGATTAAACTCACAAACGGATCACATGGTTGTCGGCATCACAAGTAACATGGAACCAGGTGCAGGGATTGACCAGAGTTGGGTCCCAACTCTGAAGAACATTGGTGGCATCATTGAGCCTACTTCTCAAAGCATGCAAAGCATTTCCTGAAACATATCAAAACCCACATAAATTCAAAACCCAATACACAAAAACAGAGCTGAAAGCAAACACAGTAGAGCAAATCAGAGGGGATCAAGTAAAGTGGGTACCTTCAGAGTTAGTAGACAAAGCAGGGGAGAGGAAGAAGAGGAAGGTTAGAGAGAAAGAGATGAGAGATAGAGAACAAGAAGAAGAAACCATTTTTGGAGAGAGAGAGAGAGAGAGAGAGCAGGAGGAAATGGAAGGAGTTATGAGAATATAAAACCAAAGAAAGGGAAGAAAGAAGGTGAAGTAGTTCAAAGAACCAAAGTTGAGTCCAAGCCAAAACAGTTATGGCGTGCGTTTCGGAGAAGAGACTAGGATTAGTGATATAAACGCTGTTCGCAGTCTTCGGAGACTTTGGGAGTGAAAGAAAGAGAAAGCAGGCCAATTGGAAACTAGTGGGAAACTCATGACCGACCTGTGTGACTAGTCTTCGTAAAAGACTTGTGATGAATGTGATCTATCGGTTAGGAAAATCAGAGTTCTTTTGTTTGTTTGATTAGAAGTGTAGGATCAAAGCCATCAGTTAGTTCTTGATCATTTTTTTTATGTCAAATCACTTGATTTTATAAATGAAGGTCTCAAAGGGGACAAATCATTGCCGTGAATAAAAAAAAAGTCTGAATAGTCATAGGCTAGTTCTGAATTAGTCTTAGTTAGAGGGACTCACTATATATTAGTCTAGTTTATTTGGCATCAACTAAACCTACTAAACCCACTCATAGAAAAAAACTAAACCTACTCATAAATCTATCTTAAAGTAAAAGCTTCATAATTTTATAATTAGAATTGTTACATCAAAGTAAGATTAGTTTTGTTGTGGGGGAAATATGAGAGTTGGGAAAATGAAAGGGGTATGGAAGATTGGCATGGTTGGATTGGTTGAGTTGGGGACACATGACGGGAATCTAGGAAATTGTTGAGACTCAGTCAGAGAGTGGAAGCAGGGAGAGTTGGTGTGGAAACACAGAAATAGTAAGTGAAGACCTGGAGACAGTGGGGACATTTGGTAAGTATTCTGTTCTCAACTACAACTAGTTTCTGTTTTTATGGGTAAACACTAAACATCATGTCCTCCCATGTTATGGCATGCATCACCCATCTAGTACTAGGGCCATTCAACCCATCATGTTCAAGTTCAAAGTGTTCAACAGATCTGCTTTCAAAATTTGCTAAAAGATCACTAATGAAGTAATGAGGTGATTACATTGTATGTCCCATGTCTTGTGAATTGTGATGAAGTTGAAGGCACAAATATGGAGCATTTTCGATGACAGTTAAGCCGAATTAAGAACATGATCTAAGATTGGTTGTAGTGTTTACTGCAACAAATAGATTTTACCACATTCAATTCTAGTGTGGCACATATTAACTTTGTGTTTATAGTCATCGAGAGATTCTAGAACAAAAGCGAGACAACAACCACCTTATAGAGTTTATGGATTATAATAGAGTTGAGTTATGTACCATGTTCATAGTGTTCTACTATCTATGTTTAGTATATTCAAAAAGTCGTACCTGGTCATCGTTTTAACATGAAAGTTGCAGTTTATGTTGCTCATAATTTTGTTGTTCCGAACCATGACACTATCGGCATTCAAGTTTGGTCTCATTTAATTTATATTTTTATGTGTCACTTCTGTTTCGTATTTTAATCGTGTTTTAAAGTGTAACTGTTTTAGATGATTTTTACCCATAATATTACTCTCCCCAGAGGTAAAAACATGATCACTGCAGTTTTCAATTTGACTTTGATCGTCACCTGATTCTAAAATCGTCCATAGAATAATTTAAGCATGAATTTTGTATATTTGATGATACAGAGCACCTCCCATGTGAATGAAGAATGACATTTCTGGCAGGCAATCACTAGTAACAAACTAACAAATAAATATTGATTGCCCATGGATGGAATGATTAGGATTCCAACTTGGCCAATACCAACATGCGTTGCTCAGTTTTGGCTTTACCTTCAAACCCACAGAGACTGGCATAATTGGTTGCTCAGTCCCACCAAACTTAACCACTGACAAACCAGCCCGGTCCAGCAGCAACCACCTATTGGAAGCATGGAAATTACTACCCTGGTTTTATGAGATGCAAATCTACGAACTAGAAGTCTAGAATGATGGATTGATCATACTCGCACACAAAAACTGAATGTCCCAAAATTATACTAAGGCGAAAATAACTTCACATTCATTGATTCGTAATGCAGTTACTAAGCAAGCAGTGAAATATTCATGATCAAATTGTTATGCAGAATAATTGTAACAAAAAAAAATTCAGCGAATCTGGACAAAATATTATATTTTAAAGCTCAAAAAATTAGATTATACATTAATCATTTTGAACTATTATATACTAGTTCGCGCATATTACACTATCATCGGCATTAAACCTTTAATCTTTGAGTTTCAAACAAAATCTTTTTTAGCTAATTAGTTCTAATACAAAAGGATTCGAATACGAAATTATTAATAATCTGTTATAGTCAAATGCAATAGTATTTATACTAAGTGGCAAAGTTTATATGATGAGTTTTTTATTTTCTAACCTCTCAAAAACTCACCTAGGCTTAAGCCTAGGTAAGCCAAGGCTGGATCCGCCGGTGTAAGCAAGAAGTGCTAAACAGCGCTAGAAGATACATTATGATATGCCACACATTCTGCAGCAAATTTAGAGATCATTTCTTGAGGTGCGGAAAACACACATAGACATCGGACTTGGGGTGCTTTGCTTCTGCATGTTCTCGACACTTGACTTCTGTTGTGGTACATATAAATGTCTGCATGCACACCTTGCACTGCATCAAGTAAACATCACCCGCCAAGATGCATCGTTGAGCCATTGTCACAAGAGCAAACCACAAGTCACATACTTTGTGAACAGAAAATTCTTTTTAATGCTCTAATAGCAATTTCTTCATGATCGAATAAGGGAATTGCTTGCAGCTACTAGGAATAAGAACTCAAGGGAATACAAGATCAGAGACTCAAATGTATTATCAAATCTATTGGCACAATAAGAATCTATGTTGATGTCTATAGAAATCATAAAGGCCAATTTCCCAAACCCGGATAAAGAATGACTGATCAAATACAAGAAATTAGTTAAGTCACTACCTCCTTGGCTGCTCAGAGACAGAATTCTACAACCTACTTGAAAATAACAATTCCTATATTAAACAATTTCACATTAAGTGTTGTGTATAACTCAAGTTTCAGGTCACACGGTAGTAATTGAGGAGGAAAAACATGACCACCTCTTTATTTTGTGAGAAAGATCATATCTTTGGAAACGGTTTTGGCATCAGTAACAACAGGAAACATAGAAAAATAGCAGAATTTGAGTATCTAGATTCATATAGTTGGATATAGCACACTAATCAATCGAATATTAAACCTAATAATAATTCATATGATGCAAGACAAGAAAGACAAATGAAAAGGCAGGGTTTGCACTTTTCAAAGAGGCTACCTGGATGGACATGGCCTTCTTGTTGATCTCAAGCTGGCTACCTGAAAAATCCCAAATTCACAAAGGAAGGTCAGAAATCAAACAGAGAAATGTGACAAAATGAGAAAGCTCAATTCTTTGAGGTATAAAACTAAAAAAAGGGATGATACCCTTTGCGGCCTTTTGCTTCTCCATGTTCCTCTCACGAGCCATCTTGGCCTTCTGTCCGTTGCCTCCTCCCATGGCTGATCTGATTATCAGAAAACCGGACTCCCATAAGACCAAAACGCCTTGTTAATGCTTTATTTGGGGAATGTGGCTGCCCTTCTGGATGATCCTTCATCATGATATATTCAGTGGCAGATCTTGAAACCAAATTCTGCAGGGGCCGAAAATCTCAGAGGTGCCAATTTAGTATAAATTTTGAATTAAATATTAATTTTTACACAATCATACCATATTTAGAAGCAAGTTATACCATAATTACATACAATTATATCATAATTTTAGCAATCATACCTTAATTAAGTACAATTATACTATATTTATTAACAAATATACCATAATTATGTGTAATTATACTACAATTAAAATGAAGATTTTGACGTGTCGCAGGTCCATAGCCCCCTCCCGCCCCTTAAAGGATCCGCCACTGGATATATAGCAGAAGAGGGGGCGGACTCCAAACCCAACCATATTAGGAAGGTTGTGTCAGCCAGTTGCAAAGACAGGTGCCAATCATTAATATATATATTTTTTTATTCATTCTTATTTTGCTTGGTGGAATTCTACTTTTGTATTTATAGCCCCATTTTAGGCTAAAATATTTTAGGAAGAGATGATAATATAATGTTCATTACAAAAAATGAAGTACATCATGGTGCAAAGATTATATGGTCGATTTTGTTGTGTTTGAGCAATATAAGTGTTCCACTGCGAAGATCAACCATGCGGCACCTCTTGACTAAGTTTATGTTCTTAGTTGCGGAATTGTAAAAGGTTTTGATGCCACTGTAAATGTTGCAGAACCGAAGGTGCAAGGGTTTCAGGGTTTTGAAGGATCAGAGTTGATCTTGACTCCAACCGATTTGAGGAAGTCAAGAAGTTTGGGGTGGATGAATTTGTGAATCCAAGAGATCATAAAAAATTGATGAGGAGGTGATAGCTGAGATGACCAATGGTGGAAGTGATAAGAGTTGAATTCACTGGAAGCTTCCAAGGCTATATGATATCTGCATTTTAATGCGTTCATGATGGTTGGGTATATAATCTGGCCTCGATGAGTGATGACTATGATGACTTCAAGTTCAGGAATTCAATCCAAGCATTGCTGTGATTGCTTGCTTCTATACACAAAATATTCTCCTGTAACAAATCAACTTCAGAAACATATTCTTTACAGTTTGGGCCGTGACTGCTTCATATTTCCCACCTTCAGCCTCAGAATCCCACAGCTTGCCTCTTTTCCTCTTGCTCAGCTTTAATCCAAGCGGCCTACACAAATTAGTATTACCAAAAATCAGAACCACACAGCAATGCAACCACATAAAGCGCAAGAGCTAACAAAAAAAGGGTTAGAGCAACAAGCAGAATCACACAGAATGTAACCACAAGAAATGTAAGAGATAACAAATAAAGGGTTTAGAGCAACCACACAGCAATGTAACCATGAAATACACAGAGCCAACAAAAGAAATTACAGCTTAAGAACAAAAAAAATTACCAAATCAGAATCACACAACAATGCAGCCACGTGAAGCATAAGAGGTAACTAATAAAGCGTAAGACCAAGAGAATTACCAACATCAGATTCACACGGCAATGCAAACACATAACATTTAGAGAAAACTATAAAGCGTATGAGAAACAATCAGAATCACACAGCAAAGCAACCACATAAAAAATGTAAGAGCAAACTAATAAAGCGTAAGAGCAATCAAATTACTGATAATCAGAATCACACAGCTATCCAACCACATGAAAAATGTAAGAGCTAACTAATAAAGCGTAAGAGCAAGCGAATTACTGTCAATCAGAATCACACAGCAATCCAACCACATAAGTATAAGAGCTAACTAATAAAGCGTAAGAGCATGAGAATTACCAACAATCAGAATCACACAGCAATGCAACCACATATGTGTAAGAGGTAACTAATGAAGCGTAAGAGTATGAGAATTGCCAACAATCAGAATCACACAGCAATGCGACCACATAAGTGTAAGAGGTAACTAATAGAGAGCAAGGTAAATTACCTTATCCAGTTCAAGTTTCGACTGGTGTGGCTTCATGGCGTTTCCTAAGCCTAGACCTCCCCATTGTTCTTGTAGTTCTCTCTCCCTTGCTTGTTTTCGAGTCACAGAGAATCTAGTCTGGTCTTCTGGTTTCTGAGCAGCAGCCACCTTTTCTCTCTCAAGTCTTGATTTATGTTTAACCAAAACTTGGTCCAAGCCACCTGCTTCATCATCAAGTGAATGCAGTTTTGCTTTGCTTCTCTTCAATTCAAGAGGTTCTTCTGCACCAAGCTTCATCTTCATCTTCTCCTTCTCCAACCTGGATACATGTTTTACCAAAACTTTATCCAAGCTCTCACATTCCGTAAAGCTGTTTCCGACCTTTTTCTTGTCAATTGTATGATACTCAGAATTGTTTCCCTTTGCCAAGGCTTGCATTTTCTCTCTTTCTAACCTGTGCACTGGCTTAAGCATCATCTCGAGATTAACTTCAGCCCCTTTGGTTCCAGCCTTCTTATTTGTTTCCGGTGCACCATCATTCTTAACTGCAGCATTCTTATTGAGGTCAATATTTTCTTTCTCCTCTGGTCCTTCACTAGAACAGGGATTGACATCTGTAGCATGTGAACCAACACTGACACCTCGAGTATTGTTTTCCCTTCTGTTCTTTGCCTCCTGGACCTCCTTCTCAAGTCTTGAAACATGTTTCACCAGGACCTTGTCAAGGCTGGGGAGTTCTGTGGAATTTTCTCCTCCCACTTTCATATGACAAATAGCAGCTGTTCTTGCAAAGGTTTTCTTGGCTTCATCAACTTCCTTTTCAAGTTTTGAAAAATGTTTAATCAGCATACACTCCAAGCTAGGAACCACATCAGATGATGTTTTGTTTCTGTTTGAGTTCTTCTGAATTGTTTCATAGTCTCCTCTTGAATTTTCCTTTGCCTCTTCAATCTCCTTCTCAAATTTTGAACCATGCTTCAACATGATACTTCCCAAGTCTGGAACAGTCCCCAAGGTGGATTTATCTGAACTGGCTTTATCATTGATGATTCTATCAGAATTGCTCACAGTTCCTTTCTTAGACTCATTCCTTCTGTTCTTGACTTCTTGCACTTCTTTTTCAAGCTTAGTCATGTGCTTAACCAGAAACTTGTCTAGACTTGGGAGTTCTGATTTAATTTCCTTCCTTCTGTTCTGTCCATCTGAGAAGTATTCAGGCTTCCCTCCTCCTAAAGAAGACATTCTTCGTGGAAATGTCTCAGCAGCAGATCCTGGACCAAGCAGCTTGCTATTTTCTGCCAAGGCGGCATTTAAACCACAAGTAGCAACTATAGTGGCAAGAGAAGAGAGTTCCTCTTCTTTCAAGCATTGAAGCCTCTGAAGAATCATGACCACTATATTTTCCATACTAAGCTTTCCAAAAGACTGTCTTCTATTTTTCTTTTGTCTTAACTCCAGACCTTGCATCTTACATTCCAAATCTTGGGAACTGACATTATCTTTCTTGGTCACTGCTTCAAGTTCTGATCCAGCTTCTGATTCACACTCTGAGCTGAACTCAGATAATTCCTGATTACTTCCAACTGTATCGGGGTTCTCACTAATTTTTCGAAGCAGTTCTTTAAACTCATCTTTATTGAAAGAAGGGCTATTTCCAAGCCTAACCAACGCAACCTTCACAGCAGCAGCAACTTCTTTGTCCACGTCGAATGCAGTCTCAAAAGATGCTGTGACAGTGTGGGTAGTAGAACTTCCTCCATTTACTGTGGATGTTTCTACAGAAGGCTTGCGAGTGCAGTTTGGTATATCATACATGATCACTCCCATGGATGATGCCACCTCAAAAGCTTCCGCTGCAGCTTTGTCCGCTTTCAACCATTCAGCTTCTGCTTCTTTGCTATGAATCCTGACATAAAGAAGAAGAGAAATACATTGCCAGACTAACCAAGTAACCACTAAAGTATTTGGACTACAGTAGATTCAACATTAACCTGGCTGCCAGAAGTATTCGACACCATGATGCTTCCACCAATGCAGCTTTCCGTGCCTGCATTGCCTTTTGTGCAGCTTCTCTGGCTGCCATTTTTTCACTCAGAACCTTTGAGTAATGTGGATTAGAATCACCTAGAGTCTCATCAAGAGTAACATTCATGCCATCTGCTTCCTGGAAAAGCTAGAGTATCAGTATTTGAAGTTTTCAACTAATTTTAGAAACTCGTTGAGTCATTAGAGACGGATGGAAAACCTGTAGCATTTTAATTTTCCTCAACAAGTATGATTCTCCTTTCTTTCGTGGAAACCAATTGAGTGGAGAAGTTTTGCGGTGAGCAGGCTTTTTAATCTGTGATGTGAATTTGTTAAGAGAATTCAATGTTGACACAGCTGTCTCTTTAGGACTCTTGTTCTGTAATGTAAACAGAAAGTTTAGTGGTGACAAGATGACTTCACAGAACAATTATTCTACACACATAAGAAGCTCCACGAAATCTATATCACAGCATAACAGTGCAAAATATAGACCAAGAATAACAAGTGTAAGCCCCAATCTTCAAATGTCGAAGCGAAAAAAGCACATATCACAACATTGGTGTGTGTATAGCCAAACAAAACTAACCCCAATTCATCCTAATATCCGATGGTATACACTTGTAATGACAGATATTAAGCACTTAAATCAATCAATTATCAAACAGAAACCAAGGGAATCAAAGCAAAGAAGATCAGTCACATCTTTTAAGTCAACTTCCATCAGCGTAAAGCAACACCTAAAACAGAAAACTAAACACCAAAATCAAGTACTCTAAAGTCTAAAGCATTTCTTCATTCCTTTCAGGAAATGAAAACGCCTCTCCAGACTCTAATTAAATAGCTTATATTCGAACGAAAAACCGCGAAAAAAGATTAAGAACATCACATAATCAGCCTAGAGTTATCAAATTTCACCGAGATCCAATCACAATCGCAATCTAAGATCTCAATTTCAATAGCTCTACCGGAATTTCGATTCAATCAATCAAAATAAACAACACACGGTTTAGTCACCTACACTGACACAAATTGCAATTAACTAATCAAAGAAGCCAGACCTAATTAATGAGCAGTCATAATCCTAGGGTTTCAAATCCACTCCAAGTTGAACACAAAGATAATCATACAGAGAATTCGGTAAGTATAAGAATCAGAGAATCGTAATCGAGAAACACAAGAGTAGAATCTGAAGGGGAGGAGAGTAGAGTGGTGCAAACCTTTCCGATCTTGGAGGTGGCCGTGAGCGACTGAGGGCTGGGCTGAGAAGCGGCGCCGTGCTTGTCGGAGACCTTTATGCAACCCAAGTCCAAACGGCCGAGGTCCATCGCCGGTCAATTTGGCTGGAGAAGAAGCTTCCGGAGAATCGTAGAAGAAAAGAACGACGGAGAGATTTGAGAGAGAGAAGAATGAGGAGGTTGGGATGAATCGGAGAGAGAGAGAGTGAGAGACGGTTTTGTGTTTTCAATTTGGAAAATTTGGATGTAGCCGTTACGTTGTGTCTCTAACGGTCCTTTCAAATTTTATTTTGTTACCTTTTTTTTTTGGCTTAATTGGATTTCTTATTTTCCACGTCATAATTTTAAGAACCCTCACTATTGTTTTTAAAACATCTTAGATTGTGAATTGATTTGACGTAGTGTTCATCGTTGAGTATGGTCCAATTAGTAAGAGTTTAGGTGTGAAATCTCGTACGCAGATTTCTCATTGTATCATAATGTGAAATCTTGGTACAAATAACTTGTTTGAGAGAGAGAAAGAGAGTACATATCGTTGAGTACTTATTTGGATGTAGC
This sequence comes from Argentina anserina, assembly GCF_933775445.1. NCBI lineage: Eukaryota > Viridiplantae > Streptophyta > Magnoliopsida > Rosales > Rosaceae > Argentina > Argentina anserina. The sequence goes on along the minus strand of NC_065873.1, from coordinate 2,133,674 downwards.
ATTTTGTAAATCGTCTTGCTTCTACTACATTGCTCTCCAAGCTGCGGATTTCCAATTATATCATTAAGTCCAATTGCTTAAATTACTTGATCTGGAGAATGGTGACTTTCTCTAGTGTTTATGTCTTGATGAGTAGTAACAGAGGCATCTTGGTAGTGTTTAGCTAGTACTGCTTTCTGGATGCAGGCAGAATGTCATGACTCTTTCCTTTCATGTTAGAGACATTCCAAACCTCTAGTCAATCAGCGAAGCGGGTTACATTGGAGCAAGATAAGAGCTAAAACTTGTGAAATGCATATATGCTACAATGCTACAGAAAACTAAGCAGCGAAACAGTTTTCAAGCTAAGCAGGTTTTTAGTGCTAAACTATACATCCAAGTAATTACAGTAGCAACAAAGTGGCTCACTAAACATCTATTTGAAGCATCAAACTACACGTACACTTCTGGAAAGAACACTGTTATTGATGCTTCGACTATATTATGGTCAGGTATACTGTTATAAACGCAGACCCTTAAACCTCTTCTTGATTCCTGATCCATTTTGTTGCCACCCATTTCTCCCCTCTGATCACCGGGCAGCTTCCATGAAGTGATGTCTGCAAATGGTATATAAATTTTAAGATGAGAGAAGAAGTAAAAGGTAGCATTTATAAATGTACCAGAGGCCTCTTCTTCAATTACAAATAAAAAATAGCTAAGGAAAAGAATGGAAAGGACTCTAATATCAAGAGCCGTTTTGGATACTATATGTCTCCTTATTGACACTCCCTCAATACCATGTATGACAAAGGAACTGAAAATAAGTTTCCTAACTTTTCATCATAAGCAAGAGATGTGATTTCAGATTCAAATCAAATTACCTGATCAATTGTGCCATTTGGAAGCACCGAATAAAATAAAAGTCCATCCCCTTGTCTTGGCTTAACTTTTAGACCAATGCATTTCTTGTAATCATATCCAATGTCCATATTTGAACCGTTCTGCCAACAAAAGAAGTGTATTTGAGCCGCTGAGAGCATGCAACAAGATTGAAAAGGAAAGGTGCCTGAAGCAACAGGATATGAAATTTTAACCTACCTCAAAAGGAAACATTGTTTCTCCACCTTCTTCTACATCAGATAGATACAGCAAAAATGATGCGAACTGCACGATTGAGGGTAATATTATGATGATTACAGCCCATGGTTGAACAACATTTCAATATTTATAATGAGCTTATAGAAGGGCAGAAATTTTAACCCAAAGATTTCTCTGTAACCCCTAACTATTAACAAGCCGCACATAATTTAGGATGCAAGTTCAGAATGTTTACTCTTTGGCTTTGCTGTTTGCCATATTCATCTGGGTTGAACGCATCATAATGAGAATCATACTTCTGGCCAATCTCATACCGCAATACATTGAATGCCTGCAACATGATGACATCCCAGCATTACTCAGATTAATTTAGAATTTACCTGTAGTGAAAAATTATTTTGGAACTTCAAGAAAGTAAAGGTAGCTCATGGATACACTATTTCTACCTGTGGAAAGAAAACAAAGAGCTAGGCCATACCTCTCCATGGTCCCTTGGCAACATCGTAGCCCTGGCAATCTTTTGCTCAATAATATCCAGGATTCCGGTCTCGTCTTCTGAAGCACTGATAAAGGTCCCTGAACTATAACCATTTTTAGAATACAAGTCAATGTCAAAAGCAGCATAAATCTCCTATAAAAGCAGCTACTATATATAAACACATACATTACAAAAAAGTAAATACCAAAATTAAAATGATAACTAATAGGGGGCAAAAAAGAACGTACACGTAATACATACACTAGCATGATAGAAGTGACATGACACAGAGAGGAATTTAGCAAGACCCATTTTTAATTCACTTTCAAGATTTCCTTCTTCAGAAAGATATCCAGTGTGTGGAGACTTAACAACTGTCAATTCATAAATTTTACAAATTTACAGGCACACTAATAATTAAAAAGGACAATGCATGCAATGAAATCATAAGGACAAAGAGTATGTTTTTGGTGGACTGGAAGTAGGCAATTCCGCCAAATTACCTTGGAATGAAAATGAATCTGTATAGCATTCATTATTTCTAGTGCTATTTTCCTGCATTACTGACAACACGTACAGATCAAAGACTATTGTCAATGTAGCAAAATCCTACAACTAGTAAATGGTAACAATAACCAGTAACTAGACTTGAATCATATGTTGGTTTTCATTTACAGAAGAAAACATGTCCTGATCATGGTAGTGTCAGAAACAGACTGCCAAAATGTTAGAAACATATCTGAGAGTAGTTAAGACCATCCATTCATATCATTTCAAGAACCCAGAGTCCTAATTATGATATCATAAACCTTATATATCAGCTGGATCAGGAGTAAATTGTGCATCGAACAGATCAGGTTGACAATTCTATGAAGAAGACAACCAAAAACACATTCTGTTGTTCAGTTGCATCTACATTAATGTATCTTCCTAATCAAATTGAAGACGATATGACAAAGAATATGTCAATATTCTAATCACAACTTTATATCTAAGCAGCCCAGTGGGGTTTGGAGAAAAGAGAAAAAGGAGACTAATGATATAACAAGCCTGTTAGAACTCGTTTTCAAGTAGGGCCATTATAGAGACTCCATATTATTGTTAAACTGTAAAACATACAAGATCAACTCAGTCTAATTTGATTTTTGTACAGTCTCAACACGATTCAAATTGTTTATGGTTGAAAGGCTTTGATTAGACTGATTCTCAGAAAGAAAATGGAGCTATGTAAGCTGAAAAACTATACTAAAATCCACACTCAAGTCGAACTCCCAGGTAAAAGAAACAATATCGGCGACAAAATGAAAGGGAATGGGACACGTACTGTGGAAACTCATATAATAGTTTTGAAAGTGGTTACAAATTGGTGTTCTAAATAAGGTTATCAGATGCTCACACTGAAATTTCCCAATGTAAGAGTTCAAGCAGTGTCTTTCCCAATGTACAACCAGCTTTAACTTGCCGAAAAATCAAAAGATGAACAAAAGAAATTCCTCCCAAGAGAAATGTTATTACTCTTAACAGCTGATACCCAAACTACACTATCCATAAGTAATTGCACAGCATAATACTTAACATTTCCAATTCACACATAACACATTATCAATGTACCACCATGTCATTGTTGTAAAGCTTAAAGACAATACACAAGATTCAAACCAAACAAGCAAGTAAGCATTACCTTGTTCTAGTCCCCTTAGTGCTCTCAACAGTCTCTCCTTTCCTCAAAGCCAATGTCGACGGCCTCAGCTTCGCCTTGGCCGCTCTGATCACACTCTCACACTGCTCCGCTGTCGCAAATCCCGGAAAGTAAAGCGCCCTCGGCTTCCAGCTCAGCACCTGCAACTCAACCAATACCTTAATAATCAATCAAACACAGTTGACCAAATCACGATGTCGCTGATCAGATTACAACTCTTTTTACCTGAAACGGAATCGAAGCAATGAAGCTGTCCCCGGTCTCGCCGGGCAGCATTGGGCCGCTGTCCTCGTCGTCGGAATCGAGCATTCTAGAAGCGGAGGAGCGTGGGCCGGAGAGGAAGTAAGGGACGGAGAGCTGAGAGAGGACGGTGGAGGTGAAAAGGCCGGCGATGAAGCAGAGGCAACAGAGGAGGACGATGGTGGGTAGAACCAACTTTGCTTTGGGGTTTTTGGGTTTCGGTTTCATTGCCAAAGTTTTGAGCTTTCTTTTGAGCTTTTTCTCAGTTCAACGCAGAGAAAAGTTTTGGAGCTTTTGGGAGCCCGATGAGAATCTCTTTCTACGGTTATAAATACATCTTGTGTGTACAGTAACTCTTTTATTTTAATAGACAGTAGCTTTTAGTGAATGTAATTAGGGTAATCAGGTCCATTTTTAAGAATAAAAAAATAAGAACAGCAAGAATGAGAAACGTGATGAAGCCAAAAAAGAAAGGTACATTAATCTGAGGGCCTGATAAGTCTTTGTATTTGTAAGCAATCCAAAAACAAATACAAGACTCATTTAACGTATCTCTCCTTAGTCATACCCCAACTACATAATTTGATCCCAACTCTGTCTAATCCTCACCTTCAGCACCAACTTTTTTTTTGGATACAGCTTTCTGCACCATTTGGACAACTTTGATTCGGCGAAAATTGCTCTGGTTGAAGAACTCGCGAACCAGTCCCTGATCTCCAAACCTAAGACGGATCCTTGCATTTTCCTTGAACTCCTGAGGCGTGAGCAAACACCCTAATCCCTCGGGCACACCAGGGGCGGCGAGGATGAAGACCTGGATAGATCTGCAAATAGAGGAGTCGACACTGTGTTGATGGAACTTGTTTGCTCTAATGGCATTCTGCTCGCCGGGTCTGAGTTTCAGTACCGTCAAAGGTCTGCTGTTTTCCGGGCACTCCCGTATCTCTAGCTCTGCATCGGTAGAATTTTCGACGATCGTTGTTCTGGATAGCCAACCACCCATGGATTCTTTGTTTGAAACTCTCCAAGAAAAGAAGAGAGGAGAATGATCGGGGGGGGGGGGGGGGGGGCAGTTGACTAGCTAGCATACAACCGAAACAGAGAGAAATGGGGTTTAAGAAGGCAAACCAGGCGTGCTAGGGTTTTAGGGTGCTTTGCGGCCCAGTTTGGCGCTGCGTATTTTGCGTAACCTCTGTTCAATAAATTATTATATATACTCCCATATATCTTACGACATATCTTACGTAATCTCTTATTATTATTAATTTATTTTTTATTGTAATTGTTTAATATGGTTTCTGATTGGTTCTTACTGTAATTATATCTTACGACATAATTTTTACTATTTTCAACATGTTAATTATATCATTACGTAATATAATTAGATGAGTACATTACGTAACAAAAAGTGTACGAGTACACAATAATTACTCCCTTTCTTCGGAATAATTACTCCCTTTCTTCGGTTTGAAGCTCTCCACCCCCACTTTCATCTTAGCCCACCTATAAAATGGCAATTGTCTTTCTAACTCAATTATTATATCATGGTTAACTTTATAATCAGAACTTTGTAGCAGGAACTACAAAAATATAAGAAACAATTTTGGTCTGCTGTGCATATATGTCATTTTTACACACTAGAAAGGATTTTACCAAACGTTTTGATAATAAATAGTTAATCGCAAGTATCTTAAACTGTTAAACACACATCATATCTTACCAAACAGTTAATTGATTTAATGTACCACTGATTATTTTGATCACTCATTAAATTTAAAGCAGATTATTCTCACTGCAGAATCAACTGGGCCTAAGAAAAATGAAAAGGAAGTTGTTGCATTCAGGCGCGCGTCTGTCGGACAAGAACATGTGCTCAGAGCGAGAAGGCATTAGGAGGGAGGTCAGTACCCATCGAAGTAACTGAATCAGCAAGGAAATTTATTTATCTGAAAATGTGGGAGATGGAGATATCATCGAATGAGATGATCGATAAACTCAATAAACTTATTAAACTTCTTAACTATAATGAATACTTGCTTCAAAAAATGAATACTATATATGCATGACAAGTTAAGAAAGAACACCAACAAGCTATTTGCATGTCCGTAGACGCACAATAGTACATGACAATATTTGTATCATAGTAATTGAAACCTAGAAATATGGAAAGGAAACCGATCGGGTAGAAAGTTCGAAGAACTGTAGAAATTTCGCAGAACTATTGAATGCTCGAAGCCTTAGTTATCAGTGCAGATGCTCATACACCTGGCACCTTCACAAAGCCTAATGCATTTATCATGGATTGATGTTGGGTTCTTACATTGATCATCTTTCCTGCAATGAATCGAACAACCCACAACCACGATCGTGGCAAAGCATGCAAAAAGAAACATGCAAACTCCAAAGCAAACTGTACGTATGTTCTTTTCCCAAGTATCGACACGGCTAATGGTGCTCGGCCCTTGATTATTGCTTTCTACTGGCGGCGACCTCAGATGTGAAGACCTAAGGCCTTCGACGTCAGTGTGCAGTTTATTGCACTCAGCCCAGGTTCGGTCTCGCTGGTCGTAGCTTCTGAGATAATTGCGTCCAATGACGAACAATGAAAATAAATTAAGCACAGCTGCTATGATAGAAAGGGTGATGAGGAACCATCGATCTGAGCATCTGAGGGATGAGTTACCACTAACAATTGCAGAAAGAATAACTCCTTGAAACACGAAGTAGAAGTTTGCGAGTTGGAACGCATTTGATTGGAGAAAACTGAGTCGGGTATCCTGCTCATGGATTCTAGTTTCTAGCTCTTTAATCTTATCCTTCTTTTGATTTATCACTGTTTCTCGGTCGACATGAGTTGTTTGGTGGTTAGCCATTGGTGTGCATATCTGATGATCAGCAATTGTGCAGGCACAATTTAATGTGTGCAACTAGGCACACCATGTGCGAAGGAACCGCGGGGTTTCTATCGGTCGTCTACTTGAAATAAATGGTTGAGAAATAGTGATTATGACTTTGAGCAACTAGTTAAGTGTGATGAATTTTCCATCATTTATGTATTTTCCATGCATTTACGACAATACGACTTGTTTAACGTACGTATGTTCATAGTTGGGCAACAATACAGTATTGAAGCTATGATATGATTATATATCGATATACTAGTTGATATTTCTAGAACGAAATAGTTCGTCAAAGTAGTCGTAGTTTTCCAATGAAGAAATTCCTCATTTGTTTCTCTACCGTGATAATATTTTTATTTTTTTCCTTAAGTTTGTTTGAATTTGCTGCATCATTTTCATCATATAGGGTTTGCGAGTAGAAATAACATTTTTTTAAAGAAAACTACTGCTTTATTAAATAGAATTAAGCAATGTGATTACAATCAATGTAACGACCCCAAAATTTCTAGCTTAAAAACTCAAAATTCTAAAGTCGTTAAACACAAAATAATCTCAATAAAATCGAAATCATTTAAGTGCACAGCGAATCATCACTGAGTTATCAATACAACTCAGAAAACCAATTATTACAACCCAAATTATAATTTACATTACGTAAGTTGGAATGTAATAATCCTCACAATCTCTCACAAAATAGTCACACAAAATCCTCACACAAGCTGGAGGTAAATCACTTCAAGTCCTCTGAGCGGTCCGTCAATTCCCGCTAATCTACACCTGCGGAGTCATCCACTACACCATCGAATTGGTGCACCGGGATTGTAAACACAAACCCGGTAAGCTTTACAGCTCGTATGAGTAAAATCAAAATATAATTCGCATATCAAAATATACGAAAGATCACAAAACAACAAATATAAATGCCCTCATGAGTCACTCGTCAGCCCATCTGGTTGACCCAAAAAAAAATGAAATAAAACGTTCATGAGGAAATTAGGTAACCCTTCTGGTTACCCAATGCATTTATAATACGGGTACCAAGAACGCTGGTACACATCTGTTACCCCTCTCGTAATACACCGTTGATATTGGATAGCCACCCGCTACCCAACATCCAAAATACACCGAGTACCCATGAGCAGATAACCACCCGTTACCTCACATGCAGTACTAAGGCAGACAGACTAGAGCTCTAACTGTATCGTAACTTTCGCCCGGCCAAAGGCTAGGTTTCGACTTGCCAAACACGTACAATAATCTCACATCATATTGTACCAAAATCAGGTCCGAAGACAATTCACATTTTAACAATCACAATGTTAAAAATCACGTACAATAATCACACATCATAATGTACCACACATCACGTCCGAAGACAAATCACAATTTTTAACATTCTCCGTGATAAAATCATGTACAATAATCACTCATCATATTGTACGTTTTTAAAACTTTCACGATATCACCACAATAAAAATCATAACAGTATATTATATAGCAAACTATATATATTCGTATTTATTACCATTTATACAATATATACATAGTTCACTATATCCTATACATGTCATATTTCATAAACACCTGAAGAATTACGTACAATATTCTCACATACTCATGCTCAATTTTCCGTCACCGAAATGACTATTTTTAATGCATTAATAACAGTACGTAATTTAATGAACTATATATATATTATGTACCTATTACCATTATACTATATATATGTAGTCCACTAAATTATATACATGTTATAATTCATTTGATAAACACACTTGCAAAATGTTGAATCACCACGAGGGTAGATTCGTAAATTCAGTGAGATTTTACTCACCTTATCGACTCGAGTGTAAATCCTCAATTCCCGATGATAATTCCTTTCCTCGATTAATGATCACCTTAAAAGAATAAGAAAAGAATTTAGAATCGTTTCGTAAACCTTTAAATGCCGTAACAGTATTAATTGGTTACTGTTCAGCAATTTTCGGTTTTACGAAATTACTGTTCACGGTTCACTATTCACGGTTACTGTGCAATACTCAATTAATACGTATTTCTGTACGTATAATTACTATATACGTATTTCTGTACGTATAAATACTATATACGTATTTCTGTACGTATAAATATTAAATACGTATTTATGTACGTATAAATATTAAATACGTATTTCTGTACGTATAAATAATAATACGTATTTCTGTACGTATAAATAATAATACGTATTTCTGTACGTATAAATATTAATACGTATTTCTGTACGTATAAATATTAATACGTATTTCTGTACGTATAAATATTAATACGTATTTCTGTACGTATACGTACGATTTAAATGTAAATACAACTCAGTAAATAAAATTTACTAAATTACCCTTTTACAAATTACTTTTTACATTTACTGAAAGTAATTTATAATTACATTTACCGAAGGTAAAAATTTAATTACATTTACCGTAGTAAATAAAATTTACATTTACATTTACCGTTACACAGTAAATTACCAAAATACCCCTATCGGAAAACATTTTCACACCGCCGCAAGTGGCGGCGCGTGTGGCACACGCGCCACCTCCGGCGGGCCGCGCGTGGGGCCCACGCGCCGAGGCTAACCACGGCGCGTATCACGCCACCGCCGCCTCCAAAACCACCCTCTCTTCCTCCTCTACTTCTCCACGGTCTCCGACCACTCATAGCTTGCCCCCTACTCCCTCACGCGCCGCCTCTAGGCGGCGGTATCCCTCTCCTCCATCTACCTCCGAATCACAACAAAAACCTCCCAAAATCAACACAACAACATCACAACCCATTCAATTTCACAACCCTTACCTCTATCACGCCGTGGAAGCACCGGAGAATCGCCGACGAGCTCGAAACAGTCGGTCTTGGCTCGGTGACGTGCAACGCGACTCCACGACGGCGAGAGACAGTGCGTCGACCTCGGGGTCGACTGCTGGAGGCCGTGCGACGCTCGTAGTGCCGGCGGTGTGGCTCACGGACGCGGGGTGGCGGAGATCGGAGAGGGAGATCGATGGTTTCGGGAGAGAGTGTCGTGAGGGAGAGAGGGAGAGAGAGAGAGAGAAAGAGAGAGGGAGGCGGGCTGAATGGGAGAGAGAGGGTTTCCAATTATGGAAACCCTAATCTCATAAATGTTCTATTTATACTAGTTTCCAAATCGGAAACTAACTTCCGACGTTAAAAACTTTTACATACGATGTCCGTTTCGAACGTGTCACATATCCACGAACTCGTATCGACGAGCTCTACAACTTCCATGAAGAAAGTTTTCACAACCGAGCGACGAAATAAAAGTCGATATAAACGTTACGGAAATGTAACGTTTTTCAATTTAAACGTTCTGAGAACGTTTCCTTTTCTCGTTTACTAACGTCGCAACCAATTACGTTCATTCTAATAAAATTCGAAATTTTATAGAATTCCAAATCAAACTAAAATGTTTGAAATTTAGGGTTATTACAATCTACCCCCCTTAAAGGAATTTCGTCCCGAAATTCAAACTCACTCAATGAACAACTGTGGCTATTTGGTCATCATGTCTCACTCTAGCTCCCAAGATGCATCACCCTCGTCATGGTGACTCCACAGCACCTTGACTAGCTCAACTTCTCTCCTCCGAAGCTTCTTTGTGGATCTATCCAGGATACAAACCGGTTTGACAACAAAAGTGGCATTTTCCTTCACTGCAATGGTGCTATGATCGATCACATGTGACTCATCTGGTACATACTTCCTCAGCATGGAAATGTGGAAGACATTGTGAACCCCCGACATGCTAGTAGGCAAGGCTAGCCGATATGTTAGTTCGCCCACCTTCTCAAGTATCTCAAAGGGCCCAACATACCTCGGTCAACTTTTCTTTCTTGTCAAATCTCACTACACCCAACTTTAGCCCAACAGATAGGTGATCGACATGGTCTACCTTAAGTGCCTCAAAGGGTACCATGCCGATGCTGGAAGGGTAACTGTCATTGTAGGCGAACTCAATCAATCTCAAATGATTTCACAGCTACCTTAGAATTCCAGCATACAAGCTCTCACCCTATCTTTCGTTATCTCAAACTTCCTCCATCAGACAATCTGCCACATGTCCTAACAATAATAGTCGAATGTGAGCTACTCAAAATATAATCATCCTCCTGAAACATAATGATGTTTTCAGCATGGAGGCGTCTACGCCCTCTTTTGTCTAGTTCACCACTCTCTTGCGATTTGACAGACTATCCTCACGTCATGAGTTAGCTCCTACCACTAAGCATGGTCAAAACTCTCAACATCTAACATGAGTCAAATCAATGATTAACACATGCCTACTACTTTCATCACACATAGTGGTTTTCAAATAAACGTGCTTTATCACGACAATACCTTCATGACTTCACCACAATGCATCGCTAGAATACGAACCTACCATTCCTTCCAATCAACAAAATAATCTCATTTCAAGATTATCTTATTATAACCATAAAAAGTTGTCGTGCATGATACCCACCAAGTACCCTATTTGTATCGGTAACACGATAAGGAAATCTTAACTCATCGAGTTCACAACCACCACAGAACACCACCTTCGGTTAAGAATTACTCTCAAAAATTTCACCAGAGAATCGACTAATATACGCACAAGGCAGTAGAGGACCTCTACCGCCACCACAAGAGTGGCGCATCACGCATCCCATCACACTCACCAAAACTTACCGTCGAAAATTAATTACAACTTCTTGCTTCCATGAGTGGTATGCCACAATTTGGGGTTCAGACAAAGAAGGTATTTATCTCACAACAGTGGAACATGAAAATTAGGTGAACTTTACAGCACAAAATCCAACACGACCACAACTAAGATATACTTTACCTCCTGGTTCACACATGCCTCAAATGCATAACATACGGTCCACACAAATGCCCCCGTGCATCATTTAAGATATTGGTTTCTCCCATCGTTGTAGTGCTAATAAGTTTAGTAATTACTTCAACAGGACCCGATATTAGGTACACCATCTCCTCAAAACTAACCCAATATGATCGTTATACCACCACTCTAAACAGTTGTTTCTTTACTTTCATTATGAACTCTCATGGCCAACGCATTCGGCCAAAATAACTTCTATGCAAGCAGCAATATACTTGATCACTCTCTTATTGAAAAATTTATCCCTTGTTGAACACTTGAGTCAACATCTCCTTATCCAATAATAATAATCTAATACATAGAGGGAAAAAGAGCATCTAAGTCTCCAACACTAACACCACTTGTACTTGAAAAGAAAATTTGGTTCTCAACCATTTTTTTACCAGTTGGAAGGTGCTTGTCACGAAAAGAAATTCGTTAAAACACCACTAAGCTAAGGTCATCTCATACCTTACCTTCAACAGAGTTACTTCACCGCCATTGCGTCTCATTTGGACCTGTGGCATTGTGAAGTTCCAATCCCCAACACCAAGATCATTAAATCCTGAAATACCAGCGTTCTCATTTAAATGCTCATCTAGCAAATAATTAATTCATATCGCCACATTGAGACTTCTCCATCACCTTATATTTCTCGCTCAGCCAAGAACAATGCGTAACATCAATTGTCTATAGTCGAACCAAAACAAGTTTGGAATGTCACGTCGACAAAAAGTGGATCTCAATTCAATAATTGTATTACCACTTTATGGACGTATCATATGCCCTACCACTCTGTTACCAATAGCGTTAGAGATGCTAGTCACGAAAATTTTCGTTAACCACCTCCAACCTATGGTCTACACATCTCTAGATTAGTTGCATAACTAAAATCTAGTCCTCAACATTTAAACACTGAACATCCCTCAACATAGGGTCAATGCTCTCCATCAAGTCTCCTTGACAGTTCTCTGCCCTGATAGGAAACTATATACTCAAACCTGTTAGCATTCCAGTATCTGGATCGCATGTCAAACTCAGAGAGTATTGTAGCCTCTCTAAACTGATCACACCAGTCATTAAGTCTTTGAATTCATTTGTCCCATCCATACGGCGTCTTCGTTATAGGTGCTATAACACAGTATCTCCGGAAACGTCTCACTTTACTCAGACATCACAACGATGTCTGTGATAGTTACTTCAGATCCTCATACTCAACATATGCTATGACTCAACTCTCATGGCATTATCCGACTCGAGTCAGAGATACGAAACTCTGGTTCCTGGGTCTACGAAAGAACCCACCATGTCAAAACAATCAATCACCGCGTACTGCAGCCTCAACCAATCGATTCCTCAGATCACATCATGGTGTGGTCCGGAATCACTATCAAATAAGCAGAGAACTCTCTACTTCCAATCACATTAGGATAAGTCTTTCATTGTCTCCAATTTCGAGGGACACTCCAAAAGTGAAGTGACACATAAAGAGTTTCTCATAGGCGTAGGAATCAATCCTAACCCCTCCACTGCCAACTATCAATAAATGAATGTGGCTATCATCGTCTTCTCTAACTCAGAGTACTCAATCATTACCAAGTAAGTCCCAATACTGTCGATCCAATGGTCCGCTACCACATGATCCAAGCGTCATGAAATGACAGCACTAGCAGCTCACTCATGTCCTTGATCAACCTCAACACACGACTATCGTTTCTAACGATAGCAACAAAATCAACTTGTCTTTCCAGTGGAGCAGCCTCCTCATAAAGGTTCTCCCTATTGCAGACTCGGCCTGCAGCCTAACTCGGCCTCGACCCTGTCCACGACCATTTTCCAAATTCATCACCATTCAACAATTAACACTCAGTCATACATGTGAAGTCTCGAATTCGACAAAAAGATCCAACCAATATCAATCATGAAATTTCAGAAGAAGGTGAATCATTGGAATATCGTCACAATACTCTCTACACGAGGCGACGTCGGATGGTGGAGAAATCAGCCGGAGAAGGTTTTTGGGTCGGGTGAACAGTGCCCCGAGCTGATTTTTAGAAAAATCTGATTTTTAATCTCCTCTCCTTCCTTTTATACTATTTCCAAAATCGGAAACGAACTTCCGACGTTAATAACTTTCGCGTCCGACGTCCGATTCGAACGCATGACGTGTCCACGAATTCCTATCGATGAGCTCTACGACTTTCGTGAAGGAAGTTTTCACAACCGAGCGACGGAATAAAAGTCGATCTATACGTTGCGGTAACGTTACGTTTTCTAATTAAACGATCCGAGAACGTTTCCGTTTTCGTTTCGAAATGTCGCAAACCTCCAATTGTCGTCTTGAATTAATTTCACAAGTTTAACACTTTGAAAATACTCGACATTTAGTTTCTAAAAATTCGGGTTATTACAGGATTCGACTCAGATCCCCCAAACCACTTTGGATGTCTTGAACATTGAACACGAACTATTAAAAAAAAAGTAGAATGCCAATAAAATGGTAAGTACGTAAACGACAAATTCACCTTCCGGCAACGACAATACACAATAGAGTCATAGAGACCAGTTTTATTTTTGCTATATTATTTTTTAGGAGTCAATAGAGTGTTAGCTAGTCTCGCTTGATAGTAATATATAAAGATATACTTGAGAACGGAAACTACAAGGTACTGACCGCCGGCCCATTGAGCACGGAAAGAGTTGCCAACAAACGCGGTATGTTTCGATCGATTCTGAACGCGGTATGTTTCGATCGATTCTATAAGAATCGATTGTTGTAAGGGCAGTGTGCTTCATCCCATCGTGCACCACCCGCACTCTAAACTGTGGGAGTCGGAGAAGGTGGTAATCTAATTCAACCTGAGGGTATAAAATGGTGGATGGTACGCTGGAGGAACTGAAGAGATGTTACGCAGAACTAGGCTCCATTACCGAAAAACAAGAGAAAAGAGTGCGATATTATGAATCAACAACAATGAAGCTGGTAGTAGCTTATATAATCTTGCAAACCCTTATATTTATTTCCGTTTCTCATAGCAACCTCTTGTGCAAACGTTGGTGGCTCTCATTCTGTCTCTCATCTCTGAATGCTGTTTTATTTGTCATCCCTTACAAAAGAACCGTCCGGAAGTGGGAGCGGACTGAATACTATTACGAGATGCATTTCATGGACCAAGAGATGATTCATCACAAGATGCAGATCATGATGCTTCAAGAGGGGAAAGAAAAGGCTGGTACGAATATCAATATTAATATTCAAGATGAATCGGATCAGCAGACATCAAAGCCTGATGTGGTGAAGCTATATCAGAGGAATGCGTGCATTTACCTTGCTACTTCAGCACTTGCTGCTTACACCGCTGTTGTCTTAATAGCATGTCGATCCATGCCTTGCAATTAGCTCCGACCAAGGTTGTTCACTACAATAAACGTTATCTTTATGATGAATATTATATGTATCAGGGACCTTCCACTAAGCTACATCAGTATTATATGTGTGGCTGCGATTCTGAAATCTAGTTGCTAGCACCACCATGCTGAATGATAAACAACCAGCACTGGATACAGAACTTCCATTTATATTACTTTCATAATGATAAGAACTGTTTAGGCCAAGTATATACATCTGAGAGCTCTGGTTCCTAATTAAAATTCAATCAAACCCAGTTGACCAAATCACGATGTGACCAATAACTGATCAGATTACAACTCTTTACCTGAGACGGAATCGAACCAATGAAGCTGTCACCGGTCTCGCAGGGGCAGCAGGGGCCACTGTCTTCGTCATCGGATTCGACTGTTCTAGAAGTGGAGGAGCGTGGGCCGGAGAGGAACTGAGGGACGGAGAGCTAAGAGAGGACAGTGGAGATGAAAAGGCCGGCGATCAGGGGCGGAACTAGAAACAAAGAGTATGGCTGGTTTTAGGGCGAGTTTGGTCCTGAGCTGAGTTTTTTATGATCAGATACAAATGTGCTTTGAGAATTATCAGCTGCAGCTGTGTTGTGAGAAAAATCAATTACTAGTGTTAAAGTGTTTGGTAAATATTAGTATAGAAGTATAGTGAGTTTAAATAAAGACTAAAAAGAACATGAAATTAAATAGTATGGGGTTTAAGAGAGATAAAATGAGAGTAATAAGGTAAAATGTGAAAATAATCTCAGTTTCTATTAGAAGCACCAAAAACACAATTTCTAGATTATGCATTAGGAAGTGTTAGATTCAATTATAATCAATAATAATTTTGTTAACGAAACACCTTACTCAGCTTATTTCATAATTTAAGCCCATGATCTCTAAAAAACTTACGGCCAAACAACATAGCCTTAGTGACCTAAAAAAATTGTTTCAGAAAACGAATAAATTAAAGCAAACGTAAAGAAAATGTTGTTACTGAGGAAAAAAATAGGGATAGAAGTCATAGAATAGAGAAAGATAGTGAAATAGAAGGAGAGAAACGTGGGAACAAAAGAAAGCAAAATTAAAGAAACAAAACAAGAAGAAGAAGGGGGGGGAGTGAATCGAACCTGCAACCAGCCATGCCGATTTACAATCCAACATATAGGAAGCAAAATACGCTGTTGTTTTTTGGCTGGGCTATAGCCTGACCAGTAGAAAATAAGAATACGATATGGGTTTAATACTTCGATATATTCTTCTCCAATGTAAGAGGTATATATAGAGATACAAGTATTATCCTAATAGGAATTCTATACATACAAGAAAAGTAAATATTTACATAATATTCTACACTCTCCCTCAAGTTGATGCATAAATGTCAATCATGCCCCCCTTGTCAATTGAATCGTCAAACACTTTCATTGACACTACTTTTGTAAAAACATCTGCCAATTGATCATTTGTATACACAAAAGGAAATCAGATGACTTTCTTCTCCAAGTTCTCCTTGATAAAAAACCGATATACTTTCACATGTTTCGTTTGATCATGCTGAACTAAATTATGAGCAATCTCAATTACTTATGTGTTATCACAATGTAGCTCCATAGGTTTCTTGAGTTTGATACCTAAGTCCTTCAATATATTTCATATCCATAACAATTCACGCACTCCATGAGCCATATCTCGAAATTCTGCTTCTGCACTTGACCTAACAACAACCTTTTGTATCTTACTACGCCAAGTAACGTTTTGTTTCTTACTACCCCGGATGTAGATCATTTGTTAGTCTTATCACCTGCCCAATAAGCATTTGTGTATCCCACAACTTTTAATTCACTCTTCTTTTCAAACAACAAACATTTCCCATGTGCCTTCTTGAGATACCTCAATATACGATACACTGCATCTGTCACGACCCCGAAATTTCGAATGATAAAAATTCAAATTCGAAGCCATGATAACTCTACAATAATCTCAAATATAATGAAATCATCTTACAGAAACAGTGTATCGAAACTGAGTTTACAGTACGAGTCAGTTGACTTAAATAATACATTATCAGTTTATACACTCAAGTATTACAACAATTAAAAATGTAACATTCACTCAATCCTCACTACAAACAGAAGAATGAAACCCTCAGTAATCCTCAAGTAAGCTCTCTGAGCCTGCTAATCCCCACATGCAGGACTATCTCATACACCAATGATAACAGATTATTGGAGTGAATATATTTATATTGTTGTGCAAGAGTCGCTTGGTTGTAGTACATAAACATGTGTAGATTGTTATATTGTACGTGTTTTAATATTGAGTCTTGTTGAAACGTTTCTGGTCTTCGGACGTTGTTGGCATTAAATCGGAACAAAAATTTGGCGGGGTGTCGGTTATGATCAGAGCTCTAGCATGTCTGCTGGTGTACTGCATGAGGGGTAACAGATGGGTTGCCTAAGTCTCATGAGTACCCATGTTTTAGAATGATATTGGGTAACATATGGGTTGCCTAGTGTCTGTCGGTGTACTGCATGAGGGGTAACAGATGGGTACCTGGGTCTCATGAGTACCCATGTTTTTAAACGATATTGGGTAACATATGGGTTTCCTAATGTCTCATGAGTACACATATTTTTAAATAATATTGGGCAACCAAATGGGATGTCTAGTGTCTCATGAGTACACTTGTCTTTAAATGTTATCTGTTATATTTCTTTTGTATGCGATGTATGTTATAATGTTGGTTTACTCATATGGGCTGAAAAACTTACCGGGTTTGTGTTTACACTCCTGGTGCACCAATTCGATGGTGTAGGGGATAGTTATGCAGGTGGGGATTAATAGATTTAGAGGGCTTACTCTGAAGATTGGTGAAGATTTCTTTCTTATATTCGTGGTGTGGACTGAGTGAATTTTACATTCCAATTCTTTATAATACTTGAGGTATAAACTGGTTATGTATTGTTCAAGTCGACTGAGTCGTACTGTGAACTCAGTTTCGATACACTGTTACTATAAGATGATTTCAATATATTTGAGATTTTTTTTGAGTTTTCATGGCTTCGAATTCGAATTTTTATCATTCGAAATTTCGGGACTGTGACATAATAAGTCAAAACGCCTCTTTTTTTGTTGACCGTAGGTACGGACAGTCAAACAATGTCCAAATCGGACGAAATTTTCACAGATTCTCTAAATATATATACTTATCACATCTGCTTTTGTCGATCAACCATATTTCGAATTGGAGTTATCAATCGCCGAAGTGTCAACTAATGTATTATAACGTTTTATATTAGGTTTATAATAAAACTATCGCATTACGAAGCGACTATATGAAGGAAACTTCTCGGGATCGATCGACACCAGCTGATATGATCGGTATATATATTTAGTGACTCTATAAAAATTTCATCTAATTTGAACATCGTTTAACAGTCGGAATTTCTGGTAAACCAAAAACACCACTAAGATATGCCCTAAGAGAAGACCCATTACAAAGATGAGAACGCCAAAAGCCGTTTGCATATTTAAAATTACTTAATTTTTGTTACCTATCGTGCACGGTCGCACTAAAGAAACTCATTTAGCAAAGCCCCGGTTAATGGGGTTTCAAGATGTTAAAACGCATATTTTTTAGTTGACCGTAGGCACGAACGGTCAAACCATGTCCAAAACGGACGAAATTGTAATAACCCGATTTTTCGGGACGCGTTAATCGACTATTTCTAAAGTTATAAGTTTTTCGAAAATATTAAATCGTGTTCGCTCCATTTTGTAACGTCGGGAATCGAAAACGAAGACGTTATCGGAACGCTTAATTTGAAAAACGTTACGTTTCCGTAACAAATATACCGACTTTTATTCCGTCGATCGTTGGTGAAAACTTTCTTCACGAAAGTTGTAGAGCTCGTCGATACGAGTGCGTGGACATGTGACGCGTTTGAAACGGACGTCGGAGGTGGAAGTTATTAACGATGGAATTTAGTTTCCGATTTAGAAACGGGTATATATAGAACTTTTTATTTTAGGGTTTCCATTTGTGGAAATCCATTTCTCTCTCCTCTCTTTCCGCCTCCCTCTCTCCTTCGCTCTCGTTCTCCCTCCCCGATCGCTCTCTCTCCCTCACTCTCGAAACCACACCGGCGACCTCCACCTCCAGGCCGCCGTGCCTCTCACCGCCAACACCTACAGCACCACAGGGACCTCCGCAGTCGACCCCAAGCCTGGTGCACCTCACCTCGTCGCCGCAACCTTCCTCGCGACAGATCGAAGAACGGGGACTGTCTTCTCCGAGCTCCTCCGTCGATGCCGTGCTCATGGTAAGCACGCTTCCACCCCTCCCCATCTCTGGAGCCCTCCACGACGATGGTCGAACCTGGAGTCGCCGCGCGCTCACCCCTCTGCTCGATCGACGATGCCGACTCCTCAAGCTCTCCCGACGACGAGTCAAGGTTTCCACCGTGAGACCTAGGTATGAATTGGATGCGATTGATATTAGTATGTGATTGTGTGTTGATTTTGGTTGAATCTGAGTTGGAATTGTAGAGATCGGAGGGGGATTTGATGAAGGGGGATACCGCCGCCTAGGCGGCGCGTGAGGTAGCGTGGAGGAGGTGAGGAGCGGGGTGATGCCGCAGGAATGTAGAGGAGAGGGAGAGGAGAAGAAAGGGGGCGGCGGTGGCGTGCTACGCGCCGGCCTTAGGCTCGGCGCGTGTGCCCCACGCGCTGCCACAGTGAGTGGCGCGTGAGCGCCACGCGCAGCTGCCGGCGGGTGGCGCGTGTACCCCACGCGCCGCCACGTGCGGCGGTGTGACAGTGTTTCCGATAGGGGTATTTTGGTAATTTACTGAAATGTAAATGTAAATTTTATTTACTACGGTAAATGTAATTAAATTTTACCTACGGTAAATGTAAATATAAATTACTTTCAGTAAATGTGAAAAGTAAATTGTGAAAGGGTAATTTAGTAAATTTTATTTACTGAAATTGTATTTACATTTAAACAGTACGTATACGTACAGAAATACGTATATAGTATTTATACGTACAGAAATACGTATATAATATTTATACGTACAGAAATACGTATATAATATTTATACGTACAGAAATACGTATATAATATTTATACGTACAGAAAATACGTATATAATATTTATACGTACAGAAATACGTATATAATATTTATACGTACAGAAATACGTATTAATTGTGTATTTGTACAGTAACAGTGAACAGTAACACTGAACAGTAACTTCGTAAAACCGAAAATTGCTGAACAGTAACCGATTATTACTGATTCGGCATTTAAAGGTTTACGAAACGATTCTAAATTTCTTTTCTTATCTTTTCAAGGTGATCGTTAAAACGAGGAAATGAATTATCGTCGGAAATTGTGGAATATCGCTCAAGTCAATAAGGTGAGTAAAATCTCACGTATTTACGAATCTACCCTCGCGGTGATTCAATATTTTGCAAGGGTATTTAATAATGAATTACGAACATGTATACAATATAGTGGACTACATATATACTGTATAAATGGTAATAAGTATATATATATATATATAGTTCATTATGTTATGTACTGTTATTAATTCATTAGAAACGGTCATTTCAATGACGAGAAATTGTGTATTGAGCATGTGTTTGTGAAATATGACATGTATAGGATATAGTAAACTATATATATATTGTATAAATGGTAAATAAGTACGAATATATATGGTTTTCTATATAATATACTGTTATGAGTTTTATTGTGATTATATCGAGCATAATTTTGAGACGTACAATATGATGTGTGATTATTGTACGTGGGTTTAACATTGAGTTTGTTAAAAAGTTAATTTGTCTTTGGACGTGATTTAGTACAATATGATGTGAGATTATTGTACATGTTTGGCAAGTCGGAACCTAGCCTTGGCCGGGCGAAAGTTACGATACAGTTAGAGCTCTAGTCTATCAGCCATAGTACTTCATGTGAGGTAACGGGTGGTTATCTACTCATGAGTACTCAGATTGTTTTGGATGTTGGGTAGCGGGTGGTTACCCAATATCACCATAGTACTTCATGTGAGGTAACGGGTGGTTATCTACTCATGAGTACTCAGATTGTTTTGGATGTTGGGTAGCGGGTGGTTACCCAATATCAGCGTAGTACTGCATGTGAGGTAACGGGTGGTTATTTGCTCATGGGTACTCAGACTGTTTTGGATGTTGGGTAGCGGGTGGCTATCCAATATCAGCGGTGTATTACGAGAGGGGTAACAGATGTGTACCGGCGTTCTTGGTACCCGTATTATAAATGCATTTAGGTAACCAGAAGGGTTACTTAATTTCTCATGAGCGTTTTATTTTCATATTTCTTTGGGACAACCTGATGGGCCGTCCATTGACTCATGAGGGCATTTATATTTGTTGATTGTGATTTTTCGTATATATTGATATGCGAACTGTATTGTCATTTTACTCATACGAGCTATAAGCTTACCGGGTTTGTGTTTACAATCCCGGTGCACCAATTCAATGGTGTAGGGGATAAATCCACATGTGTTGATTAGCGGAGATTGAGGGACGACTCCGGAGACTCGAAGTCGTTCGTACCCTGCTTGTGGTGAAATTTCTCGTGTGGATTGGTGTGTGAGATTAGTGTGGTTTATTTGTGAGTTTTGTGAGAGATGGTGAGGATTATTACAGTTCCATCTTATGTAATGTTAAATTATAAATTTGGTTTGTAATAATCGGTTTGACTGAGTTGTATTTGGAACTCAGTGATGATCCGCTGTGCACGTTAAATGATTTCATTTTCATTGAGATTGTTTTGGTGTTCTAACGACTTTGAGTTTTTGAGTTTTTAGGCTCGAAATTTTAGGGTCGTTACAGAAATTTTACTGGGTCCCTAAAGATATATACCGATCACATTTGCTGGTGTCGATTGACCATATTTCGAATTGGAGTTTGCAATCGCCTAAGTGTCCACGAATGTATCATAACTTTTATATTAGGTTTAGAATAAAACTATCGTATTATGAAGCGACTATATGAAGGAAACTTCTCGGGATCGATCGACACCAGCCGTTGTGATCGGTATATATATTTAGTGACCATGTAAAAATTTCATCCAATTCGAACCTCGTTTGACTGTCGGAATTTTCAGTAATCAAAAACACCACTAATACCCTAAGGGATGACTTATTACAAATATGCGAACACCGAAAGTCGTTTGCATATCTGAAATCACCTAATATTTGTTACTTATTGTGCGCGGTCGCACTGAAAAAACTCATTTCAGAAAGCCCCGGTCAATGAGGTTTCAATATGTCAAAACACCTATTTTTTAGTTGACCTTTGGTACGAATAGTCAAACCATGTCCAAAACGGACGAACTTTTTACGGGTTCTCTAAATATATATACCGATCACATCTACTGGTGTCGATCGACCATATTTTCGAATTGGAGTTGTCGATCGCAGAAGTGTCTACTAATATATTATAACATTTATAATAAAACTATCGCATTATGAAGCGACTATATTAAGGAAACTTTTCGGAATCGATCGACATCATTTGATGTTATCGGTATATATATTTAGTGACAATGTTTTAATGTTTTTCATGCAATTTGGACCTCGTTTAACCATCGGAATTTCCGATAAGACAAAAACAACACTAATATGCTCTAACGGGGGATCCATTATCAAGATGCGGGGAATTCGGAAAACTGTTTTCATATTTGAAATCACCTAATTTTAGTCACTAATCATGCGTGGTCGCAACGAGAAAACCCATTTGGCAAAGCCCCAGTAAATGAGGTTTTATAATGTCAAAACACTTTTTTTTTACCGTAAGTACGGACGGTCAAATCATATTCAAAAACGGATGAAATTTTTACATGGTCCCTAAATATATATATATATATATATATATATATATATATATATGAATCACATCTACTAGTGTCAATCAATAATATTTCGAAACTAGAATTTATTTGTAACTATTTTTAAGAATGTTTTCTAATAATTCTCTTATTTTTTCAAACACATAAATTAGAATATTATGTTTTTTCTAATACAAGCCCGCAAAGCCCGACCCGCAAAATCCCGCAAGACCCGCTTTAAGTGGGCGTGCTTGGATTTTTATATTTATGAAAATACCCAAACCGGTCTGACCCGTCACTTATTTAAATGTACTAATGCCCAACTGGGGGTCGGTTCGACCCGTTGAGGAGCCCTATTTATAAGGGCTATAAAAACATTTTGTACAGGTATACGGTCATTTTTCAACTAAAAAAAAAACAAAGTCAAAATTCCTCACAAAATTTCGTGGTTAAAAACAAAAAGAGAAAAAAAAACATTTCGTAGCCATACGATGGATGGCGTGCTGCCAAGTGTCCACTCAAAATGTACAATCGGTTGATACTTGTAAAAGTAGGGTTTGCAAATTGCAGCAGAATGGCAACGACGGTGGTAAACAAAAGGATGAGAGCTATGGATAAGCCGATCTACCTCGAGTTTAGTCTCGACAACGAGTTTAGTGTCGAAAACCTTGGGAAGCGGTGGGCTGTGATCGAGGAGAAAGATGAAACAAACAAAGCACAAGCGGAGGGTGAGTTAGGGGATGAACTCATGATCCATAATAATGGAAAGGATAGAGTCAGAGGTTTGCATCTTCCCAATTTAGATCCTACTATCTATTCTAACTGCATCGCCGCCGCCGGGTCCCGTCTATTCGTCATCGGTGGCTATTCTAATCGACTCCGTGAGCAGTCGTTCTCGTTGTTTCAACCACGTCCCCTGTATAATGATTTTTTGAGAGATAATCAGATTCTCCAAATCGACTTGGAGCAGAGCCACCCCTATTGGGAGAGAAGCATCACCACCGATGAGCATCCCATCAAGATTCCAAAAACTCTCAACTCTTGGAGTGCGGTGGCTTTTTCCGAAGACGGGGATTGGATTTATGTGGTCGGGTTCTTAAAGGTGGTCCGCTTCCACCGCCTCGATGTCGACAGAAGGAACTCTTTCCCCGATTTGCCTCCTACTCCTGTTCCACCTCGTTTGCTTGGTATCACCGCCTCTTCTAAGATTCTCCTGCTTTGGCGTTCACCCGACGCTGTTCAATTGCGCTCCTACGATTTGGAGTCCGGCTCATTGCAAATCATCGATGCGTCCCTACCCTGGTGCGAGCACGATGCCTCCAGCGTCGCCCTCGTGAGAGACTCGTATCTGATTTGCTTTGCACATTGCCATCCCGTGATAAAAGACTGCCCTCATCCGGCTTGGTATGTTTATGATCTTGGTCGCCGTCAATGGCTCCCCGAACCAGTTCAGGGTCTACCAAACAATGGCATCGCCCTTCCCTTGTACGAAGATGAGGTCAGTTTTTCATCGCTGATGCAAGTTCGGAGAGCTGAACTGAAATTAGCACTGCTTTGGACCTTCCAAGATCTGAAGACTGAAGTTCACTGGTCCAAATTCACACTCGCCATTCAAGAAAATGTTGATCAAGACATAGCCCCAACCTTTCATGCTGAAAGTTTGTACTCTGGAGCTTGTGTTTTTCCCAGCGATACTGGCTGTATGATCAATTGTACAGCCGGATAGGATTGTAAGCATATTAATTCATTCCCACTATCACTTTTCAATTCCTACTTTTATCATTTCATTGTGGAGTCTATTAGATAAAATTAAATTGATAATTGTGCTAAACAAATTTTGATTTATATGTTCTTCAATTGGGCTAAGTTCTGTCGTAGGACTATTTCTATAGGATTCATTTTTAATAATCTTACAAAGTACTATATGTTTAATAACATCATCAGTTTTTTAAACTTTAGAGAGGTCCTTTCTTGATCCATATGTGTGAATATCTTACTATACTTCTGTTTACTCCAGTTCTGGGTTGTGTTGTGTCCAGTTCTAGTTGTCTTTGATCAAACCAGGTAGACTTGGTGTTGTGTTCGTGTCGTATTAATTCGTGTTGTGTATTTGAGTGAAACAGAATAACGCATAAAGGATTTTAATGCCACAATCAAACCATAATATTTGGTGTTAACCGTTTATACTAGGGCTGGGCATGGTAGCCGATCTAAAAAAACCAACCGACATAACAGCCGAAACACTGTGATCGGTAGCCGACACTTCGGTAGCCGAACTCGTGGTACGGTATTACCGTACCAATATATTGTAGGTCGTACGACAATGGTATTGAATTTCGTAGTACGGTATTCCCGACCGTACCAAGTATTTCATAGATTGATATAATGATTAGATCTACACCGTCGATTTTAGGGTATGTTGCTCCCCCAATTCACTTTCTCTGCCTCCTTCCCTTTCAAACAATCGAAGAAAGAGAGAGTTCTTCCACTTCTTCGACATTGAGAGAGTTTTGAGACTAAGTCACTGAGAGAGTTATCGAACCCACCCCTACTCGACAACTCGATTCCTTTTCTCTTCTCCTCTGGTAAGTTTTCTTTCATTGCTGGTCTCTACTATTCAATCAAAATCAAATGAGAATGGATATGATAGAAACTATGAATCATTGCTTGTGTTTGAAATCATATATGTTTTGTTATATTGAGAAGAGAAAGTCAGTGGCCACCAGCCTTGATGAGGTGGATCGAAGCATGTACACCTCCTTCTGCAGCGCTGCCAATTCCCTCTCTTAGCTTTACACACAAGCCATGAACCATCAGAAGCTTTCCTTCCAACTTCTAAGCCGGTGAACGTCATGCCCTCGTAAGCCTAACCATTCAATTTTTTATTTTGAAATCAGGGTTGCGTTTTTTTTTGTTAAAGGTGTTTGCTTTATGGTTTGGATTGTGTTGTGATTGTTTGGTTTTGAATTGGGTGGATGGTGGTTTGTGAATTGTATCGAGTTTTTGAGATTTTTATTCTAGTGGTGTATTAAAGTTTGCATTTTTATTGATTTTAAGTGATGATAAGTATGTTCAATCCATTAGAATTGATATAAGGAAGAGTGTGGAGTGTTCGGATAAGCGAAAAATAGTGTAGAATTTAGTGGAAGTAAACAATGTCAGTCTTAATTTTTGCCTTGTTTATTGTTATTCAGAGTGAATTACATGTGAGTGGAATTCTAACGTTTTCGGTTTGGTGTTTTTCTGTGAGGAAGTGAAGGTACATATATTGGCCTCCATATAGTTGATGAAGATCCAAAGGTGTGGAGGACAAGTCATGAAGATTTGATATGCAAAAAGAGAATTGAAGTTGTTTCCTAATTGGACTAGGAAAAGATTATGGTTTGTTTTTCCTACCAAATAAGTCTCCACCGATTTGATTATGGATAGATTGATATATATTTGGGAATATATATTTAGTTAAATGGTGTTTGGGAATTGTTATAGAAAAGGATTCAAAATAAAAGGTGTATTCCATATTCATATGGATTTTTTCCTTTTCTATGTGAGATGTATTAGGAAGGGAAGTTAGGTTTAATTCCTAGGGTTAGGGAATACATGTGGCTGTTATATATATGATGTATATAGGCAGTAGGTTGGGTGGCCTCTAGGAGATACACGAACAAGAAAAAAAGAGAGGAGAAAGAAGGTGAAACCAAAGAGAAGAAAATTCACAAAAAGGAGAGCTTAGTGCTAGGAGATCTCTGTGACTCCATTGAAGACCTTAGTGGCATCATCGACAAGCTTAGTGAAGTCGAAGTACGTGTGATTACAACGATCTTAGTGAGGTTGTATCGACACTTGAAGCAACGATCTTAGTGAGGTTGTTTCATGCTTGATTGTGACTATCAAGTAAGAAGTATTTTTACTTTTGAGAATAATATTATCATTGATTAAGGTGTAATCATTATAATATGAATTGTTCAATAGAAAAGTAACATTCTTCTATATATTCCGCTGCTATTACTCGTTGTTGTTCTATCTTGTATTTTCAGGAAGCCAGTATTAGGTCGTTTGTATTGAGAGAAATAGTCACTTTAGGCTATTTTAAGCTTTTGCTGAACACTTTTGTAGTTGTGCCGGATTGACTCAAGACATATATGATTTCCTTCCTCCTTTGTTTTATAGGCATCTTGATAGTATGTGGTACGTTGTTCATAGTTTTTGTTCTGTATATACTGGTCTGTGATTCATTGTTTCTGACTCGTGAAAATGTGAAGAATAAGTTGCTTCCATTATTTCTGTGAATGATTTGTGTAAAACACTTGGAGTGAGTAACTAAGTATAGACTTAGTGTGGAACTAAACACACTAGATCACTACAAAAAACCCTACATACAGACACACTATAAAAACATGGCCTCACTCTCATTCTTCTTCATTCTGCCATTTTTCTTTTTCACTATTGAGAGATCAGAGATCTCTTTCTTCTCAAAGCAATAGATCAAGATCAAAGAGGGTTAAGAGATATCACCAAAGAGCTTCACTACATCATCTATTAGAGATGGATTCTGTAAGTACAAATTCTTCACAACTCTTTTTCTTTCATATTTTCTTATCTTGCTTCTAAATTGTAATGCTTATGTTTGTGTTGTTTCCAATTAACTGATCTGAATTTGGGAGGAATTTGTCAAGATTAAAAATCCGGACGCTTCGACCATAGCGGAACCAATAGTAAAATGCAAGTATTGTAACCAAATCTTCCCTTGTGATCCGGTAAAAAATGGGACCGCAGCATTGTGAAATCACATGAACTAATGCGAGAAGTCTCCAGTTTAATTAATTTTTTTTTGCAATATGATTTAAATGTTTAATATTAGTTTCTTTATTTTTGTTAGTAAACTTTCATGAGTCATTTGAGAGTGGAATATGATATAATAAATTTTGTTATGAATTTGTATAAACTATAAAACTAGTTAGCTTTGCAATAAAACGTTGGGCTTTAGAATTAATTAGCCCAAAAATATATGTTGGTACAAAATCCATTACCAACCGAACATGTTAGTATACCGAGAATGTGGTATACCGACTTCGATGGGTGGTAATGGTAGCAAAAATCTCCAAACCAACTATAGTTGATTAGTAGATGGTAACACTAAAATATGGGTGGTATTGTACTGAACCCACCCCTAGCTTATACCCATTAAGGAAAATAATTGTGACACCTCGATATATATATACAGATTTTTTCTCAAATGTGGGGGTCCGCACCAATGATTTTGGTGCGGATTTTCGTTTTTTACCACTTTTTAATCGAATTTTCTCATCTCCACCGTCTAGTATCTAGATAATATTGTGTAGATCATCTTTGCAAAATTTCAGCCAATTTGGTAATCGTTAAGGCCTTCAAAATCGAATAACGAATGGACGGACCGAATTCTGTCGAACCGTTACCGTTCATATTTTTAACAGAAAAACGCAATTTTGAGGGCCTTAACGATTACCAAATTGGCTGAAATTTTGCAGAGATGATCTACACAATATTATCTAGATACTAGACGGTGGAGATGAGAAAATTTGATCAAAAAGTGGTAAAAAAATGGAAATCCGCACCAAAATCATTGGTGCAGACCTCCGCAGCCAAGAAGGGTTGTATATATATATATTTCAACTTTTTCTATGGCAAGATACTAATGGTTTGAAATCTAAATTTAAAAGTAGGTTAGAAATCAAGTAACTTGGATTAAAAGTTTTAGAACTGATGTCGCCCTGAAAATTGATTAGAAGAGTACAACAAATTAGAGATCTGCCCTATCGTTTCTTATATATAGTAGATAAGAAACAAAATTACCATCATGCTATTGGCTTCTATCGTGTTGCCGTATTAATCCTATACCGAACCACCGAAGATCGTGTTGTTATTGTGGTTACTCCATATGGAACAAGAGCTACGGACCTCAAACCAAATCCTTATAAATTAATTCGTGTTGTGTTATTGGCCATGTGCAATATTGCCAGGTCTAGAACCGGGCCTCTTAAACAGTTATTCTTGTTCAGTCACGTCATGAACAAAATGCATTGCTCTCCATACATCAGCTACGATGACTTCTTCCCAAAAGCATTGATTTAGAAAATATCCTTTTAGCATCTTGCATAATGGTACCAGAGGACTGCAAAAGTATTATTAACTGGTGGATTCAGCAGGTTGTTCCCCTATAAAGGTAAAACTGAAAAAAAAAAATTTTAAAAAAAACTAAGAATGGACAATAATCTTAAAGGAGGGCATTACAGGAACACAATCATGTCTACAACATTGCAATGGAATGATCAACTATTTTTGGAGATTCCAAAAAAATTATCCAACCTCAATGCTAAAGCATTAAAAACGCATATGAATGAAGAACAGTGAAAATAACTGAGAACACTTATAAAACCTGGGGGAAGATGGAACCTTTTGCAAGGAGTATCAGGGTTAGGAATGCCAGTAAGATTACAGGGCAACAATTATTGCATCTGCAGATAGTATATTGTAGATGGGTAACCTTAACAAAAGAGCCAGAGTAAAAGTCAGCTCTGACTACCATGATCAGTTACAATGATCAGCTGTTGTGGAGGGATGAGGGAAATCTCTCTAGAACAAAACTGGCCAAAGTATAGAGGGAGAATCACAGTCGACCTTTGTTTGATAGTGAACAAGATTATAGCATTGTTTGGGAGCAGTGTCTTATAATCAGGCTTGTCAATTATCAGAACTCGGAAGCACAACCATCTATTTGACGCTTTGACTGCCGATATTAAGGTGACTACTTAGATTCAAAAGGCCCTTTTTGTTGCACTGAACTTTGAAACAGACACTAACAAATGGAGTCACATGAAAACCCAAACAATCTAACTGAGTCCATAATATTATTCACGTGCAAAATACACAAGGTCAACTAAGTCTAATTTGGTTCTTGTACAGTCTCAACATGATTCAAACTGTTTATGATGCAAAAGATTTTAGTAGACAAAATTTCAGAAAGAAAATGGAGCTGATAAGCTGAACACCTATAAAAATCCACACTCAAGTCGAATTCCCAGGGTAAAAGAAACAATATCGCCGACGAAATTAATGGGAATGGGACACGTACTGTGGAAACTCCTAGAATAATTTTAAAAATGGTTACAAGCTGGTGTACTAAATAAGGTTATCAGAAGCTCACACTGAAATTTCCCAATGCAAGAGTTCAAGCAGTGTCTTTGTCTGATGATTGTTCCTAAGTAACGTCATAGCAGACTTTCTGATTGTGAGGGAGAAGGGGTGGATTGTGGATCAATTTAAAGTAAATTGCTGCGAATTCCATCTTGGGATGGTTTTCCCTCGCATTTATCTCAATTTTGTTTCTTGGATTTCCCTATGTAGTTTAATCCATGCTTTTGCACTATCAATCAAATAATCTTTTGCTTTTACCAACATTACCAAACCTAAGTAATGAAATGACTACTCTCAACAAAAAGTAGTATAACCAGCTTTAACTTTCCAAAAAAAAAAACATTTCCTCCCAAGAATTCTACAACTTATGAACTGTTACTACTCTTAACAGCTGATTGTTAAACTACAGTATACATAACTAATTGCACAACATAATACTCAACATTTCCGATTCACACATAACACATTATCAATGTACCACCATATGATTTTGTACCAAGAAAGCTTAAGATTGATACAAAACATTCAAACTAAACAAGCAGGTAAGCACTACCTTGTTCTAGTCCCTTTGGTACTCTCAACAGTCTCTCCTTTCCTCAAAGCCAATGTCGAAGGCCTCAGCTTCGCCTTGGCCGCTCTGATCACACTCTCACACTGCTCCGCTTTCGCAAATCCCAGAAAGTAAAGCGCCCTCGGCTTCCAGCTCAGCACCTGCAACTCAACCAATACCTTAAAACCCAATCAAACACAGTTTGACCAAATCACGATGTCAACTACTGCGGATCAGATTATGAATCTTTTACATGAAGCGGAGGAATCGAAGCAATGAAGCTGACACCGGTCTTGCTGGGCAGCATTGCGCCGCTGTCTTCGTCGTCGGACTTGAGCATTCAAGAAGCGGAGGAGCGTGGACCGGAGAGGAAGTAAGGGACGGAGAGCTGAGAGAGGAAAGTGGAGGTGAAAAGTAGGGGTGTTAATCGGTGTGAATGGTGCGGTTTATAGGTGATACCGAACACCAAACCGTTTTATTTATTCGGTTTTGTTCGGTTTGATTTTTCATTTTTTTTTTCAAAAACCAATTGTGTTCGGTTTGGTTCGGTTTGATTTTTCTCTGGTTTATATCGGTTTTTCTTTCGGTTATTTTGTAAAGAAAATCGGAGTTTCTTTCCTTATCTATCTACTTGATTCTTAACGAAATAAAAAGAACAGGCGGACAGATTTACAAAATTCTATTTATAAGATATAGTTGCTTCACAAATGCATACAATTGCAAAAAGCCACTAAACAAGTTATACCACATTAGTAGACATGTTGTGGTTCCAATGTCTAAAATTCAAAATATTAAATTTTGACCGTCAGATGTGATCATCATATTTAAATACGGATATGGTAAAAAATTCAACTAATTTTAATAAAATTTGGGTCTCGATCGATGTGGTCAACATTAACTTAATTTCATCTAATTAAGTATGAATTCGTTCTTACCCCCTCCTTCTTGACTAGTTTTGGTGGATTCTTTCACGCACACACTCTCACATATATGTGATGTAGCAGCTCGTGTAAAATTTTCAAAAATTTTACCTTCCAGGGATAGGGCTACCCATAGGCCCATAGGGGATAATAAGCGTAAAAAAGGGTTGACCGCCTTGATCGGGACACAAACGTTATCGAAAATATGTGATTTTTTTACCACAACAATATTTCACTATACGTAACGCATCATGCGGACAGATTTGCAAAATTCTATTTATAATATATAGTTTCTTCACAAATGCATACATTTGTAAGAAACCACTAAACAAGTTATACCACATTAGTAGGCATGTTGTGGTTCCAATGTCTAAAATTCAAAATATTAAATTTTGACCGTCAGATGTGATCAGCATATTTAAATACGGATATGTTAAAAAATTCATCTAATTTTGATAAAATTTGGATCTCGATCGATGTGGTCAACATTAACTTAATTTCATCTAATTAAGTGTGAATTCGTTCTTACCCCCTCCTTCTTGACTAGTTTTGGTGGATTTTTTCACGCACACACTCTCATATATATGTGATGTAGCAGCTCGTGTAAAATTTTCAAAAATTTTACCTTCCAGCGATAGGGCTACCCATAGGCCCATAGGGGATAATAAGCGTAAAAAGGGTTGACCGCCTCGATCGGGACACAAACGTTATCGAAAATATGTGATTGTTTTACCATAACCATATTTCACAATACGTAACGCATCATGCGGACATAGTTGCAAAATTCTATTTATAATATATAGTTGCTTCACAAATGCATACATTTGCAAAAAGCCACTAAACAAGTTATACCACATTAGTAGGCATGTTATGGTTCTAATGTCTAAAATTCAAAATATTAAATTTTGACCGTCAGATGTGATCAACATATTTAAATAAGGATATGGTAAAAAATTCATCTAATCTTGATAATATTTGGGTCTCGATCGATGTGGTCAACATTGCCTTAATTTCATCTAATTAAGTGAATTTGTTCTTACCCCCTCCTTCTTGACTAGTTTTGGTGGATTTTTTCATGCACACACTCTCACATATATGTGATGTAGCAGCTCGTGTAAAATTTTCAAAAATTTTACGTTCGAGGGATAAGGCTACCCATAGGGGATAATAAACGTAAAAAGGGTTGACCGCCACGATCGGGACACAAACGTTATCGAAAATATGTGATTTTTTTTACCATAACCATATTTCACTATACGTAACGCATCATGCGGACAGATTTACAAAATTTTATTTATAAGATATAGTTGCTTCACAACTGCATACATTTGCAAAAAGACCACTAAACAAGTTATACCACATTAGTAGACATGTTGTGGTTCCAATATCTAAAATTCAAATTATTAAATTTCGACCGTCGAATGTGATCAGCATATATAAATACAGATATGGTAAAAAATTCACCGAATTTTGATAAAGTTTGGGTCTCGATCGATAACATATTTAATTATGTATATTAAATATATCTATAAATAATATAATTTCTTTATAATATATATATATATTCGGTTTTTCGGTTCGGTTTCGGTTTCCAAACATCTCAAACTAAAACCACACCAAATTTTTCGGTTTGGTGCGGTTTTTTTGCGGTTTGGTGCGGGTTTTTTTTCTTCGGTTTTTTTCTGTTATGGTTCGGTTATGGTTCGGTTTTTTTTCTGTTTTCGGTTTTCAATTAACACCCCTAGTGAAAAGGCCAGTGATGAAGCTGAGGAAACAGAGGAGGTCGATGGTGGGTAGACCCCACTTTGCTTTGGGGCTTTTGGGTTTCACTTTCATTGCCAAAGTTTAGAGCGAACTGAGAGAACAACGCGGAAAAGCTTTGGAGCTTTTGGGGGACAAACTACGGTAATAAATACCTCTGTGTAGGGTAATATTTTTATAGGCCGTAACTTTTAATCAAATGAGGTTAGTGAATGTAATTAGGGTAATCAGATCAATTTTTAGAAATTAAAAAAACAAGTTTGAATCTAAACGTTAAAAAAATTGTATGTCAATAAGAATAAGGGAAAAAGAGGGGTGTATGCCCAAACATATGTTGCATGCCACCATCATCATGCTTTCACGCAACGGTTGAAGTAGCTGAATAAGGTTTTCTAGATCATATCATAACATTCATTTTGTAAGCATCAGATATGACCCACTAATAATCGCAATGAATAAAAATATCAAAGAAAGTTACGAATAATATACGGGATCCAAACATACACAAAAATCAAAACCATGTAAATGAAGTCCTATCATTAAAGCCAAAAAAAAATTATTGGGAAGGATAAGAGATTGATGCACACAAAAATTAGCAAAAAAAAAAGTGTTGTTTTCTAGAGGCATTGTCAATATGGTAATCAGTGTGTGTTAGGCATAAGAAACTTCTAGTGAGGTTAGTTATTATTTTTTGGCCAAATACTGACTTTTTTTCTAGGCATTCTCATTGATTTGTTTGGATGAAGAATTATCAAGCCTATTGGGTTATGTTGGAAAGAAAATTGTACAAGACCTATAGTGTCTCAAAAACACCAAAGATTTAGAGACTCACAAGAAGCTCTCTTAGTCATCCGGAGAATGGTGTCCGAGAGGATACATGATATTGGCGAGTAAGTGAAGCTTTTGGGAAAATGGCTTAAGGTTTCTGAGATATCCTTCGAGTTCTTGTTAGCCACTATGTCAAATGTATATTAACCGTCAAGTCCAACTAGCACATTGTCAATTTTTGATGAGAGGCTTGTTTTAATGTCTATAGGTTATCATTCCCCACCCTTCTTTGGTAAGAAGTCACAAATCTGCAGAAATCCTTCAATATGTTGGTGGCGTGATTGGTGTTCATCGGTTGGATCCCGACAATAGCAACATAAGTCATGCAGGTGCAAAGATCTCTTGCAAATCAAGTATGTTCTGCTGAAAATTGTTTCGAGCTGTAATAATATTACAAAGAAAATTCAAAAATATGAACAATTCGAATTGTTAAGATATATGAACACATACAATATACAATTTTGGAAACTAAACATCCTGCAATGGGGGCTTGAATGAATACAACTTCATTCATTTATGTAATTCCTATAGATTAAGTCAAATCATGGAAGCATAAACCTCCCTTAAGTATTGTTTACGGACACAGTGGACAATTCCATGGAACACCGACAAAACTTGATGGTTACCGGTTGTGGTTTCCGGCGCGTTCGCTGCAAATGTGTGAGTCCAATAATGGAAATCTACATAGATTTTATTAAAGAGCAGATTGTGTGAACTGTTGTGTTGGAAACAACAGACCGGCCAGAGACAAACATCAGCCGCATCATCAAGGGCTTGGAACTGAGCACCTACTTCGACCTAAATCGTGTACTGACTGAGTGTGCCGACCACCCAGTAACCCGACCTCGTCTCATATACAGAGTAGGTCTGTGTCCACGGTGGATGAGTGATGCATAAGTTTTTCCCAGTTATAGCATAACTTTCATTTTGTAAGCATTGAATATGACCCACCAATAATCGCAACGAACAATGATATGAAAGAAACTTACAAGAAACATGATCCCAACATACACAAAAGTGTGACCATGTAAATGGAGTCTTATCAATAAAGCCAAAAAAAGCTATTGGGAAGGATACGAGATTGAGGTACACAAAAATTAGCAAAAAAAGTTTGTTGTTTTCTAGAGGCATTGTCGATATGGAAATCAGTGTGTGTTGGGCATAAGAAACTTCTAGTGAGGTTAATCGTTATTTTTTGGTTAAGTTCGAAAGTGCTGAAGTGTTGGCCAAAAGACTTCTTTTTTATTAATTCCCCAAGAAGGTAAGAACTCCAACCTGTCAGATGCTTTTCGGCCAACTACAATATACAAGTGGGACTTGCACTATGAGCAAGCTGTGCGACAAACCGCTTCCTTTTCTGGCCGAATACTGACTTTTTTTCTAGGCATTCTTATTGATTTGTTTGGATGAAGACTTATCAAGCCTATATGGTTATATTGGCAAGAAAATTGTAGAAGACCTATAGTGTCTCAACAACACCAAAGGTTTAGAGAGTCTCAAGAAGCTCTCTTAGTCATCTAGAGAATGGTGCCCGAGAGGATACATGATCTTGGCGAGCAAATGAAGATTTTGGGAAAATGACTTAAGGATTATGAGATATCCCTCGAGTTCTTATTAGCCCCTCCATTAATATATATGAACTGTCAAGTCTTACTTTAATGTAGCTCCTTTCAATTTATTACAAATAATGTGTATACAACATACTTGTTGGGTAAGAACTTCTTTAACTTTAGGTTTATCCTCCCAATCGTCATCCAAAGAACACCAATTTTTCTCCCACTAGCTAACAAACTCTACTTGTTTCATAACCTCTTTGAACCCCAAAAACTTTGGTTTATCTGCATCATCCACATTACACTTCGTCTCCAACTTTACCTAAATCACAATATAGGCTAATGCTTATTCATCTTATTTTTCTATAACTTATTCATCTTCTTACAATTCTGTTTCAATTTCACTTTTCCTTCTAGTTTCAACTTCACACTTGTTCATAATCGACAGATTCGTCTCGACAAGTCACTCAATCCCCTCTTGTAATATTCTCATAAGCTTAAATTGGTTATTTGAGTTTCAAATTTATCGTTTATTTTTGTGATGTTTTATTCTGAATACTCTCTCTCTCTCTCTCTCTCTCTATTCTAAATCCTCGCATGGACCAATTTTTTAACTTAGGAGTATAAGGGAAAGAAAAGATGAGCTTTCAAAATTTAACATCTTCTTTGTTTAGAAAATTGAGCTCTTTTCGTTTACTTTTGGGCTTCAGTTACATGCATCAAAGACTTATAGAAGAAAAGAGTGATAAAAAGAATCTCAGTATCATTGCTCCACTATCAATTGGGATCTATGAGACTACTGTCTTTCGACCATGCCAGTAGGTTTTGATTTTATTAGAAATCTCGGCCCAATACTAAAATTTGAAAAAAAAAATTGGTTAAGACTTGGCCCATCGCTGACCCTTACTCCAAAAAAATCTGAATCTACCATACATGTAGACCAATGTGATTGAATAATCCATTCGAATCCTTTTAAAATTGCTAGCAACTCGAACGGGTTAATTTACCAAACAGATTGCCTTGAAGAATGACCGAATAAGTAACCGTTTCCACACAATCCATAACAAGATGAATGAACCGACAAGGAAAACCCATGGACTCCAATATTATCTTTAAGAACACCATTTCACTCTATCATAAGCTTTCGCCATGTCAAGCTTCATTGCAATCTTGTGTCGACTCTTCTTCCGTCTTCTTTTCAGATTGTGAATTACTTCAAAAGCCACAATAACATTATCATGAATGACCATGTTTGGAATGAAAGCACTTTAATCATTGCATACATCATCAGGAAGCATCTATTTTAACTTGTTTGCCAAAGTCTTCAGCACCAATTTATATAATACATTACACAAGTCAATCGGCCAATATATACTCCGATACTTTTTTCGGAGTATTCACCTTCAAAATAAGGGCAATAAGTATGATTACAATTCCACACAGACGCCTCCCTATTAAGAACTTTTAAATTCTAATGGTGACTTTGTAGTTAGCACCCATCCCCTTGAGAGCTTGTTCAACCTCCCCTAATCGTCGTGACGATAGTATTTATGAAATTATCATAATTAATTAGCTCTTAATTTGTAGTGTTCTTTAAGTCGTGCTTATTGATTAAAAAATCTCCACATTTGTGGATTGTTAATTATAATGTGTTTATTGATTATAATTAACATTGAGATTTTCAGGTGCGTAGGTCCGTATCTTAAGCTATGGTACGGATTTTCATTTTTTATCAACTTTTCGATAAAGTTTTCGCATCTCCACCGTCTAGTCCTTTGGTAATAACATATCCTTTGTAAAATTTCAGTCAATTTGGTAATCGTTAAGGTATCTAACTAAGTTAAACTAATGAACGGATTAAATATTCCGAACTTGAACCGTTCATGTGTATGATAGAAAAACACAGTTTTGAGTGACTTAACGATGATCAAATTGACTGAAAATTTGTAGAAGTGACCTATACGTTATTACCTAAAGACTGAATGGTGGAGATGTGAAAAATCTATCGGAAAGTTGGCAAAAAATGAAAATCCGTACCTTAAGCTAAGTTATGAACTTCCGCACCTGAAAAACCACGATAATTAACAAGCCACATGATTAACACCCACAAAGGAGCCACATGGAAAAGTGTTTATTGCCAAGTTTTTTGTAGTGTCACTTCTAACATGGTAATGAAATAAGCTTCAGATTTGAAAGCAAATTAAAGCTATAAAATTTTGGGATTGTTTGCTTAGGTTATTAACGGATATTATATCGTTGAGTCAATTATACATTTTAGATGAGCTTTTTATAAAGAAAAATTCTGTTTCAATAGTGGTAATTAAAAAAAGTCAAACTAGATTTGAAAATTAGAAAAAAAAGTCACCTAACTAAATTTGTAAGACCATTGTCCTGAATTTTTGTGAAAATTACAATCACCACCACTAGATCTGATCCTAAACTTGATGAAACGCAACGTCTTTGTCACCGTCATTCTCCGATTTCTCCCTCATCGATACGCGGGCTTGCCTCTACCACTTCCAATCTTCCGATCAATCCTTTCCATCTTCGTCACCCTAAAACGTTAGTTCTCATCAGACCTCGCAGTTGAAAAAGGCTTTGCCGTCCCTCACCTCCAACACCGTTGTGTTCGAAGACCTCTGGTGATCCACCAGCCGGTCTCATGTCGCCTGTCGAGGGTGCAACTGGTTACACGCATCGCCGTCGTAGGCATCCATATTTGCTCTGGACACCTATAGCTTCTTCTCTCGACGCCCGACATCAAAAAATGCAGATTCACCACAACTCCGACCATGATGACTGTTGGATTCTTGTCGCTGAGTTGAACATGTTCTCCAGCTCGCCATCAGATGAGGTCGCTAGGTTGCAGAATGAGCTAGATCAGTCTTTCATTAATTGGAGATCCGCGTTCGCTTAGTCTTTCACTTTTTTGTAGGAGAACGCATTCGGCGTCGAGGTATTAGCCGAGGGTTGACCGGCTCCGGCCATGGCTACTGTTTTGACTGAGTTAGCTTTATTTTTTTTTCTACGGGAAAAGGATTGAGATAACGGAGTGAATCAGAAATCTTCTTTTGGGATCGGATCTAACAATTGAGGTCATGTGGAGGTCGCCGGGGGGGGGGGGGGGGGTGAGCGGTGTCAGGAGAGTCGAATAGTGCGGAGGTCCGATCTGTCATACTGGCGCCAAAATGATAGAGCGTTTTGTTAGAACGTCTATAAAATACCCTGAAAAACATCATCGTTAGTATAGAATAAGCAGGGATCGTTCAGTCCGGGGAATCAAAAGGGCCTCAACACTTATCATGTTATTGGGGGATTTGATTTGGATTCTAAAACTACAACGTAAAATAAATCCTAAATTACTTATATACAAGTGATCAACCATTCATCACATAACCAAAACACGAATTCTACTCATTTAACATGTATCACACGTATAGAACAACATATAGCAAGTATTTTCGATTCTTCTTAGTCCATTTCAATTCCAATTCTAATTAGAGTCCGAAGCGGTTCATCTAATCGTTAAGACTTCTTAATTATTTAGAATCAATGAAGCGTTCAATTCTAAAAATATGTTAAAAAGAGTTCAACATAACGAAGCGTTCTAGTTAAACAACAAAGTAGCACATAAGCACAATAAGTCGAATTGGAGACGTGTAAGCAAGCATGGCGTCACTCATCTTGATTAAGCATGCAAATTCCTAGAACTATCACAACCCTAAACAAGTATCAATAATTGAAACACGAAGCGCATATTCAATCAATGAACACTTTGGTGAATTATATCGCAACCCTAGGAGAACCATGGCCTTGGCTTCCTCAAGCATTGATTTAGATGCACAAGTTCAAGGAATTAATTGAAATAAAACCTAAATTAATTTCGAAAACCTACTGCCAATAGCTATTATACACGGCATAGACACATATTTCATGAGTTCATACAATCAAAACATAAAACCAAAGAAGTCTGAATTTATATTCTTCATATATGAAACAGAAAATAACATCCAATAATTCATTCAATAAATTCGAAAATTGCAGAAAATAAAAAGAAAGATTACAAGCCATGGATGAATCACACATTAGAAACCTTGAAGGATGAAGCAAGGATGAATTCGGATTTGGAGAGGCAAGAAGATGAGCACGGCTTGGTGGAGATGGATGAAGTTTTTGGCTTGTAATTTTCTGGATATTTGGGCAGAATTCCGGCTTTGTTTTTGGGAGAATAGCTCTTATCTCCTTGTTTCTCTAGGGTTAGCATGGGCTGGACTCTCCTTCTCATGGGCTGATTTGGATAGCACGGCAAGACTTCTTTCACAAGCTGAATTGGATAGCACGGCAAGACTCCTTAATTTCCTCAAAGATCATTCATGGCTTCTCCTCTTTTCTTCTTTGAATTATCTCTTCAAATTTGAAAATAAAAACCGAAATTAATAAGAAAAGATAATCTATTTCGAAACTTATGTCTTAATCTAAACAATTATTGTCTTAAAAAGACGCTTGTAATAGATGAGCTCAACTAGATTAGGAAAGTTTCTAATTTGCAAAAAGGAAACTTACTAGAACAAGAAAGTTACTAGATCAAGAAAGTTCATTTAGGAAAGTTTCGTAATAAGAGTTTGAGTTCAAGTAGGACTTTCTAAAATGGTATGTTTCCTAGTCTAACAAGGATTCCTAATGCAAACATGACTCTCAAGATATCGCAAATGCGACCAAAACGTAGAAAGATGAAGACTCCTAATTCAACTAGGTTTCGTAGTCCTATAAGGATTCATACTCAAACTAGGACTCTAAACCAATTCTTCGTTTTTAACTCGTTTAAGCACAAATACACATCCATAACCGTCTAAGACTCCTATTGTGACTCAATGACTCGATATTACAACAATAAGGGTTAAGCAAAGTATAAATAGAGGTAAAAACATTTTAAGAACTTAGCACAAAGTGCTCCTATCAACTACCTGTCATAGAGCAAAGTTAGCGTGACTGGTAGTGTGGCTGGTTGTGTCACTATCAGTTTACCCATCACACTACCCGTCATATTACTTGTCACAGCTACAAGAGTAATTTACATGTCACACTACGCAGCACGCTACCCGGCACATTACTCGTCACATCTACAACTCTACAAGTGTAATTTACACATCACACTACTCGTCACATTACTTGTCATAGAATAATGTTTGTGTGACTGATAGTGTAGCTGACAAATATTTTGTATGTGTGATTGGTAGTGCCATATTTGGATCGTATGAATTGATTTGAGAAGTTCAAGATCACATAAGCGTAGACAAAAATTTCATTATTTCTAGTCATTTTTCTTCTTTTCGCATTTATTCTTGTCACAATAGTCACAGAAAAGCAA
Organism: Argentina anserina; assembly: GCF_933775445.1. Classification (NCBI taxonomy): domain Eukaryota; kingdom Viridiplantae; phylum Streptophyta; class Magnoliopsida; order Rosales; family Rosaceae; genus Argentina; species Argentina anserina. The sequence continues at coordinate 2,092,940 of NC_065873.1, read as the reverse complement.
TGTGACAATTAGTGTGACGCTAAACCCACAACACTAAACCCTCTAGGGTTTAGGATTTAGGGTTCACTAAACATTGTTCCGCGCCATTTCATTATGTGATAGAATGATAGGTGGTGTGACATGAACTGTAACAACTAATGTGACATTTAATGTGATAGTAGTGTGACATGCTGAGAGAAATGTCTAAATAAGCTAAATTATGTTAAAATTCAAAGGATATTAGTATGACTATATTCAGAAGGAAGTGAATAACTAGAATTAGGGAACTCGAGCTCCGGTTTCGCCGGAATAGCTTGGAACACGACCACTAACGACAGTAGCCCCTTGCGTGGGTTGCTGCGCGTTGTACGGTGGTCGATTCAGAGTGAGTATGGTATCAAATGAAAGAGGAGAGAAAAATCTTTCCAACGGTACCAACCACGCTCAAATCCATCGCCAGACGGAGAAGTTATGGCCGAAATTAGAAGGAGAAGGAAAAATAAAAATAAAACGAGTGTAAGAAATGACAAAACAATCCTGAAAATATTTAAAAGTGACTATTTTCTATTTTTGTTTGAGTCTTGTTTACCATTTTCTAATATCCAATTAAATGAGATGAAATTTTTATAATGGAAAAATAAGTAGTAACATTATTCTAATTTATGAAAGAAAATTGTACTATTTTCTAATTTGTCCTTTTTATAATAGATAATTTGGAATCTGGGAGTACTGCCATACTGCATATCGAGGCTTTTTTGGGGGTAGTTAACGTAGTTTCATCAATCTTATATAGATCGAGTGCAGCTTTAAGATTGGAAACGAAAAAGAAAATGCAAAGAAACTAGATATAGCTACGCTTCTATTAATTAATATTCATCAAAGGCAAATAGAGGGAGAGTCCCACGTAGAATTTGACAAATTGTATAGTTAGAAGTAATGAGTAACCAAGCATAATTACCACAATTTAACAAACTAATTAGTAATTAGTACAATCGGCAATGGATTATACTATGGTGAGCCAATCAATTTTTACGTCAAAATTGAGTAAATATATACGTCAATCAACACTACAAAAAAAAAAAACTTAGGCAATAAGCACATTTTTTTCCTTAGAAATGACAAACACGCATCAAACACGCTTGTTAATAAGTTTCAGACCAAGACAGGACTTCATAAGTTTGAGTTACCAGGTGTGGAATATAAGATGCATTGGACATATCATGTAGGTCATTTTTCTCCTGCAAATATATGATCACGTACATTTGTAGCATGCAGATAAACAACTTTGAATCTTTGATTGTGGTATTTACTAATGAGGAATTGAGGATGTGTACGTCCTACAATTACTGTTGCATGCGTTATGTGCAAACTCGTAGATGATGTATGTTGGTTCTCTAATTTTACTTCTTCGCTTATTTCTTTCTCGAGCGTCTCCTTCCGAGTTCCGAAATACGTACTTGGTTGCTAGCTACTCCGGGGCGATCCTTTAAATCATATAAAGTCATCATCAACTATTAGCCCATTTGGTGTAATTCATTTTCGAACCTTGTAATCTTCATATAGGTACTTGTTTAAATTCATGGTACGTACTTTTGTTCCACGAAATAGATGAAATCTAAAGCTTAATAATCTATATGTAAAAAACTCTATAATCTTCATTACATTAGGCTAAATAAAACAAAACTTATATTTGGCGATAGTTAACCAGTTCAGCTAAGTCAGATTATATATTTATATGACGAAAAACAACCTCATCTTTCTTGATTAGATTTCTGATTGCAAATGTACTAACATAGGTGGGCTTCAGTTTATATCTTTGTAATAATCCTAATTTTTCAAACAATATTTGGTTGATTGAATTCTATAAAATTTCGAAATTTAATTAGAATGAATGTGATTGGTAGCGATGTTATGAAACGAGAAACGGAAACGTTCTCGGAATGTTTAATTAGAAAAACATTACGTTTCCGCTACGTATATATCGACTTTTATTCCGTTGCTTGGTTGCGAAAACTTATTTCACGAAAGTTGTAGGGCTCGTCGATACGAGTTCGTGGATATGTGACGCGTTCTAATCGGACGATGTACGTAAAAGTTATTAACGATAGAAGTTAGTTTAAGATTTGGAAAGGGGTATAAAAGGAAATTAATCAGAATAGGGTTTCCATTTTCAGAAACCCTATTCTCTCTCCCTCACCCCCGCGCCTCCCTCCTTCCCTCTCTCTCTCCCGAGTCGCTCTCCCTCCCCGATCCTACTCCCTCGCCGATTCTCCACCACCGTGCGTCCGTGGCTCACACCGCCACCCTCTAAGCCACCGCGAGCTCGACCCCTTCTTCTCCTAGTCGAGACACGACCTCCATCGTCGCCGGGAAGCTACACCGAGCTTCTTCATCTGCTGCGATGAACTGCCGCCGCCCTAGCGTACTCCGATCAAGCTAGGGTCCAAGGCAGGTACATCTCCGCCGCTCACCAACTGCAGTACCACCTAAGATCAGAAGGGAGACTCAACGCCGCACCGTTCCTCACCTCGACTCAAGCACGATCGATCCGACGAACTCCAGTGTTTCCAAGACGTCGATTAGGTGAGGATTTGATTTTAATTGGTTGTGATGATTGTTGTGGTGATTTTGGGTTGAATCGGAGGTGAATTGAGGAAGGATCGGAGGAGGAGGAGATGTGGAGATACCGCCGCCTTAGGCGGCGCGTGAGAGCGTGTGAGGTAGCCTAGGGGCGGTTTGAAACCGTAGGAAGGTAGAGGAGGAGGAGATGAAAGGATTGGGCACGGCGGTGGCGTCATACGCGCCTTGGTTGATGTCGGCGCGTGTGCCCCACGCGCTCCACAGTGAGTGGCGCGTGCACCCCACGCGCCGCCACGCGCGGCGGCGCGTGAACAGTGTTCTCGAAGGGTAAAATTATAATTTATTTTTACGGACAGTGAATGTAAAAATGTGATTTACGTACAGTAATTGTAAATTTTATTTACGTACGGTAAATGTAAATTTAAATTACATTCAGTAAATGTAAAAAGTAAATTCAGAAGGGTAAATCAGTAATTAATATTTACTGAGACAGAATGTATTTTTGAATAGTATTTATACATACAAAAATACATAAACAGTATGTACTCTTACATGAATACGTAATGAATGAGAATTTGTACAGTAATACATAAATAGTAAATACGTGAATAGTACTCAGTGAATAGTACTCAGTGAACAGTAATTCGTAAAACCAGAAATTACTGAACAGTAACAGATTATTACTGTTTCGGTATTTCAAGGTTTACGAAACATTTCTAAATTCTTTTCTTATCTTTTCAAGGTGATCGATAAATCAAGGAAATGAATTATCTTCGGAAATTGTGGAATTACGCTCGAGTTGATAAGTTGAGTAAAATCTCACTTATTTACGAATCTACCCTTGTGGTGAATTCAAAATTTTTCCAAGAGTTTTAAATATTGAAATACGACATGTATATGATATAGTGGAATATATATATATTCGTATAAATGGTAATAAGTACATATATATATAGTTTGCTATATTATATACTGTTATGAATTCATTTGAAATTAGTCATTTCGATGACAAGCATGTGATTTAGTTTGTACAATATGATGTGTGATTATTGTACGTGATTTTTAATATGGAGTTATTAAACGTTTTGTCTTCGGACGTGTTTGTGAAATATAACATGTATAGGATATAGCGGATTATATATATATTGTATAAATAGTAAATAGGTACATATATATATGGTTTGCTATATAATGTACTGTTATGATTTTATCGTGATGATGTCATTTTGATGACAAGATTTTATCGAGCATGTGATTTTGATTTGTACAATATGATGTGAGATTATTGCACGTGATTTAACATGGAGTGTTAAAATGTTGATTTGTCTTCGGACGTGATTTTTGGTACAATATGATGTGAGATTATTGTACGTGTTTGGCAAGTCGGAATCTAGCCTTTGGCCGGGCAAAAGTTACGATACAGTTAGAGTTCTAGTCTGTCTGCCTGAGTCCTGCATGTGAGGTAACGGGTGGTTATCTACTCATGAGTACTCATATTGTTTTGATATTGGGTAGCGGGTGGTTGCCCAATATCGGCGGTGTATTACGAGAGGGGTAACAGATGTGTACCAGCGTTCTTGGTACCCGTATTATAAATGCATTTGGGTAACCATAAGGGTTACTTAATTTCTCATGAGCGTTTCATTTCATATTTCTTTGGGGACAACCAGATGGGCCGTCCATTGACTCATGAGTGCATTTATATTTGTTTGATTTCTGGATTTTCGTATATATTGATATGCGAGTTATATTTTCGTTTTACTCATACGAGCTGTAAAGCTTACTGGGTTTGTGTTTACAATCCCGGTGCACCAATTCAATGGTGTAGGGGATACTTCCGCAGGTGCTGATTAGTGGAGGTTGAGTGACGACTCCGGAGACCTCGAAGTCGTTCGTATCCTGCTTGTGGTGAGGTTTCTAGCGTGGATTTGTGTGTGAGAATTGGTGTGAATTTATTTGTGAGTTTTGTGAGAGTTTGTGAAGATTATTACATTTCCATCTTATGTAATGTTGAATTATAAATTTGGGTTGTAATAATTGGTTTTCTGAGTCGTATTGATAACTCAGTAATGATCCGCTGTGCATTTTAAATGATTTCGTTTTCATTGGAATTGTTTAGTGTTTAACGACTTTGAAATTTTGAGTTTTTAAGCTTGAAATTTTAGGATCGTTACAATCTTTATATCCAAAACCAGTATAAAGATTAAAGAAGAAAATAAAACAGAGGACATCTAATGGTAATTGAAGCAGCAACAGTTTAAATAGAAGCAGAGATTTGATTACCATCGAACCAATGACCTGCTCCACACAGTAAATGGCATCACGAGTAGCTCAAACTTGTTTGAATTATTTACGTCATGCAGGCTACGCCAAAGATTAAAAAGAAACAACAAACCCATCTTCTTGTTCTCAGTTTTCAACATGATCGATTTGGACACCAAGTAAGTAAGTAGCTAGGTTAATTAACATCGTCAAGATCACGAATTATTGGTTTACCTGCTTTCTTTTCCTCTGGCTACTAAGATGTACTTGCACTACGCAGTAATAACTACCTCATTCCTTCTCCCTCTAAACTGTTGAAGAAGCTAGTGTTTTTTGGTGCTTCGGTTTCGTAGCTTGCAATCTAATTTAGTATATTTGGATTACGAGAAATAAGATGCGTTTGAAGGTAAGGTTTTCAATTGGTATCTCAGTAAGCCAATGCTAGCTACTAGTTTCATTCCTTCTTTTTTTTCTTTAATTCTTTCGGAAGGGGTAGTATTTGCCGAAGGTTTACTATGGACAAGGACAAGGAGCTGCAGATCGATATATGGTTTCGCATACATGCATAAATTGGAGCTTATTTTTGTTTATCATAACGTCCTTAGTGTATATATATATATAGTAGGAGGTAAGGCTTGTCGTCCCCGGCCCCTCCTCCTTTGTACTATGTATCATTTTAAATTCTAATAAGATCGAGGGGCTGATGACCGCAACTTAATAATTAGCAGAGACACCGGATTACAAATGAAATAGCGACTAAATGTGCACTTGGGTTTAATTTAGCAGGCATGTTAATCAAACTTTGAGTTGAATATAGGTTGATCCTAATCAAAATTCTTGAAAAAATATATAACATTCTACATAAACTTCAACCCAAACCAGAGAACAGAAAAGCTTAATTGAGAATATATTCTAGCTAGCTACGGGCAAGCATGCCTGATAGTTGGACCTTCTCAATCTCTTTCTGGATAATCTGCTTCAACCTGAATGGTAACAAATAAAACAAACGCGCATATTTGATCTAATGTGCAGCGAAAGCATCCACTTTCACCTTTCTATGTAGCAAGCGTTCCACATGTACGAGGCTCCTTCTCCAACAAGTAATCGACCTTCTCTAATTCAGCTTCTCTCGTCTTCAAGGTGGGTATCTTGAACTCAACTGCATCGCTCGGACAGAGACCTAGCCACTTCGTGTACCAGGGCAATTTGGTTGGTCCGGTACCACCCGATAGAATCCTGAAGTTCAATGGATCCCAATTTAAAAGGCAAAATTAAACAAAGGGAGTTTTATTGGAGCATATGAGTATATTGGAGCATTGGGCAGAGCTGCAAGTGCAGACATGGCAGACAGAGCTGCAATGATGCAAGGCAAGGTGTGAGTTCAAAATGTGAAGATTTAATGTTGGATCATGGCTGAAGATAATTCTCTCCATCCTCTCTTTTCTCCATCATTTATGGAAAAACTAATGTAAATTGTCTTTACTTTTTAATGTTTTGGTAGACTAGAGTCGGTAGCTTGTTAGCTTTCTTTTTGCTTGCTATATTAGTCTTCTATTGTTCTTGTAAAACTCAATTGAATGAAATACAATTGGAGCATTCTCCAAGTTCAGTTCACCATTTTCAACATGATATCATAGCAAGTTTCATGACTTGTCTCTTTTACTCTGCATCTTAGATCAGAGCAGGCTTTCTCATAGTACATGTTTCTACAATCCTGCTTCTGCAAAACTTCATCTTCATCTTCCTTCTCCATTAATTCATAATGGCCAGAGGAAATAACTTTCTCTTCATCTATCTCACTCATTCCCGATAAGAAGTATATTCAAATCGGAGTCATTATCTGATTTGTTCTTCTTTCTTTTTAAAGAGAAATCAAGTTCGAGGTCATATCTCAATCATTCCTCATTTCATTTTCGATTCGCTTGGGTCATTTCCCAAAAAAATTTCTCGTTCGTCAACGAATATGTTTGATTCCGACCCCTCCTATTTCCTTGCCAATGGGGCTCGGCTGATCAATCCATATTTTCCATTCCTGATGCTAGTGTTCTTCTTTCCAATAAAAAGTAGATCCAAGTCGGTCTCATTATCTAATTTCTTCTTCTATCATTGGGAGAGAAATCTGTTTGAGTTCTTCCATATAAGACACTTCATTTGTTCATTGTCATTTCATGATTTCCTGTTTTCATTTTGAAGAAAAATCAAGTTTTGATATTTCCATCCCATTCCATTTTGGAGTAGAGATCAGTTTAGAGTTCATAACTCCTCATTTCATTTCTCCTCGGCCAATTTATTATTTCTTCTTTCATTTTGAATAGATTAGTTGTCCATGGTCAAGATCCGATTTTTTTCATTTTTCATTTAGAGGAGAGATCTGTTTAGAAGTTTTGTTTTAACCTCATCATTTTTGATGTTGGACTATCGAAGTTTTTTTCTTATATATATGTTGGTTCCAATTAGATTTGTTCCCTTCCAGTAAGAAGGTATGGGTCATATCTCAATTTGGCTTCAGAGGGAGCAATTTTGAGCATGCAACCATTTGATCAAGCAAAACCGTGCTCTGTTTTTCTGAAATGACCTTGCTGCACTAAAATCAAAATTGGGATTGACTCCGACCTCCGAATCCAGATTTGTAAAAAGGTACATAAATTAGACCCAGAGAACTTTCCCAACATATGTGGCTTATGGTCTCAGGTTATCAGAGCAGAAAATGGGAGCCATCCAAAGTGGACGGATAGAGCTGCCAGAATTTATTTCACTTATTCCCATCCATAACTTCTTTAGCCATATTTGAAGATTGTTGGTCAAGCTCGACTGTCATTTCTTTTTCAGCTTTCGCTTACCGCTTAAGGAGGAGTATTGGAGCATATGAGCATATTGGAGCATTGGACAGAGCTGCAAGTGGCAGACATGGCTGTGCAGGCAGAGCTGCAATGATGCAAAACAAGGTGTGAGAGCAAAGTGTGAATAATACGAAACATATTATTCAAGCTACATTTAATGCTGGATCTTGGCTGAAGATTTGCTTTCCGCAAATCTTGAATTCTCTCCATCCTCTCTTTTCTCCTTAATTTAGGGAAAATCTAATGTAAATTGTCTTTACTTTTTACTGTTTTAGTATGCTAGAGTTGGTAGCTTGTTAGCTTTCTTTTTGCTTGCTATATTAGTCTTCTATTGTTCCTTGTAAAAATCAACTGAATGAATTGGAGCATTCTCCAAGTTGAGTTCACAATTTTCAACAAATTTCAACTCTTCTTAAACCTTCTTAGAGAAACCTAAGATTTCGGTGGTGGGGAATTCCACTCCGGCGATGAGGATGCACCGATAGTCATTAACGAAGTCAGACAATGGAATAAACATGGAACTATTTTGCACCAGTAATACGAACAAGACTCCATGATTTTTCATATCACTAGCCACATTCGTAAGAGGTGGGATGTTTTTCCCGTATATACAGAAGTGTTCAATACCATCCTTCTTGAAAGAAAAATGACCTGCAACATCGCCTAGGTTTTCTTCGGACTCAATGATATTGAGCGTGGATTGAGAGCAACCGAGAGTAGAACAGATATAGTCGACAGCTAAATAGGCTTCAGTTTTATTTTTAAAGAGGTCGCAACCTCTGTAGTGAAGCTTAGCATGGTCACAGTGAATCTCCTTGTGCAAATGCTCAATAATAAATTAATAATATCAAGAGCAGTGACCACAACCAGTTTCCTGTATTCGTCGTCGTTCCGTTGAGAATGTTGATTGTTCTTCATCATCTCCAACAAAATTCTCTGGGTGTCGTCGCCAACAAGGTACCAACTTTTGCAGTGATCTGGTGGTGGTGATATCGAGTTTATTTCTTCATCACTATTTGCAATTTTTTCCTTCAAAGCTTTACCTCTGTTCAGGACTTCCGATGGAGGGAGGTCGTCGAAGTTTTCAGAGGAGGGCGAGGCGCTTCCAGCGATCAATTCAGTGTGAATTGAGCTATAGGTTTGTATTCAAAGGCGGACGTCGTCTTTGTTTGGGATTTCAGGCTTTATACATTCCATGATGGATGCAAGGCAGGGAACCGCTTACGAGTATTGGACCTTGAGTTGCTAGCCATTGTTAGAACTCGAGAAGTTTTGTTTTATTTTTGGAAGAGGGGATCAAATAAGTTGCCTCAAAGCTCACCCAAAGGGCTGATAAACGATAAACCAAACTAGTCTGATGGACAGACCCATCCAGACATAAACCGACAAGGGAAAATTAATATTCTCCTGCACTCCAAGAGAGCCAGTATCAGAAAACTAATCACTAAAATAAAATAAAATTTAAATACACAAGCCAACATAGAGACCAAGCCCACAATTGAAACCCTAGTTGTTGCCATCCAGATCGAGCCGCAATCAACGCATCGTCGTCGAACCACCGGAAGCAAAGCACCCAAAATCTCCATCCAGGTAAAACGTTGCCAAAACAATCCCAAACCACAGAACAAGTTGGACCCACCAACCAAGAGGATGAAATCCCTCACAACAACATCAGTTTTTCCACCAACAAGACCAAAGAGAAAACATGGTATTCGACAAGGATCCGAAATCCTAAGCAACAAACAAGGACAAGAATAAGAACCGTAACTGAAACCATAGATAATGGGGGGGGGGGGGGGGGGTAAATTACCTAGGCGCAAAGAGCACCCATACTCAAAGAGGTTAGTGACATGCACTTTCTGGTCGCTGCCATAGAAGCCTCCTTGGTGGCTGATGATAGAAAGAGAATATGTGTTGTGTGATTGAAAGGGTATTGCTCCGGAAACATGTGAGATATTTTTACAAGTAGAACAACAGGAAAAGGAGGAACAAAGCCCTCCCGTGCTGGACATGAGCCAGAAATCACCACTGAATGGGTAACAAATCAACGACAAATCGGGTAAAATGATCACCACAAGACTGAGAATAAACCACAAAATTGGGTAAAAGAGGTCACCAAAAGGGTGAAAATAGTATGCCTAGAAGGCAAGAAGAAGTGAGAAGTAGTAAAGATTGAGGGAAGCCAGAGGCTAAGAGGCTTGTAAGTCCTTCCCCAACTCTTCTTCTTCTTCCGGTGATCTAGACCCGGATGGATCCAAGATCTGGATGAGAGAGTTGGGAAGGAGGAGACTGAATTCTAGATATGATTTCTCTCTGGGGGCACGTTCGACAAGAAAGAAAGGGGTAAGCAGATAGAGTTAGTAGACTCGAGAAGTTGTTTATGAATGTGATGGGGTACCTTATATAGTGCACACTATGATTTGGAATCTAAGCCGGAGCACCTTCCCGAGTAGCGATTAGTGGCATTCTTGTATTTATATTAGACAAAAGAATAGACAAAACCTATTTATATTAGGATTTGATAAAGAGGCCCAACCTAGAAAACGTAGACCATTTATAATTATAGGTCGGTTATGACGGCTCTATATATACCCCATCAACACAGTCAGATTTGATTCTTACAAAAGAGTCTTACGTACATCTATAGATTAATTAGGTCGGGAGAGACCACAGATACAGGATTAATGGTGGGAAGAGCTCGAATATTTGGTAGGGAAATCGGAGAAGATGTAAGAGAGCCGTTTCCGAAGAGATTTCGTCAAGATTATCCCATATATTTTGAAAGATTAATGCCGGAGCATGATCGTGATATATTTGAACGACCCATATATCAAGATCTAGAAGATGATGAAGAACTAGAATACCAAGAAGATGATGAGGAAGAACAACGATATTATGCATATCAACAAGATGAGGACGATATAGAAGTACAAGTTGTTGATGAAGAAGAAGTACAAGTTGTTGATGAAGAAGAAGTATATCCAGAAGATAATGGAGATGGTGAACATATCTATATAGAAGAGGAAGAGGAAGAGGAAGAGGAAGAGGAAGAGCCAAATTATGAACCCATCAGTGATGAGCCTATTAATGTCACCTTAAACGATCCACGAATTTTTGACTGTTCAATTTGCTTTGAACCCTTAACCATCCCAGTGTTCCAGTGTGAAAATAATGGGCACATAGCTTGCAGCTCCTGCAGCTCCAAAATACACAGATGTCCATCATGCCCTAGCCCCTTTGGCTCTAGTCGTTGTCGTATCATTGAGAAGGTTCTGGAATCAACTACAACATCATGTCGAAATAGCAAGCATGGCTGCAAAGAAACCATGACTTATGACAAGAAAAGAGAACATGAAAGGGCATGTATGCACTTGCCTTGTTCCTGCCCCCATCCTGTCTGTGACTTTGTCGCTTCGTATGGGAACTTATACAAGCACTTCCGCACGAATCATGCCAGTTCTGCGACCCAATTCAGGTTCAACAGCGAGTTTTCCATTACATTGAACAAGAATGAGAAGTTTACTGTTCTCCAAGAAAGAAACCAAGGCACAATGTTTGTCATCAAGAATCGCATCATCGAAGGAGTAGGGAATGCGGTCAGGCTTCATTGTCTTCAACCTAGCTTCTTAAAGGAGTCTTACTATAAACTTGATGCTATGTCGACCAATGAAAATGTCCTCAGATTACAGTCTTACACTAAGAGCAGTCCAAACTGTGTTTATGATGGCCCTCCTTCTTCAATGGCTACTTTCCTTTTAATCCCACTCGATTTTTTCAGGTCAAGTGACCAGCTGAGGATGAATCTCTATATATTGCCAAATGGAGTGCCTCTTCCTCCAACATTATCAATCTAGCTTCTTGCTCTGTTTTGTGCGAGTTTATTGAATATAATTGTACGTTCAATTATCAAATAAGTGTCCATGATCCATTGATGAATTCCTAGCTAGCTAGCTTCTTGCTTGTAATTGAGTACTCACAAGGGGAACCCCCTCTCTTTGTAACTCTTGTTTTATAAAAAAAAAAAATTGAGGTGACAAGATGGTTTATAATCGATCAGCCATGAAAATTTCAAAGAGGGCAGGCACCCTCTAATACATGAGTACTGTGATTTATGATGCTACAGGTACAACATGACACATGGATACATTTTTTATATATATAAACACTACACGAATATAATATATATATGACAAATTCCATAATTTAATTAAAAAATAGTAATTAGAACACATAAAATCTTATCAATTTTACAACAAACTAAGTTCATGAATTAAATTCCTAATAAATTAAAGCAAAATACAAGTTAATACTTACTACACATAATAATTTTAATATTAAAAGGACTATTTTACCCAAAAAACGTATGCAAAACATCCGCTGGGTCAACTTTGCATTACTTGGTCAAGATACTTTTTTATGTCAAGGATACGTATATGCAGCATATTTGGGTCGTACCCATATCCGACACGGGTACGATATGGGCATATTATTTTTATGCCGTATCCATGCTATATAGACTACGATGCCCAAAGAGTCGGTCAGAGTCAAAGATAAGAAAAAAAAAATTTTGGAATACCTTAATGTTCCTCTGTTCAATACTGTGGTGGTGACCTGCAAGGTTGGTAATCCCCCGAACCCATTTAGAATTTGTTGGCAAATTAGTACAATGTAAATGAGATACAGACTTTGGCAATTCACTAATTAATTTTATGAGGTTAGAGGTGCGACATGTCAAATGGAGCTTTTATTCTTACCTTCAAAAATGGTATATAAATCTCCTATTTACTTTAACAAACCACTAAAATTGTAATAACCCGAATTTTCGGGTTCAAATTGTATGAATTCTGGAAATTATTAAATTTGGAAAATTTAATAAATCACATTTTTCGCTTCACGACGATGTCAAAACAAAAACGGAACCGTCTTTAGAAATTTAAATTGGAAAAACGTTACGTTTCTGAAACCTACCTTCACGGAAGTTGTAGAGCATGTCAATATGAATTCGTAGAATCGGACGTCGTATGTGAAAGTTATATTAGCGACGGAAGTTAGTTTCCAATTTTGGAAAAAGTATAAAAAGAGTTTTTAGGGAATTAGGGTTTCCTAAAACAGAAACCCCTCCCTCTCTCTCTTTCTCTCTCTCTCCTTCCCCCGCAGCCCTCCCCCTCTCTCTCGAACTGACCCCTTCTCTCTCAAATCGCCTCCGGCAATCTCATAACCCAGGCTTCCGTGGCTCTCACCATCGGTCTCTCACGCCGCCGCTCGCCGCATCAAAGCTCGATCGACGACTGGAAACACCTGCGTTTCGCCGCCATCTAAGCTCCATCTCCGGATACGCAAGCACTCGGCGATAGTCCCTCTCCACCGCCCATCACTCCCTGGTGCCTTCTCCGAATTATTTGGGACCCTTATAAAGCCACATCCCATCCTCCCTGAAAATCGACCCCGTCGGCATCTCGAGCTCCTCCGACGACTTCCCGACAGTTCTAAGGCTCCACATAGGTGCAGAAACCCTTTAAATCAAATGATATGTGTGATTGTGTGAAGTTTGTGAAGATTTGTGGAGAATTGGAGGAGGAGGAGGGAGAGTACATACCGCCGCCCTAGGTGGTGCATGAGGGAGAGTAAGAGGGGTTAGAGACAGCATTAAGCCGTGGAAGAGTGGAGGAGAAGAAAATAGAGAGTTTTGGGCGGCGGTGAGCACCACGCGCTGCGACTGTGGATGGCGCGTGAGCGCCACGCGCTGTCAGTAAATCGGTGAACTCCATTAAAAAGTAAATTTTGTAAAAAGTAACTTTTTTGTATGGTACTTGTAAAAAGTAATTTATGTACGGTAATTGTAAAAAGTAATTTTTGTACAATAATTGTAAAAGTAATTTCTAAAATAGTAAATCGGTGATTAGTATCTACTTAAACAGTAAATCGGTGTACAGTATATGTAAACAGTACTACATGTACAGTAATACTTAAACAGTACATGTGTGAACAGTAATATGTGAACAGTAATTACATAAAAACCGTAAATTCCTGAAGAGTAAACAATACTACTGATTTGGCATTTGAGGTTTCACGTAACGTTTCTAACCATTCTATTATACAACTAGATGATCAACAAAACAAGTGAAGGATTTGCTTTCAGTATTGCGGAAATTACGCTCAGGAAAATAAGGTGAGTAAACGTCACTATGACGAGTCTACCATTGGCGATGATTCATAATTACGCTTTATTTTAAAAGACCAAACTATGATATGTATATGATATAGTGGGTTGTGTATGTGTATAATGGTAAAAACGATATATATATATATATATATGGGTTGTTGTATTTTATACTATCATATTCATATTTCCAAATGAGTTTATTTATAGCCCTAATATTTATGTTATTTGAGCATGAGTAGTTTGATTTTTGTACAATAACATGTGAGGATTGTATTGTACGTGGTTTTAACTTGTGCCATGTTAAAAAGTTTTATGTCTTCGGACGTGTTGGCATATCGAAAACTAGCATTGGCCGGGTGACAGTTACGATTCAGTTAGAGCTCTAGTTTGTCTGCCGGTGTACTGCATGAGGGTAACAGATGATTACTTGCTTGTGAGTACCCATATTTTTTGGATATTGGGTAACATATGGGTTGCCCAATGTCTGACGGCGTACTGCATGAGGGGTAACATATGAGTACTTGGGTCTCATGAGTAGCCGTATTATAAATGTATTCGGGTAAACATATGGGTTATCTAATTTCTCATGAGCACTTATATTTTTAGATATTATTAGACATCCCAATGGGCCGTCTTGTGACTCATGAGTGTATTTATAATTAAATGTTTTCAGTATTTTTCTCTTGTATTACTATGCGTGTTATACTGTTGTTTTACTCACGAGCTGCAAAGCTTACCAAGTTTGTGTTTACAATCCCGGTGCACCTATTCGATGGTGTAGGGGATAGTTCTGAAAGTGTAGATTAGCAGAATTGGAGGGCTACTCTGAAGATTTCAAAGTTTTTTTATTGCTATTTTGTGGTGAGGATTGAGAGGATTTTACATTCCCATTTGATATAATGCTTGAATTATAAATTGGTTTTTGTAATAATCAAATCGACTGAGATGTACTATGACCTCAGTTACAATACGCTGCGACTATAAGATGATTTCGGGGTCGTGACAAAAATAGTATTTAGACCTCCCCAATTTTTCCAAAATGCCCATAGTCCAATAAAATCAATAAAACTCTAGTTTTTTCTTTAAATTTTATTCATTGGATTCAAACGTATTATAACTATATCAAGTTTCTCAAGCTTAAGTAGAATTATAATACAATAAAATTTATATACAATTCATAACAATAAATGTATTCAAACGGATGAATCACAATAAACTAAAAGAACATAAAGTGAAATCAATATTTTTATTACAATCCATATATGAAATTATTGAACACGATAATATACAGTATAGTTAGATCTTCCTACGTTTGAAAATTCTTTTATTATTTTGTAAAGAAAAATTGAGAAATCAGATGTATTGTATTGAAATTTTTGTTTATTTGTTTATTTTTATTATTATATGTATTGGTAATTTTATATCTGTTGATAAAGTCAACATTAACTTGAAAAAAGATTGAGGTCTAAATGCTGTTTTGAGAGGTGTAAATAGAAGCTCCCCGTGTCAATTTTTTTTTTGCTGCAAATTAAATTTATTTATAAATATTAAATGATGAAAGTAGGATTATTTGAATTTCTACTAGGATATTACATGGCTCCATAGTTACCACAAAATTTGAAAGGTTTATTTGGAATGAAATCTGGAAGGTTAATTGACCCCCATAATTGTGGAATGTATATACCATTCTTTCAATGCCACCGTAGAACTACGTGGTAATACCTAGTAGTTTACCATTCCAATCACAATTTGATACGCAATATTTTATCAAAAAAATTATATTTCAGCTATTTTGTCAAATATTATTTTAGGCTTCTTTCTATAACCCCACACTCTAATATCTTAAACCATAAACCCTAAACTCTAAACCCGAAATTCTAGTTCAAAATCATCATTACCCATGAAGGTCATTTCACAATTAATAAAAATATGTTAAAATAGAATTTTGGTACAATAAATTCACGTGTTGAAATGTAACAAATAAGAATGATCAATAGGCATTTTCACGTGGTATTACGGTAGCATATAAATATATATATATATATATATATTTATTTATTTATTTATAAATATTAAATGATGATCAAAACTAGGATTATTTCAATTTCTACTAGGATATTACATGGCTCCATAGTTACCACAAAATCTGGAAGGTTTATTTGGAATGAAATCTGGAAGGTTATAGCCTTTGATTGGTACCACATATCAAAGGGAAACTCCGTCGAATCTCTCATATAAATATAAAGCCTATATGTCTCTTAATCTTGCCTCATGAAGATGATCGGGAGACAGTACAATCTGCTGCTTCTGGTGTTATGCACTTTGATAAGTTTTATTTCTTCAGGTTCGTCGTCTTGTTTGTTCCATATTATACTTACAAGCAAAGTTGTTTCATATAATTTGCATGTTTCTCTTTGGTAACATTTAGCATTATCAAATTCAACATATTTTCGTGATAAACACTATTATCAATTTCGAACTGCCTCACCACTTGAACAAATTCGAATGGAGTTTATTGAAATATATAGTTGAGACCTCTACTAAAAACTATATCAGCATAATGTCGTTGATCATAAGTTATGATGGGTTTATTGCTTAATTATATTTTCGTCAAAAAGAAACCCTAACAGTATGAGTATTTTGCAGAATTTGACGTACAAGCCTTACCCTATGATTACTCAGCAAGTATTGAGGCAAGTTAATTTTACTTGCGCAGTATTCAAGCAATGATTATGTTGTTAAATCTAGTAATCTACATAAACGTACGCTTTTAGTTACCATCTCAAGTAAATTATTTCTGACGTATCTTCTTTCCCTCTCTCCAGTGTTTGGCAAATCCTCACAAGCCTAAGTATGGTGGAGGTATCATAATGAACCCCGAGTTTGATAATGGGTTAAGAGGATGGTCTTCTTTTGGCAATGCAAAACTACAGCACAGAAAATTACAGGGTAACAAGTTCCTTTCGGCTCAGAGTCGAAGCCAACCGCATGATAGCATGTCTCAGAAGGTTTACCTTCAGGCTGACAAGCTCTACACATTTTCAGGTATCTAATCAACTGTCTTAATTAAGTGCACATATCAGGTAATCAGGTGACCGGTCTCTACCCTGATCTGTACCATTAGGTGTACGTAGAGACACAAATAATTGATGAGATCATGCAGGTTGAGACTTGAGAGACACCAATTATATAAGATGCACAGATCAGGATATATAAGGGTAGAGGTGGAAACTACTAAACATCTCTCTTGTGATATGTATACATTATATCATTGGTGTCTATACCTTTACGTATTTTTATTTACCTTATTTACCAACTACTATGTTGTGCATTAGTATTTCGGTTTTCCTAATTTTACCTCTAAGTTAGTAATTAGACCACCTCTATTTTACGTTTTCCAGCCATATGAGATTTAAGTATTAGCCCTTACATTTATATAAGCAAATCAATTTGTGTTGATGTAAATATATGTATATCGCCAGCTTGGATACAAGCAAGTGGTGGCAATAGCGTTGCAGTAGCAGCTATGTTCAAGACAGCTTCTGGATTCGTACGTGCTGGTGAGATTATTGCGGAATCAAGTTGTTGGTCCATGCTGAAGGGTGGTCTCACTGTCGAGGCTTCAGGCAATGCCGAGCTCTATTTCGAGGTATATCAAAGCAATTAAGCAATACAATAAAGTTGGATTTACTGATCCTATAATATCTGTATCCTTTTATGATCTTATTGATTATGAATTTATGATCTTTTTTCAGAGCAAGAACACCTCCGTTGAGATTTGGGTTGACAGTATTTCATTGCAACCGTTCACAAAACAGCAATGGAAGTCTCATCAAGATCAAAGCATTGCCGAGGTAACATTACTAGGCACAAATAATATTTCATTCATTAGTCCTTAATATGTGTACACACTCGATCTGAACCTCATTCAATTACGATTTACGTTGTAGAATCGCAAGAGCAAAGTGCGAATCCAAGCAGTTGATGCACGAGGCAATCCTTTGCCAAATGCAACAATCTCCATTGAACAAAAGTATCCCAGTTTCCCTTTCGGTTGTGCTATCACCAAGCTCATCCTCGACAACCCTGCCCACCAAAAGTGGTTCACATCAAGGTTTAGAGTAACAACATTTGGGGACGAAATGAAATGGTATAGCACAGAGAATGTCCAAGGACATGAGGACTACTCGGTTGCTGATGGCATGCTTCAGTTTACACAACAAAACAACATTGCAGTCAGAGGCCATAATGTGTTCTGGGATGATCCCCAGTATCAACTCGGTTGGGTCAAAGCGCTCAATCAGCAACAACTTGAAAGTGCAACCAACAAGAGGCTCAATTCTATCATGCAGAGATACAAGGGCAAGGTCATTGCCTGGGATGTTGTCAACGAAAACTTACATTTCAATTTCTTTGAAAGTAAGATGGGTCCAAATGCTTCAGCAATATTTTATAACTGGGCTATTAAAGCTGATGCAGAAACCCCCTTGTTCTTGAATGACTACAATACCATTGAGGAGACCAGAGATGAAGTATCCTCTCCAGCTAAGTACCTCCAAAAGCTCAGAGAGATCCAAAGCTTTCCGGGCAATGAAGGCGGACGATATGGAATCGGGCTTGAGTCTCATTTCGCTACCACTCCGAACATTCCTTACATTCGAGCTTCTCTTGATACTCTTGGGGCTGCAAAAGTTCCCATTTGGATTACAGAACTGGACGTATCAAGTAAACTCAATCAGCCATTATACTTGGAGCAACTTCTTAGAGAGTTGCACTCTCATCCTCAGATTCAAGGAATCATTATGTGGGCCGGAAGGGGACCTCAAGGATGTTACCAGATGTGTTTGACAGATGAAAACTTCAACAACTTGCCGACTGGTGACGTTGTGGACAAGTTACTACGTGAATGGGGTTACTGGGCGACGTCGGAGTCTTTCAGAACAGACAGCAATGGATATTTTGTGGCTTCTCTTCCCCATGGAGATTATGACGTGAAGATCAGCTCTAATTCTTCAGACGTAGATTCCTCCAGGCTTCACAAATTGAATGTAATATCAACAACTAGGTCCTTGAAACTTTCTGTTTAGTTTGAAGAATATTTTTGCTTTAGATCGAGGTTGATGTAATTTGAATATAGTTGAAATTTGAAATGAAGAACAAGAAAACATGTTTTGAATAATTAAGGCCGGTCTTTGCACAATCTGCTGGATAGCTCTAATTGAATATCAAAGCCAAAAACTTGCATTGACATTTTTAAATGATCTTTAAAAAAAACAAACTCTCAGCTAATAAACTCTTAATTAAATGACATTTTTAAATGATCCATCTCGTATACAAATTATCAAGAAATATCTAATATATTTCAGATGTCATGAAATCGGAGCAGACGCGTATGATGAAAGGATACATTGTAATTCATTATTGTGCTTAAACCATGCATGATCATAATCAATCAATAAGCATATAACGCACTTTGACCCTCTAGTAGAACGTCGATTCACTACAAGAAATATGACTTGAGGGGACATTTGTTAAGTGTCCCATTTGATACACATATTTCAGCTATAGATACACATAACACAAATGTCCATTTCTCTAGTGTTCCTATTGATTTATGGCACATATAAATTATATGTCCCCAAATAAACACAATGAGGCCCATGATTTCTTAAACTACAAATGTATATCTACTCTCATATCTTTATACAAATATTTATACAAATACACTACACTTATAGGGACACTTGAGCTATTTGTGCCCATTGACAATCTTTTTCTTTTGGTTCCCCCCTCCTAATGTGGAATAATTGCAGATCTAGGCAGAAAAAAATTAATGTTTCATTACTTACCACAACAGTAACTACAACAAGAATGTAATACTTATTGAATCAAAAATATATATTGAACTCAAATATTCAACAATACATCAACATGACCTAGAACCTCTTGTCTGAAAACAAAAAACATATCCCAGAACCTCTATTACATTCTCTCATGAACAATAGATCAACCCAGCTCTATAAGAGGTGCTACTGGGACAACTTGTGATAATAAAGACATAGAGAGGCATATGATGGCCAAATTCGCTTATTGCTGCTCTATCAAGTAGAAAAAAGTAGTAAGAGGTAGTCGGAACCTGCTCTCTGACATCATCACTGCTGGAGCTTAGAAGGTGCACAATTAGGGGAACTGCACCATGTTCAATAAAAACTCGATCTAGTGACACCATCATGTATGTAGCGAGGATGCATAGATAGCTGAGATGTGCCCCCAAAAGGTCTAACTTTGGTTCCCTGCAACCATATAACATGGCATTTAAACGAAGACTTCATATACTGATTTGAACAAAACTGAAAGAACACATGCACAGGTAAGTACAACTTATTCATCCTATATTGTAACACAGTTCAAAAAATAAGATTCATAACACTAACAGACTGTAGCATAACCAGTTGATGCAAGGAGAATCTCTCCAGCAATTATTTTCAAGATTGTGTGACATATGTGCATTTCCAACCTTTAAGAGTCCATGGCATGTTAAAAGTACAGAAGGAATGACATAAGCACTCACCTCGACACAATATTTGCAGAGTGGAAAATATCACCCTGTCTGAGTTCAGAAATGACCCTCAATCAGTTGGTTCAAGTAACCAAATACCAACTATAAGGTGTAAGTATCTATATCTAGACATGGTAAACTACGAGATACTTAAAGCTGATACTTATAAGTTTGTGCCTGTATTGTGTAAATCCCTTTAGTACATAATAGAAGTCTTCAAGGCCTGGATTATAACCTTCTACATCCATAGCATTTAAATCCCTTTGTTTGTTCAAATTTCGCTGCTTTTGCAAGTAACAGTCTTGTAGGTCGTTGTACTGTTGCAACATGAAGAGATGACATCAGGAAAAGAAAAGCCCCAAATAATGATTCAGGATACTATGAAAGTTTAGCTAGTAGCCTATCTGAAGTGCGGAACTCCTTGGCCTAACCACAACAAGTAACTCTTACCATCACACATTTCTAATGTCACATTAAGGTACAAGTCGTGTTCCGGAAACAAACATGAAAAGGAAAGATATAGTGGATAATCTAAAGGTCTTTAACATCCACAACAATTGGCCAGGCTATTAAAAAGCTCACTTCACAACATTGCTAACCTGCGAATGGACTCGCCTTTTCCTTGCCACCGACAGTCCTCCTTGTGGATTTACAGGCTGCATATGCCTCGTATGGGTTTGCACATTGTTTACAACAGCCTTGTTGCTATGTAAATTGATAGAACTCATCTGTGCTTGCACATCTTACGCACTATGAACAATGTCATTTCTCTGCTGTTCATCACCAAGCAGCCTCAGTCTCACTGACTTACCCTGTTGTTGGCTGTATAGCTCAACTCTACATCTCTCCACCGCAATCATGTCTTTCTTATTGTAATCAAGATCAGCTTGTCTCTGCCATGGAAACTCTCACATTATCATATAGGCCAAATATTTATATCACCCAAAAATCACCACAACAAATTTTATCGAGTCTCAATCTACCTCATTGAGCTCCTCTAGCTTTTGGCTTTTGCCTCTTAAGGCAATGCAATAACCCAAGCATGACCTCCATGCTCGACTCGGACTCTTGCACCTCCATCTTCCTCTTCTTCTCTTCAAGTGACTACCCAAGCTGCATACAAAGCCTAATGAATCCTAGAATTGACATAAGAGCCTCCAATTTTCGAAGAACAACGCCGACCAATACCCAGAAAAATTCAAAATCGAATTAGTCAAGAAAACAATCAAACTAAATCACCAGGATGATGAAGACAACGAGATGAATGATTTCCATACCATATTCGATAGAATCGGTGGCTGCAAACGCAGGTGCCACCTTGATGCTGGACATTATTCACTGTGATTTCTCCTTCCACAATTGCCGATCGGAAAAGCCAGAGCCGGAAACGCGTCGGCGACATCGAAATAGGTTGAACGGAGGTGGTGCGGCGGCCTAAGCGAAGCTAAAGGTGGAGGAAGGACGGCGGTTTGGCGCGTGGGTCGTTAGGTCGCGAAGAGGGAGGTTGGTTTGAGAGCTCGATCTGTTTGCTCTCAGTTACTCTCCAATACACATACATAGTCTAAATAATCCAAGGGCTGAAGTAATTCCACCAATTTCTACGGCTAAGATTGCACCGTAACCATTTTCTGATTTCCCAAATAATTCCTTTAAATTTCCCAACTTAAGAAAAATCTTATACATAGCTTGATAATCCAGAAAATTCACCAAACATTCTCAAGTACTCGACGTAACGTTTATAACTCTTAGTACAAGAGAGTCACTTATCTGAAACAAATATTCTCGATATTTACTTTAATTAATCACTAATATCGTAAAACAGTCATTAACGATCTCAACTTAACTCGTTAATAACTCCGGGGCTTACATCCTCTCTTGGTCTGGGTATTCTACTAAGAGCGAGAAGAACAAGAATCATATGTTTGAGAAATTTTTTGTCAAATATATCAATAGATATTAGTGAGAAATAATAGAGATAAGGTAATGAGTTAGTTTGATGGTGGCCAAGGGTTTTTGTATGGCACAGTATTTCATAGATAAAAGAAAGAGTTTGAAAAGAGTATTCTACTATTTGTCTTGGAGAAGCAACGGTAGTCTACCAACAAAATATACATTTTGTGTAGTTTAGGGACATATATAAGTCTCTAAATGTCACACCCCGGGACTATTTCAGAGATCGAAATACAACAGTATTCGCCGTAATCCCAAATAAATAAGCAACCGAAAGTCAAGACCGACGTGTCGATTTTCTATTAACTCGAAACTACAAGGCTAATGATAAAAATAGGAACAAAATGATGATAAGACATGAGGAGCAAATGTAATATAGACGCAAATAACAAATGCAAAAGGTAGCAATGTAAGACTCAAACATCAAACAAAGAACATGTCTAAGTTTCACCGGTCCACTCGGTCCAATAAGGAGGTAAATGACCAGGTTAGAAGACGAGATATACTAGAGTGCGTCAAATGCATCAACAAAATTCAACTCGGAGATCGGAAAGCTGAAACACTGCGAATTAAGATCCTCGGGAGTGAGAACCAACAAATGATACACGAAGGCTAACAAACCGGCCACTAGCCTCCAGACCAACGTCACTAGACACCTGCAAAACAAGAGGCTGAGCACTCATCCTCGCTAACTCGTTTTAGGACCGATACCCTACCGAGGTAGGGTTTGAAAATGAAGGAAAATATGATAAGGGTGCAATGCTTAAATGTAAAAACATATAAATGTGCGCTCAAGTAGGAAGTGAGAATGTAGCGTGAAAGTGAACTATGCGTCTAGTACTACCCTTTTCACGAGTCCCGGAACCAGAAATCAGGACTACGGTACCACTCACGATAAAGTATACGATGTCGGATATCAGGACAACAGAATCACCGTACATACACATAGTCGGTACCAGATACCAGGACGACGGTATCACCGATAATTCAGTATGGTGCCAGACATCAGGACAACGAGATCACCAATACTAAATAAGACACGGTGTCGGATATCAGGACGACAGAATCACTGATAATACAGTATGGTGCCGGACATCAAAACAACGGGATCACCAATACTAAATAAGACACAGTGCCAGATATCAGGACGACGGAATCACCGGTAATAAATTTACCGTCTAACTCGAGTAAAGTGCTCGAGACGTCGACTAAAGAACTGCACAAATAACGATAAATATCACTAACTTGGAAAGGTAACGGCTTACCCTAGCGGGCGGCTCACCACTTACCTGAGATAGTAGTGCCGAAGTTCGTGCTCCAGATCTTGCTCCTCGTGCTCTGTGTAGAATCACGTCCCTCGAGTTCGTCTCATATCTCAACGAATAACGAAAAATGGGAGTAAGGTTTACTGTGCTTATAGTTGATTTAACAAATTATCGACGGTTGACCAATTTGACCATCTGAGTCGAGGTATCCGGATGATAGGTTGATTTTTTTCAAACGCGAGTGTGAATTTATTTTATAGATATTCTTATTTTAGATTTAAGACGCGAATTACCGATAAAAATGGAAATGTTTAATTTACTATTCCGACATTTAAATCTCTCACGCTCAAAAGTTTCTCAATTTCCGATTCGGGAGAAAATCAAGTTCGACGTTTAATCGAAAAGCTAAGAATACGTTTTAGTGGAAAATACTAAAATCCCTTAATCCGATTTAAATCGGAAATCGTAAAGTGAAAAAGGAAAGTAGAAAGTAAATTAGATTTGGGAAAAACAATAACTTTTTAACTTATTTACTACTAGGAGTAAGACCATAATTCTTGAAGTCAACGTGGGTATTTTGGTAATTTCACAGTTGCAATAAAATAGTGAAATATAACTCGGTAACAATAAAACCAGGGTTTTCACCCTATCTTCTCCGATCAATTTCCGGCCAACAATCTTTGATCAAAACCAACCAAAACCAACATACAATTTTACTAAACGAATCGAAACGACGTTACAAACACAATAACACCAAAATTAAAGGAATCGAGGTTCGATTGATACCTCAACGAAGCACCAGAAAGAGATCATGTCAGCGTTGCACTCCTCCACTCCTAATCCGAGTTGCTGGGACATACTGTCCACCTCCCAAATTCTGTTGCAGCTGCTTCGAGCTCACCTCCCCTTCTAGAGTCCAAAACTCACTGCTAGAAACCAAGAACAAGGTCACTGGAGTTCATGGGACATGCCGGAGACAAAACCAAGAAAACAAAGAGGTTCAGGCTTTGACTCAAAGAATTAAACTAGAAATCAAGGAAGATGACCGAGCTTTACCATGAAAATGAGGAGGAGAGGCCGTTAGAGTCGAGGAACCCGACGCTGGAGCTCACTGCCACAAGATTTGATGTCGCCGGATCGAAGCTGAATGTCAATTCCGTGGACATGGTTGAAGAGAGAGGAGAGAGGAGAGAGGCGGTCACTGCGGTGGTGGTCTCGCCGTCTGCGTCAGCCGGACGGTGGCGCTAGGTGGAAGAGAAGGCGGAGGCCCTTTCTGGGTACTCTCGGGGAGAGAGGAGAACTCGAAGGAAGAAGAAGAGACATAGGCTCCCGTGTATGGGTGTGTAATGTAGTTGGGTATTTATAGGTTGATCTGACGGTTTAGATCAATTCGCTCAAATGGACGGTCAAGATTTTAAAAATGGAAAATATGAATTTCTGAAGATATGACTTAGAAGTCGTTAACTTCGTAAACGCGTAGAAAATTAACCGAGCGTCGGAAAAATATTCCGCAAATACCCGAAGATCAGCTACAATTCTTCAGACGTAGATTTCTCCGAGCTTCACAAATTGAATGTAATATCAACAACTAGGTCCTTGAAACTTTCTGTTTAGTTTGAAGAATATTTTTGCTTTAGATCGGGGTTGATGTAATTTAAATATAGTTGAAATTTGAAATGAAGAACAAGAAAACATGTTTTAATAATTAAGGCCGGTCTTTGCACAATCTGCTGGATAGCTGTAATAACCCGAATTTTTCGAAACTAAATGTCGAGTATTTTCAAAGTGCTAAATTTGTGAAATTAATTCAAGACGACAATTGGTGGTTCGCGACATTTCGAAACGAAAACGGAAACGTTTTCGGATCGTTTAATTAGAAAACGTAACGTTACCGCAACGTATAGATTGAATTTTATTCCGTCGCTCGGTTGTGAAAACTTCCTACACGGAAGTCGTAGAGCTCGTCGATATGAGTTCGTGGACACTTCACGCGTTCGAATCGAATGTCGGACGCGAAAGTTATTAACGACGGAATGTCATTTCCGATTTTGGAAACGGGTATAAATAGAATATTTTAGGGATTAAATGGAAACCCTTCATCCGCGACTTCTCTTCCCCCCCCCCCCGAACTCACCTCTCCCTCGGATCGCCTCCGGCGATCTCCTCAGATGGAACGACGTGGTCCTCACCGCCACACCACACGACCTCGCAAGGACCTCCGCATCGGACCCCAAGCCCATGACGCCCCGCCTCGTCGTTGTGAAGCAGCGAGCCACAACCGAGCCTCCTACGATTCTCGCCGACGCAAACCTCGGCGCTCATCCTCTCCACCGCTCCTCACATCCAGAGCCACCAACAGCGCGACCGGAGCTCGATTCGCATCGCCCAAATCACAGATCGCACGATCTCGACTCCGCCAAACATCTTGAGTTCTCCGGCCATTTTAGGGCAACGTACAGGTAAGGAATACATTTAATTTGATGTTGTGATGTGTGTGGATGATTTTGGGATCGATTTGATGAAGTTTGGGAGAGAATCGGAGGAGGAGGAGATTTGGGGATACCGCCGCCTTGGGCGGCGCGTGTGGACGCGTGGAGGTGGCTAGGCACGGTGTGACGTCGTGGGAAGGAAGAGGGGAGGAAGGAGAAGAGATTTGGGGCGGCGGTGGCGTCATACGCGCCTTGGTTGGTTTCGGCGCGTGGGCCCCACGCGCTGCCACGGTGAGTGGCGCGTGAGCGCCACGCGTGCACCTCACGCGCCGCCACATGCGGCTGCGCGTGAACAGTGTTTCCGAATGGTAATTTTGTAATTTATTTTTACGTACGGTAAATGTAAAAATGTGATTTACGTACGGTAAATATAAATTTTATTTACGTACAGTGAATGTAAATGTAAATTTACTTTTAGTAAATGTAAAAAATAATTTTGGAAGGGTAATTCAGTAATTATTATTTACTGAGACAGTACGTACATTTGAATAATATTTACACGTACAAGAATACGTAAACAGTATGCACTCGTACAGAAATACGTATTGGATGTGTATTTGTACAGTAATACATGCATAGTAAATACGTGAATAGTACACAGTGAACAGTAAATTCGTAAAACCGAAAATTGCTGAACAGTAACCGATTATTACTGTTTCGGCATTTAAAGGTTTACGAAACGTTTCTAAATTCTTTTCTTATCTTTTCAAGGTGATCGATAAATCAAGGAAATGAATTATCTTAGGAAATTGTGGAATTACGCTCGAGTCGATAAGGTGAGTAAAATCTCACATATTACGAATCTACTCTTGCGGTGAATTTCAAGATTTTTGCAAGAGTTTTAAATATTGAAATACGACATGTATATGATATAGTGGAATATATATATTTGTACAAATGGTAAATAAGTACTTATATATAATTTGCTATATTATATACTGTTATGAATTCATTGTGAATAGGTCATTTCGATGACAAGAATTATATTGAGCATGTGATTTAATTTGTACAATATGAGGTGTGATTATTGTACGTGGTTTTAACATGGTGTTTGTTAAAAATGTTGATTTGTCTTCAGACTTGATTTTTGTACAATATGATGTGAGATTATTGTACGTGATTTTAACATGGAGTTTGTTAAAACGTTTTGTCTTCGGACGAGTTTTGTCTTCGAATGAGTTTTTGTCTACGGACGTGTTTATGAAATAAGACATGTATATGATATAGTGGATTATATATGTATTGTATAAATGGTAAATATGTACATATATATATAGTTTGCTATATAATATACTGTTATGATTTTATTGTGATTATGTCATTTTGATGATGAGATTTATATATCGAACATGTGATTTTGATTTGTATAATATGAGGTGTGATTATTATACGTGATTTTGATTTGTACAATATGAGGTGTGATTATTGTACGTGATTTTGATTGGTACAATATGAGGTGTGATTATTGTACGTGAATTTAACATGGAGATTGTTAAAATGTTGATTGTCTTCGGACTTGATTTTGGTACAATATGATGTGAGATTATTGTACGTGTTTGGCAAGTCGGAACCTAGCCTTTGGCCGGGCGAAAGTTACGATACAGTTAGAGCTCTAGTCTGTCTGCCGGAGTACTGCATGTGAGGTAACAGGTGGTTATCTGCTCATGAGTACTCATATTTTTGGATGTTGGGTAGCGGGTGGTTGCCCAATATCGGCGGTGTACTACGAGAGAGGTAACAGATGTGTACCAGCGTTCTTTAGTACCCGTATTATAAATGCATTTGGGTAACTAGAATGGTTACTTAATTTCTCATGAGCGCTTCATTTCATATTTTTTTGGGACAGCCAGATGGGCCGTCCATTGACTCATGAGTGCATTTATATTTGTTTGATTTGTGGATTTTCGTATATATTGTTATGCGAGTTATATTTTCATTTTACTCATACGAACTGTAAAGCTTACCGGGTTTGTGTTTACAATCTCGGTGCACCAATTCGATGATGTAGTAGATAACTCCGCAGGTGTGGATTAGCGGGAATTGACGGACCGCTCAGAGGACTTGAAGTTATTTATCTCCAACTTGTGTGAGGATTTGGTGTGACTATCTTGTGAGGTTGTTGTGAGGATTATACATTTCCATTTGTTATAATGTTGAATTATAATTTGGTTTGTAATAATCGGTTTGACTGAGTTGTATTTTGAACTCAGAGATGATCCGCTGTGGCATTTTAAATGATTTCGATTTCATTGAGATTGTTTGGTGTTTAACGACTTTGAAATTTTGAGTTTTTATACTCGAAATTTTAGGGTCGTTACAATAACTCTAATTGAATATCAAAGCCAAAAACTTGCATTGACATTTTTTAATGATCGATCTCGTATACAAGTTATCAAGAAATATCTAATATATTTCAGATGTCGTGAAATCGGAGCAGACGCGTATGATGAAAGGATACATTAATTATCTTATTGTTCTTAAACCATGAATGATCATAATCAATCAATATGCATATAACGCACTTTGACCCTCTAGCAGAACGTCGATTGATCATGAAATTTAGCGTATGAGTTCCCATATATTTATTATTAAATTTATTAAAGATTCCAAAGAAGCTGAAAGTAAATTATTGCAAAGCTTGGATCGGGGAGAACATAAATTTACTTCGGAGATAACTTCTAGCGCAGTCAAAGTACATGCATGAGATCAAATTTGGATTCTTACATTGAACACTTTCAGTTCAGTGCATTAATCAATCCAGATTTGACTGGCATAAAGTTTCGTCCAGATTTGACTAATTTAATTTAATTTAGTTTTATTACCAGCGATGAATCTCCCACATAAGCAAATTATATCAAGATTTGATTTAATTTCATCATCTTTTGCTTTACATATAAATACATGCAGTGCTTCGCTCCTTTTCCCTCATCAAATAATATGCTTGTTTATTGATGAATGAAGATTCAAGCAGGAACCAACATGCTTCTTCTGTTATGCACCCTTCTTTTAGCTACAGGTTTGGTATACTTTATTAGTTTTGTGTTTTGTTTATCGAAATCATGGGACATTTGATATGTTAGATTATTGTAGAGAAATTAGAGTATTAGACATGCATTCATATATACTGATTACTGGACCTGATTAATGTATTACAATTTTGCAATTGATATATATATATATATATAGTAGTAACGTACAAAAGTGTATACATACTGTACCGTACGTGTTCGCAAGCAACTATACTAGGCTTAGCTGTTTGAAAATTGTGCTAGATCATATAAGAGTATTTAAAGAATACTTTGGCAGGGACGTCGTTGGAAGCAAATGGTGTACCCTATGATTACACAGCCAGTATTGAGGCAAGTTTTACGCACAAGTAATCCAGCGATATGTGCATTCCTTACTTAAACCTTATTTGGCAAACCCTAAAATGATATGTTTTCCCTTAATTTTCAGTGTTTGGCGAATCCTCTCAAACCCCAGTACGATGGAGGAATCATCGTAAACCCGGAATTAAATGAAGGCTTAAACGGCTGGACTACCTTCGGTAATGCAACCATAGAACATCGAAAATCCGAAAACAATAGCTTCATAGTGGCTCATAGCAGAAGCCAACCACATGACAGTATTCTTCAGAGGGTTCACTTGGAAAGTGACAAGCTCTACACATTTTCTGGTATATAAATTATGTAACTTTATATATACAAGGCAAAGGCAGTGCAGAAATTGTTCATTTGTGCTCTACGTGGTAATTAATTATCAAGTTCTAATTTGTTGATGCATGTCTGCAGCTTGGGTACAAGTGAGCAACGGTAGTGACGTTCCGGTAACTGCTGTTTTTAACACACCTACCGGATACGTTCCCGCCGGTGCAACTATTGCAGAATCAAATTGTTGGACCATGCTCAAAGGTGGCCTAAATGTGGATGCCTCTGGCATTGCCGAGCTCTATTTTGAGGTTGTAGCTACTTATTCCGATATATTGATCACTGCATGCAATAAAATTATTTGTGCCATATGTAATTTTATAATAATTAGATCTTTGATTTGTTGAACACTCCAGAGCGAAAACACTATGGCCGAAATTTGGGTTGATAGCATCTCTTTACAACCTTTCACCCAGGAGCAATGGATGTCTCATCAAGATCAAAGCATTGAAAAGGCAAGGCGTCTCAAGTAAATGTGATTATTTGGACTAGGCAATTATGTTACTGCATGCAATCGATCACTATCATCTCAGTAAATGTGATTATTTGGACTAGGCAATTATCTTACTGCATGCAATCGATCACTATTATCTCAAGTAAATGTGATTATTTGAACTTGGAAATTATCTTACTGCATGCAATCACTAGCTTTCTAAGTTCATACAATTAAAGGTAATTACATGCATAATGAAGAAACTGGACAAAATTGTTTGCAGATACGTAGGAGCGAGGTGAAAATCCAAACAGTTGATGCGCAAGGAAACCCTCTTCCAAATGCTACGATCTCTATCGAACAAAAAGCAGGAGGTTTCCCATTTGGCTGTGCTATGAACAAACTCATTCTCTCCAACACTGCCTACCAAAATTGGTTCACATCAAGGTTCAGAGTGACAACATTTGAAAACGAAATGAAATGGTATAGCACAGAAACTTCCGAAGGACATCAGGACTACTCGGTTCCGGATGCCATGCTTTCGTTTGCGAAACGGCACAACATTGCAGTAAGAGGTCACAATGTTTTCTGGGATGATCCACAGAACGTACAAGGCTGGGTCAAATCACTCCCTACGAAACGACTCACCACGGACGCATATTGGAGAGCACGTAATATTGTGAATAGATACAAGGGCCAACTTATTGCATGGGATGTTGTCAATGAAAATCTGCATTTTGATTTCTTTGAAAGAAAGATGGGTCCTTCAGCTTCAGGCATCATGTATAATTGGGCTCTTAAAACTGATGGAGCAACTCCTTTATTCTTGAATGATTTCAATACCATTGAGGAGAGCAGAGATTGGAAATCGTCACCAAAAGCCTACATTACCAGGCTTAGAGGGATTCAAAAGGTACAAGATAATTACAAAGGCCGATTCGGGATTGGACTTGAGTCACATTTTGTTACTCCCAACATTCCTTACATAAGATCTTCTATTGACTATCTTGCCGCTGCAAAGTTGCCTATTTGGATTACAGAGTTGGACGTGCAGAAGGGTCCTAATCAGGTAACATTAATCGAGTAATACAGTTACGTTTTCGTAAATAGATCTTGAACTGAGACTGATCTGTGTTGGATTTCATATGAGCAGGCATGGTACTTGGAGCAGATTCTAAGGGAGGTACACTCTCACCCACAAGTTCAAGGAATTGTGATTTGGTCTGCATGGCAACCTCAAGGATGTTACAGAATGTGCTTAACCGATAACAATTTCAAGAACGTGGCTACTGGAAATGTTGTGGACAAGTTACTACACGAATGGGGTTTGCGGGATTTCGATACGACTTCTGCCACAACAGACACTAATGGTTTCTATGAAGCCTCCCTCTTTCATGGGGATTATGAAGTTAACATCACTCACCCCTCAGTTACAAATTCTTCCTTGGTTCATAGATTCAATCTGGCACCAAGATCTGAGTCCCAAGGACCATTGCAGCTCAAACTCTCTGTTTGAGAATACTCAATGATGCTAGCAAAATTTCCTAGCTACCTTCTTTCCATCACGATTCATTGCATCTCAATTTGTAATACAATATCTCAAAAATATAGATAATTAATCAATACAATCAAAATACAAGTTTTCAGTTTTTACATTCCCTCTTACGTGCCCATATTTGATCTCACCTACATTTAATTAAGTACATTTTCCTGTATGTCGAGGAACATTCTACTTCATAATTGTTTTTGTTGACACAAATGTGAAACTACGTACGAGTGCTATACACAAATTCGTTGGTTAATTGATACAAGCTTGCACTATCCTACAACGTATTGCTGTCGATGACACATATGACGTTAATTGTATGTAGAGGTCACTCTTGTGCGAAAACAGAAAAGAAAGCTAGTGTAGAGGCCACTTTGATAATTGAGGTATTGCACTAATGCACACTCTCCTTATCTTGATTCCATTACGAATTGAAGATATATACGTATAAACAAAATTGCTTAAAGGTGGAAGGCGATATAGGAGAAGGGTACGTGTCCGGAGAAGATGTAAAATGCATGGCTTAAACTGGCCTAAAATCTTCCTTCTGATTCTCACGTACCTAGTGGATCACTTCGATCCGGCCACTTAATTAGAAGGCCATTGTATATATTTGAGTGCGGGTACAGTCAGTCCACTGTGTGAAGGTGCTTCTAATTAACCTAGCTAATAGAAGTCTGCATCTCGATAATTAGTCCACTGTGTGTATGCCATATTTACTTCCACGTACAGTTTAAGTTTTCCGGCTAGAATAGCAGAACATCATTACCGGTTTGGATGTGTTATGATCGCAAAAGTGAGTATTTCGATTAAGTCATGCAAGGCTGTTCACTCGATGCTTTTCTTGTTGGAGATGAGAGATCTCACATTTAAAAAACGACAAAGAAAATAAAGCTTATAAGTGAATGAATAATATATAATTGTACCGAGGCTTTTTGTGATTAAAATCCAACACATTTGAGGTGACTAAGTTTGGATAATATCGGTACAGTTGGTCCACAGGCCACGCTTGTCATTGTTTAACATGATGTCAGAGCGAGTCCCTCTCCAGTCGCGCCTCCAATCTGTTGTGGGCTCGAGTTGGGTGTCACTTTGTCATGGGCCCAAAATGGGCGCCATTATCATGTCATCGGAGAGTTTCCGATTGGATGGTCACCAAGTGTCGTTGGTTACTCGACCTTGGTTTATTTCGTCCCAATATGTGGGATGTTAATTTGTCACGTGCAGACTTAAAAATTAGGTTGCACGTGAGGGGCGTGTTGGAGAGAAAAGATCACACATCTAAGAAGTGATAAAGAAAATAAAGCTTATAAGTGGGTGGATGATATCCAATTATACCGAGACCTTTTGTTATTAAAACTCAACAACTATGAGGTGGCTAAGTTAGGACAATATCGGTACAATTGGTCAACGGACCACGCTTGACGTTGTTTAACATTTCTATAATTTGGTACTTCTGGCAAATTAGCAAAGCACCATATTGATCAAGCATGGGACTTGCATAAAGAATTTGGTTTGCATGTCTTAATTATATGGTTGATAATTCTTAAAAGAAATAGAAACCAAGACAAAATTTTCTTTTGGATACATCCCATTTTCAGTGCAGACACTAGTAGCTAGCTCCAAATCTATTTTACTTTAGCCTCACAGAGTTTGTTCCCTAATTGTTTAAAATTTCTATGCTAAACAGTCACAGGTTCACAGCACTTGAATGAAAAGATTCACGGGACATCAGTAGTCACAGCACGAAACATTGAAACCATTCACAGCTGCACTTAAAACAGTGATCTATTTCTAACATTTTGGCAGACACTGTTTATTTGGATTCATAGTTAAAAATACAAAATACAAGTCATGTAAGTTAACAGTGTAAGAGGCATCAAAAACAAATTCCAGAACAAATATTTTAGAGAGGAGCGTCAAGAAGGTAAGAAACATGTGCTGTCGTCTTCTTCGTTGAAACTAAACCAGAGGTAAAACTAAAAACAAACAATTTTGAATACCACACTGGATTACTTTACGTTTAGTTTCTTGGATTTTGTGCACAATTATGAAATTTCGAATGCTAAAAATTCGAATTCAAACCCATAAAAACTTTAAAACCATCTCAATTATATTGAAATCATCTTATAATAACAGTGTATCGAAACTGAGTTCACAGTACGACTCAGTCGACTTGAATAATACATAACTAGTTTATACCTCAAGTATTAAAACAATTGGAAATGCGATATTCACTCAATCCTCACCACAAACAGAAGAAATAAGTCTTCATATAACTTCCATGTAAGCCCTCCGAACCTGTTAATCCCCACCTGCAGAATTATCTCATACACTATCGAATTGGTGCACCTGGATTGTAAACACAAACTTAGTAAGTTTTTCAGCCCGTATGAGTAAACAAACATTTTAACATACATCACATACGAAGGAAATATAACAGATAACATTTCAAGACATGTGTACTCATGAGACACTAGACAACTCATCTAGTTACCCAATATTATTCACAAATACGTGTACTCATGAGACACTGGGCAACCCATCTGTTACCCAAAATTATTTTAAAACATGGGTACTCATGAGACCCAGGTAACTCATATGTTACCCTTCATGCATTACACCGGCAGACAAAGTAGAGCTCTAACTGATCGTAACCGACACCCGGCCAAGGTTTGGTTCCGATTTAATGCCAACAACGTTTGAAAACCAGAAAACGTTTTAACAAGACTCAATGTTAAAACCACGTACAATATAACAATACACACATGTTATTGTACTACAACCAAGTGACTCATGCACAATAATATATATATAGTCACTCCAATAATCCGTTATACCGGAAGGTACGTTATCTACCTTCCGGTCTCATCTGCCACAATTAATCGAAAACAATATAATCTCATAATTTAAATAAAAACCGTAACATTATATAATACAACAACCCATATATATGTATCGTATTTACCATTTTCGTACACATACACAACCCACTATATTTTGTAGATGTCATAGTTCACTCTTTTTAAAGAGTCATAAATATGAGTCACCGCCAAGGGTAGACTTGTCATAGTAAGATTACTCACCTCATTTCCTACGTGCAACTTCTACGATATCGAAAGCGATTCCCTCACTCGTTCCTCACTCGTTTCGTCGGTCACCTAACATCATGACAAAGTGCTTAGAAAACGACCCGTAAATCAACATGTGATTATTAGTTACGGTAAAAAAAACTGTTCATGGAAATATTATTTACGCGCCCCCGCAGACGGCCGCGCGTGGCATTCACGCGCCACCTCAGCCCACCGCGTGTGGTGCTCACGCGCCGCCCAAACAATCGCGCATGAGCTTGCCTGCGGCCACCAATTCCAGCCCTTTTTCCACCTATTCCATCCTACGGCCTTACGCCGCCCCACTTCCTCCCATGTGCCGCCCTAGGCGGCGGCATGCGCACCACCACCATCTCCGCCCAAACTTCATCAATTCACAAAACTTCCAACATCAAAGTTGTAGATCACAAGGTGGAGATCGTAACCATACCTTTAGTTTTCCCCAAGTTGGCCGGAGACCGCCAGAATCGCCACCGCAAGATCTCGGATCGATGGTTACAGATCGGAGATGAAATGGCTCAATTCGAGCTTCACCACCGGTGGAATTGTGCCTAGGAGGAGAAGGGAGGACTCACCGCCACAGCCTTGAGCTCCAGAGTCGCTGGCGATGTTGAGATTCGCCGGTGCTGCAACAGTGCTCCCTCGATGGCGGCGCGGGGTGGGTCGCCGCTACAATGAGTCGACGCAACTCGGTCGTGCAGTTGTCTTGGGACCGACAGTGAAGGCCACGGTGGCCGTAAGCGGGAGATCGGAGGTGGAGAAATCGGCGAAGGAGGGCCGGGTTGGGAGAGAAGAGAGAGAAGCTGCGGGGAGAAATTTTCTGGTTTTGGAAAGTTTCCAAAAATGTCCTTTTATAGCCTTCCAAATTCGGAAACCAAACTTCGGTTGCTAACAACTTTCATATAAGACATCCGATTAAGCTTTGCCGCATGTTCACGAACTCGTATCGACGAGCTCTACGACTTCCGTGAAGAAAGTTTTCGGAGATGAGCGACGGAATAAAAGTCGACTTTTAAGCTACTGAAAACGTAATTTTTTGAACCTTGATTTCCGAAATCAGTTTCATTTGTAAAGACATCGACGAAAATGCGAAGAAATGCGATTTTATTCGAATTAGCAAGCTGAATAATTTACAAGAAATTATACGAATTTAATTCGAAAATTCGGGGTATTACATTTTGACTCAAATGACAAACTCATTTATTGTTTGTTTATGTTTGCAGTTACTAATTGAAATTGTTGAAACATAAAGTCCCTTCATCGGAGAATTTAAGCTTTGCATAGAAATATATAGCATCTTGAAGATAAAATATATAACCATTCTCTCTCTCTCTCTCTCTCTCTCTCTCTCTCTCTATATATATATATATATATATATATATATATATATCCAATAAAGAAATTTTTCAGCGTGTCAGTTAAACCAAGTGAGAATAGTGAGGTGGCTTGACTGTCAAACTAGATGCATTTACCCAAAGTGTTCAATATATTCATGAGTT
This sequence comes from Argentina anserina, assembly GCF_933775445.1. Taxonomy (NCBI): domain Eukaryota; kingdom Viridiplantae; phylum Streptophyta; class Magnoliopsida; order Rosales; family Rosaceae; genus Argentina; species Argentina anserina. Next base: position 2,056,558 of record NC_065873.1, on the reverse strand, counting down.
ACTATATATACTTGCCATGAGAAAACCATATGTTGCATCTTTCCATTATATGTGGGATGTAGAGAGAGAAGCCAACAGAGCATATGCATATGTAGCTTTTCGCAATATTGCAGATTCTTCGGCAAGAACCACTGCAGTTGTTTTTGTTGTGAAGTAGTGAATGATCAAGATGTTCAAAGAAGCTTGCACCAATCTATTGCTTGCCTGCATTTTTCTGTACTTTGGTTCGTTCTCTCTTCATCTGTGTTCAACATTTCTTAACAGTTTGAAGAAAAGTTATCACTAAGCATGAGGTTTAATTTTGAAATATAGTTAGGACTAGTGTTTTCTGTCATATTTTCTTGCTAATTAGGTTTTCTGTTACAGGGCATGGCACCTCTGCTCCAACCTACAACTACACCACCACAACAAAGGCAAGAATCAACTCCTACATGTAATCCTTAAACCGGCATTTAGATATGATTTTGTTGATTTTTTTTTTCATTTTGGTCAACCAGTGCTTGAAAGAGCCCCTAGGAACTTCATATGGAGGAGGGATTATAGTGAACCCAGAATTTAATCACAACATTGAAGGATGGAAAGCATTTGGACAAGGAAAGATCAGAGAACGAATATCACAGGATGGAAACAGGTTCCTTGTGGCACACAGTAGAAAAAATGCATCAGACAGTTTCTCCCAGAAGGTTCAAGTTGAGCAAGCAAAACTATATACTTTTTCTGGTAAACAATTTCAGAAAAACCATCAATACGTACATGTATAGATGTCAATGTCTATTTGCTTACTGTATTTGTTACACGGTTTTGGTTGAGCAAACTTTGAAAATTTCAGCTTCTGTCCAAGTCAGTGAAGGAAGTGAGGTTGTAGCAGTTGTCTTTAAGTTCCCCACGGGCGAAAACATACGTGCTGGCGATGTGATAGCTGCGCATGGTTGCTGGACCCTGCTAAAAGGTGGCATAGTAGCAAATTTCACGAGTTCAGTTGAGATTCTTTTTGAGGTATGGCGAGACAAGAAGTTTGGATCATCTCTTTTTGGAAATGCTGAACTGCTTGGAAATATTCATCATACATGTATAATAGTCCTCAATAAATGAATTCTAGCTAACATATCCTTTTTAAGGTCAAATTCCAATCAGTTTTGGACTAAATGAATTGTTTTACATGCATCTCCTCTGTAGAGCAAAAATATATCACTGGAAATATGGGTGGACAATGTCTCATTACAACCATTCACCAAGGAGGAATGGAAATCCCACCAAGACAAAAGCATTACTGAGGTAAAAATGTAAAATCGAGATCCTTGTTATGCAATATTGCATTTCACATTTGACATACAGGGAGAAACTTCGTGTCGTGTCATTTATGAAGTTCTTGATCTATTTGAACCCTGCAGGTACGAAAGAGTAAGGTCAGTTTGCAGGTAACTCAGGCAAATAAAGCTCCTCTTACTGGTGCAAGAGTTTCCATCAAGCAGACCAAGTCGGACTTCCCATTTGGATGTGGCATGAACCATAACATCCTCACTAGCACTGATTACCAGAATTGGTTTGCATCAAGATTTAGATATACAACTTTCACCAATGAGATGAAGTGGTACAGCAATGAGAAGATACAAGGCCACGAAAACTATACTATCGCAGATGGGATGCTGAAATTTGCCAAAGAGAATGGCATTTCTATTAGAGGTCACAATGTCTTCTGGGACGATCCAAAAATGCAGCCTGGCTGGGTTAACAGTACCCTTTCCTCCGAGCAGCTAAGAACAGCATCAGCAGAGAGAATCAATTCAGTGGTTTGTAGATACAAAGGACAACTAATTGCTTGGGATGTAATGAATGAAAATCTTCACTTCAGATTCTTTGAGGATAAACTCGGTGAAAACGCTTCTGCAGCCTTCTACTACACAGCACAACAGCTTGATCCTGGCACTATGATGTTCTTGAATGAGTATAATACCATGGAATATAGTAGCGACGAGGCGTCAAGTCCAGCCAACTACATGAAGAAACTTGAAGAAATTTTGTCATATCCTGGAAATGCTAATCTAACAGCAGGAATAGGTTTGCAAGGTCACTTTGGTTCTGGTCAGCCAAATCTTGCGTACATGAGATCTGTTTTAGACTTTTTAGGTGCACCTGGTTATCCAATATGGCTTACAGAAGTGAGTGTGGGAATAGGCCCAAATCAGGTATGCAATAGTACAATTTGTAAAGAAACCTGCTCCTAGAACTTAACCTGTTCTTGACATGACCAACAATGTATATCAAGTGGACACTAAGGTCACTTAAAATTTAGCTCATTTCATACCTAGAACAATGGCTACTACCACAACTTTTTGTATCACTGATGCGAAAATTGTTGCTAACACTTGTGTATGTGTGCAGGCTCAGTATTTGGAAGAGGTACTAAGGGAGGGTTATTCGCATCCTGCGGTCCAAGGGATCATTATGTTCGTAGGTCCGATCACAGCTGGTTTTAATGAAACTACTCTTGTAGATAACAACTTCAACAACACTCCGGCTGGAGATGTTGTCGATAAGCTGATTGCGGAGTGGAAAACAGGGCCTCTGGAACTGACAACTGATGATCAAGGATATATAAATGTTTCCTTGTTTCATGGAGATTATGAGGTTACAGCTGAAGACAATGTGGGCAGTTCCGCAGCTACTCTAGGCTTTAAGGTTACAAAAGATGAACCACAGGCATTTGTTCAAGTTCAGATTGATACTTAATAAGTTATAAACTACAATGTATAATGTCATTATGTCGATAATAATAAGTAATAAATGATCCAAGATTTCCAACTCACACAAAGTTCACCACATTATTTTTACTAAGATTGATCACCATATATGCCAATGTTCCACTTTCACAACTCTATTGATTCCTGAAGATCAATGTAAACGGCAAATATATACAGAAAGAGCCAATCGATCCCCAGCCTTAGAACGATTTTTTTTTCCCCGAATGGGAGGCTTAATTAAAACCAATTAGTACAATATATAGCATTTGCAATCAACTTTCACGATCATGATCTCCTAGTAGCAATAATGCAAGATAGTGCAGCCATGACAACTGTGAGTGCAAGAAAGCTAACATCATCACAAATGGCAGCAAAACGCATCTCTTGCAATTCCCAAATCGTCGAAACGAATTCACTCAGCCCCTTGCAAAGCACCAGCAGAATAGCCATCTCCCTCTTCCTGGTTTGATCAACCCAAATTGCATGCACAGAAACTCCGACTGATCAGATTGAAGTAGTTCAACTAATCTAAAGACACGACTGAAATCCAGGCTACTTTGGTTGAGGGGTACTTATAGTTAGAGTGGTTGTATGTTTGCTCATGATAACACCAGACTGAGCTGCTTCTAGGATGCTTCCTACTGCCATAAGGACTCACACTTGTCCTTTGTCCTCGTTCTGTGCCAATATATGGTCGCATGCATACGTAATTTCCTGGCTGCTAAATATGGTGTAAACCATAGCATTGCCAAAGAGAGCAATACCTGTTGCCATGTTGGTGCTTAATTCAGCAGCCCTATATAATTACTTGAGACGCAGCTAACCAGGTGTGGTACGGTTATCTCTCCCTAATCAGCTTTCTATATGAAACTGAGTAACTGCCATCTGTCCTCACTTTCCCTTCCCAGTGGTTCTTCTAATTCTTTTCTTCTGGCTTTGTACCCTGCTAGTCCTCAACATGCCACAAATTCATCTAACGACAGACAATATAACTTAAAAAACCTGAGTCACTAATGTTGTATGATGATGTTTAGGTTACAAGACAGGGTATTTAATATATATTGGCATATTGCAGCCTAGCAAGTGGACAAATAAGAATGCTTTTTGAACTCACTTGTAAGATTCTTGATACGAAACTAGCCACCTTTGACACCATATTTTTGGATGAATTTTTTCTTATTCCTACGAGTAGATCATATCTATAAATAAAAAAATTTAGCCAACCATTTTGGTTATCCTCTATTTCTTTAGGAAGACTATGTTTAGGCCAACAAAATTTATTTCCAACAGCTATAAATTTTCGATTCCATTCAAACTGCAGTTCGACCCATGTGGTGTCTTAGTATGCCAATAGTGGTGTAACATCATGTAGATACTGTATGTGATTCTTTGATAATAAGAGGGACATTAATTACTACTTACTAGAGCCGTCAAGAAGGGCGATCCTTGAAATTTTCTGCGTTTAATAATTATGTTGAACGATTACATTAGAGTGATCGGCAAATTATAAATTAGTATTAAATGGTTATTGAAATTATAAGAAGATCAATCAATTTTTTTAATTATAAAATTATCATCTCATTTAATTAACAATTAAAAATAGTTAATAAATTTTAAACAAAATTAGAAAACAATAATTTTTTTAAAAAAATTCGGTTCTTTTTTTTATCCTTCTTCTATTTACGGCCATAAATTTGTCGTCAAGCAATGAATTTGAGCGTGGTTGATACCGTTGCAAAAAAACACTCCCCTCTTTCAATTGATACCATACCTACTCCAAACTGATTACCGTATAAGCGCAGCAACCCTCGCAAGGGGATGTCATCGTCTATGGTGGTGCTTCAAGCTATTCCGCTGCAACCAGAGCTCAAGGCTCCCTAATTTTAGTTATTCTCTTCATTCTGAGCATAGTCATACCAATTTCTTTTGAATTTTAACATAATTTCACATATTTAGTGTTGCCAAATTTTAATAACTTCACAAGTGCACGAATTAGTCGTAGTATAGCATAGGAAAATACGAGATCGTTCCAACTAGGGACTAGGGATTGATAGTCAACTTTCTAATCCTAATTAATTGAACAAATAAACACACATAGTGAACAAAGAATTAAAGACAAATCGAAAAAAGAGTTTTGGAAAGAGTTTGTAAAATAACGACAGACATCTAACTTCACCGTCACAATCCTATTCGGGTTCATAGTCTTCTAATTACTAACTATCAAACTGGTATCAAAGAATCTGTTATATAAGCCTTATGGCGGAGTACTTATACGTATAAGTTCTCCAAAGTCTAAATACTAGCTTATGGCGGAGCATAGTACTCAAATTACTCTCAGAAATATGACGTCTACTCTAAAGGTCGATGAAGTTCAATGAAAACAAAAGACTCACACACACCGAATAAAACATGGCGTCTATTTTACCAATTTGTGGTCTTTAGTCACAAGAAACATTCAAGATTCAGCATGAGCGTCTACCTACTCTTGCATCAGATAGTTTAAACCAAAACCTTAGAGGTTGCGAGTCAATAGTATTTTGAAATAAGCACCAATTCTCATAGAAATTAAAGACTTAACACCAATCTAATAACTAAGTAATCATCCAACTAAAAACATCAAATAGTCATACTACGGATCCATCATGGTCCTAACAAAAATATTAGTTAAGAAAACATATGAAAAAACATAAAACAATAAAAAGAATGAAAGGGGGATTGAAAGGGGAAAATGGATGGATGATCTCTGCTCCATATGCATCTACATTGTGCTCTGGAGACCTCTCGTCATATGAAATTCATGCTCCCTTATATAGGCAAGATTCATGGTCATCTTTGACTTCAAGTTTCTTTCTAAGACATAGATTCGGACTTATTTCTTGATATGGATTGGGAAAACCTTGAATTATCACGTGTAGAAGTAGGAATAAGCTCATCATTAAGTCCACATTTGAATTAACTTCTTTGGGGCATTATAAATTGATGATCTTGTGCCACATAACTTGAAAACTCCATGAATGTCAGCAAATCCGAGCAGAATTCCTGTTGTTACATTCCTTCACTTAAATTATCATAACTTGCTCTCAGAGTATTGAATTGAGATCCGTAAAATCTTACAGAAAATAGACTTCTGTATCTTTCCAAGGGTAGTGTGACGGGTAAACTGGTAGTCACACTACAAGCCACACTACTTGTCACACATTGTGACTAGTAATGTGACTAATGTTATGACTATTATATTCTCACTCTTCATCCAAAATTTCGCTTTTAACAACGAAAACAACCCCAAAGATGACTCCGGCGAATAACAAAATTGAAGCTCCTCCGACATCACTATATCCACGCGAAGTCCTCCTTCAATACCCCCCCCCCCCCCCCCGCCATTGACGTTGTCCCCACACCTTCGACGCCTTTTTGCGCCTTTCTCTGACCTCGCATCCCCGCGCCTCCGTAGTCATCCGTCCCACACCTCCAATTCCGTCCCTTCGCCTGCTTCATCGTCCCTGCACCTCCGAAGTCATTATGTCCTTTTGCTTGGAGAGATAGAAGGGATGCGGTTGCAAATCTAGTTCGAGAGATTTAATTATTCAAATAATAACAGTGGCAATTCGTAAATATCATGAAATTCAAGGGCAATGGTTTAAATAATTTTTTATAATAAATAAATTTTACTTGACTTTTTTTATAAATATATGTATTAAATGTTACTTTTTTATAAGAAACCCTAGAATGATTAGATACTCAGAATCATGGCAGTCCCCCGGTAATTGCGACAATAGGTGTGCAATTTCGAGGCCAAGGCACAACAATTCAGTTTTTTTACTTTTTGTTTGGAATTTTAGTTTCATAGTCGTAGCGTGGCATTATTTTTTTTTTATTTTTTTTTTCAATTCTTTGTTTGACCTTATAAAAAATCAATGAAACTACATATTTCCTTTATCTTCATGTATTTTAGGCAAAAATATCATGTTAGTCATTGAGTTATGTTTCGCTCGACACTTTGATCATCGAACTTTCATAGACTTCATTTTGGTCATTCAACTATACCATCTTCTATCATTTTGGTCTCTCCCTCTCATTTCTCCATTTAATTTTGGCAATTGAGTCCTACGCGCCTGATTGGCAAGGGTAAATTGGTCAGCTCATGTAAACGAGTTCGACACTAAAGTCTCTACAGTCTCTTTACTCCATCATATTTTAGCGATATAACGATTAAGGTTTCTCTCCTCTCACCCTCTCTCTGTATCAATGGAAACTCAACTAAATACACGAAGGTATTTTCGAATTGATGAAGAAGCACTAAATTATGAAGGTTAGAATTTATTCCTCGATTTCTTTTTATGTTCTGCACGAACTAGGGTTTATGGGTTTTGCTTTTGTGAGCCTAAATCAGTAAATGGACATTGGGAATTAGGGATTTTATTATTCTTCATTAGGAACTAGTGATTTTAGTTATCCGTAGAAAAAGTGGGGGCATATATGTTTTGTTTATAGCTTTTGTTAGAATTTGGATTAACGGTAGACTCCTTTCTTCCACTTAAACTTGATTTAATTTACAAGTGATATGCAACCTTTGTTTAATCAAACTTGAAATTGTGATAGTTTTCAATGTCTATATTATATTGATTGCTTAATGAGATATGTGTTTTGGCTGTATGTGAGAATCATTGATTTATGAGGTTTCTTTTTATTGTACGTATGTGTATTATTGTAGGGAATTCTAGTTGCACCTCATAAATTTACTATTTAGACCTCTCAATTGTTTTTATTTCCCATTTTGCCATCCATCAAAACTTTTGCTTCTGGTAGATAAAGCCAACTTTTCCACCGCCGTTGATAGCAATTTATCGAAGATCGAAGTATGTACCCTTACCACTTTTCTGCAATAACCAGCAGCTATTAAAAACATGAAACTTGATTGATTATAGTCATTTCAAGCAAAAGAACTAAGCTTGCTGATTGAAAAAATAACCCAGTTTAATTAGTTTTTCTTGCAATCATAATTTTGCACACTACGATATGGACCCATGGTAGTTTGATTGTGAATAGATTTTTGTTTTGTTTTGTGCCTTCTTCGATCACTTTCCTTGGCTTTCAATTAATCATAGCCCAACCAACTTTTCATTTTTTTTCCATATGATCATTTTGTACGTACTGTGCTTAAATTTGAGATCAAGCAATTTAAAACAAAGCTATAGAGCTTGAACAAGAATCAAGCTTGTTGATAACTCTGTCTTAATTATAAGTTAATGGATAGCGATTAACCGATGATATTCTGGAATTGAAAAAAATTGACATGGTCTGGAAGATTTGTCGTCGACATAGATGATGGAAGTGGTATATGAGGGGTAAAATAGGAACAAAATATTACAAAAATTCGAGGAGGTATAGATAGTAAATTTGGAAGTGCAACTGGAACATCTCATTATTGTATTTGGGTTGGCTCTATGACAATGTGAAAATGCATTTTATTTTTTGCAGATAATCATTTCACATTGGAGAATCATCATGGGGGTAGATTTTTTAGATTAGGTAGTGGTAGTCGACATTACAAGGGAGGTGAAGTGGTATAGGTTGATGATAATAATCCAGATACACATGGCCGTGCCTTGATTTCCTAGCAGAAGACTTGGGTTAGAGAGAGCCCCATTGATAAAAAAATGGTTGACACAAATTTTCATCTCCAAAATGCCCTTGAAGTTAACAAAGAAGACAAAGATCTTGAGTAAAGTGAGAGAGGATATATATCGACCAAAATGAAGTTTATGAAAGTTGGATGACTAAAGTGTTGAACGAAATATATGTCATCGGCTAATGACTGAAGTGATATTTTTTAATACTAAATATAATAAATATTGTGGCTAATCAAAACCGAGATAAGGAGAGGACCAACACTATGTTGAAACAGAGGAACCCAACCCCATGAGAGACCGCCTCTCCCGATTCCAAGTCAAAACGAATCCAACCTGGACGATTTTTTCATGATGAGCTAGCTGCAGCCTGGAACTTGGAACAGCAGCCATACCCAAAACGACATCGTTGCACCTTCGTCTCTTTTGTCACCCACCACAAAAAACTCCAACCCGCCGCGCGTCCCTTTTCTCCTCCAATCACGCCCCTCCCGTCCCTCCCCCAACCCCAGCAGTGTTCCCCACCTACCCCCACGCGCGTGGGGAGAAACAACAAAAGACATCAACATTCTTATTATCATCATCATCAATCATCATACTGGTTTCCGAAAGCTGTTATTTTTCCGTTACGAAAAGGAACTCCAAAGCAGAGTTGGGTATTATTTCGATGAGGATAATCTAAAGAAACCAGGGTTTCAATTGTTTGTTGTGTTTGAGGTTTTTGAGTTTTAGAGTTGCCAAATGGGGTTGTGGGAAGCTTTTCTCAACTGGCTTCGAAGGTATAGTCTTTTTATGTTTCTTTGATTCTGTTTTGTCCGGTTGTTATTTTTATTCTTTAAAAAAAATGGGAACTTGAATTTGTGTTTGAAGGTTTTGGTGAGAGATTCGTAGTCGTTTCAGATTCTTTTTCGTTGGTTTGTGCTTGGTATCATGGGACGAGATGTGGGAACAGGGGAATAAAAAGTTTAAATATTTGAGTGTGTAATTCTTGTTTTGTTGAAAGGTTGAATTTTGAGATAATTGGAGATGGAATTGATGTGGGGGAATGATGATCATGGTTGTTTATGGGCCTCTTAACTTGTGTGAGAAGAAAAGCTATTGTTATTTGGTCCTGGTTTTTGTTGATGGTGTGCATCGAATTTGTACGGTGATGTTGGTGGAGCTTTGTAGATTAGAGAAGTTATAGGCTTTGATTGATCTTGGTTCCTTTATTATTGTTTTGTGATCTTCATACTTGATTTGCTCTCATTGAAAGTCGATATGATGTTGATCGGTTGCATAATGGTGTCGAATCGTATCAAATTTAATCAACAGGTCAATACCATTCTTTGTTTGAACCATAATATGGTGATTCCCATATTGGTATGTGGAAGATAATTGGGAACTTGATAAAGTAAGAAAGCTAAACAAATAGGTTTGCATTACTGGTAATTGTTATCAGCTGCTCCAGTATAAGTTGGATAGAATGATGTCATTAGCAAACAATCAAAGTTGTTAGTTATACAGCAATTGATATCATATCAGGTAAAACATATTTGTGTTGTTTAAACTACATTCTGATTAGTTCCTCTATTCCCCTCTTGTAGCCTTTTTTTCAAGCAAGAAATGGAGCTGTCATTGATAGGCCTTCAAAATGCCGGGAAAACATCGCTTGTGAATGTTATTGCAGTAAGTAGCTGTGTTTTCCGTACTCAAGTGCATATTGCACGCTTGTTTCTCCAGGTTTTGATTCCTCGATACTGATCCTGTCATCTGTTTATTTATCTTATTCTAAAGACTGGAGGATATAGTGAAGACATGATCCCTACGGTATGTCGTAATTTTCAAGATGCATGTTTTCCCTTTTATCAGATAATGTGTTTCTTTCCAGAATTTTCGATTTCATTCCCATGTTGTTGATTATGTATTCCAATAAGAATCTCACTCACGATGAACTTCTTCGTCTGCAGGTTGGATTCAATATGAGGAAAGTTACAAAAGGAAGCGTAACTATAAAACTGTGGGATCTGGGTGGTCAACCAAGGTTTCGAAGCATGTGGGAAAGATATTGTCGAGCAGTTTCTTCTATTGTGTATGTCCTTGACTCTTATATGCATGTTATTGTAGGTAACTGCATATATCATTCAAATGCTATATTTTGCTTCACCATGTCTTTGTAGTATTAGTGGTCAGATACTAGAGAATTTTGTATTTCTTAGCCTCTAATTATTCTTTCATAAGCAATTTTGCTGGTTTTTTTTTCTTGATCTGATCTTGTAACTGAAATCACTGATTTGATAAGCTTTATTTGGCATAAAATTTTACCTTTTACCATTGACTTGAACTACTGCTGTATAATCTTTTCTTCTTGCACATGGCTTTCAGAATCTTAGGTGAACTTATATATGTTGTGCTATATGTATATCACCAACTCACCATTCTAATTTTCCATGTTGCAGTTATGTTGTAGATGCTGCTGATTTAGATAACTTGCCTGTTTCGAGAAGAGAACTTCATGACCTGTTGAGCAAGCCATCATTGAGTGGCATTCCACTGCTGGTACTAGGTAACAAGATTGACAAAAAGGAAGCTCTGTCTAAGGAGGATTTGACCGAACAAATGTAAGTGGACGAGCTTTGTCTAATCTTTGTTTACAACTTCTTCTGCTTGATGCATGCTCCATTCTAACAGATTTACTGTCATAAATGTCATGTTGCTTCTAACTCTGGCCATGATGAAATTCACTTTCTTGGACTCGATAAATGAAACATATATTCATTTTTCAATGTCTATTGGCTGGCTGCTATAGTAATTCATGTCCTCAAATTCATGTGTGGAATGTGTAGTAACTAATAAGCATCATTTCCGCTGTGCAGGGAGCTCAAGTCCATTACTGATAGGGAAGTTTGTTGCTTCATGATTTCTTGCAAGAACTCTACCAACATTGATACCGTCATTGATTGGCTTACAAAGCATTCAAAAACCAAAAACTGAGCTGTCCTCGTAATCGTCTCATGACAATGTTCCAGTTCTGTAGAGTGTGGATTTTAATCTGCTTTGAAGTGACTTTCGCTGTTTGCCTCCTCGGGTTTGTCAATATCTGACCATCGTCTTCTGTTCTGTGCTTTGTGCAGACTAAGTATTGATTGCTTTGGTTGACCTACGGTTCTGTTAGAAGTGTTAGACATTACTATTTGAGTTTCATGTATAGAATTTGACTGTGAATTGTAATGTACAGAATTTGGATTTCTTTACTTTGGTTTGCAAATTTGTGTTTGTGAAATTTAATGTGCGCAATGGCTGTTCGTCTGGTGTAGCAATGTGCAGTTTGATTGATGTTGCTGGGTTGTTCCTTTTTCACTCTTACGTTGCGGATCAAGAATTCATATATAGAAGAATCTCACATGAATTAAGTTTGTATCTTTTACCCTTTTTTTGCCAATTCCATGTGTGTTGATTCTTTAGTCGGTTTTCACTTTGGTGTTATGCTCTCGCATCTGAGCCGTAGTAGATTAATTTTAACTGGGAAGTTTTACTTGCATCAAATTACATCACATAAATAGGTAAACTAATTCAGTACATTAGTATTACTGTACTATACAATCAGCCAACAATTCGTCCCCAACTTCCTGAAACTTTGACACTATGCCATCCTCCTTGCTGCCTCGAGAAGGATTGGTAGCAGAAATGTGCCCCTAGTAGAGAGCATTGCTCTTAGATATTGGCCTTCTTAAACCTAGAGATAAAGACCCTTGTTCATGTTTCGACGGAGCGTGAAACCAAACTCGTTATCCATTGTGTCAATCACAATCGATTTTGTTAATGACATTCGTAGTGTAAAACTCAAATAAGCTATTCACCAGAACAATCAGATTTGTTCATGTGTATTTGCTTAAAAATTGACAAATTTTGATCTTTTAAGAATTTTGACGATTATTGACATTATCTACTATTATAATAAATAGAATCGGGCCTGGGAATAAGTCTCTGAACTAAGCTGGATTCCAAACCTCTTAAAAAAATTTGGGTGATTATGTCATATTATTCACTTTGACCATTTTGAGTCAACTTCTCAGGGTTTTGGATTTAGTTTCCACGTATTAATAATATATTTTGGAGTATAAGGAAATATGGTGGGAGATAATAATCCAAGAGCGGAAGATTCGAGAGGCCCAGTTCAGAGCACGCGGCGCCAAAAATAAGAAGAAGAAGGTGTTGAGTTCAGTTTATGAGAGCATTCACTTTCCCTTTTCCTTTCCAAACTCGCCATGAATCTCTCTCTCTCTCTCTCTCTCTCTCTCTCTCTGTGCCAAACGTAGTCCAAATTACTTTCTAACCCAGTCTATGCCTCAATCACTGTTCATGTTGTGACTACTTTGGTTGGTATTCCGTATAGAAAGAGATGGTGGAAAGGTTCGGAAGCGCAGCGAACTTTGCTAAGGTAAGATAGCTTCATCAACTCTATGAAACTCTTCTCTGCTGTGTGGTTAATTTTTGTGAGCCTTTCATGTTCTTAGGAAGAGACCTGTGTTTTCTTTTCTTTTTGTGGTTAACTTGGAAAAAGGAAAGTGGAAGTTAAAAAAGGGGCATTCCGAGAATCGAACTCGGGACCTCTCGCACCCAAAGCGAGAATCATACCACTAGACCAAATGCCCTTGTTATGATAATGAACGTGACAGATTAGTGATTAGCGCTTGAAATTTATTAGTTTAGTTTCCATGGCCCCTGATTGGTCCATTTCTGTTGTCATTTTCTATCATATTGGATGTACAATTCCGACGTTCACACGGTCAGTAGTTCATGTTCAACTACTATTGGATTTAGTGAAGAGAATCGTTTTAAAATGGAGTTGTTGATGAGGACATCATGTCAACTCTTTCAAGGTTTATGAATGGAAGGGATGAAAAAATAGAGCAGCTGATCATTACCTTTCTTTATGGTTGATTAATTGATCTCAGGATTTTAATTAGCAGCTGATAATAAGTTTGATCCAAAGAGTTTTTAGGCTTAGTGTTATTTCAAGAGTTTACTTGTGTCTTTTTGTTTCTGTTCAGTTTAGGAGTATTAAGTTTTTGTTTATTAGGTCTTTTATGTTTCAGTTTCTGAATTTCAAGAGTCCTAAAGAGTCTTAAAAGCTAGTTAGTGTCAGTTATAGAACTGAGTATAAATAAATGTAAAAGCCAATGGGCTGATATGCTATGTTGAATAAGAATATCAGTGTTTACTGAATTTTCCTGTGATAGGATTAAGGTGAGAAACCTGGGAGAGATTCCCAAATTATAGTGTTTTGGGTGTGAAGCCTATACTAAGGTGTGAAGCCTGGGAGTGAATCCTAAAATTAGTGTGTGCTTAACCTACAGTTCTTAGAGCTTGTGATCTAGGTTCCTATGCAGCTACTGTGCTGCATCAGTTGTTCACACGGTCAGTAGTTCATGTTCAACTACTATTGGATGTAAATCCAATGGTGAAGAGAATCGTTTTAAAATGGAGTTATTTTGTTTTCAACCCTTGGATTTACATCCAATGGTGGTTGAACATAAATTTACTGATCGTGTGAACGAGACTAATTGGATGTATGCATTTTCAACTGGATATGGTAGCTGGATTTACTGATATACAATAAACAGAAAGAGGGATGTAATACTGCGATATTCAACGATATCATTTGGTATGATACTACTACAGTAGCTTAGTTTGAGGCCAGAATATGGCTTTCGCTCAAGAGAATTCACTACATTTGACAACTGAGTTTAGTTAACTTGGAATGAGTATGAATTCACTTATAGGATTCGCACTGTTAGCGATGAAACTGTTTTCGAAAGCTAGTTATTTGGAAAATTAAATATAAGTTTCGAGTGTGTTTTAGTTGACTTGCAAGTAGGGGAATGTTAGGTGTGTGATAGATAGCCACCGATAGGTACTTGAAGTAAAATCATACCACTGCATGAACCATGTAGTCTATTAAGGGACTTTGAACAATAAGAAGAGTTATGCTACATGATAATCTAGCATGAAAGACGGTTACTTTTTACATGTATAGATCACAGGAGTTAGCAGAGTTATGGTTTATGACTATCTCACATGTTAGAAATTTTCTGTTCATGTGAATTGACCAGACTTCATAGATCTGAAGAATGAGCAGAGATATGTCGTATAATAACCGTACCTGGAAAACATTTTCTTCACATGAATTGATCACATCACATAGGTTACAAGTGTTCTTATTGACAGTTTGAGACGGAAGGTGGAAAATTTGCTCAGGTAAGAAAGCCTGATGTAGTTATATGCTCTGTAGGTAACCTCATTAATTTTGTGATCCTTTCAAATTCGTGTGATTTCTGAAATGGGGAAGGGAGATTTATGAATTTAAAAGAAAGATAAATAGTATTAAAAAAGAGGGGCATTCCGAGAATCGAACTCGGGACCTCTCGCACCCAAAGCGAGAATCATACCACTAGACCAAATGCCCTCATTATGATTATGAGCGTGCCAGATTAGTGCTTAGCACCTGTAGTTTATTTGTTTTGTTTCCGTGGCCCCTGATTGGTCCATTTCCATTGTCATTTTCTATGGATGTCTGCATTTTCAACTGGATATGGTAGCTGGCTTTTCTGATACACATTTAACAGAAAGAGGGATGTAACACAGTAACACTATCGCATTGAAATTCTGAGATATTCAACAATAGCATTTTGGTATAATACTATAATAGCTTAGTTTGAGGCCAGACTATGGTATTCGCATAAAAGAATTCACTAATTTAACAACTAAGTTTAGTTTGCGGTAATGAGTATGAATTCACTTATGGGATTCGTACTGCTAGTGAGGACACTGGTTTTGGTAGCTAGTTATTTGAAAAATTAAGTATAAGTGTCTTAGTTGACTTGCAAGTAGGGGAATGTTAGGTGTGCGATAGATAGCGCCAATAGGTACTTGAAGTAAAATCTTACCACTGCATGAACCATGTAGTCTATTACGGTTTCTGTTTAGCAAAGTAATGTTATATAGATCTGAGGAATGAGCAGTGTTATGTCATATTATAACCGTGCCTGGTAAACATTTTCTTTTCACATGAATTGATCACAGGTTATAAGTGTTCTTATTGACATTTTGAGATACTATGCAGAGAAGGATCAGGTGGAAGAGCTGGAAAGTTTGCTCAGGTAAGAAAGTCTGATCTAGTTATATGCTCTGTAGTTAACCTTATTAATTTTTGTGATCCTTTCAAATCCTTGTGATTTCTGAAATGGGGAAGGGAGATCTATGCATTTAAAAAGAAAGATAAATAGTATTAAAAAAAACAGGGGCATTCCGAGAATCGAACTCGGGACCTCTCGCACCCAAAGCGAGAATCATACCACTAGACCAAATGCCCTCACTATGACTATTAACCATGTGCAAATTGACTAATTAGTTTCTTGGGCTCCATCTGGCCCTTGCTGCCTTCCTTCCATGTGCCCATGGAAATAACCTATACAGTTGGACAAGTGAGTAGTACTTGGATCCTGACAAAACCATTAATATGGACAATTCAAGATGTAGTCATACGTAGGGGTAGTGACTGGAACCTTCTGGGACTCCGGCTAACAACTTCATGATTTCAGACTGACCCATCATCTTTAAAGAAGAAAATGCATCCTTGTGCTGATCTGCCTTTTTCTCCGCAAGAGAATGATTTATCGGCTCGTTTCTTCTACTAAGATTTTTATACCAATTACCATCTTTTATCCATGTTTTGGAGCTATGAACTTGTTCATAATGATTTTGGACACAAATTTAAATCGTACTAAATTAGAAATGTGCATCTAATATTGCTTACAACTGTCTCAAAGTTCTTTTGTGGCATTTAAAGACCATTTTGGCTAGTATGTCATCTACTATCATTTCCTTTTTTAGTTTATTTGGAATATATTACTTGGATCTACCTTTTACACCACCTCATGAGTTTGGATCCTTGAATGTTGATCTGGTAAAATGTCCAAAACTTTCTGCAAGGGGTTTTTTTTTTTTGGTAATTTCTCTAAGGGGTTTACTGACCTGATCAATATTTGAGGATAGTATTACCTGGCAGAAGGAAAGATTATCTTAGCTGTGCAGAGAGGGGTAAAAGAACATATATCTATAGAACCTAAGAATAGCAAATAAAATATTCTAAGTAGGACATGTTGGGAATATTGGAATGGTTTTGCTTATATTTCGGACAAAATGATTGGCACATGGCTCTCTAGTACTCAGCAAATATCCAGGAATGATTTTGCTGCATTTGGTGTCCTCCGAAATTCTCTCTCACCCCTTGCTTTAATCTCTTCTCTTGTACTTTTCAATAAAGGGATAGGGTAATGAACATGAAAGAGCAATTTACAGAGGAATAAAATAACAATTAGAATAAGGTTTCTGGTTCTATCTTTCTCTTTATAGTTTTTTGAAGGGTTGGTGGTTGTGAGGTTGGATTGGAAGTTCATGGCCACCTTCGCAGGAACCTCCCAGAAATGCACAGCCTGCAGAAAGACTGTGTATCTGGTTGACAAGTTGACAGCTGATACCAGAGCCTATCATAAGGCCTGCTTCCGATGCCACCACTGCAAAGGTACCCTCAAGGTATAACCTTCTTTAACTTTGTCTTGTTTCTGATCATCAGCTTGTATGCTTATATAATGCATATTTCATTATTTCCGGTTTCAGAAAGTTGGTTTTTACATTTTTTCAGACAACAAAAAAAATAGTTTGTACATTGTGCTTGTGCATTCTCTTCGTTAGATCTAAATTGTAGATACGACACCTTTTCTCTTCAATATCCGGTAATGTGGCCAATATTACCTATCACTTTCAGCCTTCAATTTGATATTGTAACCATTGTTGGCCACATATACATCTGATTAAAATTGAATTTGACTTCACAATTTTATTTTATCCTCGTTGCTGAAAATATAGCAAAGAAATTAGGGAATTAAAAGAAACTTAATTTTGATTCTTGATATTTTGGTATCTGCAGCTCAGCAACTACTGCTCATTTGAGGGAGTCCTATACTGCAGGCCTCACTATGATCAACTCTTCAAGCGAACTGGTAGCCTAGATAAGAGTTTTGAAGGTAAATTTATATCACTATGATCAACTACAGCTTGTGTGTGTGTGTGTGGATATATATATATATATATATATATATATATATATTAATGAAGAGTTGTGAACATATATCAAGTATCATGAATTTAGTTCTTTTTTCTTCATTGTTAAGAGGATATTATTAACTTTTCTTTGTCTACTTTCTTTCAGGCACGCCAAAAATTTTGAAACCAGAAAAACCTACTATCGAGAATGAGGTTAGCATCTTAAGTTTTTGACAAGAAAAGTAAAACATAGGCTATATTTTGGGTTTTATAACATTATCATAAGATAAATCGCTCAAGATTTTTTCAAGATTGAAACGAGTACGACTACTAAAAAAGGACAAAGGGAAACAGTTTTACAAGGTATAATAAGAAGTATATTTGGATGTCATGCATGCAGAATACCAAAGCAGTATCAAGCTTGTTTGGTGGTACCAAAGATAAATGTGTGGGATGTGAAAAGACGGTATATCCCATTGAGAAGGTAATAGATGAACATTAGCGGTAATATGTTTTTGACATTGCTTTTGAAAATGAAATTTCAGTCCAATCTCATTTAATACCGAGTTTTTGAAGGTCTCGGTGAATGGGACTGCTTACCACAAGAGGTGCTTCAGATGCACCCATGGAGGTTGCACCATAAGCCCATCTAACTATATTGCACATGAAGGAAAGCTCTACTGCAAGCACCATCACATCCAGCTCTTCAAGGAGAAAGGAAATTACAGTCAGATGGAGAATGAAAAGCAATCAACAAACGAGAAAACCACTACTGTGGAGATTGCCAGTCACTAATATCGAGCTGTAATTTTGCCTCTGGAATGGCTTTTGATGTAATGCAATTTTGAACTGCAACTCTTTAATATGTGAAAAAGGATTTTCTGGGGCATTTTGGTTCGTCATCTTCCAACTTTTTAATCTGTGAAGCCACTAAATTTGTTCGGAATTAAAGGGTATCAACCGTGAAACCGGAACTTGAGTCCAAAATTTCAGGTTTGGAGGACAGAATTTGGAATCTCAATCGGAAATTTGGAATGTTTTCTTATTTCAACCCGAATTTTTTGGACTCCAGCGCTAATTCCTTTGTTCATGCCAATTGAGCAGGATGTTAGTCGCAACTCGCAACAGGAAATTAGTTCTTAAATTTTTTATTCAGGCCATCCAAATTTCATTCCAGGAAACACTAATCTATCATTCTACAATGATAAATCCCAAGAGAAATTGGTAAATGAACTATTCTACCGTACCATGAGGCTTATATGAACTTCAGAAACGAGTGCAGTTTGTCAGCTTTTGTTAGACAAACTCAATAGACCTTACTATACATTGGCATTTAATTAATACATCTAAGCTTCTAAAGTATGTTCGACTTCTAAGGGGGTTAAATCTTGCAAACCCTGCTCTCTATTTTACAGAACATGAGAATAATTAGTGATAAATGTACAATAACAAGAAATCGCACATTTTGGTACTTCTTCGTTCTCCACTGATAGTTTCATTTTCACCTCCATGCGCTGGAGATATCTACTGTTCTTCGTAATACATCATGATTTCATTTTCCACTTTGATAGAACTTCTCCTATATCAATTTGTAAGGTACCAGTTATGCTTTAGCATCAAAGTCACCAATTTTAAATTTTACCTAGCTAGAGTTTCCATCTAAGGGTTCACTTTTGCTTGTGTTGTCCTTTAATATCTGCGATGCTAGAATCAGGAGTTCCACCATCTCAAACCCTGCAGCATAAACTGAATCTACCTTCTCATGACTGGGCTCCTCATATACTATACCAGGCTCATGGCCAACACTATGACCACTGAATTCAACATCTGCTTCTGCTGACCAACTAACTGGTAGGGAACTTCCAAGTGCAGTCTTCACTAGTTTTGCTTCGTTAGTAATGTTTTCCAGAGTTTCTAACAGGCTAGCAAGCATTGTGTCTCCAGAAGACACCGACTCCTTCGCCTGCATAGTATAAATAATGAATACTACTATAAAGTGTAGTTGGTAGACAACAAGTGTTTCATTTCTTGCAATTTCCTATTCTACAATGGAAGTTACTACTATAACACAATAATGCACTGCTGTCAGACCTTTAAAAGTGCAAGACGAAGCCTATGAACTGTGGTGGTCAGATGTTCAATACTTCCAATGCTTTCCCTAAGGGTTGCATTTTCAATCTTCATCCTGAAACACGGATTTAAGACCGGATAAAATGGGTTTATGACCTATATTTAACTACATCAACAAAATTATTTGAATTGCAAGAACCACATATGATGCATCATTCAACTCAAAAGATATTCACAAACCTCACAAACTCCATGCTATTTAGGTCAGCTTCATTTCCCCTCAAGTCTACAGTTCCAACCCACCGGTTCAAGTATGTTTTCTTCAGCAAGCTCTTTAGTTTTCCATCTCTTTCATGAGCAACTAGTCTCCTGTCCCCAATTTCAGCAGATGATTTGCCTCTTTTCGCCTCCTGACCAATCCTCCTGTATGTTATCAATTGTAGTACTTTAAAAACGATATTGAAAACTTCTCCAAGGACAAGAAACTTCTCATTGAAAAAGATACTTCACAAAGGACAAGCATAATTCAGGAAATTAGATTGGACGAAAGGAAAGTTTTGGAGGTTATGGCTCTCTGACAAATTGCTATCTTATCCAGATAAAGTGGGTATACCAACTGGCAGGCTTTCAGTCGCCAACGATATATATTTTTAGATTCATAACTTTTATATTCATCTTTATTATAATGTCAAGTGGTGGCATAGAAAACAGAAGTAAGATTGACACAGGTTTAAAAGTAAAGAAGTCTGACTCTTTAAGTTGATGATAATCCTGCTTTAATTGTGCCAATTCCATTAGAGCTCGGACCTTCTCATTGGTAACCTGGATAAAAAAGAATTAGTTGCACTGTTCATCTATAAACCCAAATGACAATATTCTTGATCTTTGAAGGTCACAAACAAAAGAAGTAAGCTTTGAGCAAGCACATATACGCACATGCCAGAATCACAAACCAGACAATGTATCAACAGTCAGAATAAAGGCTGAGGTCCACAAAGGCCATTTCCAATCAAAATTCTTAAATCATTAAGCTTCAAGATACAGTTACTATCAAAGAAAATGAGTGAGATTATCATACTAAGAGGAAAGTGGCCTTCCTAACAATACAGACACATGTATGATTCACAAATTTTCACATGAAAAGTTCACACTATGATAGTTGAAGCAGTAATATATCTAAATCATTAGTTGAATCGGAAATGTCACAAAATCCCCAGCCGTTGGAGGATGTCCTCATTGTCCAAAAGGACTCAATAAATTATGCTTAGTGGGATATTTTTAAGCATAATCAGATAACACTTTTATTATATACACCTGAAATGAACTAATGAATGGTTAAAAATACCAGAGAGAAAAAAAGTTAACCCTGACAGATGGAGTACTATACAGAAGTTACCTGTAATAGGTTTTTCTGAAGTTCATCTATTTTACTTTGCAGAGCAGCATTCACATTTCTATCCAGTAGATATCTTTCTTCCTGCTGTGATAAAAGCAATAATGTTGCAACCTGAAATATTGACAATAGTTGAGAAAAGGAAAAGAGAACAGTTACCAAAACAGTAGGAGAGAAAAAACTATTTTTTCCTTCAAGACATAAACCATATTATTTGACAATAGAAAACGTGAAACAAAAATATTCTTTGGAGAACACCTTATCTTGCAGTGCCTGTGCAAGGGCGCTGGAGGAAGCACCCTCCCCAACAGTCACCATGTCTAATACGCTAGGGTCACCATCCTGCAAACAGATCAGAATGATTGGTACTAACATTTAATCAAGAACAGCATAGAGAGCAAGCAAACATTTCTTGAGGTCACTGCACCCTTCAAACTTCTTTTCCAGAATATTATTAAAGCTAAGAAGACTATTGGATTAGCTGTCCATGCCAATCTTCTCAAGTCTTCTGGAGTCATAGGAATGAGGATGACGCTAGGCTAGTATCACCCACAAAATTTTCTAAAATGATTTGGGTAAACAATGTGTTTTAGAAAGTAGGTGAAAGGTGCTAAGGTCCCCATTCATGTTCTGAATATATAGTTGACTTATATTGACAGCAATGTACGCAGGGGCGTTGCTTACTGTCTATAGAATATGCAATTCAAAGCGGCCAAGATATAGTTGCAGCATCACTGGAATGTGCAATATGTAAGTAAACTTTACCCACTTTTATGTACATACAAACATTTCTATGATATAACCTGCATTTTATGAGAGAGAGAGAGAGAGAGGTAACCTTAAATACCACTTGGGGTTCAGAACCTGTAATTTCATGTACATCTTGGCATTCAGATTCATCTTGCTTTACATCTTCAGGAGGTGGATCCAACTTCTGTAGTCTGCTCGCATCAATTTGCCTACACTTCTTTTCCACTGCATCAATTATTGATTTGATACAACTGTTTCCCTCATCAAGCAAATTCATGATGTAAACTTTATGCTGAGAATAGTAATGACGCAACTCTACCACCTCTTTTGTTATCATTCCAGCTGTACGGTTCTGCATTTAAACCAATCTAAATTAAAGTGGGTAAAGGAAATAGAGATTGAATTTTTCTTCTGCAAAGAGAACTTACTCTCTTCTTTTCCAATTCAGAAACTCTCCTTTTTAAATGATTTTCAATTTCCAGACCCTACACCACAAGACCCAGAACAAACTCAACTATAGATTTATAAACGGAAGAAGTCCATTGTGCAATGCAAAGATGATATGCAGAAGGAGGTTCCTTACCACCCGTAGCCTGTTTTGAAGATTACCAGCAGATTTCCTCGCCCTCTCAAGCTCTTCTTCTAATGAACTCTGTCTGAGGATAAGTTACTCAAATCGCATATAGGACACTAAACATGAATCTAATGAAAAGATTCTGATGTCTAATTTAAAATATTCATATTTGAAGCTTGTTTAAAAACTAAAACAAGTAAGGTCTTATCAATATATACTTCTTGTCCCATGGACAATGATCAACTTTTTATTTTACGGCTTATGCAGTTATACTCTTTACCCTGTTTTCAAGTGAAAAAATGCTAGAGGACAAACTGGGAGATTGCATGTGGCGACAGACATGCGAAAAATATATGGACTCAGGAATGATCAGGTATTCCATCTCATATGAATAGGCATCTATCACATATTTTTGTACTCAAATAGTTCAACAACAACTAAAAACAGACCTCATCTATCAGGTGAATATTTTTTGGCAAATTGTACGACATCTGCAAGTATAAGTCATCTCACAAGATCTGCCTATTCAAGTATTTATTGAGGTAATCTAAATAGTAATCCTAAACAAGACAAACTAATAACCCCAAACGGAGAAGAAATACGGATGTTAACAATTTGGAATTTCTTAGATGCTACTTTACATTTGCATACTCAATTGAGCTCAAACTACATGTAAGTCCATGTCAGCTGCTAGATCAACCTCAGGGGTATCAATAATTTAGACTGATTTAAATAATAGTCGACTCCATTTAATCCTTCTTTCTTGAAAAAATAAATTAATATAATATTAGGAAGCACGACGATTATGCAGACTTACAATATATTTAGATGTAGAAGTGTCATTGAAGCTCCACCATTCTGCAGGATCATCCAAAAGGCACGTGCATTTCGTGTCCCAACTTGTATCCCCATATCCCTCCGAAGAATCTTGCCTGATCTCATAAAACTTATCAATGACCTGTTTTGAAGATAAGTATTTGACTATGAGAAAATAAAAGATCCAAAAATCATAAATAAGAAATAGACAACATTCAACTACTTCCACATAATTTTTTGGCTTCTAGGTCTAACATGAATTCTTTCAAGTTTCTCAAAAACTAAATAGAGCTCATCATACCTTAGATATTATAATCTGCCAATCTATACTAAAAAACAGACCTCTCACCAATAATAAATAAATATATTAATCTGTGTCAGCCATAATTAGATTTCAGTTCAATGGGAGTCTCCTTTGAAATATATCCACTACTCAACGTGTTCTGCAACTAGAACCCCTCAATATACAAACCTAGCAATTTTCTATTTTTCTAGAATTTCTTTTTTAATATTTAAGGGTTCAACGAGATGCACCAGATTTGAGCCAGAGTCCCCCAAAGGAGGTTTGGCTGTTTTTGGAGAAAAGGGAATTTCCAAAATAGTTTTTCCTCAACTAGAAAAAATTAGAGCCAGGTTCCTGATCCCAATATTATGTGGAACAAGAGAAATAACACAATCACAAAGTCATTATATCAGTGGATGCTGCCATTGGCCAGAAGATACATAATTTTGAAGGTGGACTGGAATGGAGTGTTAGTAAGAAATCAGAACACTGGTTATTTAGAAGTTAATTTTCATTTTTTTTGTGAGCTACTCATCTGCACTATGGGTCCTTTGTTTAATTAAAAGACGGCACAACATAGAAATTAAGAGACTAGTCATCACCTTCTTAAAAGTTGCATTCTGCTCCTCTTGCATTGCTAAATCAGTATGTAATTTATCAATAAGTTCCTTCTGTTGAAAACAATCTGCAGTAAGCTCTTCCATCCTGTGTCACACAAAACATAAACACATTCGTGAAAGACAAAATTAACTATTTGCAAGTAAAGTTTCAATATAACCAAGTTCAACATCTAGCGCAGCTTTTAAGGGTGCACATAGAAAGAGGACAATAATTAATAAATTTGTGGAATCAAAAATCTATGTATATCATATTTAAAAGAGAAGTCTGTAGCAGGAGAGAATAACAACAAAGTGAACAAACCAAAACTCAGTTGCTAACATTTGCGAACAAAAAACACATCCCATGAAAAGGATCAGGACTTAAGATAGTCAAAAGGTAACATCAAAGATATTACCACACACATAGCACATAAACTACAGAAAGAAAAGCAGAACTACAGCATCTATATGAGAGGTTTCAATTCATTTTGTCTTTATAAAGCAAACATTACATGTGTATAAGAGCCAAACGTAGCATCCATAGTAAAACCAGTCTAGTTTTGTTTTTCTTAAGTTATTGGTCATGAAACTCATGATTGATTCCCCATTCATGTTCTTTTTCTTGGTAGTAGACTAGCGGATTGGTTTCCGAAGAAAAAGCATTACCATTATCTAACTCATGCATACTGAATGAGAATTTAAAGTTTTAAACACTGAAAACATAATGGGATAACAGATACCTCTTATCTATCAGACTCAGTTTATATGACACGAGCTCCTCTTTCTCTTTAGCCGTTTCAGCCTGTAACAAGTCATTTAGCATCTCTAAAGTGAAATTGTTTATTAGACAGACACAAAAGCAATTTTAAGGATTTTAAATTTAAACTAAAAGGTGTTGCTGTCATAACCTCCATTATGGACTGATCCCGTTCGGCAAAAGCTGCAGCTACACAACCCTGGAAAAATTTAAGCTGCTTCTCAGCTTCCAAATTCTGAGTAAAAGAAGTCCACACATCAGTCTTGCATAAGCAACTATGACATTAATATGCATCCATTCCATAGAAATCAACAAAGGAATAAGATGCTAATGCATGCCCCTATTCTAATTCAGTTACAAAAACACTTGAATTAACACCTTATTTCAAACAAGACCCACATGATGTACATAACAATTTTTTTGTTTGGCTTCAAAACTATTGATTGGTTTGGCTTTTCAATTGATCATTGGAACACATGCATCAATCCTGTTGTCGATCAATGGACATATTCAAATTCTCATACTGATCACTTCCACGAGTATATTTGTTACAAGATTCCTCAAAAGGATATAAAGAGCCTCTCTATTCTATCATCTCTTGTCAAGGCATTACACAACTCCCAACAGGATGATGATTATTTGCAGAATTTAATCTCAGAAATCTCACAGAAAGATGGTATTTGATTATAATTGTGGAATTTCAATCCAACAGTTGATGAACATTGATTTTCAAAGTCACCAGATGGGAAATCATGACCACTTAATTTCAGTTTTAATAGTGGTTTTATTTAGTAATATTAACTTGGTGCTTGCTGATGAATCAATTTACACATGCATTTATATATTTCATCAGTAAGCTTCTAATGGAAGTTGAGATCAAAAAGAACTTCCCATGACATTATATCCTGCGATAACCATTTAGGCATTTCACTTTTACTTGATAATCAAGAATAATAAGTCTGAAGTAATCACAACATTTAATTGTGATAATTCCTCTCACAACTTTTTTTTCTAGACTTGATTAAGAAGGGAAAACCATAATTAGTGAATATACAGGTTACATTCTCGAGATACAAGAGAGAGGTAGAGAGTTTGTGGGGGCGTATCTACTTGAGAGAGAGAGAGAGAGAGAGAGAGAGAGAGAGAGAGAGAGAGGGACCTTTGCAACCTCTGCAGTATGCATATTGGCCAACTGGCCCTGGAGGTACGAAACAAACACATTAGCATTTATAAGCAGTTGCATTAGTAATGACTAATGAGAGGAGAACTTTGTTTGATCTCACTTTGATTCTATAAGCCTCAGAGAGCTCCTCTTGAAGATTCACATTCTCTCTTGAGCAAGTAGCTAGCTTCTTTTTCAGGTTCTCAATCTCCTGCTCCAAGCCAGCTGTCCTAATAGGGTGATAAAAATTAAAACATACTTACTGTTATCTTCATAATATTACTCCATGAGTGAGAACAAACCCATAGCCACTTATCAATAACATGTTAAAAAAGAAGAAAATCATGTAGTTTGGGAAAAGAAAATTACACCTTTGAAAATGCATCTTAGTAGCCACAACAAGGTAGCCTGGCCCAGCTTGCTGCATACACAATTGTTCGATGTCTTTACGTAATTCATCACGCTCTGCAAAACATTATAATTGACAAATTATATCTTCACTTTCCTTTTGACTTGACTGTAGATAAGAACTCAGGACCAGAGACTGAAGAAAATTGTATGCAGAATAATAACTTACATCAGTTACATGTTAATCATGTGACGCAATGCAGAACAGATAGAATCCCAGTAACAGGAAAAAGTATAAAATTAAGCTTAGAATATGTAACGACAGGACTGTCTGTTTCTACCGAGGTGTATTTAATTCAAGTCAACAACTATCCACCAACAGAAATCATGGATTATCTAGAATGCTGGGCCTACTGGTTTTCTCCAGGTGGTTTGGGGTTTATATAGCCTCAAGGTATCAACCTAGCTACTTGCTGGAGTTTCCTACCTCCCAGTGAACATACAGTTCAGCAGAAGGACTCATTGTTGAGCGGCAGATGAAAAAAGGAAAAATTACCCGGTTTCAGGTGTGAATCTTGATTTACCATCCTACTTGCATCCTTCCAAAGTGGGATGTACAGTGAATAGTAGCAAGTAAATGTCCAACCGTACACAAAGATATGCTTCGAAGACACCATGAGATCCAGTGGTAAGAGATTCCTTTTCTGAAATCTTATTCTTCTTATTTCATCCAGTCAGCTCAAAGACACTAGATTGAATTCAATTCTTCAAGTATCACAAATGGAAGTACAGAATTCCGGAGACAACAGGCTCTCTTTTAAATTGTTTGAACCCTTAGTAGACTATATGATAATCTGTCACCTGAATGAGGTGTCATGCACAACTATTGGCTCTATCCTGCCAGCTTACACTTCTTTTATACTCCAAACTATCATCAGAAACGAAATTCTAAACTAAACCTGAGATGCAATCAACTGCAAACTACAGGTCTCAAGTAACTAACAATTACTCCCACAACTAGACCAGCAACCATTCCACCATACCGAAGAAGCTAAGCAGGTAAATGATAACTTGGTACACATTCCCAATCCTTATTATTAATTTACGAGTCCAATAAACACAAAATGAAAGCACATAAATCAATGGCATGACAGCACTAGTATTAAAAATCACATTACCACGTTCCACCTGCTGAATGCGAGCCAGCAATGCCTCCTTGTCACCTAAATCTTCATCCATACCCTGAAAAAACAGAGAGAAAATCACAAACTGACACCAAGATCAAAACTTTATCACAATCTAGCCAATAGCACACTTCTGTATCTTGATTCCAAAGCAAAACCACTATGTTTAACAAGTTGGGTAATGTAAGAACTAATTTATTCACCCAAAAGATCAAAGCTTTAATCTACAAGCTCCATAATTTCGTCCATATCAAAACTTGGTCGTCATCAGAAATCAAAATTATAAATATAAAGTTGTAGAATTTAGAGAATTGAAAGAAAAGAGAAAAGGGCTTTGGGAGATAGTGATTACCTGAGAACTGGGTTGAGAGCTTCGGGTGGAAATCAGTTTCAAACTTCAAACAACGAAAGGAGTTTCGCTTCCTTTTGTTTTGGTTTGGTTTGGTCTTGGTTCGCTGGGTTTGCTTGCTTTGCTACAATAAATGTTTACATAGGAAGATTCGACATTTCCATCTTAATTATTTTGGATATAAGGCCAAGAGTAATGTATTGGGTTCGATTAAGCAAAGTCTAAATCATGAGTAATATATTGGGTTTTTTTTTTCTCGATAAGTATCACGAGTAATTGGTCAGTCTAGTGCTTAATTATGTGAGACCGAAATATTCAAATATCAAAGGGGGCTAAAGCTAATACTAAGCTTAGTACAAATTTGCCTAAATACGTGGAGATGTTATATTGAATTAAACCAACTGTTGAAAATTTTCAACTCAATGTTAATGACTCCAAGATGAATAATGGAAATATTTGAGCAGGCGGTGTGCTTAGGGTTAGGGATGAGGTTGGCTGTTGGCAGGGTGGGTTTATGGTGAACATTGGGACTGGGGAAATCCTGCAAGTTGAGGCTTGAGGTATGTTTCATGGTCTACACCTAGCTCGTAGTTTAAAGATTTAAAGATGGTAAGTTGAGTCTGATTTTTTAGTGTTTATCAATCTTTTTCAACATGATAGTATTGATTTGCATCCTCTTGGGACCTTGATAATGAACTGCATAAGCTTGATGTGTGTTTTTGACTTTATTGATATGAAGCATGTCCACAGAGAGAGAAATATGGTAACTAATATCTTTACTAAGCATACTACCTCTAATAATATAAGAATATGTATCTTACATGACCCTCATACGCTGGTTTTTGATGATTTACTGGATGATATTGCTGGTCTTTTTAGAGTTAGGGAGTTTATGGCTTGTAACTCTGACTAGTTTTTTATTTACTTTCTTTTACTTGGACTAATAGTCCTATTTGTAAAAAAAGAAAAATAATAATAATAATAATAATAAAAGAGTTAAAATGAGGACGATGGTTATGTCATCTTGCTTGAGCTATGTGATCAGACTCATCAGAGAATGATCTATCTGTCTATTTGTCTTGGAATTTCGTCCCATCCTATCAATCAGAATCCGCTAGTCAATATCATCCCAGTTAACATTTCTAGTTCTTTGTTACGCATATATAGGTCCTCGGGGCTCTCACGTTTTTACTCAAGACTTCAAGATTGTGCATTAATAAGGGGACTCCTTTTGGCTGTGCAATTACTATGTATTCAGTATTCAATTGTCGTGTTTCTATGTATTCAGTATTCAATTGTCGTGTTTTACTTCATCTTGCATGTCTCTTATTGTCCTCTTTTTTGCATGCATCAATACTCTGATTTAACCTCGGCTATAGTCCGATTAAATTGGTCGCAGACGTCATGGATGTTACAAATTCTAATGAAGTTGTATGGAAGAAATGTTACGTACGATTTTTGAATGTCAACCTGCAGTTTCACTACTTATTGATCATGCATGATAGCATAAATTGGCTGGTTATCAAATGCAATAAAGCAACATGAAGGCAACCACGTACATTTTCGGTTACTTCAATCAGTTGAGAAGGTAATGACAGTCATACAATTGATATATGCATGCTATGCATCTCAGATCATGTTATACATTGATACATTGACTATATAAGTTCTATGGCATTTACATAAACTGAAGAACCCTTACAACTAGCTATGTGTCGACATTGTGACTATATAGGACGTCCACGATTCAGAAATTTAAAGCTATGGGAACCAAAGTGAAGATCGACTCATTCTATAGGTACGGAAATTATTATAATTTAATAACCACCTTTTAGTGGCACCAAATGAGAAAACGGAAATTGTAATGCAAGAAGAAAATGAGGAAGTCCAAGTTATAGCAATATTTTCATAATCACAAACTGCATCTCACAAGCAAACAACAGAATGGCCGTACGTACCAGGTTTTGAGCTAGGTAGCTAGGTACCACGTTCAAACCGTAAATAAGCTTTGGTGGTACTCCTCTCGTCCATAATAAGCTTTTGAGGTACCACTCCACAACCAACAACCTAAGCCTATCAAGAGAAAGGCTAGGTTTAGTAGCAGCTTTGCACGGAATCGGATACGTGGAAGCGAAACGTTTGGAAACGCGGAATCGTGTTTTTCAAAAAATTTAGGAAGCGGGTACGTTTTGGAAACGTCGAAATAAAAAAAATTATAAATATATATATTATAAAATAAATAAATATAATAAAAAATTTAATTTAAGTAACTCAAAATCTCAAATAAAAAAAACATAAAAAAACCTTTATTTTTTGGAAACTCGCGTTTCCACCGCGTTTCTAATTCAGAAACTCGCGTTTCCACTGCGTTTTTCTGGAAACACGTTTCCGGTACGTTTTCGGGCGTTTCTGGCGCGTTTCCGGAGTGGTTCCGCTTCGAAAGCGGGAAACGTGGGTGTATGCACGTTTCCGTGCTTCCTAGAGTAGCAGTCGCTAAAGCCTGAGATAATACTCCTATTTGGACACTATTATCGTAATTTAGTGGGAGATCTCCATTATTCTATTCTAATTCTTGATTGACTAGGCACACTCGAATCGCATTTGCTATGGCACTAGGTCACTCGCCCTTTTGCCGATCAGGTTAGTCATGTCTTTACTTGTTTGACTAGGCACACTGAAACTCGTGGGACAGAAAGGCTAAACTAGGCTTCGTAATCTTTGGAAAGATGTTCAATGACGTGGGAGATCGATTTTAACTAGATAGGCAAGTGTATATATAACAGCTTTGGTAATGAAAAATAAGAACATCTTAATCTGTCTCTTCTACACAGCTTCCATGGGTTTTATATCAAGTATAAATCACCAAAATCATTCTTCATAAATAACCCAGACTTGAGAATTTCGCGTTTGGGGCACCATTTTGCTGTGCAACTTATACATTTTTGGTATTTAATTGTGGTTTTCCTTATCTTGTCTCTTACTCTCTTGTCCTTTTCTTATTGCATATATCAATACCCTGATTTATCCTCGACTATAATCCGTTTAAAATGGTCGTACACATCGATGTTACACAATTCTAATGCAAGTCTTACGGAGGAAAAATGTTATAAACTTTGAACGCATGTCAACCTGTTTTACTAATTGAAAGCATACACTAGCTGGTTAACCTAGAGATCTTTCCTGGTCTCCCGCACAAGATTCACTATAAATTTCAAATGTTCACCTAGTTTTGACAGTACATGGCTAGTTTGGCTACCATACGAGTAACAGTGTACGGCTTATGGGAAAAAACATATACACCCTTCTGTGTTAATAGACCATCTCTACTGCAGAAGCCACCTTCATTTTAATCTCCAAGACTCAGGGAAACAGATCAATCAAGTATAAGCCAGATTCTGAGTTAGACCAACAATTCTATCACCAATCAAGCTGGGATGTTTGGATGCGGTGCATTTTTAAATTTCCAAACAGAATGAAAATCCACCATGAAGCAGATTGATCACAAGTGAGAATCCATCGTACAATGAACTAATCAGACAAACACATTCATCTATATCTGCTAGTATAGGTGGACGTTGACATTTATCTACCACTGCCAAAAAGGCTTTTATCATAATTTACAAGATAGTGAATAACTGTGTCTAGGTATGCTTCCACAAAACTTCGGGGCTATCGCTCTTTTCATTCTTTGAACATCATCAGGCTCGACTCATCTGCACATGATTTACAAGAATATGACTCACACACTTGATAAAGTAAAGATTAATGAAGGTATTCCAACTTGATACCTATACACTATTATTGAACAAATACCAAGATTATAGAAAAGGAAGTTATATAAAGGTGAACGTATGCTGAAAGCCATCACGATTCATGACTACTTTTACAATGACAGTTACATGTCCATACAAATTACTGCTTATTATATACACATTAACAAACAGAAATTGTGTAAGCGCACTGATGTCGAAGAATGAGAAAAATAAACCTTAAAGAAACTCGATGTATAATCAAATTAAAATAGATGAATTTGGAGACACGAAAAATGTGTGTGTGCAGACAGACGTCTAAGTATAATGAGAATTATAAACCTTACAGAAACTCAATGGAATATCAAGTTACTATAGGTAGATTTAGAGACATATTACATTACATTAACTTCTGTAAATTGTATATTGCAGGTGGTTTAGTAACAATTTCAAATATGTTTCACAGCAGAGATGGATCAACTCAAAATGGAGAAATAGTGAGACTTTGCAGACTTTACAGGTAATCACATAGACTATGGATCTATTGACAACAAAGAGATGCATATCACATCTACAGTGACAGTCTAAACATTTTATGAACTCATATATTTTAGAAGAAAAAAAGCAAGGAAACACTAGTTTTTTGTAAACCCAAAAGGAAAAATTACATATTTATGGTTTTATATTTTAGCAATAGGTAACAGCCCTAAAAGGATACCATTTGTTAGAATGGCTCACATGTCTCATCGAAGAATCCAAACTAAATACAACTATCTTATGTCCACTGTCGGTAAGACAAAACTAAGCAATTGATGTAAGTGTCCACTTTAAAAGTAAAAAATTATCATCAAAACAACAAAACTAAGCATCTCAACTCAATCCTAGACACTAGATTCAGTATATGAGAATTTATATTATGCAGATATTACCATCTTTGCATGATTCCTTCCTTTTAGTGTCCTCATTGCTGCATCTGCAAAAGCTTGTGCTGCTTCAGCATCAGCTTCTGCTGCTTCAGCTTCTCTAGCTGCCTCTTCAGCTTCTGCTATGGCAGCTTCTGCCTCTGCAACTGCTCGAGCGGCAGCTGCCGCAGCCTCTTGTGATGTCATGGTCCTCATTTTGGCTAGCTCTAAATCAATCTGGGTTCTCATAAGCATGGTACCATCATCCTTATCAAATCTTGGGGAAACCCTCCGCCTGCCCTCGAACGGAAACACTGAAGAATACCTTCTCTTTTCTGAGAATGTTGGAGTAGGAGCAATCCTATACCTTCGTTTTACCTGTGAAGACAATAATAAAAAAGAAATAAGATAAACAGTCCAACTCTTTAAGACATTTTCCCTTTAAATAGGAACAGTACCAATACAACCATTCCACTATAGCAGAACAATACCAACGGAAGTTCTATTGGCATATAATTTCCAAGTGTTTAACAAACTTACAAAATTGAAGAGCATCAGTTCAAATTTCAGGTTCAAATAACTACCCTATTAGCAGACAATCATAGCACCCCTAAACAAGAGGGAGAAGGTACAACAAAACAGTGCAAGGCAATGATTTGAGAACACTGTTAATGCAAACAAACAAATTTGGAAGTACCAGTCTATCACAGACACGGATCTAGGTAGACATTTGGTTGCCGATCAAGGTAGACACTTGGTTGGGCTCAAGCCCCACCAAGATTTCTTAGTTATATTTGTTAGCATGGGTATTCACTGTAACATTGACGACCTGGTAGGCTTGATTTAGTGTAAACACCAACTACAAGCCACCCCAGTTCAATCTGGTGAATAATGAGAAAAGACTTTTGAAATGGGATACCAATTCAGACTCATCATCTGTTAGGCGGGTGACCGACCGGGCTTGGGGTCCATGTCACAGAGCCTTCTTCTAGCCAAGAATCTCATTTTTTGGATTCTCACCTTCTTTCAGCTTTTTTTTTTAGTTCTTAATTTTTCAATGCTTTGTTGTTTCTAACCTTAATTCTCCAAAATTGGACAATGAACTTCCCTCTTGTGTGGCTTTAAATGGATTTTTAGTCTAAGTTTGTAGGCCATATTATTCTCTTAAGCTATCTCTGCCAATCTGTTTAGTTGAATTATTTTCTAATTTAATATAAGTAGGTCATATAAAATATCTTTATAATTACTGTAAGTAGCTATTAGACGGAGTTTAGTATGGTTCTATATTTCTGCATCTAGATATAGCTTATATATACTATACATTTATTCATTACCAAAGTTCAAGCCCACACAGCCACAGGCATTGAATCCTGGGATCCGCCACTAGTCTATCGTGCGCCCAGACCAATCAAGTAGTTAAAAAGAGAGAACATCTAGGGTAAATGACCAGGACAGAGTATTTTAGATATTTGATCTGCAGAAACTCTTAATTACTCTTGGAGTTGCAATTCATGTAAATTTCAACCAGAATAAAAGTTTCTCCACACACAATCAACACTAACCTTTCTCATGGATTAGATAGATGGGATCTATCTGTTTATATCATTAGTCCACTAAACATTAAACGGACTACTATCTCTCATAAATTTTCAATACTTTGCGCACCATATATGAATAGTCCTCCTTGTTTATCAAAAATAATAAAAAAAGTAATGACAACCGGCCAACTCAATGAACATTAACGGGTCATAAAATATTTGCTCACAAAAGTAAAGACTAATTAGGTTGTCAATGATCTAATATGAAGGTGAATCATACAGGACATTGCTAAAACATAAGTAGACCACATATTGATGAATAATTTACCTTAATCAGTTTACCGCTAGCTGTCAAGAATTTTAATTTTGCCAACAACAGCCTCCTGAAATCTGGTGGAGCCCAATATTGTTCCTGCAAAATGAAAGCTTAGAACAAGCTAAAGGCTACAAAATTAATGCAGAAGCATAACTCTACAACTAAAAAGAAAAATAAATTACATACAGCCTATCTAATGACAACTGGGACATCAACAAGAATACGAAGGCCACATTCTTCAACCATGATCTTACATAAAGGTTTATTCTTATTGGGAGGGGGAAGAAAAGTTTTAATTAGTTCTATCTCCAATGATATCAATCGACACTTGGTGAAATTGCACCCATCATTCTACACTTTTCTGCGAGTCTGGAGGGGAAAGGGATCTATTTTCAGAAACTCACACTAGGTCCCAAAAACACAGACAACATGATGAAAAACAAAAAAAGCAAATAAATGAACTGACTTTCTAACATGTCCACAACCTCAAGCCCTATGTGTGCAGTCCAGGATGCCCACATAACTACAGGCATATCCAAGAGGACCAAGAAGAAGAAGTTATAAATATAGAGCGGAGATCATGGGCGCCAACTATGAGAACGGGCAACTGCCATCTCTACCCAACCCTGATGCTTCCTAGGACATTATAAGGATAACAAATAATACCCATTCTATGATATAAAAAAAATAAGTAGTGAATTTTAGTATCAAATTTTAGAAACATGAACTCCTTTAGAGAGGTTTACCATCTGATAGGGCATACAGAAATACCAACTTGTGACAATGATGTTTCAGCTTATGACAGTGAAGCGACAGAGGAAGAGGGAACACTAAAAGCACCAAATGTTTGTGAACATAGAAAGTACCTCTATATATGCACCAATAGCTGTTTTATTAGAACCATCTGAATCTTTTAAGTTAACTATAGCCTCCATAATAAGATCGTCCAACCTGCAGGCATAGCAATTAAAGCTCAAGATTACAGCATGTTTCAAACATTGAACTTATAACAGGAAACATCTCAAAGCAAATAACCTAACCTATAATCAACAAATTTAGATGACAAACTAGTAAAAGAACAATAATAACAGCAACAGAAGTGAAGAAACAAACAAGAAAAAGTTAATGTAGTATTCTCCGTGAGCTTCGAGCTCAATCCTTACTGTCTCCTAGTCCTTAGGAGTAGTGTCAGGTGAACTTGAACAGCTCCATAAGAGCCAAAACATACTCTATAGATGTGTTTTCATGTTCACATCTATCAAAAACTATTCATGAGATATTACATGTAAAAAACAGTGATTTCATTTAGGGATGATTTCAGAATCCCTTGTATATTTTCTGTGTTCACAATAAGATTGCCAGTCTAGCAACCCTGTAAATCAAAAAGATTGAACTCTCTGGATAGAAGTTGTAACAGATTCTAGATAGACTTCTGATTTATCATTTATGGCATCCGTTCTTGAACATAAACAATATTGAGACCAAGTTCGGACAATTAACCAATCACCAAAACTACCATGAACGAGACTGACATACAGACAAAGATGCAGCACTAAATATTCAATAATCAAAGAAGCAAAACTGAAAGAAAAGAGAGCTGCATAACCTCACAATGGATCTTTTTGGAGCAGAAACCTGCTGTGAATCACTAGATGCTGCCATAGGCTTAGCATCCATAGCATCTTCATCGCTTTGACCAGCACTGAGAGCCATAGAACTATCTTCCTGTTTTGGGACCTGAGCCAATCTTCTAGTGACTGTCCTATACTTATCTCGGGAGCCCCATCCATTTACGAGGACACTCAAATTTCTCCACTTATCCTGCCCACCATCAAAACCAAATCAGTGTAAAAGACTAAACTATAATGCAATCCATCATAAATAGTACAGAACAGATCAAAGCATCAACAAACTTCGTACCTTAAGATCCACATTTGATCGAAGATACAAGATGCGTGCAAACTCTGGATCTTTAAGAATCGTCCGCCATTTTCCAGCCCCATGTTTAACCACCCCGGCTTTAAGGGCGGCTTCTTCTTCCGCATTCCATTTCTGCTTAGGAGCGCCCATAGACGGTAACAAGAAGGAATTCCTCCAGATTATCAATCTGCCAAAAAAACACCACCACTCCACATTAGCATACACAATCAACCAAACATCTTAACAGTCATTAGATACAAAAACCATAAATGAACAACTAAAAAGAACCATAACATTCTATCAAAACTAAGATTAACCTATAATAAGTTTCCACCGCGCAATTTTTAAAACAAAACACAGTTTTTCATTATTACTCCAAGTAACTCAAATATAAGCTGTTTTAATCTTACAATGTAATTCAAAATATCCTTCATTTCTTCACAATTACCATCTCCTCAAAACAAAATAAAAATCAAAACTTTCCCCAAAAAAATTTTTTTTGATTGCTTTATAGAATCTCATAAACAATTCACCTCTCGTACAAATCACAAAAAAGAAAATCAAACCCTAAAAGCCTCCGCCCAAAATTCAAACGCTGAATCATCAATATCATCGTCTCCCACATAAAAACCTAAACTTTCCTCAGAGATTAATCAAAACAATAGCACAAAGCGATTCAATTTGACTAATTGCATGTTATAATCTCCACGGAATTTGACGAATCCAAACACAAAGAGTTGAAATTGGGGCAAGGAAAATAACGAACAATTGAAATAGAGGGGTGCGAGTGATTACCAGAGAAGCCAGAGTGAGGCGGCCGATGATTTAACTTTGTTCTTCTTCTGTTTTCTAGGGTTTTTATTTTCCGTGATATGAACCCTAATTTTGGGTTTTCTGGGATTTGAAATTTTCAGTTGCCGTTTTTCTCGTCCACCTGGGATTTCTTACTGAGCGACACGAGGGATGGACTTTGCCAACCGAGAGTAGCACAGGATTTCGGTGCAACTTCGGTTTTATTTTGCCACGTGGTGTTCCAAGAATTTCTGATATTTTTTAAGTTCTCATTATATATTGCGTAATTTATGAGCCGTTTGAACTCAGTGCGGTTTATTTAGGTGTTTCTGATTTTGAAGACGTGACATGTAATGAACGGAGACTTCGTGTGGCTGCAGCTCTGGCCAAGGAGCAAGACTTGTTTGAATTTAGATGTACTTATACTCTTTTTGATCGCCGGTAGTACATGCAAGATTTTAGTTTTATTCTTCTTAGGCATGTTTACCGATCGAGAAGCAGATGAGTGCTCATAGATTAACATGCTACTCTTGCTAGTAAGTCTACTACGAGCTCTCGATAGATATTTCATGTGATATTATTCTAAATGGTCTTATATATGGAAGATA
This sequence comes from Argentina anserina, assembly GCF_933775445.1. Taxonomy (NCBI): domain Eukaryota; kingdom Viridiplantae; phylum Streptophyta; class Magnoliopsida; order Rosales; family Rosaceae; genus Argentina; species Argentina anserina. The sequence continues at coordinate 2,018,993 of NC_065873.1, read as the reverse complement.
GTTGTAGGCCACTCCGAGGTTTAGATATTTAAGTAATGGAGATTTTAACGAACGGTACCTCGATTGTTTCTCATTTTAAATTTTAGTACTTAACATTTTATATTACAGTTTAATTTTAGTTCATTCCGTCGATTAACATTGTCAATAGGTTTTTTTCCACCAATTTTTAGGAGCAATTCTGTAAGTTTATTTCCCATGGATTTCAGTTTTTATTTTCCTCCAAATTTAACTTTTATTTAAAGATAAATTAATTAATTAATCAATACATATCATTTCATTACAAAATTAATGAACACCATTCATTTACCACTACCATTACAAATAAGAAGTTTGAAAATAATATGGGTTTAACTGTTTTGCTAATGATTTGGTCTATAAATCTAGCTTTTAATTAGTTTATAGATGGCATTTTCTTTTTTTGGTTACAAGTTTATAGCCAACATTTTCTATCATTCAAACAAAGTGTTATATAAGCATTTTATTTTGGTTTTGAAACATTTAAATGCCTATGATAGAGGTTTTGAGTTTATTATTATAACATTATAGTTGTTGGTTGATGAACATATCAATATGAAATATATGTTGGTTTATTTTGTAATTGCGAACTTCTTATTTGTAATAATGGTAGTAAATCTCTTGATTAACTTGTTTTTTAAATAGAAAATAAATTTGGAGGGAAATAAACATTGAAATTAGTAAGAAACAAAATGATGGAATTACCCCTGAAAATTGGTGGAAAATAAAACTACTAACGGTATTAATTGACTGAAAAAACTAAAGTTATACTGAAATAGAAACTTGAGATACCAATATGATAATTTTAAAATGTTAGATACTAAAATTTATAATGTGAGATAATTGAGATACCGTTTGTTGAAATATCTCGTTTAGACAATGTATCCCTCACGCCCCTCGATGCCCTATCCTAGAGGATATTGATAACATACGGTATCAATGGACTAGACATCCTAAAACTTCACGCTAGTTTTCGGGTAGTTCCCAAAAATCTTCCTTACCGGAGGGAAGGTGGAACACGCATCTTGGTTTGTCTTTTAGATCGAGACAATGACTGTGATAGATTATATTGAGCACAAAATATAGATGTTGATGACTTGAAGCCATCATTTTCCCTCCTAAGGCAATGATTGATTTTGACAGCGGCCATACGCCTAAAAATGTTGCTACTCATTTCTTGCCCCTCTTGGTTACGCCAACCATAAAAGCAAGAACTTAAGCTAGCAACTCTGAGAGAATATGACATACCGAAGATATATGCATATCACCGAAGGCGCTGATTAACTAAACGATGTTTGTCACATGATTGGGGCTTCAAACTTCCCCCTAACAAAAGAAAATTACTTAAGCATAGTTGTGACAATTACACAAAAAAAAAATTAAGATTACAAAGGAGGTACAGAAAAATTGTGGATGTTGGAAGCTTCGATGAGATGCGGAAGAAGACCCACTTGAGGAGAAAAGAAGGAGAGCTCGAGGAGATATGGAAAAGGTGAATGGTATTGGGATCTTGTTTTTGTAGTCTATACCAGAGGCGGATCTATGCTACAACTCTCCCAGCTGCTGCTGGGAGAAAATTTTGGAGGCTGGCCTTAATGTGCTATATCCGTTGGGCAGATTTTGACAAATGACAAGCATTTTACATTGTCTCAGTTCTGGGTTTTCATGTATCTTCCTTCTGATACCCACCATCCACTCAAACAGTTGAGGTCTCTGAGCTAAAGTTAGCAACTTGGTTAATCACACTGAAGACAATATTCAGTTCTGATGTTTATCAACCCAAGTTCCTCATTGCATCATGTACACCTAAATTCAGAGTTTATGAGCTCAAGTCTGCAAGGCACTTATGTTCTAAGGATATTGATTTTGAGGGTAACAGCAGCTAGCATTTATTGGTTCTGATTGTTTTCTTTATCGACATGCAAACTTTATAAGACATTATAGCTTGTGGATGTTGGTATTCTTAGTGCACTGAGAGTGAGAGTGGTGCTCTTCATAACCTTGATTTGATTCAGAGATTGTTTCCTAATATAGTGTGTGGTAGCTGAAGACGTGTGATCTTGGATGTTGACTGTGCTCTTCATAATCATGTATTGCAACTTCAGTTTCCAAAAAGCTTCCCGATGTTGCCTACCTTTGGGAACCATGGCTTTAGACAACTAAACCAATTTTCTGGCATTTCTTTTTGGTGATTATAATTAATGAGCTCGATCAAGGCGTTGCTAATATAAGTAGAGAACTATCTACCAATGAGCACCATGCAAGAGCAAGAATGTGCCTCCTCTCTGTGATGTATTTTACATGTTTGTTTGAACTTTCGGTGGCAAGATTTCTGTTTGTGTTCCTCCAGAGTTCATTTGAAAGTTTGAAATAAAAAGGTCCAGTATTTTTGGGAAATGTGTAGCCATGTGCATGACTACTTAAGACAGGATACTGCTAAAGTCATTATTCCTACTCAGCTGATGAACTCCCTACTGGTTACTAGTACTGACAACAACTTGGTTAATTTTCTTCTTCAGCTAGTTCGGAAAGCATTAGTGGAGAAATGATTTGATAGAAAAATTTGCAGTCATTTCTACGATTTGGTACTATACTTTCACATGTTCTTGAGTTTTGTCATGTTGGGTTGCAGAGACACAATCAAGAGATTGAGCTTAGACCATCATTCGATGCCCGTTATCTCCTGTGTTCTGTTTTGAATGTTGCTAATTTCTGGTTTATAATGTTTGAGTTTATTAATCACTATCTCAGCTTTACTTATGACCAAGCATATGTAGATTCAGCAGTTGTGTTGGTTCATATACTAGAGGCTCCAGTACTTCATGGAGGTGTTGAAGCTTTTGAAATTGAAAAAAAAAATTTGCTACTGCTTTGTTCTTGATTTTGAAAATGGAGGAAGATATGTATATGGACAGTGCCAACACTGGAAAAAATATGCCAAATCCATTTGTTTTTCTGCTGATCAGTGGTCTTCTCTTGCTCATAGTTTCACAACAACTATCTTATCTCAGTCACATATTCATAATATTTGGTATGTTCACTTAAATATGTTTCTCAGTACAATTTCTCTCAGCTACAAGTATATGACTGTCATTACATGTAATTTTTTTCAGCCTTATCAAGAGTTTACATTACGAATTTTTTTCTGCTCGGGTAACTTTTGAACCTTAGATCCGCCACTGTTCTATACAATTACAGAATTTAATTGTTTCAAGATAACCATGATCGATCTCTACGCATTATTCAGTTGAGATAGATTCTCTCTACTTGGGTTTCTTTCTATAGTTTCCAAGGCTAGCTAGCGGTATGTGATTGAGAGAATACGTACTACAAGCAAAATCCAACCATATATATGGTGCTATCTTTTGATCATTCATTAAGTACTCCATATCCGAGGAGCATTTTATATTTTGGCAAAGCACATCCTACGAATATTTAGTTGAAACATTCAAATGGCATAATTGTGATCCATGCATGTTATCATTTATTAGCATATCATCGAAGTACATGTTGCAGTCTCTACACAATCTTTGTTTTTATCATCTGCATTTCCTTGTTGTAAAAGTTTCCATCCCAACCTTTGGAAGTACAAACTTTTTCCAAACTCATATGCATGAGATCATATTGTTCTTTTTAGGAAATTTTGTATGTCTCTATCTTCGTGATTTCAAAAATTCAATAATGAAGAACGCAACAAAGCCAAATTCGCTTCGAAAGTCTTCCAATCAATAGTACTTTTCAATATTGTACTTCACAGAGAAACCTCGTGAAAACCCATTTGGAGGCTACTCAATAATCAAAATAGACATATTCATCCAGCTCTTCATAATGCCAAAAAGCATCGAATTCAAATTAGCCAACTAAGCAAAAACTATATGAAAAGGTCCAACATAATAGTTGTCCAATGTGCTCTTGCACAAGTTTAATCATTCAATATCCAAAAACAAGTAATTCACATCCTAGTTGAGAATTGTATACAACACACCAGGCCATATATAATAACAAGTATACCGATGAAACATTCTAACTTCCAAGCCAAAGTTCATAACTTATTCATATCATTTATGAAGAACACTAATGATACACAAAAAACAGAACCTTGACAATATTGTAGGATGAAATTCTGTAACAGATAGATGAATTTGACAACCCAATATGGGTTGGACTCAAACTCTACACGATGAAAATCCTCCGATCAAATGAGCCTTCAATCTCGTCGACTCAAATCTCCGATCAGAAGACAGCATCGAGCAAACAGCAACAGCACAGAGCAGCCAAACTACACCAACATTCGCCAAAATTCCGAAAACAGAGTCAGAACTAAAAACAACAATTGAGTAGTACAAATAATAATTGCCGTCGGATGAGACCTAAAGCTAAAAGCCATCGAAAAAGAACATACGACCTAGAACATCGATCTGACAACCAAATGAACAAAAAGACTAAACACACCCTAGATCTCTGAACAGTCTCACGAAAAAATAAGGGTATTGTGGGAAAATGATTTCCCAGGGCAGGGTCAGAGACCAGAACTATTCCCATCTACCTCGTGTATCGTGTTTTGACTGCTTCACAACTCCGAGTTGACTCCGGCCAAAGTGGACTTTAGCTGATCGGGGACGAACCCAGATCTGAGTCAGCACCCAACTCAACTCGGTTTCAGACCCAAATACGAAGAGAAAGAGAAAGAAAAAGAGAGATATATTCACATACCAGCCTTCCATGAATCCACTGCTGTTGTTCTGTTGCTGTTGAGGAGGAGGCTGAGCGTATTGGGGAGCATAGGGAGGAGGGTATTGCTGGACATATCCCTGAGGCGGAGGATAGCCTTGCTGGGGATAGCCCTGTGGGGGATACCCCGGAGGAGGATAAGCGTCTTTGGGATATCCCTCAGGTGGATAACCTAATCAAACAGAACATGCATGTAGTCCATGTACGTACTCATGTCAGAATTGAACCAATGCAAACTCATTGATGATCAACTACTTGGCTAAGATCATGGGGTCTGAATAAAATACAGAAGAGAAAGCGATCGATCACATACCTTGAGGAGGAGGAACACCAACTGGGGGTTGTTGCTGGTTGTAATAGCTCATGGTTTCTGGAGGTGATGATCAATGGTGTGGTGAAAGATGAAGTCTTTTGCTTCTGGAGGACTCAATAAAAGGATGGGGAGAGCTCTAAGGGAGAAACAGGCTGTATAATAATGTGCGAGTGGGCATTCTTTTGTCGTTTTAAATACGTTATTTTGGGTCTTGGTCTTTTTTTTTTTAATAACTGAAGCAGCCGCAAGGAGACGTTGATGGGATTGGAAGTTGGTTTTTTCACCTTTTGCTTTGGCCAAGATAACCAAGGGAGGTTCTTTGTTTTTGGCAGAAATATTCTAACTGGCGGAAGGTTTCTTTTGTTTTCAATAACTACACAAGAAGCAGGTATACTTGAATTTTTTGTTTGTTAAACATTTACCAACAATATTTCTTATAACTTTATTACAAAAAATATTTCTTATAACTAGAAATTGACTAGGGTAAGGGTCATCAAATCGAAGAGATGCAACACCTTCTGTAAGAACGAAAGCAACCAAATTGTATAGGAACATAATTAACTACAATGGCATCTGGTCGAGATATCATCAACCCTTAAATCAATTTGAATGGATGCGCTAGCTCCATCATGAAGTTGGTATTAGATTTGGATCAAAATATGGTAAATAAGTACCAGCATATCAACAGTCTTAAAAATAGAATTTTAATAAACATTTCGGAACATTTCAATAATGATAAAAGTTATGAAGATCGGTATAGTAAAATTTAGGTACAGAACTTAAGACCCAAAAATAAGGAAAATACTTGTGTTCATACTAATATGGACGTGTGCGTCAAAATTCCTCTTGTTTCTATACATTTGGTATTGTGAATACAAAATTTTAATCATTAAAAGTTTTGTTAATCAATAAAGATCACTTGTAAAAAGTCAATGCCAACAAATACCGTTTGCTTAGTCAATTGTATCAAACAAACAGACGACCGATTATGAGACTATTAACTTTTATAAGTATCGTTCATTTGTTTGATGTAATCGACTTAACAAATGATTTGTGTTTCAATTCATATTTTACATAGATAATTTTTATTGATCAATTAAACTTTTGAACTGTTAACATTATGAAATCACACTACTAAAAATATAAAAATAAGAGAGGGTATGAACATATGAGTCCATACAAGTATTAAAATAATATGGATACAAGTATTTTTCCAAAAATAAAGGGTATAGGACATTCTTTTATAATCTTAAATATTATTGATATTTTTGTACCCAAATTTTTTTAATCCCTGCTCTGCCACTAATTTGGGCAGCATCTGCGTGGCTGTGTCGTGGTCGATCTCTGTCGCTCGCGGTAGAGAAGCCGCGGCCGCTCAGCTCCCAATATGCCCAGAAGGGCCGATTTTTCATTTCACCCCAAGGCCGCGGCACTTAATAGTTCAACCTCAATTAGTCAATTATCATAATTTGTATCAAATGTATGGGTAGTGGCATGGACAGTATGAATCAATAGGAGAGATTTGTACGTTCTATGTATTTGGCAAAAGCATCTGACTTAACGTTATTCCCGATTTCGGGGCTAATTAATCCATGCAAACATGCACCGTACGTAATAGACAGAGCTAGCATGCATGATGCAAACGATGAAGATAGCCAGATAGCACCAAAACTATACATTTGATTAATGGTATTTGATTGGGGTATCTTACTAAACACAACAAGCATCTTTATATACAACGTAACGAGCATTATTGATCATTCAATCAAAACCCAATCTGACAAAACCATGATGTATACAGGATCAGATGAATTTTATTGAATTTACAAGCAACAACTCGATCACCTGCGTATGCTTAATACTCTTATCTTGTTTTGCTAGGCACCTACGTACGTACGCTTATTTACATATCTTGAAACAGTATGAACTTGAGTACTCCTTTTATCCAAGCCATAAGATGGAACACAACATATATATTATTACTCAAGAACATACTTCCTCCTTCCAGCTCTTTACGACCCAATATATATTACGATTATCCTCATTATCCACAGACAAACCATGCAAAATCAATAAGCAACACTGCTTTTTCGCACTATCATACTCCTTTGCCATGCATGGAAGTGCAATTAAGTCAATTAACCCTAATATCCAGCATTGTACATCATACAAAAGTAGACTTGTCTCACATATCCAGTAAACAATCCAGCATACAGCAACAGCAAAGAGCAGCCAAACTGCATCATTTATAAACATGGAAAACATCTTAGACATTTATGCACTTAACCGTAATCAGTAATTATAACTGTTTCATCTTGAGCAAGAAGTGCAAGAACAAACTAAGTTTCATTTGATCAAGTTTAGTTACCATACCAGGCCTGGCAACAACCCATGCCACTGCTTGCTTGGGGTGGAGGGCGGGCGGGCTGCGCGGCATAGTACGGTCCCGGATGGGGAGGAGGATATCCTTGGGGTGAATAACCTTGAGGAGGATATCCCTGTGGCGGATATCCAGGAGGAGGATATCCCGGGGGAGGGTAGCCTGGAGCAGGATAACCCTGGGGAGGGTACCCTGCAGGAGGTGGTGAATAATGCCCTTGTGGGGGATACCCTGGTGGTGGATAAGCGTCTCTGCTGGCATGTACTTCTTGTGGGTAGCCTTGAGGTGGTGGGGGTGGTGAAGTATATCCCGGCGCATATCCTGGCTGAGGATATCCCGCTGGTGGATACCCCGGCGGTGGATAAGTGTCTTCTCTTGCGTGATATCCTTCCGGCGGTGGTGGATAACCTATTCCATTATTTACAAAACCAGATCAAGAACCAAAACATATTCAAAATTATAATTTCAAGCTTTATTACTAATGCATGTACGTTTTCTACAACACAGCTGATTGGGAGATAAACAGCGTGAATCGAAAACAAAACGGGAACATTTGTAATGTACCGGGAGGAGGAGCACTTGCAGAAGGTGGTTGTTGTTGTTGAGGGGGAGTGAGACCCCGATCAGAAGGCTGTTGAGCATCTGGAGCAGGAGGATCACCTTGATTAGAAGGCTGTTGAGCCGGTGGTGGTGGTGGTGGTGGTGGAGGAGCGGGAGGCGGTTGTTGTTGCTGGTTCTGATCGCTCATTTTCTTTTTGGTGTTCTTGGTTGATAGAATTCTACAACGAATTGTTTGATCGTAGAATCGGAGAACCTATATATGTAAATCTGATGCAATAAAAAGCTAAGAGAATTGGAGTTTCCTTGGGCAATGAACCGAGATAGATTTGTTTTCCAGAATATCCAAAATCTAGGGGATGTATTCAAATCAATCAGTACGAAGTGTATAGGTTACAAACATCTGTAATTTAAATCAATTTTTACGTACGTACGTAAACTGGATTTTGTTAAGGAAAAGCAGAGTTAGATTCAGATATGAGCTCCATTTTTCTTGGTGCATGCAGTAAAGATCTGTTCATTTCCCAGTTACGTGTATTCATTTTCACCATGTAATGTCTGAAACTAACTTTGTTGCTTCAAAAAAATTTAGTTAAATCTTCTAAAGAGATTGTGGATAACATGTTTTCATTTGCCTACGATTTCGGATTTTAGTTTTCATAGATCTAGATGGAGTTCAATTGTTATAGGTAGAACCTACAAAGCTTTACGGGTACATACTTTCAATTCACAGTTTCACATACACGTAAATATATTTTTTTGATCAACCTTTGATCATTTTTTTGTTTAAAATTAATGTTAATAAGATGGTGTTCCAAAGTTCACATTTGATCAATGTTCTAAAAAACGGTCTAGGCGCTAGGAGGTCACCCACCGCCACGCTTTTTGCCTCGGCGGCCATCTGTGGCGTTTTGTGAATTAGGCGGCCGCCTAGGCGGTTCTAAACGGTCTTAGGCGGCCCTATTCAGTCCTAGGCGGCATTTTTCAGTCCTAGGCGGTCTAGACGGCCATATTCAGTCCTAGGTGGTCTAATTGGCTCTATTTAGTCCTAAGCGGTCAACCGTTATTTGACATTAAAAAAACAACTAAAAGAGGCCGCAACTCTCACTCTTTGTCTATTTTTTGAAAACTGAATCTTATCAACAGAAGAAGAGGAAAAAAATATGAATATTAAGTTTGAGTCCGATACTGAATGAGTTAGGAAATAATTTGGAGAGAAATAAATTGAGATTTAGTATTATTGCATTTGTTTCATTATTTATATTTTCTTCAAATATTTTTATGGACTTTCTACTTAAGTTATATGAATTTAGATTATTTTAAGTGTTTTTAAAATTAATATTAAACATCATTATATATATTTTAATCATTAAAATAGTTTAAATATATATATATATATATAAATATTTAATAATTCAAAACCGTCTAGACGCCGCCTAGAAGGCCGCCTAACCATCTAGGGGCTAGGACCTGCATACCGCCTAGCACTTTTTAGAACCTTAGATTTGATCGATCTCCACTTGTGTACACCAGTCACGGTCTATAAAATAGTAGTCAACTACGTGTTAGCCATCTTATTTGATATATTATTAGCTGCCAAATGTGGTTCCCATCGACGAAACTTCACCAAATATGCTCCAGGAAAAACGATTAGAAAACTTCCAAGTCTTTGCATATAGTTCATATATTTGCAACAATTAGAAGGCTTCTAGACTCTTGGAATCTAACATAAACAATGGAGAAGTAGGGTTTTAAAAAAAGGGATGACTTTAGTTAAGTAGTTAATACCTAACACCATCCTCCTTCATGCTAATTATTTAAGAAATTTCTTGATTGACTTGATCAAGTTGGAAAAGAAAAATAAGAGAAGATCGATCGACTGTTTTTTTTATATGATAAGAAAATTACACATACTTATCACGAATCAATTTGAAGGAATATATATGAGCATTTCACACGGCCATTGGATGGCAAACAATCCAAGGATAATTATGGCATGCCTTGTTCTGTTGAAGTAGCAGCTCATTAAGCACAGGAATCACCAATATATAGGTTCGAAGTGTAGTAGTTGAATGTTTGAATGTCTAACAGTCTGAACAAGAATAAATCTATCTTTCATCTTAGGTATTTTATATATTTAATTAAGTAGTTAAGCAAGCTCTCTTTCTTTTGTTTTCCTTACCATTTCTCGAGTCATCCCACAATCGAATTAGTCATGCAAGATGAGATTAAGTTACGTTTGAGAAACATAAATCAAGCATAAGTGAAATTGATCTTCAAAAGTTAAGTACATGCATGAGCTCGTAAAGAAGAAGAGCGCCGAGAGTCTTTGTAAAGGGATTGCATGCACATTGGTGTCCCTTTCATTCTATGACTTTTGATAAGTATTCGTCACTTGACTAACTTATCGATCATATTTCAACATCTCTACCGTTCAACATTTAGAGTATAATGTGTAGATCATTTATGTACAATTTTCAACCAAAATTGATGTGTTTAAGACATTCAAACTGTGATTTAAACTTATAATCATGAACGGTTCAGGTTTGACAAATTTGGTGCGTCCATTACTTTCGTCAAGTTTGATACCTTAAAGATCACCATTTTGGCTGAAAGTTTACAGGAGTGATCTACACATTAGACCCTACAAGTTGATCGGTGGAGATGTTGAAATGTAGTCGAAAAGTTGATTAATGAGTTATCCCTTTAAAAGACAAAAAAAAAAATCCATTAGTGGAAGGGCCTATATATATAGCACATCGATTGGGCAAACATGTCGATAGCCTTAATGGTTTCAACTGCTAATTTAAGTTCTAGAATCAATGGTAAGTAAATATGAACATTGTTAATGTCTTTGGTAGCTGAAAATTTTCCATAGTTTGTTTTGGGACCATTGCTCACCAATGACACCAAAGTTTAACCCAACAAAGGAAAGGAGCACTGGTAGGCACAACCTATATTGACCGTGGTTCTATTACTTGCTCCTTACCCAAATCAAAGTCTCAGAATTTCAACCACTTTTACAGTCAAATATGGAGTCAGGTTCATCCCACTTATACAGAAAGACTAGTCAGTAACTCATTGCTGTTGTACCCTTTGTCAAACCAACCAAGAATATAAGTAGACCACTCTTGCAAGTATTGCCTAATTGGCAATGGCACCAAATCAACCACTACATCGACTAGAGGATTAATCATTTGCATTTTTGGCCTTCTTGTGTTTCTCTACCATGCCCCGTATTTCCTATATGTTGCGGAACTCCTAGCTAATACATGTTCTGTTTATGCAACTTCTTGAGTAAGAGAGACCATTCAAAACCTAGTTTTGAAGGCTTGTATAGTGCAACTTATAAGGTCTTACTCTCCCGACGAATTAGTACTTGCCATCATGTACATTAGGGATTTGAAGGCTGTTTAGTGCAACTTATAAGGTTTACGACGAAATATTTACTGTCATGTAAACAACAGAACACACATTTTTTTAGTGAAGAACTGTGTTCGTTGGGTTGGTATGTTGGATTACTCTTGATATTGGGAGTCTTTATGAGAAAATAAGAACAAGGGAAATCAATTTTAAAATTTGATAGTCTTTCTGACATAGAGATATGTTGCTGGCTTCCTGCTGCTGTTCAACTCTGCTGCAGCCGGCTTTGCTGTGTGTTGTCACAACCTGTTAAAGGAGTACAATGAAGTATTATTGCTCTCCCGAGTAGTCTTCAACCACATTATTACTAAAACTTAAGAATGAACTTCATATGATTCTGGCTTGTCACCTTCACAATAGAAACCCATAATGAGAATCATGAAAATACTCTCCATTATCCAATGAAACACTAAATAAATTTATGTAAATAAATCAGAAAATTTATTTTTGATACATTTTCTTCAATTGAGGCATACTTATTACATTATCATCAGACTATACATTTGTTTCAAAGTTTGATAGTCTAATGCAATGTACACACGATATCTGTACAGCCAGATAAATGGTATTCGGTGCGAAAATTTTAAACCGCGAGGTTTTCTTTTTCTCTAAAATGAATGCGGAAATTAAAGTTATTACAAATTTACAACTTTTAACATCTCAAAACTCTAAATAACGTACAATTTTACCATCTCTCCGGTGTTATTATGGGTTGCTTCATCCTTCACAATTATGTAGTGCAAATATTTATTTGTAACATCGTTTTTGAAATTGTTACAAGTTTTCATGACAATCAAAAGCTCCTTCAGTAGAGATTTGGAGTATTGCTAAGCTTGATACACGAGAACAACAAGGTTATGGAAACTCTTAAAGAAGTGCTTTTGAATGCAATCATTTTCCAAACAAAATCACTTCTTCGAAAAGTATCTGATATCATAAACAGAAATGAGCGTTATGGTAGAACAAAAACAGAGACGATAGGTGAGACCAATTAAAACCTATGTTTGTTGCAGAACACCTTTTGTATGTAGCTAAGCAAAAGGCCAAGAATTTGAGGCAGTGAAGCCGTGAAGGAGAAGTAAAATGGTCTTGGAATCATAGTCAGAACGCTTCTGCCTAAACACCCCCTTAATTCCTCTTCATCTCTCTCTTTTCCATTTTATCAATATTTCCATAATTCTTGTATATACATAGTCACACCAGTTGGTACTACTCTCTCTTTCTCTCTGTACTCATTTCTGTCTGTGTGTGATAAACAGAGGCAAAGAACCACAGAGCTTCAGAGGCTCATTTCAAAGAGTTCAGCTTTTGCTTTTTTTTTTGTTCCTCTCTCCCTCCGGCAATGGCGGCACCAAAAGCCGATGACTTCCAGCCACATCCGGTCAAGGAGCAACTTCCCGGAGTCGACTTCTGCATGACCTCTTCTCCTCCTTGGCGTAACTCTCTCTCTCTCTCTCTCATGAAACAACACTACCCTGTTTTTGTGACAATGTGTACTTGTGCTGGGTTTTTCCGTGTGTATTTGTATGTAAACTATGTTCTGTCTGGTGCACTGAAAACTCTTGGTGGCAAAGGAAATTGGGTTTGTTCAAAGGTTTCATCTTGGGTTATATCTGTTCCTCAAAACTCAAAAGTCCCAAAGTGAGTTTGTGTGTGTGGATGTTGGTCTTGTTCTAAGCACATAAAAGCCATCAACTTTCTCATCACCTTATGTTTTCTCACTCTTCTGGTGTCTACAAAAATATGTCTCTCTAAATTTTTAGTTTTCCTCTTTCTTTTGGGTTGAATGTACTTGTGTGTTTGTGAAATTACTTGTGCTGGGTGCTCTATTCTTGTTTTAGTTGTGTCAAACTGTCAGTTTGAAACCCAGAAAATGGGTTCTATCTTCTGAGAACACAGATGAACCCATGTTATGAGAGTGGACCTCATATAACAGTCTAAAGTTTGCTATTTAGTTCTTCTCCAAAATCTATATAGAGAGAGTCCTATCGACTTTCTCCATCCCCTGTAGTTTTTGTTTCCTCACTTCCTGGATTTCATTTTAAGCTCTTCAAAGTTTCTGTCTTTCTGTTCCGTTTTACTGTGTGTTTCTGACAAACAAATAACAGGGGCTAGCATGTTCCAATTTTATATTATGTTATTGCAATATTCTCTTAGTTTAACAATGTTCTCCCCTGCATCTCAATCTCCACTTTCTTTCTTGACTTTAGAATCTCTAATGATTCTCGTCTTGCAAAGCATGGAGATTAGTGGTCGTTCAATTTGATGTTTATCATTTATTGCTTATGCATAATGCATTTTTGTATGAATCCAGCGGAAGCCATACTCCTGGGATTTCAGCACTTTCTGGTCATGTTGGGCACCACTGTGTTCATACCCATCTTGCTTGTCCCTATAATGGGTGGTGGTGATGTAAGAACTTCAAAAATCTTGCACATTCTTTCTCAGCTCTTTACTGAACTTTGCAGTCTTAATGTTCAGACACTGTTTTATCTTTATCTTAATAGGTAGAGAAGGCAGAAGTGATTGACACTGTGCTCTTTGTCGCCGGCATTAACACACTGTTACAGACTTGGTTTGGGACTCGTCTTCCTGTGGTAATGGGAGCTTCATATGCTTTCATCATCCCTGCTATCTCCATAGCTTATTCCAGGAGGTTCAGTATATTCATAGACCCCCACCAGGTTGGTTTAACCCAATATGCCACTCTCCTATCTCCCACTCTTTTGGACTGTTGGGCAGAATGTGTGTTTACATAAAAGTGTTATGTGATCATGTTTGCACTAACTTTCTTTGTTGGATTCTTTGATTTTGTTTTTTTTTCAGAGGTTCCGAGAAACTATGGCAACAATACAAGGAGCGCTTATAATTTCTTCATTCTTTCAAATGATCCTTGGCTTTTTGGGGTTTGTCAGAATATTTGGGAGGTGGATTGAAACAATAAAGCAATCTGATATATGTGATCCGTGGTTATTAGTTTCTTTAGGGAAAGCCTTGACTGTTCAGTTGGTTTGGTGCAGGTTTCTTAGTCCTCTCTCTGCTGTTCCTCTAGTGACTCTAACTGGACTGGGGTTCTTTGTACTTGGTTTTCCTTTGGTAAGCATGTTGAAGTTTCCATTGTGCTATCAATCACTTGAGTGAATAAAGATTAAACTTCCACCAAGAGATCTACATGAATACTATTTTTTTTTTAATCTTGAAAGTGTGAATGTCTGGTTTCTGGTTTCTGCTATGCCTTTCACATCGATTTTGATCATGGCATTAAAATTTGTGCTTGATGGTTGCAGTTGGCAAATTGTATTGAAGTTGGATTACCGGCCATACTTATACTGCTTCTTCTATCACAGGTGTGTGACATACTGGATCATTTTTTTCCTTCCAGTCATATTTTAATTTCTTATGTAGCTGTTTTACTGTAGAATATAACATGCTCTCCTTAAGTATTTTCTTAACTTGAGGTTTATTCTAATGTGTTGACATTGGTACTGCAGTATGCCTCCACAATGAAGTTGAAGATACCAATATTTAATCGATTTGCGGTACTATTCACTGTTGCAATAGTATGGGTGTATGCAGTAATTTTGACAGCAGGTGGTGCATATAATCATAGATCTCCTAGAACTCAAATTAGCTGCCGCACCGATCGTTCTGGGCTTGTTAGGGCTGCTCCTTGGTAAGCTCAATTTCCACCTTAATCTCAGTCCAGCAGTCAATTTGTCAAGCACCTGCATTAATAGTGTAAAGATCCTCCATGGGTTATAGGAATGGTCACTCAATCATTCATAGCTTTATGTTAATGGATTAGTTGCTAGAAACTGAATTGCAATCATTGTTTAAAAGAATAATTTTTAACAACTTTCTTTGTTGGAAAGAAACTTGTGGGCAATGGTGTAGATGATATTACTGATCAAACTGTTTCTATGACCTGGGTTAAGTGATAGAGAAGTTATCGAAATACAAAAATCCTAACATAGTAGATATGATAATTATAGACTTATAAACATTCCCACCACTCTAATCCATTATTTTAATATTTGGTTGTCTGGTATTCTTCTAACACTGTCACACAAATATTTATTGATTAAAAGTCTGATTGCAGACTTGCAGTCTACTGAATGATAATATGACATTTCAAATTATTCCTAAGCTGTTTTTTTACACCATATGCAGGTTAAGGGTTCCCTATCCATTCCAATGGGGGAGACCGCATTTTAATGCTGGAGATACTTTTGCAATAATGGCTGCTGCTTTTGTTGCCATAATTGAGGTAAGAATTGGAAAGCCAATCCTGATTTTGTTTACTGTGCCATATAACCCAATACAGAATTGAGACTAATATAAAGCATTCAAATGTGTTTTCTGAAAGTGGAGCTGTTCGCTTGTTGCATGTATCATGTATGCATCAAATATACTATACATCCTTGTCAATTTTTTTGTTTCTAGAGAAATGTCAGATCTTTGATTAAAATGAAACCAGAAAAATTTACAAATCCTATAATAAGAAAGAGCTTATCACTTTCTGAGGTAAAAACCCCCAACTGCAAGATCTCCTTGAAGTCGATTTAAACTTAGCCAACTCATGGGTCACCATATACCCCCCATACATCCTTGTTAATGGATCTTGAGGAAACTAAAATTATAGTCACTTCTAAGTACTTCTGTTGATGCCTGATTTTTCTTTTCAATTGAGGGCAGTCCATAGGTGTATTCATTGCAGCATCAAGATACGGGAGTGCCACCCCTCCACCACCTTCTGTTCTGAGCCGAGGTGTAGGTTGGCAGGTAAAAAGTGGTTAACGACACATCTTTGCAATTAATTGTGAATATTCTTTATTAGTTGGAAAGTAATCTTGTTTAGTAAATATTTCAGGGCATCGGCACTCTTCTATGTGGCATCTTTGGCTCATTAACAGGCTCAAGTGCATCAGTGTAAGCATTTTTATTTGGTCCATTTCTAACATTGTTTATAATAAGGAAGATTCTTAATCAATTTGTAAATTGTATCCCTGGCTTATATGCGCATATCCAATGTTGCTAGTGCAGTAATTAGAACTTTAAGCAGCTGTTGTCATTACTTATTAATCACAGAAAAAGCAATGCAGTACAAAGGTGTCGATTTGTTGAAAGCCTGTAAATGCACAAATTTGAGTTAACTTCTGTAGAAAGTAAATGAGTTGGTCATGTTTTAAGTTCCCAATGGTCATCGAGTCTGTTTGCCTCTAGTTGTCGGCATTGAACTTTGTTTTCCAGAGAAAGCATCATCAATGAGGAAGCCAGTATAACATCTGATTGTGTGAAAACTGATCTAACATCATTCTTTTCAGTGAAAATGCAGGTTTGTTGGGTTTGACACGTATCGGAAGTCGAAGGGTAATTGAAATATCAGCAGGCTTTATGTTTTTCTTCTCCATATTAGGTTTGTGTTGTATATATTAGATGTAGCACCTAAATCATCCTGATTGTTATTTGACTGAGCTGACTAATTTACCTTGTAAGAATTGAAGGCATGAAACTTAGAATGTTTGTGACTTTTGTCTTATAAGGTGATCTAAGGGTGTAACCAATTTTGTTCTTCACAGGAAAGTTTGGGGCCATTCTTGCATCTATACCACTTCCAATCGTGGCAGCTTTGTATTGCGTTCTCTATGCCTATGTTGGTAGGTCTTTGTTTTCTTGTGTCAATTAAGATCATCACAGGATACTTAAACTTTGATTTTTTATGCGTGTCTCAGAGTACTTTGGATGCTCATTCAAATATATCATCTAAGTGGAAATTCTGATTGTGGTTGTGCAGCTTCAGCTGGTCTTGGTTTATTGCAGTTCTGCAACCTTAACAGCTATAGGTCAAAGTTCATAATTGGTTTTTCTCTCTTCATGGGTCTTTCTGTGCCTCAGTACTTTCATGATTACATCTTAACATCTGGTCATGGCCCCCTTCACACACATCAAATCTGGGTGAGTTTATCAAATTTTAAGTATCTTCCAAATTTCCTGGATTAAGATATGAATTACTAATTTTTCCTACTAACTTATGCCTTGATACTGATTCTCTTCACCTGCAGTTCAACAACATAGTGCAAGTAATTTTCTCATCTGCTGCAACTGTGGCAATTATAGTTGCTTTCTTCTGTGACCTCACCATGGGCCGTGGACACAATTCTACAAGGCGAGACAGTGGCCGACACTGGTGGGGAAAGTTCAGAAAATTTGACACAGATACCAGGAGTGAAGAGTTCTATGCACTTCCATACAACCTCAATAGGCATTTCCCTTCGGTGTGACACTAATAGGAGAATCAAAGTGTAGAGAAAATAGATAGATATCTATAGGAGCATTATATATGGGAGACCAACTCGATACTAAGCTTGTCATCTTTTTGTTATGGGTGGCCAGATAATGTTACAAGTTTAGTAGTAATAGCTTGGAAACTATCAAGCTATCCGATATCTATATCTGAAGTTGATATGTCATCAGGAGAACATTTTTATTGTGGAATGTGATACTGTTGCAAACTTGCAAACAAAATATTAGTTGCTTTTGGTTTTGGCCTCCCTTGCTGATTTTTTTTTCCAAATTTTTTTAATATTTATTTAATAAAGTACAAAGCACGGGGGCAAGACCAAAACCTTGTCAAGAAAACCCAATGGAAAAAAAAAGTAGATAATCATATTATGAAAACTTATAATTTGGAAATCTCAAGTAATCAGCTTGTAAGAACTTAATGAGCATACTAAGGGGGCTATCATACCAAGTAAAAAAGTCATTGGTAGGCCTAATTGGCCATTCTGTCAGCTACCGAATTTCCTTCTCTGAATATATGACTGCATCGAAAAGACATCTGCCGGACTTTAGATAGACAGTTATGCCAACAGACTCTTAAGTTCCACATATGAGAGAAATATTTGGAAGAAAAACATGTCACCACACTTACAGAGTCACTTTCCAACCATAAGTAGAACCAACCTCTAGCAATACCAATTTCAATTGCCAAAATCACAGCATAAAGCTCATAATAAAAAGAAGCATTCCAAACAAGCGATTGACAAAAACCCCCACAAAAACCACATGAAGAATCCTGAAAAACACCCCCACATGCTACTGAACCTGGGTTACTTTTAGCCAATCCGTCAGTGTTAACTTTAACCCAAGGATAAATTAGTGTCTGCCATAAAACATGTTGTATTTTTGGAGCCTTACATCGGTTGGGGACAACATCCAGAGAGGCCAATAAATGGTCATCAAGAACACATTTAAAGTGACCAGGAACAAAATGGCTAATTTGACGAATCTAAGCCAAAATTGAGCAACACAACTTAGAGAAAAGAGGGGGACGATTGTCAAACCTTAGTCTATTCTGAACCTTCCATAAAGCCATGAAGGTAAACATGCTTGCCGCTAGCCACAAATTATAAAGTTGAGAGGAGAAAGGTTTTCGACAATAGCTTATCCAAAAATCTATCAAAGAGGCATAACTAGAAAAAGAAGTGTCAAACTGAACTGTCAGCCACCTCCAGACACGTTGAGAAAAATGGCAATGTAAAAATAAGTGCAAAGAAGTCTCAACAGAGCAATAACAAAGCTGACAGATGGACACCACATGAATTCCACATATTTGCAGCCTATCATCAGTAGGTAGCTGGTCAAATAGAATTCTCCAAACCAAAAAAAGAGTAACAAGGAGGGATGTAATTCCGCCATATATTAAATGCCCACACTTTTATAGGGAGATGATGCCTCATAAAAACATATCCACTAGAAAAACACAACTCACCAGAGGAAGAGGGTTCCCAAATAAGCATATCAGGCACATTAGAGAGAGGAAGGGGAAATATCAGAAATCTGCTCGGCCAATACAGGAAAATTGTGAGCAAATAATGGAGGAAGCTGCCATGAATTATTAGAAATAAAATCAGCCACACGAAGATTACTAAAATGAGACCAATTTGAGATACCCAAAGACTCAAGCATAGGCACCTCAAGCCATTTATCCTTCCAAAAACTAACCGACTTTCCATCCCCAATTAACCAACGACAACTTTGCTGAAAGTGAGAAGCAATTGACCGAAAACCTGGCCAAATTGAAGATTTACGATAACTCAACTTTCAATTAGACATAATAGGATACCTTGCGCGCACATAAGCACCCCATGGAGAATGAGAAGAATAAGAATCCCATGCAAACTTAAGAACATCAGTTAAATTCAGACATGATAATTTACGGATACCAAGTCCCTTTCTTGCTGTGATACACACACCTGAGTCCACGGAACAATGACAATCTTCCGGGTCCCAATGTTACCAGACCAAATAAAATTACGAGCCCATAATGCTAATTTCTTGACAAGATAGACCGGCCACTGATACACAGCAAAACTATGAAGCAACATACTTTCAAATACTGATTGCACCAATTAAGTCCGACCAGCCATAGACAGAAG
The DNA here is from genome assembly GCF_933775445.1 of Argentina anserina. NCBI lineage: Eukaryota > Viridiplantae > Streptophyta > Magnoliopsida > Rosales > Rosaceae > Argentina > Argentina anserina. The sequence goes on along the minus strand of NC_065873.1, from coordinate 1,999,135 downwards.
ACGCACTTGCCAGCCCATAAGTCTCAATTTTGCTTTATCAGCAATAACTTGAAGATGACATTTCTGAGGCTTGCCACAAAATATTGGAACTCCCAAATAAGAAAAAGGTAGCCGACCTGGACGAAAACCCAATATAGGCTGAACTGACCTTTGTCGATACTTGGCCCCAAGGCAAAAAGTACTTTTCTCGGCATTTATATATTGACCCGAAGCAGAATTGTAATGATCAAAGAAAATTTCGCAATTGGGTAAGAGAATGTTTGTCCCCACGGTAGAAAACAATAAGATCATCAGCATATAAAATATGAGAAGGGGGTGCGCAGTTCCGAGGAAAAGATATTGGCTTTAATTAACCAGTTTGGAGCAACAAAGATAGACCATGGCTGAGAGCTTCTTCGGCAAGACAAAATAACAATGGAGAAAGAGGGTCCCTTTGTCTCACACCATGAGAGCAAGAGAAAAAGCATTGAGGAGAACCATTAATTAAAATTGATAACCTTGCCGATTGAAGAATAGTAATGATCCAGCTGATAAAAATATTAGAGAATCCAAACTTATGTGGAACCCGAATTAAAAAATCCTAATTCAGCATGTCAAAAGCTTTGGCAATGTCAACCTTGTTCCCCACATTACCACCATAGGTTTTACGATCAAGAAAATTGAAACACTCAGATACTGTACTAATGCAATCAGAAATTTTCCTACCAGGAAGAAAGCAGACTGCTCCATAGATATTATACGGGTAGCAATTGGACCCAAGCATGTAGCCAAAATCTTTAGAAGATCTTAAAAATAAAGTTGGCTAAAGCAATCGGCCGAAAATTGAGCAATCTGAAGTGCATTTTGAACTTTTGGAATAAGAACCAAGAAATTACTATTCATATTTGGAAGCAGCCAATTATGCTCAAAAAATTGTCGCACAGAAGACACAACATTACAACCAACAACATCCCAACAAGTTTGATAAAAGGAACCTGGAAACCCATCTAGCCTTGGGGCACTGGAAGCATTCATAGCAAAGACAACATTTTTAATTTCTTCGATAGTGGGAATTTTTGTAAGCCAATCGTTTTCCGCATTAGAAACCAAAGAAGGAATAACAAAGCATACTTCATTTAAATTTTGAGCTGGAGCTGAAGAAGAATAAAGATTATGATAAAACCCAACAACATGAGCATCAATACCTAAAGGTTCCAACATAAGTCTTTCCCCATCATGGATTGTAGACATTCGAGCACTAGCAGACCAGATCTTGGCATAGGTATGAAAAAATGAAGTACTACGATCACCATCAGTGAGCCATTTTACGCGACCTCTATCATTCCAAAAGCACTCTTGCATCCTCACCGCATTTAAGACCTGAGTTTTTGCCGCTACCTCATTTTCAAACTTCTGATCAGTCATACCATAAGTAGCGTTGTCTTGATGAATTCTTAGTAAATCCGCACGAGCCCGATTTTACATTCTCGTGAACATCCCCAAAAACCGATTTATTCCAAGCTTGCAAAGAAGCTTTTAAGGCCTTCAATTTCTTCAAAGTGACATACATCGGACAACCATAGAAAATACTAGAATTCCAACAGTGTGCTACTATTTCATGAAAACTAGGATGATTCAGCCACATAGATTGAAACTTAAAAGGCTTAGGACCGCCGGTAAAGAGCCTAGAAGCAAAGAAAATTAAAGGGGTGTGATCTGAGACAACACGAGGCAAAGTAACACAACTAGAGGAAGGCCAAGCTTCAAACCAACTTGTGCTACAAAGAGATATGTCTAATCGGAGCTCAACATGGACCCTAACTCCTCATCCATTCGTCCAAGTATAACGGGCACCAATAGTGTCTAAATGAAAAAAATCACAAACATCTGACATATTCTGAAACAATGAACAAGAAATACGAGATGGAGGAGGACCTCCTGACTTTTCATGAGCTCCCAACACAGAATTGAAATCCCCAATAGCCAACCGAGGAATAGTTGTCTAAGCACTGATAGTTGACAAGTCATGCCATAGTTCCCTCCACCCCAGACACGTCTCATATCCTCTTCAGTGTTAAAATGAATATCAAAATAGCCCTTTTCCAGAGGAACAACATGCCATGGAGATTAGATCTTCCATAGAGAAGCAAGAGACACTTTCAGATCATTAGTCTTCAAAGGGGTATAGCCTTTTGCGAAGCAACAAACGACTAATCAAATTAGTCTTGAAAGTCTTCAACTGATCTTGGTAGAGTTGTTCATTGATTTTAACATACGTCATATCACCACGGACAACCAGAATTGGCAATTGATTGAGAGCTACAGTCGACTCAACAGAATTAGAAAGAACAGAGGCAAAAGTCATTACCTTAAAGGCATGTAGTGGCAGCTAGGAAGACTCCCTAGAAGATCCAAAAGCATTCATAAAGGACCAAGGGCAGATCGCCCTCGGTACACCAGAGGAAATGGGTTCCACGGAGGCTGGTGGCGTGTGACCTGGGTATGCCTACTTTTGTTGTCTGTGAGGGGGCTTAAGAAGAGGAAGAAGGCAGAGAAGAACATGTCTTATGAAGATCAAGATGCTTCTGGCTCTGGATCCTCAGAGAAGGAAGGTCCATTGGATTGGTGGGATGAGTTGTCCAGGAGAATCAATGGTATGTTTGCTTTCACCTGATTATTTGGTTGTTGAAAAGAAACATATGATCTCAAGAGCTCGCATGCACCAGGAGTTGGTAGAAGCTCCTCCGATCTGGCTTGTGTTGTTGTCCGCTCTTCTCGTGCTGAAATTTGATCTCTAGAAGAAGACTGATGGCGATGAGATCTGTTCAGAGCCGAGTGCTGGTCGATCGAGTCGTGTTGTTGACTCGCTCCCTCTCTTCTCCTCACAAGAACAACTTCTGAATACCCCGAAACCGCATCCAATGTAAAGATGAATGTTCACACTTGAGACTTATGTCGTCGAATGGTCATCCTCCTGATCTTCTTTATATTTATGTGGCTGCAGATCCGCCCCTATTCAGAATCTTGTCACCACGGATCCCAGACCTCAGGCCAGCTTCGTTATCTCATATTTGAGACAAATAGTGTCTTGTCAGGACTTTGAGATCTCAGATCTTTTTCCTTTTTCACAATAGCATCTGGCCAACCGCTCAGAACGTCGTTGATATAATCGGATTTGGAAGTTTCAATAATGTTGGGATTGGATGTTAAACTCTTAAACTCTGCAGTGAATCAGTGAACTGCTTGGAGGAAAAGAAACAATACAAACACAACAGGAGGCACTTCTCATATGCTTTGATTAACTGAGAAGCTGAATTTAGTTTGTCATGTATTCTGTATTTAACTCAGCTGCATATAATATTGATTATATACTGCAATACATACGGTAATTTGAAATAATCAAACACGTACAACAGGTGATTTTATATGGTATCATTATGATATAAAATATACATTAGTTAAATTTACAGGTATGATTCTATAACTTTTTTGTATAGAGTTCGATCTGACATGTCTAACTTTGAGTGACAAACAATAGAATAATAATAGAGGGATTTGCATATACACCCCTAAATCTAGACCAATGTTATATTACACTCACCTCTTAAAATTACACTCGACTTTTTTGTTAGCTTGATTTTTTTCTTTTAAAAAATATTTTGGACTTGAATAACATAACTTTATTTTGCTGGTATTTACTAGATGTACCAATCACCAAACACAAAAATCATAAACTCAAAAATGACATGTTTCACATGATTGAAACATCTGCCATTTTTCACAAACTCAACTATGAATGAGTAAACTGAATTCATATCTAGTCCTTGATTGTAGCATTTGATATTGATTTTCATGCTTATATATGAATAATATGATCAGCGCAACAAAAATCAATATAGAGGGATCTTGAGGTTATGTAATCTCATCATATGATAGGGGGACTTCTCCACCTTTATTCATGAGATCCATGAAATGGATCGCTCAATTGGTTAGTGGCGTTGTTTTGTCGACAACTTATGCATATGCTTATTCTGGTTTGTTTTTCTGTGATCTGCTTAGTAGGTATTAATTTTCCAATTGTATGAGTTGTTCGTGTTTATGGTGTTTGTTGTTATGGGGTTCTTGTGCTATAGGGTATGACTCAAATTTGAGTTATGTTAAATAAGTATATGTGATTCGTTGTTGAGTTGAATCTACTGGTTAGATGTATTCTACCTAGGAAATTAGTTGTTGTATCTATGTGCTAGGCAACAATGTGTGAGGGTTGAACATGGAAGACATGTGGTTTTATAGGGTATGGTACTTGATTTGTTTTCTCTCTCATGTGGAATAAGTACGTAATTTCTATTCAGTATGTTAATTTTGTGGGATGTGTAGATTGTTCCTTGCATATATATTAATTATTCTTTCCACATAGGTAATTCTTCTGTTGTATAGGACCCTATCTCTAAGGTAGGAAGTGTGAGTTTTATAGGTAAAGAGTGTGGGCAACATATATACATAACTTCTATTCAGTAGGTTAATTTTGTGGAATGTGTAGATTGATTCTTATTTATATATGTTAATTATCATTTTTCATAAAAGTAAATCTTCTATTGTATAGAATAGGAAGTGTGGGTTGGAAAAAGAAAATTAGACAACCAAAAGAAAGAAATTTGTGTTTTTGAATAGGAAAGAATGTATATGCTGAAAAACATGATCAGATAGCCTTGCAATAGAAAAACAATATAAATGACAACTTGATAGTTTTTGACATTCATAACTTGTGACAGTAATAGAAATAACATAATTTTTTTATATTTCGTTTGATTATTCCTTAAGATAAGGCTGATTTACTAAATTGAACATTTAATTTATATTTATAACTTCATGTTTATAGCATTTGAAAAATTGTAAGAACTATATTTATGGAAATATTTTCCATTTATAGCTAGAAGAGTAAAAAAGGTGAACTCAATTAAATAATTGAAGTATATTAATTATAGAAAAAATATATATAAGGAATGTTAATATATGTTTTGAGTGTAGATTAACAAAATAAAGGGGTGTGGATTTATCTGAAAAATGGACTTGAATAATGGGTGTATCACTAATTTTCTCATAATAATATTTCAGGTTTAGTATATGAATGGTTTCCGATTAACTCAATTCTCGATAGTTTTTAACTCTAACTCATTATTTTTGAAAATAAAATAATATCCAAATGTCTGAGCCCATCTTCAAACTGAGGATGTTTAGTGTGTGAGACTAACGCGAAGCTCAACCCCTGTTAAAAACATTTTGAGGCACTAAACCTGACATAGTAACCAAACTTAGTTTTGCTACTCACTTTTGAAGTTAAATTTTACTTACCTATCTATAATATCTTTCATCTACTTTAATGTACTTGTCTTGTCATCTTTATTATATTAGGAAAATATAATATCAATGTCTCTATTCTTATAACGTGAAACTAAACTTAATATTCTTAAATTTATCTTTAATTTTCTCCAATATCCTATAATCGGGCTATGATATTCCTCCATGTACATACATACGAATCTTACTATAACAATCAAATTAAAATCAACATCGAAGGATATGAAATCTGTTATCACAAATAAAGTAATTCACTTACACATTCACATATTGAACGTGAGAGTACCGAGTGCTATTATATACCAAATATACTCATGAAACACATATGCATGCATTTGTATATCAACACTAGAGAGAAGAAACCTCTCAAATCTTCATGCATTTGTTATTCAACGTTCCAACCTGTTTTAGTACTTCTTACAACTTCTATACCATCTAACCAATCTACTGTTGTAAAACTATATATTGTACTAATTTGGGAGGTAAAGAATAGAATTCAACCATCATTCTGAGGTTACCTTAAGCTGATGTATACTTGTAACAAATGGTAGGTGTCCCTTTCAATGGGAATGAGTACCAAAAGAAAAGATCAATTTGTCACGTAACCAATTGGTGAAAATGTATATAGGGGAACATACTAATTGCTACAATGTTACTCCACAACTTTGTAATAATTTACTTGATATCTTGTAAGTAGGAGAAGTATATCATTAACACAAACCATAGCTTTCCCCAACTTTTGGTCTTTTTTTTTTCTCAAGTGAACAAGAATTTTCTTGCTCATCTTCTGCCTATAGCCTTCACTTCTTACCTATTTTTCTAAATCCCAGTATAGGGTTTTTCATATCATCTATACCAGTATGTTAGTATCTAGCTAGTATGACCATGATGGTTAGATATCTATGGAATGGCGCTAGTTTCTGTACCACATTATGTCTTACATATGTACTCCTTATGAACCTAACAAATGGAGGAACCAATAATGTACCAGAAATTTTTTTTTACTCATAATGCAACAAGAATACAAGATAATGTTCCACTACATCATTGCTGACCTTGTCTTAAGATGCATGAGATAGCTTGATCTAGGTTAGTAGATTTTTATCTATAGAGCTAGGGAACTTGACCATATCGGTGAAATAAATGTCACCATCGATTTTCTTTGGTGAACGAAAAGCAAGGAAGCTAGGTGTTACTTTGCGCAAGGTGTTTTAGACCTTGAACTCGATCATTATTGAGGGATGTCACGGGTTGTGGTCATGGTAATGCCTTTCTTCCTCAATCCAGCTTCTACATGGTTACCTACTATGTGTGTAGAGGCTTGTACACAGCAGGAAACAACTTCTACACACTAAAACGCAGAGCTTGAAGTGCAATCTCTGCCCTTCTACTTTCCATTAGACCATTTACCATGCTTGATCAATTCTCTGAAACACCATCTTTCTCTCTTTCTTCTCCACCAACACAACACCCCATAAATCAACAAAACAAAACCAAGTAAAAGAAAAGGAAAAACCAACTCATTCACACCACACGGACACAACCAGACTCCTTCCTTCACTCACACCAAGCAAATCCAAAACTCCCCCCCCCCCCCCCAACCCAAACCCTCTCAGTCTCTCTAAAAAGACAATGCCATACACACTGTTCCAAATCCTCACTCCCTCCTCGCCATGACCAAAACCCACCCATGTCTTCTTCCTCTTTCACCTTCGCCACCCTCCGCCGCCTCATCGACTCCGAGTCCCACCACCTCCCCTCCCCTGACTACATCTCCCTCTGCCGTGACTGCACCGTCGACGTCACCGCCCGTCAGGACTCCATCAACTGGATCCTCAAAGTCCACGCCCACTACCGCTTTGCCCCTCTCACGGCTTTCCTCTCCGTCAACTATCTCGACCGTTTCCTCTCCACCCGCTCCCTCCCGGTAACTCTATCTTTGTCTCTGTCATTCATTCTCCGACAAAAGCTCTTCCTTTTTTGGTTTGTTTGTTATATGAAACTGTATGTTGTTTTCTTATTGCAGAGAGAGCATGGGCGGTGGCCGTTTCAGCTGCTCTCGGTGGCGTGCTTGTCTTTAGCGGCCAAGATGGAAGAGCCCCATGTCCCTTACATCGTCGACCTCCAAATCTTCGAGCCCAGATTCGTCTTCGAACCCAAAATAATCCAAAGAATGGAGCTTTGGGTCTTGTCCACTCTCAACTGGAGACTCCGCTCAGTCACACCCTTCGATTTCTTACCTCATTTCATCTCTAAGCTCTCAGCTTCTTCGCCTCTCAACCTTCTCGAGGCTTCTTCCGATCTAGTTCTCAAAACCATACGACGTAAAAATACTCGCACGTAGTCTTTTTCAGACAAAGGTTTGGTTTTTCTTGTGTTTCTGATAATCTGGTTGTGTTTCTCAGTGATTGATTTCTTGGGTTTTACACCGTCGACGGTGGCGGCGGCGGCTGTACTCTGCGGCGCCGGTGAAAGCGTCGGGTCTGCGGTGCCGGAAGACGAAGCAGGGGTGGTGTTTGACGAAAGAGTAAACAAAGTAATTATCCATGGGTCTGCGAGCTAATTTTGAACTCTGTGGGGGTTAATTTTGGCAATGTAATTAATATTGTTACCTACTGTGAGAAAATCGAAGAGTCGATTGAGAAATCGACGCATAGAAAGCTGTGAAAAGAATAATAAGAACGAAATTATTTACTCGCGGTAAATCACAATTTTTTTCTTTCATTGGAACAGGAAAATGTGAGAAGCTGTCACCAACTCATGGAGGAGTACCTGATAGACTCGTGTCCCTCATTAGCCGGTAGCCCTGCCACGGCTCCTCCGTCCTCCCCCGCCAGCCCGGCCGGTGTGCTCGACACTGCCGCCTGCGTGAGTTGCAATACTCACTCGTCTACCATCCAAGCCGGGCCGCCCCTAAAACGTCTCCGAACCTCATTGCCGGACAATATACAACCTTCCTAGTTAAAAATAAATTAAAACGACTCCCATTTTTCGGAGTTTTCTTCTATAAATTTTGTTTTCGGATTATGAAGTAAAAGCTCAAAAAAGGAATTATGGCTGTCAATTTTATTATTTACTGTGTTATTACTCCAATCTGAGCCGTTTGACTTTTCGCTTCGGTAAAAATCTCATTTGTGCATGGAGACCAGTTTGGGACTTTGGGGCGTAACATTAACGCTACTTGCGTATTATATTACAGTAATTTTTTTCCATACTTGGGAAATACAGAAGTATGTTTTGATCGGAGGGTAGACTCGTAATTGTAGTAAATGACAAGGATTCTGTGGGGGCTGATGACGTGTGTTGGAGGGGTGAGTGCCACGTAAAGGTGGGGAGGGATTTCGGAGGGAAAGGATCTGAGTGGAGGTTGGGGTGTGGGAAACAGAGAGGTCAGATGAATCAGAGCCGTCCAGGTGGAAAGATGGAATATAAAATTGTTATATGCGAGTGTTTTGGTTTTTATTTGACGAGCGGTGGCCCACAGGGTGTCACATCAACGGCCATGGGACTAGTGATGACCTAGGAAGTAAGAAGGCGGGAACTTTCCGGTACTGTAGAGGAACAGCCCTAAAGACTGTAGAGACACTGGTTGGTTCTTGGCTCGTTGCTTGGTCACCGGCGATCCGGAATAGTCGGATTTTTGAAAGTATGATTCGAATGTCATAGAGGTGGTTACTAGTGCTATTGTGCTTGTGTGAATTTGTTTCTTTAGTGGAGATATCCTTGAGACAAGGATCGGATTTGATTTGACGAGGGGAGGCCAACAAGGGGTCACGTAGACGACCATCTGGCTATTGAGGACCTTGGAAGGGAAAACATTGCCGGAAAAACAGTGCCGGAAAGGTAGATCGAGGAGCTTCCCTAATGCATGTTCACTCAGGTACCATCTGGTCAATAGGATGTAGAGTTGTTAACGTGAAGTTCATTCTTAAGTGGAGTTAAGGAGGCTCTTCGCTCATGCTTTGTAGTTCTTTTTGCTCCTTGAATCTTTTTTCATTTGGAGTTTTGCTCATGATCTTTTGGTGTTCGTTTGAGGCTTTTTTGTGTGTGTTAAGTTTCGATTCCTTATTTGAAGATCTAATGTTCTTCGATGATAAGTTTAAATTTTCAAAGGGAAAATAAAAGAAGCTTGATCCAACTACATATCTCAATAAGAACTGATGACAAGAAATAAAATATCAATCAAGAAGACGTACACAAAATCAAATTTTAAATTAAAAATAACCATTATAGAATTCCTTGATCTAATTTCATCTTTGTCGTAATTCTACATTTCTACTTGATGTAGATGAAAGTAAGTTTAAGAATATTGACATGTTTTAATCATCTTTGTTGTATGTCACTTTCCAAACATGCCGGGGACAAGAAAAATGTGTCTTGGATTTTATATAATCATATTTCATACGAGTAAGAAAACGAAACCCTCCTCATCAGAGGACCCATTTTCCAGGCTGTATGGGGAAAGTTAGAGATCCATGGGGACCCAAATTTTTTTTTTCTTTAACTCAACTAGATTAATCTTCTAACAAAACACGAAGGTTGGGACTTAAGCCCCCCCCCCCCCCCCCCCCCCCCAAGCCTTTGGCTGCCGGAGCCACGCAAACTCAAATATATGAACTAATCTAATAAAAAAAAGTATATGAACCATGCAGTGTTGTTGTACATTTCTATGGTTGATTACTCCGTGTACATGAGAATGGGTTAGCCGGGACAAGTTCTGAGGACCCTAACTTGCTTAGATCACAGGGTGCAGTTATGGACTAGTAAGAGGCCGATGGATGAGACAAAGCAGCATTAACAACCTTCACATTCTTCAGAAGCTCCATCCACCCACCCACCCTTACCGACCATGCATGGCCTTCGTCTTCTCATCTCTTCGAGACTTTATGATCGTGTATGAATGAGTGAGCATAGGAGAGACCCCAAGTACTGTTTTGCTTACATATGTTTCTGAATAATTGGCATGGACTCGATTTCTATCTTTCGATATCCTTAGATAGGATCAAGTCGAGCAACCACATGCATATATGACTGCTCCTCATCAATGTGGTATTTGGGTTTTAGCAGGTTCGTTTTTGGTGGTTATTACCAACTTACCATGCAGCTATTATCATCTATAGTTCTAGACCTACGTTACTTATTAAAATGGAAGATCTTATATATTGCCTTATAGCTTCACTATAAATTAATGTTCTAGCTTTGAGCTTTCCAGTTATATATATCCCACGTAGTTTTCGTGCAATTACGTTACGCATGTGCAATGTGCATTCTTCAGTTTATTAGATGCTCTCTGACTAGTTAGATGAACCATCTTTCGTGTTAGCATAACGCACATGTTTCTTCAATTAATGTTCGGTGATACGAAAAATTAACACTAGCTAGTAATTCGTTAAGCTACATCTTTGATGAATAAGTTGCTCGATCGATCGGTAAATATTCAATCCAACGTAAACACATTATTAATTTGTGAAATTTTCTCTACGACTCGATTGTAAGAGCATCTTCAACAATTTTGGTATTTTGGAGAAAAAGAGAAATTTTTGAGAATATTAAGTTTTTTCCACTCCAACAAATTATGCATACTATTATCCAAAATAGAAAAAATGATGAGAGAAAATGAGAAATTCTCTAAATTTGCAGCAATCAGCAAAATTTTGCATAAGCAATAACATTAAATGCTACACTTTCTGTAATAACTCAAGCTTTGATATCAATCAATCAAAACAATAAAAAATTTGAATCATTTATTTCAAATTAGCAAATTAAATATATAAAATAATTTATAGTTATATAAGTAGGATTATATGATATTTTATTCACTTGTAATAAATGTTAAAATATACAAAATGCAAAAACGGTTAGAGTTTGAGTATAATTTTTTTAGAAATTTTGACATTTACTTCTCTATTTTAGAAAAAAAAAATTGCAAAACTGTTGGAGATGATCTAAGACCTCCCGTCCATATATTCTTTCTCGATAGTACGTTAAATCTCCAATCCAATGTATATACATAATCATGTATATCTGTTGAACCAAATTCGAAATAATCCAAGAGCTCACAATCCACTCCAAATTAAGATGAAGGTGCAGAGTTCTAGGTAGCACTTAATTTTCAACTGTTTTTTGTACTCGACGTAATTAAGGACTGATAATGATATTGGATTTGTCTAGTTATGCTTTTCAGTAGCAAATTTTTTAAAAAAATCCTAATCTGTTGCCACAAAATCGGTAGCTTTTGTTGAAGGTCATTTGAAAATTCTTCCAAATATATTGTAATTAACATTCGATATTGACCGGCATGACAGCTGCTGAAATTGCCAAAAATGGGCATTAATTACTGCTAATACGTTCTAATTTCTGAAGCTATATAAATGGCGCGCTTATTTAATAATATAGTATTTAGTCAAAGGCGAGTGCCTGATCATATGATACCTATAGACACGTTTACTTAATGAAATGGAATGAAAAAAAATAGGGAATGATTATGGATATAGAGAATTTCAGTATTTACTTACACATGGTACAATCCGAAATTTAAAATCCAAGGGGACGGTGTGATTGGGATTGAAACATATGAATCGATATTTCTTCCGATAATACCTATATTAATATGATATATTTTCTAAAAAGGTGAGAAATATGTTTACTTTTTCAGCTTAAAAAGAATACAGTTACATGAAAGAAATTGATGTTCATATGTAACTCGTATTATATATAAATACACAATTCGTTTCAGGTGTGGACGTCCATACCGTACGGATTCAACGATTCCGGAGACCGGCAGCGCGCGACGCGCGATGACGGCGCGGAAGGTACCGGCCACGCTCCCCCCTCCCGGAGCTCATGTTTATGTCGGTCGGAGATGCAATGCCGACCCACTTTCTTGGCAGATTCCGCGTGGCACATACATGAGTTCCGAGAGAGAGGGAGTGAGGCCGGCACCTTCCGCGCCATCGTTGCGTGCTGCCGGAATCACGGAATCCGCACCTAGAAATGTTCTCATGTATATATATATATAGGCATTCTTGGCTACGGAGGTCCGCACCAATGATTTCGGTGCAGATTTCTATTTTTGCACAACTTTTTGATCGAATTTCCTCATCTCCACCGTCTAGTATCTAGATAATAGTGTAGATCGTCTATGAAAAATTTCAACCAATTTGATGATCGGTAAGGCCTTCAGAATCAAAAAAATAATGGATAGACTGAATTTTGTCAAACATAAACCGTTCATATTTTTAATAGAAAAACACAATTTTAAGAGCCTTAAGGATTACCAAATTGGCTGAAATTTTGCAGAGATGATCTACGCAATATTATCTAGATATGAAACAGTGGAGATGAGAAAATTCGATCGAAAAGTGGTGCAAAAATAAAAATATGCACCAAAACCATTGGTCTGGTCGCCGGAATCACAGAATCCGCATGGTGCAGGTGCGGACGTCCGCACCGTGCAGATTCCGTGATTCTGGAGACCGGCGGCACGCGACGACGGGGCGGAAAAATAGTGTCGGCTACCCTCCCTCCCGACGTTCCTGTCTGTGTCGGCCGAGACTGCATCGCCCGTCCATGGAGGTCAAAATCTGCCTAGAAAGTGGGCAGACGATGCAGCTCCGACCGGCACAAACATGAGCGCCGAGAGGGGGAAGTGCGGTTGATACCTTCCGTGTCATCGTCGCCTGCCGCTAGTCGCCAAAATCACCGAATCTGCACGGTGTGGACTTCCGCTCCTGAAAAGTTTCCCCTCAATATATAAAATAGTTTGCAATGAGGGTGACTAAAAGGTATAACTGCATTTTTAGGGTTATTTTAGTAATCAAACTGGAATTAATTTAATTCCTAATTCTAATTCCTAACGGTAAGTAAACAATTGATGGAATTCAAAATCTCTATACTAACTCCATTATGTGACTCATTCATCTAAGCACATATTCTTGATAAAATCTATTATGAGTAAGTAAACGTGCTTAGTAAATGTGTTTTCACAAGTAACTCATAGCATTCACAAAGCATTGCTCAGTTGCACTCATGTCATGTTGTCAACGTGAGAATGAATTACAATATCGAGAATAGAGGTGGTAAGTGGGCCAAAAATTCTTAGACTGGCACGGCCTAAGCCCGTTATTTTAATGGGTCGTACTGTGCCTAAATATTTTAGCTCATGGGTCAGGCCCGACCCAAGTCTATTTTGAGCCCCGCACGGTCCGAGTACGATAAATTCATAGACCGGCCTGTTTTTAAACACATTATTTATATAAATATTTAAACAATTATAAAAATTAGAATTGAATATTAGACATTTTAAATCAAAATCTTTTTATCATTTTAACTACATTTTTTCACATATATCATCAAAGTAATGATTAAAAAGTCATTGTTTTAACATATGTAACATTTTAAAAAAAGATTATTAAATGTGTCGTAGTATTTTATTTATTTTAATATTATAAATAGTTATATAAAACAAATATTCTAATTACACGATTTTTTATATGTTAATTGTGTTTTATAATACTAAAGGGCCGTGTTGGCCCGCTTTTTAACCCGGCACGGGCCCGAGCCCAGCACGACATGGCTTGGGCCAATCTGGGTTTAGTATTTAAGCAAATTGACTAACCCAAGTGCGGCAGGGTTATGGCCCGCTTAAAATGGGTCAGACCGGTCTGTTTGTTACCTTTAATCGAGAACATTATGATATACTAAAACTATCACATTATGAAGCGACTATATGAAGGAAACTTATTGGAATCGATCGACACTAGCCGATGTGATTGGTATATATATTTAGTGACCCTGTAAAAATTTCATCCAATTCGGACTTCGTTTAACCGTCGGAATTTTCGGTAAATCGAAAACACCAGTAATATGCCCTAAGGGAGGACCTATTACAAATATGCGAATGCCGAAAGCCGTTTGCATATAAGGAAATCACATAATTTTTGTTACCTGTCGTGCGCGGTCGAACTGAAGAAATCTATTTGGCAAAACCCCGGTCAATGAGGTTTAAATATGTCAAAACGTTTCTTTTTTAGTTGACCGTTGGTAGGAACGGTCAAACCATGTCCAAAACGGACGAAATTTTTACGGGTTCCCTAAATATATATACCGATCACATCTACTAGTGTCGATCGACCATTTTTTGAATTGGAGTTGTCGATCGCCGAAGTGTCCACTAATGTATTATAACCTTTATATTAGGTTTATACTAAAACTAACACATCATGAAGTGACTATATGAAGAAAACTTATCAGAATCTATCGACACTAGCCGATGTGATTGGTATATATACTTAGTGACCCTGTAAAAATTTCATCTAATTCGGACTTCGTTTAACCGTTGGAATTTTCGGTAAATCGAAAACACCACTAATATGCCATAAGGGAGGACCTATTACAAATATGTGAATGTCGAAAGCCGTTTGCATATATGAAAATCACCTAATTTTTGTTACCTATCGTGCGCGGTCGAACTGAAGAAATCTATTTGGCAAAACCCCGGTCAATGGGGTTTAAATATATCAAAACGCCTCTTTTTTAGTTGACCGTTGGTACGAACGGTCAAATTATGTCTAAAACGGACCAAATTTTTACGGGTTTCCTAAATATATATACCAATCACATCTATTCGTGTCGATCGACCATATTTTGAATTAGAGTTGTCGATCGCCGAAGTGTCCACTAATGTATTATAACATTTATACTAGATTTATAATAAAACTATCACATTATGAAGCAGCTATATGAAGGAAACTTCTCGGAATTGATCGACACCATCCAATGTGATCAATATATATATTTAATGATCATTTTAAAATTTCATCCAATTTAGACCTTGTTTAACCGTCGGAATTTCCGGTAAACCAAAAAAACACTAATATGCCATAAGGGGGGACCAATTACCAAGATGCGAATGCGGAAATTTGTTTACATATTTGAAATCACCTAATTTTTGTCACCGATCGTGCGTGGTCGCAACGAGAAAACCATTTGGCAAAGCCCCGGTCAATGAAGTTTTATTATGTGAAAACGCCTTTTTTTTTGTTGACCGAAAATTCTGACGGTTAAACGTGGTCCGAATTGGATGAAATTTTTACACGGTCTCTAAATATATATATCAATCACATCTATTAGTGTCGATCGACAATATTAAGAAACTAGAATTTATTTGTGACTTTTGTTTTAAAATATTTTTTAATAATTATTTTATTGTTTCGAACCCTTAAATTAGAGTATTATATTATTTTTATAATACAAGTCCGTATGGCCCGGCCCGTAAAAGCCCGCAAGGCCCGACCCGACCCAGCTCTCAAGGCCCGCCTTAGGTGGCGGGCTTGGATCTTCGTATTTTTGAAAATACCCGGTCCGCCACTTATTTAAATTCATTAAGGCCCGGTTCGAGCCCGGCCCGTTGACAAGCCCTACTGTTTACTTTCAACATAAAATTATAACATAACCAATTATAATTACGATTGATGTTGTTTACTTACCATCAAAATAATAATTAAAATTAATTTAATTACTCAAATATCCCTATAGATCTATGAAGTCGCTTATTTCTTCTATCAATTAATAGTGCTACTGTGATACATCAATTTTTACCATCAGAACGACATACAAATGTCACTACACCAATTTTCTTTTCCTTTAACACCCAATAAGACAAATCTAATTCCAATTAAATTTCACTTAATCATATATTATGTAAATAAAAGAAAAAAATTAGAGAATATTATTAGAAAAAGAGATGAACATACCTTAAGTACTCACGTAGAATATATGTGGTTGTTTATTTGTGGGTTTTAATTGTATATATATATTCTCAATTTGAATTGAAAAATTTGGATATATTCTCAAATAAATTAGGGTAGTTTAGGTAACAAAAATTGATACCCGAACTGATGGAGAATTTTGATACCCACCTCTCCCCTTAGGTATCAAGTCAGGGGTTTTGGGAGGATTTGATTCCTGATGAGGATGTGAGACTCATATTCATTAATCTAATTCTCTTATGTATTAGTAAACAACAGAATTCTTTTATCTCGTAATCAATTCTTCTATTTTCAATTCTATTCTACGTTAATAAACGTGCCATGAGTTTAGGATAATTGAAAGATTGAGACTAGGATAAATAAGCTAGTCATTGTCTCTTTAGTATCATTTTATGAGGGAATTCCCTCAAAAATACTGAAAGACTAGCTATCTTATTAAAGTTTATCATATTATAAGACTTCCTCATCACGGATCAAAGACTACGATATATTTACATCACTCGAGATGAATTGGAACCGGACTCAAATTTGACATTTGTCACCAGTGTCTTCATTTTTAATGGAGTGCATGAGATCAGTCACACTATATAAAATATGTCCATCCTGGATAATGATTTTATAAAAATATGCTTCTATTGTGCTGTAAAAAAATCAATTTTTAAATTAAAACAGGTTTGTTTGGTAAATATTACTTTTATAAGTGTTATCGATAAATAAATTGTTTGATAAATTCTAAACAAAACTGTTGTAAATATGGTCAACGATAAAAAAAGACATGATTTCTTTTTAACATATTGAGAATGTATAATTAAATGTGTTATTTGAGAATTTACGAAAAATATTAATATTTATTGAGTTTTGAGTAAAAGTAGCTTTTAAAAGCAACATTCATGTTGCTTCTAAAAACTTTTTTGAGTGACCTATAAATTCTATAAAAAAAACTGATTTTTCTAAAGTTACCAA
This sequence comes from Argentina anserina, assembly GCF_933775445.1. NCBI lineage: Eukaryota > Viridiplantae > Streptophyta > Magnoliopsida > Rosales > Rosaceae > Argentina > Argentina anserina. Next base: position 1,982,066 of record NC_065873.1, on the reverse strand, counting down.
ACACTATAAAATTTAAAAGTCGATCTAAAAACTGATTTAAAAAATAAATAAAGCTGTACCAAACTAAGTCTTAGTATGCAAAATAATCTAAATGTATATTTATATTTATTTCGTTTGTTGTTCATTATTTACGAGAGTTTGTTTTAATAGCTTTATAACTCAAATTTAACAAAACACAAGTTCTATTCTGTCTCCTACTACCCCAGGCCCGCACGCCACCACGCCCGCACCTAACTCTCTCTTTCCTCTTAAATAACTTTAGTATAGAATTATTCGACAACTAATTAAGCAAATAAGTTGTTGGAGAAAATTGATTTCAAGAGATCAACTTTTAAATATTTTGATTAGAAGATACTATCTTCATGTTGTTTAAGTGTGTCCCGACCCAGTCAGTCAGTCACTCGGTACTAATTGGAACAACATTATTGTCTTTCGCAACTTCAACAAGAAAGTGAACTAGCCTTGCTATGAAGAACCTCCCAGTTATGCCACAATATTCGGTCCACATATAATAAACTCGTGAGATTTAATCTCCAATCCCTAATCCCCAAAGCATCGAGAACGAATCTCCTACAATCACTAGGAGAGCAAGTGAACTCACATGAAGGCTTGGTCTATTCTGAGACATATAATGCCATTATAGCCAGCAAGGTTCACTTTTCCATTAAGTACGTTACTGAAGATCATATATAGTTCTTGCTTCTGCAACACGTATGTTACTGCCCTATAGTATAAACCCTAAGAGAAAAACCAGCGTGACAATTTGTTGCAAGTATAGGGCGTCAAAATTTGTTCTCAAATTCAAAGTAAGAAATGAAGGTGCTGGATTTAGGTTTCGGTTCTCAATTGGTTCGTCCACAGTTGCAGTGGGGCCATTTCAGAACAACCTCTTTTCAGCTTCAATTCGATTACTTGTAGTAGTCACATTGTCAGTTCTCTTCAGAAGTTTTAATACTTCTCTGCTTTCTCTCTATATGAGGAGCTTGTATTACCGAGAATGGCAATCATATGCTTTTCTTTCAAGTCCCTCATTCATTTCCTGCTGTATCTACTCTTTGCTCTTAAACCACTCACCAGTTTCTTCTATCTGCATTTTGCTGAGTTGCTCTGCCTCAAATTTCATTTCTTTAGAGTATTCATCTCCTGCAGAGCACTCTCTGGAGTTGATCAATGGAAAGGTATGCAATGGTTCATCAATAGTTTCAAGTTTAGTTTTTTTATTTTCAGATCTTAGTTAGCTTCACAATAATGAATGACTAGTTTATGGGTCATCTTTTGTTTTGGTAGTTATAGACTCAGATGTCCATTACAGATCTGAATAGCGTCACTAAAGATCTCTTTTGTTAGAAAATCTGGGGAAATTTTTGAGTTAGGTTTCAATTAACAAGTAGATTTGGGAAGATTAAAGTTTTAGTCATATTTGGCCATAGAGAGAAGAGTACTACTTTCCTTTCTAAATTTATGTTATGAATGGAATGGAGATCAACTTCTTTCAGAACACTTTTTAAAAATACTTATAATTAGTCTTAATCTTAGGGTTTTGTAAATTGTTGAACGATATTAAGATTTGGTGCGTACTTATTGGTTTTGGGTTTGTAGAAGGAAGGATCAGGGAGTGAATCATTATTTACGCAAAAAGAGGATTGGAAATAACGAAAAGGAAGACATTGGTAACCCTTCAAAGACGAAAAGGAAAAAGTCATCTGCATCAATTAGTACTGGTCTGAATGGTACTCAGCCAACTCGTGTCCTACGGTCCCAAAAACAAGTGCAGGAGACTTCGACACACAGTCGTCCTTGTACAATATTATCATGGCTGATTGACAATAATGTGATTGCGGCAAGTGAGACCGTAGATTATATTGCAGAGGGCAGTGCTGCAACAACACAAGGGAAAGTAAGCCGAGAGGGGATAGTGTGCGACTGTTGCAAGAAGGTGTTTAGTCTTAGTGACTTTGAAAGTCGTGCAGGCGGCATTGGGACTAATGGTGGCTTCAGTAACAGCACACCTGCTGCCAATATTTTCTTGGCTGACGGAAAGTCTCTCTTAGATTGCCAAAGACAACTCTTGACTTCACAAGGAAAGAAGAGCCGCAGATCACAATTACATTATAGGATGAAGGGTAAATGGTCTCCACGAGGAAGTGATTGCATATGTACTGTGTGTCATGATGGTGGCCATTTGATTTTATGCGATCTGTGTCCCTCGGCATTCCACAAGAGTTGCATTGGGTTGAAGGTATAATTTCTGTTTTTTGCTTCTATGTTCACAGCTTTGGAAAGTCTGCTGTTTTCTGTTTTTGTATGTCATATGGGCTCAAGTTTCTTATTTCCTGGGAACTTATCTTATTTTAAGCACCACAAATTTGAGATTCTTGACTCGTCTGCCTCAAATTGTTTTGCCTCTACAGGATGTTCCATTTGGAGATTGGTTCTGTCCAGTATTGTTGTGGACTATGTGGCAAAAGCATACCCAAGAAAGGCAGAGAATCTACTATGCATTATCGTACCTGTGCTCAATGCGAGCGTAAATGTAGGTTGTTTTTCTTGTATTTTATTCAAGTAAAGGAAAAAAAACTCAATCTTTCTATATGGGTTAGCATATGCATGCTTCAAATTTCAGAATATTATGTAAAGTGTAAACTGACACATAATTTGGCTTTCAATTTGGTGTAGATCACACTGGGTGCCAGGGGAAAATAAGTGAAAATCTGTTGAAAAGTGATGCAGAAGGGAATTGGTTCTGCAGGGAGAGCTGTAAAAAGGTACCTCCATCACTATTGGTATTCAAGTATTTAACTTCTTTTGGAATTTATTTTCTTGTGCCTCCGCTTGATTGGGAAAAATATCCTGAAGCATAATAGGAAAAAGCTAGCTAGACCTTCTTTGATAGTTTCTTAGAGAGCAGGCTACATAATGAAATAGTTAGACCAAATCAGATCATGACATAATAATTATTACTGACAAGTCACATTAGCTTATGCAGCGTGTACGATGCTTATCTGTGGAACACATTTCAATACTCCCGTACATAGATATGACATGAAGCCATAGCTGCCTATATACCAATGTAATTTATTCCTTAACTGATCGACATGGTGTGACTCGATGCAGTGTTACCATGAGAGATGGTAACTTTATGTTGACACTAGAAATAGGTATAGTTATCAGCCATTAGTGCAACTTAGTATCATTGAGAAGGATATCAATATAGATCCATTGTAGCACTATTCATATTTTAATTCATTCAGTTTATATTTGATTAACTTTTAAGGAGTTCAGTGCTGTGTTTTTTCTTTGAATTATGGAAAGTACTTTTGCCAACATAAGAATAACAAGCTTATTGTCTGTTCATTTTTCTCTTTGTATTGATTATGTTGATAAGACTGCTTCACACTTCCAGATATGGTTAGGCCTCCGCGGGTGTTCAGGTAAACAAGTACCTGTAGGTTCTGAAAGCCTAACTTGGTCACTATGGAAGTCTGATGGTAAAGATAATAATGAGCCTGGTAATGAAGCCATCACAGAGACTTACTGCAAGCTCAATCTTGCACATAGCCTGGCATCACTATTTATACTATTACTGTAACTATTCTCGTGTTGAAATAGAATTTCCTTGGATAACAATTTATGTTTTGATAATATCCTTAAATTTACTTCCAAGACCAATTTTTGGACTGCCAGGTTAGATTTTAGTCACGACAACTTTCAAGGTTTTTATACAATGCTTTTGGAGCGAAATGATGAACTAATAACTGTAGCTACTGTAAGGTGAGCTTAAAGCTTCTATAATTTTGAGCTATTGCACGATAAGTTTTTTGGTTCTTGAAATTGTTCTTTTTCTTCTTGCTCAAAGGATCTATGGAGCTCAGGTGGCAGAAATACCACTGATTGGTACCAGATATCAATATCGTCAATGTGGCATGTGTCGCTCATTAATCCATCAGCTTGAGAAGGTAGTATGTTAACTCGTTAAGTGTTTCCACAATTTGTTAAATAACATTGGATCTGTTCTTGCAGAATTTTGTTGATGGTATTGGTCTCCTTTTCTTTTCAATTTCAGATGCTAATGGATTTAGGAGTGGAGAGATTGGTCTTGCACACTGTCCCCAGTTTACTGGACTATTGGTCAAAATTTGGATTTTTAAAGATGATGGAACCTCAGAGGCTGCAGCTTCTGGATTATAGATTCATGGAATTTGAAGAAACCATTATGTGTCGGAAAAGTTTATTGGAAATCCCTCTGGCTGAACCCTGCCCATCAAAGGGTATCTTTTACGTTCTTGGACTTTTCTCATAGTGATGAAATGTAGTTCATCTCGTTAACGTGGGGCACGTGTTTATATATGCCATTTGCAGGAACTCCATCCGTTATCTCTGAAAGTGTGGATAATACTGAATCTAATGGCTCAAGTGGTGATTCTACAAGTGGTCAAGTGGTCAATTACTCGGACACTTTCCTCACTGGTCAATTCAGATGGTACTTTCAAACACTTTCCATGTATACATTGTGATGTGTTACGGTTCTGAACTTGACTTTGATTTGTTCTTCAGGCGGATTCTGTTGTATCCAAAGGGGAAGGAAACTGTAGACAACTGTTCAGTGTCTTTTGATGTTAAAGGTAGCTATGAATTGCCACTTCTTTCTCTAGCTATGCGCAAGTCAGCGTAACCATGGTTAATCAGCTTCAGCGCGACAAGTCAGTTACAAAAGGTACTTCTTTTGCGACTCCTATTTCTTTCACATTCATGTTTGTGCTCTTTTCCTGTTGACTTTGTCATTAATTCCATAATTCTAAGTGGACGTAGTGATTGTAGTCCCTGTTTCTCTTCGATTGGCTTAAACTTTAGTTTAGTTCTCAAACAAATGATGTTCTTTCTTATTGAATTCTATTACCTTACAAGATAATGGATTTTGGACAGTAACTGGAGTGTTTCAATCTTAAGCCTGGCAGGCTCTACTTATTTAACCACATACTGAACTCTTACATTTTTTTCCCCAATGATATGCTGCTTACAATCCACATATTTGATGTCTAATCTATGACAAATCAACTTCATATGAGACCACTAAAATCCAGAAGCGGCTTCCGCCTTCCCTTGTTAATAGTTTATTGTTATCTTGTAAGGAGCTGCTATTTTCTTGATTAGTCTTCTCTGATCTTTGCAAATTTTGTTTTCGTAGATACTACACATGATTTCAATAAAGGGGAGACTGAATTTGGCTTCACATCCTTAATTTCCCAAACTGAGTTGCATGACCCTAGTAAAGGGTATCTTGTGAATGATACATGTATCATTGAAGCCAATATTACTGTCTGCAAGGCTAGAATTCAGAAATCACATGCCCAGGAATCCGGTATGGAGCCTCTGGAAATTCCAGATCCTTCTTCAGCAGCATGGGAAGCAACTTGCTTCAATAATGTGACTGCCTTCCAGGATGCAACAGATCCCGTACAAGCTTGCATCGAGCTGTCTGATGCCGATTCTGAGTCTACTTTGAGAATGGAGCCTACGGACGTCCTTTTTCTTCAGGTGCACGGAAGGCCTTTAACTTTCAAAATGTGTTTGCCTCCCAGGACACAGCAAGTTCTGAACAAGTTATCGTGCTATCTGATTCTAGTACTGACCATTCTCTGGACAAAAAAAATGGATGTCGTGTCCTCCACATCACCTTCTGATCTCATGAACATCCTGGGCTTGGCGAATATAAACAAAGAGAGTGGCAATAAGAATGGATGTTGTGTTAGCATGTCATCATTGAGCAATTCTGTGGAGTTTGTCAACAAGAATGGTGAAAAGGGAGACAGTGAAACTTTGAAGGTGAAAAAGCAAAACCCATCAGCATCTTCCTCTGAATATAGAACTCCTGTGCTGAGGTCAAGAAGTTGGGTGGAGGCAGCGGTTACATCTACTTCTAAATGCTATCATGAGTATCATCCTTGTACAGTCTTATCTTGGCTGATTGACAATAATGTGGTTTCGCCAAATGAGAAAGTGCGTTATTGTAGCGCAAGGAGGAGTGATCACGTGGTAGAAGGAAAAGTTTGCAGGGAGGGGATTAAGTGCAACTGTTGCCATAAGGTTTTTACACTTAGTGGCTTTGAGAATCATGCTGGTTGCAGTAACTACAAGCCTGCTGCGAATATATATGGAAGATGGAAAGTCTCTCCTAGATTGTCAGATGCAAGTTAAGACTAATAGAGGAAAGAGGGTTTGCAGACCAGAACCACATGATGTAATGGAAGGGTACGTGACTCAAATAGAAAATGATAACTTTTGTACCATCTGTCAGGATGGTGGTGATCTGATGCTATGCGATCGATGTCCATCAGTATTTCACAAGAATTGCATTGGATTGGAGGTAGTCTTTTTTCTTTTGACTCTCTTCATATAGCTAGTGCAAACTCTATTGTTCATCTTTTAATCATAGTATCATGAACTTTTCATACCTTTAGGGTTTAGACCACATATATATTAATGGTTTTTCTTCTGCAGGATGTTCCAGATGGTGAATGGTTCTGTCCATCTTGCAGTTGTGGAATTTGTGGTAACAGCATAGTCCCTACAGTCCATAATCATACCTGCGGTCAATGTGAACATAAATGTATGTTAAAGTATCACTTCCATTCATGCCAAAATGAAACTTCATTCTAGCATATGCATGCATCTGAACTATTGTGTGAGAACTTTGAAGAATTTGATTTCTTTTATTTTGTTGATTTTTTGTTTATAAAATTTTACTTAGATCACACCGGTTGCCTGAGTGTAGAGGTTGGTCCAAAAGAAAATTGGTTCTGCAGCAACAACTGTGAAAAGGTATCTCAAACATGTCATCAATAGTATGTAGTTTTCTTTTTAAATTTTCGTACTTGAATCTTTATTAATTCTTGAATTTTGTTTAATGGTTCGTGGGAAGAGACTTGATCAGACTGCCTATGTGTGCACCTTTAATATGGATCCTGTACATAAACTATATGATCTCATACCTGTATGTATCGTAATGGTTCTTTATATAGAGTCCTAAATTATGTGACTGATATGGTTCTGTTTAATGTTTCTTATCGACAAAGAGGTGGTAACTTTAATGTGACAATCAAGCTATCAGATAATTAAAAGCCTAAAACTTAGTTTCTCAAGCTGGAGGAAAATCAGTGGTGGTATACATGCACGCGTGTATAAGTTCCAATGTTTCTTCATTCAGTTATGATTTGAGTTATTTGAAAAACCCTCAGTGTCCTGTTGTTGTGAGATGTTGAACTGTGATTTATTAGGTTCTTATTTTTTTGCTTCATAATATGAACAAGCTTCATGTAGTCCATTTTATCTTCCTGTTGAAGATATATTTATGTCTGTATCACACTTTCAAATATTTTTAGCCTCCACGAGCGTTTAGGGAAAAAAATTTCAGTGGGTGTTGGCAATCTAACTTGGTCATTATGGAAGCCCGAGAAATCTGAAAGCAATTTTCCTAATGAACCTGATGATGATGCTGCAACCGAGAGCTATACCAAGCTCAGTCTTCCTGCTTCATTTGCTGCTATCAATTTTTACAATACTCCTACCAGTTGAGTTTGGCACATTTGGCATATGTTGATTCCACCTATATATTAACTTAGTATTCAGTTGAAACTTTATACAACCATGTTCTTATACTTTGCAGGTCCACTTTTGGTGGCACAAACACTCGGGGGTTCTACACTGCTTTTAGAAGAAAATGATGCTGTAATAACTGCAGCTGCTGTAAGGTGAGTTTTATGCAGATTCTTATTGAAAATTGTTGGCACTGTTTCATGTGTTTGTTAATTGCTTCTTCTTGTTAACAGGATCTACGGAGGGAAGGTGGCAGAAGTACCTCTTATTGGTACTAGATTGCAGCATCGTCAAAAGGGAATGTGTCATGTGATGATGGATATCCTTGAAAAGGTAATTTACTGGGTGATCCTGCACTTTGTTTGTCATTTATGGTTCGGTTTCAGGTAACTTATTTTGTTGATGCTTTTGGAGTTAGGTGTGGAGAGATTGGTTTTGCCCATTCACACTAGATCAGTAGGAAAATGGAATAGATCATTTGGATTTTCAGTTATTAAAGGTCTTGAGAGGCTACAGTTTATGGATTATAGAGTGATTTCTTTTGAGGATTCCATTATGTGTCAGAAATGTTTAACAAGGACATCTCTAGCTGAAGCACGCCCATCAAAAGGTATTTCTTATTTTCTTGGACTTATTTCATGGAAAGGTACTCCATCAATCCATCATGTTACCATGGCGCATATGCTATTTTAGTCGGATTTCACTTGATGTTGCTTGAATTTATATTTATTTATATATTCCACAGATATGCTGGCATTCTTTTTCTGTTGTCTTGACATAACATGATGATTATGGTTAAGTTGATATGTTTAATGGAACTGGTGACTGTTGTACCCTGTTATGGTTAATTCTTCGATTCAGATACGCCGATACTATTTTTCTGCAAATTGCTTGAGGATAGGTTTCTTTGTCACACCATTTAATATAAGAAAGTGAGGAAAAGAAATGAAGAGAAGCATGTGAATTAGGCATAATCTTGGATTCTTTCTGTTTTATGGATGGCTGAGTTGTAAAGATTTTGATCTTCACCAATTCCTGGACATGTCTTGAACGTAACAGGCTACAGACAACTTATTTTTAATAAACCAAGTACTAGAGCCTTTTCTTCTGTATGTGCGTATGAATTGGCCAAGATGAAAACTATGTTCCAGAAAAGGAATTACCATTATTTGTTTTATATTACTTAGTGTGGAGCTGCTATATGTCCTCTTGATTAGTCTTTTCTGATCTTTGATATTTTGATTTTGCAGAAGCTAAATGTGCGTTCAGTAAGGATATTAGTAACTCTGGCTTCACACCACTAATTCCTCAAGATGAGTTACATGACCATAGTAAAGGATTTCTTGTGGATGATACATGTATCATGAAAGCCCATGTTGCAGTCCGTATGGCTCATAATAGGATATCACAAGACCAAAAAACTGGCAGCGCTAGACCTGTGGAGTTTTCAAATCAGGGGCATCCATTAAATTCAAGCTCTGTGAAGATATCAGATCCTTCTTCAGCGACACACACTACCACGGGCTTTAAACATGCAACTCCCTTCCATGAGACATCAAGTTCTGAACAACCTGGCACCAATGTTCCTGATGGTAAGATCAACCCTTCATTCAGATTGGAGTCTATGGAAGTTCCAGATGCTTCTTCAGCAGCACACGAGGCAACCAGCTTTAGGCACATAGCTGCCCCCCAGGACACATCAAATTTTGAACAAGTTTACATTGAGATCTCTGATAGCAGTACTGACCCTTCAACTGTTGAGGAATTTGAAGGTGTGTCATCCACATCACCTTCTGATCTCATGAACATCCCAGGCTTGGCGAAGATAAACCAAGAGTATATGCCCTTACTCCAGGTTGTTTGTTCATGGCGTCCTTCTCTTATCAAATGCCAAAAGGAGAGTAGTCCCCTGTTTGCTGGATGTGCATTCACCATCTTGGGCAAAGTCCTGCATCTTTTAAAGACTAAAAAGGTTAAGGATATGACAGCAAATGTGTGTAATGACCTAGAAACTTCATGGAAGAGCTAAAAGCCTTTGGATTCGACCTGACTTGGCTGGAGCCTCATGTTAACACAGCTTTGGGTATGAGAGAGTATGTGGACAAGGCGGCAGACGTAAAGAGACTAGAAGAGAATGTGAAGGGTTTGGAGACTGAATTAAAAAGTCTAGAGGCTAAGCTCGTGGCATCAAGAAATGATCTGGAAAGAGCTGAAGAATGCTTCGATGAGAGAATTATGGATTGCGAATTAGGTTATATTCATTGACTACTCTCTTCTCATGAAAGACATGCAATGCAGTATTACCAATAGCTTGACCATTAATAACTGTTCCTACTACTACTAGGGATGACTGATTTTCCCAGACATGAACACTAGCAAATCAATCAATAGTAATCACTCTTTGTATTCATCGTTCTATGTAGATTTATCTGGGAATAAAAATGTGAATTCTATGATACGTTTTGAAAAAGGCATATGATACTTTGAATTCTAGCTTCTGGTTTCGCATGTTTACTAAGGTAACAAGAAGATTACAGGATTTACAGCAGAGAAGTTTTGTCTCTCATCAGCTGGCTTCTGTTTCCATTATATTCAGTATGTGATTAACTCTCCTGGCAAATAAATAAAGTGCACTGTGCATGCTATAAGATTGGTTCTCTCCACACTAGGACGCAGCTATAGGAAATGTCTTTAGGTCCCAAAGTTTTAACACCCACTTTATGATCCGGGTACTCTCTTGGCAAAGCTGATAGCTTGTTTCTTCACAGTAGGACTAATGCTATAAAAATGTTGCAGATATTCACCCACAACCACCTTCTTATACGCCTCAACATCATCCTCATTTGCCAATGCACGTATCCCAATCGGCTCAATCTCAGTTTGAGGACTAGGATTATAGAACAAAGCCACCGAAAACCTCTCCACATCCATTTGGGTAACAACCCTATGCCATGGACTTTTACACATCCCATTGCTCATAATCTCTAGTAAGTCTCCCACATTCACTAGCATTGCCTCTTTTGGCCAAGGCACAGTCACCCATTTCGTGTCCCGCAGCACTTGGAGCCCTCGGCCGGCTTCAAACTGAAGAAGGAGAGTGAGGGCACTGGCATCAGTATGTGGAGTTAGGCCGAGGGCTTGGTCTGGCCTTGGGCATGGTGGGTAGTAATTCACTCTCACATTGATCTCACTCTCATGGGGGTCAAAGTTTCGGAGGAATACATGTCTTTCTAGTGATATGGCTTCGGCAAGGGCTTCGAGTATGTCATTGAAGATGTGTCTTGCTTCTGCAACGTATTGCTCTATAACATGTCTGCTCAAAAAATTTAACTAGTTGTCAGTAAAACTTGGTCCATATTACTAATAATTCATAAATCAATAAGTGATCAAGCACAACGACTGTGCATGTTTACAATTACAAGCAATTAAGCACAAGAAATATAAGCATATATAGCAGAAAGCATGCGAAGCAGTACATATATACACACATATAAAGAGTTCTCTATACAATGGATGCCCTCATATATGGCTTGTTGGCTGAAGCTTAGGACTATGTTCAGGTCTTAAAAAATAACATCTGCTCACCATAATCATCGTTTCATTCGATGGAGAATTTCCAAAACGCAATTCTACAACAAATAGATTACAGAACAATCTTTGTTTAATCGTATCAACTATAGAAACAACTCAAACCAATTTTCTCTTACTCCTACTCCCAAGTCTGCAACTGTCGATTTAATTAATCTCATTTCACTAATTAATTACTTCAATAAACGTACCTGAAATTAGAAGGCCTTTGAGGCCAAACATGAAGCCCTTCGGTTGCTCCCGCCGGAGCTGCTTTCATGGTCACGCGATCAATCCAATCCAACGGCTGCTCTTCCGACTTGACAAAGTTCCGGCCATATCCCATATTATCGACGCTCACATACGAGCCAACACTTGCCTTCTTCTCCTCAAACGACAACCCAAAGAACTCCTTTACTACATCCCTCACACCATTCAAAACAGACTCAGCTACTCCGTGGCCTTCAAGTACAACCATACCCCATGTCTTAGCTCCCCTCAGTAGCTTGGCCAACTCTTCGTCTCGATCGTTGCCTCGTAATTTGGCCATGTTTATGGATAATAGGGGTTCCGAGACACGGTGGCTGGATAGAGGTGCTGGCTTTTCATGGTGGCGTTCAGGTTGCACCACCACGAACCTCTGCGGTAGGTGGTTGAGCCCCTGGCGAGCTAGTTCTTGAACTACAGGCACTCTTGTGGTTCTTAGTTGACCTGTTTCCTCTACGTAGCTGGCTTCATGAAAGTAACTACTGTCACTACTTTTCTCCATGCCTGTAGCTTTTGATCAAGTTTGTGTGGAAATGAGATTAATGGATAGAGGGTCAGAGAGTACTGGAGTGTTAATTAGACGCTTAAGACTTAAAAGAGGGGTTTTGCTTAATTATTTCTTTGGCCCTAGATGAGCTTGTCATCAGACAGTTCCATAAGTGCTGCTAATCAATTAGTGATCTAATAATATTGGAGGTAGAGACTGAGCGCAAGGACAATCTTTATCGGATTATGTACGCCGAGTCGGGCTCGAAGGCTAAAACTAACACCACACAAATCTTTATATATCTATTTCATATCAAGTACCAAACAACGTATAAGATACTTGAGGGATCAGCTATAGAAGTATAGAACTCTTCCCAAATTTCATCATCGGCTAATTAAGCATCGAGGACAAGTTCTTGGTTGTCCATATATTTAACGGTCCCATCTTAATGACCGACGTTCTTAATCACACGTTCTTGGGTGCCTAGCTATCATTTTCTAACCAAATAGAACTAAACGTGTATGTCTTTTTTTTTTTTTTTGTTAAGGCTCAAATTCACGAAACGTGTATGTCCATCAGCCACATGAGTAATCTTGGTATGTCCGGGACAGATCGAGAGGCCTAGATATCATGCATGGCCTTTCACTGTTCAACATTCTTTAAACGAGGTTTAATTCATAGAACAATGAAGAAAACCTATATTAGGACAAAGAATAACATGCACATCAAAGACAACTTCTCCTTTTTCCTAGGAAAACACATCAAAGACAACTAAACCCTAAACCCTAAACCCTAGGAGGGCGGTCAGTAAGAACTAGCTATGTGAGGAAAATTCTATTATATAGTGTTGCACACTATGCAGACTGTTTTGTGTGTATGCAATAAAAAAATCAATTAAAAAATTAACCTCAGAATGTCATGAGAACCATAAGATTTTAGAAGTTTGAATTTCAACGATAATGATTATGTGCTGCATAAGCACTGCACCATAGACAAATCCGCTATATGAAAGGACATGGGTGGAAAATGTGGAATGACTTCACAAACTGATGTGTGCCACCTAAATGACAACTGAAAACTCATGTCGTAAAAAAAAAAAAGCCATTGCTGTTTAAATTTACATACAAAACTCTCATGCCTCTCATCCCGTTTAAGTTATTATTTATTATGAATTATTTAGACCGATCAAATACACATGATTCATCAATATGTGTCTGTATGCACATATTCCGGCTAGTCCACATTCCGGCTGTCCTTAATAGGTAGCAAATACGGAGAGTAGTACAGCGTCGACAAGATTACCCTGGAAGCCTCCAGATTTACGTTCCATTCTTTTTGCAATTCACATTAGTTGGACCATGCTAGAGCTAGCCCACCTGGCTTTATGAATTTGTGGGGTTTACCCCCAGTTCCAAGAGTTAGGGTAAACTAAGTTCACCCTTTCACGGCTCTTCAGGAAAATTGGAAGAGAAACAGTGATGACCTTATCTCCATATCTGGCTGTTCCCTGCAAAATGATTGGCCCGACACATACGTGGCGGGCAGAGAGACCACTCAGCTGCAGTCCGCCTCGTGTCTGCGTGTAGCCACCGGTGACCGGTCGGTGTGAGCCCTCGTACTCCCGTCCGTACGATGTACTAGTCTTCTGCGTTCGTAGACGACAAAATCATGATTGTAGTCTTCTGGGACCCTACGTTCTATCTCTAATCTTCTTACAGCTAAGCTTTGGATCGACTTTCATTAATCTCTTCCCGTAACTGGTGGCCATGCTCATCTGTATTCTTTCGAAAACTGATGATCGCCCTAGCTAGCTTCTTCCGTCGGCTAATTCCGGTAACCCTAGCCTCTTCCGTCATCTGCTGGGGGTTCGTAGATTTACTTGCTTACTTTGCATGCACATTGTGGAAGAACCCTTGAATCGGGAATGTCTTATCCTAACGTACGGAGAAAATATGACTCGAGCAATTAAGAGTTAAACGTACGTACGTACGTACATATAAGAAACGATAAGAGTATGAACAGATGATTTCTAAAAGGATCGAGTCTGATCTTCTTTGAGTGCCAATATATATTATCAATATAAATCGTCCCTTAATAATCAAAATATCTTTTGAAGATTATTGCTTTTGCAAATGATACTAGATCAAACCTGCTGGGTACGAATAAGTAGTTTTGATAGTGCTTTAGATAGCCACTACTTGTTGAATGACTTTGATCACAGTTAAATGAATGAGCAGTAGATATGTACGTAACTTTGGTTAATTTTCAATGATCATTTCAAATGATTTAACAAGAAAACACGTACTACTAGCTAGTTTTCTGAACAAGTTGGTGGTGAAATGTTAAAACTTCCAACGTAAGTACGTTAGTGAAATGCTAAAAACATTGATCATATTTCTTCCAGGTCAAATCAATTCTCAAAGTTGGTCCCTATCATGAGCTGGATGGACATGGGTGATGGGTAGTAATTCTATTAAATCAAGTTTAATCTTGGATGATGCATTGTACACAGTACTAGACATAGAATCCCATTTTGGATGGGTTTGATAGTAACACTTGCAGGTCCCTAATGGATTTGGATGGGCTACTAATAATGAGTGATCCAAGAGGGAATGCACATGCATGGGATTTCAAAGCTTTAACCTTGATTCTCTTTTGTATTATATATTTCTACATAAATGTAGTCCATTGGCAAATGCACTAGCTAGCTAGCAAGCAACTTGTCCTTTATCCTATATAGAATTTATGGAAAAAGGTCCTTACTAGGGTGGCGCTCACCTCATAACCTAGACAAACCATGAGTCGCACTAGCCTAAGTTATTGTTGTATCATTATCGTATGCCATATTATTTTGAGGTTAAGTTTGTAAACAAAAGCACAAGTACTTAATATCAAGATGATGCATGTACGTGTACATCAGTAACATTGTTTTCATTGCGAGAACCAAATGGAGTACGTATAAAGTATAAACAAAAGAATCACGTGCATTTTAGCTCTTGCAATATAGAATTGAAGGAAGGAAAATGTGCTGTTCTAACTTAGAACCATCAATAATTATGGTTTATGCATGGTTAATAATAGTCTATGCACTATGGATAAGCCTAGTGCTCCTTTATTTGACCACCACATGCGTTATATACTTTGCTTCTTCTTTTTTTAGTTTTTTAATGAGAAAAACAAAATACAACAACAACTAAAACTACAATCATAACACCAACTTATGCGAGAATTATCAAAAATTCTAATTAAATTAATAAAAGTATGAAGAGAATAAATAAACAATTAACAACTAGATGCACCAAATTATGAATAATAGCCTAAAACAAATATATATATCTTATACATTGATTTAAAAAAAAATCTGACTGTGAAAAATTGAGCGAAGTCAGCTGCCCCCACTGGCCCATGTGTGTCCCCCCCCCTGCACAGACCTACTCGTATATATCGATCACACGGAGAAGAAGAAAGTGGTGAGGGGATGGGAGCAAGTGATAGTTTTTTTTTTTGGTACAAGGAGCAAGTGATAGTTTTAAATGCAGGGAGTTTGTAAGAGCATGCAATTTAGGGTGGAAGTGCGTGTTGGCACGTGCAGACATGTGTGTAAATATGTGGGAAATTCTGCATAGTATGCAAATGCACACGTGCCCACATGCGTGTGTGAGTTCTTAGAGGTAAAGAGTGAGTAAAACCCTAATACTCTACCCTGCAAAAGAGAGAGAGAGAGAGAGAAGTGTGATTGAATGAATGAATAGGAATGTGATTGCATGTGGATTCATAAACACAACTCAGTCAACTGCACTTTACCCCAAGAAGTTTTCTACAGAACTCGATCCCTTCCTCCCCCAATTCTACACAGTCATGCTTAAACCCTTTAATAATTGAACACTTGATTCTTATTGAGACAAGACAAACACACACACACCTAACTACTGTTTTTTGTTTCTCAAATCTCCACTACCAACAGTACGTTTGAAAATCTCAAACTTTTGAAGACAATCTAAGGTATACCAAAATATCTTTTAACAATGTCTGATAAATCTTAATATAAAAGCTAAATATCAACAATCATATTACGGATATGTTAACACGAAACTTGAGGACAGACAGTAAGGGTCAGTGTCCAACAAGAACATGATAATTGCTTTGCAAATAACAAGCTAATTTAGTTGAGTGACATGCAGCATGTATATATAATTGCTCTATAATATCTATGAAAACGTACATCTGTATATGACGGACCACACTTACATATAGATTAGAAGATCTCACACTAAAGACTCCGCACCTCGATCAAATCAAGCCATGTAATCATCAACAATGTTTTAAAAAAAATAAGACGTACTGCAATGCATTTTCTAGAAATTCTTAAGTCTTTAAAAGATAAAATATAAACTTTTAAGTCGACTGTTTAGACAAAAAAACGTTATATAAATAATCTTAAACTTTTTTAACCTGATGGGAGTTTTTAATGTTTATCAACCCTAAAAAGGAAAACTCATTAGAGAGAGAAAGAAAGATCGAGATGACTCGTATAATTTGAAGAAGATAGGTGTCCATATATTGGGGAAGGAGGAAAATGGACGTGTACCGGGTTTTGTCTAAGAGAAGTAGACAGTGTCTCGCTGTATACCATGTGAAGAGGTTATACTTATACCTCTCTCTCTCTCTCTCTCTCTCTCTCTCTCAACTGGCAGTTTTGATTCATTCACATAAGAGAGCCGATGGAATTGAGGACAGTGAGGACAAAACAAGCCTGGGACGATTATTTGAGTCCGATTCTCTTTTGTTTTTTTCCACCACATTCCTCACTCCTATCCCTACATAAACCGGAGCTACTCCAAATTTAGAGAGACACTAATTTCAATCATACAGTCTTGAGTTTGAGAGCTTAGATACGCTGTATCCATATATCTAGAGCAGTAGAGAGACTTTGTAGTTTGTAACAGTTCATATATACACGATCATCTCTGTCTATATATCAGAGCTAGTATTGTTCTTTGTGAAGACACAAAGGAATCAATATGGATGTGTTGGCATCAGAATGCAGTAGCGGTTGTGAGTCTGGTTGGACTCTATACCTAGAGCAATCTGTTCTTTCTCAACATCCCAGTGGTTTACATAAAGATGGTTTTTGTGAGGAGTATAAGGAAAAGAGAATTAGCTATAGTAATGAGGATGAAGAAGAGGAAGAAGACCAGTCAATGGTTTCTGATGCTTCTTCGGGGCCTCCTCATTTCAATGAAGATGAGGTTTACTTTGATGAAAACAATAATGGGGGTTTCTATTCTCCATCCAAAGATGTTCAGACATTGAAGTATGGAGGAAGAAAGCAGAGGATCAAAGATGTTCAAACATTGAATCAAGATCTACAGCAACATCAACCATCTTTTCTTGATGACACTGCTAGCTCCCCTTTGTTCAACATTTCCAAGGTAATAATTTCATGTTTTCATCAATGTGACAAACTTGATGTTGTTGGTGTTTAAATTTATCTGATGGGGAATAAATTTTGCAGAACAATTTCATGGTGTCCAATAATCAGGCTTCCGGTGATAGTGTCCTGGATTATTCACAAGGTTTCTCATCAACTCATTTTCAGGTACTTGGGGCTTTCTTATATGCTCGTGTTATCCATTACTACTAGTTTTAGCTATAAATTATTTGATTAATTGCAAATAGCTAGCAATAATTACTCTGTTCTTGCAGGGGAGATCTGCATACCAAAACCACTATGGTTTCTTCCAATCAGGAAATCAACTTCTGGATCAAAACCAGTTGAGTACTCATTTTTAATTCTTATAAACATTTACATTGCAATTGTTTCTGTACTTCAAGTTATAAACTAACATCAGAGCTTGTTTCTAAACATGCAGGTGGTTTGAAGGGAATGAGATAACAAGATCTTCATATCATAAATGATATCAGCAGTTGCTGCATGTGTTAGTGTGGAGGTTGTAAAAGTAGAGACGGAATTGGATCTCAAAGAGGGATCTTGCTCCTTTCAATTTTTCTTTCTTTGTTTCTTTTCTCCCATTACCTGTCAATGTGGAAACAACCTAAGAGGAGAAGTTGGAATAAATTTTCATGCTTCCAAAATTTAATTCAATGTCATCTTGTAGTGGTGCAACTGAGCTGAAATTTTGCTCAGTCCCAAAAAGAATGGAGGAAAAGAAAAGTTAGAACTTATGTAAGCAGATTTTTTTGTGACCAATTCAGCAAACTCCTATTTCTTATGGAACAGTTAATAGCCTTAAGTCCTTAACAATATTTCTAGATGTATCTTAGAGGTGCAAGTAATCAACATTCTAGAGCAGTTCTGATTTGCCTAAACCAATTATTCGTAGAGGAATTTTCTTCAGAAGTGGATATTCTTCATTGTCAGATTTATGAGAAGTTAATCTTGTGTCTTATCATCACATATAGGCAATAATTTGTTTTTCCAAATTTGTCAGCCGCCATTCATCTTCCCCTAAATCAGGTAGCTTTAGCAGTCCAAAGACGTAGATAGATCTTTTAATAGTGTAGCTTAACCAGAAGCTTAAATTTTCAACTAGACAAGACCTAGTGAAGTTTCCACCTAACCCTGATGGCTTACTAGTCGCAAACTTCATAATCACAAAACAGACTAAGCAAACATCAGATTTGCTTAGGTAGGATTCCAATCATATCCATATTATCAAATCGCAAAACCTAGTTTTACCTTCAGAAGTAAAACTAAGGGAACGCTTCCAATGAGGACAATGTCCCATGAGTCAAGACAAGGGTGCATCCCATACTGATCATACTTGTTCTCTAAGGAAATCTCAAGGCTTGTAATGCAGATGGAAAATAAGACACGATTAAGCAAAAGTGTAACTGTGTAAGGAGTGATGGGCAGCCTGATAATATTACAGAAATGCCAAACTTAATGTTGGAATATTTGATATCCATCTCTTATGACTCTTTTCTAAGCCCAGGAGATCCTGCCTGAGATCTCCCTGACCCAATGGAACATGCCCCATCTTGTTTATTATGTGCCCTTTATCTCATTTGGAAGTATCCCATTTTCTATATCATTTTTTAGAAGATAACCTGTGAATTTCTATTTATATCAATGTAATTGTGCACACTCCAACTCTGTCTGCTAGGAAGCTGTCATTGGACTTTATGTCATGCATGCACAATTATATGTCTTTCTTGCCTATTCTTTATTCCCAAACCATTCCCAGTCTGCAGCGCCCCATTCAAATTATATATAGTTTTGTTCTTCTCTTTCAACTTTTCAAGGTTGAAAAGGATATAGATAAGATCATTAGCTAGTAGTTGGAAATTTAGGATGTCAAAATTAAATTCCAAGCCCTATCCCATGTTCTTTCCAATTATATAAATTTTAGGTTCAATAATTGGAGTCTTCCATGCAGTCAATCAACTATCCATTTTATAAAGGAAGTCCATTATCTTTGATTTTAGGGTTTAGCCCTATAGTTTAACCACTAACACTCATGCAGAGTCACAATACAGAACTAAATTGAAGGCAAGCAAGGACACAAAGGACATGAAGGACAAAAGGTTGTCTACTGTTATCAGAAAATATACATATAGAAGTGATGATTAGTCTCTTGCTTCACTACACTGCGTTCCATCATGTGGCAGAGAGAAGTGCAGAGATATTGAGATAAGAAATCAAAGAGGTATGGGAAAACATCTTTGCCCAAGTAACCACCGCCAAGACAAAGCCTTCAAATTTTTCTGTAACATATGATATAATGATATAGAGGGGAAGAAAGGCTAGCAGCCGTGTTGCACTTACATGTATAGATTATGAAATGTTATGTAACATTCAGTCCCTGCCTGCTATCAAGATTGCAGCTTAACTTCTAGTGTTCCCATTTCTTCAGACAAAGGGTCACCAGCAATTCTTATCGTCTCTGCTAAGGACCTGCATATATCAATGTCATATGAGTCGGATATGACTAAGCTAGCTAGTCGATCAGCACATACATACCTGCACTTGCAGCCGATCGAGAGTAATATACAAATTCTACCGTAACAGAGTTAGAGGTGTTGATATGATCAATTTACAGGAAGCAGTAGAAAGTAGAAACTGTGACTCTCCATTGTTCGTATTCGGCCAGAGAAAAAAGTTTACATGTATATACTGCATGAATCAAACTAAAGAAAGCACAAATCTGGAAATCATGGGGTTTAAGGGCCAAGATCGGATATATATCCCAGAAAGGGTGAATGTGAAATGAATATACAGACGACGGAGTAAAGAATTTGCATGTAATTACTAGGGAATCCCTTTGAGAAAGTTTAAAGAAATTTAGCATAAGAGATTTAGACGTACATGACATATATGTAGGAGCTTCGATTTATTTGAAGCATTTTATCGAACACCTTGTTTTTCATCATATATAAATATTATGTCGAAATTTTTCTCAACGATGAATTGAAACAAGTACCTTACATATTGCTTGGCAATCAAAATCACATAGCACTGTCATTTGTTACATGTTGCAATTGATTGAAACACCAGTTCCAGATGGCCTTCGGATTAGCAGAGCCTGTGGAGCTCATTTCCTTTTTCAAGAAAAATTAAATGTTGGATCAGTGGCGGCACGTGCATGCCAGGGATAGGGCATGACAAATTTTCCGGCCATCGGCTTCAAGTTCCCGATTTTCTACTAAAGAAGGTTCAGGGGCCCGGAGGAAAGCCCAAACCGAAGGACGAAAATGGGCTTTTCCTTAGAAAGGCCCGAAATCTGTGAACCATCTGATTTAAATTCATTATGGATTTGTGGGTTAAGTTTCGGAAGAGTTGGAGACAAAGTATCTGCAGCGACGAGCATTCAATCAGGTTCATTGTGATTGGCAAAAGCTCAAACTTCTTGTTTGATTATGTGGATTTTGATGGTTGTGTTATACTCGGCTTCATTTCGTGAAGAAATTGTGAGATAGGTGCTTGCAAAAACAAAGCCTATATGTAATTTGCTCAAACAGAAGAATATTCATTCAAAACAAAAGCTTAATGCACAACTAAAATCTACTTCATTACTCTTCAAATTCAAGCACTTGTACAATTTGGGTTTCATTTGTTGCCGTCAAGCCAATCAAGAATACCCTTCTCTGCTTCTGTAAGCGGTGTTTTCTTTCCCCTCAAAGGTCCTTCCTCAAACTGAAAATAGTCCTTGTAATTCCGCCTGTAATAATCGTCCATTCTCTGCAAACATAATCACAAGAAAACATGGTATCAGAAAAATGAATATTATCTAAATGCAGAACAAAGAGTGAGTGGATAAGGTTCAAGAATCTTCTTTTACCTCCTTGTCATTCTTGGCCTTGTTGTCTTCTGACTTCTTAAGATACTCTGATACATATTTCAATCACTACTGGCTTACAACAAGCAAACCAAACACAATGAAGCTAAGACTGATGATAAAAACAGAGAGAAAAAATGTATTACTTTTGAGAAGCTCAGTGGCAGAGTCACTGAGTTGGGGAGCAGCAACTGCAGCAGATAAGAGCAGCCCTCTTCTTCCGAAATCGGTTGTGGTGCCGGAGGAAGTGGTTTTCTTTGGTCCTTTTCTATGTTTTCTTTGAACTGCCTGCACATTAGAGGAAGCAAACTTGTTCACAGTAACAGTGAGGGCCATCAAAATGCTCTGCCCTATTGAGCTCATGGCTTTTCACTACAACCACCTGTTTTCTAAACATGTAGATAATGAAGAAGATGAGGTTCCTTTTCTCCTTGTAATTAGTCAAGCCTTCCCAACAGGCTCAAAGTTCCTAATTAGAAATCCACGTCAGCTATTTATTAAAAAAAACATAGTTTGTCTTCCATATAAACCCAAAGAAAAGCACTATTTCACTGACAGAGTTTTAGACAAAGAAATATGATACTACGTAAACTCTTGCAGTACATGTACAATTTCCGAATCACTCAAATGCCTGGAAAGAAAGAAAGAACTTCAACCACAATTTACCATATCTCAAGTTCAAGTACCTACACAACATGCTGTAGTGTTGTATGATAAGTACATACACATTTACTGTACTGTGATCTGAGAAGTACATGAGATTTGGAAAGTACATACACATATACAGTCATATACTTATAACGCATTATCAAGAACAAATGCAGACTCGACTCATTCGAGTTCAGCAACTGTGTACGGTACGCTGCATATGATTCGTCTATTTAGACCGTAGGTTGCAAGTTCAGTTCAGCTCTCCCAAGTCATCAAAGCTTCTGTTAAGCTTGTCCTCGATTCTAATGCAGAGCTTCTAATTTCTTGATTAGTAGTCTAGTACTCCAGCTCATGACCAGGGATTTCGGAATCACCAGAGATGTTACTCCATTGAAAATTGAAGAGCAGTGCCAGTGCTGAATTTTATTCCATGCATGTTTCCATTGTGTATCATAAATAAGGAAGTACGCTGTATAGAATCATGTCTGTCTACATAGAGGATGTCTACCACAACAACTTGTTGAGCACCTTTCCTGTTTATAAAAGAACCCTGATCCAACCTTCACTACTCCAGCAAGCGTTTATACTTGCACCATACGATAGCAATTATGTACAAGACTACGGACCCTATAGTGCTGCCACCAATAGTCCACAACCACTCTCGCATTCCCGCTTTGGCTTCATCAAACAGGTCAATTTTAATATTCATACCGAAAATACCAGCCACAACAACAAAGGCACTAACTACCAGGGTTGCTGTTGTCAGCATTACACCCATTTGCAGAAGATGGTTCTGTTTGTCATCCAACATTATATTGATGTAATCCTCAGTGTCATCAACATACTCCCTCAGCTGCCAAAGAAGAATCAATATGAGTCAAATAAATAAGAACACTAACATCATGTAAATAAACAGCACCCACGAATAGAATTGGTTAAAAAAGCTATTGCCTGGTTCAAGTCTCAAAAGACTCTAATTCTGTTTAATTATACATTATCCAATAGATGTTCACTTTAAGGTATCAGCATTGTAAAAATTGACGTAGAAACTTCCATACCGTGGATAACTTGTTTAGTGTACCATCAATTTGCACAAAATATGCCTCCAAGAGCATTTCAAGCTCCTCGACATCAAGATTCTTGCCAGTTGTAACACTACGAGTGCTGCTAGTATGAGTGCCATGTATGTCCAGGGATTCATGCTGGGGGTCATCAGTGTTTCGAAGATCTCCTTCAAAATTCAAGGATTCCCCAGTAGCATCCAATGATATATCAGCGAGATTCCTACACACATCAGAACATGAAAAGTTAGGACTAAAGATGAGATGCCTATGCATTACGATGAAACAATGCAATATAAGATGCCATGCCTGTCATCTATATCTGCTTGTGGACCTTCAACATTCATATCATCTCTCTCAGTCAAAGATGAGGTAGTAGAATTTTCAAGTTGTAACTTTTCCGTTAAATACATTTCAGCCATATCGTCATCATCATCTAGCAAGTGTTCTAGTTCATCCCTCACCTAGAAGTCAAAAAAATAACCAGTGTCAGTAACATCCCTCACCTGGTGATCAAACGGCCAAACTCATACCACAAAGAAAAGAACACAAGAAAAACTTGTCAAACAGGCATAGAAAATGCAACTGTGCAAGGCTCCATTGTTTTATGACTTTTATCTACAAAATGCAACTCGGCCATTATAAAGGCATCCACACAGGAAAGAATACAGATTGTTCTACTAAAATGTGAAGCTAACCTTCTGCACACGACCTGTAATAGCCACCAACCGACTCTTGATCTGACGCACACGTTCCAAATTGAGTGTACTAATCTTTGACGTGAGCTTATCCAAAGCCGGATGAGCTTCCAGCTCCAATGTCCTCGCCTGCAATAAAAAATCCACAAACTCCAAACTAAAACAAACAACTCATAACAACAAAACCAATGAGCCAATGCCGAGAGCCTAATTCACATTACCTCACACTCCAAACAACTGCACGCGGCTTCAAGACACGCCTCCAATGCCGTAAACTCAAAAGGAAGCACCTTCAATCCTTCACGATTCTCCTCCTGACCTTGCTTCCCACTCGCTTCCCCTCCCTGAGCACCACCACCAGCACCACCAGCGGCATTAACGCCTCGTAAATGCGCCTCGGCCTCCTCCAAGTCACACCATTTCGACTCTTCGCCATTCCCCTCCTGACCAAAAATCACCATAAATTTCACCACATTTTACAGTGTACACTCGCAAATGCAAATCACCATAAATTACACCACATTTTACACTCACAATCGCAGTAATTGCTATGAAATTACCACAACAGTAATTAAAACTAAACGAGACGAAATTCAACCACGAGATGAAATTCAACCTGAGCTTTCATGGCCTTGGAGGCTTGGCTATGGCGTGAGAGCTTCTCCTGAAGCTCATCGATGAACGGAATCACCGACGGGTCTCTGGAATTCAACAGCAGAACCTCCTGGGCAGTAATGATGGCCTTGATGTGCTCCAGGTTAATCACGATCGCTCTCTCCCTACCGAGCACCGTCGACGGGTACGAGAGGAGCGGGTCGAGGATCCGGAGGTCCCGGGCGGGTAGACCCGTGCGGCGCATGATGGCGTGTTTTCCGACCTCAACTACCTGAGCTTGGCCGTTGGAGTCGAGGAGCAGCCACGGCTTGACTCCCATGCCTTTCTTGCGCAGCGGGCCGCCCACGGTCATGCCCGGACCGGACATTATGGCCCGGGTCGGGTCCGGGTCGTCGGGGTCGGTGCCGGACTTGGATCGGTGGTGAGTGGGATAATGGATTCTCATGGTTTCTTTCTCTCAGTTGGCTTGGGAATTTTTTTGGGTTCTCTTTTTCTCTGTTTTTAAAAGTCCGGAAAGATTGAATTTACTGTGGGGTAGTTTTTTTTCGTTTATTACCACGGGTCTTGTGTGTTTCACTAGGTGGGTGACTTTTTTGTTTTTACCGCTAGTTACGTGTCATGACTTTGATCCACTATTTTAGGATGTGTTACTTTCGCGACCAAAAGGAGATTAGAGGCCACGCGCTTTAGAAGTGTCGATATCTAAGTAGTACGGACATTGACACGAGTGCCTGTATTAGACACGATTCGATACGTAGACGGTATATAAAAATGTTTTTGGACACGGACACGTGGTGGAAACGTTAAATAAATATTATTTTTAATATATATATATATTTATTTATTAAAAAAAATAATTTATAAATTTGAAAGTATTTAAATGTATATATATGTCAAAATATGCATTAAAATGATGATAACCAAGGTTCGAATCCCGCTACAAGCATCCTTATTTTTATTACGAGGTTCGAATATCACCATAAGCACTTTCACTTTTATCATGAGTTGGTGCGTGTCCGATGCGGATACTCGCGTGTCCAATTCAGATACTCGCGTGTCCAGGTCGTATCCAAAGTCAATTCGCGTGTCCGTGTTCGACACGCAATACGCTTTCCAGAAACCATGTCCGTGCTTCATAGGTCGATATACTCGGACGATTAATCACTGAGTGCTGCTAAACGTACCCGATAAGGTTTTGAGTGTACCTAATATTATGATATTTTTCTAGGTATTTCCAGTATCACCTTAAATTCTTGATTTTGGAAAATTTAAAAAGGTAAGAAACCGAACCAAACCTTCCACAACCTTCTCCTCCAACATCAATGATATCCTAACTTCATCTTCCCCTTTTTGCCCGGTTCTTTTGAATTTAATGTTTCATTCATACACTACTATCATTCGTAATTGAATTTGACATAAATTGTTGTGTTTCATTTTCCAGTTTGGAAGTACTTCCTCTTATATTTCCTTTTCTTTGAAATTGCTTCCGGTTTCATTTCACTACTAAGAATATGAGGATTGAACCAATTTCTATGAATGAGGATTCCCACTTGGAGAAATCGATCAACATGCAAGATGATCATATATTAGAAGAAAGATAGATAGATGGAAGAAACTAAACGAGAACAAAAGAATTGGGCAGGAACGAGAACATTGTGTAATTGGGTAGATAGATAGAGGATCACAAATTGGGCCGATAGAGGATCATCCATAAACTTTAATCTTCTCCTTGAATTGGGTTTTTCCTGCTGGTTCAATCAAATAATGCGATTTTTCTTTTTCTATAATACTAAAGGGTAGTACCGAAATTATTTATACTGCTGGGTATACTAAGAAATCTGCTGGTTACATTTAGCAACACCCTTAATCACTAGACATGTATGTCATGAACGTAGAAAACTGATAGTAAGCTGATAAGAGCGGAATTATAACTTGCATACGGATATATAGATCTCCACCACCCGTATACATAACCTTATAACGTATATGGGTGTATTCATCAATTACTAAGAATTTTCATACCAAAAAAGACCTCATAACGAAACATCTTGAACAAGAATATTATTTGGAGGATTACATCATATCACAAAATTGGGTGTGATTCATGGCGCCGTGATTCATATACTGTATATGGAAGTTTCTCCATGATCGAAGTGACTTAGCTAGAGGGTGCCAACTATTTTCCTTACAATCAGAGAGGATAGTAAGCCAACCATCTATCTATCATATCCAACGCTTGCTGAGGCATGTACTCAGGAGCTGTATGACCCGCCCCCTACACAAAGATTTACACAGTTAATTAAAAACCAGTAACTAATTAATTACTCAACAAAAACACTGGTTCTTGATTACCTTCAAAGTTGCAAAGGTCAATCCATCTGACGCATCATTTGTATACTTCTCGGTAAATCTGAGATAAGAAAAATTTATCAATCAAATTGGGATTTCTAGTCTTACATTTGCAGTATTGGAGTGTTGTGCTACTCCTTAGCAAAATGTAGACTTCTTATCGATTCTTACCCTGCAACATTTCCATCGACATACCACGGTCTCCATCCATCAACGGAAGTCAGGTTGAGATAATTTATCCATGCTAGTGTGCCGATGTATGGAATCAAACCATCATGATCACCACTGCAGCAGTGCAGCATGTTAGGATCAATTAGGAGTGCGTGAAAATTAAGAATGATAATTGGTTTAAATATATATGCAGCATGCCGTGATCTCAAATTCACCTGTATATTAAAGAACGATAGCCTCTTCCGATGAGCTCATGATGGTAATTAACCACGCTCAACACATTAGATTCATAAGCCAAACTCTTATTGCACCTCTTCCAATCCGTTATGGTACCCTGATATTTTTACATGTTAGATTAAACTTTTAGTTAGTAATAGAACTAGTACAAGTTTCACAATTACTATTAATGAAAGGAAGTTATCAATTCAAGTTCTGCATACGTATTACTATGTTGATATGACATGCATGCATTAATTAACAACATTTGAAAATTGAATGACATAACGAGAAAATTGCATACGTTTCGAATGCTGAGAGCTGCTTGGACTGATTCATCATTCGCCCATATATAAGACAGCACATAGTTGCTGTTCTGTAAAACCAGAAATATTGTGTGTAATATAATCGTCAGTCTAGCTACAGAAAGTACGTAAAAATAAAAATCACTTGCATTCACCGGAACAAAGAAAATGAGAAAGAAAAGACAGTTTGATAAGAACTTACACGACACCAATGTCTTTCTCGTTTAGTTGGTGATTGAATGATTTCATCTGGGATGTCGTCAAAGAATTTCAGCCCTTGTTTTATTGATCTATCTGCTACTCTTGGCAATGCCCATGAACATTTTGGTTGCAAAATGTTTGCATCATCTACTCTTATAGTGCACTACAAAAATTAAGAGGAAAACAAATTCTTAATAGTCAGTGTTTTGCCTGCAATGTTCACTATAAAGGAGTAAAGAGAAGTAACGAGTAGTTAACGATGTACAACCTCTGCAACAAGTCCAATGTCGTCCATGCAATCTGAATTGCTCACATTTGGATAAACATATTCACCTTGGCAACTTTCTTGGATGGACTGAAACAAGTATATATACAATAAGTTTTGAATGTTTTAATTTAGGTTTGAAATATAGACAAGTACGTAATGTCATCCAGTTTATATGAGATAATAATAAGCTGGTGGATTACTAGATAGTAATTAACGCTATATAATAATGAAGTTTCCACCTTTTAGGATATGTTTTGGTTTCAGAGTGTTTTTCTTGTAGTAAATTGAGAGCTAACTATGAGATCTTACCGCATAAAGTTCACTGGATATAAGTGTGACGCGGTGGTAAAATTCGATTCTTGAATTCTCATCGCTGTGCAACTCTGTTACAGGATTTCCAAGTAGATATCCCTGATTAAATGACAGAAGCAAATCACTTAAATCATGTTCTGAAGTCTGTAAGACACTAAGATATCATGCATGCTATAGATGTTCCCTTCTTTGAAGAGATTTTGACATGTACCTGGAGCTTCATGGCTGGCCTGACTCCATTAAGATTACCTGCAGCACACCCATGTAAAAGTCATTAGGAAAAAGCCGCTAATTGGCCGGTTATGTGTTAATTATACATTAACTATATAATTTTTTCAATTACCAACCATCTGATACTTTAAGAGCAACTTGAGGAACAATGACGCCTGAATATGAATCTCCAGCAATGTAGAGTTGATTGTACCTAAACTTGGGATGTTGGATCATCCACTGTTGTCACAAACTCCAAAAGTAAGCAAAATGTAACACATTTATCACTTCCTTTTGTTTTTATTTCTACAGAAAAAGGCAAAAAAAAAAAACAAATCGTTTTCTTCCTCTTTTCTCCCTTCAAGTTTGGAAATTTTGTTGTTTATTTGGTACTTGATGGAAGATTAAGCGACATGAAGTCCTCACCTTTCGGAGAAATTGGTACACGGCTTCTGCTGATTCAGTGTCACTGGTATTGTAATCTTCCTGAGTATTTGAGTAGGAGAAACCAGTACCAACTGGTGCATCTATAAAGATAATGTTGGCAATCTAAAAGATTGATTACAACATACATGTTTCATTAAATTACACAAGACACAAAATTCTGACATAAACGCATAATTTTTTTCCTATATGCTTCAACAATGACAACAACAAGAAATGAGGTAATGAGTGAGATTTAGCACCTGTGTCCATGAGTAAGCGTTATCCACGAGAGTAGGAAAGCTACCATTGAAGGCAGTATAGTCAAAAGTGAATGGACCTGCAATAGTACTACTTCTTAGTCCTTGATTTTCTTAACTTCAAATTTGTAGCAGCTACGTGGGAAAACTGAATGAGAGAGAAAATGAATACCGATTTCATAGATAAGGCCAGAGAGACCAGAACAACCAGGGCCTCCGGTGAGCCAAAGCAAGAGAGGATCCCTTACAGGGTCCCTTTGTGACTCAATGAAGTAGTAAAAGAACTGCAACTCATCCAAATCTCCCACACTCACATATCTGCTCACAAATTTGGACATTCCTCACAACTATTAGTACATTTACTAACTCACTCAGAAACCAGAAAATCTGGCATTGTCTATATGGTGTTGGTAAAAAGTGACTCACCCGGTTTCTAGACTGAATGGGAGTGTACCAGGGTAACCAGGCAGAGTAGTAGTGATATTCTTCGACATAGCGACACCGGAGAGAACCAGCACAAGAAGTAAATTCAGACACATCCATTTCATCTTCTTGTCACTGCTGGCTGCTAATTCTGGTAACACTATCCCTGCCATTGCTCAACTAATGAAATCAATCTGGTACTCGGCTAACCCAAACTGAACTTTCTATGCACTTGTATGTTTACCCATATAGACTGGGAAAAGAAACCGTCTGGGAGCAGGAGCAAAATAATGCGAGGAGGGAAACTTGTAATGTATACAATGTGGTGGTTATACAAGTGGTGACCGGCTTCTGTTCTTGGTGGCTTAGCAGATTAACTGATTTTTCTAGCAAGAGAAAGACAGGTAGTGAATCTTGTTGCTACCTTAATTCTTGGATATGCTGGTTCAGATAGGCTCACCAAGGACAATTGCAGCTACCTTTCGTCCTTTCCTTTTAACTAGAGCTACATATATGTGTGCCATACCTGTGGTTCTTAGTTGTAAACTTCTAATTATGTCTTTAAGGTCTTAGGATTTGGGATGATTTAATATTCCATGTGGAAAATGCAGAGGACTGAAGGATGATGATGATGATAAATTGGTTGTACTGGATATATCAAATGTTGACTTACAGACTAAGGTGCTACCAAGCAGTGTGCAACTAACATTCTAATTTCTAATGGCTGCCAATAGAGGGCTGCAGCAAACATAGACAGTTTCCCAAGAGTACCTCAAATTTCAACAATTGAAGTTAAGTCACGTTTTGAATGCTTATAGTTTTTAATGTTTTTCTTCAATGTGTATTCAAGAACAGAAGCTCTCGCCATTCTCATGCCCAGGGTGAACAAATCGAACAATGATGTATAAATTGGTCTTGGGCCGGGTTACAACGGTGGCAACTGACAAGTTAATCAAATCACCTAGGTCTTTTGGGCCCAAGGGTTAGTTTTTAAGCAAACCATTTCTGATGCTGCTAGTGTAGAGAACATAGAGCAGTATTAAGCAAACAATTATGCATTTATGCACTTGATCAACATTCTACCATTACAACCGAGTAGTACCCAAACTTCACCCATATGAAAGACAAATTACTATTTAAGGTGGAGTCATCCTGGCAGGCTCTAGGGAGAAACGAAACTCACAACTGCATTCTTGCAAGGTTAAACAAGTTCATGGTGCTCTGTATTTGTTCAATGCTAAACAAGTTCATAGTGCACTTAAAAGATTCAAAGCCAAAGACATTCCTAAAGTTTTCTAATAGAACAAGCTTCAACTCTGAAACGGCAAAACATGATAAGGAAACCATATCAAATATAGAAACCATTCACACTTCCACAGTGGAAATATCGATGGAAAACATGAGAACTTGTCTCGACAAGCATGCGTTTACAGGTACTACTCCAAACCCAATTTCAATTCACCAGAAGTCCAGAATCTCTGACTGATTCAATTCATTAATGAAGAATCATGGGTCCAGAAGAACTATCTCTGCATGCTTTGATTCACGTTTAAACAGGAGCAGCTCTTTTACTAGTTTTGGAAAACCTTTCACAGAAGCAGGTTGAGGAAATTCAGGCGGTGTGACAGTCATTCTCTCAAGTTGAGGTGAACCTAAAAGTAGAAATTTGATGAAATCTAGTTCCGCTTTAACACCAGAGATATTACTTATTTTCACAAGCCGCAGTTCAGGATGTGTACAATTGTAGCTCACTTCTAAACTAGAAGATTTCTGTGCTTCGACAACACCGGGTGCCCTTGTGAGTTTCTTTCCGCGGTCCACCTAAAAAAGTTGTCTATAACTTTAAAACTGGAAGTTTTGGCCAGTAGCTTTCTAAATTAATCAGACAGTCGACCATAAAGTTGGTAAAAATCAAGATTTAAGTTGGGCAGAATCAACTCACGAGAACTTCTAGTTCCTGCAGCGCAGGGGAGCTTCTCAGAATGCATAGAGCAGTTAAAATTGCATCCGGATCATCAAAGCATATAACCATAGAGAGAACTTTCAGGTATTCACATGCTTTAGGAAGCTTTTCTGGCAAGGCACCAAGAGACAAATACTGATCAATGCAAAATATAACACACTTAGTTAACATGGATCAGATTCAAATAGCAATGACAAACACCACTAAATAAAAGTATAATACCAGCTAGCAAATAAATTACCTTCAAGGTGTCCAACTTAATGCAAGCCTTTCAATATGAGGGAGGTGGTCAAAAAGTTTGAGCAAATTGCTAGAACTGCTAGGAATCCAAGCATCAGGAACCCATCTTTGGTTAGGACCATCAGTATCGATGTGAACAGCGAATGAAGCATCAGCAAGATTCAGGGTACGCTTAAGGTTGACAAGATAAAAGGCACCGAAAATATCTAAAAATTTGAGATTTGGTGCAACGATATTCAGAACCATTAGACCGTTACAATGTTGCAATATTAATCTCTCAAGCAGAGGACTGCAACACACCAAATTTTCAAACACATGCCGGGCCATGTTGATGCCACCTAGTTGAAGACTCTTCAAGCTCCTGAATCCTTTAAATGTTGATGGAGGTCTGAGACAAACCTCAGTGTCTGGACCCATAACCAACTCCAGATGAACCAGATCTTGACAAGAAAACACACATGATGGAATCCGGTAATTATATATCCAAATACAAAGTACCAACTCTTTGATCGAGTTTCTTGATAGATGAGTAAGCCATCGATCAAGATCACGAGTGGCTACCTCAACAACAAACAAATCAAACTTGCGAATGGGGCCAATATGAAGTAAGAGCACATGATCAATCATGTTGGCAAAGGTTTGGGAGGTTTGATCATCATAATTGTGACTTTCCCTCCACGCAAGTTCATTGAAGATTAGATCTTGAAGCATGGCCGATTTGTACCTCCACTTGCTGGATAAAACACTTGTCCTCACTGCTTCCCTCAGCGGTAAACATGACAAAATCTTTTCTGTCACCTCATTCGGCAAACTGCTAATTCTATCCAACTGAACCAACTCCATCTTCAAACCCAGCACACTAAAACTCAATCACTGCAAATGCGGAAGGGATATTTAATTTGTTAAATACTCGAATGTGATCCTGCTACGAATATTTCTAAAATTCTTGATGATATAGTTTGGAAAATACTCGAACATGGTCCTGCTAGGAACCCTTGTGAATATATTTGTTGATACTTGATCAACCTCAAAGTAGTTTACATGCCAATTTATCTCTAATGTACTTTACAGTAATTTATACATTGAATAATAGCTACAGACATTAGAGATATACACACCACTGCAAATCTGCAATCTTGAAAACAAAGCGTTTGCATCTTCTAACTTGCATGTTATTGGTAACTTATCAAAATACAAAACATAATCTATGTTTCATTGACTCATAGTTCAAGGGAAAACAAATTCAACCAACCCAAAAGCTTTAAAACACCGATCAAAAGTACAAACAACTCAACTCTCAGACAATCAAGACAATAAAGGAAATGGCCACTATCCTGGGTAATCTGATATCTCTTTCCTAGCGATCAATAAATTTGATTACTTGCAGCAAGAAATGAAGAAAATCCCAAATTTTAACCCAAACTACGGTAGAAGAGAAGTTCAAGAGTAATATGCATGATACCTTGAATGAGGTTGAGGGATTGAGAACAGAGCACTCTGGAGAGGTGAGAGAGCGATTTGGCAGAGAGGTAAGAGGTGAGAGTGTCGTACAAGACTTATCATTCTGACTTTTGACCTCGTTCGCTTAAGAGCCTGTTTTATATCACAATGAAATTCGGACTTGCTTTTAAGAGCATCTCCGGCACTAGTGCCCTTAATTTGTAATTTTCTAATAATTAGTCAAATTTTGATATAAATTAGAGCTCCAGGAGTCCAGGGCCAGTAGAATTACTTACAAAATTACTAAATTAAATATTTATCAAATTAAATTGAGACTCATCCGTTGTTAAAGAAATAGCTAAATATTCATTCCTCATGTGTCATTCTATGATTTGATAAACCGTAACATTTAGAATTTAATTTTTATTTATTTGAAAAAATAAATTTATTCAATAGAATTTGCCGAAAATTAGGCAAGAACAATACAACACCGATAAATATAAAATTGGTGGGAAACGACCAAACTCATGGATAGGTATTCGTAGCTCATTGCAAGACAATTCCGTTCGCATTTAAGCAACCTTAATACATAATATTGTAATATCGATTGCTATAACTCAATTTTAGCTAAATATAACAATTTAGTAGATGCTACCGTTGGAGATGCTCTAACACATTATTACAATAAATGTCATTTATTAGTCATTTGAATAGATGGAAAGGGGAGATGATATACGTTTTGTTCTTAGTTTGTTTGTTTTTCAAATGATGATATAATGTCTTTCATTCATTGAACATAGGAGAGAGATTTATACTCAAAATTTAGTTTTGTTAGAGAGAAACTCAGAAAAGTTATCACACCTACAGTCACACAACTGATTGTTAGCACACAGTTGACATAAAGTACTTAATTTATTCTTGATCAACAATATGGAAGTACATCTTTGTAAAGAGTTACATTCGATGGGAACAAAAGAACAACTGTCCACAACTAAACCAATCTGAAAACTAATTAACTTCACCGAATTCAGTCCCTCGATCACATAGAAAACGCTCGAGTGCTAGTTATATAGCAGGTGAGAATGGAATAGTTTCTTCTGTCTATAGAGAATAGTAAGAGAACCATCTATCCAACATTTCAAGACATTGCTTCGGCATGTATTGTGGAGCTCTGTGACCCCCTCCCTGTATATTTGTGTACTTCTCGGTTGGTCCAAAATTACTAATTAGTAATATTTACCTTCACAGTTGCAAACGTCAATCCTTCCGATACTATATTTGTGTACTTCTCGGTGAATCTTGAAGAGGACAAACAAAAGTAATCAATTGGACAGGTTTTCGTTTTCATATTTCAGAAATAAGATGAGTTAGAGGATGATTGTCATCAGATTGAGAAGTAATTAAGAGCTCAATATTTACCCTGCAACTTATCCATCGACATACCATGGCCTCCATCCATCAACTGTTGCATGTTAAGAGTAGCAATCCAGGCTATTGTACGTACCCACATATGGAATATACTCATTCATGATGTAGAACGAGAATCTGAAAACAAATAATAATGCAGACACGTGTACAAATAAAATGTAATTTATTAATAATCAAACGCGAGGTTACAATTTTTGTGAACTCCTCTGATTCTATCTCCGTATGTAACTTGGCTCAAGGGTGACATGTACTTGATCTTGAGAATTTGAGTTTGAATTTGGATTTGATGAAGAACGAGCGATTTGGTAGTGATGATTCTTCGTGGACTTGAGTTTAGATTTGGATTTGATGAAGAACGAGCGATTTGGTAGCTTGATGATTCTTCGTGAACTTAGGAGACTTCGGGATTTCTTGAGAGTGATCTTACTCAAGTGATTTTCTCTTTTCTTCTTATTCTTCATGTTAGAAGGGGTATTTATAGTGTCAAGACTTCTATTTTATAGAATATTTTAATGACACTAAAATAACAATATTTCTTTAATTGTATAATTAAATCAATATGTATTTTCTGATTAATTTAAAATTACTTATTCTCATAACTAAATTAAGCAGAAAATAATTGATTTAATTATAACCGTTAAGGAATTTATTAATTTAATCAAATGTCAGATTACCATTTCGAATCGTCAATAACATTTAATTTCCGATTTAAGTCGGAATCACGTAGCTTCGACTACGATCATCCATTTATGTACTGACACGAGTTTTATTCGGATCTGCACTAACTTTGTTGACTTTTGGGCCACGTGTGCAATTTTGTCGGGTTCTTGGTCGATTTAATCATTTAATGAAGATGATTTACTTCATTAAATTTCATGTGTCTACAAATGCTCCCACTTCAAGTTGTGTTGCAGACATGTCGTGGTCACGTGTCGAAAATGCAGCTTGAAGTATGCAACTTCAAGGCATGCATGCTCTGAAGTTTGAGTTTGTGTCACGTTTAAGCGCTAACCATGGTATAGTGCAGCTAGGTAACTCCATTTTATTTTTTTCCTTTGGAGTTGTGTCATCCACTCTTCTTTGTTCCTTCTGTGTGGTACAACTATGGAAATGCCAGCCGTTCTTCTTTTCGATGATGAAATGCCAGCAGTTCTTCTTTTCGATGATGAAATGCCAGCAGTTCATACATAAGCATAGCTTGCCCCTTTTTTTGTTTTTTTTTTCTGGCTGATAAACCCTATTTTAAGTGATGATGATCTTTGGGCGGCTATGAAAAGGAAGCATGAGGATCATCGATCAGTTTGGAGTTTGAACCACGAATCCTACTGATTCATGCTTTTCCTTTTCAATATATTCAATCACACAAACCCTACTGTGCCTGCAACAATCACTATTCTAAAAGTTGCTTTAGTAATTTCATGCATGCTCCACTTTCCCTGCAAACTAATCAAGTGGTGGAACACAATATATAAATCCCGACAAAAGATATTTCTCACGAGATGATTGATTTGATCAACATATATTTTAACTTAGTGTTTTGTGGCGTGCTCACTTTCCAACCTGATTTCTAATTTCTCTGCATAAAGACCTTGTACCCGTATAATTGCGAAAATTCTTACCTCCACTGGGTGAAGGCTCACCTAGCTTACGTGGTATAATAACAACCACTTCTTTCAGTCAGTGTATGTGTTGACGTTAGTCAATTTAAGTCCGTCAGTTACCGTTTGCTTCAAAACAGGTGAGGGGTAAAAACAATCAAAAAGTTGATGTGTTGTTGTACACTTGTACTCTCATTGAAACCCAGAAAGTCATAAACTGTAGAACTCTCTCTCTCACTAAACTTCTAAAATGTAATAATGTAATCTTTCCTCTTTTTTTTTTTACTTCAACATTAGAAATTTTAATAACAAGATTGAAATTGTAGAAACTAGATCAACAAAAACTCATAGTTTTCAATTCTTCTTATAAATTAGCTGATTTGAAGTTCGTATTCATGTTCATATTAATCATTCTTTTCATCAAAATTAGTACCCAAATAATCAATCTTTAAGCTTTTGATCCATGATGTCACCAATTCAGCTTTGAACATTATATTTGAATTCTTTCTCTCATCGACACCCAACCCCGAGTGAATATTCAGCTTTTATATTCTTTCTCTAAGATTCCTTTGAGGTGCGAATTGTTTCTGGTGGGTTTGATTCTTTTTAGTTTTTTGGTCAAATCTTCTGGGGTTGGTTGGAGAGATGGTGTTAATTAACATTTGCTTGCTGTGATTATTAGCAATTGGACATCAAATCATTTTTGTGCAACTATTGATTCAAATCATGGAAAGCTTTTTCTACGATCTTCCCTTTACATCAATCATGGTTGGAGGCTCTGTGTGTTCTCCAATGATGGGCATTTCCGATCATGGAAAGTTGAGAATATGGGATTGAAGTGGAACTTGAAAGAGAGGAGGGCGACAACGTCGGATGAGGGTTGCAGAGATGAGGAGGAAGGTGATGAGGAGAGTAGTGATGGCCATTCTTTGATAGGGCTAAGGTTGTAACTTTTTAATGGGTTTAGTGGTTTATGGGTTTTAAGGTTTGGAGCAGGGAGAAGGGTGATGGATGAGGGTGGCGGTGGATGGCAACAAATCGAAGATAAACAAATCAAAAGGTCGATACATATGGAGAAATAGAGGCAGAGGTCGATACTAGTTTAGGTTTCTTTTTTGTTATTTCTTTTCTTTTTTGGTTTTAGAGTCACAGTAATTTAACATCACAAAATATTATGTGGTTGGAAACACGCCATGTGTCTATAATTTGACTTTATATTAATTATTAATATTTTTGTAACATTTAGAATATCATAGAAAATTGCTCCGGTACTCGAAAAAATTCCCAAAAAATTTACGCTCTCTAGATAATGCACTGAATCCACGTATGTAATTTTTGGACTTATTTTTTACATGAGTGATACAGCTGTCCTTAGGGAATAAGTAGGTTATATAAGATTGACCACGCGGATCGAAACCTAATTAACGACCAAAATCAGAGAGTTTTGTACCACATTCATATTTCAGTTTCGTAATTACATTTAACGGTCAACATTTCTTTTATGAGTTTTAATATTTCAAGTCACAACATGCTTAGTAACATAGTATAACTTGTGCAAATGAGTATGTTTATAAACCAACTATACTTATCAAAGAAATTTGAAAAAACCAATCGTAAGATATTATTATTATTATAGCGAAATATGACTAAACTAGAAAGTTTATATATTTTCAATAACGTATGGATTTCGATCGACTCGGTAAACTCTAAAATCTCCTTTACCTCCCCAATGACAACTGTATATAGGAATTGAATTTCGGGAAAACAGACCGTCGGATGTTGTCACTACATGAAAATATGGTCACGATTAAAAATTCACCTATACTGAACCTCGTTTGGGTCTTGATCTACTCGGTCAACCCCAAGTGTCATTCATCCTCCATAAAGGTAGTTATGTCACGAAGGCATGTATTTTTTAAAATGTTTACATGGATGGGTAAAGTGCATCATTGTGAGGGCATTATAAATTTTTGGGATCTTTTTGGGCAGCGGCACTATTTTAAAAGAATTTTTGAAGTTGTGAAATAATTTTACAAAGTCAAAACTTCAATTAGATTGACACATGCGTGGTGAGAAACACCAAGTGTCCAAAATTTGACTTTAAATTAAATTTAGTATAAAATAAAATCTTTTGAAAATCATATAAATAGCTCTGGTACTCAAACAAATCTCCAAAAAACTGTACACATTCCCGATAATGCACTATATCTACCCATCCAAACTTTTGGACATATTTTTCACATGGTTATATAGCTACCTCTTAAAGATGTAGTATGTTATATAGGATATACAACAAGGATGGAAATCCAATCGTACATGAAATTAGGTGAATTTCCTATCGTAGCACTGCTTTCACTACAAACCTACAATGATAATATCTTGATGTTGATTTTTTTCAAAAATTGATTTCTTGGATAGAGTTAGTTTGAAATCATATTCTTTCCCAAATAATATATGAAAAAATTATGTCATTTTATAAAGTACAATGGGACTCATGTAATTAAACTTAAGTATTTAATAAATTGAAAATTAACCGTTAGATATGAGTGTTATAGTGAAATGTGGATATGTTTTGAAATTTACTTATTTTCATCAATTTATGGGCTTTGATCATGAGATAGATATGAATGAATCATCATACCTCCATAAGACCACCTATCTCCTTATGTGATAAATTTTTCCGAATTTTTATATAAGTGAATATAGCTTATTATTCTAAGAGCCTGTTAATTTTAGTAAATCATTTTTTATATTTAATTTTTAAAGGTTTTAAAGATCAGATAGCCTAAAAATTAATATAAATCCTAAATTGACCATTATGGTGGCAACTTATTCTCTCACTTAATTTATTATTTACATAAAATAGTTTCTGATATTATTATTTTAAATGGCTATGGAGTATTGATTAAAGTGATTATTAAATCCCTCATCAGATCTAATCCGTATTTGTGTGGATATATCTAGGAGAGTTGGATAAGGTTGAGAAGCAGGGGAACACCCAAGCAAGGGAGCTCATAATTTGTGTGTATCTCATTTCTTTTCCATTCTGCAAAACCCAAATCCCCGTCACCTGATTCTCCAATTTTTCCACGACCACGACCACGACGACTTCCATCTCCACCTTGGGAAGCGAGTGTTGATCTCTTCGGCAGTCCGCATATATGACATGAGTTGCAATGGGATTAGCTTCGAGAATGGAGGAGTGGAACATTCCTTGACTTGGAGGAATTCTCAACTCTAAGCTTTTTGGATATGCTCGGGGACATTTTAAATTTCTGGGTCATGCTCTGATGAAGGCTCTTCAGCTCAGGTTGTGGAGGCCTACAGGAGCTGTTCTTCTACTCTAGTTGTATCGCGGAAACAAAGACACGCATGTCATGCACGTGCTAGTAAACCCAATTGTTACTGCAGTGTTTGATTTCTTTCCCCAAATTGAATTGGCCGTTAGCGCGTGTATTCCACACGCCGTTAATAGAACAGAAGTGAAGGTTCATTAGGTGAATGGAAGAACCTCCGAATGTTGAAATCTTTTTTATGTCTCCTGGAGGCCATGGTTGCCCCATGTGCATACATGCCCTTCACGTGTAAGCACCACAAAGTGAGTACTTCTTCTTTATGTGGATATTAGAAAGTTATCTTCATTTTCACTTTCCTCCCATCCCCACGTGAACCCTTCACTTTTATTTTCTTTTCCTCCATCCTATCACGTTCATACTCTTCATGTCTTCTTTATGCTTTCTTTAAGCTTTTCGTCTTTATCTTCAAGTTTTCTCTTTAGAAATACATGTACCCTTCTTGTCTGAACCATCACCGGCTTTGTTAGGGTCAAGTAGACACCTTTCTTTGACCCCTATTTGTGAGCTTGAAGCATCAGTTGTCTCTAGCACTTAGAAACATTATTCTTTAATTTTGATGCGTTACTGGAGCTATTTCTTAGTTTTTCAGATCCAAGCCGTTTTTCGCTGGCCTTATGCTTCCTGCCATTCAGATGACCTTCAAATGTTTTCTCATTTGTTACAGTCATTTGACATAGAGCACAACTCCATTGTTCCTCAGGTAGCTCCTCAGGTATCTTTTTTTTTTTCTCATAGTATGTTGATGTAACTCATTAAGACCCTCTAATGGCAGTAATTTCCGTTTCAGTCCAGAAAGGTCTAGGTTCGGTTTTGCCAACATGATCAACCTCCCTTTGTTGAGCTCCTCCTTCTCCTTGTTCGGCTCCGGAGAACTAGCCGTCGGGGTTAACTCCTTGTTGACCTCCACCTTCTCCGGCTCAAGTTCCGGCAGCAGCGGCACCATAGCCAATGGTGAACTACTCCGAGAGCTAAACCCAAAGCGAGGGTCAAAAGACTGGGCCGAACGAGTCCTCAAACTCGAGCCCGTCGCCGCCGTCTTCATCGGCTTTGTTCAAGGCGAGCTCTCGCTCCAACATGAGCTCTCTCCTGACCTCGGCTTTGTTACAGCAAGAATCTCCTCCCTGATCTTGTCCTTCTCCATCAAGCGGTGCATGGCATCACGGGCGTTGGTTGGGTGAAGAATCGGGTCGTGGATCAAATAGTCTGGAAAAAGAGCCGGATGCAAATGAAGGTTACCAAGCTGCTAAATCAAACTTAAGTAGAACACAATGAGCTCATTTCATAACTTTTTTTTTTAGTCTAGGTAAAAGAATCTTTTTTTTGTCCTAGAAACTGCTGCATCCCATGACAATGAGCCCATCCCTTTTTTTTATTTAGGAGTATACTGGTATGATTTTGATCCCCTTTTTTAAATATTTTTTGTAGGATTTTGACAACAATTTGAGAGTCATGGTCGATCTAGCCATTTGACTGTTTTCGAAACACATTGATTTTTGGCGGATTTGAAGAACGTAAACGACTTGATCGCTTGACTACTCTAATTTCATAGACTTGATAGCACTCCATAAAAGGGTTTTAGGCTTTACGCATCACATTCATCACGGTGGTTTTCAAGAGTTTGAAGAACGTAAAAGACTTAATCGCTTGACTGCTCTCAATTCATAGACTTGACAGCACTCAATAAAAACGTTTTAGGCTTTATGCATCACATTCATCATGACGGCTTTCAGGAGTTTCAAGGACGTAAAAAACCTAATCGCTTGACTGCTCTCATTTCATAGACTACAACACTCAATAAAAGCATTCTAGGCTTTACGCATCACATTCAGCATGACGGCTTTCATGAGTTTTAAGGACGGGACAATCACTATCCTCGATGATGTTGAAGATGAGCAACATGATGACACCACCTTAACTGTATATCCCTCTCTTATCGGGCCATTCGCTTTTAAAGCTCTATTTTATGGCAGCTCAACTCCCATCTTGCAATGGACTTACGCAGTTAAATAAGAATTTTCTCTATGATTGGCAGAAAAACCCTTATTTTTATTTTGATGTGACTGGACTTAAGATTGTTATTCTCAAGCTGCCTACGTATCCTTCTAAAGAAGGAATCAAGTCATCACGTAGTTCAACGGTTTTGTTTTGGTGCATTTTGCAGTTTAAGCTCATGCAGTCGTGGGGCATTTTTTTAATTCTCGTTCTGCATTTTTTTCTTGTGCAGTTTAGGCTCGTGCAGACTTGGAGCATGGTGTGACGTTTTGAAGCATGAAACTTCTTCAAGAATTTGCCGTTAATGGGACTAATTCTCAAACTGTCTTCCGCCATAATTTTGTAAGCTCCATTGGTGTATACTTCTCTGACGATGTAAGGACCATCCCACTCTGACTTGAATTTGGGGCCACTCTTGTGCGTCATAATGATGGGTCTTTGAACAACAAGAACTAAATCATCAACTGGAAATGACTATGCTCGAACACCTTTGTTGAAGACGTGTGACATCTGAGCTTGGTAGCATTCCAGGTGTTGTTGTGCATCAAGCCTCTTTTCGTCCAAAGCTTCTAACTCTTGAAGGCGCAACTTGACATTTTCCTCATTTGTGAGACCTTCTTGCAAAGCGATTCTTAATGACGAGATTTATTTCTTTAATGGTAACACGGTTTTGACACCATAGGTGAGAGAATAAGGTTGTAGCATTTATGACTGTCCGATACGTTGTTCTCTAAGCCCAGAGAGCTTCGCCCAATTTCTCATACCAATCCCTCTGTTTCTTGC
This sequence comes from Argentina anserina, assembly GCF_933775445.1. Taxonomy (NCBI): domain Eukaryota; kingdom Viridiplantae; phylum Streptophyta; class Magnoliopsida; order Rosales; family Rosaceae; genus Argentina; species Argentina anserina. Next base: position 1,939,890 of record NC_065873.1, on the reverse strand, counting down.
TGACAATTTTCTTCAGAATATTACAAAGTGTTTTATTGAATGCTTTTGCCAAACCATTCGCCGGAGCGTTGTACATCGAAGAGAAGTGAAGCTTGAAGTGGAATTTCTTGCTTAACTTTTCTGTTGCGGTATTCAAGAAATACTTGGCGTTGTCTGTGATGATGCACCGTGGTATACCATAGCGTTGTATTATGCTTCTCGTAATGAAGTCCACAATATTTTCTTTCTTTATTTCTTTGAGTGGTATAGCCTTGGCCAACTTTGAGAAGGAATATGTGGCTGCCAAAATGTACATATGACCAACCGATGATTTCGGAGTGATGGGTCAGATTGCATCCATTCCCCAAACATCGAATAGGTGGCTAATGAATGAAGTTGGCATGAAATTGATAAGCTAGCCATTTTTGTGCATACTCCATACAATCATTGACCATGGTGGACCAATAATACCCTAGTCGTCTTACTTGAAAATATAACTTTGGTCTTGACTGATGTGCTCCACACACTCCAGAATGAACCTCTTCCATGGCTTTTACCGCTTAATCTTTTCCCAAGTATCGAATGAGTACTCCGTCAAATTACCTCTAATATAAAGTTTCTTTGTAATAGAGGAAGCGCGGTGCTTGCCGTTTGATGCTCCATCTTTGCTTCGAATCTTCGGGAAGCTTGTTATGCTCAAGATAGTCGATAAAATGATATCTCAAATCTTCAACATCAATGGTGTAAACTGACACTACATGAGAACTGGCGCACTGGAGTGAAGGCTTTGTTGTCACGATCCACCTTTGGCAAACTGGGATGTCCAAAATTTTGTCTCCAGACAATGCCAAAGTCGCCGTCAAGTTTGCTAATGCGTCTGCCATTTGATTTTCTTTTCGTGGCACATGTATAGTGTAAAATTATCAAAGTCATTCAAGAGTTGTGTGGCGAGTTGGAAATAAGGTACCAAATCTTCCTTATTGTCCTCGTAATTTGTGAGCAGTTGATCAATCACCAACTTCGAGTCTCCATACACTTCGAGACTTTGGATTTCAATTTCTAACGTTGTTTGCAATCCCATGATCAACGCTTGGTACTCTGCGACATTTTTGGAGCACAGTTCCCCAAGAGTAAAAGAATAAGGCAATATCTGTTTTTGTGGAGAGACAAAGATGACACCAGCCCCTGCTCCGTCTGCCCTAGATGGGCGATCAAAAAATATCTTCCAAGTATGGAGGACCTCTGCAAGGAAGACTTCCTCGTCCGGTAAGTCATCTGAGATTTCCCAATCTGCTGGAATAGGGTGGTATGCCAGGAAGTCAACCAACGCTTGTCTTTTTATTTCTTTAGCGGGCACATATATGATGTCGTAATGATTTAATAGTAACGCCCACTTAGCCATGTGCCCGGTTAGAACTGGTTTAGATAATATGAACTTAACTGGATCGGCTCACGGCACCAAATGCATTGTGTAAGCTTGCATGTAATGCCTCAACTTTTGAATGGTGACGACGATTGCAAGACACATCTTCTCTATCAGCGGATAATTTAGCTCAGGTCCGGTGAGGGTCCAACTTAAGTAGTACAAGGCTTTCTCCTTTTTGGCTTCATTTTCTTGGGCAAGAAGGGCCCCAAATGATCTCTCTTGAGCCGTGATGTAAAAGATAAAAGGTTTCCCGGCGATAGGTGCATCCAACACCGGAGGATTTGCTAGGTATTTCTTTATGCTCTCAAAGGCATTGCAACAAGCTTCATCCAATACAAATGGAACAACTTTCTTCATAAGTCGACTGAATGGTTGGCAACGGCCCGCCAGGTTTAATATGAACCGTCTGATGAAGGCAAGTCGTCCTTAGAGGCTTTTCAACTCGCGCAAATTTCTTGGCTCTGGCATTTCCTTGATGGCTTTAAATTTTTTTGGTCTACCTCGATGCCTCGGTGCTTCACGATTAATCCAAGAAATTTTCCAGAACTAACGCCGAAGGCACACTTCAAAGGATTCATTTTTAACTTGTACTTGCATAACTTGTCAAACACTCTTCGTAGATCTTGTAAGTGATCACTTCTTTTCTTTGTTTTGACAACCAAATCATCAACATAGCACGTTGGTACATTGCACCGACATTTTTAAACCCGAATGACATGACCTTATAGCAATAAATTCCTTTAGGAGTTCGAAATGCAGTGAATTCCTCATCCTCTAAGGCCATCCTTATTTGATTGTAACCTGATGATCCATCCATGAATGACAAAGCCTCATGCCCGGTTGTCGCATCCACCATGAGCTCTATGATTGGCATAGAGAAATCATCTTTTGGACACGCCTCATTTAAGTCACGAAAATTTATATAAACGCGGATTTGTCTATTCTTCTTCTTGACATGAACAATGTTTGCGATCCACTTGGGATATTGAACCTCTCTAATGAAGCATGCGGCAATCAACTTATCAACCTATGCTTGAATTTGAGGAATAAGTTATGTTCGAAAGCGTATTTGTGTTTGTTTGGTTGGCCGAGCCTCCGGTTTGACAGAAAGTCGATGAACTCCTACTTTTGGATCCAGGCCGGGCATTTCTTTGTACGTCCAATCAAAGACATCTTTGTACTCGAGCAACAGATCAAGAAATTCTTTTTCTTCTTCGGGACTTAAAGACGCACTCACAAAAATAGATCTTGGGTTTCCCTCTGTTTCCAAGTTAATCGCCTTAAGTTCGTCCATAGTGGCTTGCCCCCCGTCTTCAAGTTCTGGAGGAGCTTCGTCTACTTCAATTTCAAAATCTTCACAATCGTCTTCCTCTACGGCATATGCTTCTGCCATCGTGATATGATAAGAGGTTTGGACAATGTTATCCTCATCGCCATTACCGAGGTTGCTATCGCCTTTTTGGCCAATGAATATGATGGTATGTTGCTTCATTTTGAGTTGATTCGTAGAATCCACTTCCAACACACAATGTCTCTTCATGCGTGACGGGATAAGACTTTAGATTTCTTTGCTCAGCGTTTGACTACAAGTTGTTTTCCTCTTTCTTATTTGTCATTCATTCGATGCTTGGATCCTTTCTAATGCAGGCTTTCGCGGAATGAGGTTTGACTTTTTCTTATATTTGTCTGAACTTGAGATCCTTTTGAATACGGAAGGCCGAGTGGTTGTACTACCGATGCGATTGAAGACTGAACCTCTACTTGTTGTCATGTTCACACGGTCAATCACCGACACCCTGGTGATTGATCCTTTAATACATTCAGATGTTGCTCTTTGAGAACCTGGATGAATGCGATCGAACGACGAAATGCGAGGGGTTGATTGAACCTCTAGATTTTTCTCTTCAACTACCTCAACACTGATATGTTGCACATTGGCTCGCTCCGCCCTTCTCCTTTGTAAAATTCTGATTGGCTTGCTTGAAGTGAAACCGAGACCAGCTTTAGAAGAATCAATTATTGCCTCTTGCTCTCTTAACTTCTTTTGTGGCTCATCGAGCTCATGCGCCATCTTTGCTGCAACTTGGTCGTCCTTTTTGCTGATAAACTAAAGTCGTATCTGGCCTTTTCTAACAGCTTGTATGCGTTAGAATCGAACCCTTCACTTGTTCTTTTCTTGGGCAGCAATCCATGTTCCGTTTTACCTTGAATTGGTTTGACAAACCCCTTTAGTGGATGCTTTGTAGGATTTCGGTTGCTCACCTTTATTAATGACAATGTTGATTTCTCTCTCAACAATTTCACATCATCCTCTTCTAATTTTCGTGGGCACTCTTGTGACTTTGTCCCCACAAATGGAGACTCTCTCTCCCTTCGTCTAGACTTCGGAACATAGCGAAGGACCGGAAAGGCATGGCTGACTTTTCTTTCCATAGACAATGTTGCCGCTTCAAATGAGACTTTTTGCGACACTTCACCATGAAGCTCAATGTCTTCTGATTTGGCATCATTCTCCCTAATTTTAGTGGCTTTCCCTGTATAGGGTACTCCGACTGGAAGGACTTCTTTCATTGACTCCTCATCTGTGTCGAATTTAGAATGATTCAGCTTCTATGAATGGTTTGGTATCTCCTACCACAGTTTTCACACCTCCGCGAGAGAACTTGAAGCATTGGTGTAAAGTGGTTGGCATAATGCCATTTTCATGTACCCATGGTCGTCCCAACAACAAGTTGTACGAGGTCTTCGCATCGATGACATGGAACAAGGTGTTTGATTTTAACTCTCCGATGTCCATGTCTAGTCTGATCATCCCTATCGCTCTTTGTCCTCCTTGGTTGAAACCTTGGATCATGAGACAACTCATTGATAACTCATCAATGTTGATGCCGAGTTGAGATATGGTTGACTTGGGCATGATATTTACTACTGACCCTCAGTCTATGAGCATGCGATTCAACTTCCGTTCTCGCATGTACCCTGTCACAAAAAGATGCCGATTATGTGGCTTTGAGCCCAATTGAAGGTCATCATCTGTGAAGTGAATGACATCACAATATGCATCACACGCGCCACATTCCTTTATGCTTGTGGAGTGTTTTCTACGTCAATGAGCAACTCCACAAGTGCGCATCTCGTTGATTTTGGCAATTGCACCAAGTCAGAGAGGCTAAGTTGGAAAGGTAGACTCTCCAATTGTTTCAACACCTCATTTTTCTTTAACACTTGACTTGGACATATTTTTCTTACTTCAGACTTTTCGTCTTCTTTGGAGCTGACTTCACAATTTGTGGCCATTGAAGCGACCTCCAGTTGTTCTGTAAGCCAGTGCTCTATCGACAAGTTCCGGTGAAGAGTCTTCCACAAATATGAAACGAATTTCTTCTCAAAACGTCCTCGTCCACTCTCCTCCCATCGTGGAGGTGATTTCTTATAACTTGATCGGGCAACCGGTGAGTTTGACATCATACCTTTGCGAATTCTTCTCCGAGTGACCAATATCCATCATTCATCATCGGCATTAGAGGCAACTTGGAGGATAGGCGTGGAAACATGACATTCTTTAACTTCTTTGGTCTTCTTATGTTCGCGTGCCTCCTTTGGGAAATGGAACGGTGCTTTCATTGGGTGTGAAGGGAATGAAACTGGCTCGAATGACCCGAATGTTACAATAGTGCAATTGACTTTGGCAATGTCGTCAACATCTAGCTCAATCTTCCCTTGCTTGGCGAGATTCGTTTTCAAATCCTTGAGAACAAAGCACTTCTCTACAGGGTGACTAATAAGGTGGTAATATTTGTAATACTTCGGATCGTTAACACGATGCATTTCTTATGGACGCTTGCATTCCAGAAGATCTATTATCTTGTTTTCGAGCAGATCCTCTAACATGCCCGCCACATCAGAGTCTGGGAACGGGTACGTCTTTCGCTCCATCTCCTTCAACGTGCGTTTACTCCTATAATAGGTTCGAGGAGGTTTCACCTTATTGAACTCATTCGTATCCCGCGTAGAGATCTTAACCGGTGCAGTATTGATGACCATTGATTCTTTGGAAGGCTTCTTCACAAACTTGTCAAATCTGCTTCTGAAGACTTTGTCTTTTCGTTGGTCAACCAGGGACTCATTTTTTCCCTTATGACTTGCCAAGCTTAGCTCCATGTCGTGGGCTCGAGTAGCTAATTCTTCGAAATAACGAGGCTTGATTCCTTCCAAGATATATAGCAAATCAAAGTACATGCCTTAGATGCATATTTCAACGACTGACACCTCTGATAGTCGGTCCTTACAATCAAGGCTAAGTAAGTGCCATCTATTGATGTAGTCGACTACGAGTTCATCCTTTCGTTGCTTCGTGCTAGTTAGCTCCATCATGCCCAAATGTCAACATACTCTGGCTCTAGATCTGTATACCACTCAAAGACATTTCCCTTCAACGAGCGAACAAACTGCTTGACAAGGTGATCGTCTTCTATCCCAGCATTACTGCAAGTCTCCACAAAGTGGGTGACATATTGCTTCGGGTTCCCTTTACCTTGAAATTTTTGGAACTTTGGTGGCTGATTCCCTGGCGGCATCCTTAAGCTGTTGATCCTCTTAGTGTAAGGTTTGGAGTAAGTGAGGGAGTCACGAGAAGGACCTCCATATTGAGCCCAGATTGAGTTGGTGATGATATCCTGCAATTGCTGGAGTGATAAGGAACCAAGCGAGTCGTCAATGTTCTTGGACGTTTCTCTTTTTTTATTTACTTTGCTCCTGCCATGCGACTCTTTGGTGGAGTTCTCATCATCGTGATCTTCCAACTTGCTATAGAGCTCAACGATTTGTACGTCCTTTTCTTCAACCGTTTGGGTGAGCTTTTCAACCATCTCCAACAAATTGGAAAGTTGCTCATCGATTGTGGATGTCCCTGTCACCAAGACATGTGCATTGTCAGAAGAGGACTGATGCGCCATAGGATCAAAATTATCGCCATCTTATTTGGGACTTCCATGGTATGATGTCTTGCTCAATTCGTCATTAGAGAAAACGTCTTCCAGGATAGGGCCATCACCATGAACGGATAGAGGAGATTGCTCATTTGGCTCCTTCTCCTTTGACACTTGCTTCTTCCCACTTTGAGAGTCATGCTCTCCAATGTGATAGCTGGTTGACGAGGCTTACTGGCAAGTGCCATAAATGTTGTGGGTTGAGCTTTAGCCACGCTCCGGGTGACATGGACAATCGGTTCACTCTTTGATTTGGAGAATGTTTGTTTGGATTTCTTGACCGGCTCGGCCTCTCCGCTTAACCTCGCGGTTGTGGGTTTGGATTTCGTCGATGGAACGGCTTGGTTGTTTTTGGAAGCCATCGCACAAACGAATTTAAAGATTTTTCGGAGAAGGAGATAAGAGGCCAAAAAGGTTCCACTGGGCGTGCCAATTTGTAGAATGAAAATCTTAAAACAAATAAGAATGCAGACACGTGTACAAATGAAATGTAATTTATTGATAATTAAGCGCGAGGTTACAATCTTTGTGAACTCCTTTGATTCTATATCCGTATGTAACTTGGGTCAAGGGTGACATGCACTTGATCTTGAGAATTTGAGTTTGAATTTGGATTTGATGAAGAACAAACGATTTGGTAGCTTGATGATTCTTCGTGGACTTGAGTTTGGATTTGGATTTGGATTTGATGAAGAACGAGCGATTTGATAGTTTGATGATTCTTCGTGGACTTGGGAGACTTCGGGATTTCTCGAGAGTGATCTTGCTCACGTGATTTTCTCTCTTCTTCTCAAGTCCCCTTCTTCATGTTGGAATGAGTATTTATAATGTTAAATCTTCTATTTTATAGAATATTTTAATGATACTAAAATAACAATATTTCTTTAATTGTATAATTAAATTAATATGTATTTTCTAATTAATTTAAAATTAATTATTCTCATAACTAAATTAAGCATAAAATAATTGATTTAATTATAACCGTTAAAGAATTTATTAATTTAATCAAATGTCCGATTACAATTTCGAATCGTCAATAACATTGAATTTCCGATTTAAGTCGGAATTACCTAGCTTTGATTACAATCATTCATTTATGTGCTGACACGAGTTTTATTCGGATCCGCACTAACTTTGTTGACTTTTAGGCTACGTGTGCAATTTTGTCAGGTTCTTGGTCGATTTAATCATTTAGTGAAGATGATTTACTTCATTAAATTTCATGTGTCTACACATGATCACTACTGCATTAAGATATGTACCTGTTATACACGAATGACGATGATTTGGATGTGCTAGATCTTATTTCTACTGAATAGAGGATGATCGAACCAAATTAAAAGTTAAAACCTCGCTCTATCGACTTTGTTGAAAAAATATTGTCCGAACACTAAGCTGAAGATTGTATTTAACATTTTAATTATATTGATTGCAGGCTGGTATTGTTTGATGACACTGTGACCTCAACCTCGTTTCCTAATCTATAAACGAAATGGTTTTTTCGTAGTATATAAATCACCTGTATATCTAACTTCGGTAGCCTCTTCCGATGAGTTCTCCATGCTAAGGAACCGTGGTCACTAGATTATAATCTTACGCCAAGCTCTTATTACACCTCTTCCAATCTGTTATAGTACCCTGACGCATATTCCATGTTTAAATAATTATAATTAGAAAGATATATAGTTCAGTCATTTTCTACAATCACCGAATTGGATATATATGTAACCTTCCAAAGAACAAATGAGAGCAAAATTAAAAACAAGCCTCTTACATTTCTGATGCTAAGAGCTTCTTGAACCCTTTCATCGTTTGACCAAATATAAGATAACACATAATTGTTATTCTGTATGACCATAAATTATACATATATGTATAAAATGTCAATAGTTTAGGGTTGGCACATTCGCAGCGTACGGCATTGGTATGAACTTCACAGTAGCATATTCAAAATTAGGAACTCACCCGGCACCAATTCTCTCGGCGTTGTGTTACTGATTGAATTAGGAATTCATCAGAAATGTCTTCAAAATATTTTGGTTCCCTTTTTGTTCCATTGGATGGTTTTGGCGATGCTGAGCTACATTTTGGTTCCAAAACATGTACTGTTGTGTGGAAGCGGCCAACAATCTCAAACACACGGGTCAAATAATATCGATATTTCCCTCACTTTAGCCACTTGGTGGAGTTCGGGTATGATGTTTTCCACAAAAGACCTCGACATTAGTGTGTGTGGTATCAATCCATATAATCCAAGAATGACTCTTCACATTTTTCAATGTGAGATTATAAATGACTCAAATCTAAACCAATTAATTTTCAACATGTACATGGTTGATTTCGATAGTGCACTACAATATATAAGGAGGTAAATCAAAAAAAAATATTAGGGTCGATTAGATATAGAAAAATCGAGACGACATTTTTTACGCTATCAGTGTAAGAAAGATTATAACCTCTGCTACAAGTCCAATGTCTTCCACACAATCTGCATTATCTGGATCCGGACATTATCTGGATCCGGATACACATATTCTCCATTCCAACTTGTTGTAATGGACTGGAAAGGCACATAGCTAGCTACTTATTTGTACTATACAACCAACTGTCTTCATAAATATGCGCAGAATATATCGAAAATATTCTGGCAATAATTCTTTGAATTATTGCATTTAGAACCAAACTTATTACATAGCCAAGTGATGAGGGGAAGTTTACTTAGACTTACTTTAGAAGTATGCCAGGTCAGAAATTCGTTTAATCTTCCATAGGTAAAGTTAAAACAGTCTCGTTCACATAGTCAGTAGCTGACCATGAAATTCATGCTCAACTATCATTGGATGTAAATTCAAAGGTAAGGAGAATCTTTTTAAAATTAAGTTATTTTATTTTCAACTCTTAGATTTACATTCAATGGTAGTTGTTCATAACTTTCATAGTCAGCTACTGACTGTGTGAATGAAACTAAAGAAAAAAAAGCTAAAGATCAAATATACGAGATGAGTTTCAATTACCTGATAAAGTTCACTGAATATGAGTGTGAGGTGGTGGTAAAACTCGATTCTTGAATTTTCATTTTTGTGTATATTTGTCACTGGATTTCCAATTACGTATCCCTAATGTAAATTTATAACTGATCAAATTTATTGAATAAGATGCATGTATGTCGATTGTTGATTCTCAAAATATCAACAATAAGTAAGAGAGCAATTAGCATGCAAAACAAATTTAGATAAAGAACCGAAAGACAAAAGAGGCAAGAGAATATCGATAGATTCATATGTGGCCTGACTCCATTGAGATTACCTACGATACACAAACTGACATTAACCAAGTGAAGCTCAGTCGTTTATAGTGTAAGATGACTTAGATCCTTTAAGAGTGACTTGAGGAGCAATGCTGCCTGAGTAGGAATCTCCAGTGATGTAGAATGCATAAATTTAAGCTAAACTTAGGGTGATTGATCAACCACTGTGGTCATGATGACAAATTCCAGAAGTAAGCAATTTTACTCAATTGTATGCATGATTTCTCAGAAATGTTTTATCCTTTTATTTCCTACCTTCCGGAGAAATTGGTATACGGCTTCTGCTGTTTCTGTATCGTCGCTGTACCAACCTTCCTGCAATGAAAATTGAGTAGGAGAAACCAGTGCCAACAGGTGCATCTACAAAAATTACGCTGGCAATCTGAAATGAAAATTAGCACCATATGCATGCATGAGTAAAACTTAAATTACTACCACTACAAGATATTAAGGCTAAGGGGACATTTAGTTTAGGGACAAATAAACAAGTGTCCCTATATTCTTGTATTTGGGGACATATGTTAGCTTGTGTGCCTCAATATATATTTGGCACAAATCATGTATCCATATATATACAAAAGACACACTTATGTGTCCCTAAACACTTTAGGTATATCCACACTCATGTTTAGAGACTTATATATGTCCCTAAACTACATAAAATGTATATTTTGTTGGTAAAATACCATTGCTTTTTCAAGACAAATAGTAGAATACTCTCTTAATCAAACTCTTTCTTTTATCCATGAAATACTACGACATACAGAAACCCTTGGGCGCCATTAGACTAACTCATTACCTTATCTATGTTCCTTCTCACCTAGATCTATCGATATCTTTGACAAAACATTTCTCCAACATACGATTCTCGTTCTTCTCGCTCTTAGTAGAATACCCTGACCAAGAGTGGATGTGAGCTCCGAAGTTATTAACGAGCTACGTTGAGATCGTTAGTAACTATTTTACGATCTAGGTAATTAATTAAAATAAATGCTCGAAAGTATTTTTCAGAGTTTTCAAATAATACTCTTGAATTAAAAGGCATACACATTACGTCGAGTACATGAGAATGTTCGAAATTAGCGAGCTATTTATATGATTTTTCTAAAGTTGGGAAATTTAAAGGAATTATTTGGAAAATCAGAAAATGGTTACAGTGCAATCTTAGCCGTAGAAATTAATTGAATTATTTCAGCCCTTGGATCATTTAGACTATGTATGTGTATGGAGAGTAATTGAGAGCAAACAGATCGAGCCCAAAATACGTCGGCGGCATCAAAATAGGTTCAAAGGAGGCGGTGCAGCGGCCGGAGCGAAGCTAAAGGCGTAGGAAGGACAGTGGTTTGGCGCGTGGGTCGTCAGGTTGCGAAGAGGGAGGTTGGTTTGAGAGCTCGATCTGTTTGCTCTCAGTTGTCACATCCCGAAATTTGGAACATGACAGTATGTTGGGATTTAAAGTGAGATTAGCAAGCAAACAGAGCGATTAGGTTTCGCTCAGACACTTACTAACGTGAACAAGTGAATAAAAGGTTTTGACAAGTCAAACATGTTCACGAAATAACAAATGATACTACTTTACATTTCTGCGAAAATAAATAACTTTATACAACAAGAATGCGGAATGTAGCGTTAATGCCACCGGCCCAAATTAAACAAGTAGACAACCCAATTTTTAATACAAAATGAAGGTGGCTACAAAACAAGGAATCAACATCGGGAAACTTTACTCGAAAACATTGTTAATAAACATAAGAATGAAATGCTTAATTAAGGATAAACACAAACACTAACTCTCAAATGAGGCTCCTAGCTCCGAAAATAACAATTGGACCTGCAATACAACTATCGTAGGGGTGAGCATCGTCCTCGCTTGCCCAGTAGGGGCCAGCCCGCCCATGAGGTTTGAAAACCAAAATCAAGTAAGAATAAGTTTGGTAAAACATAGAGGGTAAGTTTTGGACGTCCAGAGTAAAACCATTTAATTAAAATAATGCAAGTTTGGGAATATCATGCTAAAATAGTTTGTAGAGCTCCAACAGTAGGGTAAGGCAAATTCAACTTCAAGCAATGCTCGACTGATCCTAGCGACTAAATAGTCGAGGCCAACTAATGTCTGTTATAATAACAGAGTAGCGAGAGTGTCCATTTAAACGAAATGCCCTCAATATAAAAGAATAGAATGGATCCAATAATAAATCGGGCATTGGCCCTCCAGAGGTTCACGGTCATCGACACCGTAGGATTACCTAGTATGCTAGGCTCCCGTCACTCTCAAGTCAACACACGCGAGGATTCACTACTTACCTTATCTCTAAATAGTGTCTGGTCTCGGGTTTTCGCAACATTTAATGCAATCATAAATTATTCAACCGAGAACTAGACTATGCAATTTATTTGGCCCAAAATACAACATAGGAGGGTTAACTCCCCTACCTGGAATGACGTGCAGAATCCCAGCCGACATCCAAATCCCAATATGTAGGTGTTGTTGTTACTCCAAGTCTCCGAAAGGTCCTCATGACATCAATTTTGAGTTCATGAGGTATAAAAGAGTGAACATCCAAGTCGAATATCGAAAATAAGTTGACTCAATCATTTTCCTAGTTTGACCAGGAAAGTCAAATGTTGACTTTCCGTTGACCAAGTATTTCCTGGTTTGACCAGGAATTAACCAATTCTCGGAAAATTCGAAAACAATCCAATTTCAATAGTCGATCGATACTAAACATACTTTATGGATATATTAGTTACTCAGTGGTTATGATGCATGTGTTCTTCCCTGCCGGACGGCGGCGCTGGATGGAGGAGGGATGGGGTCGGTCTCGGTGAGGAGGAAGAAACAGAAGAGGAAAAAAGAAAAATGAGGGAGAGAAAGCGCGAGGAAGAGAAAAGAAAGAAGAAGTTGGGCTCGAGCCTTGGGCCCATGTCAAGCTATTTTTGGGCTTTTTCTTAAAAGTTTGAAAACAAATACCCAAATAAGAAAATTATTTTTAAAATTAAAACATAACTTTAGAAATTTGTAAAAATAAAACTGAGCGTCGGAAAAATATTCTGAAGGCATTTCCGAGCTCGTGGCGATGTGTAGATTAATAACGACGTATTAAACTATATTTTCGACACTTAATATAAATGTTGATTAATTTGTCCTAATGTGTCGGTAATCGAGATTATAAATCTCGGATCTTAAATCAGTTACCTCCAATACACATACTTAGTCTAAATGATCCAAGGGCTGAAATAATTCAACCAATTTCTACGGCCAAGATTGCACCGTAACCATTTTCTGATTTCCCAAATAATTCCTTTAAATTTCCCAACTTTAGAAAAATAATATAAATAGCTTGCTAATCCAGAAAATTCATCGAACATTCTTAAGTACTCCACGTAACCTGTACGATTTTTAATTCAAGAGAGTTAATTATTTGAAAACTCTAAAAAATATTTTCAAGCATTTATTTTAAGTAATCACCGAGATCATAAAATAGTCACTAACAATTTCAATTTAGCTCGTTAATAACTCCGGGGCTCAAATCCACTCTTGGTTTGAGTATTCTACTAAGAGCGAGAATCGTATGTTGGAGACATTTTTTTGTCAAAACATCAATAGATCTAAGTGAGAAAGAACATAGATAAGATAATGAGTTGGTCTAATGGTGGCCAAAGATTTTTGTATGGCGCAGTATTTCATGAATAAAAGAAAGAGTCTAAAGAGAGTATTCTACCATTTGTCTTGGAGAAGCAATGGTATTCTACCAACAAAATATACATTTTTTGTAGTTTAGGGACATATATAAGTCTCTAAACATGAGTGTGGATACACTTAAAGTGTTTAGGGACACATAAGTGTGTCTTTTGCATATATATGGACACGGCCAAATATATATTGAGGGACACAAGCTAACATATGTCCCCAAAGACAAGAATATAGGGACACTTATTTATTTGTCCCTAAACTAAATGTCCCCTTAGCCTTAATTTCTAGTAGTGTCTAGCGGCAAGTCTGATTCTATTAGCAACTACTCTGCGTCTATGCCTATAATACCCCGACAATTCATATCTAATTTCAATTGAGTTCCCTAATATTATTAAGTTGGTCATTTCCAATTTTATTAGACGAGGATGAAAACGAAAGGGTTTGAAAGATTAATTTTTCGGAAACGTTCAATTTGACGAGTCTAAAAATTTACTTTTCACCCATCGGGTTTCGTAGAAAACTTTTTACATGAAAGTCGTAGAGCTCGTCGATACGAATTCGTGGACATGTGGCACGCCTAAATCGGAGTTTGTATGAAGAAGTTACGAATCAAAATGTATTTGGACATTTTTGGACAATAGTATAAATATGGGAATTAAAAAGAAAAATATGGTGAAAAATCAGAAATTCGGATCGGTATTGTTCATCCCGAAAAAAGATCCAGACGACTTTGGGCCGCTGGATCTCCGCCGTCCGGCCACTATAGAGCGGGGCACCGGTCACGTTTGAAAGATTGTTGCGTCCCCTGTCGATTGGTGGCAGCGCCATCTGCCATTGGGAGCGGTGAAACCCGAAAGTTCTCCCAAAAAAGCATATTTCGCCGAACTTCAACTCGTCGGATCTCCCTCCTCCGGCAACCAATCAGTAAGATTCTTGTCCCATTTTAAAGGTCTCCTTCCATACTAGAAACCCTCCAAAAGATTTAACCCAAATAGTTGTGTGCTAGGAGAATCGAAGAAAAAAAAATCCTAGGTTTTTAAATTGGGGCTTTTTGGTTTTTGTTAAATTGAAGTGTTTAGGCTCAGAATTAGACTTTATGGTAAACTAGGAAGTTGTTAGGAATGCCATTTAGATTTTGGTGGTTATTGGTGGCGGTCGGTAAACAGTAGCGCCGCATAAAATAATATTGTGAACAGTACTATGTAAACCGTAACTTTGAACAGTGTTCTGTAAAACAGTAAATATGCACAGTGTTTGGTAAAACGGTAAATGTGAACAGTGTTTAGTAAAACAATAAAACATGAACAGTGTTTTTTGAACAACATTTAGCTGACCGACGAAATCGTCACCTGATATTTTACGTATCATTTTCTAAGCATTTTATCATGCTATTAGGTAACCCACGAAACGAGTGAAGAAATTACTTTCAGTGTCGCGGAAGTTGCACACAAGAAATAAGGTGAGTAAACCTCACAATGATTATCATGATCGAAGTAGTATTATAATTATTGAATTTAGTTTGAGTTGTCACCATAGTCACTGCATCACTAGTTTATAAAAATTATTTTAAAAATATTTTTTGGTTTAAATTACATGAACTTGATCGTCTACAGTTCATGGGTAAGTGAAACGCTATTTTAATAAATAATTTTAAAAAGGTTTTTGTGATTATGGATTATGGTGAATGTGAGTAAATCTCACTATGACGAGCCTACCCTTGGTAGTGACTCATATTTACGTTTTCTTAAAAATATCGAACTATGACATATGTATAATATAATGGGTTGTGTATGTGTATAAAATGGTAAAATACGATAGATATATATGAGTTGCTATATTATATACTGTTACGTTCTTATTTCCAAATGAATTATATTGTGGTAACTATATTTATTTTATTTGAGCAAGAATCGCTTGTTGTAGTACAATAACATTAATGGATTGTTATTGTACGTGGTTTTAACATTGAGTTTTGTTAAAACATTTTCTGTCTTCGGACGTGTTTTTCTGTCTTCATACCAGTCTTCAGACGTGTTGGCATATCGGAACCTAGCCTTAGCCGGGCGAAAGCTATGATGCAATTAGAGCTCTAGTCTGTCTGCCGGTGTACTGGCATGAGATGTAACATATGGGTTACCGGCTTATGAGTACCCATATTTTTGCATATTGGGTAGCAAGTGGTTGCCCAATGTCTGGCGGCGTACTAGCATGAGGGGTAACAGATGAGTACCTGAGTCTCATGAGTACCCGTATTATAAATGTATTTGGGTAAATAGATGGGTTGCCCGATTCTGATGAACACTTATATTTTCAGATATTATTAGACAACCAGATGGGTCGTCCTGTGACTCATGAGTACATTTATAATTAAATGTTTTCAGTATTTTTCTTTTGTATTTATATGCGAGTTATATTGTTGTTACTCATACGAACTGAAAGCTTACCGGGTTTGTGTTTACAATTCCGGTGCACCTATTCTATGGTGTATGAGATAGTTCTGCAGGTGTGGATTAGCAGAATTAGAAGGCTTTCGCTAAAGATTGTCGGAGATTTCTTTCTGCTGTTTGTGATGAGAATTGAGTGAATTATACATTTCCATTGATTGTGTATTATTCAAGTTGATTGAGACATGATATGGACTCAGTTTCGATACACTGCTATGATAAGATGATTTCAATATACTTAAGATTGTTTTAAAGTTTTCATGGTTTCGAATTCGAATTTTTATCATTCGAAATTCGGGGTCGTGACACTGCCAATGAGCTCATCAAGGCACCAACAACTTGGATGCTTCTTGCATTATGAAAGAATATAATGTAGGATCGATCTATTATAGTTAAGAAGTAC
Source organism: Argentina anserina (assembly GCF_933775445.1). Classification (NCBI taxonomy): domain Eukaryota; kingdom Viridiplantae; phylum Streptophyta; class Magnoliopsida; order Rosales; family Rosaceae; genus Argentina; species Argentina anserina. The sequence goes on along the minus strand of NC_065873.1, from coordinate 1,923,649 downwards.
TTCACGTCGAGCTGGCTCGAAGAGGATGCAGTAAGATCTCTAGCTATTTGTGACATTATAAATTCAACGTAGAGAAACCATAATCGTGTCTTACAAACTCTTGGGCTGCTGTTTAGAGTTTCCTATACCAGCTCTCAGCTCGTGGATGAAAATGCAACCTTAGGAGTCCTAAATACGATGAATGAGGTTTCCTTGATCACTTTAGATAAATATGGTTGTCGCAAGAGTGCTAGTGTATTTGGTGAGGCTAGCAATGAGAAAGAAAAATCTATGCGAAGAATCTTTAACCTGGAAACCTAGTCTAGATATCGCGAAGAAGCTTGCAAAGTAATGCTCTTACATATTGGTAAATACAATTACAGATCGACTACAAAGGGTAGAATGCGAACCACCTACTTATCATTGCAAGACTTTCTTCAGGTCTGTACTCTGGAGCTGTATGACCCCCTCCCTGCTTGAAGAAAAACTTGAGTAAACATTTTGTTCAAGCCAACTAATTAATGAGGAAAAAATTAAGTGCATGACGGTGCTTGCCTTTATAGTTGCAAATGTTAATTGGTACTTTTCATATGTATACTGCACTCTGTATCTGAAGGGAGGAAAACTTAATTAAGGCTTAAACTTAAATGAAAAATAACAAGAAAAAATAGGATATGTTAAAGATAAGCTGGGACGGATACCAACCCTGCAATTTGTCCATTCACAAACCAAGGTTTCCAACGACTATCAACTGTCAAGTTCAGAGATTCTATCCAAGCAACAGTACCCAAATATGGAATCACCATGTCATGATCACCACTGTTAACACATAAGTTTATGGTTGAGGCAAATTAGACAGATAAATTAAGGATATAACATATGTTGTGCAATGTATTATATGTATCTATGCACCTGTACACCAGAACTCTGTAGCCTTTTTTTATGAGGTTCTGATGATAAACCAGACTAGAAGAGACATCATATATATATGAATCTTGTAAGCTCCCATTGCATCTCGGCCAGTCCTTGATGGTTCCCTAATTGTGAAATTAGAAATCAAGAGCAATTATAAAGGTTAGAGCAATGTGAACTTGACATTACAAAAAATTCACAATCTGCTGATCAATTTACCTCCCGAACATGAAGAGCATCTTGAACAGTTTTATCATTTGCCCAAATACCAGAGAAACGATAAATGTAGCTCTACGTAAAACAATGGATATGTGATTAGGCACTTGGCTAAAGCTTTGTATTACAAGAAAGACAGACTGAAATGTTATCCTAATATATTTCAGAGGGAGACTTACTCGACACCAGGGTCTAGAAAGAGAAGGAAGAGAAATAAGATTCGTGGAGTCTTTACTGACATCGTCTGATTCCCACTCGGACCCTAAAGTACAAGCAGGTTCTAATATCTGGGGATTGTGTATGTCTGCGACACACTGCATATTCAAATGTAGATTCAAAACTTCTTGATTCCACATTCCCACACAACTTAAATAAATCAGTACTTCTACCACTCACCTCATTGTATTGATCTAGATCATCTACACATAATGCATTAGTTGGATCCACATCGACATACTCGCCATTACAATTTGTTTTCATTGACTTGCAAAAGCATGAGAAACAAACATGATTAGGAATGTAGTGTAAAAAACATTGTAGAGAATGCAAGAGCATAGAAATTAAACTCAGTACGTGAAACCTGTGTCCAAAACGAACTCGGGTCAAATTATTTATGATGCGATGATACAGAATTATTTTCAAAGCAAGAATCAAATCTCTAGATGCAGCCTAAAATAAAAAGTAAATTAATGTAAGTAGTGTTAGCATTTTGTACCTCGTATAGTTCATCTGATATGAGCGCTTTTCTGAAAGCAAATGGAATTCTATAGTTCAGGTCGGAAGTTAAGTTTGTTCCTGGATTACCCAGCACATATCCCTGCATCCAGTTTAAGAATATTTTTAAACTGTTAATTGCACACGTCTGAATCAGAAATTATTCAGAATCAAATCGTAAACAAAATTACTTGGATATTCATTGTTGGATGAAGTCCTTCGTCATTACCTACAACAGTTTCAAGAGCCGGAACTGATGAGCCAGAACAAGGAAACTAGTATTTGTCTCATAATATACTATGAGTAAGACATTCAATCACATTTTGTACGGACGGTGCATCCTATTACTTGTGTATTATTGGTAGCTAATAATAATGCTGAGTTGCTAACTAACTAAGGTGTAAATGTAAGAGTATTACCATCTGTTATTTCCTGAACAACAATAGGAACTATAATGCCGGAATAAGAATCTCCAGCAACATAGAGTGGATTTTCGATGAACTTGGGGTGATTTATTAGCCACTGCACCAGAACATTGAAGCACAAAATCGTAGCTAGAAATGAGAAGAGTACAACCACCATTCAAATAATGTCATTTCTTGGGGAATTTTCTTATGTACCTTGAGGTATGTGATACCCCAATTTATTGATTTAACAACAAATTTTTTGTCATTGTGATAAACATGGTGATGTTTTAGGTAAATATAGTTTTATTAGTTGTAATTATTTCACCCATAACATTTTATAATATTATGAACAAATAGCTGTGAATGTGGTAAATTTATTTAGTTATTTGTAAATATTAAAAAACATATTGTAATTTTGTTCTCAATATTGTAATTTAGTTCTAGAAAATTGTAATTTTAGTTCAAAAAGTTATAATTAAAGGTATGTTATACGTCAAAGTATTATAGATGACCTCTCATTTCTTAAAGCAATATATATCCAGGCGTTAGAAATATGGAAATGAAATACTCACCTTCCTGATAAATTCATAAGTCTCTGCACTTGATATTGTATCACTCATGTTGCTGTATCCTTCCCAAGTTTTTGCATATGAGTAACCAGTGCCCACAGGTGCATCTAAGAATATAATGTTGGCGACCTGAAATTTTTCAGTCCTTAAGTTTTGAATATCACAGATAATAACACAAACAGTTGGTGTGGGTAATGATAAGTTCGGACCTTTGTCCATGAGAATGGGTTCATCTTCAACTGTGGCTTGTGACCCGTGGAATTTGCATCAAATGATAGTGGACCTACAATAGTTTGTTCAGCACAACTCTAATTGGTTGATTGTATTTTTTAATTGATGTTGTAAGAAAATTAATCTCCGTAATCTTCCAGTGTATCATGTCCTAATTAGTATATGTTAGTTTAGTTAATGAATGATATATAATCCTTGTATCTACATGATATTCAATGTAATGCCTATATATAAAGTCTTCTTATTAATGAATAAAGATGATATTTCTTCATATTCAATGTGTATTATATTCTTCTGTAACACGTTATCAGTACGTAGTTCTAACCCTGAGTTCCTAAGTCTAGAACCCTAATTTCTGAAAAATTTATTTATGTCATGAAAACAATTTGACAGAAAAAGACGCAAAAAAAATTCCTTCTGTCATGAAAACATTTGATAGAAGAAGAAAATTTTCTGCTAAAAAAAAAACCATAATCGGTTTTGACCTAGGGCACCCAGAAATTTGCTTTGGGCACCCCGCTCCCTCCTCCGATCTGTGTTGATTGGATTTCCTACTTGCTCACAGTCGTCAGCCCGGCGCCTAGGACCCCATTGTCAAGGCCGCGACGCTGTTTCAGCTGCATACCAGGCCCGAGCCTCAAAACCATGGACGATTCCAGGCCAGTGAACCTGCGACGACCCTTCTTAAACCCAGATCTCTGACGCATCTCGACGATCGATATGTTGAGCCTCCCAGTCGTCGCCTGCACAGTTCGACGTTAGAACAGCGCCGCATGCCCTCGACCCGAATTCATTGACCTGACCCGGTTGGTCTTCTCCGACGGAACCACGACAAAGAGGTTTTTACCCCTCAGAAATTTGGTAAAAATAGGGGCATGGTAATTTTTCCCTAGGTAAAAACAATTATCATTACAGATACAATAATTTTATTTTAATTTTACTGTTTTTATTTATATGATGAATTTAAACTAACCATATGTTTTTATTTTGATGAAAATTATCACATGACGATACGAAATCGAACACCGAGAGTTATTTCGGGACGCATTCGTGGATTCAAGCATGATCGTGGAAATCAAACAAGAGAAACACTATAATACGCTGTTTATTTGGGAAACAAACAAGTATGATTTAAATTAACGTTGCTGCTTTCATGCAAATTTAAATTCCTCTGAATTTTGTTTTTCATTGGGGACTTTCAACCTCCCTTTCTTTTTCAACCTGATTCTTTCGCTTCTTGGGTGGTATACAAGGATATCATTCCCCAGGTACCGAGTTTTAGGAGTGGCTGGGAGTGCCGCTGTTATCATCCGTAGCCGTTGTGTGTAGCTACAATGTTTGAAAAAAATGGGACAAACATCGGTTTGCGACGGAAATTGTCGCTTATACCATTGGTTTGTGACGAAAATTGTTACTTATACCATTGTGACGGAATTTGTCACGGTTTATTGAATTGAGTTACGATAATTTGGGACTTGACCTCCAATTTAGTACTTGGAAGTTGTACATTGATACATAATGAATCTTCCCTCTTATTGGCATTTTCATGTTGGATGTGTTTATGCACCTAGTCCAGATTGATTTCTTTTGGTGCAACATCGTTTCATTGAAAGACAAAAACATTATGATCGAAATATACAAGAGTTAGATATGAGACGTTCATGAAACAAGACACTCATTATATGGAATAACATGAGAATATCTTCTCAGAATTACGGATTTTTAAAGCAATTATACATTGCGGTTATTTAATGAAAATAATGAAGCATAAATGCTTCGGTTAATAGTCTAAAAGACTAGAAATTAGTTATTCCCAAGTTTACTGTGACTAATGTTACTTAGTCTTTACAATTTTAAATTGGTTCATGGTCAAGATTTCAATCTAATTGTTGGCTATAAAATTATCATGTAGTTCAAGTAAACAAACATACGAGAATGTCTCGATGCATTTATGGTTTCATTACCAAAACCAATATGTTAATGTAATGTAACACATTACATATTACATGACACTACCTACATAAATCCACGGTTTTAATTGTGACATGAGATTGATGTCTTGTTATGACATGTTTCCACCTTGTTTTGGTGATGATTTGTAGTGTTACATGCTATGTAATGCACTCTATATTTCCACCATTCTAAAATATGATGATGTTTTCACAAGGTTCGAATTGAACTAACACATGAAACTTAGGGGAGTGACAAACTATAACAGGTTCGCGAACTACGGCCTTGGAAATTCACCAAGATGGTTCGTCTGCCACCCGGTTTACCCCTGCAAGACGTTAAAAAAAATTTGGCTGGAAAACTGGCCGGAAAAAGTCACCGGAGATGTCGTCGGAAAGTCACCGGAGCCACCGCTGCAGACCCCCCGCACACCCCCGCATGACCCATGTATGCACCCCTGCATGCCCCCACGCGGCCGTCCTACAGTCCCCCTGCAGTAGCCCTGCACGGCCCATGCAGGACCCTTGCAACACCCCCGCAGCCTTGCACGGCCCCCTGCAGTTCCCCCTGTAAGGCCTCTGCAGCTTCCTTGCATGGCGACATTGCAACCCCGCCTAGGCACCCCCGCCCAGGCCCTGCAGTGCTACTTTTTGTCTTTTGCCGATCATAGTTACTTGATCTAATGACAATGTGCTTACTCTTTGGCACATATAAGTTTCTCATATGTTAAAGAGTCATTGAGTGCATAGCTAAATGAAAGCTATTAATGGATTTAGTTTTAATCCATTTTGACTATGATGACGAGATCATCACATAGAATCAAGAGTGGTTTTGGTGCTCAAGTTTAATGCCTTACGACATCATAATTCTAGTCACATGCTTTTATGCATCAAGAGAGCAATTGAACCTATGAAATGGTTTTTGTCATAGTAGTTGTCTATGTTGATGAATTCACAATGATACCATATATAAAAATTGGTGAGACGATAAGCTACTTGACGATAATCCTTCTGCCAACATTATTTATCACTTACACACCCATTGCGAAAGAGTTCTTATGTATCACTTCTAATGATGTAGCGCATCTCATGAGTCAAAATAGTGTGAATTGTATTCTTTCACGATACTATGATTCAGAATAATGAATCAATGACTCGTTTAGGTTATTCTTTTGAGCAAAGATGTTTTACGGATCCATAATATTCCTCCAAAGTAATGGAGATGTGATCTATGCATTATCATGTACATAAGACTCCTCTATGATCCTTCATTGACTATGCTCAATCTCCAAGCCTATTCTTTAGCAAAATTTAGGAATGACATATACCCTCATAGACTAAAGAGAATGAGACATAAGATGAAAGCCGAAATTGGCTTATCATGATTCACTTTGAGGATAAAATATATTGTGGTGATACATATATCATGGTTAAACTCAAACCATAACACTTAGATGTTATGGAGCACCCAACACAATGACAAAAGTTGAAAAAGCTTTAAATTTCAGGATTTATAGATTGCAGACTTGTCATTGTGAGGACCGGTTCACCTACCTTTAGGTGGGCTATTGAGGTGCTACTTGCGGCCACTGATTCCTAACATCCAAGGCTACGTACTCACAAAATTTGAGCCAATTTGGATACCTGGAACATGGTAAACCGCTTGACACAAGTGGTCACTGACCTCCGGCGAGTATTCCGGCCGGTTCGGTACCTTTCCGACCGGTTTAGAAAGTGAGGCCGGTGGCATTGGATTCCCAACACCCGTGTTTTTACTTACTCATAAAATTTCGTAGCATTCGGGGTTCTGAAAGTCAGTGAACCATTCCCGTAAGTGTAAAACAGAGGTCCAGTATTGGTCGTTGATGTGCCTAGGCTTCCAACGAACTAACAATTCGAACCATAAGCACGGCTTGTAGCCTGTCTTGTTTTACGGTATCCATCTATACCACCATCATTGACGTTAAGGTTGTAACGATTCACATGTTAGTGTTTCAAATATAACAATATGCATGTTTGTTAACGGATTATGTTAACGGTTTATGTGCCAAATTACGCCTCCACAAGCGCATAATGATGGGTTATTTGATATTGAATTTTGTCTTTGAATAAGACATGAACTTCCACCTAAGTCTGCTTATATAACGACTTTAACATGTGTTAACGTAGTGATTACCAGATGGGTGGCTGATCACACGGTTAGTTATTAGTGAGTGTTAGTTTGACACAAGAAGTATAGTGGTTCACCTCCCTCTCTTGGGATAGGCTACGTCCACTTGAATCCACTAGAATAAGCAAATAGCCTTGAGTTATACAAGTAGTTATCCCCCATTCTAAGTGGGATGAGGGGTCCATTTTATAGGTGAGGAAACCACTCTCATTTACATATTCTTCAATGTGAGACAAGTGCCCCTCTAGGCTTACTATGGAGTCATCTTGATGAGGTCGGAAAGGTGACTTCCCGGTGGTGTCTTGATGAGTTCCGACTATCATTGGAAAGCTTGTACGACGATGTATGCTATGAATATCATGGTTGAGCCACATAGTGACTTGTAGATCCGCCTAGAGAGTGATGCTTATGCTCGGTAGCATGCCATACTAGTTTTGTGCTAGTAGGGGTGCCAACATGTCCCCCCGCAGTCCCTAAGTAAGAGGAACTTCTTGCTTGGGGAGTTTATCAATCAACATGTCACCGAGCATAAGTGTCCGGGCGGTGGCATACCCCTACCAGTCCCCGAACTCCTTAAGCAAGAATGGACTCTCAAACCTGCAAAACAAAGATAAAAGCATATGTGCACGAAGTATGTCTGTTGTCACAGATAGCATAACAATGTACGGGCGTGATGTGTGTTTGACACATGATGATGCGTGTGTATGTATGGTCCCGAATATGATATAGTACGCGAGTGTGTGTAAGTCCCCGAAACCCCTAGTCAACGAGGCGGTTTCGAGTGATATAGCCTATGTGTGCGGTGTGCTTAGGCGAAGTAGTCTTGCGTGATGGCGCTTTGGACTAATATGGCCGCTACGGGTGAGTGTGGCTTTTATATGCCAATATGGCCTTTGAAGGCTAGTGAGACCTCTATAGGCTAGTGCGTCCTATATTACAGTGTGCGTAGGACGACGTTGAGCCACTACGGTCGTAATGTGTCCAGCTTAGCGCAGAGTTTTGCGCGTAGGACGTCTGAGCGCTGACATAGAGCGTTGTGCATCCATCTTAGCGTAGTGACCTACGTGTAGGACATCTTTTGGACGTTGAATTAGAGCGTGGTGCGTCAATCATAGCGTAATAGGCTACGCGTATGACGTCTTTTTGGCGTTGACATTCGAGCGTAAAGCTACTATCGTAGCGTAGTGAGCTTTACGCGTAGGATGTCGATCCCTCTTGGGTGTAGTGCGTCCTCTGAGCGCAGTGTGCTTTGCGCGTAGGACGGCTTGAGCCCTCTTGGGCGTAATGCGCATATTTACGCGGCTTGAACCCTCTTGGGCGTAGTGTATCCATCCTAGCGTAGATAGGCGTTACTCGTAGGACATCTTGAGCCCTCTTAGGCATAGTGCATCCATCGTAGCGTAGATAAGTGTTACGCGTAGGACGTCTTTGAGCCCTCTTCGGTGTAGTGCGCGTATTTACGCAGCTTGAGCCCTCTTGGGCGTAGTGCATCCATCGTAACGTAGGTAAGCGTTACGCGTAGGACGTCTTGAGCCCTCTTGGGCATAGTGCGCGTATTTACACGGCTTGAGCCCTCTTGGGCGTAGTGCGCGTATTTACGCGGCTTGAGCCCTTTTGGACGTAGTGCATCTATCGTAGCGTAGGTAAGCGTTACGCGTAGGACGTCTTGAGCCCTCTTAGGCGTAGTGCGCGTATTTACGCGGCTTGAGCACTTTTAGGCGTAGTGCATCCATCATAGCGTAGATAAGCATTACGCGTAGGATGTCTTGAGCCCTCTTGGGCGTAGTGCGCGTATTTACGCGGCTTGAGCCCTTTTGGGCATAGTGCATCCATCGTAGCGTAGGTAAGCGTTACGCGTAGGACGTCTTGAGCCCTCTTAGGCGTAGTGCGCGTATTTACACGGCTTGAGCACTTTTTGGCGTAGTGCAACCATCATAGCGTAGATAAGCGTTACGCGTAGGATGTCTTGAGCCCTCTTAGGCGTAGTGCCCGTATTTACGCGGCTTGAGCCCTTTTGGGCGTAGTGCATCTATCATAGCGTAGGTAAGCGTTACACGTAGAACGTCTTGAGCCCTCTTAGGCGTAGTGCGCGTATTTACGTGGCTTGAGCCCTTTTGGGCGTAGTGCATCCATCATAGCGTAGATAAGCGTTACGCGTAGGACGTAGTCTCTCACTTTTTGGTGAGGAAAGAATTTATGATTTTGTGATGTCTGAGTGTTGTGTGATGAAACAGTCTGCATAAAGAATTTAATTGTTCTCCTGAACAATGGTTAGAAAAATTCCTAGTTTCATTAGCACAATCAAGTTGGACATTCAAGTGTGTGCGTCACACATTCTCTAAGCATATAAGATATGGCTAAGTGTCATTGCTAGCTAACTCTACAAAGTGTTGTAGGCAATGCGTGAAAACCATGCTGGCATGCATATCAAGTGCGGTATGTTGTAGGCATACTTTATAGTGTAATAAAATCATGTTAAGACATGGTAATAATCAACTCTACAGTATGAGTAGGGAGGCATAACATTTTACTTATCTTATGCCGATGTGGAGTGGAGTTGCGCTTTATGCAAGTACCAAAATCATTTTGGAGGTGTCCAAGCATGACGCTCCTTTGCGCGGGAATGATTGTAAGTAGCCGCTTTGGATTTGAGTGAGGAGATGTCCGGTTTGAAGAGATTTTCCTTTCAATTCTCTGTGTTATGGTAATGGTTGGTTGGCTTTGCCAGCAAGTCCGGTTGTGCCAATGATTTATTTTCTCTGGCGACTACGGAAGGCTGCGACGTCAACCGTGGAGCAGGACTATGAAAGCCGACTGTGGAGTTCCACCGTGGAACTATGGGAGCATCAGTCATGGGACTACGGGAGCAGCCGTGCACGTTGCTAGCAGTCGTGGGACTACGGGACTAGCCGTGCACCATGCTAGCAGTCGCGTACTACGCTAGCAGTCATGTACTACGCTAGCAGTCGTGGGACTACGGGACTAGCCGTGCACCGTGCTAGCAGTCGCGTACTACGCTAGCAGTCGTGAGACTACGGGACTAGCCGTGCACCGTGCTAGCAGTCACGTACTACGCTAGCAGTCATGTACTACGCTAGCAGTCGTGGGACTACGATAGCAATCTTACACCGTGCTAGCATTCACGTCTACTCTAGCAGGAGCGTGGAAGAACGTGACCGTGGAAGGCATGGACCACGGAAGGGTCAAAAATTTTTATTTTTTTTTTAAAATCTGACTGCGCCGTAGTGAGCGCATGGACTGTGGGGTGTGGGGGACCGTGGGAGGTCTGTTGGTGGGGAGCGACGAAGCTAATTGTCAGCTTCCCACATACGGCGCCAATGTTAACATAGTGATTACCAGATGAGTGGCTGATCACACGGTTAGTTATTAGTGAGTGTTAGTTTGACACAAGAAGTATAGTGGTTCACCTCCCTCTCTTGGGATATGCTACGGCCACTTGAATCCACTAGTATAAGAAAATAGCCTTGAGTTATACAAGTAGTTATCCCCCATTCTAAGTGGGATGAGGGGTCCATTTTATAGGTGAGGAAACCCCTCTCATTTACATATTCTTCAATGTGGGACAAGTGCCCTTCTCGGCTTACTATGGAGTCATCTTGATGAGGTCGGAAATGTGACTTCCCGATGGTGTCTTGGTTTGTTCCGACTATCATTGGAAAGCTTGTATGACGAGGTACACTATGAATATCATGGTTGAGCCACATAGTGACTTGTAGATCCGCCTAGAGAGTGATGCTTATGCTCGGTGACATGCCATACTAGCTCCGTGCTAGTAGGGGTACCAACAATAGGCGATCTCGTTTAGTCACTTTTGATGAGCCAGTCTCCCCGTCGTTAGGGAGAGAGAAGAACAAGTTTGTTCAAGTTCAACGACTTGGTTTTGTCGTGGTTTGTCCCATTATGCCTCATCATGTTCCTAATAGTCCTACAAAAGGAAGTGACGAGATTAGAGATACATGATGCAACTATGCATTTAAGGATTGATGTTCGACAAATGGACATGTAGTCACTCTTTGTCGGTTCGATAATACTTGCTGAATGCGAGTTATGGCACAACTTGATCTATAATTAATGATACTCACTCGTATGTTTTCTTGGATGATAGTTATCATTGAGGGACGCCTCAATGTCAATACTAATCCAAATGAGAGATCTTGAAGAATGACGTTGTTGAATGAGTTTGATGTCAAACTATACATACTTTGTTGAAGCAAAATTCCAACATTGTAGATTGGCCTAAATGGAAAGTGATATCTGGTAGTAATTGGGGGTATAGATCCACCCATGTCGCCGCCACAGCCTCCTGGAAAACCGTAGGATCCAGTTTTGATAAAGAGATAGGTCATTGGTCAGGTAATGCCAACACCGTAAATGTAAATCTTATCGATTATACCTTTGTTAGGCGTAGTGAGAAAGAGAAGAGTTTAGAATCACCTTATGGCACAAACTCTCTAGCAAAACGCCCTGAAATCAAATATGAGACGGCTTGTTCTCATAATACCTTGTCAGTTAGGTGGTTTCCAAAATAATTGAATTTGCAGCTTGTGGTCACAGATCATCTTTGTTGGGACTAAGTTAAAGAGATGTAGATAAAGATCCTAAATGGATTGATTTTCACCTAATTCAAGTGCCTGCAGACCACCGGGTGCAATAACTTGAGTAAGATAGGGATAATAAAATGAAGTGTGATGGACTCTTGATGAACTAAGAGCCAAAATGTTGCTTTCCGAAGCTCCTTGCTCAAAACTCAGGGCTCACCACCTTGACAATACAGGAGAATTCACTTCGAAGACTTTTTATTGCATAGCCGGGATTGGACATCCCCGTAACCCCATGTTCATTCTGCATTAATGGATAAGTATGAGCGACAATTAAGCAGTTAAAACTTATAGATAGGGCCCTTATTACGCGTAAGTAATTTACCCATAATTGTCTGGGGATATGCAATATTGCATGTAGCTGTACTTAGAATGAAAAGATCTTGAGAATACTAGGTCTCAAAAAGGGATGACCGTTATTGATGATGTCATTCATCGGTTGGCTAAAGGCAACAAGAACGTTAAACCAATGCCTACAAGTATTCTATGAATCAGTCGAAGTCATAAAAGACATGTTTCTGCCGTATGAGCGATGATAAGTTTTAAGAGATGAAACTCTCCACATTTAAGTACGATATGTGTATGCATGTACTTGTTGTAATATACATGACTCGAATCTCATTCGGTTTAAACTCATAAGGCCAAGATGATGGCTTAGTGCGCCCACACACATGTCAATACTTGATCACAATATGTTATGATATCAAATCCTATATCCCAACACAAAAGACACTTTGATTAAGCGATGTCAGAATCTGCCCAGATTCATAGGTCAACTTCCACAGGACTTATAGGGCAGCTCACTTGTTAGAAAATGGTAAATTTTGTACCATTGGAAAGCTCTATGTGTCTAATTTCTAGGAACAACAACCATTGTACCATATCTCTTATATTGAGTGAGTTATAGCTGTTTGGTAAAATATGACGGATTTGTCCGGAAACTACAACTGAGTCAACTTCGATGGAGCTTTGTGATCAGCTCAAAACGAACAAGGTTATGAACCATATATCACTGAAAAGCCACGAGTGTCTATTTTCTAGAACTATTTACGGTTTATCCATACCTATTGTATCGAATAAGTTATGACTGTTTAAGTACGTGAATGTCATACCACGTGTGAATCTATTTTTCATTGCAAACTCTTGTTTTGAGTTGTTATGCAATTGTCTTTCTTTTGATCCATGTACGGATAAGTGCACATGTTTGATTTAAGAATGTTTGGCGAGATTTGATATTCAAATCATTGACCCATTCTACTTTTGATGAATGTGAAGAGCATTTGTATACTCTATCTATCTAAACTCTCAGATTGAGTTACCGATCGGGGGGAGTTATTTTGTAGACTTCAGGGGGAGTCTATACCACATGTTATCTTCAATTGTAGTTAGTGCGTTGTGTTTTTTTCCCTTCAATCAAGTTTTTATTTTACCCAAGAAGTTTTTGTTTTATTTGGCAATGTTTTTACTGAGACGACGGTTATGCACCATGACACATTAGGATCGCGATACAAGGGGGAGTGTTGTAGGAGAATTACTCTCCGTAATCTTCCGGTGTATCTTGTCCTAATTAGTATAGATTAGTCTAGTTAAGGAATGATATATAATTCTTCTATCTACTGGATACTCAATGTACTGTCTATATATAAAACTTTCTTATTAATGAATAAAGATAAAACTTCTTCATATTCAATGTGTATTACATTCTTCGGTAACAATTGATAATATATATATATATATAGGTAATTTTATGGGTTTGAACGTGGTTGAAAGAAGTATAAAAGAAACATGAGTTTAACAATTTGAAGGGAACTAGCAGCAACTTGTCATTCCTCACTATAGGTAATCCCTCCCCACCCACCCACCCCCCACATATATGCCTGTGGAAACTACCCCCATCACAATTAATTTTCAGTCTGCCTCTTGGAGGACCTATCCAACGCTGAGGAGTTGCTCTCTCATCCTTAGGTGCATGAGTTCTGGGATGGCATGCATAAGAATCATGAAGAAACTTTATGGACCATGTGACAGCTCCCAAAGGATTAAAGACACCTCCCTTCCATGGCAATTTATTTCTCTCCTCCGAGATTGTCCACAGGCACACAAGAAAAATATCAACTACTTCACCTTTCTGTAGCTTGGGCACAACACTATCTACCCACTCCCAAATGTTAGGAGCTGGATGGTAACGGTCACTCAACCCCAGAGGACACATGACCAGAAACAAGCAATGACATTACAATTCTTGAAAGTATGAAGCTCTTAGTCTACCTCACCTCGACAAAACAAGCAGCTCCGATCATGAATAGGAACTTTCTTGGTCTCCAATAATGCTGCCCGAGTAGGTAGAATGTGTCTCAACAATCTCCATGTGAAGGCTTTAACCTTTGGAGGAACAGAGGCACCCCACACTTACTTCCAAACTCCCTGACTATGATTATGGCCACTTGAAGATGAAGCTTGATTTTACTAATGGTTTCTAGGTTCTCTAGGGTACGGTGTTTAAGCAGTAACTTGATTTCAACAGGCCATAATAAGGTGGGCTATTGTATAGTGAATGCCTCTTAATTTCTACCTATTAATGGATGGTTATTTATTAACAACATACATTGTAAATAAGACAAAATACTGGTCACTTCTCGTATTTTCAGAACCTCGACAGTTTACTATTTTGAATTTCAATTTCAATCAGTCACTCCTAATACTTTTAATTTTTTACTAATCAATCAATTCTGTCTATCTCTGGCCAAAATGTCGGTTAAATTCTTTTAACTATCTTCTAACTTCCTTAAATGCTCTTATGTGTTTTTATTTTATTTATTGAATTCTCTTGTCTTCTCTAGCATCTTTACTTGGCAAAAAAAATCAACATCACTATATCTACTCCGATTTTAGCCATACATAGAGGTATGCCCCAAGAGCCTGTTGCAAGCGAATAGTACTGAACCATACCCCTGGGGTAGTCATCAGGTTGATCCAAGAGAAGTCACGTACTCTCACAACCTTATAGTCATTCTTTACAGCATCATAACCCAAACCAAAGTGAGCTTAGGAAGGACGACATACTTTCTTATACGAGGGTTCCATAAAACAAAGTTGTCAATATCAAGGCATATATCATCAGAGAGGAGAAGCAGCCCATTACAAGTACCCCACAACACGAAAAAAGGGACTCTTCATCATAATCATTTCCTTAAGAGCAACATGAAACTCAATCTTACAATGCTCAGTAAAAGCAGTTTCATCAGAATGCAGGTAAGAGTCTTGTTTAAACCCGGAAATGGAAACTACTCCGTAAGACTCGGAAGTGCCTTCATCAGAGACATTGTGGAATAACAGCAGGTTTTGGTGATTGGAATTGAGAGTGCGGGTGAGGTGGGTACGGATCAAGATTGGGTCTTTGATGGTGGAGTTCCATGATTTAAAAACAGAGGTGAATCTGAGCAAGGATTTGATTGGCAGTCTGATGAGGATGTCGGGTATGAGTTCTTGAGGGAGAGATTGGAGCCAATTTGTGAAGAGATGAGAAATGGGCAGACAAAGCTTAGCGATGGATTGAGGGCTCAACACAGACTACCTCATAGCAGTCGTTCCAATCGCTGGCCACTGAATCCGTAGGCCGGAGGTTGATCATTCTCGTCCTTGATGGCGAACGGCGTCACCGTCAGGCCCCATGATATGCCAGAGTTATAGTGAGCGTCGGCTTTGATAGGGATGTGGAGTTCTCAGTCTTAAGAAAGAGGCCATTAAATAAAAACAAAGAGTAAGGCTATAATTGACATTTAACAGCGACTTAAATATTATTTTGGACGGACGTAGACGGAATTGATCCATTAGTTAAAAATTAAAAGTATTAGGAGGGTAACCGATTGAAATTGAAACTTAAATAAATAAATTGTCGAGATTCTAAAAATACGATGAGTGACCAGTATTTTGTCTTTGTTAATAATATGAGAGAACAAGGCTCCGAGACTAATATGTTTCTCTAGATGCATACCTAAATGTTTCTTAGGTCCTTGTAATTAATATGAGAGAACAAGGCTCCCAAACTTTGTAAATATGATATATAGTCTCTCTCTATAGTGAAATTTAATGTTTTTTAGGTCCTTGTAAATAATATGAGAGAACAAGGCTCCCAAACTTTGTAAAGATGATATACAGTCTCTCTCTAGAATGAAATTTTAATTTTTGTACACTTTTCGGTCAAAAATTTTCATCACAAATGATTTAATATTTAGGTATGCTATTAAAGATTATCTCTACAAAAGTTTCATCTAATTTAACAATGACTTGAGCTTTCAAAATAGAGATTTACACGAACGTTTCACGTTGAATAGTTTTAATTCGTTAATTGATTTAATATAATTTTAATACCTTAATGATAACCGAATTGGATGAAACTTTGTAGATATGATTTTTAATAACATACATAAATATTGAATCATTTGTGATGAAAATATTTAACTGAAAAATGTGCCAAAATTAAAATTTCATTATATAATTTCAAAATAAATATTCACTCTCAATAAAATAAACCATGTATCTCAGTTACGTACCTATATTTTCATAGACAAGAGCAGAGAACCCAGAACAACCAGGACCCCCAGTGAGCCAAAGCACAAGAGGGTCATACTCTGGGTGACCCTCGGATTCAATGAAGTAATAGAATAACTGCACATTATCCAAGTCACCAACTCCAACATACCTAAATCATGGAGGTAAAATTCTGATTAATATACGACGTCCATGATAAAGAGAGTACTGTAAGCTGATAGTAGATGAAACTAACACCAACCCGGTTTCAAGTTTGAAGGGGAGGTCGCCGGAGAAGCCTGGTAGAGTGTTGATGATGGAAGAAGATGAAACAACATTTAGGAAAACCACCAGAACAAGTACTTGTTTCAACATGGTGATGATCTTGATATACCTCTGATGAGTCTGATCTAGAAGTTCCTTCAATGTATGGCAATGGACACAAAGTTTGCTTTGATATATATATATATATATATATATATATATATATAATTTTTTTTTGCTACGGTCCGGTCAAATAGCTGTGTAGAACAGTAGGTGAAATGTTGTGCATGATGTATCAACATTCAGTCGTTTTTTTTTCTTGTCCTAGCTACATTATATATACAGTTCAGATCCTCGTGGCCATCTTTTATATCTCATTTTCTGTAATGAGAAGAAAGATATATTACGAATTGAAATGAGATATATATGTTCGTGGTTGTGACACGATATTGTATCTGAAACAACTATATCAGGTGAAGTGGTGAACGAGTTTCCCGTGGCAAAATTAAAGTTAATTTGTTAGTAGCCGGCCAAGTGGCCAACATACAAACTTAATTAATTAGTTCTAATAAATAGTTCGACTTAGAGAAATTATTATATATACCCGCCACATATTTCACGCGGTGTACCCTTAAATATTATTGGTATATTTTTTATTGTATTTATTTTTAATTGGTTACTTATATGTAAATAAATATTTGCAATTTTCACCGCGTATATGTTAATCATACCATGTTGTAATATGATTAACTGGATACATCATATAGCAGTGCCACGTGGTGTGACGGGTACACAGAATAATTAGTCGTCTGAACTGTCATGTAGTGTGTTGGGTACATATAATAATTACTCGTCTGACTTAATTACTACGTTGCACTGGAGGTCCGAACTCCGAAGTAAGTAATATTCCCTCTCCATAGTCATGTCGACAAGAGTGTTATATCACTTATGAGGAAATAATATATCGACTAATCGACCCAACATTAATTAGTAGTTACTCAAATTGCTGATTGTTAGAACATTGTTTGTACATGTCTTGCTAATTGCTATATTTTGGTACTATTATATGAGTACGAACATGCATGCAATTTCATTCCACCTCCTGATCGAATTTCGTTAAGTTGTATTTGTTATTATAAGATACTCCGATATAATATCGATTCTGTCACATGCATGCATTAACAAGATTATATAACAATTCGTCAGAACTTATATAGGGGCTTAACACCCCATAGTACAGTTTTCTACATAACCTATTTCTAATCAACCTTCTTCGATTCTAATCTATATATACACATATCCACTGAGTAATTTTGAGCTGAGCGTGCGATATCTATATACGTACAGTGTGTTTTGTTTTTTGTGTATCGAGCAGAAATTTGTTTTGTTTTTGTTTTTTGTGTATCGAGCAGAAATTTATCAACATATATACATGTCTAACTAATAGTCAGCCCGGCCAAGTTACTGTAACCATCATTTGATCACTGCATGTGGAATGTGGATGCTCTACATATTAGACACAGCTTAATCTAACCGAAATTTACTATCTATTAATTTGACAAACACTATTCACCGTACTGTTCCTAAGGTCTACAGTGCAATCCCGATTTTGTCCTCATTTCTTCTACGCTCTTCTGCTTTCTCTATCTCTCTCTTCGAGTTTGTATACGGAATTTTGGTACACTCATAAACTCAATTTTTATTTGGTTTCGTCTAGACTTCTCCTCATCAGCCGCCGCCTTCATCTTCAAACCAAGGACTGAAAAATCGATATTTTCCACGAAATATCGCCGAAAATATCGTTTTTCTCACGGTTCGATATAAATCCTCCTTACCATTATAATTTCGAGGGATATTTTGGAAACTATCCCGAAATACTGAAAATTTCTCAAATTTCTTAGAATTTAGAAGTAAAAATAGGCCCAATTGTAGTCTGCAACAATCGAACCTTTGATCCCTTGTAAGGGAGTCAAACACCTCAACCATTCCCACTATGTAGACAAATGGTTATAGGATACATTTATTTATATATATCCTTATCTAAAAGTTATTTAAACTATATTTCCGATATTTCCATCGAAATATCCATTTTTCGGAATGTCGATATTTCCGTTATCATCGATATTTTAGTCCTTGCTTCAAACTCTCTTATGTGAGAATAACAGTCGACCAACAAGGTAAGGCTGTCAAATTCTTGCCTAATTTTGGCTTTTCAATTGTGATTCATGGTGATGGGCTTTTACTGGGTTCTTGGGTTGTTGCTCATTTCTTTAGATTGAAGTAGGTTTTCTGGGTAATCATGATATTAACTCCATGGAGCTTCATTCTCTTTTGAGATTGAAAGGATTTGTCTAATTTTTAATATTGGTATGGTTAATTGACTGTTTTCTTCGTTCAAAGCCATCTGATTCGAGCTCAAAAAAAAAAAAGGAACTTGAAATTCAAGACTGGATTTTTATGATCGGATTCTTAAACCTCACCCCAATCATTCAACGTTTTCCTACTTAAACCCTCCAAATCTCAACTGGGTTGCCACCATTTTACTCCATACCCATCAAAATCTCATCTTTATTTCACTCTAAGAAGTAAGAACCCATCATGGCTGACCCTCATACTAAAACAGAAGACCTCCCACCACTCCCACCCCACTTAATTCAAAGAATATATTAGCTTTATCTATGCATTAATTCAAAGACATGGTATTACTCTCCATGTGTAGTTTTATTCTTTTCATCATAGTACTGAATTCTTCAAACATGCATATACATTCCTCTTATAAACTTTGTTATAGTTATCTTTGTAAATATTTGAATCTCCCTGATTTTGTTACAGAATCTAAAAAGAGAAAAGAAGAAAGAGAATTGCATGTAAAATAATATGAGAAGAGAAATCTAGCTTACAGTCAAACTTAAACTCCCAAGGTTTTCAGGAAGAGGCCCTTCAAGTTGGTTATCTTCCAACACACTAAAAAATGAAGTTTCAATAAGTACATATTCCTGAGCTTTAAATTTGAAGTAAATGAGTCCGTTTCAATAACAATTGGTGAAATAATAAGTCGGTAACATTCTTACTTATAGCTCAATGAGAGTAGCAATGTTACCATTTTCCATAAGAATAGAACCACTTAGTCGATTTCCTAAAAGAGACCTGCAAATGAGGGGTGAAGTATTTGAAAGAAAGTAAGCTTTACATGGTCCATTAATATAAACACCAAAAACTCACTTACCCTGTAAATGAGTAAGATTTCAAAATTCCTCTGGTAGAATTCCAGTTAAATACAGACCCTTCATCTCTCTGTCAAACATACATTAAAATAAAATCAGTAAATGGAAAATATTAATTTAAAAATAAACTAAAATTTTAATTAGTCTGATAAGTTTCAGTTGTGAAATTCAACAAGAAGCAACATCAAAGGAACGATATCCTACATGATTGTGACATGGAAAGTGTTGTTTGCAAAAGTACAGTCACATGTGACATTGATCTGAAAATCATATGTGATATTTTTATTAAAGCTTGATCCAACATCTTGGCAAGAACTTTGGCTGATGTTCCAAAAAAATTCTGAAATTTCTGGGATATTGTTTCAAGAGCTTTCACTGTCATGTGCCAATCAATTAGTAAATAACTCAAGGATTCATAAATTAATTTAGGGTAGTAATAAACTGCTCATCATATTCAAGTTAATCATTACATATTATACTTAAAAGCTCTACTACACACACCTACTAAACTGCTAATCAAACCCTAGATTTCCCTTTTGGTCTAAATATGCCAAGTTTGAACCCAAGTTTTTCAATTTTTAATTCTTTGTTATGTTCTTAAATTATGATTTTTGTTGAAGGTATGGCGTCTGGACGCCGACGATCTGTAAGAATGAAATTTTTTGAGGAACATGCTTTTGGGAATGAACATGCCGATGTTGTTCAAATTGAAGGGGTAACAATTCATGACAATGTAGCAGCTCAGAATACTAATGTGACAGGTACGTGTAATTAGTTATTGTATTTTATGTTGTTTAATGATTATATATATATATAGATATATATATATATATATATCTGTTAAATCAGCTGTGTTGGAAATGAAAACTACCTCATTTCAAACTAAAAGCTTTTATATAAAAAGCTAAATACGTAGTAATTGCTTTCTTTTATTCTTTTTTCAAGTAAATAGTTTTTCATTTATAAATTATGCTGCATTTCATAGAGATGGAGTGTGAAATACAAGTATCCTCTAGGAAAAGGTTTTACCATAACTTGGGGAATCAAGGAACATCAATAGCTTCAAGCTTTGTTGAAGAACATGATGTTACTGAAGCCCAGCAAACAAGTGATAGTGGTGTCTTTGAAGATCAACATCCATACGCACTTGAACATTTGAATGACGGTAGGAACAACTATGGACGTGAATCAAATTGGAAATATATGGAATTTGTTCAATTCACAAAAATGATATGGTTTATAGTTTTGATACACACAACTGTGTGTGCTAGTATGCCTTCATTTGGTCAAGCCTATTATCAGAAATGCAAACGAGGTAACAAGTGTAGTCTCTCATGATAGTTTTTTTTTCCTTATAATGTGGTCCATTTAATTGATAAAAGTTGCGAGTGTAACGATCTTAAAATTTCGAGCAGAAAACTCAAAATTTCAAAGTCGAGAAACACCAAAACAATCTCAACGAATCGAAATCGTTTAAATGTACAGCGGATCATTACTGAGTTCACAATACAACTCAGACAACCAATTATTACAAACTAAATTTATAATTCGACATTATATAAATTGGAAATGTAATAATCCTCACAATCTCTCACAAAACTCACAAATAAATCCTCACAAGTTCTCACACACAAATCCGCACTAGAAACTTCACCACAAGCAGGATAATGAACAACTTCGAGTCTCCGGAGTCGTCTCTCAATCTCCACTAATCAACACCTGCGGAATTATCTCATACACCATCGAATTGGTGCACCGGGATTGTAAACACAAACCCGGTAAGCTTATAGCTTGTATGAGTAAAATGAAAATATAATTCGCATATCAATATATACGAACAATCCACAAATCAACAAATATAAATGCACTCATGAGTCAATGGACGGCCCATCTGGTTGTCCCAAACATATATGAAATGAAAGTGCTCATGAGAAATCGGGCAACCCTTCTGGTTACCCTAATACATTTATAATACGGGTGCTAATGAACGCTGGTACACATCTGTTACGACTCACGTAGTACACCGCCGATATTGGGTAACCACCTGCTACCCAACATCACAACAATACGAGTACTCATGAGCCGATAACCACCTGTTACCTCACATGCAGTACTCCGGCAGACAGACTAGAGCTCTAACTGTATCGTAACTTTCGCCCGGCCAAAGGCTAGGTTCCGACTTGCCAAACACGTACAATAATCTCACATCATATTGTACAAAAATCAAGTCCGAAGACAAATCAACATTTTAACAATCTTCACATTAAAATCACGTACAATAATCACATCTCATATTGTACAAATCAAAATCACATGCTCGATATATAATCTCGTCATCAAAATGACATTATCAAGTTAAAATCATAACAATATATTATATAGCAAACTATATATATATATATGTACCTACTTATCATTTATACAATATATATATAATCCGCTATATCATATACATGTCATATTTCATAAACACGTCCGAAGATAAAACGTTTTAACCAACACCGTGTTAAAATTCTGTACAATAATCACACCTCATATTGTACAAATTAAATCACATGCTCAATATATAATTCTCGTCATCGAAATGACCAATTCCAATGAATTCATAACAGTATATAATATAGCGAACTATATATATATATATGTACTTATTACCATATATACAATATATATGTAATCCATTATATCGTATACGTGTCATAATTCAATATTAAAAACTCTTGCAAAATATTGAATCTCCGCAAGGGTAGATTCGCAAATATGTGAGATTTTACTCACCTTATCAACTCGAGCGTAATTCCACAATTTCCTAAGGTAATTTCTTTTTTTGATTTATCGATCACCTTGATATAATAAAAAAAGAATTTAGAAACGTTTCGTAAACCTTTAAATGCCGAAACAGTAATAATAAGTTACTGGTAAGCAATTTCTGGTTTTACGAATTTACTGTTCACTGAATTACTGTTCATGTATTTAGTATTCACGTATTTCTGTACAAATACACATCAATTACGTATTCATGTACGTGTACATACTGTTTACATATTTCTGTACGTACGAATACTATTTAAATTCTTTTTTACATTTACTGAAAGTAATTTATAATTACATTTACCGTATGTAAAATAAATTTACATTTACCGTACGTAAATCACTTTTACATTTACCGCACGTAAAAATAAATCACAAAATTACCCTTCGGAAACACTGTTCACGCGCCGCCGCACGTGGCGGCGCTTGGGGTACACGCGCCACCTCCGGCAGGCCGCCCGTGGCGCTCACGCGCCACTCACTGTGGCAGCGCGTGGGGCACATGCGCCGAGCCTAGGGCCGGCGCGTAGCACGCCACCGCCGCCTCATTTCTTCCCCTCTCCTTCTTCTCCGCCCCTGAACGGCCCAAGACCACCTCCTGGCCCCCTCACGCACCCACACGCGCCGCCTAAGGCGGCGGTGCTCAACTCGCCACCTACACCTCCGATCCTCCTCCAAAATCCTCCCAATCTATCCAAAAACATCACACAATCATGACAACCATGAATTGAATGCATCCTTACCTAGATCGAAGCTCAAAATGCGTCGGAAACGATTGAATCGTCGACGAGCTTCGCGTAGGAACTTCACTCGTCGATGTGGCTCCTTGGCGGCGAGACGAGGCACGGCATGCTAGAGGGTGGCAGCGGAGGGTCTTGCGATGCCCCAGGGAACGGCGGTGAGGGACACAACAGCTTGGAGGCGAAGATCGGGGTGCGAGGCAGAAGGAGGCTCGGGGAGAGAGAGGAGGCTCTCGGCGGCGAGACAGAGCGCCGCAAGCTCGGAGTCGACTGCGGAGGAGTGGGTGATGCCTCTGGGCTAGGAGGTGTGCACCACGGCGGCCGGTCGGTGAGGTTGCAGGCGAAGCTCGAGGGAGGGCGAGAGAGCGATCGGGGAGAGAGTTGCGAGAGGAGAGAGAGAGGGAAACAGGGGCGGGTGAAGGGTTTCCAGAAATGGAAACCCTAATCCCTAAATTTTCCTATTTATACTAGTTTCCAAAATCGGAAACGAACTTCCGACGTTAATAACTTCCACGTCCGACGTCCGATTAGAACGCGTCACATACTCACGAACTCGTATCGACGAGTTCTACAACTTTCATGAAGAAAGTTTTCGCAATCGAGCGACGGAATAAAAGTTGATATATTCGTTCGAAAACATAATGTTTTTCTAATTAAACGTTCCGAGAACGTTTCCGTTTTCAGTTTCGTAAAGTCGCAAAAAATCAAATTCATTTTAATTGAATTTCATAACTTTATAGAATTCAAATCAAACCAATATTGTTTTGAAAAATAGGGTTATTACAGCGAGTGCAGGTGACATCATTGAGTATAAAGACTTTGGTGATAATACTTTTGAGTGTGTAGATTGCAATGCGTACTACTGGCAGGAAGAGACAAATACAATGAGAGTGTATACCGGTTGTTGTCAGCAAGGCCAGGTAAAATTGTCAGTGGCAAATCCGACTCCGCCGTTACTCGAGCATCTATTAGATCCAAACAAAGGTACGAGAAGCATACTTTTTCGAGATAATATACGTGTTTACAACTCTATGTTTTGTTTTACATCAATGGGTGCCAAAATTGATTATAACATCAACGATGGATCTGCACCTTATGTTTTTAAAATATGTGGACAAGTGCATCACTTGATGGGATATGTGTTACCTCTTGAAGGCGAACTACCTAAATTTGCACAACTATATGTTTTTGATACTCAGAATGAGATTTCCAATCGTATCAATGCTATAGATCCATCTCATCAGAATTGAACAATTGATCCAAACATTGTGAATGAATTGATACGAATGTTTGATGATATCAATGAATTAACCAAAACATTTCGAACTGTTAGAGACAAATTTGAAGATGATTCTTTACCCTCATTCAATATGACCATGTTAGAAAGACGATCATGTGATAGTAAACAATATGAGACTCAGTCAGATGATCAATTAACTGGTTTGATTGTTGGTGACATAGGTGAATTTAATTCTAATAAAGACATTGTTGTCCAATCTTATGATGGGTATTTAAAGCGAATTTCCAAAACACATCCAAAATATATGTCCTTACAGTACCCAATACTTTTTCCACATGGTGAAGATGGATATACTAATATTTTATTATTACAAAAGATATCTAAAAATAGAAACAATAAGAGAAAAAAAATGTCAATGCGCAGCTTCATTGCATATCAAATTCAAGATAGACGTAATGAATCAAGTACCTTACTAAAAGGTGGAAGATTGTTTCAACAATATTTAGGTGATGCTTATGCAACTGTTGAGGAATATCGCTTAGATTATATAAGAAATCACTAAGATGAATTCAGAATTGAAAAATCTAAAGATATTTTTGTTGCAGCGTCATCTGGGATTACTGAAAACCGTGATGTGGGACAAAGAATTTACCTTCCGAGTTCCCATACTGGTAGTCCTCGCAATATTATTAACAATTATCATGACGCAATGGCAATTTGTAGACATTATGGTAATCCGGATTTATTTATAACATTTACATGCAATGTTAAATGGCCAGAAATTAGAAGATACTTTCAAAAAAATCCTTCGTGTAAACCTGAAGACAGACCTGATATAATTTCAAGAATTTTCCAAATGAAGTTAAAAGATATGATTGGATACATTAAATATGGCGAACCTTTTGGAGAAGTAGATGCGCATGTATGTACAATTGAGTTTCAAAAACGAGGATTACCTCATGCTCACATGTTGTTTTGGTTAAAAAAAGAGTGCAAATGTTACACACCGAGTGATATAGATTCCATTATTTCAGCTGAATTACCAGACAAAAATGTTGATCCTGAACTTTTTAAAATTGTTAGTCAATGTATGTTACATGGCCCTTGCGGGTCCATGAATTTAAAAGCACCATGCATGAGAGATGGAAAGTGTTCAAAATCCTTCCCTAAGCCTTTCAATGATAACACCAAATTCGAAGGAATCAAACCACCAATTTATAGAAGACGCAATGATGATACAAAATATGTTTTAAAACATGGAATTCGTCTTGGAAATAATTTTGTTGTGGCTTACAATTCTAAGTTACTATTGAGATATAATGCTCACATTAATATTGAATCATGTTCTCAATCGATGTTAATTAAGTATTTATTTAAATACATCAACAAAGGTCCAGAACGAGCTCGAGTTTTATTAAATGAAGACAAACATGATGAAATTCAAACATATCTTAATTGTCGCTATTTAAGCCCACATGAATCTGCATGGAGATTGTTTGACTATGCAATTCATGAGAGATATCCCGCAGTACAATATTTGGTTGTTCATCTACCTTTGGAACAAAACATTGTTTTTAGTGCAAAAAAACAGTTGAATCTGTCATAAAGTATCAAGTTACTGATGACACCACACTAACTGGATAGTTTAAAATCAATAAAACTAATAAAGAAGCAAATAAATTAACTTACCCTGACTTTCCCACCAAATTTGTGTGGGATTCAAATAATAAAATATGGACACCAAGACAAAGATATAAAACTATTGGTCGAATGGCTTATGTCCATCCTAGAAGGGGTGAAACATATTTTATGAGATTGTTATTGACAATTCAAAGAGGTTGTGAAAGCTATGATTCAATAAAAACAATTAATGACACTACATATTCTACTTATCAAGAAGCATGTCGAGCTATTGGTTTGTTGGGAGATGATAAAGAATGGACTGATGTCTTAACATAATCTTCGTTTGTTGCATCAGCGTCTGAAATGCGTCAACTATTTGTAACAATTATCTTATATTGTGAAGTCTCAGATCCTCAAAAATTACTTCATGCACATTGGCAAAGAATGTCTGATGATATTACATACAGATTCCAAAAAGAGTTTGGCAACCAAAATCTAACTATCTCTGAGCATGAATTAAAAAATAATTTGTTATTTGAATTAGAGAAAATATTCAATGCATGCTCAAGTTCATTAAAAGACTTTCAGTTACCAATGCCAGATACACACCAAGTGATAGATCTAAAAAATAAATTATTAAGAGAAGAACTCAATTATGATTTACCTACATTAAAACTACAACATGAAAATTTTGTTGCTCAACTAAATAATTGTCAAATAATTGTGTATGATTATGTTATAAAAACAGTAGAACATAAAAGACCCGGAACCTTTTTCGTTCACGGTAGTGGCGGAACTGGCAAGACATTTTTATGGCATACAATAACTAGCAAATTACGATCAGAAGGAAAAATAGTTTTAACTTTGGCTTCATCTGGTATTGCATCATTACTACTTCCAAATGGTAGAACTGCACATTCACGTTTTAAAATACCGCTTGATGTAAATACATAAATGAAATGTCCTATAAGCAAAGGAACAGATCTTGCAAAACTTATTATGAAAACTGATTTAATTATTTGGGATGAAGATGCGATGTGTAATAAATACTGTTTTGAATTATTAGATAAAAATATACGAGATATTTTTTCAAATTCCAATAACACAAAAATTGTCGAACCTTTTGCTGGAATACCTATTTTATTGGGTGGAGATTTTAGACAAATTTTACCAGTGGCAGAATCTAAAGAACAAATTGTTCAAGATTCGCTAAACAAGTCCTACCTTTGGTCATCATTTAAAATATTCAATTTAACAGAAAATATGAGACTGCTAAAAACCGGTCTAACAGATGCAGAAAAAAGAGAAATTTATGATTTTGCAAATTGGTTACTACAAATCGGTGAGGGCCGTGTCCAATCAATTCAAGAAAAAATTGATAAAGACATGTCATAGATTGAAATTCCAGAATATTTGTTAGTGAATTCTTATACAAATCCTATAGAATC
This sequence comes from Argentina anserina, assembly GCF_933775445.1. Classification (NCBI taxonomy): domain Eukaryota; kingdom Viridiplantae; phylum Streptophyta; class Magnoliopsida; order Rosales; family Rosaceae; genus Argentina; species Argentina anserina. Next base: position 1,896,003 of record NC_065873.1, on the reverse strand, counting down.
CATTTTTCTTGCTACTTATCTAAAAGAGCGTGCTATTATTACTCCACCTAATTCAATAGTTAATGATATAAATAGTCATGTCATCCATTTAATACCCGGTGAAGAAATCACATATTATAGTTGTGATACAATCTCAAACAAAAATGGCAGCAATGAAAATATCGATATTTTATATCCAACAGAATTTTTGAATAAACTTGAATTTAGTGGTTTATGAAACGACCCCAAAATTTCGAGCTTAAAAACTCAAAATTCTAAAGTCGTTAAACACAAAATAATCTCAATAAATCGAAATCATTAAAGTGTAACAGCGGATCAATTCTGAGTTCTCAATACAACTCAGACAACCAATTATTACAACCCAAATTTATAATCCATTCATAAAATGGAAATGTAATAATCCTCACAAATCACTCACAAATCTCACCAATAAAATTACACAAATTCTCACACACAAATCCACACTAAAAACCTCACCGCAAGTAGGATATGAACGACTTCGAGCCTCTGTAGTCGTCACTCAACCTCCACTAATCAGCACCTGCGGAATTATCCCCTACACCATCGAATTGGTGCACCGGGATTGTAAACACAAACCCGGTAAGCTTATAGCTCGTATGAGTAAAATCAAAATATAATTCGCATATCAAAATATACGAAAGATCACAAAACAACAAATATAAATGCCCTCATGAGTCAATGGACAGCCCATCTGGTTGTCCCAAAGAATATGAAATGAAACGCTCATGAGAAAATTAAGTAACCCTTCTGGTTACCCAATGCATTTATAATACGGGTACCAAGAACGCTGGTACACATCTGTTATCCCTCTCGTAATACACCGCTGATATTGGATAGCCACCCGCTACCCAACATCCAAAACAATATGAGTACCCATGAGCAGATAACCACCCGTTACCTCACATGCAGTACTACGCTGATATTGGGTAACCACCCGCTACCCAACATCCAAAAACAATCTGAGTACTCATGAGTAGGTAACCACCCGTTACCTCTCGTGAAATACTGTGGCTGACAGACTAGAGCTCTAACTGTATCGTAACTTTCGCCCGGCCAAGGCTAGGTTCCGACTTGCCAAACATGTACAATAATCTCACATCATATTGTACTAAATCACGTCCAAAGAGAAATTAACTTTTTAACAAACTCAATGTTAAACTCATGTACAAAAATCACACATCATATTGTACGTTTCAAAATTATGCTCGACATAGTCGCAATAAAACTCATAACAGTATATTATATAGATAACTATATATATTCGTACTTATTTACCATTTATACAATATATATATAATCCATTATATCATATACATGTCATATTTCATAAACACGTCCGAAGACAAAACATTTTAACAAACTCATGTTAAAACCACGTACAATAATCACACCTCATATTGTACAAAAATCAAATCACATGCTCAATATTTAATTCTCGTCATTCGAAATGACCAATTCCAATGAATTCATAACAGTATATAATATAGCAAACTATATATATATGTACTTATTACCATTTGTACGATATATATGTAATCCACTATATTGTATACGTGTCGTAATTCAATCTTAAAAACTCTTGCAAATTCTTGAATCACCGCAAGGGTAGATTCGTAAATAAGTGAGATTTTACTCACCTTATCGACTCGAGCGTAATTCCACAATTCCCGATGATAATTCCTTTCCTCGATTTAATGATCACCTTGAAAAGATAAGAAAAGAATTTAGAATCGTTTCGTAAACCTTTAAATGCCGAAACAGTAATAATCGGTTACTGTTCAGCAATTTTCGGTTTTACGAAATTACTGTTCAGTGTTACTGTTCAGTGTTACTATTCACGGTTACTGTACAAATATACGATTAATACGTATTTCTGTACGTATAAATATTATATACATATTTCTGTACGTATAAATATTATATACGTATTTCTGTACGTATAAATATTAATACGTATTTCTGTACGTATACGTACTATTTAAATGTAAATACAATCTCAGTAAATAAAATTTACTAATTACCTTTTACAAATTACTTTTTTACATTTACTGAAAGTAATTTATATTTACATTTACCGAAGGTAAAATTTAATTACATTTACCGTAGTAAATAAAATTTACATTTACATTTAAGTAAATTACCAAAATACCCCTATCGGAAAACACTGTCACACCGCCGCACGTGGCGGCGCGTGGGGTACACGCGCCACCTCCGGCAGGCCGCGCGTGGGGCCCAAGCGCCGAGCCCAAAACCGGCGCGTGTGATGTCACCACCACCCCAAAACCATCCCCTCTTCCTCTCTCCGATCCTAGGCCCCCCCTAAGCCACCCCACACCTCCACACGCTCCTTCACGCGCCGCTTTAAGCGGCGGTGTTCAACACCTCCACACCCTCCTCCGATCGCCACAAATCAAACAAAAACAACAACAAACCAATCACACAATCCATCTATACCAATCCTCACCTCAATCAGACCTTTGGATCGTCAAAACGACGTTGAAGAGCTCGAGATGCCGGCGGCCTTGCAGTTGAGAAGCGGCGGTGCCTATCGCGGTTTTCGATCGCCAATCTTGTCACCGGTGGCACTAGGGGTGAGGAGAGATGATGGTGGTGCAGTCCCTATGCCTTGGTCTCACCGGTGGAGCGTTTGGGCGACGGAGAATCGCGAGGTTTCGGTGAGAGGGAGAGGAAGAAAGTGAATCGGTGAGAGGGAGAAGGAGAAGTGAATCAGTGAGCGGGAGATGGAGAGAGTGATCAGTGAGAGGGAGAGGGAGAGAGTGATCGGGGAGAGCACGATAGGTGAGAGAGAGAACCGAGAGGGAGAGAGATGATGGAGGCGGAGGGAAGGGAAAGAAGAATGGGTTTCCAATTATGGGAACCCTAGCTGAAAATTTCCTTTTATACCCCCCTCTAAAATCGGAAACTAACTTCCGTCGTCAATAACTTTTACGTACGACGTCCGTTTCGAATGCGTCACATACTCACGAACTCGTATCGATGAGCCCTACAACTTTCATGAAGGAAGTTTTCGCAACCGAGCGACGGAATAAAAGTCGATAATTTCGTTCGGAAACGTAACGTTTTTCTTAATAATCGTTCCGAAAACGTTTCCGTTTTTCGTTTCAAAGTATCGCAACCATCACAGTCGTTTTTAATCAAACTTCACAACTTAACAGAATTTAAATTGAACCAAATATTATTTTAAAATTTAGGGTTATTACAGTTTACCTACGCACAAGTTAACTTTGAAAATTGGTATGCCAATAATGCTATTAAGGAATTTAAATCAAGTATCCGGATTATGCAATGCCAATAATCCTAGACAAGATATGTGATTTTGTTTTCACAATGTTCTTTATCTGGGAAAGTTTGAGGACCAAAAGAAGCAAAATTTTGATTTAGAGGAAATATTCAATTTTCACTTGACTAAATCTCATATTCAGTCCATTGAAAGTGCCAAAAATGAATTTATGTCTCCATGTTTGGTAAGATTAATCAATTTTCTTTCTACTTATATTATGTTGATTACCAAATATGTTTAGAGTTGTATTCGGTTCGAAACTAAATTAAGTTTCATAAGAGGTCCATTAGAAGTACTAAAAATGAATTTAGCTCCTTTAGTTTATATAGTTTCAATAGCGCAATTATATACTCAACTACTACACATCTACTATAAGTTGTTCATGTTTTAGTGTATTCTAATAGCGCAAATATATGCTCAATAATATACTCAACTAATACTCCTATAGTTTATAAACAGATGGTTCAGCATATTCATTTTCATTTGGCACACTCCAAATACTACCATTTAAAGGTTCCCAAGAAACACCATTATTCTTCACTACATGTTTTGAGAACTCTATTACCATGTTATATTCCGCGATCACACAAAAAAGGTACATTTTTGTTCTCCTTATTTCGTCAATGGTGCCTTCGTATTATATCCATGTTGTAATATATTGTTCTCAAATTCAATTTTTCTGATTGTATATTTGTATTCAACTCATTTAGATGCACTATGAAATGGAAGCCCTTGGTTGCGTTATTTCAATCAATCATCAAGATCTCAATTGTAAGAGGCATCAACCCCGCAGTGGAGCGCGGGCTATATAACTAGTCTTATAAGTAGCGATCGAACAAAAAAAGACATACAGAATAGTTTTTACCAACCCAACATTAATTGTTAACATTCATTTGTGCTTAGTGAAGACACTCCAAAAGAACAATAGATCGATCGATGGTTGTATGTGAACCATCTACCAAACACAGCAAGACACTCTTCACGTTTGTACTCGATCTGGAGCTGTGTAACTGGCCCCGTGCACGAAAATAAAAGCTAGTCTGGAATAACTTCTGCTTAAGCAATTGCAGTATCTTGAATTTTAGCTATTACTGTTCTGAAGCTGATCCATGATACAGTGATGGGACGTATAGCCTTTATGGGTGTACATGATTCGATCTGTTGTATAAATCTTACATCAATTTTAAAATGTGTTTACTCGTAAATCAGATATCTATATGTAGCTTTTGCTTTTGAGGTTGATCATAAGTTCATAACCAACGTACGTACACGTAATAGAAGAAACATGTTACTCATGAAATCCATCCAAAATCCGTAAGGTTGATTAATAAGGACTAACTAGTGTTTGTCTTTCTTGCTTTGTGGCTCAAGTACGTGTAGTGAGCTTAGCTACTTCTTGTTCTTCTTTACTTCTCCCTGTACGTGTTTTGAGCGATTAAATGAGATGATGTTCAAGAGTCTAGACTTCTAGTCAAAACTCAAAAGCAAAAGAGAGAGAGGAACTGTGAATATGTACTATCCAGCTTTAAATTATAATTCAATTAAAATGTAGAAGTTTTTTTGTTTTGTTTAAGTTACGGATTATACTAATGAGAATGTAAGGACATTGAGATTTTATTACAATGCAAAAGAAAAGAAAAAAGCAATGCTCTTACAACACAAAATGAAATTACTACAAAAGTTATATATTTAGAGTTAGCTGATACCAGATGATCAGATCAATAATGATCAACTAGATCGGATAACGAGCTAAAAATCTGTCAAACATGGCAAGCGTTTCCTTGTGTTTGTACTCTGGAGCAGTGTGACCGGCACCCTGCATATAAGCATTAAAACAAAAACATGATACCTGGTATCAATTTGAGTGCATTATGAAATTGAAGACACAGATGAGAGATTCTTTGTGTTCTTACCTTTACAGTCACGTAAGTCAATCTGAAGTTATCATTCATGAACTTCACTTGGTATCTGCAGAAAAAAGTAAGAATGTTTCAGGCAATGGAACTTGTTTCATAACAACAGTTCATTCCTGCCAGAAAGACTACCATATAATGATCCGCTGTATCAACGATCAAGATTAGTGATTGGTTACTAAATGTTTTGTGTTTTAGCTTATGGTTATCATTTTCCATATGATGTGAAAGATCTGGCAAGAAATATTTCCTGGTGAGGTTAGAACTTACCCTGCAATTTGACCGTTGACATACCACGGTCGCCATTCATCAAAAACAGCCACATCAAGAGCTTTGATCCAATATTGTGTAGCAATCCAGGGAACTGATATGTCATGGTCACCACTGGAAGGAAAAATGTACCATATATGTAGTCAGTATCAAAGATAAGACCTAAAATTATTAGGAACTTTTCATCTGTTTTTCTGTCCATTTTGTAGATTAATGCAACAACTGGTTCCCAAGTAGCTTCGTTCCAGCATGAATAATTGGAATAGGCTAGCTTACTCAGATGCAAAAAAAAAAAAAAAATTTCTGTGTTAATTAAACATCATGCATGATTTTGAAATCACATTTAGATGAGGATTATTATTATATGCATATAATTAGAATAAATTGATAAGGGAACAGATGATATAGGGGAGATCACCTGTATATCAAAGCTCGAAGACCAGTTTCCGATAGATTTTTCTGATAAGCAAGAGAACTTGTGAGTTCTTCCGTGTAGTATGTCAAGGCCTTGGGGCATCGTACCCAATTCTCTACAGTTCCCTGTAACATCAAGTATATGCCAATAATTATGTTGCTGCTGGTGTTTGATGGTTAAGAAACCTTGCAAATGTACAAATGACATACATTTCGAACACCTAGAGCTGCCCGAACTGTTTTATCGTTCATCCACCTATAGGCAAGCACATATGTATAACCCTGGAAATAAAAGAAACTTGTCTTAGACTAGCCATGTCATGTAGGCATGTAGCAGAGTCATGTGAGAAACAGAGGAATGGTTATTACCCGGCAGTGCAACTCGGGTAGCGCATTAGACTCTGAAAGCAGGTATTCCATCGTACTTGCTTCTCGAGCCTTAAGATCCCATTCCAACTCAGTTGTTGGATTATCCTCAGTTGTTCTACCAGATGCAAAAGCACATTGAGGTTCCAAAATTTGAGCAAGATTTATTTGTAGAAGACACTGCAAGTTAAGATCAGACAGAACAAACTTTTAGTTTCAGCTTGCATGATGAGGACATTTTCACCATCAGAACAAAAAGTGGCAATGATACTCACATCTTTAATCTTCTGAAGTGCAGTAACACAAAGTGTATTGTTAATTTCGTAATTGACATAGTCCTCACTGCAATTAGATTTAGCAGCCTGCAAAAAGCATAGTATCGTTGCCAACTTGTAAGAAATAATGCACGTATGTAACTTATGACAATATTATAATTCAAATGAGCAGTTCAACAGTGTTATGCACCTGATAGATTTCATCTGAAATGAGGGACACTCGGTGAACATATGGGATTCTCATATTTACGTCAATAAAATTATCTGTAACTGGGTTTCCAAGCAAGTATCCCTGTTTCAAGCTAAATCATGTTATACATTGCCAAAAGGAAATTAGCAGGAAATGAAAATGACTAATATTATTAGATAGTGCATTACTTGGAGTTGCATTCTTGGTTTTAACCCTGCATCTAAACCTGCAATTCAGTATCCAGGCATAGAATGTTACATTAGGAGACTATTTTTTCGTATACAACACAATACTGTTTTTCATGCATGCAGCAACTGTGAGCTCTTATATAGTGCATGATTAACTATAGGTCCCATTACTCCCATATCATGATATCAATTAGTGGATTTAAATTGGGCGTGTGTGGAATATTGGTGCCGGTATGCCTGCTTGAGTGTGAAGAGACTTACCTTCTAATATGTTCTTAAGAAGAATGGGAACAATAAGGCCTGAATATGAATCACCACCAATGTACAGTTGATTTCCCTGATACTGTGGGTGTGTGTATAGCCACTGTATCACAAATCATATAAATGAGTAAGAGAAAGTGCAAGTTTTCAGAAACATGAAAATGAAAGCACAAATACAAGTGTTTGAGAGTCTCTTGTCCTTACCTTTCTTAGGAAAGTATAGGTCTGTGCAGCTTGTTTTGTATCAGAAGTATACCACCCATCTGAGGTTGTAGAGTATGAGAATCCAGCACCGACTGGTGCATCTATAAAGATTATGTTGGCCACCTACATGATTTTTCGGATTCGAATGAATTCGATAAGCGAAAATCCAAAACAATAATGAAACATTATGGAGCACCAATGCATTTTTTTTATTAAAAGTAAAATATGGATTTAAATCTGAAAATTTGTACCTTGGTCCATGAATATGGATTCATAACAATAGTGGGAATGCTTCCATTGTAATGTAAATCAAAAGTAAATGGGCCTGCACAGATTGAGAAATGAAAGTGTTACAATAATTTTTGTGCACTTGTGTTAAGTCTACTAATCATGAACTACAAAAGAGATCAAGACTTGCAGAACCTTATGAATTGTGAATTTGTGATCCAATTCAGTGTGATCAATTGCTTGTATTGAGTAATTGGGTGTGCAAATAATAATTATGGGTGTGAATAGAAGCAATCTTTGTCCATTTTCGTATGTCATTTACATAAAAAAACAGAGTTCATGGCTTACCAATTTCGTAAGCAAACGCAGAAAATCCCGAACATCCGGGTCCTCCAGTAAGCCAAAGAACAAGAGGATCTTCAATTGGGTTTCTATCCGACTCGACGAAATAGTAGAATAGGTTGACCTCATCAAAATCATCCACAGCAATGTAACTGCATTCATCCAAACCCCCAACAAGTTTCCACACTTAGTAAAATGCAATAGTATCAAGAACTCTCAATGCCGCATATAGATGATCTGTGACTCTGTGAGTACATTAAACTCACCCAGTTTCAAGCTTGAAGGGAAGTGTCCCATTCCACCCAGGTAGAGTCTCAACGATTGTCCGAGAAGTGACAATGCCTGAGAATGCCAATAAAAGAAGCATACTCAAGCACACAGTGAGTGTTGCCATACTTTGGTTTTCTAAAACTGCACCACAAACCCAACAAAGAGCAGGATTGGAAGGTGTGATCTATATCTTTGTTACATTGTCTAAGCTACATTTTAAATCAAAGCAGATAAAACTATTAGATTGGGTGATCTGGACATGCAAATTAGGCACGTGAAGAGACCTATTGATCAAGGAGAATTAGGTGAAAGTTTTGTTCCTCCATTCTGGTCAGCCTTACTCACTTGGTACTGAACTTTCAAAGAACCAAATTGGTTATAGATCGAGTTGGTGCCCCAACAAGTATTCTTTCTTGTTTAAGGAAGAAGAAGCAGATCATGCATGAACTTATTGAACTATCTAATCAATCAAGTCTTTCTACGTCAGGGTCTTCTTTGTTATTCATTATTTCAGGTATAATCATTGGACTATCTTTTAAATATGGTCATATAAGCACGTTCTCAATATATTTGATGAACTGGTATAGCTGTATGTTGAAGGATTAATTAGGTTGTATTAGCCAACTTTCAAACTACAGAAACTTGGGGTTTGCTACCATTCTGGCTCTAATTGAAGATGTTCTGGGGTAGCTCACGGGGGGCGGAATTCTATTTCGTCTTTGGCATAAACTATATTACTTTGGCTGCGTAGGAAGCTGCCGGTTCTCAACTTCTCAAAGCAGCAGCAAGTCGTACCTTCCCGCCAGGGTCGTTTATGGCAAAGTCAAACTCTTACGGGTGACAATGCAATTATTTTGACCTTTTGTGACGATTTGCTTTTATTTTATTTTAATGGGTAGATTTTGGTATATATATTTATATATAATTTTTATTTCTGAAAACTGATATCCTAAAATTGAGGAGATACCCAACAACCATTTTTTTATATTTACTGTTTTACCCTTTATTTATTTATTTATGTTTAGGATACTTATTATTAGGAGGGGTAAAAAAAGGCAACATGTGCTTGGCAGTTCCATATGCCAAATTCACAATAAACTCAAATAGTGCAAGTGGTGTTTCGTAAGTCAAAATCACAATCATCTTCTACCGGACAAAATAATACTTTGAGAATTTGAAATTATTTCTTTATTATTATGTTTCATCTTTTTCATTTTGTTAATTGTTAGTTATGATCCATCGACTGGTATCTCACTGTTGCTGCAGGGACAAATTCTAGCGTACGGCATACCAAGGTTTAAAACATCGGTATCAGAGGATATATTATTTTTTTAAAAAAAATATAGATATCGGATATATCAGGGATATTAGAAAAAAAAAATATCGTTCTGCTTCTAAAATTATTTATTTATTTTTGAATTACATATAAATAAATACAATTATTAATTTTATCTATTACCAGAAAGAGGCTCTAGGTGTTTGAAAAAATGCACGTTGGTCAACAAAACTATAGTACTCTGGCCACATATAGTACGAATTCTAATGGTTAACATGATAATCATATATCTCTTTTGAGCTACAGTTTCTCCGACAAAGGAATGATAAGGATGAACCCAACTCGATAATTGATCATAAACGTCTCCAAATTGACAATAATTGTAAATAGGATGACCAAATTGATAGTTGACTTCATGTGATTCGTTTGACATCTGACTGTGCTCTGTGCCTAAATTGATAGAATCAAAACTTAAGGCAACCGAACTAACATCAAATGAAATACTTTGATCATCAATGGCTCCTCTTCTCCTCCTCCCGCACCTATTTTGGTGTTGTGCACTATGACCGCCTTCTCTACATCCATGACTCTCATCTTACGTAGCATGATCAAAATTACTTTTACAAGTAAACTGCTCAAATCCTCTACTTACATAAGATTGTCCATATTCAAACCTTGTATCTCTACCACATTGTCGACTTCCACCACTACCATCACCATTACCACCACCACCACCACCACCACCATCATCACTATTTGAACTATCTGGAGTTGCTACACCGCCCCACAGACTAGCATTATCAGAATCATTTCCCGGGACTTCAACTTCATCAGTTAATATTTTGTTTACATCAATTCTAAAATTAGTTGATTTTTCTACGACATGTGGAGGAAGGTTGTCATTTTCATCATCGAGGTATGCAGGCATAATCCAATCATAAAGAGGATCAATGTCATTATGAAGTGATTCACTAGCAACATGAAGAATATTGATATATTTTTTTTTCATTGATCACATTATCCTTTGCTCATTTATCACGAAGTCGTAACTTCATGTTGTAGTAGCAGTATACGAGTTTTTCCAACTTCATAAGATTACGTTGTAACCCTTTATTTTGGATTCCCTCAAGATCAAGGAGAGCACTGGTAACTAATATGGCTTGACTTTTAAAAGTTAAGACTTGAACTTTCACCCTCCCACTTAGTTGAATCTTCATGAGTTATCCATTATACTATCGAATTGGTGCACCGAGATTGTAAACACAAATCCAATAAGTTTTTCAGCCCATATGAGTAAACCAACTGTATAACATACATCGCATATAAAGGAAATATGACAAATAACATTTAAAAACAAACGTACTCATGTGACATTGGGCAACCCATCTATTACTCAATATCATTAAAAATGTGTAATCATGAGACACTTGACAACACATCTAGTTACCCAAAATCATTTAAAACATGGTTACTCATGAGACCCAGGTACCCATCTGCTACCCCTCATGCAGTACACCGACAGACACTGGGCAACCCATCTGTTACCCAATATCACTCAAAACATGGGTACTCATGAGACCTAGACAACTCATTTGTTACCCCTCATGCAGTACACCGACAGGCACTCGGCAACCCATCTGGTTACCCAAAATCATTTAAAACATGGGTACTCATGAGATCCAGGTACCAATCTGTTACATCTCATGCAGTACACCGACAGACACTGGGCAGCCCATCTGTTCCCTAATGTCACACAAAAATATGGGTACTCATGAGACCTAGGCAACCCATCTGTTACCTCTCATGCAGTACACTAACACACATACTAGAGCTCTAACTGAATCATAACTGACACCCGGTCAAAGCTTGGTTCCGATTACTACCAATAATGTCCGAAGACCAAAAAACGTTTTAATAAGACTAAATGTTAAAACCACGTACAATAACATCCACACATGTTATTGTACCTCAACCAAGCGACTCTTGCACAACAATATGAATATAGTCATAACATTATAATCTCACATTTGAAATAAAACCGAAACATTATATAATATAGCAACTCATATATATGTATCGTATTTACCATTTTCATATACATACACAACCCACTATATTATATAAATCTCACAGTTCACTCTTTTTAATAATTCAAACATATAAGTCACCGCCAAAAGTAGACTTGTCATAGTGAGATTTACCCACATTCACCATAGTTCATAATCACTCAAACTTTTTTAAAATTATTTATTAAAATAGCGTTTCACTTACCCATGAACCATAGACGATCAAGTTCACGTAATTTAAACCAAAATATATTTTTAGAATAATTTTTATAAGCTAGTGATGCAACGACTATGTTAACAATTCAAACTAAATTTAATAATTATAACACTACTTCGATCATGATGATCATTGTAAGGTTTAATTACCTTATTTCCTGCATGCAATTTCCACGACACCGAAAGCGATTCCCTCACTCGTTTCGTCAATCACCTAATAACATAATAAAATGCTTAGAAAACGATATGTAAAATATCAGGTGACGATTTCATTACAGCTAAATGATGTTCATAAAACACAGTTCACATAACATTGTTCGTGTTTTACTATTGTACTGAACATTGTTCACAATTACTGTTCATGCGCCGCCACCGTTTTCTGACCATCACCAATGACCACCAAATTTCACCACTAAAATCTAAATGATATTCTTAACAATTTTCTAGTTCACCACAAAGTCCAATTTCAAGCCTAAACACTTCAATTTAACAAAAAACTGAAAATCCCCAATTAAAAACCTATGATTTCTTTTCTTCGATTCTCCTAGTAAAAAACGATTTGGGTTTGATCTTTTGGAGAGTTTGTAATATGGAAGGAGCCCTTCAAAATGGGAAAAGAATCTTACCGATTGGTGGCCGGATGAGGGAGATCCGGCAAGGTGAAGTTCGGCGAAATGTGCACTTTCGGGGGAACTTCCGGGCTTTACTGCTCCAAATGACAGGGGATGCAACCACCTTTCAAACAGGACCGGTGCGCCGCTCTATGGTGGCCGGACGACGGAGATCCGGCGGCCCAAAGTCAGCCACTCGAAAGGGAAAAATCCGGTGGCACTAGGTGGTGGCACGCGCACCAGGAACACCTCCACCCAAATTTCAACAATTCGCAAAACTTCCAACATCAAAGACGTATATCAGAAGGAGTAGATCGTAACCATACCTGTAGTTAGCTCCAAGTCGGCCGGCGACCGCTGGAAACGCCTCCGCAAGAAACCGGATCGGAGGTTGGAGATCGGGGGTGAACCAGTTTGATTCGAGCTTCGCTGACGGTGAATTCGCGCCTAGAAGGAGGAGGGAGGACCTGTGACGGTCACCTCGTGTCTTAACCTCGACGGTGCCGCCGTTGTGGCCTCTCGGTTGCGGCTGAGACGCGGTGTGGGGTGGGTCGCCACTACCACTGGTCAATGCAGCCCGATTGTGCAGTTCCAACGACACCGGCGGTGTCAAGCAAGGCGGCCGGAGGGAGAGAATTTGCTGAGATGGAACTCGGGTCGGGTTTCCTTTTTGGTTTTCTGATTTTAAGTTTCCAAAATCGGAAACCAAATTTCCGTTGCTAACAACTTTCACATACGACATCTGATTTAGGTGTGTCACATGTCCACAAACTCGTATCGATGAGCTTTACAACTTCCATTAAAGAAGTTTTCAGAGATGAGCGACAGATGAAAAGTCAACTCTTGAGTCACTGAAACGTAACGTTTTTCAACCTTAAATTTCCGAAATCAATTTCATTTCCCAAAGACCGATACGAGAAAGCATAGAATGCGATCTTACTCGAATTACCAAGCATAATAATTGTAAGAAATTAAAAGAATTTAAACTCGAAAATTTGGGTTATTACAGTAACCATATCAACTAACCGAGTGAATAACAATATGTATCAAAAGTAGATCGAATTATGTAGTTTATGTACTTATATGATAGTTTTGAAGGTAAAATAACCTTGATTATTAGGGAGGCAAATGTCAATGTACTGTTGTTAAAATTGCTCTTCTTAAAAATGTGCCAACTACAACCAAGAAAAACCAATCCAACCACCAGCCAAGTGTGCCAACATGAGCACCGGACAACCGGATCAAGTCGGACACCCTACCGGAGCTGAACAACTGAGAACGCAATCAAATCGGACCAAGAAACAAAGTAATGTACCTAAAAATTGACGAGCTAAAATTGGAGAGGGTTTATAATCAAACTATAAAAACATGATAGCAAACTCAATGAAGTTTATTAATAATCAAGATAAAATTGTACATCAGAACAGGGGCTAGGGAGAATCCATCCTTGATCATCTTCATGCTCTCTAACATCTTCTTCAGATGGGATAGTAATGGATGAACCTATCAAACATGAGATAACACTCCCTACGCTTGTATTCTGGAGCCGAGTGCCCAGCTCCCTGAAAAATTTCATAAAATCAAGAATGTAAGAACATTCTCTAAATATTTATTTTTTCTGTTATCATGACATAGACGGCAAGGTACCTTTACAGTTGCATAAGTCAAACGGTGTCCATTACTTGAATACTTGACGGTGTATCTGCATAAACACAAATAACATCAGTTTATAAGTTCCAAGCTATGGTATTTATAGCTGTTATTACTGCTACTGCCAATAATGTATAAGAATAATAATGCGCACCCCGCAATTTGACCATCAACTAGCCATGGTCTCCAATCATTGACAACAGGCAAATCCAAATCTCTTATCCATTTTTCCGTACCGGTATTTGGAACTGTAAGGTCATGATCACCACTGCAGCAGAGGAGAAATTGTCTAAGTTCATATAAGTTGTGATATATAGGAAATAATGTACAGCAGAAAAGTTACAAATGATTACGCGAATATCAGAGCTTGTAATCCTTTGGTACTCAGATATTTATGAATATCAATGACACTGTCCACATTTTTTGTGTATGACAAGCTTTTATTGCATCTCTTCCAATCTAGTACTGTTCCCTGATCACCAATATAAATTTATCAGAAAAACAGCAAAGGCATGCATATATTCAGCATATAATCCTTTACTTTATATACCTCTCTGACATTAAGTGCCTTTTGTACACTTCCATCGTTTGCCCATACATAAGCCAGCATATAACCGAAGTTCTGCAATCGCATGGAAAAATAAAATTTAGGCAAATGTAGTTTCTAATCTAGAGTGTAGGTAGAAGGGGACATGTAAGTTACTCGACAGTAGTATTCAGGATCTTTTGGAAGTGACCGGATGAATTCTCCAGGATTTTCATATAAAAATCTACGAGCTGTTTCTTCATCTTGGCCTGGGGATGCCCACGTGCACTTCGGCTCAAGAATGCAGAGTTTGTTTATGTCTTTAAGTTGCTGCAAGTTCATGAAACTACTCATCAGCTTTGTTTTACAAATGTCTTTAGGTATATTAGGTGGTATGGGTAAAGTATTAAGTGGAAATTGGATGCCTCACCTTTGCTATCAATTGTGTATTCTCATAGCATTCTGGCTCTGATGTGGTAACTTCATAGAAACTTGAATTGCAGCTTTCTTTAGCTGCCTGAAAAGCGGGCAACACCATCAATTGGAAGTTGTACTAAATCGCTGTGTATCATGTTTGTTATTAACTTATTATAGTAAAGTAGTATGTTCTCAAACTTGAAGTAATAGAAGGTACCTGATAGAGCTCATCTGATATAAGCCCCATCCGATGAGAAAAAACATACTTCGAATTCGCATTAAGAGCTTGATCAGTTAGTGGACACCCTAGAACATAGCCCTAATTTCAAATTCAACATTATAGATGGAAATTAAAAAAAAAACAAGTGCATCAATGTTCCAAATAAAAGATTTAGTCACTTTACCTTGAGGTTGAGTCGTGGCAGTACTCCGGCATCATTGTCTGAAACATTTCATTCGATTTTATCACAAGCTTTACGAGACATTTCCGTATAAAAATACATAATGCTCGATAAATTTCATGTAAATATTGAGTATTCAGTCAATCAATACCATCTACTACGTATTTGACAACCATGGTGGCAGTTAGGCCTGCATATGAATCACCCCCAATAAATAGCTGAAGTTTGAGGAATTCTGGGTGTTCTTCCATCCACTGCATTGAAACCAAAAGATACCACATGATCAATGGAAAAACTAAGTCAAACCAACAGAGTTGGTTGATATCTGAGTGATCATACTGTTTTCGTAGCCTAACATTTTACCTTCCTCAAAAAACCAGTAACCTGTGCTGCTGCTTTCAAATCTGAAGAAGGGTATTCGTCAGCACTAGTTGCATAGGAGAAACCGGTGCCTACAGGTGCATCCACAAATAATACACTTGCAGTCTGAAAAAATATCACAGATTTCAAATCACAACACGCGGACGAATGGATCCAATTCGAAACAATAAACAATTAAGAATATAGGAACATACTAACCTTTGTCCATGAGTATGGGTAGTAATATGTGGATGGTAAGCCTCCTTCATAACCTGTATAATTGAACACTAGAGGACCTACACAATATACAGATGAATAAGCTCATTTACATTTATTAGAGTCTAAATCTACTAAATGTGCATTTAGTCATTCAAAGATATACAATGTGATGAGTGATGAGTACCATTTTCATAGATGATACCACTGAGAACAGAACAACCAGGGCCTCCACTATACCACAGCAATAAAGGGTCTTCTTTGGGGTTTCCTTCTGACTCAATGAAGTAGTAAAACATCTCTGATCCACCCACACTCACATACCTTGATAACAGACAGTACAAGATCATAAATAAGAAAACAAAGCAGGAATGATTCCCTTAGACACAAGTGAACAAGTCTTACAATCACGAAATTGAATCCGATGAAATTAAGTATACTCATACCCAGTGTAGAGCTTAAAGGGAAGATCACCATCGAAACCCGGAATAGACTTGACCAGTGTGCCACAAAGAACTGAACTTACTGAGCAAACCAACGGAAGAAGCAAATGTAAGCAAACCCAATTCATGGGGGTATTGCCGGAACCAAATGCCATGGCAAGACAATGCAAAGGTAGAAGCTCATAGCGAACTGAAGATGATATAGCAGATGAAGATGTGGATAAGGTAGGTCGATGAACTCACATGGTTCACCGGACAACCTAACCGATTAAACTATTGAAGACGCATCTTCAGTGTAGTAGTTAAAACTTAAAAGAAGTAGCACGTTCTCCTTAAAAAAAAACAACAACTTGAATCAGTGTTGGACATTTGAAGGTATATATATTGGCCTCCATATAGTTGATGAACATCCAAAGGTGTGGAGAACAAGTCATGAAGATTTGATATGCAAAAGGAGAATTGAAGTTGTTTCCTAATTGGACTAGGAAAAGATTATGGTTTGTTTTTCCTACCAAAGAAGTCTCCACCGATTTGATTATGGGTAAATTGATATATATTTGGGAATATATATTTAGTTAAATGGTGTTTGGGAATTGTTATAGAAAAGGATTCAAAATAAAAGGTGTATTCCATATTCATATGGATTTTTTCCTTTTCTATGTGAGATGTATTAGGAAGGGAAGTTAGGTTTAATTCCTAGGGTTAGGGAATATATGTGGCTGCTATATATATGATGTATATAGGCAGTAGGTTGCGTGGCCTCTAGGAGATACACGAACAAGAAAAAAAGGGAGGAGAAAGAAGATGAAACCAAAGAGAAGAAAATTCACAAAAAGTGAAGCTTAGTGCTAGGAGATCTTTGTGACTCCATTGAAGACCTTACTGGTAACATCAACGTTCTTAGTGAGGTTGATCATCCGTGTGTTTACAACGATCTTAGTGAGGTTGTATCGACATTTGAAGCAACGATCTTAGTGAGGTTGTTTCATGCTTGATTGTGATTATCAAGTAAGAAGTATTTTTACTTTTGAGAATAATATTATTATTGATTAAGGTGTAATCATTGTAATATGAATTGTTCAATAGAAAAGTAAAATTCTTCTATATATTCCGCTGCTATTACTCGTTGTTGTTCTATCTTGTATTTTCAACATTCCAACTCTAAGTCAGAACCCTGAAGGCCGGATCAGTCAACTCTACGCATTGACGTAGTGTATAGAATCCTTTTTTTTTGTTTTTTCGATGAGTATATAATCCTTGGAGCATTTTACATGTCCCTCAAACTCTTGAAATTAACTTTTATGTTTGCATTTTAATTCAAGTGCTATGAGGCTTTATGTTAGTACTCTACCATGTTATATACGAGGTTAAGTCCCCGCGCGTTGCTGCGGGTAGACATTCGTGGATTAGTATAACAACAAAACAGTGGAAAATATTACTATTGTTGAATCAATTTTTGTCGATTTGATATACGTTTTGACAACAGATGAGAACAATATCTAGTTTTGTGCACCCAGAGTTTGCCATAGGCTTTATGGTTGATCAAATTAGGTTGCAATGCGAAAAATTGGAGTCTATCTCTCCACAATCTTCCATTAGCGATCAAACTTCATAGAAGCTTTTGTTATCCCGGTAACTACTATTACAATGAAGTCTACATGAATGTATGGGAAGTTGTACAAAAAGCAATATAGTTATATTCTTTTTTCACACTCTGATGATCAAATTAGGTTGTAATGCGAAAAATTGGAGTCGATCTCTCCACAATCTTCCATTAGCGATCAAACTTCATAGAAGCATTTGTTATCCCGGTAACTACTATTACAATGAAGTCTACATGAATGTATGGGAAGTTGTACAAAAAGCAATATAGTTCTATTCTTTTGTCATCAACCTGTTTCATCAACATCTGAAGTCATATCATGCATTAGTGCATTTAAAGTGAGATAAGGGAATAGAGAAAAAGGATGACATCAATGGGGTAATATTAAGAGCAGAATTACAGCAATTGAAAACTAATGCTTGGTTAACAACTCAACATGCACTCTGAAGTCCTATAAAAATATGGCTGATAAGGTAATAGGTATAATACTGCAGACACAATCATAAGCTATGAAAAGCTAATTGAGAACTGGATATGTAATAAATTGCACTTTACGAATCTGGTTTTCAAACAAACGGTACATATTTGTCCAGCTGCAACTATAAATTATAAATGGAATCAAATCAGCAGCTAAATGAATGACAATGAGAGCAACAAAGGCATGTCAAGTGTAGTTTCATCTACTTGCTAACGCCACAATGTTGCATAGAAAATAGAAGCAATTCCTACAATATCATAATCGATCTCAAAATGCCAATGCACCAAAAACAAATTTTTTTTTAAGAAAATAGATGTATGTTGTATTAATACATGCTCTGTACATGTAAAATAAATTTTAAATTCAGATTGCATGTAAGTAATGGAATTTATCTCAACTTCTTGTATACCTTTTGGTTCTTCATACATAGTTGGATATCCATGACTATTGCCAACCCAAGATCTACAATTTTAAGTTTTCCTAGAACAACATCAAAGCAAACAGTGACCTTAAATCAAATAGATGGTTTACAGAGATATGGACTAAGTCATTCAATTTAAAACGCAACTGAACTTACAAACCATAGAATTCCAGCACTCACCTAATTTCTTTAAATTAGTAACCAAAGTAGGTTGTTTGATCTTTCCCTCTTTCAATTTCAAGTTGGTGGTCACTAAGTCATTGACAATAGCTATTTGGTTTATCTAAGGGTGTAGTTACTCATTTGACCATATTAGCCCAAAATATTCATAGCAGACCTAATGATACGAAGGAAACCATTCGACCTTCATGTATAACTCTTCAATTTATTTCAAATTAATATCCACAGCCAGGTAGCCTATGATAGTATTAGTATAAATAGGTGTCTAGTTATGCATGTAGATAATAACAAAAAAAAAAGTAAAAAACAGAGATAAAGAAATATCAAAGATTGGATCATAAACACATACAAATTGAATTTTGGCAAGATGATGCCGTGGGTTCTAACTTCCCAATGCCAAAGGAAGTTGATTATGCTAGTACCTAAACATGTGATTATAAAGAAACTAAAGAACAATTGACAAATCTACATTGGTTTCATTGCAACAATAACAAAAACCACATTCACCCCTTCAAAGATCTTCACCATTCGAAAAAGAAAAGAGGGGAAAAAATATCCACACTATACCAAATGCCAACAATAAATACAGAAATTTAAAGATTCAATACAAAGGCCAGGAAGGGATTGAGACTAAGGTCAAGGCCACAACCCCTTATTTAGGAACCACCTGCATAGAGTTTAAACCAAACCGAACCTCTTTCATAGTAGACGGCTGAGTAAAACCCTACTGGAAAACAATGATTATTCTTTCCCAAATATAAGTTAATGATTTCATTGATGCATTATGTACTTGTAATCAATAAAGAGCTAACACCAAATGTAAAAGAGAAATTTACAGAGAAATTTCTTTGTAAATAAAAAAAAACAGGGGAGATAATATGACCATATTCAGAAAAGTCCATATCTTGATGATGAACTCAGTTAACCCAACCAACGATTCAGTTTTTTTACCCTTGTCACTACATGAACAGAACAAAGACTCATAAAAAATAACTGATCATGACTATTGCCCTCCTTGAATGAGGTGGCTTGTAGATCATATACATCAACCGACTGCAAGTGAATATACCCATCATGATTTCAGCAAATATTTTGAGGTAATTACTCTTGCCATAGGGTTATTCTTGAAATAAAAATAATAATGATTTTCACCATATATGTGAGTTGCTTAATATAAAGATCACATAAACACACATGACCTAGCTAAAGAGATCAAGACGGAAAACCCACCAATAACAGATCTAAAGAATTGGGGCGCAATCATACAAATCTTCATAGGCCATCTCTTCCCTAGATGCACCTCTTTCTTGTAGAACACTGGAGTTTGGTAACACAATGATAAAGTAACAAAAAAAGACTAAAAATAATCATTCTAAATTATACATCTATATATGAATATATGCAGCACAACTGCAGTACAAAATCCAATATACAAAGAGACCAACAATTGAAAAAAAAATATGAATCATAAGTACCTCATGCTTTCTTTACAAAATTTCTGCTTTTCCACCGTATTCGTTGACCAAAAACTTGAAAATTTTGCGTCTCCCAGATAACTGTATAATCCAAAAACAACATTAAAATTGAAATCACCATTTGGATTACAGACCCAGCAAGGAAGCTCTTCGATCATGGCAAGCTACTCCATAAACGACAGACATGAAAATCCCAAGTGTTACATAATTTAGTAGCACACAAAATTCCCAACTCCATATATATAGGCACATCATACCAATCACTTTCAAAGAAGTCAGTTCAATTCAAGCAGAATATAAAACACGACTATAACATTCAATTTGAGAAGCAAGGTATTGGTCAGGTTAAAGCCTCAAATTTACAAAACCCAATTGAATCGACCAAATTGTAGAGCCCCTAACAATGCAAGAAGTGAGAAATCACAGCCGTATATAGTAGTAGTAAATCAGAGGCAGTAGTTAGCATTAGAAGCAGAATAATCGGAGGATACATTATTCCACCATTATCCATAATTCAATTGAATTAAATTAGCAGAAACTAAGACATAACAACAAAAGCACCGAAAGCACCCAATTCAAATCAAGACTACAAACTCTTACCAGTACAAATTCGATCATAGGTTGTTGATTTCTCTGGAACTCGAGTCTGGAGGATTGGAACCATTCTCAGAATATTTACATGCATATCAAAACCCAGAAAAAATCAAACCCAGATTGAATTGCAAAGGCTTAAGCCCGGATTACTATAAATACAGGTTCCAATTTGATTGATACAATAGAAAGAAAGAGGATAGTGAGGAGAGAGCTCGATCTCAATCTGAGAGAAATAGTGGAATTTTAAAGAGAGAGAAGATGTGAAACACTATCATATCGTGGATCGATGTTGTGTGGCATATTGGATTTGAGCCACTGAGCATATCTGCAATCTCTTCTTCCTTATTCACCGAGTCCTTCCGACATATCTCACTGTCAGTCTCTCTTCGCGCCACGCTCGAAATCAACATTTGTTGGATGAGGTAATTCATTGATCACAATCCACAGAGGCGGTGGAGAGAATAAAGGTGCCGAAGTTATCCCATGGAGAAGCACTTGCTCTCTTCATTTTACGTTTATACCTCAAATGAACAGTGCCATCTTGGTACCTCATCTACCCTGTTTTCTCTCCTTCTCTATCCACGGCAGAATGGAGATCTGAATAGAGATCTCTGCAATTGCTTTCTTCCCCAAGCAGAACTATGAAGGGCTTGATTCCTATTGAGCTGGAGCCTCGAGACAAAGAGAACCCGAATTCGTACTCAAGGAACTTCGATGGCTAAGGAGCAGCTTCAAGCCAACAAATTGATTCAGGAACAAACGAATTCACTCGGTTATCTCCCTCCACCTCTCTCAGTTCTCACTCTCTCCGTTGTCGAAAGCTTTCGGTTATCAAAACAATCGCACACGACACCCCTCGTCTTTCTACCGAAGCTAAACAGGTGTCACACATATAAACCCTTCTATCCATGCAGCCACACAAAATAACCGCGAGGCCCAACAAATACACCCGGCCCAGTGGCATTTTTTGCAATTAAAACGAATCTCATGTGAACAGTACGTCATGTGAACAGTAAAGTCCACCCACGCTTAATAGTATGGAAATGTTAGGGCAGAAAGGGCCTTGTGCCATTATAGGCACATTGTATGTGTTATCTACTTTAGATAGGCGACATGCATTTTGCTTGGTCAAATAGTCACAACCCTTCTTATTGCAGAATGAAACTAAGTGTAGTTGGGTATATATCCGACCATAACATAGTATGAAAACTAAGTTACTGGACATTAGGATATATATGTACTTGTGCAGTTGTGCCGCATATCTATTGATATATTCATTATGTCACTGTCATAATAAAGTAAATAGAGTTGTCCTTAAAATAATATTTTTTGTTAATTGGTGTTTTGTTGAGTACTTGTTTATAGCGAAATCTAATATTGTTTCACGTTTTTGTAATTAGGGTTTAAGCCGCATGCCCTTTTGTATTCGACAGTTTTATAAATAAATATTTGAGAGTATCGGCACTAACCCTTGATAAAATGAAATATACGATAATTATTTATTTATTTATTTAAAATGTAATGACATAAGTAGCCTTTTTTCAAAGGGCCTTTTCCAAAATTACACATATGATAGATCAGAGAAAAACGATACAGCTACCCTTCCCAAATCGTGTTTTGACTACGCCTCAACTAAATGTTTGCACCTTGTTAGATGGGATAGTAATGGATGAATCTATCAAACATGTTATACGCTTCCCTGCGCTTGTATTCTTGAGGGGAGTGACCTGCTCCCTACAAATATGTATGGAAAAACAAAGGTTATATCAGAGCAAAAACTTGAAAACAACACAAGTCATATGTAATTGCCATAACTTGGGTACCAAGCTATAGGTAACTACCTTTAAAGTTGCATATGTCAAGCGGTATCCATTTTCTGAAAACTTGATAGTGTACCTGCATAAACACAAAGAGCATCAATTACGTAAGTTGCTAACTACTGAAATACCAAGGAACACAAACAGAAGAGGCAGCAAATAATAACTCACCCAGCAATTTGACCATCTACTAGCCATGGTCTCCAATCATTAACAACAGTCAAACCTAACTTCTTTATCCATGCTTCTGTGCCGGTGTTCGGAATTATAAGGTCATGATCACCACTGCAAGAGAGGAAGTGATCTACTGGTTTAGCAAGATAGTGCGCGAACTGTATCTATAAAGAACAATGTAGCTAAAAAAGGTACTAGTGATTACTTGAATATCAGAACTTGTAATCCTTTGGTACTGAGATTTTGATGATATTCGAGGACACTTGTCACATCGTATGTGTAATCCAAGCTCTCGTTGCATCTCTTCCAATCAAATACTGTTCCCTAATAATGTTTACAAAAGCTTATCAGCAAGAAAGTAACTAAGGCGTGTCAAGTATATCAGACTATCTCAGGTTTAGATTTCATACATTTCTGATATTAAGTGCCGCTCGAACTTCATCACTGTTCGCCCAGACATAAGATAGAGAGTAACTGAAGGTCTGCAATCAGGGATGTTTCCGGTATAATTAAAGATAAGAACAAATTATAGGTCAAAATTTAGTAGACATTGTAGATAGAGGGGATGACTTACATGACAGAACTCAGGATTTTTTAACGGTGACCGGAGGTAGTCCTCAGGGTATTCATTTTCCTGCATAGATCTACGAGCAGGTTCATCTTCCGGTGTTGGCGAAGCCCATGTGCACTTTGGCTCCAGAATATTGTTTTCGTTTATGTCTTTAATTTGCTGCAAGTTCATGGAATTATGCATCTTTGTGCTGAATATCCAAGCAACTTATAGATGATTTTGGTGTGTGTGATGAAAGAAAAATTAAATGTCTCACCCTTGCAATCAATTGAATGTCCTCATAACATTCTGGTTCATCTGTCGTTGCTCCATAGAAATCTGCGTTACAGCTTTCTAAGGCTGACTGCAGAATATATAAATGCGTCATGTTATTACTGGAAAATTAATTGGAGAGTGATCCACAATACATATTTACTCAAAACACATAAAAAAGTTATAATGGCCTAAAGGTGTAACAAATTGAAGTCACAGAACGTAGACATAGAAAATGAATCACATCGAGAAACAGAGTGCTCTGTTTAACATTGACAAACTCAAGCATTTTCCTAAGGTGATCAAACATCAAGTAGAAAATGGAATGAGGTACTCACATTGTAAAGTTCATCTGATATAAGTCCCATCCGGTGAGAGAATGTATACTTCGAATTCTCATTGATCGTTGAATCTGTTTTTGGACACCCTAAAAGATAGCCCTGGAAGCATTTCAAAGGACAGTTCTCTTTCAGCATAACCAAAATGTTCAAAAGAAAAATATGGACAATGGATGGAGTGAAAGATGGTAATTACTTTACCTTGAGATTGAGCCGCGGTAATACTCCGTCATCGTTACCTGAAACATTTAATCACTTTAAATTTAAGATCTTAATCAATGGTTTGATTACTTGATCAAAATGTTGATTGTTTAGTAAGTTAGTACCATCTATTATATGCTTAATAGCAATGGTTGCCGACACTCCTGCATACGAATCAGCCCCAACAAATAATTGAAGCTTGGCATATTGCGGGTGCTCATTCAACCACTGCATTGCAACCAAAAGATACCACATGATGTTTGATGAATGACATTGTCTTCAGGACTTAAACTGTATAATTCGTGTAAACAAAGCATTACCGTTCTCAAGAACTGGTAAACTTGCGCTGCTGTTTTCGTATCGGATGTAGCATATTCTGTTGCATCAGTTGCATAGGAGAAACCAGTGCCAACAGGTGCATCCACAAACAATATACTTGCAGTCTGGAAAAGTGCCGCAGCATGTTAATTTTTGTATCAAGAATTCAAGGCTAAGATCAATAGTTCAATACACAGAAGTTGAAGGAATGTACGTAGGAAAATACTGACCCTTGTCCAGGAGTATGGATAATGATAAGTTTTTGGTATGCCTCCTTCATAATCTGTAAGATTAAAATCCAAAGGACCTGTGCAGAACATAAACCAGAGTCCATTTTTAATGTATTTTTTTTCGCAAGCAAGTACAGTAACCCCATATGTTAATTTTGTTTACTAGAGTGAAAAAGACATTACCATTTTCATATATGAGCCCATTGAAAGCAGAACAACCAGGACCTCCACTGTACCAAAGCAACACAGGGTCTATTTTGGGGTCTCCTTCCGACTCAATGAAATAGTAAAACATCTCTGATCCATTAACAGTCGTATACCTTACAAAGGTAAATGTAATTGTAAGATGAGAGGACAAGTAACTAGCCAAATGCGAGCAATCTAAGAAACTATATCTCATGAATCCAAAGAAACCAGTATTGACTGTATTGCAAATTTTCACATACCCAGTGTAGAGATTGAAAGGAAGTTCACCGTCGAATCCCGGAAGAGTCTTGACCAGAGTTTCACAGTGAATTGCATTTGCCGAGAATATCAGTAGAAGAAGCAAATGCATGCAAACCCAGTTCATGGTTTTGTTGTTAGAACTAAATGCCACTGGGTAGATAACGAAGCTCGTTGCTTAGTTTCTGGTTGTTATATATCTAAATATTTAGCACTATGATTTTGATGGAAGAAGCCGAACTGTTTTTAGTGACTGAAATTTGGTGATGGTGATAGACTGGAACTCTTGTTGTAACTGGAAATAGGCTTTGAAATTCGGTTGGCAATTGATCTAGGGAGAGACCACTCTCTTTTCGTTCAAAAACAAAAAAGGAAGAGACAAAATCAAGCAACACTATTCAGATTATTTTTTCTTGGACTGTTGTATCTTGTCGGTATTTTTCATCTCACAATTTCTTAAGTCTTATTACTGCACCTAGTTCTTTGGCATTCCTCAAAAAGTTTCCTATACAACGAACCCTCGAGAAATTTTCGATACAACAAACATTTTTTTGCCAAGGACCATCGCGCGCCTAAGTGCCTTGATTACGTAGATAAGAACCATAGATCGGACAAGAAGATTATGAAAATAGGGTAATGAGATATGAGATGCAAGCACCACATATGAAACTTTTCCCTGAAGGACACGAGATGGAAGACGATTAATGAGATGGGCAGAAGTGAGGACAGCATCACCCCAAAGGTACTTAGGCATATGGGCACTAAAAAGAATACACCGAGCCATATCAAGTAAATGACGATTTTTCTTTTCAGAAACTTCATTCTGCTCAGGTGTGTAAGGACACGTTGTTTGATGAACAATTCCGTGTGTGTTAAAGAACTCCTGAAAGACATGATTCACATATTCCCCCCCTATTGTCAGAACGAAAAACTCTAATTGTGGCATTATACTATGTTTGAACAGTGGTATAGAAGGCTTAAAAAGCCGGAAAAACTTCATCTTTAGTTTTGAGGAGAACAATCCACGAAAGACGGGTGGTGCAATAATTAATAAATGACACATAATACCGCATCCCTGACACAGTAGACTCTTTGGAGAGCCCCCAAACATCAGAATGAATTAATTCAAAAGGAAGAATACATTTATTAGAATGACTAGGAGAATAAGTAGAACGGTGACTGTTACCCAAAACACATGTCTCACAACGTAAAGAAGACGCATCAACACTAATAAACAAAGTAGGCATGGATTGTTTCATAACACTAAAAGATGGATGCCCTAAGCGACGATGTCATAACCAAACTTCACTTAACTCGTCAGAAGTGGAGATTAAAGCGGTTCGAGACTGTGCCCCTGGTTTTTCCCTCGCATATGTCTGATCCAGATGAAACAACCTGCCCCTCAGATACCCCCGACCAATTAACTCCCCGGTGAGAAGATCATGAAAGATCGCATACATATGAAAAAATGTCACAGAACACTTAGCGTCGGTGTTCAATTGAGGAACAGATATCAAATGATGAGATAAAGCATGGGCATATAACACATTATGAAGCTCTATTGTGGGAGTAAGACGAACCGATCCTTTCCCGATGACGGGAAAGGCTTCACCATTAGCATTAGTAACATATGGTACTGGTGGAGGAGATAATATGGAAAAATAAGATTTGTCATAAGTCATATGATCAGACGCACTAGAATCAATAATCCATGTATCAAAACCAACAAAGTTAGAAATATTTAAAACCATATCAATTTTACCACGACCAGCGATGGATGCAGTAGGCACTACTCCTCCTGTTGTATGATGATCATGTCCAACCACACCATAGATATCTGGTTCTTGGATGTGAATAGCTGCTTTCGTCTTAGGACGATAATTGGATTTCTTAGGCCTAAGGTGTGGATAGAGCTACCAACAGGTCGCACGAGCATGGTTAGTATCATGACAATAAGAGCAAGGAAGGCGGGGCTGATTCCCGAAGCCCGGTGGTGGTCTTTGCCGATGAAGTGGAGCTGAAGTTGCCTGTTGAAGGGGTGGTGCTGGAGATCTAGCACGAACAATAAGGCTGGAAACTTCAACTTGTGTCTGATGAAGACTCTCCTGTTGAGACTCATCCTTTCGGATATATGTGAAAGTTGCAATCAGGCTAGGGGGTTCGGTCTTTCTGAGTAATTCTCCTTTAGCATTGTTATGTTTTGCATCAAGACCTTTCAGGAAATGATGAACGCGCTCAAGCTCCTTTTCTTGTTGGTACCAGACAATATCCTCTGGATTCTTGATCATGCAAGGATGTTTCACATCAATCTCAGCCCAAATATTTTTTAGTTTGGTGAAATATTGCGCCACCGGTTGCCCATCCTGTTGCATCGCCAAAGCTGTGCACATTAACTCATGAACCTGTATAAAATCAGAGTCATTAGTATATAAGCCTTCTAGTGTCCTCCATATCGCCTGCGCAGTGTCACATGACTCCACCAGATCAACTATTTCTTCATTCATAGCTTTCCACAAGACAGACATGACAAGACCATCATCGTCGTCCCACTTAGTGTAAGCAACAATATCATCTGCACTAGGAGCTTTAGTTGCTCCGGTTACATACCCCATTTTGTGCATTCCTCGAAGATGAGCTGCCATAATTCTCTTTCATTTACGGAAATTGGTCCCATTGAGTTTAGTTCCTCCAAATAAACCACTGTCAGAACTCTTAACAGATACTTCAAATTTCGGAACATTATTGTTCCGAAAACTCTCAACTTCGTCTTTGAAAACCATTTGAAAAAAGCAAATCAAAGATCAGAGATTATACAGCGGAAACACTTAAAAAAATGAACCTATCAAAGTTGGGCCGGGTCGGATCTTTTCCAGATCGGGTTAGATTTGGTCTGGGTCGGATCTGTCGGGTTGGGTCAGATTTGTCGGGTCGGGTTGAATCTTGCCGGGTTGGGCCGGGTCGAATATGTCAGGACCAGTCGGGTCGAATTGGTTTCGGACCGGGTATTTAGGGCGGAAATACCTTCGCCCACACGCTCTCCTTCCTCTGCCTCTTTTTCTCCCAAAGCTTCCGATTGAAGTGGAGCCGGACGTCGGTGGAGAGCTCGGGCAGCGCGGTGGAGAG
Source organism: Argentina anserina (assembly GCF_933775445.1). NCBI lineage: Eukaryota > Viridiplantae > Streptophyta > Magnoliopsida > Rosales > Rosaceae > Argentina > Argentina anserina. Next base: position 1,867,359 of record NC_065873.1, on the reverse strand, counting down.
CTCGGGCAGCGCGGTGGAACCGAAGTGGCTTGGCCTCGGTGCGGTGCGGAGGCAGAGAGTGGCGAGGAGACGTCGGATGATTCCGACGAGGATGCGAGGAAAGCGCCGAGCTACTGCCGGGTGGTTTATGGCCTCGGTGCGGTGGAGCTCCTCGGTGCGGAGGCAGAGAGTGGCGAGGAGACGTCGGATGATTCCGATGCGGATGCGAGGAAGGCGCCGAGCTACTGCCGGCTGATTCTGTGGGAGGTACGAACCCAAACCCAGAAAAACAGAAAAAATTAGCTCTGATGCCAAGTTAGAATTAAAATGCTATATTGATTGTTTGATATTGAGTAAATTGATACAAGGCTAAGCTATCTATTTATAGGAAAGATTGGAGAATATTGCACTGCTGTTAGCACTAATCCTAATGATTAAACCTTGATGTTAATACCACCATGAGTAACATGCTCATGCTTTACCAGCTCTTCCAACACAGTTGTTCCAGCTCTTAGCTCACGATAACACGGACTAGTCCCTTAATTAGTGTATATAATTCGTTTAATTAGTTGATATATATAATGAAAGAAGAAGACAAGATTCATGTACCGTACTTTTCTAGCGATGTACATAATATAATAGTCAACAAATGTATCCAGATTATTGTTTATGAGCGACATAGAACATTCCAAATCTAGGGAACGATCCCGGATGCCAGAACAATTGTTTCCTTTATTTTATCATCTTCGATCGATCGAAATGCTACACTCATATGGGTCGTATGAGTCATGTCTACCAATATTATTTGCTATTTAAGTAGCTCTTATCTTAGAATGGCTGATACGGACTTGGATATGTATATATATTACATATATTACAAGTATTTAAGCTCGATTGAGAACCAGAAGGTATGTACTACGTACTCACTAGTCGTGTAGCTCGTGCATGCATGCTAAACCTTATTTGTATCCCCCATCTGTATTTGCATATGTATATGCGGCGCGGCCACCCTGCCCAGATGATTGATTGAGCACGTTTGGAATGTTGCACTAGCCAAATAGTGAAGGCTACGGACTGGATGCCTGGATTGATATCAGCTAAGAAACCCAGATAAGTTCTTGTCCGAGAAGTTTAGGCGCAACTAGATATCCTCCTTAACTGTAAGACCTAACTTGTTTCGTTCTTTTCTTTCTGCCCCTTCATTGTCTTCAAGGGCTGGAATTAGACAATTCAAGGGAGGAAACATATGACTTATTGTCGGTCCACTCTAATGATTAAACTTTAAAGTGTGAAACAAGGAGTTCGTTTTTCTCACAGAGATATATCTCTCCTTATTAAATTAATATCGAACGAAACAATAGAAATTTACCAAAATATCGCGAGATTTGTGGAAGTTTGACCGTTGTCCATGCAGATGAGTTGCCACGTGGCGCGTGTCTATAACCTTTTTCCACCAAAATAATAGTTGCAAGTGCGGGGTTCTGCTCCATGATAGCTTAATGCCTTACCAACCCAGCTGAGCACATGTATTGTATTATAACGGATCTTTACAATATATTAGGTTTCTACAAAACTACAAAATTTGTAATTTTACTTAATTTCTTTATTTTATTTTTAACTTTTAATTATTCACATACAATTAAATTTTTAACAAATTTTTAAAATACACATTATATGTACATGTTGAATACACAAAAGTACTACTCATTTCCTTTATTCTTTCTTTAGCTCTTCGGTCATTTCATATACTTCTTATATTGTAATGTATGTTTTAATAATTAGATATATTTCCTTTAACATATATTAAGTAGATTTTTAATAATTTTCGACAATTATTCAACTTAAGTTACTATAACTCACTATAAACTAATAGTTATATAATAATTTGTATGACATATAGTAGATAATTAATCAAATACACATCTCTAAAAGTTTCATTCAATTTACTTAATTATTTTTAAAAATATTCGGACCCTCAATATTTTTGTTCTCGCCGAAATTTTATTCCTTGTGTGAAACACAGTGGCACATTGCAAAATTGTTTTAAGGTCGAAGCAATTGTACACATGTACGTCATCTTGAACCTTTAATTGATAATTTGACATCATTAATTGAGATAGACCACAATAATATGTTACAATTACATCCGTCTTTTTCTTTAAGAAGACACTAAAACAAATCTATAAATTGTGGCAATAATGTTTCACTTTGCATGCAACGTATTAATTTGTTTGAGATGAATTTGTACGTGCAGGTAACTAACTACATGATCCTCAATTCCTGATTTCCTACCCTTTCAATTCATGCATGCATGCTCCAACCGTTCCGTTAAGGATGTCGGATAATCCAAACAGATGAATGTGCAGGCGGTAGGTCTATCGACGTCATTCAACTACAAATTGTGTGTTCAATCTAACTCATTGGGGATGGGGGTTACGTTTATAAATGCATGTATCCAACCTCCAAATGAAGAAGATAAGACCTTGATATGATTTTATGCTCATTTTATATTCTCAGGACTGGTTGCTAATACAGTACTACTACTACTTACTAGTCTTGCAACACATTTATCCGTCAGACTTTGGCCATGTTAGTTTGGCATGGTTGGATAATGGAATAGACTCGATTTGCCAGTACCCCGTCCCCAGGGTCCCCAACTAGATTTTGATTATGCTTCTTTCAGCATCAAAGCAGTTTCAATTAATGTCGACACAATTTGGTTATGTACGTAATAGGCCACTCTACATCATTATCTTATCCGATCCACTCGACTTCTGAGTTCCACACTTTGTTCTCAGAAAATAGTTCACTGACAAGGACATGCATTGTTGAGAGCACTGGATGGAAATTGTGAGTTCTTGGGCTTTTGATTGGTAGCATGTTTTCATTTACATTTTCTTAGTTATATGAAATTGAAGAACTAAGTACATTTTGGAAAGGGAAAATTTTGCAGTACTAGGGTGTGGAGCAATGCCAGGTTAAACTCTTCACTATATATATGCTTCTACGTTAGAATTTTATACTTTTAGAATGGGAGAAACCAAGTTTGAATCGCTTCAAGTTAAATATATAAGGTTGTAGAACTGTTCTTGTATGGTTGATCAGTGCCGCCGTGCTGGATTAAATTCAAATATTACGAGATTAGAAATGAATTGTCAATTTGATGATTTATTCATCTCATAATAGAGGTTATCTTGCCATATAGAGAGAATACGTACATATAATTATTATATTTACTACAAGTCTACAAGACTACGTACTATCAGATGCATAATAGGTAAGTAATGATTTACATTCTTAATACGTTCAATGACTTATGTTAGCTGATAATTAGAAGTAGTTGTGGTCTTTGTTGACATAAGTTTACAAATGATCGATGTTAGTCAAAATTGAATCACTGTACTACGTACAAGCTAAATTACGTTGACTCAACATGACTTGTGATGTGCAATTGGAGGCAAATCACAGAACACATATTGAATGGAGATTCAGCGCCAGCCGGTCGGGCACCTAAATGCTAATTAATGAGTAATGACCAATTCTATTGATTAAACTAATTTGGCTTATGAAACTGCCTAAACTGAAATACCAGCATTGCTCTTGATTGATTAAAACTCCACAACTACAGATGCCACTGAGGTTTGAATTCACTCACTTCCAAACTACAGAAGTTCAGTTGCCCTTGATTGATCATATGGCTTATTCTTTGGATAAATCTAACCAATATAACATATTTCTCTCTGCCTCCGATCTTCTATGCATTTGTGATGTAAGTGATCCAACACCTATTAAATTTTACCCTTTAGTTACGTATAAATGGCGCCAAAATGCGAGACGAACAGTACTCAACTACCACTGCTGTCCATAACCATAGGTCATTTTCCTTCCCAAGACACTAAATTACAGTGTCACATAGACCCACGAATCTAAATTTCCATTTCTTGTGTTGTTTTTAGTTGTGTTAGAGATTTTGAGGTCGATCTCATCGATTGGTTTCAACTTGACTACTTGAGCCTTAAGATTGACTACTTCGTAGTTCATACCGGCCTTAAGCTCTTGATTAAGAGAAGAGAAAAGTAGCATGGCGTAAGTCGTAACCATTGTAAGCTTCCTTCCATCTACTATCGATTGGACAAATAGATACATTAACAACGACAGAATTGGCATATTTGTCACACCAATGCCTTCTAGTACCATTCTACAAGATCAATAAAGTGGCCGGAAAAACTCGAACTTTGCCTATCTTTATCACAAATTAGCTTATGAAACTATTATTTGGAACTACAAATTGACATCACGAACAAAATTTTAGAGAGGATAATAATGGATCCACCTATCGAACATGTCAAAAACTTCCTTTCGTTTGTATTCGTGCGGTGAGTGACCAGCTCCCTGTATAGGATTAACCAAATCAATATAACTAAGAAATCTTGAAGTAACAAAGAAATCACAAGAAGCTGAATATAACTGTGTTCTTGCCTTAATAGTTGCATAGGTCAAGCGATATCCATCGTTTGTATACCTCCTTGTGTACCTAGAACAATATATATGGCAGCATCAGTATGTAGAACGCAATCCTTGAGCCGGATAAGACTTCTCAATATGATAAAATGTAACATATGAACTTGATGATGTGATTACAACTCACCCTGCGACTTGACCATCGATGAACCACGGACGCCAATCGGTGTCTAGTGTGAGGTCTAGTGTGGTTATCCAGTATTCAATACCATTATGTGGAATAACCATGTCATGATCACCACTACGAGAACATAAAAATTGTATCAAGAAATTTAACAGTTTGATCTGTACCTAACATTCAAATTCTTAACTAAAGGTGATTTCTTACCTAAAAACCAGTAATTGCAGGCCTGTATCGGTGAGATTCTTGTGATAAGCGACGGCATCATTGGTGTCTACAGTGTACGAGAGACTAACATTGCACCTAAAAAATATTTTTACAGTTCCCTGTTTGAAAATATAGAAATAACTACATTAATAACAATGTCTTAATCAAAGACTTCAAATATCAGTTAATATTTGTTGTGTTTCAGGAATCTTGACGGTATATTAAGGTTCTGAGATTAGAAAGCAATTACCGGTCGAACATGAAGAGCCTCTTGGACGCCTTCATAATTTCCCCATACATACGGGAAATTCTGCCAATTAATAAATTAGAAGAAATAATATATTATTAAGGCATAAATGCCAATTTGCACCCCAAATTTAGCTGAAATTGTCAATTTGCACCCCGAACTTGCATTTGAGTCAATTTACCTCATAAACTTGATAAAAATTGCCAATTTACACTCCGAACTTGTATTTGAGTCAATTTACCTCCTAAACTTAGTAAAAATTGCCGATTTGCACCCTATCCGTTAAATTTAACTGTTTCTATCCAATTTTGTGTCACATGTCATGCATTTAAGGGGTAGTATTGTCATTATATATTTATTCATATTGAATAATGAAATAAATTAATAAAATTACTTAAGAGGAACACTTGCTACAATGTTTGTTTTTTCGAAACATGTTATTGATTTATATATTTATTATTTTATGTGATATGGTATGTTAAAATATATTAGAAAAAATATAAATAAATAAATACATTGAAAATTAAAAATAAATGTGTGTTCCGAGAGAATTACTATTCTACTATTGTGTGTGTCTTAGCCTTATTAGGTTTTCTGTTAGAGATAGATTCGCATCTCTGTAATAGATTATGACTCCGAATCCTACGGGATTTTGGTTATGTAATGCCTAAATATTGGCCTCGTTATCAATTAATAAACGGTTACGTTCTGTTCTATTACATCGTTATTATTCTCGTTTTGTTCATCCTCCAACAATGTGTACATATAAAATTATATTTATACACAACACACTATATTTGAATGGGTGGGTATATTGAATATATAATTCAAAGTAGGATTAAGTAGGTAGAAAAAAAGATGTAAATAAATAATTTGATTAACAAAATAATCCTCATTTTAAATAATATTTTTATTTGTTTTTAAGAAAAATATATAATGACAATACTACCCCTTAAATGCATGACATGTGACGCAAAATTGGATAGAAACAGTTAAATTTAACGGATGGGGTGCAAATCGGCAATTTTTACCAAGTTCAGGAGGTCAATTGACTCAAATACAAGTTTGGGGTGTAAATCGGCAATTTTTACCAAGTTTAGGAGGTAAATTGACTCAAATGCAAGTTCGGGGTGCAAATTGACAATTTGAGCCAAGTTTGGGGTGCAAATCGGCATTTATGCCTATTATTAATGCTGTATTCTTCTTTATTGTCCAGACAAATAAAACCTGCCTGAGAGAAACTTACATGGCACTAAAAGTTATTTTTGTTTGTAATTACTGATGATGGAAGGCTTAATGAACTCTTGATGGGGTTTTCTCTGAGAAATCTTCTGGAAGATATTTCTTCATCTTCTTTCGGGGACAAGAAAGTGCAATCGGGATCCAAAGTACTGGTTATACTTATTTCAGCAATGCACTGCACGTTGTGAAAAATGAGTGAACAAATTCAATGTATTCACAACTGTAATGTATTAAGAGACGAGGATGGCAATGATGAGGAGGACGAGGATTTTACAAACCTGGGATATGGCACTGAGACTCTCTGTGCATGCTGCGGTGGTTGTATCCACATAATCCCCATTGCAACTATTTTTGGCTGACTGGAATACAAGTGGTAATTGTGTAAATATATAATGAACAGTTGTTCCCACCTTGCCTAGGAAACTTTTGGAAGAAAGGAAAGGTAATTAGTCATTTGATCATTTCCTACCTCATACATTGAATCTGAAATAAGAGCCATCCTATGGGCAAAAATTATTTTGGCATTTGATTCAATATCAGTATTTGTATGCGGGCAGCTAAGTACCATTCCCTGGGATCATCAAAGAGGTATTATCAAATTTCTGCAAATATCCAACAATCTGATACGTGCTAATATCTGATTGTCGATATAAACCATCAACTAAGTGGATGGAAATCGACTGCGATCATTCACATACTTTGAGGTTTATTACTGGCTCCACTCCAGCTTCATTGCCTGCAAATCAATAAATAATAAGAAATCTAGTCCGCAGTTGCTACTTAGATGCGCTATCATTTGAAAAAGAAGATTATTAAAGGAGGAGATCATGATTACTGTTGATTATATCTTGAGCAAGGATGGGAAGATTCATTCCAGCATATGAATCACTACCAATGTAGATTGGATTTGTGCTAAAATTCTGGTGTTCATCTATCCACTACATCACAGTTCAACCAAATGAAAGTCAATGTGAAAATACTGCTAATATAAAATCATAATATCAAAGTTAGATATGTAGTGACATACACTTCTCAAAAATTCATTGTACTGGCTCGCTGCTCCTGTATCTGTTGCGGTCCAAGCATCAGTGGTATTTGCGTAAGAGAAACCAGCACCAACAGGTGCACCAAAAATATTATACTGGCCGTCTGCATATTTAAAGTACAAAATATGTTAACTCAAAATTGAGGTGGCATTATCTAGAGCTTAACTAAATTGGTAAAACTTGTTTAAATTGATGATAAGTGCAAAAACTGCTGATATCAAATTGTTGCATACCTTTGTCCATGTGTCTGGTTCATACATTAATGTTGGTAATCCCCCGGTGTAATCTGAAATATTGAACTTCAACGGGCCTAGTAACAAAAGCATAACGTGCGAAGAATTATAGGCGAAAACTGGACATAAGCACAATGATATAACAAGGCACATCAGTAGAAAATAAAGAATACCTACCAATTTGGTAGAAGAATCCGTTTAAACCTGAACAACCAGGACCCCCATTGAGGTAAAGTAAAATAGGATCAGCTGCAGGGTTCCCTTCTGACTCGACAAAGTAGTAGAAGAACTCAATATCATCGACACTAATGTACCTGAATACAACATTGGTTTTCATATACATGTCTCAGCAATGAGAAAAGTGACTAAATAATGTTACTCGTCTTACTTCTAAACAGTAATGCAGCAATACGCTTACCCGGTTTCGAAGTTGAAGGGCAAATCACCAGAGTACCCAGGCAGAGACTTTACAGGCCAATGAACCGAGAGTACAGAGCCGGAGAGAAGCAGTAGAAGCAGGAAATGCAAGCATGCTGAGCTTGCTTTGGAACCCATTTGCTTAGAAATTGTGTTAATGGGAGTCTGTGGAAGCAAAGCTTCAAATATATTTTAGGGGGATTGCAACTGTGAAGAGTTGAAAAGGTAGTTATCAACTGAAATCTGGTCCCGGAAGTGCACGAGGGACTTGGTGCAGGTGTAGAAAGTTAGCTCCTGAAATTAATGTATAACTTTTTCCAGTGATGATGAATGTTAGATGAAACTGGATAATGTGGAAAAGACAGAATTAGAAGAGATTAGCCGCCTATCCGGAAAATTCCATATAAAATTAAGCTATGAAAAACGTGATTGATATTCTTACTGGGACTGAAATCTAATATTTTCCCAGGAACTGTGTTGCAAAGTTTCCCATGATTATTGGTTTAACAAAATTGAATATATACAAGTAAAGATAATTGGACCTACAGTTGGGTACAGCAACCCTTCAACCAGGTAAGTTAGAGTTGGGATTGGGCCTCGTTTTGGGCCTGTTGTACTATGTAACAGCCCATCAGACCTGGAAAAGCTTGAGATTATCTGCCTAGTTCAAATACTACATTACAGATATTGCATAACATGCTATATGAATTATGATATGATTCTTGGCCACAAAAGAGAACATAAAAGTTTGAAAAATATGCTGAAAAACGAGTCTCAAAACAAAGGTATGTTGAGGGTCATTGCTGGTATGAGACATTTTGAATCATATTCCCAAGTCAATTATCTCTGCATTTTCTGAGGCCCACTTGAACTGAATTATTCCGTTTAGTAGTTCTGAGTAAATGGCATCAGCAACAGCACCAGGCGCAATGCTGGCAATGGTCATTCTCTCAAGCACAGGGGAACTTGAAAGCAAAAGTCCGATGAAATCTAGTTCAACTTTGATGCCAGAGAGGCGGCTAATCTCCACAAGTCTCAGTTCGGTGAATAGGAAAGTTTGGTTATCATCTAACCAAGAGTTTACTTCTACACGAACATGGACATCTTGGCGAGCCTACACAAGTTTTGTACATCAGAATCTTGAATGATTGACAAAAATGTATTAAGATTAGAGGAGATAGTCATGTAAAAGTTAAACTTTATGAATAATATCAGATTGCATCAATGAAAACTATCATAAAAATAACACTCACTGAAATACGTAGGTTTGTAAAACAGGCGAGCTTCTCAGGACACATAGAGCAGTTATAATCTCATCCTGATCACTGAAGTTCATGCGTAAAACAAGAGTGTGGAGATACTACAAACATGGTTTAGGCAGCAATGGCAGAGAGGTACCTACAACCAAATAACAAAATGTATACGCTTATTATTATATGGCCATGGGGAATACCTTCAGCTTAATGAGAAAACCAGACAATGACACGATTCAGTACCTTTAAGAAGTATTTACGAATCTGAAGAACTTTAATGTGAGACAATTGAAGAAAAAAACTTGACTAAATTGCTGGAACTGCTGAAAGCCTGTCTTTGATCAATATCCTCTTTCAAAGCAATGTAAACAACCTTAAGGTCTAAGGTATTCTGAAGACATAAATTCTCAAAAGCACAACCTAAGTCAAAGATCTGGAGGTTTGGTGCATCAACCTTTAGATGGGTGAAACCAGTACACCTTCCCAAGCGCAATACCTTAAGTAGAGAACAACAAACAATTAGATGTTCAACCTCATCTTGGCTCAATGTAACACGTACAAGTTTAAGCTTTTCCAATATCGGAAATCCCTTGAATGCGGAGGAAAGTTTTATTAAACAATCACGTAATTCCAAACTAATCATATCTCGACACAAAAACAGAGATGAAGGCAACTCATACTGATGCTGTCCAAAGATTCCAATGATGAACTCTCTGACAAACTTCTTGATAAATAAAGAATCCAGCGATCAATATCTACACTGCCTTGAAGACTTGGATGCAAAAGCTTGTCTTTGTGTATCGGACCAATGTGAAGCAAGAGTACGTGATCAACAATTCTCACAAATGTAGCATGGTTGACGTCATTGGAGATGCACTCTGCATCAAACACCAGGCACGGAAGCGTAGCCCATTTGTACCTCCACTTGCTCGATAAAACACTTGCCTGACTACCTCCCTGGTCGACAAAAAATAACAGAACTTTATCGGCAACTTCACTTGGTAAGTTACTAAGTCTGTCCGATTCAATTTCCATCTCCAATTTGCAATTGGAGGTTTCTCTTTCCATCTGAGAGATTCAAATAATACAACCAAAGTATTCATCAATCAGATACATATAGGCCCTGAGCTTCTGCTTTCAGTTCAAATCCTTCTTTGTATACAAAAGAAGCAAACTTTACATTCTTACTACTAAACCAAACACACAATCATAGCGCAGACTTACACTCTTACTACTAAAATAAACACACGTATCACATCCCAAGAACCCAGGTCCTTCACATACTTCATCAATCACCTCATGTTTCATAATATCATTTCAATTTTCATAAAAAGAAAAATGAAACTGAAACAGAGAGCATGCAACTAATTACCCAAAAACTAAAGAACAAGCCCCTTTAGTAAGAAATGTAGATAGTGCCCTTTTTCCATGATCAATCATCTGAGACATTCAAATTGGAACGAACCCAAAAACAGGTCTAATGTTTTTAGAAATTAGAAATGGAAAAGGCTTTACCTTGCTTCAATCAGAACCAGAACTCGAAAGCGACACCAGACAACAAAGTAGAGTTGATAACAAGATGTCGGCGGCGAGTTACTGCTCGACGGTGACCATTTGGTGTCCGTGTTTTAAGATGGGTGGTGGAGAATTCTGCTGTAGAGTAGCCGGAAATTCTGGCGGCGGCGGCGGCGTGTCGTGGCGGTTGTGGGGGTTCTGGGTTCAGTGAGAGTGTGAGACACTAGTCATAGGTAGTACTAATATTATTTAGTGGTATTTCATTATACACCTAATTTTTTTATCCTATTTTAAACTAAATTCACTCTTATTTTAAGCTAAACTATTAACTTTTATTTTAAGAAAAATTACATAAATTACCACAATTTAAATCTGCTAAATATATATAAGTCAACTTCTAAAAATAACGTCAACATTAAATAACTTAATTGTATATCTTTTTAATTGTAATTTCATTAAATTTGTCATAATTGCCAAAATAGTGGAGTTTTCATAATTAAAATGTTTTAATATATTTTATTTTTAATAATCTAAACTTTCTAATTTAGAAGTATTTAAATATTTTACCTAACTAAAAACTGATTTAAAATATTTACATATATATTATGATTATATTTTCTTGTCAACCTATTTCTTAGGTATATATATACACATATTCTACCATTGTGAGTTAACCATGACTATTCAATAGGTACATGGTCTTTAAACTCTTTTTCTTCGTATGATACCTGGATAATAGATTTTTTGTTACAGATTTCTTTGTTCTCTTTGTTAGATTACTTACTATACTATACCTATAATTGAGGGAATAACATCTTACATGTAGTTAGGTTAAATTCGATTCTCACTTACATATTCGCTATTTTGTAGGTAAAGTGTGAATTTCAGAGCTTATTTTCCTATACCCAACAAGAGAAGAAGAAAATTAAAGCACAAAAGACATACCTTACAAGTAGACATTTTTGGCATACGTAGACAAACACCACACGTGAGTTTAGAAGCTAAGTGAAAACATAATCACAAAAAGTATTCTGCCAATTCCTTGATCTATCACCAACCCTTTTCTTTTCTTTCTAAACTCTTGTTCTTCATAGACATAAGAAAGAAGTATTGTATGCATGCTTGCCTCCTAATATTTCTTACAAACAAGACGAACATATTCTCTTCAGATTTTAAAACCAAACCTGGATTTTGTATATAAAAAAGATACTGTTGAAATCAATATATATTGAAATATATACTCAAGTCAATAATCATCCGAATTTAATCTATTATGGTAAAATAATAAAAAATCAATATTTTAGCATCATGTTTTAAATTCAAATGGATGATAACAAATAAATAGTGAATTTCAATTATAGTGAACAACTATATTCATGGAAGATTTTTGTCTAATGTTAGAAGGGCAATATAGTTAATCAAAAGTACATATTGGGTGTAGATTAAATAAAATTAGAGGTATGAGTTTAGTTTTAAAAAGATACTCTATTATTGGGCTTATCTCTAATTTTCTCTATTATTTAAAGCTTTCACCTTTCACATGTGCTAAGTTTGAGTTTAACATAAATCTCAACACACATTTATATACACCATTGGAATTTGGACATCCCCTCAACTATACTTCATCTCAAAGTTTCCAAATTTACGAAGCAAATATTCAGTACATCTGCAAGAAAGAAACTTGAGCAGCAGGCAGCAGCAAAACCATGATGAGGCAGAGCAAAACAACTAAGCAAACCAAGTCGATGCGCTTCATATCTTCACCAATGGGGTATCTAACCAAGGCCTAGAACTTCTACATGAGGAGTTTAGAAGCGTGTGCTGCCAAGGTGGGTTACGGTGGCGGCGGCGGTGGCTACACTGCTTCACAAGTTCCACACTTGCCCAGGAGCTTCGGCGTCAATTCGTCCAGTTCGAACGATGATGAGGACTCGAGGCAGCTTCTAAGAACGGCATCGTCAAAGAAGAAACACGATGCAGAGAATGAAAACAACAAGGCAGCACGTTCAGATATGCACAGAAGAGGAAGACTACCAAGTGTTAATATTAGACAACCTACTCTGAATAATGGAATGGGAATGAGGAGTTACAGTGTTGGATTGAAGATGGGAAGGATTGATAAGGAAAGGGCTTCAACCTTTGAAGAAGATGAGGTCGATGTGAAGCCAGAGTTTTATACCAGAAGCAGAAGTTATGCTGTTACGGTGTTACCAACAGAAAAATGCTAGAATTGTATAGCCAAGCAACAGTTTGTTTTACATTTTTAAATGACTCATCTACATTTTGTAAAGTTGAAATGTCATTGTTCTTAACTGGGGTCTAACGAAAGAGAGCTGGAACTCTTGAAAGCTTTTCACTGTCTAAATAAGACTAAATCCAATAGTACTGGTCGAACTAGTCCAAACATTATTGAGACAATGCTCACCAACATACATCAGATCACAAAATCATGACAACCAATCAGTGATGACTGATGAGTCATTTCAGTCCAAGTAGATTATCTCCGCAAGTGCCGAGGAGCGCCTAAACTGGATCATTCTTTTTAATAGCTCAGCTGAAGTATCAAGAGATGCAGGCTTAACAAATACCTTCTCAAGCATCGGTGAGTTTAAAAGCAGAAATTTGATGAAATCTAGTCCAGCTTTGGTACAAGTGAAGCCACTTACTTTCACAGTTCGCAGTTCTCCAAGTAGAAATTTTGGTTGTCGTCTAACCAAGAGTTCACATCTCCAACAACCTGTCCCTCTTGACAATCCTACATATGGTCTATAGTATCAGATCAATCTCAAACATTTAATAACCCTATATCCAAACTACAGTTTCAACCAAACAGATAAAAGATCATTGAATGGAGCTCTATCAATTAGAAATGGCAAAATTTGAAGGTCCATATATGACAGACAATATTTTAACTAAATGCCTGCTGACCGTGATATGACTGATATCTAGATACTGTAGAGCAGGGGCAATTCTCAGAAGGCTTAAAGTAGTTAGAACCTCCTTCGGTGCATTGAAACTCAGGTGTATATGAAGATTTAGCAGACTCAGACATGGTTTAGGAAGCTTTACCGGCAAGTCACCAACAGCCAAACACTGAAGTAAAAAGTTGCCAAAATCAGCATGTATACATGGCCACAAAAAATGATCAATTTGAAACTAATGGCAAGATATCATCATGAAAACTTACCTTTAAGAAGTATTTAGCAATCCAAACATCTCGTATACAAGCACACTGAGCAAAACTGTTGACCAGACTGCTAAAAGTGCCAGGAGCCTGTCTTCTTGGGTCACCATAAGCCAAACCAAGGTATTCAAGCTTTAAGGTGTTCTGAAGGCTAAGATCCTCACAAGCACCTCCAAAGACGAACATTCGGAGATATCAATATTGATCTTGGTGTAACCTGTACATTTTATGATGATCAAGGTTTCAAGCAAAGGACAACAACCAATGAGATTTTCAAAGTCATCTTGGGTCAGTTTAACACGTCCGATATCAAGTTCTTTCAATTTCATGAAGCCCTTGAATGTGCATGGAGATCTTAGCAAACAATTATACAATTACAAATGAACCAGATCCAGGTAGGAAGACAAAAATGAAGGCATAATACACGCTTTTCCTGAAATTCAATTGAGAACCCTTTCATAGAATTCCTTGATAGATGAAGAATCCATCTATCAATATCTGCAGTGCCTTTGAGATGTCGATGAGAAAGCTTGACCTTGTCTATTGGACCAATGTGGAGAAGGAGAACTTTTGATTATAAAGTTCTTTTGGGAAACACAGTTCATCACACACAAGATCTCGACGCGTAGCCCATTTGTACCTCCAGTTGGTCGATAATATACTAGTCCTCACTGCATCCTTCATTGGCAACAGTGCCAGAATCCTTTCTGTAACATCACTTGGTAAGTTACCAAGTCTGTCGAGCTCAGGATCCAATTTCAGACGGGACTTTGGTGGTTCTCTTTGCATCTGAGGGGTTCACAGTAAAGAAAGAGAATACTAATTATTCACACATCAATGAATTTACGAATACTGAATTACAAATGGGCAGTAACTGGTACCAAGATCAGAAGATCAATAGACTTGGACCCTGTGGTAGAATCTGTAGAGTGTCTAGTTATTTACAAAATAATATCAACAAAGAGCACAAGTAATAATCAAACTGGGTCTAATTATCGTTTCCACCTAAGAGATAAAAAAAAGAGCAGATTTTACATTCTTACTGAACACAATACACATAACCAATCACAGGCAAATAATCAGAACATCATTGTTCTCAAACCCAGTTTCAACAAAGATAACATCAGATAATTTTTCACCATTCCCACACTTTTAATTTGTTAACAGTCAAAACAAATGGCTCATCTTGCTTCATATCAAAAGTGAAATTCAAACGAAATGAAAAGAACCAATCACATTGTATCAAAATCACAGTTCCAACTTCCAAGTGAAGAACATCATCATCATCTCAAATAGTTAAAACCATTACAGTCCCAAGTACAACCCCAAAAACAAAACAGCTCTTTTTGTGTTTTGTGTTTCTTTTAGAAGTGAAAAACAAAAGGATGAAGCTTTATAGAGGAGTGAGCTTAGACATTACCACTATTGGTTCTGCTGCGTCGTCGAAGCTCAAAACCCTCGGAAGCTTCGATCTGCCCCTCCTCCGATTGAGAAGAGAACTTGCTTGCATGCAAGGTTTAAGATATGGGCTTGGTAGAGGAATAGAAGGGGAAGATAATGGGCCAGTAGCGGTGTCCTGGATCAGCCGGACGGCTGCACTAGGCGGCTGGAAAGCTCGCCGGTTTCTGGAATCAGGTTTCGCTCTGGAGAGTAGAGACCGGAGTCTTCAGACTAGAGGTGGTAAACCGGCCTGGCGACTCATTTCAAACAAGTTAAAACTGTGCATCTATCAGGCCGACTTATTTATTTTTCATTCCGATTTTGAGTCGGTCAATTTACTTAAATATTAAATCTGACCAAGTTCATGATCCTACCTCATGTCAGTTCGGGCGATTAGTATTATAAGACACAATTAATATGAAAAACAATTATATAATTAAAATATAGCAAATTATAAAAAGGTATTATTTCCCAACTTATATTAGACAAAAGTCACTATTTATAAATTAATCAAAAAGTTCATCACATTTAAGTGCAAATTATAAAAAAGTCATCATATTTAAGTAGAAATTTTATAAAAAGGTAAACAAAATTAGAAAAAGTCACTTTAAAAATATTTTGTGGACTGTTTTGCCATTTTTCACTAATTTTTTTCTTCTAATTTCGGCCATAATTTTCTCGTTCGGCGATAGATTTTGACGAAATTGGTACCGTTAGAAAGATCTCGCTCCCCTCTTTTATTTGATATACTACTCACTCCAAATCGACCAACTGTACAAGGCGCAACAACCATCTCAAAGAGCTGCCGCCATCGATGGCAATGCTCTAAGTAATTCTGGCGAAACCAAAACTCAAAATTCTCTAATTCTAGCTATTTTCTTCATTCTGAACATACTTATACCAATTTCATTTGAATTTTAACAAAATTTCACATATTTCCACATTTCCTCTCAGCATGTCACACCTCCTATCACAACCACTGTCACATACACTGTCACACTACCTATCACACATTCTGTCACACTACCTGTCATAACCGCTATAACACATGTTGTCACATAACCTGTCACACTATCTATTTACACTAACTGTCACACTCACTGTCACAACCTCTGTCACACTACTTGTAACAACTTTTGTCACACTACTTGTAACAACCTCTGTCACACTACCTGTTACAACCACTATCACACTACCTATTACACTAACTTTCACACCCACTGTCACACCTATTGTCACATTCGTTGTCACACCCAATGTCAGACTATCAATCACACCCGCTGTCACACTACCTATCACACCCGTTATCACACCCGCTATCACACCTACTTGTCACACCCACTGTTACACTACCTATCACACTCGTTGTCACACTACCTGTCACACCCGTTGTCACACTACATGTCACACTCGATGGCACACTGGATATCACACTAACTGTTGTTGTCACACTACCTATCACAATATCTGTCACACTACCTGTCACACTCACTATCACACCCACTGTCATACTCTCTGTCACGCTCACTGTCACACCTACTGTCACACTTCCTATCACACCCGTTGTCACACTACTTGTCCACCTGCTATCACACTACCTATCACACCCGTTGTCACACTACCTGTCACACCCACTGTCATACCTGCTGTCACACTTATTTTCACACTACCTATCACACCCGCCGACATATTGGCTGTCACACACACTATCACACTCGTTGTCACACTGTTTTATGTGACTATGTTGTGATAAGAAGAATAAGAAATAGTATAAGAGAAAAAAGAATAAAAAAGAATGACTAGTAAATGAAGACCTTTGTCTATTATGTGATCTTGAATTTCTCAAATCAACTCATATGATCCAAATATTGACAATAGTGTGATGTCACAATTCCAGCAACACTATCTATTACATTACCACTATATATCACACTTATTATCACATTAGCTATCACATTGCCTATCACATTACCTATCACACTATCTATCACAGTAGAAAATTTGTGTGATAGGTAATGTGATAGCTAGTGTGACAGCAATTTTCTAAAAAACAGCTCCCACATTCCAAACCATCTCTCTCAATCTCAATTTCTCATACCCAGTTACCTCAAACCCTACACACAATTCCGACTGAGATTTTGGCTTCTCCAGTAACGCATGGCTTCTTCGAAGCTCATCTCCTCCTCCTCCCCCTCGTCCAGGTCCCGCAACTTTGATCTCTCCCATCGCCCCAAACCCAAACACTCCCATCCTTCTTCTTCTTCCTCTGTCGCCAATCAAACCCTAAACAACACTTCTACCGGTTACATTAACACGGCCAGTCCCGCGCCGTCGACAGCCTCTTCCGCAATGTCTACAACAACATTCTTCCCCCTGGCCGAAGTCCAGATAACTATGATGGACACCGCTGACATGCAAATCTAGTCCTCCTCCGCGCCGAGGCCGAAGACAGTGGACGAGGTCTGGGAGGAAATCGTGTACGACGTCGGAGCAGAAGGTGCAATGTAAATTCAAAGAAAATGACGATTTGCAAAGTCGTAAAAGAAAAGTAGTGGTGGCATCATGTAATTTTAGCCAACTTTCTGGGTAAGGGATAAGGAATTTTGAAATGTGATTTTTTTCTAATTTTGAAATCTTATTTGATTTTTTTCTAATTTCAAGTCAAACATGACTTTTTTATAAGAAGATCATTAAAATATTTGTTTTCTATAACTATTTTAAATAGTAAAATAAATAAAATATTACAACACATTTGATAATCTTATTTCTAAAACGTTACATGTGTCAAAATTATTACTTTTTTATCACAACTTTGATGATATTTGTGACATAATGTAATTAGAATAATCAAATAATCAAGAGATTTATATGTAAAAGGTTTAATATTCAATTCTCATTATTATAATTGTTTAACGGGCTCGGGACAGGCCAGACTCATGGGCTAAAATATCTAAGCCCAGTCTAGCCCATTACAATAACGGGCTCGGGCAGATTTTTAACGGACCGGGCCCGTGTTGGATTCGGACTTTTCGGCCCACTTGCCACCTCTACTCGAGACTGGCTTTTAGAGGGTGGCCGCTTGGGTTGGACCAACGAACATGTAAGTTCCTGATATCTCGACGGGCATGATTTAAGATCAGAAATAATTTTTTTTTAATTTCATAGTTTCAAAAATATCATAAAAACTAAATCAACGGTTGGAGAAAAATTGAGCAAAACGAATTTTACCCATGAATTTTTATAAGATCAGGTCATCACAAAGTCGAAAGATGACCAATAGATTATCATATCAACTTCATCAAAGAATAACATCGAAGCAGAGGAAGGGGAGTCAAATTCTTGTTGCCCCTTAGAAAGAGTAAAAACGTAAAATAGTACATGGACTGTTGCGAAAGGTATTTTTTTTATATCTACGAATTTATTTTACCTAAAATGATATCTAAATTACTATACCGTCACCTATTATGGTACCTGGTTAAATCTTCCATTAAATCGCTGACGTGGTGTCTCTTTTAGGAGTACAATGGTCGTAGTAGTAACACACCAATCCAGTTGGCCAAATCATCTTTCCCTAAAAAAACCCAGTAATTCCTTCAATATTATACATGTTCCCGCCAAAATCTTGCACAAATTTTCCCACTTCCCCCTATACATTATACATTCTTGCAATTATACATGTTCCCTTCAACTCATCTTTCCCTATGTTACAATTTCTTCTAATATTTTTTTTCTTTCAAAGAACAAGTAAAAAAATGTTTCCCAATTATTACATTTTAATATCCTCATTTTTGATTGTCAATTGGTACCGAAAACCAAATACAACTCCAATTTATAGCATGTCTTTTAGCACTAATAAAAGTCAGTCTATTGGCCATAACTTAGGCTTATCCAGTACATAACAAAATGTGTTCATGTTTGACCGTGAAAACAAATAAGCAAAATATAATATCTCACATCGGCCAACGGAGATGGGGTGATGTGTCTTATATGTACATGTCTATCTTTATCTAACACGAGGCCTTTTGGGGGCTCAATGGCTTCAGAGGGGATATGAACTCTGAAGATAAACTTGCTCGGGCCAGAGCAATCCCAAGATGGGTGACCTACTGGGAAGTTGCTTGTGAGCTCCTAGAAACAAAACCGTGAGGGCCTCTGGGAGGCGCCTAAAGCGGATAATATTGTGTTACGGTAGAGCTGGTCTCAAGATGTGACAATTTGGTATCAAAGCCACTCTGTTGTGTGGTACGAGTGTGCTGATGAGGACGTCGGACTCCTAAGGGGGTGGATTGTAATATCTCACATCAGCCAACGGAGAGTGGGTAATGTGACTTATATGTACCTACCCACCTCCATTTAACACGAGACTTTTTGGGGGATTAATGGCTTTGGAGGGGATAAAAACTTCGAAGTTAAGGTTGCTCGCGCCAGACAAATCCCATGATGGGTGACCTATTGGGAAGTTGCTCGTGAGCTCCCATAAATAAAACCATGAGGACCTCTGGGAGAGTGCCCAGAGCCCCAGGATGTGATAATTTGGTATCAGAGACACTCTGTCGTATGGTGCGAGTGTGTCGACGATGACATCAGACTCCTAAGGGGGGTGGATTATAATATCTCACATCAGCCAATGGAAAAGGGGTGATGTGACTTATATGTACATGTCCACCTCTATCTAACACGAAACATTTTGGGGGCTCAATGGCTTCGGAGGGGATGTAAACTCCGAAGTTAAGTTTGATTGGGCTAGAGCAATCCCAGGATGAGTGACCTATTGGGAAGTTACTCGTGAGCTCCCAGAAACAAAAGCGTGAGGGCCATAGAGGAGAGTGCCCAAAGCAGACAATATCGTGTTACAGCGGAGCTGGTTCCGGGATGTGACACAAAAACATTCTAGTAGTGTAAATACTAGTGAGATGAATCACTTCCACAATATCCTGGTTGTTGGCATCTGTGACTTGTTTCTAGTGCTTGGTTGCTTTGATATTTTGGAAGCCGGTTGTGAAGATGATGTTGGGGCAGCCGAAGTTTTTGAAATTGGTTGTGTAGGTTGCGAAGATGAAGCACTAATATCTTCAAAATATGTGTTGCATATTACACTAATCATATAGTACATAGAAATATCGATTATATATATGATTATATACCTACAAATAGTAATATTATACTAGACATGTCGTAAATACAAATGTCAATGATACATATGATTATACACATATAAATAGTATACAAAAGTATAAAAATATATGAAACCAACATGTTGTTTTGGTGCCTGATTTGTCTGATTTGATGCTCTATTGCTTTGTCCCTTCATAAACAAACAAATAATCATCTGAATGCAAATCATATTGTATAATTACCATATATATATTCATAAATAAACAATGGTTAAAATAGAACCTTAGTTGCATTCATAGCCTTAAGAATGAGGTAAGTTTCTTGTGTTCTGTTTATTGAAGCACAACACTTGCATGATGAAGTCATGTATAAACTCATGGGCATCTTAGTAGTTCTAGCCCCAATGGTCCCAACATTAGGATCTGGTGGTTCTTCATCTTTCTCCCTCTTCCCAGCCATTTTCGGCTTTCCAAGTTGCCTCATAAATGGTGGAGGCTGAATTAGGTCAATTAGTCAACCAATTATGGTCAGGTCAAACTCGAGTGCACGTTGCACATTCTTGAGCATAAAACGATTCATGCTCATCTGATTGGCGCAAATGATACACTGACGCTACTAGGAACAAGTAACTGCCTGCGGTTGCACCTTTATAGTCTTCCTTGGATGGTTCTCCGGTGGTTGCGCCTTCAAGCTTTACACGATAGGGAAGTCCAGAAAATTTTAAGTGGCATCACTTTATTGGAGTCTGTAGATTGGCTACTGTTGCTACATTTTTCTGTTGATGTGTCGACTTTGGCTTCCGTGCTTCAACTAACGATCTCAGCATTCAAAGCTAATAAAGTCGTAGCTCAAATTTTCGTAGTACTCAACACTTCAACGGACAATATAGCATCTCATAGGTATTTTGAGTCTCCGAAAACGCCTTTGTGATCAGTTCGCCATAGGCGTGCTGTTATCTACCAAGGTGGTAAGCTCTTGAGCACGATCGAAAGGTAACAATCAAACGTTAGCCTAATCTTCACTCTTCGTCGATTCACGATCACAGCTTTCTACTCTTTTCACGGTTTACGAAGTCGAGATTGTATCACCTTTTTGTTGCTGATGATGGAAAAATCGCAGAATGTAGCTTGGTTCACGAACTCTTGTGGTTCGTCTGTCTCGTCAGCAAACAGGTTCGTTGAGAGGCACACTTGTCAAGCTCAAATGATACTGCAAGAATCACGTCGTTGAGCCTACGTTCACGTGTATCTACATCAGTTCCATGCAGTAGCCTAAAGAGGCTGCTATTGTGTTATTCCCTAAGATAAGTAAGATGTTACCTTTTAATTTTCTCCCTTTCACTTTGGCCGATTGAATTGAATGAACTTTATTGTGAATAAAATTTGTGATGTTTTGAAATAAGGACTAAACTATTAAGAGACTTGATCACTTGTTAACAAGTTTGAAATAAAATCTCAACGTCAAGAGTCAACAAGCAGGAATTAAAGTGCATTGAGTCGATAACAGCTCAAATGGAATTCTAAAGGTCAAGACAACAAGGCATATTTGAATAGTTGAAAGTAAAACTAAAGGTGATTCTCGAAGTTTATTAGCTGCTAGATTCACCATGGAGCCATCTTTATCCAACATGGCAATACACTGGTTTCGTCCTGCCTTGGGCTCATCAGGGGATCGACTCCAGACCCCTACTTATGTGTAGGGCGGCCAACTCGCCTCTTTGACGTTAAGTCCTCGACTAGCAACAAGCTCTCTGAATTTAAACGGGCCGCCATGCTTGAACCCCTCGGAAAGAGCAGCCATATATCTCCCACACATTGAATCTTGGAGCAAATCTCATGTATGCATGATGTTCTTTTAACCAGCGATGCCCACGATTGACACTCCCAAAATAGGGATGTGACATCCTCCCCCACCAAACATGGGACGTACACATCATCCTCACTTGCGGCCCGCGCATCCCTTGTGCGCCCGCGATGCCTAGAGCGACGAAAAGGAGTTCCCAAAGATCGTCCACCTAACAATGATTTCGCGCCGGATCACTTCTTGTCCTGGACATTGTCACAGATCTTCTCGTCTGGTCTTCCCTTACAGAGGCGACCCTGCCTAGTCAACTCCCCCGCGGAGCCCCCCGTATCTTGGGGTCACAGCGACACGTGTGAGCGCTTGGCGAACACAACGACATCAATGTTGAGGTGGCTCTGATACCACTTGTCACGGACCTAGCCATTCGGCTGCCACACTTGGTCCATGCGGTGCTCCATCCCTATGGAGCCATCCTTATCCAACAGGGCAATACACTGGTTTCGCCCTACCTTGAGCTCATCAGGGGATCGGCTCTAGACCCCTACCTGTGTGTCGGGCGGCCAACTCGCCTCTATGACGTTAAGTCCTCGACTAGCAACAAGCTCTCCGAATTTAACCGGATCGCCATGCTTGAACTTATCGGAAGGAACAACCATATATCTCCCACACATTGAATCTTAGAGCAAATCTCATATATGCATGATGTTCTTTTAACCAGCGACGCCCACGATTGACACTCCCAAAATAGAAACGTGATATTACGCTTTCTATTGATCTTCTCTCCGACATCCAGTTCAAGAAAAACAAATTCCTGTTGTGGTTACACATGTTTTGAGCGATCTACTTAAGAGTCTGCGCTCTTGTCATGTAGTGGTACGATCGATCTGGAACTCAAGGTCTGCATGTTGCATTTACTAGTTGCAGTTCCTATGCTCCATTCGTCGCTTCTACAAGTTGGTAGTGTGAAGGGACGAAAAGATTCCAAACGAGAAACGAACAAATGGCATCGTCACGCAAAACGAGACATTCCGTCAATCAGTCGCATTAAGCGTGTTGTGATAGAGATGCCATAAATCAAACCGTCATCTCAGATGCTTGGTATGTTGTCGTCCGAGATACTTGCTAGTAGTTCACAAAGCAGGTGAGTCAAACTTCTCCAAAAGAGAAAAGAAACTTTCGAAATCTAGAGAAGTTAAGATCATTTCTGAAATGTCTCCTCGATAGATAATGAAGTACTATAATAGAAAGCCAATGAGGTCTCTATGAAGATCCTTTTTTCGCCTCAACTCGTACCAATGCCTCCTGGTATTGTTCAATCATTGCGCTGTTGATCTCATGAGCATTGTTCACCGGTGACAGAAGTCTTGTGTCCCTAGGGTTACATAAATTCACACTTCTGCTATGAATGACTATCACTATAGCCTTAGATCACAAGGGAAATGATCAATGTCCAAAATGCTGGAGCAGCAAGTTAACATGTCCTTTAAGTTGTTGGACCGAAAAGTCAACGATGGAGCGATAACTGGTTCGATGTACATTTCGCTGGTGTTGTAGACTCTATCAGATTGTATTGTTTAACAAGCTATAAATCGAAAAAGATCGAGATCCTTGATCTCTCAATCCTTAAGTCAGATGGGAAACTTTTCCCAATCGACACGGCTGTGGGGATTCCTTTGGCCAATTATTCCAATAAACACAATGGGCTCACTAATGTTAGCACGATGTATGATTATTTTCCCAAATGATGGAAGGACGAGAAAATGAGCCATACGAATTTGGCTGATCTTTGCAAAATGAACATGACAAAGTAAGACTTTGGTATTCTCTGATTTCAAATAAATAACTTGAAAATTGAAATTATTTTCACAATTTACCCTCAATTTAAATAGTTCATGGAGCTAGAGATTTTCACAAACTCGTGAAATACAGTTTTCAATTCATGCTCAATTTAAAATAAATGTCATAACTCTTTAAAGTACACAAGCCGAAAAAGTAACTATAAGGAGTAATGGCTTGGAAAATAACAATGTAAAAAATCACAGTAAGTCTAACTTGAGTAAAAATGGGCTCAAGTGAAGTCGTACATAGAAGGATCTTTAACTCTAATGTGTAAGAATAGGATACGATAATTGTGTTCTGAGGACAAGTAACACAATGTGAAGATTCAGAATACGAGGTCACTTCGCAATCTCAAAGAAAATTTTTATTTTGGGTTGTCGCGGAAATAAGGCTCAATTTCGAACCTAGAGAAAATGAGAATTCATCTTACGGAAACGAACTTCTCACGGAAAGTAAATTTGGAATTTAAAAGGAGATTAGCAAGCAAACATAATAAATAAGTTGTGTTCTGAACACTCACAAACATAAACTTGTAAACCAATTTTGTTTCGAATAAACTACAACGTTCACAAGGTAAAAGAAAATTCTTTACAATCCCGCGAAAATAAAAAGTTTACGCAACAAGAATGAGGGAGATAGCGTTAATGCCACCGGCCCAAATTAAACAAATAGACAACCCAATTTTTAAACAAATGTGGCAAAAATAATTAAGGAAACAACATAGGGAAACTTTACTCGAAAACATTGATACAAGACATGAGAAAGAAATGCATGAAGGCGAACACGAAAACTAACTCTCAAATGTGGCTCCTAGCTCCAGAAATAAGAATTAGACCTGTAAAGGAACTAAAGTATGGGTGAGCGTCGTCCTCGGTTACTCAATAGGGCTAGCCCGCCCATGAGGTGTGAAAATAGGGTAATGATATAAAAATATAATTTTATAAAACATTAAGAGTAGGTTTTTGGCCAGAGAATTCACATTGAAATCAATTATGCAAGTTTGGGAAATATCATGCTAAAATAGTTTGTGGAGCTCCAAAGGTAGGGTAAGACAAATTCAACTTCTAACAATGCTCGACCGATCCTAGCGACTAAATAGTCGAGGCCAACTACATGAGGGCATTGCCTCTCCGCAGGTTCACGATCAACGACACCGTAGGATTATCTAGAATGTTAGGCTCCCGTTACTCTCAGGTCAACACACGCGAGGATTCACTACTTACCCTTTCTCGAAAACGTGTCTAGTCTCGGGTTTTCATAACATTTAATGCATCATAAATCATTCAACCGAGAACTATACTATGCATAATCAATTTGGCCCAAAATCAACATAGGAGGGTTAGCTCCACTACCTGGAATGACATGTAGAAAGCCGATATCCAAATCCAATGTATAATTGCTGCTGCTACTCCAAGTCTCCGAAAAATCCTCATAACATCAACTCTGAGTTTATGAGGTATAAAAGAGTCAACATCAAAGTTGAATATCGAAGATAGTTGACTCTATCATTTTCCCTAATTTGATAAGGAAAGTCAAAGGGTGACTTACCATTGACCAAGTCTTTCCTGGGTTGACCAGGAGTTGATTACGTTAACCAACTAATTTCTGACTAATTCTCAAAGGACTCGAAAATAGTCCACTAAAATTATCGAACAATATTAAGCATGCTTTAAGACTTCTAAACATACTCAGAATCGTTCGATGAATTTAATAATTACCGACACATTTCTAAGTTAGACGGGTCATCGATTCTTGAACCGAGCAATAATCGGAACTATTGAATAGTCGTAATTAATTGTTACGTTAATCATTGCCATTTTAAAAATTATAATTTCACTAAGTTACCTTGGTTAAGTAAAACTCTAAAAATAGTAAATAGTAAAAAGGTATCTTAGGATAAAACCGTAAAACAATAAGGTTAAATAGAAAAACAGTAATTTCTGCCAGGGGTATTTTGGTAATTTCACATGGATAGTAAAACAGAAAAAGGGGTAAAAAGTAAAATGGTAAAAACCAATATTTTTACCCTTATCTCTCCGATCCTATTTCTGGTCTCCCAAACCAACTGCAATCCACAAACAACAACAATGAGATACTACAGAGGTATTAAAACAAAATTTTCTACCTCTGATGATTCCCAGAAACAATATCAATGGTGCTTCTCTTTTCTAACTTCAAATCGAGACCCTGCCCTTCCTATCTTCGCTGTTACTGTCCCAAAAGTCTTCCACAAGTAAAGAAAAAGATCACCACAAAGACTTAACCATGGAAAGGGCTCGTGAGATGCAAAAGACAGGTAAGAGAGGAAAGAGATTAAGTTCTAATCTCAAACAAATCGAGAAGGAAAAAGGGCGGAAGTGAAAGAGATAAGACTGAGCTTACCAAATGCGGCCCGAGAAGCTCGTCAGAGTTCCGAAGGCACTGCCGAGAAGAAGGAGAACGACAGTGGAGATGGTTGTGTCGACATAGCAGAAAATGACGAATTGAATTAAGTCCTAATTAACGAAATTGAGTGAAGAATCAAACTGGGTATAAAGAATAAGTGCTAGACTTACCAAGACGGAAGTTGGAAAGCTTGCCGGAGCTGGATGGTGGCGTTGTGTACCCAACTACAACTCACTGTATCAATTTTGATCTTCACCAAAAGATAGTAGCAAGAACGATCAATGGGTATAGAAATGAAGAGAAGGAAGAGGCGAGTTTGATAGTGTGGTTACATCTGCGATTCTTGTCGGAACGATGGCGGTAGGACGAAGAAGATGGTGACGGTGAAGGAGAAGAGAGAGACCGGATGGTCTCTGTGTTGTTGAGAAAAGAAGAAGAAGAGAAGAAGGTGTGGTAAGTTAAAAAGAAAAGAGTTCGGGCCCGGGTCAAGTTTTTTTTCTAAAGAGAAAGGGTTTTGGGCTTTTTCCCACCCCCAAATTTAAAACCCAATGCTGTTTTTAAAATTTTCAGAAAACATTTTTAAAACAATATACAATTTTTTAGAAAATCGTAAAAATAAAATCGAGTGTCGGAAACATATTCCGAAGACATTTCCGAGCTCGTGGTGACTTGTAGTTTAATAACGATGTATTCAATTACATACTTGACATTAAGTTAAATGTCGATTAATTAATCCTAATGTGTCGGTAATCGAGATTAGAAATCTCGGGTCTTACATTCATATTCAAATGATGAAGAAAAATCAGTATATCTGGTATAGAGATTCAAACGAAGATGAAGATTCAAGGTTTTTTTACCCAAAGATTCAAGTCAATCTCACATGTGAGAACGTGAGATATGCACGACAGCGGACAAGGGAGAGAGAGATAATCTCTTTCGGAAAATCCGATCTGGGCGCCGGAGGTTTGTCTCAGGTTGGGTTTTGATTCGACAAACCTATTGCGGGTGCCGGAGGTTTATCTCGGGTTAGAGAATGAGAGACAGAGAGAGAGAAAGAAAGATATCTATGTGTATTTGTTGCAGTTGCAGAGAGAGAGAGAGAGAGAGAGAGAGGGAAAATGAGAGAAATGGAAAGAAAGAGAGAGAGACGGCTAAGATGGAAAAGTATGAGTAATTTAGTGTTATTGTGACACAATTGTAATAACTTGAAATTTAAAGGGTACAAATTTTGCACATGTCCTTATTTATTAGAAAATTTAAACTAGAGATCTTAATTAACATTTTGTGTCTTTTGGATGTCCTTAATTATATAAAAAAAACCCTTTAATTAACCACGTACTTCGATCTCTCTACCCAGATATTTGCATGCATGCATGTTTAAATACTTGTGGACATCCCGCATGATGAGGGCGGTTTTAGATGGGTTTACTGCTATCATTTTTAACTTCTAGTAATTGGGGAAATTTAGTTACCTTGAGAGTTTGAGTTGTACGCAGTTCTCCCCCAAAGAGTCTGCCGCCGGACTTTTTCCTCATCTCCGGTCAGCAACCAACATTGGATGGGTCACCTAGCTTGCCTTCACTTTTCACGTATAGTTGCATGTATGATATATTCTACGATATGTTTTAGACAGATTGATTTGGATTATGGTCCACTCTAGTCGTATATTTTATTTCCACCTAATTTGAATCTTTCTCAGTCCTACACTATTTTGAATTTTGATATAGTCCACACGTCCCTGTAACAACTATATTTTCATTCTCTCGGCTTGCCGTTTCATTTAGACTGCTTCAAACTTGCTTCCAAGAAACAAGTCCAAAACCCAAATTCCCCTACACCTTTATATACCTCTTCACATCGCCAGCTCTGCTTCATCGATCCATCTCTCAACCTATCCCAGCCACCTCCAAAATCTTAATTTTACATTCATCAACATCAAGCAGAAGCAGAAGCAGATCGAATTCCATGAGGACTAGTGCTAGCAAAGCAAAGAAGCAGCAGAATTTGCTGAGGCGTTTTATTTCTATACCCTTCCGGACTTTAGCCAAGGCTAGGAACTTCTACGTGAGGGGTTTGAAAGACTGCGCCGGTAAGGTGGCTGGCGGCAGCGGTGTAGGCAGTTACGGTGCTTCACAGGTTCACTTACCTCGGAGCTTTAGTGTCAACTCTTCGGGATCATACGACGAGGACGATGCGAGGCAGATCACCAGAAATGCATCGGCGAAGAAGAACAACGTGGGAAAAGAGAACAAGAACGATAATATCATTAGGGCGGCAGCTGGTTCAGAAGTGAATAGAAGTAGCAGTGTTAGATCAGTTGTTGGTGTTAGACAAGGCGCGAATAGTACGAACAATGGGAGAGGGGTGAGAAGCTACAGCGTTGGGTTGAAAATGGGGAGGATTGATGAGGAAAGGGCTTCTACGTTTGAGGAAGATGAAGTCGACGTCAAGGAAGATATGTTTACAAGAAGCAGAGGCTATGCTGTTAATAAGAGATATGTTGGGTTTGTATAGGAGTCCACTGATGAAGGCTAAATATCGATCTGGATTTGATTATTTGGAGCCAACAAACTCTCTCTTGTCCACTCCGTTTGTTTATTTGTTGAATATTTATTCTGGAGCACTCCAAATTTGTAATATTGAGATTGCATTAGTGTATTATAAATTTTGTAATTGAATATTAGTTCTTCTTTTTGGATTCTTAAACCTAATAGGATAATAAATATATACTCTTTGGCACATGTCTGGACGTGAGCTATGATATGTCTGTGAGCTTTAGTTTTTTGTTTCTTTGAGAAGGTGAGGCGGTGAGCTATAGTTCGCCGGCGGTTGCACGGGCGGCGGCGATAGACATAAGCACCTGGTTGATTCTTTTATTTTTATTTTTATTTTTATTTTTATTGAGCAGCAGATAAAGAAAAACAAGACAATGGGTCAACCCGGTATGTTTGGGCTTAGCCCAGTTGCCGACCCGGTCTGTTAGGCTTCCAACTTCCCTTGAAGAACAAAAAGAGAGATTGACTCATCAGAAACCCCGACATCAATATTTTGTTCGCATTTCAAAGCCTACTTCTTCTCTGCTACTCTCTCTCTCTCTCTCTCTCTCATGCAACCCAAACTGTGTTCGCGATTCTCACAGCCTAAGTTTGGGTCCGACACTCGCAGTGGTCTTAGCAATGGGAAATTCGCCGGCTCAGTATTTCCACATTTCTGGAGAATTCAAGTAAATTGGTAAGCTTTCGGGTTTAGACTTCTTTAATTTGCATTTGTCTCTTTCCATTCAAGTAATGAAAGTATGCCCAAAGCTTTGTTTGCTTTACATTGGGAATTTGGGATATCATATCTACCTTTTATTTCAGTGGAATTTAGTAACTTTTTTCAAATTTGTTGTATCCTTAACACTGTATCTTTTGGGTTGTCGAATAAATGATTTAGTATTGTTTCATATGTTTGAGCATGTTAGGAGGAAATAGAACAACCCAAATCTTGTTTGAAAG
The DNA here is from genome assembly GCF_933775445.1 of Argentina anserina. Taxonomy (NCBI): domain Eukaryota; kingdom Viridiplantae; phylum Streptophyta; class Magnoliopsida; order Rosales; family Rosaceae; genus Argentina; species Argentina anserina. Next base: position 1,837,315 of record NC_065873.1, on the reverse strand, counting down.
GGGAGATGGAGTTGGATAGAATCAGCAACTTACCAGATGATTTTATAGATAAAATTCTGTCATGTTTGTCACTTAAGCACGCAGTGAGGACAAGTGTTTTGTCGAGCAAGTGGAAGGACAAATGGGCTATGCTTTCGTGTCTAAAATTTGATAGAAGGGTTTGCTCGACTCCAGAGATTGCGACCTTTGTGAAAATTGTTGATCATGTACTCTTGAGTCATATTGTCCCTCATACACAAGTTCGTGCTTTATTCAAAACGCGGTGTACCTACTGAAGATATTGATCGATGGGTTCTTCATTTATCAAGTAACTCTACTGAACAATTTGAACTTGTGCATCCTTATTGGCCTGAAAATCCAATATACAAGATGCCATTGTGTTTCTTTTCTTATCAAAATATGATTGAGCTGAAATTATCAAACTGTTTGGTGAAACCTCCAACTAAATTCAAAGGCTTCAGGAATTTGAAGAGACTTACGTTTTTGTATGTTACCTTGGCCCAAGATGTGTTGGAAAATCTGATATTTTGGTGTCCTCTGCTGGAGAGTTTGGAAATGAGAATCTGTACTGGCTTTACTCATCTCAAGATTGATGCACCAAATCTTCGAGTCCTTTTTTCTCTGGCAACTTTGAAGATGTCAGTCTTCAGAATACCTTAAAGCTTACTGTTGTATGCATTAATCTGTCGATATATGACAGAATATTATAACAGTTCTTCCAATTTGGCTAAGTTTTTTACTGACCTGCCTCATATCCAGAGGCTCACACTTGATGGTTTAGCTGTTGAGGTAATGCTCTGTGTCCCTACTTAGATTTATAGTTATTTATACAGCTGTAAGAATTGTACCATATCTATTTCGATTCTACCTTATATATCTGCATCTTCTGCTCCAGTTTTTGGCTGTTGGTGACTTACCCGGAAGGCTCCCCAAACCATGTCTAGATTTAAGTAGTCTTCATCTCACTGTATACTTTAATGATCTTGGCGAAATCTTAACTACTCTATATCTTCTGAGAAGCTCCCCTGCTTTGGAAGAACTAAATGTTAAGATGAGCTTTGCCCTGTTGATGCATGCAGTATGTTAATTTGAAACTTTAAACCAAGTCTACTCCAAGTATATTTTGTTTCGAAAGCTGTTCTGTCACGTGTCTAATATTTTGAGTCTATCAACTTTCTTCAGGTCTATCATCAAGAAGTGGAGATTGATATCGACTCTTGGTTGGATAACCTTGACAATGACAGAAACTTCTCATTCGCCAACCTGCAACTAGTTCAAATAACTCAGTTTTTAACCTTCTCATTCTCAATGAATCAGATATCCAATATTCTGAACCTTTTAACCTTCTTCAGGTCCGCCAAAATAAATATTACTTTGATGCCGCCGAAGAAGAAGCAGACTCTTGTTTGGATAACTTAGATGATGGCATAAATTGTTCATTTCCCAATTTGCGACTTGTTGAAATAACCTGCCTTGATGGTTGCAAACCTGAACTAGATTTCATCAGATATTTGCTTCTACATTCACCGGGGCTTGAGACGATGACTATTAGGGGGTCTTCTGCTAAAGGTTCTTCAGCAGTTTTAAAGAAGTTGCTCTAGTTCAGGCGTCCCTTAAGTCTGGAGATAATATATTTGGATCCCTGATTCATCAATGAGTTTGAGCAGCAACCGCTAATAGGGACTTGGTTAAAGATGATGTGTTTTTTTTTTTTTGCAGTCTTTCATCTATGTTTGTCTGATCTCTGAACAATGTAGCATATGGGTAGATTGTTATTCCAAATTCTCTACTATGAACAAGATGCCTGCAGTCCAGCATCAAAAGTAGTCCGGCTTGAAGAGAATCAGTTGACGAGTGAGTCTCGGTTTTGGTTGAGCTCAGTATATTATCAGTTGGTTTCTGGATACATGAAAAAAGCAGTTAGCACCGTAAACTGGACCTTTTGTCGGAGAATTCCTCTTCTGCTGGCTCAATTGGGATTGGAATCTGCCGTTTCGGATTATCAGTCCTTTCAACTACTGTATGCTGTATGCATGTAACTTTAAGACTAAAAAATAATGCACATTTCTTGCTTGAATTAAATCATTTTTCTTCCATTATTATTGTGGCATGGATACTGGAGTTGTAGGGGACATTATGTTAATTGAGTGCATAAATTGTGAGCACATCAGATATCAAACCAAAGGAATAATGTGTTGGGTATCAAATGTTCATAGCTAGCTGGCTCAGGCAATCGGCAAGTCGCATGTTGTGTACACCGTTACTGTTTGCTATTAATTCTTATACTGATCATTTTGAACAGAAAATAAGAAGACTTGATGGAAATGCATGTAATTCCTTTGATAACAATGAATGAGGTTGGGTTGGTGATTGTTTGATAACAATGAATGAAGTTGGGTTGGTGATTGTTAGGCTCAAAGTGCGGCGGACTCTGTAATCTGTATGAGTAAAAATGGTAGTTGATTCGTACCTTGGCTTCTCATTCTCAATGTTTTTGACATTGCTAGATCACTTATCAACCATTTTAATGGTTGCAAAATTAAAGGTCTAATAGTTCAGATTTTGTTTCGGAGTCTCCTGTGGGCTTCAGTTAAGGTACCGTTGTTGGGCTTGTTAATGCCAATTATCCGATGACTCGACTCATATTTACGGGCGGCAAAAACACTAGAGCTGTTCACGTTTCACAAAACCTAATAATCTTTGTCTCTCTCGCATGCAACCCAAACTGGGACACTTTGAGGAAAAGGTTCTGCCGCTTTTCCTTGTCCTGATAAAAGGGAACTTCTCCGGCCGCCTTCTCCAAGTGATATGGTAACTTTTGTTTTTTTCTGCATTTGTTCATTCCATGGAAGTATGTGCGAAGTTCTGTGTGGTTTATGGATTGTGATGTTCTTACTTCTTACCATGGATAGGGAATTACGGAACTCCTCTCTGCCCTTATTTCAGTTTTGAATCTTTCGATTACTTTCTCGAATTAGTATTGTCGTATAGATGATTTAGTAATATTCTATAAAATATTTTAGGGGCAGACAGAACCACCCAAGTCTCGTCTGAAAATGGAGAAGAAGTTGGACAGAATCACCAACTTACCAAATGATATCATAGATAAAATTCTGTCATGCTTGCCATAAAGGAGGCAGTGAGGACAAGTGTTTTTTCGAGCAGGTGGAAGGACAAATGGGCTATGCTTTCACGTCTTGTATTTGATCGGAGGTGCTGCTCGACTCGGGAGGGTGCACTTACCTTTGTGAACATTGTTGATCATGTTCTCTTATGTCGTCTTGTCCCCATACGACAGTTTGTGCTTTCTTGTACGCCTGGTGTACCTAGTGGAGATATTGATCGGTGGGTTCTTCATACATTAAGGAGCTCTACTGAAGTTTTTGAACTTCACATTTCTTATTGGCCAGAAAATTCCACATACAAGATGCCATTATGTTTCTTTTCTTATCGAAATATGGTTGAGTTGAAGTTATCAAATTGTCTGCTCAAGCCTCCAACCAAATTTAAAGGCTTCCGAACTTTGAAGAGAGTTGCTTTTCATAGAGTTACCTTGACCCAAGATGTGTTGGAAAATCTGATTCCTTGTTGTCCTCTGTTGGAGAGTTTGGAAATGATAAGCTGCACTGGTTTTACTCATCTCAAGATTAATGCACCAAATCTTCGATTCCTTAAATTCTTTGGTGACCTGCAAGGTGTAGTCTTCAGAATCCCTTTTAATTTCTCTGTTGTTAGCTTTCATGTGGTGAATTTTGACACAGAAGATTGCGACACTTCTTCCAACTTGGCCAAATTTTTCATTGACCTATCTCATATTCAGAGGCTCACACTTGGTGCTTTTGCTGTTGAGGTACCTCTGTGATTTCCTACTTCCATTAATGGTCTACTATATTGCTAAAAGAATTTTACCATATACACTTTTGAGTCTTCATTTAATATATGCATCTTCTGCTCTAGTTTTTGGCTGTTGATCTCAACTTACCCCGACGGCTCCCCAGACCATGTCAAGATCTAAGTTTTCTTTGCCTCACCGTCTACTTTCATGATTTGTATGAAATCTTAACTACTTTATATATTCTTAGCATGTCACCTGCTCTGGAAGAACTAGATGTTAAGGTGAGATTTACTCTATTTATGTATGCAGTATTTGGTTAAGTTACTCTTCAAACCAATTCTACTCTCATAATTTGTTGTTTTGGAAGCTGTTTTATCAAATGTCTGATATTATGAATCTATAAACCTTCAGGTCCACTATGAAGGAGAAGTGGACAAGGAACTTGAAGAAGAAGAAGCAAACAGTTGGTTGGATGACCTAGATGACGTCCGCTACAAAAGTTTCTCATTCCCCAAACTGCGACTTGTTCAAATAACTCAGTTTTCTGGTTGCAAAGCTGAAGTAGATTTCATCAAATATTTGCTTCTAAACTCACCGGTGCTTGAGACGATGACTATTCGGGCTCTTTCTGCCGGTACCTCAGAAGTTTTTAAGAAGTTGCTCCAGTTAAGACGTACCTCAAGTGCAGAGATTATATACTTGGACAGTACGTTGGACCCCTGATTCATCAACGAGTCCCTGCAGCAACCAGCCAACCAGTTGAAGATGATGTGTTTTTGTACGGTCTTTTATCTCTGTTTGTCTGTAAGTCCGAACAATGTCGGATATGGGAAGATTGTGAAAAGGACTCATGGCCTTGGACTTGAAAATTAGTGGACGATTAAGCCACGTTTTTTTTTTGAGTATATTTTCATTTGGTAATTCACTCCATATTTGCACCTTAATTATGAATTTCCTTCTTCTGTGGATGTTTTGGAAAGCCTTGTAAGAAAAGCTACTCCGATTCAAACGCGAATCAAAGCATGCAGGCTAGAGATAATTCTCCTGGACGCATATTCTCCATTGGATGGAGGCAGCTAGCTATCTGGTGATAATGAAATTAGGTGCAGTGGCATCTTTTGGTACAAGTATAAAGTCTTTAAAATGAATCTTGACGTGCTTGAATATTTTAAAAAAAATTAGAAAATTATTGAACAACTGCAGAGCACTGGGAACTTGTTTAGCGACTTTAGCCTTGCAAAAATGAAGTTCTAATTTCCGATTCTCCCTAGAGCTCACCAGGAAATTCATCTTTATATTGGTGAAAGGCGAAGTTACACGGTTAGTTGTGATACTAATATCAACTTATTAAGTGCTTACTTGTTTGCTTACTACTGCTCTATGTTATGTTTCTTTAATATTTGCAGTGCCAGGAATAGCTTGTCTTTGTCACTCAGTTAGGTATGATAGTGGAATGTTTAAGTGCTTAATTATTCCCATACTACTGCTCTATGTTCTCTATATACTCGCAGCATCAGAAATGGTTAGTCTGTGTCATCTGGACCTGTGTTCATTGCAGTTGCAACTGTGTATAGCTCAACAGGTCACTAGAACTTCTTTGTTCATCTGAGGCATGGCGGGAGAGATGGTTACTTGATGAGCCACCTTCTCCTTCATCATACATCTATCCTAACTAGCTTCTGATGTAAGGTAAGGGTCAAAAGTCATCAAGATCCTCTCTTTTAAATTTTTCCTTTGGCATGACCTAAAATAAGCAAGCCAGACTATGTTCTTTCCTGTTATTGTATCAAAATTTATACAATCTAGTTGCTTTCCGGATCAAAAGGTTTCTAAAATCGATGAATGTAGGCTTGGAGTTCCCAGTTTGTCAGTAATCTTTTTACATGATACAAGTCTGTTTGTTGAGATAAGTATTCTCGTCTCCTTCCAAATTTCCACTCTGTGATTTGCTCACAATCATTGTGCATATTTGTAGCCACCCTAAATTCTGAACAGTAAAATTTCAAAATTTAGAATGCTAACACTCTATAATAATCTCAATGTAATTGAAATTACAATACAGCTGTTGAATATCGATCCTGAGTTTAAACAACAAACTCAGTTACAACTTGAATCCAAACACAATGTTTACAATTAAGTATAAATTACAGTTTTAGGATTCACTCGAGACTCACCAAAACTAAAGAACTGTAATACCCTGAATTTTCGAGTTTAAATTCGTATAATTCTTGTAGATTATGAAACTTGGAATTTGAGTAACAATCATATTTTTCGCTTTCTCGTCGATGTCAGGCGAAACGAAACTGATCTCGGAAATTTAAATTGAAAAAAGTCCAGCTTTCTGTGACTCGGGAGTTGACTTTTATTTCGTCGCTCGTCTCTGAAAACTTTCTTCACGGAATTGTAGAGCTCGTCGATACGAATTCGTGGGCACTCGGCACACCTTAATCTGATGTCGTATATGAAAGTTATTATCAACGGAAGTTGGTTTCCAATTTTGGAAGGCTATAAAAAGACTTTTTTGGAAACTTTCCAAAAAAAAATCAGAAATCCCCCGATCCGACTTTTCCCCGCCAACTTCTCCACTGGCGATCTGCTTCCTCCGGCCACCGTGCACGACACCGCCGGTGTTGTTGGAATCGAACGACCGAGACGCTTCGACCCATTGCAGCAGCGACCCACCCCGCGCAGTGACGCATCGCCACCGAGGGAGAGCAGTTGTTGCACCTGCGAAATCGGCGTCGCCGGCGACGCTGGAGCTCGAGGCCATAACAGCGAATCATCTTTGTTCTTCCTAGGCGCGATTTCACCGGCGGTAAGGCTTGAATCGAGCCGCATTAGCTCCGATATGCAAATCCCAATCCGGGATCTTACGACGGCGATTCCGGTGGTTACCGACCGGCTTCAGACGAACTACAAGTATGGTTGTGTCTCTCTCCTTGTGATCTACGTTTTTCATGTTGGGGGGGAGTTTGTTGATTGGAGGAGGTTCGGGAGGTGGTGGTGGTGGTACGCGTGTCGCCGTCTATGGTGGCGCGTGGGAGTGAGTGAGTGCGGCACAGTGAACAGTAACTATGAACTTCTGTAAAGAATAAAACATGCACAGTGTTTTATGAACAACATTTACCTGTAATGAAATCGTCACCTGATATTTTACGTATCGTTTTCTAAGTATTTTATCATGCTATTAGGTAACCGACGAAACGAGTGAGGGAATCGCTTTTAGTGTCGTGGAAGTCGCACGCAAGAAATAAGGTGAGTAAACCTCAAAATGATCATAATGATCGAATAGTGTTATGATTATTAAATTTAGTTTGAGTTGTTACCATAGTCGTTGCATCACTAGTTTATAAAAATTATTTTAAAAATATGTTTTGGTTTAAATTACGTGAACTTGATCGTCAACGGTTCATGGATAAGTGAAACGCTATTTTAATAAATAATTTTAAAAATATATAGAGTTTGGCAGTTGATCTTTGTGAGTCTTAATATATAATTTTTTGTCGGCCTTCAGTTAGATTTTCTTTGTACGACTTTGCTGCTTAGATATCTTATTTGACTATCGACTTAAAGAAAAATGGTATAAAGAGCCCAACCTCGTAGTAGAGCAGCGGTAAAGAAAAAATACGGTGCCTTGAAATACAACCACAAGCATGAAATACAATATGGGAATTTAAAACAGACTCAACAAGAAAAGAGACGTCAGGATATACCAAAATAACCAAATCAACATCCAGCTACTGTAGAAAGAACTGTGAGGGAACCTTGGTCATCCATTCATTAATGTAGAGAGATCTCAACTAGATGATTGAGAGGCATGCCATATCATAGAGAAAGAAATCACAACTAGCCTATCCGCAACAGATCGAGTTTCCTTCACAAAGAAAGGAGTAAATGTCAAGGTGGTTCATAATTAAGAAATGAGCCAGAGGAGAAGCAACTCTACCTGTTTGGAAAATCATTGAGGTAATTGAAATCCCCTCAAGGCAAATCTGATGTGTTGAAATCTTGTTTTAGTCAGGAACATGAAAAAAATGAAACGGCCCCAATCTAACCCTGATCGAGAAAGTTACATCCTTTCGAGTTGGATATTAAATTAGTCGATCATGTCAGCCGAATCCAATAATAAGCGGGTAACACACTTTACTGAATATGCCGAATCTTTATTATAAATTTAATGTAAGGTGGGTGAACACTTGGTTTATTACAACATATTTCTTCAATGATAAATGTATTAGAGTACGTATTTTTATGCATGCATGCCGCTCGTCCAATCACGGTCTAATTAAATTATGAAAGCATGCAAAGAATTTTTCAACCGCGAAACTTTTAGTCTTAATTTAGAAAAGCAGGTGAGGAGATTTTCTATTCAATCATTCTGCACCGATATGTTTGTTTAGCCTAATTTTTTGAAGATAGTGTGATGATCTTTTAGGTCCTTTTTGGGGTGTGTACATCAGTAGTAGAAGTGTAGAACCATACTCTTTTATTGTATGCAGTCTAGCGATCTGGCTTTGATTTAGTTTGTTTGTGCATGTTTGTATGTGAGAATACTCATCCAGCTGTTATCCACAATCGATGCTATCATTTCTTATAATTTATTGGCTCATTTTAATAAGCATGCAGCAATAAGAGTAAAAATCTCTCAATTTTCCGTACTCAAAAGAACTATCTAGAATTCTTCCCTACAAGAGGGACAACTCAATGCACTGAATTGAAACAAATTTGTTGAGATGATGACCCAGCTCATCCCACGCACACTATCCCGGGTGGAAACCAGTTCACATGCATTTAGTGTCGATCATCATCTATGTTAAAGCCGACACATATGTGTGCATGAAATTGGAGATCAAACTAGTGCCTGTTGATATATATTGGGCTGTAGTTCAGCCTAAATAAATCATCATATTCTTGTTCAACATCGATCAGTGTCATCATCTTCAACTTCTCCGTTGTGTCTAGCACTCCATGGAAACTAAAACCTGTGAGCAGCTTAAGATCTTGTTCTTCCCATACTTGGCTCGAGGCCACATCATACCCCTCACACATATAGCCAAATTGTTTTCTTCTCGTGCTGTGAAATCGACCATCATAACCACTCCCCTCAATGCACCATTCATTACCAAAGCAACCCAAAGAAGCAAAGACATTGAAGTTACTATCATCAAGCTCCCATCAGCTGAAGTTGGGTTGCCCGAGGAATGCGAGAGCGCTGATCTGATCACAACAGCTGAGATGGAAGTCAAATTCTTCGAAGCCACTCGTTTGCTCGAACCACAGCTCGAGCAGATTCTGGACCGACATCAACCTCATTGCCTTGTTGCTGATATGTTCTTTCCTTGGGCTACAGATGTTGCTGCCAAGTTTGAAATTCCAAGGTTATATTTTCATGCAACCGGATCGTTCTCTATGTCTGCTGCATTGGGTGTGATAATTCATCGGCCTCACAAGAAACTGTTATCTGAAACTGAAAGTTTTGTTATTCCTGGTCTCCCAGATGAGATCAAGATGACAAGAAACCAAATTCCCGATGGTTTTAAGCTAGAGGATGAAGTAGAGTTGAGCAAGTTCTGGAAAGGGGCCATTGAGTGTGAGAAAAGGAGCTATGGGGTCATTTTTAACAGCTTTTATGAACTCGAACCAGATTATGCTGATCATTACAAAGAAATGTATGGGATCAAGACATGGCATATTGGCCCCGTTTCCCTATTCGATAAAAAAGGAGAAGACAATACCAAAGCTGAGCAACACCAGTGCTTGAAATGGCTTGATTCTAAGAAACCCGATTCGGTTGTGTATATATGTTTCGGAAGCCAGACCATCTTTGCTGACTGTCAGCTCCTAGAAATTGCAGCTGGCCTCGAGGCTTCTGGACAAGACTTCATTTGGGTTGTGAAGAAACAGAAGAAAGAGATAGAACTCATAGAAGAGTGGTTGCCTGAAGGATTTGAGAAGAGAATGCAAGGCAGAGGACTGATTATAAGAGATTGGGCGCCCCAAGTGTTGATCCTTGAGCATAAAGCTGTTGGAGCTTTTCTCTGTCACTGTGGTTGGAACTCAATCCTTGAAGCAGTCTCTGCTGGAATACCTTTAATCACCTGGCCGGTGTCTGCTGATAACTTTTTCATTGAGAAGCTGGTGACGCAGATACTTCGTGTTGGGGTTGGGGTCGGTGCTGAAAAATGGGTTTCATTTGTGGATGAAAGCTTGAAGACTGAAGCGAGTGTGAAGAGGGATGCCATAGAGAAGGCTGTGACAAGAAGTTTGAAAGGTGAAGAAGCAGAGGAAATGAGAAAAAGAGTTAAAGCGATTGGAGAGATGGCAAGCAGGGCTATTAAAGACGGTGGTTCATCTTTCTCCGATCTAATTGCTCTAATTGAAGAGTTGAAGACCCAAATGACCAGAAAAAAACGTTACTCCTAGTCATGCTTTGCCTTCCACTGCCACTGAATCATGCCTCCCTCATGTTATCTAAGTGTTGCGTGGCAATTATCTAATTGCGTTTGGTTGATGTAGTAATACTATATGTAGTTTGTTCCAAGCATGATAAACAGCTTTGTGATTCTACGTACATCAATCTGCTGATGTAATTCATGGTTACAGTCATGAACAAGTTGGTACAAAACAATAAATTACAAAATTTCAAAGGCTTCAGGACTTTGAAGTACCTACTTTCGGTTTGCTACTTAATTTGTCAAATTTTATTAGATGTAGTCCTCTGCATGCTTAAAAATTAACAGTGCTAAGGCAGTGAATGAGAAGCATCTTATTGGTGCAAGCCTGCAAGGTCTTGGCAGGGGCAGCCCTATCCTCTCCCATCTCCTTTTTGCTGATGAGGCTTTTTTTTCCTCAAGGGTACTCTATTGAATTGTATTAGATTATTGTTCATTTTTAATGAGTATTATGTGGCATGGTCAACTCATTAATATGGATAAATCTAGTATTTATTTTTCTCCCAATACTCCATGTGTGAGCTTCTCTCTTTCAAAGAAGTATTTAATCCGGGCATTTATTTGGGGCTTCCTTCTGTGGAGTAGATCTAAACATGTTGCTTTATCCAATATCAAGGGGGTATATTGAGGAAGGTTAAGGAATGGAAACAGAAAACCCTATCTATGGCTGGAAATGAGATTTTGATTAAGTCGGTTGCTCTTGATGTGCCGATTTATACTATGAGTTGTTTTAAGCTCCTGGTCTCCGCTTGTCGTGAATTAAATTCTATCCTCGGCATCTTTTGGTGGGGCAAGAGCAATATTGGGAACAAGATTAATTGGAGAAATTAGGATCACATGTGTCTCTCTAAGAATAGTAGTGGTATGGCATTTACATGAACCTAATTCTTATTGGGTTAAGATAATCAAGGGAAGATATTTTTCTGATTGCTCTTTCGTGGGGGCTGTCAAGGGGTACATAGCATCCTAGGGCTGGTCTAGTCTCATTGAGACTAGAGACTGTTGGAACTTAGTGTGTGGGATAGAATCTCACATTGAAGAAGAGCTACTTGCTTGGTTGTTTATAAACAAACACTCATTGAGCAAGTGAATGAGTGGAATGGCCTAAAGTGGGCTTGATGAGCTTTCTATTGGATTTTCAATAGAAAATGATATATATCTAGATACATATTTATATAAAGTCATAGATGGGCCTTGGGCTTTCTATTGGAAAAATGAAATCTGATTATAACTTTTAAATTAATAATTATATTAATTTTTATTATTTTCGGATAAAACCAAAGGTAATAACTGTTGGTAACAGTTACAACCTTTTGAACAGTTACACATGTTCGAATTTGACTTTATATAAGGACGACAGTGTGGTCGTTGTCATCCATCGAAAAATAATCTTTTCTTCTTCTTCCCCAAATCGACTTCTCTGAAACACAAAGTAAATTCGCCAGGGACAAGTTCTTGTGCAGGAACTTGTACCAAATAGTTGTATCCTCAAGATATACGTCCGAAACTGCAGCACAAGTGGGGATGAATTTCTGTCTTAGGTCACTGCAAAACAGGCCTCTATCTGAATCAAGTTAGTGTTTTCAATCTCGATTTCATTGTTGTTATTGTTTGTTGTTGGTTTCGATTCAATTATATTGTTACATATATTTTATTTGTAATCGTGATTTTGGTTGGTCATAACAGAGATTGTTTTTTTAATGAAGGTTTTTGGCAGGCTAATGGTAGGAGGGATATTAATATTTGGAGGGATAAATGGCTACCCCCACCTGATCCATCTTGTATTGGTACTATTGCCCACATTCCTCCTACTGTGTCTACTAATGCGGATTCACTTATCAATTGGGACAGTGCTACCTAAGATCTTCGGTTTGTGGCTACTATCATTCACCCCTGAATATCATTCGCATCTTTGTCATTCCTATTAGGGTACAGGGTGATAGGGATCGTTATCTTTGGTTTCATAACAAGAATGGCTTGTATATTGTGGCTTCTTGCTATCACTGGCTTCATAGTCAAACCAATCAGTCCTCTACTCCAACCACTGGTCAATCTCATGTTATTCATCCTACAAGTTGGAAGGCTATTTGGGGTATAAACACCATTCCTAGCTAAGATCAGGAATTTTATGTGGAGAGTTCTGGCAAGGACTGCACCTTCTATGTAGAAACTCTTCTCTCGGCTTATTATATCTAGTCATATATGTCCCATTTGTGGTGTTTTGGAGGAAACTTTCGAAGACATACTACTTATGCCCATGTAAGGAGGGGATGCTCACAAGTCAATTAGAAAAAAAAAATTACTACTATTCATTTTTTTAATTAGAGCATTCCATACGCTCTCCCACACCCACACCCACCCACATCCACTTCCTCCCACACCAACCTCTCTAATCTCACACCTCCACCACCCACACTCAACAGAATCTTCATTTCCCAACTCTCAATCTTTAAAGCCACTAAATATGACTAAGATCTTCAACATGATCCGGAATTACGTTGTCCAATATGGAAATGACCAATAGATGAGCATGATAGAGTTAAAAAGGCCTATATTGCATTGGGGCCTTTTCAACCTAATGTGGAGTTTCCAATGACCAAATTTGGGAGTCAACAATGTAGGTTTCAGTATTCCTGGTTTAGACCTATACATGGCTTGAGTACTCAGTTGTTGTTGATAGAGCATATTGTTTTTCTTACTTTTTTTTTACACTAAAGATTCTGAGAATCATGCATTTACTGTTAAAGGAGCTCAAAGTTGGAACAAGGTTTATGCTGGTAATAATATGTTGTTGAAACATGTCGGAGGCATAACATCTTCACATATGGCTGCAATGCAAAAATGAGATATGTTGAGGAACTCAGATGGTCATATTGAAAGATTTCTTGAGAGAAGGACAATGAAGGATGTTGAAGACAATCGGTTGAAGTTTACAACTTCCATAGAGAGTGTTAGATTGCTTACTAATCAAAGAGCTCATTTTAGAGGTCACGATGAATCTAAAAACTCTTTGAATCGTGGATATTTTCAGGAAGTAATAAAATATTTTCAAGGATGAGTGTGGATGTTAAGAGAGTTATGTTAGAAAATGCCCATGCAGCTGCCAAGTGCACTAGTCCCTCAATTCAAAAGCAAATTCTCAATATTCTTGGTGATAAAATAAGGGGCAAGATCCATGATGAAGTTGGGAGCTCCAAGTATTGTATTCTTGTTGATGATGCTATAGACACATCCCATAAGGAGCAAATGACAATCATTTTGAGATTTGTTGATTCTCAAGACTTGATTTGAGAACGATTTTTTAAGATTGTAAGTGTTCCGAATACTATCTCACAAACCCTTAAAATGAGATCTTGAAAGTACTTAATATATAATCTTCAAGTGAGAGACATGAGAGACCAATGTTATGATGGTGCGTAATATGAGGGGGATTTATAGTTGCAAACATTGTTTCTTGAAGAGCACCCTTATGCATATTTTGTGCATTATTTTGCTCACCGTTTGCAGATAGCTTTGAATGCTACAGCTCAAGGTGTTAAAGATATTTGGCATTTCTTTCCAATCTTGAGTTTAATTGTGAATTTTGTTGATTCTTCTACTAAGAGGAATTTAGCATTAAAAAGAAGTGAGAATTGAGGAAATTGCTAATTTAGTAGCTTGTGGGGAACTTCAACAAACAGTGGTGGCAACCAACTTTGCACTTTGCAACAAGCATGTCCTGCTCGATGGAGCTCACATTTTCATTATATTAGGAGTTTAATTGAACTATTAAGTTCAACAGTAAAAACTCTTAATAATATTATTGATCGAGGAAATAGAGGACAAGTTGAAGCTCTTCTTAAAGCTTTGAGGTCTTTTAAGTTTGTGTTATGCTTGATTCTAATGAACAAAGTAATGAATGTCACTGATTTTCTTTGTCAGACATTGCAGCGGAAATCTCTAGACTTTTTGCAGAGGCTATGAACTTTATTGGACTTACAAAGCCACTTTTTCAAGAAATGAGAGAAGATGGTTGGGAGGGGTTGGTAAGAGAAGTGGAATATTTATGTGAAAAACATGATCTTCAAATGCCTGATTTGAGTGCTCGTTACAAATCTGGTACAAGTCATGATTGTCAACAACGAAATTTCATTTCAATTGAACATCATTACCATATAAATGTGTTCAATGTTTGAATTGACTTTTAGTTGAGTGAGTTGAATAGAAGATTCTCAAAGCAAGTATCAAAACTCCTTATTTTTTGTTCACCTTGGATCCTGGTGATAACTTCAAGAGTTTTAAACTGAAGATGTTTGCAAACTTGCCAAGAAGTTCTATCCTGGAGATTTTAATGATGGTGAAATGTGTACTCTTCAATCAGAGTGCGTATATTATGAGAAGAATATGCAACGTGATCTAAAATTCCAGAAATTGGAATCCATTGCTGATTTGTGCCACACCTTGCTTCAATTAAGGAAGAGTGAGTTTTATCCTATGCTTTATAGATAGATTTGATAATTTTTTGTTATTCATGTTTCTACAGCAACAACTGAAAATGACATTTTCAGCTATGAACATCATCAAGACTAAACGTAGAAATAAGATGGAATATGAGTTTATTTGCGATTGTATGGTTCTTCATATTGAGAAAGAGTATGCTGAATCTATATGGAATGCAAAGGTTATAAAAGAGTTTGAAGAACTATCAACTCGTAGAATTAAATTTAGTTAGTTTAACCTTTTCTATTGTATGAATTTGAGGAAATAGACTCATTACATTCCCCTAACTAAGTGGGCTAGGAGATTTGTGATCTTATTTTTTTATCTTCTTGTATTTGCCTGACTTTTGAACTTTTATTTGGGCCGGTCCCTTAATGAAGTTTATTCATTACCAAAAGAAATAACAGTTCGACATTGGCCGTTCTAGCAATTATAGTAATAGTTTATTGGTGCCTTGCCAGAGAAGCCTTCTAAACCATGCAAATATCAGACTATTCTTTCAATTCTTTGCACATCGATATGCTCCTATGATTTGAATGGAGTTTCAGCTGGTCTGAGCCTTATTCAAAGCTAGCTCTCATTCCCTACAAAAACTGTTAGAACTACAGTGATATATTGTATATATAATTTAGTAAATTGAATTAAATAATTATAAAGCAGAAACCAAACATGTAGTTCTAATAATGAAGAACACGAAAAAGAAGTTCGACCAAAATACTGAACGCTTGGTGATGGAAGAACTAGTGGAGACGTGTGTGATACCACACTGTCCTTAAGACGTTTACGCCTCCTCTACCGGTGCAAGAATGCTCAGCGCTTGTCTCCCAAGATATAACGACTAAACAATTCTAGGAAGTTGCACTACTAACTAGAACCATCAACGAACTCGAAAGGTACCTCATTCTATCACTAAAGAACAGGTAAGAACTTTGAGAGTGGGCGAGCAGATTGTGTTTTTGATGGATGATTTTACAAAGAAAGGATGATGGCTATTTATACAGTGAGGATTTACAATCAGCAATGAATAAGATGGTTGTTATAGAAATCAAAAGATCATAACATATTTGAGTTACATATATTACAAGCACTGATTTCAATCTGTTATAATTTTTCATAACACACAATAACATAGTTGTTACAAAAGAAGAATTTGAACAGTCAAGAGAATTTGAAACGTCCAAAACGAATTTTCGGAATTGCAAAAAGAATCTGCGTTCCGACCCTGAATTCGGTGTTGCATTCGTGTCCGCAGGTCGCACGGATATACACGAGTTTCCCTTGTGACCTGAGATTTGCACCACCCCCCTTGCGTGTGCGCGAGAGAGTATAAGGCGGCTTACACACTTTACAATCCATACACAATGGATTCTATATAAAGTCTTTTTAACACTTCTCTTTTCCAATGTGGGACAAACACTTTTCCCTCATTCTAAATAACCATCTTTGAGTGACAATTTCTTATTCACCCACAAACCAAATTACACAAACAAACATATGATTTTATAGCCCTCATTATGGAGAACTCAAATCTATGTTCATCTTTGATTAATTATAATAACTTAATTTAATTAATCAATTAAAATTTGGTTTTAAATGATTTATTAACTATTTTTCCAACAAAAACTAGCTACAAGTCTAGGTCTAGTCAGTTGCTTATTTTTCTGAGTTGTAAACTTTCACTGCATATGTTACATCTCTGTCAAGTTTCTTTAGTGAACTGTTTTGTCAATACTTCATGATTTGATGTTATGGACGTTGTGTAGGTTCGTATTCTGATTACATCATGACAACCACAAAATTTCAAATATGTTCGACTACAATTTTTGTAAGCACCAACGATCTCCGTTCTAAAAGCAGAATTACACGATATCATCAAATATTGTCGTAAGTTCGATAATGAGAGAAATCAGAAAATGACGATTGAGCCTTGTGTCCAATTGACCGGCCGTGTGAAATTTGCTCCCCTTTAGACTCTCTCGCGTCATTGTATGCATGGGGAGATAATCTACCTGGATCCGTAAATAATTTTCAAATCATCAATGATATCAACAACTAATGTTTGAGCCCAATTTAACAAAAAAGTTATATTCTAAGCGATTTAACCCAAAAACTGATATCTACAACCCAAATTATTTTTATTTAATAGGATCCGCATATTCTTATTTGTATAAAGAAGCTGTTAGCTAAGATCGCAAGTATGAGTCGGCAACGAAGTGAGAATCCTTATTGTAATCGAAATCAAACTCTCTACATAAGGAAATCTATAAGCCTTAAAGACGAATGAATCGTTGAAACCCTAATCAGATCACTATATAAAGGGGTAAAGAGCACATAAGAAAACACAACTCTCAACATACAAATTATCACAACTGCTAAACAAGGCCCCTAAGGCAAATCTTACTCTCAAGACCTTTTCGAGGTAACTTGTGAACAACTACCAAACCACTAAAGACCTCACGTCCTTAGCAAGATTCCCCAGTTTACTTATTAAAGCTCTACTTACTCGCATCTCAGTAGTTAAGTATCGATAGTTACTCGTGGCAAGACGCGTGTAATAACCCGATTTTTTCGGAATAATTTATTGAATTGTTTTTAAATTTATAAAGTTTGTGAAATTCATTAAACGTGTTTGTTTCGCTTTGCGACGTCGGAAATCGAAAACGGAAACGTTATCTGAACTTTCAATTAGAAAAACGTTATGTTTCCGCGACGTGAGAATCGACTTTTACTCCGTTGCTCGTTTGTGAAAACTTCCTTCACGAAAGTTGTAGAGCTCGTCGATACGCGTTCGTGGGCACGTTCCACGTTCTAATCGGACGTCGTACGTGAAAGTTATTAATGACAGAAGTTAGTTTCCGATTTTAGAAGTAGGTATAAAAGGAAACTTTTCAGAAGTAGGGTTTCCATTCTCGGAAACCCACTTCTCACCCCGCCTCTTTCCTTTCTCTCTCACCTCACCCCACGCCTCCCTCTTCTCTCTCTCTCCTCGAGCCCTCCCTCTGCAAATCGCACCCCGTCCTCCCTCCTCCGGGCGACGTGGCCCTCACCGCTGGCCCCTAGGCCCTCACTAGTCCGACTCCATCCTCCTCCGAGCAAGACGCGACCCATCACGCTACCGAGGAGCCGCATCGACGAACGAAGTTCCTGCGAAGAGCTCGCCGGCGATTCGATCATTTCCGGCGCCATTTCGGAGTTCATAGCTCCGATCTAGGTAAGGATGTATTCAATTTGATGGTTGTGATGTTTGTGGATGAATTTAGGGTTGATTTGATGGAGATTTGAGGAGATCGGAGGAGGAGGAGGAATAGGAAGAACCGCCGCCTTAGCCGGCGCGTGACGGGGCGTGACGGGGGCACGGAGGCAGCCGGAGGCAGTAGGAGGTAGAGGGAGAAGAAAGGAAGAGATTTGGGGCGGCAGTGGTGTGCTACGCGCCGGTGTTAGAGTCGGCGTGTGGGCCCCACGCGCTGCCACAGTGAGTGGTGCGTGAGCGCCACGCGCGGTCGCCGGAGGTGGCGCGTGTACCCCACGCGCCGCCATATGCGGCGGCGCGTGAACAGTGAATTGAAAACAGTAATTTTATAAAATTTATTTTTACGTGCGGTAAATGTAAAAGTAATCTACATACGGTAAATGTGAATTTATTTTACATACGGTAATTGTAAATGTAAATTATGTATAGTAAATGTAAAAGTAATTTTGGAAGGGTAAATCGTAATTATTATTTACTGAGACAGTATTTACGATTGAATAGTGTCATACGTACAAAAATACGTAAACAAAATGTACTCGTACAGAAATACATAATTGATATGCATTTGTACAGTAATACGTGAATAGTAAATACATGAACAATAATTTCGTAAAAATCAGAAATTGCTGAAAAGTAAAA
This sequence comes from Argentina anserina, assembly GCF_933775445.1. Taxonomy (NCBI): domain Eukaryota; kingdom Viridiplantae; phylum Streptophyta; class Magnoliopsida; order Rosales; family Rosaceae; genus Argentina; species Argentina anserina. Next base: position 1,818,660 of record NC_065873.1, on the reverse strand, counting down.
TATTATTACGGTTTCGGCATTTAAAGTTTTACGTAACGATTCTAAATTCACTTCTTATCTTTTCAAGGTGATCGATACTTCAAGTAAAGGATCCACATTCGGAATCGTGGAAATTACGCTCAGGATTATAAGTTGAGTAAAATCTCACATTGACGAATCTACTCTTGCGAAGATTCATGAATATGCTAAAGTTTAAAGAATGAAGTATGATATGTATTTGATATAGTGGATTGTGTATGTGTATAAATGGTAAATAGGTAGATATATATGGTTTACTTTATTATATACTGTCGTAATTTCCGTTGTGAATAAGTTCATTTTGGGTGTTTGAGAATTATATATTGAGCATGTTGATTCGATTTGTACAATTTAATGTGATGATTATTGTACGTGGTTTTAACATTGAGTTTTGTTAAAAACGTTTTTGTTTTCGGACGTGTTTCTTGTCGTCGGACGTGTTTATGTCTTCAGACGTGTTTATGTCTTCGGACGTGTTTTATGTCTTCGGACGTATTTTCTGTCTTCGGACGTGTTGGCATGTCGGAACCTAGCCTTTGGCCGGGCGAAAGTTACGATACAGTTAGAGCTCTAGTCTGTCTATCGGGGTATTGCATAAGAGGTAACATATGTGTTATCGACTTATGAGTACCCATATTTTGGATATTGGATAGTAGATGGTTGCCCAATGTCGGCGGCGTACTATCATGAGGGGTAACAGAAGTGTATCAACGCTCTTGAGTAACCGTTTTATAAATGCATTTGGGTAAACAGAGGGGTTGCCCAATTTCTAATGAGCATATACATTTTCTATTTATTTAGACATCCAGATGGGCCGTCGAATGAACCATGAGTGCATTTATGATTGATGTTTTGTGGAGTTTCGTATATATTTTTATGCGAGTTATATTTTTGTTTTACTCATACGAGCTGCAAAGCTTATCGGGTTTGTGTTTACAATCCCAGTGCACCTATTCGATGGTATATGTGATAATTCTGCAGGTGTGGATTAGCGGAATCGACGGACAACTCCGAAGACCTTGAAGTTGTTTTCATTTTATCTTGTGGTGAAGATTTGTGAGGATTTTACATTTCCATTTGATATAATGTTGAATTATAAATTTGGTTTGTAATAATCGATTCGACTGAGTTGTATTTTGAACTCAGTAATGATCCGTTGTGACATTAAAATGATTTCGATTTATTGAGATTGTTTTAAAATTTTCATGACTTTGAAATTTGAGTTTCATACTCGAAATTTTGGGGTTGTGACAACGCGAAAGAAGGTTTAGACAAACCAGACGATCTCCACGTCGGACCAATCGAAGGAAAGTTCTTAACCTTCGTCACATTCGCCGGCATTAGAAGTCAAGACAGCTCAAATCACAAGTCAACTCACTCATTCTTGTACGCAAGTACTGGCACGCTTACGCATCAACTCCAGATAGTGAACGTTCGTCAACCCAAATGCACTCAGCAGCTAGACCAGCTAACAACATTTGCTTGCAGATCGAGATGAATATAAAGATTAATGCTCCGTTTGTTTGTTTGAGACATGTTTTGACAATTTGTGTCAAATTTTTTCACGCATTAATTTTTTAGTTGAAATTTTTTCCAAGGACGTGACATGTTCGGTTGAAAAAAAACAACAACTGAAATCAAAAAATGTTTTTCTTTTCAAAGGGATTCAGATAGAGTACATGTTAGAGAAATCTCAATCTTTTGTTTGAGAATCGAAGAAAATGATATTACAACGAAAAGCCTCTAGGGCAACCATTTTGAGGAGATTAAAAAAAACTAAGTGAAAAGCATAGAAAGCTTGGGGACGGTACGTAACTGCTAAACCCTAACTTCAAGCAATGGTGTGCATGATCCGTATTCACTATAATCACTAAGAGCATATCTACTATAAAGTTTGCTTCACGATAGAGATTGGTAAAAGAGATGTCGTCATACCAGCTAATTAACTAGCTAGATGCAAAAATATCGCGAACAAATGGAACAATAGACCTGATTGTCCATGGGGCGCCGGCGAGGTTGGCTGGAAATCCGGACACAGCATGATCTTGGAGTAGCAGTTTTTTGTGGTGGAATGACTTGAATCTCATGGCAGCTAGAAGACAGTCTATAAGGGAAACCCACTTCGATTACCGTCAAATTTCTGAGAATAAACTAGCAGAGCCATCAAGTTGTGTACAACCTAGTTCGGAGAACGCGAAATGTATTTGATGCCAATAACCTTTTTGGAAGAGGCAGAAGCCAGAGGAAGGGAGAGTTGATCTATCGGAAAGCTGAGCCCACCGAAGCAGCAGCAACTATCACTGAAGAGTGGTTAAACTGGTCAGAGTGAAAATTAAAATGACATGGTTTTGAGGTTATCAAATCTGGGTTGCAAAGTAACTCTACTTCTATATATCATCATTCTTAGGGAAACCACAATTGCCAATTCGATCATTTTGTGTGGCTTAAATTCTAGACATGGAATAAATCGAACAACCACTCAAAATCATATATGAGGAACTCTATGATTTTGGATATTTGACATGCAAATAATTGATCAGAAGTCATGGAATGAATAATGTGCTTTAATTAATATAATGAATCATGCATGTGAAGTATGGGAGATTGCGATCCTATATTTAAGTCATCATAACCTTTAATTTTCGTTGACTATGTTCGTAGTATGAAACCGGCTCCTCTTTACTCATTTCCTGATGAGAAACTAAATCTGTACTGGGGAAGGTACCATCTATATGTTCAATTCCTGTGAATCGAAAGTCTTGAAATTTTAATTCTTTAATTTTCACACGCTAAGAGCATCTCAAATAGCTCCTTTAGACCTCAAATAATCTATATTATAAAGAAAAAACCTAAAAAATGGGCTCTAATAGCTCATTTAAACCGTCTTTTATAATAGAGAAAGTGGAAAGAAAGAGAAACAAAATCTCTAGATTTGTAGAATTTTCAAAATCTCTATAATTTTAAAAGCAACATCTAAACTTTATTTCTTACCAAAATAAATTCACTTTTTATCCTAAAAGATAACACAAAACAAAAAAAGAATTATTTATCATTCATTCTCTAGTCATAGTATAAATTATAACATTATGATTTACCAGATCAATTTGATTTTCACTTAACAATACACATTTGTATTTAATTGTATACAATAGAATAAATGAGCTGTTGGAGTTGAAGCATTTTTATTTTAGAGATTTAGTGTTTTTATCCTCTATAATAGAGAATTATAAGAGGAGTTGTTGAAGATGCTCTAACTAGAAATGTCATTATAAGTTCAGAAACATAGATTTGCCAAAGTAGCTAGCAACCAGTGTTTAATTAGTGCAAATCCTGTAACGTACACCCAGTTATGTTTGATTTCGGCTTAGTCTAGATCAGCTAGCTTCCCTTCTTTTTTCCTTCTTTATTTTACACCATGTTACTACAGAAGTCACGGAGCTAGAGGCTTTAATAATATCGTTCACATTTTAGTTTAATGTATGTATGATGTAATAACCTGATTTTCGGGGTCAATTTATAAGGATTCGGTGATATTTTTAAGACTTCTTAAAGTCATTAAATCGTGTATTTTTCACTTCATGACTATGTCAAATCGAAACGAAACCACATTCGGAAATTTAAATCGGAAAAACCTTATGTTTCCGCGACGCGAGAATCGATTTTTACTCCGTCGCTTGTTCTGAAAACTTCCTTCACGAAAGTTGTAGAGCTCGTCGATACGAGTTCGTGGACACGTCATGCGTTCTAATAGGACATTGTACGTGAAAGTTATTAACGACGGAAGTTAGTTTCCGATTTTAGAATATGGTATAAAAAGGGAATTTTGGGATTAGGGTTTCTATTTTCGGAAACCCCTCACCCGCCTCCCTCCCTTTCTCTCTCCTCTCTCTCTCTCTCTCTCTCTCTCTCTCTCTCTCTCTCTCCGACTCTCTCTCTCTCCCTCAAATCGCCTTCGGCGATCTCACTAGCCGGACCTCCGTGGCTCACACCACCTCACACAATAGCTTCGCACGGTCCACCGCATCAAACCCCGAGCACGACGCTTCCTCCCACGCCACCGTGAAGCACGTGCGACGTCCCCAAGCTTCTGCATCTTCCTCCGCCGTCCAAGCTTAGTCATCGGCGAGACCAGGGCACGGAGACCAGCTCACCATCACCGATCCTCACCCCGGTGTCACCTGCGACGAGATGGGAGCTCGATTTTCGCGTTGCCTCGCCCCCTGCTCGATCTCGAACGCCGCCTAGTTCAAGCTTCTCCGACGGCGTCCCGGTGGTTCCAAGGCGTGATTTAGGTAAGGGTTTATGCATTGTGATAGTTGGGATTGATTGATTGTGAAATTGGTGGTGATTTGAAGTGAATTGGAGGAGGAGGAGGTGGAGGGAGTACCGCCACCTTAAGCGGCGCGTGGAGGGAGGTGAGGTGGCCAGGAGGCGGCCTTGGGCCGTGGAGAGGAAGAGGGGAAGAAAAGGAGGGGTTTTGAGCGGCGGTTTGAGCGGCGCGTGAGCTCCACGCACTGCCATTGTGGGGAGGTGCGGTCACCGGAGGTGGCGCGTGAACCCCACGCGCCCCCACTGCGGCGGCGCGTAAACAGTAAATTTTCAAACAGTATTTTAAAAAAAAAAACTGATTTCTGTACGGTGAATGTAAAAAGTAATTTACGTACAATAAATGTAAAATTTTTTTACGTACGGTGAATGTAAAATTATTTTACGTACAGTAATTGTAAAAATAATTTCTTAAGGATAAATCGGGAATTAATATTTACGATGAAATAGTACGTGGATGTACAGGAATACGTAAATAGTATGTACTCATACATAAATACATAGATAGTATGTACTCGTACATAAATACATAAATAATATGTATTTGTACAAGAATACGTGAATAGTATATATGTGAACAGTGATTTCGTAAAAACCAAAACTTGCTGAACAGTACAAACATTAGTACTGTTTCGGCATTTGAGGTTTTACGCAACATTTCTAATCACATCTTATGCAATCTTGGTGATCGACAAAATAAGTAAGGATTTGCTTTCGGAATTGCGGAAATTACGCTTAGGAAAATAAGGTGAGTAAAATCTCACAGTGACTAATCTACCCTTAGCGGAGATTCATAATTGCACTTAATTTAAAAAAATGAACTATGATATAGTGGGTTGTGTATGTGTATAATTGGTAAAAATCGGTACATATATATAGTTTGCTATATTATATATTGTCATAATTCCGTTCACAAATAAGCTCATTTATAGCGTTGATATTTATTTATTCGAGCATGTCACTTTGATTTGTACAATAACATGTGAGGGTTGTTTGTACGTGGTTTTAACTTGAGTTGTGTTAAAACGTTTTTGTGGTTTTCGGACCTGTCTTCGGACGTGTGGTTTTTATTTTACTTTTTACATGCTGCAATGTTTGGATTCAAAACAGTTTGAACACAAACATTAATTCAAATTGCGGAATAATTGGTACATGGTGCACAGTGCTTACATTCAAGATAGTTTTGGTCCCAGATAACAGGATCAATTTCAGCTTTTGTGTATTACAAATGCAATCAAGAAATTTGAGAGAGATTCAGGTTTCATTATACTTGGTATTCTTACTCTTCGGTGCAAGAAGGAAAAAGCTGAATAAACATAACAGATTCAATTTGGTTTTAAGTTTTAACTACATGCTGATTGAGTCTCTAAATCTTCAACAGTTTGTACTCAAGTCTCTAATAGGTAATGCTTCGAATTACAAATTTGAGTATGACCATATATTCAACAATCATTTGCAATATATAGCCGTTTTGTATTTAACTTGCATTAAAAATTAAATCATATCTTCAACGATCATCCGTAATATATATATATATATATATATATATATATATATATAGCCGTTTGTATATAACTTCTATTTCAGGTGCGAGAAAAACTAGCCATCTTAATTTGACGATCACATCTCTGAATGTAAAGGAACTTGAATTGGATCATAATTAATTATCAATCATGAGAGACACAAATAGTCATCAAACAGAATCATAATTCATTGATTCATCAAGCAATCCGAAACGGTTCAAACGTCGAAACACAGGATCGGAAGCCAACAAAGGAAAACAAAAACACAGACGACCACATCACTAGCTAATTCACCTAGCTAACTACATATGAACCATTGGAGCAATATTAATTGGGTGTACATATACGTATTACCGTATACATACAGATCGGATACAGAAATGTTAATGTATGTGGACATTTGTCACATTTCAAGAGACAAAATGCTTTCCAGGACGATCAGCAAGCTTGAGGGTCTTCTCAATGATTTTGCGAGCCTTTCTGCTTCGGATCTCAACCTTGACGCTGGAGCTCTTGTCCATCTTTATGTAGGGTTTCTTCGACTTCTTCTTCAGAGCTCTCACCTTTGACTTGATCGACTCCACCAAGCTCTCCAACTGGTTCGTCATCTTCGATTGATCGTACACAAATGAAACCAGAGAGGCAGAGAGAGATTAAAAGAAAGAAAAAACAAAGAGATTTGCGAAGCAGCGAACGAAGGAGAAGAAGTTGTAGGGGAGACTACTCGCATGAAAACAAAGAGATTTGCGAAGCAGCGAACGAAGGAGAAGAAGTTGTAGGGGAGACTACTCCATGCGATCTCACTGGGGCTTATAACGAGGTTCATGCCATGGACAGTTGAGAAATGGGCTTTATATTAGAGATAATTACAGTATTGCCATTCTTCTGGTTTTTGACTATTTAGATCCCAAACTCTTTAGCTTCACCAGATGTGTACTTAAGGCGTACCCCATTTTTGAATTTTGAGGCCAACATAATGGGAACTGCATTTATAGAATTACATATTACTCAATATATTAAATTATCATCAAAATTATGTCATGGTCAACAACACTATATTAACTAAATTATCTGTTTTATAATTTACCGTCTGTTATTCTCAATTATAAATCTGAGCTTCAAAAACTACCGAAAACTATTTTCATAATTTTCATGTTACTAGTTAAGTGCCAAAAGTGTAGTTCACATTTATTGTCTTATGGCGTACATGTCTCTGTCGGTATTTTCAGCCTTCCAATTATTCTAGAATAACTATGTGACTCAATATTGAAACAACTTTCAAAACGTCACAATCTTTCTTTTTTAGAAACATATAGTAAATGTACAGCACAACTACATAAGGAGTCGAGCTGGTTTGATTTGACCTCCACTTCGCATTTTTCAGATTTCATCCGTAATTGATAATTAATCCACCATAAGGAGCGAGCTTTACTCTAATTAGTCAAGTTAAAAAAGGATGAGTTGCAGGAGAATATGGTACATAGTGGCTGCTTCGTCAATAGTGAAGCAGCTAAGGGCAGTATAGTACTTTAGTTTATGGAAATGTCTACAGTTGCGCTGAGAAAGTGAGAATGATGCAGGGGACTCTGCCCTTAATGTGGCACGCTTCCCGCTGAAATAATTGGTTAGTGGTTGCTGAACAAGGTCGTTGAGAACAAAATATTTTAACTACAAACTACTAAGATATTCACACCTTCCTGAAATTTACTGTTTATGGTAAATATTATTTATGCTGCCATTCAAGGTAGGTAGAAAATACCTAAAATAGAAAAAATAATTATTAATTATAATAATGGAAGGATTATGACGACTTTAACATGATATCTTCGAATCATACGGTATAAAAGAATTGCAAACACAAGCATCTAGCACTATTAAGAAATAAAATGGTGCATATGTGCGCAATCGGAGGTTTTACCATTCAATAAACATTAGTGTAGCTAATTTCCAAAGAAGCTAATTAGAATGGCCAGAACAAGATTTCTTTGTTGCTCAAAATTCTCATGAATGCAATTAAGATAATGGTATTTGGAACTTGGAAAAACCCATTCTTTGACTTGTTACCATATGCATCAACCTGCACGGCATACAGCCTGAAGAGAACAAAAGCTGATAGACTTTGTGGAGTATGTGGGATACAAATCTATTTCGACCAACTCACTGGTTGTCTTGAAGTAGAGCTTCTGAGTTTGATATCTGAATCCCAGAAGAATTAAAAAAGCCAAAACCATGACTCCTGGCAAAAAAACTTGCCATTAACAACCCTAATTTCTCATCGTTATGATCACAATTGAAAACCTAGAAAAAAATGCACGACTTTATGGGTTGCATGCATTATACACACTCAAATGTCAAAACTTTTGAGAGATATCGACATAAAATATGAATTCTTTAAAAATATGGTTTTTACTTTCCCACAAGGAACTTGTGCAGCATGATTCTTGAGGATAGTATCACACAAACTAAGGGTCAAGATCAGATGCTTGTTCACTTCAGCTCTATTTTAAATTTCCTTAGAGCATCCACGCCCATAAATTGCATTTGCTCAAGCAAATGGTAAGGCCAGAAGCAAATTTTGCTTCAAGCAAATCGATTTCATATTTTGCTCAAGCAAATCGATTTTTTCACACACCCATTTACAATTTGCTTGAGCAATTCAATTTTGTCTTGTTGTGAAATAATTAAATTTTTTTACCAGATATATTTACAACCAATAATAATGTGCCACGTGTCATTATCGACTCGATATTATCCAAAATTTCCGATAAGATTTTTGACTAATAGATAATTGACAGGTGTCACTGCCACGTATCATTGTCGCTAAAATAATTGGAGCAGATTTCCGATAAGATTTTCGACTAGTAGAGAAATGACACGTGTCACTGTCGGCAAAATAATTGGACCAAATTTCTGATAAGATTTTCGACCAATTTGCTATAAAAACGTCTAATATCACTCATTATAACTCATCATTCAATCTAAACACTTAGCAACATTTCCTTGTTCATCACTCTGATGAATCCTTTCAGCTTTCACAATTTTTTCAGGCGGAGACAACGTCAACAAGAAGAGGATGACGATATGGAGCAATCATTCGTGAATCAGGTAGTCATGGCGGAAGCACAACATGATGATGAATCAACACGACCAAGCGGTTCACGTCGCGGTAAAAAACCGAATAAGCCACGTCGCGGTAAAAAACCGAATAAGCCACGTCGCGGTAAAAAACCGAATAAGCCACGTCAGAGGCTATCTAGGGGACACAATCTCATGGAAGATTACTTCATCGAACGTCCAATTTTCGACGCTCAAGACTTTCGTCGGAGGTACAGGATGAGCAGAGACCGATTCAACATTATCATGACGGACCTCTGCAACCACGACATGTCTTGGCATCAAAGAGAAGACGCCACTGGTTTGCTAGGGCTACTTCCCCAACAAAAGATGACCGGGGCTCTACGAATGCTAGTGTACGGGTCAGCCGCAGATCAGTGTACTGAAATTACAAGGATGGGGGAATCGACTACCCTGGAATGTATGAAGGATTTTTGCAGCCAAGTGGTTCATCTCTATGGTCCAAGATACCTCCGCAGTCCAACACCGGCAGACCTCACACGACTACTAGCTAAAGCCGAACGCCGAGGTTTTCCAGGTATGATTGGAAGCATCGACTGCATGCATTGGGAGTGGAAGAACTGCCCAACCGCCTATCAAGGGGCATACTCGGGCCGAAAGGGTCGCCCAACGGTTATCCTAGAGGCAGTGGCCTCGTATGATATGTGGATATGGCATAGTTTTTTTGGCTGTCCTGGAGCTAAAAATGACATTAATGTGTTTCACCTATCAAATGTGTTCTCAGAGATCCTTGCCGAAAGAGGCCCAACTGTCGTCTACGAAGTCCACGGACAGAGGTACAACACAGCTTATTATCTGGCTGACGGAATATATCCAAGTACTCTACATTTGTCAAAACAATTTCCAATCCCCAGACGCCGCAAGATAAGCTCTTCGCAAAGAAACAAGAGGCATATCGGAAAGATGTGGAGATGGCATTTGGCATCTTGCAATCTCCATAGGCAATTATACGTCATAGTTGTATATTGCACCACAAATCGGTAATGACTACCATCATGTTAGCTTGCATTATATTGTATAACATGATTTTTGAGGAAGAGTATGTGGATGATGAGGATGATGATGAGGAAGAAGAAGAAGACTTGCAAAACCCATCGAGGGCTTTCCGGGTTTATGATGGGCCGGTGAATGCACAAGGGAATCGAGTTCTTTTTGAGCCAATCAGTAGAGATGGAGCTAATATACAACGGTTTCACGACCGTGTTGCCGATCTCGAATCCGCTTACATCCATCGAGAGCTCCAGAAAGACTTGGTGAAACACATTTGGAGAGTGGAAACCGGTGAAATACTTTAAATATGTTTTATTGTGTGTTTTCATGATGTTTGTGTTTAATTATAAGCTTGTGTTTAATTTCAGTATGTGTTTTAATTTAATGTGTATTTCAATTTCAACTTAATAAATAAATTGCATTTTATTTCTCGAAAAATTTAAATTACATAAAATGATGAGCCAAGCCCAGATTTATTCTTAGTACAATACTATAACTACTATGGAAAAAGCACGCGATTTGGGTGATAACAATCCGAATATGTTTCATCGGTAGGTTGATCTTGACTAGCTTCTCCTTCATTAAGGATTGCTAGTTTCCTCTTGGTAAAATACCTTTTCGAGATTGGGGTCATAGCCTCCAAATCCATTGTCATGATCCTTGTGTCATTCTCTTGTTTCTTCAATCGTAACTCTTCTTCCGCCCTTGCTTCTTTCCGCTTTTGAATGTCTATGTACTCCGCATAATAATTAAGCTCACTTTCATTATGGGCTAGCCTCTTGGTATGCCATGATGCTTGGTCACTTGCAATGGTATGCAAAACCTCCACCCGTTGCTCAATAGGAGTCTTACCCTGTTTCTTTTGGCGCCTAGCTTCCTTTGCCGCCTTGGTTCCCATTGGTCTAGGTGGACTCGATAGAGCTGCCGTGTTGCTTTGAGGTGTCTCATTCAATTGGTCATCATCCAAATTGATGATTGGAGATGATTCAGTTGCGGAAGGAGTACTGTGGTAACTACTTGCATATGGAGATGGAGTAGTAGGTAGCACCGCAACGAAAGATGGATGATCTTTAACCACTTCCCAACATTCAAAGTGTGTAAACTTTTTCTTCTTGGCATTATAGTAACATGATTGAGCTTGTCGTTCCTAATGTAAAAAACTTATATTAGGTACTTATTTAATTACATAATTTAAATAAATTAGATAAAACAAATAATGTAACAAATTAGATATATTAAAACAAATAATGTAAACAATGCTACATATTTAAACAAATTAAATAAAACAAATAATGTAAACAAAATTAGATATATTAAAATAGTTAAATATGTAAAAAATGCTACATATTTAAACAAATTAGATATAAATTACATAATTTAATTCATATAATCAAATAAAAATTATAATATATGATAAAACAATGTACTTACTTCGTCCATTAGCGAAGTGCCGCTAGCTATACGTTGTCGTGATGCCGCCAAACATTCGCCCCATTTTTGCAAGAGTAGCTTGAACTTGTTGTAGTGAGAAGCGAGCGCGATTCGGGTCCTCGGCTCCTTCGGAGGTTTCTCACCCGGTGCTAGCACCCAATTTTGCATATGATCGCCATGAATTGTCTCCCACAATTTGTCCCTCTTTTGTTTGTTACCGTCATATTCATCGATGCTATGACGGACAAAAGAAATGCATATTTGTAAATCTTCGGAAGGAAGCCAATGGGTGCCCATTGTTTTGGAAAAAAATGCTAAACGAAATGAGAGAGGAGATGGAGGAAGATGTGAAATTTGTTGTTCACAAATTGGTGTGAGTTCATAACAAATTGAAGTAGTATTTATAGGCAATTTTTTGGGAGAATTTTGAAATTTTGGGGATTTTTTTACAATTTTTTGGGTTTATTTCCGTTATGATCAAATAGTAGCCGTTGCCAATTAATTCTGGCCGTTGGATCGAAATTTCTGATTCAAAATGGAAGGCCCAGATCAATTGGACCGTTGGCCAATCAGTGAGACGTGTCAGCCATTCATTGGCTCGCTATTTTTTTAATGGCGTGTGTGTTGCACGCGCCTAACATAAAAAAAATTCGCCCGTGCCTGACGTCACCCATGAGTGGTGGGCTCCGCCAGGCGAACGAGCAAACGCCGGAGCAAAATTTGCTCGAGCGATCGGACGAGCACCGCGACTGGGTTGACTGGGCGAGCAGCTCGCCTCCTCCTGCTCGCCGGTGCGAGCCTCCCCTTCTCCTGCTCGAGCTCCTCCGGCTGGTCCCTCCTCCTGCTCGAGCACGCCGGCACATTTGCTCGCCGGTGCGGATGCTCTTAGGGGGAGAATCATGCAAGATATGATAGCAAGAGACAGAAAGGAGGTGTGGATGTAAAGGATGATCCGTAAGGCTGATTAGATGTAAAGGCTATTTCTTCCACTCAATTCTCAATAAAATTCTAAATCAGATCATTTGGGACATACGAAAGACTTCCAAGTCAAGTTTTCAGCTATCTTGTATCTAAACAACCAGTTGTGGCGTTTACAAGTATTTAGCACAAGTCTCAGCACTATTTATTTATAGAGCCCTACCTGTAACTTGGTGGCTTAGTAAGTCTAAAAACATATTAGAACTACAATGAAGTTACATGACAGTATATTCATTTGGTCTAAACTGTAGCAATGTTTATTGGGTTCCCAGCAGACAATATAAAAAATGAAGACATTTGCCTAGATTGATCTCAATTCTGTTAAACACTGATTATTCTCAACATGCTTTCAAAAAGAGAAACTAGAAATTATTCTCACAATTTGACCCAGTGTGTTGTAAGATTTAGTTTCCTAAGAGCGGTTGATGCAACAAATGAATATCAATATTGATACTGAAATGCAATTCTATGAGAAAGGACAATCTTTGTAACAATAATTCAATAACAACGTTTGTTATGGTTGAAAATTCAGTAACATGGGGTTATGGCGGAAGCTCCTATTCTAATGCTGAAGTTGATCATATGAAGGTTAACAAAAAGACATTACGAAACAAGCAATCATCTAAATTTGGCCTAAAGTAAGCGGTAGAACAAGACTTGGTGTATCAACCCTATCTAGAGATGAAAGGAAGGAAAAATCGACTTGCCATGAGGGAGAGTTTAAGAACCACATGTTTCTTGAGAATCAGACCATAACATCAGAGTTGCCAGAAGAGCCACGGTAGCAGTTTCAACCCGGAGCCGATGTGGGCCAAGACCAACAGAGACAGATCCAGCTTTTATCAATTCATTCACCTCTTTCTCCGTGAAGTCTGAAGCAAGAGCAAACCAAAATAAATCCACAATGATGAACTGTCATATGTGATCTCAGAATTGGACAATCTGAATGTACATCTCATTATCTATATGGCATACCAATGAGTGCGTGAATAATAAGCAACCTACTGGCAACGAACACACACAATTTTATATTTCGACTATAAGCACGTCCTCTAACTTTAGTTGCATTTCTTAACCAATCAAAGGCATACTACTCTAACTTGGAACACAGTGTAAGATCCTTTAAGATGATTTGTTCCGAAGAGATGGGGGAGGAGCACAAATTTACTCATTCAATGATCAACAAAGCTTACCAAACCAATTAAATTAATCCAGTGAATTGCTGTATATTATCAATATTCAATAATTTAATATGCAACTAAAGCAAATAACAGAAAGTAAATGTAGCATATGATAGGACTGATCCCGTTCCAAACATAACCAAACTACTTGACTGTTAACTATCTTCATGAAGAAGCCATTATACAAAAAAAAAGTACAATTAATATTTATTAGTATTTTTAAGAACAAATACCAAATCAATATAACGACAACATTCACAGAAACCAACGTATGCACTAGCCATAGTCCCATGCTTGGTTAGACAGTATGTCTTCTGTTGAAGCCACAAAAACAGTTAGGTGTCCTGTGCAGTAAGGACCTAGTACTAGTATCCTGAGACTTGTGTTTAGTTGTTCGTCAAAGAGAAAAAGAAAAGCATACAGGAAACAACAAATTTTAGTTCCTCAGGAACTATTTACACTATTGAAGCAATCTATTAGCAAAGGTATTCTGGAACTTGTACTAGTGTGTTTAGGTGTTCATGGTTAATTCATTTTAAAAATTCCAAAGTAGATGTGTTCAGGCCTCAGGGTATGGTTCACCTAGTTTATTTCTCTATTTTCCAAATATTAGATTGATTCTCTTCTTTCAATAATGCCTCTTCAATGAAATCCCTTCCAAACGACCAATTTGTTACTCAAGGTCTTCAAGCAAACCCATATAGGGCTAATCAAATGCTCCTGAATCCCTAACTAATTCTTCAATTAAGGAATAAAATGTGGGATTTGCAACTGTGAAGAATCACAAAAAACTTTATAAAGTGACTGTCTTCCAGTTATGTACTTTGCATTTATGCTCCTTAGCATGAACATAACTAGATGAATAAAAAATTAATTACAGGATGCAAACTCACCTCCTTCAGGTCCAACCACAAGCAGTCCACTGGTCTCCCTTCCTGATGAAGTCAATGCAGTAACAAGAGGAGTAGCTTCTGCAGCCGCCAAAAAAGATAGCTTGGACTGTGCAACCTAAGAAATAAACTTTTGTAAGTGATCAACAAGGGAAAGATATGAAGAGTTGCACCAACAACACAACAGTTATCAACCAAAACAGAATATAAAAGAGCTGATTATTAAAATGGAACTACAACCCTCTGGTGCCAGAAAATAACACATAAAATCGTAAGGACAACCAAAAATAAATCCAAATTACAGTATTGAGAAGCGGTTAGCTTATGAGGTCTACTGCACAACAACCCAAAATCCAAGACTTTCAGGAGTCAATTGCTATATAGCCAGAACCAAGACAGTTGCAATTTAAAAGTAAGATGAAATGGGGAAGAAAGAACTCACAAGAGGCAAAAGACCTTCAATTTTCATTGGTGGATTTAATACCATTTCATGGAGCCGTTGACCTGTAGCAATGGGGACAAAATGATATGACAAATGAGTGAAAAATATACAAATCTAGACAGGGTAAAAGTTTAAGCTCCAAATAGCTCAGATAAATAAGTTCAATAGAAGATAAGTCAGTGAATGCATTTTGAGAATATCACTAGAGTAAAATCATTACATTGTTTAGCAGCTGCCATATTGACTCTTTGCAACCTATCCAACCGATTTCCTGACATATTAGGAGACCGCTCTGTCAGCAGAGGAGTCACACTACTAGCCCCCAGCTCCTAAGACAACCAAAGACAAAATCCAAACAATTATCAACAACATCAGTGATGAAACACTACCCCAAAACATCATCTTTCGTCTACAAAACATACCGTGCATTTCTCAACAAGCCAATCAGCCCGACCGCCCTTCAAACTACCTAAAACACACAGCATTTCCAACATGAGACACCCTTCAAAGCCATAAACAACTCTACCGAAAAATGGCACAAAACAACTAACCAAAGGCTGCAAACACATGCCACTGCATGCTCTGTGGAAGAACCAACTTAGGATCTTCCAAGGCCACAAAATCAAGCCCAGACCGATCCACTGTCTGTATCACTCCTTCCACCAATCCTCCTTTCCCATTAAACAGCTCTACCCTTGCACACATTCATCCACACCACCACTAAATCCACAATTTTACCCCAAAAAAAAAACCAAATTTCCAATACAAAATTGAAGCTTGTGAATTGTAATAAGCTTGTAAATATCAGAATCATCATAAATATTGGAAATTGATAGCATCCCAGTTCGGAAATAAGGTTACCTATCGTTGGCCCGTAATCTCAAGACCTTGGTCATATGCCAGAACTCATCGTCTTGAACACGAACTAGGCCTCCCTGTATTAATACTGAAACAATTAAAGATTAAAACTTTACACAGAGAGAGAGAGAGAGAGAGAGAGAGAGAGAGAGAGAGAGAGTGCCTTGGAAGAAGGAAGGCGTTCGGAGAAGAAGCGAGGGAGGCCGCCGCGGGACTGGTTGGAGTAATCTGAAGAAGAAGGAGGAGGAGAAGAAGAGAAGGCTCGGAAGGTTGGGAGGCACCTTGTGAAACGAGGTCGTATTGGTGCTAGGCTCTGCATTTTCCCACCCAAATTTCAGAAACTGTTTATGGGTTTGGCCGTTTGGGTCTGAAGCTCATTATTTGAAGAAGTTATCAGCTAGCTGGATTTATAGTACACAGTTTTCTTTACAGAAGAAGTTAAAAACAGGAGAACCATACAGACTAGAAAGTAGAAAGTCTAACTCTAAAAAGTACAAACACATCTCAACAATGGATGAGATTAGAATGTTAAGTGTAGTCTTGACATTGAAACTGGTTGAGTTCGAAAAGTACATGAATGGGAAATCAATTCAACAGATATTGTTACATGGATTTGTTGAATACTTTCAAACCAAGTTGTTGTTTCTTAGCACAACTGCACAAGTTCAACTGTTGAAGGATTGGCGAGGTGGCCTCTCCTCCTAGTGATTACAATGATCCCTCCATTTTGTGTAGCAGATTGGCAGTAACATATGACGTTTTCTCCACCTATTCTGAAATGTCAGCATCTTCAAGATGATATAAATTGAGAACTAGCTAGGTGCCTAGATGGCATGAACTTCCAACATTGAGATCTTCAAAAACAAACTAGACCTTCCAATTACACAACCCTCTGGAAGCACAATCTAGAGTTTTTTGCCAAATCGAATTGTCCAGTTGATTCCTTGAGTTCAAATGTAGAGGATAAAGTAGCTAACAAGGAATAATAGACTTCTCAATTCGTACAAGTTCCTTGACGACTGTCACGACTTCAAAGTTTCGAGTATGAAACTCAAATTTTGAAGTCATAAAAAACTCCAAAACAATCTCAATAAATCGAAATCATTTTAATGTCACAGCGGATCATTTCTGATTCAAAATACAACTCAGTCAAACCGATTATTACAAACCAAATTTATAATTCGACATTATAACAAATGGAAATGTATAAATCCTCACAAAAATCCACACAAAATCCTCACCACAAGATGAAAATAAATAACTTCAAGTCCTCTGAGTGGTCCGTCAAGTTCCGCTAATCCACACCTGCGGAATTATCCCCTACACCATCGAATAGGTGCACCGGGATTGTAAACACAAACCCGGTAAGCTTTGCAGCTCGTATGAGTAAAAACAACAAATACAACTCGCATAAAAGTATATACGAAAATCCACAAAACATCAATTATAAATGCACTCATGTCTCATTAGACGGCCCATCTGGTTGTCTAATAATGTGAAAATATACATGCTCATGAGAAGTTGGGTAACCTCTCTGTTTACCAAAATGCATTTATAATACGGGTACTCATGAGCGATGGTACACCTCTGTTACCCCTCATGTAGTACGTCGCCGACATTGGACAACCTCCTGTTATCCAATATCAAAATATGGGTACTCATAAGCCGATAACCCATCTGTTACCTCTTATGCAGTACCCCGGCAGACAGACTAGAGCTCTAACTGTATCGTAACTTTCACCCGGCCAAAGGCTATGTTCTGACATGCCAACACGTCCGAAAACTGGTCCAAAGACAAAACACGTCTGAAGACAAAAACACATTTTAATAAAACTCAATGTTAAAACCATGTACAATACTCATCACGTTATATTGTACAATCAAATCAACAAGCTCAATATATATATCTCATCATTAAAATGATCTTATATATCGCAACGAAAACATGACAGTATATAATATAGCAAACATATATATATATATATATATATGTACATATTTACCATTTATACAAATACACATTCTACTATATCATATACATGTCATATTTCATTCTTTAAAATTTCGCATAATCTTGAATCTCCACAAGGGTAGATTCGTACATGTGAGATTTTACTCACCTTATAATCTCGAGCGTAATTTCGCGATTGCGAAAGTAAATCATTTACTTGAATTATCGATCACCTTGAAAAGATAAAAAAAGAATTTAGAATCGTTACGCAAACCTTAAATGCCGAAACAGTAATAATATTTCATTGTTCATGTATTTACTATTCACGTATTTACTATTCATATATTATTGTACAGATACATATTAATTACGTATTTCCGTACGAGTACATATTATTTACGTATTTCTGTACGTATGCATACTATTCAATCGTAAATACTATCTCAGTAAATAATAATTACCAATTTACCCTTCCGAAATTACTTTTACATTTACCGCACGTAAAAGAAATTTACATTTTACTGTACGTAAATTACTTTTTTCATTCACCGTACGCAAAAATAAATTTTACAAAATTTTTGTTTTGAAATCATTGTTCACGCGCCGCCGAATGTGGCGGCGCGTGGGGTTCACGTGCCACTTCCGGCGACCGCGCGTGGTGCTCACGCGCCACTCACTGTGGCAGCGCATGGGGCTCACGCGCCGACTGCAACAACGGCGCGTAACATGCCACCGCCGCCCTAAAACTCTTCCTCTCTTCCTCCTCCACCCTCCTATGGTCTCAGACCGCCTCTAGGCTACCACACGCACCCACATGCGCCGCCTAAGGCGGCGGTGTTCCACCCTCCTACTCCGATCACCGATCTCCCTCCAAAACATACCAAAACAATCACAACAACTACAATAATCATCCTAAAATAAACCTCACCTCGATTTGATGGTGGCGAGCTCGCCTCGAGCACTGCGGTGGCGGAGGAACACGGCGGAGGAATTGCAAAAACTTTGGCGACGTCGTGCGGCTTCACGGTGGCGAGGCAAGGCGCGGCGAGCTCCAGGGTTGCTGAGGTAGGCCGTGCGGTGCTCCTGGGACTGGCGGTGAAGGCCACGGCAGCCTGAGGAGAGAGATCGTCTGCGGCGATTTTCTGAGAGGGAGAGAGAACGAACTCGGGGAGAGAGAGAAGGAGAGGGAGGCGGGTGAGGAGAGAGAGAGAGGGGTTTCCGAAAATGGAAACCCTAATCTAAAAAATTTCATTTTTATACTTGTTTCCAAAATCGGAAACTAACTTCCCACATTAATAACTTTCACGTCCGATGTCCGATTCGAACACGTGACATATCCACGAACTCGTATCGACGAGCTCTACATCTTTCGTGAAGGAAGTTTTCACAAACTAGTGACGGAGTAAAAGTCGATACTCACGTCGCGGAAACGTAACGTTTTTCTAAATCACATTTCCGATAACGTTTCCGTTTTTGATTTCCGACGTCGTTAAGTTAAACAAACACGTTTAATAAATTTCACAACTTTATAAAATTTAAAACAATGCAATAATTTGTTTCGAAAACTCGGGTCATTACAGCGACATCGATCATATCTGGCCTTGTTTCACTTTTTGTCTTGAGTGCATAACAATACCAGTGTTAGGAAATCATGCAACTGATGCTGTCGTGCTTGCTCATCTTCTCCTGCTAACTCCTCAAGTTTTTTAGGATCCACAATCCTCAGAAATTGGTCATCACAAGCATGTAGATTTGCATATGACACTAGGGAGAATCGTCCTCTTTGATAATAATTAACATTATTTCCCGTCATGAGAACAAGTAGAATGACACCAAAGCTATAAACATCAGCTTTTTCTGTTATGAAATTACAGTGAATAGACTCAGGGTCAAGGTACCCAGCGCTCCCAATCAACAGATTTTCGACATGCGATTGCTTAGGCGGAATGGTTATGGAGAGTGAGAAGTCACATTATTTGTGGACAAAGTCATGGTCCAAATAGATGCAGTTAGGCCTTAGAATCCTATGAATGATGGGTCTGGGGAAGGCTGTGTGGAGATATGTGATTGCATTTGCAATAAATAGTCTGGTTTTCCATGGGAGGCATTATCCCCACAACCTCCGTCGGAGTTGAGCACTCCTTTTGCTGCATATTCATGCACTAGTGCTGGTACAGGGAACTCTAGGCAGCATCCCAACAATTTCTGAACCATTCTTATGGGAGCTCATCTGCATGGATATTATAATATCACGAATAGCCTCATGTCTAGAACTTAAAGATAGCTCTATATGCTTCACGATAATCAATCGATAGTCTAGAAAACCCTTATATGAACATGACCATCTATCTATACACGAAGAAGAATGAAAGTTATTGGTTGCCCTGATGAGTTCATTAGCAGAGAAATAGCGAATAGGATTCGACTTTCCATCACAAGAGGCTATTAGCGAGATCCTCTAATAAGATGCTTCCATTAAGCAAAACCGATCCATTAGGAACTTCATCCTTCTTTGTCATACATCGAAGCAACGAGTACCTGACAACATAAAGGCATGATGATTATATGATCTGAATAGCTCATTATTTCTCCTTTTATATATCTTGTACAAACTGAATGATCACAACGATAGAACCAAGAGTACGTCATGTTTCCTGTTATAAAAGATTTCTTGTCCTCCTACAATAATGAGAACTTCTTTCACTAAATACAAACCATCTTATCAAAATTATTGAGTTTGATGAAACATCATTTGGCATAACAATGATGCATTAGCTTTGATTAACTTAATTTCTTGGTTTTAAACACGATCGGGGTCAAGAATATGTAAAATCAGACAGCAATATCTCAAATCAGGTCCGAAATTAAAGCAAGCTACATATATATACAAACAACAAAAGCGAAACTTACAAGAGTTTCGATGGCATCAATTCGGTGCTTCTGCTGTCATTTGTAATCCTATCTTCTTGATTTGGTTTCACTACACGTGAAATATAACTCAATTTTTTTTCTTCACCGATCCTCTGCAGATATCTGACAAAAGTCAGTTTCATTTCCTTTTAAGGATGAGTAGTGTTTCACATTTTAGTGATAATAAGGCAGAGATCACATACACCAATAAGAACATGTTGTGGGAAACCAGAAATACCAAGTCAAAGATGAGAAGATGATAGGCAGCTGCAAGTCCTTAAACATAATAATATAATTTTATACAATTAGGGGGCCGACTCTTAAGCCGAATGAGATGTCACATAATATGGGAATTGAACAAAGTCATCATCCAATTAATAAAATAAGTCGGGCTTTGAACTACATGAATTCTATAGATTGGCAAAGGTCACTTGCAGATTAATGCAAAACTCGAAATATAGAGCATGCAAAACTCAATATTTTTAACTTTTGATACAAAAATACTCAATATGGATCTCAAGATTGCAGGTTGAAACTCTGTAGCAAAAGTCAAATAAATTAGTGATACACCCATTTTTTCACACTTTTAAATAAAAAAGGATGTTGCTAATCGTCTTTATCGAATACAATATTAATGGACGATGTAGCTAACAAGGACTGATAGACTTCTCAATTCCTACAAGTTCCTTGGCCACATCAATCATATCCGGCCTTGCTTCACCATTGTCTTGAGTGCATAGCAATGCCAGTGTTAAGAATTCATGCGACTGTTGTTCTTGTGCTTGTTCATTATCTTCTCCTTCTAACTCCTCAAGTATTATAGGATCCACAATCGTTTTAAACTAGTCAGTGGAAGCATGTAAATTTGCATAAGAACAATGGTCGATTACCCTTCTGTATCCCGAAATTGTTGCAGTTCATTTTGACCCGTCAAGAAAACAAGTAAAGTGACACCAAAGCTATAAATATCAGTCTTTTCTGTAATTATATTAGATGCAAAATACGGAGGGTCAAGGTAATCCAAATGACCCAGCCACTTCATCTTCGACATGCGATTGCTCAGGAGGAATGGTTATGGAAAGCGAGAAGTGACATATTTTGGGTACAAAGTCACTGTTCAAGGCAATGCATAAAGGCTTTAGGTCTCGATGAATAATGGGTCCCGGAAAGACTGTATGGAGATGTGATTGCATTAGCAACCTGCTTTGCGATACGTAGTCTAGTAGTCCATGGGACACTCATTATCCCCATAACATCCGTTAGTATTGAGAACTCCTTTCGCTGCATATTCGTGCACTACTGCTGGTACATGGAACTCTAAGCAGCAGCCCAATGGTTTCAACACATTTTTGTGACTACTCATCTGCATTGATATGATAATGTCACGAATAGCAAGATCCCTAATCTCCATCTTAATGATAACATCTCTGTTTTCGAGAATTCATCTGAACATTTTGTAAATTCCATTCTTTCCTACAAGGTTAACAGGGTCAAAGTTGTTGGTTGCCGTGATGAATTCATCAGTAGAGTAATGGCAAATGGGATTAGATTTTCCATCACAAGAGGCAATCAGATCCTCTAATAAGATGCTTCCAGTATCCAACTCATAATTTCCGAATTCTCCTCCTGTGAGTCCTGTCTCAACCATGGAGGCAAAAAGCACCTGCCAGAAATGTTCATATGATTCTATTACATCTTTTTAATATTCTATACACACAAAGTTACAGCAACATATTAAATGCTTCCTGTTATAATAGAATAGCAGATTCATATCTGTCCTACAAATCCATTCAGACTTTCTATCACAAATGACAAACCATGCCATTTCCTCTATGAAAACCTCAAAACAGGTTGATGAAAATTTGGCGTTAACATTAATTATAACTGTGCTTGACTTGCTTGCTTGGATTTAAAAACTAAAGCGACAATTGATTGGAAAAGAAAAATTAGACGACTATAACGCAGATCAGAAATTAAAGGAAGCTCCATATATGTAAACAACAAAATTCAGTTACGCTAAATTCAGTTGCTTACAATTGTTTGAATAGCAACTTTGATGTGCTTCTGTTGTGTAACGTAACTCTTGTCTTCTTTGAATTGGTTTCCAATTGCACAAATGAAGAGTCCTATTTAATTCCTCCTCGCTCTGCAGGTTTCTAACTTTGTGAATTTCATTTTCTTCTGAGAATGATGAGGGGGGGGGGGGGCAGCTTATGATGAGAGATCACACGTGGGGCGTTCTGATTGGTAACTACTGATGTAGTGGGAGACAAGAAATACTCAGTCAATGTTGAGAAAATACTTAGCAGCTGCCGCCGGCCAGTTGTTCAATAATAATCTTCTCATTACATGCAAAGAAAATGCAAGGAAGTGGTGACAAATAAGTCACTTATGAAAGAAGACGAATTATAACCCAAATAAATTTTTAAAAGAAGATGAATAAGTTCAGATATCAAAAAATACAGTACCTATTGAACCATCTTGCTACCATATTTTGATGCCACTGAGATGCAGAACATTAAAACAACTTGATATGTGAAATACTATTTCTCCTAAATTAGCATATGATAGGAAGTTAGGAACTGATCGTTTCTGGTCCAAACATAACCTAACTACTCAACTGTTGGCTATCTTCAAGAAGAAGCCACACAAAAATAGTTCAATGTATTCATTTATTAGTATTTGAATAATTAATACCAAACTAAGATCATTCACAAAGACCAACACATGAACTAGCCATAGTGCCAGGCTTGGTTAGACAGTAATTGTCTATTGTAGAAGCCACAAAAAACAATCTTGGTGTTCTGCGCAGTAGGTACTAGTAGTATTCTGAAACGTGTGTTTCAATATTTGTCAAAGAGAAAAACAAAAACATCCAGGCGTTTAAACGATTGTAGCAATCTATTAGTAAATGTATTTTGGAACCTGTACAGTTGTACTAGTGTGTTTAGGTTTTCACGGTTAACTTAACCAAATATTTCAAGTGTTCCGGGCTGGTTACCCAGTGTAATTCTCTATTTTGCAAATATTTGATTGATTTTGTTCTTTCAACCATGGCTCCTCAAAACAACACTCAGTCAGCAACCAAAACAGAATATCAAAGAGGTGATTATTAAAATGGAACTCCAGCCTTCTGGTGCCAGTATGTGCTACTTTATATCTTAAGGACAACAAAATTAAATCCTAATGACAGAAATCAGAAACAGCTAGCATATGAGGTCTACTGGAAAACAACCCAAAATCCAAAATTTCTAGAGTCGATTGTTATATAACCAGAACCAAGACAGTTGCCCAATTCAAAAGTAAAACAGAATAGGTAAGATAGAACTCACAAGAGGCAAAGGACCTTCGATTTTCATTGATGGATTCAATACCATTTCACGGAGCCGTTGACCTGTAGCCATGGGAACAAATGAGACAATTATATAAATCCAGACAGGGTAGCTCAAATAAATAAATCCAATAGAAGTTAAGTCTGTGAATGCATTATGTGAATATGAGTAAAGTAAATTCTTTACATTGTGTAGCAGCTGCCATATTGACTCTTTGCAACGGTGCAACCTATCCAGCCGATTTCCTTACATATTCGGAGAGGAGTCATGCTACTAGCCCCCAGTTCCTAAGATAACCAAAAACAAAATCCAAACAATTATCAACAAAACAAACTGTGCAGTTCTCAACAAGCCAATCAGCTCGACCGCCCTTCAAACTACCTAAAAACACGCAGCATTTCAAACATGAGACCCTCTAAACTCCTGAACAATTCCCCCGAAAAACGGCACAAATAAACTAACCAAAACCAAACACATGCCACAGCGAGCTCTGTGGAAGAACCAACTTAGGATCTTCCAAGGCCACAAAATCGAGCCCGGATCGATCCACCATCTGTATCACTCCTTCCACCAATCCTCCTTTCCCATTAAACAGCTCTACCCTTGCACACATTCATCCACACCACCACTTAATCCACAATTTTACCCAAAACAATTGAACTTTGTAAATTGTAATCAGCTTATAATATCAGAATCATCATAAAGATGGAAAATTGACAGCAACCAATTCGAATTTGATGAAGGTTACCTATCGTTGGCGTGCGATCTCAAGACTTTGTACACGAACTAGGGCTCCCACTGAAACAGTTCAAGCTTAAAACTTCACAGAGAGAGAGAGAGAGTTGGAGTGCCTTGGAAGAAGGGAGGCCACCGCGGAACTGGTTGGGGTAATTTGAAGAAGAAGAAGAACAACAACAAGAGGTGGAGAAGGCTCGGAAGGTTTTGACTTTTGAGGGACCTTGTCAAACGAGGTCGTATTGCTGCTAGGCTCTGCATTTGGGTTTAAGTCTGAAGCTCATTATTTTTTATTATTATTATTTTTTTGGTTACACAGGGGCACAAAGCCCAGCAAAACAAACTAGTTTGAAGGAGGAGAACTGGGCAACGCCTGTTAAGCGCCTACTCTCCGAGAGTCCAGGCTTTTACTTTTAGATGGCGTCTGGTGTCTTTAACTTGACAGTGGCAAAGGTAAAAATTTGATCACGTGTGGTGTTGTTCTCGTGGATCAGTTCTCCATTACTAGAAATCGGCGACCGATCGGAAATCACCCCAATTCAAAACTCATCCAATTTCGAATTCAAGCATATAAAGTCGATGAGGTAAACGAACCAGAGAATGAAGGAAACGCCATTAGGCTCCGATCTAAGAAATTGAGGGTAGAGTCAAGCTGGGGTCAAGATTATAAGTTGTGCTCACCGATTGGAGGCTAGAGAAGCTCGTCAGAGCTCTGGAATTCTTGTCGATCGATCGAACAAGCAGCTATTTTTCAATTAAATAGTAATTGGGGCAGAGATGTGTAATTGTAGAACTCCGGCGACCTATTCTCATACTGGTAAGACTAGCTATATAGCTTCTTCCACTAATGTATCGAATTCAAAAGCTTACGAATTCAACCTCACTCCTATGCTGCCGAAATCAAGTGAAAAGGATTACAATTTGAGATTCCGATCTGAGAATCGTCCAGTGGTGGAGTCGCCGACACCATTATAATGGAATTAAGTATACACAACAAACATGAATGCCAAAAAAGAGTTAATTCTGGGATTTCTTGTCTTTAAATATGGCCTCGTCATCTTGCGGAAGAAGCTCTTTAACCTCTGCTCTGAGATTTCCCCAAAATGGCTTCATCTCACAGTCCTCCTACCCACTTCAGTCTCAAATTTGACGACTTCGCAAGTGTGGTCAAGAGAGTAAAGCCCAAGTCAGATTTACCCTCCTCCACTTCCACAACTTACCCCTTTTTTCCTAACGTCTCAAAGTTTAACTGTCGTTTGCATCTAATTCGTAGTTGATCTATCATTAATAGATACGTAAGCAAATTTGAATTAGGCTCTCGGAGAGTGGCTCTTACCAGAACTTGCCCACTCTTACCAGAACTTGATGGAGAACTAAACAACAACTAATTTGAGTATTTTCTTTATAAAAAAAAAAACTAGAGAATGCAACTTTTTTCTTTTTTTGCAATCTCCAACAATTCAACAATAGATGAGATTAGAATGTAAGCTCGAAAAATATACAAATGCGGAATCAAATTTCAACAGGGACAACAGATTTTGTTGGCTGCCTTCAAGCTAAGTTTTTGTTTCTTTATTAAAGTTGAAAGACTGATGAGGTGATATTTCCTCCTAGTAATCACTAGGTTTCCTCCATTTTGTGTAGCAGTTTGGCAGCAAAAGAAGGCTGTGACGTTTCATCACACCAATCCTAAACTCCCAACATTTTCACAAATGTGAATATTGATAGCTAGATGGCAAGAACTTCCAATATGAAAGATCACACAAACAAATTAGGTCTTCCAATTAACACAACCCCTCGATCTGAAGTACAATCTGAGTTTTTGCTAAATCGAATGGTCTCTGTTGAATACAAATGTAAAGGATAACTGGATAACTGGCCGGCTAACAAGGAATAATAGACTTCTCAATTCGTACAAGTTCCTTGGCGACATCGATCATGTCTGGTCTCGCTTCAAGTGCATAACAATACCAGTGTTAGGAAATCATGCAAATGTTGTTCTTGTGCTTGCTTATTATCTTCTCCTTCTAACTCCTCCAGTATTTTAGGATCCACAATCTTCTTAAACTGGTCAGTGGAGGCATGTGAGTTTGCATAAGGCACAATGCTGGTCGACGCCCTTTCTGTTTCTCGTTGCACAGCCATTCGACCCGTCAAGAAAACAAGTGAAGTAACACTGAAACTATATATATCAGTCTTTCATGTAACCATACTAGATGCATAATACGCAGGGTCATGGTATCCGAATGTCCCAATCACACGATCTTCGACATGCGATTGCTGAGGAGGAATGGTTACGGAAGTCGAGATGTTAAATAATTTGGGAGCAAAGTCAGCGTCCAAGACAATATTTGTAGGCTTTAGGTCTCGATGAATAATGGTTCTGGGGAAGGCTGTATGGAGATATGTAACTGCATTAGCAACCTGCTTTGCGATACGTAGTCTAGTTCTCCATGGGAAGGACTCATTTTCCCCATAACCTCCTTTAGAGTTGAGAACTCCTTTCGCTGCATATTCGTGCACTATTGCTGGCACACGGAACTCTAAGCAGCAGCCCAGTAGTTTCGAAACATTCTTGTGAGTGCTCATCTGCATTGATATTATAAGGTCACGAATAGCAAGATCCCTAATCTCCATCTTCTTAATGATAACATCTCGGTTTTCGAGAATTCCTCTGAACATTTTGTAATATCCTTCCTGTTTAACAAGGTTAACAGGGTCAAAGTTGTTGGTTGCCGTGATGAGTTCATCAGCAGAGTAATGACGAATGGGATTAGATTTTCCATCGCAAGAGGCAATCAGATCCTCTAATAAGATGCTTCCATTTTTATAAAAATCAGATCCTGTGTCAAAACCTGTTGATGAAAATTTGGCATTAACATATGTGCTATTGTGCTAAACTTGTTTGGTTGGTTTTGATTTTTAAACACTAAAGCAACAATTTATTTAAAAAAAAAAAGACAATTATACCTCAAATCAGATTCAGGAATTAAAGGAGGATCCATATATGAAAGAACAAAAACTGTAATTTACAAGAGTTTGGATGGCATCGTTTCTGTGCTTCGATCAGCTGTGTTATCTAACTCTGTCTTCTTTGAATTGGTTTCCAATTGCACAAGTGAAGACTACTCCAATCACATCTTCACCTTTATCTGCAGATTTCTCACGTTGTGATCGAACTTCATTTTCTTCTGACAATGATGAGGGTATAGCTGGGAGCTTAAGATGATAAGGGTGGTCATAGCTGACGTGTTCTTGTTAGAGTCGTTGGCTTGGATGATGATTGTATTATTCCCTTCTGTTAGGATTCTGGTTTTCATGTTTGATAATAACTCCTAATTATTAGTTTGTTAGAGTTTGCTCTATTCTTCAGTTAGTAGACCACGAACTTAGGGGTTGTTAAAGTCGTGGATTTGTTTTTGATTTCTTGTTATGTTATGGCTATATATATAACCTAAGTAGTTTCTTCATTTAATAAGAATCATTCAGCTAAAGCACTGAGAGTTATTCTGCATTAGTTTTTGGTTTTTCAACATCTAGGATCAGAGCCCCATCAAGTGGAATTAATAGCTTGTAATTGCTTGATGAATTCATACACAGATTGTAATTCTATATATAAGCTAATCTACCACTAATTACTCCATGATTCTCGGCCGGATTCACGCCGACACTCTCCCTCAAGTTGGTGCATACATATCAATCATACCCAACTTGCTAAGTGAATCATAAAATACCTTTTTAGACACTCCTTTTGTGAGCATATCGGCAAGTTGCTCTTCTGTAGAAACAAAAGGAAAACTAATGATCTTCGCGTCTAACTTCTCTTTTATAAAGTGACGATCAACCTCCACATGTTTTGTACGATCATGTTGCACAGGATTATGTGAATTATCAATAGCTGCCTTGTTGTCACAGTACAGCTGCATAGCACATTTAGGCTTAATACCCAAATCTTGTAGCAAATTTCTAAGCCATAACAATTCGCACACTCCCTGAGCCATACCTCTGTATTATGCTTCAGCACTAGATCGTGCTACCACTTTTTGTTTCTTACTCTTCCATGTAACAAGATTACTCCCAACAAAGGTAAAGTACCCTGATGTGGATCTTCGATCTGTAATATTTCCAGCCCAGTCTGTTTCTGTGAAGCCACAAATTTCAAGGATATTATTATGATTAGAGAACATTACTCCTCTCCATGGTGCTGACTTCAAGTACCTCAAAATCCTTACAACAGCATCCATGTGGTCCTCACTGGGATTATGCATGAATTGACTCACTACACTTACTGCATACGCGATATCTGGTCTGGTATGTGATAGATAAATTAGGCATCCAACTAGCCTCTGATAATGAGGTTTTTCAGTAGGGACTTGATCTGAATACTCTGCTAACCGATGGTTCTGCTCAATAGGAGTGCAGTCCAACATACATGTCTCTGTTAGTAGATCAAGAATGTACTTCCTCTGACACAGATAGATACCATCGCTTCCTCGAGCTACTTCAATGCCTAAGAAGTATTTGAGTGTACCTAGGTCCTTCATCTCAAACTCTATGGCAAGCTGTTTTTGTAATATATCCACCTCATCAATATCATTCCACGTAACTACCATATCATCATCATATATAATTAGGGCTGTTACATTTTCTTGTTGATATTTGAGAAATAACGTGTGGTCTGAATTACTATGTGTGTAGCCAATGTTCCTCATGAATTGTGAGAATCTTCCAAACCAAGCACGAGGTGAATGTTTAAGACCATACAAAGACTTTCTCAATCTACATACAGAGGTAGTTGGAGAAGCGGCCACATATCCATGCGGAACATCCATGTATACTTCCTATGTTAGTTCTCCATGAAGGAATGCATTCTTAACATCAAACTGCCTAAGTGACCAGTTCAAGTTAGTAGCAAAAGAGAGCAATACCCGGATAGTGTTTATCTTTGCAACATGTGCAAATGTCTCATCATAGTCTA
Organism: Argentina anserina; assembly: GCF_933775445.1. Lineage (NCBI taxonomy): Eukaryota > Viridiplantae > Streptophyta > Magnoliopsida > Rosales > Rosaceae > Argentina > Argentina anserina. The sequence continues at coordinate 1,788,982 of NC_065873.1, read as the reverse complement.
TGCCATATGTCTGAGTGAACCCCTTCGCTACTAGGCGTGCTTTATATCGGCTTACTGACCCATCTGGATTATGCTTCACTGTAAACACCCAACGACATCCTACAACCTTCTTGTCATGTGGTGCAGGTACAAGCTCCCAAGTATTGTTTTTTTGTAATGCTTCCATCTCTTCCTCCATTGCTTTCTTCCATTTTGGATATCCCAATGCATCCTGCACTTTGTTAGGTACTGATACAGTAGATATTTGATTCACAAATGACTCATATGACTTAGATAATCTTTTGGTAGATATAAAATTTGCCACATGATACTTAGCTTTAGTCTGAAGGGTATGTTCATATTTTTTTGTTGGTTGACCCCGAGTAGACCTATTGGGCAAAACATATTGTCTACTATTAGCCCTAATAGAATGACTAACCTCAGATAAGTGATCTTCTGTACCAAGAGAGCATTGGTCAGGGGTATAAACAACTGTACGAGAGACATGAGGAGCAGTTGTGTTGTCAGCTTCTGGTGCCTAAATCTCTGGACTGACTATATCCGGTGGTGCATGTGTAGCTGACACATTGGTAATCTCAACGGAACCTGTTACTATATCGACTGGCTCACTCGTCTCCCCCTCTCCATGATACAGCTCTTCAAAATATGAATTCTCCCTTGAAGAGTAGTATCAGAAGAGGTAAAATAACTCATGTCCTCGAAAAAGGTAACATCCATAGTGACATAGTACTTCCGGGTAGGGGGATGATAGCACAGGTACCCTTTCTGATGTCTTCCGTACCGAACAAACACACATTTAACTTCCCGGGCATCCAACTTAGACCGCTGATGTTGTGAAAGATAAACAAGAGCAACACTACTGAAAACACGGGCAGGAAGATTATGAAAATAGGGTAATGAGACATGTGATGCAAGCACCTCATAGAGAACTTTTCCCTGAAGGACATGAGATGGAAGACGATTAATGAGGTGGGCAGAAGTAATAACACCATCACCCCAAAGGTATTTAGGCATGTGGGCACTAAAAAGAAGACACCGAGCCATATCAATTAAATGACGATTTTTTTCTTTCAGAAACCCCATTTTGCTCAGGTGTGTAAGGACACGTTGTTTGATGAATAATTCAGTGTGTGTTAAAGAACTGCTGAAAGACATGATTCACATATTCCCCCCCCCCCCCATTATCAGAACGAAGAACGCGAATGGTGGCATTATATTATGTGTGGACAGAGGTATGGAAGGCACGAAAAGCTGGAAAAACCTCATCTTTATTTTTAAGAAGAACAATCCATGAAAGACGTGTGCAATCATCAATAAATGACACAAAATACCGCATTCTTGACACAGTAGACTCTTTAGAGGGTCCCCAAACATCATAATGAATTAACTTAAAATGAATAATACTTTTAGTAGTGGTACTAGGGGAATAAGTAGATCGATGACTCTTGCCCAAAACACATGTCTCACAACATAAAAAAGACTCGTCCACATGAATAAACAAAGTAGGCATGGATTTTTTCATAACACTAAAAGATGGATGCCCTAAGCGACGATGCCATAACCAAACTTCACTTAGCTTGTCAGAAGTGGAGAGTAAAGCGATCTGAGACTGACCCCTTGGTTTTTCCCCTGCGTATGTCAGATCCAGATGAAACAACCGGCCCCTCAGATACCCCCGACCAATTATCTTTCCGGTAAGAAGATCCTGAAATATCACATACATAGGAAAAAAGTCACAGAGCACTGAGCGTCAGCGTTCAATTAGGGAACATATATCAAATGATGAGATAAAGTAGGTACATAGAGTACATTGTGAAGCTCTATAGTGGGAGTAATACGAACGGACCATATCCCTAACACGGGGAATGCTTCACCATTAGCATTAGTAACATAGGGTACGGGTGGAGAAGACAGTACGGTAAAATAAGATTTGTCATATGATTAGATGCACCAAAATCAATAATCCATGTATCAAAACTAACAAAGTTCGAAATATTAAAAGCCATACCAATTTGACCACGACCTGCGATGGAGGCTCTAGGTGCTCCTCCAGCGGTATGATGATCATGCCCAACCACACTAAAGATATCTAGTTCTGGAACTAATTGAATAGCTACTTTTGCCTGGGGACGAGAATGAGGCCTCTTAGGCCTAAGGTGTGGATACAATTTCCAACAGGTCGCACGAGTATGGTTAGTATTATGGCAGTAAGAGCAAGGAGGCGGGGCTGATTCCCGAAGCCTAGTGGTGGTCCTTGTCGATGAAGTGGAGCAGAAGTTGCTTGCAGAACGATTGGTGCCGGAGATCTAGCATGAACAGTAAGACTGGAAACGACAGCCGGTGCCTGAAGAATACTCTCCTGCTGAGACTCATCCTTTCGGATATAGGTGAAAGCGGTGAGGAGGCTAGGTGGTTCGGTCATTCGGAGCAATTCGCCTTTCGCACTATTATGCTTTGCATCAAGACCTTTCAGGAAATGGTGAACTCGTTCAAGCTCCTTCTCCTTTTGGTACCAAATAATATCTTCTTGATTTTTTATCATGCAAGGACGTTTCATAACAATCTCAGTCCATCCTGGTGTAATGCCAAAGCTGTACACATTAACTCATGAACCTGTATGAAATCAGAACCATTAGTATATAAGCCGGCCAATGTCTCCCATATTGCCTGCGCAGTGGCACATCCCTCCACCAGATCAACTATCTCATCATTCATAGATGTCCACAAGACGGACATGACAAGACCATCGTCGTCATCCCATTTATTGTAGGCAACAATATCCTCAGGACTAGGAGCCTTAGTGATGCCGGTGACATGCCCCATCTTGTGCATGCCGCGAAGATGAGCAGCCATAAGTCATTTCTATTTACAGAAATTGGTTCCGTTGAGTTTGGCGCCCCCAAATGAACCACTGTCAGAACCCTTGACAAATACTTTAAATGTTGGAACACCAGGGATCTGAGAACCCTCCGCTTCGTGTCCATAACCCATTGAAAAAGAAACAATTTGAAAAAGCAGAGATTAGGTAGGAAGAAAAGCACAAAAAACAGAGAAAAATCTGTCTTCGGTGCACTTGCAGTGTTAGTGAATATGCACTGACAGGAAAAAGCTGCTTAATCTGGCCGGGCCGGGTCGGGTTGAGTTGACCGGGTCGGGTTAAGTTGATCGGGTCAGGTAGTGTCGAATCTGGGGCTGGGCCGGGTCAAAATTAGACCGGGCCGGGTCGGAGCGAAAGGAAGCCGAGACTCGAGACGAAAAAAAAAAGGTCGGCTTCCGGAGAGCAGCGCCGGAGGAGACTCATCATCGTGGGGGGGGGCAGGGAGGAGGGACGATGACGTCGAGGAGCGCCGGTGGGCAGCGGGGCAGAGCCGGATGGGAGGAGGCAGCGGTGAGGGAGCAGCGGGCGGTGACCGGCCGGAAAAAGAGAAAAAAACCCAGAAACTCGGCTCTGATACCAACTGGAATTAATAGCTTGTAATTGCTTGATGAATTCATACACAGATTGTAATTATATATATAAACTAATCTACCACTAATTACTTCGTGATTCACGTAGGGAATCACGGGCCGTGACTCTCGGCCGGACTCACGCCGACACATCATAGGGGCCTGACCAAAAGAAAAAAAGAGTGAGTGAGAGCCAGAAAAGAGTGAGTGAGTAAAAAGAGTGAGAATTGATACAGAGGGAAGCTCTGTGCCAATGGCAATTCCTAGGTTCGATGGCTACTACAATCATTGGGCCATGACAATGGAAAAATTCATTAGATCAAAGGAGTGTTGGGATGTCATAGAGCCAGGAATTCCAGCGATGCCACAAGGGGCTGAAATTAGTCAGCCAAGATCATTTTCCTCCGTGGTAGCAGAAAGGACGCAGCAAATTGAAGGGCAGCATAAGCAGTCGGAAGAGCGACGCCAACAAATGGAGGAACAACGTAAGTTGGTGGAGAAGATGAAGTTGAAATATCTCAAGGTTAAAAAAATTTATGTTTCTAGCCATAGATCGGAAAATTATGGAGACTATCCTTGTCAAGGATACATCTAAACAAATATGGGATTCCATGAAGCTGAAATACCAAGGAACCAGTAAGGTGCAGAGACCACAACGACATGCTCTAAGAAAAGAGTTTGAAATCTTGCAGATGAAGGTAGGAGAAAGTGTTGATGAGTATTTTGCTTGTACCTTGATAATTGCCAATAAAATGAAGATTAATGGTGAAACAATGGATCAAGTGGTGATAATTGAGAAAATACTACAATCAATGATGCCAAAATTTGACTATGTCGTTTGTTCTGTGGAAGAATCAAAAGATTTGGACACTTTAACAATCGACGAATTGCAAAGTAGGCTAGTGGTACATGAACAAAGGATAAGAGGACATGAGAAAGAAGAACAGGCTCTTAAAGTCTCAGTTGAAGACAAGCTTGGAGGAAGAGGATGTGGAGATTTTAGAGGAAGAGGACGAAGTGGAGGTAGACAGAGCTTTAACAAAGCAACTGTGGAATGTTTTAAATGCCACAAGCTGGGCATTTTCAGTATGAATGTCCTAGTTGGGAGAAAATAGTCAACTATGTTGAATTGGATGAAGATGAGGAGCTGCTTCTAATGTCGTATGTTGAGATGAATAATTACAATAGAGAAGGTGTGTGGTTTCTTGACTCAGGGTGTAGCAACCATATGGCAAGAAACAAACAATGGTTTACTAATCTTGATGAGGAGTATAGGCACTCGGTGAAGCTCGGTAACAATATGAGGATGCCTGTAATGGGGAAAGGTAATATCAAGCTGAAGATTGATGGAATAACATAGGTAATCACATATGTGTATTATGTTCCTGATTTGAGGAACAACTTGTTCAGTATTGGTCAACTTCAGGAACATGGTTTGACCATTCTGATAAAAGAAGGAACATGTAAAGTGTATCATTCCAGGAGGGGCTTGATCATGCAATCTCAAATGACAACCAATCAGATGTTTGTGATCTATGCAAGGATAGTGGCACAAGATCCGGTTTGTTTTCGAATAACAGCTGAAGATAAAACTAAGTTATGGCATCGGAGGTTCGGTCACTTAAGTCACAAAGGATTGAGAACATTGCAGTACAAGCAAATGGTGAATGGGCTACCTCATATCAAGACTGCGTCTAGGGTATGTGAACACTGCATGATAGGAAAACAACATAGGGAAGCATTACCAAGGAAGAGTCTATGGAGAGCTACACATCCACTTCAACTTGTGCATGCTGACATTTGCCGTCCCGTAACTCCTATATACATTTCCAAGAAGAGGTACCTTATAAGCTTCATAGATGATTATAGTAGAAAGATATGAGTATATTTTCTTACTGCTAAGTTAGAGGCTTTCCCAACTTTTAAGAATTACAAAGCTCTTGCTGAAATAGAGATAGGTGCTTCTATATGTTGTTTACGCACATACAGAGGAGGAGAATTTACTTCATTTGAGTTTAATGAGTTTTGCAAATTCAGTGGTATAAAAAGACAGCTTACAGCAGCTTACACTCCTCCACAAAATGGGGTGGCTGAGCGCAAAAATCGAGCCATTATGAATATGGTCTGATGTATGCTCTCAGAGAAGAAGATACCAAAAACCTTTTGGCCTGAAGCAATAAGATGGACAGTGCTGTTCTTAATCGTAGCACTACTGCCGCAGTCAAAGGTAAAACTCTGAAGAAAGCTGGAGTGAAATCAAGCCTAATGTGGAGTATTTGAGGGTGTTTGGTTGTCTTCCTTGTGTACATATTCCAGATGAGAAAAGAGTGAAGTTGGATGACAAGAGTATTGCATGTGTGTTGCTTGGAATCAATGAGGAGTCAAAGGCATATCGACTTTATGATCCAGTTGCTAAAAATATTCTGATAAGTAGGGTGTTGTGTTTGAAGAGAATGAGAGTTGGAATTGGGGGAGGAATGATGAGGAAGTGAAACATGATATTTTACTTTGGGGTGATGATGAGAGTGAAAATGTGGCTGGGGATGTTAGTGAGAATGAAGAAGACGAAGAAGGAGGAGAAGAAGCACAAGAGCATGGTGAGAATGCAGAAGAAGTTGAAGGAGTGACTGGTTCCAACAAGGAAGAAGAAGCACAAGAACAGTTCACTGAGTTTGAATGAGAAGATAAATAGGAGGCAACCAGATTGGATGAAGGAATATGTTAGTGGGGAGCAATTTTCTCCTGGCTCTTGTTTAGAAGAAGATGTGCAGAATGTGGCTATGTTTATTTCTTATGCCGATCCAAGCTCGTATGAGGAGGTTGGTATGAGTGATAAGTGGAAGGCTGCAATGGACCTCGAGATAAAAGCAATTGAAAGAAATAATACTTGGGAGCTTGTGGAGTTGCCTCAGAGAGCAAAAAAAAATTGGAGTGAAGTGGGTTTACAAGACCAAACTGAATGAGAATGGGGAGATTGACAAATGCAAGGCACGGCTGGTAGCCAAAGGTTATGCACAACAACATGGGGTTGATTACAATGAAGTTTTCGCTTCGGTAGCAAGGTGGGATACAATTCGGATGGTTTTGTCCTTGCAGCACAAAAAGGGTGGAGTGTGTATCAATTAGATGTCAAAAGTGCATTTCTTCATGGTGAGTTGGAAGAAGATGTGTATGTGGAGCAGCCACTAGGATATGTCCGAGACGGTGAAGAAGAGAAGGTGTATAAGCTTAAGAAGGCTCTGTATGGGCTGAAGCAAGCCCCATGTGCTTGGTATAGCAGAATCAAATTACTCTCTCAAGGAAGGTTTTCAACGATGCAGCTATGAGCACACTTCGTTCATTAAATCTGAGAAGGATGGTAAGATTTTAATTGTGAGTCTCTATGTTGATGATTTAATCTACACGGGGAATGATGCTATCATGTTTGAATCATTTAAGAAATCTATGGAGCATGAGTTTGATATGGAAAATGAGATATTTTCTAGGTGTTGAGGTGGTTCAAGACTCAGGTCGCTAGAGAAATACTCGAAAGGTTTGGGATGGAAATAAGCAACCTTGTGAAAAATTCGATAGTTCCTGGTTCAAGCTTACAAAAGAAGGAGTTAAAGCTAAAGTGAATGAAACTTTGTTCAAGCAGCTGATCGGAAATCTCATATATCTTACAGCCACTAGACTAGACATTATGTATGTTGTTTTTCTTTTAAGTCATTTTATGGCAGTTCCTACTGAGTCACATATGCTTGCAGCCAAGAGAGTGCTCAGATACATTAAAGGGACTCTGAAATTTGGTGTGTTTTATAAGAGAGGTGGAGGTGATACATTGCATGGATATACTAATAGTGATTATGCTGGAGATTTGGATGATCAGAAAAGTACTTCTGGTTATGTATTTATGTTGAGTGAAGGGGCTGTGTCATGGTCTTCAAGGAAACAACTAGTGGTAACCTTGTCCAAAACTGAGGCAGAGTTTTTGGCAGCAGCATCTTGGGCTTGTCAAGAAGTTTGGATGAGAAGGGTGCTTGAAAGTCTCAGTTAGACACAACATAAGTGCACGATTCTGTTCTGTGACAATTGCTCCACTATTAAGTTGTCTAAAAATCCTGTGTTACATGGTCGTAGCAAGCATATTGATTTGAGGTTTTATTTCTTACGTGATCTCACAAAGAGTGGTGTTGTCGAGTTAGCTTATTGTGGAACAAGTGAACAGGTTGCTGATATTTTGACCAAACCTTTGAAGCTTGATGTTTTTGAGAAGCTAAGGGGGTTGCTTGGAGTTCGACTGCACACTGAGTTAAAACTGAATGTATTCTGCATTATTCAGTTTATGGGAGGATTTGTTAGAGTCGTTGGCTTGGATGATGATTGAATTATTCCTTTCTGTTAGGATTCTGGTTTTCATGTTTGATAATAACTCCCAATTGTTAGGAGATTGTTAGTTTGTTAGAGTTTGCTCTATTCTTCAATTAGTAGACCACGAACTTAGGAGTTGTTAAAGTCGTGGATTCGTTTTTGATTTCTTACTGTGTTATGGCTATATATATAGCCTAAGTAGTTTCTTCATTTAATAAGAATCATTCAGCTTAAGCACCGAGAGTTATTATGATTAGTTTTTGGTTTTTCAACAGTTCTTAGTGGTTACGAGATGCAGTGAGAGACCAGAAATACCAAGTCAATGTTGAGAAGATAATTAGCAGCTGTCAGTCGTTATCAGTAATCTTCTCATTACATGCAAAGAAGATTCATGGAAGCGGTAACAAATAAGTCACCTTTCATGTTTGAAAGAAGAAGCAGAAGTTCAGAAATACCAATTACCGTGTTCATTATAAGGAGATGAGATAGGTTACATAATTTGGCATGGGAACAAACTCATCACCCATCTAATAAAATACAGTCGGGCTTAAAACTACATGAATTCTATAGCACACTTCCATGCAGATTATTGAATACAAAACTCAGAACATATAGTATGAACCATATATACGTAATCTATCTCTTTGCCAAGAAAGAAAACCATATGGAGTATATATGTTACTAGGTTTCCATAACACCATTCATGTTTTGTGTCATTTAAAAAATAGAAGGTAGTACTAGGAAATTAAATGCATTAAGCTAACCAGTAGGCCAGGGACTCAGGGAGATAGACTTCTGATTAATTGCGGTTAGTTCTTTAGCCACATCAATCATATCTTGCCTCAGTTCAGTTTCATCGTGAGTGCATAACCACGCTAGTGCTAGGAAATCCTGCAGCTGTTGTTGTGTTGACTCATTATCACCCCCTAACTCCTAAAAAATTTCAGGATCCACAAACGTTTGAATCAGGCCATTAGTAGCATGCAACTCCACAGATCTTACAAGGTAACCATGTCCTGCCAATGGTATCCGTCCCGCCAAGAGACCAAGTAAAAGCACACCAAAGCTAGAAACATCAGATTATTCTGACATTCTTGTGAGAGCTCATCTGCATTGAGACATCCCGCCACCCCCCCCCCCCCCCCCCCCCCCCCCTCTCTCTCTTCTAAATGATGATTAATCAGTTCTCTAAAAAACCTCTATAATAGAATGAACTCTCAGATATAATGCCAGAAGGATCAAAGTTATTAGTTGCCCTGATGAGTTCTTGAGCAGAGTAATGGCGAAGAGGAACATTACATTTCCCATCACAGGAAGCAATAAGATCCTCTTAACAATTTGTTTCCACTTTCCAAGAACGTTGATGGATCATTTCCTCCCTCTTTTCTCAAACATGGAAGCAATAAATTCCTGACACAATATAAAGTTAAATGTAAAACACCAAAACATGGACATAATTTTTGTAAATGTCATTATCAAGGTATATAACTTGAACACCTCACTTTCATAATTTTCATTTTCATGAAGTCTATAGAGAACTATATGTCTATATTATACATTTCCGGAGCTGTACTAAATGACAATTTAACACAACTCAAAAAATGTTATATGCAACATGTTTGTTAAACAATAACTTGCAAGACATTGGATGCATTTTTCAGCAGTCTTCTGAAAATTTGATCCATATCAAGAATACGCATCGATTTGTGGATTTCTCTACTCCACAGTTCCTTCTAAGAGCACATTACTTCGTCATTTTCATGTTCTCCCGGGGATGAGATTAGTTTTTGATTTTTTGAACGTAGCTCATCAATTGGCTCCCATCAGTACTGAGAATCAGATTTAAATTGCTCCAACTCAAAGTCTCAAACTGTAAAATCTTTACATTGTTAAGCAGCTGCCATATTGACTCTTTGCAACCTATCCAGCCGATTTCCTGACATATTAGGAGGCCTCTCTGTCAGCAGTGGAGTCACACTAATAGCCCCCAGCTCCTAAGACAACCAAAAACAAAATCTAAACAATTATCAACAACATCAGTGATGATACACTACCCCAAAACATCATCTTTCGTCTACAAAACACACCGTGCATTTCTCAACAAGCCAATCAGCTCGACCGCCCTTCAAACTACCTAAAAACACACAGCATTTCAAACATGAGACACCCTCTAAACTCCTGAACAGTTCCCCCGAAAAACGGCACAAATAAACTAACCAAAACCAGCAAACACATGCCACTGCGAGCTCTGTGGAAGAACCAACTTAGGATCTTCCAAGGCCACAAAATCGAGCCCGGACCGTTCCACCGTCTGTATAACTCCTTCCACCAATCCTCCTTTCCCATTAAACAGCTCTACCCTTGCACATATTCATCCACACCACCACTTAATCCACAATTTTACCCAAAAAAAAAAAAGATTCCAATACAAAATTGAAGCTTGTGAATTGTAATAAGCTTGTACATATCAGAATCATCATAAAGATTAAAACTTGAAAGCAACCCAATTCGAATTAGATGAAGGGTACCTATGTTGGGGCGTAGTCTCAAGACTTTGGTCATACGCCAGAAGGGAGGCGTTCGGAGAAGAAGCGAGGGAAGCCACCGCGGGACTGGTTGGAGTAATCTGAAGAAGACGAAGAAGGAGAAGAAGAGAAGGCTCGGAAGGTTGTGAGGGACCTTGCAAAACGAGGTCGTATTGGTATTAGGCTCTGCATTTCCAAATTTCAGCGTCAGTGTTTGGGTTCGAATCTGAAGCTCATCAATTTCAAGGAGAAACTAAACTGCTAGTACACAATACACACTGCTTTGAGTATTTTCTTTATCAAAAATAAATAAATAAATAATAAATAACAAGCTAGAGAATGCACCTATTTTTGTTGGAGATTTCAACAATAGATGATTAGAATGTAACTGGAGTTGTCTTGATTATTCTTGAATCTGAAACTGGTTGAGCTCGAGAAGTATACAAACGCGAAATCAAATTTCTAGTTATTACAATGTTCCCTCCATTTTGTGTAGCAGATTGGCAGCAACATAAGGCTGTGACGTTTTGTCACACCTAACCTAAAATGCCAACATTTTTTTCACAAAGAAGAATAATGATAGCTAGATGGCAAGAACTTCCAATATGAAAGATCACAAAAACAAATTAGATCTTCCAATTAACACAACCCTCGATCTGAAGTACAACCTTGACTAGAGTTTTTGCCAAATCGAATAGTCTCTTTTGAATACAAATGTAAAGGAAATAGTAGCTAACAAGATATAAAAGACTTCTCAATTCGTACAAGTTCCTTGGCCACATCGATCATATCTGGCCTTGCGTCAACGTTGCCTTGAGTGCATATCAATGCCAGTGTTAAGAAATCATGCAACTGTTGTTCCTGTGCTTGCTTATTATCTTCTCCTTCTAACTCCTCTAATATTTTAGGATCCACAATCGTCTTAAACTGGTCAGTGGAAGCATGTAACTCTGCATAAGACACAATGTTCGACTCCCCTTCTGTATCCCGAAATTGTTGCAGTCCATTTTGACCCGTCAAGAAAACAAGTAAAGTGACACCGAGGCTATAAATATCAGTCTTTTCTGTAATGATATTAGATGCATAATACGTAGGGTCAAGGTATCCATATGACCCAGCCACCTCGTCTTCGACATACGATTGCTCAGGAGGAATGGTTATGGAAAGCGAGAAGTGACATATTTTAGGAACAAAGTCACTGTTCAAGGCAATGCATGAAGGCTTTAGGCCTCGATGAATAATGGGTCTGGGAAAGGCTGTATGGAGATATGTGATTGCATTAGCAACCTGCTTTGCAATACGTAGTCTAGTTCCCCATGGGAGGCACTCATTATCCCAATAACATCCGTTAGCATTGAGAACTCCTTTCGCTGCATCTTCGTGCACTAGTGCTGGTACACGGAACTCTAAGCAGCACCCCAATAGTTTCAACACATTTTTGTGACTACTCATCTGCATTGATATGATAATGTCACGAATAGCAAGATCCCTAGTCTCTATCTTCTTAATGATAACATCTCTGTTTTCGAGAATTCCTCTGAACATTTTGTAAATTCCATTCTTTCCGATAAGGTTAACAAGGTCAAAGTTGTTGGTTGCCGTGATGAGTTCATCAGCAGAGTAATGGCGAATGGGATTAGATTTTCCATCACAAGAGGCAATCAGATCCTCTAATAAGATGCTTCCATTATCCAACTCATAACTTTCCGAATTCTCCTCCTGTGAGTCCTGCCTCAACCATGGAGGCAAAAAGCACCTGCCAGAAATGTTCATATGATTCTAATATATCTTTTTAATATTCTATAAACAGAATGATTACAACATATTAAAGAGCCATGTTTCGCTTTGTAGGACAGATATGATTACAACATATCAATTCTGGTCTAAACATAACCAAACCACTCAATTGTTGAGTATCTTCAAGAAGAAGCCACACAAAATAGTGCAATGTATACATTTGTTAGTATTTAATAATTAATACCAAACTGAGATCATTCACAAAGACCAACATATGAACTAGCCACAGTGCCAGGCTTGGTTAGACAGTAATTGTCTATTGTAGAAGCCACAAAAACAGTCTTGGTGTTTTGTGCAGTAGGTACTAGTAGTATTCTAAAACGTGTATCATTATTTGTCAAAGAGAAAAACAAAAACATCCAGGAAAAAAAGTTGCAGTCCTGAAGCGCTGTTTAAACTATCGTAGCAATCTATTAGTTAATGTATGTTGGAACTTGTACAGTTGTACAAGTGTGTTTAGGTTTTCATGGTTAACTTAACCAAATTTTAAGTGTTCCGGGTATGGTAACCCAGTGTAATTCTCTATTTTCCAAATATTAGATCGATTTTATTCTTTCAACAATAGCTCCTCAAAACAACACTCGGTCAGCAACCAAAACAGAATATCAAAGAGCTGATTTTTAATAATGGAACTCTAACCTTCTGGTGCCACTATGTGCTACTTTATATCTTAAGGACAAACAAAAATAAATCCTAATGACAGTAATGAGAAACAGCTAGCATATGAGGTCTACTGGAAAACAACACAAAATCCAAAATTTCTAGAGTCGATTGTTATATAAACAGAACCAAGACAGTTGCCCAATTCAAAAGCAGAACAGAATAGGTAAGATAGAACTCACGAGAGGCAAAGGACCTTCGATTTTTCATTGATGGATGCAATTCCATTTCATGGAGCCGTTGACCTGTAGCCATGGGAACAACATGAGATGACCAATGGAAAAATTATATAAATCCATACAGGGTAGCTTAAATAAATAAATTCAATAGAAGTTAAGTCTGTGAATGCATTATGTGAATATCAGTAAACTAAATTCTTTAAATTTTTTAGCAGCAACCATATTGACTCTTTGCAACCTATCCAGCCGATTTCTTGGCATATTCAGAGTGAAGTCATGCTACCAGCCCCCAATTCCTACGACAACCAAAAACAAAATCCAAACAATTATCCACAAAAAAAAACCGTGCATTTCTCAACAAGCCAATCAGCTCGACCGCCCTTCAAAGTACCTAAAAACAAACAGCATTTCAAACATGAGACACCCTCTACACAATTCCCTGACATATTAGGAGACCGCTCTGTCAGCAGAGGAGTAACACTACTAGCCCCCAGCTCCTAAGACAACCAAAGACAAAATCCAAAGTATCAGCAACAATAAAAGTGATGATGCACCACTCCAAAACATCATCTTTCTACTATAAACATACCGTGCATTTCTCAACAAGCCAATCAGCTCAACCGCACTTCAAAGTACCTAAAAACACACAGCAGTTCCAACATGAGACACCCTTCAAAGCCATAAACAACTCTACCGAAAAATGGCACAAAACAACTAACCAAAGGCTGCAAAAACATGCCACTGCGTGCTCTGTGGAAGAACCAACTTAGGATCTACCAAGCCCACAAAATCAAGCCCGGACCGATCCACTGTCTGTATCACTCCTTCCACCACTCCTCCTTTCCCATTAAACAGCTCTACCCTTGCACACATTCATCCACACCACCACTTAATCCACAATTTTACCCCCAAAAAAACAAAAACAAATTTCCAATACAAAATTGAAGCTTGTGAATTGTAATAAGCTTGTACATATCAGAATCATCATAAAGATTGGAAATTGACAGCATCCCAATTCGGAATCGATGTTACCTATCGTTGGCTCGTAATCTCAAGACCTTGGTCATATGCCAGAACTCATCGTCTTGAACACGAACTAGGCCTCCCTGTATTAATACTGAAACAATTAAAGATTAAAACTTTACAGAGAGAGAGAGAGAGAGAGAGAGAGAGAGAGAGAGTGTGTGTGTGTGTGTGTGTGTGTGTGTGTGTGCCTGCCTTGGAAGAAGGGAGGCGTTAGGAGAAGAAGAGAGGGAGGCCGCCGCGGGACTGGTTGGAGTAATCTGAAGGAGGAGAAGAAGAGAAGGCTCGGAAGGTTGGGAGGCACCTTGTGAAACGAGGTCGTATTGGTGCTAGGCTCTGCATTTTCCCACCCAAATTTCAGAAACTGTTTATGGGTTTGGCCGTTTGGGTCTGAAGCTCATTATTTGAAGTTCTCAGCTAGCTGGATTTGTAGTACACAGTTTTTTTATAGAATAAGTTAAAACAGGAGAACCATACAGACCAGAAAGTAGAAAGTCTAGTTCTAAAAAGTAAAAACACATCTCAACAATGGATGAGATTAGAATGTAACTGTAGTCTTGACATTGAAACTGGTTGAGTTCGAAAAGTATATAAATGGGAAATCAATTCAACAGATTGGTAACCTTAATCATACCATACACAGTTTACTTTCAAACCAAGTTGTTGTTTCTTAGCACAACTGCACAAGTTCAACTGTTGAAGGATTGGCGAGGTGCCTCTCCTCCTAGTGATTACAATGATCCCTCCATTTTGTGTAGCAGATTGGCAGTAACAAAGGGGTGTGATTATAGCGAACATAAATTTTGAACAGTAAAAATTTAAAATTTAGAATGTTAACACTCATAATAATTTCAATGTAATTGAAATTACAATACAGCTGTTGAATATCGATCTAGAGTTTAATTAACAAACTCAGTTACAACTTGAATCAAAACGCACTGTTTACAATTAAGTATAATTTACAGTTGTAGGATTCACTCAAGACTCACCAAAACTAAAGAACTGAATCAAACAGCACGCTACTGACAGCTGCTCGACTTACCAACTGTAACTACGTACAACCTGTGGTACTACCCATTTCACCATTGATTGGTACACCGGGATTGCAAACACAAACCCGGTCAGCTTCACAACTGGTATGAGTAAACTGAATATAACTACTCAACAGATAAACAACAACAATAACATGCAACAACGACAATAAATAATGCATCACATCTCAATCAAAGTCATGTTCTCGACTTAACATTATTATCTCAACAACAATAACACTACGCCCAATACACATCCTACAACACTTTCCACCTCTTACTAAAGGTCCAACGCACACCACTAAACGAGAAACACAAAAAAAACAAACGTAATAAGGCAATTAGTGAATCCTATAGGAAAACATAGTTCAAGAATTCACGTATAACAAGAAGAAAAGCACAGAAAAAGATAAGTGATTCATGCATAACATCTTAGTTCAGAAATCACTTAACAAACAATAAGATACAAGAGATAATTAAACAAAAAACAAACACAATAAAACACAAACAAAAGGAAATGTAACAAATAACATTTTTAAACACGTGTACTCATGAGATCTGGGCAGCCCACGTGGTTACATGTTACCATTTTTTAAACATGTGTTCTCATGAGACCTGGGTAGCCCACCTGATTACCCATTATCATTTTTAAAACATGTGTTCTCATGAGACCAGGGCATCTCATCTAGTTACCCATCACATACAAGGAAATGCAATAAATATCAATTTTAAAACATGTGTACTCATGAGACCTGGGCAACTCACCTGGTTACCCCTCATGCAATACAATGCAGGCAAACTAGAACTCTAACTGATCGTAACCAACATCCGGCCAAATGTTTGGTTCTTGATTTAAATGTTATCACTGTCTGAAGACTAGAAAACGTTTTACAATATAATCAATTCACCCATGATAATATTGTACAAAACTAAGCGACTTTCACAACATCACAAAATGAACAAGTCATACAATTAAACCAATTTACCGTAAGGTACATTTTCTTCCATTCTGGTCCCATCCGCCAACAACAACCAATTCATCCAAATTCATCCAAACCACTTGAGCCGCAACTCATTTGAGACTAATTAAAGTCTCCAAACTATCAAGGTGCTACTATGTTGACTCTAGTGAATTCAACATTGCATCCACATGTACTTACCTTCTAAATAAACAACCATTCGCAACTTAGTAACAATTGAAAATAATAAAGTTATACCTCAATTTTTACGCTCCATCTAACCTGAAGACTTGTCACTCGAGACAACCTTTATCCTAAGGTCTCTAGACCCTTACTAAGCAACAACATAGTGTTACATGTCGAATTCAGAGCTCACGAGTAAAAATTCGAAATAGCCTAACTTTCTCATACGGCAACCACACCTACAATTTATATATCAAAACAGTCGCGTCGCCGAGCATGAGACACTAGAGCCTTTGAAAGCTCCACTATATGTCGGCACACTGCTGCAAGCCACAACAAGAGGCTGCCTCATGCCCTCCACACACACATTTCTCTTAAATTTCTGGCTTCACAACAATCTAACTTCACAATAAGCATACACACATGTAGAAGTCCCAAAATCAATTGGAAACTGCCCCAAGTTGCTGCTGCCATGGCAACTCAGAATTGGCTTGTTCAAGCAACCGAGCTCCAAGGTTGCATGGTCATGACTAGGAGGAAGAAGTGAAGCTTCCTGGGTCAACTGCACCACTAGTGATCGCTGAAACACCGTCGGAAATGGCTGAAGCAAGTCGAGTTGCTGGCGTGACCCATACTCATTGATCTACAACTTCCAAGTCAAAGTGGGTCAAACCACTACCACATATGAGGTTGCAAGGAGGAGAGAAGTTGTTCTGTGTTGGTTGCACCGCCAAAGGTCGCCGAAATCAAAATTGGGTCACAGACGGGTCATCGGGTCGTCTTTCAGCCTTTGATGCGTGCAAACTGGTGTGAGACTACACGAGCCACCATCACAGGGAGGCGCGCAAGGAGAAGACAAAGAGATCTGGGCTGGCCCTGTCGCCTGGAACCGCCAGAGCTCGCCGGAAAAGTCGGGTTGGGTCGGCCACGTCCGGGTAGGGTCATTCGCACAATTTTGAGCTTGAAGGAGGTACGCGACACAGAGAGAGAGAGAGAGGAGAAAAAAAGGAGATGCGAAAATGATGAAACCCTACAAGGAATTTTCTCTATTCATACTTAAAATTTTTGGAGCCCAAAACTTGAGTTGATTATAACTTCTTCATACAATCTTCAAATCACGCGTGCCACATGTCTATGAACTCGTATCGACGAGCTCTATGACTTTCATGAAAAAAGTTTTCTAATAAACCTAATGAGTCAAAAGTCAACTGTTAGACTCGTCAAATTGAATGTTCCCGAACAATTAATCGTTCGAACCCTTTTGCTTTCATCCTCGTGAAATAAAATTGGACAATGACCAACTTAATAATATATGAGAACTCATTGGAAATTAGATATGAATTTTCAAGGTATTACAGTGATCTTTCCTCCACCTATTCTGAAATGTCAGCATCTTCAAGATGATATAAATTGAGAACTATAGCTAGATGCCTATATGGCATGAACTTCCAACATTGAGATCTTAAAAAACAAACTAGACCTTCCAATTAACACAACCCTCTCGAAGCACAATCTAGAGTTTTTGCTAAATCGAATTGTCCAGTTAATTACTTGAGTTCAAATGTAGAGGATAAAGTAGCTAACAAGGAAAATCAATTCGTACAAGTTCCTTGGCGACATCGATCATATCTAGCCTTGTTTCACTTTTGTCTTGAGTGCATAAAATGTCAGTGTTAGAAAAATCATGCAATTGATGTTGTCGTGCTTGCTCATCTTCTCCTGCTAACTCCTCAACGAGGGCAGAACCACTTGGCGGGCTGGTAGGGCTATATCCCAGCCGAAAATTGTGCTGAAATATTACCAAGTATATGTGCTACTCTTATTAAAGTTTGAGTTGGTATAGTTGGCTAAAGGCCAAGTATAATTATCCTTAGGGCAAAAACCCACCTTCCTCCTTTTGTTTTTCTCTTTTTTTCCGTGATTTTTTCTCTTCTTTCCCAATTATTTTATTTTTCAATCTTTTTTTTATCTTTTTTCATCCTTAATTTTGTCTTCTCCTTCCCAATTCTTTTATTTTTCAATTTTTTTATCTACTCTTTTACTTTACATTTATGTCTACTAGTTTTTATTAGTAAATCTATATTTATTTCTATTCTCTCCTCTTTTTGTTTTTCTCTTTTTTCAACCCTTTTTTTTTCTCCTCCTTCCCAATTCTTTAATTTTTCATTTTTCTCTATTCTTTTACTTTACAGTTTTGTCTACTATTTTCTATTAATAAATCTATATTTATTTCTATTATCTCCTCAATTTTTTCACTACTTTTCTTTAGTTACAACATATTCTTTAGATATTTAATTTTCTATTAAATTTTTTTATGTGTTCTAATCCTTCAACTTTTTGGGCAAGAGTTTTAAAGGCGCTTTATTTTCCTTCGTGTTCTTTTTGGAATGCTTCTCTTGGGTCTTCACCTTCTTGGATTTGCTCAAGCTTCCTCTCTGCTAGATCTCTTGTGGTTCAGGGTAGTCATTGACAGATTGGTCTTAATTCCAATTTGAATTTTTTGAAGGATCAATGGATTCCGTTTAGAGGTTCTCTTTCTGATAACATTTATGGACCTCAATCACCTTGTTTGATTAGCACTCTTTACAATAAGGCAGAGAAGGTTTGAGATTTTTCTCAGTTGGAGAATGTTGTTTCCCTTTCTGACCAGCAGCTAATCCGGGCTTTACATGTGGATCCTACTTTCGTCTCTAACTCTCTGGTGTGGATAGGGCAACGAGATGGAAAGTATTCAGTTAAGTCTGGATATACTCTTTCTCGTTCCCTCGCTACTGCTTCAACGACTATTCGACCCTCGTCTTCTCATTCCATTTGTCTCAAAGTGTGGAAATGGATTTGGGTTGTGTCTACTCTGCCAAAGATTAAAATGTTTATTTAGAAAACAGTTCATAATTTTCTTCCACCAAAGAAAGATTGTTTTATCGTCACCTTTCATCTCATTCAGTTTGTCCTCTATGCTCGGATTTTCCTGAAAACGGTGGAACATATGCTTTTTCTTTGTGAGTGGACTCATGGAGCTTGGTTTGCTCATCCTTTTAACTATAATATCTCCCAAGCTTGGTTTATTTCCTTACACATGTGAATAGAGTTGCTTATTTCTTCTCTAGTGTGTGATCATAAAGATTTTGGGTTTTTCTCAACTCATATTTCTTTCATGTTGTGGCATACTTGGAAGCAAAGGTGTTCGGCGGTTTATTCTCATGCTCAAGTTAATCCAGTGTCTGTTGCCATGGAAGCCTTTTCTGCTGCCAGTGAATTTTTATCATCTGTGGATAGGCTTCAAGTCTCTTCTTCTTACTGTTCTTCTTCACTGATTACTTGGTTTTGGGCTCCACCTTCTTCTCCAAACTTAAAGATTATCATTGATGCTACTTGGTCTTCATTCTCTCTGTGTAGCCGTCAGGAAGCCATTGCTCGGGATTCCTTTAGTCATTTACAAGGTGGTTTAACTGGTTCCAGTCTTGCTTCCTCTGCTGAAGCTACGGAGGCTCAAGCTATCATTCTTGGCCTACAACTTGCTAAGAATCTACAAGTTTCTTCTCCTTTGATCGAGGCTGATTGTCTTTCTTTGATTTCAGCCTGGCAATCCCCAGAGATTTTATGTGCTTGGTCAGTTCATCCTTGGATTGTTCAGATTGAAAGTATGTCAAAGTCTTTTTCTTCTATCAACTGGTCTTGGATCAGTAGGGAAGCTAATCAAGCAGCAGATCATGCTGCTTTTCTAGTTTCTAAGTCGGAGTGTCCGTTGGATTGGTTCCAAAATCCTCCGACTTCTCTTCTTCATATCCTAGCTCCTGATGCTGTAAGTGCTCCTCCTTGAGAGCATGTTTCAAGGTTGTAGTTTGTGTGGTGTTTTAATATAATGCTTGTTTGCCAAAAAAAAATTATCACTATAATTAAGTTCAAAGATGCACTATCAGTTGACCTCATCAGTATCCTATGTTTCAGGTGACTTGCATCTGATAGAGAAGGAGCAGATTTGTCAAATTATTGATGTGCTTTGGAAGGCCTGCAGTGATCGAATTCATATCGACCCAAAACGTCGACTTAGTCAACTCTTTGACTTAGAGATAAAGAAATGAAGCCGGCCTATTGACTACTGCAGCAAGTTACTTCATATGTTATGCTCATAGGTAGTATTTGGACATGAATGAGATTATCAAATGATGTGGAAAGCTCTCAAAATTTAATCCGATCTCGTAACACGAGTAATCTAAATTCCAAAGATTGTTTAATGATTTTGTCATAGAACATTCATTATCTCATAAGTGTTTCTAAACCGAATATTTAGAACATATTGAACACAGATTCAAAGATAGTATGTGAAAAAAGACTGAAAAGTATGAAGCATCCTTTCTCAAGAAAGAAGACCTTCATAAAATATTGATCCTATTTGGAGTCAGGAACTCAGGACTAGCTTCAATACACTGAAGAATGCAACTTGAAGCATATTTCTTCTAAAAATCTATCTTATATATAGATCAGAGCTTGTAAATACAAACTTCTTAAAGCTACTAACTGCTAAATCAAATTTTCGTTACTCACTGATAAGAAAAATGTAACAGATTAAGCTAAGCTAGAATGAGAAGAGAGTTTTTCAATTCGTACAAGTTCTTTTGCCACATCGATCATATCTGGCCGTGCTTCAATTTCCAGTTGGGTACATGACAATGCCAGTGACAAGAATTCATGCAACTGCTGTTGTGCTTCCTCATCACCTTCTCTTAACTTCTCAAGGATTTTGGGATCCACAATTGCCTGGATTTGATCCTCACATGCTAGTTGTAATTTCAAATATGGAATGAAGTCCTCATATTCATAGGATCCCCTCTGATTTTGTTTGAAGGGTTTTTGTCCCGTCAAGAAAACAAGTAAAATAACACCAAAGCTATAAACATCAGTTTTTTCTGAAATGCTGGCAGACTTAACATACACAGGGTCAAGATACCCTACTGTGCCTTTTACTATATCTTTGACATGTGATTGCTCAGGCGGAATCGTTACACTCCATGAGAAATCACATAATTTGGGAACAAAGTCCTCATCCAAGAGAATACAGTCAGTTCTAAGATCCCTATGAATGATGGGTCTAGGGAAGGCTGTATGCAGATATGTAATAGCATTAGCAACCTGCTTTGCGATTCGTATTCTAGTTTTCCATGGTAGAGCTTCATCATCCCCCAAACCTCCTTTCATGTTAAGAACTCCTTGAGTTGCATATTCATGCACTAGAACTGGTAGTGGGAATTCTAAACAGCAACCCAACAATTTCAAAACATTCTTATGAGTGCTCATCTGCACTGAAATTACAATGTTACGGATTGCTTCATCTCTAGCTTCATCAGCTGCCTCCATGGTCTTAATGATAACCAATCTGCTGTCTAGAGAACCCCTAAATGCGTGTGGACGAAACCCTTGTATAAGGCAGGAGGGATGGAAGTTATTGGTTGCCCGGATGAGTTCATCAGCAGAGTAATGGCGAATGGGATTAGATTTTCCATCACAAGATGCAATAAGATCCTCTAATAATTTGCTTCCATTATCCAAAGCATATTTTTCCTCCTTCCTCAAACATGTAAGCAAAAAGTATCTGACACCACAAATGAATGATTTTATGATATGAATGTATAGCCTTTTCTTCTTTCATCTTGTATAAACTGAAAGATTAGAAAAGCAAATAAAGGAGTTGTTTTGTAGCCTGTTACAGAAAAACCCATTGTCCTACAACTGCATTCGATCAGGATTTCTTTCACTAACTGCAAACCATTCACTACTTGTGCCTCTTTTAATATTACTTCATGAATTTTCATAACGATAGTCGATAGTTAAGAGCAGCGATGCATTACTATGACGTAACTTGCTTTCTTGTTTTTGAACACTAATTGATTGAAGATAAAATTAAACAACAATAACTCAAATTTGATCAGAAATGTAATTAAAGAAAGCTCCATATATAGTTATATACAAAGGTAAAAAGCCTGAACTTACAAGAGTTTGGATAGCATCTTCAGTGATTCTGCTGCATGTGTTATGTAACTCCGTCTCCTTTGTATTGGTTTCCAATTGCACAAGTGAAGACTATTATTTGATTCCACCACCGAGTTCTCTGCAGATCTCTCACAGTCTCACTTGGTCTATTTCATTTTCTTCTGATATAAGGTTTTGGCAGCTTAATGATAAGGGAGATCACACGTGCCGTGTTCTGACTGGTTAGAAATATCATGCAGTGGGAAACCTGAATTACCAGGTCAAAGTTGAGAAGATGCTAGCAGCTGCAACTCCTCCAATAGTGATTTTCCTATAAACTATAAAAAGTACCATACTCTAACAGAGCAACACTCATTTATCTACTAAACATAAGAACAGTATAATACCACCTCCTTGTGAGGCGCAGATCTAGCACGTACGTTGGTTGGGCTCAAGCCCAACTGAGAATTATCATGTAAATAATTTTTAGAATATGTTATGTCATATAGACATAAACCAGTCACCAGTGTATAGTAGACTTGGCCAGCTATTTTCATCAACACCTAGCTTGCCCAAGTTCGAATATCCTAGCAGGCATTTTTTTTTCTTTTTTCTTTTTTTTTTCTTGATTAAAGGTTGGTTCCCACTAAACTGAATAATGTACTTCTTTTTATTTAGTTTTAGAGCTGATTTGATGTTTAGGCCTCAATTCTTAGAAAATATTGTATTTTCTTGTGAGATATAAGGTTTATTTCTATTTATAATTCTTATTTTCATCCAAATTTTTTATTTTAAACCTTGAGAACTCAAGAAAAAGAGAAGGATACGACGACTTAGTTCACCTCCTTGGGGGCCCCGTCATGAATTTGGAACTAAGCAAAGAACCAAAGGAAAAAGCATAACTAAGAAACTAAGTGCACCTAATCCTAGCATGAAACCTCAAAAAAATAAAAACGTTAACCAGTAACCAAATATAAAATGCTTACGTAACTAACTCGCTTATTTGATGACCGCCAAGATCACCCTACGCAGATGGGGTATCCCCAGGATCGATGCTAACTAGAGCCCACACAAGCCTTGACCTTTAGCACCTCAAAGCCCAAAAACACCAAGACAAAACTGAAAACTTGCGGAGGCCCAAACCTAGACCTAAAATCCAGGCCTAAGATTTAGTACATCCCAATTGCTATGCACACCCAAAGGATTGAGAAACCAAACCATGATGTTGCCACCAGTGAGAACCACCCCATCATCGCCGATCAACATTACCAACCACCACCGGAATGCACCAAGCCATGCCGACAGTGAAGAATAAAGACCCCACATCCGGCGACCTAATTGGAGGACACCCTAACTGATCGGACCCAATATCTCGCCTCTAACCGATGCGGCCAGGGCGAACTACAACATGAATGGAGGCGGGGATGCATAAACATGCGAATTCGGTGTCCCAACTCGGGCGCGACCGCTCCACCCACTTGAGAACCTCGTCGCCAAAGCCACGACCGACATGACCCGCTCCAGATGCACGAACACGACACCGAAGGATCTCCACCATCGAATTCATCTCTACAACCCCTTAGGAGAGAAAGACCCAACCAAAAAGCCAATGGTGCCAAGCCACCGCCAAGGGGAAACCCTAGCGGAGCTCCTCTCATCCTAGAACACTAAGGACTTAATATGTCTTTTTCATTCAGGATTCTTAATGTATTGATATCAGATGTTATTTACCATAATATCTATAGTTCTTTTTTATTCTTATTTATTTTATTGTTTTGCTTCAAAATAAATTGTATATATTGTGTAATTTGATTACCATTGTACTAGTTAGATTTTTTTTTCTTATAATTTCAGCCAAAAAAAAATTCCAAACCCAACCCACCTATGAATCCTCGATCCACCACTGCTCCTTGTATCCTCTAGATAAAGCCACACTTCAATAAGAGGTACAGCTGAATCGGTATAATACAGATGAGCAACCAAATTTCAGACAACAAAGTGTGAAAACACAAAATTCAAATTATAAAGGATACCATATCATTATACATTGTAATAAACCTATAGTCATTATTTACCCAAAATATTTCAACCGCACTTCTGAGAGTTCTTTGTCCTCTCCATAGCAACATAATTCCAAACAAGATACTAACAATGGCTTTATCTTTTTAAGTATCTGCTAAATTTGCGATCTCCCAAATCAATAAACAATGTTTTCCCTTTAGCACTTTACCTTGCAGGTAGCATAGCTAAACAAAAAAAATGTAGAAAGGAGAACGAAAATTCTTAAATTGTTAGTTTTGATATTCAATAATTTTAGTATCAATCAACCATTTTAACTATTAATAAGAACCAATAGTTAATACATTGTCAACACGTTAAAATACTGGTACTCTATGTTGCAACAATTATATCAGTACGTGTAAACACATATAATTCGCCTGAATCGATCCAATTTCACCACCCACTGCATTAGGATGTTCATTCCCACAAGGATGCTGTAGTTCCTTATAGGGTTTCTCTTCCTCTTCTTCATTGTACATTGTAAAACTGAGATAAGGAATTAAGGATGCGCTATTTGTGTTTTAATATACAGGATAAAGATGGTAGCTTTAACAATGGAGAAAAAGCCACTTATCCATCAACTTGCAAAAGCAAAGAATCTGTACCCACCCAATGACCCAATAGAATAATCAAACGCAGAAAGACAGTCAAACACAAAAATGAACTTACCCGGATATCGACAAACGAGGCAACCAATTGCAATAAGAAAACCCAGAGAAGCAAAACACTATAACACAAACATTCAAACCCAGAGAAGGACGGACCTTGCCGGAAGATGATGAGAAACGCAGACGTTCGGCGGACGGAGAAAAGAGGCTGGAGAGTTTGCTGAATCGGATCGAAATCGAGAATCAACACTCTCTGCTCAAACCATTTCCAAGGGGTCTCCAGCGTGCTGGGAATACCGAAAAAATGTCAACCAAATTCTTGTAAGTTATGGTTCAGGATCGATGAGATGTTCCTTTTCCTTTATACTCCTTTTGTTCTTGGTTCTTATTGGGTTTGAAATGAAACGAGCAAGTTACTGTATATACTTCACTATGAAATTACAGAGTGAACTTCCAATTTTGACACATTTTTCGGTCAAATTTTTTCACCATAAGTGATTCAATATTTAGGTATGATATTCAAGATCATCTCTACAAAATTTCATCTAATTTGACAATGGTTTGAGCTTTTAAAATTGAGATTTATACGAACGGTTCACGTTGAACAGTTTTAATTCATTCATTGATTTAATCTAATTTCAATACCTTAACAATATCCGAATCAGATGAAATTTTGTATAGATGATCTTGAATATTATACCTAAATATTGAATCGTTTATGGTGAAAAAACTTGACCGAAAAGTGTGCCAAAATTGAAACTTCACTCTGTAATTTTAGAGTGAAACTTCACTCTGAATATGGACTGATAAATAAATATATATATATATATATATATATATGTGAATTTACTATGATTAACGGAAAAGAAAATGCACAGCTCAGGGAATATCAGATAGCTGTTATATATGGCATGCTTACAGAAGTGAGAAAAATGATTTCTATTGCCTCATTTCACTTTCGTTTTTGTGTTTGTGCTTACTTCGTAGCTATACAAATATATCAGGTACTCATTACTTTCATGTCTGAGAAAGGAGGAAAAAGATACTCATAAGTCATCATTCTCGGATAACGGAAGCATGTTATTAGAGGATCTCATTGCTTCTTCCAATGGAAAATATAATCCCATTCGTAATTACTCTGCTCATGAACTTATGAGGGCAACAAAGAACTTTGATCCTGCTGGCGTGGTGCAACAAGATTCATCCTACAAAATGTTCCATGGTTTTCTTGACAACCGGTCAGTTATCATTAAAAGTACTTCACTGTGAACTGGCTTGCTGCGGAGGTAACTAAGGCTCTGGCGATTCGTGACATAGTCATTTCAATACAAATGAGCACCCACAAAAATGTTTTGAAACTATTGGGATGTTGCATAGAGTTCCCTATACCAGCTCTGGTGTACGAATATGCAGTGGAAGGAGTTATCAACTATGACGGAGGTTATGGAAAGCTACCATGGAAAACAAGGTTGAGTATTGCAAAGCAGCTTGCAATGCAATTACATATTTACATATTACAGGGATTTAAAACCCAACTGCATTTTTTTAGACAATGATTATGTTCCCAAACTGTGCAACTTCTCAATTTCCATTACAATTCCGCCTAGGCAATCAGAAGTTGATGCTGATGTCATAACTACACCTGGGTATCTTGATCCTGCCTACTGGGTCAATCTCAGCATTTCAGAAAAACTGATGTTTATACTTTTGGTATTCTATTACTTGTGCTCTTAACAGGAAGAGAAGCTGTAGTAAAAGATCAGGCAGGAAAATATGAGTTCCTTATTCCAAATGTGCAATCACATGCTTCTGGTGGCGAAGTTCAAACCATTGTAGATCCTAATATGGAGGTAGGGGGAGCTGAGATAGCACACAGGCAATTACATGATTTCCTAGCACTGGCATTGCTATGTACCCATTTACCATTTATACAATATATATATATATATATATAATCCATTATATCATATACATGTCATATTTCATAAACACGTCCGAAGACAAAACGTTTTAACAAATCTCAACGTTAAAACCACGTACAATAATCTACTCATTATTTGTACAAATCGCATCAACATGCTCAATATATCATTCTCATCTCCACTGTGATCATATTCACAAACGAAATCTTAACAGTATATAATATAGCAAACTATATATATATATGTACCTATTTACCATTTATACAATATATATATAATCCACTATATCATATACATGTCATATTTCATAAACATGTCCGAAGACAAAACGTTTTAACAAATCTCAACGTTAAAACCACGTACAATAATCTACTCATTATTTGTACAAATCGCATCAACATGCTCAATATATCATTCTCATCACCACTGTGATCATATTCACAAACGAAATCCTAACAGTATATAATATAGCAAACTATATATATACGTACCCATTTACAATTTATACAATATATATATATATATAATCCACTATATCATATACATGTCATATTTCATTGTTTACTATTTTACAAAATCTTGCATCTCCGCAAAGGTAGATTCGTAAATAAGTGAGATTTTACTCACCTTATCAACTCGAGCGTAATTCCACAATTTCCAAAGGTAATTCATTTCCTTGATTTATCGATCACCTTGAAAAGATAAGAAAAGAGTTTAGAATCGTTTCGTAAACCTTAAATGCCGAAACAGTAATAATAAGTTACTGTTTAGCAATTTCTGTTTTTACGAAATTACTGTTCACACATTTACTATTCATGTATTTCTGCACAAATACATATTCATTACGTATCCTTGTACGTGTACATACTGTTTACGTATTTCTATACGTACGAATATTATTCAAATGTAAATACTGTCTCAGTAAATATTAATTATTGATTTACCCTTTTGAAATTACTTTTTTACTGAAAGTAATTTACATTTACATTTACCGTACGTAAATAAAATTTACATTTACCGTATGTAAATCACAGTTTTACATTCACCGTCGTAAAAATAAATTTACAAAATTTCTAATTTGGAAACACTGTTCACGCGCTGCCGCACGTGGCGGCGCGTGGGGTACACGCGCCACTCACCGGCAACCGCGCGTGGTGCTCATGCACCACTCACTGTGGCAGCGCGTAGGGCCCACGCGCCGAGCCTAAGGCTCGGATCAACCAATAATCACATCCATTCATACCTTGATCGAAGTTAAAAGCTCCGATTTGGCATCGGAAAGGCTCGGATCGCCGGTGGTGTTTCAATTCCTCGGGAAGAACTCAGATCGATGGGGTTTGGCCTCCAGGTTGAAGGCAGAGGGCACCAAGGCGAGGATCGGCGTCGAGATGCCCTCCTATGTGCCCTTGCTTCGCCGGCGAAGACGCGAGGTGTTGCGGGGGTAACCTCCGAGCTTCGGGTGTTCTCAACGAAGCTCATGACGGCAATGCGCGGTGCGGCGAGATTGGGGTTTGGTGAGGTGGACCTCGCGAAGCCGTAGGGAGTAGCGGTGAAGAACACGACGGCCTAGAGATGAAGATCGTCGACGATGGGTTTTTCGGAGGGAGAGAGGCTCGGGAGGGTGAG
Organism: Argentina anserina; assembly: GCF_933775445.1. NCBI lineage: Eukaryota > Viridiplantae > Streptophyta > Magnoliopsida > Rosales > Rosaceae > Argentina > Argentina anserina. The sequence goes on along the minus strand of NC_065873.1, from coordinate 1,760,644 downwards.
AGAGAAGGAGGGAGGAGCGGGTTTTGGAGAGAGAAGAGGGTTTCCGAAAATGGAAACCCTACTTCTGATTAGTTTCCTTTTATACCCCTTTCTAAATCGTAAATTAACTTCCATCGTTAATAATTTTTACGTACGACGTCCGATTCGAACACGTGACGTGTCCACGAACTCGTATCGATGAGCTCTACAACTTCCGTGAAGGAAGTTTTTACAAACGAGCGACGGAATAAAAGTCAATATTCACGTCGCGGAAACATAACGTTTTTCTAAATAAACATTTCGATAACATTTCCGTTTTTCGATTTACCGCTTCACTAAGCAAACCAAAATTCGTTTAAATAAATTTCACAAATTTATGATCTTAAAAACAATCCAACATTCGCTCCGAAAAATCGGGTTATTACATCATTATTTACTCCTACCAAAGAGGCGTAAGTCTTGTAGTTTTTATTTGCCTACTTGTAGAGTTTACAGCATGGTGAGTCAGCTATTGAGCACAAAAACAAATAAAAAGTCCAAACGTTAACAGAAAAATCTGACACAGTTTACTCTCACACACAGCTTATCGTGCATCTCACGTGCTCCTTAATTAATGTCTGCAAAACCTGTTGTATGTACAACAGACGAACCCAGCATTAACAGAATCATTATGAGTACGTCATTTGACCAAAAACAAATTATGAGTACGTCTAGGAGGGATTTCAGAAAACTGGTTTGAGTGGAACCATCAACTAAGTTCGGATCACAAAGGGCACGACCGCACGAGAGATCGTTTGTAGGTTGTTGAGTGGCTTTATAGGATCCATATCCGTAATGGACTTCAAGTGATCAAGTGATCGATGGATGTATTTGCTGCACGTTCCCAACGGCAATTCCAGTGGTGATTTTGTGTCACAATGGGGCTTGGAGTAGGGCAGCAACGGAGTCACCCCTGTTCTACTCCATTTCCTTGGTTGAGGCTTGTAGGGATTTGATTTGTAATGTTTGTTGGTTGTTCATGTATTTCAATCTTTTTTCTGAGATCCTTGGTCTATGTGTTTTTAACATTGAGTTGAAGTGTATATGAACTTTCATTACCAGAAAAAAAAAAAGATGAGGTCACACTTAATTGATACTAATGGTGCGTGACTCACAAGTCGTGATCGATCCACTATAGTTCTCAAATCCGCACCAGTACGCAATAATACCTTGCTGTGATATGATGTAATGGTATATGATGTTTATATACCTGCCATGTAAACCACAACCCAGGTGTGCAAAGTCTGATGACTCTGATCGTATATATGGTACTAGTACCTACACACAAAAGGCTGGACTCTGGAGAGGAACGTACGGTAGGTATGTAGATGCTATGTTTTAAGTGTAGCCATGTGTGTGATTGATGACTCTTCTTAATGAATGCTCGAGCCATGGACAAGCACACCCTGCATATACCCTAGCCATGACGCCAAAAGAGACACACGACTCATCGAATACATAATCTATCATATGCATGTTATTAGCCAGCTATCACGTACGGGTACGTTCATTCCTCACTTGTTCGATCAGTTGTTCTTATATGTTATATTCTTGTTTGGTCAGAATAATTAGATGTACCAAATATGAATTTCTGATAGCAAAGGAGAGATTTCAATATATGGAGCAATATACTGTATATACGAACATTAGGTACATATGTGATCGGATATCATTTATACGCTGGCTATGTAGGGATTCGCCTATCATGCAGCACTGCATATGGTGCAGATTAAATTATCACCATTCAATTTTCATCAAGTTGAATCTTATGGTCCTTATTACACCACTTTTTTTATTTGTTTGGTCTGTTTTTTTTTCACACACATAAAAATTGATCTGTATCACATGCAGTGTTAGATTTTTTCGGCCATGTAGTACTATATATTAAAGACTTCCTGAAATACATGAGCAATATCAAAACAATTATGCAAATCAAATACTGTACACACAGCATACATGAAACTATATACTATTTAAAGAAAATGATTTAAAATATCCCATATTATCTAACTTTTCAAGGCCTGTTCCCGTTCCCTCTATAGGTATAATCAACGTGAGCAGCAAGCGTTCTGCTCATCAGACACTCGTCTTCCCCAACTCCCTCGCAGCTCTCTTCAGCCATCACTTTTTTGGCTTTCTTCGCCTCCTAAACACAACAGCATATCAAGAAACAAAACGCAGGCAAACCCCCGAAAATATTTGTTCAAAAAATGACTGACTATACAGACAGGTCGAAATAGCTAGCTAGCTTAAGTTGTTACCTCATCATGATGGAATTTCATTGTAGTAGTGTCTGGAGAAGAAGTCATTTCCCGAGCGGTGGAGGTTAGTGAGAGGATGAGAAGGAAGGCGGTGACGGTGATGCAGAGGTTGGTGAGTTTGCGAGACGACATGGTCAATTTGATCCGCAGTTTGATTCTCTAATAAAAACGATGAGATGCTTCTATAAACTAGAAAGAGAGGCGAGAGGATCGACTGATCGACTAGAGACGATGGACTCTATGGAACTATATATATATATATATATATATGACTTACGGTGGCCGTAATCTATAAAAATCAGATTCTGGGCAAATTTCGGCAATTTCGCGATTCCGATTGCCGTGGGTTGCCGATGGAGCTCCGACCGTCACAGAAGGGACCGTCGAGAGGTGGAGAGTATGGTTATCATGATCCACCCCGCCATTACAGCTTGTCGTCGCCGGAATCGGCGAATACGTACCTTACGTAAGGTACGGACCTCCGCACCTAAAAATTATATATATATATATATATATATATATATATATATATTATACAGTGGAGTTGAAAGATCAAACTCGAACGATTCATAACAATTCCAATATGGACTGTATATCTTGTTTTTAGATGATTAATTTTAAGTATATATTGTTGTGATCATCAATGCAGCATTATGTAACTTATGTTGTTTTTATATAATGAAGTGATGAAAAACGTAGTAGAAGACTAGAAGTCCATAGTCCTCACTATTCGACGACGCAGCAGCAGTTAATTCCTTACGTGAATCATTTCATACAAAGTTATTACAAACTATAGATTACATATTTGGTCACGGACGGACATATAAACATACGCGTTGACGATTGATAAAACCAGAAACACGTCTTCCTAGCTAGCTAGGTCTATGCATGGTCATTCTTTTCTGAAGATATTTGGATAATGAAACAATTGATCCTAAAAGGTACGTGAACTGGTGAAGCAAGCTAGGTGAGCTAAATAATTCCTAAAAGGTGATATAAGTTAGAAATATGTCGTCTTATAACACCAAAAGACAAATGTCATGGACCATAAGAATCTGCATGTCCCTCACTGAAATACTACATCCCTCAGCAGAAGGGAGCTACAATTAATGGTTGGAAGACAAACTTCTATTCTGAACCATGAGCTAGCAGTACAACAACTGCACAGTTGCTAAATGATTCACCCGTTATAGGCTTGTTTGCCGGTATCGGTACGCAGTTGAACAGTTTTCTGGAAATATTGATTGGTCAGTGTCATCAAGTTAATATAGAACACATAGACGTACACGTTTCAGTATAGATCGAGCGCCATGCATGCATGTATAGTGACCACTGACCAGACGTAATAACCGGATCAGGTCGATCAATGATATATTGAAGGTGATTCATGATCGACCTCAGTTCTCAACTCCTCAACGGTACGTAAAATTAGCTCGCTCTGGCGTGATGTTATACTAGATTTTTATGTACGTACCTTGTTGCTGCCATGTAAACCACAAGTCGGGAATGCGATGCTGATCACATATGTACCTGCATCTATTCACTAGTCTGAACGCTATGTAGATGCTTAATTCGGTTTAATTTTCAACCACGATGGGGTACTAGCCATGTGTGTGATATGACTCTTCTTGATGATTGTTTGAGGCCATACATGGGACCATGCAAGCACGTACACCCTGCATGCCCTAGCTATGAGGCCAAAGAGACGCACTGATATGGAAGTGTGTGTATCAAGAGGCTGAGAGTGGTCTCGAGTTTCTCGACTAGTCGACTCCATTCAAATATATATCTAATATGTTCGGTTGTGGTTCGAACTGGAAATGAAATAAGGAGTATTTCTCGACTAGTCGACTTCATTGAATTATATATCTAACATGTTCGGTTATGGTTCGAACTGGAAATGAAATAAGGAGTACTTGCGTATATGCAAATTTATCTATTTAGTAATCTATTATCAGTGAAACGTAACGATCAGGTTGTTTGTGCGTGTGTATCATAAGAGTGATTTGATGTTATAAGTCAAAACATTACTGAGAATTGAACCTTATGGAATCACCTAATTGTTCAATATATATTCAGTGTGGAATTTTGTACATGATAGATCGAATGTCCGGAATGATATATAAAATCAGTTTAATTTTGCTTATGTTTTGCATGTGTTCGATCTACACAGTTATAATGAATGTTCCGTATCTATAACTATTTGTTACCCAACATATATGACTGGTAACATATTTTTGACAAGTGACCGGTAAACATATTACAACTTACTTCAATTAACTTGGCTCACAATTGAAGTTTCAAACTAGCTCAGACAAATTAATTGATTAGCTTCTCGAACTTAATTTATAATTTTGGCCATACATGAAGTTGATAAATACAGGTACAAAAGCCGTTTGCATTAGGTCATTATGCCAAGCCACAACTCTTGTAGCCCACAAAAACATAACATATGTCACTTAATTGATTAAGTTTCTCCTGAATAATACTAGTGAATACTGCCCATTATATGGGTCCCTAATTTATAGGATTCTATCTATATTATCATGATGATACGTTCATGCTTGCCATGCTTAAAACATCATGATGGTGATGATCAGCACACAATTAAACATAACAAGTCCTTCTATCTGTGGACGTTCTATGTATGATTATGTCCATTCAAATTATGGTGAAGATCAATTAATTAAGGTAAACTTGCTTTAAGTGGACAAAGGAGTTTAGGTTGGCTAATTTGAATTATGTCTTGATAATGCAGTTTGGAAATGAGCTAGCTAGTTAGTAATTAACAAAATTTGCTAAAATTTACTATAGTCCCAATGACATGTATTAACTGATACAGACATTATATATATGTATCACATGTTATTGTCTCACATGTAATTGTATTCTAGCTTAAATTGGTCAGAATAATTAGATTTAGATGTGGTATAGCATAGTCCCCACAATAACATTTTCCATCTCGTCCTCACTAATTAACAATGGAGGGTAGAGGCGGTAGATTGCACAAGCACCATGATCCTGTTATGTCCGATTATTGCCCTAGTATTTCTATTCTTACATATATATCTAGATTTATATCATAGTTCGAAGATTTTTTTTGTCATATATATTGGAGTTTTCTTGTCACATTCACACATTCCATTCATGTGAGTTTAGATGGCGCTAGTTTGTTGAATTCGCTATTGCATTATTTGCAATTTGATCGTTTGACTTCCAGCCTTTTCTTATATCCACCCATTGCTCTTAAAAAAACACACACACACACAGACACTTCTTATTACTGTGTTTTATGAAGACACGGATTAAGTTTGTGACGGTACGTACTCAGATAATGTCTCTTAAGTATGGTTATCTTTGGTTCTGTAATTCACATTTGGTTGTAAACATGAATGGTAGTATCTGATCAGAAGTACGCAGTTAAAATAAAAGAGAAAAACCCAACTATTCTGTTTAATGCTTTCAACGTCCAAACGCGGGTATTGCAAATGAAATTGAGATAGAGGAACAAACAGCAAATAAAAGAACCAGAATCAGAACTCAATAGAAGTGTAGAACAACACATGTACGTGATCGATAATTTATACACTGGCCGTAGTACTACACAGGAAACTTCCTAATTATAAACGAGTAGTATCAATATGCAAATCAAGTAGCTACATGAATACATGTACTAGCTACTCAAAAATTGATTAAAAAAGATATAAAATATATAAACTTCAAGGGTTGGTTTTCTGTGTATAGATATAATCAATGTGGGCAGCAAGAGTTCTTCTCATCAGACATTCTTCTTCTCCAACTCCCTCGCAGCTCTCCTCCACCATCACTTTTTCGACTTCTGGAACCTTCATCCCCTAAGCACAAGAACAGATCAAGAAACAACAAAGTTAGAAAACAAACCCAGAAACTTACAGCTCTAAACTAAGTGATCGACTACAAGAGAGCTAGAATGAAATATCCAAATAACTAGCTTATGTTATTACCTCATGATGGACTTCCATTGGAGTAACGTCTGCAGAAGAAGGCACCCTCCGAGCTGTGGAGGTTAGTGAAAGGAAGAGGAGGGTGGCGATGATGCAGAAGCTGGTGAGCTTGCTAGACGACATGGTTTGGTCTGCAGGTTGTGTGTCTAAAACGATGAACTGCTGCTATAAACTAGTGAGAGAGGTGTGAGGTTTGAGGATGGACTCTATGGAATGAGAGTAGTTATATATAGGAGTTGAGGGCACTTGTGCCTTGCGCGATTCAAGAAGTCAGATGAATTATTCATTTCGGCGTATGTCGTTGACCATTTTCAGAAATTTCCAAAATTTATTAGATGGAATTGTACACTATTCTTTATCTACATACGACGTATGTTGTATTTTAATTAGGAGAACATTCGTTGTTTAATGTATTCCATACAGAAGATGAACCATGTGCAACGATTTTTCTAGTGCTTATCTATTATGCATCAAACCGATCAAAAGGTTTTATTCTAGAAAGAAATGAAGCTATAATCATAATATTCTCCGTTTCCCAAAAAAATCATAATATTCTCAGTGAAATTAAATTATAAACGGAACAAAGTGAAATTATTTAATTAAATTAAACATAAAAAAAATGCCTCGATTGAGATCTGAACTCTGGACTACAATATTATGTGTTACATAAATCCTCGTAGAGAACATCTCAAATAATAACATGACTCATCAAATTAAAACTTATCAACATCATAATTACATTAGATTTTATATAACAAATTTCACTTGTAAGACAATATCACAATCATTTGTAACATAACAAGTACAATTTGTCCCATTCTATAAAAAAAACCTCTAAATAAAGAAATTTGAATTCATAGCTTCTATGTACTCAACTATTAAGCTAGTATGTATCAAAAAAAACTATTAAGCTAGTAGACTTGCGAATGTATGAGTAAACTCATAAACGAAATACCGTATTTTCAAATATCCCAATGAAATGCACAAACACTAACTTACCGAGAATGCCTAGATAAGCAAAAATACATCCACCAAATCTAAATCAAGCGATCCATAATCATTCCAGCATGTATGCTACCGACAGTACCATCATCATCATCATCATCATACACAGCGGTGGGCATGGTCAACTCGTTTTTATTTGATAGAATTGAAAACATAGTACACAGAGGCCACACACACTAGCTAGTCGACGCCGTCAGCAGCAGCTTTGGAAATGTGAAGTGTGAACCATACAAGGTCACAAAACTAGAATACACACTAGGTCACGGATTGATAAACGTACGCGTTGACAAACCTGAAACAGTCTAGTTGGTGAAATTATACCAGCCCATTCCAGAATCACACTCTTCCAAATTCATCTAGAATCACAACCACCTGCTTCTTCACAAATTCTCCTACACACGTCGACACAAATGTTCCGGTGACCGAAATTCGGGATTTTGTGGTTGCTCAACCTTGGAGTCAATACGTATTGCCTGTTTGGTACGTAGGATGTGGTTCTTTTAACATTAACTAACTACTTGATGGTTGTTGGGTGTGGTTGGCTGGAATAAAAGTATAAAGAAAGAAAGGTAGGAATATAAGGTATGACAATTAGCAATGAAAGAGCTTCTAGATTTGGCTAGATTTGGTCATCCTTTGAATCGTATGGGCAACAAGCTTAAGCTGTGAGCTCACTATCAAGAACTTCAACATCATCATAAATACGATACAATGAAAAGAGTTGGGGGTTCACTTATTTGTTGAAAATCAAACTTCCCTTTGCCCACCACATTGGAAAGGACGAAAGGTCATAGCTTCATATCCTTCATTGCAACAATAGGATATATCTCTATTAATAATACGAAACAACAGGAAACAAAAACTCAGATGAATTTCTTCTTCTCTAAGATTAAATTTAATCACTGTAAAAAGAGGAAACTGCTGGCTACATATTGTACATGTGATCCCGCATGACTTTCTAATATATCTTTATAGGCAGCCAAAATCTCTACCAAAATATAAACTGTCGAAATTATCCATTTTTTTAAGGGGATCAATTTATTTGTTAACTGACAAATAAAAAGACAGTGGTATAACAGTCAATTTTCCTCAATTGGATAAATTAATGAATTTTGTTCTTTTAAAAATTAACCACCCACTCTATTAAATAAATAACTACCCTCTATTAAATAAATAACTACCCACTCTATTGGGTGTGAGCAGTTTCTTGTCTCTTATAAATCTCCTTTTTTTTAAATAACAATTATTATACACAAAACAACGTAATTTGATTTTGTTCTCTTGTGGATAGGTTGGAATCCTACAATTCCATAGTTGCACTGATTCGGTGAATTTGTTATTGAGCTGTTTTTAAGTGAATTTGCACTGATCATGAGTATGAAAATTAGTCTTCTTTTAAAGTTGCTATGTGTTTTTATAAAAATGTGTTGCAGGAAGTCGATGTTGGTAACTACTAATTAGAAATTATCAATGAGTTTTCAAATATGTCACTTATTTGAAGTTTATGACGTGTTTTCTAATATCTATAAAACACACAATATAGCCCTAAAAGTTCAAAAAATTGAATGGTAAACATATATTTCACAAGTCAGGAACGGGTTAACTAGATAATTGAGTAATATGTTGGATGAAATAACTACCGACTTAGGCCAACATCGCCGAATCCCCATCTTCTAGCTCCTCATGATCACCACTTCTACGAGAACCACTGCGGTGGTCTCTCTTATGTCGTCTGTGTCTGCTTTCGGTATCTGATTCAGGACCAGATGCCTGCTGTACATTCACCAACAGAAATAATTCAGATTAGGGTTCTTATAACATATAAAGTGAAAGAAAAGTCTCATCATACTCATACACATCTTGATCTCTTGTGGTCGCTGCTAGATCCATGAGACCTTTTAGACCGATCATTCTCATTTCCATTTGTTTGATGGTATTCATCAGCTTGATGCCTGTTCGTATGTTTCTTATCATCGTCTTTTCCTGATCTTCTTTTCTCTCTCGAATCATTAACCTCCATTATGTCAATAATTTCAGTATCTTCTCCGTCTTTCATAAGGTGTTCCTCTTTATCTTTTTCATAGCCTACCCTCTTTCCCTTTTCTGCTTCGACCTTCTCCTCTCTCTTTCATCCCTCTCCTTTTCTTTCCTTTCCTACAGAAAAGATAATAAACAATTCATTGCATCATACTCAATAGGTAATGCGAGAATCTCACAGAAGCTGCCAAATATCAGGGATTTGTTCACAATTAATCACATACACAAATTCATACCAGTTGCTACAAAACTGCAGATATGACAACTAAGTAACAGTTTTTTCCCCTCTTTCATAAGGAGCCTGAGTAGAAAATACTTTGTTATAATCTGACAGCACCCATTTCAAACTTCTGAAGGTCCATTAATCATCCCAATGCATCTAGGCCATGTACTTTACCGTATTATCACTTAAGATTATGGGATTCCTTGTAAACTAGAAACATATTGACCTACAATGCCATGGAACTTTCCGCAGCCAAACCACATCAAGTACTATGTGATCCTCATACCACTTGAGAAGAAACAATTACCAAGAAATTAATGAAGCACTTAAGTAACAATCTAACTAGTTATATTTTTTATATACAACTAATGGACTTTGGGGTAGGATGGGGGGTTGAGGAAGACTGGCTTGCTACATTTGACTCACATACTCAGAGACAACAATCAAACATCAAGACAACAAAAACCACAGGCTTTATAACAACTCCAAAGTGAAAGGGAAGGAGTACAAAGTTCACATGGTAGATATATAAAGTTATCCACAGTAATTCATTACTAAGCTATTGTACCTTCTCTTCCTTTCGTTTTCTCTCCGTCTCTTTTGCTTGTTCTTGCAATTGTATTATGTGTTTATCGAACATCTGCTTGCAGGAGCTCTCTTCTCCAATAGCACTGAACAATAAGCATGCAATAGACAGTTAGTAAAGGATGACAGTAAGAAAGCTAAAACAGACGTATCCAATTCAATCGAGGTATATAAACCTCACTAAATATTATTAATTCTAGTTCCTTTAAACATCCCTTCATTTTCCCCAAACCCTTCAAAGCAATAATAACAATTTGAAAAGAAAAGAAATCTGATCTTAAATTAATTGAAGAATTGCACCTGTACTCTGAACTAACTTCAAGAAGTGATTTACAGTCCTCCCATTTAGAAGATGAAGTTATCTCCTGTAACAAGCAATCCATCAGATTGACGACTGAAGGAAAATGGCAATACTACAAGATAAAACAAAAAGAGTATAAAACAAAAATATTCAGTTGGCACACAGCCAGCTGCACCTTGATGGAAGATAAGAGATGGAAAAAGTCATCTGCAAGACGTTTACGCCTTTTAGCTTCTTTTTCCTCCTTTTCTCTCACACGTTCCATTAACTCCTCAAATACTAGCTGCAGGGAGTAGAATATCAGAATAGACATTGTAGCACATAGAAATAGTACAAGGAACTAGCACATGAAACAACAATTATAAACATGTAACATACAACGACCTAGCACATGAAACAACAATACAGAAAATGTAACACATTCATAAGCATGGAATCTTATCAGAATTTCCCTCCCCTTACCATATGGCAACTGCCCGCCAACAATTGAAGTCACAATGTAAGACTATAGTTTCACAATGGTGTTTACCTATGCTTCCTATTTACACAACATCAAAATTGCTAATAGATGAGTATAACTACCTTATCTTAAGGCAATGCAAAGTTCATCAGCCAGCGTTTATCGAAGAACAATCATTAGTAAAGGCTAAGGATTTGGAACAGTGGCATCAATATATTTTAAAAAAAATATTGCACTTTGTAGCTATATCATGAGTCATGACTAAGGAGTGTCTGGGTTAAAGTTGAAGTTAGAGCAGCCTAGTTACAAGCATAGACACTTGGGGTCGACCAGCCAATGTCCACTTGGCTTCCCCATTCATGGCTTTCAGCCGAAATCTAAAATCACTGAAAAATAAGATATTTAGGTTGCAGAACAAATCCCTGCGTTATCTATCTCTTTCAACAGCTTTAAAGCGTTCATCATTCTCATACATGCTCTCTAATTTGCTGAATGATATATACATTTACCATCAGTATTATATACTGAAAATGATTATATATATATATATAAATATTAAGTATTTTACATAATATTGCTGAATTGAAGTAAAAGAAATTATGATTAATATATAAAAAGACGAACCCCCATCTAGTGGATGATGTTAACTCTGAGCATTCCTGCAAGGAAACAAGACAAATAAGAACCTAATGGTTTATTCATTCTATGCAGAAAAGAAAGAAAAAATATATCCCCAAAAAAATAATAACGTACTTCCAACATCTTTGTAAATTCTTCACGTGCTTTTTTCTGCTTGACTCGCCTGTCCTCAACCTCCTGTTTTTTCCTTTGAGCCACGAACTGAGGCACGATAGCAGTAACAGTGATTTTCATAGACATATTGATATTAGAAATATCACCAGAGGCAGCAATAACAAGGATATTAATGTAGCAAGCTGATGATGGAAAGTATATATACCTCTATATATATAATTATATCTAAGTTACAGTGAAAAGGATTGAAGAACAACAGCTATAGTTTTATGAGTATAAAAAGGGGGGGGGGGGGGGGGGGGGCATGGTCATGATCTTATTGTAAAATGAGTCATTCAAATAACAATTGAATGGATTGAAAGATTGAGACTAGTATGATTTATTGATTACAACTAAGACATTACCAGATCTCCCTCCCAGGATCCTTTTCCATGAATCAATTACTGAGTATACATAACTGTTTTATTCACAAAACCACGTAAATGATTTACCTCATTAAAAGCTTGCTTCCGCTCTCCTAGTGTTTTCAGAACACCATATCTTTTGTCATTAATTATCACTCTCATGGCCAGATAAAATGAGCTTTATTTCAGGTACTTTAACATATACACAAAGAACAGACTATTGTACAACATTGAATTACCTGATCCCAGGTCCAATCAGACCCAATGTTCGTAGCCTCCAAAAGTGCTTTAAATGCATCTTTAGCTTCCTAAGAAAGTGAATGGGTAAATATCAAGGTGATTGGCAGAAAATTAACAGGAAATAGGCTACGATGATAGTACCAGCTTATTTGAATAACTCATGGGTTCCTGATCACTTGGTTTTTCGTCCGATGCAATGTCACTAGCTTTCTCGCCTGTCATATCATTTGTAGGTTCCTGCAAGGGTTCACTCTATCAAGTTGCTTGAAAAGCATAACAATTATACACTATCACAACTAGAAAACAAAACCAACAATTACCTCAATCTCCTGGACATAAATCCCTCGGAAGAACAAACAAAAGTTGGTGACTTCTTTTGATTTTCACTGCAAAATGAGCAAAAGAAAGCTTAGAAAAGATACTATATATACCAACTACAAAAGAAACCGAAAGCACTCAAGCAGTTAGATGTCGGTACATTAGTTCTGCAGCAGCAGCTGTAGCATTCACAACAGCATCAGAAGATGGTGTAACATCAGGTATCTGAACTCCACCAACATTTTGTTTTACAGGAGAAACCACAATAGGTGAGGCAGATGATCTTGAAACTATGGCAGTTTGAACATCACTAGTGGCAACAACAGGAGCCACTGAAACAGGGCTTGATGCTACTTGAGCATTATTTGTTTATGTATGAGCTTCAATTACAGGGGGAGAAACTGATACTGTGGCATGATGATTTACAGGGATCTTCAGAGTAATGTCTTTGACAGATGCCTTCTCCACTTGTTGCCGAGACAACTTGAAACAGAGCTACCGAAAGAAAAGAAAAAAACATGTTAACAGAGAAATCCTGAAATTGGGACAACATATAAGAGTTGATGGGTGGCAAAAAAAAACCTTCAGTTCCTCAGGTATAGTCCATCTTGATTCTTTAGTGACCTTGTTGTGGAAGTACCTGCAGCATTTACAAGTATGTTGAGGTAAATGAACAGACAACGGAGCCCATAAGCCATACTAATACTAATGACCATTATAATTATCCATTACTCACTTTTTCCCATCAGGACTGGTAAATTCCTTCCAATTAGTTGATGCATCGGCTCTCTATTCAAGGAAATATAATATATATATATATATATAAGTCAAAACTGTATAACAAGATTTTCTCCCAAATAAAAATTTAGAAATAGGTAGGAGCTTAAAGGTCAAAAGGTAGCTGCTTTAATAAGAAAGCAGGAACAGAAAATGAACACACTCAAGAATGAACTTATAATGGTAAACATTACTAGCCAAAATTCTGACAGAAACCAAAGCATGAACAGCATAATCACAAAAATAATATCAATGATAGTCTTCAAAGTGTGCTCAAATCAATATCAATACAATTTAATCTCTCAATATGTGCCACGGAGATGATGGAATTCGAAAAACATATGAGATTACAACTCAACTGCAAGCTAAATAACTCATTCAGCCCCAAGGCACAAGTAAAAAGCTGCTTCAAAACTAAGAGGAATTTCACCCGAGACTGTCCTATAAAAACAATAATCCCTCTCTTGCTCAAACTCCCACACATAATATAACTGTTAAAAAGCTTCCGGAACATGCAACAACAACTCACTGAAAGCCGCTTAAATTCGGAATTCCAAGTTTATTTACATCGCCAAAACTATTCAATAATCAGCCATTAAAATGTCTTTATCATCGATACTATACACTACACGAGATCATAAATTGAAGCACCCTTAACGTTAGGAAAGAAATTAAAAAAACTTCAATTTCTGAGAAGCAAGAACTCAGTTTCTGCTCCACATAAGGACATAAGTAACTATGAAGGGATGAAAAGAAGATTTCAAACCCAGAAATTTAAGACGGGGAACAAAGTCGATTGAAAATAAAACAAAAGAACAGGGTTTCTCTAAAGAAAGTGCTGATGTAATATCTAACAGTTTAAAACACGGACAAAAGTCTAATTTACGCAAATAATAAAAAATACAACTTCACACAGATTTACTAAAAATCAAGAGGCAAGATGACAGAATTACTAACATTCAAGCAATAAAGTAGGTAGAGCAAGCAGCAAAGACCCACAGCATGTCCTACCTCTCAATAAAGTGGCTTGGCAATTGGCATGTACCTGTAAGCATCTTTAGAGCTATGGAAATTACCTAATGCATGAATGGATAAAGAACATAACAAAAATAAAGTAAAAAAGGGGGAAACCTTCTAAAACAATTAAAAGAAAAGCCAATAACACATTTTATTTGGACTATTGTAGATAGAACACAACAGAAAACAAGTGATAGTACCTTTGAAGTCCTTACGAAAATGGAATACCTTCTACATCAAACCGTAGAGATTAGCAATATAATAAATCAACATCTGACTGCTTTGTGATTAACGAATAGGCACAACTATTATTACCATAACTGATTATGGTGATTCATTTCGTGTTAAGAATTACTCCTTAGACTCAGTACATGTCATCAAATTTAATGTCAAGAAAGCATGCATTACATTTGAAGAAGTCTCATTATATAGATATGTACAGGGAGGGGGAAGAGAGAGACTCTGAGCAGTACAACTCATTCGAAGCAAAGCATGTTGGAGAAAATCATTGAAAAAATACTTTAATGGTCAAAATGAATGAAACATAAATCACATTAGCACTCCAACACCCCCTAGTTTTGGAGAAACAAACCTGAACACTCACAAAGTCCAATTCCCTCAAGGCAGAATGGACCAAGTACAACACCAATCACACCACAGAGCATCAAAAAACAACCCCAGAATGTGAAAACCAATTCAAATCCAGAACCAATTATCCCAATTGAACAACAAGCTGACCTAATTCATTGCATTCAGAGAACTGAGACGATTTAGTAGCAGATAGAGACAATCACACACAGCACAATAAAGCATGAATCTTTGAACATAGAATTGGATTATATGCATGGCATTTGATCAAAGATTGAAACTTGAAAATTGAGAGAAAGAGAGAGAATCGTACCAGGGAGCTGAGTGAGGAAGAAGCTGCCAAAGTGCCCAAAGTGGTTTTGATTTCGCGGCTTTAAGATGACAACCAAACTCTCTGTTTCTCTCGGTTACTGACGTGTTGCCCCTCTCGTGTCAAGTTTCCTAGTGGGTCCCTCTCTTTGTTCTTCACTGACTTCAGTCGGAGCTTCTTCAGTCCACCTTGGTCCACTTCACCTGCAGTTATACTAACGGATAGTACTCACGCGCTCCAAGAGAAAAATAGTAAAAACCAGAATCACCAACGTCCAACTAGATCAACTGGGTCTCACTGGTCGTCGCCGGAAGCCGTTTGCGCAGACTTTGAGATGAAGGGGCTACTGGGCCACATCTCAGGTCGGGTTGGTTTTGACATGGGCATTCATCAAGGTAGAATCGAACCCAACCCAAAGGCGCGCACCTCAAGTTTATTATTAGATTGGTTGAAGGAGGATCTTCTCTGGTTTTCGACTTTCTGGTGTTGATCAAAACTTAATTAAGGTTGAATCATTGTACCATTAATCACAAACTCGTCGGGACTCGGGACGTGCAGAGAACAAGGCATCTAACGATTCAGTGTGACTGTGTGAGCAAGCCTGTGATACAGGGAATTATATATTTAATTTCACAATAAATGTATTCAATGTGCGTAGGCCTATGGTGTAACTTCTCAGCACAAATACCACCTCAATCATAGTTGTCTTTTTTACAATCATAGTTAACTTCGGTAAATGTCCGAAAATCTTTAATAAATAATACCAAAGCACGAACAAATCTTCAAAATTTTCTCATCATCTCGTGCTCATGAAGGCATTCAATTAAAATTTCATTCTATTTGGACTCTGCATGACCATCCGAACATCCGGTCAACTTAAAAATAGAATTTATCCAGTATAAAACAGCATTGACCGGTCCCCTCGCAAATATAATTATGGATTCCGACTGCACAAGGTGACTCCAAATAATTACGTGGTCTAAGAGATGCAAAAGAATTTTAGCCTTTGCATCTTGGTAATAGGTTCATCTTTAATGCGTATTAGTGGTGTTTTCAGTTTTTACGATGTGGAAACGGTTAAACAAGATCCAAATTGAATGAAATTTTCACATGGTGCCTAAATATATATAACAAAAACATCAAACGGTGTGATTGATGTCTAGACATTGCCTCCATATAGTCGGTTCATAATGCGACACCTTTATATCTAATCTATTATAAATGTTATAATAGTTTAGTGGACAATCAGTGATCAACAACTTAATTTTATGGCATAGTCAATTGGACCGTCAGATGTGATCGCTTCATATTTTTAAGCACACTGTTAAAACTTCATTCAATTTGGACATCGTATCACCGTACTTATGACATATTATGGTCAATTTTTTCAAATTTTATTTATTCAATATAATTGTTTGTCGTCCACCCCTATCATGTCCACTATTTTAAATATATGACAAGTGTCTTTTATAATACTATAGTTATAAATTTGTTGAGAAAAAAAACACTTAACATTTACTTAGGGTGATGGGCATGAGGTAAGTATGATATGGGTGAGCGACAAATTTGCTTTTAATGGGTGTGAATAATCTTCTATATTTTACGTAGTGACTTGTAACTTCCCTATAAAATAAGTAATAATTTTTCTATTTTTTTATGTTTTAATTTTACAATTTATTTTTCTATCCCCTTAATTATTAAATATAATTTTAAATTAGCATATAGTGAAATGATATATATACGTAACTTTGACATGTTATTTAGTTCATAAAATGGATTTGAGTTATAAGAGTGTGATTAAATAAACTCTTACAAGGTGAGACGCATTGATGGTGGTTTAATACGGTGTATCAATTTCGTATTTCCCATAAAATCGAAAACCACAATCTCGGATTCTTGGCGCTCAGATGGGGTCTCATACTTTTGTCACATCGTTCAAAACCCATTCCACCTGTCCTTCCTTCTCCAACTTTCCAGACCACCCCAGCTCTCTCCATCCCCGTCTATCCAACTCCTATTGTACTTCTGATCACCAAACCATGTCTCCTCGTATTTCCCAGTCCACTGCTCAATCTCTCCAATGGCTTCCCTTTCCATCACTTCACCTTCCCACATACCTTCATGGCCTCCCAAGACCAAAAACATCAATACCCCATTTGGTAAAAAGGCCCATCACTTCTCTTTCACCAATTCATCTTCTTCCAAACCCATCTCAAGAAAACACCATTCCATTACATTTTCCATGAAAGATGGCCAATCTTCTTCTTCCTCTTCTTCAGTTGTAGTTTCTGAGAAGCCAAGTGATGATGACAGTCAAAAGGAGGGAGAAGAAGGTGAAAAGGGTGAAGAGAATAATGATGAGGAGAAAGAGAAACAGCAAGAAATGGATTGGAAGACAGATGAGGAGTTCAAGAGGTTCATGGGGAACCCCTCAATTGAAGCTGCAATAAAGTTGGAGAAGAAGAGGGCAGATAGGAAGCTTAAGGATCTTGATAGGGAAAGTAGTGATAACCCAATTGTAGAGCTGCTTAATAGAGCCTTAAGAGATAGTTTGGCTAGAGAGAAGGAGAGGTTGGAGAAAGCTGAAGAGACTTTCAAGGCTATTGACCTTAACAAGGTAACTTCTGTCCCTTGAAAATCCTTATGATGCATTACTTTTGCTATAATGTGGCTAGATTGTTTTTGTTTAGTAACTTATCAAGTTAAGTACCGACCTTGTGTTCTGGATTATTTGATATTGCAGTTAAAGAGTTGTTTTGGATTCGATACGTTTTTTCCAACTGATGTTCGGAGATTCGGAGATGGAGGCATTTTCATTGGAAACCTGAGGAGACCAATTGAAGAGGTCATGCCCAAATTGGAGAAAAAGCTGTCTGAGGTGGCGGGAAGGGAGGTTGTTTTATGGTTCATGGAGGAACAAACAAATGACATCACAAAACAGGTACTTGAGCCTGAGCTGAGATTGGCTTCTTTTCTAAATTATTCCTAAAATTCATTTTGTATATACGGATTTGATCTTGTACGTATCATATTGTCCTAAATGTTAGCCTATAAAGTTTTGGTGAATCATTCATGATATGCATATTGTGAGGTGTCAGTTCTAGTTACCACACAAAAACTAAATTGTATGGATGAAAAATTCATGGCAAGCCTTGCCTTGTTTGGGTAAAAGCATTCAACCAGCTTTATGGCTGTGTTTGCTTCAATTATAGTTTTGTCCTGAACTGATCTAAGCATGTTGTTACATGGTGATTGACTGATGATAATTTCAGTAGTTTGATGTAGCATGAACTGGTATATGGCCCTGATTTTGGGGTTTTCGAATTCTGCAACTTCTCACATTGTTTTCCTTCTGTAGTCATCCGGTCCTCCCCGTAGCATTGTGAGCCGAAATTTAAAGTTTTGATTATACTGACAGTTTTTGTTGGTTTTCTTTAAGGTCTGTATGGTGCAACCTAAAGCAGAAATAGATCTTCAATTTGAGTATACCAAGCTGAGCACTCCGTGGGGTTATGTTAGTGCAGTAGCATTGTGCGTTGCTACTTTTGGGACAATAGCTTTGATGAGTGGCTTCTTCCTTAAACCCGGTGCTACCTTTGATGACTACCTAGCTGATGTTGTGCCTCTCTTCGGTGGCTTCCTGTCTATTTTGGGAGTTTCTGAGGTATGTTACCAACTCATCATACATGGGTACTTGTCCATGATTAGTACAGTACATATTATTCGACAGCAGTCATAATTGATACTTTATATGATTATTTGACAGTACACCTGTTTCTGGAATGGGAAATGAAAATTTGTTATCAGAGGAGGGCTACAAAATTAGGTTTATAACTTTATGTTAGTGGTGTTTTTACTTAAACAAGTGGATAGTAATTAATCACAGTATACCAAAGTCATATAGCTAATAGGACAAATTCCATCCCTTTGTTCAGTTTTAAGAGGTAATGTACTACAATTGTCTATACGTGTATCGTTAATGATTGTTTGCTCTTCATTCTGACAAAGCTTGTGCTATGCATGCAGATAGCCACTAGAGTAACAGCAGCTCGTTACGGTGTGAAACTCAGCCCATCTTTTCTTGTGCCATCCAATTGGACGGGGTGTATAGGGGTGATGAATAACTATGAGTCGCTGCTTCCAAATAAGAAAGCTCTCTTTGATATTCCAGTGGCGCGCACAGCTAGTGCATATATTACATCACTGGTACTTGCAGTTGCTGCGTTTGTGGCTGATGGCAGTTTTAATGGGGGTGACAATGCATTGTAATTTCTTCTAACCTTCCTCAGAATGAAAAAGTTGTAATATCATTAAAATTAAATTTTATTTCTTTGGGTGCAACCTTACAAGTAAGCAATGGTGATGACAGTGCTTATTAAAGTATAGTTCATGCCTATCTTAATAGTGGTCTATAACCTTCACTATACTATGGCATCCTGTTCCTCACCCCACCCTTCATTATTTGGTTCTGACAATGATTCTTTTATTTCTTGGCAGGTATATAAGGCCTCAGTTCTTTTACAACAATCCACTGCTTTCATTTATCCAATTTGTTATTGGTCCTTATGCTGATGATCTTGGGAATGTGCTACCCAATGCAGTTGAAGGTGTTGGAGTTCCTGTTGATCCCCTTGCTTTTGCTGGACTTCTAGGTGAGTTCCTTGGCCTTCTAAATCATACAATTTTATTTACTCCCCAAATCAAAACTTCACTGTAAACATTATGTGGTAGTGGTCAGAAATTTGGGTATAACTGATAGTTGTTGTCCAGAATCTCAATTCTACTTAGCTCAGCTTCTGTTTATATTATCTGTACTTAATCTTAAGGATCAGTTGATAATCCTCTTTGGAACTTTCAATGCATACTAGCTTAAGTTGTGTAACTCCTTATTATCAGAATTAATGCAAATGACTTTAAGACTAGCTCTTTCCAAGGTCTAAGTCTGAACTTAAACCAATACAAATGATGAACAAGTTGAAAGGAAAATAGGAGACTAGGAACAAATTGGCCAAAAAATGGGGTTCTTGGGTATAAAATTACTTGTTCTGTTTCGGTTATTGACCTTCTTTGTTCTCCAATTATTGTGATAAAACGAATTTAACTGAAAGTCTTGGTTGTGGGGAAAGATGCAGTTATTTCATGCCAAGCCACTGTTGTCTAGGTGAATGTCTGGTTAGCAATTATCTAAGGCGGTCCTCAATTACAATTTACACAGAACCAGTATAGATAGAACTCTGAACCAGTTAGCAATAATCCTGCAGGTATGGTTGTGACTTCTCTGAACTTGTTACCCTGTGGAAGGCTCGAAGGAGGCCGCATTGCACAAGCTATGTTTGGAAGAAGCACTGCCACTCTGCTATCGTTTGCCACATCGCTTTTACTTGGTATCGGTGGCCTGAGTGGAAGTGTCCTTTGCTTGGCATGGGGATTATTTGCAACCTTCTTCCGGGGTGGAGAAGAAGTTCCTGCAAAAGATGAAATCACCCCTTTAGGTGATGACAGATTCGCTTGGGGTTGTGTCCTTGGCCTCATCTGTTTCCTCACTCTTTTCCCCAATGGAGGAGGAACATTCTCCAGCTCATTCTTCAATGCACCATTCTTCAGGGGTGATCTGTAAATAGTAAAAAAAAAACTGCAAGTTCATATGTTCTTGTATGTTAATGACTATTTCGACTCTCTCATTGTAAATGTAACATAGAAGAATGACGAAGAATGAAATAGCTCAGAGCATGATACTGTATTTAGTTCCAGGTTTGGTACAGTATGAAAGTTTGTTCGACTCAAGTATCCACCTCCCTTTCCAAGCCATAGTGAATGTAAGATTTACTATGACTTGAATAGCGTTGAGAATAGTAAATGTAAGATTCACTGTGGCTGAGAATATATATCTTTTAGAAATTCAGACAAGATTACCAGTAATAGCAATGTAATTACAAAACTTAATATCTTTGATTTTCCAAACAGTGATACACATGTTCTTTAACGGATTGTCTTTAGTGGTGCACGGTGTGTATTTTCATATGCAGTATAAACGACTTAAATTTGAGAAAATCATATAAATCGGTTGATGTATATGAGTTAAAAGTTCGAAGTTACCCCTAAATTGAATAACGTACAATGAATGTATTTTCACTGTGTAAATGGACTACAAAAAATCATGTAAACGACATCGAAGTATATAAGTGAAAAGTTTGAAATATACCCTCGAACGGAATAACGACTCATTAGACATTAAGCAGTAAACGACGTCGTCAGGAGGTTTATTTTTGTAATTATGGATCATTTCCATATAAATAGGAAAAAGATCAATTATTTGGCTCAGTGTTGACCACACACTGTCCTCTTCCCCAGTTCGAAATCCAAAACGAAAACCAGAGAATAGATTGAGAGAATCTGAGTTTTGATTAAAACCCTAACCTTTCTTAAGCAAAAAGCCATGAAGCTGAGACTACGTTCCACCGAGACCAAAGAGACGCCACTCATTTTCTATAGTTGAATGTGAACACCGAGCAGATTAGTCCAAGTGGAAGAAAGCAATACAAGCAGAATTAGACTCGTTAAAGAAGAGATAAGTTTACGAAAATGTTGAATTGACTCCGAGTGACGTCAAACTTATTGGACATAAAATGGGTCTTTGGTCATAACCTTACATAATGAAATGAACGAGGTCGTGCATTATAAAGCAAGACTCGTAGCGCAAGGATTTTCTCAATGACCTGGCATTGCTTATGAGACTTACTCTCTGATTATGGACATTATTACCTTCCACTACCTTACTAGTTTGGTAGTATCCAAAAGACTAAACATGTAACTAATGGATGTGGTTACAACTTATCTGTATGAGGATCTTGTCACAGATATATACATGAAGGTTCCATAGGGACTACATTACCTCCATCAAGTGCCTCCAAACCATGGAGTGTTCATGCAATCAGATTGTGTCGTTCGTTGTACGGGTTTAAACAATATAGAAGAATATGGTACAATCAGTTACACAAATACTTGACTGAAGGGGTTACATCAATGATGAACTATGCCCATGTGTGTTCATACGAAAAGACAAATTCCGGATTTGTCATCGTCGCCGTTTACGTTGATGACATGAACATTATTAGTAGTCCTAATGAAATTGAAACAAACCGTTGCTTATTTGAAGTCGGAATTTGAGATGCATGACAATATTTTGTCTCGGCCTTGAGCTTGTTCATAGGGCCGACGACATCTTGGTGCATTAGTTTAACTACATGCAAAAGATGCTTCGACATTTCAATATGGATCTATGCAGTCAATTGTCTACTCTTATGGTCGTTCGAAGTCTAGATATCAAGAAGGACCCATTCGGTCCTAAAGATGATGAAGAGGTTCTTGGTCCTAAAGTTTCATACCTTAGTGCAATTGGGGCACTATTGTATTTAGCTCAATGCATTAGACCAGACATATTTTTCACAGTGAACTTGTTAGCTAGATTAGTTTCGCACCTACACTAATCATTGGAATTGTGTCAAGCACTTGTTTCGGTACTTTAAAGAATCCATTAACATTGGATTGTTATACCCCTACAATAGAGAGACCACCGTGGCCAGCCCTCCTCACACCAGCGCTATCGTGCGCGGTGAAGCCATCGTCGGCAGCTACATCGTGGAGGCTGCACACGGTGCCGAGAGCAAGGTATCGTCTCATCTTGCTTCTTCCTCCAATGCAAAGACTCCAAACAACGTGTTAGTTGGTTATGTCGACGCATGGTACCTCTCGGACTCTCATAAGGTTTGTTCTCAAACTGGTTATGTTTTAGACCGTTGGGAATACGGCGATATCTTGGAAATTCACTAAGTAATCTCTTGTTGCTACTCGTCGAATCACGCAGAGATCGTAGTTTTCTATAAAGCATGTAAAGAATGTGTTTAGCTTAGCTCACTTGTTCATCATATTCGTAATTCTTGTGGATTAGGCTCTACAACTGATAAACTTACGTGCATTTATGAAAATAGCGCTAGTTGCATAGAGCATACTAAGTTGGGTTTCATCAAGAGAGACAACTAAGCATATCTCGCCTAAGTTCTTTTACAATGTGCAGCAACAAAAGTTCCTGAATGTCTAATGTTGCAGATTTATTCATCAAGTCTTTACTTAAATCTATTTTTGTGAAACATATGAAGAGCATTGATATGTGTCATTTGTCAGAACTTTAAGGTTTAGTAGACATCATGAGGAGTCTACATCACATATTAAGATATTAGTAGTTAGTGCATTATACTCTTTTTCTCATTCGATCAAACTTTTGTTTTGCTCAAGAGATTTTTGTTTTGATTGACAAGATTTTTACCAAGTTAACATCGTATATTCTATCCTTATGTTTGTCTTAACCTATTTAAGTTTCTATTTTGAAATATGTTTATATCTCTTATTAAATTAGGATTCCAGATCATTTGAGATTTTTTCTACTTAATGTCTATATATTCTATTTTATATTATTCAGTCAAGAAATAATTATTCTTCGAATTATTCTCACATCTATTGTATTCGACAAATATTAAGAACAAATTACAAAACTTAAAATCATACGGCAAAGTTCGAATTATGAACGCAAAAGTCTTACGAATCAAATGACGTCGTCAAGAGGGTTACTTTCGTAATTACGAATCATTTCCAGATAAATAGCAGAAAAAATCGAATCTTTGGCTCAGTCACCTCAGTGTTATCCACACACCGTCTTCTTCCCCAGTTCGAAATCCAAAACGAAAACCAGAGCAGATTGTTGAGAAAGCTTTAAGCTATGAAGCTGAGACTACGCTCCACCGAGACCAAAGAGACGCTCCGCCTCGAGGTGCCCAACCACTGCTCTCTCCTCCACCTCAAACAATCCCTCTCCCAATCCATCTCCGCCGCCCCCTCCTCCTCTCTCCGCCTCTCCCTCAACCGCCGCGACGAGCTCCTCCCCTCCTCCTCCGAAAACGACTCCCTCGCCTCCCTCGGCATCACCTCCGGCGACCTCATCTTCTACTCCCTAATTCCTCACACCTCAGTTTCCCCAATTCCCCAAACCCTAATTCGCGAAGGCTCTGCTTCCACGAGTGAAGCCATGGCTGAAGATCCGAGGTCGAATTCGGAGTTCCTAACCGGCGAAGGTGCGGCGTCCACGAGTCAGGAGGCCATGGCTGAAGCTCCGATGCCCGAAACCCTAATCGGAGAGGCCAGGCATGCGGTTTCGGACTCGCAAACCCTAATTGACGGAGGCGATTCGATTTCGGAAACCCTAAGCGGTGAAGCCTCATATTTTATGGAGATTGACGACGAATCCGGTGGCGGAGTGAGGAAGAAGTACTCGGTGCCGTTCTTCTTGAGGAGAGTAATGAGGGAGGAGCTAGCCGAGGATCGCAGCGATCACAAGCTGTTGGTGATTGCCTTACACGCCGTGCTTTCGGAGTCTCGATTCGTCAGGTTTGATTCTGTTTCCGGTGAGCTGAGTGATCGGTTTTGTCTCCCAAAGGAGTGGCCGGCGGTGGCGTATACGTTGTCGCTGTCGTATACATTGCCGGAGATTCTGCAGGCTCGTGGCGGCGGTAAGATGGAGGCTGTGGTGCTGAAGGTTCAGACTCTGGGGCAGTTTGTCAATGTGTATGGGTCTTTGGCCGCCGGCGGCGGCGGTGGAGGGCCTTATAGGGTGTCTTTGGATGTGAGGAGGTTCGCTCCGATGCTGGACTTTGTGTGGGGGTGCAGGAATGTGAGTGATGATGAGGTGTTTGTTCCGGAAGTCGAAATCTTTGAGTTTTGGAGGATTGTTAAGGATGGGATTACGTATCCGTTGCTGATTGATCTTTGCGAGAAGGCCGGTTTGCCAGAACCGGCCAGCTTCGTGTGCCTGCCGTTGGATCTCAAGATGAATATCTTGGAGAGGCTGTCTGGCGCCGACATTGCGAAAGTGGGGTGTGCTTGTAAGGAGCTACAGAATCTGGCGAATAATGACGAGCTGTGGAAGCAGAAGTTTGTGGAGGAGTTTGGGTCGGGAGGAGGAGGAGGAGGAGGAGGAGGAGTTGGTAATTGGAAGTTTCGGTTTGCTGGGAAGTGGGAGGATAGGGAGCGGCATAAGAAGGCAGTGGTGATGTGGAGAGATCATGTTAGGCCTGGTCAGTTCATCCCGATGAGGAGGGAGCCAATTCCATTTGTACCGGGTTTTCCTGGAATCATTAGGGATCCTCCAGGTTTTGGTGTCCCTGATCCTTTTGGACGACCACAGGTACCGTACCCACTTGGTGGTAGTCCTGTAATCTTTCGTCATGGGAGGAGGCGGAGGTTCTCTCCTGATTGCAACCTGGGAGGAGGATTTAGTGGATAGTCCAGTACTTTCTCCGTTGCTGAGCGCTGCAACTGAAGCTGCAGGTTCATCAGTTTTTGTTTTGTTTATACATAAGCATACCTGGATCTCTTAGTACAATTAAAATGACTGGTATAATGAATTTTAGTTCTTGTGTTGATGACCTTTAGGTCTTTGGATATAATATGAATCTGAGTTCTGTAATTACATTGTTGATGACTTTTTTGGTTTTGGATATAATATGTTTCTGAGTTTTGCAATTACACTACTAGTTCATGCATATAGAGGTTAAATCTTGTCTAAATTCTCACTGATATCTGTTCTGTTAATGCTGGCTGCAAGCATAATATTGTTTTTGTTCATTTACCTATATGCTTTATCATAATACACTTTGTTACTAGTAACCACAATATTGAATAAGAACCCGTTCTTGTCAGTTAGATGATGATATATACTGATACAGATCTCAGTCATGTGCCCACAGGTTGTAGAATATATTATATTACTAAAGAGAAATTTTACCAAATAAATTATGCATCTGACTAAATGAAGCGCAATTCTCACCTTTCTCCCAACTTTGTTTATCTTTAGCAGACAGTGTATCATCTATTTACATTGTTGAAGCCCCAAAAGAACTTTACTTTTGACAAGAGGGAAAAGTAAAACAAGAAATTCAGAACCATAACTGATGTTCATATTTGGGCTTAAAACATTATTTCCCTCTAGAATATTCTGAGTTTGTTATAATGTAAGTAAATGGCTCCCAAGGACATGCCTCAGTTCGGGTTGAACCTCCACTGAGAGATCATGTAAAATCTAAACATTTAGGATTCCCAATCAAAGAGACAAAGACAGTCCAGGACCTTCTCCGCTCTTGAATGCTGCAACTGAAGCTGCAGCTTCATCCATTCTTGTTTCATTTAAAGAAATAATAAGCATTGCTTGGATCTCTTGGTAGATTGAAGGAATGATAAGCTTTAGACTTTTAATTGTTGTCTTTGTTTATGTGGATATAGTTCTTGAGTTGATGGCCTATAGGTTTTGGATATGGATAATTCAGAGTTTATAATTACATTGTTGATGACCTTTGAATTTGGATATAATATGATTTCGAGTTTTGTAATTACATTGCCACTACTGGTTCTGAGTTTTGTTAAATCTTGCGTAAATTTATCTGTGATATCTGCTCTGTTAAAAGCTGGCTGCCAGCATAAGATAATATAGTTCGTTTACCTGAGGCAGATGAATAGTTGATATAGATCATACACATAGTTACTCCGAACCACAATTTCTGATAAGACTGCCCACATATTGTCGAACATGAAAATAAATTATATGCCATTGGGAAATTTTACCAAATGAATCTATTATTACATTGTTGAACCCCCAAAAGAACTATCTCAGAATCATTTATGATGTTCATGTTTGGAATTAAACACTCTTTCCCTCCTCTAGAGTGTAATGAGGGTGGGGTCCTCCAAGCTAATCTGCACTGAGCAATTAACACTGGATGCAGAAGTCAAATTGCATTTGAGTCTCCCAAATGAGCTATGAAACTTGTTACCCAATCAAACTATATTGGCCTTTTGCCTTTCTCTAGTCTCTACCTGATCTTAGGTGCCATAGATTAACTTGAACTGTGTTTAATTTCTCCATTTTCTTTACTGGGCCATCAATGTCAATCATATAAAATTGCACATCTTTTTACCAAAACTTCAAACAATTGGATATAATATTGAATCCGGTTGGGCATGTCAAAAGAAAAAAGGAATCTGTATTCTATAGTGATGCTATATAAAACCTCAGTATCCAACAATAGTTTGTCCTTTTGCTGCATTTGAACTAGGGAAACATCATTGTTGCTGGGACTTGGTGCCACAAATCTATACGTATCTATAACTTGGAGCTCAAATCCACATCAGCACCTGTGGAGATATATGACTTGGCGGACAAGATTCGTATGGCAGTATTGTTTCGTGGACTGATTGTCCACTTTCATCTTCATTTCTGAGCTGTATATATTGACTTGGAGCTGTTCTTTCTAAACACAGATACTAAACCAAACCAGAGAAATGGAGAAACAACAACAGAGAGTCTACAAAGCTCACTGTTTGGTCTTCACCTATCCTAGTCAAGGCCATATCAACCCTCTGCTCCAATTTTCCAAGCTTTTAGATCGCAAAGGAGTCAAAGTCACACTGGTCACTACTCGTTATATCTACAAAACAATGTACAGAGGATCAAGTTGCACTGCACTTGATACTATCTCACTGGAGACCATCTCCGATGGTTACGATGAGGAAGGCTGGAAGACACTGGGAATAAGTGTTCAGGCCTATTTGGACAGCTTTCGGAAAGCAGGGTCTCAGACTTTGGCTGAGCTCCTTCAGAAGCTATCATGCTCGGGGTGCCCGGTTGACTGTCTTGTTTATGATGCATTCATGCCTTGGCCTTTGGATATTGCTAAGAAGTTTGGAATACCTGGAGCTGTTTTCTTCACCCAGTCTTGTGCTGTTGACAACATCTACAATCATGTCAACAAGGGCCTTCTGAAACTTCCTCTTACTGACTCTGAGATTTCACTTCCTGGGATGCCACCACTTGAGCCGTCGGACTTGCCATCTTTTCTATCCGATTACGGGTCTTACCCAGCTTTCTTTGAACTTGTTATCGGTCAGTTCTGCAATGTCGACAAAGCCGATTGGGTCCTCTGCAACACTTTTTATGAGTTGGAAGAACAAGTAAGTGTTCGACACTGCTACACAAGTAACACAACCTTTCTATTCAACCATGGTCTCATTTGCTAATTTATCTTGGTGCTTTATATATAATCTGATGTTTTTGTCAGGGGTTTTGATTACCAGTCTATGTTTCAAAACCAGTTTGGTGTATAGCCAGGAAAGCAAACTAACTGTTGCATTTATCCTGCTTCATTGTTTTTGCTTCGTTTAGGTGGTGGATTGGATGGCAAAGTTTTGGCCGGTGAAGACCATTGGACCAACTATACCATCCAAGTACTTGGATAACCGACTTGAAGACGACAAAGATTATGGTGTCAACCTCTTTAAATCCGACAGTGATGCATGCATGAAATGGTTAAACCAACATCCAAAGAACTCTGTTGCTTACATCTCATTCGGCAGCGCTGCGAGACTTGGACAGGAGCAAATGGAGGAACTGGCATTGGGTTTGAAGATGAGCAAAGGCAAATTCTTGTGGGTGGTTAGAGAATCAGAAGCAGCTAAAGTACCAGAAAATTTCATCGAGGAGACAACTGAAAAGGGTTTGGTGGTTTCTTGGTGCTCCCAGCTGGAGGTTTTGGCTCATGAGGCTGTTGGGTGCTTCATCACACATTGTGGCTGGAACTCGACTTTGGAATCTCTGAGTTTGGGAGTACCTTTAGTGGGAATACCGCAATGGACTGACCAAAGCACCAATGCCAAGTACATTAGGGATGTGTGGAAAATAGGGATTAAAGCTCAACCTGATGAGGAAGGCATTGTAAGGCGAGCAGAAGTTGAGCATTGTATAAGTGAAATCATGGAGGGGCACAGAGGAAAAGAACTACGAAAGAATGCCATGAAATGGAAAGATTTGGCTCAAAAGGCAGTGGATGAAGGTGGAAGTTCCGACAAAAACATTGATGAATTCATCGAAACCTTGATCAAGCGTTAGTTTGTAAGTTCTCGACTGTTTCTCGCTGATGATTCCATTAGTTTGGTTTCATTTACGGCCTTTCTAGTTTAGAGAATAAGAACTGTTCTGTGATGAGAATTAACATGCATACTTGTGTACCACGTTGTGATGCTATAACTACAAATAAGTATTCAATGCGATCTTGGCTTTGCCCTTCCATAATGTAAACTTTTATTTTCTGTGCTTTGAGGATTGATTTCTGCTATGTTTTCCCAATGCAAAATAGATTGCTTTGTTCTATTTCAGATTGTAACGTGCATGTTTAACTATGAAAGCAAGTATTCACTGTTCAGTATATGTCCTCTTACTGGTCCAGTTTCAATCAATGGAAATAAACATTCACGGATTTACCTATATTTTTTTTGTCTCATGTTAAACATTCAAGTGATTCTACTTTTAAGCCCCACCAATGTCCAAAATAGTGAAATAAAGAGCCGTATTGAGATTTGGCTCGCATCATGACCGTTACGCTTTCGTGGACTGTTTGTGCTCTTCGTCTTGATTCTTTTGCAGTTATATTGATTTTTGGCCAACAGTTCTTCACAAACCAAACACAGCAGCAAAACTGAGAAATGATGAAAGAACACAGAGCTTGCAAACCTCACTGCTTGGTCTTACCCTATCCTGGCCAGGGCCATTTTAACTCGAGTCCTCAGATCTGCCATCCTTTCTTTCTGATTTTGGTTCTCACCCGACCGTTTATAAATTGGTTGTTGTGGATCAGTTCTGCAATATTGACAAGGCTGATTGGGTCTTCTGCAATACATTTTATGAGTTGGAACAACAAGTAAGTATATAGGAAGCTACTCAAGTCACTTTATTTGGATTTCATATGATTTTGGAGTTTCATAAGCTACTGATTATTATGTTGGATGGCCATATGCATCTTTGTGGACATTTTGTAGCATTCAGTTGGCATTTCATAAACTAAACTAATTTTCATCATGAACCAAGTAGTCTTAATTATTATTGCTCTTCATATATAGGCAGTGGATTGGATGGCAAAGGTTTGGTCAATGAAGCCCGTCGGACCAACTATACCATCTCAGTACTTAGATAAGCGTCTTGAAGATGATAAAGACTATGGTTTCAACATGTTTACACCAAACAGCAGTGTCTGCATAAAGTGGCTCAATGAACAGACAAAGAGGTCTATTGTGTATGTGTCATTTGGCAGCCGAGCAGAACTTGAGGCAGAACAAATGGAGGAACTGGCTTTTGGATTGAGAAGAAGCAAAAGAAAATTCTTGTGGGTGATTAGAGAAACAGAAGCAAGGAAGGTTCCAAAAGGGTTTTTGGAGGAGACATCTGCGAAGGGTTTGGTGGTTTCCTGGTGTCCCCAATTGGAGGTTTTGGCTCATGAAGCAGTTGGATGCTTCATTACACTTTGTGGTTGGAACTCCAATTGGAGGCTGTGAGTTTGGGGGTTCCAATGGTTGCAATGCCTCGATGGACTGACCAAAGAACAAATGCCAAGTTCATTATGGATGTCTGGAAAGTTGGGATCAAAGCTCAAGATGATCAGAAAGGGATTGTGAGGCAAGAAGAAGTTGAGCATTGTATAAGGGAAATATTGGAGGGACAGAGCGGACAAGAAATAAAAAGGAATGCTATAGCATTGAAAGAATTGGCTAGAAATGCTGTGGATGAAGGTGGAAGTTCTAACAAGAACATTGATGACTTCATTGCAACTCTGGTTCATCAGAAACTCAGTTGATCGATCAAGGAGCTGTTTTGAAGTGGTATTCCCCAGTGTCATTGTGAGAAGAGTGTTGGACAAATTAATGTGGTTCTGTCATAAACTGTGCAATGTGCAATTTAATCTGTATTCCATTTCTGCAATAATTAGAAATAGATGGTATATTAGATACGTAAGCTTAATCATCTATGATGGACAACAGGAGTAAAACAAAGAGACCTAACACAAAAGACTTTTTTCTTAATCCGGGAGTTAAGGTTGAAATTGAGGGTGGGCCTATATCGGATTGAATCGATTCCGCATCAATAACATTCGACTTCTGTTAATCACATCAATATAACCGAATGGAAAACAGTAGAGTAAGGAATGTGCTGGTACTTGAAATTCATTCAAGTAATTCGGAGCAAACAATTACCCTATGTACTCTAGCCTCAAACAATTACCCTATGTACTCTAGCCTCAACCAATCAATGGGATTCCGACACATGTATACTTGAACTTAGATCATGGAAAAAAACAGGAAAAGTATGCTGTAGTTTGTCGATGGGGGAATTAGAAACAATCATTCCACACTATGAGTAGCTAATGAAGCAAACTAATGAAGAAACAAGAACTGTGAATGAAGCAAACTAAGAAAAACTACCAAGAGCTACTGCTTTTGGTAGTTGTTGATCGAGCTGAGCTCATCTGCTATGATTTGCATAGCAATGGAACTACGACGTTGGTTACGTATACATTATGACTTATCAATGGAAACTAACATAAACAACTTCATAGAACATATATTCATTACGCACGTCGATCTTTTGGTGGAATGGTAATTAAAAGATAGGAAGCAAACATGTACATATGTTCATACATGTGATTTCAAACATCATTTTGGCACCAGGACTTGTTGATTTGCCGACTTTCGACAAATAGTAGTACCTGTCGCTATATACCGGCCAATTTCAACGTACAATCAGGTAGAAATAGAGGCAAATCTAGTATTTGGCATTGGGAGAACAAGTTCGAGTGTGAAAATATAGAACAAGTGCGGGATCTGATTTGAAACTTGGACAGGTGGACGCCTCTGATCGATGGAAGCAGTTGCACGCCCTCATGAGCAGGCGCCCCTAATGTACCATTAGCATAATTTAATATAATTACCTTTGTAATTGTTAAGTAATTAATAGTATATCTTCCTGTACCATTGCCATTCATCTTCCTAGCTTGTTCCTTAATTAGTTGCCTCCCAGCAGTTTTCCTCTGGCCGGGCAGGTATGCATCTGTCTCTGTTTTGTAGTCTCCAGATTCATTTTTGTAGGTATGTTGGTTCAGTGTAATCAATTGTATGAACTTACCTTCGTTATCTTAGTCAATTAACATGAGTACGTTTGGGAAATTTATTAATTGCTCCCAACGTCGATCTGGACTCTGGAACCTCATGCTAGTTCCTAACCAGTTAGAAACTTACAAAGAGATGGGAAACCGTCACAAACGTTAGCCTTCCGTGGACAAAATATTCTAGTATTCGATCACCAAGACACATCATATCATGGTAGAACAGTCAAAGATCTTAGAAATCCATGCACATGCGGTATTACGTATGAATGCCATAAACAAGAGCTTCTGCATTTTGAGGTAGCTATAGCCAAAGATCTTACATTTCTTATGCACAAGAAAATAGCCAATACTCAAGAACGTGAGCAACAGCTAAAGGCCTTTGATGAATCTACAGAGGTGATGATGGAATAATCATCAAAGTCCCATCCATTTTCATCTGCAGGGAAAAACATCCCTCAGCCGAGGAATTCCCCAAGTTTCGGCAAACCAACTGGCCATCACCAATTCAATATTCCGGTCGTGGACGGTGAGTTGACCTTGGTGAAGTTGCCGGAAAGTCCGATAAGGTCATCCAAGATATCCGTCTTACGGCGGAGAATGTGGGATTCTTTCACGTGGTTAACCATGGGATACCCAAGAGAGTGCTGGAGGAGATGATCGACGCGATGCCTGCGTTTCATGTGCTGTCGAGGGAGGTGAAGGCGAGTACTGTACTAGGGATCCAGTGAGGAAGGTCAAATTTTAAGTAGCTATAATTTGTACGAGTCGAGGTTAATTTGGTGCTTGGAGGGACAGCTTGTTTTTTGTGACATGGCTCCTGAGCCTTTTCACTACAAAAAAAATATCAACAAAGAGCTCACATCATATGCGGCTCATTTGTGGCTTTTTAGTCATATGGTATTTTCCTAAAACCCACATTCCCTAAAACTCACATCACTCCTCATTTAGGAAAAAACCACTAGACTAAAAGCCACAAATAAGCTACATATGATCATTATGATATGTGTCATGTGTTGTTTTGTAGTGCTTGATCCCCAAGAATTGCCTTGATTTGCAGGTATATCCGTATATGTAATCCATATATGATCAGACATCTACATATATGTGCCTCTAACAAAATCAATTAATCAACGTGCTCTTCATCTTGCAGGGATATAACTATGGATTATTCGGATCAGGTACAGAAATTAGGTCTCACTTTGTTTGAATTAATCACTATCTGAGGCACTTGGACTCAAGTCTGACCATCTTATCGGTTTGAACTGCGCAAAAGAGCATCTCATTGTTGAGCACGTACTACTATCCTCCATGTCCTGAGCCTGATGTCACGGACCTAGCCATTCGGCTGTCACACTTGGTTCATGCGGCGCTCCATCCCCATGGAGCCAGCCTTATTCAATGGGGCAATACACTGGTTTGGCCGTGCCTTGGGCTCATCAGGGGATCGGCTCTAGATCCCTACCTGTGTGTAGAACGGCCAACTCGCCTCTTTGACGTTAAGTCCTCGACTAGCGACAAGCTCTCCGAATTTAACCGGGTCGGCATGCTTGAACCCCTCGGAAGGAGCAGCCATATATCTCTCACACATTGAATCTTGGAGCAAATCCCACATATGCTTGATGTTCTTTCAACCAGCGACGCCCACGATCGACACTCCCAAAATAGGGACATGACATCCTCCCCCACCAAACTTGGTGTACGTCCTCCTACACAGCATCCTCACTTGCGGCCCGCGCATCCCTTGTACGCCCGCGATGCCTAGAGCGACGAAAAGGAGTTCCCAAAGATCGCACACCCAACAATGACTTCGCGTCGAATCTCTCTTGTCCTGGACTTTGCCACGGATCTTCTCGTCCGGTCCTCCCCTGGAGGCGACCCTGCCTACTCAACTCCCTCGCGGAGCCCCCGTATCTTGGCGACACGTGTGAGCGCTTGGCGAACACAACGACATCGATGTTGAGGAGGCTTTGATACCACTTGTCACGGACCTAGCCATTCAGCTGCCACACTTGGTCCATGCGGAGCTCCATCCCCATGGAGCCAGCCTTATCCAACGGGGCAATACACTGGTGTGTAGGGCGGCCAACTCGCTTCTTTGACGTTAAGTCCTCGACTAGCGACAAGCTCTCCGAATTTAACCGGGTCGGCATGCCTAAATCCCTCGGAAGGAGCAGCCATATATCTCCTACACATTGAATCTTGGAGCAAATCCCACATATGCTTGATGTTCTTTCAACCAGCGACGCCCATGATCGACACTCCTAAAATAGGGACGTGACACTGAGCTCACTATTGGCACATCCAAACACTCTGATGGCACTTTCATATATAACACTTCTACTTCAAGATCACTGTCACAGTCTCGAAATTCAAATGATAAAAATTCGAATTCAAAGTCATGAAAATTCTAAAACAATTTTAAATATATTGAAATCATCTTATCATAACAGTGTATCGAAACTGAGTCCACAACATGACTCAGTCGACTTGAATAATACATAACAGTTTATACTTCAATATTATAACCAATGGAAATGTAAAATTCACTCAATCCTCACCACAAATAGAAGAAAAAAATCTTCAGAGTAAACTTTCCGAATTTGCTAATCCCCACCTGCAGAACTATCCCCTACACCATCGAATTGGTGCACCGAGATTATAAACACGAACCTGGTAAGCTTTTCAGCCTGTATGAGTAAACCAAAAGTAAACACACATCGCATATAAAGGAAATATGTCAAATAACATTTAAAGACAAACGTACTCATATGACACTGGGCAACCCATCTGTTACCCAAAATCATTTAAAAACATGGGTACTCATGAGACTCAGGCAACCCATCTGTTACCCCTCATGCAGTACACCGACAGGCATTGGGCAACCCATCTGGTTACCTAAAATCATGTAAAACATGGGTACTCATGAGACCCAGGTACTCGTCTGTTACCCCTCATGAAGTACACCAACAGACACTGGGCAGCCCATCTGTACCCAATGTCACTAAAAAATATAGGTACTTATGAGACCCATGCAACCCATCTGTTATCCCTCATGCAGTACACCGGCAGACAGACTAGAGATCTAACTGAATCGTAACTGTCACCCGGCCAAGGCTTGGTTCTGATACTGGCAACACGTCTGAAGATAGAAAAATACGTCCGAAGACAAAAAAAACACGTCTGAAGACAGAAAAAACACGTCTGAAGGCAGAAAACGTTTTAACAAGACTCAATGTTAAAACCACGTACAATAACAATCCACCCATGTTATTATACTACAACAAAGCGACTCTTGCTCAAATAAAATAAATATAGTTGTCACATTATAATTCATTTGGAAATAAGACTCAATGTTAAAACCACGTACAATAACAATCCACCCATGTTATTGTACTACAACAAAGCTACTCTTGCTCAAATAAAATAAATATAGTTGCTACATTATAATTCATTTGGAAATAAGACCGTGACAGTTATAATATAGCAACTCATATATATGTATCATATTTACCATTTTATACTCATACACAACCCAATATATCATATACATGTCATAGTTCGATTTTTAACAAAAAAACGTAACTATGAGTCACCGCCAAGAGTAGACTCGTCATAGTGAGATTTACTCACATTCACCATATCGAGATTTACTCACATTCACCATAGCCCATAATCACTAAAATATTTTCAAATCATTTATTAAAATAGCGTTTCACTTACCCATGAACCGTAGATGATCAAGTTCACGAATTTAAACCAAAATATTTTTTTTAAAATAATTTTTATAAACTAGTGATGCAACGACTATGGTAACAACTCAAACTAAATTCAATAATTATATCACTATTTCGATCATGATGATCATTGTGAGCTTTACCCACCTTATTTCTTGCGTGCAACTTCCACGACACTGAAATTAATTCCCTCACTCGTTTCGTCGGTCACCTAATAACATGATAAAATGCTTAGAAAACGATACGTAAAATATCAGGTGACGATTTCCTTACAGCTAAATGTTGTTCATAAAACACTGTTCGTGTTTATTGTTTTCACAGAACACTGTTCGGGTTCACAAATTTTACAGAACACTATGCACAATTACTGTTCACATAACACTATTCATGGACACTATTTTACATCTACTGTTCACGTGCCACCGCTATTTTCCGATCACCACCAATGATCACTAAATTTCACCACCACAATCTAAATGACATTCCTAACAACTTTCTAGTTCACAACAAAGTCTAAATCAAAGCTTAAAACCTCTAATTTCAGAATTTTCGAAAAATCTCAAATCAAGAACCCTAGAATTGAAATTTCTTTGTTCGAGTTCTTACCAGGGGCGGATCCTCTATGTAAGGAGGGGATGCTCAAGCATCCCCAACCCAATCAGAAAACAAAAAAAAACTAGTATTAATTTTAGTATTTTTTAATTGGAGCATTCCATATTCTTTCCCTACTCTCTCCCACACTCAATCCTATCACTCACACCTACACCTACACCCACCCACACCCAATTCTCTCTCACACCAACATCTCAAATTTCACACACAGACGACCTTTTTTTCTTCTTTTCTCCGTGTTCTTCCTCTCCTCTCTGTCTTTTTTCCCTTCTTTGTTTCCCATAATCTTAAAAAACTCATAATTCCTAAATTAAAGTGATTGATCACACTTAGGAGTTGAGACCTTTCAAACATGAGAGGTCAAGGATATGATGATGCTAGTAATATGCGAGGGATTTATAATGGGTTGCAAGTATTATTTCTTGAAGAGTGTCCTTATGCATATTTTGTGCATTGTTTTGCTCACCGTTTGCAGTTGGCTTTGAATGCTACAGCTCAAGGTGTTAAAGAGATTTGGCAATTCTTTCAAACTTTGAGCTTAATTGTGAATTTTGTTGATTTTTCTGCTAAGAGGCATTCATCATTAAAAGATGTGAGAATAGAGGAAATTGCTAATTTGGTAGCTTGTGGGGAACTTCAAACAAGCAGTGGTAGTAACCAACTTTGCACTTTGCAACGAGCATGTCCTACTCGATGGAGCTCACATTTTCATTCTATTAGGAGTTTAATTGAACTATTTAGTTCAACAGTAAAAACTCTTAATGATATGACTGATCAAGGAAATAGAGGACAAGTTGAAGCTATTCTTGGATTTAGCTCAAAACCTTTGCATGGGTTGTTGACGATGTTGAAGCAAGGAGTTTGAGACCGGTGGTGAAGCCTAAACTCGCAGGAAAATTGAAGAACACAACCGGGTCACCGTCGGGTTTCCGGGTTGACTTCCGGGTTTCGATGCGTGGAAACCGGCGTGTTACTCCACGATCCACCACCACAGGGAGGCGCGCAAGGAGGAGACGAAGCGATCTGGGTTGGCTCGGTCGCTTGAAACCGCCGGAGTCAGCCGGAAAAGTCGGTTCGGGTCAGAAAAAAAAAATTCACCTCTGAAGCTGTGCGTGCGGAGAGAGGGGAAAAAATAGAGTTATTACAATCACATTGGCGGCGGACTTCAAGTTTTGCGGTGGATTGATGTTCTTCCTGTACCTGGATCTCTGATCCTCAACCAGTGCCGGCCCCGGGACGGTTAAGGAGGTGCGGCCGCACAGGGCCCTCCGGCCGACAAGGGCCTGCAAATCTTTTTTTTTTTTTCAGTAGAAATAAGCTATTGGACATATACTAAGCATGATCCATTTATAACCAAACAAAGTGGTTGGTGGATTGGCTACATGCTAGCTTTTAGAATTAGAGCGGCAACAAGGTTGGGGGTTCGATACGGGTTTGTGTTTTTTTTTTCCTTTTTTTCCTCCTTATTAACTCATTCCCTCATTCATTTATACGGGACTGATTTGCATTTCGCACAGGGCCCTCGATCACTTTGGGCCGGCCTGTCCTCAACATTGGATATCTCATGCAGGCAATAAGCCGTGACCCTCTATAATCTAAACACGCATATGTTCCAACAAGCTAGCTCTCTTATAATAACATAAAATTGAATGATCCAGTTCTCAGTGATAGCTATTAATATATTTTACGTGCCATGCATGTGCGTATATATAGGTAGATCTTCCAAGCATGCAGCTGTTTCGTTGTTAATTTGTGATCAATAATGTGTGTTTTGTGCAGATAATCTCAAATGATAAGTTCGTAAGCGTTGATCGCAGTGTTGGCAAAGAGAGAATGTCCAAGAGTATCTGTGCTAGCCTAACATACAAACAAGGTTCATATTAGAACTTACGTACTGCGCACTTGTTCAGAATAGCACAACAAAACTTTAAGAAATAAAATATAAAAACAAACTCAAAGCAAGTTAGCTAGCTAGGGCTAGCTGCATATACTGTACTACTCTTGCGATGAATTCATCAATGTTTTTGTCAGAACTTCCACCTTCAGCCACAGCCACTCTAGCCACTCCTTTCCATTTCATAACATTCCTTCTACTCTCTTTTCCTGTCTCTCCTTCAATCATTTCACTTATACAATGTTCTACTATATCTTTCCTTACAATTCCTTTCTCATCAGCTGAAGCCCTAAGCCCAATTTTCCACACATCCAGGGGCGGATCTAGGATGTAAAATGTGGTAGGGCTTGCTCAAATTTTTTTTTTGCGGGTAATTTTGCTCTCTAAAATTTAAAAATACATTTAAATAAATAAAATATTATACTTAAAAGAAATAATGGGAGAACAAAATGAGAAAAAAGAGCAAAAACTTTCAGAAAATTTTGAGAAAAACTAATGAATAACATTATAAAATAAAGGAACATAATAAAAAATGGAGAAAAAAATAAGAACAAATAGGTAACAGAAGAACCAAAAATGAAAATAAGAAGAAGAAAACATGGAAAAAAACATAAAAATAAAAAAATAACACAAATCTCTTTACTGAGATTCGAACTAGGAAAGTGGTGGAGAAGATAAAATTAACAAACCAACTTGACCAGACATCATGTTGTTTATATGTGTTGGGGTAGTAAGATATATAGGAAAAACTTGCAAGGGCTCCAGCCCATGCAAGCCTTACGCTAGATCCGCCCATGCACACATCCATGATGTACTTGGCATGCGTGCCTTGATCAGTCCATTGTGGCATTGCCAGCAATGGAATCCCTAAACTCAAAGCCTCCAATGTGGAGTTCCAACCGCAATGTGTGATGAAGCAGCCAAGAGCTTCATGAGCCAAAACCTCCAGTTGGGGACACCAGGAGACTACCAAGCCCTTCTCAGATGTCTCTTCCACGAAACCTGCGGGATCTTGCCCGCTTCTGATTCCCTAACCACCCACAAGAAATTGCTTTTTCTACTCCTCAACCCCCGAGCCAGTTCCTCCATTTGCTCAGCTCCAAGTTCTGCTGCACTACCAAATGACACATAGACAACAGACGCTTTCGGCTGTTCATTGAGCCATTTCATGCTGGCATCATGATTTTGCTTGAAGAGATTGATACCATAATCTTTCTCCTCTTTGAGTCGGTTGTCCAAGTACATGGATGGTATTGTTGGTCTGTCTTCAATGGCCAAAGCTTCGACATCCAATCTACTACCTATACATATTTAGAGCAAGCTTAATTAAGCTATAAGAGAATACTTAAGAGTAATGATGTCCAAGAATATATATATTAAGCTGGTATTAGAGCCGTAAGAGTTGTACGTAAATAATCACTAATTTTTATTTTGACAGTCTTCAGTCCCCAGGTGGAGGCATTGCCTCCTAGGTGTGGTCACTGAGTCGATCTATCTTTTTGTTAACTCTTCTCAATCCCCAGGTGGCGGACTACCGCCTAGGAGTGGCTCTTGAGTTGCTTCTTTATATTTTTATTGTGTTATTTTCTTGTGTTTCTGTTTTTTTTCTTTAAATTTAGAACATTTCTTCTTTTTGCTGGGTTTCTGGTTTATCTTCTTCTCCAAACCAAACAGTAAGTCTACAGGTCCAAACAATAAGTCATAGGAATGACATGAGCGGAGCAAAGAAGATTGTAG
The DNA here is from genome assembly GCF_933775445.1 of Argentina anserina. Taxonomy (NCBI): domain Eukaryota; kingdom Viridiplantae; phylum Streptophyta; class Magnoliopsida; order Rosales; family Rosaceae; genus Argentina; species Argentina anserina. The sequence goes on along the minus strand of NC_065873.1, from coordinate 1,720,354 downwards.
CCCTTAGGCCTTAGTAATTCGAAGTCATTTTCTACCTTTTAAGTCTAGATCTAGATCTTTTTCATCTGACACAATAAGTAGACTTTTTAGATCCAACTCAATCTCTTCTTCTAGAGCGTCTAGTTCATCCCTGAATAGGATTCCAGATATAATTAACGAAGACCAAATCAAATTTTAGTCAAATGATAATAGTGATATTCATGATTGGAACATCCCAAAAGTTCCCAGTAATGAAATTTATAGAAAACAATGGAATCTCTCTTCATTTAGAGGTGAACACCACATTAAATATGTAGAGCAAGTCTATGCCTTAAATAAACAACATGAAACTTGTCAGTTTTTCAGTCCACAGTCAGTCAAAAAACACACAAAAAATGGTTATAATTTCCTCCATATAGGATTAGTCTAAATTGGTGTTAAACCCTTGACACGAAGAGTCTTAATGCCTCTATTCTCCTATGTTTAAGAGAAGCAAGATCTACTAATTTCAGTGACAGTACCCTTTGTTTAATTGAGTCAAGTCTATTTAATGGCCCAGTCCATTTCAATTGTTTCCCCAAAAATTTCTATCGGTTTAAACGATCCCCATATCCTAAAAGCATTAACCCTAAATATCAAAACTTCATGTTACAACATCCTTGAAAGAAACCAACCTTTAGCCTTAATCTATCGAATGCATTACAAAGTCACCAGAACCAATGTGAACTTTCAAGCCATTAGTAAAAGCCCAAAAAAACATACTCTTCTAATCCAAAGCAGTTAAGATACTGCCAATATCAACATTTCTTAAACAATCAGATGGACATATATCCATCTACCAACTGAATGGTCTCTCACTAATGAAAACCAACCAGTAAACGCACAACATAGTCTATCTGATTTGGATTGTATCAGACAATAAGAATCAATTTTCAAAATTCAAGAGAACACCAAGAATCTAAGAAATTGGAATCTTCTAGGCATTCATTTGCAACAGCTAGACATTCATTTGCTGGTTCAACCACTGCAGACACAATTTCTAGGCGAGACCGCGATTGTGAACTTGATAATGTAATCAAAGACATTAGAATTAAAAAATTTAGAAGAACATGTACAAAACTAAAGGATTAACAACATAAGAACTACTTCTCAAGTCAGTTACCCAAATTATACTGAAGTTGAAAATCAAAATAATACAGTAGAAGGACAAACTTCTTCTACTTCTCCAACAGCTTATGACTTCTCAGTAACCCATCCAGAGAATCCTCAAATCAACGTACTCACCCAACCATTTTTGAAATAAATTATCACAAATTAGACACACATTTATCCTCTGAATAAAACACATTTAGAAGAAATCTCTCTAAGATAAAATTCCCTTTCGAAAATTCAAAGAAAACAATTATTTCATGAATGTAAAGCATTTATATTCGAAACAAAATCTGAAATATTCTTCTTTGATTTTTTAGATCAATTAAACGAACATAAGCATGTTCAAATTTTAACAAAAACAAACTAGCAAACTAAAACCATCTCTATTAGCTCTAGTGATCCTGCTGTTGAAACAATTTTTTTCATCATCTTTCAGTTCCACACTTGGCTTCACCTTTCAAAAACCATACTGAAGATCCGAAAGTTAAAGACAACAATCCAGATGTAAAAAATATTTTTGAACAAAACAATTATACTAACCAAAGCTTAATAACCATTGGAGATCAATTGGATAAAATAGAAACGAAAATTGATCATATTGCATCAAAAGTCAACATTTTACCTCAGCTCAAATCAGTATCTCCTATAATTCATTTCAACAGTAAACCTACTCTCACACCAACAAATTCATCACTTTCAAAAATAGAGAAAATGTTGAAAGCTTTGAAAAAGAGCCAACTGCTACGACCAGCACTAATAGAATCGCAATAATCAATATACAACAAAATTCAAATTCTGATTCCTCTTCAGATAATGATTCTAGTGTAATTTCCCAAATTGATAAGGCATTTCAAACCATGAAAATTGACCGAATAATGCGCCCAAAGAAAAAAACACTTCAAAAATTGGATTGAACGTCCTCTCCGAGTCGATATTCAGCTCAATAACCACTCCAATTGGCAATTTTCAATCTCTTCTGATAAAACATATGAATGGAACATAGACAAATTATCAGAACATAGACAAATTATCAGAACAAGAAATATTAAATAAAGTACATCATATGTCTATGGGTGCCTATAACTGTCACAAATCATAATTTCATATAGTCTGAAATTGTTGACATTCTTTCCTTCGGCTCCACAATAATGCTTCATTCTTGGTGGGAAAAACATCTCACTTCTACTGCAAGATCAGACATTAAACACGCAATTTTATGCGAAGAAGATGATACCCCCGTCTTGAATGAACATATCGGCATGGGTGTTTTCCGATGCTGTAAATACCATTTTTATACAATCATTCATCATTTCATAGGCACTCTGAGTCATATTACTTCCAGAATTCTTGACCAGCTCAATAATTTAAAATGTCCAACTTTGAGTGATTTACAAATGGTACAAAGATGTTTTTATCTCTAGAGTAATGCTTCGAGATGATAGTAACTAGCCATTTTGGAAAGAAAAATTTATAAATGGTCTTCCCTAACTTTTCATATACAAAATCAGACAAGTCCTCAGTAACGAAACATGATTCATTAACTTATGAGAACATTATTAATGTTATTCAAAAAGAATGAATGAACATTTGTATTGATATGAAATTAACCTCCTGATTAAAATCTGAAAAAAAAAATCGCTAAATTTGAGTTAGGCAATTTTTGTGAACAATATGATTTACCCCATTTGCCTCCCTAAAGAAGGAAAAAGTCAAACAAGAAATTCATTCCTTATTATTCGAAGAAAAGATTTAGTCATCACAAACCTTATTTCAATAAAAGAGAAAGCTTTGAATCAAACAAATTTTATTCAAAAAACATGCCATGAACAAATTGGACCAAAAAATCAAACCCTCACTCTAAAAGTAAATCTTTTGATAAAAGTAAAACTAAATGTTTTAAATTTCATAAAACTGGTCTTTTTGTAAACGAATGTCCAGTAAAAACTACAATAAATCAATTAACACTTACTCCAGTTAAAAAAGAAAACCTAATCAAAGTACTCGAATTAAGAAATACATATTCTGAATAATAATTTAAGCACAGACAATGTCATTTCCACAAATTCTGATTACACCTCTGATGAATCGGAAAATCATTCTTCTCCAAACATAACCTTTGTTTGTGAGGATGCTTGTTGTAAAATAATTAATGTTCTTTATAAACAAGAAGAATTATTAATTGATTTAATTGGTAAAATTGATAATCCTGACCTTAGAGCTGAATACCTCAAAGAAAATCACTTCAAGCTCGACCTCCTTCAGTCCAGGCTCAACCTTCATAGTAATAGTAGTCTCCCTCTTTCATCCATGCTCTCTGAAAGTTACTGAGCTGGAAGATGATTGAGCTGGAAGATGACTGAGCAAGTTGGGCCTAGACTGAAGGAGGCTGAGCTTGAAGTGATTTTCTTTGAGCAAGTTGGGCCTTGATTGGAGAGGTCGTATAAGGCTGGAGAGCCAAAATTACTGATGTGGAAGAAGACTGGACAATAATTGGGGATTGTGTAGTGACTGGTGTTTGAGATATGGCTAAAAATTCTTTAGTGAATTGTTCTAGGACTCTTTCTGTCTTGAATTTGTCCCACCATTTGACTAAGAAAATTTGGGAGACGACATTTATGTCGTGTAATTCATAACGTCATTTCATAATCCAAAGGATTTTATATTTGGACACGAATAAAAGTGTAGTAGTGAAATTTTGTTCATATTTTGAATGGGGAACTAGTTCATAGAATTTGGTGACTAAATTTTAAAGTTCTGGGGGAATGAGATCACATAATGCTCCTTGGTACTCCCACCATTCACCAAACCACAAAGGGAATTGTCGTTTGAAATTCTTATCAAAATTAAGGAACCAAGAGTGATTGAAATCCTCTGTGGAAGATGAATATTTTGTACCATGCATCAATATACTCATGGTAAGTGCATGCGAATGATTGGTGAGGAGTGTAGGGGGTTTATCCCCACTGTGATAAAGAGATAATTTGTTTAATGTAAAGGGAATGGTACAATGTCTTATTTAGATTATTGGAGTCTTTGATTGAGTTAACAGAGATTAACTGAGTATTATATAAAATATCTCTATAAAATGATAAGGGTTAACCAAAAGGATAATGACAATTTGGGCAAAAAAAAGACTTTTACTATGGCGGTAGGAGATTTTAAATGACTCAGAGAAGACTCAACAAAAAAGCAGAAATCATGTATCCTTAGTTGATAAGAGGATGACTTTCTATTAATAAAGACTAGGAGTTTATTGGGGTAATCAGACTTGAAGGGTCAAATGAACTAACTAGTGTTAACTGATAATTTGGTTTGAAATGACTAAGAGTAGTACCCAATGGACTGTATTTATTGGTAATTGGTAGTAAGGAATGACATGTATGACAGACTAAACTGGTGGATAATTCAGAAGTTTCTGACTTAATAATTTTTGTTTTGATTGGAGATGATGTTGCAAGATTTACTATTGGTGTTGTAGGATTGACATTTATTTTCATGTATTTCCCTGTCGGACGGCCGAGGCTAGCTGCATGATGAAGATCCCTGTAAAAGTTCTCTAGTTATGAAATCTGGAATGTGATTGTCACCGCCCTTGATGAATGCAATTTCAAAATCAAAAACACTTAAAATTCCCTACCATCTAGCAAAAATCCGCTTACTAGCAATATTTTGAACATCTTTTTCGAAAACATCTTTTGCACTCTTACAATCAACTCTGACTAAATTTTTTTGTTTAATAAATCATCTTGAAATTTACTGATGCATAAAAAATTGATAAAATTTCTTTTTTAATAGTACTATAATTTGACTGGGTATGCTTCCAACTCCAGAATGGAAACGAACAATTTGTTCAGGATGACTAGGGGAAAATTGTTGTTTAAGAATGTTGTCGTATCTGATATCTAAAGTGTCGGTCTGAACAATTTTAAAAGCATCAGGAAGATGAATTTCTAAGCATGGGAGGGTTTTAACATGACTCTTAATTTTTTTAACTATGGATGTGTGAATGTGAGCGCAGACATGGGGATTTTTTTGCAACCTATCAAATAAGGGTTTACATTTTTTTCGGAGATTCTGGTAAAAATCTGCAACATAATTTGGTTACCCAAGGAAACGTTGCAGCTGGGTTTTGTCTAAAATTTCATCCGGGAATTTGTCTGCAAATTGAATGACTCGATCTATGGGTTATATTTGAAGATGGTAAATGTTGAACCCTAAGAATCTGATGTTTGATTGGACAAATTTTATTTTAAAAGCAGAAACAAGTAACCCATTGTTCTTTATGAGAGAAAAGAATTGGTGAATGTGTTTCGAATGTTGGTCTACTGATTGAGAGAAGATTAATACGTCATCAATGTAGACAATTGAAAAATGGTTGTATGGTTGAAGATGTCGTTCATTATATTCTGTAATTCACTAGGAGCATTCTTAAGACCGAAAGACATTATATTCCATTCGTTATGACCAAATGGAGTGACAAATGTAGTTTTATATTCGTCATTTCATTAATTTGGATTTGCCAAAATCCAGATTTCTTATCAAATTTGTTGTAAATAGCTAATTTATATAATCTATTAAGTAAATCTCTTTTGTTGGGGATAGGATACTGAATCCATTCTAAAAACTGTGTTTAATAGTTTATAATTATTGACCAGGTGAGGAGTACCTCTTTTAAGTTCAGTATTTTTCTGCATGTAAAAGACGGGACAAGACCTAAGTGACTTACTGGGTCGAATTATTCATTTACTGAGTAATTCAATTATTTCATTTTTGCAAAATTCCATTACTTCATGGTTCATTTGTATGGGTCGAGCTTTGGTAGGAATATATTTTTCACTGAAGTATTTTATGTAGGGTAATGAAACAATATGTTTTTTCTTATGCCAAAAATCTGTTGGAATTTCATAACAATGTTCTTTAATTATTATTTTTCAAAACTTTTAATTTTTTGTTGAAGTGTAAAATCTTGAAGTTGGTTATCAATTTGTTTGAAATTAATTTCATCTTTGAGAAATTCAATTTGTTTGGTTTTCGCTTGAATGCAATTAATAGTTTTTGAAATAGAATTTTCTTGCAATGCTTTCAAAGTGTGGATTTTAGGATTTGAAAGAAAATTAAATTTGACAGTTTCATCAGAAAGATAAGTAGTGATTCCATCATAACTTACAAGGAAATGGTAGGTTTAAGTAATAAATGGTAATCCTAAAGTTAATGCTTTTAGGATTTACGGATTCCTTAGGCTGATTGAAACATCTAGGAAACAATTAAAGTGAACTAGTCAATTAAAAAAGCTTGATTCGATTACATCAAGGGTATTGTCAGTGAAGTCTGCAAACCTTGTGTCTCTTAAGCATAAGAGAATGAGGGCATTAAGGCCAAACCTTGTCAAAGGCTTAACACCAATTTGAACTAGACCGATATGAAGGAAATGATGACCATCTTTTTGATGCTTTTTAATTGAATCTAAACTGAGAAGTTGGCAGGTTTCATGTTGTTACTTAAGGCATAAACTTGTTCTACTGATTTAATGTGGTGTTCAAGATGCAAGATCTCATTTTTTCCGATAAATTTCACTGGTATGTACTTTAGGTATGTTCCAATCATTAAGAACAATATTATCATTTGACTGATATTCGACATGTTATTCGTTAACAACATCTGTGATCCTCGAGAAGAGATTGAGTTGGATCTGAAAAGTTTGCTCATTGTGCCAGATGAAATGGATCTGATACTAGACTTAAAACGATAGAAAAATGACTTCAGAATACTGGAATCTAAGAGTAGCTATCTTCTTTGCTCCGCTCATGCCTCACCAGGACTTATTGTTTGGACCTGAAAAAACTTACTATTTGGTTGGAGAAGAAAGAAACCCAGAAACCCAGTAAATAATGGAAAATTTCTAATTTTAAGAATAGGAACAGAGACAAACAAATAACACAATAAGTAGATAATTAAAGAAACAACTCAAGATCTACTCTTAGGAGGCAAGCCTACCATCTGGGGATTGACAAGTGTTAATAGAAAATAGATCGACTTAAGATCCACATCTAGGAGGCAAGGCAAATCACCTAGGGACTAAAAAGTGTAAAATCAGAAATTAATTACTTACAACTCTTACGGCTCTGATACCAGAGACCTTGAAAGCATGTAAATTAATAAGCATGTACACAATATATATATATATATATATATATATATAATTGGATGAAGTTCACATGTTCCTCACCCCAATATAAGAGTATAAGACTGAAATATTGCCTACAATATATATTATACTCATGATATTACCCCATTGTTTCTGAAGTATACGTACGTCTTGCTTAACATAACAAGCAACTAACAATTAATTAAGCAACATGCACTCCGATCCTATAAATTACTTGATGTGTGTCCAGCTTACTGCTTACGTACTTTTACATCAGTTGTCATACATGATTACAGCATGTTGTAGCAATTCTGATCATTTTAGTATTGAGGACAATAAATTATATATTTATAGTATGTTGTATAAGACTGAAATATAAGTAAATTAACTACTAGATTATGAAGATACGTATGTACTATCATGTAGCGATCCATATATATACGGTATATATATGCAAAACTCTGTGAGTGTCAGAGTGTGTGTGTGTGTGTGTATATATATATATATATATATATATATATATATGTTTTACTTACTTCTGGTTCCAACTCATAAAATGCGTTGCAGAGAACGTAATCAGCCTCATCTACATTAGCGAACTGACCTACAACCATATCATACACAGCAGGATACGAAGCCGCATCACGCGCGCACAGGAAGGACGGAAACTCGACAGCTTGAAGCGGCAGCTACAACCCTGGGATCAAAACTTCCCCATCGTCACCACTAACAGGAAGCTTCAACAGTCCTTTGTGAGCATGATAATATATATTTCCAACAGCACAAGACTGAGTGAAGAACACAGCCCCAAAGATCCAAACTTCTTGGCAACATCCAAAGACCAAGGCATGAAGGCGTCATAAACAATACAATCTACCGGGTTCTCAGAGCTGAACATCCTCTCAAGGAGGTCGGTCAGTTAAAGTTAACGGACCTATTTCCCAAAAGCGTTTCAACTAAGCGTATGTGCTTTCTGCTGTACAGTACCCTCCCTCGTCGAAGCCATCGGAAATGGTCTCGAGGGCAATGTTGCACCTACACGATCCGTCATGGAGTTGTAATATTGTATTGAGGAGATAATCAGTGGTGACAAGTGTGACTTTGGGTCCTTTGTGATGGAGAAGCTTGGCAAATTGAAGCATGGGATTGATGTGGCCTTGGGATGGATAGGTTAGGACTAAAACAATGAGCTTTGTGAGTTCTCTCCATTATTTATCTGTTTACATGAAAATGGTTTGGCAAGTGTTATAAAGAGCTAGGGTGAGCAGTACTTGGGACCTTAGGACTGGTAGATATGAAGATGGAAGAATTTCTGGTGAGAAAACACCAAGAACACAAAACAAGCACGTCCAATAATTCACCGCTCGCTTTATACTTTTCTAGGATATATTACTGGGGGACTCGGATCCGAGTCCATTACTGGGGAAGTGACTATCAAAAGATTACAAACAAGGATAAAGGGATTATCCTTTTATATCAAACAAATAGATGGTTTTCGTATCACTGCAGATTCATGCTTATTCTTGTAATCTTGCCGGTCATGAAAATTTTGGCGGCTAGCTGGAGGCAAACAATTTATACGTGGTCTCACATAAAAAATCATATGAACATGCAGTGACGGATCTAAGATCTCGTATTGGCCTAATAAAAAGTGCCAAAAAAAAATTCTTCCATACATATATATATATTTTTAAGGCCTAGAACCTAATGGAATGATCATGAGAGGAATTGAAGTGTAGAACTAAATTATAAGGAAATGTTTTAGTTTTTTTGCTCAACTAAATGCTAATAAAAAGTGGAAATTTAGAACAAAAATGAGAAAAAAAATACTTTAACGAAAAGAGGAAGAGGAAGAAAGGTGTAGAAAATTGCAAGGAAACAAAGTGTAAACATTAGGGTGTAAACATTTAAAAATATATTAGGTTTTCGTCTGGGCTTAAGATAGCCATCTACATGGATCCCCCTATGTGAACATATCTTATGTAGAAATTTCATGCACCCGTATTACACCTAATTCTAGTAAATGAAACTATAAGAGAAAAAAAAAAGTAAGAAACTAAAGCCTACGAGATTTGAACATAATACTTGACATGAACCTCAAAATCAGTTCACATGCATGCCGCTACACTACATTGAATTTTATGGCACCAATTAACAAGAAAATAAATAATATTAGCTATTTCAGTAATAATTATTGGAAAAAAAAAGGTATGCCGGACTGCAGAGGCTGGTGGCCGGAGGAGGCCGCCTCAAGTACGTTGCAACCCTCTGGACCCGCCCTATCCATAATAGCCGGACCATTTCTTCTTCCAACTACGTATTGAAGAAGAAAGAACCATACATTGAAAATTGGAAATGGAATTATCTACAAATTGATCAAAATTTTATGTGGACACATATCTTGACATAGAGCACTGTTCCATGTGTGATTTGATTTATAAGTTGGTGGCTTCAACATGTCAAAATGGGTGTTATTAGCGTCCAACACATCGACGACGTTGTTGATGGTTTGATATGCTCCACGGTGGTGGGAAATATATATGATCAGATCGCCAAACAATCAATCAAGATTTTGGAATCTACGTACCTCCTTCCTCTTGTAAGACGTACTTGAGAAACCATGTAACCATGCAGCTTTGTATCCCAAACAAACAAGAGAATTTTCTTAGGTATCTCTATATACGTGATATCTCTAATTTACTAATATCACGACGAGTTTGTTGTCATTGTGGTAAAGAATGTGATATTTTAGATAATTTAGTTCTATTAGTTGTAATTACTTTACCTATAACATTTTACAAGATTATAAATAAATAGTTTTTAATATAGTTAATTTATTTTGTTATTTGTGAATATAAAAAATACATGTACAAGCTTGTTCTTAATGTTGTAAATTTCGTTCAATAAAATTATGATTTTAGTTCAAAAAGTTATAATTAGAAATACGTTGTACCTCAAAATATTATAGAGGTATAACAAGCTATCATTCCAATCAAGATTTCAAAAGTCTCCAATTCCTTTTCAAGATTTGAGAAACCATGAAACACGAAAAATCGAAAATAATGATCAAGCTCCCATTCTCGGGCCAGGAACAATTTAGGTCTGTTAAACTCGTGCTATGGTGTTACCCGTCCTATGATAGCGTTTAGAACATGAAATCTGATCCGTCAGAGTTAGAAACCCAATTCAACACTAGCAACGGCCAGGATCAATACAAAGCGGCGGGTAAGACACCACCTCCTCTTTCTTCTTCTCTTTTGACTCAGCTATCCTCAGTCTCTGAGTCACCACCACCACCACCATGCCATTATCGGCGGCGCTCTCACCGCCGATCCTCTCTCTCTTCCCTCAATCCCAACTCCTACACCAATCAAACCTCCACCTCTCTCACAATCTCACTCCATTTCTCAAACCCAAACGACTCTCCACTCCCCGATTGGCCGCCCGGCGAAGCCCTAACTACCCTCCGGTACTCTCTCTCTCTCTCTCTCTCTCCCTCATAATTTCGTCGTCAATCTCTGCGATTCGAATAGTCTGCTAACTCTCACCGTCTCCGATTTCACAGGGCGGCGCCGGCGATGGCTTCGTCGACGATCCTCGGAGCTGGAGCCGCAACATAAACTCGGAGATTGACCGTCCCTTCGGGTTTGACGAAGAAGACGATGAAGACGAGGACGAGGATGACGAGGAAGATCGGAGTTTGGATCTGTTGGTGAGGTTTGTGCAGAATGTGTTCAAGAAGGTCTCTAAGCGAGCCCGGAGGGCCGTCCGATCGGTTCTTCCGGTCGCGATCCCAACCAAGTTGGTAAATCGTTTGTTACATATTTGTGTTATATAAGCAGTTACATATTTGTGTTATATAAAGCAGTTAGAAGTTTTGGTTTTCGGAAAAGATTGGAGTTTGATAACTGAATTGTTGGTGTAGGTGGGGTTTTCTGTGAATGGGGTGCTAATGCTGGCGTTTTTGTGGGTGTTGAAGGCATTTCTTGAGGTAATGTGTACATTTTTTTTTAAATGGATTTTGATTATTTAAGATGCTTTTGGTGATTTCATTTCCATTAGGGGTCTACATTATTTGCGTGATCTTGGATTGTGGGCTAGATTGTGAGGTTGTTTAGGATAGGTGCAAGGTTTAGTGCTTGATATGCATTTGGCAGTTAAGTAACTTGAACAGGTGATATTGATTTACAGCTTCGTTGCGGCTTAGCAGTGTTGCGGTCAATCATGTTTGGTGCTCTTATTGAATTTGTGTTCTGTTATCTAAAGGAAATAAAAACAATGGGATTTCTGGTCCCAATTTTAGAAAGTGGTCTTGTTTCTCAAAGTTTGAATCACTTAAGTTACGGCATTCAACATAGGTCACGGTTCATTGTAATCTACGGATATACTCTAGATGGATATAAAAGTGAACCGCATGTCCAGAGGTGGATTTAGGATCCAAATGTTGTTTAGGCTAGATTTTACAAGGAGACATTTTTTTTTGGTTTGGAATAGCCTAAAAATTAAGGGTAAAAGAAAATCTGTAAATCAATCAGAGCACATACCAGAAATCTAGAATAAGAAATACATAGAGCAACTCCAGTCTACTCAAGCCCAACTAGACAAACAGCGCCCTTAAACCTTTCATCCCTCTCACACTCACCTCCCACATCCAACAATGGCTGACAAAAATAGTCCAAAAAATCATCAAACACCAACAACGTACATTGATCACCTCAAAACTGACATAGCCTCCTTCGCTTCCTCCCTCGGCCTCTCCACCTCTCTTTCCGACCCTCCAACTCCGCTGGCTTCAACAAACGTCGATTTTTGCCACCCTAAAACTCTCCAAGCCCCAAACTCCCAACAAACCCCAAAAGGCCAAAATCGAAACAAGAAAAGGAGAATATGAGAGGGCTTTGAAGTCTGAAATCTGAAGTGAGATTGTGAGAAGAGGTGGAGACTAGAGATTAGAGATCAGATAACAATGTGTGATTGTGCGTAAAGAAGAAGGGAAAACTCTTTTTTTCTGCTTAATGGAGGCTTGCTGCCAATGCTAAGGTTATATTTTCTTGTATGGGCTAATAGGCTATATATATACTTAAAGATTTTTCACACCACAAATCACTCTGGGCTTGAGCCCAGCTCGCCCTTCAAATAGGTCCACTGCTGCGCATGTCATTTAGTATTCAATAGTGATATTGCAACCATAAATTGTGGTTTTCCAATGAGCATGCTAAATAGTTGTAGGACTGAGGGAATCCCTGAACCCTTTGTGGGAAGTGTAGTTGCAGATGGGAAGAGTTAGTTTCTACTCACGTTGTAACATCTGGCCAAACGTTGCAAGAAAAGTGTGATAACAATGTTATGTGAACTGTTGCTGCTAAGATTAATTGTTAACCAAGCCTTAAATAAACGGGATTTGGCATTTACACATACCAAAATTAGGATGAGAAACAGTCTTATATGCAGTGCATTCTAGTAATAAGCTCTAGAAACAAGCTTTTTTAGGAAGCTTTATTATGGGATGTGTGCTGTATTTCCCATGTTTAGAAAATCGTTGAAGAATAGGTTTCAAATGTTTACAGTAATTCATCCTTTACAAGTCCCAAGCAATTGTTTAGACAAATCCATAGTCTTGGACATATTTTATTTTGGTTACAAGCTGTTGCTTTCTACCGTTTGCAGATGCTATTTCTTTCTCTTTGAGACTTTTCAAGGGTAATTTTGATCTTAAAAAACAAAAACAAAAAAACCCGTGAGCTATAGTTGCGAAAATTTAGAACTTTAGAAGTTGGTAAAGACTGAGCAAATCGATTGCGTTTTTTTTTTTTATGATCTCCCATCCTTTTTCAAGTAGACAAGCTTCTACATCTGCTCATACTTGAAAAACCAAGCTTAAAACCCGAGACATATCGTACGCCATTGTGATAACCAAACTTATTGTACTATGATGTTGCCGCTGCATGATTCAGTAATGCAAAATAATTAGCTCAATCAGAACTGATTGAGACCTGTACCGTAAGAAGCATGCATGCCCAATCTTGAAAATCAACATCAATCCTATGGAATGTTATATCTCTAGGATTCTCTCTTTCCAAAAAGCAATTTCACTCTTTCAAAGTGCCTTATCCTTTTATTTACTAGGACTAAATTTATCAGTCCAAAGCTGCCTCTGGGAGAAATTATACAATTTTGAGCAGAGCGTTGGATTTTATATGGTTCTGTTAGTTGTGGGATGGGCTTGTGAAGTCATCTAGGAACTCAGAATGTGTGGAGTATTGTGTATTTGTTTCCAATGTGTAATGAAGTATTTTTGTAGTCAGCTTGGGGTGTCCTGTATTAGCGTTGACTTTAATAGCTTTCAGGTCATCCTGCACTTAAAGTTGGCACTCTTTTGGAGGGTTTCCACTTGTGCAATGGCTATGCCTGACAAAAGATTAAAACTTTCTAACCAGCAGTTACAACTCTTGTTTCAGTATTTGTATCTGCTTTGAGTTGTAGGCATTTTATATTTTTCACTTTATCAGCTTAAAAAAGTTTGTTAAGTCAGTTTTTAATTTTTATGTACAATCCAGGTCATCTGCACCCTTGGTAGCCTAGTCTTTGTAAGCATCTTACTCATTCGTGGGATCTGGATTGGAGTGGCTTATTTTCAAGAAAATCGCAACCACAAAATCGGCAATTTTGAAGATGAAAGCCGCCCATGGACTGGCACACAGCCTGCCTCCTGATACATACTCTTAAGAAGGATTCTTCAGTTTACAATCTTACACAGAAAATAAGAGCATCCATAAAAGGAGGACTGCTCGACATCAGGGATGATGAGAAGATAATGTCAGAAGGCTATTGAGCATAAACTCTCATCTCACAAATGAAGATAACTTCCTGCCTGAACAGGTGGGCTAGATATTCATGTAATCCTGTGATACTGATTGACCAACCAAGTGTATAAAGCCAGGAAGAAATGTAGCCATATATTTCTCCTGTATGATACACATCAGATTCACAGTTATAATGTCAAAACTAGAAGCGGCCGTGGTGCCTTCTTTCATTTTCAGCTCTCATTGCTATACTGGACCCCCTATATTGCTTTGCACACAAAATTTGCGAGGCTATTTGTATTCCTTTGCACGCATTGTTCTGAATCTAGCATAAATGCATCACTATCTATCTGTAATGCTTCTTGGCATTCTTGATATTTCTGTTTACATTCATAGTTATAAACCATTTAGAAATCTGCTCTGTTTAACAAAATGTGCATTGGCACAGAATGCCGGTTAATTCGAAATGATTTAGAGCCTCATCCGTTTCATGGTCACACTCGGCGATGTAGTTCAATCTTAAGAATGGTCCATTATTCAGTACCGCCACCAAATTAAAATTTTGATCATATCAACCTCCTATCTACACTACATACTTTACGATCACATTATCAAAACTCTTGGTTTTAAGAGTTTTAAGAGTTTTAAATCGAAAGTTTATTCATTTCGAATCAACAGATTCACATATTAACATATCTAGATCATAAACTATCAAATTGAATTCGGGGATTTCTTATCTTATGATTCTTATCCATTATTTCAAATTCTAAAGATTACAAACGAAGAAAAACCCTCTGCTGTCCTCAGGCGGCAAAATGTCATTTAAAAACCTTCTGAGAGCACTAGAGTACTTCACTTCTGTGGCTTGCACTTGGCATCTAAGCATATCTGAAAACAAAGTCAACGCCTTCTCCCCATCACCTAACTGGACATAACCAACAATCATCAAAAATGATATTATTGACAACGAGATAACATCCTACAATAGATAGGATCATCAAACACAAGCAAACAAGTCCAAGTAGGGCTGGGGAATTTCCTAGAGAAAACGCCACAATAAAAAAACAGAACAATAGCAATAAGATCATAATCCTCTTAATTAAGCATTGATAATAGAAGGCAGACATCTCATAATCCAAAAGAAAAGAGTCATCAACTAAATTTCATTTCATAGCATACCACATAAGACAAATGTGCAGAAGACTTCACTAACAGAACCACAGATACAAGAAAGAACTAACAACCCATTACAAAATTAAGAACCCTCCTCATAATCCCAGATCAATCTCCCTTCTTTCGGAAAGAGCAAACCTCAGTGAGTCTAGCACGGCCACAGGTCGGCTGGCACAGCACCGTCTGGCAATTCCCACACACCACAACAGTTTGCGAGTGACTGAACACAGTTGTTCTACACACAAAAAACAAAAACAAAAAGGTTTTTGCTTCATTGAAATCACACAATGAAACGAACACACCAACAGAATCGAACTTTGTTGTATCCAATAGAACAGAAACTGAAGATTCAAAATTAGTACGGACTTACATGTTGAAGCAACCCTGGCACTTGACATCCTGGACAGGTTTACAAATAAAAAATTACTACTTGAAAGATAAAAATTGAACCTTGAACAGAGCGAAAAGGAGTTAAGGGTACATTGTAGTTACCATGAAGAAAGAGTTGGGGGTCTGCACGAGTCTCTTGAGCTTGTGCTTCCTCTTCTCGAGCTCAGCCGGTGGGTGAAGCAAATCAATGTCGTTCTGAAGCACCTGTTTTCCAAAAACCGAACAACAGTTACAACTACAAATGCTTTAGATCGGTTAAAAGGGTTCGTGAAAAACCAAGAATATTTGAGTCAGCTCACCATCTTGAATATAGCTTCGGCGGCAGGAGCTTCAGAATTAAAACCCAACACAACTGAGCAAGAGGACGAAGCCGAAGAACAGAGCAATTTAGTCTTGATATTATTAAACGGCGTCGTTTGGGTGGTACTGTGCTTCTTCTTTTGGTCTCCGCCTCTCTGATCCAGTTTTTTCAAGCTCATTCTTTCAATCCTGATTCCTTAACATTCTGCACATAAATCTCTTTTTTTTTTGCTTAGATTGATGAAGGGATGGAAGAGCAAATGATGAGAGACATTTGGAATTGTAAGACTGATTGGTGTAATAACCATGAAGCTTCCAAAATTCGAGCTTTTTAAAACTGATGCTCTGCTCTGTTTTTCACTCTCAATCACGAGTTTTGTTCATTGTGTATGAATTTCAAGTCTTGTTGTTCTGGGTTGTACTTGTTTTGGTTATTGCCTTGAGAAAACCGAGCGAACTGGCATAGTGTCGCTCGTGTTCCGTGGCGGGCATAAAGAAACCTTATTCCTTTCTGGATCGTAAGAATGATTGATGCAGACTCGAATAGTCTGCTAACTCTTACCGTCTCCGATTTCACAGGGCCGTCCGATCGGTTCTTCCGGTCGCGATCCCGACCTACATATTTGCAGTTACATATTAGAGCAGATGGGGTATTAGAAGTTTTGGTTTTCGGAAAAGATTGGAGTTTGATAACTGAATTTTTGGTGTAGGTGGGGTTTTCTGTGAATGGTGTGATAATGCTGGCGTTTTTGTGGGTGTTGAAGGCATTTCTTGAGGTAATGTGTACATTTTTTTAATGAATTTTGATTATATAAGATGTTTTTGGTGATTTCATTTGATTATCATTTCCATTAAGGGTCTACATTATTTGCATGCTCTTTGGATTGTGGGTTAGATTGTGAGGTTGCTTAGACTCTCAGGTTATGGAGATGCGGTGAGGAGAGGTGCTAGTATTACCGCTTATTTTGCATTCAAAAGTTAGTAACTTGAAACTGGTGTTTATGATTCATACCTTTGCTGCTGCCTGGAAGTGTCACAGAATTTTGTCAAATGTATTTGGTGCTTGTATTGAACTGGGGTTCTTTTATCTAATGGAAATGAATTAATGCTAAAACGATATGCGGTGTTTTTCTGGTACCAAAGGTCTTTTCTCCTAAAGTGAATTGCTTACTGGGTGCAAGCTTTGGTGCTTGATTTGCATTAGACAGTTAAATGATTTGAATCATGTGTCTTTGATTTACAAGTTCACTACGGCTTAACAGTGTTGCAGACAATCATAGGCCGTCTATGATATCTGCAGGCGCTCTCTTGACATTGAGCGACCTACCTACACAAACCTCAACCGACTTGTAACTCAGGTACTGCAATCTTTCTCGTAAGTTTGAAATTAAGGGCTTTGTTAGGATATTATGTATTAGAAATTAGACTATGGATTTACTTTTAAAGGAAATGGAGGGATGTAGATTTTAATAATCGGTGATCTAATGATTTAGTGATATCATTTCCAATTCTATTGAGCTGTTCCAAATGTATTATTTGGTCATTTTGGTGAGTATTTAATTATTCAAATGCATATTATTTAGGCATAAATGCCAATTTGCACCTCAAATTTGGCTGAAATTGTCAATTTGCACCCCGAACTTGCATTTGAGTCAATATACCTCCTAAATTTGGTAAAAATTGCCGATTTACACCCCGAACTTGTATTTGAGTCAATTTACCTCCTAAACTTGGTAAAAATTGCCGATTTGCACCCCATCCGTTAAATTTAACTGTTTCTATCTAATTTTGTGTTACATGTCATGCATGTAAATGGTAGTATTATCATTACATATTTATTCATATTGAATAATGAAATAAATTAATAAAATTACTTAAGAGGAACACTTGCTACAATGTTTGTTTTTTCGAAACATGTTATTGATTTATATATTTATTATTTTATGTGATATGGTATGTTAAAAGATATTAGAAAAAATATAAATAAATAAATACATTGAAAATTAAAAATAAATGTGTGTTCCGAGAGAATTACTATTCTACCATTGTGTGTGTCTTAGCCTTATTAGATTTTCTGTTAGAGATAGATTCGCATCTCTATAATAGATTAGGACTCTGAATCCTATGAGATTGTGGTTATGTAATGCCTATATATTGGCCTCATTATCAATCAATAAATGGTTACGTTCTGTTATATTACGTCGTTATTATTCTCGTTTTGTTCATCCTCCAACAATGTGTACATATAAAAATATATTTATACACAACACACTATATTTGAATGGGTTGGTGTATTGAATATATAATTCAAAGTATGGTTTAGTAGGTAGAAAAAAATATGTAAATAAATAATTTGATTAACAAAATAATCCTCATTTTAAAGAATATTTTTATTTGTTTTTAAGAAAAATATAAATATATAATGACAATACTACCCCTTAAATGCATGACATGTGACGCAAAATTAGATAGAAACAGTTAAATTTAACGGATGGGGTGCAAATCGGCAATTTTTACCAAGTTTAGGAGGTAAATTGACTCAAATACAAGTTCGGGGTGTAAATCGGCAATTTTTACCAAGTTTAGGAGGTAAATTGACTCAAATGCAAGTTCGGGGTGCAAATTGACAATTTCAGCCAAATTTGGGGTGCAAATCGGCATTTATGCCTATTATTTAAGTTACTAGAGTCTGAAAAACAACTCTACACCTTATTTAAACTTAAATCAAGTTCTTTACGTCCAAATATATTCTAAATGAATTTATATTGTGCGACTGAATTTATTGTTATTGATGTGACTCTCTTTGGTTTTCAGGTCATTTCCTCTTTGACTGGCTCCTTGAGGTTTGATGGTGCTCTCAATGTGGATGTTACTAAATTCCAGACCAACTTGGTTCCCTACCCCAGAATTCACTTTATGCTTTCTTCCTATGCGCCTGTCATCTCTGCTGAGAAGGCTTACCATGAACAGCTCTCAGTGGCCGAGATTACCAACAGTGAGTTTCAGCCCTCATCTATGATGGCCAAGTGCGATCCTCGCCATGGGAAATACATGGCTTGCTGTTTGATGTACCGTGGGGATGTTGTGCCCAAGGATGTAAATGCTGCTGTTGCCACCATTAAGACCAAGCGCACAATCCAATTTGTTGATTGGTGCCCTACCGGATTCAGTTGCGGTATCAACTACCAGCCGACTGTTGTCCCTGGAGGTGACCTTGCCAAGGTGCAGAGGGCTGTCTGCATGATCTCCAACTCAACCAGCGTTGCTGAGGTCTTCTCAAGAATTGACCACAGGTTTGATCTCATGTATGCCAAGCGTGCTTTTGTGCACTGGTATGTGGGTGAGGGTATGGAGGAAGGTGAGTTCTCTGAGGCCCGTGAGGATCTTGCTGCCCTTGAGAAGGATTATGAAGAGGTTGGTGCCGATTCTGCTGAGGGCAATGATGATGAAGGGGAAGAGTACTGAGATGGCCTATGATTGGAAGAAGTTGCAATTCTATGTCTTGCAGTTGCATCTCGTCTATTATGTTTGGTTTAGCCTAAAACTTGTGTGATTCACTGTTGTTTCAATATTGTGAAAGACTGTTTCTGTTTATGTTGCTGCGTTTGGTTTATCCGATGGTGATGTGTTGATTAATATGGTTGAACCTTCATTGTTATATATAACATGAAAGACAGGATCACTGTCTTGAGTGTTGAAACCTTTTGCGACTCAATGGCCCTTAAAACACAATTGGTATATAAAGAGCTTTCATACGTGTATCTGATTCAAAATTTAAATAATACAACAAAAGAGATAGAAGTCTGTCAGCTAAAACATAATGATAGCAGAAGATAGGACAGTTTAAAACAGCATTGCAGGTAAGTGTGTTCAGAGATTGGTGCAAAGCAAAAAACATATAGAACTAGAGGAACAGTTATTTGTAAGTTTGAGATTTATATAGAGAAAGAATAAAAAAGAGCCAAGAGAGAATAGGCAACATAAACCTGTATTACAATCTAAGTTATGTAAAAGACTTGTGCTTCACTTTACGCGAGGGGCAACTTGAGAAATCCTTTCATCTTCCAGAAGTTCATACGGATCTATGTACTGAGGTGGTGATATTGGTAGTCTGTTGTTTGCGTCGTGGATAAATGTTGGTCCAAAATACTGTCCAAGAAGATAGGAGGATCAATATATCACAAAATGTCATTATGAAAGTAAAGACTCTCCCGCTTATATATATGCACGCTAAGGCGCTCATGAAAATTAATACAGCACATACTGACAACTCGTAGAAATAGTTTAGAATAACATGCTTCCAGGAAGAACAAAAGCATGACAGGTCGGCATCTAATGGCCAGTTACAAAAAATCACTTTCAAAAGTTAATTCTAAGTTGTTACTATCACATCTGTTCTTTGCAAAATGTTCTGTTACCAACTTCCTTCCTGTATAAAATTTGTATAAACAGTTGAGTTTAGCTATCCCAATTACATAAGTAATGATTATTTACCAGTTAAAGACCTCAGTTCCATATCAGTTCTTGACTATGCACCAGCTATGTCTAATGCACCATGTAGGATGATTATATTCACTAACAATAACAAGATACAATAAAAATTCCGGATCATAACAGCCATTAACATTGGTGGACATTATCAGAATCGAAGATAGCATAAAAGTTGGAGATTGCTAAGAGTTGGTCTCTTCAATCATAGGCTAGAACCACATCTCACATCCTAACAGATGGTGATGTGTTTAATAAGTCCAAACAAAAATTGAAGAACATGTAAGGGAGCTTACGAGGTAGAGAGCGGAGAATAGTGCTACACTTATGATGATAAATGGCCAAAATGCCAAGAAGAATGTCCCACCAAGCGTCAGCAAAAGTCTTCCTCGAGGGATCAACCCCTGAAAACAGATAAAGAAATTATGATCATTTCCTTGAGCATATACACAGAAACATTTTTAATTCCCATGTATATAAACAACAGTTTTCTGTAAAAGACCCTGTTATTTAGAAAGAGAATACTAAACATATCATGAACCATACAAATATGGAATTGAAGCCTTAAGGTCACAAACATGTGAAGCATACTATTCAATCAAATTCAATACTCAAGTATCTGATTAATTGCAACTAATTAAGCAATTAATAAACAAAATCGATTTTAACCTCGAGGCCTTCACTGTTCAATTGCATGGATCGCTCCCTCTGATTAGCTAGACTCTTCTCGACTTCAGTAGACACTGCATTTCTAGTTGAGAAGCCTCTATCTTCTTTACCCCTCTCATCATTGATCCCATGCTCAGTCCTCTCTGCTTCCTCAAGCAAAGAAGTCGGACTCATTCCCCTCTTCCTCAATTCCTTCATAAACAACGACTCCGGCTGCTCTTCCCCTGAAAAAAAAAAAAACACACACACACACACACATCCAAACTCAGCTTCATTCTATTAACAAACCGCAACTGACCCACTAAACCACCAATACAATCAGTTCGATTATTTCCCTTGGTATTATTTAGTACATCAAAAAGCTCGCTACAACGCAACAACCCATAATCAAAAACTTCAAAACACATAGAGGAAGAGACTTGAACTCGAAACAGTAGAGAAAACTAATGAACTAGAAATGAAATTAAAGAACAAAAGAATCGATATATCTTGCCATTGCTTTTGTTGTCAGCTTCCTCAGCTTTGCAGCAGACCCTGAAGCTCCTCCTCAGATAATAACCAGACGACTTGACGACAGTGGTATACCCGGGCCGGATTTCAGAGAAGACCCAGCTGGATTTTCCGGCGAAACTTGACCGGGAAACAGGGGTGGGAGAGAGGGTGGCCTTGAAGATTTGAAGAGAAGCCATAATTGGGTTTCCGAAATCAACCAGAAAATAATGATATCATGTCTTGAATCAAAGACAAAACCCATAAGTGTTGAGAGCGAAAGGTGACTTTGTTCTTGAGTCAAAGAGGTGAAGAAGCGACGTGATGACAAAGTGTACGGTGCGTATTTTAGCGTGGGGGAGTAGTACGGGGCTAAATTGAGCGGGAGATGACGTGGGGGGTTTCTTGTGGCTGGAAAAAGTTGCGGTTAGAACAACCCTTGAAAATGATTTTCACACGCTTACAAAGATTTGTATGCATTGTGGTTTTCTCTTTCTAACCTAATTTCATAAGGACATCCTCTATAGTTTATAGCCATTTGGTCTACTTCTATAGTTTTATTCTAGTATCTACAAGAGTTAGAGTTGTGGCGCGTAGATTCTCTTTTACCGCCACAGTTTGTAGATTTATCGTGCGTAAAAATTTCTGTAGCATTATAGTTCGAGGATTACATAATTAGTGGCATAACTCACGTTAAAGAAAGCTAGTTGATCATTTCATCGAGACACTTTGTGTGGACAAACTAGTAGCAGCCTTGTGATGCAGCTTAATTACGAGCAGCAACTAGGAGTTTGAGTTCTGAAATTGTTTTTTGTTACTCAGAGAAATTGAGTTCTCAATTTTGTAGTTTAGATTTAAACTTTTTGCTTGACTGCTTTGGCACATATTTTGTCAAAAAAGTTCGGAGTCTTAAGAGCAGCATATTGCAGTACCATTCCCGGCCTGTTCTTCCGATCCTAAACCTGTGAGTTGCGTCCTCTAGTTTACAAAAAAACAGTTGCGTTATTTTGAGGCAAAAAAAATCTCCAAAGCTTTGTTTGGATCTCCAAATTTGATATTTGGAATCTTTTTATTAGGGTGAAATTAACTTGTACCTGAACTATACCCTCATCAAGAGTATAGGTTCGTTTGTCTACGTATAGAAGCTTGAAGAGGTACGTAAGAATTCAAAAACAGAAAACACAGTAGAAACTTCATCAATATCTGAGAATATAGGCTCGAGAGTTCATCAATCTGAGCAGAATTAATCAAAAGTGATGATCCGAAACTCATACGGTGTAACGACCCCAAAATTTCGAGCTTAAAAACTCAAAATTTCAAAGTCGTTAAACACCAAACAATTTCAACGAATCAAAATCATTTAAAATGCCACAACGGATCATCTCTGAGTTCAAAATACAACTCAGTTAAACCGATTATTACAACCCAAATTATAATTTAATATTATAACAAATGGAATTGCGAAATCCTCACTACAAACTCACAAGATAGTCACACAAAATCCTCACACAAGCTGGAGATAAATAACTTCAAGTCCTCTGAGCGGTCCGTCAATTCCCGCTAATCCACACCTGCGGAGTTATCCACTACACCATCGAATTGGTGCACCGGGATTGTAAACACAAACCCGGTAAGCTCTACAGCTCGTATGAGTAAAATGAAAATATATAACTCGCATATCAATATATACGAAAATCCAGAAATCAAACAAATATAAATGCACTCATGAGTCAATGGACGGCCCATCTGGTCGTCCCAAAGAAATATGAAATAAAACTCTCATGAGAAATTAAGTAACCCTTCTGGTTACCCAAATGCATTTATATTACGGGTACCAAGAACGCTGGTACACATCTGTTACCCCTCTCGTAATACACCGCCGATATTGGATAGCCACCCGCTACCCAACATCCAAAACAATCTGAGTACCCATGAGCAGATAACCACCCGTTACCTCACATGCAGTACTAAGGCAGACAGACTAGAGCTCTAACTGTATCGTAACTTTCGCCCGGCCAAAGGCTAGGTTCCGACTTGCCAAACACGTACAATAATCTCACATCATATTGTACCAAATCGCGTCCGAAGACAAATCAACATTTTAACAATCTCAATGTTAAAATCACGTACAATAATCTCACATCATATTGTACCAAAAATCATGTCCGAAGACAAATCAACATTTTAACAATCTCAATGTTAAAATCACGTACAATAATCTCACATCATATTGTACCAAAAATCATGTCCGAAGACAAATCAACATTTTAACAATCTCAATGTTAAAATCACGTACAATAATCTCACATCATATTGTACAAATCAAAATCACATGCTCGATATATAAATCTCGTCATCGAAATGACATAAATCACGATAAAATCATAACAGTATATTATATAGCAAACTATATATATATATATGTACATATTTACCATTTATACAATATATATATAATCCATTATATCATATACATGTCATATTTCATAAACACGTCCGAAGACAAAAAAACTCGTCCGAAGACAAAAAAACTCGTCCGAAGACAAAACATTTTGACAAACTCATGTTAAAACCACGTACAATAATCACACCTCATATTGTACAAAAATCAAATCACATGCTCAATATTTAATTCTCGTCATTCGAAATGACAAATTCCAATGAATTCATAACAGTATATAATATAGCAAACTATATATATATATATATGTACTTATTACCATTTATACGATATATATGTAATCCACTATATTGTATACGTGTCGTAATTCAATATTAAACTCTTGCAAAAATCTTGAATCACCGCAAGGGTAGATTCGTAAATAAGTGAGATTTTACTCACCTTCTATCGTGCGTGCAACTTCCACGACCCTGAAAGTAATTTCCTCACTCGTTTCGTCAGTCACCTAATAGCACGATAAATGCTTAGAAAATGATACTTAAAATATCAGGTGACGAGTTCAGCACAGCTAAATATTGTTCATAAAACATTGTTCACGGAACACTGTTCATGTTTACTAATCACTGTTTTACTAAACCACTGTTCACAGTTACTATTTTACCATAATACTGTTCAAAGTTACTGTTTTTACCATGACACTGTTCACATTTACTGTTACAGATCACTATTCACAGTTACTGTTACATATTACTATTCATGCGGAGTTACTATTCATTCGGTGTTACTGTTCACCGACCGCCACCAATCCTCACCAAATTTCACCACCACAACCTAAACAACATTTCCAACAACTTCCTAGTTGACACCAAGGTCTAAATCCGAGTCTAAACAGTCCAAACAACGAAAAACATGAAATCTGCACTATTCACAAACCCTAGAAATTGAAATTTTGATTCGGGTACTTACACTTCGATTTGTCTCGATTCCTTTTGTGGGAATGTTGCTGGGACTGAGACAAGCAAAACCCCCCAAGAATCTCGAGCCATGGTGGCCGGAGGAGGCGGCGCCGCCACAGCAGTAACTTCCGGCGGTTGCTACACCGTGTGTGGTTGTCACCGGAGTGCAAGGCGTAGCCCAAAAGATGGAGCTCGTCGAGCCCGTCAGTTTGATAGGTGGCACGACACGAGGCGACGTCGGATGGTGGAGAAATCGGCCGGAGAAGGTTTTTGGGTCGGGTGAACAGTGCCCGAGCTCGGGTGAACAGTGCCCGAGCTCGGGTGAACAGTACCCGAGCTGATTTTTAGAAAAATCTGATTTTCTGATTTTTAATCTCCTCTCCTTCCTTTTATACTATTTCCAAAATCGGAAACGAACTTCCGACGTTAATAACGTTCGCGTCCGACGTCCGATTCGAACGCATGACGTGTCCACGAATTCGTATTGATGAGCTCTACGACTTTCGTGAAGGAAGTTTTCGCAACCGAGTGACGGAATAAAAGTCGATCTATACGTTGCGGTAATGTTACGTTTTCTAATTAAACGATCCGAGAACGTTTCCGTTTTCGTTTCGAAATGTCGCAAACCTCTAATTGTCGTCTTGAATTAATTTCACAAGTTTAACACTTTGAAAATACTCGACATTTAGTTTCTAAAAAATTCAGGTTATTACATACTGAATGCCATTCTTATCTAGTTAGGTGATCTTTTAGGGTTTAGGGGGTTGATGGAGGAAATGATATGACATCACTTACACACACTTGGATCGTGTTGTTTAATCTGGAAAAATGTAGTGTTTTCATCAGAAACTAAAAATAGACATCACAATGCCTAACACAATGCCTAACGGTGTTGGCAATGATATCATTTATATTTGGAATTTGCGACGTTTATGAAAGTCGATGAAGTCATGAACATTATCTCTAATTCCTTAAAATGAACATATTTATCTGCACGCCATGTATTTTGTTCAGTCCAGAAAAGTGGTCATGCGGTCCTGGAAATTCTTTGATTTTTTATGAACATGACAAATTAGGTCGATCTCTGAATATCAAAATTTGCGTACTTCATTGTCAATGGTATTATCGGTATAGCTCAGTTGTGATCAACTTCTTCTGCTCATAACTCCAGAATAACAACAATGAAAGTTTGGAGTATAAAATTAATACTCCCCTATATATCTCTCGTAGACAAATCTACTCGACAAGCCGTAATGCCTATATATATATATATACTTTATGGTTTGGTTTTGTTGGTGTGGCTACCCTGTATAATAATTCTTGTCCTCGATCGGCAGCAGAACCACTCACCAGCCAGATTGTCAAAGAAGCTAATTCATTAATATCCATTTCAAATCTGTAGTCAATTGGTTTTTAGTTGATTTTTACCACACTATGGCTCACGCCCCTTATGTTGAGAGAGAGAGAGAGAGAGAGAGAGAGAGTGAGTTTATATATGTTTTCATGCATGGATATTGTTACTTAGAGGAACTTGGTGTCCTTGCGTGTACGCTATGACTCGTAAGAGAAGTGACTGACCAACTTGGAATGACTCAATTGACCCAAAAAAAACTTGGAATGACTCATATTAGATCAAATAAAACTTAGGAAGACTTGTATAGTTGTATTAGATTAAGAAAAAACTTATTATGACTCATATATATCTCTCCTACGTACGTACTCCGAAGAATTGATGGCCAGCTCTCTTCTAATTTGTTACGCACCATGTTGTTGGAGTTGGATGATACGTAATCTTTCTCAAAAAAAAAAAAAAACTACATATATAGCAGTGCTAACTATATGAATAGCGTTGTAATAATCAATCGATAGTTCTCTAACACATGCATCGCGCGACGTGCTAACTATATGTATAGATATATTAATGTTGTGCGATGAACATATGACGTGCATCGATATCATCTTACACTTACTAGCTATAATGAAGTAAATGAACTTCCTTACGAAAAAAATAAAATGAGCAACACTTAAATGGCTTCCACTATATCCAGGAAGCAATCGAGGCTTAGCGTAGCTTAGCCTTTTTAGCTGAGATAACATCTAAGAGTGCCCCCAAAAGATAGAAAATAACTGATACAAAGGATTGCAATAACTTATCCGTCTTCGAGTTGCCCCCTTCCTTCTCATCATCAGCAGCAGCATTTGATAACATTCATGGATTTATTGAAATTGAAAAGCAAACGAAGAAGAACGAAGGAAACGCATAGAGAATTATGAACTACATTGTGAACAAACTTGATTCGAAAGTGTAGGATTACAAGAGTACATATAGGACTGAAATAATGAAATTACATGACTACCCTTCTCTAATATACTATGTAATCCTAATACTCCCCCTCAACCATATGCTTGGGTATCAAGCATAATGGTTGCATCAATGAACAACTAAAAGCTAATAACCAAGAAAACATAACAATAACATAATCCCAAAATCAAAACCCAACATCCATGTAACAATATGAGCACATCCACAAATCTTGTCGGCATTAGCTTTCCAGAAAATGGCAATTAGCAAAAGGGATGACCAACATATAAATCCCACATGCATCAAAAACTGAAACTTCTTCGGTGCTCAACATATTCAACATCAGTAGCCTAGTCATACCAGGAGTATTGTGACCAAGCAGTGATCATGCAAACAACACCAATTAGTTAATGAAGTTGGAATTGAAAGGCAACAGAGTACAATATAGCACCATACACCTAGCAGAGCATGTAGGATACTAGTAATGTATCATTTCTGGCACACACATCAGGAAACCAAGATCTATATATATACTGACACCTTTTTTCAATCTCTTGAAAGCCATAGATCAAGGTAGATATTCAATTCAACTGCTACCATTAGCAAGAAGCAATGCATGATTAAGGCTGCTAAAACTGTACTTCACAATGATTCAAGAGGACTCTACCAACATCATATAACAGAGAAGAGAGAATCCATGGCAGAAGAGCAGCATAGAAATCAACTAAAATACTGGGAATTCGGATAATCTCTGTGTATTTGCTAGAAACTGATCTTTCTCAATTTGACTGCACACTGCTGAAGCCAACTGCAAACATATTGTTGCAACCATATAGTTTTACCACAAATTTCAAGCACTAATTCTTCAGGCAAGAATGAAAATTAACTGATAACCAACAACAACAACATCGCTTTACTGAGAATACTTGGATAAGAAATCAGTCTGCAACTTGCCAAATCCTTCATTGCTCGACCAACAGAACAACTAAATTTGATACCATCTCCCAAACAGCAAGAACTAGCACAGACCCATGAATCCTAACACAGCTGCACAACATTGAGAAATATGCCAGATACATAGTTTCCAATAAACACCAGACTACCAATCTCTCACTCAATCCCTCATTCACCACGGGTACCAATACAACCAATTAAGAAAGCATTATTCCATAACCCAGATTACCAACAACTAGTCTTCAACCCTTGTATATCACCACATTGCATAAACAACATAGCTGCTGCAGTTAATGTCTCCATCTACATCTCATTTAGATTTTGACTTACTGTGATTTTTTTTTTTAATAAAGAGGTTACTACCAACATCCACATCTACACAAAGGCAATACTCCCTCCATCCACATTTACTTAGAGGCTGTACTACCTCCATCCACATCTACGGAGGCTATACTACCTCATCCACATCTACACAGAGGCAATACTCCCTCAATCCACATATTTTTGTCATACAGAAGCCAGTAAACAACAATGTAGCAGTAGGAATATACTAATCAACAACAAACAACCTTATGCCATCACCCAAAAATTCATCACTTAACAAGTAATGTGGCGAGAATACAGAGAGATGAGATTGAAAATATCTCCCAAATATGGATACGCAACTAGCAAAGGAAATCATAGCATCAAACTGAAATTGACATCATTGCACCTCCAATTCCACAATTCAAGTACTAGAAGCATAAAATTGGGAAGAGATTACCAAATTGAAGAAGTTGGTGTAAGCAGGGGTGAGCAGCACGAGAACATACCAGATTGACACAAGTTGTGCTCAAACCACAGTTTGACAATTAAGAATTAGGGGCTACTGAATTAAACATATATAGCACTCAAGAAAACCGAATTCCATCTTAGTATGCAACCGTCAGTCCACCATTTTCAACTTCATCCGTCAAGTACTTCAACCAATTCGAAATTCACATAGCCAAAAATTAAGAAAGAGGGTAGAGAGTACCAAAGTAGAAGGCGCAAATAACCACCTCGCAACCAAGCACAGAAGCAAAGTTGAATCAGAGATTTTTGATTCCAACGTAGGTTACATCAACCACTAGTAGCTCTGGCGAAGATGGCAGCGCTGGTGATGGAGGAGTGAAACTGGTGAAGGCGACGGTACAATTCCATCACCGGAGAGCTATTCTGCTCCGAGTTGGCTCTAGAAGTTTCAGCCAAGAGCGAAGAAGAAGGGGACGGAGAGTGCCGAATTCAACTACCGAAAAACAGAAATCGGAAGGCAATGAATGGGCTTCTTCGATTTGGGGCTGCTTGACTTAGATTCAACAAGATCGGGCACTCTATTGAGAGGATTAAGGCTAGGGTTTTACAGTATGGGAAAAACCAGAATTGAAAGCTACTAGAAATTGAAAAGTGCGGAAGCAATACGATACAGAAACCACAAGGCCATAGATCATGACCATGGGCTCTGATACCATGATAACATTCATGGATTTATTGAAATTGAAAAGCAAACGAAGAAGAACGAAGGAAACGCATAGAGAATTATGAACTACATTGTGAACAAACTTGATTCGAAAGTGTAGGATTACAAGAGTACATATAGGACTGAAATAATGAAATTACATGACTACCCTTCTCTAATATACTATGTAATCCTAATAGCATTTACAGCAAGTTTTTTCTCAACGATCACGACCTGAGAGGTGAAGCGAATGCAATACAGTAGATACTAGTTCAATTTAGAGGACAGAGTAATTCAGTTTCATTTGGCGGTATGGTGTTTATTTGAGCTTTCTAGGTGTTTATTAATTTGAGACCTTATTATATGATTAGGCTCATTCATGTTAATTAGTTATTAAGCTTTCGGGGTCCAACGTACGATTGTTAAGCTTGATTAACCTGCCATGCAGACATGCAGTCATGCTCATGCAAAGCCAATACTTGTACGTTCAAGGAACCCTAACATAGAAACTTGTCTTTGTCGACTAAAACCCAGCTGAAAGCTAAGATTATAGGAATTGTATTTACTAGATACAGAAGTCCGGAGTATTGGAATAGTGTTACATTATATATAGACTAACCACTGACGTTGTCCATCTGCTCAACGTACTCCTACTATCCATGGAAGCAAAGGCTAGCGGCTAGTGATTATGGAAGCCAATGGCTCTATATTAATGCATCAAATTAAAAGATACAGCCAAAACTCCAGAGCTAGGTACGCTATATTATACCCGAGACCACCACGTTGGAAGAACTTGGGCCTTTTCTTAAGCTGATTCATATGCAATAACTTCTTATCAGGATTTGCTAAGCGCTGATGATCATCATGCTGAGTGTACTTATCAGTAGGATGGAACTGCACGGTAATGTGGCGGTCGAGGTCAGGTGAGGTTTCATTTCTGATCTGGCTGTTTTGGTTCATGTTGATGACCTGAGGGGTAAATGGAAGATGAAGTACATAGATTAATTGAAATGGAGGGAAATTTACAGAAAATGTGAGAGAATATCTTTATGAATCTGGGCTTCAATGTAATGGAGTAACAAAACCATTCTAAATTGACTTGTCACGCACTAAAAAAAGAAGAAGAAAAAATAACAATCCAAGTGAGAGGACTGTTCTTCCAGATAAACAGTTCAATACTTCAATGGTAACTAGATCGATGTATACTTCAATGGACTCACAACATGCCGTACATAACTCGAAGGTTAGCAATTGATGGCGAGAAAACCATGCGCACAGATCCATAAAAGTTCAAGAATATCACAGCAAGGGCTCAGCAGCCATCTCTTCTCGCTCCTATCAGTCTTTGCCAATTGCTGATCATCATCACACTTATCACTAGAAAGGGACTGTACCATGATGTGGGACTCAAGCAGGATCGGAGCGGCTTTATGGTAAATCTGGCAAGCTTGGCTCATACTGATGACCTGAGAGGTAAAAGGCTAGGACAATATGACATCAACAGATGTACGTATTTAAAGAAATTGAGGTCACTCATGCAGCATCATGGTTAAGGTCATTGCCGTACGTATGTAGGTGTTAGCTTGATATACATGATGGAGAGTTGGTTAAAATGTTGGGATGCAGTTACGTATTTTGCATACCAGTCTTCTTTAAAGAGAATCTGGGCTCAAAACCTAGTGAAGGTAAATATTTCGTTACTTTGATCTGAAACTCGATCGAGCAAATGAAATATAAGCCTGTGATACTCCATATCATTTCAAAAGGAAATAAAATAACACAGAAAATTTAGGTTTTTCTTTACTGACTTAGGGTCCAACGATTCCAAACGCAACTTAGGATTGGCTGATCACAAGTTGCAAGAACGTTGAAGATTTGACACGAGAGATCCAAAATCCACAACAAAAGGAATTGGAACCCTTCACTCTTTAAGAACTTCTCTAATTCCTTACCAGATTGCCTATGAATCTCTGTGAAGAGCTGATCATAACTACCAGAACACTTATATACAACGGAGGAGTGCAGGGAGATATGATAGTCAATGACAGGATCTTTTATATTCCTAGGTTGGGTGGGTTGGTTGATGTTGATAACCTGAGGCAAAAGAGTAAAAGCTTTTCTACTATCTGAAAAGTGAAAAACACCAAGTTTTGATTGTATGAATCCCCATGGTCATGAACTCACGGTAGATTTGTCTCCACTTAAAGGTTACTAGGTTGACATTGTTTATTACTGTTACTCTAAGGATTGAGACATCTATCTACCATGGTGTTCGAATCCTTAAGAAAGAAGGGTCTCGGCTTAAAACCTCCATTTTTGCTTTCACATGAGAATGGAGAGCATGTAACTACACCGTAGGAAGTTAATCAGGAACAGAGCGAGGAGAGGAATTGAAACTAAAGATGTAATTTTCCTTTCCATAATTTGAGCTCAAATTCAATGGAGTCTCAAAAATAAACTTGACTAAGACTACATCTGTAAATATAATGATAAAAAATTTAAGTTAGGATTCGTCTCTGCAATTTCTGGTACTAGTAGACGTTATATTTGTTATACATTACCTTGTATAATGGAAATAAGAAGTTCTTTCTAAGCAATGGTCTTAACCTGGATCGATTGGAATGTCATTGGAGCGGAGCGAGTTGGAGTGACATCTGAGACCACCAAGACCGTGTCTCCATTTTTCACCAAACCCTTTGATTTTATGAGATTGATGGTGCTTGAGATGTTAGACTCCATGTCATCTGATATATCAACAAGAAGTGGAGTAACTCCCCAATGCAAATTCAGAGCCATTCTGGTACTCTCGTCATTTGTAAAAGCAAATATGGGAGGGTTTGGTCTGTTGCGCGATAGGAGTGATGCCATGTGTCCATGCTTGGTGTATACAAAGATTGCATCCACAGCGAGATTGTTCGCTGCACAATGAGAAAAAATGGATCAGTCGCAATAAATGTGTATGCGTGCAGAGGTTGAGGAGTAAAGCAGGTACCACATTTACATACTAATGACAGTTACTATAGTAGGAACTGGTATGAATTTACAAACTTCAGAGTAGAGAAGTGGTTAGCAATAGCAATATGGGCCAGATCAGGATGGCTTCTGTAGGATGCACTTTTGCCAAGTAATGCCTATATTGATGAATCTTGTTCAAAACACAAGTATTTAACTGATTGTTTAATTGTACTTGAAAATTCTTTTCAAGAAGCATAAAATTTTACAACCAAAGTATGGACACTTGCATATATGTCTGCAAAACTTTTAAGCACTTGTGGCTATCAGATTCAAATATATCTTCCAGAAACTGCCTAAGAAACCTAACAGATTTAAGCATCCTTCTATATTAACTTCTTTATTTATTTGTTTAATGTTTTAAGAAGAATGGATCTACTTATAAAAGGAAAAATGGAAGAAAAGTACCCATTCCCACAACAGAGTTGCATATCTGCTCAGCAATGCGATCAGGCAACGAGACTCCTATTTTCCGTAGGTGCAAATAATCTTGACGATTCTCTACACGACTCCATGTCTCCATTCTGCTGCTGGTCATTTGAAGGACAGAAAGAGCCTTCTGCCCATATGATCCAATAGCTGATTCTCCAGCTAGCATCAAGGCATCTGCATACTGTCGAACAGCTTTGGAGACATCTGCAACCTTTAGAGAAAGTAGTCATTATAGAAGATATCTATTTGCTTCATCTTCCTCTATTACTAGATCATTTAGTAGAATTGAGAGTAGTACCTCAGCACGTGTTGGTGTTGGGTATTCAATCATAGATTCAAGTAGTTGAGAAGCCACAATTACTGGCTTGTTTAGCTGCCTACACACTTGAGTTATTTCCTCTTGGACTGTTGGAATCTGTTCGAGTGGGATTTCAACTCCAAGATCAACCCGAGCAATCATGACTCCATCAGAAGCTTCAACGATTTCTTCCAGCTTCTGAAGGGCTTCCAAGCTCTCAATCTTTGCCAAAACTCGAATGGATCTGCAAACGAACACATTCATATCATACATGGAGTCTCAAAAGGTAGTTGATTAAATCAATTAAGGTGACTGCTACATAAAGGTTAAGTATTTGTTGTGGTTGTTAAAGTGCATCAAATCACATTATGCAGAAAAGTATAGCATGAACCAGTGGTACTACGAATTATCTCTTCAATAAAACACAATGTAAACTGCAGCTGCCTACTTGCTTACGTCAGTGATTTGATAGTGAGGTAATCTTTCAAATGCCTGACAGATTCAGCATCATTTACAAAGGACATTGCGATGAAATCAACACCTTCAGAAATTCCAAATTCGATGTCAGACCAGTCCTGTATATCAGAATAATGACATGAGCACAAAATTTTTGTCAGCCAATGTTTGTATTTCAGACCGAGGACTTGCTCACTAAGGACACATAATTTGAAATTAGAAAAAAGAAAATTCAAATAGAGATTGACCTTTGTTGACAGAGTAGGGAGCTCATAGTTCCTCTCCACAAGTTTCCCATCTCTCCAAAAGCTGAACTTTGCACAAGGCAAGAACAAACCAGAGTCTATGCACTGACAACGTAGATCACTTCCGATCCTTTCAATGACTTTAAACCGTGTCATTCCACCATCAATAAGAAGTTCATCACCCACTTTGATACCTGCCAACAATCAATCAATTGGAAGCATCAACACAAAGTGCCTCATGCACTAATAATTGTCAATTATGCAATTCGAGATTGTCTCACTACCTTCAGAGAAACCTTCATAGTTTGCTTGAACTGTAAATGGGAGAGAACCCTCAAATTTTTCAGGGGTGAATAGCCAAATTGAATCCTCCTGGCAATCCAAGACAATAATCAATCATACCCTTCTGATACCCATAACTGCTCTAACCTCAAATTCAACATAAAGACACCCCTCAATTAAAACTTCTTCCAAATCAGGGATGTGTCTTTTAGCCACTAGTAAGCATAACCTCTTATCAAGAATGTGTATTTTGGCACTAATAAACACAACTTCTTATCAAAAGTTTGACTTTTTTATATCAGATTATCTCAGTCCAAAAACAATTGCAAAACCTTGTGCAGAAGAATAAGCAAACTTTGAGGTCAAACATAATTATCTTATTCTCTCCATAATAATTAGTTAGTGGGATTAGAGATGTTACCTGAACTT
Organism: Argentina anserina; assembly: GCF_933775445.1. NCBI lineage: Eukaryota > Viridiplantae > Streptophyta > Magnoliopsida > Rosales > Rosaceae > Argentina > Argentina anserina. The sequence continues at coordinate 1,685,522 of NC_065873.1, read as the reverse complement.
TGAGAGAGGTTGGCTCTCCATGATCAACAACATTAATCTGACTCCCTTCAGTATCAATCATAATTGAAACAGAATACCCCTTCTCCTCATTCAACTTCTTAATCTTCCGAATCACATCCCGATGCCACTCCCTAGTGTTGTGACACATATTGAGCCTTGCCACATTCATCCCACCGAACACCAATTTCTCCAAATCATCTAATGAATCACACGCCGGCCCAATTGTGCACACAAGCTTAGTCTTCCTCAACCCCAAAAAACCCTTCTCCCTCAGCTCCCTCTCTGACACCACATCAAGCCCCAAAGCCCTCCCTAAACCCTTGAGATCAGTCAAACTCTCCGACCTCTTCAAACCCACTTGTACTGCCTCAACTTTAATCCCAACTTTAGCCCTGAGTTTCTTCCCAACGCAAGCAATCCCATGTTGCAAAACTGGTAATCCAAACACCCTCTTCTCCAAACCGAAACTCTGGCTCTTGGGTTTGATCTGAAAACACGTACGAACCGAATGGCTAGACGAGACAGCCATGGATTTAGACTACAGAAAAAAGTACCAAGATGAAGTTTGCGGATGAATCAGAGGATGAAATACCAAGATGGTGGGATGAAAACAAAGAAAGTTTGGCGATGAATCCGGTGGTCTTTTGGGTTGAAAACTCCGTCAAATGTTTGGTTTTGGAATTAAAGAATGGAGTTTACAAAGAAGAAGCAAGAGTTGGGTTATAGGTGTGACAAATATTGTTAAAAGAAGGAAGACAATGGGGGTCAATAGGAAGATGAGAGAGGAAATTTTAAAAATGGAAGATTTAGCTGCAGGGTTTTAGATTCGGAACATTAACTATTCCGAACTGTGAAGACTTCAACGAGAAAGGGCGGCAGTAAATGCGTTTCTACTGGTGGTTACAGTACTTGGTGTCCAAACTTAACGGTCAACTAACCACCTTCCCAGCTAGGGTTTTAATGTCACGTGACTTTTCAACCGTACAACCAGGCTTCTTGGTCATAACGTCACGTGGTCCCGAAACCGACAGATCAACAGTACAGTGTTAGAGCTAGGTAGAGATCGATTTGCAGAAGAAAATGAAAGGAAATGCTGGATGGAAGTGTAAGAACAAGGCAGACAGAAAACGGAAAGAAAAACAAGTTCAAAATAACATTGTCATATGCTCAAATCTATTTACAACATTGTGGCTAGCTACTACTACATATGTAGTCAAATAACTAGACAAAATGGACAACTCGCTGCATAAGGGCAAGGCCAGAGAATCAGAGATTCAACTATTATAACATGAATTCAAATCATATTGGGTTACAAGTCACACCCTTGGAATACAGTTACGATGGCCTGAGCTGATTCTCAGGTGGCCTCTTCCGATTAAGGTCATATACATCTTTCCATTTAAGACACCGAGTAATGTGTTTACACTTATTATGAGAGAAAATTAGAGATAGATCAAATATTGAAGTCTCTCTTTAGAATCAAACCTTACACCCAAATGTTTTTTCAATCTACACTCAAATTCTTTTTATACAAGTTTATTTTGCCTTTAATCATTTTTGATTTGCTTAATCTTAGCATTTATTTATAAATTGTCATTTTACATGTTTAATTCAAACATTCTAAGTATTCATGTCAGTTAAGTTTTATCGCTCTATCTCCCCCTAGCGCCGCTAGGGTTTGTGAGTTTGACCAAACATATCCAAAATCTATCTTTTTTGGTAGAGATGATGATAACCACCCTTAATAGTGTACTCTCCCCGCTTATTATACGGCCAAACCAACTTATCTTTATCAATTAAACTCACATTCCGACAATCAATTATGCATTGGATCATATGAGGGGCAATATAATCAGTAATACCTCTCAAATTCCAAGAGCAATTTTCCCAATCAACAATGGAATTCACTTGCAAAGGAGGGGGAGTAGGAGTACCTTGTACAATGCTCACCGTCACGGAATGAGGAGGAGGCAACCAGTGATCATGCCACACATCAATGAGATTGCCATTACCCACCAACCAGTGACTCTCCATCATAAGCTTATCCCTGGCTGCAATCAGGCTAGACCACCCCCAAGATGGGCTGTGACATTTCCCTACTTGCATAAAACCACACTTGGGAAAGTATCTAGCCTTCAAGACTCTTGCCCACGTAGAAGAATGGTTGGACATGAGCCTTCAACATTGCTTTCCCAACAAAGCCATATTGTACTGGGGAAATTTTAAGAAGAGTACGTAAAGTATTGCCCACTAAGAATTAAAGTTATTGAACTTTCGAAAGTATCATATCGGTACATGAACTAACGAATCCCACATACTTTAGGTGCATGTCGTTAACTCTTTGGTTGCGGAGTATACCATTATCATATAAAAGAAGGGTAAAAAGGTACTACTCGCATTCCTAAGTCAATGTTCTCTTCCTCCACCATTTAGTGTTGCTGCTCTGGCCTCTGACCAACAAAGCCTCTCAGGTAGAGATCAAGCCCCCGACCATCTCCTCTGAACCTGACATGTGATCCTCTCTTCAAAACTCTGGCCTCACCCACAATTCTCACACCAAGCACGTCACCATCCACGTTTTCTTTATCTTCATCACCTCCAAGGTCGCCGACGCCAACTCTCGTCGGCTCAACTACCCCTTGTCTTCGTCTGCTTCATGATCTACGTACCTATGCAATCTCTGATATCTCTCTTCACTTTATACAGTTGTATTGTTTTCATGTTTTGTTTTACAAATTGGGGATCAGATGTGGAGTATGAGACAAAGAGATAAGACCCATCAAGTGGAATTGGAATTTGAACAAGGATGTTGTCAAATGTCAATGAAGATATATAAATTGGGTTTGAATGATTGGGTAAGCTATTGATTGGTAGGAATAACAGCTATGAAGGTGTGATTATTCATATGGAGCATATGGATGATGAGTATGCGGCGCACCCTAAAAAACTTTTGTTTCATATGTTACCTTTTCAATTGCACTTTGGAAGCTTTAGACATCAATTGAATATTTTAATCTATATTTCTTAATCCATCAATATGTGGATTGTAGTGGTGGTAGTGCAGGTCAGTTCCTTCCCTCTCATTATTCTTCTATGATTTTCAATCTTCTTCTTCACTTTAACCGGTGGATAGAATTGCAACAAGAGTAAACATAATCAAATGTGCAGCCTCATTATTTGATGTTATCAAAATCTCAAGTCTGTTTACGCTCTTGCCCAGAACTTCCCGTACCAATTCTGAATTGGTGTGTTCCTAATTAATCAAAACATAGAGATGATTTTTTTTGGCAATCTTTGTCGTTGAAGAGACGAATTTGCCCTTGAAAATGTGACTGAAAACATAGAAATTAACGGTGAAGATAACAAAATGTACTTATATTGGATATAGTTTTTAATATCATGTATCATTAATGTAGTTTCGAAAGTTGAGTAACATTAATTATTAGTGGTCAATTTTTCATGTACTATTCTTAAAATTTTCTCTTGTACTGATACAAATTCTTGAAACCCATACCACCCTCACTCTTAGCTTTAGTCAAGTGATCCCACGCCTTCCGGTGAATTTTCTTGCCATCACTCTTGTACCCCCACCAAAAATTGAAGATTAAAGAGTTGAGAATATCACAAAAATTGAGAGGAAGTTTAAAGCATACCATAGGATAGGCCGGAATCGCCATACCTACCGATTTGATGAGAATTTCCTTTCCTGCCCAAGAAAGAGTGTGTTCTTTCCACCCATCAAATTTAACAATAAATACGCAGTAGTAGAATCAAGAATAAATACATGATAAAGAAGCTCAACGTACTCACAGTTTCACTTTGAATTTTCTAGTGTTTTGTGTCATTAACAGGACCATGTAAAACTTTTTGTAATTTCCAATTAAATGGAAAGATTATTTTTTAAGTTGATTTTTTTTAACTTTTTTATAATTTTAATATTTAATTCAGTACTAAATAATAATTTGCCTTAATTTTTAATTAAAGTAATAGACACAGACACAGTCCCTCCCTCAGTCCTCTGACTCGTCTCCTCTACTATACAAAGCTGAATATTCCCTCCAAAATCCAATCCCTCCATTTTCTTCCTCTCCCTCCCTCACTGTAACAACCACATTCAACATACATTTCCACTCGCACACGCGCCGCGTGTCTCATCTCAGCCCCCCATTAATCACTCCCTCTACACATGGCTCCATCTCATTCTCCCCCAATAACCATCTCCACGCGCCTCACATAACTATATATACAAGCACACACAGACTAGTCCAGTACAAAAACACAGACAAACCCAAAGCTTCCACCTTGACAGAGACACAGAACCAATTTGAGTTTCCAATTTCATAAACTACCCCCCAAAAAAATTGAAAACCCACATCGCTAATCTTTAGTTCTATCTCTACTCGGCGATTTGAACCTTCTGGGTTGCTAAAGTTTCAATCTTTATCGAGAAAAAGATTGGGAATTTAAAGCTGCTAAATTGATTTGGGAAATTAGGGTTTTTGCGAATTGGGAAATGAGGGTCAACGGAGATGAAGGTGAGGAAAATCACAGAAAGGAAAATTGAAGAACTTAAAGAAATGGGTTCGATGGTTGGAGCTGAGTTTGGTCAGCATGAGATAAAGCTTGTAGTTGGGTATGCTTTAACTTCAAAGAAGAAGACGAGCTTCTTGCAGCCTAAGCTAATTGGATTGGCTCGGTAAAAATACCCTACTCTTTATTGCTTTGTATCTATGTGAATTTTGATGCTTTATGAGTATTTTGAGGTTTCCTTTTTTCTTTTTCTTTTTTTGGTATCCAAAGGTTTAGTCTTGTTTTCTAGTTTTAGCTTTGACAATAGTGATGATGCAAGTGAGTCTCTTGGCTTAGCATTCAGCTTCTTCAATTGGTATATAGAATCTTGGTAGATGCTCTCTTTAAGTCAGACAAAGGCAATAGGGAATATTCCACCATATATGCCATTTGGAAGAGTCCATACTGATTCAATTCTTGGTGTTTGCCACTCCTGTCTTGCCGATAATTATCTTATTTTACATTCTTGTCCTTTAAATATTATGTAATTGCTTTGGTGTTTTTTTGATACTTGGATCTTAACTATTAATTCCAATTACTTTTAGGCGTGTTCCCATCTTCTTCTTTTTTTTGACAACGGCGTGTTCCCATCTTGCTCCTGCTCATTTTGAATTGATATCTTTCAGGTTGTTAATTAGTTAACAAAATTAATATATAACAATTTGCATTCTGTGTTATAGTGAAACTTATGCAGACTTCACCAATTGTCTCATCCTTCCAATAACTTGATAAGTTCATTTCAAAGCTCATGCTATTGCTCTCAATTTTTGCATCATAAACATATACAAAAAAATTATCACGGGCTCCTGTCCTTTTAACCATTTATCAGGCTTGGCTGGTTTTGGTAAAAAGATTTGACATCAGTAAAGAAACCAAGATATATATTCTCAACTACTAGAAAGAAAAGGGATTAATTTCAGTTTACTACCCAGAACTTTAGATCATTTATCAGGTGTATCCATTTTCTTTTATTTCAATCACGTGTGCCCCTAAAGTTTTAAAAAACCCTCACAACTGGATAAAATTATAAATTTGAGCCTACGATCTACGTCAAGATCCAAATATGGATGAGAGAATGATGACCCATTGTTCAGTTTATGACCATTTAAGGAGCAAAAACATCTTATAGATATCTATTTCATTATTTTAATAGCATAAGTTTGAAGGAAATTTAAAGATTTGTCCAAGTCTAATTGAATTTTAAAAGTATAAGGGCACACATGATTGAAATAAAAGAAAAGGGACACACCTGATAAAGAACCTAAGTTCAGGGTAGTAAATTGAATTTAATCCAAAAAAAAAAATGTTCTTAAGTTCCAAATAAAGGGTGACTGATGCTCATAAGCTCTAACACTGAGTATTAATTTTCTATTTGGGCTGCAGAAATAAGGGTATATCATTCATTGCAATTGATCCCAATCGGACACTTTCAGATCAAGGTCCGTTTGATATTGTTTTGCATAAGGTGAGTATCCTCAATAATCATTCAGACCCTATCATTGTCACTCTTCAAAGTTCTTTATGTCCTTTTCTATTTTAATAGGGTTCTTGGGGTTGCATGATTTGGAACTGTGATCAGGGCCCTTCTATATTTTAATTTATTTAACGCAAACATTAAATTAAGAACCAAGGCTCCAATTATCGTATTCACTGTTCATTATGGATGTCTGACAAAGTTTGTTGCTTGCAGTTGCCGGGAAGAGAATGGTGCGATGCTATAGAGGTTTGTTCATCCAAATTTCTTCTTAATTCCCAAAATTCCTTCTGTATAACTGATGGTCTAATGGTTTGAAAGGGCGCCTTACATACTAATAGATATAAATGATGGTCGGTTATAAGGCAGATACCCTACCAATTTTAATTGATTTTGCCTGACATATTTAGAGGTCTCCCTCATCATGAATCGTTATCAGATAGTTCAGCCCTCAGGAATTTAAGCAAGTGAGGTTGTTATGTTCTGCTATCCATCTAGTGATTACATTTTTAGGTATTGGTGAGGTTGGTTGCAAATATTTTTGGTATTTTCTCCCATAGTTGTTTAGGAGATTCTGATTTATCTTGGTCAGTATTTAGATAATCTTTCAGTTTCTCTCTCTCTTGAGGTGTAATAAGGAAACTGTACTATGTGTTATATGCATGTGGTAGGCTTCTTCTTCTCCTCAAGAGCTCATGGTGTGTCCTTAGTGTTTACATTATTTTGACATGGTTTTATTATTTGCTAAAGTGCTATCATCTTTATAGCAATTCGATATGATCCAAACTGTTTGAATCTTTTCTTTTGAAGGATTACAGTCAAAAACATCCTGAAGTAATTGTCCTTGATCCGCCACATGCAGTACAACATCTACACAATCGCCAGTCCATGCTTCAAGATGTGGCAGATCTAAACTTGTCCGATTCCCATGGTATATATATTCTACTAGTCCTCTCTTTTAGTTTCTTTTTCATCATTTTATATGCAAACTGCATATCTTATATGTGAGAAGTAGAGGGTATAGCTTCTGACCAATTATCATTTTGGTTTCCGCAGGAATGGTTTGTGTTCCAAAACAGTTGATCATCACAGAAGATCCATCATCTATTCCTAATGAAGTAGCTAAAGCTGGGCTAAAGTTGCCCCTAGGTACATTTATCTTTTCCTTGCTTTTGCTGTGTTTTATGGTTACTCGTCCAGGTACAATCATTAGCTTTTAGTAGCAAGACACTGTTTTCCCCTTTGGTGTAATTAACCTTTTTGTACTGCCACCATCTACGAACCGGGCTGGTTGGCTTAGAGATCTTCTTGGGATACATGGCTAATGCATGTCCTGGTACAATGGTGTATGTATCCATATTGATAGGCCAGAGGCAGGTTTCTGACTAATTTATAATGGGGATTTGAGTTCAGCTATGCAATTTGACGAGTCCTGACTTGGTAGTTTGTCTTGCAGTTGTTAAACCTCTATTGGTGGATGGTAGCCCTAAGTCACATGAACTCTTTCTTGCTTATGACCCATCCTCCCTCTCAGAACTTGAACCTCCCCTGGTCCTGCAGGAGTTTGTAAATCATGGTATTTTGTTGTAATTGATGGATAAATATTATCATTTATATTGTAAACACAATTTAGTTCTGATATGGAACACTGTTGCCCCATTGTAGGTGGTGTCCTCTTTAAAATATATATTGTCGGGGAAGCGATCAAGGTTGTAAGGCGTTTCTCTCTCCCTAATATCAGTAAACGTGAACTAGAAAAACTTTCAGGTGTTTTCCGTTTCCCAAGGGTTTCATGTGCAGCTGCTTCAGCAGATGATGCAGACCTGGACCCTAGTATTGCTGGTAAGGTCATACTGAAGCTTATTCCCTGGTTTCTTGTGGTATCCCGCCCCCTCCAAGAAATAATGATAAATAAAAATGTAGAGTTAAGAGAAGCTTAAACTAACCTAATTTATGTGGCAGAACTACCTGAACGACCTTTGCTAGAGAGGCTTGCAAGGGAGCTCCGTCAACGATTGGTAGGCTTTCTGTCCCTCCCCATCAACCTGGTTTAGTGTTCATTCGAACTGGTCTGACTAGTATGCTACTTTTTCTAGGGACTCCGGCTATTCAATGTAGATATGATTCGAGAGTACGGGACAAAGGATGTCTTCTATGTCATCGACATCAACTACTTTCCTGGCAAGTATAATTTGTTTGTTCTCAAAGAGATCTTCGACTTGCATACATTTTTTCAAACTTGAAACTAACCATAAGTGATTATTATTTTTAAGTCCTGAAACTATGTTAGGTAGTGTTGGCTCACTGAAACCACATATATTGGTGTAGTTGTAGTTAGCATCACTGGTACTAGAATAATTTTACGAGAAAGGGAGAGTTCATTTGGAATCAGTCCATATGCGCATAGTGAGCCATTTTTTTCTCCATCAAATATGTGCATAGTGGAATTGCTGGTATCGATTATTTTTGAATCTTTTAATTTCATGCTCTTTTGATGCTTGAGAATTTAAAACATTGTCTTCCGGATTATTTTTGCAACTAATGTATTGTGAGGCATTCGGAGTTTCCTCATGATAATTACCTAATGCATTATCCACTGGCTTTTCAGGGTTCGGAAAGGTGCCCGAGTACGAACACATATTTACAGATTTTCTACTAAGGCTTCTGCCGAGCAAGTACAAGAAGAGATCTGCTACTTAACCACCGCAAGTACCTAGCAGCTCTAGTTCTCATAGAAATGTAGAAAGAGGAACTGTGATACTCAGTACAGAAGTTTGTAATTACAGATAGGTTGCTGTGATGATTGCCGAACTTACATACATGTACAGAATGTTCTTGCTATCTAAGGCCCGTAAATGTTCTTGCTATCTGTGTGCAGTACTGTTTGCTTATCTAAAGACATGAGCAACAAGAATGAAATCAAAAGAGAGCATAAGAGCACGACCTCTATAATGTCCATCGAGGGAGTTGATAGAAGTTGTGCAGTCAGTTTCAATCACCAGATGAGTCCAGCCTTGCTGCAACGCAGCGAGTAAAGCCATACTTGATGCATGCAAGAGCCTCTGCGTGAAGAGGGGGCTCCCACCACCTCTCCATTCACATTCAGTTTCAGGCGCCCACTCGGTGGGAATTGCCACTTCACATGGTCTCGGCGCCTCTTTTGTTTTCCACTCACAGGTTGCTGCGCCATATGGCACTGCTCCAAAAGCTGCATGACACTATGAACTACACGCACCGGATCAAATCTCGTTCCATTCCAAATCAGATTATTTCTTTCAATTCATATAGACCACAGCCTTGGAGGTATTAAGGACGTTGAACATATATCTGATCCATTCCGACGGACTAAACAGCCACAATCAAGCAATGGTTGGACAATCTTTGAATACATGCATGGTTGTCTCTCCCACCCCCATGCATAAAGGACAAACGAGATAATCTAATTGCACCTTCCTCCTCGGAGCCATTCTTGTAGAAACAATATTCTTAGCCAACCTCTACGAAACTCTCAACTTTACGCAGAACCCTTACCTTCCATATATTCTTCCAGAGCTTGTTACCTCGTCTAGCACTTGATCGTGACCTATTAGTTTGGTCTACCATGTCACACCTAGCAATGTGATACACCATGACGATCATAATTCCATACAAATAGGTCTGCGTATGCTCAAATGAATTTGTATCATTTGGTCTATAGTGGCTATAACGAGTTTATCTTTTGTCAAGGCTTGATATTTCCGTATAGCCGCGGTTGCAAAGCCTAACCATAGGTATAGAATGCATGGTGCAAATGAACTTGTAAAATGCTTGCTCGCATAGGTTTTGAATCATAAAATGACCATACCAGGCAAGATACGCTCCATCTTGCATTTATGATTACGATTGCTATCACCTCAGTTGAGGCCTAGTAATATGTTTTTTTTAAGGAGTAATTGATGTTCTTTATTTGAAGTAAAAATAAAATATATTGATCAACAGTATAAACCAACTCCAACTTTGAAAACATCTTGGCCTATAGACTCACTATAACGTTTGTTACACTGGCGCCGGTAGTTACCTATTAGTGCTATAATCCAGTTCCCATCCTAACCTCCTGGGCTAAAACTACTTACACCTGATACCCCTCTTCTACATTGTTATTTACACATGTACTGATGTGGAACTACCGGTAACAGGTTCCATTCCAATCAAGAATTCACCAAAAACTAGGCAACTACTTTATACACAATAAATGATTGGGTGCATATACAACAAGGTCTTTTTGTAGCTCACTAATATGTACAATGTATGTACACGTCTATCTAAAGACGTCTGCTGCTTACCAAAACGGACACCACCTGAAAGAACAAGAATAGCAGTGAATTAGCAATGCACGTCAGCTTGGTATAGCTTCTAATTAAGAGAAATGACGATCAGCTTGGCATCAAATATTGTTTCTTATTTAAATTAATAATCAATATTGCTTGTCTGGCGAGTGACATAAGATGCGAACCTAGGGGCATGTCAAGAAAAAGACTAATTTAAGGCTTTAAGCCAACTGAACTACCAAACTACCAGTACACTAGTGAAGCAAAATACCCCTTAAAGATTCCAGTCATTCCACCCAAGTATATTGTCTCAAAAATTTTAATGCCCAGTAAAGTCAGAAAAGAGTGCAGGTCTCTTGGTCATTTTACTGTCTGGACATGCATGAAAACCTTGAAATTGGCATAAGGGAACATTGTAGTCTCTTACCCGACATAATTCTGGCACAAGTTTTCATGAGATGTTGCTTGACCAATCAACTTTTGAACTTGCAACTTAACAGATAAACCATGATCAACTTCTCGAGTATCTCCAGAAATCAATGTGCTGTGGTCTACTGCATGTTGAATAGAGCTAGAGGATACGGAAGAACTAGTGGAAAAATCACGCCCAGTAAGCTTATTACTCATCCGAGCCATAACAACCACAGCGCGTTCATTCAAGACCTCATTAGCATCACCAAGTTGATTAACAGCCTACATGGATTGCAAATAGAATTAAACATGCATAGCACTGTCATTTTGAAGTATCTGACAATAAATATTTTGACATACCTGAAGAAGTTCCCTTTCACGAGCACCACGCTGAGGTTGGGGAAGCTCTCTAGCAGGAGCTGGTTCTTCAGCCTCCACGACAGAAGGAACATGACTATTAGCTAACATTGCCACTTGTGGAACTTCATTAAAGTTGAAGAGACGCCAGTTGATGAGAGGATCATGAACAAAGGCCTGAATACAGATAAACCTACGAATTAGCTTTGTTATTAAGGTTCTCTGTTGTTCACTTGGTAGTACTGCAACAGTACTAAAGAGCCAGAACCAGCCATCCACGTCAGGAGGGCACTTTTTTATATTGACATTCAAGGTTACTTCTGTGCATGTCAATAAATGACTACTACAACAACTGGGCTACATAGGAAGGCGTATTTATTGATATCTTTGCCCCGATATCATCCACAAACGTATTACTCTGAGCACTCAATTAGTATCCATAGTCAATACAGTGGCATGCACTTCAAATTGAACTTGCACTAAAGTAAAATAAATAGCAAAGATCTTGTGGTTTGTACCTCCATCATAGCCATAACACTATCTTTATGTGTTCGCAGAACTTGCAAGACATTTTCACAAGTTGAACGAAAGTTGCCCTCTATGCCACTAACCTCCATTGCTTTCACAAGCATTCTGGTCAATCGAAAGGGTACCTGTGAAAAATAAAAGTATACATATACTCGCACAAGAAAATAATAGTGTAAATAAATAAATGTAAGAAATCAAACAAGAGACTTGGAACACAGCAACATACCTTCTCCGGAAACTTTTCTCGATTCATGGACGCTTCAAAGCAGTCCCCAAAGTCAATGTGCAAGATCTTCCCACTGTACAATAGCATAGGAGATCCCAAAAGTTAAAAACCAATGATAAAATCTGCTTTTGACCAAACAACCAATTAGTACTTACCTAGAGCGGTGAAGCATAAGATTGCTTGGATGACGATCACCAAGCCCAAGAAGGTAACCGACCTGAAGAGGAAGAAAGAGAGGTTTAATCAGTAACAATTACTCTGGCAAGAACAAGCCGTACCAATCCACTTATTAAGGTTGCAGAACTAATAACTTTGTTTAGATCCAATGATAAATGTAGGTCAGAACTAAGGCAATACAAGGAAAAAAAGGACAGATATATACCATGCTCATGACAGCCAAACTTCTTGTGTAGTTTGTCCTCCTCTCAAGCCATACCTCTGAAGTGCGACTTTTAAGCCACAGAACCTGTCAACCGTAGCTTTATTAGTAATCTTTGAACCACTCTCAACATACAAAAGAATATACCAGAAAATATGCATTTCATAAGAATCATACTCTTGAAAGGTCATTTCCCTCAGTATTGTGCAGGGCATACTCAAATACTTCCACTTTAGCAATGAGTGGCAAATGATCATAATCTGGAGCAAAGCTGAGCATATATTTGTGTTCTTGATTAAGAGTGATCTGAAACAAGGAAGCATTTAGAATACTGAGATATATACAGCCAACTAAAAATCTAGGCATCCGCCACCCAATCATGATTAGACCATATGCAACAAGACTGACATTCACATATCTTTACTTTTTACATAAATATTACCCGCCAAGGTATAAAGATAGTGTGGGACCATAACTAACCTTTCGGGCATCCCTGTACTCCCTAATGAGATGGTGAAGGGTGTCACAATTTGGGACCCAACCAATCAGCCCACTGTTTGGAGATAAAGGAATGACTGAATATCGTTGAATTGAGAGATCCTTCTCTTGAGTTTTTCTAGAATTCTCCAGTAGTGTGTTCACCAAACCAAAAAGCTAAGAGAATAGAAACATGTCATAATTAGTATAATACAGAATTAGTGATGTTTTTGAAACTGTCATTTTTTAAATCCAAAGATAGTATAAACCTTTACTATTAAGGAAGAAGAAAGTACCTGCATGACTCGTTCATCTTGGCGCAGGTCTTCATGTCCCTTCAGTAAGAAGGCATAATCCTCACCATCACTCCCATGGATTGTTAATTTCCTTGGTCGCTGTTTGGATGTTATGACAACAAGCTGTCGTGCAAATGATGCAATTGTCACCACCGGAGATTCTGCATCAAGCAGTTTTATATTTAGTTACTTTGGTTAAAAACAAATCGATATATTATTGCTCGAACGTGAAGGCGTACTTACCTGCTCGATATGTACCAGGAACAGCCAGCTCTAAATCACGACATTCTAACAACTCCGGCGAGACAGACTGTCATATGCAAGGATATCTCAGTGTACATATAATGAGAATGCAATAAGTTCAACCCACAGGATTCAAAGATCTAAATACCTCCAAGTCCAGTGTAGTGAGACTTTGCAGCTGCTTATCTATTCGTCTGAATACATGATAGTAAAGATCCCATGCCTAATTAAATCATCAAAAACATTATGACAAAAAAAATTTAAAAAACAAAACTAAATCAGTGCTAGAATACACATGACTTATGCAAAGACCCATTCATACGTGGAAAAAATTAATTCATGGGAGCAATTTAATGAGAATATCCAAAACATTAATTTCAGTCCGTAAAATACAACATGGACTTCTTAAGTAAGAATTAAGACTTCTCTGTTCCAAGATGTTTATCTGTTTTTACTAAGATTTCCGTACGTTTATGGAACAAATGAATATTCTTCTACTAAAACTTTCATACCTGAGTAAGCTCAATATCTCTTCCATTTCTCTTATATTTCATGCAACATTCATAGGCCTCCAGCAATTCATGACGATAGGCCTGGAATCACATGAGCAAAATTAAGAAGTAAAAGACATATGTGCAACATTAAAACTAAAGGGACTGATGCTTCACCAAAGTGAAAGAGCAGAGTGATATAGTAAGGTTTCTCCGCTCATCATTTGGTCACTATTTCATGATTATTGATCTAAAGGTCAAGGTCACCTCAAGTACTGAAACTACCTCAATGAATGTTGTCTCCTTTATTGTAGTATTATTCTTCATAGCCCCTTCCTCGAGCATCTCATGCAATGGCTCCAATACTTTTAGCATGCCCTCAATGTTGTGTTCACCAAAATACAGACGACTAGCTTCTTCCAGAGCCTCATGCCACATTTCATGCCAGAGTATAGCAACACGGATAAGTTCCGTTGAAACAAGTTGTGCCTGTGGAAAGAAACTTTTTGTAAGACTATTGCTTCTCATTTGTGTCGAGGGGAGAGGATTGATCATATGACATATTAATTCACCTGATCCACAAGTACACCACTATGCTGTCGAACTTTGTCAACCACTTCTTCAGCGGCAGCTCTGCGTAAATTACTTATTGATTTACATGCTACTAGAAGAGGGTACATAAGAGCCTGTGAAAGAAATTTAGTTATAAACTACATGTGTAAGTCTAAACCAGCTGTTGCTGTAAAGTGTGAATGGTATTTAATGAGGAGATCTAGTATTGCAAGAAACATGAAATTGGACAAATGATGAAAATATATCTAGACAATAAGGATAGTCAAATTGGAAGTGGAACGCGCAAGATCATTTCAGAACCAAAATTGTAGGGACAGCGAAATCAAATGCTTGTCTACTATTGACATTTTGTTTCTAACAAGAAGATTCTTCTAATCATAAAAGAGATGATGGCCCATCGAAATCACACTTGCAAGCATCATAATACGAGTAATATACTAGATTCAGCCAATTACTACCCAGATTAAGATGATTTACAAAGAGAAACATCCCAAATCAATTTCAAAACCATCCCCTTAAAGAAGCTATATTAATCTTGTCTAATTCTTCCTTCACCCTCAAAGAAACCTATTACTTTAATTTATAAACAAAAACTTTAAGATCTCCCTCCTGCTGTTTTGCACAACACAATTTGTTGTCTCCTTTCTGGAGCACATGTCAATACTCACTTAAACAGAGCTACTAATAAACCATATTCATCTCCTGGAATTTTCCTTCAGTACAAATAACAGGCACCCAAAGCATACCTGTGGATGACTTTGTCCAATTCGCACCAAAAGGGACTGTATCAGTTCCCTTACAGCATGATTATTTGAATGTATTCTGGCAATTATTTGGGGTAGAACCACCAGCCATGTGTTAATATTGACATGTGCAAATCCTTTTTGTAAAGCCATTTGAACTTCTGCAGTAGCTCCGTGGTTGAACCATAATGTAAGAAGACGAAGAATATCCTGAAGCAGATAAAAACAAATCTTGAAATGACATTGTAAATGGTATTCAGACCAAAAAGATAAAAGGCACGGTAAATGGTATATACAAGCGGTGATGGGTAATTAATAAATTTTACTATTATAATTTTATTGGTAGTACAAATGCACAACAGTGATTTTCATAAGTAAGAAATATATGTTACGCATGGCCAGTTGGTGTACTACTGAACCCGAATCCGTTTCCAAATACAAATCCCTATACTAATTATTATGCACGTAACATTAGTATATTTCAATTTCCTACATGCATTTCTTCGTCAGAAAAAGTTCAGCACAAACTGCAGCTTGCAGCTACTTAACCTTTTTCTCTTTTTAGATATTTCTTCTCTTTTTTCAGAGAACAAATTTGTCTAACCTTAAATTACCTTCCTAAGATTACTAAAGGTAAAAAGAAAACAGCGCAATTTTCGAGTGAAATGATTAGCATTGTTCTTAAAATGCAGCATAAGAATATGTCAAAAACTCAAAACGAAGGAGACATGAAGATGATGGTCCAAAAAGAACCTTTGACAAACGAAACTTTACCTGTAAGCTATCATCGACACCTTTAGTATTTGCAGAACAGGCAATTGAGTGAAAATATCCAGTGACTGCTGCAACAACAAACTGGGAAGCAGCACTTGCATACCCTCTCACAGTATAAAGAGACATAACAGCTGTATTGAACAATGCCCATGTGTGCCAAGCCTTTGCCCATTTATTTGCACATTGAGTTGCATTTCGGAAGGCAACAAGAATTTCTGCGTAAGTTTAACTTAGTCAATAAAAGAAGCTACGAATTATTTGTTGACTATCTGAAACTCAAATATGTAAATATTACCCTGTATAGAATCATCATCCAATCCAGGAGAAAGAGTCCAATTCCAGGCTCCAAGTTTAAGATACACACGGGCAATGAGTGGAACACTTGGAGTACCACAGCTCAGCAAGCCAGTAGGTGTAACTGATTCAATACTAGGTGAAGCTGAGAGCTCCATTGCCAAATTCTGAGCCATATTGTCACAGCCATGTACAGTAAGAGGTTGGAAAGGAAAGGTAGTTCGCTAGTTGATACGTAGTTAAAGCACAACTAATTATCATTGGTGCTAAGACAAAAAAAAGACAATTATTTACCTGCAGCCTAGCAAACGCTTCCTTCCGTTTGACGTCTTCTCCAAGGGACCATTGGTATTTCAAATACGCAAGCATCACTTGCGGAGGCCCATGGTATCGCACACTTTCATGGGATGTCTCGGGGTCATACTTTAAAAAAAAAAAAAACAAAGCTAATGTAAGATTAGCCATACATGCAAAACTACATCCATGAAGAATAATGCAACACTAACCTGTAAGAGTTTGACTAAAGTAGATCTAGCCTGACTAATTCTCCCACTTTTCCGACAGAGGGTAGCAAACTTTAGCCAAGTATCAACATCTTCAGTAGGAGGCAGAACGAGGGCTCTCACTGCTAACAGCACCTGCCATACCTGAATATTCAAGTACAGAACAAGAGGCAAAACAATCAACTCATAAGCACTTTATATGGGTAATGCACAATCATTTTTCTTTATATATGTAGGTGGTAGTCTTTCATAGACATGCATACAATCTAATAACAACAATTTATAGATAAAGAACAACATCAGTTTTCCTTAACATTCTTATAATTTCATAGCCAAAATGTTGCACCTCAATAGTACAAAGTATATATATATATATATAAAGGCAATTTGTTGAGAGTTCATATGCATAAGAAGTCATCCTAAACTCAAAAGGCCAAAATATTTGACAGTGAACTCTTACTATGAGGATTGAGGAGCCTTTATATGCATAATTATTTGACACTAGTTGCGAACTATAAAGCCCAACGCATATATACCTCAACATTACGTTTTGCTCCTTGTATCCGCTCATTCCACATATTGCGGATAAGGGCCCGTCTTCCTTCAGCAATAGTATTCCCAATAGGAAGTGTACAATAATCGATGACCTAATTATTGATCTCCATATTAGGACTCAAAATATGTCGTAAAACAAATCAACGCAAATCAATGAGTACCCTTTTTCCCTTCCCACCAACAAAAATATATATAAATAAAAGCAGACCTCCTCAAGTTCTGACAACTGCTGAACACGAACCATATTTATATATGCACGCTCATAGCTCTCCAAAACCTACACAGTAAAGGATAAGAATGATGGCTATATCGAGAAAGTATTAAACATCCAATATTCTTTAGTAACAAGATGCTACATTGCTATAGTTATGTCCATCACCCTTGTTAATAGATAAAATTATGAACTGTTCACCTAACAGACTGGCACAGACCACAATACTTCATGCAAGTTTACTTTAGCATGTATCATATGCATCAAAATTTACACTACATCAAAATACTACCACGGCATACTCCAGCTTCTGCATATGAGTGAGCCAAAAACTCTGAAACACGATCAGTGCACAAGGAGTCCACTAGTAAATTAAGACAGACATGAATAGCGTAATTACCCAGCTGCTTTTTCAATATGACACCAATATGGTCCATTCATACCCCAACACAGAAGCTTGCACACATTCAAGAGCTCTAAAGTAAAAATAGTAGACTCACCAAAGCAGCAAGCTCTGTTGCCAAGCATTTCCTAGCTCTCTCAACATACTCGCGTGCTTCATCATACTGACATTAAAACGAAATAGAAAACAAAATCAAGCAGATAAAATACACTAGGATTTAAAAAATGCCAGGCACTAGCAGATAGTCACTCCATCTTCTATCCTTAGCTACTATGGAATTGTCATTATTTTCTCAGCTCAGCTGCGAGTTTATCCAAGTTCAGCAACACACGACATTGATATAATTGTACACTTAAATCTACTGTCAGTATACAACGAACAATGATTACAATTGAAGCAAATACTAAAATTTTAACATAATACATCGGCATACTTATAAAATAAAATAAAATTCATGATTTAAAAATTCATCGGCATACTTATAGAATTTATTCAAAATGTCTTGGGAGTTGGTCACTGATCCTTTAAAAAATGAGATTTAATATTCCTATACTAATGTTAGGTATAGGAATACTTTATGACACTGCTTAGGATATTTCATAAACCTGATAATAGAGTAAAACTACTTTCATTATAAATTATACCTTTCCTCTTCGAACTAACAGAACAGCTCTAAAGAATGTGCCATTACTGCTCCCATCCCCACTAGCAGCAGTGTTCCCCAGGCCCCTAAGTTTGGTTTCATCACCGTCATCCAATCGAGACACATATTCGGCCATTTGATCCCACTCTCCCATATTCCAAGCAGCACTTGCGGCCTGGCAGAATCGAAAATCTAACATTAGGAATTTGGAGATGTAAGGATGACAGTGCACATCAATAAATGATAAACTAACCATTGGGGCCATTTCAAGGCGAGCGGCAGGCTCAGCAGGTGTCCAATATTCCTTAAACAGGTTGTTAAGTTCTTCCCATCGAGCCAAGGCAGCAAGGCATCGCATACGACCTACAGAAGCAACATATACAACTTGTATTCAGCAACTAGTAGCTACTGTCACACATTTCTCCTACCACACTATAGTTTCAATTACTTGACAATTATACGCCTTACCAATTGCGGTTGAGAAGGCAGAAACCTTCTGAATTCCAAGATTGTTGAAAGCTTTTTTAGTAATTTGGATAGCAGCAGAGTAGGAAAGTAATTGAAAATTTACCAGGGTTGCGTGTGGACAAAACTTTAGATCAATTAGCAATACGGTGGCTGTCAACCTATCCCATCACCTTAACGACCAACATTGAAATAATTGATACATTTATTCGGGATTATCCATTTCTTTTTTCTTTCTTTTTTGAAGGAGGGATGATACCTGAATTTTATAACAACTGATTTTTATGGGGCCAACTATTACAAGTTTACTGACCCTCGACAGTTTTTTAACTCCATATTCTTGCAATAACACATAATGCTTTTTTTTATCATGTTTTACTACTAATCCAATAATGGGTTTGATAGCTAGGTCAGTAGCTTACCAATGACCAATTATGGGCAACAAGACAGAGGAGTGACATTGTATTCAAGAATGATTTCATATGGAAGAAAGTAATAAGAGACACCAGATGAAATTCACCAAGCTGCCTTAGCATGATACGGTCAAATCGATAAAAAAAGCTGATGGCTTCAAAACACATACTAACACATGTGCGCACGCGCATACACAGAGGAACAGAGATCTAGTAAACACAAACCTAAAGTAGCATCCAAAACAAGTTGTGGACTCAATGCTTGAGATGCTTTTGCTGTGTAGGCCTTGAGAGCATCATCCCACCGCTGCAACTTCTCATACCTAACAGGTGCAACTACATATGAGTGATACTGTTTTACAACATTTTTACGAAGATAGGTTGAACTGTTGAAGTCATAATTCAGAAAGAAAATAACATAAATGGCATTGTGACCATAATCCAATTACAAAGGAAAAGGAAAGCACCCTAAAAGCAGAATTTTCAGTTCAATGTCCATGTCTTGTTGAGGTTAATAATTAAATTATGGTGAAACACCCCCAACAAAAAATGACATAAGTATTGAAAAATATATAATTGAAAGTTACCATGATTCTTTCAATTGAACATCCAAATTTTGTTGAGCATAGGTTAATATTCCAACCGCAGCCTAAGAAAATAGAAAATTTTAAATTAGATGGGTCAATACATAATCACAAAGAGATAAAAATGACTTAAAATTACCTCGTGCTGTTGTAACTGGTTGTTTATATGTATAAGTGCTTCAACTACAGCAACTGGGTTGGCATCCATCTTCTTGGAACGTGCTCCTTCGAATTCCATTTCTTTGTAATGCAAGGCCTTTGCAAATGCCCGACACTGCAGTACAGATAATGCAAGCATATAGTAGATATGTAAGAATATCCTGTATATATATATCCGATACTAGAAGAGAGATAGCGGTATATACAAGGAAAAAAAATCTACCTTCTCTGCAAGAGCACCAAGTAGTCGAATGTCTATAGGAAGAGGTTTCTCATCATGTTCCATGAACTCTGCCTTTAGAAACAATTACTTCAATAAATTAGCACAGAGAAACAATGTCGCAATCTGATGCAAGAATTGGATACAGCAGTAGTGTATGATATGTTTCAGTTTCTTCTTCTTCATTTGCAGATGGATATACACTTATCTTTCTTCAGAGACTAAGCAAAAGAACTGTGCAATAAACATGTCCATTCAATCCACTAGATTGCAACAGTTCAGATTGCACTTCCTAAACTTAGAGTTTGGCTGTGGTCACCATGTGACCAAGGATTTTCTGGTCACTCGCTCTTGGATTTAATATGAAGGGTTGAAATGACAAATTAAATTCTTATGTGTTAGTCTCAACTCTCAAAATTGAATCCGAGGGTCAAGGAACATATTCCTGTGAACAAGTACCCACGTATAAACAATACAAAAAATACAAACGAAGTCAATTCACCTACTGACCAAAAAGAAGGGAAGAATATATCTCCTTGAGGCCAATGTTAATGACAGGAAGTAATAATCCAAATGTATTGTTTACGATGGTCAGTCTCATTTGAAAAATGATACTGAGACTCTGAGATTTTCCTCACCCAAATTATGGGTTGAGTTTGGTCACGGAGGATTATGCCAGATTTTTATTATCTCAAAAATGCAAGCAGAAAGATTATGCAACAGCAAAGTTGTAAGCTTTCCAAGCTCAAACATTAAATCCAAATCAAGCTCAGTTCAGTGATGATCTTAAATTGCATACATCATACCAGCAGGAACAGATATTTACGTACCAGATTAAGCAGTGTTGCCAAAATTTCAGGAGGGATATTTGGTGATGAAAATGCCATCTCCAAACTCCGAACCAACTGTTTCTGACTAGTCTCGTTTAGCTGTGCCCAACAGCTAACAAATCCAGCTGCAAACAACTCTCGCCCAACAAATGGCTGCAAAAGAAGTAAACCAGAACTGACAATTGAGCGAAAAAAAAAAAAAAACAAAGCCCAAAGTAAACAAATAATAAGCAGTACCTGCAGTTGTGCAAGCCTTGCACAGGTTCGCAATGCAGGAGATGGAGATTCCTTCAGAAGTTCGATACTAAAGTGTCTCATCCATTCTGCCCAATCTTCTTTGGTACTGCGCTGAGAAGCCTCCCCAGCAGTGCGTAATCGACCATCATTGACCTGGATGTTTTAACAAGACAAAATTGTAGTGATACAACAGATAACAGCTATGGTACAGTAGCACAGATATAACCAGATCTATGCATCACTAAAGCATTTATAAGTCACAATAATGACCATAAATGCTGGCAAAAAAGAAAGTTAAATTGTTATACCAAAAAAAGAAGACAACATCAAAGACATTATTTAACAAGCCCATTCATACATAATAGCAAAAAAAAAAATGATTGACCTCCATGTTTTAAAAATGGAAATTGTTCCCTGGTAATGTAAAATACTATGCATGCAAAACAGTTTGTCACTTTATTTGACATGATTATCCAATCCATGATCTGCTTGGCATGTCATGCAAAAATTGGTTTAAGACACTAACAAAGAGCTAAGGTCTGAATATGAACGGTGTCCAATATGTAATCATGCGTCCAAATTCTAAATATGACATCACAGCATACTACACCAGCCAGTTTCCCTAGAGAAGTTTTGGTTTCTTTGGTAGACCTCTTGACAGCAGGTGTATGACAATAGGAAATTAATAACCAGACATAAATACGAGAAATATACCTGATGGCTTCGAACTTTTTTCTGCACATCAGCGACATCATCATACGGGTCAATCTCCAAATCAGTTGAACAGCCAGTAACAACCTCTGGAAGTCGCCGACTTGATCTTTGGGGAACACACAACGGTTCACGACGCTGCAAACGGCCTTCAATTTCCTCAAATTCCTTGTGCTGAAATCAAATGATTGATATTAAAATCACCAGTAATTGGGAATATCTGTACATCACACCATTTATAATAATTAAGGGATGAAGTCAAGCAGACCCGTAAGCGATGTTTTAACAGAAGTTTGTGTATTGATGGAATAAAGATGGTGAAATCCTCCCCAAGGGCATAAGCTAGACAACAAAGCGCATCAACAGTATCCTTTCGGAGGTCATCATTCTTCCTGTAATGAAAACATTTTAGACAGTTAATAGTCTACCACCTAAACCCTCAAAGAGAAACCTCTATAGAGGAAAAAAAATTGATGCGAATTATGTGGGCATGCATACTGCTCAAAAATTTCTGCCAACAAAGAAAATGAACTGGACACCCATGCTATCGTGTTAAGGCTAGAAATACTTAGGAGTTGAAATCCTATCTTTGTGGTGTCTACCATTTTTTTATGAAACAGAGTTTATAAAATGTAAATGCTTTCTAAAACAATCACTGAGGAAAACACAATGTTTTGTCCAAAAA
Source organism: Argentina anserina (assembly GCF_933775445.1). Classification (NCBI taxonomy): domain Eukaryota; kingdom Viridiplantae; phylum Streptophyta; class Magnoliopsida; order Rosales; family Rosaceae; genus Argentina; species Argentina anserina. Next base: position 1,662,761 of record NC_065873.1, on the reverse strand, counting down.
AATTAGAACAAGATCAAAGGCAGCTGTCATAAATTGGAACTCACTGCAAATTGAAGAAGCATACAAAGTTTTACATTGATATATATGTTAAATATATATATATATATTCCAAGAAAACATAAAATTAAAAAGATTATGCGTAGGTTACTCCTTGAAGAAAACTTTTACAATGATAAAATATTTCCAAAGAAGAATTGCAAAAGGTAAATCATTAAGTAGCATAATGGACAGGTCGCGCAGATATGAAGCTAAAAGTGCATTATCAGAATCAAGAAAAAAAAGGAAACGAACCCATCTAAGACTAGCTTCAAGTGATGCACCAGAGAAGATATGTGACCAGTAACCTGCAGAGAAACATAGTAAATCAAATTTATATAATAGAACATGTCAAAATCAAATATAATGTCACTAACTATACAACAGAAGTTAATAACTTTATAGAGAAAAGAAACAAGTTAACATATAACAACCTGCACACGAGGGATGAGTTTGGTCAATGTTTTGATAGCAGCACGTCTTATATCCACTGAAGCATCCACTTTGAACAAACGGATCAAAGCAGGAAGAAGAAGATGCATGTGTTCATCCAATGTTCCTACATTAGGAAATTGAATATTATCTATATGTACACACATATAGCAGTTTGTATATATTCATGAGATAAATGAAAACAGAAAATACAATGCCTTTTGAGCTATAAATTCAGAAACCATCTAACTCTTTTGGCACTGCAATGTCTCACGCACTTGCCTTCAGAATCAGAAAGCCGAACACTCATTGCATTCTCAATCTTAAAAGATAGTAAATAGAAAAGCTATAATTTAAGCAATCAATTTTGAGATGCAGTATTATAATATTTGTAATACTTGGGGCACGACTTTTTAAGTTCTTCAAATAATAGCATCAATCTATTGATACCAATCTGCATATGATGAAGTGTTGAACTGTATGTATGTATCATGCAAACCTTTTCCAGCAATCTATAAACTCGGATACCAGTCGATTAAAGTTGACATGTATCATTGTATCTCTAGGAGACTAGCAGCTTCAAAAGATGGAGTTTACTAACAACTCAAGGATACAGTAACCACTTTTTCATCAAATATTAAGACATCTTCTATGCTGGCAGCTTTGGTTAGTCAAAGTAGTCCCAGAATCAAAGTCCTCTAACTGTCAGTTTTGTGGTTCAGAAGTAGAACCCTAAGCCATCCCATCATTCCCATGTGAGCAATATTTGAAGGCCTATCCTGAAACCGTTCAAATAATTGGACTCTGAACCTAAGAAGTGTATTTCTCCTTTTGAGAACTAGTGTTTTGGGTTCTATATTTCTACCTCACGGAGTATAAGTATGAAGATCTCAGGAATTTGAATAAGAAACTGCACTTTTTTTGTGAATAAAAAGTTTATATTCCTGATTTCCGGATATTCAACTATTCAAAGGTATATACATATCCTCAAATTATTCAACTATTCAAGGTATATACATATCCTCAAATTATTCAACTATTCAAGGTATAAACATATCCTCAAATTTCTAGGAGTGCTTATATTGATTTTTGAGTGTTTAAATCTTCCTTGTGAATCCTTCAAAAAAAAATCTTCCTTGTGAGAAAATTTAAGGTAATCCCTCTTCTAGATAAGTTTTTTTTTTTTTTTTTTGCAGTTAGGGCTAGTGCCTCTTGTTAAAGCACTTGAGAGTGCTCCCTTTGGAAGCTCCTCACAGATGCTTCTCTAAAAAACACTACAAAACTGTTTAAAGAGAACACTTCTTTCCTGTCGAGCCTAACAAAAGCTCAGTTGATTACCTCACAAACCCTTCCCATAATTGCTTAACATCCTTATCATTTGCACATCAAGGACTCTACTATTCCACTTACATCCACTAAGCTAAAAAAGTAACCGGCATACACCACAATAACACTTTCTGTTTCTCGTCACCACAATAATTTTACACTGAATATTTCATAACTCAGTAATACGAATAATTGAAGAAAGCGATTTGAACAGCAATATCAAAGATGATTAAAAATGAGGTACTAACCACCAAACACTTCAAGGGTATGGAGGATGTCAAGAACATATGTGTAGTCATTATAGCGTTCCGCATCACTTAGAACTTGGATACAGCATGGAAGAATATCAGGAAGATATGTCCTGAACTCGTCATTCAGGGCCAAACAAAGCTGCTCCACAAGATGAAGAACCTGAGAAAGATCCCATGCAGTGAAAATTTAAGTCTCATATTATCAATTCAAGGTATTAGTAACCAAAAGAAATACCCAACTTACCGGATAGCCAAGTTGAGGACGGCCACCAGCAGGAAAGCTAAAGGTTGACCATAGTTCTGAAATTAGAATCAATAAATCATGCAGATATTTTCGTATGTGCTGACGCACAATAGACACTAGAATTCCAAGCCTCCGTGTTATAAAATCCTTTAAAGCATCATCACATGTGCGGACTATATGGAAAAGGTCAGGCAGAACCTACATGTAAGAAAGGTAAAAACACAACTATAAGTAAGCTAACTGACAAAGGAGGTATCTTAATGTTAAGAAGGTAAACATGTATCTTACAGTCAATTAGCTAAACAGGTGGAATTCAAGAATAATGTCCCCTATTCTCTTTTTTCACATAGAAAGGACATGTTTCTATTACAAAAGAAACAGAAATATTATACAGGCTATGAGGAAAAGATCATCAACTTAAGGAAATACACTTTAAACAAACCATAATGACACTTGTTTTAAAAGTATATTAGAAAATTTCATATCCAACTTGCAGGAACCTTACACAGTAAAATGATAGACTTGGGAATTTCCATCAACTATCCATGACACGACTAGTTTTACTAAACGAGGAGAGGTATCTCCATCAGTAAAAAATAAACTTCCCAAAATTGCAAAATGTTTAGTCTTATAATGAAATTTTTGGTCAGCTGGAAGAGATTTTCTTACTAGACATTTTATAATTCTTTTCTTTCTTCTATCATGTTTGACACAGTAACTGTTTAGCACCGGTGCTTGATTTTGATTTCATGATCTTTCATTTGCTTTATTACACATTATCTTGTTTTAATGAAGTATTGCTAATCCAAGGCAAATCTATAGAATCGAACCCATTTCTCATTTCCACCATAGAGCACATATTTTCATGTATATGCATGAAATGACACATAGATCTGTGGGTGTGTTGGTGTGTATGCTTATAAAGAAGTTAATCACAACTGAAACATTGAACACTGACCTTGGGTAAGTACGGAACACATCCGAGACCCATTGACTAATCTCGCAATAAAAGAGAGAAGATTAGACGTCATAAATAATTACACCATGCTTATCAAACAATTACAAAAAAGAATACAAGTCCTGGTTCCGTAACAATAAATACCTTGAAAATGAACATAAGTGATCCGACAACCTCTAGGTGGTAAGTACCAAGTGAAGGGTCCCTAAGTATTCGCATGAGAGAATTGATTGCAACCTGTGTCCATAATAATTGTTCAAGATAAATATAGAAAAGAAAAACAAAATAGAAACATATGTGGTATTGATGTACATAATAAATGCATATATACATATGAACAGTTTCATGTTCATTCATTGCATAAGCCGCGGAACACCGCAGGCCACTAATGAAGTCAACGATCAACACAATCAGTGGTGTGAGAAGCATCATGCATTGCTATCGCCCAGAATAAATATAGACGCATATAATTTTATAAGAAATATATTCATATGAGTAACAGATGTCATATAGCCAGGCGGCTGTACCGTAGAATAATAATCTTCAGATGTCGCAAATGATGGCCATAAGTCCATAGGCAATTCATCCACAGATTGGATATGTTGACCAGAATCACTGGCATTACGAGTAACATCTCCATGTGAACCGGGCAAGCTTTGCTGATTTCGTTTATGCACATGAGGATCTAGAGCACCCATAATTCCAAGAACCTGTCAAAACCCAAGATCAAATTATCAAAAAAAAATTAAAATTAAAAAGTTATAACCATACTACAGAATTCAGTTATAAGTATACCTTTAGTACTTCACGTCTTGTAGACCATGCCAAATCACCATTAAGCAACTTCAAGAGTAGGCCAAGTAACAATGGATATTCATTATATGGAGTTATGACATACCTGTCACAGAAATGAACAAAAATGAAACACAAAACATAATACAGACTAAGAAGCACTTCCACAAACACATGATTCTATACAAAGTATCTCAGATTATAACTTCACTTTCAACATTTCGACTTAGGTCTCATTGTATTAAATAAACTGGGTCTCAATCCCTGCCCTGCTGATGCAAAAAAATTAATTTACATAATTTCTTGATTTGCCCATAAAAAAGGACTTACAAATTAACAAGTTTTAAGAACTTTCGCTCAATGCTACCAATATATAATTATTTTCCATTAAAAGGAAAAGAAAAGAAAAGAAGAAAAAAATCAGCATGAATAATCAAATTGGCAATATCAATGTACTGTGCTCTTCAAGTGAGTTCAGCATGAATAAGCTTCAGTGACGCAACAAATGGAACATGGTGCATACCCAGTGCTCTGTACAACTTGACCAAGAGTAGCTACAGCCACTTCTCGTTTTGTGACAGCCGCTCCATCCAATAAAGCCTCAACAATCAAAGGCATAAGCTCAGGTATATACTTTCTCATTGCAAACCCACCCTGTGAAAAGGAAACAACAAAATAAAAAATTCAATCAAAAATTAAAGGATAAAGAATATATATGGCCATTAATTTTGTAGTAAGATCTAGTTAAGTCACAATCAAATGATATCAAAATTTGTCTTTGAGCAGGCCAAAAATAATTTAACAGAAAAGGATGCATCTAACATGAGCAACAAAAGCACATATCCGTGAACTTGGAGATTATAACAAATAAAAGGCACCCCTAGTAGAAACAAGAAAATTGAATCTCGTCTATCTATCGGTACTAAAATCAGATGTACAAAATTGATTTCATTTCCCAACTTCAGCATGTTCTCAGGTTCTTGTAGTCATAAAATATGAATACCGCCATTCAAACTGCCGCAGATTCTCCAATCTGAATAAATAATTAAATACCTACCACTCTAGCAAGATCCCCAACAGTTACAAGAACTCCACTAATGATGCCATTATTCGTGCCGACACCAGTGCCATCTGTTAGTCTTGCCACAAGTGCCTGAAAAACACCGGACACTATAAGACAAAAGGACTCAAAATTATTATAGAGATAAACCAAGAGAAACACATAATAAGTTATTGAACCTTGTGTATGGGAGCAATGTACGGAAGTATCAGTCTTTCACAGTTACGTATTAAACAACCCAGCAACTTCGCACTTTCTTCCCTGCATTTGCTATCTGCACTGCTGACATAACAGGAGAAGTTAGTATGTGACATTTTGACAGATCAAACTAGCATTGATTCCCCTAACTACAAGTAACCTCAATTATATATATTATTACATACCTCTGACCCAAGTAAGTCAACAACTGTATGAGATGGCGGCGAAGAGATGGAAGAACATAAGCAGGATTTTTTTCTGACAACCTCCCAGCCACAGAAATTGCAAACTCACGAACATCAAAATCCTATAACAATACCACACATAGATCTTCAATACTACAGATAGAAACAGATAATAACTTTTTAAGCAACATATCTCCTTGTAATTGGAAACTGAAATTTAACAACTTGCATAAGTGAAATCTGCACATTTCCATGCTAGAGTAAACAAATTCACAGGTATCCATGCATAAGTACACAATCTTACATTTCTGACTTAAGTATGCTATGGCTAGTCATGTACACATTATCTAGAGTGCTATAACTCAACAAGAAAACCAAAACAAAACAAAACAAAAGAGACGCACACCTCATCATTTAAAGCAGCAAAAACTGCGCTGAGACTATCAGCCTGAGCCAGGAAATCATCAAATCCTCTATTCCCATGTAGAGAAGAAAATATTGAATGGCGAACGATCACATCAGCATCTGCGACAGCCTCAATGAGAAGCTTTTCAACGATCTGCATTAAGTCCATCTTCCCATTAATGTAACGCATGAAAAGAGATCAGAAAAAACAAAACAAAAAAATCATAATTTTAAACTCGCTGTATGTATTACTTTAGTGGCGTGGTGCTGGAAATCTTAAAAATACTACAAATGTGGAACACCGTTAATCAACTTCATGTGGCGTTGAAAATAGAATTATATATTGCAAGGGGCATATTGATTGATTCACACAGAACCAAATCTACATCCTATAGAAGAAAAAAAAAATCGGCATTCTAATGACTGAAATTCCTCATACAAAATTATATACTAACATCCCAAAACTATGGATCAATACTTTTCCTGTCAGCATAAATCACATAATGTGGACTAAACATGTACAATAGGCATTCAATAAAAGAAAAGGACATTCTAAAACTGTGTGATCTTGACAGTCTGCTGACTCTTATAGACTTAGCTATAAGAGGGTTTCCTTTTTTTTCTTTTATTAATATATTCTTTCTTCTGTTCTTTTTTTTTTTTACCGGGGGAAGGGTGGTCCTTATAAAATTGGGTACAATTTAATAAGCATTTTGCCCAAAAACAAACCTCCTCGACAAGACGGCGTCGCTTTCCTCGGTTTGATCTACCAGAGGCATATTGTACACCAGAAAAGGAATTTGCAACCAATCTGCAACAACACAGGGCAGCATCTTTCCGAATAGCTCCATCGTCATCATCTAAATATATAACAACTGATTCCCTTGCAAATTCAAGAAGGTCGTGACCCTGAAAATACATTGGCTTGTGTGAATTAAATTTTAAAACAAATATAAACAAAATTAAGGAATGGTGTAACTAGGATGAAATCAATATTGATATGCAGGTATCGGCACAAACCTTGAAATTGAAACGAGCTAGAGTCTGCAATGCGAGCTGCACAAGGGCTGAACCACTGAGGTCTGAAACTTGCTGGGGGATAGTCATTAAGTTTCCCCTACCTGTTCCAACAACTGGCCTTCCTTGAGGATGTTGGGATTTTGAAAGAACCACTGAAATGCATTCCAGTAACCGACCTTGGATGGTAGGCAGCAAAGATGGTATACTGAAATAACAACCCAAAACACAAAAATCTAGTCAGTCACTAGGATGGCTGCTCACAAAAAGTGTTCAAGAAAACGGATCATGAACAAGCCAGTATACCTGGTAGTTATCTTTTCAAGGGCCTCAACAAGCGTAGGGGAAAGACCAGCAGCAAACATAACATCCAAAAGACCACGAACATCATGTTCCATAGCAGGCCCCAGTGCTTTTGCAATATTTCCAACACAAGCCAAAGCCTCAAGTGAGGGTCTCCCTCTACGTGGAGCGATCTGTAGAATAAATTATACAATGACAGTCAGACTGATGTTCACAAACAAGGAATATCTCTAGTTCCCTACAAGGAGGGAGCAGTCATTAGAGAAAATGAGAAAACAGTTGTGATCGATATTTAAAAAACAAAACAGCTTTTTATCTTAGCAGCCTATCTGTTTATGCTAACTGAAATATTAGGGTTTTAGGGCTTAAATTACAACTACTTGCCAATTAAAAATGATGGAAAGACTGATCCCTAAAATTCTTAGAAGTAGAAGCCCAAAATGATGCCCTGAACTTAACTCTCTCCCACAGGTCTTCCTTCTTCACCTCACCAAAGGATTCAAACAATCTTTTATTTCTTTCCATCCATACCACCCACAGTACTGCTAGCACCCCACAACCCCAAAGGATTCTGGCCTTTACCAAAAGCTGAAAAATTTACTTTTAGCAAGTGACTCCTCTCAAAGTGGAGTTGTCCAGTTCACTCTTGCCTCCCTAAATAAATTCTTCCATAAAAACTTAACCACCTCAGTGACCTCAGAGTGCATAAAGACATGATCCACACTTTCCCATTGCACTTCACACAGTGCATAAAAATTGATATGTTCACTATCACAATTATAGCATACAACCTACATATATAAAACAGGAGAGAGAAATAGATAAATGTCCATAAAATCAGTCACGGTGACATACTGCTTCGCGTAAGTGAGGCGTTATTTGCCCCAAATAGAAAAAAAGTTCCCCGTCCAAAGCACCAGCCATTTCCCCAAGTGCAATAAAACCACTGGACCGCAGTTCAGCTGATTGTCGCAAAACAGCCAGGATATGATTCATACAAGTCTGCAAGAAATAGCATTTCCTTACATATATAACTGATAGAAGGAAAACAGAAGTAAAAGACATTTGACTTGATATTGTGCCAATGCATTAAATTGGAAAATAAATGAGACATTTAACAAACCTCTAAGTAGTTTGTAACAAATCGATCACGCAGAAAATGAGCAATTCGAGGTAGCAGTGAAGTTATGCTCAGGCGAACCAGCCTATCCTTGTGATCAAGATATCTAAGGACAATTTCTGCAACTTCCCTATACCTTGACATCATGAATTCACCTGTATTCCTGCTCAAATGAAATAAAATTTTAAATTACGAGACAATATACTAGACTGTTCTTCAAAGTCTCACTACATAACCAAAGATTTATAACTAAGATTTTACAGTCTGATAGCATCAGTATAATATGATAACTTATATCCCACGGAAAAACTTAATTTGAACTGGCAATAATCCATCTTCCCAAGACACGAAATTTTGTTTTGCAAAAGGTTGTTGTAATCGCATGAACAAAATTTAACGAGTCTCTCCCAAACATGATAACAGAGAGAGAGAGAGAGAGAGAGATCCACAAAAATAATAATATATCACATCTTTCCCAACTCAACCAACCTTAAAAGCTCTCCAACTGCAAGTAAAGAACCATGTATGCTGTGAACAGATGCATTTTTACCCAATCCATCCTGTGTAGCCTCAAACATACGATAATACCACTGAACACGCCATCGTGTCTCACGTTTCTCAATAACACCAAGGCAAGCACGCAGAGCTTCCACAGCTCGCTCTCGGATAGGCAATACTGGATCCCTCAAAGCAACCCAGATTGCATCAACAAACTCAGGTACATGAACATTGAACACTGTGGAAGCATTTTCTGCCATTTCCTATGGTAACACAACAAAGCATTAACCAATGTGTTCTGTGTTGAAATTTGAATCAAAGAGAAATCAACAAAAAGATCGATGAAATGAAATTGTACAGAATTTGTTATAGCACATATTGGACTGAAAAGAGTATCACCTCTAGAGAAAACTTCACGAGAATAATTGATACTGTAGTACGTTAAGAAAAATTTGAGCTTACTTTCAAGATCAAAACGGCAGCAAAACGCCGATACTCAATTCTGTCTCCACGTAACCACTCCAGGGCAATTTTAATCTAGGAGATCACAAATTATCAGACTCTTTAGTCACTACTCCAAAGTTATATCAAAGTGGAAAAAGTAGTAAACAAACCTGGCGTTCCACTTCATCCGCAGTCATTGCTCCCCCAGCCCTGGCTAGATGGCCCAAAACTCTACTAGCCAGGACCAAAATATCAGGATCACGTTTTAGCTCAAAGGCAGTCCTTATGTAATTAGCAAACTTTGAAACCTTTGATGCATTTTCTCCAAGTGCCAAATCTATCAACTCGTCAATAGCTCTTAGAGCTCCCAAATTTTCTGCAACATCACTGCTATCCAAAAGACCAGAGATCCGATCGTACAACTGATCCATATAACGAGAAAATGCTTCTCCACTTAAGTCACGGGCTGCTTCTTCCAGATGCTTCTTCAAAGCCAACGAAGTCCCCTCCTGCTCACAAGTCACAACAGAAATTAAGCCACTATAAACCACTGCATTTTCTGAGGGTTTTACATACATCCCCCAAGACTACTGCTAGCTTAGTACTAAAGAACTTAATGTAGCAGCACATATAACAATGCTCACTCAAAAAAGTTACAATGCTTACTCTATAATATACTACCAACAATACAACACCAATAATCTGATTTTGCAATTATAGCTTAATCTAATTTCCATTTCTTTTCCTTTACACGCTCTAATAATACCGCTAGCTTATGACTCAGAAATAAAATATAGCAGCAGAGTTACCACCCTGTACTTCGTAATCATGTACATTGAGCAGAGAACCTCTACGAACTAGAGCACCAAATTTCTCATATTTCAGCATTTTAAAATTGGTCCACACCACTCAATAACAAAGACCAAAAACTCCCAGTTTTCTATACTCTACTAAACTAAACCCAGTTAGTTATCACTAAGCAAAAACAAAAACAAAACATTACTATAACCAGCTTCTTTTTCTTAAATTTATTTTCCACATTATCTCAACACTACTGCTAGCTTAGGACTAAAGCACACAAATTTAGCACCAATTCAACTATCCTTTGCTACTTCTCTGTAAAAATTAACCAAATTTTTACACAGTAAAGTAATAAATTTCTAAAACTTAAAGCACCATGTACCTCAAAATTTCAGCCAACTTAAAATTGGTGTACACCACCCAATAACAAAAACTCCCCGATGTCGTAAATTCCACTAAACTAAAGCCAGTTACCTATAAACTAGCAAAACAAACCACACATTAACCCAATTCCTCTTCTTAAATTTTCCACATTATCTTAAAATTACTGCTAGCTTAGGACTAAAGATTACAACTTTAGCACTAGTTTCACTCTGGTTAGCACTTAGCATAATCTATCTCTTAATATAATTAGTCAAGAAGTAAAATTTACACAGTAGAGTAATAAAATTTCTCAAATTTAAGTTAACTTAAAACAGAACAATCCCATTGCAATTCAACTAGGCAACTCCACCAATCAGTAAAAACAAAAAAACCTAATACGACGCCGTTTCAATTCCCAGTGTCCTCTTCCACATTCCACTACCACCACTCAAAGCACTCAACTTTCTCAGTAAAATGAGACCCGAGAGCAGACCATACCTTGGGGCTGCCACGCGTGCAGAGGTCGGCGAGGATGCGATTGAGCGTGTCGAAGCTGCCGCCGCCGGAGACGACGGGGCCGCCGAACCTGAGGGACTGCGCGGAGACGGCCATGTCAGTAACCCTAAACCCTTTGGATTTTAGTGTCCGTGCGGAATCAGATCTTCGAGCATCGGAGACGGCGGGGGTGAAGATGTGGAGGATGAGGGCGGCGAGTGAGGAGTACGCGCGGGGGGGATGGAAAAGAGTGTGCTGGGTTTGTTTGTTTTGGGGAGGAGGAGAAAAGAAGAAGCAATAAAAAGTGAGGGGGAGGGTTTTAGAGAGAGAGAGAGAGAGAGAGAGAGTAGAGAGGTTAATCACTTGTTAAACAGTGCTTAAGATTAACGCAAATTAAAAGAGAGAAGCTTATTTTTTTGCCTGAGTCCTGAAGCTTATAAGATCATATGCTCATTATGGTTGATTTTCTTTCCATTTTTTTGTTGTTTTCTTTTTCACTTTTTTTTGGTAATGTTGTTATAATACACAAATTATGAGTATTATGACCAGTATTGTCCAATACGTTCAATGAGAAACGATGAGTGTCTAGTGTTTATATGGAATCTCTCGAGTAACTAAAATGCTAGACTTTATTCCACATAGTTTGAAAACGTAAATAAAAAACATCGGTTAGTGAAATTGGAGAAATTTTTATATGTTACTATAGTACTAAGTGACAACGCCTATTGGTATTCTTTACCTGTTAAATTTCGACATGTAGAATTTTTACATCAAAATTATAAATGCAGATAATATTATTATTTGTGAAATGACATGCATAAGTATTGATGAATTTGAACTAGGATTTAAGGTTTATGGTTTATGATTTATGGTTTTATAGTTTAGGGTTTAGGATTTATGATTTAAGATTTAGGGTTTAGAATTAGGGTTTTAGAAATAAACTCAAAATAGTTTTTGACATAAAAACTAAAATATATTTTTAGTTTATTGTGATTGGAATGACAGACCACTAGATTTTAACATGTGGTACTATGATAACACCGAAAATTTTCTCGTCAAACTAATGGCTAAAATGTGTGTATCTTTTGAGTTTCTTAAAGTTAAAAAGTAGTTGTCGCACATAAAGCAACGACATCCATCATATAAATCCATCACTTTATGTACATTTATTAATGAAATATGGTAAATCGGTAATCCGTCGTAATCATATATAGTTGTTTGGTATCTCACTTGACTTCGCTGTATACTTGTAGTTCCTACTAAACTTTGTAAATGGTTGTTATTCTTTTCTCGTGAGATGTACAAGCAAGGCTATATCATTTAAGATGCTACTTTCAATGATTCATAGTGATATCAGCTGCAATTTGTTAGGATCCAGTTCAAATAAATATGGAAAAACAAATGTATTTGATCCATACCATACCCAAAATGTTTAGGACGTACATTAGAACAAGCATACTATCTTGTATCAGTGTGCAACTTTACATATGTAGTGTCCGGGTTTTTGATTTTACCATTGTTACCTATGCATGTATTGAGAAATGGATGGACAAATTTTAGAAGAAGGAAACTCAATTGTTTCTCACCCCAATCCTAAGTTTTGGTAGCTTAAATTTGCTTCAAGTGACATTAATTGGAAATGATACGTGATCTTGGGTATGGTCAAAATCAGATATGGGTGTATACTAGGGGTGGGCATAAAAAACGGAAATCTCGCTCCCGTCCCGCTCCCGTCCCGAAATTCATAGGGACGGGACAGAGGTCTAAAAACGTTCGTCCCGTCCCGATCCCGTCCCGTTTTATAATAGTGGGATGGAACGTGGGACGAATAATTTATATCCCGCTTCGTCCCGTCCCGTCCCACCTTTAATGAAAACTTAAAAATTATTATATATTTGTATCAAAATGAAACTAATTTATATTTTTAATAACTCCAAAATTATATCAACTCAAATAATAATGGTAAATTATAATATTTTGAACATAATATGATTTATTTTGTTAAAATTTGATTATTAAATGTTACTTTGTTAATAAAAAGTAAAAATATAGGTTTTTATTTAACTTCATCGGAAGGTGAGATTTGTCCCGTCCCGTCTCAACCGGGATGAATCCCGAGTGGGATGCATTCTTTAAAACCCTCGTCCCATCCCGATCTCGTCCCGATTCAAAAGAGTGGAACGGGACGTGGGATGAACCCCGTCCCGTGCCCACCCCTAGTGTGTACTGAAGCTAATTGATTGAAAAGTGCAGTAGAAAATGAAATTTACCCACGTAAGTGGCTATTCAGTGTGGACTCCAGTTCAAAATTTGCCTACTTAAATGTGTTCTTCGGTAGAGATGCTAAAAGTTGTTGTCAAATTTAAATTTTGGCATCTGCATGTAAAACATTTGTCATTTTGACTAGTCTTGATTTTCAAATGTCTAACTTGAATATTATTTTAATATATATCATTCTTTTTTCTTGTTTTCTTTCTCTTATTGATCTTGTATCAAGTGTTAAATCTATGGTATGTCATGTTCAAACTGCGGCAACATTACAGCAAATTTATAACTAATATTACATGAGATACAACAAAATAAAAACCACTTCAAGATTGTCATAATCCTACTGCGTTGAAAAGAAACCACCGTTCATTTAATAAGAACACAAACAAACACATTGTGTTCTAAATATTACATTGTCTGGATAACAAAAAGAAACTTCATACATAATTAAAAATTAAACAACAATAATAAATTATCAAAAGAAAATTGGAGATAGAAATCTTCAAGTGTCACCTTGCAAAATTTTCATTTGCAGTTTGGAATAATACTCCATTTATAGAGAATTCATAGTAGATGTATCCATATCCATAATTTTCATCTTAGCCTCTCTCTTTATATTCTCAGCCACTTATTTCCTAATTCACACTTTCTCCTTATCAACTTCAATCTTTTCAAGTATAATTTGTAGTTTATTTTCATTTTTTTTTCTAGATGTAACTTTTGTAGTTAGTTAATCAGTTTCTTTCAGCTTTCTTTTTTCAGCCTTTCTACCTGGTGGTCTAGTCACTAAACTACAAGTGTTCATCTCCTCCTCAATATCTATATGAGTGCTTGTAGTTGAAGATGAAGAGATATTAGTTGTAGAAGGTTTAGATCGTTTCTTACTTTTCTTCATGTTTGGCTCTTGCATTATTTGTTTCCATTTTGGTTGGTGCCTTAAGAGAATCCAGGCATGATCAAGAGTGAACCTCTTCCCCTTCTCTTGTTCTTCAAACATACTCTTTGCATCTACATTATGTATAAGAGAAAAATAGGTAACAAGGTTATACGAGTTTCAGGTTCTTATAATTGTAGTGTTTTTATGATTTAATCGTAGGAGGCAATGAACTAAAAATTACCTTGTCTTGTTCAGTCTTCCCACTTTCATGTAGATTATTTATAGTTGCAACACACCTTGAAAATTTGTTGACAATACTCTATATTTTGCCCCACTATTGTTTCAGCATTTGTTGGGACGATCAGAATCAAAGTCCTTGTATTTATGGTAACAATATGTGATCTTCCCCCAAAAGGTGTTAGGCTTTCACCAATTTTACAATAATCACCCACAACATCTGCCTCAATTCAAAGAGAAAGCATCCGCATCGCAACGGTTGCCTTTTGCAAAGACAATAATCCAAGACGCCCTGCTGAATCTCATTTTTGAACAAAATAGGAGTCACAAGTTTTTACCCTTTCAAGAATTCGAAGAAAAAGAGGATGATGCATTCGAAAATTTCTCCGGAATTTCACAAGCCCATGAATTGGATTTTCAACAAAAAAACCCTTGGGAAATTGTCTGATGGCCTTGAGATCGTAGCCTAGGTGTAAACTTCCGACCAGGGATTGAACCCCGATGTCTTCTCCTACCATTCACTAATTTCTCTTGTAGTAAAATCGTTTGCAGATGTAATTTTTCATCTAATGACGAATTAGCAAGAGCCCAAAATTATTCATTTGCGACATCAGAGGAAGAATCTGACAAATTAAAATCCATATCCAACAGTAATGGAATGATAGAATGGGTGTGGTAGAAGAAAAGGTTCTGGATCGAATATGAAATTGTGATGGTAGACAAAAAAAGAGTTGAGGAGAAGAAACAATAAAAAATAAAAGACACTCGAGATCTGGGTGCCAAATTTGACATCGCTCTACAAGATATTAAATAAACGTGTAATTGACAATTGGGTTGAAGTTGATTTTGAGGTGGGTTGGAGATGCTCTTAATGTCCAGTAGTACAATGCATAAGTGACAAAGCCCCTTTTCCAAAAAAAAAAATGAAAAAAGCCCGACAACAAAACTAAGCTTTTACTAATTATGATCATTAGAATATGATGGGTGATACAAAGTTATTCAGTTACTGATACTGCTTACCATTTACAGCTTAACACCATGATACTACAATATAATAGAGGCTTTCCTTCACCAAAACATCGCTTAGTAGCTCAACACAGAACAAAGTGACTATATGTACATGATCACGGTGAGGTAACTTGTTTTCTGATGATTCTGCTTGAGCAAACAGGATTAACATCCTCTTCACCCCCATGTCACTGCAGCACCTACAAAAGCGCAAACCATGATGAAGAACAATATCAATATATGATGTACTGATGTTTCTGTGTTTTGCATATAGCCTTTAGTCCCAATCGCGACTTCTTTTTCTAATGCAAAGTAGGAACGAGAATCATATAAGCGCTCAAATTGGAAGTTCTCATCTGTTTGTAAAGTTTCCACAAAGTTCCAGAGGTTGAGGAGTAATATTCACTTTGTCTCCATTTCCTTGCAGAACCAAACCAAATAACTAACCACGTACAAATTTACAATCACTGGTACAAGTATAATGTAGGAGTGTGCACTATACATCTGACTCACATTTTTTGTTGGATATTTCTTGTAAGTTGTAAAATTTCCATAAAGACGGCAAGGCCATTGAGGAGCAACAAACTTATCATCACCATGTCCCTGGAGAACCAACAAAAACACAAAAATGAGTAACAACATACGTGTTTTATGAATCTCAAGTTGAAATTAACAATGCTGCTTTTCTCTATTGTTGTAGACCTCCCGTGATCAGCCCATTGAGGACTCAACTGGAGCCAATGCCCCTCTTGTTTGGTGTTTCCTGAGCCACTCTTCTCCTGGCTCTCAGCTTTATATGATTCATTTAGTCCTTGTGTTTGGTATGATGAACTGTTCTGTAAGCTGCTCAATTCTGAATGAAATGACTCTGTGATCCAATTCCAAGAACAGTGCCTTTTGGAAATCTTGTGCATTGTACTCACTGGCACGACGAAACTTGCATTCAAATTCTCAGTGAGCATTGGTTGTTGACATACAACGGTAGCGCCTCTCTTCGGGATTTCATCTTCAGCTGATGCCTCCAGACTCCAGTCCTATCAAGCTATATAATGCACTCTTCTGGAATCTGGTCTGGATAGATTCCATGAAGAGGGTATGTCCTGAAAAAATGTGAACAGTGCTGCATCCCTCATCAATGCTTGCATTCAAATGCTTGGTCGGCAGTGATTGTTGGCATATAGATATATAATACTGTTCAAGCTGGTTGAGATGTTTCCATTCTTCACAGAACTGAAGGCTGTGGATCCAATTAAGACAGAAATCAATGCTGAAATCAATATGGAAATCGCTACAACATTGACCATGGAAACCTTGAATTCATTTTCTGGCAGATCCTTCTCCTCAAAAGCCTCAATGCCAGCTTCTAATTCGTCCTCTTCACCAACTTCATAGTTTGATTCAACCTCTATTTCTCCATAGTCCATAGTTGTCAGCTGCTCCAATCTCCAACTGATTCTCTTCTTCAAAAGATGCAACTTCTGGGTTACTCCTTAGAGTATTTCCTAACACATCACAGTCAAGCATTGTTCCATGATCAACACATAGCCCCTCCTCCGAAGCAATCATGTTATCATAATGCAAGGCACCGAAACTGATAAACTCCAGTTCAGCATCGGTAGGCATATCAGTTTGAGCTTGAAGATGCTCACATTGTTTTTCACATTCTTGATCCAAATCTAGTAATGCCCCAACCTCTAGCCGACCCTTTTTACCCGAATCCTTGATGTCAACTGGCGTTTCATCAATTTTCTCTAAAACAAAGAAACTGGTGTTTCATCTTGTTGATAAACTTTTTCGTGATCAAGATCAATCTCTACTTCTCCATTGCTGTCGGTTACCCCAATCTCTGGCTGATCATTTTCATCAGAACTTGCAATGTCAGAAATACTCCCAAGTCCAAACGCAACATATTCAGTCATTCCTTCTGTTTTATAAGCACTGCCATCAAACACATGGTGTACCTCAACCTGCACCTGCACCTGCTCTGTCAAAGCAGTCGCCAAGTTATCGATCAGTATGCAAAGGCTCCAAAGTGATACGCTCCGATCCAACACGATTAGTCATCTGTCTTTGAGCTGCTTGAATATTCTCAACTTCATAAGCATTAGTAGTAATGGTCATTTCACTTTGAGCTTGAAGATTCTCAACTTTAAAAGGATCAGTAGTAATTGTACTTTCGACTTCATCAGACTCTGGAATCAGCAGTCTCCTCCATGCTTACATTACATTTAAGACCATGGTCAGCAGTACTTTCTTTCAGACTCTGCTCATCATCTGAACTTTCAAGGTCAGTCTCATCAATCAGTACTTGAGCACTTTCAGCTTGAAAATTTTTAACTTCAGAATCATTAGTAGTAATGGTCTTCTCACTTTGAGCTTGAAGATTGTCAACTTCGTAAGCTTCAGTAGTAATTGTACTTTCTACTTCATTGGACTCTGGAATCAGCAGAATCTCCTCCATAGTTACACTACACTTGGAACCGTGATCAGCAATTCTTTCATTCAGACTCTGATCATCTTCAGAACTTTCAAGGTCAATCACATCAATTACTTTAGCAAATTTTACTACTCCCCCAGCAGCACACTTACTGTTTTCTGCTTGACTCTCCTCATCTTCTGAGCTATCTAAGTCAATAACTACTTTCCTAAAATTAAAACTACTATTTTCTGCTTGTCTCAGTTCATCTTCTGAACTCTCCAGGTCAATTATTTCAGCAGCTATTGCAGCTTGAACCTTTGACTGACCACGATGACCCCTAAAAGAAAAAAAAAAACTACATTAGTAAGAAAGAAAGAAATCAACCAAGAACAACCCAACCCAAAAGTCAAGAGAAAGAAACCTTGTAATTCGGCGACTAGGGTTGGGGTCAGTTCCTTCACTTCCCTGAATGGTTGAAAAGCTTCCAGTCACTATTAGTGCTCTTATGCTGCTCCCCTATGCCGCACTGTTTTTCTTCTTTGGTCTACCTCCTCCTACAACTGGCTCACTTAACAATTAACATCAAAAACTTGATCATAGAAATCATTCTATATCCTTACCTAAGAGAAACAGAATACGTTCCCAGCTGATCTGAACAAATCAAAGAACTTATTTGGCTTGGGAATCAAGCAAACAATAAATCCTGAACAATGTTGACTACAAGCAAGAAATTAACTACTCTAAATGGTTTTGGCACAACTCTTCGTGATTCAGAAAACCAAACAGATGTTCAAAACTCTTTGTGTTCATTGGCGTTCCCTTGGACAAATAAAGCAATCATTTCTGTTCGGTTTCATGATGTTACATTCATTAAGAATCGAAGTATAAAAGCTTGAGTAAGTTCTGTTGAAGTCTTGTATAATCCAGAAAATCAAAATACAGAGCCAATGCTCTTTCATCTTATCATTCACATGGGTTTCAAATGAAACAGCAACCAAGAAGAGGACCAAAGCCAAAACTCAAAACAGAAAGAATGATCAAGATGTAGATAAAACAGGCGCCAAGAAACATCAAAATCCCAGTTTTTATTTCAAAATATCTCATACAAATGTATGAAGTAAAACTGGGTACTACTATCTCAAGGTCCACATTAGGTCTTTAACCACATCAAACCAAACAATAAACATCAAGAACAAAAACACCAGATGGCATAGGATAATACATACCTCTTGCTTGTGGAGGATGATCAACTGATTTCAAACTCTCAAAGTCATTCCTGATCTTTGAGACTTCACCATAATCACCAATCTCAGTCAACTTGAACTCTGTCTCTATTACTCTAGTAGCTACACTGACCCTGGTTTAGAAGCTTTTTGTGAAGCTTTTGATCTTATAAACCCTCAAGAAGCTTTTGAATTTCAAATGCTTTACCCATTGACTGATTTTTCTCTCCATTATTGTTGGCATTCCCCTATTCCCAAGATACGTGAACCAAGTTTTTGAAAACATGAGTCTTTTGGGTGTCCAAGAGAAAGAGCAGATAATTTTTGGATTTCAAAGAGCTGTCATTTAATGAAAGGTAGAAATGGAGTAACTACAAGGACTGTAGAAGTACAAGGGTTTATATCAGAAGAAAATGGAGTGACTACAATTTTGGAAAATAAGTACTTGTTTGTGTAGAAGGGTAGTACATATAAAGGTTAACAAAGTACTTAAAGAAAGTGAAAACAAGAGGGGTTCGATTTTCATTGTTTCCAGAATTAGGTGATAGTCCATGATTTTTTTTTTGTTCCTAGAAAGAAATCCATAGTCCATGATCAAATTTTGTTACTTTAGGACTTCTACTTTTTAAAAATAAAACAAAATGAAAAAGTTTACTTGACTAGCTTTCATGCATAACACTGATCATTTCTGGACCTGGGAAATTTATGAAAGAGTATCTTTCAAGACTGAAACGCAAGATCATAGATTGTGATTGAATGGTGATTGTATCCCTCAGTTTGTTTCAATTTAAGCATCAATATAAAGGGTCTTTGACTCCCTCAGGCTGTCATTGCATCAATAAGGTTCAATGCATCAAATGTTAAGTAAGAATTGCATCTGCAGGTTCAATATGACAAGTGTGGACGAGGCAGACAACGAAAGAAGACTGTTATTACTAACAGAAACCATTAGAAAATGGCAGGAGATTACAATGTCATTCAACTAATGAATTAGTGCTAATAGACACTCCTACCGTAGACCTTTCCTCCTAATATCAAGTTATCCAACTACAACAACCAGTCAAGCTAAACAGTGAGTCCCTCGGGAATCGCTATATTGCAGAGTAGGGCAATGGGATAAAAGAGATAGATGACTTGCATTTTTTTCATCAAGGCGAGGTCACTTGTTTTCTGATAATTCTGCTCGAGCGCCTGACAGGAGTTACAATCTTTTCTTCTCCATATCCCTGCAGAACCCACAAATTCACATATTATGAAAACATCATAAGAATGCATAAGCACACACACCACAGAACATGAAAATAGCACAAGTTACACCATAAGCGTGTATCATGAATAGATAGTTTACCTTCTTAATTGGAATTCTCTCGTAAGTTGTAAAACTCCCATAAGATGGCGATCCCATTGAGGAGTCAGTTGAAGCCACGGAGTCTCTCCTACTGTTCTTCCTGGCCCTCTTCTCCTGGCTTTCTACTTCCTCTGATGCCTTTAGTCCTTTTGAGCAGTACACTGAATTAGTCTGGAAGCTACTCATTTCAGAGGGACAGTAGGTGTGCTCAGTGCTAACTGGAACTATGGGACTTCCGGCCAATTTCTTGTTCACCAATGGATTAACAGCATAATTTGCAGGAATTGAAGGTGAGCTCTCTCGTTTATTCATATAGATGATGGCTGTGAATCCAGCCAATGTGAGAACCAAAACTGCAATTCCCAGCCCACTCATTATGGAAACCATACTGTCAGCAGCCCCCTCAGATGTAACATTCAATACTTCTGAGCTTGCAATACTTTCAGGCTCGGAATGTGCATAATCAACAACAGTATTTTCTTCAGCAGTATCTTCATAATGTGAAACCAACTCTTCCATGTTAGTTGGTTCAGCCATTTCCTTAAAGTCTGGATCAGCATGTACTTCAACGGAATTCTCAGTTGCTACAATTGTTGGAGGTCTCATTTCCTCTTCCAAGGCTTCAGTATCCTCAACTTGTTCATTCCCTTGCTCAACAGGTTCCTCCACTTGTTCATCAGCGCCAATCTCTGGCTTGTTATTTTCCAAACATTCAATGTGCTGTACTTCAGCCCCATGATCAATTGGTTCAGCATAGTCAGCTGCTCCAATCTCTGCCAGACCAACCTCCTGATCCATTTTTTCTTCATATTCAGCCGCTCCAATCTCTTGCAGACCCTTTTCCTCTGAATCCTCAACCTCGACCACATTTCCCATTGCCTTTCCAAACACATCAAACTCACCCATTTCTTCCATTTCTTTGTTACATTGATCAAACACCGAATACTCATTAACCCGAGCATCTTCCATCAAAGTGAGGTTATAATATTGCAATGTACCCACATTCTTGGCACCTCTGATATTCGAAACGAACTCAGAAACAAAAGACACAGAGCTTGCAGACCAAACCTCAACATTTACTTCAACAGCAGAAACTGCGAAAAGCGCAACCGCCAAAACCATTATCAAAGCAATGAACTTTGATATCCAGCTGAAGCGTGGCTCCCTGCACTCTTCTACTACTTCAACATCCTCCTCCTCCTTTGGCACAGCCTCAGTGCTGGGGCTAATGATGGGCATTGGTTCCGACACAGGTACTTCTTCCTCCTCATCCTCCATTACTCCTTCTTCCTCCTCCTCCTTTACCACCTCAGCAGAGAAAGTAACATCTTCAACTCCCTTCGGAGAACAATCCGAGTGTGTTTCCTCAGTATCCGAAAAGCTCTCTGAAATGAAGCTCTCCTCAAGCCTCTTGCCCTCACCATCCTTACTCAGATAATACTCAACTCTCGGGTTTGGTCTGTAATGAAGAAACTGCGGCCTCGGCGAAAGGTAATTGGTCCTGGGATCATAAGGAGGAGGAGCAGACGGGTCTGCATCCAGCGGCACAATGGCCTGCTCCGACGACACCGCCGGAGGAGGACTAATCTTGAAACTGGGGTCAAGATTCACAATATCATAGGCATTTTCACAAACAGGTTCAGGGCACTCCAGAGGCACCATTTCTTCAACACCCATTTCAAGTTTCGGAGGTTCCGAAACCACCGCAGAAGCAGCCACAGGGGTTGTTGTGGGGCCCACCTCCTGGTGCTGATCGGAATATACCACATCCGTCGGCGCCGGAGCAAAGGTCACTCTTTTGACTTTGAAATCGGAGACGGACGGTGAAGAGGTCCGAACCGGCTCGTTCCTCTCGGCCAGGATCTTCTTCCTCGGCGAAGCGTTGATCTTGGAGGCGGCGGAGATCGTCGGCGACATGAAATTCTTCGCCGCCGGCGACCGGACCCGGATTTGCTTCCAACTCCCGGAATCTTTCCCGTTCTCTTTGTCCTCCGAGTCGCGAAAACTCACCACCATCTCTCTCCCCATGGAGCTCCGCCGTGGAGTCGTCTCTGCAACACAAAAGAAAAACCCTAAGAATCAGAAACCCTACAATTCTAAAGATTGAAACTTTCTGGAAATTTTCAGGGGGGAAAACGAGGCGCCGTACCTGAAGGAGCGGCGGCGGGGGAAATCGGGTCGGGAGTTCTTGAATTGGCGACGATTGAAGGCTTGGCGAAGGGGTTGCCGGTGAAGCTTCGCCGGACGGGGTTGGCGGTCTCCGAGTTACGGGAAATGGGGCCGGGTCGGGTCGAAATTGGGGACTTGTTCGGCGGCGCGGCCATGATCGAAAAAGTAGGGTTTCTTTGGTTCTTGTGAAATTGGGGATGGGATTTAATTGGAAGAGACGAATAGAATTGGAATGTGATTTGGTAACGGCTATAACTTTGAGAGACTTAAAGAATGAGATTTTGGGGGGTTTTGAATTTGAAAAAAAAAATAAGCGAAAGGGTTTTGGGGACCGTTGGGAATAGTCAAAAGGGTTGGAGGGGGGGGATTCGGAGCCGTTGGATCTTGAAGTAGCCGTTGAGGATGTGGTTTGATATGGTTAGGGTGTGTTGGTGTTTTGACTCGATACTCAGATGGTATATTCACTATATTGAATTTTTGTAGGGTAATTATTAAGTGGGTTTCATTTTCATTTTATGGAATCATAAAAAATCATGAGGCTTTCCAACTTACAGAGAAATTACTTGTGTGTTTGCAGTGTGATCAAATTAGGCATGAGCATATACAATAAATAGACTAACATGCATGAGAGCACAAACTCAAATCAAAAGGTGAATTTGATATATAGCTTAGAATTATAATTAATTGAAATAAGATAATGGAGAAAACTAATTTAAATAAGAAATTTGATTGAGTATGTGCTTCTTGAATTATGGTTCCCTACATATCTATTATGGACAAAAATCGCTAGAGCATTTGAAGAGAAAGCCGACAGATAAGAATGCCTGAAGAAACTAATGGCTTAGACGACGGCACTTTGGGACAAAGTGGCTATACTCAGCATTGAATTGCCTCAGGGGTGCATACTATAACAAACAGAAATAGCATAATTAGCAACAACCCAAGCTAATAGAATAAAACACTGGAAATAGAAGTTAAATTTAGAGAGAAATAAAATCTGAAATCACTGGGAAATAAAATGATGAAATTGTCTTTAAAATTAGTGGAAAATAAAGCATTAATAATGTTAATTGACAGAAAAAAATAAAATAAAATAGAAATAGAAACTTTAGTACCAATATCATAATTTTAAAATGTTAAGTACATGGATGGAGGTACTTTTTGTTGAAATCTCCGTTTAATTTCTTTCCTTTTCTTTTTAATCTTGTCTCAATTTTTATCCTCCTTTTTGTCTTTTCTTCCATCAATCCAAGAAAGCATCATCTTGCTTTTGCTTTCACCCTCTTCCTCCTCCTCCTGCAACGGCATGTCGTTTTTCCTCTCCCCCTCCAACTCCACCCCTCGGCTCTCCCGGCGCATTTCTCGGCCCTCCTCATCTCCTCCACGTCACTACCCCCGCATTCATCTCTTTGGAATTCTGTCGTCGGGATTCGTTCCGGCAAGGCCCACAGCGTATCAGATACGTATGTCATTGTTAGTCCAAGGCTGCCGGCGCCGGATTCCGTTGACAACCGCCGGAGAATGGGGCTGGGGCTCGGGGTTATGAGTGTGAGGAAATGGAGGGAGGAGAGGAGAGTGAAGAGTTTTAAGGCGGAGGTGGTGGTGGGGCCGATCGAGGCAATTGGCAGCTCCAGGGGAGTGTCATCCGAGTAGGGTTGCAGAGCTGTCGATTATCGCTTGCTTGCGGCACAAGAATCTTGTGCATTTACAGGGGGCTGCATTCTGAGGGGAGGATTATTGATGCAGCTGATCCGAGGGTGGCTGGGGAGTTTGATGAGGAAGCTGCTGCTTTTTATGTGCAGGATAAAGAGGGTATTCAAAAACTAAATTGTACGCCAAAATTACTCGTATTGTTGAATATATCTACTTCTTTATTTATTTGTTTATTGTTGTAAGAAGAATAAATCTACTTTTAAAAGAGAAGAATGGAAGAAAGGTACCCATCCCCACAGCAGAATTGCATACCTGCTCAGCAAAGCGATCAGGCAACGAGACTCCTAGTTTCCGTAGGTGCAAATAATCTTGACGATTCTCTACACGACTCCATGTCTCCATTCTGCTGCTGATCATTTGAAGGATAGAAAGAGCCTTCTGCCCATATAATCCAATAGCTGATTCTCCAGCTAGCATGAAGGCATCTGCATACTGTCGAACAGCTTCAGAGACATCTGCAACCTTTAGAGAAAGTAGTCATTATAGAAGATATTTATTTGCTTCATCTTCCTCTATAATCAGATCATTTAGTAGAAATGAGAGTAGTACCTCAGCACGTGTTGGCGTTGGGTATTCAATCAAGTTCCATGTCAAACATGATGGAAGATGAGGAATCAAGGGATTTACAATATAAATATGCAACTTAAGACCAAGTTAGTGTTAAAAATTTCAATCTTTTTATGATTTCATAAACTTGGAATATACCAATTTATCCGAGACCGAGTTGAAAACTCAATACTAGGAAAAGATCTCTTAATCTTGCCGGTATCTAGGTAGAAGGTACCAATCTCTCGAGATCTATGTGAGTTTGGAATCATGAATCTGCCTGCTCCATTTGCAGCAAAATAGATGCAGTTCTTTCCGTATCCTTCAAAATCCGTTGAGGAGAGTGAAAAAGTAGATCCGTCATCGGCCAAAAACAATATTTGGTCTCCCAGACTGTGTACCCTAGTATACACATTGTTTCCGTCAGGCTTAGAATCAATCTTATATACATAAAAGCAGCTTGTCCTTTCATACCTAGGCAGATCCGGATCCGGATCCGAATCCGAATCCGTATCGCTGGCGGGCGCATCATAAATTTCTTCATCACTATCATTATCTTCATCGTTGTAATTATAATCACCTTCATCAAAATTGTCTTCTTCTTCTTCTTCTTCTTCGTTGTCATTCCCTTCTTCCGCACCTTCAAGAATGTATTCACCATCAGCGTAGTCGTTGTCGTCGTCATCATCATCATCTTCTTCTTCTTCTTCGTTGACTTCCGCCATAAATTTGTCCTGAAATCTAAGGATCAGTAGGACTTCGTTGTTGGTTGATTCTAACAAGAATGGTCTAACATGACACTGTAAGTAGACTGTGTGGTCATTATACTCCTCAGTCTCTACAGACTCCTTAAGTGATGGTTCGACTGTTGGATCTATGCATATATCAACATAGACCATTATCAGTTCCAGTGCATTATCTCCAAATCTTAAGGTCCGAGCTACAATCATATCTTTCTTGATGTTACTAGCAATCAAGGCGTATAGCTTACCACTGGAAAATAGTAAATGGATAAAGAAAGTGTCGTGTTCCTCATCTAAAGGACGGAAGACACTCCATGAATTGCCTCCAGGTCTGCACAACCACAAATCCTTGTAAGAACCAAAGAGTGCTGCTACCACACACTGTTCTGAAGTAATATTTGAGGTAGATAGCAAGACTTGCTTAAAGAAAAAGTTGGCACCATAACGTCTCCAGTTTCTCTTTCTTACATATCTTTGAAAACATGGAATAGTTGCCAAGGATGGAAGTTGGTGTAGGGCTCGTGAGATTGGATTGAGAAGAAACATCTTAGAGTTTAGTCTTTGTTCCTTGATCATTGTCAGCCAACCTTTGGAAGACCCACAGAACCATCCTCCTTGAACCGGCTTGGGCAGCGTCAGATTGACAACTTTGCCATCGGAGAGGTTAAAAAAACTTAGGGTTTTGTCGCTCCTGCAATTCGGGGATTGAGGAAGTACTAACCAGGGGAACTCAATATTTGCGGGAGTAGTACTCCTAATAACTGACCTCCAAGACTTGCAAACCAGGCTCGAGCGTATCCGGTCACTTAACATCAGATTCTGTACAATTTTGTCCAAGATTTCACCGGGAAAAAGTTCATGTTCAAATCCATGATCACTACTCTGGCTGCTGCACGTTTGCTCTCTCTTGTAATCAAGTAGCTTCTTGAGGTTGAAGTAAAGAAATTTAATTGACCAAAAAAAGAAGTAAAGAAATTTAGCAAAGTGTCGCATGATTTCATTTGTCAAAAGCACAACCGCTTCGGTCATCTCTTCCAATCTCTCTTTACTCTCTATACTCAGCTACTTATAATATAACCATGGCCTCATTGGACTCCGATTAATCCAAGATCTCAGTCTCCAACCTGGATTGGAATTCTACTCCCATTGGATTGTTCTTCCATATACCACAATAATTTCTCTGTGATTCGTGTTTATGTTATTTTCCTTTCCAGCTCTAAAAAGTATTATGACTAACTGAGAACAAAAGAAATTCTAGTACGTTGTTATTTGGGACAGTACGTCGTTGTGTGTGCCTCCCACTTATTATATAATCAACAATGACTTTCATTGATAAAATGATATATTTCACGTACATAAGTAGGCTGTGCTCCTCAGCCATGGTTCGATTTTACCAACATATATAAATGAATTATGATGGCTCCCAAAATTTTCGGTATATAGAATCAAAAGATGAGTGCATATAGTGGAGTTGATCTGATATGCATGGTTATTTAAGCTAGCTAGGTCTGCATATTCGATCAGGAGTTTCCATATAATTATTTGTTTGAACTCAATTTCATAGGGTTGTTGGCCAGAATTATTAACAGAATGCCAAACTAAACATAGTCATGTGTATGTCCCAAATGGAACTAATTAAGACTTGCATGGGTGCAAAAGATGTGGCCGAATTCAAATAGATGTTGCATGAAAAACCACATGCACCAAGGCACCCATGAGTCATGACGTACAACCTATTTTTACTACTGTATCATTTAAGTTTAGCGTGAAAAATTAGAGAGATGAAGTAGCATATCTTCGGCCATTCTTAACCAGCGTAAGAATCAATCACATCATTGTTACTAGTTGTAGACGAATCAAATAAGGGTATTGGTGGGTTAAACTTAAAAGAAGAAGAAGATTATTATTATTGGTGGTGTAGAAGATAATGGATGCATGGCTTATGAGGAATGAGAGAGAGAAAGATGAGGAATCAAGGGAAGAAATGACTAAATGAGGAACTGGGCGAGCGAAATGAAGAATCAAAGTGTTAGAATTTTTGGTATTAAAGAATAAAGATAACGTACTTTTTAATTTTTTTCTTCGATGATAGTAGAATAATTTTTTTTATCATTATTATATGACATATATATATTGAAGAAACGAGTTGCGGTAAAAAAAAAAGTGGAAATACACTGTAACGCTATAATTAGAGTAAGTTCTTGTTGAAATAATGGGATTCCCGCTCAGAGTCTGTTAAGGTGGGACCCAAAGACGTTATATAAAACCTATTAAACCCCCAAAGAACAGTCTCATTTCTCTGTACTCTCTCAATTACACAAATCCCCAGAAAAAACAGAGCACTCTTATTTTTCAATTCACCACCACCATGGGTCTCACTACTGGTGTCACATCTGATGGAAGGCTCGGCAGAAAGCACAAGAGTGCTGAAAAGTGGGCCAAGATGGAGGAAAAGAGGGTGCAAAGGGAACAAGAGAGAGCTGAGAAAGCTGCCATCAAGAATGACAGAGGAAGTAAGTGGTCTGTCAAAGACATGTGTGTTGTTGTGTTTGCCATGCTTCTTCTTCTGGGTTTAGGTGTCGCTCCACTTCTGGTTCTTCTGGGTTTATTGGGCTACAAAGTCTTCAACGCCATGTGGAGCATGGCGGCCTCTTTCATCCTCCCCAATTGAGGTTCCCAATGAAATTCTTGCAGAGGACCCAACTTTCTTAATCTCTTGGTCTCTGCAAGTGTTTCACTCTGTTTTCTTTCCTTTTTTTCTTTTCAATCTTGTCTCAATTTTCTTTCTCGTTTTTTCTTTTCTTTTCTTCCATCAGAAAGCTTCTTGCTTTCACCCTCTTCTTCCTCCTCCTCCGGCGACGGCATGTCGTTTTTCCTCTCCCCCTCCAACTCCACCCTCGGCGCATTTCTCGGCCTCCTCAACTTCTCCACGTCACCACCCCCCGCATTCACCGCCGTGGAATTCGACACCAAGATGGACCCACACTTTTCCGACCCGAACGACAGCCGCGTCGGCCTTGACATCGCCTCCATCAAGACCGCCGACCCCATTAACCAGGACGTTGACCTCAAGAACGGCGCCGCCGTCACCGCCTACAAGAACGACCAAGAAACCCTCAAGCCGCCGACCCCGGTCCTCACCGTCGCCATCGATCTTTCCGGCTACCTGAAACAGATCATGTACGTCGGCAGCACAGAGCTTCACCAGGTCGAGAATCGGAGCTCCTGGTTGTCGAGCTTCATTTCGGCGAGGCCCACAGGCCACAGCGTATCCGATACGTATGACATTGTTAGTCCAAGGCTGCCGGCGCCGAATTCCGGCGATAGCCGCCGGAGAATGGGGTTGGGGCTCGGGAATTTCGGGGTTTTGAGTTTCAAGGCGGAGGTGGTGGCGGGGCCGAGGCAGGTGTTTGGTTATAGGGAGCTGGAGGCAGCTACAGGGGGGTGTCATCCGAATAGGGTTGCAGAGCTGTCGATTGTCGCTTGCTTAAAGGCACAAGAATCTTGTGCATTTGGAGGGCTGGTGTGTCGAGAAGGGCGACTGCTGCTCGTGAATGGGAGCCTAGAGAGGGTGTTGTATCAGGATATGAGTGAGCTTTGCCTGATCCGAGGTTGGCTGGGGAGTTTGATGAGGAAGCTGCTGCTTGTCGGTTTGAGTTGTGCAATCCGGATAGCTCCAAGAGGCCTACAATGAGGAGAGTTCTGCAGATCTTGAGCAATGGAGGCAGAACCTCCAGCTGTGCCGAGGGTTAAGCCAAGTCTCAGTTTCTCTTGTGGCGTGTCCCTATCTGTTGATGACATCGTTTCAGACTGTGAGGAAGGCTCAATGTGTGAGATTGTTATCAACTGAAGCAGGTTTCATATTGTGAATAGTCTATATGAGATTGCATAGTTTTACATAGTTCAATTCTTTTATTTGTTATGCTCCTTTTCCCTGGAATTTGAAGATTAGAGACTGTTTCAATGGCCCAAGTTCAAGCCTACTACGGACTTTGTGCTCTCTGCTTAGATCCAGGATAAGAGAAGCTTGCTTGAATAATATCGGTTGTAATACTTGTTCTAGTAACAATTTTTCATATGGCTAAAGGGTCCTTGATTGATTTCTACACAATTTTCAGCTTGGTAACACCTTTGTGCTTTACTTTCTTATGAGTAAGGTTACGTTGATTGATATCTACATGGATTATGCAAAAGAGTAACTGCAGTGACAATAGTGGTAGAAGGGTTTTGTTGGTTGGTAATTTCCTCTATTGAAGGTTATGTTCTTGATTACAGGGTAGTGGTATTGATTTATGAGTCACTCTATTACTAGAAAAGTAGATGTGCTGCTTTCAGGGTACAGTATGTCACCCTCCAATGCAGAGACCTAGCAAACCATGTACAGCTGTTTTCTTATAAAAAAAACAGGAACCAGTTTCCAGCTTCTATCCATAGTCATTTTCTGCAGGTAATACTAGGGTAACCATGATGCGGCTGTTCTTATTTCCATACCTCCAAAAGAATTAGATCTATCGTTATCAGTTGATCGAGCTTACTCCGTATCTGTTTGTGTTTTCTCATAGCTTATTTTGGAGTTTTTTTTTATTTCTTTCCCTTGCCACAACGAGGAGCTAAACTGGAAAAAAGGATCTGGACTTGGCTTATCAATGGAGTTTTTAAAAAAAAAACACATCTGATTTCATACCATATAGTTTTCGAGGGACTTGAAAAGATTGGCATGACAGTTATGAGCATACTGTAGTCCAATAGCTTATAGCATAACACAAAAGTTTCTGGATTTACAAGGTTGAGCTATCATAAAGAAAAGTATGTTATAAGATCAAGCAGAACAGTTGCAGGTTTATTGGCATCTTTCTAAACTTTACTATGTTGCGAAATCTCTATTACTAATCAAGTGCAGATCTCATTTATAATCAGACTAAAATCGAGGTAAAACCGTAAAAGTGTGCAACTCACTAAGACCAAACTATATACTCTTCTAGTCCAGCAGCCAAACATTCAGCAGCTCAGTTATTGCATCAAGTAGGTCTCCTGACCAACCTGATATAATTTGTAACATTCAGTACTATGCCATTGAATGTCTAAATGTTTCTAGACCCTGTTCAACTAGAATATTCCAGTTTCTGGAGTCTAGACTACTAATTGACCTCAAAAGTTTCCTTTAATTTTTTCATTTTTTTATTTTCAAAATCTTCATATGTAATCACACTCGAATATTCCAGTATTGACTCCTTTTTCAAGACAGTTCATGAGATTAGGACATTTTCCTGGTAAGCTGTAACTTTCTACTTGATGACATGACTGACAGATTATGAATCAACAACTGCTCGTGAATCTTGAAAAGTTTCAACTGCACAGAAATTCTCTTATATCAGTCACTTGATTCGACTTTCCACAGCTGTTTCTCTTGATTTATTTTCCTTCAAACACCACAACACATGGATAAGAAACACTAGCGATCACAGTTCGAGAAAGAGACCGAAAAAGCAAGTACGTTGTAGATGATGTACTAATGCTATTACTAGCTTATTCAAACTCAGGTAATAAGTTTGAATCAGTTTTTGATGAATCTGGAGCAAATTTGTCCGAGCAAAGATAACCGCAAGGTTTCGGTACTGTCATTATGTCAATATGAAGAACACCCTGTGAGTGCGATTGAGTGATTTGTGGAGAGGAGGGGTATAATCTGGCTATATATAGATAATCAATTGTATGTAATAATCATCAATAAAAAACACTAATCTTCTTGGTATCAGAGCAAAAATCAGCTCTGTCTTTTTCTGTGTTTCTTTTTGAGCAGACGGGTCCTCCGCCGAAGCCGAGCTCGACCGGAGCAGCAGAGACCTCGCCGGCCACCGTCCAGCGAGCTCATCCCTTCCAGCAGCGAGCTCCTTCCCTTCCGGCAGCGAGCTTGTCTTCTTCTCCTTCCCGACCCTTCCGGCAGCGGGTCTTGTCCAGCAAGTTTCTCTGGCCCAGACCTCACCGGCCGCCGTCTTCAGCGACTAGACCTCACCGGCCGCATACCTCACCGCCGTCTTCCTTCCGCGTCGCCACTCTCGGTTGAGCTTCCGACTTCAAGACTCCACGATTCCAAGACCGACCCGACTCTAATACCTTCTCTCGGTGGAGCTCCCTTCCAAGACCCGACCCGGATTTTTGAGCCCAACATTCAACACCCGGCCCACCCCAGTGTCCAGCCTAGCCCAGCTCCACTCGACCCGACCCGGTGCGCTCGACCCGACCAGGTCCATCCTCGACCCGGTACATCCTCGACCCGACCCGGTACATCCTCGACCTGACCCGGTACATCTTCTGCCCGACCCGGTCCAGATTTGGTTGTCTTGTTTGTCAGTGCAGGTTCACTGACAGTGCACGTACACCCAAGGCAGGTTCATATCCATTTTTTGGTGCTTCCGCTGTATAACCTCTGATTTGTCAAATAATGTTCATCCCTACCGCATCCATCGCTGGTCATGGTAAAATTGGTATGACTTTAAATATTTCTCACTTTGTTGGCTTTGATACATGGATTATTGATTCTGGTGCGTCTGATCATATGACTTATGACAAATCTTAGTTTACCATATTGTCTCCTTCACGTGTACCCTATGTTACTAATGCTAATGGTGAGCCATTCCCTGTGGTAGGGACATGGTCTGTTCGTAATACTCCTACCATAGAGCTTCACAATGTGCTATATGTACCTGCTCTATCTCATCATTTGATATCTGTTCCCCAACTGAACGCTGACGCTCAGTGCTCTGTGACCTTTTTTCCTATGTATGTGATATTTCAAGATCTTCTCACCGGACGAGTAATTGGTCGGGGGTATTTGCGGAGCCGGTTGTTTCATCTGGAT
Organism: Argentina anserina; assembly: GCF_933775445.1. Classification (NCBI taxonomy): domain Eukaryota; kingdom Viridiplantae; phylum Streptophyta; class Magnoliopsida; order Rosales; family Rosaceae; genus Argentina; species Argentina anserina. The sequence goes on along the minus strand of NC_065873.1, from coordinate 1,630,423 downwards.
CTGACATACGCAGGTGAAAAACCAGGGGGGTAGTCTTGGACTGCGTTACTCTCCACTTCTGACAAGCTAAGTGAAATTTGGTTATGGCATCGTCGCTTAGGGCATCCATCTTTTAGTGTTATGAAAAAATCCATGCCCACTTTGTTTATTAGTGTGGACGAGTCTTGTTTATGTTGTGAAACATGTGTTTTGGGGTGATGCCTAAGTATCTTTGGGGTGATGCTGTCATCACTTCCGCCCACCTCATTAATCGTCTTCCTTCTCGTGTTCTTCAGGGCAAAGTTCCATATGAGGTACTTGCATCTCATGTCTCCTTACCCTCTTTTCATAATCTTCCTGCCCGTGTTTTCGGTTGTGTTGCTTTTGTCCATCTTCCAAAATATCAGCAGTCTAAATTGGATGCCCGGGCGATTAAATGTGTGTTTGTTGGGTATGGAGGCCATCAAAAAGGGTACCGGTGCTATCATCCACCTACCAAGCAGTACTATGTCACTATGAATGTTACTTTCTTTGAGGACATGAGTTATTTTGCCCCTTCTGATACTGCTCTTCAGGGGGAGAATTCCTATTTTGAAGAGCTGTATCCTGGAGAGGGGGAGACAAGTAAACCAGTAGATATGGTGACAGGTTCAGTTGAGATTACCAATGTAGCAGCTACACAGGCGCCACCGGATAATTCCGGCGGTGTAGTCACTCCAGAGATTCAGGAACCAGCCGATGAAAACACAACTGCCCCTCATATCTCCCATACTACTGTTTCTACACCTGACCAATGCTCTCCTGGTATAGAAGATCACTTACCTGAGGTTAGTCATTCTATTAGAGCTAATAGTAGACAATATGTTTTGTCAAATAGGTCTACTCGGGATCAACCAACAAAAAGATATGAACTTACCCTTCAGACTACAGCCAAGTATCTGGTAGCGAATTTTATATCTACCAAAAGATTATCTAAGTCATATGAGTCATTTGTGAATCAAATATCTACTGTATCAGTACCTAACAAAGTGCAGGATGCGTTGGGAGATCCAAAATGGAGGAAAGCAATGGAGGAAGAGATGGAAGCATTACAAAAGAACAATACTTGGGAGCTTGTACCTCCACCATATGGCAAGAAGACAGTAGGATGTCGTTGGGTGTTTACAGTGAAGCATAATCCAGATGGGTCAGTAAGCCGGTATAAAGCACGCTTAGTAGCGAAGGGGTTCACCCAAACATATGGCATAGACTATGATGAGACATTTGCACATGTTGCAAAGATAAACACTATCCGGGTATTGCTTTCTGTCGCTGCCAACTTGAACTGGCCACTTAGGCAGTTTGATGTTAAGAATGCATTCCTTCATGGAGAACTAACGGAGGAAGTATACATGGATCTTCCGCCTGGATATGTGGCCGCTTCTCCAAGTAACTTCGTATGCGGATTGAGAAAGTCTTTGTATGGCCTTAAACAGTCACCTCGTGCTTGGTTTGGAAGATTCTCACAATTCATGAGGAAGATTGGCTACAAACAGAGTAATTCAGACCACACGTTATTTCTCAAACATCAACAAGGGAAGGTAACATCCCTAATTATATATGTTGATGATATGGTAGTTACTGGGAATGATTCTGTTGAGGTGGATAAATTACAGAAACAGCTTGCCACAGAGTTTGAGATGAAGGACCTAGGTACACTCAAGTACTTCTTAGGCATTGAAGTAGCCCGGGGTAGTGATGGTATCTATCTGTGTCAGAGGAAGTACATTCTTGATCTACTAACAGAGACAGGTATGTTGGACTGCACTCCCATTGATACTCCTATCGAGCAGAACCATCGGTTAGCAGAGTATCCAGATCAAGTCCATACTGACAAACCTCATTATCAAAGGCTAGTTGGACGTCTGATTTATCTATCACATACCAGACCAGATGTTGCATATGCAGTAAGTGTAGTAAGTCAGTTCATGCATAATCCCAGCGAGGATCACATGGATGCTGTTGTAAGGATCTTGAGGTACTTGAAGTCAGCTCCGGAGAGAGGAGTAATGTTCTCTAATCACAATAAAATCCTTGAAATTTGTGGCTTCACAGATGCAGACTGAGCTGGAAATATTACAGATCGGAGATCCACATCAGGGTACTTTACCTTTGTTGGGGGTAATCTTGTTACATGGAAGAGTAAGAAACAAAAAGTGGTAGCCCGATCTAGTGCTGAGGCAGAATACAGAGGTATGGCTCAGGGAGTGTGCGAATTGTTATGGCTGAGAAATTTGCTACAAGATTTGGGCATTGAGCCTAAGAGTGCTATGCAGCTGTACTGTGACAACAAAGCGGCTATTGATATTTCACATAACCCTGTGCAACATGATCGTACAAAACATGTGGAAGTTGATCGTCATTTTATAAAGGAGAAGCTAGACACGAAGATCATTAGTTTTCATTTTGTTCGTACATAAGAGCAACTTGCCGATATGCTTACAAAATGAGTGTCTAAGAAAGCTTTTTATGACTCACTTAGCAAGTTGGGCATGGTTGATGTATATGCGCCAACTTGAGAGGGAGTGTGAGTGCGATTGAGCATAATTGAAGGAGGAAATCACTGCGTGAATTCCTCCGTGATTTGTGGAGAGGAGGGGTATAATCTGGCTATATATAGATCATCAATTGTATGTAATAATCATCAATAAAAACACTAATCTTCTCACCCTTTTACAAAAACAGACATACACGAAGTAGATCGAATTTGTGTCCAACTAATGTGCTTCTGTTCTGATCATGAGAAGTATGTGCTTTTATTCTGATCATCAGACTAATTATGTTCTCCTGTTCGGATAAAAAACGCATGAGTAATTACAATAAGAAAGACCAACATACATTAATAATTCCATATCAAAATTTTAACTCCATGTATGTCTCATTATTCAAATTTGAATTAAGATACTGGAGGAAACTAATTAGTTGGGATTATAGGTTATGATCTCTACTTCCGATACATTAGACTCTTCATTCTCTCCTTCAATTCTTTCATTCCCTTAGGACATGGGTTGTTGAGTTCAACTCTTGACTATTAGCCTATTAGAATTTGCCAGCAAAATCAGTCCTCCACTGCATTCTGCCATTCTTTGAGTGTTTCTTGAATCATGGGTCCCTAAGGGTTTAGGAATCGGTTGTTTTGTCACCACTCATATGTTCCAAGTCCCGGTCTTTTAAGTCTCTTGAAAAGAAGTATATATCCTGAAACGTAATTGAACAGGTTCTGAAAAGAAAATGTTTGGGGCAACTTCTGATGCATTAATGCTCTAAAGTTGTTGAGTCTCTGAAAAAGAAGTTAAATGTGTACTTTCTGAATGCAATTCAAGTTTTCTAAAAAAAAAAACAATGCAAGTTCTGAAAATTCATTGTGGCAACTTGGCAATACTTCATTTCTGGTGTTGTTCACTCAGTTTTATCACCTAGTATCATCATTCATCTATCAAGATTGTGACTTCTATCTATCTCCAGAACAATTCCAAAATTGCATCAGTAAATTCTCTGTATAACAAGATTAGTGGTTTGTTGGTCCTAAAATAACAGAAACCAGTATCAATGATCTAAAGCTAACCTATGATACAGAAAACAGATTCAGCCTCTTGATCCAAGTTAACAGGTTAACATATAATACATGTACAAATTGGCACATACATCAGCATTCCAATTTGGCTCGGGGTCAGATAGCGTGCATGATTTATATCCTTTTATCGTTTGTTCCAGTGGTTCGCCATATAAAGGCATCAAGTGTGGCTGTCAATCCAGTCCATCCTGTTTCTTGACTTGCCTTCGACCGGGTTCTTGGCCAGTTTGGAGCTGTTGACAGCAGCAGCTGACGATGGATAACTTCCGGCTCTGCAGTTTTATTGGCCCTTCCAATTAACAGTCCTTTTGCTTTAGGACTATGCTTAGACAGTTCAATGCTAGAAGTGCTACTGCAGCTTGTATCCAAGTAACCTCCAGCCAGTCGATTATGAGTCGTAATGGAGTCAATACATGATCAACTAGAAGTTCCTGGAACACCAACAGTGTTTGAACCCCTCATAATGCCTATGCACAAGTCTGACATATCAACAACTTCCCTTTCGGCAGAGAGTTTTCCTTCCTCTCTTGAAGGTACTCAACTTCAAAAAGACAAAAATTGTACTTTCACCAACAAAAGAACGCAAAGGACCAAAGCGCTTCTGTTATTTCTCAGACAGCTCAAACAGTGCAATTTAAAAATGCCATTATGACAACCTAGAATGAGCTGAAATGGCAAATGGATGAACCCAACCCATGTAAATGCAGTCACAACTCACAACTAACACTTTGTGTCATTCTGATCAGAAACAACAGTATGGAAAGAAAAAAAAAGTTGCCTAGGTGTAATGACAGTCAATTGACCAACAATTCCCCTCTTACATCTTACCGCTGAAATCTTCAAGGAGATTGAGCTTCTTCACCAGTTGCCGCCTCCAATAGTTTGTAGAAATAGTCACTGCAATTACCCACCTTGCCCCTCAACATTTCCCATAACTGCCACTACAACAGAAACACACATTTGTAAAGCATGTTCATCATCAATCAGCTTTCTTTTATAACATGTTTAACTCAAGATTTCTCAACATCTGAGAAAACCTTTCGAAAACAATTTACAAGTATTAAAGAAATGGTGAACTTTGTTTTTGTAAGAGGGGAACGAGTGAGAGGTACTCTAACTAGTGCGGCCATCTTACATGCAGAAATGAATAAGCACAAGAAAAATATATACCACACTCATGCTGCCAAACTTCTCTTGTTCTTTGTCATCCTCTCCAGCCATATCTCTGAATTGCAACTTTTAAGCCAAAGAACCTATCAAAAGTAGCTGTAGTCATATTCCAACAACTCAATTTACAGATGAATATATCGGAAACTATGCATTGCGTAAGAATCGTTTCTTGAACCTTTAAAATATATATATATATATATATATATATATATATATATATATATATATATATATATACCTTGAAGGCCTAGCCCTCACCATCCCTCCCATACGCAAAGATATCTCAGTGCACCTATAATGACGATAAAATATGTTCAACCAAAAGGATGAATATATCTCAATACCTCCAAGACCAGTTTAGGTAGACTTTGCAGCTGCTTATCTGTTTGTCTGACTTCATGATAGTAAAAAATCTAAGGATCCCATGCCTAATCAAAGCACAACTTATATCATTAGCCCCGAACATCATGACAAAAAAAAAACTATATCTGTAGTAGCATACACATACTTAAGCAAACACCTTTTCTTCTGTGGAAAGATTAGTTCTTGGGAACAATTTAATGACCATATCCAATATATTATATTTTAGTTTTCCAAAGGGAACATGGCCTTTTAAAATAAGCATTAAGACTTCTCTGTTCCAAGTTTCTTATTTGTTTTTACCAAGAGTTTCTTTTGTATTCTGGGATAAACGCCATAATCCTCTTCTATAACTTTCATACCTGAGTAAGCTCAGCATCCTTTACAGTTCTCTTATACGTCATGCAACATTCATAGGCACCCAGCAATTCATGACAATAGGCCTGAAATCAAACACAGGTGCTAAAGGACTGATACCACACCAAACACAGCAAAGTCAAAGTACAGTGCAATTTAGGAAGGTTTCCAGGCTCTTCTTTTGGTATGTATTTCATTATTAGCAAGGTAAACACAAGTAGTTAAACTACCTCAATTACTGGTGTCTCCTTTATCACAGTATTATTCCTTATAGCCCCTTCCTCAAGCATCTCATGCAATGACTCCAATACTTTCAACGTTGTGTTCACCAAAATACAGACAGCTCGCCTTCGTCCAGAGCCTCATGCCACATTCCATGCGAGAGTATTGCGACCCGGATTAGTTCCGTTGAAACAAGTCGTGCCTGTAGAAAAGAAACTATCTTTAAATCCATTGCTTTCTTTTTTTTTTTTTGTCGAGGAAAAAATTGAACTTATGATAGAAAAATTCAACCATTTACTCACCTGATCCACAAGCACACCACAATGCTGTCAAACTTTGTCGACCATTTCTTGCGCGGCAGAGTAAATCACATATTGCTTTAGAACTGGGTACATAAGATCCTGTGAAAGGAACTCACTTAATAGACTACATGTGTAAATTAGATAGACTATTGGCATTTATTGTTGCAGTAGGTATTGAAAGAGGAGATCTTGCTACAGCAAGCAACACGAAATTGCACAAATGTCACAAACATAGCTAGACAAGATTTTCCGACAAAACCCTGTAGTCAATATGAAACACAAACTGTGCGCTATAGTTCCAAAATGAGAGAACTCAAAAAGTCTGATGGTGATTATTAATTTTTTTTTTGAACTGAGATTGAAAGTGCAATGCCAACTCCAAAAAAAAAAGTGCAATGCCAACCGAGAATTGCATCACTCTGTTTGTAGACCAAAAATTCTAAGGACGGAATGAAAAACAAAAACAGCAAAATCAAATACTTCTAGATTGAACCACAGAGATACAAGTAATAAGCTAGAGATTGAACCAATTTCTACCCAACTGAAACATAGTAAACTATAATAGCAAAACCAATCGAAACAGAAGCATGAAAGATGATTGGAAGGGAAAGAACCTATTCGGTTGCAGAGGTTTGGTTTGGTTTTTTTGAGATGACACGACCAGATTTAGATTCCACATTTTAGCTTTGAAAGTGAAAATGACAGGTGTCGGACATTGAGTGGGTGAAATGGGACGAAAACCTGGTTATGGGATATCGGGGGCACACAGGATCCGAACCAAGCAATTTTTTATAAATTGATTAACCCTTTTCTTTTCTTTTCTTTTCTTTTCTTTTCTTTTGGTCAATAAATTAGCCCTATTCTAGATGCACTTCTTCGTCTCATTACTGTATATATTCTTCATGGATCGTCTCTATCAATCATATTAATATATCAAAAATTAGATCTTCTTGAATAGGGGGGGGGGGGGATAATTTCACCGGCATATCATTTACGTTTAACAATTCCAGCAAAGTAATTAATCTACGTATGCTATATTGGGAAATTCCAACAAAGATAATATGAATTTTTCAATCTCACCATAACAAAGATAATTGGCATGGTAACTAAAATTTCGAGGTATGGTATCAATTTTTGATGAGTTGTTAGTTGTTACAAGTTTTAATTTTTGATTTAGCTCACCAACCCTCAATACTCTACTCTTCTATCTCGCATTCTTACATGTGAGAAGCTAGTTAACTAATTGATAATGATCAAGACCAAAAAAGTTTCAAAATTTGTGCCAAATGGACATTTTTCTATATATAATAGCATTATTATTCAAAGTTTCAGACTCAGGTAATAAGTTTAAATCAGTTTTTGATGAATCTGGAGCAAATTTGTCTTAGCAAAGATAACCGCAAGGTTTCGATACTGTCATTATGTCAATATGAAGAACACCCTTTTACAAAAACAAACATACACGAAATACATCGAATTTGTGTCCAACTAAAACCAAATTCATTTATGCAAGCAACTGTATTGATCTTCAACTACCAAACTCCCTCAATGAGTCATGGTTCCAAGTAGATGATCTCTGCAAGCTTAGAGTCACGCCTAAACCGAAGCAACTCTTTAACTAGTGCATGAGCAATCAACAGAAGCAGGCTTAATCGTCATTCTCTCCAGCACAGGTGTACTCGAAAGCAGAAATCTGATGAAATCTAGTTCAGCTTTGAGACCAAGGATGCTAGATATATTCACAAACCGTAGTTGGCTGAATGTGAAACTTTGGTTGTCATCTAACAAAGAGTTCACTTCTCCCATAGCAGCTTGGTTCTTTTGGTTGGCCTGCATAATAGTTATAACCTCAAATCTTGAACTTGATTTGAAATTTTAATTTCAACTGAAGAATACTAATTGCATGCATCAATATAACAAAACTCACCGAGATGTCTAGTTCTTGAAGAACTGGGGAGCTTCTCAAAAGGCATAGAATGGTCAAAATCTCGTTCAAATTGTTGAAGCTTATGTGTACAGAAATAAAATTTAGTTTCACGCATGCTTTAGGCAACTTTTCTGGCAAGGTGCCAACAGCAAGATACTGAAGCCGAAAGGACACCAGTGAGATAAACAACTAGATGAATAATTAACTCAATGAATAAGATCAAATTCACATGTTTATAATCATACAATTGAACTAGAAACCAGAAAATCTATTACCTTTAAGAAGTAACTCCCAATTGTGAGCCTTTGAATGTGAGGCACGTCATTATCGAAAAATTTGAGCAAATTGCTAGATGCACTGCTAGGAACACATTTTGGGTCAACATGGATGCTCAAATCAATTGAGACATCAGCAAGGTGTAAGGTATTCTCAAGGTTAACTTCCTCATAAACACAATTAACGTCAATGATTTTGAGGTTTGGTGCATTAACCCGGATATTGGTGAATCCATCACAATCCCGCAATGTTAACCTCTCAAGAAGAGGACTGCAACCAATTAACTTGCCCAACAAATCTTGAGCTAAGGTAACAGATTGAACATCAAGATTCTTCAAACACTTGAAGCCTTTGAATGTGGATGGAAAGGTTGGCAAATTACAAAGATATAACTCAAGATGAACAATGTCTTGACAAGAAAACAAACATGATGGAATGTTATAAGGACCTCCCTTCCAGATATCAAGTACGAGCTCTTTGATAGAGTTTCTTGATAGGTGAATAATCCATCGATCAATATCACAAGCAGCTAGAATAACATCTGGTTTAGAAAGTTTGAACTTGCGTATGGGGCCAATGTGAACTAAGAGTACGTGATCAACAATTTTAACAAACGATGCAGTATCACTTAGAAGCTTGTAATCAAATACTAGATCAGGAAGCATAGCCGATTTGTACTTCCACCTGCTTGATAAGACACTTGTTCTCATTGCCTCCCGAAGCGGTAAACGCGACAGAATTTTATCTGTAACATCATTCGGTAAGTTGCTAATTCTGTCCACCTCCATCTCCGTTATCAAAAGGATCGACTTGGTGTTGGAATCTAGAAAATAACCTGCACAATCTCTAAAATCACTATGTTCATTGTATGGATAAAAAAACATGCTCCAAAGGATTCTTCTAAATTGCTTGCATCAGATGAATTTATAGAGAAATCAGCTCTAAATTGCTCGACTCTTATTTTCTGCAGGCACATGAACTTATCTAATGTAGAACAACCTGAACCAATTTTTTGCTCTAGAGAGAGAGAGAGAGAGAGCGAGAGAGAGAGAGAGAGTAAACAAGCAAAACAGACACTACTGCCTAGCTATGCACATGCATGTTCAGCCCAAATTTCCAGTTGTAGTTACATACAGCAGATCACTGATACATGTGAAGTATAGTTGAAGTCAAATTGACTTCCCTACTATATGAAACAGAAATCAACTAACCTCCAGGCCAGTACATAACGTTATCAAATAACTTAACTGAATTGAAAGATTCCTAAGGCTAAAGGGAACTAATTTCGTTAAGAAATCTTTCACCCACTACAAATAGAAAACCGACCTGATTTCTAGAGGATTTGAAGAAAGCGGACCTCTTGATTTCATCAATTTCGCATTCTCGATCTGAGCGTTGTTTCTCGCGATGGAAGCAAAAGGCCAGGGATGTAGAGTTGTGAAGGGAAAAAACTTTACTCTCTAATCTCAGCCATTGATGCTCATTAAAGGCAGATCTGACTGTGCAAATGTATTATACTAGAGACCACAACCCAATCATCTCCATCACGGTGGATGCATGTAGTAGTGGTAACGGGCTGCTGTAATTTAAGTAAGTTATCGAGTTCGAAACTTGCTAGCATTATGCGTTAGGAGTGGATGCATGTAGTAGTGGTAACTGGATGCTGTAATTTAAGTAAGTTATCGAGTTCGAAACTTGCTAGCATTATGCGTTAGGAGAGTCAATCCTTCTATAGATTGCCGTCAAACACTCAAAATAGATGACCAGTCAAAACATACGACACGATATGCCACGAATCCTTTTCAGAAAAAAAAAATCATCTTTCATCCTTCAACAAGAGTTAAACCCTTTCCTCAAAATACACACTTCCTCACACAAACAAGAGAGAGAGAGAGAGAGAGAGAGAGAGAGAGAGTTAGAGAGAGAGTTAGAGACAATGTCCCTCCTCCGCAGAACCTTCTTCTTCCCTAAATCCCTCCCTCTCTTCTCCCACACCCTCCATTTCCTCAACCGCCCCTCTCTCCCTAAACCCACCTCCGCCCTCTCCGCCTCATCTTCCGCCGCCCCATCTCCACCTCAAACCCTCTCTCCCATCCCCAAACCCCAATCCCCCAGCCTCCTGTGGGTCCCCCGCACCGCACTCTGCGGCGAGCTCTCCGCGGATGACGTCGGCAAGCGCGTCACCCTCTGCGGCTGGGTCGCCCTCCACCGCGTCCACGGCGGCCTCACTTTCCTCAACCTCCGCGACCACTCCGGCACCGTCCAGGTCGCCACTCTCCCCGACGCTTTCCCCGACGCGCATAACGCCGTCAACGACCTCCGGCTCGAGTACGTCGTCGCCGTCGAGGGCCTCGTCCGGTCCAGACCGGCCGACTCGGTCAATAAGAAAATGAAAACCGGCTCAATTGAGGTAGAACCCTAAACCCTGTCGATTTTGGGATTCAAAAGTTCGATTTTTGGTGATGTTGAGTGTTTGATGTATCAATGTGGGAGCAGATTGCGGCGGAGAATGTGCAAGTGTTGAATGCAGTGAGGGCAAAGCTGCCGTTTTTGGTTACTACTGTGGAGGATGCCAAGGACTCGGTGAAGGAGGAGATTCGGTTGAGGTGAATTTCGACACTTGGTTGTGTTTGTTTTCGATGGAAATGACTTCAAGTTTGTTGCTTTGGTTAGCAAAAGTGTTTTTTTGGAGATGTTTTTAGTAATGCTGGTTAGATATACTTGTGGGTAGGTACCGGTGTCTTGACTTGCGCCGGCAGCAGATGCAATCGAACGTAATGCTGCGGCATAAGGTGGTGAAATTGATGAGGAGGTATCTAGAGGATGTGCACGATTTTGTGGAGGTACATTGTGTTAGTTATTATAAATAAGAATGTGATTATGTATTGGATTTTGTGTACTTGTGTTTTTTGAGAAAGATGGAAGTGGAAAGGTTTTGTTTTGATTCTGATTTTTGCACATGGTTATAAGGTAGATTGAGACTCCAATACTCTCTAGATCGACACCCGAGGGAGCACGAGATTATTTAGTACCCTCAAGAGTTCAGGTACTCTATTTCAGATGGCATTCACTTTATAGCTAGGTCTTCTGGTTACTTCCATCATAGTTTGGGGAGCTAATTTTCTCTAATATGTAATTTGAAGCCAGGAACATTTTATGCTTTGCCTCAAAGTCCCCAACTGTTCAAGCAAATGTTGATGGTTTCTGGTTTTGATAAGTATTATCAGATAGCAAGGTAAACATATACTGCCACCACTGCTAATGGTTGTTCATTTAAAAAAGGTTATTATGTCACGTCTACCAATATCAGGATTAACTCTGAGAATTTGTTTCTTTTTCTGCAGATGTTTTAGGGATGAAGATTTAAGAGCTGATAGGCAGCCTGAGTTCACACAGCTTGATATGGAGCTTGCTTTTACTCCTTTAGAGGACATGCTGAGGCTCAATGAAGATTTGATAAGAAAGGTTAGTCTTTGTTGCCTACTTTTGTCAAAGGGAACGGTAATGGAGTTAGAGAGATCATAATAAATTTTAAACATGACAATCCTGATTTTCCAATTTGAAAGCCTTGAAGCATTTCCTTCTTAAGGCTATACAGATGAGTTTGTTTATCAGCTACACAATTTATACAACAGCATTGTTAATCTTTGAATCAGCTGAGGGGGCAGTAGAAACTACTTATATAACTAGGCAACACTTAGAAATTGAATGTCCAATCTGCAAAGAAACCATTTTTCCTTATAGAGTAACTTGTTTGAACTTTTATCCACCAATTGGATCAGCCTATTCATTTCTACCTGGCATAATGACTTTCTGGCATTTGAGCTTTATAATATTCCTCATTAGGTGCTGGGCTTATCAAGAGATAGGCTATACAAGAACGTGTTGGTGCAGAAAATTAGTGGCTGTAATTCAGCAAGTTTTTAGTCCCACAGTTTTTATTTCTTTATTCTTTCTCTTTGAGTATATTGATTAATTTAATACTTCTTTGACATTGATTCGCCTTTACTGCTGTACTTAGAAGTCTATTCATAATTGTTGCAGGTTTTTTTAGAGATCAAAGGTGTACATCTTCCAAACCCATTTCCTAGACTTACATATGCTGAAGCAATGAGTCGTTATGGTTCAGACAGGCCAGATATTAGATTTGATCTTGAGCTGAAAGATGTAAGATTCTTTTCCCTGATTAATTTTTATATAACTTAATGGGTTTCATATATTAGAAAACAGATCATAGAAAACCGGCCACTTAATGATTTAATTGTATGTAATTGCATCTTTTTTAGTTCTGGCACTTTAAAAGATTTTTTCCTTCTGTAGATCTTCTGTAGTGGTCACCAGAATTTTGAAGTATTTCTAGCATATGCCTCGTACAAGAATTCAATACCAAAGTTTCAATTCAATACTCAAAATATAGGTGTTCTGTTTGTTGTTGGTTATGTAAAAAGCACCCTTATTCAATGAGTTCCTGCTTAAAGCCACTGTCATGTTCACTGCGTTCAGAATCAGTACGGTCTAGTCTAGTACATTCACTAGAGATTCAAGAGTGGTTTATGCCAATGCTTTCAAAATATGTATTGAACAAAATGTTTATTTGATGGAACTTGCAGGTATCTGATATATTCTCGGATTCCACATTCAGGGTGTTTGCTGATACGTTGAGTAGTGGAGGAATTATAAAAGTTCTATGTGTACCTTGTGGAGCTAAAAGATATTCAAACACAGCTCTAAAGAAGGGAGATATTTATAATCAAGCAGTGAAGTCTGGAGCGAAGGGCTTGCCTTTCCTGAAGGTCTTGGATGATGGTAATAAGTACTTTATATCTTTGTTTGGGATGTTTGAGAGATATTTCTATTTCTGAATCTCACTACTCACTGATGGTATATTCTATACTTTTGCTTAGGTGGAATTGAGGGAATTCCTGCATTAACATCTAGTTTGGATCAAACAAAGATAGAGCAATTTCTGACCCGTTGCTCTGCCAGGCCAGGGGATCTGATCTTGTTTGCAGTTGGTCATCAGACATCTGTTAATAAAACCCTGGATCGATTACGGGTCTTTGTTGCACAGGAGCTTGATTTGATTGATGATGTGAGTGTACCATTCATGATATCAGCTGAACATTTTCAGTGTTTCTGATAAACTGACCTTTTTTTTTTCATTGTGGGATTATGTGGCCGATATCTAGTCCAGGCATTCAATTCTGTGGGTTACTGATTTCCCAATGTTTGAATGGAATGACATGGAGCAAAGACTCGAGGTTTGCATCACATCTCCTGCTGCTTATCTTGTCCGAGTGTGTATATTTTTGTTGCTTAATATGCTTGTACTAAACACAGCTCATAATTAGTTATCATTACTCATCAAAAAGAACTTTGATATGAGTATCATATTACTCCTTGCAATCAAGTTGGTGTTTATCGACTGCAATATTTTGGCTCTGTTTGCTTAGGGGAGTTCAGTCCTTTAGATTAGCGCTGCCTCAATTTTTAGTTCTGTCAGTATACCCATGAGTTAGGTCATATTTTCTCACCTGCTGTTAGACCTATGGTGTACCTTTAAATATGCCTGGACGGGCCCTGGTCGCTGCTTTCTGCAGTAAAGTTGTAGATGGACTTCAGTTCTGGTTATAGACGAAAGTATTTTTAAAAGTGATGTTTTGATTTTCGCATGCGAGGCTTAATGGCCTGAACTACATTTTGGATATTGAGCTGTATTTGGCCTATGAATTTTCAAAGGAATTTAATTAGATCAAAGAAAGTTTCTAAGTGGAGAACGACGGCGGTTGGAATATGAATTTTATAATTGTTTGAGTTCTGTAGTTGGTTTTGACATTAGACTTTGTGACACAAAATTTTAGCTCATAATTTCATTTTAATATTTTGTCTGCATATATGCTCAAAGTTCTTATTCTTGCAGGCCTTGCATCACCCTTTTACTGCCCCAAATCCTGAGGATATAAATGATCTTTCGACTGCCCGTGCTTTAGCATATGACATGGTTTACAATGGAGTTGAGGTTATACCGTCTCTCATTTCTTCTCAGCAGCTTCAAATCTAATGTATTTGGGTATACAGTCCTAGGTAATAAATTGATGTGCTATGCTGTATCAGATTGGTGGCGGAAGTCTGAGAATTTATAAACGTGAGGTGCAGCAAAAGGTGTTGGAAATCGTTGGGATCTCGTCTGAAGAGGTGTGTTGATCATCTATATTTCCTGGGAACAGGGCATGCGGGCAGAATTTTTACTTTTTAGCAGATTTCTGGAAATAAATTTTGGTCTATACTTGAGTGAAGTTTGACTACTATAACATGTCTAATGTGGTGGTGTTGTAGGCTGAAGCAAAGTTTGGCTATCTTCTTGAGGCATTAGACATGGGTGCCCCTCCGCATGGTATGGAAGTCTATAACGTCGGCCTATCATGGTCTAATCACTTGTATAAGTTTAAGCATGTCTGATGTTCCTGCTCACTTTTATAATTTTACTCTTATGTTATGAACATCCTATGCTTCTGTTGTAAATCTGTGTCGCATATTAATATGAATAGAAACGTGCGGCTGACTGCTTTTGATAAATTAAAAAACACATATTGCTGAGTGATATTTGCCATCTTATGCACAGGGGGAATTGCCTATGGTTTGGATAGATTGGTCATGTTGTTGGCCGGTGCTAGTTCCATCAGGGATGTCATTGCTTTCCCGAAAACTACAACTGCACAATGTGCTCTTACCAGATCGCCATCCGAGGTGGATCCCCAGCAGCTCAAGGATTTGTCATTTCAGACTCGTTAGAAGACTACTACACTCATCTTCAATCAGATGCACGAGCTCACTTTTGATGGTCCAGGGTACTAGTATTCACTGATCTTTCCTGTTTGATGTCATAATAGTTACGGAAACCATAGCAGCCAATCTCCTTTGTCATACACTCATACTGCTTGTACTTTGATGATCTAGATCCCCAGTTTGTGGATACGGACAAGCTCACTTTAACCATATCATCAACGAAGCCAAGCTCAATAGTTTGTCTGAAGAGAATAATAGAGCTAATTGATGAAATTCTTTGTTGCATCTATATTGCATCCTAGTCGTGTCTGACTTTCCGTTTCTCGTGAAGGCGTGATACCTTGATGTAGATCATGTTACTACAAATTTATGACCTTTTAGTGTGCACATCGCAAATAACTATGCTTGGGGAACATGAAAACTAGCAAAGAAAAGCAACACAAGTAAACCAGTCCATATATAGACCACGACAATCATCTAATGTCTAATATAGATATGCCCATAAACATATCATTGTCTCACTGCAAGTAATTTGTTCAACTAATAACGTGATTATAGAACAAGAGAAATTTAGTGTGGAATCTCCACATCAAAAATCGGGCAGACAATCAAGTACAAACTGAGCTAGATATGGTCTAACCTCCTATGTACATATAACATCTGTGATGAACTATCTTTTTTTTTCTCACAGGATCAGTTCCGGTTTACTTCTACATCTCATCCAATTTTGTATCCCTCAACATGCATGATTGCATGAATGTAGTTACCCTAGTCGTATGAACCAGTTGTATTTGATTATTAATCATTACATATCACAATAACATATATATCTGGGACTCTGGGGGCTAGTTTTTCTTTTAATCTTCGTGCGATTTCTACGTACAAGTCTATCACAGAAATTTACTTACTACCATTTTGAAAAGAGCCTTAAACTGTATAGACCATATACGATAGAAAAGTAATTGATCTAGAAAGTGTACATTATAGAAATTTTCATAAACATATAATTTTCTTAACAAGAAACGTATCATCTTTCGAGCCAACTTCAAATATGGTTTTTAGCTCACATCATTGTTTGAAATAACAAAAGTGGATTTGAAATAACTTGTTCATGTTTCCACGTTTATGCTTAATCGATAACATTATAATTCCATGTCAATCGATAAACGTTAGATGACCAAAAATGAACAAACGTTTTCTTATCATGAAAGCACTTGTGGTGTGGGCGAATGCTCCCTATTAAGAAAACTATCTCAAGATTGCCCATATATGAAGTGACAAATCCTCTTTTTATATATAACACATATACATAGCCCTAATTATGACCATATATCGGACTACAAGATTAATTTCCTTTTCAATTTCCTCCATTCAAATGTCGGGATATATATATATATATATATATATATATATATATATATATATATAATGTGTAGTGTGTATATGATGCAAACTTTATTCTGTATTCTCTTATGCTATTACTTATGTATCCAACTTATTTGGAAACTCACCAAAACCACGAGGAGGTAGGATGATCTTCCTAATTACCGTCTGGTAGCAATGTTGCTAATGCAATGCATCCAGATGTGATGAATCAGTGTAACCGGTTAATTAAGACTGTTATTGACTGTCAAAAATCCATGAAGAGCATTCCATGTTTGCTAAAAACAATATGATTCTAAATTTCTCTCAAACTAGTATATTAGTAAGTACATTCATACAAGTATGACAGCAAATGTATAGTTATTTCGAAAAACAGTGGTAGATGCCTACCATTTTAGACAGCAAAAATGAACCGCATAACTTGACAGACGAGGTCTATACTTGTTACGCGATAGAATAACAGTGACAACAATTGACATTTCATTTGGTTCGTAATTCAATAATGAATCTAGAATTGTGATTACCTACCATCATTGTGAATTTCTATGTTGAAGCCCTAATATATATACCCTCTCTCATTTCCCATTTCTCACACTTATCACTATCTTGAGCAAGAGCTTGATAGCTTTGTAGGTTGCAGCCATGGTGAGGAAGAGCAAGGGTCGTCAAAAGGTGGAGATGGTCAAAATGGCCAATGATAGCAACCTTCAAGTGACTTTCTCGAAGCGTCGCTCTGGTCTCTTCAAGAAGGCCAGCGAGCTCTGCACCCTCTGCGGCGCTGAGGTAGCCATCATAGTATTCTCTCCAGGCAGGAAGGTCTTTTCCTTTGGCCACCCCTGCGTGGAGAGTGTGGTAGAGCGTTTCCTCACCCGAAACCCATCTCACCACCACCAAAACTCCGGTACCATGCAGCTCATCGAGGCTCACCGCAACGCCAACGTTCGGGAGCTCAATGCTGAGCTGACTCAGGTCACCAACGACCTGGAGACCGAGAGGAAGCGAGGGGAGGAGCTGAACCGGGTGCGGAAGGCGAGCCAGGGGCAATGCTGGTGGGAGTCTCCTATTGAGGAGATGGAGATGCCACATTGTGAGCAGCTGGGGGCCTCTCTAGAGGAGCTGAAGAAGTCTGTCGCGAAGCAGATTGATAAGCTCATCATTCAGTCCACCACAAACCCTAATCCATTTTTTGCAGGGAGTTCTGGTAATCTGAATCTGGTCCCTAATATGGGGTTCAGTGGAGTGCCTGTTATGCCCCCTCATCCTCATGCATGGAATCCAGCATACGGTCGCTTCCTCTGAAGATCTTGATCGAGTTATTTTCTATATTATTAGACACATATTTCAATTTCATGTTATGCTTTAATCTGATGTTGTTTCAAATTGTTGTTGTGATTCTCCTATTGCGATTTGTATTGTTGTTTGGGTACGTGATATATAGTGGTCAATCTAGTTTATTTATATATGAAATTTGAAGACTGTTGTGCTGTGCCGCTTAAATGGGCACACAAATAATCGAAAGTGTCATTCACTTTGTCCTAGGTAGATTTACATCTCCTGGCTTCATTTCTTGTTTCCTATAGTTAAATTCCTAGGTTAATTTGGTTCGTGTATATGATAAAAATCTGACTAATTTTAGTGAGAATATCAATGAAGCAAATGATTTTCGAACGAGTCTACATGTAGATCATCATTTCTCTTAATTAAGGTTTCGATCTGACTTCAGGCGTTATTTCTCGGAATGATTGCGCTCATGTGTGTGATTAGTGAGAATTGAAATTTATATAACCGTACAGATTTGCAGAGGATAACAAAAATGCTCTGAAGGAGTTTTTATTGTTCTTTTATTCTTTCATCCTTTATCACGATTTATATACGTAAAATGGTGATCTGCAGTTTACTATGATTAATAGAGATGTGGAATTTGTAACGACTCCAAAAATTTCGAGCTTAAAAACTCAAAACTCTAAAGTCGTTAAACACAAAATCATCTCAATAAAATCGAAATCATTTAAGTGCACAGCGGATCATCATTGAGTTATCAATACAACTCAGAAAACCAATTATTACAACCCAAATTTATAATTTACATTACGTAAGTTGGAATGTAATAATCATCACAATCTCTCACAAAATAGTCACACGAAATCCCCACACAAGCTGGAGGTAAATCACTTCAAGTCCTCTGAGCGGTCCGTCAATTCCCGCTAATCTACACCTGCGGAGTCATCCACTACACCATCGAATTGGTGCGCCGGGATTGTAAACACAAACCCGGTAAGCTTTACAGCTCGTATGAGTAAAATGAAAACATATAACTCGCATATCAATGTATACGAAAATCCACAATACAAACAAATATAAATGCACTCATGAGTCAGTGGACGACCCATCTGGTTGTCCCAAAGAAAAAGAAGCGCTCATGAGAAATTAAGTAACCCTTATGGTTACCCAAATGCATTTATAATACGGGTACCAAGAACGCTGGTACACATCTGTTACCCCTCTCGTAATACACCGCTGATATTGGATAGCCACCCGCTACCCAACATCCAAAATAAACTGAGTACCCATGAGCAGATAACCACCCGTTACCTCACATGCAGTACTAAGGCAGACAGACTAGAGCTCTAACTGTATCGTAACTTTCGCCCGGCCAAAGGCTAGGTTTCGACTTGCCAAACACGTACAATAATCTCACATCATATTGTACCAAAAATCAGGTCCGAAGACAATTCACATTTTAACAATCTCAATGTTAAAAATCACGTACAATAATCCCACATCATATTGTACAATTCAAATCACATGCTCAATATAATCACAATAAAATCATAACAGTATATTATATAGCAAACTATATATATTCGTACTTATTTACCATTTATACAATATATATATAGTCCACTATATCTTATACATGTCATATTTCACCACACATGCTCATTTCACAAACTTCCGTCATCGAAATGACTATTTTTAATGAATTAATAACAGTACGTAATTTAATGAACTATATATATATATGTACTTATTACCATTATACTGTATATATATAGTCCACTAAATTATATACATGTTGTAATTCATTTGATAAACACACTTGCAAAAATGTTGAATCACCACGAGGGTAGATTCGTAATTCAGTGAGATTTTACTCACCTTATCGCCTCGAGCGTAATTCCACAATTCCCGATGATAATTCCTTTCCTCGATTTAATGATCACCTTGAAATGATAAGAAAAGAATTTAGAAATGTTTCGTAAACCTTTAAATGCCGACACAGTAATAATCGGTTACTGTTCAGCAATTTTCGGTTTTACGAAATTACTGTTCAGTGTTACTGTTCTCTGTTACTATTCACGGTTACTGTACAAATATACGATTTACACGTATTTCCGTATGTATAAATATTATATACGTATTTCTGTACGTATAAATACTATATACACATTTATGTACGTATAAATATTATATACGTATTTCTGTACGTATAAATATAACTACGTATTTCTGTACGTATAAATATTAATACGTATTTCTATACGTATAAATATTATATACGTATTTCTGTACGTATAAATATTAATACGTATTCCTGTACGTATAAATATTAATACGTATTTCTGTACGTATACGTACGATTTAAATGTAAATACAAATTCAGTAAATAAAATTTACTAAATTACCCTTTCACAAAATTACTTTTTACATTTACTGAAAGTAATTTATATTTACATTTACCGAAGGTAAAATTTAATTACATTTACTGTAGTAATTAAAAATTACATTTACATTTACCGTACACAGTAAATTACCAAAATACCCTTCTGTCAAAACTGTCCACACCGCCGCACGTGGTGGCGCGTGTGGCACACGCGCCACCTCCGGCGGGCCGCACGTGGGGCCCACGCGCCGAGGCTAACCACGGCGCGTATCACGCCACCGCCGCCTCCAAAACCACCCTCTTCCTTCCCTCTGCCTTCCCACGGCCTCACACCGTGCCTAGCCCCCTCTACTCGCCCACACGCGCCGCCTAAGGCGGCGGTGCTCACCAATTCCTCCCCTCCTCCGATCCTACTCCAAAATCGTTCCAAAACATCCACAATTCATCAACAAACACACACAACCAGTAATCACATCAATCCATACCTTGATCGAAGCTAGAACCTCCGATTTGGCCTCGGAAAAGGCTTGGATCGCCGGTGAAATTCAAATCCTTGGTGAGAACTCGGATTCGATGAAGTTTGGCCTCCAAGTCGAAGGCAGAGAGCACCATGGCTAGGATCGGCGTAGGGAAGCCCTCCTCCGTGCTCGTGCGTCGCTGGAGGTGATGGCTCGATCGGACCGACTGCGTTCGGTCCCTATGGATCGCGCCGGGCTTCACGGCGTTGCTGGAGACCGTGCCTTGCTCAGAGGATGTTTGTGTCGTGGTCGTGAGGCTGCTGAGGTCGGCGGTGAGGAGCACCTCCCTCGGAGGAGGAAGATCGGATGCAAGCCGAGAGGAAGGAGGAAGGGTCGGGAGAGAGAGAACCGAGAGAGAGAGAGAGAGAAAGAGGGAGGCGGAGAGAGTGAGGGTTTCCAAAAGTGGAAACCCTAATCACAAAACATTCTATTTATACTCGTTTCCAAATCGGAAACTAACTTCCGACGTTAATAACTTTTACGTCCGACGTCCGATTCGAACGTGTCACATGTCCACGCACTCGTATCGACGAGCTCTACAACTTTCGTGAAGGAAGTTTTCGCAACCGATCGACGGAATAAAAGTCGATATAAACGTTACGGAAATGTAACGTTTTTCAATTTAAACGTTCCGAGAACGTTTCCGTTTCTCGTTTACTAACGTCGCAACCAAATACGTTCATTCTAATAAAATTCGAAATTTTATAGAATTCCAAATCAAACTAACATTGTTTAAAATTTAGGGTTATTACAATCTACACCTCTTAAAGAAATTTCGTCCCGAAATTCAAACTCACTCAACAAATCACTGTGGATATCTAGTCATCATGTCTTACACTAGCTCCCAAGATGCATCACCCTCATCATGGTGACTCCACAGCACCTTGACTAGCTCAACTTCTTTCCTCCAAAGTTTCTTTGTGGGTCTATCCAAATTTCCAACCGGCTTAATAACAAAAGTAGCATTTTTCTTCACCTCCATGATGCTATGATCGATCACATGCAACTCATTTGGTACCTACTTTCTTAACATGGAAATGTGGATGGAGTTGTGAATACCCAACATGTTAGTAGGCAAGGCTAGTCGATATGCTAGTTCTCCTACCTTCTCGAGACTTTCAAGGGCCCAAGAGATAGGTGATCGACACTGTCTACCATAAAGAGTCCCATAAGGTGCCATGCCGACGCTAGAATGGTAACGGTTGTTGTAAGCAACTCAATCGCTCCTCAAATGATCTTCCCAGTTACCTATAATATCCAGTATGTATGCTCTCAGCATGTCCTCCATTGCCTCAACTCTCTTCCAAACACCCAATCCGTCACGTGTTCCAACATTAACAGCCACATGTGAGTCACCAAAACATAATGGTGCTTCCGATAGAGATGTCAACATACCCCCTTTGTCTAATTCACCACTCCCTTGCGGTTATCAGACAATTCTCGCGTCATGAGCTTGCCCACCCACTATGCATGCTCAAGACTCTCAATATCTAACACGAGTCAAAATAAATATTTAGCACATACCTACTACTTGCATCACACACATCGGTTTCCAAGGTAATCGTACTTATATCCACAACAATACCGTTATGATTTCACCTCAACCCATCACTAGAACCATGAATATATCATTCCTTCCGATCTACAAACAATCCCCGTTCATGATTATCTTTTATAATCATCGAAGGTTGTTGTGCATGTTACTCATCCAGCACCTCCTTATAATGGTAACTCGATAAGGGTCTTAACTCGCTGAGTCCATGACCACAACTGAGATGTACTTTACCCCCTGGTTCATACATGCTTCAAACGCATGACATACGGTCCCACACAAATGCCCAAGTGCCTCATCTAAAATATGGGTTCCTCCCACCGTTGTAGTACTAATAAGTTTAGTAATTACTTCAACAGAACCCGATATTAGGTCCACCATCTCCTCAAAACTAACCCAAAATGATCGATATACCACCACTCTAAACAGTTGTTTCTTTACTTTCATTAAGAACCCTCATGGCCAACGCATTCGGCCAAAAATAACTTCTCTGCAAGCAGTAATATAATTGATTACTCTTTAACATAGAATTTATCCATTGTTGAACACTTCAGTCAACTTCGCCTTATCCAACAATAAACAATTTGATGCATAGAGGAAAAGAACCTCTAAGTCTCCAACACTAACGCCACTTGCACTTGAAAAGAAAATTTAGTCTTCAACCATTTCTTTACCAGTTAGAAGGTACTTGTCACGACCAATTCGTTAAAACACCACTAAGGTAAGGTCATTTCATACCTTACCTTTAATAGAGTTACTTTACCGTCATTGCGTCTCATTTGGACCTGTGGCATTGTCAAGTTCCAATTTCCCAACACCAAAATAATTAAATCCTGAAATGTCAGCGCTCTCATGTAAATGCTCATCTAGCAAATAATTAATTCATATCGCCACATTGAGATTTCTCCATCACCTTATATTTCTTGCTCAGCCAAGCACAATGCGTAACATCAATTGTCTATAGTCGAACCAGAACAAGTTTGGAATATCACGTCGACAAAATGTGAATCTCAATTCAGTAATTGTATTACCACCCTAAGGACGTATTACACGCCCTACCACTCTGTTATCAATAACGTTAGAGATGCTAGTCACGAAAATCTTCGTTAACCACCTCCAACCTATGGTCTACACATCTCTAGATTAGTTGCATAACTAAAATCTAGTCCTCAACATTTAAACACTGAACATCCCTCAACATATGGTCAACGCTCTCCATCAAGTCTCCTTGACAGTTCTCTGCCCTGATAGGAAACTATATACTCAAACATGTTAGCATTCCAGTATCTGGATCGCATGTCAAACTCAGAGAGTATTGTAGCCTCTCTAAACTGATCACACCAGTCATTTAGTCTTGAATTCATTTGTCCCATCCATACGGCGTCTTCGTTATAGGTGTTATAACACTGTATCTCCGGAAACGTCTCACTTTACTCAGACATCACAACGATGTCTGTGATAGCTACTTCAGATCCACATACTCAACATATGCTATGACTCAAGCTCTCATGGCATTATCCGACTCGAGTCAGAGATACGAAACTCTGGTTTCCTGGGTCTACGAAAGAACCCATCATGTCAAAACAATCAATCACCGCGTACTGCGGCCTCAACCAATCGATTCCTCAGATCACATCATGGTGTGGTCCGGAATCACTATCAAATAAGCAGAGAACTCTCTACTTCCAATCACGATAGGATAAGCCTTTCATTGTCTCTAATTCGAGGAACACTCCAAAGGTGAAGTGACACATAAAGAGTTTCCCATAGGCGTAGGAATCAACCCTAACCCCTCCACTGCCAACTATCAATAAATGAATGTGGCTATCATCGTATTCTCTAACTCAGAGTACTCAATCATTACCAAGTAAGTCCCAATACTCTCGATCCAATGGTCCGCTACCACATGATCCAAGCGTCATGAAATGGCAGCACTAGCAGCTCACTCATGTCCTTGATCAACCTCAACACACGACTATCGTTTCTAACGATAGCAACAAGATCAACTTGTCTTTCCAGTGGAGCAGCCTCCTCATAAAGGTTCTCCACATTGCGGACTCGGCCTCGACCTCTCGTCCGTCCTCGACCCTGTCCACGACCATTTTCCAAATTCATCACCATTCAACAATTAACACTCAGTCATACATGTGAAGTCTCGAATTCGACAAAATAGATCCAACCAATATCAATCATAAAATTTCAGATGAAGGTGAATCATCGGAGTATCGTCACAATACTCTCTACAGGACCAAACCATAAGGTATGGCTCCTAACACTCTAGCGTACCCGACGACATATCAATACCGAGGAGCATGTGATGGGGGCCCGCCTACAGTCGGATCATCGCTCCCGGATGATATTGATAATCGCCAAATACACAACTAGGCTCTGATACCAACTGTAACGACCCCAAAAATTTCGAGCTTAAAAACTCAAAACTCTAAAGTCGTTAAACACAAAATCATCTCAATAAAATCGAAATCATTTAAGTGCACAGCGGATCATCATTGAGTTATCAATACAACTCAGAAAACCAATTATTACAACCCAAATTTATAATTTACATTACGTAAGTTGGAATGTAATAATCCTCACAATCTCTCACAAAATAGTCACACGAAATCCCCACACAAGCTGGAGGTAAATCACTTCAAGTCCTCTGAGCGGTCCGTCAATTCCCGCTAATCTACACCTGCGGAGTCATCCACTACACCATCGAATTGGTGCACCGGGATTGTAAACACAAACCCGGTAAGCTTTACAGCTCGTATGAGTAAAATGAAAACATATAACTCGCATATCAATGTATACGAAAATCCACAATACAAACAAATATAAATGCACTCATGAGTCAGTGGACGGCCCATCTGGTTGTCCCAAAGAAAAAGAAGCGCTCATGAGAAATTAAGTAACCCTTCTGGTTACCCAAATGCATTTATAATACGGGTACCAAGAACGCTGGTACACATCTGTTACCCCTCTCGTAATACACCGCTGATATTGGATAGCCACCCGCTACCCAACATCCAAAATAAACTAAGTACCCATGAGCAGATAACCACCCGTTACCTCACATGCAGTACTAAGGCAGACATACTAGAGCTCTAACTGTATCGTAACTTTCGTCCGGCCAAAGGCTAGGTTTCAACTTGCCAAACACGTACAATAATCTCACATCATATTGTACCAAAAATCAGGTCCGAAGACAATTCACATTTTAACAATCTCAATGTTAAAAATCACGTACAATAATCCCACATCATATTGTACAATTCAAATCACATGCTCAATATAATCACAATAAAATCATAACAGTATATTATATAGCAAACTATATATATTCGTACTTATTTACCATTTATACAATATATATATAGTCCACAATATCTTATACATGTCATATTTCACCACACATGCTCATTTCACAAACTTCCGTCATCGAAATGACTATTTTTAATGAATTAATAACAGTATGTAATTTAATGAACTATATATATATATGTACTTATTACCATTATACTGTATATATATAGTCCACTAAATTATATACATGTTGTAATTCATTTGATAAACACACTTGCAAAAATGTTGAATCACCACGAGGGTAGATTCGTAATTCAGTGAGATTTTACTCACCTTATCGCCTCGAGCGTAATTCCACAATTCCCGATGATAATTCCTTTCCTCGATTTAATGATCACCTTGAAATGATAAGAAAAGAATTTAGAAATGTTTCGTAAACCTTTAAATGCCGACACAGTAATAATCGGTTACTGTTAAGCAATTTTCGGTTTTACGAAATTACTGTTCAGTGTTACTGTTCTCTCTTACTATTCACGGTTATTGTACAAATATACGATTTACACGTATTTCCGTATGTATAAATATTATATACGTATTTCTGTACGTATAAATACTATATACATATTTATGTACGTATAAATATTATATACGTATTTCTGTACGTATAAATACTATATACATATTTATGTACGTATAAATATTATATACGTATTTCTGTACGTATAAATATAAATACGTATTTCTGTACATATAAATATTAATACGTATTTCTGTACGTATAAATATTAATACGTATTTCTGTACGTATAAATATTAATACGGATTTCTGTACGTATAAATATTATATACGTATATCTGTACGTATAAATATTAATACGTATTCCTGTACGTATAAATATTAATACGTATTTCTGTACGTATACGTACGATTTAAATGTAAATACAAATTCAGTAAATAAAATTTACTAAATTACCCTTTCACAAAATTACTTTTTACATTTACTGAAAGTAATTTATATTTACATTTACCGAAGGTAAAATTTAATTACATTTACCGTAGTAATTAAAAATTACATTTACATTTACCGTACACAGTAAATTACTAAAATACCCTTCTGTCAAAACTGTCCACACCGCCGCACGTGTGGCACACGCGCCACCTCCGGCGGGCCGCGCGTGGGGCTCACGCGCTGAGGCTAACCACGGCGCGTATCACGCCACCGCCGCCTCCAAAACCACCCTCTTCCTTCCCTCTGCCTTCCCACGGCCTCACACCGTGCCTAGCCCCCTCTACTCGCCCACACGCGCCGCCTAAGGCGGCGGTGCTCACCAATTCCTCCCCTCCTCCGATCCTACTCCAAAATCGTTCCAAAACATCCACAATTCATCAACAAACACACACAACCAGTAATCACATCCATCCATACCTTGATCGAAGCTAGAACCTCCGATTTGGCCTCGGAAAAGGCTTGGATCGCCGGTGAAATTCAAATCCTTGGTGAGAACTCGGATTCGATGAAGTTTGGCCTCCAAGTCGAAGGCAGAGAGCACCATGGCTAGGATCGGCGTAGGGAAGCCCTCCTCCGTGCTCGTGCGTCGCTGGAGGTGATGGCTCGATCGGACCGACTGCGTTCGGTCCCTGTGGATCGCGCCGGGCTTCACGGCGTTGCTGGAGACCGTGCCTTGCTCAGAGGATGTTTGTGTCGTGGTCGTGAGGCTGCTGAGGTCGGCGGTGAGGAGCACCTCCCTCGGAGGAGGAAGATCGGATGCAAGCCGAGAGGAAGGAGGAAGGGTCGGGAGAGAGAGAACCGAGAGAGAGAGAGAGAGAGAAAGAGGGAGGCGGAGAGAGTGAGGGTTTCCAAAAGTGGAAACCCTAATCACAAAACATTCTATTTATACTCGTTTCCAAATCGGAAACTAACTTCCGACGTTAATAACTTTTACGTCCGACGTTCGATTCGAACGTGTCACATGTCCACGCACTCGTATCGACGAGCTCTACAACTTTCGTGAAGGAAGTTTTCGCAACCGATCGACGGAATAAAAGTCGATATAAACGTTACGGAAATGTAACGTTTTTCAATTTAAACGTTACGAGAACGTTTCCGTTTCTCGTTTACTAACGTCGCAACCAAATACGTTCATTCTAATAAAATTCGAAATTTTATAGAATTCCAAATCAAACTAACATTGTTTAAAATTTAGGGTTATTACAGAATTAATAGAAGAGAATAAAGTCGAGCCGAAGACCAAATGACCAATTCTATATCGTATACAGGAAAATCGAGAATATCGAGTAAGCCGAAGACCGTACCAATTCGTGCACATTTAACATGTTGTAGCCTTACTTAAGAGACCGGCACTAAACTACCAAAAAAGTCTGGCTGATGGCTATCTGCTATGTACGTAACGAGACAACACACGGCGTTTGGTGGTAATGTTGGAAGTGGCAGCTCAGCTTGGAAGGATATACATGCATGCAGTTTGAGATAAGATCTAGAAGTTGAAGTTGGTGACCAAAATGAAGGTCTTCTATGAAGGGCTTATCACATTTATCTACATACTGCTACTGATCGATGCAGCATTCATGCTCTCGTTGTGGCATGGAGACCAGTCAGACCACAGCCATCCACACATGCATGCATGCTCAGCTAATTTGAAGAAACTTTGTAAAGATTGATGGCTTCTCATCTTATGTGTACAAGTAACGGAAAGAACGTACACGCATCTGTGGACCTATTAAAATTTACATGCAAATTAATAGGTGAACCAGTGAACCTATTGATTTTTTTAAAAATGGCTAAATTCTAACAAATTAAAAGAGATAGTGGGGAATTAACAGATCAAACTGCTGCCTCCTTCGAGTTCAATATATATCCTGTTCATGAGCAGCTAGCTTTTCCAGTATAGACCTTCCAACAGGTACCTAGCTAACATGCTTCTCCCAATTATTATTAATATTTGCAGATATTATAGGCGTGAAATTTTAATTTGTTCTCTCGAAGATTTGCTTACGATAAACCAAAGTTGCATGGAGGAAAATTTAGAGAAAATGCAATACAGTTGCTCATTCTCGGAAGACGATGCTTTATCTATTATTCTCAACAGAAATATATTAGAAGGTTCCACACACTGGATA
Source organism: Argentina anserina (assembly GCF_933775445.1). Classification (NCBI taxonomy): domain Eukaryota; kingdom Viridiplantae; phylum Streptophyta; class Magnoliopsida; order Rosales; family Rosaceae; genus Argentina; species Argentina anserina. The sequence goes on along the minus strand of NC_065873.1, from coordinate 1,601,872 downwards.
TTCATGGTTTGAACTTTGAAGTAATATTATTGCATGCATGTAGGAATTCTTATTATTTTTCAGTGATCTGGCTATTGTTGGAAGAATTTTACCATACAGCAGGGAACCCCAAATAATTAAAATACCAAAATATAAGACACCAACTCATTACACCTAATTCTGATAGGATAGTTAAATAAATTAATGATCGATCGAACTGTTTGTAACAACAGGTATATTAACCTATCATCTGCTTGGTACCACCATATCATATTGATATTTCCTTCTTAATTATTGCAGAATATAAGATCGAGAATCCTAGCTGTTTCAGTTTCTGATTGTTGAAGTGAATAGGGTCTTTTAATATTTGGCAAGCACCACTCATGGGAGTGGTTCATGCATAATGTGATCATGCTGACCTTAACTAAAAATAAAAAATGCTCATTGACATACCAAAAGTCATATAGCTAGTTATCTGCATTATTATATAAATCATCAATACTCAATAGGCTAGGTTAGAATTAGTTCACAGCTCTGTAATTATCTGATGTATACGTTCAAGTGAATAAGATCATAACTTCCAAAAGATCGATCATGTTTTAATCATATAGAGTAACTGAGCGTTAAGACTAAATTGGACATAAATGTCACCAACATAAGTGTCATCATAAAGAGTAATAATTTAAGCAAATGATGAACCATATATATACTAATTCATCCCTTCCAAACCTTCAGAAACTTAAATAAAAAAAACCTTCAGAAACTTGACAAGAAACAACCTTATCTAGCTAGAATCCTAGCTGTCTCAGTTTCTCACTGAATCCTCGAAGTTTCTACTATGGCGATGAAGAAGACCAACAAAATTAGCCAAGGTCGCCAAAAGATTCCTATTGCTAAAATAGCCAAGAGAACCAATCTACAAGTCACATTCTCCAAGCGGCGGTCGGGGCTGTTCAAGAAGGCCAGCGAGCTCTGCACATTGTGTGGTGTTGAGGTTGCGATCATAGTCTTCTCTCCGGCCAACAAGCCCTACTCTTTCGGCCACCCGGATGTCGACTCCCTCATCGACCGGTTTCTTGCTCGAAACCCTAATTATAATAATTTTCTAGCAGACCCTTATTGTCAACAGCTTGGTGAGGCTCACAAGAATGCTACTGCGCATGAGCTCAACATGCACTTAACAAGCATTTCGAACCAAATCGAGGCTGAGAGAAAGGATGGTGAATCGCTTGAAAAAATGAGCAAAGCCAGCGAGTGTTGGTGGGAAAACCCAGTTGATGAACTTGGTCCGGATGAGCTTCGAACACTTAAGGCTGCAATAGAGGAGCTCAAGAAGAACGTGAACGAACAAGCCAATAGGATTTTGACGGAGTCTAGTAATACTTCTAGTATTGCTCATAATAATTCTTCATCATTCAGTCTGATGAATAATGCTCATCATTATTCTAAGAACAGTCCCAGTAGTAATCAGGTAGGATCTGATTCCATTAATATTCCTAGAGCTTATGATTTTGGTTTTGCTGGGGATATTGGTCTATTCTGAATTCAGGATATATACAGAAATTACAAGATTAGAGAGCACCTCGCTACTTGATCTTTATAAATTCTCTGCTTTCATAAGCTGTGGTTGGTTGTAAACATATTGATGAATAATTGTAATACTATTTTTCTATAAGATCATGGATCCTCGCTTTCCTTAATGTTTCATTAATGATTACTGTGGTAATAATACCCAGCGTGGCATAAATACCAAGCCCCATATCAGTAACAAATAACAAGAGCTTCAATGTGCAGACGGTGGAAATGATTTTGCTGATTGAGGAGATTGAGGTGAACCTAAGTTGGATCAATCTCCTCGGTTATCTACGTACGAATAAGTTTAGCAATTACATATTTTTCACTTTACATTCGTTCTATTATACATTACAATCTAAAAATAATAATAATCTCTTCTACGAAATAAATCGAACCTATATAAGATTGTTTAACTATCCAATTATTTGTCCAAGTGGTTCAGAAAATCCCCATCATGATGAATCATCGATTTGTTTCCATATAGATGACTTATTTGTCCTCCACCTGCCCATAAAAATTCATCAGAGTACTACACTGTAATTTACTTGTTACACAATATTCTTTTGGAACCTTGCAAACACTTATGGATTGTTACAATCAATTATGTTAAAGTTTACAAAGTATTGATTCACGGATAAAAATCCCGATTGCTTATCTTACTTCACTATCAAATGATCGAGTATAGTCCATTATCTTTAGAGAAGTGATCATACTCGTTGATATAAATCAAGGAGAATCCAAATGAATTGATATATATCTTTTCCTTTGTCTTGGTGATGTTTCCTAAGTAATTAACCAGATTTTTTCATTGTTTAGTACTAAACTGGTTGGACGTACGTTTCAGCTGGTTAATTTTAAGATCACACATTGTTATCATAAACTCAACGGACTTATTGCTCATTTTGCATGGTTAAGAGAATTAGATTTTTAACTTCCAATATCGTGGGCAATACATTTGTCTAGGTTGCTAGCTGGCCGGCATTAACAGTCTGTATCCAGCTATCCATCAATTATCATGAAGTCCAAACCAAGAAGGTTATCCCAAATTATTCGATCATTTTCCTGATTTCGTGAAGATCATTGGATCGTCAATAATAGCTTATTGTTATACGTACAAATATGTTAGCAAAAATCTAATAAATTATAGCAAGAGTTAGATAACTATTGACAATGAATTTTTCAGTTCTCTCGAAGAACCGTGAAAATGTCTAGTAATTATACTTTTTAATTACAATTTGACACGTATGATTTAAAAAGAAAAATTATATTTAAGCTATTTTATTAAAAAATATTTTGAGTTTTTTTTTTTAAAAAAAAAAAACCTACACTCTACCCTCTAATACCCTAAAACTCTAAACCCTAAAACCATACACTCAAAATCATCAATTCTTATTATGGTCATTTCACAAATAATAAAAATATATAAAATTATAATTTTAATGTAATAAATACTCATATCAAAATATAACAGTTGAGGAGAATCATATACATTACCATGTAATTCTCCGGTAACAGAATATGCCGATAACTTGAAAACAAAAGGCATCGTATCAATGACGTAACAAGCGAACTCCATAATTGATGACTTGATGTTAAGAACGAAGGTTCAAACATGCATAAACAAAGACGTAAAATCGATTGTGAAGTCCCTAGCTAGTACCGAGTTTCATTTGCCCTTTTTATCTTTTCTTATCCCAATTTATTTGACATTTAATCAAATCAAATGTACTTCGTATCCATTTTTTCATTTTTCTTTTATTAAAGAAAGAAATAAAAATAGTAAAAACCAAAATTCGCACGTGTAACATAGCATCCAATGTAACAGCACACGAAAAGCTATCAAGCTGACACCCAGATCCAGATACTGACAAACATGAGGTGTCACATTTCATCGTATACGCACCAAACCCCCAACCCAGCTCCAGCCCAGCCCACAGCATTTTAATATTATCACTTTAGAATCTTTTCTTAATTTCCCATTCGTACACCTCGTGGGACCCACGTGGATCCTTGTAGGTCAGATTAGCGTCCAACCCCTGGTCCCCTATGGCCCCTCTGGCGCTAACTCACATAAAAACCTAACCCCAAATTATTATTTTTATTTAAACAAAAAGAAAAAAGAAAAAGGAAGACGTCAGATCGGGTACAGCTGGAGCCCCGACAACGCTTGAATGGATCACCCAGGAGAGCATTGGGTGGAACACTCTTTTATATTTTTCGGGTTCGTCACTGGTGACCCGAAGTCCGAACCCGGAAAGGGACAAAAGTGAGGGTCCAGGTTAATTTTATAAAAGAGAGAAGAAAAAAATAGAAGTTGTTTGGGACCATCCGGCTCTAAGCTGGCCATTATCGTACGTGCGCATTGTGATCCAGCTAAACCCGATGCGCCTTACACCCCACGCATGAAAATACCTTATTTAAATATTCAGCTTCACTATTCTACATCCCTTTCTATGTTTGGGAATATGAGCTGGATGCGTGAGCAATGACATAGTCACACATTGGTCACGGTGGACTGTAATATACTTAAAATTATTAAAATATTTATTTTTTTAACTAAATTTAAATTTTAAATATTAATACACCTTAAAATTTTATATAAATTCATAAATAACTCGTAATTTTTTTTCTAACCCAACTTATTATGAAATTTTAACTCCGCCCGCCCTTATGCGTGAGAGTCTTAGTGTGCCCACAATGTGTATACCAAGTAGCTCATCTAACATCCATTGACTGCTTGAGATGATATAACCCCTGGTATAGCTAATCGTGTGTACATAATTTATCCACTCTCATTTTCTGTGTTGGAATTGTTTTTTAAACCACGTATGATAAATTGAAGACTTGGACGTGCGATAAAAAGTTTTCGCATGCAAAACTAAATTGACTGAGTGTTATGCGTGTAGATAGTTGGAGTCTCAGTGCGGGTTAAAGTATCATTATGTTATCACATATATTTTTAGAGCTGTAATTGTTAGTACTGATACTAAAAACAGTTACAGTATTTTGAGAAGTCTTTACTATCATTTTGGTAAATGTTTTTAACCGGATACACTTCCACTATAATATATAAAATTATTTGCAGTTCTACATGGAATCACATTCATTTGTAATAAACAATGTACAACCAAGAGAAATTAAAGTACAAAACACAAACATGGAAGCATTTTATTTTTCATGTAAAATTCTTACCGCCATCTAATCCTTATCAAAACCTTTGTTATAGATAAAAGAAACTGACATGTTAATATCCAGACAAATGTTTGTGCATACTCATAATATCCGGACAGACACTATTAAGATTACTCATATTACTGCCATAGCTAATACACAACTATGAAATTTCTCCACATTCTATTTCCCAAAATCTCAATAAATTTATTGCATTCAAAAAAAAAATTCCTGGCAGCGGGTTGTTTTAGCATCATATTCAAGCCATTAAATCCCCCAATATCCACATTGACCAGATAAAAGGAAAATAAAATGAAAAAAGAGTTTTTTTCACCAACAGTCCCTCAATTCTGGTGTACCTACCAATGTGATACCTCAACTCTTAATCGTACCAATGTGATACCCAGACTCTAGTATTGCTATCATTGAAGTACTTCCGTTAGTTTTTTTCAACTTTTCCGTTATCTTGGTGACGTGGCAGGTACGTGAGGCCCACAAGGAGGGTTAAAAGACAAAATTAACCTCATCTGAGAGGAGCAATGTTTTTCCCGCCCTTTACCTTGAGAAAGACACCCAACAATTCCAATTTTGGCGCCAATTTTCCATCCCTACTCCTTAATTTGTGTCTCTTATCTAAACTAAAGAACTACCGCCAACCAGTCGACCACAATCTGATAAAACCTAGATCAATCTCATTTTCTATTTTTACCCTAGCACTTGTTAAACTAACAGAATAAATATAGAAATTTATATGGAACATCTCATTTCCACAATCTCATAAGAATATAAAAACACATAACTTAACGAAATTCAAATACATGTTTAAGTACCATTAGTTGCCACATTAATGTACCAGATTTATTCTGTTAGTTTAACAAGTGCTAGGGTAAAAATAGAAAATGAGATTGATCTAGATTTTATCAGATTGTGGTCGACTGGTTGGCGGTAGTTCTTTAGTTTAGATAAGAGACACAAATTAAGGAGTAGGGATGGAAAATTGGCGCCAAAATTGGAATTGTTGGGTGTCTTTCTCAAGGTAAAGGGCGGGAAAAACATTGCTCCTCTCAGATGAGGTTAATTTTGTCTTTTAACCCTCCTTGTGGGCCTCACGTACCTGCCACGTCACCAAGATAACGGAAAAGTTGAAAAAAACTAACGGAAGTACTTCAATGATAGCAATACTAGAGTCTGGGTATCACATTGGTACGATTAAGAGTTGAGGTATCACATTGGTAGGTACACCAGAGTTGAGGGACTGTTGGTGAAAAAAATTCAATGAAAAACAAAGGAAAGTGAGCGCATGATTCCAAAGACTGAGGTCGGCCGCGCCCTATCCCCGCCTCCCCTAATATCCACACCATTCTCTCGCTGTCATTTACAGCCTGTTTCCTCTTCATCCTATAATCCCTTCAGTCTTCTTCTTCTTCTTCTTCTTCTTCAATCTTCACGTTCCCTCTCTTTATATTATTCCATCTCTCTCCCTACTTCTCTCTCCAAATCCCCAAATTCAAAGAACTCAAAGCTCTCCCTCTTTCCTGACCCGACCCGTCTAAACATGGATCCGTGCCCGTTTGTACGGATCCTCATCGGAGACTTGACCCTCAAGTTTCCCAGCGTCTCCAAACCCTCCTTCTCCACCGTCCACCCTTCCTCCTCCCCCTGCTTCTGCAAAGTCAAGCTCACCAACTTCCCCCACCAATTCTCCGCCGTCCCTCTCGTCCTCCACGACGCCGCTGCCGGAGCTCAGTCCTCCTCCCGCTCCCACTCCCTCAACGCCTGCTTCAACCTCAGCAAGCCCCAAATCGAAGCCCTCGCCTCCAAGAAACCCTCCCTCTCGATCTCGATCTACACCGGCCGCCGCGGCGCCACCTGCGGCCTCAACTCCGCCAAGCTCATCGGCCGCGTCACCGTCCCGCTCGCCGACCTCGCCGCCGCGGAGGCCAGACCGGTGGTGTACCAGAACGGCTGGATTGGAATCGGTGGGAAGAAGAACGGGTCGGGTCAGTCGCAATTCTTTTTGAGCGTCCGGGCCGAACCCGACCCGAGATTCGTATTCAAGTTCGACGGAGAACCCGAGTGTAGTCCGCAAGTGTTTCAGGTTCAGGGGAATGTGAAGCAGCCCGTCTTCACTTGCAAGTTTGGCTTCCGTAACGCCGCCGATATGCAATCACGGTTAGTTAGTTCAACTTTCTTTTTGCAATTTAGTCCAAACTGAAACCCTTTTATATTGCAATTTAGTCCTTTATTAAACGACATTTTAGTCCTTATTTTTTGATCGTGATTTTTGTTTCTTGGGGTTTAGGTCAATGTCGGAGCCAGGGACACCGAGAAATTGGTTAGGGCCGTTCATGGGGACCAATCAGAAGGAGCAGAGCGCGAAAGAGAGGAAAGGCTGGTCGTTAACGATCCACGACCTCTCCGGCTCGCCGGTGGCGGCGGCGTCGATGGTGACGCCATTCGTTGCGTCACCCGGCTCACAGCGCGTGAGCCGGTCGAACCCCGGCGCGTGGCTGATTCTGCGGCCGGAGGACGGGACCTGGAAGCCGTGGGGCCGGCTCGAGGCGTGGCTGGAGAGCGGCGGCTCTGACACCGTCGGGTACAAGTTCGAGGTCCTCAGCACGATTCTGGCCAACTCCACCGTCAGCGCATCCGACGGCGGGAAGTTCACGATCGACCTGACGTCGAGTCTGACGCCGGTGAACAGCCCGCACAGCAGCTTGGACTTCGGGTCGGGCGGGTCCGGGTCGTCGAGGCCCGGGTCGGGTTCCGGGTCCGACTTCGGGTTCGGGTTGATCCCGCAGCTGCTGCAGAGGGGGTTTGTGATGTCGTCGACGGTGGAGGGGATCGGGAAGTGTAGCAAACCCGAGGTGGAGGTCGGAGTGCAGCACGTGACATGCACGGAGGACGCGGCCGCTTACGTGGCGTTGGCGGCGGCGATGGATCTGAGCATGGATGCTTGCCGGCCGTTTTCTCAGAAGCTCCGGAAGGAGCTGAGGCAGTAGTTGTAATGCGTTGTCGTTTTGTGTGAGAGGGGTTGTCGTTTTGATTGGGGTTAGTAGTAGGTTTTAGGCATTGGATTCTTTAATTTGCCGGCAAGTTTTTAGGTTTGGGCTGCCAAGTGTTTTTTGGGCTTGGAAATTGAGAGACGTGTACAGTGAGGAATAGTCATAGTAATTTTCAATAGTTCAATTTTTTCTTGGTGATTTGTGAATTATTCGGCTTTTTTGTTCATATATGGTTAATGTTTTTGGTCGGAATATTCTATGGCCGCCTTGTAGAGAATCTTATGTGGTTAAATTTTATTCGAAACAGGATGGCACAAAATGAGGCCAGACTGTCTAGTTGGTAGAATCTGTCAATGACTCAATGAGTGCTTGTATTGTGAGCTTGTGACAGCGAAGGGGTGGGGAAAATGGAGTGATGAAAATGCTCTTTAAAATTGGTGACGAATAAAGTCACTAACAGTGTTAATTAACGAAATAAATTAATTGATATACTGTTTGTTCAAATCTCCTTTGTAAATATTCATATGAATTAAAGTAGATGAAAAGTGATCAACTGACCTTATCTTGTATTCCGCCGATTTAAATCTCAACTTAAGCCTTCTTATCTTCGAAGTCCCTTCCCTCTGTAAGCTTCCCCAACTTCTGAACTGAGTTTATGTCTATTCCGTTTAAGATCTCCTCACTCACATTCCGCTTCATGTAGGTACATGTTTCGGAAGCTTCAGGTGAGTATGCACGGAGTCATCTCTCTGAATTTAGAATATGTATCTCCCACTGAACACACAAAGAAAACTACTTAAGAGAGTTAGTGAAAGGGCCTCTATCTATGTGTGTATAAAAAAGAAAGACAATCAATTTATCTAATTCATTCCTTGAAGTTGAACCACGACTATCACTAGTGAGAATAACACAATCTGTCAAAACCCAAGAGATACATGTAGTCCCTCTTAGGTCCTGAAGGTGTCTGCACTGGGGACTGGATATTATAGGCTGAATATCATGTGAGTGGTAGATCGACATTTTCTCATGGGGAGCATCTCAACAGTGCATAAATTGGAGAAATCCTTCAGAAAGTCACTAAGCTTAGTGAAGCCCAAAGATGAATGATCCATTTCTAACGCAAACTTAGCCCGGAAATCTTCTTTTAGAGATGAGAGAGGATAAGTTGGATGATTTGACAGATCTTTTAAGAACCCGGGAAACCATTTCTTGAAAACCTTTAGCCTTGTAGGAGAGCTCTTGGTAACTTGAGGTTCAGTGGAACACACTGTTTGTTTTTGATGGACTAGTATGTCAGCCCAATAACCTTGTTCAGGGTTATCACCTTCTATTTGTTGGTTGTTGATGGACTAATCTGTCTTAGGGTTCATTCTATTTGGGAGATCAGATCTAGGTTGGTTTGTTGAATAAGAAATGAAGTTGCACGTAATGAAAATGCCGAAAGTAAGTGCAGAAGAAGATAAAGGCATGAATTGAAATAATACTGGATAATTGTTCATTCATGCCTTCTACTAGCGTAGGTATTACATATACAGTTCATAAATGGGCCAAAGGACAGCTGGGCCATAACATTGGGTCAAAATAAAAGTGAGGTCCAACAGAATGCATCTCTTAATCTGAATCCTGAAACTGATACTACTGTGACGATACTAGTCAACAAGACGTCTATTCTCCATATCAGTTGATATACATAGAGATTACAGCATAGTCAAGCCTTGACCTGCCACAAATACAAGGTACTTCCTCTCATCCTTCTCAAGCTCATAGTATCGGAAAAAAAATCCTGCTAATTGTAAATGGAGTTGGCAATTTACGTTTGTCCTTGGGAAGGGTCATTGTTGCACTTGACATCATTTCCACTCGATGCGCATAGTACTTACCTTCCAGCTCAATCAACATATGTGCTTGTCCACTTTCCTTGATGCCATCTACATCATCCCTACAATACATATTTGCATATATATACGAAGGATCTTGAGCGGACGTCTGTGAATTTGAAATAGTGCGGATGAGCCACGTGTCATTGGTTAATGAAAACATTCAACAATTCAGTTTCATTTCAATCATTGTGAGGTCCCGCCTTCATCTTCTAACTCATTCAATTGGAAAAACCTTTCCCAAAACCAAACCCAGAATACTAAAGATTCATATAAGTTCAATTATTAACAATCATAACAAGGTGGGTTGAGTTCATTGACCAACCATTTCATCCTCCACCTTCATATAGGCACTTCTCTCCGTCAGTACGATTATAAAATTTGGGGAGGTAACCATCATTTTCTTTTCTCTTCTTCTTCTTCTTATGTCTTTGGCTATGCGTTTGATTTATTTCAATCCTCCATATAAAGTTGTAATCGATCTCTACCGAAGTCATGGCTACCTATGCATTGATTAATGAGTTTTTATTTTTGGGTTGAGATTGATTTACTAATTACTATGAATCAATCTAGAAGAAAAAAAAATCAGAGATCAATGATGTGAAGTTCGTTTTACACAATCAATTCAAGTATCTTTAAGCAAAAGAATGAAATCAATGCTAATACTGCTGGGTATGAATTGTTGAAGTATAAAGAAAGATGATAAACTAGTGCAGTCGTGAAGTAAAGCTTAGAAAAGATAAAGATGTGCGACCCACAAATTAAGCTGAACAAAAAAGTAGTTTTGTTGAATGTTTCTACCAACCAGTAACATGGTGACACCTGGACATCCGCATAATTTCATTACTATAAATCAATTGAGAAAAAAAATCAGAGATCAATGATGTGAAGTTCGTTTTACACATTCAATTCAAGTATCTTTAAGCAAAAGAATGAAATCAAGGCTAATACTGCTGGGTATGAATTGTTGAAGTATAAAGGAAGATGATAAGCTAGTGCAGCCGTGAAGTGAAGCTTAGAGAAGATGAAGATGTGCGACCCACAAATTAAGCTGAACAAAAAAGCAGTCTTGTTGAATGTTTCTACCAACCACTAACATGGTGACACCTAGACATCCGCACAATCTCAGTTTAACGGACGTCCTCTTATGATCGAGCCTGTATATATATATATATATATATATATTTAATAATACTTATTATTTGGTGCTTCATATTCACCGCACTGTTCACGTACTATTCAATGTCTACAGTAACTACCAATTATGTCCTCCTTTTTCCTACTAACTTCATAATATCTACAGTGCATTACCGATTTCACCCTCCTTTCTTCTACTATCTTCCAGCGTCTTCTACATCTCTCTACCTCGTGATATATTTTTTTTCCAGTGAGAGGCTCTCATAATTCTAGGTCTTCTTCTTTTTCTTCCTCCGCAATCTAGACACTTGATCTTTCTGCGCTACTTAATTGGTAAATTCCTTCTTCTTTCTAGGCCTCAATCTTTCCCTTTCTTTGATTTCTTCGATTGGTGATTTCTCTAACCTCGCTTCGTTTGCTTAATTTCTGCGTATGAAATCCACCTGCTTAACTTCGTCGGCCAGAGAGAGAGAGAGAGAGAGAGAGAGATAAATATCGTAGGGCGAGAGAAGAAGTGGCGTTTATGTAGGTATGTAATCTCCTGCTAGGCTTTTGATTTTTGTTTTTTGTTTTTTGTTATCCTTTTGCTCTGGGTAATTGGCCTTTTATTATAGGTTTCTTCTTGCTTAATTTATGGGTAGTTGATGATGAATTGATTGGATGATCGAAGAGTGGGGCTGAATTGAACCAATTGCAGGTTTGTTTTCTGTTATCCTTTCTTACCTTCTGTTTTAGGGAATTTGTTTATCTTTCAATTGAGATTACAGTTGAAAAATGGTTTTAACGTTTTGGTGATGCAATGGTTTCAACCTATTGAACATGATTGTAAGACTCGAGTAATTGCATAATTATTTAGTTATAGATTTGTTTCCAGCTTGATATATGGGTCTGTTTCCATTAGAAAAAGTGCTTACAACATAAGCATGATCATAGGCTTAACAAATATTATATAGCAGATGCACATATCCGTTGCCATTAACTTTGATAGGGCTGAAATAATTTGTAGTGATAGGAATCTAATGCATATGTGTTTTCCTTATAGAGATGATATGACTGATGCGTATATCCATTGCTATTAACCTTTTGTAGTTAATTGATCATTATAGATTGGATTCTTAACATACATTACAGTATATCATATATTGTTAATCTGGTGTGAGTTTTAGGAGGGTATATTGATCATATATTGTTTTTTTTTGCTGGGCTTGATCATTAAATCTCAATTATATATTAGTATATCACTGACTTTATTTGTGTTAACCGTTAATAATTCACAAATCTATTAAAGGCATTACCTTTTTCTATTCATACAAATTAGAAGTAATAAACAAATAGTGAGGCACTTTTACATGTAACATAAAACATCTCCATTGTTTTCATCCACTGTTTTTTTTTTGTGTAATCTAATTTGTAATTTGGTCTTTACTCTTTATATGTTACAATTTTTTACTGATCGTTGAATTTTACAGCTGCTTTAAAGATCCAGGTTACAGGGAATCAACAAGTAGTTAATCAAGAGTAGAATCAGTTATTACACAGTAAGTTATAATTGCTATGCTTGGTTTTATATGATGAACTCATGCCTTTAACATTTATGTATTTTGCATGTTCTGTTTCTTATCAACGATGAATTCTCATATATGCTACAGAGTGAAATGCAATGTTATGGTACATGTTTTCAATTGATTTCTTACAAGATATTTAATTAGAAATGGAAAATTTAAGACTCTTCTACTATGGTGCTCTACTGACGTGATGCTGGACTTGCGGGATTGAAGAATTGAACCATTCTCCTAACAATTGGAAACCCTGAAGTATAGTAGTGCCACAGTAAGTAATTCCAATTTTTAGTGTGTTTTACTCTTTCTAATGTATCATTTCTATTTCTCATGGAACATTTTCTTTTCATATTAACATATCAAGTTGTCAACCAAATGAGCCCGACAACTGTGAAATATGTGGTGAAGATAAACATTATGGATTTGAACATAGTTGAAGAGTTAAATCGTAAATACCATGTTTAGAATAGATTTAAACTATTTATAATTGATCTGCACTGTGGGTTGCTTACTCTATTTTAATCATATTACTCTAATTCTATTCTTTGTATTTAAACATTACCGACTAGCAACATGGATTCGGTCCGAGAAGCTTTATGATCAAAATACTAAATTAAAATGGGATGGTCTGTAAAAAAAAGTATGTTCATGGCTAGGACGTGTTAATGCTTAGTTTGTTCTTTCTAATGGCCAATATATATGTTCTTGCAATATTTACAATCAATACTTAAGTGATCAATTGGTCTTGATCCAACCAACTGTTCCAATCATTATTTGTCAACGTACCAGATTGTTATACTAATAGTTTGACTATATATCATTTCATGGTAGTTTAGATATAGTTTCCCAGAATTTGTTTATATCCTTCATAGTGGTTGCTCACTAAAAACTGAATTCATCATGTATGGTAAGATCCACAATAGTGTTTGTGTCATGTTTTTCAGTTCTTGCTTATGAATTTTATACATACCAAACTCATTGGTTTTAATTTTTTTTCTTCAGAAGGAGAGCTTCATGGCACATCTCAGAGATGAAGGTGAGATATATCATATATCCTATGTTGGAGTACTGTTTGGTTTATGTATCTATATATGACTTCTGCTAGACCTATCTAACATATGTAGGTGTACATTTAACTACATTTTTGTTTAACAACATTGAACATGCTACTGTAAGAATTTTTTTTGTACAAATGCCACATTTATGGTCCTCTACTTTGTAAAAACTAAGGCGACTGAAGCGTATATATTTTTAATATAATGACTCTAGTTTTGGTCCAACATGTACATATACGCACCGCAGCGAAGTACATGCATGTACCTAGTATATATCAATATTATGTTGATCCAAACTAACAATTGAAAACTAAAAAAAGATATCTCAGAAGAACATATTTAAGCCATCTTTCCACCTCTGCACTTAAGCCATGTTGGTAAATTAAGAATATCACATTGTCTTCTGATTCTTTAAAAGATCGCGGGAACTCAATTTATTTTGGTCATCAATTTTAGCAAGACTCAAGCGGGTGTCATAGAATTTTGCAATCATTTCTACTACGGTTAGACAAATATCAATCAAGATACTTGCTTCCCGCACCGTACGCACTGCCAACACAAGTAGAAAATTGCAATTAACCTCAAATTAATTACTTATACCAACAATGAAACTGATAATAATAAGTTGTTTTGAAAGAAGAAAATTACCACTGAAAATTGTCCTCCTGTTTTTTTTTATCCCTTAAAGTAGCTATTAGAAGGATGTAGCCGATATTATCAACCATGACAGAGCATGGAGTATTACCTCCATACTTCTGCCACATTGCTTCTAATATGTCCTCAACGATGTCTGCTCCAGAGCCAATCACTCTAGTCAACCACATACGAGCCTACTAGACCTCTCTTGTGAAAAAAATAACATCACATATGGACCTGTAAAAATAAGCACACATGAATCATTACACCTTATATTAATGTTGATGACAATAATAAAACAACACACATGAACCATTACATGTTATATTAATGCTGATGATAATAATACTATGTTACTAAAAGTTAACAATGAAGATTTCTTGACACTGTTAATCCAATTGGGCCTCAGAAGGCCCTTAGACCTGATGGTCTACAAGCTTTTTTCTACCCGAAATGTAAGGATGAAGTAAAACAGGTTACGATACCCAAAGACTAAAATATCGATAATATCTCCGATATTATCACGATATTTTCATTTTTTTAATTATGGAAACTTTCCTCACATACCTAGTAAATATCGCACGATATTTAGGAAATTTCGTCAAATATGGCGAATTTATCAAAATTTCCACGATATTCTCGATATTTTGCCGATAAATTGCCTTAAACTCATCTCAAATGTTGAATTGAGATAAAATATTGGTGCTGGTGGGGTGAATCGAACCTTGCACTCCCATGATATATCAAATCATCCCAACCATCCCCACTAGGATGGGTTTTGTGTTATATTTGTACATAATTATATATAAGTGATTTCTAATAATTTCAAAATATTTTAATTATTTTGATCGAACATTTTACAAAAATCGATATTTTCTGATATTTTGAAATATTTCTTTCGAAATATCCATTTTTCTGAAGGTCGATATTTCCAATTTCTCCGATATTTTAGTCCTTGACGATACCACTCATCAAATATTATTTTAATAATTATTTACAGGAGTTCAACCATACTCTTATCCCTAATGTTGAAAAAGTTGAATTAGTTGTTCCTTATGGGCCTAGAAGCCTTTGGAATGTCTTTTACAAAATCAGTACCCAAAAGGCTTATACACCTTTAAAAAAAATTACATCTAAAAAATCAGGGAGCTTTTGCTCGGGAGAGTTATTCAAGATAATATCATAATTGCACATGTGAACGGTTAGAAAACTTTCAAAAAAGAAGAAGAAATGTCTAGGTTCTATTGCAGTTAAATTAGACTTGGGAAAGGTCTATGACTTCCTTAGTTGGAAGTTTAAAAAAGTGTGTAGCTGAATTTGGTTTAGATGATAATTGGATTGATATGATTCTAAATTACATCAGTTTTGTTCTTTCATGTTTATAAATATGGAGAATTCAACAAACAATACCTCAACTATTTTCCATTATAACTTTCAATACCTCACATTTGGAAACTATCATATTAGTACCTCAAGTTTCTGTTTCAACTTAATTTCATTTCATTCCGTCAATTAACACCGTTAGTGACTTTATTTCTTACCAATTTTCAAGGGCATTTTCATCACTTCATTTTCTTCCGATTTCATCTTTCATTTCTCTCCAATTTCAACTATTTAAAAAAACCAATTATCAAAATAATTAAACTTTGTCACCAAAATTTGGTCTATAATTCCATCCACATAATCAATCTCACCTCCTCTATAAACCTTATCTAGTTCATTCAGTGAATAAAATCTCCCACCATGATGTACACATACAATAAATAGGTTTGAGCCTACATTTCAGCAAAATAATTGTAAAACTCACAAAGACTCAAAACATTTAACAACATATTCAATAATCAAAGACCAACGTTTTCCATCTCAATCACTTCTATTTTAATGTCATTATCTGCACATAGTCAACATAGGTGCAAGAACCCTAATATAATGTCATTATCTGCACATAAAAGTTGAAATTAGAGGGAAATGAAATATGCATGATAGGAGCACTTTGTGTGACGTTCTTAACATGTTTTTACCTCGATTTGTACTTTTCTTAGCCCTTATTGTTGTACTATTGATTTATTGAGTCGTAGTAAGAGTCTTGAGCGGTATTTGATGCATTTTTGTGCTTACATGAGTTAAAAACGCATAATTGGTTTATAGTCCTAGTTTGACTAGGAATCCTTGTTAGGTTTTGAAACTAATTATCTCTTACTTATGATTTTATTTTCTTATTTTCAGATTGGATTGAAGAGATAATTAAAGAAAAAAAGATGGATCCAAGTCATGCAACAATTAAATAGAAGATGATCATTAAAGGCATAAAACATGGCATGTTTTAGGGATTAGAGCATGGCATGTTTTAGGGAATAAATCATGACATAATTTAAGGGATTAAAGCATGTTATTATAATATGAGGAAAGATGCAACTACCCTCATTGTTTCCTCTCTATATATACATGATTTCATCTCTCAAATAAGAGGACTTCTCATTAGCATTTAAGAGCCAAAACTCTACCAAAACACCACCATAAATTTCCCTCACAAATCAGCCAAGCCGTCCACCCCAAAACTATCATCATCTCCACCGAGTTTCACTATTGAAGACACACCTCCAAGGTTCCTACAACGTGTGATTCTCGCAACTCATCTCCATGGTTTCGTCTATTTGCGTTAATCTACAATTCTTTGTCTATGAAGATTGTAAGTTGTTATTTATGTGGAAATATTGGTTTTGTATTTGTTTTAGAATTTTCAGATTGTATTTGATATTTTTTTAGACTATACCGAATTTATGTTCTTATAATTATTGAAGTTTGTATTTCTATTGTTGTGTTCTAATCATCTTTCTCATACTTTTAGATAATTTTCAGATATGTGCATATGAATTTAGTGCTTGGATGCAGTCCCTAAGATTGTGTTTGAGTGCTAGATTCATCAACCATATTGACACATATCGAATCATGCCCTAAGTAGGTTCGGTTTGTGTTGATTAAAAGTGGTAAAAAAATTCTGGAAATTTACATGTGAAACCATGGTGGGTGACGCCACATATGAAACATGTCTCCAACAAAGATTTGGTGCTTAAATATAATCTTGTTTGCTTTCTACTCTAAGTGTTATTGAATTCGATTGCATGCAAATTTAGATTAGGCCCTAAGTCAATCTAAATGTTAATTGAAATCTTGCATGATTAGATGATCCCCTAAGGCTCTAATTGTATTGGTGTCTAAAAAGTATGTAATTGGTCGAATTAGAATGCATGATAGATTCGAACTTGTAATTATGTGGTGTAATGGTAAATTTGGTTTAAATTTGTTAAAGAGAAGTCGATAATGTAAATAGTAATTTAGGTTTTATTTTAGTAGTTAATAATCAATCACAAACCCCACATTATTTGTTAACACTAAAAGTTTAGAGTTCCCTTCAATTCCCCGGAAAGAACGATCTCTGCTTATTCTATACTAACGATGATGTTTTACAGGGTTTATTATAGACGTTTTAACCAACGCTCTATCAATGCAATCAGAGAAAATGGAGTGATGAAAATGCTCTTTAAAATTGGTGAGGAATAAAGCCACTAACATTGTTAATTAACAAAATGAATTAGTTGATATACTGTTTGTTCAAATCTCCCTTGTAAATATTCATATGAATTAAAGTAGATGAAAAGTGATCAACTGACCTTATCTTGTATTCCGGCGATTTAAATCTCAACTTAAGCCTTCTTATCCTCGAAGTCCCTTCCCTTTGTAAGCTTGCCCAACTTCTGAACTGAGTTTATGTCTATTCCGTTTAAGATCTCCTCACTCGCATTCCGCTTCATGTAGGTACATGTTTCAGAAACTTCAGGCGAACTGACATATGCGGTGAGTATGCAGGGAGTCATCTCTCTG
This sequence comes from Argentina anserina, assembly GCF_933775445.1. NCBI lineage: Eukaryota > Viridiplantae > Streptophyta > Magnoliopsida > Rosales > Rosaceae > Argentina > Argentina anserina. The sequence continues at coordinate 1,583,996 of NC_065873.1, read as the reverse complement.
AATTTAGAATATGTATCTCCCACTGAACACACAAAGAAAATACTTAAGAGGGTTAGTGAAAGAGCCTCTATCTATGTGTGTATAAAAAAGAAAGACAATCAATTTATCTAATTCATTCCTTGAAGTTGAACCACGACTATCACTAGCGAGAATAACACAATCTGTCAAAACCCAAGAGATGCATGTAGTCCTTCTAAGGTCTTGAAGGTGTCTGCACTGGGGACTAGATATTATAGGGCTGAGTATCATGTGAGTGGTAGATCGACATTTCCTCATAGGGAGCATCTCAACAGTGCATAAATTGGAGAAATCTTTTAGAAAGTCACTGAGCTTAGTGAAGCTCAAAGATGAATGATCCATTTCTAACGCAAACTTAGCCCGGGAATCTTCTTTTAGAGATGAGAGAGGATAAGTTGGATGATTTGACAGACCTTTTAAGAACCCGGAAACCACTTCTTGAAAACCTTTAGCCATGTAGGAGATCTCTTGGTAACTTGAGGTTCAGTGGAACACACTGTTGGTTGTTGATGGACTAGTCTATCAACCCAATAACCTTGTTCAGGGTTATCACCTTCTATTTGTTGGTTGTTGGGGCTCATTCTACTTGAGAGATCAGATCTGGGTTGGTTTGTTCATAAATAATTTAATTATCTTGCCATAGTTCGAGAAGAAGGTTGGTGGAGTCTAGCGGCAATCGTTTTGGTGGCCCCTAGTACATACATAGCTGGTTCGAATCGCCCTACCTTCAAAATTTCCTTTTTTGTTCCATTAACCGAACAAAATGTTCCTTTAGAAGTATCACTGCTTTGCACCAAACCTTGATGCATCCTAATCGGAAAAGAAAAAAAAAAGACCCATTGATGCTTCAAAATAATAAGACTACTTGTCTCAATCACCCCAAATGTTCTAGTATTTCAAAGATAGAATTTCAAATATAAGGTTTGGAAAGGTTCTGAAGTGAAACATGTCAATTTGATCACAACTATGAACTATGATAGTTTATGGTAGTCACTTAACACGACAAATAAACATGACGAGTCATAGGCTCATTGTGCATGATTTACCCACATAGGCCCAAAGACTCCATGGAGGCAACCCACTGATGAAGTTCGGATCATCGCCGTCTTTTTCAGTGTGAGACTATAAAAGGCTCTGCATTACAGGGGACTAGTTTGCTCAGCAGGAAGTTGTCGACAATCTTCAGAGCATCTCCAACAGAACAGACAAGTGTGAAGATGAAGGCGTTGAGTTGGTGGCTTATGCTGGTGGGTTCACTTAGACTGGTCTCTGTTTGGTTCGGCTTCTTCGACATATGGGCTCTCCGTCTTGCTGTCTACTCCAAATCCCAAAGTACACTCCTTTTTTTCTTGACTTTTCACTCTGTTCTCAATCAACTTCCTTGTTGAAGTTTGATCCTTTTTCGTTGCTGGAGTCACAATTGGATAAAGCTTCACTTTTTAATCAAACCCATTTGAGATTTGTGTTAAGTTTGTTGCTCATTGTGAGATTTAGTTGGATAGATATATTTGTGGGGATTTTGAATTCTTAATTGTGTGAAGAACGCATGGAAGTTCGGTATGAGTCTTTAGATCCAAAGGGGCTTAACTTGATTTGGTATTGCATCTGAATGTAGATTAACCAAACGTGGTTTGGTTTTGTATGGATGTGCAAATTGTGTGTAACTTCTGCAGATATGTTCGGTGACTCTGATAGTCAGATCATCAGCGTTGTTAATACTAGAATGCTAAATACTGCTATTGTCTTAGATGTCAAATTTAGTTTAAAGTAATCAAAAACTTGTTTGTGTCTTTGATGGGTATGCTATCCTACCAGTTGTTCAAATACAACTCAGACTTGGCAAAACCAGAAACACCAGAAAATGTAGAACTTTTACCCCTAAAATTTAGAACGTAATATTAGTAGTTGCACACTTGATTGTATTGGTATGACATACTTTACCAGTGAAGCTGGATTAGTTTTAGGCTTTTAGCACTTTTGTTTGTTCATGATTGTTCTAATTCTATAAATGAATGCTATTTACAAAGATTGTTCAATTAGATCACTTTTTTTCCCTTTGCCCTTAATTTCATGTTTTGTAATTGCGATTATTATTTTTGCAGTGACTGAAGTTCATGGAAGGACATTTGGGGTCTGGACTCTCCTTACTTGCACACTCTGCTATCTTTGTGCCTTGAACCTCGACAACAAGCCACTCTACCTAGCTACCTTTCTGTCATTCATCTATGCACTTGGTCATTTCTTGACAGAGTACCTAATCTACCAGACCATGGCCATTGCAAATCTGTCAACAGTTGGCTTTTTTGCAGGTATCGGTTTGCTCCACCTTATTTACGATCTTTATAACTGGCATATATCTCTGTTTTGATATTAAGTACAAAAATTCTGTTTCAAATTTTGTAAATCCATGTCATAAAACGCATGTTTTATGATTGTGTTTGCTGACAGGATAGTACATGATAAATGATACTCATTTTAGGCTGTAGGCATAGTTGGAAGGAAGCCTGATATGTGCAATTCATAAAACAAAATAGATTACGAACTAGAGTACATATCATCTTCCAAAACAATGTAGTCCAGATATTAAATCTCTGTGCTAGTATTTGGCCATTTTTAAACGATTGTAAAATCCTCCATGCTTAATTGACAAAGAGTTGTGGACCTGTAGTCCTGCACATGCTACAGCATTCCATCTTTCAACAGCTACTAAACTCTGTGAAATTACATTTCCTGGAAACACCAAATTAATGCTTGATATGTTTTCTAATGCCAAAACCAATATATTTTTTCCCCGAAGAAATAAAGTCTAAATTTCATTTCTAATCTTGCAAACATATGGTTTGTTTAATTTGATTATTGTTTCTAGTTGTAGTAATTCACATGCTAGTAGTATGTGCTCACATGTTTTCTGTCTGACTACTATAATGACGAATACCATGCTCTATAATATCTGATGACAAGTGGTGTTTGGATTTCCTGGAAACAACTATTGAAGTCTTGATGTGATTATGCACCACCAGCCTTTTCATTGTTTGGAGGATAGTATAAAATAATTATTTTTAATGTAGTAATAAAATTATCTTGTGATCTGAATCAGGCACATCAATTACATGGATGTTGTTGCAGTGGAATTCACATCAAGCTCAAGCTGCACTGAAATCAGAATAAAGTGTCTGATTACTGCTTCAGCTTTCTCCACATTTGTTAATTAATCTCCTTTTCCAGTCATGCTTTGTTCTCAAGAACTGCTTTAGTTTTGATGCCCATCTATCACACTGAGATTTTCCGTAACAGTGAGAATTTAGAGGTCTACCTATAGACCAGTGAGAAGAAAATTCTTGAGTCACCTTCAGACTTTTAAATTGAAAAAGTTAAGAGAAACAAAATTGTACTCATTCAGTTGGAACTTTCAGTTGTTTATAGTAGCCTTTGTGTAAAAGTACTGATGTTCTTTTTCAGTAAGAAAATAGTCATTGAAATTTATCTTGATGTTATCAATTTTACTATATTTTGTGCTGATATTAGATGCAACTTGTTATTGTCAACAAGCTTGTTTCAGTTACAGAAATGGAAGTCATGGTTGTCAGTGCTGTTGGTGATGTTTGAAAACCCCTACGATTTATATTTCTCCGAGTGAAGGTGGTAGTTTAATACAAACCAAGTTGATGGGAAGCTCGTGCCTAGTGGATCACTACGCAGGGAGAAGAAGGAAAAGATAATCTTCATGTATCTTTTCAAATGAAAAAAAAAAACCTGTAATGTTTGCAAATACAACTTTGCGTCTACCAGAAGACTGGAGATCCACTCTTGTGGTTTTACTTTGCTAGGAAGCAGAACATGAATTTGAAAAAAGCCAAGATTTGACGTGCACTATCAATTCAGTTTTAAGACATAATCCAGAAGCCAACTTCTCTGAGCAAAAACCACATCAAAGTAAGATAATACAGTGGAAACTCTAGTTTTACAGATTAAAGCACTAGCCTACATTTTACCTGTTGTATTGATTTCGAAGCCATTAACTCAAATACTAAACCTTACTGCATGGGGAATTTCATCCCTCCAGGCATATCCAGGAAAGGCAAGCATGAAACATGGGAACATATCAGAAGAACCCAAGGACCATCATCATCACTCTGCTGCAGCCTCTCCATTCTCTTCTTCCTCTGTTTGTATCTCTGGCAATGTATCTAAATCTGTGCGAGCCGCTTGCTCGTCTTCGGAAATATGGGAATCAGCAGAATCAATGGGGTCATCCTGAACTGCATCTGAACCTTCATCTACCCTACTGGATTCATTTGTAACATCTGATTCTTCGGTCGTAGTAGCATCTTGATCATTTGACTCTTCATTCGTGGTGGCATCTTCATTTGCTGATTCTTCGTTCTTACTGGCATCTTCATTTGTCGAATGTTCATTCTCAGTGGCATCCATAGTCTGCTTTATTGTTGAAGATCTGGAGCTATTATCCACGTCAGCTGTACCATCAGATATTAAGGTCTTTTCAGAAACATTAGTCTCCTTCTCATGACTAGAGACTGTTGCAGTAGAATCCAATCGATCATGCGCAGACACTGTGTTATTAGTCTGTTCCACAACCACCGTTTTTTCAGTGCTGTCCTCCCTAGTAGCCGTACCATCTACCTCTGCGTTTTGAGACTGAGCAGACTCAGATATAGTTTCTGTTTCATTAGGCTTGTGTGAACTAGTTGCTTGGTTGACTTCAGTAAAGTTTTTGCCTACTTCTGAACTCACAACTGTAGAGTTATTTTCAGCTTCTGGCAGATCACTAGTTTGTGTTTTCACTTTTCCATCTAAGAGTGAATTTGCCACAGGATTGGACGAATTCCCTTCAAGTTTCTCTTCACTTGCAGGCACACTCAAAGTGTCATTTTCAGCAGTTCTACTATCCACCAATCTCATGTTGTGTTGGTTTCCATCTTCATCCCCACTTGTTTCAGAGGTTTCCGTTGACATTTCAGAACTTACTTTCTCAGTTTCAGTGCTTATAACTTGGGTATCATGGGTAACTGCACTAGAAGCATCATCTGCCTTGTAATGTTCCTCGCGTGCCTCGTGAGCATTTTTATCATCTCCTTCATTATCTTGATCATCTGATGAATTCTCAATTTCTTCTCGGTCTTCCCTTTCTTCATCCTCATTCCTGTCGACTTCCTTCTCATCGCCCCCATCTTCTCTTTCTTTCTCTTCATCTATAAGGTTTTCCTTGTGATCTTCTTCTCCCCCTTCTTTTGTCTCCGAATCATTTTCATCTATCTCCTCGTCTCCTGCTTTTTCTCCCTCTTCTTCTGGATCTTCATCCTTATTTTGCTCCTCCTCTTGCTCTGCTCCCTCATGCTTCTGAATCTCTTCTTCTATGTCTTCTACCTCATGCTTCGGATCCTCTTCTTCTCGCTCTTCTGCTTCATGTTTCTCATCTTCAACCTCGTGTTTCTCTTCTTCTTCTTCTTCTCTTAGAGATTCTTCTTCCTCCTCTTCCTCTCGTCTCAAATGTGTAGTGACATCCTTGTGAGGAAGGTCTTTTCTCCCAAGTTTCAGGATCTCACTTTTTGTTTCGGTTCTGATTGAGGTTTTTGAATCATTCTCAGCCAATGCTGCCTTCTTATCAAAGGAATGCTTGAGTTGATATATCAACCAAACGCATACCCCAAGCAGCAACACAATCTGCAATACATGCTTTACCCTGATTCCTTTGGTTCTCGTGTTCCTACTTGGCTGCTTCTTCAACATGATGTACTACTTCCTTACTAGTACCCTATCCAAATCTCGAATTCTCCCTATATACATACAAGTGTGAGAAACTCGCCCGTAATCGAATGATAAATAATAAACTTGAGAGGATAACTACAATCACATTGTAAAAAGATATTCTAGACTTCAAATCAAAGTTTCTAACTTTTTCCATAAACCTATCACTCCTAACAGCAATCATTTGACACACCAAATCCACAGTGTATTGAAGTACTGAACTTTAATGTCTCATACTACAATTGGGACTTTCTTCCATATAAGAACATCATGAAGTTTTCCTCAACTTAGGGAAATTTTTTTCTAAGAAACAAAATCCATTGCGAAAGGGCCAGAAATTTGGAGCAATCCAAAAACAAAAGTGAAGTTGGCATAAAAATCCTAACCGGGTACCAGAGTAAAGGCAGAGGCAAACCCCATGAAGCAAACACATCAGATATCGATATAATGAACCAGAGGAGATAAAAAGAACTCATCTTTAAACATGTATAAGACAAACCCAGTTCTGGAAAGAGTAAATCTTGAGAGGAAGAACAAAGTACCTGAGGAAAGCTAAGCAGGAGAAGAAGTCAAAGCGTTGAGTTGGGAAGAGAAGGGCAGAAAGGGTGTTGTGTCAGAATGGGAGTGTCCATGTTGTTCTATAGTTTTGTGGAGGAGGCTGACCGGATCCAATACCAAAGCTAGCCTCCATTTTTTTTTTGTTGGGTCAAACACTGATTGTCTGCTGTAATTGTTCCCTATTAACTCAGTAATAAGTGAACTAGTAACTAATAGGGTAAATAATAAATGTTTCTCCAATATTCTCCTTAACAGTATTTAGGTCATCGGTTGATTCTATATTCCGATGGGTCGGTCTGTTTTACTTTGAGTTTTAATCCAGCTTTAAAAATAAAATAAAATTCATGTTTAGCGCGGCGTAGTGGTTGAGTGTCAGGTTGAAATCCTCAACCTGAGTTCAATTTACAAACATGTAAAAGTAGTTAGACATTATGCATATGAGAAATTCTCATGTATTGTGTTTAAGTCCTCAAAGCACCGCAAGTAGTTCTGTAATAACCCGAATTTTTAGAAACTAAATGTCGAGTATTTTCAAAGTGTTAAACTTGTGAAATTAATTCAAGACGACAATTGGATATTTGCGACATTTCGAAACGAAAACGGAAACGTTCTCGGATCGTTTAATTAGAAAACGTAACGTTACCGCAACGTATAGATCGACTTTTATTCCGTCGCTCGGTTGCGAAAACTTCCTTCACGAAAGTCGTAGAGCTCATCGATACGAATTCGTGGACATGTCATGCGTTCGAATCGGACGTCGGACGCGAAAGTTATTAACGTCGGAAGTTCGTTTCTGATTTTGGAAATAGTATAAAAGGAAGGAGAGGAGATTAAAAATCAGATTTTTCTAAAAATCAGCTCGGGTACTGTTCACCCGACCCAAAAACCTTCTCCGGCCGATTTCTCCACCATCTGACGTCGCCTCGTGTCGTACCACCTATCAAACTGACGGGCTCGACGAGCTCCATCTTTTGGGCTACGCCTTGCACTCCGGCGACAACCACACACGGTGTAGCAACCGCCGGAAGTTACTGCTGTGGCGGCGCCGCCTCCTCCGGCCACCATGGCTCGAGATTCTTGGGGGGTTTTGCTTGTCTCAGTCCCAGCAACATTCCCACAAAAGGAATCGAGCCAAATCGAAGTGTAAGTACCCGAATCAAAATTTCAATTTCTAGGATTTGTGAATAGTGCCGATTTTATGTTCTTAGTTGTTTGGACTGTTTAGGCTCTAGGATTTGTGAATAGTGCCGATTTTATGTTCTTAGTTGTTTGGACTGTTTAGGCTCGTATTTAGACCTTGGTGTCAACTAGGAAGTTGTTGGAAATGTTGTTTAGGTTGTGGTGGTGAAATTTGGTGATGATTGGTGGCGGTCGGTGAACAGTAACGCCGAATGAATAGTAACTCCGCATGAATAGTGATCTGTAACAGTAACTGTGAATAGTGATCTGTAACAGTAAATGTGAACAGTGTCATGGTAAAAACAGTAGCTTTGAACAGTGGTTTAGTAAAAACAGTGATTAGTAAACATGAACAGTGTTCCGTGAACAATGTTTTATGAACAACATTTAGCTGTGCTGAACTCGTCACCTGATATTTTAAGTATCATTTTCTAAGCATTTATCGTGCTATTAGGTGACTGACGAAACGAGTGAGGAAATTACTTTCAGGGTCGTGGAAGTTGCACGCAGGAAAGAAGGTGAGTAAAATCTCACTTATTTACGAATCTACCCTTGCGGTGATTCCAAGATTTTTGCAAGAGTTTTTAATATTGAATTACGACACGTATACAATATAGTGGATTACGTATATATCGTATAAATGGTAATAAGTACATATATATATAGTTTGCTATATTATATACTGTTATGAATTCATTGGAATTGGTCATTTCGAATGACGAGAATTAAATATTGAGCATGTGATGTGATTTTTGTACAATATGAGGTGTGATTATTGTACGTGGTTTTAACATGAGTTTGTTAAAATGTTCTGTCTTCGGACGAGTTTTGTCTTCGGACGAGTTTTTGTCTTCGGACGTGTTTATGAAATATGACATGTATACGATATAATGGATTATATATATATTGTATAAATGGTAAATATGTACACATATATATAGTTTGCTATATAATATACTGTTATGATTTTATCGTGATTTATGTCATTTCGATGACGAGATTTAAATATCGAGCATGTGATTTTGATTTGTACAATATGATGTGAGATTATTATACATGATTTTAACATTGAGTTTGTTAAAATGTTGATTTGTCTTCGGACATGATTTTTGGTACAATATGATGTGAGATTATTGTACGTGATTTTAACATTGAGATTGTTAAAATGCTGATTTGTCTTCGGACATGATTTTTGGTACAATATGATGTGAGATTATTGTACGTGATTTTTAACATTGAGATTGTTAAAATGTTGATTTGTCTTCGGACGTGATTGGTACAATATGATGTGAGATTATTGTACGTGTTTGGCAAGTCGGAACCTAGCCTTTGGCCGGGCGAAAGTTACGATACAGTTAGAGCTCTAGTCTGTCTGCCGTAGTACTGCATGTGAGGTAACGGGTGGTTATCTGCTCATGGGTACTCAGATTATTTTGGATGTTGGGTAGCGGGTGGCTATCCAATATCGGCGGTGTATTACGAGAGGGGTAACAGATGTGTACCAGCGTTCTTGGTACCCGTATTATAAATGCATTTGGGTAACCAGAAAGGTTACTTAATTTCTCATGAGCGCTTCTTTTCATATTTCTTTGGGACAACCAGATGGGCCGTCCATTAACTCATGAGTGCATTTATATTTATTTGATTTCTGGATTTTCGTATATATTGATATGCGAGTTATATATTTTCATTTTACTCATACGAGCTGTAAAGCTTACCGGGTTTGTGTTTACAATCCCGGTGCACCAATTCGATGGTGTAGTGGATAACTTCGCAGGTGTGGATTAGCGGGAATTGACGGACCGCTCAGAGGACTTGAAGTTATTTATCTCCAGCTTGTGTGAGGATTTTGTGTGACTATCTTGTGAGTTTGTTGTGAGGATTACGCAATTCCATTTGTTATAATATTAAATTATAATTTGGGTTGTAATAATCGGTTTAACTGAGTTGTATTTTGAACTCAGAGATGATCCGCTGTGGCATTTTAAATGATTTCGATTCGTTGAAATTGTTTGGTGTTTAACGACTTTGAAATTTTGAGTTTTTAAGCTCGAAATTTTGGGGTCGTTACAAGCTCAATGGTTCTTGCGCAATCTTACATGTCCGAAAGTTAGATTGGAATATTTTCACACATAATCATCTACAGTCGTATAACTCAAACTCACTTTGTCAATCAAACTCACTTTGTCAATCAAATAGCTTGTGAAGTTACATATACATCTTTTCATCATATGCTAATTTAAAATTTTGCTTAATAATTAAGGAATAAAAAGGTAAATAGTAAAATTAGAACATAAAAAAATAGAAAAAATATCTCATATTTTATAAAGAAGTTACAAATCACTACGTGTGAGGTTATTCACACACGTAGGGTGTGTTCATGACTAGTTTTGATTAAACTAATTGATGCAAGCTCGTTTTTCTTTTAAGATACCTCAATGGTTTAATCTTGATAGTCAATTTTGGCTATATTATTGAATTATGTATTTGCAAAATTCTCTATATTGTAAACTTGGAAAATTTACAAATGCCAACCCAAACATTTTTCCAAGGTGATACTCAAGATATAGTCACAAATTTTATCCCACCTCCTTACTAAGATCCTTGATGACAAGATTGCACAGATATACATTGGTTGAAAGAAGACAAGATAATGGCATGCGCTCTATCACCATGGCCCCAAATTTGGTACCCATTCAACGTCAATATATGATATATCATCCTAATCTCTACTGGCTCCTCTTGTTTATGCAGATTTTGATTGCCTCAACATCCAAATCATGAGATTCTTCTATAACCTACAGAAGCTCACTCTTAGCATTAGTCCCCACATGGAAAGGTTGCATGTCTAAGTCTAAATGTCTAATTATAATTTAGTTGTTGGAAAATGAAATGATACAGAACATGAAGACAAGCTCCCAGAATGCCATATTGGCCATCCCCTTCTGGAATCTGACTAAGAACATATAGAGGGGTCCAATTCATCCAGTTGCATTAACAAGAAGCTCTCTTGATATATATATATATATATCTTTTGTCGTCAAACCTTGATATATCAGTCGTCTTTGTTGGAATGATATAGGGGTGGGGGATATGTTGTTTAACTTGGTCTATGGCACTAATTAACCGGCGAAAAGGCCATGCTTACATGTTCTTTTACTTAACCCTTTCTTGTTTGCAATATTAAAATCACATGGAAACCAAGAACGTACTACTCTTTATTAATGACTCCGCGAGACACTTGTATTGCTAATTGGGATGTGAAGTTACCTACATAGTTTAATTGGATGTAATCAAACCAATAGGTTTGCCTAGTTCTAGTGTTTAAGGGTGTTCTTTCTTCATCTTCATTCTCTTGTACTTATTGATCTTATTCTATAACTTACAGAAGAGCAAGCAAGTTCTCAATAGCACAAAAAGAACCTCCGGAAAGACAGTGAGGTGTAGCCGGGGTTCCGGCCGGCTACTCCTCTATTTACTAGAAAAGAATAAGATCCTCATCATGCATGCATGCCACATACTCCAGAGAGCGAATGCGATTGAATGATATAGTCCGGCCGGCTGACCGGTTCATGTTACTACTTACTAGCTAGTTGGACTGTTGGCACATTAAAGCAGTAGGTTAAGTATTCAATTAGTTCACATGTAATGATGTGCAGTTGGATTAACGCTACAGCCACCTTTCAAATAATCTGCTTTTACATTTCGATAGTTTCGGATGAGTTTATGCATTACCAACACTTATAGTACGTAGTGATTAGTGAGTCCTTTCGTTGGTTGTAAAAGATTATATAAATGTTGCTTGCTCTATCAACCCTGATCCATTTTTACCTGTGGCATCATATGATGCATGGTTTAGGTTGGGGGCTAAAAGTAGCAAGTGTATTATGATTCTTTCTTGCAGCTGGAAGATACTTGAGTGTCATTGCTTGGCTACAAATCTTGCCTTTACTTCTGCTAATGACCTCCACAACTGAATTGTTTAACTGTGAACTTTCTGTTCCTACTTCCTACTGAAAGTTGGAACAAAAAAAAAGTTAAATTATTACAGCAATTTAAAAACAAAAGGACTAACAGAAACCCAACTTCTGCACAACTCTGCAAAAGGAGGGAAAGAATAACCTCTCGAAGACCTTATGGACGATGCAAGCGATGCTTGTATAGCTAATTGTAGTTGTCCTACAAAGGAAACAAATCTAGTCAGTTTTTCGATCTTTCTTCACCTTTCTGGTAACCTTATCGATAGATAAGCTCTGATTTGGAAAGCCTAGCTAAGAGATGAAGTTAAAATGGAATCACAGTAGCCCTTACAAAATGCTCAGCTCAATTGTACAAATCAGCTAGTAAAGTTGGGTTATCCATCATAAGATATTTCCAAGCTTTACTCAGTCTACTATTTCTGCCATATGAAAAAGAGAAACAATGTGTTCAGAGTTATAATCACATTCTAATTAACAAGATTATTTCAGAAGATGCTAACAACTAACATTTCTTTGCTTCCCCCTAAAGATATTCTTACACAATAACCTTCCTTCCTTCTGTTACACATTTTCTTTCTTGTCTTTTAAATTAAATGTTCTAAAGCACATTTTTCACCGTTCTCCCATACAATACCTATGTATATATAGTTCCTTCAACTTCTTGTTATCATCCTCCATACATATCACAATCAAAAGAATCCAGAAATTGACCATGACTATATGTCACAGAACTGTCATCTTTCTAGGGATTCTTACTTTGATATCGACTCAAGTTACAAGTGGTTCGGTTGTTTCAACGGGAGATTTCAATAAGGATTTCTTTGTGACATGGTCTCCTAGCCATGTAAACACTTCAGCTGATGGCAAGACAAGGAGTTTGAAGCTCGACCAAGAATCCGGTATGTTCACAATTTAGAAAACTCACATAGTTCTAACAGCATTTGATTTATTTCTGATAATTTGTTTTTCATTTAAACACCGAAGGTGCTGGTTTTGCTTCAAACCAGATGTTCTTGTTTGGAGAAATTGATATGCAAATAAAGCTAGTACCAGGTCGTTCAGCAGGCACAGTCGTAGCTTATTATGTAAGGACTACATGCATTCAAAGTTGTACAAGTTCAGATAATAATCCAGTTAATGTTATATTAATTGCTATTTGCTACAAGGCAATACAAATATATTAATGATCAATCTCGATTAACCGATCAATGCAGCTGACATCTGATCAACCTAACCGTGATGAAGTAGACTTTGAGTTTCTTGGCAATGTTGAAGGCAAACCATATATCCTCCAAACGAACATTTTTGCCGATGGATTCGACAACCGTGAAGAGAGGATCAACCTCTGGTTTGATCCAACAAAGGACTTTCATACCTATTCCATATTATGGAACCTTCATCAAATTGTGTAAGTCGATCACCTTTCAAAGTTCACTACGTGATTTGGAGAATAAGAACCTTTCTGTTTCAAAAACCTTAATTCACAAACTGAGTCCTGCCTTCCATTCAAGCTTTTTGTTAACATTACTGTGTCCTTTCTTTTTGTTGCTATAGGTTTATGGTGGACTGGGTTCCCATCAGAGTATACAGAAACCATGCAGACAAGGGTGTAGCATATCCAAGGTGGCAGCCAATGAGCATCAAAACGAGCCTATGGAACGGCGACAGCTGGGCGACCGGAGGTGGCCGTGACAAAATCGACTGGTCAAAAGGCCCCTTCATAGCTTCATTTAGAAACCACAAGATTGATGCATGTATTTGGAATGGAAATGCTAGGTTCTGCAGGGCAGAGAGCACTACAAATTGGTGGCACCAAGAAAGATACAGCACCTTAACAAATACACAGAGAAGGTTGTTCAAATGGGTTAGGAAGTACCACATGATCTATGACTATTGCCAAGACAAGGAGAGGTTCCAAGGAAATCTTCCAAAGGAGTGTTCTTTACCCAAGTACTGAATACGGATTCATAGAAATAGATGATCCTACACACTATCTATATATTCCTTTTTTTAGCATTACTTTTGTTTTCTTCTCTGATAATTATTCCCTACTGATTATATAGAGGGTATTTGATGAACAGAGGCAACAGTTTGAAAACTTAATATATTACTTCAAAGTATTCATATGATCAATCCTTGGAAGTAAATAAACCTTTTACCGGCTAACTAGTCTTCAGATTTGCAATATGCCAGTATCCTTATTCACTTCTTGGTTTCAATATTTGGGTATGGTATTAGGCTTTGGCCTCCACATTCATGCATTACAAAGAGGACTCGAGTAAGGATGTCGGTGATCAAAATATGTATCGTTTCGGAAATATGTCAAACTCGATGAATGTTAAAACATTAAAATGATGAAAAACTGAGGAATTAAAAGAGGTCTAACATTCTTGAACGAGATAAACAAAAAAGGTTCTTGGCTCTTTGCTCTCTGGCTGCTTAAATTTTATGAAGAAGATGAGGAATGTTTGCGTCAGCCACATTTTTAGGGAATGTGATGCGACTGTTGATACCCTGGCAAAGAATAGCATCACACATGAGCTTTCGTCTGATTATCTTTGATAGTCCCCTTGTCCATGCTGCCTAGGCTTTCCTCGATGTTATTGCTTCTACTTCTTTCCTCGATGTTATTGCTTCTATTTCTAGAGCTAGGAAGTGCTCTTATGTAATCTCTTAAGTTCCTTATTTTTTTGTTTGGATCTTTTTTATCCCATTTGTAACAAAAAAAAGAGTTTTTTTTATTCACGGCAAGAACATGTCCCTATCAAGGCTCCCAATGCTTATGGGCACTCATATGCGCGAGTAGAATGTAGTCCACAACCAGAACTACAGGGTATCCCTACAGAAAAAAAAAGGTTTCTGATGTACAAAATTGTACCACCAAATTATAAACGGGCAGAATGAACAATTATCTATGAAAACATTTATTAATATAAATATATATTTAAAGTTTTGAACAATTGAACTCTATAAAATTTGCGGCCCAAATATTGAGCCCAATAATATTTTGAAACACAAACTATAAATATCTGGAGCATCATCGTCTTGGCCGCTAACCCTGAAGAATCTAAAACCCTAATTAGTCGTCGAAGAGGAAGATGGGAACAACAAGCAAGGACCTTTTGCAGTTGGAGCACAACAAGTCTTCTATTTCACCACTGGGTATCTCTCTTTTTCTCTTTATTGTGCTTAATTTGGAGCTCTCAATCTCATCACCAAGCTCACACTCTGTGTTTGTCTCTGCTTGCAGAATCCACACTTCTTGTTTGTAAAAACAGATCCCAGGCTGCGCAATTGAAGAAGCCCATCATTGGTCCTCCTCCCAAAAGCCAGTGTGCGTTTTCATTTTCTATTTGGGTTTACTGTTGATTCATTCAAGTTTTCTGGTTTTCAATTTGACACTCTAACTATGGTGTTTACTATCTCCTAGTTCTAATAGATTTCGTCTTTTCTTTTGGTTTATTGGTAATAATCATGCTTTTGAGATACATGACAGAAATTTCGTGTGTTAAAGCTAGATTATCTCAATATTGGATCAGTAATTCTTGATTAATGGTTAAGCCATGTTTTCTAGATTGTCATTTTACTCTACAAGTGTATTGATGTGTTCAATCCCTTACTCGGATACTAGACAGAGTGTAATACTATGGTGTGTGATGTCTACTGGAATGTCAAGCTGTAGTCCAAACCCGATTAATACAATCAGATGTTACGTGCCCTTGAGAGCCCAATTGATCTTTTCATTGCTTGTCAAGGTCAATTGTGATGTGCCTTTTTTTTTTGTCCTTATGAAAAAATTACATGACTGATGCTAGGGGAGAATTTTGTTGGAATTGCATAGAGGAGAATTTTGAGTTGTGTCTCAGCAACTGATGCTAGGGCTCCTTTCATCAGATTAGATAACGAGTGTTGAGGGTTAAGGTGATAAAACTGATCAGGAGCTGCTTATTATCTCCATTGGGCCTAAACAGGACATTACATCTCTCCTCTCTCCTTCTAGGCCTTGAAAGAAATAGTGCGTTTTCTTTTGGCTTCCCTCAAACATCATGAAGAATAGAAGAAGATAAGAACATGTAATGGAAAAAAAAACCAACTTTCCTGACCTTCAAATACTAAGTAGATGGTCAGAATTTGTTATCTTTTGTTAATGAAACTTCCATCTTCCACAGTCCACTGAGTTACTCTTACAAGCTGGTAAGAGTTTCAGACATTCCCTTGTTATAAACACTACGAGCTGTAGTTGATCTCTGCTTCTGTTAGCTGAAACTTGTAGGATGCAGTTTATCGTGTTCTTTAGTTGTCTATGCTACCTGTTGTGTATATTATATCAAAATCACTTTGAAAAAAAATGTTGCTCATTTTGTTTGTTTAGCTGGCAGTGTTGGGAAAAATGAGGAACTTCTTGGGAGTCATGGCAGAAGCTAATGAGAAATTGCAGCTTGATGCGAAGGTTAGCATACTCAGCTTGCAATCAATGCCGCATTCCTTATGCTATGCGGGCAACTTTGTTGACACACAGCCTGTTTTCTTATCTTGTGAATGTAGGATAATCCAGAAAAATATGACATCCAATTGCTCACCGGGGATGAATCTCAAGTCGTTAGTATGGTCTCTCTCTTTCTCTCTCTCTCTCTCTCTCAATGATTATTCTATTGGATTTAAAATTGAGTTCTGACACTCTTATTGACAGGACTGTATGTTGGGTGTTGTTGATCTTCAAACGCCTGAGGCTGTGGCTGCCGCAGAAGCTGCAGTTTCTGGTTATCAGCCTGTAATATCAGTGGCGGATAGCAGTAGTGTAGATGAATCAGATGATAGTAGCAGTGATGAAGAAGAAAGTAGTAATGACAATGAAGATGATGAAAGCAATGAGCGGGGTAGGAAAACATCCTTCCCTGACAAAACTAAATCAATGAGTGAAGAGGTTAGTAACAAACGGCCCAAAAAGCGCTCTAAAATTGTCGAGCTTTCATAAAAGTCTTGCGTAACTAGTTCTCGCATGGTAAAGATCAATGGTACGGTACATTGATTTACTGTAGCAGAGGGCTGTATGATGAATTGTAATGGTAATGTATCATTAGAACATATAAATTAAGCTGTATGGAAAGGAAATATTTTGATTAATTCCAGTGCTATGTTTGTAGAAGTCTTTAGGATTTCTCAAAGGCAAAGTTTCATTCTACTTTTTTTCAAGAAAGACTCAGTGATAATATCATAATGCTAAAATTTTGCATACACATTCAAGTAGGGCTGGATTGGTTGGTATACCAGTCTTAATTTTTCAATACCATATACCAACCAATATATATTTGATATGAAAAATCCACAATTTATACTAACCAATAACATTGGTATACCAATTAAGTGGTACGGTTGGTACTCGGTTGGTACTCGGTTGGTACGGTTGGTAATGGGCTTGTACCAACATATTTAAGGCCCAAAAATTTTAAGGCCCAACCCAAATAAATAATAATAAATAAGTGAAATAACAATAGAATTCCAAAGTCTTATATAACTTCAATCAAATTACCAAATACAAAGTCATAAATAGAAAGTCAAAGTCCAAATAGTCAAACTGTTAAAGTACTTATGAATTCTCAAAAAAATTGAAAAAATAAATGATAGGTTTAAATGCGATATATGTTGACATGTTGTAATCAGTGATGGTGCTACTAATAGGTCTAAGCATTTGTACTTGAGAATTCGATTGAATCGATTCATTCATAATTAAATAAAGAAATTGAAGACGAGAAAAATAGTGTACTTGAGAAAGAAACTCAGAGAGATTAGATTAAAGTTAGTAGATATATATGGTTTCACTACTAGAAAAAAACACATTGACACTGATTTTAGTGATTTAGTTAGCACAGACTTTCACATATCTGTAAGTATTACAATTTCAAACGAATAATCGTGTGAAATGAGGATAATTGGACCCACAAGAATTTTGCAATTGAAGAAACCACAGAATTCCGTTTAAAAAAATACTAGAGACAAATTTCAGTGTGGATATAGAAATCTATTCTCACAGTTGTCCGTGGGAACCACAATTAACACAGATTTCGGTGCATACATCTTAATAGTTATTATTTTATATGATTATAGAGTTACAATTATTAGTGCTAAATATATGTGCAAACAGATTTTTGTCTGAATTGATAATTAAGCATGGACATCCGTGTGAGAGTGGCTAATTAACCTCTAACCCTAAAATCTTAAATGCTTTCAGCCTCTCTTTTTCTTTCTCCCTCATAAAATCCCCGATCTTGTTGGCTCAGCTCCCATATTTCACACAACCTCCATCATTAAAGAGCATAGAAGCCCAGAAGGGTGATACTTTCCCACACAAATTCAGATCGGTTCCAGGTTTACTTTTGTTAACCCATATTGTATTAGATCTCGAATTGATTTGTTATTAGATCATAAATCTTTTTGGTGTTGATCTATGGGTATTATCAGCTTGGAGATTTACTGCCATGAATCATGGGATTTTTCTTTAGCACATGTAGTTTCTCTTTGGGCAGTAGTTTCGGATGCCCAGATCTGCAATTCTGTATCTCTCCCCAATTCATAGTTTCATGTGGTTTTCATTTTTAATGGAGGCAGTAGTCCTCAAATATTGTTTTTGTGTTCCTTGTTACCAGAAACTCTATCAAGACTTACCAAAAACCCAAGACAACGACATGAACAAGATCCAGATGTGTAATGGAGTAGATTCATCAATACATCATCAAGAGGCAAAGAGGCACGACATCATTTTCGTGTATAGTTTTTTTTCTTCCAAGAATCACTATTTTGTAGAGGGAATAACTTGTTTGAGAGATTTGTAATGAAGTAAATTCACCAATATAAGTTTGAGATTTGATTTCTACCAAAAATCTAATAATGAGAATGAGTTTGTGGATTTTGGAATATGATTTAAGGAATTATAAATTTATAAAAATTGTGCGAATTGTTTTTTGAATCCGGTCACTTTTTTCACACAGAGATCTGGGAGAGCTCTGATGTTATTGCACACCGTATGAAATATTAAAATACATTTTAAAACCACATAAATTGAATTGCAGTTTTTTATAAACAGAGGGACCCGCAAGTAAAACTCACATATGATCCGTGTGTTAAGAGTATTAGCCCCCCTCCAAACCGCACAGATAATCAATCTGTATGCGCACCGTGGTTATTAGCTTTTTCACACAGATATTCGTGTGAGATATCCTTATTTCACACGGATTAAAATCAGTGTGAAAATTCATTTTGCTATTAGTGTTTGGATTTATTTTTCAATAAATCTACAATTGAAATTTAAAGATATATATATATTTTTTAATTAAATAATTTAATATAATATAAGTTGGTAGGTACGATATACCATGGTATATGAAAAATCTATACCACCTACCTACCATATTTTTAATATTGGTACGGTATACTGTACCATATACCATGTACCAAGTATTTGGTATACCAACATATTGGTATACGAATTGGTTGGAATGGTTTTCTATACCATTGCCACCCCTACATTCAAGGGTATTGCATACACTGATAAGGTGTTTATATAAATAGTGCACCACTATAATGAAGACGTATTGAAAATTTGAAATTCTTTGCAACAGTACAAGGAAACACTGGAAATGGAAGCTAAAACATAAACATCCCTCAACGATCACTTTGAACCAAAACGTGAGACCGCCTCTTATTTTATCCATTGGATGATGTTCATATATCTACCTAGTACCATATATCTCAAAGAAGCTTATTGTATCTTTTGGTTGTAAACAACCTTTTCTCCTGAGATATAATCAGTATGCGTAATTCCTTACGTTCTTAATACGGACGTTGTCCGATGTAGTTGCCTGG
This sequence comes from Argentina anserina, assembly GCF_933775445.1. Taxonomy (NCBI): domain Eukaryota; kingdom Viridiplantae; phylum Streptophyta; class Magnoliopsida; order Rosales; family Rosaceae; genus Argentina; species Argentina anserina. Next base: position 1,564,635 of record NC_065873.1, on the reverse strand, counting down.
GGTATAATAGTTGCATATGACGAACCACCACGAATTGGTGCACTGGACTCTAGCACACCCCACAGTAAGGGAGTTTGCCCAAACCACTTGAGTATAGTGCCGACATTCTTTCCCCCCAGTGCAAGCATTGGAAGCATAGTCATAGTAAGGCTTCTCAGCCACCCACAAGTTCACTGCAGCTGTGCCTGAGAAGGAACCAGTTCCCTTCGCCAAATTTTCACCGTAAGGCCCTCCGGAATGCACGAGATTGCAGTCGCTTATCCTCGAATTGGCGTAGGACTGAGCATAGGCTGCAACAGTGCTGTTCCATATGATGTTTGTCACCCCAACTTGGGCGCGAGCAGTGTTATGTGCATCGAGGTAGTCTTGTTGTGAGTTTTGTGCATGGGAGGGATGAACAACTGCCAACCCTATGAGACAAAGAAATGCAACAAAAAAAGCCATGTTTGTGATAACTGATAACTGATTTCACTCGAAGTAATTATGTAAAGGATTATGAGCTTATGATTATGGGGACATTCTGCTAGGCTATTTATAGGAATTAGGAACACGAATCAAGAGTGTAATATATTATTTATGAACAAGAGTGGGATTAGATTATCAAAAGTATGTTATCAAAAGCATACTTATGCTATCAGTTTAAGCAATCGATTCCTCAAAATTAAACTTCCCCCTTAGACGTAAGACTTTCCATGTCTGTAGGATTAGATTTTGGAATGACGAAATTAAGGAAAGTCAATCACGATTAAAAATTATAATCGGAAGTCATCGAGCTAGGTTTATAATGAATTACGTACCCCAATCTATTTCGTTTCTCATTTCTATTACGTTGGGATACCTGATTGCATAGAAGGCTCTTCAGGTTTGTGACTTTTGTTCAAGTCGAAAGGACAGGTTTCATTCAAGTAGATTTTGTTTATTCTCTTCATTTAGTTTACCTAAAACATCAATCTACTGTTGCCTTCTGATTTATGCCAAGTCTATTAAACTGGGTAATTAGAAAAATTGCCAACTGCCAAGTGGTGTATTGGGCACGTTATTTCTTTTGTTAAAAGAAGGGAGTTCGATAGAAAATTAGAACCAACTAATGTAATATTTCGAGGTTCATTCCCTTATCAAAATAATGCTTTTAGGTTCATTTTCATTTGAATATGAATTGAAAGTAGATTGTGGTACTTTGAATGCCGTGATTAACACATTTTGGAAAGAGCTCCGCTTTCCTCGGACTCTCGTTGAAGGCTCGGACCCCTTAGGGTTTTGGGTGGCGGCAGCAGCGGCTTCCTTCTAGGAAGGCTGTCTGTCGGGAAGTTCTGAGGGTCGGTGTTGCGTGTGACGGTGGCAAAAGAAGGGTGGTGTTCTCTAGTCTCGGGGCGTTTTCTTAAGCTCTCTTGCTTCAGATATCGGGTCGCGTCTTCCAGTTTTCTTCGCTTGCTCCACTTTGCGGTGGTGGAGATTTGCCGGATTTGCAGGTTAGGCGGTGCTAGGCGGAGTTTTCTTAGTTGCTGAGTTTTCTTCGAGGCCTTGCTGCTTGTTCTTTTAGGGTAGTACTTCAAGTCTTCTCCATGGCCCGAGGGGAGAGGACGGCCGCTGGAGCGGTGACGGTTGCGTCAAGCAACCGAGGTCGGCATCCGACCTATTTGGTGCAAGGAGGATGGTGGTAGGGTGTAATACCTTGAAACTTTCCCACACTTGAGATTAACGTCTCGACATTTTTCCGAAATGTCAAGTTAGTAGTTTAACACTTCGATGTTAAGCTACGTGTCACCATAATGGCCAAGAAATATTTCGTAATATTTTTCCGTCGCTCGGTTTTATTTTTACAAATTATTAAAGTTTTATTCTTTTAAAGTATTTTTCTGAAAATTGATTTTTAAGCTTTGGGTTTTATTCTAGGGCTTTAAAGGAGCCCAACCTTTTCCTCTTTGATTCAGGCCCAAGGCCCAAGGCCCGAGCCCAATTCCTCTCTCTTCAAAACCCCTTCAGCTACATTTCTCCTTCACATCCTCTCTTCTCTCTCTCTCTCTCTCTCTCTCCCACCGAACCAGCACATCGACTCCACCGAGTTTCACCGACGCACCGAACCATCTTCTCTGCCATTACCTCCGGCAGACCGTCTGCTTCACTCGCAGCCTCTTCTTCGTATCCCGCCGAACCCCTTCACCTTCGTTTTTCCACCAAGCGCCGCGGTGAGTCCCTCTCTGATCACAGTCTCTCTCTTCATTCCGATTTCATGGAATTCAGTCTCTAAATTCAGAGCTTCAGTTGCAAACATGTATCTGTTTATGGCTCTCTGTGTTTTGATTACTCTTCTGTTTTTATTTTCTTACATGAAATCGGAAGCCGGATGCGGTTTTGTTAGCTTAACAGTGTTTTTCTTATTGATCGATTGGAGCTTGGTTTCTTGTGTAGTTGGAATATGCATGTGTTGTTAGGTCAAGCTGTAACTGAGGTTAGGTATTGGTGAAAGTAGTAAAATGGAGATGGAGGCTGTATTGAGTTGGTTTACGCAACTAGGGTTAGCTCAATTTGCAGCTCAAAAGAGCCTTAGATCTGCTTTGCATAGAAAATTATTGACGTCTATATTGTAATTTTTTGTTATCTACTTTACTATTGTTTCGATTTTGGATTCTGATTTATGCATCAAAATTATTATGTATATCTTTTGGTAAAGCAACTTGAAATTTATGTGTTAATGTCACAGCTAATGTGTTATTGGATTGATTAGAATGGGTCTTTGCAAGACTAGGTGCATGACTGTTTTTGAGTGCAATGTCTGAGATTTGATGTAGGTCTGTAGGTCTATCCTTATAGTAGACATCTGTTGTTTTTTTCGGTCTTTAACTTTGGGATTATGTATGAAGTGGCACTGTGTGTTCGATTCAGTTTATGACTAGCTACCTCGTATAAAGATAGTTCCTTGAGAAAGTTCAGTTTGGATAAGATGCATCTGACCTTGCATGAGAGATATATCTCCTTAATCCGTAGGAATTAAGTTGGAGGCTGATTTTCAAAGTCATGAAGCTTGCTTGTCCTATCTATATATTATCAATTTGCATATGCATGTGCATGCGGGATTGATTATATTTTGAGCTGATAGATTGCGTTATGGTAGATTATTATAGTGATGTAACTCGCGCCAAAAATTATGTACATGAGTTATAGAGACAGATGGAAAGCTTGTGTTCTTATAATCCCTTGAGTTTTAGCGTAGGATTTGTTTTGTATGCTGTACATTCAAGTTATCGTCTTGGATAGAAACTGTCCCTTTATTAGAGTTGATTTCATTTTACTGTTATCTGTTAATTAGGTACTGCTGCAATGGGAAAAAAGAAGTCAGATGAAGCTGGTGCACCCTCGAAGGGTAAGTCAACTGGAAAAGATGCTTCTAAAGATGGAAAGAAAGTTAAAGCTCCAACAGTCTCCTCCATGTTGGCCAACATGGATCAGAAACCTGATAAGCCCAAGAAAGCCTCTTCCTCCACTGCAAAGGCAAAAGTTGCACCAAAATCATCCTACACTGATGGTATTGATCTTCCTCCCTCTGATGATGAGGTGGAAGAGGAACTACTGTCCAATCAGCAAAGGAGATCTGAGTCTAAGACGCTTGATATATCTGTATCTGAGAAAGAGTTAAAAAAACGTGAAAAGAAAGACCTTCTCGCTGCCCATGCTGCTGAACTGTCAAAGAAGGAGGCTCTGAAAGATGATCGTGATGCTTTCACTGTTGTTATTGGAAGCAGAGCTTCAGTGCTTGAAGGGGAAGATGCAGATGCTAATATCAAAGATATATCAATAGATAGTTTTTCCGTGGCAGCTCGAGGAAAGGAACTGCTAAAGAATACATCGGTGAAGATAACTCATGGGAAGAGGTATGGTTTGGTTGGTCCAAATGGGATGGGTAAATCTACCCTATTGAAGCTTCTTGCTTGGAGGAAGATTCCAGTACCAAAGAACATTGATGTTCTTTTAGTTGAACAGGAAGTAGTTGGTGATAATAGAAGTGCTATTGAAGCAGTTGTTTCAGCTAATGAAGAACTTGTCAAGATCAGGGAAGAGGTTGCAGCACTGCAGAATTCAGATTCTGCTCCTGGTGATGGGGAAGAGGACAGTCATGATGATGATGTGGGAGAGAAGCTTGCGGAGTTGTACGAACAATTGCAGCTGATGGGTTCAGATGCTGCTGAAGCCCAGGCTTCAAAGATTCTTGCCGGTTTGGGATTTACGAAGGATATGCAAGTCCGTCCCACTAAATCATTCAGTGGTGGTTGGAGAATGAGAATTTCATTAGCTAGGGCACTTTTTGTGCAACCAACCCTTTTGTTGCTTGATGAACCAACAAATCATCTCGACTTGAGGGCTGTTCTTTGGTTAGAGGAATACTTGTGCCGCTGGAAGAAAACTTTGGTGGTTGTGTCACACGATCGTGATTTTCTTAACACAGTGTGCACCGAGATTATTCATCTGCACGATCTGAAGCTTCATTTCTATCGTGGAAATTTTGATGATTTTGAATCTGGATATGAGCAGCGCCGCAAAGAGGTAAACAAAAAATTTGAAAATTATGATAAGGAGATGAAAAAGGCCAGAAGGAGTGGAAGTCGGGTTCAGCAGGAGAAAGTCAAGGACCGAGCAAAGTTCCAAATTAACAAGGAAGTCTCAAAGAGCAAAGGCAAGGGAAAGGTTGATGAAGAGGACACCCAAGTTGAGGCTCCTAAGAAGTGGAGGGATTATAGTGTGGAGTTCCACTTTCCTGAACCTACTGAGCTTACACCTCCTCTCTTGCAACTTATTGAAGTCAGCTTCAGTTACCCGAACAGGGAAGATTTCAGGCTCTCCGATGTTGATGTCGGTATTGATATGGGCACTCGTGTTGCGATTGTTGGACCTAACGGAGCCGGAAAGTCTACTCTGCTCAACCTTCTTGCAGGTGATTTGGTTCCTACTGAGGGTGAAGTAAGGAGGAGTCAGAAGTTGAGGATTGGTAGGTATTCACAGCACTTTGTGGACCTCCTGACAATGGACGAAACTCCAGTTTCATATCTTCTACGTCTTCATCCTGAGCAAGAGGGATTTAGCAAGCAGGAGGCTGTGCGTGCAAAACTCGGAAAGTTTGGGCTCCCTAGCCACAACCATCTTACTCCTATTGCAAAATTATCTGGAGGACAGAAAGCTCGAGTTGTCTTCACATCGATATCCATGTCAAAGCCCCACATTCTGCTTTTGGATGAACCCACAAATCATTTAGACATGCAGAGCATTGATGCACTGGCTGATGCACTTGACGAATTCACCGGTGGGGTTGTACTGGTCAGTCATGACTCTAGACTCATTTCAAGGGTGTGCGATGATGAAGAGAAGAGTCAAATTTGGATTGTTGAAGATGGTACTGTGGAGAAATTTGATAGAAGTTTTGAAGAGTACAAGGATGAGCTACAAAGAGAAATTAAAGCTGAGGTCGATGAGTAAGGTTTGTATTATTTTTCTTTAAGAGTGTAAAATTTTGCTGATATCTTATATAAAACATGTTATGGCTTCAGTTTACTATCATAATTCGATTTTGTAAGTGGTTTTTTGCTATAATTGGTACATTAGATATCTGAATACACCTTCCTTTATATTGATTATTTGGTATTATATATCTTGGTAGAGAATTCTCAATGCCTTTCAGTCTTTTATAATTCATTGAAGAACTTGTGTCTGATTATGATGGTGAACTGCGAGGATATATCGTTTGCTGCACTTTCCTAATAGTACTGTTGTTTTCTTCTCACACCGATCCAGAAACACTGGAATTTATTGTTTTTGTTTTCTAAATCTTGTATGCAAGATATGGTAAAGAGTTCTTCATACTCTTTCTTCCACCTCCCAAGTAGGTCCTATTAAGTATAATATCTGTGACAGCAATGTTATAAATTTAGAAGTCTTCCAGGGACTTTGATGAGCAAGGCCTCCAAGGAAATTAGGAAGTCGACTGTTCAAACAGAAAGTTCTAAAATCATTTTTCTTACATGATTAACAAATAATTCCAAAAGATCACATCATCTAATCAAATTGAACTATCAAGAGGTGGTGATCGTACTCAAGTCTACAACTTCCAACTACTTGTTGTGTTCCAAAGCAGACCCATTCATGACATTTACCACAAACATCTGATGCAAGTTATGTAACATATATAACAGAAATGAAAAGAATTTCATATAATAACACTTACAATTGGTCAAGTCATACTAGTTAAGTAACCTCACAGAATAGTTATGACCCATCAGTTCTGCAACCTTGGAATAAAGCCAACTTGCCAAAGCTCAAGCAGTTCTGCAAATCTGAAACACACGGTGAATATGAATAATGCGCAAAATTGAAGACCTATATTGTTGCAGGCATGGTCTGCTAAGCCATAAGCAATTTTGATACCCAAAGCTTATGAGAACATGTGACTAACAAGGTTGTATCTTGCCTCAAATCAAACCCTATATACAACTTCTCTTATCTTAATCCAATGTAATTGTCTTCTAGACTAAGTAATAAGATACGCTCCAACAAAATAAGTATTCAACCTTAAGATGCATGGCTCATTGTCAGTATATCAAAGGTGGCTGTAAATAACCTTGAGACTGAGAATGTCGAAATGATTTTAAAACAAAATCAACCGGGAAACTGGGAATGTTGATAACTTGATATCATTTTAAAACAAAATCATGTTCTGCCTCCTAATGTGGATTGTGAAGGTGAACTATGATGCATACTGAAGAAATAAATACATCATAGACTATATTATATGAGCTCTTCAACATGATCTGAACAAAGTTGCTACCCGAAAATTCAAGCAGAATGGGTAGAAATTCCGGGAACAGGTCGGCAATCTATAGAATAGCTAAGAACTGAATGAGACTGTGCCTCAAATGTTGGAAAGGATTACAATCAACGTCTTATTGATTCATCCAAACCTTTTAGCCCAGCTCCTAAAGCATTAATACTGAAACGCGGAACAGTACAAGATACAAATAATTATGTTTTCCTTTGCCTTCCCTCAAACATCATGAAGAATAGAAGAAGATAAGCACATGTACAGGGAAAAAAACCCAACTCTCCTGACCTTCAAATGCTGAGTAGATGGTCAGAATTTGTTATCTTTTGTTAATGAAACTTCCATCTTCCATAGTCCACTGAGTTACTGTTACAAGCTGGTAAGAGTTTCAGACATTCCCTTGTTATAAACACTTAGTGTATCTCTGTTTCCCTTAGCTTAAACTTGTAGGATGCAGTTTATCATGTTCTTTAGTTGTCTATGCTACCTGTTGTGTATATTATATTAAAATCACTTTGAAAATTATTGCTCATTTTGTTTGTTTGGCTGGCTGTGTTGGGAAAAATGAGGAACTTCTTGGGAGTCATGGCAGAACATAATGAGAAATTGCAGCTTGATGCGAAGGTTACCGTACCCAACTTGCAATTAATGCCACATTCCTTATGCTATGCAGGCAATTTTGTTGACACGCAGCCTGTTTTCTTATCTTGTGAATGTAGGATAATCCAGAAAAATATGACATCCAAGCGCTCACCGGGGATGAATCTCAAGTCGTTAGTATGGTCTCTCTCTCTCTCTCTCTCATTGATTAGTCTATTGGATTTAAAATTGAGTTCTGACACACTCTTATTGACAGGACTGTAGGTTGGGTGTTGTTGATCTTCGAACTCCTGAGGCTGTGGCTGCTGCAGAAGCTGCAGTTTCTGATTATCAGCCTGTAATATCAGTGGCGGATAGCAGTAGTGGAGATGAATCAGATGATAGTAGCAGTGATGAAGAAGAAAGTAGTGATGACAATGAAGATGATGAAAGCAATGAGCGGGGTAGGAAAACATCCTTCCCTGACAAAACTAATTCAATGAGTGAAGAGGTTAGTAACAAACGCCCAAAAAGCGCTCTAAAATTGTCGAGCTTTCATAAAAGTCTTACGTAACTAGTTCTCGCATCGTAGAGATCAATGGTACGGTTGTAATAACCCGATTTTTCGGGACGAGTTAATCGACTATTTCTAAAGTTATAAGTTTTCGAAAATATTAAATCGTGTTCGTTCCATTTTGTAACGTCGGGAATCGAAAACGAAAACGTTATCGGAACGCTTAATTTGAAAAACGTTACGTTTCCGTAACAAATATATCGACTTTTATTCCGTCGATCGTTGGTGAAAACTTTCTTCACGAAAGTTGTAGAGCTCGTCGATACGAGTGCGTGGACATGTGACGCGTTTGAATCGGACGTCGGAGGTGGAAGTTATTAACGATGGAATTTAGTTTCCGATTTAGAAATGGGTATATATAGAACTTTTTCTGTTAGGGTTTCCATTTGTGGAAATCCATTTCTCTCTTCTCTCTCTCTCTCTCTCTCTCTCTCTCTCTCTCTCTCTCTCTCTCGGACCGAGCTCACTCTCCCTCATTTCTTTTCTCCTTCTGTTTTTCCTTCTTCACCGAGACCACACCGTCTCTTTCTCCTCCGTCTAGCGCCACCACTCCGGCGAGCCCAACACACGCAGTACCACCATCTTGATCGCCTTTTCATCCTCTTCCAAGCCATGTTCCTCGATCATCCGTTGCACCCACGAATTGGTGAGATTTAAATCAAGGCAGTCGAACACCACCGAGGAAGCTCATCATCTCCGGCGGATTTCGACGATGTTTTCCTTCCTTCTTTGGGTGAGCTTGCCTAAACTCTTCATACCCGATCTAATTTTTATGTCAATTTGATGAACCAGGGACTAATCTCTCTTTTTCCTCCTCTTTTTCTGGGTTTATTACCGTCGGTACACCACCATCACCGTCACCCTTCTTCTTGTCGAAATTGAGAGCTCCTCTGACCCTAATTGATCTAAAAGAGACTTTGAAGCAATCACAGCCATCCAAGGGACAGTGGCAATGAAGAAGGAGGACTGTAGCAACTCGGATTGGAGTCAAGAACAGAGCAGCATCCTCGGCTTGCATTTTTAGTTCTTCAGGTGGCAATTCCGCTCCTAACCCTCTAATTGATGTTTTTCAGTTCTTGTGAAGGCTATATTGATGTTGTGTGCCGAATTGGGAGTGTTAGAATAAGATTTTGGAGGCCGGAGTAGTGATCGGAGACAATGGGGTGAATTCCCCTGTTTTTACCATTTTACGGTTTACCTTTTTACCATTTTACTGTGATGTGAAATGACAAAAATGCCCATGACAGAAAAGTTACTGTTTTACTATTTACTTTTACGGTTTTATCCTAAAATTACCTTCAGTAAAAGTAAAAAGTAATTTTGGAAGGGTAATTCGGTAACTTTTATTTACTAAAACAGTACGTACATTTGAATAGTGATTATACGTACAGAAATACGTAAACAGTATGTATTCGTACAACGATACGTATTGGTTATGTATTTGTACATTAATACGTGATTATTACTGTGAATAGTAATCGTGATTATTACTGCGAATAGTGATCGTGAATAGTAACAGTAACGTGAACCGTAACAGTGAACATTAACACTGAATAGTGACGGGGAACAGTAACTTCGTAAAACCGAAAATCGTTGAACAGTAACCGATTATTACTGTTTCGACATTTAAAGGTTGACGAAACGTTTCTAAATTTCTTTTCTTATCTTTTCAAGGTGATCGATAAATCAAGGAAATGAATTATCTTCGGAAATTGTGGAATTACACTCGAGTTGAAAAGGTGAGTAAAATCTCACTTATTTACGAATCTACCCTTGCGGTGATTCAAGATTTTGCAAGAGTTTTTAATATTGAATTATGACACGTATACAATATAGCGGATTACATATATGTCGTATAAATGGTAATAAGTACATATATATATAGTTTGCTATATTATATACTGTTATGAATTCATTGGAATTGGTCATTTCGAATGACGAGAATTAAATATTGAGTATGTGATTTGATTTTTGTACAATATGAGGTGTGATTATTGTACGTGGTTTTAACATGAGTTTGTTAAAATGTTTTGTCTTCGGACGAGTTTTGTCTTCGGACGTGTTTATGAAATATAACATGTATATGATATAATAGATTATATATATTGTATAAATGGTAAATATGTACATATATATATAGTTTGTTATATAATATACTGTTATGATTTTATCGTGATTTATGTCATTTCGATGACGAGATTTAAATATCGAGCATGTGATTTTGATTTGTACAATATGATGTGAGATTATTGTACGTGATTTTAACATTGAGATTGTTAAAATGTTGATTTGTCTTCGGACGTGATTTGGTACAATATGATGTGAGATTATTGTACGTGTTTGGCAAGTCGGAACCTAGCCTTTGGCCGGGCGAAAGTTACGATACAGTTAGAGCTCTAGTCTGTCTGCCTTAGTACTGCATGTGAGGTAACGGGTGGTTATCTGCTCATGGGTACTCAGATTGTTTTGGATGTTGGGTAGCGGGTGGCTATCCAATATCGGCGGTGTATTACGAGAGGGGTAACAGATGTGTACCAGCGTTCTTGGTACCCGTGATATAAATGCATTTGGGTAACCAGAAGGGTTACTTAATTTCTCATGAGCGTCTTATTTCATATTTCTTTGGGACGACCAGATGGGCCGTCCATTGACTCATGAGTGCATTTATATTTGTTGATTTCTGGATTTCCGTATATGTTGATATGCGAGTTATGTTTTTATTTTACTCATACGAGCTGTAAAGCTTACCGGGTTTGTGTTTACAATCCCGGTGCACCAATTCGATGGTGTAGTGGATAACTCCGCAGGTGTGGATTAGCGGGATTTGACGGACCGCTCAGAGGACTTGAAGTTATTTACCTCCAGCTTGTGTGGGGATTTTGTGTGACTATCTTGTGAGGTTGTTGTGAGGATTATTCATTTCCATTTATTATAAAGTTGAATTATAATTTGGTTTGTAATAATCGATTTGACTGAGTTGTATTGAGAACTCAGTGATGATCCGCTGTGCACGTTAAATGATTTCGATTTCATTGAAATTGTTTTGTGTTTAACGACTTTAAAATTTTGAGTTTTTAAGCTTGAAATTTTAGGGTCGTTACAACGGTACATTGATTTACTGTAGCAGAGGGCTGTATGATGAATTGTAATGGAAATGTATCATTAGAAGTTTAGAACATATAAATTAAGCTGTATGGAAAGGAAATATTTTGATTAATTCCAGTGCTATGTTTGTAGAAATCTTTAGGATTTCTCAAACGCAAAGTTTCATTCTACTTTTTTTCAAGAAAGACTTGAAAGGTATGCTGATATGCAGTTTGAGCGATAATATCATTATCTGCAAAATGTTAAAATTTTACAGACACATCTAAGGACCAAGGGTAAAGGGTATCGCATAGACTGATAAGATGTTTATATAAATAGTTAAATACTGCACCACTGTAATGAAGATGTATTGAAAATTTGAAATTCTTTGTAACAGTACAAGGAAACCTGGGAATGGAAGCTAAAACATATGTTGAGGGATGTGATCACTTTGAACCAAAGCGTGATACCGCCTCTTATTTTATCCATTGGATGATGTTCATATATCTACCTAGTACCATATATCTCGAAGAAGCTTATTGTATCTTTCAGTTGTAAACAACCTTTTCTCATGAGATATATCAGTATGCGTAAAACCTTACGTTCTTAATATGGACGTTCTCCGATGTAGTTGCCTGGAGTATAATAGTTACATATGACGAACCACCACGAATTGGTGCACTGGACTCTAGCACACCCCACAGAAAGGGAGTTTGCCCAAACCACTTGAGTATAGTGCCGACATTCTTTTCCCCCAGTGCAAGCATTGGAAGCATAGTCATAGTAAGGCTTCTCAGCCACCCACAAGTTCACTGCAGCTGTGCCTGTGAAGGAACCAGTTCCTTTCGCCAAATTTTCACCGTAAGGCCCTCCGGAATGCACGAGATTGCAGTCGCCTATCCTCGAATTGGCGTAGGACTGAGCATACGCGGCAACAGTGCTGTTCCATATGATGTTTGTCACCCCAACTTGGGCGCGAGCAGTGTTATGTGCATCGAGGTAGTCTTGTTGTGAGTTTTGTGCATGGGAGGGGTGAACAACTGCCAACCCTATGAGACAAAGAAATGCAACAAAAAAAGCCATGTTTGTGATAACTGATAATTGATTTCACTCGATGTAATTATGTAAAGGATTATGAGCTTATGATTATGTTGACATTCTGCTATGCTATTTATAGGAATTAGGAACACGAATCAAGAGTGTAACATATTATATATGCACAAGAGTGGGATTATATTATCAAAAGGGTGTTATCAAAAGCACAGTTATGCTATCAGCTTAAGCAATACAGTCCTCAAAACTTCCCCCTTAGACGTAAGACTTTGTATGCCGGTAGTGTTAGATTTTGGAATGACGTCGGAATAAAGGAAAGTCAATCACGATTAAAAATTAATATCGGAATTGATCGAGCTAGGTTTATAATGAATTACGTACTCCAATCTATTTTGTTTCTCATTTACGTTGGGATACCTGATTGCATATATAGAAGGCTCTTCAGGTTAATTTTCGACTGCTGTTCAAGTCGAAAGGACAGGTTTCATTCAAGTAGCTAGATTTTGTTGATTCTCCTCATTTAGTTTATGAGTTTGATAATTTGGGTTGGAATCTTACCTAAAACATCAATCTACTTTTGCCTTCTGATTTCTGCCAAGTCTATTCAACTGGGTTATAACTTAAAAAAAAAAACTGGGTTATTAGAAAAATTGCCAACTGCCAAGTGGTTATTGATCACGTTATTTCTTTTGCTAAAAGAACTAAGTTCAATAGAAAATTAGAACCAACTAATGTAATTTTTCGATGTTCATTCCCTTATCAAAATAATGCTTCGAGGTTCATTTTCATTTGAATATATATGAATTGAAAGTAGATTGTGGTACTTTGAATGCCGTGTTTAACACATTTTGGGCAAAACTAGCTAGTTTACAGTGCAAGTGGAAATTAACTAAGATTAGTCTTACCTATGAAGGCACCGCTACTAAGTTTGTTTTTATGTTTGCAAAATCTCCAGATAAGTTCTTATCCACCGGCTACACATTCTAAAATACGTACTCAATGCCTTTTTTACTCATTTCAAGCCAGGTTAACCGTTAATCTGGGAGGAATAAGCTTTGTGTTCCACTTCCACATGATAAGACTTCAACGTATATGTAGAACTTGCAAACCTATATCATATTATCTCATACATCGATTGTGTGTAAATATGTAGTTCGAAAAAGAATTTTTTTTTAAGGAGTTCGAAAAAGGACGTTATCTCATATATCTCTCTGTGACAAGAGATAGTTTGAGTACGTAGTCTTGCTTCCTCGTATAGCTTCTTCTATTTGAATACAATTTTAAGTAATTAAGAAGGCTCAGCTCACCATCGGGGCAGGTTTTGTTACCATTTACTGATCGATATGATGTATTTATAGAAATAGAAATATGTAGTTGCAGGAAAAAACCAAAGCTAAAGAACAAACTCAATTGGGTGATAATCGACTTCAGCGCCATCGAGTACTTATCCGATGCATGTCTTATATATTATTGTTCTTTAATTTGTTTTGTTGGCATCAGAAGCAACTTCATTAAACAAGCAATCAACGAAGAAGATTACAGTGAGAGCTAAGAGGGCACCAAAGGCCCTCACCAATTAGACCATACAGAATTAAAAACTAAAAAGTAAAGATAATAGAAACAAGCCAAGCCCCAAGATAGCACTCATAGCGGGATTTCACGATCAAAAGCAGCCGGGGATGAGCAACCACCGGAAGTGTGAAATTAGCAGATAAGAAATGTAAATGCTTGGTGACTTGAAATCCTTCATTAATTTATCTCATTATCCGTCTTGGACGACAAGGTTTAAGGTTACGTCAGGGTACGGTGATAGTAACTGTAGATAATAAATTAAGGTAAGAGATGAGAGAAGAACACCAAATGAAGGAAACGAGGGAGAGGAAGGAGCATGGCAGGAGTGGAGATGGGAGGCAAGACGGAGAGGACATAGCTAATGTGCGTCATGCATTATGTTTTTTTTTTTGGTTAAAGCGTCATGCATTATGTACGTATAATCTCTTATCTAAACTCTCTTTCAAAAAAATATCTCTTATCTAAAATCATATATAATATGCAAGTACAATACAAATATGCTATACGTACGTACGTAGCACGTTTTTGTCCCTAATAGCTAGAGACGCTGGCCGATGTAGTTGCCTGGTGGATCAATCATAGCTGCATGTAACAAATTTGTGCTGCATGTAACAAATTTGTGCTGCATTGAAGTCTAGCACACCCCACCCTAACAGACTTTGCCCACACCACTGGATCCCGAGTTTACTGCAGCAGGCCGGCACTGCTTTCCGCCAGTGCAAGAAGGTGTAGCCTTGTACGTGTAGTAAGGCTTCTCCGCCACCCACATATCGACGGAGACGCGGCCGTGAACGAGCCGCTTCCTACAGCTAAATTCTCGCTGTAAGGCTATTTTGAGTATGACGAGGTTGCCATTCCCGAGCCTCGACTAGGCGTACTTCAGAGCGCCGGTGGCAACAGTGTTGTCACGATCGAGTGGATCGATCACCTGATGTTTGCTAGTTATGTAGCATATTGTGATGAAGGCTTTCAATCCAAAGACTACGCGCGTATTGCATACATATATATACATAAAATCTCAGCTGCGGATGTCCGATTTTTGTCAGGATTTCCGCCGTTTCTCCTCGATCCGACACCGGCGACACCAATTATCGTTGTCGGAGTGACACCACACATTCCTAGACGCTGATCCGATGAAAAAGAAGGTGGAAGAGATCGAGATCGGAGGTCTTGCAGCCACCTCACTCAGAACTTTACCACCGATCATGGTGGACCTCCGATTCTGATCTCTTTCACGTTCTTCTTTCATCGGAGCAGCGTCTAAGAAAGCGTGGTGTCATTCCGGGAAGAAGAAATGGCGAGTCCAGTGTCAGATCGAGGAGCAACGACGGAAATCCGGACAAAATGTGTTTTCAATATGACTTCTTAATTAGGCAAATTTTAAAGCAATAAGTTCGAGCATTGTAACATGTTATTTGTGATCAAGTATATATGTATGTGATCTAAGGCGGCTAATTAAGGCAATAAGTACAAATGATACTGAAGAAGGTTATTTTTTATGAGAAAAATGATAGGGTTTTTTTAAGCAGAGCTTCTGGTAATGATTCAGATTAATGAGTCTAATTATTGAACATAAACCAGAGTGCAATCATCTGATTATTAAAAGTTCACCATTAATTTGAGATGATAAAGCTACGTACATTTGTATTATATACTGCATAGCATGGGAGATGAAACGTATAATGTTCGTTTTTTTAATAATGGAGGGCTAGTGTGGCTATCCTGAAACCTTTATTAATGAAACTGTCGAATACAAGGGGGAAGACATGAAGCCTAAATCCTTGATTACAAAAACCTGCCATAATATCAAAGATCCCTACAAACAAGTAGGCTCAACAAAGCACCAACTAGCAAAGAGTACCACTCTAATAACGACCTTATTTGCTTTGAAACAACGGTGACATAATGGAGAGGACAATAGATATGAGACCCTAACAACAATGAAGCAGTAGTTACATATCCTAATATCCAATACAACATCTCTCAAACTATGTTGCCGCCGGAAGATCAATCCGACGATACTTAGTCTCGCTCTGCTACTAGGCATCAACGACCATTTGACAAAGTAAGGAGCTTACCGCCTACCTAGAGCAGACAAGACACAAAGAGTGCACACACAGACACGAAACCCGACTTCTCCTACGCAACTATTGTAGGAACTTATTAACTTGAAATAAATATTAAACAAAACTAAAACACAAAAAAAAAATATTAATTAGGGTTAGGCCCGTGAGGGGAGCCCAAACCCAAACTTTGTTCCTGGTGGATTAAATCGTCGGCCAAGCATGATACCACCTCACAGCAGCGACCACCGGAGAAGCACCCCATGCGCCGCCCCTCCACCTCATCAGCTTGACCATCGCTATCCAAGTCGCACCATTCATGCCGCTCCAAAGACAAACGTCGTCCATAGCCGCCTCACTGCCCCCCCCCCCCAAATCAAACCCAAGAGGCACTACCCAGATCATATCAGATTCGACCCAAGCCGCACCTCCACATGCTCGCCGCCACCCGTCCATCCATGTGTCGATGATGCCAGCACCCTCCGTTGTTAGCCCTGTGAAGAAAATACCAAAAACTAGCCGACCACTCCTCCTCCATCTAACAACCACCACGCACGATCCCAAATCCATTTGAAGCTATGGAACCGGCACACACTAGACCAACAAGAAACCAACAAAACTCGTCCGATGACGGAGAGGGGGCGTCGCCAGACATGTCGCTGATTTCTAACCTTCTTTTTCAATTAATGTCTGAATTTTGTCTCTAATGTTCGTATATATAGCATTGAATAAGAAATTTATTAACTTATCTGTATAGCTAGAGAACTATCTTCATGCAATATTTATTAACATCTGAAGCCTTACGTAGAGGATTTTCATGCTGTATTGATATTTGTACGTCTTAAGTCATTGTTTGCAAAGGGAATTTTCCTTTTTTAGATGGAGGAAATCTCACATGAACCGATTACTCCTAAATTATTATTATTTTTTTAAAAGATACTCCTAATCCTACTAAATTTTCTCTTGCATTATGGAAAGGGAAAACAAGTCCTATATATCCTTCGTCTTACTCTAATAATCAGTTAAACAAGCTTCAATCAAGAATTGTGGTTAATATTTGTTCTGCAAAGATGTGTTCTTCAATCAATTTCCAAGGCTATGAAGCCAAGGATGGCGACTAGTTTACATCAATAAAAACCTCAAAAGACCAAGGATCCACACTACCTCCTCCGGATCAAATTTCTTGTCCGCCTACCCCGAAGCGTCATCCTCCAAAAACTGAGTATAGTGATTCTTTCCGTCTAACCAATCTAAACACAGTATGGTGATAAATTTTTAATCAAAACAGAAACTGATCAAATGATTTCGAGAGTCGGCTATAAAAGTAGCTTTTATGTGTTTTAGCCAAGGTTCAAAATCTCTCCGATATTTTCGATATATCTTCCAATATCTTTTTTTAAAATGATATATCTTATAGGTAAATATCTTATTTTTTCCCGTATCTGCGATATTTCTCTAATAACATAAAAAATCTCCAATATTTCTCTAATATTTACGATATATCCGATATATTTTTGATATTTTGGAGTAATATCCGAAAAAATTTTATTTAAATTTTATTTATCTCAACTTGAGGATGTCTCGGACTCTCAAAGAGGAGTTTTTGATTAATTAATGGCAAAAGTGCTAATTTGCACCCCAAATTTGGCCATCATTGTTAGTTTATACCCTGAACTTACATTTGAGTCAATTTACCTCCTAAACTTGCTATATTTGAAGGAACGGTTTGTATCCAAGTGTATACTCGAGTTTATTGATGAAGAATTCATTTTGAATACAAAAAAAAACAATAGAAAATGATGAATAAAATACTCTAATAAGACGCGCGAAACCTTCTGCCATTCATGAACTTGTTTTGTTCATGTTGTAGCTACCAGTTTGTAGACACATGAAATTTAATGAAGTAAATTATCTTCATTAAAAAAAATTAAATCGACCAAGAACCCGACAAAATTTCACACGTGACCCAAAAGTCAACAAAATTGGTGCGGATCCGAATAAAACGTGTGTCAGGATATAAACGGATGATTGTAATCAAAGCTACGTGATTCCGACTTAAATCGAAAATTGAATGTCATTGATGATTTGAAATGGTAATCGGACATTCGATTAAATTAATAAATTCTTTAACGACTATAATTAAATCAATTATTTTCTGTTTAATTTAGTTATGAAAATAACTAATTTTGAATTAATCGGAAAATACATATTGATTGAATTATACAATTAAAGAAATTTATTATTTTAGTGTCATTAAAATATTCTACAAAATAGAAACCTTGACACTATAAATACCCCTTCTAACATAAAGAGATGGGGGATTTTAGATTGGAGAAGAAGAGAGAAAAATCACTTGAGCAAGATTACTCTCAACAAATCCCGAACTCTCTCAAGTCCACGAAGATCATCAAATCCACGAAGATCATTAAATCCACGAAGAATCGTTAAGCCACCAAATCGCTCGTTCTTCATCAAATCCAAATCCAAACTCAAGTCCACGAAGAATCATCAAGCGGCCAAATCGCTCGTTCTTCATCAAATCCAAATCCAACTCAACCTCAAATTCTCAAGATCAAGTACACGTCACCCTTGAGCCAAGTCATATACGGAGATAGAATCAGAGGAGTTCACAAAGATTGTAACCCCGTGCTTGATTATAAATAAATCACATTTTTATTTGTACACGTGTCTGCATTCTCTTATTGGTTTTCAGATTCTCGTTCTACAAATTGGCACGCCCAATGGGACATTTTTGGCCTCTCATCTCCTTCTCCGAAGAAATATTTCATTTGTGCGATGGCTTCCAAGAACAATGAAGCCGTTTCACCGAAGAAATCCAAGTCCATAACCGCGAGATCAAACGGAGAGGCCAAACCAGTCAAGAAATCTAAACAAGCATTCTCCAAATCAAAGAGTGAACTGATTGCCCTTGTTACCCAGAGCGTGACTAGAGCTCAACCCACAACATTTCTGGCGCTTGCTAGTAAGCCTCGTCAACCAGTCATCACCTTGGAGAGATTGGGAGCAATAAAGCATGCCTCTCAAAGTGGGAAGAAGCAAGTGTCAAATGAGAAGGAGCCAAAGGAGCAATCTCCTCTATCTGTTCATGGTGATGGCCATATCCTGGAAGACGTTTTCTCTGATGACGAATCAAGCATGGCATCATACCATGGAAGTCCCAAAGAAGATGGCGATAACTTTCATTCTATGGCACATGAATTCTCTTCTGACAATGCGCAGGTCTTGGTGACGGGGGCATCCACAGTCAAAGAGCAACTCTCCAATCTGTTGGAGATGGTTGAAAAGCTCACCCGAACAGTTGAAGAAAAGGATGTGCAAATCGCTGAGCTCTATAGCAAGTTGGAAGATCACAATGATGAGAACTCCACCAAAGGGTCGCCTGGCAGGAGCAAAGTAAATGAAAAGGGAGAAACGTCCAAGAACGATGGTGACTCGCTTGGTTGTTTGTCACTCCAGCAATTGCAAGACATTATCACCAACTCAATTCGGGCTCAATATGGAGGTCATTCTCGTGACTCCATCACTTACTCCAAACCTTACACGAAGAGGATCGACATCTTAAAAATGCCGTTGGGGTATCAGCCACCAAATTTCCAATAATTTGAAGGTAAAGGAAACCCAAAGCAAAATGTTGCCCACTTCATGGAGACTTGCAGTATCGCCGGGATAAAAGGTGATCACCTTGTCAAGCAGTTTGTTCGCTCATTGAAGGGAAATGCATTCGAGTAGTATACAGACTTAGAGCCGGAGTATGTTGATAGTTGGGACCAAATGGAGCGCAAGTTCCTTAATCGATTCTATATTACAAGATGGACGGTGAGGATGATGGAGCTAACTAACACGAAGCAACAGACGGATGAACCCGCGATTGGCTACATCAATAGATGGCGTTCACTTATCCTTGATTGCAAGGATCGACTGTCAGAGGTGTCAGCCGTTGAAATGTGCATCTAAGGCATGCACTTTGATTTGCTATACATCTTGCAAGGAATCAAGCCTCGTTCTTTCGAAGAGTTGGCTACTCTAGCCCACAACATGGAGCTAAGCTTGGCAAGTCATAAGGGAAAGAATGAAACCCTAGTCGACTAACGAAAAGACAAAGCCTTCGGAAGCAGATTTGACAAGGTTGTGAAGAAGCCTTCCAAAGAATCAATGGTCATCAATACTGCACCGGTTAAGATCTCTACGCGGGATAAGAAAGAGTTCAATAAGGTGGAACCTCCTCGAACCTACAATAGAAGTAAACGCACGTTGAAGGAGATGGAGGGAAATACGTACCCATTCCCAGACTCTGATGTGGCAGGCATGTCAAAGGATCTGCTCGAAAAGAAGATCATAGATCTTCCGGAGTGCAAGCGTCCAGAAGAAATGCATCGTGTCAACAATCCGAAGTATTGCAAATATCATCGCCTCGTTAGTCACCCTATAGAGAAGTGCTTTGTTCTCAAAGATTTGATAATGAACCTCGCCAAGCAAGGGAAGATTGAGCTGGACATCGACGACATTGCTGAAGTCAATTGCATTACCGTAACATTCGGGTCGTTCGAGCTAGTTCCATTCCCTTTTCACCCGATGAAAGTACCGTTTAGTTTCACAAAGGAGGCACGCGAACATAAGAAGACCAAAGAAGTTGAAGAATATCCTGCTTCCACACCTATCGTTCAAGTTGCCTCTAATGTCGATGATGAAGGATGTATATTGGTCACTCGGAGAAGAACTCGGAAAGGTATGATGTCAAATTCACCGATTGCCTGACCAAGTCATAAGAAATCACCTCCACACGGGAGGAGAACGGACGAGGACGTTTTGAGACGAAAGTCGTTCCATATTTGTGGAAGTCTCTTCGTCGGAACTTGTCAATAGAGCACTTGCCCACAAAATAACCAAATGTTACTTCAATGGCCACAAGTTGTGAAGTCAAAGAAGATGAAAAGCCTGAAGCAAGAGAAATAGGTGCTAGTCAAGTGTTAAAGAATAATGAGGTGTTGAAACAATTGGAGAGTCTACATTTCCAACTTAGCCTCTCTGACTTGATGCAATTGCCAAAATTAACGAGATGCGCACTTGTGGAGTTACTTATCGACGTAGGAAAACACTCCACAAGCATGAAGGAATGTGGCGTGTGTGATGCATATTGTGATACCATTCACTTCACAGATGATGACCTCCAATTGGGCTCTAAGCCACATAATCGGCCTCTTTTTGTGACAGGGTACATGCGAGAGCGGAAGTTGAATCACATGCTTATAGACGGAGGGTCAACAGTAAATATCATGCCCAAGTCAACCATGTCTCAACTCGGCATCAACGTTGATGAGTTGTCAAGGAGTCGTCTCATGATCAAAGGTTTCAACCAAGGAGGACAAAGAGCAATATGGATGATCAGACTAGACATGGACATTGGAGAGCTAAATTCAAAGACATTGTTCCATGTCATCGATGCCAAGACCTCGTACAACTTGTTGTTGGGATGACCATGGGTACATGAAAATGGCATCGTGCCATCCACTTTGTACCAATGCTTCAAATTCTATTGCGGAGGTGTGAAAACCGTGGTAGGAGATACCAAACCTTTCACAGAAGCCGAATCATATTTTGCGGATTCTAAATTCTACATAGATGAGGAGTCAATGAAAGAGGTCCTTCTGGTCGGAGTACTCTCCAAGGGGAAAGGCGCTAAAGTTAGGGAGAATGATGTCAAATCAAAAGACATTGAGATTCATGGTGAAGTGTCGCAAAAAGTCTCATCTGAAGTGGCAACATCGTCTGCAAAAAAAAATGCCAGCCATGCCTTTCCGGTCCTTCGCTATCTTCCGAAGTCTAAACGAATGGAGGGGAGTCTCCATTTGTGGGAACAAAGTCACAAGAGTTCCCACAAAAACTAGAAGAGGATGATGTGAAATTTTTAAGGGAGGAATCAACATTGCCATTAATAAAGATGAGTAACCGAAATCCCACAAAGCAGCCATTAAAAGGGTTTGTCAAACCAATTCAAGGTAAGACGGAACATGGATCGCTGTCCAAGAAAAGAACAAGTGAAGGGTTTGATTCTAATGCATACAAGCTGTTAGAAAAGGCCGGATACGACTTTGGTTCATCAAGCAAGAAGGACGACCAACCTGCAGCAAAGATGGCGCATGAGCTCGATGAGCCACAAAAGAAGTTAAGAGAGCAAGGGGCAACCGTTGATTTTTCTAAAGCTGGTCTCGGTTTCACTTCGAGCAAGCCAATCAAAATTTCAGGAAGAAGAAGGGCGGAGCGAGCCAACGTGCAACATATCAGTTTCGAGGTAGTTGAATAGAAGAGTCAAGAGGTTCAGTCAACCCCTCGCATTTCGTCGTTCGATCGCATTCGTCCAAATTCCTGAAGAGCAACATCTGAACGTATTGAAGGATCAATCACAAGGGTGTCGGTTTTTAATCGTGTGAACATGATAGCAAGTAGGAGTTCAATCTTCAATCGCATCAGTAGTACAACCACTCAGACTTCTGTATTCAAAAGGATGTCAAGTTCAGACAAAGATCAGAAAAAGTCAAACCTCATTCCGCGAAAGCCTGCATTGGAAAGGATCCAAGCACCTGAGGAACTACAAATATGCAAGAGTAAAACGACTTGTAGTCGAGCGGAGAGCAAAGAAATCCGAAGTCTTGTCCCGTCACGCATGAGGTTTGGAAGTGGATTCCACGGATCAACTCAAAGTGAAACAACTCACCATCATATTCACTGGCCAAAAGGGAGATAGTAACCTCGGTAATGGCGGTGAGGATAACATTGTCCAAACCTCTTATCATGTCACGGTGGCAGAAGCAGATGCCATGGAGGAAGTCGATCATGAAGATTTTGAAATTGAAGTAGATGAAACTCCTCCAGAAATTAAAGACGGGGGACAAGCCACTATGGACGAACTAAAGGAGATTAACTTGGGAACAGAAGGAGACCCAAGACCTATTTTTGTGAGTGTGTCTTTAAGTTCCGAAGAAGAAAAAGAATATCTTGATCTGTTGCTCGAGTACAAAGATGTCTTTGCTTGGACATACAAAGAAATGCCTGGCCTGGATCCAAAAGTAGTAGTTCATCGACTTGCTGTCAAACCGAAGACTCGGCCAACTAAGCAAACACAAAGACGCTTTCGAACATAAGTTATTCCTCAAATTGAAGCAGAAGTTGATAAGTTAATTGCCGCAGGTTTCATTAGAGAGGTTCAATATCCGAAGTGGATCACAAATATTATTCCTCTCAAGAAGAAGAACGGACAAATCCGCGTTTGTGTAAATTTTCGTGACCTAAATGAGGCATGTCCAAAAGATGATTTCCCTTTGCCAATCATAGAGCTCATGGTGGATGCGACAAGCGGGCATGACGTTTTGTCATTCATGGACGGATCATCAGGTTACAACCAGATAAGGATGGCCTTAGAGGATGAGGAACTCACTGCATTTCGAACTCCCAAGGAATTTATTGCTATAAGGTCATGTCATTCGGGTTAAAAAATGCCGGTGCAACGTACCAACGCGCTATGCAGAAAATTTTCGGTGACATGCTACATAAGTATGTAGAATGCTATGTTGATGATTTGGTTGTAAAAACAAAGAAAAGAAATGATCACCTGCAAGATCTACGAAGAGTGTTTGACATGTTACGCAAGTACCAGTTAAAAATGAATCATTTGAAATGTGCATTCGGCGTCAGTTCTGGAAAATTTCTTGGATTCATCGTGAAGCACCGAGGCATCGAAGTAGACCAATCCAAAATTAAAGCCATCCAGAAAATGCTAGAGCCAAGAAATTTACGAGAGTTGAAAAGCCTCCAAGGATGACTTGCCTTCATCAGACGGTTCATATCGAACCTGGCAGGCCGCTGCCAACCATTCAGTCGACTCATGAAGAAAGATGTTTCATTTGTATGGGATGAAGCTTGTCGCAATGCCTTTGAGAGCATAAAGAAATACCTGGTGAATCCTCCGGTGTTGGGTGCACCTATCGCCGGGAAACCCCTTATCCTTTACATCGCGGCTCAAGAGAGATCACTTAGGGCCCTTCTTGCCCAAGAAAATGAAGCCAAAAAGAGAAAGCCTTGTACTACCTAAGTCGGACTCTCACTGGACCTGAGCTAAATTATCCGCCGATAGAGAAGATGTGTCTTGCACTCGTCTTCGCCATTCAAAAGTTGAGGCATTATATGCAAGCTTACACAATACACTTGGTGGCGCGAGCCGATCCAGTTAAGTTCATATTATCTAAACCAGTTCTAACCAGACGCATGGCTAAGTGGGCGTTACTATTGAACCAATACAACATCGTATATGTGCCCGCTAAAGCAGTGAAAGGACATGCATTAGCCGACTTCTTGGCAGACCACCCTATTTCAGCGGATTGGGAAATCTCAGATGAATTCCCGGATGAGGAAGTCTTCCTTGCAGAGGTCCTCCCTACTTGGAAGATGTTTTTCTATGGCTCATCTAGAGCAGACGGAGCAGGGACTGGTGTTATCTTTGTCTCTCCACAAAAACAGATATTGCCTTATTCTTTCACTCTAGGGGAACTGTGCTCTAACAATGTCGCAGAGTACCAAGCCTTGATCATGGGATTGCAAACAGCGTTAGAAATTGAAATCCAAAGTCTTGAAGTGTATGGAGACTCGAAATTGGTGCTTGATCAACTGCTCACTAATTACGAAGTCAAGAAGGAATATTTGGTACCTTATTTCCAACTCGCCACACAACTCTTGAAGGGCTTTGATAATGTTACACTCATACATGTGCCACGGAAAGAAAATCAAATGGCAGACGCATTGGCAAACTTAGCGGCAACCTTGGCATTGTCTGGAGACGAAATTTTGGACATCCCAATTTGCCAAAGGTGGGTCGTGACAACAAAACCTTCACTTCAGTATGCCAGTTCTCATGTAGTGTCAGTTCACACCATTGATGTTGAAGATTTGAGGCATCCTTTTATCGACTATCTTGAGCTCAATAAGCTTCCCGAAGATTCGAAGTAAAGGTGGAGCATCAAGCGGCGAGCACCACGCTTCCTCTACTACAAAGAAACTTTATATCATAGGTCATTTGACGGAGTACTCCTTCGATGTTTGGGAAAAGATGAAGCGGTCAAAGCCATGGAAGAGGTTCATTCTGAAGTCTGTGGAGCACATCAGTCATGACCGAAGTTACATTTTCAAGTAAGACGACTAGGGTATTATTGGCCTACCATGGTCAATGATTGTATGGAGTATGCACAAAAATGCCAAACTTGTCTGTTTCATGCGAACTTCATTCATCAGCCACCTGAGCCGTTGCATCCGACAATTGCTTCGCACCCATTTGACGTCTGGGGAATGGATGCAATCGGACCCATCACTCTGAAATCATCGGCTGGTCATATGTACATTCTGACAGCCACGGATTCCTTCTCAAAGTGGGCAGAAGCGATACCACTGAAAGAAATAAAGAAATAAAATGTTGTGGACTTCATTACTGGAAGCATTATACAACGCCACGGTATACCGCGATGCATCATCACAGACAACGCCAAGTTCTTAAAGAAGTACCATGCTTGAAAACGTCAAAAATGCTCCAAGTCTGCACGAGCCTAAACTGCATAAGACAAGAAACAAAAAAAAATAAAAAAATAAAACGCTCCACGCCTGCATGAGCTTAAACTGCACAAGGCACCCAAAACAAAAACAAAACAAAAGAATGCTCCACGCCTGCATGAGTTTAAACTGCACATGGCACAAAAAACCCTTGAACTACGTGATGACTTGATTCCTTTTTTAGATGGATACGTAGGCATCTTGAGAATAACAATCTTAAGTTCAGTCACATCAAAAAAATATAAGGGTTTGATTGAAAAAAAATAAAAAGAGGAGCAAATCATGATCATTCAAGTCAGCTGTCACATCCAAGTCAAACCCTTGAAGCTGCTCCGACGTTCTTCAAAACTGGCTCTCAGTTCTAGAATCTCTCGGATTTAGCACCTCTTCTTTGACTTGAAGCTGCTCCGACGTTCTACAAATCTTCTGTTCTAGATCAACAAGTCTTGCATCATGAAGAAAACTCTTGAAAGCCGCCATAGTGAATGTGTTACGTAAAGCCTAACACGCTTTTATTGAGTGCTGTCAAGTCTACGAATTGATAGCAGTCAAGCGATTAGGTCGTTTACGTTCTTCAAACCCTTGAAAGCCGCCATGTTGAATGTGATGCGTCAAGCCTAACACGCTTTTATTGAGTGCTGTCAAGTCTATGAATTGAGAGCAGTCAAGCGATTAGGTCGTTTACGTTCTTCAAATTCTTGAAAGCCGCCATGGTGAATGTGATGCGTAAAGCCTAAAACACTTTTATTGAGTGCTGTCAAGTCCATGAATCGACAGTAGTCAAGCAATTAGGTCGTTTACGTTCTTCAAATCCGACAGAAATCAACGCGTTTTGAAAACAGTCGAATGGCTAGATTGACCGTGACTCTCAGATTATTGTCAAAATCCTACAAAAAAGTCAAAGTCAGACTAACAAAAAAAGGAGGGTCAAAGTCACACCATGAAAAAAAAAAGTCAGACCGGTATATATATATATATAAAGTCAGAGCAGTAAAAAAAAACCAAAACGGGTGCACTGAAGCACGCAATCAATGAATATTTCATTCATTCAAATATCACATGCATTTGCTCATTTGCCGCCAAAACCATGTTGCATTTGCTCATTTGCTGCCAAAACCATGCTGCAACTACACCGCCGTCCTCAACCCCCACAGTCGCGAAGGTCCAAACCAGTCTCAGCCAACTTCGCAGAACCCCCCAAAACGACGATGTCTGTCGACTCAATATGTGCTCCCTTGACTCCATGGCTCCACCGTTGACCACCGATTCTCCCTTCTCTCGCCGCCTCGTCCGTTCCTTCTTGGATTTCCTCAGCTCCGTTGAACCTGGAGATGGTGTTAATGTTGAGGGCTTACAGATTGCAAGGGAATGCCCAGAAGAGGCTTTCAAGCTTAACACCTCTCCTCTTCCAGCTGGTGAGCTTGGGGTTGAACCGGAATCGCTAGTCGAAATGTTTAGCTCGCTTGGAAAGGGCAAGGTTCCGAAGAATGTAGCCTCTCATGGTCAGGGGTCCGTGCCGGCTACTAGCTCATCGGCTGGTCAGGATGATGCAGGTGCCAATGTCTCAAAGGCACCGAAATCTCTGCTGCTTGTTTTGTTTACTTGTTTTTACTTGTTTGAAACCTGCTGAAGAAGATGATGAAGAGTAAGCAGTTGTTGTCAAGGCGTTTGCCACAAAAAAAATCTGTTGGATGTTAAGCCATGGGAGCAAACTCGAGAAGATGGGAGAGAAAGAATAAGAGCTCTCTCTAAAGTTCAGACATTTCTGCAAGTTTTCGCCTGTCATCTTCATTCTTATAAAGATCACTTCCAACATCAGATTCGTTGCTCTCACCTCCACTATCATTGCAACCACAAGTTCAGGGCAGAAAAGCCAGCACTCTCATCCATCTTCAAAAAAGGAGACATGATGATTCATATTCAGATGGTGGAAGTGGAAGTGACTCTAGGGGTGATGACTCTGATGATGGTCATGGTTGTTATGTAGGATTAAAAGATACTAAAAGAGAAAAGAGGAGAGAAGAAAGTGAGGAAAGCACGTTGGAATGGAAGGAAAGTGAACATGATGATGATATCACCACCACCCAAAAAAAATATGAAAATGAATGAAGTGCTTTCGGTGGTGTATCAATATGCTGAGCAATAATGAAACACATGGGAGGAAAGTGAAGATGGAGATGACTTTATAAAAAAAATATGATGCTTTCGATGGTAAGCCAACATAAAAAGCCAGAGATCACTTTATGGTGAAATGTGACTGGTCCTTGGATAATAAAGAAAGCTAAGTGCCTAGCTACTTTGGATGATTCAATGGCATCTCTAAATTTGTGGGAAAAGGCAAAATGCAGAAAAAAAAAATCTTGAGCAGAATAAAGCAGGGTTTTGCATCCAACAAAATTTGCGGAGCCTCGAAAACTAGCTCCACAAATTCTCTAAATCAAAGTGCATACTTCAAGCTGCGCTTTCAACACGTAATGACGACATGCATGCAGCACGACTTGAAGTGAGGGTATTTGTAGACACATGAAATTTAATGAAGTAAATTATCTTCATTAAAAAAAATTAAACCGACCAAGAACCCGACAAAATTGCACACGTGACCCAAAAGTCAACAAAATTGGTTCGGATCCGAATAAAACTTGTGTCAGCATATAAACGGATGATCGTAATCAAAGCTACGTGATTCCGACTTAAATCGAAAATTGAATGTCATTGACGATTTGAAATGATAATCGGACATTCGATTAAATTAATAAATTCTTTAACGACTATAATTAAATCAATTATTTTCTGTTTAATTTAGTTATGAGAATAACTTATTTTGAATTAATCAGAAAATACATATTGATTTAATTATACAATTAAAGAAATTTATTATTTTAGTGTCATTAAAATATTCTACAAAATAGAAACCTAGACACTATAAATACTCTTTTTAACATAAAGAGAGGGGGATTTTAGATTGGAGAAGAAGAGAGCAAAATCACTTGCGCAAGATCACTCTCAACAAATCCCGAAGTCTCTCAAGTCTACGAAGATCATCAAATCCACGAAGAATCGTCAAGCCACCAAATCGCTCGTTCTTCATCAAATCCAAATCCAAACTCAAGTCCACGAAGAATCATCAAGCGGCCAAATCGCTCGTTCTTCCTCAAATCTAAATCCAAACTCAAGTCCACGAAGAATCATCAAGCGGCCAAATCGCTCGTTCTTCATCAAATCCAAATCCAAACTCAAGTCCACGAAGAATCATCAAGGGGCCAAATCGCTCGTTCTTCATCAAATCCAAATTCAAACTCAAGTCCACGAAGAATCATTAAGCGGCCAAATCGCTCGTTCTTCATCAAATCCAAATCCAAACTCAAGTCCACGAAGAATCATTAAGCGGTCAAATCGCTCGTTCTTCATCAAATCCAAATCCAAACTCAAGTCCACGAAGAATCATTAAGCGGCCAAATCGCTCGTTCTTCATCAAATCCAAATCCAAACTCAAGTCCACGAAGAATCATCAAGCGGCCAAATCGCTCGTTTTTCATCAAATCCAAATCCAACTCAAACTCAAATTCTCAAGATCAAGTGCACGTCACCCTTGAGCCAAGTCATATACGGAGATAGAATTAGAGAAGTTCACAAAGATTGTAACCCCGCGCTTGATTATAAATAAATCACATTTTTATTTGTACACGTGTCTGCATTCTCTTATTGGTTTTCAGATTCTCGTTCTACACAGTTAATTAATATTGTGTATTTTTGACAATTTAGCTTCTCTGTTTAATTAGTCTCATACAGATATGATTCATAAGGAATGTTTACCAAAATGTTGTAATACTAAATTTTGGAACTAATAAGGACGCTTGCCGAAGTAGTTTCCCGGTGGATCATAGTTGCAGATGACATACCATCCGTCATTGTTGCTGCACGGGACCCTGGCACAGCCCAGCCTGATAGAGTAATGCCATATCACTTGAGTATAGTGAAGACAGTCTCCACCAACACAACAATTGGAAGCGTGGTTGTAGTAAGGCTTCTCCGCAAGCCACAAGTTCACGGCATCGGCACCTGTGATCGAGCTGGTACCATAGCCGTAGGCAGTGTTCTCACCATAAGGCCCATGCGAATGAACGAGACTGCAGTCCCCGGTTCTGGAGTTGGCGTAGCGTTGAGCATAAGCCGCGACATTGTCGCCCCACGTAGCATTTGGTACACCAACTCGTAGACGAGCCGTGTTGTGAGCATCGACGTAGTCTTGTGGTGAGTTTTGCGCATGGGAGGGTCGAATCTGCAGCAGTACCATTGTTAAGGTTGCGAGACTGAGTAATATGGCAAGACGGGAAGCCATACTGATGAAGGTAAGTTAGGTATTTAACTGATTGAACTGTTTAAGGAATGCTGATCTTTGGTGCCTATTTATAGGAGGAAGTGAAGATATATATGATCACCGTTTTCCGGTAAGAATAGCAAGTGGTGCAGTGATCGGTTCGATCTTACGACTTCCACGTTCTTTCTCCCTTCCAAGTGAAGTAAGCTTCACATCAGGAAAACAGGGAATAACATGGTAATTCTTTCCAGTTGCATTTTTATAAATTCAAGTACGTACGTATGCATTCTTATCGATATATATATATATATATATATATATATATATTCAGGTAATGGTTTTGATGAGTAATGTAGGGACATAACTTCAGTGGAGGAGTACTGAATCCTATATTTATCTCCAAACAATTATACCTTCAGTAAACTTTACGGTTCTTTCACCTCACCCGAAACAGCATCGATCTCATTTGGCCATTACTTCTTAGTTACGTACAGGAATGTGAATAATTATGACGGACAATCGTGTGACAATGGTTTTTTGCTTTATCAATTAGGGGAGCCTATTCGATACACCGCTGGAGTACGACCACTGTCAAGAAGTAACTGAGCGTGCAAACCACGCGCAGCTCTCTCCTTGTGTTCTTCGTCGCTCCATCTTCTCAGTTCTTCATACTTTTCCAGAAAATCACAGTAAAGAAAATATAAAAGCAAAGTTCAATAATTAAATTCACAAACTAGGAAATAATAGAACTGATCTGGCGTTTTTGATGATGAAACCCAATATCAGATCAAACCCAAAGATCAAACAAACCAAGACGATCTGAATGTTGATTCTGAATTTTAACCAACTTCATCAAAACACCGTGTACAACACATATATCAACAACCTCGATCTCCATCTCTCTCTAAGTTCTTAAAATCCAAGGAATGGGTTTTCGTATCTTGGTGCAGTATAAACATCCTAAATAGCAATCGTTCCCTGTCATCCCAATCGGCATTTTAGAAGTGGAAGTTCCTGAGCCAGATCTCTGTTCTTCAGTAGAAACAAGACATACCATCTTTGAAATTCGTCATGTTCGGCCAAGGTCAGCCGCCGGCGAAGTCGGTATTTTATCTCTGATCTCTGTTTGATCTTTAGCTGACCCTGACTCGCTACCTAAGGGCCACTTAACGAGCAACTAACGCCTAATTGAGCAAACCAATCTACGTGTTCAAATTTACGGCTCAGATTTATCAGTGAAGCGACTCGACGGGGTGAATACAATCCGTTTCCCTCCCTATCAATTAGTCACTGGTTAAAACCATGTAAAATCACTCATTCTAAACGTCCGGAACATCTGCTCATCTCCGTTCTAAATCCAAACAACCCAGGTGAACGTCAGGATGAATCTATTATATCTAACCGTTCTTGAGAAAAAAAAAATCCAACTGGTGTTTTTAAATACTACACCGTTCAAAAAACAAAAAAGTCCATCTGACATATATAACTGAATCTTGTTACTGTATATAGGTTTGATTTGTAGTGACGATTGATAGGGTGTAGTTGGCTTGTCTCTGCTAGTCACATGCAATATGATTAGGTCACCGCTATTATATATTTGCTTAATAACTTAGTCACCCAGTTCATAACTTCATATATACTTGCATACCTATAGTTTTTTGAGGATGGAAGACCCATGCCAAGATATAGCTCACTGTATATGAGTACTACTCAGTTCTGAGGTACGGTCATGTATTCGATCCCCAGTGAGGAGGAATATAGGTTTAAAAACAAAATGCAAAATCGGCCGAAACTTGTCAAGTAGTTAGTAGTAGTACTATAGAATTCAGACTTAAACAGCTCTAACTACCTTTGTGTTGCCACAAGTTATCGTAGTTCTAAACTTGACAGTAATCAACTAATCATCATCTAGCTACAAGATGCGTGGTAATTACAAATCTATCCATTCCCAAGTAAAGCATTACCAAATGCAATCTAATAAAAAAAAGATGTAGATTACAACATATACTCATGCACGCCAACACATAATATCGATGTATATGAAAGATCGAGTTGTAGGACGATCAAACAATTTGTTAATCTCCATCATCAAGCTAGCTCTTAGACGTGAGATCTTAAATAAGAAATTGCCACTGAAAAACTCAATCATGTAAGTTTTCTCACACTGGCCAGTAATTACTCATCCATAATAAAAAGATCCACTAGAGAACAAAAGATTTGATAGAGGAATTTGAAATAGAGAAAACGAAATGAAATGAACAGCTAGTAGAAATTTGCAATTAATCACTTTATAAGATAAATAAATATATATATATATAGTTAATATCCAGAATGAAGCTTAACTCGGAAATTACAGAGTGAAGTTCCAATTTCAGCACATTTTTCGGTCAAATTTTTTCACCATAAGCGATTCAATATTTAGGTATGATATTCAAGATCATCTCTACAAAATTTTCTCTAATTCGGACATCGTTAAGGTATTGAAATTAGATCAAATCAATGAATGAATTAAAACTGTTCAACGTGAACCGTTCGTCTAAATCTCAATTTTGAAAGCTCAAACATTGTCAAATTAGATGAAACTTTATAGAGATGATCTTGAATAACATACTTAAATATTGAATTGCTTATGGTGAAAAAATTTGACTGAAAAGTGTGTTAAAATTAGAACTTCACTCTGTAATTTCAGAGTGAAGCTTCACTCTGAATATGGACTATATATATATATATATATTAATCTATATTCATCCCTAGCTTCGCTTCGATGCATTGGACCAAAGAAAACGATTATAGACTTATATTCATCCCTCACTACCAGTATGCATTAATTCATGATGCACTATACTGTAGTTGCTTAAACTATAGTCGGTTATTCGATGATTGTAACAATTGAAAATTTGTGTACAGAAAATGAAATCTTATTAGTAAAGTCTCTCTTCACTTGGTGGGGGATTACAAGGCATCTCCCCACTTGGCGGGGGATTATAGTTGCACCCGATCCAAGTACCCCCATTGTTGCACCTCATTTTGGCACTCCCCAGATGAGTCGAGGTGTTCCAAATGACCTGCAAATAATGCCCACATTCGCCGCCGATGCAAGAGTTCGAGGCGTAATCGTAGTTCTGCTTCTCCCCAACCCACATGCTCACAACATCGAGGCCGAACATCTCACCCCAGCTCATAGCTAGGTTTTCGCCGTACTTATAACCGGAGTTGGCAGTCATAGATGTGTTTTGAGGCATAGTCTTGAGCAAAATGCTCTAGTTTAGGATCCCAAACCATCGGCTCGTTACCGACGGCCAACCGAGCAAAGTTTTGGGCGTTCAGGTAGTCATGGATTGAGTCTTACGCATAAATGGAATGGAGTAGCGATATGGCTACAAGAGAAATGAGGTATGATGGAATCTTACACAACTCCATATTGATGCTTTGGACCATTTCTTAGACACTGAACAATGATGGCTGTCCATGAGAACTCTGGGTACGTATTTATAGTGGAAAGTGTGAAAATCCACCGTATTCTGCGTGCCCTAAAGTCGCCAATTAAGCTCCGGCCTTTTCGTCACCGCAGATAACAAAAGTTACGAAATGGAGATTCTGGTCATTGATTTCGAGCAATTAAAGAGGATTTGGTAAGTTTTCTTGCTCGTTCTTTCTCATTGATATGATTCCTTGCTGGTATAATAATTTAGATCCTAAAATATCAGTTTGCATTAAAGGATTGCTCAACAGTTGGTCAGTTGCAATCCTGGAAATTAATAGCTACTCCGAATCTCGGATCGATCCTAATACCAAGCTGTGTGTGCATGTAATCATGTATTCCTAATATCAAGCTACTGAAATTATTACAGAGATGGAATCACTACTAGCAAAAAGAGTTCTCACACTGATTTTAATCAGTGAGAATTAAAGGTATTTCACACTGATGTCAGTGTTAGAAAACTATTAGGTACGGTGTGCATACAGAATGTCTATCGGTGTACTTTAGAAGGGGGGCTAATAACTAATAGGCATGGATTTTAAAATCCGTGCGAGATGTTGACGTGAGCCCCATGAATATCCACGATCATACTCAATTTGTCCAGCAGATTTTCAGTGTCAATAAATTTCTTTATTCACACTGATATCTGTGTGAATAAATTTTTATTCACACTGATATCTGTGTGAGTAATTATAATAGATTTAAAAAAAATTGTATATTGATTTTCTGATCAATTCCAGAAAATCAATAATCTTATTGGGAAAAAAGATATTCACATCACAAGGACAAATTTCTACTAATATGTACATTTGAATTATAAAAATAGGAGATATATACCAAATATACAATATTCCATTATAGAAACAGAAAACTCAAGTTAACATGAGCACTGAGAAACTAAACCTAAGGCGTAACTGACCATGATTGCTGCTACCTCAAGAGAAACATATTAGACCTCACCTTTATATGTTTCTCCAGCAGTGACTACGGCTACTACATGCTCATTTCCGCATGCTACCTTCACAACCATGTGCCCATAGAGATCCCACACTGGGGTGGGAGTGAAACAGCTCACGAGCAAGAACCCACCTTCACTGTTGCTACTTTTCAGTGGACCATTTCCCATATCCAAAGTCTATTGCTAGTGACATCAGTCCTCCAGCTTAACAGGACAAACCTGATGTAGACACATATGACAACCAAATTACAGCATATATCAGGCTCTTATCTTATCTAATTCAAGTCGGTGACAATATTACAATTCTCATACCTATAGTGGCATTTCACTCCTTGTTCCAGATCTCAACTCAAGGAATCACTCAAGCAAGCAGGGTACTAAAATTTTTTCTACATTGACGCCAAGTTGGCCATCCATTCAACAATTAAGAAATTAAACAATGTAATCAAGGGCAAAAACCTTATGATACGTCTCTATTCATCACATCAGAAACTTTTAAACCAACAATCCACTAAATGAACATACATAGCAATTCTAAAAGCTACAGCAATGTAAACTTTACTTGCCTGCCTTGTTGAGACCAAGGCCAAAAGACGAGGAATTTGCTTGATGACAGCTTCAAAAGCCAAGAAAACATGATAGTTCTTAGCAAGGAAAACAATTGAAACTATAAGAGGATCTTACTGTAATGAAGCACAATGCAAGGGAAACAAGAATTAATGCAAATTTACCAATTAGATCTTACCTTATTGTCAAGTCCATAGCCTCCTTTACCTATCTTGTTTGAAGGATGAAAACTCCTAGTTGCTGACCTCAATTAATTATAAGAAAAGAGCCTTACATTGTTGGTGGGAATCCCTAAAGTACCATGCATTTCATACATACGTACAAACAAAAACTCTGGTTAGATCAATTTGTCCAATTCAGATCCAACAAGCAACCATACACAAAGGTCTAAAACCTATTTACATAATAGACAGATCCTAAATCAGTTAGAAAATATTGCTATGTGCTTCTACATTTGAGTGTTCTTATAGCAATGAGATGCTTTACAGGCTTATATAACCATCTATCTAAAGGTGCATATTGAAGATTTGTCAAAATTAGAAACCCTTTTGCATACACTTTGCCACAATTAGTTTAATTTTGGTCCAATACATGATAGCTAGTTAGCTACAAACCTAACAAAACTTAAAGGGAGAACAAGATGCAAATTTCACTACTTTGCAGTAAAATAAGTTCTCCTCGTAACATTATAGATTACACCACCAATTCAAAATCATCCTCTTACCTTGGCTTTGGCTGGTAGGTTCCAAATTCTTGTCTTCCTTGCAACAATTGAACACGCCAAAGCAACTAGAAACCATTGCAGCATACAATTCCAATACTCTATTGAGTCTACTCCCTATACACATATCTTCTTGTATCTTAGAACTCTTATACCTTTTGGAACCATGAAAACTTAAAATTCAGTAACTCACCAAACACAAGTAAATTGTAATTGATAATCATATCTAGGAAGTAAAATTTGAATTAAGCAGAAGTTATGAACTTAAGTAATCGATTGTAACTGAAATAAAACGGGTAATAATTCACATAAGTAATCAGAACAATTATGCAAAACCTAAACACAAGAGCATTCATATCAAAAACTTAATCAAATTATAGCTTACTTCTCTTCACTCTCTGCACCCTTTCGCCCAGATACTAGCTTCATCTGAAACAGTAAACAAAACAACATACATAAGAGAAACTAAGAGAAATCAAACAGATTCAAGAGAGAGATAGAGGAGAGAATTTTGACATTTTGACCTCCGCGTAATGGTTGGGCCACCGCTGGCGACCGTCGTGGTCTTCAATCGGCTCACCAATGAACCTAGGCTCTGGGCCGTCGTCATCTCCACTGACTACTACTATGGTCGGCTTCACGGCTTCTTATCTAGCTCGCAGTTGGTTGGTTGGTTGGCTTGAGCTTCTTTGAACTCGAAGGCGAGGCCGGAATTGTCCTCTTCTTTCGCTTGGTTGTCATGGCATGAAGAATTTGGGGAATTCGGTTGAGGAAAACCCTAAGGATCTAAGTAGGGTTGTGAAGCGAGAGAGAGAGAGATAGAGAGGCTTGGAATTATCGAGCATGTTTAACAATAGTTTCCGAATCCCCAATTCCTTTTCAATAACTACATAGTTAGGGATCCACATAGAACAACAACACTTTATGATTTACAAGGCCCAGATAATCAACTCAAAATCATATGAAAATCTAATAGAATTGCCCAACCAATTTAGAGAATAACATACCCAAAGAACAACGATTTAGAGAATAGCATATACCCAAAACAAGATGCCCAAAATCTTGTTTGTACGGATACCATCACCTGAGATTATTGCGGGAACGAGGATATGATAACATGCTTAGATTTAATGAAGATAAGACACAAACCTGATTCAGAAGCTTCTCACAGCAGCTGGGGCATTTCCAGATAGCAAGCATCGATCATCAATGGCGAAATCCAACTGGTTTTAATCAGTATTACACACAGAACTCTGTGAAAAATTAGCTATATTGCACACTGAAATCCGTGTGTAATTACCTCGAACAATTCTTGGATGTCGTGTTATTTTATTTACACGGATAACTGTGGATCTATTTTTCATTCACACGGATAAATGTGTGTGTTATATCACGTCCTGATAACAGTGACATAATATAAATATAATAAAAGAAATCAATAAATTGATAATCAATACACATTGAAATATGTGTGTGAAACTAAAATTACACACGGAAATCTGTGTGTGATTTTATAGATACTGATTTTAGTGGTTATTGTAAGTATAGAATCTTTGATATGCCTACCTTAATTTATCTCACACGGTTAACTGTGTGAATTAACATATGTCACTGATTTATAACAGTCAGTGTGAGTAAAATTAGTGTGAGAGTTCTTTTTGTTAGTAGTGAATTAAGGAAAATAATCAGGCTTATTGCTTATCACAAATTGGGTTAAGATATAGCGAAGCCAAATTAAAGGAGGAGAACCATTGAAACTAGCTAAAAGCTAGATTATGATCGATCCCACATTAATTAATAGTTAAGTTTCTGAATATATATACGTTCTAGTTGCCGTGAAAAAGGGTTTCCTTCCGCTCTCAAAAAAGCTGTCTTGAATTGTCTTCATCGCTAACTTGCCTGCCCTAGCTACCAGCTACACTTATTAACCGGATTGGTCACCCTTCTGATTGATTTGTCAACTATAGTAATTGGAGTTCCCAATAACAATACCTAGTGAAGGTGATTCACTGTAGCTCAGGTTATTAAGTTGAATAGACATACATATTGAAACAAAGGGTTGCCAGATTGCTGTCAACATTGATCTTTCCTTTTGACGATGCTAATGGAATGATCGATCAGTTTTGTTTCCGATTGGTGAGGTTGAGAATGAATTAATGAAGTTGATATCTTTGTTATATGTTTTACTCTGGTTAATTGAGAGAAAGTCATAATTATGATTGATCTCCTGGACTAGATAGTATTTTGGTGGAAATAAATTTGACGACCAATTTTCATTTGCTCATCTGGTGCACACCCTTTTAAACTCATGTTATGTGTTAAATTACTCAATTATTATCTAACTTTAAATTGAGAAAAGATACATGACATGAGTTTAAAATGGTGGACACAAAATTTTCAAATAAAATGTGGTCGGTAAATTTGCTTCCGTATTTTAGTAACGAGATATACACTTGCAATGTTTAGAGTAATTAGATTCCTTTAACACGTACGGTTCATTTTCCTTAGTCTGTTAGTCATATGTACGTTCTAGCCTGATCCAATCCGCTCATATAAACAAAATTGCGATTACTGCGACTACATGAGGGAAGTAATTAACACTAACAAATGTAGTTTATATGTAAATTAACCGCTTTCGATTCCAAACAATACAAGCAGTGAAGCAGATAACTTGTGTTCAAAATTCATAATTAAATATATAGCAGCCATATATTTATTCCAACGATCAAGTCATTCTTGATTGTCTCTACATACCATATATATTGTATTCGTCTTCTAAGCAGCTTAAACATGCTTGTACGCAAATGATCTTACAAGAAACATACCATATTTCACGTACTTTATTCTTAGAATTAGCTTTATTATATAGTGGTTTTCTGATCGAGTACCCTGATTAGTAAGGCTTTTGACCAACATAGTTACCACGGGGATCATAGTTGCACGAAATGAAGGTACCTCCATTGTTGCACCTCACTTTGGCACAACCCACACGTACTGAGTTGCGCCAGACCACCTGCGTGTAATGCCCACAAACCTTGCCAGGAGCACATGTGTTAGAGTTGTAAGAATAGTACGCCTTCTCTCCCACCCACATCTTCACAGCATCTGTGCCTGACAAGTCGCCGGTGCTCTTCGCAAGATTTTCGCCATAAGGGCCACCAGAATGCACCATATTGCAATCACGAATATGTGAATTAGCATATCTTTGCGCATAACCTGCTAGGTTGTTGTCCCATTTCAAGCCAGCCACGCCCACTGCGGCTCGAGCACTGTTGTGGGCATTGAGGTAGTCCTGGGGTGAGTTTTGTGCATGAGTGAAATGGAGCAGGGATAGGGCTGCAACGAGGGAAATGAGTAATAATGAAATCTTAGACGAATCCATACCTTTTTATGAGACAATGCAATGAGATATGTGTCCGGCATGGATGGTGTATTTATAAGGGGAAATGTTCCGTTAATAAATGTTACAGTTAGATATGCAATGTGCATGGTTACTGTACGTAATGGAAAATATCACAATTTCCTTGTCTCTGTGGAAAATGCGAAATATTCTGTGGAAAATGTGAAATATTCTTTGTGGAAATTAAGACGAAGAAGAATAAACAAGGTTAAAGAACGCCCGCCTTCACAAGAAAAATAGAGTGATGTTGATCTCCATCAAGAATTCAAGATCAAGCGCACGGTAATTCGATCAAGAGAATTCAACCTTCACCAAAATATTGACTAACCAAAACACCATCATCCCTTTCGGCACTGCTGCAAAGTCCATATATTCCATGGCGTATGCATTTCAAAATAGCTCAGGAGGGTTTCTCTAGTTTCATGGAGGTCATAGCTACTTGTACAGTTGTACCCAATGGATGGTATTTCCATTCCTGGAGGGTCATAGCACAGTAAGGTTTATCCTAGTTGCATGCACCTCACTTTGCTAACGTTTTGAGTTGGGCCAGATAAGTTGACTATTTGATCGTGTTATTCGTGTATAATGTCCACACACGTTGCCGGCGGTGCAATAGAGTTCAAGTTTTAATCTATAGTCGAGCTGTTAATGATAGGATTCGATTCGTCCGAATGAACGAGTCGATCGGCCGTCGACCGCGAGTATTGGCATATATAGTTCTGTGCAAAACGAGCATGCTACTTGGTCATCCCAGGTTTTTATGTTTTTAGAATGGTGGTCATCCCAGGTTTAAAAGATGAGTGTAGGCTACTGTCGCCAATCTAGTTTAATTTTAGATAAGTATTTAAAATTGACATCTCTGGTGTATGTTGTGGAAAATTCTAATATACATAAATGTATGATATACATCTCACATCTGACGGTCGATATTGTTTTGTGAGTGAGGTTAGAAAAATAATATCAGTTGTCAATCGTTGGATGTAAGATATATAACATACATTGATGTATAGTAGATTAACCCGTATGTTATACCGTTGTAGAAATCTACTGGTTAAAAATAATACCATGTGCTGCTTGTAGTCTAATATATATTCAAAATCATGCCCTTTGAATTGAGAAAATAGTATACAGATAAGAGATTTCACGGCGTTTGATAATATTGAGATTGAAAGCATAGATCTTCTCAAGTCGCGATTAATCATTCTAACTGAGAATTGTATGAAATCAAAGCAAGTTGTTTTGGTCCCATTTGGTTACTTTTCTTGCAAAAATTAGATACTTCGAGAAAACGTATACCTTCAGTCAGGTAGGAACTAGCTAGGGCTATATCTAATTTAACATAATTCTCCATCAGTGTCGATCGGAACTGTTTCCAACTTTCCATATGTGGTCCACAATATATGTAGTAAACTTGTAA
Organism: Argentina anserina; assembly: GCF_933775445.1. Lineage (NCBI taxonomy): Eukaryota > Viridiplantae > Streptophyta > Magnoliopsida > Rosales > Rosaceae > Argentina > Argentina anserina. The sequence continues at coordinate 1,524,431 of NC_065873.1, read as the reverse complement.
AATAGGCAAAGAAAAAAAAACAAGAAGAAGACTACAGCATGACTATCCATAAACTTGAGACTTCTGGGGTTGTGCGTGAGTGAATTTTTGTTCCTTGCCAGTAAATTATAAAAATAAAAACAATCAATACTGATGGAGATAATTGAAGCATCTTATAGTCACATCGTATCGTAACTGAGTTCATAGTACATCTCAGTCGATTTGATTATTACAAAACCAGTTTATAATTGAAGCATTATAACAAATGGAAATATAAAATCCTTTTAATCCTCACCACAAATAAAATAACAAACTTCGAAATCTTCAGAATGGCCCTCTAATTCTGCTAATCCACACATGCAGAACTATTTCCTACACCATCGAATAGGTACACCGGGATTGTAAACACAAACCCGGTAAGCTTTGCAGCTCGTATGAGTAAATCAACAGTATAACACGCATAATATACAAGACAAATACTGAAAACATTTAATTATAAATGCACTCATGAGTCACAAGACGACCTATCTGGATGTCTAATAATATCTGAAAATATGAGTGTTCATGAGACATTGGGCAACCCATCTGTTTACCCAAATTACATTTATAATACGGGTACTCATGAGACCCAAGTACTCATCTGTTACTCCTCATGCAGTACGCCGTCAGACACTGGGCAACCCATCTGTTACCCAATATCCCAAAAATATGGGTACTAATGAGACCAAGGTAACCCATTTGTTACCCCTCATGCAGTACATCCGCATACAGACTAGAGGTTTAACTGAAACGTAACTGTCACCCGGCCAAGGCTTGGTTCCGATTACTTCCAACATGTTCGAAGACAGAAACAAAATATTTTAACATGAGTTAAAGCTAAAACCATGTACAATACAATTCTCACATGTATTTGTACAACAAACAAGCGACTCATGCTCAAATAAAATAAATATTGGTACTATAATAAAACTCATTTGGAAATACGAATGTGACAGTATATAATATAGCAACCCATATATATGTATCGTATTTACAATTTGTACACATACACAACCCACTATATTATATACATGTCATTGTTCGGTCTTTTAAATAAAACGTAAATATGTATCACCGCCAAGGGTAGACTCGTCATACTGAGTTTTACTCACCTTATTTTCCAGAGCGTAATTTCTACAATACTGAAAGTGAATCCTTCACTTGTTTTGTCGTTCACTTAGTTGTATAATAAAGTGGTTAGAAACCTTAAGTAAAACCTCAGATGCCGAATCAGTACTACTATTTATTGTTCAACAAATTACAGTTTTTACGTAATTACTATTCACTCATTAATGCTCGCATATTACTGTTCATGTAAATACTAATCACCAAATTACTATTAAGAAATTTACTTATATAATTAATGCTCAGAAATTACTTTTATAATTTACTGTACATAAATTACTTTTACATTTTACTGTACAGAAATTACTTTTAATATTTTTACTGTATAGAAATTAAAGTTTTTACATTTAGTGTACATAAATACTTTTACTATTTACTGTACAGAAATTATAATTTTTTTATATTTACTGTACATAATTACTTTTACCATTTGCTGTACAGAAATTATTTTTACAAAAAAATTATTGTTCGGAATCACTGATCACGCGCCGCCGCACGTGGCGGCGCGTGGGGTTCACACACCGCTTATGGCAGTTGCGCGTGGCGCTCACGCACTACCCACAATCGGTGCAAGTGGTGCTCATGCGCCACGTCAAAACCCGTGCGTGGCTTGCCCACCACCGCTTAAAACTCTCTCCTCTCCTCTCTTCCTCCCTTCCATGGCCTAATGCCGTCTACTTGCCACTCCGCAACCTCCCACAGGCCGCCACAGAAGGTGACACGCGCTCATATAGCTCCTCCTCTGAAACAACCTCCAATCACAATGAATCCAACATCAAAATTGTAGAAGGTGGGGAGAGGAACGTTTTCGTACCTAAACCAGGCCCTAGGACCGCCGAGAAGTCGTTCGAGGAGCTCGAGACGCCGCGGTGATTGGTTTCATGGTGGATTTGAAGCGTGACGTGATTCGGCCCCAAATCGTTTGCAGATGGCACCGGGGGTGAGGATCGGCGGCGAGATGCTATTGCTCGAGCGCTTGTCCCCAGAGAGGAAGCTTGGACGGCGACGAGTTGCATGAGCTTGAATCGTCGGAGGAGCTTCGGTGCGGCGAACAACGGCGTGTAACGTCCAGGGGTGGGAGCTGGAGGCCGTGCGGTGCCTTTGGGATCGGCGGTGAGGGCTACGGTTCCCGGTGAGGTGAGATCGCCGAGGCAAAGTTTTTTGAGAGCGGAGGGGTCGGGGTCGAGAGGGAGAGAGGGCTGCGGGGAGAGAGAGAGAGACAAAATGACCCGGTTTCCAATTTTGGAAACTAGGGTTTCCCAAACTTCCCTTTTATACTTTTTTCCAATTTTGAAAACTAACTTCCGTCGATATAACTTTTACATACGACGTTCGATTAGATCGCGTGACGTGTCCACGAACTCGTATCGATGAGCTCTACAACTTCCGTGAAGGAAGTTTTTTGGAAACGAACGACGAAAATAGAAGTCAACTCCCAAATCACAAAAGTAACGTTTTCTAATTTAAATTTCCGAAGGCGGTTCCGTTTCGTTTTGACATTGTCGAGAAAGCGAAAAAATGTGATTTATTCAATTTTCTATGTTTAATAATTTCTAAGAATTCATACAATTTGAACCCGGAAATTCGGGGTATTACAGATTTATACAATCAAATTTGGATCGGAAAAATACAAGACTTATCGAAAGATAAGCATAGCTTTCCAGTTTACATGAACTATCGAATACACATGTAATTATAAGTTAACACATGTACTATGATGTGATAAAACAGAAAGAATTATAACAATGTTACCTTTCTTAGAAAAAAAATGTTAGCTTATCTATCTGTGTATCGTTTTTAGCTTAGAAATTAATTTTGTTCGCCCAAATTAAGCACAGGGAATGTTTATCGCTATCAACATTTTATCGTTAATTATGTAGCTAGTAAAAGTGTTTGTGCTTACTGAAGCTCGCTCCTGACGTTTTGTCCTAGGATATCTACTACAAGTAGTTTCTGTTTGGTTGATTTTTTTTTATTTGTTTACTTTTCTTAAGATGGATGCATCATCTAGAAGTTGAAGGACCGTCAGTTTCGGAGGAAAACATGATCAGATCGAATTCCTATAGCCAATTATTCAGCTGTGAAGTTTGGTAAAATCCAGTAGTTGAAAACAAATTATGTACCACACTAGCGGACACTACCATGCATGCATTTTGACCACTGACCAGGCTGCTAGGCAGACCAGCTATTTGCATTTTTAACTTCTTTCCTTAGTGGTTTTAATCTATGTGGAGAGGATTTTTCAGCTTCACAAGTTGTCTTCCAAATGTATGAATTGTCAAGCAACTCTAGTTTTATTAAATCTCCTACTCTTTAATTGTGTGTTAATGTGTTATCCCAGCCTATATGAATTCACATCATTCGGCGTCTGCTATGTGTGCACTATTTTTTTAACTGGGCGGCTGCCCTCATACCATATCCATTAATGAAACCTCATGCTTCAAGAACATCCTGAAATAATATCAGGTGTCTTCACATAACCTATGCATTCTAATAAGCACCAATTAGCAAGGAGTACAACATTGGCAACTCCGTTTGCTTTAAAATTTTGGCGACATACCAGAATGATAATGCTCATGTAGAGCCATAAAATACTATGTCTATCAATTTTTCCACTATGTTGTCACTGGAAACTAATACCAGTAACACCAAGTTTCATCCTACTATTAGGAGGCTGCGACCATTTAACACAAGGAACTCGCAACCTCATTAGGGTAAACATGGCACGATAAGTGCACCACCTAGGATAAAACCCACTTCTCCTAGTCAAACTATAACATGGCATTATTTTAACAAAAATTAAAACGCAAAAAAGTAAACTGAAAACAAACATAGCCCAAGCCCAGATTTCAACCCGGGACGAAAGGGAGGCACACGCCGCCAGCCAAGTCTGGCATAACCCATCACCGACCTTTGTCGCCGATTCGCCACCAACTCCGTCAAAACTGCAGCGCCGATCCCCTACCCTCAACACACAATCTCCCTTAGCAACACTGCTGCCAATCGGCGTCTTTTCCCAATATGATCTAAGTGCCATGATCTAGATTGAAGTCACCCGATTAGAGGTATGTTAGGCCACCATGAAACCATCACCACCTAGCAGCCCCCAGATCTATGAACTTGATGCCCATCGCCGACCCAACCAACTCCGAGCAAACCATGGCCAAGCCGCCATCACATCGTCACCCTTCCTCAACCCGCAAACCTCCACCGGAAACTCTCCGATACGAACAAAAGATTTGATCGACCAGCCTCGCCCGACGACGGCAATGGGCACGCCGCCGGACAAGAACAAAAACCCTAAAATTCTCTCCCTCAGAGCTTTTTTTTCAGTAATAAATTCAAGTGTGTTACCAATATGCTATGTGTGCACTATTAATGGATTAGCAGAAAAAAATTAAAAATAAAAATCTTGCATAAAATCATAATTTCCTATGTTTGTATATATATATCATATTATAATAGCTTCATGACCAACTTCATGTAACAGTTGCAGACTTGCAGGTAGTTAGAACAATACTTCGTCTAGTACGGTCGTTCCCCAACAAAGTTACCAAGAGGGTTGTAGTTGCTGGTGACGAACCACCACCCACTGTTACACTTAACCCTAGCTAATCCAACCTGAACGGAATCTCGCCAAACCAAGGATTGAAATATCCAAAATTTTCTCGATATTCCCGCGAAAGTTTACATTTTTTCGGCATCCCATGTTACATATCAAGTATTTTTCGATGGAAATTTTCGATATTTCCCGATATATTCAGAATCTTTCGAAATTTTCCGATATTTTCATAATATCGCCACGTGTCAAGCCAACTTTAAATAAAATAAAAAAATCACTAATTAGGATAAGCGAACCTCTAATCCATTTTTTTGCAAGCACAAAGTTATAGTTAACACTACTACACAAGTTTATTGTTATATACGGCTTTTTTATTATATGTTGCATTATATGTCTCAACATTCACCTAAAATTGAAATAAAACCTAACTAGGTGTTGAGGGGAATCAAACCTCTTTGGTCTAGGAGGAAGTAATGATGGACCTTACCCTTATGGGGGGAATTCAACATGCATTATCCACACTATATTTATTCTCCAATGAGATTCAATCAAGTGAAAACATATGGACACAATCTGATGTATAATCTTCACAAAGCTATGGTTATGGTCAAAGTTGAAAAATACTTGATCCGAACGGGAAGTACAGTACCACAACCCATAGTCAATCACTCACAGCCCCTATAGTTGGTATATGCAAAATTATAAAAGGGAGGTAATAGGTATCATTTAATGACTATTCTTCATAATATATTTGGGGTGTTACTCAAGGACATAATGAAGATAATGAAAACCATATATATATATACATATTTTACCAATTATACACATACACAATCCACTATATCACATACATATCATAGTTCATTCTTTTAAATTTGGCGTATTCTTGAATCTCCGCAAGGGTACATTTGTCAACTGTGAGATTTTACTCACCTTATACTCCTGAGCGTAATTTCCACGATTCAATCGTAAATATTATCTCATTAAATCATAATTACCGATTTACCCTTCAGAATTTACTTTTACAATTATTGTACGTAATTTACATTTACCGTATGTAAAATAAATTCAGATTTACTGTACGTAAATTAATTTTTACATTCACCGTACGTAAAAATAATTTTTTATAAAGATTACTGTTTGAAATCACTGTTCACGCCCACCTACGGCGACCACACGTGGCGCTCACGCGAGCTCGAACAGCGGCGGAGGAATCGCAGGCCTCGGGTTGGAGCGCGAGGACTCACGGCGGCAAGGGAAGGCGTGTCGACCTCGGTGTTTGATGCAAAGGGCCGTGCGATGCTCTGGAGGCCGGTGGTGAGAGCCATGGCTGCCCAGGGGAGGAGATCGCCAGCGGTGAATTTTCTGAGTGAGAGAGAGAGAGATCGGGGAGAGAGAGAGAGAAGAGGGAGGCGGGTGAAGAGAGAGAAAGGGTTTCCGGAAATGGAAACCCTAATCTCCAAAATTCTCTTTTTATACCCACTTCCAAAATCAGAAACTAACTTCCGTCATTAATAACTTTTACGTACGACGTCCGATTAGAACGCGTGACGTGTCCACGAACTCGTATCGACGAGCTCTACAACGTTCGTGAAGGAAGTTTTCACAAACGAGTGACAGAGTGAAAGTCGATTCTCGCATCGCAGAAACGTAACGTTTTTCTAATTAAAAGTTCCTATAACATTTCCGTTTTCGATTTTACAACGTCGCAAAGCGAAACAAACGCGTTTTAATCACTTTTACAAACTTATTAAATTCTAAAAATTTAATAATTGGTATCCGAAAAATCGGGTTATTACAATTTATCCCCCTTAAAGGAATTTCGTCCCGAAATTCGAGTTCTTCACTCAACAAACAATTGTGGATATCTCGTCTTCATATCCGACTCTAGTTCTCAAGATGCATCGCCCTCATCATGATAGCTCCATAACACCTTGACTAGCTCTATTTATTTCCTCCGAAGCTTTTTTGTGGATCTATCTAGAATACGAACCGGCCCAATGACAAATGTGGCATTTTCCTTCACCTCTATGGTGCTATGATCAATCGCATGCGACTGATCTGGTATATACCTCCTCAACATGGAAATGTGAAAGACGTTGTGCACGCCCGACATGCTAATATGCAAGGCTAGTCGATATGCTAGTTCTCCTACCTTCTCGAGAATCTCAAAGGGCCCAACGTACCTCGGAGCCAACTTTCCTTTCTTGGCAAATCTCACTACACCCCTCATAGGTGAGACTTTTAAGAACACATGGTCACCAATCTCGAATTCTACATGTCTCCTCTTTAGGTCTGCATAGCTCTTCTGTCTACTCTGTGCGGTCCAGATCCTATCTCGAATGATCAAGATCTTCTCTGTGGTTTCTTGAACCACCTCTGGGCCCATCAGTGCTTCATCACCAACTTCGGCCCAACAGATAGGTGATCGACATGGTCTACCATAAAGAGCCTCATAAAGTGCCATACCGATGCTAGAATGGTAACTGTTGTTGTAGGCAAACTCAATCAACCTCAAATGATCCTCCCAGCTATCTTTAAAATCCAACATACAAGCTCTCAACATATCTTCCATCACCTGATTCACCATTTCTGTTTGTCCATCAGTTTGAGGATGAAAAGCAGTACTCAAATCCAAGGTAGTACCCATAGCCTTTTACAAACCACCCCATAACTTCGACGTGAAACGTGCATCACGATCAGAAACAATAGAAACTGGAGCTCTATGAAGTCTCACTATCTCATCCACATATAGTTTCCCTAGCACTTCCATAGAATACTTCATTGACACTGGAAGAAAATGTGTTGACTTCGTCAACCGATCGACAATCACCCATATCGCATCGTGACCCTTCTTTGACTTAGGTAGTCCAGTCACAAAATCCATAGATATATGTTCCCACTTCTAAAGAGGAATAGTCAATGGCTTCAACATGCCAGCTGGTCGTTGATGTTCTGCTTTCACTTACTGACACGTCAAATACTTCGATACAAATTCAGCTACATCTTTCTTCATCCCGTTCCACAAAAATTGCCTGCATAGGTCATTGTACATCTTGGTGTTCCCTGGATGAACGGTATAATGAGATCGATGTGCCGTGCGAAGGACCTCCTTCTTGAGATCAGTACAATCTGGAACACACAATCTTGTCCCAAACCTCAACCCTCCATCGGGTCCAACTCTCCACCTCGGAAGGACATTCATCAAGCGTATCTACTACAAGGTCTGCCAACTTATCTTGTGAGAATTTATCTTGTGCCTGACCTTGTATGATCCTTGAGATTAATGTAGGTTGCACATAGACACTTCCAAGAAAAACCTTTGGTTCTCCTCCCGATGGTACCAAGTCAAATTTCGATGCAGTTTCGAGCATAAACCATTCTTGAACCATAATAGAAGCTATTACGCCCCTCGGTTTCCAGCTCAAGGCATCGGCCACCACATTTGCTTTCCCAGAGTGATACTCCAAGGTGAAGTAATAATGCTTGAGGAGTTCCATCCATCTCCTCGGCCTCATATTCAATTCTTTCTGTGAGAATAGATACTTCAGACTCTTATGATCAGAAGAGAGTTAAAACTTCTCACCATAAAAGTAATGTCTCCAAATCTTCAGGGCAAAAACAACTGTCGCGAGCTCTAGATCATGAGTGGGGTAGTTCTTCTCATGGATCTTTAACTGTCTAGAGCCATACGCAATAAATCCTCCATGCTGCATCAACACACAACCCAAGCCTTGGAGCAAAGCATCACTATAAATGACATAACCACCCCCACTAGAGGGAATTGTCAACACTGGAGCTGTGGTCAAACTGGTCTTTAGTTTGTTGAATGCCTCCTCACATACTTCTGTCCACACAAACGGAACATCTTTCTTGGTCAACTTGGTCAATACCGAAGCAATACTAGAAAACCATTCGATAAACCTCATGTAGTAACCTGCCAAACCAAGGAAACTACGAATCTCTGTAGGGTTCTTTGGACGATTCCAACTCTCTACTGCCTCCACTTTTGACGGGTCTACTAGTACTCCATCTTTTGAGACGACATGACCGAGGAACTTGACCTCTTCTTTCCAGAACTCGCACTTCTCGAGTTTGACGTACAATCTTGCTTCCTTCAAGGTCTGCAACACTGTTCTCAAATGCACCACATGTTTTTCCTGAGACTTGGAGTATATCAGAATGTCATCCACAAACACCACAACAAACTCATCCAAGTACGGGCTAAAGATTTGGTTCATCAAACTCATAAAGGCAGCTGGTGTATTTGTCAGACCAAAGGGCATGACCACAAACTCATATTGTCCATACCGGGTCCTAAAAGCTATCTTCGATATATTTTCTTCCTTCATCCTGAGTTGATGGTAATCGGATCTCAGATCAATCTTAGAGAACATTGTAGCTCCTTTGAGCTAATCGAACAAATCATCAATCCTAGGCAAGGGATACCTATTCTTGATGGTCACCTTGTTCAGTTCTCTATAGTCCACACATAACCTCAGATAGCCATCTTTCTTTTTCACGAACAAAACCAGTGCTCCCCAAGGTGAGACACTAGGTCTAATGAACCCTTGGTCTAATAGTTCATCTATCCGCACTTTCAACTCCTTCAGTTCGTTTTGTCTCATTCTATAAGGAGCCTTTGACATTGGTGTCGTACCAATTACCACATCAATACAGAAATCTACAACTCTTCGAGGAGGTAACCCTGGTATCTCTTGGAACACCTCACTATACTCAGATACTGCCACAATGTCTGCAATAGTTACTTTTTGATCTACTGATTCCACATATGCCAAAGCTCATGTTCTCATGACATTATCTGACTTGAGGCAACGATAACGAAACACTAGTTCTCTGGGCCTATGGAACACCACCATGTCAAAGCAATCAATCACTGCGTGCTGCGGCCTCAATCAATCAACTCCTAGGATCACATCGTAGGTGTGGTCCGGAATCACTATCAAAGAAGTATAGAATTCTCTACCTCCAATCACAATAGGACAACCCTTGCATATTGTCTCCAATTCAAGGGACACTCTAATGGGTGAAGTGACATATAAAGAGTTTCCAAGAGATGTAGGATTCAATCCTAACATCTCCACTACCGAACTAGCAATAAAAGAATGAGATGCTCCTATATCAAACAGTACTCTAGCAAGATAGTCAAAAATAGATAAAGTACCTTCCACTCCTGTGTCTCGCTGACCCACTGCAAACACTCTTGCTTGGCCCGCTGGTAAATGTCTCTGATGATGTTCATGTCTACCCTGCGGAGGTCGGGTACAATCTTTGGCGATATGTCCCACTTGTCCACACTTAAAGCAGCTTGTTCTCCTTGACTTCGGGCAAGTTGTGGCGTAGTGCCCCATTTCGTTGCAAACGAAACACCTTACTGATGTCAGCGGTCTAACAGGTGCAGTCTTAACAGATGGAGACGCTACCTTTGCCGGAATCTGATAATAGGGTCTCGGCCTCTTCCAAGATCCACCCTTCGGTCCTAAAGGCCCGTTGTCTGAACTGATTGCCTTGCCTTTTCCTCTAGCATCTCTATTTTCCACATCTCCCCTGCGAGTCTTATTCGTCTGTTCTAAGTTCAGGGCACTCTCATATATCAACTACTTGGTAGACAAACAAAGTGTTGATATGATGGTCTTGTATTCTTGCTTAAGTCCCCATAGAAACTTCTGGGCTAAGGAGGTTACACCCATTGATATGACAAACCGATACAACTGTGCAAAACGGGCCTCATACTCCCTGACAATCATATCTCCTTATACTAGCTCAAGGAACTGAAGTTCTAGATCCTCCTGCACTATAGCTAGAAAGTACTTTTCTCTAAAAAGTGTCGTGAATCCATCCCCGGTCAAGGTAGACACATCCACAGTCCACCTCGTGCTCTTCCACCAATCCAGAGCTTTATCCTTTAAGAAGAATGTGGATATCATCCTCTTCTCTATATATGTGCACACCACCATCTCAAAGTAGGTTTCCATACTCTCAATCCAATGGTCTGCTGTCATATGATCCAAGCCCCCATGAAATGAAGGCGCTGACAGACTACTGATGTCCTTGATCAGCTTCAGCACTCGACCATCGTCTCTAACAACAGCCGCTGGGTCAACCTATTCTTCATGTGGTGCCGCCTCCTCATAGAGGTTCTTCACATTGCGGACTCGGCCTCCACCCCTACCTCGGCCTCGACCTCTCGCCCGTCCTCGGCCCTGTGCTCGGCCCTTCTCCAAATTCATCACCTTGAAACATTTAAACACTTAGTCAATACATGTGAAGTCTTGAATCTGAACAAAATAGATCCAACATATATTAACTCAAGATTTCAGAAGAAGGTAAATCATCGAAGTATTGTCACAATACTTACTAGAGGACCAAACCTTAAAGTGTGGCTCCTAACACTCTTGCGTACCTAGCGACGTATCAATACCGAAGAGCATGTGATGGGGGACCGCTGCAGTCAGGTCATCGCTCTTGGATGATATTGATAAATCGCCAAATACACAACTTAGGCTCTGATACCAACTGTCACGACCCCAAAATTTCAAGTATGAAACTCAAATTTCGAAGTCATGAAAAACTCTAAAATCATCTCAATAAATCGAAATCATTTTAATGTCACAGCGGATCATTACTAAGTTCATTATACAACTCAGTCAAATTGATTATTACAAACCAAATTTATAATTCAACATTATATCAAATGGAAATGTAAAAATCCTCTCAAATTCTCACTAAAAGATAGAATAAAACAACTTCAAGTCTTCGGAGTTGTCCGTCGATTTCCGCTAATCCACACCTGCAGAATTATCCCTTACACCATCGAATAGGTGCACCGGGATTGTAAACACAAACTTGGTAAGCTTTGCAGCTCGTATGAGTAAAACAACAATATAACTCGCATAAAAATATATATACGAAAATCCACAAAACATCAATCATAAATGCACTCATGAGTCATTGGACGACCCATCTGGTTGTCCAATATTGACATAAATATATATGCTCATGAGAAATCGGGCAACCCCTCTGTTTACCCAAATGCATTTATAATACGGGTACTCATGAGCGCTGATACATCTCTGTTACCCCTCATGTTAGTACACCGCCCGATATTGGGCAACCTCTCGCCACCTAATATCCAAAAATATGGGTACTCATGAGCGCTGACACACCTATGTTACCCCTCATGTTAGTACCTCGGCAGACAGACTAGAGCTCTAACTGAATCGTAACTATCGCCTGACCAAGGCTAGGTTCCGACATGCCAACATGTCCGAAGACAGGTCCACAGACCACAAAAACATTTTAACATCACTCACGTTAAAACCACGTACAAACAATCATCACATGATCTTGTACAAATAAATCGACATGCTCAATAAATAAACATCAACACTATAATGAACTTATTCGCAACGGAAATTATGACAGTATATAATATAGTAAACCATATATATGTACCTAATTTACCAATTATACACATACACAATCCACTATATCACATACATATCATAGTTCATTCTTTTAAATTTACCGTATTCTTGAATCTCCACAAGGGTAGATTCATCAATTGTGAGATTTTACTCACCTTATACTCCTGAGCGTAATTTCCACGATTCCAAAGTCGAATCATTTACTTGTTGTGTCGATCACCTAGAATAGATAATAAGTAAATTTAGAAGCGTTACGTAAAACCTTAAATGCCGAAACAGTAATAATGTTTTACTATTCAACAATTTCTAGTTTTTATGAAATTAATGTTCATGTAATTACTATTCACGTATTACTGTACAAATATATATTAATTACGTATTCTTGTATGAGTACATACTCTTTACGTATTCATATACATCCATGTACTATTCAATCATAAATATTATCTCAGTAAATAATAATTACCGATTTATCCTTCATAATTCACTTTTACAATTACTGTACGTAATTTACCGTATATAAAATATATTCACATTTACTGTACGAAAATTACTTTTTACATTCACCGTACGTAAAAATAATTGTTTACAAAAATTACGGTTTGAAATCAATGTTCACGCGCCACCTCCGGCGACCGCACGTGGCGCTCACGCGCCGCCCACAATGACAGCGCGTAGGGCCCACGCGCCGACTTCAAAACCGGCCCGTGACCGCCACCGCCGCCCCCAAACTCTTTCTTTCTTTCCCGTCTACCCTCCTACGGCCTCAGGCCGTCTCTTGGCCACCTCACCTCCCCTCACGCGCCGCCTAAGGCGGCGGTACTCCCTATCCTCCTCCTCCTCTGATTCACCCCCAAGTCCACACAATACAACCAATCACACAAACCCTTACCTCAATAGGGCTTGAGAACCACCGGAAGATCGCCGGAGGTGGATCTCGAACAACGGCGGAGGAATTACAGGCCTCGGGTTGGAGCGTGAGGACTCACGGCGGCAAGGGAAGGCGTGTCGACCTCGGGGTTTGATGCGAAGGGTCGTGTGATGCTCTGGAGGCCGGCGGTGAGAGCCATGGCGGCCCAGGGGAGGAGATTGCCAGCGGTGAATTTTCTGAGGGAGAGAGAGAGAGAGAGAGAAGAGGGAGGCGGGTGAAGAGAGAGAAAGGGTTTCCGAAAATGGAAACCCCAAATCTCCAAAATTCCCTTTTTATACCCACTTCCAAAATCAGAAACTAACTTCCGTCGTTAATAACTTTCACGTACGTGTCAACGAACTCGTATCGACGAGCTCTAAACTTTCGTGAAGGAAGTTTTCACAAACGAGCCACGGAGTAAAAGTCGATTCTCGCGTCGCGGAAACGTAACGTTTTTCTAATTAAAAGTTCCGATAACGTTTCCGTTTTCGATTTTATAACGTCGCAAAGTGAAACAAACGCGTTTTAATCACTTTTACAAACTTATCGAATTTTAAAAATTTAATAATTGGTATCCAAAAAATCGGGTTATTACAGCAATAATGACTTGATTAACTCCATTTTTTACTTTCTTGATAGTACTCAAGGTTGTCTGAAACTCTAAAAAAGGAAGTCATGCTTCGGAGTACTTATATATAAGAAGAGTGGTTATAACTTATAACAAGAAGTGGTTCGGCGTTTTTACATCCAAGTAACAAATTCTCTGAACATGCATTTTGATTAATGATTCAGTTAATATTGACTTAGATAAATCATCTATATTTACTTTGATAAATTAAGAGTTTTTTTAAAAAAGGAAGTTGATAGTGTCATATATCATTAATAACATCAAGTAGGAATACATCTTGAACATAGAACACTCTCATGGGCACGGTAGAAATGAACTATGCAAAACCCCCCATAAACAAAGGAAACCCTAAGCAAAAGAAATCTCTAAATTGTAAGCCATAAAAAATCGCTCAGTACTCAGATTCAAGACTTGGTAGGACAAACATAACCCACTTATTTGCCATTACTGGGATCAACTTACACAGAGGAGGCTACCCCAAGGACACTAAAAATCTTAATTAGAGACTAATGTCTAAAACTAAGACAAATGCTCTAAGCCCAATAGTAGACCTAGATAAAATCTGGAAAAAAATAAATAAATATAGACATTACACCTCAGGGTCTAAAACGAGCATGAGCCCAAATAGAACCAAGCCCAACAAAATGACCCAACCCATGCCCAAAGGCCATGGCCCGCCTCCAATGAGCGCAAAAGAACAGTTAGCCAAATATCCAATCATCGTGCTTCCACTTCTTATCACAGCACCAAAGCCTTGACTCCGCCGCATGTAGCCACCACACCACTACCGCTCAAGTCTGTGTCAGACGGACAACACCACCTAACAAGACTACTCCCAAACAGTAATACTAAGATCCGACCCCAATTACCAAGTAAACCAGCAGCGCCACTGCTTCCCCATCTCGTACCACCACACTAGAAATCCCTCGCCACCACAAGGACCTAACCAACACCACTTGAAATCCTCTAAAGCAACAACACCCAAACCCGATCACTACACCCAAAACCCAAGCATCTCTGACGCAAACTGACCACCTCCCACTCATGAGCCCGGCCAACAAACCACCATGCCAAGCCACCAGCTGACCGGCCACAACTCTCGTCCGACAGTAGTGTCATAGATGCATTGTCGGACGGAGGCACAAATTTTCTGAGACACAGAAAAAGCAAAGCGGTTGTTGATAAATTAAGAATTGACTACTAAGTATGTAAATGAGAAAGAAATCATTTATCAACGCTAATATTCTGAATCCCAATACTCTGATTCATTTACTAGATGCATGAACATTATTTTATGCTCCTTACTCTGAATCATGTATCATACTACTCTGACTCATATAAATTATTTAAACCAATCATAAGTTAAGAGTATCACCTATAAGAATATTATTTTTATTAGTTACTTGATTTCTTAACTACTAATTGGAAGGTATATATATATATATATTCAGTCCATATTCAGAGTGAAGTTTCACTCTGAAATTACAGAGTGAAGTTCCAATTTTAGTACATTTTTCAGTCAAATTTTTACATCATAAGCGATTCAATATTTAGGTATGCTATTCAAGATCATTTTTATAAAATTTCATCTAATTCAGACATCGTTAAGGTATTGAAATTAGATTAAATCAATGAATGAATTAAAACTGTTCAACGTGAACCGTTTGTGTAAATCTCAATTTTGAAAGCTCAAACCATTATCAAATTGGATGAAACTTTTGTAGAGATTATCTTGAATAACATACTTAAATATTGAATCGCTTATGTTGAAAACATTTGACCGAAAAATATGTCAAAATTAGAACTTCACTCTGTAATTTCAGAGATAAACTTCATTTATGGACAAGCAATGTTAGATTTCATACCATGTCAGACATGGGGGATATAAATTTCAATAATTTTTGGGCCTGGATCCCGGATAATTTTGCTCTACTGTAGTGTAATTTCCTTTTGACATGGTAATTTCCTCAATTGAAATTAATAAATTTCAAGGCATACAATAAATTACATATCCATCGTCTACTAGTGACCCTATAAAAGAGTTGTGCATCCATTGTTTCATCTGGCCGGTTTTGATTTTTCACAAAATGATGAATTGTTGGTTTCTGTTGTCTTTTGGGGTTGTGATCATGGTGTTTATGATATGTCCATGTCCTGCAAATGGCCTCACATGCGATGAGACGAGAGGCATTTTGGAGCCCTGCACTAGTTTTTTAATCGGTAATGGTCCTCCAACTCCGAGTGATTCTTGCTGTAGCGCTATGAGAACTGTGGTTTCTAGAGTTACATCCACCCAAGTACGTAGAGATCTGTGTGAATGTATGAAACAACTTATAAATGGCTTCCCAATTGAGGTCGGAAAGCTAAGAGACATCATTCCTCTGTATTGCAAAGTCACAATTCCTGTACCTCTTGATCCCAATGCCGACTGCAGCAAGTAAACGATTTTTCTCTCTTCAAATTACTAGCTATAATTCTGTTATTGGCAATATAAAACTATGTGATGCCTTTCCTAATTACGTGATCGATAATTTTCCTTAAAATTACATACGAATAATTATCTTCTCTCTCAAAGCTCAATGATATCTCTTATGATTAAAACTTCATATCTATAATTAATATTATTCCAATTTCACATGCAGGGTTTCTATGTTTAAAAGGTAAAACGGAAAAGAGGAGATTCTTGCTGTGACTGATCAATAATATGCAGAAAGTAAGAGTCTAGTTCCATAGTTTGTATTCCGTCCGAATTACAAATAAACATGTAATTTTCTACGTCAAATAAAAAAAATTGAGATATTTTGTTTCCAAATTATAGGAGTCATTATGTTCGTGTGCCTGAAGTTGGAAAATGGAGATTGATCGATCTGGTTATGTTTGAATGCGTCCAAATACTGACCGACTTACAGTTTATGCTACTCTATCAATGACTTGAAAAACGTAAATCTGTGTGGGTTGCTAGCTACCTCATTCACGACTAATAAAATTGAAGTATGTGAATATTTTGTTGGTACTTGTTGTTACGTATTTCAATTATTTGATTCATACAATGAAAGGAAAATAACTTACCAAAAATGAATTGTAAATACAATCCGTTAAAGATTTGGTTCCAAATTACAAACTCGATCCATCTAACATCAAATAAAACAATCTTTTTTTTTTGGTCAACGCGAGAATTTCATTAAAAGAACCCAAATAAAACAATCTCTGCACTGTAAATTTCTTTCGGAAAATTAGTACTGCGATGCAAATTAGGTCATTCATTACGATAACAAAAATCAAGAAGTGTTTAGGAGATGGTCGAATGTCAATCTATAAAGGCAAACATCAGGCCAACATCTCTCAGCATCTTATTTACATCTACATAATTACTAAGAGCCGTTTTGATATGTTGTTAGAGCAAAACACTCGGAGATTTTTTACTCAATATGTAATATGATCAGTACGGTTGTTTGTCCCAATCTCCAGATGGATCATAGTCGCAGATAACAAACATGTCACCATTTTTGCACTTGGCCCTCGCACAACCGAGTTGGGTTGTGACCCTTGTAACCACCTGAGTATAGTGGCGGCAACCATCTTCTTCCGGACATGTACATTTGTTCGATTTGTAGTCGTACTCGTCTTTCTCAGTGCACCAGTACTTTGTAGCTGCTTCACCGGTCATACCCTTACCACTCGCAATGTTCTCGGCATAAGGTCCGGTCGAATGCTCCATTTGCACGGTCCGCAGCTCTCTTTGTTGGCATAGTTTTGGGCAAATTTTGCTATTGTTTCATTCCAATGTAGTGGCCGGAGACCATGCTCTGCGCGGATATCGTTATGCGCTTTAAGGAACCCACTATCATCCTTAACAGAGCTTGCCAAAGGGACACAGGTGATGAAGATCAATGCTAAAGAGCATATGGCTAGTATGGTTTGGTTGCTGATAAACGGGTTTGTCTGCTATGCAGCAAGGTATGATATACACACACTTGTGTGTGGTGAAGGAGAGGTTTGATAAAATGCACAGTGGGTGTGGGAGGATTGTTTGTGGATAAAAATGTTGCTGCCATGCAGCAGTGTATAGCAGAATTCTCCCCGATAAACTTCATCCTTCTAGTATTTGAATATAACAGTTGAATTAGAGACACACACATATATATATATATATATATATATATATATATATATATAGTTGTGGGACATAGATGGTAGTTGCTCTTGCGCAATTTGAGAAGTGGCAGATATTTGTGTGGTCGTATAGTAGTGTTGCTCCGGCGTTGGGGTCTATTGTGTTGGTGATAAGGAGGCTTGGATTAGCAGTGTACGTTTTTGAGACATTATAAAAGTTACAAAATTGAGCTTTTTAAAACAACTGCTAACATAATATACAAACACATATTTTAGGATAATCACCTCGGGCCAGTTTGGCCCGCGTTGGGGTCTATTCTGTTGGCGATAAGAAGGCCTAGATTAGCGGTGTACGGTGAAAGGGAAGTGTGCCTGTGATAGACTGCTCAGATCCATTGTTTTATCCAGGTCGGATCACTTTCCGTAACATTGGTATATATCTCTTAAGCGGTGCTTCCTTAGTGGTTGATAAGATCGGTCTACGTTTTGGAGGGCGGCTGGTGTCGGCACTCGGCGGAGGATCCGCGTCAAGATCCAAATCTGCTAGCCTTTTGGGTCAGTTTATGTGATGTATGGCGTTAGCAGTGAGCATCAAACTTAGTTGTGGGATAATGAACAAAATTTCCTACATAGACTCAACTCTTTGCGAAATCACTCATGAATAAGCAATGTTGCGTAAACTTAGTTTGGTACAGCTTGTTCAGCTGCACCTCGATGGGGAACAATGACCTCTAGCCCAGTTACCACACATAGCTTCAGGTCAGACACGGTTTTTATTCAGCTTTTAGGGATGTATCTTGAGGGCACATTTGTCACATCCCGAAAAGGAATGCAAGCAGTATATTTGAGTTAATTTAACGATCAGCAGGCGTAATACAAGTATTACACACACTAAGATGATGAATAAAACTTGTGAATAAATTTTTTTGACAAAGAGGATAAACGAAACTAACAACTATAATCATTTTTGCAAATTCTACAAATTACAGAGTTTACAAACGAAATGCGGAAGATGGTGAAATGTCACCGACCTAATTTTAACAAAATACAACAAGCCAAGTAAAAATAACAAGTACAAGGTGACTGAATATTCTGAACAACCTTGGGAAAACTTTACTAAAAAACATAAGATAAGTGAATGATGACTCTCTAAAGATGCTTCTAGCTCCATAATAAGATCCTAACCTACAAGAATACTATAGTTGGGGTGAGCGTCGTCCTCGCTTGTCCAGTAGGGGCCAACCCACCCATGAGTTTGAAAACCAAAATCGGGTAAGGATAGAAAATAATTTTGAGAAAACGTTGAGGGTAAGTTGTTTGGCCGCCAGTAAAATTATTTAATAAAACAATGCACATTTTACAAATATCATGTTAAAACAATAGGACCATTTTCATAAGATTGTAATAGATATAATAGGAATGCATGACCGAACCTAACGACTAGGAGGCGAACGAGTTACCTCTTAAGTCGAGACCAACCGCCCTTATTGCTAAAAACAATAAGGGAGAGAGTGTTCATTTAAGACAATACCCTAAAATAAATGAATAGCGCGCAAGGTGGAATGGTAACAGGAATTGCCCTTTTGGAGGTTTTACGGTTTCGACCCCGAGAGGTCTTAGACCAGTATCTCAGAACCCCATTACTCTCAGGTCTATAACACTCTAGACAATCATATTTTAAAAGTTGTCTAGTCTCGGATTTTCGCAAACATTTAATGCATCAATGGTAATTCAAATAACAATTCGATCTCGAGTCATAGACTATAAATTTCATATAATTGGCCAAAGCAACATGAGAGGGTTAGTTCCCCTACTTGGAATGACATGCAGAAATCCCGAGTCCAAAATATAAACTCCCGCTCCAATCTTGCTACTACTCCAAGGATCGAACAACTCTTGTAAAACCTTTTCTGAATTCCAACGAAATGTAGAAGAGTCAATCTCTAATCCAAGACTCGTAGATTAATGACTCAACCTTCTTTCCTAATTAACCAGGAGAGTCAAAGTTTGACTTTCTGTTGACTAAGTATTTCATGTTTTGACCTGGAATCGACTATGTTGACCTTGTTTGACTTTTTATCAATTGTTTCTCAGATAACCCAAAAATAGTCTAATTTTAGTCGTCGAACGATAATAAGCGTACTCTAAGATTATTAAAGACACTTATAACCATATCGACGATTTATTTATGTACCGACACATTTCTAAGTTAAAGAGTTCTCGATTTTCTGAACTAGGCGGAAATCAGAACTATCATTTAGTTTTCCTCGCCAAGTTAAATTTAGGTTTACTAAGTTACTGGCCAGTAAAAGTAAAACCTTTTTATAAAACCGTAAAAGATTAAAAGTAAATAGTAAAAGTAATTTAGATAAAACTGTAAAATAGTAAAGATAAATAGTCAAATAGTAAATTCCTGCCATGGGCAGAAAGGTAATTTCACACAGTCAGTAAAATAGTAAAAGGGTAACTCTGTAATAGTAAAAACCCAAATTTTACCCTAATCTGATCAACTCCAAACTAACATAGAAGACTTTTAATGCTTCTCAATCAATCCAACAAACAACAAAACTACATCACATAAGCTGAATTAGATGAGTTTGCTACCTCTGTTCAACCCCAAAAATGGGACCAAAGCTTGCAACACTTCTCGTCATCATCCCTAAGCTGCTACTACTTCAACAAATCGACTCCTCCAAGACTTTATCTCACTTTTGTCATCAGAAAGTGAAAGAGGACGTTGGCGGTGGAGGATAAAGGCATGACTAGATCAACAAAGGAGAAATTAAAAGGGATTTAGATTAGGAGTTCGTATCCGAGCAATTGGGTTGGAAATCAAACACATAATCAAAGAAAATGACCAGAGATTACCGCATATACCAAATTAGGCCACTAGAGCCCTTGTCGTCACCTAGAGATGGAGAATTCAATGGTGGAGGTGCGACGGAACACGGTGGCGAGAAAGCAGAAGAAAAATACATCAATTAGGCTTCAAGTCAGGAAATTTTAGAAGTAAATCGAACTGGGTGCTGAGAGATTGAAAGAATGACCGGAGCTCCAAGCTTCATCGGAAATGCTCCGATTGAATTTCACTGCTCTTAATTCGTTTTGGAGAAAATTTGATATATGAGCCATCTGTTGGTATGGCCGTGAAGGGGAGAAGGAGTAGATGATGATGATGATTCTGCATGTGTGAATCTCGCCAAGACGGCGGCGATACGAGGCGGAGGAGAGAGGCGGTCTGTGTTGTTCGGTGGAGGGAGAGAAAATGAATTTCTCTCTGTGTTTTGTCAAACAGAATGGGGAAAATGAGTTCGGGCCCGAATTTTGGGCTGATTGAAAGAAATTGAAAAGGGTTGTTTTCTCAAACCCTCAAAGGTAAATATTAGTTCATAGGATCTAATCCAACGGTAGAAATTTGATGATGAAAGATCGACGGCTACAATCTTAAGTTAGTGAAAACAATTAAAACACAAGAAAATATTTGTAAAGTTAATAAAATAAAAATTCGAGCGTCAAGAACGCTCATGACGACATGTAGTTTAATATTAATGTATTAAACTACATTTTTCGACAAATGTTGATTAGTTAGTTCTAATGTGTCGGTTAAACGAAAGTAAAAATCTCGGGTATTACAACATTTACTTACATGGATTGAAATGATGAAGAATAAGAGTTTGGAGGAATGAGAGACGGAATTGAATAATATGTAGAGATTTCAATTCCATTGAGATGTTTATTATTATGATTGATGTTGTTTATTTACAATAAGGAATCAAAATTAATACTGGATTGATTATCAAAATACCCCTCAATATTATGGTAAAAGATGACCGAGTAAAACGATTTATTCTTGCTCATTTGTAATGTCTTTGAATTTTGACAATGTATATAAGCTTCATTTCTACATTTTTAGTTATGTGAACGAAATTATAATTAGAGAGAGGGAGATAACACATCACTAACAATGGTTTTAATTAAAATATCACATCATTCTTAGTTATGATATATATATATATATATATGTAAACATTTGAGGGATTTCTAGTTTATTTATTTATTTATGGAATGAAATTCATTGATCTCTAGAAACTGATTTTTTATTATTATTTAACATATTTTTGATAGCCAATTTTTATTATTTTAAGATTGGGTAATTTTGGGTTATTAAAATTATCTGAGAATATTTTGGGCATAAAATTTTGATTCCATGACTTTCATTCATAAACCCACCTCCTCACTTTGTATTTGAAATCTGGGTTGTCAAGGAATTGAATCCTGATTAGAAAGTGAGACCCGCACATATTCGGATTCCATCATGTAGGCCTCGTCATGGGTCGGGCAGGGCCAAGTCCTACCATACATTTTAGGGCTTATGGTAGGGTCGGGATGGGTTTTGATTAAGTCAATAAAAAATAAGATTGGCCGGGCTAGGGCTCTGATTTTCAAACTTTTATCCGCCCTAAAGGCCCATTTCTTTAGGACTAAGAGAGAGGGTCGGGCCGGCCCTCCGAATAGAGCTAAATAGGGCCGAAACGGGCTGAACATGACATTTTTTTTATTTTACAAAATTCAAATTAATATGATTGTTACTTCATGATTTAGTTTATATTGGTTGAAACATGTAGTACAAGACTTTTTTTTATTTATATGTTTATATTTTTCATATATATAGACATTAAATTCAACTTTATACTTTTATAAATATATGTTTAATTAGTTGTATTTATATATTAACTATATAAATCACTTAAAATCAATTAATGTTTTTCACAACAAAAAGAAATAGAAGAAATAAAGCATATAAAATCAATTACAAAACATAATTAGGTGTATTGTATATAAAATATGAGAAATATATTTAAAAACGTAATTATTAAGAGGCCTAAAAAGGCTGGATAGGGCTGGTTTTTAGGGCCGGGCCGGGCTTGGCCTTATAGGACTTAATAGGACCAGACCGGAGGGTAGGGTCGGGTTTCATTTGCTCAACTCTTACCTTACCATATTGGAAAGAGGCTCGGGCCGGCCCGCCCTAATGGAGGGTCAGACCGAGCTTCGGTCCTACCGGGTAAGACGGGCTTTTGGGCGGGCTAGGACCCAAGGGCTATTTGATAAGGCCTGTCATCATGTGTAAGTAAACGAAAGAATTCCCTCATCGCGGAATCATTCATTCAGTTCTCAATCTCATTCCTACTAATTGAAACGTCTCCCGAGTAACTTCTCTTGATTATATTTATTAACATGTACCTATGTATATTTCCACAGAATTTACACAATTATTTTAGAATTCCTAACTTTTTACTATTCAGGTAATGGTTTCTTTTCCACAATTATTACCTCTTAATTTTATTTTATTTATTTTCACTTATTCATTTTTACCGTATTAACCATTATTGTTCTAAATTAGAACACTAAATGAGAGTGTCCGGGCATAGTAGTGAAGATATTTTTTATACTATTCCTTTACATAACCCCGGGTACCTCGAATTGTGGATAAACGAGAAAGGAAAATGAACCATTCATCTAATAAAAATGGCATAATCTTTTGCTAGGAAAATATAAGTTCATCGATTCAAGCAATGCAAAAGACCTCGCATTACAAAAACTTATAACCTCTAAAAATAATATCAAGTATCCATTAAAAAGCTCAGTGCCAAGAAATTATTGGAGAGTTCAGATGATGAATGTCAATCTCTACTGAAAAACATCAGGCCGCATCTCTCAGCATCTTATTTGCATCTACATAATTACTGTGAGCCGTTTTGATATGTTTTGTTGGGAGCAAAACTTTCAAGAGATTTTTTACTCCATATGTAATATGATCAGTATGGTTGTTTGTCCCAGTCGCTAGATGGATCATAGTTACAGGTAACAAACATATCGCCATTTTTGCACTTGGCCCTCGCACAACCGAGTTGGGTTGTGTCCCTTGTAACCACCTGAGTATAGTGGCGGCAACCATCTTCTTCCGGACCAGTACATTTGTTCGAGTTGTAGTCGTACTCGTCTTTCTCGGTGCACCAGTACTTTGTAGCTGCTTCACCGGTCATATCCAAACCGCTGGCAATGTTCTCGGCATAAGGACCCATCGAATGCTCCATTGCACAGTCCGCAGCTCTCTCGTTGGCATAGTTTTGGGCGAACTCTGCTATTGTTTCATTCCAATGTAGTGGCGGGAGACCATGCTCTGCGCGGATATCGTTATGTGCTTTAAGGAACCCACTATCGTCTGCGACGCTGCTTGCCAGAGGGACACAATTGATTAAGATCAATGCTACAGAGCATATGGCTAATACGTTTTGGCTGTTGAACCCCATTTTTCCAGTATGTGAGAATAACAGTTGGATGAGAGACATATATATATAGTTTGGATTGTTAGATAGATCGTTTGAAATTAACGGTTTGTCAGCATTTATGCTAGGAATGCGGTCATCCCTCCTAAGTTTTACTCATATTAGGACAAAGAAAACGGATAATACGTTTCACGAGTTTGAGCTAGTGGACTACATCAATTGAAAATTTTACATACTAATTATGGATTTCTCTTTGGAATCCTGGCAATATATTGGTAAAAGAAAAATGAAATTTAGAGCAAATTGATATAAGATTAGTAAAAAATTCATTGAATTTCATTTATATTGACGTATCTACTCAAGCATATAACTTGTCATATCCGGAGACCGCTTCCATATTCAACTTCATATTAACAGATTGAAGTGTTTGCAAACTTCAGCTATCATAATCAAACATTACATTTTCTACTTTTAAATTATGTGTACTTTCTAAGACAGGACACAAATACTAGATGAAATAATTCGAGGGATAAAACGTAGGAAAGACACAAATGTCAAACTTACGGACCATATCCGATAATAACCCTACATTCTTACTGACTAGACAAACAATAGTTCACTACATCATCTTTATATATAAAACAAGACCCACCAACACGTGAAATTCTGCCTTTATTATTGAGTGCATAGCTTTAACTCTCCAACCCCTATCTGTTTGGATCCAACTACAGACACCCACTCCTCCATAGTCGATCTACCGCTACTGAATTATATTCCACACCATCATTATAGTTCACTGTCTAGTAGGGACGTTCATCCTCATAATTCCCAGGAGGATCGTAGCTGCAGATCACAAACACCCACCCATTGGTGCACTTGGCTCTTGCACACCCAAGATGAACCGAGTTGCGCCAAACCACCTGAGTATAATGCCCACATTCATCTCCAACGCACCTGTTGGAGGTGTAGTCGTAGTTTGGCTTCTCAGTCACCCAAAACTTCACTGCTTGAGCGCCGGTCATCTCTTCGTAGCCCTCGGCCAGGTTCTCGCCGAACGGCCCTTCAGAGTGCTCCATGTCGCAGCCGTGGATTCGAGTGTTGGCGTATCGTTGAGCATAGGCAGCTAGGGTGTAGTTCCAAGTGATCGGACCAACACCGACTTCAGCTCGAGCAGCATTGTGCTCGTCGACAAATCCCTGGTGACCAGTTGGGTCGTAGGGGATCCTCTTGCTTACCTTACGAGCTAGGGCAGGATGAGATGCTAAAATGAAAGCTAGGGAGCATGTGGCTACTAATAAGAGTTTGGTGATAAGCCCCATTGTTTATCTTTCTGAAAAACTAGCCAGATAGATTGGTTGAGAGGTTGAGCTTGATGCAGATTACACATGAGGAATGTGGTATTTATAGAGATAAGTTCTAAGCAGTTGTTCGTTATGATGGTTTTAGAAATATTTTTAAAACAAATGTCCCACGGAAGCAATAATATGCATGATGTAAGGGGATTGTTGGACTTTTATGTCCATTTGGAGAAAATGCCACACATTTCATGATAAGATGTTAACTTACAACTTACCTCCAAACTCTAGTTTTTGGGATCTAGTCGATCGTAATCTATATCGATTTGGAATGTCCGGGTAATAAAGAATTAGTACTTCCGAGTTTAAAATGCCCCATCCTGATTGGATGATTGCTGCAGACTATAGTGTGGTTGCCACATGTTTTATGCTCCATGCATTAGTCGATTTCATTTGTCTATGACGTTCTTTCCTTGTTTCAATGCTTAATTAGGGAATCAAACCCAGTACTGATGTATGTATCGAAAAAGTCCAGTAATTAATAATGCAGCATTGTAAAGAACAAAAGATTAAGATAATAATAGGTACCACTCCGAGTTTGTATTTCTACAATCACGGGAATAACGGCCGTCCAAAACATCACTTGTGCAATTTAGCAAACAAAAGCAATGCCAAACTTTCAAACAACAGTTTAAACAATTCACTGTGATATATATGGATCCTTATAAGTCACGATTCCAATAGTACAAAGTCATGTGAGTTCATGTCACTATCCACCACCGAATAATTGAATGAATGCAACATTATTATTATTTTAAGATTGAAATTCATTAAATAATCAACCGCAAAATTTGGCAAGAGATTAAACAACATTGAAGAGGATGATTTTGGCCGATGGATTACCAAATCAAGGTGCGTTCTGGAATGAGCCCGACCTCCAAGAGCCCAACCCTTTTGGACAAATGACGTCAGTTTATCCGTCACGGTTAAATTCTACGTAAAAGTTCTACTGTGAGTTTCACTGTCTTGCACCAAAACACATGTTATGTCGCACCTGAACATGAGTTGGGATCAAAAACCCATTCATCTTTATTCGAATCAAAAACTTGATGAAAACCCAGGGGTTCTCCATCTCCCTCTCCTCTCTTTCGCCCATCCTCCACCTCAATCTCCCCTATATCCAACTACCCCTCTGCATCTTTGACACCATCCAATCACTTCCCTGATGCTCCCACTATGTTAATTATCCGAGAAACCAAAAACTTGAAACCGTGCATCCCACCATCGTAAGTCTCTTGGGTACTTTCGGATTGATACATGCAATCAAATTATCTTCAAAACTGCAATAGATCCAACAAGTAAGATTGCAGAAGGCCATGAAACCCCATTTTCTATATTGAACAAGCTTTCCGGAGTTAAACCCAAAAGAAGAAGAAACGACGGTGTTAAACCCAGAAAAAGAAGAAGCTTAGAGCTAGTTAGACACCAATCCGAGAAGTTGATGATAGAATCGGATTGGGCTCACCAAAACGTGGTCTAGAAAATCGTCGGAACCTTGGGAAGTCGGCATATACTACAATCCCCAACGAGACTGTGAATTGAATGGAACTAGCTTTTTGCCACACCCAGATTGCCCATTTGTGTAGCATGTAATCTCTAAATACACCCGGGTTGAATTGATAAGGACACATACCCATCTTCAGCTAATCGAAAAAGAAATTGAACACGTAATGGAAAGAAAGGTCGGGCCTTACCCAAAATCGGAGATTGGAATTACTAAAACTCAAAGGTCTTGCCGGAATTCCAAAGCCCGACGATGGTGTTGAAGAACAGACAAATAAATCCTGGGTCAGACTGATAAAATTTAAAGGAAAAGCAAGTTTGGATTGAAGAAAGGAGGTTAGGCTTACTGAACACGAGGGAACTCATGGAATCCCCGGAATCCTTCATTAATTCGATTTGTCTCAAACCCGATTACTCAAGGTCTCATTACCAAAAAAAAAAGACTCAAGGTCAAAGTCAGACTTACTCAAACTTACCCACCCCCACGTGCTTAACCCGTGCAGAAAAAAAAAATTCTGAAACGTCTGAGCGTTTAGCGGACGTCTGCGGGACACCCCGCACGGACCAATCCCGCGTGGCCACGTCATCAAAATGACTTTTGGGCTCTCGGAGGTACGGCGCATAGCAGAATGCTCCCCAAATCAAATACATCTTATTAAAGCACGCATGGTTTATTATAAAATAATCAGCTCAGATGTAGCGAACCTAACACAAATTTTCATCTCGTTCATTATCTTTTTTTTAAAGGGTTTTGGCATATCGGGTCGTAGCTTTTTACAAGACATCTCTTATGAGTATTTAACATAGAGGAGTTGACTCTCTCAGCACATCCACAATGTTTCGAACTTGAGAATTTACTTAAGCCATAGCAACTTGTTATCACTACTGCATGCATCCACTGATATCTCGTTCATTATCAATTACATATGTAACATATATACTGTATATTCTTACAATGAAAAGTTGAATTGTATCTCAACTTTTATAATGGAATAATTAAAACATCAATTTGACGTTTTTAATTTTCTATTTTCCTTCTTTCATAACGTACATGCTCAAACAATCGATGCATTATACCGGGTATATTTCAAACGGTAGCTTACTTTGAAAGTAGAACAAAGTTGGGACGTGATATCTAATCTAGGCCATTGGTTGACCTGGATTTCTCTTCCTTTTTTAAATAATCAAATGTGGAGTTGAAATAAAAGATGATACCAGTCATGATGTAAATTGGAAAGCAATGTACGTTAACAGCGGGCAATTTTGCGCGGAGAGGATTGACCGCAAAACCGGCCGGTAATTTTAAGCCTTTTAAATTTTTTATATCCATCATGATGGCTCTGCATGTTACAGAAGACTAATGCGAAGAGATCTTATGATAGATGTTGATAAGGTAAAAGCTAAACAAAGCCATTCGATTTATATTTAAGAGATCAATTGAGACCAGAGCCACACCGTTGAATACCCACCGCCTATGAAGCACGGACACTAGTTATGGGCAACGTATTCCGTGTCCGTCACGGACACGCGGACACGTATTAACTCATAATAAAAGTGAAAGTGTTTAGGGTGGTGAGATTCGAACTTTAGTCATTCAAGACACTCAACAACTCCTCAATCATTCCAACAAGTTCAGTTTTTGTTATATATGTGCACACTTTGATATATATATATATATATATATATATATATAATGAGAGAAACTCGTGATAAAAATAAGAATGTTTGTGGTGGGATTCGAACATTGGTTATCCAATGTACTTATCAAGTCCTTAGCTATTCTAACAAGTTATGTTTTCATCATTTTTATGCACACTTTAACATATATATATATATATACATCTAAAATTCTAAATACTTTCAAATTTATAAATTAATTTTTGAATATATATATATATATTAAAAATAATATTTAATTAACGTGTCCACTACGTGTCCGTGTCCAAAAAAATTTCTATATGTCGTGTCTACGTATCGAATCGTGTCAAATACGGATACTCGTGTCTGTGCCCATGTTACTTAGCCCACCACCTACTCTAGAAAATAATGTAAACTTACTAGTCACTACTCACTACTATGTAGCCTGTTTTAGCCAAAGATACTGTAGTTTTAGTTTTGGCCAAAATAAATAAATAAATGTACATCTAAACATCGGTAGCGTCCGGGTCTTGGTGACCGAATTAGTATGCATGCGTATATAGATAGGTATCAGAGACCAATTTTTGCTCATACAAAGTGGAACAATTCTCAGCAGATTTAGACACCAGAGTACAAATTCCTAAATGCTATCAAATAAAGCTAATTACTTCGTTGAGTCACTTGAGTTCATCTTGTGGCAGCTGAGGTGGCACAACTATATCATTAAGGAAAAATGATTATTTCATACAAATTTTCACCCTTCATTGTCTATTTAAATGACAAAATTCAAAATGTGACAATTTCAACATAAGATATATTAACATTTACCCGATTAGTACAAAATCATAATTTTAAAACTATTTTACCCTTATATATCTAAACACCTATAGAGAGAAAGAGTTAATAAGAGATATCACTTTGTTGGAACCTTGCCGGACTCCAAGCTCAGATCACCGGACTCCGGTCGCCTGACTTTGGTCATCGGATTCCGTATTCTGGTTGCCAGAAAAAATTTCTAACACTATAAGCTTCAATAACAAATTATTGATACTCAGTAATTTCTAAATGACAAATTACTAACACTCAGTAACTCTAATAACAAATTACTGACACTCAGTAACCTCTAATAATAAATTACTGACACTTAGTAACATCTAATACATCAAATAATAAAATTACTGACACTATGTAATCCTAATAACAAATTACTAACCCCCAAAAAAGCAGCGCATAACAATGTTTAACGTTTAGAGCTACTGACACCCAGTAACCC
This sequence comes from Argentina anserina, assembly GCF_933775445.1. NCBI lineage: Eukaryota > Viridiplantae > Streptophyta > Magnoliopsida > Rosales > Rosaceae > Argentina > Argentina anserina. The sequence continues at coordinate 1,494,568 of NC_065873.1, read as the reverse complement.
CTAATAATAAATTATTGACCCCAGTAATCTTGTTATTAACCACAATAATCATATTAATGATCCTCATAAAAATAATTACTACCCCTCAATATTTATATATATCCCTCGAACTAGACAAGGAAACATGTTGATTCTGAAAGAAACAATATTAAGCTATTATTAAGCTCTAGATGTGAACAGTAATGAACCACATCAATTCTACTTAAAACACATTCACACTTCGAAAACCATTAACTCCATTCTACCAATCAAGCAGTACATGTTGGACAATCTAGCAATCAAAACCAACACAATCTACCCATCAGCAGTGTGTAGAATGGATGCAATCTACCCATCAGCAGTGTGTAGAATGGATGCAGCTTATGCAGTTCTGCACTTCCTAGCGGAAAACGAACACTGCGGCTTGGACTACAACAACAAAACAACAGAAACAATGAGTCATTTTCAGAGCCTCATAATTGAAAAAGTCGGAAAATCTACAAATGAAACTGAGAAAGTGGAAGACCTTCTATGTGGTCCAGCCGTACTCCGGCACCCTCACTTGTATCCTCACCAATTGAACTTAACTATTTTGCACAAGCCAAACCAAATTTCAACCTCCAATACTATCAAATCCAATTCCTTCATACACAAATTGAACCACACGTATATATGAATATGAATGATATTACCAAAGCAACGACAGTGCGAGGCTGTGGAAGATTTGGAAGCAGACGGTGGTCAACGAGCTGAGATAGACGGTGTGGCAGAGGCGTTGTCGTCAACGTAGATCAGCGTCGAGGCAGATGGCGCTAGCGTCGTCGAGGCAGTGGGGCGGCACGGAGGCAGAGACTACGGCACGAAGCAGAGGTTGTGGCGTCGAGGCAAAGGCGACGTCGTCGAGGTAAGGGGCGGCGTCGACGCAGATCGAGAGAAAGAGAGAGATCTGGTGGTCTTCATCGTCCTTTTAGATCCTGTCAGCGGCGGAGAGAGATCGGAGTTAAGAGAGAGGAGACGGTTAAAAAGAAAAGAGCAGTGTAGTAATTAATGTAATTGTCCGGGAAAACATTGAAATGGGCAGATTAAGCTGAATTGGACTTTTCTTTTTCTTTTTTGCTAATTTTGTGCATTCGGTCAAAACCCCTATCATTAAAGTGAAAGTTTAAATTTCGTTATATTTTTATTTCTTTTTTAAATCCAAGATTATATATATTTTCTTTATCTTCTTGCTTTTATCTTGTAAACCCTATTTTGCTGTCATTTTCGAATGGATCTGCGTTTGCCTCGACGTCTTTACAACAGATAGACGTTGTTCATTTAATTAATCATTTTTATCCTCCTCTCACGTCTCCTGACTCTCCTCTCAACCCTCTCGATCACATCCTCTTCAGTTTGATCAATGTACCGATATCGTCAGAAGCTTTGTTACAACTCACTTAAGAGAGCTCTCCCCATTTTAAACGTGGTTAGTGTTCTTTTTCCTGAGTATGAAATACGACTTTCTAACATGTTATTTTGAATTAGGGTTTAATGGGAAGTGGATGTGAATTAGGGTTTATCGTGTTCCTCTTTAATCCTCTCAGTTTCACCCGCGTGCAGCATCCAATTATTTTAGATTCAGAAAGACATTTGATTTGTACTTGTAATGGTTTATACCATACTTACCCAAATGCATAGTGATGTGTACTCGGTCAATTCTTAGACAAAAATTTCCATAAAAAGGAAAAATTATTGACCAAAGAAATTATTTCTACCCCCTTAAATCTAGATATAACAGTGGAAACCAAAACAACTCAAGTTTTCTGGATCTAGAATTGACCACAATCTTTGTTACCAGTTACTGATCTAAATTGCCTGGCTATATATTGGATGTTTTCTCTTGGCCAAATGTTCCAGGTGAGTGCATGATTGGTGCAGTCATACTAAACTTTATTTTCTTCGAGGAGTGTGAACTTCAACAATAATTAAGACCTCATCTATCTTTGTTCAATAGGTTGAATCGACTAGTATATCAAAATGGTGTGTATAACTTGTTTTCAAGTTCGTTCTTTGTTTTTTCGTTTTACTTGAATAAATTCAAGGGTTAAGATACCTCGTGGCACAGGTCCAAACAACATTTTATTTAAAGAATTTCAATATCGAACCTGTTTTCACTAATTAATGTTTACGATCTGATCAACCTGATTCCAAATTTCTAATGAATTGCAGCTCGACACAAGAAGAATTCCAGCTATGCCTTCTTCACCCTTGCAAACAACCACTGAGTCTCATCGTCACAGGTATTCTGATAAACAAGCTAGCATATATAGCCAATATGGTGGCCTCACACTTTCTTGTATATCAGATTTTCAATTACCATATATATTTATTTCTATCTGGAGCTGCAGTCTAAAAAACGGTGAACAGTATGCTGATGGCATCAACTGGGATGATCTTGGGTTTGGACTTATTCCAATCGATTACATGTACACCATGAAATGCTCCGACGGAGACAACTTCTCACAAGAACAACTTTCTCCCTTCGGAAAGATTGAGCTTTGTCCATCCGCTGGAATTTTAAATTATGCACAGGTAGGTCAGCAATGTCCAGTAGAATTTGTCTAATACGGTACTGAATTTAGTTTCAAAATTAGAAACATTGGAGATCCTACTTATTTGTTCTCTGCAGGGACTATACGAAGGTCTTAAGGCAACTAGAACAGAAGATGGTCGTATTCTGCTGTTTCGGACTAAAGAGAATGCTCTTAGAATGAAGATGGGTGCAGACAGAATGTGCATGCCATCTCCATCCGTTGAACAGTTTGTCGAGGCTGTGATGCAAACAGTCCAAGCGAACAATCGTTGGGTAATCTGTATATTCCAACTTACATTATTATTTACAAATTATGAAGCAAAACGAAAATTGCTACATCATCATATCATTCAAATGGACTCCTGTTTTTGCATATCGATTAAATAAGGGAAGACTGCACTGTATTTTGCATCAATTGTATTAATATTGAAATGTTAAAATGTCATTGTATAGGTACCACCTCCAGGAAAAGGATCAATGTATGTTAGGCCTTTGCTCATGGCGACTGGACCTAATCTGGGTTTAGGGCCAGGAAAGGAGTATACATTCGTAGTATATGCTTCTCCAGTTGGAAGCTATATCAAGGTAACAGTAACCCATTTCAACTTGCTGGAATTTATATGCAAAATGGAAGTTAACTATTAGCTATGGCATGCATGCCTGTTTGGTGTTTACTTGTAAGCTAGCTAGCTTGCTTATATATCCCTCAGTAGTAACAAGCTTGTGGCTTGTGGAATTCAATTTTCATTAAAATGTTATCAGATGTGGTTTAATTAAGGATCTTGTTCTGAACCATTTGAAAATCATGCGCACCTTTGTCTCTCCGTTTTTGTACGTAAAGCGCGACTGTGTACTGAAGAAATGTTATTAATATGGTATACATTGCCCACACTGCTAAATGATTCAAGTATCTAGGCTCTGATTGATGTGATCCCGACACTTCCAGCCTCTGAAGTGTTGGAGTGTCCGATACGGTGTCCAACACGCCACGTGACGTGTCCGAAATGTTGACTTTTTTTTACACGGCACGACACATTGACTGATATGCCAACTAATGTATCCGACACGTCACGTCATCATTTTGAATTAATAACAAAAAATAAAAGTGAAAAAACAAAACCTAAGCCCTAAGCCGCAACCCTCAATTCCCACTTCGCAACTTTCCTTTCGTTTTGCTTCAAAGTAGAGGATGACGAAAATTGAAGCATTTCAAAGCAGAAAGAAGCCGCAACTTTCCTCCATCACACCCCATTCCTCCGTTGCACCTCTATCGCGCCAGCGATTCCCTCTTCCTCTGTCTCTAATCTCTTCCTCCATCAGCAATTAGTCGATTACAGGTTTGAGATTTATACCTTATTCTGGTTGTATTGTACTATTGTTTGTTTGGATTCTTTGGAAGGTCATAGGCTCATAAGATTAGTTTAGGAACTATGGATTGTTTGTTTGGATTCTTTGGAATGTCATAGGATTAGTTTAGGACTTTGGGTTTGTCGGTTTACTGATATCGTGCTAGTGTATGATAAATAGGATGTGTTTATTTGATTAGGATGAGCTCAAGTGCAGTTGAGACAGAATCAAGTGTTGAGTCAGCTCAACTGGAAACTCTAAGTGCACCCCTTTGGAAGTATGTTACTAAGGAGGCAGTGGAAGGGGAGCGATGAAGGAAAGTTGCGGCTCCTCCTATATATATATTTTTACACATTAATATATATATATATATATATATATATATTAAATTATATATAAATTACCACGTGTCGACGCCGTATCGGGATTTAAGTTTTTAAGATTTAACATGTGGCGTTGTATCTGTGTCGGTATTGGTGTCGGTGTCGGTGCTACATAGCCGGTTGTTAAACATTATAAATCGATCTCATTAGATGAGACATGCAAGGAAACGAGGTGATAGTTTGATATATATATTGTCAAATGTCAACCCAACTCATTACAATCTTTGATAGCTACAATCGTGCGTTTATTCTGTACAGGGAAGAACAGCCCTCAATTTGTATGTTGAACATATTTTCCACAGAGCTGCTCCGGGTGGAACTGGAGGTGTCAAGTCTGTCACCAATTACTCACCTGTAAGCATGCACATATATAGAACTAACTAACCGTATGACATTTAGGAACTAACTGATACAGTTGCTGTACTTATTTTTCTTTAAAGGTTTACCAGCCACTAAAGCAAGCAAGGGCCAAGGGTTTCTCTGATATCCTATTCCTAGATTCGGAAACTGGTAAAAACATTGAGGAGATTGCAGCAGCTAACATCTTCGTTCTGAAGGTATTGCCAATTGGTTGTAATGTTTTAAAATTCATGTAATGTTTGCTGAACATCTTTATAAATATATAAATTTTTGATGCACTTGTAGGGCAATGTTCTATCAACTCCGACATTGAAACTTGGAACTGTCCTCCCTGGAATAACCCGAAAAAGCGTCATTGAAATTGCATGTGATCTTGGTTACCAGGTAAACTAAGTTTCGATTTTGGAATGAACTGACATTTAATATATCAGATACAACTTTTTTTAGAAGGAATTAAGTTTCACATTGTGCACTTTAACTAATTACTAAATAGGTGGAGGAGCGTGTGATCCCAATAGAGGATTTACTTGAAGCTGATGAAGCTTTCTGCACAGGAACAGCCGTGGTTGTCAACCCAGTTGGTTCAGTAACTTATCAAGATAAGAGGTAAGTGCAACACCCAGTTCCTAATAATTGAAGTAACTTATATGTCAAATAGCAAGACTACTATCCAATCCTCATTTTCCTTGACATGCATGCATGATTTTGTTTGTAACATGCCTATTTATATTGCAGGGTGGAATACAGAACAGGAGAAGGATCACTATGTCAGAAAGTGTATGAAATGCTAACAGGAATCCAAACAGGTCGTCTTGAGGATAAGAAGGGATGGACACTAGAGGTCAATTGAACCCCCGGAAGCTCGTCAATGCAAGTTTACACTAAAATTGAAAGTCTACTAGTTCCCTATTGGAATTTCAAACTTCGGCTGAATAACGTCTGCTTGATAATCAAATTGAGCTGCTTTGAGCTTTTCTCTATTGGTCATGTATTTTAAACACTAGCTAGCTAGGAATAAGATTGTTTTATCGAACTCCAGTTTCACCCGAAACTGAATAACAATTGTATGAAATGCTTACGGGAATCCAAACAGGTCGGCTTGAGGACAAGAAGGGGTGGACGGTAGAGGTCAAGTAAACCCCCGAAATGTCATCTTTTCACGAAGATTAGAAGTACTAGATAGCTCCCTGTTTGAATTTCTCATGTGCCTTCATTTTGCTTTTGCTCCAAATGGATTAAAATAAGAACACAAACCGCAATTTTTCTTCCGAATTCTGAACTCTTTTCTTTTGGTTACGTATATAGTTGATAGTAAAGATTTATTTACTGAACATGGAGTTTGTTTTTGGCTTGAACAAATGAGTCATCAACGAAATTCTCAAGTTTTCTGGGTTTTCTAGATTATGTAAGTTATGTTCGTCATATGTTGATATTTCATTTTTGCTGGACGCTAACACACAGCACATTGTGCTAATACACGAGAGATATTTGTGTTTCTCATCTTATTTGTTTATCAACCTACAGATTACGTGACAAGAAAACATGAGCATAAAAAATAGAAACCGCATCATCTTAAGAATTAGGCAGTTCTCCGACATCTGGATAACTACCTTATATGAGAAAATTGGAACCTTGCCTATGGGTATAATGAATGACAACTTATTCAACCCTATTGGTGCCGGAACTTATCAGGTGGTGACACAAAAACAGCTTCAGCCGTTTAGCAACTTTCTGAACATTTACTTTGTTATAAAAAAGATGGGAAAAAAAAAGGTTCTGATCAGTGTTAATCTGAGCGTTTGAGGCTTCCAGTGGAACTAAGAGGTTTTGTGCAAGAGATTTTACCCTGGAATGCATTAGTGCAATAAAATGGAGCTGAAAAAATCTCAAAACAAAAGACTTACTTTGTTCTCAATTTGACATTATTTAGTTGTGCTATGAACAAGTCATTCCAAGTATCTGTTATTCCTGGTAAACACCAGTGCATACAATCATCGTGCTTCTTCCCACCAGCTGTGGATGGATGGGCATCTGCTCTGAACTCACTCAGGTGGGTTATGTCCAAAATATGGAAACCTGACCCCTCAAGAATCTTGGAAAGGTGTTGATTTACGAGTCGTGCCTCCACATTTGTTCCATTATTCTTCAATGAGAAGAGTTCTTCAACCTGGAAAATAGAACCATGGCTCTAAGATTGAACTTATGCTGCATAAAATAACAACTAAACAGACAACATAGAAAGGGTTTGTGCTCAATTATAACTCGTAAGCATCAAGTAAATGACGCTTTAAATCAGTTCATGATAGTGTCATGTGACTCACCTGCTCTGGCAATAAAGGGTTTTGACGGTTACAAGAACCACCTTGGTTCCAGTCACCTCCTTCAAAATGCCTAGGTGATTGAGTACGAAAGAATTTGATTGCACCAGGCTTCAGTCTCTTCTCCACAAACGTTACCTACAAGCAACATGGTGATTGGTATTAGGAAATTCAATTTGTTGGATTCTAGTACTATACACTTGATAATTGGTATTAAGAACGTGGCCACTAGAATACTTCCAAATGATAAATGATCTAAGCTATCATCTAAAAAGTTGCCATACCATGTGTTTTAAAACCATATCAAGGCCAACATCAGGAAGTACAGGAGGATCCACGGGTTGACCATTTTCAAACATAAGCAAAGGCGACATTATGGGGTCGAACTTTGCAGGAGCCCACCACCTGTGGACAAAAAACCCAAGTTCTTATGAACAATTCGGTCATATCAGAGAGGCACAAGTAAAAGATCCTATTTTTTTCATTTTCAATTTCAAACATATTTGTTCCTATTTAAATAACATATTTATAGCCTTCCAAAGACACATTGGTTTATAAGTGTATTTATGTCCCTGGTCCACTTCATGGAAAGACCAACTAGCTCCAAGTAGATAGCAATTTTTTTTAATGTTTTTGTTTTATGTATTACACGCCATTCTGCATCAATAACATTCTCGCTCGTGAATGACTTGAAGAAAAGTAATTCATGATTGTTGATAGAAAGCTAGTCATGGGTTCCCTGACCATAACACAGATAACTAATCTCTGACTTTGATACAAATAATGTTGTAAGAAAACTACTAAAGAAGGCTGGTATGCCAAAGAGACTTGTAATGCAGATATAAGGAGATGGTATAAAAACAATAACTACTAGATTCTATAAGCATTTGCAACATCAAGAGCAATGGAATATTAGAAGAAAGCTAATTACCAGTGTCCTGTGTTGAAAATCAGAATGTCATGAAAGCTTAGAGACTCTGCCCATGTCTCTGCCGGAATGTCAACATCAACTCTATAACCCTCTTTATATCCAAGAGATTCCAGCACCCCACCATTAGCATTAGCCGACCACCTGCATCAAAACACAACCATAACAACCTCAACCACAAGAAACTCTCAAAACTGAACATCCAAAACACATAAACCACCACCACAAAATGTCCACGCAGCTTACCTACCGTAACGAGCCAAAAGATTCGTCCGGTGATACGCCAGCGTAACATTGTACTCGAGAAATGTAAACCCCCGGTCAGCGCCAACCGGCCGCCACTTCTTCACCTCACTCGACACGCTCTTCAGCGAGCAGAAGAGCGAAACAAACATATTCCGGTTCAAGGAATCACCAATCAAACCTGCACGGTACAATAGTCACAAGCTCTTACACTCAATTCAACACTATAACAAGTCCTCCCAATCAAAATGCACCACATTCGATTCCGACTCTAAACAACTTCGACAACAATCAACACTAACGCTGGCACCTACTGCTACTTATATTAGGTTCTCTAAGAACACTAAAACATCCATAAATTGATTTCAATTTGATGTCAAAAAGTTCGATTAGGAAAGAGAGTGGTAGTATTACCAATGCTGGTGTCTCTGTGAGTGTGGAGGAAGCTAACGGGATCGAACGGCGGGAGATCGCAGCCCTTCGGCTTCCAGCGCCACTTGGTGAGCTGGAGGCCGTTGGATTTGTTGCTGGAGATGCAATTCCAGCCTCTGAAGATCTCCTTGCAGGTGTGGTCGTAGTTGGGGGAGGCGCTGGGTTCGTGGATCCAGGATCCATGGGAGTAGTCGCAGGACCGGGGCGGGTCGGATCGGCGGAATTGGAGGGAGTGGTGAGGTAGGGAAGGGGCGGAGGAGGTGGTGGTTCGGATGGAGGAGAGGACGGCGAAGATGGAGATGAAGAGGAGGAGAGAGAGGAGAGGGAGGAAGAGAGGGACTTTTTTGGTTTGGTTTGAGGAGTGAGAGTGGTCTCTCGATGCCATTGCCTGCAAGTGATGATTTATTTTAGCCCAAACTATATATATATATATTTTTTTTTTTGAGTGAGTTTAAAAAAAAATTACCATAGTATTTTTTAGAAGAAATAACATTGAGAAAATGTGTAAGCAATTTAGATACTAATACATGATACAAGTATTGAGAAGTCAAAAAATGACAGTCCACAACCTAATATGAAAGGTAGGAAATAAAAACAATTCACTACTAATTAGTTGCGGTATCTGTACCGTTTACAAAAATAAATACTTACGATTAAAAAGTAAAAGAACTAAAAAACTCGAACTAAGAAATCAATACTTATCATAGTTGAAAAATAAATTACAGAACTAAGGAATTTGGTGGAGTCACTCTAGTAGGCAAGGCTGGTAAGGAGTAACAATTAGTGACATACAAAGTAGTAGATTATATTTGTTACCATAATAGTCCAGCTATTGTGAATCTTCAGACAACAGAAATGCACTTTGATTTGTCGCAGGGTAATGCAATTTCCACTCCAGAATTTACTACATGGAACAGTTCTTCCCAAAGTAACTCGTAAGAGCATATTTGAAGATTACCAGGTGAACATCTTTTCTCCTCGACATGGAGGCTTTGCTTGCAGCTTTTGAAGCTTTTTGTACGTGACTGTCAAACCATATAGACGCAGTAACTTGTGACACTAATAAGTACCTGTAAGTCTGTAACAAGTAGTTACATTGATCATTCGTAAATGTCATGGATCATATTCTCGTCTTTGCCATCTCAGTGTGATCATGGCTTGAGCTTGGGAATTGCGACCTGCATGTGTGTGACCCATCTCCGATTCAGATAGAAGCGGGGCTTTGTCAGTTGTAGCTGACAAAGGAAAGTAAGAGCTGGGATGGAATGGGAAGAAGACCTTATGTTTCTGTCAAATTTATCTTCAATGCTTTTGTGTTGAGTACAATGCCAGCTATGAAAGTATACGAATCTGCACATATTCATGTCACATATGCGTAGTTTATGACTATGCTCCAATCGAGGTTGGATGGAAGTATCAAAATGTACCATTTTCTATGGAGTCTAATCACTTTCCAAATCAACAAATAGAAGCAGATTCTCTAAAAACCACTGTAATTGCAAGTTGTTGTTGCATTTTCCGTCATTCCAATATCACAAGCAAATAAAAGAAAATAAGCTTAAGTAAACACGAGGATTATAGTAACCGGTATTGAGTAGAGACTAGAGACAGAAGCCTATGAATCTTTTGTCCGATCATTGATGTCAATTTCAATCATCATCGCCGAAATCGCCATAGCCAAGATCCTCCTCCGCTTTCTCCGCCGCGTCATCAGCTACCTTGTCCTCCAAGTAATCCACTCCTTCAACAATCGCAAGACCACCCAAAACTCCGGCTACAGCGCCGACAGCCACTCCGGTCCCAACCCCAAACTTGCTCTTCTCCTTTGGCTTCTCCGACGACCCGTACCCGTACGACCCGCCACTCCCATACTGAGTTTGATCATAAGACGGCTGATTGTAACCATACCCTGCACCACTGCTTTGGTAATATTGGGGTTGGGTGGGAGGGGCATATGCGTAATTGTACTGCTGAGGTGCGCCGTATTCTCTCGTCTGCGGCGGTGGGACCCCATACCCGTAAGGCATAGGGGAGCGGTACAGGTCGGGTGCTTGGTAACGGGGCAACCGGATTGTAACTTTAACTTCTAACTTTCCTTGAGGCCTACCTGAGGGGCGTTTTAGTTTCAATATGTGATCAGACGGCACCCCGAGCCCCACGTCCTCGAGGGCCTCCCTAAGCGGGAGTTTTGCGGATCCGATCAACGGCTTGACGTCCTCATCCCCCTTGACGTGGATGATGTCCACAAATAGGGTTGAGTCCTCAACCGGCCCTCGTAGTGGGATAGAGAGTGTCTCGTCCCACGTGGGTGAGTCGTCGCCGTATTCATCCACATGGGTAGAGCATTTGTTGTTTGGGTCTGCCCAAACCACGGCGTAGGGCTTCAGCTCACCATGTCGCCAGTTCACATTTTTGAGGCCTTTGGCCGAAGAAATCGCCACCTCTACTTCGTAGCCGGAAGCCATCTTCTGAATGATAGACTAGTTTGGACTTTGGAAGAGAGATTAGAAGATTTCTGAGGTGAAGCAGTGGAGAAAGGCCTAGGAATAAGACCATTTATAGAACAAGAAGGCAAGCAGAGGAGAGGGAAAATGATGCTGTGGTTTGTCACTTATCTTTTGGGCATGGGAAATGCATCATTATGCATGCACTTGCTTAAAGAATATTCCAACGCATTTAGCTTCTCTTTATCTTGATGCCATCACTGCCAGTAGCCACCCCGGGGAGGCGCAGCCTTTGGCCGATAAGAACCTTCTGACCATAATTCATATATTTACAAATTACAAATCTTATAGACTTCTAGTCCATGGCTGTTTGTGAAGTGTCTTTGTTAAGGATATTTGTCTACGTTTTTCCATAGATATAGGCAACACATCTACCTGAAAATTCCATAGTTTGGTCTTATTGAAGAAGATAATGGTTCACAACTGGCGCCTTCACAACTCCCTTACTACTACTAGTATTTAGCAAACGATCTTATTTACTTGGCGACCAGACGAACACTAGTTGATGAAAGAAAGTCTGAATGATATGTTATCGTTTTCCAAATCAGGCGATTTCTTAGAGAAAGACATAAGGGAATTGATTCATCATCGTGGCGGAATGTGCAAGTTAGGCATCTCCGACAGGTATAAGATGCAGGACAAAGTCTTTGATATAATAGAACTTAAAAGAGGGCTAATCTAACAATGTATCCAACAAAGATGGCTAAACTAACGAAGGCTGTGGAGGAGTAGAGAACGAGTACGTAGAATAGTTTAACAGTTTATGTCCGAAGCGTGTATGAACCGTAGTTTTTCTTAGCCTTGGTCTGAGCTTTACCCTTTAGCTTTGTTTAATTTCCTAGTCTGAACTTGGAACATATCTAATACTTCTTTCTCTGGGGGTTAAGAGGAATATACTGATTGAATGTTAGCTTACCTTTCAGGTTATGTAGCAATTGCCATAGATGAGATTTTAAGACGATAAGACCTGAACTGAGGTAATTGCTATATGACTATGAAATGCATCTAGCAGGGAGTACCGAGCAGATGTCATTGTCCTCCTTCCCTTGAGCCAAGAACTGCTCCTCCAATCCAATTATGAGACTGAGAGGCACAAGATTGACAAGCATCGATGATATAATTGAATGGATCACTAAAGCAATATAAGTTTGTTTACATATAATCAAACCGAAGTATATCTGAACTGACTTGAACATTCTAAAAATCTATCATTGGCTCATTGCGGACAAGAAGCAGCGGTAATGGGCATAACATACATCTTAATAAAGAATACAAAGTGATGACGGTACCCAGTTTATGGAAAATCATTCCTCAATACACATCTATCATAACTCAGAAGATCTCATCTCATGAAGCAGCAGATGATGAGGCTCCGTATTTCACAAAATATAATTGAAGTTACCCTTTTAATTTGTATTGAAGACACTAGTATTTGTTTTCACCTACAGGCCGATACAGTAAAAGATACGATGTTGAGATTCTCAATGGTATGACTTTAGGTGGAAAACTTGGCATTCAGGCTTATAAGATCTCTTTAATGCCACCTGTTCAAACTTCTTCGATGCTGCTTCGTTCTCTTCGAAGCTTGTTTGAACAAAATATCTTATCCACCATGATGAGCTTCGCAATTTGGCCTAAGAAAACCATTGTCAATATCAAATTTAATCTTTCAGATTTATAAGAGAAAGTTCACACAAACATAACAGAAAAGGCAAGCCAGTAAAACCCAATAACCAAAGTATAGCATTTCCTTAGCAATGAAATTCGTTATTAATATTGAAAGTGAGTAACTTACTGGACGGCCAAATTTAGATAGCTCTGCAACTTTAGCTCTTTGTTGACCTGGATAGCCTACAAATGAAAAGGGGAAAAGATAATTAATAATGCTTTATTAGCACAGGCATCAGAATTTTTATTTCCCCTCACAGTCTATATGCAAATCAAACAGCTATCAATATAAGGTTTTCTCAAATCATATTTCAGCCGTTCACCTGAGATCCTTCAATTAGTGAGCTTATGGAAAAGCAGATTTAGATAGGGTTCGATAACAAATTTGAACAATTTCCACAGATACAGGTTAGGCAACCTTGGTTTCTGATTGTCGTAAAATAAATTATGTCACCTTTGGGTACGTTAATATTTAAGTAAAAAATGCCAAGTTGAATAAGAAATGTCACCAGAGAATATAATAACTCCATCAGAAGACACCCTTGCTAACTCTGGAAGAGTTCCGTTGAGGTACTTTGGAGACAAATAATCTAATGCATCTGATACTATTACCAGAGAGAATGATTTTGCCCGGTATGGAAGAGGAAACTTTATATCAGCAGCCCTCACGATGCCTTTGCTCACAAGACTTTTGCAATGTGCATCAGCATCTTCCAAGTCATATGGTTCCACACCCCAGGCTTCAGTATCCTCTTCTTTTAATAATTTAGATACCACTGAACACGTTTCAGGGCCTACATGCAACACCTTATGCATGCTATCACCATATGCCTTCTTCAGTATAGGTATTGTTCGATGAACTTCATACGTACATGAAACACCACCTGCATTTACATTGCAAATTGTAATTAGATTATCTGACTGTAAACCCTGCATGCTAACAGTTCATCTCAAACAGCCAAGGGATTGGATGGGTAGTGTCTTAAAGGCCTGGAATTTGCACAATATTCATTCTAAATCAACTGAACATGTGAACTCAGTGAGCCTTAGCTGTTCAGGAATAACTCTACAAACCTTGTGACTCCATGACCATACAGTATAAAAATCCCATAACAGAATTTAAAACATACTACCTTCCACCACAAAGTCTGGGGTTGACTTCAAAAGTTACTTAACATACACAAAAAAGAATCTGACATATATGTTAAAACTACTACCATGTACAGTATTATGTAAAGACGGGGTTACGATATCTACAAGGCATAATTGCCAATTTTGCTACCTTAGCTTTCGCCTTCGTGTCAATTTGCTATCCTAGTTTTAAATTCTGCTAATTTGCTACCCTAGCTTTCCAAAACCTGCCAATTTGCTACCTTGATAATTTATGTTGGTCATTTTTCTAACCTTAAGTTGAATTAATACTCTAGGGTTTCAAAATTAAGTAATTTAGTTAATTGAATTTTCAAACTTAATTGTTTGCTACAGAAAATTGACAAATTGATGTCATATTGGGGTATCAAATATACTACTTTTGAAGATAAAAAGGTGGCAAATTGGCAAGATTAATGCTTAGGGTAGCAATTTGGCAAGTTTTGGAAAGCTAGAGTAGCAAATTAGCAGAAATACAAGCTAGGGTAGCAAATTGACACTAAAGTGAAAGCTAAAGTAGCAAATTGGCTATTAAGCCTTTTTCTACAAATGTTAGTGGAAAGTTTATTTAAAGCATGGTCCAATTCACTGATGGCCCTCCTTTTTGTGAAATATGTACTTCCAAATTGCTCTTAATAACCAAAACAACTTGAGGCATGGAAACTAGAAAACGAATGGATCATGAACATTACCTTCAAGTTTAATCACAGCCTCTTTACTGCTCGCTCCACCTATCATACAGAGAAGTAATTACTGTAAAAAAAGAGCTGCTAGCTTTTTCAATAGAAGAAAAAGGAAATACAAATTATTATAATCCTTCTCTGTGCACTAGAATTAGAGATGCCAAAACAATTACAAACCTGATCCGCTAAATGCATAGAAGACAAGAAGAACTGTACCCTGAAAAAATAAAGATTATAATCGTGATTTAGAAAGATGGAAAGACATTAGATAACTAAACTTGTGCACCATGTTAGGACGGTTTTCTATTTAAAGGAATCTAGGATTATCAATTGTGTATGGTATAAGGATGATGAACAGTAATAGCAATAGATGGGAAAATAAAGTACCAGAAGCACAAGCGCTACAGATAGTACAGGTGATGAGCGTGCTTTAGCTTGCACTGCACCCACAAAAGGGATGCTTCCACCATCACCAATGCGCCTGGAAGGATTTACTGGCCTCCTGGACATGCTTATTAAATAGTAGTGAGCCTGCAAAAACCAAAATGTGTTAAATAACTTAAATCAGAACTCACAGTATTTCCAATTGCCTAGCTGAAACATTTTCCAAACAGTTCACTACTCAATAAAGTCAAGTTTTCCAGATAGATCCAACTAAATTGGGATCAAGCATCAACAAAATTAAAGTCAGCATACTTCAAGCTTCAGTATTTATATTAAAGGCTCCCCAATACATCCAATTTGGCTCCAATTTTTATCCCAAACCCTCTAATATTATGCATCTTACAAAAGATTCAATCTTTCCTAGCATCAACTCAAGCACATGACACTGCCAACTCCCTAATTCAATTTGAGTATGCATTACTGTTTATCACATAGATCAGCAATACCCATAAGGCCATAACCCATTTCAGTTCACCATTTTCAAAGACTATATTAAGGGACCAAACACGATAAAGAAATAACCGAACTTGATTAAGTAACCAAAACATGCATGAAAAGCCAGTTGCCAACAGAAGACAACAATTTCAGATCCATTAAGCAGTAAGAAACTAAGTGGGTGAGCAAAGCTGGATTCTCAGGCATTGGAAGCGTGAATATGGACTGAATAACGCAGAGAAGAAAGTAATAGTGTAAAGAAGAAGCAGAGAGTAACCTTGATGGACTGTGAGATCTAGGGAGACGGCGCTATTCAGATCTGTGATGAACTGCTGGTCTTACTCTTTGGAGCTTTGACAGTGTTCTAACTTCAGTAACTTGGAAGGTTTGACACCTACATCTACATCTGCAAGTCTTCAACTATTCATTAAATAATTTATTAATGGATTCCAGCCATATTAGTAATTTTAAATCATATTTCACCTATAGAGATTACCACATATGTGGTCGAGCTAGTAAAGAAAGAATGTGTGGAACGATTACAAGTTAAATTTTATGCATTTACTTACATATATAAACAAATTGAAATGATTCCGGGGACATTTCAAAATAAAAAAATGATTCCACGCAAAAGTACGAAGCAATCAGAATAGATCTAAGTCACACTTTATTGTTGGAATTGTAGAATATAAAGGGGACCTAAATTTTACATAGCCTTTTGCTTTTTTAGAAGTAAGTTGCATCAACCGTAACACTATTTAAGCGGGGGCAACAAGATGTTGCATATATAAGCTCATTTATTTTCGTACCTAGTTGCACCAAATATGGTGTTAACCAAATTGACACTATTAAGCATGAACTCATGATTACATTCAACATCTAGAAGAGTTATTGAAATATACTAAAGAATTTCGACAAAATATATGTATTCGAACAAGCACCAACTAACAAAAAATCTTATTTTAATGACGATTTTATTTGTTTTATTAGTGACATAATAGATAGATCAGTAGATAAGTAGCACGATTACATATTTCAATGTATAATGATGTATGTGTTCCATAAGGGCTCACATCGACAAGATAGTTACCCTACCGGTGTTCACTTCAAAAGAGATATATAATGGCATTTATGTTCACCTTATCACCATGCGAAAAAGACCATTTAACAAAATAAAGAACTCTCTATCCACCTAGAGACTTTTAAGTGCAAATACATACACAAAGTCTGACTAGTGCTACACTACATTACTAAGTACTAACGGACTTCATACTTATGGCTGGCGTAACTCGTGACAAAGATAAAGAAACAAAACACAACAAATAAATAAACAACAAGCGGATGGACCAAGTATGGTAGGGGACCTAAGCAAAAGAATTGAATGAATGGCGGAGGTTCCACTATTTCCACTCTGTCTCTTTTGTAAATTCAAATAGTTGGCAGCACTTCTAATCAGTTTAATGGTGGTCGAATTCAGATGGATCAATTGGATCCTTAACTGAAAGAACCCACAAACAATCATAGTAATTTTTTTTGGTTTGTTCCAAAACATAATGGCTTTCATTTGTGCACACCGTTTTCACATGTGTTCGCTTCATATATTAATAGAGGGAAAATTATTCAATGCACTAAGGAGTAAGTGGACCATTTACATCTCAATAATTAATATTTAATTATATTTGTTAATAATAAAAATATATAATTAATGAAATTTAATAACTCATTTTAATTAGCATAAGTGCATATTTGTGCTCTGAGTAAGCTCTTATTAATACAGTTTTATTAAACTTGATAGTTGATAATAAATGAGAAAAGAAATGCGCTCCATATATTAATAGAGTTTTATTAAACTTGATAGTTGATAAGAAATGACAGATGAAAAAACGAGAATGCTAATCGATGTCAAATCGGTCGTGAGTGCGTCATATAACCACCTAAGTTTAGTCATATATGTCCGCTAAAATTATAACATCTCCAATAAATTATATATTTTAGAGTAAAAGTGAGAATTTAGAGATTTTAAGTATTTTTCACTCAAATAGCTTATGCATCTTATCACGCCCTCTTGAGACTTCTATATATTATTTTTTGTTATTAATTGAGGTACTTGTTTGAACCATAAATGGAACTGGGTTTTTGTATATCCAATTATCCAACCTAATTAGCGTTAACAAATACCTAATTAACCTGGATTTTGTTACCTAACTGAAAGCACCCATGATCTTAATATTCAAAACATAATTGGCTTTTGTGTCTCACTGTACATGTGTTGCATGTAATCGACAGATTATGAATTAATCTGATACGCAAAGCATTATAACATATACCGTATATATATATATATATATAATAATGAATTAAACCCTCTGTCTTAATTAATCAATGAAATAGAAGACAGCTAGGTTAATTACAAGTAGCTTATGATTATAAGCTAATGATACACGTAATTGCATTGACAAAACCTAATAGCATATCCTAGTCATGACTAGCGCATTGTCGCCTTCTATTAATCTATAGGAAAGTAACATCTACAACAAGTGGTTTTGATTTTAGCTTCTCATTTTGATTGTATTACCTTTATGTATATTCATAGAGAAACGAACTTTGTAACCATTAGGGTCATCGTTACATTATTCCATTGTTAGTAATGATCGACGTTACAATTAGGATTAAGGTTTGGCGTATCTTGACATGTGTTCACCACCTCCGCCGTACCTACCTCCTTTCGTTAGCCCTAACCCTGTCATCAACAATGTATTCCACACCGGCCCTTTTAAGAAGACGTGAGATTAATATATATCGATCATATTCTGATATAGTTTCTTTTCCTAATATGTAAAATTATATATGCATTTAGATATAGAATCGAACCCCTAAGGATGTCCCAAACAGGCCACGCCATGTGCGATGTGATCGATCAATCTCAACGTTATATCATACGTCTTGCCTCCATCGATCATTTAACATATAGCATCCTATGCATTTATATAACCTAAGCCATTATTACATACATATGATGTACGAGTATGACCAGCATATAAAACCAGCATCTTTCTTATTTGGGCCTAAAATGATATTCCGGTATTATCTAGACTACTTAGGCTCGTGGACCGGATATTTGGGGAAAATATATCACAAAGCAAGATTATTTGCCGAATTAGAATAGATTTAGGGGACTATCGCCGTATAGAATCGGAGTTGATTAAGGAAGGTGAATCGAAATCAACTAAGAGATTCTCAAGACTTGATTCGCAAGAAAGAACAAGTTGTGTTCTCTATATAAAGAGGTTGAAGGCACAAAATAACACACACAACGTCAAACAAACTATCGCGCAACCGCATAGTCAAAATATCCCAACGGATTAAAAGTCCGATTAACTTCGGCAACCAAGTCTCCCATCGGAGCGGAGCTACCCAGATGTACGCCTCGCGCTGCATGTAGCAACAAGTCCGATTAACTTCGGAAATTCGAGTCAAGTCCATCGAGTCGCTAGCCTAGCTTCTAGCAAACCCAAAGCCTGCACTAGTCAGCAAATTTCATTCGCGAGAGAGTCCTGCTATTAACGACACAGTATAAGCTCTGCTTTTCCCCAAGCGGTCAAAAGTAAGATCGGCCATCTACTTGAGGTGGAGTGAAAGGTACCTAGCAACTCCGGTTGTGTATAAATCATTCGAACTTCAGCGGTTTATCAGCAACTGCGGAGCAATCGTCTGAGAGAAAGACAGTACGTGGAGCGCGATCATTGTCAACAAAACAATAGTTGTACCTAACTCAAATGTACTGGCACACCAGCAACAACAGAGAACGAAGGGGTTGAACTGTCCAGAGTTCGGCGCCGGGACATGCTGATTGTTCTCTGAAAATGATCCGTTTTCCCAGCTCGAACACTTCTCCAATTTGAAGAAGATGATTGAAGGTCGACACAGCTAGCCAAACCCGCATATTTCGGCTGCTCCAATTTGACCCACTGGCAATCTGAACACACGTCACCTCCGCACACAACAACATTAGCATAAAATTAACTATATAAAATTAAAGATCTGCTTCTGATTGTTGTACGTAGCACTATTATTCTATGTTACCATATCCTTGTTTTTTGATACTATCTTTGTCCCTCTCGTAACATTCTTATATTATTGGATTCTGTAAGATTAGGCCTTTTCACTCTCATTATTCTATTTGGTGGATTAGAGAACAAATTAAGTTTACCTTTTACTTTTCGTTATGTGAATCTTTCACTTATATGAAACCAAAGAAAAAGACGAACGTTTTTACGGATTTTAAAGTGACACTTGTAAATAGAACTTCAGTACAAAGTTTTTGAAAATTAATAAAACAAGATTAAATAAAGCACTTAAAAGTAAGAAGGCTACAAAAAACTTTGCTACATGACTAATTATTGAGTAACAACAGCCCGACTACTTAAAAATAAAATGATATAATAAGTAGATTTTAATGAGCTTTCATCGCGTCAGTTCATTAACATTATTTTGTTATGCTTGACTCGATCTAACTTCTTACCATAATTATCATATTTCACACATTTATCATGTATTTTTGTGTGAAGTTTGACACAATCTAATTTCTTACCATAAATATTACCATATAAGCTCATGTGCCTTTTGTGTTAACTTAATTTGACACAATCTACCATTTTAACGTAACATTATATTCATTGTGTTACTCCATCAACCAAGTACTCGTGTTAGATTTTCACTGCGTCACTCACTCAACTCCAAGTATTTATTTTCCTTCTAGTCGGGTCTTTTCTTCTTCTCGATCATAACTATTCTCGGAGTTACTCTTTCCTCACTCAATTAGAAAAAAGAAAAAAAGACCAAAGCAACAACCAAGTTTTTCCCCCTCGTTTTGACCCCAACCGTAATTTTCTGGTTACAACAAAAAATCAGCTGGGTAAAAATTTCTTTGTCTCAGAAGAAGAAGATACAGAAAGATAAAACGGTAAAAACTGGAAAGTAAAAAAAAAAGACAAAAAAAAGTTAAAAAAACAAAGAAAGCTGGAGTTTTTACTGCTGTCAATGTTTTACCGTCCCCTGTGATTTACCTCCCTGTCAATATCTCAATCTGAAACAAATAAAAAGGTGATGCCAGAGGCCACTCTGATATAAATTCCCAGACTTCCCACCATTCTCTCTCCCCCCCTCTCCTCGTTTTCTCTCTCTAAAACTCCTAAGTCGGTGAAGTGAAAAAGCTTGATTGATCATCAATGGAGGTGCTGCTCTGAGCCGCGGCTTCGTTGAAGAGAGCGCGTTCGGTTTGCGATTGGATTCCGGGAGCTGCGAGCAGGAAGAGAGAGAGAGAGAGAGAGAGAGAGAGCTTTAAGCTTTTGAAGCTTGTGAAGGTTTATTAATGGCGGTGGAGTATGAGTGCTGCAGTAGCGGCTTCTTCATTCACATAGTGGTGATTGTTCTGCTGGTTTTGTTCGCGGGGCTAATGTCCGGGCTCACCTTGGGCCTCATGTCGCTCAGCATCGTCGATCTTGAGGTCTTGGCCAAGTCCGGCAAGCCCAAGGATCGGAAGCACGCCGGTACGGTTTCGATTCTCTTCGATGTTTTCGGTTTCGGAATTGTGATATTTATATGTGAATTCTGGTTTGTTATGGAAAATGTGACCTAATTAGTAGTGGAAGATGATCAGAGGGAAAAGTGTGGGACCTTAAAATTGTGTGGATTATTCAAAATTGAGGTGTAATTGTGTTTAATTCGAGTTTATTCAGGGTTTTTAATAAAGAAATTTCCAGGTTTGTTGTGTTTTTGTGTAGGTAAGAGTTGTGGTTGGTGGTTATGTTTTGGTTGAATTGTAATTAGGCTTTCTTAATTTGGATGATAAGTGATGTGGCGAAATTTCGATGATGAGGTTTTATTTAATTTTTTTGGAGTTTTTGAGACTGAGTATGTAGAGTTTACATGGTGCTTGGAATTGCAAGGGACTTGAGCTTTGAGATTAGGGGGTTATGGTTTCGCTAGTGTTGCGTGATGTTGATTTGCGCCGTTCTGGTTAACTGATCATAGGTTTTGTGTGTGTTTTCGGTGGTGATTGCAGAGAAGATTTTGCCTGTTGTCAGGAAGCAGCACCTGTTGCTTTGCACCCTACTAATCTGCAATGCTGCTGCAATGGAGGTGACTTTTGTTGATGTTTATTGGGAAAAAGAGAAACATTTCTGTACTTGTGATCGAAAGTTGATACTGATAAGTTTGTGCTTTGTGCCAGGCACTTCCGATTTTTCTGGATGGTCTGGTGACAGCTTGGGGAGCAATCCTTATCTCGGTGACGCTGATTCTTCTGTTTGGAGAGGTAAGTTGTCTTAGAGCAGGATACACATTCAGTGTTGGAATTTGTATGTTTGGGTTATGTGTAAATGATTATAAGAAACTAGTTGATCTCCGTTAAGTAAGCAGCTTTCAGATATGGATATGTTTGAATTGATAGATCCAGGGCCTTAAGTTGGTGTCCCTTGATGTTCCAGGAAAAACAACTTGTAGACCCCAGAATTACTTACAGTCTGATTATTTTGATATTATGTACCGTCACTTTTATTCTTCAAATTGTGATTTTATGGTGTGTGACTTAATTGTGTTTAATTCTTTGAGCAGATTATACCTCAATCTATTTGTACCCGATATGGTTTGGCGATAGGTGCTACAGTGACTCCATTTGTCCGTGTTCTTCTGTGGGTCTGCTTTCCTATTGCATACCCAATTAGCAAGGTGTGACGATGGTTATTAACAGTTGTTTCTTTGCAATTAAATGCCAGTGGTAGGAGGGAAACTCAATTGCCTGATATTGAAATATATTCTCTGACTACTTTATGTTTCTGTGTGCTCTCCAGTTATTAGATTATCTTCTCGGCCATGGACATGTAGCTCTGTTTCGCAGAGCTGAGTTGAAAACACTTGTAGATATGCATGGCAATGAGGTATATCTACAAGCTCTTGTACCATTTCATTATCAATCCAACTTTTATCTCCTTTACTTTCAACTTCTTTCTTGTTGACGTTTTATTCTATCATCTGCTCTATGATGATGTGTTATCTTTTTTAGGCTGGAAAAGGTGGAGAATTGACACATGATGAGACAACAATTATTGCTGGAGCACTTGAACTCAGTGAGAAAATTGCTAGTGATGCCATGACGCCTATAGCTGAAACTTTTGCAATCGATATTAATGCCAAGCTTGACAGGTTTAATGCTTTTCAATATATGAACATAAAACTCACCTCTTTTTGTATAACTGATGTTTTTGATCTAGAATCCTAAATGCTTCTCATCACACATTGACGCAGGGATCTAATGAATTTGATAATGGAGAAAGGGCATAGTAGAGTACCAGTTTACTATGAGGAGCCTACTAACATAATTGGACTTGTCCTGGTAATTGCTTAACAACTTTGACTGCCTTTAAAAATTCTAAACAACTTTAATTGCCTACAAAAGAATGTCTTGATCGAGTCTGGATTGTAAAGATGTGAGAAAATACTGTTTGTGACCTATGTATTGTTGAATAGAAGGGTAGTAGTATTTGTTTTTTCACTTTTTGAATAGTAAATATATTTTAATTGCTGTCATTACTTCTTGACTTCTTGAGTTCAAATGTAGGTAAAAAATTTGTTGACAGTACATCCAGAAGAAGAAACACCTGTTAAGAATGTCACTATACGCAAGATCCCAAGGTACTATTATTTATAAAAGAGGCTATGTTAGTTTGGAGGTTGTATTGTTTGTCAATTTAGTATCTATAACATTACCGAGATCTGATTTTTCACCCTTATTTGTTTGATAGGGTTCAAGATACATTGCCCTTGTATGACATACTGAATGAATTTCAGAAAGGTCATAGTCACATGGCTATTGTTGTAAGACGGTGCAATTCCGTGGAGCCGCCCAACAGCAATACAGCTGATAGTAAGTCCCTCTTTCCTATTGCAATAAATAGTTTCATACAAAAGGTACCGCCATCTGCTGCTTCTGCCCCTTTAACCAGTCTTTGTCTGTTCAACAAATCAGTGAAAGAAGTGAGAGTGCACATTGATGGTGAAAAGCCTATCCAGGAGAAGGGTTTGAAGAGCAAAAGATCACTAAATAAATGGAAGAGTTTCTCCAACACTGGGGATCATTCATTCAAGAGTGGGTCCAGAAGCAAGAAATGGTCAAAGGAGATGTACTCAGACATCCTGCAGATAGATGATGAAGCACTCCCAAAGCTCCCTGAAGAGGAAGTAGCTGTCGGCATTATAACAATGGAAGACGTTATCGAGGAGCTTTTACAGGTACCAACAATCAGCTCAAGCTATATTTCAATATACGTTTCAAGTTTTCGTCAAGACTTTGTTATACAGGCCCTTTTCTTCTTGATACATGGACACCAATTATACATTATTTTGCAGGAGGAGATATTTGATGAGACTGATCATCAGTATGAGGACTCATAACACCAGTGTTTATAGGAACCAGTGTCTTGTAGTACACATGATCACCAAATATTCGTTGAATTTGTTTGCGCCTAGGTTCTAATATAGGTAATCAGGTTCGATACCGAACTGATGTTGCATCTGTTAGTACTCTAGTATGTCACCCGACTTCATCTGTTTTAAGGTGAATGGCAAATTTTATCCGGGGTTAATAGTGAGAGATATGAGAATGGTCTTGGACATCGACTGTTGAGGAAGCTTAAATTTGGCAGACGTTTAATTGGTGGCAACAGTTCGAGTTACCTGATCTTTATCCGACTACACAGTTCGAGTTCGGTTTTTAAAACGAAAGTGATATATGGGATTGCAATATTATTTGTCTATCGTCTAAGAAAGTTGGTACTGATGCTCTTCTTTGAATCTTGATTCTTCATTATTCTTTCACAATCTAGTTCAATTAGCTTGACCATTTGAGTTTCTACAAATTCGCCACTCCTTTCATTGAATATAAAAGATAAATTTGGAAACTCTTTATGCAAAAGTGGTGCAAACATATACCTCAAGCAAAATGGGATATATACCCGTCACAGATTTCACGTGACGTATATTTTTAATGTTATTGGTTCATTTTTTACTGTGATTGTTTCTAATTGGTTCTTATATGTAAATAAATTTTTGTCATTTTCACCGAGTGCATGTTAATTATACCATGACGCAATATGATTGACTACACATCATATGACAGTGCCACGTGATGTGGCGGGTACACAAAATAATTACACTGCAAGAGGCAATTTACAACAAGCTTATATTCCTTATTCCAATCACTCAAGAGAGTCCAATATTAGCAAAGCCTCTTGAAACAACACCCATCAAATAACCCCGATAACTATATGAATGCTACACATAGTATAATTACTGACTGGCGACGTATAGTATAGCCTTGATAACAACAAAACGTTTAATATACCATCAAATAACCCTGATAAATATATTAAGTGTTTAATTTAATTTCTTATGTATTTGTTGATTCTACATGCTCTACGTTAGAATTTTCCGGTCAATAATTAAATATTTTATTGTTAAACTATTCGTCACCCGGTCGCCACATCTCCAGGATATATTTACAGTATATTTTTTTTAAGATCATCGGTTTTATTTTTACGATTTAATGATTTTTTTTTGTTTTTTTTTGTTTTAAAAAATTGTTTTCTTTCCAAAAATATATAGATATCACCTGCCACCTCACCCTCTTGGCCCTCTTCCCCTTTCTCTCAAGTCTCAACTCAGAGTCGCTTATTCTTCTTCTTTATCTGCGCAAAGATACTGAGTTGTCTTTCCACCAGCGAGAATCAGCTCGAGACAACAGCGCCATCATCATATTATCACTGCCCAATGGAGATGGAGCTACACTTGCTCCGGTCCCCTGTTTCGACCCCAAGTCTATACCCAAAGCCAAACCCACCAATTCAGTGTGTTCGTTCATCCAAACGGAGCTCCGGCCCAACTACCCAGAAGGAGCTTTCTCGGATTCTGAGAACGGAGGCTGCTGTTAAAAACATTGAGAGGAAATCAAACTCCCAGAAAAAGTACAACAACCTCTGGCCTAAGCCTGTCTTGGAGGCCCTTGATCACGCCATTGCAAACAATCACTGGCAGACTGCTCTTAAGGTCTCTTCTCTTTTGTTTCATCCTCATTTTTTCTTTGGGTTTTCTGCGTTGCTTGCATTGTTTTCTCTTGTATATGTTCTTCTTCATTTGTTGGTTGGTGAATTGTTATATTAGCAATATAGAAAGTTGTTTACTTCAATTCAGGGGAGTAGGCTCTGTGGTGAAAAGCAATGATTTTTAGCCTTGTGGAGTATAAATAATTAATAAGGCTTGTGGGTCTGTTATAATGTTCAATGTTCTCGAGGAGGATAACAGTTTGGAAATGGAAAGTTGTTAACTTTGATTCAGGGAAGTAAGTTCAGGTGGTTTGGGAGGGGGAAGTAATGATCTTTCGGCTTGGGAAGTATATTGTTTGTGAATTGAGGCTTGTGGGTTTGTAGTTTGATGAAAGCCAACTTTATCAACTCTTTTTTCTGTATTTCATTCGGTAAGCTGCTGATCAAATCATCAAGCTTTCCCTCCTCCATGACTTCAGTTCTCGAAGAACCCAACTCCAGAGATCTTAGATAATTATTGGGTAAGGCTGAAAAACCAAAAGGTATCAAGAAAAACAAAATAAGTATGGGTGCCTCTGTGCTTCCTGAAGAAAAAAAGAAATCTAAAGTGCTAGTTGGCTAGGTTGTTTTAAATGTGAATCCCAATGACATCTCAAAGACATTAGGGAAAAGGGTTGATGATCTATGAATATTTAAGTTTGCTAAAGAAACTTTTAAAGACAAGCATTTGTGATTATTAAAGTGATTGGCTGCAATTGTAGTTTTTTGACTGACCAGACAGGTCTAGGGTGTTGGTTTCATGCATAATATTCTTTGGAGTCCAAACATAATGACTCAGTCCACTAATTTATGTTGATTATTTTGTCATGTAAAGTTACTGATATACCGTTGTTTTGGATTATGATTTGTTATCTTGCATTCTGCGTCTTCATTTGTGCATTTTGTTCAGGATTTGAAATGTTTATCTCTTTAGATATTTGGACTACTGCGTAAGCAACATTGGTATGAGCCAAGATGCCAGACTTACGCTAAATTGTTCATGATGCTTGGAACATGCAAGCAACCTGAGGAGGCTGGCTTACTTTTCGAGCTCATGTTGACTGATGGGCTCAAACCAACTGTTGATGTCTACACAGCTCTTGTTAGTGTTTATGGGAAAAGTGGCCTCTTTGACAAGACATTTTCTACTGTTGATGACATGAAGTCAACTTCTGACTGCATACCAGATGTATATACATACTCAATTCTTATAAGTTGCTGCACAAGATTTCGTCGTTATGATCTGATTGAACAAGTATTGGCTGAGATGTCATATCTGGGAATCGGGTGTAACACGGTCATATACAATACTCTTATCGATGGATATGGTAAATATGAAATGTTTGAACTGATGGAGGAGTCATTGACAGATATGGTTGAAAGTGGCAGCTGTATTCCTGATGTTTTCACATTGAATTCTTTTCTTGGTGCTTATGGGAGAAGTGGGCAGATAGACAAGATGGAGAAGTGGTACGATGAATTTCAGCTAATGGGAATAAAGCCAGACCTCAAGACATTTAACATCCTGATAAAATCTTATGGGAAAGCAAGAATGTTTGAAAAGATGGGATCTGTTATGGAGTTTATGAAGAGAAGGTATTTTACCCCAACTATTGTTACTTATAACATTGTAATCGAGGTATTTGGGAAAGCTGGAAATATTGTGAAGATGGAGGAATATTTCAGAAAGATGAAGCAACAAGGAATGAAGCCGAACTCTGTCACTTATTGTTCCCTTGTTAGTGCGTACAGCAAAACTGGGAATATCAATCAAGTTGATTCCATTTTGAGGCAAGTAGAGAATTCAGATGTTATACTAGATACTGCGTTTTTCAACTGTATTATTAGTGCTTATGGTCGGGCTGGTGATATAAATAAGATGGGTGAATTATTTTTGACCATGGAAGAGAAAAAATGTGCTCCTGATCATATAACCTTTGCTACCATGATCCAAGCCTGCAATGCATTAGGCATGACAGCAGCCGCCGAAAATTTGAAAAACAGGAAGATTACCACCCTGGACAATTCAGGTATCTAAAATGCCTTCTCCTTTTTCTGACTTCTGTCAAATACTTTGGTCTTTGAAATTCTTCAGCAACTAGTTATATTATGCACTGACGAAAACATATTAAATTTCTCTAGAGTGTAGAAAATCCTCAGATCTGATGAAGTCAACAATTTTACTTACTAAAAAGGTTGTTAAGAGGATTAGTTGTCAACACAAAGTTTATCGGTGCCTACTCAGCTACTGTGTTGAGTTTATTAGTGGTTTATATCGCAGTAATTGGTAAGTATGAACCAACAATGAGTGGGGGATATCCTCAACTAGCTGCTGTACTTTAGTATTTAGTATCAGTTAAGCTAGAAGATTCATGTATGAACCAACTATTTTCTGTTTGATCTACTGGAGGCTGCTTATTAAGTATTTGAGTATGGGCAGAATAATGAGGAATTCTTACATTCCATAACCCTAACCTCTGCTAAGGTGGTGCTATTTTAATTCTGAAAGTTTCTAATAATGAGTATGACACGAGGATGATATAGTTTCTGTCTTCTGAAAGTTCATTTTGTTGCTACCATTATTATGGCTTAGTTAAATATATGATTCCCACATTAACTTAAACCATTATGTTTTCAGGCTCAAGATTAATTCGACGCTAGTATGTTCATATTGTTGAAGAACTTTCCTCAAATCAGGAAACACAAACTTCCACAATGACGAAACCTTGCACAAAATTTTGATAGGTTGTGACTGTCCACCTTTATATATAGCAGGTAATCTTAAGATCTCATCCTTTTTGTGAAATAGTACATTAACGATTAATGGGCCCATGCATAGCCGATAATATAATTTCTCTGTAGCATGAGCAATTTATATCTGTTCCAGTATTTTGAAACCTAGATTAGAGATGTTACTGTCAGTAAAAAGAGATTTATTTGTGGGAGTGAGTTGGAGATAAAGATTAGTTGATGCTGTGTTGCCAGTATGTTCCTATGAAAAAGGACATTTTGGTGTAATTTTTGTGGATAAGAAATGTGGTTCTCTTTGTTACAATATCCTTGGTAGGTTGAATGCATTAGGCATATATCAGCGGCTAAATGTTAATGGGTGTGGGAATTCAATGCGATCATCAGAGACTCAAGTCCATGCCCTTTACAAAGAAATATCACAATTCACAAGTTATTGATTTGTTCTGTTTCTATCTTTGATTAGCTGATGAGCTTAGACTGGTCACTGGGAGTAAGGCTAAGGTTTTGGGCGGAAATGTAGGTAGGGAAGTCTTCATTGTCTCCATTTTATCAACTATATACACTTTACATGCCATTTCAGTTACCAAAAGTTTGATCAACACCCAACACGTTCCTCATTTGATCGATCTGTTATATTTGTTGCATCTTTATTTGGTTCAACAGCCTACTGCTCTAGTAAATGTTAAGAAATCGAGTGAATCAGATTCTGAGGTGGTGATGCTGGACAATATTCGGTCATTCCGGGACCTCCCGGCTGTAATGGCTTCTCTTTGTTGATTCAGTGACTTCAAACTCAGTTGTTTTTCAATTCAAGACAGCGGCAAAGTGTGCTGAAACATCCTTTGTCATAGTGAGAAAGAAGGAGATCGAGCAGACTAAAGCAGAAGCAGAAGACGAAACCCCAGAGCTGACCCTAGGAGAAGAGACGTCTAATAAGCGGCGGTAAATCTTAGAGACTGTAAAGCTATCCAATATTATTTAATTCGGGCTCAATTCATAACTGGTTTATACTTTCTACACTCTAAGAAAAGATCTTGTGGACATTGTTGGGTCAATCCATTAATCGTTTCAATCATTCAATGGATGAGTGGTTCACAACAATAACAAAATAAATTCAGACACCGATGTTTCGGTATATATAATCGTATCCAAAGCCAGCTTTAAGCATTGAGCTCATTCTTCTTCAAAGGCAGTTTTAAGAATTGAGCTTCTTCTCCAATGGAGCAACCAAATGCGGTGAAACTGGTTGAGATTTGCAGGGTGGCTCCAAAATCATCAAGACAAGATCTGTTGTCCCTTCCTCTTACCTACTTTGACTCTCTCTGGCTAAGGTTTTCACCTGTGCAGCGCCTTTACTTCTATGAATTCACACCTCCTTCCCCTGCGGATTCTATACTTGCCTATCTCAAAACCTCACTCTCCCTCACTCTCGATCACTTTTTACCTCTGGCCGGAAACCTAACTTGGCCTCAGGACTCCGCCAGACCCATTCTCAGCTATGTCCAAGGTGACACCGTTACACTCACAGTAGCTGAGTCTGATGCAGACAATTTCAACCACCTTTCGAGCAACAGCGTCTTTGTCCAAACCAAAGCTTATCATCCTCTTGTTCCCCAATTGCAGTCGTCTCACGAACGAGCTGCAGCCATTGCATTCCAGATAACTCTATTTCCTGGCCGTGGCTTTGCCATTGGAACAGCCATGCACCATGCGATCCTTGACGGTAAAACTTCAAACTCGTTTGTTAAGTCGTGGGCTCATGCGTGCAGCAAACTGGTTGAAAGTGGCTTGTCTGTTGGATCAGACATTTCGCTACCGGAGCCGTTATATGACAGAACGTGCATTCATGACCCGACCGAGCTCGGTCTCGAGTCCTTCTACTTAAACGAATGGCTAAAAATGGACGGCCCCAACAACAGAAGCCTGAAGCTTTGGGAGTTGAAACCTCCACCAGATGACTCAGTTCGAAGCATCTTTGAGTTCACACGCGCACAGATCCAAACCCTAAGGCAGATGGTAGTAGAAAAACTTTCTGATCCAGTACATGTTCATCTGTCAAGTTTTTCTCTAGTGTGTGCTTATACTTGGGTTTGTTTAGTCAAGGCACAAGAAGTAGACGCCGGAAAAACGTCACTTCAGGGATTCACTGTGGACTGTAGGTCTCGATTGGACCCTCCGGTACCACAAAACTATTTTGGGAACTGCATCAGGGGTGTGATGGTGTCTGCAGAAGCAAAAGAGTTATTGGGTGAAGATGGCTTGGTTGTGGCGGTCACAGCAATTAGTGAGGCTATTTTAGGTCTGGACAAGAATGGGATTTTGAATGGGGCGGAGGAGGTATACATTTCGAAAATCCGCGACTTTTTTCAGGTCGAGGGATTATATTCTGTTGCTGGTTCTCACCGATTTGAGATTTATGATACCAACTTTGGATGGGGCATGCCGAAGAAAGTTGAGGTTGTTTCCATAGATAGGACCGGCGCATATTCAGTGTCGGATTCCAAGAGCGGTGGTGGAGGTATAGAGGTTGGGGTGGTTTTGAAGAAACATTATATGGAAGCTTTTGCTTCTCTATTTGCTCAAGGTTTTCAAAAACACTAAGTTAGGGTTTGAGAAAAGCCCTATATTGCAGTTGTACGTAAACTATAATAATAGCTTTACTGAGATGGATCAGGGGTGGTTGAGGACTTGAGGCGTTGGCCGGCCAGTAGGTTAGCCTTGTCGGTGATATGATATTTCTGCATCACTTTCTTCAATTTATTAGCATGTGATCTTTAATTTAGTTCTATCAATAAAAAATTTCGTCATTGTTTTGAAATCACGTTTTGCATGATTCACAACTTCACGTTGACGGGCTAGCTAGTTGTATGCATTGCCAGACTGAGCATTTGGTTATCATCTCTTGCTAGGAGATACAGTTATTTTAGGGGGTAAGGCTTCTATTATTTCCCCTCCTATGTTCCTATTTAGAAGTACTTGGTTAGCTGTGGTGATTTCTCATCCCAAGCTTGTGCTTTAATTTGTTGATGTAATTGAAGCATTTCTGCACTTGCAATTTAATGTTACAAGTGAATCTGATCGATTCTCAACCAATCTTCACTAACCACTTGCAATTTAGGATGAACCTTTTGAGAAAGTGAGAAACATTATGTTGTGACCCTTGTAGAAAATGCAGCAGTACTCTCCTTAATCTTAATATTTACTTCTTTTCTCTTCTTTCCTCTTCTTTTTCCGCTCTTTCGACTTGTCCTTGGATTTGTGTTTCTTAGAGCACCCAGAAGGAACCCTTTTTGATCTTTTCCTGTTGTCAAGCTCATCATCAGAAGAATCACATAATTTTCGTGAAGGCTTCTCTGGCCCATACACACGACGTTCTTGTACACCTGGATGGGTTAACTGTTCCTCGGTGTTTGAACGTGGTAGATACGGACCTGTTTCATCCATCCTTGACCCAACAGCACCTCTGCCACGCTTGACCCTGCCATAGTAAAACGTTCACGTCAGTTACTATCAATTATGTACTCTGTAGGACACTGCATAACTGTTATCTGACATGCACACAACACAAAAGAATTTGGTTACCTTGAATGTAAAAATTCTTCAAGTTCTTCTTCTCTTAATCCACTCTCTTCCCTTGAATGGCAACTCTCATCTGCTCTTTGGTTTGATGAACAAGTAGCATGAGCATTATCATCTATGGCAGCGTGACTAGTGCTTCTCAGAGTGCTACCATTTCCGGGGTTCCTGTCATTTCTGCTCTCCTGCATTTTGCCTTTACGCCTTTCATCCAATTCAAGCTCTTTCTGTCGGATGCGCCACATTTCATTAACTTCCACAGCTTTATTTGCTAAGCAAACAAAAGGGATTTAGAACTTATCTGAAAAAGAAAATTGAGCTGGATCTAAAGAATACAACAAATACATTGGCTTGACAACCAACAGGGTAACTAAAGTTTTTCAGAGAAGAGTTTTGACATGAAAAATAAAACAATAAATTATTGGGTTGTCTACTAAAACTTCAACTTTACTATAATTAATGGAACTTTCAACATTGTATATACTAACAAAAGCACTATGCACTCATCATGTATCTCTAATACAAAAACACGATTCAATTCAATTAATGCAATCAACAGGCTACTTGTCTCGAGATACTGCTGTGGTGTTTAGATTTGGGCATGCAAGAAAAAATAAAAGTACTGAAGGGAAATAAGAACTTACCTTGTTCAACACCACGAACAGTAGCACTGAGGAACCGTGAATTTGGCCTGAATCTTGATTTAGGTTGTTCAAGATAAGCATGCACACCTTCCTTGTCAGCTTGGCGGCGCAATTCTGCTGCTTCTCTCATAAGAATCGCAGCTATTCTGTTCTCTGTCTCAAGATCCATCAGAGGCTACTGAACTTCCTGACAAGACAAAATAAAAATATTTAAAAAATTGAAGAAAATAATTTTGATCACATAGTTAAATAGAGTATGTGTCTTGTATAAAAATGTTGTTGAACTCCAGGAGCTTTTATATGAACAAAACCTTTAAAGAAGAATCAAAAGAGGAAAAGAAGAGAGAAACAAGACAGAAGAAACTGAAGTATCACCCTAACCAGCTCAGACTATCTAAATTTACTGTGCAAGCCCTTCACTATCTAAGTACGAAAGCACGTCCTGTAACATAATATTTTCCCAGATTATGCATCTGACTTTATTTATCTAAACACCTAGCACCCCTACAAATATCAGCTCCCTTTCTAGTTGGGGAGTTGGAACATAGCGAAAAGTAGTATATAAACATCACATTGGGACAACAACCAGGTAAATGCAACAGGGAATACTTGTCAACTGGTTACCCAGACTTCTAATATTACCAAGAGCAGTGGCAGAAAACATATCATGTATGTATATATAGTCTGATCGTAATGATCTATGATTTCAGTTGTTTGGAAACAAATGCAAAAAAGGGATAGAATGAAACACTAATCTAGCTAGTTACAGGAGCACATGGTATCATGAACTCTGTACCCTCTCTAATGCAACTCCTCCAATAAAATGGTATTTCCTCAAGGCAAATCAGGGACTTTTAGCAGAATAAGGTTAGGTTTTGCATCGGCTAATAAAGAAACTATAGAAAACACTGATCTTGAACTACTGTACTAAAACTAAAGACACAGACAGAAGAAATTTGCTTATATAATACCAGTAGCTAGTATCCTCTTGATTTCGCTAATGATGAGCCTACCATTAGTGCAAGAGAGCAATATAACACTAGTATTAATCAGAATTTATACAATACTACATAGCGGCATCTTAATCCAAAACTTAAAACTTAATAGATGCAAGAACATATGAATCATCAACACATCCATCTAAATAATCCAAAACCAAGTTCCCTGATAGATGTTTCAAATTGAAACAAATTTCAAAACACAACCGAACAAAACCCAAATCGCAATCACAAAATCAAACACTATCAATCTAAAAAATCAAATCTTTCACCCATCTTTCCTAAAACACCAAACAACCAAATCCACGTCAAATTAAGATATATATATATATATATATAATTTCTTCGTTTCGCAAAAAAAAAAAACCAGAAAATTTTAGTAGACTTACCGACGGTGACTGAGTCGGCGCGGCGTCGAACCGGTAGCGTCTCCGATTGCTTCTTCTGGCGGCGACCACACGGCACGGACAGAGAGAGACTCAAAAGCAGTCCCCTATAAAAAAGACATAAATAATGCAGACTTATATGGAGATTTTGAATAGACAAAAATACCCTCCAACGCACGCACTCAAAAAATCCCTAATAAAACGCAGCGTTTCGAGTCTCTCACCGTAACAGAAAAGATGCTGATATAAAGTGAGAGAGTGAGACTAGTATTGCAGCGCCGTCTCCGATTTGTTAATCAGTAGCAGCCGAAAAATGGCACTGAGCCAAGCCTCAATCGCGTCGTCTTCCTCCGCCTTCTTCGCTCACGGCGCCGCCTTCGATTTCAAGTCCAGGACGACCTCCAGGTTCGAATCTCCGCCCACACAATTTTCCTTTCTCTCTCTGTTTTTTTTTTCAGCTGCTTAACATTCCTCGCTGTAATTCGCAGAGCTCACACCGTCGCTCTTCCCGCCAAAACCGCCGCCGGCGTCTGTAAATGCGTCGCCGCTCCCCAGGCTGAGAAGGCCGGTCGGTTCTTCTTCTATTTTTTTTAGTCTTAATCTGTATTTTTAACATAAACAAAAATCTGATTATGTATTTACTGTAATGTGAAAGAGTTCAAGACTCAGGTGAATCGCAATGCCAACATGGCGAAGCTTCAGGCCGGTTATCTTTTTCCAGAGGTCTGTAATTTTGTTTTTATCCCTAGCACTACATTTTTTTAATTACTATATTGTGAAAATAAGAGCAGGATTGGATTTTTTGAAGTGTTTTTGATTGTATGTGTTTCGAGTATCGTAATCTGATGAAATGTGGTTTTGGATTGGTTTTTAGATTGCTAGGAGGAGGAATGCGCATTTGCAGAAACATCCCGATGCGAAAATTATTCCACTTGGAATTGGTGACACTACCGAGCCCATTCCGGAGTATATAACCTCGGCGATGGCAAAGGTACTTCTCGGATTCTCGTGGTTTAATGTGCTTTGTTACTGTGTAGTGAATGTGGTTTGTTTCGATTTGTATTGTCTGAGATGCAAGCCTTGAATCAGCTGTATTACACAGGGAAAGTTGTTGCTTTTTTAATTGTTTGTGTTAATTGCTTATACAAGAATGAATCCTAAGCTGTCTTGAATTTTTAACATTAAAGGAATGAAGCAACCAATATATAGACATTGTACTACTGTCAGGTACCAGAATAGGAATCCCACATTAGAAATTCCCTCTTTTTCAGCCAGAAAAGAAAGTAAAGAAAAAGAAAGTTCCTCTTCGGTGGTCGTTGATTTTAATGTGTTCACCTCACATCTATTTATATTTTATCTGCGGTACTTGCGTAATTAATGATATGTCTCTCTGAGGGTGAGTAACATGAATCCATGTCAAAGTGTTGAACAGTAATGTACAAATCACTAACTCCTTTTGCACTAGGCACCCTTTTGCTTGGAAGATTCTCCAGTCTTAACCTCTTAATTCATGATTCTCTAATTTTGTTTCTGCTAGTCAACTTCAGTTTTTAATATTTGATTATCGGAATCCGTATTCGATTTTGGTTTGAGTTGGAATTTCTGAGGCTTACCGCATACAAGAGAAGTTGGCACCATGTCTCCAAAGGAACTAATTACTCTAATCTTGTGATTGAGAATCTGATTCCCTATACCACCTGATCATGAATGTTACCCTTATCAAAAGAATATGTATCATATTGCTATTGGTGTAGATGTTTAAAATTTGTGTTGTTGATTTGGCAGAGAGCACTTGCCATGTCCACCCTAGAGGGTTATAGTGGCTATGGACCTGAACAAGGTGAAAAGGTATACTTTCGTTCTTATATTTCATTGCCTTTTCCATTGTTTTATTTGATGCTTTCTGTGTCACCTGTGCTAAACATGTCCTCCTCTCTGTACCACCAGTTGGTGTGTTCAAAACTGGGATTTGAAGTTTCTCTTGGGTAAATTGAAAGCAAGATTTGGATTTAAAATTTTACTGTATTTGTGTATGGAGACTTAAACATTACTTTTTGCTAATGTTAACATATAATTGTCTGAGTTGCGTTAAAAAAATGTAACATTTAAGTTATGTTTAATTTCAAATACCCAGTAACTCATAGTTTCTTTTCTAACGCACACATATCCTATTTTTTATCTTTCCTTTTATCGGTTCAAATTAAACTGTCAAGACTTTTTTTTTCATTATTCTTTTATTGTCATTCACTGCCTTGAGCAGAGATTCTACAATGATGATGGTTAAACAACTTCTGTGATAATCAAGACTTACCTGTGTCATTAACATGTACAGCCACTGAGAGTTGCAATTGCTAAGACGTTTTATGATAACCTTGGCATAGAGGAAGATGACATATTTGTTTCTGATGGTGCAAAATGTGACATATCCCGCCTTCAGGTTCGCTTACCGTTTATAAATTGTTTGTTTGTTTGTTTGTTTATCAAGTTATTTATCTATTTTGATTAAATAATAATGATAAAAATAACTAAACATCCTAGGGATTTGCTGTTTCTTCACTTTGTGGCAGGTTCTATTTGGAGAAGATAAGACAATAGCAGTGCAAGATCCATCCTACCCGGTAACTTTTGTTTTTGTGCTTTATTTTCTGTATTTCGTCTCTCATCTCTGTCTCTTCTCTTCTCCTTTATCTCTCTCCACACAGATACACACACAAAATATTCTATTTGCTAAACGAACATATTTGGAATAACTTGGGACTAATTTTTGATTAAGTTTGTGAAGAAATTATTAATAAACAAACTCTGAGTACCTATCATGATAAATAAAGTGTGCCAACTCTTTAAGCATGTTAAAGTTTTGAGTTATATCTTCCATTCGTGTATGCAGGCTTATGTCGACTCAAGTGTTATTATGGGCCAGACAGGGCAGTATCAGAAATCTGTTGAGAAGTTTGGAAACATCGAGTACATGAGGTGTACTCCCGATAATGGATTCTTTCCTGATCTCTCCTCTACTAATCGAACAGACGTCATATTTTTCTGTTCACCAAACAATCCTACTGGTTCTGCTGCAACAAGGGAGCAACTGACACAGCTTGTAAAGTTTGCCAAGGATAACGGTTCAATCATAGTCTATGATTCTGCATATGCGATGTATATGTCAGATGATAATCCACGCTCCATCTTTGAAATCCCTGGAGCTAAAGAGGTAAGTCTGCAATCAGTATTTTGCCACTGCTTGGCTCCTGATCATCATTTCAACAAACTTTATCTTTACCCTTCATGATAATGAATTAGTTAAAAGATAGTATTTGACTGACAGTTGCACAATTTGATGTATTTTGGCCTTTCATCTCTTCTTCTCTGAAACTTCCGTTGAAATGTAATATTTATGAATGTCCAAGACCTAACAATTTTGCTTCTGCATGGCATTCAAGGTTGCAATCGAGACATCATCATTCAGTAAATATGCTGGATTCACCGGAGTTCGTTTGGGGTGGACTGTGGTTCCGAAGCAGTTGCAGTATTCAGATGGTTTTCAAGTTGCCAAGGATTTCAACCGCATTGTTTGTACTTGCTTCAATGGTGCATCCACTATTGTCCAAGCTGGTGGTCTGGCTTGCCTTGAACCAGAGGGTCTTAAGGTCTAATTACCGTCTCTTGATTGGTTTCCTACAGTTTTGAATCTTGAATCTACATTTATGTGTTACAAGCTTTGCTTATGATATATGTTTTAAACTCCTTGTAGGCTATGCACGGGGTGATAAATTTCTACAAAGAAAATACTAAGATCATAATGGAGACGTTTAACTCTCTTGGCTTTAATGTTTATGGAGGGACGAATGCACCATATGTGTGGGTCCACTTCCCTGGGCAAAGCTCCTGGGATGTGTTTGCTGAGATCCTCGAGAAGACTCATGTCGTAACCACACCTGGAAGTGGCTTTGGACCTGGTGGTGAAGGTTTCATCAGGGTTAGCGCCTTTGGACACAGAGAGAACATATTGGAAGCATGTAGAAGATTCAAGCAATTATACAAGTGAGGACATCGAGTCTGACTTGTTGACCGGCATCTGCTGCGTGCTAGTTGAACAGTTTGCCTCCATTTGAGTTCTATGCCAAACACTTAAGCTAGTTCCAATTCCGTATTTAGTTTTCTGGCTTCAGTTTTGAATTGTAGAAATTTTATCTTTTGTAAAATTGATTTGATCACCCATGTTTCGATGTTACACTTTAATGCTGTAACGTCTGCAAGGATCAGAAGCTTGATTCTGTTTGCTAGAAAAGTATAATTTACCTAAATAAAGCCGTTGATATTTGTTTGGCGTGGAAATCAGTTGTGAATTCGAAACCTGTTCTCTGCAAAATATTATGGTGTCTTAGAATTTTAACAAGGTCAACGCTGAAGCTTGTATATTAAATTTAACACAAGTTTAAGAGATAATTGGTTTTTACATGCCATGAGTCGCAGTAATCCACACCACATCATTGCTATAACTGAAATCTTTCTTACTGCAAAATGGTGGGTGTAAAAGATTGACAAAGCAGACCTGCCGAATTTCAATTAAAATGTTTCATCACTTTCACAGTTGCCCTCCCCTAGTTTCACTTGAGTTTTCCCCGAGCACAAAGAATGAACGTTGTAAGATCACTAATGGAGAGGTTGCAGTTGCAACACACACTATCTCGATCAAGTGATCAAGAAATAAACGATTCAGCTACAGAGAGGTGGTGCTACACAGAGATTAGCTACTAAGAGAGAAGACCAAATGAGAATATGTGCATCAAAAAACCCAAGTGCATAATGAACAACTACACAACTAATGGTAAAACTGACAGTTGTTATTTTACATGACCTGAATAACTAGTTTGGCATAATTACCGGAACAGTATTCTACACTAATCTAGAATTTGAAGTTAAACACCTAAAACTGTCAGTATTCTTCAGCATCTCCCTTTGCAGGTTGTCTTATAATTTCCAGTTTGATTACAGAGACTACAACGCACAGTGTGTTTGCCAGGATTCATATCTTCTAAGCAAATCCGTTTCTTTTCCGGGCGCCCTGGCAGTCTACGAATCTTAGGAGGCCTCACGAAAAAGTGGGTATCATCATCATCATCATCATTCATTGCAGTTTCTTCTGTCTTTACCCATCGAAGTTTTGCTTCAATAGGATTTAACGCTGCAGCATACGTCTCACGGTAACTTGCAGCGGTAAAACATTTCTCTACAAAGGCATATACATCTTTCCGACATGAGATGATGGCAGCAACAGCATGGGGGCATGGTAAACCATATAGCTGCCAATCACGGCAGGAACAACAGCGGGTTCCAATATTCACAATGTCTGATCGATCAGGTGAGAGGACCTCAAATTCAACTTGATCTGATCGAAGGACCTGATAGCTTCTAGAATATAGTTCTCAGCAGATGGAGCAAGTAAGGAAAACCAAGAATTACTTTGCTTGCGCCGTTCTTCAAACTCAATCATCAATTTACCATGAATTCTTTCAATCACCTGGAGTATTGGTAGTTCACGAGCTTCCAGAATCCATTTACTGAACTCCTCAATATTTGATGAGAAATGACCATAATGTGTTCCTTCAAAATACACAAATGCCCAGCGGGAAGGATGAAACTGCTGTAGCCATTTTGCAGCATCTGCAGAAACCTCTTCTATTTCAGCCACTTTTTCTTTGAAACCACCGGTAGTAGTGGTTTGTGCTGCTTTCCATAACAGATGAACAAGCCTTGGGTTCTTAAATTCTAACCCAATGCTTTCACTCAAGTGGCGAATGCAAATATCATGTACAGAAAGTGGGAATTTCCTTCTCACTGCATCTGCTATGCCCTTCTGTGTATCAGATATAAATGTGAGCTGCGGCATATTCTGGGTATTCATTTCTAGTGCCTTGCGCAACTCTGACAAGAACCACAACCAGCTCTCATCATTTTCTTCATCAACAACACCAAATGCTAATGGAAATAAACCCCCCTCAGCATCAATAGAAGTTGCAGAGAGTAAGGTACCGAGATATTTGCTCTTAAGATCAATTCCACCAAGTCCAATAACAGGCAAAGTAGCGGATAAGATCACTCTTTATTATCCGAAGCTCAAAGTGTTGCGAAATTGCTGCTTCTTTCATCGCATTCCTAAAAGCCTTGACATCAGGGAACTCCTGGCCAACGAAAAAGACCTCCTCCTCTTCCTCCATGTGGACAAACCCGAAAAACCAAACCAAACCAAAACAAAACAATCACAACCACCCTAGTTCTTCGAAATTCATCTCGAATGTAACAATACACTCCTCCATCTAACTCGAAACTCCGAAATGTGCATTCTCATGATAACAAGTCTGTAAGAATCCAACTGATGAAATTTAATCAACTCATTACATATTGCACTAAGCACATTACAAAGTTCACAGCTTTTACCTCTGTAGTTAAAATTAGTGAAAATTTGAAGCATTTTTGAGCTGGTAATTAATCTAAAACTGAGAATACAACAACAATTTATACATGAAATCAAATTTAAAAGAGCAAACTTTGGGTGTGAAATTAAGAATCTACGAGCTATATGATTTGAACCAAGAAGAGAGCAATACATTATACAAAGTTTAAGTGTTGTATAGACATCTGAAGCATTTAAGTGTTGTACAGTCAATCACCTGAGGTGGGCATTTTCGTCTTTTGATAAACTAAAACATTATATAAAGAGAAAAATTCACCAACAGTCCTGATAGGGCTGGGCAAAAAGTCCGAAGAACAAAAAAACCCGGACCGGACCGACGGGCCTGTCCGGGCGGGCGGGCTTTTTTCCGGGCTCATATGTTGTCATGTGATAAACAGGCCGGGCTTTGTTATGTCCGGGCCGGTCCCGGGCCTTCAAATTTTTAAACAAAAAAACCCGGAAACCTGGGAAATTAGGTGTTATTATGTAATTGGTTTTCGTAAGTGATCCTAAACTTATAGAATAGATACAATGACACTGGAACATAACCAAATAACCCTAAACTTAACTAATTCAAATCCCATGATTCCCATTGTCGTCGCCTCGCACTGACGATCCGCCGCCAACCAGCCAAAAACAGAGTTAGGCCCGGAAAACCAGGCGGGCTCGGCCCGGATGATACCGGTCCGGGTTTTACCCAGGCCCTGCAATTAACTGACCCGGGCCAGGTTTTACCCGGGCCCTGATTTTTTAAGAACAAAACTTGGCCCGTCATACTACAATCGTGCCGGGCCCGAGTCCTGAAAAAACCGCGCCCAACCCTAGTCCATGAACTCATGTGGTAAGGACAATCTGATCAATGACCTTTAAAAAGGATCAAAGAGATCCCTGAACTCTTATTTTAATATCAATAAGGTACTTCTGTCAAAACTTTTAGAATATTCCGTTAAGATATTACTTGTTCTGTTAATTTTATCATTTTGTTAAAATTTTGACAAAGCATGGTAGACCTAATTCTTAAAATTTATTTATCTAAGCAGTTTACTAATCTTTAAATTTACCCTCTATACTCAAAGGTAAACACTTATTTTATCATCATAACAATTATCATAGCTTATAGACTTAGGCTTTTAGTGTTTGTTAAACTGTCTTTAAAAGAACTGCAACAAGAAAAAGAATAATATAAAAAACTAATAAGAAATAGAGAGAACCTTCTAAGAAATACAAAATATTACTGAGATATTATCTACAGAATACAATGTAGAATCTACGCATCCCAAGAAAATATTGAAGTTCTTCAAGAAATTTTTGAAGAAGATCACAAACCTCTTCACATTTGGAGCATCGGTTAGATCCGCCCTAGCTGGTATCAGAGCTTGTTTCGCTCAGAAACAAGTGAAGATCAGGCTTATGCCACAAAGTTGGCTCCTTTTATCTAATAAAAAAGAAGTCAGACCTAAAAATTACCAGTCTTTTTGTATTGAAAAAGCTACTGGTAAGTGGCAAGTGTGCTTTCATTCAAAACATATTCAAGAAAGCTAATACTCCATAGAATACGTTTGTAGAATATTAAATACCCTATACGACGAACATATTCATCTCCAAAAGGAGATTGGAGTAGCAGATATTAATCCGTCAAGACCTAACTTGATTGAATTTCTAGATTATTTATCTAGAGAAAAAAGCAATAACAAAGTTGCAGAACAACTCGAAATGTTTAATCTTCGATTAGATCAACTCAAAGAAATAAATTCCCAACTAACAAATAACAAAATGAC
The DNA here is from genome assembly GCF_933775445.1 of Argentina anserina. Taxonomy (NCBI): domain Eukaryota; kingdom Viridiplantae; phylum Streptophyta; class Magnoliopsida; order Rosales; family Rosaceae; genus Argentina; species Argentina anserina. The sequence continues at coordinate 1,452,403 of NC_065873.1, read as the reverse complement.
AAAATTAAAAGAAAAGGTAATATCTTAACGGAATATTCCAAAAGTTTTGACAGAAGTACCTTATTGATATTAGAATAAGAGTTCATGGATCTCTTTGATCCTTTTTAAAAGGTCAGGGATCAGATTGTCCTTACCACATGAGTTCAGGGACTGTTAGTGAATTTTCCTCTTATATAAAAGGGTGTTTTGGGCATTAAGAAAAGTGATTGGCTCTATTAACGCTGCGTTGTTTGATTCTCTCTCGTATTCCGGCCAAAAGGCACTGTCTTTACTCTCTGAGGCTTAATATCTCTCCCTCTTTCTTTTGCTGCTGCATGTTAAGGGCTTCATGTCGGTTTTGTTGTGGGTTTAGGGTGGGTTGTGAGTTTTGTGGTTTTTCGAATTGGTAATTGTTCAGTGTTGAAAACATTGGTACTGATTTATTTCTGTTTGATGGTTTTCGAACTCTTGTTGTTAGGGATTGGTGGTGAAGTTTCTCTAATAATGCTGAAGTGTGTATTCTTTGGGTAATGATTACAGAGCTCAGCTACCAATAGTGACGTAGCTACACGACACGAGTCCACCTCAAATTACTAAAAAACTTGTCTTTCTAGTTAGTTTTTCTAGTTAAATTTGAGTGTAAACATTTAAATTTTAAATATTATCCACCCCAAATTCCTATATATAGTTCATAAGTAATCGTAAATTTTTTTTCTAGTCTAACCCATTATGAAATCATGACTCCGCACTTGACAATAGTGTACTTGAATAGAGGTTTTGACATTAATTATTGGTTGTTTAGTGTTTGCCATCTTTGGTGTAAATTTTGGCTTCTGCTTTTTCAGGTTTCTGATTAATGTTAATATTGAGTAGTCTGGGTATTATGGATGATCAGATTGTTTCGTTACCCTGCGTTTATGTATATTATCAAACTGGTTTTGCTTTGTAACCTCCTGGAAAAGAGGACAGACATTTCGATTAAAGATTTCTGTGTTCTTGTTGAGCTTGGTCTGATTTAGTGATTCAGTAACATGGCTGATGGCATTTTTTGTTAATGGGAAAATCTGCGCATATCAGTTGATGCCTAAAGAGAATATATTGGTTTATAAAGTGCTTTATGTATATATACGTATTAGTTTAGGGTGTAACATTCTACAGTCATACATTACCTTAAGCTCAGTTGTACGGTTGTACCCCAAGTGATAATGAAATTTTTGATGCAGTCTACATGAAAATTGTGGTTATGCTCGACTTCTTAAAGACCTTGTCTTTTGAGTTGTAAAGTTTTGACTTGACTCTTTCTTTCTAACTCAGTGCTTCACCATGAACAACCTCTCGACCTTCGCAGCCCTTGATGCCAACCCGCTCTCCAAACCTTGCTACTTTGGCGGGTGCCAAAATAGGATTAATCTTCTCCAGCGCCCCAGAAATGTCGTTGTATGCTCAGTGAAGCCCCCCGTCGCCTCCCCCTCATCGGTCTCTGGAGTTTTGGGCTGCCAGTGGGGCGATGAAGGTAAAGGAAAACTCGTTGACATCTTGGCCCAGCAGTTTGACATTGTTGCTCGTTGTCAGGTAAGAATGTAAGATAAAGAAATACTCGCTATTTCCAGATTTTTCTGGTTTCTTGATTGTCTTTTGTTTCTTTTCAGGGATGAGCTAATGCTGGTCACACCATTTACAATGCGGAAGGAAAGAAGTTTGCACTTCACCTTGTTCCCTCAGGTATTCTCAATGAGGAAACTCTCTGTGTTATTGGAAATGGTGTTGTCGTATCTTCCGGGCCTCTTTAAAGAGAACGATGGCCTCGAATCCAATGGAGTATCTTGTAAGGGAAGTGTTAAACAGCGACAAGCGTGGCCCGTTGACTAACTGTACTGATATTGTCCCAACTTAGCCACCTCACAGGTGTTGGGTTTTAATCACAAAAAGCCTCGGTACAATTGGTTATTATCCACCCACTTATAAGCTTTATTTTCTTTGTCACTTCTTAGATGTGAGATCTCTCCTCTCCAACAGGAAGAAGGATATTGGTCTCTCCGTCTCTGATCGTGCTCACCTGTTATTTGATTTCCACCAAATAGTGGATGGTCTTCGAGAGTCCGAGCTTGCTAAATCTTTCATCAACCAAGAGAGGCATTGGACCTTGCTATTCTAGCAAGGTTATCTGGAATGGCATTCGAGTTGGTGACTTGAGGCACATGGACACTTTTCCTCAGAAGCTAGATCTTCTTTTGTCAGATGCTGCATCAAGATTCAAAGGATTTGAATATACCCCCCAAATGCTTAGAGACGGAGTAGAACAGTACAAGAGATTTTCTGAAAGATTGGAATCCTTCATTGCTGATACTGTTCTTGTTGTGAATGAAGCCATCTCTGAGAAGAAAAAGATTTTAGTTGAAGGGGGTCAGGCGACTATCTTGGATATTGACTTTGGTACATACCCATTTATAAGATCCTCAAGTCCTTCGGTTGGTGGTATTTGTACTGGTCTTGGCAATGCTCCCAGAGTTTTAGGTGATCTGGTTGGAGTGGTAAGTAGCACGTCTTTTATTTTTGAACATGTAAAATTTTTTTGATGGCATCATTGTATCTTTGCCTTGTTCCATTCCATCATTGGTTTTACAGTCTTGGACTTCTACGACCAACTTGAGAAAATTGCATCATCTGTAGTCTCTTTTAGGGGTGAATGTTTAATTTTGTAAATCTTGTTTTCTTTATAGGTAATTTCTGATTATTCTTTCTAGTTTAGTAAACTTCATAGTATATATGAAAATATATTCGTGTTGTAGAGGCCATGTTGCTAACTTGCTCTCTATCTCGGCAGGTGAAAGCATACACTACAAGTGTTGGTTCTGGTCCTTTTCCCACAGAAAACTTGGGTAAAGAGGGTGACCTCCTTACGTTGCAAGGTCGAGAGTTCGGCACAACTACTGGTCAGTGATATAGTAGCACTGAAATACTGCTGCCAGATTAATGGATTTTCTTCTCTCAATCTCACCAAACTAGATGTTCTGTCTGATTTTCCTGCATTCAGTTGGTTGTTGCTTACAAATCTAGTGACGGCACACCGATCAAATCATTCCCCGGAGATCTTTGCCTTCTTGAGCAAGTGAAGGTAAGTTTTTGTCCGTCACTTATTCATTAGGATGTGTTGTTTCTCTCATATTATACGATTTCTTTTGGAATATTAAATCAGGAATAATAATTTTTCTCGAGCAGTACAGCACTACAGCTAGCTCGATTTATGTGAAACAATAGCTGTTGGTGATGTTGCTTTTTTCTGTGCTTGGGTTGAATATGAAGAATTGCCCGGATGGAATTCTGATATCTAGAATGTAAGAAGCTACTCTGAACTTCCAAAGGCTGCACATACGCCAGTATAGTGGAAAGAATAGAAGAACTTGTAGGCGTACCCATCCATTACATCGGTGTCGGGCCCGGACGTGATGCTCTTATCTACAAGTAGTCAGAATTAATATGAAGCTTCTACTGCTGGAGATGTTAGGAAATGTTTCACATGGTTATGAATTTGATGCAACACACTCAAGCATTGACTATGTTCTATTTAGGTCTTGGGTAGTTTTTTTTTTCAGTACCATTGCTTGAAATTCATGAATTCCTAGGTAGGAAGATATTGCAACAATTGGAGCATAAGAGAATTTCTAAATTTTGAAAAACTTGAGATTGCTTTGAGTGATACTATGAGCTAAATAAAATTAGTGGGTGCTAAAGCAGACAATGAAAAGCTTCATTTTGTTCCTGAAAGAGTCTCTCAGGTGAGCAACTCTGATGATAGATAGCTAAAAAAGAACATTGGTTGATTTTTGATAATGACTAAAAAAGAATCCATAAACTTAACGTGATTTTTACTGCATTCTCACTTTCTATCTTTAAAGTGGATGAATCCTGCTATTAACGTGGAGGTTGGCTAACACTAGGTGTGACTTCTTCAGCCAGGTTTGCCATGGGTGCCCAATATAACTTGACATTTCCCTATGCAGGCTTGAGAACCGACACTCCCTAGCAATGGTTTCGATATAAAAGTTGTTTAGATTTTTAGGTGATGAAAATGTTAGGAGTAAAATTCAATACAAGGGCATAAAAAAACACAGCTACTAAGGTAATTTATTCATATTAAAGGTAAAAAATAAAACATTAAAAACGAAGACCAGAGATGAGGAGCTCATTATAACAGTTGGAAAAACAAGTTATTAAGCACAGGCCAAAATGTGAGGTCCAAACAGTTTGCAACCTTTTCTCAAGCAATTGCTTTCTTCCCAAGGAAGATATCGGTGAGAACCGAGTTTGACTCGGTTGATGCCTTCAACCATTTGTCTACCTAAAACTCAAAAAAGAAAGAAAGAAGAATTAACATATGATTAGGGGAAAACGTAGACAAGTGAGGTAAAGAGATATAAGATTGAAGATTCACACCTGATCCATGTTAACATGAACCACCTTCTCTTCAAGGTTATTAAAACCACTACTGCCATTAATGTACTTCTCAAGCAGATTCAAATTGTCAAAGACAGACACAGGTTGAACTCTCAAATCGTCCATTATCATGTATGAAGCAACACCTCTCACATAGCCCTCGCCCCAGGTCATCAAACTAGCTTCTCCCCGAGGAGCAACATAGACGACATCGGTGGACATAGGTGAACGACATATTGGAGAGACAGATCTAGGGTCATCTGTGACGCATGGGCGGTGTTCCTTCATGTGATACTTGTTACACACATAAAACTTCTTTGCACTCGACGCGACAATCGGTTTATGATCCTGTGGTTTGTTGCTGAACATGAATTGAAGTTTGTTAAGTGCAGCAACATGTTCCATGGATCCCATTCCCACGATAGTTTTCTTGTTGACATTGGGGAGCATGTACTTGTCGCCGAGGGCGTCAATGCTCCCATAGATATTGCTCAAACTTCCAATCTTACAAACTCTGATCGCGCTAGAAAGAGGGAAAGACAGTAGAGTGAAGAGGAAATCCACAAACTCTTTGCCAGCTTCAGCAAATACAACTTTATGATTCTCCTTGTCGATTAGGAGTTTCAAACTAACCTTTTCAGAATCTTGGGACATTAGGGAAGGGACTCTGATGATATGCCACAAATTCCAAATCTCAAAATAGGAGGAACACCGATGTTTACAATTTGCTCATGGTTGAGATCGTTGCATCTTTTTAGTTTTTTTTTTGTTGATCTGAAGATCGTTGCATCTTAGTCTGGTAATTTTGATCGTCCCAAATTTTAAGCCGGGTCAAATGTGAGGCAACTGCTATATCTAATCAAAATCGGTTCAAATTTGACTCAACATATTTAGTTTTTTTTTTCTTCTGACGAGAAACTGATAATGTCAAGTTTCAAACTATGACTGATAATATTGAAAATCTTCAAAATGATAATATGCGTTTCTCTCAGTGTTTTCAATAGCAATATTTATGTTTATGTGAAAATAAATTTGCCGACCACCCTCATGCCCACTCACCTAGATGAAAACCACGTCTTTTTTACTTATTGACAGTTATACTATAATTAACTCTTAAATTTATTAAAATAATTAGTAATTTATTTTTACCATATGTTAATAGATAACAATGATTATATCATAATTAATTTATACCACATGACTTTCATCTAAATGGGTGGACATGACTTTCATCTAAATGGGTGGACATGAGAGTGGTCCAAAAAAGTGATCGGCAAATTTACTTCCATGTTTATATCAGTCTATCAATGTAACATATTTTGATTATTTCTTCCATTTATGTTTCTCAAGGCAACTACCATTGGTCCATTGCCAAAAAAAAAAGAACAATAACTACCATTGGCATTTGGTAAATATGTTGATTGCGGCTGTACAGTTTATATATACACACACCAACGGACAAGAAAACACAAGCACCGTTTATAATCCTATCCTAGGCACCATGTCAAGAAGTTAGGCAAGCTAGCAACTTTCTGCTAACTTGACGTAATTCAGGTGAAGCATCTGTCGAAGATAGACTCGACAATACAGATCTTGCTTCCATTAATCCCGGCGATATACTTTGTACTATCGCATCGTCGCTGGCCATAAGGGACCCCAATAGCTTTGCACCGACCATCCTTTCCTACAAAGGAATACGGCCTATCAGTTCATGAAGTACGGTGTTTCTCAAGATGAAGTGACGAGAAAAAAAAAACTTTGGGATAACAATATTATAAATTGTATGGAATTGGATCCGATACCTTCTCTGATCCCTTTTGAAGAGCTTTTAACGAGACTTTAAGAAGATCCATGGAGTAAGGAAGAACTATAGATTTCAGATGGTACACAGCCGAGAAGAGAACTTGAGTGCATGCAGCTCTTATCTGTGACTTTGTAATCACCTGTAGTTTTTGATATTCATGCATGGTAAAGTGACAAGAAGTATGATTCATTGAGACACAACCTCACAAATCATAAAGCAACGAACATTTTAAGTACCTCGGTGGCACGAATGAGGCGAGGAAGAGATCTTCGAGCAAAAGGTTTCTTGCCAGAGTCGGACATCTTTTGGCAAGCACTGATGAGAACATTAGCCATGCATAGGTAAAATGACAGTGGAATTGGCACCTCAGTCACATCATCCAAGTTGGACTTCGAAACACGTATGTCTTTCTCTTGTGTAAGTTGGTTGATCACATACATGATGACAGAGTTTCTCAATACAGCATCACCTGAATTTTACCAGTCAGATATCTGAGACCCAGGAAAAAGATTACAGATCAAGGACAACGTACTAACCAACTTTCGTCCCAACATTGGATGATACTGGATCTTGCAGCTCAGCACATATCATTATTGCCATGCAATCAATGCATCCATGCTGTGCTTTGGAAACTGAAAGGAAAGGAACCTTACAGCAATCAAACTCAGATGATACTAAAAATTTTCTTAGTATTTAAGACACAGTACTTGCAGTTGTTACATACCTTCATCCCCATCCAGAGAAGGCCATAATAGCATAGTCTCTAATGTTTTTCTAATTTTCAACATACCAGGTTGAGAAAGTGATTCCCTCCCTCTAACCTGTCCAACCATGAGAACCCTATCATTAGCTCACTGCAAATGGAAATGTAATCCCTAGAGACCATGTCAGAGGGATAAAGCCAAAGCAATGAAAGTGAAAAGCAAAAGAATATGTCAGCAAAGATAACGATGATAAATGATACTTACCACAAGGGACGTGCAAATTGCAAACAAACAAGCTTTAATCTTTATTATATCCTGAGAACCAGCAGCATATTCTAACTGGGAGCAGAGGAGTGGAACTAGCACCTAGAAAGTCAAAAGGCAGGTAGATTAATATGATTTTGTATTCAATAAAGCAAATACAAGGTCATTTTGTTATATATTGAAGCAATAATCAGCCACCTAAAGCAGCAAATTTCTAGGCCTTTCTGTGTAAGCATCTATCAATGCTGTTACATAAGCATGTATATCATTACATAACCGAATTGGAATCTTAATAAGAGGACCAAACTGCCCCAAAGGCGGAGCAGTAATTTTGGAAGATATATTAAAAAATAGTGATAATAAAGACTCTGGAAAAGCAAGTGTTATTTACTTGAGGATGAATACGCCCACATAGCTCGGCAGCAAGTTTTCGAACGTCATTGAATTCAAACTGACAAAAGGTCCTGATACAGAAAAAGTTATCACACAACAAAAAATACATATCAAATTGTATTTAGTAAACTGAAACTTTCTTAAAGTAGTTTTGTGGAGTAACCTTCTCAAAAGAAGAGCCGTAACAGAATCCTGATTGATGGCATTGATGTCTCGACAGTCTGAAATCAACAGAAACCAACGTTATGTGATGAACTTACAAAAACAATAGCCCCCAAAAGAACTAAATAAAAGATGAAGAAGAAAATACATCCCATGAAATTAATTGCAAGTGAAAATCCTTCCATGGTTGACAATGATGTTCATGAATTTAATTTGAGTATTCTTCTGTGATGTAAAAACGACAAAAGCAACCCAAGTATATTACGCACAGAAGTGGAGTGGAAAACAAAAATACATTCAACTATTATCTACTGAAAGCCACACAAAAAATTATGAATTTGAAATTAATAAACTATCTTCATGCCGGATTATGTCAGTCCTAACATGCCTTGCAAAACACACTCTCAGAACATCTACGCAAATACAAGATCAAAAGTTCCAACACAAAAAAGCCATTAATAACATTACAAACTATAACAACACCATCAGGGCTCTAATATTATAGGGCAGAAGGAGATGAGAGAGGAATGCATACCATGAATAATTTCTTGATTGGAAAGACGGCCATACATGACAGTTGAATCAAGATCATTAAATACTCTCAGCGGAAGCATCTTAATTACCAGCAACGGGCAAAGGTGTTCAAAAAGGGTCTGTTGCAATTTTCCAGAGTCATCATTATTATAGGTTTGACACTCCAATCCAGATAAGCTGCTGTCATCCATCCTGCAAGAGGACAAGGAAAGATTACATTACAAGAAAAACAAAAGCAGAAAGAAGATCGATTTCTTAGAAAGGCTGAAAAATTAAAGGTCTGCAGATTCTATACTCTGCCAAACACGACTTTAGGGTGAAAGCTCATTGCCAGAGACCCTTATTCTAACAATTTTTTCAAACTAGGAAGCCTTATATTCACTCTGTCAACCATGTTACTTTAGAAAGCTCCTCTTTATGCAAAAGCTAAACGGAAGACACTGACCACCAATAGTAATTTTAAGACTATCATTTATAGGAATAGTAGCATATTTCAATGGCGACTAAGTTTGCAGCACACCAACACATAAGGATGAGTAATACAAGCTGAAGTTCATAACTTGTATTTTTTAAATTGTTTTTAATATATCCAACTTTAAGAACACAAGTACGAGAAGTACATAGACCCAAGGCCGCTATACAGGCATAGATGTGCAACTCCTAGATCTCTATAGACATTTAATTTCACAAACTAGCACGTCATGTTTATGTACTCACTCTTTACGTCGTTTAACATGCTTTAGAACACAAGATATCACTACATCAGAAGCTTCTGCCAAGTGCTCACTTATATGACTCAAAAACCTAACAATGTTTGCGTTTGATGGCTCTGCAAACATCTTGTCAATCAACGGTTCAATCAAGAAGTTCCAGCTTTGGACCTGTGAGAAATCAATAGGCAAAAAAAAATCATCCAGCTGTACATGTCCTTAAAAATAATAGAGAATTGCGCAAAACTTTCTGTTTCCATCATCTTACACTTTTAGACCACTCTGGGATTAGCCTAAGTACTCGATCACTCTCCAATTTCGGGACTGCAAGTTCCAAATAGGAGCTCATATTAGAATAGTACTTAACACTATAGAAGCAATAATCATAGTATTGAAAGCAGAAACCAATAAAGGAAAAAGGGAACTAATTTTGACTGAAGCTGATATTTACTATTATATTCTCCCAGACATTTGATCCATTTAGAAGCACAAGAAACAGACAAGATAATTATTAAAAAAAAAGAATTTGTTGAAAGAAGAACATGTGAAAATAGCATATCCTAAACTGCAGAAAAACTAGGAGAGAGCTTGTATAGTATATTCTAAACTGCAGGATTTAGACACTTATATTTACATAAAAATCTACACTAAAATATGCAGCCTGGCTGGCCTTCCAAAAAAGAAAAGAAAAAAGAAGAAACAGGTTTAACTATTTCTCCCCCATGAAACACAATGGCTAGTGGTAACATATAAACATACCTGTATCTCCAATACTGTTAAGATTTACACTTTGGCTGAGGTTGCTGCAAGGAAGAACAAGTCAAAATGGTTAAGCTGTTCTTTAATGTCTAACATACATATTTTTTAAAATTTTTATATCCAGAAATCCCCCAACCCCATTTTGCAGTTTCATTCCATAAATTATAGCCTTTTGCTAACTATGACGCGTTTGACCCCAAACCGGAGACCATAGCAGAGCAAACCAAGATTCTCGAATATATTCCCTTTCGCAATGTCAATTCTACACACTTTTATAACAAAAACCCAATACCTTTTACAACTTTGTAAATATGTGGGATATATTGAACTCAGAAATATGCAGGAAACAATAATGAAATGAAATGGAAAAATACCTAAGACAGTCAAGCAGCATACATATGACTTCAGCATTCTGGCTATGATGTTTGAGCACCACAACACAGGCATCACTGGCAGTCGATTGCATTCTTTCATTCCCGGAGTAAATTAGATTAACTAAAGCAGGTAGAACTAATAAAGGGTCTGCAAGAAAAGTGTGATTAATTATCCACAACAACTAAATGCATATTTTTACTGATAATGGTAGTGCTGAAAGCATTGTAAAAAAATATCACTTTTACTCTCAACATAGAACATGGTTCAAGTATAACATATATTAATAATAATCTTGTCCTAAGAACTTTTTTATTTTCTCCTAAGAACTATTTTGTATTATGAAACAAGTGTACACAGAAAGCATGTACATTGAAAATGTAACATAACACTTGGTATGAATCATAGTTTAGAACTTCAAATATTAGACGAACCAATCAATGGAAGCAAACTGGACACTTTTTCCCGAATCGCAATATCTTCATCTTCAAGTAGAAGAAGGCATTGCTTTGCTATATCTTGCCTGCAATTATCAGAGAGAAAAAAAAGTGTATAAAGGCTGAATGATGAAAAACATCATGCTAATACGAAACAATAAATCAGACAGAACATTCTTCGTACCATGGTAGCTGGGAATGCACGTTCTTTGAATCTGACGACAAATGTATGACCTTTGATATAACATCAACTGCATTCCTCCTTTGTTGAAGATTTGCAGAAGCAAGGCGTTCAATAACTTCTTCAATGCATTGGCTGTCTCTGCTCCTGGTGGATCATTTATGCCAAATTGTCAATCAGTTACAAGGAAATGAAGGAGATATCACAAACTCATCAATCCAACTGTAAAAAAAGTATAGAAGAAGAAATCTACATCAAGCAGTATTCTGCGATAAGCAGAACCACAGCTCTTGCTGTGCCATCCCGTTCATCTAGAAGGTGAATCAGCAAAGGAAGTACAGCATCCACCTCCCCGGTGTCAGTGAGACTGCTTCCAGGTGATTTTTGTTTAAATATTAACACTTTGAATATGCCTAAAACCCCGTCAATAACATCATCAGCGGCAGAATGAAGCTGCAAAATGAAAATAAAATATTAGCAGGAAAATCAGAAAAACAATAGCTTTTAAGAAGTAATTTCGAAACTAAGTGCAATACACAGTTAATTGAACAGTACGAAAAGATAACTGATCTTCATTCATAGAATTTATGTTAACTATCCATTAATCTATTATGGTTACTACTTTTTCAGAACAGAACCATAATAGATTAACCTCCCAGGACCAATTACATAACCTATATCTAAATCATAGAGCAGATGTTGGTAGTAAGATAGTAGTATCAAATCACACTTGGAAATACTAGCTTCATATACTTCCCTGCCCAGTTATATCACTCAAGGGAATAGAGCTCAATTTACTATGTCCACAATTATAACTTTTGGAATTTGATGTGCACCAAGTAATTTATAGTTGACAAGCAAAATAACAATCTCACATGCAATCACAGTTCCAGGTAAGCTACTCTCAATAACATATATTTGCTAAGATTCTGGGTTACACATTTAGAAGCTTTTCAACAGACGCATACTATAATAACATGCAAACCACCTAGCTGAACGGAGTTCTTAGAATATAATAGAAATTTTCTTCAAAACCTCAAATATTACCTGTGGTAAAAGAACCTGAGATATCCTCATCCCGTATTCTGAGACTACACTCTCAAATTTCTTACTATCAAATCGCCCCAGTAGAAGGAATAAACAATTCAGAAAAAACTTTATGGTCTCAGCACTCCCATCCTTATTCTCAGTCTGACCTGCATAAAACTGGACACACACACAGACATAAACTGTATCAGTAAGCTAGTGATTCCATCAAGTGAAACTAAATAGAAGTCATGCAAATAAATTATTGAAACACCTAGAAAGTGGAAGAAATCAAGACCGATGAGAAACTCTGAGATATAGCGTACGAACAATAAAATCTTATTACCTTACAATCTTCATTAACCAAAAGTCAATCATAAAATCATAGATTACAGAACATAATGAAACTTAAAGTAGTTATATCTAACCTGTATGCCTGCTAAGTATTGGTCTAGCAATTCTTTGTAATGCTGGGAAAATTTTTGATCTTCCAAATGCATTAGCATGCCATAGTGCTTCCAACAAGAAGATAGCAGCACTATTCCAGTTTTGATGACCTTCGAGCCTGTCTTTCATGTTACAAACAAGTCATCATAACCCACACAAGTTAGACACCATAAGATTTGTAATATTTATAAAGATGGATAAAGGACCTGCCTCAGCTTTCACGTTCTGATAATGTTCTTTAATCTCCTGCAACCACTTAAGCACTTGCTCCAATCCTTTGGAATGTAAGGGTCGGCTTTTTCTGCTCCACTGAAGTGCATATAATAAAATTAACAAGCTACAAACTTCAAGTAGATCAAACAAGATGTAATAAGTTTCTGTTTTGAAGAATCTTAGACAGTTACACCAAATAATTAATGACAACAAGATGAACGTATCATGGAAGTCTTCTTTCTAAAATTTACTTACGTAATTAAATTTAACAGCATGACCAAATTGAAAATTTGAGGGCTGAGATTTATGACTGTATTTAAACCTAATGGCTATTTATTTGAATTATTTCTCACTTGAGAATAATAAATGTAGCTATCTATTACGAATTATGTACGCAATCAAATAAAAACAGAATGACCGGCCAATATCAATAGCACAACATTCTAAACTTAAATCTCCAACATCTTAAACGCACTATGCTGAAGTTAGGTGAAACCAAAAGCAAAAGTATGGAACTTACAGCAAGGAGTTTCTGCACTAGACCAAGAACTTCCTCTAAATGATCCCAAAGTACATAGTCCAATTCCATGTTTGAGGCAGGAGCTAGTTTTGTTTTCTTATCACCACCATCAACGGACAACAATGTAACCGGCCGCTTTTGTGCCTTTGAATCTGATAACTTTGCCTTGCTACTCGGAACATTACCTTTTCTGATCAATGCTTCCGAGAGAGCCAGAAAACAATCAGCGGCAGACACGGCAAGGCGAGATGGAAGTTCATATCCATCCTGCAAAGTGCTACCAAAACAAAAACGCAACTGAACATGAGACCAACTAAAACAAACAAAAAAGCACTCAATGCATCAAAGCATTCACAACACATACAGTAGTAAAAACACTCAAATCTCGCGACGAGTCATTATCATTTACCTTCCTTTCTGCATAACAACTAAGAGCTGCAGAATGCACGACGTGAGTATCTTCAACAAATCAGGATACCTCTCCTTAATTCCTGTAATTTCAAGCATGTAAAATCAACCTCCATCACTAAACACACTAATATCAACTTCATTTTACTTGAAACAAGCTTAGATTTCTTTACCGGTCATCGAAAATTGAGTAACACAGCTCTCATACTCCAACACAGCACGCACAAAAGTACACCACCCGAGCACAACGAACCGGTCATCCTTCGTCGACAAAACTCGAACCAGCGCCGCCGCAACAGCTCGGAAAATCAACTCCTCTTGAAATAGCCAGTTCAAAACCACCATAGCTTGGCCGCCGTGCTTCGAATCCTTGTTCCTCAACCACTGAGTCTCAAATTTAATAACAACAATCAGATAAAAGCGAATTTAAGCACTAATTTTGGATTCGGAGATGAGATTTTGGCTTACGTGATCGAGCATAGGGATGATGACTTCATCGAGAGGCTGATTTCTGCGAGCGGCGTCGTTTAGGTAGTTGTGGAGGAAGCGGAGGGAGTCGTCGAGGGAGGCGGAGACGGAGGAGGCGGTGGAGTCGGGAGAGAGCCGCGAAACGGCGTCGTGTAGCTTTTTGGGGCGAGCGGAGAGGAGAGAGGAGAGTGCGCGGCCGAGCGTGACTGACGTCATCGACTCCGGTGAGGAGTCTGAGAGCTCCGACGAGGTGGAGTGGGGGAGTATGAAGTGGCTCTGTGGTTTTTCCATTTTGGGATTTTGAGAATTTGAGAGAGGTTTCTGAAGCTTTCTTTAGAATTTGAGTAGAAGAAGGCTCGGGTTGGGCCAGGCTGGTCCGGGTCGGGTCGGGTTCATTTTGGTTAATAACCCGATCCAATTTTGTATTTTCTATTGAGTCCTGGTCACCCGGGGAATACTTTGTGAGCCTCTTGGGCATGGTTTCTAGCTTCTAATAGTTGGTAAGGATCCTCCACCATAGGTGGTGGGGAGACCGTCACAGTTCACCAAGAGGAGTTGGTGATTTTGGTTAGCTTCGACTCTCAGTTCTTTAGTGATCGCGACAGTTAAGCTCATACCACCTCGAGGGGGACTAGGAAATGATGATGCTCAAAATCTAGACCCCTCGAGGTGGAAAGTTGTTAATTTGGCTAAAGATGTTACTGCTGTGCTTGCTAGGTTTAACGCTGTTGAGTCTACGCTAGGAAGAAAAGATTGGTGTTCTTCCAAATGTTGATCTGTTCTTCTGGATAATAGCTTGTGGAAAGAAATCTCTCATAGTCTCCTTTCATTGAATTTCAGCCTTTTTGGTACAATGATTTTCTTCTCAAACTCTGGCTTGGATAGAGCCTGAAATTGTTACATTGAAGAATCTATACTCTTACAAACTAATTATCATACAATGTTGAAAGTTGCTCCATGCCAATAATAGTATTTATTCTTGTTCATCTCAATTTTTTCTTCTCAACGGCATGTAAATTAAATGGAGGAGCTCTGTGATAGGATGAAACCATTACAGGGAAGAACATTTGTCTTACGCCTTCGGCGCTGATTATTGGGAAAATGATCCCGGATGCACCCTGCAAAATGAAGAAAGATCAGTACGTACATAAGATCTTGTTAATGGAATGTGTGAATACATCCAACAAGGTCCTAGACAAGGGAGAGATGCACACCAGAATCAATCTAGCTCCGATCCACAAGCGTTTTGGTGAAGGGAATGGAAGTAACAGCCGCCCAACACCGTAAACAGCGACAGCAAAGAAGTGGAGAATCAAGCTCAGAGGTTGAGGGTTTAGACCGGAGAGGAGAGCCAGAGGTCCATTGGAAAATATGCCACCAAGGCTCAGGTAGTTGAAGCATGCTTCCCGCATTTCTTTCCTTGCTGGATCAGGAGATGCACAGAACACCTTGTATAGAGCACCTGCCAATGTGTTGATGGTAGAAGACACAGGCTGCAGAGAAACCAAGCAGTCATAAGTTTATAAGACACTAAGTTTGAGCTGAAATCAAGACCCTCTGGCCTCTTTAACAAGTTTTTCTTTTTTACTTCAACACTATCAACCGTGAAAAATTATTAGATATGGGCAGGCTGCTTACCTTACGAAGAGTATAGAATGACTCAAGGTATTTGCAAAGGGCCGATGCATCATTGAGATTTTTCAGAGGTCTGAGAAGATCCCTTACAACCACAATGTCAGATAGAGCCACAGTCATGCCTCCTCCAGTTAGAGGATGGCGCATATTGACTGCATCGCCCATTAGAAAGGCACCGGGAGTAGGATGAGGAGCAGCAGGCATGCTTCTGTTTGGCATTGATTTTATGTTTCCTTTATCAATGGCAGCCAAGAAAGCAGCATGCAGCTCAGGTGGAACCTGAAATTGTTCATTCATCAGTCCAAAGAGTTAGACATGAGAATTAAAAATCAAACCAAACCAAACCAAACCATGTGAAGCAAATTATACACGTACCTGGGGTGCTACTTTTGTTTTCAAATAGTAAGCCATATCACCACTAGAAATTGAAGGTACTTTCTGGCCTGGTACATCAACCAGGCAGCGAATCTCGGTGCTGCTGATAGGATAAAACAATATGGGTGAAGGGTTTGCCAGGATCACATGCCCATGATTTGCATATGGAAGCTGGCAATTCTCAAGAACTAAACCAACGAAACATGAAGGAATATCAACCTGCAGTAGTAGTAATGACCATGAATTTCAATTCAATCCAAATATTATCTTAACAAATCACATCTTCAAGGTCTTGTTTTTCTCAAAAACTAAGATTTTAATTCACCTTGGCATCGCAGAGAGAGCGACGCAAGTTTGAATAGCAACCATCACAGACTATTGTGAGGGGGGCGTGTGTGGTGATCTCTTGATCACTGCCTTTGGATTTGTATTGGACCCCTTTGACAGTACCATTTTCTTCAACCAGAGATGTCACTGTGCCTTGTTCCAATCTTACACTGATATCAGAAGTTTTTGTCAGGACAGTAATAAATTTTTTAATAGTGTATGAAAATATTCCATGGTAGATATATTTTGATGGAAAGGAGTGTCTCAGAATATGCTCCTTTTCGAGAGTAGTCACATCCCCAAAACATTCTTTTGGTAATTAAGTTGTTAAATAAGCTTGTTAAGAAAAGAATGAAGCAGTTTTTTACAATTGTCAACTACAAAATAGAAGGCCAGACTTGTGAAAGCAGAATAGGTTGCAAAGATCTGAAGGCAAAAGAGCATACTTGGGAAGAGATGCAGCTTTTTTACGCATCCTTTGAATGAAACGACCATGGTGGAAGCTTCTCCCTGCCACATCTGGATGGAAGCCTTCCAAAGGATATGGCAGCTTGGCACTTTTCCCATCCTTGTAGAGCGCATAGCCGAAAACTCTCTGAGCATCGATGTCACTCACACAGTCTGATCCAGCAAAACAAACATATCAGAAATCCACATACACCACCCATGTCTAACAAAAAGAAAAGAAAGCTCAACTATCTTAGACCTGCACAAAATCATAAAGAATGTGTGCAAATCATACGACTTGTCAGTACTCATGTTCATTATCTTCATATAAACAAGAATCATTGCTTACCTTCAAGGCCCAACTCAATTAATCTCAGATATCCCCCAGGTTGCAGCAGTTCACCAACAATTCTATCTGGTTCAGTCAAATCTCTTTCAATCACATGCACTCGGCGCCCATCCTGCAAATGCACATATTCTTATAACTTAGAACACTGCCAACCCATGCCAAAGGAAATGACCTTGAGGAACCTAAACATAATCTGTATGTATTTCAGAGATAGCACCACTATAATATAGTTGCTACTGAGTATAAGCTAGCTAACAACCATTTTGGCTAAACTGGGTGGGAAGAAAGAACTATAAGGGTTTCCAAATTTACCACAATTCAGTAAATCTGGAATTCCCCAAACATCCAACACCCTTCAGTATTCCCTAATGAAATGTCTATCTAACACAGTATAAAATAAACGTTTACACCTCATAAGGTTTTATACTAGATAAGCATAGAAGAAAAGCACATAATTAGAAATCTAAAGTGAATTAGTGTCACCTTTCCAAGAGTATAAGCCAGTGCGGAACCAACAACTCCAGCACCAACAATCACAATGTCAGGACCTGCATCTATATTTGCCTGCAAACACATTCCATTTTCAGAGTTGTTCAACTCTTTCCCAGTTTGAGACTTTACTGAAGCTTTGAGATTCTTCATCTTCCCTGGTAAAGTGTATAAGAAAACAACACTCAACAATGAAGCCATGACTGCTCCTGTTGCATAAAGATAATCCATTTTTGTTCTCTGAGGCACTACTGCAAGTGTTTGAGTTTGTGATTCAACTAAAAACTTGGCGCCTTTATATAGACTCAGCCAACTTTCGAAAACTGCTTTTTAGGCAAATTGGGGTTTATGTGATCAAAACATGGATAAGTCAAGCGCCCACCATTTGAATAGGGTTCTATATTTGTACACCAGAATACATAAAAAAAAAAAGTTGGCAATTTAGGATTCTCTATTAAAATATTTGTACTAGCAACAGTCTCGTGCATAATATTACCATAATGAGATGGATCTTTCAGACACGAGTAGTTAAGTTGAGGACAATATGATACAACATGTGAGTCTAACAATGTAACATACTGAAAAATTGGGACACCGCGAAAAATTTACAATTGGTCCTCTTCACCAATTTACCAATCAACTCCCAATAACACCACTACTAAATTTGTCATCACTGATCAGTATAGTTACTTAATTGCCAAAAGATGATTTTCATGGTAAATAAGTGATTGAGTAGCAATTGAATGGTTGTCCAAGTTAGACTGAATTTTGGTCAGAGATGGGGGTTGGTGATATGTCGGAAGTTGTGGACAACATATATGTAGTACAGATTATTAAAACTCCAGAGATGCAAGGTCAAAAACTAATTTTCTTTAGTTTTTGAAACCATGGGTGCCAAACTGGGGGTGATCAGAGCTAGTAGTGATAGTTTAAAATATTTAAAAAGGTAAGACAGAAGAAAAACACATTTCTCTACTCATGTAAACAAAATTACAGCAGAAACTGATTATGTCTGCAGTCTCCAACAATATTCTATGATTTCTATCACATAGGTGGTTGCTAGGTCAAGTCAGGGTGACTATCGTTTTAAAATTTGAAACTTATTGTGCATACAACTGTGTACTATTGTTATATTACCCATACTTGAACACTATTTTTCCAATTACATAGTACACCTAGCAGACCTCATCATACTTGGAGAAAAGTATTTCCAGTAATATTTCTCATGTCTAACTAGCCACTGCAATGTATTTTATACAGCTGTGTGAGCATTTGTGTTTCATTCAAACAATCTGCAGATCGACAAGGAAGTAGAGTGGATATATAGATTGGTTGTATGATTATGAAACACGAATTTCGTGCCATCAAAGTGCTGATACATTAGAGAACTATTGAATTTCATAAGCTTAAGCTGATATGAACAAAAGAAGGGTTCACTCTTCAAGTTTATATGTCCTGTTAGATATATCAGGCATGCATGAAGAAGTATTTCTCAGTTTTAGATGTAGATTTATCGTCTGGACCTTACTGATCACTGCACTACCTAATCTCTTGTCAATTTCAAAAATTTTGCAAGATCCAAAATTAAAGGAAGCAGGAAGCAACTTTTAATTTACCAGTAATCGACGATTATCAGGTACAAGACTTTTATGTGTTAGAGTATATCCCATGCCCCAAATGCATTCATCCAACATTAGAATATTGGGTGTTTTATAAATGCTGATACTCATAAAGGACATCATTGGTTAATTGCAGTATATTTTGGTTCATATGTTCTGGGTAAATTGTATTTTGAGAACAGAGCACTATAAGCCAAGAATACTCATATTAATTGTATTTCACAAGGATTAGAGAACTTCCTGTATCTCTCTCAGTGAAAATAATTGAATGAATGTGATTATGGGATGTAAAACTCAGCAAGTCAGAAGCTTGATATATAAAATTATTGGATGTGAGCTAGCCTAATACAAACCCAGTTCCTCATCCTCCCTCGGTATACTAATTAATTTCTCATGACAGCTAATAAATTAGTCTATGTCACATATCACCAGGTACACTGATATGATAAAATCCATGCATGGAATAGCACACCATAGTTGATATTCTGCATTATTAGTGACCCTTATGAAACACATGCATGAGTATACAAATCATGTAGAAGAAGAAAATTACAAGAGGACAAAGAAGAATATGAACTAAGTACAATCATTTCAGCCATTTTAATTAATATGGTCCCTTCATAATAATGTGGCTTCACGTCAGGTATAGAGATATGTCATGCAATTAAAACATGAAAAGAAAATGGCATGGGGACAAAAACCATGGTTGTTGGAAATTTGGAATATGGGAAAGCCAACAATAGCTGACTTTGTACATATTCATCTTATGTGAATTGAAAGCCAAAGAGAATATGTAGTTGAAACTTGAAAGAGAGTAAGATAGTGACCCAAAATATATGTTATTATTTACCAACTGCTATAGTTTCATACAGTTACAAATTTCATGGAGCTTGTTTTCTCCACTGCAGAAGAACAAATCCTAAAAGAATTAAGAACATAGTCATTGTTCTTTCCTAACTTGAGCATCGAACCCCCATCGTGATATTCATTTTTATGGGAGTATCGAATGCAGTTGATATGATACAGATTGGTTTTACAATAAAAGAAACATCCATGTATCAATTTTTACTCCGAGAGTATGCTTGTATGACGTCTTCATTGAAGAGGAGGAGCTCTGTAACATGCTGGAACTGTTGCAGGAAAGAACATCTGTCTAACTCCTTCACCCTTTATAATGGGAAATATGATCCCTGCTGCACTCTGAAGATCGAAACCAGAAAAATTTGTATAAGCAGACAGTTATGTATGAGGATATTGTAAATTTGCAATTGCAAACATGCAAGTAGTGGGTATATTCAGTTAACTTACCAAGATCAATCTAACCCCAAGCCATATGCGTTGAGGAGAAGGGAATGGAAGCATTAAGCGCCCGACACCATAGATAGCAACAGCAAAGAAATGAAGAAACAGGTGCAGTGGACGAGGGTTAAGACCAGAGAGAAGAGATACTGGTCCATACGAACAGATACCTCCAAGACTCAAATAGCCAAAACATGCTTCACGCATTTCCTGTCTTGCGGGATCAGGTGATGCACAAAACACCTTGTACAAGGCACCTGCCAATGTGTTTATGGTAGATGACACAGGCTGCAATGAACACCAAGAAGAAATCAGCAAACCAGAAACAACACAATGTGACATTGGGTGAAGACTGGTGAAACATAAAATGCTTTTAGGTTCTAGGTTAACTTGGTGACAGTTTTACCTTACGCAATGTGTAGAATGACTCAAGGTAATGGCACAATGCAGGTGCATCATTGAGATCATGTAGGGGTCTAAGAAGATCCCGAAGAATAACAATGTCTGAAAGAGCCACAGTCATTCCTCCTCCTGTCAAAGGATGCCTCATGTTGAATGAATCCCCCAATAAAAGTGCACCAGGAGTGGGAAGCGGATTTGCAGCCATGCTTTTGTTTTGCATGGACCTGATGCTACCCTTGTCGATTGCAGCTATAAAAGAATTGTAGAGCTGAGGAGGAATCTGAAACACAAAGTACTCCAAAGATCAGTAAAGTTCAAGTGGGTACATAAATGAAACTAAACAACTAATCCCTAACAAGTTGAGCAGATCACTGATAAACATACCTGAGGAGCCACAACAGTTTTCAAATACTTGGCCATTTCCCCATTAGCTACTGAAGGAACTTTTGTTCCAGGAATATCAACCAAACAACGAATCTCTGTGCTACTGATAGGATAGAAGAGGACAGGAGAAGGATCTCCCAAAATCACATGACCATGATTTGCGTGTGGAAGGTCACAGTTCTCCAATACCAAACCAACAAAACAAGAGGGACTTTCGACCTGCAGAAACAACAAATAACTCTGTTGGTCTAATGAAAGATCATGCATTCCTGTGCCAAATCTAAATTCAAATATGTAAGAATTGCTTAAAATCCCAAACTTCGGTACCCCTTCATTACCTTTGGAGCACTGAGATTTTTGCGCAGATTTGAAAAGCAACCATCACACACGATTGTCAGTGGAGCATATGTTCTCATCTCCTCTCCAGCCTTGTTCTTGTAAATCACCCCTTTGACAATGCCCTTTTCCTCGATCAGTGTTGTCACTGATCCTTGTTCCAAATTTACACTGCAATGAAATTCCAAGGGACATGAGTAACAAGTCGGTACAAATTACATCAAACAAATCAAATACAAGAAATCACAGATGAAAATGAACCATAAACTTGAAGGAAATGAGAATTACTTTGATAGACTTGCAGCTCTTTCACGCATTTTTTGGATGAATCGCCCATTGTGGAAACTTCTCCCAGCTATATCGGAACTGTACTTTTCCAAGGGATAAGAGAGATTTGTATCCTTGCCATCTTTGTAGAGAGCATAACCAAACACCTTCTGGGCATCAATGGATTCATTCGCACAGTCTGCAGCGACAATAGATATTGTTCATTAAAATTCATTCAGTAAGGAGCAGAAACTACTCAAACTTACCCAAGAACAACAAAGCAGCTTTAAATTGGTTAGGAAATTGCTCACCCTCAAGACCCAACTCGATCAACTTAAGATAACCCCCAGGCTGCAAAAGCTCGCCAACAATTCTGTCCGGCTCACTCAAGTCCCTTTCGATGACATGTACACGCCGTCCTTCCTGTAACAAGAAGCAAACATTTGCTTAACTCAAAAACCCAAATATTGAAGCTTGCGAAGAACTCATCCTTCACAGCAAGATCTAAGCTTTAAAGTTTTCTGCTTTAGGTGTAATGAATATGCAATTCACATATTACCCCAAAACTCATCACAAAGCATCCCCATACCAAATTTAGCAAAAACAAACACACTTCGGATCTGCATTACTCTGATTCTAAATCCAAACTCTTTCCAATAGATTTTGCATTATATTCAAAATCAATACCAATCACAAGAAATCCTTAAGGGATTAAAATAACCCATATCAGCTACTGAAAGAAGACTCATTCCCTTATTTACCAAAACCTTAACCTCAAGATTTGAAAATATTAAACTAAGAACCACCGAAGTCAGAATAAGACGGCTTCAAGTTTTTGACTTGCTTAGCTGGGTAGTTGGTAAACATTAATCAAAATCAAAACAATAAAGACTACTTCTTCAACTAACAACCAATCCCATCCAATCTAATCCAATGATTTCAAGACTCAATTTTTCCCACACTTAACATCATAAGTTCATAACAAACGAAATCAAAATCTGACCTTGGCAAGAGTGTAAGCAAGAGCAGCACCGGCAACTCCGGCGCCGACAATGACGACGTCGGTAGCTTTCTCCTCACCGTTTTGCGGAATCCTGACAAACCCATTCCCACTCTTCTCGGCACCCTCCACTTTTCTAGCGCTGTTAATAATCATGATGAAAACAGAGGCCAGCAGAGAGGCCAGGACTCCACCCAGAACATACTCGTAGGACACCATCTTGTTGAGATTGAACAACAATGGGGAAAGCTCTGGCTTTGCTTCTTGTTCCTGTTCCGGTTCTTGTGGGTTGTGGAGTTTGTGTGATTTGGGTTTTACGTGTGGGGATGTGTGATGAAGTGAGGGGACTTTGATGGTTAGAGACAGCTAGGAGAGGTGTTTATATAGAGACTTGTTGTGTCTGGCTTTCCAGGGTTAAAATGGGAAGGCGCCCGCCACAGTTATTTAACAGATTTGGAGGGTGGGTTAGGGTGTGGGAGGGACTATGGGAGATTTGGAGGGACTAAAATAGGGTTCAAAACTTCAAATTGGGAAGAGAGAGCCAACCAAAGACTCAACCTTGTGTCACTTTCTGAGTTTTCTGATAGTGGAGTCAAAGTTTTGTTTTCTTGGTGTAAAACATGAATTAGCGATCAGAAATTGTCACTAACTATAACAGTAACTAACGTAATATATCATTGACGTTTGAGCATTAATAAGTAGCTAGTCGATGAATACTCTAAATCTCATAACGAGCTTAGGTGCAAAGGTATAAGCATGTTTACTTATATGAAATTGAGATGAGATGCATTGAAATACATTCTTAAAGATATTGGATAATCCAAAACTTACTCCTACCATGAAATCGAATCTTTGAATGTACAAGACTATTTGAGTCTTACATGGTAGAGTTTGTATTAGTAACCACCTACACTTGTCTTTAGAGGATCGCTTTTTGCTGATCGAGATAAATTTAAACATTTGGGTTGGTTTGTTTGCTTTATAAGTTTATATTGTTTGGTTGCTTATAAAGAATCCAACCAGATTGCATGATATGGAATCATTTCTTGCTACGCGATTTGCTGAGGAACAAGTTAATTAGCCTCGTTTCTAGGTAGAATTCTTGATTATATCTTCTCTCCTGATAACATCCTGGGAAGAATTTTTTATTTGGTACGCTGAAAGGGAATTAATTACCTCTAATCTAGCCCCATCTTAACACAATTTCTAAGGTTTTGCATGAGAATGATGAGATTATTTCCTATATACAATATGGAGTCTTTGCTTCTATGGGAGCTATGCACTGTAACAAATCATTATCTTTTTAGTAGAGAGTATATATGTCGTGCATCTTCGTTCTTCAAAAACCTGAATTTTGACTCATTTCTAACATCAGGTTAATGTATAGGGAGGTACAGATCCTGCTGAAAATACTAGATAGTAGTATTATAATCTTACAAATGAATTTAGTAAACATATTTCTATACACACAAATCATATAGTTAAAAAATTAATATAAAAAAGACAGTTAGTCAAAGAACGTTGCTGCACTTAGTTGCAGAAATAGCTCTCCATTTGAGACTAAATTTTGTCAAACAAAGCTCGCGCATACGTGTGCTTTCCATTTCCAAGCAAAGTAGCAACATTTTCCAAGTTCATCTTTTCTGTATCGGTTAAGTTTTTTTATATGGATATGATTATGTATACGAATTGATCTACTATGGAAACAGTAGTTGTGTTTGAATGATTATGAATTACACATTTGCACGAATTAGTTTTTTTTTTTTGGTGAAACAAAGACAAAAAATCAAAAGGGGCCATGAACAAGGTCATAGGGGGGGATGCTAGAATTTTAGCATCAGAAGTTAGAATTCTAGCATTCGAATGTGAAGGTTGGACCGAGGCGGGTTCAGATCGAATTCAATTTGAAAGGCATGCACAGTGGCAGATCTAACGTTAAAAAATTATGTGAGCGGAAAAATATTTAAGCTATGTAGATTCTATTCGAAAACAAAAAAAATTATATAGACGATTAATAGCAGTAAAGATATATGAAAAACTAGGAATAAAAGAAAATTGGGAAAAAACTAGAATGACAAATAATAAGAAATATATGGAGAAAAGTTTTCTCAAACCCAATATGCTAACATCCAAGCACTACCGCGGTGCAAATTCCAAACTCAATGTGAAACTGATTAAAATCAGAGTATAATACATGTTCAATATGGTTCATAGATCGGATAGACAGTCGCACATCCCTTAAAATCAACTAAAGACCTCTATTATCTTGTGGATATTGTATTCAAATCCATTAGATCAGGTTAAATCAATAAATGCAAGCTTAGGTGCATTATAATTAAGTATATTATAAAAGGCCATGAGACAACCCAGTTTCTATCTCATGAATCAAGGAGTGAAACACCAAAACGGTCTCTATTCTTTGAACCAACTTACATCTGATGAGGTTGAGATAAGGGGAGAGGGAGACTGAAGAAAGACACAAGAGAAACTGATGGCTTTTAACTGGAAGTCATGGGTTTTACCCAACAGGGATAGCAAAAATTCAGCAAGAATGGAATTTATTGCTCAACAGACGCTGGGCTTGCCTCCTCTTAGATTCGCTTATGGGCACGCATTCATTCTTTAAGGCTAATTTAGCAACAAAGTCCGCGGCTCGATTAGCCTCTACCAGTTTACTGATTCAACTAGGGGTGGGTATAAAAAACGGAAATCCCGAATCCGTCCCGATCCCGTCCCGTTTCATAATAGTGGGATGGGATGTGGGACGGATAATTTATATCCCGCTTCGTCCCGTCCCGTCCCACCTTTAATGAAAACTTAAAAATTCTTATATATTTGTATCAAAATGTAACTAATTTATGTTCTTAATAACTCCAAAATTATATCAACTCAAATAATAGGTAAATTATAATATTTTGAACATAATATGTATTGTTTTTTGTTAAAATTTCATTATTAAATGTTATTTTTTATATGAAAAAGTAAAAATATAGGTTTTTATTTAACTTCATAGGAAGATGGGATTTGTCCCGTCCCGTCTCAATCTCGTCCCGTCCCAACCGGGATTAATATCGAGTGAGATGCATTCTTAAAAACCCTCGTCCCGTCCCGATTCAAAAGAGTGGAACGAGACATGAGATGAGCCCCGTCCCGTCCCATCTTGTCCCGTGTCCACTCCTAGATTCAACACCAGTTAATTGAAGAAAAGAATGTGAAGTTGCATGATGATTTTACAAGAGATGTTCTTGCATAGTTTGATGATATGTTCGTATCAATAGGAGATGTTGGACAAGGCCACAAGGGGACGATCTTTTACAACAACAAAAATCATAAGTGGGTCGGGCCGGACTAAAGGCCCACGTACGGGTCGTCTTATTATCTCTACAATAAACTAAGAGGAGACTAAACGAGAAACCCTAGTTATGGCGAAGAAAGGCATGCGTGCCCCCCCGATTACAACAAGACCGTGAGATATTGAGATGAGTTTCAACATCTTGGGTTTCCGCCTTTTTGAATGTGATGAGGATATCACAGGTGTTATGCTTGGTGCCTTCATGGTCGGGTAAGTTTCTGTTTCTCATCACAAGATAGCTCCGTACAGACTTGTAATTCTCATAGCTATTGAAATCATCCTTTTCTATGGTTGGGTTATATTGCTCTTCATTTTCTGCCCTATCCTCTTCATCATATGCTCCCTTTATTTTGTTCTATTTTATGTGTATGAACTTTCTCTTAAACATCTTCTTTTTCCTTTTTCTTAACTTTCTATTAAGTTTGTTGCTCTGCTTTTATCGTTCAGATCATCTACCACTAATCATATAAACCATTTGCCTGTATACGCAGGGATTCGGTACGGTACAAGATTGCAACGCCTTTACATTATCCGATGGTAGTTACCCAAAAGCAGCCAAGGTAATATTCGTTTTGGAAATAATTTACTTATGCCGTGCGTTTTCTAAGTGGGCATATGCAGATCCAACATCTCAATGAAATTGCTTCTTTGTTTTCTTTGGTTTCAGGGCATTACCGTAGAACCAATGGTGGCAATGTATCACTATTCAGAACAGTATGCTCCTAAGTCCTAACTATCGTGTTCTGGATGGACTTGCTGATATTGTACCAGAAATTTCAAGCTGTAAGTTAATTTGAAGGATATCTATGCCACATTTATATCGATCGACTTCAATTCTTTTCCATGGTGTAAGAATATGATTCAGGATGTTTGAGTGTGAATTATTTAATTAATCTTATAGTTTCCATAGTGATATGTTGTTATCGATATTAATTAAGCAAACATTACTTATGGAACTAACAAACAACAGTATTCCTTTTTGCCCATGTTAATAATTAAATGTAAAAGGATAAAAATGCAAAAATAAAAATAAAATATCAGGATAGCTTGATTTGAAAACCAATTACCCTCACGTATATTCCCCCCTCCCCCCACCACCCACATCTCCTTCACGTCTCCCACACCCCTGCCACACTCATGTTTAGTTTAGACTTTTATTTACAACAAACCCTCTAATTTATCTTCTTAAATAAGTTCATATAACCTGCAAAATTATTACGTTATTGTTTAAATATTTGGCTTGAGAAAACATTCGTTTGCAATGGAGTGCATGCCTAATTATCAAGAACAAGCCAGCCAATCGAGAAGATTAAATATTGAAGCGGTAAAGTAAGATTCATTTTTTTGTTTTTCTACTGAATATCATCAATTCTAATAATCTAATTGAATGTCATCGATTCGTTTTAAGAATTCTGATTTTATCAATTTAAGTTCTTCTATTTTTAAATCTCTGTGATATTTCTTAATAATATTTTGGGGCCTTCTTGATTTGAGCGCGGCCCTTCCGCAGGCGCATCGTGTGTGTATTAAGACTAGTGATTATTTAAGTTGAGTTGTTGTAAGGTAGTGTTAGTATATGTTTCCGTACGTAGATAGTTCAGTCTTTCACTAACTTAATTTTTGTTATACTACCCATGGATTTTGCTGCCATATAGTCAGCATAAAGTTCGATACAATACTTTTCCACGTTATTCATCTGGTATACTCGTGAATGCGGGACGAAGCTGGCTTCAAAGTCATTTACGATTACATTCTAAATGATAAAAGAGTAAATGTCTACCATATATTTAATTTAGGACTGCTGAAGTTGATTATATACATGTTCGTCACCTGTTTCTGGTTTTATTTATGGTCTCCATTGGGTTCTGTCGGCTGTAGATGGTCGTACATATGCCAAGCAGGGAACCAAACCTTGGAATGTGCTATAAAGATCAGGATCCTCAAGCTGTAATAATCTTCATGAAGTCAGTTATTCTTTTCTGGGAAGTCAGTTTCAAATCAGATACGTACATTCTGACTATTTTAGGGTTTCTCTCTATTGTTTTTGTTGGTTGTAGTCTTGTAGATGGAGCAAACAGAGCCAATAAACTCGATCATAAGACGCCATCTTCAACAACTTGGTAACAACAATGGCAATCCAGATTTGTATGTCTATGTGACTGTCATTTTAGTGTCTTGGGAAGGAAATGTCACTGTGGTTATGGACAGCAATGGAAGTTGAGTAGGGTTCGTCTTCCCTTTTTGCGCGCGCCATTTATGATACAGACGAAAATAAGATCTCATAAAAAATGAGCTAATGACTTGACCCAACTTCCACGATGCTTTCACCGTCTCGATCACTCTTCCAAGCCATGCTGCCATAGTGAACTTAGAATACTATTTTATTGACTACGTATTTAGATTGTCTATAAGAGTTTAACAAGAAGGGGACGAAAATATATAAATACAAGGAATGCTAAATACAATGTAGTTGCTTGCATGGAGTGAAAGCCACACGTATGCACACACCAAAGTTTTTTTTGACCAGAATTGGTCTCAGTTAGATAGCTGAACTAAGCTCTTTCTTGCTAACTTCTCACTAGTTAGTGCAATACCTTGACTAAATCTCGCATGTGTTTCATGATTTCATCGCTCATGAGAAAGCACGACTTGGGGCAGATTTATTATAAATTTTGTTTCTTAAATAAAAAGATACAAGTGCATATAGTTTGTTGTTGTAACAAAAGTCATGAATTAGCAAACGAGAAGGAGAAAACAACACCATACATCACATTAATTTACATAGGAGAATTTAACTACCGAAGTATTACTATAATCCATACTAAGTCACTCGATTTGTAGACCTACCTGCCACATTTCTTATCAAACCTACAAAGGAATGTTGTTTTACTAATGTGAAATGATAGGTTATGATTCTAGTGTACTAAGTCCTACCGGTTTTGACCATCTTTATTTCAGTACTACTTATTCACTAAAATTAATGAATGTTGGAACTTAAAAATTAAGAATGTAAATATTGAATAAACGAAGAGTGATAACAACCCGTTTTACGAAATAAGGATTAATATGAGTATATGATGTTGAGTTCTAAAAAAATATATTATATTCTGTTCAATCTGCAAATTTAAAAAATGTTTGAATCCCCACAGTTCCATTTAATTTTTGTAGTTTTGTTCAAAGGTTAAATAATCCCACCATGGTTATATTCTGACTCTTTTCTCTTCAAATCTTCAATCATAGCAGGTACTTGAATTGATTGGCAAATCGTCCCCATTGTGATGTGACAGGCGCCTTCTTATTTTATTTTGAACAAGAAACCACACCTCTGCTTCCAACACCTCTCTCTATATAAACACATTCAACTTCCCCAACTCTCCATCACCATAAACTACTTCACTTTACAGACAAATCCCTCGAACTAAAATCAAGAGAGCTACATAACTAATTCCCATTCTTCATTCTTCATCAGTTGCATCAAAGATGGTTTCTTACGAGTATATTCTAGGTGGGATCTTGGCTTCATTGCTGGGCTCTGTTTTCTTCATGATCATCAGTACTACTCTTGGTGGAAAGAAAAAGGACAAGGCTTTAAATGGAGCAGAGAGCAATGGGTTTGGTCGCAGTGCGTTTCTGACGGAATTGGTGGAGGAGGAGAAAAGTACCGACGTGGTCATTGTCGGTGCCGGAGTTGCCGGTGCAGCTCTTGCTTACACTCTTGCCAAGGTCAGACTCTTTTCATCTCTCTTTGAATTTTGATGAGAAATATTTTGGTTCAGTGGAAGACTTGGTCATTGTTGTTCTACTGCTTTTGTGATTGCTATTCAAGCCGGCGTAATTTGACTACAACTACTATTTCTTTAATCATCGTTGTTCTTGGATCAACATGCCCTTGGCACAGATTTATGGATCAAAGTTGATTATTATTTGTTCTTTTGATTTGTATTTGTTAAGTAGTAGATTGATTAGCATTGTCCATAATGCACTTGTAGTTTTATACATGACAATCAGTAGCTCTAGTTCTGTTTTGTGTTTGAGTTCTTGGTAACATTGCTAGCCTATCATGATCGATACTTAATAAGGCTTAAGGGGGAGTATGTGAAATACATAAGCATTTCCTGAACTGGAGACGTTTAGATTTCAGATTTTGCTTTAGTAGCTGAGCTGTTGGTTCCATGACTTCCATCTTTAATTTGGGCTTTTGAGTTGAACATTTTTTGCTTCTTGTTTCAGGAAGGGCGTCGTGTGCATGTCATCGAAAGAGATTTGAGTGAGCCAGACAGAATTGTTGGTGAGCTGTTGCAGCCTGGGGGATATCTCAAGTTGATCGACTTGGGTCTTGAGGGTGAGCAATCTCCTAGCCAATAGAAACATCCTTTGTTGTGATTGTTTTATTTTGCCATAGTTTCTTAGTTATTGAATGTTTTGTATTAATTGGTAGACAACGGTTTTTAATCATGAAAATCTACTTGTGGCTGCAGAATGTGCCAATGAATCCATTGATGCTCAGAAGGTGTTTGGATATGCTCTTTACAAAGATGGAAAAGATACGAAATTGACTTATCCCTTGGAAAAATACAGTTCAGATGTAGCTGGGAGAAGTTTCCACAACGGGCGTTTCATCCAGAGAATGCGTGAAAAGGCTGCAACTCTTTCAAAGTAAATCTCCATATACCTTTAATTAAATTGCATCAGATTCCTATATATGATTCCTATATGGTTGAACATGTTTTGAGTTTCAAATTACTCATTTCTTTTCCCTGGAACTTCATTGCAGTGTGAAATTGGAACAAGGATCAGTGACAACTCTTATCGAGGAAAAGGGAATTGTCAAAGGCGTGATTTACAAGAACAAGGCCGGAGAGGAGAGCATATGCTCCACTAACAATCGTGTGTGATGGCTGCTTTTCAAATATGCGCAAATCGCTCAGTGCACCAAAGGTACTAATGAAGTGCCAAACTTGATAGTTAAATAACCAATTTGAACTGAATTTATTACAGCCTCGCAGGGGTTTTACTCTTTCGTCTGACCGACATAGTTATTGTTTATTGCTGCAGGTTGAAAGTCCTTGTTTTGTTGGTTTGATCTTGGAAAACTGTGAGCTTCCACACGCAAATCATGGACATGTGATTTTGGGAGATCCTTCACCCATCCTGTTTTATCCTATTAGTTCCGCTGAGGTTCGTTGCTTGGCCGATATACCTGGAACAAAAGTCCCTTCAGTAGCTAATGGTGAAATGGCCAACTATTTGAAGACTGTGGTGGCTCCTCAGGTATCTTTCAGACTTCTTTTCAATATTTTTGTTGATTTGATTAATTCAAACTTGATATGCATACTGATATTATTGATGAACTAATCTGAGAACTACTTTGTATTTCAGATTCCCCCACAGCTATACAGTGCTTTTATGGTTGCAGTAGAGAAAGGAAGCATTAGATCCATGCAAAACAGAAGCATGGCTGCTAATCCAGTTCCCACTCCTGGTGCAGTTTTTGTTAGGCGACTCATTCAACATGAGACATCCATTAACAGGAGGAGGAATGACAGTGGCTCTTTCAGACATTGTTCTTCTCCGCAATCTGCTTAGGCCCCTACATGATCTCAGTGATGCACCTGCCTTGTGCAATTACCTTGAATCATTCTACACACTTCGTAAGGTAAATCCACCATGAAGATAACAAATGACTAAAGCTTATATTCTTTTACATCTTAAAAACTTCTTTGTGGTTCTTGGTTGCTGATGTTGCACTTTGTTTGTTTCCGTTGCAGCCTGTGTCATCTACCATAAACACATTGGCAGGTGCTTTGTACAAGGTGTTTTGTGCATCACCTGATCCGGCAAGACAGGAAATGCGTGAAGCCTGTTTCGGCTATTTGAGCCTTGGAGGCATATGTTCATATGGACCAGTATCTCTTCTCTCTGGTCGTAACCCCCGTCCACTACACTTGTTTCTCCATTTCTTTGCTGTTGCTATATATGGCGTAGGGCGCTTGATGTTTCCATTTCCTTCACCCAAACGCATATGGCTTGGTGCTAGATTGATCTTGGTATCTTAAGAACATGTTACAACTTATTGTTATTATAATTTTCTATGCTGATAACTGAGTTCTTAAACAAATATTTCTTGGTTTATTATTTTCAGAGTGCATCAGGCATCATATTCCCTATTATAAAGGGCGAAGGAGTTAGACAGATGTTCTTTCCTGCAACTGTGCCAGCATATTACCGATCTCCTCCTGTTCACTGAAGGAACTGAAACAAGCATGGGTGGAGATAAACATTGTAATCCAGATTATTTAGTTTGTGTCATGATATCCTAATTTTATTGAAAGAGCAGCATTTGTTCCAACCAGAAAGACCTTTACAATGCTGAAACTAGGAGGGAACCAATTATGTTCTGAATTCTTTTAGGATTAGTTGTTTTGCCTGAATCGATGAAATTGTACCTGTACAAAGTCATAGTAATTACCACTGATCCACATTCTTTTTCAATCATTACTTGTTTCAACTGCAAACTAATTTTACATACTACAATGTTGCTTTATTCAAATTACAAGAATGTAGAGGATATCAGTCTCAAATTACTTGTTAAGCCAAATAATCTGTCAGCCTCTATGTCACTCTCAAACAGTTAACCAGATTCGAAGAGGAACTGAACTGAAAAAACAAGAGTAGAGAATCCACCTGAAAGGTCAGATGCTTCTCAACTAAGCTCGACGACTTTCACATTGCCATTCAATCAAACAAATCTGAGTCACGGATATCTTAACCTTGATAACATGGAATATTTCTGCAGACATTTTGCTCAGAAGGTTCTGCACATCGGCAATGAAGACAATGTGGAGAAAAGAGGGGCAGGCCAGGCTATTTGTTGGAGCATTAATCAAAAGAATGTGAATATGGTTTCCTCTATAGATAAATCAAAAGAGCACCACATTTCACAAAAAACAATACCAGGAGAGGAAGTTAGAGATAAACTTCATACATATACTGATATACAATAATTAATCCTGCACTTGTAATTGTACATGCTTTCCTTAACCATAGAGATTAGACATGCAATGGACCATCTATTAGTATGAAATTTAACATTCACACCAACTCAAAACATATACTGTTCTTTATTGTATTCATGAAACAACATAAGATGAGTCATACATTGAGCTCCTTAGTATGGTCAGAAGAGAGCACTCTAGTTCTGGTTGTGACTTTTGAAAACAGAAAAACTCCCGACCCTTGCATTGTTCAGGTTTTATGGCATTCTCCGTCGGCTATCTGTTACCATCTCTTCCGGGATCATTTGGATTTGGTGGTGGGGGATTTTCTTCTAACTTTAGACTTTCCAAGCTAGCTTATGAAGCTTAGATGCTATCTGGTTTCATGATTGGACCCATGTATTCTTTAGGTGGATTCCATGCTAGTTCTTTGCTTTCTTCATCTCCAAGTTTGGTCCCTTGGTGCTTGTAAGTGATGTCAAACGTCCCTTTGCTCATGTAGCGAGTAGAATAAGGAGTCTGATCTTTTAGCTAATAATTTTTTGTAGTTCTAGACTGATACTCTTTGCCTGTACGTTCTTCTTATTGACAACTAAGAGTACTCGGAACTGTGAACAATTACCATGATATAAATGTCAACTGAGTTTACTTGTAAGCATTGAGATACAGATAAGCCAATGACCAAAAGATATATAAATATATCACTGCTATAACTTTGTACAAGTTTGATTAAAATGCGAAATGTAGCTGGTTCCTATTGCAGAACAATAATTCCTAAAAAAGAATCAAGAACATGATTTGCTATCTCCTAAATTTATCACTCTCCCATCTTGATATCTAATTCTACAGGGGGTCGGGAACCAAGACTGCTGATACTGATACTGATACAAATTGGTCATCATATATAAAAAATCTGGGTACTAACTACTAAGTTCCTGTGACCAAATATTCTCATCTCATTTCTTCAATAAACATACGGGTGTTGATCTATAATATGCTGGCACCGTTGCTGGAAATAACATCTGT
This sequence comes from Argentina anserina, assembly GCF_933775445.1. NCBI lineage: Eukaryota > Viridiplantae > Streptophyta > Magnoliopsida > Rosales > Rosaceae > Argentina > Argentina anserina. Next base: position 1,418,286 of record NC_065873.1, on the reverse strand, counting down.
CTAACTCCTTCACCCTTTATAATGGGGAATATGATGCCTGATGCACTCTGAAAAATTAAAACCAGAAACATTTAAGTAGCAAGCTAATTAGGTATGCGAATTTGTAATTGACGAGCATGGTAATGACAAAATAGTATACATAGATGGTTAACATACCATGATCAATGTAAAACCAAGCCACATGCGTTGTGGTGAAGGGAACGGAAGCATTAAGCGCCCAACGCCATAGATAGCAACAGCAAAGAAATGCAGAAACAAGTGAAGTGGACAAGGGTTAAGGCCAGAGAGCAGAGATACTGGTCCATATGAACAGATTCCTCCAAGGCTTAAATAGCCAAAACATGCTTCACGCATTTCCTGTCTTGCTGGATCAGGCGATGCACAAAACACCTTGTACAAAGCACCCGCCAACGTGTTTATAGTAGATGACACAGGCTGCAAAGAAATGGAGCACAACATCAGCTAAGCAAAAACCTTTAAGAATGACATATGGTGGATTTTTCTGAATAGAAGAAAGAAGTTAGAGTTATGAGTTTCCTGACTGGGGGCCTTACCTTACGCAGTGTATAAAAGGATTCGAGATAATTGCACAAAGCTGGTGCATCATCAAAATCATGTAGGGGTCTGAGGAGGTCGCGGAGAAGAACAATGTCTGAAAGAGCCACGATCATTCCTCCACCGGTTAGAGGATGCCTCATGTTGAACGAATCTCCCAATAAAATTACACCAGGAGTTGGAAGAGGATTAGCAGCCATACTTCTGTTTTGCATGGATCTGATGTTTCCCTTGTTTACAGCAGCCATAAATGCATTGTACAGCTCAGGGGGGATCTGAATTACAAAGTAGTCTTTATTATTAATCCAGTTATGATGTAAATCATGTGTGAACAAATAAAATCAAGCTATATGTAGATGCATACCTGAGGAGCCACCACAATCTTCAAATAGTTGGCCATTTCACCATTAGCTACTGAAGGGACTTTTGTTCCAGGTATATCGACCAAGCAACGAACCTCAGTGGAACTAATAGGATAAAACAGGATGGGCGAAGGGTCTCCCAAAATCACATGTCCGTGATTTGCGTGTGGAAGGTCACAGTTCTCTAAAACTAAACCAACAAAACAAGAGGGACTTTCAACCTGCAGCAATAACAGCAAAATCTTGTTGGTCTAATGAATGAGCAATAATAATATTTCTGAATGGGGTTGATACATAACAAATGCTTGATCTTCCGGTATTAAAAATGCATCATTACCTGTGGAGCACTGAGAGATTTCCGCAGATTTGAAAAGCATCCATCGCACACAATTGTCAGTGGAGCATATGTTCTCATCTCTTCCCCAGCCTTGTTCTTGTAAATCGCCCCTTTGACAATGCCCTTTTCCTCAATTAGTGTTGTCACTGATCCTTGTTCCAATTTGACACTGCAAGTGATTCCATGATACATTAGTAAAAGATTGAATCTTGAAACAGATTCCACCACAGTAAATAGATATCATGAAATATACTTGATGGAAATGAGGATTACTTTGAAAGAGTGACAGATTTTTCACGCATTCTGTATGAAACGGCCATTGTGGAAACTCCTCCCAGCCACATCTGAATTATACTGCTCCAAGGGATAAGATAGTTTTGTATCCTTGCCATCCTTGTAAAGAGCATAACCAAAGACCTTCTGAGCATCAATAGACTCGTTTGCACATTCTGCAGCCACAAATAGATATTTGTTGATTAATTATTTGAAGCAGAAACTATGGTAATATTATGGAATCACACAAGCTTTAAATTGGGCATGGAACAAATAAACATACCAACTCACACCTAAAACAAGCTTTATTTTTCAAACTTGATTTTGAAAATTACATACTTGTGCAGCAGCTAAGATATGTATTTAATGTGATGTCAATAATGCAATCGCCATCATTTATCTTATTGCAATAGAAATTGGGTTTCCTCTCTATCCTCTGGAAGACGAATAAAATCAAAAGCTGAAATTCAAATTTTGCAGTAGTTGTTAGGATGCTAGTGATGCTACAACCCTCTGCATGTGTAAATTTTGGTCCTATATGCAAGGACAAGTATTTTGATGCAAGTGTAGTGTCAGCCATGTATCATATGGTAGTGTAACCTAAATTTATTTTCCTTTGGCATGGATAGTTAAATTTTTTTTTTAAAACCAATGATTGCATTTGTAAATGTTGATGCGTAAGATGAACCTTTATACCCTCTAATAAGTTTGGAACTAGAAAAAGAAGAAATTGACTATGGCAGATTGGCAACAAGTCATCAATTTTATTTTTATTTTTAAATTCATTCATTTTCTTTCACAGTAGCAGCAGAGAATGACAATAAATATATGGAGATTAAAAGCCAACATCACTCAATTTGAAATCCACAAAACCTAATTTGCCAAAAGTGAAAAACCAAGTCAAGAATGTACATTGATAACAGATGCATGGAAGATTTTTGAGCTTTTGTTCTACCAGTATCATTGATAGCATATAAACATATGCATGTGGAGGCCGGGAACACTAAATCACCATTTTTTCTATAAAAAAAAGAAGGAAAAAAAGAAGATGAAGCTAGCTTCTGATTCAAACAACAACTTGTAGCCTGAATAACAGTAGACCCTTGTTCACTACATTACCACTGTCCTACAGTTTTGTTCAATACTAATACATTAAACACATAGGAAAGAGTTGTTATAGAAGAACACCAACCATGTTTGTGGTCACAAATTTTTAGGGCTTCCACCGGTTCCTGCACCGTCAAGGTGGCGCGGTTTTTTTTTTTTGGATGAGCCTATCCAGCAATACTACTAGATGCTACATCATCACAGAGGAGTTGAAGACCTCGCTTGGTATTCTTGCTCTGCTTCAAATATGTTTGCCGAAGCACCTCCGCATCTTCCTCATACACCAATCGGACACCACACTTCTTTACTCGCACAGTTTTCAAGGTGGGATTAAATGAGAATGTAAGCCGATAGTGGATATCCTGAAAATCTGCACGGAAAATATCATGGCTCAAGTAAAAGAACCAAATGTGATCCCCCACAGGTTGACCCCACCTTTCCCCAAATTTTGGACACGAATATATATAGTGTGGCCCCACATCCCAGGATTTTCCATTGGCTGTCATTGACCAAGTAATCCTCCACATATCGAAAGGCGAGAGTGGTTTGAGGTGGTCAAAAACGACACACAGGGCGAATCCCATGAACATGTTAGTAAACCAACCTGGATGCAGCTCTATAGTTATAGAAGACCCCTCTCCTCGACGATTGTACCACTCTGGTATTTCATTTCCAGGACCAACAAACATATTGGATTTGTGAGGAGTTGCTTTACTTGCTAGGTGGCGTGCTAGCAATGCTAGTGCTACTCCCTCACAGCTTTCTTTCTCCCCCTTCCCGCTTGGCAACAAACTACTTCGTCCTGTTCGATTGACCCTTATATCCAATGACGTGCAGTTGGTAACGTATACCCTTGCCCTTGCATCAAGTGATAGCTCTGGTACTATCTGAAGGTTACTGCACCCATCCAAGTAGAGATCTTCAAGTTGAGAGAGTTGGCTAATGCCCTCAGGTAGTCTGACAAATTGATTATTCCTCAAATCTAACATCTTCAATGAGGCTAAGCATCTGAAATCATTGGGCATTGTTTCGTCATAAAGATTGCAGTCACTTAGATCCAATTTAATCAATGAATGCAACCCGGACAAACATGGCAACGATAATCCTGCCGGAATGTGGCTTTGTTTTCGCAATAACTGAAGAGGGTTGAGCATCATATTCCATGGTCTAAGTGACTGTGTTTTACATCCAGCAAGAGACAATTCTTTAAGATTCTTCAAAAGACTAATACAGGGGGGCACTTCTCTTATTCCACTTCGTCCCATATCAAGCTCCTCCAAACTGGAAATCTGACCCAACTCATCTGGCAGTCTCTCAAGCTTCAAGCAACTAGAAAGTTTAAGATATTTGAGAGACTTTAGGCCACCTACACTAGTTGGAAGACACGAAAGCTGTTTGCAGTCTCTGAAGGACATAGAAACAAGTTCTTCAAGCAAGCCAATAGAGAAAGGTAGTTCTCGTATAGAAGTTTTACTCACATCAACCTCTACCAAACACCCCATATGGCCCAAATCCTCTGGAAGTGTGTCAAGTTTTGAGCAACCTGAAAGATTGAGACATTTGAGAGACTTTAAGCCACGTATACTGCTTGGAAGATACGAAAGCTGTTTGCAATTTCTCAAGGACATAGAAACAAGTCCTTTAAGCCTGCTGATGGAGCAAGGCAGTTCTCGTATAGACGTTTCACTCACATCAACCTCTACCAAACACTCCATATGGCCCAAATCCTCTGGTAGCGTGTCAAGTTTTGAGCAACCCGAAATATCAAGAACCTTGAGAGATTTTAAGCCACGCACACTATTTGCAAAATGCACAAGATTCTTGCAATCTTTCAAGTTTAGCACAGTAAGTCTCTCAAGCACTTCAATTACTGGGTCAACCTTATACAAACTTATACAGCCTTCAAGACACAGAATCTCAAGATATGGCATATCTTTCAGGTTTGGGGTGTTGACTAGATTCACAGAGTGACTAAGATTAATGCTTTTCAACTTGCAAAAAGGCTGCATATCAAGTATAAAAAAAATAGAATAAATCAGATTTCATGATATATTCAATAATCATTATGAGCAATAAAAGAATGTCATAGTAATGATAATAAATATACCTCAGTGCCTATTTGAACATGTTTTAGGCAACTATAACATAAGGTAAGTTCAACCAGCTGCCGAGGGTTGAAATCTGTTGGTAGAGACTTTAACGGATACCTTGTCCAATCAAGAATCCCTAGACTATTGGGAAGATATTCAAGCCCCTTAGGTAGGTTCACATTCTCAATCTTTAAGTATCTCAATTTGCGCATCATTAAAAATGGGTTCGAAGGCACATCCACCTCCAATTTTGACTTAGTTGAGTGCACAAATATGCCTTCTACTGCCTCTGTTCCCTATCAACCCATAAAAAATAAAAAAAATGTTATATGTGTATCGCACAGTGATCGACTTGTCATATAATGTATAAGCAAATAACAGTTAAAACTATATTTGTACCAAATTAGTATTCACTTACAGTAATTGTGGTCAAGACATGTGCGACATCTTCAAAAAGCCACAACCTACTGCGTTTGCCCAGCTCAATAGGAGACTCCAGGTGAACAAATTTCTGACCCATTTCTCTAAGCAAGTCGTGCATCCACAGTCTTCCATTTGAAAGAGTCACTAGAGATCTCTGCATGAGGACTTTTATTCCTATAGTAGCAGCAACATCACAACTATTTAGTACTTCGGTTACTCGATCTTTCTCATGTCCATTAAAGAAACATGCAATGTCTAGAAATATCTTCCTCCAATGAGAATTTAGATCATTGTAACTGATTTTAAGTACGTCAAATATGTCCGAGCCACAAATTTTTCTCAACTGGCTCAGTGCACTGTTCCATTCACTAAGATCTCTTTCATACAAGAAAGAACCCAGTACTTCAAGAGCTAAAGGAAGGCCGTTTGTGTAACTTACAACAGATTGAGAAAAATCGAGAAAACCTTCTGCAGGGTAATCTTTCTTGAATGCTTTCTTGCTAAAAAGCTTAAGAGAATCACCCTTATCTAATTCTTCAACCTTCAATCGTCTCTCGATTTTATGCTGAATCAACAAATGCTCATCTCTAGTTGTGATAAGTACTTTACTCCCCGAACCAAACCAGTCTGGGCCTCCAGCCAAATATTCTAAATCTTTCAACTGGTTCACATTATCAAGAATGAGAAGAACTTTTTTGCGAGCTAACCGCCTCTTTATTGCGGCAGCTCCTTCAGAAAGGTTCAATATCTTATCAGCCTTTTCTCTGCTTATCACCCCAGAGAGAAGTTGCTTTTGCAGATTAAGTAGACCGTTTTTTTCAACAGAGTCATTTCTAACATCGGTCAGAAGGTAACTACATTCAAATTCACAAGAGATCATCTCATACACCGCTCTTACCATTGTTGTCTTACCAATCCCCCCCATTCCCCATATCCCAATGAAGCGAACGTCATCCATCCCTACACCCAAATGCAAAAAAAGTGGCTGCAATTTTGAGACCATTCCGACTAGATTTTCTGTGTACTTGAATGTTGGAAGTTGCAACTTTTTCAGTAAATCTTCAACAATTGCTCTAATGAGCTCTCTTTCAGACCTAAAACACAGATTAGGCCAAACTTATCAGGTATTGAAAATGTATCTGGAATATTGGACTTTTTTTTTATGTCTTGTAATGACATTTAATAAGCGTCGTGGACCCAATTGACGGTTATCTGCATATACGGTTATGAAGATCGAATAAGTTAATTATTGTAAGTTAGTGAAATGGAAGAGACAGAAAGAAACAAGTATATGCATACCACCATTCTTTGGAAGCCCACCCTGAGAAATTTGCCACTTCATGTAATGCAGACCTCCACCTTTGCACCTTCTCGTTGTCATTCCAAAACGTTTTCTCATGATTAGAGAAGGCTTCTCCAAAACACCCAGTTTGCTTTCGTACATGAGAGGGATCAACATCATAGAAAATTGGCAGCACCCTATTACTTGATGATACAACAACAGGGTTTGCGTTCATGCATTCAAGAATTTGTCCGAGTTCATCTAAGCACCACGTTGACGATGCATAATTTGGAGAGAGGACAATGACAGCAAATCTTGATTTCACAATTGCAGCTGAAAGGGCTGGAGCAACAGCTTCACCTTTTTGAAGTTCGGGATCATCCCTAAACGTTATAATTCCTTGATCGTCTAATGCAGTGTATAAATTGTCTGTAAAACCCTTGCGAGTATCCTCGCCTCGAAAGCTAATAAAAACATCATATTCCCACTGAGTTAAAGCGGGGAAAGATGCTGCGGTTCTTTGTATGCTCATTTCCTACTTGTAGCAGATTACCTGTTGAAGAACTATATATATGAATAAAATCAGAGAAGCTTTCAACACAATTTCTTATTAGCTGGAGTTAACAATCCTTGCAATCATGCCCCTTTCCTATTAGGTGGTGTGGTTTCTTGAATAATCACCTAGTTTATCTAGAAACATAAAACCCTAGCAACATGCTGCAAATGCATACAGTACTATACCAGATAAGTGAGATCAGATTTGACCAAAAGCTATGATTATAAAATATGAGTGCCCAAGTTAACTATGCGTGTATGTTCCAAACTTTCATAAAGAGTATGACTGGCGCCTATTTTACAGTAAATCATGAGCGAAGCTGCAGAGAAGAAAGCCAGAAACATAGTAACATATATATAATCAAGCAAATTTAAAATAAAAAAACAAACACAAATATGGGATAGAAATCGGTTTGGAGCTTAACCTGGGTTTGCTGTAAATTCGAATCTGGGATCAGATCGACTTAATTAGAAGCCAAGTGGTGATCGAGAGAAAATAGCGTGAAGAGTTGAGGACCCAATGATAGCCAGCTCCAGTTGCTCTACCATATAGTCAGCTGAGTCAAAGTCAATGCCAACTCGTTTGAAAAGAGTTGACAACCTTATTGAAGATTTGAGATTGATACTTCGGTACCCAGAAGGCCAGAAGATGAAGCGTGCGCTCAATTGTGCCGCCGGCTCTATGCCTCTGTTTTCTCCTCCGGTGAGTCTAGTCTTAGAGAGGAGACTCTTTGATACCTAACACCAACAGACCAACTATTTTCTTTTCTGCTAGCACTTGCGATAAGTTAAGCCAGCTATTGCGTTTAGTAACTTAGTTTCTCGTCCGTGACTTCCAAAAGCGATGGCTTTTTCGGTCTAAAAATTTAAGGTTGCTCAACACCTCCTTTTAGAAGCCGAAGCTCTTTGCAACACTGTAGTTAAATGAATTTTGTGTAATACCGATGGTACCCTCATCTACTTCCTTGATTTACAGAGAATTGCCATGGGAAACTCTCGCCTTCTCTTATCGCAAGTGCTGCTCTCATGAACCTTTCTCTCCCTTCTCTCTTTGAACAACATCGATCAACACTCTGGGTTCAATCACGATTCGTGAATCATTAATCACATTTATGGGTTCAAGCAAGCAACGCATCTTCCACATCAATCACAAGCAGTCGTTGGCTTTCTAAATTCAATCCCTGAAACTCTGAGTGATCCAGAACAACCCAGTTCAGCAGGTAAGCCCCACTTTCTCTTCTTCTTTCTCACCTCAAAACCATGTCTTCTGTGGAAACTGTTGTCCATGCTTCATGAGTGTATTCTCATGTTTATGAATCCCTAAACCAGAAAACAAATGCCCATTTCAAAAAGTAAAAACGGATGCCACAAATGGTTTACGCCGCTAGAGAACCCAAGCAAAGCGTGCCTTTATTTATATCTCTTCATCTTCTGAAGAAGACAACAACGACGATTATTCCGACGAGGATCATCACGACTGCGTTAACGAGCCAAATGACGAAGAGGATGAGCTCGATGACGAGTCTCTCTGCAACAAAGTCACGTTTTTCCTCAACGGTCTCTCTCTCTCTTTTCCTCGTATTGATTCTCTCAAAGGATTTATAATTTCACCGATTCAAAACTAATTCCGCAAATTGATTGATCATCCGAATTTGAATTTTCTAATTTGCTGAATTGATTTGAATAGTTCTATAGTATAATTGCGAGGTTTGATTAACGTGTTTAACAAATAGGAAGCATTTGGAGAATTTGATTGGTAAAGAATGCAAAGCCTATTTTAGTGTTTTGTTTTGCAATTAACTGTATGTGTTAATGTTTTGTTTTGCTTTAAATTCTTGTATTAAGTTTCGACCAGTTGTTCCTTCAAGTTTACAATTTGAATATATGGTGAAGGTGATGTATGTAAGGGAGATGTAGTCCTCTTCACGCATAAAGTGTGTCAGAAGTATTGCCTTGAACACAATTCTATTTCTTTTGTAAACTTTTTGTATGGTCTTGTGTACAACATTCTCTACTGGTCTGATGTTGTGAGTTGAGCATTTGATTATGTGCAGTTTGATAAGATGAGGAGACATGGAAGGGTTATTGGGAAGAGAGTTGTTGCCAGTAGGGTTGTGAAACAAAGCTATGGTGTGGCAAAACAACAACATACTTTTACGGTAAGGTGTATAGAAGTTACAGATGTGACAATGATAAATATGTTGATTTCATTTATAAGACTTGTATCTGCACACTTCAATGTAAAAGATTTAACGTGTGTACTTCCTCATTCAAGGTTGAAGTGTTATGGAGCAAGGGAGTGAATGAGATGTGTCCACTATTCCCTTTGCTTGTGAAGGGTCGCAATCTTTACAAAATAAAAACGTTTAGACAGGTTATGGTTGATGAGATACGTTTTTTGTGTAGATAAGAAATTGTTATTGGTTTGTGCTCTTAGATTATTGAATTCTTAATTGTGTTTTCGTCCACCTTGTAGCGTTGAAGTAATGAAGTTGAAAGATCCATAATGCTAGCTGAGGCTGGGATGAGATTTCTGGTTCATTTGGAAAATTATTAGTGTTATGTTATTTGCTTTGGCTGGCACTTTGGTTCCTATTTTATTTGAGGTATGATCAGTTTGGATTTCTAGTGTTACTTTTCTTTTCTTTTTTTTGTTAGTATCGCTACTGTGATTTAGAAATGTGTATTTGCATCTTCTTAATACTTATTTCTTCAATTATTCTGTTAATATGAACGTTGTTGAATGTAGGCAGTAAGATGTAATGAAGCACTTTTAGATATCACATACTTGGAAGGGGTAGATACATATCTTCTTAATAAAATAATTTGTTGCTTTATCGTATAATCATATGTTCATGCATGTGTTTTGTATGTTTTCTACGCTTATTCAGGATTCTATTCAAAAGGACTTTGAAATAAAAATTGGGGAGATATTGTGGAATCATAGTAGAGGTAGGGCTGAACTCGGTATCAACAGTTCGGTTTATGAGCACTAATCGAAAATCGACACCGAACTTTCGGCCGAACTTTCGGCCGAACTTTCGGTTTTATGTTTTTTAAAACCGAAACCGAAAGATATATATAGAAATCATGGTTTTGGTTAACTTATAATTCGGTTCGGTTTCGGTTTTATTTCGGTTACAAAACCTAATATCCTTATTGACCTTTCGTACTTAACTAATGAAAATAAAAAGATTAAAAGTAAAGGAGTAAGCTACAAGTTCAATACTTTAATTAAGTACATTCACCAAATAAATAATCAAGAACTCAAATATTAACTAAACAAAATTATTGCGATATGCTGAAACACAACAAGTTAACCAAAATGAACATTAAACCTCATGAGCTTCATCACCAGATGTTCATACTTGTCTTAACATGAGAGCTAGTTGACAAAATCCATAAGCATTACATTAGATATCTCCATGCATGATTGTACACATATAAAAATCAAAATCATATATTACCTTGTACAAAATCACATTCTCTACATGTATATATTTATTACCAAATCTATGCTTTACATAAGCACCCGATCGATTACATGTGTTCATCAAATACAAGTTATAACCTTACATCTCAATTCTCGGTTCGGTTCGGTTTCTACCGATTTTCTGAAAATATGAAACCATAACCGACACCAACTGCTTGGTTCGGTTCGGTTTCTGACACCGACGCGGTGATTCCGTTCGGTTCCGGTTTTTCGGTTTCGGTGCGGTTCGGTTATGGCCGGTTTCGGTTTTTTCGGTGTCAAAAAGTCCAGCCCTAAGTAGAGGCATAGATAATCAGCTAGTTTGGCAAAGAGCTTTACTTGGTCTTTAAATCTCTTTGTTGTTTGTTCTACATTCTATGTTCACATGTGTCGTATATTCTTGTTTTGCACTTAACTCTTGAAATGTATAATTGCAAGGAGGAAGATAATACTGAAAATGTTGTCATCTATAGAAGTGTATTGTTCAGCAGTATGTGTCCATACGAGAGCTTGTTGCATAATTTTTCTCTTTGAGCTGTGCATTTTGCACCATGTCTTTTTTCAAGTTTTTATTTTATTATGTATTATGTATTTTTTTTTCTAAGCATTGTTGACTTGGTCTGTTGAGCAGGAAAGCAATTCTATTAGTGCTCAATTGGGGTGTGAGATTCAGGGATTTAAAAGATATAAGGACTCTGTTGTATGAAAAGTAATTAAAAGTTATCTATTAACAAAACTATTGTATTTTTTTTAGGAAACAAAACTATTGTATATAGGCAGGTCTAGAAGTGACAATTGAGAATTATTTTATCAAAGTCATCACTTACTTTCAAGTCTTTGCAAGGAGGTTTCATTACGCTTGTAAGTTATGGATGTTATCTTCAAAGAAGAGCTGCAAGAATATCATTATGAATTTATGAGGACTATTGGGAATGACATTATTTAACAAAGGGCCACCACAACACTTCCAAAAATATTGTGGACGAGAACCAAGAAATAAAATATAACTATTTAACCAATCAGACTTTTTGATCACTTTGAGTATGTAATAACCCGAATTTTTAGAAACTAAATGTCGAGTATTTTCAAAGTGTTAAACTTGTGAAATTAATTCAAGACGACAATTGGAGGTTTGCGACATTTCGAAACGAAAACGGAAACGTTCTCGGATCGTTTAATTAGAAAACGTAACGTTACCGCAACGTATAGATCGACTTTTATTCCGTCGCTCGGTTGCGAAAACTTCCTTCACGAAAGTCGTAGAGCTCATCGATACGAATTCGTGGACACGTCATGCGTTCGAATCGGAAGTGGGACGCGAAAGTTATTAACGTCGGAAGTTCGTTTCCGATTTTGGAAATATTATAAAAGGAAGGAGAGGAGATTAAAATCAGAAAATCAGATTTTTTCTAAAAATCAGCTCGGGGCACTGTTCACCCGAGCTCGGGTACTGTTCACCCGACCTAAAAACCTTCTCCGGCCGATTTCTCCACCATCCGACGTCGCCTCGTGTCGTGCCACCTATCAAACTGACGGGCTCGACGAGCTCCATCTTTTGGGCTATGCCTTGCACTCCGGCGACAACCACACACGGTGTAGCAACCGCCGGAAGTTACTGCTGTGGCGGCGCCGCTTCCTCCGGCCACCATGGCACGAGATTCTTGGGGGGTTTTGCTTGTCTCAGTCCCAGCGACATTCCCACAAAAGGAATCGAGCCAAATCTAAGTGTAAGTACCCGAATCAAAATTTCAATTTCTAGGGTTTGTGAATAGTGCCGATTTCATGTTCTTCGTTGTTTGGACTGTTTAGACTCGAATTTAGACCTTGGTGTCAACTAGGAAGTTGTTGGAAATGTTGTTTAGGTTGTGGTGGTGAAATTTGGTGATGATTGGTGGCGGTCGGTGAACAGTAACGCCGAATGAATAGTGCTGTGAATAGTGATCTGTAACAGTAACTGTGAATAGTGTTCTGTAACAGTAACTGTGAATAGTGATCTGTAACAGTAAATGTGAACAGTGCGTGGTAAAACAGTAATTTGAACAGTGTTTTGATAAAATGTTTTGTCTTCGGACGAGTTTTGTCTTCGGACGAGTTTTTGTCTTCGGACGTGTTTATGAAATATGACATGTATACGATATAATGGATTATATATATATTGTATAAATGGTAAATATGTACATATATATATATAGTTTGCTATATAATATACTGTTATGATTTTATCGTGATTTATGTTATTTCGATGACGAGATTTAAATATCGAGCATGTGATTTTGATTTGTACAATATGATGTGAGATTATTGTACGTGATTTTAACATTGAGTTTGTTAAAATGTTGATTTGTCTTCGGACATGATTTTTGGTACAATATGATGTGAGATTATTGTACGTGATTTTAACATTGAGATTGTTAAAATGTTAATTTGTCTTCGGACGTGATTGGTACAATATGATGTGAGATTATTGTACGTGATTTTTAACATTGAGATTGTTAAAATGTTGATTTGTCTTCGGACGTGATTGGTACAATATGATGTGAGATTATTGTACGTGTTTGGCAAGTCGGAACCTAGCCTTTGGCCGGGCGAAAGTTACGATACAGTTAGAGCTCTAGTCTATCTGCCTTAGTACTGCATGTGAGGTGACGGGTGGTTATCTGCTCATGGGTACTCAGATTGTTTTGGATGTTGGGTAGCGGGTGGCTATCCAATATCGGCGGTGTATTACGAGAGGGGTAACAGATGTGTACCAGCGTTCTTGGTACCCGTAATATAAATGCATTTGGGTAACCAGAAGGGTTACTTAATTTCTCATGAGCGTTTTATTTCATATTTCTTTGGGACGACCAGATGGGCCGTCCATTGACTCATGAGTGCATTTATATTTGTTTGATTTCTGGATTTTCGTATATATTGATATGCGAGTTATATATTTTCATTTTACTCATACGAGCTGTAAAGCTTACCGGGTTTGTGTTTACAATCCCGGTGCACCAATTCGATGGTGTAGTGGATAACTCCGCAGGTGTGGATTAGCAGGAATTGACGGACCGCTCAGAGGACTTGAAGTTATTTATCTCCAGCTTGTGTGAGGATTTTGTGTGACTATCTTGTGAGTTTGTAGTGAGGATTTCGCAATTCCATTTGTTATAATATTGAATTATAATTTGGGTTGTAATAATCGGTTTAACTGAGTTGTATTTTGAACTCAGAGATGATCCGCTGTGGCATTTTAAATGATTTCGATTCATTGAAATTGTTTGGTGTTTAACGACTTTAAAATTTTGAGTTTTTAAGCTCGAAATTTTGGGGTCGTTACAGAGTAGTTATAAAAAGCTCATTTGGAGTTTGGAATAAAGTGGAAAATTTTAAAAGACATGCAAAGATATTCATTCGAGAAACAAGTGAAGATTGTCATCGCTACTATGACACTTCATAATTATATTAGAAGATATGCACATCGTGATAGACATTTGTTCGAAGTGAAAAAAGTGAAGGTGGTGGAGATGAGGAACATGATCATGACGTAGAAGAACAAAATCAATAACAAAATCATCATGGTGCACAAGAAATAAATACATTATGAAACATGATTTCTCAAAATTTGATAATTGCGCGTGTATGAGTATTTATTTATTTACATGATCTTAATTAAAATCAAGTTATCAACATAAGAATATATATTTGTTTAAGATAATTTTAAAAATATCCAATTCATGTCATATTTTTAAGCATTGTTTTAAACTAAAATTGACCCAAAATTATCGTACATGTCCAAATTGGTCATTTAGCAATTTAAAAGCATAAGCCAATTTGAGTTACTAAACGTTCTGTCATAGCTTATGCCACTAACATGCACTTATATAAACCAGTTTACCAAACAGTCAGCTATTTTACTTATCAACTACTTATTCTAAAAAATCAGTATAAGTCAGTTTTTTTATAAGTCCAGCTGCACCAAACATAGTCTTAAACTGGAGGGATAATAAAAGCTTTTTGTCTTTTCGATGAAGGGATTACTAGGATCTAGTATTGGTTTTTCTTTTTCTTTTTAGGGTTGGAATTCCTGAAAATAGTGTGTAGGGGTTGCATATAATTCAATACTATTTACATACCCCGTATTTTTGTATGTTTATGGGTGTTATTTTAATTTAATAATTAAATATACAATAGAGATCATGAAGGGGAATATATGCATACATGTACATATACCGGAGCCAAACAACTACCAACATGAGTACTATCATGATAACTGTTTTTTTTTTTTTTTGCGTGTTGATTAGTAATTACCTACTATGTGACCATTAAACTAATAAAAGTTACATAGTGGAGAACATAAATGTTTAGAACGGGTAATAGCAAGATGAGTGAGAAAAAGGCATATGATTCAGGATGTTTCTGTGTGTATTATTTAATTAATCTTATAGTTTTCATAGTGATATGTTGTTATCAATATTAATTAAACAAACAGTACTTATGGAACTGTCAAACAACAGTTTTCCTTTTTGGCCATGCTAATAATTATTATAACTAAATGTAAAAGGATAAAATGCAAAAATAAAATAAAATGTCAGGATAGCTTGATTTGAAAACCAACAGCCCCTCATGTATATTTCTCCCTCACGACATCTCCTTCACGTCTCCCACACCCCTCCCACACTTGTTCAGTTTAAACTCCTATTTACAACAAACTTTCTAATTTATCTTCTTAAATAAGTTCATATAACCTGCAAAATTATTTCGTTATTGCTTAAAGATTTGGCTTGAGAAAATATTCGTTTGCAATAGAGTACATGCCTAATTGTCAAGAACAAGCTAGCCAATTGAGAAGATTAAATATTGAAGCGGTAAAATAAGATTCATTTTTTTGTTTTTCTACTGAATATCATTAATTCTAATAATTTAATTGCATGTCATCGATTAATTTTGAGAATTCTGATTTCATTAATTTGAGTTTTTTTATTTTTAAATCTTTGTGATATTTCTTAATAATATTTTGGGGCCTTCTTAATTTGAGCGCGGCCTTCGACAGGCGCATCGTGCGTGTATTAAGACTAGTGATTATTTAAGTTGAGTTGTTGTAAGCTACGTGTTAGTATATGTTTCCGTACGTAGATAGTTCAGCCTTTCACTAACTTAATTTTCGTTATACTACCCATGGATTTTGCTGCCATATACTCAGCATAAAGTTCGATACAGTACTTTTTCACGTTATTCATCTGGTATACTCGTGAATGCGGGCCGAAGCTGGCTTCAAAGTAATTTACGAATACATTCTAAATGATAAAAGAGTAAATGTCTACCATATATTTAATTTAGAACTGCTGAAGTTGATAATTATATACATGTCCGTCACCTGTTTCTTGTTTTATTTATGGTCTCAGTTGGATAGCTGAACTAAGCTCTTTCTTGCTAACTTCTCACTAGTTAGTGCAATACCTTAAGACTAAATCTCGCATGTGTTTCATCACTTTCATGATTTTAGGATCACTAGCTGAACCAATTATGTTCTGAATTATTTTAGGATTAGTTGTTCTATCCCAACCGATGAAATTGTACCTGTACAAAGTCATAGTAATTACCACTGATCCACATTCTTTTTCAATGTTGCTTTATTCAAATTACAAGAATGTAGAGGATATGAGTCTCAAACTATAAGAGAAGAAAACAGTTAGGCCAAAGAATCTGTCAGTCTCTATGTCACTCTCAAATACCAGTTAACCAGATCCGAAGAGGAACTGAACTGAAAAAATAAGAATAGAGAATCCACCTGAAAGGTCACATGCTTCTCAACTAAGCTCAACGATTTTCACATCGCCATTTATTCAACCAAATCCGGTTCACGCGCTACCTCTGATAACCGCGCGTGGGGCCCACGCGCCACTTCTAAAACCGGCGCGTTGCTCGCCCACCGCCGCTCAAAACCCTTCATTTTCTTCCCCTCCTCCCTTCCAAGGCCTAATACCGCCTCCTCCCCCCCCCCTCACACTCCCTCACGCGCCGCCCTAGGCGGCGGTACAAACCTCACCTCCTCCAAATCAACCCAATTTTAACCACAATCAATCTCAACAATCACATTAAACAAAACCTTACCTAGATTGAACCTTGAAACCACCAGAATGTCGCCGGAGAAGCTTTAACCTAGGCGGCGTCGACATCGAGCAGTGGCACGAATCGAGCTCCAATCTCCTCGCAGGTGGCACCAGAGGTGAGAATCGGAGTGACAAGCTAGCCCCCGTGCTCTGGTCTCGCCGGTGACGAGCTTGGACGGCGGAGGAAGTCGCAGGAGCCTTGGGTTGTCGCGCGAGCTTCACGGCAGCGAGGGGAGGCGTGTCGAGCTCTAGGACCGCACAAAACTTTTGAGGCCGGCGGTGAGAGCCACAGACGTTTGGTTGGTTAGATCGTCGGAGGCGATTTGAGGGAGCGAGAGAGAGAGAGAGTCGGGTGAGAGAGGGGAGAGGCTGCGGGGAGAGAAGAGAGAGAGAGAGAGAAAAATGAGGGTTTCCGTTTTTGGAAACCCTAGCTTTTAAAAATCTCTTTTTATACATTTTTTCAAAATCGAAAACTAACTTCCGTCGCTAATAACTTTCACATACGATGTCCGATTAGAACGCGTGACATGTCCACGAAATCGTATCGACGAGTGACGGAGTAAAAATCGACTTCCACGTCGCGAAAACGTAACGTTTTTTCCAATTTAAATTTCCGAAGACGGTTCCGTTTTTCGATTTGACATCGTCGTGAGCGAAAAAATGCGATTTATTAAATGTTCCAAGTTTATTCAATTATGAGAATTCATACAAATTGAATCCACAAAATCGGGTTATTACATGCTGATACTGATACTGATACAAATTGGTCAACATATATAAGAAATCTGGGTACTAACTACTAAGTTCCTGTGACCAAATATTCTCATCTCATTTCTTCAATGAACAAACGGGTGGTGATCCATAGTATGCTGGCACCGTTGCTGGAAAGAACATATGTCTAACTCCTTCGCCCTTTATAATGGGGAATATGATGTCTGATGCACACTAAAAAATTAAAACCAGAAACTTTTAAGTAGCAAGCCAATTAGGTATGCAAATTTGTAATTGACGAGCATGGTAATGACAAAATAGTATACATAGATGGTTCTTACATACCATGATCAATCTAAAACCCAGCCACATGTGTTGTGGTGAAGGGAACAGAAGCATTAAGCGCCCAACGCCACAGATAGCAACAGCAAAGAAATGCAAGAACAAGTGAAGTGGACGAGGGTTAAGGCCAGAGAGCAGAGATACCGGTCCATATTAATAGATTCTTCCAAGGCTCAAATAGCCAAAATGCTTCACGCATTTCCTGTCTTGCTGGATCAGGCGATGCACAAAACACCTTGTACAAAGCACCCGCCAACGGGTTTATAGTAGATGACACAGGCTGCAAAGAAAATGGAGCACAACATCAGCTAAGCAAAAACCTTTAAGAATGACATATGGTGGATTTTTCTGAATAGAAGAAAGAAGTTATAGTTATGAGTTTCCTGACTGGGGGCCTTACCTTACGCAGTGTATAAAAGGATTCGAGGTAATTGCACAAAGCTGGTGCATCATTAAAATCATGTAGGGGTCTGAGAAGGTCGCGGAGAAGAACAATGTCTGAAAGAGCCACGGTCATTCCTCCACCAGTTAGAGGATGCCTCATGTTGAATGAATCTCCTAATAAAATTGCACCAGGAGTTGGAAGAGGATTAGCAGCCATACTTCTGTTTTGCATGGATCTGATGTTTCCCTTGTTTACAGCAGCCATTAAGGCATTGTACAGATCAGGGGGGATCTGAATTACAAAGTAGTCTTCATTATTAATCCAGTTCTGATGTAAATCATGTGTGAACAAATAAAATCAAGACCTGAGGAGCCACCAGTCTTCAAATAGTTGGCCATTTCACCATTAG
Organism: Argentina anserina; assembly: GCF_933775445.1. NCBI lineage: Eukaryota > Viridiplantae > Streptophyta > Magnoliopsida > Rosales > Rosaceae > Argentina > Argentina anserina. Next base: position 1,399,891 of record NC_065873.1, on the reverse strand, counting down.
CTACTGAAGGGACTTTTGTTCCAGGTATATCGACCAAGCAACAAACCTCAGTGGAACTAATAGGATAAAACAGGATGGGCGAAGGGTCTCCCAAAATCACATGTCCGTGATTTGGGTGTGGAAGGTCACAGTTCTCTAAAACTAAACCAACAAAACAAGAGGGACTTTCAAGTTTCAACCTGTAGCAATAACAGCAAAATCTTGTTGGTCTAATTAATGAGCAATAATAATATTTCGGAATGGGGTTGATACATAACAAATGCTTGATCTTACGGTATTAAAAATGCATCATTACCTGTGGAACACGGAGAGATTTCCGCAGATTTGAAAAGCATCCATCGCACACAATTGTCAGAGGAGCATATGTTCTCATCTCTTCTCCAGCCTTGTTCTTGTAAATCACCCCTTTGACAATGCCCTTTTCCTCAATTAGTGTTGTCACTGATCCTTGTTCCAATTTGACACTGCAAGTGATTCCATGATACATTAGTAAAAGATTGAATCTTGAAACAGATTCCACCACAGTTGTAACGACCCCAAAATTTCGAGCCTAAAAACTCAAAATTTCAAAGTCGTTAGAACACCAAAACAAGCTCGATGAAATCGAAATCATTTAAAGTGCCACAGCGGATCATCTCTGAGTTCAAAATACAACTCAGTCAAACCGATTATTACAAACCAATTTATAATTCAACATTATAACAATGGAAATGTATAATCCTCACAACAACCTCACAAGATAGTCGCACAAAATCCTCACACAAGCTGGAGATAAATAACTTCAAGTCCTCTGAGCGGTCCGTCAATTCCCGCTAATCCACACCTGCGGAGTTATCCACTACACCATCGAATTGGTGCACCGGGATTGTAAACACAAACCCGGTAAGCTTTACAGCTCGTATGAGTAAAATGAAAATATAACTCGCATATTAATATATATACGAACATCCACAAATCAAATAAATATAAATGCACTCATGAGTCAATGGACGACCCATCTAGTTGTCCCAAAGAAATATGAAAAGAAGCGCTCATGAGAAATTGAGTAACCCTTATGGTTACCCAAATGCATTTATAATACGTGTACCAAGAACGCTGGTACACATCTGTTACCCCTCTCGTAATACACCGCCGATATTGGATAGCCACCCGCTACCCAACATCCAAAACAATCTGAGTACCCATGAGCAGATAACCACCCGTTACCTCACATGCAGTACTACGGTGATATTGGGTAACCACCCGCTACCCAACATCCAAAACAATCTGAGTACTCATGAGCAGATAACCACCCGTTACCTCCCATGTAGTACTATGGCGGACAGACTAGAGCTCTAACTATATCGTAACTTTCGCCCGGCCAAAGGCTAGGTTCCGACTTGCCAAACACGTACAATAATCTCACATCATATTGTACCAAATCACGTCCGAAGACAAATCAACATTTTAACAATCTCAATGTTAAAATCACGTACAATAATCTCACATCATATTGTACCAAATCACGTCCGAAGACAAATCAACATTTTAACAATCTCAATGTTAAAATCACGTACAATAATCTCACATCATATTGTACCAAAAATCAAGTCCGAAGACAAATCAACATTTTAACAATCTCCATGTTAAAATCACGTACAATAATCTCACATCATATTGTACAAATCAAAATCACATGCTCGATATATAAATCTCGTCATCAAAATGACATAAAACACGATAAAATCATAACAGTATATTATATAGCAAACTATATATATATATGTACATATTTACCATTTATACAATATATATATAATCCATTATATCATATACATGTCATATTTCATAAACACGTCCGAAGACAAAACTCATTCGAAAACAAAACTCGTCCGAAGACAAAACGTTTTAACAAACACCATGTTAAAACCACGTACAATAATCACACCTCATATTGTACAAATTAAATCACATGCTCAATATTTAATTCTCGTCATCGAAATGACAAATCCCAATGAATTTATAACAGTATATAATATAGCAAACTATATATATATATATATATATATACTTATTACCATTTATACAATATATATATAATCTACTATATCGTATACATGTCGTAATTCAATATTAAAAACTCTTGTAAAATCTTGAATCTCCGCAAGGGTAGATTTGTAAATATGTGAGATTTTACTCACCTTCTTTCCTGCGTGCAACTTCCACGACCCTAAAAGTAATTTCCTCACTCGTTTCGTCAGTCACCTAATAGCACGATAAATGCTTAGAAAATGATACTTAAAATATCAGGTGACGAGTTTAGCACAGCTAAATGTTGTTCATAAAATATTGTTCACGGAACAATGTTCATGTTTATTAATCACTGTTTTTACTAAACCAATGTTCACAGTTACTGTTTTACCATAACACTGTTCAAAGTTACTGTTTTACCGTGACACTGTTCACATTTACTGTTACAGATCGCTATTCACAGTTACTGTTACAGATCACTATTCATGTGGAGTTACTATTCACAGTTACTATTCATTCGGCGTTACTGTTCACCGACCGCCACCAATCATCACCAAATTTCACCACCACAACCTAAACAACATTTCCAACAACTTCCTAGTTGACACCAAGGTCTAAATCCGAGTCTAAACAGTCCAAACAACGAAGAACATGAAATCGGCACTATTCACAAACCCTAGAAATTGAAATTTTGATTTGGGTACTTACACTTCGATTTGGCTCGATTCCTTTTGTGGGAATGTCGCTGGGACTGAGACAAGCAAAACCCCCCAAGAATCTCGAGCCATGGTGGCCGGAGGAGGCGGCGCCGCCACAGCAGTAACTTCCGGCGATTGCTACACCGCGTGTGGTTGTCGCCGGAGTGCAAGGCGTAGCCCAAAAGATGGAGCTCGTCGAGCCCGTCAGTTTGATAGGTGGCACGACACGAGGCGACGTCGGATGGTGGAGAAATCGGCCGGAGAAGGTTTTTGGGTCGGGTGAACAGTGCCCGTGCTCGGGTGAACAGTGCCCGAGCTGATTTTTAGAAAAATCTGATTTTCTGATTTTTAATCTCCTCTTCTTCCTTTTTATACTATTTCCAAAATCGGAAACGAAATTCCGACGTTAATAACTTTCGCGTCCGACGTCTGATTCGAACGCATGACGTGTCCACGAATTCGTATCGATGAGTTCTACGACTTTCATGAAGGAAGTTTTCGCAACCGAGCGACGGAATAAAAGTCGATCTATACGTTACGGTAACGTTACGTTTTCTAATTAAACGATCCGAGAACGTTTCCGTTTTCGTTTCGAAATGTCGCAAACCTACAATTGTCGTCTTGAATTAATTTCACAAGTTTAACACTTTGAAAATACTCGACATTTAGTTTCTAAAAAATTCGGGTTATTACAACAGTAATCACATTACGAATCAGTAGAATAGATATCATGAAATATACTTGATGGAAAGGAGGATTACCTTGAAAGAGTCACAGATTTTTCACGCATTCTTTGTATGACAAGCCCATTGTGGAAACTCCTCCCAGCCACATCTGAATTATACTGCTCCAAGGGATAAGATAGTTTTGTATCCTTGCCATCCTAGTAAAGAGCATAACCAAAGACCTTCTGAGCATCAATAGACTCGTTTGCACATCCTGCAGCCACAAATAGATATTTGTTGATTAATTATTTGAAGCAGAAACTATGGTAATATTATGGAATCAGACAATGCTGAACTACTTTAGTAATAATCACACAAGCTTTAAATTGGGCATAGATCAAACAATTTGAACATCAACTTCAAAGATGTACACATTTCATTCTAAACCAAATGAGGTGATTACATTACTTACCCTCAAGACCCAATTCAATCAATTTGAGATAACCCCCAGGCTGCAAAAGCTCACCAACAATTCTGTCTGGCTCACTCAAATCTCTTTCAATAACATGGCACGCCGTCCTTCCTGTAATAACAAGCAAACACTTGCTTAACTCAAACGCCCAAATTACAGATTTTGCTCCAAACACTTCCACAACAAGAAATTTCAAATCTAAAGCTTCCCCTAAACGTCACAATGATCACATGTAAAATGCGGGTTCAATCACACCCCTGTTTCTGAATTTTGAAACATCATCTGCATGCAATATTCATCTAAAATTCCCAGTATTTATAAATCTCAAACGAATTCTGAAGCTTAAAGAAAACTTGATAAATGCTCGAACAAGAAATTTCATATTTACATTACAATATCTTACCTTGGCAAGAGTATAAGCAAGAGCTGCACTGCAACTCCGGCGCCGACAATGACGACGTCGGTACTCTTTGTAATAACCCTAAATTTCAAACGATATTAGTTTGAATTGAAATTCCATAAAATTGTGAAATTTAATTAGAATGAGTGTGGGTGGTGACGACGTGATGAAACGAAATACGGAAACGTTCTCGGAACGTTTGAATGGAAAAACGTTACGTTTCCGAACGAATATATCGACTTTTATTCCGTCGATCGTTTGTGAAAACTTCCTTCACGAAAGTTGTAGAGCTCGTCGATACGAGTTCGTGGGTATGTGACGCTTTCTAATCGGACGATTTATGTGAAAGTTATTAACGTCGGAAGTTAGTTTCCGATTTGGAAACTAGTATAAATAGAGTAATTATGAGATTAGGGTTTCCATAATTGGAAAACTCTATCTCTCTCTTCTCTCCGCCTCCCTCCCTCTCGTCTCTCTCTCTCTCTCCTTTCCCTCGAACTCTCTCCCTCCGAACCTCCTTAACACCGGCGATCGGAACTTTCAGGCTGCCGTGGTCTTCACCGCCTAGCCCAAGAGCACCGCACGGCTCTCCTCTACGAACCCCAAGGTCGTCGCAGCATCTCGTGACGTCGTGAGCCTCCGCACTCCAACCCGAGGCTGCAAGCTCCATCGCCACCATCAAGAGCGCCACTTTGCCGACGCGAGGGCACGAAGGGACAACACCGATCGTCGCCCTTGGAGTTTCTGCCATCGATTTAGGGACAAAACCCCACGATTCAAGCCCTCTCCGAGGAAACGATGAACTGTCGGCGATCCAAGCTCTTTCGGAGCCAAATTGGAGTTCTTGGCTTCGATTAAGGTATGATTTGTTGTATTTGATGGGTTGATTGTGATTGTGGATGAATTGTGGATTGATTGGAGCAGTTCGGAGGTGTTGGAGAAGGAGGGGATACCGCCGCCTAGAGGCGGCGCGTGGCAGCGAGTGGGTTAGCTTAGGAGGGGTATGAGGTTGTGGGAAGCAAGAGGAGGAGGAGGAGGAGAGATTAGGCGCGGCGGTGACGTGCTACGCGCCGGTTTTGGCGTCGGCGCGTATGCCCCACGCGCTGTCACAGTTAGTGGCGCGTGAGCGCCACGCGCGGCCTGCCGGAGGTGGCGCGTGCACCCCACGCGCCGCCACATGCGGCGGAGGTGTGAACAGTGAGTCCAGAAGGGTATTTAGGTAATTTAATTTTACGTACGGTAAATGTAATTAAATTTTACGTACGGTAAATGTAAATATAAATTACTTTCAGTAATTGTAAAAAGTAATTTGTAAAAGGTAATTTAGTAAATTTTATTTACTGAGATCGTATTTACATTTAAATAGTATGTGTACGTACAGAAATACGTAAATATTATGTATACGTACAGAAACAGTATGTATACGTACATAAATACGTAAACAGTATGTATACGTACAGAAATACGTAAATAGTATATATACATACATAAATACGTATTATTTTGTGTATTTGTACAGTAATACATGAACAGTACCGTGAATAGTAATTGTGAACAGTAAATTCGTAAACCCGAAAATTGCTGAACAGTAACCGATTATTACTGTTTCGGCATTTAAAGGTTTACGAAACGTTTCTAAATCCTTTTCTTATCTTTTCAAGGTGATCTATAAAGTGAGGAAAAGAATTATCTTCGGAAATTGTGGAACTTCGATCGAGTCGATAAAGTGAGTAAAATCTCACATATTTACGAATCTACTCTCGCGGTGATTCAAGATTTTGCAAGAGTATTTAATAATGAATTACAACATGTATACAATTTAGTGGATTACATATATACTGTATAATGGTAATAAGTACATATATATATAGTTCATTATATTATATACTGTTATTAATTCATTAGAATTGGTCATTTCGATGACGGAAGATTGTGTATTGAGCATGTGTGGTGAAATATGACATGTATAAGATATAGTGGACTATATATTTATTGTATAAATGGTAAATAAGTACGAATATATATAGTTTGCTATATAATATACTGTTATGATTTTATTGTGATTATATTGAGCATGTGATTTGAATTGTACAATATGATGTGAGATTATTGTACGTGATTTTAACATTGAGATTGTTAAAATGTGAATTGTCTTCGGACCTGATTTTGTACAATATGATGTGTGATTATTGTACGTGTTTGGCAAGTCGGAACCTAGCCTTTGGCCGGGCGAAAGTTACGATACAGTTAGAGCTCTAGTCTGTCTGCCTTAGTACTGCATGTGAGGTAACGGGTGGTTATCTGCTCATGGGTACTCAGATTGTTTTGGATGTTGGGTAGCGGGTGGCTATCCAATATCGGCGGTGTATTACGAGAGGGGTAACAGATGTGTACCAGCGTTCTTGGTACCCGTATTATAAATGCATTGGGTAACCAGAAGGGTTACTTAATTTTCTCATGAGCGTTTCATTTCATATTCCTTTGGGACAACCAGATGGGCTGTCCATTGACTCATGAGGGCATTTATATTTGTTGATTTGTGATTTTTCGTATATATTGATATGCGAATTATATTTTGATTTTACTCATACGAGCTATAAGCTTACTGGGTTTGTGTTTACAATCCTGGTGCACCAATCCAATGGTGTAGGGGATAATTCCGCAGGTGTTGATTAGTGGAGTTTGAAAAACGACTCCGGAGATTCGAAGTTGTTCGTATCCAGCTTGTGGTGAGGTTTCTTGCGTGGAATTTTGTGGGAATATTGGTGTGGTTTGATTTGTGAGTTTTGTGAGAGTTGTGAGGATTATTACATTTCCATTTTATGTAATGATGAATTATAAATTTAGGTTGTAATAATTGGTTTTCTGAGTTGTATTGAGAACTCAGTAATGATCCGCTGTGCATTTTAAATGATTTCGATTTCATTGAAATTGTTTTGTGTTTAACGACTTTAAAATTTTGAGTTTTTAAGTTCGAAATTTTGGGGTCGTTACACTCTTCTCCTCCTCCATCTCCGGTAGAAACTCATCGTTTTGTGGCGTCCTCACAAACCCAATATTACTCTGCAAATCATCGACCTTTCTCTTGGCGCTGAAAGTTGTGGTGATGAGCATGAAGAAAACAGAGCCGAGCAGAGACGCCAAGACTCCACCCAAAACGTACTCGTAAGACACCATCTTTATCAGTATTAATTCACGGAAACCCGATGCACTAGATTGAAGGAAGAAGAAGAAGAAGAACTGCAATGAGGGACTTGTGATTCTGTTGATGAATCAGTTGTGTCGTATGAGTTGTTTACGTGTTGGAAAATGAAGAAGCTATTGTGGTTACGGAGCTTATTACACACCGCTAGAGTACCACCACTGATAAACCTTAACAGAGCGTGGGGCTACGCGCCGTTTAAATATAATTGCAGTCTTGTTCCTCAGTGTTCTTCATCTCCATTAATCTTTCTTAGTTTTCAGTCAAGATGATCAATACTCAATGAATAACTTCCCAAACTAGCAGATAACAGAACTGATTTGAAATATTCGATTGAATTCAAAGCTGAATCTTAACCCATTTCAATGATTTCATCAACCCGCCGAGAAACAAACCACATATCAATTACCTCGATCTCCTCGTTCAGTTCTTTCGATACCGAGGGCACACGCCAAATTGATACGAGCTCCATCCATGAAAACCCAATATGCGTATTTGTAGTGGAGATCCTAGAGCTAGATATGCGGTTTTCTGAACAGTATCGAGACACACCATCTTCAGGAATTCTTCGTGTTTGGCTAAGACTCTGCCGCCTGCGATGCGATGTGGCTCTCGTCCATGAGATCGATGAGAAGATATGGTCCTCTTTTTTATCTGATCTATCTATTAATCTCTGTTTGATTTCTCGATGATCCTCAATTGCCAACTAACAGACTCCTTAACGACCACTAACGCTTAATTTGGTCAAATTATCCACGTGTCTAATTGAACGGTTGGGATTCGTCAGTGGTGGAGCTCCATGGTGTATACAATCCGTTTCCTTGTGATTATGGTGACAGCTATAGAACTCTTTAACGGGGTTTAAATAGAAAAATAGTACAAGCAAGGTTCTAAAAAACGCTAGGCGTTAATCGAGCGGACAGCTAAAAACCAACGTCCAGATGATTAATCGGGGATTAATCGGCCCAAAATTGAAGCGGCCAAGAGTCTTCGGGCGACTAGGCGCCACCTAGGCGGTCCTAGGCGGGAATTTTTAGAACATTGAGTACAAGTTTGTATTACGTCATTACTTGTAGACCAAAAGACCCAAAACTAAAACGTGTAGCGCCTACCCTGGATTTTATTTATTTATTTATATCTTTTAATTGGTGAAAAATGGGTTGTGTTAGAGTGTGGTTAAGCCTAATGTAGAGTTAGAGATAGAAGACAAAAGTAGGGTCTCTGTTGTGGAGTGTGAGGTAACTGTGGTCTCGTGTATATACAATCATCATGGTGAATACTATTAGGAGTCAAGAGGGTATTTGTTTTTGAGTTATGGTTTGATTTTCTATAATTCAAGAGGAAGATTGTGAAGACAAGAATCTTGTTAGTTGATTAGTTTAGCAAGGATTGGAGGGGCGTCTTCATTGGGATTTTGGATTATAGATTGAGTGAAGATTTGAGGTCATGTAGATGACCCTTTTCTTTAGGATGTGTACATGATCTATATATTATTCATTGTTTAAATTATTGAAGTGTTATTTAATATAAGGCTATAAGCACTAAAAAGTTGTGTTTTGAGTTCCATATTAAGTGATTTGGTGGCAATGCTTATAACTACAAACTAACTGGGAAGGTCGTAACGATTTTGGACCCTAAAGAAAACCACAGTTGTCAACTAAAAATATGTGTAGCTAAACATCCAAATCATAACTTATTAGTGAAGAGAAATTTTAAATACACACCCAAAATCTCTAAATACACACTCATACTCAATACACAACCAATTTAAATTTGTATTCCAATATTTTTACTAAATACACCACATAAAGAACCTAAAATGCCCTTAAATAAAAAAATCATCAAATACCCTCATTATATTGCTATATAGGGCTACTATTTAGTGTGATTAATATATTGATTGATTTACATTGACATCTTCTAAATGTCATGTCGGTTCAGTCTAAAAAATCATAGGTTACATATCGATTACTGTTAGTTCTTGTGAATAATTATAAGTTGTTTTTTTTCATATTCTTCAAACATAAAAATGATTAAAAAAATGAAATATATATATATACACAATGTCGATGACATTGATAAAGAAAAAAATGAAGAAGATGAACTTTTTTTTTTGGATTGTAATAAGATGAAATCTAATTAAATGAAAAATCCGAATTTTCGTACACGAATTACCTTATTCGAAATTTTAAAATAAAATTTTCTATTTTTTGGAGAAAATTAAGAAATGAATTGATTGTTTGGATTGATTTCTAATAAAAATAGATGCTACATTAAATTTTCTTATTTTTTTTGTTTCCAAAAATAAATATTCTGTTTTTGATAATTTAATTTATTTTTAATTATTGTGATTATTATGTATGTCTATTTTGGTCATTTGACATTTGTGCAAAATGTTATCTGAAATATAAATTGGTAGGTGTGTGTATTAAGTGTTTAAGGGTGTGTATTTAAAATTTCTCATTAGTTAATTGTTATAAAATATAAAGAGACTTTCTGTTTTCTTATTTTCTGTTCAGATTTACAGACTTTCAGTTAAGAAACATAGACGAAATTGATCATTTCATACGTGCTTCTGTTTTTTCTGTAAAAGAATTATTAGTAGGAATGAGAGTGCATGGTGAGAGTGATGTCTACGTATACATGCCAGATTATATAAAATTCCAGTCGAAAGAGTTGCACTGCTGCCATTGAAGGAATTTGAAGCTTAACTTAGCTAGGGCTCACCAGCTCTCCATTTGCGACTAAATTTGGTCAAAACTCAAAACAACCCTTCCCTCCATTACGTGGCCATTCCATTTCCAATTAAACATACCAACTCCCACCTAAAACAAGCTTTATTTTCAAGGTTGATTTTGAAAATTACATACTGGTGCGGCAGCTAAGATATGTATCTAATGTGATGTCAATAATGCAGTCGCCATCATTTGTCTTATTGCAATGGAAATTGGGTTTTCTCTATCCTCAGGAAGACAAATAAAATCAAAAGCAGTAGTTGTTAGGATGACATGCTAGTGATGCTACACCCCTCTGCATGTTTAAGTTGTTGGTCCTTTATGCAAGGACAAGTACTTTGATGCAAGTGTAGTGTAAACCATGTATCCTATGGTAGTGTAACCTAAATTTATTTTCATTTGGCATGGATAGTTAATTTGTTTTACTAAAATCAATGATTGCATTTGTAAATATTGATGCATATGATGAACGTGTATACCCTCTATTAAGTTTTAGAACTAGAAATGGAAGAAAGTGACTATGGCAGATTGGCAGCAAGTCATCAATTTTTTTTTTAAATTCACTCATTTTATTTCACAAAAGCAGCAGAGAAAATCACAATAGATATATGGAGGTTAAAGCCATCATCAACATTACTAAATTTGAAATTCCACAAAACCTAATTAACTTACCAAATATAAAAAAAACCAAGTCAAGAATGCACATTGATCACAGATGTATGGAAGATTTTTGATCTTTTGTTCTACCAGTATCATTGATAGCATATAAGCATATGCATGTGGAGGCCGGAGAACACTAAATCACCATTTTTTTCTAAACGAAAAGAAGAAAGAATGTTGAGAGACCAACTTATAGGTATCCATTTGAATGCATTAATGTCAACATTATGAATAAATATACAAATCTCTACAGTTTTGCACTATATACTTGGAAATTACACGAAATGGTGCATTGTTCAGTTTCTCCACCCACAACGCATTCATTTAAAGGGACAAATAGCTGAGATTTCTCAAAATTTAAATAATATTTAGCTCCAAAACCATGTAACTTATGAAAACCCATTCGAGAGGAAAAGTAGAAAGATGAAAACACATCAGCGACAAGGAGAAAACCGGAAGAGAATGATAGTGAGAAGAAAAAGCTCACTTTTGATTCAAACAACCATTTGTAGCCTGTATAACAGTAGGAATACCCTTGTTCACTACATTACCATTAAACACACTTTAATTCTTTCTGGATGATCTTGTCCTGCAATACTACTAGATGCTACATCATCACAGAGGAGTTGAAGACCTCGCTTGTTATTATCGCTCTGCTTCGAATATGTCTGCTGAAGCTCCTCCGAATCTTTCTCATATACTATGCGGAAACCACACTTCTTCACACGCACAGTTTCCAAGGCGGGTCTGCGCGTAATGAAGATGGGTTTAAATGAGAATTTAAGCTGATAGTGGATATCCTGAAAATCTCCACGGAAAAAATCATGGCTCAAGTAAAAGAACCAAATGTGATCCCCCACAGGTTGACCATACTCTCCCCCAAATGATGGATCCCCATAGCGTTCCCCCACATTCCAGGGTTTTCCATTGGCTGTCATTGACCATTTAAGGCACCACTCAACCAAAGGCGGGAGTGGATTGAGGGAGTCAAAAACGACACACAAGGCGAATCCCATGCACGTGTCAGTAAACCAACCTGGATGCAGCTCTATAGTTATAGAAGACCCCTCTCCTCGGTGATTGTACCACTCTGGTATTTCATTTCCAGGACCAATAAACAACGTTGTGGATTTGTGATAAGTTGCTTTACTCGCCAAGTGGCGTGTTAGCACTCGTGAGACGCTTTCATTCTCCCCCTTTTTGAAACTGTTAGTATATAATCCTCTTGGCAACAAATTGCTTCGTCCAATTTGATTGGCCACTGTATCCAATGACGTGCAGTTGGTAGCGTGTACCCATGCATGAGATGAAAGCTCTGGCACTCTCTGAAGCTTACTGCACCCATCCAAGTAGAGCAATTCAAGTCGAGAGAGTTGGTCGATGCTCTCAGGTAGTCTAACGAATTGATTATTCCTCAAATTTAACCCTTTCAATGAGGCTAAGCATCCAAAATCAACAGGTACTGCTTCGTCAGAAAGATTGCAGTCACTTAGATTCAAGTAAGTCAATGAATGCAACCCGGACAAACAGGGCAACGATAATCCTTGTTTTCGCAATAACTGAAGAGGGTTGAGCATCATATTCCATGGTTTGAGTGACCGTGGTTTACATCCAGCAAGAGACAATTCTTGGAGGTTCTTCAGAAAACCAATAGAGGAGGGCACTCCTATTATGCCACTTCCACTCACATCAAGCTTCTCCAGGCAGCGGATTTGACCCAACTCATCCGGTAATTTGTCTAGCTTTGAACAACCAGAAAGATTAAGAACTTTGAGAGATTTTAAGCCCCTTACATTACTTGGAAGACGCACAAGATTCTGGCAACCTTTCAAAGTCAGCACAGTAAGTCTTTCAAGCACTTCAATTCCTGTGTCAATGTCATTCAATCTTATGCAACCTTCAAGATATAGAAACTCCAGATATGGCATAACTTTAAAGTTTGGGGTGCTGACAAGATGCGGAGAGTGACTCAAATTAATGGATTTTAATTTGTGTAAAGGCTGCATGTCAAGTAAAAATCATAGAGGAGAATTAGCTTTCACAATACTGTATTTCAAACAATATCTACAACTGAAAGAAGAATGATATGGTAATTATAATATACCTCCGTTCCTGGCAAAGATTTTAACGGATACCTTGTCCAATCAAGAATGCATAAACCATTGGGAAGATATTCAAGCCCTTTCGGTAGGTTCACATTCTTAATCTTCAGGTATCTCAGTTCGTGCATCATTGAAAACGATATCGGCGTCGCGTCCACCTGTGCTTCCCACTCAGTTGAGTCCAGAAGTATGCCTTCTATTGCTTCAGTTCCCTGTCAACCCAATATTATTAGACCATAAAAAGTAAATAGGTAATTGTCTGATCGACTTGTCATATAATGTATTAGCAAATAATAGTTAATATTCTTGTACCAAATCACTTACAATATTGTGTGTCAAGACATGTTTGACATCTTTATAAAGCCACAATCTACTACGCTTGCCTGGATTGTTAGGAGATTGCATATGGACAATTTCCTGTCCCATTTCTCTGACCAAATCGTGCATCCGCAGTGTTCCATGTGAAAGAGTCAGCAGAGATCTATCCATGAGGACTTTTATTCCAATAGTAGCAGCAAAATCGAAACATGTTAGTATTTCTGTTATTTGATCTTTATCTTGCTCATTAAAGAAACATGCAATGTCTAGGAAAATTTTCTTCTCTTCGGGATCTAGATCATTGTAACTTATTTTGAGTATATCAAAAATTTTCAAGTTACAAACTCTTCCCAGTTTTCCCAGCAAGCTTTTCCATTCACTTAGATCTCTGCTGTATAAAGAAGAACCCAATACTTCAAGAGCTAAAGGAAGACCTTGTGCATAACTTACAACTGATTCTGACAAACCAAGAAATTCTTCTTGAGGGTAATCTTTCTTGAATGCTTTCTTGCTAAAAAGCTTTAGAGAATCAACCTCATTTAATTCTTCAACCTTCAATCTTCTCTCGACTTCATGTTGAATCAACAGATGCTCATTTCTAGTTGTGATAAGTACTCTACTACCCGAACCAAACCAGTTTGCATTTCCTGCCAAATATTGTAAATGTTCTGACTGGTTCACATCATCAAGAATGAGAAGAACTCTTTTGCGCCCTAACCGCCTTTTTAATGCTGTGGCTCCTTCATGAGAATTCAATATATTATAAGCCTTTTCTCTCTCCATCATCCCAGAGAGAAATTGTTTTTGCAGATTAAGTAGACCATCTTTTTCAACAGAAGCTCTAACATTGGTCAGAAGGTAACTACAATCAAATTCATGAGAGATCCTTTCATACACCTCTGTCACCATCGTTGTCTTACCAATCCCCCCCCATTCCCCATATCCCTATGAAGCGGACGTCATCCACCCCTAAACCCAAATGCAAAAAGACTGGCTGCAATCTCGACTCCATTCCAACTAGATTTTCTGCAATACTGAATGCTGCAGGTTGCACTTTTTTCAATATGTCTTCAACAATATCTCTAATGAGCTCTCTTTCATACCTATAACACAGATTAGACCAAACTTTATCAGGTATTGGCGTTAATATTTAGTTTATGAAAATGTATCTGCAAATATCGGACTTGATTCTTTTGTATTCTTGTAATGAAATTTAATAAGCCTCATATGACCAATCGGTGATTATCTGCCTATTATATTTCTTAATAGCATTATGATCGACGATTGAATAAGTTAACTATTGTAAGTTAGTGAAATGGAAGAGACAGAAGGAAACAAGTATATGCATACCGCCATTCTTTGGAAGCCCACCCTGAGAAATTTGCCACTTCATGTAATGCAGATCTCCACCTTTGCACCTTCTCGTTGTCATCCCAAAACCTTTTTTCATGATTAGAGAAGGCATCTCCAAAACTCCCTGTTTGCTTTCGTACTTCAGAGGGATCAACATCATAGAAAATTGGCAGCACCCTACCACTTGACGATGCATCAACAGGATTGGCTTTCATGCATTCAAGAATATGTACAAGTTCATTCAAGCACCAAGTTGACGATGCAAAATTTGGAGAGAGGACAATGACAGAAAATCTTGATTTCTCAATTGCAGCAGAAAGAGCTGGAGCAATAGCTTCACCTTTTTGAAGTTCGGGATCATCTCTGAACGTTTTGATTCCTTGATCGTCAAATGCAGTGTATAAGTAGTCCGTAAAACCCTTGCGGGTATCCTCGCCTCGAAAGCTAATAAAAACATCATATTCCCACTGAGTTAAAGCGGGGAAAGATGTTGTCATGTTGAGGTTCTTTGTATACTCATTTCCTACTTGTAGCAGATTACCTGTGGAAGGACTATATATATGAGTAAGATTAGAGAAGCTTTCAACACAATTTCAAGGCCTGGAGTTAACAATCCATGCAATCATGCTCTTTTTGTTTCAAAATGGATCATATATGATCAAATATTTACTCTAAAAATAAGTGTATAAATGCATAATTAATTAGTAAAGCAATAAACATAAGGTGGTTTGTTTTAGACTTTTAGTGGTTGGTTGTTCCTCTACTCCATCTTGCTCGGGTTCTTAAAAGCTAGAAACATAAAACACGAGCAACATGCCGCAAATGAATCTAGGTACTAATTTAGATCACATATACATATATTATCCTATTTGACCAGAACTATAATATATGAGTGCCCAAGTTAATGTATGTGCCAAAAGTTCATAATATATTTCGAACACCATGATCAATTAGGAACTGGTGCCAGTTTTACACTAATTCAGTAACGGAGCTGCAGAGCATAAAGATAGCATATATACTAACATATATATATATATATAATTAAGCAAATGAAAAAAAAAAAACACAAATGTGGGAGAGATATCTGTTGGAATATAACCTGGGTTTGCTGGGAATTCGAAGTTGGGATCAGATCGACTTAGAAGCGAAGTGGTGAGAGACTTGACTCTCCATCTTGAGAGAAGTTTAACAGATCTAAGCCGAGCGTGAAGACTTGAGGACACCAATAATGGGCAACTCCAGTCATCTCCACCATATAATGCCATGCAACAATAATGCCAGCTGGGTCCCACGCGTTTGTAGGGGTGAAAATGCTGAAGAATTTCTGGTGTTAAAAAGTGGTGCCGGGTTCAATGGAAAGTTCTTTCCCTCCACCGTACCCTGTAAATTTGACCACAACTTGCGAGTCGCTTGACTAACGGAGGTTTTATCCGCAGTAAGTTTTAGTATTTCCAACCCAACTGAAGATCTGAAATTGAGAGTTTGATTTACTTTGATACTCAGAAGAAACATGCAATTTTCCCATCAGAATCTAGATCATTGTGTAACTTATTTTAAGTACATCAAATATGTCCGAGTTACAAACTCTTCCCAGTTTTCCCAGCAAGATGTTCTTCCATTCACTAAGATCATAAAATAACTGGTGCCTATGGGATAGAAATATCTGGGTCAATACTCCCAGCAATAGAATAATCTAATCTGGGTCCCACGAGTTTAAATTTGAGGCTGAAGAAGCTAGCAGTGGTGGATTCGTGGAAATCTCTGATGACGCGGCAGCACCACACCACACCACATCTTGGGAGTCGCTTGATAGTTTGATACCCAAAAGGCCGTAAGTTGAATTGAGCCACCGGTTCTGCTTTCTCCTCCGGTGAGACTCTCTATTCTTATTTAGTAGATTTCCACGAGTGTCCCATAGATTGATCACTGCCCTCTAAAGACTCTTGATCCCTAACAACATCGGGAAATTCTGCTCTACTCTACGCGGTGGTATAGTATGCAGCAGCTTCATCCACCATCCACACCCCACACACAGCCCACGTGCATCTACGTATAACATGCAGCTGATGCAGCTGATGCACAGCAGTTGAACCCAACAACAACTACTCGAATTTGACCCAATTCTGCTTAGCGCGTGGGTCCCACGCTCTGCTAGCCGATGGACTGATGAATGCTCTCACAAGTCACAAGGTGTATGGAAAATTGTTTAGTTGATTATGTCAATTACTTGGTGGTGAAATAGATTTGATTTTTTAGGGGCGGAATGAGTGTTTGGGGCGAAGGTTCTTGAATAGTGTCTCTACGGTTTCGAACTTTCGATGATTCAATAGTTGTAACTTGTAACCAGGCAGCAATTTTTGCTCTCGGGGGAACATTCTATTTCCAAACCTTTTTCAGGAAAGAGGCCTTAGAAATGACCGGACTTTCATACTCCATGTTTGTTGCAGATTAGTAGTTGGACCTCAAATTGTTGTTATAAGCGCATTTTTAGATCTTAGTTATTCGCGATATTTTTTTGCTTGTTAAAACAGAAACACACTAAAGTCATAGTGGTTCAGCCGAAGCCTACCTCCACTGTGATCTCTCTTGAGAGATTTACTAGTACTGAAGAGTTTAGTACAAGTACTTGTTGTAGACCTTAACCCCTCCCTATCTAGTTCCTATCTCTCTATCACCCTTTGCTCTCTTTAGGATTTCTGTCTCATAGACTAAAATCCCCCTGCAGCCCTATTTATATCAATAGGGGCTGCTGATAAAATATGAACTAGATTACTAAACCTAATAGAATATTGGAAGATATACTCTCCTAAAACATATAGAAAACTTGTGCTAACTTCTTTCTTTTCTAAATCTGGATTTGATTACTGAATCCTAACTCTCCAGAATCTCATTCAATTTGGGAACATTCCACTGGCCATTCACTATAAAATCATCAACAGTAGCATTTACATCTACTACATTGCTATACTTTGTACAAGTTTGATTAAATGGAAAATGTAGCTGGATTCCATTGCAGAACAACAACTTCTAAACTTATCATTCTCCCCCATCTTGATATCTAATTCTGCAGGGGAAACCCAAGACTGCTGATACTGATACAAATTGGTATTCATATATATTTTAAATCTGGGTACTAACTTCTGTTTTGCATGGATCTGATGTTTCCCTTGTTTACGGGAGCCAAAAAAGCATTGTACAGCTCAGGGGGAATCTGAATTACAAAGTAGTCTTCATAATTAGTCCAGTTCTGATGTATATCATGTGTAAACAAATAACGTCAAGCAAACTATAGATGCATACCTGAGGAGCCACCACAGTCTTCAAATAGTTGGCCATTTCACCATTAGCTACTGAAGGCACTTTTGTTCCAGGTATATCGACCAAGCAACGAACCTCAGTGGAACTAATAGGATAAAACAGGATGGGCGAAGGGTCTCCCAAAATCACATGTCCGTGATTTGCATGTGGAAGGTCACAGTTCTCTAAAATTAAACCAACAAAACAAGGGGGATTTTCAACCCACAGCAATAACAAAATATATTGTTGGTCTAATGAATGAACAATAATAACATTTCTGAATGGGGCTGATACATAACAAATGCATTTGGGAGACCAACGTATAGAGTATGCATTTGAATGATAGTGTTAGAATGATCAGATGCATATACTTCTAAAATGAGACATCCTCACTACTAAGGATTGTCTAACCCCATGAATTATTTACGTGTAATGAAGAGTGCAATTAAAGTAGTACGTATTTGATCACTTAATTATCATCAAAATCACTCAGCTGCACAAATCTTTTGTTAATTTATCATAATAGATTGGAGTTACTACATTAACATTTTGAATAGACAAATCTTAACATTTTGTGATGGTGAAGTAGTCACTCTATAATTTATATTATAAACATTACACAAAATGGTGCCTGTATCACTTTCCTTACCCAACACATTAATTCAAAGGGGAAAACAACTGAGATTTCTCTAGTATTTAAAAATTCAAGCTAAAGAACCCTAGAAGTTTTGAAAACCAATTTGAGGAGAAATGGAAATAGATGAAACTAGTTGAAAAGGGAGTGGAGTTTAATGTAAATCTATGAAAAAGAAAAGTGGGAAGACAATGAAAGACAAGCGAGAAGAACAAGCAACAACCACTTTTAGCCTGAATAACCCAGTAGGAGTAAACCCCAACTCAGGAAATTAAAAAAAACACAGTAGGAATACAAGGGTGTTTTCATGCAGTACAGTACCACTGTCCTACACTTTTATTCAACTACAACATTAATGATAAATTCCAAGACACATGAAAGAGTTTTTATAGAAGAGACATACTTTTACCGAATAAAAAGAAAGAGACACATACATTTATGTTTGGTAAACAACATGCATCTTCACTCACTCAGCTTACTTGGTGTTGGAAGAAGACAAGAACATCAACCATGTAAACATGTTTGTGGTCATGAATTTTGAGGGCTTCCACTGGTACCTGCAATGTGATCTTAGCGCAGTTTAATGACCGCAAAGTGATCCGGGCACAATTTAATGAGCCTCTCTTGCAGTACTACTAGATGGTACATCATCACAGAGGAGTTGAAGACCTCGCTTGGTATTATTGTTCTGCTTCAACAACGTTTGCCGAAGCTCTTCCACATCTTCCTCATATAACACACGGACACCACACTTCTTCACTCGCACAGTTTCCAAGGTGGGTGCTTTCGGCAAGAAGAAGGGTTTAAGTGAGAATTTAAGATGATAGTGGATATCCTGAAAATCTCCACGGAAAAAATCACGGCTCGTGTTCAAGAACCAAATGTGATCCCCAACAGGTTGACCCCACTTTCCCCCAAATATTGGAGACGTGCCACCTGCCTCCACACTTGAGCATTTACCATTGGCTGTCATTGACCAACTAATGGCCCACCAATCCAAAGGCGGGAGTGGTTTGAGGCAGTTAAAAACGACACACATAGCGAATCCCATGAACGAGTTAGTAAACCAACCTGGATGCAGCTCTAGAGTTATGGAGCACCCCTCTTCTTGGTGATTGTACCACTCTGGTATTTCATTTGCAGGACCAACAAACAATGTAGTGGATTCTTGATAAGATGATTTACTCGCTAAGTGGCGTGTTAGCAATGGTAGTGCTACACTCTTGCAGCTTTCATTCTCCCCCTTTTTGAGACTGTTCATATAGCTTCCTCTTGGCACCAAATTGCTCCGTCCTATTTGATTGGCCATTGTATCCAATGAGGTGCAATTGGTAGCCTTTACCCATGCATCAGATGAAAGCTCTGGTACTATCTGAAGCTTACTGCACCCATCCAAATAGAGATATTCAAGCCGAGAGAGTTGACCGATGCTCTCATGCAGTGTAAGGAATTGATTATTGCTCAAATTTAACTCTATTAATGAGGCTAAGCATCCAAAATCACTAGGCATTGCTTTGTCAGAAAGATTGCAGTCACTTAGATTCAAGTAAGTCAATGAATGCAAACCGGACAAACAAGGCAACGATAATCCTACCGGAATGTGGCTTTGTTTTTGCAATAACTGAACAGGGTTGAGCATCATATTCCAAGATTTAAGTGAATGTCGTTTACATCCAGCAAATGACAGTTCTTTGAGGTTCTCCAGAAGACCAATAGAGGAGGGCACTTCTCTTATGCCACTTCCACTCACATCAAGCTTCTCCAAACTAACAATATGACCCAACTCATCCGGCAATTTGTCAAGCTTTGAGCAATCAGAAAGATAGAGATACTTCAATGATTTTAAGCCACCTATACTGCTTGGCAGACACAAAAGGTGTTTGCAATCTCTCAAGGACATAGAAACAAGTTCTTCGAGCAAGCCAATAGAGAAAGGTAGTTCTTGTATAGAAGTTTCACTCGCATCAACCTCTACCAAACACTCCATATGGCCCAAATCCTCTGGGAGTTTGTCAAGTTTTGAGCAACCTGAAATATTAACAACCTTGACAGATTTTAAGCCATGTACACTGATTGGAAGAGACACGAGATCTTTGCAATCTTCCAGTTTCAGCAGGTCAAGTCTTTCAAGCATCCCAACCGAGGAAGGTACTTCTCTTATGCCGCTGCCATTCACACGAAGCTCCTTCAAGCTTTCTAGGTGATCCATGTCATTTGGTAGTTTTTTAAGCTTTGAGCAACCCGAAAGATCAAGAACTTCAAGAGATTTTAACCCACGTACACTACTTGCAAAATGCACAAGATTCTTGCAATCTTTCAAGTTTAGCACTGTAAGTCTCTCGAGCACTTCAATTCCCTGGTCAACCTCATACAATCTTATACAACCTTCAAGACACAGAATCTCAAGATATGGCATGACCTTCAAGTTTGGGGTGTTGACAAGATTCAGATTAATGCTTTTCAACTTGCAAAAAGGCTGCATATCAAGTAAAAATTATAGAAGAAATCAGCATTCATGATATATTCAACAATTATAATAAGCAATAAAAGAATGGTATGGTAATGATAATATACCTCAGCTCCTATTTGAACATGTTTTAGGCAACTGTGACACAAAGTAAGTTCAAACAGCTGCCGAGGGCTGAAATGTCCTGGCAGAGATTGTAACGGATACCTTGTCCAATCAAGAATCCGTAAACTATTGGGAAGATAATCAAGCCCCTTAGGTAGGTTCACATTTTTAATCTTTAGGTATCTCAATTTACACATCATTGAAAATGATTTTGGAGTCACGTCCACCTCCCCTTCTGACTCAGTTGAGTGCACAAATATACCTTCTATTGCCTCAGTTCCCTATCAACACAAATTTTATCATAACACAAAAAGTGGAGTTAGTAGACTATCTTGAAATACAATGTATTAGCAAATAACAGGTAAAATTACTAAATCTCTTACAGCATTTCGGGTCAAGACATATTTGACGTCTTCATGATGCCACACCCTACTACGCCTGCCCAGCTTGTTCGGAGATTCTAGGTGGACAATTCCATGACCCATTTCTTGGAGCAAATTGTGCATCCACAGTCTTCCATCTGAAAGAGTCACTAGACATCTCTCCATGAGGACTTTTATCCCTATAACAGCACCAACATCGCAACTGGTTAGTATATCTGTCACCCGACCTTTGTCCTGCCCATTGAAAAAGCATGCAATGTCTAGGAATATTTTCTTCCCATCAGAATCTAGATCATTGTAACTTATTTTAAGTACTTCAAATATGTCCGAGTTACAAACTCTTCCCAACTGGCTCAGTGCACTGTTCCATTCACTAAGATCTCTTCCATACAAAAAAGAACCGAGTACTTCAAGGGCTAAAGGAAGACCTTTTGCATAACTTACAACGGATTCTGACAAACCAAGAAAATCTTCTTCAGGGTAATATTTCTTAAATGCTTTCATGCTGAAAAGCTGAAGAGAATCATCTTCATTTAATTCTTCAGCCTTGAATCTTCTCTGGACTCCATGTTGAACTAACAAATGCTCATTTCTAGTTGTGATAAGAACTCTACTCCCCGCACCAAACCAGTCTTGATTTCCTGCTAAATATTTTAAGTGGCTCGAATGGTTCACATCATCAAGAACAAGAAGAACTTTTTTGTGGCCTAACAACCTTCTCATAATGGTGGCTCCTTGATGAAGGTCCAATATGTGATCAACCTGTGTTGTCCGGATCATCCCAGAGATCAGTTGCTTTTGCAGATTAAGTAAACCACCTCTTTCAACAGAGTTCCTGA
Organism: Argentina anserina; assembly: GCF_933775445.1. Classification (NCBI taxonomy): domain Eukaryota; kingdom Viridiplantae; phylum Streptophyta; class Magnoliopsida; order Rosales; family Rosaceae; genus Argentina; species Argentina anserina. Next base: position 1,377,551 of record NC_065873.1, on the reverse strand, counting down.
CATCTGTAAGAAGAAAACTAATTTCAAATTGACAAAAGATTCTCTCATACACCGCTCTTGCCATAGTTGTCTTACCAATCCCGCCCATTCCCCATATTCCAATGAAACGGACGTCTTCCACCCCTACGCCTAAAAGCAAAAGAAATGGCTGCAGTCTTGAGTCCATTCCAACTAAATTTTCTGCATAACTGAATGATGTAGGTTGCAATTTGTTCCATACATCTTCAACAATATCTATAATGAGCTTGGTTTCATACCTATAAAAAAGTACTAAAATAAATTTAACAGGATATGGATGCCTCATAAGCCCTAGTGCCCTACTGATTATCAGCCTATTTAATTTGTGAATGGCATTAATGAAGAGGCAAAATATTTGTAAATTGAAGCAATGAAAAGAGACAGAGAAACAAGTATATGCATACCGATCTTTTGTATTCCACCCAGAGAAACTAGCCACTTCAGTTAATGCATTTCTCCACCTTTGCACTTTCTCATTATCATCCGTAAACCTTTCTTCATAATTAGCAAAGGCTTCTCCAAAACTCCCTGTTTGCATCCTTACATCTGAGGGATCAACATCATAAAAAATTGGTAGAATAGTTTCTCTTGCTTTCATGCATTCAAGAATTCTTACAAGTTCATCCAAGCACCACGTCGACGATGCATAATTTTGTGAGAGAACAATTAGAGAAAATCTGGATTCTTCTATTGCAGCAGAAATGGCTGGAGCAATAGCTTCCCCTTTCTGAAGTTCGGGTTCATCCCTGAAAGTTCTGATTCCTTGATGTTCCAATGCAGTGTATAAGTGGTCTGTAAAACCCATGCGAGTATCCTCACCTCTAAAGCTCAGAAAAGCATCATATTTCCACTGAAGAGTTAAAGGGCGGAAAGAGGTAGAGATTGTTTCTATGGTCATTTCCAATGAAAACTACTTTTTCTACTTGTACAAAAGTGTGTCCAAGTTAACCGTGAAGCTTCCAAACACTTGCAAGTTGTTCAACACTTGAGATAAACTATAAAGGAAAACATGCATTTGGTATCCTGGTTTCCCTTCCCTACAGCATAATACATAGAAAAGATTAATAACTTCCTACTCAATCGACGGAAAACCAATACTCATTCTAACAAGAATTGTGCAATGGACTATGAAGCAACAAAAAAAAATTTGACCGCCTTGGTTTCTGTCATTCTGTGGTCGAATTTTATTCCTTTTGCTTTAATTTATGTTGTTCTTGTATCTAAATACACAGAGCCACAAAACACTCGCTCCTCGTAAACGAGAAAGAAATAAAATTGAGGAAAGACAGGTGCAAGATCCATTGAAAGACAGTTGCACAAAGTTTTCTTTCTCTTCATTTTCATTCAGTTGAACAAAGCATGATACATATAGGTACACGTGCATAATGACTGCCCAGCTTATGCGGGTAAGTCCATACATCCTATTTGACCACAAGTTATGATTAAAACTAATGACTGCCCAGCTTATGCGGGTGAATATCGATCAATCCATGATCAATCAAGAAGAGATACAGAGAAGAGAAACAAAGCTAAGAAAGTTAAATTTGCAGAAACAAAGCTAAGAAAGTTAAATTTGCAGAAACAAACACAAAAATGAGACAAATCAGTTGGAGCTTAACCTGGGTTTCGTGGGGATTTGAAGTTGGGATCAGACCGACTTCGAACAAAGCAGCTTAAGGATGAACAGAAGCTAAGTGATGAGAGACTTCTTCGAGTCTTGAGAAACTCCACCGTTGAGGGGTAAGAGCCTGGTCAAAGTCAACTCCTTATAACATATGCATTACCTGTTATACCCTTATTGAGGCGATTTAGAAGACGGGTGAGACAGAGATTGGGAGGTTATATATGTCAGAGAGAGGTGCAGACCCATTCCCGATGTTTCATTTGTTTCCTCGATCATTTTCTTTTCGTGTTCTTGGCTGTGTTGGTTTTTTTGGTTGCTTTGTGTGATGTTATTATGGGTTCGTTTGATGGTTGGAATATTAAGAATGTTAAGATTTTGTGATGTTATTATGTGTTTGTTTGATTTTGCGCGATTAATTCTGTAATTGGAATTTCAAGTTTTTATTAATTGATTTTTTTATTCGCGATTGATGAAAGGTTAAGGTTTAGTATGTTGTGTAATTAATTAGGTCTTATTGTTGGGTCTGGGGCAAATGGAAAATATGGTGCTTTGATTTGAGTTGGAAAACAGTGAAGCAAATGTATGGATTGTAGTTTTGTTTTTCTGTTAAGGTCTGGTGTGTTTTTGTTATTTGGTGTCTACTGGGTGTTGATTAGTTGAAATTGAGTTTGTTAAGAACTAATAAGTCTGTGGCAGTAGAATTATCTGTATGAGACCAATTGTGTCAAGCTGGGGCAAGCCAGTTTAGTTTTTAGTAGTATTGAATCTATTGATTAAGGTTGCAGTCTTTGAAAGAAGTAGTAGTGTGGGTAAAAGGGCAGCTATGGTTCAAGTTGAGTTGCTTAACAAGCCTATTTCAGTTGCTATTAATGGCTACGAATGTTGTGAAGCTCTGTTATGGGTTGGTTTTTAGGTGTGTTTTTTTTTTTTGAGTTATTGATGCAACTTTGATATCAATGTTTGTTGCAATTTTCTATGGGTAGGCATAAAAAACGGAAATCCCGATCTCGTCCCGATCCCGTCTCGAAATTCATAGGGACGGGACGGGACGGAAGTCTAAAAATATATGTCCCGTCCCGATTCCGTCCCGTTTCATAATAGTGGGACGGGACGTGGGACGAATAATTTTTATCCTACTTCGTTCCGTACCGTCACACCTTTAATAAAAACTTAAAATTTTTATATATTTGTATTAAAATGAAACTAATTTATGTTCTTAATAACTCCAAAATTATATCAACTCAAATAGTAATGGTAAATTATAATATTTTGAACATAATACGTATTTTTTTTGTTAAAATTTCATTATTGAATGTTACTTTGTTAATGAAAAAGTAAAAATATAGGTTTTTATTTAATTTCATAGGAATATGAGATTTGTCTCGTCCCGTCCCGTCCCAACCAGGATTAATCCCGAGTGGGATGTATTCTTAAAAACCCTCGTCCCGTCCCGATTCAAAAGAGTGGGATGAGCCCCGTCCCGTCTCATCCAGTGCCGTGTCCACCCCTACAATTTTCAGTTATTTTAACTGGCATTTGTGTTTCATTATTCAAGGATATAGTTTCATATAAATATCTGCTATCTGATCCAGCCCTATGTTCAATGTTGTAGTAGAGGCTTGGCCATTGAGTTTTAGTTGGGTGAACATAGAGTTGGATCTTATTGTAATCAGAAGATGTATTGATGCTGAGGATTGTTTGTGTTGGCCGTCAGGAGATTATGCTTCTTCACTTCTTGGTTTATAACTGTTCGATATGTGATAGTGAGGGAGTTATGGCTAGTGTTAGTTGAAATGGATTTAGTAAATGCCCGGTAGAAAAATATCAAGCAAATATAGTGACTCTATCTTGCTTAGAATATCAATTTGTTTGGAGAAGGCGTTGCTCAGGGTGTTGGTTTTATGTAGTTTATGACATGTGTGTCTGTTGATAATTGAATGAAAAGTTAGTTGACCAAAGTGACATTTCACACTTATGGACAAAGAGTTTGTTATAATTTTATTAGATTTTGAGGATGTCATCATTAAAATCAATCTTAGTCTTTGAGAAATTTTGACAGTTTACGAGAAGACTTGACACAAGGTTTATATTGCAGGTATTGCATCGTGTACATCTTCATTTAAGATGTTTCCAACTCGATGGTTCAATCCAAGTTTAACAATAATTCCCAAATATAAACTCATACATATTTAATCATAAGTTTGCAAGGGTGCAGTATAGCCATCATGGTTTTCATATCATCTGATTTTTCAGTGTTATAAATGGTGGTTCATGTATTTTTATGTAAGGGTGAGTACATATGCAAATTAGTTTTGGTTGTATATTAATTTATATGTTGATTAATGTATTAAAAAATTCTAAGTAATTATATTCCTTTGATATTCATTCACTGCAAAGCGTGTGTATTTCTTCAGCATGTGATGCATTTCACTTTGATCACACAGAAAGAAAGATATTAGAGTATAATTTACACCTAAAAATTAAATCTTTTAATACTAGACTTTATGACCGATGGACTTGATTTCTTTTTCAATCAAGTTTGTAAAATTTTATTCAATATGAATATTTCTTTTGAGATAACAACAATTAGATGCTGTGACTAAGCACTATATATTACATAAAAGATCATGTAATTTGAGCATTTTCATGCTTGTAGATGTTGTAGTACCTTTTTTGTTTTTTCCTCTTTAGCTATTTGAAGGAATTGAAGCTTGACGTACTTAGAATGGAGAGCAGTTAGCTAGGCAGGGGCTCTTTCTAATGAGAACCATCTTGTTAAGGACTAGTTGAGGAACATTTTGATTCACCAAGTTTTCAATCTCATATTTAGATCTGTGCCTTTTATTTTGTAGATATATATAAGTATATTATCACTGCAAAATTTCATTAAAATTGACAATTATTAAGACATTCATAAATATGATTTACTTTCGTTCATTAATTTAACATACTTTGATACATTAACAATTACTAAATTGGCTAAAATTTTGTATATCTAATATACTAATATATACCTAATATCTAAACGGTTGAGATGAAAAAATGTGATCGAAAAATAGGTCTAACTAAAAATTAATTAGAAAGTCCTCAATTAGTTCTCAACAAAATGATCATTATTAGAAAATCTCTCTTGCTAGGAATATATGTAGACAAACACTAATCAAGCATCTAATTGAATAGTTAATTGCCAATTACACATTTAAGAGTGGGTTGATTTAGGAATGCGATTTATAAGATGAACTAGTGATAAATACTTTGTCGAGATGTCAGTTCGTCAGCATGAGGAGTGTTACTATGCTTCGGTTGATTGTTTGAAATGTTAGACAGTGCGTTTGTTGGTTTGTGACTAACATAACCTTAATAGAAGATCATGAATGAAACATTTGTGTCTTTAGCTGTTGCCTAATTGGTTACTGAAGCAGTGTACATTTCACAGGTAACGTGATTAAGATTTTTGTATAAATGTTTTATTTTATTTTATTTTTTGCTTTTTTCAGTGTTTGTGTTTTTCATTCCTTTCTTTGCCTTCCAAACATTGTTGGATGTTAAGTTGAGCTTCATTTTTTTATTTGTTAATAGTTGATGGAGTTAAGAAATGTGGTCCTTGGTTTCAGACCTGAAAATATTACGGACATCAGTTTGGGCATCTGTTCACTGTTATCAATTACAAAGCACAAATATGTTGAATACACCGCACTTGCCTCGAAGAGTAATCGTGTTGATTTTGAAAATTACATGTGCAGCAGCTAAGATATGTATCTAATGTGATGTCAATAATTAATGCAGTCGCCATCATTTATCTTATTGCATTGGAAATTGGATTTCCTCTATCCTCTGAAAGACGAATAAAATCAAAAGCTGAAACTCAAAATTTGCAGTAGTTGTTAGGATGTTGGTGATGCTACACCCCTCAGCATGTGTAAATTTTTGGTCCTATACGCAGGGACAAGTACTTTGATGCAAGTGTAGTGTAAGCCATGTATCCTATGGTAGTGTAACCTAAATTTATTTTCTTTTGGCATAGATAGTTAATTTTTTTCATAAAACCAATGATTGCATTTGTAAATGTTGATGCGTATGATGAACGGTCATACCTTCTATTAAGTTATGGAACTAGAAAAGGAAGAAAGTGAGTATGGCAGAATAGCAGCACAGAAAATGACTGGATATATGGAGGTTAAAAGCCATCAACCTCACTCAATTTGAAATACCACACAACCTAATTTACCAAAAATGAAAAAATCAAGTCAAGAATGTACATTGATCACATATGTATGGAAGATTTTTGAGCTTTTGTTCTACCAGTATCATTGATAGCATATAAGAATATGCATGTGGAGGCCAGGGAACACTAAATCACCATTTTTTATAAAAGAAAAGAAGGAAAAAAAGAAGAGTTAGCTTCTGATTCAAACAACCACTTGTAGCCTGAATAACAGTAGGAATAAACACCCTTGTTCACTACATTACCACTGTCCTACAATTTTGTTCAATACTAATACATTAAACACATAGGAAAGAGTTGTTATAGAAGAACACCAACCATGTTTGTGGTCATAAATTGTTAATAAAGTTTTAGGGCTCCCACCGGTTCCCGCGCCGTCAAGGTGGCGTAGTTTTTTTTTTTTTTGAATGAGCCTATCCTGCAATACTACTAAATGCTACATCATCACAGAGGAGTTGAAGACCTCGCTTGGTATTCTTGCTCTGCTTCAAATATGTTTGCCGAAGCTCCTCCGCATCTTCCTCATACACCAATCGGACACCACACTTCTTCACTCGCACAGTTTTCAAGGTGGGTTCAAATGAGAATTTAAGCTGAGAGTGGATATCCTGAAAATCTGCACGGATAATATCATGGCTCAAGTAAAAGAACCAAATGTGATCCCCCACAGGTTCACCCCACCTTTCCCCAAATAATGGACACGAAGGAATATAGTCTGTCCCCACATCCCAGGATTTTCCATTGGCTGTCATTGACCAATTAATCTGCCACAGATCTAAAGGCGAGCGTGGTTTGAGGTGGTCAAAAACGACACACAGGGCGAATCCCAAGAACATGTTAGTAAACCAACCTGGATGCAGCTCTATAGTTATAGAAGACCCCTCTCCTCGACGATTGTACCACTCTGGTATTTCATTTCCAGGACAAACAAACATAATGGATTTGCGAGGAGTTGCTTTACTTGCCAGCTGGCGTGCTAGCAATGGTAGTGCAACTCCCTCACAGCTTTCTTTCTCCCCCTTCCCGCTTGGCAACAAATTGCTTCGTCCTGTTCGATTGGCCATTATATCCAATGACGTGCAGTTGGTAACGTATACCCTTGCCGTTGCATCAAATGGTAGCTCTGGTACTATCTGAAGGTTACTGCACCCATCCAAGAAGAGACTTTCAAGTTGAGAGAGTTGGCTAATGCCCTCAGGTAGTCTGACAAATTGATTATTCCTCAAATCTAACTTCTTCAATGAGGCTAAGCATCTGAAATCGCTGGGCATTGCTTCGTCATAAAGATTGCAGTCACTTAGATCCAATTCAATCAATGAATGCAACCCGGACAAACATGGCAACGATAATCCTGCCGGAATGTGGCTTTGTTTTCGCAATAACTGAAGAGGGTTGAGCATCATATTCCATGGTCTAAGTGACTGTGTTTTACATCCAGCAAGAGACAATTCTTTAAGGTTCTTCAAAAGACTAATACAGGGGAGCACTTCTCTTATTCCACTTCGTCCCATATCAAGCTCCTCCAAACTGGAAATCTGACCCAACTCATCTGGCAGTCTCTCAAGCTTCAAGCAACCAGAAAGTTTAAGATATTTGAGAGACTTTAGGCCACCTACACTGGTTGGAAGACACGAAAGCTGTTTGCAGTCTCTCAAGGACATAGAGACAAGTTCTTCAAGCAAACCAATAGAGAAAGGTAGTTCTCGTATAGAAGTTTTACTCACATCAACCTCTACCAAACACCCCGTATGGCCCAAATCCTCTGGAAGTGTGTCAAGTTTTGAGCAACCCGAAATATCAAGAACCTTGAGAGATTTTAAGCCACGCACACTATTTGCAAAATGCACAAGATTCTTGCAATCTTTCAAGTTTAGCACAGTAAGTCTCTCAAGCACTTCAATTCCTGGGTCAACCTTATACAAACTTATACAACCTTCAAGACACAGAATCTCAAGATATGGCATATCTTTCAGGTTTGGGGTGTTGACTAGATTCAGAGAGTGACTAAAATTAATGCTTTTCAATTTGCAAAAAGGCTGCATATCAAGTAAAAAAACAGAATAAATCAGATTTCATGATATATTCAATAATCATTATAAGCAATAAAAGTATGTCATAGTAATGATAATAAATATACCTCAGTGCCTATTTGAACATGTTTTAGGCAACTATAACATAAGGTAAGTTCAACCAGCTGCCGAGGGTTGAAATCTGTTGGTAGAGACTTTAACGGATACCTTGTCCAATCAAGAATCCCTAGACTATTGGGAAGATATTCAAGCTCCTTAGGTAGGTTCACATTCTGAATCTTTAAGTATCTCAATTTGCGCATCATTAAAAATGGGTTCGAAAGCACATTCACCTCCAATTTTGACTTAGTTGAGTGCACAAATATGCCTTCTACTGCCTCTGTTCCCTATCAACCCATAAAAAATAAAAATAAATGTTATATGTGTATCGCACAGTGATCGACTTGTCATATAATGTATAAGCAAATAACAGTTAAAATTATATTTGTACCAAATTAGTATTCACTTACAGTATTTGTGGTCAAGACATGTGCGACATCTTCAAAAAGCCACAACCTACTGCGTTTGCCCAGCTCAATAGGAGACTCCAGGTGAACAAATTCCTGACCCATTTCTCTAAGCAAGTCGTGCATCCACAGTCTTCCATTTGAAAGAGTCACTAGAGATCTCTGCATGAGGACTTTTATTCCTATAGTAGCAGCAACATCACAACTATTTAGTACTTCGGTTACTCGATCTTTCTCATGTCCATTAAAGAAACATGCAATGTCTAGATATATCTTCCTCCAATGAGAATTTAGATCATTGTAACTGATTTTAAGTACGTCAAATATGTCCGAGCCACAAACGTTTCTCAACTGGCTCAGTGCACTGTTCCATTCACAAAGATCTCTTTCATACAAGAAAGAACCCAGTACTTCAAGAGCTAAAGGAAGACCGTTTGTGTAACTTACAACAGATTGAGACAAATCGAGAAAACCTTCTGCAGGGTAATCTTTCTTGAATGCTTTCTTGCTAAAAAGCTTAAGAGAATCACCCTTATCTAATTCTTCAACCTTCAATCGTCTCTCAATTTTATGCTGAATCAATAAATGCTCATCTCTAGTTGTGATAAGTACTTTACTCCCAGAACCAAACCAGTCTGGGCCTCCAGCCAAATATTCTAAATCTTTCAACTGGTTCACATTATCAAGAATGAGAAGAACTTTTTTGCGAGCTAACCGCCTCTTTATTGCAGCAGCTCCTTCAGAAAGGTTCAATATGTTATCAGCCTTTTCTCTGCTTATCATCCCAGAGAGAAGTTGCTTTTGCAAATTAAGTAGACCATTTTTTTCAACAGAGTCATTTCTAACATCGGTCAGAAGGTAACTATATTCAAATTCACAAGAGATCATCTCATACACCGCTCTTACCATTGTTGTCTTACCAATCCCCCCCATTCCCCATATCCCAATGAAGCGAACGTCATCCATCCCTACACCCAAATGCAAAAAAAGTGGCTGCAATCTTGAGTCCATTCCGACTAGATTTTCTGCGTACTTGAATGTTGGAAGATGCAACTTTTTCAGTAAATCTTCAACAATTGCTCTAATGAGCTCTCTTTCAGACCTAGAACACAGATTAGACCAAACTTATCAGGTATTGAAAATGTATCTGGAATATTGGACCTTTTTTATGTCTTGTAATGACATTTAATAAGCGTCATAGACCCAATTGACAATGATCTGCATATACTAGTTTTTAATAGCAATATGAAGATCGAATGAGTTAACTATTGTAAGTTAGTGAAATGGAAGAGACAGAAAGAAACAAGTATACACATACCGCCAATGTTTGGATGCCCACCCTGAGAAATTTGCCACTTCATGTAATGCAGATCTCCACCTTTGCACCTTCTCGTTGTCATTCCAAAACGTTTTCTCAGGATTAGAGAAGGCTTCTCCAAAACTCCCAGTTTGCTTTCGTACATTAGAGGGATCAACATCATAGAAAATTGGCAGCACCCTACCACTTGATGACGCATCAACAGGATTTGCTTTCATGCATTCAAGAATTTGTACGAGTTCATCCAAGCACCACGTCGACGTTGCATAATTTGGGGAGAGGACAATGACAGCAAATCTTGATTTCTCAATTGCAGCAGAAAGTGCTGGAGCAATAGCTTCACCTTTTTCAAGTTCAGGATCATCCCTGAACGTTTTGATTCCTCGATCGTCTAATGCAGTGTATAAATTGTCTGTAAAACCCTTGCGAGTATCCTCGCCTCGAAAGCTAATAAAAACATCATATTCCCACCGAGGTAAAGCGGGGAAAGATGTTGAGGTACTTCTTTGTATGCTCATTTCCTACTCGTAGCAGGTCACCTGTGGAAGGACTATATACAGTATATGAGTAAAATCAGATAAGCTTTCAACACAATTTCAAGGCCTGGAGTTAACAATCCTTTGCAATCATGCTCTTTTTGTTTCCTAATGGATCATCACCTAGTTTATCTAGAAACATAAAACACTAGCAACATGCTGCAAATGCATACAGTACTATACCAGATCATTGAGATCACATCTGCATATATTATCCTATTTGACCAAAAGCTATGAGTGCTCAAGTTATGCTGTATGTTCCAAAATTTTATAAAATAACTGGTGCCTATGAGCGAAACTGCAGAGCAGATAGCCAAAAACATAGTAACATATATATAATTAAGCAAATTAAAAACAAACACAGCTGTGGGATAGAAATCTGTTGGAGCTTAACCTGAATTTGCTAGGAATCGAAGCTAGGATCAGATCGACCAGATCGACTTACTTAGAAGCCAAGTGGTGATCGAGAGAGAAAATGAGATCTGAGTGTGAAGACTTTTTTTTGTCTGAGCGTGTGAAGACTTGAGGAGTTGAGGAGACCAAATAATCTCATCTGGGTCCCACGGGATTTGCAAAGCGACTTACAAAATGTGTTGGTGGTGGATTCATGGAAAATTCTTCAATTGTTACCACCACCCTGAGAATTTCACCTTTATAAACACCCACCCTAATCAATTATTGATGCCAGCTAGGGATGTGGATTTATAACCTTACTCGAAATTATGTTTGGGATGTTCAGAGAGAGGAACAGATTTCACGCACCATTGGCCAAGGTACATATATTGTCTCAGTTGTCCATTATTTATGATTTTCTTGATATTTTTGTGAAATATCTTATTTTTCGACATATTGATATATTTTTATAATATCGTCACGTGTTAGGTTAATTTTAAATAAAATATAAAAATCACTAGTTAGGAAAATCAAATCTCTGATCTATCTTTTTGTAAGCACAAAGTTATAGTTAACTCTATTACACTAACTTATTGTTATTTATGATTTTTTATTATATATTACATTTTATATCTCAACATTCACTTAAAATTTAAATAAAACCGAACTAATTGTTGAGGGAAATCGAACCCTTTTGGTCTAGGAGGAAGCAATGATAGACCTTACTCTTATGGGGGAAATTCATCATGTTTATCCACCATATTATTCTCTAATGAGATGCAATCAAGTAAAAACACATGGACACAATCTTCACAAAACCTATGGTTATGGTCAAAATTGAGAAATGCTTGATCCGAATGGGAACTACTAGTACCACAATCCAGAGTCAATCACACACAACCCCTATGATTTGCATATAAGTCAGTGTATGCAAAATTATAAATGGACATTATCATTTAATTATTATTCTTCACAATATACTCAAGGTTTTACTTAAGAACATGATGAAGATAGTGAAAATTTTGTACCTCATAAATGATTTATGTGGTTCTAAACCACTCATATAATTTCATGTTTAATGTATCATATGTAAATAAGCATGATGACCTAGCCTCCTTTTGGGTAAATATATATACATATGTATATATATATATACACAATCTCTATCTAGAGTGAAGCTTCACTCTGAAATTATAGAGTGAAGTTCCAATTTTAGCACACTTTTTTGGTCAAATTTTTTCACCATAAGCGATTCAATATTTAGGTATGCTATTCAAGATCATATCTACAAAATTTCATCTAATTCGGACATCGTTATGGTATTGAAATTAGATCAAATCAATGAATGAATTAAAACTGTTAAACGTGAACCATTCGTGTAAATCTCAATTTTAAAAACTCAAACCATTGTCAAATTGGATGAAAATTTGTAGAGATAATCTTGATTAACATACCTAAATATTAAATCACTTATGGTGAAAAAATTTGGCTAAAAAGTGTGTCAAAATTGGAATTTCACTCTGTATTTTTAGAGTGAAGCTTCACTCTAGATAGTGACTATATATGTGTGTGTGTGTGTGTATTTTAAGTAGATTTTAATAATGTCCGACGATTATTTCACCTCAAATTACTATAACTCACTATAAACTAATAGTTATATAATAAGCATATAGTAGATAATTGATCAAATAAACATTTCTCAAAATTTTATTCAAAATTTCCACGTTTTTATATAAATTTCTATCAATTTACTTAATTATTTTTTTAAATCAAAATTTCCAACTTTTCGAATCTTCGATATTTTGGTCTCGCCGAAATTTTAGTCCTTGCTCTCAAGTACCAATTAACCTGACTCACTCGTACGTAGAGGAAATCCAAGTGAAGAACTACTAGATCGAGTAGAGAATCCACATGAAATGTGACATGGTTCTCCGTTCTCAATCGATTTTGATGAGAACTCATGAGGTTTCCTAAGTCCTAATTACCTTGATAAAACATGGATTGCTCCTGCAGACTTTGTGTTCACAAGGTTCCGCACATTGATAATCATCAAGAGAACCAACAGAGCACCCTATTTGTAAGAAGATTTAAAATTGTTAAAACGAACACAAAAATGTGACAAATCAGAGCTACAAGGGTTTCGTGGGAAATATGAAGTTGGGAATATGAAGTCTATAGTGTAATTTGAAGTTGCGCATTTGCTACGAAGCCCCCGCATTTTCGTGCTAATCTGAAATGTCCTTATTACATGTGCATTACCTGTTATGCCCTTATTGAAGGCAGGATGGGAGTAAGAGATTGGGAGGTAATATAATGTCTTCATTTGCGATCTTAGTTGAGGTGGGTTGGGTTGTGTTGCTCGATCATATGTAAGTTTTGAGTGTTTGTGCGATTTTGTTTGTTATGTTGTCTAATCGCCGATTCGTTATCCTTGTATTGGGATTGTTTATCAATTGTCAATTTGTTTTTTTTATGAAATCAATTGTCAATTTGTTTTTATTTGCGATTGATTAATTGTTTTTCCATGATCAATTGGTTCAGTGTGTTTTGTAATTAGTTAGGTCTTATTATTGTTGGATATGGGGCAAATGGAAAATTTGGTGCTTTGATTTGAGTTGGGGAAACAGTTCAGCATTTTATACGGATTGTAAGTTTTGTGTTATGTAATGTTCTTTGTGTTTTAATTGTATGAACTGATATGGTCTGGTATGTTTTTTTTATTTGGCGTGTGTAATGAGTGTTGAGTAGTTTAAATTGAAATTGTTAATTGAATAGTTAATTGTCAATTAAACACTAATCATACATTCTAATGAAATAGTTAATTGTCAATTAAACATTTAAGTGTGGGTTGATTTAGCAATGTGATATATATTATGAACTACTGATAAATTATTTGTCGAGATGTTAGTTTGTCAGCATGAGGAGTTTTATTATGCTTAGGTCTACAGTTTGAAATGTTAGACAGTGTGTTTGTTGGGTTGTCACCAACATAATTTTGGTAAAAGATCATGAATGAAATATGTGTGTCTTTAACTGTTTCCTAAGTGGTCACTGAAGTAGTGTACATTTCACAGGTAACGTGACTAAGTTTGTATAACTGTTTATTTTTTCTTTTTCAGTGTTCGTGTTTCTCATTACTTTTCTTAGCCTTCGAAACATTGTTGGATGTTGAGTTAAGCTTCATTTTTCATTTGGATCATTTTTAATGGTTGATGGAGTTAAGAGATGTGGTCCTTGCTTTGGGCATTTGTTCACTGTAATCAATTGCAAAGCACAAATATGTTGAATATAAAACACTTTCCTCGAAAAGTAATCGTGTTGATTTTGAAAATTACATACTTGTGATATGCATCTAATGTGATGTCAATAATGCAGTCGTCATCATTTATCTTATTGCAATGGAAATTGGGTTTCCACTCTATCCTCTGAAAGACGAATAAAATCAAAAGCTGAAACTCTAAATTTGTAGTAGTTTAAGATGCTAGTGATGCTACACCCCTCTGCCTCATGTGTACATTTTTGGTCCTTTATGGAAGGACAAGTACTTTGATGTAAGTGTAGTGTAAGCCATGTATCCTATGATAGTGTAACCTAAATTATTTTCCTTTGGCATAGGTAGTTAATTTTTTTTTCATAAAATCAATGATTGCTTATGTAAATATTGATGCATATGATGAACGTTTATACCCTTTATTAAGTTATGGAACTTGAAAAGGAAGAAAGTGACTGGCAGCAAGTCATCAATTAATTTTTTTTATAAAAAAAAAATCATTCATTTTCTTTCATAGTAACAGAAGAGAAAATGACTGGATTTATGGAGGTTAAAAGTCATCAACCTCACTCAATTTGGAATTCCACAAAACCTAATTTACCAAAAAAGAAAAAACCAATTTAAGAACGCACATTGATCACAGATGTAAGGAAGAATTTTGAGCTTTTGTTTTGATAGTGTCATTGATAGCATGTAAGCATATGCATGTGGAGGCCGGGGAACACTAAATCACCATATTTTTCTCAACGAAAAGAAGAAAGAACGTTGAGAGACCAACTTATAGGTATCCATTTGAATGCATTAATGTGAACATTATGAATAAATATAAAAATCTTTACAGTTTGCAATGGTAAAGTCACTATGGTAAAGTCACTATATATTAGAGATTACACAAAATGGTGCATGGTTCAGTTTCTCTACCCACAACGCATTCATTCAAAGGGGAAAGTAGCTGAGATTTCTCAAAATTTCAAAAATATTTAGCTCCAAAACCATGTAACTTATGAAAACCCATTCGCGAACAAAAGTAAATAGATGAAAACACATCAGCGACAAGGAGAAAGTATAAAGAGAATGACTGTGAGTAGAAAAAGCTAGCTAGCCTCAATAACAGTAGGAATAAACACCCTCGTTCACTACATTAGCACTGTCCTACAATTTTGTTCAATACTAAATACAATAAACACACAGGATAGAGTTGTTATAAAAGAACACCAACCATGTTTGTGGTCATAAATTTTTAGGGCTTCCACTGGTTCCGCACCATCAAGGTGGCGCAGTTTAACTCCTTTTGAATGAGCCTGTGCTGCAGGCCTGCAGTACTACTAGATGCAACATCATCACAGAGGGGTTGAAGACCTCGCTTGGTATTATTGCCCATGCCTTGCTTCAAATATGTTTGCCGAATCTTCTCCGCATCTTCCTCATATACCACACGGACACCACACTTCTTCCTTCGCACAGTTTCCCAGTTGTGTTCAAATGAGAATTTAAGCTCATACTTGATATCTTGAAAATCTCCTTTGAAATGATCATGACTCACGTAATGGAACCAAATGTGATCCCCCACAGGTTGACCCCACTTTTTCTCAAATAGTGGGAACTGGCTCTGTCCGTACACACTTGAGGATTTACCAATGGCTGTCATTGACCAATCAATGGCCCACCAATCCAAATAGCGGGGTGGGTTGAGGGAGTCAAAAACCACACACATGGCGAATCCCATGAACGAGTTAGTAAACCAGCCAAGTGGCAGGTCTATAGTTATAGAAGACCCCTCTCCTCGGTGATTGTACCACTCTGGTATTTCATTCCCAGGGCCAGTAAACAACTGACGTGATGTCTGGTAAGATGCTTTACTCGCAAAGTGGCGTGCTAGCAATGTTAGTGCTACACTCTCACAGCTTTCATTCTCCCCCTTGTTGAGACTGTTAATATATCTTCCTCTTGGCAACAAACTCCTTCGTCCTGTTCGATTGGCCATTATATCCAATGACGTGCAGTTGGAAGCGTTTACCCATGCATCAGATGATAGCTCTGGTACTATCTGAAGTTTACTGCACCCATCCAAGTAGAGCCACTCAAGTCGAGAGAGTTGGCCGATGCTCTCAGGTAGTCTGACGATTTGATTATTCCTCAAATCCAACCTCTTCAATGAGGCTAAGCATCCGAAATCACTGGGCATTGCTTCGTCATAAAGATTGCAGTCACTTAAATCCAATTTAATCAATGAATGCAACCCGAACAAACATGACAACGATAATCCTGCTTGAATGTGGCTTTGTTTTCGCAGTAACTGAAGAGGGTTGAGCATCATATTCCATGATTCAAATGAAGCTGCTTTATATCCTGCAAGAGAGAATACTCTGAGATTCTTCAAAAGACTAATAGAGGGGGGCACCTCTCTTATGCCAATTCGTCCCATATAAAGCTTCTCCAAACTGGAAATATGACCCAACTCATCTGGCAATCTGTCAAGCTTCAAGCAACCAGAAAGATTGAGATATTTGAGAGACTTTAGACCACCTATACTAGTTGGAAGACACGAAAGCTGTTTGCAATCTCTCAAGGACATAGAAAAAAGTCCTTTAAGCATGCCGATAGAGCAAGGCAATTCTCGTATAGAAGTTTCACTCGCATCAACCTTTACCAAACACTCCATATGGCCCAAATCCTCTGGAAGTTTGTCGAGTTTTAAGCAACCGGAAATATTAACAACCTTGAGAGATTTTAAGCCCCGTACGCTGATTGGAAGAGACACGAGATCTTTGCAATCTTCCATTCTCAACAGCTGAAGTCGTTCAAGCATCCCAATCGAGGAAGGTACTTCTCTTATGCCACTGCCATTCACACAAAGCTCCTTCAAGCTTTCTAGGTGATCCATGTCATTAGGTAGTTTTTTAAGCTTCGAGCAACCAGAAATATCAAGAACTTCAAGAGATTTTAACCCACGTACACTACTTGCAAAATGCACAAGATTCTTGCAATCTTTCAAGTTTAGCACTGTAAGTCTCTCGAGCACTTCAATTCCTTGGTCAAGCTCACACAATCTTATACAACCTTGGAGACACAGAATCTCTAGATATGGCATATCTTTTAAGTTTGGGGTGTTGACTAGATTCAGAGAGTGACTCAGATTGATGCTTTTCAACTTGCAAAAAATCTGCATATATATCAAGTAAAAATCATATAAGAAAAAAGCTTTCATGATATATTCAACAATTATAATAAGCAATAAAAGAAAGGTATAGTAATGATAATATACCTCAGTGCCTATTTGAACATGTTTTAGGAAACTATGACACAAGGTAAGTTCAAATAGTTGCCGAGGTCTGAAATCTGCTGGCAAAGATTGTAACGGATACCTTGTCCAACAAAGAATCCGTATACTATTGGGAAGATATTCGAGCCCATTGGGTAGGTTCGCATTCTCAATCTTTAGGTATCTCAATTTGCGCATCAATGAAAATGAATTCGGAATCACGTCCACCTTCCCTTCGGGCTCAGTTGAGTGCACAAATATGCCTTCTACTTCCTCAGTACCCTATCAACCCATAAAAAATAAATGATATGTTAATGTATATTGCAAAGTGGTCGACTTGTCATATAATGTACGTATTAGCAAATAATACTTAAAATAATTCTTATACCAAATCAGTAATCAGTAATTACTTACAGTATTTGTGGTCAAGATATGTCTGACATCTTCAAAAAGCCACAACCTACTACGTTTGCCCAACACATCAGGAGATTCCAGGCGGACAATTTCCCGACCCATTTCTCTAAGCAAATCATGCATGCATAGTCTTCCATATGAAAGAGTCACTAGAGATCTCTCCATGAGAACTTTTATTCCTATAGTAGCAGCAACATCGCAACTATTTAACACTTCGGTTACTTTATCTTTCTCATGTCCATCAAAGAAACATGCAATGTCTAGGAATATCTTCCTCCAATGAGAATTTAGATCATTGTAACTTATTTTAAGTACTTCAAATATTTCCGAGGCACAAACTTCTCCCAACTGGCTCAGTGCACTGTTCCATTCACTAAGATCTCTTCCATACAAGAAAGAACCCAGTACTTCAAGAGCTAAAGGAAGACCATTTGCATAACTTACAACATATTCAGACAAATCGAGAAAACCTTCTGCGGGGCAATCTTCCTTGAATGCTTTCTTGCTAAAAAGCTTAAGAGAATCACCCTCATCTAATTCTTCAACCTTCAATCGTCTTTCAACTTCATGTTGAATCAACAAATGCTCATCTCTAGTCGTGATAAGTACTCTACTCCCCGAACCAAACCAGTTTGGGCTTCCAGCCAAATATTCTAAATCTTTCAACTGTTTTACATTATCAAGAATGAGAAGAACTCTTTTACGAGCTAACCGCCTCTTTATTGCGGCAGCTCCATCTTGAGAGTTTAATATGTTATCAGCCTTTTCTCTGCTTATCATCCCAGAGAGAAGTTGCTTTTGCAGATTAAGTAGACCATCCTTTTCAACAGAGTGATCTCTAACATTGGTCAGAAGGTAACTACATTCAAATTCACGAGAGATCCTCACATACACCTCTGTTACCATCGTTGTCTTACCAATCCCCCCCATTCCCCATATCCCAATGAAGCGGACGTCATCCGCCCCTAAACCCAAATGCAAAAAGACTGGCTGCAATCTCGACTCCATTGCAACTAGATTTTCTGCAATACTGAATGCTGCAAATTGAAGTTTTTTCAATATGTCTTCAACAATGTATCTAATGAGCTCTCTTTCATACCTATAACACAGATTAGACCAAACTCTATCAGGTGTCGATGTTAATATTTAGTTTATGAAAATATATCTGCAATATTGGACTTCATTCTTTTATATTCTTGTAATGACATGTAATAAGTCTCATCGGACCAATTGATGGTTATCTGCGTATACTATTTCTTAATAGCATTATGATGATCGAATACGTTACTTATTGTAAGTTAGTGAAATGGAAGAGACAAAAAGAAACAAGTATAAGCATACCGGCATTCTTCAAGAGTCCGCCCAGACAAATTTGCCACTTCAGTTAAGGCAAATCTCCATCTTCGCACCTTCTCCTTGCCATCGATCCCAAACCTTTTTTCAAGATTACAGAAGGCTTCTTTAAAACTCCCTGTTTGCTTTCGTACATCAGAGGGATTAACGTTATAGAAAATTGGCAGCACCCTACTGTTGATGTTAATGACTTCCTGCTGCAACTAGGAAACTGCTGCAGAAAAAATCTAATAAGATTTTCCAGCTGCAGTTTACTGTTTTCTCCACTCAAAAACAATCATAGATATTTTGTGTAATTCAATTTCAGTTTGAGTTCTTCTCCTTGCATATTTTGTAGGTTAATCTTTCATTTTGCTTCACTATATAAAGTGAGAGATGTTTGATCAATATGCAAGGACTAAGGAAATTATAAGATCTGGAAATATCAATACAGCTGCATGTTCAGTTTGTTTTCAAATCTATATTTTGTTCTTCATACTCATCTTGCTACTGCAAGATTGATTGTTCAATCTGCTCAATCATATCCTGTTACATAACAAGATAGAGGAATCGAATTCTAACATGGTATCAGAGCCTATTTGATCAAATATCAACTGGGTGTATCATCTGTTAGAAGAGATTAAAAACAAACAAACACAAGTTTATTCTTACTGCTACTGAGATGGGTCAATCAGATGAAATAATCAAAGTTCCTATCTTTACAGGAGTGAACTTTGATTATTGGATGATCAAGATGGAAACAATGTTTCTTGGTAGAGATCTGTTGAGCTATGTGCATGAAGGTTACACAGTTCCAACAGCTGAAGAATTGGAAGCTATGACAATAGCACAAAGACTTGAACTGAAAAGTCAAGTCAAGAAAGATGCAAAAGCCCTTGGTATTCTGCAAAATTCAGTTTCAGACGACATCTTTCCTTTGATCTCAAATGAGAGGACAGCTAAAGGAGCATGGGAGGTTCTGAAGCTGGAGCACAAAGGTTCTGATAAGGTTAGAGCTGTTAAAATTCAGTCCTTAAGGAGAGAGTTTGAATATGCAAGAATGAGTGATACTGACTTGCTAGATATTCATTGTACTAAGATAACTAGCATTGTTAATATGTTAAAAACTTACAATGCACCCTTAACTGATGAAAGAGTAGTTGAGAAAATCCTAATGAGTTTGAGCAGAAAATTCGATGCTATAGTAAGTATTATAGAAGCAACTAGGGATATTTCAAAACTAGGAGTTCAGGATTTAGTAGGGACTTTGAAAGCCTTTGATCAGAGGTTAGCTAGTCATGATGAACCAACAGAAAAAGCCTTCCAAACACTTAGCCTTACCCCTAAAACTAGTGAACCATCTGGTTCAAATACCAAACAGAAAAAGTGGAAAGGAAAAGGCAAGAAGTGGGGAGGAAAATCAAATCAGCAAGGAGGAAAGTCAACTTATGAGAAAGGAAGCAGTTCAATCAATCCAAACTATACCAAATGTGCAACCTGTGAGAAAGCTCACTTAGGTGAATGCTGGTTTAAAGGTCAGACAAGATGTCCACATTGTAATAGGTTTGGACATGCAGCAAAAGATTGTAACAAAGGAAATCAACAAGCAAACTGCACAGAGGAGTGTGATGCAAATGTGTTCAGTATGACACAAGCTGAAACTACTGTAGAAAACAAAAATGTGTGGCTTGTTGATAGTGCTTGTAGCAACCATATGACTGCAAATGCAAATCTCCTGTATGATGTGGACTACAACAACATTACAAAAGTGAAGATGGGAAATGGAATGTTAGTGGATACAAGAGGCAAAGGGAGCATAGCTATTGAAACTAAAAATGGGAAAATGTTCATCAGAGAGGTGATGCTGGTTCCTGACCTAGACTCAAATCTGTTGAGTGTAGGTCAGCTTATTGAGCATGGTTATCATCTACATTTTGGTGATGACTCTTGTCAAATCTTTGAAAGGGGGAGCAGAACAAAAGTCATGGTGGATATAGATATGAAGAGGAACCGAAGTTTTTCTCTATCTCTCAAATATGCTGCAGAAAGTGCAAGAAGAATGGATGTGAAGGATGATCCATGGTTGTGGCATCAAAGACTTGGACATTTGAATTTTAAAAGTCTCAAGTTGCTGCATGAAAAAGAAATGGTGCAGGGGTTACCAAAAATTATAGAAGTAAATGATGTATGTGAAGGATGTGCTCTTGGGAAAATGCATACTATCTCATTTCCAAAGAGAAAGGCATGGAGAGCAAAAGCACCACTGGAGCTAGTGCATTCTGATGTTTGTGGTCCAATGAAAACAACTACACATGGAGGAAATAAATATTTTTTGACATTTATTGATGATTACTCAAGAATGACCTGGGTTTATTGCATGAGGTTGAAGAGTGAAGTGTTCACTATTTTTAAAAAATTTCAAGCTATGGTGGAGAGACAATCTGAGTTGAAGTTGAAAAAGCTTAGATCAGACAGAGGTGGTGAATACACATCAAATGAATTCAAGAATTTCTGTGCAGACATTGGTTTGGAAAGACAGCTTACAGTGAGTTACACACCTCAACAAAATGGAGTGGCTGAGAGAAAAAATAGAACGATTGTAGAAATGGCCAAATCCATGTTGTATGAGAAAAAGGTGTCTCTAGAGTATTGGGGTGAAGCAGTTAATACTGCAGTGTACTTAATGAACAGACATCCTACAGTAGCTGTGCAAGGCAAGACTCCAATTGAAGCATGGAGTGGAAGGAAGCCAAGTGTGAATCACTTGAGGGTGTTTGGATCTATCTGCTATGCTCACATTCCTGAAGAACTTAGAACCAAGTTGGATGAGACAAGTGAAAAATGTGTTTTCATGGGGTACAGTTTACAGACAAAGGGCTACAGGCTCTACAATTTGAAAAAAGAAAAATTGATAATTGCAAAAGATGTTCTCTTCAGTGAGAATTCATCTTGGGATTGGAAAAATGGTACAATCCGAATTAAAGAAACCTTTGTTCATGATGAACAAGAAGGTCCAGAAGAGTTGGAGCTAAATCCACCACAACAGTCTCCACCTCAGAGCCCTCAACAACCCTCACCTGAAAATTCTGAGGCTCAATCTACACCAAGCTCAACACCAATAAGGATGAGAAGCTTGAATGATGTGTATGCAAGCTGCAATGCCTGCTTGTTTGAGCCAGAAAAATTTGAAGATGCAGTAAAAGAAGATGAATGGAGGGCAGCAATGAAGGAGGAAATAAATGTGATTGTGAAAAACAACACTTGGGAGTTAGTTGAGAAACCAGACAACAAGGATGTCATTGGTTTGAAGTGGATTTATAAAACCAAACTGAAGGCAGATGGTTCTGTGGAAAGAAATAAAGCAAGATTGGTGGCAAAAGGGTATGCACAGATACCTGGAGTTGATTTCAATGAAACGTTTGCACCAGTGGCAAGGCATGAGACTATAAGAGGTCTGATTTCCATTGCTGCACAAAAAGGCTGGTATCTACACCAGTTGGATGTCAAGTCTGCATTTCTAAATGGAGTGCTGAAAGAAGAAGTTTTTGTGGAGCAACCACAAGGGTTCATCATAAAGGGCAAAGAGCAGAAGGTGTACAAATTGAAGAAAGCTCTATATGGCCTGAAACAAGCACCAAGAGCTTGGTATGGTGAAATCGATTCCTATTTCACAGAGAGAGGTTTTAAAAGAAGTGAGAATGAGCCTGCTCTTTACACCAAAACTGAAGGTACTTCAAGTATACTTATTGTCTCCTTATATGTTGATGATTTAGTATTTACTGGAAGTTGTGAAAAAATGATTTCTGATTTCAAGTCTGATATGATGTTGAAATATGAAATGAGTGATTTGGGAATATTGCATTATTTTCTGGGAATTGAGATAGTTCAAACTGTGGAAGGAATTTTTATCTCACAGAAAAAATATGCAAAGGCAATTTTAGAGAAGTTTAAGATGCTAGGATGCAAGCCAGTAGCTACTCCTCTAGTTGTCAATGAAAAATTTTCAAAAGAAGATGGAAGTGGTAGTGCAGATGAGAGTTTATACAGAAGCCTAGTGGGAAGCTTGCTATACTTGACTGCAACAAGACCAGATATAATGTATGCTGCAAGCTTGATGTCCAGATTTATGCACAGCCCTACTAAGATTCACTATGGAGCTGCTAAGAGAATCCTGAGATACATCCAAGGTACTATGGACTTTGGAATACTGTATGAGAGGAATGTGGAACCAAAACTCTTTGGCTTTTGTGACAGTGACTGGGGAGGAAGTGTTGATGATTTGAAAAGTACATCAGGTTATACTTTCACACTAGGGACTGGTGTATTCTCTTGGGCTTCAAAGAAGCAAAAATCAGTGGCTTTATCTACAGCTGAAGCTGAGTATGTGTCTGCATCGATTGCCACTTCACAAGCAATTTGGCTAAGAAGAGTCATAAATGACTTTGGTGAGAAGCAAGGGTCTGCAACAACTATTTTATGTGATAACAAATCTACAATTGCTATGAGCAAGAATCCAGTTTATCACAGTAGGGCAAAACACATTGCCTTGAAGTTTCACTACATCAGAGATGCAGTTGAAGAAAATGAAGTTGATTTGATATACTGCAATACTGAAGACCAAGTGGCAGATATCTTCACCAAGGCTCTGCCAAGAGAAAGATTTGTATATCTAAGAGGTTTGCTAGGAGTGAAGAAGCAAAGCATTAAGAGGGAGTGTTGATGTTAATGACTTCCTGCTGCAACTAGGAAACTGCTGCAGAAAAAATCTAATAAGATTTTCCAGCTGCAGTTTACTGTTTTCTCCACTCAAAAACAATCATAGATATTTTGTGTAATTCAATTTCAGTTTGAGTTCTTCTCCTTGCATATTTTGTAGGTTAATCTTTCATTTTGCTTCACTATATAAAGTGAGAGATGTTTGATCAATATGCAAGGACTAAGGAAATTATAAGATCTGGAAATATCAATACAGCTGCATGTTCAGTTTGTTTTCAAATCTATATTTTGTTCTTCATACTCATCTTGCTACTGCAAGATTGATTGTTCAATCTGCTCAATCATATCCTGTTACATAACAAGATAGAGGAATCGAATTCTAACACCTACCACTTGACGACGCATCAACAGGATTTGCTTTCATGCATTCAAGAATTTGTACGAGTTCATCCAAGCACCACGTCGACGTTGCATAATTTGGGGAGAGGACAATGACAGCAAATCTTGATTTCTCAATTGCAGCAGAAAGTGCTGGAGCAATAGCTTCACCTTTTTCAAGTTCAGGATCATCCCTGAACGTTTTGATTCCTTGATCGTCTAATGCAGTGTATAAATTGTCTGTAAAACCCTTGCGAGTATCCTCGCCTCGAAAGCTAATAAAAACATCATATTCCCACCGAGTTAAAGCGGGGAAAGATGTTGAGGTACTTCTTTGTATGCTCATTTCCTACTTGTAGCAGATGACCTGTGGAAGGACTATATACAGTATATGAGTAAAATCAGATAAGATTTCAACACAATTTCAAGGCCTGGAGTTAACAATCCTTTGCAATCATGCTCTTTTTGTTTCCTAATGGATCATCTATGATCAAATTTTTATTCCAAAAATAAGTGTATAAATGTAAAATTAACTAGTGAAGCAATAAATATGAGTTGGTTTGGTTTTATTCCTTTTTTGTTTCTTGAATAATCACCTAGTTTATCTAGAAACATAAAACACTAGCAACATGCTGCAAATGCATAAGTACTATACCAGATCATTGAGATCACATCTCCATATATTATCCTTTTTGACCAAAAGCTATCAGTGCCAAAGTTATGCTGTTATGTTCCAAAATTTTATAAAATAACTGGCGCCAGAAACACAGTAACATATATATAATTAAGCAAATTAAAAACAAACACAACGTACTGTGGGATAGAAATCTGTTGGAGCTTCACCTGAGTTTGCTGGGAATCGAAGCTGGGATCAGATCGACTTAATTAGAAGCGAAGTGGTGATGGAGAGACTTGAGTCTCTATCTTGATGCTTGAGAGAGAAAATGAGATCTGCGTGTGAAGACTTTGTTTTGGTCTGGTGCGTGTGAAGACTTGAGGAGTTGAGGATGATGGAGGCAACCCCAGTCCCAGCCAAGCCAAGTCAATGCCATCCGACAATAATCTCATCTGGAACCCACGGGATTTGTAAAGCGACTTACAAAATGTGTTGGTGGATGCATGGAAATTTCTTCATTTTTTACCCCCACCCTGAGAATTTCACCTTCATAAACACCCACCCTAATCAATTATTGATGCAAGCTAGGGATGTGGATTTATAACCATACTCGAAATGATGTTTGGGATGTTGAGAGAGAGGAACAGATTTCACGCACCATTAGCACGAAGGTACATATATTGTCAAGTTGTCCCGTCACTCTCAAGTAGCAATTAACCAGACTCGCTCGTACGTAGGGGAAATGCAAGTGAAGAACTAGAGTAGAGAATCCACATGAAATGTGACATGGTTCTCCCTTCTCAATTGATTTTGATGAGAACTCATGAGGGTTCCTAAGTCCTAATTACCTTGATAAAACATGGCTTGCTCCTGCAGACTTTGTGTTCACAAGGTTCCGAACATTGATAATCATCAAGAGAACCAACAGAGCACCATATTTCTTCTGTTTATGAAAAAAAACAATTAGATAGTCCCAATTGTAAGAAGATTCAAAATTGTAAAAACGAACACAAAAACGAGACAAATCAGTTGTACCTTAACCTGGGTTTCGTGGGAAATATGAAGTTGGGAATATGAAGCCTATAGTGTAAAATGAAGTTGCCTATTTGCTTCGAAGCCCCCCGGATGTCCTTATTACATGTGCATTAACTGTTATGCCCTTATTGAGGCTGTTTAGAAGACAGGGTGGGAGTGAGAGGTTGGGAAGTTAAATATGTCAGAGAATGTCTTCATTTGTTTCCTCTTCTTCTTCTTTACTCTGCGCTATCTTAGTTGAGGTGGGTTGTGTTGCTCGATCATATTAAAGTCTTGAGTGTTTGTCCGATTTTTTGTGTTATGTTGTCTAATCACGATTAGTTATCATTGTATTGGGATTGTTTTTCATTCGGTCTGTGGTTTTGTCAATTGGTTTTTTTTGTTTGCTATTGATTAAGGTTCAATGTGTTTTGTAATTAGTTAGGTCTTATTATTGTTGGGTCTGGGGCAAATGGAAAATTTGGTGCTTTGATTGGAGTTGGGGAAACAGTACAGCAATTGTATGGATTGTAAGTTTTGTTTTCTGTAATGGTTCTTTGTGTTTCAATTGTATGGATTAATATGGTCTGGTGTGTTTTTGTTATTTGCCGTGTGTACTGGGTGTTGATTAGTTGAAAATTGAGATTGTTATAAACGAATCGACGCATGGCAGTGGAATTATCTGTATGAGATTATTGTATCAAGCTGGGGCAAGTCAGTTTAGTTTCAAGTCAGCCGCTGAGGCAGCTTTGATATCAATGTTTGTTGCAATTTTGAGTTACTTGAACTAGTTGTTTCATGTGTGGTTCAGTAAGTTGCATCGACTGAACTACCTTTGAGCAAAAAACGGTAGATTTGTTCTACAAAATATTTGCAGAGAGATTGAGCAGTTACCCTTGTTTTTTTTTTTTTCTGTTTGCACATCCTTATTTGTTTCATCCCCTGTTTATATTGGTATTTTTTTTTGGGGTCATTGTGCCAATATTATAACTGAGGATTTGGGGCTACCATTTGGGTGTATCTAATCAGTTGGGAGTTAAAAAGGTCATCAAAGATTGGATGAATTTTTTCAATGTCTCTGTGGTCTGTTGGTTGCAATTGTCAAAGTATGTGTCTTTGTTGCTGCATTGGTACTCTGATAAAAAAAAAATTATGACTTAGTTGTCGTTTGTTGGCTATATATATTTTTGGGGTATTTCGTTCTACACCCAATTTTATAGACACATTTTAAATTAAACCCACCTACAAAATTCAGCAAAACATATTAATTAGGCCGTCATGTAGGGTTAATAATAATACATTTTTTCTATTGAAATTACAGAAATTGACATTGATAGAAGGAATAAACAGATATAATTACTCACACTAATTTACCTCTTTTTTTTAAAAAAAATAATCTTTAAGAATTCACTGATTACAACTCGTTTTATTAACATATTAATTATATGTTCCTAATTTTATACCTTTCTATTAGTCTTATTACTTATATCGCTACAATCATGCAATTTTGGTGTATTTTCTAAATTTAAATAAGTTGATTGCTACTTTAGTGAAATTTCTTAAATCTTTCTCTCTTGAATTCAAAATTATTCTACCTCATAGGTAAGTTATTAGTTTGTAAAATATATACTAATAACACACCTAACATAGAGGATTGTATGGCTCCACCATACTTTTCTTTAAAAAAAAAACCTACGTAATAGAAGATGTTTGATGAAATACCTAATCTCTAGGAGTTGGGTAAATTACATAACATATGAGTATAAGTAAAATACTTGAATTGTATATGTTTTTAAATACCTTATCAAGAGGTTACGGTTTAGATTGATGTCTTAGTGTAGAGATACATTAAATGAAGAACATATACCTACAAGGAAGGCAAAAATAATTTAAGAAAAAAATGAATACCTTGCGATGAGGAACACTTTAGCATATCTTCTAATTCAAAGCTTTTCATTTCTCTATGTATCTTTCTTCAACTATCATTAGGAGATATAGGCGATAACTAACAATTGGCCTCATTGAGAAAGTATGAAAATTCCTCAAGAGATTCTTAAAAAAAAATACATATATATATATATATATAAGAGAATTAAGAATTGTAATTTTGTATTAGGAATGAAATAGTTATGTAAAGCATATATGTGTGTATTCATATCAGTAACATAAAATGAGGATAAATTTAAGGAAATGAAAATTGATTATTAGTTGTAGCAACTTTTATGGAGATGGTTTTCTTTTTCAACCTAAAGGGTAAAAAAGTGAAACCAAGAAAAATAAAAATGTTAATTATAGAAATAAAACCAATAAGGAAGGTTGGAATATTCAATTTGGGTGTAGATTTTAAAAACAAATGGGTGTGGGTTTAGTTTAAAAGGGTGCCTCTAATATTGGGTTTATTCCTATTTTTTTTTTCAAGAAAAAAAATTCAATTGTCTTCCCAGTCTTTTGCTATTATCCGCTGCTAATGTGTCATGTGATGTTGTCCATTAGTGGTGGAAAAGAACGAGAGTTTACAGTTTTCATAAAAAGGTAGTTTCAATTCTTGTTTTAACAAGACAGTTGCATATAGTTTTATTAGTGTGTCATTATTCAAGGATATAGTTTCATATAAATCCTTGAAATCTGATCCAGCACTATGTTCTATAGTGTAAGTAGAGGCTTGGCATTTGAGTCTTAGTTGCAGTGTGAAGATAGAGCCAAATATGATTGTAATCGGAAAATGTATTGATGCTGAGGATTGTTTGTGTTGGCTGTTATGAGGTTATGCTTCTTCACTTCTTGGTTTATAACTGTTGGATATGTGATAGTGAGGGAGTTATGGCTGATGTTAGTTGAAATAGATTTAGTAAATGCCTGGTAGAAAAACATCAAGTAAAGACAGTGACTCTAATTTGCTTAGAATATCGATTTGTTTGGATAAAGTGTTGCTTAGGGTGTTGGTTTTATGTAGTTTATGATATGTGTGTTTGACGATGATTGTTTCAAAACTTAGTTGACCAAAGTGACATTTTACAAGCATTGGTTCTTAACCCAAACATATTTATATTAACTTCGGGCAGTTACTTTTGTAATTTTCTACAAATCTATCTTAACATTATCTTCATTTGTGTGTTCAACTATTCTTAATTATGTCTCACATTAAGTAAAACCAAGAACATCAGTAGGTGTTCTCAAAATAGGCATAGGCTCATTTTCCATGATAAAACAATATACAAATATATTTTTCTCTGAGTTTGTTTTTCTTTTACTAATGCCTCATCTCTTCTGTTTTCTTTTGAAATTACTTGTATGCTACAGTTGAATATTGGTTGAGACCATATTAATTTTTGATACTTTATAATTTGTATAAAACTTTTATCATGGTTTTTAACAATATTCGATTGTGGCATAGACGTTGGTCCATTATGGTAAACATTGGAGTAAGGTAAGGAAATGTCGTTTCATAAGTTTTTTTTTTTGTGAAACCTTTTTTTATTTATTTAACAAAAGGGGGGCAAAAAACTTGATCTCCTTTGTCTGATAAACTCTACAAAAAATGATAAATAAAAGCTTAATCCGGCATGTGTACACTCACACATGCAAAACCATAGATATAAAAACCCCTAGCAAATAACAAACCCTCAGCTAAGAAACTTTTAATCAAAAGACGGGATGAAACTGGTAGTATTGGCAAACAGTTGTGAAATACCAAGAATAAAGAAAATAAACATCTCGTGATGTTTCTTATAAGGATGAAAAAAAATGCAGAGCGGACTCTTTGAACAATTCCAAAAGATGACGTTGGGCTTCTAACACATTAAAAATCTTACATTCGAAACACACTAGATTCCTAGTGATCTAAATAAACCAAATTAGATTACAGGAGACTAGAAACCAAAGTTGACGTTTAGGTTTTGGAAACGCTGAAACACCAACACTATTAAACACTCCATCAAGAGTACCCCAAGGCAAGAATGAATGAGAAAATAGAAGGCAAACTCATTTCCATAAAGCCACAATTTCAGAACAATGCAAAAGAAGATGTGTACTTGATTCCGCATGACTTCCACAAAATAAGCAACGAAATGGAAGTGAAAAACCTCGCCGTTGTAAAGCTCATCAGTTAGTAAACGCCTATGAAGAACATTCCAAACAACAAGAATTTTGCGGAGTTGAATTGTTTTACTCCATATCACTTTACCTCAATCTTTATATTCACCATAATTTGAGAAGAAAATAAAAGTTTCTTTTGCTGTCAGAATTATTGGGTGCAGTATAGCCATCATGGTTTGCATATCATCTAGTTTTTTAGTGTTGAAAATGGTGGTTCATGTTTTTACATAAGGGTGAATATCATATGCAAATAAGTTTTGGTTATATATCAACTTATATTTCTTTGGTATTCATTCTCTGCAAAGTGTGTATTTCTTCCGCATGTGATGCATTTGACTTTGATCACACAGAAAGAAAGATATTCAAGTATACTTTACACCTAAAATGAAATCTTTTAATACTAGTTCATGACAGATGGACTTGATTTCATTTCAATCAAGTTTGTAAATTTTACTCAATATTAATATTTCTTTTGAGATAACAACAATCAGATGCTGTGACTAAGCACTATATACTACATAAAGATCTTAATGTAATTTGAGAATTTTCCCGCCACTAAATGTAGTAGTTCTACCTTTTTATGTTTTTTTTCGTCTTTAGCTATTTGAAGCTTGACCTACTTAAATGGAGAGCAGATAGTTAGGCATATAGGAAGGTAAACACTAATCAGGCATTCTAATTGAATAGTTAATTGCCAATTAAACAGTTAAGTGGGGGTTGAATTAGGAGTGTGATTTATATTATGAACTAGTGATAGATTCTTTGCTGAGGTGTTAGTTAGTCGGCATGAGGAGTTTTATCATGCTTAGGTTGATTATTTGAAATGTTAGACAGTGTGTTTGTTGGTTTGTGACTAATATAATCTTAGTATGATTTATATTATGAACTAGTGATAAATTTCTTTGCTGAGGTGTTAGTTGAAGCGTGGAAAGATGTTGAGGTTCTTTGTATGCTCATGTCCTACTTGTAGTAGATTACTTGTTGAAGGATTATATATATGAGTAAATTGGAGAAGCCCCTAACACAATTTCAAGGCCTGGAGTTGACAATCCTTTGCAATCATGCTGTTTTTGTTTCCTAGCGGGTCATCTATGATCAAATCAAATATTTACTCTATAAAATAAGTGTAAAGGTAAAAATACTAATATGCACCCTAAATTTATGTTATAATTGTTAGTTTACATCCTGAATTTGCATTTGAGTCAATTTACCTCTTAAATTTGGTAAAAATTGTCGATTTGCACCTAAGTCGTTAAATTTAATATTTTCTATCCAATTTTAAGTCACATATCATGCATTTGAAGGACATTTTTGTCATTATAAATTTATTCATATTTAATAATGAAATAAATTAATAAAATTACTTAAGAGAAACAATTACTTAAGGCCTCGAGCTAACAATTCTTTGCAATCATGCTCTTTTTATTTGCTAATGGATCGTCTATGATCAAATATTTATTCCAAAAATAAGTGTATAAATGTTGAATTAACTAGTGAAGCAATAAACATTAGCTGGTTTAGTTTTAGTACTTTTTTTTCTAGAATAATCACCTAGTTTATCTAGAAACATAAAACACTAGCAACATGCTGCAAATGCATACAATACTATATATATCAGATCATTGAGTTCACATCTATATATATATATATATATATATATATATATATATATATATATATATATATATATCTCAGATGCGGACGTCCAGACAGTCTGCATCGTGCAGATTCGGCAACTCCAGCCACCAGCGATGCACAACGACGGCACTGACTAGCACAACCGCACTTCCCTCCTCCAAGTGCTC
The DNA here is from genome assembly GCF_933775445.1 of Argentina anserina. NCBI lineage: Eukaryota > Viridiplantae > Streptophyta > Magnoliopsida > Rosales > Rosaceae > Argentina > Argentina anserina. The sequence continues at coordinate 1,345,998 of NC_065873.1, read as the reverse complement.
ATGTATGTGACGTCCGGAGTTGCAGTGTCGGCACACGGTGACCGGAATTTCGAAATCTCCGCGTGGTGCCCATAAACTTGAATTTTTGAGATTCCGGCTTCCATGGGCCGGCGCTGCAGCTCCAACTAGCATAGACAAGAGCCCCGGGAGGAGGGGAGTGCGGCTATGCTTGTCGGCGCCGTCGTTGTGCGTCCCTGGTGGCCGGATTGCCGAATCCGCAAGGTACAGACGTCCGTACCAAAGATCGACTATATATATATGTGCATAAATTTTCAGCTGTGGACATCCACACTGTCCGTACGGTGCAGATTTGGCGATTTTGGCCACCGGCAACGCGCAACGACATCACCGACTAGCACAATCGCACTTCTCTCCTCCCGACGCTCCTGTCTGTGCCGGCCTGAACTGCAGCGCCGACTTACGGCGGGCGGAATCTTGAAATCTTCGCACAGTGTCCATAAATTTAAAATTTCGAGATTCTGGCCGGTCGACAAAGACATAAGCGCCGGGAGGAGGGGAGTGCGATTGTGCTAGTCGGCGTCGTCGGTGTCGTTGCGCGTCGCAGGTAGCCGGTATCACCGAATTCTCACCGTGCGGACATCCGCAGCCGAGAAACTATATATATATATATATCATATTTGACCAAAAGCTATGATTATAATGTATGAAGTTAACTATGCGCGTTCCAAAATTTCATAAAATAACTGGTGCCTATTTACAGTAAATCATGAGAAGATCAAGCTGCAGAGCAGAAATTAAAGCCAGAAACATAGTAACATAACCAGGCAAATTAAAATCGTATGTGGGATAGAAATCTGTTGGGGCATTAACTGGGTTTACCGGGAATTCGAAGCTGGGACCAGATCGACTTGATTCTATATTGAGAGAGAAAATTAGATCTGCGAGCGAATACTTGAGGAGACCAAATAATGGAGGCAAGTCGAGTCGCTAGTCCAGCCCAGCCCAGCCAAGTCAAGTCAATGCCATCCGAAAATAATCCCATCTGGGTCCCACGCGGTTTGTAAAGCGACTCTCAAAATGTGACCAGAGGGTATTGCCAAAAAAAAGTGACGAGGGGGTGCCGGGGTGGTGAATTTCGCTGAAAGTAACCCTGATGACGGGGCAGCACCACATCTTGAAGACACAGTTCTGGTAACGCCGACCGTATTGAAGATCTGGAGATATATTGATATAGATTGGTTGGTACCCCGCCGGAAGGCCAGAAGATGCGCCCAATTGTACCTCCGGTCACTTCTTGTTGAACTCAGCTTCTTTATTTTGATCATCATCTGATCCAACAATGACTTTCATTGGCCACAACACGGTCTGCTTAGAACCTGGTTTCAGCATGGAGCAATTCAAGGTCCGCCATCACGAGATTTGGTGATTCGACCCTAGTCCAATTTGGGCATAGCCTAGTCTGCCACGAATGATACATTCCAATATTTGTTCCACTTATATCATCATGTCAAGGATGTTGTATTTTAATCATATTTGAGATATTCGACCGTACGTGATTTCATTTCATCGAGGACATAATTCTCACCTCGAAAAGATCTCTTTTAGAAATAAAGCTTAATAAGTTGTCTTTTAGAAATGTGACGCCCTCTGTTTAACAAACCATTTTCAGCTCGCAGATATTTCTATCTTTTTTTTTTGTTAACGCAAAGATTTCTATAAGAATCCTTGCTTGGTGCAGAAAAATTCATTAAGAAATTTTCTCAACGAAGTCGGTATTTAGAGCGGGAATGGAAGTTTCTTGTGCTAAGGGACTAGGATCTAGTAATAGTTTCGGCCTTTTAGGGTTGGATTGAGTGTTTGGCGGTGACAATTTTTTAAAATAGTGTTTTGGGTTTTGGTGGTTCGATGATTGTTACTTCAATTATGACTATCATCATTTCTAAGCATTCGATTCCGAAAATATTTACAACAGAAAATTGTTGAGTTTTCTAATAACTGCGTGTCGTAGTATGTTTTATCCGCAAGTCCTGTGAGTGGATCTTTAATTAATGCTACATTATCTCGGGATCGATAGTGTCGGAAAAGGCCTCTGATCACCACTTGTTGACCTCTACTCCTTTACTAATCATGTTCTGATCTCTCTAACAGAGTGAAATTCAATCGAAGCCCAAATCCATCATCAAAGACTTAATTGAAACACAATTTCACCGTGAGGAGATTTGACAGTAGCCCAATTTGGTTGTAGCCTGATCCACCATCAATTATATATTTCAATCTCATGCTAATGTTGTTGTATCTTAACCATATTTAACTTTCAGCAAAGTAAAACCTTTACGTGATTTATTCCATCGAGGACATAATTTGGCCTCAACACAATTCACCTCGATGAGATTCCATCTAGAGACGACGTTCACCATGTTGTCTTCTTATTGAAGCATGGTGATAAGTATGGTACTAAATCTATTGAGGTGATTTGGTGACAAATGAGATTGTGTATGTAATCTTCTATTGCTAGATTTATGGATCTGTGATTAGGTTGCTTGCTGCATTCCATGCTGCAGCATGGCTTCAGTTTTATCCACTGTGTTATACCGGTTTCATATATATTCCCACACTTGTAAGTTCAAACTGATCAATACAACTAAGAGAAAATATTGCTCCATCTGTGCTATGTTTTTCTACATGGTATCAGAGCAGGAACTTTAGTGTCCTGCTTCTGCTTATCTTTCCTCCGATCTTGCTCTCTTGTGTGATTGTTCATTTTCTTTCTTCCAGTTTTTAAAATGTCTGGAAGTAGCTATTTTGTTGATGAGAATCCTTTTTTATCCGCTGGAAACACTAACTCCAATATGGTTAGTGTTTCAGATGCAGATTCAAATCACAATCTTAGGTTATGCTCAACTCTTCTTTCTGAGCATAACTATCTTAATTGGTCTAGGGCTGTCACTTTAGCTATTGGTGGCAGATCTAGGCTTGGCTTTGTTAATGGTAATATACCAATGCCAGAAGTTGGTACAAATGGTTATGATGCATGGGCGAGCAAGGACCAACGGGTGCAGTCATGGTTGCTGAACTCTATGGAGCCAAGGCTGGCTCAGATTTTCAATTATTCTGGATCGGCCAAGGATATCTGGGACAATGTCAAAGAGTTGTATGGTCATCAAAACAATTCAGTGAGAGTTTTTCAACTCAAGAAGGACATTTCCAACTTGCAGCAAGAAGATCTTCCTTTTGTGCAGTACCTTGGCAGCCTCACTGCTATGTGGAATGAACTGGAACTATATCGTCCACATACCACCGATTTTGTCACTTTGGCTAAAAGGGCTGAAGAGGACAAATTTTTTCAACTCTTGGCCAATCTCAGTTCAGACTTTGAAGATCTGAGAAGTCACATTCTCATGAATGCTGACTTACCTTCATTCAAAAATGTGTGTGCTACTGTGCAAAGAGAAGAACTTCGAAAGAAGGTGATGAGTTCAGATGTCTACTCCAATACTGCACACTCGAGAGCTTATGCAGCTATTCATGAAGCTTCTGAGATGAGGTCTTACAAGGGTAAGCGTGGAAATTTAAAATGCACACACTGTAATGCCACTAATCATGTTAGAGACACTTGCTGGATCTTGCATCCAGAACTAAAGGTCAAGTTCATAAAGGAAAGAGAAAGCAAGAAAAATCAGAAAGGGTGGAATAGTTCTCAGAAAGCAAATCTTGCTGCTACTGAAATTTCATCTCCTCCATCTGACTGCCCATTTGACTTCACCACCAATCCTACAGCCCTGATAAATGAGTTTGCTAGTTACTTGCAACAAAAGCAGTCTGCTACAACTTCAACTTCTGGAAATGGATCTCACACAGCTCTCATTGGAAAATTTGCTGGTTTTTTGGCTGAATCTAATCATATGAAGGAGTGTGATATCTCAGGTATTCTGAAAGCTTTTCAAACTGCACTTAATGTGAGTAATGAGCATGATTATTGGGTAATAGATTCTGGAGCCACAGATCACATGACAAATAATTATCAAAATTTACATGAGTTTGAGAAACTGTCTTCTCATGTGTCTGTAGCTAATGGTAAAGGTGCAGCAGTTTTGGGGAAGGATAAAATTCATTTTTTCTCTAATCATATCAGTTCAGATGCCCTCTATGTCCCATCCTTTCCATTTAAATTGATGTCTGTGGGAAAAATCATAAGAACCCTGCACTGCTTAGTCACTTTTTCTCCCTACAATGTTGTCTTTCAGGATATCATCACCAAGAAGAAGATTGGTGAAGGGTTTTATCTAAATGGGCTGTACTATGTGTCAAAGAAGTTTTTTGCCTTTCAAGCTAGTTCATGCAGTGCTGCAGACCACCTCCTTTGGCATTAGCGTCTAGCCCATCCTTCTGAAAAAGTGTTGTCTATTTTGTTTCCCAACTCCAATCAAGAAATCAAGCATTGTGAAGTCTGTCATCTGTCTAAGTTTTCTAGATTACCTTTCAATTTGTCTGTCTCCAGGGCTTGTAATCTGTTTGAAATCATCCACTCTGATATTTGGGGACATGTCTTAGCCTCATTTGATGGATTTAAGTATTTTGTAACCTTTGTTGATGATTTTACAAGGATTACATGGGTTTATCTTTTGAAACACAAGAGTGAAGTTTTTAATGTTTTTAAGAATTTCAATGAGTTTGTTCACACTCAGTTCTCATCAAAAATTAAAATTCTCAGATCTGATAATGGCTCAGAATACATGTCCAATAAAATGTCTCATTTTCTGAACTTAAATGGTATAGTTCATCAGACAAGTTGTGTCGGCACACCTCAGCAAAATGGAATTGCTGAGAGAAAGAATAGAGATCTGCTAGAAAAAACCAGAGCCTTGATGTTTCATGCCAATGTTCCAAAAAAATATTGGTCCCAAGCTGTTCTAACAGCTGCATATCTCATAAATCGACTTCCAAGTAGAGTTTTGAATTCTAAATCACCCTTGGAAGTTCTGAAAGGCAGAAAAATTGACCTGTCACATTTGAAAATTTTTGGCTGTGTGTGCTATGTCCACATTCAGTCCAACCATAGAGACAAGCTTGATCCTAGAGCTATAAAATGTTTATTTCTGGGATATTCTAGCACTCAAAAAGGGTATTGCTGCTACAACCCTACTACCAAGAAAATGATTGTTTCCAGAGATGTTAAGTTTGATGAGTCGTCAAATTATTTATGTGAAAAGCTTGGTGCTAATGGACAGGAGGAGTTTTATGATGATCTATTTCCTCAGCCATCTATAAGCACTGAAAATTTGGATTATGCAGAACCTGCATCAAGAGGCACATATTCCAGTGATCATGAAATTGTTGAAACTGTTTCTAATACTGCTGATCCTACACATGCTGAACCAGAAGTGCAAGTGAGTCAGGAAGTAATTAGTAGTCATGATGAACCTGCTCAGCCTACACATCCAGTTCAACCAAGAAGGAATCCTGCTCGAGTTAGGCATCCTCCTGTAAGACACAAAGACTATGTTGCTTACACATCCAGGTATCCAATTCAAGATTTTGTAAGCTATGAAAAGTTGTCTTCGGGTTATAAAACATATCTTAGCACTATTGATGGTCTGCATGAGCCTCAGACCTTTGAAGATGCAAATCTGTATGAAAATTGGAGGCAAGCCATGGAAGCTGAGCTGCGTGCTCTCGAGGATAACAAAACTTGGAGCATTGTCAAGTTACCTAAAGGAAAAAAGGCTGTTGGAAGTCGATGGATATTCAAAAACAAGCTTCATGCTGATGGTACTCTTGAGAGACACAAGGCTAGACTTGTAGCCAGAGGTTTCACACAGACTTATGGAGTTGATTACAAAGAAACTTTTGCTCCAGTGTCAAAGATGAACACTGTAAGGGTGTTGCTTTCTGTTGCAGTGAATCAAAATTGGTCTTTACATCAGATGGATGTAAAGAATGCCTTTTTGCATGGTGATTTACAGGAAGAAGTGTATATGAAACTTCCACCAGGTCATCCTCAAGCTGCAGGTAGTGACCTTGTTTGCAGACTGCACAAGGCCATTTATGGTCTGAAACAATCTCCTAGAGCCTGGTATGCCAAGCTAAGCTCAGTTCTTGAAGAAGTTGGTTTTTGCAGGAGCAATGCTGATTCATCACTATTTGTGAGAAATGGTGATCATGGAAAACTTGCAGTTTTAATCTATGTGGATGATCTGATTATTACTGGTGATCATGCTGATGAGATTCAGGCTAGATTTGCAATGAAGGATCTCGGACAACTAAAATATTTTCTTGGGATTGAAATTGCTGCTTCACACAATGGTTTATTTCTCAGTCAAAGAAAATACATCTTAGATCTTCTTGCAGAGACTGGAGTTCTTGATTGCAAGCCTGCACGCACTCCACTTGGCAGCAAATTTCATATTGATACTGGTGGTGAACTTCTCTCAAATCCAACTTCTTATCAAAGGCTGGTAGGTAAACTGATTTATCTAACAATTACTAGACCTGACATATCATATGCAGTCAGTATTGTTAGCCAGTTTATGCATGCGCCTACCTCATTCCATTTGAGTATTGTCAAGCGAATTTTGAGGTACTTAAAGGGTTCAATTGGTAGAGGTCTTGTTTTTCGCAGCAATGGTCACATTGATATTGTTGGATTTACTGATGCGGATTGGGCAGGGAACTCTCTTGATCGAAAAAGTATGACTGGTTTTTGTACTTTGGTTGGTGGAAATTTGGTGACATGGAGAAGCAAGAAGCAGAATGTTGTGGCAAGATCCAGTGCAGAGGCCCAGTACAGGGCTATGGCATCTGCATCCTGCGAATTAATTTGGCTTAAAGGTCTCCTAGCTGACCTAGGATTTCATAGTTAGGTACCTATTTCTCTACACTGTGACAATCAAGCTGCCATGCATATTGCCTCTAATCCTGTGTTTCATGAGCGTACTAAACACATTGAGGTCGATTGCCATTATGTGAGAAACCAAGTGCAAGCTCAAATCATTGTCACCAAATATACTCGCAGCGCAGACCAGCTTGCTGATATTTTCACCAAATCTCTTCCTTCTGCTCAGTTTCAACTGATTCTTGGCAAGCTTGGATCTCTTAATCTCCTAGATCCAGCTTGAGGGGGAGTATTGAAGCATGGTGATAAGTATGGTACTAAATCTATTGAGGTGATTTGGTGACAAATGAGATTGTGTATGTAATCTTCTATTGCTAGATTTATGGATCTGTGATTAGGTTGCTTGCTGCATTCCATGCTGCAGCATGGCTTCAGTTTTATCCACTGTGTTATACCGGTTTCATATATATTCCCACACTTGTAAGTTCAAACTGATCAATACAACTAAGAGAAAATATTGCTCCATCTGTGCTATGTTTTTCTACACTTCTCCTCAAAGTGACGCTGTCATCTTAACAAACTCTTTTCTATTAGTAATAAAAACATTTATTGAGTATTGCCTAAAATGGATGTTCGGACATTTCTCTCTCAACAGAAGATTCCATGAACTAAGGGGCACCTGTACGGCTGTACTAACTAATAATGTTAAACTCACATACACCGATAGCTTTTCAACGGTATTTTTGCTAGGGGCGGATTAGTTGATATACCGATCTTAATTTTTTAATATAATATATCAACCAATATATAATTGGTATAAAAATTCACCATTTATTGGTTGGTATACCAATTGAGTGGTATGGTTGATACTCGGTTGGTTCGGTTGGTAATAGATTTCTACCAACATATTTATGGCCTAAAAATTTAAATGCTCAATCTAAATAAGTAATAACAAATAAGTTAAATTACTGTAGAATTTCAAAGTCTTATACAACTTCAACCAAATTATCAAATACAAAGTCATAAAAATTGAAAACCAAATTCCAAATAGCCAAACTGTCAAAGTACTAACAAATTCTCAAAATAATTGAAAAAAAGAAATGACAGGTTTAAAGACGAGATATGTTGACATGTTGTAGGCAGTGATGATGCTACTGATAGGTCTCATCATTTGTACTTGGGCCGACTCTTCCTACCTCAAAGTTTTGCGTAATAGCATTTTCTACAATAATAGCATAAATAGTTTAAATACATATTGAGAATTTGATTGAATCGATTCATTCATAACTAAGTAAAGAAATTAAAGATGAGAAAAATAGTGTACTTGACAAAAAAGACGAGAGAATGAGTGTATTTGGTGGGCGGCGAATCAAAGAACAATAGATCTACGTCAAATTGAGAGAGGAAAAAAAAACAAATCGAGAAGTGAGAGAGATAACTCAGAAAACTCAGAAGTGATTGAGGGAGATTAGATTAAGGTTAGTAGATTTATATGGTTTAGATTTATTTTCTAATAAATATACGGTTGAAATTTAAAGATATATATTTTTTAATTAAAATAATTTAATATAATATCAGTACGTATGTACGGTATACCATGATATACGACAAACATGTACCACCTACCGTATGTATTTTAATATTAGTATGGTATATTACCATGTACCGTGTACCGAATATTTGATATACCAACATATTTAGTACGGTTAGTATATAAATTGGTTGTGATGAGTTTATGTACCATTACCGACACTAATTTTTGCTTGGTGCCTCTTGAGTAACACTGCTTTTTTCATTTTAGTGATTTACATTATTATTGATCGCCAGAGCATTTTGAGATTGTCCGATCTACTATTTTTCTCTTTAATTATTATTTTTTACTTCACCTCCATTCACCACTTCAAATATTAGTGTCAATAATAGTGGATGATTGAAGAATAAATGAGAGTGACTGTACAGAATAATTTGCTGGAGAAATATTTTGTTATTATTTTTTATTCCTTTTTGAGAAGAAATGAGTTTTGGGATTGTGCTTTTGCATCTGAAGAAGTGACAGGGTGGCCAACGTTGGAACTTGGGAGCTTCTAAAACATAAATTTACCGAATAGTCCCTGGAATGCCGTTACGGTGTCTTCCTTGTCCGCAAATCAGAACCCCTTTCCCCAACGGCTACTTTCAGAACCATCCCAATTTTAAACATAACACTTCTCCTTCATTACTTCCGGTACCACTCTCTCTCTCTCTCTCTCTCTCTCTCTCTGATTTGTGGGTATGGAAGAAGAACCTCAGTCGGTGCAGATCAACGGCCAGGGAGGCGGGGACGAGTTCTACGAGGAGATCGAAGCGCCCAAGTTCGTAGACTTCACAACTCCAGATCACTTCTGCCCCGACGACCGTTATTGGTTCTGCATGCGCGTCGGTTCGTGTTCCTCCCTATACCACACAACTGTTTATGATTCCCCTTAATTTACTTATATCAGAATCTCTTAGCTTTGAATTTAACCTTAAAAATTGAAGTTTATGTATGTCTGTTTTGAGTGTTGCTGTTTGTTTTTTTTTCTTCTTCTTCTTCATATGAACTGTATTGCTTTCGATCTGTTTTGATTTTGGGTTCCGTGGCAAATTGAGTAATGACTGTTTTAGGATATGAGAAAAGTTACTGGAAGTCTAGAAGTTCGGTTATTTAAAATCTTTGTTGGGGATGAATACGTTGATTATATGCAAGCCCAAATTTTGAGCTTTGTTTGGTTGCATTGGTGGACTAGGAGATAATTGAATGAGAATTACAGTAGTGATTGTTATGAAGTGAATTTAACTCGAAGATCAGTTTTTTAGAGTTGAGTACTGACCCACATGACATTGTATGTGCAATTTAGAATTAAAGTGATTATACTTGAGGCCTAATTAGAATGGGTTTTCCAAGGCAAGTAGGCATTGAGTTTTGACATGTTTGGCATCCTTGTTGTCTGATGAATATTATGTTTGGTGATGGTTAACAGGCTGCGATCAGAAGCATGAAGAAGAACTAGACTCAGAAGCGATATACAATAACTTTGTTCTTCGGGTGAGTTGTAGGTTTTGGGGTACATTTATTGGGGTCACATAGATCACTTTAGTTGGATGTGTGATGAGATTGAGTTTTACAGGTTATGGCAACAAGAAGTCCGAATGTTAAACTTCGAAAAGCACTGAACAGAAAGTCGCCAAGGTATTAATGCCAAGCCTTCAATAATTTAAATTCAAGTCTTTTTCTACTGTTATAAATTGGCTTAGATGAAATTACTAACATCATTTAAACTCTTGCTTTTTATGAACTAGTTTGAAATGCCCACTTACAGCTCCTGCAAAGTCTTCAAAGCCTATAGTTTCAAGGTTGGCCCTGATCTCTTCAATCTCTCATAAGATAGTTGACGCGAAAGATAAGGCCAGACCTTTCCATACTAAGATCACTGCAACAACCCCAAATGTTAAGGCAAAGCAACCATCATTTGTAGCCAAAGCTCTAACTACTCCTAGGAACAGAAAACCCATCTCAAATCCAGATACATTTCGAAGTGTTAGGAACCCCAAACCCAAAGATGTTGTGGTCCCAAAAAATAGGGTGGTGGCAAAAGCTTTGGTCTTTCACTCTCCAAAGAAGGTCGTGAAAACCAAGATTCCATTAGAATGTGGTAATAATGTGGGAAAACTATGTGCAGCCATGAAGAAACTGGATATCACAAGTGGAAAGAAACTTGTATTAGGGTATTCCAAGCCATTACCTTTACATACTCCAAAAAAACAGTTTAGAGGGCGAGAGGTCAAAAGCAGGGTTTTTGATTCATTGCACTCTACCATAGATAAGGGGCGGGAAGCAAAGTCATTGAAGAGAAACAAGATGGAAAAGGACTTCAGGCAGTGTTGTGATAAGGTGCCTAATGAAGCGGTTGATAATGATTCCAGTGATATGGAGGTTGACGAAAAATTAAGGAATGGTTCCTTGGAAGGGTTCTCAAAATCAATTACTAATAGTGATAAAATAATTGGAGATAAGGACAGTTTGGAAGCTGGAAAAACCTCAGAATCTTCTTTAGATGAGAATCAAATTGAAGTGGTATCAGAGACTTCAAAAGAGAATGACTCCCTGCAAGAGACCGACGATGGAAATGGTCATGAAGATAAACCGAATTTAAGTTATGGGATGAAGAAGACCCTTGAATGCATAAAAGAAGACGATAAAGAAAATGCGTCAGCCTCAGACAATACAGATGATAAAGAAAACCGTATAACCTCTGAAAATAACAGGTTCATAGTCATGATTGTCATTTCAGTTTTTTATATATGATTTCCTTAAACCTCAAATGTATTGAAACTTTCATCTAATTGCAGAGAACAGAAAGTTGATGGTCTCTCGAAGAGGAAAAACCTTGGTAACCATAGTGCTTCCAAAAACTCGCAAAAGGTAAAACCGCCATATATATATATATATATATATATATATATATCTTCCGGTGATTTATTAATTTCTTTAGAATGTTTATCCAATCTTGTTTATTTCATAATGCCTGAACATAAAAATTATGCAGGTCATTGAAGTTGCTGAAAAGATGGCCAAAGAGAACTCCACATCAGCTCCCACTAGTGCTCAAGGGGTGAAGTATAGTAGACCAAAACCCACAAATCCGAAGCCTTTTAGGTTCAGAACTGATGTATGCAACATTTTTTTTATCTGTTCACTTTGAAATAGTTACATCGAGGAAATAGCTGTAACTGTTGGGGATTATTTCAGGAAAGAGGAATGCTTAAGGAAGCAAACTCGGAGAAAAAGGTCCATGCACCTCTGAAAGAAATTACATTAGACACTCTGCCAGAAAAGTCTAGAAATAATCATCAGAATGTGATACAGGTAAGGAAGGACTTTTACTCCCATTGTTTTTTCTTGTCATGATTGAATACAATTCTGAAAACTAATAATTACACTTCTAATGTGATTAGACAAATAAAACTTGCCTTGGACAAAGTGAATATGAAATTGATAGCCAAAGCTGTGAAAAGAGAAGATCCCGAGTAGATCAAAGTGTAAGTCTATGTTGTCATCTGGGAAAATAAAAATGGATTACTTATGAGATATCTTGAAGCTTCATACTCATTAGATAGAGATTTGACTATGGTTCTGTGCTATGCAGGGAAAGGTTGGAGGTACTCGCTTGAAGACTTCAAAAGGAGACTTAGAACAACGCAAGCTATTTGAAATGACTCCGCCAAAAAGAAGTAATGTTTTGACGGCAGAAAAACCACAGAAGGAAAGAACTAAGTCACCTGTGGTACAGCCAAGTTTTGGAAGACCAAGAGGGTGAGTTGCAGCCTCTTTTGTCATTTTCCATCTTGATACTAAATGGTGTGTATTTGTTGAAACTTGGTCTTACTAGAGACTTTTCTTGTTCAGGGTTGATTCATGTAAGAAGTCTGTAGTTTCCTCCCAGACACCTTGCCAACTCAGTACAATAAAAGAAAGTGTATCGACAAATATAAGACCCAGGAAAGCAGCAAAACCATGCGCTGTTTCTTCAGCAACCAAAGCTCACGCTCCTTCTCGTTCTTCAGCAACCAAAGCTCACGCTCCTTCTCGGTCATCATCACGGGGAAGAAGGCCTGCAACCATTCCAAAGGAGCCGCACTTCCACACTATCCACGTACCGAAGAGCTGTACAAGGCTGCAGAAGGAAAAGGACATAACTAATGCCCAACAAAACTAAGCTGCTGCATCTTGCTGTGGTTCAATAGTATCATTGAATTGTAATTGCTTGCTTGAATATGTTCTGCTTGCGAGGCTTGTACTAATTATATATTTCCTCCATGAAGAGGGTCTCTTTGTAATGACATAGGACTAAATTGTATGATTTGTCAGCAGTCATAGATCAAAATACTTCTCTAAATTGGTGGCAGATGATTCCAAACTGAACAATTTTGCGTAAGTATTAATAGAGCTTGGCAGCAAAGGGATTATTCAGTTGGTTGGTGTAAGACCCAAATTGGAGACTTCAAAAGGAGTCGTGGGGAATTATTATGTTCTGAAGCCAACTAATAACTCATAAGCATAACACTCGGAACAAACTGCACTAAACTGAAGTTGAGGTATTGGGGTTGTATTGGTGGCCGAACGCTCATTGGGTGCACTGCACAGCATACCACACTCTACAAGCATTGAACTTGAGCTAAACTATTCGCAATTTGATTGTTTTTTGTTGTTGAAATCAGGACTAGTCCGCACAGCATACCACACTCTACAAGCATTGAACTTGAGCTAAACTATTCGCAATTTGATTGTTTTTTGTTGTTGAAATCAGGACTAGTCCGCAAAGAGAAGATAGTTACTATATCCTATGCTCCAAGTTTTATGTGTTTCAGCTTCTCATTTGCAGCCACAAGCTCTGCAGCTATTCCCGGTTCATTAGCAGAATGCCCTGCATCTTGAATTACCTGTTAAGAGCAAAATGACTCAATAATATCATCAAATATAAGCGCAAATGCAACTAAGAATGGTGGATTGAAATGTAAGACATTCTGCAATTGAAACAGTTTGGCATGAATAGCTCTGTCACACTATCAGACCTCAAGCAACCCTATTTGACACACAATTACAGTATATACTTTGCTCGCAACGGAAATAAGTTTAGCCATCCAAGAGATAAGTTTATATATGCACCCGCACCAGAGTGTTCTGTATTATGTTTGTGAGCAGTTTACAGCAATATAATAGACCTAGGTTCTTACCTTGAGATCAGCTTCTGGCCATGCTTTATGAAGATCCCATGCCGACACCATTGGACAGCAAACATCATATCGTCCCTGCAAAAACAGTCATTAGAAATTTGTTATTCGTCAACACCAGCATCAAGTGAGTGCTCCTAGATTACTAATAAAACTTCAATGAGCAAGAATAAGAATATGTGATTTAAATTATTTCAAGTTTATTAAATGTGCAACAGCTGTTAATTGCATAAATACAAGAGATCAAGTTTGCTGTCGACCAGATCTCATTTACTTGCCTAATTTATTGTTTGATCTTCCTGGGTATTACACTTCATATGATGAAAACCATCGTGTATAAAATTAATGGATCTAATCTACTCATCTATAGCAATACCTAGAATATGCCAACTGAATCACCTGTAACTACCACTATCAACAAAATATATAAACTACAAAAGCACCACAACTGCATACATTCACTATGCTACCAATATAACCCTCATAGTCTGCATATGTGAAATGATTGAATTAACACAAGTGGCTATCATAATGTATGGAGCGAAAACAAAAATTATACCTGTACGATTGTAGTTTTTATATGCCTTATCTTTTCAATGTTATCTAAGAGGAAGGCATCTGAAGGAAAGAATCCTCTGTTCACAAAGTAATGATTTTCAATCCTTGCAAATGCCTGCACGTAGCAGAGTTTCTTGTCAATTGCATGGGTTTTTAACTATCAGTGAATCAACAATGAAATTACATATGTACTACCTACCAAAGCAAAACTATCATCTTCCCCCTTCTTGATGTTTTCATTATTAGGAAGGAGATGGGCAGTCATCATTTCCCACATGGTCCACGCTCTAGCAGCTGCATACTATGAAATTCAGCAAGCGTTAACAAAATCCTCTAATACTTAACGCTATAGCGACCAAATTACGAAAGCAGGAGAATAACACAGAATGGGACTTCTTGTTATCTCACAACAACTAGATAACAATGGGACACCAACAATTGCCAGTCTATCACCAATGCTTACAAGTTACAAGAATTTCTGCGTAACTGCCAGTCTATCTTTCTCTCTTTTCCTTTGAGATATTTCTACATAAAGAAATTTTCCAGAAAGAGTCCAAGGGAGGACGGTCTCGCCCTGAGGACACTGATTATACAAATATTGACCATCTATCATTATTAAACATTTCATTCAATTATATATGCAAATGTAAAACATGAGATGTCGACCATACATTTCATTCAAATAGATAAGTTGAGAGAAAGCAGGCAAAGTCTTACTTGTACTTCCTTATCATCGGAGTTTAATCTCTTCCTATAAGCATCAACAAAACTTCCTCGCTCATTTTCTGGAATGAGGTCACGAAATTGCTCCCAGGCTGTAGATTTGAAAAATTGCATAAGCATTCAGAACCTTCAGAAACTATGATAACGAAATTCCCTTTATGCTTATGATTCCAAGAAGTCATTAGTAATACCAACATTGATATCTAGCCTTCAACTATGAAAACAACAACAACAACAACAAGAGTTGAGAACTCAACATTAAACTTCTGATATGTTAAACAGAGGGGATTAAAAATTTGAAATCCACATTCATCAGTTAACAATCCACACTCTTTCTTTCATGTTTTAGCATTTCACCAATCTTCTTTAAATTAGTGACTTTAATATATACAAGGGAAAGATTGTGAAATGGGGGAATGCTTGAACTTCAGTAATATTCAGATACCCTTACTAATTCCCAACAGCAATCTTGAGAGGCATATTATTTACGTCAATATAACATGTACTGTAACATACCATCAGGGTATATGGCAGCAGCACCACCCTCATAAAACCAATCAATCTCTTTCTTTCTTAAAAGAAAAATCCCTCTCAGGACCATGCCAGTAACCTAATGACAGCATGACAGGGATAGGCAAAAATATGTTATCATACAGTAAAATTTTAGATTCAAATTAATCAAATGATCAGTATCAATATATCCTTGTTACAAGAACAAAATTATGTACCTTATCAGGGTGTGATTGACTATATGCCAGGGCAAGTGTACTCCCCCAAGACCCACCAAAAACCTTGATCATAGAAAATTATATGTTATCAAATTGCTAATGAGTGTTTTTCTTTCTTTTTGGTGTTATAAATGATGTGCTAACCTGCCATTCTGGAATTTGCAAGTGTTCTCTGAGCTTTTCAATGTCACCAATTAGATCCCATGTGGTATTTTCTTCCAAGCAAGCATGTGGAGTACTTTTCCCTGCACCTCGCTAGAGATAAGGAAAAAAATTTTAGGAAGAACTATAAGGGTAATCAAAATAGATCTGACTTAGAATGAAGGATCGAAGAAGTAACCTGATCAAATAGGATGATTCTGTAGAACTCAGGATCAAAGAATCTTCGATTATTTGGGGAAGTTCCACCTCCCGGACCCCCATGGAGAAATATAACAGGCTGCAACATAAAAATCACTAGAACATAAAGAAGAATGAACATAACATCACAAAATCAACAGACTTAAAACTACAGGTCCACAGCGTGAGCATAAGCCGCACACATATCAGTTAAAGAACAGCCATCCAAGTTGGTTTTAATGATAGTAGAGAAACATCGACTCGTTATATGAAGATGCTATATCCTGTTCTTTTCACTTTTCACCTGGCAAAGGTAGGTTTGATTTCATAGGTGACGGTCAGAGCATATACCAAGAAACTATTCCACTTATACATTTACTCATCAGGCAGGTGGAGTCAATTGGAAAGTTAGCAAATAATTTTTTCACAGAAGCTAAAGCAAATATACCAAGAAACTCATAATCCACTTGTAAAAATTTGGAAGACGTGAAGATGGCGATGAAGAGTTATATTGTTAACAACTAATCGGTAGCAGCGTCCTCACTTACAATTCATTGAATGATGCCCAATCAATTGAAAACTTCACCAATTAGTTATCGGCCGCAAAATCAGATGTGGAATAAGGCATTGAGATATCCCTATACTGCACAGGATTCACCCATATTTCTTTGGTTTAGCAGCAGGCACAATCCACACTAGGAATGATGCAATCCAGTCTCTAGAGATTGTGTACCAGATAGAAGACACATATAAAGACTGATCCCTAGAATGTAGCTGAAAGCAAGGTAACCGGATTGGAAACTCCTATGGTGAATCCGCTTCTGCTCCAACAATACTGATAAAAATATTTCTGAGGTTCTGCATCTTTCGCCAACCATTTTGTGAATTCTTTATACCCCTAAGAGTGCAAAAGTGATTGCCAGTTTTAACTCTAAATAATAGCTGAGTTGACAACCCATTTAAAGCTTGAACTCAGATTTCAACCTTCTTATATTAACTAAATGACTATATTTTTGACCAGATCAAAATCAAGTTCATTTCAGAGGGGGAAAATTACAAGAATAGCCAACTGCCTAATCTTTGTCAAAAAGAAAAGTTTTTAAACTAGAGGCTTTCAATCCAACCAGAAGTCTCCATTGTAGTAAAGAGTCATTCAGCAACATATAAATAAATCTATAAACGGTCTTAGTACAATGTCCTTAAGACTTCAAGCTCCAACAATTCAAACTAAGGCGAATCCAATTCCAATAGAAAAAGCTTCACCTGTATCTCCTCTACCTAAAACCTGTTCAGTTTGTCACTCACACCGAAACATACGACAGCTCGACACTATGATCAGCAGTTCAGCACTTATATCTAATCTACTACAGTCGAGCCTCATATGCAATATAACCTACATTGTTACCAAATACAGATTTCACAGCAGCCTACCCTTCGAATCGAGCATTTCTCAACCAATCACACTATCAATTCAGCAAATTTCGAAACCAAAAATTTCAACACACACTCAAAACGAAACAAAGATTGTAAGAATTCAAAAAAGCACTGAAGAGAATGTGAGAAAGCTACTGACATTGCCGGCGGGGTTTCCAGACTGCTCCCAGTAGATAGAGTGAAGATCGGAGACCTTGAGCGAGCCGGAGCTGTAAGGCTCTATGCTCGGATACAGGCTCCGGTTGAACTCCGGCAACAAGTCCTTCTCCGATTCCATCGAATCTCGAAGCTTCGTCTCCATCTTGCAGCCACGTAGAATCAGATTACTCTTGCCTGCGATAAGAATCAAACAGAGTTAGGTCATATATCAAATTCAAATTCTAGAGAGAGAGAGAGAGAGACCTGAGGTAGTGAGCTTGGTGGAGAAGGAGAGGGAGGAAGGAGATGAGATTAAGGGAAGGAGAGAAGGGCAAGAAATGGAAATCGGGGAAAGTCTCAAGGTCAGTAACCTTGTCATTTTTGCTTTTGGGGATTATAAAGGAATCATTAGCTAGTCCAGATTAAAAAGGTAATTTCATGATCAAAAAATGAAAAATGTGAGGGAATAATTGTGAAGAGTACAAAAAGGGAATCTGATTAATGTTGGAGGGAAATGAAATTAAGATAAGATGGAATCCCTAAAATTAAAAGAAAATGAGAATACTTTAAAAAAAATTAACTATGATCATTTGATTTATAAGTTTTTTCAGTTACCGAGAAATTGTGAGTATTAACTTCTACTTAAATGAAAATACATTTATTTCTTAAACTATAACAAATATCAGATCAAGTGAAATAAGATTTTCTGAAAAACTAACTTGGTTGGCTGATGCTATTGAAATTCATTCAATCTTCTCATAGATTCTCTCATTGATATCTCTTTTGTTAATGGAACAAAATGAATGAGAATAACGTGAGTGCTCTAGCAGAGATCATAAGGATATATATGCAGTGAGTTTCTCTAACTGCTTGTTGGAAGTTACTTGACAATTCATTGATGAAGGAACTGCCTAACCACCTTACTTTGATTTATCTTTGTCCTAATATCTTGTATTAGAATTTCAAATCCTAAAAAAACTCTACTATACAATATCAATCTGATATACATATATATTGTGCAGTAATATTTATGTAACAACCTAAGTCCATAAAATTCAGTTACTAATATAGAAAATATATAATATTAGTTCATAAAATTGTTTTCTGCATAATGTAATTACATTAAAGTGAATTCGACCCGTTTTAGATAGACTGATGGTTGAATGTTTACTTGGTTGTATACTTGAATTAGGACGGTACAATATGAATGTTATGACTTATGACAGAATTTTAAAATTTAAGTATGTATATTTTGATAAAATAGTCCAAATGATGTGACAAGGAGAAAACTGCACGAGAGTCTATAATTCTACATAGTGAATCATAAAGTATGTAGACTATGAAGTATGAACAACATCAAGTTTTAGTCTATAGCTGGGTGATTGAGACATCAAAAGCTTTGAAAGTGGTTGGAATGACTAAAGTTGACTAAACCCATCACGGATACTTTTCTTTGGCCTTCCTTTTCTCATTGTTGAAAAAGTTGTGCAATCTCTTCTTTTTCCTCAACTTCAATCCTAGTGATTGTCCACTTTGTTAGCACTTCGAAATTTCAATTTATTGTCTTGGCTTTGTGATGCCATGCCTATACTCATCAACCTAGATTCCCAGAAATCCAGAATAAGAGGTACACCAAAATCAACCCATCAAGTACTTATGATCAGCCCATATGCTGTTTATGTGAAGAAACATAAAATTGTTGAGCTGAAAGGCATTTTATTCATACATCCAGTCAATCATGAGGATGTTTTTCTGGTAAATTGATATCATATTACAAAGTTAACCACCATCTGAATGAGCAGTAAAAACAAAAACTACATTTTTCTGCTTACATACATGTATATGAATAATATGATACAGCTCCTCCTAAACTTTGTAGCTAGGACTTTGGAGCTTCTTTCCTATCTAGGAAGCTCTTGCTGTTGACAAACTAATTGGCATTCTTCCTGCCTTAGTGATCAATCTGATTTTCTTACCTCAAAGCAAAAAGGCTAGACCACCAACTGCAACTACTCTACATTTCATTAGTGGAAATTCTGCTCCAATTTTGGGTTATTTTCACCTTCCTTGGTGATGCTTATGCTGGTGAGCTGACAAGGTTGTGCCTCTTCCAGCATTTGAACCACCATTCTCATCGAGGGTCTAAGAACCGGAACCCTTGCGGTGCAGCGAATTGCAATGCTCAAAACATTGAGGGCATCTTCTTGTAGTGCCTCTTCGATGCTCGAGTCCACCAATTCAACCTCAGTATCTTTACAAGTCATTTTGCTGCAAACCCAGCTCACTATGTCCTTGTTTTCTCCAAATTC
Organism: Argentina anserina; assembly: GCF_933775445.1. Lineage (NCBI taxonomy): Eukaryota > Viridiplantae > Streptophyta > Magnoliopsida > Rosales > Rosaceae > Argentina > Argentina anserina. The sequence continues at coordinate 1,326,226 of NC_065873.1, read as the reverse complement.
AGGCTCCACTGGTCTCTTTCCTGTCACCAACTCCATCAAGACCACCCCGAAGCTATACACATCACTCTTCTCATTTACCTTGTAGGTATATGCATACTCTGAATCACACCAAAACATTAAGAAATTCAGTCATCAATCAAGTCTCTTAAACTAAAATCACAAGTTCTTTTGACATGCATGTTGCGACGAAGCGAGACTGTCAATTAAAAATACAAGTTTAAACAAGAACAAAGATACTAACAAACAGGATTAGAATTTACCAGGAGCTATGTAGCCATGTGTGCCAGCAATGACATGAGTCATTTCACCACCAGTCTGCACAATCTTTGCAAGCCCAAAATCAGCAATTCTAGGCTTCCAATCTCCATCTAGCAGAATATTACTAGACTTCACATCTCTGTGTATTACAGGTCTGTGATTACCATGATGAAGATACTCCAATCCTTTTGCAGCCCCCACAGCAATCTCATACCTCACCTCCCACCCCATCTTGACCTTCTTATTTAAATGCAGCTGATCCCATAAGCTCCCATTCGGAAAGTACTCGTAAACCAACAGATTGCTGTCCTCACTACTTATGCTGCAGTATAGCTTCACCACATTCACATGCCTCAATGAGCTCAGTGTGGCCACCTCGGCATCATATTCCGACGAGCTGGATTTGGATTTCTTCAAAATAGATGTAGTGCTTCGATATGTTTTCTGGTTTGCGGAGTCTGCTGATGTCCAAATGTGCTTCACTGCCAGTGCTTTCCCATCCCTCAGCTGTACTTTGTACACATTTCCTGACCCTCCTTTACCAATCAAATTTTCAGCTTTGATTGAGTCTAGGATCTCATTCTCTGTGAAGCTAAGCACATGGTACTGCTTCATAGTCCATGAATTACTCTTCAATGGTTGATCAAGATCGCTCCGCCTTAGCTTCCAAAGCAAGAACACACCAAGCAAAATAAGCAGAACTAGTACTCCAGCAATAAAAGAAGACAAAAATATCCGTGGGTGGCTAGGAGAGCCCGAACTTGAAGAACAAGGCCGCAAATTTTTCATGGTCTGACTGCACAAACCAGGATTTCCAACAAAGCTTTCATTAAAAGCTGCAATTGATAGTGACTCGGGCACGCGGCCAGTCAACTGGTTGTTTGTAAGATCAAGAAGGCTGAGTTTGAGGGATGACAAAGTAGCAGGAACTTCACTAGAAAGCTGGTTCCCAGACAAGTTCAAGGAGTTCAAATTAGGCAATGATCCAAGACTTGGTGGAATTTGGCCAGAAAGAATGTTATGGGCAAGGTTGATTTCAGAAAGCCTAACACATGAGCCTATTGAGTCTGGTATGACACCAGACAACTTATTTTGCTCTAAATGAAGATTGCCTAGATTCTTCAAGTTCCCAATTGTTTCAGGGATATGACCCTCAAATTGGTTCACGTTCAACTGAATTGTAACTAATGAAGTAGCTTCAGACAAAGCAGCAGGCAATTCACCCGAAAATCGATTATTAGCTAATAGTAATAATGCTAGAGAATTTGCCTTACCAACATCTGAAGCCAGAGAACCTTCAAACTGATTCATAGAGAGATCAATAATAGTAACATTTGGCAAGCTCCATATTCCAGCAGGGACATTACCAGAAAGAGAATTGTTATTCACACGTAACCGAACCAAAGACTTGCAATTTGCATAGGATTCAGGAATCCCACCTGTAAAATTGTTCTGCAGCAGAAGAAAATCAATCATTCTCTCATTCTTGCACATCCCAGGGGGTATAGGACCAGTCAAATAGTTCTCTGAAACATCAATGTACTCCATGCCAGACCAAGAACCAAGCTTCTGAGGAAGAGAGCCAGTGAGCTTGTTTGTGTAAAGCGAGAGCTCAACAAGGTTCTTCAACTCTCCAAAATCCTCCGGAATTTCGCCAACTAATTGATTCTCGAACAGTTGCAGAGACACAAGCCCTGTCAAAGACTTGAGCTCAGAGAGATCGCCCTCAAGCTTGTTACTCGAAACATCAAAGTTCCTGAGGCTTGTGAGGTTGCCAAACCCAACTGGGATTTTCCCAGTCAGAGAATTACCATAAAGCTCAAGTTGCCAGAGCTTGTTGAGATTTGTAATACCCTGAGGAATTGTGCCAACCAATTTGTTATCAGAAAGCTCCAGATTCTCAAGCAGAGTCAGGTTTCCAATACCCTCTGGGATTTCACCTGTGATGCTACAGTTTGAAAGGTAAAGCCAGTAAAGCTTGTCAAGCTTTGACAACTCCATTGTAATCGGACTCTCATCGAATCTGTTATCACCAAGGCTCAGAAAAGCCAACTCCGTCAGATTCTCCAGTGACTTCCATGGAAAAAGCCCAGAAACCCCACTTCCGTTTAAACTCAACAGCCTCAGCTGACTCAAAGACCCCAAGTCAGGAACTTCTCCTGTGAAAGAATTCTTGGCCAAATCAAGTTCATGCAAATTAGTACATTTCTTCAAATCCTCTGTTATGCTTCCGTGTAGGAAATTTGAACCGAAAGAAAGCTTTTCTAGTTCAGGAAGCAAACATATTGTGTCGAAAGGAAGAGAGCCAGAGAGGTTCTGGTGATAGAGATTGATTTCAGAGACCAGACCATTTGAGTTGCAGACAATCCCAGTGAAGTTGCATGTGGGAAGTTCTTGCTTCCAAGAACTGAACAGAGTCGGGTTTGAAGTTTCAAGTGAGGCTTTGAGCTTCAAAAGTTGGTCGAGCTCGTTTGACGTGGAGGGAGAGAGTAGACAGAGGAAGATAAGAAGAAGAAAAAGAAGAACCGGATGGAGCTGACGTAGCCTGAGGAACGGCATGCCGTCCGGTGAAAGGTACGGTGTAGCTTAAGGTTGTGGCGCCAATTTGTTTTGGTAATGGTGAAGTTGGAAATGGTATTACAAAGTGGTGTTCACGTGTGCATAGGGCGGAAGAGAAAGGAAAAGAAATTGGGTACGCAAAGGTTGGGGGTTGGAAGCACAGGGACTCATAAAGGGATCGGATTCCAATAATTTAGTCTGATTTAGTCCAACTTCGTATCAATCATCTGGTAACTAATGACAGAGACATATCTCATATTCGTTCATCATTATTTATTTTCTTTTGGTCAAATAAACATGTATCTAATCTTCTCCTTTTTTTTCTAATCATCAAGCGTTTCAATTGGGAAAATTGTTAAATTGATTGCCTAAATAGACCAACTTGGTTTCGTGGAGATAGTTTATGCAGATTTGGAAATCACAAAATCAGAGACAATTGTGTCAAAAATAATATAGTTCGAAGATATTAATAAGATTCGATATACAAAGAATTATACTCTCTTTACCAACATCTATATATGTATGCATGTTTACAAAAAAAAATTAAATTAATCCATCTGTTCCAGGAGAATTACTATTCTACCCTTATGTGTGTCTTAGCCTAATAGGTTTCCTGTTAGGAGATAGATTAACATCTCCGTAATAGATTAGGACTCCGAATCCTACGGGATTGTGGTTTTATAATGCCTATATATAGGCCCCCATATCATTCAATAATACACAATTATTTCATCCTGAAACACGTTATCAGCACGTTGCTCTAAAACCCTGAACTTTTAGAGCCCTATTTTTTTTTTCTCTCTCTCTCTCTCCTCCGCCGGCCGCCGTCGATTTCAAGCTCCGGCATCTCCTCGCCGGCGCACCTCCTGCAGCCGCCGCATCGCTGCCGCCGCACCGCAGCCCCTGCCCGCAAGCCCTGCACGCAGCCCCGCAACCCCTGCGTGCTGCCCCCGCAGCCCCGCACGCTGCCCTGCCCTGCAGCCCCCGCAACGCAGCCCTGCACGCACGTACGCTGCCCCGCACGCAGCCCTGCACGCACCCCTGCTGCCCCCCTGCTGGCCCTGCGACCCCCCTGCTGCCCCTGCGACCCCCCTGCTGCCCCTGCACGCAGCCTCCGCAGCCCCGCAGGGTATCCTCCGCATTCGCTCCGCAAAAACATCTTTTTGCCCCGAAAAACCCCGCATCAGAGGATTCAAAATTGCTCCTCCCGCATATATACGCAATGAACGCAAACTGCACAAGCAAACTCTTCGCTCAAGAGAAGCTACTCCCGAAAAGTGATCACTCGTCGTACTATGGTGATGACATTCATGCCGAGATGGACGATACTTTTGTCATCTACATACGATTTTGATCGTACCCTCCTAAGATTTTATGTCATCGGACGAAGATCGAAAAGGAATTCAACAAGCAACTTCATGCATGACGATCGATTTGCAGAGCAATTTACTTATATGCGGTCTATTTGGCAGACCAACAAGTATGTTTTTCTTAAAGTTGCTGCTTTTGAAGATATATATATATAAATTATCGGGCGCTATTAGCCTTTTTTTTTTCATGTCTTCTTTTCCGGCCTTTCTTATAACGCCGATGAGACCAAAGAGGGATATGATTCCCCTCTTGGTCGACGTTTTTCGTGTGACGGTCCTGGGGGAGTCACGTTATTATTTAAAAAGAAAGATATCGATTTCGTGTGGTCGCCTGAGTGCACCGCTGTTTTGGGTGCGATCATGAGAATCGCCGATATGCATCGATTATTTTGTGACCATATACATCACAACCCTTCTAATTCCGGTTACATACTTGAATATTTCGATTATTCGAAACCTATCCAACCCTCGTTTCTTATGGATGCGTCGCCATCGCGACTGTTATTTGAATGTTTGAGTTTTCTTAAACTCATGCCTATAAACGATAATCCCAAGTCTACGTACTCATTTATTTGAGTTGATTCATTACTCTGATGCAGCACTATTTGCTGACAAAAGATCCCAAAAATAAAGAATTCTATGGGACACACTTAAAGTGATTTAATGAACGTCTATGACGTTGTATTATCAGAGTTGACCTTGATGCATACTCCACATCCAAAAAACGCATGCCCTTTTTGGCACCTGTATCTATTTCTTGAGGGAATTTTGGAGATGGAAAAGTAACATTCTTCCATTCTCAAGTAAGCAAACATTTTTGAGACTCAGGCTAAGGCTCCGCCCAATCCGATATGCAATATTTTGTTGCTACGGACTTTTGATTAGTCACTCTATTTTGACTATGTCTTCTGCTTACTATTTTTCAAGTATGACGTTGGCATTGCCATGATTATTGCTCGACTTTATCCTAAGTCGTCTACTGGAATTGGAAGCTTGTTTGTGTTGTATTAAATATTGGCATATTCTATAAAAATTCTCGTCTTTCTTGGACTCGTGAGAATTTTATTTGCCTTGGCTTAGCATGCATGGTCAACGTTTGCAACTCACGTGGATTTTAAATTGGCCGCTTTTGGGTTACATGGGACCCCAATAGCACTACATTGTGATTTTGGACTTTGAAATTTGGAAAACGGACCTCGGAACGTCAAAATTGACGTTGTTTTTCCCGGTTATTGTTCCGGCGTTTCCGGAACGTTTTTTGACGTTTTACCGGCGTATTCGCCGCCTTCCGGCCATATTCCGGCGTTTCCGGCACCGCCATCCTGTTCCGGACGGCGTTCCCTGTCGGACCTGAAGTTACGGCCTCCATAACGGCCGGCTCCGGCCGCCGCCGGCCAGTTTTCCGGCACTCGGTGCCGCCGGCTTCCGACGAGTTTTTCCGACGATTTTTTTTCCGTCGTTTCTCGTCATGTTTTCCGCATATTTCAGCAGTTCTTGCTGCCAAGTTTTCCCAGTCCAAATTTCACCCGGTTTTGAGTTATATTGACATGGTTTTCCGGTTAATTTTCCGGTTTTCTCCAAGTCATTTCATAGCTCAAATGATTTTATTATTATTGGTGACCACCCGCACCAATTGGATGGTTTTTACAACCCAGATCGTTTGGTATTCAACTGCTCCAATACCATGTTTTTCCAACTCTTGAGTTGAAGAATGTAGTTCTATTGCCATGTGATACATTCGATGGGATTGCCATTTGTTCCAATCCCCTCTCTTACAATATCCTACGGCGTATTGTGTAGAGAAGTTCACCGCGTCGTTGACTCTCTTAATCTTCATTTTGAGAATGTCCCGCCGTGAAATCGAGTGTCTTGCTAATTGCGTAACCACCCACACTGTCCTACGGCGCAGGTAGTTGTTTTACGGATCTCGTGCGGAGATTGTGTTGTATATCTTCGTGCATTGCTAAGTTTTAAAGGCCATACATGCCAATGATGGATTTCCATCTTGATATTTGTGTTAAGAATGGAGAGGAATAAATCTGTCAGATTTCATTGACAGTATCTTTTTCAAGCTTCGACAGTAGCTTTGTTAGCCTGTAGACATCGTTTTGCTTGCCTGCAGCAGTAGCTTTATGTAACTCAAGATTCTTTGAATCATGGGTTCGGTTTTACTGTCTTCTCGGTTTTGACATGATCGTTTTTTTGGTCATTTTGAACAAGATATGATGATTCGAGTTCTTTGAAATTCACATTATCATCTATTTTTCATTTTCACGAAGCGATTGGAGAACCACCTCACCCATGCTCCACACGGTGAGGCCGAGCCTGCCTATTTCGGCGGCTCCATGGCATTAAGGCCGTCGGTGGCGGAATCCCCTCCTTCACAGGAGCTTGTGATGCCTCCCGTGTCTTCTAATGCCTCCATGACAATCTCTGATGCCAATCGCTCATTTTGCAAAGCTTGTTCTTTTGCTAGATTTCAAGGAAGTCCTTATTTGCTAAGGCTCCAACCGAGAACATTCCATTCTTACAAAGTATTTAAGGTGACATTAGTGGACCCTATCCAACCGAATACGGACATTTTTCGGTATTTTTATGGCATAGGTTAAGAGCATCGACGCGTTGGTCACACGTCGCTTTGCTTTCCACAAGAAACGCTGCATTCGCTAAAGTTTTTAGCTATGATCATCATACTAAGGGCTCACCACCCTTCCTATCCTCTCAAATCTATTTGAATGGATACCATTGGAGAGTTCACCTCCACGACTTTGATGATTTCGTTTTGCATATCTACTAGGATCGTCGTTGAACATATTATTCCTCATGTTCATTCACCGCACGATCTAGCAGAGCTCGGACTTGGTTATGGGTACTAACCTGCCGATTTTTGCATGGGGATATGTAATGATGTTTCATGCAGCGACACTTATTCGTTTCAGACCCACAACTTGCCAAGTGTTTAGTGCGTACCAGATGGTAACTGGATACGATCCCAACGTTCTTTTCACTAACGCCTATTTGGTTAAAGTTGTTTATGTGCCTCTATTGTAGTTATCTCAATGGGTCTACTTGAAACGATTAAGTATTCTGGTTGGTTATGATTTATGAATCACCAACACTTGTCCGCTATTTCCAATCTACAACCGTTGATCTCTATCCTGCGATATTAGCAGACGGTCACTTTGATGAGACATACTTCCCGTCGTTAGGGGGAGATATGGAATGCTCCCATTCTGGTTTTAACGCCAGGAATTGACGTGGTGTGGCACTATGTCTTATTAAGATCCCGCACTATTCAAAGTGAGTAAATGTGCAACGCATTATCGACCTCCAGAAAGTCAAAGATTCGATGCTCAATGACTTTACCGATATTGCGAAAGTGACGAGATCGCACATAAATGCTGTGATGTGCCGGTAAGGTTGGGACTCTCAGAATATGAGAGAATTTCATATGACCTGGTCCTAGCACCGTTGGCACCATCCCTGACAGTGGGAAGGAAGCCGGCGATGGCACCATCGTACGCTGTGGTGTTGTCGGCGCCCGTGGCATTGCACCACAAAACAAGGGCGGCAAACGCAAAGATGGACTAGTAAGGGTCATAGCTTCGGTCTTGGCTCCTGCCTAGATGAGGGGGAGACCATTATTCTCTAGAATCAAAACTAGAAAGAAGCGAAGTGCGTAGGCACAAGTATTTCGCCCATCATCAAGAGATATCCTCTAAACATGTGTATCAACTAAGTTTCTGTGGGACGCTACAGACTCATTTTGTTGATATTAGAGAAGAATAGAACTCTCACGAATTGATCGTATACAACGCGCGCGTGTGTTTAATGTATTGATCTCCCATGATTGATGATGTATTCGCTTATGCTCTTATTCCGTTGTAAAGCATCAACGATGAGCAACTTGACCGAAGTGGAAAGAATCAATACAGGCTGAACTAGACTTGTTATGTTGGTCGTTGTTCGTAAGTGTAATGAGAAAGATGAAGTCATGCGATATATGCAGGACTTATGGCGCAAAGATTGTCTCATTATCCTAGTATTGACTACGATGAGTTATATTCTCTCGTTATGGACATAATTGCTTTCCGCTACTTGATCAGTAGTAGTGTCCATGAAAACTGATTTGCAGCATATGATAGTGGTCATTGCATATCTGTAAAGGGATATTCACGCAGATATGAGAGTGCCCGAGGGACTTTAAATGCTTCCAGACCACGGAGAGCTTATGTAATCAGATTGCGACGTTCGAGAGAACGTAGTACAATCGGTTGCAAGAACTCATACTCATATGTGTTCATATGAAGCTAATTCTTGATTCTCTATTCCGTCTAAGTATAGATGATGAAGAGATTCAATGAGCTATACATTCCTACATGTTAGTGTTGTTGGGACACTATTGCTTTCATTATGACGTGATTAACTATGCGCCTATGCATTGTCATTGGACTTGCATTGCTTCTTTGACACGGGTTTAGTTCTACACTTAGTGAACCAACACAAATCCTATCCACACCAACGCCGCCAGCAGCTCCAGCAACATCAACGTACGCCTTGGTGTAGCAGTCGACACTGGTAGCGTAGAGGATGCGTACGGTTCCGTCTTGGACCAAAATCAGTCCTTCATTGGTTCATTCCCCCATTCTTTTCGCGAAAGACACATTAAATGTGACAAATCAGAATCTGTCCAGTTTCGTAGGTCAACTTCAACGAGACCTACAAGACAGCTCGCTCGATGAAATATGGTGATGGTACCGTTGGAAAGGCCTATGTGTCTACTTTCCATGGACATCAACCATTCGTTCATAGCTATCATATTGAGTGAGTTATGGCCGTTGTAGCAAAGTAGGACAGTCCTGTCCGGAAATTTGCAAGTCAGTCAACTTCGACAGAGCATTGTGAACTGCTCCGATCGGATGAGGTTGTGAACCTTATGTCACTAGAAAGACACGGGTGTCTACTTTTCAGAACATTTTACGGTTCGCTGATACCTATTTTGACGAAGAAGTTATGGCCATTTAAGTGAGTGAAGGTCATTCTACCCGAGAATCTGATTTTCATTGCAAACTCTTGTTTTGAGTTGTTATGCAATCTTATTTCCTAAGATCTAAGTTTGGCTACGTATAGCATGGATGATCTAAGGATGTGTGGCTAGATTAATGATTAATCATTAGCCCAAGACTACGTTTGAGAAGCATGTAATGAACGTTGTATACGTTGTTCTTTGTACTCCATGATTATGGCACTAATCAGGGGGAGTTGTTTCGTAGACTTCAGGGGGAGTCTAGCTCACATGATGCTATCAAATGTAGACGGTGCGTTGTGCTCTTTTTCCCTTCGATCAAGCTTTTGTTTTTACCCAAGAGGTTTTTATTTTGCTTGACAAGGTTTTTACCGAGGCAACGATGTGTGCACCATGCAACCTAGGCATGCGACACAATGGGGAGTGTTCCGGGAGAATTACTATTCTACCCTTATGTGTGTCTTAGCCTAATAGGTTTCCTGTTAGGAGATAGATTAGCATCTCCGTAATAGATTAGGACTCCGAATCCTACGGGATTGTGGTTTTGTAATGCCTATATATAGGCCCCCATATCATTCAATAATACACAATTATTTCATCCTGAAACACCATCCTATATTTTGTTGTTGTTAAGAGTACGTATAAGGATTTTAGGCTCATCAACAACATTACATCCATCACCAAAATCTCTATAATTCATTGCATTTCATATACTACTTTGTTGTTAGCAAGTGGCTGCAAATGTTATATCATCAACTTATCATACATATGTAGAATTGTATATATTTCCTCAAATGAATTCATATCAAGTGTTTAGCTACTAATCAAACAAATATAATACACAAATGATTTAAATGAAGAAGAAATAAGTCGGTTTGAAGGTTCCCTGCTCGATCCACCGTCAACATTAGTCACACTCCATTGTGACAAAGAATGAGGTCGGCGGCGTAATACTGAGACTTTCCATGTCTAATGCTTCCAAAATCGTAGCACTTGATAATGCAGAGACTTTTGGCATCCCTTAGTTAAATGCCATAGACTTGATATTAAACATGGGCTGCCCGCCAGGGTTGACGGGGATAGCTAACCCTTTCCTTTCTGCGCCACATGTTACCCTCGCTGGCTCGATCAGTTCTGAAAATTACTTTGAAGGTGTGCATGTGTATTATACCATTTATACGTACCATTCCATTCGCTCATATAGAGGCTGGAAAGAGTTGGTTTGCATCGATCACTATCTCAGCTCTCGACCATGAACAATTTCCTCACGTACTAAAATTTACATCACTTGATTAATGTGATATATTATAAAATAAGAAAATACTGCAAGTATATAGTATATAGTCATTTTTGACGTATGATATACATCAAGTGATCTAAACAATCAAATAAATATATGATTATTCTCGTAAACTCGAGAATAAATCAATGGTGTGCGTGTGTATGTAATCAAGAACGTTAGAGTATGTAGTTACGGTACGTGTTCGATTTCCTTCATTTCCCTAAACTTGTTAAATTTACGTAATCAAGTTAGCAAAGTAGCAATGTACGAAGGTTTAAAGCACCTCTTTACGCTGGGTTAAACGATTTTCATGGATGAGCTAGAAGAAATTTCATAATTCTAAGGAGAATGTGAAAGAAGAATCTTTGACTGGGAATTTGTACAAGCTAGACTAGCAATTAAGGCGTGAAACATATCACAGGGATGGGAAGTCGGTACTGAGAGCAAGACTAACTAAGGAGGAAAGGAGAGGTGGAAGATGAGGAAATAAATCCACTGAAAATGCTGTGCGAAGACTAACGAAGCTTTATAGTCAAAGACAAAGCAAAGTGGTGGGGAAGAGCTAGGGACATGAAGATATGCATGGATGTACAAGCATATTGATCACGTAAATACATCACTTCGACTTGTTGGAAAGGAGAGATCACACATCTAAGAAGTGACAAAGAAAATAAAGTTTATAAGTGGGTGGATAATAACCAATTGTACCCGAGGCTTTTTGTGATTAAAACCCAACACCTGTGAGGTGGCTAAGTTGGGACAATATCGGTACAATTGGTCCACGGGACACACTTGTTGCTGTTTAACATGGTATTAGAGCAGGTCCCTCTCCAGTCGCGCCTCCAATCTGTCGTGGGCCCAAGTTGAGTGCTATTATCATGCCATCGGAGAGTTTCCGATTGGATGGTCACCAAGTGTCGTTGGTTACTGGACATTGGTTTATTTCGTCCAAGTATGTGGGATGTTAATCTGTCGCGTGCAGACCTAAAAATTAAGTTGCACGTGAGGGGGCGTGTTGGAAATGAGAGATCTCACATCTAAGAAGTGACAAAGAAAATAAAACTTATAAGTGGGTGGATAATAACCAATTGTACCCGAGATCTTCTGTGATTAAAACCCAACACGTGTGAGGTGGCTAAGTTAGGACAATATTGGTACAGTTGGTCCACGGGCCACGCTTGTTGCTGTTTAACATAGGAGTAATACGAACAAACCATGTCCCTAACACGGGGAATGCCTCACCATTAGCATTAGTAACATAGGGTACGGGTGGATGGGATATTACGGTAAAATAAGATTTGACATAAGTCATATGATCAGATGCACCAGAATCAATAATCCAGGTATCAAAACTAACAGAGTGAGAAATATTGAAGGCCATACCAATTTGACCACGACCAACGATAGATGCGGTAGGTGCTCCTCCAGCAGTATGATGATCATACCCAACCACACCATAGATATCGGGTTCCGGAATTAAGTGAAGAGCTGCTTTTGCCTGGGGACGATAATTAGGCCTCTTGGGCCTAAGATGTGGATATAATTTCCAACAAGTCGCACGAGTATGGTTAGTATCATGGCAATAAGAGCAAGGAGGGCGGGGCTGATTCCCGAAACCTAGTGGTGGTCCTTGTCGATGAATGGGAGCGGAAGTTGCTTGCGAAAGGGGTGGTACCGGAGATCGAGCATGAACAGTAAGGCTGGAAATGACAGCCGGTGCCGGAAGAATACTCTCCTGCTGAGACTCATCCTTTCGGATATAGGTGAAAGCGATGAGTAGGCTAGGTTGTTCAGTCATTCAGAGCAATTCGCCTTTCGCACTGGTATGCTTTGCATCAAGACATTTCAGGAAATGGTGAACTCGTTCAAGCTCCTTCTCATGTTGGTACAAAACAATATCCTCTTGATTTTGAATCAGGCAAGGACGTTTCACATCAATCTCAGTCCAAATATTCTTGAGTTTGGTGAAATAATGCGCCACTGGTTGCCTATCCTGGTGTATGGCCAAAGCTGTGCACATTAACTCATGAACTTATATGAAATCAGAGTCATTAGTATATAAGCCAGTCAGTGTCTCCCATATTGCCTGTGCAGTGGCACATGCCTCCACCATATCAACTATCTCATCATTCATAGCTTTCCATAAGATGGACATGACAAGACCGTCGTCGTCGTCCCATTTGTTGTAGGCAACGATATTCTCAAGACTAGGAGCCTTAGTGACGCCGGTGACATGTCACATCTTGTGCATGCCTCGAAGATGAGCAACCATGAGTCGTTTCCATTTACGGAAATTGGTTCCGTTAAGTTTGGTGCCCCCAAATTAACCACTGTCAGAACTTTTGACAAATACTTCGAAGGTCGGAATATCAGGGAGCTGAGAACCCTCAGTTTCGTGTCCAGAACCCATTGAAAAAGAAACAATGTATTAAGATAGCAAACAAAAAAACAAAGTTGAGAACGATTTGTCGCCGGTGTATTTACATTAACAATGAGTATGCAATGACAGAATCTGACAAACCGGATCGGGTCGGTGGATCGGGTCGAGTCGGTAGACCGGGTCGGGTAAAGGCGTACTTCTTTTAATTAAACCCAAGTCCTATGGTAAGTTGCTAATGTGATCAGCATATAAATAACATTTTACAGCTTGAGCAGCTTTTTATATTGATCAAATGAACTCAGGTTGTGTTTAGGAGTTTTAATATTTTAATCTGTCTTCCTCTTCCGAAAAAAAGAAAAGAAATGTAACTATGACCAATTGACTCACCATCGTCCTACTAAACGTTTTCTTTGGGATTTAATTCCTACTTTCAAAACTTATTGTCACACGTTCTAGTCAAACAAAAATGACTTAATTAGAATGAGCTTTAACAATCCCATTTCATTGTGGCTCAATCAACCTATATATATCGCGCGAACCACTACGTTTCATCGTCCGACCCTTTTGAGTACGTGTTTTGTCGTAGCAGGAATACACATACCAGAAAACACTTTTAATTAAGTTGGTTTCACAAGCTTTGTTCGTCCAATGTTAATGGCATTGGCTGAGAAAGCCAAAAGTGATCGTTCTGCAATTGGTATCGACCTCGGGACAACGTATTACGCAAACGATCCGGCAAACCAATTCAAAGAGAAGAATCGTATCCGGAAAAATTAACAATCATGCACGAGTGGATTGTGGAATCACTGGCATGTGAGTGGGGTGGTAAGCACGAGTGTTGTAAAGAGCTAACCTTTCTGTTATGTAATGAATTATTAGTCGAAGTGATGTATTTACGTGATCAACATGCTTGTACATCCATGCATATCTTCATGTCCCTAGCTCTTCCCCACCACTTTGCTTTGTCTTTGACTATAAAGCTTCGTTAGTCTTCGCACAGCATTTTCAGTGGATTTATTTCCTCATCTTCCACCTCTCCTTTCCTCCTTAGTTAGTCTTGCTCACAGTACCGACTTCCCATCCCTGTGATATGTTTCACGCCTTAATAGCTAGTCTACCTTGTACTCCCACCATAGAGCTTCACTACTTACCATATCATTAAATCGTGCATAATCTCGAGTTTTCACAACATTTTATGCATAATAAACAATCAACCGAGAACTAGACTATGCATTTATAATTGGCCCAAAATCAACATAAGAGGGTTAGCTCTCCTACCTGGAATGACGTGCAGAATCTCAGCCGTTATCCAAATTCAATGTATAGCTATTGCTGCTACTCCAAGTCTCCAAAAGATCCTCATAACATCAACTCTGAGTTCATGAGTTATAAATGAGTCAACATCAAAGTCGAATATCGAAAATAAGTTGACTCGATCATTTTTGAAAGTATTGACCAAGTCATTCATGGTTTGACCCGAAATTAACCATGTTGACCAATTCTCGAAAAATTCGAAAATAATCCAACTTCAATAGTCGATTGATACTAAGCATACTTTATGAAGATAAAAGTTACTCAGAATCATATCGACGGCTTATTTATTATACCGACACATTTCTAAGTTAAATAGTTCTCGATTCTCGAACCGGGCGAGAATTAGAACTAACATTAGTTGTAACTAAAAGTTATGTTCATTCGTCGTCTTTTTAGTTAAAATTGAGTTTTCACTACGTTACTGTAGATAAAAATAAAACTGTTAAAATCATTTAGTAAAAAACTTAGGTTAAACCATAAAATAGTAAAGTTACATAGTAAACAGTAACTTTTCTACCAAGGGCATTTTAGTAATTTCACATGGCAGTAAAATGGTAAAAAGGTAACTGCAAATAGTAAAAACATGGGAATTTCACCCAATCCATTTCAGCCGAGAATTTCTTCATGAATCCTAATTCTGATTCAACCAAATCGACATGCAATATCACCCAAACCTCCATAGCAATACAATCTAGCATCTAGTACTATCATAGAGGCCAATAGAGATGATTTGCTACCTCAATGGACTCCCAAAAAAGGAGGATTGTAGGATCGCACTCCTTGACCTTCAACCGAGCTGCTGCAGCCCATAGGTCAGCTGCTGCGATTCCAAAGTTGCTCCGAACTTATCAAGTCATCTTTAATAGAAGAGAAACTCGCTGAAAAAGTTGAGGACAATGGTGGAGAGTCACGTCAGTGAAGAACACATAAAAATGGTAAATAGATTAGTTCTCCAATTTGAGAATTTGGAAAAGAAATTAGATAGGCAGGAGAAAAGATAGCTGGGCTTACCTAAAAATGGAAAAGTGGAAGACTTGCCAAAGCTCGGTGGCAGTGATGGTCTTTTGATTGCTCTTCACTGTTTCTAGTTCGATTTTAAATAAAAAGTGGCTGCTAGGATGATTGAGAGACATGGTTAAGAAGCAGAGGATAAGATAAAGATGGTGGTGGGATTGCATGTTGGGTTCTGGCCTGGACGGCGAGAGGAGGCGGCGATGGAGATGTTGTGGTGTCATCAGTGGAGGCTCTGTGTCTCTGCCGAGGATTCGAGAAAATGAGAGAGAGAGAAAAAGAAAGGTAAAAGATAAAGGACTTGGGCCCGAGTCTTGGGCTCGGGTCAAGTTGAAGAAGGCTGGGCTCCAAAAACAAATGCTCAAACAGAAAATTACTTTTAAACAAAACACAACTTTAGAAAATCGTTAAAACAAAACTGAGCAAAGGAAAAATATTCCGAAGACATTTTCTGAGGACGTGTAGTTTAATAACCACCTATTAAATCACATACTTTATATTTACACTAAATGTCGATTAATTATTCCTAAAATACCGTTAATCGAGATTAGAAATCTCGGGTCTAACACATGGTAACTAAATAATTTGCATACCATATCTCAGCTCGCAACTACAAACTCACGGTTCCATGATAATTTGCTTCACTTATTCGTGCACTTTAAGCATTCAATTGGCCTTATGGGTTCTTTAACGCCCCGTGGGTGCTATTAGACGGGAATTTAATGCATGATAATAATAAAAAAATTACGGACCATTTTTTGTTATGAGTAAATTGATTGGTTGTGTCTCTTATAAAGAAATTAGAAAATCTCAATTATTTATATGAAAATAAAAAAAACATTTGAAATTGAATCTATCGACCAATCGAAACCAAAGAAATAGAAGTAAATGATTTGTTCAAAAAGTTTGAAGCTAAAGAAGTCAGTATTCATGAAAAATTGATATACTTATTATTTTCCTTTCTTCTTATGTACTTTCTTTATTATCATTGTTTTATTATTAGTCCTGAACATGTGTCTACATATGAGAATGAAGTTTTAATAAATATAAAAATACAAGGTAAGAACATAATATAAAGAACAAGAAAACATTCATGTGATCATAAGTTGAATAAACATGTTAGCCGGGTCGTAGGAAAAGAATTGGTAAAGAAAAATGGTGGAAAATTAACATCTTTAAACACAATAAGAAAATCCATGAAAATATTTGGTCTAGATGCTGGAAATTTTTTGGATTGTGCTGTGTATAATTAACACTAGAAAGTCCATGTGATTTTCATGAGTTTATAATTCCATAAATATGAATGATATTTTGAATACCCACAAACTTCTATTTATTTTTAAAAGTTCTGATTGAATACCCCCATATTTTCTTGAATTCCATAATGACGTTTAAAATTTTTAATTTATTATACCTAAATTTGTATGAATAATTAAAAGTCTGTATTGAATTCACTTAGACTCTTGAATTCCATATATTTCTTTAAAAATCACACTAATTTCATATATAATATACCCCCCTTAGTGAAAGGGAGAAGCCCAGTGGAGAAGCCCAGAACACGGCCCAACAGCTAAGGGGTACACAGAGAAGAGGAAAGAGAGGGCATCTTCTAATATCGGTATTGATAATAGGAAACAGATGTAAACCCAGAAAATAAACTAAGAGAGAATAGCTCCACCGTGGATTTCACTCTTTAGTGGGCATGGTAGACCATCATTTCGGAGAACCGAGAGATGAAGGAAAAAAGTGGCACCGAAGCCCATCTCACAGGATCCACAGTCCTAGTAGTAAGCGCGACAGCAGTGTGCGGCACCATTGGCTTTTCAAGGAACCCAAAAGGTCAATGGTTGGAGCTTGGAAACATGAAATACAAAAAAGAGTGGGATTCAATATTAATAAGTCCAAGCTCGGATCAATCAGCTCATGACAAACATATAACTAAATAGACCAACTTGTTTTCTGGAGATACTCATTTTTAATTATGTATTTCCCTTGGAAATCACATATCTTATGCTATGTAATTAGCATTGGCAGCCTGGGCAAGATAGAGTTCAACAACAAAAAATTGTATGCATGCATTTTAAAAATTCTTCTTAATTATGCATGAGTGATGTAATAGTCACTAATTATATATCTCTTTCTTATTACAATACACGAGTTCTGCAATAGACATTGATTATAACTCTCTTTCTTATTACAATTTTCTTTCTTAAATCATTTTGAAGCATAAAAACCTTCTCAATTCATGGTTTTTCTTTCTCAATCAAAGAAATAAGACGTAAGATTTTTGAAGTTCTTTATTTTGTGTTTTCTAGATTTTTTTGTTTTTTTCCTCCTCTATTTTAGTTGAGAGAAGATTTTATTATTATAATAAATTGAAAACGTAGGAATTTTAAATTATTTATATGCTTAGAATAATGGATTTATTATGTTGTTATTTATATGAATTTTACAATTGTTCATATTTCAACTTTCTTTGAAAATATAAATAATTAGAATTTTTTTAACATTTATTTGAGACCTCAATTTTTGTTCGCGTTGAGCCTCCATGCACACTAGGCTGCTAGCCTTGGTAATTAGAGGGAATGACAATACTTTGAGAAGACCTATCAACCTCAACAAGTTGAGTCTCGAATGCAACTATATACGATTCAAGAAGACCTATCAATATTTCACATCTTACTCCAAACACTAATCATAGCAAACATATTGGTTAACTAATCATCATAACAAAAGCCAGAAAATTTAGGCAACAACCCATTATTCAATCAAAAACCCAGCGTTAAATCACAATATCCACACATAGATAAACAAATAGATGTTGATTAAACAACACACAATATCAATTGGAAAATTATAAACAAACAGATCCCGATTAAACAACCATAGAAAATACCGACTGGGGATTATAATCTCGATCAAACAACCGCTAAGCAACACAAAGTACCAATTGGGTCACAAATCAATCTAAAAGCACCATCACATCAACCTGATTAAACAATGCACAAAGCTTTTGAGGCAACAAACCATTATCTTTTAAATGAATTTGAAAGAGGATCGATATCATACTTCATTTGGATCTGTCATTGCACCATGGCTTGTGCAACGACCCAATAAGAACATGGCACGTGGTAAATAAATTTCAAGTCGGAAGAGGCCAGAGCTCCATCTTCACCGATTTCAATTCACAAGTGTTCCTTCCCAAACACAAAAAAGTGAAACGGGTACCGTCATCAGCTTTGAGATTTGACTACTTTGGCCTCGGCACCTTAATAGAGAAATTTCAACCTCACTCCAATGAGATGATATGTGAATAGCATTATATCATTAATCCAATACCCGGATGAAATGTATGAAAGTCATCGTTGACATACACACTTTGGGTTGATTTCTCACACGCTTTCTCAGATGGATTGCTTTAGATGTGGTTGAATTTGAGGATGGAGAAAGAAACAGACTCATGAAATTGGTGAAGGGAACAATAGGAGGAGTAGTGGAATAAAGTAAAAAAGGTTTTGTGATGTCGCTCCATTTCTCTTCAGATTCGGTGGTAGGGAAAATTTTGTGAAGTTTAATGCGGTTCAATCATCTTATCTATCAAGATTTGCTTTCAAAATCGGCAAAGATGGAGCTCCGGCGTCTTCCAACTTGATTTCTGCAGCATTGAAAAAAAACTTTTCACGTGGCATGTTCTCATTGGTGAGTCACACAAGCCATGTTCTCATTTGATAGTTTTGTGATTACAAACATGGAAGCTCTGTTGAGTGTGTACCAACTTGCCGATGTTTTTACTAAGACTTGGGGAAATTATGTTTTCGTTACTATGATCGCAAATTGGGAGTGCAAATATCCACTCTCAAACTTGAGAGGGAGCGTTAGGAAAGTAATCTGTCATTTAAGCAGATTGATTGTATTGAGTTGTATATTCCCTTTTGTATGTCCTAGATTGTAATTAGATCCTAACTTACAGGATCTAAACGTGGGCTATCTTATATAAAGCTAACACTACTGGATCAATGAAGATTATCTATTCAGTTCTTTTGTTCTACAGGGGAACCAAACCAGACCAGGTCAACCCACAGGCAGAGTAGGAGAGTTTGTTCAATTGAATCCTCTACAGCCCCACAAATTGGACACACTAGATTAGAACACAACTCTTCTCTTATATAGATTAAGCATGGTAGGTGCAGCCCCTACCACTACTGTCCATGAAAACATTCGCACCTTAGGAATGGTTCTTATGCGGAGGTTCTTCATTCCACCTAGTGGACTTTCACCCACGACTCTACTAACAGAGCGTACAGTGCACACGCTGTTAGTTTGGCCTCAAACTATAAACGGTAAAAACAAAAACTGAATTACCAATTGTTTGTTGTTGGATCCATCATTACATAAGGGAAACTCAGCCGACCCTCATTTCCTCCTGTAAACTCACTCCATTGAAGTAAATCCTCAATACCCAGGAGGCCAGACTCGTAGTCGATCATTTACCAGAAATTTTGGCCCGTAAAAAGCAACAAACAAACTCAAAGTTAATTAGATTGCTTGAATGATCTCTTGTGGTTTTTGATTCTCTTAAAGTTGATTAAATATTAATTAAGACTTGAATCATTGAAAACCTGGAGTGAACAACGAAACCGATGTGCAGAGAAGGAATAAGAGCATCCGCACCGGCGAGCAAATATGCCGGCGTGCTCGAGCAGGAGGAGGGACCAGCCGGAGGAGCTTGAGCAGGAGAAGGGGAGGCTCGCACCGGCGAGCAGGAGGAGGCGAGCTGCTCGCCCAGTCAACCCAGCCGCGGTGCTCGTCCGATCGCTCGAGCAAATTTTGCTCCGGCATTTGCTCGATCGCCTGGCGGAGCCCACCGCCGTGGGTGACGTCAGGCACGGGCGAATTTTTTTATGTTAGGCGCGTGCAACACACGCGCCAAAAAAAAAACAGCGAGCAAATGAATGGCTGCCACGTGTCACACTGATTGGCCAACAGTCCAATTGATCTGGGCCTTCCATTTTGAATCAGAAATTTCGATCCAACGGCCATAATTAATTTTCAACGGCTACTATTTGATCATAACGGAAATAAACCCAAAAAATTGTAAAAAAATCCCCAAAATTTCAAAATTCTCCCAAAAAATTGCCTATAAATACTACTTCAATTTGTTATGAACTCACACCAATTTGTGCACAACAAATTTCACATCTTCCTCCATCTCCTCTCTCTTTTCGTTTAGCATTTTTTTCCAAAACAATGGGCACCCATTGGCTTCCTTCCGAAGATTTACAAATGTGCATTTCTTTTGTCCGTCATAGCATTGATGAATATGACGGTAACAAACAAAAGAGGGACAAATTGTGGGAGACAATTCATGGCGATTATATGCAAAATTGGGTGCTAGCACCGGGTGAGAAACCTCCGAAGGAGCCAAGGACCCGAATCGCGCTCGCTTCTCACTACAACAAATTTAAGCTACTCTTGCAAAAATGGGGCGAATGTTTGGCGGCATCATGACAACGTATAGCTAGCGGCACTTCGCTAATGGACGAAGTAAGTACATTATTTTATCATATATTATAATTTTTATTTGATTATATGAATTAAATTATGTAATTTATATCTAATTTGTTTAAATATGTAGCATTGTTTACATATTTAATTATTTTAATATATCTAATTTTGTTTACATTATTTGTTTTATTTAATTTGTTTAAATTATGTAATTCAATAAATACCTAATATAAGTTTTTTACATCATGAACGACAAGCTCAATCATGTTACTATAATGCCAAGAAGAAAAAGTTTACACACTTTGAATGTTGGGAAGTGGTTAAAGATCATCCATCTTTCGTTGCGGTGCTACCTACTACTCCATCTCCATATGCAAGTAGTTACCACGGTACTCCTTCCGCAACTGAATCATCTCCAACCATCAATTTGGATGACGACTAATTGAATGAGACACCACAAAGCAACACGGCAGCTCCATCGAGTCCACCTAGACCAATGAGAACCAAGGCGGCAAAGGAAGCTAGGCGCCAAAAGAAACAGGGTAAGACTCCTATTGAGCAACGGGTTGAGGTTTTGCATACCATTGCAAGTGACCAAGCATCATGGCATACCAAGAGGCTAGCCCATAATGAAAGTGAGCTTAATTATTATGCGGAGTACATAGACATTCAAAAGCGAAAAGAAGCAAGGGCGGAAGAAGAGTTACGATTGAAGAAACAAGAGAATGACACAAGGATCATGACAATGGATTTGGAGGCTATGACCCCAATCTCGAAAATGTATTTTACCAAGAGGAAACTAGCAATCCTTAATGAAGGAGAAGCTAGTCAAGATCAACCTACCGATGAAACATATTCGGATTGTTATCACCCAAATCGCGTGCTTTTTCCATAGTAGTTATAGTATTGTACTAAGAATAAATCTGGGCTTGACTCGTCATTTTATGTAATTTAAATTTTGTGAGAAATAAAATGCAATTTATTTATTAAGTTGAAATTGAAATACACATTAAATTAAAACACATACTGAAATTAAACACAAGCTTAATAATTAAACACAAACATCATGAAAACACACAATATCGTCATCCTCTTCTTGTTGACGTTGTCTCCGCCTGAAAAAATTGTGGAAGCTGAAAGGATTCATCAGAGTGATGAACAAGGAAATGTTGCTAAGTGTTTAGATTGAATGATGAGTTATAATGAGTGATATTAGACGTTTTTATAGCAAATTGGTCGAAAATCTTATCAGAAATTTGGTCCAATTATTTCGCTGACAGTGACACGTGTCAATTCTCTACTAGTCAAAAATCTTATCGGAAATCTACTCCAATTATTTTAGCGACAATGACACGTGGCAGTGACACCTGTCAATTAGCTATTAGTCGAAAATCTTATCGGAAATTTTGGATAATATCGAGTCGATAATGACACGTGTCACATTATTTTTGGTTGTAAATATATCTGGTAAAAAAAATTAATTATTTCACAACAAGACAAAATTGAATTGCTCAAGCAAATTGTAAATGGGTGTGTGAAAAAATCGATTTGCTTGAGCAAAATATGAAATCGATTTGCTTGAAGCAAAATTTGCTTCTGGCCCTACCATTTGCTTGAGCAAATGCAATTTATGGGTGCGGATGCTCTAAGAGAGAAAAAGAGAGAATGGGCGGGGTCAGTGGAAAAAGATAAGGACATGATTCAGTGTGTCCAAGCCTAGATAGAAATCATTAGGACCAATAAGCAGTTGACAATTCAATTTAGAAAAATTGAATGTGACCAAACCTACGGAAAAACTCCTGATGACTAATAGTAAATTCACAATGTGCCACATTTTATTAAATTTAAGACTTTTTAATCTTGTGAAAACCTTACTAAAAAATTTCGGCGCTAAAAAAACTTTATGAAAATTAATCCTTTACGTTTATAAGTTATATGGTTGCCCTTAGGGAGGTAGAAAGAAAAATAATATCGGCCGTGACGATCGTAAACCAAATGTTACTAAAAATGTGTACATCTTCTATCATCGCCATAGTTTAGAACAATGAACACATCTATCTAACGGTCGATTTTTTTATTTTTATTTTCTAACTATAGTTGTCCTTAGGGAGGTAGAGGGATGAATAAAATCGGCAGGGTCGATCATGAACTAAATATTACCAAAAATATGAAAATATGTATGTTTCCATACCAATTATACATAACAAATGAATTATTAAAAAGCGACCATACAATATTATTACTATAGTGAAATTTACTAAAATACGACTACATCAAAAAAATTACTTATTTTAGTTAATATTTAGGCCTTGATCCATGCGCCAAATTTATGTTTCATTCTTATTCTCTAATAACATCCGTATTGCGGGGTGATAAATAAATTTAAATGTTTACACGGGTGCACAAAGCATATCACCATGAGAGCTTATTAATCGATCTTCTAAACGGGTACTAGACTTTTTTAAATTTTTTTGTTGAAGTAATGAAATCATAGAGAAAGGTTTTGTGAGGCTGCAAATGCACCACGTGGAATATTTTGACTTAATTCTATTTTTTTAAGTTTCTAAGATCTTACGAGAATCTTTAAAAATAATCTGATTGCTAAAAAAAATTTCAAAAATTACCAGACTCTCGGAATAATACGTTATATTCACCCATATATAAATTATGAATATATTTATTACTGGCGAACACATATACCCTTTTGGAGGTAGGAAGCTAGATATGGTTTTATCCCGTGATCAAAACCCAAGCATTGATGAAACATAACTACATTTCATTGTTACGGTCACATATAACGGTCAAAATTTTATTATGATAACTTTAGTAGCATAAATCATGGCGTGCCAAAACATATATGCTAAAGTAGCATAACTAATTTCAAAGATTATACGTAAGTGTATACATTTTCAATCCAACTATGCTGGGGAAATGAAATTTAGATATATCAACTATCAGATGTCTCTATCATGGTGAATTATGAGTATGATAGAAAATTCATATATTTTCATTAATATTTGAGTGTCAATCCACTCAGTTAAATTTATGTTTATTAATGCCTCCTTAAAGGCAATTGTGTCATACGGTTATGAATGTCTTGAAATTTTAACACGAGTAGATAAAAGCATTGCCCTGATAACGTACTAATTTTTTAGATTTGTTTGAAACTCCGGAGTTATTTATTAAATTTTTTAGAAGGTTATTATTTCCTGAAAATTATCATAAATATCAACTATAAAACGTGGCACAAGAAGGGCGCCTACATCTGTCCAACTCTTTAATTTATTAAATTATATATTTTTAAGATTAAAAAAGATCCGAGTTTTAATCCAAATTTTTAAACACTCCTTATAGCCGATGCAATTGGCTTTCGTTTGTACAGTAGTTCAAGTACCTCAAGATAAGGCAATGAGTCTATGGAAGAACCTCAAGCTCTCCAATCACCATGACCTCCTCGAAGGTCCCAACCTCCTTCTCCTTGGGCTCCTCATTTCCTACTGCACAGCCTCACCAAAATTTATGAATCTTAATTCAAAATCTTCATCCACAAATCACTCACCAAACCCCACCTTCTTTAATCCCTCAAATCTCTCTATCTAATCGCTGCTACCTTCCCCGTCCTTGCCTTGTCGTCCCTCGCCACCGAGATCGAGACAACCGCGGTCTTCGAATTCGTCCTCCCGATCCAAGCCATCACTTTGTCATCGTCGATATGGAGTTTGTGCCTCCGTGTGACATTACATCTTGGCCTTTTGCAGAGGAGAATGGTTTTTAAAAACTCCAATCAAAGCTTTCTTTGTTTTCACCAGGATGTCTTCCCATCTTTTTTTTTATATAAAATAACAGTGACGGACTTATATTGACTAACATCATAATCAGAAATTGACTGGAAGAAGTGGCTGCAATTTTGCCACGTAAGACAAGTGAACCTTCACAGGGTGAAGGCAAGAATTTTCGGTTCTTATGCCCCTAATTACTTTCCACGCATGAGGATTAATTGTATGAGAAGAATTAGGGAGAGTCCAGTTTGTGTAGCTCTAGAAGATGAGATAAGAATTAGGGTTCACCATGTGACAAAATGCCTAAAACTCCGGGCTACAATAACATTAGTACACGTATCCTCATAGAGAACATTCCAAATAATAACATGATTCTTATCTAACTAAAAAACATCAACATAAGAAAAACTAGCAAGCCGAGCTAACCTGTTAGCCGTGCAATTTACTTTACGGTAAATGTGTTTCACTGAAGCGGAGCTGAAAGCAGATAAGTACAACTTACATTCCTCAACAAGTCCACCCATATCAGAACAATTTTCTTGTGTACATGCAATAGCCGCTACAAGCAACGCGCAATCACACTTATCGACGTCATCCCATCCCTCAAAAATAGCAAAGACGAAGGCCAACACGTAGAGCCTCAAGTTTCATGTGTAACGCAGACCCAACATGCTCAAAAGGCCGAGCCAATGCAGCTACACACTTACCCGAAGCATCCCGCACAACAACTCCTATACCACCTCTCTCTGTTGCCAATATATATGACCCATCTACATTCATTTTCAGACGGCCACTTGGTGGAACCTTCCATCCCACCTTGATTCTCTTCTCCTTCTTGCGTACGATAGTGGTAAGACTTTGATACTCACTGAGCCATTGAGTAGCCCAATTAACAAGAAACCACGAATCCATGTCCTTTTTCTGCCATACCTTCTCATTGCGAGCCTTCCAAATTGCCCATAAGAGAACAAACCATACATCACGTTGATAACTAGATAGAGTATCCAGCAAGTCAAAAACCCACTCAGAAAGTACCACCTCATGGTCTCCAGCAGCATTCAATGAGATCCCACTAATTAGCCAAACTGGAGCAGCCTTCGTACACTCCTTAAAAAGATTCAGATCAGTTTCAACATAATTATCACATAACACACACCTAGTATCTGGAATGGGCACATTGCAGGACCTTCATGAATACCAACGCATGCATGAATACGTTGATCCAAGGTCGATACCAATTGCAGGACCTTCACCAGTGGCTTTCGCAGCGAATGCCACTAACATTGTATCTGGTACGTATGTGAATTCCTTCCACGAGAAAACACTCAAACTGGTTGAACGATGATACGTACTGATTCATGCATATGATATATGGAGAGGTTACGTTATCCACAGTCAAATAGGATTGTTCATGTCCTAGTCAAGACTAGAAGTCTAGAATATGTGTTAATAACGAACCCTAATTGATATTAGGATGTTATCATCTTGATCCCTAGGAATAAACCGCAAGGCCATTCATTAAGGATTGTTGCAGGGGAAAAAATCGAATATAGTAGTGAAACAAGTCTCCTAACTGAGAAATGTCCAATATATTGGGAGAGCCATTTGTTAGCGTGAATAACGGAGGGCGTGATTCAAGGAGGGAATTAATGAGTGATTTGTGGAATATATAAATAGGATAATTGTACTCTTTATAGGATTATTTATACGACATTTTCTGTGTAAGAATCATTAAGCAATATTCATTTCTTCTTGGCATCAAAGCCTTGTTTTTCTTGCTCTGTTTTTCTGGGTTTCTATTTTTTCTTCACAAGCACATTCGACGTCGCTGCTGCCTTCTCCCGCTCCCATCCGGTTCCGGTTCTGCGTGTTGACATTGCCGCTGCCCTCCGACAGTCTTTGTGTCGCCGCCACTCCTCCGACGTCACCGTAGAACATTTATGTCCACAGTCGACGTCGCCGCTGCCCTCTGCCTTTCCGGATTTGTGCGTCAACATCGCCGCTGCCCTTCGCCGGTCTTCGTGCGACCTCGACGTCACCGCTGCTCTCTAACGTCGCCGTTCCTCCTCCGACGTTGCCGCTGCCTTCTGACGTCGCCATAGAACTCCTCAGACGTTGCCGCTGCCCTCCGACGTCGCCATCACTCCTCTCTGACGCCATAGTTCTCGATTTGTTGCCCTCCGACGCTGCTGGTCCTCTCCGACCCGTTTTCCCACTTTTCAGCTACTCTTTGCTCCGACCCGGACCGGCCCAATTCGACCCAACCCGGCCCATATTCGACCGACCCAGCCCGGCCCAGATTCGACCTGACCCTACTCGGCACAGGTTCGACCCGACCCGGTCGGGCCTAAATTCTGCAGCCTTAGTTGTCAGTGCAGGTTCACCGACAGTGCAAGTGCACCCACGACCGGTTCTTGTCAGTTTTTGTGTTTCCGCTGCGTAATTCCTGATTTTCAATGGGTTCTGGAGAGGAAGCAAAGAGTTCTCCAATCACTGATGTTCCGAAATTTGAAGAATATGTCAAGAGTTCTGAAAGTGGTTCCTTTGGGGGAGCCAAACTCAATGGGACCAATTTCCTTAAATGGAAGAGAATTATGGCAGCTCATCTTTGAGGCATGCAGAAGATGAGGCATGTAACCGGAGTCACTAAGGCTCCTCGTGATAATGATATTGTTGCCTACACTAAGTGGGACAACGATGATGGTCTTGTCATGTCAGTCTTGTGGAAAGCTATGAATGACGAGATCATTGATCTGGTGGAGGCATGTGTCATTGCGCAGACAATATGAGAGACACTGGAAGGCTTATATACTAATGACTCTGATTTCATACATGTTCATGAGTTAATGTGCACAGCTTTGGTGATGCAATAGGATGGGCAACCGGTGACGCACTATTTCACCAAACTAAAAAAATATTTGGGCTGAGATTGATATGAAACGTCCTTGCATGATCAAGAATCAGGAGGATATTGTTTGGTACCAAAAGGAGAAAGAGCTTGAACGAGTTCACCATTTCCTGAAAAGGTCTTGATGCAAAGCATAACAGTGCGAAAGACGAATTGCTCAGAAAGATCGAACCCCCTAGCCTAATCACCGGTTTCACATATATCCGTAAGGATGAGACTCAGCAGGAGAGTCTTCATCAGGCACAAGTTGTAGTTTTCAACATTACTGTTTATGCTAGATCTTCAGCACCACCCCTTCCGCAGCAACTTCAGCTCCTCTTCATCAGCAAGGACCACCACCAGGCTTCGGGAATCAGTCCTGCCCTCATTACTCTTATTCTCATGATACTAACAATGCTCGTGTGATCTGTTGGAAGTTATATCCATACCTTAGGCCTAAGAGGCCTAATTATCGTCCCAATGCGAAAGTAGCTATTCAATTAGTTCAGGAACCAGATATTTATGGTGTGGTTGGACATGATCATCATACAGCAGGATGAGCAACACCTACCGCATCCATAGCTGGTCGTGGTAAAATTGGTATGGCATAAAATTATTTCTAACTTCGTTAGTTTTGATACATGAATTATTGATTCTGGTGCGTCTGATCATATGACTTATGACAAATCTTATTTTACCATATTGTCTCCTCCACCAGTACCATATGTTACTAATGCTAATGGTGAGGTCTTCCCCGTGTTAGTGAAATGGTCCGTTCGTCTTACTCCCACAATAGAGCTTCACAATGTGCTTTATGTACATGCTTTATCTCATCATTTGATATATGTTCCCCACTTGAACACTGACGCTAAATGTTATGTGACTTTTTTTTCCTATGTATGTGATATTTCAGGATCTTCTCACCGGGGAGTTAATTGGTCGGGGGTATCTGAGGGGCCGGTTGTTTCATATGGATCTGACATATGCGGGGGACAAACCAGGGGCACAGTCTCGGACCGCTTTACTCTCCACTTCTGACAAGCTAAGTGAAGTTTGGTTATGACATCGTCGCTTAGGGCATCCATCCTTTAGTGTAATGAAAAAATCCATGCCTATTTTGTTTATTAGTGTGGATGAATCATTTTTACATTTTGAGACATGTGTTTTGGGCAAGAGTCATCGATCTACTTATTCCCCTAGTACTTCAACTAAAAGTACTCTTCCTTTTGAATTAATTCATTCTGATGTTTGGGACCCTCCAAAGAGTACTGTGTCAGGAATGTGGTATTATGTGTCATTTATTGATGATTGCACACGTCTTTCCTAGATTGTTCTTCTTAAAACTAAAGATGAGTTTTTTCCGGCTTTTCAAGCCTTCTATACTACTGTTCAATTTTCCGGCTTTTCAAGCCTTCTATATTACTGTTCAAACACAATATAATGCCACCATTAGAGTTATTCATTTTGATAACTGGGGGGGGGGAATATGTGAATCGTGTCTTTCAGGAGTTCTTTAACACACACAGAATTGTTCATCAAACAACATGTCCTTACACACGTGAGCAAAATGGGGTTTCTGAAAGGAAAAATCGTCATTTACTTGAGATATGGCTCGGTGTATTCTTTTTAGTGCTCATATGCCTACATACCTTTGGGGTGATGCTGTCATAACTTCCGCCCACCTCATTAATCGTCTTCCATCTCATGTCCTTCAGGGGAAAGTTCCATATGAGGTGCTTGCATCTCATGTCTCATTACCCTCTTTTCATAATCTTCTTGCCCATGTTTTCAGTTGTGTTGTTTTTGTCCATCTTCCATAACATCAGAGGTCTAATTTGGATGTCCGGGCAGTTAAATGTGTGTTTGTTGGGTATGGAGGACATCAGAAAGGGTACCGGTACTACCATCCACCTACCATGAAGTACTATGTCACTATGGATGTTAGTTTTTTTTAGGATATGAGCTATTTTACCTATTCTCATACTGCTTTTCAAGAGGAGAATTCATATTTTGAAGAGTTGTATCATGGAGAGAGGGAGACCAGTAAGCCAGTAGATATGGTGGCAGGTTCCGTTGAGATTACCAATGTGTCAGCTACACAGGCACCACCGGATGATTCCGGTGTAGTCACTCCGGAGAATCAAGTACCAGAAGATGACAACACAACTGCCCCTCATGTCTCCTGTACTGTTGTTTATACACATGACCAATGCTCTCCTGGTATAGAAGATCACTCATATGAGGTTAGTCATTCTATTGGGACTACTACTAGTGAGGCTAATAGTAGACAATATGTCTTGCCAAATAGGTCTACTCGGGGTCAGCCAACAAATAAATATAAACCTACCCTTCAGGCTAAAGCTAAGTATCTTGTGGTAAATTTTATGTTTACCAAAAGATTGTCTAAGTCATATGAATCATTTGTGAATCAAATATCTATTGTATCAGTACCTAACAAAGTGCATGATGCATTTGGAGATCCAAAATAGAGGAAAGCAATGGAGGAAGAGATGTAAACATTACAAAAGAACAATACTTGGGAGCTTGTATCTCTACCACATGGCAACAAGGTTGTGGGATGTTGTTGGGTGTTTACAGTAAAATATAATTCAGATGGGTCAGTGAGCCGATATAAAGCACGCCTAGTAACAAAGGGGTTCACCCAGACATATGATATAGACTATGATGAGACATTCGCACATGTTGCAAAGATAAAAACTATTCGGGTATTGCTCTCTTTTGCTGCTAGCTTAAACTGACCATTTAGACAGTTTGATATTAAGAATACATTCCTTCATGGAGAACTTACAGAGGAAGTGTACATAGATCTTCCGCTTGGATATGTGGCCGCTTCTCTAAGTAACTTTGTATGCAGATTGAGAAAGTCTTTGTATGGTCTTAAACAGTCACCTCGTGATTGGTTTAGAAGATTCTCACAATTCATGAGGAAAATTGGCTACAGACAGAGTAATTCAGACCACACATTATTTCTCAGACATCAACAAGGGAATGTAACAACCCTAATTATATATGTTGATGATATGGTAGTTACTGGAATGATACTGTTGAGGTGGATAGATTACAGAAACAGCTAGCCATAGAGTTTGAGATGAAAGACTTATGTACACTCAAGTACTTCTTGGTATTGAGGTAGCCCGGGGAAATGATGGTATCTATTTATGTCAGAGAAAGTACATCATTGATCTACTAACAGAGACATGTATGTTGGATTGCACTCCCATTGATACTCCTATTGAGCAAAATCATCGGTTAACAGAGTATCCAGATCAAGTGCCTACTGAAAAAATCTCGTTATCAGAGGCTAGTTGGACGTCTGATTTATTTATCACATACCAGACTAGATGTTGCGTATGCAGTAAGTGTAGTAAGTCAGTTCATGCATAATCCCAGTGTGAACCACATGGATGCTGTTGTAAGGATTTTGAGGTACTTGAAGTTAGCTCTAAGGAGAGGAGTAATGTTTTCTAATCACAATAATATTTTTGAGGTTTGTAGCTTTCACAGATGCAGACTGAGCTGAAATATTACAGATCGGAGATCCACATCATGGTATTTTACCTTTGTTGGGGGTAATCTTGTTACATGGAAGAGTAAGAAACAAAAAGTGGTATCTCGATCTAGTGCTGAAGCAGAGTACAGAGGTATGACTCAGGGAGTGTGCAAATTTTTATGGCTTAGAAATTTGCTACAAGATTTAGGTATTAAGCTTAAGTGTGCTATGCAGCTGTACTGTGACAACACGACAGCTATTGATATTTCACGGAATCCTATGCAACATGATCATACAAAACATGTTGAGGTTGATCGTCACTTTATAAAAGAGAAGCTAGACGCGAAGATCATTAGTTTTCATTTTGTTCATACCGAAGAGCAACTTGCTGATATGCTCACAAAATGAGTGTCTAAGAAGACATTTTATGACTCACTTAACAAGTTGGCTATGATTGATGTGTATGCGCCAACTTGAGGGAGAATGTTAGCGTGAATAACGGAGGGCGTGATTTAAGAAGGAAATTAATGAGTGATTTGTGGAATATATAAATAGGATAATTGTACTCTTTATAAGATTATTTATAGGACATTTTATGTGTAAGAATCATTAAACAATATTCATTTCTTCTCCATTCCTCGTCAGCACATCATTCCAGCAAGTCTGCATCAAACTCAGACAGATGTAACTTCCTAGTTCAAATTGTGAGAACCACCCCATTCTGAGATGGATAGGATAAGAGTTCATGACAATTTTTAGTTTCCACACAAATTATAAATTCTGAAAAAATTTTGCATCATTCTTTCCAATTATCTCTTTGTTTTCATCTACATGAAAATCCAAAATTTATTTCATTATTATTCATCTTAAGCTTGGGACTTGTTATACCTTCACGTACACTCCCAAGGCTCATACTCTCCATTGTCCGAAACAAGAAGAGATAATGGCGTCCAGTGTAGAAGTGAATCAACGCATTGCGAGGCTCTCAGCTCATCTCTATCCTCCAAATCTCCAGGTTTCTTTTCCATTGAGCTTTTCATGGTGCCATGCTAGATTATTAAAGATACTATAATATTCATGAAGAATACTTGTTTGAATCATTGACGAAGCAGTAATAACTAATAAGTATATATACATATTTGATTAATTTCATTGTGAGAACTTTTTTCATGTCAAATGTGTTTGTTGCAAATTCGAAGACGGAAGACAGCAGTTCTGCTGTGAGAAGAACAGATTGCAGAGCCAAAGGAGGAGCACCTGGTTTTAAAGTGGCTATTCTGGGTGCTGCTGGAGGCATTGGACAACCTCTTGCAATGCTCATGAAAATGAATCCACTGGTCTCAGTTCTTCATCTCTACGATGTCGTCAATGCTCCCGGCGTCACAGCTGATATTAGTCACATGGACACTGGTGCTGTGGTAAATTTCTACTACATCAACTCTAATTTTCCATTCCTTTCTGATATACATGTTTGACTGTTTGTATACTCCAGTGCACTGAACATTGCTTATATTGAACTGTTCTGATTCTCTTCTTATGGAAATGAAACTCAAGCTATGATCTGATATCAACTGTGAGATTATATATGAATTGCAAATTTTGAAGATATATTTCCATCTAGTATTTTCAAAGATGTATAGTACATAATAAAAGAACTTCTCGAGTTAAGTCCTAATTCTGACGTACACTACGCTGTTTAAGTTAAATTAGTTCAGATTAGCATAGCTCGAAGATTGATTCCATTCCAATGTAATCAATAATTCAATATACACTGTCCGTGAAATTTAGGTGCGCGGGTTCTTGGGGCAGGCACAGCTTGATAATGCTCTCACAGGTATGGACCTTGTGATCATACCTGCTGGTGTTCCGAGGAAGCCAGGAATGACAAGGGATGATCTTTTCAAGATCAATGCCGGAATTGTTAGGACTCTTTGCGAAGGAATTGCAAGGTCCTGCCCTAGAGCAATTGTCAACTTGATCAGTAATCCAGTGAACTCCACAGTTCCTATAGCAGCTGAGGTTTTCAAGAAAGCTGGTACTTATGACCCAAAGCGACTGCTAGGAGTTACAATGCTTGATGTAGTGCGGGCAAACACTTTTGTTGTAAGTATCTACCAATGAACATGCTGGATCGTGAGATACCTATCAACAGTAGTTACTTTGTCATCTTACTCGTACTTTGATGCAGGCTGAAGTTCTGGGACTTGATCCTAGAGAAGTTGATGTTCCGGTTGTGGGAGGCCATGCAGGTGTGACGATATTGCCTCTTCTGTCGCAGGTATTCCAGAGTCTGGTTACAAATTTCAGCATTGTCAGTTTCCTTCGTGGTAATCAAATGGTAAACTGACTGCAGTACAGTAAAAGTGATAATTTGTTTTTTCTATACAGGTCAAGCCTCCTTGCTCCTTCACTAAAGAAGAAACAGAATACCTGACTGATCGCATTCAAAATGGTGGAACAGAAGTTGTTGAGGTAATGCCACAGAAAGAAATCCGATTTATTCTATCTCAAATCCTAAATCTATTACTGTTAGATTTCTTCTGCTCTAGGACAACAGTCACAACACAATGGCAGCCTCTTACAGTCTTAATCATATGTGGAAACATATTAGTCTCAAATACTTTCAGTACTAATAACTGTCTGCTTGTTAGTGCTTCTTTGTGTGTATCATTGTGACAAAAACCACCCCAATTTCAATTGTGTTATTTTTCACAATATTGCAGGCAAAGGCTGGGGCTGGCTCGGCAACATTATCAATGGTAAGTCATTTTTTAAACTAGCACAAGTTTAGAATGCAGAAGTTATCATTTGAGATTTATACAAGAAATCTTACGACATACTTACAGGCATATGCAGCTGTTAAGTTCGCAGATGCATGCCTTCGTGGCTTGAGAGGGGATGCTGGTGTTGTGGAATGCTCTTTTGTTGCTTCTCAGGTACTGTCATCTCCCCTTTACTTTTGTTGACTTCCGAGCTTTTGATAACCAACCTCAATGTATGATGTCTACCACAGGTTACAGAATTACCTTTCTTCACAACCAAGGTACGGCTTGGCCGCAATGGAGCAGAGGAAGTCTACCAACTTGGGCCTCTGAATGAGTATGAGAGGTATATACTATAGCACCACATTTTAGTTTCTGCAAAATAGAGTAAACCAGCAGAACAACATCTCATTGCTCTAATACAAGTCCATCAACAGGGTTGGTTTAGAGAAGGCTAAAAAGGAGTTGGCAGGAAGCATCGAAAAGGGGGTTTCGTTCATCAGGAAGTAAATTTTTAGTCGCTAACAAGTAACCAGGAATGTGCTTAATATTTTCTGTTGCACTCAGAATGCAATTGGAGAACATGAATAAATCCAGGGCGTATGTTACTGTCACATAAGTATCCTTGCAAGTTTCAAAATACAAAGGTTCTGAAAATTATATATGAAATCATTTCTTCGCTTCACTTCATGGTGTACAAAGCACTAAAGCAGCCTTACATTTTCACTCCGCAAACCTTACTGGACAATCAGAGAGGAAAAACAATTGAAGCCTTTTAAGTTACTCATGGTATATTACTATATTTACAGTATCAAACCTCATCTAACTCCATATTCTTTCAAAACGAAAACTGTTTCATCTTTACACTTCGAGACTCTATCAGGGACCCCAATAAAGATACACTTTACAAGGTGAAGGGAATAGGGGGAGGTTGAGCTACAGGGGTCTTGGACATGGAGACATTCCCCGACAGAAGATTCGGTGCGATAGTATCCTCCAAAATGACAGGGTTAACTGGAACCACTCTCTCGGGAACAATTTTATCGCCATCAACCTTAGCAAGCACCTCAAAATGCATCTTTACAGTCTCAGGCTTTGTCCTCCATGCTGGAAAACCTGACCAGTCTATCCCATCTCCTTTCACCTTCTTCTCCACCCCAAACCCGATCTTCAAAAATGTCTGCGCCGAAACATCTGCCTTCAACAATTTAAAGGAACCTTTTTTGTTTGCCTTGGGACCAAGAACAGTGGAAAGCAGCGACTCAAAAGCCAGCAAATTGGCGTTCGACCCATTAACAGAAGCAAGAGGCCAAACACTTGTGAAGTATTTTGGAGATAGAACGGTTGTCCCTTGGTTTTGTAGCTCAACAGACACAGGTCTTGTCTTGGCTGGTGATGACAACTCCACAAGGCCAGGAGCAAGCCGTTTAAGCTTGAGCTTGTTGTTCATGGAGGGAGAAGACGAGGCAGGGGCTGTAAGAGCAGTTGGACCCACAATGCGGAGAGACAGCAAAGGAGCTGATTCGGATCTAGAAGCGTGGCGCAGCCATTCAGCTAGAGTCACAAGCCCAGAAGCAAAACCACGGCTGGTCCGATTCAAAGGCAATGGTAGCTGCAAAGGGTGCCTAAGGCTCACCGACCTAACACCAGTCACAGTAACCACAGCCCCTTCTGCTAAAATGACCTTCTTCAACACACCAGCATCCACATCATGCTGCCAACACCGGATCAAGAAAATCATTATCCGAAAAACCTAATGTCAATGACGGGCACTAGAACCTAATAGCTTCATAGTCACACATAACAATAACCTCACGTCTTCATTGATAAAGAAACCAATCATAATCAAAATTTCCCGATTCCAGTTATCCAAGCTCCCTGCTTGGCTAATTCGAATCATGATCACATCTCCTTAAATCCAAGCACGATTAAATTCCCTTAATCCAATCATGGTATGATTTACTATATACCCTTCATGATCAAATTTTCATTCCCGTAATTCCATTCATTACCAAATTCACTGATTCATGATGTACGAGAGTCAAATCCTAATTCAAGATCATATCTCAAGCTTGGAATTTCAAACCTAATCTCAAACCTAATTCTTAAAGATTGTTTATGATCATGTTTATATATATTTCAAGCTCAGGTACAATCCCTAATACTAAGCAATTGAAAATAAATCACTCAATTGTCAAACTCCATAAATTCCAAAACTTACCGGAAGCGAGAGCCTCATGTCTTTACCGTCCTGAATCCAAAGCTCCATCGGCCCTTCCAACTGAAACGGAGCCAAAACCGGCGGCAATCCCTCACCCAACTTGTCTTTCCTAACCAACCCGCTCTCATCCTCGACCCGAAACAACGGCAGGTCCACGTACTCCCACCGGTCAACGTCCTCCAAAAGCTTGAACGGCATCACCTTCTTATCTACCTCCACGTCGAACTCGTACGCCACCGAATGCCCCACCTGCGCTTCCCTCAGATCAAACCCCGATATCTTCAGATCGTCCGATTGAAATCCCAACCCCTTCACTATCGCCTCCTTCAAATCCTGCACTCCCACCACCAGATCAAACAGTCAGTCATTCTCGCAATCACAATGTTAGTGTGGTAATGAAAACATTAACAAATTTACGATCAGATAATTGTTGTGATCAGCAAAAAAGTATTGTGGTTCCAATCAAACAATCCGTCATCCTCGGATCATCGTCCAACAAATGTTGCACCGGTCAATAGATTAACAGATTTGCGATCAGATAATTATTGTGGTAATAAGTAACAATTTCGGAACAGAAAAGAAAAACTTACAGAGATGGCTCTGGGGCTGGGGTAGCGAGAATGAGAATTCAAATCCGGAGTTGAAATCAGAGAAGTAGAAGGCTGAAGGTGGTTGATAGCTAAGAGGATCAGGAGCAAGGCGTGGAGAGCCATGGTTTTGGGTTGTGAAATTTTTCAGAAGGATTTGGGATATGGGGATGAAGAAGAAGAAGGACGAGGAGACGGTGAGGTTATTATTTACTGTGGGTTTTTAACGGTTTGGAAGGTTTGAGAAGCGAGGGATGAGTGGTGGAGGATCTACAGAGTTGCTGACGTGGAGGGGAAGGACCAATGGGAGGAGAGGAAGTTATGTGGGAGGACACGTGGTTGGGTGATATTTGTTGGGAGGGGGAGAGATTCGGAGGGGATGACGTGGTGATACGAATTTGCCGCGTCCGTTGTTTGCGAGGGGTTTCTTTGTCGGGGATGGTGGGGTTTGATAGAACGACGTCGTATCAGAAGGGGATGTGGAAAAAAGAAATGGCTTCGCCCGGGTTCGAACCGGAGACCTTCAGTGTGTTAGACTGACGTGATAACCAACTACACCACGAAACCTTGTTGACGAGTTTGCCGATTTGTAAAACAAGGCCGAATGAGTTCCCACTACCTCTTTTTCTACATACGCGGTGGCGGGTTACGAGAGAAGAGAAGAGGGGACAACTTCTTTCTCCATTTATTTTCCTTTTCTGCGCGTGAAACACTCCGCCTGGGGAGTACGGTCGCAAGACCGAAACTCAAAGGAATTGTGACAACGACGTGCGGAGAAAGACTCGGCATTCAGGCGAGCCTGTGGTACGTAGTGAGTTTACGCTCCGAAAAAAAAAGGCGAAAGCTTTCCGACGTGCTAGAAAAGAAGCTCCATCCGGGTGGAGAAATAGCACAGCAAATGCATTTTTCCAATCCTAGATAATGTGTTCATCACCATCTTGCCATCAACAAAAGACATTGTATTCCAACAAGGCCAATGAGACTTGTCTACTAATTAGTCCTACTATGAATAAGAAACAAACACTAAAATTTAGGGAAGTACATCTCCACCGCTTCTTCGAGCCAACTTTTCATTTAGTTTAGTTGAGTAGGAAAATTTAAACAAGACTCTACGTAGAATAACTTGTTTCTTCTCAAAACAAAAACGCACAGTAACTTGCAAAGGTCATGATATGACTTCCGTAAAATTAAACTTTTACTTTCATAAAGTAAAGTTATTTTTCACGGTAACTTCAAATATGCTAAAAGACAAAAAGAAATATATACTAGTGTAAATGACCATTATGCCCTTCTCTGGCTCTACAAGTAGCATGCTCACACCTCAGGTTGCCAGGAGAGGAGTAGGGTGCACCGTGCACATAGAAAATGGTGAGCCAGAGGCCATGGTGCGGTTACCACTGCCTTCGTAACCCACCGCCTGGTGTTCATTCTCCTAATCAATATCGTCTTTGTTTCATGGGTAATTTTCACTTCCCACATGAGACCTCTACTCCCAAGTCTCCAAAGAATGGATCCAGTTTTGTTCTTGGTGTTCCTGTGAACGGTACTACCATGGCGGAAAATCGCTCTCAGGTAAATGGGTTTTACATAGTTAAGATTCTCACATACTTTTACATGCATTTATTTTATCTTTAGTGCCTTCGGTTTTCCCGGCCAGGATTCTCAAGAAATTTCCAAGTTTCCATTACCATGTCTTTTGTTCTTGGACCAACAGTGATGCTCTATGATCTCTGATTTTCCGGGATCATGTTTTGATTATAGTTTCTCTTTTTACGGCTGTTTTATTTTTGGGTATAGTTTTGTTGGTTTCATTATATATTATTCCATACTTGTCTGTCTGTGTTGTAGATCATTAATGGTGGCACAAGACATTATACGAATCTAGAGAGACTGGAGAAGCGTCTACGACGAACTCGTGTTGCAATTAAATTCGGAAACCGATCGCGAGATTCCGACTACATCCCCCATGGACCAATGTACTGGAATGCAGATGCATTTCACAGGTACATCCTTTGCTACTTGGGACTTGGGAGTACTTAAGTGAAGCATTTATAGTTACATGCAATGTAGCATAATTTATAAATCTAACATGAATAGGCTAATTGGTATCAGTATATAACTAGATACTAATTGTATTGTGTCATAGTCTCATAGATAATGAGATCGATCATCAAGCTGGAACATTCTGCTAGCGCTGTGTGATGCATAGTTACATATACATACACCTATGAAATTGCAGGAGCAATATTGAAATGGAGAAACAGTTCAAGGTGTTTGTGTATGATAGGAGCACTTTGTGCGACGTTCTTAACATGTTTTTACCTCAAATTGACAATTAACCCCAAACTTGGTATTAATTATCAATTTGCACCCCGAACTTGCATTTGAGTCAATTTACCTCCTAAATTTAGTAAAAATTACCGATTTACAC
This sequence comes from Argentina anserina, assembly GCF_933775445.1. NCBI lineage: Eukaryota > Viridiplantae > Streptophyta > Magnoliopsida > Rosales > Rosaceae > Argentina > Argentina anserina. The sequence goes on along the minus strand of NC_065873.1, from coordinate 1,287,343 downwards.
CCCGAACTTGCATTTGAGTCAATTTACCTCCTAAACTTGATAAAAATTGCTGATTTGCACCATATCCGTTAAATTTAATGTTTTCAATCCAATTTTAAGTCACATGTCATGTATTTAAGGGGTAATATTGTCATTATATATTTATTCATATTTAATAATGAAATAAATTAATAAAATTAGTTAAGAGGAACACTTTCTACAATGTTTGTTTTTTCGAAACATGTTATTGATTTATATATTTATTATTTTATGTGATATGGTATGTTAAAAGATATTAGAAAAATATAAATAAATAAATACATTGAAAATTAAAAATAAATGTGTGTTCCGAGAGAATTACTATTCTACAATTGTGTGTGTCTTAGCCTTATTAGGTTTCATGTTAGAGATAGATTCGCATCTCTGTAATAGATTAGGACTCTGAATCCTACGGGATTGTGGTTATGTAATGCCTATATATTGACATCATTATCAATCAATAAACGGTTACGTTATGTTCTATTACGTCGTTATTATTCTCGTTTTGTTCATCTTCCAACAATGTGTACATATAAAAATATATTTATACACAACACACTATATTTGAATGGGTGGATATGTTGAATATATAATTCAAAGTAGGGTGTATGTAGAAAAAAGATGTAAATAAATAATTTGATTAACAAAATAATCCTCATTTTAAAGAATATTTTTATTTGTTTTTAAGAAAAATATAAATAGAAAATGACAACATTACCCCTCATGTGCATGACATGTGACGCAAAATTGGATAGAAACAGTTAAATTTAACAGATCGGGTGCAAATCGGCAATTTTTTATCAAGTTTAGGAGGTAAATTAACTCAAATGCAAATTCGGAGTGCAAATTGAAAATTAAGACCAAATTTAAGGTGTATTTTGACAATTTTACCTTAAAATTTAGTGTCTTGTTTTTCTACATGTCTAGTCAGGGTAGGATGTGATCCTCTTCAAGTTTACATGCACTTTTGAAAATCACACATTTGAAGTCCTCATAGGTCATAACAACCGACAACCATAGTCAATACATCACAACATCAGAAAAAGTAAAACTTCTCATATTTTTATTTTTATTTTTGGAATCGAATAGGAGTAATAGAACCTCAGAACCTCTCCTCTAACTTAAGGGAATGTGCCGAGCGTTAACCGCTTTTCTCCTATAAAACTTGAGGGAATGTCATGCTAACACTTACCTAATTACTTTTCAGTTAACCCTTTTCCCCAACTAGAAAGGAATAAGACTTGAATATACAACAGTCCTATAAATACACTCTTCTGGCAAACCAGCTCGCAATAAACATACTTGAGAAGAAAGGCAGCATGCAAGAACTTTACAGATACTGATAGCGCATAATACTTCATCCCAACCAAACATTAATCCTACTGTCGATAGAATTTATGATCCGATGAACCTCTTGACATTATTTTTGTTCTTATTAGTGGCGTTTACAACACCAACTCAAGCCTCTGCTGTCTTTGACGTGACAAGTGCAAAATATGGTGGAAAGCCAAACTCACACATAACAAAGGCTCTGGTGAATGCTTGGACCGATGCATGTGCATTGCTGTAACGACCCCAAAATTTCGAGCTTAAAAACTCAAAATTCTAAAGTCGTTAAACACCAAATAATCTCAAATAAATCGAAATCACTAAAGCGTAACAGCGGATCACATCTGAGTTTAAAATATAACTCAGTCAAGCCGATTATTACAAACCCAAATGATAATTCAACATATAACAAATGGAATTGTATAATCCTCACAACCTCACAAATAAAATCACACCAAATCACACACACAATCCACGCTGGAACCTCACCACGACTGGATGCTATCGACTTCGAGTCTTCGGAGTCGTCACTCAATCACCACTACTCAGCACCTGCGGAAGTATCCCCTACACCATTGAAATTGGTGCACCGGGATTGCAACACAAACCCGGTAAGCTTTACAGCTCGTATGAGTAAAATATTAAAATAACTCACGTCTCATAAAAGACACAAATCCACATCAACACAGTATAATGAAAATCATGAGAAAACGAGCAACCCATCTGATTACTCTAATACTTTCACAAAATGGTAACTAATGAGCGCTGGTACACATCCGTTACCCCTCACTTAGTATACCGCTGATGTTGGGTAACCACCCGCCACCCAACATCCAAAACAAGCTGAGTACCCATGATCAGATAACCACCCGTTACCTCATGCAGTACTATGGCAGACAGACTAGAGCTCTAACTGTATCGTAACTTTCGCCCGGCCAAAGGCTAGGTTCCGACTTGCCTCACATGTACAATAATCTCACATCATATTGTACCACACATCACGTCCGAAGACAAATCACAATATTTCACATTTTCCGAGATAAAATCATGTACAATAATCACTCATCATATTGTACGTTTTAAAACTTTCACAATATATCATAATAAAAATCATAACAGTATATTATATAGCAAACTATATATATTTGTATTTATTTACCATTTATACAATATATACATAGTCCACTATATCATATACATGTCATATTTCATAAACACCTGAAAAATTACGTACGATAATCTCACATCATATCGTACCATTAAAATCACACATGCACAATTTTTCTGTCACCGAGATGACTATTTTTAATGAATTAATAACAGTATGTAATTTAATGAACTATATATATATATATATATGTATTTATTACCATTATACTATATATACGTAGTCCACTAAGTTATATACATGTTGTAATTCATTAAATAAACACACTTGCAAAAATGTTGAATCACCACGAGGGTAGATTCGTAATTCAGTGAGATTTTACTCACCTTATTGACTTGAGCGTAATCCTCAATTTCCGATAATAATCCCTTTCCTCGATTTAGCGATCACCTTAAAAAGATAAAAACCAGCATTTAGAATCGTTTCGTAAACCTTTAAATGCCAAAACAGTAATATACGGTTACTGTTCAGCAATTTTGGTTTATACGAAGTTACTGTTCACTGTTCACTATTCACGGTTACTGTACAATACTCAATTAATACGTATTTCTGTACGTATAAATATTAAATACGTATTTCTGTACGTATAAATAATAATACGTATTTTTGTACGTATAAATATTAATACGTGTTTCTGTACGTATAAATATTAGTACGTATTTCTGTACGTATAAATATTAATACGTATTTCTGTACGAATAAATATTATATACGTATTTTTGTACGTATAAATATTAAATACGTATTTCTGTACGTATAAATAATAATACGTATTTTTGTACGTATAAATATTAATACGTATTTCTGTACGAATAAATATTATATACGTATTTTTGTACGTATAAATATTAAATACGTATTTCTGTACGTATAAATAATAATACGTAATTTTGTACGTATAAATATTAATACGTATTTCTGTACGTATAAATATTAGTACGTATTTCTGTACGTATAAATATTAATACGTATTTCTGTACGTATAAATATTATATACGTATTTCTGTACGTATAAATATTAAATACGTATTTCTGTACGTATAAATAATAATACGTATTTTTATACGTATACGTACGATTTAAATGTAATTACAATTCAGTAAATAAAATTTACTAAATTACCCTTTTACAAATTACATTTTACATTTACTGAAAGTAATTTATAATTACATTTACCGTAGGTAAAACTTAATTACATTTACCGTAGTAAATAAAATTTACATTTACATTTCAGTAAATTACCAAAATGCCCCTATCGGAAAACACTGTTGCACCACCGCACGTGGCGGCGCGTGGGGTACACGCGCCACCCGCCGGCAGGCCGCGCGTGGGGCACACGCGCCGAGCCCAGGGACGGCGCGTAACACGCCACCGCCGCCCCATTTCTCTCCCTTTTTCTCCCCTCTTCTCCGCCACGGCCTCACGCCGCCCCTAGACTATCCACACCCTCACACGCGCCGCTTAAGGCGGCGGTGTCCCCCTCCTCCTTCCTCCGTCCCCGATCTGCAACCAAACCTTCCCAATCCAACAAAACCACACCAAACAATCAAACAATCGACTAAATCAACTCACCCTTACCTAAACCACGCCTTGGAGTCACCGGTGATCGTCGGAGGAAGGTATGCCAGCGGCGATGAAATCTACAGGTCTCGGGTTGGTGCGGAGGAACTCACGCCGGCGCGGGGAGGTGTGGCGAGCTCGAGGGTGGCTGAGGGAGTCCTTGCGGCGATGCTAGGCTGGGCGGTGTACTTCACGGTGCCTTGGAAGGAGGCCGATCGGTGAGAGGATTTTCGGAGAGAGGGAGGACTCGGGGTGAGTGAGAGAGAGAGAGAGAGAGAGAGAGAGAGAGAGAGGAGGCGGGCCGAATGAGGGGTTTCCAATAATGGAAACCCTAATCACATAAATGTTCTATTTATACTAGTTTCCAAATCGGAAACTAACTTCCGACGTTAATAACTTTTACCTCCGACGTCCGATTCGAATGCGTCACATATCCACGAACTCGTATCGACGTGCTCTACAACTTTCGTGAAGGAAGTTTTTGAAACCGAGCGACGGAATAAAAGTCGATAAATTCGTTCGGAAACGTAACGTTTTCTTATTAAACGTTCTCGGAACGCTTCCGTTTCCGTTTCGTAACGATTGCAAACAACTCAAATTCGATTTAAAACAAAATTCACAACTCAATAGAATTTAATTAAATTCAAATATTGTTTGAAAACGAGGGTTATTACAATCTACCCCCCTTAAAGGAATTTCGTCCCGAAATTCAAACTCACTCATCAAACAACTGTGGATATCTGGTCATCATGTCTGACTCTAACTCCCAAGATGCATCACCCTCATCATGGTGACTCCACAACACCTTGACTAGCCCAACTTCTCTCCTCCGTAGCTTCTTCGTGGATCTATCCAGGATACGAACCGGCTCGACAACAAAAGTGACATTTTCCTTCACTTCAATGGTGCTATGATCGATTACATGTGACTCATCTGGTACATACTTCCTCAGCATGGAAATGTGGAAGACGTTGTGAACGCCCGACATGCTAGTAGGCAAGGCTAGTCGATATGCTAGTTCGCCCACCTTCTCAAGTATCTCAAAAGGCCCAACATACCTCGGTGCCAATTTTCCCTTCTTGCCAAATCTCACTACACCCCTCATAGGTGAAACTTTCAAGAACACATGATCACCAATCTCAAACTCCACATGTCTCCTCTTCAGGTCTGCATAGCTCTTCTGTCTACTCTGAGCGGTCCGGATTCTATCTCGAATGATCGAGATCTTCTCCGTGGTTTCCTGAACCACCTCTGGACCCATCAGTGCCTCATCACCAACTTCGGCCCAACAGATCGGAGATCGACATGGTCTACCATAAAGTGCCTCATAAGGTGCCATGCCGATGCTAGAATGGTAGCTGTTGTTGTAGGCAAACTCAATCAATCTCAAATGATCTTCCCAGCTACCCTTGAAATCCAACACACATGCTCTCAACATGTCCTCCATCACCTGATTCACCCTCTCCGTCTGTCCATCCGTCTGAGGGTGAAAAGCTGTACTCATATCCAAGGTAGTGCCCATCGCCTTCTGCAAACCACCCCAGAACTTCGAAGTGAAACGTGCATCTCTATCGGAAACGATAGAAACTGGAGCACCATGAAGTCTCACTACCTCATCCACATATAGTTTCCCAAGCACGTCCACTGAGTACTTCATCGACACTGGGAGAAAATGAGCCGACTTCGTCAATCGGTCGACAATTACCCATATGGCATCGTGACCCTTCCTCGATCTAGGCAACCCGGTCACAAAATCCATAGATATCTGCTCCCACTTCCAAAGAGGAATAGTCAGTGGCTTCAACATGCCAGCTGGTCGTTGATGTTCTGCTTTCACTTGCTGACATGTAAGGCACTTCGATACAAACTCTGCTACATCTTTCTTCATACCATTCCACCAGAATTGTCTGCATAGGTCCTTGTACATCTTGGTGTTCCCTGGATGGACGGTATAGCGTGAACGATGTGCCGTACGAAGAACCTCCTCCCGAAGATCATCACAATCTGGGACACACAATCTTGCCCCAAACCTCAACCCTCCATCGGGTCCAACTCTCCACTCAGAAGGACACTCATCAAGCGTATCAACTACAAGATCCGCCAACTTAGCTCGTGAGAGTCTATCCTGCGCCTGACCCTGTATGATCCTCGTGATCAATGTGGGTTGCACTGTGACACTACCAAGAAAGACCCTAGGTTCTCCTCCCGATGGTACCAAATCAAACTCTGATGCAGCTTCTAGCATGAACCATTCCTGGACCATAAGTGAAGCTACTACTCCTCTCGGTTTTCTGCTCAAGGCATCAGCCACCACATTTGCCTTCCCCGGGTGGTACTCTAATGTGAAGTCATAGTCCTTGAGGAGTTCCATCCACCTCCTCTGCCTCATATTCAGCTCCTTCTGTGAGAACAAGTACTTCAAACTCTTATGATCTGAAAAGAGTTGAAATTTCTCACCATACAAGTAATGTCTCCAAATCTTCAGGGCAAATACAACTGCCGCAAGCTCTAAGTCGTGTGTCGGATAATTCCTCTCATGAATCTTCAGTTGTCTCGAGCCATAAGCAACAACTCCTCCATGCTGCATCAACACACAACCCAAACCTTGGAGCGAAGCATCACTGTAAATGACATAACCACCACCACTAGAAGGAATCGTCAACACTGGAGCTGTGGTCAGTCTAGTCTTTAGTTTGCTGAATGCTTCCTCACATGCATCCGTCCACACGAACGGAGTATCTTTCTTGGTCAACTTGGTCAATGAAGATGCAATACTAGAAAACCCCTCAATAAACCTCCTGTAGTATCCTGCCAAACCGAGGAAACTACGTATCTCTGTAGGGTTCTTTGGACGACTCCAATTCTTTACTGCCTCTACCTTTGACGGGTCAACTAGTACTCCATCTTTTGAAACAACATGACCAAGGAATTTGACCTCTTCTTTCCAGAACTCACACTTCTCTAGCTTGGCATACAGTCTCGCCTCCTTCAAAGTCGGCAACACTGTTCTCAGGTGCACCACATGTTCCTCTCGTGTCTTGGAGTATATCAGAATATCATCCACAAACACCACTACGAACTCATCCAAGTACGGACTAAATACTTGGTTCATCAAACTCATGAAGACAGCTGGTGCATTCGTTAGACCAAATGGCATGACGACAAACTCATAATGTCCATACCGGGTCCTGAAGGCTGTCTTCGATATATCTTCTTCCTTCACTCTGAGTTGATGATAACCGGATCTCAAATCAATCTTAGAGAACACTGTAGCACCTTTGCTGATCGAACAAGTCATCAATCCTAGGTAAGGGATACCTATTCTTGATGGTCACCTTGTTCAGCTCTCTGTAGTCCACACACAACCGTAGTGAACCATCTTTCTTCTTCACGAATAACACCGGTGCTCCCCAAGGTGAAACACTAGGTCTAATGAACCCTTGGTCTAATAGCTCATCGATCTGTACCTTCAGCTCCTTAAGTTCATTCTGTCCCATTCTATAGGGCGCCTTTGACACAGGTGCCGTACCAGGTACTACATCAATGCAGAAATCTACCACCCTTCGAGGTGGTAGTCCCGGTATCTCTTGGAACACTTCACCGAACTCAGATACCACCACAATGCCTGCGATAGTCACTTTCTGATCCCCCGACTCCACATGTGCTAAAACTCCTGATCTCATGGCGTTATCTGACCTGAGGCAACGATAACGAAACACTGGCTCCCCAGGTCTATGAAATGACACCACCATGTCAAAACAATCAATCACAGCATGCTGTGGTCTCAACCAATCAATACCCAAGATCACATCATAAGTGTGATCCGGAATCACAATCAACGAAGCAGAGAACTCTCTACTTCCAATCAAGATCGGACAAGCTTTGCAGATTGTCTCTAACTCAAGTGACACTCCAAGGGGTGAAGTGACACATAAGGCGTCCCCGAGAGGTGTAGGAATCAATCCTAGCATCTCCACTACTGAACTAGCAATGAATGAATGCGATGCTCCCGTATCAAACAGCACTCTAGCAAGGTAGTCAAAGAGCGATAATGTACCTTCCACTCCTGTGTCTCGCTGACCCACTGCGAACACTCTAGCTTGGCCTGCTGGTAGCTGTCTCTGCGGCCGTTCCTGTCTACCCGGAAGTGGTCGGGTACAATCTCGAGCTATGTGCCCCACCTGCCTGCACCGGTGGCACCCTCCTCTCCTCGGTTTCGGACATGCTGAGGCGTAATGTCCCATCTCATTGCAACCATAACACCTCACTGCTGCTAATGGTCTGACTGGTGCTGCCCTGATAGCTAGGGGTGGTGCTCTTATCGGGGCCTGATAGTGGGGTCTTGGCCTCTTCCATGACCTATCCTTCGGTCCTGAGTGCTCGCTGCCTGTATAGACTGCCTTGCCTTTCCCCTTCGCATCTCTGTTCCCCACATCACCTGCTCGAGTCTTCTCTGCTTGCTCCAAACTCATAGCACTCTCAAATATCTGCTCCCGTGAAGTCAGGCAAAGGACTGATATCATGGTCTTGTACTCTTGTTTCAGCCCACGTAGATACTTCTGAGCTAAAGCAGTCGCACCCATAGGCCTGACATACCGATACAGTTGCGAGAATCGAGCATCATACTCTCTAATGGTCATGTCTCCCTGTACCAATGCCAGAAACTCCAACTCTAAGTCCTCCTGTACTGAGGCTGGAAAATACTTCTCTTGGAATATGGTGGTGAAATCTCCCCATGTGAATGTAGACACATCCACAGTCTGTCTCATGCTCTTCCACCAATCTAGAGCATCACCCTTGAGAAAGAATGTAGCTATCTTTCTCTTCTCAATCTCTGTGCACTCCATCAACTCAAAATAAGCCTCCATACCCTCGATCCAATGGTCAGCTACCATGTGATCTAGTCCCCCATGAAATGTCGGAGCTGACAGTGCACTAATATCCTTGATCAGCTTCAACACTCGACCGTCATCTCTAACCGCAGGAGCTGGCTCATCCTGCTCCTCCTGCGGAGCAGCCTCCTCATAGAGGTTCTCCACGTTGCGGACTCGACCTGTGGCCCTACCTCGACCTCGGCCTACCCGCTCTACCTGTGGAGCAGCCTCCTCATAAAGGTTCTCCACGTTGCGGACTCGGCCCGCGGTCCTACCTCGACCACGTCCTCTCGCCCGTCCTCGGCCCTTGTCAGCATTCATCACCTTCAAACAACGAAACACTTAGTCAATACTTGTGAAATCTCGAATTCAACTAAACAGGTTCAATAGGTATGAACATGAAATTTCAGGATATGATGAATCATCGAAGTATCATCACGATACTTCTCGGAGGACCAAACCATTAGGTATGGCTCCTAAAACACTCTCGCGTACCCGACGACATATCAATACCGAGGAGCATGTGATGGGGGCCCGCCTGCAGTCGGATCATCGCTCCCGGATGATATTGATAATCGCCAAATACGCACTTAGGCTCTGATACCAACTGTAACGACCCCAAAATTTCGAGCTTAAAAACTCAAAATTCTAAAGTCGTTAAACACCAAATAATCTCAAATAAATCGAAATCACTAAAGCGTAACAGCGGATCACATCTGAGTTTAAAATATAACTCAGTCAAGCCGATTATTACAAACCCAAATGATAATTCAACATATAACAAATGGAATTGTATAATCCTCACAACCTCACAAATAAAATCACACCAAATCACACACACAATCCACGCTGGAACCTCACCACGACTGGATGCTATCGACTTCGAGTCTTCGGAGTCGTCACTCAATCACCACTACTCAGCACCTGCGGAAGTATCCCCTACACCATTGAAATTGGTGCACCGGGATTGCAACACAAACCCGGTAAGCTTTACAGCTCGTATGAGTAAAATATTAAAATAACTCACGTCTCATAAAAGACACAAATCCACATCAACACAGTATAATGAAAATCATGAGAAAACGAGCAACCCATCTGGTTACTCTAATACTTTCACAAAATGGTAACTAATGAGCGCTGGTACACATCCGTTACCCCTCACTTAGTATACCGCTGATGTTGGGTAACCACCCGCCACCCAACATCCAAAACAAGCTGAGTACCCATGATCAGATAACCACCCGTTACCTCATGCAGTACTATGGCAGACAGACTAGAGCTCTAACTGTATCGTAACTTTCGCCCGGCCAAAGGCTAGGTTCCGACTTGCCTCACATGTACAATAATCTCACATCATATTGTACCACACATCACGTCCGAAGACAAATCACAATATTTCACATTTTCCGAGATAAAATCATGTACAATAATCACTCATCATATTGTACGTTTTAAAACTTTCACAATATATCATAATAAAAATCATAACAGTATATTATATAGCAAACTATATATATTTGTATTTATTTACCATTTATACAATATATACATAGTCCACTATATCATATACATGTCATATTTCATAAACACCTGAAAAATTACGTACGATAATCTCACATCATATCGTACCATTAAAATCACACATGCACAATTTTTCTGTCACCGAGATGACTATTTTTAATGAATTAATAACAGTATGTAATTTAATGAACTATATATATATATATGTATTTATTACCATTATACTATATATACGTAGTCCACTAAGTTATATACATGTTGTAATTCATTAAATAAACACACTTGCAAAAATGTTGAATCACCACGAGGGTAGATTCGTAATTCAGTGAGATTTTACTCACCTTATTGACTTGAGCGTAATCCTCAATTTCCAATAATAATCCCTTTCCTCGATTTAGCGATCACCTTAAAAAGATAAAAACCAGCATTTAGAATCGTTTCGTAAACCTTTAAATGCCAAAACAGTAATATACGGTTACTGTTCAGCAATTTTGGTTTATACGAAGTTACTGTTCACTGTTCACTATTCACGGTTACTGTACAATACTCAATTAATACGTATTTCTGTACGTATAAATATTAAATACGTATTTCTGTACGTATAAATAATAATACGTATTTTTGTACGTATAAATATTAATACGTGTTTCTGTACGTATAAATATTAGTACGTATTTCTGTACGTATAAATATTAATACGTATTTCTGTACGAATAAATATTATATACGTATTTTTGTACGTATAAATATTAAATACGTATTTCTGTACGTATAAATAATAATACGTATTTTTGTACGTATAAATATTAATACGTATTTCTGTACGAATAAATATTATATACGTATTTTTGTACGTATAAATATTAAATACGTATTTCTGTACGTATAAATAATAATACGTATTTTTGTACGTATAAATATTAATACGTATTTCTGTACGTATAAATATTAGTACGTATTTCTGTACGTATAAATATTAATACGTATTTCTGTACGTATAAATATTAAATACGTATTTCTGTACGTATAAATAATAATACGTATTTTTGTACGTATACGTACGATTTAAATGTAATTACAATTCAGTAAATAAAATTTACTAAATTACCCTTTTACAAATTACATTTTACATTTACTGAAAGTAATTTATAATTACATTTACCGTAGGTAAAACTTAATTACATTTACCGTAGTAAATAAAATTTACATTTACATTTCAGTAAATTACCAAAATGCCCCTATCGGAAAACACTGTTGCACCACCGCACGTGGCGGCGCGTGGGGTACACGCGCCACCCGCCGGCAGGCCGCGCGTGGGGCACACGCGCCGAGCCCAGGGACGGCGCGTAACACGCCACCGCCGCCCCATTTCTCTCCCTTTTTCTCCCCTCTTCTCCGCCACGGCCTCACGCCGCCCCTAGACTATCCACACCCTCACACGCGCCGCTTAAGGCGGCGGTGTCCCCCTCCTCCTTCCTCCGTCCCCGATCTGCAACCAAACCTTCCCAATCCAACAAAACCACACCAAACAATCAAACAATCGACTAAATCAACTCACCCTTACCTAAACCACGCCTTGGAGTCACCGGTGATCGTCGGAGGAAGGTATGCCAGCGGCGATGAAATCTACAGGTCTCGGGTTGGTGCGGAGGAACTCACGCCGGCGCGGGGAGGTGTGGCGAGCTCGAGGGTGGCTGAGGGAGTCCTTGCGGCGATGCTAGGCTGGGCGGTGTACTTCACGGTGCCTTGGAAGGAGGCCGATCGGTGAGAGGATTTTCGGAGAGAGGGAGGACTCGGGGTGAGTGAGAGAGAGAGAGAGAGAGAGAGAGAGAGAGAGAGAGGAGGCGGGCCGAATGAGGGGTTTCCAATAATGGAAACCCTAATCACATAAATGTTCTATTTATACTAGTTTCCAAATCGGAAACTAACTTCCGACGTTAATAACTTTTACCTCCGACGTCCGATTCGAATGCGTCACATATCCACGAACTCGTATCGACGTGCTCTACAACTTTCGTGAAGGAAGTTTTTGAAACCGAGCGACGGAATAAAAGTCGATAAATTCGTTCGGAAACGTAACGTTTTCTTATTAAACGTTCTCGGAACGCTTCCGTTTCCGTTTCGTAACGATTGCAAACAACTCAAATTCGATTTAAAACAAAATTCACAACTCAATAGAATTTAATTAAATTCAAATATTGTTTGAAAACGAGGGTTATTACAATTGCCATGGGAGAGTAAAGTTATTGTTCCGAAAGGTACGGATTATGGTGATAGTTGTGTATGCAAAATTACATTATCCTAAACGAAAAGATTAGTGCGTATTACCATTTACCAATATCAAGATTAGTAGTTGTTTTCCGTGAGACCAAATGTGTTTGTAACTATCATAAGTATCATTAGTTTTAGTAGTGAATGGTGTGATGACACATGACTAATGTGTCGACACATCAACCAACACCATAAATTATTGAAAGTGTCATTAAGTTGGTTGAATTAATCCACATAATTTTTGTTGGATTCAATCTTTGAACATTGTGAGAATACATGTCATTTGCATATGATGATCTCGATCCAAATTTCTTTAAGAGATAAGCTTTGAATAATTAGCTTTACATACGTAATCACAATGGATATAAGAAGCATACTATGGTGTTAGTGCATATACTTATGCATCAAACATTTCACGGTTCCGTCTTAGGGAAGCGACGAAATATGGGGATGAAATTACATCTTCAATTCCTCCATAAAAATAAATTTAAGGATTTTTACAGTACTTTGTTTCCTTAGTTCTTGCTTCTATTTTATCCAAAAACAATATAAGTGTCCTGGTGTAACTCCTTTAACAGACACATATAACACGACCTGGGTATCCCAGTAAATCATGTCAAAGCCCAAATATGTCGAAATCCTGAAGGTCAATTTATTTTAACGTTTGTTGGATTCATTAAGCAGTTTCATATATAATTGCTAAATTGACATATGAACTTCTCTAATACTCAGTTACATCTACAGTCATTAGAGATAGTGCAAAAGAAGTAAAATAAATTTTTGGGGAAAACATAATTTTCCCAAAACGGAAACCCCCCCCCCCCCCGCCGGCGTAGCTTCCTCTCTCTCCTCCCCCGACCCTCGTTTCTCTCAGATCTTTCCCGACGGCGATCTCCGTTCTCAGACCACCGTGCACGACACCGTCGGTGTCGTTGGAATCGCACGGCTGAGGCACTCCGATCCATTGCAACGGTGACCCACCCAGCACCGTGTCGCGTCGCCACCAAAGGATCGCTACAATAGCTCTAACGAAATCAACGGCGCCAGCGACGCAGGGGCTCAAGGCTGCGACGACGAGTCCTCCCTCCTCCTGCTCGACACGATTCCACCGGTGGTGAGGCTCGAATCGAGCCGCGTCAGCTCCAATCTCCTCTCCCCAATCCGGGATCTTGCGGTGTTTTCGGAAAAGTGTTTCATGAACAGTGTTTTGACGGTAATGAATCGTCGCCTGTGAATTTTACGTATCGTTTTTCTAAGCACTTTATCATGCTATTTGGTGATCGACGAAACATGTGAGGGAATTACTTTCAGTATCGTGGAAGTTGCACGCATGAAATAATGTGAGTAAATCTCACTATGACAAGTTTACCCTTGGCGGGGACTCTTATTTATAAGTTCTTAAAAAGATTGAACTATAACATTAATATAATATAGTGGCTTGTGTATGTGTACAAAAATGGTAAATAAGATACATATATTTGAGTTGCTATATTATATAATGTTACAATTTTTCCAAATGAGATTATATTGTGGTGACTATATTTATAATGTTGTGCAAGAGTCGCTTGGTTGTAGTACAATAAACATGTGTTGATTGTTATATTGTATGTGGTTTTAACATTGAGTCATGTTAAAATATTTTCTGGTCTTCGGACGTTGTTGGCTCTAGTCTGTCTGCCGGTGTACTGCATGAGGGGTAACAAATAGGTTGTCTGGGTCTCATGAGTATCCATGTTTTTGTGTGATACAGATGAGTTATCCAGTATCTATCGGCGTACTGCATGAGGGGTAACAGATGAGTACCCGTGTTTTTAAATGATATTTAGGTAAATAGATGGGTTGCCTAATGTCTCATGAGTACACATATTTTCAAATATTATTGGACAACCAGATGGGTCGTCCAGTGTCTCATGAGTACACTTATCTTTAAATGTTTTCAGTTATTTTATTTTGTATGCGATGTATGTTATACTTTTGGTTTACTCATGCGAGCTGCAAAACTTACCGGGTTTGTGTTTACAATCCCGGTGCACCTATTCGATGGTGTAGGGGATAGTTCTGCAGGTGTGGATTAGCAAAATTGGAGGACTTACTTGCCGAAGTTTATTTCTTCTATTTGTGGTGAGGATTGAGTGAATTTTACATTTTTTCCATTTGTCATAATACTTAAGGTATAAACTGGTTATGTATTATTCAAGTCGACTGAGTCGTACTATGAACTCAGTTTCGATACACTGTTACTATAAGATGATTTCAATGTATTTGAGATTGTTTTAGAGTTTTCATGGCTTCAATTTCGAGTTTTTATCATTCAAAATTTCAGGGTTGTGACAACTTTGCAGTAAATATATTGTGTAATTCTAACAAAATCATATTAAATCGTATTATTTATGAAAAAGTTTATTTTCTTGCACAATTGTACTAACTAGTAAATTAAAGAAAGTCAAAAGATCTAAATATGAAAAGAAAATATATTAAGATATTAATTAAATTCATGAGATCCTTGTAACTAAAGAGGTAAGAAATGATCATTAAGTAATCAAATTTAATTAAGAGAAAAACGAAGTCAAAATGTAAAGAAAAAATTATAACCATTAGATATTTTCAAAATAAATAGTAATCATTAGATTTAAAATGATTTGATGGTCTTTTTACTTAATAAAAATGTTACATAATTTTATAAATGATATGATGTGTCTATGTGACTGGACTTAAGACATAAAATTAAGACATTTAATACTTAAATTTGTGAGGCCCTATATCACTACTTTAAGAAAAACTAGAGATTGAGTTAAAATTTAAAAAACTGTATATTCATGCATGTAATGTACGTGTGCATGTATAATCAAATTTACGTACTCGTATAATCTGTTCTTCCCTTTCAGTATCTATCTTTAGTAGTAGGCATTTGCTTTATCTTACAGTTAATTTGCCTATGAGTTTACAGTTCCTCAGGGATTCTGTTAAAGAAAGCGTTCGATGATGGAAAGGCCGGACATCATATATTCATATTCCGGTCAGTGTGACATGATCTGGCCTTAACACAAATTAGTCTGCATCTTTTCAAATAATATTTTAATTGTATGATCACAAGGACGGTACTATTCCTAATTTCAACGGGGATTTCCTATAAAGTCATATCAAGATCACAATCTTGGTGGGATTAGCTAGGGATCGGAATATCAAATCTGCCCATTACTTAACCTAATGAATTCCTTAAAAAAAAATTAATAGTAGTCGATAATTATATAAGAACACCTATGATCGACAACATATTATTCCAACTTTGAGAAAAACCCTATGTTGATGAGACGTAGGTACTTGTCTGTCCTGTAGATTTTTCAAAGTCTCTTCCATACAGCACCGACATCAGCTAAGGGTTCAGCTGGTACACCTGTTCTTCCCCACTAATAATACAGAATCGTTTTTATATAGGTGTTTGGCGGCCCCAAACAATAGGGAATCACGGTATTCAACTATTTCTCTTGTGATGATTAATCTGAATTTGCTTGCTGACTAGAGCATTTCACAGAATTGTAAGCACGTACTAACATTTGGGATATGAAAAACAAAACTTACTTATTGCATTACACACACATATAAGACAGAGAAGCTCAAGAAACAAAAAGTTCAAGATGCCTGAAATATTAACCATAGTATTGATAAATTACAAGGCTTCATTATTTCACCTAAAAACCCTTCCCTTGCATAAGCAAAGAACATATACAGGTGGGTAGAAAAACATGTTAAAGAAGCTGCAACATCACTTGCTTCAACAGGTGGGTAGCATAACAAGGTAAACCGGTTACCTTGCAAAAAGAAAGAAGAAGAAAAAACCCTCCTGCAAAACTAATCTGACAGCAAAAAGCTTGAAGGTAACTTGGCGACGTGATCGTAGTCTTGTACGTAAACAGGTACAAAAGCGTAAACTTGGACCGGTAGGATAGTTGAGGATCGAATCTTGTGAAGCTTCAATTCTGCATGGAGCATAAAAACTTAGGAAGAGATGACTTCCATATGTGAAGCTAAAGCTTCATTTCACATGAACAAATCGAAAGCTGAGCGTAGATTCTTGACGAGATCCTTCACTGAGAGACAGAATTCCACTTCCATCTGCCAAAGGTGAGAGCATGATTACGTATAACTTTGGACATTAAGTGCATGCTAAAAATTTACAATATTTATAGATTTAAATACATGACATATTTACCTGAGCAACAATGGTTACATCAACAACAGAATTACCAAATGTCATGACACTGCTATTGATCAGCTTTAGTTGAAGCTTTTCAACTTCAGCAATTGTTTTCTCAACAACTCCTTTTCTTTTCTCACAATGAACTCTTATCAGGACATTGTTGTCACAGAATCTTGCTTCAATTTCTGGCAGTGTCTCCTCAACCGACACGCTGGAATTGTTATCATCCGAAAAGGAGTTATCACCATTTTCAATGAGCTGCGACCTTTTAACAGAGACAACCGATTCCATCTTTTTCACTCTCGTCTGCTCCTCAAGTATCTTTAGCTTCTCCTGTAGTTTCTCGATGTACTTGATAGCATCTCCAAGAACAGAAGCCTTGTCCGTCTGTTACGTCGATCAAAGCAAGACATTTCAGTAGAAAAAAGTAATCAGCTCACATGCATTAGCTTTACCCTGAATTTTCTAAATTAGCTACACTAACATGGTTATATCACTTATATGTTCATGTTCATATACTTGATTGATCACGTCCATAAGAGATTATGTTACCTTTTTTAGGCCAGGAACCATTGCAGATAAAGCAATGAACCGTTGACTAAGCTTCTCTCGTCGCCTCCTTTCTGCCATTATGTGATCTTGAGTTTGCGAAAGCCTAGTGTTTGAGCTGATCCGGCTGTTAGTTCCCTGGTCGGCCTTCAGCTTAGAGTTTTGGTTTCCGAATGAACCTTGAGAAACCAATATATCAGAAGGAGGACAGTTGATGTTCTTCAAACATGCGCCACTCTCCTCCTTAGGCCTAACAAGCCCCACTTGGTTTGTGTTGTATGAATTGACAAAGGAGAGGAGATTTGGCAAGGGGGGAAACTGGGGGTTCGATGGACTCCATTTGCTGGGTTTGAGTTGTTTCATGGGTCTATCAACGGAACTCTGATTCTGAGAACTATTGGAATACGTTTTAGGGTTAAAAACGGGGTGGCAGTGAACCTGTTGCAAATTCTCTCCAAAGGCAGCTGCAAATGGTAGCATGCCGAGCTCATCGAGCGAGTTCATGTGCCACTGGTTGATGAAGAAGGGATCCTCCATTCCCTGCAAATTAAAAACTTTCTATAAGTTTATGGAACACTAATTTGCTCCCAAAACCTTCCAATTCTTTGAGATTTTTCATCTGACAGCCGTATGGCACAAAACCAATTCATCTCTTATTCTCTTACCAATTGAATGAAACTTGTAGGTTGTAATAAATCGATCAAAGCACTAACAATCATAAGAAAGTGTACTTGGATTCTCAGGCAAGTACGAAAGTAGAAGCATGATCCCGCCGTATACGGTGCATGTCTTTCTCAAAATTTTAAAAGTTTGAGATCCCAAAAGGGGTGCAGAATAGGATATAATTACCGGTTCAGTTAGTCCTCCTATCGACGAAATCTCCATCAGCTTAGCTTCTTTTGCTGTCTAGCTCGATCAGTAATAGAGCCCTGCAACAAGTTAAAAGTTAAATTAGAGTCCACTTATAGCATATACAATGTTCTGATGAACTAGTAGTCGAAATACTATATAAAAAAGCTTGCCCTTCAACAATGATAGGAAGCTTATTCTTCTGGCAGCTATCTAGACCCTGAGCTTCTTCCCTCGTCTTTTATAGCTCCAGTTCCCGGCCAGTTCCCAGTTCCCAGTTCCTTGTGTAGTTTACCTATCTGGACCTCATCTTAATTTGAACAGCTGCACTTTCTCTCTTTTTCTCTGTCTCTCTCTCACGGGGTACATACCGATGTGAAATCAGTCAGGATCCAACCGCAGTGCCCATTGAAATTAGGAGAATGGTCGACCAAATAGTGTTCCCATGACTATTATTTGAGGTTTAACTACAGCAGGAGGATATTATTTATCTTTAAGTGGGACTTTCTAATTAGATTAAAAATAACCAATTGGAATTCATGTTTGTTGCTTTGTGGACTTTAAGCATGATCTTCACCAACTAGCCATTGAAATTTGCATTCAAGATTCTCATGAAGCAAACAAAGGTATTAGGAAACTTGGTCCCTCACAAGGTCCTATTCACCAAAGCCAACCCTTGGAATTATATTCCACATTCAAAAATCAAAACGAAACGTTTCAAAGCCAATTATGAATTATGAGTCAAAAAAGATGGTGAGGTGGGTAATTAGGTCATTGAAGTAATCATATAAGCCTCTGAATATGACTGCACAGAGAGTTCAGACGTGTCATTAGATATGTTTAGAGGTGACAATGATAGGCCAGTAAGGAATTTAGAATTATGTTGCGAGTATTTCCATTAATTGACTCTAGGGTTAGAACTTAGAAGTTTCCAATTTTATCGATTCTTCTTCCTTTAAGAGGCTAACTAGATATATGACACGTCTTAACTCATGATCGAGCATGGGTATTTGTCATCTGTGTTGCAACAACGACATAACTCATGATCACCACCTGTGGCGGAACCTTTATTTCAATGGGGGCAAAATTTTTGTGACTCAATTATAGATATATGTCCACCAGACAACAACTGTAAAACAAAAAAAAAAACAAAGAAGTATGACTAATGTAATGAAATTCAACAGAAATAACAGAGCTTGATGATGAGTACGTGAGAACATCGAGAATTTTTTTTTGGGGTAAGCGTAGAGAGAGGACTAACATTTTCCTACGAAAATTTATTGAAACGAAAAAAGATACAAAGAAGAATAAAGAGTAACAAACACAAATATCTCTCAATCAACTAAGAAATAGCTAACGAAAACGAAAATTAGGAAATCATAATCGATCTCTATTACAATGACTCACCAGAAAATCTAAAACTGAATCCCACAAAGTAAAACATAGTGGTGTTGCATCAAACTCTTGAACAGCCCAACATCGACCTATTGCCAAATAGAGCATAAGTGAACTAATTTATGAAGAAGAAGAAAGAAGAAACCTACTTGGCTGCTTCTGTACATATAATAGGGGAGTTTGAAGATTGAATAAACTTGATTTATAATAGAAGAAGAGAAGTAGAACGATTTAGGGGTTGGTGTTTGGGAATTGAGATTTAGGGATTGAACAAATGTGGAGAAGAGTAAAAGGGTTTTCGTGAAGTGTGAATGTGTGATCATCCGATTCTCTCTTCCATACTTTTAGTTTTTCTCTTATAGGCTTATACTATAAAGTAAGAATAGTCCGCCTTTGATCACCACATATATCATATACGAGTTTACAAGCTATATATTCATGTTATCATGTACATTTGTGTTTTTGTTCTTTTATATGGAGTAAGAAAAGTCCGCCTTTGATAACTTCACACTCATATTCGAATTCATTCAACACAATTCTAATTTATAATTAGTGGTTAAGAACTGGCCCGAATTAGTGTGTGGATTAAAACACAGTAAAAAACCTTGGAGAATAGCAATGTGAATCTTATTAAAAATTTTGGATTCGGTGCTATTCATATGGTATAGATTTGTGTCGTACCAAAATAAAGTAGTATGCTTTCTCTCTACAATCTACATGCATTGACATTCATGGTCATCTAGCATTCTACGTACATATGGCCACTTCACCCTCTTTTGCTTCTAGAAGTTTAATATGCGATTGCATATGTTGGCCGGTTCCGAATGGATCCCATCTGTAAAATTTGAGGCTCTATGGACTTCAGTTCTGCAATGAACTTATTCATCAGGTGATCTTATGCATGCAAGCATTATTTGTACAATACATCCATTAAACCCAAGTAAAGTTGATTGCTTGCATGCAACATAATCATGCTTTGTCGAAATAGTAGCATTGACAATTGACACCATATTTGTGGTGAGTGGTGACTGACAGTAGTGCATACTCGATCAGCTTATAAAATTTTACAATATATCCACCTCGATGTGAAGCATCAAGCACTCAGACATTCTTGTAAGGTTGCAAGTTCGTCGGTGTTTCGCTAGGTTCTGGGTGTAGCCAGCTTAGCAAGATCCCAAGAGAGTGGAATACAAACAGATAAAAAAAAATAGCAAGCTGCTAGGAATGATAGCTATACGTATTGGCGGAAAGAGAGGACAAAATTCAATGATGTTATTTCTGAATGAAATTTCTTGGAAATTCACGGTAGTACGTAAATCATTCAGCGTCGATTGACTCGTTTGGAAGATCATTCAACGTAGCCAATCATTTTGAAGATAATCGAAAACGTACTTAAAATTGAACATGTATGTGTTTTCTTAGGGATTTACATTAATTATCTATCATTTACTTGAACAATGTAGCAAATACTATGGGTAATATCGCACGTACAGCTTAGATTTGAGTTTAGTCCTGGTGATCGAAGAGTATGGAAGGGTTGTGATCGAATTAAGAACCTTTCTTTAATCAACCCTCGCAAATGCAAGGTAAAACGGGGAAAGATATAATGAAAAGAAAGAGAGAAGGTATATAGACTAGGAGACCTCGGTAAACGGGCTGGGCCTGCTCAACTCATTTTATACGTGCTAAAATTGTGTTCATGTCGTGCTCGGATCGATCTATTTATTTGTCGTGTCGGGCTCAAACCGGCCCATTAGCTTAAACATTAAGCCCGATCCGGCCTAGCCCACGACTCAAGCCCATGTCGGGCTGAGACAAAAAACGGGCTGGCCATGCCCATTTGCATTATAATATTTTATTACAGTAAAAAAATTATGTAATTAGAATATTTATCTTATATAACTATTTAAAATAGTAAAATAAGTAAAATACTACAACATATTTCATAATCTTATTTCTAAAATGTTACATATGTCAAAACAATAACGTTTTTGTTCACTATTTTGATAATATTTGTGAAATAATGAAGTTAAAATAATGAAATAATCAAAATATTTTGATTTAAAATGTCTAATATTCAATTCTCATTATTATAATTGTTTAACAATTTAAATAATAATATAAAATTATGTGTTTAACGGGCTGTCCCATGAATTATTATGTCCGGGCCATGCTGGGCTCAAAACGAGTTTGGGCTGGACCCGACCCATGGACTAATATACCTCAACCCAGCCCGACCCATTCAAATAACGGACTCGGGCCGTATCAGGCCGATTTTTAACGGGCTTTTCGGCCCACTTGCCATATGAGAACCCATGCAATTTCTCTCTAATTCAAAATTGATTATTGAGACTAGGAGATGAATCCAAACAGAACTTGTAGAAAAGTGATAAGTTTATTACTAGCACTTGAAACTTCTCAAAATTAATGTGAAATTCTAAATACGTATTGAAATTCATTGCACACAATTCTTCCGCACCATTTGTAATTGCCAAGGCACCCTATAGGGAGAGTGGAGATATATTGTCACTATGGGACTAGGAATATCAAGGGTACGTAGGACTAACTTGCCCAAATTTAGGTCCGTTTTCACCAAACACAGCTGCAACTGCTTTAAAAATAATCACCTCCGGGCCACTCTCGCCCTAAATAAATGAGAAATGATCAACATCATAGAGACCGGTATGTCAACTTATCTATTCAATTCATGCAAATTTCTGATAATGTAATGTAAAAGCCGAACTAATGCCCAACCGGTCGGGCAAGTTTGGTTCAACATGACCAACCGTATATGAACCAACTGGACGATCACATCCAAAGTTGATGCATGTTATATACACGTAAAGACTAGTCTATTACCTCAAAAAAAAAAAAACCTAGTCTATTACTAACATTAAACGCATAATTCCACAAAGCAATTGCTGGTGTGCAGCGTGCTACATGCCACATTATGATAAAGATCAGAATTGAACTGTATGATTGTATGATGGTGTGGTACATGCCACATTATGATGGCCCAATCCAATCTATCACATAATAAAGCATGGCCATGTCATTTGCTCCAACCCAAACCAAACCAACCAAGATACTTCAGTTTCCAGAGACACATTCCCCACTTCACTACTTCACTTCCCAAATCCCTCCACACCCAAATCTCTGTCGGACCAATGGCCAAGGTTCAGCTTCGTGAACTGGGCAACACTGGCCTCAAGCTCAGCTGCGTCGGCTTCGGCGCCTCCCCTCTCGGCAACGTCTTCGGCCCTGTCTCCGACGAAGAAGCCATCGGCTCCGTTCGCGAAGCTTTCCGCCGCGGCATCAACTTCTTTGACACCTCTCCGTATGTGACAACCTCATCTTCCTCAGTTTTCATGTCTTCTGTTTATGTTTGGTTTGTATTAAAACATGTGATAAAGAAAAAGTTTGAGGCTTTGTAATCCCATGTTTAGTTACAACATAAAAAACTGAAGTGTTGGGATTTGGGTCAATACTGATCAGATAGTTACCATGAACACCTTAAAAATTCCCATCATATCTTGTGTTTGATCTAAAGGAGTACACATAGTTTGTTAGTTTGATTGAATTCATACCTGGTTTTTGTTGTTGTATCTAGTTTCATGTTTGTGTTGTAAAAAGTTTGAGGCTTCGTAAACCGATATTTAGTTATAACATTCATTATGAAGTGTTGGGATTTGGGTCAATGCAGATAAAAAGTAAACTACAAAATTCCCATAATTTTTGTGTTTGATCTAAAGAGTGGACAGTGTTTGATGTTGCATGATTAGTCAAATTATTGTGTTTGGTTACGTTTTTATATGTGGTTTTTTGGGCCGATTTTTAGGTACTATGGAGGGACGTTGTCAGAGAAGGTGCTTGGTAAAACACTAAAGGCTCTAGGAGTTCCGAGGAGTGAGTATATTGTGTCAACAAAGTGCGGACGATATGCTGAAGGTTTTGATTTTAGTGCTGATAGAGTGACTAAGAGCATTGATGAGAGCTTGGAAAGGTTGCAGCTAGAATATGTGGATATATTGCAATGCCATGACATTGAATTCGGGAATCTTGATCAGGTGTTTTTGCTATATCTTGTTTTAGTACAATGTCTATTAGTTTTGTTATCCCTCAAATCTTTTGCTGTGGGACTCTCGAGTACAGCAATGTGTAGTATGGGATATTGATCTGCTGTGTTGTTGTGTTTTGGTTTGGAACAGATTGTCAATGAGACAATTCCTGCTCTACAGAAACTGAAAGAAGCGGGGAAGGTCCGTTTCATTGGTATCACGGGACTTCCTCTTGATGTTTTCACATATGTTCTTGACCGGGTACCACCTGGCACAGTGGACGTTGTTCTGTCATATTGCCATTACAGTATTAATGATTCAGCACTGGAGGATCTACTGCCTTACCTGAAGAGCAAAGGTGTTGGTGTAATTAGTGCTTCTCCACTTGCAATGGGGCTTCTCACTGAGCGTGGTCCTCCAGAATGGCATCCAGCATCTCCTGAACTCAAGGTACAGTTTCTCAAGATGACATTTTGTTTCAGGCCTTAGTGGATCATCTTGTTCACCAGTTTTCCTTAAAATTTCTTATTCTCATAACTGATTTAATGTGTTTTACAATGTTGCAGTCTGCTTGTCAAGCTGCTGCTGCGTATTGTAAAGAGAGAGGGAAGAATATATCAAAAATAGCTCTGCAGTACAGCTTGTCAAATAAGGATATCTCGTCAGTGCTGGTTGGCATGAACTCTGTTAAACAGGTTCTAATCCTTCACGTAGCTTTAATTTTCACAACATCATGCTAAGTAAATAAATTATGTGTACGCATTCACATTACTTGAGATAATATCCTTCTTTTCTTGTCATAACATGTCTATAAATACATGGTCGAGTTTCAAATGCTAGTGTTTGGTTGCTTAAGCAACTGGGAATTACAGGGATCGTAGAACTGAATTTTTATGACCTTCTTTCTAAAATTATTAATCATATTTAATACGGGATGACCGAATTTTATTAGCTTCTTTTCGGTAGTACATAATATGCAATATGTCATCAACACTTCTTGTCAGACAAGCAAGAGCTAGATTAAGTTCACATATAGCTTTGAATAGTTGAGGGTGGAGCTGATATAGGATCAGAGAGCTCCCTTGTTTCTAAGATTGTTCTGATTTGAAATATCATAATGTAGTGAATCGGTCAACAAGTTAGTCAGAGAAACAGAACAAGCACAACAAACCAAGAGAAACAACCACAAAGAAAAAAACACAAGAACACAGATTTAAGGTGGTTCAGCAAATAGTTTTGCCTACATCCACTGGACAGAAACACACTTCCACTATATTAATAATGGGTACACAAGAAAGACTAAGAAAACAAAGACTCTCTTCTCTTCCTATCTTTCTCCTCTCTGCCCTCTCTCACCCTCTAACTGAGAATGGAACACACTTTGCTCTTTGTCTCTGTGATGCCTAAACTTAGAGCATAACCCCTCCTTATATAGCCATAAGGACAAACATGTTTCCTCACCAAATAGGAATCATATTCCTAATAGTGGTAGGCTGTAAAGCCTCCTCCTTCTACAGGTAAACCATCATCAATAAGGATTCCCTATTTTTACCGGAACACCATACTCTAAGAAACCATCTTAGGAAAAACACATGGGCTGGAAACCCAACACATAAGTGGCTGAAATGTAATCCTAATGTTAATGCCACTCAGTCTCCAACTGCCTCCCCCGATTCCAGGAACTGAAAACAATGAAGTAGTTGTAGCCTCCCTTGGAAGTAGTAGTAGTAGTCTCCCTCGGAGCCCGATCTGTTGGTGGTGTGGTAGGCGTATGCCGTGGAGGTGGAGGCGGCTATGGTTTTGTAGGTCAGGAGTGGTCCACCTGGTAGTAGTAGTCTCCCTTTGTAGTTATGGAATAAAGTATATGCACAAACAAATTCCAAGTTTGTCAAGAATATAGAAAATTGTCACTAATAATTTTGGAATTAACCTTTTTCTTTTCTTTCAAGAATGTAGAAACAATATCAATCACTACTAGCATGGTACCCATGAAGTTAGAAATTGGCTACCCACATTAGAATTTTTTATTTAAACTATTAATTCATTATTATTTTCTGTAATATTGTATTTTTCTTTTTGTCTCAGTTACAGTTCCCTAGTTATTATAAATAACTTTCACATTATAATTCTTTTCAACTCACCCTACTGCATCCATTTTATGATGCTATTCATTTTGAACTTTTATGACTTCTACACTAACGTTTACCAACAGATTACATTTAGAACAAGTGCCTAGCAGGAAGTGCCTTTTACATAGTTCTCCCTTCTTTTTAGCTCTTTTCTTAAATTTATTTTACGGAAATTAGGATATTCTAAGAATTATCGGGTGTTCTCATCAACCATTGCTACACTGCTTAGCTAGATTGATGAGCCTGATAGATGTTGATTTAGATACACAGCTAAAATTTTATCTGTAATCTACACCCGATTGTTGCTCATTGCCTTTGCTCTTGTTGTTGTAGGGAACATTTGGTCTTTGATGAATCATATTACTATAAGATAATTTACTTTAGGGTGAGTGTGCATGGGATGAATAATTTCGAGTCTTGGGGAGGCAGTAGAGGGAACGAGGGATTAACAGATCAGTAAGGTGAATTACAAAGTATGATTAGAAGAAACAATAGGTGATTGATGAGGCGAAAGGAGGAATATGACTCAAGACATTAGGAGAACTAGGCGGTCAAGAATGAAGAGAATCTGAAGAAACAACAGTGCATTAGAAGACTGAGAGGCTTGAGAATCAATATCTTGTTTCGAAAACAATTGTGAGTGGCAGGTAAACACAAAGTAAAAACTTTTATAAGAAATAAGGAAGATAATGATGACACAGTAGTACTTGTACAAATTTTAGGGAGCTAAAATAGGCACTCCAACTTTTACAATCCACACTCCAACTTTCCTATTTTAATAAATTTAATTTTTAGTAACAAGTGTTTTGTCTTATTACAAAAATTTTACTAAAGAAGGAAAGTAGTAGTGTGGATTGTAAAATTGGGAGTGTAAATGTCACAACCCAAATTTTAATGTAGGAAGGAAAACCTGTATGAAGTAGAACATATCTGGATACAAAGGTTTAATCAAAACCTAAATCCAAGCATGTATATCCTTTATAATAATCTCTGTACCCAAGAGAAAATATTCTTTATGCTTATAGGGAACATTTCTTTTTCCAAATGAATATTTAGAAGCTTCTCAGTGGAGAAATATTCTTTATTAATTAAAAGGAAATATTTTAAAAAGATAAGTTGAGGTAGAAACAACATCAGAAAATATTTTAAATGAGCATTTGGTTAAACCATTCTTCAACTATTTCTCCACGTTTTCTCTCCCTCATCCCTTTGTTCAGGAGTGGACGAATAATGCCAAGTTTCCAGTGTTATTTGATCTGCTTTGGAGGAATATTTTCAGTTTAGTGGATGTAGAACTGAAACTTGACACATCAGATTATAATTGACTGGAATCCGTGAAAGCACCATTAGCTGAGTAATTGCTTTTTTCTTAGCCAGATAGTAATAGGATTTAGTGGAGTAAACATTCAAGGGCCAGACTGAGCATCAACTAAAGGTAAACCATTGACATATGGAGAAGTATTGAAGCTTGATTCAAAGTATTTCAAAGTTTACAAGAATCTTTTTGAAATCATTTGATTGTTGTTACATAGTCTGAGATAATTTTATGAGACTGTGATGCTTACTGTAAGATTATAGAATCTTGCAGAAAGTTAAACAGCTCGTATTCCTTGATTTCCTTCCTTTCCAAAGAGTAATTCTACTCGAGTATTACCAGTTCCCTGATTGCCAAGAAGTAACTTGTGGTGGACTCAACAGATTCAACACCTTCTATCAACACTAGGAAATTCAAGACTCCAAAATTGGAAGGCGAGGATTGTCCCTCAATAGGTAGTTGACATTCTTCAGCTTAATATAGAGAAGAAGATGATGATGACTCACAGTGGAAGTGATAAAAGCAAATAGGCTTCGCGAGTTTGTCATTTTAGCAGAGAAATTGATGAATCTAGGGAAAATCAATCTTCACATTTCACATGATTAAACTGAATCTGAGTTACCAAGTGAGGAGATACTTTAGCGACTGAATTCTTTAAAGATGCTAACAAGATACGTAGTCCAACCACAATTTAATTATAGCAAGTTTGCCCATATGGTGATCAACTCTTTAACTGGGTCTACTGTTCCAGTTATTGGTTCTGGGACTGACAACACATTTTTGTCTTGTTAAACTTGCAATAATTAGAAGTTAGAGCCGCTTTACGATGATTGCTCTTTCTGACTTGATATGTTGAGTTACTGCTTGGATGCTATTATATCAATTCTTGTTTCTATATTTAAAATAATCATGTCCAAAATCAGGTAGAGGAAAATGTTGCTGCTGCTGTAGAGCTCTCAATTGCTGGGAAAGACAAACAAACTCTATCAGAGGTTGAAGCTATTCTGAAACCTGTCAAGAATCAGACTTGGCCTAGTGGAATCCCGCAGAGCTGACAATTTTGTTGCTCTAGCTTGCCTGTAATTATTTGTAACTTGTACTGTTACGCATTTCGGTTGCCTGAATGGCCTAATGGCAAGATATTAATGCTTTAGGAGCTGGACTAAAAGGTTTGGATGAATCAATAAAATGTGTTGTATTTCCAAATTTTTGCCTGGTGTTCTCGTTGATTGTAATCCTTTCCAACATTTGAGGCAGATTTTCATTCAATTCTTAATCTAGTCTATAGATTGCCCACCTGTACCCTGAATTTCTACCTATTCTGCTTGAATTTTTTGGGTAGCAATTGTTTTCAGCATGCATCATAGGTCACCTTCACTATCCACATTATGAGGCATAACTTGATTTTGTTTTAAAATGATATTAACATTCTCAGTTTTCCAGGTTGATTTTTTGTTAAAACCATATCGACATTCTCATTCTCCAGGTTAATCACAGCCACCTTCGATATACTGACAATGAGCCATGCGTGTTAAGGTTGAATACTTAATTGTTGGAGCGAATTTTATTATTTAGTCTAGAAGACATTTGCATTGGATTAAGAAAGGAGTTGTGGTTTGATTTGAGGCAAGTTGCTTTGGAACACAACAAGTAGTTGGAAGTTGTAGACTTGAGTAGGATCACCACCTCTTGAATCTTGATAGTTCATTTTAAATAGAAGATGTGATTTCTTGGAATTATTTGTTAATCATGTAAGAAAAATGATTTCAGAACTTTCTGTTTGAACAGTCGACTTCAATTTCCTTGGGGACCTTGCTCATCAAAGTCCCTGGAAGACTTCTAAATTTATAACATTGCTGTCACAGATATTATACTTAATAGGACCTACATATTATGAGCTTATCTTGACAGGAACCTTGCATCATTACTCGTATTATAACTTTTTATAAACAACCGGTAAGCATGTCATAATCAATGAGAATTTATATGTATACATATATAGGTTCTCTTTTGATGCTTTCAGTTATGAATTCATCCTGAAGGAAGACATGAACTCAAGGGGTTTATCTAAAATGAAGATTGGTTCGAACGAAAGAGCTGAAACTTACCAAGAAACTTGATGTCGAAAAATTGATACATTGGTCATTCAAGCTTCCTTTGATTTGATGTACTGCTCATCCCTTTTCTCACTGCACAAATCAACTCAACTTAAAATACCAAAACTAAGTACAAATGCATGGAGGATCACATGGTTTGTGTCAAAGCCGACGGTTGCACACTGCGGCTTTTCTGTCTGCATTATATGGCCTACCATCACTTGCTGAATAAAACATACTCACAGAAAACTCAGACTTCTAGAGATTGACTAAGCCAGGAACTAATATAAGCCTATAATAAAGATATCATTATCAGGTGACTGTTTCAGATTATGTCTATATTTCCCTCCACTTAACAAATTATAAAAAAAAAACACTGATTGCCAGACATGAAGATGACTATCAAACTTATCCACAAAAGAGCTGGTACCATACGATACCGTAGGCAGGCATCTTAGTTGGACTTGTGTAAGGAAGGTAGGACATATGATGTGATAAAAGTTTGCCATATTGATTTGGATAAATTGACCAATCAACTTTTGAAATTAATCTAAAGATCGACAGAAGCATGTGGCATTAGGTGTATGTATTATCTTATATAATTCATCCCTATATATACAGAACACAGCTAAGGAAACTGTCATCCCAAGTCTTCATATCCCCATTACTTACAGAAACTCAGCTAAAGAAACTGTCATTCTCAAGTCTTCACACCCTCTATACACACCAACTATGGCCATCAAATTGCTGTCAACCATCCGGCGATCTCTGCTTACATCTAAGCTTTCAGGTGCGGCTACTACGAATGTCCCAAAGGGCCACTTGGCTGTTTATGTAGGAGAAGAACAGAAAAAGAGATTCATCATACCAATATCATACTTGAACCAGCAGTGGTTCAAAGAGTTGCTCAGTTTTTCTGAAGAGAAATTTGGATTCAGTCATCCAATGGGTGGCATCACTATTCCATGCACTGAGGAGACCTTCATTGGTTTTAGTCGTTCTGGCTTACATTCCTTATGAAGATCTTATCTTAGAGATATAGCTGATCAAAATCAACAATTTTGCACTATGAAGAGTTGATAATGAGTGACTTGACATGTAAATGTTATTTTTGTATTGTTATACTAAGAACTAAATTCAAACTCGTGAAAATTCACACGATCTGATAGTACTAATTGGACTGAATGTTGAGCTGTTTGCTCTTCACAATTATTTCCAATTACATAGTTTTAATTTTAGTTCTTAGTATAACAATACGTCGTATGCCGCAGGTCAAGGTCATGTTTGCTCCTCGTACTTGTAATGCTGTTACGCATAGACTTGCTGCAATGGCTTTTGATTCTGATACTCAGGAATTATGGTCTAGACCTCCTCCTTGTATTCTAGATGTCCTTCAGAAGGATTGTAATCTTATTACTTTATTATGTTCTCTTAATAAAGCAGTATTTTTCATCGAAATTGTTTTTTAGTTCTTAGTATTCCTTGGGTTTCTTATGCAGACCTTAGAATCAATATGTTAGAAGAAAAAATTATAATCACATAATTAATAATTAAGAGCATCTATGGAGTTTTTTTTTTCTGTTTCTGTTGGTGAATGAATTAACCACACAAATTTAACTTATATTGTGTCAAAGCCAGTTGCTGAATATTGGATAGCTTAAAGAAAGCTATTGAGTATCGATGTTCTTCACTTTCTCCAAATTATGTAGTTCTATAAAACCATGGATCAACCACAGAAAAATAAAACTTTGCTTTAATTGGGGAAACTAATTAGAAAAATCAAGAATGGTAATTCTGTATGCCTTGTACAAAATCCATGTTTATGCAGTTTTATCCAGCCATGAACAAATCTGGTGAATTTAGAGTCGAATACTGGTCATAGAATGACCATGTAAATTAGTCACGAGGGGACCCAAATATAATGGTTTAGCTAGTCAAAAAGGCAATATTCCTAAAGTAAAAATCATGATATGGATCAATTATGGAGTCTAATTCATATCACCACCAGCAAAAGCTTAATTGTTTACTGAACGTGACTATATAAGGAAGATACTGAAGAGAGTTAAAGTCCAAGTTCAGAGATTATATATGTGCACAATGAGTCATGATATTTTAGTATCTCCTTTAGTAATTGGTCCTCGTACTTGTGATTTTAGGAGCTCCGGAAAGGTCACCACAGTCAGCACTGCTTTACTAATTATTATTGAAATATCATTCAAAAACTAGGCCATTAGTTAGCAAGAAATGCTAATCGTTTGAGGTGGCTATAACTAGTCAAATATAAAACTGCTAGACGTTTCGAGATGGTTGCCAAGTTTAAGCCATATCCTATGTGCCGCCAGTCACTGACTTGAACAAACAAACCCACAGAAATCTCAAATTGGTCACTACAGAGTAGTCCAGCAGCAACTAGCAGATGGAACAAAAAACGTGTGATAATACAAAATTGGCGGCAACTAATATTTTGAATGATTGGTTTTGGCATCTACATTGCAATTTCCTCCATATAGTCAGTTCTCATATGCAATTTGATAGTACATACATGGAATACGTATATCAAACTTATCTATTTAGTCGGTAGACTGTGGACATTTAAATTGGAATTGGATAGATGAGTGGTAGGGAATGATGTCATGCAAGTTGCAACTTTATTGGAAAAAATTGATTAATGACATTTGAGAACTAGACTTGAGACACAAGCATGTGAATCTTAAGTTTGTGTGTCCTCTTAGTCTAAAATTCTTTGTATAAATAGAAGCACAACTGAAGAAGTATCCCAAGTCTTCTCTATTATAAGTTTTTAACAGCTTTCTTCAAATCATCCAGTATCCACAGTTCACACATACAATGGGAATCAAATTGCTATTAGCCATCCGACAATCTCTCCATCAGGCTAAGCAATCAAGTATGCCTACTGTAAATGTTCCGAAGGGCCACTTTTCTGTTTATGTAGGAGAGGAACAGAAAAAGAGATTCGTTCTACCAGTTTCATGCTTGAACCAGGAGTGGTTTAAAGACTTGCTGAGCTTTTCAGAAGAAAAGTTTGGATTTACTCATCCAAAGGGTGGAATCACTATTCCATGCACCGAAGAAGCTTTCATTGGTTTCAGTTCTTGTTTACATTCCTTGTAATGAGCTGCTTTAACCTAAATAGATTATTAAAACTCTCCAATTTCGCTGCATGAAGAGTTGGCAATCACTTGTAATTGAAGAGATATTGAAAGGTATGAAGCTTGATACCTTTCTCATTGAGATCATACTGATTATATACAAGTGTAGGATCAATATAGATCCATAAAATCAGTGATTACAGTAAATACAATAGCAATCTAGATCCTGTGAATCAGCAATTAGAGATTACACAGATTGATAGAGAAGAGAAACTGATGCAATCAACAGGAATCTTGAGCAGATTTTATGGAATGTCTATCACCCCCCCCCCCCCCCCCCCCCCCCGCAAGCTGATGGTCCTAGAACGGACTGGAAGCTTGTTGAGAATGTAGTGAAAGCGTGCAGTGGGCAGGCCCTTAGTGAAAATGTCTGCAAGCTGGTCCTGGGAGGAGACATAGTGTACTTGAAGCTCTTGACGAGTCACCTTTTCCCTGATGTAGTGGTAATCAACCTCAACATGGCGAGTTCGGGTGTGAAAAACCGGATTGGAGGCAAGTGAAATGGCACTGATATTATCACACCATAATGTTGGGGGCAGAAGAGGAAGGCCCAGGTCCTTAAAAAGAATCCGGAACCATGAAAGATGGGCGGCAGTATAGGCAAGCTGACGATACTCCGCCTCGGTGCTAGAACGAGAGACCCCATTTTGTTTCTTTGAACTCCAAGAAATCAAATTTGAACCCAAATAAATGCAAGTTCCACCTGTTGAGACTCTTGTGTCCAAATCACCAGCATAATCGGAATCACTGTATCCAGTCAAGTGTAGGGTGCTCGGAGTATAGAACAGACCATATGTAGGGGTATGCTTCAAGTAACGCAGAATACGTTTAACCGCAATCCAATGGACAGTAGTTGGAGAGTGTAGAAACTGACACACCTGATTAACATCATAACATATATCCGGTCGAGTGAGAGTTAAGTATTGAAGGGCTCCCACAACACTCCGGTATTCCATGACATCAGATAAAGGAACGCCATCCTTGACACTCAACCGCTTGCCACTAGATGGGGTAGAAACAAGAGAGGCATCCAACATGTTGGTACGGTGAAGCAAGTCCATTGTATACTTAGTCTGGGTAAGAGTTAAACCCTTGGATGATCTTTCTGCCTCAATGCCAAGGAAATAATGCAAGGAACCCATATCTTTCATCAAGAAAAGTGTACTCAACTTGGAGATCAAGGTGTGAATGTGAATTATATCAGTGCCTGTAAGCAAGATATCATCCACATAAATAAGAAGAAAGAGCTTCACATTCCCAGACTGATAAACAAACAAGGATGAGTCGGCGTTAGATGCTTGGAACCCCAATTCCTCTAGATACGCCGAGAAACAGGAAAACCAAGCACGGGGTGCTTGTTTCAGCCCATACAGGGAACGCTGCAATTGACACACATGGTTTGGATATTTGGGATCGACAAAACCTTGGGGCTGCTTCATATAAACTTTCTCAGATAAATAGCCATGTAGAAATGCATTTTGAACATCAAGTTGCCGGATTGGCCAGCCATATGATACTGCAATTGCTAAAATCAAACGAATGGAAGAATGTTTGATTACCGGGCTGAAGGTCTCACCATAATCAACACCCTCTTGCTGCTTGAATCCTTTGGCAACTAACCGAGCCTTATACCGCTCCACACTGCCATCAGACTTCTTT
Source organism: Argentina anserina (assembly GCF_933775445.1). Lineage (NCBI taxonomy): Eukaryota > Viridiplantae > Streptophyta > Magnoliopsida > Rosales > Rosaceae > Argentina > Argentina anserina. Next base: position 1,253,184 of record NC_065873.1, on the reverse strand, counting down.
TTGATTCTGTAAACCCATTTGTTAGGAAGCACATTCATGGAGGGAGTATAGGGAACCAATTTCCAAGTACCTGCATGTTGGAGAGCATTGAATTCGGTTTCCATGGCAGAACGCCATTCTGGTTGCTTGGCTGCTTGGGTATAACAACTGGGTTCAATGTGATGGGTAAGGGGATGGACAACCATAGCATATTTGGGATTAGGCTTTACAACCCCTTGTTGGCTTCGGGTGACAGGACGAGGATGGATAGGTGGAATCGGTGGTGGATGAAATAAGGGAGGAGGAGAGGGTGGGTCTAGATTTTGCGGTGGTGCTAAGATGTTTTGTGGTGAAGATTGCGATATATGATCAGATGAAGGATTGGGAGGAGGTTGTTGTTCCCGTAATAGTCTTTTACGGCTTTGGTATTGAATAATGGGACGGGTTTGTGGCTGGGTGGGAGTATTTTGTGGGATGGTATTAATTGAAGTGGGATTAGAGTTTAGAGACGGAGAGGGAGGCTGAGGGAATGGTGGAGGTGGAGTGGATAAGGTTGGGCATGGGCCTAGATTGGGTGGAGAGGGGGTAGTTGTGGTAGTGGTTGTAGTTACGACTAGAGGGTAGGAGTCTAAAGATGGAGTAGCCCGAGGAGGTGTAGTGCCGGCGCCATTGGATTCTCGGAAAGGAAAATTGGACTCATCAAAAATTACGTGACGAGAAAGGTAAATTCGACCCGTAGAGAGATCAAGACAATGATACCCTTTGTGATTTAAAGAGTAGCCAAGAAATAAACATTTAGTAGATCGAAAATCCAGTTTATTTTTGGTATAAGGACGGAGATAAGGAAAACATGCACAACCAAATGTGCGGAGAAAAGAATAATTAGGAATAGTGTGAAATAATTTTTCATAAGGAGAGGAAAAATTTAAGACTCGAGTTGGCAGACGATTGATAAGATAAAGAGCCGTATTCAAGGCCTCAACCCAATAGGGTTGGGGAACGGCAGAATGAGCAAGAAGAGTTAAGGTTGTCTCGATGAGATGTCGATGTTTACGTTCCGCTAATCCATTTTGTTCGGGGTGATGCGGACAAGAAAGACGATGATGAATCCCTTTTGTCAAGAAGAATTTCTTGAATTGGTTACTTGTATATTCACCCCCACCATCAGTTTGGAAGATTTTGATTTGATGAGAAAATTGGTTTTCAATGTAGGTAAAGAAGCCAACAAAGATAGAATAGACGTCAGATTTCCGTTTCATTGGAAAAAGCCAAGCATACCTTGAAAAATCATCAATGAAGACGACATAATACTTGAACCCTTGAATGGAAAGAGTAGGAGAGGTCCAAATATCGGTATGTATTATTTGAAAAATAGATGTAGTAGCAGACTCTGATAGGGAAAATGGCAATTTTGTAGCCTTGCCCAAAGGACATGAATGACATTGAGATACTTGCTTCTTATTTGATAATAAAAGTTTAGAGGAAAGATGACTAAAAATATTGCTAGACGGATGCCCTAAGCGAGTATGCCACACATCAGCAGTGACTCGTTCGGCAGAAAAAGAGCGAAAAATACTTGATTTATTGGTGGATGTTGGACCTTGATGAACATGATAGAATCCATGGCTACTCCGACCCTCCAAAAGCGTCCTCCCAGTGGTTAAATCCTTCACATAGAAGACATGGGGAAACATTAGAATATAGCAAGAGTTATCTGAGAGTAATTTATGGGCATATAAGATATTAGCAGAAGATTGTGGGCAGTATAGAACATCATTTAAAGTAAGGGAAGAAAGAGTGGAGGGGAGAGATGTGTTCCCAATCTTAAAAATTTGCAAACCTTGCCCAGAGACTACACCACCGACAGTATCAGAACCATTATAGGATTGGGAATTGGTGAGGTTGCGATGATCATTGGTGATATGGGTGTTGGAACCTGTATCCAGTAGCCAAGCGGAGGAGGTATGAGGAGTGGCAGAACCAGCAACCATAGAAGATAGACGCTGAGTTGGGGTACGGCCTTCATAGGCCATATTCATTCGATGATAGCAGTCAATGGCAGTATGACCCATGCGCTGGCAGATTTGGCATGGTCCTCTTGTGTCCTGAGTGAAAGCGGATCGAACAGGTGGATAGGGACCAAGGATAGAGCCACCCCGAGAAGGAGAGTGAGAGCTTGAGCCACGAGCATAAGTAGATGGCCCGGAGAAAGATCAACGATTTAGATTGTTAGACCGGCCACGAGTATAAGAGCCACAACGGCCTCGAGAGCCACCCACAGAAGATCGATTGGTGTGAAGTGCTGAAGGAGTGGAGTCCAAACCGGCAAGAGCTTGATTATTGATCCGGCTTTCGGCGCTTAAGAGCAAGGCCTCAAGTGCATCATATGTAATCGGGGTGTCTCTGGCCTGGGCTGAGGTCACTGTATTCTCAAATAAAGAGCCAACGTTGTTCATAATGACAGAGATCAGATCCGAATCGTCAACAGGGTGACCAGAGAGTGCAAGTGTATCAGCAACTTGATTAATTTTGTCAAGAAAATCAGAGATCGACATGTCTCCCCTGGTGGTGCGAAGCAATTGACTTCGGAGCTGCAGAATGCGATTTTGATTAGTAGAGGCATAGCGGCGAGCCAGAGAAGTCCAAGTGGAGTGGGCGGAGTAAGAGCGCGCAACAGTGGCTAGCACGGAAGGGGTGAGAGACCCATTAATCCAGCCCAAAATCATCTGGTCAGTGGCTAACCAGTCTTCATAAGCTGGGTTAACCTGGTCAGTGAGAGTGCCGGTGGGATTACGAAGAAAGGCCGATGGGCAAGGGCGGGTTCCATCTACAAACCCCATGAGATTGCGACTTTTGAGGAGTGGAGTGATCTGGGCAAGCCAAAGAGCATAGTTGGATCTGTCCAATTTAATTGTAAGAAAATTGGACACGGTGGTGGTAGTGGTTTGAGATATGGGGTTGGTGGAGGATGGTGGTAGATCATTGTTGGCTGATTCAGAGGGAGGGAGGGGATCTTTGTCGTTGGCCATGAGGAAGAGGGAGGGAGGGGAAAGAGAAAAGCTTGTCGATTAGACAGAGGCTCTTGATACCATGAAGAGATATTGAAAGGTATGAAGCTTGATACCTTTCTCATTGAGATCATACTGATTATATACAAGTGTAGGATCAATATAGATCCATAAAATCAGTGATTACAGTAAATACAATAGCAATCTAGATCCTGTGAATCAGCAATTAGAGATTACACAGATTGATAGAGAAGAGAAACTGATGCAATCAACAGGAATCTTGAGCAGATTTTATGGAATGTCTATCAGTAATTTCCATCTTTTTTTTTTTTGTATTGTTGTACTGAGAATTAAATTGGAACCAAATTCTCTTACAGACTTACACCAGTACTAAATTAGTTACATTACTTGCTTCTTCACAGTTTTATTCCTACATAATTGAAATGTAATTTACTCAGGAAAAGAACAAGTAGGAAAGGAACATTATCGCGCGCATACGATATATTTTAACCTTCAGGACCATGTTGACACACTTAGGGAGGACTAAAGAACTATCTGATTGGAAGAGTCAAGAGACTAACACTCATATAGATATTGTCTATCCATATCCAGGTTACCAGTGCAGTACTCAGAAATGGATCTCGGTCTCTGAAAGAGAGCCTGATAACCCCTGATTCGAAAGTTGATCAAGTAATTGGTAGCTGAAATATAATTCTTGGATGTTCTTCTCTGCATTACAATAATATGCTGCTTTGAAACCATAGCCAGCCCCAGAAAAATTTGGTGTTTTTTTGTAAAATTATCAGGAAAAATGGCATATTATTGTCGGGATCACCACTCATAATGCTACAACATATAGGTGTAACGACCCTAAAATTTCGAGCTTCAAAACTCAAAATCTTAGAATCGTTAAACACAAAAATAATCTCAATGAAATCGAAATCATTTTAATGTCGCAGCGGATCACATCTGAGTTTAAAATATAACTCAGTCAAGCCGATTATTACAAACCCAAATGATAATTCAACATATAACAAATGGAATTGTATAATCCTCACAACAACCTCACAAATAAAATCACACCAAATCTCACACACAATCCACGCTGGAACCTCACCACGACTGGATGCGATCGACTTCGAGTTTTCGGAGTCGTCACTCAATCACCACTACTCAGCACCTGCGGAAGTATTCCCTACACCATTGAAATTGGTGCACCGGGATTGCAACACAAACCCGGTAAGCTTTACAGCTCGTATGAGTAAAATATTAAGATAACTCAAGTCTCATAAAAGACACAACTCCACATCAACACAGTATAATGAAAAATCATGAGAAAACGAGCAACCCATCTGGTTACTCTAATACTTTCACAAAATGGTATCTAATGAGCGCTGGTACACATCCGTTACCCCTCACTTAGTATACCGCTGATGTTGGGCAACCACCCGCCACCCAACATCCAAAACAAGCTGAGTACCCATGATCAGATAACCACCCGTTACCTCATGCAGTACTATGGCAGACAGACTAGAGCTCTAACTGTATCGTAACTTTCGCCCGGCCAAAGGCTAGGTTCCGACTTGCCTCACATGTACAATAATCTCACATCATATTGTACCACACATCACGTCCGAAGACAAATCACAATATTTCACATTTTCCGTGATAAAATCACATGTACAATAATCTCACATCATATTGTACCACACATCACGTCCGAAGACAAATCACAATATTTCACATTTTTCGTGATAAAATCATGTACAATAATCACTCATCATATTGTACGTTTTAAAACTTTCACGATATATCCACAATAAAAATCATAACAGTATATTATATAGCAAACTATATATATTCGTACTTATTTACCATTTATACAATATATACATAGTCCACTATATCCTATACATGTCATATTTCATAAACACCTGAAAATTACGTACGATAATCTCACATCATATCGTACCATTAAAATCACACATGCACAATTTTTCTGTCACCGAGATGACTATTTTTAATGAATTAATAACAGTATGTAATTTAATGAACTATATATATATATATGTATTTATTACCATTATACTATATATACGTAGTCCACTAAGTTATATACATGTTGTAATTCATTAAATAAACACACTTGCAAAAATGTTGAATCACCACGAGGGTAGATTCGTAATTCAGTGAGATTTTACTCACCTTAACGACTCGAGCGTAAATCCACAATTCCCGATGATATTTCCTTTCCTCGATTTAGCGATCACCTTGAAAAGATAAGACAAGCATTTAGAATCGTTTCGTAAACCTTTAAATGCCGAAACAGTAATAATCGGTTACTGTTCAGCAATTTTCGGTTTTACGAAATTACTGTTCACTATTCACGGTTACTATACAATACTCAATTAATACGTATTTCTGTACGTATAAGTACTATATACGTATTTCTGTACGTATAAATACTATATACGTATTTCTGTACGTATAAATATTAAATACGTATTTCTGTACGTATAAATAATAATACGTATTTCTGTACGTATAAATATTAATACGTATTTCTGTACGTATAAATATTAATACGTATTTATGTACGTATACGTACGATTTAAATGTAAATACAATCTCAGTAAATAAAATTTACTAATTACCTTTTACAAATTACTTTTTACATTTAGCGAAAGTAATTTATAATTACATTTACCGAAGGTAAAATTTAATTACATTTACCGTAGTAAATAAAAATTACATTTACCTTTACCGTACACAGTAAATTACCAAAATACCCTTCTGTCAAAAATGTTCACTCCGCCGCACGTGGCGGCGCGTGTGGCACACGCGCCACCTCCGGTGGCCCGCGCGTGGGGCCCACGCGCCGACACTCCCAACAGCGCGTGTCGCACCACCGCCGTGCCTAACCTCTCCCCCTCCTCCTCCCCTATCTTCCTACGGTCCTAGGCAGCCCCTACGCCACCCCACACCTCCACACGCGCCGCCTCTAGGCGGCGGTAACTCCTCCTCCTCCAAACTCTTCCAAATCGCAACCAAACAACCACAAATCGTACAACAAGCATCACAACAACCTATTCATGCTAAACCTCACCTCAATCGTGCTTTAAAACCACCGGAGATGGCTTGGATAAGGCGGAGGAAAAGTCAACGTCTTGGTGGAGCTCCGGTGTGCGGCGAGAGAGAGGGAGTCGACCTCGGGGTCGCTTGTGCGGGGAGGTGCGACGCCTCCTAGACCGGCGGTGTGGGCCACGTCTCCCTAAGGGGGGAGATCGGTGGTGAGGCCGATGGTGAGGAAGAGAGAGCTCGGGGGAAAAGAAGGAAAAGAGAGAGAGAAGAAGAGAGGGAGAAAGAGAGAACCGAGAGAGTGAAGAGAGAATGAGAGAAAAGAGAGAAAAGAGAGAAAAGAGAGAGAAAAGAGAGAAAAGAAAGAGAAAAGAAAGAGAAAAGAGAGAAAAGAAAGAGAAAAGAAGGAAAAGAAAGAGAAAAGAAAGAGAAAAGAGAGAAAAGAAAGAGAAAAGAAAGAGAGAAGAAAGAGAGAAGAAAGAGAGGGGCGGCGGAAGAGAGAGGGGAGAGAGAAGAGGGTTTTCTGAAAATAGAAACCCTATTTCACAAAATGTCCTTTATACCCCCCTTAAAATCGGAAACTATCTTCCGTCAATAATAACTTTTACACACAACGTCCGATTCGAACGCGTCACATATCCACGAACTCGTATCGACGAGCTCTACAACTTTCGTGAAGAAAGTTTTCGCAACCGAGCGACGGAATAAAAGTCGATAAATAAGTTGTGAAAATGTAACGTTTTTACTAAATAAACGTTCTGAAACGTTTCTGTTCGAGTTTCGAATTTTTGTAAGCGATCCAAATTCCATTTTTATTGAATTCCACAACTTAATAGAAATTAAACAATCTAAAAATCGTTCCGAAAAATCGGGTTATTACATTCTACCCCCCTTAAAGGAATTTCGTCCCGAAATTCAATCTCACTCAACAAATAACAGTGGATATCTGGTCATCATGTCTGACTCTAGTTCCCATGATGCATCACCCTCGTCGTGGTGACTCCACAATACCTTGACTAGCTCCACATCTTTCCTCCGAAGCTTCTTTGTGGACCTATCCAGGATACGAACCGGCTCGACCACAAAGGTGGCTTTTTCTTTCACCTCAATGGTGTTATGATCGATCACATATGCGACACATCAGGATCATACTTCCTCAACATGGAAATGTAGAAAACATTGTAAACGCCCGACATGCTAGTAAGCAAGGCTAGTTTTCCCACCTTCTCGAGAATCTCAAAGGCCCGACATACCTCCGCCAACTTTTCTTTCTTGCCGAATCTCACTACACCTCTCATAGGTGCAACTTTCAAGAGCACATGATCACCGATCTCAAATTCCACATGTCTCCTCTTCAAGTCTGCATAGCTCTTCTGTCTACTCTAAGCGGTCCGGATTCTATCTCGAATAATCGAGATCTTCTCCGTGGTTTCCTGAACCACCTCTGGGCCCATCAGTGCCTCATCACCAACTTCGGCCCATCAGATCGGAGATCGACATGGCCTACCATAAAGTGCCTCATAGGGTACCATGCCGATGCTGGAATGGTAACTGTCGTGCATGATACCCACCCAAGTACCCTATTTGTATCGGCAACACGATAAGGAAATCTTAACTCATCGAGTTCACCACCAGCACCACAGAATCACCACCTTGGACTAAGAATTACTCTCAAACAGTTCACCAGAGAATTGACTAATATACGCAAAAAGGTTGTAGAAAATTCTACCACCACCACAAGAGAGAGATGCATCACGCATCCTACCCCTCTCATCAAAACTTACCGTCGAAAATTAATTTCAGCTTCTTGCTTTCCTGAGTGGTGTGCCACAATTTACAAGTCAGACCAAAATGGTATTTATCCCACAACGGTGGAACATGAAAATTAAGCGAATTTACAGCGCAAAATCCTACAAGACCGCGACCGCGATATACTTTACCCCCTAGTTCATACATGCCTCAAATTCATGACATACGATCCCACACAAACGCCCCAGTGGCATTATCTAACATATTGATTTCCCCCACCGTCGTAGTACTAATAAGTTCTGCAATTGATTCAACAACAGAAGCTGGTTATTGGTTCTATTGTCTCCTCAAAATCAACCCAAAAATGGTTGCTACACCACCACTCTAAACAGTTGTTTCTTTACTTTCATTAAGAACTCTCATGGCCAACGCATTCGGCCAAAATAACTTCTCTGCAAGCAGTGATATAATTGATTACTCTTTATTGTAAAATTTATCCCTTGTTGAACACTTCAGTCAACTTCTCCCTATCCAACAATAAACAATCTGATGTATAGAGGAAAAGAACCTCTAAGTCTCCAACATTAACGCCACTTGCACTTGAAAAGAAAATTTAGTCCCCAACCATTTCTTTACCAGTTAGAAGGTACTTGTCACGACCAAATCGTTAAAACATCATTAAGCTAAGGTCATCTCATACCTTACCTTCGATAGAGTCACTTCACCGCCATTGCGTCTCATTTGGACCTGTGGCATTGTGAAGTTCCAATCCCCAACACCAAAATATTTAAATCCTGAAAGATCAGCATTCTCAATTAAATGCTCATCTAGCAAAATAATTAATTCGTGACGTCAAAATGAAATCTCTTTAACACATTAGATTTCTTGCTCAGCCAAGAACAATGTGTAACTTCAATTGTCAAAGTCCGAAACAAAACGAGTTAGAACGTAACAACGACGTAATGTGAATCTCAGTTTAATAATTGTATCACCACCTTAAGGACGTATCACACACATCATCAATCCTAGGTAAATGATACATAGTCTTGATGGTCACCCTAATCATTCCCCTTTACTTCACACTCAACCGCATGAGACTTCTTTCTTATTCACGAATAACACCGGCACCACTCAAGCTGAGACACTAGGTTTGATGAACCCTAGGTCTAATATGTCATCTATCTGCTCTTTCAATTCTTTAAACTCGTTCTTTCCCAATCCCATAAGGCGCCTTTGTTACAGATGCTATACCAAGCACATCATCAATAAAGAATTCAACAACTCTCGAAGAAGGTAACTCGGTATCTCCTGAAACACCTCACTATACTCGAATAGTAGAACAATGTTTGTGATAGCTGCTTCTAGATCCACAAACTCCACATTTGCCAAGATTCTAGCTATCATGGCATTATCCGACTCGAGGCACAGATACGAAACTCTGGTATCCTGGGTCTATGAAAGAACTCATCACGTCAACACAATCAATCACCGCGTACTGCGGCCTCAACCAATCAATTCCTCAGATCACATCATAGTGTGGTCCGGAATCACTATCAAATATGCAGAGTACTCTCTACTTCCAATCACAGTAGGACAAGCCGTTCATTGTCTCCAATTTCAAGGAACACTCCAAAAGCGAAGTGACACATAAAGAGTTTCCCATAGGCGTAGGAATCAATCCTAACCCCTCCAACTATCAATAAATGAATGTGGCTATCATCCTCTTCTCTAACTCAGAGTACTCAATCATCACCAAGTAAGTCCCAATACTCCGATCCAATGGTCCGCTACCATATGATCCAAGCGTCATGAAATGACAGCACTAGCAGCTCACTCATGTCTGTGATCAACCTCAACACACGACTATCGTCTCTAATGATAGCAACAAGATCAACTTGTCTTTCCAGTGGAGCAGCCTCCTAATAAAGGTTCTGTACATTGCGGACTCGGCCTGCAGCCCTAACTCGGCCTCGACCTCTCGTCCGTCCTCGGCCCTGTCCACGGCCATTTTCCAAATTCATCACCATTCAACAATTAACACTCAGTCATACATGTGAAGTCTCGAATTCGACAAAATAGATCCAACCAATATCAATCATGAAGTTTCAGAAGAAGGTGAATCATCGGAGTATCGTCACAATACTCTCTACAGGACCAAACCATAAGGTATGGCTCCTAACACTCTCGCGTACCCGACAACATATCTATACCGAGGAGCATGTGATGGGAGCCCGCCTGCAGTCGGATCATCGCTCCTGGATGGTATTGATAATCGCCAAATACGCACTTAGGCTCTGATACCAACTGTCACGACCCGGACCGCTCCGCCGTAACACGATATTGTCCGCTTTGGGCATAGCCCTCACGGTTTTGTTTTTGGGAGCTCAGAAGCACCTTCCCAGCGGGTCACCCATCCTGGGATTGCCCTGGGCCAAGCATGCTTAACTTCGGAGTTCTCCTCTCCTCCGAAGCCATTGAGCCCCCAAAAGGCCTCGCGTTAGATAGAGGTGGGTATGTACATATAAGACGCATCACCCCCTCTCCGTTGGCCGATGTGGGATATTACAATCCACCCCCCTTGGGAGTCCGACGCCCTCGTCGGCACACTCGCACCACACGGCAGAGTGGCTCTGATACCAACTGTAACGACCCTAAAATTTCGAGCTTCAAAACTCAAAATCTTAGAATCGTTAAACACAAAAATAATCTCAATGAAATCGAAATCATTTTAATGTCGCAGCGGATCACATCTGAGTTTAAAATATAACTCAGTCAAGCCGATTATTACAAACCCAAATGATAATTCAACATATAACAAATGGAATTGTATAATCCTCACAACAACCTCACAAATAAAATCACACCAAATCTCACACACAATCCACGCTGGAACCTCACCACGACTGGATGCGATCGACTTCGAGTTTTCGGAGTCGTCACTCAATCACCACTACTCAGCACCTGCGGAAGTATTCCCTACACCATTGAAATTGGTGCACCGGGATTGCAACACAAACCCGGTAAGCTTTACAGCTCGTATGAGTAAAATATTAAGATAACTCAAGTCTCATAAAAGACACAACTCCACATCAACACAGTATAATGAAAAATCATGAGAAAACGAGCAACCCATCTGGTTACTCTAATACTTTCACAAAATGGTATCTAATGAGCGCTGGTACACATCCGTTACCCCTCACTTAGTATACCGCTGATGTTGGGCAACCACCCGCCACCCAACATCCAAAACAAGCTGAGTACCCATGATCAGATAACCACCCGTTACCTCATGCAGTACTATGGCAGACAGACTAGAGCTCTAACTGTATCGTAACTTTCGCCCGGCCAAAGGCTAGGTTCCGACTTGCCTCACATGTACAATAATCTCACATCATATTGTACCACACATCACGTCCGAAGACAAATCACAATATTTCACATTTTCCGTGATAAAATCACATGTACAATAATCTCACATCATATTGTACCACACATCACGTCCGAAGACAAATCACAATATTTCACATTTTTCGTGATAAAATCATGTACAATAATCACTCATCATATTGTACGTTTTAAAACTTTCACGATATATCCACAATAAAAATCATAACAGTATATTATATAGCAAACTATATATATTCGTACTTATTTACCATTTATACAATATATACATAGTCCACTATATCCTATACATGTCATATTTCATAAACACCTGAAAATTACGTACGATAATCTCACATCATATCGTACCATTAAAATCACACATGCACAATTTTTCTGTCACCGAGATGACTATTTTTAATGAATTAATAACAGTATGTAATTTAATGAACTATATATATATATATGTATTTATTACCATTATACTATATATACGTAGTCCACTAAGTTATATACATGTTGTAATTCATTAAATAAACACACTTGCAAAAATGTTGAATCACCACGAGGGTAGATTCGTAATTCAGTGAGATTTTACTCACCTTAACGACTCGAGCGTAAATCCACAATTCCCGATGATATTTCCTTTCCTCGATTTAGCGATCACCTTGAAAAGATAAGACAAGCATTTAGAATCGTTTCGTAAACCTTTAAATGCCGAAACAGTAATAATCGGTTACTGTTCAGCAATTTTCGGTTTTACGAAATTACTGTTCACTATTCACGGTTACTATACAATACTCAATTAATACGTATTTCTGTACGTATAAGTACTATATACGTATTTCTGTACGTATAAATACTATATACGTATTTCTGTACGTATAAATATTAAATACGTATTTCTGTACGTATAAATAATAATACGTATTTCTGTACGTATAAATATTAATACGTATTTCTGTACGTATAAATATTAATACGTATTTATGTACGTATACGTACGATTTAAATGTAAATACAATCTCAGTAAATAAAATTTACTAATTACCTTTTACAAATTACTTTTTACATTTAGCGAAAGTAATTTATAATTACATTTACCGAAGGTAAAATTTAATTACATTTACCGTAGTAAATAAAAATTACATTTACCTTTACCGTACACAGTAAATTACCAAAATACCCTTCTGTCAAAAATGTTCACTCCGCCGCACGTGGCGGCGCGTGTGGCACACGCGCCACCTCCGGTGGCCCGCGCGTGGGGCCCACGCGCCGACACTCCCAACAGCGCGTGTCGCACCACCGCCGTGCCTAACCTCTCCCCCTCCTCCTCCCCTATCTTCCTACGGTCCTAGGCAGCCCCTACGCCACCCCACACCTCCACACGCGCCGCCTCTAGGCGGCGGTAACTCCTCCTCCTCCAAACTCTTCCAAATCGCAACCAAACAACCACAAATCGTACAACAAGCATCACAACAACCTATTCATGCTAAACCTCACCTCAATCGTGCTTTAAAACCACCGGAGATGGCTTGGATAAGGCGGAGGAAAAGTCAACGTCTTGGTGGAGCTCCGGTGTGCGGCGAGAGAGAGGGAGTCGACCTCGGGGTCGCTTGTGCGGGGAGGTGCGACGCCTCCTAGACCGGCGGTGTGGGCCACGTCTCCCTAAGGGGGGAGATCGGTGGTGAGGCCGATGGTGAGGAAGAGAGAGCTCGGGGGAAAAGAAGGAAAAGAGAGAGAGAAGAAGAGAGGGAGAAAGAGAGAACCGAGAGAGTGAAGAGAGAATGAGAGAAAAGAGAGAAAAGAGAGAAAAGAGAGAGAAAAGAGAGAAAAGAAAGAGAAAAGAAAGAGAAAAGAAAGAGAGAAGAAAGAGAGAAGAAAGAGAGGGGCGGCGGAAGAGAGAGGGGAGAGAGAAGAGGGTTTTCTGAAAATAGAAACCCTATTTCACAAAATGTCCTTTATACCCCCCTTAAAATCGGAAACTATCTTCCGTCAATAATAACTTTTACACACAACGTCCGATTCGAACGCGTCACATATCCACGAACTCGTATCGACGAGCTCTACAACTTTCGTGAAGAAAGTTTTCGCAACCGAGCGACGGAATAAAAGTCGATAAATAAGTTGTGAAAATGTAACGTTTTTACTAAATAAACGTTCTGAAACGTTTCTGTTCGAGTTTCGAATTTTTGTAAGCGATCCAAATTCCATTTTTATTGAATTCCACAACTTAATAGAAATTAAACAATCTAAAAATCGTTCCGAAAAATCGGGTTATTACAATAGGTCTTGTAAAGCAACTATTTTATATGTAGCTCAGTTTAACCAGAAATATACAGTATACAGTGCAAGCTCTGGCCTCATGGAGTATTCATGTGAGGAGGGGACTCAGGGGACTCAACTCTAATGGTTTTTGATAACCTAAAAGGTAATCTCAGAGTAGAAATCATCATATGGCTTAATTTTGGGTCTAACTCATCGCCACAAACAAAGGCTTTTAACTAATGAACATGCTGAGTAGAGTAATCCAAGTTCAGTTGTTTTATAATATGCCAATGTCTTAAGTATCGATCTTCTTTGATTGCTCCCAGTTCTTCTAATGTTAAGAGCATCACAGAAGGACACCTTCCTCTGCATTACTTTACTAATAATTAGTTAAAACGTCACTGAGAATTTAGAAAGCTCTAGACCTTTCAAGTTGAGCCACTCTGATACATAATGAGTAATGCAGGTCTAATAAAATCTGCTCAAGATAACTCATAAAATTAGAGACAAGCTTGAGACATTTAGTCTTTGAAAAGAAAACTTGTAAGGACAGCAATAATGGGAGATGCTGCAGGAAAATTGCCAAATAATGCAACAGTGAAATATGAATATAATCGAATACAAGGAACTAACAACCAGCATCTTCGCTGCACCGTGCACATTCTATAAACATGGCATTGCAACTTGGAGTTCAGGCAGCTTCTTAAAGTTTCCCTACTGAGGGCTGAGAAAATACTACATACACCAACTTGACGACCAAAAAACAGTCTAAATACTTGTTCTTGTTGTTGTGTATAGAGACATTTCACCATTTATACGGTAGATGCCACTTGTTCATGAAGAGACAACTGATTGTAATTGGAGTTCTGTTTAAGACAAGAAAAAATGAATCACATGCTTTCCATCCCAACTAATAATAATTGACAAATAGCATACTGCTTAGTTTCTGTCCCTAGCCTGTTGGATCCTGCGCTCTACCATCAAAACTGTTTCTCATATACCGTCACTTTCTGAGTTCTGACTAAACATATAACTCACACAAAACACAATCAGGTGGAAGTGGAACAAATCATGTGTGATGATAAGAACATGGGATTGTAACTAAATATTTCAGATGAATGGTTTTCAAGATGCGTTATTTTTGCCACCAGTTGATCAGTAAATTTTGATATTTCAAGAGTGATTTTCACCGTATATCGATTATGGAATATGACCACAATACTTATTTATCTTCTTTTTGTTCTTTTTTTGTGTGACTATTGTCAATACTTATTTATCAAGTGTCAAGAGCTGGTAGACATATGAAATAGATTTGGATATAGGTACGGTAGGGAATGATGTCAAGCAAGTTGCAATATTCGTTAGAATGGATGACCAGTAACCTTTCAGAAGCCTACTTGAGGGTTCGTGTCACGACTCTAAAATTTCGAGTATGAAACTCAAATTTCGAAGTTATGAAAAACTCTAAAACAATCTCAATAAATCGAAATCATTTTAATGTCACAGTGAATCATTACTGAGTTCAAAATACAACTCAGTCTAATCGATTATTACAAACCAAAATTTATAATTCAACATTATATCAAATGGAAATGTAAAATCCTCACAAATCATCACCACAAGATAAAATGAAAACAACTTCAAGGTCTTCGGAGTTGTACGTCGATTCTGCTAATCCATACCTGCGGAATTATCCCCTACACCATCGAATAGGTGCACCGGGATTGTAAACATAAACCCGGTAAGCTTTGCAGCTCGTATGAGTAAAACAACAATATAACTCGCATAAAAATATATACGAAACTCCACCAAACATCAATCATAAATGTACTCATGAGTCATTAGATGACCCATCTGGTTGTCTAATAAAATGAAAATGTATATGCTCATGAGAAATTGGGCAACCCCTCTGTTTACCCAAATGCATTTATAATACGGGTACTCATGAGCGCTGGTACACCTCTGTTACCCCTCATGATAGTACGCCGCCGACATTGGGCAACCACCTGCTACCCAATATCCAAAATATGGGTACTCATAAGCCGATAACTCATCTGTTACCTCTTATGCAATACCCCGGCAGACAGACTAGAGTTCTAACTGTATCGTAACTTTCGCCCGACCAAGGCTAGGTTCTGACATGCCAACACGTCCGAAGACTGGTCCGAAGACAGAAAAACACGTCCGAAGACATAAACACATCCGAAGACAAGAAACACGTCCGAAGACAAAACTCAATGTTAAAACCACGTACAATAATCATCACATTATATTGTACAAATCGAATCAACATGCTCAATAAATAAATCTCAACACCAAATGAACTTATTCGCAAACAGAATTTATGAAAGTATATAATATAGCAAACCGTATATATGTACCTATTTTACCAATTATACACATATACAATCCACTATATCTTATACATATCATAGTTCATTCATTTTAATTAAGCGTAATCATGAACCTCCGCAAGGGTAGATTCGTCACTGTGAGATTTTACTCACCTTATAATCTCGAGCGTAAATTTCCACGATTCCGAAAGTGAATCCTTTATGTGATGTGTCGATCACCTAAAAATAGATAGAAGTGGATTTAGAATCGTTACGTAAAACCATAAATGCCGAAACAGTAATAATATTTTACTGTCCAGCAAATTTCTAGTTTTTACGAAATTACTGTTCACATAATTACTATTCACATAATTACTATTCACGTATTACTGTACAAATACACATTAAACACGTATTCATGTATGTGTACATACTATTTACGTATTTCTGTACGAGTACATAGTATTTACATATTTCTGCACCTCCATGTACTATTTAATTGTAAATACTGTTTTAGTAAATAATAATTATCGATTTACCCTTCCGAAATTACTTTTACAATTACTGTACGTAAATTACATTTACATTTACTGTATGTAAATTTATTTTTACATTTACCTTACGTAAAAATAAATTTTACAAAATTACTGTTTTGAAAACATTATGCACGCGCCGCCACACGTGGCGTCGCGTGGGATACACAAGCCACCTCCGGCGACCGCGCCACTCACTGTGGCAGCGTGTGGGGCCCATGCGCCGACTCTAAAACCGGCGCGTAGGACGCCACCGCCGCCCCTACCCTCTCATTTCCTTCCCCTCTTCCTCCTACGACCTTAGGCTGCCTCCCTGCCCTCCTCACGCTACCTCACGCGCCGCCTAAGACGGTGGTATCCTCCCCTCTTCCTCCTCCTCCAATCCGCTACCAAATCGAACCAATCCATCCAAAATCACACCAACAAACATCACAATAACTCAAATCGATCAACCCTTACCTAATTCATGTCGCGGAAGCACCGGAGAGTCGCCGGAGTGAGCTCGACAGTGGCGGAGCGATTTGCAGGTCTCGGGTTGGAGCGCGAGGACTCACTGCGGTGAGTTGGGTCACGTCTTGCTCGGAGGAGGATGGAGTTGGACTGGCGAGGGCCTAGCGGCCGGTGGTGAGGGCCACGTCGCCTGGAGGAAAGAGATCGGGGTGCGATGCAGAGGGAGGAGGCTCGGGGAGAGAGAGAGAGAGAGAGAAGAGGGAGGCGGGGTGAGGTGAGAGAGAAAGGGTTTCCGAAAATGGAAACCCTACTCTTAAAAATTTCCTTTTATACCCTCTTCCAAAATCGGAAACTAACTTCCGTCGTTAATAACTTTCACGTATGATGTCTGATTAGAACGCGTGATGTGTCCACGAACTCGTATCGACGAGCTCTACAATTTTCGTGAAGGAAGTTTTCACAAACGAGCGACGAAGTAAAAGTCGATTCTCACGTTGCGAAAACGTAACGTTTTTCTAAATAAAAGTTCCGATAACGTTTCCGTTCTCGATTTACAACGTCACAAGGCAACCAAATGTCGTTTAATAAATCTTACAAACTCTAATAATTTCCAAAATTTCAAATTACTTGACTCCGAAAAATCGGTCATTACAGTTTGTACTTGAACCAACAGTGGTGCAAAGATTTGCTGAGTTCCTGGGACTCATCCAAAGGGTGGATCACTATTCCATGCGTGAAGAGGCTTTCACTGATTTGACTTCTTTTGCATTCCTTTTAATGATCTGATCTGACCAAGGTAGATGAGAACTCTACAACATTACGCCGAGTTGGCATCAGTGTGAAGTTTATTCTTTACTCTTTAGAATTCCTGTACTGAGAATTTAATTAACTCGAATCCCAGGTTTAACTTTTATTTTTTTCTGAATTATCTCTGTTCAACTGTAAAGCCTACAACTATGTAATACATCTTCCCCATACGGCAATATAAAAAAAGAAAAGAATCACTTTATCTTGAGGTTAATAGTGATATTCAGGGTTCTTCTTGGCATGCCCACAGAGAATGAGAGAACCATCTGATTGGAAGTGACTGCATTTAAATCCCTCACCATAGATTAGAAAGCAAACACAGAAAACATCTTGGTTTCTAAAAATGGTTCTAGCAGTAAACTTGAGTATGAAATTGTCACGACCCCAAAATTTCGAGTATGAAACTCAAATTTCGAAGTCATGAAAACTCTAAAACAATCTCAATAAATTGAAATCATTTTAATGTCACAGCGGATCATTACTGAGTTCATAGTACAACTCAGCCAAATTGATTATTACAAACCAAATTTATAATTCAACATTATATCAAATGGAAATGTAAAAATCCTCTCAAATCCTCACCACAAGATAGAATAAAAACAACTTCAAGTCTTCAGAGTTGTACGTCGATTTCCGCTAATCCACACCTGCGGAATTATCACCTACACCATCGAATAGGTGCACCGGGATTGTAAACACAAACCCGGTAAGCTTTGCAGCTCGTATGAGTAAAACAACAATGTAACTCGCATAAAAATATATACTAAAAACTACAAACATCAATCATAAATACACTCATGAGTCATTATACGGCACATCTGGTTGTCTAATAATATGAACATATATGTGCTCATGAGAAATTGGGCAACCCCTCTGTTTACCCAAATGCATTTATAATACGGGTACTCATGAGCGCTGGTACACCTCTGTTACCCCTCATGATAGTACGCCGACGACATTTAGCAACCACCTGCTACCAAACATCCAAAATATGGGTACTTATAAGCCGATAACACATCTGTTACCTCTCATGCAGTACACCGGCAGACAGACTAGAGCTCTAACTGTATCGTAACTTTCGCCCGACCAAGGCTAGGTTCCGACATGCCAACACGTCCGAAGACTGGTCCGAAGACAGAAAAACACGTCCGAAGACATAAAACGTTTTAACAAAACTCAATGTTAAAACCACGTACAATAACAATCAACACATGATATTGTACAAATCAAATTGACATGTTCAAACAAATAATCATCAACGCTAAATCGAACTCATTCGCAAATGGAAATTATGACAGTATATAATATAGCAAACCATATATATGTACCTATTTTACCATTTATACACATACACAATCCACTATATTTTATACATATCATAGTTCATTCTTTATAATTAAGCGTAATCATGAATCTCCGCAAGGGTAGATTCGTCACTGTGAGATTTTACTCACCTTATAATCCTGAGTGTAGTTTCCACGATTCCGAAAGTGAATCATATACTTGATGTATCGATCACCTAGAAAGATAAGAAGTGAATTTAGAATCGTTACGTAAAACCTTAAATGCCGAAACAGTAATAATATTGTACTGTTAAGCAATTTTTGGTTTTTACTAAATTACTGTTCATGTAGTTACTATTCACGTATTACTGTACAAATACATATTAATTACGTATACCTGTACGAGTACATACTATTTACGTGTTTCTGTACGAGTACATAGTATTTACGTATTTCTATACGTCCATGTACTATTCAATCGTAAATACTGTCTCAATAAATAATAATTACGATTTACCCTTCTGAAATTACTTTTACAATTACTGTACGTAATTTACATTTACATTTACTGTATGTAAAATAAATGTTATAAAATTACTGTTTTGAATTCACTGTTCACGCGCCGCCGCATGTGGCGGCGCGTGGGGTACACGCGCCACCTCCGGCGACTGCGCGTGGTGCTCACACGCCTCCCCACAGTGGCAGCGCGTGGAGCTAACACGTCGATTGAACCTGCGCGCGTGGCTTGTCCACCGCCGCCCATATCCTCTCCTCTCCTTCTCCTCTTCCTCTTATAGCCTCATGTCGCCTCCTATACTCTTCATGCACCCACACGCGCCGCCTAAGGCGGCGGTACCTCGTACATCGATGCCTCATCCAATTCTCCTCAAGACTCCACAAATTCAACCACAAAGCATCTCAACAACCAATTCAATTGAAACCTTACCTAATTCGAGCCTTGGAACCACCAGAGAGTCGCCGGAGGAGCAGCTTGAACGGCGGCGATTTCTGCAGATTCTTCGTGTTGCCGGTTGAGCTCTGATACGGCGTGGGGCGGCGTGTCGAGCTCGAGGGTTGCAGCGAAGGTGTAATATCACACATCGGCCAACGGAGAGGGGGTGATGTGCCTTATATGTACATGCCCACCTCTATCTAATGCGAGGTTTTTTTGGGGCTCAACGGCTTCGGAAGAGAGGAGAACTCCGAAGTTAAGCATGCTTGGCCCAGGGCAATCCCAGGATGGGTGACCCACTGGGAAGGTGCTTCTGAGCTCCCAAAAACAAAACCGTGAGGGTCGTTACAAAAGTACCGTCTGAAGCTGCTGGGGCCGGCGGTGAGGGCCACGATGGCCTGTTTCGTGAGATCACTGGTGGAAGATTTATGAGGGAGAGAGAGCTCGGGGAGAGAGATAGAGAAGATAGAGAAGAGAGAGAAAGAGGGAGGCGGGTGCGAGAGAGGGGTTTCCGAAAATGGAAACCCTAATCTCAAAAACTCTCTTTTTATACCTAATTCTAAAATCGGAAACTAACTTCCGTCGTTAATAACTTTCACGTCCAACGTCCGATTTGAAAGCGTGATGTGTCCACGAACTCGTATCGACGAGCTCTACAACTTTCGTGAAGGAAGTTTTCACAAACGAGCGACGGAGTAAAAGTCAATTTTGACGTCACGGAAACGTAACGTTTTTCTAAATAAAAGTTCCGATAACGTTTTCGATTTACAACGTCGCAAAACAAACAAATGTCGTTTAATAAATTTTACAAACTCTAATAATTTCTAAAATTTTAATTTACTTGACTCCGAAAAATCGGGTTATTACAGAAATGGCTACAGGAGAATTACGGTTCTTCCACTTTGACATAAGATAAAATCAGTTCAAAATAATGGATACTTGAAAAACTGTGTATTGGCCAAAAAGAAGAATTATAATTAATAGAGTTTTCAAAGAAGCACTTGAACCATCATTTGATGTTTCTTTTTTCTCTGGTGCATGCATGTATCGAATCAATGGACCAGCCACAGAAAACATTTGGTGTGTAAGTAGACCCAAATCTGCTTAACTTAGAACTATGATATGATAATTTGTTTGCTCACTAATACAAATCTTATTGTACTTTGAGATCTGAGGTTATGGATAGAAGGACATATGTGGTCGAAACAATGTATAATGACTCATAAAAGCAACTGAATGTATACTTCAATATATATTGACGGAAGCTAACAGTGTTGGCTTATAAGATTTCCAGATCAATGTATTTAAGCAATAAGCACGTAAATCTCCAGAAAATGGATTATAGTGACTGCACTTTGTAAAGCTTCGTGGATCATAAAGAATAAGATGATTGGTTCAACTCTACTGTATACTATCTGTCCCCAGTCATGTGAAGGATACAATAGGGGACCCAAATAATGGATTATTAGCTAGCCTAAAGGAGAATCTGAAAGTAGAAATCATGTACTGGATTGCTTCTGGTGGCTGGTCTTCACCACAAACAAAGGCTTATAGGCTGGTTGTCACTAAAAAAGCTACTGAATAGTGAATAGCCAAGTTCAAATTCAGAGGATTTTCTATGTATCAACAATGATTCAGAGACTCAGAGGTATCTTCTTTAGTTGATCCTGCTGCTGCTACTGTCAAGAGCATGCCAACATAGAAACGATGAGTACTGGTTTTGTTAATTATTAGTTGAAACATTACTCGGATTAATTTATAAAAGTCTCAAGTTGAGCCACTCCTTATTTGTTTCTAAAGTTGGTAGGACAACATGTCTTGGATAACCAAGGCAACTACCATGTGAACCCTCACGAAGTCCTTCACCTGATGTTTCTCAACATTGTTAACAGGGCTCTTGCTATTATCCACTTGAATATTTCAACTTTGAAGCTCCCTCTATATATATCTAGGGTACTAAACATGCCAATTCATCAAACCCAGTCAGCAATATACTCAGGTCACAACAACTTTTCTGTATCTAACCTCTGAGTTGGACTTCCCCATTTTTGAAATCTGAAGATGGGTATCAAATTGATGGGAATAGCTCATGCCAAGCAGAAATTCCAGCGATCCCTTTCAGCGAGATTAAGAGCAGTTACAGACACTACTGGTACTGATGTTCCGAAAGGACACTTTGCTGTCTATGTTGGAGAAGGCAAGAAGAAGAGGTTTGTGATTCCAATATCATATTTGAGCCATCCTTTGTTTCTAGACTTGTTGAACAAGGCTCGGGAAGAGTATGGATATGATCATCCTACAGGTGGTCTGACAATTCCATGCAGTGAAGACTACTTCGTTGCCTTAACTACGGGTCTAAACTCCTCATGATCATAATGATAATAATTCTGTATATGACCGGAAACAGGTCGATTATTTAACCAATTCAATTGTCTTTCAATTCAATTTCCTTTGATCCTACATTAATTGAAAGCAACAGAACTTGAGACTAAATTGTGAGTCTCTTAAGTTCTGTGTTAGTTGTTAGTTATTTAGTAGTACCACCCTCTAATATATTTTGTAATCTGCAGTCAAATTCTTCACCATCACAATCTACATCTTATGGTCTACTTTTAATTTGTTAACTTCAATGTGTACTACAACTTAAACAAAGAACAATGTATATACCTAATAAGCATCCTAAAATAGATATTAAGAATATCAAAAGCACAATAATATATAGAATATAGATCCGATAATTTTGAACCACAATGAGGAGAAAAAGAACAAGAAAAGTTCTTACATAAATAATTTGAACTCCGATCCCATTGAAAATTGCCAGCTTCAGTATCAGATCGATTTAAAGAATGATGTATTCACCATCTTCCTCAAAACCAGGATCATCAGTTGGGAAACTCTTACATTCATCCTTTTCCTCTGCTGCATCTCTAACATCCTTATTATAATCATCACATCCAAGACATGTAATGTGACCATCATGCAACAGTAAATCATGAAATTCACCGGAGGGTCGTCTTATTGTTTTCTGCTGGTTCTTATTGTCTTCGTCCAGTTTTGATGTACAGTTGGTGTCCTTTGTTAAGTCTAGGAGAGTAATCTGGGTGCTGATTCCATTGTTGTCCTGCGATTCTTTGAAGTTGGTATTGCTAGCGTCCTCATTGATTTCTTGACATTTTTCCTTGGGCAGGCAACATTGAACTAATAACGCAGCTACAGAGGCTAGCGTTGGTAATTGTTGAAACTGTGTCATTTGGGAGTACATAGGTTGATGGGCACCTACAGTATGATCAGGTATCATAGATTAAGAAAACCGCAGATTCAAAGTATCACACCACTAAACAAATTCTAAACAGACATAGCTATCTTACTTTCATGATCGTGACAGTAATTACTTTGTTAATTAATTTGTTTCATTAGGACTCTTGTCAAAATTTCTACCAAAAAAGGACTAGAGTGTGTATAAGTACATAGAATATTTGAGAAAAAAAAAAGTTATTCAGTCATAATTAAATATCAGCACATTTATCGTCCAAAACCAAAATATATAAACCACCATGATATCCAAAGTCAACTACGAAAGAGTAAAGACTATCTTATCGTGCTGTATAAGACAGCATCTTCGAATTCCAGACTATATATCTTAGTAACATTA
This sequence comes from Argentina anserina, assembly GCF_933775445.1. NCBI lineage: Eukaryota > Viridiplantae > Streptophyta > Magnoliopsida > Rosales > Rosaceae > Argentina > Argentina anserina. The sequence goes on along the minus strand of NC_065873.1, from coordinate 1,229,708 downwards.
GGAATTTAGGATCATCAAGTCCTAACACACATTACTTCATACACAAGACATCAGAACTGTACTACCTACGTACCTTGCTCTCTTGGCTCTTTTCTTTTTTTCTTCTTTCAGAATATCAGGTGAGAAAATCATACTGCCGACTCTTTTTTTTTTTGGCTGTGGCGTCATGATAGGCGTAAAAACACCTACAAAAATATCTTATTATTAAATCAATTATATCAATGTAATAAATGGCAAATAGGGGTCATTACCCGCAGAGAATTGGTGCGACGTTCTTAACATGTTTTTACATCAATTTGTATTTTGCTTAGCCCTTATTGTTGTAATATTGAGTCATTAAGTCGTAGTAAGAGTCTTGGGCAGTATTTGATGCATTTTTGTGCTTACATGAGTTTAAAACGCATAATTGGTCTAGAGTCCTAGTTTGACTAGGAATCTTTGTTAGGTTTTGAAACTAATTATCTCTTACTTATGATTTTATTTTCTTATTTTCAGATTGGATTGAAGAGATAATTAAAGAAAAAGAGATGGAGCCAAGTCATGCAACAATTAAATAGAAGATGAACATTAAAGACATAAAACATGACCTGATTTAAGGTATTAAAGCATGACATGTTTTATGGATGATTTAAGGGATTAAAACATGACATGGTTTAAGGAATAAAACTTGCCATGATTTAAGGGATTAAAGTATGACATTATAATATGAGGAAAGATGCAACTATCCTCATTCTTTCCTCTATATATACATGGTTTCATCTCTCAAATAAGATGACTTCTCCTTTGCATTCAAGAGCCAAATCTCTACCAAAATACTACATCAAACATCCTTCATCAAAACAACAAGTCATTCTCCCTCATATACAAATTTCATCTCCACCGAAATCACCATTGAAGACACACCTCCAAAGTTCCTACAACGTGTGATTCTCACAACTCATCTACACGGGTTTGTTCGTTTTTGATTTTTTACAATACTTTGTCTATAAAAGATTGTAGTATGATATTTGTGTGGGATTATTGTTTTGTATTAAGAATCGAAATTTTCATATTGTTTTATTGGATTTTTGGATCTTTGCCGAATTGATGGTTTCCTATAATTAATGAGTTTGTATTTCTATTGTTGTGTTCTAATAATCTTTCTCATACTTTTAGATAATTTTTCAGATATGTGCATATGAATTTAGTGCTTGGATGCAGTCCTTAAGATTGTGTTTGAGTGCTAGTGTAATAACCCGATTTTTCGGAATGATTTTTGGATCACTTTTGAATTTATAAAGTATGTGAAATTCATTAAACGTGTTTGTGCCGCCTTGCGAAGTCGGAAATTGAAAACGGAAACGTTAACGGAACGTTTATTTAGAAAAACATTACGTTTTCGAGACGTGAACATCGACTTTTACTCCGTCGATCGTTTGTGAAAACGTTCTTCACGAAAGTCGTAGAGCTCGTCGATACGAGTGCGTGGACGTGTGACGCGTTCGAATCGGACATCTGACGTAAAAGTTATTAATGTCGGAAGTTCGTTTCTGATTTTGGAAATAGTATAAAAGGAAGGAGATGAGATTTAAAAAATCAGAAATTCAGTTTTTTTCCAAAAATCAGTTCGGGTACTGTTCACCCGACCAAAAAATCTTCTCCAGTCGATTTCTCCACCATCCGACATCGCCTCGTGTCGTGCCACCTATCAAACTGACGGGCTCGACGATCTCCATCTTTTGGGCTACGCCTTGCACTCCGGCGACAACCACACACGGTGCAGCAACCTCCGGAAGTTGCTGCTGTGTCGGCGCCGCCGCCTCCGGCCACCATAGCTCGAGATTCTTGGGGGGTTTTGCTTGTCTCAGTCCCATCAACATTCCCACAAAAGGAATCGAGCCAAATTGAAGTGTAAGTACCCGAATCAAAATTTCAATTTCTAGGGTTTGTGAATAGTGCCGAATTTATGTTCTTTGTTGTTTAGACTGTTTAGGCTCGGATTTAGACCTTGGTGTCAACTAGAAAGTTGTTGGAAATGTTGTTTAGGTTGTGGTGGTGAAATTTGGTGATGATTAGTGGCGGGCGGTGAACAGTAACGCCGCTTGAATAGTAACTATGAATAGTGATCTGTAACATTAACTGGGAACAGTGACGCCGCATGAATAGTATATGTGAATAGTGATCTGTAACAGTAAATGTGAACAGTGCATGGTAAAACAGTAACTGTAAACAGTGTTTTGCAAAAACATTACCTGTGAACAGTGGTTTAGTAAAAACATTGATTAGTAAACATGAACAGTGTTCTGTGAACAATGTTTCATGAACAACATTTAGCTGTGCTGAAATCGTCACCTGATATTTTAAGTATCATTTTCTAAGTATTTATCGTGCTATTAGGTGACTGACGAAACGAGTGAAGAAATTACTTTCAGGGTCGTGGAAATTGCACGCAAGAAAGAAGGTGAGTAAAATCTCACATATTTACGAATCTACCCTTGCGGTGATTTCAAGATTTTTGCAAGAGTTTTAAATATTGAAATACGACATGTATACGATATAGTGGATTACATATATATTGTATAAATGGGAATAAGTACATATATATATATATAGTTTGCTATATTATATACTGTTATGAATTCATTAGAATTAGTCATTTCGATGACGAGAATTATATGACGAGCATGTGATTTAATTTGTACAATATGAGTAGTGATTATTGTACGTGATTTTAACATGGAGTTTGTTAAAACGTTTTGTCTTCGGACGAGTTTTGTTTTCGAATGAGTTTTGTCTTCGGACGAGTTTTGTCTTCAAATGAGTTTTTGTTTTCGGACGTGTTTATGGAATAAGACATGTATATGATATAGTGGATTATATATATATATATTGTATAAATGGTAAATATGTACATATATATATATATAGTTTGCTATATAATATACTGTAATGACTTTATCGTGATTATGTCATTTTGATGACGAGATTTATATATCGAGCATGTGATATTGATTTGTACAATATGATGTGAGATTATTGTACATGATTTTAACATGAAGATTGTTAAAATGTTGATTTGTCTTCGGACTTGATTTTTGGTACAATATGATGTGAGATTATTGTACGTGATTTTAACATGGAGATTGTTAAAATGTTGATTTGTCTTCGGACTTGATTTTTGTACAATATGATGTGAGATTATTGTATGTGATTTTAACATGGAGATTGTTAAAATGTTGATTTGTCTTCGGACTTGATTTTGTACAATATGATGTGAGATTATTGTACGTGTTTGGCAAGTCGGAACCTAGCCTTTGGCCGGGCGAAAGTTACGATACAGTTAGAGCTCTAGTCTGTTTGCCGGAGTACTGCATGTGAGGTAACGGGTGGTTATTTGCTCATGAGTACTCATATTTTTGGATGTTGGGTAGCGGGTGGTTGCCCAATATCGGCGGTGTACTACGAGAGGGGTAACATATGTGTACCAGCGTTTCTTTAGTACCCGTATTATAAATGCATTTGGGTAACCAGAAGGGTTGCTTAATTTCTCATGAACGCTTCATTTCATATTTTTGGGACAACCAGATGGGCCGTCCATTGACTCATGAGTGCATTTATATTTATTTGATTTGTGGATTTTCGTATATATTGTTATGCAAGTTATATTTTCATTTTACTCATACGAGCTGTAAAGCTTACCGGGTTTGTGTTTACAATCCCGGTGCACCAATTTGATGGTGTAGTGGATAACTCCGCATGTGTGGATTAGCGGCAATTGACGGACCTCTCAGAGGACTTGAAGTTATTTATCCCCAACTTGTGTGAGGATTTGGTGTGATTATCTTGTGAAGTTGTTGTGAGGATTATACATTTCCATTTATTATAATGTTGAATTATAATTTGGTTTGTAATAATCGGTTTGACTGAGTTGTATTTTGAATTCAGAGATAATCCGCTGTGGCATTTTAAATGATTTCGATTTCATTGAGATTGTTTGGTGTTTAACAACTTTGAAATTTTGAGTTTTTTTTAAGCTCGAAATTTTGGGGTCGTTACAGCTAAATTCATCAATCATATTGACACAAATCGAATCATGTCCTAAGTAGGTTTGGTTTGTGTTGATTAAAACTTAAAAGTGGTAAAAATTCTGGAAATTTGCATGTGAAACCATGGTGGGTGACGCCATACATGAAACATGTCTCCAACAAAGATTTGGTACTTAAATGTAATCTTATTTGATTTCTACTCTAAGTGTTATTGAATTCGATTGTATGAAAATTTAGATTAGGTCCTAAGTCAATCTAAATATTAATTGAAATCTTGCATGATTAGATGATCCCCTAAGGCTCTAATTGTATTGGTGTCTAAAAAGTATGTAATTGGTCAAATTAGAATGCATGATAGGTTTGAAATTGTAATTATGTGGTGTAATGGTAAATTTAGTTTAAGTTTGTTAAAGAGAAGTCGATCATGTACATAGTAATTTAGGTTTTATTTTAGTAGTTAATAATCAATCTCAAACCCCCTATTATTTGTTAACACTAAAAGTTTAGAGTTCCCTTCAATTCCCCGGAAAGAACGATCCATGCTTATTCTATACTAACGATGATGTTTTACAGGGTTTATTATAGACGTTTTAATTAACGCTCTATCAGTTATCTCTCACATAAATGCAACGATATGTCGGTCATATACATATTCAAGATAATAAAATCCTAAAACATGCATCAAAGTATCGACCCAATGAGACATGCAATAGAATTATCAATGAACTATTAATGAAGAAATTATCATTATATAAATCAATTGGAGTTTGAAATCGAAGATATATCTAGAGCTTTAATTAGCCCCTAACTATTAAGGAATTTAGTTACACATAATTTTGAATAAAAACATTAAATAATACATGAAAGATGAATTAAAGTAGAAGAGACCGAACTTCCTTTTTTCTTGTGGAGGCTTGATGAGATTTTAGCACCTTGTGGAAATGTGAGTTGTCGCTTGAGGAGATTGAATGTGACTTCGCTTCGGCTCTTTATGTCCGTCTTCTCCCATTTCTCTTATCTTCTTCTCTCTATTTTTTCTTTCCCCCCCCCCTCTCTCTATTTCTCTTGGTTGGTTGTGGAAAAATGGTATGTATGGAGATTGTGTCGATGGAGGTTTTTATAGAGGAGAATGGTGGTGGAAAAAGTAGAGAAAAATGAGAGATAATGATGTAGTGAGTGGAGTGATCATGGAATGAAGTGGAAAGAAGTGGGTGATCATGAAAGAAGTGAATGATCATGGAGGAAGTGAGTAATAAAGAAGTGAATGATCATGAAAGAAGTGGGTGATCATAAAATGAAGTGGAAAGAAATGGGTGATCATGAAAGAAGTGAATGATCATGGAGGGAGTGTGTGATAAAGAATGAAGTGATGGACCCAGAGGTGATGATTACACAAAAAAATCAGATTTTTGCATAATATAAGTGTAGATTTTTCTCTTCTTCTTTATTCCACTTCAAAATATCTAAAAACAAAGAAAGTTAATTAAAAATATAAAAACATAACAAATTAACTAAATAAAGAAATAATTAACACAATAAAAGTCACATAAATATGATTATCACATCATATAAACCACACCAAAAGGCTTTTAAATGTGCAAGCCTTATGCCTCGGTAGAACTGGAAGACCAAAACCAGGAGGAGTTCAAATCCAAACATTGAACAGCAGCGGGCTGTGTCCCACAATATAAGCCTCATTGGAACGTACTGGAGAATCAAAACCCTTGTGCAAATCTACACCCATCATACTGCGCTTGCGCTTATTGGGGTTTCGGCCAAGCACGTACTCTGACTCCGAGGATTTGCGGGAAATGAGCAATGAATTAAATGACAGAATGTTTGTATATATAACTATGCAAATGCAGGCAAAAGACTATATGAATATAAGCAGTTAATTAACTTATTTATAGCAGCACATCATGCATATTAAACCATGAAACTACTAAACGCGCATAAGTGCATGAATTTTCTAAGGTACCTCGATGTATGTGATATCTCTATTTACTTATATCACAACAAATAGGTTGTCGTTGTGGTAATTAGGGTGATGTTTTGAGTATAGTTTTATTATTTGTAATTACCTCACCTATAACATTTTACAAGATTATGAACAAAATCAACGTGGTAAATTTGTTTAGTTATTTGTAAATATAAAAAACATATATTGTAACTTTGTTCTCAATGTTGTAAATTTAGTTAAATTAAATTGTAATTTTAGTTAAAAAATTGTAATTGAAGATATGTTATACCTCAAGGTGTATTGTTGTAATAACCCGATTTTTCGGGACGAGTTAATCGACTATTTCTAAAGTTATAAGTTTTTCGAAAATATTAAATCGTGTTCGCTCCATTTTGTAACGTCGGGAATCGAAAACGAAGACGTTATCGGAACGCTTAATTTGAAAAACGTTACGTTTCCGTAACAAATATACCAACTTTTATTCCGTCGATCGTTGGTGAAAACGTTCTTCACAAAAGTTGTAGAGCTCGTCGATACGAGTGCGTGGACATGTGACGCGTTTGAATCGGACGTCGGAGGTGGAAGTTATTAACGATAGAATTTAGTTTCCGATTTAGAAACGGGTATATATAGAACTTTTTCTTTTAGGGTTTCCATTTGTGGAAATCCATTTCTCTCTCCTCTCTTTCCGCCTCCCTCTCTCCTTCGCTCTCGTTCTCCCTCCCCGATCGCTCTCTCTCCCTCACTCTCGAAACCACACCGGCGACCTCCACCTCCAGGCCGCCGTGCCTCTCACCGCCAACACCTACAGCACCACAGGGACCTCCGCAGTCGACCCCTAGCCCGGTGCACCTCACCTCGTCGCCGCAACCTTCCTCGCGACAGATCGAAGAACGGGGACTGTCTTCTCCGAGCTCCTCCGTCGATGCCGTGCTCATGGTAAGCACGCTTCCACCCCTCCCCATCTCTGGAGCCCTCCACGACGATGGTCGAACCTGGAGTCGCCGCGCGCTCACCCCTCTGCTCGATCGACGATGCCGACTCCTCAAGCTCTCCCGACGACGAGTCAAGGCTTCCACCGTGAGACCTAGGTATGAATTGGATGCGATTGATGTTAGTATGTGATTGTGTGTTGATTTTGGTTGAATCTGAGTTGGAATTGTAGAGATCGGAGGGGGATTTGATGAAGGGGGATACCGCCGCCTTAGGCGGCGCGTTAGGTAGCGTGGAGGAGGTGAGGAGCGGGGTGATGCCGCAGGAATGTAGAGGAGAGGGAGAGGAGAAGAAAGGGGGCGGCGGTGGCGTGCTACACGCTGGCCTTAGGCTCGGCGCGTGTGCCCCACGCGCTGCCACAGTGAGTGGCGCGTGAGCGCCACGCGCGGCTGCCGGCGGGTGGCGCGTGTACCCCACGCGCCGCCACGTGCGGCGGTGTGACAGTGTTTTCCGATAGGGGTATTTTGGTAATTTACTTAAATGTAAATATAAATTTTATTTACTACGGTAAATGTAATTAAATTTTACCTTCGGTAAATATAAATATAAATTACTTTCAGTAAATGTAAAAAGTAATTTATAAAAGGTAATTAGTAAATTTTATTTACTGAGATTGTATTTACATTTAAATAGTACGTATACGTACAAAAATACGTATTAATACGTATTAATATTAATACATATAGTATTAATACAAAAATACATATAATATTAATACGTACAGAAATACGTATTAATATTTATACGTACAGAAATACGTATATAAAATTTATACGTACAGAAATACGTATTAATTGTATATTTGTACAGTAACCGTGAATAGTAACAGTGAACAGTAACACTGAACAATAATTTCGTAAAACCGAAAATTGCTGAACAGTAACCGATTCTTTCTGTTTCGGCATTTAAAGGTTTACGAAACGATGCTAAATTGTTTTCTTATCTTTTCAAGGTAATCGTTAAATCAAGGAAATGAATTATCTTCGGGAATTGTGGGATTACGCTCAAGTCAATAAGGTGAGTAAAATCTCACTTATTTACGAATCTACCCTTGCGGTGATTCCAAGATTTTTGCAAGAGTTTTTAATATTGAATTACGACACGTATACAATATAGTGGATTACGTATATATCGTATAAATGTTGAGCATATCGGACGAGTTTTGTCTTCGGACGAGTTTTTGTCTTCGGACGTGTTTATGAAATATGACATGTATACGATATAATTGATTATATATATATTGTATAAATGGTAAATATGTACATATATATATATAGTTTGCTATATAATATACTGTTATGATTTTATCGTGATTTATGTCATTTCGATGACGAGATTTAAATATCGAGCATGTGATTTTGATTTGTACAATATGATGTGAGATTATTGTACGTGATTTTAACATTGAGTTTGTTAAAATGTTGATTTGTCTTCGGACATGATTTTTGGTACAATATGATGTGAGATTATTGTACGTGATTTTAACATTGAGATTGTTAAAATGTTGATTTGTCTTCGGACATGATTTTTGGTACAATATGATGTGTGATTATTGTACGTGATTTTTAACATTGAGATTGTTAAAATGTTCATTTTTCTTCGGACGTGATTGGTACAATATGATGTGAGATTATTGTACGTGTTTGGCAAGTCGGAACCTAGCCTTTGGCCGGGCGAAAGTTACGATACAGTTAGAGCTCTAGTCTGTCTGCCTTAGTACTGCATGTGAGGTAACGGGTGGTTATCTGCTCATGGGTACTCAGTTTATTTTGGATGTTGGGTAGCGGGTGGCTATCCAATATCAGCGGTGTATTACGAGAGGGGTAACAGATGTGTACCAGCGTTCTTGGTACCCGTATTATAAATGCATTGGGTAACCAGAAGGGTTACTTAATTTTCTCATGAGCGTTTCATTTCATATTTCTTTGGGTCAACCAGATGGGCTGACCAATGACTCATGAGGGCATTTATATTTGTTGTTTTGTGATCTTTCGTATATTTTGATATGCGAATTATATTTTGATTTTACTCATACGAGCTATAAGCTTACCGGGTTTGTGTTTACAATCCCGGTGCACCAATTCGATGGTGTAGGGGATAATTCCGCAGGTGCTGATTAGTGGAGGTTGAGTGACGACTACAGAGGCACGAAGTCGTTCGTATCCTACTTGTGGTGAGGTTTTAGCGTGGATTTGTGTGTGAGAAGTTGTGTAATTTCATTTGTGAGATTTGTGAGGATTATTACATTTCCATTTTATGTATGGATTATAAATTTGGGTTGTAATAATTGGTTGTCTGAGTTGTATTGAGAACTCAGAATTGATCCGCTGTTACACTTTAATGATTTCGATTTATTTGAGATTATTTTGTGTTTAACGACTTTAGAATTTTGAGTCTTTAAGCTCGAAATTTTGGGGTCGTTACAATTGTAGACACAAAACAATGAAAAGAGTTGAGAAGGGAGGGGGAGAAATGGTTTTGTCACAGCCCCGAAATTTTGAATGATAAAAATTCGAATTCGAAATCATAAAAACTTTAAAATAATCTCAAATATATTAAAATCATCTTATAATAACTGCAAAACAATCAATTTAGAGATTGGCAAACGGTTAATTTAGAGACTGAATTGAGAAGTTCAAAATAACTTCACACATAATTCCATCTTGGCAAGATAAATTTTACTTTGTCGTGTCCATCTGACTTTCACAGTGATGAATCTAATTGCTTTGTTGATTGCATTATGATTTATAAGGCACTACTTCTAACTGCAATTTTTGCAGAAGTACGGATTGATCGAATGGTCTCGTTTGGCAATGATTTCAAGGCCACCGTAGGATATAGGTAGAAAACGGTAGGCGCAGCTGGCCTAGATTGTTGACTGATGCATATAATTGTCATGTGAACAGGTGAAGCTTACGTTGTCTTTCCCTACATTTATATTTCAGCCCTGATTGGTTCAGTTTGGAAATTCAGAGCCACAAATTCATTCAGTTCCTTCATCATATTCTTGTTATAACACATTGATGTGGGTTCTAGATGAGTTCAGACATCTCAGTGTTGTCTCAGTTTCAGTCTACAGTGATATCCACATGCAATCTAGTTGCTTGGGATTCAGGTTTTCCTTCATTTGAAATAATCTTGAGACTTGAAATCATCAAATTCGAAAACAATTGATCGAGTTGATAGCACACAAACCCTAGCTACATGATCTCTGTCACTTGGTCATAAGGACTTCATCAGATTATACAATAAGGTTCAACCGTTCAAGTGATCAATTTCCTTGCCTCGATCTCTACAATATGCAAATATATGATAAGATGATCTTCTACAGGTTTAAGACAATATACACATACAATGACACACATTGTGCAAGCAAATTAAGTACAAAAAAGTTTCATCCAACTAAACCAATCATGGAAATAGATGTATATATGTATAAATTTCCACAACCCCGCAGTTCTGAATATTTATATACTAGAACATGTCGTTTGAAAAGATAGAAAGAAAAAAGTAAATTAAAAATATATATTTTAAAATACTTTAGATAAATATTGCTGGGAGTTCGTATAAATCTCATCCTTCGATCAGTTCTTCACTCAATTCTCCGTATGATAAAATGTAGTTATTCCGATAAAGCTTAGCTTTATTCAGATTATGGCATGCATAGACGTATGCACATACTGCAGTTTTTTCAGTCGATATATATCATCAGTTTCCACAGTTGGCTTTTGCGCAGAAATATCAAATATGGTTGTTTGGACCTGTTTGGTCTACAATGATTTCAAGGCCACTGTCTTACATATATATCTGGGCACTGACGTACTCGTTCGATTTGATCATTCAGAGACACATGCCAACATGGACTCCGATCCATAACTGCTTCAATTATATTCATTCATTCATTCATCGTCTTATTCGATTCTTCTTTTAAAACTTACTGATTTGGGTACTACGTACTCGATCATTAATTTCACTCTCAGTGTCCTCTCGCTCTCAGAAGTCTTCACATGCAACTAGCATTTCTAGAGCTATCTAGTTGCATATTATTTTAGTTTCCCCCTTCGTTCAAAAAATCAATAAGAAATTGAAATAAAAAACAAGATATGTTCTTTCATTTTAAGTACCTAATATAAACAAAGTCGACGTCGTCACCGTAGCCCATTACTTTTGCAACAAAATTGATCGATCAAGTAGCATTCAATATCAATGTCTCATCCAGTACATGTGCTTTGGACAGGGATTTTGTTATCTGTAGGCACCCGGTTTGTGAAAACAGTGTGCGATTTATAGCTCGATCTGATGACGGCGGCCTGTATATTTTTGTTGGGCCCAAGTTCACTCCCACAAATATCGATTCTGTTCCTATAAATACCTTACAAGATGCTCGGAGCTCCCATCCATCTAAAGATTCTAAACTATTCAAAAATAGCCAACTTCCATAAAACATACATACCTCGCCGCTTCTAGCTTAATTTGCGATACATCTAGCTAGCTTGTGTGAGCACTGATCAAGAAGGAAAATGGGGATTCGTCTGCAAGACATGGTTGTTCATGCTAAGCACATTATGCAGCTGCGCCGGCACGCGGCAACATCGTCTAAGAACCAAATAAGGTGCAGCAGTTCCGGTATTAGCGGTGTTGATGATGTGCCGAAAGGTCATTTCGCAATTTATGTTGGGGTAGAAGAAGAGAAGAAGGAACGATTTGTGGTTCCCATTTCATACTTGAAGCAACCGATGTTCCAAGATTTGCTGCTCAAGGCTGCCGACGAGTTTGGTTTTGACCAAATGGGTGGCATCACACTTCCTTGTGGAGTAGAAGAATTTACTAGTCTTGCATCTCGTCTAAATTAAGCAGTTACTCGTATCGATCTACATGTAGCTCCTTATTCTTCTTTTTTTAAATTTCGTGTGATATTCCTTATATACATTTTGGTGGGATAGTACCCATAACTAGTCGGCATATATTGTATAAACTCAGGTTTTAATGCAGCTTTCATGTATATAGAAATCTCAAGAAAAATAATAAATAAGAGAAAGATTAATCTTTGCGTGGCATATGTAGATTCTATACTCAGATCAGTTTTCATTTTATACTCTAAACTACAACCTCTAAACAATTCATTTGACGCTAAAAATCTGGATCAGATCAAATTGGTATTACCAACTCCATTTAATCTTACAGATGGTCAGATAGTCAACTTAATGGCATGGACAAACAAACAAGTGTTATAGATAATAATTTAATTCAATCCAAACTGATACGATAATGTAGCTCTACTATGTTGACTCAATTGTCTGATAAATAATTAAATATAGCTATAATTAAGCTATATTGTAAAGGAGAACGTGACAATGTTGCTATATATATGTGAGAATTGAAGTGTTGATTCATTATGAGGGCCTTTCATGTTGTGGTGATAAAATGTGATGGCGGGGTTGTCGTTCTTTGATCCAAACCAACCATGCATGCAGACAAATCATCGAAAAAAAAATCATGCATGCAGACAGATCGATATATAACTATTTAAACCTATAAAACTAAAAGCAACATGGAGAATTGGAGATGATATTGGTATATATGTATCTATAATGAGGTTCTCTCTAGAAGAATCATTCAGAACGATAGATAAGTACGGTGCAGTCAGAAAAATTGGTAAAGATATTTCTTTTGAATCATGAACAGCAATATTGGTCGATATATCGGAAGAAAACAGAACATATGGGACCTGAGCATGTTAGACTACTCTGGGATTGGATACCGTAAAGAAACATCCATCAAATTATGAGTTGGAAGAAGCTATAGCTTGAAACGCATCTACTCAATTTGAACAAAATGAACCTCCCCCTTTTATCATAAATCTGACCACATGGGGTATGTACCTGAGTCCTTGATGAGGCTCGATCAGTTGTTTCTAGCCTTCCCAGTTTCCGGTTTAGAGCCTCTGGTTTAATGTGTCATGATCACTGCCATGCATTTAAGTTCAGTGACATATGGACCTATGCATATTACGTATATTATACACACATGAAGTTGCACTCTGCCACTGTTATATAGCTAGACACAGCCATGAGTTCTACTTGGACGTCCATCAACTTGAACTATTATACGTACAGAACCAAGTGGGACTCATATATCATTCCAGTCAGTTGATAGGCTTTGATGAGCAAAGCCATGTGAGTAGTTCCTCAATCCACCACTATAAATAGAACCACAGTACGTATGCCAGGCTACAGCTCAAACGTTCCAAAACGAAATCAACTCACATATACAGTTTTCACTACTCCAAAGTCCGACACAAGAATGGGTCTAATTCGTCTGCCTTCGTTAATACACAATGTGAAGCACATTCTGAGAGTCAAGTCTACAACCATGAAGTTCCAAAAGGGCATGTTGCAGTTTATGTGGGGGAGCAAGTCGGAAAGAAGAGGTATGTGGTTCCGGTGACTTACTTGAACCATCCTTCATTCAAGGACCTGCTAAAACGAGCTGAAGATGAGTTCGGCTTCAATCCAATGGGCATGCAGCCTCACGATTCCCTGCCCAGAAGAGACCTTCCTTGACCTAATTGCTTCTGAGCTAGCTGGGAGCGAGTCAGAATAGTTGATGGTTAAGTTAACATTGATGAAGATCGATCAAATGCTAGCGCTCTACAATGTTGAAGGAGATTGACTCATTGAGTGAGAGGTTCGTATTGGAATATCCACCAAACCGGAGCGGCGGAGCCCAAATCACCAATGTAGGGATGAGGATCGGTAATCATGCTTCTTTTGAAAAATCTATCTACTTTTGAAAGAATCGGGCATGGGCTTGAACGGCTAGCTTTGAGCAAATTTTGAAACCTCCCTTTAGCGGTTTGATTGATATCAACTGCTCGATTAACCGTCTCCCGCAAAAACGCTCGTCCATGACCACCCCCAAAACCCAAAACTGTTGGTGTGAGTCTATTTGTATAATATTTATATTGTGTATATTGTGTTTTATTAGGAATATTATGTTATAATTAGTTTCCTAGTTGAATGCAATTCTCAAATTCTCTTTGTCATGTTTGACTAAAATCGGCAAAAGAGTAGTAGGATGGACTGAGTTGCTTGGCGGAGAAGATCCTGGAAAACGCCGGGATGGTGTCTGTCTATCTTTCTCCTTCAACGTCAATGATATCTATGCGTCAACTTTATCGCCGATACGCACTGTCACGATCCCGAAATTTCAAGTATGTGTCACGATCCCGAAATTTCAAGTATGTGTCACGACCCCGAATTTCGAATAATAAAAATTCGAATTCGAAGCCATGAAAACTCAAAAACAATCTCAAATATACTGAAATCATCTTATCATAACAATGTATCGAAACTGAGTGCACATCATGACTCAGTCAACTCGAATCATACATAACCAATAGAAATGTAAAATTCACTAGATCCTCACCACTAACACTAGAAAGACATCTTCGACGTCTTCAGAGTAGTCCGTCAATTCTGCTAATCCACACCTGCAGAACTATCCCCTACACCATCGAATAGGTGCACCGGGATTGTAAACACAAACCTAATAAGCTTTGCAGCTCGTATAAATAAAACAACAATACAACTCGTGTATAAATACAAAATAAACGTACTGAAAACATATAATTATAAATGTACTCATGAGTCATTGAACGGCTCATCTGGTTGTCCAATAATATCTGAAAATATAAGTGCTCATGAGAAATAGGGCAACCCCTATGTTTACCCAAATACATTTATAATACGGGTACTCATGAGCGCCGGTACACCTCTGTTACCCCTCATAAAGTACGCCGTCAGGCATTGGGCAACCTCTCGCTACCCAATATCCAAAAGAAAAATACTGAAAACATTTAATTATAAATGTACTAATGAGTCATTGAACGGCCCATCTGGTTGTCCAATAATATCTGAAAATATAAATGTTCATGAGAAATCAGGCAACCCATATGTTTACCCAATTACATTTATAATATGGGTACTCATGAGACCCAGGTACTCATCCGTTACCCCTCATGCAGTACACCGCCGGGTATTGGGCAACTCAACTGTCACCCACAAATCCCAAAAATATGGGTACTCATAAGCTGGTAACCCATCTATAACCTTTCATGCAGTACACCGGCAGATAGACTAGAGCTCTAACTGTATTGTAACTGTCGCCCGGGCAAGGCTAAGTTTCTAACATGCCAACACGTCCGAAGACTGGTCCGAAGACAGAAAAACACGTCTGAAGACAGAAAACACGTCGGAAGACATCACACACGTCCGAAGACAGAAAACGTTTTAACAAAACTCAATGTTAAAACCACGTATAAAAATCATCACCTGATATTGTACAAATCAAATCAACATGCTCAAATAAATAAACATCAACGCTAAAATGAACTCCTTCACAAACGGAAATTATGAGTATATTATATAGCAAACCATATATATGTACCTATTTTACCAATTATACACATACACAATCCACTATATCTTATACATATCATAGTTCATTCTTTTTAATCAAGCGTAATCATGAATCTCCGCAAGGGTAGATTCGTCACTGTGAGATTTTACTCACCTTATAATCCTGAGCGTAAATTCCACGATTCCGAATTCGAATCTTTTACTTGTTGTGTCGATCACCTAGAATAGATAAGAAGTGAATTTAGAATCGTTACGTAAAACCTTAAATGCCGAAACAGTAACAATTAATATTCAGCAATTTCTGGTTTTTACGAAATTACTATTCACGTAGTTACTATTCACGTATTACTGTACAAATACATATTAATTACGTATTTATGTATTAGTACATAGTATTTACGTATTTATGTACATGCATGTACTATTCAATCATATATACTGACTAAGTAAATAATTATTACCGATTTACCCTTCAGAAATTACTTTTACAATTACTGTACGTAATTTACATTTACCGTACGTAAAATAAATTTACATTTACTGTACATAAATTACATTTTACATTCACCGTATGTAAAAATAAATTTTACAAAATTTACTGTTTGAAATCATTGTTCACGCGCCGCCGCACCTTGTGTCGCGTGGGGTACACGCGCCACCTCCGGCGACCACCCGTGACACTCACGCGCCGCCCACAGTGACAGAGTGTGGGGCCCACGCGCCGACTCTAAAACCGGCACGAGATCGCCACCGCCGCTCCCAAACTCTTCCTTTCTTCCCTCTCTACCCTCCTACGGCTTCAAGCCGTCTCTTGGCCACCTCACCTCCC
Organism: Argentina anserina; assembly: GCF_933775445.1. Taxonomy (NCBI): domain Eukaryota; kingdom Viridiplantae; phylum Streptophyta; class Magnoliopsida; order Rosales; family Rosaceae; genus Argentina; species Argentina anserina. The sequence goes on along the minus strand of NC_065873.1, from coordinate 1,213,481 downwards.
CTCACGCGCCGCCTAAGGCGGCAGTACTCCCTACCCTCCTCCTCCTCCTCCTCCTCCGATTCACCTCCAATTCACCCCAAATCACACAAACCCTTACCTCGACATGGCTTGAGAACCACCGGAAGATCGCCGTAGGTGGAGCTCGACAGAGTCGGAGGAATCGCAGGCCTCGGGTTGAAGGCGTGTTGACCTCAGGGTATGATGCAGAGAACCGTGCGATGCTATAGAGGCCGGCGGTGAGAGCCACGACGGCCCAGGTAAGGAGATCGCCGACGGTGGATTTTTTGAGGGAGGGAGAGAGAGAGATCGGGGAGAGAGAGAAGAGGGAGGCGGATGAAGAGAGAGAAAGGGTTTCTGAAAATGGAAACCCTAATCTCCAAAATTCCCTTTTTATACCCACTTCTAAAATCGGAAACTAACTTCCGTCATTAATAACTTTCACATACGACGTCTGATTTTAACGCGTGACGTGTCCACGAACTTGTATCGACGAGCTCTACAACTTTCCTAAAGGAAGTTTTCACAAACGAGCGACGAAGTAAAAGTCGATTCTCACGTCGCAGAAACGTAACGTTTTTCTAATTAAAAGTTCCGATAACGTTTCCGTTTTCGATTTACAACGTCGCAAAGCGAAACAAACGCGTTTTAATCACTTTTACAACCTTATCAATTTCTAAAAATTTAATAATTTGTATCCGTAAAATCTGGTTATTACAGTATGAAACTCGAAAATCGAAGCCATGAAAACTCAAAAACAATCTCAATAATTTGAAATCATCTTATCGTCACAGCGTATCATTACTGAGTTGATAGTACAACTCAGTCAAATGGATTATTACAAAACGAATTTAAAATTCAAGCATTATTTCAAATGGAAATGTATAATCCTCACAATCCTCACCACATGATAAAATAAAACAACTTCGAAGTCTTTAGAGATGTCTGTCGATTATGCTAATCCACACCTACAAAACTATCCCCTACACCATCGAATAGGTGCACCGGGATTGTAATCATAAACTCGGTAAGCTTTGCAGCTCGTATGAGTAAAACAACATTATAGCTCATATATAAATGCAAAAGAAAAATCACGAAATCATTTAATTATAAATGTACTCATGAGTCATTGGACGGCCCATCTGGTTGTCTAAAAATATTAAAATATATGTGCTCATGAGAAATTGGGCAACCCATCTGTTAACCCAAATACATTTATAATACGGGTACTCATGAGCTCCTGGTACTCATATGTTACCCCTCATGTAGTACGCCGCCAGACATTGGGCAACCACTTGCTACCCAATATCCAAAAATATGGGTACTCATAAGCCGGTAACCCATCTGTTACCTCTCATGCCAGTACACCGGCAGACCGACTAGAGCTCTAACTGTATCGTAACTATCGCCCGGCTAAGGCTAGGTTCCGACATGCCAACACGTCCGAAGACAAGTCCGAAAACAACAAAAACGTTTTAACATAACTCAAGTTAAAACCACGTACAAAACAATCCTCACATGTAATCATACAACCCAAGTGACATGCTCAAATAAATAATTATCAATGCCATAAATGAACTCATTTGAAAAATGGGAATACGACAGTATATAATATAGCAACCCATATATATGTATCGATATTACCAATGATACACATACACAACCCACTATATCATATACATATGATAGTTCAATCATTTTAAATAAGTGTAATTATGAATCTCCGCTAAGGGTAGATTCGTCATTGTGAGATTTTACTCACCTTAAATTCCTGAACGTATTTTCCACAATTCTGCAAACAAATCCTTTACTTGTTGTATCGATCACCTAGAATAGATAAGAAGTGATTTAGAAGCGTTACGTAAAACCTCAAATGCCGAAACAGTAACAATGTTTTACTGTTCAACAATTACTGGTTTTTACGAAATTACTGTTCACATAATTACTATTCAACACGTACTGGCTACGTATTACTTTTCATATACGTACGTTTACGTATTACTTTTCATATACGTACTATCTACGTATTAATGTACACCAATGTACTATACATAGTAAATACTGTCAGTAACTGATTGACCTTTCAGAAATAACTTTTATAATTATTGTACATAAATTACATTTACATTTACTATACGTAAATTTATTTTACATTTATTGTACGTAATTTACTTTTTCATAAATAACTTTTTACAAAAATTACTGTTTTGAAAAATCATTGTTCACGCGCCGCTGCATGTGGCGGCGCGTGGGATTCACGCGCCACCTCCGGCGACAGCGTGTGGCGCTCACGCGCCTCCCCCACTAGCAGCGCGTGGCTTGCCCACCGCTGCCCAAAACCATTTCTTTCTTCCTCCTCTACCCTTTTACGGCCTAAGGCCGCCTCCTACCCTCCTTACGCTCCCTCACGCCCCACCTAAGGCAGCGGTTCTAACTATCCTCTCCTCCTCCGATTCACCTCCAATTCCTCCACAAATCCACCCAAACGAGACGCAATCACACAATACAATCATCTAAAATGCATTTCCATACCTATGTGAAGCCCTAGGACGGCCGGAAGTCATCGGAGGAGCTCGAGGTGCCAGCGGAGTCGATTTCGCGAGAGGTGAGACCGACGGCTCAATTTAGCTTTCCCTCGCTTGCATGTGGCTTCGGCGATGAGGATCGAAGGTGGTGGTGTTGTCCCCGTGCTCTGGTCTCGCCGACAATGTTTTTAGGCGGCGGAGGAACTCACCGAATCTTCGATTTGGCGAGGGAGATCCGGCGCGGTGAACGGTGGGGTGTGGAGGCAGAGGGTGGAAGCTGGAGGTCGTGCGGTGCCTTTGGGCTAGGCGATGAGGGCCACGGAGGCCGGTGCTGCTCGATCGCCGAAGTCGATTTAGAGGGAGAGAGAGTCGGAGAGAGAGAGAGGGAGCGACTACGGGGGAGGAGAGAGAGAGAGACAAATAAGGGTTTCCGAAATTGGAAACCCTAATCCCCAATTATTCATGTTTATACCTTTTTTCAAAATCGGAAACTAACTTCCGTCGTTAATAACTTTCACGCACGATGTACGATTAGAACGCATGACATGTGCACGAGATCGTATCGACGAGCTCTACAACTTTCATGAAGGAAGTTTTCGGAAACGAGCAGCGGAGTAAAGGTTGACTCCCGCGTCGCGGAAATGTAATGTTTTTCCGATTTAGATTTCCGAAGACGGTTTCGTTTTCGATTTGACGACATCGTGAAGCGAAACAAATACGGTTTGTTAATTTTACAAACTTTATTAATTTCTAAGAATTCAAATAATTTGATTCCGAAAAAATCGGGTCATTACAGGCACCAGATTGTCTGTCTCCATCACCGGTATTAGGGCATGTACAAGACCTTGTTCGTCTCAATCAAGTGACATTGATAAAGATGACAAATTAAAAAAGACCTTTCGATCCTTGGGTTTATCACTCTAGGTTTACAACAAGGGTGTTGTTAAATGTACTTGGTAATTTTCTTGGTGTATCTAGCAAATCATATTTCTCTTTTATGTTCAATAGTACCCTTTATCTTTTTCAAACCTGAAAATAAAAAATGAAAATCAGGAACTGCATTGATTAGTCACAATAGATCTAGAGTAATGAACATATTTCAATGAATCAATGCTTGGACTAAAACTCCTAAACTACTTGAATTATAAATATTAGGATTTTGGGTTTTGCCTATTTGTCGATATTTCTCCTCTTTCATATGGAGAAGTTGACTGCTTGATTTAGCAAAATATAAAAAAGGAACAAGGCAAGTAGATATCATGAGGCCTTGGACGGCAGGGGTGATCCTACTCCTCCCTTCACTGAGATTAATGAAGTTATTGATGAAAACATGATAGAGGGGGAGTGGTGCGCCACAACCTGCATCCTGCGCTAGGCTGCACGGAATCGGGTACGGGTACGTAGAAGCGAAACGTTTGGAAACGCGGAAGCGTGGTTTTCAAAATTTTAGGAAGCGGGTATGTTTTGGAAACGTTGAAATAAAACAATATAAATATATAAATTATACAAAAAATAAATATAATAACAAATTTTTAATTTAAGTAACTCAAAATCTCAAATAACTTAAATAACTTGGTGTTCAACATTCAAAATAATACAAATATAATGAGAGATCTAGGTATCAACAAGAGAGAAGGATGGTCGGCGACTCGGCGGGAGGTCAAAAATATGTCGAAATAAGTCATTTGACTCGACGAATGTAGGTCTAGCCCTTCATTTCACAAAATAAAAAAACATAAAAAAAACATTTTTTTTGGAAACTCGCGTTTCCACTGCGTTTCCAAAACACATTTTTCTGGAAACACATTTCCGGGCGTTTCCGACGCATTTCCAAGCGTTTCCGGACGTTTCTATCGCTTTTCTGGAGTGGTTCCATTTCGGAAGCGGGAAACGTGGGTGTAGGCACGTTTCCGTGCTTCCTAGATCATGCGTTTACAATTTATTTTTCCTCTTTTCTTTGTTGTAATTTATTTCAAACAAGGGGTAAAAGTGGAAAGTTGAGACCAAAAAATAGTGTTGTTGGGTGTAATAGAAGATTGTTGGGTACATTTAGCGATGTGATGTGTTGTTAGGTTTTTCTTTTTTGAATTTTTAGTTTTTTTATTATTTGTTGTCAGCTATTGCGTGTTTGGTTTGACTAATGTTTTTGTTTGTTTTATTTTGTAGGAAATAAAGAGGCGTGTTCTGAGTCAGAGGTAGGTTCAGGCGATTTAACCAAACTTAGGTGAATGTACAATATGTAGTTGTCTTTAGGTGTATTACAAATACCAAATCATACATGCATTATCCAAATCATGTACAGTATTTATACCTGAATTACATATCAATAATTTTAACGGTCGTACAATTTTTTTGCTTAGAGCATTTCCAACAGCTCATGGAAAAATTATCTATTGATGAAATCACAAAATCTCTATAAAAGAAAGTCACAAACTCTAACAGCTCTTATATATTTGAAAAAATTAAATGTAATCCTGCATAATTTAATGATTATATAAAATTATTATATATTTGTTACAATTAAAGAATACTAGAAATTTCACACACCCTATGGGTATATGAGTGGGAAAGTGGGTGGTTATTGAGTGAGTGAATTGAGAAATTTTGCAGTGCTACCGTAGCACCACGTGACAATGCTTACTAGCCTATCATTCTAATCACAATTTGACATGCAAGATTTAATTTAAAAAATTATATTTAAGCTATTTGTCAAAAGGGAAGATCCAAACGTTGACAATTTGGTGAAACCCTAGCAACTCGCTTTATAGTAGTAGAGATTAATATATGACATTATTAACGTTTTTCCTTTTTAGAAAGAGCTAGAGAGAGTTGTAAAGGCAAGTAATACAATTTAGAAAATTTTCAATAAATTATACAAGTTTTGAGAATTCTATGAATCTAGATATTTTCAGTATCTCTCATTCTACTTTTTGTATAATAAGTGATGGTTTACAGGCCAAAATATAGAATTTTTCCTTTAAAATGGATATAATTTTGGTTTTATGAGGACTGTTGTAGTTGCTCTTATACAATGAGTTGAATAAAAACAATAAACAAACTTCTTTTTTCTCACTCGTTCATTCAATTAAATATTGTACGCTGAGGGAATAGATGCTTTCTTCTTTGACAATTAAAGAAGTTCAATCTTGCTGCTCTAATTATCTGGCGTTAGAACTTTTTTTTTTCCCATCGGTATATGACGATTCGTCGGTCTGTGATTATATTAATGTTTTTTGGGCTATTTGGGATTTGCAGGATTGCTATTCGAGATGACTGCCATGATTTGTTTGGCAAAGTAAGAAAGGAGAGGATTACAGCTTTTTACGTGTTCTACTTTTTAATAGTGCCAGATTGGGTTTTCAATACGTAGGTAAATAGTTTCGAATTCTTGGTATTTATCTATTGAATTTTTTATCTCCAATTGGCCTAGCAAAATATGATGATTTCGGCTTAATAATCTTAGTAGTGTAGTTCAAAATGTACTCGGAATCCCATACTTTTCAATCAATAAAACATAATTGATAATGTTATAGTTTAACTGGTACTGGATTGTAAATAATATTTAAAAAGGCATAAAGAAGAGAGTATATGGGCATTACCTAAAGTGAAAAGACAAATTATAATCCCATGACAATGAAGGGTAGATGACTTGAAACAAGTGGATGATATGTCCTTTGATAAAAAAAATCTTGGATAATATTTCATTTGAAGAAATCTTGCATATAACTCTTTATTAGAAGGTAGTTTCATTTGAAGAGATTTTGCATATAACTTTTTGTTAGAATGTAGTTCAAATTGTAGACATTGTCACGATCCCGAAATTTCGAGTATGAGATTCGAATTCGAGGCCATGAAAAACTCTAAAACAATCTCAATAAATCGAAATCATTTCAATGTCACAGTGGATCATTATTGAGTTCATTGTATACTCAGTAAAATTGATTATTACAAACCAAATTTATAATTCAAGTATTATATCAAATGGAAATGTAAAAATCCTCTCAAGTCCTCACCACAAGATAGAATAAAACAACTTCAAGTCTTCAGAGTTGTCCGTCGATTTCCGCTAATCCACACATGCGGAACTATCCACTACACCATCGAATAGGTGCACCGGGATTGCAAACACAAACCCGGTAAGCTTTGCAGCTCATATGAGTAAACCAACAATATAACTTGCATATAAATGTATAAGAAAATACGTAAAGCATCAGTCATAAATGTACTCATGAGTCATTGGACGGCCCATCTGATTGTCCAATAATATATGAAAATATAAATGCTCATGAGAAATCGGGAAACCCCTCTGTTTACCCAAAATCTCAAATACATTTATAATACGGGTACTCATAAGCACTGGTACACCTCTGTTACCCCTCATGTTAGTACACCGCTCGACATTGGGCAACCACTTACTATCCAATATCCAAAATATGGGTACTCATAAGCGCTGGTACACCTATGTTACCCCTCATGTTAATACCCGGCAGACAGACTAGAGCTCTAACTGTATCGTAACTGTCGCCCGGCCAAGGCTAGGTTCCGACAAGCCAACACGTCCGAAGACAGGTCCACAGACCACCGTTTTAACATAACTCAAGTTAAAATCACATACAAACAATCATTGCATGATAATGTACAAATCAAAGTAACATGCTCAAATAAATAAATATCAACGCTATAATGAACTCATTCGCAAATGGAAATTACGACAGTATATAATATAGCAATCCATATATATGTACCTATTTTACCAATTATGCACATACACAATCCACTGTATCATATACATATCATAGTTCATTCTTTTAAATTTAACGTAATTATGAATCTCCGCAAAGATAGATTCGTCACTGTGAGATTTTACTCACCATATAATCCTGAGCGTAATTTCCACAATTTCGTAAGCGAATCATTTACTGGTTGTGTCGATCACCTAGAATAGATAAGAAGTGAATTTAGAAGCGTTATGTAAACCCTTAAATGCCGAAATAGTAATAATGTTTTACTGTTAAGCAATTTATGGTTTTTACGAAATTATTGTTCACGTATTTACTATTCACATATTATTGTACAAATACATATCAATTACGTATTCATGTACGAGTACATACTATTTACGAATTTTCTGTACGTGTACATACTATTTACATATTCTTGTACATTCATGTACTATTTCATCATAAATACTGTTTCAGAAAATAATAATTACTAATTTACCCTTCATTAGTTATTTTTACAATTTATCGTATATAAAATAATTTTACATTCACCGTACGTAAAATAATTTTTTAATTATTATACATAAATTACTTTTTACATTCACCGTACGTAAAATAATTTTACAAAAGTTACTATTGAAAATCATTGTTCACGCGCCGCCGCACGTGGCGGCGCGTGGGGTACACGCGCCACCTCCGGCGGATGCGCATCACGCTCGAACCGCCGTGCGTGGCTTGCCCACCGCCATCCAAAACCCTTCCCTTTATTCCCCTCTTCCCCTCCACGGCCCTAGGCCACCTCCTACCCTTCTCACGTTCCCACACGCGCCGCCCTAGACGGCGGTACCTCCTCCATCCATTCCTTCTCCGATCTTCCCCAAAATCACTCCAATTCAACCACAAATTCACAAACATGCATCTCAACAACTAAATCAATCGAATCCTTACCTAATTATCACGCCTTGGAACCACTGCAGCTCGTCGGTGAGGCTTGGACCGACTGTGCTCGGTTTCTTGGTGAGGAGTGGTGCGATCTCGGGTCCCTCTCCGATTGTAGATGGTATCAACGGCGAAGAGCGGTGGAGGAGTGCTTGTCTCGTGCCCTAGCTTAAGCGAAGGAGAGCTTGAACTACGGCGAGCTTGTTGCAGAAATCGCAAGAGGTCGGCGTGGCTTCTCGGCGGCGAGGGAGGTCACGTCCTTCTCGGGGTTTGTCGCGGAGGGCCGTGCGAATCTCCTGAAACCGGCGGTGAGAACCACGGCGGCCCAGGGGAGGAGATCGCCAGCGAGGAGTTTCTGAGGGAAAGAGAGAGATGTCGGGGAGAGATAGAGAGAAGAGGTAGGCGGGTACGAAAGAAGAGGTTTCCAAAAATGGAAACCCTAATTCTCACATTTTCCTTTTTATACCTTTTTCCAAATCGGAAACTAACTTCCGTCATTAATAACTTTCACGTACGACATCCGATTAGGACGCGTGACGCGTGCACGAACTCGTATCGACTGACTCTACAACTTTCGTGAAGGAAGTTTTCGGAAATGAGCGACAAAGTAAAAATTGACTCCCGCGTCGCGGAAACGTAACGTTTTTCAAATTGAGATTTCCGACGTCGGTTCCATTTTCGATTTGACAACGTTCGAAGCGAAACCAATGCGATTATTAATTTTACAAACTTTATTAAATCCAAAGAATTCAAATAAAGATTCCGAAAAATCGGGTCATTATAGACATATTGCATATTAAGATGGAAAAACATCAACTGATAACAATGTGCACCCAAAGATTGTAGAGACTAATCATGATCAATTTCAGGTTTTGGCCATAAACGTTCTTATATAATCTCTTTGCTTCTTTTCTAATGTATTCATTCTTTTTGTGCTTTTTGTTTCTGTTTGTAGAACTCCAGCCAGATTACATACTAAACTAGGTACGGGCCTGCGCTTCACTGCGGTATTAGTGTACAGAGAATCATTTTTCATATCATGAGTGCCAAAAATTAGAGAAGTGATACCAAACCCATTTATCAGAATCAAAACAAAACAAAAGTTACAAAACAGAATAGTCTATATCAAAATACGTTGGTGAAAGCAGGGTACAATATTGAGGAGCAATTTTGCAAAGTCCGATAAATTTACAATTGTACGTAAGTATGCTTTTATCTTCATTTATATTATTTGAATCGTTGCTTACATATCAATTTGTTGAGTTGATATATATTCAGGGGCGGATCCAGCCCAGGCTTGACTGGGCTGGAGCCCAGATGAGATTTCAGTCTAGAAAAAAAAATCCAACCTCTATTAAAAAAAATTTAAACCAATCGATTGTACGAAGTCTCTCTCACTCTCTCTCAGACGTCTTTCTTCTATTCTTCAGCTCTTCCCTCTACTCGACTATTTTTCTTTTAAATCATTGAAGCCCATCACCACCACGATTCTATTAAAAAAAGAATTAAACCAATCGATTGGACGAAGTCTCTTTCTCTCAGACGTCTTTCTTCTGTTCTTCAGCTCTTCCCTCTACTCGACTACTTTTCTTTTAAATCATTGAAGCCCGTCACCACCACTCCCTGCCGCCGCGTTGCCGAAGGCCCGACCGCCTGAAGTTCTCTCTGCTCTCATCTACACTTCTACCGTTCTACTGTAGAACGACATGTTTAATTCTTTTCCAATTCTCCTCTAAGTTTTTTTAAAATTGAATCAGATACTGATTAAAATAATTAGATACTGAAATTTAGTGGGTATATGGGTTTTTTCACTTTGTTGGTTAAACAGATCTTATTGGAAATTTGGAATATGATTATATGAAATTGGGTGTTAGTATATTAGTCTTGTTACTGTCTTACTGAATGGTTAAATGAGATTATGATCAGAGATTGAGTATTTTATTTGCTTATTTTGGTTTGTTAAGATTGTAAGGAATTAGTGTAGGTATATGAGTGTGTTAGTTAAACTATCGATTTAGAATTATTTGAAATTTGGTGGTATATTAGAGAATGGTCGAATGAGAGATTGAGTATATGCCTATTTATGTTTGTTTGTTAATTAAGAGCTTAAGATTATAGGGAATTGTAGGAATATTTAGGTTTAATTGACCTTTAATTATATGAACTTCATACACTCGATGTTGTAAACCTGAAAAAAAATTTTTGGCCTTCGGCCAAAGTTGTAGTTCACTTCATAAAATCCTATGTCTGCTCTTGAAATTAGTCCATGTGACATTTCAATCCTGGATCCCCCACTATATATATTCATATAGATCATAAGCTCTTATATATCAATTTTTAGTTTTGTATTAACTCTACTAACTAAAGAAGATCATCATATATTCAACATATTAAAAATCACATTCAAATGTGTGATTAGTGTTAGTGGTGAACATATGACAATACACGGAGGAACCATGTATTCACATCTATCAAACTAACTGAATTGTGAGAGCATTAAGCATAGATCGAGAGCTAACAAACAACATCAACAAAACACATGCAATCTTCCCAGAATCCATTCTTAAAATCTAAGATTACATGAGAATAGGATTACATATGAAACCAACTTATCCAACTTCTTTCACGTTATATAGGAATGACACATCTAAGATATTTATTTTTTCAGCATAATACAATGAACTTCGATGGAAAGCGACAACTCAAATAATAAAGTTCAAAGTCTGAGAATTACCCGATTACTTGGATGAGTCCCACGTAGTCTTTGTTTGAGATCGTGTGCCAGACAATTTGCTTCGTTTGAGACATCAAATGAAAAAAAAAAACCAAATTTCAAACAAAGAAATAGGAAAACCCAAGTGAATTTGAGAATGAATTAATGGAATTGTAATTTAAATGATAGGAACTGTAATCTATATCATACCCAATGTTTTCAAAGGCAAAAACGAAGGCGAAGGCGATGTGAGGAAGCCTCATAAGGCGAGAGCATCGGCGTGCTAAGGCGACTTAAGGCGACCGCATTTCCAACATATATTATTTTAATATAATATGTTTATAAATAAGATATGAATATATATATAGGTTAAAATAAATAAAGATTTTAATTAAATACATATAAATATATATAAATGGTATTTTTATTAAAAATATGGTTGAGAAGCTGCAAAGGCGGTTTGATTACAAGTTGGTTTGACCAAAGGAAATCATTGGCTTCTCGTTCCAATGACAGAAAAAGCTGGAAGGACAATTCCCATTGGATAAAAAAGCTGAACAGAAGGTGAAGTCCTCGGACCAGAAAAAGGAAAAGAGAGTGAAACTGAAATCCCCCCCTAGGGAGGTGATTGCAAAAGCCAGGGAAGAGAAGAGGACAGCTCTTAGGAAAAACAAAGCTAATAAGAATACCGTTGGTACAAGAGAATGAGCAAAGGATGCCAACTCAGTGGAGGGCTCTTCAAATTCAGTGCATGAGGGTTCTGCAAATGGATTTGATACAACTTGCTGCCCCTGCTAACCCCAAAATTTTGATTTAATTCATGTCCAGGACTGAAGTATACTCTGTTGCAAACACAGAAAATTTCCATTATTTAAGTGATCTTGCAAAAAAAAAAACTAGTCAAAGACGTCGGTTTGACCAAAGGAAAGAAGAAAACCCAGAAAATCTTCCGCCTCCCGCCGCATCAGACCGCCCCGACGGTTTTTACTTCGCCTTTCCAGCAGCTCGCCCTGGTTTGGACAAGCGAGGCGTTTTCCGGTCGCCCCGCACGAAAGCTCGCACCGGCGACGCCTCGGCGTCGCCTTTGAAAACACTGATCATACCTACTTGATATAGTGCGTGAGATTACCCAAATATCACAACAAACTTCTTGATATATGGATCAGCATTCTATTGTACTCTTCTTTTAAGCCTTAATTAATACATAAATTGATAAACTAACAAAGAACAAATACGATCACAACATAATACATCCAAAACTGCAATGTCTCTCCCTTTGAACTATGGGCAGAGATATCCATGCAACCTGTAAAACATTATGACCAGAGAAACAAATGTAAGAGCTCCAAGCTTCCTTATGCAACATTAATCTGAAACATGATGCCTACTCACATCAAGCACACCAAAATGTACCAATGGAATAAAGAAAAACATCTCATAATCCAAAACTGTTGGATTTTCATATCTTTTTGATAATAATCTAATCAATTGCATTAGAACCACAAATCATCCATCAATTGCATTATGATTTGTGAATCAATCTCATGGCTCAAATGTCAATAATTCACTCCCTTTCATACTTTTTCCCCTATACCCTAGTAAAAAACGCAACAGAAACACTAACATCAATTAAGCCCAAATATCTAAAATTGAAAGAAAAATTGAACAAATTTGAACCCAATAGATAGAATTACATGACAAACAGATATAGATAAAAACCTATACCATAATTAAAAAAAACGCAACAGAAACCCTAACATCAATTAAGCCAATTAAGTTTGGAAACCCAATTTTTTGAAATTGAAAGAAAAACTTAAACAAATTTGAACCCAATAGATAGAATTACAATATTACAAAACAAATAGATATAGATAAAGATATGAGATTAGAAAGTAATGAAACAGAAGAGTGAAGACGATGGTGTTTAGGACTGACCTTGGACTTTGAGGAATTTGAAAAACGTTGTTGTGATTCAAGCGTGTCTAGTTCAGTGTTATGTAGGAGCTCTGTATACAATTGGGAGCAGCTGTTAATACGATTATCAATCCATTAAACTATCAATTGAATTCAGAGTTTCAGAACCAATTCGAATTGAGAATCCAAAAAAAAATGGAACTAAAGTCAATGTTTTAAAAAGTGAAGGCGTACCTCAAGGCGTTTTCTTGATAACCTTGAGTTTTAGAAGTTGAGGCGCATAAGGCGTAAGCTTTATGTTATAAAAAATTAGTAGCTAAATGTGTAAATATATAATTATACAAATACAAAAAGAACAAATATACATAAGAACTTACCAATTTATTACATTTAGATATAATGAAATTCATAATCCAAACGTTTCAGATAGTTTTCATCAAATTAAACACATTATATTAATAAATATAAAAAGATACTTAAAAAGATTATTTTCTAAGGCGTTGTAAAATGCGTCAAATGCGTAAAAACGTAACATAAGGCGTAAAAGGCGAGCCTCGGTGTCCAGACCGAAAAACAGAGGCGTTATGTAAGTAGCTTTAAGCTTTTTAAACCTCAGGCGAGCCTTGAGGCGAGTTTTTTAAAACATTGTCTAAAGTATGCACCTGAGATGTGTCAACTTTTATTGCCCAAAATTGTGATCGATTCCACACACACAAATTGAACTTGAGCTTTTACGTAGCTAGAGTGTTTGAACGTTGACTTGCAACAACAAAGATTACGACATGAAAAAGCAAACCTAAGAATCAAAATTTAAGTTTAAATCACCAAATTGAGCAGAGAGACAAACTCGATACGCAAAAAAGCACGAAGTCACTAAACGCTAAAATCATTGGTGACTCGTTAACCTCTCTGACCTAACGAATGTCTTCAAAGCTTGCTTCGCAGGTCATCAATTGCCAAGAACACACAGAAAACAACCACTAGCATCCACATCCAAAGAAACATAAGTAAAAAAAAAAAGGCTGAATTGGGGATGATTAATTGGTTGCTGAAAATTTTGAGAGTGAAACAGAACGAAGCGGTGCAGCAGGAAAATAAATATTTCTATCCATGGCCAGATATATCTAGAGCTAGGGGAATACCGTAAATAAATCAAAAATGAGGGCTAGAATCCCAAATCCTTGTGAACAGTGCCAATGAATATACAATAAATAAATATGTTTGTTTGAGGATTCATCTCCAGTTTTAAGGATCTACATCACATATCTCTGAGGTAAGCATATAGCTAGCATATATATTGACTTTCTTTATCTACTAAATAAATACTACTCTATCACGCTCTGAACTTTGGACGATAAAAATTCAAATTCCGGAACATGACTACTCAAATCATATTCAAATAATTATATTTACATCTTGTACAAAATTTAATCTAAAAGGTAAATGCAACAGTTATAAAGAATTGGTTACAAGACAATTCTCAAAATACAATCATTCTACCATTGTCACTACTTCCCTGAACTTTCTCACCACACACATAAACATCATCCCCCATACATAAAACCCTACATCAATGATTGGTGCACCATGTTGTAATTTTATAAACAACGAATTCGGTATACTTTTTAAGCTCGTATGAGTAAACTTAACTCATGATTTGTTTGCTTATAATATATAAGCAACAACATTTAAATCCACATAATACACTCATAAAAATGCATGATAAAGATTAGTGTTTCCTACATAAAAGTATAGTTTAGGAAATCACATAAATATACAACTGAAAGCAATAGCAAAACTAACAACTCAATCTGAAACGAAGAAACTGTCATTTGAAACCAAGAAAAGCAAATCACCCTTGTTTTCTTTTAAAACACAACAACTAACAAAAATATAACACAATTAAATTCTCTTTTTAAACATACACTCGTGAACAGATAACCCCACTCGGTTACTCCACATGTCATGTAATGACAAACAGACTATAGCTCTAACTGATTATGTCACGACCCCAAAATTTCGAGCATGAAACTCAAATTTTGAAGTCATGAAAAACTCTAAAACAATCTCAATAAATCGAAATCATTTTAAAAGTCACATCGGATCGTTTCTGAGTTCAAAATATAACTCAGTCAAACCGATTATTACAAACCAAATTTATAATTCAACATTATATCAAATGGAAATGTAAAAATCCTCCCATAAATCCTCACATAAATCCTCACCACAAGTAGGATAAAACAACTTCGAGTCCTCTGAGTGGTCCGTCAATTTCCGCTAATCCACACCTGTGGAATTATCCCCTACACCATCGAATAAGTGCACCGGGATTGTAAACACAAACCCGGTAAGCTTTGCAACTCATATGAGTAAAACAACAATATAACTTGCATATCAATATATACAAAAATCCACAAATCAACAAATATAAATGCGCTCATGACTCATTAGACAACTCATCTGGTTGTCTAATAATATGAAAAATATATATACTCATGAGAATTGGGCAACCCCTCTGTTTACCCAAATGCATTTATAATACGGGTACTCATGAGCGCTGGTACACCTCTGTTACCCCTCATGTAGTACGCCGCCGACATTGGACAACCATCTGTTATCCAATATCAAAATATATGGGTACTCATAAGCCGATAACCCATATGTTACCTCATATGCAGTACCCCGGCAGACAGACTAGAGCTCTAACTGTATCGTAACTTTCGCCGGCCAAAGACTAGGTTCTGACATGCCAAACACGTCCGAAGACATAAGCACGTCCGAAGATAAAACGTTTTAACAAACTCCATGTTAAAACCACATACAATAATCATCGCATTATATTGTACCAATCGAACTAACATGCTCAATATATAAATCTCATCACCAAAATCAACTTATTCACAACAAAATCATGAGAGTATATAATATAGCAAACTATATAAATGTACCTATTTACCATTTATAAAAATATACATTCCACTATATCCATGTCATATTTCTTCTTAAAAATTCAGCATAATCCCGAATTTCCGCAAGGGTAGACACGTAAAAGTGAGATTTTACTCACCTTAATCTCGAGCGTAATTCTACGATTCCGAAAGTAAATCATTTACTTGAATTATCGATCACCTTGAAAATATAAGAAAAGAATTTAGAATCGTTACGTAATCTTAAATGCCAAAACAGTAATAATAATTTATGTTCAGCAATTTCTGGTTTTACGAAATTACTTTTCACGGAGTTACTATTCACATATTTACTATTCACGTATTACTGTACAAAATACACATTAATTACGTATTTATGTACGAGTACATACTACTTACGTATTTCTGTACGTATGCATACTATTCAATCATAAATATTGTCTCAGTAAATAATAATTACCAAATTACCCTTCTGAAATTACTTTTACATTTACTGAACGTAATTTACATTTACTGTACGTAAAATAAAGTTACATTTACAGTACGTAAATCACTTTTACTTCCACCGAACGTAAAAATAAATTTTTACAAAATTACTGTTTGAATTTACTATTCACGCGACACTCACTGTGGCAGCGCGTGGGACCCACGCACTGAGCCTAAGACCGGCGCGTAGCACGCCACCGTCGCCCCATTGCTCCTCCTCTCCTTCTCCTCTACCTTCCCACGGCCTCACGCCGTCCCTAACCTCCTCTATGCTACCCCACGCGCCGACTAAGGTAGCGGTATCCTCCCTCTCTCCACCTCCTCCGATCTTCCTCCAATCAAGCCAAAATCCAACAACAATCACACACAATCCATCAATTACATCAAACCATACCTTGATTGAAGCTACAAACTCTGATTTGGCACCGGAGAAGCTCGGATTGCCGGTGGTGTTCGATCCCTCGGGATGAACTTGAATCGATGTGATTTGGCCCCCAATATGATGGCAGAGGGTACCAAGGGTGAGGATCGGCGCCGAGATGCTCTCCTCCGAGCCCTTGGGTCGCCGGAGATGGTGGTTCGAGCGGCGGCGAGTTGCAAGAGCTTGGTATCCTCAGAGGAGCTTTGGTGTGGCGAACCGCAGCGTGTCGCGTTCAGGAGTGGCTGTAGGAGGTCGAGTGGTGCCTTTGGGATGAGCGGTGCCTTTGGAAAGCCTAGCCTAGGGTTTCCATTTCTGGAAACCCTCACCCCCCGCACCTCCCTTCTCTCCTTTCTCTCTTATCTCTCTTCCTCCCTGAGCTCTCCCTCCCTCTCTGCCACAGTAGGGTCCCTAGCTCCATTATTTTACTTTTATACCCGTTTCCAAAATCGGAAACTACTTCCGTCATTAATAACCTTTACGTACATCGTCCGATTAGGACGAGTGAAGTGTCCACGAACTCGTATCGACGAGCTCTACAACTTTCGTGAATGATGTTTTCGCGAACGAGCGACGGAAATAAAAGTCGATACTCACGTCGCGGAAACGTAACGTTTTTCTAAATAAACGTTCCGATAACATTTCCGTTTTCGATTTACAACTTCTAAAAGAAAACATAAGTCATTTAAATGAATTTTACAAACTCAATAAACTTTAAAACAAGCAAATACTTGGTTCTGAAAAATCGGGTTATTACAGATTATAACCAATCACCCAACCAAAGACTTGGTTCATGATTTAATTGTCATCGTCACTATGACCATCCAAACTAAATTTATTTAAACTAATTCAAATCTAAAAAACGATGGTACAATGTAGTCAATCACTCACATGCACATTGTACCTAAGGGAGTCCCACATGACTCATAAAATAAATTATTCTTCTACATCATAAATCAACCAAAATATGATATGACAGCTACATTCGTGTAACTTCACCAAAAGTCAGATTTACAACATCTCACAATTCCACACCATCAATATATTTCTATATATACGTAGGCATTCACTCAGGAATCAACAACTAATACCAAATATAGTTCATAATTGTTAAACCTTTGACAAATCTTTTTTTTTTTTACAATAAATTCATTTTACTTATTGATGAACCGTAGTCGATCAAGTTCATATGAGTTAAAATAAAACTTATTTTATAAAACAAATTCACATTAAGCGATTTAACAACTACAAAATCATTTTGAACATGATGATCATTGTGAGGTTTACTCACCTTGACTCCTACTGTGTCTTCTACACACAATACGAAAGTTAGTACTACAAATCATTCCATATCAAGTATCGCATACCTAATCATATCAAGGTCGCAATTTATTACCCCACTTGAAATACATTGACAATGATCGAATTTACCACCCCATGCTAAGCTTCACCGAGAATAATGAAAGTCTTTGACATACCCACAAGGTTGATATGTCGTAATCAACAATTTAATTCAAAGGTTGAGTCTACACGGATCAACCACTAAAATATTAATACTATTAAACGTCTTAACATGCTTAAATGCTAATTGGAAATAAAGATTACATGTTAACATGTTTGTATCAATGCGTACTCAGTGATGGAGTGGCTAGTTTCTCCGACAAGGTCGGTCGAGCCACCACGAGCCATAGCAAGGGATCGTTCATGGGCCCCACTAGTTGTCAAGTGTCTACTCTTAAAATCACAAATTTCACAACACCAAACATGAAAGTCAAGGAAACTCTTACCTACAATTCAAGTCAACTCCGCCTGAACCACTCATATGCGCTGCTATAAGCTCACCTATCACCAAACCCGATCAGAACTCCAACCTTGATTAACCAACAAAAGTTATAAGGATTAATTGAGGAAGAGCTCATTCACACCACTAAATCGAACCTTGGGTTCCATAGTCGCCAAACTACAGAAACTCAACAACTATATTTTCTTACCTTACTGCTTCAGCTTGTGCTCATGTGTGAGGATTGACGGTCAGAGAGTGATATAGGAATGACCAGAAGAAAAAAATGCAGAGCTAACTGGCCACGATCGCCACCTAAGAGACGACAGAAAAAACCAACGAATCACCAAACTACCGCCACAACTTCAAGTCTTCGATTTGTAGTTATGGGCATGAAATGAGATCAGAGACCCTCGTAGGGGTGACCAGAAAGAAGAGGGGATGGTGTATGGGCTCGTGCCATCGTCAGAAAGTGATGGATTTGGCGAAACTGGTTTAGGATCAGAATCTAGGTTGGTGGCGCTCCTTGCGACTCTCGATTTGTACAAACCAACGTGAAATGGTTCGGCCCACCACTAGAGTTGGACGCACGAAGGTGTCGAACAATTTTCTAACTAGTCTCATCGCTTGCATCGACCAGAGCTAGCCAGAAAAGTTAGGTCAAGTCAAAGGAATTATTTTGATTTTGAAGAGAGCGCAGCGCGCAAATGAAAAGGAAGGAAAAATGTGTTGAGCCATAATGAAAACCTTAATGGGAAACTTTCTATTTATACCTCAAATTTACGAAATTCAAAAACTCTATTGATCATAACTTCTTCATACGATCTCTAAATTAAGTGTATTGATGGAGTTTCCTAGTTGGATTAGGAATTCTTTACGACATGATCTACTTACTATAGAGGGAGGATGTTAAGAGGTATTCATATATGTATCAAGGAGTTGCTGAAGAGAGCTTGTCATATATATATTGAAGTGAACAACGCAAGAAGGGGTGATGAATACAAAGAGAAGAAATTCAAAGAAAAACGAAAAACTTAGTGCTAGGAGATCTGAGGTCCTCCGTTGAAGACCTACGTGGCAACATCGACGATCTGAGCGAAGTTGACATACGGTGTGATTACAACGATCTGAGTGAGGTTGTATCGACACTTGAATCAACGATCTTAGTGAGGTTGTTTTAATATTTGATTGTGACTATCAAGTAAGAAGTATTTTACTTTGAGAATAATATTATTATTGATTAAGGTGTAATCTTTGTAATATGAATTATTCAATAGAACGTGAAATTCTTCTACATACTCCGCTGCTATTACTCATTATTGTTATATCTTGTGTTTTTAGAGAATGAAGGAAACAAGAACTCAAGATCGTATCATACCTTTTTTAAATGCAAAGATGAGTTTAAGAAAATGGACATTGCAACAATATAAATTATGGGTTATGTATATTGTAGCACACTTGGGTTGAAAACGGTTGATGTCAAATCGATTAATAACATCAATTTAGTACAACACAATGTAGTCTTATGGATTATGATTTGTCTATGGTACAGCTCTGCACATCATGCAGATCATAATCATCACCAGTTAAATCCAAATTTCTAAAATCTTGTAGTCCTCATAAAATTTTGAGGTCAATTTTTTTTGATTGACTTTTTTTTCACACACACAATGCAGCTCTGCATAATAAAATATTCCCTATGCGTTGGAGATAGCCTAAGTAAATTTCATCCAACTAAAACAAGGAAAGAGATCTATACAACATTGAGAGAGAGAGAGAGAGAGAGAGAGAGAGATTATCTCATCAATCTGTTCTTCATAATTTAGTTTTTCTGATAAAACCTTAATTCATTTTATTGAATATGCATGCAGACGTATGCACGTAATGCAGTTTTATCATCAGTTTGCATAGTCGGGTCGAACAGAGACATCAAATGGTTCCTTGGACCTCTCTGGTCGACAATGATCGGAAGGCCACTGTCCTACATATATCTGGACACTGACTGGTTCGATTTGATCTTTCAGAGCCACATGCCGACATGGACGTACTGTCGTACTCCATAACTGCTTCAATTATTCGTTCATCGTTTTCTTCTTTTAACACTTGATTTGGGTACCACGCACTCGATCATATATAGCACTATCTGTGTCATCTCGCTTTCAGTTTCAATCTTGATGCACTATACATATATATATATATATATATATATAGTGGCATAGTATTCAAGTTTGCCCTGGTTCAAAGAATCAAGAAGAAAATGAAACATGTTTCTTCATTTTAAGTAATTAATGGATCGAGAGAGATCGATTTGAGCAGCATATACAAGTCGACATCGTTCCCCCATTAAGTTGCAAAAAAATTGATCGATCGAGTATTATGTATCAACTTTGGACTTTGAACCAACAGCAAGCTACTATCACTGTCTCATGACTCTCATCCAGTACACATGCCAAAACCGGATAGGGATTTGTTCTCTGTAGCACCCGGTTTGTGAAAAACAGTGTGCGATATATAGCACAATCTAATGCGCCTTTATATTTTCGTAGGACGCCCCAAGTTCACTCCCACAAATATTAAAACTGTTTCTATAAATACCTTACAAGATGCTCGGAGAACCCATCCATCTAATTCAAGATTCTAAACTATTCAACTATATATGGCCAACTCCCATAAACATAAAATGGGGATTTGTCTGCAAGACATAGTTGTTCATGGTAAGCGCATTATGTGTTGAAAATGAGAGATCTCATATCTAATAAGTGATAAATAAAATAGAGATTATAAGTAGGTGGATAATAAACAATTGTACCGAGACCTTTTGTGATTAAAACCCAACACCTGTGAGGTGGCTAATTTGGGACAATATCGGTACAGTTAGTCCATGGGCCACGCTTGTCGCTATTTAACATGATATCAGAGCGAGTCCCTCTCCGGTCGCGCCTCCAATAGGTCGTGGGCCCGAGTTGGGTGTCACTTTGTCATGGACCCAAGATGGATGTTATTATCATGTCATCAGAGGGTTTCCGATTGGATGGTCACTAAGTGTCGTTGGTTACTGGATCTTAGTTTATTTCGTCCCAGTATGTGGGATGCTAATCTATCACGTGCAGATCTAAAAATTAGGTTGCACGTGAGGGGGCGTGTTGGAGAGGAGAGATCTCACATCTAAGAAGTGACAAATAAATAGAGACTATAAGTGGGTGGATAATAAATAATTATACCGATGTCTTTTGTGATTAAAACCCAACACCTGTGAAGAGGTTAAGTTGGGACAATATCAGTACAGTTAGTCCATAGGTCAAGTTTGTCGCCGTTTAACATTATGCAGCTGGGCTGTCATGCGGCGACGTCGTCTAAGAACCATATAAAGTGCAGCAGTACTTCTAATAGTGGTGTTGATCATGTGCCGAAAGGCCATTTCGCAATATATGTTGGAATAGAAGAAGAGACGAAGGAGCGGTTTGTGGTACGTTCCTATCTCATACTTGAAGCAACCGATGTTCCAAGATTTGCTGCTGAAGGCTGCCGACGAGTTTGGTTTTGGCCAAATGGGTGGCATCACACTTCCGTGTGGAGTAGAAGAATTCACTAGTCTTACATCTCGTCTAAATTAAGCAGTTACTCGATCGTTTTGATCTATATGTAGCCAGCTCCTTACTATTCTTTTAATTTCGTGTGATCTTCTTCATGTATATTTTGGTGGGATAGTATACCCATAACTAGTCGGCATATATTGTATAAACTCAGGCTTTCATGCAGATTTCATGTTTATAGAAATATCAAGAAGATAATAAATAAATAAATAAGAGAAAGATTAATCATGGCGTGGCATATATATGTAGATTCTGCACTTCTATCAGTTTTCACTATATACTCTAGAGATATCAGATCAAATATACAGGTATTAGCAGCTTTATTTAAACTTGTTATACGTACATCAGAATGATCAGATTGTCAGATAGTCAACTTAATGGACAAACAAGCAAGTGTTATAGAAGATAACTATTTTAGATCCAAACTGATCGATACGATAATGTAGCTCTATTACCCTGACTCAATTGTCTGATAAACATAGCTATAATTAAGCTATAATTGTAAAGGAGAACGTGAGAATGTTGCTATATATATGTTAGAACTGAAGCGTACGTTGATTCATTATGAGGGCCTTTCATGTTGTGATGATAATATATGATGGGATTGATGGCCGGGTTGTCTTTCTCTGATCCAAACCAACCATGCATGCAGAGTTGCAAACGCATCCATAACTATTCAAATCTATAAAAATAAAAAGCAACATGGAGATTGATATATTGGTAGCACAACATGGAGACTGATATATAGGGGAATTTTCTTAGGTACTTCTATACGTGTGATACCCTTATTTACTAATATCATAATAAATTTGTTGTTATTGCGGTAAATAAGTTGATGTTTTGGGTAATTCTAATTTATTAATTAGTTGTAATTACTTCACCTATAACATTTTACAAGATGAATAAATAGTTGTCAATGTGATAAATATAAAAAACACATGTTGTAATTTTGTTCAATGCTGTAAATTTTGTTTAATAAAAATTGTAATTTTGGTTCAGAAAGTAACATATTATACCTCAAAATATTTTAGACACCCTGATATATTTCCATATATATATACGGGGCTTTTCAGGTAAGGAGGTCTTTATTTTAACTTAAGGTACGGATTTTCATTTTTAACCAACTTTTCGATCAGGTTTTCACATCTCCACCGTCAAATATCTCGGTAATAATGTATATATCATCTCCACAAAATTTCAGCCGATTCCATAACCGTTAAGTACTCATAACTTCGATTGTCTACTCAAAATATGAACGGTTCAGGTTCGGCAAATTTAATACGTCCATTAGTTTTGATTAGTTTGATACCTTAACGATCATGGAATCAGCTGAAAATTTTGTGGAGATGATCTATACGTTATAACCTAGATATTTGACGGTGGAGATGTGAAAACTCGATCGAAAAGTGGGTCAAAAATGTAAATTCATATCTTAAACTAAGATAAGTATCTCCTTATGTAAAAAGCTTTATATATATATAATATATATATGTCTATCTATAATGAGGTTCTCTCTAGAAGAATCATTCAGAACAATAGATAAGTACGGGGCAGTCAGCAAAATTGGTAGAGATATTTCTTTTGAGTCATGAACAGAATTACAGAAATATTGGTCGATATATCGGAAGAAAACAGAACATATGGGACCCGAACATGTTAGACTACTCTGGGATTGGATACCCTAAAGAAAACATCCATCTACTCAATTTGAACAAAATGAACCTCACCCTTTTATCATAAATCTGACCACATGAGGTTTGAACCTGAATCCTTGATGAGGCTCGATCAGTTGTTGCTAGCCTTCCCAGTTTCCGGTTTAGAGCCTCTGGTTTTATGTGTCGTCACTGCCATGCATTTAAGTTCAGCGACATATGGACCATTGCAGGAGCGGAACCAGGAAATGTAACTAGGTAGGGCTAATTTTGTAACGACTCTAAAATTTTGAGCCTAAAAACTCAAAATTTCAAAGTCGTTAAAACACCAAAACAATCTCAATGAAATCGAAATCATTTAACGTGCACAGCGGATCATCACTGAGTTCTCAATACAACTCAGAAAACCAATTATTACAACCCAAATTTATAATTTAACATTATATAAGATGGAAATGTAATAATCCTCACAATCTCTCACAAAACTCACAAATAAAACCACACCAATTCTCACACACAAATCCACGCTAGAAACCTCACCACAAGCAGGATACGAACGACTTCGAGTCTCCGAAGTCGTCACTCAATCTCCTCTAATCAACACCTGCGGAATTATCCCCTACACCATCGAATTGGTGCACCGGGATTGTAAACACAAACCCGGTAAGCTTATAGCTCGTATGAGTAAAATGAAAATATAATTCGCATATCAATATATACGAAAAATCACAAATCAACAAATATAAATGCCCTCATGAGTCAATGGACGGCCCATCTGGTTGTCCCAAAGAAATATGAAATGAAACGCTCATGAGAAATTAAGTAACCCTTCTAGTTACCCAAATGCATTTATAATACGGGTACCAAGAACGCTGGTACACATCTGTTACCCCTCTCGTAATACGCCGCCGATATTGGATAGCCACCCGCTACCCAACATCCAAAACAATCTGAGTACCCATGAGCAGATAACCACCCGTTACCTCACATGCAGTACTACGGCAGACAGACTAGAGCTCTAACTGTATCGTAACTTTCGTCCGGCCAAAGGCTAGGTTCCGACTTGCCAAACACGTACAATAATCTCACATCATATTGTACCAAAAATCAAGTCCGAAGACAAATTACATTTTAACAATCTCCATGTTAAAATCACGTACAATAATCACATGCTCGATAAAATCTTGTCAACAAAATGACATCATCACAATAAAATCATAACAGTATATTATATAGCAAACTATATATATATATATATGTATTTATTTACCATTTATACAATACATATATATAATCCACTATATCATATACATGTCATAATTTATAAACACGTCCGAAGACAAAACGTTTAACAAACTCTATATTAACATCACATGCTCGTCATCGAAATGACCTATTTCAAATGAATTCATAACAGTATATATTATAGCAAACTATATATATATGTACTTATTACCATTTATACAATATATATATATATATAATCCACTATTTTGTATACATGTCGTATTTCAATATTTAAAACTCTTGCAAAAATCTTGGAATCACCGCAAGGGTAGATTCGTAAACATGTGAGATTTTACTCACCTTATCGACTCGAGCGTAATTCCACAATTTCCGAAGATAATTCATTTCCTTGATTTATTGATCACCTTGAAAAGATAAGAAAAGAATTTAGAAACATTTCGTAAACCTTTAAATGCCGAAACAATAATAATCGATTACTGTTTAGCAATTTTCGGCTTTACGAATTTACTGCTCACTGTCAATATTCAGTGTTACTGTTCACGGTTACTATTCACGGTTACTATTCCGTATTTACTATTTATGTATTAATGTACAAATACATATCCAATACGTATCGTTGTACGAGTACATACTATTTACGTATTTCTGTACGTATAAATACTATTTAATTGTACGTACTGTCTCAGTAAATAATAATTACCGTATTACCCTTCCATAATTACTTTTTACCTTTACTAAAACTAATTTAAATTTACATTTACCGAATGTAAATAAAATTTACATTTACCGTATGTAATTCATCTTTTTACATTTACCGTATGTAAAATAAATTACAAAATTACCCTTCTCGGAATCACTGTTCACGCCGCCGCACGTGGCGGCACGTGGGGTACACGCGCCACCTCCGGCAGGCCGCGCGTGGCGTTCACGCGCAACTCACTGTGCCAGCGCGTGGGGCACACGCACCGAGCCTAAAGCCGGCGCGTAGCACGCCACCGCTACCCTATTCCTCTCCTTTCTCTTCCCTCTCCACCCTGCACGGCCCAAGGCCACCTCCACACTGCCTCACGCTCCTACACGCGCCGCTTAAAGCGGCGGTGTTCAACACATCCACTCCCTCCTCCGATCGCCACAAATCGAACCAAAAACAACAACAATCCAATTACACAATCAACCTACACTAACCCTCATCTCAATCAGACCCTTGGATTGTCGGATCGTCGCCGGAGAGCTCAAGAAGTCGTCGGTGGAATCACAGGATCTTGGCGTCGTTGGTGGAGCTCCGGCGCTGCGTGCTTGGGCGTGTCGACCTCGGGGTTGACTAAGGAGGGCCGCGCGGTGCTCCAGGGACCGGCGGTGAGGGAAACGGTGGCTTGAAGGCGGAGATCGTCGTGCGAAGCAGAGGGAGGCTCGGGGAGAGGGAAGGAGGTCTCGGTGGCGAGCTAGCACGTCGCAAGCTCGGGGGTTGTGGAGGATGGTCACGCGATCCTTCTGGGCACGGCGGTGCAGCCCACGGAGGGCTGGAGGGCACGATCGCCGACGAGGTAGTTCGGAGGGAGAGAGAGCTCGAAAGAGGAGAGAGAGCTCGAGGGAGGCGCGGGGGTGAGGGAGAGAGAGAATAGGGTTTCTGAAAATGGAAACCCTATTTTGAATAATTTCCTTTTATACCCCTTTCTAAATCGGAAACTAACTTCTATCGTTAATAACTTTTACATACACCGTCCGATTAGAACGCGTCACATATCCACGAACTCGTATCGACAAGCCCTACAACTTTCGTGAAGGAAGTTTTCTCAGCCGAGCAACGGAATAAAAGTCGATATATACATTGCGGAAACGTAACGTTTTTCTAATTAAACGTTCCGAGAACGTTTCCGTTTCTCGTTTCATAACGTCGCAATCAAACACATTCATTCTAATTAAATTCGCAATTTTATAGAATTTAAATCAAACTAATATTGTTTTAAAAATTAGGGTTATTACAAATTTTAAGGCAAAAAACAATTTAGTTGAAAATAAAATAACTAAAAGAAAGTTTATATAAGTTATGTTGTAACTAAAGGAAATGTGGGAGAAGGGAGAAAGAACTATATACACTTAACATAAAATGGTAGGAAGAAAAGAACTGGGAATAATAACGTTATCAGACAACATGAAGGAAAAAAAAGAGGGAATGGTGGGAAGCTTGACTCGAACCTACAATCAGGTCTCTATAAAGGAAAATCAGCATGGCACTTGGCCAAATGCACCACTTCATATAA
Source organism: Argentina anserina (assembly GCF_933775445.1). Taxonomy (NCBI): domain Eukaryota; kingdom Viridiplantae; phylum Streptophyta; class Magnoliopsida; order Rosales; family Rosaceae; genus Argentina; species Argentina anserina. The sequence continues at coordinate 1,186,307 of NC_065873.1, read as the reverse complement.
ATCATAATATATCAAGTCAATATTTATGGAACCTATAACCCTACAACGTGGTTTCGCCCCTGGTATTCACATATGCATATTACGTATTATACACACAGTTGCACTCTGCGACTGTTATATACACACAGCCATGAGTTCTTTCTACAGACTTTTACGAGTGGTATTGTTATTATCCCAAAAAAATTTTAGTAGTAGAGAATTCTATTTGACCGGCTAGATGATAGATTGCAAATATGTGGAATTCATGTGGTATCATCTGTCAGCTTTGTTATTGTTCTGTTGAGACTTTTTTGCACTTATTTTTACATTGTCATTTTTCTCAACGTATCTGGAGGTGGCTGGTAATTCAGTTTGGCACTTCTTTTTCTACTTTTGCCTCTTTGATAGATTTTTGGGTAAGCTATTGTCGAAGACATTTCTCCTCTCAACTTTATAATATGTAACTAGCAGCAGACATGTTTACCTTCATGACTTTATGGAAGGTTCGGAATAGGTTAAGGTTTGACAATCGTCCTCCTCTTTTCTCTAAGTTGTATTGTTCAATTGTTTACCTTCAAATTAGCCATTTTGCTCCTAGTCACTTTAAAGGTGTTCTTGATGCTCGTTTATTGGCATCTCTGGGTGTTGTTCCCAACCGCTGTAAAGCTCTAAAAATACAATATGTTTTATGGCAGACACCAATTTATTCTTGGGTTAAAGTTAACACTGACGGATTGGCTAAAGGTAACCCAGGTCCAGCAATATGTGGGGGTATTTTTCGGGATTCTTCAGGTGGTTTTTTAAGGGGTTTTTGTCAATCGGTTGGTTGTAATTCTTCTTTTTATTCTAAGCTTTATGCTGTGATTTTGGCAATTGAAATTGCTATTGCTAAAAGTTGGTTATACTTATGGTTGGAAAGTGACTCTGTAAGTGTGGTGACATGTTTTTTTCTTCCAAATCTTTCTCTTCCCCGTGGAACTTAAGAATTTGTTGGCACAACTGTCTATCTAAAGTCCGTCTGATGTCTTTTCGATGCAGTCATATATTCAGAGAGGGGAATGCGGTAGCTGACATAATGGCCAATTTAGGCCTCACCAATGACTCTTTTGCTTAGTATGATAACCCCCCTAGTATGCTCGTTAAGTTCTTACAAGCTGATTACTTGGGATTTCCGAGTTATTGGTTTTCATAGTAGGATTATCTACTTTCTTTTTCTTTTTCCTTTGGGTTTTCTCGGCAAGGTTTTGGTCTGGCCCCCTCGCTTTGTACTTTATTAAATAATTATTAAAAAAATGAATAAAAAATTATTATTATTACTCCAAAAAAAAATTAGACATTTGGTAGATTTGTATATGGTCATTGTTTTTGAGTTCACAACCCAATAAGCTACAGTGTTATTGAAAATTAAGAATCCTTAAAATCAAGTTCTTAGATCCTAATTTGATGTCTGCAGTTGAGAAAAAAAATGGATATGCTTTTATTTGTGTAAGGTTTTGTCAGTCCTTTAAAGTTGACACAACCTCATATTTGAGTTTCTAGCTCCTGATGCAGACTACCTGAAGTATTGGTCTGAAATTGTGATTTAGTGATGGCCTCTATATGGTAGTAGACAATAATGCCAAATTATATTACTAAAGAGCATTATGAAGACATGCTGATACATGCAATGTAATTGTAATGCACATAGGTTAGTAATCAGTATTATAATGAAGAGCTTGGATATGAAACTCTGTTCCCTGGCAAAAAAAAGTGATTAGAGAGGCATGAGTGGAGGGGATTTAGGGTTTATAGAATTGAAATGCAAAGCAAGAAAGTAAAGAGAGTAAGAATACTTTGGAGGCTGCATTGTGTTTGTTCTCATTGATAGAAATTGAGAGGTTACAACAAGTTTATATAGGATAGATAAGGCTATATATGTAGAATGACATTAAGGCTCTTATAAGTTAATCCTAATGTGTAACATCTTTTACATTCTTAACAATGAGCTCCTATTTCTGATGGAACTGGGTACGGTACCGGAGCTGGACGTGTTCAGAACTTCAGACACGGCAGGTGAAGCCAGCCATTGCATTGCCTGATTTGTACGAGTCCGTGAGGAAGTAAAAACAGGGGTTGTCCCGAGGGAAGTGTGAAATGTCCGACTCATGAAAATGCGAGATGAAATCAAAATCGATGAGGACTTGAAATTGCTAGGCTAGACACTATGGAACGGTATTGTTGAATAGGTGTGAGTCCGACATGAAACCAATGCAGATAGCATGGCTCAGTAAGTTGCATATTGTACGTAGGATCCTAGTGAATTGGTGCAGAAATTGGCTTACCAATTGGGTTTTGTTTCTCAACTGTTCAAGCAATTCTAGAATCGCTATCACTGTTAGGGATCTGTTCCCGGCTAGTCCGAAAAGACCAAGGCAATGGTACAGTACCTCAAAAGAAATTGCATTTGTCCCTGTACCTCATCACCACTATCGCTATTTGGTTATGCATCTCATCTTTGTGCAAGAGCATGTTGATCTTCCCCATATCTCGATCATCAACTATAAGCAAAGCAAATGGTATAACATATAGAGATTCAAGACCAGTTGTAGATTTATCTACCTGTTCTGGTAGAACTTTTACCCCGCTTATTATATATACCAACAGAAGATTTTATTGTCTTATTACATACAAGTATAACTCCCATGATGCAAGTGAAAAGCTCATCACAGAAGCTCCAGGGTACAGCAAAGATAAGTGGAATGGTAGAGTCCGTGTAACATACAGTTCACAGTGGAAATCTGCTGACAATGCTGATATGATTTCATGCATGTCAGTGATGTCACCCCTTTCCACAAGAATTGCATTCCGGCCCATGTAGATGCTCCACACTATCATTCCTCGGCCGTCTGTCGTAACTCTTCTATAAAACTCTATGCAAAGAAGCTTTGGACTTCTCGTCTCCCAAAATCAAAGCAATTTCAGGTAGGTATATGAACATCAGCCGAAGTTAGGAAAAATGCATTAGATGCTTCAAAAATACTACTCAGCTGCTTCATTATGCATGGTGCCTCAATCCAAAGATAGATTTCCAGTTCGAATACTGCGCTGCTGATGTGTGATTCCTTTCCCCAGCCGTAACTGGGATGAGCCTAATTCTTCTGCTTTCCCGGTGAATGGCGAAGCAAGTTTTGGCTGAAACCATCTTTTCATAGTTAAACCACTGATTCTTATCTTTCCACGTGATTCATTTCCTTGATAATCTAGCCCAAGCCTTCTCAATAGTGATGCAACTGACTGGCCAATCCTGTTACACAAATATGTTATGTTTTCAGAACAAGTAAAAAATTTGTGCTAATCCATGAGGTCTGTCTGAATTGAGATGAAGGTTGTGGTTATAACTTATAAGTACCCATAACTCTGCAGATATTAGCTCAACCCAACTGAGTTTTTATTGTGGTGCTTCTTTACTTCCCAAAAGCTACAATCTTAATATCTAATTTTCCGAATAATAACCTAAATCCACGCATATGTATGGGATATATTAAGAGGTAAATTCACTCTTGTAACAGGTTCTCCTAACTTGTAACTACATCAATTGTTGGGATCTAAATTAACTAATCAAATTTTGGTTGCAATAGGAAGTTAAGTACTTATTTTACCTTCCTGAAAGGTTAATCGTCTTCAACTTCCCCTTGGGAGACAAAAATTCTGTCTTCTCTACAGGCAGTAAAATGGTCATGTTGGGCAACTTGGCACCTGCAGGAAATGGCATAACAGAAAAGAAATAAAGCACTTAGATATATGCTTTATAAGCAGGAAAGCTGAGCTTTGTTTAAATTTCTGTACTCTTTTAAACCTTTCACAAGCTTGTCAGTTCAAATTTTTTATGCACTTTACTCGCTCAAAAATCAAACACTTGTTTCAACAAAAAGACTAAATACAAAAACAAAATATAGTTTATATTACCAGCAGCAAGCCGATATTTGAGACCTCTCAGAACAGTCAAGATGTAAACCTGGCAAGTTTCAAACAGGATTTCATAAAAATATAATTCACGTGTCCAATTTTGCTAAATATACTAATTACAAGAGATATCTGTTTATCGAATAAGAATCAAATGAAAACAGAACCCTCAAAGATTGTCAGGAAAGGTCTTTTAACTTAAAACGAAAGGTTTAGCTGTCTAAGTTGAGCATATCATAGCTAGAAAATTAAAATGAAGAGAGTAGGAATAATCCAGATAGTTTAGGAGATTTTGTAAGGTCGAGCGATCACCCATAACTATAACATCTTTGAAGGTAAAAGAAAGCATAGTACTGACCTCAGCAGTATGAAGTTGCAACTTCTTTGCATCAACAACAACAGGACTAGCTTTGAAGGATACACATGGAACAATTCCAAGTGAAGCAGCTTCCTATTATTAGAACAGAATTTCCAGTAAGACTTACGAAAAATTATGAGTTGAATAAAAGTCGGAACAATTTGGCATCTACTGACCTCAAGTAATGAAAATGCACGAGGGTCATATTCACCAAACCCATCTATCAATGAACAGAGTTTTGAAGATTTAGATGTAACGGCAGTTACACCAAGATTCTCAATTACTCTCTTCTTAGATGCTGCATCGTAAGGGAGCTGCAAGCATCCCAAAACTTGTGATATAATTTCAATGGTAGGAGTAGCACCAGCTACAATTGTTTTCCGGTAGACCATTAAGGCCACTGATGCCCTACAAAAGAAGATATATTTAGAAAATCAAATATATTAAAGAGAAGCTTCTCAGAAGACTGATTATAGCATAGAAAGCTCTGTGACGATCCCATTTTTAATAACCAAATTCAGGAAATAACTAATGTTCTAAGACATTTCAGGCAAATATAAAATATATAGTCCTTCATAGAAGTTTCTCTCCAGATACTGGCAGAAAATGTCACTGTCTACCAGGGATAGTATTCTCTTCCCTTAGTTTCTCTAAATTTATTTTTAATTTGAAAATGCAAATGCATGCCTTCGAATACTAGTATAAAAGAGACTCTAAGAAGATAAAGATGATCTCCTATGACCGAGGCTTGTTAAAACCTAATTTTATTTTGGGGCTAAAACCAAAATGCTAGTATAAAAGAGATAGGTTGCCCCATTTCTCACATAACTTTTGGCATTATATGTTCTTTAAAATGCCATATACATAATATATCACAAGTATTTTCCAGTATGTTGCATTTTTCCACACCAAATAAATATATTGAATCATTGCATAAAATCAAAGAAGAATCAAATACCATTTACTATCAACATGTGGTCGGCCTGAGTCAAGCGGCAAGACAGATTCACCAAGTGCACATGCCTTCTCAGATCTCCGTAAGCACATGCCTTTAAAGAGATCAAATGTTGGTGAATAAAAGTATGTAAAAGGCAACAAAATAAAATAGAATTTGAAGACATGAGTAAATTTGAACAGAGAATATGTTAGGCATTTAGTTCATTATCTCTTTAAGCTCAAAGATAGGATGAACGGACAATACAAATGACTTAACCCAGATATTATCATAAGGAACATGACATTAAGCATTTGCGCATCTGTGTGACTGCATGAAAAGGATAGAAAAAGGTATAACTCCTAAGTCATAAATACAGAAACCTAGAGTTAGTATGCTGATTTCAAATCAAGAGAGATATTATATGTAGGATTTTGAAATGCTGGTTATTTGGCTATAGATGGACTGCTATTAACATGTGGGAAAATATAATGGAGGAGCATTTTCCTAGAAAATTGTAAAGCAATACTACCCAGTGGCATTAAACGCATCTTGTTTATGTTTGTCCTCATTTACAATGAACAACCAGTTCAAATATAAGTACGGTAATAAATTCATCCAACCATTTAAATGCCAAAACCAGGACATGAGAAATTAGCAACCTCCGTAAACTCACCTATGATGCACCTACACATGACAAGGTTTGGAAGAACTTCATCCTTTTCAGCTTGGTAAAGAAGCATCAGGCCAGCATCTAGATCATCCTTCCTACAATCAGGGTGCACGGAAAAGAGATGAATTTTCACTTTTATGATAGATAGATAGATAGATACAAATCAGTCGATAGTATGAGTGCAAAATCAATTCTAGTCTAAACTTTTAAAGACTTACTTTTCACTTGCCACTACAAGTATGGAGTATGTTACACTGTTTGGACGCAGTCCTATGCTCGTCATTTCCGACAGAACTTCCATAGCCTTCTGTAGTTGATCTCCATCACCTGAAAAGTGATTATGTGATTTGTCAATCAAGATTTGCAACCATTCAGACCGATATATATATATATAGTATATTTACAATATTATATATAAGCCATGGGAAAGGTAACAACTTAAGATTTGAAAAGCAGAATCGCATTGTCATCACACCTGTTGTTATATTCTCTTTAGACAGAGATGCAGGTAAAATTGAGAAACTTACACAGGGCAGTAATCAAAGCATTGACAGTTGAAACGGTCTTTTCAATTTTAGCAGACTTAAGATCCTCATAGAGATGCAATGCTTTCTGCCAATTTTTGGCCTGATGGATGGAATATGCAACTTATTAATCATTATGAAGTTTTAACAGCATAAGAGGGGTAGCATTAAAAAAAATTGAGAAGTTAATCAGAATCATTCTTTCTCAGTTGGTGAGAAAAAGCTTCTGATTTACCTCTCCATCAACAGACAACACAATGTAATCTTTTATAGTCCAACCCATTACCACAGAAGTGGTGTATCAGAGACATACATTGCTACATGCGCCCATCAATGAGCTATATGAAAGGGTCCCAATTTGTATTCCTCGATTTCTGGCTTCCTTTATGATTTCAAAGGCAGCATCAAGCTTTCCAGCATGCCCAGCAACATCTATTAATGCACTGAGGAAGACCTGCAATTAAGAGAACAAGTATAAGTGAACAATCTTGAGACTGTATCACAGGAATGACCTTAATGATGATTGATCATTAAATACTGTTGACATGAGAAAATATTGTTTCCTCCTTCCCCAACACATGAGGAGAAAAATTAAAAGATAACCCAACAGTAAATTTCCACTTCTTCTACAGATCATTTTAACTTCCCAACTTGTCTAAACTAGGCTCTTATCATGATTCACGGGGAGCTAGTGTTGGTACAACATGAGCACAAAGCAGATCTTTGCATGAAAACAAGTATTTCCGGATATTTACCTCATCAGGGATCACGCCATTCTTTGTCATGTCATCATATACAGTGCAAGCAAACTCCCAGTCACCAGTCTGGCTGCAACAATTAACAGCTATTGTGTAAACCTCAGAAGTACCCTTAATCTTGTACTTATGAATCAGCTTATACACTTCTTTTGCCCTTTCAACCTACAAGAAACTCATGAATATCAGTTAACTAGGACTGAATACAAATGAGATGTACAAAGCCACAATCAGCACTACTGTTTGAGTAATTGACTGATGCAGCAATTTATAAGAGGTTGACAACCCTACCTGGCCAGCATTTGCACACGCTTTTATCAGTGCACCAACAGTTGTGTGATCAGGTTCTATAGGGTGAGTCTCTGACTTCATTTCTTCTAAGACATCGAAAGCACGGTCAACTGCTCCTGATTGACCACATGCAGTAATAAGCGCATTGAATACAACTCGATCCGGCTTCACTTTCTACTGCATGTAACATCTTATCAGCAGGAAAATTTACTTGCAATGCAGGAAGAAACAAGAAACCACTTACTACAAAACCAAAAACAAGTTTCTGGTATCAGTAACTAGTAGAAGAGATCATAAGTTTGTCAGTGTAATTATACCTTAGACCTCATTATCCCATAAGCACCAAATGCCTTTGCCACTTCCCCAGCTCTAGCACAACCATCAATCAGTGCCCCATATGTGTGAACATTTGGTTCTACTCCAGCACTAACCATCTCATGGAACACCTGGGAGGAAGAGATAAACTAGTTGTAATAAAATGGGAATCTATAACACACACATGCTGAGACTATACTGCAGGCATATTCAATAGAAACAATTAACCGGACACATTAGGTAACAAAGCTGTAAAGGACAAATGTAGTTACAAACATCAATACCCAGATTGAACACAAGACTCTTAGAGCTTCAAAAATGAAAAATACATCTATAAATAGAATTAAAAAAAATCATATAGGCAGGTACTAGAATTACAATATAGATGTTGATGATAAAATTTCTACTAGAAAGATCGGACAATCATCTTCAAGGAGGAAACATAATAAAAAGAAATTATATGTGGATGAGAAAATTAGGTATAAAGCCAAATCTCAGAGTTTGTTCAACTATATGAAATTTAAAAGCTTCAGGAAAATGGACAATATACACATACAGGAATTAAAAGTGAGATGTGCATGGAAATCTGTCAGAAAATATGATATGGACAATCATATTCAAGCAGCAAACAAATAACGAAACCAGGAAGTCTATTGACATATATAGTAAGCGAAATTAGCTTAGTTTCTCAGCCAGGAAGTATAGTTGTTAAATAAGTCATTCTAAAGTACACAAAAATTCAATTAAAATTTTGTGTATATGCCATTCTGAATTGAAAGAAGTCAAAAGGCAAGATATCATACATCAAACATGGTGTAGACTTTTCCACTTTTAGCGCATGTTGATATCAGAGTTGTATAAAGTTTGCAATCAACTCTCAGCCCAGCCTCCCGGACAAGACCCATAACATTGAAAGCTCCTAAAATCCATAAGTCAGAGATCAGGAACTACTGTTACAATAAGTGATTAACATCTGCAGAAAGGTGTATATATAAATTACCCTCTGAATCTTGAGAATTCGCACAGACAGACATAAGCATATTATATGTACTCATTGTTGGATTTGGAATCAGTTTGATGAAACGAAAAGCTTGATGAACAGCCTTTTTCTTCTTGCAGGTATCAAAAAACCTTCCATGATAGACCTGATATCATAGAGCCTGATAAGATATCAACCTAAATTCTGAAAACCAATCATCACCAGAAGGTTACACCCTATACCTTATTCATATCCAACAAATCTTTTTTCTCCAGATCTTCGAGTAATCTCAGAGAATCAGTTAACCTGAGAACCCATATCATTAATAACTGTTTACATTAGAAAAACCATATAAACTACTAGTAGATTTCTATAAGCAATAATGTACTTCCTAATATTGATGACATGGGTAACATGTACCTCCCATCCTTCAGCAAACGGTGGTAAGCTTTTAATTGCTCAGAAACATAATGTGTGTCACTTGTCTGTATCCCATTCAGTTGGGGCACAGTCTCGGAGATCTTTTTCGACAAATGTCTTAATTCTCTATCAGCTACATGTCTATTTCCATTTCCCAAGTCTCCTCTGCTGTGGACATGACCTCCTTTCTGATTCGGCATTTGGCCATTAACATTCTCTGAACAAAAATCACATTAAATTCACTACATTAGCAGCAGAGCAAGTATCTACATGTCATGAAATGGCGAATATAACTATCAAGCTCAAAATTCCAAAACTTCTCGAAGCAATTACCTGTAGAAACCTGATGCAAAATGTGTTGAGACGAGTCTGATGTTTTGAGAGTTCTACTCCTCAGAAATGAAGAGAACTTCTTCTCATCCAACTTCACCTCATGCTTGTTGTCCTCATAGAACATGTGAATCTCCTCCCTCGCCGATTCTCCACTCAGCAATTGAAATCCATTAGCTTCACCAGCCTCGCTTTCGTCATCATTTCCAGACTCTGACTCATCAGTGACGACTTCCTCATCATCACTCACAGTCACCGCAGCAGAGCCGAAATCAGAGTCTCCAATCAGATTAGGCAAGTCGAAAAGCGAGTCGATTTTATCAAACTCAGTGACTTCTTTGTTGTAACGCAGCGGCTGAAGCACCGCCGTGGACTCAAACACCAGCGGCGAAAGCGGCGACTCCTGAGCTGAAATCACCGACGAGTTATGAAACTGCAGCACCTGAACCTCCTCCTCCTCCTCCTTCCTCGCCTCTCGAATCTCCTCCTTCAGCTTATCAAAGTCAATTCTCCGATCATCTCCAACCGAATTCGCCTCCCGGAGCTTCTTCGGCTTCAACGACCGAGTCCAGTACACCACGGACACCGCCGAGAACGTGACCACGGCGACGAACACCAGAATCGAGTGGGAGCTGAGCGACGCCTTGATCAGAATCCTGGACGGAGAGGCCGCCGGGCTCTGACGGCCGAAGTTACTGCCGCCGCGGGTCCGCCGGAGAGACCTGAGACCGCCGGCGAGGGGGCGGAGGGAGTGGACGCAGCCGAGGAAGTCGCGGCGGAGGGAGCGGGAGTGAGGCGTGCATGAGATAAGAGCGAGTGGCTGAGGCTTAGCGGAGAAGCTCATCTCCAAGTGGAGAGTGACGAAGAAGAAGATGAAGAACAAGGAGAAAGGTCCTATCACATATGGGAGAGTGTGAGTGTGAGAGAGGGAAAACCAACCAACCACCTTTGGAATTTAATCTGTTTCTTTTATTTATTTATTAATATTTCTTGGTGAGCTCAATCCATATGGTGCTGACGTGGCGGAATTCCTGGTTATAACAGTTGCGGAGTGATGGAAGAATGAAACTATCTGTTAGCGCCGGGATTTATTTTTTTATTCTCTTTTTTTGGCACTGGCAGTGGGATTTGAACTGATATTTTGTTGGCATTTCAGTTTTTTAACCGACTAAAAGCGATTACTAAAAGTACGAAAATTTTATAGTGCAGCGTTGTACGTGTGTAAAGTCCATAATCCACCGTTCATACACCTCACATACCCCATATGTATTTCAAGACACCCTCTAGTCACCGTCTGATTCGGTATGTATGATATGCAGCACTGCATCATAGACGAATCCCTAAAAGTACTGGCATCGGTCAGAAACAAAAATTATTAGCATAGGATAAACATTACAATGAATTATAAATCAAAAGAGAATTTTATTTGATTCTATTTTTATTTCATGAAATAAAGAGGACACGACAGCGATAAAATGAATGAACATAGACAGGAGATTAAGATGGAAAGACATCTTAGATGACACGAAAGAGAGAGACAATGAAATAAAAACACAGACACACGGCTTGAAACGTAAAAATATGGAGGCTGATATATTGATCGACATCTTTAGAAAAAACCGTCGGGTTCCGAGATTTAGATTTCATGGTCCGGCATGAGGAGGAAGAGGAGGAGGATGAGACATAGGACCTTGAGGATTCATCGCATTGTGGCTTGATGAATTGCCCTCGTAAGTCGGCCAAGTAGCGGGTGCCCTTGAGTGCATGAAGTCCCTAAATGCCCTAGTAGTCGTCATTGCAGCGTCTTGCAACAGTAACTCAACTTGTTTTTGACGCAGCACCTCCGACTCTTTGGTGACCTTACCGCTTAGCTCTCTTAACATATTTCCATAAAAATTGAGTTGTTCTTCGTCGTTAGTTTTGTCAATGAACCTCTTGTACCAGTCTTGAGCTTCGCGAGTCATTTGCTCTTGATTAAGCCGCTCACCTTTCATTTTTTCTTTTTCTATTTCCTCTTTGATAGCAGCTAACTCCATCGTGAGATCGTCCACTTGTCTTCTGCGTGCAACCTCCATGAGTTGATCAGTATTGTCATTGTCAGGTATAGGAGAGTTCATATTCTCATAGCGGTCAATGATTGCTTGCACACAAGGATAACCGAAAGAAAATGCTCTCCGGCCAGGAGAACTCACAATCACGGCAATCTCAGCACCAGTAAGAATGCAAAGCTCACTAGCCTTCTTGAAAACGCCAGACCTCCTTTTGGAGAATGCAACCTGTCGATTACTGTCTTTTTTAATTCTGCGCATCTCTATTTTTTGTCGACCTTTGTTAACCCTAGTGGCCATTGCAACGACAAAGGAAACTAAAGAAAAGTTTCTGACGAATGCGTTCTTTGTGTTGTATCCCACTGTGGTATAGATATTTATACGTTTGTTCGAACACAAAAATGTAGGAGTTTTTTCTGTTTATAGATATATATCTACAAATTTGCTGGCAATCAATTTTCTATTATTTGTTTTGTTATTGATATACTAGTTTAGGAAGATTAAAAATACCATGGCATTTAATATATATGGCATATAAAATCCTTAAGAATTTAATTGGACAAATCAATTGATAACCTTCATTTCTTGTTCATCACTATTCATTGTGAAACACAACTGATACATGCACAACAAAAATTCCTAGGAATTGAGTATATGTACTTACCGGAAATTTGCTCATATGTACTATTCTTTATTCTTGCTGAATTTGTTGCCTGATAAAGTTGGATTTAGTATTAATTCTTCGAAATAAACATGAGTCTTGATAAATACCTATGGTGTTATATGTGTGCAAGATAAAATTTTATTTAGATACTATCAAGTAACAACTAAATTATGAATATAACTAGAGCTTGTGTGACAAAGCACATATCGAAATATTGTATGCTTTGGGCCCAGTCATTGTGGTCGATTTCTAACTTAAAATGCGTCTCCTTAGAGGTACATTTGCTGCAACAACTCAATCCGTGTAGCTAAGTTTATTGCCCACTTTGCATCTATTAGCCTGCATAGTTTTATTTTTGAGGTAGCATCCCAAAACACGTCCTTACTATGGAAAGCTAATCATGCTCATATAAGCACAGTTTCCACTTTTCTCCGAGTGATGTGGGATCCGTAACCTACCTATCTGCTATATTCCTAACCAGACGTCACATTTTTCACATGTAAGGTACACCACCTCTCATCCTTGGGCCTTTTTGGGATTTCTCACCATTTGAAACAACTCGCATAATAAGATGTTGTCCTATTTGGGCCTATTCCTCATGATTTTGTTCATGAAGTTTCAACGCAAAATATATCTTACTATGTGGAGGTATTTATAAGTCACATATCTTCCCTTCCCCCGGGTAATGTAGGATTTCACAAAGGTATCAAAGCCAAGTTTCATTTTAGGACCAGTTGGGCTCTTAAGAGAGGTGAATTATCAGATCCCATGTCGCTTGTGGGAGAGGGGGTGTTGTCCCTTATATTAGGGGTGGACATGCAGTCCCGAAAACCGAAAAAAAAAAACATATCTGAATCCAAAAAACCGAAAAAAATGAAAACTGAAAAAAACCAAACTGAAAATAAAAAAACCGAACCGAACCGAATATGTTTGGGTTGAGTTTTAGATTTAGTCCCTCATAAACCGAACAGACCCAAATAACCCGAAGTCAACGGTCAACGTCATTATTTTGGTATATTTTTACTTTTTAAAAAAAAAAAGTAAAACTATATCCAACATAAACTTAATTGACTTAATCAATCTTACGGCCTCTCTTAGTCTCTTATATCTCAGACGAAAAAAACTTACGACTCTCTCTCTCTTTCTAAATCCTCACTCATTAGTTCATCGCTATATTAATAGTTCATTTCATTATGCAATACCAGTTCACATAACTCTTCTCTCCTCCCTCTTCTCTCCATTTCATATCGCTTCTCTTTGTATTGTGACTCTAAAAATTGAATTATTTAATCAATAATTTTATTAATGTTTCATATCCTCAACGAATCAGTATCAATAACGGCTCACATGAGATGTGAAAAAAGACTTAGATAGACCAGACGACCTACATGATGGACTTAGCGAGGTTCATTTACCTAAACTCATATGCCGTGCGAACATTTTTGTTCTTCAATATCTAATTTTAATGCAGTTGAGTTTTTTTTTATACTTGAGCTAAATATAGACTGTGGAGATGTTAGAGTCAATTAGGTATGGAATAATCAATTAGACTTTTTGTTTGTCATCTTTATGTTAAATTTTGTACTTTAAAATTAATGTCTAATATTACGTATTTTACATACGGGTAAAACTGAAGAAAAAAAAATAACCCGAGCCGAACCGAACCGTGTGGGTTGGGTCGAGTTGTAGGTCACAGTCTCTCAATAGAAAAACTGGACCGAATTTAAAATCAGGGTTGGGTTATGGGTTTTGTCCAAAACCGAACCGTATTGACCCGTGTCCACCCTTACCTTATATGAGTACACACACCTTTTATCTAATGTAAAGCGTATGGATGGCAATGGACAGGGTAGGGTCAGAGGATCGAAATACCATACACATACCAAATTTCAATTACGTCTCCATACCCGCCCCAATCCCCGTTAGAAAGTAATGGGTATTCGCCGTCCCCATACCCGTTGGGGATCCGTTTCCCATACCCGCCCAAATACCCGTTAATAATATTTTGTTATATTATATAAAAATTCATATAAAGTATAGAAAAACGTAAAAATATAAAATGAAAACTAAATATCATGATAAAATTAGTTTTTTAACATTAATCCAACTTAAACTAATACAAGTCTAGTTCAAAATAAAATAATAACTATAAAAAAGTTTTTATTTACATAAATATTAATTAATTAAATAATATTGAAACATATATAATATATATTTTATTCTTTTTGGGTGGGGATGAGGATGAGGATCAAAATATCATTTCCGCCCGTTACCCGATTCCATATTTCGAATATAAGAGATCTCCATACCCGTTCTCCATTTTTACCTATTACACAACCTCATTAGGGTCAAATACCCGTGAATACCCTATTCGATGAGTAATATTGTCATCCCTAGTGAAGCGTACATATTGGATTGGGAAGTCAAGAATAAAAAATGTGAGGGTGGAACTCAAAGTAGAAAATATTTCGCTTTGCAAGAAGTTTCAAGTAGTATCAAAGCCGCTCATTTACATGAAGTGTGTTGATGAGGATGTCAGAACCCTAAATTAAAGTGGGTAGATGTAATAACCCGATTTTTCATGAACGATTATTGGATTGATTTTAAATTTATAAAGTTTGTGAAACTCATTAAATGTGTTGTGTTGCCTTGCGACGTCGGAAATCGAAAATGGAAACGTTATCGGAATGTTTATTTAGAAAAACGTTACATTTCCGCGACGTGAGTATTGACTTTTATTCAGTCACTCGTTTGCGAAAACTCCTTCACGAAAGTCGTAGAGCTCGTCGATACGAGTTTATGGATATGTCATGCGTTCTAATCGGACGTCGTACGTGAAAGTTATGAACGACGGAAGTTAGTTTCCGATTTTGGAAGTGGGTATAAAAGGAAGATTCTTAAGAGTAGGGTTTCCATTTTCAGAAACCCTCTGTCTCTCACTTCACTCCGCCTCCCTCTCTCTCATTTTCTCTCTCTCTCTCTCCCCGATCTCACTTCCCTCACCGGCGATCTCCAGCACCGGCCGTAAGTGTTCCTCACCGCCGGCACCAGCGCCCTCACATGCTCGACTCCAGCCTCTTCCGAGCAAGACGCGAGCCATCTCGCCGCCATGAAGCTTCGCCGCATCACACCGAACCCAGCTCGACTGGTTCAAGCTCTCTGACGAGCTCCGGTTCTCCCAAGGCCGAGAATAGGTGAGGTTTCGACTATATTGGATGTTGTGATTGTTGTTGTGTGAATTTTGGATGTTTTGGATGGTTTGTGGATGAGATTGGAGTAGGATTAGAGGAGGGGATGAAATGATGAACACCGCCGCCTTAGGCGGCGCGTGTGAGTGCGTGGAGGGGGTAGGAGGCGGCGTGAGGCCGTGGGGAGGAAGAATAGGAAGAAAGGAAGAGAAATGGGGCGGTGGTGGCGTGCTACGCACCGCCCTTAGGCTCGGCACGTGGGCCTCACGCGCTGCCACAGTGAATGTAAAAATTTATATTTACGACGGTGAATGTAAAAATGTGATTTACGTACTGTAAATGTAAATTTATTTTACGTACGGTAAATGTAAATGTAAATGTAAATTACTTTCAGTAAATATAAAAAACAATTTCAGAAGGGTAAATCAGTAATTATTATTTACTGAGACAGTATTTACATTTGAATAGTATGCATACGTAAATAAATACGTAAATAGTATTACACGTATAAGAATACGTAATTGATGTGTATTTGTACATAAATACGTGAATAGTAAATACATGAACAGTAACTTTGTAAAACCTGAAATTGCTGAACAATAATATATTATTACTGTTACGGCATTTAAGGTTTACGTAACGATTCTAAATTTTTTTCTTATCTTTTCAAGGTGATCGATAATTTTAGAAAATGAATTACATTCGGAATTGTGGAATTACGTTCGAAATTATAAGGTGAGTAAAATCTCACATATTTACGAATCTACCCTCACGGAGATTCAAGATTATGCAGAATTTTAAAGAATGAAATATGACATGTATATGATATAGTGGAATATATATATATATTTGTATAAAATGGTAAATAGGTACATATATATAGGTTGCTATATTATATACTGTCAGGATTTCGTTGTGAATATGTTCACGTTGGTGATGAGATTTATATATCGAGCATGTCGATTTAATTTGTACAATATGATGCGATGATTATTGTATGTGGTTTTAACATGGAGTTTGTTAAAACGTTTTGTTTTCGGACGAGTTTTTGTCTTCGGACGTGATTGATGTCTTCGGACGAGTTTTTGTCTTCGGACGTGATTGATGTGTTCGGACGAGTTTTGTCTTCGGACGTGTTTTATGTCTTCAGACCAATCTTCGGACGTGTTTGGCATGTCGGAACCTAGCCTTTGGCCGGGCAAAAATTACGATACAGTTAGAGCTCTAGTTTGTCTACCGAAGTACTGCATGTGAGGTAACAGATGGGTTATCGGCTCATGAGTACTCATATTTTTGGATGTTGGGTAGCAGGAGGTTGCCCAATATCAGCGGTGTACTACATGAGGGGTAACAGAGGTGTACCAGCGCTCATGAGTACCCGTGTTATAAACAGAGGGGTTGCCCAATTTCTCATGAGCACTTTCATTTTCATATTTATGGACAACCAGCTGGGCCGTCCATTGACTCATGAGTGCATTTATAATTGATGTTTTTGTGGATTTTCGTATATGGTGATATGCGAGTTTTATTGATGTTTTTACTCATACGAGCTATAAAGCTTACCAGGTTTGTGTTTACAATCCCGGTGCACCAATTCGATGGTGTAGGGGATAACTCTGCATGTGTGGATTAGCGGGAAGTGACGGACCGCTTAGAGGACTTGAAGTTATTTATTTCCAGCTTGTGGTGAGGATTTTGGTGTGACTTTCTTGTGAGGTTTTTGTGAGGATTATACATTTCCATTTGTTATAATGTTGAATTATAATTTGGTTTGTAATAATCAGTTTGACTGAGTTGTATTTTGAACTCAGAGATGATCCGCTGTGGCATGTAAAATAATTTCGGTTAATTGAGATTGTTTTAGTGTTTTCATGACTTCGAAATTTGAGTTTCATGCTCGAAATTTTGGGGTCGTTACAGTAGATTTTGAGATCTCACATCATCAGGGAGAGAAGTGGAATGCCTTACATGTGCAAACACATAATGCTATTATGTATTATGTGACGTGTTTTAGTTAAGAACTTAAGAACAAATTTTGAGGATGGGCTTGGTGGGATGTATGATGACACGACATCTATACAATTTAAAAACTAGGGACTTGATAGCGCAAAATCCTTACCAAAAATAAATAAAAGAGTAACTACAATACATTTAATGAATAATCACAAGCAAATACATTTTACAAAATGTAACCTGATTGAGTGTAACACATAGAAAAGCATATCAAATTTTCTTTTGAAACAAAGGATGTCATTCATCAGTTTATAGAAAAGTAGAAGAAAAACATATAAACAGCACGCCCACGAGGGCTAATGTTAAGTGAGTCATGTGAAACTAGATAATCTAAAAAACTTATATATTGAAAACTATAGGATCGAATGACGCACAAAACGAAAGCACTATTAGGACATATTCTCCACATGTACGCTTTTGCAAAAGCTGAACTCAAATACATGCATGTCAAACATTTAAGTATTTAACACAAGGAAGCATCTATAGTGAAATCCACTACTAATGGGGCTATGGTAGAGGACAGCTGAGTTGCTGGACTGAAAGCTTGCACTAAAGCCAAACAAGATTGAGTTGCTCAACCTATCTACAAGCGAAACTCCAAGCAGAAAATTATGTAATTTTTAGCTAAAATAGTGAATGTGAATGCATCAAACTAGATTAGGTGCAGACGTCCCTCCTTACTGAGTGAGTGTTCATGGTTTGTAAACAACACAAGGACTATTGGTTAATGTCATCAATTAAATGGTGTTAATGTATCTAGGAGGTTGTTCTACATATATGCCAACAAACTATACGAAAGTCGGAAGAAATTGCTTCTTCTTTTTCTAAACGAAGGATGCCAAATCTTAGTGCAGAGACCAGATGCAAAAGGCGTTTATAAGAAAGCTAGGAAGAGTACTGCTCCGAGTACACAATGAAGACAATCTATAAACGTCAATGAGCAACTTCCCTAGTCTGTTGGTTGACATGAGCAAATCTGAAATACCATCTAATTCCATCGCAACATTCTCATAGATTCTGACCAAAAGGAGGCCATTTTAGAGGTGATCGAGATCTTCACCACATAAAAGTCTCCGCGGGATAATGTGATTCATCGGGTTCTCATTAGCCCATCGAATGGTCGACGCGTGTCCACAAAGAAGCACGGACTATAATGATGAGCTGGTGCACCACGTGTCGCGCAAACGAGGACTCACCATAGAAAAGCTGAAATCTGAGTGTGGTGGGTCCCTACACACATATTGGGAGTCATCGAGTCCTTTTTTTGGGCTGAACCGCCGGTCTGCCACACGTGTCAAAGGCAAACAGTCTAGTGTTTGTGACCACAGCCCAAGAGCCTACCCTATCTCTGTTGAGGGTGTTCTACTTCTATACTTCTATTCTTTTTAAGGCCGTGTTTGGATTAGTCTACAATTTGTGATAGTCAACAGTGGACTTACGGTACAATTAAATGAATTAATACTAGTAGTTTTTGTGCCGACAAAGATGGTTGTAATTTTGGTCGACCTTGTCTTCATAAGTAGGGAATGAAAGTACTAGATGGGTTGTGTATTTATCACCACCTATTATGGAACAATCTTTATAAGATTATGCATACTGTGAGACACACATTAGTTGTTTCCAGCATATTCTTGTATCACAATGTTCATAACAGACAAAGATAAAAGGATGAAAAACATAAGCAAAGATTTTGGAATAATACTCGACATTGGTAACGTTAGTAATACTTACATAACACATACCAATTACCAAATATTTCGTATAAAATGTACATAGATATTTGCTATTTCTCCATCAAATAAATTAGATATTATAATGAGATGCGATATTTTGAGTGTGCATGATTAGAAATTTAATTTTATGAATAAATTTTAAATTTAAATTGAATTTTGTTGTAAAAACTTCTCTATCTTACTTTGTAAATTCGAGTTCTTAAACTTAATTGTCGTTTTGTTTTGGGGTTTTGATCTTTTCAATTTGTTCAGACCACAACTCTTGAAAAAATATAAGCTCTTGCATCATGTGATTTGACTTTGTTCGAAGCCTAAATCGCAAGAAAACCCATCTCTTTTCTTTTTGGCCGGAAAAGTAACAATAATCTAGCTACAGTACTTCATTTTTTTTCTTTATTTCTTATCCCCTCTATCTTTGATCATCCCCGGAAAAGGTCCAAAAGAATTGCGTTTCGAAAACGAAAGGTAACTAGCAAACATGCCTACTCCTTTTTTGGTCATTTAACATTCCTACTTCCAACCATTCGTTCATTTCCATCTGTACAGTTCCACAGAAGACACCCTTATAAGTACACACACTGCCTCTCTCATATTTAACCCTCAGGAACCACCAACCAAAGAACCAAACCGAAACCAAGACCGAACCAGAAGAAAGCTTCAGAAAAGCTAGCCAGAGAAAACCCCCTCTTGCACCTTTAGCTCGTGTACTCACTCACGAGACTCACAAGCAAAAGCTGACAGCAAAGCTCAGGCTCACAAGAAAGAGAGAAGAAATGGAGGTGAATCCAAAGAAGAGTGGGGGAGAGGTTCTAGACGGTTCGGATATAATGAAGTTGGTTGAGAACAAAGAAGTGTTCGGCCATTTCGTGGACAATAAGTTTCAGGAGCTGGATAGAGACAGAGATGGTCAGCTATCTGTGAAGGAGCTTCAGCCTGCTGTTGCCGATATTGGTGCTGCTCTTGGCTTACCTTCTCAGGGTTCTTCTCCTGACTCTGACCATATCTACTCTGAGGTTCATTTCTTCTTCATCATTCTCCAATTTACTATTCACCCTTTTCAATTTTTGACATCTGGGTTTTGCTCTGGTTTGTTGCTTCTGCATTTCTGTGTAGAAAGTCCCTTTTTTGTTTTGTTTAAAAGATTATGACTTTACATGGCTAATGTTCTGTTATTACCTTGCCAAACTGTGAGTATTGGGGGAAAGTAGAGTTGGTTTACACAGTACATTCCAAATTATCAGGACTGTTTGTATTATTGGTTGTCTTATCAGTTTCTTGCATTTTTGTGGGATAGTTGGTTGCAATGCTTGCAATTTTTTTTTTATGTTGTGAGAGTCAAGGGGTTTGATCAACTCCATAACTATAGAAGGTTCATAATTTTCATGATTCAGGTAAAATGTGAACTTCTTGATATGGATGTTTAAATTTATGAAAAACTTGTCCTTTTTTGGGGTGCGTCGACATTGATTGATCAAGAAGGTGATAATTCTTGGCGGAGAACAGGGATCGTCTTGAATTCATGTTCTCTACTTCTCTCTTTGGCTAGGACTATTTTAAGCTCTATTGATTAAGACAAATCCCTCAAATTAAGCTTGCAAACTTTCAACAGATGCATAAGATAAAATTTCAACGTCTGTTTTTTGACTTTGGAGCTTTCACAAACGTGGACGGCATCCTATACTGTACCGACCATCATCTTCATATAAATAGATGTAATCACATTTGTTGTGAGGATCTCATTTATTTTAGGGTCTTAAGTCCTAACATGTGTGTATGTTTGAAGAGGGAGATAGTCATACTTGCTTTCTGGTTCTATCCAGAATGTCTATTTCTAGCTGAGCTTTAGAAGCACCCAACCTATGATCAAACTTTGTCGGAGTTTTATATTATCCGACTTTGATCCTCTTGCTGGACCTTCTATTCCCACTTGGGCCAAGACTTTCCTTTTTTTTTATCATTGTCCTCTTATGCTAGAAGGAATCTGGTGACGAACTCTCTTGAAAGTAGATTCAGTGTGACTTCAGCCGTAATATGCCATTAATATTTTATGAGGGGGACTATTGCCTGCCCAGTTTTTCCAAAGGTAGTAGTTTAGTAGGGAAGTGGTCATAAAAAGCTTTCTTTCAGTGTCTTGCTTTTGAGCAAAGTACCAACCTTACCTAACGCTGCTGTGTACTTTCTGTTCACAAAAGTATATTCACTTAAACCATACGTCAACTGTTAATCTCATAATGATTGAGAAACCAGGTGGAGAATTATTCTCTTGCCCCTGACACGGGTCATCCAAAGCCGATATCATATTTTTGTTGAAGAAAATTGTGATTACTGTACGTAGGATCTTGTTTTTAATTGGCAAGTATCGCTCAGGGTAGATTTATCAAGTTGAACTGGATGCAGAAACCTCTTATACGCATAAAAGTTTACACACTGAAGGGGAAAATGTGTTGATTTGCTTAGGTATTGAATGAATTCACTCATGGAAAACAAGAAAAAGTGAGCAAGGTTGAGTTCAAAGAAGTTCTTTCAGATTTTCTACTCGGCATGGCTGCTGGTTTGAAGCGAGACCCTATTGTGATTCTCCGCATCGATGGAGAAGACCTCCTAGAATACATCAATGGACCAACCTATGAAACAGAAATGGTGGCTGCGCATTCTCTGGTAGAGTCAGCTGGTGGAACCCTCCAAGATTGTATCATCAAAGCTTTTGGAATGCTCACAGTTGAGCAAGGGATGCCCCCTTCATCAGATCCTTGGGTACTTAATCTGTTACAACTTTAGTTTCAGTACTTCTGGATCTATAATCATATTTTTTACAGATAAAATCATGATGTTTCTTTTCGAAGTATATCTTATTTTGGTACTAACAGTGTGACTATATTTTTCCTGTCTTTGCCTCTGGTTGGTAATTAATTTTTAGGTTGTGAGCAATATTGTGGAACCTGCTCTGCAATCATGCGCTGGACCCGACTGGAACAAGCCAGTTTCCCAAGAAACATTCCTAGTGGAATTCAAGAAAGTAGCCGAGCATGTGGTTGAACTTCTAAGGGAGCAACATGTGATCGTAGCGCACAGTGAAAATACCTTTGATGGAAGTGGCATTAAGAGATTATTATCCAACAAGTTTGAATTGGACAAGGTTTATCTCATACATCCATATCGATTGTCTAGTCTATATGAAGATTTGTTTGCATCATTTAGCCCGGAAAATCGCTTATTACAATTTTTTGTAAATGCAGACCTTGAATGCAGCTATTGAGACAGTGCCAAAAGATCGCACTGGGAAATTATCGAAGGAGTATTTGCGTGCTGCCCTGGATGTGGTAGCTTCATCAGCTGGTCTTCCCCCAATTGGTGCAGTTGAGCAGGTATACTGTCAATTATCATATACCTTTTTCATATGCTTGATCTGATACTTAAATACGCTTCCTTCAGTCCTCCAAAGCTTGATTATTTCTTGCTATAAAAATCTGCAGATGGACAAGACTATTTTGGATGTGTTCAACCTGACAAATGCAGATGATGGAAAGCTGCTTAAAGAAGATGAATTCAAGAAGATATTGACTGAAATCCTGGGAAGTATCATGTTGCAATTGGAGGGCTGCCCTATCTCTGTTTATTCTAGTTCAGTCGTGCATGAGCCAATTGCATCTTCTTCAACACTGTTGCAGACACCACCATCTTCCTGATTGCAAGAGCTAGTACAGCTATCTTTGGATATATCAAGCGGCACAAAGATAGAAGTTTCAATAAAGTTTTGATCAAGAAATGATTACTTCCACAAGCTTGTTGTGCTGCTCAGTTATAACTAAATATATGGTACTCATCATGCTAATCAAATTCTTAATGTTCAAATATCAGATGCATTCGTACCTTCTGATGTGGTAGATACTGTTCGATTGTCTAAGGGCTTGTCCTCATCAGATCAATTAGTACACTGAAAAGGATATGGAACTTTGCAGAGTGGTAATTGCTAAAACACAATCTTGCGAAGATGCCATATATGTCATAGACGTCTTTCATTGTTCGTTGCAAGAAAATTGTTCTATTATTCTTGAAAGTATTAAGAATCCTAAATCATAATATACGTTATAGACTGAAGAAAGTTTACATGATAAACCAGCTGCAGACATGAACAAAAAAATTCAGTCCTTGCCTTCAAAAATATTTCATGCATTCACTTCACGTACATTTACAACTTGTAGTCCAAATTGAAACCCTCCTTGGGAAAATTCAGAGAGAAACAATAGTACACTGTGCAGGCCAAGATGGAGCCAACCAAGAAAACCCAATGACCATCCCATAATATCCCCCCTTGCAACAATGCAGGTCCTAAGCACCTTGCCGGATTCAACCCCACGCCTGCATACCCGGACTTCCCCGTGACTGATGGACACAAAAACTGCGAGCGCCATCGCCCTGGCCACCACAACACACACCATTGCCAAATGCCAAACCAAGTTCCTTGCACCTACTCTTGTCAAATGCCACGGTGACTCCAACAAATTCTATGTGCAAACAATTCTAGCACCAATGCTGTTTGGGTGCCTACACCACGTGTTGTGCAACCACCTAAGGAGTACTTCTGAGCTGCATTATGGTCCATCACAGTCTTGATGATAAGAAACCCCACAAGTGAACCAAGGCATTGCATCAAAATGTAGATAGAAGCTCGAGCAAGAGTTATGACACCTTTTAGGGCAGCTATGAATGTGAAGACAGGACTCATATGACCACCAGATAAGGGAACTGTAACCATGAGGAAAAGGAAGGCTATGATAAACACCGCAAAAGGTACTAACAGCTTGGAATCAACCTCATGTGAATCCAAGCATGAGATGATTGAAGAGGTCAACATGAACATCAAACACGCAGTTGCTACAAACTCTGTAAGAGCTGCTCTCCACATCTGGAACACGAACAAGAACTTTTAAGAACTCCATTGATTAAATGATCGTCCTACATACATCAATTAAGTTATCCTCTTAAAATGATTGAGTTGAGACAATATCGGAGATAAATAAGTATAATTTTTGTAGTATAAAGAGTTAAGAGTAAGCAGACCTCTGGTGAAAAGTATTCATGGGCACCAAGTGAAGCAAGAAATCTTGAAATGCCTTGCAGCATGTCGAAACTGATTGAGATAAGGGCTTGAGGCTAGCTAAGCCGTATAGTTTCAGGCATATTCATTTTGCAAAAAAGAAGACGCTGGCATATATGGGCTTAGATATCAACGATACTATAAATTGTCTATCATTTCAACAAGTAATTAACTACTCACTACTCATTAATCAGGACAACCTTTTCACCTCAAAGCCTAACCCGAATATGTTAATTGTCTTTCAGTTAAAGGAGGCTGCTTAATTTTCCAAATAAATTAAGATAATTTATTTATGAAGCACATGCACGTATAAATATGCTAAACAATGATAACTACGTACTCAATTGTGGCACACATAATTAGTGAATTGTTCATGACTCATATCGTCAATTATTCAAATAATTTTTCTTTTCATCACATAAATCACATAAGAACTTCATTCATATTTAATAGCTGTTACAACGAGTTTAGGGCAACAATCTGGAAATGATTGGCCACACTATTCAATTCTGCTGAACTTATACATTTATACAACTTTGAACCGCACCAATAATAATAGGGTGCGGTTATTGTGATCCAATGATCTATTTTGTTCATTTTCACCATACATTTTAAATTTAACATTAAATTTGCTTATTTCACCAACTTCTTTTTCAAGCGTGTCCTTATTACCTTATATGACATATCAAATTTAAAAAGAAAGTTTTTTAAAGAAAGTTTTTTAAAGAAAATCTTTCAATTAATTTACATCAATATAAAAAGAATAATAATGGTTCCAATTATGATTATAGTAATCTAATTCATATATTTCTTCTTCAAATATTTCTTTTTATTTTTACAAAAAATAAGTTTAAGTGTTTATCTAATATAAATGTCAAAAAATTCATAGTTTAACAATTTTGAGTTGTGGAAAAAAAGTCGTAGATTATCCACTTTGAGCAATGAAAAAAAATATTGATTTTGGTGTTATTTTTTTTATGTTCACAAGGTATTATAAATATTTTATTAAGTTGATAGTAATTATTTATTATTTGAATAATGAATTACATATAATTATTGAACAAAAAAATAGAAAAATTTTCGATAAAAATAAAGAAATATTTTCAGATTCTGGTGGAAAAGATCAATATTTAATGACAATTTAAATATATTTGTATACATATAATTAATGATTATGTTATTTAGAAAATTGGTGTACTTAATAGTCATTTTGCACTTAGATGATATAGTATTTCAGTAATTGAAATATTTGTGGAGTAAACTATAGAGTTGATGGGGTGACAATAGACGCACCCTAATAATAATAAAAAACAATAATAAGCCTCCATTTTCAAAAAATTAACACCAATAGGAGCAATGATCAAATTTACACAAACAGGTTTTCAAAACCTCAACTTTTGTGTGAATAATCCTTTTACGAAAAAAAGATGTGGGTGCCTTCGGTTACTTTTGAGCAACCTCGGAAGGTGAAACATAGGGTTTCGATTGGTGGCCTCATTCCTCTCGCAAGAGAGACGTCGATCGTGGTTGGCGGCCATGCTTAGGATCTTGACGTGGATCGTATTGGCGGCGAGATGCTCTTGTTTGGTGGCTTCTCCGACCGTGGTGGGAGGTTTGGGACCTAGATTATGGCGATGGCGTTGGCAAGGGGCGTCGATCGTATGGAAGGTGCTGCCAGATCTATAAAGGGACGTGTCGGCCAGAGATTTTGAGGTTGGGTTGCGACTTTGTGTGGTGCATGTCTTTTGGTGGTGACTCTGGCGATCTTAGGTGGTCGACATTGTGATCCTTTTGGGTCCCAGTTGCTGGCGCCGGGGAACGGTTCGTCGCTGCAGATGTCGACGACGTCAGGAATGCTACTACCAATTGGGCGTGGAGACTTGGCTTGGCGTTGGGCCGCCCACATCTGGGCTGGGGCTGAAGCCTTTGGGCCTTGGGTTGTGGTTCACGTCTTGGGTTTGGGTCCCATTGCTTGTGGTTTGGGTTGGCGCTAATGCCTTTGGGCCTGGGTTGTGGGCATTCTTTTATGGTTTTGTTTTGCTGCTAGTATCAGAGAAATCTAATCCATTGCCTCTAAGAGGGTTTGTTGGTGGAGTAAAAGTTAGCCCTACCGATAAGGGCAAAGAGATTTCTTAAATCTCTTTGGCTCTTTCCTAATTCTACTGGGTACAAATCTTTTTGTTTTACTCTGGATATTGTTTGTTGCACGCCAATTGAGGCCCTTAGGTGACTGTAGTATCTTCTATAGGGGTTTAATGAGACACTCAGTTTGTAATTGGTAGTTTTAGATTTCTTTGCGCTTATTCTGTAATGAATGTGTCTGTCATATGTTTCACGCTTGTGTCATAGCTTACCTCTGTAATATCCCACATCGGCCAACGAAGAATGAGTGATGTGCTTTATATGTACATGACCATCTCCATCTAACATGAGGCCTTTTGGGGGCTCACTGACTTTGGAGGAGATGAGAACTCCGAAGTTAAGCTTACTTGGCCTAGAGGAATCCCAGGATGGATGACTTACTGGGAAGTTTCTCGTGAGCTCCCAGAAACAAAACAGTCAGGGCCTCTGGAAGAGTGTCCAAAACGGACAATATCATGTTACGGCGGAGCTGGTCCGGGGATGTGACAATTAATGTAATATCCTGGAAAATATTAATAAAATTCAAAGGACTTTTCCGAGATTTTTATGTTGGCCGTGGCCCAAATTTCATGGTACGAGAGTGAAAACAAAAGCGTTCGGACAATTAATTTCTCGGAAACGTTTAATATAAATGGTCTAAGAGTTGACTTTTTATTCGTTAGGAATCTCATAAGACTTCATTCATGAAAGTTGAAGAGCTCGTCGATATGAGTATGTGGACATGCAACATGCGTGATTTGGAGGTCGTACGAAAAAGTTACAATCAACAGAAGTTTCCAGTTCCAGAAATTTGAAGTATAAAGAGAACATTTCTTAAGGTTTCATTTCATTTTGCGGGACACTCTCTTTCTTTTCTCTCTCTCTCTCCCGAGCTGCACCTTCAGATTCTAAAATTTCCCTTTGACCCGACCCGGATTTTCTGGCGCCGTCCAACTCCGCCCGACTGTGCCACCAACCCAAACCGACTCGCCTTCCTCTTCCCTATGCCGGTGGTTTGACCAGATTCGCCGCCATTTGCAGGAATCGACAATGGCAGTGGAGCGGCATGACCTGAAAGTTGACCCGACATTTTTGGCGAGCTCCGGCAAAAGTAGGCTGCGACGTTCGTCAGCATCTCTTCTCCTCCGCTTCGCGACCTTCCTTGTGGTAGTGAGTTGAATCGAATGGAGCCACACGACACCTTTCAAATAGCATGGGTCTCGGAAACGACACGACCCTTGTAGTTATTTCCAGCGATTGAAGACCCTGATCTCGTTAGCTGCATCGTCGTCTGATGGTCCACCATATGTGAGTCTCCGACCTCATTCATGTAATGACCCGATTTTTCGGGATCGATTTATTTGATTTAGTAGAAATTTATAAACTTTATACGATTAATAAAACGCATTTTTTCGCCTCATGACATTGTAAATCGAAAAACGGAAACCGTTATCGGAACTTCTAATTAGAAAAACGTTACGTTTCCGCGAAGTGAGAATCGACTTTTATTCTGTCACTTGTTTGCGAAAACTTCCTTCACGAAAGTTATAAAGCTCGTTGATACGAGTTCGTGGACACGTCACGCGTTCTAATCAAACGTCGTACGTGAAAGTTATTAACGACAGAAATTAGTTTTCGATTTTAGAAGTGGGTATAAAAAGGGAATTTTGGAGATTAGGGTTTCCATTTTCGGAAACCCTTTCAATCTCTTCACCTGCCTCCCTTCTCTTCTCTCTCCCTCTCTCCCCGAGCTCCCCTCCCTCTGCAAAAACTTCCCCGACGATCTCCTCCCCTGCGCCGCCGTGACTCTCATCGCCTAGTCTAGAAGTGTCGCACGGCCCTCCGCAGTCAACCCCGAGCTCGACACACCGCCCCACGCCGCATCGGAGCTCAACCAGCAACGCAAAGAATCGACAGAAACCGCCTCCGCCCAAGGTGCTCCTCCGGCGACTCTTCGGTGCATCCAAGGCACAAATTAGGATTGAATTGATTGTTGTGATGTTGGTTTGTGTGATTTTGGTTAAATTGGATCGATTTGGTGGCGGATCGGAGGAGGAGGGGGTGATGAGGATACCGCCGCCTTAGGCGGCGCGTCAGGTAGCGTGAGAAGGGCAGGGAGGCGGCTTGGGGCCGTAGGAGGAAGAGGACAAGGAGAGGAGAGGATTTGGGCGACGGTGCGCAAGCCACGTGCGCCGGTTCAAGCGGCGCGTGAGCTCCAAGCGCTGCCACTGTGGGAAGGCGTATGGTGAATGTAAAATTATTTTACGTACAGTATTTGTAAATATAATTTTTGAAGGGTAAATCGATATTTATTATTTACTGAAATAGTATTTACGATGGAATAGTACATGGATGTACATGAATACGTAAATAGTATGTATATGTACATAAATATGTAAACAGTATATACTCGTACATGTCTACGTAATAAATATCTATTTGTACATTAATACGTGAATAGTAATTACGTGAACAGTAATTTCGTAAAAACCAGAAATTGTTGAACAGTAAAACATTATTACTGTTTCGGCATTTAAGGTTTTACGTAACGCTTCTAAATGCACTTCTTATCTATTTTAGGTAATCAACACAACAAGTGAAGGATTCGAGTTTGGAATTGTGGAAATTACGCTCAGAAATATAAGGTGAGTAAATCTCACAACGACGAATCTACCCTTGGGGAGATTCATAATTATGCTTAATTAAAAAGAATGAACTATGATATGTATATGATATAGTAGATTGTGTATGTGTATAATTAGTAAAATAAGTACATATATATGGTTTGCTATATTATATACTGTCGTAGTTTCTGTTGCGAATAAGTTCATTATAGTGTTGATGTTTATTTATTGAGCATGTCGATTTATTTGTACAATATCATGTGATGATTGTTTGTATGTGGTTTTAACATGAGTGATGTTAAAACGTTTTTGTGGTCTGTGGATCTGTCTTCGGACGTGTTGGCATGTCGGAACCTAGCCTTGACCGGGCGACAGTTACGATACAGTAAGAGCTCTAGTCTGTCTGCATGGGTACTAACATGAGGGGTAACAGTGGGGTATCAGTCCTCATGAGTACCCATATTTTTGGATATTGGGTGCGAGAGGTTGCCCAATGTCGGGCGGCGTACTAACATGAGGGGTAATAGAGGTGTACCAGCGCTCATGAGTAACCGTATTATAAATGCATTTGGGTAAACAGAGGGGTTGCCCAATTTCTCATAAGCATATATATTTTCAGTTAATATTAGACAACCAGATGGGTCGTCCAATGAATCATGAGTGCATTTATGATTGATGCTTTATGTATTTTCGTATATATTGTTATGCGAGCTATTTGTTTATTTTACTCATACGAGCTATAAAGCTTACCGGGTTTGTGTTTACAATCCCGGTGCACCTATTCGATGGTGTAGGGGATAATTCCGCAGGTGTGGATTAGCGAAAATCGACGGATAACTCTGAAGACTTGAAGTTATTTTATTCTATCTTGTGGTGAGGATTTGAGAGGATTTTTACATTTTCATTTGATATAATGTTGAATTATAAATTTGGTTTGTAATAATCAATTTGGCTGAGTTGTAATATGAACTCAGTAATGATCCGCTGTGACAGTAAAATGATTTCGATTTATTGAGATTGTTTTAGAGCTTTTCATGACTTCGAAATTTGAGTTTCATACTCGAAATTTTGGGGTCGTGATAGTTGGTATCAGAGCCTAAGTTGTGTATTTGGCGATTTATCAATATCATCCAGGAGCGATGACCCGACTACAGCAGGCCCCCATCACATGCTCTTCGGTTTTGATATGTCGCTAGGTACGCAAGAGTGTTAGGAGCCACACCTTAAGGTTTGGTCATCTAGTAAGTATTGTGACAATACTTTGATGATTTACATTTTTTCTGAAATCTTGAGTTAATATATGTTGGATCTATTTTGATCAGATTCTAGACTTCACATGTATTGACCAAATGTTTAAATGTTTCAAGGTGATGAATTTGGAGAAGGGCCGAGCACAAGGCCGAGGACGGGTGAGAGGTCGAGGCCGAGGCAGGGCTTGAGGCCGAGTCCGCAATGTGGAGAACCTCTATGAGGAGGCGGCACCACAGGAAGAACAGGTTGACCATCGGCTGTTGTTAGAGACGATGGTCGAATGCTTAAGCTGATCAAGGACATCAGTAGTCTGTCAGCGCATTCATTTCATGGGGGCCTGGATCATATGGTAGCGGACCATTGGATTGAGAGTATGAAAACCTACTTTGAGATGGTGGTGTGCACAAATATAGAGAAGAGGATGATAGCCACATTCTTCTTAAAGGATGATGCTCTACATTGGTGGAAGAGCACGAGAAGGACTTGATTGTTCTAAAGATATGTTTTGGTTTTAAATCACGTGAACTTGATTGTCTATGGTTCATGGGTAAGTAAAATTGAATTTTTAATAAAATGATTTTAAAATATTTTAGTGATTATAGACTATGGTTACTGTTGAGAATAAAATTGTATTATGCATGTTGTCATAGATATATTATGGTATACTTGTATATGTATATTTAATGGTAATACAATATACTTATACGCGTTGCTATAATATACTCTATATTGTTATTGTTGTGTACTGTGTTTGGCGAAATGAACCAAAAGGATAGAAAATGTATTTTCCAGTAAATTGGTTTATTGACATGGTTTTGCTTATATTGGTGGTGAGAATATGAAAGTTGTTACGAGAACTAGTTGTTTTTGCTTGTTGGAAGAGAGTTGTTATTAAAGTGATTTTTATCTTGTTAGTAGTGATATACATATATAGTTGGAAAAGATATGGGATGGTGAAAGTCAAGTGACTTGGTATATGTGTTGGTTTGGTAACCAACCGTTTAAGTGTCGGTTTAGATCTCTCGTATGTGGCGAAGGAGATCTATGATGTGAGTTGTTTATGTTCTCTCCTTAGTGGCAAAAGAGATCATTGATCTCTCCTATGTGGCGAAGGGGATCTTGATCCTTCCTTAGTGGCGAATGAGATCTTTAGGCATAAATGACCCACACCTTGGCCAGGTGAGTGGGTCCTATTGCCTAAGTGTTATATGGGTAATGACGTTGATCATTACGCCCGAGTGTGTGAGTTTAAGAAAGTGGGGTGAGGGATACTACCTACTTGCCTAAGAGTTGACTAGTGTTGTAAAAATACTAGTGTGTGCGTTTTAGGAAGAGAGTGTTTTCTCTGTTTACACTATTGTTGAACTATTGCAATTATCATTGTATAAGTTGGTTTTGTTTAGTTATCATATCTAGGTGCAAACTTGTAAGTTTTTGATGTCATTTAGTCTTCAGTTTACTCAAACGGGTTTTATAGCTTATCGGGTTTGTTGTTACAACCCGGTGCATCATCCATGGTGTAGAGGGGAACATGAGGATCTTCAGGGTTGCATTGATAGAGATTATGGAGTCGTATTTGAGTGGAACTTTGTAAAGTTGAGATATTTTTTGTAGTGAATTTCTTGTGAGCGATAACATGCACTTATTGTTCAGGTTGGTAACGATGTAAATGTAATAATTGATTTTGATTTCAAGTTTTCATGTTCTCGAATCTTGAATTTTTATTGTTCAGAAATTCGGGGTGTGACAACCTTGGTGCGAGACCTCTTATGTTGTAAGTGTCTTCTAGCTGGTTAATGAAACTATTTTTTTCTATAAAAAAAACACCAATAGAGCAATAGTTTGCAAATCACTCACGATCTTGTGTGTTCTAAGATAGATGAAGAGTGTATGAGAGTTGGACTCATGACAAAGCTTCATTAAGATAGCCAATTAATATCAATTGATAACCAAGTCCGGACTTGAGGTGAGGTCTAAGCAGCGGCCGCCTTAACTCCAAAATCTGACATTTGTTTTACATATATATTTTAATATCTGAGAACTTTTCTGATAATAAACCTATGTGGGAAAGTTGTAGAATAAAAATGGCTTAGCTATGTTATCATTTGAAAAGAAAGTGTTTGAGAATGTTGATTATGCAAAGTTAATTGATTCTTCCGCATCCAAGAAGACTGCAAGATGAGTAATATTTAAGTGAGTAATTTCAAGTAATTTTTAATAATGTATTTTAAAATTTAGAATTGTAGTTTTATTTTATGATTTCAAGTCCAGTAAGTGTTTATTTATTGATTTTTTTCGTACCGAAGTACTAGAGGGCCTCATCTTATGATCTCGTCTCAAATATCTAAATTTTAGGTCCGAATCTGTTGATAACTATAATATGTCAATTCTTAGGAAGCAATACACGATTCAAATAAGTACATTCTTTTGAGAAACAAGCTTTTTGGAAATGTTTTGAGAAACAAGCCAGATTAACCAAATATAAATGTTTATGTGTCATAATGCAATACTCTTCTACTTGGGAAGACTCTTCATATAGTCGAAGATGTCATACTTGTACCCCTCTCCATGATTAAAATGTTGACGGGGAATGAGCTTGACGTACAAGTAGAACGCGAAGCAAGCGATAGTGGGCCCCACCCAAAATACCCAGTGCTCGGTCCAGAGGTGGCCACCACGAACGATCGCCGGCCCGAGGCATCTAGCAGGGTTCATCCCGACTCCGGTGTAACCCTTTACGGTCTGTTTTCCGTGGTCGAAATAAACACGAGAATACCCACCACTATTCCGACGATAGAGAGGACCATAACCTTACCCAAGGCACGGGCTTGGCGGTGGTCGAACGCCATCCATATCGAAGCAAAGAGGAAAATAAATGTGTAAATAATCTCGAGCCAAAGGGCCTGGCCCGTCTCGATCCCGACCGTAACGGGCCCTTGTGGGCCTGGAGCAACCACGGTTAGGGTGCAACCTCCAAGCGAGAATGCTGCTTCAAGGCTACTATTGACCACAGCCTTGAGTGCAAAGGCACCTAGAATCCCTCCGACGCATTGCATGAAAATGTACACAGCAGCGCGTGAAAAGGAAATGATGCCGACGAGTGCCGCGGCGAAGGTGATGACGGGGTTGATGTGGCCTCCGGAAACTGGGTTGGCAGCAATCAAGAGAATCGTTACGATGATTGCTACAAGGATTGACAAGACAAGGTTTGGTGCTGAGGTCTTGGTCTCAATGGAGGAGATCACAATCGTGTCTATAGCAAAAACAAGCACTGCTGTGCCAACAAGCTCAGCTAGAGATGCTCTCCACACCTGATAGTGTAATTACAAAACGTTTTACAACAATACATTTCATTAAGCAATTTAAAAGTAGATAATATATACAGGTATATAAAGAGACCTATGTTTTAGTAATATGAAAAAACCATATTTTCAACACTCTACGTAGTTGGGGCACGTAACAAGATCCTAATTTCTCGGCAAACTGGAGCATGCTCAATTTGACCCCAGAGTTTGGGGCTAGATTACTATCATTATATTGGTTTAGAACTTTAGATTGAATCTCTAACCTGGGGACAAAATAACTCCCGCAAACCCAGAACCTCACTGAAAGATGAGGGATTGGATTTCTTCCCTTCTTCAGCTTTCGAATCTTCTGACCTGCAAAATCATTTCGAAGAAGAAAACATGATACGAGTTCATCACTACTGAAGTAATCAAATTAACTAAAGTTTCTAGAGGATACAAAAATAGCAGCTGAGGGAGAAGGTGGCATGGTGCTGACATTAGTGGCCTGGGGGAAGCATAAGCATGGACTTTATCTTCCTCCATTGCTGGCCTGTTGATTTGACACATTTCCTCGATCTTCTGGGGTCGAGTGGATTAACTAAGCTTGAATCGGAGCTAGCTAGCAGTACTGATAGATATATATAGAAAGGGGTGAATGAGCAAGTAGACAATAATAGTGATCTGTTAGAAGCTCTTATTCTATCGGGGTCAACTCGATTGCTTTAACTACACTTGCGGCTGCCCTACTTATATTTATTATGTGATGCACACCCTGTTCTAACATCTAGACGATCATTAACAATGTTCACACGGATTTTTCAGGCTTACAAGTTACAATAATGCATATACAGAGGAAAAATGATATACAGTATCTCTTATTAGGTTAGTAGTGCATGTATATATGAGTTAAGAACTAAGTTAGTAAGTTAAATATACTTAGATCATGCATGCTCATTCTCATCCAAATCCTTTTGTATGGTTTCAGTCTTCACGAGCCAGTGTTGTCAGCGTTCCAGTTATATCAGTGAAAATAAGTATATATGTTGTTAAATATAGGGATCCTTCAAACGATGTCCTACACTATTAATAAATTTGATTTAGAACTTTCATAAGATTCTTAACGTCACAAAAGCATGGTTCTTGATACGCTTAGGATCATCAAGATGAAACTGTGCTGTCACTGTTGATCATGAAGGAGAAATGGCAGATATATTGGGATTGATATCCACAAGAAATGCAGATTTTCAGGATCCTTTATTATATATACATTTCTGAATTATTGTCTTGTATGCATGACGAACTTCTATCCTCTAAATACTTAATACTTTATCGACTTTTTCTTCTGAAACATTGGGGTCCCTAACTAGAACCAAGTCAAATATGAGCTGACGGACATGCACTTCCTTGCTTGTCCAGATTATATAGATGGTCTCTTATTTTGTTATACAATGTGCAGTTAGAAACTTAATTACAATAATAACTTCATCCCTAAAAATAAAGTAAGGAGGACTGGATGCCTAAAATCACGATAGAAGTGGGATATGTAGAGTCATGAGTTGTTCCATTATGCAAAGAGATGGGCAAAAACAAAATATACGTTTTATGTTTGCCTGCTTGGTATATCATTATGCCAAACTATATACAACGTACCATATGCGTCTTACACTAACGTATCAGTGCATGATTATATAAAGTTATATATAGATACTATATATATACTGTATAAATTAATTAGTAGATTAGATTGTCTGGCATATATATACACAATAAGTTAATATATTGAATTATTGATAAATGATTCAGTACACATTCATAGTATAAATTGTAGATTAAATTTAATATATTTACTGTATATATATATATATATAGTCTCTATCCAGAGTGAAGCTTCACTCTGAAATTACAGAGTGAAGTTTCAATTTTGACACACTTTTCGGTCAAAATTTTTCACCATAAGCAATTCAATATTTAGGTATGTTATTCAAGATCATCTCTACAAAATTTCATCTAATTCGACAATGGTTTGAGTTTTCAAAATTGAGATTTACACGAACGGTTCACGTTGAACAGTTTTATTTCATTCATTGATTTAATCTAATTTCAATACCTTAGCGATGTCCGAATTATATGAAATTTTGTAGAGATGATCTTGAATAGCATACCTAAATATTGAATCACTTATGGTGAAAAAAATTGACCGAAAAGTGTGGCAAAATTGAAACTTCACTCTGTAATTTCAGAGTGAAGCTTCACTCTGGATAGAGACTATATATATATATATATATATATATATATATATATATATATATATATATATATATATATATATATATATATAGCTCACGATCGCTTTGTAGAGTTATGATTTCCATAATACAAATTAAGAGATGGCTGAAAGAAACATGTTTTTTATTTTTAGTGTATCATTTTTGCAGAAGTATATATCACTATAATAAGTACATGCATGCATGCATGCATGATTATACATTACAGGGCCGGTCCGTTGAACTTAGAGGACCCGTGCGGAAATTCTTTTTTACTGAGATATATATATATATATATATAACATAATGATTTCAAACTTTTATTGAAAAGAATTGACGGAGATAATTAAAAAGAAGAATAGGGAGGAGAGATACAGGGAAAAAAATTGTCAGAAAAAAAAAGTCAAGGAAACAGTGTATACATTTTTTTAGTTGAGAAAGAAAATAATTAGTGTCTTACAATACATGAAAATAAAAAATATAATGGGGTTCGAACCACTTACCATAAGCTAGGAAGCACGGAAACGTGCCTACACCCACGTTTCCTGCTTCCGAAGCGGAACCACTCAGGAAACGCGCCGGAAACGTCCGGAAACGTGCCGGAAATGCCCGGAAACGTGTTTCTAGACAAATATGTTTTGGAAACGCAAGTTTCTAAAAAATAAAGGTTTTTATGTTTTTTTTAAATGAAGGGCTAGACCTACCTTCGTCGAGTCAAATGACTTATTTCGACATATTTTTGACCTCCGCCGAGTCGCCGACCCTCCTTCTCTCTTGTTGATATCTAGATCTCTCATTATGTTTGTATTATTTTGAATGTTGAACACCAAGTTATTTAAGTTATTTGAGATTTTGAGTTACTTAAATAAAAAATTTGTTATTATATTTATTTTTTGTATAATTTATATATTTTTTTTATTTCGACGTTTCCAAAACGTACCCGCTTCCTAAAAAATTTTAAAAGCACGCTTCCGCGTTTCTAAATGTTTCGCTTCAACATACCTGTACCCGATTCCGTGCAGTCTAGACCATAAGACAATGAGAGTTCAAAAAAAACCCAAGAGATTGCCAACTAATCTGAGAAGTGTTATTTGTGCATGTATTGCATTAATATATATTTGTTTAGTAAATGTATATACCAAAATATATATATATATATATATATATTTGAGGCCCCCTGGAAATCGGAGGCCCAGTGCAACCGCACGTTTGGCAAACCCTCCGGGCTGCCCCTGATACATTAATAGCCGGCATACAATAAAAGTAATAAACACATTGATGCATACATGAACTGCAGAGAAATCCGAGATTATGTCAAGATAGACTAATTTCAAATTTGCAATTGCATATAATAGCTAGAAGTAATCAACCACTGCATAAAATCGATCAATTTAGCTACTTCATGAGTTGAGATACTAATATACGGTACATGTATCTAGCTACGTATGTACTACGTAGATAGCAAATCTGAAGTCAAACATTACCGGTTCAATACGTAGGGTACTGAATGATTATTGATCCGTAATCGGCCAACTATGTAGTTGAAAAAGTTTGGTTTACTAGTAGTATAAGATCCGGACCAACTTATTTTAAGAGCAATAAATTCAACTATATATATATATATAGGCCGGTTAGCGGACGTCCGTAAGTGCGGACGTCGCTGCTTCCGGCGACACGCAATGACGGTGCGGAAAGTGCCGGCCGGAGTTCCATCGCTGACTCACAGCGGATAGAATCGCGAAAGTTTTGGAAATTTCAAGTTTCTCGGCACCGTGCCGAAATTTCTTTATTCCGGCATAGACATGAGCGCCAAAAGGGGGAGTGTGACCGACACCTTTTCCGCACCGTCATTGCGTGTCACCGGAAGCAGCGACGTTACAGACGTCCGCTCTCGATTTGTGCATATATATATATATATACACACACACATACAGCCCTTCTTGGTTGCGGAGGTCCGCACCATTGTTTTGGTGCAGATTTCCATTTTTGCACCACTTTCGGATTGCATTTCCTCATCTCCACCGTCTAATATCTAGATAATATTGTGCAGATCAGCTCTGTAAAATTTCAGTCAATTTGGTGATCTTTAAGGGTCTCCTAATTGTGTTTTCTGTTAAAAACATGAACGGTTCATGTTTGACAGAATTCAGTCCGTCCATCTGTTTTTCGATTTTGAGGACCTTAACGATCACCAAATTGTCTGAATTTTTGTGGAGATGATCTACACAATATTATCTATATACTAGACGGTGGAGATGAAGTAATTCGACCGAAAAGTGGTTCAAAAATGGAAATCGGCACCAAAACCATATAGTTCTTCAATTTGACTTGTAATTAAGCAGCTTTTCACAACTAGGTGTAATGAATGGCCGGTTAGGTCCGTATAGGTAGGTAGTTCGTCCATAGATCAGTAATATCATCGATCACAGGCAGTCAGGCATGCAACTGACTTTTGATCTGGAGATGTGATTTGGCTTCAGACTTTTGAGTACAAAACCTAACAAAGCTATGGCCATTGTCTTGTAGTGTTGTATAAAACTGTAGATGAGTCCAACAAAAATGACCAAAATAACAAAACATACATGCGTGCTTGTCTTAAATAGAAACCAAAATGTGATTATTCACTGACCTTCAAGCAACTCTAGCTATCGATTAAAGCTAACAAAAGAACAACCAAAGATTCATTAAATGGCATCAAACATAAAATTATATTGAGTCCATCGTTTTTAATCATCACAGGATCGGAGGTTCACTTCCTAAGAGAGCAGTGTGGAACATGCACCCGGCCATAACCAGATTGAAATCTCACCGACGCTAATTGGAGATAAATCTTATATTTAGTGGTCATATATGAAGTGATATGACAAGATATCTCGACGTGAATTAGTGTCCGGGCGAACCTTAAGTAGTACACCATTGTTGATTCCATCGAAAAGAAAAAAAAATCATCATTTTCCATTATTCAAAACATATGGGAGAATTTGCATGATTTAGCCCATGCGTTGACACTGGTGTGCACTCTATTCTACTAATTCAAACAAAGTGAGCAGCCCATGTTATAGGGAGTTATAATCTGATTCTGGAAGGTGGTATCTAAAAGACGAGTTCATGATCCGACAATGTATGCTTCTATGTTACTGTGAGAATATATAAATTCATACACATGCATGATGAAGATAGCCTCAAAATACCCAAAAAAGGTGGAAACCCCGAAAGTCCATATATGTGAATGTGATGGAGTTTCTATATCATAGAAAAGTTGATCGAGCGCGCAGTTTCATTCTTTAGATTTTAACAAAATAGCAAGTGGGGAGAGAAGAGTGCTGAAAAGGTAAGATGATCATAGCATGAGACGATATATTACAAACTAGCCAGCTCAGCTAAGGTTAGGTTATAATTTGGGGAAGTTCATGACTTAATGTTACAACTGGATCACAAGATTTGGAATTTGGAAGTCGAAATGAGCTATTACCTCTGTTTTAAATATCCCGATATAGCCTTAATATATCCTTGATATATCTCCGATACTAGGAAAATAATATGATATCCTATATATCATTTTAAATTATCGGTCAACGGTAATTTCATAATCAAAATCTGATATATCGAGTTAACCTGATTTTGACCCGATATATCAGAACTTTTAAATTTTATTTCAAATAAAAATGTCATCATTTTACTTATACGAGGAAGAAAAAATGACTAAATCTAAAATTGAGACGTGATGCGCCTCAAATCAGTGAAAAAATTCATCTTATTCGAACGCAAAAACTTTATATTCATATTTAAAATGATTTTGATCGTCGATATCTTAATCAGAGAAGCTGAAAACATCATCAGGCAAAACCTTCAACTTCATATATGAAACCAAACCCCGGTCTATCTGCCTCAAATCCAACAAATTCTTATTTAGACACTTCTTTTTATTATTTGAAATAATTTATGTCTTTTATTTGGTATGATACGCCCCGAATCTTTTACCATTCCTTGCGATTATACTTTTACTTTTTACTCAAATCGAGAGTCGTACTAAGTGTAACGACTCTAAAAGTTGATTGTTTGATGCGTAAGTTTTACGAGAAAACTTCATTCATGAAAGTTGTATGGCTCGTTGTTACGAGTTCGTAGACATGCGGCACGCCCAAATCAGAGTTCGTATGAAAAAAGTTACGAATAAAAAAGGAACTAGTGCATTTTTGGGAAATAGTATAAATAGGGGATGAAAAGAGGAAAAATCATAAGATGAGAAATTTGAATTTGTGTGGCACTGTTCACCGGAAAACCCAGCCGGATCTTCTCTTCGTCTGATCTCCACTGTCTGGCCACTAATCGGCGTGCCACCGGTCTCGTTCACTGTGCCTCGTCGTTTTTCCATCGATCTTCCTCTTCGTCTTCCATCGATCTTTCTTGCCAACCACCATGCTCGGAGCTACAACGACTTGAAGGTTTGTCGTCGTCGGCACACCGCCTCCGACCACCCCGAAGCTCCAGATTACTCCCTTCCTCCTTATTTCCTTATTCTGGTTTCGATTCCAAGCATTTCAGAGTTCGAATTGAGCGGCAAGATCGAGTTTTATGATTTGGGAATTTGGTGTACTGTTCCAAGATGGAACAACGATTTTCGACCTCTTCCCCGCCGATTTGGGCTTCGACGCAGTTATGAAAGAAGTTTTTTTTTTGTGATCTATAACTTTCATGTTGGAGTCGAGTCATTTTGGAGTGGTTGGAGGAGATGGCACGTGGGATCCACGCGCAGCCACTGTGGTTGCACGTGCGGTGATTTTTGGAGCAATAGGTGACTCCATTAAGTAGCAATTGTCGATACGATCCTAACGACATATTATTTTCGATTTTGGATACCGGATAAGTGTTTGGAAATGATTCGTAATTTATGAATCTCGGTGGATTCGTGTATATTGATTTCGTAATGTTGTTCTGTGATTTAGGACAACGTATGGGTACTCCACTTAACGAGGGTCCTCACGCCGGGAGCTGCTATGAGTGGACCTTGTTTTTCAATATAAATGCATGCGGTTTTACTTACAAAATGATTGGTAGATTTCTTGTGTTGATAATAATGCTTGTTGTGTGATTGGCTTGATGGATGATTGTTATGATATTGGTTATGTGTGTCGGTTTCGATGATGCATTTGTGATTTGCTTACCGAAATGGATAGGAGGCTTGTGTTGTTAAAGTGAGTGTTGTAGACTTGTTGTGAATGTGAGAGCTTGTCATATCGGCATTTATTCTTGATCGTTGGCGGTTTGTTTTGAGTCCGAAGAGGGTGGTAGTCATATGATCTCGAGTGAGACTTGGGGTTGTCGTACAGGGTTTCTGTGGATGAGTGTTGGGTGATGGGTGATCATTCAGGTGGTGATTTCGGTTATTTCAGTTAGTCAGTTAGATGGTATCGGTGCAGAGTATGAGTTTGAGAAAAGTGTTGGATATGTTACCGAGTGGGACTCAAGATTGATTTATGAGAGATTGTATGAGATGTATATTGAAT
Source organism: Argentina anserina (assembly GCF_933775445.1). Lineage (NCBI taxonomy): Eukaryota > Viridiplantae > Streptophyta > Magnoliopsida > Rosales > Rosaceae > Argentina > Argentina anserina. The sequence continues at coordinate 1,145,009 of NC_065873.1, read as the reverse complement.
CTAGAAGAGAGGGGATGAACTAGCAGATTTATTGATTGTGCGGGGGCATACTATACGACTAGCGGGGCTAGTCCTTTATTGAAGCTGGAAGAGATATGGTTATATTTAGGCTGGAGCCGCTTGTGTTTGACTCATATTCGACTTATTTTTAGCATGTTCAGCTCGAACTCGTAAAGTTAAATTAGTCGAGTTTGAGCTCAATATTTAGCCGGACCATGAAAATGAGCCGAGCTTAAACAACAAGTATTCTGCTCGTTTAGCTCGCGAACTAGCTTGTCCTTGTTAAAAGTTCAACTCGTTTATTAATTACGTTTAACTTATTGACTTTTATATTAAATATAAAGTATAATTTTATATGAGAAATAATATTTAAATATAATATTAGTTCGAAAGAGCTAAAATGTTTTTTTTCTAAAATAATTAAGTTAAAGACTTTAAGGTCTATAATAAGTTGAATTTGTTATTTTTAGTTTATTACAAATAAAATGAGTTTTGTGAGATGTAATGACATTAGATTTTGAATTTTCTTTTAAATTTTTAAATTTATTTTCGTATAATTCAAAGCAGTTCAATTCAAGTTCGATCTCATCTAATAAAATTAACCGGCTCAACCCAGCTCGAGCTTTTTCAAGCCGAGCCGAGTTTGAACATAAAGTACAAAAATTAAATTTTGGCCTGGCTCAAGCTCGATCAAATAAAAATGAGCCAAACATGAACAACCTAGTATTCGGCTAGACTCGGCTCATTTACACCCCTAAGAAGAGAGGAGATGAACGAGCAGATTTATTGATTGCCTGGGGGGCATACTATATGACTACATGGGCTAGTCCTTTTTCTAGATTTGGAAGAGAGGGGATGAACCGGCAATGTTCTAATGATATGATATTGACTAGCAAGGTTAGTCCGTCTATGATATTATTATGACTAGTGGGGCTAGTCCTTTTTCTAGAACCGGAAGGGAGGGGATGAACCGGTAGTGTTCTGATGTTATTGGGAGAGTATTTCTAATTGTCCGGGGACATATTGCATGACGATGTTAGTATGACTAGCGGGGCTACTCCTTTTTCTAGAACCGGAAGAGAAATGATGAACCAACAGTGTTGCAAATGCTACTACGTCACTAGAAGAGAGATGATGTACTAGTTGACCACTGATATACATTCAAAGAGTGATGCACGTGCGATTCGTAGGGATATGTTGTGATCTCATATTTGTTTGTGAGTGGCGTAACAGGATTGTGTGTGAATTATTGGTGATGCTCTATTATCGAGTTGACTGCTTCTATATTTGAGATCAAGAGTGGTAATTTTTGGTTCTTGTTTGACCTCATATTTGCTTGTGTTCCTTGGAGAGAAATCCTTGGAAGAAATATTTAAATTACGTTTTTATAATCAGAAATCGCGTGCATTAGTATTTCGTAGTATAGAAAATTGGGGAAGTAATTATAATTGTTTACCTTATTTCGGTATTGATTTTTCGTCCATTCACTTTAACGGGTATGTGTTTTAAATTACTTTCCCTTATGCCCTTTGTTTTCAACCGCCCAATTTGCAGGAAAAGTTTGAGGAGGCCAATGGTACATGGAGTGAGGCATAATCATTCTTGCAGCTTCCGCCAGTTTAGTTGTAAGGATACAGTCTTGCTCTGATAAATTTGAGTTTGTTGTGGAGTTTGGTTTATGTGTTGGGAGCACGGATGTAACGACCCCAAAATTTCGAGCTTAAAAACTCAAAATTCTAAAGTCGTTAAACACCAAATAATCTCAAATAAATCGAAATCATTAAAGCGTAACAGCGGATCACATCTGAGTTTAAAATATAACTCAGTCAAGCCGATTATTACAAACCCAAATGATAGTTCAACATATAACAAATGGAATTGTATAATCCTCACAACAACCTCACAAATAAAATCACACCAAATCACACACACAATCCACGCTGGAACCTCACCACGACTGGATGCGATCGACTTCGAGTCTTCGGAGTCGTCACTCAATCACTACTACTCAGCACCTGCGGAAGTATCCCCTACACCATTGAAATTGGTGCACCGGGATTGCAACACAAACCCGGTAAGCTTTGCAGCTCGTATGAGTAAAATATTAAAATAACTCTTGTCTCGTAAAAGACACAACTCCACATCAACACAGTATAATGAAAATCATGAGAAAATGAGCAGCCCATCTGGTTACTCTAATACTTTCACAAAATGGTAACTAATGAGCGCTGGTACACATCCGTTACCCCTCACTTAGTATACCGCTGATGTTGGGTAACCACCCGCCACCCAACATCCAAAACAAGCTGAGTACCCATGAGCAGATAACCACCCGTTACCTCCATGCAGTACTATGGCAGACAGACTAGAGCTCTAACTGTATCGTAACCTTCGCCCGGCCAAAGGCTAGGTTCCGACTTGCCTCACATGTACAATAATCTCACATCATATTGTACCACACATCACGTCCGAAGACAAATCACAATATTTCACATTTTCCGTGATAAATCATGTACAATAATCACACATCATATTGTACGTTTTAAAACTTTCACGATATATCCACAATAAAAATCATAACAGTATATTATATAGCAAACTATATATATTCGTACTTATTTACCATTTATACAATATATACATAGTCCACTATATCCTATACATGTCATATTTCATAAACACCTAAAAATTACGTACGATAATCTCACATCATATCGTACCATTTAAATCACACACATGCACAATTTTTCTGTCACCGAAATGACTATTTTTAATGAATTAATAACAGTACGTAATTTAATGAACTATATATATATGTACTTATTACCATTATACTGTATATATGTAGTCCACCAAATTATATACATGTTGTAATTCATCTGATAAACACACTTGTAAAAATGTTGAATCACCACGAGGGTAGATTCGTAATTCAGTGAGATTTTACTCACCTTATCGACTCGAGCGTAAATCCTCAATTCCCGATGATAATTCCTTTCCTCGATTAATGATCACCTTAAAAGAATAAGAAAAGAATTTAGAATCGTTTCGTAAACCTTTAAATGCCATAACAGTATTAATTGGTTACTGTTCAGCAATTTTCGGTTTTACGAAATTACTGTTCACGGTTCACTATTCACGGTTACTGTGCAATACTCAATTAATACGTATTTCTGTACGTATAATTACTATATACGTATTTCTGTACGTATAAATACTATATACGTATTTCTGTACGTATAAATATTAAATACGTATTTCTGTACGTATAAATATTAAATACGTATTTCTGTACGTATAAATATTAATACGTATTTCTGTACGTATACGTACGATTTAAATGTAAATACAACTCAGTAAATAAAATTTACTAAATTACCCTTTTACAAATTACTTTTTACATTTACTGAAAGTAATTTATAATTACATTTACCGAAGGTAAAAATTTAATTACATTTACCGTAGTAAATAAAATTTACATTTACATTTACCGTTACACAGTAAATTACCAAAATACCCCTATTGGAAAACATTTTCACACCGCCGCAAGTGGCGGCGCGTGTGGTACACGCGCCACCTCCGGCGGGCCGCGCGTGGGGCCCATGCGCCGAGGCTAACCACGGCGCGTATCACGCCACCGCCGCCTCCAAAACCACCCTCTCTTCCTCCTCTACTTCCCCACGGTCTCCGACCACCCATAGCTTGCCCCCTACTCCCTCACGCGCCGCCTCTAGGCGGCGGTATCCCTCTCCTCCATCTACCTCCGAATCACAACAAAACCTCCCAAAATCAACACAACAACATCACAACCCATTCAATTTCACAACCCTTACCTCTATCACGCCGTGGAAGCACCGGAGAATCGCCGACGAGCTCGAAACAGTCGGTCTTGGCTCGGTGACGTGCAACGCGACTCCAAGACGGCGAGAGACAGTGCGTCGACCTCGGGGTCGACTGCTGGAGGCCGTGCGACGCTCGTAGTGCCGGCGGTGTGGCTCACGGACGCGGGGTGGCGGAGATCGGAGAGGGAGATCGATGGTTTCGGGAGAGAGTGTCGTGAGGGAGAGAGGGAGAGAGAGAGAGAAAGAGAGAGGGAGGCGGGCTGAATGGGAGAGAGAGAGAAAGGGTTTCTGATTATGGAAACCCTAATTCCATAATTATCTATTTATACTAGTTTCCAAATCGGAAACTAACTTCCGACGTTAATAACTTTTACCTCCGACGTCCGATTCGAACGCGTCACATATCCACGAACTCGTATCGACGAGCTCTACAACTTCCGTGAAGAAAGTTTTCACAACCGAGCGACGAAATAAAAGTCGATAAATTCGTTCGGAAACGTAACGTTTTCTTATTAAACGTTCTCGGAACGTTTCCGTTCCCGTTTCGTAACGTTTGCAAGTAATCATATTCGGTTTAAATCAAACTTCACAACTTAATAGAATTTGATTAAATCAAATATCGTTTAAAAACGAGGGTTATTACAACGGAGGCTCCAGGTGTTGAGGTGAATGTGTGATTATAAAAATATCATTTTTGTGCAGGAATGATTGACTACTTTCAAAGGAGACTATGTCGAAATTTTGGTGTACCTCCTTTGTTAGTGGTTCCCACACGACCTACTCTATAGGTTAATATTTGGGGCAGATTGTGTCATAGTATTTGGTTGTAGTAAAATTCATAAATATAATAAATTTAGTTAAAATAGTAAATCCGATACATTCTCGATATATCCCTAATACATCTTTTTACCACTTGACCGATACTGATAAGTAATATTTATACTATTGGCTATTACCATTTGGAGAGTGAGATGATTAATGTTGGCTCATATCAGACTGAGGTGGAGATTATTGGAAAGAAACTTATAATAAAGATATTTAGAAGAGGTCATCTTCGAGTCAATAAGACTAATTAAGGAATAGATCGAAATATCAAAGTTTATGGATATATGGGGTTGTTTAGATAGTATATCTTTGATACCCCACAAAATGCAATTAAACCCTATCTATTGTGTTCCAATTGACTCGAGTGAGGGAAACATCGATATTATTGTACTCATGTGTATGAGTGTATCTTCCATATATAATGTAAGGCTCGAGTAAGATGAACTAATTTTTCATATCAAATGGTTGAGATCGATAATCTAATTGTTGTTGGGTCACTTACACAGATGGTGCATAAATGAATTCTCACTTTCTCACTTTCTCACTTTCTCACTTTCTCTATTGTGCATTAATCATAGATTCCCGATTCATATTTCGGCAGGTCTGCTCCATCTTATGATTCCTATGTATAGGAAAACAAATCTCCCATGGGTCGGTTTTGGCAAAGATATAATAGCTATGAAGCACGGACACGTGCTATGGGCAGCGTATTGCGTGTCCGACACGGACACACGAACTGATTTTGAACACGGCTCGGACACACACCAACTCATATGAAAAATGAAAGTGATTATGGTGAGATTCGAACCTTCGTCATCCAAGGCACTCAAAAACTCTTCAACCATTCCAACAAATTCAGTTTTTGTTATATTTATGCACACTTTAATATATATAAGGAGAGCAACTCGTGATAAAAATAAGAATGCGTGTGGTGGGATTTGAACCTTGATTATCCAAGGTACTTATCAAGTCTTTAGTTGTTCTAACAAGTTATGTTTTCATCATTTTAATGCACATTTTGACATATATATACATCTAAAATTCTAAATATTTTCAAATTTATAAATTAATTTTTTTAATATATATATATATATATTAAAATAATATTTAATTAACTTGTCCACCACGTGTCCGTGTCCAAAACAATTTCTATATGACGTGTCTAAGTATCGAATCGTGTCCGTGTCTGTGCTACTTAGTATAATAGTATTCCAGTTCTTCTTATCGAAAGCCATGCTTAGATCAAAACGACACAGGTCTTGGCATTATACATGTTTCATTTCACAGTTACATGGAATATAAGAATCCCATGTTTATATAATTAAGCACACTTGTACTACAAGAGAATGACAATAGAGTGAATAGACCTACAAATATACCCCATATTCCTGAACAATCCTTTATCCATATTCCTGATCGATCATCAATTTCATAGTTTTAACAGGAACAGTTTTGAGTTTCTAGCTCCAATATGGTCAAATGCTTAAGTTTCAGACGTCCTTTTACACACTACATGAAATTCTCTAGCTTAAAAATGCCAAGAGGTGGCTGCCAAACCAGTCTGTTGCTACGCAGGAGTCGAATCTTCCGTCTCCTTCTCCAGTGACCAGGTCATTTGGATTTCTTTTTGCTCATATCCAGTTGATATTTCCAATGATTCTTGTTTGATTCATGCAACGAGAAGCGAGATTAGATTTGTCTGTACACTAATGTAGAATGTTTCTTGTTTTTAAAGGAAAATAAGTCTACAAGTTTGTCTCATATATATACAGTACTACATATAACAATCTGTTTAATCTATCCTGTACGTTGATCATTTCTGAAACGAAAAATGGCATTCATCAGCATCCACTCCAACCAGTCTAATTGTTTGTGGCCTTTCGCGCTAGTGTCAATAATAGTAGTTGCCATGGGAAGTTTATCAGGCATGAAACATCCTTGCTGATTCTTTAGCTTCATTGGGAGAGAGCAATTGCATGCTGATATTTAAACCTGATACTGCTTTCTTTGCTTTGCAGACTGCTATGATCCCTTGGATCCAAATGGAAATATTACAGTTACTTTCGACACTTATCAATGGGAAGATGATGGCTATTCGGTCAGTATACTGTCATTCTGCTCAAAACTGCATTCAACTTAGTTCAATTAGATCAACATAATAGACTACAAAAACTCGAAGATTTATTAGAAAATCTATGATTCATGACTGCCAAATTCTTAAGCATGGAACAGCAACCTGGAGGCTCATGCATAGGTGCAAGTAATTTGTTTCCTGTTCAAGATTCAGTTCTGCCTTGACTGAGTCCTCAAAAGTTTTCATTTCACTCCATTTATAATTTTTCTGCACAAGAGCCGAATATGCAGAACTTTGTACTAACTTAATACACATTGTCACACCTTTTTGGGATTCCACATTGTCAGAACAGCAACCCCATGAGGTCCGAGTCTAAAAAAATTATAAGCCATAATTTCTTCTTATCAAGTATGAAAAATCATGAAGGATTTAAGTATTGGTTTAAGCAATTGTCCAAAAATCAGCATTGTAAGAAATGGAAGTCTTCAACTACAAAAATCTCTGAAAATGGTGAAGACGTTAATATTTGCAGGCAAAGGTAACCATCCAAAATTTCTACCAATATCGTCATGTAGACCAACCTGGTTGGAAGCTGGGATGGATATGGGCACAGAATGAGATGATTTGGTCAATGAAGGGTGCATTTGCCACAAAACAAGGAAACTGCTCATCCTTCAAGTCAGATATGTTACACTCCTGCGTCAAAGATCCTGAAATACTTGATCTCATGCCAGATTCTTCCCCAGATCAAATGACAGATGGCTGCTGCCGTGGTGGCCTTCTTGATGCATGGGCTATCAATCCCTCCAAGTCTTTCTCTTCATTTCAACTTAAAGTTGGCAATTTGCAGGCAAATTCTTTTGGAACTGCACCTCTCAACCTTACTCTAATGGCACCAGGTCTTGGATACACTTGCGGACCACTTTTGGATGTCAATCCGACAGTCTCTTTGGATATTGGGGGTAAAAGACAAGTTCAAGTTTTCAGTAAGTATTTTAACCAACACAAAAAATGAATGCATAGCAGATACACACAGACAAATTCTATCTGTTCTGTAACTGACCTATAATGTTTTCAAACTATAAACACACTATATATTTTTGAAATAAGTAGCTACCTGATCAATGAATTCATATTGGTGATAGTGATACTGATTTTCAGGAACATGGAAAACTACATGCACCTATTCAAGTTTTATAGCTGCCAAAACACCAGTCTGTTGTGTTTCACTCTCTACATTTTACAATCCTACCATCACAGCATGCCCCTTATGTAGCTGTGGATGCAGATCAGCAGATATAACTACAGAAATATGCAAAAGGTACGCAAGAAATACGTTTAAACTGCACTAATCTGAATGAGCCTCGGCTTATCTGTTTATCTTGGTCCGGAGTATGCATTATGCAAATTTCAATTCAACTGTCCTCACTGTGGCCCTATCTCTCTCCACTTTGTTATAACAGAACCAGTTCCCCATTAACAAATGATGTTCAAAGTGATCCTGATGTGGTGAAATGCACTGATCATATGTGCCCTATAAGAGTCCATTGGCATATCATGAGCAACTATGTGGATCATTGGAGAGTAAAACTCACAGTTACTAACTATAACTATCATAAAAGCTTTTTGGACTGGAATTTACTGGTTCAGCATCCAGGTTTCAGCCAGAGGACAACAATATATAGTTTCAACAGTACAATGCTTCCTGATGGGTTTAGAGGTACTTCCCGGTCCACTCTTCTTTCAAAAGAGACTGGTACTTAGTGTTTAATAATTTTTTAAAAGTACATATAAGCAGTGCTAATTACATCAAATTGCTGAGTTCACATTTAGTAGAAAGCCATGTGTTACAAAAAAAAAAGGATGAAAATTTAGCCGTCAACAGTCGATCTACGTGTTGGCATGAATTAAATCAGTATTGATATACATTATTGATCGACATTAAAACATGGTTCAATTTTTTTCGATCCAATAGTTAGTGACAAGCTTCTCAGGATCCTCATTAACACACGAGTCATCAGAACCTCTAATACAAGTTCTACAAATTTGCCTACTAAGTAATTCGTTCGATTACTCATGAGTCTGTATGGATCATCCTTTAATTTCAATGTAAACTATAAAGGAGGAAGTTCTACAACACAGCTAGATTCTCAATATCAATCTCAAGTCTCCCAAATGGTATCATACCATGTTAGAAAGTTAGAAAAATAACAAAGTTGGGTTCTGATGCAATCTCTCAAACACATAACATGCAAGTTTAAGATGCCTTGATATAAAAGTGATGGAAAATATTACAGTTCCTCACCCTAGATGTGAACTTTTGCAGATGAAGTTGCCCTCTTTTGGGGCATACCCTACGTGAACGCCGAGCTGATTTCCACCACGGAGGACGAACTGGGTTCAGTCACAACAGAGATGCTTTTGAAGAAGGACATGGAGTCCTTCACATTCTCACATGGATGGGCTTTCCCTAGAAGATTATATTTCAATGGAGAGAGTTGCCAGATGCCCCTACCAGATAGTTTCCCAACTCTACCAAATGGTGCAGTCTTCATTTTTGCACAACCCCCACATTGTTTGTTCTTGCTTTTGACATATTTGACATCCCAGGCACTACTAGTTCCATGGCTTTGATAATGAACTACTCACAACTGCCACTAAGGCCTGGTTTGCTCTAGTGATTCCGAAATTTTTTTTGATAGTGGGTTTTCTTGATAACAAAATTCTTGAGTTTTCAAGTACATCTTTGCACATAATATTGTCTGTGAAATTGATTTTTTTTTTGGTCAAAATTGTGAAATTGATATTTGATCAGCCAAATGGTTGGCTTGTGTAACTATAAGCCTAAACTCTATGGGTGGTATAATTTGTTACTTTGACCATACAGGTTTCTTATGAATATGATTATCTCTTGTGAAAGTTTGTGTTCTTATTTTTATGTTAATTGTCTTTTAAAGAAATTCTTTCTCATGCAAGTCTATTTTGCTATGTTTTTTTTTTTAGGAAATAATTAATTTCTACTACTATAAAGCGAGGAAAAAAAGCACCATCAAATTACGAACTGACCCATTTGTTATCAGTTTCTCACAAACATACAGAAGGGTTGTAAAGTAAAGAGTAAAATAAATAAAATTAAGAGATAATTGTGGAAAAAACCTATATAATGGGTAGTGGGAAGTTATGATCAAAATTAACTTGTGTGAAAAATATTCACAGATAGATATTAGTATTTATATATTCGCATAGGTAACTCAATCACGTCGGTTTGAAATACACCAAAATATGTGATAAATGAAGATTTTAAGACAACCGCACTAGCTTTTTATTTAAAAAAAAAAGCTTGTGACAAAATAAATGTATAAGCATAGAATAAAAAACATATGGCCTTATTGTAACAGAAAAAAAAAATATGGCCTTATGTGATTTAGAGACGCTTCAAGATTCAGGAGAAACCATAGAGAATAAACATTAGTCTCTAAGCAAGTGATAACACTTCATTTTTTTTTTTAATATTGAGCACACAGTTGTTGTACGACAAGTATCACTTATTTACTGAGTTTGATGTCATTTGCTATTATAAAACCGAGATGTGTTGGACACAATGAACACTTGCCCACGACAACACGTAGAGATAAAGAGTAAAAACAAAACAAAACAAAAAACAAATTAGTGCTTAATCAGTTCCATAAGGAAACCAATTCGTCAATGCTCCAACAGCCGGACCTCATCATCCCCTAGTAGCTTCCATCATGAACCATGCCACCTCCTTGTCTCCATCAGTCAATCATGAACCCAAAAAATAATCTTAGCAAGTTCTAGCTTTTCATAAATTAAAACTCAAAAATTAAAAAACAAAAACAAAAACCCAAATAAAAATATGAAAACCATGGAGAAATGAAACACGTGGAGTCCACAGAGGGGTTCGAACCTTGGATCATTCACCCACTCCCATTCGTCCTTCTTCATTTTCCAAACCAGAGTCTCTCAGCCGTAAACGGAAGTCTCTCTCTCTCTCTCTCTCTCTCTCTCTCTCTCCGATTTCAAAACCCTCCCCCCATTGATTCCGCTTCGCCCCCAAACTCCACACTTAGCCAGCTGCTATGGCTCCGGAGGACGCCATGGTCGCCGGAGCTGAGAAGCGCCCCGTCTCCTCCGTCCTCCTCGTCATCGGTAAAGTTTTCGATTCCCAATTTTACTTCTTCCGGTGTTTGTTTTTACCTGAAGGTAGTAATTTCTGGCGGTAGAATTACAGCTATGCAGACGGAGGCGCTTCCGGTGGTGCAGAAGTTGAGTCTCACTGAGGTAGCTGACTCCGGGTGAGTACCTCTTTTTTTACTGATCGTAACTGTTAGTCATGTTTTTTACTGGGCAATTTCACAATGACATGTTGAGATTTGTATGCGGCTTTTTTTTTTACTTTTTACTGTGTTTGATTGCTTGACTGTAGTTTTGATATGTTATGCGGCTTTGTACTTTTTTTACTGTGTTTGATTGCAGGTTTCCGAAGGGAGTTCCGTGGGTTCGGTATCATGGATTTTACAAAGATCTTGAAATTAATCTAGTGTGGCCTGGGAAGGATCAAACGTTGGGTGAGTTTTTTTTTTTTGTGCACATTTTTGGATTTTGGATTGTTTTCGTGCACATAGTGATATATATGACTTGTAGAAACCATGGCTTTGTGTTGTCTGAATGAAACCTTATGTGCCTTACCTATGAGCTTCAATGACAATTGATCATGGGGAGGCCAAACATGGTTAACTGACTTAAATGTCTTGAGTGGACTTTGTGAAGATAGAACTTGGAGGGTGTTATGTCTTTGAACATAAGAATTCTATAATGTTACGGATTGTTACCTCATGAATTAACAATTGACCTCACTGTTCATACCAAACTGGAACTAACTTAGCTACCTCTAGTATCATATGTGAGTTTATAGATAATGTATGCGAGTCCATTCACAGTCGCTTGTCATCTTGGAGTCAGTTTATTGGAATCATGATGTAAAGCCATGCGTTTTTTCCCTGAAGCTAGACCAGCTCATTTCTTGGAAATGTAGACATTCTGTCAATATATTCGTATGTTATGTTCCTTAGTTGGTGACATACTTTAATCACTAAAAAAGAAGGTAATTTTAGTTTATGTGGTGTCGCTAATCCTCGAATATTCTTTCAGGGGTTGATTCAGTAGGCACGGTTCCTGCATCCCTTGTTACCTATGCTGCTATTCAAGCATTACAGCCAGACCTAATTATCAATGCAGGGACTGCTGGTGGCTTTAAGGTATTTTATTTTCATATCAACTTTGTTCATCAACTTATAGAAATTTATTTCTGCTTTCATTTCGCCCTTCAATTTATTGAGATATTAATTGATTGTGTTATAAAATAAGGGTGGATGTTGTCTCTTACAATAGACCACCTTAAATTTTCAGAATTAAATTAGAACATTGTTGGTAACATGATCTGAATGAATTATACGACTGCATTGATGGATCACTGCTTTTGTCTTGTGCTAGTTTTTAAAACCGTTTTTTCATGTACCAAATTATTACCTGTGATTAACTAATGGATGCTTTCAGGAGAAAGGAGCCTGCATTGGTGATGTGTATCTCGCAACTGATGTTGCTTACCATGATAGAAGGATACCTATTCCTGTGAGTACTCCTCAGTTTTCCATTTCTGTTATTTTCAAGCTTGGTTAAGATAGCAAATGATAAAGATATGTTTGTCCAAAATATAGATGCCTGGATAAGTTTAACAGAGACAGAAAGGCACATCAAACCTCTTGAATTTTCAGGATAGTCAATTGTACTGTGTTCATGATTGGATAATTGAAATGATTTTTTACAATATTCTGTGATGACATCCAATTGTTTTTAACAAATATAATTCAGTACAGGCCCAAAAACTTGACATATTTCTCCTGTGCATGTAGTTCTTTAATTGTCAATACCATGAAGGCAGACCTGATGGCAAAATTCTTCTGTAACCTAGAATAATTGAAAACGTCAAATTGGCGTTGAATGGGTAAAACTGTCGTACCCCTACTATCATATGTTGTTGATCTCACTATAAGCCCTACAAACTGCAGTAGTTTCTACGAAGACTGTTTAGAATAAAAAGAAGATGCATCAAATATTCCAATTGTATAGCCTGTGTAAATTTCCACTCAATTTGGTCCACCTTGTATGTTTGTCACAGGTTTTTGATCTATATGGAGTTGGCTGTCGACTGGCCTGCTCAACACCAAGTCTTCAAAAGGAACTTGACCTCAAGGTAACTAATAACTACCTTACTGAAACTGGTACAACAAGGTACTTCAATTATAAACTTTTCTTGGATTGGTATAGCTTCAAATGATTTAAAATATTGTCAGCTTAAACACATGATTTCCCAGACTCCCACATGGTAAACCAATACCCACAAGGATACAAGGATCTTTTGTTTTTATTTTCATTTTTTTGTTTAGTAGCATCACAAAGAATAAAAATGTCACTCACAACTGTTCGCATGCTCTAGGTTGGCAAGCTGTCTACTGGGAACTCTTTGGATATGTCTCCACAGGATGAATCATCAATCATTGCAAATGATGCTACAGTTAAAGACATGGAGGTGACAATGCAAATAAACCTTACCTTAGAATTTGATGAGGGTTTCCCCTCTTTCGTGCAGATAATATCAACCCCTAAAGAGAAAATAAAAGATATTATTAGATAGATGCATAGCGATATATATAGAAGCGTAGGGAGGTGAGTGGAGAGATGCTTTAGTTCTGTCAATCAATGAAAGAGAAAACCTATTATGAAAGAGAAGTACCATGATCTGTTGCCATTCTCGTTGAAAATGCCTGCACAATTCGATAATATCAATGTTTTTCATCAGTCTTGCAAATGAGGTTTCCTTCTTGACCATGTGCATAACCACTTACAAAGCAGTGCTCTTTTTCCTGTTCATCATTTTACTTTGAATTAAATCATATTTTCTTACATGTTCTGGGTTTCACTGTTTCAGGGTGCAGCTGTTGCCTACGTGGCAGATCTACTGAAAGTCCCAGCAATATTTGTTAAAGCTGTGACTGATATAATCGATGGTGAAAAACCAAGTGCAGAAGAATTCATGCAAAACTTGATTGCAGTAACTGCTGCACTTGAGCAGGGGATCACCAAAGTTATTGATTTTATTAATGGAAAGTGCCTCTGTGATCTTTGAATCATTGATTCACACTTATGCGTTGTGTACTGAAAACTGCCCCTTGCACGTCAAGTTCACTAGTTAGATCTGCAGTTTCTGAAGGGTTATTGTTATATTCCAAATTGCAGTAGCAAAGGTTCATAGTTTCTGTAAACTTTCTGTAAAATATATAATGGTAAGTTTATTACTAGTTTGCTTTCACTCTCTTGTAGCCTTGACTTCCTTCGGTAACCGTCTATTAGGTCCTTAGAAGCAAATAACAAGTTAATTGTTTTATGAGTTGCACAGATTCCGAGTTGTTTATCTGAGCTAACACTGTGGGTGGCAATTGTTTGCGATGCACACGAATAGCAGGACATAAAGGGTAGAGGATTCTACATGGTAAGCCATGGCATGAGATCTTGCACTCATATGGCACATGGTGGAGCAATTAACCACCAACTGGTCCGCCTGACCTCTTGTGCAAGTTTTCTTGGTTGGTCTCTGTCAAAGTTTCAGGCTTTCAGCTATGGAACTTCATGTTTTTAGTTTTACATGCCGGTGGATAGTTCGTAGTTTTGGGATCCAAAAATGAGTGTTGCAGATCTTCGTCTTACAGTCTCACTCATTTTCTACCTTCGCCAGTTTCTGCTTAAACCAAACCTTTACAAAAAAAAAAAAAAAGTTTCTGCTAAAACATTTTGTTCTTCGAAGTTCTAATTGAAGCATCAAGATTCAAGAATCTCCAACTTGACTTGAGCGTCGGGAGTAACTTCAAGTTATATTTCTGGCTTAGTATATTTTAGGGGAAGGATTGTAATCGAGTGATCAAGGATCAATGATGACAGTTTTTTTCAAGCTCAGCTTGGTGCATATATAGGAGGGTCGGAGGGATTAACAGTTTAACACCTTTAGCTAAACATGAACACAGGCTTTAAGCCATGATCGAGTAAATTGTTAATGAATAGATAATCATGAGAACAACCCCCAGAGCATACCCTGATCATGACAAGGTCAAATAAGGTAGTTCCACTTTACTCCATTTACAGAGTAGAAGAACATTACACAACAAAATGTAATAAAAGTCTCATCCAAGGGGGTTGGAGGGATGAGCCGATGAGGGAAACCTCCCCTAATTAAGTAAATTTAGGCCTCTTCCGTGAGCTGGAGATGTCATCTGGGATCACTGCTAGATGAGTTCGGCTGGAGATTTTATACACACACAAGTGAGACAACTACACGAGTTGAAAGTTAATGTGTTGCTGACTCGCTGTGCGGAATATTATGGTCGAACCCATAAACGTTCCGACAACTAGGGAACTAAGGAAAAAGAAAATTATTAAGCCCCATATGGCAGATTATCGTCCAGATTCTTGCAAATTAAGCTACGGTGGAGGAGGATCACCTTGCCTAACACTTCAAATATAAGAGAAGTATCTAACAAATAATTAGTCGTACTTAATTGTAGTATTGAGTTTGGATGCCCTAGCTTTACCTACATACATGGAAGCTAGGAAAGAAGCAGAGGTCACAAAGCTCATGGTTATTGTAAAGAGAGAGAGCCCTAGAATTTACGATCGAAAAAAGGCATCTGTCATGATACACATCTCTTAGTAGATACTTCTCAATAACACACCATATATATATATATATATATATATATATATATATATATATTTTTTTTTTTTAATATGGACGCTCGTCCTGATAGTTGCCAGGAGGATCATAACTACAAATTACAAACACCCACCCATTTTTACACTTGACACTAGCACAACCAAGATGAATAGAATTGCGCCAAACCACTTGCGTATAATGCCCACATTCATCATTAACACATTTGTTAGAAGCGTAATCATAGTTAGTCTTCTCAGTCACCCAAAACTTGACAGCTTGTGCACCCGTCATTTCACCATAACCTTCAGCCAAGTTCTCACCATAGGGTCCTTCAGAATGCACCATTTCACAGGTCTCTATTTTCGACTCAGCATACTTTTGTGCGTACACTGCAACTGTGTCGTTCCATGTGATCGGACCAACACCAACCTCGGCTCGAGCTTTGTTGTGTTCATCAATGAAGTCTTGGTGGGGATTGTTGGGCGCTGGCACCTGAACGGGAACTTTGTTGTGTTCATTAGTCATTTCCTGCTGGGGCTTGTCTTGGTTGGGATGGTCGGGAGTCGGTACCTTTCCGGGAACTTTGTTGCGTTCATTAGCCAGGTCTTGTGGGGGCTTGTCTTGGTGGGGATGGTCACGGTGGGAATGGCCATGGTGAGGATTGTGACCTTTCTTTCTAGCTTCAGAGAGATGAGAACTATAGATCACTAGTAAGGTGCACACGCAGAACAATACCTTGTTAAATCCCATGATTTCCGTCTATCAAGTAGTGTGTAATGGAGCATGAGATTGTGCATTTTAATAAAGGGTTATGGCAGTTGTTTTCTAACAACTACAAAGAAAGAAATGTGGTCATCCTTTGATTTAGTTCAACAGAAGAAACAAATCCCTGAATAAGAGATATTTTTCCTTCTAATTCGCGTTCATTATATTTATCCCCCGATTTTCTCTGTTCTTTCTATAACTGGCTGCAATCTCACTTAGAATGTTGACTGTTGAGTGGCCTAAACACTAGATGTCTAGATTTGACATGATTAACGTACTGTTTTCAACTTAAAGTCAATGAATAAGGTAGATGAAAACTAGAGAAAGATAAAGCTCAATCGCCTTGCGGCGGCGACAGCCACGGTGAGGAGGAGGATTTGAGGAACGTTATCTCTTGTTTCTCTTCTGAGCTCGCTTGTTCTTGTTTTGGCAGTATTTACTGATTTTACTCTATCTCAACTTCCATTGTTTGAATTATTTGGGAGTGATCTCAAGAAAATTAAACCCTAACCCTAATTTCTACACTGACGTCTTGGATTCAGAATTTCAGATATATAGTTTGATAATCTGCAATAGTTGCTATAGGTTCTCATTTAGTTGGAATTTAAAATTCAATCCTACTGTTTGTGGTACTTTTTCGAGTTGAACTCTGTGATCACTGATCATAGTCCCAGGCTATATAATCAATATCAATTAGTCTCAGAAGATTTAACAAATGGAAACCCAGTTTATGATTGGTACGTTTATGAAGCAAAAGCCAGTTATACAAACAAGGCGGAGCCAGAGATCGAGGAAGAGACTAAATGTTTCGAGTTTCTGCTGCTTATTAGCTAGATTTATGTTTAATTTTGTTTTCATTGCTACCGATCTTGTTATTTATTTCTGTTTCTTATGTCGATATACTGACGCAGGCAGAAGAAGCTAGACGCAGGGTGGGCTGCAAACGCCATCTATTGGTGGAGAATCGAAGCATTTTGCATTCGTTATAGCAGTTGAAAGGCCTATATGGACTCGACAAGCTATTGAGGCTATGAAGTCGAGGAAGGCGAAAATGGCTGAACAGGTTGAAGATAAGTGAAAGTGCAAGTTGCACGTTGCGTCTATATATATATATATATATATATATATAGGATGCTGCATGATCGAGTTGATTCGGATGTTCTAGCTAGCTAGGTCATTTTACAACAAACGAAAAAGAATACATCAGCTTGCTGATAATAAGGATCAATAATTTCAACAAAAGCGACCACATAATCTATATTATTAACATCCGAGGTTAGAGATTACAACAAGGGGAATATAAATCGTAAGTTTCGCCATCAAATCATACAATACAATTCTTGCATAATACCTTGTTATTATTTTTAGATGTTCGCAACTAAATAAATATATATAGCTAAGGTTAGCCACTTAGCCATAGCTAGCTAATAGGGACGCTCTCCGATATAGTTCCCAGGAGGATAATAATTACAAATTATAAACACCCACCCATTTTTACATCTGGTCCTAGCACAACCGAGATTAACAGAATCGCGCCAAACCACTTGTGTATAATGCAAACATTCATCATTAACACATTTGTTAGAGGCATAGTCATAGTTAGGCTTCTCAGTCACCCAATACCTCACAGCTTGTGCACCTGACATTTTACCAAAACCTTCAGCCAAATTCTCGCCGTAGGGTCCTCCAGAATGCTCCATTTCGCAGGTCTTAATTCTTGTTTTGGCATACTTTCGTGCGTACTCTGCTACAGTTTCATTCCATGTGATCGGACCAACACCAACCTCTGCTCGAGCTTTGTTGTGTTCATCAATGAACCCTTGATGGCGACTGCTAATAAATCTGGCTTGAGAGAGGTGAAATGTTATGATTAGTGTACAGCATACACCAAAGAGGACCGTGTTAAACGCCATGTGTTTCTTCTCTGCACGATAGAATGGGAGTATTGGACAGTCAGCTAGCTTCAACATATTTATAGAGGGGTATATGTCATTTCTTTTAGAAGAAGCGGATTTAGGGCTAACTTCTTGCCGTTATCCGAATTACTATGGAGCTAACAAAGGCATTCGAGAGGAAAGTCAGTAAATCAAATGACGTGATTCTTGGATTTGGACATTTGGTTAAAACATTCCTCATTTAGATGATTAGTTTGTTCACTTTGATATGCACCGACTGTATTTACCTGCTATAGTTTGTTGAAGTTGGTGATCATTTTGTGTAACAAATTTCGTTATGATCGATAAGTTCCCACTTGGATTGTATTGATATTAATCATCTCTTGCACTACCCAAACTTAAAATGCATTAAATTTTTCCCTAGAAAATCCTAATGACGGTAAATCTCGACGTACTAAAAATTTAAACCGTCAAAATGATTATGCATGCGTGTTTCTTAAATAAATCTTCTCCGATTAAACGTTGCAAAATTTTCTTTCCCCTTGCTTTGTTGGTCCAGGGACTTCAATAGAGTTCATTCCAATTACAGGAGATCGACATGCATGGCAAGTCCATGGGTTCAGATTTATGATATCAATTATATTTAAACGCGTTTTCGCGATCTTTAGTTTAGCAAATACTTACTGTTGATCCAAATCCCATCACCAAACCACAACCTGCATCTTTAAACATAGTCTACATGATCACCTTGTTTCTCAACTAAACCATTATTCTATATACAGGATAGTTTCACACTTTATGTTTCTCCCAATATGAAATTGTTCATACCTTAGCTACCTCTCAGCATAATCCAACAGTTCATCTATATATATAGGAGCAGCAAAGGTTCATATATAAGTCATAAGACCTGGCCTCCAATAGATCCTAGCTGAAAATATCAACATCTCCTCTCTTTGTTTCTAACTTTCTATACATGGGGAGTGACGTCGGTGTTGCACTAGGAGATTCTACAATGAAGGCCAACCCAGGGAAAGCTACGATTCTGGCTCTTGGCAAGGCCTTCCCTCACCAGCTTGTCATGCAGGATTATCTGGTTGATGGATATTTCAGAGATACCAACTGTGATGATCCAGACCTCAAGGAGAAGCTGGCTCGACTTTGTAAGTCCATCTCTCACCAGCTATCTATATGCATGAATTGTAGATCTCAAGTTTGAACCATGACGTACGTACGTGAGTTCTTTCTTCTTTGTTTCAAAGAAACTATCATATATCCACCAGTACAGTTTATTTCGATATAATAATAATTCTAAGTGAAAAACCAGATATTCTTGCTGCTAATTCAGTCATTCTTGTATGTCAATTCTTAGGCAAGACAACGACAGTCAAAACTCGGTATGTGGTCATGTCAGACGAGATTCTAAAGCGATGTCCAGAGCTTGCACTTGAGGGTATTCCCACAGTGAAGCAAAGACTAGACATTTGCAACGATGCTGTAACACAGATGGCCATTGAAGCTTCACAGGCTTGCATCAAGAATTGGGGCAGACCTGTTTCAGACATAACACATGTGGTCTACGTCTCATCCAGTGAAGCTAGACTACCTGGTGGAGACCTTTACCTAGCAAGAGGACTTGAACTCTCCCCACAGACTAAGAGAGTCATGCTTTACTTCTCGGGCTGCTCCGGTGGCGTGGCAGGTCTTCGTGTAGCAAAAGACATTGCCGAGAACAACCCAAACAGCAGAGTTCTGCTTGCTACTTCTGAAACTACTATTATCGGCTACAAGCCACCGAGTGCACATAGACCATATGATCTTGTTGGCGTAGCACTGTTCGGTGATGGTGCTGGAGCAATGATCATTGGCTCAGACCCGGAGATAGTCTCTGAAAAGCCTCTATTTGAGCTTCACACGGCTCTTCAGGAATTCTTGCCAGGCACAGAGAAGACCATAGATGGAAGGCTCACAGAAGAAGGGATTAGTTTCAAGTTAGGAAGAGAGCTTCCTCAGGTAATCGAAGATAATGTAGAGGGGTTCTGTGGAAGGTTGATGGATGCAGTTGGGTTTGATAACAAGGAATACAACAATATGTTCTGGGCTGTTCATCCAGGGGGTCCTGCAATCTTGAATCGGATGGAGAAGCGCCTGGATTTGTTGCCAGAAAAGCTTAATGCTAGCAGAAGAGCTCTGATGGATTATGGGAATGCTAGCAGCAATACTATTGTGTATGTGCTTGAGTACATGATAGAAGAGAGCAAAAAGATCAAGAAAGAGCAATCATGTGGTGAATGGGGTTTGATTCTGGCCTTCGGACCTGGCATAACTTTCGAGGGAATCCTAGCAAGGAACCTTACTATCTAAGTATGAATACGAGCCTCATGTAGCAGTGGAACTTTTATTTCTGCTATGATTATAAATGACCCATCGAATACATGCTGGGACAAATAAGTTGTTCATAACGTTCAGGCAATCGGGTGTGTTGCCATAAGTGTCTAGCCACCGTCTCAATTGATTAACAAAGTTCTGCAAAAGAGTCATGGAATGTTTATCTGGTATAGAATAATACGACATCGATCATTTTTCATGTTTCAAGTCTACTTGAGGAAAACAATTTCAGCTCATGTTCAGTAAATCCACTAAAGTTGGTAAACCAGATATTTCAAACAGACAAAGCAAGGCGCTATATTAGATCCCTATAGTTTAACAAAAAGTAGTGATTTAGGCACTTGCAACATAGCAGAAAAAGGTAGTGGATTCGTAGTGCTAGGGTTATCCTGAAGTGGCTTTGGTTGTCCACACCAACAAAACGTTGTTCAAGTTATCTCTGATAGGAGATGAAATGGTAAAGTTAACGGGACTCAATTAAGCTATATGAAAACCACTGAGATTGTGGGCAGATGGCAGACAATTGGTGTTTGAGATTTCAATTATATGACCAGGCAATATCAACTCCAATGATGTATATATATACTGATAACTTATGCTAGCACAACAGGCTTGATTCAGCGTTAAGTGGGTATATAGGCTTCAGCAGATTTTAGAATGTAGATCGAGACAATGGTAAAGCTTTAACAAAATGTTAGCACCCTTTGAGAAAGTGGAACCAAAGCATGTCTAAATTATAGATACGAAACTTAGTTTACTCCATCCATCCCCAACTTTACAAGCAACCCACTTCATCTCCAGTCATGATTTTTTTTTTCATAGAAATAGAGAGAACTAGAAATTTGGAGAGCAAAAAGGGGAACTAAATAAGGATAAACACATGCTAGCTAAGTTAATTGTTGACAACATGGTTGTAAACCACCACAGCACAAGCAGATCAAAATCATACCACTCCAGAAGGGAGGCGAAGAACAAGCTGCCCTCCGAAAACACTGGAAAACAGAAAACAAATCCCAATAAGAAAACTTTGGATGACATAATACAATCGGGAGAGATTTGTACTACAAACATACTTGGAAAAATGTATTCAAAGACCAACCTTTTGACATAATAGTAACAGAAGTCCGCCAATATAAAAGTTTGAACGATTTCCGAAATAAGAACCATAGAAGGCCACAACCCATACCCCAAGGCCACGAGCAAGTGTCCGCGGGTATCTAATACCTGTTGACCAATAGAATATAGTTTACTAAAGTTGGAATGAAATGAAACAATACCCTTTTAACTAATCACAGATACATAGCCCTTCCAAGTTCAATGGACCAAATCCTTAAGCAACTTTGAGTACAAGGGTTCTCATTTCATCACTAAAATATAAAAATAAATTAGTATAAACTCATCCTTTATCATTCAGATGCTCTCAGTCCAATTAATCATATCACGATAAAGCCATCGCAACAAATGCCTACAATTGAAATTGATACAAAGTACATCCGTAAACAAGTCTAGGCATCAATTTAGCAATCGTCTTCATGCAAGACCAACAATTTTCTAAAACGTCAAATCATACTTAATTCAAAGAAAAAGAAAAATGTAATCAAAGAGAATCAAACCTGGAGAACCCAATGGGCACAGCTTAGGAACCTTGCAATACCAAGTGCAAACACGTAATGAGCTGTGAAAGGCTCAACAATCTGAAAGTAGAAACCAGCGGAATCATATAAGAATTAGTCGCATGCCCTTTGGTAATGAACTCATAATTATGAAAATATTTCCACTAAATGATGTGAGACCTTTGTATTCTGCATCACCCTCAACTGGGGTAGAACTGAAACAGCTTCTAAATATACACAAAAGGCCCAGGAAATCCTGTTTAATAAATGATGAGAAGTTGATGGATGTATAAACAAAGCTAGTAGAGCACATGGTGCCACCTGCATCCAAATCAAGGGTGAACATATTAGAATTACAATCAAAGCAGCATAGCACATAAAGGTGAAAAGGATAATCCAGAATGCATCATCACCAAAACAGGAAGTCAGTCAATACGCCTTTTTTAATATGTACCCAACAGTTGCAAAGTTTTTTGTAACAGATAACAGTACAAACTTGCTAGATCACATACCTCCAGACTGAATACTAATAATTATTATCAACATTAGCCTTTGATCCAAAATGTAACTACACAGTAATAACAAAAAGAATGCCCGTGCTTAATGAAATAATCTCTAGATATAAGTGATTCACCGCACTCATAAACCCCAATATCTTCGTTTCTATAGCTCAATTCATGCCCTTCATAAAGCTGATAGTTGTAATACTTATCCAACCATATTGAGAAAACCAAAATACAGATGACTAATACCCCCTTCTCAACTCTCAGAGAAACTGGTTTTGTCTCTACAGTCACCAATCTATAACAACAGAGAAACACACATTGTTCTGATAAAACATAAAAGCAAAGAGAAGGTGATGAAGAAAAACTCACCACATAGTATATTGCAAAGTTGTCTTTGTCCTCCATATAACTAGACTTCAAGTTGAAGCGGATCATATAAATAACCCAGAGGGTAGTCACCAATGTAGCTAAATCAAGCAGGGTGTGTATGTCATATTCCATAACAACACTGCAGTACAATCTCACAGCTAAAAACATTGCTGTAAGTTCCTGTGATTTCAGTGATAGCCCTGCACACAATTCCCAACATTTCCTCCAATCAATCAATCTCTCATTAATTCCACAATCACCAAAAAACAATAAGCTTATCCAATCAATCCACAATTTATCCACATCGAAAAATTAACATGAAATCCAATAAAGCTCAGATTTTTCCCTCCAATTTGTTAATCCCAATTCATTTCCGCCACGCAATTTAGATCACCAATCCCTAAAGACCCTAATTTTGACTTGATCAATTCGAATTGAAACGAAACCCTAAAATTTAAAGGTGGAGACTTTTACCGGCGCAAGTCTTCTCCTTCATGAGCTTATAGATGAGGACGGAGATTCCGGCGGAGTGAACAGCCTCAGCTGCGACGAAGAGGTTATCGTGATCGTGAACGACGAATCGGAGGAGAACCAGAGCCGCCATGCCGGACACCACGGCCAGAAAGCCCTTCACTTTCGGCGGTTGGCGGCGGACCCATGTCGAGGCGGTGTTGATCGGCGTCTTCGGAGCCCTCATCGGAAAATGCAAGTCGTCGGGGTTTCGCCGGGAAAGTGTGGATTCGGCGAAGAAAAGTGAGGGGGGAAATGTTTATGAAGGAAAAACCAAATGAGAAAGGAAAAGCTTTGTATATAAATCGAGGCAAAAGCCAACGACGTATTAAAAACAGGTTTTTGGATGTCGTTTGAGGCACGCGACATGTCGCTTTTTGTTCTAATTTGAGGTGATTAAAACAATTTTAGACCAGTTGATTAAGCAGCGGTGGGTTGCCTACGTCTTCATATATCCAACCATAATCAGTAGTTAATTTAGTAATCTTTAACCTTAACCCTTGACTCAAAAAAGGGCATTTTCCCTATTCGTTTTGTGATCAATTTTACCAGTCAATTTAGGTAAGCGAATTACCAGTCAATTTTTCCTTTGAGGTACTCTCTCACTTTTACTATGGTGAGCGTCAATTGTGGTTCTATTTATCATTTTATTTGGCTTGCATAATTTTTACAAGATTCGATGTATGTTTCATTCTAGTTTTGGTTATACTCTCTCGCTTAACAACGAGTTTCTTGTATGATAGTTATGCCACTTATGCGGAATAATAAGGGTACAAACTCGCTAGGCACCACTAAGGTCTCACTACACCCAACCAGGACGAGCAGGGTGTATCCGTTGGATCGCCTGGATAGACTTGTTATAAAACACTGAGAATAATTATTACTTTAAATAACATCCGTTAAACTCTCACTAGCTAGCATAGGAGTTCATGAAAATATGTTTCTAAAGTTCTAAATAAAACTTTCAATTATTATTTAATTATTGGCACATCAACATCTCCTTAAAATTAGTACTAATCTTTCTTATTGAGTTGTTAATACTTCAGGACTTTGGGTAAGGGGCATGCAAAGAGTGGAGTCAGGAGTGATGGGAGTTTAAAAGAGTCCATTCCTCAACCTCTTCCAACTTGTCAGCGTGACAAAAGAAACGAGTAACTACTGATCTGTATTAGCACTTTCTCTGCCAAAGTTATTCCCCAGAAAAAAGGGTTTGCTTTGTCACAGCTATTATTCACACCTCAGACGGTTATGCAAAGCTTGCAGTCATCACTCTCCCTGAATAACACTATCTTTGGCTTAAACAACTATAGATTTGGCTAATATGACATGATACGTTTATCGATCACAAACAACACCCTGAGGGTACTATGAAAAGATGACATTACAAGCAAACTGTAGTTTTTATTACAATTGCAAGAAGCTAGTAGGTCATAGTCATTGTATTGGTTCCCCACAATCACGACCCAACGCTTTAGTAAAGAGTGGTCGACTGGTCGTAGGTTGAACGGTAGAAATCAGCATGTCCACGAATCTGATCGATCTCCTCATTGCAGGCTTCCTCAAGTGCTATCATTCGATTCCCAAATGAGATGGGTCTTCTGTCTTCAGCCTCATCTTCGCCACCCAAGTAAACTGCAACGGACCAATCTGGAATTTGCGAGCCTTCTTCCCAACGTAATTGTTGAGGAGCTATCACATTGATGAATTGGTTAATTGTATTTAGGGCTGATTATAGATGCATATACGTTATGTGATTATTGTATACTATGATAGGTGTCAGTTTCCACCGTTTCGGTATTGTTGTATCTCTTGGACTTCTTCCAAGTGTGTATATATATCTCATGTAATAGAACACCGATATATCTCAGTGAAAACACTTTTCTTCTTGGTATCTAGAGCCTGATTATCATCTCCTCTGTTTGTCCTTTTCTTTTTCCTACAATCATGGCCACCAATGCTTCTTCATCTTCTTCAACAACTGGCCCCTCTCTTCCTTTCAATATCTCAGCCTTTGTCTCCGCCAAACTCTCTGAAACTAATTATCTATTATGGGAGAGTCAACTCAAGCCATTCCTCATTGGTCAAAATTGGTGGCGTTTCGTTGATGGATCTTATCCATGTCCAAGTCTAACTCTTCTTCCTATGGTATCTGAGAAGGCACCGGAAAATGCTCCTCCCCCTGAACCCGTTCCCAATCCTGATTATGTCTCCGGGTACCAAACTGATCAATATCTAATGAGTTTACTCCGAGCTACTCTCACCGAGCCCGTTCTCTCACAAGTGGTAGGCTGTTCTACATCCAAAGCCATATGGGATTGCCTTAGTGAGAACTTTTCTCAACACTCACTTGCAAATGCAACTCATATCCGCTTTCAACTTCTTTCTCTCACCAAAGGCTCCAAAACTATCACCGAGTATCTCTCGCATGCTAAAAATCTGGCGGATCAACTCAGTGCTATTAACTCTCCCGTATCCTCGGTGAATTTAGTGACCTATGTTCTTCGTGGTTTGGGTCTTGAATATGCGATGTTGGTAACTGCCATCACTACTATTCCTCCATTGCCTTCCTTTGCTTCACTTCGTGCTCGTCTTCTGGCATTTGAAGCTCAACAACTTCATCTTGCTACACAGGCCCCTGCCCCTCAACCCACTGCCTTCTTCACAGCACATCATTCTCCACGCCCTTCTCGTAGTTCTCGAGATAGCCGTTTTACCTCTCCCCTGTCCTTTCAAAACCGCAGACAGGGCCACTTGAACAATCGCAACTACCGTCCACCACCGCCTACTCCTGGCATTTTAGGTCCTCCTCCAGCCTCTCGCCCACCATTACAATGCTGGAATTGCCGCCAATATGGCCATATTGCCTCCAGGTGCCCTCAGGCACGTATGTTTGCCGGGATGCATACTGCTTCCTCATCTGATCCTAATTGGTATATGGATTCCGGCGCCACCAATCACATGACTCATGATGCAAGCTCCTTCAATTCATCTACTAGTCATTCACTCACTGATCAAGTGGTTGTTGGTAATGGTGAATCTCTCCCCATAACTCACTCTGGTACTGTTTCTTTTTCCTCCGGTTCTTTTACCTTTCGTCTTTCTGATGTTCTACGTGTACCTTCCCTTTGTAAAAATTTACTTTCGGTTGCTCAGTTTACTCATGATTTTCTTGTCAGTGTTACCTTCTTTCCCTGGGGTTATGTTATTCGTGACTTACGCAACGGTAATGTTCTCTTTCAGGGCCCATGTAAGGATGGTCTTTATCCCATCTTTCCCAAATCTTTGTCTGCGTCCAAGATTGCTCTTTCCTCAGAAGTCCAGTCATCTCTTTGGCATTGTCGTCTAGGACACCCGTCAAATAAAGTGTTGAGCACTCTTGTTTCTCGTTCTTTATTAGGTTCTACTTTTCGCTTATCTAATAATGATTGTAGTCATTGTGCCTTGGCTAAATCCACTCGTCTTTCTTTTTCGTCCCATGAACATTGTACCGTTGCTCCTTTTGATTTAATACACTCTGATGTTTGGATGTCTCCTGTTGTTTCTGTGTCTGGTTTTCGTTATTATGTCTTATTTACTGATGATTTCACTCGCTTCTCTTAGATTTTTCCAATGCGTCTCAAATCTGAAGTTTTTGACCATTTCTCTACTTTTTATATGTATGTCAAAACTCAATTTTCCTTATCAATCAAACAGTTTCAGAGTGATGGGGGCAAGGAGTTTGATAATTCTCATTTTCACCAATTTTGTGCTAGCAATGGTATTATACATCGGTTTTCGTGTCCTTATACGCCACAACAAAATGGTTTGGCGGAGCGAAAACATCGACATATAGCAGATATGGGCCGAACTCTTCTTCTTACTGCTCATCTTCCTCATAATTTGTGGGCCGAAACTCTTTGTACAGCGGTGTATCTCATTAATCGACTTCCAACTCCTATCTTACATTGGAGCTCACCGTACCAAAAACTCTTTGGGGCACATCCTAATTATTCTCTCATAAGGACATTTGGGTGTATATGTTATCCTTTTCTTGGTGATTATGCTACTAACAAGTTACAACCCCGATCTCTCCAATGTGTTTTTGTTGGTTACAGTGATCGTCATCGCGGGTACCGTTGCCTACATCCTCCCACAGGCCGGCTTTACACTTCTCGCCATGTGGTATTTCATGAAGACCAATTCTACTATGTTCTCAATAGCACTGCGGCTCCTCCATTAGATCTTCATATTGTTCCCTTGAGTCTTGCGTTTGAGACAACGCCTCTCCCTGCTACAGTCTCACATGTCGACTCATCTCTAGCCACTGTTAGCGATCTCGCATCTAATTCAGCCCCCTCAGTTGATGTGACTGCAACCCCACCCGATATAGTTACCTCTGCTCAAGGTCCACAACACCAGTCTGCTACAGTTCCTACCACTACAACACTTGTATCTCCACCGTCAGTCTCTGCCACTACATCTCTACCACACTCACCATCCAAACTCCATCATCCTCAACCTCTGCGTGTCCACACTCGCTCCCAGTCTGGCATTTTTAAACCCAATCCTAAGTACCAGGCCAACTTGTCTACAAGGTATCCTGTTCCTCATGCCTTTGCTGCCTTATTGGATCAAGCTGTGGAACCTACATCTTATACACAGGCTTCTCGACATCCTGAATGGAAACAAGCTATGGTTGATGAGTTCAATGCCCTCCTTAAACAAGGTACTTGGTCTTTGGTTCCCTCATCCCCTTCCTTTAATATTGTTGGTTGTAAATGGGTATTCAAAGTTAAGCAACATCCTGACGGAACAATTGAGAGATATAAAGCTCGACTTGTTGCCAAGGGATTTCACCAACAAGAGGGAATTGACTACTTTGACACATTAAGTCCAGTGGTCAAACCAACTACTATCCGTGTTGTTCTTAGTATCGCAGTCTCCTCTGGATGGCCTCTACGTCAATTGGATGTAAAAAATGCCTTTTTGCATGGGTTTCTTGATGAAGACGTGTATATGAAACAACCACCCGGCTTTGTTGATCCTAGTCGGCCTCATCATGTGTGTAAACTTCATAAGGCTATTTATGGTTTGAATCAAGCACCTCGTGCTTGGTTTCAACGTTTCAACTCCTTCTTGCTCCGTGGTGGTTTCACTCAAAGCAAAGCAGACTCTTCCTTGTTTGTTTATACGCATGGCTCTCACATCATGATGTTGCTTCTTTATGTTGATGATATTGTGCTTACTGGTAATAGTGCTTCTCTCTTACTAGCCTTCATTAAGAGCTTGGGTGTGGAATTTGACATCAAGGATCTTGGCCAATTACATTATTTTCTTGGCATGGAAGTCTCCTACTTGCTTCACTCCATTCATCTCACTCAAAACAAATATACTGTGGATCTTCTTCGCCGTAACAATCTTCTTGATTGCAAGCCTGTGTCCACTCCTATGGCTTCTAAGAGTTCTCTTTCTCGTTCTGATGGTACCCCTCTTTCTGATCATACTATGTATCGTCAACTAGTCGGTACTTTGCAATATTTGACATTTACTCGACCCGACATTGCTTATGCCGTTCAACATGTCTCACAATTTATGGGTTCTCCCACTGATGTTCATCTAGAGGCAGTTAAACGCATTCTTCGTTATTTGAAGGGTACTCTTGGTTATGGCCTCCCCATTCATTGCTCTTTGGGTTCTTCTCTTCTTGTCGCTTACTCGGACTCAGACTGGGCTGGTTGTCCAGATACTCGTCGTTCCACCACCGGTTATTGTGTTTTCTTGGGTTCTAATCTCATCTCTTGGAGTGCTAGAAAACAGCGGACTGTGTCTCGTTCGAGCGCCGAGGCAGAATACCGTGCCCTTGCCAATGCGTGTGCAGATACCATTTGGATTCAGGGGCTTTTACATGAGCTGCAATTTTCACTCTCTATGCCCATCCTGCTCAATTGTGATAACTTGTCTGCCACTTACATGGCTGCCAATCCGGTATTTCATTCCCGTACCAAACATGTTGCTCTTGACTATCATTTTGTTCGTGAACGAGTTGCTGCTGGTACTCACCAGGTGAAGTTCATTCCCTCTACTCACCAGCTGGCCGATATCTTTACTAAGGGCTTACCGACTGATCGCTTTGAGCGTCTTGTTTCAAACCTTGTCTCCTCTCCGGAGCCAAGTTTGCGGGGGAGTGTTGAGGAGCCATCACATTGATGAATGGGTTAATTGTATTTAGGGCTGATTATAGATGCATATACGTTATGTGATTATTGTATACTATGATAGGTGTCAGTTTCCACCGTTTCGGTATTGTTGTATCTCTTGGACTTCTTCCAAGTGTGTATATATATCTCATGTAATAGAACACCTATATATCTCAGTGAAAACACTTTTCTTCTTGGTATCTAGAGCCTGATTATCATCTCCTCTGTAGAAATCAGCATGTCCACGAATCTGATCGATCTCCTCATTGCAGGCTTCATCTGTTCGTTTGTCTTCCTCAAGTGCTATCATTCGATTCCCAAATGAGATGGGTCTTCTGTCTTCAGCCTCATCTTGGCCACCCAAGTAAACTGCAACGGACCAATCTGGAATTTGCGAGCCTTCTTCCCAACGTAACGACCGCATTTCGCATCAAAGTTAATATTCGGGCTAGTTGTACAGTCTTTCGGCAACTGCTCTCGGCAAATTCAATAGCGCGCTCTTCTTGCAATCTGGGGCCGTCTGGTATTGATGCATCATGCATGCATGCAGCAGTGAGAACTGAGAAGCTATAGTACGTAGAACTGTAAACCACACCGACAACATGGATCAGTAGATAATAAGGGTCTCAGCATTATACATCCAAATATCCTGATGAGAAATGTGAGCTAATTAGCTAATTATATTATAACTTACGCAGCAACTTGGAATAAGGCTATTATCAAGATCAATGAAAAATCAGCTAAACTTGGAGTACATATGCAGGCAGAGTTGTAATTTCCTGTATATGATTGCCTATTAAGCCATGGAGAGCTACTAAGCTAGCGTATGGAAATTGATCGAAATGTATGTAAATTCCCAGGTATGGCTTTGCACGAACTAAAATATTATATATATATATATATGGTAGCTCATACATTCGATCATCATAATCAAATTCTCCTTTTCGTCGTCTTTCTTTTAATATTCATAACGACCATGCATCAAGATTCATCTTTTCTTCGTAATTCGTTATTTCTTCGTCAAATTATCAAGATCCATCTTTCTCTTCCTGTTCTTATTTCTTAATCGTTACTTTTGTCATTTATAGAACGATGGATAATCAGGTCTTAGACTCAGGTTCCGATAGTTCAATATATTGCCATGTATCATAATTAAAGTGATTGTAATACAGTTATCAACACCTTAATTATTCATTATATATAAACTTTAGAATGCACAAGTTATTGTAATACTGTGACCAAAACCTTATTCCTTATGTATAAACTTCAGAATATGCATGAATTACGTACGTGTGCGCGTGGTTACAATATCACGTACTGGAGTTTTGTTGTCTAAAAGTTGCCATTCCCCTCATAGCTTTGACCAAATTGCCAATTCCCTGGTGCAATACTATCAAACTCAATAGTTTTACCTTCACTGGTAGTAACTTGGAATGATAAGCTCTGCCCTACTAAGTTTGCGCCGGTCTGCCAAACTTGGCCCCAATTGCGAGACATTTGAAGCCAACCGGAATTAGACCCTTTGATTCTGACAGATGTAACATCACCAGCACCACCCACATTGTAAACCAAAGCAGTGATCCAGTAAGGGTTTCCTTTAAGCTCAAACTTAACCCCTCCTGTTTTATAACACGAGACTCGGCGATACTTCACTGGAACTATTCCAGCTTTGTATTGAGCGATCTTTGTGAACATAGGCAAGGACAGGTCGAAGTGATCGTTCGGCGGGTTGCACCAGCCTCCTGAAGGGTTTGGCGGACAGAAATTTGTTGCAGTGACTTTGATAGTGCCTGCATTAGGGATGCACCACTGTGGATCATGAACACACATGATCTGAAAACAAGCACCGCAAGATAATCCATTGTTGAATAGTGTTGTGCTTAGAGCTGTTGTCTGTAGACCATAACCTTGTTGGAAGAGATCACCGTATCCGCAAGCCCCCTCTATTCGATCAAAAAATAAAATCACAAACCTAGAAGCTGACGTGCTTACTCTATCATTTTATGATTTTATCTATTGAAAAATAAATGAAGATAAAGTACGTACTCTTTGTGTACGTACGTAATGTGCTGGACTGTTGGTTATATGAGCATGGAAGTGTGTATACAAATCACAAGAGGGTTTCAACACTTCTATTACCAGCTAGGTTAATATTTACGTCTCAGATTATGAACATATATATACACAACAAAGATCTGAACTTACGCATGGTTTCGCCTCCAGACATGTCGCCGTACGTAGAAGGTTGCGTGTGCATAGTGCCAGTCATGGTCAGGGTTCTCGCCGATCGGATTGCTCATGGTATGGCCCGATCGCCAAAGAATGATGATGATGAACACCTTCGCCCCTCCGAACAAATTCTGGAACTTACTCATGGTTAGCATTATGGTAGTGGGATAGTGATGAACTAGCAATAAGAGCATCCGCACCCATAAATTGCATTTGCTCAAGCAAATGGTAGGGCCAGAAGCAAATTTTGCTTCAAGCAAATCGATTTCATATTTTGCTCAAGCAAATCGATTTTTTCACACACCCATTTACAATTTGCTTGAGCAATTCAATTTTGTCTTGTTGTGAAATAATTAATTTTTTTATCAGATATATTTACAACCAATAATAATGTGCCACGTGTCATTATCGACTCGATATTATTCAAAATTTCCGATAAGATTTTCGACTAATAGATAATTGACACGTGTCACTACCACGTGTCATTGTCGCTAAAATAATTGGAGCAGATTTCCGATAAGATTTTCGACTAGTAGAGAATTGACACGTGTCACTGTCAGCAAAATAATTGGACCAAATTTCTGATAAGATTTTCGACCAATTTGCTATAAAAACGTCTAATATCACTCATTATAACTCATCCTTCAATCTAAACACTTAGCAACATTTCCTTGTTCATCACTCTGATGAATCCTTTCAGCTTTCACAATTTTTTCAGGCGGAGACAACGTCAACAAGAAGAGGATGACGATATGGAGCAATCATTCGTGAATCAGGTGGTCATGGCGGAAGCACAACACGATGATGAATCAACACGACCAAGCGGTTCACGTCGCAGTAAAAAACCGAATAAGCCACGTCAAAGGCTATCTAGGGGACACAATCTCATGGAAGATTACTTCATCGAACGTCCAATTTTCGACGCTCAAGACTTTCGTCGGAGGTACAGGATGAGCAGAGACCGATTCAACATTATCATGACGGACCTCTGCAACCACGACATGTCTTGGCATCAAAGAGAAGACGCCACTGGTTTGCTAGGGCTACTTCCCCAACAAAAGATGACCGGGGCTCTACGAATGCTAGCGTACGGGTCAGCCGCAGATCAGTGTACTGAAATTACAAGGATGGGGGAATCGACTACCCTGAAATGTATGAAGGAGTTTTGTAGCCAAGTTGTTCATCTCTATGGTCCAAGATACCTCCGCAGTCCAACACCGGCAGACCTCACGCGACTATTAGCTAAAGCAGAACGCCGAGGTTTTCCAGGTATGATTGGAAGCATCGACTGCATGCATTGGGAGTGGAAGAACTGCCCAACCGCCTATCAAGGGGCAGACTCGGCCCGAAAGGGTCGCCCAACGGTTATCCTAGAGGCAGTGGCCTCGTATGATACGTGGATATGGCACAGTTTTTTTGGCTGTCCTGGAGCTAAAAATGACATTAATGTGCTCCACCTATCGAATGTGTTCTCAGAGATCCTTGCCGGAAGAGGCCCAACTGTCGTCTACGAAGTCCACGGACAGAGGTACACCACAGCTTATTATCTGGCTGACGGAATATATCCAAGGTACTCTACATTTGTCTAAACAATTTCCAATCCCCAGACGCCGCAAGATAAGCTCTTCGCAAAGAAACAAGAGGCATACCGGAAAGATGTGGAGAGGGCATTTGGCATCTTGCAATCTCGATGGGCAATTATACGTCATAGTTGTACATTGCACCACAAATCGGTAATGACTACCATCATGTTAGCTTGCATTATATTGCATAACATGATTGTTGAGAAAGAGTATGTGGATGATGAGGATGATGATGAGGAAGAAGAAGAAGACTTGCAAAACCCATCGAGGGCTTTCCGGGTTTATGATGGGCCGGTGAATGCACAAGGGAATCGAGTTCTTTTTGAGCCAATTAGTAGAGATGGAGCTAATATACAACGGTTTCACGACCGTGTTGCCGATCTCGAATCCGCTTACATCCATCGAGAGCTCCAGAAAGACTTGGTGAAACACATTTGGAGAGTGGAAACCGGTTAAATATTTTAAATATGTTTTATTGTGTGTTTTCATGATATTTGTGTTTAATTATTAAGCTTGTGTTTAATTTCAGTATGTGTTTTAATTTAATGTGTATTTCAATTTCAACTTAATAAATAAATTGCATTTTATTTCTCGAAAAATTTAAATTACATAAAATGACGAGCCAAGCCCAGATTTATTCTTAGTACAATACTATAACTACTATGGAAAAAGCACGCGATTTGGGTGATAACAATCCGAATATGTTTCATCGGTAGGTTGATCTTGACTAGCTTCTCCTTCATTAAGGATTGCTAGTTTCCTCTTGGTAAAATACATTTTCGAGATTGGGGTCATAGCCTCCAAATCCATTGTCATGATCCTTGTGTCATTCTCTTGTTTCTTCAATCGTAACTCTTCTTCCGCCCTTGCTTCTTTTCGCTTTTGAATGTCTATGTACTCCGCATAATAATTAAGCTCACTTTCATTATGGGCTAGCCTCTTGGTATGCCATGATGCTTGGTCACTTGCAATGGTATGCAAAACCTCCACCCGTTGCTCAATAGGAGTCTTACCATGTTTCTTTTGGCGCCTAGCTTCCTTTGCCGCCTTGGTTCCCATTGGTCTAGGTGGACTCGATGGAGTTGCCGTGTTGCTTTGAGGTGTCTCATTCAATTGGTCGTCATCCAAATTGATGGTTGGAGATGATTCAGTTGCGGAAGGAGTACCGTGGTAACTACTTGCATATGGAGATGGAGTAGTAGGTAGCACCGCAACGAAAGATGGATGATCTTTAACCACTTCCCAACATTCAAAGTGTGTAAACTTTTTCTTCTTGGCATTATAGTAACATGATTGAGCTTGTCGTTCCTGATGTAAAAAACTTATATTAGGTATTTATTTAATTACATAATTTAAATAAATTAGATAAAACAAATAATGTAACCAATTAGATATATTAAAACAAATAATGTAAACAATGCTACATATTTAAACAAATTAAATAAAATAAATAATGTAAATAAAATTAGATATATTAAAATAATTAAATATGTAAACAATGCTATATATTTAAACAAATTAGATATAAATTACATAATTTAATTCATATAATCAAATAAAAATTATAATATATGATAACACAATGTACTTACTTCGTCCATTAGCGAAGTGCCGCTAGCTATACGTTGTCGTGATGCCGCCAAACATTCGCCTCATTTTTGCAAGAGTAGCTTGAACTTGTTGTAGTGAGAAGCGAGCGCGATTCGGGTCCTTGGCTCCTTCGGAGGTTTCTCACCCGGTGCTAGCACCCAATTTTGCATATAATCGCCATGAATTGTCTCCCACAATTTGTCCCTCTTTTGTTTGTTACCGTCATATTCATCAATGCTATGACGGACAAAAGAAATGCACATTTGTAAATCTTCGGAAGGAAGCCAATGGGTGCCCATTGTTTTAGAAAAAAATGCTAAACGAAAAGAGAGAGGAGATGGAGGAAGATGTGAAATTTGTTGTGCACAAATTGGTGTGAGTTCATAACAAATTGAAGTAGTATTTATAGGCAATTTTTTGGGAGAATTTTGAAATTTTGGGGATTTTTTTACAATTTTTTGGGTTTATTTCCGTTATGATCAAATAGTAGCCGTTGCCAATTAATTCTGACCGTTGGATCGAAATTTCTGATTCAAAATGGAAGGCCCAGATCAATTGGACCGTTGGCCAATCTGCTTGACACGTGGCAGCCATTCATTGGCTCGCTTTTTTTTTTGGCGCGTGCAACGCACGCGCCTAACAGAAAAAAAATTCGCCCGTGCCTGACGTCACCCACGGGCGGTGGGCTCCGCCAGGCGATCGAGCAAACGCCGGAGCAAAATTTGCTCGAGCGATCGGACGAGCACCGCGGCTGGGTTGACTGGGCGAGCAGCTCGCCTCCTCCTGCTCGCCGGTGCGAGCCTCCCCTTCTCCTGCTCGAGCTCCTCCGGCTGGTCCCTCCTCCTGCTCGAGCACGCCGGCAAAATTGCTCGCCGCTGCGGATGCTCTAATACGACCGCCAGTCTAGGAAATTGGATCTAATTTATACAACAAGCTCGAGCTAGCTTGAATCTAATTTACAGCACAAAGGGGATTCATAAAAGGACTGGGACATAATCTCAAGCGAATACATTTGATATATCTACCTAGTATATCTGTAATTCTGTATATATGTAAACCTAAGAATCATCATAGGAAATTGTTGAGATGCTTGAGAGTGACATGTAACAGATCGACCACGCTCTTCATATGTTAAGATTATTGGGGAAGTGGCGGTGCAGATTATCAATCATACCTTCAGAGTTGGGATCAGAATTATGTGTACATTACAATGATATTCCTATTATGGCGAAGGGTTTTGTGCAAACTGAAACGCAATGGTCTATTAAAACCAATAAGACATATGAGGTTATAATCTTGTAGTTTAGGGCTAGCTTGACTTCAGTATTATTGATCGAACAGTCCTAAAATGTCATCTCGCATGTGCGAATGATGATATACCTAGTGAGTAGTGAGTATAGATGATGTGAATCTAACAAAATGGAGTCCCGATGGTTCAGATTACACGTTTTGGGTTCATAGTATCTATGTCCTTCGTATACAAGAGAAAGACGAGTAGAAACAAAAAATATTGATCTATGATCTTATCAAACAACACCCATTTTATTTATTCGTTCACACAAAAGAAACGTATATATAGACAAAAGTGACTTAAGAATTTATGTTACTATGACAAAAGTGACTTATCTTTATTACTATTATAAAGTCAACACCCGAAAATTTCACCAAATTATGAATTACTAATTTTATCATTCTCTAACTTTATCCTCATACTACCTACATAGACATAAGGACAATTATAAAGTCACCACCCAAAAACTTCACTATATTGTGAAATACCAATTTTATCTTTCTCTAAATTTATCCTCATACCACACAGACATAAGGACAATTATTTAAAATACAAATATTTTACCAATGTGTTTTATCAAAACTATCATTCATAAGAAACATAATTATATAAAATGATAAAATTTTAAGAATCAAAAATATAATTCTGCAAATTTGTGCAATCACTACCCGTGCATTGCACCGCACGAGGTTAGTTATATATAAACTATCAATAAGCTCATAGAAAAGTTTCAAATGGGACTTGGAACAAAGAAATTGTAACCACAAGCGTCTTATAAAAGCATATTTGGATTAGGTAGGGGCGAGTTTGAGACGAATTTGGTATATCGACAAGTGAAATTAAACCCTCGTTTACTCACATAAGTAAAAATGTTTTTACTTTTTGTTTTACTTTCACTTTTGGAGAGTAAATATACTAATACGACAGCGTTAGGTCTACAGTTAACAAGTTGCAACTAAAACCCTTCGAGAGTTCCTAAACCTCTTGAAACATAAGCCACAGTCACACAAGAGCTCAGGCCTTCAACCATGGCCGATTCTGGAGCCAACACTAAACAGAGACAAACCCAGAAGAAGAAGAACAACAAGAAGAGAAAGCATAGCGAACCACCCCAAGAATCTGAAAGACCCACCAAAACAAACCGCACCATTTCATCAGAGACCAACGAGAATGAACCACAAGACCAAAACTTTGAAGTTGAAGGAGCTCAGAATCCCAAGCAAGGTGGTCCATGGAGGAACCTGGAGTTGATTCTGTCAATCCAGAACAAAGAGCTTGATCTTAACAAGTCAGTATACTATTCTTCATCCTCATTTTGTAGTTTTTGCCTTTATTGATTGAAGTCTGTTTAAATATGGAGCATTGGAGCTTTAGTTTTGGGTTCAATTCAAATTGGGTATGAATACAATTTGGTAATTGATAATAAAATTGATGAAAGTTAGACTCTTTAAGTATATAGCTTAGTAGAATTAGACTCAAGCTCTTGGGTTTGTGTTGGACTAGAGTTATTATGTATCATCGTGTGTGTTTGTTGGTGAAGACCAGAAATTTAAGCTTCCTGTTGTCTGCTTTGACTTGTAAGTGATCAAAAGGAGGGTTGATTATTTAGTTTTGATGAATGAGGGATGTAAATGCAGGAAGGTGGAGCTAGCGTATGGTTTTGTGATGTTGAGAGTGAAGGAAGGAGGAGGGAGCAGTGATGAGGATGATCAAGCGGTGGGCATGCCACGTTTAGTCATTTTTGTCAGTGAGTGGATTCAATCGTTGTTGATTTCCGAAGGGAGGAAAGTTCAGAGTGGTGAGGAGAAGCATCAAGATGAAGTTATTTATACGTATTTGGATTTAAGATGCTGGGAGATTTTCAAATTTTGTTTGGAGGAGTCATTGAGACTGAATGTTTCTATAAGTTTATCGCGGAACCTCTTACGCTCTATATGTTGGATTGCAAGGAGTGCACTGTCCTTATTGAACAAAGCATCGTCGTCTCGAGGAGACTTCTTTGCCTTTGGTGAAGGGTTTCAATTGTACACTACTGTGCTTGATTGTATTTCTTTGGTATTTTCATCCAAAGAAGGCTTCCCAAATGAAAATTTGAACATATGGATTTCAACTGTAAGCTCAGCTCTTGACCTTGGACACAGAATTTTCAGTGAAGCTCTTGTTAGTGGCAATGACGGTGTATTTGTTTCCCAATTCTTGTGCTTGGTGCTTGAGCGATTTTCCAGGTTTTTAAGGTCTCATGCAGCTCGGAAAAATGGATTTCATGATTTTAGTGATAAGCTCCTTGAGCCTTTGTTGCATCTCTATGGTCTCTTACATCTTCAGATTGGTGGAGGTAATCTCGATTGGATGGGAAGCTTACTAAAGCTCGTTAAAGATGTATTATCCCATGGGCTATATCACCCACTCCACATTGATGGGTTTCTGAGCTTATGCAGTACTGAAAAATACTCCACATCCAAATATGGGAAGTCAGAAGATCCCAAAACAATGAACGAGAGTTATCATAGACATTTATTTGATAAAGTGGGAAGAATTTTAGCCGCAAAGAGTGCACTTGCAGTAGAAAGCCTAGGAGTATTGTTTCAATTGCTTATTGATCAGGTTAAAAAGCTAAAGAGGGATTCAGCATTGACTGCAAGTGCCAAAGTGATGGGGAAAAGTGAAGGTTCTAGGCAGATAGAACATAATTCATTGGGTCAAACGTCTATGATGTCATCTGAGAGTTGTACAATTGAAGAAAAATATTGTTCAACTAGTTTAAATCCGGAAACACGGAAGCCTCTTTACTATTTTTTTGTTCTGATTATGGAGCCTCTTTTGCTTGAGATCAATGGCATTCTTGAAACTAAGCTGAAAGTGGGCACTGAATTATTGGAGGTTCATCGCATTCTTAAAGCTATCAATAGTGTACTTTCAGTCTTTATGCATGAAAAAATCTATGTGAGAACTGAGGATGCCTCTGAGGGAGCTTGTCTTCATTTCTTGAAGAAGGTTTACAGTATCATCATCTCATTGTCCTCCGAAGTAATTCAGTTGTCAGTTACACACTCAGATAGTTTTACTCTAATAGCAAATGAGGTACTTTCTGCTGTAGGCTATCTTTTGGCGATTGAATATGACGTTCTAGAAAATGATCAGGTTAGCTTGTGGTTGATGATGCTTTCTTACTTGGCCATTGGACTTTCTTTGGTGGATTCTCCGGATAGATGCTTACTATTATCCAAGATAACAGACAATGGATGTGAATTGATTATGTTTTATAGTCAACTTCGCCAGGTTAGTAAAGTGCTTTTCGATCAATCATTTTCCAGTTTTTTTTCCTGATAGCTTGTTCTCTCTGTTTTTTTTCCTAGAAGTTTGTTTGTACTTGCTGTGATTGTAATTTCATTGGTTCTCTAATTGCACCTTTGCAGGTGAACAATACTATCTTTGCATTGTGTAAAGCAATACGGATTATTAGTTTACATAATAGTGATGGCGAACTGAACTATACTAGATTTGTTATTCCTTTTCATGGTGAAGCATATGCAAAATCTGTGGAAATGCTATTATGTGCTCATGATTTCAAAATTGCAATTCATAAAGCAATGAAATTCATACCAGAAGGACAAGCAAGTCAGTGTATAAGGCAGTTGACATTGGACGTATCAAAATCATTAGAGTGGATGCAAGTTAGTTGTTTGGAGGCTGATGAAAAAGAATCTGCTGAATGCCAATTAAGTAACTTGCACAGTTTTAATCTGGAAGCTGAACTTTTCGGGAGAGGGTTGTCAGAAGTATATGCTCTATTACTAGATTCATTGATCGTCACAACTGGGAACTGTAACCTTCTTGGAGCTTCTATAAAGGAATTGATTAGAGTAATTTTCCCTTGCATGAGCAAGCTGATTGGACAACAGCAGAAGGATGCTGTAATCAAATTCCTATCTTCAGTCATGGTAAAAGATTATGACAAAGTGATCGCTAGAAACAAAAACAAATGTCTGATATTTGGAGGCTCCTCTTATTGGGTAGTTTTGTTCTTCTTTCGATTGTATACTTCCTGCCGATGCTTGTATAGGCAAGCCGCAATCCTGATGCCTCCAGATTTATCAAGAAAGATGTCTGCAGAAATGGGACATTCGTTCTCCTCATTCTCTGGTCGGGATTGGATGGAAATGTCTGATTGGGCCAATGAGGGATTTTTCTCTTGGATCATACAACCTTCAGCTTCTCTTCTTGCTGTTATTCGATCTGTTTCAAGCATCTTTTGTAAGGACAGTGCAGCCGATTCTTGTCCTTTAACTTATGTAATGCATGCTATGGCTTGTGAAAGGCTTGTGGACTTGAATAGCCGTATAAAGTCTATTGAATATTTGATTGAGAATGGTGACAATCTGGTGCCAGTTGCAGAGATCTCTTCTTTGAGGCAAGAGGCAGCAGGACTCACTGGTTTTATGATGGAGCACCTCTCAATAGTGTCTAAAGATCAACAACGAACCTTTACTTCTGCTGATATGACTAATAATAAGATGGCTAGTTATGAAAGTGATGAATGGGATTTCGGTATTTGCTCTGTGAACAAGAACTCACTGCCAACTGCAGTTTGGTGGGTTGTTTGCCAAAACATTCATGCATGGTGCCCGCATGCTTCTGAGAAGGATTTGAAGAGATTCCTTTCTGTTTTAATACGTACTTCCCTTCCCTATGTAAAAAGCTACTGTGGGGAGGTTATACAGCAAAAGAACCATGAAGCTGACAGGCTGAAGAATGTGGCAGTGCATCAAATCTCATCACAGTGCTTTATTGATTCCAGTCTGTATGAGCAAAGAGTAAGCATCTTTTTTTATAGATCAAATGGTGCTTCCCTTGACCCTCACGTGATGCACGCGCACACACACAAACTTATATACAACTGGCATGTTCTGGGGATGCTTTCCGTTTTACACTTCTCGTTTACTGTAATTCTCAATATGTACATTTAATTTATCTCTTGTATTAGTTTGTCCGCAGGTATTTTGCAAAGCTTTTCTGCCGTGCTTTGGAGAAATCTACATTACCGTTCATCAGTGACTTTCCATCCATCAATGTTAAATTCAAATCATCACCTAATTGGTCAGATGTCTTGAGTGATTTAGAGAGCTCATCACTGGCTATTTCCTGCGATAAACTCATTGTATTTAATTGTTCCTCAGCCTCAAGTTGCAAGGGACTGAACTCTCATTCATCTGCCATGGTGAAATTTACAGCTTGTCAGAGTTTGCTTAATCTTTTGAGTTGTATGCCAAAAGGTCATTTGGACATGAGATCATTTTCTCATTATGTGACTTGTATTCTCAACATTGAAAGGTATGAGCTTTATGTTTGATATATGGTCCAACAATTGATACATTTCTTATAGTTTAGTAAAACATAAGAAATCTTTTTTAAGTAATAATCATTCCCAATTCGGGACAGTACAATATATTATATTCAATTAACTGAGTTGTGTGATAAGATTTAAATGGTGGCCTAGGTCAGTTCAGTTCAGTTTTTTTTTTTTGTGTTTGTTTCATTTTTAGGACATAGTACCATAAAATGTAGGCAAAAAAAGAGGAATTTGGTTTAACTCTTGTTTGATTCAATTTTTCACGGAAAGTGCATGCGCAGCTGCCTATTCATGATAAACTCTTTTTATTCTGACCTTTTTCAATACTTCATGGGTGAAGCTAATATACCTCAGTACTTAAATGTGAACCTTTTTCCCAGCAATATCAAGATTTCACATCTCATTTAAAGTAATATTATGTACTATTAGTTCAGTTTTAGTATCATGCGCTTTTAGAACAATCCATTCAATCAAGACATTTATTTATATAACCAGTTATGTGTATCTCAGGATTGTTGTCGCTGGCTTATTAGATTACAAGAATGCTTCTTACTCAAGTTATTATTATGAGCTCTTCAGACTGTTTGTGTCTTGTCGGAAGGCCTTAAGATGCATAATTATTGCTTGTGAGGAGACAGTAGCCACTCAAAGCTCAGACACTCGAGTACTCTTTGAGGATTTACTTCCTGTTTTATGGCTCCAGAAATCAGTACATATGGTTGCTCGGCTTCAAGAGTCATTCTCAAAAGATATATATCATCAAGTTCATGATATAATCTTGGCGTTATTGGATCACACTTTTTATGTGTTTCTGACATTAAGTAAATATGAATCTAATTGTGCCGTTCGTTTGCTTGAGGTCACTGAGCTGAATTCTGAATGTGCCCATGAACAGAAAAGCTCATTAAATTCGTCTCACTATATTAAACCCTGGGAGAGTGTGAACGTTGTTGCTAAGAGTTTGAAGGAACAGATGCAGATGTTACTTGTAAATGTGAAGGGTAGCATTTGTATTGGAAAAGAGGGAGTTGCGGTTGATGGTGTAAATTTGAACAAGTTTGCCTCCATAATTTCATGCTTTAGTGGGTTTTTATGGGGCCTAGCATGCAGTGTGATCGATACAGATGGGAGAAATAGCGATGAGAAGGCCAAGTTGTCAAGCTGGAGACTTGAACAACTATCTGAACTGAACCTTTGTATAAACGTTTTTGCAGAGATTTCTAGTCTTCTTTTACAAATGTTTAGTCTTGATGATAATCAGCAGTCTGCAACTGTTTGTGATGTTTATAATCTTCAGAAGTCAGGCTACAATTTAAATCTATTAGGCGCAGAGAAGATTTTTCCGGAAGGCAGTGATGTTGACACTGACATGGCATGTAGTAGACTGCAGAATAAATATGCAGATGCATCATCTGAAATTTATGATGACCCTGTAACTGGTAGTGTTCATAGAAGAAAACCGCGCTTGAAAGATGCAAATAGTGTTGTAAGTGTTCTCACTGCTGTTGATTCATTTGAACTGCAAACCTTAAATAAGCCTTTGTTGAGAAGCATGCTAAAAGGTGATCTCCCCAGTGCAGCATTTTTACTGAGGCAGTTATTAATTGCC
This sequence comes from Argentina anserina, assembly GCF_933775445.1. Taxonomy (NCBI): domain Eukaryota; kingdom Viridiplantae; phylum Streptophyta; class Magnoliopsida; order Rosales; family Rosaceae; genus Argentina; species Argentina anserina. Next base: position 1,101,612 of record NC_065873.1, on the reverse strand, counting down.
TCTTCTGCTATATTGAGGCTAAATTTGCATGTTAAGAGTGCCCCCATGTCGACAAGCTTGGTGCATAAGTTTGCTGGCATTATGCAAGTTTTGTTATTGGAATCAGTCGATGCAAGTCAGGTGCCACACTTCTATTATTTTGTGTGTTTAGATGGTGTTCTGAAGTATCTGGAAGAATTAGGGAATCATTTTCCTCTGACTAACCCTACCTTATCTAGAGATTTGTTTGCCAAGATGATCCAACTACAGCTATGGGCTCTGGGGAAATGCATAACTTTACAAGGCAAGAGAGCAACTCTTGCATCTCATGAATCAAGCACAAACATATTCTTTTCTCCTACGGGATTTTCTGAAGCATCAACTCTCTCTGGCTGGGAATACTTGTTGGATGATCTCAAAGCTAGGTTGAGATCAGCATTTGCAGTATTCATAAAGAAATCAACAGAGTTGCATTTACAATCTCTAGTTCAAGCAATCGAAAGAGCCTTACTTGGTGTGCGGGAAGGGTGCACAGTGAGGTATGACATATATGCTGGACTTGAAGATGGAGGGAAGGTGTCTTCCATTGTTGCATCTGGCATTGATTGTTTGGACTTGGTTCTGGAATTTGTTTCAGGTAATATTATACATCACAGTTATAGAGCTTATGAAATGGTTCCACTACATTTGTTCTCTATTTAGCTATGCGTAAGTTAAGCCACTGATGATGAAGGGAATTATGCATAACTGCATAAGTGCACATATATATTATTTTTTTCCCTTCAGCTATTGTATTCAAGTGTATATCATGGAAGTTCTTTGGACACATTCTGACCTTCTTTTGTGTGTATTTCAGGACGTAATTTGAGTGTGGTTAAAAAGTACATTCAGAAGTTAATTGCCTGCATGTTCAATGTTATTCTGCATCTGCAGAGTCCGCTAATATTCTATGATAAAGTCACTCAGAGTAAAGATGATAATGAGCCAGATTCAGGAACAGTCATTCTTATGTGTGTTGATGTTCTGGCAAGAATCTCTGGCAAGCATGCAATATACAAAATGGATCTCTGGCATGTAGCACACTCGTTACGTATACCTTCAGCAATTTTTCAGGATTTCCATCTCTTAAACCGTTCTAAGTGTTCTGTTCCAAATGTTTTAGCAACGAATCCAAATAACCAACTCTCCTACCCAGTATCAAGTGCACGCATCTCTGGTATAAATAGGCAGTACTCAATCGGCCTATATTCTGCTTGCTGCCGGTTATTGCATAATGTTGTGAAGCATCACAAAAGGTATGTATGTTCATTTGGTATAAAAAAAAAAGTAGTTAAAGACTTGCAAAGCATGCAATAGACTTTTAAGCTTAGGCCAAACCTGAAACATGACAATCAGGTGGGAAGAGGTATACTATGCATAAAATCTTTCAACATTTGATACTTGTCTTATTCTTAAAATGGTCTATTTTACTCTTACATTACTTATCACGTAGACTCTGCAAAGAACTGGAGTAATTCTTTTGTGATTTCTAGTGAATGTGAAGGGTATGTTGCTCTACTTCAAGCTTCTGTTCGTGTTCTTCTTTATTGTTTGGAGACCTTGGATGCTGTTCTGGTAGCAAAGGAAGGCTTATTTTCATGGGAAGTAGAAGAAGGAGTCAAATGTGCATGTTCTCTGAGAAGGATTTATGAAGAGGTAGGTGCTGACTGAATGTATCATTCTAGTTTAGATTATTGTTAAAGTTTTGACTTTGACGTGACTGAATACCAAGAGGAAATAACTTCACCTGGTTTTATCATATCTGTTTTGCAGCTAAGACATCAAAAAGAGGTCTTTGGTCCACACTGTTACCACTTTTTAGCTTATTACATACAGGTTTATTCAGGATATGGCCCACGCAAAACAGGCATCAAAAGGTAATTTTTCTTACCTTGAATATATTTGTTGTTAACCAAATGAACATTAATGATAATGACGCATTATTGGGCGTTTAATGGTTGAAGAAGGGGCGAGCTTGGTGTAGACGTTTGATCATTTGGCATATTCTTTTTCCCAATCTCCTCTGTCAACATTTCCAAAAACTTGAGTGTGGGATGATGGCATCCCTTTCCAATTCGATGGATGGAACTTTGGCCGAAGTGAGAATTTAGTTTAAGAGATTAGGGTTTAAGAGAAGATAAACAACGAGAACAGATAGGCCAAGGACATAAAGAATAAATCAATGGGAGATAACCAACAGTTATATTTTAATGTCCCTAAGATTAACCCGGTATAATGTATTTTATTTGTTTGATGTTATTTGGCAATAGGCATCAGTCCTAGGACGATATCACTTGGTAATAACTAATATGTACAAGTGCACCTATTATAATCTCCAAAAATCAGTATCTTTTATTTTTTTGGAGTTTCCCTGTATGTAGTCTGAACTATCCTATGGACTCGCAGGGAAATAGATGAAGCTCTAAGACCAGGTGTATATGCTCTGATAGATGTTTGCTCACCAGATGATCTTCAACGTCTTCATACCTCATTTGGAGGTAAACAATTTTGACTTGATAAAAGGTATGATTGGAATGAGGTCTTAAATTCTCATAATCTTCTTGTTTGTGTAGAGGGTCCTTGCAGAAACACTTTGGCAACCTTGAAGCACGATTACGAACTCAATTTCCAGTACCAGGGAAAAGTTTAAGTGACGATTATTACTGTGGGAGGTTATACCATCATCACCATTTAAATCTGCTGATGCGACTCCTGTACCATGTCACGAGTAGGGTAACATCTCACCTATGTGATAATAATTTTGTAGCTATAGCTTTTATTCTTTCTCATACAGTTGGGTAATGATTTGGACGTGAAAGTAAGATACCTGCTTGTTACCACTAAATTGGATATCCAGAAGTCATGTTGTAGGTAAACTAACCTAAAAGATGACATTTAATTGTAAACATGAAAAAAAAATTGCTTATAAAGTGCAACTTTATATTTTTCTACCTAATAGTATTTGAAATCATACTATGAAGATATATGTAGAAATTGTGGTATGGTCTGTAATCAGATTTTAAGTACGAACCATTAATCATCAGGAATTGAGTAACCTAGATTTCGTGAATAGTATACCAACCTAGAGTCTCTCCTAACTACTGTGTAAGGCCCTAAGCCTGTAGTTGAGTTGCTGAAAATGACCTATAACCAAATAGATTTTTATGTAAGATGCCTTGTTCACTCACTACCCTCTTCAGCCGGCCCTATTGTCATTTGGATCATCACTGATAATATTCCTTATGGTATCATTAGTCTGGTATGATTGCGATTGATTGAGAGCAACCACCAAATTCTAAAACTCCCAAAGCAACCAAACTTAAATACTTGTGACTTGTGAGGTCTAGATTAGACTTGGATGTAAAAATAGTCCTTTTCTTCTGAAATAAGAATTCTCACTGAGAAAGAAGGGTCATTGAATCTTGATGGGTCATCATTGTTGTAGAACAGAAGCCCCTTCTTCATACCCAGTTCTGGTCTTCTTGGCAGTGACTGTTGTACTTCTTCTCTTGTCAACTCTGATTGCGTCCTTTGAGGTCGAAGCCCCCAAATTCGAGATCAATTTGGGTCTCATAGCCGCACCGTTGCTGTTGCTAGCCGTCGTGCATTGGCTGTCGTCGATGGAAACTAGCAGGCCATGTGTGATGCCACCGTGTGTGATGCCACCATGTGTGAAGCCACGGCCACCATGGTGCAACTGCAGTTATGCTTGTAAGTGTCGCTACTTCTGAAATGATCATGTCCTGCTATATTTGCCAAAACTCATAAGAGCTGGTTTGTCTAATTCCCCGGGTCTCCAGTTATGATAAAGAGAGTTGATGTGTTTATTGGTTTGTTTATGCTATATCTATGTACTGGGTTGAATTGTGTTGCTACAAATACACCAAGTTTGGGTCATCTGATTGTTGTATCGTGACAAATGGCCGTAAAAGTTGTGATCTTCATGTTGTATGAGAACTGAGAAGGAATCAAACGCTAGCTCATCTCAAATCTCAGATTACTAATTTCTTATTTTAGTCTACCTCGCTATAAGGGTTCCTCACTTGAGGATTAATTTTTTTTTTCTCTGGTTGTTTTAGTTTGTGAATTAGTTGTGTAGCAGAAGCCAAACAAATAGTTTCCTGGTCTGTGTCTCAAGAGATTCAAGTTCTCATGAAAAGTGGCTGCTAGTACATTTCCTGATCTCCATGACTTGCCAAGGAACTCATGTATTGTCTTTAACTAGAAGATGAGAGGTCTCTGATTAATATATAAAAGTGATGCAAATTTTAACAGCACTCTATCCATTTTCTGTTCCATTAGTAATCATGATTCAATATCTTTGCAAACAACTAATGAATTCATGAATTGAAGATCGTTTGCTCAACCTATTATATCGAATAATCACCTTTGATTGTCATGAGAATGCTATTTCCATTAAAACCGTCCATGTATTTGATATATTTCGATGATCAAACGACTGGAAAATGAAATATAGATGATTAAATTATCAGAAATTCCAATATCCAAGATAAGTTCTTCCAAATTATGTTGCATAGTTTATTTGGTCCACCTACACCAAAAGTATAGGATAAACAAACCATAAGTGTTCATCTTCCTCCATATCATGTCCATAACATTTTGTTTTTTAGTGTTAAATTTCATGTCTAGGCATCGATTGAGATTTGTCATTATGACTTGACCTTAGTGGATAAGACTTTAAAGAAACCACCGACTTTGTTTAGGCTAAAGTATGTGACACTATATGGTCCATGCAGACTTTAGGAGTGGCACCACATATGCATTCTCCAATATTAAGTGGACAATTTGCAGAGGACGACGATAAGGGAGAGACTTTTCCTTTGATTCATTGAATTATTACTTGCAATTTCTTTGCCATAAATAAATGTATGTGTCATCTAGTATAGTCACTAGCTCTCTAATCTCTATAATTGATATCTTTAGTGAAAAGACTAAGCACTTCAAGACAATAATTCTAAACCAAACTGTAACAAGGAACGTCAAATTGTACTCGTTTTTACAATAATTTTGTGATTATTTGTAACTTCACACCTTAAAATAAAAAATTTAAATATAATAACTAAAATTTTAGAATCATGCTAATTTTAAAAGCTAAATAGTGATGATTGACGTACTTTATTAGTCTAAACATTCAAAAAATTTCATATGAAAAAATCTCGATACATCCAACATTTTATGAAGATAGTAATTATGAATAACGGCTTGTATGCAAGCTACTACCCCAAACTCTACCATTTTGCTATCTTCGATCGGTAGGTTGACGTCGGCCTCATCAAACAGTTCCTCATTTCCTCCAAGTTATAACTTCCTTGCGTTTCAATGAGTCCCTCATTAACTTAAACAACCAAACAACCCAAGAACTTGGATATAAAAACACTAAACCCTTGATCAGTTGTTACTTGTTAGCAACTTCCTCTCTTCACAAACAAGATCATCCATGGCCTATTATGGAAGAAGAAACCAAACCTCCTCACTCATAGAAGGGTTCTCCCTAAACCCTCTACCCTACCCAGTTCTCATAATCCTTGCACTCATCTCAGTCTTTCTGGGCTTCTCATGGTACTCCTCTTACGAGTCAGCTGTGGAAGAAGCTCAGTCACAGTTCAACTGGGTTCTTTTAGCCACACCAATAGTCTTACTCCTCATTGTTCAGTGGCTCTCATCTATGGACCCGGATTGGCTCTTTGCCATGTCGCCGTGGGAACAACGTCGTAGAACCCACCACCGTCCGTCGGAGGGGAGCTCGCCGTGGGGAGTTGCTGCTGTCATTGTTGTCTTGCTGGTCCTGCTGCAGTTTCAGTCCATTTTCCGAGATAGCTGGCTTATATAAATCCTCTGTTTCAAGGTCAGAGTGCTCTGTTTTCTTTGCCGAAGAACCAAAGAGTTGTGATCTTTAAGCAGTTTGTTGTGTAGATAACCAAGTATAGCTAGTAGTTTGTACATAATGATATATGAAATACATGATATTTGTACGTTTTCTGTTCTGTTGCGTATTATGTTTGATTTTTCTGGGTTTTCTTTTCATGTTGGTTCTGTAGAGATTTGATATTAGAGATTATGATTTTGTTTATATGATCCATATATGATTGTGGGTTTTCTGTTCTCTATGCTTCTATATTCTATTAGTAGTTTAGTACCATTAGGTTGCTTGCAACTTGCAAGAATGATTATGTGTCTAAAGCTTACAAGTCAAACAAACTTGATATTGAGGCTAAATGGTTAATGAGCTTTAAAGCTTGAATTAGAAGTATCCAATAGAAAACTCCATTTCATCAAAGCTAATGAGAGAGCTTCAATATAGACATATGATCATTATGGATAAGAATAGACACCTTGTCACCTACTATCCTCATGAAGACAGGAATAGCCTGGTAATCCGGAAATTTAATATGATCTCAGACTGGTCTTTTTCAGCTGTTTATAGTTGTCTAAGCTTTCTTCCACACATGTAACCAGAGTTTGGAAAAATAGCTTCATATAGATCCAAACCTTCCACCGGCCTTTTGGTCCAAATTTGCTAATCAAACAAAATGAAATGGGTGGCAGTTATGAACTTTAGCTCATATGATAATATGGGATGAGTTGCGAGACAATTCTTTCTTCCTTTTATTGATTAGTGATCAAACTCGTCGACCTTAAGTTTTGTATGAATGTAAGGTTTATTTTGCAGACTAGGAAATTGGTAAATGCCCCATAGAGAAAGTTTGGAACCTTTCATATAGCTCTGAAATTACTTTCCATTTTGAAAACCAAATTGCATATTATAAAGTAGATTTCAGTTCTTACCTCCAAATCTGCGTTAGAAGTCCATTGAACAGATACTGATCAAATTTTCGAATTCTTAGCGTTTAGTTCTTGAGGGGTGATTGAACCAGGCCAAATGACTTCTCATACGGAATATATAACGTATTCAATCATTTTCTGGATGTAGAATCAAATTTTGTAACGTCTCCATCTCCACCAAATTTTATAACGTCTCCACCTCCTATATATAGAATCGTTTTTTTTATACTTTATGAAGAATATTTATCTTTGGATAGCCACACAAGCGGAAAGCAATCAACGGAAAAGAAATCATCTGTACAAGTGAATCAACAAAAGAGAATCGATTATGACTCTCCACCAATAACTCAATCATATATAGTTTGAAGGTTTTCACAAAAGAAGGTTTCTGCAAATTTTTTCTTTTGTTCTTTTGGGACATATAGTTCTCTGCATAGCCAGGCAGGAAAACAAGAAGAGGAAGAGCGTAATTGCTGGCTCTTCCTCTTCTTCTTTCTTACTTAGAATGGGATCGGGGGTCTCTAGACAAGTAGAAAGGCGTAAGGCACTCACATTAGAGAGGAGAACATTGTATGATCTTCATGAATGCTGTGGTGAAGATTTTCCGGCTTGTGCATTCAGGCCTGCAGATAGAAAAAACTGGATGGATGACCTTCATCCTGAGAAGCTTCAGATAAATAGGATTGTTTGGCCCGGAACTCATAATTCTGCAACAGACAAAATTGGAATCCCATTCGTCACAAGGCCTTTTGCACAATGCCAATCTCTATCTGTCTATCAACAGCTTGTGCTAGGCACCAGGGTTCTTGACATTAGAATTCAGAAGGATCGAAAAGTCTGTCATGGGATACTTGTCACGTACAGCATGGATGTTGTGATCAAAGATATCAAGAAGTTCCTGTCTGAAACACATTCAGAGATTATAATCCTTGAAGTGCGTACCGAATATGGCCATGATGACCCTCCTGAATTCGACAAATATTTGGTAAAGCACCTCGGACAATTTTTGATCCACCAGAATGACAATGTGTTTAACAAGACTGTAGCGGAAGTGTTGCCAAAGAGAATAATATGTGTATGGAAGCCAAGGAGTTCACCTCAACCAAAAAATGGGAGCCCTCTGTGGAATTCGGGTCATTTGAAGGATGACTGGATCAATACGGATTTGCCATCAACGAAATTCGAAAGCAACCTCAAGTATTTGAGTGAGCAGCCACCAGTTTCCTCAAGGAAATTTTTCTACAGGGTGGAGAACACGGTGACGCCGAAGCCTGATAACCCCATTGTTTGTGTGAGGCCTGTGACGGGAAGAATAAAAGAATTTGCTAGGTTGTTTATAACACAGTGCTTCTCTAAAGGCATTGCAGATAAGTTGCAAATTTTTTCCACAGATTTTATAGACGGGGATTTTGTTGATGCATGTGTTGCAGTTACATATGCAAGAGCTGAAGGGAAAGCCTGAATATCTTTTTAATGCATTTGTGTGTAATGTGTGTAGTTCTTTCTTAGATCATGTTAATAGATTTTTTGCATACTCCATTTTATCCCTTTATAGTCCAAGCAATTTGGCCTCTCATTTACTTATTCATGCATATTGGGGGTCAGGCTATCATTGTGGTTGCCTATATGCTTAATTGCCTATTATTTGAAGATTCTTAAAGAACTATGCTTATGGTGAATGGATTAACGCGAGTCTTTTTACTATAAAATTTTGTCTACTTTTGATGCGAGGAGGATTACAGTTCATGGATGGTCAAGCTCGTCAGGGTTCTCCAGAGCCTCTCCTGCTAAGAAAGTACGTCTGCTTGAATTCCATGAATCCACACCGTTCCCGAGTGGCCGAGTTGACACACAATGCTGCAATATTAGAATGCAAATATGCTCCACAAGATAGATTATACAAGATGCAAGCGCACAAGTTATAAGTGCATGAAATTGAAGAATCAAAAGCATCTCATGTTTCAAAATATCATGATTTTAATCAATACTTAAGCAATCGTTGTTCTCTCTGTAGCTTGGTAGAAAATGATGAGATATAAGAAGAAACAAACAATTTCTGGCGTAACCATGAGTGAAATTGGTCAGATCCTATCATAGCTTAGGTTCTCGGAACTTCTTAACACTCAAATCTACATATATGTAGCTGTTAACCATATACTGTTAACCATATAATTATGATTCAATTGAACAACAAGCTCGCTGCTAACAAAAAATGTCAAGTAAAATCTTTGCATACAAATCGTAGTTCAACTAGATAATTTGATTTGCGCAAACTCACATATCCACAAGTTTCAGTTGCATGACTAGCTAGATTCACTAGCAACTCTTTCCTTTAGGCTTTAGCTTCTGCCCTTATTCTATATACTTAACTAAGCAATCAAATAGGTTAGGCGGATGCTAGGCGGATTCTCATTACGAGTGTTGTCGGCCCAGTGAGGGTCTGGTGTGGGTTGATCCTCTCGTTTCGTGGTTGTTGATAGGGGGAGGCAGATTGTATCGGTGGCTCTGGTTAGCTTTGTGTCTCGCTGGGCGGATCGCCGGTTGGAGTACTCGGTGTCGGGACGAGGGCAGACGTGGCGGCGCGGCATGGATCGGATCTGATTAACCCGATCTAGGCTGCGTTGCTTGGGTAGATCGGAGTTGTTCTGCTAGGGGCGACGAGGATCTTTGGAGCGGCTGAGATGGCGCGATGAAGAGAGCAGCGGTCCGGCATTCGTGGAGGATTAGGGCAACAGGTGGTCTGCCGGCGGTAGTTGACCGGGGTCCAGTTGCCGGCCGTTTGGTAGTCTGTGAATAAGGTTGTTTTTTGGGCCGAGGTGTTTAATTATTTATGTTTGTTATTTATTTTTAATAGTTGATTCCCACTGCATGGGTGAAATAAGTAGCTGGATTAGTTATGTAGGTGTAGTCGTGTTTCGTGTATGTGTGTGCACTTTTAATGTTTTGTCTGTTTTAAGTAAGTGACGAGTTCATTATTTTGTCAAATGGTCGTTGCCTTCTACTGATAGGGTTAAGTTAAATATCGCCGAATTTATTTTCCGGCGACAACATAATAAGAAAGTTGTACAATTGGTATTTATATTTTGCCGTAGCATTTTTCCGGTATGTTATTGCTACAATAAATTAAATAGAGCAACTATTAGTATATTCTTTGCTAGTTGGTGTCGTGTTGAGTACATATTTGTATAGATATCAGATATTATTATAGATCTTTATAATCAAGAGTTTAGGTTTCATGCATCTATTTGTATTCAAAGGCTTTATTAATTAAGGTTTAAGGATAGTCACAAAAGCTCTTTATTAATATATATATATATGAATCCAATCAGTCTGACCGAGGATCACTTTGCAAACCTTGTAATTATTAATGTTGTCTGAATGTAAATTTCATGTTTGCTCTTTAATTATGTGCCTTGTAATTTTATGTTAAAATTCAAACTCCTTAATTAAAGTTCTTTCTAATGTTAAGAGATGTCATAGAAGGCCACTACCATTTCTTCATGTAAGCACTGCAATGGGGTTTGAAACTATGTTGCACTTATTTCGAGACTGCCATAAAACTCAGGTGATCTTGAATTCTTTTAATATTCTTTCTAACATGTTGAATGCCTTTGTGCTTGATTGGAATGGCTGGCTTTTTGCTAATATGTTTGAGAACAGGTGCCATATGCATAATATGAATTGGAATGTCTTTTTTTTTTACTATTGTTGGTTTATTTGGAAATGGAGATGTAAAAGCATTTTTGATAATGATTTTCACTACTCTTTCCGACCTGCTGAGATTATTACAAGCTATGTTGATGAGAGGAATATAGCTATGTCAACGCCTTCTATCTATACTTCTAGAAATGTGGAAATTCTTGCATGGATTAAACCTAGTTCTGGTTTCTATAAATTTATTGTGGATGGCTCTAGGACTAGAAATGATGATATTTGAGCTTGAGGGATTATTAGAGATTGTAGTGGTTGCTGGACTGTAGGGTTTTTGATAAACATTGGAACTGGTGAAGTCTTGCAGGTTGAAGCTTGGGGTCTGTTTCATGGGCTTCAATTGGCTTTAAGTTTACAACTAAATAAAATTGAAGTGGGGTCTGATTCTGCATGTTTGTGAACTTGTTACAGTGTGTTGATATTGAGTTGCATCTTTTTACCACCATTGTTCTTAATTGCAGAGCTTTAATGAGGCAATTTGACACCATATTCATACATCATGTGCCCAGGAAAAGGAACACAGTTGCTGACATTCTTACAAAGAATAATACTTTCAAGCAAGAGACATTTGCATTATGCATGATCTCCCTAGCCTTGTTGCTGAAGCTATCATTGATGATATGTTAGGAGTTGCTAAGAATATGAGCTTTAAGACATGCTAGCTATTTTCTGTTATTTATTTCTTTCTTAAGCCTTTGGTCTCATTTGTAAAAAAAAAAAAAAAAAGTTCTTTCTATATACTGTATCTTTATTTTCCTTTAACAATAAAATGCATGGTTGATCCGAATTTGACCCGACCCACTGATCTTCATCTATATATAACGCCAAAGCGAGTCCTCTTTGGATCGAAATAACAATCAAAATTCCTTTTAAAAAAATCAAAATTAAAGGAGACGGAAAACCCTAATCGAAGCCAGCGAGCGATGGCCCCGAGTTTAACAGGCAAGAGGCCACCGACGGATTCGAACCCAGCCAAGAAGTTGAAGGCGTCCGAGAAAGAGTCTGCTAGGTCTGTATTAATCCGTCTCTATTTGACTCCCGAAGATCGAGATCTCCCTTGTCAAGAATTGATCGAAAAGAGTGTGAATGTGTGATGGCCTATATGGAAGGTATGTTTGTGACTTAATTGATCCCAGAACGACCAGTTTGCTTAGGACTGAATTCGTTTTCTATGCCTTCCTTTGGTCATCAGTATTGAGGTCTGTTATAAACTTATAACCTCCTCTTTTCTGTTCTTTTGGGGTGCACAGCTAGCTAGGACTAAACCAGGGTTTGATATTTACCAACAACCTGTACCAAAGGGATATTCGTGGCATCCTATCTATCCTGGGAGTCGTAGAGGTCATCTTGAGCCGTTAGTTTGCTCTGACTGTGACGACTATAACGAATGCCCAAAAATGGCTGATGAATTCCAGACGGAAGATTCCACCAAAAATACCAAGTCTGCTAGTCTTGTTTAGGGTTGTCACAATGGTAACAAGAGTACGTACGTAGTACGTACCCTCTCATCCACATGTATGCCAATATGCCATTACTTGACAAACGCCTTCTCCCACTGACCTTTCCAATTATAATGGAGAAACCCATGCTCTCACAACCCCATTTTTCCGCACCCGCGCTTTTAGTGGCGAAAATTTCCTTCAGACCCGACCCAAATCCGACCGACCCGACCCGACTTTTCCGGCCGATTCCGGCTGTTTCAGGTGACCGAGCCGACCCAAATCCGACCGACCAGACCCGACTTCTTCGGCCAACTCGTCTCCTCCTTGTGCACCTCCCTGTGGTGGTGGATCATGGAGTAGCACGCCAGTTTCCACGCATCGAAGCCCGAAAGTCGACTCGAATACCTATCGGTGACCCGGTTGTGTTCTTCAATTTTCCGGCGATCTCCGGCGAGTTTAGGCTTCACCACTGGTCTCAAACTCCTTGTCTCAACATCGTCAACAACCCCTGCAAAGGTTTTGAGCTAAATCGAAAGGTAAGAACTCGAATCAAGAAATTTCAAATCTAGGGTTCATGATTTGGGATTTTTCGGAAATTCCGAAATTCGAGGTTTTAAGCTTTGATTTAGACTTTGTTGTGAATTAGAAAGTTGTTAGGAATGTCATTTAGATTGTAGTGGTGAAATTTGGTGGTCATTGGAGACGATCGGTGAACAGTGTCGCCGCACGAACAATGTTCATGAATATTAGTGTGAACATTACACGATAAACAGTCACTGTGAACAGTGCTTTTAGTAAAGCAGTACATTAAAACAGTTATTAGTGAAACAGTAAACATGAACAGTGTTCTATGAATAATGTTTTATGAACAGCATTTAGCTGTACTGAAATCGTCACCTGATATTTTACGTATCATTTTCTAAGCATTTATTATGTTATTAGGTGACTGACGAAACGAGTGAGGAAATTACTCTTAGTGTCGTGGAAGTTGCACGCAGGAAAGAATGTGAGTAAAAATCTCACAGTGACGAATCTATCATTGCGGAGATTCATGATTTCGCCTAATTAAAAAGAACGAACTATGATATGTATATGATATAGTGGATTGTGTATGTGTATAATTGGTAAAATAGGTACATATATATAGTTTGCTATATTATATACTGTCATAATTTCCGTTTGCGAATGAATTCATTTTAGCGTTGATATTTATTTATTTGAGCATGTCAATTTGATTTGTACAATATCATGTGATGATTATTGTACGTGGTTTTAACATCGAGTTTTGTTAAAACATTTTCTGTCTTCGGACGTGTTTTTCTGTCTTCGGACGTGTGTTATGTCTTCGGACGTGTTTTTCTGTCTTCGGACGTGTTGGCATGTCGGAACCTAGCCTTGGCCGGGCGACAGTTACGATACAGTTAAAGCTCTAGTCTGTCTGCCGCTGTACTGTATGAGGGGTAACATATGGGTTACCAGCTTATGAGTACCCATATTTTTGGGATTTTTGGGTGGCAGATGGGTTGCTCAATGCCCGGCGGTGTACTGCATGTGGGGTAATATATGAGTACATGGGTCTCATGAGTACCCATATTATAAATGTAATTAGGTAAACAGAGGGGTTGCCCGATTTCTCATGAGCACTTATATTTTCAGATATTATTGGACAACCAGATGGGTCGTCCAATGAGTCATGAGTACATTTATAATTAAATATTTTCAATATTTTTCTTTTGGATATTGGGTAGCGAGAGGTTGCCCAATGTTTGATGGCGTACTTCATGAGGGGTAACAGATGTGTACCAGCGCTCATGAGTACCCGTATTATTAATGTATTTGGGTAAACTGAGGGGTTACCCTATTTCTCATGAGCACTTATATTTTCAGATATTATTGGACAACCAGATGGGTCGTCTAATGACTCATAAGTACATTTATAATTATATGTTTTCAGTATGTTTATTTTGTATTTATACACGAGTTGTATTGTTATTTTACTCATACGAGCTGCAAAGCTTACCGGGTTTGTGTTTACAATCCCGGTGCACCTATTCGATTGTGTAAGGGATAGTTCTGCAGGTGTGGATTAGCAGAATTGACGGACTACTCTTAAGATGTCGAATATTTGTTTCTATTGTTAGTGGTGAGGATTGAGTGAATTTTACATTTCCATTGGTTGTGTATTATTTGAGTTGATTGAGTCATGGTGTTGACTCAGTTTCGATACGTTGTTATGATAAGATGATTTCAGTATATTGAGATTGTTTTTGAGTTTTCATAGCTTCGAATTTGAATTTTTATCATTCGAAATTCGGGGTCGTGACTATCATGACTATTTGAGTTTTAAACAATTAATGGAGACCTTTCACGTACTGAAGGGTATATATATCATGACCATGACTATTTCAGATGTCATACTCATGTATAACAGTATAGAGATTGCCAGTTTCAATCAAGTTCAAAACTGTCAAAAGACGATTTCTTCAGCTTAGTCATCTTTAGACTAATTATACATAAAACATATTACTAAATCAAATCACATGCATATATTAAAGTATCAGCAAGTACCAATTGACAAAAGCAAGAAACCTCTCAGTTAACTCAAGAATGTATGGAACTATATGTTCTTCTAGATTGAAACTGTATGTTCCATAAATTGAGATATTTGACAAATAGAAGGCAACTTGATATCAATTTGCAGAAGACTAGGTCATGCTTTGTTTCTGGAACATATTTGCGGATATTGTACATATGGTTCTCCCTATGATAAGTTGAACAGATACTTAACTAAATGACTTACTAATACTATAAAATTAAGATGGTAAATCATCATACCCTTTTAAGTGAAGTGTAAAGTAGCATGTGACTGATGTAAGTTAATAACAAATTATAAATGTGATGGTTCAATGCCTCTGCAACATTGATGCTGATTATAAAAACGATCTTATAATATTCAATCGGAAATTGTCATCATCCCGAATTAAACCCCATTACCATTGCACAAAATTCATAGTTCAATTGGTATTCAATTAAAGGGGATATGTGTGGGTATTTCCCAACGAATTTTCAGAAAGGAAGATGCCCTGAGTTTTATATGTGCTAATGATCGATCCAGAGGATTAAAATGCAATGTGGAATGACAATAGCAACAAACAAAATGCAATGACAGGATTGATGACTATGAATTTCAGATTTTGAACATCTTGTAATCTGTTATGAACCAAAAATGAAAGACTTAAAACCACAGTATATTGGCAGGACTTTCATTATCTAGACTTTGTCCCGATACTCCGGTTGGGTAGTTAAGATCGCATACAAAGTATGCAAAGCTCGAGCAAACAATGGATAGTTAAGAACTTAAGATCACATCATGGTGTTTGGGAAAACCATAGCCATGCGAACTAGAGTTAATGAGTCTAATGCGATTTGTAACTCTCTTATCTTGAATTGGATTCCGAGTATTGTTCTTAGCTTTGTGTACGTTCGAATCAGATCATTTAATTGCAGAGTAACTTGAATACATGATCCATTCCCCGGTGCAAAAATTTCAGTAGAATTTGTAGGCTAGCAGATGAAATATGATTGTCATATATGACAGAAGCTCTTGCTCTAAGTATCAATCACATCATAATGACATCTTATTCAGTAATAACTTGGTTTCACTGCTTGCATTCACTATAATGTCCCCTGACTCCCCTCTGTAACCTGTTGATATCAGAATCACTTCGAAGCTTACAGCAGTTTCAAACTGAAATTAAGGGTTAATTATGATTATTACATTTGGCTGTAAGCAGTCAATATGAATCTGTCTCATCCCATGTAGTTGAAATACTTTTGGAAACAAGGGTTTTTAAAAAAAGAAATATGGTTATGGGGAACGAATTTACACGATTCTTTTTACTGTAAAATTTTGTGTACTTTTTATGCGAGGAGAAATGGAGAATTACAGTTCATGGATTGTCAAGCTCGTCAGGGTTCTCCAGAGTCTGCTTGAATTCCATGAATCCAGTGTGTACCCCAGTTGACACACAATGCTGCAATATTTGAATGCAAATAAGCTCCACAAGATAGATCATACAAGATGCAAGCGCAACAAGTTACAAGTGCATGAAAGTTAGGAATCAAAAGCATCTCATGCTTTATGTTATCATGATTATTGATTTTTAACTTAAGCAAACGTTCTTCTCTCTGCAGCTTAGTCCAAAACAATGAAATATATAAAAGCAGACTCGGTTAATAAAACAATAATAAAATGATGTTTGCATGATCGGTAACTAAAGAGATTTTTCCTTTAAGCTATAGATAGTAGTTACTTTTGTATTGCTAATTAGAAACCAAAAACATATAAACTTAACCAGTTGTTCACTCAAGAGTCAAGACGTAGTTTGGTGAATATGCAGACAGAAATAATTAACAATAAATTAACATAAAATCTATGTATAGAATAGTAAAATTATTCAATAAGTAAAAAAGATATATATGAATGCAGAAACCTTTTGCCAAAAACTGATCAGAAAGTAGGAAGTTAATTAATCAGAAGTTGAACTTTGATTGCCATATATATTTCACTTCGTCAAAAAACACAATTAGTATGAATGCAGGCAATGAAAGTAATATGAATGACTTCAGTATTCAAATATATATTTCGCAAGAACATTTAGTGATCAAATCTTTTGGTTCTTGATTTTCCAGTTCTCTTTATGAATAATGTTCAAAAGTTAGAGCTCTCCAAAATCTAAATGAGTTCAATATTAATATTGGAGACTAAAAAAAAGCATAGATATTTTTAATGTCTTTGGCTAACCAAACAAATATATAGTATAAAATTCTAAACATATAAAGAACTGACGGATAACTCTGCAATTCCATGTTTGAGTCCTTAAATCCAATAGTGTTGGCCTATTCGTTGAGAAAATTCCCGGCCTTTCAATTTACCTGTCTATTTTCGACAAGCCCTTTCAATTTACCTGTCAGTTTTAGCTAACAGACGTAATCATATATATAGTATTTTTGTGTACAAAAATAATTATAGTAGTTAGCTCACTGTAGCCACATATTCGCTCTCGAAGAGAGTCCAAACTTTGTACATTGGTCCCAACTAATCAATTATTTAGCAGGCTCTATTGAAATGTTTAACACAGTTTATCAATCTCAAACTCATAGTTGTATAATGAACAAACCACACTCAGTTGAGGAAATAATAATGTCTCCAACATGGTTCAACAAGCACTAGCAATGGAAAGCTAATCTGATCTTCAAAGAGGTCCAAACCACTTCGAATGAAAAGATGATTGATAAGATAACAAGACCAAAACCACCACCACCAATAATGCAACACCCCACGGCGAGCCGCCACTAGCTCGGTTGACCAACTCGTGCTGCGGATGCCGCCGCCAGAAGTTGAACCATCCACCAGAGGAAATTGAAGAACACGAGACCGCCAAAAATATCAAGAGAATCGGCAGCAACATCAACAAAATCTGGAAGTTAACAGCAGTCTGTTGCATTTGGGATTTGTACTCGGTGTATTGAGAAAGCCATAGTAACAGAATCACAATGCCAAAGACGGTGAGTAAATGTAAAGGTGGTGCAGAAATGGAGGAGAGGGTCTGGCCAGTCCACCCTTGCTTCCACTCTGGACCCCTTCTCTTAGGGTAGAACCATTCCATTCTTCCTCCTCTTCACTCCAATATCTGTCATCACAAGGTTTCATATATGTAAGGGTTGAGAGGTCGTCCGGATGGGATTGGCTTGTCATTGACAAAAGATTGCCTTTGGCATATATTCTTTGAGTGTAGGTTTTGCTGGACAAACTTTAACTTTGAACAAATGCTCTATCATGTGATTGATACCAAACTAGTTTCTTACGAATGATTAGCCCATGGACCATTTGAGTTCATGCGAAGCTAAAATACGAAGCATGGACAAGTAAGGAAACATAATCCTATTTCTTACATAGCCATTTTCCAAAGCAGATGACTTATTTATTTCCACTATTATCCGATACAGCAGTTGAGAGATAGGAGACATCTCGTGATCTTAGAGTGAATGTATGAAGCAGCATCCTTAGCCATGAATGATCATTAGATTCAGATATGGCAAAACATGACATTGTCAATATGGACCATTGATGGTGGATTTCATATTAAATGACCCTTGTGAAACAAACTTGTATTTCTTTACTGTCCACAGATGAGAAGTGGCCCCTGGAAAATGGATAGAAGATATTTTCTATCTTTATGGAGGGAGGAAAGAACTTCAAAAAATGACAACAAAAAATCCGTACAATATAAGATTGGCTCATACATTTGTTACAACAATGCTTCAAACTCAAAGTACCCTTTATTTGATCTGTAGCCAAAACCGTCATAATCAAGCAGCAACTTTCTTGGATGTTACAGCATTAACAATGGTAGCAAATTCAGGTCCCTAAGTGAAAAGAAATTTCAATTGGTGAGCATCTTTAAGAAAAAATAAAATATTACCAGGTCCTGAACCACATACTAATTTCAGCCATTATCATTGAAGTATCGACATGAAAAATTGTGAGCATACCTTCAAGGAAGCACCACCAACTAGAAACCCATCAATATCTTCCTCCTTTGCAAGCTCAGCAGAATTGCCTCCATTTACAGATCCTGAAATTCCATCACAATTGTGTTACCATAACTGCAAGCAGCTTTTAAGTGTAAGTGAGAGCCGATACAAGAATATTACAACAGCTGGGTAAGTCGTTATCATTGAGCAGTAGTTCTACATTGGTTAGCCTAAATGTACTATATGTCCACTAATTATTTTCATGCAACGAAGTATTAATCATTGTAAAATTAAGAAAGATAAAACCTATATACATTATTAAATGTATGCGCATGTGCCTTCTATTGCTCGACCACAGAGGTGAAATTTATAGAAATGGATTGATCATTAAACAAATGTTGCAGAAATTTAGCTACCTCCATAAATAATTCTGGTTTTAGATGCTACTTCAGCTGACACATTCTGTTTGAGCCAATCACGAACAGCTACATGTACTTCCTGAGCTTGTTGTGGACTGGCCACCTTACCAGTTCCAATGGCCCATACAGGCTCGTAAGCAACAACTATATTATCCCAACTAGGTACAGCATCTGCACATCATATGATAAAGTCAGTATCATAAACAACAATTTAAGACCGACTTGATACATGAGTAACATGACTGCATAATCTTGAAAGGAGACAAATAAAAGGCATTATGAAGTTACCTGCAAAAGCCTTCAGTTGCTGATAACAGACATCAAATGTTTTTCCTGCTTCCCTTTCTTCTAATTTCTCACCAATGCAAGCAATTACTCCCAGACCCTCATTCAAGGCATAGGCAGCTTTCTTTCCTATAAACTGTAGTAAACAAAACTTCAGTCAATTCTGAACACAGACTATTGATCAAAATGTACACCAATTGTTCTCCAAAGCTTCCATAAAAGAATACGTAAATAAAAAAATAAAAAAAGAGAGACATTTAAATCATTGACCTGATCATCTTCACCAATCACATGTCTACGTTCAGAGTGCCCAAGAATAACCCACTTGCAGCCAATATCATTCAACTGTTCCACACTACAAAACAAAATTGGTAACAAATTCAGTAATATGATAACAGTGTCAGTCTGCTGATGCATATTATTGGACATATATGCCAACTCTAGGTCTATACAAAAACAATTATAAGAACAATGGAATTTTTAAATGTCATCTATGTTCCATGCAGTTAATGACAAGACAGCCATTGAAATGCAAGCAAACTCCACACAGGAACTTTAGTTATGCTCAGTTATATATCTGTGTGTTATCTTTATCTGATAGAGCTGCTTCATAAACAGAACTAAGAACTCAGTACGGTTTAAAAAAGGCAACACTGAGAAAGCCTTAACCAACAGAACTAGAAAAAAAAGGCTTTTCACAGCAAAGAAAAAACATGTGGGAAAAACAAACTAATATGGACTGTAAACCAAGGACAACTAACCTGATTTCCCCAGTGAAAGCCCCACCTTTTCCAACCCAAGAATTTTGACCCGAAATCTCGATACGATCTGTAAGTGAGCTCTTCACCTGATCTAAGTAAAGAAATGGTGGTGCTACAACAACATCTGTACATTTACAGAAAAACAATTGACAGTTAGAACCATTCTTCCACTTCTATAAAGTTTTAGAACAAACATACGATGTATGCATACTTTACTTGTGACACATTCAGACAGATACTAAATAGCACTTGCCTGTCTTCTTTGAACAGTAAATTCAGTTCATTTATAAATATATCGTACCAATGTGTCTTACTTGATCACAATTTTATCAACTTGTACATCAAACCAAACTTAATTTCTCGAACAAATTTTCGTTATGTTCCTCCAGATGGTCAGCTACAGGATAACTAGTGCAGCCTGGTAAAATCTACTGAAAATTGAATCAGGCTTATATTAAAGATCAAACATAAAATCTCACCAACATCAGGCTCCAATTTTGCGCTGTTTAGGTCTGACACTAGCTTGCTGATCGAGTCCTTTGTGCCATTCTATATGAACCAACAAAGACAAAAGGATCAGACCAAATGAAACCATATTAAAAGGCTTGCATACAAGTTACAAAAGTCTGCAAAAATAAATAAAGAGAAATGCACATAACAAATGTATAACTACTTCAGGGAAGCACCATGGCAAATGCACCTCACAATGTGAGAATATGTCCCAAATGTAAACATCTACATAATAATTTTATCAGTAAAGCACTAAACTTAATTCCTTCCTGACTACTCTGCGATCAAGAAACAAAAAGATGTACCACATGTAATTCATTTCCTTAACGTACTATGTTCCTTCCGAAGATTTACCTACTTATTCAGTAATCTACACTAAAATTCCCCTAAAGCAGGAGGCTTTTACACTAAAAATAATTGATCAAATTACGAAGATGCTAATTTGACATGAAAATAAAATCTCTAAAACGGAGAACCAATAAAAAATATATAGAAATATATAATCAAATTCTAAAGCACAAGGTTTCAAAGCAGATAAAGACAAGCATATAGTATTGGAAATGCAGACATAGAGAAACATTGTAGCCGAAACAATACTTACACATTTCCAGTTTCCACCAACGAAAAACTGCAATAACAAAACAAGATTCAATCAATTGGAAAACCAATGCTGTAGAAAATTTCACTGATTGAGACTAAAGATCTGATTTATTATTTCGAAATTGTAAGCAAAGCACAAAGAGGAGTAAAGAGTCGACCTTTCCGGTGCCGGCCATGACGACGACGGCTCTGGAGGCCTTGCGGGAGGAGGAGGAGGAGGAGGAGAGGCTGAGGTGTTGGAAGAGCGGCGAGTGAGCTTGGGAGTGAGACTGGTCGAGCTTGGGGGACGATCGGCGGAGGCCGGAGTAGGAGAGCTGGGAGAGCTGGGAGGCGAGAGATGTGGAGGCCACTGCCATTTCTGAAACTCTCGGAGCTTTTCTGGAGGAGGGTTTGGGCTTTTTTGAGAGAGAGAGAGAGAGTGAGTGAAGAGTCACAGTTTAGAAGAGAGAGAGAAAAAGAGAGAGGAGTTTTATTTTTTCTCTTTTTTTTTGGGTTTGAATTTGTGGTGTGGTTGGATTTTATGGTGAGCAGAGGGGTTGTTAGGATAGGAAGGAGTGGTTGGTGACGCGGTTTGTTGAGCGCGTACGTCACACGCGTGTGAGATGGGTTTTAATCGTTACCAACCAGCATTCTTGTAGTCTCAGCCTCTCGGGCCGAAAATTCTAACAGCTAGGCTGTTTGGTACCCGCCAACGATCGATTTGTTTTATTTGTCTATATATGAAAAATAGGCGTTTTCATAAAAAAAATATCGGTTCCCTTCGATCAAGTTCTAAGTAATTAGAATGTGTGTGATAGTTAAATTTCATTTTCGTTACTCCATAATATTTTTTAAGGGAAAACGAAAGCATCATATATCATTAATAACCTCAAATAGGAATACGTCTTGAACATAGAACGTCTTCACATATACGATAAAAATGAATTATGCAAAACCCCCTAAAATCAAAGAAATCTAAGCAAAAGAAATCTCTAAGTTGTAAGCCATAAAAATCGCTCAGACGGTACTCAGAACCAAGATATGGCAGGACAAACATTACCCACTTATTACCATTACCAGGACCACCCTACGCAGAGGGGGCTATCCCATGGACACCAAAAATCTTAATTAGAGGCTAATGCCTAAAACTAAGACAACGGCCCTAAGTCCAATAATAGACCTAGCTAAATCACAAAATAAAAATTAAAAAAATGAAAATACAAAGAGGCTCATATCCAGATCAAGCCCAAAAGAGAAGCCCAGACCCAGGTAGAGAGAAACACACACAGCCAGCCAAGCCTTGATCAAACCCACGTCAGCCGCCGCCATCCCACCATCGCCAAACCACCTTCCCTAGCCTACCATCCCAACAACGACGATCCACCTTCCCAAACCAACCACTCCCTCGCAACCTCACCAAATGGCACTGATTCCAAATCCGAAACCCAGTTCTGAGCCATCAATAGAGAAGTGTCGCTATGCCGAGTTGCAACACCACCCACCAGCCGCCAGAATCACGATAAAAATGCCCTCCGCAATACAACAACCAATGAATATCAACCAAAACCAAACCGCCGACGTGTCATCACCCCTCATTTTCACCACATAAATCACCCCAAAACAACAAAGAATGTTGGTTGGGGAATTCCAACGCATCACCTCATGCCGTCACGGGGGCGACAAGCCCCACTCGACGATGCCAATAGGCACGCCGCCGGACAGGAAAGAAGCCCTGGCCTTTTCTCACATAGTCGTAGTAGGTTTTCTAAGATATTTAATTACGGTGCACTTTTCTTGTTACTTGGTAATAAGTAAATGTCTAAATTATTATCAAATATCTTTTGAGATCGATCGATGAAGCTATAATAATTTTTTTGTTGGAAAAGCTATATGGATGATTCATGAAGCTAAAAAAACAAGAATTTTACAATTTTACTAATCATTTTAAAATGATCAACTGCTTTAGGCGTAGGCTGTTGTTTCGACCTCCTTCAAAAAATATAAAAAACTTGGCTATCTATTCAAAGTTTCAAACTCTTATAATATTATATTCAATGAGTTCTCAGCTTAATAAGGTTAAGAAATATGAGGTAATTGTGTGATTCAAATCTGTTAAAGTATCGGTAAAAACCTAGGAGTATAGTTAAGGCAATCGAGTTACTAAGGTAGCACCTTGGCTATTTACTTTAGTCTTTCAAAACCGACGAAAATGTGAATATTCACTTAATTTGGATGAACGTCCAATAAACATTTTTGCATTGCATCATCAAATTTCATCTAATACTATGATTGGGTGATTGGGTATTGGCCTTCCATGCCAAGGTCATTTTGTTAGATGTAACTCCATTTTCCCTCGGTAGAGAGCTAAATAATTGAGAATTTTCAGTTTTCATCCCAAGAAACACTACCATTTCCACAAAGAATACTAAATTTGCTCCAACTGGTCAGAGTGATTGGATAGTTACTGTGCACGAGGATGAAGAAATAACAATGCAAAAAAATATATTGTTAGGTGAGTTTGTACTCGATGAAATTCCTCCAATGCTAAAAGAGAAGCCTCAAATCATTGTTTGTTTCGAAATCGATGCAGATGGAATCTTGATTGTCTCCGTTAAGGAAAATGACTCGGTCTTAAAAATAAGATGACATTTTCCAATTACAAAGGGGTGTCACCTAGCATGAAGATTCAGAATATGAGCAAGGAAGTAGACAAATACCATGAAAACAATAAGAAGAAAGTGGTGGCATTGAAAGGCTGCAGATGACACCGGAATTGGTTTTAAACTGATTATGAAATTTCATAAGTCTCATTTAAAAGTTGTAATGGTCACTAGAATTTATTATAGGTGTTACAAAAATATTGATTATCTTTCCCTTTAGCTAAAACTGCCTAAAATATTTGGTCAAACCAATTGGATATGGAATCAATTCGTTCAATGCCCAAATCAATCAGAACGTATAATGACATGTGTACACTTCGAATCACAAATGAGATGCAGAAAAAATTAAATTTTAATCAAGAAAAGGTTGTGATTTCACTAAGGGTGGGCATAAAACCCAAGGACCGAAATAAGACCGATTGAACCGATCAGATCATGCCCGGTTCGGTTCGGTCTTTGTAGCCATTTTTAACCATTTTGGCAGGTTGGTTTGGTCCTTGTCTTGGACGATCGGTCCCTAGTCCAACAAATTTTGAGGTGAAAAAAGATTGAAAACTCAAACATATGTGTTCATATCTTATTGATTATACTTCAGTTGTATATGTCTATTATAATATTGGGTGTAAGAGATTATAGTTGAAACAATAACCCTAAACTCTAATAGTCGCTCTCAATCTCTCAAACTCTTAGTCTCTCGCAGTCTTGTCTATCTCTTTCACTCTTTCTATTCAAACCCAGAAGTAGCTTCAATTCCTTCAAACACTGATGATAATCAATTAATCATGATATAGCTTCAAACCCTCTCAGAGTCTCGGCCTCTCATAGTCTCATTGTCTCGGCCTCTCTCTCTCAATCACTCCCTTCTACAGTCTCCGCCTCTCTCTATCTATCTCTCTAGGCCTCTCTCTAGTTTCTCCCTCTCGGAGTCACAGCTTCATCGAACTAGAGAATGACTAACTACAGTAACGACTAGAGAACGACGACAAAACGTAAGTTCTTTAACTAGATTTCAAATTTTCAATCTAATTGATTGATTGTATAATCGATATTTGACATAGCTGATTTTTTTATCATCTATTTTTTATTTACTTTGTAGGATTTTAAGATAAAGTTTACAGGACTTGAGAGTTGAGACATTTGAACCATAGAAACTCAGAAAGCCAGAAATTGTAAAATTGCATATTAAGTAAGTAATGGGATCATTTGAGGTTGTTTGTTTGTCTATATGAGCTTGTTTGTTTGTTTAAGTCTGGATCTTCTAGACATTGATTAGGATTTATGTACCAGGGTTTGCGGTGTAATGTAGTCAGTTTTGTTATGTGAAGTCATATATGCTTTGGAGTTTAGGCATTTCTTAACTCTTTTGTTGTTTAGCAATGGAGTTTATGCATGAGCTCATTATTCAAATGCAGAGCATCAAAGATGTTCTGGTTTGGTTTTGATAATAGCAACTCTCTTTTTCTCAATATATATATGGTTTACATATGAGCACAAGAGAATTAGAAACATAAAAGTGTAGAATTTTGCTTAATATGTTTGTAGCTGACTATCAAAGCTAACTTTGTATTTCAAATTCTCAATCATTAAGTTAGTTATAGTATCTCTGCTTTTGCAGTCTCCATGTATTTTTGCCTAATGGTCTAATTTTATATTATTCTTACTGAGTGTCTGAGTTGACTACTTTGTAATATTAATTGTTGAATACTTTGCGGATATGTCAAGCTCATCAAATTCATGTTACTCAATTGGCCTTGTTGCCTCTGCATCATGGGATGATGATGTAGATAATTTACTGCCCAACTGAAACGGGAAATGATTTGGTTGCCGGCTCTCAGCCTGGGAATAAGAATAAGGAAGAGGAACTTAAAGCTCTAGTGGAAGTTGTAGATGAAGCACCGGCGACAACTGAAGCTTCACGAGGCCATCCTAAAAGGAGAAAAATGGGTGGTAGTGTAGCAACATTGAATTTTGAATCGAGTAGACAAACTTCAATGGTGTGGAATCATTATCATTAACAGGTATTGGGACGGGTATGAGAAACGGATTCCCAGCGGATATGGGGACATGGACTACCCATTATTTTCTAACGGGGATTGGGGTGGTATGGGGACGTAATTGAAATTGAGTATGGGTATGGTATTTCAATCCCCTGACCCTACTCCTGCCCATTGCCATCCCTAGGTGTCGCTTGACAAAAACTGAAACCTACTCCGATAACTTGGAGCTGAAAAGATGGAAGCCTCTGTATAATAGTCTGCATTTTCGTTATTTTGAAGATAATTCTACCACATTGTGAAGATGCTAGACTGAGTAGAACTCTCAGAACAAAAGGGATATGGGATGACAGAACTAAAGGGATAATACACTTATACACACTTGAAAAGGAATAGCATGACAATCAATTAGTCAAATGAGCTCACCAGTACTGCAAACTCAATTTAAGCTAGGAATGCCACTGCAATCCCGTTAGCTAAATACTATTAGGAATGTCTCTGTAAACCTGTTAACTAAACACATATGAGAATTGCCAACGCAAATCTCATTAGCTAAACTGAGCTACCACAACACCATGATTGTGCCATGAATCATGGTCATTTCAAGTGAACATGTTCTCAGATCACAAATGAGTCATAATGCTCAAAACAAAAACTACTCGATACATTACCACTGTTACCAGCTACCCATTACAGCTCAATAAGAGCCACACCAATAACCCCATCTAATTTAAATAATTTAGCAACATAATATTATTCCTCACTACAAACCTGTAAACTAAATCTTTGTGCACATTAACCGGTACCAATCTCCTACCGCACAAATCGGAATATGAAAGTAACCTGATAACTAAATTTCATATGGGAATGTCATTACAAACTAACTAAATAATATTAGGAATGCCTCTGCAAACCTGTTAGCTAGATCTTAATGTGCACATTAGTTGGTACCACTCTCTTACCGGCTAGAGATTCTAAATAGAAACGTATTTTATTGCCCCCCATGCACAAATTGAAAAATCACAAAGAATGAACAACAAGAATCGTTTACTGCAACCACATACGACACCCAAAGCTAATCACCGAGATAATACTGATTACAATATCTATTATGGATAAATCTAACCACTAACAAATAAAAGCTTTCAACCCTCTCAAAGAGAACAACCTAGCCACAAGAGTCACCAGCATGCTAACTTAAGCAAAAGAAACAAGAACCTCAAATTTCACAAAAAGTTACAAGAGTTTCGAGAGCCTCTAGAGATAATGGTAAAACTGTTTGATTAGCTAAAAACAAATAAATGTCACTCGTTCTCAAATCAGTAAACATCCATAGGTGGATCAAAGAAAATTTGATATGATAACCCCATTACAGTAGTCCGTCAAGCAAACCAATAAAATCTACATCCTAGGAACCATTTCAGAGATTCAAAAATTATAACATAAGCTTAAGCGAAGTCAAGAACAACCAAGCTAACCAAAACAGTCAAGACATCAAGATAGAGTTCTAAGGATCCAAGTTGAGTTTCGCAAGTCAAAGCCACCTGTGTTCAAGGGGAGCACCGATCCAATGATTGCTGAAGAATGGGTCCGTCAGATGAAAAGAAGTTTGATGAACAGGAGGATTCCTGAAGATTTAGAAGTGACTATTGCTTGTACCTATCTGGAAGGTCAAGCGTACCGTTGGTGGGAGTCCGTACTTTGTATTCCAAATACGGTGATTACAACATGGACTGAATTTGAGAGAGTTTTTCTTGAGAAATACTTTCCTTCCACTCAGCGTCGTCTGAAATCTAAGGAGTTTTCCTCTCTTCAACAAATTAATATGTCGGTTGGAGATTATCAGGCTAAATTTGAGGAATTAATGCGTTTTGCACCTGAGCTTATTCCAGATGATTATGCTAAAGCAAGGCATTTTGAGGAAGGACTACGACCTCAAATCAAGGAGAAAGTAATGATGCTCAAGCTTGATAGGTATTGTGATGTAGTGGAACGTGCTCTTATGGCGGAACAGATGTTGCAGGAATCAAAAGCAATGTGGGGAGCGAATTACAAAGATAGAGTCGGACCAAGTAATAAGCGCCAACGACCGAATACTGTTCGGAACTTTTACCCTCGACGCTCACTAACCTGTTATCAATGTGGACAAGAAAGACATTATTCAAGGGATTGTTCACGGATGCAGACATATCAGACACCTCGAGCCCCACAACAACAGTATCGTGCTCCAAATACCCAATACCCTACTGCACAATCCCAGACTTATGCACCACAACAGCCATACCGTGCTCTTGTCCCAGCACAACAGAATTGGGTTAGACCACAGATGAGGCAACATGTACCTCGTCCCGCCAGTCAACCAACTATAGCTAGACCTCAAGCTGGAGTAAAAAGGCGGGGTCGTCCAGCTCAAGGTCAAGTTTATG
Source organism: Argentina anserina (assembly GCF_933775445.1). Classification (NCBI taxonomy): domain Eukaryota; kingdom Viridiplantae; phylum Streptophyta; class Magnoliopsida; order Rosales; family Rosaceae; genus Argentina; species Argentina anserina. Next base: position 1,073,466 of record NC_065873.1, on the reverse strand, counting down.
CTATGGGTTATGGAGAGAAAGAATTTGAGGCCAATGAAGCTAAAGCAGTTGAGCAATTCCATGAAGAAGAACAAATCGAGATGGGAAGTCTGAATAACATGGAGGATCCTTATGATCATACTGTCGTGGAAGGTACACTCCCAATTTTTAATACTTGGGGTAAAACTTTGTTTGATCCTGGTGCTACACATTCTTTCATATCTACATCTTTTGCTTTTGCTTTGGGATTAGAGTATGAGTCTTTACCACGTCCATTGGTAATAGGATCTCCTATGGGTCGTAGTATGAGAGTTAGTAAGGTGTCTAGATCCTGTATGGTAGAAATTTCAGGTAGACGACTTTTCTTCGACTTGATGATAATGGACTTGTTACAATACGATGTCATCTTGGGGATAAATTGGCTTTCTCATTACAAGGCTCTCTTTGATTGTGAGAAGAAGACAGTGACATTAACAACAAAGGAAGGAGAAATTATTACCTTTACTGGAGATCAAGGATTGAGAAATCCTCAGTTGGCCTTTGATAAGAAAGGTATTAATTACTCAATGATGATTGCCAACTTGGCTTTGGCAGAGACGAAAGATGTAGATATTGAGCCAATTCCAGTTGTGAATCAGTTCAAAGATGTATTTCCGGAGGATTTGTTCAAGTTGCCTCCAGAACGTGAAGTTGAATTTGTTATCGACGTTTTCCCTGGTACAACACCAATTTCCATTCCTCCTTATCGTATGGCGCCAAAGGAATTAGAAGAACTTAAAGCTCAAATTGATGAACTACGGAGCAAAGGATTCATTCGCCCTAGCGTATCACCTTGGGGTGCGCCAGCTTTGTTTGTGAAGAAGAAAGATGGATCACTTCGTATGTGTATCGATTATCGGAAATTGAATAGGGTTACTGTGAAGAATAAGTATCCACTTCCGAGGATTGATGATCTATTCGACCAGTTAGGAGGTTATGAGTTCTTTTCCAAGATTGATCTACGGTCAGGTTATCATCAACTACGAGTCAAGAAGGAGGATATCCAGAAAACGGCATTCAAATCTCGATATGGGCATTATGAATTTCTCGTTATGCCTTTTGGTTTGACAAATGCGCCGGCAGCGTTTATGGATTTGATGAATCGTGTTTTCCGACCGTATTTGGACAAGTTTGTGATCGTGTTCATTGATGATATTCTCATCTACTCCAAATCAAAGGCTGAGCACGAGCAACACTTATCCATTGTTTTGCAGACATTGAGAGAACATCAGCTATTTGCTAAGTTTAGCAAATGTGAATTTTGGTCAAGTGAAGTGAAGTTTCTTGGCCATGTAATTTCGAAGGAAGGCATAGCTGTAGATCCTACAAAGGTCGAAGCAGTATTGAATTGGAGTCAACCTAGGAGTGTTACTGATATACGTAGCTTTCTGGGTTTAGCGGGTTATTACCGAAAGTTTATTAAGGACTTTTCCCGAATAGCTGCAGCAATGACCAAGTTGACACAAAAAGGAGTCCCATTCATATGGTCAGCGGAGTGTGAAGAGGCATTTCAAGAGCTAAAGGTTCGTTTAACCACTGCTCCAGTCTTGATGATTCCTGTACAGGGCATTGGATATACAGTCTACACCGACGCATCGTTGCGTGGGTTAGGATGTGTACTGATGCAGCGTAAGAGAGTTGTGGCTTATGCTTCTCGTCAGTTAAGACCCCATGAAAAGAATTATCCAACTCATGACTTGGAGTTAGCAGCAGTTGTTCATGCTTTAAAAACTTGGAGACATTATTTGTATGGTGAACGATTCGAGCTCTTTTCTGATCATAAAAGCTTGAAGTATATTTTCACTCAAAAAGAGCTCAATTTAAGACAAAGACGTTGGATGGAGTATCTTGAGGATTATGATTTCGGATTGAATTATCACCCTGGAAAAGCTAATGTAGTAGCGGATGCCTTAAGTCGAAAAACGGATGGTTGTTCTGCAAGTATGCAACTCGAAAAGTGGAATATGGTCAAATCTATTTGTGAGTATCAACTTTATGTCAAGAAGCACAAAGGTGGTGCGCATTTGTACAATATAGCATCACAACCTACCATGATGGGGAAACTTATTGAGAAGCAACAAGAGGATGAAACCTCCAAAGAATTAATTGAGAAGATAAGAAATGGAGAGAAACTAGAAGGATGGACTTTCCAGGAAAATGGGGGATTAAGATATTGGGGAAGACTATATGTTCCAAAGATTGCTGATATGAGAAATGAAGTTCTTCGTCAGGCACATTATTCATCGTATACCATCCATCCAGGTGAGACAAAGTTATACCATGACCTTTGTCGTCAATTTTGGTGGGGTACTATGAAGAAAGACATAGCGACTTTTGTGTCGAAGTGTCTGACGTGTCAACAAGTGAAGGCAGAGCATCGTAAACCCGGAGGAAAACTTCAACCACTTCCAATAGCTGAATGGAAATGGGATCATATAACTATGGATTTTGTGACTGGATTGCCTCGTTCGCCTAAAGGAAAAGATTCGGTATGGCTCATTGTGGACCGCTTAACAAAGTCTGCACATTTTCTCCCGGTTAAAACAACAGACTCAACTGAAGCTCTTGGGAAACTATATGTTCAAGAAATAGTAAAGCTTCATGGGATTCCTCTGTCTATTGTGTCCGATAGGGATTCAAAGTTCACTTCTAAATTGTGGGGAAGCCTACAACGTGCTTTGGGAACAGCGTTGAATTTTAGTACTGCATTTCATCCACAAACAGACGGTCAATCTGAGCGAACTATTCAAATATTGGAAGATATGTTGAGGGCTTGTGTGCTAGATTCTCATGGAAGCTGGGAAGATCATTTGGCGTTAGCAGAGTTTGCATACAATAATAGTTTTCAGTCCAGTATCAAAATGGCACCATTTGAAGCTCTTTATGGGAGACCTTGTAGATCACCATTATGCTGGACTGAAGTGGGTGAAACTGTATTGCTTGGACCTGACTATATGCAAGAAACTACTGAGAAGATTAAGCTTATCAAGCAACATCTACTGACTGCCCAGACTCGACAAAGAAATTATGCTGATCGGAGGCGTAGACCCCTAGAGTTTGTGGTCGGTGACTTCGTTTTCCTTAAAGTATCACCACGTAAAGGAGTCCATAGATTTGGGAAGTCAGGGAAGTTAGTTCCGCGTTTTGTTGGACCTTTTGAAATTCTAGAACGAATTGGAGAAGTTGCTTACAAGGTAGCATTGCCACCTCAACTTTCAAGTATTCACAACGTATTCCATGTTTCAATGTTGCGGAAGTATCATCCAGATCCTACTCATGTTATTGATTGGGGAGAATTCGAAGTGGATGAGCAGCTATCTTTTAAAATAAGGCCACTTCAAATCTTAGATCGTAAGGAACAAGTCTTGCGCACTAAAACAATTCCTTTAGTCAGAATTCTTTGGCAAAGTGGAAATGTTCAAGAGGAAACTTGGGAATTGGAAACGGAAATGCGCAACAAGTATCCAGAACTTTTCTCTAACCCTGGTAAGTTCGAATTTCGGGACGAAATTCTATTTAGGTGGGTAGATTGTAATATCCTAAACTACTTTGTTTGTTTTATTAGGTTATTTTTAGTTTTATTGAGATTTTAGGTATTTTTACTGTTGTAAAAAAAAATTTTACTTCTGCGTTCAGTAAGAACGCAGCAATCATTTTCTTTTTTTTTTTGTCGTGCTCTCTCTCAGCACGCATGCAAAGTGAGAGATGGCATACATAGGAGAACCTAGAGTGTTGGGCTAGTTGATTAGGATGGATTGGGAAAAGAGGAGGGTGGATTTCGATCAAAACAGATGGGAGGAGTAAAGAGAGAGTTTTGGAAAAACAGATAGAAACTTAGTGGGTGTGAGAGGGAAACTCAGTTTGGTCTTGTCTCTGTGTAAGGTATGATTCTCATCCCCTTGGGTATTTTCGAATTTAGTTCTTGAGATGGATGAGGATTACTTGCTATTACCTTGATTCTTAGTTTTGTTCAATTATATGTTTCCTATGATTAATTGTACAGTAGTATTTGGACTTCGAATTCACAGACATGGTTAGACATCAGAGTTAATTATAATTTCATTATGTTTTGATTAGAAGTCATAGTGATTACAGCTCTAAAAGAATGGTGTTCTTGAGATGTTCTTGAGTTGGGTGTCCAAAACAGATTTTGGATCTTTTTGATTCATTGTTGATTGTGTTTAGGATCGTCTTAGAGCTCTGGACTTGCTGTAAAACTGTTTTGAAGCTTTATAATCTTTTATACTACCCCATAAATTGAATCAAAGTCTGAAAATTCGAAATTCTATGTTGCTGGAAAGTTTTCCAGAAAGGTGCAGAAAACCATGGTTTCGGACCAACTTTGCAACATCATAACTTTTAGCTCAGTTCTTGTTTTCGATTCCAAAAGTGGTATTGTAAACTTCATATATCCCTCTATATGCATACCAAATTTCATTAGGTTTGGTGTACTTTTGGTATGTGAAAATCCTTCCTAAAATCTATCAGTTACACAGCTATATCTATTTTTACTGGTGCATATCAGTAGACTTTCGAAATTCATAACTATTTCTAGAAAAATCATTTTTAGGTGATTCAACTTCGGAGATTTTTATTAGGATGTTTAGTTTATTTCCTCAGAAGACTACAAAGTTAAATTCTTTATGGTTTTACCCAGATTTCATTGTGAAAGGGGCTGGGTCAGGAAACTGTTTTAGTATTGGTTGTGTTAAGTTAGATTTCTTGTGGTTTACTTCAAATCCTTTGTTTGTTAAAGTGTCCAGACAGTAAATTGCTTAAGGTTATGACATCAATTTATGCCTTTTTGGCAATTGAAAGTTCCTTGTGTTGAGTTACTTGTAAGGTAGTTTACTAACTTTGTATGTACTTTACCATTTGGTAAGGTTCCGGAGAAGTGGTTGGTGATCCACAAGAGTAGGCAACGAAACTAGAGCTCGGGTTTGCGCTGCGAAATTCGAGGTAGGGTTTGATGGGGTGCTTGTTTCATGTTGTGTTTATGCATGATTTGTTTGGCTATTGTTAGAATTGTTTGACATTGATGTGTGAAATTTTGTTGGCGTTGCTTTATATTGAACTGTTCATATGACTTAGATATATGATTATTGGAGATTAAGCTTATTGATTTGATAATGATATGCTCATTTATGAAGTCATGTTCTACTTGATTTATTATTACATGACATTGTGGGAAAAGTGAGTAGTGTGTTAGAAGTTAAAAGAGGAGTGAGTTTTGGAATTATATGGGATATTGTTAGTAGGAAATTATTTGTGTAGTTGAGTTTCCTCATGGGGCATTCAAGATCCAGGTTAGCCCACACGTGCACAAGTTTGGGGAAAGTAAGCCCTTTCGACGTCTGGAGTCGATGAAATTATCTTATCGGGTTTCGGGTTTGGAGACCATGAATATAACAAGATGACTAACAAATGAGAAGAGTTTTATGAGGGTGATGTGAGGTGTGGGAAGAGTTAAGTTGATCATCGCATGCTTGCATTCTTAATATGCCTATTTGTTTCGTTGTCATTATTGTCATGTGCCGTATCTATTTATCTAGTTTTATTGAGTGTAGCTCACCCCATTCAAACCCATTGCAGGTATTTCTTGAAGTGTTTGGGAATCTTATAATGTAAATTAGAACCTTCTTGCTTTTGTTTGTAAATAGAGCTTGAATAAAGAATAGTCGTTATGAGGAGTAACGCTATTCTTGTTTTGGTTTGTTTGTTGTTTGTTTGTAAACACTTTAAACTTGTGTGCATTTAGCACCTTTTTTAAAGGTTTGTAATATAAATAAAGGTACGATCGTTTCTTGTCTTACGTTATGTAATGATATCAGTCTCATTTTAATTATGGATATTAAGCTGTCTGTAATTAGAGTGTGATTCACATCTTAACTCGAGATTATACCTTTACTTGAGTTGGGGTGTGACATAGCCCGTCAAGCAAACCAACAACATCAACAACCTAGGAACCCTTTCAGAGATTTAGAAATTATAAGGTAAGCTTAAGTGAAATCGAGAACAACCAAGCTCAGTAAAACAGTTAAGATATCAAGCAGATATTAACAATAGCATATTCCACAAAAAGTTACAAGGGTTTCGATAGCATCTGGAGATAATGGTAAATCCATTTGATTAGCTGAAAACAAATAAACGTCATTCATTCCCAAATCAGTAAACAACCATAGGTAGATCAAAGAAAATTTGATATGATCAACCCCATTACAGTAGCCCATCAAGCAAACCAATGACATCTACATCCTAGGAACCCTTCCAGAGATTCAGAAATTATAACGTAAACATAAGTGAAGTCAAAAAGAACTGAGCTAACTCAGGGGACCATTATATAACCATGAAAGAAACAATAGTTGAGATGGAAAACCTTTCCAACATAAAACTGCATCTGAACTTCATCATATCCATCTATATGTCTCCTCACTTTCTAATATGCATGAAGGAAAAAATTGAATGCAAAACCATCAAGAAGGCAACAGTGAGTTCTCCATCAATTTAAACTATACCATATATATATCCATCAATAAGAGAAGTAAATGAGTGTGCTACATATCCAATTCCCAGATATGAAACCTGAACTAAACCTTGTTCAATCATATCACAGTGACAGAACTGAGCACAACAATTCTAGTTAATAGTCAGAAGCTGACATCATAGGTCATAAACTGACTCTATATCATCAACAGTATAGCATGCCTAGTCCATAAACATGAACAAGAGCTGAATAAGATGTCAACAGTTGGTTTAATCTCATCAACTAACTAAGGTTGAAAGTAATCAACTGTACTCAGGTTAGTTGCAGTTTCACATAAGCATGTATAATTACTGTAAATTTGGCATCTCATTGTTTTATATAAGAAACATTGCAAAGCCTAAACATGCAAAAATGAAGAAGTAAACTCAACTATAATATAGTCAGGATATCAAACTCTATAAAGCATCACAATTGGATATGGGCAACTCAATCAACAACAAGAATTGTGAAGTGTGGAACATTAAGCTGAAATCAGAAAATCAAGCATTCAAGTTGCGAAAATATTACAACTAGTGACCGAGTTTCACTTATAAGTTTGACATCTCATTGTTTCATATCGGAGACATTTAGATCCTAACATGCAAAAGTGAATATATAAAAGAAACTTAGCTATATATGGGCAGAATTTCAAACCAAACTACTTGTAATCACAATTGTATCTGGGCATCTCTACATTAATCAATCAACAACACGAATTGTTACCTATGGAACATTAAGAACGAAAGCACTGAATCAAGCATTTAAGTTGCAAAAATATGCAACTAGGTAGTAACCTAGTTTCACTTATATACACCTATTTGCAAAGAAAAAAACTTGGTAACAAGCTATCAACTACATGTGAAAACAAAGCAGGCAAATTAAAATAGTAATAGACCCCGAGAAGCCTTAATTCAGAAACAATATAATCCATAAGGCTAAAGATCATTCAATTTGGCCACAAAGCCACATGGTCCTACTTCCCAGATTTAAATTATCAACTTTCTATTGTCAAAAGGATATCACCCTCAATGTGTTTCACTCAGAGTATAAAGAAATTGAAGAAATTCACACATTAAAGACTTCTTTGTCCCACTTCCTCCCAAGATCAAAATATAATGACAGAACAATTAATATTGATCAAAAGAGCATGAAATATATTCTCACACTCATTAACATGTAGGCCATGTATGTTTTCTAACTTCAACATACTTAAGGGACTTTTGAAGGACATACCGAACCACAAAACATATAAACCACCTTTTTTCTTCGGAACTACAAACAACTTCCCCCAAAGTAACCAATCTCTTGTATCTCCAACTCACTCCCACGGAAAATCTCCTTTCAGCATTTCCGTGGACCCCAACATATGATGAGAAGACCATATCGTCTCTAATGCAATTTACAGACTAACTGAAGATACAAAGATGTTTTGTTTGATCATTAAAGGTAAAACATATAATTTCATCATAACTAAATAAGTACTAGAATTGGTCACTTATGATGTAAGCTATCAAGATGTTTTCCAACCTCTGACCATTCAGTTGGAAATTTGCATTTCCATATTTTCAAGCTATAGTTCTCCAACAATCCAACATTATGAATATAGTAACATCCAATCAGCCATGTGCGAGAGAACACAATGGTTCAAGGAGGACTTAACATGGTAGTCTAGGTTTTAAGCCATTGTAATAGTAGTAACAACATAAAATCTAACTAGATAATCTTGGGATTCTTGACGAATCAGATAGAATAGACATATGCTTCGGACCTGCGGTAAGGGTTATGGCTGTGAGAGTAAATCATTATAACTCTGAATCAATTGGTAGAACACTTTGTATCTCTCAAGTAACAGATTCACAATTGTTACCTATAACAATCCCTCAGAAATTGTGGAACTCATCCAAACAGAAATCCCCCAGATAATGTTACTTTATCAGCATTGGGATATGCATAACAAACATCACATTAACTCTAAAGCTTATAAAGAATCCGTAAATGTATTTTCTATCAAACAGACAGATTGCAGGCTGAGTAGAATGTATATTTCTAACTCAAAGTATATCACAGATTTATAAGTAAGTCACATACAACATACATTTTCCACTAACGAAAACCATTAGCCAACCTGCTTAGTTTTCGATCACCGCATCACCAAAATAGATTCATTATAAATATCGTGGTGCATCTACAAAGCATAAAATTGCTAAATGTACCTTTAAACACTATCATGTTTATTCTTTATCTTATACGGCAACAATGAGTTAATCTTTAACCTCAAACTGGGCAATATCACTGAAATGGCAACAATCATATTAACATAACCTCACAAACCAATTGAGACTTGAGAGTCAACAATCTCTTAATTTGCGTATCACAAACTAATGCCTCAATAATTGGCTATTAGTCTTAGTAGTCCCCCCAACACTACTGCACCAATCAGTTGGTTGTTGAAACTCAAGATAGGCAAAAATTACTCGATCGAGTTGTGAAATTGGGGCTATGGCAACATGTTTGTATGATGCTTTATATCTAATAAGAAACCTTTTAGGGACCATTTCCGACAAAAATATTCAAAACTTTCAGATCCCTCATTTGGATGGGACCTATTGGCAAGCTTGAGACAATGTTTATACTGTAACAAGCAGAAAATGCAAGACTGATGAAGAAAAAAACTTCCCTCAGATCCGTCCTGGACAACATGCTATCATTACAAGTTTGAGTTGATTTGTTTCCCTCAAATTCAATATATCATGTAAATGTACTCTATGAGGTAAACACAAACTAAAGAAACCCCGTATTCATTACATCATATTAACATATTATCTTCTAAGTAGAAATAAGCCAAGGGTCTGATCCAGATTGATGATCAATTGCCAAACTTATTCCCTCAAATTCAATATATTATGTAAATGTACTCTTTATGCAGACACAAAGCAAAGGCACTCTAATTCTTTATATCAAGCCAACAAATTCTCTTTTTAGCAGAGACAAGCATAGGGTCTGATCTAGATTCATGATCATATGACACATGTACTTCCTCAAATTCAATATATCATGTAAATATACTCTATGAGGCAGACGCAAAGCAAAGTCACCTCAAGTTCATTATATCATGTAAACATACTTTTATAATCTCGGGTCTAAGAAACAAATGATATCTCTTTACTCAAGCCTAAAAAAGAAACTCTTTCTTAGTACCATCCACATAGCATGAAATCAAAATGGGGTTTAGTTTGTAACCGAGGTACCTGAGTAAGGAGATGCATCAAAAGAGGACAATGGTCAGAGGCATCCTTGTAGATGAGAAGCTTGTGCTTTGCAACCACCAATAAGAGATCTGTCTACTCTTTCCTTACAAGGCAACTATTGAGTTTACTCAAACCTCAATCTTTTTAAAGATAAACCGGAAAGGCAACAAGTTTCAGTAGTATCTCCCACACTACTACATCAATGCTCACGTTGGGCAAAACAAAATCACTTGAGAGTTCCGATAGAGGCAACATATTTGCATTTTGCTTTATCATGAACCAATTCCAACATTAAACTTCCAAAAGGCAACCTTTTAGGAACTCTTATTCCGATGGGATCATATAGCAACCTTAATAAAAATTGTTACTTGGTAACAACCAGATCAAACCCCTGAGAAATCGAATGAACCTCAATCCAAAAATGGTTCCCCAACCCCAAACAATAGAGAGAACCAGTACTTTGGATTGTGATTTCACCCATCTTTCTCACTGGGGTAAACTTACCGAGCCAAATCGAAGGGTCAAATCAAGGCATACAAATTACCGAAGGGTCAAAATCGAGGCAATTACCAATGAACATCTAAACCGACATCATCCGAAACCCACCCACCGCAGATATAAATCTGAAATTGAATCAAGAAAAACCAAAATCAAAACCCTAAAAATCAAATTGAAGAGCATCACATATCATTCATGTGAGAGATTCCAATTGAATTGTAAGGACGAGTAACCAGAAATAGAAGGAATCAAACAAGAGAGAGAGAGAGAGATAGAGGAAAGCTTTGACGGTTTTTACCTTGCGAAGGTGAGCCGGAGGAACAGCTGATCATGGCGGTGGTCGGCCGCATTGGAGCGGCTCTGTCAAACCCGATCAATTTTGAAATTCAAAACTGAAATGAGAGACAAGAAAGAGAACAACGGTATATTTATTTCAAACAGCTCAAACCTGAATGTAACGGCTCACCTACAACGTTCGAGTTCAAGTCCCTGCCTTCCAATCACATTGCGACACCTGTCTCTCTGAGTTCTGTTAGGTCCTTCCTCTGATTGAACCGCTATGCGTTAATTAACTCATGTACTAACCTGTTAAACTTGGTTTTGATTCCATCATCAATGTAAATTTTCCGGCTTCTAATGGATTTCGAATAACTATTTAGTTTTAAGGCTTGTAAAATTCAGTTCCGATTTCTGTGTTTTAGTTTGGTATTCTTTATTTGATTGATACTCAATTTGATCATATGTTGTTTGTATACGTATTCTGAATACCCTAGATGTTATGATCATATTACTGATAGTAGTAATGCATTCTGCTTTCGATCACTTTTGTTTGGAATTGATGATTGTATACACAAATTATAGTATTGCTTTATGAGATCAACAAGTTGAATCTGCAACATCAAATAAACCATTAACGTAACATAAGTGTTGTTTTTGATTTCAGGAATATCGTTTCTACAGTCAATGCAAATTGTATCCTAAGGCCATTGCATTGCAAGCTCGTAATGCAGATCAAGTACAAGCCCAAGGTATGTGTGTAGAGAATAACACTCTTCCCCTCTCTTAATTCATAACTACTTTTTTTTTTCAAGTTCTTGTTTGGTGCATCTGCCATCGGATTCTAAACAGCTTTTCCTGTTAGTTTTGTTAAGATTATTATGTATGAGTTTGTAATAATATTTTAGGCTACTACTGAAGTTCTTTTCACTTTCGTTTGGAATTTAATTTGAACTCAAGAATTAATGGTCGTATGTAAAGGGAATTACTCATCTCCATATTCAAATATCAAAGGCAACCCGGAGGGTGTGCCAAACTTGCGGCTGCATAGGGCCTCTGATTTCCAGGGGGCCTCAAATATTTCTTTTTGGTATACATTTACTAAACCAATATATATATATATATATATTAGTGCAATACATGCACAATAACTCTCCTCATATCAGTTGGCAATCATTTGGGCTCTTTTAACTCTCATTGTCTTATGGTAATGGGTTCGAAGCCGATAATTTTTTTTATTTGTATGTAAAAAAAGACACCAATTCTTTTCTTTCTCAACAAAAAAAATGTATACACTGTTTCTCTTTCTTTCTTTTTGTGAAATTTTTTTTTCCTTTGTATCTCTCCTCCCTATTCTTTTTTTTTATTATCTCCGTCAATTATTTTTCAATAAATTTTTGAAATTATTATGTAATATATATATATATATATATGTATCTTAGTAAAAAAAATTCCGCACATGGCTTCTAAGTTCAACGGACCGGCCCTGTTCCATATGATCTGAAGCCTTAATTAGGCCCTGCATTAGGTAAAAACTTTCTTGCTTTAATTCCTTACTTTTGTACTGTATGAAAATGGAGATTGAATTAAGAGGTGCAGATGGTCTTTTGGAAAGACTTGAGTTATTTGGAAAAGGCGGACGACCTTCTTACTTAGATCCTAAAACTTCGGGTCCTTCTTCTTAGATCCCACAACTTTAGCCTTATAAGCAAGAAAAATACATATCCAACTTGAAAAATCACAAATGGAAAATAAAGAAATGAAGATACCTTAATTACTTAATAGTACGCAGTGAACCTTTAATCAAGGGTTTGTAAGACTCCCTTTAGGTGAGAACATCGATAATATGAGTTTGAAAGTAATGTTTTAAGCATTTGTCGGCAGTAATATGTCATATAGTCAACTCGAGCATTTTTGTTGTAAGGCACCTAGGTTTAATGTAAGTGTGAGAAGTTGAGAACCATAAAACAAAAAGAAAAATAACCGCATTCTTAAAAAAAAAAAAAAAAAACTTCATTGACTTTAACGACACACACCACGAAACGACGCCGTCTGTGATATTCTTCGTACCCAATTTCATTTTTATTATTTTCGACGTCATTTCCCTCAGTCCCCCAATAAATACCAAGAATCGTCGTCTCTAGTGGACAACTCATCTCAGACCAACCACAAACCCTCCTCCTCCTCCTTGAAGCTCTAGCCATGGCGGCCGTATCGTTTAGGGTCTTGTTCCTCGCTCTTCTCCTCATCGCTTCTCCTTTCCTCCAAGGTTCGCCCTCTCACAATTCACCAGATCCAGATCTAATCTTCTTCTTCTATTTACTTCATTTATCGCAATTTCAATTCCTTCTGTATCGAAAACTATGATTTAAGCTCGTTTTAGTTGTTGCATGTTTGACTCGACTGTGATCGGTCAATGTCAGTGAGATCTGATTCGACTGTGTTTTGGATTCGTGATCGATCATGCCGTAGAATTTGGATTTCAATACTGTTGCCGATTTATACTCCAATTTGTGTTCTTGCTGTGTTTTTTGTGTTGGTAGATCAATGAGTTTGATAGTGAAATTTCGATTCGAAGTGGTTGGAGTCCTTTTCAGCTACTAAAAGCTTGCAAGTCGCTTTTTGAAAGCAATTGAATTGCTGGTTAAATGGACTTTTTTCAACATTAGCTTTTTGAAAAAGTGCTTTTCGAGGGTATGCCGTTAGATATAGTTAGAGAAATGAATGTGTATGCATGCATGGTGGTTAGATAATGAAATTGATAACTGTGATCCATGTCTTTTATAAGTTTTTTTTTAATCTTGATTAGGAATACGGTTGTGCTGTGAGAAATGCATGATGATTTGTGTGTTGAGATGAATTTATGTTTTTTTTCTTTCTTTTTTTCGTTTTTGTAGTCGCGAGGTGTGAGTCTGACTCTGAAGCGGATTCTGTGTCTGAGGTTGTGGAGGAAAACAGTGATCTTGGGATTGTGGGCGATGATGCTCAGGATTTTGGGGATGCAACGTATAGTCCAGCACCAGGAATTGAGACAATCTGTGTTTTCCCCAAGAATAGCGCAAAAAGTGAGAATGAGCATTGTACATACATGTTTTCTTTCTTTTTGTGGGTTTTGAGGTGTGTTATTAACCTTTATTATTGTCTTTGCAGCGGTTGCGGCTGGGGAACAGACTGAGCTACTTGTTGGACTAAGAAATGATGGTGATAAACTTATTTCCTGTGTTTTTAGACTGTCTATCCCCTTATATGTAATGCCTTTATATCTATATGTGTGCGCATATATATCTGCATGGTATGCAATGATGCTATTTTTAAAATGGTTTTTGTCACTTTTGGGGAAGCCCTGTGTTGTGCTTCCCTTCCTTTTAAATATTAAGAAAGAAAAAAAGAAACAAATTATAAATGATGGATTATTATGAATTGTTACAAATCCTTTTATTGTTTCATGTTTTGTGGATATTTCATCATACCTTTTCTATAGTGTTGCTTAATTTGGTGAATAAAAACAGGGGAGTCAAGCCTGAATGTGATTGCAGTCAAAGCCAGTGTTCATCTTCCTTTTGATCACAACCTGCTGGTTCAGAATCTTACCGCATTGGTAATCTTCATTTCATATTCCTGTGCTGATATATGTGACTTTTTACATACTAAATATGTATTTTTTTTTGTTTCTTAATATTATGTCAGTAATTTATGACAGAGTGGTCTCTGTTTGAAATTCTTTTTCTATCTATTGTGCACTATAATTACTGATCGATCACCTGCTCTAAACTGCTCTGTAGTAGCATGTCTGATTCTTACATGTGAAGGATATGTGTATCTACAATCTAGAAGATAGATGATAGGTTATAAAAAAATCTCTGATTATTGTCAACACTGACAGTAACTCCATGCAATGTAGAGTGTGTATTTGAATGTCTTATCAAGTTATCAAACTTATAGAAAATCTCTTTTTGAAATTGACTAAGTACTTTTTTTTTATGATGGTAGACATCATCATCACCATTTGAAACCCCTACATTAGGGCCAAGTTCTAAATTTTGATCTTGAACAAGTGAGGGCCATGGACCATGTTAAATGCGGATCAACTTATGTCAGTAGGTTTCATAGCCTAGCCCTCAATTGAGTTGTGGGAGGGTGTTCTGTTTTCTAATTGAAGATTTTAGTTTGTCCCATTTCTGAGACTGAACAGATTCTTTTGGAAGTTTATAAATGCAATAATTTATGTGATTTGAAATGATTTATAACTAGGATTCCTCTCTTTTATGAATTGTAGAAAAGAAAATGGGGTTCATCTTATATCTTTCCTGTCATTCTATTTAAGAGTTGACAATTATATTTCTCTCTTTCACGGTTTTTATTGCTTTGTGTTTGATTAAATTGCTTCCGCTCAACTTCAGGTGTTATCTCAGTTGCATTTACTGATTTCATTCTTGTAGGCTTTTAACAATGCATCAGTTCCAGCTTCTGCTCAGGTTACCTTTCCATACCTTTTTGCCGTCAGCAAGTACTTGCAGGTATTGCTTATGCACGTACCAAGGTTATGAGTATTTGTAATTTTTCAGTCAAATAAGTGTAGTTTTGACCTGAATCAATCATTTATATTGTGCAGCCTGGAACCTTTGATCTAGTGGGTACCATTATTTATGAGATAGACAATCATCCATACCAAAGTACATACTACAATGGTACCATTGAGGTTGTTGAGGCTGGTAGTCTTCTCAGCATTGAGTCTGTTTTCCTTATAACTCTTGGATTTGCTCTTCTTGTCCTTTTGGGGTTATGGATTCACGGTCAAATACAGAACCTTTCAAAGGTAATGAAAATTCCCTATTTGACAGTTATATTGCTAAAGTGAGTAAAGTCTCATCAGAAGTTTATAAGAATGCATGCCCCAGTCCATCAACCGAGACTGATCATATAATATACAATTTACAATGTTATACTGAGCTTGCCCTCATAGTCATTTGTCCACCTGAGAGGATATTTTAAGAAAAAATGTGTCTCATAGACTCTTAAGTTCACCCGAGAGGTTATGTTAAGAATAAGTATACGTGTTTGTGCGAGAGAGAGAGAGAGAGAGAGAGAGAGAGAGAGAGAGAGAGAGAGAGAGAGAGAGAGAGGAGATCACAAGGTTTCATATTTATGGTGACCTCTTGATCTTCTTATTAGTCTCAGTGACTAGTTACATGTGTTTCTATAGACTGGTCTGTTGATAGAGTTGTGTTATGTTTGTTTGTCTATGTCAGAAAACCAAGCGGGCTCCCAAGGTGGAAGTTGGAACCAGGTCTACAGATGCCAACATGGATGAATGGCTTCAGGTATGCAGTTGATAATGAGTATTTACACTCCTGAACTTATCTCAACTTGTTCTCTTTTTATATTCAGGTCGTCTTTTCTCTTTTCAAGCATGTGTTTCTATAATCAAATCTACTGGGGTTGGGTTTGACATAGTAACTTGTTGTCCAAGCACATATGACTGGACAATTGCTTTTCTAATCCAGCACCCAAAGAAAAAGTATATGGCTTATGTAATTTGGCCTACGTTATAGCGCCTTTGGCATAGGTTTCTTCTGAGCTTCAAATGTCAGTCCATTCAATTTGATCTATGGTTCATAATCAATCAGCTGAGTTAGATTGCATAAAGTAGACTTTTTGACTTGCACATTGTTATCCGAAGGTCTGATCCTGACATGTTCCTTTTCCACCCTTTTGATGTTCAGGGAACAGCATATACTCAGTCCCAAAACAAGTCCAAGAAGAAGAAGTAGATCACAGAATTGTGCGCAGTTCAGTTGCACATTACATTACATGGATGTGCACTCTTGTAACTCACGCTAGGCATGTGGAGATATTAAAGAGGGGCCAAAAACTTGAGCTAGTTATCGAAATTAGACCAGATAAAAACTTACATTTTGTTGTAGTTTTGAAGGAAACTTTACATCACTTTTAGATATGAAGTTGAGAAAACTAACGCAGATTTTCTGTTAGGAACAATACAATTTCCTCGAACTTGTACAATTTTTGTTCAGTTATCGACTTGTTGCATGAATTTTGCTTTCGTTGATGATTTAAGCCAAATGAAAAGTCATTGGTTGGTACACAATGTTCTCTGGTGAAACTAGCAGTGAAGCCTGCAATTTTGTTGGGCCACCATTGAAGCTGCAACTACTTCCTGACTTAGATGATGGTTGTTATACGCCACTGCTCGGAATATAACAACCACTGCTTGAAATTTTCGTAATATTCTCTTCGTCAGTTGGTTTCTGATATGCCTCTGGCTCAGAATATAACTGACAGAGTAGAATGATAATTTGTCTGGTTTCGTTTTAGACAATTAGGAATCTACCAGTTCTGCCGATGGCTCTCTATGGCCTATAAATGCTGCCAGCAGTATCTTCAAGATGCGGCGCATATGAGAATATAAAATATCTGCTGTGATTGAAATTGGCTCATGAACTTCTTAATGTTAGGTTTTTGACCAACAGAGATGCCAGTGTTCTATTGAGCACTGCATATCATGACACGAAGTTGCTCGGAGTTAATGGAATACTTGATCTGTGAGTTGTGGGAGAAGATGGACACTACATTTCATTGTTTCTACTCGAATGAGACAGTAAAGTGTTTAAGGTTGTGAGTTTGACTCATACGGTAGCAAAAACAATTACACACATCCGTGCTAGACATTAGGAGTTTTACATTCCAATAACTCGATGATGAAGAACTAGGTCTTAACGTAAAGAGATGGCGGTGTACAGTATTTGTTACTAGAAATAGATGCAATTTAGACTGGGGGACGTGTTCACAGTTCACTAACGAAATACTACCATGGGCGATATCGAAAATTTTAGGTCTATTTAGATGTTTACGGGATCACACTTTCGATTTTGTGCAAGATGTTCAAGATTTGAGAGGGCACGTACAAACCTACATAGAGCATTCCAACTGCCCCTCGTACCTGCAGCTTCAAGGACTTGATCTTAAATGGGAGTCATACGTTCATTCCTGCCTTCTGAGCTGTATGGCCCTCCTAACCTTCTGTAAACGAATCATAGATACTTCTTTGATAGAATGACATATGACATCACATAACATTTTGGCCTTGCATTACCAAGTTATGCAAGTATGCTATCCTATCCTTCTGTGAAAATTTCCCAACAGCGCCAACTGAAGATAACCGCTTCTTGATTCTACATTTTTAGACCCTTCCATGCACCTTAATACCAACCAGTTTTAAACTTAAGAGGCCATACATGCTATGTTTTTCTGCAGGCTTGATTTTCCAGCCGCACAGTTGCACTACAAAAAGACAATACAATATGAGTGCCAACATTTAATAGTTAATACACATCATGGACTTTTAATAAAAGAACTTGGTTGGTATAGGAAATGACTCATATTTGTTGTTGAAATGATCACATGCAGTACATACTTCCTCAATTATGCAAATACCACTCAAAATTAATTATTTTCTCCCTCTTTAAGTCTTTCCCCAACTGTGAGAGATGAAACCAATTAAACCTTCCAAGAGAAATCAATGTGGTCCAAAATTCATACCAGTAAAAACAAAATAAGTAACACAACCAGATTGGCAAGATAAGCATCGTTATATGTAAAAAGCAAGGTATTTATGGGGAGCTGATTAAGTAGGTTTAGACAGATAATGCATGAAGCTTTTGCAGTTGGGAACTTATTCAATAAATTGAAAGAGAGATAATGGCATAGCCGCTGCGCACGTTATTGTCTCTTTCTCTCCCTTGAAGGCTAGGTCATCTCTCCTAAAACCAAAGGGGATGAGGGTCCCTAACCTCATGTGATGCCCTTAAGTTTAGTGTCGGTGTGGACTTAAACCCTCTCCCATACTGGTACTATATAACAGGGACAGTGTATGTGAGACTCCATAGCAAGTGAGTGATCCAACCCTTCTTTATTGGGTTTGGTTTTCCCCAATGAAGATCTCTCATGTGTGCCTCTTCTTGTCCTTGTTGCTCTTTGGAGCCAGCAGCTTCTGCTATGCTGAGGATCATAAGACAGTTGAGGTAGTTGGGTTTGGAGAATGTACTGACTGTGCTGAGAAGAGCATTAAGACCAGTCATGCCTTTTCAGGTATAAGTTTCATTTCTCGTTACACATTTAAAGTTTTGAAGTTTGGTTTTGTGTTTTGTGTCAGAGTGGCCGGTTTTAAATTTTGAGCTTGTTTCTTGATTGCTTTTGCATGCAGGTCTTGGTGTTACGATCGACTGCAAGACCGAAAGCGGCAACTTCGAGAGGAGAGGAGCTGGGGTGATCAATGAGGAGGGTAAGTTTTCGGTGTCGATTCCGAAAGAGATTGTGAAAGATGGAGGAGATGGATTGAAGGAGGAGTGCTATGCACAGCTCCACAATGCAAAGGCCACACCATGTGGTGCTCATGATGGACTTGAATCCACTAAAGTGGTGTTTATGTCTAAAACCAGTGACGGGAAACAGACCTTTGGGATTGCCGGTACTAAACTGAAGTTTTCACCAGCTACATGCCCTTCTGCTTTCTTTTGGCCTTCCTATAAACACCCACCACATCCATTCTTCAAACACCCAAAAATATTCCCTCCTCTCCCTCCAAAAGTATACCCTCCATTCCCGCCTAAGATCACTATTCCTCCAATCTATAAGAAGCCCTGCCCTCCCAAGAGCCCTATTTACGTAAAGCCTCTCCCTCCCCCAGTCCCAGTTTACGTAAAGCCTAACCCTCCACCAGTCCCAGTCTACGTTAAGCCTAACCCTCCATCAGTCCCAGTCTACAAGAAGCCACTCCCTCCACCAGTCCCTATTTACAAGAAGCCACACCCTCCATCAGTTCCGACCAAGAAACCATGCCCTCCACCATACAAGAAACCAGAGAAGCCAAACCCTCCACCAGTTCCTGTCAAGAAACCATGCACTCCACCATACAAGAAACCAGAGAAACCACAGCCTCCACCAGTGCCAGTTTACAAGCCCCATCCCCCAAAAGCACCCAAGAAAGTTTACCCTCCACCAGTCCCGGTCAAGAAGCCATATCATCCACCAGTCCCAGTGTACACCAAGCCGCTTCCGCCTCCCGTTCCAGTGTACACAAAACCGCTTCCACCACCGGTCCCAGTGTACACGAAACCGCTCCCACCTCCGATCCCATTCTACAAGCCAAAACCACACCCATGGTTCAAGCCAAAGCCACACCCATGGTTCAAGCACCCTTACTTGAAGCCTCTGCCTCCATTCCCCAAGATCCCTCACCATCCTTTCTTTAAGAAACCACCACCATACTTCAAGCCAAAACCGCACTCATACTTGAAGCCTCTGCCTGGATCCACCAAGATCCCGATATTCCCAAGGTTCCCCCCTACTGTGCGCCTCCCTCCAAGATTTAAACCACCATCCATGGGTTAATTTGATTTGCCCTAGACCGGCGCCCTTCAATTATTTATTTGCATGTAACTAGCTAGCTGGATGAATATTGTTGTGTGATGATCGATCCATGCGCGTGTGTGGAACAATAAGTAAAAATCCTTCAAGCCATAGAGAGATAGAGATCATGGAGCAGTACTATTGTTATAGTAAAAAAAATCGTGATAACTGAGAGATAGTACGTACTGCAACTTCAAGAAGAGTGTTTCTTGATCCTGGTTACATATCAATCGATGAGTTTGACTTATGTTGGAGGTTTTTTTTTTGATTGAGGAATGTTGACGGTGTTTATTTACTTAATACATACGTCTGTAATCTGCAACGTTTGTAGATAAAATTTTTAATTTTTCAGGTGCAGGCATGTGGGATTGTGGATCTCCCACCAAATGACCAAATCGAATTAATTCCAGTACGTCTATATTTCCATTTACGTTGTGAATTTGGATGGGGTTAATGAGCTAGGCATTGTTGTGCATATGATGCTCGAGCAGAGAAGACTATTGCATGTATAGATACTCCCCACGCTTTTTTATCAATGTGTTGAGCTTAGTGAGAAACTGAGAAATATTGTATGATGGAGAAACTTAGCTTATTTTGACTGGCTTGACCGCAGTGAAGTTGGTGTTCAAATTAACCACGTAAAGTTTGGATCAGGAATATAGATTGCCTGCCCACAGGAGAATAGAAAATCAGTTCACCATCCGAGAAAACCCATTTGGCAAAAACTCGGTCAATGAGGGTTTTAATATGTCAAAAAATATGTTTTTTTGTGGATCGTAAGTACGGACGGTCAAACCATGTCCAAAACGGACGAAATTTCTATGAGATTCCTAAATATATATATATATATATATATTGATCACATATACTGGTGTCGATCGAACATATTTTGAACTGGAGTTGTCAATCGCCGAAGTGTCCACTAATTTATCATAACTGTTATATTAGGTTTATAATAAAACTATCGCATTATGAAGCGATTATATGAACAAAAACTTCTCGGGATCGATCGACACAACCGATGTAAGGCTATGCATTTGGATCATGTCCAAAAAGAACCGATCCGATTTCGAGCCAGATATGGTGGGTCGGGTCGGGTTTTTTTAAATAAATGTTTTTATTTAAACCCGAACCGATTAAGAAGATTTGGATATAAGTCGGATGACTTGAATCCTATTCTAAAAAAATTATAGGAACCGATTACCGTTAGATTATACTAGAATGATATAAACCGTTAAATTATTAGGATAATTTTTATGATGGGTTATTTAGAATCAAACTAGCCATTCCACTTTCACTAATCTCCTAGTGCCTTTGATTTCATGCGAGAGTTTAAATTCACAAATCTCCTAGTGTCTCTAATTTCGTGCGAGAGCTTTCAATTAAAAGAACTAAGAATTTTATTGGGGATTGTCATTTTTTTTTACTTAAAAATTGAATGTTGGTTTAATTGTCTAAGACTTTATATATTATATTGTGGGATAGTTTGTAATTTGGTTGATTTCTCTTGCTTATCAATAGAGTTATATAATTATATATTAATGCATCAAAGACTTGAATATATTACAGAGATTATAGGGTTATGTATTCATTTTGGAACCAAATAGAACCGAGAACCGAACGATTCATTTCGGACCCGGATCTGCTCGGGTCTTATCTTAAAAAAATACAAAACCCAAACCGAATAATTAACATGAGATCCAACTAAAAATTATTATTAAGACCCGAACATAGCCCTAAGCCGATGTGATCGGTATATATATTTAGTGACCCTGTAAAAATTTTATCCAATTCGGATCTCGTTTGATCGTCGGAATTTCCGATAAATCAAAAACACCACTAATATGTCATAAGGGATGACCCATTACTAAGGTGCGAATGCCAAAAGCTGTTTACATATTTGAAATTACCTAATTTTTGTCACCGATCGTGTAAGGTCGCACCGAGGAAACCCATTTGGGAAAGCTCTGGTCAATGGGGTTTTAATATGTCAAAACGCCTATTTTTTTGTTGACCGTAAGTTTGGATGGTCAAACCATATCCAAAACGGACGAAATTTTTACATTGTCCCTAAATATATATATCGATCACATCTACTGGTGTCGATCAACAATATTTCGAAACTAGAATTTATTTGTGATTTTTTTTTTTTGCAATGTTTTCTAAGAATTCTTTTATCGTTCCAAACACTTAAATAAGAGTATTATGTTTTTTTCTAATACAATCCTGCAAAGCCCAGCTCGTAAAAACCCGCAAGACCCGATTTAGATTGGCGGGTTTAGATCTTTATATTTGTGAAAATCTCTGATCTGACCCGATCCGTTACTTTTCTAAATATACTAAATCCCGGCCCGACCCGTTGACGAGCCCAAAACAAAGAGAATCTCCAACCATTTTCAGTTTTTCACGAATATTTTTCAACACAAAAGCATACCCTTCTAAACAAAGGATTAGCACCGAGCTCCCCTGTCACGACCTCAACCAGTCAATTCTTAAGATCACATCATAGGTGTGGTCCTGAATCACAATCAACGAAGCAGAGAACTCTCTACTTCTAATCACAATAGGACAAACCTTGCAGATTGTCTCCAATTCAAGGGACACTCCAAGGGGTGAAGTGACACATAAAGAGTTTCCAAGAGGAGTAGGAATCAATCATATCATCTTCACTACCGAACTAGCAATAAATGAATGAGATGCTCCGGTATCAAACAGTACTCTAGCAAGGTAGTCAAAAATAGATAAGGTACCTTCCACTCCTGTGTCTCGTTGACCCACTGCAAACACCCTAGCTTGGCCCGCTGGTAACTGTCTCTGCTGACGTTCATGTCTACCATGAAGGGGGCGGGTACAGTCTCGCGCCATATGTCCCACTTGCCTGCACCTATAGCAGCCTGCTCTCTTTGGTTTTGGACATGTAGTGGCGTAGTGCCTCATTTCGTTGCAAACAAAACACTTCACCGACGCCAATGGTCTAACAGGTGCAGTCCTGACAGATTGAGATGTTGCCTTAGCCGGAATCTGATAGTAGGGTCTTGGCCTCTTCCATGATCCACCCTTCGGCCCTGAGTGACCGCTTCCTGAACTGATTGCCTTATATTTTCCTTTAGCATCTCTATCTCCCACATCTACTCCTCGAGTCTTATCTGCCTGTTCCAAATTCATTGCACTCTCATACATCAACTCCTTGGTAGACAGACACAATGCTGATATGATGGTCTTGTATTCTTGTTTAAACCCTCGTAGAAACTTCTGGGCCAACGAGATTACACCCATTGGTCTGACATACCGATACAACTGTGAAAAACAAGCATCATACTCTCTGACAGTCATATCCCCCTGTGCTAGCTCAAGGAACTCAAGCTCTAAATTCTCCTGCACTGTAGCTAGAAAGTACTTCTCTCAGAAGAGAGCCGTGAAACCATCCAGGTGAAGGTAGACACATCTACCGTCTGCCTCATACTCTTCCATCAATCTAGTGCATCATCTTTCAGAAAGAATGTAGCTTTCTTTCTCTTCTCTATCTCAGAGCACTCTATCATCTCAAAGTAGGTTTCCATGCTCTCAATCCAGTGCTCCGTTACCATATGATTCAGGCCTCCATGAAATGACGGCGTTGACAGACCACTGATGTCCTTGATCAGCTTTAACACACGACCATCGTCTCTAACGACAGCAGCAGGATCAACTTGTCCTTATTGTGAGGCACCCTCCTCATAAAGGTTCTCCACATTGCGGACTCGGCCTACAGCCCTACCTCGGCCTCGACCTCTCGCCCGTCCTCAGCCCTGTCAACAGCCCTTCTCCAAATTCATCACCTTGAAACATTTAAACACTTAGTCAATACATGTGAAGTCCTGAATCTGAACAAAATAGATCCAACATACATTAAACATGAAATTTCAAAAGAAGGTGAATCATCGAAGTATTGTCACAATACTCCATAGAGGACCAAACCGTAAGGTGTGGCTCCTAACACTCTCGCGTACCTGGCGACATATAAATACCGAGGAGCATATGATGGGGCCCGGCTGCAGTCGGGTCATCGCTCCCGAATGATATTGATAATTGCCAAATACACACTTAGGCCCTGATACCAACTGTCACGACCCCAAAATTTCGAGTATGAAACTCTAATTTCGAAGTCATGAAAAACTCTAAAACAATCTCAATAAATCGAAATCATTTTAAATGTCACAGTGGATCATTTCTGAGTTCAAAATACAACTCAGTCAAACCGATAATTACAAACCAAATTTATAATTCGACATTATAACAAATGGAAATGTATAAATCCTCACAAAAATCCACACAAAATTCTCACCACAAGATAGGATAAAAACAACTTCGAGTCTTCAGAGTTGTTCTTCGATTTCCACTAATCGACACCTGCAGAATTACCCCCTACACCATTGAATAGGTGTACCGGGATTGTAAACAAAAACTCGGTAAGCTTTGCAGCTCGTATGAGTAAAAACAACAAATACAACTCGCATAAAAATATATACGAAAATCCACAAAACATCAATTATAAATGCACTCATGACTCATTAGAAGGCCCATCTGGTTGTCTAATAATGTGAAAATATATATGCTCATGAGAAGTTGGGCAACCCCTCTGTTTACCCAAATGCATTTATAATACGGGTATTCATGAGCGCTGGTACACCTCTGTTACCCCTCATGTAGTACACCGCCGACATTGGACAACCATCTGTTACCCAATATCAAAAATATATGGGTACTCATAAGCCGATAACCCATCTGTTACCTCATATGTAGTACCCCGATAGACAGACTAGAGCTCTAACTGTATCGTAACTTTCGCCGGCCAAAAGCTAGGTTCCGACATGGCAACACGTCCGAAGACTAGTCCGAAGACATAAACACGTCCGAAGACAAAACACGTCTGAAGAAAAAACACATCCGAAAACAACAACACGTCCGAAGACATAAACACGTCCGAAGACAAAACACGTGAAGACAAACACACATCCGAAGACAACAACACGTCCGAAGACATAAACACGTCCGAAGACAACAACACGTCCGAAGACAACAACACGTCCGAAGACAAAACACGTCCGAAGACAAAAACACGTCCGAAGACAACAACACGTCTGAAGACAAAAACACGTCCGAAGACAACAACACGTCCGAAGACAAACACGTTTTAACAAACTCCATGTTAAAACCACATACAATAATCATCGTATTATATTGTACAAATCGAATCAACATGCTCAATACATAAATCTCATCACCAAAATAACTTATTCGCAACGAAATCATGACAGTATATAATATAGCAAACTATATATATGTACCTATTTACCATTTATACAAATACACATTCCAATATATCATATACTTATCATATTTCATCCTTTAAAATTCAGCATAATCCCGAATCTCCGCAAGGGTAGATTCGTAAATGTGAGATTTTACTCACCTTATAATCTCGAGTGTAATTCCACAATTCCGAAAACAAATCATTTACTTGAATTATCGATCACCTTGAAAAGATAAGAAAAGAATTTAGAATCGTTACGTAAACCTTAAATGCCGAAACAGTAATAATATTGTACTGTTTAGCAATTTCTGGTTTTACGAAATTACTATTCATGTATTTACTATTCACATATTACTGTATAAATACATAACAATTACGTATTCATGTACGATACATACTATTTACGTATTTCTGTACGTACGCATACTATTCAATCGTAAATATTGTCTCAGTAAATAATAATTACCAATTTACCCTTCCGAAATTACTTTTACATTTACTGAACGTAATTTATATTTATATTTATATTTACCGTACGTAAAAGAAATTCACAATCACTGTACGTAAATCACTTTTTACATTTACCGACATAAAAATAAATTTTTACAAAACTTCTGTTTCGAAAACACTATTCACACGCCACTTCCGGCGACCGCACGTGGCGCTCACGCGCCACTCACTGTGGCAGCGCATGGGGCCCACGCGCCTATTCGACAACCGGCGCGTAGCACGCCACCGACGCCCCAAATCTCTTCCTCTCCTTCTCCTCTACCTTCCCACGGCCTCACGCCGCCTCTAGGCCACTCCACGCCCCCACACATGCCGCCTAAGGCGGCGGTATCCTCACCAACTCCCTCCTTCTCCGATCTCCTCCAATTCGAATCAAAACAACCACAAATTCACAACAAAGCATCACAACCAACAATTAGATCGAAACCTCACCTATT
This sequence comes from Argentina anserina, assembly GCF_933775445.1. Taxonomy (NCBI): domain Eukaryota; kingdom Viridiplantae; phylum Streptophyta; class Magnoliopsida; order Rosales; family Rosaceae; genus Argentina; species Argentina anserina. Next base: position 1,047,237 of record NC_065873.1, on the reverse strand, counting down.
CCCGGCCTTGGAAGCACCGGAGCTCGCCGGAGAGCTTGGACCGGCTGTGCTGGGTTCGAGTGAGGAGCGGCGAGATGGATCGCGTCCTGCTCGGAGGAGGGTGGAGTCGAGCCTGCGAGGGCGTAGGTGCCGGCGGTGAGGAACACGTTGCTCAGAGGTGTGAGATCGGCGACAAATGTCTCGGAGAGGGAGAGAGAGGCTCGGGGAGGAAGAGAGACAAGGGTTTCCGAAAATTGAAACACTACTCCGAAACATTTCCTTTTATACCCACCTCCAAAATCGGAAACTAACTTCCGTCGTTAATAACTTTTATGTACGACGTCCGATTAGGATGCGTGAAGTGTCCACGAACTCGTATCGACGAGCTCTACAACTTTCGTGAAGGAATTTTTCACAAACGAGAGAAGGAAAGAAAGTCGATTCTCACGTCGCGGAAGCGTAACGCTTTTCTAAATAAACGTTCCGATAACGTTTCCGTTTTCGATTTACAACTTCGCAAAGCAAACAAAAGTCGTTTAAATGAATTTTACAAACTTAATAAATTTTAAAATAATCCAATAATTGGTTCTGAAAAAATCGAGTTATTACATCCCCTAAGAAACTACAATGTTTGGCCTTGTGGGTTGGCATTACCTGTGTCCTCACCTCTTCATCATTTTCTATTAGCTCTAAAAGCTTAAGAACAGATTACCCCAAAATTAAACATGATCTACACAGCTAGCTTGGTCGTTAAGCTCCATACCAGTACTACCAGATATGGGAAAATACATATAAGATTTATTGAAACAAAAGTGAAAAAAAAAACAGAAAAAAAGGGATACAACCAAACGCACTGCATTTTAGCAACTCAACCTTCAATAGAAGGTTTCTAATCTCAACTTGCCCTTCAATATCAGGAAAAACTAAATAGTCATGGACCTCACACCAATAATTGACTCATCCGGACATAATGAATGAATGATTGGTTGGCGGGAGACTCTCCGACGTAACGAGTGGAGACGGGAGAGTGAGATAAGTCAACCAGCCTATTGCCTTATCTATCATTTGTTTCTATAGTTTAATTTTCACTACTTTACTCTCCAAATTTCTGAACTTCATATCTGGCCAGTTCTTGAACGATATTTGATCTCTCCAGTAATGCAGTGGCATTAGGATATACCCAACTTCCTAAGTCATGGTATGAAATTCTGCAATCTCAGTACTTCATGGCTAGCATTATTACTCTGAGAATAGCAATTTCAGATGGATCTCTTGCCTGTGTTTTAAATCGATAACTATTGTCAACGTAACAGTGACACGATATTTTCTTAAACCTTCTTTGTTAATTAGTGTCTTGAGTCTTGAATTTGTTTAATTTCCTCGTCATTGTCAGCCAATTTACTAGATATGTCATGACAGTCTTTTAAATATACCCAATGTGGTTTGTGAACAATGTGATCCATTTCACTTATTATTTATTTAATTATCATTTGATCGGATTGAAGTTTCATGATCAAGCTTGTTAATTTGCTAGATCCGTAAGTAAATTTTCCTTAACTTATAAGATGTCGCCCCTGTATGTCTCCTAGATAAGTAGCCACACCTGTTTATACATAATTCTGAGTTGAAACAGTCTCGATCTGATTTTTTTTTTGTTCCTTTTATTGTATCTGAACAAAATCATCATTTGCCTTTTGTGGTTAATTGTGGTGCAACTGATTTGTACTTGACTTTCATTGACTGTAAATCGGATTAGCCAGCAAGAGATTTACCCAAATCTTGCTCCTGCTTTTACCTCAAGACCAAGCATTTTACTACTCCGCTCAATCAATTTGGATCTAGAGGATCAATGCTTGAGGTTGGAGTGAGTAACTGAGTGGTCGAGTGACATCTCTTTGCTTTGCTTAATTTTAAAGCTTTTCCAGTTGACTGTACTGATCATGTGTTTGTTTGAATTTTGAGTGTTGTTTAAAACCTGTAATGAGTATATTTTCACAGCTCTGTCTATGTATTTTTATTTATTTTACTTTCTTTCAAGAAAACAGATCTGGGTGGCAACCGAAGCACAATAGGACATTTCCCAAGAACTGAAGATCTATACGAGACCATTTGGTATGTTAAGTGTGCTTCAATTTATCAACAATTTCTTTATGCAGTTCGCACAGTAGCATGTTTTTAATCAACAAACTAAACTGTACATTCTGACTACATTTACAGAACGTGCTTATTGAGAAGGTTACGATCGAAATCCAATATGGCGCGAGCTGCACAAGATCTCTTGCTTGGCAAACTTGTAGGTTTTATTGAGAACGAAGCATCCACCATAGCCGGTGTTGGCGATAAAGTTGATGAAATTAGACAAGAGCTTGTACACATGATAGCCTTCCTTAAGGACGCTGAGGGAAAGAAAGCACAAACGGAGGGAGATGAGACATGGGTGGCAAGCATAAGAGACTCTGTCTTTGACGTTGAAGATATCATTGCTGAATTCACATATCGCACCTATCAGCAGCAACGTGAAGTTGGAGTTGCAAGGTTACTTCATATTCCAAAGAATCTCTGGTATAAGCGTAAAATTGCTAGGAAATTAGACAAAATCAAAAGAACCATTGATGGTGTTTCAAAGAGAAATAAGAGATATGGTGGTAGTGTTGTTGTCGCTCAAGAAGGATCGAGTACTAATTCTCAGATTCGGGACCAAGCAGAGGCCTGTCTCTTTACTAATGAAGACGAGCTTGTCGGGATTGAAGCCCCCAAAGAACTATTAATGGAACATCTAGTGAATGGACCGCAGAGTCAAACCATTTTCTCAGTGGTCGGGATGGGAGGATCTGGGAAAACCACTCTTGTTGCACAGATCTTTAAGAATGACATTGTGAAGAGACATTTCAGTTGCCATGCATGGGTTACAGTTTCTCAAACTTGTGAAATTGAAGACTTAAGCTTATTTAGAAGTTTGATCAAGGAATTCCACCAATCAAGGGAGGAGGAGGTTCCAGGAGACATTGATAGCATGAGCTATAGAGAATTGGTAAAGATTCTAGATGACTACTTGAACTCGAAAAGATACCTAGTTGTGCTGGATGATGTATGGAGTATTGAAGTTTGGAAAAAAATAAAGGTATCACTTCAAGATAGACAACTTGGAAGTCGAGTTGTACTGACCACTCGGAACAAGGAGATAGCAAGATATGCTTTTGGAGTTCCAAGCCATGTTCATGATATTCAACCCCTGAAAGAGGAGAACGCTTGGGTACTATTTAGCAAGAAGGCATTTCATACTCATCCTAATCAATCTTGTCCACCTGGACTTCAGCGATTTGCTCGGGAACTTGTGGGGAAGTGTAATGGTCTTCCTTTGGCAATTGAAGCTCTAAGTGGTCTTATGTCATCCAAAAACTCACATTTGGAATGGAGCCATGTTTGCAACAGCTTAAATTGGCACCTCACAAATGATCCTGAATTGGACTATATGAGGACTATTCTATTGCTCAGCTTCAATGACTTGTCATACCAATTGAAGCATTGTTTCTTATATTGCTCTCTTTTTCCAGAAGATTGTTTAATGAAAAGAAAACGACTCATTAGATTGTGGATAGCTGAAGGTTTCGTTCAACATGTAAAAGGTGCAACACCGGAAGTGACTGCAGATAGATATCTTTCGCAACTCTGCTTTCGTAGCATGCTTCAAGTTGTGGAAAGGAACGTAACAGGAAGGCCAAAAGAATGCAGGATGCATGATCTTATGCGTGAGGTTGCTCTTTCAACGTCCGAGAAAGAAAAGTTTGGTGTTGTGCATGACGAGAAAGAAAAGTTTGGTGTTGTGTATGATGGGAAAGATGAAGCAATTGAAGCCCGCCGTTTGTCAATTCAATCTCAAGGAGAAATTATATCCAGCACAGGTACATCAAAGCTTCGATCTATTCTTGTCTTTAAAGATACAAAGTTGTTGCCTTCTAATTGCAAATTTATGAGGGTTCTAGACTTGGAGAATATGTCAAACACTAAATTGCCAAATGATCTTGGGTACTTTTTCAACTTGAGATATTTGAATTTGAGGGGAACTAATATTAAGAAGCTTCCAGAATCCATAGGAAAGCTACTTAACCTTCAAACCTTGAACATCCGGCAAAGTGGGATAGAGGAACTTCCAAAAGGAATTTCCAAGTTGGTAAACCTGCGCCATCTTATCATGTACAGTTACACTGGTGATAGTCTGTGTTTCCAATTCGTCAAAGGGACAAGAATACCAGTGAATGTTAGTAAGCTGAATAAATTGCAAGTTCTGTCATGTGTTGAGGCAGAAGGAGACATTATCAATCAGGTCAGTTCTATGACCCAACTTGTAAGTATTGGAATTACTAATGTGAAAGAAAGTGACGGGATGAACCTGTGTAACACCATTACAAAGTTGCAGCTCCTTCAAAGCTTGTGTCTAGTGGCAATTAATGAAGAAGAGGTTCTTCAAACAGATGCAATATCTCAATCACCTCCTCCACTACTACGAGTGGTTAGTTTGGCTGGCCGACTGCAGAATGTACCACAATGGTTTAAGCAGCCACTTCAGAGCCTTACCTGTCTGTATCTGCATTGGTCCAAACTTGAAGAAAATTTGGTTCCTCACATTGAAGCACTGCCCAATCTGGAAAAGCTTATTCTTGTTAATGCATATGTCGGGAAACAGCTGTATTTTCACAGAGGCTTTCTAAAGCTAAAGGAGCTGTATTTGGCTAATCATCCTTTGTTGACAGAAATAACTATAAAGAAAGATGTGATGCCCTATCTCCATGAGTTGCATGTTGAGCACTGCATGTCTTTAAAGACGGTACCAGTGGGTCTTGAGCACCTTACTAATCTTCAAAGATTTATATTGAAGACGGTTCCAGAGAACATTATACAGCCCATTCGGAAAGGAGGTGTGAATCATTCAAAGGTTCAAAACATCCCTGAAATCATCCATTTCTCATCTGAGACGTCCTATGATATATGGTCCTAGCATTTGTTTCTCCCCATAGGTAATTGGTTTCTGTGTCTTACATTCATATCTCTTTTTCATCATTATACAAGTAATTGCTCATTGAATATATATGACGTCCGATTTAGTTTCTCAGAGCCACCATAATATAAACTGAGTGAGAAAGATCAAAGGTTGCTAGTTGGTTTTACCCTCTAGGCTAGGGTTAGCACAAATGGTGAGAGAGTAGAAATAATTTGCTTAGTTGCTTATTCTCTCATTATCTCGATCTCTTGCAGAATCTATTAAGTTCCAGACTCCAGGAAGATTGAAGAGGACTTGGACCATTGTATCCCATGTTCCATGAAGAATCCCTTTTCTATGTGCAGCTGAAAGGATTAAAACCTTATTTCATTTTTTTATTGGATAGTACAGAAGACTTTGACTGCTCTATTGCATTTGATATTATTTGTGTGTGTTTGCATGTATAGAGTTGGATGGAACATGTCACTATAATTGGGGTGTGGCGCTCTTTTTCCTTGTATCTGGGCAAGGTTTTTTGATGAGATCACTCTATGAACCCCTTAATTTGTATTGTTTGCGCCAGAAAAAAAAGTTTGAATAATTAGTCAGTACAGAAGCTGTGTTGTATTACAGGTGTTGGGTTTCCAACTTTCCATGTTGATCATTTTGCATAAATGAAACGATCATGCATGATGCATCACTATGAAAGCTAGTATAAATTATGATCAATCCCTTCTATAGCTATGCATATATATACCGCATGTACTACTAGAATTTATCCATGGGTGCGGCTATTTTCATCCTATCATCTCATTTGTTCATCCTACAATCGCTTTTCACCCTATCTAAATATTTTTCTTATTTCAAATTTTCTTTGTTCACTCAATTACAATACCTAAAGTAGCATTTTTTCAATAACACTTAGTTCACCCTATATCATCTTCTTACCACATAAATTGTTAACCAAGTTTTATTGAGAAAATGTCATGCAATTTCTACTACAATAAAGAGTAATCACAAGTTCATTCTTCTTTCATTGAAAGTTTAACACTGTTTATCTAAAACAAAAAAATCTAATTTATACGTAGATGATTTTGACAGAAAGCGGTATCTCATCTTCAGGTTCCAAGGAGTTGTCTTCAAACTCTATCAATGCTTACAAAACATGAGAATGGTGGAAAATTTTATTTATTTATTATAATTATTATTTTTAAAAAAATGAGAACGGTAGAGTCTTAAATAGAGGAGTGAAAATCTAAAAATTATATTAATTAAATACATATGTACAAGATAATGTAAATAAATAAATCATAATTGTTACTAATTTATCGTCCTTTAATGTAATTTTGTATCGAGTATATTGGTATTTCAATAATTCAATAGTTTATAGGTGAGTAAAGGAGATGGTAGGGTTTGGTGACATACCACTTTTGTCACCCATTCTAAAAATTTTGTCACCTTTTCATTTGGTTGACAAAACCAGTTCATCACTAGGTTCGTCACTTATAGTGCGTGACCAATTCTTACGGATGATGAAATACCAAGTTCGTCACTATAATAAACTTGGGTGACTTAATGAGTTTGTGACTCGATCCCTATTTCAAATTTTGGCTGATATTCTCAATGGTGCCAAAATTTTCACAATGGGTGACTTGATGTCTATTATATATGTAATTTTAATATATATATTTTTCTCTTATTGCAGATTCAACATTCCTTAAATTGCACTCAAACTCTCATACAATTGATCGCAGTAACCAATATACAAGTCATGTTGTAACCAAAATACAAAAAGTCATACAATTGCATTTCAATGTAACTGCATTTGCAAGATTAATTAGATTCATATATAAATGCACCAAGTTTCACATTGCAAATGTTAATGTGTAATCTAATTAAGACTCTATTGGACAGCGTCTCTAGGCCTTAATAGTGGCTTTCTGACCATATGCCTTAATAACTAGGTTTAACAATAGACTTGATGGAGTTGGTGCTAGTCATGCTACCACTATAATCTCTTTCAACAGGGTATCTTGAGACTAGTACAACTTGATCAGCATCTTGTCCACTCTTCTAAATCATAATTTCTCTACATATAGAAAAAAAAAGGGAGCGATGTGATATAGATACTCCAGACTGCAAAGTAGGAACTAATAAGCCTGCTCGAGTTGTAATTGATAAGAATATGTAACAGAGTGTAAGACTTGAAGTGCTTAATATTGCTAAGCAACTTAGGGCCGGTCTTGAGTCTTTTGATGCCCTAGGCGAGAATTATTGAAAATACAAGATAAAACAATAACGAGTAATAGCAGCGGAATATGTAGAAGAATTTTACTTTTCTATTGAATAAACGATATTACAATGATTACACCTTAATCAATAATAATGCTATTCTCAAAAGTAAAAATACTTCTTACTTGATAATCACAATCAAGTATTGAAACAACCTCACTAAGACCGTTGCTTCACGTGTTGATACAACCTCACTAAGATCGTTGTAGACACACGGATGATCAACCTCACTAAGAACGTTGATGTTGCCACTAAGGTCTTCAATGGAGTCACACAGATCTCCTAGCACTAAGCTCTCATTTTTGTGAACGTTGATGTTGCCACTAAGGTCTTCAATGGAGTCACACAGATCTCCTAGCACTAAGCTCTCATTTTTGTGAATTTTCTTCTCTTTGGTTTCACCTTCTTTCTCCTCTCTTTTTTTCTTGTTCGTGTATCTCCTAGAGGCCACACCACCTACTGCCTATATACATCATATATATAGCAACCACATATATTCCCTAACCCTAGGAATTAAACCTAACTTCCCTTCCTAATACATCTCACATAGAAAAGGAAAAAATCCATATGAATATGGAATACACCTTTTATTTTGAATCCTTTTCTATAACAATTCCCAAACACCATTTAACTAAATATATATTCCCAAATATATATCAATCTACCCATAATCAAATCGGTGGAGACTTCTTTGGTAGGAAAAACAAACCATAATCTTTTCCTAGTCCAATTAGGAAACAACTTCAATTCTCCTTTTGCATATCAAATCTTCATGACTTGTCCTCCACACCTTTGGATCTTCATCAACTATATGGAGGCCAATATATGTACCTTCAATCTCCCCCTTTGGCCTTCCATGCAACTTTCACCATCAAGTACCTACACGACCACCATGAACAATGTAAGTACAATTTTTTTTTCGATAAACAAACCTCAAACATAAACACTAATGTCGTAGGGACTTGATTCTCCCCCTAAGTTGATGAAGCCAAAGGAGGAGAAAGTAATCTGAACATCATCCTCTTCTATCTCATGACGAGTGCTCCTTGCTCCACTCATGATAAAAGACTGCACACTTAACACACTATAAGGAGAACAGAAGAGATAGCAATATAAGCTTCATGTTTTATTTCCTTGACTAAAAGATATACACGCAAGAGAGTCCAAAAAGGGGTAGGAAATGTAACACATAAGGGAAGAAAACATGAAGATCTCAAGCTGTAAGGAACTGTGCAATGAATGAATATATATATATATATATATATATATATATATTACCGAGAGGAAATGAGGTGCACCATATGGTTATCTCGAAATAAACATGACATATGGGATGATATCCTTCCATATAGATAAGCATGCATATGATGAATATGATGAGAATATTTCCCGGAGAATCCTTCTAACAAATAGCATTGCATGCAAACTCATATAAACTACTGCACGGCTACAAATAATCTAGAGAAAATATATAATGATAATCATAATTACCACAAACTCATGCATGCAGCCAATTAATACTCACGCAAAAAGTATGGCACACAATACATGATTTTTCAAATAGACCTGTGTATGCAAAACAAGGATAAGTTAGAACCCAACACCTATTACTACACTCGAATAGATCAAGAATTTTTGCACATGAAGAATTTGAAACTACACAGTACCAATAAGCATACCACTCTAAGGATAGAAACCATTTTAAGACCTTACATGCACTTATCTCTCAACATTACTTGTAGGGGTAGGACAGAGACCACAATGACACAGTAACACAAACATGTCCAAGCATATCATACAACCATAGTAATAGTTAATACAATGACCTGAGCATTCTTGTTGAGCAAGACAATACACTTTATCAACCACACAAACAAGCATCATCGAGTAATATCCATGATCATTAGCCAATAGTAAGTGTGATGTGCATTTGAATATACTTCATAATGGGAATGAAATAGAGGAGTGATTAAATGCGCAAGCCAACTTAAACGACACTCCCCCTATCTCTCCATATAATCACCTTATAACAACATAATTCATATTTTTCTTATTTTGATAATATAAGCTCAGTACATTGCTGAGACATTTTTTTTGCCACCGTGGAGACCAAGCCAACCCATTCCAACAGGTATCGAGTAGTTAGTCAATCCCTGGAGAGGAGAGCTAGCCTGGCCTAAGAGTATCATATCCTCCGGGGAGACCAAACCGGTCCATTCCTCTAGGAGTCGAGTAGTTAGTCAACTCCTTGAGATGTAGAACTAGCCTGGCCTAAGACTGCATGCACAAATTCCTTACACATTTTTTTTTTCATGCAGTCATAATCTATAACATGTATTCAACTACACCGGCTCCTGATTAGGTGACTCAACTCAGATATGTCCACCACTATGAAGTATGTGTACGTGAGAATCAAACATAAAGGCTAATGATCATAAATAATATCAGAGAACACTGGATGAGAGATCCAAAGTAACAATGTCAAGAGCCCTAAAGAACTAACAGGTAAAATGCAGTAACTCATCTATAGTAAGATAAGATCAAGGACAAAGAAAGGTTACCTTGACATATGTACCCACCAAATATGTTATTTGTCAATATTGAGAGCAAATATTATGTAAGGTCAAAAAACATTATGTATCCAATGGTTTGGTAAACAAGTCTGCCTATTGATAATTTGTAGAAACAAATTCTAATGATAGAACATTCTTATCAACAAGTTCACAAATGAAATGATAACATATATCAATATGGTTAGTTCAAGTATGTTGAACAAGATTCTTGGAAATACTAATAGCACTTGTATTATCACATAATATAACACGTTTTTCTTGCGGAATACCATAATCCTTATCATATTTTTCATCCAAAATATTTGTGTACAATAACTACATGCAGCAACATATTCAGCTTCTGCTATAGACAATGAGTGTAAATTTGTTTCTAATTATGCCATGCAACTAAATTCTTACCAACGAAGAAATAACCACCACTAGTACTTTTCTGACCTTGCAGATTACCTCTCCAATCAGCATCAGAATAACCTATAATTTAGACATTAGTTCCTTTAACTTTCTCTTTAATAAAACTTACTAGAGCTTTGTTAATTTCCACATTTTCAGTGTCGGAGCTTTCTGTGTTTTCTCCTTTGTGTGACGCAATTTCCATTGTCCTTCCTCTGGTCCGAACGCCTTCTCCAATGACATCTCTAGTTGAATTATCTTTTTGAACCTGTTTAAAAACTGTACAAAATTTTGTTGCAGGTTGTAAACTTTTATCAACTTCTCTTGATCCTCCCTGTGACTGCACATTTGTATTATTAGTTCTTGGTAACCCATCATCAGATAATTCAGACAAATCCACATAATGATCAGCAGTTACATTTATAAAGTCAATTACAGTTCTAGTTTCTTTATCATCAGATTCATAATCTATATCAATACAACATAGATTACAATAAGCTTTTATGTGACTTTGGTCTTCTTTTTTCCTCCAGACTTTCTTACCTGGATATCTTTGAGTCTTTTTCACATCCTGCTTAGTTTCTTTATAAGATTTAGATAAACCAACAAAGTGAGAAATATCACGTAAAAACTGACCATGTTGTTCCAACTTACTTCGAATATCTTTAATATCTTTCTCATATATGTCATTCGACTTGATCACTTTTGAATTGAAAGAAGTCTGAATATTCTCAGTTTTTTCATGTTCTCCAATATATGTGTCACTTGCCTTTGAGCCTGTTTGTTCACGAACAAAGTTAGTAGAGAAATTAAAATTTCTATTTGAGCTAGACTTACCAGTATATCCAAGTCCGGTTCTATCATTGTAGCTCTTCCCTGAACTCAAAATGTCAGATAACGATTTCGAACTATTTTGAAATTTTCCAACCTTGTTATCTGTTCCATCAAGCAAAATCTGCAACTTGCTAAGTTTAGAGTTTAATAAATCAATTAGATTGTCTTTTTCGATTACCTCATCCTGGAGCATTTGAATTTTTGCTAGAAGCCGTTTTCTTTCAAGCACATGATCACCATTGTCACTTTTCTTTCTCAGGTTCAGTTTCTCTACTTCCCATTCTATTTTTTCACCTTCCAGCTTCTCCACTTGTTGCTTTAATAGAATATTCTTTTCTGATATTTTCTCAGCAGCCTTGATAACTTTTGCTTGATATTCAAACATCTCATTATCCTCATAGCTGTTTTCTTCATCTTCTTCTTGATCCTTTTCATCCTCAGTTTTTGAACCTGCATAATCTAAAGAGAAAGAAGACACAAGAGCAAAAATTTTGTCCCTTTTTGGGGAACTATCATCATCATCACTCCAAGAGGACTTGTAAGCCTTATTACCTGAATCAAATTTCTTATTTCCACAGTTAGTAGCAACGTGGCCAATGCCACCACAAGTATAACACTTCTTATTATTATTACTACTACTTCCATACTCATACTTCTTTTGTGAGTAATTATCTTTACGTTTCTCAAAACGCCTATTATTTCCATTAAAATTCCTCCTAGAATTCTGATTATTTTGTTCATTTGAATTTGACTTTCTCTGACTCAAAAATTTTTCAAATTCCAAAATCAACTGTTCATTATTTTCAGCTTCCTCAGAGCTTGATTTAGGATTTTTTGTAACACTTAAAGCAATATTTTTAGAATTCATACCTTTCGGTCTTTCATCCTCTTCAAGCTCCATCTCCCAAGCCTTCAAGTTTCCAATCAATAAGTCCACAGAATATGTGTTGAGATTATATTGTTCCTGAATCGTTGTCTTTTTCATCCTGTAAGACTTTGGAAGAGACCGTAATATTTTTCTTACAATATCAGATTCTTGTAACGGTCTTCCAAGGCTTTCACATAAACTAGAGAGATCAGTAAAACGACTATAAAAATCATCAATAGTTTCATCATCTCTCATTTTTAAGGCATCGATTTCAGAATAATATTGTTGTAATCTTTGTTCTTTTACAATATCATTACCTTCATTTAAAACACAAAGTTTATCCCAAACCTGTTTGGCTGTAACGCAATTCTGAACTCTTTTCCTTTCTTCTCTGCTCATTGACGCATATAGAGCATTAAGAGCCTTGTGATTTCCTTCACTAGCCTTAATCTCTTTTTCAGTCCACTCGTCTTCATCTTTTAATTCACCAATGGATGTCCCCTCAGTACCTTTTGAATTAACATCTTTCATTGGAGGTTTCCATCCACGTTCAACGCTTCTCCATGCATGAAAATCAATACCATATATAAAGGATCTCATTTGAAGCTTCCATTGAGCGAAATCCATACTGTAGAGCATGGGTGGTTGATTCAATCCTTGACGTTCCATCTTTAATCCCACAGATCTCACTAAGTACGTCTAGTGACCTGCTCTGGTACCAATTGAAAATACAAGATAAAACAATAACGAGTAATAGCAGCGGAATATGTAGAAGAATTTTACTTTTCTATTGAATAAACGATATTACAATGATTACACCTTAATCAATAATAATGCTATTCTCAAAAGTAAAAATACTTCTTACTTGATAATCACAATCAAGTATTGAAACAACCTCACTAAGACCGTTGCTTCACGTGTTGATACAACCTCACTAAGATCGTTGTAGACACACGGATGATCAACCTCACTAAGAACGTTGATGTTGCCACTAAGGTCTTCAATGGAGTCACACAGATCTCCTAGCACTAAGCTCTCATTTTTGTGAATTTTCTTCTCTTTGGTTTCACCTTCTTTCTCCTCTTTTTTTTTCTTGTTCGTGTATCTCCTAGAGGCCACACCACCTACTGCCTATATACATCATATATATAGCAACCACATATATTCCCTAACCCTAGGAATTAAACCTAACTTCCCTTCCTAATACATCTCACATAGAAAAGGAAAAAATCCATATGAATATGGAATACACCTTTTATTTTGAATCCTTTTCTATAACAATTCCCAAACACCATTTAACTAAATATATATTCCCAAATATATATCAATCTACCCATAATCAAATCGGTGGAGACTTCTTTGGTAGGAAAAACAAACCATAATCTTTTCCTAGTCCAATTAGGAAACAACTTCAATTCTCCTTTTGCATATCAAATCTTCATGACTTGTCCTCCACACCTTTGGATCTTCATCAACTATATGGAGGCCAATATATGTACCTTCAATTATTTTTAGGCCTTTTTTTTCCTTAGTTATAGACTTGGTTTAAGTTTCGTAAAAAGTTCTTGATTTTTCAAAGTTGCAACAAGGTTGTATTACATCTTTTTTTTGTTGTTGAAATTTGTGGATTGTATTCCAGAGGTAATAACGTCATACGACCAACTTATGCTAGATGGTTGCGGGCTTGTAAAACAGTTTCTCTAAAAAATTATACCGAAGGGATTCATTGTTTATAAAAATACCAACATCCTATTCATTTTATAAAAGTATTTTACAAAAACTATTGTAAAACGTTACTGAACATGCCCTAATTATCCATGATGTAGCTACCGTTCCTTACAGAAAAAACAGCCTCCCAGAAAATACTGGGGAAAAAACAGATGCAAGCCCAAGCTTAGGCCCATTTCAAACAGCTGAAAATTCCTACGTCCCCTATTTCATTTTCCTTACCAAAAAAGATTTTCGCCAAAAGCGCGAAATAAAACTCAAAACTCACTCATAAATCCCACTCTGGGGTTTTCCGAGCTCCTCCGTCAATGGCCGCCACCACCGCCACCGTCGACGCCTCTCTCTGGTGGGATCCGTTCTCTCTCCTACTCACCGACCTCGAGAACGCTCCTCTCTCCTCCTCCTCCTCCTCCTCCGACCTCCCTCCCAATCTGGTAAGAAAACCCTAACCTAACCTCTCCTTCCCTCACTCTTCTCTGTACATTTGTATCTCCACACTCTTCAATTCGCTTCGCCGTGTTGCGTAGGTCAAGAAATTGAAGGCCAATCACGCCTGGTTCGTCGACACAGTGAGCCTCTTCAAGCCGCCGAGTGAGAAATCAAAGGCCGCTTTGGACTCGCAGCTCGTCAAGGTCGGCTCTCACCTGCTGAATATCAAGCCTGAGTTGAAAGACAAGGCTCTCACCATCAGCTCCTACTTGGTGAGCTTTGAGATTTTGATTTCGTGTTTATAGTTGCTTATCTCGTAGAAATTTGGATATTCTGTGCATTAATCTGTGGAAATTATGCTTTTGATTTCTTATGATTGTGTCGTCGATTGTCGTGTTGCGATGAGAGTTAGTTAGTTTGTGGTTTTTTGATTTCAGTGTCTTGATGAGGTGCAATCGTACATTCTAGTGGAAAGGTCTCTCAAGGATAACAATGTAGGTCTTGAATCTGCAGGGCACGACTTTGTTCATGTGGTTAGTGTCTCACTCGTAATGTCTAGCTTTACCGGATCGTTGAAATGCTATAACAGTATTTATTTGTTTTTAGAGTGTAATTCTGATTATTACTCTCATGCAGGTGTTGATTTACTATTATATTGAGCGGCAGTGCTTGCTGAAGTGTACCAAGAGTATACTCATGCTTGCTTGTAAGTCATTAATGAGAGCTAAAATATCTAGGAGATTATGGATACTTCTGAAGCTGAACTTTGGACAATGTTTGAAATTTGTATTTACTATTCGATGTTGGATGCAACAGTGTCTCTGGGAATTGAATCTGGAGAAGGAAGTCCTATTAAGGAGGAAGCACTGAAGTTGGTTTCTGATGGACTGGAGAAGAAATTAATATCTCTGCTGCAAGACCTTTTTTCTTCCAGTCCCACTGAAGAAATGGTATGTTCTAATGCTGGCGCTGATATTTTTGGTTCTCATGTAATTGTTTTGACTTTACTTAGTCTTATGGTTCCTTGATTACACGCCCATGTACACAAATGTGTATATGCATACGCATACACCCATGCTTTTGTGTGAGAAAATAAAAATTAAATAATTTTGTTTAAAGTCCTGATGTTAACTTGTCTGGATGCCTTATAGGATGTTGACCTTTTCAGTTTGTGGGCTGAGGAGACACTAATTGAAGACAATTTGGTTCTGGATATTCTTTTCCTTGCTTATTATGAGTCACTTTGTACTTGTAATGGTGGAACATGGAAAGCATTGTGCTTGCTCTATAAGGTATCTTGTTCTCTTTTTCATACTGAATTTGTTCATATAGTATTCTCTAATCCGAATCCTTCCTCACAACCGTTGTGTTATAGGGGATTTTATCTGGGTCTTCTAACTTTGAAAAGCTGGCAATATCTACTGAAGCACTGCGATCTTCTTACCAAGCTAAAGTTCAGCTTCTTCTAATTCTTATAGAAACCCTGGACCTGGAAAGTCTTCTCAAAATGGTCCATGATGAAGTACCTTTCAGGTATTTTGCTACTTTGGATGCATTTAATTGTTTAATGTTACCAAGTAAGATATCATGGATGAAATCAATTATTTACTGATTAAAAAAATGTATATGGTACTTGAACACCTCAGTTTTTGCACTAGGACAGTATTATTTCCTGGCTCATGTCACAAAGTATGAACATGCCCTTGGGGAAGCTAAGGGATGGACTCTGTACTTGTGAGGCAGACATATGCATGCTTTGAAGTTGTTTCTTCTAGATAGAATTAAAATGACAAGGCATCGTTTCTGGTTTGATTAGAATTGTTGAGACTATGATGAACAAGTAGAAATGATATAGTATGAAGACTTTTAAGCCTTGTTAGTTTAATTGTAATTAGTCACCTATCATTCAGGTTTATATGGTAGTCTTGATAACTTTGTCATACGGTCATATCTACATTTTCTTTAACTCCATCCCTTTTGTATTTTCTTTCTCTAAAAGTTAGATTACTTCTATCGCAGGGACGGTCAAACTGCTATTACTTTGGTTGATGTCCAAGAGATTGAAGCAATAATTTCAACATTGAATGCATTTGAAACAAAAGGGGCGGGCCCATTAATTCTTGCATGGGCAGTGTTTCTATGTCTGATTTCATCACTTCCAGGCAAAGAAGAAAACAATGCACTAATGGTATGTCTTATTTGCAGATGTTGCTTCATCTTCAAGGTTATTTGAATATTATCAATGATTGCTGGCTTTATTTTTGTCCTGTATTTCAGGAGATTGATCATGTTGGTTATGTTAGCCAAGCATTTGAGGCATCATCCTTGACTTATTTCGTAGAAATCCTTGAAAGTGATGTATTGAAGGAATCCGATGTAAGTTATTCTAATTTTAGGTCTGAGTGTCCAGTGATTTGTTCTAGGTGTTCCAGTATCTTGAGGTTTCATTGGGTTTTCCCTTTTCAGCTTTTCCCATTAGAAGGGCTTGGGGATATGTTATCTGATGTTTCAAGTAGATTTGATATACATTGTTTAGGCCATTTTGAGTATTTGTCTTTGGTGTCTTTCCCTCTTCATGTCCATTTTGAAGTGTTAATATTTTCCTTTTTTCTTTAGGGGCCTGTTGCTGGTTTTCGAAGTGTGTTGAGAACTGTTATTTCTGCATTTATTGCAGCTTATGAGATCAATCTTCAGGTAAATGTATAGTGCAAAAATTCAAATTGATGTTAGCTTTTGTTGGATGCATTTCCTGATTTCTTTTGCCTTTTCCATTGTGCAGATGGAAGATGGAACCCTAATGATAATAGTGGATATCCTTTGCAAAGTTTATCTGGGAGAGGTCTGGACGTGGCTTTTATCTTACAACCCATGTTTTTCTAATCAATAGGTTTTATAATTCTTATTGTTGTTAGTGTATAAGCACTCATTTGTTCCTCAATATTGCAGGAGTCTCTTTGCATCCAGTTCTGGGACCGAGGAAGTTTTATTGATGGTCCCATCCGGTGTCTTCTCTGCAGCATAGAGAGTGAATTTCCTTTCAGGACTGTCGAGCTTGTTCGCCTTTTATCATCACTTTGTGAAGGAACCTGGCCTGCTGAATGTGTGTGAGTATACTTATTTTTCACGGTTGTTCTTAGTCTGTTAAGATATGTTCTTTGAACAAGAGTTATAGACCTGTTCACCCTTTGGGTGTTGGATCAACTTCACTCAGGTTCCAGAGTAGCCTTTAAACTTTTTGTTTAGTTACATCATGAATTTATCCAACTCATGAGAAATTCTGATTTAATATGGAGCTCAGTGAAACATAGGCATACTTGATGGGTTTTGAAAGCCTATAAAACTTAAAGGGAGCAATAGAAGAATTTTTCTTGCTGTTATTTTGTAGCAAACTGATGAGAAATGGAGAGAATAAAATTACCTACGGTTCTTGTAAATTAATCTAGAACATTTTATTTTTCAATATCTGGTCTGGTTTGGTCTTGCATCAAAGGCTTAAAAATACTGATGCGGTGACTGAAGTTGTAAATCACATATGAGTCCAGTGAAAAGATGGGTTCATCTGCACTATTTGGTAAAATATGTAGTTGTCTAGTCAGGCGTTGTGGGAGCCCGTGTTTCTATATATATATATATATATACACACACACACACACACACACAAATGTCTGGCTACAGAGCTCCGGACCGTCCGGATTTTCCGTTTGTGCCACGACAGCCACACTACCCACCTCCCGGCGCTGTGCCGGCCGGAGCTCCATTGGCGGCCCACGGCGGCCAAAATCTGCAAAAAAAAGTTTCTGGGCAGATTCCAGCAACTTCGCCATTTCGGCCGCTGTGGGTCGCCGATGGAGCTCCGGCCAGCACATACGGGATCGCCTGGAGGGGGGGGGGAGCACGGCTGGCACCATCCGCGCTGTCGTTGCGCGTTGCCGGTGGCCGGAATGGCCGAATCCGGACCTCCGGAGCTGAAAAAATCTGTATGTATATATATATATATATACATATGTACACAATTATACATATATCATACTGCTGAAGATTTTGCTGGTTTTGCCAAGAATTTTGCTTTTGAAATTTGATGTCTTGATCTTTTCTCTCAATGACACTCCTAATTCCCTATGAATGCCGAAGATTAGCTCATTATTGATTATGTATTTCTCTTTTATCCTCCTATTTTAATGTTTGATATTATGTTATTTTGATGTTGTATTTTAGTTAATTTGCTCGTTCTGTTAACAGGTACAACTTTCTAGATAAGTCTGTTGGTATATCATCCTTGTTTGAGATTGCAACGAATTCCTTCAGGGATGACATCTCTCAAATTGTTGAGACGAACCACCCTTTGCACGTCCCTGGACTTGAAGGTTTGGTCATTCCCAGTAAAACCTGTGGCCGTATATTGAGATTAGTTGATGAAAATACTGCTCTTGTTCGATGGGAGGTAATTGACCATTTACTGATTTTTGTTAATTGCCTTTTATCAGTTAATTTATATGCACATGGCGAAGATATCAGAATTTCACTGACTATTACTGGATCAATATGTGGTCACTTTTCTCAGAATGTTGTATTTCTCTCTCTTTTTTTTTTTTTTAATGTATTGTTGTTGGTCATTCTCATGTAGTATGAAGAAGCTGTTCTTTGTTTTTGGCAACATTATCTCTATTATCATCTACTTTTGTAGCATCAAAATGCATGTATCCGGTAGAATTTGCAATTATTTGTTAATGTTTGTCATCGTTTGCATTTGCTAGCACAGCTGTGATTTTTCTTTTACTTGCCAACTCTATTTATTTTTGTGCTAAGTCATGTCTCTTTTCTGTAGTATACACAATCTGGGGTACTAGTTTTGCTCATGCGCTTGGCCCAAGAGGTATATTTCAAAAGAAATGAAGAAGTTCTTCTTATCCTCAACCTGCTTAGCCGGATGGTCACCTTTAGCATGGTAAAAATTTTCATTATTTGTTGCTAGAGCATGTTTGGATTCAGAACTGAAAAATGGGATATAATTAATTTTAATAACAGTCCCCTTTCCTACTTATGTTTTAAATTTAGGCTGTGTGCTTTGCTTTGATGGATGTTGGGTGCTCTTTGCATTTCCAATCAACTGGCATGAGTGGGCAGAATACCATGTGGTAATGAAGCAAGCTCTTGGTCGTGTGGGTTTTGTTTTCTCTTTCCTGTCTATTTAATATGTCATCTCATGTGTATTTGTTTTTCATCCAGGGTGGTTGAGATGATTAGCACTCTAGTCAGAAGGTTATCCCCTACTCGTAGTGGTGCTGCTCTAATGTCCGTGGCTATAAACATATTGGCAAAGATGTTGAAATGGTAACTTCACTGTCTAGCTTCATTGAGGGGTCTGAATGTCTTACTTACAGTCTCCTCGTGATATATAGTTCTGGAGAACTATAACCATAAAAATATCCATTGCACTTATCATTATTATTCTCTACATTCCTTCCCCATCTTGGCCAAGGGTCATCCGCAGCCTTGCTTCTAGTCCTTGATAGACAATATGAGCAGAATATCTTTTGGTCAAGTTTTGGAAAGTTTTATGATTTCCTCCTTATTAGGATTTGATTTAATATTAGGGAATCTTATGGATTCCTTGATTCTTAAGTTCTAGGGTTTAGCCTCTCTCTATATAGAGGTCTTTATAGCCTTTTGCTGGCAAAATTAAGTTTATGAAATTTGAAAGTTTATGCTTCTTTTGGGTTTGTGTGATGCAACCTACCATTAGGTGTGATGCCCTAGAAACCCTACTGGTGTTGGTTCTATCCTTTTTGTAATACCTATATCTCAATTCCACAATCCTTTAGTAAACTGTAGAGCAGGTTGTCCTTCATCAGTCCTGCTAATTTTTGAATAAATGGAACCCTGCTTTTTTATAGGTAAAAGCAATAAGTGATACCGAAAGAAATGTGAGGAAGTATTTTGCGTTTTACTGGTGTAGTAAACAAATTTCTATAGGCATGGCAATCAAGCTGTCTACTTATACATGTATCTGTACCAATCTGAAAAATCTTGCATCCTGAAATGGGATCCCACAAAGAATCAACTGAAGTATTGAACCAACCAACCCACTCTACTGGATGATTACTTTAACACAGTAAACAAGCTATATACTTATACATATATTTGTTCTGTTTAAGCTGTATATTAAATACATGCATTCTTCAATTGAATTTCTAAGTAAAACCCTCAGAAATGTGGAATTCTAAATAAACCTTATTGCTTCTGGTGCTTGCACCCTTATTGATTTTTTTCAAAAGGGGGTGTTATGGGAAAATACTGTATTTAGTGTGTGTGTTAGCTGAGGCCTTTATGAAGGAGTAACATAACTCTGGGAGTGAGTGAGAGATTGAGTTTACTCGATTAGTTTTGAATTTGTATCCTGGTTGCATAAAGCTTATATACCCTGTTCTCTTTCTTTTCGGGTGAGGTCTTGATTCAGAAATCAATTATGGTGCCAGCAGTCTTAGTTTGGAGGCACATAATTGTTCCAACATGAAGTGCATTGTTAGACTATATTGTCCTGGGATAGTATCCCTAGTCTCTCAATTTTTGCATGAGTTGTGTTTGACATAGGTCATTATACTCTGTCCTTAACTTGTATCTACTGTGGCAGTTCCCCTTCTCATGTTGCTGAGGTGGCCTTAAAAGCAAATATGTTTGAGTTTGAGATTGGTGACAATGTTCCGTCAAGGTAACTTCTTAAATTGGGAAGACTTGTTATTGTTGCCCATTTCAAAGAGAATGGTGATGAATTAATGTCCAATTACAAAAGGTTATTTGAAGAAAAGGTGGTGTTAATTGCACAAAGGGGCGTGTTCATAGCATCACCCTTATTATTTTGTTTATTATTATTATTATTATTATTATTATTATTTTCTCTTGCCTGCGTTGGTAATGTTGATGCCTCATCGAGGCTAGGGTCAAAGTTGATATTTACTTAATTGTTATTGCTTCATCAGTGGATCATGGTTACTTTCTGGAAAGCCGGCGAAGATGCTTGTAATTGACTGTGAACATAATGATAGTGACTGCACATTGACTATATCAGGTACGTTTTATAGTAGACCTTTTATATGATTCCTTTCGCTCATCTTTTTTGTTTGCTTAAGTTGCATTTTGTTGCAACCTGCTTTCTGCATCACATCATTTTGTTTGTTTAGCTTACAATAAAGGAGATTAATGATTTTTTTTTTTGTTATTTAAGCTTTCTTGACACCATATATTTTCCAACCTTGCAGTGCTAGACTTTACTCTTCAGTTCATGGAATCAGGTGTGAAGAATGATGGTGTATTGGCTTTAATTGTTTTCTCTCTCCAGTATGTTCTCGTTAACCATGAGTACTGGAAATACAAGTTAAAGCACACCCGATGGAAAGTAACATTGAAGGTAAAACTCATGGTTTCTTCTGTGTTCGTACTGTGACACAACAGCTTTATTTATGTTGAAACTGAAAACAGACTCAGTGAAAAGAACGTAAAGTATTAACGTTTTGTGTACTGATGTGGTCCTGATAAATGTCATAGGACTTCCCTATCACCACATAACATATGTTATATAACATTGAAGAAAATTGAAAGGAAAGAAAATAAAAGCCACCTGACACGTGAGGAAAGAGTCGGATTGTATGGATTCGTCTGCTATATTTGTTTCGGGCAATGCCTTAGTCAGTTGGTCCTGCAGGTGTTCTGCTGTTGCCCCTTCCTTTTTCTGTTTCTTATTTATTCTCTCTTTGGCTAATTTTTCTTATGTACCTCTTCTACAGCTCATTTTTATTCTTTCCCTTCTAAAGGTCTCATTTCTGGTCAAATAAAATCAAATAGGAGTATACTGGAGGAACTGTTCATTGTTTTTTGATACACCTTACTATATGAGATTCAGGCCTTTAGCTTGCTATGCTTTTTTGGATGATGAATCTCCAGTGTTCTAAAAAACGGCCGCCTAGGCGCTAGGCGGCGGGTCACCGTTGTGTTTTTAGGCTATTCGGTTGTCCATGGCGGTCGGGTGATTAGGCGGCCGCCTAGGCGGGTCTAGGTGGTTTGACTTTTAATTTTTTTTAATCTCAATTTTTTGGATTTGGGGGTTAGGCCATTTGTGATCGTAAAAAAATATTTACCTTTTGTTCTAAATTTGAAATTTCTAATATTATGGTATGAACATTAGATGAGTTGAGACTATTTTGATTTTTGAACATTAATATTGAGCACTTTTTTACTCATTATATATTTTTAATCATATAAATAGTATTAAATACATGTAGAAAAATAAATAAATATTTAATAATTCAAAACCGCCTAGGCGCTAGGCAGTGATTGTCCGCCCGGCTACCGCCTAGCGTTTTTTTTTAAACCTTGTGAATCTCGCGTCAATTGTCTTTCTAGCCTTTGGCTTTTCTTCTTTTCCTAATGTAGCTCAACCAGTTAAGAAAGTATATCAGGCATATGGTTCATATCAATTGTATGAATGAAGATCAGACCTGAAAAATGTTTGCAGTCAGTGGATTACTTATTAATTTTCTTCATTAGATAATTATTCCATATCTTATTAGATGAAAGCATTAATTGTGGTACTAAAGTTAGTTTGACTATTATCTGTTAAAGCCATGTTCGAGTGGTTGCTTGCATGTTGTGGTAGTTTTTAGTTTCATTTAATCTGTAAGAAAAGTGGAAATGATGAGCCTCAATCGCAAATCTTGTCAACGTTGATTATATCCATAATTTTGTTTGCATCCATGTCTCTGGTTCTGAATCACAGTGCTTGTGTTTGCAGTTTATGTCTACTAAAAGCTAGTCATATATGCATTATGCCTGGAAAGTTAATTTTAATTTTAATTTCACTGTTTCAGGTGCTTGAAGTGTTGAAAAGGTGTTTAACATCAACCTCATGCTCTGAAAATCTGGATGAAGTCATCCTAGATAGAATTTTTTGTGATTCTTCCATCCATTATACTCTTTTTCAAATTGTTTGTACAACACCACAAACATTAGAGGTGGGCCTTATGTATGTTGATGATCTAATTTGGTTATTTAAAACTATAACTATGTGGTTGGTTCTATAATGGGTACATATTTTTCTGTAGAGACTTTACTTCAGTCGTCTTGTTGAGCTAACAGAGATTGAAGGGTTACAGCTGGCTATATGTTCTGTTCTAGAAGTTCTTTTCATCATGCTCTCCAAATTTTCCAAGGTACATTTGGAAGTAAGATAGTGATGACTTATGTTGGAATTGTGTTTTTATCTATTTTTTTTTCTATAAAGACAATCAAATACACATTGAACTATATAACAACATCTCGGATCTTTCTTTTCCCATAGTGTCTCTGTAGATTCAGCCATTTGGACCTGTGAGAGATATTTCATTATCATTGTAAAAAACTGATGTTCTCTTTTGTTTATTTTCAGGATACATCTTCCGGCCTTCAAAATTTTCACCAAGCAGTTTTCTCCTCAGCAACAAAACCTGTCCCTATAGTTGCAGCGCTTGTATTGTTGATATCTTATTCTCGCAATCCAGTATGGCCTTTCTCAATGCTTATTGATTTTATAATCTGCCTTCTACTTTGTTGTTTTTATTGCTATTTCTTTCTGAAGTAGAAACTATTATTGCTATTTCTTTCTGAAGTATAAACTATCTGCTTGTCTTTTTCCAGTTATTTTCTTTTGGGAAATTGCTATATAAAATTGCTGCTGTTTTGTATAGTTATGATGACATTGTTAATCTTTTTCACTCCATGACATAAAAAGGCCGTATATATATTTTTATTTGCATGTAATTAATGGAAGGCCTGTTCAAGCAATAATGTGGTAAATGTGTCGTTTTAAGCCCTAATTATCACCACAAATTAGTCCCAACTTCCAAGTGGTGTACATTTTGTCTTTGTTGATAATCTGCGAGTGTGGAATCAAATTTACAATTTTACTTGATCGTTTTCATTAAATATTTCAAGTTTTCTGTGCAGCAAATACAAATTGGTGCTGCTAGGGTTTTGTCAGTGTTCTTGAAGAGTGCAGATATTATCCAGCCGCATTTGTTTGGAAGCAGCTTTGGACTAGATGATATACAGGTTTCATGTTTATTATTATTATTATTATTATTATTATAATTATTATTATTATTATTATTTCCTTCTATTGATTTCTTGTAAGCTTAATCCATATAAACTACAGCGTCTAAATCTGCTTGTTGCCTTTCTACACTGTTGGTAGATTGGAGATCTGAGGCATGCTGTTAGTGACATATTACTTGAGCAGTCAGCATTAAATGAAGATCTCTTAGTTGCTGTAGTCAATTTGCTCACGTCTGCTGCTCGATATCAGGTCTGTGAACATTTTATATGTTAATGTTTACAGTATTATTTGTACAAGTGTCAGACCAAATTGGTTGGTTCACTAGTCATTACCTCCTCAATCAGCTGTCTATCACCCTTTGAAATTAATTTATTATAGCACAATTGCTTTATCTTATTGATGTTTTTCCATACAGCCTGCTTTTCTTGTTGCTGTGTTATCCACCAAAGAGAGTAAAGATGTCCAGCCGAGTAATGCTGCTGATGTGAAGCTACCAACAAATGAAGTTCTGTCGAGGTTATCTGAGTATGAAAAGGCAAGTGTTGTGGTTGCAGTGTTGTATCATATTAGAAGATCTAGTGATCTTATCAACAGGTGCGCACTGTCATAAAATATTCCGGTTGTAGTCTGTTCCAGTTCTTTTTCCTTCCATTATTACATTGCAGTTTTAAGTATTGTCTGTTTTGCTAAAAAGCCGAAATTTTGCGTTCAATTTTTTGGAATATGCAGTAATCCTCGTGTGCTGCTGAATGTTCTCAACTTTTTAAGAGCTCTGTGGGAAGATGCTGCTCAATATTCTGATATTTTGGAATGCATGCGAGGCTCTGAAAATTTCTGGAAGAACTTGTCGAGTTCTATCAGTGTAGAAGCTCCTCCCTTTGAGAATTTAACTGAAACAGAAGCTGAAGATTTGGGATACAGATATCAGTGTCAATCTTCAATATTGGAAATAATGGCACATGATGTGTTCCTGCAGAAGAAACTGTTACATGCAGAGTCACTTGTAAACCAAGTGACTGAATCACAGGACAAGATACAGAATTTAGTGAGGACTGACAATTCAAAAGGAGAAAATCTAGAGGTTATTTTATCAGCCTGGTGTGGAAGCTCGGTTTGGAGCCATCTGACCAAGTTGCTTAGTCATAGTGAATATGACATCAGTCTTAGTTTGCGGGCAAAGGTGATTTTTCTTTCCAAAGTTATAATAATTTTACCTGAAACTTGTAAATCATAAATGCTTTGGTGTCTACTTTTGTCTTCACTTTGAAGTCACAAAGTAATAAAAATTTGGCGTCTAATATTTGTTGGTCGGTCATCCTTATGTTACCTACATTCCAAAATTTTTGATACTGCTCAAGTTAACTATTCCAATAAACAAGTATTTTTTTGTGGTTGTTGTAAGATAGTAACTTAACGATATTACTCTCTTCAATTTGTTGCTTATGACATCCATTAATAAAAAGGGCTATAGAGTCTCGTAATATGTATCTGATGTTTGTGATATTATACTTAATAGTTAAAATATAATAATCATAGTTACAATATGCAGGTTGCTGCTGGTTCAGTCACTGCCCTTGTCATGGTGAAATTAGCACAGGGTGATGCTGGAAGTTTGTCTGTGTCCTTACTTGAGAAGTCCCGCATCCTTTTAAAAAAGGTGTGATGTTCTTTTGATTGTATCACTTATTTGTTTTTAGAAAGTGAATGAAACTCAATACTAGCTCATCAACTTAAACTTATTATGTTACTTTTCTAGTATTGTGATTTTAAGTTTGCAAGACTGACCATTTGATCGACACTATTCTTTGCCTTCTTTGCAGCTGAGAAGCCATCCTGCTTTTTCTGAATTGTTAGCTCAATATTCACTGCGTAGTTACAGGTAATATGTTTGTTATGCTAATATTTATTGGAGTTTAAATATGTATGTCAACCAGACATCAAGATGTCTGTTTAAAAATGATTTGTTCATGTTCATAGATGCCTTGAAACTGAGAAAATTTCTATACACTTGTGAGTGCACCTTCCTCGAAATGTAACTTCAGTTTCAGTCATTTTCTAATGTAAAGAAGCACCACATGGATGACATGATTAACTGTAGTTCTTGCTACCTCTGGCATTTGTTCGTATTTTTATGCCAATTAACTGGTCATTAATGCTGTTTTTTTTTTTCTTATTGGTCCTCAGACCAAGCATATGATTTGTTTTCTGTCATAAGGACACCTCATCTGATCACTTTTATTAGACATTATACTGGACATCCCCGTGACATGTTTTGCCATTGACCTTGAACTTGTCTGTATTCTACAATTTTGGCGCATTAACTATGTAGGGACATTATAGTTGTGTGCTACTATGCCTTTTACTTTCTTGGCTTTTATTTTCTGTTTCACGTGTTACTCTTTTGATAACACATGCCATGTACTTTCGGTCTTATGAATTCTATATTTATCTTTCTCCAGTGCAGAGAAGGAGCGAAATTATTTGATACTCAGCGATCTTTATTATCATCTGCAAGGGGAGGTAGAAGGCCGGGAAATTGGTTCTGCATCGTTTAAAGAACTGTCTCAGTTCCTAATTGATTCCAACACTTTCCAAACTTACCAGCTGAAGTATGATGGTGATCTTTTCATAACTGGCAAAGATGCGTACCTGTTTGATATCAAACGTGTAAGAGCTGATTTGGGATTAGATCTCTGGGGCTATTCAATGTGGAAGGAGTCGGAGGCAATTGCAGAACCGATGTTGCATCACATGAAACATGTGAACTCAATGGTGT
This sequence comes from Argentina anserina, assembly GCF_933775445.1. NCBI lineage: Eukaryota > Viridiplantae > Streptophyta > Magnoliopsida > Rosales > Rosaceae > Argentina > Argentina anserina. The sequence continues at coordinate 1,020,306 of NC_065873.1, read as the reverse complement.
TTCTAACAAGCTCGAAGCTTTCCGCACTTAGAGCATTAAGAAGTATTCTAACTGTTTACCTGGATTACGTGAGTTCTTTGAGTTCGTAATTTTTTTTTCTGTTGGCCTGACGTTTCACATCAAACTTTTTTCCATGTTTGACAGTCGTAGTGATATCGGGTAAAAATGATAACAATGTGACCTATGTCACATCTAATAAGGTGTTTATGAATGCACTGGTAGCCCTAGAATTTCGAGATATCCATATATATACACATTGATTTCTGTAATTTGCTTTGTCCAACAATCAATCGCGAGCTCATATTTGTTAAATATATGATAAGGTTTAACCATTTGGTTCAGGCATCTATTTTATATAACTAATGAGATGATTTTGCCTTTCAAGTTTCTGTTTCTTTTGTTTTGAGCATGTTACTGTTTATCTTTAAAATGAGTTTACTTATGTTTGCTTTTGAACATCCTGTTTTTTCTTGAAATTAATTCCTGTTTACATGCTGCTGCAGTCACTGGAGGCAAAGAGTAAAGTGCAAGAAATCTCTGATCAACTAGTTTTCCCATGCATAGATCACATATGCACAAATTTCCTTGATACAGTAGAATCATTGGCTCCAGTACTTGGTGCCTCTGAAGAGATCTTTCACTTCCTTGCAGCTCAAGCAGAATTGCTTCTGTATCTTATGATTTCTGCACATGAGAGCCTGCCTTCATCTGTTTGCATTCGTGTGCTCAAATCATCTGCTGCTGGCCTTAAAGTGTTGAGTGATTTCCAACCATTAGTTACTGGGTCATCAGTTTCAGTGGTTAGCTCTACAGTCAAGCTCTTGCTCATGCTGGTTCTCTCAGCATTGAAGTTTAGTTGTCATTCAAATTTAGTTGGGCAAAGAGATATGGTATCTGTTGAAGACATGGCTAAAATATCTGATATGAGTCTACATCTGCTACCGATTCTCTGTAATCGCCTTGCTAGTGCTGAGGACTGCAGGCTCTCGCTTACTACTATGGACTTGATATTGAGAAATTTCTTGACTCCCAACACTTGGTTTCCCATCATTCAGAATCACCTCCAGCTTCAGCATCTGTTTCTGAAGCTTCAAGATAAAAAGTCACTGGAGTCTGTGCCTATCATAATGAAGTTCTTTTTGACACTTGCTCGTGTGAGGCAGGGTGCAGAGATGCTTATTAATCATGGTTTTCTCTCGTCCCTTAGATTCTTGTTCGCTGAGTACTTGGATGATAGGTCTGCTTCAGTAACTATGACTGATAGCCTTTCCAATTCATCTGACATAATGGAAAAGCCAAAACAAATTTGGGGACTGGGTTCAGCTGTCATCACAGCTATGGTTCAGTCTCTAGGAGACAGTACTGCTTGTTCTGATGTTGTGGAGAATGTAATACCGTACTTCTTTTTCGAGAAAGCTTATATGATTTCATACTATCTCAGTGCACCAGACTTCCCATCTGATGATCACGACAAGAAAAGACCTCGTGCACAGCAGAGACAAACTTCTCTTACTGATCTTAAAGAAATTGAGCACACTCTCATGCTAATGTGTGTGCTGGCAAAACATTGGAATTCATGGGTCAAGGCCATGAAAGAATTGGATTCCCAGCTGAGAGAGAAAAGTATACATCTTTTAGCATTTATCAGCAGGGGAACTCAACGTGTTGGAGAAACTTCCAGTTTTAGTGCCCCGCTCATATGTCCTCCTACCCTTAAAGAGGAATTCAATAGTTGCAAGAAAGCCTCGTTTGTTAACTGTAAAAGTGGGTGGTTTGCTCTTTCACCACTTTGTTGTGTGTCAAAACCAAAATTATTGACTGCCTCAATCACAGCAACAGGGCAGACTATTAAAACTCAAGCTACTGCAAACGGTTGTCTCATTTCTCAATCATACTTCTCAGACACTATTGCCCTACAGATCTACAAAATTACTTTTCTGCTATTGAAGTTTCTCTGTTTACAAGCTGAGTGTGCTTCTAGAAGGGCTGAGGAGGTGGGATTTGTTGATCTTGACCATTTTCCTGAGCTTCCGATGCCTGAGATCTTACATGGCCTGCAGGTAGCAACTAATTTTAGTATTTATTTATCATTAACATCTTTGGATATCCCAGTTTCTGTCTTTGATTTGTTTCAGTATGCAAAAATTTGATATCCTATATGTTATCTCTTATGTAGGATCAAGCTATTGCCATCATTACAGAAGTGTGTGAAGCAAACAGAATGAAGGAGATTCAAATCGAAGTCCAGTCTATCTGTTGTTTGCTGCTACAAATAATGGAGATGGCGATGTACTTGGAACTTTGTGTTCACCAGATATGTGGCATAAGACCAGTGCTAGGGCGTGTGGAAGATTTTACGAAGGAAGTTAAACTGTTAATAAAAGGTACCAAAAAAAACACCCTATTGCAATGACATCTCCTGTTACCTGGTGATTAGAATCTAACAAGTGATGTTATCCTTTGCACTGCTGTTTTGTAGCGACGGAGACACATGCTTTCCTGAAACCATCCCTGAAATCCTTGAAGCAGATAATGTCGGTTGTCTATCCCGGATTGGTACAGGCGGAGGATTTTTTGTGAGGTAATTCTTAGATTCTTAGTGTGCATAGGTGAAAGCAGGAGAGTTCACAAGAACAGATGTATAAACGGCCAGAGTTTTGCCTAACCTTCCTCTCTGGCCTCCCTTGTAACAAAAGAAAGCTAATTTAATCTGTCATAGTCTAGATTAGAATTTATATATCTCCTTCCTCAGTATCTCTCGAGTGATTTGCTTTAGAAATGTTCCACATGCTTTATAAAAACAGTGACATTTCTTTCCGCCATTCTTTTCGAATTTTAATTTCGATTTTTATGAACTCTATGATGGACAAGATTTCTGAGAACCCTAGCCATTCATGGTTGTCGTTGTGCGGCTTCTTTTTCGTCTCCTCTCTCCCAAAGGTATCTACCATTGGCTTCCATCTTAGTGGGGGACCTATAATATCTTTACAGGGACAATGTACCATTATATTATTCGGATTCTCGAAATTTGTTTTCGTTGAATTAGGATTCCTGAAAAATTGATGCCATTAGCATTTGAGTGAGTTTGAGTCCCTATAAGTATTGGCTTGCATAACCACAACTCCCAAAACCCTTGTAGCCGATTTTTCGTTGCTAAATGATATGAACCGACCGATAGTCGAGAATTCAGAATATCTCATTTCTAGTCAGTATTGGTCGTCTTCTGATCGACCATGTTTCAATACTCTGGATCTCTATTTTTCGATAAATTATTTTGTTTCCCACGCTAAACGGATCCAAACCATGGGTTGGTGGATCCATGGATATCATATATTTGGGGCATGATCCGGAATTCGAGATCTTTTGGCTTTTACTCTCTCTTGGGAGCCTAGTCTCTATCACAGTGTCAGTAAAACCAGTCAAATTGGCAAACTTTTTCTCTTCCACTTTTTTATTTCGCAACATGTGCGACACGTGTTAACCTTAACCCTCCCAAAACGACGTCGCACCCTCTCTTCTTCACGAAAAGTCCAAGAACCCTATCCGATAGCATATACTCCCCACTATACCCACTCCAGTTAACACCCGGGTCCCCAAGAACCCAACCCCAGTTAACCACACCCAACCACAGTTACCTCCTCCCCCGCTCCGATCCCCCACGTGTCCTCATCCAACGGTGTCCCATAGATATTCACCGCGTAAGTCTCTGTTTATAAACCCCTCAAAGCTCGTGACCTCGTCCACGCAAATCACAAACCCTATTTTCCCCAATTCCTCCGAAAACCAAACCCTAACCTCGAATCCATGGCCGCTCAGAACCCTAAGGTCTTCTTCGACATGACGATCGGAGGCCAGCCGGCCGGCCGCATCGTGATGGAGCTCTACGCTGACACCACCCCGCGCACCGCCGAGAACTTCCGCGCTCTCTGCACCGGCGAGAAGGGCGTCGGCCGTTCCGGCAAGCCGCTCCACTTCAAGGGGTCGTCGTTCCACCGTGTGATCCCCGGGTTCATGTGCCAGGGAGGTGACTTCACCGCCGGAAACGGCACCGGAGGAGAGTCGATCTACGGCGCCAAGTTCGCCGACGAGAACTTCGTGAAGAAGCACACCGGCGCCGGAATCCTGTCCATGGCGAATGCCGGCCCCGGGACGAACGGATCTCAGTTCTTCATCTGCACCGCCAAGACTGAGTGGCTCGACGGCAAGCACGTCGTGTTCGGCCAGGTCGTCGAGGGCCTCGACGTCGTTAAGAACGTCGAGAAGGTCGGCTCCAGCTCTGGAAGGACCGCCAAGCCTGTTGTCGTCGCCGACTGCGGCCAGCTCTGCTAGACGACGTGTCGTTTCTGATCGGCGATCTCGTCGTCCTGTTTTTTTTTTCTTTTTTTTTTTTCAGTCTCTCTTGTGTTTAAATTTCGAGCTTTTAAATTTGGGTGTCGTCAGTAGATGGTTCATGGTCGTAACTCTGTCTAGGGTTTGAGTATTGGGGCCATTTCTGGCCATGGATGTCGTGTGGCTCTGATCTGAGACTTTTTTATATATCGTGTTGACTGAGCTATGCTATGTTTAAATAAAAAATAGGATTTATTCTGAAATTGCTCCCTCGTTTGCTTCTCCTTGTTTTTGTTGATCTTGTATGTATGTGTTAGATAATTGAATACTTGGTTTGGACTGATATGGATTGTGGGCCAAATTGGTGATGCTTACCCTTGTGTGTTCTTGGTGGTTTGGTTTCCTATAACATTGAATTGGATTAGGAACTAGTTAAATTTGTATCTTGGATTAGCACTTTTCCAAATGGGGTTTGATTTTGCCGTGAAACTAGACTGCTATCTCGAAATTGTTTTCAACCTAGTCGAGCATCCTTGGCTCTCTGATCTGATCGCCCTCTATTCAGATGATTAGAAGGATAGGGTACATGAAGGTCGCACTGTTGAGAATGGTTTTCGGTTTTCCAATCCCATTTTCACACGAATTAGGGGGTGGATTCTTCATTTTTGTGAGCACAAATTGAGAATAATGTGCCCTTCAATCTGCATCTTTGGTTAACCTAGAGTTTTCTCTTACCTATTTTGCAAAAATTCAGGTTTGGTTTTTGGTTAAAAAGTTGAAACCTAGGGCTAATTTTTTTGTTTTGTTCATGAGTTCATTTGTCCACAGTTAAGAGTCCACTTCTGCTTGCCAATGTGATATGCGTAATCTGATACCAGTCTCGTTTTCGATGGATGCCTCAAATGTCATATTATCAACCATCGTCTAAGAGCCCTTTCTTTGGCAACTGGAAATGCTTCTTATCATTGTATATAAAATGGAATAATGTTACATTGTGGATACCGTATCTAGTTCTTAATGCCAGAATAGGATCGAATATTAAGTGCCTTTGTAAATACAGAATCAGAACATGATATCAATACTTGTCTACGTAGAGAGGGAGGAGTCTCACTGTCGTAAGTCTCAAAGCCGCAGTAGGATGAGATTCTATTTTCAAACTTCAAAGTACATGCCCAGTTTTAACATGCACCCGCCGTCCTGTTCAGTATCGGCCGTTTTCACTTATAAAGCCGCTCATTTTGAATTTGAATTCGAATTTTATCATTTTTCTACGTATTAGCTTCTCGTTCTGTTGCTTACGTGACGTCACGTATCATCTACGTACCTTAATTAAGTATGGACTTCCAGTATTCATCGGAATCTATTTCGCTGGTATGATTGTCGGTATGAACTTTATGCGGATCATCAATGAACCAACAGCTGCGGCAATAGCATATGGTCTTTTGACAAAAATGCCAATATCACATGTGGGAAAAATGTCCTCATATTCGAGCTTGGTGGTGGTACATTTGATGTTTCCATTCTTAAAATTAAAGATGATATTATTTGAAGTGAGAGCTACTGCTGGAGATGTATCTTGGGGGTGAAGATTTTGACAATAGAATGGTGAATTATTTTGTACAAGTTTGAGAAGAGACACAAGAAGGACATCAGCAAAAACCCTAAAGCATTGAGAAGATTAAGAACCTCTTGTGAACGAGCAAAGAGAACACTTTCTTCAACTGCTGAAACCACCATTGAAATTGATTCCCTATATGAGGGAACATATTTTTACTCCAAATTTAGAAGAGTCAAATTCGAGGAGATTAATATGGATCTTTTCAAAAAATGTATAGAACTTTTGAAGAAGTGTATGGAGGATGCTAAAATAGGCAATAACATCATTGATGATATTGTTCTTATCGGTGGATCCGCTAGAATTCGAAAGATACAACAACTATCGCCGGATTTTTTTTTAATGGTAAGGAGCTCTGCAAAAGCATCAATCCAGATGAAGCAGTAGCATATGGTGCTGCAGTCCAAGCTGCAGTTTTGATGCCGAAAAAATGTTATTTTGGTCATCTTTCTTAATGCCGAATTAGATCGAGTATTAAACGTAGAATCAAAATATTCTAATATGAGTAATATCAAATCTTCAACTCCAGCACTTAATTGTTAGCAATACAACCTTAATCCTATAATAGAATTCAGCAGCGATTTGATCAATTTCACCTATACATATTTGTTCATGAAACTTGGCAGCTTGCTGTGGTGTCTGAGTGAAGCCTCAGTGGGCGACGGAATTGGGTGTGCGGTTGCTGAGAAAGGCGGAGCCGCCGCCCAAAACGACACGTCACCCCCACAGTTGTCGTCATCAACCCCCTTCGCAAAGGAATATAATAAGGACAACCTCGTCATTTCCATGCCGACCTGTCTATAACCAATTAGATTTCTGCAAACTCAACCAATCAGCACGCGAAGCAGGGGATCCTCTCCCCCCTTCACTGACGGAAGCTTCCGGCAAAACGACGACGTACTCTGTCGAAAACTTTCCCTTGTTGGAATATCCAGTATCCGATCTTTCTCTCTCTCTGAAATTTGCAGGGCTTTGCCATCACAATTCCCAGAGAGAGACACTTGTTCAACTCTGATTGGCTCCTCACTCACACCTATGGGGGTTTCAGAGAATACGATAGGTCTCATACTAGCCATGGCCTCCAGCGCCTTCATCGGCTCCAGCTTCATCCTGAAGAAGAAAGGCCTCAAGCGCGCCGCCGCCGCCGGAACCCGAGCAGGTCTTTTTTTCGCAAATTTCTCAATTTTGGACTGAATTGCAAATATTTCATCTAAAGTTTCAATTTTTAGTATTATCCAAATGTCTAGGGGTTGATTTTGAATCTGTTTGTTTTGAGGTTTGTAGGAGTTGGTGGTTATACTTATTTGTTAGAGCCACTATGGTGGGCTGGCATGATCACCAGTACGTTCAGCTCTCTGTTTTTTTTGTTCAGTAATATATACACATTTTTATAGAGGACTATGGGATATGATATGAGGGTGTTGTATTTTGATTGATTTTGTGGTGGTGTATTTTAACTATTTCTCGCGAAACTCTGGTAGTGATTGTTGGAGAGGTTGCGAATTTTGTTGCCTATGTATATGCTCCGGCGGTTCTTGTGACTCCACTAGGTGCATTGAGTATAATTGTCAGGTTAGTGTTGCATTTGTCTGATTTAATGTGGTGATTTCGGATGGGTGGGAGTTTGTTTAGGGGCTTATGTGTTTGTTGGATTTTCGTGTAGTGCTGTACTGGCGCACTTCTTGTTGAAGGAGAGGCTGCAGAAAATGGGAGTTGTGGGATGTGTTACGTGCATTGTGGGATCAGTGGTTATTGTGATCCATGCACCTCAGGAGCATACACTGAGTTCTGTATTGGAAATATGGACTCTCGCAACTCAACCAGGTTTACGACTTTATACTTACTCCCTTTGGTTTTGTTTTCAGTACTATATTTGTCATAAAATTTGAATTGTGTAAGTTATTGACACTTTTTGTGCTTCCTTTTTGTACCAACAGCCTTTCTAATTTACGTTGCAGCTACACTTTCCCTAGTGTTGGCTTTGGTTCTGCATTTTGAACCTCGCTATGGGCTGACTAACATACTGGTCTACTTGGGAATTTGTTCTTTGATGGGATCACTTACTGTAAGTATGCTCTTCTTGTTTGCCAAGTACATATGGACTCTGTTCAGTTATGTATCGTGTGTTGTATGCTTAGCTTCTTAACTTTATTGTGCTGCTTCAGGTGGTAAGCATAAAGGCCATTGGAATTGCAATAAAGCTTACTGTTGAGGGAGTAAGTCAAATAGCTTATCCGCAGACTTGGTTTTTTCTGTCTGTTGCAGTAATCTGCGTCATTACACAGTTGAATTACCTCAACAAGGTCGGTACTCAGCTATTAATGATCTTGCCCTTCCTACAAGACTAATGTATATTAGCATTTTAGGGTCACTTATCTTGTACCGCATATCTGTGCTCTACCTGAGATAAATATCCCAATTTCTCTTTCGCAAATCATCTTCTGCCTATTTGTTACCTTCTGACCACAATATGTTCCTCTTGCCTTGTAAAGGAGAGGATAACAATGCAATGTGTGTTTTTGATCCGCATACTTCTTGTACTTATAATTGCATTACATCAAGCACAGACTTCAGTTGCCACAAGTTCAAAACTCGTCAAATTATGAAAGTTCTTTTTAAATTTATATTTAACTACCAACAAGGGGTTTGTTAGAATAGTTAGGCTCATGGTGCGCTCCATTCTGGTCAGGGGTTTCAAACCCCTCAATCCTGCCGTAGGTATGTAACTTTTTGCTAGATCTTCATGTCTCCTAAAGGCTAAAGCATGAAGGGTTCTGTCAGGGGGCCCAGTTTCCAGCCGGCACGCAAAGTGAACTTGGCGTACATCTGGATATTTAAATATGTACAATATAGGAGTATATATGTTGAGTTTCAATGGGGTCTAACCAAGCAGTAGCCGCTAAGTATGCAGCTGCTAGTTCCCTCCCGGATGGCATACATCTTGGGATATATTGATTCTATTTTGTTGACAGCTTAAACTTATTTGTCACTAGTCAGATGCTAATCTGTTCTGACTCCTCTGAGTCTCATATCACTGATGATCATGCATTCTTCATTTCAGGCTTTGGATACCTTCAGTGCGACTATTGTTGCTCCAGTATATTATGTGATGTTCACAACTCTCACCATTATTGCTAGTGTAATAATGTTCAAGGTAGGTTATTTGATCCATATTCTGGGGTTTCATTCTGTTTCCTTCTGGTGCTTTGGTTCTTTACTCCTGTTGCTGGCAAGTATGGTGACATAGGATTCTGATTAGCACCTTTCCTTCTATATTCTGCAGGATTGGTCTGGTCAAACTGCGAGTAGCATAGCCTCTGAAATTTGTGGATTCATTACTGTACTATCAGGAACTATTATACTCCATGCCACCAGAGATCAGGAACCACCACCTCCACAAGGTATATGTGATTGACTTTTGCTCTTTGTCCTCTTAGTTTTACCTGTAAATTCTGATCAACTTGGTAAAATTGAGGAGTGAAACTTGGTCTCAATATAATTCATTAAACATATGATACACACGCAGATACATATATTTGACCAAAGGCATATTGCTGATAACAAGAACATTTGAATCTGATGATTGTAATTTTCATCCCAATAGTGCAAGATATAAATTAATAAATGGTAGACACTAGTCAGCTATACCCTATTGCACACCCTGTGCCCCGAGCATTTACTTGGATCATAGCATTTTAATTGAACTGCTCGGTGGTGGAGCACCATGCAACAATAGAAACAAACTCGAAAGGTAGGTCTTCTTATCTGGTGAAATGTTACCTCGCCAGTTGAATAAAGGCAGTTGACACTTACAGTTAGCTGTGACGGTCGCTTTTTCTTTGCATATATTTGCTACCTGAAGATGCTTTTACAGTGGTGTTGTAGTTTTTGAATAAAGGTTAGTATACTTGATTCAGTTGATTGTTGATTATAGCTTACAGTAGTTCTGCTCATTGTAACAGGTACTGTAACATGGTACATTAGGGGAGATTCAATGAAGGCTTCTGAAGATGAAGATTTGATCGCCTTACACAATTCAGATTTTCTTGAACCATAGTATACCAATTCACAATTCTCTTGAATGAATTCCAAAGCATTGAGGCTGCACAGTGACTTGAGTGAGTTGGCACTCTGCACATTGCTCATTATAAGTCCAATATCAAGACACTGCTCCCCTCCCATAGTTTTTGCCTCGGTCTTAGTCTAGGCTGGCTAGCCATGGCAGGCCAGTTTATAATTTATTTTTGGAAAATAAGAAATTTGAGACAATGTCAGAAAGTAAAGAAAATTAGCTGACAGGATGTGGAGAGCAATGTGTGGGTGCCAATAGGGCCGCTCTCTTCAGAGTGTTTATACAGTTTCTTGTTACTTCTAGGTATCTCCTTGGGGTGGCTATCAGAATGCAGAGTAATTTGTTGTGGCTTCTTCACAAGCCTGATGAGACCTTCCGTCAGACGCTCGAGTTGAACTGTTCAGCTCAAGAAAAGGGATTGCAGTGCTGTATCACTATACCAGTAGCACCGTGACATTTGCCTTGTCCAACCTGTCTATGACGGCTATTGGTATATGTACATATTGATGCTGGCAGTTTCCTGTTCATGATTCATGTTGATGCACAAGTGATTTTACTCTCTTTTCCCTTTATAGTATTGATTCTCTGAATGTATCACACTGGTTTATAGTGCATTTTTAGAAACAGAACAGTCAGAACTGATAGGCCGCATACTGGCCGATTAGTCTGCAGCTTCAGATTGGCATTGTACATCATGTATACAACTCTTACAAAATCAAACCGGAGTGAAAGAGTTTTGGACTCGGTTACTTGTTCGTTAATCAAAACTGAACTGAAATCGTCTCCGACTTGGTTATTAATCAAGAATCGTTTGATGTTACAAATTGCCTCAATTACATTCGTGCAAGTTTCCACAAACTCCTATAACAAGCCAAAGAGATCAAAGCCAAGATTCCCTATCGGATTGGGAATCCATTCTCCACCGTCAGATCAAACCCCATATCTCTACCCTATAAATACAACCCACCCTCGGACGCTTCAAACCAACGCAACCAAACACAAACATCGAAAGAGAGAAACACAAAGAGAGACCAAAGACAAGAGCTTTTCTTTGCAACCATGGCGGCAACTGTGTCGTCTCCTTGGGCCAAACCCGGCGCGTGGGCCCTCGACTCCGAAGAACACGAAGCCGCCGAGCTCGAACAGCAGCAACAGCACCAAGCCAAGATCGAAGCCCAGCCCCTAGCCGACTTCCCATCTCTCTCAGCCGCCGCCGCCGCCAAGCCGAAGAAGAAGAACAAGCCCCAGAAGGTCAGCCTCGCCGAGTTTTCCGTGTTCGGCGGGCCCAAGCCACCCGCAGAGCCCGTCGGCCTGACCCACGAGGATCGGCTCGTCCTCCCCACCGGCCCGCGCGAGCGCACCGCCGAGGAGCTCGAGAAGGGCCGGCTCGGCGGCGGCTTCAAGAGCTACGGCGCCGATCGGAACCGCGAGGATTCGAGCTCCAAGTGGGGGAGCCAGAGGAGAGAGGGAGGCGGAGGGTTTGGGAAGGAGAGTGATAGGGACGCGCCGTCGCGGGCGGATGAGGTTGACGATTGGGGCGCCGGGAAGAAGTCGGTGCCGGAGAAGAGGGAGAGAGTAGGGTTTGGGTTTGGTTCTCAGTCCAAGGCTGATGAATCTGACAGCTGGGTGACGAACAAGACGTCGTCGTTTTCGTCGGAGGGACGGAGGCCCGGCGGCGGCGGGTTTGATCGGGATAGGAAGGTTGGGTTTGGGTCGAATGGCGGCGGGGCCGATTCGGAGAGCTGGGGGAGGAAGAGGGAGGAGGTTAATGGTGGAGGGGGTTTCGAGAGGGAGAGGAAGGTAGGGTTAGGGTTCAATTCGAACGGCGGTGGTGCCGATTCGGAGAGCTGGGGGAGGAGGGAGGAGAGTAATGGTGGGACTGAGAGTAATGGTAGGCCGAGGCTGAAATTGCAGCCTAGGACATTGCCTGTTACTCTGCCGCCGCCACCGCCTGTTGTCAGCAGCAATGAGTCATTGCCGGTGGCGGTGGAGATTGTACCGAGGCCCAAGGGGGCGAACCCATTTGGAGCTGCGAGGCCGAGAGAGGACGTTTTGGCAGAGAAGGGGAAGGACTGGAAGAAGATTGACAAGGAGCTTGAGGCTGTGAAGCTTAAGGAGAAGGAGGCTGTGGCTGCCGAAGGGGAGTCTTTTGGGAAGAGGAGTTTCGGAATGGGAAATGGGCGCCCTGGTGACCGCACCGATGGAGTTTGGAGAAAACCTGCTGTGGCTGAGGCTGAGGCTGAGGCTGAGGGGGAGGTTCGTCCTCAGAGGTATACTGCTTCCGTCTCTTGATTGATTGTTTATTAATTTGATCGTGTTAGGATGCTTAGTTAAAGATGGATGCTTTTGATACTTGTTAGCAAATGCCAATTGGATAGGTGCATTGTAGTTGTAATTGGTTTCAGCGAGCTAGTAGTAGCTTTGTTTGATGGAGGCCTACTGCAGAGATTTTTTACTTCAACTTCTCGAATGTTGTGGGTGGAATGATGCTCATTTGTGTCGATAGGAAGTTCTGAATCAAGCAATAAGCTGCATTGTTTTCTTATGGTGTTTCTGTATTACATTATTTGACTTTGCTAAGCAATAAGCTGAATTGCTTTATGTGTTTCAGTTTAACTTCAAAAGGAATCATTTTAAACTGTGAGCTAAGCAATACGTGTTGAAAAGTGTTCATGCTCTCTCCGCCTTGTCCCCTCATTATTGCTTTCTAATATTTTCGGAGCCTCAACAATATGGTCTCCTTCATTGATCTGATACTTGTTACATATTCTGAAGGATCCTAAAACCTACTTAATCTTGTATCATGTAAAAGTTGGGATGTATTTTCATTCTTAAGCGCATTTTGGGAACACAATCATATGAATGGAGGAACCTAGCCTTGTCAGCTGCATAATCTAAGACCAAATGGCAAATGTATGCTATGTATTTTTGCATTGTAAATGTTAATCTGGCCATTTCTGATAATTGAGTCAATAATGTCCAAGGTTTAAGCGTGTCCTTGGCACATGGTATTATTGTTGTGATCATCTATCTGAAACTAAATTGTTTCATTTGAGTGCAGTGCTGGAAACGATGAGAGTAGGAGAAGCAATTCTGAGGAACCGGAACCAGAGAATGAGAATGAAAATGAGAACGTCACTGAGAATTGAAGAAAAGGTTAGAAGTATGATGATAGAGGGAAGAGGTCCCAAGTTGCTTGATCTGCTGAACCATGAGGCTGCTGATTTTTCACTTTCTTTTCTATATTTATGCTCTGTCGCTAATGCTATACATTCAACTTAAAAACAGTTTTTTGGTAGGTGTTCAACTGTTCAAGTATACTAGTTTTGCCTATAGGACTTTGTTTTGTATGTTGTATTGAGATTGAGAAACACTGACTCTGAAAATTATTTTTGATCGTGAAGTTAATGTGGAATTGTGGCATGTTCAATGGATCCTGTTCTGTGCTTTCACATGCAATGCTTTCTTGGTGTTTTCTTGGTCTTTGATGTGTGGTTGATGAAGAGTTGCTGAATGCTTGGTCTAGACTCTTAGAGTGATATGTGATTTGGCCTTATATGCTGTTTAGGACCTTAGATATGGCTCATCACAATTAATGGTAGTTTGGAGCAAGTTATAGCTGATAAGTGGATATCTGGTTTGGATAGGACTAACTATTCAGGATGTTGTAGAGGTGAGATTTCAGGATCTTGATGACTGCATAATGATTTATATATTTTGGAATCTTGATGACAATAACATGGGAGCAAAGGATTCACAACTGGCACCAGGCAGTGAATTCAAGTGATGATGAACTGGTTTGAGCTGCACTACATCTGCCTCCTACATGCTGATGTTACGTTGGCTTGGTATTCTGGTATTATTTAGAATGGAATTATTCCTAATGATTTTCTTGGTTTATTAGACTAGTAATCGATATATCAAATGTGGATAAACTACCTGTAGTAGTAGATTAGTACATTCATCAGCAAAAATTTCCTATCCGATTGTATCATATTGAAGTATGTACTAGTTGATGCATGTGAGAGACTGCACCTATACCCGGATGCGATCCTATCTGCTCGTACTGTTACCCTTGCTTCTTCTAACCTTTGTTTTTCATACTCCAAAATCCAAAAATGGTTGCGATTGATGTGTTCTACAACAAGTAACAGTATCAAGGAGAAACAAAGTCATGACTCATGACAAGGGAGGGAAGGGTTTCCGATTTGCAACATTTCGTTAGACCTCTGGTGAAAGTTTGTTGCATAATTATAAAATACAAGCTTGCAATAAAACTGCAATTTTAGTGAAGGCGTAAGATTGATTTTTTACCGCTACGAAAAGATTAAATTACAAGGTGACACCTCTGGAGTAGTTTGCTTCAAAACGTTCGAAGGCACAGCAGATGAAACCGACCACGGTAAATTTGTCTCCTAGGAAAGGGGTTGTACTAGACTGACCAAACGTTGCAAGGGCACATTAGCAGTAAAATTAGCTTCACAGTACACATGAATGATATTGATATGTTCTAAGTTTCATATTATGTGATTAAGTGTTTTGATAAATCACATTTCGAGTAAAACTTTATTAGATTAGACGATACTTGGATACAAGACTCGAATTTTAATGCAAGATTCGATTGATAACCTATGGTATTATGATCTCTAAACCCTAATCTCTACTCAAAACCTCACATCTTCAGCACAGGGTTTCTCGCTCTAAAGAATCTGGAGGATATTGAGAAAACTTATGTTTGGAGTTCACACCCTTCATGTGGTTATATCTGTACTTCTGTACATCTCAAACTAGTTAGCAAATCAAACCTTTCTGAGTGTGGACACGAGGAAAGGTTCCCTGAAATGAAGTGAAGACCCATACCTTTGCAGAAATTGTTGTTGAAGAACATTAAAGAGAGTCCATTCTGTGTGTCTAGGCTGGCTTCCTTCTTAACCTCTTGTTCAAAAACCCCATATCCTCTAGTCCTTCACCTTCTTCATCAATTTAATGTTTTGGCTACTTGGACGGCCAACCAAAACCCCCCACCAGTAAAATCCTTGAAAGGAATTCATGCATGTCATCTCTAATAAATGGCTTCTGCCTGGAAATTCAATCTCTACCAAGTTACAAATGGCAACATGCTTGCCCTTCATTGCTTTCTTTTGCTAATCTGTGTGTCAGTGAGACAGTGACAAAAGTCGTTACATAAACTAATAAAACTCAACCTGCACTTATACCTGAGGGCCATGGAGAGTTTGAACTCTGATGTCTCCGTATGAACATCAATTTCTAGATCCAGATTTAGATACATCTCATGTTAGTCCATGATAGACAAAGGTGATCATTCCAACATTGGTAGTGATGCACTAATGCAGTAATGCTCGTAACTAAAATGTGATCATTGACATTGCTAGCTTATAATGTGAGCTTATGATTACAGGTGAAACGACGCGCACCCTTTTAAGATTTCAGCATATTCAACTCAACGTTTCATGGATCAAGAGATCATAACAAGTATTGGAAGTAATGAGTAGCCATTTGAAAGTCATTTGTACGTATTCGTTTCAAAAATGATGCACAAGGAGTTAAAAAGTGTTCTTTTTTTTTTAGAAAATTAGAAATATACCCAATATTAGAGCCTTCTTTTTAAATTAAATCCACACCAAAATGTTTTTTCAATCTAAACCCAAATTCTTTTTCTACAAGCCTATTTTGCCCTTTTGATCATTTCGGTTTTCCTTAGTCGTAGTATTTATTTATTATATATGTTTAAATCAACCATTCCATTGATTTTTCATTACTTTAAATTGCTAAAAAAATTGATTTCAAAACTTTTCTTAAGAAAAAGTTTTTTATATAGCTCATATGAGAGTTTTAAAATACAAACACTTCTCCAGCTTTTGTAAATCATACGAGAGAAAACAAAGCTTGTTGTGTACTTGTATTATTAGTCATTTCTTTTCAATTTTTTAATCTACCAATAAGGTACTTATATTATCCATGACATATATGTTTTCTCAAATCTTTTCTTTTCGCATCATTGTACCATGAATTTTCATGAAACCTTTTGTTCTAGATTTCAACTTTCATTTATTTTTCACTCTCTACTATTACGTATCTAATAGATAGAAACATGCATATTAATATAAATTTCAAATTCAACCTATGAAAGAGATCTTTGGAATGATAAAATACCTAACAAACAGGTTGATGTAAAAATCCCTTTAAGAGATGTTAGATATATAAATACATACCTAATTTTTAGGTTATAATTAAAAATAAAAAACCTACTAAATAGGAATAAAAAATTTATATCTCTATCTCAAACTACACGTCGTAAATAAATTGCTGAAATGAACAAAAACACCTATGCAATAGAAAATATTAAAGTATTCAAAAAAAAAGTTCAAATCACCAAAAAGTGATTTTCGATTTTGAATTGATTTTAATTTAAAAAGCTTATGAATTCTAGATATGTAATTACATAAATGCTCCATTGTTCCTAAATTTATGATGAGTAAAAGAAAATTTATAATTAAAACAGTTAATGAGAGCACAAGTTACTCTTGACTAATTACTTATTTATATCAGTTTTCAGTATTAGCCTTTTGTAATTTAGTTTAAAAGAATGGTTATATTTGCTACATAATGAAGAAAAAAGATAGGTGGGTTTCTTTTAAAAGAGTTTCTAAAAATTTGGTATATATTAAAATACCCCTATTTTTTCCTCCAATTTCAAATCTTGGGATATATGGATTGCAATAGTGTAGGCCAGTGCAAACCTAGACCAAAACAGCTTGGGAAATAAGCACCAACCTTAAATCAAGCGTTTGGCCTAAACAAATTGATAGGCCTGCAAGAGTTTGATTTGCTTGCCTCCCAAGTCCTAATTCTAATCAAGCATGTTATAGACTCTTGGTGCATCCTAGCCTTAAATGTACATGCGTACCGTTTGCAGCTTCTAGATTTGAATTCATGATCTTCCACAGTACATAATAAATGTATGCAGTTGAGAGTTGAATATAGGGTAAAAAAAAAATCCTGGTTCTCGCTATTAAATGCTAATGTTCATCAATACATTCTTATACACCAACTCTTTCTCTGCACACCCAATTAGAGCTTCTCGCCAACTCTCATGGGTTGTCTTCACTTTTTCCTTTCTGCAGCAGCATTGGTAGTTCTGGTTTTGGCAGCCATTGATGGAGCTCAAGCAAATACCATGGTCAGTGGCACAGTCTATTGTGATCAATGCAAAGATGGTGAAAGGTCCCTCTTTGATTATCCAGTCAATGGTCAGATCCACAATTTCCAACCATTTAGTAAATTTTGCATTCTCTTTTTATTTAGCAGTCCTAAAGTTTAATTCTTTGAGTGAATTTTTGGTTGCAGGAATCAAAGTACAAGTGGCATGTAGTGACAGTAATGGCCAAGTGACAATGTCAAGGGAGCAAACTACCAACTGGTTTGGAAACTATGCTGTGAGATTTGATGGGACACCAGATTTGAGGGGATGTTATGCCAAGGTCTCGAGCTCAGGTGAAGGCTCATGTGGGATTCCTGCTGGTCCTGCTCAAAGTCTTAAACTAGTGTTTAGCATGTTTGACATGGAAATGTATGCTGTGGACTCTTTGCTCACTCAACCTGCTCAGCCTATGTCATATTGTCCAAAGTCACCTAATCCTGTGCCTTCTCCGGTGATCACACCGGCACCGCCTAGACAAGTAGCACCAGATCCGCCTAGACAAGTAGCACCGGCTCCTCCTAGACAAGTAACACCGGCACCGCCTAGACAAGTGACACCATCAAGTCCTCCACCTTACAGGCTTCCCCCAATTGCTCCATTGCCGCCAATGCCTCACTTGCCACCACTTCCGCCAATGCCTCACTTGCCACAACTTCCACCAATGCCTCACTTGCCACCATTGCCACCCCTGCCACGGCTGCCTCCCATGCCACCAGTGCCCTTCTTGGAAGCGACAGCCTGCCCCCATCAGTGAGTCCTCTTATCTTACCTTAGGTCCAGGCACCATTAATCTATGAGTTCAGTAATCATATAATGTGGTAGCTAACATGATAACTCAAATATAGACAAATGTATTAGTTTAGGAGTCCAAATTTGAGGGTTCTGATTCAGAGTCTAGTCTTCAGTATCAAAATGTTATTGGAATCCTGGGTTCTTTTTCCATTCACATATTAGTGTTACCAAATAACCCATCACTCTTTTGAATCCTGAGTTATTTTGTAATGTATCGACACAAAATAAGTGTTACAAATCCATCACTCTTCTGCTTAAATGCACTAATACACTAGTCCAAACAAGGACTACACTACTACAATGACTGGATTTGATGCTTGGAGAAGTTGTTCTCATACTTTTTAAGAGGCATACTAGTCGGTTCTCAAGCTGGCCTCTATTGCTGACACCATTGTTGGGTGTGATTTCTGCAGGAGTTGGACAAGGCCAGAGTACAGATGCTACTGGAGGGCAGTGAGACCAGACACAAAGGTAGCAGTTGTTTTCGGATTGCCTGCAGCGGAAAGATATGGGACTGACCTAACATTGTGGCAAGGTCTTCAGGGAAGAGGAGACCCTTATAGGACTCTCCTAAGGGAAAGCATCACTGCCTTTCTCAATTCCTACAACAGCCTTCAATACACTTACAATACCTTTGCTGTTGTGCAGCAAATGAACTCGGGATTGATGGGTTCACAGAGGAATGTGCTCTATACAGCCTTGAGGTTCATCAGGGCTAACTCAGGCCATGGCAGAGCCACTTGCAAATTTACTGCTTGCAAGTGATCATATAGTTTGTTCGTCATTCTTACGCACGTAGAGACTATATTTACAGGATGTCGCAAGTTATGTTGCTAGATTGTCCGGTATAGTTTCGCAAATGAGACTGATTTTATCAATGTATTGGAAAAATATATATTTATATATAGCATCTATATATATTTGAATTTATGATAGTTTAAAATATTACTTTGATCATCTCCTTATGTCTCGGACGTAAATACACATATATATGTTTTGAGAATGGACATATATACATAATATTATTTACACATTACGTGAACCATGTACCCATGGTATAGATCGTTAAGAGCCTAAGACCCATATATATATGCACACATGAGCAAAACAAGAAAAATTAGAGAGAATGTTTCTAGAGTAATATTCTGTGTATCCCGCACACCACGTGACATTATCATGTGGTGTACCCAGCTAATCATATTATGTTATGATATAATTAACATGCACGCGGTGCAAATAACAAAATTTTATTTTATATATAAAAATTAATCAGAAACAAAACAGTAAAAAATTAACCAATAACATTAAGATGATATGTCATGTGAGATATGCAGCGGGTATATATAATAATTTCTCAATGTTTCTATCACTTTGTTTCCTCATTTCCTTGAAATGTCTTAAGACACTAAAAGTTAGAAAATCGAATTTGAGTTTTTTTTTTCTTTCGATTAATGGAATTTGAGTATTTACTATTTAGTTTAATTCTGGCATGATAATATTGCTAATGGGCCTCAATACAGACTATACAGTCCATCTGTTTTGCCATTTACCCAATGTCCAGGGCTAAATTAGTAAATCAATCAGAGCTCGTTGCCTTCTTAAAGGCTTAAACCCTCACCACTATCACTAGCGGCCGTCACAAGCACTCCTCCTCTTCCCAAAACCCTGAGCCGCTTCTCTCTGAGATCTCTTCTTTTTCTCTGCACTTTGGATTTGTTCATGAAATGGGTTTCCTTATTTATTGTATTTGGTTATTGTTTTAGTTGGTGATTTGCGATGATGATACATGATAATCCCAGCTCTATGAGACCTTTTGTGGTCCGGGAGTACGAATATGTTCATATATCTGAGCTCACCTGATTACTTGACATTCTTGCATTCTTCTTCGTTTTGATTCATTTGGTTCTTGGATTCTCATCGTTTTCATGTTTTTATTTGTTGATATTGGATTGTTGATCTTCCATTGGACTGCAAGGTTTGATCTCCATTGGCAGATGGCTTTAACCCAGTTGCCATCTGGTTTGGTTAGTTCTGTTTATTTGAAATCAATGGAAACTGACACCATTGACATGATTGGATGCAGTAGCTATCTTTTGGGAATAGGTTTAAAAATATTGAATTTTCACCCTAATACACTCTTTAATTCATCGTTAGGGGTCTTCCATATACAGTTAATTGAAAGGTTTACCATCCCTAATTCTTGCGAACAAACGAGCATGACAACTCTTTTGAGAGGTAGAGTTGGAAGGAAACTTGGAATGTAAGGTGTACAAAGAAAACTTTCAAGAAATTATGTGCTTAATGTGAACTTGCAAAGATCAGCAGCAAATCGAAGCCTAACACAAAATTATATGTGGAACAAACCTTACTCTTCTCTTGTTCTGAAACACGAGTAGCGCATTGACTTTAAGCATGCTCATGCTGAATTGCCATTGGTAATGATCATTAGCTGAGCTGTCCGAATAGATTTGCCATATACTTGAATAACAATGTAACATCTATATAGGGAAAGATAAATTTTCTAATAAAAACCATCTCGTCGATAATTTTTTATTTAATTGTTAATTAAATATATATTTTTCATATGTTTAGTTATTAGGTTTATATAAGTAAATTAGTTTTATAACTTTTCAGCCAATTTAGTAATGATTAAGTTAATAAAATAGATTAGATTAGTAAACAGATTAAAATTATTAAATATAAATTATTTAAATTTATAATGAGTAAATCATATTTATAAATATCTTAACAATTTTATAAATGGTCTCGTTAAAAATATTCCTCATCTATATATGTGGTGTTTTCATGAAATTGTTATTTTTTTTCGTGATACATAACGCTTTTGGTTACAATGAGATACACGAGTTGATCATCATTTTTAGTCTTCGACAAAATGGTCTCGTTAGAAATGTTCCTCATCTATATATGTGGTGTTTTCATGAAATTTTTGATACAGTTACAATGTGATACACGAGTTGATCATCAATACATATCTCCTCGTGCTACTGTTATGATTGTTGTCGCATAAAACAGTAGATAATTGGCCTAAGGCATATTCTTTTCTAAAGTAACAACCCAAAGAAAGATGAGTGAAGACCTGTGGGAAAGCGACGATACCTGATTAAGTGTGTATTAGTTTCCATACATGGTGATCGAGCACTATTGTTCTTATGGTGGTCTACTGGCCTACCTCAATTCCCCACCAATCCAGGACCCTAAAGGCAGAGAACATTAGCTTATATTTTAACTTGGATCACTAGTCTTGCTCAAACCAGAAAAAGAAATGATAATCTCCTCATCGTCTGCCATGGTGAAACCAAGCGTCCCTCACATCTCATCCTTATTGCTTCTCATTCTCCTCTTCACATTGTCATCTCTGCCATGTACATCCGCAGCCAGCAAACTCTCACTTGAGGAAGCCACCATAGATGATATGCAGCTTGCTTTCAAGCACAACCAACTCACCTCGAGGCAGCTTGTCCAATATTACCTTGCCCAAATTCGAAAATTAAACCCAGTCCTCAAAGGAATCCTAGAAGTCAACCCTGATGCGCTTAGCCTTGCCGACAAGGCTGACTATGAGCGTAAGACTAAGGCACCAGTGTCACTACTCTCTAAGTTGCATGGAATTCCTATTCTGGTAAAGGACAACATTGCAACCAAGGATAAGATGAACACCACTGCTGGTTCTTTGGCGCTGCTTGGATCTGTCGTACCTCGTGATGCCGGTGTGGTGCAGAAGTTGAGGAAAGCTGGGGCTATCATTTTGGGAAAGGCTAGCTTGAGCGAGTGGTCACATTTTAGATCTAATGCTGCACCTTCTGGTTGGAATGCCAGAGGCGGTTATGGCCTGGTGAGTTGGTTAATGTATTCACAATTTTACATAATCATAGTTTCCATAATCTCTTGAGTAATTTGCACGTATAGATGGTATATTCAAACTATATATGTATCTTTGATCTTTGAACAATATGATACATATCTGGCTAGATCATGACTCCTAACAACATAATATACATGTTTTACGTACGTAGAGAAACTTTTCAGATCGTATAAATGAATAGAAGAATTAAGCTGAATATACATAGCTCAAGAAACAAACACCAGAAAATTGAATAAGAGTTCATGGCTTCATGCATTGCAGAACCCTTACACATTCTCAGACCCTTGCGGCTCAAGCAGTGGTTCAGCAATATCAGTGGCAGCAAATATGGTCTCGGTGTCATTAGGTACTGAGACAGATGGTTCGATCTTATGTCCATCAGGTTACAACTCAGTTGTGGGTATCAAACCAACAATTGGTCTTACTAGTCGAGCAGGGGTTGTTCCAATTTCTCAAAGACAAGATACTGTTGGGTATGTATATATTTGATGATAATATAAATCAATAATTATTTATTATTAGACTGATATTAACCTATGGCCATGACTAAATGTGGTTGCATAGTTTTCATTACTCATGTCTTGCCGTTGGGATTGAGCAGGCCAATCTGTAGGACAGTAGCAGATGCTGCGTATGTTCTTGATGCCATTGCAGGCATCGACCACAATGACATTGCAACAATTGAGACATCAAAGTACATTCCCAGAGGCGGTTATGCACAGTTTCTCAGGCGCGACGGACTTAGAGGAAAAAGAATAGGGATATTGAGAACTTTCTATGAATTTGGCAATGACACATCCTTGGCTCAAACTTTTGAGAAGCATCTCAATACTATGAGGTATTAAAAATACTGCAGACCGGTTTTTATAAACCATGTTTGATGTTTAAAGTCTTATTCGGAGATGGAAAATGCAGGGTCTTTATCTATTTTGATGGCCTTTTTATTTGGTGATAGGAAAGGGGGTGCTGTTTTGGTAGACAATTTGAAGGTGGCTAATTTTTCTGAAATCTATTTCTCAAATGATGAAGATATTGCATTGTCTGTTGAGTGCAAAATATCCTTGAATGCATACTTGAAGGAGTTGGTGGCTTCCCCAGTGCGATCCTTGGCAGATGTCATAGCCTTCAACAACAAACACCGGAAACAGGTTCGCAAATAATGTTCTATAAAACCTCATGGTCCTTTTAATTAGTGTACAACTTAAGTACTAAAAATAGCTGATTAACGACTAACCGTATAACCTAACTGATTTGATTTTTCTTGAAATGCAGGAAAAGATTAAAGAGTATGGACAAGACCTACTTATAGCAGCAGAAGCAACAAATGGGTTTGGAAAAACAGAGAAGCAGACTTTGTTGAATTTTGCAAGGTGGACTAGAAATGGTCTTGTGAGATTGGTGACACAGAAGAAGCTAGATGCTGTGGTGACTCCTAAGTCAGATTTCTCAAAGCTACTTGCAATTGCAGGAGCCCCAGGTGTAACTGTTCCAGCCGGTTTCGAAAACAATGGGAGACCAGCTGGTATATGCTTTGGTGGACTTCGGGGTTCAGAGCCAAAGCTAATTGAGATTGCATATGCTTTTGAGCAAGCCACTAAGATAAGAAAGCGTCCTACTTTCAAAGGCCTCAAGTTTTAGAACAACATTGTATTATGAGAAGAACTACTAAATATGATTTACCAAGTAATAAGAAAAGAATGAGTGAGACCGATGACCAGTTCACGTACACAATTGATTAACAACATATGATCAATGATTTTCAGCCTCTTGCTGACACAAAAGATAGACTCACAGATATTATTGATATTTCATCGGAAAAAAAATGATTGACCATTGTGTGAAAATCTTAAAATGGTTAACAATGAACAATTTGCAATTAGCAGACCACTCAGTCCATTCCATGGTTTGAACTTAGCAGACACCAGAATCAATCCGCATAGCAAATCTGGATTTTCAGGTTCACAGATGTGTTATTAGCAAGGGTCATCACAACATTATTACTTCTCCTAAAGAGTGTGTTTAGTAAATTATAAGAATATAGAGATCATGTGAAAATATGAATTTCAGGGGATTTGATCACTTCACTGGGGAAACAGGTAATACACTTCACCCCTTTTCAGTATATTGTTGTTTTCACTTGCTACGTCTTTCTTTTAGTGGCGGATCTAGAATTGAAATGCCACTAAGGCTAACTTTATACAAAGCGCAATTTTTTTCTCCTTATATTAGGTATGTCTATATTTGTCATCACAATAAAGCTGTTTCAAATTAATCTCTACACACATCTGTTTTATCTTTAATTATGTATCTATCTCGTCTGATGTTAATTAATAAACTTCACTATTTTAATTCTAATTTCCCCATAGGCAAATAAAATACTCAACAAGGCGACGGGCAATGGCGAGTGGTGAGTGGTGATATGTAGGCTTGAACGAGAACTCGAGAAGATGATTAGAAAAATAGGCTAGCAGATCAGTGGAAGTAGACGCGAAAGTCTTCAGAGATGGAAAAAAGAAGACGTGAAAGTATGAGAGACAGAGAGAGACCCGTGCTGAAATTTTAAATTTTTTTAATTGAGGGTTGTGTTTTTTTTTCTGGACTTCATTTTCACCTGAGCTCTAGCCTAGTCAAACCAGGGCTGGATCCGCCCTGCTTTCTTTGTAAAATTTTAAACCAACTGATTGGAACAGTGCACTGAGTTCATTTCCATATTGAAGAGGTTAATTAGTTTGACTCTACCATTTAACAAAAGAGGCATTCTAAGTTCTAACAGATTAGGCAAACCCTAGCTAGTAGCTACTGTGATTCTTCATGAACATTTAGTACGATTTTACTTCAAAAGTGAAAACAGTAAAAAAGAAAAGAAAAAATGTTTTGGTGTATTTTATAATTACTTAATTAGTACTTATAACATTGTAAGAGTTTTTAACTTTCCACTCATGACAACCCTTTTATGTGATTGATGACTAACCGGAAATCTTGAATTTTCATTCTCTTATACAAACTCTGTATACAATTATCTACCAGTCTCTTGTCTCCTTTTCTCTGGTACAAGAGACTGTAGATAATTGTATAGAGTTTTTAACTTTTCACTCATGAGTCATGACAACCCTTCTATGTGTTTGATCAACATATTGACCAGAAAAGAAGGACAAGAGAATAATTATCCACGCCGACCGTGCATGTAGCCACTTCATTCTTACTTCTAGATCTATCGATCATGCTTTCCTTTTCATTGTTCATTTCTCCACTAATACGAGGGACTCTACTCCTATCCGACACTCTTTTTGTGGTTCTCTTTTCCTACCAACGAAGACAATATTTTAAGGTTCACAGGAGTTCAACCATTGATGCAACAATTTTCACAGGTAGTTCAACCGTAACATGTTTCCGCTTCATGTGTCTATCCATGCGCTGCAGGAACTGCTCATATGCTTTCTCTAATTCTTCAATAGGATCTACATGCCTGTTGAACAACACTCACAACGAATCAGCAGCCGTTCAAGTTTTAGCAATGTACGTACATAACACTCAAACTAACCATTAGCATCAAAACAAAACAGCTCGTTTTACAAAAAGCAACTGATCCTTGTATGATAAACTCATTCATTAATATCAGCCTGTAGCTCAAGAATCCAACCAGCCATTGCTACGTTCAACTACTCAGGTTGCTACTGATGCTACAATTTTCACATAAACTACATACTTCAAAAACAAATCAACCAAGCAACGTACACATCAAATTACTACGAAAAAAATGCTCATATTATCTTACTTCAATTATGCACCCCCAAGTGATACATCTTATTGATCAGCCTCCTCAAACTTGTTATTCTTCTCATAGTAAAGAGCATACGCCTGGTAGAACAAAGGGTGCTTGGTGCCTATCCGATTCGCCTCCATCGCCCTCAGAAGCTCTCTCGGATCCTCCACAAAATCCATCTACTCCAAAACAAAACCAAAAACCACCCAAAATTAAATCTAACCAATAACAATCATCAAAATCAACATGTCTCATTATAATCATGAAATCAATGTGACTATTTACCAGCTTAACCCAGACTCGGAGGTTGCGGTAGACTAGAAGGCCTGGGCAGGAAGCGGGGGAGCTTTTCTTCTAGAAGCTTCTGGGGCAGTGAGTCTTGAAGTCTTCGAATCCCTCTGCAGCCAACATTTGGTTTAGAGCAAAGCGTTGGATTGAGATAATGGGAAGAAGAGAAGGGTGTGTCTTTTTAGGAGGGTACCTTAGCCAAGAGAGAAGCGGGTCCTTGCCGGAGTAGGATTTGATGTCGGAGATTAATGACGTGAAGAGATCGTTGCTGGCCATCTCGGCGGTGGCGGAAGAGATGGGAGGAGGTTTTACTGATTTGAATTTGAATCAGGCCTGCGGCTTTTTTCAGAGTGAAAATGTGAAATACCATAAACGACAGCAAACGTGAGACCAAGCTATTCAAACTGTTTTACAAAGGGATAAAACTGTCTTTTCGGCTATATATCGAAAACGTATTCGATCGTTTGTGGCTTGGATTTGGACATTTTGGGTGCATTTCCGAACGTTTCCTTGGATTGATAGACATAACACTGTCAAATACTATCGGAGACGCTTTGAAAGCACTCAAATATGCGTCAAATGAAATCGGTAGCGTTTGTGGAAAGATAATTATACCCTTGGCATAGACATATCAGATATATATCCATCGCCTTTTTTCCAAGCCATAGACATATTGTAACCCTTAGCAAGAGGAACACCTAACCAAAAAAGAAACAACATTGTCAACCTACCATCGGCATCTCGTTTGGACCCACCATCACCGGACCCAAGATCCAATCTGGCCCATTCGATGACGCCGCTGCAAGGGCGTGTCGTCAGACCGAGCATACACTCTTGTAAGCAATTGTCTAAGTAGCGGTTATCGGCATCGTATCGGTTTTGTAAAATAAAGATATAACGGGGTTATATCGAGATATATCGGATTTATCGTTTTTACTAATTTTTAATTAAATTTAATATATTTATAAACATATACATCAAAATATACCAAATAAACTTGAGAAATTAAAACTTATAGAAGTAAATCTACTAAATAAACTTCATAAAAAATATTTGTTTATTTTGACAATTAAAATACATAAATAGTATTAATTAATAAAAATAAAGGTGATTATTCATCAAAAACTCTCTCGTCATCGAATGTTATCAACAAAACTTTCATTTTCTTTAATTTTTTTTTCAAAATGACGTGGTTTAAAAAAATTTTACAAAAATGGCACCAATATATCGGGTCAAACTCGGTTTGACCCGATATAGCGTCATTTGACTTGATTTTTCGGGTTGACCGATATAATAGACTGATAAGCAACTTATCGTATCGTTTTCTTAATATCATGGATATATCGGGGATATATCGGGATATTTAGAATATTGCTTGTAAGGACGATGGTGACACCCTCCTAGGTTTTGGAGAGAAAACAAGTTATTACTGCAATAACTCCTTCATTACACATAAAGCAATATAATTTTTAGGACTTCTCATAAAAAAGTCCATTTGAAGATTCTTAATTATAAAACAGTCACCAACTATTTCAAAAATGCAGAAGAAAGAATGTTATTGTAGTTCAAATGTTGTGCTCTCTAGCAAAGTTATGTTAGGGTTAAGGGGTGGCAGCCATCGGCGGCCACCCACTCCGGCAACTTCCATGTTGTTCATTGGGGCATTGTTGATAGGCTGGGGGGTGGTCTTCTCTCTCGAATCTGGGTGAGGGCACGGTCAGTTTGTGGCTGGGCTGGTAGAAGAGCGAGGCATGGTTGTCTCACGTTGGGAGTTAGCGTTGAAACCTTGGGTCGGCTGCATATTTAATCAGCAAGGCGAGGTTGTCAAACGTTGGACGACATCGTTGTTCACAAGCAGACTAGATCGGCTGTCTTGGACCTGTATTTGGGACCCAGGCCGTCGGCGTTGCACTTCCATAGGTGTTCATTGGAGGCTGGGTCGGCTTCACCTTGTACGACGACATCTTGCAAATATGGCGGGACAAGTAGTCTCGGATCGGTGGAGGCTTTCAAATCCGGTGATGCATGTGTGACAAGGAGCGGTGAGGCACGGTCGATGGAGGCGTTGGTGGTCATTTTTCAGGCGGTTGGTTTCAAGGTCTAGGCTGAAGTGGTTGTCCAAAGAAGAATTCGGTGCCCATTAGTGGGCCTAGAGTGATAGGTCCTGTGTTGGCGAACTTTTGAGGCATGCTCACCTTTAGGCCCGAATTTAGAACCCTGGAAGTTGGAGGCTGATTTCTCGTGTTCCTAGTTTGCTTTAGGTGTTGAACTTCACTCCAGAGTTTGCAACATTAACTCCAGAATTTCACATGGTTCCTCAGTGGCCCACATGGGCCTTCCATGTTCATGATGCATTCCTTCATTTCACACTCTCCTTGGTGAGTGGCTTCTCTGGTTCCTTGGTGACGAATTTTGTACGTCTTCCGAGAGATTCAACATAGGAATGGTTAAAGCTCTAACAAAAGGTTTTGATTGTTCTGCACATTTTAAATTTTATCGTAGCTCGCGAGGGCGGAAAGTGTTCATGTTGTTACATTCCCTTTATTACTATATCACCTTGCATTGATTCTAAATAAAAAAAATATTTCAAAATTATGAAAAAAAAGCCATTTTTCTAAATACCGTAGTCCACGAATTTAAAAAAAAAATTACGCAAATGTCACTGCCACTGAAAGAAAACCCGACTTCTGTGATTCTAAACTGAAGACCAATTCCAAATTGAACAATTCCAATTCATGATCGGATATGAAGGCTGCTAAAAGCTTATCTGTGGCTCCAATTGAGGTCAATCAGAGGCTCAAATTGAACAATTCCAAGTCGCTACTCTACGCCTGGAGCTCCGAGACGAGAGTCGAAGCTTGGCTCAGGTTTTGATTGCTCAAAAGATTGTTGTTAAGGAATAAGAGAGGATCGACGACAAGAGATCCGACGTCGAAGCACATCAACAACACCTCAAGTCCTCATTTCTCAGTTTTAATGGTGTCTCTACTATTCTTCATCACTCTGTTCCTTTAATTTCGATCGTGTGTCAAGTCAAAGAATTCATATCATAGTAGCCTGATAAATCTCTATGTTGTGAAAAATTATAGATAAAGATTGTCTATGTTGTGAAAAATTATAGATAAAGATTTAGGGTAGTCCTTGACACCATTAACCAATCAAGTGATTTGCAAGTAACAACTGAGCTGCAGTATGGGATGAATCAGTCTCAAGCACTATAATTTTTTACGCAGGTAGATTTCTAGCAGTAGCAATCAATGATAGAACGTTTTGTTAGAACGTCTATAAAATACCCTGAAAACATCATCGTTAGTATAGAATAAGCAGAGATCTTCAGTCCGGGGAATCAACAGGGCCTCAATACTTATCATGTTATTGGGGGATTTGATTTGGATTCTAAAACTACAACTTAAAATAAATCCTAAATTACTTATATACAATTGATCAACCACTCATCACATAACCAAAACACGAATTCTACTCAAGAAACATGTATGACACGTATAGAACAACATATAGGCAGCAAATATTTTCAATTCTTTCTAAGTCCATTTCAATTCCAATTCTAATTAGAGTCTGAAGCTGTTCATCTAATCGTTAAGACTTCTTAATTATTTAGAATCAACGAAGCATTCAATCCTAAACATATGCTAAAGAGAGTTCAACGTAACGAAGCGTTCTAGTTAAACAACAAAGTAGCACATAAGCACAATAAGTCGAATTGGAGACATGTAAGCAAGCATGGCGTTACTCATCTTGATTAAGCATGAAAATTCCTATAACTATCACAACCCTAAACAAGTATCAATAATTGAAACACGAACCGCATATTCAATCAATGAACACTTTGGTGAATGAAATCGCAACCTTAGGAGAGCCATGGTCTTGGCTTCCTCAAGCATTGATTTAGATGTACGAATTCAAGGAATAAATTGAAATAAAACCTAAATTAATTTCGAAAATCCTACTGCCCATAGATATTATACACAGATTCATATATCTTTCATGAGTTCATACAATCAAAACATAAAACCAAAGAAGTCTGAATTTATGTTCCTCATATATAAAACTGAAAATCACATCCAAGAATTCATACAATAAATTCGAAAATTGCAGAAAACCTAAATAAAAATTACAAGCCATGAATGAATCACACATTAGAAACCTTGAAGGATGGAGCAAGATGAATTCGGATTTGGAGAGGCATGAGGGTGAGCACGTTTGGTGATGATGGATGAAGGTTTTTGGCTTGAATTTTCTGGATGGATTTTGGCAGAATTTCGGCTGTGTTTATGAGAGAATGGAGATGCCAAATATGAAGGGAGGCCGAGCTATATATAGAGGAAGGAGCAGAGGAGGGGCTGCTAGGGTTTAGGATGGGCTGATCCATGTATGCACGGTTGGGATTTCTTCTTTTTAATGGGATCGAATGGCTGCCCTTGCTTTCCTTGTAGAATAAGCTCTTATCTCCTATTTCTTCTAGGGTTACACGGCATGGGCTGGACTCTCCTTCTCATGGGCTGATTTGGATAGCACGACAAGACTTCTTTCACAAGCTGAATTGGATAGCACAGCAAGACTCCTTAATTTCCTCAAAGATCATGCACGGCTTCTCCTCTTTTCCTCATTGAATTATCTCTTCGATATGAAATAAAAACCGAAATTAATAAGAAGAGATAATCTATTTCGAAACTTATGTCTTAATCTAGACATTTGTTGTCTTAAAAAGACATATGTAATAGATGAGCTCAACTAGATTAGGAAAGTTTCTAATTTGCAAAAAAGAAACTTACTAGAATAAGTAAGTTACTAGAACAAGAAAGTTCATTTAGGAAAGTTTCGTAATAAGAGTTTGAGTTCAAGTAGGACTTTCCAAAATGGTAAGTTTCCTAGTCTAACAAGGATTCCTAATGCAAGCATGATTATCAAGATATCGCCAATGCGACTAAAACGTAGAAAGGTGAAGACTCCTAATTCAACTAGGTTTCCTAGTCCTATAAGGATTCCTATTCAAACTAGGACTCTAGACCAATTCTTCGTTTTTAACTCGTTTAAGCACAAATACACATCCATAACCGTCCAAGACTCCTATTGTGACTCAATGACTCGATATTACAACAATAAGGGTTAAGCAAAGTACAAATGGAGGTAAAAATATATTAAGAACGTAGCACAAAGTGCTCCTATCAATCAATTGTGCTCACATCAATGTTGAGATCTTTCACTTCACTAAAGGCACCCCTGAAGGAACCTACCTACCATATTCCTCGTACTGTGAGCCAAAGAACCGCCTCAAGTAAGATTCCTCAAGCGGAATTCTTTCTTTAAATAAGTGTTAAACTACTAGTGCAAATTCAATTGTTGATATGGGATTACAAAGCATAATCTGAGTGGCCATAGACCAGATGAAGAAACCACAGTAACCAGGATGACGAACAAATCTATAAATCCCATCCGTAACAAGTAGGTGATGTTTTGAGGGACGAGTCCTTATGCGATGGCGTACTCTTTCACACCAAAACTCTTTCACACCAAGGAACAACATGATTTCAATGGCGTACTCTAACAAGGAAAAGATCATCGCAACAAGGTAATCTGTGGTAATCAGAAGAGATTTAAGAGTAACATTTTCTTTCCCATAAAAGTTGGCTGCTAAAATGTATTCTCTGAGACAATTGTCGACAAGTAGTTGTATAAGTGAAGACTTGCTCCATCATTGTTACGATCGAGCGAATCAAATTTGGGCTTTGTAGTAGAGGAGTGAGACCTAAGAGCAATCAACGACCTCAATGAAGGACCCAAATTAAACGAATGCATGTTCCGAAACCCCAGATCCCCCCCCCTCCCCTCATTTTTTGGAGAGCATAATTTCTGTCAAGAAAGCCAATTGATCTTCCTCCCACTCTCCTCATCCCCCCACCAGAATCTTGCCATAATCTGATGCATCTCATCACACATATTTCGAAACCTCAAAATAAGTCATAACATATGAAGGAATCGTTTGAGCCACCGATTTAATCAACAACTCCTTATCGACACCACTCAAACATTTCTCTCTCCAACCACTGGTACGATTCCGAATTTTCTCGTTAAGAAAAGCAAACGACTCCACATTAGAGTAGCTAAGCTCTGTTGGAAGACCCAAATACTTATCATGTTTCTCTACCATCCTCACACCAAGAAGAAAAGCAATGCCTTCACGCATAAACGAGCGGACATTCTTACTAAAAGAAATACAACTTTTAGATAAATTCACCACTTGCCCTGAGACGGCCTCATAATTAGCCAGTAAAGACCTCACCACTTCACATTCCTCCCTACCCACTTAGAAAAATAAAATAAAAGCATCATCAGCAAAAAAAAAAGAGACACACTAGGCGCTGAACAACAAATACGCACTTCGTGTAAAGCACCAGATTCCTTCGCATACAAAATACTCCGAGAGAGAATCTCCCCATAAAGCAAAAATAAATACGGCAAAATCGAGTCTCCTTGTCTTAACCCTCGAATGGGAACAACTCGACCCCGGGGCTCCACATTAATAATGAAAGCATACGAAACAGTAGAAACGCAACCCATGATCCAACCAATCCACCTGTCCCCAAACCCCAACGTCCTCAAGGAAAATCCATATCACCCTATCATAAGCTTTACTCATGTCTAATTTCAAAGCACCATACCCAACTTTACCACCCCTACGTCGTTTTAAAAAATGTGACACTTCAAACGCCATTAAAGAATTATCGGAAATAAGATGTTGTGGCACAAAAGCACTTTGAAACGGACTAATAATCCCATCCAAAAAAATCTTCAACCGGTTCGCCAAAACTTTAGAACCGATCTTATAAATAACATTGCAAAGAAAGATCAGTCTAAGCTACTGCATATGCTGGGGTGACTCTACTCTAGGGATTAAAGCCACATACATTCTGTTAACAGTCCGAACTGCCTCTACTGAACCAAACATATCCCTCACCGCTAACACAACATCATCACCTACCACCTCCCAAAAGTGCTGATAAAAGCAAGGGGCAAACCCATCAGGGCCCGAAGATTTAGAAGGATGCATCCCTTTTAACATAATTCTCGTCAAACACTCATTATCACTTTCGGTAATCACTCGGACCATCCCTACCAGAATACTACTAAAATCAGTAGGACTCGACGTTGAAAAAAGATCCTGAAAATAATTCAGAACAATAGCCTCAATATCAGCCACAGTCATACACCACACCCCACTACTATTAAATAAACCAGAAATACTATTCTTCTTATTTCGATTTTTGGTCTTTTGGTGAAAGTACTTGGTATTAAAGTCATCATCCTTCAGCCAGTAGACCTTGGCCTTCTGTCGCCAAAACACATGCTCTCTCTATAATAGAGAATACAACTTTCCTTTCAAACCCACCCTCTCCTCAATAATTGCCACATACAAATTGTCCTCATAAAAGAAAGTGTGCAGAGACAATCTCAATTTCTTGTCTTAATCCATTGAACTGATCAGGGCTCTTATCCTCCAAAGCCCTTTTAGTCATGCACAGTTTTTGAGAAAAATATCTAAAGACCCACTCCCTTCCACTTTCTGCCAACTCTCATTTACTAAAGTCAAACAACTCTCATCCAACCAAAATTGCTCAAACTTGAAACGCTTTTCCTCTTCCTCCTAGGCCGACACTATTTCAAAGCCTATAGCATGATTGGAATATGATCTGAAGCATAAGGATTTAAGTGTCTTACTCGTGAAACAGGAAATAAATCATGTCATGAAAGAGGAAGTGAACCTGTCCAACCTCACCTTCACCTCTTCCCCACCTCTATTCCCACTCCAAGTAAACCGAGGGCCGACAAAATTAACATCAACAAAAACTTAAGGCATCATGCATATCATTCATATGACAATCCTTTCGACGCAGCCCACCCTGCTTGTCAATTAGCTCACAAATCTTGTTGAAGTCTCCACCCACCACCCAAGGGAGGTTCCCCACAAGCTTAACTGACGGAAGAGATTCCAAGTTTGGCTATGTTGCTCCAGTGTAGAAAAGCCATACAAGCCCGTGAACCTCCAGCAATCTACCTCCCCTATCGTGCCCACCACCACATCAATATGATGATCTGACATCGACTGAAGAGACACCTTCACCTCATCGGACCATAATAAACAAAGACCCCCAGCTCTACTAACACCCTTACCATTACGCTGATTAATAAAGCGACAATCCATTGAAATTGCATTCCACCAACCTAATTCTTTAACATTCTCCATCTCAGCGGCCGTACAAAAAGTTTCACTTAAAATGATAATTTTGGGAAGATTGAGGGATACCATCCCTTTAAGAGCCGTAAATGTCCAAGAGTTCCCAATTCCCTGGAAGTTCCAACATATAACCTTCGTTATTCGTGATGAGTCGTCGACGAACCCATCGTGGAATAGTGAACCAACAAACGTTCAGCTTTAATTTTCATCTCAGATTTGGAAGCAAGATCCTTAACAATTTTAGCACGATATTTGTTCAAGCCCCCGCAATATGAACACCCCATTTAGGCTTGTCATCACCTTTAGAAACAAGTCGACTTGTATTTAGACTCAACTCGGCCTGATGTTGACTCACCCCTGATTTGGCTAATCCCTTACTCAAAAGCCCATGCCCGCAAAACCCACTCTCCTCAACAGAAATATCAACAGCTGGAACATGTGGACCCCACCACTACTTTATTCTTAGCATGTGAAAATAAAGACCCAGCTGAAATCCCGCATATACCTTCAATCAATCCCTTATAATCTTCCACCAAACATGCAGACTCCACCACTACTTTATTCTTAGCATGTGAAGATAAAGCCCCGGCTGAAATCTCGCCTTTATCTTCAGTCAATCCCT
This sequence comes from Argentina anserina, assembly GCF_933775445.1. Taxonomy (NCBI): domain Eukaryota; kingdom Viridiplantae; phylum Streptophyta; class Magnoliopsida; order Rosales; family Rosaceae; genus Argentina; species Argentina anserina. The sequence goes on along the minus strand of NC_065873.1, from coordinate 985,466 downwards.
TACAATCCGTCCCGAATAAACAGAGACGGACATATCCTGAACACCCGCAATCACCGTAACAGACCCAATTTCCTTAACAATCTCAATCTCCTTCGAAGTCTCATTCATATCAAATAAAGACAGATCCTGTAATAATTTTTCTCCCTGATTTCCGCTGTATTTGAAATTTGAACCCAACTGAAACTTACCGACCGAATTGGGACTCGGTCCCTTTGGAATCCACTCGCCACCCACGCACCGCTTCTTCCCACTATTCTCCGCCGAAGGCTCAAGATCAATCAACATTATTTCCCTTGTAACTTGCCCCATGACTTCATCCTCAAACTCTAACCTATCTCGCACAAAACCTAACAACGTTAGCTCTAGCGCCGACATCCTCCACTCACCCTTACTTTGTTCAAGAACACCATGGTTACTCTCGAGTTTAGAGGGAGGAGTCATGACCACCACTTGCTCCCTAGACTCCTGCGCCACAAGCCAGGCTTCCTTCTTCTCCGCATAGAGACGAACGTCAAACAACTTTTCGACGATTTCACCAGACTCATGACGCCCACAAGAGTTCGAATCATGCCACAATAAACCACAATACTCACAAAAGTTAGGAAGGTTAATATAATCAACGTCAAAGCAAGGCCCTCTGCTCTTCCCAGGCAAACGAACATGAGCAACATGACGGAGCGACTTATTCATATCCATTCTAACACAAATGTTTTAATTTGAACCCAGAAACATCCCATGCTTCGCCTCCTCCATCCTAGAGAATTCCCCAATCGCGTTTCCAATTCTAAGACCAGTCTATGGCTCCATGTACAAAGGAGGAATCCCCCAGTCTCTAACCCAGAAAAATTGCATGTTAAGCGAAATTCGGAGCAAATCGTCTTCCCCATTGCTCGCAGCCACAACAAACAAGATTTTATTGAAGTGCCATGGACCCCCTCTCAACACCCTATTACGGTCATACTCGTGAGAAAACGAGAACACAGTGCGTTCACTTCCCTCCAGAGGCACCGCTGTCACCCTAAGTCTGTCATTAGCATACTTCTTCGGCCTCCACAACGCCTTCATAATCACCATAAGAGCCTCTTTGTTATACTTCTTATGAGTCAAAAGTTGCCCAACAATCAAGAACTTCTTCTCCCTCCAAGCTCCGACAGCCTCTGGAAGAATAATCTCTCTAGCCTCATCCTCTGTCAAAACCAAACGTCGAACCATCTCTCCCAACGTATCCTCCATCCTACACAACCACACACCCAATCTCCCCAACCCACGACCAATACCATAGAACAAATCCCACATGCGATTCCCCACCACACAAATAGAAAAACTCAATTGTAACTATGTCGTTGCCGACAAAGAAACCCTAACTCTCCTCCGACGAAAAGAACGAAAGAGAGAGAGAATGGACTCACCCACACTGGATTATAGAGACGGGACAAACATAAAGCGTCAATCAAGAACAAATTATTCCAAATAAAATTTAATCTTAAAAGAATAACAACTGAAATGTCATCAAGATTGGATTATACGTGGTTATAACCAAGTTGAAGAAACTGAGTAAGGTAACGAGCTAGTCATTACCATTGTTTTCAAAAGCGAAGGCGTACCCCTAGGCATTTTCTTGAGAGCCTTGAGCCTTAGAACTTGAGGCGCATAAGGCGTAAGCCTTATGTTATAAAAAGTTAGTAGTTAAATGTGTAAATATATAATTATACACATACAAAAAGAACAAATATACATAAGAACTTACCAATTTATTGCATTTAGATATAATGAAATTCATTATACAAACGTTTTAGATAGTTTTCATCAAATTAAACACATTATATAAATAAATATAAAAAGATACTAAAAATTATTATTTTCTAAGGCATAGTAAAATGCGAAAAAAAACGTAACATAAGGCGTAAAAGACGAGCTTCGGTGTCCAGACCGAAAAAAAGAGGAGTTATGTAAGTAGCTTTAGGTTTTTTTTAAAACATTGGTCATTACTGCCATGGCTACAAACCTTCCATCATGCTTTTCTCTCTTTTCTGTGTTGGTGTTGAACCTTCTAGCCTTAACATTATTTGGTTCCCAGACTTCCACTGTCCATGGGTTGTCAATCAAAGAAGCTACAATATATGATCAACTGGCTTTTAAACAGAACGACTGACTTCTAGACAACTTATTCAATTCTACCTTCAGGAAAAATCCGCAGGCTCAATCCGGTGCTTAATGGAGTGATAAAGCTGAACCCTGATGCAGTTTACCAAGCTGACAAGGCTGACTATCAGCGAAAGGCCAAGGCTCCTGGTTATTTCCGGCTTGCAAGGCATTCATGTTTTGCTCAAGGAAAACATTAGAACGAAATACAAGCTGAACACAACTGCTGGCTCTTTTTCCCTGCTTGGCTCTGTCGTGCCATGATATGCTGGCGTGCTGGCCAAGTTCAGGAGCAAATGAGGCTAGCTTGAGTGAGTGGGCTCAGTTCAGGTTTCTCACGGCACCCCCAGGTTTCAGCCCCAGAGGTGGCCAAGGAAAGGTAAGCATGGAACTTGTGAGAGACATGTTGTGTAATAATTTTGTCCAGCTTGTTAGTAGGGGTGGCAATGGTATAGAAAACCATTCCAACCAATTCGTATACCAACCGTACCAAATATGTTGGTATACCAAATACTTGGTACATGGTATATGGTACAGTATACCGTACCAATATTAAAAATACGGTAGGTAGGTGGTATAGATTTTTCATATACCATGGTATATCGTACCTACCAACTTATATTATATTAAATTATTTAATTAAAAAATATATATATCTTTAAATTTCAATTGTAGATTTATTGAAAAATAAATCCAAACCGTATATATCTACTAACATTAATCTAATCTCTTTGAGTTTCTTTCTCAAGTACACTATTTTTCTCGTCTTCAATTTCTTTATTTAATTATGAATGAATCGATTCAATCGAATTCCCAAGTACAAATGCTTAGACCTATCAGTAGCACCCTCACTGTTTACAACATGTCAACATATATCGCATTTAAACCTATCATTTATTTTTTCAATTGTTTTGAGAATTCATAAGTACTTTAACAGTTTGACTATTTGGACTTTGACTTTCTATTTATGACTTTGTATTTGGTAATTTGGTTGAAGTTATATAAGACTTTGGAATTCTATTGTTATTTCACTTATTTATTATTATTTATTTGGGTTGGGCCTTAAAATTTTTGGGCCTTAAATATGTTGGTACAAGCCCATTACCAACCGTACCAACCGAGTACCAACCGTACCACTTAATTGGTATACCAATGTTATTGGTTGGTATAAATTGTGGATTTTTCATACCAAATATATATTGGTTGGTATATGGTATTGGAAAATTAAGACTGGTATACCAACCAATCCAGCCCTACTTGTTAGTTCAATAGGTATGCAAAGCTGATGAATTTTTAGTTTAAATTAGTAGCTGTGATAAATTTGGGTTCTTCTCAGACCATGTACTTAAAAGTCATAAGATTAGTGCTCATTGGTTGTATGCAGAATCCTTATGTACTATCTGCAAGTCTATGTGGATCAAGCAGTGAATCATCAATATCAGTTGCAGCTAATTTGGTAGCTGTATCTCTTGGGACTGAAACTGATGGCTCAATACTGTTAAACAACGACAAATGTGGCTCGTGGACCAACTGTACCGATATTGTCTCAACTTAACCATCTCACAGGTGTTGAGTTTTAATCACAAAAGGCATCGGTACAATTGGTTATTATTCACCCACTTATAAGATTTATTTTATTTGTCACTTCTTAGATGTGAGATCTCTCTTCTCCAACACGCCCCCTCACGTGCAACTTAATTTTTAGGTCTGCACGTGACAGATTAATATCTCACATACTTGGACGAAATAAACCAAGGTCTAGTAACCAACAACACTTGGTGACCATCCAATCAGAAACTCTCCGATGACATGATAATGTCACCCAACTCGGGTCCACGACAGATTGGAGGCGCGACTGGAGAGGGACCCGCTTTGATACCATGTTAAACAGCGACAAGCGTGGCTCATGGACCAACTGTACTGATATTGTCCCAACTTAACCACCTCACATGTATTGGGTTTTAATCACAAAAGCCCTATATACAATTGGTTATTATCCACCCACTTATAAGCTTTCTTTTCTTTGTTACTTCTTAGATGGGAGATCTCTCCTCTCCAACAAATACTATGTCCATCAAACTTTAACTCGGTAGTCGGCATCAAACCAACCGTAGGACTCACAAGCCGAGCCGGGGTGATCCCAGTTACTCCAAGACAGGACACCATTGGGTAATCCTATTAATCAAAGATAAAACTAGCTATTACCTCAATTTCAATTCTGTTAAAGTGTTAATCCAGAGTACTATCTTTAAGTTCAATTCGTATGACTTCTAGTGATAAACTGATAATTTTCTGTTAAGTTCACCTGTATACTTTCATGGCATTAACTAACAAGTTATGCTGCGTTCAATGGAATAGACCCATCTGCAGGACTGTGACAGATGCTGTTTATGTTCTGGATGCGATTGTAGGCTTTGACTACAAGGATCAAGCAACCAAAGAAGCATCGAAATACATTCCACACGATGGATATTAACAGTTCCTTGGGGCGTACGGGCTCAAAGGAAAGAGACTGGGAATAGTAAGAAATCCCTTCTGCACCTCTGGCAGTGGATCTCTCCAAATTCAAGAATTTGAGCATCGTTTCCAAACTCTAAGGTAACAGTATGTGTATTTGATTCCAAACTAGTAGCTGGTCCCATCACATATCTCAGTGTATGTAACATGATCCAAACTATCTGCATATTATAGCCAAGGAGGTGCTGTTCTGGTAGACCATCTGGAAATAGCAAACATAGATACTATCTTGAATTTTAACTTGAGTCGAGAAGCAATTGCATCACTGGATGAGTTCAAACTAGCCATAAATGCATATCTAAAAGACCTCGGTTTGTCTCCAGTTCAATCTTTAGCAGATATCATAGCCTTCAACTTGAAGTTCTCTGGTGTGGTAAGTCAATTAAGTTCAATTATTCTATACCATGCAACCACATAGACGAGAGAGACTGGTAAACTTTTCTCGCCAATTTCTCAATCTCGACACATATCTAATAAATCCAGATTACTAATTTCGCAGCAACTCCCTAGCATCTTCACTCGCTAAGGAGCACTATATACTTGTTGATTGTACAGGAAATGATCAGGGAATTTGGCCAAGATATTTTTCTTGAAGGACAAGCAACAAATGGGATAGGCGATAATGAGAAAGCAGCATTGTTAAATTTAGCAAAGCTGACAAAAGATGGATTTGAGAAGCTAATGACATGCAACAGGCTAGATGCAATGATGCATTGGTGACTCCTGGACCAGATATTGCTCCTGTTCTTGCAATTGGGGGATTTCCAGGCATTAGTGTCCCTGCTGGATCTGAACCAAAGCTTATACAGATTGCCTATGGTTTTGAGCAAGCCACTAAGATTAGAAAGCCTCCCACATTTCTACCAGAGAGCTTTCGGGTACTGTAACTTCATCGCGATTATAATATCTGTTCTCATCATTTTGAATTTGATCTCATGTTGTGTGTTAACATAATCTATTTGGCTCATCTAAATCAGAAAATGATACGAATGATTATATATTTGCACTGCAAGATATTCCATTATTCCACATACTGATCGAAGTCAAAAGGACAGGTCTTGAATGTCACCACTATCCCAGCCAAGATTCATGTAATAGACATGCAATTGAGGATGAATTAATAGATGATTTATTTCTTTTCTTTTTTTCGAATAATAGATTGCATCTAATTGACCGTTACCATATTATGTCATCATTTCTCATATTAATTCACACAATATTACCATTATTATGATGACTCACATTCCTTATATGTCACAAGTTATCATCGATATCCCCATTAATTAATATGAGAAGATTTCGATTTGAGCACAAAATATGAGATATTGATCGAATACTTATTACCAGCTAATTATGTAAAAATTATTAACAATTCTCTCTATATATAGCCAAGACAAGAAAGACAATCTCACAAAATTAAGAACTTCAAAATATGATGGAACGTAGTGGTTTGGTTCTCAAATTCGTTGCCATGCTTCTTCTAGCCATGGCCACCAAACCAACACACTGCAAATACTACTCCAAAACAATCCCCAACATCCAACATAAAGAGAAGGTGACGCACCTCCACTTCTACTTCTTTAACTTCTTCAGCGGCACCAAACCCAGCGCGGTAGAAATAGCACGTCCAGAGCTCACCAGAAACGTCACGTCACCGACGCCCTTCGGCAGCCTCATTGCAAGCGATGACCCTCTAAGGGAAGGCACAGAGACCAACTCAACGGTGATAGGGAATGCTAGGGGGATGTACTTGTCGTCGAGCCAAGACGCAAGTCATATGACTTTAATCATGTACGTTGATTTTGGTTTTACAAGAGGTAAGTTTAACGGCAGCTCTTTTGCGGTGTTTTCGAGGAATCCCATATGGGAGACGACGCCGCGTGAGGTGGCAGTGGTTGGCGGGAGAGGGAAGTTTAGGTTGGCTAGAGGGTTTGCTAAGCTTAGGACTCATTACTTAAATGTTAGTAATGGTGATGCCATTGTCGAGTATAGAGTGACTCTCTTCCATTACTAAGGACTGAAGGGAAACTTAGGTCTGTGTCATATAAAGCATGCACCTTATAGAGTTATAGTGTATTGAATACTCTTCAAAACAATTATCTAGCTATAAGACGGGTCTTACCTTCATAATTCCTTATTTTTTGTGATTCTATTTTCCTGTTCTTTGCTTTTGACGTAAACCTGAGTAAAAGAGAGTAACCTCTTAACACTAATGAATTGATAAATAAAAAGTACGACATTATATTTCACCCTTCTTAAAAAAATGATAATGGTTGAAAAACGAGGCTCTAGGCTCTAGCTTATGCGGTTATATGCTGCCTCCTGCTCAACCCATGGAGTTATGTTCCGCACTAATTTCAAATTTTGGACTCGGGTGATATTATTTGACAAGCAACAATGTGATAGAATTTGAAATAGAAAGATCGAACTGATGTTAATTCAAAAGCTCAATAAACTTAACGTAATCCAAAAAAAATTGTGTTTTATGTGGTGTACGTACGTCACGGAAAAACGATATTGTACCTAAATGAAATGGTATGCATTGCATTACATGCAATTTTCTCAAGTATGATTTATTAATTGGACTCAGTAAATATGATAAGATACATGGATAGCTAATCTCTTTGTCCAGATTTTATTTCTCGAATTATCTAGGATTTAAAACTTTAATTGAGCTTGATATTTATTTTTATAAAATTTGAAACTTCAATTAGGGATGACAAAATACCCAGCAGGCAGGATACCCATGAGTATTCAATCCTGATGGGGGAGTGTTTTTGGTAAAATTGGGTAAGAGGTACGGAGATCCCCCACTATTCAGATAGCGGAAACGGGTAAGGGATGAGGATGGTATTTCGATCCCCATACCCACCCAATAATATATTATATTTCTAATATAATTAATTAATATATATTTACTCAAATAAATTAGTATACAAATTAAATACATAGAAAAATATCAAAATATATTTTGTGATGATTTGCAAGTACAACAATCTTTGACGTAAGGAAATAATTTTATCATGTTTTTTTATTTTTATTCCAGTTTTTTATATTTCGCGTACTTTACTAGATTTTTTTATATTAAAATAAATTGATATTAACGGGTATTTGGGCGGATATGAGAACTTGATCCCTTAAAGGTATGAGTACATGGAATACCCAGTATCATATTACGAGGATGAGGGCGGGTACGTGGATGCAAACAGACTTAGGTATGAGTATGATTTTTCAATTCTCTGACCCTACCATCCCCTTTGCCATCCCTACTTCAATTGAACTTTATATTTAGGATTTGAAACTTTAATTGAGCTGACCTTTGACGATTAATGATATTTTCTATACATGAGCTCTAAATTCATTAAGAAGCAGTAGTAAATATTTGATATTTATCCATTTTCATTACTTTCAGACAAGATTTCGAAAGGATCTTCCCCAGAAAAAAAAAAGATTTCAAAAGGATCAAGAAAGAAACAAATTTGCGATATCTGATATCGTGGCGTTACATATAATTGCCAACGAATCTTCGCGCTAAAAACTTTGCTTTATATGGCGCACATTCCAAATGAAACACAGCACAAACATTTTGGGCAGGAAATTTCAAGAAATGTAACGTTTTCCCATTATGGCAATAACATATTGTATCTTCTATATTATCTCATTTCATCATCCAACTCTAAAGCACTCTCAAAATTAATTCGAATCTACTATCAGTGCTATGCTCTCATACCTAATACATCCTCCATAAAAACTGCATGTATATAAACATCAAACGTATACATAATCTACAGCTAGTCCGATCCTTCACACTATATGCGAACTTGAAGAAAGATGGAGCGTAGTCATTTCATTATTGGGTTGGCCTTTGCTCTCTTCCTCACCATTGCCAGCACACCTTCACACTGCAAATACCACTCAAAACAGTCCCCGTAGACCAACTCAAAGAGAAAGTCACGCCTCCACTTCTACCTCTTCGACATCCTCAGAGGCACCAAACCCAGCGAAGTGGAGATCGCACGTCCAAAAGTCACCACTGACAAGTCATCGACGCCTTTCGGCAGCCTCTACGCCTTCGATGATCCACTCCGAGTAGGCCCCGAGATCAACTCATCAATCGTCGGAAATGCCAAAGGGCTCTACTTGTCGGCCAGCCAAGACCCAGCTAAATTCACCATCGTGATGTACGCTGATTTCGGTTTTACTACCGGTAAGGTTAAAGGGAGCTCCTTTAGCGTGTTTTCGAGAAATCCAGTAGCAGAGTCGCCGGAGCGGGAGGTGGCTGTGGTTGGTGGGAGAGGGAAGTTTCGGCTAGCTAAAGGGTTTGCAACGGTGCAGACTCACTACTTCAATGCTACTAATGGTGATGCCATTTTGGGGTACAAGGCAACTCTCATTCACTACTGAGGAACTACATGCATGAAGGCAATGCAATACTCCCATGCAATAGATGCTTGAATTGATTTGTGACATTTATGGAATAATAATTAAGATTACTTTATATGCATGTTTCTACGAAGTTTTATTTTTTAATTAAATTTTACATCTCATTCTTCTTATTGTTTCCTTTTTGGTTCGTAAATTAATGATTTACTTTTACTTATTTTCACACTCACACAAAATACCTTGTCATATTTGATTCTAGATACTTTCACCTTCCAAATATAGCGTCCCGAGTCATATGATTTCTAGACTCCACGTTTCGGAAACAGATTTATCGTCTACTCCTATTATACATACCTCACAATATGTTTTTTTATAATAACCGTCATAATTTTGTTAAGAAAAATGACACTTAACATTTATTTGTGAGGTGGACATAGTAGGGATGGGCGACAAATTTGCTTCCCCAATTTTCAACTCGAATGCAATCCCTTCCCATCCTTCCATTATTTAAGACTCAAATATATGCCCAAAACATCAACTCTACGATCTCTTTCTCTGGAATAAGCGGAAGAGAATTGAGCATAATCGAAATGGCAAACACAGCTCTGCTGCTGCTGATGTTAATGATCACCTCGTCGCTAATGGCCTTGATGAAAGCTGAGTGGGCGGAATCGGTCGAGGCAAGAAAGGAGGCCACGCCTTCAGAGACCGTAACCAACCTCCAGTTTTACTTCCACGACACAGTCAGTGGAAATAACCCTAGTGCCGTACGTGTTGCACAAGCTGTCGGCACCGACAAATCCCCAACAATCTTTGGGGCTCTGCTTATGGCCGATGACCCGCTTACGGAGACACCGGACCCAAATTCCAAGCTTGTTGGACGAGCACAAGGGGTGTACGGGTCATCCGGGCAGCAAGAACTTGCCCTTTTTATGGCCATGAGCTTTTCGTTTACGGATGGTCCGTATAATGGCAGCTCCATTAGTATTTTTGGCGAAAACCATGACTTACAAAGATGCAATTATATTGGTGTCTTGGTGCATTTGTCAACCTTCATGGATACTGTGTGACTTTGTGTTCAGTAATTTCCCTAGTTCTCATTGCCTCGTATGATTGTTGATCTCATACGACTTGTTTTTCGACCAAGTTGAAAAACCTAATCAAACACCAGATTATGACGACTTGACGAGTAGGGGATTGTTATTGGTGAAGTCGTCCTGTCGTTGCCTCCTCGGTGTTTAAGGCTCAAATTAAACTTACCAGCTAGATATATATAGTTGGAGAACAACTCGATCGAGAAATTTTAATTCCTTTTTTTTTTCTGTTTTCCATGCTTGTGGGTTGTTATCTATAGAGCTGGGTAGCTTATATACGCATAGAGGACAATTCAAGTCGATTTTAGTGGTAATGATTTATTTGGAAATCTTTCTTGCATATGGATAACAGTAATAAAATGGCTAACTTGAACTGCATAAATTCCGTATTATATCTATTACAAAATAGTTAGGTATAATGGAAAAAAAACAGTCATATAAGGTGATACACGTAACCACATTGTGTCTATGTATACAGTATGGCGTTTATGTTCTGCATGGTCATAAACTCATAATATTGGGTTCAGTTGATTCATCTTTTTCTCAACGTGGTCAAACTTACTGATAAAGAATATTGGCCCCGGCGTCATATTTTCCGACTCCTGCCGTAGTGGTTCAACCGCATCCAATCCTCGCGCCCTTTATTTATGACTAACTTGTCCATCTGCACATCAAAATATCCAATACACACATCCTCAGGTTTTGTCAAACGCCACAGAAATCAGTCGCAGGCTCGATCAGACTATAGAAAACAACACAGTGGCTCCTCTGATGATTATTTTCGTCATCTCCTTGGTGATGGCCTTCGCAGAAGCCGAGTGGGCGGACTCAGTCGAGGCCAAAAAGGAAGCAAAGCCGTCGGAGACAGTACGTGACCAACCTCCATTTCTACTTCCACGACACAGTAAGTGGGAAGAACCCTAGTGCGATACGTGTGGCTCAACCCCCGGACACTGAAAATTCTCCCACCCTTTTGCCAGCAGGAGCTTGCCCTGTTAATGGCCATGAGCTTTACGTTCACGGATGGAACGTACAATGGTAGCTCCATTAGTGTTTTTGGTAAAAACCCAGCTCTGAACCCGGTACCAGAGCTGCCGGTTGTGGGAGGAACGGGGTTTCCGACTGGCTCGTAGATATTGTTAAATAGTACCGTTGACCAATTGTATTAATATTGTCTCAACTTAACCAGCTCACATGTGTTGGGTTTTAATCAAGGACTAGAAAATCGAAATTATCGCCGAAATATCGATGATAATTTCGATTTTTCGGGGTAAAGATATATTTTTCACATTCCATTGTAATTTCGGTCGATATTTTAGATATATCCGCGATATAATCACTCATTCCGCCACGTGTCCTTCACATACCATGGTAATTTCGGTCGATATTTTGGAAATTGCCACGATTAATCGCGCTATTATCGATATTTTGCATATATCCGCGATATAATCACTCCTTCCGCCACGTGTCGTCACCAGAAATTAAAACTCAATTTGAGTTTGAGGGGAATCGAACGGTGGTCATTTATTTGCAAGCAAAGATGTGTAGCCAACTCTACCAAGCATAGTTATTGTTCTATATGACTATTTTTAGTATATATTTCATTCTATGTTACAAATAGAATTCAAATAAAACCTAACTTGTTATTGAGAGGAATCGAACCATGTTCACCTCAATAGAAAATGAATCACTTAGCCAACTCTACTAAGTCAATTTGTGTTATATTTTGACACTTTATAATATATATTGTATGTGTAATAAATTTGATAAACAAAGAAAATTAGTTATATGTCCAATCCTAACTAACTTCATCACATTATTTACCTACAATTATTTACCTACAATTCAATTTTAACTACTTTTCAAATTAAAACTTTATAACACTATAAATACATTAGGATGTTAGTCCTTGGTTGCACACTTGCATCATTACTCAACTCTATTCTATTTCAAGTTCTAAATATATTAGCATCAAATTCCAAATATATTAGTGAGTGAAGCTTTGTTGATATTCTCTTTTCTTCCTTGTTGGTAAGTATATTAATATTATTAAGTTCTAATTTGTACCTCATAGATCATCTATGTGGTTCTAAATCACTTATGTAATTTCATATTTAATGTATCATATGTATATAAGGCGTGATGGCCTAATCTCCTTTTGGGTTCCCAGCCATTAAAAAAATAAAAATAAAAATTAATAATTCTCGACGATTGTTTTACCTTAAATTACTATAACTCATTATAGACTAATAGTTATATAATAATTTCTTATGAAATATAGTATATAATTGATCAAATAAACATATCTCAAAATTTCATTCAAAATTTCCATGTTTTTATTTAAATTTCCATCAATTTACTCAAGTATTTTTTTAAATCGATATTTCCCCGATATTTCCGTCGATATTTCTAATTTTTGGATCCTCGATATTTCCGTTCTTGTCGATATTTTAGTCATTAGTTTTAATCACAAAAGACATCGGTACAATTGGGTATTATCCACCCACTTATAAGTTTTATTTTATTTGTCACTTCTTAAATGTGAGATATCTCCTCTCCAACACGCCCCCTCACGTGCAACCTAATTTTTAGGTCTGCACGTGACAAATTAACATCACACACACTGAGATGAAATAAACCAAGGTCCAGTAACGAACGACACTTGGTGATTATCCAATCGGAAACCCTCCGATGACATGATAAAGGAACCCAACTCGAGCCTATGACAAAATTGCACCAACTCAGGCTCACGACAGATTTAGAGACGGAACTAGAGATAAACCCGTTTTATACCATGTTAAATAGTACCATGGACCAATTGTACCGATACTGTCTCAACTTAGTCATTTCACATGTGTTGGGTTTTAATCACAAAATGTCTCTGTACAATTGTATATTATCCACCCACTTATAAGTTTTATTTTATTTGTCACTTCTTATATGTGAGATCTCTCATCTCCAACAGATATGCAATTGCATCTACTCATTGGTTTGATGTTAGTGGTGATGATATCGTAAGGTATAATGTCATTGTAATTCACTAGAGCTACCGTATGATTATCTGTATAAATGTATAATCATGAATATTCTCATGAATATTCTATGTTATATTTATATATATAATGGTTATCAGGTGCGGACGTCCACGCCGTGTGTATTCATCCGTTTCGGCGACCGACGGCGCGGAAGGTGTCAGCCGCACTCCCCCCCTCCCGACGCTCTTCTTTGGGCCGGCCGGAGTTGCAACGCCTGCCCACAACGGTGGAAATCTCGAAATTTCTAGAAATTTGATATTTCCCCCACCATGGGCCGGCGCTGCAGTTTCGACCGGAACAGACAGAAGCCCCAAGAGGGGGGAGTGCAGCCGACACCTTCTACACTGCCAGTCGCCGGAATCGACGAATCCATATGGTGCGGACGTCCGCACCGCAAAGGTACCATATATAAATAAATAAATATATATATATATATATATATATATACACACATTTCTGTTATCTAGCACTTAGAAGTAAGTAATTTTGTTTTAAATACACCAGGCCAGTAGCTAGCTTATGTGAATCCACCAAGTGAGTAAGTGCTTCTTGTGTGGGAAACTCGTGAGTCACGCCAAGTAATTGAACCAAACCAGTTTGAGTACACGTCTAGAAATTTCAATTCTTTGGAAGGTTTGCAAATTAAACTTGCTCAAAGAGAACGAACAAATTTGGACTATCCACAAAATAAACCATCCACAAAATTGCGTAATCCTCTACAAAACAATCCAAAAATAAGAAAATACATCAATATAACCAAACCAGCAGATAACAATACAATGCAATATTTGTTGATATTTCAACCACTTCAATAAGATATCTCAACCACCGTACGTTCTAATTAGTATACTGCCTGTTGTATGCACACACATAAAAGAAGAATGAAATATTAATTTACAAAACCCATTCGATAATCCTCCCAAATTAGCTACTGTTCCAATCACTGCAGTTGGCTACACACCGTTCCAGTCCCCTAAAAAACATGCATGTTCAAGAATTTCTATTTGGGTCTATCGCTAATCTATTATACATGATCTGACAATTGACAATGTTTTTTTTTCTGACCTCACTTATAAAATAATATTAACTGTCGGAAATTAGATGTATAACATATATTGATGTATAGTAGATTAACCCGAAAATTACTAGATAGACTCAAACATAAATTCTTGAACATGCATGTTCTTTAGGGGACTGGAACGGTGTGTAGCCAACTGGAGTGATTGGAACACGGGCTAATTTGAGAGGATCATCGATGGGGTTTTGTAGGTTAATATTTCATTCTTCTTTTATGTGTGTGCATACAACACGCAGTATACTAATTAGAATGTACGGTGGTTGAGATTGCTTGTTGAAGTGGTTGAAATATTAATATTGTATAACATATATTAATGTATAATATCACTTTCCGTAATTTTTTAATAATTACTAAAAAAAGTAATTTTCTGATCAGACTCAATAGGAAGAAAACGGCCAGACATACATACCCGATCTCCTTTTCTTTTGACAATTGAATGTTAAGTATATAATTAATTAGCTAATCAGTCTTATTGTTTCTGTAGCTCACGTGATCTTCTGCTCGTGCTCTATATATAGAGCTAAATCTGTATCTCTCTGCAATCATTCTTCAATATTCAGAATCATATTTGCTTAGTTTTTAAGTTTTTCTCTCAGCTTTCACTGAAAGCTAGAGAAATCAATCAGATCGAAATGGTAAACACAGCTCTTCCTCTGGTGGTGGTGATGGTCATCGTCTCCTTGGCGGTATCCTTCACGGAGGAGAAATGGGCTGAGTCCGCGGAGGCAACAAAGGAAGCAACAGCGTCCGAGACAGTAACCAACCTCCAGTTCTACTTCCACGACACAGTCAGTGGAAAGAACCCTAGTGCCGTACGTGTGGCACAAGCGACCGGCACCGAAAAGTCCCCAACACTTTTCGGGGCTTTATTCATGGCCGATGACCCGCTCACTGAGACTCCCGATCCCAATTCCAAGCTTGTGGGACGGGCACAAGGGCTGTACGGGTTATCTGGTCACCAAGAGCTTGGCCTGATTATGGCCATGAGCTTTTCGTTCACGGAAGGTACGTACAATGGTAGCTCCATTAGTATTTTTGGAAAGAACCCGATCACTAACCCGATTCGGGAGTTACCGGTTGTGGGTGGAACTGGGGCGTTCCGGTTTGCTCGTGGATATGCAATTGCCCATACCTATTGGTTAAATGCCGCTGGGGATGCAATTGTAGGATACAATGTCACTGTAGTTCACAAGAGCTAGTTGCCTGCTTTCTTTTTGGTCTGAAATATAATAGGGGTCTATCACTCCGATAAAGTATGCACTTTTGTTTTGGTTACAGATGAAGTATGCACTTTTATACTCTGGTAATAATCTAATTTAATTAGTACGTGTTTTTTTTTCATTAATTGGGTCAATTAAAACTGAGTTGCTTGTTTAGATTTCAGTTTTTATGATGTTCGTACGTGTCTTGAGTGTCTCATCTTATGGACCATTGTATCAATATATATCATCTTCTGTGTATACATTCCTTAGATTCCTTCATTTAAATTTGGTTATTTTAAACTGATCAAGTATTCGAATTGCTTGGTTACTGTGTGATCGAACTTTCTCTGTACTTAATCATCTCATCTCTCTTATATATGATCATTTATTCGTTTAGTACAGAATATTTCATCTCGTGTTATTAGGGTGTAATGACACTACAAAATGTTTGAGCGAAGTGGCCTTTAGGAGGGTCCCACAAAACCCATAGAATGTGATATTTTAATTATTATAATAATGCAAAGGTCATATTTGTATGGATTTTGTGGGATATCATGCAAAGGCTATCCTACTGAGGCCACAAATTGGCCACAAAAATTTGTGACCTTTGCTCAAATTTTTTGTAGTGTATATGACATAATATCATTTTCGTAGTTCATGACTATTGTATTCCAGGGTGCATGTGATCGGGCCAAAAAACAGATCACTAATCTGAGAATAGTCACTCTGATCCCTAATACGAAAGCATATGAATTTGCCAAAAAAAATAATAATCACTTCATTCTAGTTCTCTGCTAGTTAATAAAACTTGATAGAAGATATATCAACTCGTTGATCGCCTTAATTTGATTAACTGATCCCAACGTACTACACGCCACCACATCAACGAAATACTGTAGAATTAAAAGTTTTGAAGTTCCACCAATTCCCTATCAATCATTTTCTTCGGAAGTGTATCTTGCCCGCCACTTAATTTGCATGAAGCACCAAATGAATGAGGTGATTCGATCATCCAAAGAGTAAAATATAGCCTAAATTGATTTTCTATGACGTTGAGTGATTAGATCCCCAACAAAAAAACACCATATATATTGATCCAGCACGTACAACATATCTTCCTTTTTATCTGCGTCCCCATGCATAATGAGTATGTTTTCCACTTTGCAATTAACAGTAGCTAGTTTAAAGGGATGAGATAATTAACTTAATTGTAAGTTAAAACATTACTGTTTACGTAAAGAAAGCATTTCGTGATTGATGATTGCATCGATCATGCATGAGTGACAATTATTCCTGCAATAAGCCAATAATTAAGTTATGGTCAAGCTGCGGCATGTGTTGAACGCTCATAAACCCTAATTTGATCAGTTTGGTCAATTGCATCTTACGATTATTAAACTCAATACTACTCTAATGTCTCACGTTAATTGTTATCAACATTGTTCCTTAAATTTATTCAGTTAATTAATATTATTTTTAAATAATCTAAATGTTTTGATTATATATCAGAAATGTGAATTAATCATATGCATAAAAGAGTATGTCCAGTAGCACTGTAAATAGGCCCAAGCTGCTCATGTTCGGCTTGTTTTCAGTCTGTTTGGCTCGAGTTCGTAAAATTAAATGAGCCAAACTTGAGCTCAATATTAAACCCGATTTTGAAAATAAGCCAAGGTTGAATAACAAGTATTCAGCTAATTCGACTTATTTAGCTCGCGAGCTAGTTTGGGTTCGTTAAAAGCTCGGCTCGTTTAATAATCAAACATGACTTATTAAATTTTATAGTAATTCATATACATTTTTATATTAGAAATAATATTAAAAATATAATATTAGTTCGAATGAGCTTTTTTATAGAATAATTAGTTAAATACTTTAAGTTCAAAAACGAGTTTGATTTGTTATTTTTAGTTTATTACAAATAAAAGGGATTTATGTGATATTTATGACATCAGATTTTGAATTTTCATTTTAATTTTTTAATTTTAAAATTTTAGTTTCATATGATTCAAACCGGTTCGATTCGAGTTCGACTTTATCTAATAAAATTACCCAATCCGAACTCAGTTCGAGTTTTTTCAAACCAAGCTGAGCTTGAACGTGAAGAACAAAAATCAAATTTTAAGCCGGTTCAAGCTCGATCGAATGAAAACGAGATAAAAATAAACAATCTAGTATTCAGTTCGACTCGACTCATTTACACCCATACTGTCCGGCGCTCAATTGGACAAGAGGCCAAAATAATCTTATTCTTAGCCAGTAACTAGTGTTAGAGCTAGCTAATAGGTTTTTATTTTTAACTTTTTGTAGAAACTATCGAACTCTTAATTCTGGTCCTTAAACCAAAGCCAGCATGTGTATATATTTCTGGAGGAGTTTTTGCTATAGCGCGGTAATTCAATTCCTTTCACAATTAGACAATTAAGCCAAAGCACAACACGTACTGTTTTCTTTGTTTCGTTTTTATATAACTTTTCTAGTCGTAGCCTACACTACTTTTGAATAAAATTGATCTCTTGGGCATTGAAAATATTGAATAGCTAGGAATAATAATGTACAATCTCTGGGCATGGGCCAAGTAGAAATTTAGTAGCCTGCATGTAGATAACAAGGAGATAAGATAAGATATATGGATGCTAGCTTCCACAGTAACTATATAAAACCGCCTCCCTGGCCTTTCATTTGCTTAATTCGCTTAGTTGCTCACAAAGAGAAAATGGAGAAGGCAAAGCTTTTATTCATACCCTTGTTCATGCTAATACTATTAGCGCGCATGAGCGACAGCATCATCAAAGAAATTGAAGAAATTGACCACTGGTATCAAAAGCTCCACCACTCAAAACCGAAGCTGACAAAGCTCCAGTTCTACTTTCACGACACCATTTCAGGGCCGGCTAAAACCACAGTCACGGTAGTCCCACCACCGGAGCCATCCACCACCTTGTTTGGGCAAATCAACATGTTTGATGACCCGTTAACCATGGGACCCGAACCCACATCGAAGCTCCTGGGTCGTGCCCAGGGACTATATGCTTTCGCGTCCCATGATGAAATCAGTTTACTTATGGCTGTGACTTTTGTTCTTACGAGTGGCAAACACAACGGCAGCAGCTTCACCATCTTGGGGCGCAATGCAGTGGAGCATTCCACGCGAGACTTTCCGATCGTCGGTGGAACCGGACATTTCCGATTGGCGCGAGGGTTTGCGATTGCACAGACTTATCTTGTGAATGCTAGTGTTGCTATAGTGGAATATAATGTTGCGATTATGCATTATTGAATGAAAGGATGATATTGCAGTGTAATTATTTTTGACATGAATGGATGTGGTCTAGCTTTTGCCTTTGTATTGGTTAAGCATGTTTTCAGTAATTGAGATGTATTGGTACACGTACATAAGGTTGGTGGAAACTGAATAACTGATAGATTGTGGGACATATAGTAAAAGATCCGACCAACAAGAAATTGCAATATTCATTCTCAAAAATCTATTTTGTTTATGTCATGGAATCAACATAAATTCCAAGTAATAAACTAATAATAAGTCCTAAGTGAACTTCACAACAGTACTTCCATTAATTAGCACCCCCAATACGTACATAAAGAATTTTCAATATCAACCCAATGCCATGTTTACAGTGAAGCAATAAAATCAGTAAAGCAATAATAATGTTGTTGCATTTAGCTCCGCCATATATGAAATGATTTTCGGCAGGTGAGCATGCAAGAGAGTTTAGATACATATTACAGAGAGCAAAGCCTATTCCATTTCTGGTCCAGAGAGGAAATATGAAGTTTTCTGGTCCAGTTCTAAAGCTTTTCTTTCTAGTTCTGAAGAAGATACATAATCTGATCATTGGTTTCAGAAGCTCTACTACTCAAAACCGAAGCTAACCCGGTTCCATTTCTACTTTCACGACAGTCTCCGGCAGTGGCGGATCCAGAATTTGGACATGGGTGAGCTTTAAGTTTAGGCGAAGGCAAAAAAATTTTTTACCGCTACAATCATGTAAACTGTAAATGTTAATGACTTTTTAAATTAAAAGGGCGTGAATGCAAATAGAAGAATATTATGAAAATCAAATACATTAGAAAGTGCACTAATTTTTTCTTTTCAAATTGATTAGATTGAACCTCAATAACTCGTACTTACAATTTCAAAATCAATAGATAGAGGAAAGATAATTAAAAAAGTTTTTACTTAAGAAATTTTGATTATTTAAGAATAAGAAAATTATTTTACAATATATATTCATATATATATATATATATATCAATCAGCAATTAGAAGACATAATATAACCAAAACAGCGCTGGGAATATCACTTTGTTTTCACGTTCAATAACGAACACGATGTGAACTGCGTCAAGAATGGAGGATTGTGGGAAATAACAAAGGTCAAAGGTGTAGAATGAGTATAATTAGGAAAATTTTGGCTAAGAACAAATATAAATAACACAAAAATAATAATATATACCTTGTTTTTTTTAAACCCCAAAAACTTTGGGTGGGCTTGAGCCCCACCAGGCAATGCTTTGAATCCGCCCCTAGTCTCCGGCCCGGCACATGCAGATCTCAATGCTGGTGCCTGGTGGTGCCACCAGCCAAGACGGTCAAGCCATCTCCCACCATATTCGGGCAAATCAACATGTTTGCCAACCCATTAAGGCCCAGTTTGGTATTGAGTTTTCAGGAAAATAAATACTTATATTTAACTCATATTGATGTTTTTATGTTTGGTAAGTTTTTTATAATTTAGTCTTATTTATAAAATTTAGTCTTAATAACCACATTAAAAAAAACAGGTGAGACCCTAGTTATTTAAAATTGAGTTTTTCCATTTTTGAATTTTTGCGCTTCAAACCCAAACTGGACCCAACTCTGGGACCGGAACTCACGTCCAAGCTGCTAGGCCGTGCCCAAGGGCTATATGGATATGCATCCATGAGAAAACTAGTCTGCTTATGGTTATATATGACCATTGTTCTCACCAGCGGCGAGCACAATGGTAATATCTTTACTGTGCTAGGCCGCAACACGGTGAAGGATCCATTCGAGATCTTCCCGGTTGTAGTTAGAACATGCAATTTTCGATTAGCAAGTGGATTTGCGACAGCCAAGACGTATTTTTTCAATGGTACTGTTGTAGAATATAATGTTGTGGTTGTACATCATTGAATAATAAAGCAAACATTGGGTGGTTTTATTAAATTATGTTGTTTGATACAAGTTATGCAATATTAATATGTCAATTACTTTGGTATGGTTCCTAATAATATCTTGCCTACAAAGATATATAGAGCAAAAAAGAAGATTTTGCATTAAAGGGAGAGAAGGGAATACTATATATGCATTCGATCTAGAGTTGGTATGTATGGACATGATATAGTAGGGTGATTAAGCAATTATCCTTAATAAAATGGTGAAGAGCCATATAACGGCCAGTGCATGATATATACGTTGTAGTCCAGCAAGGATTATAATCCTTAATTGTAGTTGATTTCATAGGAATCATAGCTAAACTAATTAAGCTCTAATACAAATATTAGCCAATCACACTTCTTTTCTTCCTTTAGAAAAGATCGAACTGATCATAATTCTGGTCGTTAAACCAAAGCCATCACACCATCATTATATCACTTTTCTAGTCCTAACCTACACTACTTTTGATTAAGATCGATCTCTACAGATCTTAGGCACTGAAACATTGAATCAATCAATGTAAGATCTCTAGGCATGAGCCAAGTGGCCAAGTAGAAGTTTAGTAGCCTGCATGTAGAATTGTAGATGACGAGAGATAAGATAGATGCTTCCACAGGTTCTCTATAGAATTTCCTCCCCAGCCTTTCATTTGCTTTGCTTAATTACAAATTGCAGAAGGAGAAGGTAAAGCTCTTCTTCATAGCCTTGTTCGTGCTATTATTATCTGCGAGCAGAAGCAACAGCATGCGTCGTCATTGAAGAAAATGGAGGAATTGACCCCACTGGCATGGTTTCAAAAGCTCCACTATTCTACCCCGAAGCTGACCAAAACTCCATTTCTACATTCACGACACAGTAATGGTAGTCCCACTACCCAAGGCTGTCAGCCATATATCCGCCATCTTCTTCTGGCAAATATTAACATGCTTGATGATCCGCTAGCATGTGCCCGAACCCATTTCCAAGCTCTTGAGTCGTGCTCAGAGACTATATATGGGATCGAGCAGAATGAAATTAGTTTACTTATGGCTGACCTTTGTTCTTACTAGTGATATGCAATTATGCACAACGGCGGAAGTTTCACCATTTTAGGACCCAATATATGCAGTAGAACATTCACCGCGAGAGGTTCCTATCGTCGGATGAACCAGACATTTTGGCGCAAGGGTTTGCCCTTGCAAACACTGAGTTTGTCAATGCTAGTGTGGAATATAATGTTGAGATTTTGCATCATTGAATGGCATGATGAAAATGCAGTGTGGTTATTTTTGGAATTAATGAGTGTTGTTTAGCTTTAGCCTTTAAGTTGGCCAAGCACGTTTTTTTATAATTGAGATGAATTATTATTTTTGGAAATGAAATAATTGAGATGAATTGGTCCACATAAGGTTGGTGGAAACTGATGGATCATATGTGGATATAGTAGAAAAAAATATGTGCAATATATCACTTTGTTCATATCATGGAATCAACAAAAATCCAAGCAATAATAAGCTCCTAAGTGAACTTCACAACAGTACTTCTATCAGTACTGGTACGTTAAGAATTTTCAATAACTCAATGCCATCTTCACACTATGATAATAATACTTGCTTAATTTGGCAACATATCCCACTGTGGTTGTCTCAATTTTCTCTTTTTTTATGGAATAATAATTAAGATTAGTTATATGCATGTTTCTACGAAGTTTTATTTTTTAATTAAATTTTACATCTCATTCTTCATATTGCTTCTTTTTGGGTTCGCAAATTAATGATTTACTTTTACTTATTTTCACATTCACACAAAATAACTCGTCATATTTGATTCTAGATATTTTCACCTTCCAAATACGACGTCCCGAGTCATAGGGTGAACTTTCCGAGTCATGTGGTTTCTAGACTCCACGTTCGGAAACAAATTTGTCGTCCACTCCTACCATGCTCACTTCACAAATAAATGTTAAGTGTCTTTTATAATAACCATTGTTATAATTTTGTTGAGAAAAATGACACTTGACATTTATTTGTGAGGTATGCATGGTAGGGGTGGGCGACAAATTTATTTCCCAAGTTTCAACTTGAATGCATTCTCTTCCTATAATATCCCGCCACTATGAAACATGTTTTCCTTGTTGCCTTAATTAATGAGAAATTATTGGAGAAAATGCATTTTGATTTTAAAATCATACGAACTTGATCGTCAACGGTTCATAGGTAAGTAAAATGAATTTCATAATAAAATTACTCTGATGTTTCTCATATAAATGCAAATTATTGTTAGTGTGTCAAGTGGATATATATGTGCATGTTCATGAAAAACATACATGTTTAATGGTGATATGACTATGGAGTTGTTATAAGGACTCGTAGTACTTGCATGTTGGAGGTGACTTGTTTATAAATCGACAATTATCTTGTTAGTAGTAATCTATGAATGGTAGTGTGAAATTATTGTTGTTTGTGATAGTCTTGTGACTAGGTGAAAGTGTTGGTGTGGTAACCAACGTGGTAGGTGTAGGTAAGATCTCTCCTTAGTGGAAAATGAGACATTTGATGTGGCGAAGGGGATCATGATCCCTCCTTAGTGGCGAAGGGGATATTTAAGCATAAATAACCCACACATTGGCCGGGTGAGTATGTACGAATATAGCTCTAGTCCTTTTGACTAAGTGTTTTATGGGTAATGACGTTAATCATTACACCCGAGTGTGTGTATTTTAGGAAGTGGGGTTAGGGATATGTCCTACTTACGTAAGAATTGACTAATGTTGCAAAATACTTGTGTGTGTGTTTTAGGAGAAGAGTGTTTCCTCTGTTTATGCTATTATTGAATTATTGCAATTCTCATTGTACAAAGATGGTTTTGTTCAGTTATCATAATTAGATGCAAACTTGTAAGGTTTTTGATGTCGTTTAGTTCGGTTTACTCATACAGGCTTTATAGCTTACCGGGTTTGTTGTTACAACCCGGTGCACTAATTCATGGTGTAGGATTTTGTAGGTAGGTGAGGATTATTAGGGTGCCAGTGGAGGATTATGGAGTCGCGCTGGGTTAGAATTTTGTGTTGAGAACTCTGTTGTAGTGAACTCCTTATGAGTATTAACTTTTACTTGATATTTAAGTTGTGTAAAAAATGTAATGTAACAATTTAATTTGATTTTGGATTTTTACACCCTTAAAGCAATGATGGTATTGCTTCCGCAACTCCTCTATAAAAAGCCATTTCCTTCATTTGCATGTTGAGGTGAGAAAGAGATTTTGGATACATACTAGGGTTGGGGGTTTGGACTGAGGACCGAGAAACTTAACTGATCGGACCGAAAAAGACTAATTATGGCCGGGCTTGAAGTAGAGGGAGACCAAACCGAGGCAAAACTGACCCAAAAAAAATTTTCTAATCGGTTTTGATCTTAGTTGTGTGAGAGACCAAAAGACCGAACCGACCCGATAATTCTCTTAAATCGCCGTCGATCTTCGCACTCCTCTCATATCTATGTCGAGGGTGGGTATCCTGGGTAAACCAACTTTGGAAATTGGAAAGTTTAAGGTTGCAACAATTCAAATTGATACAAAAAATAAGCCAAGCCAAATTTGCTTCTTCAATTTCATAAGAATAGATGGATGACTTGAGTGTTATTTGCATCTAAGTTGGTTTTTTAACAGAAAATGATGGGGTTGAAGTTCTCAGAAGAATGAAAGAAGTTAGTTTGGTGAGGTTGATAGATCTAGTTTATATTAATTATTGATTATAATGTCTAGAAAATAAATAAGTATAATTATTATGTGCATAAGCTAAAAGAAGCTTGTGCTCTAGTGGTTTTGGAGCATGACCATTTTAAATGAGGTAATGGGTTCGTGGCTCTCCTCTTAAAAAATTATTTTGAAATGACTTGTAGGTTGATATGGATTTTGGGCCCGAGAAAAACTGAAACTGACTCGAACCGAGTTAGTCGGGTTTGGACTGATTTTGTTTGACGAAAAACCCAAACCGAAAGTTTCGGGCTTTAGGTTGGTTTCACCAAATGTTCGGCCCGGACCTAACCGAGCCCACCCTTATACATACACAGAGGGAAAATGGGGAAGTTCTAAAGCTTTTCTTTGTAGGTCTGTTCATGTCAATCAGGGCTGGACTAAGACCAAGGCAGGCAAGGCTCAAGACTTAGGCCCCATAATTTGGAAGGCCTCCTCTTTTCATTCCATATATATATACTTAATAAAAAAAATTAAAGATAGACGAGAGAAGTTTGCGAAGCAGTAGCAAACTCGTGAGGCTATAGTCTTTACTCTATATATATAGCTAAGTCAGAATCTGACGTTTCTCAATTTGGGATTGACAAGAAAAAGCCTTAAAAGTTTCTTCAATCTTTCACCTTATTAGTAATGAAACGTTGTTCTAAGCTTTCAATTCAAACGGTAGTATCTCTAATCTATTTTAATCTTCCTCCATCTAAGCTCTTAAGCTTATAAAATCATATTTACGATCAACCATATCACAAGAATGGATTGGTCATGTTGTCTATTAAAAGAAAATTGTTCAAAAGTTCAAATACGATAATTTGATCAACCTTTTGCATCTTGGAATGCAAGAAAAGTGGCATTTAACTGAACATGAAATTGTTTTAGCATGCTTTTTGTATCAAGCTTTCTATATATGTTGTTAATGTTATTCCGTAGTCTAGTTTATTCATCATCTAAGTAACATGTAATGCATTTTGCTATGAAAAAAATGTGAAATCAAAAGTGATTTTTTTTTAATATAAGGTCTCTCTTAGTTTTTACCGTAGGCCTTACTTGGTCATGGGACAGCCTAATGTCAGTATCTGTATTGCAAAGCAGCAACAACAACACTGAAGAAATTGATAATTGGTTTCAAAAGCTCTACTACTCAGGGGTGGATGTAGCCTAAGGGTTAGTATGGCTCAAGCCCAACCAAGATGTTGGCAATATATGTGTTAGCGTATGTGATCGATCAATAGATAATTACAGATTTGGTCAGTTTGGTTAAGTGTGATTACTAATTAACTTCTAGCCCACCTAAGTTTGATCCCCAAGTTCTCACCTTTGATCAGCTTGGTTAAGTGTGATTACTAACTTCTAGCTCACCTAAGTTCGATCCCCAAGTTCTCACATTCTTTAATCTTCTTTTTTTGTTCTTTATTTCTCAATGTTAGAAAGTTTCTACCCACAATCATCCAAATTTGAACAATAGGTTTCTATCTCTTTTGTGGCTAATTAGTTTTTAAGGCTAATTCTAATTCTGTAAGTCATAGTAAATCCCTCTTGTGTTTGTCTTAGTAGCTTTATTCAATACAAAAAAAAAATTATTTTATAAGTAGTGTGAAAAAATGTTTTTCTAGTTAGTTATATATTAGATGGAGTTTAGGATCACCCGGCTAGGCATTATATTTTGGATCTGCCACTACTACTACTTTAAACAGAAGCTGACCCGGCTCCATTTCTACTTTCACGACATTGTCTCCGGCAAGGCACAGACCTCAATGGTGACTGTTCCACCAGCCAAAACCGTCAAACCATCTAACACCTGGTTCGGGTAAACAACATGCATGTTTGACAACCCAAAAACCACGGGACCGGAACTCACGTCCAAGCTGGTAGACCGTGCCCAAGGGCTATATGGATTCGCATCCCAGGAGGAAGTTAGTCTTCTTATGGCTATGACCATTGTTCTCACCAGCAGCGAGCACAGCGGTAGTAGCTTCACTCTTTTAGGGGCGAAACACAGTGAATAATTCCACGCGAGAGTTTCCAGTTGTAGGTGGAACTGGCAAATTTCGGTTAGCACGTGGATTTGCGACAGCCAAGACATATTTATATACGGAGGTTTCTGTTATCACAGAATATAATGTTGTGGTTAAACATTATTGAATGATAAAACAAGAAACTTAAAACCCTACACATTACTGACTTACTGTTATGACGGAATATATGCGTGGTTTGCATTGTTTTATAATACCAGTTAAACAACATTGAATATTTATAAAATTATTGTAACAGCAAAATTCATAGCGTTTTAAGCCTCTTACGGAGAAATACACAGATGCACTTCATGCAATGAGTTTCTATATATTCCTTGTTGGAAGGGGAAACGTTCGATTTCCATTTCATTTCATTGTTTTGAGGTAAAGTGTGGTAAAATATTTCATAGGTGCAAGTAAACTGGGATTTTTTTATTTGGCAAGGACTTGTGTGTAGAATTAATGCTAGTGTAGCTCGTGTGCAATATAGGGTTGCCGCCATACATTTGAATTATTGATGGAATCAAGAAGAATATGCATGGCTTGGTTTATTATCTACTTGTTGTCTTGTTCTATATATCGATGATGGTGTTATAAGAAGTTGAACGTCTCGGTAGGATATTGCCGATAAC
Organism: Argentina anserina; assembly: GCF_933775445.1. Taxonomy (NCBI): domain Eukaryota; kingdom Viridiplantae; phylum Streptophyta; class Magnoliopsida; order Rosales; family Rosaceae; genus Argentina; species Argentina anserina. The sequence goes on along the minus strand of NC_065873.1, from coordinate 958,442 downwards.
TTTGTAAATCTTGCCGGAGATATGCGAGGTATTCTAATGGATTGGATTACCCGAGATTTGGTTTTCTTATTCAGATCGATTGGATAAGAGATCCCTGCAAATTATCTATGCATGGCAGAAACAAGTCACTACCTACGTCCGCGTACATTATATGCAACTAAGAAGATGCATATGATGTGACCGTCCAACCTACGTACATTTCTTGCATGTATACTTCTCTGACATTTATATAATGTTTATCAGATAAGAATGCTATACACAATCCCATATATTCTGGCTGCTCAAAGCCCGACCCTTCCTGTTTTCAATAATTAAGACAATACAGCATCAATAATACCCTAAACCGAAAGCTAGCTTAAATTTAAAGGGATATACGACCTTCATTTTTCGGATGTTCATCATTTGGCGGGCGGGCTCCCAAAATCGAATTGTAAAGAATGATCTAATTGATTAAGAATACATGCTAATTAATATATCAAATTGCATGATAATAAATTATGCAGATGATGGACCTAAGAAAGCAAATGGATATAATGGAAGAGACGGAGGGCATATATAAACTTATTTTTCTTAACCATGCTGAGAAAATCATGCATAAACTATTTTTAGGGTGTTTCATTCTTTTTTCGTCTCATGCATAATGTCATTGCGTACTTTTGTTCTCCAATCCAATTTTTGCAAGTAAAATGGATCATATATAGCATCAGTAGGCTTGAAACATTGAGTAACACAACTATAGATATATACATATATATATATATATGTCACTTAACCAACTTCTCGATTATATTTTCACATCTTCACTGTTCAACTTCTAGAGTCTAATGTATAGATCACCTTTGTAAAAATTCAGCTAAAACTGGAATTTAAACTTATAAACATGAACGGTTCTGATTTGACAGATTTGTGCTTCCATTGTTTTCACCAAGTTTGATACCTTAACGATCACAATTTTGGCTGAAATTATACAGAGGTCATCTACACATTAGAATCTAAACGTTGAACGGTGGAGTTGTGAAAATGTAATCTAAAAATTGATGAATGAAATATCTCTTTAAAGTTGCACTCTAGCTATATGGCTTTTCGTTCCACGAAGAACTCAGTCTGCTCACGGCGTTACCATTGTTTTCTCCAGCGGCAGACAACTGTAGCAATGTCAATATTATGTGTCCGAGTCTCGGCGCGAGTTGCCAATTCTGGGCGGAACTGAAGACTTCCGGCTGGTACGTGGATTTGCATCAGTCTCTCGAGATATTTTGTCAATGCTCGCTACTCATGGTATCCTGGAGAGAAATTTGTGGAATATAATCTTACGGTAATACATTACTGAGTGAAACGATTACATGGTTCGAGTTAATTTCACTTGTTTATTAATACTGTTGTTCTGGTGGAGAGGACGAATTTTTGTCGAAAGATTTGTAGCATTTACAGGAGAGATATAACGGAATTAGTTTCTTTATTGAAGTTGAAAACAGAGAGCAAGTCCACAAAACCGACGAGTTCGTACAAGTCTCAAGACGTTTTTTATCACGGTTTTTTTTTTTGTAGACATTTATTCAAGGTAAAAGTTTTATAATTACCCAAAAGTTCACGTTTTAAGTGAAAGTATTAGAAGCACATCAGGAAGTATAAAAGTTGATATGATAGGAGATACTAGATTGAAGTAGTTGAGAAAATGTGGCTAAAGTTGGATTACAATAGTCATGATACAAAAACGCCCATGTCACATCACAGCTACTATCTATATAAAGCCCCGCTCTCCTTGTCTTCGATGATTAAGAGTTTAAGACAATACAGCATCAGTAACCCAAACAGGAAGCATCACTTGGAAGGTATACAACCTCCTAAGTCCTAAGTGACCATTTTAGACTCCCAAGTGACCAATTCCAAATAATGATCCAAGCATAGGTATAATAAGAAAATTGCAGTCTACTCTCATTAAACAAGACTTCCAACATCTAAGTGAAGCACAAATCTTCAATTTGCTCCAGAAAGAATATCATGATATACGATCACAATCAGAAGAAGTTAATAGGCAAAACAGAAGACTATAATTGCTTTCAAAACACTCGTAATTCAAATAACTAGCTGAAGCAATACAAACTAATATCAAGTCCATGTGAAATGACGAACAGATGTTGAACCTGTATATGCAAAGGAATTGGAAGAGAGGCCTGATTCTATTTTGCCTATGTAAACGAATTTTCACACCCATAGGGAATAAAGACAAAGGCCAGATTTCAGAATAAGCAACATTGGGTCCAGTACCTAAGTACCTTAACAAGAACAAAATTTACCAACTGCCAGTATCTAATAAAGAAGCTCAAAATCTCACTGTGATCAATAGAAACACTTCCAGATTGATATGGGTAGAACCAGCAGCTTAGTATCACATTATGATATCCTCTCTCAACTCTTGCTGACGACCTATTTCCGCAAGGCTGCTGCTTCACAGTTATTGATCTAATTTTCATCATTGTCCCTACTGCAGCTATTCAGGGTAAGTGAACAACTTTCTAAGCAGAGGAATGAGACCAATCAAAGCTATTTGAAGCTGTTCAGAACTATTTAAGCGGATGCTCACTTGTCCTGCTCCCCTATTGTTTAAATTCGCACGAGCTATAAGGTTTGTATGCCGCCCAACAGGAATCTGAGTCTGTAAATTACCTCCGATAGCAAGATCTCCATGCCAATCCATCACAGAAAGCCCCAAAGTTGATAGTGAACGACCCAGCGGATGATCTTTGTCTCTTAACTGAGCCTCCAAACTTCCACCATAAGCAACATCACCACGAGCAGTCATAGCACCACCTATCATAACCAACTGGAACCGTTTATGGGGAATGAATTTGTCTTCAATTTTCAACCCAACCGATAGAGCATCACCCAAGAGAGTCACTGAACCACCAGCACTTGCTTTATTCTTCCTAAAATTACTGAACCTTGTGTCGCCTCGAAAAGTATAAGCCAAGTCCTTTCCAACAGTCTGCATTTCAAGTCCTACTGAACTTGCTTTCCCTTCCCCATGCTTTACTGAACTAGCTAGTTCCATTTGGACATTGGCATCCTTCTTATCTTTTGTGACCTGGCCAGAAAAGGATAAGGGAATATTGCCATTTAGGACGAACAATCTTTCTGCATTTATGCCCTCATAACCAACATCATGATCCCAACCATGAGTTTCTAGAACAGGTCTTACAAGCCACTGGTTGGAAGAATCTAGATATCGATAACGGTGAGTGGGATTATCTGAATCAAATGAAGCAGGCAAGGGCAAATCTGGCATGGCAACGGGTACAGATGCTGCACTTGCACTTTCTTCCTCTACAGTTTCACCATAGTCAGTTGGTAGATCCTTTGCTGCAGCCGCCATTTTTTTCATGAACTTTCGACGCTTTTTCTCCTCCTTCAATTGTTTCTTCATGAAAAGCTTCTCTCTATACTCCAACTCATCAAAATATGCTTTTTTCTGAGCTTTTGAGAGTATCTCCACCTGGGCCTTAGTCAAGCGTTTGAATGGTGGTAATTCATCAAATTCTGATTCATCTTCAGAATCTGAAGACTCATCCAGATCATCATCTGCACCATCCTCATCACCAAATTGATCCTCAGGCAGCTTCAACTGCGGTTTTGACACAAGGAGAGAGGAAAGAAGGAAAGGTAATGGAGGTGCCCTAGATCGAGGTGCGAAAGTTCTTCCAGGAGGACTATCTTGCAACTTTAATAGTGCATTAGCTTCAGCAAGAATCTTGGATGCAAAAGAGAGCAATAACAAATGGGGCTTCCAAACCTGACCATTTGGCAAGACTCTTTGCCCAGCTCTGTTGGTCCTGCAGGCAGAGTGGTTCTCTACCAAGGAAATAGGGTTCATAAGGCGCATATCCCCAGCCGCCTGACGAATGGCTTGCTGGACAACATGAGATCGTTGAGTGACAAATATGTCATAACTAGAAGGAGCACCATTTGGGCCCTCAGGCGGAGCTGATGCAGCATGAGTCAGAACCACAATAGCATTAAACCATATAGTCGCCCCAAAAATCTCCGTGATTGTGCGCAAGAGTGGCATGTCACTTGAATCTCTGCTCTGCATGTCCAACCTATCAAGGTACAACACAATATCTGGAGGAGTTTTCTTGATAAATCGCTTAGCAGCAAGCAGAATCTTCTCATTCTGACGTTGGTCTGACCAGGAAGGAAGAAGACCAGGTGTGTCGATGACCCTTACCTTGATCCCTTGCACAGTACCCACAACATCCTGAACCTTCTTTGTCCCCATCTGAAAAGCATCAGTATTGAACTTCACTTCATCAAATATAGAATTGATGGTGGCACTTTTACCAACTCCCGACTTTCCAAGAACCATAATTGTACAAGAGAAATCAAGGGGTTCATTCCCAGATGCCTCTAGCTGCTCTGCCATAGCACTTGCTCGGTCAAAACTAAAGGCACCAACACGACCCCCACTTCTCCCATGCAGCTGCTCAGCTAACCCCAGTCTGTACAAAACCTGAGCCACCACAACATTATGTGGAGTCTGCCCAAGCCTATGTGCAAGGCGCAAAAATTTCACTCTGATCATCTGAAGCTTTTCACGAGTCTCATCCGACTCCTCTACCTCTCCATTAACGGGATCGTCAATTTGCTGGTTTTGTGCATGAGATACTGTACCATTTACCCTAGGCTGCTGTATCGCCCTAGGTACAGGTTCCAAAAGCGGCGCAGCACGCCCAAGGCCAGCTGGACGAGCAGGAATAGGAGTGGTGTTTGTAGAATTTCCAGAGGAACCATGAGCTGGTGTATGCTGGGCCTCCTGTACTCTATTCATTCTGTTGCTACCCTTCTCTACATGATTGTTTTCCCTCTTTTCAGGCTCCTCCGGCACAGAACCATTGTTGGAAACTACACGAGCAACCTCATCAGCTCGCGTAGGTTCATCATCCTTGATATTTTCTGATCTTGAATCAGTGTCACCAGCCTGAACCTTCTCTTTTTCGTCAGTTGTAGGACTTCTACAAAAAGCTGAGCCGGCCATTTCAGATGCTACAGGTTCTACCCCTGACAGCTGTTGTTCAGAAGGAATGTCTTTAAGTTCAGATGTTTCCACATCATGCTCCGAATCAAGTACAGAGGACGCGCTTTTCAATTTGATTGAGTCCTGATCTTCTGCATCTGTACAAGTGAAAGTGGCTCTCAGTTCTTCAATTTTATTATGCACTTGCCTTGCTTCAGTGAGAAACATAGCATCTTTTGAGTCAGTACTCTCACATTCTGTATGCTCAGGCTCCATCTTTCTTTCTTGCAATTCCACACCCTTATCACCTTCAAGCTTTATAGTAGTACCAACAGAAGTATCTACCAAATCAACAATCCTCTTATCCTGATCATCTGTTCCAGCTTCCTTCAAATCTTCCATATTAAACTCGGTGACTCTAGTAGAATCAAGATTGGCACCTTCATTCTCTAATTTTTCACCTGTAGGCACTACCTCCAAATCTGAGTTATCCAGCTTGTCCTTCTCAGACTTCTCATTCTCAGCAACTTCAACAGGCGTTACATCAACCTCGTCCATATTTGTCAACATTGGTATTTCTCCATCCCCATCAATCCCCTGGTTCGCTGCATCCAACAACTCATCATTCATCAATCCATTTGATTTAGAATCGTGATTCTCACACTGCACTTGGTCAACTGGATTCTCACCTGTCAAAACTGCTACTTGTCCATCAGCACCATCCTCAGAGCCATCTTTTATCGCATCTTCTAGGGCACCCACCAACTCTTCATCTGCCAATCCCTTCGATGCATTGAGCTCTTCCACATCAACTCCACGGGTACCTGCACCCCCATCAACACCATCCCCACCCACCGCGTTTTCTACTTGCCCCCCACCATTCTCCACACTCTCCTCCTCTTCCTCCTCCTCCTCCTCCTCCTCCTTGCTTTTTCCAGCATCATCCAGAACCTCAATGGCCTCCTCAAAATCCTCGGCACGAGGACTGTCACCGACAGCCCCGGTCCCTACCGCCTCCTCAAACACCTCTTCCTCCACATCATCCCTAACGCCATTAGAATCCTTTACAACCTTCTCCTCAAAAACCTCCACCTTCCTCCCACCCGCGTCAGACCCACTTACAATCCCATCACCATTTTCCATCCCAAATCTTCAAAACCCTAGATTCACCAAAACCCATAAATACTCAAATCACCAAATAAAAAACTCAACACACAAAAATAAAAAACCAATCTTTACCCCAACCCCTAATGTTAAACCCAATCAAATCACAAACCCAATACCAGTTTTCCCTACCCAATTCGATCATCAACAGCATCATTCAAATTTCCACACTATACTCAACAAGATCGTAACTTGGATTCATTAGGGTTTGGGGAAAATCAGAACCAAACACCAAAACAAATAATAAATAATATCAAACATAAATAAATGGGTTGCAGAGAAAAGCTTACCAGGTTTTCTGGGCGCCACAGAGAAAAGGCAGAGCCTTGGATTTCAGAGAGAGAGAGAAGAGAGAGAGGGAGTGTGAGGGTTATAGACTTATAGGGATCTTCTTCTTTTTTTCTCTTGTGCTTTACTTTCAGAGCAGAGTTTAATCAAGGATAAAGTCGCATCAGACGGTCAACGAATTTTCTGGGGTTTTGATCTGACGGTAGGGACGGGTGCATTGGTATCATCGTGAAAAACACCAATCATGGCGACGTGGGACGGGAAATGGAAAAAGCACATTGTGGGGGTTTCGCACGTGTGGGACGAACCAAGTGACCTCTCATGTCCGTCGATTTTTTGGGAGTTTGGTGCCTGGCCGGGACAGTTTTGAGCGATGGCTGTCACGTGATGGTCACGTGGGAACTTTTAGAAAGGAGTGAGGAGTCCAAGGCATAGGGTTGGGAGTTGTACCGGAAAAATAGTACCGAAATTGTTCGTCCCTTATTGAATTCCGACAGACCGAGATGAATCGGTAAAAAATTTCGATACCGAACCGATATTGAAACCGGAAGTATATATCCGGGATTGGCTGGTTTTAATAAATTTGATACTGAATATATCAACATGTACCGAATTTTTTAAGCCCATATTGGGGGGGGGGGGGGTTAAGGTCACAACCCATATACCTAAACCCTTTGAAAACTCATCACCTCCTCACTTCACGACTTCATCCTTCGATTCTTTTCACTTTGCATCTTCTCTCAGTTCTTCACTCATCGTCTTCAGACTTCTCCTTTTACTGAGTTCACTCTCAATCTCAAGTCTCAATCTCAATCCTCAACTCAATCTCAATGGGAAAACTGAAGGTAAGCCTCAACTCAATCGATCTCAAATTCTCATAACCCAAAACTCTGAAAGCTTGGGTTTTGGGTTATGCTTTACAAGGATATGATTATTGATTTTATTGCTAATGAGGTCGGATATAATTGGGGTTTAGGTTTTGGTTTTACTTTCTTTGTGCTTATTGAAATGTAAAGCATGAATTTATGTAGTGTTGAATCACTATTGATCAATATTAGGATTGTGGGCGAAGTGGTGTTGGTCCATAGTGAAAAGGGTTTTAGACTTTAGATCCCTATTGTCACGAATTGGGTTGATTACTGAATTGATGATGTTTCTTGGTGTTACTTGAATTTCTCCAATTAACAACCTGAGATTAACTAACTTGTCTCCAATTGCTATTTTAATCGTTTAGATTCTAATATGAAGTAGCAACATGGGCTTGTCTGGATTTAGTTGGTTTTGTTGGATGTGCCATTACTTGAATTATGTTTGGAAGATACATCTTGCTAATCGTGTTTGTGTAATGTTATTGCAGAGGATATTGTTTCATATTATTTGAATTGTTGTAATAGTGGAATGAATATGAAAGGGAATGGAATTAGTTCTCGTTATGATTCATTGTATTCTCAATTAGAGAGGTTGTATTATTCTTGTATCGAAGCGTATGATTGCGCTAGTGTTGGTAATTTTTTAGTTTTCATGTTATCATATGTAAATGGATTTCACACTTTGCTAGTTTGCTTTCCCCATTCTTATAGTTACACCAGTCTAGTGATTAAAAATTTAGTGCCAAGGCAAGGAATATATCACTGTATTTGAAACATTTGTATTTCCATAAATACTTAAGCACTAGTTCTCTCAAAATGCCAAGTTTTCTGATGATACCATTTGTTCTCTTCTCTCATTTGAAGTGCCACTAGAGATTCAAGGATCTTGAGTAGTGCCCTCCTAGAGGGATTCTAGAATTATATTTAGCAGAGGTGGCTGCAAAGTCCACAATTTCACAATTATATAGTGTGTGTACTAGTATCATTGATACAACTATATGACTTTGCTTCACTTTGAATTTGTGTATTGATTTGATGATTTCTCTTCTAGACTAGAGTATTGTTTTGTCTTCAGGGTTGAGTTGTTCTCTGCTTCCATTCAATCATTCTTATATGACCTTTATTCTCTGCTTTCTTTTTGTTTTTCAGATCAAAAGAGGTAAGAAGAGAGTTGAAGATGAAAAAGTCAATTAAGTCGAAGATGCAGCACCAAATGCCACAGTTACTAGTATGTTGTTGAATTCTTTCATAGGTACGTCTCCCTCAATCTCTGACACTAATACAACACCAGAAGATGAATAACTTATTGCTCGGGCTGCTAGGAAACACAACCAAATTTGGAAGTATTTCAAAGAGTATAAAGTTAAGAAATTCGTTAAGGTGAAAGGGAAAGAAGATGTTTTCATAGAAAAATGGAGGGCTAAGTGTATTTACTGTCCTAAGGGTAAACTAGGAGATTATGCATGTGATTCGACATCAAATGGAAATTTTGTGATGATTAGGCACATTAACAAGACCTGCAAGTTTTTTCCGAGTAGGAGAAGTGTTCATAAAAATCATAAAGTGATTGTTGGAGATAAAATCAAGGGTAATACGATGAAAATGGTGGTATTCAATGAAGATGAAGTGATGCATGCTTGTGTTGAAATGATAGTAGTTGATGAGCTTCCTTTTAGCTTTGTTGAAAAACAAGGGCTTAGGCATTTTTGCTTTGTTGCAATACCTCAATGGTCCCTTCTAGAAGATCTTTGGTGACCAAATTTTTGGCTTTATATGATAAGACGAAGAAGAAGTTGAGGTTCAATATCAACCGCCATAGGGTATGCCTAACTACAGACACTTGGACTAGTGTTCAAAATGTTAACTATATGGTGCTAATAGCCACTTTATCGATGACAAGTGGGAAATGTATAAGAGAGTTTCAGCCCTATATCTTCTCATAGTGGGAATGTGATTGGTCTTTTGATTGAGTCATGTTTGCTGCAATGGGAGATTAGCAAGGTTCTGACAATCACTGTCAACAATGCAACAACGAATAAGTGTGTTATTGAGAATGTTAGGTCCAAACTGAACATAAGAAAAAATTCAGAAGCAATTGTAAGTAGTAAGTACATGCATGTTAGGTGCACAGTTCATATTGCTAATTTGATAGTTGGAAGTGGACTAAAAAGGCTAAATAAAGCAGTGTTGGCTATCATAAATGCAGTGAAGTATATGTGTTCTTCAACAGTAAGGTTGGAAAGCGGTATGGCTATTGTGACAAAAGAAGAGATCCCTTGTAAATGCGTGTGTGTTATGGACATTCCCACAAGGTGGAATTCAACATTTCCAATGTTGGAATCTGTCGGAGTGTTCAAAGCAGCCTTTGCAAGTATGGAAGTGGAAGATGCTGGATTTGCAGCCTATTTCAAGGAGTTGGATGAAGAGTTTGATAAGGATGTCAATTTGATTTCAACCACATGTAGGAGGGGGAAAGTGGGGCCACCTAGTTTGGATGATTGGGATAAAGCTGAAGTGTTTGTGTAATTTCTTAAGGTATTTTATGAAGTTACTCTAAGGGTTAGTGTAAGTAACACACCCACCATCCACACTACATTTCATGATGTTTTGTCGATGGAAAAAGAGATTAAAAAGCTCTTTGTGCCAGTTGAATTGCGTACAAACTTAGAGTCTGAGAAGGTTTTGATGGACACGGCTCATCATATGCAAGAGAAGTACTTTAAGTATTACGAGAGCTATAAGGACTTGAATCCCTTGGTGTTTATGGGGCTGATCTTTGATCCTCGGTTTAAGCTACAACATATAACTCACTTGTTTACACTTATACAGTTAGGAGAAGAAGAGGGGCAGCATAAAATGCAAGAGTTACGTGGAGTTTTGAAGTCATTGTATGATGAATATGCACCAAAACATGCCCCTGTAAAAAAGAGGAATGTGATAGAGGTTGGAAGCTCAGCCGAAAGCACCATAACAAGCACTTCTAGTAGATGATATAATTTCTATATTAGGGATTGGAGAAAGGTGGTTTCAAGAAAAGATGAGGCAAATGTTTTAGCACATGAGGTTCATAGGTACTTATCAGATCCCCTTGAAGCCATAGATGAGCAAGAACCTCATAAATTCCAAATTCTGCTATGGTGGAGGGTGAATGGTAATAAGTACCTTGAAATTGCAGCAATCGCCAAGGATATATTGGTTGTCCAAGTTTCAATTGTTGCATCCGAGTCGGCTTAGAAGTTCATTGACTCTTAAAAGTGCTGAATCATTAATTTGCTTACAAAGTTGGCTGAGGGGTAGTCAAATAAGTTATGAAGATGAGGAACCATGCACCAAAGAGTTTGAATTCATTGTGAGTTGTGAGAAAAGTAAAGATTATGAGATTATAATTTGTTGTTTTTTGTTTGTTTACTATTTTGTTTCCTAAATTTTAACTTTGTAAGCTTCTAACCAACTTGTGTTTTGTACTTTTGAATGTAAAGCATGCTACCACAGTTTCTTCATCCAATTGTCCTCCTCCAAAACCAAAGGGAACAAATGAACTTATTGAATTAATGGGGAATCAAATGAAGAAGGCAGTGAAAGTTATGAAGGCAATGATGGTGATGAAATTGGTTCTGATAAGTCCAATGATTCATCATCAAATTAATGGAAACATCTTTCATTGGTTGTCCATTATTCCTTAGCTTTTAAGTTCCATTTCCCCTTATCATACTTTCTTTTTCTCTTAATATTTGACTTATTTAAATTTTCAGCTATTTATTTAGTTGTTTGAATTGCTGAACTTGTTATGTTATTTTTAAAATTGAATGTTGTTGGAATTTGTTATGGTGATAGACAGATGGTGATTATATCTTTTATGTGAATTATGTTCATGATTGATTATAGTTAGCGACTTAGCGTAATGAATGATTTATATGCATGCATTGTGGACTTTGCCAATTTACTACCGAAAAAGTATCGAAAGGTATCGGTTCAATTCGGTATTGTGGTTGAAAATAGTAGTACCGAACCGATACCGGTACACGAAATATAAAATCGGTTCAGTATCGATTTGAGCAGAATTCCGGACCGTCTCAGCTTTACCAAGGCATGTTATCTCATGCCTGACACTGTAATTTATTTTCTTGATAAATTTATTAATTTCTCTAAGTAGATTTGAATTTCCTTTTTTTTTAACAAAAGACGCAAAGACTTTATAATTGATCATGTATATGAGACAACATGAATATATTCCACCTTAAAAGTTACGTTGAAATCGAAATTTGAAAAATTATTAAAACCTTAAACCTAAAATTCTACCAATTCTTATGTTCAAACCATAAGAATAAGCTCCAAAAATCCAAAATCGAGAACTGATAGCAAGCTAAATCATCAACCCCCATATTCAGAGCACCTAAGCTATCACATGTTCAACCGTGTCCTACAAGATAACACAACAAGCACCAAAAGCATGTTTTTGAGATGTTGCAGACTCGAGCTGCTAACACCCTTACTCGCTCTAACATATTGCACCTTAGGCTTGTTCCTTGACCCTGCAGGACACCAACTTTCCTCTTCAGATTAGTGAACACTTGGAAGCTTACTATCAACATGAGGTGAGCTAAACTCCACCTTGAAAGGCAGCTCAAGAGAGGGCACTACCACCACTTGACCCTCGTTCCTATGATGTTACTGAGAGATTGTATATCAAGGAACGCTTGTCGTTTGATGCTAGAGAGTTGCTCTATGTTTAAGATGCTCACTATCAATTTTCAAAATAGTTTAAATTCATAAATAATTAACCTGATGCCTAAATCGAGCAAACGATTTCTCTATTTCAAAGTTGTGATTTCAATTTTTTTTTTAATTTTAAGTAGACAGCCGCCTAATCCCCGAACACCGAGTATGGCGGATTAGACAATAAACGACACGATTGGATGCCGCTGGCGTCTAGGGGGCTCCTTTAAGAACATTGACTATTACAAGTTGTAATACGATTCCTAGTTTTTATAGGAAAGTATCTTGTTTATAGAATAAAAGTTCATATACAAATCCATTTAGTGTACCTCCTCTCTTTTATCTGTTCATATTTTTACAGTTATAATACCTCTTTTGAGTTTTGACACAAAGTTAGCACACGCCGGCAAAAAGCAACACGACTAAAACAGTAAAACTAACCTCCCTCCCTCCCTCCCTCACCTATCTCGCTCACTCAATTCAACACCGCAGCTCTGCTCTTCTCTCTATCTCTCTCCGATGGCCCTCTCCCTATTCCACCACCCATCTCTCACTCTCCCCTCACCTCCACCACAACCCTCCTCTCCTCCTTCTCTCCTACTCTCACCCTCCAACTCCCTCCAATTCAAACTCCCCGCCCCTCCCCGCCCCCGCCTCCTCCTCCGCCCAAACCGCTCCCTCCGCGCCACCCTCCCCTCCGCCGTCGACTCTCCGCCGCAAACTTCCGGCAGTCAGCCCGAGAAGAAGCTCATCCTCCAAGTCAAAGACCTCACCGCCGTGATTGCCGAATCGAAGCAGCAGATTCTCCGGGGCGTCAACCTCGCCGTCTACGAAGGTGAGGTCCACGCCGTCATGGGCAAGAACGGCTCCGGCAAGAGCACTTTCGCCAAGGTCCTCCATTCTTTTCTTGCAATCACTTCAATTACTTCCTATCTGTGCTATTTTTGAGCTGTTTTCGATTCGAAAATCGAAGAATTTTGAGGTGTAAAGAATGTTCATTGTTGCAATTCATAGGTTCTGGTGGGCCACCCCGATTACGAAGTCACCGGAGGCAGTGTGGTGTTTAAAGGGCAGGACTTGCTGGCCATGGAGGCCGACGAGAGGTCGCTGGCCGGGCTTTTTATGAGCTTTCAGTCGCCGGTTGAGATCCCCGGTGTGAGCAATATCAATTTCCTTCGGATGGCTTACAATGCCAAGAGAGCGAAGCTCGGATTGCCTGAGCTTGGAGTGTTTGAGGTAGATGATCAGTTTTAGGAGTGCTTTTATTAGTTTGATTGGTTGGGTGGTTTATTAATATGTTAATGTGTTTTTGTTTTTGTTTTGCAGTTCTATGCTTATTTGTATCCGAAACTTGAACTTGTGAATATGAAGACGGATTTTCTGGATAGAAATGTTAATGAGGGCTTTAGCGGTGGTGAAAAGAAGCGCAATGAGATTTTGCAACTGGCGGTATGGTTATTATGTTCTTTACTACATTTGGTTTTATTTGGTGTGCTACATGTGATGCAATTAGAATGTTCATAGAGCAATGGAATAGTACTATGTGGATTTATGTACTTCTGTGGTGGCTAGATGTCATAGCTTGTAAACCCAATTAGACCTCGTTTCTTGTTGTCCTTGATATATGTCGGTAGATTTGCTGACCGACTGAATTGTATATGAACATCAGCTATATTTTGTCGTTAAATGTTAGCTTCGTTTACAATCATGCTCAGTTTTCCAACTAAATCTTACTTTTCGGTAATTGTTTTTATTAATTTTTCAGGATAAAATTCTTTAGTATTTCATGAAACAGTTTCATGGTTGCATATGAATTTGCTCAATGCAGGTTTTGGGGGCAGAATTGGCTTTATTGGATGAAATTGATTCTGGTTTGGACGTCGATGCATTCCAAGACGTTGCTAAGGCAGTAAATGGGCTTCTGACTCCAACAAATTCTGTGTTACTAATAACTCATTATCTACGACTTCTGCAATTTATTAAGCCAACATGTATTCACATTATGGTAAGTCCTAGTGAGAGATATGAAATATTGAATGGATTAGACAGGTGTTGATTTTGGTGCATGAATTTGTCATAGTGCATGAATTCTCTTTCAGTATCAACCTAACCATTTAAATTATTGATTGTATAGGAAAACGGAAGAATTGTGAAGACAGGTGACATCTCTTTAGCAGAGGCACTAGAGAAGGATGGCTACGAAGCAATTGCCTAACTACATTAGAAGTGGTACTGCTTTCCTCTCTCTGGTGAAGATGAGATGCTTAGAAAGTGTATCATGAAAGGACATATTCTTAAGGTTGGAAACCAGGTACTTGGGATATGGTTCATTATGTGTGAAGAATAACTTCAAAAATAGTACATGTTAAACAGATCACGCGGTTGAACGTTGTGAATTTGTGAGAAAGGATATAGACAGAGAGGTCAACATAGCAATCCTCAATATCATTTTGACATCTTTACTTGAGTTTTTTTCTTCGTCTTCCTTAAAACATTTTACTTGAGGTTATCTATGTCAAACGTAGAGAATATGGACAGAGAATTATGTTTTACCCATATGCCATGGTATATAAGATTTGAGTAGCCTTTCTAATATAAGAAGAGGAAGCTGATTGGTTCACGAGCATGTCCTTGATGAGTTGATGCTTTAATCTGTTGTAACTGAGCAAATTGGCTCCAATAAAGCGATGTATTTTTATGTCTTATTTCTATTGTGCTATTTCAAGATGGGCAACTCTTCCCTGTCTTCCACATGGAAACTTATGCTTTGTTTTTCATTGCATATATATTGAGTCTGTAGTTGGTCATTTCCAGTTTCGGAACGTAGAGCAATGGTTACCCCAGATCATAGTCATGCAATCACCTTTGTTTCTCTGACATGTCTCTCCTGCGAGTTACATATAAAGTATTATTTCAAAGGATACCATTTCATTCAAAGTCCAAAAGAACTGAAGCATTCAATTAAGATAGAAAGTCACTTTATCTGGTTTTAACTTGAGTAAGTCGCAACATCTCTTAGGATGGAAAATCTACGTAATGTTCTGTAAATTATCTTGCACTGCAAGCAATGCTCTTATCCCAGTAAAATGATTCAAGAGTTGGAGCTCAATGTAGAGCTGAAGTTAAGAATTCATCTAAGTAAACTCATTGAATAATCGGTGGTTTGATCCAGGCGAAATTGTGGATAATGGATGCAGGGACAAAGATAATCCCTCCTGTTCCTTCGTGGCAGATAATTGGGTACAAAAGAGTGTTCTAATTGGTTTAGGCTTTTAGCAAATGGAAACATTATTGAAAACGATATGAATATTAACAGGTCACATATAAGCACTAGACAGCTTTACATCGATTATGACTGTCCACCAATAATTCAATCAAATTCAGACCCACCAAGAATAGATGTATTATCTCATCCTGTTCTAGATGATGATAATAATTTAGTTAATAAGTTGCTAGTTTTCTCTGCTCTACTACCTACTCCATTCAAACCAAAGAAGCAGAAGAGAATGGGAACCAAGGTCTCTAAGCAGGTCGAAAGGCGCAAGGCGATCTCGACTGAGAAGAAAACCCTGTGTGGTCTGCATGAAACTTGCGGCGAGAACTTTCCAGACTGTTCATACAAGCCTGCAGACAGGAAAAACTGGATGGCTGGGATCAACCCTGAGAAGGTTCACATAAATCAGATTGTCTGGCCAGGTACTCATGACTCTGCAACCAACAGGATTGGAGTCCCCTGCGTCACTAGGCCTTTTGCTCAGTGCCAGAACCTCTCCATCTACAAACAGCTAGTCAAAGGCACCAGAGTTCTTGACATTCGAGTTCAGGAGGATCGCCGAGTCTGTCATGGGATTCTCACCACTTACAGCGTTGATGTTGTGATCAATGATGTCAAGAAGTTTTTATCTGAAACGGAGAAGGAGATCATCATCCTTGAAATCCGAACTGAGTTTGGACATGATGACCCTCCTAACTTTGACAAGTACTTGGTGGAGCAATTTGGGGAGCTTTTGATCCACCAGGATGACAATGTGTTCAACAAGACTATTTCGGAGCTGCTGCCGAAGAGGATCATATGTGTTTGGAAGCCTAGGAAGTCTCCTCAGGCTAAGGCAGGGAGTCCATTGTGGAACTCTGGGCACTTGAAGGATAATTGGATCGACACGGATTTGCCATCCACGAAATTCGAGAGCAATCTGAAGAATTTGAGTGAGCAGCCACCGGTTACATCAAGGAAGTACTTTTATAGGGTGGAGAACACTGTGACACCTCAGGCTGATAACCCTATCTTGTGTGTGAAGCCTGTGACAGGGAGAATACATGGATATGCAAGGCTGTTTATAACTCAGTGCTTCTCTAGAGGTTGTGCAGATAGGTTGCAGATCTTCTCTACAGATTTTATTGATGATGATTTCGTTGATGCCTGCGTTGCGGTTACATATTCAAGAATTGAAGGGAAGGCATGATTTTTTGTGATTTTGTTCATATGTACATGTTTAACTCTTAATTTTTTTTTCTTAATCTTTCTGTGTTCATTTCTTCTGTACGTTATATCTTATCGTTTGTCTGCACGTCACTCTCTGTGTTTGTATTGTAATTCATGAGGATTGGGATGTGAATATTGTTATTTGGCATTGTACATTGCTATTGAAACATTAGTCTCTATGTGACCAAGCCCTTTTCTTCCTGTATTACGGCAACAAGAAAAATAAGCATCGTTGTTTCGAACATATCCGACTAATGGTTGCTTTGGTTGATTGCTGAGATTCCATTACACTTGATTGTTTACCAACTAGCTAGCTGTTTGAAGGATTTAACAACAATGAATGATAGGCAAATATCAACTCAGGAAAGCTTTATCAGACTTTCTGTTTCAAACGATGAACTCCTGTACTTCCGGAAGTGCAGACTCAAATTCATAGTGACCTGAGGATTAACTGTTTCCTCTATGACAGATGTGTTTGAGAGTACGAGAGCATTGAAATCAATGGAAGGTTGTAATTAGGAAAAAACATGAAGGATGGATAATTCAGAGTCCCAGAAACAAGAGACGGGCAATTTTGTGCCATTTCTCGATATCATCCTTGCGCAAGAGTCATACTAATATTTTCTGTATCGTTCCAATTTTATCAGATGTCCCCAAAGAGACAAGTTATGTTGCAAGCCAGCAATATATAAAGCTAGAGAATAACTGTATGTTGCTTATAGCTGAATGCACTAATCATAACCAACCCTTAATTTCAGTTTGAACTGATATGAGCTTCCAAGTGATTCTGATATCAACAGGTTACAGAGGAGACATTATAGCGAATGCAATTAGTGAAACCAAGTTATTACTGAATAAGATGTCATTATGGTGTGATTGATACTTAGAGCAAGAGCTTCTGTCATATGTGACAATCATATTACATCTGCCATCACATTTATAATTTGTTAATAACTTACATTGGTTACATGCTACTTTACACTTTACTTAAAAGGGTATGATCATTTATAATCTTTTATGGTGTTAGTTAATCATTTAATTTAGTATCTGTTCAACTTGTCATAGGGAAAACCATATTTACACTATCCGCAAATATGTTCCAGAAACAAAACATGACCTATTTTTCTGAAAATTGATATCAAGTTTTATGATTGCTTTCTATTTGTCAAATATCTCAATTTTTTGGAACATACAGTTTCAATCTTGAAGAACATCAGTAGTTCCATACATTCTTGAGTGAACTGAAAGGTTTCTTGCTTTTGTCAATTGGTATATACTTGCCTGATACTTTATAATTATATATGCATGCCATTCGATTCAGTAATATGTTTATGTATAATTAGTCTAAAGATGACTTAGCTGAAGAAATCGTTTTTTTCCTGTCCTTTGAACTTGATCGAAACTGTCGGTGCAATTTTTTTTTGTCAATGCAAGTGTATTATTATGCAAACTATAGACGTCAATGAGCCTTTGCAAATAAACGTGAGCGTTAATAAAAATAGAATAATATTTTGAAAAATCAAAGACAATTAAAATATCCAACAAAAATTTTCTCAAATCGATTAGATCGAAACTCAAAATCCATACTTGCAAATTCATACTCAATATATAAAGGGGAAGACGATTAAAAGAGTTATACTTACAGATTTTTTCTGATTTAAGAAGAAAACCTTCTTATAGGAGAAAGGTATGCAAAAAACTCAATTTTATGCATATATATATATATATATATATATATATTCTAGGCTAGCACTAATGTATAAAATTTTATTGGCTAAAACAAAATTGCATGGGCTCCAGCCCTGGCTCCGCCAGTGTGACTCAACCTAATGGATAAGTAGAACTTAGGATCGTATTGTCGTTCTATTGGGTGGTATTATTGATATATGATTTCTCATCACCGTTACATCGTATATGATTTCTCTACTCAAAAGAATGGGGGTGGAGATGAATTAGTGATGCTAAACTTAAGGTTCAAATCATAATACGAATCAACCCTATCAAATATTTCATAGCATAGAGTTACAAACTCGATACCTTTCAGGACAGACAAAATAGAAGCAATCACATATAAGCACACCGTCCTTGCGAAGGTATAGGATACAGCAGAAAGAGGAAAATAAATTGGACGGAAAAGTATTAACCCCCAACTTCACTCCACACATGAGGATGATCTTTGCAACACGGAAATTCCTGAACAGAGATAACTGAATCAGAGGACACAAGGAAAAGCTGGACACAAACAGAATGATTGCTGCTTGGAAAAAGTGGATAACTAACCACTTCAGTATGCACCTCGAAGAGTTGTACTACGACTACTTCTCTCTACAAAATTTATGTTTCAGAACTTCCTCCAACCTGTGAAATATTGTTGAGAAAGCTCCTGCAATATTGTTATCATCAGAAGATTTTTTTGGAGGGAGCTACATACTTAAATATGAATGATGTGAAAAAATCTGTCATCTTTGGAAAGTAAGATGAAAGACCCAAAATGATTTGCGAATCATATGGTAGAAGAAATAATAGTGTTCACCATATTTTTAAGCTGTCTCAAAATAGTACTTACAAAATAATGAAAACTTGCATCAACATTTTGCAAAAAGCTGCTTGGAACCAAGATCAACAAACGCTTAATCTTAGAGTTAAAACACACAGAACACTTTGATAAAATGAATCTTTCCCAGGTTTCCCACCCATGTTAAGGCTTCACACCCTAGTTTAGGCTTCACACCAATCCCTTCACAGGAAAACTCAGAAAATCTGATGACTCTTTATTCAACAAAACATGCCTCAGCCTATCGGCTATTACACTTACTCACACTAGAGCTTATAGCTACCAATAACAAGCCTTTTAGACT
This sequence comes from Argentina anserina, assembly GCF_933775445.1. NCBI lineage: Eukaryota > Viridiplantae > Streptophyta > Magnoliopsida > Rosales > Rosaceae > Argentina > Argentina anserina. The sequence goes on along the minus strand of NC_065873.1, from coordinate 939,053 downwards.
CTTTAGGACTCTTAAATTTTAGAAACTGAAACATAAAAGTCCTGATAAAGAAAAACTTAACTCCTAAACTGAAATGATTAGGTGATATTCTTTCACTCATCAACGTTATAAGGTTTGGCTGTGATGTCCTCATCATCAAAAAGTAAATCAATGGAAACTAATTGATTGACAACATATAATTAATGTAATTGTATGAAAAATGAAAAGTTGAGAATTGGCAGTTCGGAAATATTGATAAGTCAATCTTCTTGGTTATTTTAATTCATTACACACATTGGGAAAAATGTACCGAACATAGTGCAAATGTTTGGTCTTTAAGAGTGAAAAAATAGGTGAGGGGAGACCTGAAAGTTGACCATCTCTCTGCTGCAGTGAGCCTTTCACCAGAAGTGTGCCAGGGGTTTGCTGAAAGACCTATGAGAAAGAAGATTTGCATATATCAATAACAAATTTAAGATCTAAGTCACCACACACAACCCAAGCATTGGCATTATCATACCGAAATACGGAAACTTAGGTTATTTGAAAGCAAGTTCAAACAGCTTGATCCAGATGCCTCATGCACATCATCCGAACTTGCAAGTCTACCGAAACTTTGTGACTCGCTTTTGAAATTTGCATCTGATTTGTTTGCTGTGATCTATTACAATTAGGAAGGGCTGCATATGAGCGCACATGATATCACATAATACATCACAAAATAACAAATAACAGATAAGCATACATCAACTGTAAATGAGGATGTGTTCAATTTACACAATGCACCACCGTCGTGGAAATAGGCTTCAACTGACTGCAAGACATGTATGGCACCCAGTTTTCGTTCAAGGCCCTATATTGAGTACACAAAGATTAGCATCAGGTTCAAAGTAGCAGGACAAACCCGTTTCAAAAGGCAACAAAAAGTAGAATTCTGATATGATGTAATATAATTGAGTAATTTAATCCTCACAGATGCAGAAATGGCATTGAAGACATGCTAATCTTTAAACAAAATAAAAGAAAGGCATCCGAACCTCAAGCATGAAAGAAAGGTTACTCTTTTCAATCACATGAGATGATAACATCTTCTTAACAGGAGGCAAAAAGGACCAGGCCAACCCCCATCGACATGTTTGGCCCTGGACAAATTCAGTTGTCTTTACTACGGTGGCTCCAACTTCCCAAAGCTTTGATGTTAGCAGTTTGAGATTTGATTTCCTCCCTAGCATTGATGTGTACCACCTGAAAGTTACAGATTAGATAAGAACAGAGTTTCTAAGAATATTGCCCTCAGCACAGAGGAGATTCAGAAAGTATATCCTGTATGTATGTTACCGGAAAGTATGCTTCAATGTTACGCTATCTTCTATAATGCGAGTGATAAAAGCCTTTTCCCCACCAGGACAAATCATCTCAGCTGGGGTGCCACCGCATGAAGTTTTTGGATTGAGTCCTGCTTCTTCCATTGTCTCAAAAAATGGAGGGTTACACATGCAGAAGTCAAACTCCTCACCATCCCTGACCACTCCAAGAAGTATAGGTGGCCCATCATATCCCGTATTCAGATGTGTGTTCCCTTCCTTTGCCATATCCTCCTCAGTCAGATCTATTTCGCTTTTGCTACTGAACAATACATCATTATTTGATCCTTCTGCTGGAAAGGTGTTTTCACCATGTTCAACCTTTCTAATTTCAATGAGTTCCGAGAGATGAGGATTATCTCTAACATTCTTTTCCGCCCACTCCAGCGCTACATCCGTCATATCTAAACCAAGTCCCCAGTAACATTTAAATTTTGCAGTTCTAAGCAGCACACAAACATATTCAAATACTGTAAACACAACGAAACTAACTAAAACAACAAATTAACAAACAACCGACCTGTCCCAACAAAGCTCCAGCCGAGAAGAGATGCACCAAGAAGTGGATATATGCAGTTTGCCCCAGTTCCTATATCAAACCCCCTCACTCTATCACCATTTCTCGTAGTTTTCGCGACAACGTCAGACGACAGAAGATCCTCAATCCAATGAATGTAGTTCGATCTATTGGGCACTGTAGGGCATAGCTGACCATCCGGGATCCACCTGCAAAATCCCATTCACTTCAAAAACACACCACACACATCTCTTTCACAATGCAGCTACATTAACTGAATAACACTCCAAGCATTCAACTTGAGTTCACTACCTTTCCACAAAAAAAAAAAACATGCAACTTTATCAAACTATTCAATCAAAACACTTTAACTTCTCCATCAGTATCCAACTTAAGATCAAGTTCAACATAACAAGAGAGAATAAACTCCACTGGGAAGATGTTGAAACCTTAAAAGAACAACCTTGGCAACCCAAATGAAACATCATAGACAAAAAAAAGATGGAAACTTTGAAATCGAAAAAGAGCATTGACATGTGTGTTATTCATTAATCTGAGAAAAACCCAAGTAAGAACAAGAGAAGTAGAAGTACCAGTTAAGGCGGTGGTCGTGGAGGAGGAGGACCCGGGTGAGTTCACGGGTGGCGTTGAAGTCGGTCCAGTCAATTCTGGGTCGGCCATTGCGGCCGAAGGAAACGAAGGGTTTGAAAGAAGGGTAGAGAGAAGCGAGCTCGGCGAAGTCGGGCGGGTTGTCGGAGTATTTGTTTCTCGGGTGGGTCGTGGGTCGCTCCGCCGCTCTGCTCCTCTTCTTATTCTTATTCTTATTCTTATTCCCTGTCATTTCAATTCGGTTTCGCTTCCTGCTTGTTTTGTAGGATATTTCGTTATGATCTAGACTTCTCAAATTCTATTATTCAGTCCGTTTTTTCTTTCAAACTAATTCTATAATTATGTAAGAAGTTTGGTCGAGTAGGACTCTTTATGGGAGAGCACAACTACAGTCCTAGTCCATATTTTATGTAGTCCCTGCTCTTCCTACGCTTTACGTTTTGTTCATCCCCATTGGTGAAATATATATAGTAGAGAAACAGCAGAAGACTATCCCCTCTCCTAAATCCTAATTGCGTAGTTCACGTACTTCTATTGTTGTAAAGATGGCTCATGGATCAGAATCATCATATTGTGGACTCAGGTATCTTCCTGTTTTATTCTTCTATGTATCTTGATCTATAGTTGGTGTTTATGATATTGTGGTATGATTTTGTGTGCTCGTTATTGTTATTCAGACCAACAGTATGACCTATACTGAAGAAGAAGAGAAGAATGTCAATGAATCTGTGGTGAAGACTCGAGCAGATCTACTAGTCATATTTTGGTTGTTTGTGATGCAGCGGAACTAACCCGGGAATCCACTAGAATAATTGAGAAAACTCAAAAGTTTATTGATATAAAAGTTATCTCAATACAAAGAAAGATGATACTTATATATACATCAATAACCTAAATAAAATCAAAGTCATAATCTAACATTGAAACTTAAAGAATCCAAATTAAAAATGAAACAAAGAAACCTAAATAATAAAATTTTAAAAGGAAAATAAAAATAGCCTAAAATACTAAAAACCGAATCGGAACAAGGATGTGGTAAATTAAATCAGAAAAATATAAAGGCAAGGAAGCGGCAAACAATCAAGAAGAATGATTTGAAGATAGGTAATTCGCACGTTCTAAGGCAACTAGCTACTGGAATATTTAAAAAGATAATATTTTAGACTTTTTGAGTTGCTCGTACGAAAATGCATATTTTAATTTGTGAATCAGATTTCAACTAAATGCACGGAGCTTATTCCCTCCACGCCCGTGAGGGTTCACATACATATTTTACCGCGTTTGTTTCGCACGAAATCTCACAATCTCCTTTCTCTCAAAATCCAAATATTGCCAGAACCCTCGTTGCCTAGAATCCCAAAATCCAAATAGAACCTGAAACTCCAAAAAGACGAAGACTAAAAGGACGACAGCGAAGACGAGACCGGAGATGAACGACATTAAGATGGTGGCAGCGGCAGCATGCAACTCCAAACACAATCTTCTCCTTTCTGCACCCAAACCCCGCCGCCCCCTTCATCTCGTCTCACAATCTACTCCAATTTGATATGATCTTCTCAATTGGAGAACAAACAAACTTTGCCGACAAATCAAACCCCAATTCGATCTACGCGAAACATAGAACAACCAAGCGAGGAACAATTTTCGATTTGGTAGATAAAAGGCTCAAACCCACATGCAATTTGTGGATTTTGTAGAGGGTGAAGAGAGGAACAATTTTTGGGTAGTCCCAAGGCCATTGGTTTTCGGACGGCGGCGGCGCACGACGAGGGTATGTTGCTTGCGGTATGTGTTGGAATAGAGATATATATATATATATATATATATATATATATGTATTACTGGTTTTAACTAAACTAAGTCAACCAACCAACAACTGTCACATGGCTTTTTTACCTGTCGTGTCCCTCCACAACCATGGAGGGAATAATTTTCGCTAAACGCATAAAGGTTCTTTTTTTTTTGCAAAAAGGCCGATTTGCCCTCTAAATTTGGTCATAATTGTCAATTTGCACCCTGAATTTGCATTTGAGTCAATTTACCTCTTAAACTTGGTAAAAATTACCGATTTGCACCTTATCCGTTAAATTTAATATTTTCCATACAATTTTAAGTCACATGTCATGCATTTGAGAGGCAATATTATCATTATATATTTATTCATATTTAATAATGAAATAAATTATTAAAATTACTTAAGATGAACACTTGTTACAATTTTTTTTTTCGAAACATGTTATTGATTTATATATTTATTATTTTACGTGATATAGTATGTTAAAAGATATTAGAAAAATATAAATAAATACATTGAAAATTAAAAATAAATGTGTGTTATGGGAGAATTACTATTCTACCATTGTGTGTGTCTTAGCCTTATTAGGTTTCCTGTTAGAGATAGATTTGCATCTCTGTAATAGATTAGGACTCCGAATCCTACGAGATTGTAGTTATGTAATGCCTATATATATGCCTCATTATCAATAATTAAATGGTTACGTTTGGTTCCATTACGTCGTTATTATTCTCGTTTTGTTCCTTCTCCAACAATGTGTACATATATATATGTGTATATATATATACACAACACACTATATTTCAATGAGTGAGTATGTTGAATATATAATTCGAAGTAGGGTTAAGTATGTAGAAAAAAGATGTAAATAAATAATTTGATTAAAAATAATCCTCCTTTTAAAGAATATTTGTATTTGTTTTTAAGAAATATATATATATATATATATATATAATGACAACATTACCCCTCATGTGCATGACATTTGATGCAAAATTGGATGAAAACAGTTAAATTTAACGGATGGGGCGCAAATCGGCAATTTTTACCAAGTTAGGAGATAAATTGACTCAAATACAAGTTTGTGGTGCAAATTGACAATTTTAGCCAAATTTGGGGTGTATTTTGACAATTTGGCCTTTTTTTGTTACAAAAAAATAGTAGATTGGTAGACAACCACTCCGGGGCCTAAAGCATATCAAGGTGAAAAAAAACCCCTCCCCATAAGGTGTTTTTCACTTGCGATAATCGAACATGAGATCTCCTTATTACCGAGAGTATTTCAGCAGCGTTTGCCCAACAAGCAAGCCTATTATGTTTTTCACCACTAGACCAAACTCCGTGGGTCATAAAGATCCTCTTTTAACCTACAAACTAATATCAAAGAATTTTTTGAAAAGTTTTCAAACTAATTATCCAACCACTTGAACTATCACCGATCACTTCAATATAGTTTGGAGGCCTTTCAAGCCTAATATCCAACTCTCCCTTTTGTTTGTGTACGTGTGTCAGAAAACCACGTTACAATTCAAATGAGCCAAAATTCTTCAGAAGCAAGAAGAAAAAACACAACACCAGAAGTATGATACCCTCTGCATACACTGCAGCTAGTTTAAGTAAAAGTCTTAATAAACTCCCAACACATTCCACAAAGATCTACTTAGAAGTTAAATAAAATCAAGTAGGAAATTTAATATTGTATTAACCCAAAGTTCATATATATTGCAAATGTTCTCTCAGAAATATGCTCAATCCAAGCAGACAAATTTTTCTGCAATCATGGTGAAGAAAGGAGAGGGAGGGCCGAAAGGGACCAATGAAATTGGAAACACAGCAGTGGTCTCTGTACAAGTGTACTGAGGGAGATGTGGGCTCAGTTTTATCCATATAAGCAGTGTAAAATGTTATTGAAAGGTCTTAGCTCTTATCCTTAAGAACAGCTAGATGAGTCATCGGATTACACTGTATCCTATATGGATAAGGCGAAATCCATGTCAAAATCATAGCAAGAACATATTTCATTCATCGTAAATAACACAAATGACAGAAAAATTATAAGTTTGTAGGTCGAAATTTATGATACATTTAGTTAGGTTTATTATGCGAATTCACAAATCTTTCTTGTATTCTCAAATCGGGTTTGATGTTACATCCGACAATCAGTTTTAATTAATATTTTCTCATTTCAAAAAATTTCGTGATACATTTTATTGTTTATCTTTCGGTAAGCCTTATATACCCCTTCACTGGCAATTGGCCAACAAATTATTGAGTTATTGACAAATATCACCTACTTTCAATTTTTCCCTACCTCTATATAAACTCACAGACTCTTCCAATATTGTTCAACTCAATATCAAACACTTCCACTCCAATACCATCTATCTTCCCTATTCCTCAAATTGCTTTCAAATTCAGCTGCGTCAAGTAAGAGACTTGGAATGGCTACTGCAGCTAGTCCAATAATATCACTGTACGAAGTTCTTGGCCTTCCAATGAGTGCAAGTGGTCATGAGATCAAAGCAGCTTATAGAAGACTAGCCAGAAGGTGTCACCCAGATGTTGTGGCACTGAACCAAAAACAAACCTCTGCTACTGAATTCATGAAGATTCATGCAGCTTATGCAACCTTATCAGACCCTGACAAACGAGCGAACTATGATAGGGATCTTTACCGATGTGCTCAGTCTTTCAGGTCTTCATCTTCGTTTTCCTCCGCATCAGCGCCAGCAAGTGCTTACCGAAACTGGGAAACTGACCAGTCTGGTAGCCATATATGTAACTGCATGATATATTGTATGTATTTTTTTTTTTTGGGTCCAAATGGTAATTCAATTAAAAAAGGCACAAGGGCCACCGAAGAAACAAGCAAAGCTACAGCCGAAAAGAAAGAAAGAAAACACAGCAAGTAACAACAAAAGAATAAAACTACTAATAAAAAAAAACAAAGTTTAAGGAGATCTAGGAAGGCCATCCGCCAACGGAATGTTCATGAGAAAAGTTGGGAGAAAAACATCCAAATCAAAAGAGCACAACTTCGAATATGCGAGCTTAACAGCAGCATCCGCCAAGCTATTTGCATAACGATGAACCCAATTCCAAGTGGGATTATCAAAGGCATTGATGACCTCCTTCCAGTCTCCCTCTGATTATGTTTCTGAAATTTTTACCCACTGCAAGATTCAAACTTTTTCTAACCAATATATGTTTCTGATATATTGTATGTAGTCTCCTGTTTTTTGTACCTGGCCTCTATTTTAAAGGAAATAGGGGATAGAGGATTCCTATTTTCTGTGCACTGAAAAATATAAGTCTGCAACCATTGGAAATGCATCTATTCTACTCAAATTATTAGCAATTTCAGTCGTTTTCAGAAGTTTCCGCTCCCTTTATAATGATTTGAAACCGCAACAATCTACTCAAAGTATAACATTTTTTTGTCCGAACTTTACACTGTTCTAGAATGTATGTATATTTGATCATATGACATAATTGTTGGCATATATATTCAGTGACCACAATGAGATGAAGTCAAAACATGATAAGATACGTACTTACGTTGCAATTTCTCTCAGAATGATTTGAAACCAATCCAACAGAGAAACCAGATGCAAATGTTAGTAGTAGTTGTTAATAACCTAGTTTCGTTATCTAATTAAATGGATGATTCAAATGTCATATCATGCAATGTGTAAACTAATTCATTGATGACAAACCAGATGCAACAACGGCGACAATGGCACACAGCCGCACAACATTTGCATTTAGGGTTGATATAAAATAAAAATAAAAATTTACAAAGATAATCATAATAGTGTTCCGAGAGAATTTATATTCTATCATGTGTGTCTTAGTCCTATTAGGTTTCCTGTTAGAGATAAATTCGTATCTCTGTAATAGATTAAGACTCCGAATCTTACAGTTATATAATGCATATATATAAGCCCTCATATTATTCAATAAAACACAATTATTCATCATGCACCACGTTATCATGCACTTTGTATAATGAGACTCACTTCCCACTACCCAGTTTGGCCATCTGAGGAATTTCAGGTGATAGCCAACCTTGCAGAAATTTAATGACTCCAACAACGTGAGGAATCCAACTTCAACTGTTTTCGATATCCCCTTTAAGGACATGCCACAACCCAGATCCATATTTCCAACAAAGACATTTCGGACAGCCTGCCTGCAGAGCAGTAAATTCACAATTGCCTGTTCCGTCACATACAAAATACACAATAAAATCAAATCACAAAGTTCATTAGGATGAACCACAAATGGATCAAGTACCCAACTACTGGGTCAAATGAAGCAGTGACAAGAGGAAGGGTCGGATCATCCCTGTCAGCCTGGATTAAGTCATATAAAAAAGAAACTCTAACACATTAACAATAGGAGCATCAAGGAGGAAAAATTCAAGAAACCAAAAATAATTCAAGAAACCAAAAATGCATTTGGAGCTGGGAGAATGAGCCAATTCATCTCACTAGATCTGTGGACCTCAAAAAATTGAAAAACAAAAACCCGAAAGACCCGTAGGTACAACTGACTGTAAGCAAAACAGCCTATCATTCTCATGCAACAACTACTTAACTTTCAGAAAGGTTACGAGCTTACATGGAAAATAGGAAATAATAGGGAAGGCTTTCAGAAGCATGTCAATAATTTCACCTGCTTCAAACTTGATTATTAATTATACATGAAATAGTCAATCTTCATTGAAAAAATTCAGGACACTAACACACCTTAGAGGGATTACACTTCTTACTACTTGCCTTAAGTAACTTTGAACACATTAGAGATTCAGCACTATGTCCTAAGAGATGCTGAATACGACACATCCATTCATGGGATAGTGTTTTCAGAAAAAAAAAAATCAACCTAGGGCCCAGACACAGGGTAGTGTGATTCCATGATTCACCAAGCAGTAGTTGTATATTCTGAGACTGATTTTTCTCTAAGATATGCACCAAAAATTTACTCAAAATTTAGAAATATAATCCTAATGGTCCTCATAGTAGTTTGACTACACACTATTTTCACGGTTTATTCTCATCTTTTGTTTAGTAGGACTATGTTTGACTCACAGTAGGATAGCCACACAATATATAAACTGCATTTCCAAACAACAAATGTAAACATAACAGCGGTATACTGAGGAAGGTATACAACTACAACATAGATTTTAAGCTATCATGCATACCAATCCTCGCGAAAGCAAAGCAGAAATAAGGAACAGCAATGCTTCCATACGACTTCGGAAAACATAGATCACTGCTTCTAGCCCCTGAAATGCACTTTCTTTGGTTTTGTATGTCTTAACTCTTAGCCCTTTATGCAAGTCAGTAGCTGATTCAATAGACTTTGCTATTAACTGCAGAATGAAATTTATATTGGTAGTCAGTAATAAGTGCAAGCAACTATTCAGGTAAATAGATTTTAAAGTGAAATATATACAAGTATACAACAGATATTCATATGGAGGATTTACATGTACACAACATATAAACATGCTTTGCCAAAAAAAAAATATCAAAGCATGTCCGTCATCAACCGCCACTTACTACATCCTTGCTGCCTTCAAACCTTGCAACGTCATCTCCGATAACACTCAAAGTTGCAATCACCGCCCTTCTATTACCTGCACATGAGAACAATATCTCACCCATACTTCTAAGCAAAGCTCTGTCAAAAAGTTTAGTAATGAGTTAGAAGACCTTCATTAACCATGGTAAAAAATAATATCAAATGAACATGAATCAATAGTTGTTACAGACTCCACGCTACCAGAGTATCATTGATATTTAACAATGACCTAGCTGAATTTTTTTTTACATGAACCTAGCAGATCTCACTACCATGCTAGCCTGGTTCCGGAAAAAAAAGTGTTCAATATATAGCATGCTAAGTTCCACAACTACTGTCACCACCAAAGTCAGGAGTTGAAAAAAGATTTCACAACAAATTGACTAAAGTAATAGACCTCAGATTTCATGATAAACACTTGAAAATGCCAACCTGTTGATTAATTCATATCAATCTTATCGAAATCTGCAAATGATTCAAAAGACAAGTATCTTCCCAACTCAAATGCAATACTAACATCAATCCACCACCTTCCCAATTTAAAATGTTTCCAGCACAAGTCTTATAACATGTTTCTGGCATGAGTCTTACAACATGTTTTACAAAACAAATTTCTTCCCAATTCAATGTTTCTCTTACATAAATCTATTGCATGATCAACTCTAGAGCGTCGGTAATTACCATCAATCGAACTAACATATGATCTAGAAAACAAACTTGATCCCAATTCAATTGCTATATTATCATCAATTATCAGGTTATCAACTCTAAAGTTGAAAACAGGCAAGCAAACTCATATCAATCAGCAAATAAGAACTGTATCCCCAATTTCAATTGCTAACCAACAACAATCCATCATATTATCACCCACACAGAAACAAACACTAACCTTAAGCCAGAAAAAAACCCGACTTTGGATCGGGTGCAGACCCCGGCCGACGTCTGTACCCACCATAACCCTCAAACCCTTCCCTCCTCTTCCTCCCACTCCCACCACTCCTCCTCAGATTTGGTGAGGCCTTAGCGTCCGGAAATTCGAGAATTAATAGGGAAATTGAAGGGGTTGGCAGAGATTTAGGGGGATGGAGGAGTTTGATGTGAATCAAGGGATTCTGGGCAACGAGGATTTGGAAGATGGATAAGAAATTTTTGGAGAAAGGAAAGAAGAGGGGTAATTTGTGAGGCGCGTCGGCGTGTTTTCGGTAACCGTATTATTCGTGCGATTAACGCGCTGTAAAATGTGTGTGTGAGGGAGGGTTCGCGGGCCGTGGAGGGAATAAGCTCCGCACAGTTCAGATCCGTCTGTGAGGAGGATGCGGGATGCGGCCTCTTGCCTGTGAAACAAGGGTCCATCGCTCGCTGGCTTCGATTAGGGTTTGGCGTCTCCATCTTTTTTATTTTGTTTGTTACAAAAAGTTTCGGTGAGACGTTGGTTACGTTGACATACTCATAACTTCAATTTTGAAGGATTTACGATAGATACGTACATGTCACAAAACCATTAGGTATAGATTTCTGTAGAAGAATTTACATATCGCAAGCCAACGAGACATGCTGGCAGTGAGGATCGAACATGTCTGTGTGATACACCTCTAATCTGCCCTTGCCAACTGAGCCAAACCTCGTTGGCGGCGTCTCCATTTTTTTAGTACATAGACCTCCCTTTTATTTTGTATCATGCTCAAATATTTTATCGTGGCTAAAAAATTTAGTCAATTAAACCTCCTTAATTTTACTAAAAATCTCTAACTTTATGTGATTGTCATATTTCCCTATCTCAAGAACTCAAAAAAAAAATTATATGGTTTTCTCCTTAATGATCGATCCCCCTGGTCCGCAATTTTTGCCTCCTCGATTTGGGTCGTGGCAATTAGATCAATTTTTCTTGTTTGCAAGTTTGGGTATTGATCATGCAGCCAATGCAATTACGCCGACTTGGGGTTATATTCAAGTTTCCATCAAAAACTCAAAGAGTGATCTAGTCTACAGAGAAATTGATCCCAGAGAGGAAGACCGATTCCACAGACCACAGAAACCAAGTTAGAATTTCTCGTTCCAGAATATACAAATCAATAATTCAGGAAACGAAGAAAACTTCCTTCGATCTATTGATCGAATCCTAGACGAGACAATGGATCATGATGACAAATATTGAGAGCCACTATTTACATTAAATTACTTTTGGAATATTGTACATGATTGACAGGTCGGTTGAGTAACATCATGTTTACCCTTCTGGAATCTGGGCATAGTAACCAGTACACAGAAATTTGAAAAATCGATCGAAGAATCCATGACGACCACCCCATCAATATCAAGCTTACCTTGGCCTGTTTCATTCGGAACCTTCACGGCGCGATCCATGGATTTCATGTGTAGAATAGGGAAACCATACACAAACCCTAAAAAAGCAGATACGATTTGTACCAATTCAACTATCCAATTATTCATGCCCATATTCGATTCGCAGCTCCAGCCCGCAAGTACGCAACATTTTCAAGATGGTGAATCATGGAATATCATGGAGGCCTACCCGTGATCCTGTGCTAGATACGTATATTCTTGAATTTCTTCCCACATATTATCACCAAGAGATATCGTCAATTGATTTGTATAGTCTGCTGAGATAGATTCTTGTGGTTTTTATTTGGGGAAGATTAAATTTGCTCAATGGTTTTGTGTATGTATAATTATATACAGTAATACAGATCAAAGATCAACATAATATATGTTAACACCACCCCTGAATGGGGTGATCTCGGCTTAATCTCCTTTTATTCTGGTCGCCGGAGACCTGGAAGGCCCAGCAGGCAGGCAAGTCGGCCCGGTAACCCCTCTGTTTGCTCGGATATCGCCATTAACGCCATCCACGGTGGCTCGTCTTCAGGGATAGACACAATGTATTGGCGTACATTCTCACATCGAGAGAATAGTCATACACATTCCCTGATGAAACTATAAATAGGCCGCCTAAACCATCTAAAAGAGGTAACGTATTCCTAAATCTTTAACTCTCGAACTTAATTATGTACCGGATAGATTTAAGTTTTGGAAGGTCAAAGTCGGCGCACCGCTGATCCTTTGACTTTGATTTGTATTGTGTGTAGAACCCACTGAACTGACACCGGAATACAAGACTACAAGAAATTCGATTCCCGAATTTAGCTCCCGTAATAATATGTAATTTGATCTTTCAATTCCAAAAAAAAAACCAGGAAGATCGAACCGGAAAGAAGCATCGAGCCATCGACTAATTATATATATATATATATATATAGCATAATTACATATAACTACATTGAATAGTTAAACTGTAACAACAGGTACGTACTTTGGCTGTTCTGTAGTAAGACGTCTCGAAAAGTCTTTCATGATAGTGTCGTTTGAATCGAATAGCCTTCTTTTACATATCATGATGATACTTCTAAGAAAAGAAAACAAGCCTTCATAAATGGCCTGGTCGATAAGGAGATTTAAAGGCAAAATATTTCACATAATTTTTTAATGATGTTTTCAATTGCTGTCAGTTTTGAAATGATGTCCTTCATCATGCATCAATTTACATGTAAATGAGGTAGTCGACAATATTACACATATTACACCATTTACAAGTACGGCCTCTTATTCATGCTATTTTCTCATGCAGTTTAAATTACAAGTTACTATACACCAGTCAATCGATTTGCTATATATAACGTAAACAAGCTGGATTTAATTTTTCCATGAAAGTGGAAGAGAAAAACCCGTTTGGCCATACTCGATAACTCCTCCGATCCTCCCTCTGTCGGCGGCGCCACCCATCACAGCCACTACTTGTGCCACAACCACCACCCTCAAGCACATTCGAAGGCAGACACACACATCCGTAAACGAAAGGATATGCATACTACGCCGTTGGCCTGTTGCCATTGTTACGTGGAACACCAATGCAAATGTGACCCTGTATGAATCGGTCATCACATTTCTTGATATAACAGAAACCTCATCTCCATTTTCCAATGCGGATTCGTTTCGTTTGAAGGTGTATAATCCGGTTTTGAAGCTTTTCTTTTTCGGCGTCAATGGCGGCAATTGTGAAGGAGATCCTGGCCCGGCCGATCCAGCTGGCCGATCACGTCACCAAAGCCGCCGACGAGGCACAATCTTTCCGTCAAGACTGCATGGAGCTCAAAGCCAAAACCGAGAAGCTCGCCGGCCTCCTCCGCCAGGCCGCGCGTGCCAGCAACGACCTATACGAGCGTCCTACACGTCGCATCATCGACGACACCGAGCAAGTCCTCGACAAGGCCCTCTCTCTCGTCATCAAGTGCCGCGCTAACGGCATCATGAAGCGCCTCTTCACCATCATCCCCGCCACGGCCTTCCGCAAAACCTCGCTGCAGCTAGAGAATTCCATTGGCGACGTGTCGTGGCTGCTCCGCGTCTCGGCCCCCTCCGACGACCGAGACGACGAGTACCTTGGCCTGCCTCCGATCGCAGCCAACGAGCCTATTCTTTGCCTCATTTGGGAGCAAGTAGCTAAGCTCTACACCGGCTCGTTGGAGGAGCGATCAGATGCGGCAGTTTCTCTGGTCTCATTGGCCAGAGACAATGACAGATACGGAAAGCTCATCATAGAAGAGGGTGGGGTGCCACCGCTGTTGAGGGTAGTAAAGGAAGGAGGAAACAAGGAGGGCCAAGAAAGTGCTGCGCGGGCGATAGGGTTATTAGGCCGGGATTCTGAGAGTGTGGAGCAGATTGTGAACTCTGGGGTTTGCCCGGTGTTTGCGAAAATACTTAAGGACGGTCACATGAAGATTCAGGCAGTTGTGGCCTGGGCGGTTTCGGAGCTAGCCGAGCACCATCCCAAATGCCAGGACCCGTTTGCGCAGAACAATGTGATAAGGATGCTGGTTAGTCATCTTGCGTTTGAGACCATCCAGGAACATAGCAAGTATGCAATCACTAAGCAGAGCATGTCGCTACATTCGATTGTGATGGCGAATAATAGCAATAGGCCTGATATGGTTGAGCATAATTCTTCCAGTCAAGTTGCGCATCCTGCGTCAGGGAATCATCAGTCAATGCACAATTTGGTGCAGACTATGGCAAAGAATAAGGCACATAATGCTGCAAGTGGAGCAGGTCACAATCATCACCATCATCCTAATGCGCACGGGAATGCAAAGTCGAACCACCAGCTGTCTGGAGCTAGCCTTAAGGGGAGGGAGTACGAAGACCCGGCAACTAAGGCTGAGATGAAGGCAATGGCAGCAAGGGCGCTTTGGAAGCTCGCTAAAGGGAATGTCACTGTGTGTCATAGCATCACTGAGTCAAGGGCGCTTTTGTGTTTTGCAGTTTTGATAGAAAAGGGTCCTGAAGATGTTAAGAGGTACTCGGCTTATGCATTGATGGAAATCACCGCGGTGGCGGAGAAGAATTCTGACTTGAGGCGCAATGCCTTCAAACCTACTTCCCCTGCTGCCAAGGCTGTGCTGGAACAATTGTTGAGAATCATAGAAAAGGCGGATGATGAGCTTCTTATACCGTGTATACAGTCTGTTGGAAACTTGGCAAGGACTTTTCGAGCAACAGAAACAAGGTTAATCGAGCCATTGGTGAAGCTGCTTGACGAAAGAGAACCTGAGGTTTCTTATGAGGCTGTGAACGCACTCAACAAGTTTGCATGTACCGAGAATTTTCTCCATGTCTATCACTGTAAAGCGATTATAGATGCAGGAGGAGCCAGGCATCTAATTCAGCTGGTTTACTTTGGAGAACAAATGGTGCAGATTCCTTCATTAGTTCTTTTATGTTACATTGCATTGCATATTCCAGATAGTGAGACACTTGCTCAGGAAGAAGTGCTTATCGTGTTGGAATGGTCAACAAAACAGGCTCATCTTGCTAATGAACCATCAATTGAACCATTATTACCAGAAGCCAAGAGTAGATTGGAGCTTTACCAATCCAGAGGTTCTAGAGGATTCTATTGATGTAATCAAGGTGTACAATATCAATTTATTAGGAGAACATCAAAATCTTGCAGTGTTAATGTTTTGTTATCTTCATTCCCGTGAGGTGTACATAGATAAGTTGGGTTAGCACTGTTGGGATTTTTTTTTTTGAATCGTTGGTCATAATATATTAAGTTCAGCAAGCAGTACAAGAGACAACCCACCTGAAGGCCGACAATAAGAGAAATCTACTCAGACAATCAAGTCTATGCAACTAGACTCATAAACCTAAAGTACACCCAACTTCTAAAGCAATGAAGTACTAGAGTTATAAAGTGCTAGAAAAATTAGAAGTAGACATTAAAAAGAAACAACCAAAATTTCTAACACTATACCAACGCATTCAAGCCAATTTAGCTAGTACTCTCTAATACCGCAGCCCTCGCACTATCTTCTTTTACAGTCTGCATAGACTCCTCCACTATAGCTCAGTTATAGACCAAGAACAAAGTATGCTCGTGGCCAAAGCAAAGTCTGCCATCATTAGAAGGCCAGATTGGTTTCCTCATGGCCCAATAGGCCTTAATTGATTTGGACACCCCACCAGCATGCATAGTTGTGCCGCTAACCACCAGCAGACCACCAACGTGGAAAGGCACCACATCCTACGATTTGGACCCCAAGAACAAAGGATCAATGAACCAGAAGTCATGACCAGAACCCGGATCCGACTCGGCCTCTAGCACCAGACACCACCGTTTATACATTGGGACTTTTATGAGAAACTGATGTTTAGAGTCATTTATTACATCACTTAGAAACCGATGTCTTAATTTTTCCGATCTTAGACATCACCCACTAATACATCGATTTTTTTTTTATTAACATTAGTCAAGAACACAATGTGTTAGCTTAATCCTAGTAGTGGCGCTTACAGTTATATGATTTGGATGAATGAAGGGTTCAAACTTGAAACTTAAGTATATCTTATTATAGTAGATTTCAACATTTATAGATGTTGGTAGAAGAACTGAGATATATTTTTACAGCAAAGCTTATTGTCACGTCCCATTTTTGAAAGTGTATATCGTGGGTGTCGCTGGTTATATGAGTTTCATGCATATGTGAGATTGCTCCAGATCAGAGAGTGTGGATGCATATGTGGCTGCCATTCCTAGGGGTTCAAACATGTCGATCCGGTTAAGTTTGGGGAGCTTGTCGCTAGTCAGGGACTTAACGTCGAAGAATGGAGTAAACTGCCCTACACAAACTAGTTAGGGTCTGGAGCCATTCCTCTAATGAGCCCAAAGTAGGGCGAAACCAGTGCATTGCCTCATTGGATAAGACTGATTCCTAGGCAATGGAGTGCCGCATGGACCAAGTGTGGCAGCCGAAAGGCTAGGTCCGTGACAAGTGGTATTAGAGCCGCCCCGACATCGTTGTCGTTTTGTCACCAAGCGCTCATACAAACCTCCAGGGGAGGATCAAATTGAAGTCTGTCGTGTCCCCAAGATACAGGAGGCTCCGCGGTGGATTCAAGTAGGCAGGGTGCTTCCAGGGGGAGAACCAGAAGAGGGATATGGCGCGAAGGTTTGTTGGGTGATCTTTAGGAACTCCCTTCGTCTCTCAGGCATCATAGGCGTATGTGGGATACATGTGTCACAGTGGGGATGTTGTGTACGAAGACGTACACCTTATTTGGTGGGGGAGGATGTCATGTCCCTTTTTCAGAAGTGTCTATCGTGGGTGTCGCTGGTTATATGAGTTTCATGCATATGTTGGATTGCTCTAGGATCAGGGAGTGTGGATGCATATGTGGCTGCCCTTCCTAGAGGTTCAGACATGCCAATTCGGTTAAGTTTGGGGAGTTTGTCGCTAGTCAGAGACTTAACGTCAAAGAATGGAGTAAACCGCCCTGCACAAACTGGTCAGGGTCTAGAGCCGATCTCTTGATGAGCCCAATGTAGGGCGAAACCAGTGCATTGCTCCGTTGGATAAGGTTGGTTCCTAGGCAATGGAGCGCCACATGGACCAAATGTGGCAACCGAATGACTAGGTCCGTGACATTATGCTCTCATGCTCACTCGCTAGCAAGCTACCTCATCTAGATAGATGTCTCGATCAGCTTCTTTGTTTTCTCCTTTTCATCTTAGTCTAAGCGGATTTGGGGATCGTATCCTTTAATTTCTGTTTCCAGCACCGTGTGTCATGGTCTATAGAGTAGTCGCAAGAGTTGCTATCCCTAATGGGAATTTCGGAAGACATACGGACACATTTCAATAAGATATGAAAAGATATCTTGCATTGTGTGTGAAACTGTGAATGAGGTTAATGTTGATACAATGCATAGCTTGTTGCACCAATGTACCATGCGTCACTTTCTCACAACTAGAAAAGAAATGTAGAGGCGTTGTATAGTTCGGATTCCACTATTCAAGCTATTGCAAATTTGATTTACTTCAGGTTCTTCATTATTGATAGCAATCAAAAGTTTTCGTTTTCATGTTTGCGTTAGCCTCAAGGAACAGGTGCTACCAGAAGCCATTAATGTTTGAAAGAAACAACTCTTTCTTGTACCAACAAGACCAAGAAACATAATGATCCTTGGGCAACCACCATACAACACAGAATCATGCAGTCTTGTATGGAGTATATTCAAATCTACTATGGATTCCACTCTCAAAACTTGCTCTCCTAAATTTGATCATGACAGAGCAACGTCCAGTCTTCCATTTTTGATGTAAAATTCGAAATCTTGGCACAGCTCTCATTAATGAGATTTGTATCCAGTATCGATATCCCTCAATTATTTTGAGCCTGCTATCAACAACACTTCTCTCCGAAAATTGTGTGTTCTTTTGTAGTGGCGGGGCATGAATCGATATGATATCAACATGCATGCATGGTTCTCAATCTAGCAGACAAAACGATCAAGGTTTTAGTTTTCGTTTTCTTTTCTTTCTTGTTGAACGGAGGGACGAACAAATTATATTGATCAGTGAGACAGTGAGACAGTGAATAGTGATTATATCAGAAGCTCTGTAACTTATCATTCTTCCCACCTCTGACCTCAACAGCAGAAGTTAAACGCTAAATATCTGAATGAAAAAAATAAAAGGAGAAAGCTAAAACTGCATTGCCAAACAATAATATAAATTAGGGCTAAGGGGACATTTAGTGTAGGGACAAATAAACAAGTGTTCCTATATTTTTGAATTTGGGGACATATGTTAGCTTGTGTCCCTCAATATATATTTGACACAAATCATGTGTCCCTATATATAAAAAAGACACACTTATGTGTCCTTAAACACTTTAGCTATATACACACTCATGTTTAGAGACTTATATATGTCCCTAAACTACACAAAATATATATTTAGGTGGTAAAATACCATTGTTTCTCCAAGCGTCATACAGAAACTCTTAGCCGCCATCAAACTAACACATTACCTTATCTTTGTTCTTTCTCACCTAGATCTATCAATATTCTTGACAAAAAAATTCTCCAATATACAATTCTTGCTATTCTCGCTCTTAGTAGAATACCTAAACCAAGAGTGTATGTGAGCCCCGAAGATATTAACAAGCTAAGTTGAGATTGTTAGTGATTATTTTACGATCTCAATAATTAATTAAAGTGAATGCTCGAGAATATTTTTCAGAGTTTTCAAATAAGTGGCTCTTTTTAATTAAGAGTTGTGCACGTTACATCGAGTAATTGAGAATGTTCAGTGAATTTTCTAGATTACCAAGGTATTTATATGATTTTTCTAAAGTTGAGAAATGTAAAGGAAAATGGTTACGGTGCAATCTTGGCCGTAGAAATTAGTTGATTTATTTCAGCCTTTGGATCATTTAGACTATGTATGTGTATTGGAGAGTAACGAGAGCAAACACACGCCAACCTCCCTCTTCGCGACCTGACGACCCACGCGCCAAACCTTCGTCCTTCCTCTGCCTTCAGCTTTGCTCCGACAGCTGCATCACCTCCGCTCAACCTGTTTCGACGTTGCCGATGTGTTTTCCAGCTCTTGCTTTTCTGATCAGCGATTGTGGAAGGAGAAATTGCCGTGAACAGTGTCAAGTTTCAAGGTGGCACTTGCGTTTGCACTACTCTATTCTCCTGGCCTGTGAAAACTTTTGGCTGGGTGTAAGAAGAAGGTTATGAAGCCTCAATTCGTTTCGGCTAAAGATGATATATGTTAAAGGTGTGATTTTTAGGGTTTTTGGATTTGATATGTGAATTGTGTTTTGTGATAGATTTTGAGGTCGGATCCGATTGAGACTGAGGAAGCTTGATATCAATATGGGGTGAAATGCTATTACTTTTATTGCAGTTATGGGGTGAAGAATTGATATTTCTAATGCAATGTGATTTTGATTTGTGGGTGTAAGTACAAGTTTCTTGTACGTATTTTTTTTGTCATTCCTATACAATGGTAGTTGTTCTTAGGTGCTAGTAAGTTTGGAATGCAAGTTTCTTCTACGTGATCCTAAATATATCAGGTAATTGCATATCATTTGCATCCATAACTCATCTGATTTTGAAACTCATTCTTTTGAAAAAGATTTGTTTTTATGGTGATTTGTTTAAATGAGTTGTCAATATCAGATTAGATGAAGTCACATGTTAGAAAGCGATTTATACTATTAATGGTGATTGATTTGTTTTTATCATGATTGAGCTAAAATAGGAGAGTCATATGTTTAGGAAAGATTTGTATTAATCATGGTGGATCTTGATTAATATAAATTTATCTTGATTGATTTGAAAATGATTTTTATCTCATTTGGTTATGCTTTCAATGGTATTGTGTCTTGAATTATCTTTTTCCTTATTGATAATCTTTTTGTTAAAGATATTTCCTTATTGGATGTCAATTAAGGTTTGGATTCTCAAAGCAAGAGGAGTCTTCACTCATATATATGTTTGATAACAAAAGATCTTCAGTTAAACGTTTGGACGATAGGAAAAAGAGATATGTGTTTCTCTCTTTATGGTGTTTTTATGAAAATCAAAAAATCTTCAATAGAGTATTTGCATGAGAATTTGTTAAGTGCCGCATAGTCTGCATAATTGTCTTAACAAAACTCTATTCATTGATTGATTGTTTATTACATCTTGCATTTGCTTAAGTGTTGAGATTAGTGAGATTTTAAAGCAAGAAGGCGTGTTCAAATCCTTCATTCAATGAGAAGATTGAGTTCAAGTATGTAGTATAAGTTAGTCATATTCGATACAAGTTGGCTTGTAATGCTAGTAAAGTGATTCCGTTGAATGTCACTACTTGTAGGATTTGTAACCTTATTTACTATCATAATGGATTTAATTTCGTGTGGACTATGTGAAAAGTCTATATCCCTTAGTTTTAACCAAATCTGTTAAATTGTTTCATGTGATTTTATGTGTAGGATTTCTATGAGGATCTATTTGAGGAGCTAAGCAAGTAAGAACAAAACATAGCTTGAATATCTTTGATACTTGGCTGATCACATGGTATGTTTCTTCTTTGTTTCCGGTATTTAGGGTTTATTAATTTGATTGAATTTGGTCTTATTGGACAAATTGGGTGCGCTTTGTGTGTGAGTGTAAATACTAATTAAATAGGCTGGTAGTGGTACATTTTGTTCAGGGAGGAAGAACATGTTGCAACTAGGCTCCATAATCTCATTGTTTATTGTTGAAACCATTAGGTGTCTTTTTTGTTTGTGTTTAAATGGTAAATTATAATAGGGAGTCTCTATTCATACCTCCTAAAATGGCATTTGGACCTTCATATTTTTATTAGATAGTTTTGACTTAGTAATACATATGAAATTACCAAAAAAATATATAACAATAAAAATACAAGAAGGGAAATAATTCCTTACTTATCTATTATAAAATACAAATGTAGATAATTATCTTTTATATTTATTGCTAGACAATCCAAAATGAGATATCCAATTGCATTAAATGATTTAATTGATTACCTTCTTTTTTTATAAACATCATTAGTCAAATTGAATGTGGAATTTAATGTATAAACTATATAACTATATATAATTTCTCATAAACTTCGATTTGAGCAAAAAAAGAATAAAATTCGTTCATTAGAGGTTAGAATATTTCATATACGTTGATAAACAAAACTCGTTAATTAAAGGTTAACATATTGCATATACGTTGATGTTACTATCAATGAATGAAAAATATAGTTTACCAATTTATTATGAATTTAGAAAATGAGTGGAAGAGTGATCGAATTAAGTCGAGAAGATAATTTGTGTGATTATTATGTATTTTTCGAGTTGTATATATAAATGAATTTGAAATAGAGTATGAAAGAAATTAATAGATATTAGTATGATTTGATATATCAAATTAGATTATGGGCATTTTAGGAAAAAATTTTGAAGGTCTAAATTGTATTTTAGGTATCTATAAAAGTAAAATATAGGTTTACTGAGTAAGACGATCTAAATAACTTTTTTGAAGGTATTAATAGAAGCTCCCATTATAATATGAATCAAATTATGGATTTTAAAAAAATGACATTTTATTTTTGTTCACATTCTTGGTTTACAGATTTTTGATTGATCATGTTGAACATAGTTGCCTTTAAATCAAATTTTTAAGTAACTCCAGTAGATGCTTCTTTGATTGTTTTATAGGTTGAATTCACTTGTGGCATGGTGTAATCAAGCAAGTATTTAGGTTTAATTAAATTAGTTCTCCTTTACTGTTTATATATAGGCCTTTTTTAGGGAGTGAATGTAATATTGGATATGTTGATGTATAGAACACTTTAAGATTTTAATGGAAAATATGATATTGTATTATTTACTATTTTGATTTTTTTTTATTATTTTATTTTTTATGTTGCAGATATTTTTGTTATTTTATGATGTAGAATTTGCAATTTAGTCCCTACCCAAAGGCCAGCCAAAAGTAAAAAAGAAAGTCAAGCAACTGAGACATATAGCAAAAATGTCCCCAATTGGTGAAATGTATTTGTACAAGTGTATGGTATTTGTACTATACTTTGTAGTATAAGAAATCATGTGACTCACACTTATATTTGGGGACACATAAATTAAATGTCCAAGTTAGCAATATGAACACTAGCAAAATGGACATATATTTGTTGTAGTGAACACCCCCCCCCCCAGATTTGAAAGACGGTGATCGATTTGTACCATATTGTAATTCGACGCCGCAGATAAAAGTTGTAACGCATCTCCAATCGAGGATAGAACTTATTTGTGGTTATCCTTTCGGGCAATATTTCAACCATTTTGCCCTAATCTCTGAGAGGGCTTATTTGTGAGTCAAAAGACTCAAAACTCTTGGAGGAAGGCCTAATGTTAGCCCCCCCCCCCCCCCCCCCACATATTTGAAAGACGGTGATCCATCTGTACCATATTGTAATTGGACGCCGCAGATAAAAGTTGTAACGCATCTCCAGTAATAGATCGAGGATGGAACTTATTTGTGATTATCCTTCCGGGCAATATTTCAACCAACCATTTTGCCATAATCTCGGAGAGGGCTTATTTGTGAGTCAAAAGACTCAAAACTCTTGGAGGAGGGCCCAATGTTAGCCCCCCCCTCCCCCCAAATTTGAAAGACGGTGATCGATCTGTACCATATTGTAATTCGACGCCGCAGATAAAAGTTGTAACGTATCTCCAGTAAGGTTCTAAAAAGCGCTAGGCAGTATGCAGGCGGACAGCCACCTCTTAACGCTTAGACGGTTAGGCGGCGCCTAGGCGGTTTTGAATTATTAAATATTTATTTATTTTTATACATATATTTAAACTATTTAAATGATTAAAAATATATAATGATGTTTAATATTAATTTTAAAAATACTTAAAATAGTTTAAATTCACATAACTTAAGTAGAAAATCCATAAAAATATTTGAAGAAAAGATAAATAATGAAACAAATGCAATAATACTAAATCTCAATTTATTTCTCTCCAAATTATTTCCTAACTCATTCAGTATCGAACTCAAACTTAATATTCATATTTCTTTCCTTTTCTTCTGTTGATAAGATTCAGTTTTCAGAAAATAGACAAAGAGTGAGAGCTGCGACATCTTTTAGTTTTTTTTAATGTTAAATGATGGTTGACCGCCTAGGACTAAATAGAGACAATTAGACCGCCTAAGACTGAATAGGACCGCCGAAGACCGCCTAGTACCGCCAACGACCACCTAGAACCGCCTAGGCGGCCGCCTAATTCACAAAACGCCACAAATGGCCGCCGAGGCAAAAAGCGTGGCAGTGGGTGACATCCTAGCGCCTACGCGGCCGCCTAGACCGTTTTTTAGATCATTGATGTCCAGTAATAGATCGAGGATGGAACTTATTTGTGGTTATCCTTCCGGGCAATATTTCAACCATTTTACCCTAATCTCCGAGATGGCTTATTTGTGAGTCAAAAGACTCAAAACTCCTAGAGGAGGGCCCAATGTTAGCCCTCCCCCCCCCTCTCCCAGATTTGAAAGACGGTGATCGACGTATACCATATTGTAATATGACGCCGGAGATAAAAGTTGTAACGCATCTCCGATAATAGTCAATAATGGAACTTATTTGTGGTTATCCATCCGGGCAATATTTCAACCATTTTGCCCTAATTTCCGAGATGACTTATTTGTGAGTCAAAAGACTCAAAGTCAAAACTCTTGGAGGAGGGCCCAATGTTAGTCCTTTTTGTATCCCAGGTCCAAATTGCTTGAAATGTTTCTAGTGGAATAGATGATATAAGGAATTCTTTAGGGTGGACAATTACTCCCTTTTAGTCCGAGTCATGAGTCACTTGTAATTTCTTAATTTGACTAACTCTCATTGTCAATCTCCATTTGACCTTAGTATAGTGAATTAGTGATGTAGTCCATAAAATGGCTCAAAATGCTTTCAAATTGCCAACGCACGTACGCATGCAAGCTATGTAATTCTTAGCTCTGGAAGAGACACTCGAACCAACATCTATGTCTTATTTTCGTACTCCAAATAGAGGAAAGTGAAATATTCGACTTGGTATGGAGCTAAACTTCATTGTTGTTGATACATACAATGTTTTGGGGAGTCCAACATCGATCATGTGAACAATCTTGCCACAAGAAGTGGCGTAAGGGTTGAAGTGTGCACAGTCCAACCAAAACCGCATGCAGTCCCCAAGCAATGAACATCTTGATCGAGAATTCAAGGTCGGAGTCTCCGACTCTGACCCAACTCTGCGCCATTCATTATTTCGTTCCTGTACTTGAATTTGAATAGATGAACAAGAGACACTGAGACACACTATATAGAACATAAGATATATCAGGTAAGCAAAATTTATTTGTAGTTGTCTTAATATGTTTGGCTGGTAAAAATTAATATATCCATCAACTTCAGCTTCAATGGAGGATAAGAATGACACAACTGCATTTAACCTCTCTCTGTGGACTGTGGTAGTTGTAAGATTCTTTACTACCCAGTTCTTCTGCAGAAGTATATTTGACCAGAGATGCCAGTCTGCATCGTTGGACCCAGACGTTCATCACAAATCACATCCATTAACCCCAAGAATCTCCCCCGAAACTGGAAAGAAATGTCTTCCATTGATTTAAGTCATTTAACCGCTTCAGGTATACAAGTACAGAAAGAAATTTGAAAACTACCACATAGTAAACCTGTTTATACAGTACATACCCAGAAATTAAATATATGTCATTCAATATTTTTTTTTTTCATTCATGTTGATCTTAATCATTTTCAATCTGTAAGTTACAAATGGAGTATTTTTCTCCATATTTCATGCAATAATTGCGAATGTACTTATCCAACACCCAGAGTTGTGTTCGCAACTAGATATGTACCTATCTATTTTTCAATATGGACGCCCTCCAATATAGTTGCCAGGAGGATCATTGCAAATTACAAACACCCACCCATTTTTGCAGTTGGACCTAGCACAACCAAGATGAACAGAATTGCGCCAGACCACTTGCGTAGAATGTCTGCATTCATCACCAACACATTTGTTAGAGGCAGGGTCATAGTTAACCTTTTCCGTTACCCAATACTTCACAGCTTGCACACCTGATATTTTACCATAACCTTCAGCTAAGTTCTTCCCAATGCCCCATACGGTCCTCCTGAATGCTCCATTCACAACTTTCAATTTGGCATATTTTTGTGCGTACGCTGCTACTGTTTCATTCCATGTGATCGGATCAACACCAACTAAGGCTGTTAATGGGTTGTGTCGGGTCAAAGTGTTTGGCGTGTCATAAATGTAAATCAAAATCCAACTCATTTAATAATCATGTCAAAAATTTGAACTCAAACTCAACCTATTTTTTAAAAGCGTTTGTCGTTTGACTCATTTAATAAATATATGTTATCATTTTAGATAAGATAACAAATTGAAGTAAAAATCAAATAAGAAAATTAAATGTATTATCCAAATTCTAGTTCAAAATCAGAAAAGACTTACTAAACCCTTATACACATATGATGTTACTATTTTAAATAGTTTGTGTACACGTATTTTATATAGAATTTAGTTTGACTCTTTTATTAAATGTATCACTCGGGTTCATTTCATGTTAGCGGGTTAACTTGTCATTGACCCGTTTATTAAATAGGTTATGGTCGGTTGACCCGCTTTTTAATTATGCAGGTTCAACCCGTTTTATTTTGTGCAGGTTTGGAGTCGTGTTATCAGGTCGTGTCAGAATTTTAGCCCTAACACCAACCTCTGCTCGAGCTTTATTGTGTTCATCAATGAACCCTTGGTGGCGATTGTTAATAAATCGGGCTTGAGAGACCTGAAATGTAATAAATAACGCACACCATATACCAAAGAAG
This sequence comes from Argentina anserina, assembly GCF_933775445.1. Lineage (NCBI taxonomy): Eukaryota > Viridiplantae > Streptophyta > Magnoliopsida > Rosales > Rosaceae > Argentina > Argentina anserina. The sequence goes on along the minus strand of NC_065873.1, from coordinate 912,408 downwards.
AGCGTACTAAACCTCATTTTATGTTTTACTCTCAAATCTACACTGTGGAATAGAACAATGAGATTGAACATATTTATAAAGGGAAATGTCAAATTTTTGGTTTAGAAGCGGATTCAGGGCTAACTGCTTATTGTTCAAATTTATTTAGAGCTTAAAAATGGTTGTAAATAGGAACATCAGAAAATAAAATTGACATGATATTTGGTAATTGTTAAAACAAGACACATCACAAGCCTTGAATAGATGTTTTATTCAATTTTGTTTACCTGACTAATCTTGTTGAAATTGGTCCTCATATTGTGAAACAAACTTTGTTATGACAAGTTTTGAGTTTTTTTATATAATTTTTTTATTTATTTTAAATTAGAAGTTAAATTCAATATATCATTAGTCATATGCTATAGTCTACTAAATTTACAGAGATAAATAAAGAAAACTACTACAATTAAGCAAGTTTCATATTTTCGATACAAACATTACAACATGTGTCGCGTTGGCACGAGCACTTCTTAACATCTTCATAAAAAGACTCACAAAGTTTTAACACTCACTTAAGAACACATGTCTAGTTGAGTCCCGTTCACTTGGTTAGTTGTTGATCAAGGAACATTTACAAAACCACCTTTGGATCACCCAACCCATCGTAAGTCCAATGGTTGAGAAAAAAGAAGAAGTTAAAACTAAAAAAATACATTGTCTTATATTCTTTAATCATTTTCAATTGGTATAATCGATTCTTCTTCTTCAACCTAGACCCTCTCCTCTCATTTTCTCCCAATTTTTATCAAACTTGTTGAAACCCAGAGAAGTTACTCACCGAAGATGAGACCTAACGCTTGAAGCCGCCGTATAAGGGTTTCCCAATCTCTTAGATTGATTAAAGTGAAAGATGGAGCTCAATCTAGCATGGATTTTGTGGGATTGATTAAAACCTTGATCTGTTAGGTTTATGGAATATGGCGATGTTATTTAGCCTAGAGTTTTGTAGTTAGGATAAACACAAGAACATAAATGCCATTGTATATCCCATTTCTCTGTTTCTCTTGAATTGGGTTATGAACGAATTGGTGTTTTGGGTGTCATCGAAGTTTTGGAGCCACTGTCCATGGCGGCTACTCTAATGCTCAACTCATGAGTTTATTGTTAGCCCATAATCATACCCAGAAAGTTTGTTCGTGTTTAGGAAGGCTAAGTTGAAAGTTCTCCTACATATTCAACAAAACAATGATTGGATTCAAGTTGATTAATGATAAGGACTAAATGATGAGATTATAAAATTGGAAATTCAGGGCCTTATGGTGTTGATCTTAATTGGTATGAATTATGTGAGAAGAAGATAAGAAGAAGAGTCAGAAGTCGACAAGATTCAGAGTAGTAGACACCTAGGCAAAAAGCGCGTACATGAAGAAGGCAGGGGATACAGTTATTGAAAATCGATAAAATAGATAATAATAAATTTCAGCTTAATTTTCTCAGTCATTGGATATAAAAATAATTGATCTAAGACCATGTTTGGTTCAAGGAAAACAAAGGAAAGGAAACAAAATCCCTTAGATTTTCCTTACCCATGGGAAAATGCAATTCCCAGGTATTTTCATTTCCAATGTTTGGAAAAACCAGGAATGTGATTAGAGTATCTCTTTTAGTTTTCATTGCCTTGTTTGGTACAATAGGGAAAGGAAACACGAGTCTGTCAATTTTCCAATGATACCCTCACCTCCAACCAATAGTGATTCTCTGGTAACTTGATAACTGTAATCAAACTCAAGTTCTCATCTTTGAGCAACCCTTCTAAAATAATGATTTAAAAAAAGAGATTATGTAAGTAAGCAAAGAGGGAAATATGCTCCCCATCTTTGTCAAAATAGAAGACACATATAAGAAGCAAAAAGAAGTGATCAGCTTTGATGTTCATTTACTTTATTTATTTTATTTTCCGACACAAATTAATTAAGAATAACTATATTGTCAATAAAACACATGTAGAACTATTGGTCTTCCAACATGTTTCAAAATATGTAAGAGGCCTATAGGATAAGTCTTATATAGTTGTCAATATAAAAGACTTTGTGTTCTCTAATCTCAGTTCTTGTAATCAAATAACTAGTCTAAATGATATATTCTTTCTGACCCTTCATTGCAAGTTTTCAACAGATTGCAAAGTCTCTATTAGTCAGGAATTTAATATGGCAACAATTAAAGAGTAGTAGAACAATAAGAAAGTAAACATCACAAAATAAAGAAATATGATATAACAACATCAAAATAGATAAAGTTATGATATTGTATCAAATTTAAAGTTAGATTACATAATAACTTATCCCAGGAGTTTTTGATCAAAATATACATTATGATGAGCCATTGTCCACACTCCCGAACTAGAAACAAAAACATTAAGGCCTCAGACAAAAAAAGCATTAAGGCCAACATTACTATTCAACATTCATTTCTCTAGTGGTTAAGAAGCTTAGTATGAATCCACTCAAACTTTAGATTGTCAGGTAAGCTAAACAAGAGCTCAATTTTAGAATCATCACCAATAATGGCAGCAGTAGCATCAAGCACATCTAAATCATTCAAACCTTCAATTTTTTGTATCTCTTCAACAAGTTTACCTCTTTTGGTAGACGTTGCATGGTCACTCAAAAGTACTTCTTTCATAGTCTCCAAGTGTGTCTTGGTCACGTCCACAAAAGAGCGTAGTGTACTACCCATGTCCCCCAAGCATTGAGCATAAGCATCTCTTGATCGCTTTCTAGTTCTAGTTGAACTAGAAGCATAAGGAGTGGCATGTGAAGCAGTTGTGGGAACAATGTTTTCAGGCAAGCCATCTCCTTAAAGATCAACAATTCACTATCATTATTTAAATCTTCTTCTGCTTCAGCAGGACCTTCAGCTCCCAACCCATTGGCACGATCTCTCCCAAAAGCTTCAACCAAGCTATCATAATGAATGAACGGTTTCAAGAACAACCTTTTCGCATCCTTGTGAACCTGTCATATACAGCATAACTAGATGTCAGGACTAAATTTAGGAGCACTGTTCTTATAAGAATACTAGTTGAGCAACTAACTAATCATATACATACAATATAACTAGATGTCAAGACTAAATTGAGCAACACTATTCTTATAAGAACACTAGTTGAACAACTAACTAGTCATATACATACAATATAACTTTAAAGAAAACAATAAAAACAAGAAACAAGTATGTCATCGTATACATACCAAGAGGCTGCCTATTGGTCTATCTAATATCAACTTTCATAAACAAAAGTTTACATAAGTGAATTTATAAGATCCGTTAAGCTAATTATGCATGGATTTGTAATAAAAAAGTGTGATATCCTTTTGTTCCGAACATGTGAATAAATATGATAGTAATTATAATTTAATTGCTTCCCATAGCAGAACTTACCTTAACCCAATCATCAAATACTTGTTTTTCCGCATACAATCATTTTATTTTCATGGTCCCATGCGAAGCCACTTGAGTTAGTTATCATGGCAGAGATGGCAAGTGTTTGCTTCTTTAGCGTCTTAACACGAGACACAATATGAGGGTCTGCTTTTAATCTGCAATTTGGTAGCTTCATATGTATTATTTTTTCTAGTTCTCCTAAATATCTTGACCTGAATCCATTGTCAACCTTCCACTTTCCAGAAAGACAAATTTCAGTTAAAGCCTCAACTAGCGCTACATCTTCAATAGAAGTCCAAGTGTGTGATGGTTGCTTCACTTTCTGTCCTCCATGTCTAATAGCTGATGATCTTGAGTTTCTTTGCGAATCCATCCTACGTAAAAGAAGCAATGAGATTTGAAATATCACCTTTAGTATAAAGTGTGCAAATTTTAGAATATATAAAAAACTGAAAATGCTACTATATTTCTGCTCACCTTCAGTTGCAAGTAAATAGCAAATAGCAACGTCCTAAATATTTAGGTACTGAACATTGTAAGAATTAAATAATAAGAAGACAACTAAATATTCAGATAACATGTTGAATACATAATAAATATTGCCATGGGTAGTTCACAAAATAAATTCTTACAAACAAGTACAACTTGTCCTCCAAAATAGAATAAAATTTCATACATATATAAAAATAATACCCTACACAACTTTAGAATAAAGCCACCAGTACCAAATAACAACTCAACTCCATTGTGGAGCAGCAAAAGTAAAAATACAATTAAGTCTCAGGTTCTTCTCTTGGTCTAGTGAACTTTCCCATTCAATTTTTTTAACTTGTGTTCCTATTTCCCCTCCATTCATTGAACATTCTTGTTGCTAACTATCTCCTCCAATTACTCCATTGTTCTGATGAGTCAATAAATGTGATCATATTATTATCATTATCATCATCATCTCGGTCAGTTTCCACTGCATCCAACTGATTTTCTAATGGATCAATTGCCATTTCCCTTCTAATAAGGTTGTGAAGCAAACAACATGCTATAACAATACGACATTGCGTCTTCACTGGAAAAAATGAGGGGCTCCTTAGAATTGCCCAACACAGCTTAAGTAATCCAAAACATCTCTCTATTACATTCCTAGCAGATGAATGTTGCATATTAAAAAATTCTTCAAGGGTGGTAGGCTAATATCCTTCTCTCCACTCATTTAAATGGTATTTCTAACCTCTATATGGAGCAAGAAAGCCTTCCTCATTTGGATACCCAGCATCAACAAGGTAGTAATATCCTATTACATAAAGTGAAATTTTTTATTACTTTATTGAAAATTAATAACAAGATGTAAAACCAATAAACTTAGGACAAAAAAATAGTAACTTTCACATCATCTCACCATGGAGGACTCGCAACCCATGTCTCAAACTAATGGCGTCACGCAACACTCTCGAGTCTGCAGCGGAACCTCCCAACTGGGTAATACATAAATGAATTGCATATCTTGTTAGCATACTCCTAAAACGTTTATAGCAATTTCCTTCTTCCTACTTCTATATCTAGGCTTGTCAGCTTCCGGCACATGTACTCTAATATATGTCCCATCTAACGCCCCAAGACAATTCTACAACAACAAGAAACTCATAATGAATTTTATTCTTAAACTCCATAGTGTAATAAAAAATAACAGATTGTTGTGTACCTTAAACCATTTCTACTTCTCATCAGTTGAGTTTTCAGACACGACATCTGGTGTTTTTAATAGTTGTCCTTGTAAACGTAGGACTGCTTTTAATACCACATTGAAATATCTGCTGATTGTTTCTCCAGAACGCAAAAATCTATCTTGTATGATTCTGTTCTTTTCATGATGTGCAAGAGTATGCAAGAACATAGCTACCATTTCCTCCACATAAACATGTCTTGTGTCTCTCAAATTACTATATGTGCGTAACATAGAGCATAATATGCTAAATGTATGTATATCCATGTGAAGACTATTTATGCATCTTACATCGCTTGCATACACCATCCGTTCGAAATTTTCATTTCTTGATATAGCATCATAAATAGATCATGATTTCAATCTATGAATACGATAATGTCGTGCTACAATGATATACATCATAACATATATTATGATGACAAAATTAAGTAAATCCTTAATATTGTCCAGCATTAGAAGAACCTTTTTTGTGTTCGAGAGAATTCTACGAGCCATAAATGCATATGCAATTTTATTTCTTATAAATCTAAACATACATAGCAGACTCAACTAGATGAAAGTTTGAAATCATCATGTTCATCTATCCTAAGAAAATGATATCAACATTGAATCCCTGAAAGCTTGAACAACACGTTACTGTCCCACTTTCACAAACATAACCAAAATTTAGTTTTTGTTTATGTAATCTGCTAACACAATAGTGGTTTCCTTTTTCTTTTGCAATCGTCTAATAGAGCAAGATGGATTAAATACTATATTGATCCACTGAATACTTTGTTTGTTTTTGATTATCCAAACCCAATACAAAAGAACAATCACAACAAACTATATATACAACAAAAACTAAAACCACATATGAAATTAATCACTGGATCAAAACAATCGAGACAGAGAGTCAGAGACAATAGCAAGATGAATTTCGTTGGATTGTTTCAATTCTTGTTCTTGTCTCTCTTTGATTTCGTTGGGTGGGGTGGGGTGGGGGGGGGGTGGGGAAAGTTAAGATCTTGAAGACTTAATAAAGTAAATTAAAGCAAGGATAATTTGGTCCAAAAAATTGAGAAAATCTGGGAGGGAAAATAGATCCATCAGTGGGGTGGAGGGAACCAATTTCTGCCAAATTTTCCCTTCAATTGGGAAACATTTTCCTTTCCCCCTCATTTTCTTGGGTTTCTAAACACAAGAATGTAATAATTTTCCTTTCCCACATGCTTGATTTCATGAACCAAACATGGCCTAGAGGTAGTTGTGTAAATGCTCGCTGGTCAGCAACTGGCCAGGTGAACGTGATTGATGTCTAGTCCGTGCACATATCACACTACTTTCAAGCTCATTATGTTTCAAGTTGCCATCAACGTAGGATTGGACCTAGAACCAAATACCTATACCGAACCCTGGGCCAACAGACTAGACATACTAGAACTTCAAACTTGGCCAATATCTTCAGCCACCTCCTCCCCATTTCTTACAAGCATTCGGTGACCGGTCTTTTTAACACATCTCACCCCATGTATCCCTCTCGGACCCCGACCAAGATCCAAACAAACAAACGATACCCAAAGCAATAAATTTATGCCACAGACTTGGATTACTAATAAGAATGATTGAAATCGACTAAATTTCACCATCATCGATTAAGATCTAAGTCACCCAGGAAATGCAACTCAACCACATTGATCAATCGAGAAACATATTAGCGCCTTCATGGAACCAAGACCATATATACCTCACAATGCCGCAAGCCTCCCTAATTCAAAACCATTATACCCACCGAAACAACCACACCAGCCTGAAACTACGACTAGTTTCAATTTATTATGGCTGACTGGTTTTAGGAAAATTTGGTCGAAATCTCAGACCCTAGCAGCACCGGAGGGAGAGAGAAGACGTTAAATGGTGTCTTGGTGAGGATAGTTTACATTACAAAACTCAAGGAAAGTGTATCCAAAAAATAAGAAGAAGTAGTATGTGAAAATTTGCACCAAATTTTATCACCAAATGCATTTTTTACTTCATTACTCCAATGACAGTTCAAAGTTCAAGCTTCTATTCATTTGGAAATGACCTGAGTCACAAGAGGGATGATATGACCTAACCCTGCAGTTGACCGTCCATTGACTCTCTTGACCAGTCTTTTGAATTCACATTTCCCCATCTCTTTTATAAAACTCAAAACAAAAACACAATCTCCCCCCACTGCAGGGACAACAGAGTCATTTCACCCAAGCCATTTATGGAAAATAATCCCACGCATTTCTGTCATATTTACTTCTTCCTTTTTCTGTAATATTCAGTATTTAAAACAAATCCACAATTCCGAAAATAACCCGCGTAGCCCTACATGGAAAATGTAGATATTTTGGGCAGGACGGGAAAAGTCCAACAAGGACAGGCCAGGGACCCTTTGTACTCTATCCACACCCGAAACAAACGGTACATAAAAACCGACGAAAATAAGAAATATTTTGGACCGTCGGATCTCTTAACCTAGGGGACCCCCGTCTGGGGCTGACGTGGTAAGCAGAGCCCTTTCGAAAAGAGTTGGCTGTATAAATAGCCGTCAAACCCTGAGGCCAAATAACCACACTGTGCTTTTTAGAGAGATTGAAATCGGGTGTGGGTGTTCTTCTTCTTCTTCCTTTGGGTTTTTAGGGTTTCTTGATCTGTGGTGTGAGGATGAGTGAGAGGCAGACCGGAACGGTGAAGTGGTTCAATGACCAGAAAGGGTTCGGCTTCATCACCCCGGAGAACGGCGGCGACGATCTCTTCGTCCACCAGTCTTCGATCCGAACCGAAGGCTTCCGCACTCTCGGCGACGGCGAGTCCGTCGAGTTCCAGATCGAGACCGACAACGACGGCCGCACCAAGGCCGTCGACGTGACCGGCCCCGAGGAAGGTCCCGTCCAGGGACGCGGATCCGGTGGAGGCGGAGGAGGTCGCGGCGGTGGAGGCCGTGGCGGCGGGAGAGGAGGCCGTGGAGGCGGAGGTAGCTATGGCGGTGGCGGTAGCTATGGAGGCGGCGGCGGCTATGGCGGCGGCAGCGGAGGTTATGGTGGCGGTGGAGGCGGTGGGAACTGCTTCAAGTGCGGTGAGGCCGGGCATATGGCGAGGGACTGCTCCGAGGGAGGTGGAAGCTACGGCGGTGGAGGCCGAGGTGGTGGAGGCTACGGCGGTGGAGGCCGAGGTGGTGGTGGATACGGAGGAGGAGGCGGCGGCGGTTCTGGTGGAGGCTGCTTTCAGTGTGGGGAGTCTGGTCATTTCGCAAGGGAGTGCCCTAACAGAGGTTGAGTCTCTCTGGGGGTAAAATGGTCTTTTATTAAAAAGAAGCTAGTCTATTTTTCTGCTGTGTCGTTTTAGGGTCCGGGGTTCATGAATGCTGGCTCCTTTTCAAGTCTAGAGTTTGCCCTACATGCACCCCTGTGTGTTTGTATTGGGTTGCTTTTGTGGGTCAGCATCTTTTGTTTCTAAGAAAAAAAATGGTTATGAATTTGAGTCTGGGTTTGATGATGTATTATCTTTCGGAGTGTTTTAAGTCGGTGATAATTAGGTCGGTCTTTTGGTACTTTTGGGCAGAATGTGGATTATGTTTTGTGGTCGATGGATGATTTCATACACAGTAATATACTCTGCTCTTTAGCTATATGCTACTGTTGTTCAAAATTATGTAATCTCTTGATGCTCTGATATATTATGTTCTTTGACTTTATGATTGGTGGTTAAGTTTAATTCTACTTAGAGAATGGGAATGACCTAATGATGCTTTGCTTTGTAGACTGATTTGCTTCAATTGACCATAATAATGCACCTGGCTTTATGTTATTGGTAACCCTACAGTGTAAAGTTTGTTCCCCTTTTTTATGTAGGTATAGACCTTTTTTGCGCTGGTTTTGTGGTTGGCTATGTTGGTTTACTTTAGCTTTTGCATAAATGGACCTACTATTTTGCTGAATTCATTTCCCACAATATGCCATATGAATTCGTGGTATAAACAGAGAATTGTTTCTTTTGTTTACTGTTGAACTTGATGTAAGAGATACCCATGCATCCTTATAATGCCCTAATGTTGTTCGTTGTTGATGCTCAAAATGCTTCTTGGTTACTTGAAACTTTGCGTTTTTTCTTTCATAGTTGCATTCATGTTGTGACAAAGTTGTTGAACAGGGTCAATGGAGTATGTGGTGTGATCCAAATTTAGGGTTTCCCAGTGTAATAAGCGTTTGTAGTCTTCATGGGTCTCCTGTTGGCATTTGAATCAGTGAAGCTGGCAAAGTCAGTCAAACTGACACAGTTTTGAATGTGATGATTTATTATGCTTCATTTTTTCACCTTCGAATCCGACTGGTATCAGATGCCAGATTATATACCCATAAAAGGAAAAATTGTTTTGATGGCTTGGTGGGAAGGTGGTGAAATTTATTGTTTGGGACGTCCCATTCAATAGTTACCTGTCACCTCTTTGAACCATCAAACGAATTTTTAAATTTTACCAAGTGAGATAACCTTCAATGTGCGTCTGATTTCATTCACCTCGTTATTAAATCCGCCATTCCGATCCCTACTGCTCCTTTGGTTTTTTTTTTGTTTTTGGGTTAAGACTGCTCCTTTAGCTGCGAGTTCTTAAGTTCCTGAATTTGCGTTGAACTTATGTGGCCAATATCCATTTACAAGATCCTGCCTTGGTAGTAAAGTACAGTAATCTAGTTTGTGCAAGAACTGCCTCTACGTCTTTCTATCCCTGATCTTCTGAATAAGAAGCTTGTTGAACAACTGAGGCATGGTTCACCATCTCTCAATAATCGTCGCCACTAGTTAAGCTCAAACTAGAAATGTCTAGCTTCGTCATTGGAATACCGCTTGGGTTGGTTTAGTGTACTGGCACTTTGAAGCTTTGTTATATCACTCAGGATAGAAGAACTAGAACTTATATCAAGTCTCGGTGAGCCTTTTCTAATGAGGATCATATTGTTGAGATCTAAAGAGATTCACCCACTTTTCAATTTTATATTCAAATCTTAACTGTTTAGTTTGTAGATATGTGTAGATTATTCTTGTAAATTTTTGTTCAAATTGAAAATCGTTGATTTACTCATGAATTTGAACGGTTCATTCACTAATTTGATGTACTTTGATATCTTAATTATTACAAAATTGACTGAAAATTTGTACAAGTAATCTACCTATATAGGTTTAAAATTTAAACAGTTGAGATGAAAAAATATAATATAAAAATATGTCTAATTAATAATTAAGTTTTTGGTTCTCATCTCGTCCTCAATAAGATTGTCCTCAATTAGTTTTCAATAAGATGATTCTCATTGGAAAAACTCTCTAAACTCTAGGTAGATAGAAGAACTAGAACTCTAGAAGGAACACCAAAATGTGTTTGTCGAAGCGATGCACTATGAAGTTTGTTTTGCTCGCGGAAGGGGCTTGGTATCAAACATTGTGCTATCTAATTGGGCCTATTAATTCAAGTCCGCATTGTTAACCCGATGCCTGCTCTGAAAGATCGAGAGAAGTAATGCATCTCGTCGTTGCCGACTTGCCATCAACTAGAGGTAGGATAACTCCACATTCCCCACACTTTCTTCATCACCGTTGCCCGACTCTCACCCTGATCGCAACTTCACAACAAGCATCAGCCATAACACAAATTTATGTCAATCTTTGACGATAGGTAAGAGGGTATGAGAGAACTCCTGCCTTGGTTAACAATGTTGGAAAATGGTTGGAAAAACCATTTAAAACCAAATTTTAATTGATTAATTAAATTAAGTTAAACTTATAATTAATCAAAGATGAACATAGATTTGAGTTCTCCATAATGAGGGCTACAAGATCATATGTTTGTTTGTGTAATTTGGTTTGTGGGTGAATAAGAAATTGTCACTCAAAGATGACTACTTAGAATGAGGGAAATGTATTTGTCCCACATTAGAAAACAGAAGTGTTGAAAAGACTTTATATAGAATCCATTGTGTATGGATTGTAAAGTGTGTAAGCCCTCTTATACCCTCTCGCGCACGCGCAGGGGGATGCAAATCTTAGGTCACAAGGGAAACTCGTGTATGCCCGTGCGACCTGCGGACACGAATGCAACACCGAATTGAGGGTCGGAACGCAGATTCTTTTTGCATTTCCGAAAATTCGGTTTTGACTTTTCAAATTCTCTTGACTGTTCAAATTATTCTTTTGTAACAACTGAGTTATTGTGTGTTATGGAGAATTATAACAGAATTGAAATCAATGTCTGTAACATATGTAACTCATATATGTTATGATCTTTTGATTTCTATAACAGCCATCTTATTAATTGCTGATTGCAAATCCTCACAGTATAAATAGCCACCATCATTTCATTGTAAAATCATCCCATTCGAAACACATTTCTCTCCCACTCTCAAAGTTCTTAGTTCTTCTCTGGTGATAGATAGAGGTACCTTTCGAGTTCGTTGAGGGTTCTAGTTAGTAGTGCAACTTTCTAGAATTGTTTAGTCGTTATATCCTGGGAGACAATCGCCAAGCATCCTTGCACCGGTAGAGGAGGCGTAAACATCTTAAGGACAGTGTGGTATATCACACACGTCTCGACTAGTTCTTTCATCACAAATCGTTCGGTATTTTTGTTGAATTTCTTTTCGTGTTTTTCATTTTTAATTTATAATTATTTATAATTCAGCTTATTAAATTATATATGCAATATATCACTGATTAGTACAACAAACAATGCCTCGTGCAATTTGAAGCAACGAGTGTAAAGATGAAGGTGGTAGTCTGCTGCGTACGGGCATGTTCCGTTTTCGATAGGTAACTGAAAATTAACTATGTAAACTTTAGGATTTCAAATGAAATTTTCATTCCATGCGAGTCCTTGAAAGATAATGTCGTCCATCGTTCTCATTACGAAATGATACATTTCACCTTAACCATACTACACCATGCCTGCGTAGCCTAGTCACTTAAGACATAACAAAGCACACCAGAAGCATTGATCCCATCGTCTCGATCACCTTATTAACTACCAAAAGAAAACCCCAAAGTCATCTCATCTTATCTTATCTTATCTAGGACAACAGCCGGCGTCCCCCAAAGAGGTTGTTCCCCCATTCTAAACAAGAGAACGACTCAATACAAGCTTGTTCCTCCATCCTAAGCCAACGATTCCCATTAGCGATCCACCCCTTCCCAAATTAATTTACTAAGTTAAGCTTGGAAGCAAGTCTGTAACCCTAAGTCCCTAACTGCAGAAAACAACAACAACAACAACAAATCACATAAAAGTTTACATCCAATATTAATAAATATTTCACTGTATACACACTGTCACTACGTCAACCGCTGTGCCAATTTTTTCACATGAGAGAATGCAACACCAAACTGGGGTACGTTCTATAAAATTAATTGGTTGGTGAATCAAAATCTTAGTCATTTCTTCTCACCGGATTGGTGATTGGTCATTTTTCCTTTTTTCTCCAGGGAGGTGATCATACAGTTTTCTTGTGTAAAATCAGTGTAAGGGACCAATCGCCACTTACAAAGTTACAGTAAATCGAGTGAAATGGACAGAACAGAATATTTTCTCCGAAATATGTCCTTTTAATTTGTATGAATGTGTAAGAAATACAAACACATGTAAACAAATTATGAGTCAAAAATCAAACATATCTAAGCAAGAACAGTGATAACACAAAGGCTTTAAACTACATTCCTCCAATAGTAAAGCATGCCAGCTTTGTCTTCCCTATTCATTATCTTGTTGTCTTGCGAATATAGAAAGAGCTACTGCAGAAAACCCTAAGAGAAAGAAATGAGCTTTAGCTGAAAAGCCTTCTGGCTTTTATTATAGATTGTTCATCGGGGGCCGCATGCAAATCTAAAGTCGCAAATAGTCTCTGAGAAAGAGAAGAACTTTTGCGGGTATACTCCGACATTTTTCTGTGAAGTTTTAGATTATTAGATTCCCACACCAAAATCATCTCACGTCGGTCACTCTATTGTTTCACCACCTCGTTCTTCTTTAATCTGTTTCTGTGAGGTAGCTCTCATGATCGATCATCGATCATCATATGGGAATACAGATTGTAAAGAATGAAAGGAAGAAAGAGATCGATGCTTTATCAGTTCTTTGCAATAATAGATATTCTGTGCTTGCTGCACAGCCTGCATGGGAGTGCCTTTACTTCAGCTTATATCGTTTTCATGGTCTGAGAACGTGGGATGCATTGGATGATTAGAATCCCAGAACCAAAAGTGGTTCTGATTTCTGTGGTGAAGGTGATAACCAAATCCAACTGGTTAAGACTAAGGTGATAACCATATGCAAAAGACTTGATCCTTTTTTCGATGATCCCACAAAGTCTATGATTAAGAATATGCGTAGGTCAATTATGCATACTAGAGAATCATACCACTATGTGGCATTGTCTTATTTTGTATATGTTCAGAATAATGTGGAGGGAAAGTGACTGAAACTGCATACAATGACAATTTTGGGGACCAATAATCATTTCTTCTCCCATTTTTCAACGATTTATGTCTTTTAGGCCGCTAAATTGTTGTATATGACCAATTTGGACTATGAATGTTGTAGTTTATTTTGTTTGGTTTTCGACTTTGGTCAATGTAGTCTATCTTATTTTCATCTTCAACCAAACTGTTGGCTCCTTCAACCATATGAATTGATATATATAGCCCTTCCATTAGTTGCATGTCTCCTCCAAACCTACAACTCATAGTATGATGTATGCACGTTGGTGAAAGGCCCTAGACCTTAAAAATTGAACTGCATGTCATCAATTTTTTGCTATATATCTTGTAAATAGTTTATAGTAGGTTAAAATTATAAATCACATTGATGCATCTATGAGTACTCTGAACCAAATTCCTTTATGTAAGAAAAATGTGGGATTATAAACTTATATAATTCTTTTCTATTGGTTTGAAAAGTTATGCCACCAATAGCCACAATTTTTCCTCCTTTCTCCCACAAATAGCATATTTCCGGATGAATACCACCTTTCAAATCAACTACTTCAATTCTGAACTCCTTGCCCCGTATTTGTGACCAAGAGGTATATGTACAGAATGTAAGTTTTGTAGCACTCGGAGACTCAGGAGTAATAAAATTTCGAAGATAAAAAGAAGTCACTATTTGTTAAATTCCCGACCATATACATACGTGTTAGTATAATTGCAATCACACACCTTAGTCTTTGTCCCTTTAATCGTACCAAACTATCAAAACCATTCTTTGCAGAGTTCACAGACAATAGACATTTGGTACTTGGTAGGAATCAAAATTTTCTAACTCCAATGTCAATACAACACAAGAAGAGACCAATTACAATTTTAATTTCAAATGTCGTACATATTTCTTGCCCATTTTTAACACATACGAATGGCCCTAGAAGCTAAACAACAGAGATAGAAGGGTCGACACTCTGTTTGTGTACTTTGATCGTAGCATAGTACTCATAACGCAAAGACACAGTACTCCCTCATCTGTTTTGATTCAACTCTAAACTTCTGGTGTCCATTTTCTCTGGTCTAATCGAAAGCCGGAACGGACAAATCAAGGGTGGTGAGTGTGGTTGAGGAGAGGGTGGTGGAGAGGAGGAGGAGCTGCATGAGTAGTAGCGTTGAACACCATTGGTGCTACTTGTGGAGGACACTGGTAACACTTAGTGAAGAGCCCAAATGTATCAATCTGGCGCACGAAGTTTGTAATGCTCGCCCACCCACCGAATCCAAACCCAACCACGAACACCCACACCACCACAAACACATTGATCGTGTAAGACCCGATCCACCCTCCTAGAAATCTCGGTGGCCTTTCCACTGCATTCTGCAAATCATCGTCGTCCATCAGAACTTCATCAGTCAAAACTTGACGAAAGCAAAAGATCTCAAGCTCTAATACAGTAATACAAAAGGAAGGAAACAGATAATATTTTTCTGGGACCAATTTGCAGGGTTTTGCAGGTTGATTGTAATTGCATGCAGAACCATAATGTATCAAGTTGATATAATAGTCCCCAGATAAAGGGGTCCAATACTGTATCACAGTATCAGACTAACAGGTACGATATTCTGGGGTACATAGGGAATCTCATGCCTTTTCTGCCATGTATTTATATTTTGATATAAGTAAAGCCAATGCAATAGAAGAAGCAAATGGAAAAATACTTAAGCGTTAAGACCCAGTTATCAAAATGGATTAAGATAATATTAGGAGAAATAGCCGGGTCTGGTCTGCTAGACTATGACAACACGCAACCACCTGTGTGTTTTTCTCATTGTTTACACTCAACTTGATGATTAAGTAAAAGAGAGGTTAATCATCATCCTATTGATTAAAGGACTCGATTCTCAGATTTGGTCAAATTTTAGACTCAAGGACTCAGAGTTGACAGAGATTCAGATATTCCAGCAGGAGGGTAATTTAGAAAATTCAAGTAAGGTGGTACCTCTCTAGCAGCAGCTGATCTGTAGGTGAAGATGTGAGCCAAAGATGGGATGATGTAGACTGTGAAGCTAACCAGAAGTGAACCCACTGTGGAGTTTATGGGTCCAAAAAATGGGAAGATAATGGCCAAGAACCAAATGGGGATGACCACTGGCAACCTTGCTGCTGCTCTCTTGCACAAGCTCTTGCATTCATGCATGCCGATGGCTTTCTCCCACACAAAGTATAGTGGTGTGCATGCAAATCCAAATGTTATGAACTGCAGAGAAAAATCAAATCACATCCTTATTAGAGACTAGTATCGAGTAACTTTGTCGCGCTACATACTCAACATGTTATATCGTTACGCGACACATTAGAGCAAAGATTTCTACTTAATCAATGTATCATGTATGTAGTAATGTACACGTAAAGAGTTAATGTGATTTCATGCCTGGTGGATGAGCATTAAAATGACTGCCATATCTCTGAAGGGAGATTTTGGGAGGAGGGAAAAGGCATTGGAGTGGTTAAGAAGCAAGTCTCCAAATGCCCAGTATACAGCTGATGCAGAAGGAAGGGTCAGTGTCAGCACATAGATTGTAGCCAGTAGATATATGGCCTTGAACTTCTGAGGCTTCCACATTGCGTGCATGATCTCCCTGCAACACCAAAATCAATTTCAGTATCTTCAACCATTAATTTTTCTCTGCAATTAATTTTCGTTTTTCATAACAGGATCTATAAAAATGAAAGCAACTGTTGGAAAGACCAAAAGAGCATTGGAGCTCTACATAGAAGAGGAATTGATAGGTCCCAAGAAATGAGGCTCTTTTTGCCTCCCACGCCTAAGGGTGTGATGGGAACATGAAAAGGAGTTATTGTTCTCTGCAATGTGTATAGGGAAAACAAGAAGGTTTCTTTTGATGAAGATTGGTCATAAGATCCCCTGGTTAGATCATGCCTCTGGCTAGACAAGGTTCGGTCACTTTCAACATGACCCTAATTAGTTTAGTCCTTTTACTCTAAAAAAATTAGTTTAGTCCTTGCTGTATGCTAACCCTTATTATTTTCTTCTCCCATAGTAGTACCAAATTACCATTTTTAAAACTCAGAAAAACATGGGTGGATTTGTCAGTTACAAAACAGACAAGGGATTCTCTGATGTTGAATATTAGATTTGATTAAGTATCCTAAATAACTTCACAATGCAGTAAACTACAAGCTTAAAATATTAAGCAGGAAAAACAGAATCCATTCTAAATATGAGGTTTGTGTCTTACACAGTAACAGCATGTCCCCCAAAAGTGTAGAGAATGTTTGTGGCTCCTGTGAAGTATAGCACAAGCTTAGTTGGACCAGAGTGCTTCACTCCCTCAACCTATCACCAAGAACACAAAGAATTTACAGTTTAGTGATGAACTAAGCTTTGGGTAAAAAAATAATCAACTGTGATGGGATTACTGAGTGGGAAAATTTACCTGACCATGGAGAATTGAAGCAATGGTTAGGTACCAAGCAGTGTAGGTGGTCATAACTAGTCCCAGAAAGGACCAGATTCTATAGTTGTGAAAAGAAGGAATAAAGACTGTGGTGGCACAACAAGCTCCGAAGATGTAAGTCCAAGTCCTCTTGTCCAGATTGTCATTTATGTAATATATGTTGCTGCAACAAAACACATAGATATTTACTGATGCCCTTTCTTTTCTTTATTCCAAAGCTTGTAGCAAAATAATGAAGCTAGCTAGATACAAGTTAAAGGTAGAGTCAGAGATGCATGTATTGCTATGTATACCTTGCACAAGCTATGAGCTGAATCACAGATCCAAACAGAAGAAATGTGCAGTTGAATGCCAACCCCACGTTCCTCCAGTGCTTCCCAAGCAGCCCATCAAGAACTTCAAACCACTAAACAACCATTTGAAAGATCAATGAAAACCAAGGTCAGAATTCACCTCAGAACGATTGAAAACTTGCGTATGAGATATGTGAATTGCATATATACCTGAATGACATGGCTTCTGAAATCAACTTTTTCTCTTTCTTTTCTTGTTCTGTATTCGACATAGAGCACACTAATGAGATAAGCAGTCCAGCTACCCAGTAAGCCATAGAAGAGCTGGAAGAGTATCCCTGAAAGCATTCCCAGCTGTGAAAATGAGTATGGCAGAGTAAGCAGCACTTGAGCCACCTGAAAGGAACAAACAAAACCCTTTAGTTCAACACCAGAAACACAAACATGCACCTTATAATCAAGAACTCATAAACATCACTCCAATAACATGAACAAGTTTAGCAACCTGATTTGAAGCACAGCTGAACCAAGCATCATAAGTAGAGCCACCATCCCAGAAGAACTTTGAAAGCTTGGACTTGAAGTCCTTGCCTTTGCCATCAGCCTCCATTTCTACATAGTTTCCTACTATTACAGTCTCCACCACCTTGTCTGAAGATTCCATTGACACTGAACTTCACAAACAAACAAACAAATACTGAAATGAAATAGTAGTAACTAGCTAGTGGATAGTTCTTGTTCAATGCGGAAGTGATTGATTCAATAGGGAGTGAAGGTGTGGAGGTATATATACACGCTATGACAAGAGGGGTGGTGATTCTCGAAGGTTCAGAAAGGGTGTCCCTGTTTTGAAAGGTATTTTTGAGAGATTTTGGGAAGCGAGTTAATTCTCTGTTTTGGGGGGTTTTGACGAAATCTTATGATTCTTGGGCCCTTTTTGGTAATTAAAATTTTTGTTGTTACTCATGATATAAAATGGGGTTAATTTGCTATAATCTGATTTTCATTACTTTTAATTACGGAGCGTGAATGGTTTGTCCGCACGAGCGGGTCTACCCGCTTCCCAAGCTGGCCAGATGATTATTGCACTTGTTTGGTTACCCTAATCACCTTGTTTGCTATGCATAACTACCAATTTTGCCATACATTTTCTCTTCTAGCAATTTTGTGAACACCAAAAATCTTCTTGTTATTATGATATGTGTAAATTACTAAATTTATTATATGGTACGTAAAATATGGTCAATCAGACACTTTGATACTTAGTGTTTTAAAAAAACACTTTGGTACTTATGACTAATGAAATGGTAAAATAGTCATTTAAGTATATTATTTATAAAAATATAATAAAAATGAGTTTTATGTGTTTATTATCCTCAAATCTTAATTGTTTTATGCGTTTAAGTTAATATTTTAAAGTTATGTTGATAACATAAGTCAATTTTATGTTTCTGAAATTCAATCGCTTCACAAAACTACTCCGCGAGACTATATTTAATTAATCAAAAGCATTCTCATGGGTACTAAAATCACAAATTCTAGATTTCCAAAACAAAAATCTAATTATTCACCTTTAATTGAAGGTTAGAATTAATTTGTGTTTATTTTTTTTTGCAAACGATTGATACAAAAATGATGAATACCAACGCGATAGAGTCTTGAACTTATAAAATTCTATTTTTTATTTTTATTTTGATAAAAAAAATTGTAAATGTTAATTTTATCCTCTATATTTAATAAAGAAGTTACTTCATATACCAAATTGTCCTATTTGAAGCACTCGATAGCAAAGTATCTGATTCATCATACTTTAAGTACTACGTAAAGAATTTACCCTTACAATATAATGTAGTCATATAAATAGGTTTTGATCACCCGCATTGATAATCAGAACAATATTCACATACGTACATGTGTTTTGTTATCATATGAACTTAAAACATCACTAATATTCATCTCAAAACTCGAAATTCTTGTACTTTTCTGAACAGAAAGGGAAGACTGTATGATTGAGTACTAGTAGGGTTTATATCACTGAAGGTAGCCAGATGTATTCCTCTAAGATCGATTCAATTAAAAGATTTAAAGGGAATTTGTCGTACTGTTATGATCTGTTTGGAATCTTTGGATATTGAACATTTTAATTCTCAGCAAATGATAAAGATATATATATGAAAGGAAATTTACTATTTACGTACGTATTGTTCGTCCATAATTGAAAGATTGTTTTCACAACTAATAACAAGCTCAACCAATTACGGCTTTGATAGCATAAGCTATTCCATTAGCAAACTAATGGACGTAACTTTTGAAGATCAAGGAGATTGAAATGAGACTCAAGGAATATGGTTTGGTAAGGGGGTAGTATAGTACTTATGCAGGTAAAAAAAAAAGTGATTTTCATAATGTTGAAGAGGAACAAGGTACTTAGGGAAGGGAGACAAGGGGTGGTGACAAAAAAAAGAAATGAGTGGGAATTAGAGTGAAGGGGGAATGAGAATTATAACAAAGTAGACCACATGATTGCAGCCAAACGGGGCGTGGTCGCTTTACAAACATCAAAACAAGAAAGGCTGCCTTTTTTCACATGGCCTTCTTCCTCAATTCCCCTCCCTCTCACTCGATCTCCTAATTCTTCCTAGCTATTTGCAGCAGCAGCTGCTCTC
Source organism: Argentina anserina (assembly GCF_933775445.1). Classification (NCBI taxonomy): domain Eukaryota; kingdom Viridiplantae; phylum Streptophyta; class Magnoliopsida; order Rosales; family Rosaceae; genus Argentina; species Argentina anserina. Next base: position 892,360 of record NC_065873.1, on the reverse strand, counting down.
TTAAGCTTTCTTTCCATTTCTGCAATTCGAGAATGTATGAGCTCAAACCCCAATTCCCTTCTGAAGATAATCAACTACACAACTTACTAATTAATTCACATGGATTACATGCGTCGCCAGAAATATACAAGATAATATATATTTCACAGCCTGCTCTGCAAATTGTTGTGTGCTTCATCATGTGCGCATTTGCTTGGAAACTAGCAGCTATATCCTTTCGTGTTACATGACTCTTGGGGAGCATTTTTAGCCATATACATATATAGTCTCTTTCCGAGTTTTAATTAACAACAAATTTTTACGTTAGAGTTAGAGTCATTCTGAACATGATATATAAGTCGTTCATGCATGCTGGCTTCATTAACATTTCATCAAACACTTTAACTCAATCCTCAAAATTAAAGTCATACAGCCAACCTGGTTGATAATACAGTAGCATTCTCTTAACTTCGATATTTTCTTTGCTGTGTTTCTTACGTTAAACTTGTTATTGAAGTTAACTAAGTTTTATCTACACGGCTGTATGTGAGAGAACGAGTAATTATTCTGTGTATCCGGATTGCCATGTGATGTATTCAATTAATCATATTATTCTATGGTGTAATAAACATTTACGCGGTGAAAGGAGAAAAATTATTTAAATACGAATAACTAATTAAAAACAAACACAGTAAAAAATGTACAAATAATATTAAAATGGTATGTCACGTAGATTATGTACCATGTACATATAATAATTTTTCGTGAGAGAACATTATCCTAATTTCTGCTATAAAAGCTAGGTCTTTTATGAAGTTTGTAATTAATCAGATTCTGAGTAATTACCTATCTGACCTGGTTACTTTTAATTAATGTAATCTTTTTGAATTTCTGCTATAACGCTTCTGGTCTTTGTTTGTTAAATGTATATAACAACCCCGTGACCTATAAAATGGAATCTGTCTAACAGCAAAAGATTTTAGCACATATGAGAAACGAAAGATATTTGATTCAGATGCTTCAATGGTACCGGTGTGACTCTTTGCATCTTTGACCGTATTTTGGTTCTCCTTACTTGAACAGAACATGTGAATTGAAACAGACATCCCTCCTAAAGCCTAACATAGAATAATTCCTTTTATTTTGCCCTACACATTTATATATTTAAGCTAGCTGGAAAATAACACAAAATTTATAAGCCCAATTCAAGTAAGTGACACGTTAACATCAGGTTGATAATTTTTCTTCCTTTTTGCTTGTTTCAATGTGCTGCAGATCTATCCATCTATCGATCTATATATGACTTATAGCTAGCAGATTAGAGTTCCTTTTGAATTTGGAATTTGAACTAAGAAAGTGTTCACCTGGAGAGATTATCGATTATCTTCCACATTTCTAATGATATTGAACCATTATGAGTTTGTCTCTATTTAAATAATTAGCAAGGATGAAACCTCATTTGTATATATTTGAAGTGCAGCAGTAAAAACCAGTACTGCTTGTGATGATGTTAAGATAAACATCACCATCATCTTAACGACCAGTTTGTCTTAAAAGTTTTGTTTGGGTGCAGAGCAACATATTCATGGGTTTTGGTGGGCACACACATTCATCACATTATATTCCGCTCGACCTTAATTTGTTTTCTCATGCTTTCTATTCTAGCTAGTCCGGAAGGACCAGAAACATTCCCTGTTGCTTCTGTCTCCTTGACTCAAACCTGATGCTATATATAATGCTGACCAAATAATTTTGCCCATGGAATTTGGTTTTGTCACATCATCGATCTATACCTCGGTTATTCGATTGTATTCATCATAGGAATGATTTATGGGTACGGATCTAGCTCTTCTATATTGCCAAAATGGCCGGATTACTTCATGTACTGTCAGACTAGCTGCAACTGTGTAGATAGATTTGAAAGCATTACCAGATCAAGATGATGATCCATCATTCCTTATCCCTGTTAATTAGGTCGGTTGTTCTAATTGTTATGTGGTGTCAATACGTATTTCTGTACGTGGCAATAAGTTACAAATTTGATGATCGATCAATGCTAGATATTCTCGGCCATTAATTTGTAAGATAATTATCATCGATTGTTCAAAAGCCAATGTGTTAATTAAGGATATATATATATATATATATATATACATGATTCTCAGTTCTTCATATGACCTACATCGTGTACAGCATAACTTACGTAGTCGTAGAGGATCGATTGTCGTGGTTCGCGTATAATGCACACCTTCAGGCCAATCAGGTGTAGCTAGGCTAATGCATGTATTGGTGCACGTACAAATTATAGTATACTTGTCAGCGTGTAATGAATCCTCATACATATATGCATCAATGCATGGTCACAGACTTACGTACAGTCACGTAGCAAGTAGTCAATGCAGACGGACGTACGTACGTACATAGAAGCAGCTACACTAATGTCGATAATTGATTAATAATGAGCCACACAAGACATGTCTTGTTGCATGAATCGATGATTGTGAGTAACAGTTCGATTTTGGTATATATATATATATATATATATATATATATATATATATATAAACTTGGACTCGATCAAGCTTGTAACTATATTTTCATGAACTGCAAACTGGTTTTCATAACCAGGATTAATATGTCATCAATGTATTCCAAATGCGCGCGTAGTTGCGTACATAAGAATATGAAAACCGATTGACTTATAGTTGAGTGGTTAATTCAGTTGTGTATATATTTAGTTGGAAAATGGCACGTTTGATGTGAGACACATCAAGACAAAGCATGTTAATTGCTATGAATTTTGTTTGCAAACAGAAAAGCCAAGCATAAATCATTGAGATTAATCAATAATGCTGATTAAGAAGAACCAAATCCTCAAAAATGTTTGAGCTAGCAACAAGATCTATTATTGATTTCTTGAGCATGGTAAAGGTTTTCAGCACGCGAGCTGGTCCAATTTTGGAAAATTTCTAGTTTGAGCTTCTTTAGTTATCATCCATATTTTTATACATGTTACCAACATTAATCCTCCTTAATTTTCCAAGATTGGGGAAGATATAGCTTACTTAATAGAACTATTGTAGGACTTTAACCTTAGCAATGATTAAAGCGCCATAATTGGTCATGCTTTTGGTATTTCTTACTTCCCTTCTTTCCTCATGTAATGCATGTAATCACTAATAAAGTGATAAACAGTTAACCCCTAATTGTGATAGAAGTATTTCTGTGCTCCAAGGAGAAGCACCAATTGGCCTTTTGGAAGCCGACATTGACTTGAAATGCAATTATGTGAAGTAGGTCCTTTGGGTTTGGCATTTTTGGTTGCAATGAATCAAATTCAAGCCTGCTGGTCAACCCCCATTAGCTAGCAAAGTATTGCTTGCCTAATATTATTGATGCAAAATAATTGGATTGGAAAAATATATCAGCAAACACAATAATAATTTTCTTGCTTTCTTGGCCTCCTGTCTGAGAAGGAAGTTTAGGACCAAAAAAATTAGATCTTATCTTGAAAGGTAATTCGTAAAACTTTTTAGTTTGATTCGCTTTACACATCTGGTAAGACATTAAATTTATTGTGCAGAAGTAACCGATAATCTCACACACACCCGTAACAATGGTGACACTCTCCTCACTTTAGCCACCCTTGGATGTGAAGTTTTAAGACAAAGATATCGGTAATATTTGTGGTATTATTATTTATAACTCAAAGAATGAGTTTTTACAATTCTAATGTGGGATTCTAAATAGCTCTCATCTAAGCCACAATTTTCCAACAAAATTAAGCTGCATTTTAAAGGGTATGAGATACTTATGTTTAACTAATCAACTTCCATGTTCTTGCGTAGTTAGAGTCTATTATATTATCATTTGTATGTATATACATCAAATGGGATCGTCTATAATACCTTAAGGTATAACATACATTCAATTACAACTTTTTGAACCAAAATTACAATTTTATTAAACTACATTTACAACATTGAGAACAAAGTTACAACATGTGTTTTTTATATTTACAAATAACTAAACAAATTTACCACATTAACAACTATTTGTTCATAATCTTGTAAACGGTTGTGGATGAAGTAATTATAACAAAAAAAACTATATTTATCCAACATCACTATGTTTACCACAATGACAATAAATTTATTGTTAAATCAGTAAATATGAGTATCATGTACCTCAAGGTACTTAAGAAAATTCATATATGAATACTTTCTTTCTCAACAAATAATTGAAGTTACAATAGTCAAAAAACAAATAAGCTACATGGCACGGACACGTCTCTTGGCTGTCATATCACGTGTCCAACACAGATACGATACGGACACGCTCAAATACGTGCAAATACGGCCGGACGTGTGTATTGTAGTTAAGACATGCACTGGAGATGCGCGTGTCCTTTAAAGACACAATTAAGAAGGACACGAGGGTTAGTTTTATCATTTATCTTTCAAATATTTTAGATCGATCAGATTGGGGATCTCTCTAGACTTGCCGACATCTTTCTCTGCTCCTCCTTGGCTATGTGTTGTCTGCCAATCTCTCTCAGCAACCCAATCCATTGGGTTGGGGACTTCTTCTTCTCCTCCTCCTCTTGATTGAGCTAAAAACGGTTGAGATTTGCCAAGTTTAATTGTCAGATGAACTTGGTTTTGGGTTTAATTTGATTGGGTATGTTGTAGCATGAGTTTAATTGAATTCATATGTTTTGGTTTTAAGGGATTTAATTCATACGGGAACATGGAGGTGAACTGGTGTTAGGTATAAGAGGAGGTTTTGAGTTGTGATTTTTGAGAGAAGAGAATGATACGAGGGTCAGGGAAGAGTTGGTATGACTTGTGAATTAATAATATGACGACTACTTAATCATAGACGGAACTCAATTATGAAGTTTTTCAATTTCGTTCCTAACTGTGACTTTGAATCATATTACATAAAATGTTGCTCACCTCTTGTTGCTCACCACTTGTTTGTTGAAAACTTGAAATGCTTCTGAGACCTTCTTTCTTTGAATTCTTTTCTCTTTTTCTTATCTTTTGCAATACTTTTGAGGGCTTAAATTTGTTGGTTGGTCTTTGATCTTTTTTCTTTTTGAGAGTATGGTCTTTCATCATTCGAAATCACAATTATATATGTAATGCAGTAATGCCACAATGGAGGGGTCCTTGATCTCACCGGTTTTGTTATATTGGATAAAAAGAAGTCGAGTATATATGCTGCAGTACGTAAAACGTTTATGAGTAAATAGTTTGTTGCTTCTTATGCTGCAGTAAGAGTTTGGCCTCAAAATTGATGGTATACAGTTACCGACATGGTTTCTCTGGTTTTGCAGCCAAGCTTATAGCGGCTCAAGCCCAAAAATGTGTAGGTATCTTGCTAAATTGATGAAACAAAGATATGTTAATTTGCGGTGACCAGAAAATTCATGTTATCTTCGAACTTTTGCTCATGTACTAGTAGTCAATTATATGTATTGTCCTTAAGCTTTTTGTCATGAGCTGAATAAAATGGTGCAAATTAAATCTGCTACAGTTGCCTGATGTTGTTCGCGTTATACCAAATACGCTAGACAAGCTGCAGACTAGTAGGAGTTGGGATTTTCTTGGCCTCTCTCCTCACTCACCTTCAAGCAATATTATTCACAGCAGCAACATGGGTGATGGAGTTATCATAGGTGTTCTTGCACAGGTGACTTTCTTTCTTCCTCTTTTCATATTCATGCACACTTATACAAAACCAGATTTTTATGCACAGTTATATGTAATGCCACATTGTGAGCTATGCATGTAAATGAATATTCATTCACAACATTGTTTACAGGCTTGAAATGTGACATGTCATTTTGATTAATGATCAATGGTGAATGTTGGATTCAAGGTTGTTCTTTTTTTAGTTTTTTTTTTGGTTAAATGTTCTTTTTTAGTTGATATGTAACTTTATTAGACTTGTATATGAAATTTTGGGTTGATATATGGTGTATTAATTTAAGAAAACTATATAGCTTATTTTCCATATTTTTTTTCTAATTAGGTATATATAATTAAAATAATATTTAATTAACGTGTCCACCACATGTTCGTGTTCAAAAAAAATTTCATTTGTCATGTCAACGTATCGAATCGTGTCTGTGTCCGTTCTTCTTAGTAAATGAGGTGGTGAACTTGGGCCTTTTCTGTTGGGCTTTGGACTAGGCTTCTCTTGAAGGCCGCTTTGCTCTAGTATGGGCCTTAAACTGGCATGGCTCTAGTTTTTTATCGCAATTTAGCGGCCTAGTGTTTCGTTCATAGGTTGAAGTGTCGCCTCCATGGGGTCAGCCTGAACAATGAAGAGAAGTGATTATGCTTGGTTTCAGTAAAGTGTCGCCATTAAAACTGGCCGGTTTACAGTTTAGATAGTTTTCTTTCTTTAGAAAGGTTACTGTTTCTCAAGGAAATAGGTTAGATCATTCCTTGTTTATTGTTTGATCGATGCACTTGCACATGCGTATGAGTTTCATAGTGAGGGTAATGTTCTTAGTATTTTTTGCGTTCTAGCTATCGTCTCTTGATAGACGTTGGTATTCTGATGTAATTTGTCCTCCGACTATTGTCAAGCAATTTTTTATTCTACTATTTTTCGAAAAGAAAAAACAACAACAATCAAATACTTATGATGTAAATGTATCCATACATAAACCATGCACGTAGTGCAAACAAGAACGGGAAGGAACCAGCAGAGTTCTTAACCATTTGTGTTTAATTTTATCTATCTATTACATACTTAGGGTGAACCAACTGAACCTTATTATATCTTTTTGTAGTAAACCTTCAAGTCGAGACCCTATCAGAAAGTTCTGCTCACTCCTTCTAGTGTCTAAATTGAATACGCCAATATCATGAGAAACGACTGGTTCTGAAGGAGGCTTATAGCGAACGCAAGTTTTTGTTGCAAAATAGATGCGGTTGGCCTCTAGGTCCTTGCTAATATCCACATATCGGATCGGAGATGGACAAATAACCACGGTCTGCAAAAAGTAGTACTTGGTCGACCAGGCTTTGTACGCTAACAAATTTCTCATTCTTTCGGTCAAGCTTGTATACCTTAAAACATGTCCTTCATCTTCATCATTCATGTCTTCATCTTGATCAACATTATCATCTCATTGAGTTCACCATCATCCTGCTCGATCCTTCATCGTGACAATCATAATCCCCCAGGTCCACGTACTACTCTTTGTATCACTAACAGTACGTACCACATTTTGTTTGATTCTATTAGACGTGGGTTATCCCCACCACGTTTAGAATCAAAAAACTGAACCAACTTCAATTCCACTACTCGATCTCCAAAGATGAAAGTACGAGCTTCAATGTCAATCTCGTTCTCCTTCGGAGTACGGCGAATCCAGCAAGCATGTAACACACCCGAAGAAAACAACACATCATAAAAATAGTTATTGGCTCTATGACCTGGTGCCTCTAAGAGAATAGTCCAGTTCTCTTCTTCAGGTCTGCACAAAGCCAAAGTTGAATGATCCTTGAAAACAGCTGCAACCACACAATGTTCCGAATTAACATCTGACGTAGATAAGTCAAGTTTGTTCAAGAAGTCTAAGGCAGCAGAGCCTTGTTTTCCTTCAGATTCTCTTTACTTTTTGAAACTTGCAAAAATCTCCAATTGTACTGAAAGATGGAAGTTTGTGTTGGACTCTTGAAATTGGGTTGAATAAAAACATCTCACAGTCTAGTCCCAAGTCCCAAGTCCCAATTCCCTGATCATAATCAAACAACCTTGATTAGACCCATGAATCCAGTTCATAGCACCTTCAGGTGGTGTAGGCAGCATTAATTTGTGAATCTTGGCGTCAGAGAGGCTCAAAAAGCTCAAGTAGTTGCTATTGCTGCAGTTTGGGTCTTTTAAGTTGAGGATGCAGTACTAAACAGGGGGACTTAAAGTTGCGGTAAAGAGACTCGGTCGCCATTAGTTTGTGTTGTTGCAAAGACCGCTCAGAAATATTGGATCTTCTTGATTATTTGAGAGTTCTCAAATATCCAGACAGTGACCATAATCTTTGTCCCTCAGTCCGTCTACAATAAAGAATCCTACGTCAAAAAGGAAAGGAATTAGATTAGGGATTTTGGTAACACCATTGTCCAAAATCAAAGTAGACAAGAAAGGTGTAAAAAGTTTTTTTCCGAGATGTAACTTGGGGAGCGAAATGCGAAATCGACTTGGTTAATTAAGTTTTATGTGTCAAATAGCTTTAATGCCTTACCTTTACACATCTAGAACTAATTTAACTTGAGCATTAGGCCCCATATATAAGGCCATAACAACCATTGTTGGCTCTAAAACCTCTTCAGTAATCTTACAACAATCAAATGATTCATTTTTTATATATCATAAATATGTCTATATCGACCCTTCTGGGGAAAGAAAAAATGCATGCGCGGATGCGCCCGTAGTGCAAATCAAGAAACGAGAACGTAGAAATTCTAAACAATTTACAAATTTTTGTTATCCATCTACTACATACTTGGGATAAAGAAACTGAATCTAGGATATGATGATTCTAGTTCACGTCGTCGATACCAGGAAGGTTTTGCTCAGTTTTCCACTCTACGTCAAGAAAACCGACTCCACGCTTAGAGCGAACACAAGTGTTTGTACGTTTCGAACTAAATGCGGTTAGCCTCTAGCTCCTTGATCTCCTTGGCGGAGGCGGACAAATAACCACGGTCTGCAAATAGTACGTAATATTGCGTCGACCAAGCAAGTTACCAATACCCTAAGAATGATGTCATTCTTTGGGTTAAGCTTGTATACTTGAAAGCAACATGCATGTCCTGATTGTCATCCACACCAAATGTGGATATTCTTCATCCTGATCTTTATCTTCATTGACATCACCTTCATTACCCTCAATACCACCATCACCGAGCTCCTCATTTACTATTTGTATCACCAACAGTACCTCATTGTTAGATTCTAAAAGACGGGGGAAATACCTACGAAGTATAGAATAAAAGAAGTGAACCAACTTTAATTGAACTACTTGATCTCCAAAGTTTAGAGTATAGTACGAGCTTCAATGCCCATCTCATTCTCTTTATCATGAGCACAGCTAACAACATGCAACACACCAGCAGAAAACAGTACATCGTCAAAATAGTTGTTGGCCGGCTCCAAGGCCTGGTACCAGATGATGCTTAGCCGTATCCGATCGTTCAATTTAAGGCGCTGTAAAATCATCTCCATCACATCGTCAGCCGTCAGGTGGTTCCTGCCAGTGGTTGCTGCACCATGCCAAATTACAGGAAGTAGCTAGATTGCTTCATTTCTGTATAATTCTTCTTTATTAAATTGAGAAGGATGTTGCCCCTCTTCTATTGACGCTACTTCGTGAAGAGACGCAGTCCCCCATGAATGTATTGCGACTGCTCATAAATATTGAACTATGCTGCAACCTAGAAACCTAAAATACTCTTGATCAGTTTTACATCTATATATGCTGGTTCTTTCTGCTCTACAAAACCCTAAATCGAATCAATCCAGGAACCAAATTGAAAACCAAAGCTAAAAGAGAGAAACAACTTATCTAGAACCAAGATTCAAGAATCTATGTTACTACGCTAGTGCTTTTGTAGAGCGCTCGATCAAACCCTAATTAGGTAACGAAACACAACCAAACAAATTAACAAAATGGTTTTGCGTCTCTTTTCCTAGTGGACTGATGACTCAATTGGGCCTGACTAACCTTCATTCGATTTTGGGAATTGCCATTTCCTTTTTTCCTACTTAGTTGTAACTGCATGTGCAATTATTTCCATTCCAATGAGTTCGGATAACAGCGTCATTATGTAAACAATATATATGCTCATAATATATAGACTATAAAGAGCGAATTGTTAACGTTTAATATAACCTTGTTATTATTTTCTTATTGAGGTATTCTTAGGTTGCGTTTGGCGGGGCTTATAAGCTCCTTAGCTTATAAGATGAGGAGGTTTTGGTGTTTGGCAGAGATAGAAGTGAGTGGCTTTTCTTTTAAGTCAGGGTCATTTTCTCTTGAAAAGGAGAAGTTACTCCAACTCTACTTTAGCTTATAAGCCAGCCACAAAAACACATGGGGGACTGTAGCGAATAAATGATATTTTCAAAATACCATTGGGTGCCCTCTGAAGTTTCAACAAATTACCCACCTCTCTCTCTCTGTGTTATCCGTACAAGTGTCCCTCCTCCGACGGCCTCCGACGTTGCTATCATCTACGGACTACGGCTATGAGTTGGATCAAAATCTCTCTATGTTCTCCGTACAAGTGTACAAGCGTCCCTCCTCCGGCGGCCTCCGACGTTGCTATCGTATACGACTATGAGTTGGATCAAAAGGTTTTGATCTGATTAGTTAGTTTGAATTCATCTGTCTATTTTCATTCCTTTGCTGATATGAAACTGTCAAATTGGGTAATTGGTGTTGATGAATCTATGCTTACGAACTTAATTGGGTAGTTAGTTTTAAATCAAGATCAGACTGGATCAATTTACTTCTTGGTTAATTATGTATTGATAATTTTTCTGCATAGTTTAATTGGATCTAAATAGTGAAATCGATAGAATTGAGTTTTGGTTGGGAGGAGTCCCTGGATAAGAATTGGGATTGAAATATGCATCTAAACCTCAAGTTCTAGGTTGATCGAATTTTCTATTTAGTTTTAGAAATCAGAGAAAGTTAAGTTTTCTCCTAATGAGGATCCGCATGTCATTGTTGATTGTGTCAAGGTAATTCATTTGGAAACAAAATGTTGGATTTTTAATTTAGCTTATAGAATTCTCAGGTTATAAACTGTTTTTAAAAATTTCTGTGTTTATGTATATTTCTAGTATGTCCTCAGGGAGTTGTCATCTTCTCCAGTCCCTGCCTCTTGCTGCAATGCATTGCTTGATTCCTTTCGCAAGTCTAGTATGATGCATTGCTTGATTCCTTTCGCAAGTCTGGAGATTTACACAGACGAACATGAAAAGTTGTTGGGTCACACTGAAAAGAGCTGGACTCTTTTTGTGGACGGGTGTGGGAAGGATGTTTCAGGTATATTATCCAATTGCATGTTTCTGTTACTGAGTACTGAGGTTGGAATTTTGTTGGCTGCTGCAACAGCTCAGGTAGACATGGCATAGTTTGTTTTACACATTGGTCCTTTTAAGAACATTCATTTGAGATTTAATTTCTCCCCCCTTAAAAATGCAGGTCGATGGTCATCAGGTAAGTTAATCTTAAATGAATGAATGGTTTACAATATATTAATTCATTGTTCTATATGTGATCATAAAGTGAGGGTTTTACATTATACAGGAACCATCAAAAAAATTTGGCTCAGAGTCTTTCAGGAGATCGCAAATTAAAACAGGCGACATGTATGTGTTTTTTTTTTGCACTTAAATTAAGCTTTCATTATTTTCTTTTTTTCATGGATCTGTTTCCTTGACTCTTTCTGCATATTCTGCAGGAGAGTGTTGATGCTCTGATGAAATGTGTAACAAGTGATGATCTGGGGTTCAGTGAAGGAAAGCCAGTTGCAGCAATCACTATATACAAATGTCTTGTCCACTGGAAGTCATTTGAAGCAGAAAAAAGTAGTGTATTCGACAGGCTTATTCAGATAATTGGCTCAGCAATATAGGTATACTAACTTTTAATCTTAATCTTATTTATTATAGAACCAGTAAATTAATTTTTGTATGTATCTTAAGAATCTTACTAAGAACAGTTATATATGTTTGTGTATGTCAATTACTTATTTCGTATATTGTTTGAAAGTGATATAAGCATGGCAACTAATAAAAGGTTATTTATTAGTATACTTGGTGGATATCTTGTCCACCCCTGTATGTTATATGTGTATTGCAAGGCTGTGCAGCAATTTAGATTAAAATTACTAAGCCGAATCTCTCAAGTCATGTGAAATGCTCGAATTCTGCATTGAGCACATATATAGTGCCTGACTACTTTGAAAACCTCATGAATCGAACTTGGGTTGGCAGATTCCCAACCTAACACTCAGTTACTAGGTTTACTAGGTTGACCACCGCGGTTGAGTCTCAGATTAATCTTAGTTAATTAGTCTGTAGTCTTGATTTTATTATCTTCATATCCATCTTCTTTGTAGTCACGTGAAAAGATTAACATGGTCACTCGAATTACTTAAGAAGTCGTAATTCATTCACATTTGAATCAATAATTCGTCCTCAACTTAAGATCATATATATATGAGTGACATGATTAATACCTTTTCTCACATTACAAAAACATAATTTGTTCTACACTAGTTGTCTACACCAATGTATTAAATTGCGAAGGCGTACCTCAAAATATTTTTACGAGAGACCGTAGACTTAAGACTTGAGTTGTAAAAGACGAAAGTCTTATAACATAAAAGCTTGATTACAAATTATGCATAGAAAATATGTTAAGTGACCACAAATCGGTGGTCTATTGCCAAGCACCATCTTTCTTAATTGGTTGCATGAATTGGTGTTGGCCTCTTCACATATAGATGTGATTTTGATGTTTGAAAGGGATCAAAGGATATGCGGCTCCGGAAGAAGAAGAATAGGTTTTGGTCGAACAAACTTCTTTTTTGTTTCTATTTATTTTCGTTAAATCTCATAACGATGATGTTTTGTGTTAAAAAAACAAATGGGAACTCGCTTTTGTATGTTTTTTTAAACGTTTTTTGCACTTTTATTTGCATTTTTTACCCATATTTGACTCTTTTTCGACTAAATAAGAGCTTTGGAGTGAGTTTTTTTAAAAAACATTTGTCTACAGTAGTGAGCTTAAACCTCTGGTTAGAAAATCAGTTTGGTGAATCCAGTAAAATTCAGTGCGACTGTAACAACCGACATCCTTCTTAAATGTTCCCCCCAGGTTCAACCATTAATGAAGTTTCTTTCATTACCCAAAAAAAAAAACCATTCAAGACTCCTAGGACTCGATTTGACTATTTGACCTCCATTGACCAACAGAAAATTTACTTGTATCTATTAGGTGTTAACATATGAATGGTTGATCCCTGTCCATTCACGTTTTGTACTTCCTCTATTCCACACAATCACACATCCTAGCAATAATGGAACCCAGAAAATCCCTCTAGTTCTGTTATTGGGCCCCCCTAAAATTGGATAACACCCATTAAACCCCTCGCGGCAAAAGCAAAACCAAAGTAAAGTTCCTTGTCAATCAAAGTAAAGTTCCTTGTCAATTCTCGAACCTTCAAAACTTTTCTTCTTCTTCTGAAACTCGATTCTTACAGCTTCCGTTTCTTTAATGGGTCGTCGTCGTATTATTCTCTCTGCCTTAGTTGCCACACTTCTCACTCTCTCTTTCTTCTCAGGTACGTAAAACGATCCAAACCCATCAACCGTCGAACTTTGTTTATCGTTGAATTCTGTAATAAAGTATCAAACTTTGTTGTTTGATTTTTGTGGGGTTTCAGAAATGGAGTCGGCCTCGTTCAAGATAGTGAACAAGTGCCGCTACACAATCTGGCCGGGAGTTCTCTCCGGCGCCAACACCGAGCCGCTCTCCCCCACCGGCTTCGTTCTCAAAAGCGGCAAGTCCCGGACTTTATCCGTACCCAAATCATGGTCCGGTCGGATGTGGGCCCGGACCCTCTGCTCCGGAACCTCCCCCGGAAACTTCTCCTGCCTCACCGCCGACTGCGGCTCCGGGAAGATCGAGTGCGCGGGGAGCGGCGCCAAGCCGCCGGCTACTCTAGCCGAGTTCACTCTCAACGGCGCCGACGGCTTGGACTTTTATGACGTCAGCCTCGTCGACGGCTACAACCTTCCCGTGCTGGTGCTGCCCCGCGGCGGGACGAGAGGCGGGTGCAGCCCCACGGGGTGCCTCGTGGACTTGAACGGCGCGTGTCCCAAGGCCCTGAGGGTGGCGCGTGAGGGAAAGGGCGGGGGAGTCGTGGCGTGCAGGAGCGCGTGCGAGGCGTTTGGGGAACCGCAGTTCTGCTGTAGCGAGGCGTACGCGACGCCGGAGACGTGTGCGCCTTCGGTGTTCTCGGAGTATTTCAAACATGTTTGCCCACGGGCGTATAGCTACGCGTATGACGACAAGACGAGTACGTATACGTGTGCGTCGGCTGACTACATTATTATTTTCTGCCCTCTGCCCTATACCAGGTACCATTTTTCTTCCAAATTATTTCAAGTCCATGTCACATTTGATGCATATGAGATTGACATATAGTAAAATAGTATTACTTCCATTGAATTCGCAACATGTAAACTCTAATCTGATCAATCCTTCATGATAACATAATATGTAGGATGGTCAGTTATAATCTAACTTCTCGATATGAGATGTTTATCTTGATCAGAAAATACGCTTCATTTTTGAATGCAATGAGGATTGTTATGATCCATAAATTGCATCTTTTGATGATGTTCCGAAGGTTGCTTAGAGGTTGTGGCACAGTTTTGGCCACTATTAGCAACCTCGAAATGCAACCAATTTGTATATTAGAGCATCAAAATCACAAATATGATAAAAGATGAGACAACAAGGGTGCATGTGCAAGTGGATTTCCACTTCTTTAGAATCTGTCAATTCAGCTATAAGGTTTATGGTTACAATGTAGCAGAACCTATATAATAGGATTGGCAGTGGTTGCAATTAGACATCTTCCATGATACAAGTGCATTAGCTTGTTTATTGTTATCTGCCTTGTCACTATTAGATATAGAAATTTCTGACATAGTGAAAAATGTTGTAAAAGGGGTCAAATTTATATATATAATCGTATGTAGTTGTATGTCATTTCTCTTGTTTACGAGTGATTGTGTAAAGTAGCATATTGGGTTGTCTAGAAAGAGTGAAAGACTCGAAAAACATATCACATTAAGAAACACTATCATTGAAACCTGATATGTAAGTTCAGTATCATCAAGATGTGCTTCAATAGAACTGATTTCACATTAAGGTCATGAGGGAGATCAAATGTCTCTCCCTTTTCTTTAGCTCGCGTTTGCTCTAGTTTAGGATGTAATATGGTAAGGTCTGTTCAATTATATGATTGCATTTCCTCCTGATGCAACTTACTATTATACTATGCTGGCATTTAAAACTTTACAAAATGTGTTTATTCTTTTTATCACTTTTTAATGCATAATTTTCCACGGATATGTTTGAGTTCTTTCATGTTACACTGCCTTAATTATGAACATTTGCAGTCAAAAGGTGTTGGGAGCACGAAAAGATGGGGCGCCGTTACCACTGGTTAACAAGACAATGATGCACTTATAACTTACAAGGAGCCAATAATATGCTACCTGCATTTCTTCCTCATTTCTAGCTCGGGATGCCTTAAGTTGGTCATGTCTTTCTCTCTTCCTGCCACTTTTTTAAGCTTTCTGATTAACATTTTCTCTGGCATTACGGTTCTGGAACATCATACTACAACCCCAGCGGAATAGCATGCAGGTATACAATCGATGAGAACCGTAATTTCGTCTCTCCCTCATCTTTGGCTGGTAATCACATTTCAATGCACATAGGGTTGTAGGGGCTAATTCGAAATCTTTGTAGATAAGTTTATGTACCTCTTTGCTTTTCCTCCAGTGGTGAACATATACAACAGTAGTACAGTACATTTAAAAACAAATTTTGCCTCGTGACTTTTCTACTTCAATACATTAGTAATCTTATTTAGGCGAAATTGATCCACATCCAAAGTTTGATTTATTGGTGTGAATTATGGTGGGATCCTTAGAAAAATGCTGACAAAGTGAATACATCTTGACATTGAAGGGGACTAATCCCCCTTAAAAAAAAATTCTATGCTCCCCTGACGTGTGAACCAAAACATTATAATCTGAAGTTAAAGGACTAGAACAATCAAGAAGATAGCCCAACTTTTCTTAATATGAAATCGCCAAACAAGCATATAACATCCTCTTCATGATAATCCTTAAATGTCTTAACTTTAGGAAGCTCAATAATTTGCTGATGGTTTAGGGATGCAACAGATTAAACTTTGGAGTTTTTTTTGTCAGATTGAGTCGTTAGCATCTAAGAGAAGAATAGCACTTCTCCCTAGTTTGTGTTATGAAAACTTAATCCATGTTTTTCCAATTTTGATTAAGAGTGTGTCTAGTTGTACGTAAGCATTATTAAGGTTGTTAAGTGTGCTTAGGAGAGTCCAATCATATGGTGACACGTAGCCGGAGTGGTTAAATATGAAATGAGAGCTTATATTCTCTCATCAGCGTTTGTATTAGCTATCCTTGAATATCAAACAAGTTATTTTCATCTTTGCACTTCATTTATCCTTTTATCTCTGCTTCTTTTGATTTATGTTCATATTAATTGGTATCTAGAGCCTAGTTATCATGGGGAAATTGAGGCCGGCTGGGAAACCTACGGATCCCTCTTCTAAGGATGAGGTCCAGGTCGAAGATCTTACGAACCTAGAGATTGAGCTGCATAACCATCGTGTTGAGACCACAGCTTAGCTCAAGGCATTGTAGGGAGCTCTCGAAGCTTCGATGGCTGCTCAGTTGAAGGAATTTCAAGCCATGATGTTGGATAGCTTTCAGCGTCAGTTTACTCAGCTTGAGGCTAGGAAGGTTGATTATGTGACTATGAGCGCATCACAACCAGATCCACCGTTCTCAGAAGTTTTGACAACAGAGAAAGGCTCGGCGTCGTTGACGGTGGCTAGGGCTGAGGGTATGGTCACTACTCTTCCTTTGCCTGTTTCGGGTACTAATTTGTTGGATCATGCTTGTTCTGAGATGCACAATACTGCTGTAATGTTTGATACCCGTCAATCGATGGCTCATGCCTCTGGTGCTATTGGATCTCAACCAATGGTTGTTCATGGCGATGGTTTACCTAATTTTTTGATGTCGTTGGGTAATAGCATGTATGTCCCTATTGTGAGTGGGTTGCCTGTTGTGAGTGGTTCTAACTTTGTGGGTGGGGGTGATTCTCATATGGCGTTGCAATTTGGCCCGTATACTATGTCTATGTTGCCTTATTATGGAGCTCCATCATATTATCAGCCACCCCCACAACCTCGACCATAATTTGTCGCTTCAAAGCCTAATACATCTTCTTTCAGACCATCTCCAGTGTGTGTTGCACAATCCACTACACAAACCAAAACATTACCCCCCATACCACAATATACCACTGCTACCACCACTACTACACATATCTCTAATCCCTCATAACCTACAGGCACTTTTGTTAATTCTCACTTTCAGCAACTATCACCAACACAAGGGTTATATATTCCACCATACACTCCACACCCTCAGTATTACTACCCTCATACACTACCAACTAGTCCTACAGCTGATCCGAATTTGTCTAGCATGAAACAAATGCGCTTGGAATTTAGTACTTTTGGAGGTGGGGGGATCCAGTGGAGTGGATTAACAAAGGAGAGCAGTACTTCGAATTTTATCATATTCCTGAGGATAGAAAGTTATCCATTGCAACAATGCATTTGACTGAGAAAGCATCTGATCGTTGGTTTATGTTCAAACACGAGTTTCCAAACTCTTGGCTTGGTTTGACTGATTTACTCATGAGGGAGTTTAGTGTGTATAGCAAATCTGAGTATCAAGCTGTTGTGGCTCGAATTGACCAAACTGGTTCAATAGATAGCTATATGGAGAAGTTTACAAAGCTATCCCGCAGAGCTAGTGGGTTCTCGGCTGAATTGTTACTCTCTTGTTTTGTTGGAGGATTGAATGATGATATTAAAATTGGAGTGAAGGCGCAGAAACCAAAGACATTGTACGAGGCTTATGAGTTAGCTCGACTCTTTGAGAGTGGAGTGAAGAACAAGCATTCCAACAATTGCCATTTTGCTGCCAGCAGCAGTTTTAAACCTCAATTGGGAGGGTCCGCATATGGAGGGTCTACATATCCCAAGGGCAGCAATGCAAACTTTAATGCAACAACTGTTAAAGGCACTGTTGCAGCACAAAGACAATTAACTCCAAATGCTACTAAGGAGGGTAATGTTAGAATTCAGCTCACTAATGCTGAGTTTGAGTCTAGAAAAGTTAATGGTCAATGTTACTGGTGTGCTGAACCATATCAAAAAAACCATAGATGTAGAAAACGTGGTCAACTAATGTGCATGCAGATTGTCCCTGACCCTGAAGAGCTGGAGGATGAAGAGTGTGATACTCAATTGGTTGAAGTTCCACCAATTGTGAATATAGATGAGCCATTGATTCGGTTACAAGCCCTGGATGGTTTTGGCAACAAGTATCAAACAATGCAGCTGAAGGGTGTATGTAACAAGAAGATTGTTCATGTTTTGAATGACTCTGGCGCCACACACAACTTCATTCATCCTCAATTGTTGAAGGTAAGTAAGGTTCCAGTTCAGCATTTTACTCCTTTATATGCAGCTTTGGCTAGTGGTGCAAGAGTGAAGACTAAGGGTGAGGCTAGAATTGTGCTCAACATGCAGCAATACGAATTGGAGGATGATTTCTATATTCTACCAGTAAGTGGGTGTGAGATTGTATTGGGAACTAAATGGCTCAAGTCATTAGGAGATATATAATTTGGAATTTTGAGACTATGAAAATGAAGTTCTTTGTGCAAGGTAGAGAGTATTTGTCGCAGGGCGAAACTTCCACTCAAGCTAAAGTCATTGGTTGCAAATCCATGACTAGGTTAATTAGAAGAGAGAGGGAAGCTATTTTAGTGGAGGTACATGCCACCTTGATGAAACAAGAAGTTCAGGAGATTGATCCAAGCATTCATGCTCTCATTGACAAGTATGCAGTCATTTTCACAACCCCATCCACTTTACCACCTGTAAGAGCACAAGACCACTTCATTGAGTTATTGCCAAACACTCCACCAGTGAGTGTGAGACCTTACAGGTATCCTCACTTCCAGAAAACTGAGATAGAAAAAATTGTTTATGAGTTGCTTGACAGTGGAGTTATTAGACCAAGTAAAAGTCCATTTTCTTCACCTGTGTTGTTGGTTAAAAAGAAAGATTGGACTTGGAGGATGTGTGTAGATTATAGAGCATTGAATGGAGTTACTGTGAAAGATAAATATCCAATCCCTATGGTTGATGAGCTATTGGATGAGGTGCATGGTGCTTCAGTGTTCACTAAACTTGATTTAAGGTCAGGTTATCACCAAATTAGAATGAACCCCACTGATGTGTGCAAAACAGCTTTTAGAACTCGTAATGGTCATTATGAATTCTTAGTTATGCCTTTTGGTTTAACTAATGCTCCATCAACTTTTCAATCTGTAATGAATGACACTCTCAGGGATTTTTTTAGGAAAGGCACATTGGTATTCTTTGATGACATTCTAATCTATATCCGAACTTGGGAAGAACATCTCCAACAACTTGAGAAAGTGATTGCAAGGCTGCAGGAGCAGGAATTCCGAGTTAAGCTGAGAAAATGTGACTTTGGAGTTAAACAGGTGGAGTATTTAGGCCATGTTGTCAGTGCTGGGGGAGTAGCTGTGGATCCTAAAAAGATAGTGTATTAAAGAGTGGAAGTAACCTGCAAATATCAAGGGACTGAGGGGATTTTTGGGTTTAGCTAGTTACTACAGAAAGTATGTGAAGAATTTTGGTGTCATTGCTAAGCCTCTCACTGATATACTTAAGCTAGGGGGGTTTCACTGGTTCTGGAGACGAAATTGATGTTCCGAAATTTGAAGTATCTGTCAAGAGTTCTGACAGTAGTTCCTTTGGGGGCGTCAAACTCAATGAGACCAATTTTCGTAAATGGAAGCGAATTATGGCAGCCCATCTTCAAGAAATGCACAAGATGTGGCATGTAACCGGAGTAACTAAGGCTCCTAGTGCAAATGATATTATTGCTTACACTAAGTGGGACGGCGACGATGGTCTTGTGATGTCAGTCTTGTAGAAAGTTATGAATGAAGAGATAGTTGATATGGTGGAGGCATGTGACACTGCGCAGGCAATATGGCAGACACTTGAAGGATTATATACTTATGACTCTAATTTCATACAAGTTCATGAGTTAATGTGCACCGCTTTGGTGATGCAACAAAATGGGCAACCGGTGGCACAATATTTCACCAAACTAAAAAATATTTAGGCTGAGATTGATGTGAAACGTCCTTACATGATCAAAAATCAGGAGGATATTGTTTGGTACCAACACGAGAATGAGCTTGAGTAAGTTCATCATTTCCTGAAAGGGCTTGATGCAAAGCATAGAAGTGCGAAAGAGGAATTGCTCTGAAAGATCGAACCCCCTAGCCTAATTACACCTTTCACATATATCCGTAAGGATGAATCTCACCAGGAGAGTCTTCATCAGACACAAGTTGAAATTTCCAGCCTTACTGTTCGTGCTAAATCTCAAGCACCACCCCTTCAGCATGCCACTTCAGCTCCACTTAATCAGCAAGGACCCCCACCAGGCTTCGGGAATTAGCCCCGCCCTTATTGCTCTTATTGTCATGATACTAACCATGCTCGTGCGACCTGTTGGAAGCTGTATCAACACCTTCGGCCTAAGAGGCCTATATATCGTCCCAAGGCGAAAGCAGCTATTCAATTCGTCCAGGAACCCGATATCTATGGTGTGGTTGCCCATGATCATCATACTGCAGGAGGAGCAATACCTACCGCATCCATAGCTGGTCGTGGAAAAATTGGTATGGCTTTAAATATTTATAACAAAGGTTTTTTTATGTTTTTTTATTTGAGATTTTGAGTTACTTAAACTAAAAATTTGTTATTATATTTATTTTTTTATATAATTTATATATATTTATAATTTTTTTTATTTCGACGTTTCCAAAACGTACCCGCTTCTTAAAATTTTTGAAAAACACGTTTCCGCGTTTTCAAACGATTCGCTTCCACGTACACGTATCCGATTCCGTGCAGCCTAGAGTATAAGATAGATCATGGTGTCTAGATAGGTCTCTGTATCCTTGTGCGATTTGGTTTTCTACTTCTACAGTTCTACTTAGGAAAAGCATTCTCGCTTGCATTAAGCCAGTATCGAATTTCATTTAAAATAGTGGAGAAGTCCCTGAAGAGGAGGAGCTGGACACTCTATGTCCCAAGATCCACACCCACCATGAACAACGGCGACCAGAGATGTCTAAACGGTGAAATCGAAGAAGACGAGGAACACGAAGATAACAGCAACGGCCTCGCAGCGTGGGAACGAGACTATGCCGACGAGCGTTCCTGGGAGTCACTCCAAGAGGACGAGTCGGGCCTTCTCACGCCCATTGACAACCATAGCCTCCACCATGCTCAGTACTGCCACCGCGTCAGGGCTGCCACCACTGCTCGGATTCAGAAGGGTCTCATTTGCTATCTTTATATTATCATCGACCTCTCTAGGCAGCGTCGGAAATGGATTTTAGACCTAGCCGAATGGGTGCATGTGCTCTCAAAGCATGTTGAGGCTCTCATCTGAGAGTATTTCTACTAGAATCATCTTAATCAAGTAGGCCTTGTGACAATAAAAGATGGGGTTGCTCATATCTTAGCGGATATCGGTGGGAGTCCCGAGTCTCATGTTGAAGCACTTGCGGGTAAGCTGGAATGTTCAGGCGATGTATTCAGCTCATGTGTCCATCATATTGTCACAGGGAAGTTCTGATCATGTATTCAGCTCTCAGTAGTCAGTACCTGTGATCCAGGAGATATGATGGAAACTATTCAGAAGTGCAAGAAATCTAATTACAATTAGGGATGGTCCTTTATTGGTCTCTCGATCTGTAGAAACTTTCATATGCAAACATCTGTGCCTTTCAAAAAAACATCTGTGCCAAGAAACTGGTGGCTCGTATCATATTGCATTGGATGAGTCGCACTTAAAAGAGTTGGTATTGGAACATGCACCTCCACCTCCAACAATAACTAGCAGAGTTTCTTTCGCCAGTTTGATAAACATGGCATGCATGTGTTTTCCACAAAGAGCACAGAGAGCTCTGTCGCAATTTGCTCATGTCACAGGGAGGCGAATGTCGCTTGACACTCATGTCCTCATCTCATTTGGCAAGGTCCTATCATCATCTGTTCCCAATTGCACCATTTGATGAGGTCTCCCTATCACTATTTACGGATCTACAAAACACATTACCTAGATCTTGTTTTGGCTGCCAGCAAAGTCTTCTTGGTCTGGGAAATAATCATGGCCATCGGGCTTGTTCCAAATGCAAGCAGCACTTCTGCCTCGACCGTGACATATACATCCATGAAAGTTTGCAGAATTGCCCAGGCTGTGACAATACCAAGCATTGACGTAGCTGAATTAGGGCGGGAATCAAGCTAGGGTCCATTGACCCTTCTCAAGTTTATGAACTGATTCTTATTGGTTGAAACGTTGTAAAATGATTTTACATACTTTTAAAAGAACTATATTACCAGTCCATTTGTTCTTCAACGATAAGTATCGATCAACTATAATATATTGGCATCATATTCATCAATATCTTAAACCCTAGATATAGTAAATAATGTTTAATTTTTTTTAAGTTTTCGTTGAATCTAATATGTACATCAGTCATGACCCTCTTAGCTAGATAAAGTTTCTGGCTACGGCCGCAACGCTACTACCATATAAAAATGGATTCGATTGATTCGAAGATACCAACTGCGCTGATGAAGGAGGATGAAGTACTGGAGAGAGAAATTACTATCAATTACCCATAATCCCATATGCCTACAACTGAAATGTGACGCCCAACTCTTTAATCAGTATCTTTCAAATTTGGAGCCGAAAATATTTAAGTCAAATTTGGAGCATGGAAGAGAGCAAAGGCAATGAAAAGAAGAAAGAGGCGTAGGGAATCCAATGCTTTGCACCTAGATGGCGGTATCCAACGGTCACTTCATAGTTCATCCAGAAACATCATCATCTTTATTTTTAATTAAAAACGTTACTCTGTGGTTGATGTTGATGTGACATTGCCAAAAAAAATAAGAGAGAGAATTATGGGCAAAGGTTTTGTTGAGTTTTCATGGCTGTGAGCCACCGTGAAGTTATGGGGATTCACGTACTAGATTAGAAATTAGGGCTAAACCCTGCGGATGATGCATGAACCCAATCTCAAACAGCTCAGTTTATAACTAGCACCCTGTCTGTGTTAAAACATTTTCATCATATTCCGGAGTATATTAATCTAGAGACAAAAGGTCAATTAGCTAGGTTAATCTACAATAAGATTATGATCAATTCACAAGCTAGAACACAAAAAACACATAAGTTTCTTACGGGAGTACAGAGATTACCAATAGGAGAAAATTTTCATAAGATATAAGAAACATCTTTTTTTCTAGCTGTACTTGTCGAACACCACATCAGTAGATGCTAATGACCAGGAGAAATTTTTATATGCGTGTTAACATCAAGCGATTGTTTTCTCTATAGAAAAATCGTAGTTACCATTAGAATTTTATGGTAATATATGGACACCGAAATTCTTCTGGATCTTATCTTATAAAGAGTATAAGAATCGTAATTAAAACAATCAGATAAGTTGATTCAGACATTTTTAATTAGAGAAAAATGTCTAAAAATATGAGAATCTAGATGGTGTAGTACAAAATAAAACATGCATAGACAATAATTTTTTTTCTTATCAACAAGGAAAATTAGTATAATTTTGTCCTTTTTTGACACTTATCTAGTGAAATTTCTTAAAGAATCCCAATAGAGTGAACGAGCAAAGCATTATTAGGATGACTTGCAACCCAATTATTTCGGTCTCTGCAGGCTACACTCTACAGTATCTTCCCTCACATAGGGAAACATAATATAATTGAGAGGGACTGCTAGGGCACAGAGGTCTTCTATTTTTATACTTGTTGCTCTGCTCTGCTCTCCTCTCTCTCTCTCTCTCTCTCTCTCTCTCTCTCTCTCTCCCCAAGAATCAAAATTGTCGTTTTACCACTCCACAAACTCCATTCGCCATTTCCTCCCCAATCGCCATTTCTCTCTGCCTCACTGCTCCTCCTCCCTCTCTCTTTCCCATAAACCCTTTTGCTTCCTACTCCAAAAACCCCATTCTCCTACAACACAAACATGTTTAACTTAATTGTCAGCCTCCTTCTCTCACTCCTCACCTCCAAAGGTAACTAAAGTTTCAATCTTTCACCCACCCAGTTCACAGTTCTCTCTCAAATCTCACATTTCTTCATGGGCTTCTGTTTAACTTTTCCGGGTCTCTCTAGTTTATCTCAATGTTTTGCTCTAATGTTTTCGTTTATGTGCTGCAGGTGTTTCCGGTGCTACGTTCACTTTCGTCAACAGATGTGACTACACAGTTTGGCCCGGGATTCTCGCAAATGCCAACAGTCCTAGACTCGACAGCACAGGATTTGAGCTCCCAAGACAAACCGCTAGAGCATTCCAAGCCCCGACCGGCTGGTCGGGTCGCTTCTGGGGCCGAACCGGCTGCAATTTCGATGGATCCGGCTCCGGGTCATGCCAAACCGGCGACTGCGGCTCCGGCACCGTGGAATGTAACGGCGCCGGAGCCGCCCCGCCGGCTACTCTAGCCGAGTTCACTCTCGGCACCGGCGGGCAGGACTTTTATGACGTCAGCCTCGTCGACGGGTACAACTTGCCGGTTTTCGTGGAGGGGACCGGCGGGTCGGGTCAGTGCGCGTCCACCGGGTGCTCCACGGATCTGAACCTGCAGTGCCCGACTGAGCTCAGGAGTGAGGACGGGAGCGCGTGCAAGAGCGCGTGTGAGGCGTTTGGGAGCCCCGAGTATTGTTGTAGCGGCGCGTATGGCTCACCCTCGACTTGTCGGCCGTCGGGTTACTCCGAGATGTTTAAGGCTGCGTGTCCCAAGTCGTATAGCTATGCCTACGACGACGCTACGAGTACGTTCACGTGTACCGGAGCTGATTATACGGTGACGTTCTGCCCTTCATCTCCAAGGTAAGTTTAAAAGCTTGAAGCTTTGATTTTTATGCTTTAGTGTTTGACAAGCTCTTATCTTTGTGGTTAGTTTTCAAAGATTGAATCTTTGAAGGTATGTTTGGATTATGATACTCTAATATTGGTCAAATTAAGCTTAATATTATTCTCTAAAAAGCAGATTATTTGTTAATTTATCTTGTGTTTATTCTTGGTGAATTAGTTGGCAAATGGCCAATGCCATCCTGCCATAGATTCTCTTTTTAATGGTCGATGAAATTCCTTGTTACTTTGATTAAATTATTAGGGTGTTCTTATTCAGGATTGTTGGGTTGGTTTCCATGTGAAAGTTGTTTATGTTTATCACTTTCAAGTTTCAACTGGCACTCTAAAGTAGCTCATTAAAAAGTATTTGATTCCTAATCCTTGATCATGTGGTAAGAATGTAAGATGTCATAGTGATCATGTAATTTGGAGTTTTATTAACTTTTGATCATGTGGTTCATGTTGGTGTTAATGAATGATCATGTGTTTTGCAGCCAGAAATCTTCTAGAGACGCAACACCAATGACAGGAGGAGCAACTTCACAAGAAGGGGTTGCTGCGGCAGACCCAGGGTTCACTTATTCTGGTTCAACTGCAGGATCGGTGCCAGTTACCGGGTCGGTTCCGGTAACTGGTTCAGGAGGTTCTGGATCTGGTGAGGCAATGCTGGCAGATGGGTCATGGTTAGCTGGTTTGGCCATGGGAGACTCACCAAGGACATTGTGCCCCTCCACCCTAATGACTTTATCAACTTTATTTATCATCTTGTCCTATCTTTACTTGTAGCCCCCCAACTTTCTCTCTGGCTTTTGCTCTTAAATGTGAATTCTTCAGAGAGATTTGCAGTGCTTTAGTGGTCACTGGAATTTTGCCTAGGTTTGGTAGAAAAGCTGAACATTTCATCAAGAATGTACACCACAGCCTTCAAGATTCCCTCTTGATATCATTGTAACATAGTTCATTGTAGTATTTCATGGGAATAGTAGGTCACTTTGTATTTCCCACTTGAGCTTTTTTAGGGTTCTGCTGCTTTTTAGGTTTTCTTTCTCTGTTTGATTCTTGATTAATCAAGGAGTGTTGATGTGGAATTTGGAATTTTCTCTTAAAGGAGTTTGTAATGTGAATGTGCAAGGAAAATGTTGGCTTAGATCACTTTGCGGGTATTTCAAGTTTATATACAAGCTTTTCTGTATGCAAACTCATTTTACAGGAAAAAAAATCTATGCTTAACTTTCATGTTTATGTCGAGCAAACTTTGAATATGTTGTTCCAAGATCAAATGGAGGATGTTCTTGTTTATGTCGAGCTCATTACTCCATTTATGAATTGGAGTTTAGAATGAATCAGAAATCTAACAAAATCCCCTTATGCCTTGTGAGTTGAAGAGCTTTTATCGAACTGTGAAATGTGAAATGTTTGATTTTACAGCTACTCCATTACTCTCACTCCCCAAGTCCAGCTTCTGTGGATCGTGTTATCATTATGTTTGGTGGAAAGCGAACTGGTGTTGAATTCGTTTGTCTAATTTTTCAAAGGATAATAACTTAAGCTGTCAGTGGGGGTTGGCTACGAGGACAAAGAACAAATGCAGATCAAACTTTAGAAGAAATATAAGGGGGGATATGGATGATGGAGGAAAAGTGAGACATTCGTGTAAAAGACATAATTAGCAGCAATATCATGTTGATCTAATCATAAGAACTTTAACTTTTCATCAGAAAATTTGCAGAAAAGGATTTTGATCGACATTGTTGATTTAAGAATACATGTCTAATGTCGCACCTTGAAAATTTCATCAAAACACTAATCCACTTTTTTTACCATTCTACCCTGATTTACGCTTTGATTATGTTCAACTGATGTAAGCCTAAGCCTCAGCTGTGTAATTTTGGGTTTGTCAACACTACAAAGGACATAGTTACCAAAGAAAAACATTAGAAATGACACTTTAAAACCATTTTGAGAGATTAGAATTGAAATAAACGTCGTGTGTTGGGTTTGTACTCACCTTAGATGAAAGAAGTCATGAATTTGATCTTGCTCTGCATTTACTTTGTGAATTAAATGAATCATGTAGTGCTGATATCTTACAGACTGCAGCCATCATAATTGAAAGAATATGGGGACTCAAATTATTGCATTATTCATTCACCCTCTATTAATAATCATGTGGGGGTCATAAACCACTAGCTAATCATATTTATGAAATTATACTCAAATTGATTGGAATATTTGCTGCCATTAAGTTTTTATATTAGTCTAATGACCCTTCAATGCTTGAATCATTTCCCAGAACTGGAATCATGGTATCTTAGAGTAGATTTGACGTTGATGTGTGCAGATGGTGCAGTAAATGTGAGCTACAAGCTGCATAGGGATCTCTCCCAAAAAACAAAAGCTGCATAGGGAGATAATGATGCGCTTCATATAACATGCAGTAACAATGAAGTTTTCTGTTGAAATTTAGATGAATTTCTTCCAGATTATAAGTTTCTGCTACTTAATTTGCTCAAAATGATTGATTCTGTTTGTAAAAATTCTTCACACCTGGATGCTAACATGTCTAATTTATTCATCTTGATAGAACACTATTTGCATATCCAAAACTTGAAACTTACCCTGTACACACCCAAAAACCGGAAAAAAGGTATGTGATCCATGCTGATAGGTCCGAGCTTCTTTCTACTCGGTCTGAACTTGACATCCATACATTTCAAGATTAATAATTTAATATGTTTCAGCACATTTGGTAGCTCCCGTTAGCACGTTAGTTCAGTCAAAAGCCTTGTTCCATTCACAGAAGGCTAAGACAAACCTTCATACCTGTTAAAACTTGCTCTAGATAACTGGCCTGCATACAAAGTAGGACTATTATTAGACAAATTAAAGATTTCGAGGTTCCACACCTATACTAGGGAATTTATTCATCAAACTAGTTGATATGTATGGCCAACTAGAATCTCCCTATTTAGTGAAGTGGTTAGCCAATAGTCATGAAAGATATTTAATTAGTTTGCAAGATTGTAACTTGTAACCCTACAAGTTATATGCTAGGCTTTTTCTATTATTCTATATAGCTTAGCAATTCTATGGCAAAGAAGAATTTTGAAATAGTGTTGAAAGTTTTAGTGCATTGTGAGGAATACACAAGCAAGGTTAATTTCCAGTTGCTTGAGATACTGAAGGTAACAGTTCCTGTACACAACCAACTCCCTGATGTGACCGGCCCGCATGTATGAGTGTATGATCTTTTTCTTTCTCATATGAATGATTTAAAACCCATATGTACGTGTTGAAGAGGTTCTGGTAGATTATTCGTACAACAGGGTAGTTGTGATACGGAAAAGGGTTGATCCATTGAAGATTTTAGCGAGAGTTGAAAAGAAGTAATTAGCAGAAATGCTGAACTTACATCTCCCAGTCTGGGGGGGGGGGGGATTGATAGTACTGTTCATCGGGCAAGATGCAGTAACAATGAAGTTTTTTTGTCAAACTATAATAAACCACCCTCACTGAATAAACTATGCTTCTTTGCTAAATCTAAGTCATTTTTGTATGCATCATTTCAGTTACAAGATCACAACATAATGCTAACATGTCTAGTTTCTTCACCTTGGCACAGTGAGAATGTTGAGTTTGTAGTCCTATTTCCGTACTTGACACTAACCCTGTACTCACCCAAAAACCCGTAAAAGCTATGTGATCCATGCTCATCAGTCTGAGATTCTATTTTCCCAGTATGCCATTCTTTCAAGAGCTTGTCCACCACATCACCGGCTGGTAGGCTTTGAAGATTTGAATCCGTTAGGCACATCTCGTAGCAGCCGTAAGGGTGTAGAGCAGTCCACATCATTATGCCATTTACAGATGGGTGTGAGAAACCTTCTCTTAAAACTTGCTCTAGATATATGGCCTGTACACAAAAAATACATTAGTCTTTGGCAGCACATGAATTTTCTTATAATTATCAATACCATGACATATTTTTGCTAGACAATCGCCATGTTACGCTGTTAAACTGTCGATCGGACCATACATTCGAACAAAAATTAAACTATACATGTTCTAAATTGAGAGCCTGACAATATAACATTTGAAATTGTGAAGAATACATATTCAACATGCAATGCCTGTTTACCTGTGTTTTTTTGTCCAGAGTATTGCTGACATCAACCTCTGTGAGCCAAATAGGAAGGCCCAGGGTAGCCAACTTGTCTATAATAGCTCTCATTAGAGGGGGATTTGGTTGTGTAAAATGTCCCTCTAGTCCAATCCCATCCATTGATACTCCACCTTGTTGAAGTTCTCTCAGCCTTGAAACATAGGTATCAACTGTGGAATTCACATCAGTGCAAGTCTCCACCACATTGAACTCGTTCATAAAAAGAGTTGCCAAAGGATCGGATTTGTGTGCCGTCTGAAAGAAGTCCAAGGTGGCATTGGGACCGAGTTTTTTCTCATAGAAATCAAAGTGAAGCATTTCATTGCTGACATCCCAATGAATGAACTCTTCTTTGTATTTGCTCATTAGGCTTTGTATCCTTGAGCTGACAGCTGATTTTAGTTGATCGCCTGTGAGGTTTCGAACCCAAGCTGGGGTGTATTTGGGATCTTCCCAGAATATATTGTGCCCTCTAGTAGCGATTTTGTTAGCTCTGACAAATTGCAACATTTGATCTGCTATAGTGTAAGTGACATTGCCTTGTTCAGGTTCTGTTGCATACCACTTGAGTTCGTTCTCAAACACTGCAGCATTAAATCTCTCCACAAACCAATCCTGTTTGAAGTCATGCGTATAATGCATTGTAAGTACAAGGAAGGATATCAAGTTTATCAACTAACACATGTCAGTAATGTTCATTGTTCACTAAGGCAACAGAGCATGGAAATGGAAAGCTATGGACTTCGGTACCTGGTATGGTAGATTGCCTAGAATGGTCTTGGAAATTGCAGATCCAAATGGGAAATCTTTGGTGACTTGCTCTACTGTAATGGAAGCTCCTTGCAACCCCTTTCCTTGTTCACTTGAGACATGGACCGTCACGGCACGCTTCCTTTTCTGAAAAGTACAGAAGTCACTAGCTGTCTCAAAGTTTGATTATAGAAAATCAGATACTAAAATTAACAGGTACCAATTTTTACCTACATTACGGAAAAACTGGATAGGAAAAGCAGTAGGACTTACAGTGTTGATCATATATTGCTGGTATGTATTCCATTGCTGAACACTAAATGGCTGCAAAGATGTGCTTGCAATTACTAGGCTAACATCTCTTCCATCTGTATTCTACATTATCAAAATCTACATCAGTACTTGAACTACATGAAATGTATCTGTTATTTTTCCCAAGTAAAATCAAAATAACCAGAAAGATTACCTGGAAATATAGTATAGATAGGTTAGAGTGTGACTTTAAGACAAAGCCACCCTTAAGAAATGACCAGCATCCTCGCTTGGCCAAAACAGTTCCTATACAATTGTATGTTTCATCTTCTGCCTTTAGACTTGCCTGTACGAGAGCTGAACCTGCACTTCTAAGCTTTACCCAACCTGTTAACCAAACACCTTTACAATTAGTTAATTTTATTCAAAAAATAAAATTGAACAACATTTTATTCAAGTAGCATTCACTTTCTTTAGGAATTTTCTACTGGTGACATTTGAGTTTGTGAAGATTGTGGAAGTACTGTTTATAAGTAAATAAAGCCCGCAGACGGTAATAGCAATCCGTTGTAGTCTAGTTGGTCAGGATATTCGGCTCTCACCCGAAAGACCCGGGTTCAAGTCCCGGCAACGGAATTCTTTTTGTTTTATTTTTTGTAGTGGATCTCAACTCTCAAGTACCAAATAATGCTAACCCTATCTGCTATGCGCCTATGCCAACACAAAATTCACTATCCAACAGAATTCAACAATCAAGAATGGTACGAAATCCAACCGGAGAAGCTGTAAATGGTGCCGTTGCCGGTGAGATTTAGTAGTAGGAATGCCGGTGAATAAACGTCCCCATGGTCTCTGTCTACAACAGCTGAGGGCTCATCAACAATGATCCCTCCACCATATAGAGGTTTCTCTGGCTGCCTTTTACACTGTCAAAAACAATTCAATCAACCAGTGTAAAATTAGCCACTGTACAACTCAAAAATTGATCTGGGATAATGAGTTCTGTTTTACCTCGGTGTATGCAGTAGTCATACAATGGACCATCTGCAACATCCATCAAATCAAATCAGTAGAAACAGAGAATGTAATAGGCCATGCACTAATGTAAGTTGTGGAAGTAAAAAAAAAAAGGGGGTTATAGAGAGAAACGAAAGGGGGAGATGAAAAACCAAAGGGTGATCCCAGGAGTGGAAAGAACATTAGAAGCTGCAGTGTAACAAAGATGAGAGCAATGTTTCCCATTTTCTTGTTACTGCTTAAAGATTGGAGTTGGCTAGTTATCTGTGTTGTATAAAATATAGGGTTGTAAATATAAGAATGAGTGTAACCCCATTAGCCTATAATCCAAAATAATGGAGGTGCTGGGCAATAAGAGAGTGAGGAGTGTACTTAAAGCTGAGGTGCGTGGTCACAAGTCACAACTCGCAAGGCTACAGTGAGAAGAGGACTACTGAGTAGTGAGTAGGTAGCCCGTGAGTTACTCACATGCATGTCTGGGGGGGGTGGTTAGTTTCATGTGAAGGCATTCTTGTCTTGTTTATTGACTAGCTCTGTGCAATTTTAACTCCATCTTCATGTTTTTAGGGTTGATGATGATCCCATACTGATCATGTTTTCGTTTACTAGGAGTCCAATTCCAGGACATTGTTTCTGTTTTGGCATTTGCTATATGTTACCTCGATTGTGTCACGTTTAGTCTGCCCAATACTCTTCATGGGTGTCAAGTCCAACAGACCTTCGGTGTATGTATTGGGATTTATATGTCAGGGTTAGCTTCTTCGAGTATGAAGGGCTACTGCGGTGAAAAATGATAGTTCCATTTATGGCCTGCACAATGCTTTAGGTGCAAGTGTTGAGTGTCACTCTGCATAAATATAACGAAGCACTGCATGTGTGCTTGTAAAGCATTCATGTATGGTGGATTGACTTTGAAGCTTCACAAGTGCACCACACAGGAGAGAAGCTTGCATGTTGATGCCATATGCTGTGTTTGATTGATGTTAAAGAATGACAGATCGACACTTGCTACAGATATAAGAATTTAACTTGCACTCTGATATTAGAGATTATCAGGCTATGGTGAAAACTATAGGCTTTGAGCCCTATTATTATGTCATTACGGTACCGGAAGTCAAATAAGAAGCTAGAAGAAGTAAAAGTGAAGCTCGAGATTCACGAACTTAAAGAGTACTCGAGCTAGCTTCACTTTCCTTGAACGCTTGAAGTCACAGAAACATTCAAATCGTAAATGTCACTCACTTTGGGATCGACTGCGTGCTTCCTCCTCATCTCTTATATTTGTTTCTAAGCACTAGGGAGACACTTCTGTTGTTTGCTTTCATCTTCTTCTTTTATTTAGGGATGGCAAGATTTGAACTTGAAATTTCTTTCATAGATCTAAAAGATCCCACCAACGTTCATCAGACCACACTTTAACATGCCTCCAAGTATGGTGGTCATTTTAGAAGCCGAAGAATTATTATATTACATGAATGATTTGTGGATACAATATTACACACACTAATTCAAAACAAATGTGGTGGTGGGAAGAATTTAGGATGCCTATCAAACAACTTAACCACTTGGTAATGAGGTCGACTACTAATTCTCCCTGACCTGATCTCATATATGAGCAGAAAATGATGTACCGAGCAGTTAACTCTAGATGGAGGACATCATAAGGAAAATTAACCCATCAATCCTCGTAAGTTTACTCCTGGCCCTGAAATCCCATTCGTACTCGTTACTACGAGACGCTTGAAACTCTCTTTGTTTTCTTGCCGGCTTGAATCTTTGTGTAAAGCTGCTTAGTTCTGATGGATAACAAAAGGTCCAAACCAAGACCAACAACACAGGCAATGGCCATGACAACAAACACTAGCCTGTAACAATGAGCACCTATGCAGGTGTTGCCACCTCCTTCCGTTGGGGTAGCCTCCATATCATATAAAAACCCAGCAAGGAGGCCTGAGAAGAGTAAGGACCCGAGTGGGAGATTGAGGATCAAAATATTGTAGATAAGTCCATAGTATTTGAGACCAAACAGTTCGGACGCAGTTGGGACGGTGATGGCAAGACGAACCCCATAGCAGATTCCGACCACAATTGAACCAATGTAGAGGGAACCAGGCATGCCAATTGCTAGGAGTATGTATCCAACAGCCATTAGAATCTGAGAAGCTGCATTCCATAGTGGCCTAGGTATTGCCGCTTTCCTGTCATAGATACACATTTGAGTCAAATCTTGATCGACAAAGTGTGTTGCTCGATCATAATGCACATAGACAAATGACCCAAACATCATGCTAAATGAACTGGTCCATGGCTAGTATTAATAGTTAGGTGAGCAATTAAGTGATCTCATCCACATTTGGTACAAGAACTAGAAGCTTTGAACAACAGTCATTGACGGAAGCTAGCTTTCTGGATAATTAACAGAAGCTAGCTAGATCGGAAGAAAGCCTTACTATTTGACCAGAATGAGTTGATTGTTAGTTGTAAGAGGCTACTACCAAATCAATCTGCATACTTAAGTTATCTCAAGTTCTAGTCATTTTAAATGAAATGGTCCATGGAACTAGTGAAACAATCTCGTTCACACTGTCAGTAACTGATTATGGAATTCATGTTCAACCACTATTTAATGTAAATTTAAGGATTGAAAACAAAATAACTCTATTTTAAAAAGATTTTCATCACTCTTAAATTTACATCTAATGTTGGTCGAACATAAATTCATCAATAGCAAAATAATTTTAATTGAACATCAATAAAAGAATGTTAAATGAAAAAGGCGGAACGGAATTTTCAAAGAAACTTGTGCGATCATACGGTGAGCAAATAACTTAAAGACAAAGAAAATGAGGTCGAAAGCATTAATTTTGTTTTAAATTACTCGCTTACGCCAGTGTGAATGGAATAGACAAACAATTTGTGGTAACTAGTTATTAAAATTTGGAAAAGGTCGGCCCTTTGAGAAGGAACATGGAAGTAACACAAATTACAAAAGGCCAATATAAATATCCTAGTGGGGAAGTCACCATCTTGCAAAAGCATCCAGAAGAATAGATTTCAAACAAAGTATCACATGAGTGGATGGTGCATACCACTCAATGCAAATTCTTAGTTCAGAGAACAAATAATTTCCAAATCAAATCTCACTTTAGAAACCACTTTATATGAAGCAACATAGCATCAAAGTACAAACACATTATAGAAGAGGAAAAATATCACAAATCAGGATTTAAAGATTTTCCAATTTGGTATGTCATTATTCATTCAACTAATCCTACTTTTAGGAAACTATTGTTTTAATCAGTTCCTAATCTTGCTATGTTTCATTGTACTTCATTTATCCACAGCCTCTACGCGTTCCTTACGCAAATAAGTGAAATAACCAACATGTCACAACTCCGCAACAGGCTATAATATTAGATTCTCCTCAGATCACAATCAGAAATGCATCGAAGAAGAAAACCCCATTTCAAACCGAAAAACGTCAGCTTGACTTTGTACCATTGACAATGATGCTTGATATTTAAACAAAATTCATTGTAAATTTCTAATATTTCGATTAATAGATAGTAATTTAGTGAGATGCTAATTAGCAAAAGAGCAATGGCAACTGACCTGATGAAGTACTCGGAAACCATACCGGAACCAATTCTGCCGAAAAATCCCCAGATACTAGTGAGCGAGACAAAGATCGAAACGTCGACGTATCCAAGCGCCAGCCCAATCTGGCCCAAATTGTTCATAACCGCCAGTCCAGTCCCGACCCCACACAAAAACGACACAAACAGCACCCAGAAATCCAACGTCCTCATCGCCTCGAAAATCGTGTGCTCCTCTCCGATCACCGGCCTCATCCTCCCCTCCTCCTCCGCCACGTCATCTACAGCCGCCTTTTCCGCCTCCAGCAGCGGCTCCTCCAGAATTGGAGCCGGTTTTTCCGGATCAGACGACCCGACCCGGATTGCGGCCCAGGATTTGATGTATGTGTAGACTGGAACCAGGAGCGGCGAGGCGAGGAGGAGGACGAGGAAGGCGGAGAAGACGTAGGAGAGGAGGGTGGAGGGGTCGGGGATGAAGTCGTAGGCGAGGAGGTAGAGGGCGACGAAGACGGCGAGGCCGTTGAAGAACCAGAAGTACCTCGACTCCTGCTTGTCCTCGGCGGCGGAAGACGACGGCGGGATTTCGCGGAGGAAGACCATGGCGGTGAGGCAGACGGCGAAGGGAGTGACGGCGAGCATGAGAATGAAGTTGGCGGAGTTGTTGTTGAACATGGCGGCGCAGAGGACGGTGAATATGGCGGTGCTGAGCCCCACGTAGCCTTTGAGAATGCCGGAGACCGGGCCTCGGTTACTGCGGAAGTTCCGGATACAGGTGACCAACACCGCCGTGTTCATCCAAGTGGTGCTGTTGCCTCCCATGCATAGAAATATGCACATCTGCCGAAAATCAAATTAGACACTAATTACATTGATATGCAAATTATATATAACTTGCAAACCCGTTAATTGAATTGGATCAAAATAGTTACCTGCCAGTACGAAAGCGGTTGAATTCTTTGGCTGACGACGAGCCATTGGGCGCCGTAGCCGACCAAGCCCTCGACGGAGCCGATTAAGAGGAGAACCCAAGTGGGGAAGCGGTCGGAAGCGAGGCCGGCGAGGAGGCCGAAAGCTTTACCGACGTCTTTAGCGACGGAGAGGTTGTTGAGCTCGAGCTGGGTTAAGTTCATGAGGGTTTTGAGAGCGTCGGAGTAGTTGGAGAAAGTGTAGTTGTTGCCAGAAATGGTCTGGACCCAGATAGCAGTGACGAAACCAAGCCATTTGGTGGCCGAGGAAACAGAAGGTCGCTCCAAACCAAGACCCATTTTTCGGCTTTGTTTGGTTTCTGGCGTCAGTCTAAGAGGAGACTATGTGAGCTTGCTGGTAATGGAGGATTGGGGTATTTAAAGAGAGATTTATGAAATAAAATAATGAAAAAGTAATTGAAAAAAGAGATAAATATTAGGGTTCGGAGGCCACCGTTGGTTTCAGATGGACACGTTGGTTTGAAGAGTTGCTGTTGTCGTCACCCTAGATTTTTACGGTACGGTGGTTGGAGTCTGAGAGGAGGTGTACGGATGCCGCAGGGTAATTGCGGAGGATTCAGAACGGTGTTTGCTTCGGCGGCTGGGCACCGAGTAACGAAATGCAACGCGTTCTACCTTGTAAATTCCAAGTATATACCGTGTTTGGTGTAGACAAATTTGTATTAGGAAAGTGAAAATGGTAAAAATTAGAGTGGTTTAATCTAAAACGTAAGTAAAACTTATCTGGCAAAAGAATACGGGTTTACGGCTAGTCATATGCGGGCGGGTATGGGCATATATAACGATGTACGGCTAACATATAATCCTCATATACTAAGGAACAATTGTGGATTTATTCGTCAAATATAACTGAGAATAGATAGGCGGACATTATCTTAAATAAAAGTTGGAGCCAAATTGAACGACTCAGTTTTACATAGGATTCATAATTCATGGCACGTGGTAGCTGATCTATGTGATGTTAGTGTTCAAAGAGCTATTTTTCTTGAGGAAGGGGTAGTGTGGCTGCTCTTAAGACTTAAAATAATATTAGAATCTCTACAAACAATTGAAACAAATATATTGAAAGTTCTCTTTTTCAGTATATAGCTTTCGTTTTTTTTTTTTACTATGTTAGTAACATTTATAAATCGTATCATAATTTTTCAAGATGGGTTATTACTTGTTAATCACTCTTGAAAGCTTGTCCATGAGATTTGAACGCAAATAGGTAATTTATATCTCAAACTTGTAACTGTCGGTAGCCAGAACAAAAATATGCTATGCTCAACTTTACTTTACTTCCCTTGCATTGATCGACAATGTTCTTCATCACCCATCAATTTTTGTAGATCTCACTTTATGCTGATATCTAAATGCCACTAACAAAGTCTTCTTCTAAATGTCAATATTTTACATTGACAATGCGCAATACATCAATAAAAACAGCTCGTATGGTCGATTTTTAATTGTTTTATACGACCAAGAATCAAACACACACACACACAAGGAATAGTTATCTTCTTCTAAATTAAAAGCTATGGTTTTCAGACTACATGATCGTATCTGAGTTATATAGAAATGGTTCGAGAGGACAAATATACATAGGTGTAAAAGAAAAGAGTAACAAAAACTTGTAGTGAAAGTAAATGATGGATCCAGGCCTGGGATCAATCATTTTCCGATGTCATAGAAAGGCATGGGCACGCCGTAGAGTACCAATTTCCGAGACAAATTTCCAGCAGAAAAGATGTGATAACGATATTATTGACAACGTTGGGAAAAAGGGCATAATTCCGACATGGAGTGACGTACCAAACAAAGCAAAAGCGAGATGGGGTGTGGTTACTATTTTTGGCCGACCTCCACGTCACGTGACTCATGACGTCTACGCTTCAATTACTTGTACATTTTTCACTCATTTAGTCATTTGCATTCCCTTTTCCACTCATCTCACATCTATTAGCCCCGCTTATTTAAATAAAATGTGAAAAAATGAAAAAGATTTAATTTCCTTTCTAAGTTAATATGAACATGGAAAATGTTTTATTAATTTTATATGAGTGTTTGGTAGATATTAAAATTTAAAATTAGTAAGTAATTATAATGGAATATTTAATCAAAAATTTCACTAAAACTCATTTATAAAAAAAGAATATGCAATTTAAAATAAAATTAGTTTTTACTGATGAGAATGGAAATAAAATGTCACTCCTGGGTAGGAAATTCACATCCGACTTTAAGACAGAGTCAATTTCCAGTCAAATCACATTTTTTATTTTCATTCCAATATTCAATTACAACCAAATAACACTTAAGTATGGAAATTGAAATAAATTCATTTTTCGTAGTAGGATTTCCTGCCAACCAAATTGGGCCTTAGTTTGCATGATTCATTTACTCTTTTATTTTCACTAATTGCTACATGGATTCGGCTAAGAGTAATATTCTTGTAATCAATTACTATACCTTGTAAATTATAAACGAGGTACACGCTATGTTTCATTCTTTTTCGGTTTTTTTTTACCCCTATTTTGTCAAGCGTAGTAGAATTTGCATCTAGAAAGATCAATTATATATACTAGCTTAGAAAGTATGATACTTTCAGTATTTCTCTCGCAATAAAATAATCTTTTGCCTAAAGAAAACACATAAGCTAGCTTTGTTTTATACCCTATATAGAAACTATTTAAAGAAAATTATAATCAGAAGTACCCCTATATGTGGAAATGTAGTGTTTTCAAACTAATGTAAGAGTGACACTGAAAGGCCATCATCCTAAATAAATTTTGGGATTGGAGATGTACGATAAATATACAAAAGAAACGTGTGGCTTATGTTTAGCTTATGAAAAAGAAGAAAAAAAAGTATTGTAAATGACATGAAAGCACATATCAATTTTAAGGTAAAATTTTGTGAAAGAATTTGATCGGTTATACGGATAGTGAGCGGACTGAGCTCAATTGAGGATACATCACCCGAACAAAGAATAATACCATATAGACTACTCTATTACAACGCTAAATTAAAGCTCATAGTCTATGTTACCAAAGTAACTCGGCTCGCAGCCTAGCTAGTCTTCAACTCTTCATGCCCTGATTCAATCCAAACCCAACAACCAAGAGGTAATTGCCTGAACAACCGAAATCTGCTACGCTACATATATGCAAACCTCAACATGAATCTGCAAACTAGTCCTCCGCTTCTAGCAAACGTCGACCGCCACCAAACCAACTTTAATTTGCTTCGAATCTCTTCCTAGCTTTCCCTCCAAACACTGAATCGGGTTTACTCTGCCTCACACTACTTGCGAACTCTATTTCTCGCTCTCTGAGACGCAAAAGCCTTTGTGGCTCGATGACA
Source organism: Argentina anserina (assembly GCF_933775445.1). Classification (NCBI taxonomy): domain Eukaryota; kingdom Viridiplantae; phylum Streptophyta; class Magnoliopsida; order Rosales; family Rosaceae; genus Argentina; species Argentina anserina. Next base: position 853,304 of record NC_065873.1, on the reverse strand, counting down.
CACACCAATTGCTCAGGTTTTCGCTATTAGAATCGGAAATGATGTAACATACTCACCTAATAGAGTTTTAGCATAAATTACAGGTCGACTTCTTCACTTCTACATTATTAAAAATTCACTCCCTCCATAATGTAGGTAAGAACCGTAAGATATATATATTAATTTATTTCTGATTAATTTGTATAGAAACAGGTAAGGATCCGAGTAGAAATTAAACATGACGAGCTGTATTATTTTGGCACGGTCTGTACGTGGGGTTAAGACTTTCATCCTCTCCGGCGGTGGTCCTTTTGTGTCGCTTATCAGAGTTGATTCGCAGTATCACGTTTCAAATATCAGAAAAATTATTTATAAAAGCAACCCCACTTATCACATTTTAATATCACATTTTACAGATCGAGTTCCCCGACAGCTCTTATCTTCAGGGTTTCAAATAACATTTGGAAAGACGCATTATATTCTTTCAAAAGAATTTGGTATTTTTGCAAAAGAATATGCTTAATCGTTTATTCAAAAATAAAAGGGGGATATGCTATATATGCTTGATGGATATATATTTTGCAGCAACTTGAAGAAGGCAAATTAGTAATTGATTTACTAATATGTTAGGCTTGTTAGCTCCTCGAAGAGCAATTTCAACAGAATGGATCAATTTGGTAAGACATATATAAATTCGAAGTCACATTACTATTGTAAATGAGTGATAGAACAATCTAACAAACTCATACATACTCTGTATGTATGATAACAGCAACTAGTTATTGCATATGCTCCTTAATTGCCAGTTACTTTACTAGGTCTTGGTTATAATTACTTGATTTAGATTTAGTTCTGATCGCCTCCCGCTCAGAAAAATTGACTTGGTAGATCAAGATTCAAGAAAGATAAGGATAAGGGCGCATTGGTTGTGCTTCAGCCTTGTGGCGATGGATAAGATGAAGAGGTTTTGATGGATAAGGTGAAGACGTTTCAAAAATGGGTCATATATGTATATACTCCTATACCTGGGGCCAATGTATGAAGATCCATGTTTTAATTTCATCATCAATTTTCACGGCCCTTATAGTGTTCCTTATCACAGGAATGAATATAAGCTGGTAGCTATCTAAAAAATTAATCATTCAGTTAATTTTATAAAAAGTTAAAAACCCAAATGCATGCAACCGAACGACTCCAGTAGCGCTGCTTCCAAAAGAACTCCACAAACTAGCTTCATGGATTCTGTAGATCATTGCCAGAGTACTACAGATAATCGGTGCAAAATCTGATCATCGACTTTCATATTATTGTTAAGAACTTAAGATATCATCGTTTAGATATCGATAATTAAGTACTAATGAACGGTTCATATAAGATTAATTTGGTCTGCTTGCAGTCAAATTGTTTGGCAACTTGTCCGAAACTCAACTTGTCCCCATGAATTTTAAACGGAAGGTATCACTTTTAAGATGAAAGACGCACATCATTTTCAGATATGAAAGCTACTTGCAGAATCGTCCAATTCCAATATGAATGTCAAGTGACCTACAGACCAGCGGGTGGGTACCGTTTCATATCGACCGTACGTACAGCTTTTGCTTACCTTACCTTTGACAATTAGGGTTTCCCATATAAATTTGTTATGTGTAAACCAACTTGTTGATTAATATCGTTTGGTTAAGATGATAAAGACCACATTACAGAATATTAGATCTTGATGGAAGTATGATGTATGCAACAAATTGTGAAGACATTTGCAAAGGGTCGGAAGTGATGGAAATAGAAACCCAGAAGATCTTTCTGTTTCCATTACATGATCTTATCCTTGGGTCCTTGACGTTTAATTAGGGCCCCAAAAAAGTTGTACTACATCCAGTGACGGATTGAAATAGCTAGGGATGAACCCATTCAATCAGACTCATGCCACTGTTTTTGGTCCTTTTGCTCATAATTTTTATTTAAAGCTGGAATTTTCCTCATAAGCAACTGAAAACGACTAAATAGCCGGCCGGTGCGTGGCCAAGATAGTGATCAACAGCGGAAAATTCACAGCCACTTGATGATATTCATTGTTGGTTGGCAAGTATATGGATCTATCTCATCGATTATTATGGTCTCAAGACGACAATAGTTCGTACGTACGTATTCCGCTTAGTGACGGATCTGAGGTCTAAAATATAAGTGAGAGGAATTTTTTTAAAAATGAAAATGATTAAAAAAATTATTAAGTCAAAACACCATTTTTACCGAGTATACATCAAAAAAATCGAAAATTAAGGGGTTGTGTATAGAAATTTGAGATAGATTGAAAAAAAAAGTGCAAGGCAATCTCCTCAACACTCACCAGACCTACATAATAAGTCTTCTATATTTCATGAATTAGGCAAACAAAATTCAGAAATTACGATAAAAGTGTACTAATTCATGAGATTTTAAATGCCTGCAAGTACTAATATTTTATTTTGGGCAGTAATCCAAGTTAGAATGTGTACCGTTTTTCTCACTGTTTAAAGTATTATTGGTTAGCAACAATTATTTTCTTATAATTGATAACATATTTTTTTAGAGAAAAGAAACTATATTTCACCAAAATGATATTACAATTACACCAAGAGGAACACTTGGTGGAATAACTAAATTCCCCACGCTCGTTCCTAAAAAAATGCTAGTCATAGGACTATCATAAGAAACAATAGACATGAGTCAAAAAGCTCAATTTCGAACCAATAAAAAACCAATTTCAGAAGTAATCGATATCCTACTTGTCGCCAATCTCAAGAAAACAACCACTCAAATAACAACACATACTAAAACCTCTGGCATATTTGCAGTGACAACCTCCCCATTGAAAAAGAATAGAATTGCAATCTTTTACAAACACTCGCCATATCTGTTTTTCTCTCTACTTCCCCTCATTATCTACTTCTCAATTTCTCCTTCGTAGCTTTCTCAAAGTCCACCCAATAGAAAAAAAAAACACAGCTGACCTATTCAAACTCTGCCCAATAGAAGCTGAGACTGCTCTCTCTTATGTCCGCCTATGATTCCGCTCATCATGTGTCTATATCAAAATTGTGTCCATTTATGCTTGCTATAGATCGATAGACTCATTTGTTCCCGCAACTTGATCGTATCAAGTAGTAATTGATGAGTCATATTGATGACTAGCTTCTTCTACGATGAAACAAATTGATAGTAGTAGCTTGAGCTTGTGTTCTTTGCCGTGCACTATAGATATCTATCGATGTAAGCAACAATCAAAATGCAAATATGGTTCCTATCGATCAGTACAAGTTTTCAATGAGAGGATTGAGTTTCTCGTTTTAGCATAATTGAGCTCTAACAATTTCATCATGCACGTTGAACTCAGTTTTCCACATGAATCAATTTCTTCTCTTGTTAATTATCACATATAGTTTAATACCATGTTGGGCTATCAAACTATTGACCAAGTTAAAGAGCACATGATGGTCGATCGAGACAACCAGACAATGGTGTCGTATATTTTCTAACTGATAATGATCAATTTTTTCGATTTTGGTTTTACCCTAGCTGGCTCCTTCCAGTCAGATACCATCAACTACATATTTCTAATCGAACTCTTACGCAAGGTTTATGTGTGGTATGAATCTAGCTGCCCGAAATGTAATGACAGTCGTAACAAATAGACCGTCATCCATGCATTCACATAATTATCTGGTAATAATTTGGATCAGCCAAAAGATCCAAAAATTTGATAAGATTTAAGTTTTGAATGAGGACTGAGCTAGGAATATAGAAGAGATAGATACATGTATTGTGTATATGATTTGATCCGATCGAGCAGCCAAGTTAGAAGAGGCCGACCTCTCTTTTCTCATATTCTCTTTCGTGACTAATAGACCGTTCACAACTTCACATCTTGGAAAAAGAGTCGAATGTCAATATGCATATACATGGTTTATGCCGCCATGCAAAGAATCTGGTGTAAGCGCGCTTTTATCTTTAATTTTGGTAACAATCGCATGCAATGTAGTTATAATTAAGGGAGCAATGACAAAAACAGATTCCTCATTATGTCGGAGAGTGATATATAAATATCGATATATCGATACATGTATGATTGAGCTGATCGATCGACCAGCAGCCTGAGTTAAAAAAGAGTCCGCCTTCTTTTGTTAGTTTTTGTTGCATAGTTTGTTTATATAGGGAAGTTGCCAAGCAGATTCATGGAAATGGCGACGGATACAAGTTGCTGTGTCTCTTTCGATCGATCGCTCTCCCATCCATGCATGTTCTTGTTCTTACTTCATTGGGTCCCTAATAAGCATCGGATGCGTCCTCTTAATTACTAGTTATTTACTACAAAACAAATTAACTAACTGTGGCTCGGGCCATGCTGTTTCTGACCAGATTTGAGAGTTTATATATAATTGACTAGAAAATAAATTAACCAAGGCTTGAACCGTGCTGTTTTGAGCTGATTAATTAATTTCCAATGAGAAATAATTATACAAATATATATAATATTTCACTACTGCTTTCTATTTAAAACTCGCGAAATCAATTATTCAACTGCAAAGAATCACCGTAATGACTAATCTTGAGCAGAAAGAGCATACAACTAGAGCTAACTCATATGCTCAAACGTGTATAACATTCTACAAACCTAGCTTTTGAAGTTAATAATGTATAAATTACAAAGACCTTGAGAGTCCCAAAGTCTGTCAATATATGCCTTATTAATATATCAAAGCAATCATGTGTGATGGGAAATTGAGAACTGTGTAATTAACCATGCATGATATATGGGAAAGTTGGGGACGCGTTAGCTGTTTTCATGGGAGCTAAAATCTAGTACATTAATGCGTTAGTGAATGTTGATGGTGCTTGGGTTGAATCTTCTCGGTCAAGTGGTATCGGTGTTATAATATTAATCAGAAACTTCGGGGGAGCATCAATTGCGGGGATGGGTTAGTTGGTCTGGTTTGCATAATTGCTATTGAAGCTAGAGTCGGGACGAGACTAGATTAGACGGAATTTTGCTAATCTGGTTTCTCGTCTCACTGTTTAAATTTTGGACGAGATATACATTGAGATTAATCCCGGTCAGAATTGGGACGGGACTGCGCATGTCCAATCCCACCGTCTTAGGAATTTGAATAAAAAATATAATTTTAATTTTTCATTAACAAATCAACATTCAATAATGAAATTTTAATAAAAGAAAAACATATAATGTTCTAAAGTATTACCAAATACTATTATTATATAGATTGTTTAATACCAAAAGTTATTAAAACATGAAATAAGTTATATTTTGGCACATATATAATAATTTTGAAGTTTTAATTAAAAGTGGGACGAGACTAAATGAGATTTGAACTATTCATCCTGCATCACATCTCACCATAATCAAACGGGACGGGATTAACGTTTTAAATTTTCAATCTCGTCCCATCCAGGTAAATTTCAAGATGGGATCGGGATGGTTTCGGGATTACGAGAATTTATGCCCACCCCTAATTGAAGCTGAGGCGGTGGTTATGGGGTTAAAGGTGGTTGCTCACTTGAGAATTCAGAAGATCATTGTGGAGAGTGATTGCAAGGATGTGATTGCAGTCTTGAATTGCTCTGACCTTGCCCCTTGTTGGAAAATTCAACCTATGCTAACTCAAGTATTTCACTTAGCTCAGTTCTTTCGGAGTATCTAATGAATTTAGATCCCTCGTCAAGCCGGTTATCTTGCGGAGCAACAGCTAAAGTAGCTTTAAAAAGTTCGCGCTCTCAGGATTGGGTCAATCGACCTCCGAACTCTTTACTTTCCATTTTGTGAAATGATGGTCTTCTAGGCCCTCCCAGTTGTTAAGGGATTGGAATCATTGGATGTTGTGTATGTTCTTCACATCACTTTAACTTTTTGTGTTTTCTTTGCTTATGGTCTTTTTGTGTTACTTTGTCTATTAGCTTTCAATGAATGCTATTTCCAAGCAAAAAAAAAAAGGCAATCGCAAAGGGTTTAAATTTTGTCAGTGTTCACGTTTTGTAAAGAATTACGTATAAAAAAACTTTAATGACATGCAGTTACAATGTAGTACAAATATAGCCAGTTAAGTAACCAAATGTTCCAAGATCTTGTGATAAGGTAGCTCACAGCATGGCTACTGGCTAATGTGGTTTTAGGAATGCAGTATCCCACCTATTGGTGGCATTTCGTTCCTAGTTGACTTTCGCACAGTCTAGTGGTTGAAGCTAGTCATCGGGGTTGAGTTCTAAGTAGTTTAGTTAATTAGGAGTGTCACTCTTCCTTCTAGTTTGGAAGGTGTAATGAGATTGCATTTTACTCCTTTTGTAAGTTCTAATTCGCCGATATGTTCTTGATTGCCCTATGTACGCAATGAAACGAAAGGATTAGTTTTGTAATCTCTTCATTGATGTATGGATAATTTCTTTTGACTAAAAAAAATTCCAATTCACTTCTCTATAAATTATTATACATTCAAGTTCAATCATGTTGGTAATAGGAATTTTCAGTTGATAATCCATTATTTTTACAAATGATGGTTTATCATTTTCAGTTGATATTCCCATGTTATGTAATTGTTTCTTTCCTTAAATAAAAGTGTTTCATTCTAAAAGAAATGGACTATATCTATGATAATAGTGTTGTCAATTTGATTCGCCTATGGATGAGCATTTGAATTTATGAATCACGAATGATATTCATCTCGATTTATTAATGTTGTTAAACATGCTCCCTATTTGTAAAAAAAAAGTATTTACATATGATACTTGTTCAGGAATGCTTGATATCATTCCGTCAATTACCACACACATCAAGATGAGTCTCACCACACACATTATTCCGTCAATTACCGATATGATGAACAATGTAGCCTCAATAATTGAAATTGGAACACAAATTTATCACTCCGGAACCTTGAGCCAACTTGCCTAGATTCATGAAATTTTTTAGTGTCAAATCGCTTTTAAGAGAGCTTGAGTGGTGAATTAGCAATTCAAGCATAGATAGTTTATTTGGATGATGGTAATGAGTTTTTTTTTTGGGATCAAAATGCTATAGGTGCAAACACACTGAACATTGGTTTTCAACTAAACCAAAAGGCAAACACATACAAGCAAGAGAGTATGAACTAAAAAACAACAATGAAAAACATGGATCGTTCACAATAAAGCAAGAGGAACAAACTTCTACAAAATGATCATCAGGGAGTTTTTCTTCCTTTTCGCTTCTGAGGTCTTCTTCCTTGATCTTCCTGAAAGTCACACTTGGAAGTCATCTTGTTTTCTTCAACTTATTCATAGCAATGGACTGCTCTGCTAAGTGCACAAGTGTCATTTTAACCAATTTCGAACCATGGTCGAGGATATATGTAGAAAACTCAATTATATTGGATCCATAAGAAAGCTCTATGGTAACCTCCTTGAGTTGATAGATGAAAACATGGGTTTAGACATTCCAATATCTCATATTAAAACCTATGACAATCAGTTTTAGGACCGCAGAAAGATGAGTCACACTTTATGATTAACATATTCAGTTTAGACATTCCTTTCAAAAGAGAGGTGACTGCATGGACTAGAGTATCACGAAAGTCTGAAATATGAATACACATAAAACAAAGATTCTATAGCAATGGCATGGAATCTCCTTTGAAAAGAGCCATTATAGTCTCTTTATTCAGCGCAAGAACTCTAGCACTTGATAAGCAAGATACAACCTCAAATACAATGACGAAATTATCAACATTAGGAAGAAGACCAATAATAGCTTCTTTTAAACACTCTAATTTTCCAAGGTTAGGTTTCTTTATCAAATCTCTCGTCCAATTTAAGCGGTTGAGATTCAGAGCAATGATTTTCAAAAGTTTTATCCATATATTGCTCGTCTAACCTGAAGACAAATCTCTAATTTATGAATACTTTATTAAGCTTCTCACCGGTAATGTGAAGATGATGAAGATGATGAAAATCGTCAATGTACATTGATTCCAATTGAAAAATAAAGTTGGTTATGAGAAGTCCATACATGCCTTTAAGTGGATCTTTTCACTTAAACCCTAATTCACTCTCACTGTTCAAATTTTTTCGTTTGTGCTCTCACAACCCGTCTTTTATATTTGATGGATTTCCCAACAGGCAGTTAGATAGTTATGATTAAAGGTTGAGATTGTGGAGAAATTCAAACATGGTACATGGTTAGAAACTTCTTAAAATTCTTAAACAACTTCGCACTTGAGTTCGGTTGGGGGAGAACTAAGAATTTGTGGCGGAATCATACATCATAAATTAGTGGTAAAAACTCTGAGGGGAGGACACAAAGTATTGTTGCATGAACCATTAATAACAACCACTCCATACCAAGTAAAAAGGTGATGTGCTAAATCCTTAACTAGAGCACATAGGATCTCAATCACATGACTTTGGTGAGCTTTAGACCTCCATCCTGCCCATAATGTTTTATTGCATTGAGGAAAAAACAGGAGCCTCATATGGCTCATGGAAAGGAAAATACTTGTATCCATATCAATAAAGACATGTGCATTCAAACTCCTCTTATTTTTATACATTTGGTAATGCGAATACAAAATTTTAACCGTTGAAAAGTTTTGTTAATCAATAAATACTTTTGTAAAAAATTAAATAAAAAAATATCGCTTACATAGCCGATTGTATCAAATAAACAGACGGCTAATTATGAAACTACTAACTTTCACAATTATCGTTCATTTGTTTGATGTAATCAACTTATCAAACGTTTTTTGTTGATCATTTAAACTTTTGAATGGTTAACATTATGGAATCACACTACTAGAAATATAAAAATAAGAAAGTATGGACGTGTGCATCCGTACGGGTATAGATACAAGTATTTCTCTCGTGGAAATGTATAAACAACAATAAGATAGGTCTCCTTACACATATTAATCCGTCAAGTACTGATGTTCCTAGTAATGTTGCTTCAAAATTTGCTAACTGTACACAAATTGGCTCTGGTACCTTGACACAAGTTGTCTACATTCATGAAGAATCTTAGAATCAAATTTCCATTAAAAGATCTCATAAGATGAAAATGTAGTAATTCATTCATAATTAGTCTATCTAGTTGACCATATGTCTGTTGTCGCCGTATTCAGTACAATTTGGTTGGTTTATTTGGCAATAACCTGTCACACCTCGATTTTAGATAAATAAATTATTATTTTGAGATGCAAATCATATTCTAATTACGGAATGAATTTCCATAATAGAACATGAAAGAAATTGGAATAGAGACCACATAACACAACACATAAATTTATTCTTTATCATGTAAGGTAAAAGTTCAAACATTACAAGAGTAGACTACTCAAGTCCAACTCTTATTCTGATAATGTAAAACAACATACATACAACATTCTCAAAAGAAATTCTACTTCAATCAACTTGTTCATCACTTGAAAAATGATATAAGGGGTAAGCATAAACAACCTAGTTGGAGGCCAAATCTCTACAAACAAAACAGAACAGATGTGTCATTAATATATAGATGAATGCAACTTTCATCTACTCCGTATAGTTCAAATAGCCGAATACAACTAAGCATACATGTCTCATACCATGTATTTTACCATAAGGGTGACTTGGAACATCCATTTATATAAACTACCTCCCAATAACTCCCACAATCTCTTTTGCTAGTCATCTTGTCCATTCTCATTTTGCCGGCCTCGAATTACTCTTTCACATTCTATACTAATTGCGCAAAATGGGCATCCATGGGTGCGTGGTACATACTGAGGTTATGGACTCAACTACACAAAAATTTAATCCTAACTTCTTTACCCAAAGTATCATATGCATAACACTAACCATTCCCGCAAACATTATGTGTTAACATGAACATTATCAGACCAACACATAAGTACAATTCATTGCAACAAAGAAACAGTCATGTAATACAAGCATATAACACACAAACAACAACCATACAAACATAGAGGTTCTCCTTTGTCCCCCTACCTAAATTCCAAGCTATCGTCAATGTACATGTCCATGCATAAGAAATAAATCCAAATACAATTCATATTTCCTATGCAAGTTTGAGTGAAGAAGATAATGCAATTAGAGGGAACAATCATACGCTAACTCTATTTCAAAAACATAAAGTAAGACTCAACTATAATATTAACCAAAACAGTTTCACCTAACACAAAAATAAATTTTAGTACTTTGTAGTAGTCACCTTCACATTAAAAACTATACACGACCATTAGGATTTTGACTTTAAGTTCTTATAGTGACTTGTAAATGACACACTAAAGAAACTCTTACACTTAGAACACCTTAAAACAATTTTTCTTGAAATAGTTATGAATTTTCAAAGTTCAGGTTTAGTTCTAAATTATTCTGTCAAAATTATGTTATGTGCCTATATAATGTATTTTAAAGAAAACTAAAACTCTATGTGGTACACAACCTTTGAATACTGAAATACAACACTTCAACCAGTTAAAGAAACAAACCTAATCTTACAACTTGACTTAATTAGATTATAACAAAAAATAGTAAATAAGAAGTACTTTGAAACACTATAAACATGTCTAATAGTTTAGCCAAATATAAAGCAACTCAAGCCATTGATTTCTACCTTCAACTTTAGAAACCAAGTATGAAAACATAAACACCAAGCTTAGAATCATACCAAAACAGGTAAACACTTTGTGACTAAACAACAAAAAGTCCCGAATAAGAAAATTGGTTTACTGAGTCCTTGAGCAGTAAATTTTGGATAAAAAATAATATAGTTTGGCTAGGCTTTTGTGGTTGGTATCTTTAGAAAATTTATAATAGACATCCTAAGCAACATCTAAGAACTGAAATCACATAAAAAAGGTGCATATACAATTACTTATGAATTTTTAAAGTTGAACGCCCGTTCCAAACTTTTTTGACAGATTTATGTGCAGTAAAGGTTTTGGCTAGAAAGAAAGTAGTTAGGTTGGGTATTTACAAATAAATTTCTTCTAGACATTTGTAACTGGCATCCTAAAGAACAATTGAGAACTAGAATCGTAGAGAAAATATTTGTCTACAATTAGTTATGATTTTTCGAAGTTATAGACATATACTAGAAAATTACAGATTGTGACCAAAAACAAGTTTTGTTTTACAAATGGAGTAGATACAATAAGAACACATCCAAATCCTTGCTGAAATTACAGGTTACTGCTAAAACAAATAGAAATTGAATTCAAGGCATCCATACAAAACATAGCATAACTTGCTATATTAGAAGCAAATACAACAACCCAATTAAAGTAATTGAAGGAATCAGATTAACTTACAACTCTAAAACATCTATATACAACACAAATGAATTAACAAGGTTATCAGAAACATCAACCCTATTAACCCAACATATGAATACCATGTTCTCTCTAAATATTAGAAATCAGATTTCAATTACTCAGTAACAAACCCATAATCAACAAGTAAATGAAATAAGTAGGAAACAATTAACTACACACTTGGACTCTTTTCTCTTTCCCTACTGCTAAAACATCATTTCCCTCACCTTCTCTCTCTTTTGGGTACTTAATAAGTTCCATGAAAATCAATAGGTAACCCATCCTATTTATAGTGTTCTGGGGAAGAAGCTAAAACGTGGACTCCAAGTTTGAAGGAATCAAAATTGAATATTCTAATTCAAATCATATCAGAAGCTGAAGATAACTTACACGATTCTCTAACTGTAGGCTTGATCACCAAGAATTGGACACCTCTTACTTTGTTCATGGAGGTTACCAAGTCGGTCAACAATTTCTGCTGGTTTTCTAAGGTGGTAAGAAGTGGATTCACACCGAAAAATATCTGAGAGAGAAGGCGGTGAAGAAAGTGAGGAAGAAGAATATGACGGTGCAGAAAAAGAAGGAGAAGAAGAGGAGGACAATGAAGAAACGCAGACGTCAAATTGTGGTGTCATACGACAAAATTGTTTCATTTGGACTTGGGTTTTCTATTTATGTAATGGGTCAAGGTCTTGGGCTTTGGCTAAAACTCCTACATTACCCAAAACAAAAAAATACAACAAAAAACTAAATAAATAAACACAAATACATATAAATAAGTTTGTAAATAAATAAATGCGTATTAAAAATTTCAATTGTTACATAACTATTGCGGTGGTTAACCCAGCGATTTGGGGTACGCAGATGGGGTGCATAGCCGTTTAATTTCTGATTACTTGTTTCTTCATTTGGTTAACTCAAAAATGGTTCAAGAAGATTGAGGAATTTGCGGATAATATTAGCCCTCCAAAGCCAGTTGTTGCCATAGTAGCGACCAAAGATTTAATTTAGCGGGGTTGTAATTCTGTTTATATTTCATGTTTAATGAGTTTTACCGGCCTTTTTCTTGGCAACAACTATTAGACCTGACTTATAGAATCCTTTTTTAAGATTGTCACTTCAGTCTTCTACTTGAAAATGTTATATAACTTTTCTTATCTGTCTTTGGTAGACGACTCACCTTTTTATAATTTCCACTACATGCTGACTTAGTGGCTGCTTCTTTTGTAGGATTCTTCATGATGAATGAACAGACTCATTGTTGGAAGATACCATAAAGAAGGATTATTAACATCGTTAGCATTCTTAGATTGCAAGCTAGATAATGTGGGTTATATTGTTTTAGGCTTTTAGCCTCATTCATTCTCACAACTTTCTTTTGAATATTGAGCGCAACTAATATGTTGCTTTGAACTCAGACTCCAACATATATTGTTGATTGTTTTTGCCATGTAATATCATATAACAATGTTTCTTTTAGTACTTTTACTTTTTGTATAGGTTCGGCTACTACGAGTTTGATGTGACTTTTTGTAAGTTGGTTGAACCATAAATTAAAAAATAATAAACGAGTATGAATCAAATAGCTAGAACTTCATATAATAACGTAAGAAAATAAAACATACACTCTTAGACTAATTATCATAACAAAACATAAAGAAGAAGAATACAATGATGAAATACATATAGATTGAATGAAAATAAAAAGAAGAATTCATAGAGTTACGTGTTTTGTTTGTCAAAACTCCAATCACAACTACCTTGTCCTATAATTACGCAAGGGGGCAACGACTAAGGAGAAAGAAAAACCTAAAAAAACTATATATGATTATGAAGTAGAGAAGGAGAAGGCAGAAGAGGGAGAATTGATGAAGCAAAAAAGAGGTCCTTGAAACATTGCATCTTCTCTTTTATTTACAAAGGATGTCTCTAATGATTTTCATATGTTATTAGGGTTAGGAAACCCTAACAAAGGATGTCTCTTGAAAAATAAATTTTGGTCTAAAATAGGAAAATCGTGCAGACCGACCTTTGTCACTAAATCGAGCATATAAAAATTCCTCTAGAAAGTTGATATTGTTGCGATATATTACTCATAATTTTCCTCCATGTAGTTTGCTCACTATGATTTGTCGAAATTGACTGTTCTATAGAGACATATTACTGATTTAGGGTTTTATCGTTTTTTTTGCTTCTTTAAACACACATTTCTCTTATTTTGCTCTAATATACCTAAAAACAATAAACCAAGTTAAAATTAACACTTTAAGAGAATAACTTAGCTAAATGAGAGAAATAACGTATTAAGTGTTAGAAAAATAATGATATATTGCATATATAATTTAATAAACTGAATTATAAATAATTATAACACAACATTAAAATCTAATGACGAAGAACACGAAAGAAATTTAATATGAATTCAACCAAAATACCGAACGATTGATAATTGAAGAACTAGTCGAGACGTGTGTGATACCACAATGTTCTTAAGAAGTTTACGCCTCCCCTACCGGTGCAAGGATGCTTGACGCTTGTCTCCTAAGATAAAACGACTAAATAATTCTAGGAAATTGCACTACTAACTAGAACTTTCAACGAACTCGAAAAGTAGCTCTTTCTACCACCAGTGAAAAACTAAGAACACTTTGAGAGAGGGAGAGCTGATTGTGTTTGGAATGATTTTTACAATGAAATGATAGTGGCGATTTATACAATGAGGATTTACAATCTACAATGAATAAAATGGTTGTTATAGGAAATTAAAAGATCATAACATACATAAGTTACATATGTTACAAGCAATGATTTTAATATGTTACAAACTTCTCCATAACACACAATAACATTTTAGTTATAGTTGTTACAAAAAGAAGAATTTGAACAGTTAAGAGAAGTTGAAACGTCCAAAAAGAATTTTCGGAAATACAAAAAGAATTTGCGTTCCGACCCTCAATTCGGTGTTGCATTCGTGTTCGCATGTCGTACGGGCATACACGAGTTTCCCTTGTGACCTGAGATTTGCACCCCCTGCAAAGGCGTGAGAGGGTATAATGGGGCTTACACACTTTACAATCCATAAACAATGGATTATATATAAAGTCTTTCCAACACTTCTCTTTTCCGATGTGGGACAAACACTTTCCCTCATTTTAAGTAGCCATCTTTGAGTGACAATTTCTTATTCACCCACTAACCAAATTACACAAACAAACATATGATCTTGTAGCCCTCATTATGGAGAACTGAAATCTATGTTCATCTTTGATTAATGATAAGTTAAATTTAATTTAATTAATCAATTAAAATTTAGTTTTAAATGGTTTATTTAACCATTTTTCCAACATTAAGGACGTCACATTATATGCTCCTATTATTCTAGCGCGTATACGTGTTTTTAGTTACGAGTAAATCGAGGAAGGGGTTTGGCTGCTTACAACCATTACAACGTCTAACTTAGGCCTAGTTTGGGTTTGATGTGAAAAAAAAAAACTCAAAAATTGAAAATTTTGATTGAGAAACAAGGTCTCATCTGCATTTTAAAATCGTAGTTATTTAGATTTAATTTTACACATAACCACATTATAAAAAACTTATCAAACAGAAAAACATCATTATGAGTTAAAAATAAGTTTTTATTTTGCTTAAAAGTCAATACCAAACTAAGTCTTAAAAGGCTTGGGTACTATTTTCTTGGACATATAGACGAATGTTCATTGCTTTAGTTAAATCTAAGATTTGTTTAGGTTTGCCCAACATGACTCATTATTGACACATAAACTTCTACCGAGTCATGTCATTGATGTTTTTCTTATTACATTAACGGTTTGACGCCCCATTGCGTTTTCATGAAAAATACATTATTATTTTTTTGCAGCTTTTGCAAGGCTAGTTGAGTTTTCTACTTCAGTCAAACAATGTGAGTTGCTAGCAATTCGTGCAGGAATGGACCTTCTTCATTCTTTAAAGTTACATAATGTTCTTCTTGAGAGTGATTCTCTTAAAGCTATTGCCAAAGCTAAGGCTAGCTAATGGAGGAATCATCAGTGATATTCAGGATGCTTGGAAACAATTAAATTTTGTCAAGATTCAGCATTGCTCTCTAGAAGCTGTAATGCTACGCACACTAGCACATAGGCTAGTTGCAATTGGTTTTGATTCTGTGTATGCCACTACGTGGTTAGAACAATTACCAAGTTCCATACTTGATGTTTTAGAGTACAATTGTAATCCTCGCTTCTGAGTTAATAGAAGGGAGCTTCTATTCATACCTCCAAAAACGATATTTAGACCTCCTTACTCAGTAGACCTCTATTTTACTTTTATAGATACCCAAAATACTATTTAGACCTCCAAAGTTTTCCTAAAATGCCCCTTATCTAATTTGATATATCAAATCATACTACTATCTATTAATTTATTTCCTACTCTATTTCAAATTC
Source organism: Argentina anserina (assembly GCF_933775445.1). Classification (NCBI taxonomy): domain Eukaryota; kingdom Viridiplantae; phylum Streptophyta; class Magnoliopsida; order Rosales; family Rosaceae; genus Argentina; species Argentina anserina. The sequence continues at coordinate 837,553 of NC_065873.1, read as the reverse complement.
ATTTATTATATACAACTCGAAAAATACATAATAATCACACAAATTATTTTCTCGAATTAATTCAATCACTCTTTCACTCGTTTTCTAAATTCATAATAAATTGGTAAACTATATTTTTCATTCATTGATAGTAACATCAACGTATATGAAATATTTTAACCTCTAATTAACGAGTTTTATTTTTTTGGCTCACATTAAATCGTCCACATTCAATTTGATGTTTATCAACTATATTAAATTTTTGACTAATAATGTTTATAAAAAAAATAAGGTAATCAATTAAATCATTTAATGCAATTTGATATCCTATTTTGGATTGTCTAGCAATATATATAAAGGATAATTATCTACATTTATATTTTATAATAGTCAAGTAATGAATTATTTCCCGTCTTGTATTTTTATTGTTATATGTTTTTTTGGTAATTTCATATGTATTGACTAAGTCAAAACTATCTAAAAAAAAGATGGAGGTCCAAGTGCCATTTTAGGAGGTATGAATAGAAGCTCCCTTAATAGAATCTTCCCCTTTCAAAAAAAAGAAAAATAGATTATTGGGAATTTAGTGTCTGTTTGTATCTAATTTTCAGTCGTAGAATTCAACATTTGTCCTAAAAAAGACCAAGAATGAAAACTTTCCAAGGCGCGTAGGCGCGTGCTGTCACACCAGATGGTAAAAACGACCGCACCTTAAGCTCCCTGTGTCAGTGTGTGTGCTTGTTTGACCAAAGAGAAAATTCTCAGGCATTTGCACCTTGTGGCAGGTCTGTGTTGAGTTCAGAGGTCACTGGCAGCACCGCATTTTTGGTCTCTCTCTTCAATTTCTCAACTGAGAGAGAAATTAATATATTAATCTCATGGAAGATCAACAAGTTAGATATATTCTTGTTAATTAATCACACCCCTCATTCACAATAAGCCACAGAGTCTCTCCCAGAGGATCGGAAAACGAGTAAACGACGATGCCTCGAGCCATCTCCGTTCTGCTTCAGCCCCGATCCCTCCTCCTCTTCACCGTCGTCGTAATTTTCCTTATTTACGTTTTCACTTCGACCCATCAAGAGGTAACGTTTTCTTGACTTTACTTGGTCTTTAACATTTAATTTGCGGATCTGGGTTGTTAATTTGTGGTGAAATTTGTGATTTTCAATATGGGTTTGATCAGTTCTGTTGAAAGTTTGGTGCTTTTTTACCCCAGTGCTTGATATTTTGGATTTCTGGTGATGTGTAATTGGAAACAGTAATGCTGAATTTGGGTATTAGTGATTTGGAGTATGGAAAATGTGGTTGGTTTATATGTTGAAGTCTGCTGATTGAGTGGAGTCTTACATGTTTGGAAAGCTGCTGAATTCCATAGTAGTGTGGTTCTAGTTCATTTGTATATGAAAGTAGTTTATATGAATGGCATTGTTGTACAATTTTAACTTTAGGCATTTTGTTTACTGAAGCATTGTTTTTGGTTGTGGATTCTAGCCCCATTTGTGATCTGTAAGTTCGGGGGTACTACTTGTTGGCTTGCTGATAATAGATACTGGTTTGTAGAGAACAAGAATGGGGGCTGCTAGTCGACAGTGGGGGAGGGGATTATTTTTTTTTTAGTGTTGCGGTTTTTGTATCTGTGAGTTAACGTCTTTGTTAAGGACAATTCAGTTTGGTTGCATGTTATTTCAGTTCTATTGGTTGAGCAGCTTTGTTTGGTGGTTTGTAGTATACCATCGTTTTATCGAGTATATTGGTTAGGTTTCCTATGGGTTTGTTTGTTTGAATATTAGTATCTGTGAACATATGAGTTTGTAGTCACTAAGATGAATCATATGATTATGTAGGAGGAAGAGAGAGTTGAAGAAGTACATGAAATAACCCACAGAGTATACCTGGATATTGATATTGAGGAACAGCGGTTAGGTATAATTTCATGACAATGCTTTCAAGTGAACTACCTTCTGCTGACTGCCTCTACTTATTCACTGATAAATTCCTGGTACTACTTTTCATTTGCAGGTAGAATTGTTATTGGATTATATGGTCAAGTCGTACCAAAGACTGTTGGTATGCATTTATCTCGTATCTTATTATCTTAACAATGTCTTTTCACCATAATTTTAGATACCTCATTATCTCACCATCGATATGTCACAAATTTGTCGGTTGATGATACAACTTTCCTATGCAAATTTGATAATTTCTAGTCCTTCATTTGAGTTGACGGCGTTGAGATATGTACCTTTCTTTCCTTATTAAAGTTAAGTTGAATTTTATTGAGAAGATACTTTTAATGCTTGATTACTCACAACCTCAATCACAAACCATTACCCATGCAAACTCTGTTACATCCACGGACTGTTTCTCACCAGCTGTATTAAAATTGTGTGGATTATTGTGACAATTTCTTACTTGATTCTACTGGTATTTTAGAATAAATGTTATCCCTTGCTTTCCTACTTTGTACTCTACTCAACTGCAATAGCAAAGTTTCTTTTTAAATGATCAAGTTTATCTCATACCAGTTAAATGCCTAATACATGTATCTTTTTTCTCCTTTTGCAGAAAATTTCAGGGCATTGTGCACAGGTATTTGGACAGTTGGGCCTGCGATGTTTGGTTACCTACAGAAGCTAATTCTTATTATCATTATGTTGATTGAAACTCACTTTGAATGCAGGAGAAAAAGGTAAAGGTGTTAAGGGAAAGCGACTGCATTATAAGGGAACGCCATTTCATCGTATTGTATCAGGCTTCATGATCCAAGGTGGAGATATCGTTCACGGTGATGGGAAGGGATATGAATCTATATATGGTGGGACCTTTGCTGATGAAAATTTCAAAGTGAAACATTCACATGCAGGTATTCACCTCTGTTTTTGGCTGTCACTTTTCTTCCCTTAATGATCCAAATTTTTTTTTTCTGTGTATCAACCTTTGAAACTGAATCTTCTGTGCAGGTACTGTTTCTATGGTGAACTCAGGACCTAATTCCAATGGCTCACAGTTCTTTATCACCACACTCAAGGCTAGTTGGTAAGCTATTCTTCACGTAGAATTCTGAATACTAAGACGTGAGTATAATTAATTGCCGCTGCACAATGTATCTGAGTCCATGCTGTTGCAGAAAAAATGCAAAAATACCCTTAGATTCACTGTACCTGATAGTAGTCTATAGTCTAGCTATTCCTGTGTGATTCTTGGACTATATTAGATCACATGCTGTCGGTGTCTAAAAGTTCTCATCCATCTGTAATGCTGGTCCTTGTGGCATGCATCTTCGGCGGGATTTACACTGAAGTTTCTTAGGATAATCAGGATACACCATTCTACAGATCTCAAATTACCTTCAGTTTGTATTGGTAATTTTATTGGATTTATTGTAACACGGCTTAAATAGAATACAACTTGTGTAACTTTTGATTGGTCTGAGGCTGCAGTGCACCACTGCGCAGGCTAATCGTATAATGACAATGTATGATGTATGTTTTCTCCAGGTTGGATGGGGAGCATGTCGTCTTCGGCAAGGTTATACAGGGCATGGACTTTGTTTATGCAATAGAAGGAGGGGCTGGTACCTACAGCGGAAAGCCCAGAAAGAAGGTTGTTATTGCCGACGCAGGAGAGATCCCCAAGGACAAGTGGGATGAGGAAAGATGACACTTCTAGCAAAGGTTTTGAATTTGAGTTTACTAGATTGATTCTTAGATGACTGATACTCATTTCTTCGCCGTAACCAAGTTCCCTCGGCTTGGGCTTATGAATGGAAATATTAGTCTCTTTTTGTAATTGGCAACAGTTGGTAATACAAACACGCTTGCTGTAGAGAAACATAGTAGAAATCATATCCTCATTTTTTTGTTCTCCATCTTTTCGGGCATGTACATTCGACTTCTACAATCAGTAGCCGTTGCTGTATTGACAACCTGTTTTCTTGTCGTGGAAGTTTCCCATTGCGCAGTTATGAATTCATCAAAACAGGTGGAAATTAAACCAATGGTTTATATTTCTAGTTTTCTACTATAGGCTGTTTCCAACCTCCAAAACTATGCGATGAAAATAACGCAAGGAAGGCTTAGAACACCAATTTTATACGGCCTCACATCACGGACTAGGACAATTCCGATGAGCATAACAGAGTATGATTGGAGCCTTCCGAAGGGTGTCATGCAAGGCTGTATTGATTTATGTATGTCAACGACAATCATACACAGACAAAAACACATCCGTGGCAGCAATTCCAGGCTAACCATTACAGCCACCATGTGAACCGAGTCAACCGACCATAAGGTTAAGAAATACAGCGAAAATTCTTCAATGTACTGAGGTGCACCTGCACCAAATAACGATTCTCTTCTTATATTAAGGAACAAACATAAACCAAATTACAGAGAACTGCCTCTCTTGCAGCCACATCCCAGCTAATCGAAAAGAACTGGTCTGGCGATTTAATTAGCTCCAAAATTTGGTTCTCTAACGACATGTCTCAAGTTTTGGTCGATGGTATATAGAAGTATACATTATGGAATTATAAAAATCCAAATTCAAAGCAGAAGAGACGAAACATAATAGACTTGAATCTAATTTCCAAACTTTACAACATCATAGATTACCAAAATTTCTAGGTCTAGAAACTCAATTGAAATGAAAGTTAACTGCTGAATAATATCAACAATTAATCAATTCTCACCGATTAGTAATTTTACCAATATCTATTTGTTTTGACAAGTTGCACACAATGCTCTTCTTTTCGACTCCTTATCATCCTGATTAATCCATGGTTTTAATTTATAACTTTGTATTGTTTCATCGAAAAAAATCTAACAGCAGCGCAAGTGCACTTTTAGAATTCATTTCCGAATTTGTTTTTTTTTTCATTCTCTGAATATATAAAATTTCCTCCCAAACCGCCCAAAAATATTTCCAACTCATCGTCCTGATCATCATCATCTACTCTTCCACTCACTCTGAGCTCCCCAACAGTCAACCCCACCCCAAACCGACTCATTTGATCGTCATCTGATTCCTCTCTTGGTCTCTCTCCGATGAGCACCTCCGAAGAGTCCACCAAGCCCATCTCCCTCTACGACTCCTCGTCCACTCCCCTCCTCTCCAAACCCGACCCTCCCCCCGACCAACCCGACTCCTCCGCCTCCGACCCGACCCAGTACCTCCAGATCTCCTTCAACCACGACCCCCGCCCCTTCAAAGACCTCGCCTTCCTCCTCCTCTTCCTCCTCTTCCTCCTCTCCACCTTCGCCGCCGGCATCTTCTCCGTCGTCCACCGCAACTCCTCCTACTCCTCCCTCTCCTCCTTCCACTACGACTCCGCCTCCGCCTCCTGCGTCGCCACCACCGGCTTCGCCTCCCTCGCTTCCTCCTCCTCTTCCTCTTTTCTCAAGGACTTAACCTGGACGCTGGTCATCACTCTCATCCTGACCTTACCGATTTGCTTCAGCCTCCTATGGCTTCTCAAGAGCTACGCCAAGCAAGTCGTCTACGCCTCTCTCCCCTTCTTCATCATCCTCCCGATCTTCTTCGACGTCTACTGGTTCGTCGCCTGCACCCTCAGCTCCAGCTGCGGCGACTCTTTCCCTCTCGTGTACCGAATCCTCGTCCTGGTGTTTGTTCTGTTAGTCATCGGGGTGGTGGTGTGGATTTTCGTGGCGAATCGGCACCGAATTGAGCTCACCATATGCATAATCGGGGTGGCCTCCGACGCTCTGTCCAAGAATCTGGCCCTGTTTGGGGTGCTGCCGGTGTTGAACTTGGTGCTGCTGGTGTATTATGCGCCCATTGTGGTGTTCTTGGTGTTTGCGAGGCGGAATGGGGAGATTGCGGCCGAGGAGGACGATGATGGGGTGTACGGCTGTGCGTGGAAGCAGGATGCGTGGGTGCCGGCGTATTATGCGTTGGCGATTCTGACAATGCTGTGGTCTTTGACGGTGATGGTGGAGGCGCAGGTGTATGTGATTAGTGGGACTGTTGCTCAGTGGTACTTTACCAAGGAGGAAGAGTCGAGGCCGAGGCGGATGATCAGGAGTTCTTTGAGGTGAGTTTATCTGTTAGCTACATTGTTCTTTTTTTCAGTATGTGTGTAATTTATACGGTAGAGAGAAGAGAAGAATGTATCCCTGTTGATATGAAAATGGATGAGAGTTAGAGGAGGAGCCTTTTATGTCGAGCTTGTGACCACCTGTGTTGAATTGAGTAGTTTAATGCAGGCCATCTGTACATTTGATAATCGACTGCAGGATGTGCCCAAAGGGACCATACATTGCATGCTGGCCATTCTCTTATTTAGCATTTGTTATGTGTGGCAGAGCAGATGGGAACTTGGACTAGGACAATTAGAGTTAGCAAGGAGTTGTATTAAGTTTGTGATCAACTCTATTGAACTTAGGTTTTCAGAAAATGCAGGCGATTTGTCCATTTATTAAATGAGTGCTGGATGGCTATTGATTGCATTCTAGGTAGTCTTCTATTTAGCATCTGTTATTTGTTACCAAGTACCTTGTTCATGCTCTCTTAAGTCTTAGTGTTGCCATGGCGGACTTTAGTGTGGCACTTTTCATCTTTGTGTGCCTAGTGGAGTGCTGTTAGTCTACATGTTGTATTCAGTTTTTTTCTTGGTAATAAATTAGCCTCCAAATTTGGCCCAAAGATCAAATTTTGCAGATATGTCTGCCCGGCATATCTATTGATTAATCAATTTCCTATAGTTATGATGATATGCCATTGATGAGGACATCATGCCAACCCCTTCAAGGTTTATGAATGGAAGAGATAAAAAAACTAGAGCAGCTGATCATTACCTCTCTTTATGGTTGATTTATTGATCAGGATTTTAATTAGCAGCTGAAAATAAGTCTGATCCAAAGAGTTTTTAGGCTTAGTGTTATTTCAAGAGTTTACTTGTGTCTTTTTGTTTCTGTTCATTTTAGGAGTATTAAGTTTTTATTTATTAGGTCTTTTATGTTTCAGTTTCTGAATTTCAAGAGTCCTAAAGAGTCTTAAAAGCTAGTTAGTGTCAGTTATAGAACCTAGTATAAATAATTGTAAAAGCCAATGGGCTGAGATATGCTATGTTGGAATAAGAATATCAGTGTTTACTGAATTTTCCTGTGATAGGATTAAGGTGAGAAACCTGGGAGAGATTCTCAAATTATAGTGTTTTGGGTGTGAAGCCTATACTAAGGTGTGAAGCCTGGGAGTGAATCCTAAAATTAGTGTGCTTAACCTACAGTTCTTAGAGCTTGTGATCTAGGTTCCTAAGCAGCTACTGTGCTGCATCAGCCATTCTGTTCTCTCTTTATGTTTAATTTCAGCAGGAGGTTGTACTAGGTACTTGCCCCTCCTGCTATTGTCAGGTCCTAGTGAGTTATTAGCTCAGCAGGAATCTAGTATTCCCGAATGACTGTCTATATCAAGTCTTGATTAACATGTGATACTTTTCGCTTTCTCTTGGTCAAGGTATTGAACAGAGAAATTATTTTCCAGAAAAATGTTTCCAGAATGTACTTGTTGATACTTTTTGGTTGTAACTATCATTTTCTCTTAATGCTTTGAAGCTTCTTTGAATCCAATTAATGGTTCACAGTTTCTCGTCTATTCTATTCCAAGAAACCACAATATTTGAAGTTTCATGTTGGTGAAACTGGGTGGGAGCAACAGGGAAAATGTGATGGACTGATTGACTAGAGCAACTTGATTCATCGCATTTGTATAAATTGTGAGTATAATTGTTTCTGTTTTTTTGTTTCTCATGTTTCTTTCAATGCATGCAGAAATGCTTTTGGCCCATCCTTTGGCACTGTATGTGTATCTGGCTTACTTCTAGCTGTTGTTCGAATGGTGCGTACAATTGTTGATGGAGCAAGAAAAGAGGGTCCATCCGGGATGGTGAATATTATCTTGCGTTGCTGTGTTAATGTCTTGCTGTCAGCAATTGATTTTCTCAACAAGTTCACGATCATCTTTGCTGCAATTACTGGCGAATCTTACTGTTCATCTGCAAGGATGACATATGAGCTTCTAAAACGTAATCTTCTCTCTGCTGTTTTTGTGGAAACCATCTCCACTCGACTTTTGGCTGGAATTATTTTCGTACTCTCGGCATTATATGCAGTTGTGGTATGTTATCTTTCCAGATCTTGATCATTCAGTTTTCCATCAATTACTGTTTAATATGGTTGTGTTTTTTGTGTGAGCAAACCGTTTCACACATTGAACTTGTTGAGTTCTTGCAGATTAGCTGTTTAGCATAGATATCCTAATTCATAAAAATGATAAATACCCATCTGGTCATTAGCGGTTAATCCTTCTCTTCTGCTGTCTTTTTGGTGGCTTGGGTCAAAGGAGAGGGTTGAGGATAGGAAGTAAGGCTAGTTTATGTTTCAGGTGTCTTGTGAGTGTGGAGGAAGTTTGCATGAAGTGAGTGGGAACTGTATATGTTGGGAAAATCATTAGGTCTATTTTCTAATATATCCAGCTTGATTCTTGTACATTCTTTATTGATTAGAAATTTCGAGTCCAGCTTGAAGTAATGATCTCTTTCTAGGTTTGTTTGACAGTTGAAACTTGAAACCGTCCTTGTGATTGAGATTAATTGTTTGGTGGTTCTTGGCTGTTTGTTACTTTAAATTGCTGTCTAATTTCATATATGGGGGATTAATAGAGTCCCATATCATAGCATGGGATGTATTAAAATATAACCTGTCATACTCATACTAGTCAGTCAGTCAATGGGTTCATTCTTTTTGTCATCTCATCTTGTTTTTGATGTAGTTCCCTCTTTGTATCTTTTTCACATAATGTTTTCTGACTATGAATGTGCATAAACAGGCGTGCGTTATCTTAAAGGCTGTGAGTGACCTTGGAGTTGATGCATACTTTGTGGCTGCATTGGCCTGGGTGCTGCTGATCTTGGTACTGGGCTTCTTTGTCCATGTGTTAGATAATGTGATTGACACTGTGTATGTGTGCTACGCGATAGATAGAGACAGAGGAGAAGTTTGTAAACAGGATGTTCATGAAGTTTACGTTAATTTACCGATCAGTAGAAATCATAGACCTTCCTCTATGATCACTAGAACTCTTGGTGTATAGAAAATCCTTTGAGTTGCAGTCATGTGTTGTTGTTGGTCTGTCATTTGTTTTGTATCAAGTATTCAGTTAGAAGTGCCTGCCGGCAATTTGTGCATAGCTTTTGCGTGTTGCCTTGTACATTTTTGAGGATTTACAATAAAGCGAGAAATTTTCAGGCAAGTTTGAACATGTTCATAGAAGAAGCTCAAAAGGTGGAAAGTTTCCAACCTCCTATAAGGAAAACCTGCCGCCACTATTTTCATGTGAGACCCTATGAGCTATGGAACCCCCCTTATAAACACTCGGCTCACTTCACAGTTCACACAAAAACTCAACTCGAGTCTTGAGAGAACAAAGCTTCAAACATTCATGGCCTCCTCTACCAGAATGGCCACATTGTTTCTGATGATACTGGTGCTAACGTTCGTAGCAATGCACGAAGCTAAAATTACAGTTAGGATCATGAATTTTTTGGCGGAGGAATACGAAGACGCCACCAGGTTGGATCTAACAGTTCACTGTAAATCTAAAGATGACGATCTCGGCCCCCATATCCTCTCCTTTTTGGACGAGTATAAGTTTCGGTTCAATCCCAACATTTGGAGGACAACTTTGTTTCACTGCACAATGGCATGGCCATCTCACTTTCAACATTTTGTGATCTACGATCAAACAAGGGATGGAGGCTGTATACTAACCGATTCTCTCTGTCTTTGGCGTGTATTAGAATCTGGTCCATGCAAATTGGAAAACCTGCCCAACAATACCCAGATATGGGATTGTCATCCATGGAATGACTAGTAGTTCTTAGTTCAACTTTTGTTGTTGCTCAATATCAATTAGAAATAATAAACCCTTCATCAATATGTTTACCTTACTTTCTTCAAAAAAAAAATGTTTACCTTACTTGCATATTTAATCTTTACTCTTTGGACCAATTTATCAAACTTTATAAGCATACGAGTAATGTTTCCAACTAGATGACTTAGACTCTGTTGGCTTAAGTTTTCCACCATAAATTAAGATTCGTGGCAAAAAATTCACAAAATTTTCTGCTATGTATTTGTAGTCGCGACGTACAACTTCATGATGCACTTATACAAAGTCCGTTAGTTTAGACCAGTAAAAAATTTAAACCACAATGGTAATATCATGAATCTAAAGCTAAAAGGGAACCATTCTCTATTTCTAAGGTAAATTAAGCTGGAATATACTAAGTACAAATTACCATACATCAAGACACCTTTCTCAGTTTCATTGAAACCTCAATCAAACCTTCTCTACACACCCCAAACTCTGCAAACATGGTTCTCGAGGTTAGCCATCTCCTTCTTCTTCTTTGCAAGTTTAGATTGTTATACGCGATTGTATGATAACCATGAGGCTTAAACTTGATGAACAAGCAGGCGACTATGATATGCGTCGACAACTCAGAATGGATGCGAAACGGTGATTACTCACCTTCTCGATTCCAAGCTCAAGCCGATGCCGTCAGTCTCATCTGTGGTGCCAAAACCCAGGTTAAAGATTTAATATTTTTCACTTAAACGTTGTTCCCATTTCGAATTTGTGTCTCTGTTCTTATGAATTGGGTGATTTTGTGAATTGGGTTTTAGGCCAATCCGGAAAATACAGTTGGGGTTTTGACGATGGCGGGCAAAGGTGTTCGTGTGTTGGCTACACCCACTTCTGATCTTGGCAGAATCTTGGCTTGCATGCACGGTATGCTCATTTGTCTTATCAAAGTTCTATGCTTAATTCTATGATTGTTTAGTTTGAGCTTGAAACAAGGTTGTATAGTTCATGCAAGTTAATGAATGAAGCTGCTAGAATGGTGTGATTTACAGTGTAAATGTTCTCAATAACATTACTCTTTGAGAGGAGCAATGTTTGGCACATGATACTGACATTAGTCAGATGATGTTACGTAGTGGATTGGAGTGTATGCTATCAGGAAGTAACAAGATAATTTTAGCTTTCGGTTTAACTCTGATAGCCTTACGTTTCAGTTGTTAGGATGGTGTTGTTGAATGTAGATGATCTCAATAAGATTAGTCTTAGAGGAGCAATGTTTGATGCACATGATAATAGGGGAATGTTGCAATTTTAGTTTGAGACCTAGAAGGAGCTTAGATACTAGATTATATGATGTATGCAGTATACGATTGGATTGAAGTGTATGGTGAGGAAGTACCTAGATAGTTTTAGCTTCTGTTCCAACTGTCTTACCCATTTGAATGCTATGTTCAGGTTTTATGTATTCTCTTATTCCTTTGTATATGTATCCTCGATGCCATATAAGCTCTTTTGTTTCATTAGTTCTGGTGTAGAGATCTAATTTCCTCTAATATAGGTCTGGAAATGGGAGGAGAGATGAACATAGCATCTGCAATCCAGATTGCTCAGTTGGCTCTTAAGCATCGGCAAAATAAAAATCAACAGCAAAGGATCATAGTGTTTGCTGGAAGGTGGATTGTGCTAACTTCTGACTTGCTAATTCAGTTAACTAAAAGAAAATGTTTGTTGACAACTAACTTATTTTCTGTGTGATCAGTCCTGTCAAATATGAAAAGAAGGTTTTGGAAATGATTGGGAAGAAATTGAAGAAGAACAGTGTTGCTCTTGATATCGTCGATTTTGGTGAAGAAGGTGATGGAAAGCCAGAGAAGCTGGAGGCCCTTCTATCTGCTGTTAACAATAACGACAGCAGTCATCTAGTACATGTCCCTCCTGGTCCAGCTGCTCTCTCTGATGTTCTTATAAGGTACAATATTGTCTTTGCCTATGCCAATTTATATGTTGTTGTATAATGCAAATTTAGAGTTCTGTATTCTGTAGTTGTTGGTTATGGTACAAATGTAGGTGATAAAGTCTCTGAAAATAGGTATTACGAAGATAGGAGATATCTCGGGAAAAAAAATGGTATTTACCAAATAGCTTTTAATGAAATTATATACATTACTAACTATAAAGGCATATATTTAAGTTTTCTTGTAGCTTCAATGTTTTGTGTCTTGTGGCTTTTATTGTGTATTTTTCTTAAGGATATATTTGACAGTATATCACTCCTGTTATGTGTCACGAGTGTTATGAACATTTTGTTTTATATGACAGCTCACCTGTATTCACTGGTGATGGTGAAGGAGGAAGTGGCTATGCAGCCGCAGCCGCAGCAGCTACTGCAATTGGTGGCTCCTCCGGCTATGACTTTGACGTAGATCCTAATATAGATCCTGAGCTTGCTCTTGCTCTTAGAGTTTCCATGGAAGAGGAAAGAGCAAGGCAAGAAGCTGCTGCCAAAAGATCGGCTGATGAAGCTAGTAGGCAAGGAGAGCAAGCACCATCAAAATCCGAGGATGTAACCATGTCAGAAAGTGGTGATGTTTCAATTCTCAATGAAGATAAGAAACCTACTGACAATATGGTTGGTGTTAATTCCTATCTTAATGATTGTTATGTGCGGGTTGCAGCCTTGTGTTTGTGTAGTTTTTGAATTTAATATCATTGTTGTGTTTTTGTCATCATTTATACTTGTTCAAAGCACTAAATAATCTAGGTTTCCTGGGGTGTGATATGGTGATAGGTTGACGAGAATGACTTGCTAAAGCAGGCTCTTGCAATGTCAATTAATGTGTCTGGAACTGGTAATTCAGCAGGTGATGCTGAGATGTCAGAGGCAACTAATGCAGATCAAGAGTTGGCTCTAGGTGTGTTATTGTGTCTTATTGATTTCAATTATTTAGTGGTGCATGGTAACAAAACTTTTCTATCTGTGGAAAATTATCACAAGGTTAACCTGAGATTTGTATCCTCCATTTCTTACTGCTATTGTTGCGTCTGTTGTGTAACTTTTGAATATCACTCCTTTCATTTTAATGGAATCATACCAACTCTCTACAAGCATGACTTCATACCAGTACTTTACAGACCCTGTAGCCTATTGGAAGAACAAGTCTTCATGAGTTTATGTTTATGTGTTCTTTAATGCCATATAGATTTCTGGTCTGTTTGCTTGATGTATGATGTCAATAGTGGTATGGAGAACTGAATTCCAAAACACAGATTCATGTAGGTTATATGCTTTAACCAGACCCTTAGCATCCCAGAAACATGCAAAATTATTATTATTAATTTTTTTTTGGAAGGGTTCAGAGTCTCATAATTTATTGAATATGGAAATATAACTCGAGAGGGAGATGCCTCAAGTCATATTACAAGAGTCCTCATAGAGTGCATTAGCAGCCCAGAAACATGCAAAATTATTATTATTATTATTTTTTTTGGAAGGGTTCAGAGTCTCATAATTTATTGAATATGGAAATATAACTCGAGAGGGAGATGCCTCAAGTCATATTACAAGAGTCCTCATAGAGTGCATCCTGAATAATAACAGGTGCCTCATCTAGCCAAAAGTCGTCTAGATAGTTAGAACTAGCAAGGGTTGCTAAACGATTAGCAACGCCATTTGCCTCACTATATATGTGATTAATCTAAATTGAGTGTAAAGATGTTAAAACTTTCATGGTCCATCTGTTTTGTACATTTTGTCATGTGCTTGTTAACATTTAGGTTGTCATGAGGCCGTGTACGTTTGAGGATAAACAGTTCCCAATTACTTTTTTCTGGTTTCCAAGGTTCTGAACTTTGACTGTGTTATCGATTAATTTGGCTCTTTTTTTTTTTTTGCGTGCAGCCCTTCAAATGTCCATGCAGGAAAGTTCAGGAGAGCCATCATCCCAGTTGGATGTGAGCAAGGTGTTGGAGGACCAGTCTTTTCTTTCATCTATCCTTGAATCTGTATGTGCAATTTACCCTATCCTACTGTGTTATACTTGTGATGATGAAGCTGTGGTCTTAATATTTCATGTATATTTCAGCTTCCAGGAGTTGACTCTAATGATCCTTCAGTGAAAGAGCTTCTTGCATCTCTGAAGAATCCGTCCAAAGAAAAGGATGAAGGAGGTCCATCAAAGGAGGACAAATGAAGATGTGACATTTTGTATGGTTAAGCCCTGATTGGTCTATTTGGTTATTCTGTTGGGGACCAAAGATATTTATTTGAGAGGTCTCCTATTTATTGTGGGAAGATGATACAAGAACAGATGCAGAAAAGGATCTTTAGAGATTATAACGAGTTAAAGAAATTATGCTGCATTTCCACTCATGTAGCATGGAATGTAAGCAATAGCATGAACTCTGCGAACTTCATGTCATGTTTAAGTTCTTTTATTGAGGTATAGTCTTGAACTCTCTTCTAATAAAATATGTGTGCGATAGGCTGGTAGTTGTTATCTCTCATTCATATGTTTTTCAGCCAAATTTTCTGCATAGAATCACCGATTTTGAATCAGATACTAATGTTGGTCAATGCATTTGCTTTTAGTGACTTTCCAAGAACTTTCCCATGGATCAGAGGGTTGATTTTTTTTTATAGCTTTTTTCTAGTAACAAGGGAAAAGTCTGTTAAATGATAATTGAAACCTAATCTGCCACCATGCTTGACCACCCTGGTTCCCTTCTTTGCCTGTCCATATTAGCTCAGGACTCTACCCCATGGTTTTCCTGTATTTTTGATGTCCAGCTATTTTTCTTTTGTGGTCAAATATTTGTCCAGCTATTTATGCATCAAACTTTCAATGTCAGTTTCTTTTTTGCTTCTTTCTGAGAATTGGATACTTGGCCTAAATGTGGGGAAAGAGCTCTCTATCATTGCTTGAACTAGGGTACTACTCTCTTGTTGAGTGGGGCACTATGCCTTTTTCATCAATGTGCTTCAATTTAAGTACTTCCAATCAGAAACAAGCTGAGATTTGTTGAGTGGTATCAAAATCAAGTCATGTTACCCGCACATTATTAGAGCTTTGCACATTATATATGTGAGGACAGAGACTATAACCTCAGATTGTAGGCAAATCTCTATGAGCCACACCCACAGGTTGTTGTGGGGTTGATTGAGTTTTTTGTCAATTGGTGATTCATTCACATGAGTGGTATGTATCCCCATACATCTCCATGCATTCTCTAGTGTGCAATTTCCATGGATTCTAGTGCTTGTAATTTCTATCCCCTTCTCTCTCAATGATTCATCTCAATGTTTATCTCAAATATTAGGTGTGGATTTTCATGATTATTCTATGGAATGAATGTTGGGTTGTTTCTCCTATCTACTACAGTTTCCCTAGACATTTGTGGAAGAACTCGAGCTTAGTTGGGATTCCAAATGCTTTGTTGTATTAGCCCCAGAAACTGTTATAAATATAAAACCAAAGAATGGTTACAGATGTGCACTGATTGGAGGCACATTCATTGACTCAATTTCACCAAGAAACTTTATGCTTTCTTAATCTACATCTTGAGGGATTCCTGTGTAGGAAAATGGTAATGAAATTTGCATCTTCTCCTTTGCTTTCACGCAAAGACTAATAGAAGAACACAGATGTATAGAAAGAGTGGATGGGAATTTGGGATGTGCGATCCAAGATGGGACCAGCATACCATCTGCATATTTTGGGGTTAAAACTCACTGAAATTTTCCATGTACCGACCAAAACAATCCATAAAATTATATACAAATAGGCATGACATTACAAATAGAAACTATAGGAAAGTTGCATTATATTGATTTACCTGTGAACTTCAATTCAAATATGCACGCGTTGATATGAAAAAAAGGGGTTTACACGGTTGGCTAAACTTGTTTGTGGTGTACTGGTATTTTAGACTGAGTAACTAAGAAAATGAACTTTGAAGTGTTTGTAGTGCAACTTCTGCTACGTTTACTTTGTCAGTAACAAGAGAAAAATAGGGTGTCATAGGCAAACATGGTTGGATTAGATTTCCAGTTTCTGGATGTATTAAAGAGACAGATACCAAAACCCAGACCAAGTTCATAAAACTCATTAAAGTTTGCAGATAATCAGTTTCCTTAGCAATCAGAACTTAAATACAGAAAAGTATCACACAAAAAAAATCAAATACATAAAACAGTCTTTCACCATTGACACTTTTGCTTGGGATAAATGCTAAACACACAACCCCCTTTTTTAAAAAGAAAATACTGCTTGCATTAATGAATATAAGGATAAAAGCTCAATAGAGCGTTACAAAGTAAAGCTTGAGTTCCATATGGAGTACAAGCATACCGGGTCAACACAGCCCGATACTAAATGTAGGGTGTTGGCCAAACGGTTAAGATTAGCCTAAGGCTAGAGTGGTTGTTACATACCATTCCGCTACTATCTAAAGACAGAACAAGAAGATGTGGTAGTACACACACTGGTACATAGAGAGAGCATTAGACAATTCAATGCGTCTCTGTATATGAAGAAGATCATATAAGGTGAAATTAAAGTCGCCAAGATCCCAAATACAGTGGCAAAAGACGACAGTGTTTTCAGGATAACCCCCATAAAGGCCCAATTCAACTACAGAAGCACAAAATGCTATGAAAGTTCTTTGGGCACCCAATCCCATATTAATCTGGGCACCCAATTAGATTTGAGAACCCTAGCAGCGATCAACCCAAGTGTTGCCACGGTCACCCAAGTAGATCGCTTTGCCGCACAAGTGGCTCCGCCTGCGTCGACAGCGACGCCGATGATCGGAGCCAAACAAAAAAAACAAATCGTTCATGCCTGCATTCATTCTGAAAAATCCCGATTTGTGAAATCCAATAAGGACTGATGCACCATGGATCCAACTTGAGATGAGCTCGACACGGTCAGTTCTTATGCCCCCAATTCTGCTCCCATTGAATCTTGGATCGCAAGATATGATTGTTGCCTCAAGAGATCGACGGTGGAAGGCGATCCGGCTGTGTGATCGGAGGGTGGTTGGTGAGCACCAAGGAAGGGGAGCCTGTGATGGCTGCCATAGAGAGGAGGCTTGTGAAGGCTTCCGTTTGGGTGGAGGCTTGAGAGAGCTACCATGGTGGGAGGGTTGTTGAAGGCCTCCATAGATGGAGAGCATAGCTCCAGCGGTTAGGGTTTAGTCTAGCCATTGGTGCGTACTTGAAACACTAGTTTTTTTAGTTAACTTCTTGGTCCCAAAGTGACAAACAGATGAATAAATGCTCGTAACCACTAGAACTACGACTCTCGTAAATTACCCACATGGCTCTTGACAACGAGTCAAAAGAGAAGCCGTTAAGTCGAATCACTTAAACTATTTTTTTCAACACACAACCCCTTTGAATCAGCTAGGTCTCTTAGTATGATTTCAATTTAAAGGGGCGTACTTGGAAATGACTTTAAAAGATAGATACTGATAGATAGGTCGCACAATAAACATATAAGGTAAAACATGTTATTTGTAAAAGTTAAAATGATAGATTTTACCGTAAGTAGCTCTTGTGATGATGACCTACAAGAAGTTCAGCATGCAATACATCAATGTACCAACACGTAAGTTAGACTTAATTTTATACAAATACAGACTAATTCGATACAAAGGTAAGAGTAATTTCGAACGAATCTACCAATGCCTAGAGCCAGTTTACACTCTCAATAGAATGTGTCTATTTGATGTATCAATACATGAACCAAATTGAAGCCTTATTATTCAACACCTTAAGCAAGTCTCCCTGCAATTAGTGAAAATTTTAAGAACCATACCTCACAAATGCCCCATTCTAAATTAAAGGTAATTTAGTTTTTTTTTTTAAATTTCAAAAAGATACACAGCGTCTATAACTCTATCAAATATATGTACATGTCGTTAACCCTCCGTTTGTTGCAGAGTATTCTCTTTTATTTTGCAAGGGTAATAGTGTTTCCCCCCTTTTCCGGCCAATTCATTGTATGCACTGTGCAAGTATATCAAAATCCCTCCTAAATTAGAGAACATGGTGGAGACCATTTATCTGTCTCAAATTCCCTCCCAACTCCAACCGAGTTGGGTTTTTTTGAATAATATAATCCAACCAATTCAAGCACCACTTTGATATCTCCTTGTCAATTGAAGCAGCTCGGCCTCTTTCAGACTTAACAACTTGGCTCTATTGTATAGAGAAACCAAATCAATCCCGCTCCCCAAATCATTCTTGAGTTAATCAATATACCTCGACTCTAACTCATATAAGTTGTTCACCACAACCCTAAAGCTCTTGTCTTCCAATGCACTATTGTGTCTGGCAAAAATGGGGAGTTGAGACTTCGTCATTTTGACCCGATCAGGAAGACCCCGGAACACGGATAACTTCAAATCGGAACCCACTTTCTAATACGGCCCAAATCGATTGACGTAACTGCATAATACAGTGGGAGAAGAACCCATTCCTTTTAAAGACAATTCTTGAGATTCTGAGGTAGTCGATGACGTCAGAAGCTCAACTGTGGAAGATGTCGATGACGATGATGATGAAGTTGGGAGGGTGCTGGGATGGGTTGTTGGAAGGCGAAGGTGTTAGTGAAGGGGGCGGGGCACATGGAGGTGTTGGTTGGGAGGTCGGGGGCTCCGATGGTGATACGACGGTTGAGGGTTTAGTCGCAGTGGATGGAGACATGGAGTTGCGGAAGCGGACTCGAGAGAGGGTAAAAAGGATGGTGGACACAATTTCCCTTGCAAAATAGACGGAAAATTATGAAACAAACGGAGGGGTTAATGGCAGGTACAAATATTGGGTCAAAATCTATACGTCGTGTACCGTTTTGAAGTTATTTAGTTTCGTTTACCCTTAATTTAGAGTGAGGCATTTTTCGGGTATAATTTTTAAAATTTTCACTTACAAATATGATTGAAATAAAAGAAAAAAGTTACATGAAAAGGTTTTGGTGTAAAAAGGGAACAAATGGTAAAAACAAGATTTTGACTATAGGCGGAGACAAGAGGCCGAGTGTCACCAACTCAACGACAAATAATATTAAACAAAGGGCAACTTGGTCACTCGAAATCTAGTCTACACAGCACAGATCTAGCATAGATAAAGTTGTAATAAGAGCCAATATCGAAGGGCATTTCCGCAATCCTCTCTTTATATAAAGACCAAGTTCAACTTCGTAGTCTCAGCAGCCTCAAAACCATTAAAGTCCTCTCACGAATTTCTCATTGACCCTTTTCAGTTTCAGCAACCATGGCTATGGCTTTCAAGATGGTACAATCACTTTCCCTTTGGCTTTTCATACATGTTCTTAGTTTTCTGGGTTAATCTGATCAATACTGTTTCTGGGTTCAATCTGTTATGAGTGTTGCAGGCGACTACCGGGATGTGGGTTACTGATGAATGCAAGAACTCGTTCATGGAGATGAAGTGGAAGAAGGTGGCTAGGTACATAGTGTACAAGATTGATGAAGGATCGAGGCTTGTGACTGTTGATAAGGTGGGTGGACCCGGTGAAAGCTATGATGATCTTGCAGCTTCTTTGCCCAAAGATGATTGCAGATATGCTGTTTTCGATTTCGATTTCGTCACTGTGGATAACTGCAAGAAGAGCAAAATCTTCTTCATTGCTTGGTCAGTCACCTCCCATTTTTTTTCTTTTCATGTTCATCAAGAATTCAAGATCAAGTTTTTAATTAGTATATAACCCTGTGATTATTATTTAAATAGTATGTCATGTTCATAGTTCACCAAGTAGGGAACTTTGAGCGAGCTAGGATACCCCATTTATGTACATTATCATCTTTTTTTATATAATGATTAAGTACAATTACATCGCTATCAATATTCTTAGGTGGGTTCATGGTTTTCAGACTTTTCAGTGGTTTTTGGCACGCCTAATAATTTCTGTACTCATTTTATATGATAAGTATGAGTCATGCTTGGGGCACTAGACACTTTTCAACTATTTGTGATAGCGATTTTGTTCATATCTGAGTCCGCTTAGAGCCCCATTTATTTCTAAACAGGATAAACATTGTCTACAAGATTAGTGTAATCAGAGAAGTATTAGGGGATTTACATGAGGTGAATTTTGGGATTATTGCAGGTCTCCAAGTGAATCAAGGATTAGAGCAAAAATCCTGTATGCAACCTCCAAGGATGGGCTGAGGAGAGTTCTTGATGGCATTAGCTATGAACTTCAGGCTACTGACCCGACTGAGATGGGTATGGATGTGATCAAGGACAGGGCTAAATAATTGTGGTTAGAGGAGCTTAATTATGTTCTGGAATCTCTTACTTTTATTTAATAACTCCATATCTGCTCTGCAACCACTGGGTTCTTCCTTGTTGGTGGTATCTTTCTTTTCTCATCACCTGCTATATTTTTGGCACTAATATTGTAAGTTAATCCTCTAATTTGTAATAATGATTGGGTGCTAATTAACAAGGCTGTGTCTTTGCAAGTGTAATGAAGCAAAGTCACATTATATTGTGGTAATTGTGTTATGTGATTTCGCTTACAGTTAAGAAGTTTGTACTGCTTTGGGTTCCCAATCGATCCAGGATCACTTTGTTGTAGAACTTCAGACAATATCATGAACGTTCACCACATGACAAGTTCAAGGAAAAACCAAGTGAGCTTCAATAATGATGCTCTCAATATATACACAAAATAAGTTTATTCCACGCTTTAGCAAATAAAATTTTGTATCTTGATTTGCCACTGCAACTATTTCTGTTGACCAAATGACTGGCACTTTATGAAGTTGATGTGTAAGCCTAATCAGCTCGGATATGATTGATGTTTTGATTTTGAGGTGTTACCCTTATCACTAAAAGAGGTGGAAACTAAATAATTTGGGAAGTAGCCAATATGATAACTGCTAACTACAAATATTACTCAACCTGACAATTGGTGTCAAGTTAATTAACTATAGTTCCTTCAATATCTCTTTGGTCAATCTTGAGCTTCTAAGGCATTATTACTCGACCTCTTCCCAAAAGAGGGCTGCATATAGTTCACCAAAAACAGTGTGAACTTTGATCCCACATTGAATTCCATGGCTGCTTAACTGGGTTTGGTTCCATACTCGATCGTCATAGATCACTGCATGAAAGTGTCTTTTTTTTGGATAGAAAGTGTCTTTTTGTGTATGAGTGTATCAAAAATTTCAGGGCATCAAACAACAGAAGGAAGGTAGTGCGTGCATGTACTTAAAATGGAAATGAGGATCAACGCAAAGGAGTAGAGCTGTAGAAAACAGACATTGACGATTGATGTCATGGGCCACCTTCGAAACAACTGAATTGCTTAACTGGGTGCACTACGCATCGTTTTATTCTATTTGTTATAATTAACCACCATAAAACATGATTGTATGAATTGCTCAGTAAATGGATTGATATGATTTGAGCCGCATGCCCTGGTAACCTAGCTAGTTGTTGGGGATAAGAGATTAATGATGTCCTTCCTTGTTCAATGAGGAAAATGGGGAAATTGTACATCAGACAGACAATGCAACCTGGTGAAATTGTGAGGTAACTGGTGATCCAGTGGTGAACTAAGTAGAAAATTAGATCCAACTAGCAAAGCTTTTATCACGTACAAGTGGAACAACACGTACCTGTTATGCTATCTTATTCTTACATGCTTTTATTACGAACTGCAGATCAGTTTATGTAAGGGAAATTGACGAATTGTTTTGCGAACTAAAAAGCTAGGTTTATAGAGTTACGGACGATATAGATTTGTCTAACAAAAATTTTTTTTGAGGGGAATGAATTTATTTCATTTGGTAACAACACTATGCACGGTCATAAGGACCAAATACAATAGGTGACATGCCACCTCTCATACATGCTAAACCTAAGCAAAACAAATAGATGCACCAAAATGCGCTTACTAACAAACCAAAGTCTAAAAAAAGTTTAAACAAGTGAACAAACTAGGGATGAAAACGCAAAACAAATATGTAACTCCTCAAAACACAAAGTTTTGATAAATCAACCAACGGATTCGGGTCTAAGGCATCAATTGCTTACCCTAAACGGAAAATTGGTTGAAACTTATAGATTGAGGAGGATCTTTCCCAATGAGTCAGAAACAAACCAAATCAACATGAGAAGAAAGAGAATTGGATTGAGCCAGCCCAAAAGACGAAAGTCCAAAACCTTCTTCTCCCGTATAGTAGATATGGCCAACGTTGACTACATGGTTTTCTCTACCACCTCAATCCGGTGGCCTGCCTAGCCTTGAGGCCATAGTGAATCTAGAAGTGAAGTGAATCTAGAAGTGAAACTCGACTCCTCCGCTGCTAAGGAAGCTTGAAACACCGCTGTTGGAGAACCAAGACATCAGATTTAGGTCCACGATGTTGCCTGCTCACCCACCAACTCTAGCTCTAGCAAATATGGGATTTAGGATCGGAAGGTAGATCTCGTTGACTATCGTTGCAAACAATGTCGGTCTCATCGTTGAGAAGATAAGTTCTCACCGATTTCGTCAAAGCCACCACTTGATTCCAACGCCGCTCCAAATCCAACGAAATCACCTGCTCAACTCCCAACCAACCTCTGACCAGAACCAGGTTACCTTCCCTCTCCGGAGGATTGACACCGAGGCATTCTGTTGTAGGCGAGGTCGGAGACTGCCGCTGCACTTTCACGTAAAACCCTAGATAAGGTTTTGGTATCGCTCCGAGAAAATTGGAGCCTATGATTTTTTTTAATGATTAGTCTAACAAAATTGATTTCAGATCTAATTAATCATGGATATCTAAATAAAGTAAATTTTCTCTTATGTTATGAAAATAAGTTGGAACTATATATAAGATTATTGTTACACCCTTGAACATGCCATAGGCATATTAGCCTCACTAGTAGGGAGGTTAGCCTCGCTAGGCAGAAACAGAGGCAGGGTGATTAATCTAACCAGGGGGACAAGCTGCGGGGAAGTTAGTAAAATCAGTAGCAGGGATATTGGCCTCGCTACAACAACCAAGCAAGCACAGAGTCAGGTGCCAAGCAGTACAGCAGGTTGCAAGGATATGAGCCTCGACAGATGCAGGCATATTAGCCTCACCAGCATGCAAGGCAGACCGCGGAGACAAGTGCTAAGGCTAGGCTAGACATTAGTCTCACTAGCATAATCAGTGGGCTCGCCAGCAAGGAAGTGGACAAATTTGACTAGACAGGGACATGGGCGTCGCCAGCAGACCTCGGCAAGCACTAGGCAGGAAGTTGGCCGGATATTAGCCTCGCTGGCATGGAGCAAGCATATTAGATGGGGAGAGATTAGCCTCACCAGGAAGTTGCAGACCGTGCAGGAAGATTAGCCTCGTCAGCAAGCAGTTGCGGGGAGATTAGCCTCGTCACCAGAGGCAGTTGTAGAACATGAACAATGACAGTTACAAGGGCTTTATGGAAGGTTAGTTGGCTGCTTAGTGGGCGGTAATTCATGGGCAATTAGCGCATATTGTGGAGAGGTTATCCATGGGCAGTTGCATGCCTTGGCAAAGCATGCAAGCATGTCACATCATTTAGGAAGTTAGTTACCTAGTAGTGGGGACTGTCCACTACACCTATAATAAAGACATGTATGTCATGTGTTCTAGGGAAGTTGGGGATGTCAACTTCCATGTTAGATGTAGGTATAAATAGTTAGAAGTCTTAAGCATGAGACTTTGGGGTTACACAAACCATTGTAAAGATCCATACTAGGTTTTAGGTTGTACTTTGAATTCATAAATGAGAAAATGGACACTAGTTCCACAAAACTGAGTATGCATGTGATTACTTGTTAACCCCCACACGTAATTGGAAACCGGAAAACACTTGTGTGTAGAGAGACTTATGAGTTGGGAGATAATCACTCATAAGGGTACATTATAGAGATTCTGCTGCGTAGAACAAAGAGTCCGTACAAAGATTCAAGCCTACACCATCGAATACAAGGTGTAGTGCAAGGAGGCTGGTTGTGATTGATATCCTAGCACCATCATAGGTAGAAGGCAGACGAGAAAAATTAGCTTACGCATGGTTACCATATTTTACACGTGATACATGTGACAATTACCAACACAAGATTTCGGAAACAGGTACAATTATTCTAAACACAATAAAGCGAACAAAACAAAACAAATAGCTAGTACTGTAATTTCAGTTTTAGAACGATCAATAAGCTTCACTCAAAAGCCCACTGGTTCTCCCTTCGAACCTCCTCTTCTTCCTCAGGAGTGAAGTCATTCTTGATGTTGAAAGTCTCGCGAATCTCTTCGAGAGTCTTTCCTTTAATCATGTCTGCCACAGCCTGGCATGTCAAGTCCAGTAGCCCCTTGATTTCCAGATAGTTGGCTGCCAATATCAGATCAAACAGGGTGCTCTGGTCGTTGTTGACAAGTTCTTTGTCGAATTTCTTGAGAGACTCTTCACGCCCCTTGTCATCATTCTTGCAATCCTCATCCTCAGCGTGCTTCTTTAGGTACTCGATGACCATGCTAAGGATGTTGGATTTCACGTTGGGCAAGGGGATGGTGGTATTGGCGCAGCCATCCTCCACCAAGTGCTTGATGGTCTGAGACTGAAGAGCAACAGCCTCATCAATCTCAAATGTATGATGATCTTCGCTCCTCAGGGTTAGGATCTTCTTGTTCTCGCTCGACATGGTAGCTATTGGCCGGTTTCAAGGTTTTGAAAGTTTGGCAGAAAAATTGAGTGTGCTTTCAAAGTCTTGCCCCCCTGCCCCTTATTTATAGTATCTATTGTGTCTCTAGATATTCCTTTTCTGGTTTGGAATTGGAAAACTACTGCAATAGGGATTCATAATATGCTCGGGAAATTAAGTTTCTCCTCAATGTAAAAGGAAACTTGTTATATATGCCCATTCATGTTTCAATAGGAAAAACCCTCAAAAACGTGTTTTGTTAATTAGTTGGCGCCGGATCTTTGAATGCAAAATTATATAGATATATTGCTTCAGTTAACGACACTGGGAAACAAAACTAGTATATTTGGATCCATGAAATACTGAAGAATGTCGAGAAATGCATTGCATGTGTCCCAAAGTCCAAATATTTTGGTCAAATAATTAAGGAATGAAGTAACAATGTCGAGATAACCAAATTGTAGATTTCTCAACAACATGGGAGCAACAAAAATTCATCTACCTAAGAAGACCAAATTTCTTAATAACATAACCACGCCACCGATTTGCCATGGTTTTAAGCTTATGTGGGAAGGATCCTCCATTCCTGCAATGACAAATGAAAATGGCTTAAACGAGAGCTCATACATGGTCGTTAAAAACTTCAAATAATTTGAGGTATTCAAAAAATTAAGGCTCTAGTACGTCATGTTTGATCAAGACTAACCTCATGTTTCTTGTCTTATTGGTGTTGATTCTATTTCTGGACTTGTCTTCAGCAGAGACGACATAATGTCCGTCGTCGGCATAAAACTTCAAAACTTTCTCGGGAGCTCGAGGAATGTTTTTGATGGGTAGAAACTCATCTCTGTTGAATAAGATCGTCTTAATCCCACCATGATCCCCAGTTTCACTCTCAACTTCACTTTCAATTTCACTCTCAAATTGAAGTGAAGTTCACTCTCTACTTCACTTTCAGTTTCACCCACATCTCTATATGATTGGGATTTGGGAGGTTCTTGTCTTAGTGTTTATGGTAATCCCTTTCTTGTTGCCGGTGGACTCGTCTTCAGCAGAAACACTAAGGATGCCGTTGGCATCAATATCAAAGCAAACATCAAACTTAGGAATACCCTTGGGAGATGGAGGAATGTCGTAGAGCCTAAATTCACCCATAAAGTTATTCTTTGAGGCTTTCTTACTCTCACCTTCGAACACACTGAACAGCACGCTACGTTGGTTGTCATACTTTGTAGTAAACAAGCACCAGAATAAACAAGCTTTGCTATAAAACCCTCCATTGCACATACAAACAAATCAGAAATCAAAATCAGAAATCAAAATCAGATAGATAGTACCTACCAATACCCAGTAACTATACAATCAGTGTAACTAGTGTTGGAACTGTAATAACAAAAGTAACTACAAGTAATTGTCTGAGCTGCAAATTACTAACAAGGTAACTACGAAGCAAATGACCAAATAATGAAACTATGAACATGAAAGTAACACACAAAGCAAATTCAAAACTATAGACTCGAAACAATGTGAAGCAATCAACATATCTACTTCTTCATTTTGACTACATATAACGAAAGGGAAAACAACATGTGAAGACCGAATGAAATCAAAACTACTGACTACTCAAAAATACAATGAAACAAAATCGAAACGCAGATGCAGCCATCAAAGTTGACAAACTAGCTAAAATCAAGTAAATAACTCAAGTAACTGACAAAGTAATTACCAATATAATTGTGAGACAAAACAAAAGAAACATCAAGATACCATGAAACAAAATCGAAACGACAGATGTAACTGTCAAAGTTGACAAACCAGCTAAAATCAAGTACATAGCTCAATTAGTTGACAAAGTAACTACCAACATAATTGTGAGACAAAACGAAAAAAAATCAAAGAACTATAGGATTTCAAGCAATGTACGAAATCAGAGGGTAAATTATAATCTAACAATGCCGGAAACCTGTCTAAATAGCAAATACACACTGTAACTAAAATCACACAACATAATTTACCGAAACCGAAATAAACTATGATGATTTGAATGATAATTTGAAATCACACAAGAAAACAATGACCATTGAGGCGAAATTGATGTGAGGCGCGCATTGATTACCTAAGATCAGAAGAGGAGCTTCAATGGCGGAATTGCAGATGGAGAAGAAGAAGTGACCAGGTCGTATTCATCTTCGTCATCATCTTCAACAAAAAGAGAGAGAATTTCGATCTAGAAAGAGTTTCGATATGGAGAGAGACGGAGAGAAAGAGTTTCGATGAGAGAAAGCTTCGATCGATCGAGAGAGAGAAAGGAGACAACCAGGTCTGTTAAAGTAAAATCAGGTAAAAAAAGAAGGAAATGGTATAAAGGTCAGAGTGAAAAAAAAAACAGTCTCATTTTATCATTTTGTAAAGGGAAATATACCTTTTTATCCTTCACACTCTTTAATTAGGGCAATTTTTATCAACTCCTAAACTAAGGTCTTTAATTAACATTTAATCTTGAAACAACCCTATTGAATAATTTCTTCTTATACATATAATGTACCTTAGAGCAGTTGTCAACTTGGCATGGTGGTTTTCTTAGTGACACACAAGTCTTGGGTTCAAAATCCAACCTTCCCTTTTTTTTGTATAATCAACATTTATATTTGTTATTTGTGATCCCTAAGTCCTAACCTATGCCTTTAACTAGCGCAAATATAAGCGATCCCGTAGAGCAGAGGTGCCTCCTTAATTCCCTAAAACCCAGATTATTCGACCCACCCAAAATCTTTTTTCCCTAACCTCTGCCTCAATTCCCTCAAACCCCAATATAAAACTGAAAAAAAAAACAACAAATAATACGCTCCAGGTTTTTCAGAGCAGAGAAATCGAAACCTTGGGTTCTAAGACCTAGTTTCGTGGATACGCGGCGGCGTTCTTCGTCCCTCTGCTTGCGGGTTACCTGTGCAGTCGTCCTCTTCTGGGACGTTCATGTCTCTCGTCGGGGAATAGAGTTCCTGGACGGAATTTGGTCCACACCTGAAGCGGCGTTGTAGGAAGCCTGTTCTGGTTTCAAAGTGGTTCTCAACAAAGGCTTTGTTCTGTGTTTCAATATCTGTGCAGCTAATACATAGTGGGATTTCAAGTGTTGGAGTTCTGTTTCTTGCGGCAAGTGTTGTTGTGGTTTGGTTGGATTGCTAGCGCGGTGTCTCCCCCAGCGATAGTGGTGACGTGAGTCTTATTTCTAGGGGCCGACACGTCCTTGTATGTCCCTTTAATAACCAAGCTGACGACACGGGTTTTCGAGGCGACATCAATTTGACCCAGCTTTTTCTCTTTGCGATGGTGGAGGGTAGGATCAGACCACCGGATGTCGACCGTTGACATTAATGGTCGGTGGATGATTCCCGTGTTAGGCCATATTGCTGGTCTTTAGTGGGTGGTTGGGCTTAGGATGTGGCTAAACGAATGGGCCTTTTTGTCCCTTTGTTCGGCCCTTTCTTTTTGCTTCAGCTATTTTACTTGGGCCATACACAATGTAAGCCACCTGTAGTCCTAGTTTGAAGCTGTTTGTGGAAAACTAGGGTTGTGAGGTTTTGTTATCTACATTTAGTATTCTAGATTTGTTTAGGATGATGCTCCTTCTTGTTTTTTCTTTCGACTTTACTAACATTGAGAGTACACAAATTGATGTCATGGGCTCGATGTGTTAGTGTCAAAGGTTGTTTGATTAGACTCAAGGGAGTCATTATGCTTTAGTTCTTACTTTTTAGTGTTTTTCCGGTTTCATTTCGGACTTTTTCAAACTTTGGTTTGTATAATAAACGCGTTTTTTGCGCATTTATTTGTTTTCTTAGGTTAGCTTGTATAAGAGCTCTTATATTTTATCCTTGTGATCATGGAAGAGATTTTGCCTAATGAAGTTATTTCATTCCCCTAAAAAAATCCCTCAAACCCCGACAATGAAAAGTTGATAGATGATTTTGCTGCCAAAAATGCAAGATGATCCATCTTTACAAAACAATATTGCAATGACTGTTATGTTATCTATTGGTAAGGTTTAGTAATAGTTAAATTTTAAAATTTTGGTGGGGATTCTCAAGAAGTTCATAAGCAAATTGATGGAAAGTACATATAGGTTTGAGTTTTATTTTTCCTGTGATTTTGATTATAAATGATTGAATGCCAAGAATTATTCACCTTATATGTGATGTTTGAGTTGTTCATTGACATTATATGTGTTGATGTGATAACGATTACATACTGTTTTATCAACCATTTCTTTATAAATCACATTTCAAATTTCGCACTAGGTAGCCAAAAGGTGAAAGGCAAACTTCATAATAAGATTTTGACTCCAAATTACCGTCTTGAATTCTCCAGGGCCGATCTCGGTTCAATATTTCGGTTTAGGTTTTTCGAGTTGGCCCAGGCTTTAAATTACTGTAGTGAACCGAATATCGAACCGGTACGTATATAATTGACAATTTGGCATGGTTTCAAACTTTCAATAATATATGCTTAATTTTGTCGTTAATTAAGGCATCGAGCAGAGAAATCGTGAGCCTAAAACGATTGAAGCTAATTAATTTGATTTCATTGATCGCCCTTTTAATTAGTTGCATGCATGATCCATACAGTATGGTTCTATTGTGTAAAATATAGTGATTACATTTCTTTGGATAATTTGACCAGTTCATCATCTCATCAATATATCGAGATTTAGAGTACTTCTTGATGGATGGTTAAAGTACAACAGCATGGATAAAACACATGGATGCAGAAATTGCCCTTGTTCTAGCTAGTGTTTTTAACTCTTGTAGCTAATTTTTTATGTGGTCCTTATTACTTATTAAGCAAGTAATCTACGTGGTCCTTAATTATCATTACTTATTACTCATGCGAGCAAGGCAAAGTTAATTAACAAGCTGAGGCTGCCACTATAAGAGCTTAAGTACTATCGCTGCGATTTGTGAACATCTAATAAAACTTAGATGGATTCAGGGCATCACCTGGCACATGAAATTGACTGAAACCGAATGATTACCCAACGGCGTCGTTTCACTCTCCGTTAACGTACCGTCCGAAAGGCTCTCTCTGAAGCCAGAGGGAAATTGATGGGCTCCACGCCTCCACTGTGGGGACAACGTTTTCTCACTTGCCAACAATTCTATTATCATGCATGAATTTTTTGGCGAATTTCAAAAAAGGATAAATGAATTTTTTAGCTACCTTGTAAAATAATTTCAATCGAAGCATTTGGTGTTATGTTAATTAACATAAATCATCATCCAAGTATTATGTCTGAGCTAAAACAGGTGGTATGATATAATTCGTACACTCTTGTTCATTTCATTTGTACATTCTTGTGTAATTTAAAGTGATTTAACAACAAATTTAATTAAGAAATTCACCGTAACAGAATTTTACTAAGTCTTGACATTTTAAAACTGGATAAAGGAGAGACATATAACCTAAGCTTATGTTAATACAATTATATTGTTTTATTTGTATCTCCGAGGCCAACATTGGTAATTTGTTAAATTTGCCTTGCTATAGCTAGGCAAGTCTTGAACCAACATTTTCATGACAAAGACCTAACATAGAACGATCAATTCCATGTATCATCATTTTTTACAATAAATTGCACTAACTTAAAACAAATAATATAAAAATACAAATTGGTAATGTTGCATGTGGATTTACATGAGTCATCAGCAAAATGGTAGGTGTGCCTCTTAATAAGTATGTACAACAGTACATGTACCAAATTCATGAAACGAGGATCATACAAGATTTATGAGCCCCATAGTACTCGTATCATGCACAAAGGAAAAAGAAATATCCCTGGAAACAAACAAAAATAGTGAAATACTACTACGCAAATAATTGTAGTATTTTCTAAGTCACAATTATACAAGTTCATGATCAGTGACGACGATTGTCATTCATTATTCATTGTCCCACAAATAGAAAATTTTCCATTAAATTTTCAGTAGGACACGATTGCAAAAGAGATTAATAATTTCGAATGGACAGTGCTTAATCACAATTATGGTGCGTGATACATTATTAGTCATTCGAAAGTGGCATTTGAGTCTGCTTTAGCTAGTTTTATGTTATTGTGTTGCATTTCAACAATAAAACGTATACGTTTATCCCCAAATTAGGTGTATCTTTCATTTCAACTAATAAACAATTTTCACGTTCGATCTGCTCGCATCGTGTACAATTTCTTTTTATTAAGCCGTTCAAGTCCATTTAAAGTTGAAATCCTAAATTTCCCAGCTTTCAATTTTTCATCAAACAACAAGTCTTTCATAACGTACTAACTCGAAATCGAATTTCTTAAATACGGTTGCTTAAATTGCTAATGCATTAGTTATCTCCTAATAACGTTGTTAGATTTTGTCAAGAAAATATCGTACGTAGTTTTGAGATGCATATTTATCGCCCACCCCTACCGTACTACTCCATATCCATTTCATAAAAAAAAATTATAAATATCTTTTTTCTCAAAAAATTTATATGTATGATTATTATAAAATACACTTAGCAAAAAAATGAGCTTCCGAGTTAAAAAAAAAAAGCAACGGTAATGATTAAGTGATTAACCATCACAACGGTCATACCCTATGACAAAATATGCCCCTACGAACCCCTCCAATTGAGGAGTAAAGGGCGGAGCCAAATAATTGACGGACCCATCCTTTCTTTTTCTTTTCTTTTATCCCTTTTTCTATCTTTATTAAAAATCGTAAAATCAAGCTTAATTATATTCAGTGAGTCCTCCCCAAGCAAAGGCACACCAAACCGACGTCGTTTTGTTAGTATTTCTTGGCCCCGCAGGAAAAAAGTGCTGACTCATTAGGTCCCCCCACGACCAAATTATATACACTCACATTATTCACTCGACCGTTAAACAAAATAATAGTTTATTGAAAATTTATATTCCAATAATACCCCTCACTTATATTAACGACTCCTCTCTGTCGGTTCTACTGAGAGTACTTGTACTAGTACTACTTCACTCTCACTCTGCTGCTCTCTGAGCTCAAACCATGGCTTCCTTCTTCAACATTTCTCTGGTCCTCTTCTTCTTCTTCGTAGCTCAGATACAATCGGAAAGTACCGCTGACCAGTCAACGGTGAAGACTTTCATTTTCAGAGTCGACAGATTCTCCAAGCCCTCGATTTTCCCGTCCCACTACCACTGGTACACGTCGGAATTCGCCGACCCGCCGCAGATTCTCCACGTCTACGACACCGTCTTCCACGGCTTCTCCGCGACTCTCACTGCCGACCAAGTCGCCGCCCTCAGCGACCACCCCGCCGTCCTCCACGTGTTCGAAGACCGCCGCCGCCACCTCCACACCACCCGCTCGCCGCAGTTCCTGGGGCTGCGAAACCAGCGCGGGCTCTGGTCGGAGTCCGACTACGGCTCCGACGTCATCGTCGGGGTTTTCGACACCGGAGTCTGGCCTGAGCGCCGGAGCTTCTCGGATTTGAACCTCGGCCCGGTGCCGAAGCGGTGGAGAGGAGTCTGTGAGACTGGAGACAGATTCGCGGCGAGTAATTGTAACAAGAAGCTGATCGGAGCTCGGTTCTTCATCAAAGGCCACGAAGCCGCCGCCAATGCCGGTGGTCCGATGCCCGCCATCAACGGCTCAGTTGAATTCCGGTCTCCCAGAGACGCCGACGGCCATGGGTCCCACACTGCCTCCACCGCCACCGGCCGGTACTCCTTCGAGGCCAGCATGTCCGGCTACGCTTCCGGAATCGCGAAAGGAGTGGCGCCGAAAGCTCGGCTGGCTGTCTACAAGGTCTGCTGGAAAGACTCCGGTTGCTTTGACTCCGATATCTTAGCCGCCTTCGACGCCGCCGTGAAGGACGGCGTCGACGTCATTTCAATCTCAATTGGAGGCGGCGATGGAATTTCTTCACCTTATTACCTCGATCCGATCGCAATCGGATCTTACGGCGCGGTGTCGCACGGAGTGTTTGTGTCGTCCTCCGCCGGTAACGACGGGCCTAACGGAATGTCGGTGTCGAACCTCGCGCCGTGGCTGACGACGGTCGGAGCAGGGACAATTGATCGGAATTTCCCGGCGGTGGTGGTTTTAGGCGACGGCCGGAGACTCAACGGTGTTTCACTATACGCCGGAGCTCCGCTGAAGGGGAAGATGTACCCGGTGGTTTATCCCGGAAAGTCCGGCATGCTCTCTGCTTCGCTGTGCATGGAGAGCTCCCTGGACCCGCGTCAGGTGAGGGGCAAGATCGTAATTTGCGACAGAGGAAATAATCCCAGAGTTGCTAAAGGCATGGTGGTGAAGAAAGCAGGAGGTGTGGGAATGATTTTAGCTAACGGAATCTCTAACGGCGAAGGACTCGTCGGCGATGCTCATCTCCTCCCCGCCGCAGCCGTCGGCGCCGACGAAGGTGACGCCGTCAAGGCCTATGTTTCCTCCACCAAGGCTCCTTTTGCGACTATTGATTTCCAGGGTACTGTGATTGGAATCAAGCCGGCTCCGGTGGTGGCTTCGTTTTCGGGTCGTGGGCCAAACGCGTTGAACCCGGAGATTCTCAAGCCGGATCTGATCGCTCCGGGAGTCAATATCCTAGCTGCTTGGACTGACGCGGTGGGCCCCACTGGGCTGCAGACGGATAACCGGAAAACGGAGTTTAATATCCTCTCGGGAACATCAATGGCTTGCCCTCACGTGAGTGGCGCCGCCGCTTTGCTCAAGTCTGCTCACCCCGATTGGAGCCCGGCGGCGATAAGATCGGCGATGATGACGACTGCTGGGGTCACTAATAATCAGAACAAGACCATGACTGATGAAGCTACTGGAATGCCCTCCACTCCGTATGATTTGGGGGCGGGTCATTTGAATTTGGACCGGGCTATGGACCCGGGTCTGGTTTATGATATCACCGGTGAGGATTATGTCCAGTTTCTCTGCTCAGTCGGGTACGGGCCGAGAGTAATTCAGGTGATCACTCGGTCGCCGCCGAAGTGTCCGGGGAAAACGACTTCGCCGGGAAATCTCAACTACCCGTCAATTGCGGCATTGTTCCCGACGTCCGCGGCAGGGCTGTCTAGCAAGACGTTTATTCGGACCGTGACGAATGTAGGTCAGCCGAATGCGGTGTACAGGCCGATGATCGAGGTGCCGAGGGGAGTGAAGGTGACGGTGAAGCCGTCGAAGCTGGTTTTCACGGAGGCGGTGAAGAAGCGGAGCTACTTGGTGACGGTGGCGGTGGATAGGAGCAACTTGGTGTTGGGTGAGTCGGGTGGTGTGTTCGGGTCGCTGTACTGGAGCGATGGGAAGCATGTGGTTAGGAGCCCCATTGTGGTGACCCAAATGGATCCCTTGTAAGACTAGGAAGGATCAAAACACGTCGTTTTGATCCCAAATGAACCTGTAGTAGAGGTTTTTGTGGGTCTTGTGTGAGGGTTTGGTCTACTAGTGTGGAGAAGGAAAACTTCCCAGTTCCCACTTTCTTTTATTTTGTTTGTTTTTTCTTTTTATTTTGTTTATTTCCTTATATCTTAATACTCTCTCCCATAGTATGAATGTGGTTAATTTTATTGCGTCTTTAAATGGAAAAATTGGTCAACACAACATAGATATGAGTTTCACCTACTACTAATACTAACACTAGTGCGCAACTGGGCAAGTGCAACATATATAAAGCAATTGCTTAGCTCAAAACTGGCCTAAGGGATCCTATAGGACTTTCAAATTGCAAAAGTTATGTGCTCAATGCATCGATCCATGAGGATTTCCTTTTCAAATAGTTGCTGGAGACAATGGAGTGACTTTAGACTTCATTAGTTTCAACACTGGATTGTTTATGTCCATGGATAACAACAATGTAGTGATATACTTTGTACGTTTAACGTTATGATTTGGTGAAAATTTACTTCCTCGTGCTATTAGTCTAAACTAAAACTCTCATGTGTAAGTAAAATATGGATGACTGCATTGGTGAGATATTCTAGGATATTCATGGGGTCTTGATTCCCACCAATTCCACTAAGAATGTCCCTCGTATTTTAAACAGCTTGAAATCTTTCTCTGGTCTTTCCCACTTTGCCTTTCGCCTCTTAAAATTAATCCATTGATTAATTA
This sequence comes from Argentina anserina, assembly GCF_933775445.1. Lineage (NCBI taxonomy): Eukaryota > Viridiplantae > Streptophyta > Magnoliopsida > Rosales > Rosaceae > Argentina > Argentina anserina. The sequence goes on along the minus strand of NC_065873.1, from coordinate 802,884 downwards.
GTTCTTGGCTTTTCTTTTTGTATAGATTGTAAGCGGGAACAAAGCTGAGGAACAAATCTGGTCGACAAAAGCGTATGTAATAGATCGGCTTTGGATGATGGGATCACGATAATTCATCGCACAATGCTTAATGAATCTCATTATCTCTTCCAGTGGTATGAAATTCAAGTTATACAAGGGGAAGGTGAGGATTGTGTTTATCATCTCACCTACTAAACACGAATCAGGACATCTGGATATGGGACAAGCTTTCACAATCAACTTATGCATGTTAATTTTTCCTGAATAAGCGTTAATCAATCTTGATCAATTAACTACAGTCGAGACTTGGATAAAACAATTGTAATTGACGCTCTTGAATATCACAAGGTCCGAACTTCACCCTTCACTGAAGTGAAAAACACTCATTGCAGTCAACTAGAAGCTCAGAATTATTATATCAAGCTGTGAATTAATCAAATTAACCATTGAATAGACTGACATATGTGGAGCATCTTGTACAGGTAAAAGAAAGATAACTATTAAGCTACCTGTTGCTTAATTATTTTCCAGATTCTCGCAGAGCAACGGTGGAGGATGATCACCCTTGCTTAAAATTTCATAAATAATTAACAGAAATACTTCAACTATTTAATCGTACTTGTAGTACTATTGAATTTGGAAGCTCCCAGCTTTATATAACTAAAGCAATAAACCTTTATTTTTTTATACATGGAGTCATGGAGTCATGGAAGCTAAGATAGAAAGACAAAGGTCACAAAACTAATGCTTATTGAAAAGAAATAAAACCCTAAAATTTATGATCAACAGGCTTCATGATATAATACAACATCTCTTATTAGATGTTCCTCATTTTAAACCATATATTTCTTAATAAGGACGCTCATCCTGATAGTTGCCAGGAGGATCATAGTTACAAATGACAAACACCCATCCATTCTTGCACTTGGCACTAGCACAACCAAGATGAACAGAATTGCGCCAAACAACTTGTGTATAATGCCCACATTCATCACCAACACATTTGTTAGAAGCAAGGTCATAGTTAGCCTTCTCTGTCACCCAGAACTTCACAGCTTGTGCACCCGTCATTTCACCATAACCTTCAGCCAAATTCTCGCCATACGGTCCTTCAGAATGCACCATTTCACAGGTCTCGATTTTGGAGTCGGCATACTTTTGTGCATAAGCAGCTACTGTGTCGTTCCATGTGATCGGAGGAACACCGACCTCAGCTCGAGCTTTGTTGTGTTCATCAATGAAGTCTTGGTGGGGATGGCCGGGAGTTGGCACCTGAACGGGAACTTTGTTGTGTTTATTAGTTAGGTCTTGTTGGGGTTTGTCTTGCTTGGGATGGTCGGGAGTTGGTACCTTCGTGGGAACTTTGTTGTGTTTATTAGTCAGGTCTTGCTGGGGCTTGCCTTGGTGAGGATGGTCATGGTGGTGATGGTTGGATTGGTTGCCTTTCTTTCTAGCTTCAGAGACATGAGAACCAAAGATCACTAGTAAGGTACATAAGCCCAAAAAAACCTTGTTATATTCCATAATTCCCTCTATCAAGTGTATAATGGAAGAAGATATATCATTTTGCGTTTTTATAGAGGGTTATGGCAGTTGTTTTGTAACTAAAAATGTTTAAAGTGTGGCCATCCTTCAAATTAGTTCAACAAAAGAAACAAAATCCTTGAATAGGAGATATTTTCCTTGTAATTCGTGTTCATTATATTTGCCTCTGGATTTTTTCTGTTTTTTCTATAATTGGATGCAATCTCACTTATAATGTTGACTGTTTAGATAGTCAAGGCAAACCCTAGTTAAACTTGACATGTTTTACTGTCTTCTAATTAAGAAATTGAAGTCTAATAGAATTCATCACTATCATTTTCTCAAAGTTGCTCAAGTGCATGCTCAACCATTCCAGAAGCTCTTGAAAAATCATGCACCCCAACATGATCAGAATGCAGATCCTATTCAGGTACCCCATGCACTATTGTCCATTGCCTAACAAGCAAAAATTGCTATTTAGGAGTAATTTCTTGCCTGGATGCCTTTTTAATAAGATCCTGAAGTTCAAATAGTATGATGAACTGCAAGATAAACAAAACAAAGACAGCAATACGATTAAAGATAATCAAATGACTCCCACTGAAATATCCATATATACCAAGAGATCAAGAGAAGCTTGATTTTGGCTAGCTTGTTTGTAATGTTTCCTGGACTAGCTAATTGGTTCTCATGAGTACGTGAAAATGCAGCAACCAAACAATATATAAATGGTATGAATACTATTTACTTGAGAATGGAAGAATGTTATTTTTCCGTCTCCAAAGTTTCCTCAATAGATATAGATACATGTGCCAAAAATGACATGTGTTTCTTGGATGTGGAGCATGCATCAAAGTCAACTCTGGTAAAACAACGTCATAGACGATTATTGAATCACTTAGTGTGTCCCATAGAATTTGCTATTTTGGGATCTTTTGTCAGCAAATAGTGCTGCTTTATAGTAATGAATTTCAACTCAAATAAATGAATATGTAGACCTTGAGATTATCGTTTATAGACATGAGTTTAAGAAAACTCAAACATTCTAATAATAGTCGCAATCACGACACTTCCACAAGAAACAAGGGTTGTATATGTTTCAAATAATCAAAACTATTCAAGTATATAACCGGAATTAGAAGGGTTGTGATGTATATGGTCACAAAATATTCGATGCATATTGGCGATCCTCATGATCGCACCCAAAACAGCGGTGTAGTCAAACAACCACACAAAATCAATTTCGTCCCTTTAAATAATAATGTGACTCCCCCAAAACCGTCACACGAAAAATGTCAACCAAGAGAGGAATCATATCTCTCTTTGGTCTCACCAATGCTATAAGAAAGGCCGGAAAGAAGACATGAACAAGGTTAATAGCGCCCGATAATTTATACATATATGTTCAAAATCAGCAACTTTAAGAAAAACTTACTTGATGGTCTGCCAATTAGACAACATATAATTTAAGAAAGTCTTCAAATATCTTCATGTGAAAAGTTGCTTGATGAATTCATTTTCGATTTTCGTACGATGGTATAAAATACTCTTGAGGAACATCCATCTCTGGCATGCACATCATCATCATAATACGACAAGTGATCATTTTTCATATACGAGCACGTAAAATGTAGTTTGGAACTAAACGTGCAATGAAATGATTAAATAATTAAATAGGAAAAAGAAAGAAAATAAATGTGGCCAATAGGGCTGTTGGGCTCGGAGGGCCTGAGGCCCAAAGTGGGCTGCTGGGCTAGCAGAAGGCCCAAAGCCCAACACGAGTCGAGTCCAGAGATCGAACCGGGCCAGAACAGATCCGGGTCGAGCCACATCATGTCGTGGCACCATCGAGGCAACCTCGTGCGGCCGAGCAAGCGGCGGTGCAAGGCCGGCCAAGAGCTTTTGGGCGTCGGTGCCGTGTTGGAGAAACGTTGGAGTTCAAGCCATTGGTTTTCTGCGAGCAAGTCCTCGGGACGGCTCGACGAGGATCAAGAACTGCGAGTCCTGGGTTGAGGAGTTAACTAGAAACCAAGTTTCGGACACTAGCATCTGGGCTAAGATGACGACGGCATCATGGGGCGACTCGGCGAAAACTGGAACGACGTCATTAGCAGGTCGCCGACGCGGGGTCAATCGACACAAGTCAATAGGCTGCCTAGAAAAATTTCATGGGTGCCCATAATAGATCTGACTTCTGGTTTTTCCTTGTCTTTTCCGACAACAAATTGTCGGAGCAGAAAAATCTCCGGCGGTGCAAGCAAGGAAAAAAGGTCGCCAAGAACAAAAATTCATGGCTAGAGTTTTAATTTCTAGTGGTGGCCTCGTCGCTCAAACACTTTAAAAACAAAGTGTATGATAACGTATTTGAGGAGGAACGAAACGAGAATAATAACAACGTAATGGAACAAAACGTCACTCTTTATTGATTGATAATGAGGCTTATATATAGACATTACATACAGAGTATTCTGATAAATCAGAGATTTATATCTATTACATAAAACATAATCTACTACAATAAAGAAACCTAAATAAGTTAAGACACAGACAAATGTAGAATAATAATTTTTCAGAAACAAAATAAAATTATAGAAATAACCAGCAGCTTTGGATTAGTCCACAATTCTAAAACTGATTTGCATTCATTATCATAGCACAAGATGTACATGTAGAAATTATAGAAATAACCTAAAGCTTTGCACTCATTAACAAGGCACAAGATGTACATGTAGTTATGAGCACCACTCAGCTAAGAGCATCTGCACCGGCGATTAGGAGGAGGGACCGGCCGGAGGAGCTCTAGCAGGAGGAGGCGAGCTGCTCACCCAGTCAACCGATTTGTGGTGCTCGTCCGATCGCTCGAGCAAGTTTTGCTCCGGCGTTTGCTCGTCCGCCTGGCGGAGCCCACCACCCGTGGGTGACGTCAGGCACGGGCAGATTTTTTTTCTGTTAGGCGCGTGCAATGCACACGTCAGTTAAAAAAATTGCGAGTCAATGAATGGCTGACACGTGTCTCACCGAATGAGCAAACGGTTTAATAGATCTGGGCCTTCCATTTTGAATCAGAAATTTCGATCGAACTGCCAAAATTAATTGGTAACGGCTACTATTTGATCAGAACGGAAATAAACCCAAAAAATTGTAACAAAATCCCAAAAATTTCAAAATCTCCCAAACAATTGCATATAAATACTACTTCAATTTGTTATGAACTCACACCAATTTGTGCACAACAAATTTCACATCTTCCTCCATCTCCTCTCTCATTTCGTTTAGCATTTTTTTCCAAAACAATGGGCACCCATTGGCTTCCTTCCGAAGATTTACAAATGTGCATCTCTTTTGTCCGTCATAGCGTTGATGAATACGATGGTAACAAACAAAAGAGGGACAAATTGTGGGAGACAATTCATGCCGATTTTATGCAAAATTGGGAGCTAGCACAAGGTGAGAAACCTCCGAATGAGCCGAGGACCCGAGTCACGCTCGCTTCTCACTACAACAAGTTCTAGCTACTCTTGCAAAAATGGGGCGAATGTTTGGCGGTGGCACGACAACGTGTAGCTAGCGGCACTTCATTAATGGACGAAGTAGGTTTACATTGTTTTATCATATATTATAATTTTTATTCGATTATATATATAATTAAATTATGTAATTTATATATCTAATTTGTTTAAATATGTAGCATTGTTTACATTATTTGTTTTAATACATCTAATTTGTTACATTATTTGTTTTATCTAATTTATTTAAATTATGTAATTAAATAAGTACCTAATATAAGTTTTTTACATCATGAACGACAAGCTCAATCATGTTACTATAATGCCAAGAAGAAAAAGTTTACACACTTTGAATGTTGGGAAGTGGTTAAAGATCATCCATCTTTCGTTGCGGTGCTACCTACTACTTCATCTCCATATGCAAGTAGTTACCAAGATACTCCTTCCGCAACTGAATCATCTCCAACCATCAATTTGGATGACGACCATTGCAAGTGACCAAGCATCATGGCATACCAAGAGGCTAGCCCATAATGAAAAGTGAGCTTAATTATTATGCGGAGTACATAGACATTCAAAAGCGGAAAGAAGCAAGGGCAGAAGAAGAGTTACGATTGAAGAAACAAGAGAATGACACAAGGATCATGACAATGGATTTAGAGGCTATGACCACAATCTCGAAAAGGTATTTTACCAAGAGGAAACTAGCAATCCTTAATGAAGGAGAAGCTAGTCAAGATCAACCTACCGATGAAACATATTCGGATTGTTATCACCCAAGTCGTGTGCTTTTTCCATAGTAGTTATAGTATTGTACTAAGAATAAATCTGGGCTTGGCTCGTCATTTTATGTAATTTAAATTTTTCGAGAAATAAAATGCAATTTATTTATTAGTTGATTCATCATCGTGTTGTGCTTCCGCCATGACCACCTGATTCACGAATGATTGCTCCATATCGTCATCCTCTTCTTGTTGACGTTGTCTTCGCCTGAAAAAATTGTGGAAGCTGAAAGGATTCATCAGAGTGATGAACAAGAAAATGTTGCTAAGTGTTTAGATTGAAGGATGAGTTATATGCTCGGATTCTTCACAATGGTGTGAGTATAGAATAAGTGATATTAGACGATTTTATAGCAAATTGGTCGAAAATCTTATCACAAATTTGGTCCAATTATTTTGCCGACAGTGACACGTGTCAATTCTCTACTAGTCGAAAATCTTATCGGAAATCTGCTCCAATTATTTTATCGACAATGACACGTGGCAGTGACACCTGTCAATTATCTATTAGTCGAAAATCTTATCAGAAATTTTGGATAATATCAAGTCGATAATGACATGTGGCATATTATTATTGGTTGTAAGTATATCTGGTAAAAAAATTAATCATTTCACAAGAAGATAAAATTGAATTGCTCAAGCAAATTGTAAATGAGAGCATTCACACCCATAAATTGGATTTGCTCAAGCAAATGGTAGGGCCAGAAGCAAAATTTGCTTCAAGCAAATCGATTTCATATTTTGCTCAACCAATAATAATGTGACATGTGTCATTATCGACTCGATATTATCCAAAATTTCCGATAAGATTTTTGATTAATAGATAATTGACAGGTGTCATTGCCGCGTGTCATTGTCGGTAAAATAATTGGAGCAGATTTCCGATAAGATTTTCGACTAGTAGAGAATTGACACGTGTCACTGTCGGCAAAATAATTGGACCAAATTTCTGATAAGATTTTCGACCAATTTGCTATAAAAACGACTAATATCACTCATTCTATACTCACACCATTGTGAAGAATCCGAGCATATAACTCATCCTTCAATCTAAACACTTAGCAACATTTCCTTGTTCATCACTCTGATGAATCCTTTCAGCTTTCACAATTTTTTCAGGCGGAGACAACGTCAACAAGAAGAGGATGACGATATGGAGCAATCATTCGTGAATCAGGTGGTCATGGCGGAAGCACAACACGATGATGAATCAACACAACCAAGCGGTTCACGTCGCGGTAAAAAACCGAATAAGCCACGTCAGAGGCTATCTAGGGGACACAATCTCATGGAAGATTACTTCATCGAACGTCCAATTTTCGACGCTTAAGACTTTCGTCGGAGGTACAGGATGAGCAGAGACCGATTCAATATTATCATGACGGACCTCTGCAACCACGACATGTCTTGGCATCAAAGAGAAGACGCCACTGGTTTTCTAGGGCTACTTCCCCAACAAAAGATGATCGGGGCTCTACGAATGCTAGCGTACGGGTCAGCCGTAGATCAGTGTACTGAAATTACAAAGATGGGGGAATCGACTACCCTGGAATGTATGAAGGAGTTTTGCAGCCAAGTGGTTCATCTCTATGGTCCAAGATACCTCCGCAGTCCAACACCGGCAGACCTCACGCGACTACTAGCTAAAGCCGAACGCCGAGGTTTTCCAAGTATGATTAGAAGCATCGACTGCATGCATTGGGAGTGGAAGAATTGCCCAACCGCCTATCAAGGAGCATACTCGGGCCGAAAGGGTCGCCCAACGGTTATCCTAGAGGTAGTGGCCTCGTATGATACGTGGATATGGCACAATTTTTTTGGGTGTCCTGGAGCTAAAAATGACATTAATATGCTACACCTATCGAATGTGTTCTCAGAGATCCTTGCCGGAAGAGGCCCAACTGTCGTTTACGAAGTCCACGGACAGATGTACACCACAACTTATTATCTGGCTGACGGAATATATCAAATGTACTCTACATTTGTCAAAACAATTTCCAATCCCCAGACGCCGCAAGATAAACTTTTCGCAAAGAAACAAGAGGCATACCGGAAAGATGTGGAGAGGGCATTTGGCATCATGCAATCTAGATGAGCAATTATACGTCATAGTTGTACATTGCACCACAAATCGGTAATGACTACCATCATGTTAGCTTGCATTATATTGCATAACATGATTGTTGAGAAAGAGTATGTGGATGATGAGGATGATGATGAGGAAGAAGAAGAAGACTTGCAAAACCCATCGAGGGCTTTCCGGGTTTATGACGGGCCGGTGAATGCACAAGGGAATCGAGTTCTTTTTGACCCAATCAGTAGAGATGGAGCTAATATACAACGGTTTCACGACCGTGTTACCGATCTCGAATCTGCTTACATCCATCGAAAGCTCCAAAAAGACTTGGTGAAACACATTTGGAGAGTGGAAACCGGTCAAATACTTTAAATATGTTTTATTGTGTGTTTTCATGATGTTTGTGTTTAATTATTAAGCTTGTGTTTAATTTTCAGTATGTGTTTTAATTTAATGTGTATTTCAATTTCAACTTAATAAATAAATTGCATTTTATTTCTCGAAAAATTTAAATTACATAAAATGACGAGCCAAGCCCAATGGTATGCAAAACCTCCACCCGTTGCTCAATAGGAGTCTTACCCTGTTTCTTTTGGCGCCTAGCTTCCTTTGCCGCCTTGGTTCTCATTGGTCTAGGTGGACTCGATGGAGCTGCCGTGTTGCTTTGAGGTGTCTCATTCAATTAGTCGTCATCCAAATTGATGGTTGGAGATGATTCAGTTGCGGAAGGAGTACCGTGGTAACTACTTGCATATGGAGATGGAGTAGTAGGTAGCACCGCAACGAAAGATGGATGATCTTTTAACCACTTCCCAACATTCAAAGTGTGTAAACTTTTTCTTCTTGGCATTATAGTAACATGATTGAGCTTGTCATTCCTGATGTAAAAAACTTATATTAGGTACTTATTTAATTACATAATTTAAATAAATTGGATAAAACAAATAATGTAACAAATTAGATATATTAAAACAAATAATATAAATAATGCTACATATTTAAACAAATTAAATAAAACAAATAATGTAAACAAAAATAGATATATTAAAATAATTAAATATGTAAACAATGCTACATATTTAAAAAAATTAGATATAAATTACATAATTTAATTAATATAATTAAATAAAAATTATAATATATGATAAAACAATGTACTTACTTCGTCCATTAGCGAAGTGCCGCTAGCTATACGTTGTCGTGATGTCTCCAAACATTCGCCCCATTTTTGCAAGAGTAGCTTGAACTTGTTGTAGTGAGAAGCGAGCGCGATTCGGGTCCTCGGCTCATTTGGAGGTTTCTCACCCGGTGCTAGCACCCAATTTTGCATATAATCGCCATGAATTGTCTCCCACAATTTGTCCCTCTTTTGTTTGTTACCGTCATATTCATCAATGCTATGACGGACAAAAGAAATGCACATTTGTAAATCTTCGGAAGGAAACCAATGGGTGCCCATTGTTTTGGAAAAAAAATGCTAAACAAAATGAGAGAGGAGATGGAGGAAGATGTGAAATTTGTTGTGCACAAATTAGTGTGAGTTCATAACAAATTGAAGTAGTATTTATAGGCAATTTTTTCGGAGAATTTTGAAATTTTTGGGATTTTGTTACAATTTTTTGGGTTTATTTCCGTTATGATCAAATAGTAGCCGTTGGATCGAAATTTCTGATTCAAAATGGAAGGTCCAGATCTATTGGACAGTTGACCAATCGGTGAGACACGTGTCAGCCATTCATTGGCTCGCTATTTTTTTTACTAGCGCGTGCAATTAACATAAAAAAATTTCGCCCGTGCCTGACGTCACCCACGTGAAATAATCGATTTGCTTGAGCAAAATATGAAATTGATCTGCTTGAATCAAAATTTGGCTCCGCCAGGCGGACGAGCAAACACTGGAGCAAAATTTGCTCGAGCGATCGGACGAGCACCACAAATCGGTTGACTGGGCGAGCAGCTCTCCTCCTCCTGCTCGCCGGTGCGAGTTTCATCTTCTCCTGCTCGAGCTCCTCCGGCCAGTCCCTCCTCCTGCTCGAGCACGCCGGTGCGGATGCTCTGAGTGTGTGAAAAAATCGATTTGCTTGAGCAAAATATGAAATTGATTTGCTTGAATCAAAATTTACTTCTGGGACCACTTTTTGTTTGACCAAAATCATTTTATGAGTGTGGATGCTTTAATAATCCATTTATGGCTTTATCTCACTTAACAAGACAAACAACCCTAGAATATGTCTGTCGACAACAATGACAAAAAATACACAAAACCTTTATTTGTAAGAAACAAAAAATGATATGACCATGAGGACATGCAGCTTTCTATAATAAAGTAGTCAAAAACTTATCCCTAGATTACATCTCAAAACTAATGGAGTTAAGAGTCGCTATATTAGATACGTCGTCGTGTATATAAAACATGCATGTAAGATTTTCCGGTAATCAAAACTCTGAAACTAATCCAAGTCGCATTGAAACCAAAACCACGTGGCGAGAGCCAAAAGGGTCGTCACAGCGCGGGAGAACACCCCCACGGTGGTTACGCGGCTCCTCCGCTCGGCCGCCACGTCCACACAGCAACCCTAAGCCAAACTCCCTCTCTAAATAACCCCCCAATTCTCTTCTCAGTTCTCAATTCTCAAATCTTCAGAGAAACCATGTCTTCAAATCCCAACTCCTCTCTCTACCCACAAGTCATCCAATCCAACCCAGACGCCCCAATCCCCAATTCCTCTTCTTCCTCCTCCTCCATGTACCCCACCGTCGACGTGGCCCACCTCGCCGAGGACCTCTTCCCCGAAACCGACGCCGTTCCCCAAACCCTCCAATCCTCCGAGGACCTCCTCATCACGATCCCCGGCGCGATCGTCCACCTCATCGAGAAGTCCTACAGCATCGAGCTCGCCAGCGGCGACCTCACCATCGTCGCTCTCCGCCAGAGCGGCAACGTAGTGGCCGTCCTGGCCCGCGTCGGCGACGAGATCCAGTGGCCGCTGGCGAAAGATGAGTCGGCCGTAAAGCTGGACCACTCCCACTACTTCTTCAGTCTCCGCGTCCCGGCGGACGGGTCGTCGGTGTAGAATGAAGAGAACAGAGCAAGTGTTTTGGAAATAAGTTCTTATTGAAAGCTTCTACTCTCTCTTATCTCAAACAACAAGATTACATAAGCTTATATAGGAATAAGACCCGACTCTAAGACTTCTTAACTTATCAGAAAACATTAAACACCCACTTCATGCTAATGAAGATGGATGGACTCATAACTGATGAAACTGAAAATACTGGGAACTAAAAAACTGTAACTGACAGCAGCATTATCCTAGAGAAAACAAAACAGCAAATTTGGTTTAATTAGCCAACATAGCCTCCCGTAAACCAAACTTGCTTTTGACACCCAACTTTGCAATATCTTCCTTGAAAACTTGTCCACCAAGAGCCTTAGTAAAGACATCAGCCATCTGATCATTTGTTCTGCAATACTTCACTTCAATAACTCCTTCTTTCACCAGGTCCCTTAGAAAGTGATAACGCATACGAATGTGCTTTGTCCTCCCATGAAGAACAGGATCTTTTGCAACTGAAATGGTGGAACTATTGTCACAAAACAAAACTGTTGGACTGCTTTGCTTATGCTGCAAACTTTCCAGAACACCTCGCAGCCAAAGAACTTGACATCCTGCATTAGCACCTGCAATGTATTCTGCTTCAGTTGTTGAGAGTGCAACAATTGGTTGCTTCTTTGAACTCCATGAAATTGCACCACTTCCAAGACTAAAAACATAACCAGAAGTACTTTTACTATCATCGATACTTCCGGCTAAATCACTGTCAGTATAACCAACAAGATTCACTGGAACATTTGCTTGATAGAAAATACCATAATCAATAGTTCCAATGATATAACGCAGAATTCTTTTTGCAGCCTCCCAATGATTAGCATATGGTTTCTCCATGAACCTGCTCACCAAACTCACTGCATACATGATATCCGGCCTTGTCGCTGTTAAGTACATCAAATTTCCCACCAAACTCCGAAACATGGTGGAATTCACAGCTTTCCCTTCACCTTTTTTGCTCAATTTTACACCTGTAACACATGGGGTTGCTACTGAATTAGCATGCTCCATCTTGAACTTTTTAACAACCTCCTTTGCATAGCTTTCCTGGGAAATAAAAATGCCTTCCTTGGACTGCTGAACTTCAATTCCAAGAAAGTGATGTAATTCTCCCAAATCTGTCATCTCAAATTCCTCCATCATAGAAAGCTTAAATTCATGCAACATCTCCAAGCTATTTCCAGTAAAAATAAGGTCATCAACATAAAGACTTACAACCATAAAGCCTCCTTGTGAACTACTCTTGACATAGAGAGTGTGTTCATATGGACATTTCTGAAAACCATGCTTCTCAAAGTAAGAATTGATGCGACTGTACCATGCCCGTGGTGATTGCTTCAGACCATATAATGCTTTCTTGAGCTTGTAAACTTTATCTTCTTCTCCTTCCTTGACAAAACCTGGAGGCTGCTCAACATAAACTTCTTCTTGAAGAGAACCATTCAAGAATGCAGACTTCACATCCATTAGGAACAGCTTCCATTTGTTTTGAGCAGCAAGAGAAATCACCAAGCGTATGGTGTCAAGTCTGGAAACGGGAGCAAACACATCTCTGTAGTCTTCTCCTTCCTTTTGTTTGTACCCCTTTGCCACAAGCCTCGCCTTGTGCTTGTTGATAGACCCGTCTGGATTCATCTTTGTCTTGTACACCCATTTTACACCGATGGGTTTCTTGTGTGGTGGCAAATCTGTGAGCTCCCAAGTCTGGTTCTTCTCAATAGCTTTTACTTCTTCCTCCATAGCTCTCTTCCACTTTTCATCTCTACAAGCTTCATCAAAGTAAACTGGATCCTCTCCAGCAAAGAATGCAAAATAAACAACATAATCTTGCAAACTTACTTGTTCTGTGGAGTCATAAAGATCTTGCATGCTTCTGAATTTCCGGGGAGGACTTTCAGTTGAGTCATCTTCACCAGATTCATTAGTATTGGATGTTCCACACTCATCTCCAAATTCTGGAAGGCTGGCTGTGTCTTTCTTTTCTTCATCAAAAACAGCATACTCATCAAACAATACATCTCGGCTTATAATGATCCTCTCTGTCTCTGGATTGTACAGCTTGTAAGCCTTGCTCCGGTCACTATATCCAATGAAAATACACTTCTCTGACTTGTCTTCAAGCTTGTTTCTAATTTCTTTTGGAACATGGGCATATGCAACAGACCCGAAAACTCTTAGATGCTGCACATTTGGCTTCACTCCATACCAAGCTTCATGAGGCGTGCAATCTTTCAAGCATTTTGTTGGTGATCTGTTGATTAAATAGACTGCACATGACACTGCTTCTGCCCACAACTCCTTCTGCAAGTTCTTCCTTCTGAGCATGCACCTTACCATCTCCATTATAGTTCGATTTTTCCTCTCACTTACACCGTTTTGTTGAGGTGTATAGCGAGTTGTCAGCTGGTGCTTAATTCCATTATCTTTGCAAAACTTCTCAAACTCCTTGGACAGAAATTCTCCTCCATGATCAGTTCTCAAAACTTTGATTGATCGGCCAACAACATTCTCAGCTTCTGCTTTAAAATCTTTGAAGGCTTGGAATGTTTCTGATTTTTCTTTCAGAAAACATACCCAAACTTTCCTTGAGAAATCATCAATGAACGAAATAAAATACCTGCTACCTCCAAATGATGCAACCGGCATAGGACCGCAGAGATCGGAATGCACTAGTTCCAGTGGATATTTTGCTTGCCAAGAGGAGTGTTGCGGGAAAGGATTCCTGTGCTGCTTACCAATCTGACATTCTTCGCACACACTTTCTTCTTCAATGATCTGTGGTAGCCCTTCAACCATGTTTTTTGTTGCCAGCAGCTTCAAACTTCCATAATTCAAATGACCAAATCTGTCATGCCATAACCTGGAATTTTCTTTCTCACGACCAACAAAGCATGATAGATTTGTTGTTTCAAGCTTGAGAGGGAATAAATTATTTCCAGCCACGCCAATCTTTGCAATAAGCTGATCATTCTTTGATAAGAAACAAGCATAATTATGAAAGTGAATATCATACCCTCTCCTCAACAGATGCCCAGCACTTAGCAGATTGCTTTTCAAACCAGGAACATAATAAACATCTGACATCTTTTCAATGCTTCTAGCTTTTGATTTAAATGTTATTTCTCCAACTCCTTCTATTTTGTAAGCTTTAGCATCACCAATAGTTACTTCACCATGATCCACCAGTTTGAGAGTGGAGAAAAGATCTTTGTTACCTGTCATATGTTTGCTTGCTCCACTGTCAAGAAACCACAGCTCCTCCATGCAATTTCCATGACATGCTGCCACTAATAAAGTGTCTTGCTCATTGTTACCAATATTGCTTTCATGCACAAGACCAGCTCCGACTTGTTTCTCATCTCCATGCTTGCGCCAATAATTGTTCCTGCCATAATTTGGTCTGTAATAATGGGAGTCTCCATAACGTCCTCTTCCACGATAGTAGCCATGGCCTCTTCCTCTGCTTGGAAACGTAGTGTCTGCACTTCTGTCATCTTCATGTTGATTGCTTGATGAGCCTCTTCCAATTCCTTGAAAATTATTTCCTCTTCCATGAGAATTAAAACCACGTCCTCGTCCCCTTGCTCGACCAACTCCTCCATTCCAACGTTGAAATCTGTAACCTTGATTCCAATTGCCTCCCGTGGACATGACTTGGGACTTGAGTGCTTGATCAGGTTGAGAAGAGGCAGAGTTCCTCTTATTAATCTTGAATTCATGAGCTTCCAATCTTCCTTGCAGATCATCCAAACTGAGAGTAGACAAATCTGTTGACTCTTCAATAGCAGCTTCAACATAATCAAACTTCGGTGTCAAGCTCCGAAGAACTTTCTCAACCACCCTTGCATCTTCTAAAATCTCTCCATTTGATGCCATTTTGTTGACCACAGAATTCACTCTTGTGAAATACTCCCTGATGCTTTCTGTCTCCTTCATCTCCAGCTTTTCAAACTCTGATCTTAGAGTTTGAAGACGAACCATTTTCACCTTTTCTTTTCCTTTGTAGGCTGCATGAATGATGTCCCAGGCTTCCTTGGAGGTCTCGGCTTGAGCAATTCTTTCATACACAGACTCTTGAATTGTCTGGTAAATATAGAAGAGTGCCTTGCTATCCTTCTTTCGATTCTCCCTCAAAGCATTCCGTTGTTGTTGTGATAATGCGCCTTCATTCTCCGGTTCGATATAACCTTCTTCGACAATGTTCCAGATCTCCAGGGACTTCAACAATACCTTGACATTCTTGCTCCAGTAATCATACTTCTCACCATTGAAACGAGGAATGAGTGATAGCATATTGGAGTTGGAGCTGGAGCTGTTTTCATTCGCCATAGGAACTGCTCAGAGCTACTGTGGCTCTGATACCACAATGTAGAATGAAGAGAACAGAGCAAGTGTTTTGGAAATAAGTTCTTATTGAAAGCTTCTACTCTCTCTTATCTCAAACAGCAAGATTACATAAGCTTATATAGGAATAAGACCCGACTCTAAGACTTCTTAACTTATCAGAAAACATTAAACACCCACTTCATGCTAATGAAGATGGATGGACTCATAACTGATGAAACTGAAAATACTGGGAACTAAAAAACTGTAACTGACAGCAGCATTATCCTAGAGAAAACAAAACAGCAAATTTGGTTTAATTAGCCAACAGTCGGAGAAGAATGGGGAAATGGAGCTGCTCAATTACGGCCTGACGATCGCGACCAAGGGGCAGGACGGTCAGATGAGGGAGTTGGACCGGGTTCTGGAGACGTATAGCTGCTTTTCGGAGCAGAAGATGTCGGGGTTGGAGCATTGGGATGTTCTGGATGGGGCTGTGGCGAGGGAGACCTCGCCGGAGGATCTGGATTCTAGCGACAAGAAGAGATTGATGGGCGACAGCTCGGCTGCGTACTGGACTACGCTGGCGCCCAATGTGGAGGATTACAGCTCCAAGTGTGCCAGGATGATTGCTTCGGGGTCGGGGCAGCTGATCAGGGGGATTCTGTGGTGTGGGGACGTGACTGTGGATAGGCTCAAGTGGGGAAATGAGTTCCTGAAGAAGAGGATGGGGCCGTGTTCGAGTTCCGAGATTAGTCCTGAGATTTTGAAGAGGATGCAGAGGTACATCCTTGGTTTTTGCTGTGAGATTGCGCTTTGAAATTGAGTGTTTTGTAGTGTAGTGTGTGACATAGTTTGGTGATATTTACAGGGTTAAGAAGTTGACAAAGATGTCGGAGAAAATGGCATCGGGGATCCTTTCTGGGGTGATTAAAGTATCTGGATTCTTTACGAGTGCAATTGTTAACTCGACAGTGGGCAAGAAATTTTTTAGCCTTCTCCCTGGAGAAATCGTCCTGGCTTCCTTGGATGGATTCAGTAAGTCTTTTTGTCTCAACCACGATTAAATAACACATAGTCGGATACAATTTTTTTGTCTTCCTTTACATGCTATATAAGATGGATTGCTAGTACTTTGTTTTTTTTTGGAAGTATGTTTTTGAAAGGAATTGTTTAATTTTAGGTTGCCAATGTTATCTTATGAGCCACCAAACGTTAAGAAGCAAGGGTTTTGATGACTCCAATGGTTGTGTGCATCTGTCGAAATAACGACTGGTTTTAAAAATTGATTCTCATAGGTTAGGTCATGCTTTGTGCACTGAGAAAGGGATTATGAGTACTGGTTTTTGAAGAATTTTGTTCAGGTTAACTGTCAGGCTGGAATTTTTTACTTGTTAAAGTTGTTATTATATTGGCTGAGTAAAGCAGATGCAATATTTTTGATTTTGAGATTTAGTATGAAGGCTGAATCTATATTGAGTTCACTGGAGTTTTAGTATGTGAAAATAACCCGAGTTGATCCCACAACCAAGATAGGCATTGGCATACAAGTTCTAATTTAGTGTTTAGACACTTGCCTGAGTTGATATTATTCTTGTGCTCAAATGTTTGTGGTTTGTGTGTATCCGCAGGCAAAGTCTGTGATGCTGTTGAAGTTGCTGGAAGGAATGTCATGTCAACCTCATCTGTTGTCACCACTGGACTTGTTTCACAGAGGTAATTCTTAGTATAACTGTTAGTTCAATCAAATCCTGATTGCTATAATACTATCCGGTGCAGTCATCATCATGTAAACCAACTTATCAAGTAGTGGAAGTTGGCAAAGTTTACGATGGTGTTCTGTGCTGTTGGGTTTTTTATGTGGCTATATGGATGTGGGGTGGCTGTCATCAAGTTTTAGTGAAGGTCTCATCCCACTAATTTTGACAGGGACATATTTTGTGAACATCATCCATCTCTAAGTGGGCACAACCTACTTTATCTGTTTTAGTGTAGCCTGATATTTTGAGCTTGTTCAATGCAAGTTTATGTTTTGCTTATGTTTGGTAATAGCCAAGTTCCTTTGTCGGCCCTGTACTCCAATATTGTGTACATGTTTTTCAAAATCCTGTATCTTTGCAATGGCTGATGGGGGGAGCTGATTTCTTAATTGTAGGTATGGAGAACCGGCAGCAAAGGTCACAAATGAAGGGCTTGATGCTGCAGGGCATGCTATAGGGACTGCTTGGGCAGTGTTCAAGATAAGAAAGGCTCTTAACCCCAAGAGTGTCGTTAAGCCTACTACTCTTGCTAAAGCTGCTTCTGAAGTAAAGTCCTCCAAGTTGAATTCCACAAGTAGCAAGTGATGGGTGCTTTTGGTAGTAGTTCGTTATTGCTGTATTGATTTGTTGCTTTGTAAATTGACATATGTTCTGGGCAAGATGGTGTGTATATTTGCATTTCCTATGATCCAAATGTCAGTGCGCCAAAGGATAATGTATGGTTTCAATGGCATCTTCGTGCTCAGCAGTGTAATATTTTATTGTTCACAGTAGGTTATGTTATTGTAGCGTTAGTATAATGTTTGTGGTAGAATGGTCGTCTTCTTATAAGCTTGGGACTTGTTTATTCATTGCAGCAAGAGGAAAAGTTTAACCTAACAGGGTGCCTTTATAGAAGTCTCGAAGGCTTGGCTAATGGCTATTATTTGGGTTATTGTTACTCTTGGTTCTCATTGTCCAAGCCAATTCACAGAACATCGATATTTATGCACGAGTCTCCTGCTTCTGCTGCCAAAGCTGGCATGCATTCATTAACAGAGCACAAGATGTACATGGAAGTTCATACTTGAGAGAGATCTGATCTTATTTGTACTTTCAAACGGCACCGAATATAACACATTTATGTACGTAGGTTTACGCCATCTTTTGGTTCAGTAAGTAGTTCTAAAGGGTTTATATGTCTTCAGATCTAGAACTACACCAGCCACGGAGCCAACAGCAGCAACTATGGAGATCACGAGACAACATACACTTAGTATCTGAAGGCCAATCCATCTACTACTCCATCTCTGTATCTTCTGTTGAGCAATGTACATCTCAACCGGAAAATAAACAGTCAGTGGCCAGAATCCAAAGGCTCCAAGAATCCCAACAACATCATTGAAGAATGGTAGGAGCATCGATATGAGGGTAGTCAGTATAACAAAAAGGGTCCTCCATACCAAGCGAAACAGGTTCAGTTGGTACACACCATAGAAGGGAATAGGTATGTCGTACTCGGCTGTCACAAAGTCGTTTTTCGGCCACTTTTGTGCACTCCATTTCTCTACAAATGCAAACAATGGCTGGCAAAAGACCTGCATGGAGGTTCACTAGGTTAGAACTTATTGGTGATATTATGGAACTGTAAATCTAGTAGACTGGTTCTTTCACTTTATTGTCCGAGTAGACCATATGGATTATGGAAAGACATCGTTTACAAGCAATAGCATACCTGAAATGCACCTACTAGGTGGACAACGATTGCAACATTTGCAATGTCTAGAAGCCAGTAGGGATTGTAGAATCCAAAGCCAGTTAAGAGGTTTCCTGGGGCAAGATCGCCGAAAGCTGCGTACCCAAAACATCCACATAGCATATAGAACACTGTTGTGACAGTGATGCTGAATACAGTTGACTTCTTCATGGTCTTATGTTCAGCAGGAGGAGATTTTATAGTATCCTGCAGAGGGCAGCATCAGTATTAGCTAGTAAGCAACTTAGCTGAGATATAACATGCTTTTTGCATTTCTAACTATGTAATGAAGGGGATCACCTGAATTTCAATGAGGACCAAAGAATACGAGTAAGCAAATGCAATAGCTCCAAGAGCTTGCATAGTCCTCCACATCTTTTCGGTAGAAGTGACTATGGTTCCAGAATGAGTAGCTGTCCCTATGCTGATACCCAATAGGCTTCCTTTGAAACCCCCATTTCCTGATATAAACAGGAAAAAATTGCAGCTATTTAAGAAATCATGCTCAAACCTTAATTACAAGTACACAATGGTCCATTAGAGTATTTGCTGTACCTGCAACTTTGCCAATGCCAAGTCCAAGGCCAACAGTGGAGTATGTGAATGACATAATGGCTGCCACTATAGAAAGCCACCATACTTCATTGAAATCTTTGATTTGTGAAAATATCACTTCTATGATTCCAAATGTTATCATATAGCCATTGCTTGACATATGGCATGGATCTTTCCCTCCACTTTGATGGTAGCAGTTTGATCTCTTTATTGCCCTATTTAATGAATAATATGTCAATTCTTTACTCTCGGATAACAGTTATTCATAGATAAACTTCTGTTACAGAAGTAAAGTTCAAACCAGATTATAAAAGGACATAAACTTCAGGCAACTCACATCATGCTGACTGAAGATGCAATGGTATATCCAATTGCCACGCCAAACAGATTCAAGTACTGGACTAACCCACATAACATAACTTTCCTTCCTCCTGCAGCTCAATTTAAAATCGTTATAAACAAAATGGCTGTTTCCTTTACGAATTAAGTGATAACATAAAGATGAACTTCTGTGCCTTACCTAAGTTGGCCTTGACAGCATCCATGTAGGTATAATTTCTCTGCCCTGTGACAGGGTCACCGGCTCGATAGCACATGGCTAGGAGATTGGAAGTGTACAGATTCACTATGGCAAAAAGAGCAAGGACAGTTGGTCCGGCAACCCAACCAAGCTGTGCAATTGCCCATGATAAAGACAGAACTCCAGATCCTATAACTGCAGTGATAATATGTGATGTTGCAGTCCAGAAAGTTCCTGCACCGAAAACCACCATGTTGTAGGGGTGTAAAAATACGTACTTAGATGTCAAGTTCAATCCCCTACCCAAGTCTGGAACCAATTAAGTTACTATATTGACATGTTAATTTTGTTCAGAAAGTAAACTGAACCCATTCACACCATCATACCAATTAAGACTTTCTTACCATGCCACTGATTAATTTAGTGCTGATATTAATTTAATATGGTAGTCTTACACTCTTACACGAAGTTCATCGTAGTTTTGAGTACACATCCAAGTGTGTGCATCAACTACGTACTTTTAGCAAATCAAATATTGCTAAATTTGGAGATGGTAAACCTATTTAGCTGAAGTACCTGTTCGCTTCAAGCGACCATCATCATCGAAGCATTTGGAATAGCTGGCCTGAGGGTTTATAGCTTCAGATTCACTGACTTTAGGTTGAACTTCTACTTGCAAATAGTGCCTAATATCATGCCTCTCCTCCACCTGGCATAGAGGAAATCAAAATTAATTCACCAGAAAATAAGTTTCTTAAGTTCTAAAGGAGCAGTACAGAAATGAAAACCAAGTTCTAATCGCTTACAGCTCCATGGTGGATTCTGCTTGGAAGAGTTCGGCTCCTAGTCAACATTGTTTCAAGGTTGCAGAATATAAGATCAGAAGTATAGAGAGAGTGATGACAAGAGAAATAATGGATGAAGGTGATAATGGATGCTTCAAATCATAGAGCTGGTTTTTATAGGTAAAGAAACTGACTGATTGAGTACAATTGAGTATAGTACTACAGTACACAACGATCATGTAACACGTTTACGCTCCACCAGTGATTTTTACTAAGTTCATTCTCCACTTTGAATCAGAGTAATCTGAAAACTCACTATGCATGGTATGTTTAATAATACTAGGATTAAATATTGTATAACTAGGTTTTAGGAGAACAAAACAAAAAATGAAGTTTAATCCTTTGGTGGACCACAGAAACATGTGTGTTGGCAAACCTTTAGGAAACATGCATCTTTAGAATTTAGAAGATAGAATGATTAGATGATATATCTAGGAAAAATTCGGTACAACAACCAATACTGTAAAAGTGGATATCTAAATAAAATTGTACAAGTAATTACTTATGATTTCTTTTTCTAATGTATATCATCTATCAGTGGTGTTCGTGAATCATGGCTATCATATAGATCGAGGCACAGCAGAACCCACAAATCGTCCAATTTGTTCAAAGGTGTTAATGGCTATCAATTCTTAATTAGTAGATGCAGTGCAAAGAACCATGCAATCTTATAATGTTTCTGAACTTTTAATCTCTAATTAGATAGCCAATAAGGCAATTACTTGATGGTACGTGTATTATGAGACATCAGACATCTGAGGCAAATCTGAGCCCTATTTATTGACTGAGTACTGAGGATATAATTTCATTTGTTTAATGCAATGATTATGAAGACAATTTTTGTTTATGTTGATCTTTTACAAAAATGATCTTTAGTAATAAACTAAACTTTTGAATGGTTAAAATCAGGTATTTATATTCTCAAAGTGTGTAAATAAATGAGAGTTTGGACGCACACATACATACTAGTTTGTACGCAAGTTTTTTCCCATTTTAATTAGGGTTCATTACAAATTATAACTTCTTAAAGAACCTCCAGCTCTAAGAAATATATTAAAACCTCTATAAATTAATAGGTTCAGAACTGAGAAAATTTGTTTTTAACGAAATATTAATATATCGATAAATTAATAATAAATTATTTTATTATTTTATTATTAATTTATTAAGGTATAATAAATATTTTTTTCACAAGTTTTCACCACATTGTTGGATTATTTATCACAGATACCGTTGTTCAAAATATCATATTGTCTGATATATTGTATTATTTTATTTGATGATAATTAAATCAACTGAATTCTTCAATGAAATCCTCATAAATGTAAAATTTATTATATAAATTATGTCATTATTAATTTATATATTCAATGAGTCTATATGAATTATCAAAATTTATATTATCTTACAAATTTAGCGAAATATTAATTTAGCACGTTACCCTCAAATCAAGACTGTCAAATTTTAACAAAGATATTAATTAATCGGGTATTAATTTAACGAGGTTCTACTGTAATATGTTTTTTAACAGATACCAGGCCAGCAGCAACATGAGCACTAGATTTAGGTATCTATCGAACATAATCTCTTTGTGCATGCAGTTCTTACTAATTTGTTTGTTTCATCTGGTGATACGTAGGCGGTTGTTAAGAATTCAATTTCAGCTTTGCACTATTGCTTCTGCAAGTGGTATCACGTACGTCAACCTTCCACTTTGGGACATGAAGGAATATCAACAATACCTAAACATCGTTAAGTTACACAATGATAGTTTGTGGTCTTCTTCTCATCATTATCTTAACCCAAAAGCGGAGAGATGTATATGAAGCTATCTAGAAAAGATATGGGACATTGGATGAGTCTCCTCGGGTCAACGACTAACATTTGAAGGAAAGGTCTCATTCTACAATCCATTCATGGAGGTTTTATGTGCATGCCACTATATATGCTTCGTGACTCACCCTCCACAAATAACAGCACCATGAGATTGTACCCTAATTAACAGCATATTAGCTATAGATTTGTAAAAATTGTAATTTACATTGAATCGATTGATCTTGAGCCCTGACTATCAAATGTGAAAAACGAGTGGTGTTCCAAACAACAAATAACAGCACCATGATTATAGAGATCGGTTTATGTTTTAGGGATAGGAGTACCCTGCATCAATCTACTTTAGATGTTGTTGGGCGTACGGATGTTCCATCCCATGTTCTGTAATGTTCTTATCTTTTGAATAACAAACTTTCCTTTCTCAAGAAAAAAAAAATGATGTGACGTTTTATTTCCATTAGTGACCGATAAGCATACATAATACATGAAAAAAAAAATTTAACTAGCAAATGCACCAATCGATCTTGCATAACACAAAGTACGGTTGGTTAATGTAAATGATTTTTCCTACAACTGATAATCTGATATATACACCTTTACGAGTTAAGAATAAGGATGAAATCCATGAGAATACATAAATCTGAATTGGTAGAGTTGGTGATTGACTGATACTGTTATACATAGGGTCGTTCACCCGTATTGCTGGATCACAAGTACAAGGTATAGTGGTGGGCAGTAGTGGAGGCTGTGGAGCAGTGTCCATGATTGATGTAACTAAGGCGATAAGAGAATAATTGATGCAACTATTGCTTTGGTGAAAGGAAACAAAACCTAAACTGGCTGAACCTGAAGTGCCCGATCGAGCTACGTATCCTATATGCAATCTATTTGTTACCTATCTGTAAGTACACAATCTCAAACAAGTTTACGAGCCACGATCAATTTATGCGCAAGGAAAACGTTATAGGCTACTAAAAACTAGTCTCATAACATCACAAATTAAGTGCGTTATGAACTGGGAAAGTGGGAATAATAATCAGAAATCGCAAAGGCACTATGGTGTCATCTTCTGCAGTCCCAATTCAAGGTGGCTTTCTCTCCACGAGGAATGAAATCTCTTGCCCTTCTACATGGCATCCAATTTGCCTATGGATTAGGTATTTACTCTTTTGATTATGAAGGGGATGCTCTGTCTATTATCTCTGCTTTGCGTTCAGACTTGGAAGAATTAAGCCCTGAAGGGCACTTGCTATACTAAAGAAATAAGGAATTAATCTTCTTCGCTTCAACGTAACCCGAGCGCCAACGCCAGCTTTGTTCGTCGAGATGGTAACTCTGCATTCATACTGCCTTGCTCTAGGTTTTAACTTCTGGCTTTCTAATTGTGTCAGTACAGACTTCTTGCCGAAGTCTAGGATGCTAGGCTTTTTATATTCCTTCCCCCCGGATGTATGGCATAGTCCTCCTTGCATCCTTGACACTTGTATTCTGTTTCTTTATGAAATGAATCACCTTTGATCAAAGAGAGCTTATTTAGAGTGTTGCCACATTGAAGTACGTCTTTTCATTTTTCCGAAAAGTAAGACTACCATGTTGCATGGCGACAGTATAAGTAAGTTCTTTGTTGAAGCGTTGAACCTGTTTTTTTGCAGTCGGTAAGTTTCATATAGAGTAATGTATGTCTATGCCTCAAGTTAACGAACTATATATTAATTGCACTACGTCCTCCTTATTAGAGTGATCAACTAGTTATAAGCAGCAACGTATACGAGGCTAATTACTAATAGTGGACATAAGTCACATAACCGTTGTTCTTAAGAGGATTGCAAACTAGCTATTTATTCTTAAAGAGTCAATGAGATATTGAGTTTCAGTAATAAACACCTTAATCTCATATATAATTAATACACTGGTTGTAACTTACACCAACGCATAAAATAGCCCTTACACCATTATAAGATCGAGTTGTCTTGAAAAATTTGATCAATGTATCATGTATGGTATCCCATTAAAAACTAGTTTGAAATCATAACTGTAACTTGGGGAACAATAGATCATTTAAAAGAAATATCAGCAATCTTTCAGATGTAATAGTATAACACCACATGATTGACATAAAATACAATTTTTATTTGGTAATTGAAGAATTTTAAGTAATAAATATCAGTACATATCGAGGATAATATCCATTCTGTTAGAAGTTAGATCACATTTGAACTAGCATCGGTTAATTTATCCAACTCAGGTATTTTCTACTGCACCAACATGAAGATTTTCATTTTGATCATTTTCCTCAACTAATCACTCCCTTTTAGCAGGATTTCTCAGACCATCACAAATATATAATGATATGTTGTTTTTACTTCATACCAATACCAAAAGGGGACGGACGTGTTGGAGATGAGAGATCTCACATCTAAGAAGTGACAAATAAAATATAGATTATAAGTGGGTGGATAATACCTAATTGTACATAGACCTTTTGTGATTAAAACTCAACACCTGTGAGGTGCCTAAGTTGGGATAATATCGGTACAGTTGGTCAACGGGGCACACTTGTCGTTGTTTAACATGGTATCAGAGTTGGTCTATCTCCAGCCGCGTCTCCAATCTGTCATGAGCCTGAGTTGGGTGTCATTTTGTCATGTGTCTGACTTGGGTTTCATTATCATGTCATTTGAGGGTTTCTGATTGGATTATCATCAAGTGTCGTTAATTATTTGACCTTAGTTTATTTCGTCTCAGTATGTGGGATGTTAATCTGTCACGTGCTTACTTAAAAATTAGATTGCACATGAGGGACGTATTACAAATGAGATATCTCATATCTAAGAAGTGACAAATAAAATAGAGATTATAAGTAGGTGGATAATACACAATTGTATCGAGGCCTTTTGTGATTAAAATCCAACACCTATGAAGTGGCTAAGTTGAGATAGTATCGGTATAATTGGTTCATGAGCCACGCTTATCGCTGTTTAATAGGGTCAACTTTTGGGTTAAGAGACAATGATGAGAAAATATAAGAGATAATTGATAGGAGAACTTTGTGCGACGTTCTTAACATGTTTTTACCTCAATTTGTACTTTGCTTAGCCCTTATTGTTGTACTATTGAGTTATTGAGTCGTAGTAAGAGTCTTGAGCGGTATTGGATGCATTTTTGTGCTTACATGAGTTAAAACGCATAATTGGTTTAGAGTCCTAGTTTGACTAGGAATCCTTGTTAGGTTTTGAAACTAATTATCTCTTACTTATGATTTTATTTTCTTATTTTCATATTGGATTAAAGAGATAATTAAAGAAAAAAAGATGGAGCCAAGTCATGCAACAATTAAATAGAAGATGATCATTAAAGGCATAAAACATGGCATGTTTTAGGGAATAAAACATGACATGTTTTAGGGATTAAAGCATGGCATGTTTTAGGGAATAAAACTTTCCATGTTTTAAGAATTAAAGCATGGCATGTTTTAGGGAATAAAACTTTCCATGATTTAAGGGATTAAAGCATGACATTATTATAGGAAGAAAGAAGCAATTTCAAACCTTCCATCTTTCCTCTATATATACATGGCTTCACTTCTCAAATATGATCACTTCTCATTTGCATTCAAGAGCCAAAACTCTACCAAAATACTACCTCAAACATCTTTCATCAAAACAACAATCCATCCTCCCCCATATAGCAATTCCATCTCCACCGAAATCACTATTGAAGACACACCTCCAAGGTTCCTACAACGTGTGATTCTCGCAACTCATCTCCATGGCTTCGTCTATTTGTATTAATCTACAATTCTTTGTCTATGAAGATTGTGAGTTGTTATTTATGTGGAAATATTAGTTTTGTATTTGTTTTAGAATTTTCAGATTGTTTTATTGGATTTTTGGATCTTTGTCGAATTGATGGTTTTCTATAATTAATGAGTTTGTATTTCTATTGTTGTGTTATAATCATCTTTCTCATACTTTTAGATAATTTTCAGATATGTGCATATGAATTTAGTGCTTGGATGCATTCCCTAAGATTGTGTTTGAGTGCTAGATTCATCAACCATATTGACACAAATCGAATCATGCCCTAAGTAGGTTCGATTTGTGTTGATTAAAAGTGGTAAATATTCTGGAAATTTGCATGTGAAACCATGGTGGGTGACGCCATACATGAAACATGTCTCCAACAAAAATTTAGTGCTTAAATGTAATCTTGTTTGATTTCTACTCTAAGTGTTATTGAATTCGATTGCATGCAAATTTAGATTAGGCCCTAAGTCAATCTAAATGTTAATTGAAATCTTGCACGATTAGATGATCCCCTAAGGCTCTAATTGTATTGGTGTCTAAAAAGTATGTAATTGGTCGAATTAGAATGCATGATAGGTTCAAACTTGTAATTATGTGGTGTAATGGTAAATTTGGTTTAAGTTTGTTAAAGAGAAGTCGATCATGTAAATAATAATTTAGGTTTTATTTTAGTAGTTAATAATCAATCTCAAACCCCCAATTATTTGTTAACACTAAAAGTTTAGAGTTTCATTCAATTCCCCGGACTGAACGATCCCTGCTTATTCTATACTAACAATGATATTTTACAGGGTTTATTATAGACGTTTTAACCAACGATTTATCATTTTGGCGCCGTTGCCGGGGAATTGAGAAAATCTCAATTATTTAAAGTGTTAATTTTGTACTATATTTGTATATTTGTAAAATTAAATGCATGTGAATAGTACGGTGAATAGTAACATTCAGTAAAAACAATTATAAGTTTTTTTTTACATCTAAAAAAAAGTAAATCTGTAAAAAAATTTTACTTTTTTTTGTAAATTGTAAAAATGTAAAAATACTTATAAATTGTAAAAATAAAAAGTAAAAAAAAAACTTTATCTTTGTAAAAATAAATTTTGTGTACAGTAAATAGTAAAATCGAAAAAAAAAATTTAAAAACTAAATGTATGTGAACAGTAATGGGTAACAATAAAATACGTACAGTAAAAAATTAAACAAAAATTTAAATATATTTTTTGTGATAAATGTTTTAATTTTGTTGTAGTATGCATATAGGATACTTGTTGCACTTAGATAATTTTTAAGGAAACAAAATGTTTATTTATGCTTAGTTTATTGTAAGTTATAAAGTGAACGGAATAGGTAAAGTCTATTTTGTTAATATTAGTCTTAACCCTCCATTTGTACCTTGCTAAGGTCACTAGGAGTTGAGGGCGGTTTTTATTAACACTTTGGGGTCAATCTAACATACAAAGTTATTCCGAGCTGAGTAAGGGGCATGCTATTTTCATTACCCTGGTTCAAGGTTTACAAAATTGGATCTCAGAGGCCCATAGACTTACATACATCTCGGTGATGGAGTCGATTGGGAAAACATCCTTTCGAGTATATGGCCCCCGTGGTGTCCAACAAATGAGTCATGCCTTGTGACTATCTCTGATTCTAGCTATCCAGCCTGCTGAAACAAAGGAATGAGTTTGTGTCTAGACGACGTACTTAGGCCGCACGTCCACCTCACTTTATAACTTAGAAAATAAATTTGTATAAATAGATGAATATAGTTTCAAAAGAAAATGATATTCTAACTTTTAAAGTATATCGGATAAAACAAGACCCTTACCTGGGGCTGTTTCAGTCCATTGCACAGTTAGCTTCTCTGCTCCACGTACCTTAAATATTAGGATTGTGTGTGAATAAAATCAATTAGACTTAGTAATAATTTACGCTTGTAGATTTCGTAACATAAAAAATATATTAAAAAATTAAAATGTAACGACCCCAAAATTTCAAGCTTAAAAACTCAAAATTCTAAAGTCGTTAAACACAAAATAATCTCAAATAAATCGAAATCATTAAAGTGTAACAGCGGATCAATTCTGAGTTCTCAATACAACTCAGACAACCAAATTATTACAACCCAAATTTATAATCCATACATAAAATGGAAATGTAATAATCCTCGCAAATCACTCACAAATCTTACAAATAAAATTACACAAATTCTCACACACAAATCCACGCTGTAACCTCACCACAAGTAGGATATGACGACGTCGAGCCTCTGTAGTCGTCACTCAACCTCCACTAATCAGCACCTGCGGAATTATCCCCTACACCATCGAATTGGTGCACCGAGATTGTAAACACAAACCCGGTAAGCTTATAGCTCGTATGAGTAAAAAATCAAAATATAATTCGCATAACAAAATATACGAAAGATCACAAAACACAAATATAAATGCCCTCATGAGTCAATGGACAGCCCATCTGGTTGTCCCAAAGAAAAATGAAACGAAACGCTCATGAGAAAATTAAGTAACCCTTCTGGTTACCCAATGCATTTATAATACGGGTACCAAGAACGATGGTACACATCTGTTACCCCTCTCGTAATACACCGCTGATATTGGATAGCCACCCGCTACCCAACATCCAAAATAAACTGAGTACCCATAAGCAGATAACCACCCGTTACCTCACATGCAGTACTAAGGCAGACAGACTAGAGCTCTAACTGTATCGTAACTTTCGCCCGGCCAAAGGCTAGGTTCCGACTTGCCAAATACGTACAATAATCTCACATCATATTGTACCAAATCACGTCCGAAGACAAATCAATATTTTAACAATCTCAATGTTAAAATCATGTACAATAATCTCACATCATATTGTACAATTCAAATCACATGCTCAATACATTCACAATAAAATCATAACAGTATATTATATAGCAAACTATATATATTCGTACTTATTTACCATTTATACAATATATATATGGTCCACTATATCTTATACATGTCATATTTCACAACACTTGCTCAATACACAATCTTCCGTCATCAAAATGATCATTTCTAATGAATTAATAACAGTATATAATATAATGAACTATATATATATATGCCTTATTACCATTATACAGTATATATATATATATATATAATCCACTAAATTGTATACACGTTGTAATTCATTATTAAATACTCTTGCAAAATCTTGAATCACCGCGAGGGTAGATTCGTAAATATGTGAGATTTTACTCACCTTATTGACTTGAGCGTAATTCCACAATTCCCGAAGATAATTCATTTCCTCGATTTAACGATCACCTTCAAAAGATAAGAAAAGAATTTAGAATCGTTTCGTAAACCTTTAAATGCCGAAACAGTAATAATCGGATACTGTTCAGCAATTTTCGGTTTTACGAAGTTACTGTTCAGGGTTACTGTTCACTGTTACTATTCACTGTTACTGTACAAATATACCATTAATACGTTTTTCTGTACGTATAAATATTATATACGTATTTCTGTATGTATAAATATTATATACGTATTTCTGTACGTATAAATATTATATACGTATTTCTGTACGTATAAATATTATATACGTATTTCTGTACGTATAAATATTATATACTTATTTCTGTACGTATAAATATTATATACTTATTTCTGTACGTATAAATATTATATACGTATTTCTGTACGTATATATACTGTTTAAAGTAATTTATATTTACATTTACCGTAAGTAAAATTTAATTACATTTACCG
Source organism: Argentina anserina (assembly GCF_933775445.1). Lineage (NCBI taxonomy): Eukaryota > Viridiplantae > Streptophyta > Magnoliopsida > Rosales > Rosaceae > Argentina > Argentina anserina. Next base: position 772,723 of record NC_065873.1, on the reverse strand, counting down.
TACGTAAATAAAATTTACATTTACATTTACCGTTACACAGTAAATTACCAAAATACCCTTCTGTCAAACTATACACACCGCCGCACGTGGCGGCGCGTGGGGCACACGCGCCACCCGCCGGCAAGCGGCGCGTAGGGCTCACTCGCCGACACCACCAACGGCGCGTGTCATGCTACCGCCGTGCCCAAACTCTCCCCCTCCTCCTCCTCTACCTTTCTACGGCTTCCGACTACCCCTAGGCTATCCCTAGCCTCCTCACGCGCCGCCTCTAGGCGGCGGTATCTCCTCCTTTTCTCCTCCACTCCCCCTCCTCCGATCTACTTCAAAACTTCCCCAAAACATTCACAAATACATCAACAAGCAATCCAACAATCGAATTAACCAAACCCATACCTAAAACACGATTTGAAGTTGTTGGAGTTTCGTTGGTTGGATTGGATCCCGAGGGTCACGCCGAGCTTCACGGCGTCGCTGGTGATGCGCCGTGCTCGTGGGGTGGTCGCGTCGTGGTGGTGAGGCCGCAGCTGCCGTCGGTGAGGAGAGGGAGGGTGCGAGAGAGAGAGAGAGAGAGAGAGAGAGAGAGAGGAAGCTCGGGGAGGAAGAAAGAAAAGAGAGGGGCGGCGGGAAGAGAGAAAAGAGAGAAGAGGGTTTCTGAAAATAGAAACCCTACTTCACAAAATGTCCCTTTATACCCCCCTTAAAATCGGAAACTATCTTCCGTCAATAATAACTTTTACATACAACGTCCGATTCGAACGCGTCACATATCCACGAACTCGTATCGACGAGCTCTACAACTTTCGTGAAGAAAGTTTTCGCAACCAAGCGACGGAATAAAAGTCGATAAATTCGTTCGGAAACGTAACGTTTTCTTATTAAACGTTCTCGGAACGTTTCCGTTTCCGTTTCGTAAAGTTTGCAAACAATCAATTTCCTTTTAATTGAATTTCATAACTTTATAGAATTCAATTCAATTCAAATATCGTTTCAAAATCTAGGGTTATTACAAAAAATAAAAATAAAAAGAAAAAGAAAAAATAATGAAGAATAAAAGAAAAAATGATTAGAGGAAAGAAGTTCCAAGTGAGCCAGAAAGTTCTGTTATTTCATTAGAGGCTTATGTTATTTCCAGGGAAACTTCGTTCGCGTTGGGTTGACCCATTTGTTGTTACTAACGTGTTTGCTCATGGTGCAGTTGAGATTCAAAATGATAAAACATGGAAGACATTCAAGGTGAATGAACATCGACTTAAGCCATACTATGAGCTATTTGAGGAGCACACGCATGAGGAGACAATTGTGAGAGATGCGCCTAACGAAAAATGAACATGAGAGAGTCTAGGCTGAGAGACTATAAAACTCAAGCGCTGCATGGGAGGCAACCCATTTCAACCGTATCTGTAGAGGAGTCGTCTACGGGAGTTTGAATTTTCTAATCCCTTCACTCTTATGGTTGAATTGTATATGTGTTGATATGTGATATTATTCTATGCTTGTGAATTACATGCTTATTATTGAGTTTACATTGAGGACAATGTAATTTTCTAAGTGTGGGGTAGGGTTGCAAGTTCATTAATTATTTGTGTCATGATAAAAAAAATCCAAAAAAATAAAAAATAAAAAATATTGCTTTATTGAGTCTTAGGATGCCCCTAAAGTCTAGGATGATTATGTCTCTAAAATACATAGATGATGGTTTTGCATTTCATACAAATTGAATTGTAAGTTTCATTGATGATGTAGATTTGGTATGAACATGTGAGATTTTGATTGATTGATTATGACATACATGTTTTGGTCAGTTTAAAGTCCATAACAACCTGTGCGTTTTTGAGCCTATATATACTTTTTTTTCATGAGATGTAATTTGAAATTTCGTGATTATTCATGAACCTCACTATTCTTTGCATATTCAATAACTATGTGTCATAGCTTTTAATGGACTCTAGAATTTACTATAACTCACTCTTGTGATTGTTGAAACATTTAAGTCATAAAATGTTCTGATTTTGAAAATGATTTATGGATCATTTCTAGGAATACACTACAAAAAAAATAACTATTAGCCACCCCAGTCTGCGTCGGCGTTCAAATGTCGTCGCTAATAACCATCCTATTGCGACGGCAAACGGTTGGTGGAAAATAATTATGACGGTAAATTTCTGCCATAAAAAAATTGGAATAATTGGCGACGGCATGGCAATGCCGTGGTACAAAACAATATTTTGCAACGGAAACGGCTGTTCTTCGACAATGACTTGCTACCAGAACGCAACATTATTGCTACGTTGTATTCACCGTAGCAACATATAGGCGGGAGGTGCAATTATTTTAGCGCGGAAACCATTATTTGGTGCCAAAATTATTAAACTCAATCTCTAAAACTAAGACATAGTTCCCTAAAAAAACAAAAAGAGATTCATTCGCATTCAAACCTCTATCATCAAAAAACCTAGATCTATCTCAAACCCAGAAAAAGTGAAACCATTTCTTCTCCACCACCCCCGCTTCCCAACTACCACTCCGTCACTCATCTCCGCTGATTTTTATTTTATTAGCCTGATACCTTGTAGGAAGTGATGATTTTCATTTTCTCTGATGAAATAGGTAATTTATCTATTGGGTTCTCTTTATTTGCTGTGAATACTGAAAATTTGTTCTCTTTCTCTTATGGGTTTCCTCATTTGACCATAGTTTTTGTTTTTGATTGTGTATCTGAATCAGCACGGAAAAACCCAGCTGGTTTGGGTTTTGTTCTTCATGTTTGGACTAATCTCAGCTCTTCAAAACAGTTCAAGTTTGAATCTTTCACCTTAGAAAGAGGTACACGTTTTTACTTAACAACTTCATGTTTACTTTATGCATATTTCATTGTCAAGCTCATGAAATTGTGATCTTGTTTGGTATGTATTTGATTCTAGTTTTGTTTGTCTATTTATTACTCTGGTTGTTGTTTCATTGAATTGAATTGAACGTGATGACTCTAGTTGTTGTTTAATTGTAGTAAATTTGTTTTCTGCTTTTTTCTTTCTTATGAGATTGCTTATTTTGATTCATGTATAGTATTAAGCCACTGTAGATGTAGTTTCATAATAAAAGTGTCCTAATCTAAGTACATAGACTTCAACACTAATGTCAGTAAACAATGTGGTCTTCTGTTTATGATTAGTATATCAGAAGTATTTAGAACTGATGTATATGAATATGACATGAATATGCCATTTGAGTATGTACTAATACCACCATATCTTTACAAACGATTGAGTTTAGATGTAATAATACCACCATATCATGAATCTAGAAAGTAACTTGCATCATGAATATGACATTTAACAAAAAGGTTTACTGCTGCATACAAAAAGCCTATTCATCAACAGAAGATTGTTCATCATCAGAAGATTCTTTTCCGTCATCCTTTTGACCCTTTCTTTCCTTATATTTTTCCCATATCCACTTCAAAACCAGAAACCCTCCAAGAGTGTAGACCTGAAAGTGGGTAGATAAATAATTCCTTGTTTAACTTACACTTCAATCAGAATGATATTCAGAAAGACGCAGACCAATGTACCACTCTATCCCAAGCATTTCACAGACCACACACAATGTAAAAGAACTGAATCATCTAGCAAACCTCACCAAAGAATCACTTAGCAAATGCAAGCAAGTAAAAATTTCTGATTTTGTCCTTGTCATGTTGAAATATTCACAAAACCAAATTTTCAAATGTGTGGCTACAGATTTCACAACCCACTCATACCTCCTATATATACTCATTTACCTGAACTTAATTTTAGACTTCATAATGTGTGTACGGTAAAATTAGACTTCATATGTGATGACTATAAACTATTAAGAGAAAAGAACACAGTTGGAAAAAAATGGAAGAAGGGATTTTCTGATCACATTGACAAATAATAAAATAAAGGAAGGGATAATATTTATATAAACATATAAAGATGTATTGAAAATAATAATAAAAATTTAAACCGCATGGCAATGAAGTTGGCCAACTTTGGTAAGTTCATGAAGCAGTTATAAAATATGAAACAAGCAAGGGAGCAAAAATATATAGACAGATCTCTACTAAATGCAAGTTACAGCCTCATCATCTCACAAATATATATGAATATTTTGTGAATAATTAGATATAATAGTGGCTTTGATATAATATTTCTCAACTTCAGAAATTGATAAAAACTTAGAGTACATTGAGTACCAAACATTATTTGGTAGTTACTGTAATGTTAGAATTTCTGTGTTTCTGTGTCAGTCGCTTCTTATTGTAGGATGATTTGGTGTGCATGGATTGTCAAGGTGTATAGGATGATTATGGTTTGATTAAATTCATTATATTGTTTGGTAGTTACTAATCATAACTTAATAATTATTTGACGTAGATATCTACAAGGCTGCTTGAGATAATTATGGACAAGTCATGGATAGATTTACCAAATAGGCACTCACAAATATATTATGATGGGATAGATAACTTTCTAACATTTGCCTACAACAATAAAGTTTTAGGGACAAGGATATATTGTCCTTGTAGGAAGTGCGACAATAGATATATGTATGTCAGGTTAATGGTGTGGCAGCATCTTCGAGATAATGGTTTCATCAAGAAGTATAAGGTTTGGGAGAAGCATGGTGATGTTGCTGGTTGTATAGATTTAGTGGATCAAAATGTAAACATTAATTATATGGAGGATGATATGGTTAGACTTGTTCAGGAAGCTTTAGGAGGTGGTAATAGAAATGCAAATGATCATCATGATGTGGAGGGGAACTTTTCAGCGGCATGTTTAGGGCCTAACGAGTCTACAAAGAACTTGTTAAAGCTTCTAGAAGGTGCGAGCCTTCCATTGTACCCTGGTTCTACAAAACACACTGCCTTATCATTTGTGGTTCGGCTTCTACAAGCAAAGGTTCTCCATGGTTGGTCAGACAACTCTTTTAAAACTTTATTGGGAATATTAGAGGAATCAATGCCAGATGAGACGATATTGCCTAAGTCGTTTTATGAAGCTCAAAAGTTAGTGGAAGATCTGGGGTTCTCCTTCTACACAATAGACGCATGCCCCAATAGTTGTATGTTGTTTAGAGGTGATGACATTAATTTGGATGAATGCAGAGTGTGTAAGGCATCTCGATGGAAAGAGATTAGTGGAGATGCAATGGGTTGTGCAGCAAATGTGAAACGAAAAGCAACCAAACAAGCGAGATATTTTCCTTTAAAACCACGTTTACAAAGGTTGTTTATGTGTTCACAAACAGCAAAGCTTATGAGGTGGCATGGAGAGGAAAGAACCAATGACGGAGTGTTCAGACATCCTGCTGATTCTCTTGCATGGAAAGATTTTGATGAGAAAAACACAACCTTTGCAGCAGACATTCGCAATGTAAGGCTTGGGTTGGCATCAGATGGATTCAATCCATTCAGGACTAGAGACATAATTCATAATACTTGGCCTATTATCTTGGTTCCATATAACTTACCACCATTGATGTGCATGAAGCAGCCCTTCATATATCTGTCAGTTCTTATTGATGGCCCTAAAGGACCTGGAGATAACATTGATGTCTACATGCAGCCTCTTATTGAAGAACTGAAAGAGTTGTACGAAGATGGTGTAGAAACATTTGATTCATTCAGCAATGAAATGTTTCAATTGCGTGCTGCTTTGTTATGGACAATTAATGATTTCCCTGCTTATGCCAACTTATCGGGGTGGAGTACAAGTGGTAAATATGCTTGCCCCTCGTGCAACTCTGAAAGTGGTTACGAGCGGCTGATCCATGGAAGTAAGGGTTCATACATGTCTCATAGACGCTGGTTATCGTATGATCATAGGTACAGATCAGACCCAACAGCTTTTAACGGAAGTACGGAGTATAGGTTCAAGCCGAGAACATTATCTGGTGTTGAGCATCTTGCACAAATGGAATCTGATGGTGTTCTTACACAATACAAGATACAAGATATGGAGAGAAGGCATGTGATTGGGGTACGAAGACTGAAATTAGAACTTTCGAAGAAGCAACATAATTGGAGGAAGAAAAGCATATTATATGAGCTGCCATATTGGAAACACAACTTGCTGCAACACAACAAAGACGTAATGCATATTGAAAAGAACTTTGCCGACAATGTTATTTTCACCATATTAGGAGTTGTTGGAAAGTCAAAAGACAATTTAAATTCTCGTCGTGATCTAGAGCGTATGGAAATTAGAAGGCAATATCATCTAAAGAGGACAGAGTATGGGCAAGAGTATGCTGATCCTGCAGAGTTCGAGATGAATAATAAGGGGAAAGATCTTTTCCTCTCAGGCTTGGCAGTAACAAGGATGCCAGAAGGGGCTGCTTCAAATATAGCACGTCGTGTAAATCTACGTGATCGTAGTATTAGAAGTCTAAAGAGCCATGATAACCACATCATGTTGCAGCAGCTTATTCCTTTATTCATACGAAGTTCTTTACCTGCGAATGTGGTGCAACCATTAATTGATGTGGGGAATTTTTTTAAGCAATTATGCTCTTTGGAAAATTCTGCGGCCGACCTTCAAGCATTGCGAGATCGTATTGTGTTGACACTTTGTGAACTTGAGAAGATATTCCCACCATCTTTTTTCGATATAATGGAGCATCTACCAGTTCACTTAGTTGATGAAGCTTTAGTTGCTGGTGCTGTAATATTCCGTTGGATGTATCCTATAGAAAGGTACCTACTAACCTTGAAGGAATATGTGCGGAACCGAGCCTATCCTGAAGCATCAATAGCTAAATGCTACTTAATGGAAGAGTGCATGAACTTCTGCACTCAGTACCTCAATGATGTGGAAAGCAAGTTTAATAGACCACTGAGGAAAAAAGATGATGATGATGATGTGAATAAGGGAAAAGATATGGTTCTTGAGGAGATTACACGAGTACAAGCTCATCGTTGGATCTTATTCCACACGGAAGCAGTCACACCCTTCCTTAAGTATGTCCTTTAGCTTACATTTTACCTTTTTTATTAATTAGTTGCATGGCTTAGGGTTGTATAATACTGGTTATGGGCATAAAAAAAGTATTAAGCCTCTTCTTAATAATCTAATGCAGTGAACATCTTACTGCCATTCAAAGAGATTATCCTTCTGCAGATGAACAAAGTGTTCAACAAGTTCATTTTAGGGAATTCGCAGCATGGTTCAAGGAACATGTATGTTATTAGGTGTTTTTTGATAGAATAAGTTGGTTTTTGTGACCTAAATTTCTATTTTTGACTACATGTTTACCCAATTCAGGTTAGGAGTTTGCAACGATCATCAAGTGTTATGTTATCAGATGAAATAGTTGCTTTGTCTAATTCTCCTAAGCCAACAGCAAAGAGGTTCAATTCATACAAAGTCAATGGTTTTATGTTCCGCGTGAAGAGTCTTGATAGTCACCGCACTACACAGAATAGTGGTGTATCCCTAATACAAGATAATAGGGAGTCTTTACCATACTATGGGAGATTGACTGACATTATCAAAGTCACATATTCCATTGATGTCAAGTATGTTCTATTTAAGTGTGATTGGGTTAATCCACGTACTGGCATAAAGTTTGATAGCTTTAAATTCCCTTTAGTGAACTTCAAGCGTTTGTTGTACAAGAATGACAGAATAGGGGATGAACCTTTCATTTTAGCATCACAAGCTCATCAAGTTTGGTATGCTCCAGATCCTTCAGGAAAAGACTGGTTGAATGTTGCAAGGATGCCTACAAGAGACTTAACTCATGTACAAACAAAGAAGAATACATGGCCTAGTGGTTCAAGTCCGATGGAAGTGGATGAGTGAATAATAGATTGTTGGTCTGTTATGTTTTTTTTTTCTGCATTAACATCGTATGTGTGAAGGTGTCAAGTGATGATTTATACTACTGTACTATTGAGGATTTTCCTCTAAGACCAACATCAACATTGGGTTTTTGTGCATATTTTCCAACTTGATTTGTGTATTAATCTCTTGATGACAATTTCAGTTTTTAATTATCTATGATCATTTTATTATGTAAGATTTGTTAAATCATACGAGTTGTGACTCATTTGTTTTCTTTCTATTGTTTCAGTTCAATATGAAGAGAAGGAAAATTATTCGACCACAAACCATGGCTGAGGCAGTCAGATCAAGTGCATCTCATACAGCTGGAAGTAGCACCTCCTCCACAACATCATCACAAACACAACGACCATCTCAACCTTCTACACCACCCCCTCCTCCACCCTCTCCTCTAGTGCCGCATCCTCCACAACTAGTAGTGCCACCCCCAATAGTTAGAGCTGAAAAAGCAGGTATTCCACTTTTCTAATTGTATCATGTCATATTATCGGCTTGTTAACAATATAATCAAAGGAGTGCGTACCTAAAGTAGCTGCATTTTTTGTTTCAGAAATGGAAGTAGAAGTTAGTGATGTAAATGGCAGAGGTAACAGCAAAGGTATTCCTGAGTGGAAATCAGGAAAAAAGGTCGAAGTTCTTTTTGATAGCAATTTCCAACCAGTAGGACCTAGGGCTGGCCAATTCAAAGGGCAATTGGGAAAAATTGTACGAGATGGGCAAAGGATTCCCCTCACCATCTTGGATTGGAAGTCGGTTGATCCGGAAGTCAAAGAGGAGATATGGAAGGAAGTTCAAGTATGTGTGTATATATATATATGCTGAAGTTTATTAGAACTTACATTTGGTATCTCTGTTCTCTAATTTTTAAATGTTTTGTAGGAAAGTTTGGTAAGTGTTCCAGATGAATATAAAGCAATATGTTTGAAAACTTGCAATAATTTGTGGAAGGATCATAAAAGCAAGACAAAACTCAAGTACTTTGAGAAGAACAAGGATGATCCAGATCTTATAAACAAATGTCCTCCACATATTGTGATTGAGCAGTGGCCTGATCTGATTGCTTATTGGAGTAGTGAGGATGCTCAGGTACAAGAGACACATACTTTCTACTTTAGATTGATTATGATAAATATAGCTTCACAACATTTGGCTTTATATTGCAGCTGATATCAACCATAAACTCTATCAACCGAGACCTGCGTGGACCAGCTCATAATACTGGACGAACACACTTTGCTCAAATACGCCATGAGGTTAGTAACGTTCTAGTAATTATGGTAGTTGGTTGAACTTTTGTTGATGAGTGTGAAATTAAGTGGACTTTATGCAGTCATCATGAGAAATATAAATCAAGACTGATTATGGTACGTAAATAATTTTCAGATGCAACATAATGGAGAGGACACTAGTAAGATGAATGTGTGGATGAAAGCGAGAGACAAATCAAATCCAGAAGTTGCTTCTCTCATTGTAAGTTCGTATTGTCTTTAAATATTATGTTCTCCCTGTTTATGATAATATATGCCTATGGAGAACATCATTCTTGTTTACCTATTGCATTCATGTCCAATGATCTTAAGTCACCAACCTAGAACATGAATTGACTATGGATAAATTGAAATATTGATTATTGATTTTGTTGTCAATTGCATCTCAGATCTTGTGTTTACAATGCAGGCTAAACTGTGGGTTTACATTACTTATCATATGCAGCTATAATATTAACCATTCCTAAGATTATCAATACGTAATATACAAGTAGGATAGAGGACCCTAGCTTATGATAGTTAAAGTGTGTATGTTTTTAGATGCTTGGTGTATATGGATCTTGTTGAGAGCCATATATAATCTAAACTTCTATTCTTACTGGAATGTAGAAAGAATATGAGGACAACCTATTGGCTGAGCCTGAGGACCAGAGAAACCTTATTGCTGTTAAGGACCAGATTTTTCATAAAGTGGTAGGGAAAGATGGACATGGGTATTGTCGCACTTATGGATCTGGTGTGCCTCGTAGTTTTGTGTATCCACAATCTTCAACCACTTCTCAAAATATTCAAATCAGTGAAGACTTGATAGCAAAAATCACTCAATCTGTTGTAGCAAATATTCAAGAATTATTTCAACCACTAATTCGGGAAGAGATTCAGACACAATTTCAGGTGCTTCAGAATCAGATTAGTTCAATGCAGAACAAAGAGGGGAATCAAAATGGACAGGTATCATATTAACTACCTTTATATATTTATTGCACAAATGATAACTTGGTGTGGTGATTGATGTTAGTGAGCACATGATATACCTTTAAAATGTCAAGTTCATCTTAATGTTAGTGAGTACGGAGATGAAATTGTTTGTTGTTAACAGTTGTATTGATTGATTTGTTGCTGTCCAATAGTTTTTGTTTTGTTGATGCTTAGGTTTTAGATGCAACTAGTGGCCATGCATTAGATGGGAGGGAGTCCATTGGCGAAAAACCAAATGCAGAAGGAAGCCATAGGGAGTTTGATGAACAAAGTTGATGGATGATATTGCACCTCCCACTTGCTATATGTATTGAATCTGCTAGAACTTGTCAAAAATTTACAAAATTAGATTTTTGAGTGTTCATTTTGTACTGTCTTATATATGGCTACTAGACATTTTTTTGCTACACTACAATATTATGTTGTAAACTTTTTCTATTATGATATAGTACATTTTATTTGGATACTTTTCATTTGGCACTTGAAGAAAAATGTTGTTTTGATTATTATGTGAAAATTGTGTGGAAACGCAGGTTTTGTGGGAAAAAAAAAGTAGTAGATTTCCATTTGCGACGGCAACAATACAGTAGCCAAACATGCAAAATTTGTGAATATATATTTCACTAATTTGGCGGGAAAAAAAGGCGGGAGGTGAAAATGAGTATTTGGGTAGTAATGTTGCAACAGTAAAATCCCGTAGTAAAGTTTACTTTAGCGACGGCATTAACAGTAGTAAGAAACAGTCGCAAAATATGCGTCGGAAATCCTGCTACTCCTATTGCCGTCGCAATTAACCTTGTCACGGCTGAATTTCGGTAGCAAAGAGTATTGGCCACGCCAGTACTTGCAACAGAGGCATTGTCGTAGCCACACCGTAGCAAATACTACTTTGCTACGGCAAAATGACTTTTTGCTACGGTAATGCGCCGTGGCCAAATAACATATTTTTTGTAGTGATACCACCACTTTAGCCAAACAATCATGTATCCCTATATGTGCCATGTTTGGGACCCTTTAGTTGAACCACATTTGAGCCTACATTGAGCTTTTTCTTCATCACCTATGTTATCTCCATGCTTAGTATAGTTACCTCTACCTTGTCCTATAGACTTGGCAGAATTCTTATTGAGATGATGTTGTGATGATGTATGAAATAAGTGTGGGGTGGAAGACATTTGAAAAAAAAATCAACAAGCTTTTAAGCAAGCATTACCGAGAAAAAAAAAAGAATGATGAACTCGGCAAGAAAAGAAAAAATGTTATGTTGTCTTTCATTTGTGATTTGGAGTTGAGTTGTAATTGAAGGTCTAAAAATTTTTACTTGACCTTTGTCCATGTTCACTTTGTGGTTAGAATGATGATTGTGTCCAACTTGTTATATTCGGCCCCTGATGGTGTGTGGTGTCATAAGGATGATATTTACTCTACTAAGTCTATAGGATTACCTTTGTGATTCCTTGATATTCCATGTCTTTAGCTACGCCTAAACATTTATCTTATCTAATGATCCTAATGATTCTTAAAATGAGCAAATCTTGGTTTGTGGAGATGATCACAAGAGTTGAGCATATGGTTTTGGTCCATTTGTGCACTTAGTTGTTAAATGAGGTTTTCCTATGTCATTCACAAAGTGTTTTCATTTGTTGAAATATGCAAGTTATTTGATGTCTTAATATCATTTCTTTTGCATATATTTATGTGTGAATGATAACCATGAATTTGAGTGAAAAGAAGAGAGTATGCCTTATGAGGAGGATTGGATTGACTAAACATGTTAAATGTTTATTGTTTCGTATCTGACTAATTCATACTATGAAGCATGTTTATGAAACTTGGAATTTATGTGCTTACATTCAAATGCTTAAACTTGAAAACTATGTGTTTTGAGATTATGAGACAATCATTTAGGGGCAATAGTGTCTCATTTAGTTTTGTTTTGCTAAGGGACTAGCAAAAGCCAAGTGTGGGGTAGTTGATAGGAGCACTTTGTGCGACGTTCTTAACATGTTTTTACCTCAATTTGTACTTTGCTTAGCCCTTATTGTTGTACTATTGAGTTATTGAGTCGTAGTAAGAGTCTTGAGCGGTATTGGATGCATTTTTGTGCTTACATGAGTTAAAACGCATAATTGGTTTAGAGTTCTAGTTTGACTAGGAATCCTTGTTAGGTTTTGAAACTAATTATCTCTTACTTATGATTTTATTTTCTTATTTTCAAATTGGATTAAAGAGATAATTAAAGAAAAAAAGATGGAGCCAAGTCATGCAACAATTAAATAGAAGATGATCATTAAAGGCATAAAACATGGCATGTTTTAGGGAATAAAACATGGCATGTTTTACGGATTAAAGCATGACATGTTTTAGGGAATAAAACTTTCCATGTTTTAAGAATTAAAGCATGACATGTTTTAGGGAATAAAATTTTCCATGATTTAAGGGATTAAAGCATGACATTATTATAGGAAGAAAGAAGCAATTTCAAACCCTCCATCTTTCCTCTATATATACATGGCTTCACCTCTCAAATATGATCACTTCTCATTAGCATTCAAGAGCCAAAACACCACCATAAATTTCCCTCACAAATTAGCCAAGCCGTCCACCCCAAAACTATCATCATCTCCACCGAGTTTCACTATTGAAGACACACCTCCAAGGTTCCTACAACGTGTGATTCTCGCAACTCATCTCCATGGCTTCGTCTATTTGTATTAATCTACAATTCTTTGTCTATGAAGATTGTAAGTTGTTATTTATGTGGAAATATTAGTTTTGTATTTGTTTTAGAATTTTCAGATTGTTTTATTGGATTTTTGGATCTTTGCCGAATTGATGGTTTTTTATAATTAATGAGTTTGTATTTCTATTGTTGTGTTATAATCATCTTTCTCATACTTTTAGATAATTTTCAGATATGTGCATATGAATTTAGTGCTTGGATGCATTCCCTAAGATTGTGTTTGAGTGCTAGATTCATCAACCATATTGACACAAATCGAATCATGCCCTAAGTAGGTTCGATTTGTGTTGATTAAAAGTGGTAAAAATTCTGGAAATTTGCATGTGAAACCATGGTGGGTGACGCCATACATGAAACATGTCTCCAACAAAGATTTGGTGCTTAAATGTAATCTTGTTTGATTTCTACTCTAAGTGTTATTGAATTCGATTGCATGCAAATTTAGATTAGGCCCTAAGTCAATCTAAATGTTAATTGAAATCTTGCACGATTAGATGATCCCCTAAGATTCTAATTGTATTGGTGTCTAAAAAGTATGTAATTGGTTGAATTAGAATGCATGATAGGTTCGAACTTGTAATTATGTGGTGCAATGGTAAATTTGGTTTAAGTTTGTTAAAGAGAAGTCGTTCATGTAAATAATAATTTAAGTTTTATTTTAGTAGTTAATAATCAATCTCAAACCCCCCATTATTTGTTAACACTAAAAGTTTAGAGTTCCATTCAATTCCCCGGAAAGAACGATCTCTGCTTATTCTATACTAACGATGATGTTTTATAGGGTTTATTATAGACGTTTTAACCAACGCTCTATCAATAATGTAGATCATTTAAAGTATAAAGAAAATTTTGGGCATATCAATGAAGCACAAATATGTGGTTTCTTAACTGTAGTTACAATTTGAATAATGAACCTCGTATTTTGTACGACTTTCCACGTATCTGATAGTTTTTTTTTTTTTTACATTTAGCCTAGAAATTTAAATCTCAATATGTGAAAAAACTACCGAGACCAATAAAATAACACTTATTTGAGGGAAAATCACATATTTTGGACTATCAATGTACTAAATAAATGATATAAAATCTTACGGCTATGCCTGTTATCAAGAAATAAAAACTCACTATGCTTCATGCAAGTATCTAATATTTTCTTTTCTAGAAATATGCAGTCCAACCTACATTATTTTATTCTCACACAGTAAATAAGGCATCATCTATACAAAAGGTAGATGTATGTATCATTTAAAAGACACACAATAAAGTGATAGAACAAAGATGTTGTTTCTTAAATGTAGTTGCAATTTGAATAATGAACCACGTAATTTGTACGTCTTTTTTCAAAGAGTTTTTTTCACCAACAGTCCCTCAATTCTGGTGTACCTACCAATGTGATACCTCAACTCTTAATCGTACCAATGTGATACCCAGACTCTAGTATTGCTATCATTGAAGTACTTCCGTTAGTTTTTTTCAACTTTTCCGTTATCTTGGTGACGTGGCAGGTACGTGAGGCCCACAAAGAGGGTTAAAAGACAAAATTAACCTCATCTGAGAGGAGCAATGTTTTTCCCGCCCTTTACCTTGAGAAATACACCCAACAATTCCAATTTTGGCGCCAATTTTCCCTCCCTACTCCTTAATTTGTGTCTCTTATCTAAACTAAAGAACTACCGCCAACCAATCGACCACAATCTGATAAAACCTAGATCAATCTCATTTTCTATTTTTACCCTAGCACTTGTTAAACTAACAGAATAAATATAGAAATTTATATGGAACATCTCATTTCCACAATCTCATAAGAATATAAAAACACATAACACATATTCTTATGAGATTGTGGAAATGAGATGTTCCATATAAATTTCTATATTTATTCTGTTAGTTTAACAAGTGCTAGGGTAAAAATAGAAAATGAGATTGATCTAGGTTTTATCAGATTGTGGTCGATTGGTTGGCGGTAGTTCTTTAGTTTAGATAAGAGACACAAATTAAGGAGTATGTAGGGAAAATTGGCGCCAAAATTGGAATTGTTGGGTGTCTTTCTCAAGGTAAAGGGCGGGAAAAACATTGCTCCTCTCAGATGAGGTTAATTTTGTCTTTTAACCCTCTTTGTGGGCCTCACGTACCTGCCACGTCACCAAGATAACGGAAAAGTTGAAAAAAACTAACGGAAGTACTTCAATGATAGCAATACTAGAGTCTGGGTATCACATTGGTACGATTAAGAGTTGAGGTATCACATTGGTAGGTACACCAGAGTTGAGGGACTGTTGGTGAAAAAAACTCTTTTTCAAATATCTAATATGATTTTTTTCAACATTTAGAAATAATAGGTGATTCGAATTTGAAACCTCGATCACAATATGTGAAGGAACTATAAGGGACCAATATTGTAACATTACACATTTGATGTGAGAGAAAATCACATATTATGACTATCCACTTACTAAATTTAAAATTCGTGATATAAAAATCTCATTGCTCCTCCCTCGCCTAACGGGATATATATATATATATATATATATATATATATATATATATATATATATATGTTGTAGCTTCAGCTTTGTTGATTGTTGTTCAGAACAATAATCACTATATTGCTTGAGATATTTGCTAAAACTAATTACAATTAATGTTTGGGAGGTTAGATTCGGACTGGGATCCTCTCCTAATACAAGCCTCTTAATATTGCGTAATAAGTGAATCTCAACCGTTCATTGTAAATCAATGGCAAGATCCCTTCTTTTCTAGAATTAACTCTCTCTCTCTCTCTCTCATCCCAACTCAGTAACAACAACAAAGAAAGGAGCAATACAACAGAAACAAAGAACCAACTGCTACATACCATACGTGTGTTTCAGAGAGAGAGAGAGAGAGAGAGAGAGAGAGAGAGAGAGAAATGCATCAAATACAAGACTTGTGCTTGTTATCATTGGTTTATTGGTTTTGGGATTAAGTTTATGGAAATGGGTGTCTCTATCTGGGTGTTCAGTTTCTAATAAGATGGGTTATGCTTATTAATTGGAATAGTTTGCTTGTATTGGGGTATGACTCTTTGATTTGAGGTGTGGATTGGGTTTTGGTTTGGAGGAGCTTGCTGGATGTGATAGGATTTGTGCTTGTGGTCATTTTGTTAATTTAGCGTCATCAATTAATTCAAGCAGATACTTGGTAAGCTTCCAAGGAAACCCTCGAAGTTAGCTGACAATCGTGAATTCGGGAGTGCAGATCTTAGACTTCTTATACATTTATTTTCTTCTTGTTCAGATCGAGTTGAACAACAAAAGCACAAATAGCACAGATAGCTAGCCCCTAAATGAAGTGCAAATTGCACCGACATGCAGAAAATTTGGGATATGATAGGAGGGAAAGATACTCTGAAGAACCAAAATATTTATAAGGAATTGAGTCACCGCGGAGGATGTCGGCGACCTGGGGTTGATAGGGGGTGGCAGAGATCCGGCGTCAGAAGAGAGGAGAGATTAGCAATTTAGTCGGGCTCGAAGGGTCGGGGATGAAGGGGGAGAGAAAGTTGGCTGAGACAAGGGTAGGACACATTTATTAACATTGAGCTTATCTTAACTATTGATTAATAATGGATGGTCACGATTTACTTGTTAGGCAATATTATGAGACATTATATGAGAGGATCCCAGTCTTTATATTCATACCTCCAAAATTAGGAGACACTTACACCTCTTTATTGTTTTTTATGTTATATATGACTTTGTCAACTTGTGACTAATTACCAATGAATATAAAAAATAAGGAAAAACATATCATTCTTTTATTCAAAGAATCAACACAAACCCAATAAAAGAAAACATTATTGTTAGTTCTGATAAGATCGAAGTAATATGATTGATTCAGGATTAAAGATGTAGTTAATACTCATTGAGATTTCACTTTCGTTATACACCCGTTATGAAGAGAAGACTTTGATCCAACTGATCACCAAGTTAACCAAGCCACTTCACCCAATCACAATATTTATATATCAAATGTAAGTATGTTTTACTCTGCATATCGGTGTAGTATTGGAGTCGTAAGATCATTCAATTGTAATTATATAATTGATGATTTATGAGCTCTCTCATGATTCTTATACATTGACGGAATGTGAAACCAGTAGAGAAACCTAACTCATACCTAGCTAACCTAATGAATTGTCGATTTCATCAACTTAAACACCATTCAATCAAATTGATTGTTTTAATCAGATTGAATTAGCAAAAACACAACATTCAATTGGATACAGTCATACAAAGATGCAAGCATTCAATATGATTGTGAAACATTGAAAGAGATCCAGATTTAGAGGTATGAATATAAAGAAAAAATCATTAATTTTATTTGACCAAGGGTATTGTGGGAAAATAAGGTGTAAATAGAAAATTGTGATTTACAAAAGAAACTTGGAGGTCCATTAAGTGAAAAGGTATAAGTGTCTATTTTAGAGGTATGAATAAAAACTCTTTTAATGTTTGTAGTGAGTTGTTCTAAGTTATATCGAAAATGAATAAACCTCAATTATTCAGGTTTATAATATACATATATGAATAAGAATTATTATTCATATAAAGAACAAAGTATTAAATACTTGTGACACCCTATATTTTAGGTGTAAAAACAGTTTTGTCCTTCTACTTTCAAATTTAATCTGTATATCCTTTAACTCTTATTTTTAACAGTTTTATCCTTTTACTTTCAAATAAAACTTGTATATCCTTTAATTCTTATTTTTAACAGTTTTGTCCTTCTTTTTTTAACAGTTTAGTCAATTCCGTTAGTTGACTGTCAAAAAATTTCGTTAAGCCGTTAAAATGCCTAGAATACCCCCAATTCAAATAAGATTTTTTCCTTTCTTTTCTCATGCCTTTCTTATTTTCTCTTTTGGTTTTTCTTGGTTTTAAATTTAATTCATCATATGTGCTATCCAATATATATAATTTTAATCAACACAAATTATCAAATTAATTGTAAACAAGAGGAGAATTAATGACAATTGCTTAACATCAAGTTGGAAATAAATAATTTGAAACTATTTTTGCATCAAAGTATGGATATGATAGTAGAAGTCTTTTTTGTCTTAGCATTATAGAAATTAATCAAAATATGTTTGTAGAGCATCATAATACAAAGGAAGTTTATAACTAGATTTGAGTACTGGCACTCACATGTCATTTTAGGCATTTATCCAATTGATTATAAGATGTTTACAATTAATTTGATAATTTGTGTTGATTACAATTATATATATTTGATAGCACATATGATGAATGAAATTTAAAAACAAGAAAAACAAAAAGAAAGACCAAAAGAGAAAATAAAAAAGGCATAAGAAAAAAAGAAAAAAATATGATTTGAATTTGGGGTATTCTTGACATTTTAACGGCTTAACGGAATTTTTTAACGGTCAACTAACGGAATGGACAAAACTATTAAAAAATAAAAGTTAAAGGATATACAGATTAAATTTGAAAGTAGAACGACAAAACTGTTTTTACATCTAAAGTATAGAGTGTCACAAATATTTAGAGGTATGAATAAAAACTCTTTTAATGTTTGTAGTGAGTTGTTCTAAGTTATATCGAAAATGAATAAAGCTCAGTTATTCAGGTTTATAATATACATATATGAATAAGAATTATTATTCATATAAAAAACAAATGTGCAATCCAACCTACAATATTCTATTCTCACACAGTAAATTATGCATGTCGCATCATCCATAGACGTTTTTTTTAATAACTTGAGAATTTATTATAATAGGCAAGGCTATCAACTAATCAGAAGGGATAAAGCCAAACTCTGATTACCGAAACCATTACACATATCTTCATAGAGAACAACCTGGATAATTCTTGGGGCCGTATTAAGAACGAGACCAATAGAATGATTCCTACTAGTTTAGGACCTTAGGTGTCAATCTATCAGTCACATTGTTAGCCTCACGACTAATCTGTCTAATTATACAAGAAGTAAGAGACATAATCAACTCTAACAATCTTCTACAATTCGGCTGATCTCAGCAGAGCTTGCTCCAACTCTATTCAAGGCTGCAACAACAATTGAAGAGTCACTTTCCAGCTCAATGTTGACCCAACATTGTTGTATCGCCTGTCACGACCCCAAAATTTAGAATGTGAAACTCAAATTTTGTAGTCATGAAAAACTCTAAAACAATTTCAATAAAAATCGAAACCATCTTATGGTCACAGGGAATCATTACTGAGTTCAAAATACAACTCAGTCCAATCGATTATTACAAACCAAATTTATAATTAGACATTATATCAAATGGAAATGTAAAAATTCTCACAAAATCCACACCAATCCTCACATAAATCCACACCAATCCTCACCACAAGATAGGATAGATACAACTTCGAGTCCTCAGAGTGGTCCGTCAATTTCCGCTAATCCACACCTGCGAAATTATCCCCTACACCATCGAATAGGTGCACCGGGATTGTAAACACAAACCCGGTAAGCTTTGCAGCTCGTATGAGTAAAACAACAAATACAACTCGCATAAAAATATATACGAAAATCCACAAATCATCAATTATAAATGCACTCATGACTCATTAGACGGCCCATTTGGTTGTCTAATAATATGAAAATATATATGCTCATGAGAAATTGGGCAACCCCTCTGTTTACCCAAATGCAATTATAATACGGGTACTCATGAGCGCTGGTACACCTCTGTTACCCCTCATGTAGTACGCCGCCGACATTGGACAACCACATGTTATCCAATATCAAAAATATGGGTACTCATAAGCCGATAACCCATCTGTTACTTCTTATGCAGTACCCCGGCAGACAGACTAGAGCTCTAACTGTATCGTAACTTTCGCCCGGCCAAAGGCTAGGTTCCGACATGCCAACACGTCCGAAGACATCAACACGTCCGAAGACAAAAATGTTTTAACAAACTCTATGTTAAAACCACATACAATAATCATCACATTATATTGTACAAATCGAATCAACATGCTCAATATATAAATATCAACACCAAAATAAACTTATTCACAACGGAGATTACGATAGTATATAATATAGCAAACCATATATATGTACCTATTTACCATTTATACACATATACAATCCATTATATCAAATACATATCATAGTTCATTATTTAAACTTTAGCATATTCCTGAATCTCCGCAAGGGTAGATTCGTCATTGTGAGATTTTACTCACCTTATAATCCTGAATTTCCACGATTCCAAATGTAAATCCTTTACTTGAAGTATCGATCACCTTGAAAAGATAAGAAGCAGATTTAGAATTGTTACGTAAACCATAAATACCGAAACAGTAATAATATTTTACTATCCAGCAAATTTCTGGTTTTTACGAGTTACTATTCACATATTACCGTACAAATACACTTTAAATACATATTCATGTACGAGTAGATATTATTTACGTATCTTTGTACGTCCAAGTACTATTCAATTGTACATACTGTCTCAGTAAATAAAATTACTGAATTACCCTTTCGAAATTACTTTTACAATTACTGTACGTAATTTATATTTACAATTACCGTACGTAAAAGAAATTTATATTTACCGTACGTAAATTACTTTCGAAACCACTATTCACGCGCCGCCGTACGTGGCGGCGCGTGGAGTACACGCACCACCTCCGGCGACCGGTACCTCCCTCCTCTCCACCTCCTCCCATCTTCCCCCAAAATTCAACCAAAACAACCACAAACAATCGCAATAACCACACAAAGTTAATCCTCACCTCGATCGGACCTTAGGACCGTCGGATCGTCGCCGGAGACACTTGAGAGGCTGGCGGAGCTCGATTTCTCGGGGAGGCGTGTCGCGGCTGGAATCGCGTCTCAAACACTCGCGTGTGGCGTCGGAGGGCGGAGAGGGGTGTGAACCGCGAGCTTGCGTCGGCGGAGGAGCTGCTCGGACGGCGGAGGGATCGTGCGAGCCTCGGGTCGAGTTCGGTGCTTCTGGGCTAGGCGGTGTGGCCCACGGTGGGCTGGTCGGCGAGATCGCCGGTGAAGTTTCTGAGGGAGGGAGGGAATATCGGGGAGAGAACGAGAGAGAAGAGAGAGAAACGGGGAAAGGGAGGCGAGGTGAGGGTTTTCCGAAAATGGAAATCCTAATCCCTCAATTTTCCCTTTTATACCCTTTTCCAAATCGGAAACTAACTTCCGTCGTTAATAAATTTCACGTACGACGTCCGATTAGAATGTGTGACGTGTCCACGAACTCGTATCAACGAGCTCTACAACTTTCGTGAAGAAAGTTTTCACAAACGAGCGACGGAATAAAAGTCGATTCTCGCGTTGCGGAACGTAACGTTTTTCTGATTAAAAATTCCGATAACGTTTCCGTTTTCGATTTTTCAACGTCATGAGGCGAAACAAATGCGTTTTAGAAATCGAACAGAGTTTACAAGATCATACCAATTCAAATAATCGATCCCGAAAAATCGGGTCATTACACCGACATTGTCAAACCACATTTGCAAGCCTCCACTTCACTCTGCACCACCGAACCCATGTAAGGAATGAACAAGGAACTCGCAGCAATAAACTCACCCCTGTCATCCCTCACAACCACTCCAATACCACCTCCCCCAGAATCCATGGGAAAACTCCCATCACTAATAATCTTCAGCCGGCCTCTTGGAGGAGCCATCCGACATCTAGGCAGCATCCTCTTCTCCCTCTGAACTTGGACTTTCAAATGGCAAGCATGATAGTCACGGAGGAGCCTTATAGACCAAGTAACCGCACCCAAAGGATTAAAAACACCTCCCCGCCATAACAATTTATTCCTTTCCTCCCATATTGTCCACAAGCACATAAGAAAAATATTTACACCACCTTTTTGAAGCTTATGCACAATACTATCAATCTAATCTCGAATATTAGAGGAATCATGATTTTGAGCTCTCAACCACAGAAAGCTCATAAGCCAGAAACAAGCAACAACATTGCAATTCTTGAAAGTATGCATATCAGAGTCCACCTCAACTTGGCAAAATAAGCAGGATTAGTCATCGATAGATACCTTTTTTGACATCAAGGCAGCCCAAGTAGGAAGGATATGTCTTAACAGCCGCCACACAAACACCTTGACCTTAGGAGGAACAGAGGCACCTCATACCTTCTTCCAAACACCTTGACTATGAGCACGTCCACTTGAAGAGGAAGTCTGAGGCACAAAGCTCTCGCTATTACAAGCCACTCAGTAACCACTTTTAACTGAATACTCCCCATTCTTACAAAAGTGCTAAATCAGCCTATCATGAACTCTTCTCATACTCAAATGAATGATAACCTCCTCTGGAATAAAAATATCCTCCAACCAGTCCAAATTCCAAGCTCTAGTTTCCTCATCAATCAGGTCAGCAACAACAAGGTCCTCCAGACCCTCCATAACAGGGAGACAGGGTCAGAAAGTGTGAGGCCAAGGCAGCCATGGCTCATTCCAAACAGAAAACTGTGATTCCCGCCTAATTAAGTACCTTGACCTCTTTTCCCTTCATCAAACTCCTCCAACCATACGAGTCCCCCAACTTAACCTGAGCATGCAGAAAATCAGAGTCCACATTCTTTGAAAAGCAAATACTACTCTTATCAAGGCTCACACATTGACCAGAAGCTCGCTCATATTGCTCCAGAATGTGAGAAATCTGATTACTCTTCCTCCACCGCTCAAATGAAAGAGTCATCGGTAAAAAATAAATGATTTACCGATGGCGCACCAGTAGCTATTACCACACCATGAATACGCCTTTCTAGCTCTGTCTTGGATAACATTCGCGACAAACCCTCAACACAAAGAAGAAACAGGTAAGGAGAGATAAAATTCCCTTCTCGCACACCCCTAGACAGTCTCAAATTACCACAGGCCTCACCATTTGTGATAAAAGAGTATGAAACCGTCCTAACACACCTCATGATCCACTGCACAAATCACTACTCAAAACCCATACTACTGATCACCGCCTCCAAAAATTCTCACTCAACTCTATCATATGTCTTGTTCATGTCAATCTTCAAAGCCCCAAACCCCTGGCTAGCACCATAACATCTCTTGAGGAAGTGAGAAATCTCAAACGGCAAGAGTGAATTGTCCAAAATTTGTCTTCCCGACACATATGCACTTTGATTTGGAGCAATGACCTTACAAAGAATTCCCTTAAACCTATATGCTAACACCTTTGAACCCAACTTATAAATGACATTACAAAGGCTAATAGGCCAAATCTGCTGCATATTCTCCACATTCTTTACCTTTGTTATCAAAGCCACATGAGTGTGATTAACCTGAAGCATATGTTGTTCTGAGTTCATAAAGCGATGCACTGCTCGAACCACATCCTCACCTAAAACCTTCCAGTATTACTGATACAAGCATGGAGCAAAACCGTCGGGGCCAGGAGCCTTCAACGGTTGCATCTGATTCAGTGCATTGAGGACCTCTGCTGCTTCAAACTCCCGAGTCAACATTGCATTCATTTCTCTGCTCACAACTACCGGAAAGAGATCCGAGAAGAACTCTACATTCTCCGGCCCACTTGAAGAAAAGAGACCAGAGAAATAATCTAGAACAATGCTCTCAATTTGAGTCTCCTCAGAACACCACACCCATTCTTATCAAATAACCCCTACAAAACATTACCCCAGTTATTTTCACCAGAAGGCTTATTTAATCCATACACGTTTTATGTTACATAAACAAGATTCATACAGTTAGCTTATTCGAAAACTCTTATTCTAAAACTTCCAATCTTGGAAACAGTTGGATCAAATTAAAACCTCGAGGACTCCAAACAGCCTCTTGCCAAGTTCTTATAATTAGTTGGTCGATGTTCCCTTCTGGCCTGTCTATTATTATCCTTGCAAACCGTGAGGCCATTACTTAACATGCATGCTAATTTTCCAAACCCAGCCCTATTAAAATACAGAGAGTTCGAATTCTATTTACTTCCAGAAACCAGCACAACCTCAACATAAGATCGTCGTATGTCCAATTCATCAATAAAAAATCATACATGTATTCCATTTCCATGAACTTTACAAGTTCTCAATATAATCAACACCAGTACTTCATGACCTAGAAAACCCTTTTATCTCGTAATACCATCAAAACTTGATTTGCAATTTTTTTATATCAAATGATAACTTCGTTAATATGAAGGATTACAGAGTACGTGTATGATCGACATCAACTTCACATGATCGAGCCCCAAAATGGGAAACATGAGGGAGCGATCAGACTAGATTTCAGACTGAAAATCTGAAGTTCTGAACTCAGACCCTAGCTCGAGAAGCCAATTGAGGAGGCGCCTCATCAACAAAAACTAGAGGAGATGTAGTACAAACAAGTGCATTCTTAGCTAAAGAATGAGCAACACCATTACCCAGACAAGGAAAAAAAATTAAAAGGAGTCCTTGCAACTAGGCAAAGAACTCGATCGACGGAAACTTTGATTTGCAGTTTGGACTGTGAAGTCTAAACAATCATAATAATGACCGCTCCAACTTGTAGAAAAACATCTCACTCACACGGATTTCTCGCCCCTTCTTACCAACTTGTATATATCGGATCGATCATGACAAGAACACTAACTAATCAAAGGTAATTTGGAATAGCTAGAATATCTATGATCCCATATACATGGATCTGTATGACTGTATACATGCACACATACAAGGATATGGTTGCAACTTTGCACACATCAAATTGACTCTCAGTTGAGACTTGACATTTCACTAATTATAGCAGGACTGATAATTATATATGTTAGAGTTGCTTGAGTTTTCAGTTTTGGGGTGCTCTTAACTCATTCTTTATATTCAAATCTGGCATCAATATGATAATAATCGATCCATCGTTATCTACTCGGGAAGATTTCAACCTACCCATCTGTTTGGTCTTCCAGAAGCAATCTTTTATAGGCAATGATGCAACTGCAGGCACCTTGTATGCAAATTTTACCTACTATTTTGCTTCCCCCTCTTTCCATTTTTTGTCTTCTTCTTTTGCTCGGTAAAAATCATATATATAATCATGTGACATCAAACCAAAATAAATCGATTAATAAAAGAACATGTGACGAGGTAGTGGAGGTACACACACCTATATATATCATCTAATTAACTAATGTTGATGTCACGAATGAATGGTCTTCGATGACAAGAAATGTATATCACTACCAATCGATAAGCAATAGACTTATTTGTGTTTCAGATTTTAGGGTATGCCATTCTGGTTTAGGTTTCTAAGGCATATATAGATATATCACTACTACACATATTGACATCTATGACGTTTGAAAAACGCCATCAAAAGTATTTAACGGCGTTTTTCAACGCCATCGTCAAACGTCGTAGAAACTGACGCCGTCCTTTCACATACAATTTTATGGCGTTTTTCAAACGCCATCAAATATATTTTTACGGTTTTTTAAAAACACCATTAATTTCACGGCGTTTTAAAAACGCCATTGATTGTAATTTGACGACGTTTGTTAAAAGTCATTGTAATATATTCAGTGGCGTTTGAAAACGCCATGGATGTTTTTTCTAATTAAAAAAATATATTAATTTTCTGATTAAATACATAGAAGCAATACTCAATGTACAACACTTAAGGAATTTTATTGTTCCTCTACAAATGTACAATGTTTATTGGCAATACCCATAACCCAGTGTAGGGAGTTATGGGTTTGGACATAGCACATGAAAGGAGCAGACTTCAAGCATATGCACAAATAGCACAATGAGTTCCTGCTTGAACGTAAGAACTTAGTAGATTCAGATTCCCTTGCCTAAGGTGCTCTTCAAGTTCAAAAACCTCACCTATTTGACACACAGAGAAGAACAAAATTAGTGACACAAAAGCAAAGGCACTGATGATTTACATTGAAAAACCTCCAAATGCTTCAAGTATAATGTTACCCTGAAATTACATTCTGCCAATTATTTTTCAAAAAGAAACCAAAAAATTGACACTGAGTTGCACATTTCAAAAAATCTGCTTCTCCTCCATGGCAAGATTGCCAACAGCAACACCCGTACAAAGAACTTTCTTGAGTTGGAACTTGACCATGGTCTTAGTTTCATTATCTGCAGTAATAGAAAGAAAACTGAATGAACACTGAAATCGGTGAGCAGGTTCTAAATTATATTTAATTAAATGTATAGTTTTGCAACTTTTAGATTAACAGTCTAAGAATGTAACACATTCAGTAAATGCACTGATGCACATTGCTTTACACACTACATAGGACTACTGCAGTACTGGATACTTAAAGCCATTTATGTAATATAATGCTCCAGTACTCTTCTTTCACCATTAGCATCTATTTAGCAAACAATTGAAACTATTGGACAATGTTTTAAAACACTATAATAGCAGGTAAGTGAGGTAGACCTCAATCAAAGCACATATTTTCATACTAACAAATCCCAGGATCAAAATTACAAAGTTTTTCCTAACCGTTACATTGCCTCAGTGGCTATTATAGAATCCAAAACTTTCACCATTAATTGAAGCAACACTTTGCAATATAAGCCCTAAACTAAGGATCCCAAGATTCTAGAGCATCATAAAGAACTAGTCTTTTTCGCTGCATTAAGACTTAACTTAAACTTTGAAAATTTTCCAACCACATTCAAATAATTCATTCAAAGAGCATCAACACAAAAACATATAGATCCAAAAAATCAAGCCAAACATAGACAAAGTAATAAACACACACCAGAATAGATATCTGGGATAGAAACACCATAACACAAGGTCTGAGCTAGACCTCAATCAATGCAGAATTACATCTTTGCTGGGAATAGTAACTTCTTAACTATCCAAGCAGAAACGCACGAGTTAATAACAAAACACGAAGTTCAAACCCAGGTCAGCAACAAACAATTGAAACCCAGTATTTATTTTAATCCCTTTCTAACTAATGAAGCCAAACAACGATTTTGAACCCTAAGATTGAAAATCGAGAATTGATATTTACCTTGTTAGCAAGAAGGGCCACCGGTGACCGATCTGGAGCGGAGAAGCAGAGACGACATCCCCTAGATGATGACCCCGAGACCCCATCATCGGCTCACCATCAATCCAAACCATCCATCGCCAGCAATCCACAAACTCCGCCTCACCGATCCAGAACCTCATCGATTTGCGTCGGCCAAATCAGAAGGAAAGCGCCACCACAAACCCTGATATCCTAGCCTTCTTCACCGCCGAACCAATACCAGCAGTCGACCCCGATCTGTAAGAATCATAGCCAACGCTCTCGGCAAACCCGATCTCCACTACCACCAGCCACAGAGCCCCCCGATCTGAGGAGCACAAACCTCACAACATATCATGTACATTACCCTAGCGCAGCTTCTGAGAATGGATGCTAAGGAATGTGAGGGGCTTGAGGGGTTTGTAACTCAATACGAGATCTTTAAATTAGGTTTTTTTGGAGCGGCGCTAGAGTGAAATAACAACACCCCCTTCTAAACAAAAATGACATGCTCCAGGTACGGCGTTCCAAACGTCATTAAGCTGAAATATCTTTCATAGCGTTTCTAAACGCCATCAAATATATCTACAATAGCGTTTTGGTAAACGTCATCAAATTTCATGGCGTTTAATAAACGTCATCAAATTTCATGGCGTTTAATAAACGTCATTGACTTTTAGAATATTTCCTGGCGTTTGTAAAACACCATCTCCATATACATATAGTTGGGATAGAAAAAATCAATGGCGTTTTTCAAATAAAACGCCATGAAATAGTACTTTCAATGGCATTTTTAGAAAAACGCCATGCTTGAAATGTCATTGATGTATCTTTGTGTAGTAGTGTATGATCGAAGGCTATAGCGTCGGAGCTTTAAGCGAACTTATACGTACGGTACAAGACCAATTAAACGATTATGATTTCAAATTATAGTTCATGCCAAGTGTCAACTATAAGCGAATCAAAACTGGCCTGAGAAGGCTGTAATAACCCTTTAAATCTGGCACCCAAAACCTAAAACTAAAGAGTCGACATTCTTCAACTAATTAACTAAATACAAACATATAACATTAATCACATAAAACGCGATGAAAATGAGAAAAATTTTAATGTTGTAGTTTTCATTAGTGTCTGCATATATATAGCAAAAAAGAAGAAGATAAAATCACAACATGAAAAGCCGAACTCATTTCTTAATTTTGTATGAATATGCCAGAGCCAAGAGTCTTATTTCTTATTTCCGTATGAGAAAAAGAGTATTATTTCAATAGATTTCTAGCTTCCAATTTTTTTAAAAAAAACTACCAATTATTGAAGAACGAAAATTTATTTTAAATGTATATACTACGATAATATATGTATAATAGCTAACATAACAACATTATCGGGTATCTGCTCTTCTCTCCCTCTCACGTTTATTAAATTTTGTACGTTTACAGCATATAGCCAGAAGAGGATTGTAGGGCAGGTAGGGAGATTTATTATTAAGGATGATATGGGTCGACGAAGATGGTGAATTAGGAATCAAAATTCTGAAAGAAACAATACGCGTTTGATAGTGAGAACGACATAAAGTTGACTGATATTCTAGAGGGACTTCTGGGATCCATCACCATCAACCCTAGCGACCACCACCTAACAACGTCAACTTCCAAACATCTCAGCCACAGACACTTCGATTCATACTCGCTCAGTCGCTCTTCCATATCGATCCTGTGCCAGTTTTCCCTCTCAACTCTCTTGCCCGTTAACATGCATAATTAGGCTTCTTTATCCCTAGTTATTGTTTTAATTAACTAAGCATGCATCTCGCCAACACCAAACTTTGTTCACTTTTCTTACCGGCCGGACTTCTTCTATCTTGCGCTGGTTCTTAACATATGCATGCACATGCACCGGATCGGACTTCTTCTCCTTGTCCACTTTTATTCCTCGACAAGAGATTCACATCGAGAAAATGGATTCTGTAATTGGACTACAGCTTCTCTTGTTATTATAATCGAAGGAAGACTTGTCTTGTTATTACTTAATCTCTCATAATGAACTGCAGTGTCTTCTTTTGTCAATCACTTAGGGGGTTAAATCAGACAGAAAAGTAGGCGATGCATAAGCTAATTAAAAGGGTATTAATTAATGGAAACAACTCAAACAAAATGCATGAAGGAAAAAAATAGTGACTAACTGCTAGAGGAAGGAGATGAGAGAACTTAAGGGAAAGTAAGTTTAGATTAAGGTAGTACATATGTACGTGATTCATTAGTTGGATATGACGCGCAAAGTTCCTAAATGCATGGCATGCACTTTCCTTCACCAATGCCTGATATCAGTAAATTTAAGCTGTTCGTATCAATGACACTTGTTTGTCAGTATTATTCAAGCTGAAAAATACAAATTATCATTAGAAAATGAAGGCAATGACGCTAACATATTATATAAAACGGAAACAATGCATCTTCGGCATCATCTTGTTAATTTCTTATTTTTCGTTAATGATGTGACAGCGCTGTAAGCCCTGGCTGCCCTGTAACTCCCGCGTCAGCTCTAGAAATTTAAAAACTTAATAGTAGGGTTTAAGCATTAAAATGTCAACTTAATAAGCATTTTTGGAGGGATTTCCACGAGTCGTTACATCGTTGCATGTTACCTTTGCGACTTTACTTGCATAGTAATCAACATTTTCTTTCGTTCTACATATACGTGGATGATTACATAAGGATTTTTTCCCTTCAACCCTTGAGCCTCAGTGCAACCTTTATCCCGACTATCAGAGCTTGCAAAAGTCGAAATGTAGTATTTGCTTACTTCACGAATTGAAACTATTTAATATGCTGGGCAGGTGAGGGTTAGCTAGGTTGTATGTTGATATATAATTAAGATTGTAGCTTATATATAGTAGTCGTATGCAAATATATATATATGACTCCGCTTTCATGTATATACTCATGTCCTGGTTAACAAAATGTAGTTGTCTAACTAAGCATGGCAATCCAATGAAAAAAAATGTTCTGAAAGCTAGCTCATAGATTTATAGTCAGTTTGGCTGCCTTGTTATTTAATTGTTCCTTCTTTATATGAAACACACTAAAAAATGATGAAGATCTTCATTTTCTTGTATTGGGGCAACTAGGATCTAGTACGTAGGAGTAACATATACGTGTATCCCTCTTTCAAATTCGCAACGATCCCTCCAACATTCTGAGATAGCTAAATAGGAGGGGATGAAACCACAAACAATCGAGGGTTCGATTTTCTATGGGTAGCATAAACTAATTAAGCTCTTCGGTTGTGCGTAAGTACATTAAGAAGATCTAGTTGTAATGACGTGCATATATACGCTTCGGAGTTGTAGAAAAACAAGCCATATACCACAAAGAAGTTTGATTAATTAGGCCAAAATTTGGCAGCAAATTAATATTTGTGTGCTTTTTGAGGATGAATTACCAGTTAATTAAGATGCACGAAAAGTATGTAAGGAGTCTGGACGCATGTGTTTGTGATTTAACAGGCCATGCAAAAGGAAAAGAAGAAAGTTAGGTACTGTTTGCTCATGGATCGATCCGAGTTGGATGTCAACATATATGCATCTTCTTCTGGTCGATCGATATCAAATATTAACTTAATTTCCCCTCTCGGCCCTAAATTAATTAATTTTTGATTAGGACGTGAAATTCGACGGTAGGTTAGGTGAAAGATACGATATATTACAACAAATTAAATAACTAGATGATTAATTAGGTGATGACCTCAGTAGTTAGCATGCAGGAGAAGCAAAACAGAAAAGAACAGAGGGAAGTATCTGGCCAGCCGAGAAAGAAAAGAAAGAAAGAAAGAAGAAGATGGTGCTCGACGTCGACTAAGTCTGTGTTTCCTTCTGGGGATTTTAAGGGTTCTTTAGTTCTTATAAAACTGACTGTCGAAGATAGGGGAGGAGGTGGTGTGGGTGGGGTCACCTCCGTAACCGGGCACATGAGCCAACGTCGGACGGCTGCCAACTACAGCCCCAAATCGAGGGGAGTTGGTAGCGTCTTGGACAGAGACCCCTCCTTTCCCTTTCAATTAGAGAGGAAGAAGGAGACGACGACGACATGAAACCCTATATTCTTCTTGTGCCCATCGAATATCCAACCATTTACCACGCTAGCTGCCTTCGATCACTAGTCTGATTTAGACCTAACATTCCTGAGAATAAAGCTCCATTTCAATCGAAAGTTGGAAACCCTAGCTACTGATTTAGTTGGGAGTTAAAGTTAAATCTTTCCCTGCACTGTTGAATTCCATAGATATAGATGTGCTCACCTCAAATTGAATCCGTATCTAAAAGCTCAGTTTCATGTATAGACCTATAAACGCTAATCCCCTATGATTTAATTTGAAAGATCAAATTACACTCACCTCTCTTTAAAATTGCTTTACCATATATATAAGTCTCATTCCAGAGCGGATCCCCGCTTTGAAATTAAAGTGCGTATGTCCTTATTTTACTAGTTTTTCGATAGTTTTTTCACATATTTACAATTCAATAGTTAGATATGTATGTGTAGATCATCCATATAAAATTTCACCCAATTTGATGATCGTTAAGGTATCGAAACACTATTAAATCTATGAACAACCGAATTTGTCTATCTAGAATTGTTCTTGTAAATCATAATTGTGAAAACTCAAACGGTCACCAAATTGGGTGAAATTTTGTATGGATGATCTACACATACATATCTAACAACTGAATAGTGAAGATGTGAAAAAGTGACCGAAAAACTAGTCAAATAAGGATCTCCGTGTTTCAGGATGAAATAATTGTGTATTATTGAATGATATGGGGGCCTATATATAAGCATTACAAAACCACAATCCCGTAGGATTCGGAGTCCTAATCTACTACGGAGATGCTAATCTATCACCTAACAGGAAACCTATTAGGCTAAGACACACACAAGGGTAGAATAGTAATTCTCCCGGAACACTCCCCCTTGTGTCGCATGCCTAGGTTGCATGGTGCACACATCGTTGCCTCGGTAAAAACCTTGTCAAGCAAAATAAAAACCTCTTGGGTAAAAACAAAAGCTTGATCGAAGGGAAAAAGAGCACAACGCACCGTCTACATTTGATAGCATCATGTGAGGTAGACTCCCCCTGAAGTCTACGAAACAACTCCCCCTGATTAGTGCCATAATCATGGAGTACAAAGAACAACGTATACAACGTTCATTACATGCTTCTCAAATGTAGTCTTGGGCTAATGATTAATCATTAATCTAGCCACACATCCTTAGATCATCCATGCTATACTTAGCCAAACTTAGATCTTAGGAAACAAGATTGCATAACAACTCAAAACAAGAGTTTGCAATGAAAATCAGATTCTCGGATAGAATGACGTTCACTCACTTAAACGGCCATAACTTCTTCGTCAAAATAGGTATCAGCGAACCGTAAAATGTTCTGAAAAGTAGACACCCGTGGCTTTCCAGTGACATAAGGTTCACAACCTCATCCGATCGGAGCAGTTCACAATGCTCTGTCGAATTTGACTGACTTGCAAATTTCCGGACAGAACTGTCCTATTTTGCTAAAACGGCCATAACTCACTCAATATGATAGCTATGAACGAATGGTTGGTGTCCCTGGAAAGTAGACACATAGACCTTTCCAACGGTACAATTTCACCATATTTCATCGAGCGAGATGTCCTGTAGGTCTCATTGAAGTTGACCTACGAAACTGGACAGATTCTGATTTGTCACATTCAATGTGTCTTTCACAAAAGAATGGGGGAATAGACCAATGAATGACTGATTTTGGTCCTAGACGGAACCGTACGCATCCTCTACGCTACCAGTGTCGACTGCTACACCAAGGCGTACGTTGATGTTGCTGGAGCTGCTGGCGGCGTTGGTGTGGATAGGATTTGTGTTGGTTCACTAAGTGTAGAACTAAACCCATGTCAAAGAAGCAATGCAAGTCCAATGACAATGCATAGGCGCATAGTTAATCACGTCATAATGAAAGCAATAGTGTCCCAACAACACTAACATGTATGAATGTATAGCTCATTGAATCTTTTCATCATCTATACTTAGACGGAATAGAGAATCTAGAATTAGCTTCATATGAACACATATGGGTATGAGTTCTTGCAACCGATTGTACTACGTTCTCTCGAACGTCGCAATCTGATTACATAATCTCTCCGTGGTCTGGAGGCATTTAAAGTCCCTCGGGCACTCTCATATCTGCGTCAAGATCCTTTTACAGATATTATATGACCACTATCATATGCTGCAAATCAGTTTTCATGGACACTATTACTGATCAAGTAGCGGAAAACAATTATGTCCATAACGAGAGAATATAACTCATCGTAGTCAATACTAGGATAATGAGACAATATTTGCGCCATAAGTCCTGCATATATCGCATGACTTCATCTTTCTCATTACACTTACGAACAACGACCAACATAACAAGTCTAGTTCAACCTGTATTGATTCTTTCCACTTCGGTCAAGTTGCTCATCGTTGATACTTTACAACGGAATAAGAGCATAAGCGAATACATCATCAATCATGAGATATCAATCCATTAAACACGCGCGTGCGCTGTATATGATCAATTTGTGAGATTTATGTTCTTCTCTAACATCAACAAAATGAGTCTGTAGTGTCCCACAGAAACTTAGTTGATACACATGTTTAGAGAATATCTCTTGATGATGGGCGAAATACTTGTGCCTACGCACTTCGCTTCTTTCTGGTTTTGATTCCAGAGAATAATGGTCTCCCCCTCATCTAGGCAGGAGCCAAGACCGAAGCTATGACCCTTACTAGTCCATCTTTGCGTTTGCCGCCCTTGTTTTGTGGTGCAACGCCACGGGCGCCGACAACACCACAGCGTACGATGGTGCCAAAAATGTTTGCTTACTTGAGAATGGAAGAATGTTACTTTTCCATCTCCAAAATTCCCTCAAGAAATAGATACAGGTGCCAAAAATGGCATGTGTTTCTTGGATGTGGAGTATGCATCAAGGTCAACTCTGATAATACAACGTCATAGACGTTCATTAAATCACTTTAAGTTTGTCCCATAGAATTCTTTATTTTTGGGATCTTTTGTCAGCAAATAGTGCTGCATCAGAGTAATGAATCAACTCAAATAAATGAGTACGTAGACCTTGGGATTATCGTTTATAGACATGAGTTTAAGAACACTCAAAAATTCAAATAACAGTCGCGATGGCGACGCATCCATAAGAAACGAGGGTTGTATAGGTTTCGAATAATCGAAACTATTCAAGTATGTAACCGGAATTAGAAGGGTTGTGATGTATATGGTCACAAAATAATCGATGCATATCGGCGATTCTCATGATCGCACCCAAAACAGCGGTGCACTCAGGCGACCACACGAAATCGATATCTTCCTTTTTAAATAATAACGTGACTCCCCCAGGACCGTCACACGAAAAACGTCGACCAAGAGGGTAATCATATCCCTCTTTGGTCTCATCGGCATTATAAGAAAGGCCGGAAAAGAAGACATGAAAAAGGCTAATATCGCCCGATAATTTATATATATATATATATGTTCAAAAGCAGCAACGTTAAGAAAAACATACTTGTTGGTCTGCCAAATAGACCGCATATAAGTAAATTGCTCTGCAAATCGATCGTCATGCATGAAGTTGCTTGTTGAATTCCTTTTCGATCTTCGTCCGATGACATAAAAATCTTGCGAGGATACGATTGAAATCGTATGTAGATGGTAAAAGTATTGTCCATCTCGGCATGAATGTCATCACCATAGTACGACGAGTGATCACTTTTCCTATGCAAGCACGTGAAACATAGTTAGAAAACGAAAACGTGCAAATAAACGATTTAATAAGCAATAGGAAAAGAAAAAGGAAAAAAGAGAAATAGTTTAAAGGCTCAAAAGGGTAGAGAAGACGGGAGTAGCTTCTCTTAAGCAAAGAGTTTGCTTGTGCAGTTCGCGTTCCTTGCGTATATATGCGGGAGGAGTAATTTTGAATGCTTTGATGCGGGGACTTGCGGGGCAAAAGTATGTTTTTGCGGAGCGAATGCAGAGGAGACCCTGCGGAGCTGCGGGGCTGCGTGCAGGGGCAGCAGGGGGGGTCGCAGGGGCTGCAGGGCAGCATGCAGGGGTAGAATGCGGGGCTGCAGGGGCTGGCTGCGTGTGTGCGCGCATGGGCTGCGATGCGGGGGCTGCGGGGCAGGGCAGCGTGCGGGGCTGCGGGGGTAGCATGCAGGGGCTGCGCGCGGGGCTGCAGGGGCAGCATGCAGGGGCTGCGCGGGTAGCATGCAGGGGCTGCGTGCGGGGGGGCTGCAGGGGCAGCATGCAGGGGCTGCGCGCGGGGCTGCGTCGCGTGCGGCAGCAGCGATGCGGCGGCGGCTGCGGTGGGCAGGGGCAGCGGTGCGCAGGGGCAGGGGCGGCGGTGCCGGCGGAGGAAGAGAAGAAAAAAAATTTCCGAGGGCTCTAAAAGTTCAAGGTTTTAGAGCAACGTGCTGATAACGTGTTTCAGGATGAAATAATTGTGTATTATTGAATGATATGGGGGCCTATATATAGGCATTACAAAACCACAATCCCGTAGGATTCGGAGTCCTAATCTACTACGGAGATGCTAATCTATCTCCTAACAGGAAACCTATTAGGCTAAGACACACACAATGGTAGAATAGTAATTCTCCCGGAACACTCCGCACTTTAATTTCAGAGCGGGGCTCTGCTCTAGATATATATAGTCTCCTTATAGAGCATAGTCTCGCTCTGAAATTAAAAAGCGGGGCTCCTTTCTTAGCCCTTAGATCAATCTTTTTAAATCTAATGGATCACAATTCACCTTTCTTAACCATGGTCAAATTTCCATGGTTAGCAAATTAACAAAAATAAAAAACAAAACTGAAAATTGAAAACAAAACAAAATCAATCCCACAAAATCTTAATTAATCATAATCCACGTTTATGGGGTTTTCTCCTGACCAGTTCATACTTTTTATTTGTTTTTATTTTTTGAGGTAGGCATGTTCATAGTTTGATACCAATGTATATCAGACGAATTAAACGAAGAGAATATCAAAGTTCTTGTGAATTTTCAAAGTGAAAATCCCGGATAATGAGGTATACTATGTTGATTTGTGGTTCCGGATAATAATTTGATTTTTGATCGATCTCCTACCGATCTATGACCCTGACAAGATCAATTCAAGTAGAAGAGGTGGCTTTTAATTACCTACATGTCTTGATATGCCAGCAACGTTGGAAGATTTTATCAAACGATTGTAACCCAGAAAAGAAAGCAGTGAAATTGCTCACGGTAGAAACTTGGTTTGGAGGAAAACCTTAAAAGGTTAAAATTCTTCTTTTGTGCATCTGTACATCTAGAACAATATTTCACAAATTCTTCTCTTTTTCGTCCTCTTCTCCTTGTGCGATTAATATTTTTTGTTGTTAACCTAGAATAGCTGTGTGATTGAATAATTGATTCTTCTCTTGTGTGAGAAATGATTCTGTGTAATCGGAACACCACGTGGCACTGTAATGTGATGTACCAAGCCAATCATATTACTCAATGGTGTGGTAAACATGCACGCGGTGAAAAGGGAAAAATTATTTAAATATGAGTAACTAATCAGAAACAAACACAGTAAAAAATAGACCGATAACATTAAAGAGGCACGCCGCATAGACTATGTATCAGGTACACATAATAATTTTTTTGTGGGAGTTGGTCTTTGAGAAGATTTTGCGGGATTGATTATGTTTTGTTTTTAACTTCCTTTATTCTGTTGTATTTTAAATTTATTTATTTTTGTTTGTTAACCATGGAATTTGATCCTGGTTAGGAGAGGTAAATTGTGATCCATTAGATTTAAAAAGATTGATCCAAGTGCTAAGAGAGGAGCTCCACTCTTTAATTTCAGAGCGGAGCTCCACTCTTTAATTTCAGAGCGGAGCTCCGCTTTATATATATATATATATTTGAGCAGTTTAATTATTTAAAGAATTGAGATAAGATTATTTGAGACTTATTTAAGTAACAATTTAGCTACTTTGGGGCGACACCAGCCCAAAAATTTCTTAATGATGCTTGATATATATGCATGAAGGGATTCAAGGCAATGTGGATAATATATAGCTGGCTACATCAAACTCTTTGACATTCAATTAAATCTTATTGATTGGAGAGAAATATAGGACAATGTGGAGCATAATGGTGGAGCATAATGGTGAAGTATTATTAGTCTCTTACACATGCATATGTGGGACTCCAAGAAAATATAGTCGATCATGGACCCATTGATACATATTGCACATTTTTGTCATTAAGTTGGACATGTTGTGATCTAGCAACAGTTGGGATATTGTACCTTTCTACCAAACCAAATTTGAGTACTCACTTGCTTAATTATTGAATCCCTAATTAAGGTCATTTAGGTAAAACCCCCCAAGGTGCAACAATAATTATTACCATACTGATAGTGAGGCTCTGATAATCGAGTTCAAATCACAGCAGAGATTTCCTTCTGTTTTTTCTTTGGTGTAATAATAAGTTGATAAGAAAAGAGAAGAGAAATATCTCAATGGAAGGCTGGAAGCTTCCGATGCTTCTAGCTACCTAACACTTTAGAGAACGCAAAGTTTGCCACTTTATTTTTCCTCTATGTGGGGATGGCCTTTTCTCGCTCCTTTCCTTTGTTTTTGTTTGATTACAATTTTTCAATTATGCTTTTTCGTATAATTTGGAATGTTGTGGTGTGTCTTCTTGTTCATGACCATCTCCATGTCTTGGACTCTTGGATTTGCTTTTCGGGAAGTCGTCGTTTCTTGTTTTGGGATATTTTGTGTGCATCCGCTAACATTAACATAATGCATGAAATCATGATAAGTAATTGTGATTAGTATCATAACAAGAAATGTTACTGTAACTAATAAAATTGGCGATCACGGGAATAATTAGTCTAATTAAACTAGAGAAAGAGAGGGCTGGGCACTACTAGATAGCTCGATGTCGATGAATTTGATATGTCGATCTGGTCGGACCCAAGTGGCATAACCAATCGAATTAGATGCTAGCTTAGCTTGTTGTTAGAAATTGGATGGTGGGTGTGACTCATTGACCGGCCTCCACTTTTATCAAGTTTATGATCATGAAGCAAGCAGCACAATAACTTTAACAATATAAACAAACCATGCATGTAACTATAGTGACAAGGTATAGCTACTTCTTTTCATTCCAATTGAGTTTCGACATTTGGCAAGAAGCAAATTTCTTACCGGACGCTGTCGCAAAACTTAATTGGTCACTCGGCATCCATTTTGCAAGCTGGAATCAAAGTAGACTACGACTTCTAGTCCCTCCTTCTTTTATTCTTGAATTGAATTTCAAGTGTATCCCTAGTTATGAAAAAATTGACTTGATGCCGATCAATTGTACGAGTCTGTGTTAACACACCGAGGTTGCCCTAAGAATGTAAAAGCTTTTTGTACGTACTTCATTGTAGGTTTTCTTCATTACTAATTCTCATGTAATGCAAACACGTAATGAATAATGAAATAATGACTTACCATTTAATTTTCAAGAAAATTAGTTAAATATTGAAATATACGCAGGCACTAAATAAACAGAACAGATTTTTTTTTTTGAAAACATCAGACAGAATAGATTTGTAGGATGGAAATGTTATTAGCTTATAGATAATAAATAATGGCATAGCCTTTTTCTAAAAAAAAATAATAATAATAATGGCATAGCCTTTAAGTTATTAATCAACTTCATGCCTACTGGAATTATTAGCTTTAGAGAGTTTAGACCACATATATTGTTTAATTTCATCGATCCTTTTAAATCAGTTTCCAACTATCTGGGCGTATATATTTACTTTATCGATCGTTCTTAAGCCAATGCAGATCCTTTTCAAAAAAAAAAAAAACCAATGCAGATCAATTAAGTAGGAGATGACTAAATGAAAACAAAGAGTCTATCTATCTGTCATTCTAAACCGAAGAAGAAGAAGAAAATCATTTTCCTGTTACAGTAGTTGACAACACCATGGAGTATGGATTTTGGTGGCTCTAGTTTTCTAGGTATAGCATAACATTAATCTGGTTCTAAATGAGGTTAACAAATAAGGGCTTCAACTCTTCGATCTAGTTACGATCAAGTCTTGAATTGGTGGTGTTCCTCTCAGATGGATCAAATAATTTCAAGCAGCTTCGATCAAGTTGTTTGAAGGTCAAGCAAGTTGTGGCCTCCAGCAGCCCCTACAATGGGGTTCGATCCTAACAGATTAAGTGAAAGAATGGAAAACGAATTGAGTTGACTCTTCAAGTCTAATCAATTTGTTTAGAAGAGACTTCAATTCTTGATAACCCAATTTTTATTTATTTATGTTCACCGACTTCGTGTTTCGCAATTCTACGATTCATACTTCTCCATGTTCTTAAATCGATCTGTTATGCCAACCTACATAAAATTAAGGATTTTCTTGTCAAACAATTCTTCATAATAGCTTATTCAAACAATTCATCGATCATAATAGATCATCAAACTATATTGTATAATTCTCAAAGAAAAGAAGACTTTTATTGCTTGTGAATTGAGAGTCTGGATTCATTGCCAACAGAAAGCATTGTGAATGAGATCATTGAGATGGAGATGAGCATCACTAGATCATAGATTGCCACAACGAATTTCTACATGGAATGGAATGGCAAGTAGTTAAAATATGTGATTTAGGCAAGCAGAAAACACCAAGTTCCCTAGTATATGCAATAGCCACCATGGGCTACGATGAATAACTGTTTCTTATGATTATGAGTTCTAGTTTCCGAAAGAGGTCTTACAAACACGGAGAAGAAAACTCGAATGAAATGAACCAAGGCCGAGAAATGTTGCTAATATCGGTTTTTTTTTTCTCAAGAAATACATCGCCCTTTGGGAAATGACTAAACTTTCGAACCGCGTCGGACTGCCGGGTTATGATGGGAAATTCTCTCAACACTGATTGCTCAATTCACAATGCTCAAACTCGAGATCTTACTGAAAGAAAATATGCTCATTTCTACTTGAACCACCCATCTTTGCAAATGAATAATGTGATAAAATTGTAAGTCTTTGCAAACGAATAATGTGATAATATTGTGGGGTATGGTAGGATGGCTCAAGGGCACCAAAGAGATAATTTAAAGGGTAAGAGGTTGGTAGAGGGATGGTACTACGGACAGTTGTTAGTTCCTTCACGCTTTTGAAATAGTTTATTTTTGAACCTTTAACTAAAGAAGTGATAGGTTTCCCACCACTCCCTATCATCCTCATTTCTCCTCCTCTCATAACTTATCCTTTTTCCTTCTATAATCAAAATCTCATGCCTTGTTCGACAACATGACACAACCCTAAATGAAGAATCTATCAACGTATTCAAATTCAATATCGAAATTCATTATGAACTTAAGATTTGCATAAATATATTATATTTGTGAAGCCAACTATCTACATACTAAACAAAAATATATCGATCTATTACATTCAAAAATAGTTTCACACACCCTGTTTTACGTTGATCAGACTAAAAGCCAACCTAAGTAAGTGGAATCTCAAGATGGATATTGAGATGAGTAAGATGCATGTTTCATCTTAAGAAACTCATTTACCATAAAATTTGGCTCTTCTTTCTAGTTTCTATCCTTAATTTGGCTACATTACTTGACTCTATTACAAGTTAATTTACAACTAGATTATTTTCCAACTCTTTCTTAACTTTGTTGGTAGCAGCAACCACCAAAACAAAGAGCATTTATCACCATTTGTAAATTGTCGCCCAAAAAAAGAAGATGAAAATTCAAGAAAAAATGTTCAGTTGAAGATTTGGTGTGAGTCTGACAAACCCAATTTGTCCTTTCAATGAGGAATGAAGAAAAATTATAATATTTTATCTTTTCTCAATCAGAAGACAATTCACATTCAGAAAAATGATCAAAGGAATTTCCCCAATCAGCTGTACTGGTATTATATTAAATATGCTCTAATAGTCATAAAAATTAGAGACATCAGAGGGAAAACATCAGAGACCTCTCAAGGGATTACTATCAGCAATCTCTTTCTGAATTCTCCCATACTCAACTTAGAACTACATATTACAATTCCATGGACTCCAACTAATTACCCTCATTTCATCTCCAAGCTTCTGTAATCCAACACCCCATTTTTCAATCCCAAGAAA
This sequence comes from Argentina anserina, assembly GCF_933775445.1. Lineage (NCBI taxonomy): Eukaryota > Viridiplantae > Streptophyta > Magnoliopsida > Rosales > Rosaceae > Argentina > Argentina anserina. The sequence continues at coordinate 731,590 of NC_065873.1, read as the reverse complement.
TCATAAGCAATATTACTAGTGCCAGCACTTGTAGCACCAATATTATCAATCCCACAGCTACTGCAACTCTTGGAGTCCTTTAATCCCAAACTGCAAGAAAAGCAGAAACCCCTTCCTCCACTCTTGAAAGACTCAGCTGGCTTGGGCTGACTAGGAGGACTAATTCTAAGCTCAAGATTCAAATCTGGACACTTTTCTTGAACTGGGTTTAGTGAGTCGACCTTGCTGCCCACAATCCCAACACTGGTGCTGGTTTTCTGGTCTTCTTCTTTGATAATAGCAGAAGAAGCAGCAAAAGAGATAGTGGTGGTGGTCGCAGAATCCTGTGTAGTTGTTTCATTGAGTGGTCTGTGAGTTGCAGGGTCAATCCCTCTTGTCAAAAGCTTCCTTCTTATATGGGTGTTCCAGTAATTCTTTATCTCATTGTCTGTTCTTCCCGGCAGTCTCCCAGCAATCAAAGACCATCTAAAAGAGAAGCCAAACAAAACCCATCAATGTTAAAGAACCCAAAACCTTGTACACAACTTGAAAGTGTGTCTTTCTTTTTGTTTTCTCGTAGTTAACAATCTTACTTGTTGCCAAGGAGACTGTGTAGCTTGATGATGAGCTCGTCTTCTTCTTCAGTGAAATTGCCGCGCTTGAGGTCCGGTCTGAGGTAGTTGATCCAGCGCAGCCTGCAGCTCTTGCCGCAGCGAAGAAGCCCCGCGGCTTTGGGGAGGGAACGCCAGCAGCCTTCGCCGTGAGCTCGGATATAAGCAATGAGGCGATCATCCTCTTCTTTGGTCCAAGCTCCTTTGTTCGTGTGAGCCTTTTCACAACAAGGAGACCTCCCCATTAAACAAGTTCAAAACTTTAAGAGAGTTCGAAGCAGAGCTGATGCTAGATGTTGTTGGCTGTGGTTGTTATAGGGGTAGTAAGTACTGGAAATGAAAAGAGAGGAGTTGCTATTTGTATTTGCTGAAACATGAAGGCCGGCCCTTGTGGAGGACTTGGCGTATGGTTTTATAGGCATTTGACTAAAATGAGAGAGAGAGAGAGAGAGAGAGAGAGAGAGAGAGAGAGAGAAGGGACCCTAATTGCTTCTAGATGTGAGTTGGTGAGACAGGTTAGAGGGGAGTGGCTGATATATATTACGGCATCAATCAAATATAATAAGTAAAGTGACATTAACTGAGGCCCTACAGGTAACCCTCAGGTAGGTGTAAAGTAAGGTATGGAGAAGATGGGTGAGGTATTTTGGGTATTCTACAGTGTTTTCGAGTATTAAGTCGTTACATTATTATGGCGAGACGAATTGTAAATAAGATTCGGAACAACGTAGAAAATTTGCAGCTAGATATACGCAATTCTATGTGATATGCTGGTGTCCAAGAGCTAAAGGATAAAATGAGTACGAGTTTGGATCACTAGACAACATAATAGAAATAAATCAAATGGTGTAGTTGGTAGGTACTCAATTGACCATACTGACTGACCATGAGACTTGATTTGAAATTTTGATTATTTCAACTGGTTTTAAGTTTTGAATTCTTGAGACCTTATAATGGAATGTCATCATGATCCAGCTGATCAGTAAATGTGGATTGCAGTGAGGTAGAGTGGGAAGTTCAAGCATATGTGGTATGTTTGGACTTGGATGAACTGAGGGCAGATTCATAAAGCAATGAATTCTTTTGTAAGTTTGTTGGTAGTGGGTTTTTGGGAAGAAAGGTCACAAGTGGTTTGGCTATTCTTGTGCATGAGTACAGAGATGGTAGTTGTGCTTCTTTATTCTATTGGTAAATGCATGAGAGAGAGGTTGAGAGAGAGAGGGCTTCTAGAAGAGTTAGAAGAGATGATGAGAGGGAGGAGGGTATAGGAAAAGATAATGAGTGTGGTTGTAGTTGTAGTTGTAGTTGTATGTGGGCTTTGGTTCACCCTCCACTTTTCCTTTTCATCCCCAACCTCGTGGTGCAAGTTTAGGCAACAAAGGAGGGGTAGGGTTAGGGATGGGACGCTGTTGATTCACCTTTTTGTTATCATCTCCCTCCCCCAATTTGCATATTATTGTTACCCACCACAACTCTCTCTCTCTCTCTCTCTCTCCCTCTCTCTCTCTCTCTCATCATGAAATTCAAGTGGAAGGTAGGAGTTAAAACTTAACAGGATCATGAGAGGAAGTTGTTTTCAAAGGGAAAGAGAGTGAGAGAAAGGTCCACTTGTGTTATTATGTGTGTGTTGTGTATATTTCTTTCACCTACCTTTTCATCCTTTCTGAACTGTCCTGGCAGCCACCCTAGTCCAAACTCTGCCCCTTTTCCTCTGATGTTGAACAATATGGCATGATTTAATGATTTTTGATCTCAAATCAAATCCCCCACACTATCTACTTACTCTCCTTCCCTCCTCTCAAAACCCACCCACATAACCTCATCCACAGCTCTTGCATTTAACCCTCCAAGCCATTATTAGCACCAGCAAAATCCCTCAAACGCAAGGAACCATAACCAATAAGTTTTTTGTTTGTTAAATAAATTAATAACTAAATCGTAATAAGTACCACATAATTTTCCTCTCAAAACCCACTTGTATAACCCGGTTGTCAGATCTAAGAGGACGTTTCCATATTGGTTCATCAACAAATAACTAACAAAAGAATAACCGCAAAAATATAATATGAATCATCGAGATAGGAAGCAATTAGAGTACATTATTTGGTCCTAAGTTCTGACCTTTTTAGCAATTTCCATTCTCAACAAGCTGCACTCAATGATTGCATAGTGTTAGGCTGTGCGTAGATCACACCAGTGGGTTAAGCAGCACAATGGTCTCTATCTGCAACCGGTTTATCCTACATTAGCACATGGACAATGAAGCACAATTAGACACTAAACTTGAGATAAAGCATCGAATCAATTAGAATTAGGTAAAAAGAAAAGAGGAAAATTCACCAACAGTCCCTGAACTCATGTGGTAAGGACAATTTGATCTCTGACTTTTAAAAAGGATCAAAGAGATCCCTGAACTCTTATTTTGTTATCAATAAGGTACTTCTGTTAAAACATTTGGAATATTCCGTTAAAATATTCTTTTTTCTGTTAATTTTGTCATTTTATTAAAATTTTGACAGAGCATGGTGGACCTAATTCTTAAAATTTATTTTTCTAAGCAGTTTACTGATCTTTAAATCTACCCTCTATACTCAAAGGTAAACAATTATTTTATCATCATAACAATTATCATAGCTTCTAGACTTAGGCTTTTAGCGTTTGCTAAACTGTCTTTAAAAGAACTGCAACAAGAAAAAGAAAAATATAAAAAAACTAATAAGAAACATAAAGAACATTCCAAGAAATACCAAAAATTATTGGGATATTATCTACAGAATACAGCGTAGAATCTACGCATCCCAAGAAAATATCGAAGTTCTTCAAGAAATTTTTGAAGAAGATCAGAAACCTCTTCACATTTTGAGCATCGGTTAGATTCGCCATATCTGGTATCAGAGCTTGTTTCGCTCAGAAACAAGTGAAGATCAGGCTTATGCCACAAAATTGGCTCCTTTTATCAAATAAAAAAAAAGTCAGACCTAAAAATTACCAGTCTTTTTGTACTGAAAAAACTACTGATAAGTGGCAAGTGTGCTTTCATTCAAAACATATTCAAGAAAGCCAGTACTCCATAGAATACATTTGTAGAATATTAAATATCCTATACGACGAACATATTCATCTCCAAAAGGAGATTGAAGTAGCAGATATTGATCCGTTAAGACCTAGCCTGATTAAATTTCTAGATTATCTATATATAGAAAAAAAAACAATAACAAAGTTGCAGAACAACTCGAAAGATTTAATCTTCGATTAGATCAACTCAAAGAAATAAATTCCCAATTAACAAATAACAAAATGACAAAATTAACAGAAAAAATAATATTTTAACAGAATATTCCAAAAGTTTTAACAGAAGTACCTTATTGATAACATAATAAGAGTTCAGGGATCTCTTTGATCATTTTTAAAGGTCAGGGATCAAACTGTCCTTACCACATGAGTTCAGGGACTGTTGGTGAATTTTCCTCAAAAGAAAATTAGTTAAGAAACTTGATCAGGGTTATCTGGATCGAAGAACAATTACACACAGTGGTCGGTGGTGACCAGCCAGCACATGAACACGTGGAGATCATGTGCTTAGGTACTGAACCAGACTCGTGGGACAGTAGTAGGGAACTGTCCTGTAGAAACCCGTTACCTACCTCTTTGGCTGCCTTCCCCTTCCCATGGGGGATCTCTATTTTAAAATGACCCACATTGGTGGATAAAAAGAGCTTCATAAATATTGGGGTTCCTTCCTTCTCCTAAATAAAACTTTCCTAGTATTTGGTACCGAATTTCGATATAGACAACATCTTCTCCCTTTTCATTAATTTGCTACCAAATTATAGAGGAGGCTTGGACTTGAATCCAGGTCCTCAACATGGCCACCATCTACTACTGTCTACCAATCCTACTATCACCAACCAAAGTACCAAACCATGTTAATAGGGATCTAACCAAAGACAGGTAAGCACATAATTGACACAGAAGAAGGTGATTCGAAAAGAATGCCAATCCGAGTGAAGTAGGTCGAGTACTACATCGGGGAGAATAACGTACCTTTGGCGGATCATACCAGATTACAAAGGGAAGTGCTAATCTGATGTAAGAAGAAGAATAACGGAAGCAACGAAACTGTTTTCCAAGCCAGATGCCTCGTCATTCCATAACGGACACGTCATATTTTATGATTATGAGTATTCATGTCAGCTGCGTGATATGTTGTTTTACTTCAAGATGACTCAAGTTTCTAATAGTAAATGTAGCAGCTAAGCTGCAGTGAAGGAATGGGTTATTAATGTCATCAACGATGTGAAGTACAGACCACTCCCAATCTAATCGAAAATAGAAAAAATGAAACAATATCAGGTGTCACTTATTCATAACTGATCTAAGGTAATCAGCTGATGGAGTCTACATTCTTTTGCGAGCTTCATATAGGTAACCCAGGATCACAACAGCAGCACAAACTGTAACTCCAACTGCGCCTTGTGCCAGTACGGTGCTATCCTTTGTAATAATTTTGGCGGAACTTGAAGTAAATCCAAGCTCAGATAGCTTCTTATGTGATTCAGCATAATCTCTGAAAAATGCTTCCTCATCCTGCCAGAATGTCACATGCCAAATATTAGCAATGGTGAACAAAAAATATATCAAATAAAAAACATCACAATCAGAACGTTAATCTTGATCTCTTATTCTAAAAATATTTCCCTGCTGTGAATCTCATTTTAAGGTAAACTCATTCTCATCCACATCCGTTAGGATACTTACATCTTTACCCCTCTTTTCTTTTCCATATAAACATGGAGATGTAGACCAGTAATTGATCTAATACGATGCATGTTCTAAAAGGAATAACCTAATAAAGCATTACCTAACTTAACGAATAACAATGATTCCCATCACAAAAGTAAGAATATGTGGGACTGGACCGCACAGGTCACCAACTATCATCGTCTCCATCAACGAGTCACCCATTTTAGGCAGCCAATTCCCATCCCAAGCTAAGCACCTCACTACACAATTCATTTTATTCATCCAAGAAGACTGGGAGAATGATAGTTACTCAAATGGTTCCCAAAAAAAACCAAATAGCAGCGACTGTGAAACTGATCCAAAATTAGCCTCATCTTAGAAGTCACAGAGCTCTAGTTGCACTATACAGCAATGATCCCAGTCTAAGCCGGTACTAGTTACAATCACCTCAGCGAACTCCATTATAAACTTGATCAGACTAATACGTAAGCGATCGTCAAATCCATGTCAGTGCAGAAGTCACAGGGATTATCAATCAAAAAACAAAAAAAAAATCACAGGAATTTTGTAAAACTTGGATTACAATAAAAAATGAAAGAAAGCTTGGATAGGCTCCATTTGTAGTTCATAACACAAAGCGCTCAATCCAGACTAAAACCTGTTTTACTGTGGGACTGTTTGGAATATACCAGGGGATAATTAAAAGCCAGCATGTAGATGGTTTAATCAAACCCAATCGGTTTCCAAGTGGTTCACAGGTTAGGGTTGACCAGATTATGCACCATCAGAACATTGGTCAGGCACATTTGTTTATGTTGTAAAGGTAGCACCAACTATGTAAAAGTATTTATAGCAGTTGCAACACTGTTAGTCAAGAAGGACTGACCTATATTTCAGCAGTAAAAGAGAACTAAACATGATCAAATTACCTTTGCATATAACTCAACAAATTTACGGAACTCAGCATCATCTAATAGAGCTGTATCTGATGGCAGTTTCAGAAGTCCCTCTGATTCTCCTTTCAGCAATTCTCTGTTGTCAACAATCAGTACACATGCATTCAGACCAAAGTGGAAAGAGTTAATATCATAAATTACAAAATTTTCACTGTCATGTTCAAATCTTACACGAAGTATGAGTTATCAAACTTCAGAGGTTCCTGAGTCCAAGGACCATCAAAACCAGATCTCTCAGGATGTGCCCTTCCCTATAAGACCAAAAGAGATTAACAAAAATTGAGCATGTGATCTATCGCAATAACAAAGAAAAGCCAAAAAGGGAAATAAAAATAAATTTACCAGCGTATGCGCCCCAGAGAGGGCAACAATATCCTTGCCAGATAGCCCCATTCGATAGAAGATGTCCTTCAGATGTGGTGCACCTTATAATTGGTAATTCAATCATCAGAAATAACTTTTGTCATTATAAAAAAAAAAATTTGAACAGCCAAATATCTCGACTGAAATTGCAGAAGGAATGCAAACCAGCAAACATATCATCTCCACATAAGGCTCTAGCATGCTAAATTACATTAACAAAGCTAGGAGAAAGGAGCGTAAGACCGGAGGCCTGGAGCTTAGGTAATACTAAAGTGCCTATTTAAACTGATTGTTTTACTCGATATCGATGGTTCCCTGAAGGCAAATCCTACAAGTAAAGTAGGCACAGACTTTAAATTCTCAGCATTTGCTTTCTTATTTGGCTGCCCACTTTGGTTGATTGGCTGCCAAGTAAACTGATCGATGTGGTTGTGAAATTAGGGTTCTGGAGCATAAGTTTAAGAAAGTTGATCTGGTTGCCCACCTTGAGAACAAAGCTAGTTAAGGCCATACTGCATCATATGTTTATGAGAAGAGGCAAGACCATTGGTCTTCTACTAAGACGATGCAAGTCCTCAAGTAAGAAAGGTTAAATTTCTTCACGTTTCCTTCTTTTTTATTGAAAGGGTTGCATGTTAATTACAAGAGCGGTATCAGTCCTTAAATAGTAATTAGAGAGAACGGAATGTTTGAATCACTTGAATTTTCAGAGGGTAGGTGAATGATATGATATATCCTGGGGTGGTGGAGTTCAACATGGGAGAAAAATGCAATGGGTTAACAGAGAACAATGTGAACCATCCCAGAGCTTGAAACGGATTTCCTACAACTTGTAAATATAGATCAGAGAAATGTTGAAGAAAAGCATTACTTCTAGTTCCCAATATACATTAAAGTGTTTTGACATCAATGAATACATATTATATGAAGACCGAGTTGTTGTGTTGTAACGCAAGAACATAAACCTAGCACTAAGTCCAGAAAGACAAATCAGTGGCCAGTACAGTTGTATTAAAAGATGTTTCATCAAAAGATTATTATGGGTTGGACTATATATTATGGTGAATATAGGTGATATGTCGCGACTTGGATTGCTTCAGTCTTTGCATGCATCATATCTATTTCACAGTTCACTTTCTAAAGACATAAAAGAGAACCTCAATACCAAATCCTTCTGATTGCACTATATCGCATACTTCTACCAGATGGAAACTCAAGCTATTTCCACTGACCAGAAAATGGAAAAAAATAATGAAATTGAAATGGTAGATAAGATCCAAAATGCCCTATTATTTGTCCTCTCATTTTGCACTACAACACAGACCAATGGAATGACAATATATAACATTCATGTTACTAGTATACTCTCATCTAGTCTAACTAGAAAATTCTGAAACTTCACAAAAATGGATTACATTCAAGAAGCAATGATCGAATTGAGATGCTAGCATTAAGCAAACCAGAGAACCAATATATTCTCAAATGTTGTATCAACTTGCAAAAAACCATCTAAGTATTGCAACATACCTCTTTTGGCATCTGGAAGTCGTCCTTCCTTGGGAGAAATTTTTGAATCCTAACAATTAGATAGAACGCTTAGATACTGTCTAACAATCTGGAAAGCAATGTGAGGAAATCAGCTGCTTTCTTAAAATAAAAAAGAAGTGACCAGTACTTACCCTCCTTCCAGGAGTAAAATCAACAGTGGGCCCTCCAGTGACCTCAACAGCAACAACACCAGCGAGCTAAAAATAAAGTAATTTTATTGTTTAATTGCTTCATTTAAGAATCCATGCTAATATATATATTAGCATTGCCAAACAAATTTAGTTTTGTAAAACCATAATCACCTGGTATAAATCTGCATAAGTAATCTTTGGATGCTTAGACTTCACTTCCTCTGACATAAGAAAGGCAATCATCAGTCATATAAGTATGATGTACAACACTGAAATAATTAGAGCCGGGCTCACATATACATCAATCATCAATGTAGTTACAAATGATTTACAATTTTGTTTAGTTTTTACTTTACAGATAATCAACATTTGACAGCTGAAATACAGACAATCTTATCTTATTATTATTATCATTCCCTTGTACAGATTCTCTTTAGAAATTTCTAAAGCCATGAAAATTCTTCTTCATTATGTAACGAATATAGTAAACCATCTTGAATCCAAGAAAATAATCAGCCTATAAGGACAAGACCTATCTGTATTGCATACAAGACCGACAGTACAGTACAGTACACTTCACTTCAAACAACCTTTCTATTTCCCAGTTCACAGCTACGACAGAACAACCAGTTCAAGATAAAAATTACGGTCATGCAAACAACAATCACAGGTTTACAAAACAATTATCGCAAGCGAAATAGCACAGCAGTTCTCACTTTTCATATACCAAATTGTCTTTGATTAATGCCCATCATATCTTGTCCCAATTATAAAATCAAGATTAACAAGCAAAACAACTCGATCAAAAATTAAAACACAAACAATATGAACACACCGCAAAAATCAACAGCCTTCTTCAATCCACTATTGGAACCATGAGTATACTCCTCCTCGTTCCTAATCGAACCATTAGGCCCACCGGTCTTCGTCTTCGCATCGTAAGTACCAGCATCGTGCCACCTACACATCACAGCCGATTACAAATTCCGAATTCAAGCTCCGTACAAGTAATCACATGCAGATATGAACACAGCTAATTCTAGCTACTGTAAGACGACGAAAACGAAGATTAAACCAAACGATTCTCGGTCAATTTTTCACAGGAATCAAATAGAGAGAGAGAGAGAGAGAGAGTACGCTAGTCGGAGCATGATCGGAGCGCAGTTTCTATTGGAAATGAGAGCGCGGAGATCACGGCGAGCCTTATCGACTTCTTTGAGGTAGTCTTTGTCAACGACCGGCGGCGCCATCGGAGCGAGGACTGAGTGTGCTACTGCGGCGAATCGGAAGAAGCCAACAGAGTGTGTGTGATAGTAATGAGAGCGATGAAAGAGAAATGGGACTATATAAACCAGTGACCTTAATATAATTATAAAATTGAAATTTTACCCCCTCGGGGTATTATAGTCTTTTAGGTGACATTGAGCGGCGTATTCGACATCTTCCGGCTCGTATTCGATGTCTTCCGGTGTGGTTCCGGGCGTATCCTTAAGTGCAAAGGTACGCCGGGCCTGAGAAAGTATCGTACAAGCTCGAATAGTGCCCGTGATATGTCCGTAAAATTTTCAACTCAATTAAAACAAGCGGTGAAGCCTACCATACAATCACATGTTTGAGGGTCGTGAGTTCGATTCAGATTAATTGTTTTATTTGAGTTATTTATTCGATTAAAAAAATGCTATGAGGATAATGAGGATAAAATTGTGCTCACAATTAGTTAATTAGTTAATTAGTAAGAATACTGATTGAACTAAAATGCACCACTTATTAAGGACATGCTCACAAGTTTATCAAGGCTACTAAGAATTACCCAGTAATCTTAATTGTGTAGCATAGTGCTGATCAAACAATTCATAACAGACTTAGCTAGTTAAAGTAGGCTAAAATTATGAAGTAAACAATTGAGACCTATTTTGAAGTAAACAATTATGAAGTAAACAACGTTAGTAATTAAGTATGCAGCTCTTGTCATCTTCTAAGTTCCGAAACCTATTTTGTCTCAGCCGTTACATTCAAGATCCCGTTTGCATATAGATGCAAGCAAACCTCAAACTTGTGAACTCCGGCAGGAGCCGCTGGAATTCCACCAAGCAAAAAATTTCCTAGTAAATTATTCTCCTTTGGTATCGAACTCTCACCCTCGTAGAGGTAGATGGATACAACTTTTTGGTTATCACGCATAGTTCCATAGGTCTATTTCTTCATGACCATGTATTTCTGGGAATCAAATTACACATGTATCGCTTGGAAATATCACGGTTTTTTTTACACTCCACTCCAAGTGAACGAGGTGTAACATCACTAAGTGTCAACCTCTGGAGCCTATTCCCATTTCGACTACAAGCACTTAAATAAGTTGCTAAAGCAGCGGCGCCGTACGCAACCGCCTCATCCGGGATGATACCCTTGCACAGTTCCTTCCCGTTGAACACATCCTGCAATAGCTATCTCTTGCACCTTCGGAATTCTAGAAGAGCCACCAGCAAGAAGCCAAGAACAACATCCCACACTCCTTGCGTCCATGCATGCATCGCTCAAACACTTCTTCACTGCCTCCATGCACTTTTTGAAGAACTCCATGTTAAGTTGTTCAAATTTGACACGAGTAATAGTTTCACCGAAATCTATATCCTGGTCCAAATAATCAATGTCGATGTCAACTGAAGATGTGAAGGATAGCCTCCTCTTTGCCTTCTCACAAGCATTTCAACCTCGTAAGAGCTCTCGAGTTCCCCCTAACGTCCAAACTGTGCTTCCTATTGAATTGCTCTGCGCAATAGTTCACCAATTTGTTATCAAAATCTTCTCCTCCAAGGTGAGTGTCTCCAGCGGTAGCCTTAACTTCAAAAGCACCAAAACCTATCACCAGCATAGACACATCTAAAGTACCACCACCCAAATCAAATATCATGACGTTTCTTTTCCTTGTCAAACCAGCCTTCTTGTCGAGGCCGTAAGCAATAGCTGCAGCAGTTGGTTCATTTATAATACGAATCACATTCAGGCCAGCCGCTTCAGCAGCAGTTTTGGTAGCCTGATGTTGTGCGTCATTGAAGTAAGCAGGGACAGTAATAACAACATCTTTTACAATTGATCCAAGATAGGCTTCGGCGACTTTAGCATCTTTTTGAGTACCATGGATGATATTTCTTCAGCATCGAAGTGTGTTTCTTGTCCCTTGTCCTTCACAACAATTATGGGCTTATCATTAGGACCCTCAATTGACCTTGAATGGCCAAAACTTCTGTTGGTGCAAAATGTTTTGCTCCAGCAAGGTCAAACAACACTGCTACGCACGAGTAGGTTGTCCCCAAGTCAATCCCTATCGCATGACCCGCCATTGTTTCAAGAACCTTCAAACATGATCGAAGAAACTGGTCCCAAAGATTGATTGTCTGCTGGTTACTTGGTCATCAGGTTATTTATAAGGTTAGGTTCATGGGTATAACGGTGTTCCTTGCGAAAAAAAGTTTTGTGTATAGCTAAATGCGAACTCATACTCCCATTATGATTTTAGTCCAACGGGATCCTGAATGTCACGGCACCATCGAAACAATCAGAGGCTTCAGAGCAATGTTTATATAGAACTATAAAAGCAGTTCGGGCTCCGCTGACTTTGTCTTATTTGTTTATCATCACTTCTTTTTTTTTCTTTCTTTTTTTATAGGAGTTTATCATCACTTTAAGCATGCTTAATGCTAGTGATATTTGTTTATCATCAAATGAAGTTATACCCTGTCATTAATAACAGTGTCAGATTAGATACATCTAACTGTTAACATGCATGACGTAATTCTTATGTGCTGCAACTTAATATATACTGTATACCTTTACCATTGATACAAGTGACTCCGCTGTAAACAATTTTGTTTGGGTTACAATAATTCCAGTAAGCAGAAAACTCGCTAGCTTCAACTCTTATTTTTCCTTTACCAAAGCTTAGAGATTTACTCCCAGTGTAATCTTGCAGTTCTATTGAGTTTACAAAATAGGAAACCTCCTAACTTGTAATATGTTATCCAAAGACAAAAGCTATAAACATTGCTTAATTATAGAATCCGGATTGGCTAGGGAAGGGAAAAAAACACACACAAGTCCTTAATGTAATTCTCATTGAAAGATGTATAATGCTGAATTGCTGATACCTTCCGTGTGAGCAATTTCAGTACTTAAGTTCTCATTACTCCAATGTAAGCGTCTTCTTCACTAAAGTCATCCACCAAAGCCAACCCATATCTGCTAAAACATCAGCAACGCAAACTATTTCGGATAACCTTGCCAGTAGCATCATTATTCCAATTTCCAACCATGTACACGAAGAAGCAAACGAAATTTTGCTTAGAAGATGATATAGCTAGGAATCCTATTTCACATGGAGAGTCAGTGGGCACCCTGTTTCAAGCCTCCAATTCAAAAAATAAAGAGGGAAAAACTTTAAGCTTATTCTGCAGTTCTCCACTGCAGCTCTAGCTGGACCTGTCCATTCTTCGAGTCTATGAGGTGGTACTTCTGGTTGATTCGTCTATTGGAAACAACGTCGGAAAGATTGATTTGGATATACCCTAGAGATTCCTGATTCCACAAGAAATTATGATTACAATCATGTATCATAAACTAAACAAAATGTCAAACAAAAAATCTGGATCCTATAATATTCCCGGCATGCTAGCTACTAATCAGGGCTGTAGAAACTAGAAAGAAAATGTATTGGCATATTTATTTTTATGAAACATAATGGGGGGAAGGGATTTCATTTTAAGTTCCAAAGCTATCCATAGATTATCAATATGAACAACAACAGATCAAGAGAATCTCACAATCCAGTCTATACAGATAAGGTCAAATAAAAGATCACTCAAAATGCAGCATGCTTATCCAGCAGTGAAATACAACAGAGTGCAAATATACTTGCATACCATGTAAAAGAACAGATATGATCCTCACCTTTCCATGCAGCAGGCCCAATTTTGATGAGGTACTGACCACCTCCACATGTAATTTATCGTTAGTGGGAGGTTCTTCAAGCATAAATTGAAACTGTTCTTCCCATCTTGGATCTCTACTCTTCTTTAGGTGCTGCATGATCGAAATAAGATCATAAGCATCCAGACTGTGATAAATGATAATCTTTGATTTAAAGATTGGATCATTTAAATCACGACTGTCTAATATCACCATTCAAGTAACAAAAATATGCATACATTCTTCATTGTCTGTGAGTGTTTGTGACGCACAAAAAATTGAAACGCAATAAAGTAGTAGTATAATAATACTAATACGAATAATAATAAAATAATCATCATCATCCAGCCTCTTTCCATACTCTATGATCTTATTATGTTCGTAGACTTAACTGTCCCTTGCCATCTTCTGATAGACAATATCACCACCAATGTAAGTATGTAATTATGAATGGTGACATAATTAAGTTTGGTTCACAGAGTAGTACCTGGTATAGCCCAAATGTTAAAGTAAGAATGTTATTGTGACTAACGAACACGATACAGCAATCTGACAGAAAAATAATCTATAATCCATTTCCCTAATCATCGAATAACAGAAACAACAGTATTGAGTATTGACACGGGTCTAATTGATTACCTAGTTTTGCAAAGGCATAAGGTATAATATTTGGAAGATAAAAATCTACAGTAAATTCAAATACTGACATTTCAATGTTTGAGTGATTATACAGAAGACCATCCATGAACACAAAACAGCAAGTATATCGAAACCAGGATGACAAATAAATAAAGAGATATTTAGACATAAACCCAATTTTGAAGCCCCTACTTAAATCTAGGCCCACACCCAAAAGTTTTTTCAATCTACACCCAAATTAATTATTTTAACCTAATATTTTTATAACAAATATTTTTCATTTAGAATGGTTTCACTTTTTTACCCTTTAGGTTGAGAAATTGAAACTCCTCCTTAAAATTAGTTTTGACCAACTTTCTAATTTAGTTAACATTTAATTATATCTATCATAAATGAAAATTGCAATTTCATTTTGGAGAAATTTGAGAAAATTGGGTATCAACATTAATTTAGAGAAATTATAGAATATACAAGAGTGAAATAAATGTATGATTGAATGAATTTTGATCTTATTTTCTTATTTAAGACGATTAATTATTTGAATTTGTCATAATAAGCCTTAAATTTTGTCTTAGTGTTTGTTTCTTCATCACTTGATGTCTATTTAGCTTCTTATCACTTTATGTTATTAAAGATTTTTTTCATATATTTGGAATATACTTTTTATTCTCCTACATATTCAGCAGATTGAAAGCACCTATCATAAACCAAAACAACCCTACACACTATAATTTAAAGAACATAATGAAATCCTCATAAATTGCCCAATTTAAACACTATAGATGCAGATCTTACTACCTACTAAATAATTATCCAGTTTACGTATACATGTTAAACACATGCAAATCATGTTACCTACTAAGTAGATTTTAATGTTCTATATAATAGAACTTTTTACCTCAACCTTAGATTCACAACAAAACCATAAACCTACTCTACAGATACAAATCCAAACCAAATTGTGAAACCCACCTACTCAAGAGAAATTATGAAACCTACAAATCTCAACCAATACACAAGTAACCATATGAATCATCTTACATATTTAGCAGACTTAAAGAAAAACATATCTATTTCGTAGAATCACGTACTCCACTAAACAATAATGATTATGTTTTTTACCGGTTACATAGATTCTTCAGATTTAGCAAATACACATACACACACTGAAAACATAGAATAACAAAAATACCTACTCTAAGGTAGTACTTGGGTAAGAGATTTGGAGGTGATAAGGAATTTCAAAAATGAAGGGATTTCAAGGTGAATGGATTAATATAAAGTGATGAGATATTAAATTGAAACTATAATTAAGCAATTTAGAAACATACCAATGTATTTGTACCAGTGGCAAATAAAGTAATTTTCATCAAGAACAAGTTTTATTTCTTATACCAAATAATTCTTTTTTTATTTCTTATTTAACCTAACTGAAAAAGTTTTAATTGTGGGTTTAGATTAAAAAGGGTGTTGATTTTTGGGTCTATAATCAATAACCCTAAACTTGATTTTTGGTTTGAAGACTGCTGTTAACTTGAATATCAAGAATTTGGAGATTGAGATTGATTCTGCAGTGTTGGTTCACTTGTTACAAAACTCCAACCTATCCAACCATCCTTTGGGATCTTTGCTTGAAAGTTGCAATAATCTAATGGCGTCTATGGACAATGTGAAGTTGGTGCATATTTTTTGAGAGTGTAATATGACTGCTGATGTTTTGGCCAAGTTTAGCACTAGTCATGAGATTGGTCTGGTGAAGTTTGACAGTCCTCATGTGTATGCCTCTCAAGCATACCTTGATGATCTTGGTTCTGTCTCTAGAGCCAGGAGATCTGGTGCTTGTTTTAGCACTTAATTGTCTGCTTTTGTTTTTCCGTTGGGCCTTTTAGGTCCCGTTTGTAACCAAAAAAAAATAAAGTAAAATTTTAAATTTTCCAATAGCCCCATACCTTGGTCCTTTTTTCCTCCCCTCTGAGTATAAGTCGCACAGATGGATTACAATGATGCTTTCCTTCAAGATCATGACCTTCATGAACAATGACAACAAGCAAACCTCCACCAGGTGGCGTTCCTTCAGGAGCCTTCTCTAATGTCTGTGTTTCGTCATACCCTTTTTGCATGTCCTCCTCTGCAAATGGTTTATAAGTTAATTCCAACTCAAGCTGTCCATGGTCCTTATTCTGAGGATCATTCAAGTCCATAGTTTTAAGGAGGTCCATAGTCAAAAGTGTTGGCTCATCACTGGGGATGTCTTTCAAAGGTATTACATTCATACCCATTTTCTCATGTTTTCCCACCTAAAAGGAGAAAAAAAGCTTCTGATAAACATAGCTAAAACATAAAACATGACTTCTGATTGATAAACTGCCATAAAATACCTTATCCCAGTCATAAACCATAAACTTCAATGCCTGACTTTGTGGGTCTTTAATAACCATTTTAAATTCCTCATTCCATTCAGGGTTCAGGTTCTTGTGCTTAACAGCGGTCTTCTTTGATGGCATATTGCTCTCTGTGAGCTTTAGTTTTACATAAGGATCTGAAGCACCAAGAAGATCATACTTCCTTAGCTTCTTTGCCCTCAGAACCTTCACATGAAGAATCCCTACCGGCCTGTTAAATGCTCTGGAAATTCAAAGAAAGTTTTTCAGCCACAAGAACAACCAGAAATTATTTGCCAAATAATTCAGAGAAATACCGAAACATACTTTGCTGGATCCATGATCGGTACTTCAAGAGTTTTCGGCCAGAGATACATGTTAGCAACCTGGTCTTTGATAAGCTCCTGCAAGAAAGCCAATTCTAGCACAGTCAACACCAATATTATGAACTAATAAGCAATTAAGCATTACAACAAGAGGAAGAAATCTTCTACTAAAATCAGCACAAGAATGAAGTGACGAATAAATAGAACAAATCAATCAACTTCCTAGGCAAATGAAGTGATAAAAGGAGCAAGAAGAGTAAACCCACACTTCCTGTAATCTTCATACTGATCTAACATAGTTGAAACGAACACAACTTACAGTCCATTTTCAACTATCTAAATAATAGGTTCATATGAAGAGCTAAGACTCAATGTCAAATACAAAGTTAACGCTACTAGTAACAAGTTAGCCACAAAAAGCTATTCCCTAGGATCTTACTCCTAAGTAGGACTGACCGACTAAGATTTGAAAATGAGAAAATATTGCTACCTGGCAGCATCTTGATAACATATTAATACATGTATTCAACACTAACCCATGAACAAAGGAATGATACCAAGTGGCCTGAGGATTGCAATACCCATCAGCACATCCCTATTGTCAACTTCTCTTTTGGGGAACTTGTCTGTCACAAAGAAGTCTCCACGTATATATTACCTACCCTTGTTCTAATCTATATTGAATTTTATATGTCTTGTAAATATATTCCCTTTATTGCATTCTTATGCTACATTTACTCGCAAATTTATATATTTACCATCAAACTTTTTGACGATCTTTATACATGTTGCACTAAATAAATTGTAAAATAACTTCAGTGTACTGAAATGTGAAATAATCTCTCTACTGATCTGACAGGCAAAGACTACAATAGTAACTCCCAAAATGATATTCATATTAGTATAGCTAGTAAAGGATAATTTTACAGAAAATTAGAATACAGTCTGCATACTCCCATGAACAACATTAGTATTTCATCTTGAAGGGGGTACCGAACACAAAAGGTCAGTTTCTGGCATAAATGACAGTTTGTTATGCTTAGCAAGTGTATGAGTACTTTTCGAGCAGGATACACATGACATCCTAAGAAAGTCATCAATACCTGGACATATCTGTAAAGGCCAGGTATTGACATAAGATCAGCGCCTACAAACTTTAATCCAAAGTCAACATAAGGCTGCAAAAGAGAGGGAAAAAATAAAAGAAATAAAGATTTAGTATTAACCGTAATATATACAGACTACATTCCGTGAGAGTAAACCACACTGAATAGATTTAACGATGAATGTTCAGATGAAACACAATTTTGTATATACCAGGATAACCTGGACTTCTAGAATGGATTTTAATGTATATATTAAATCATGTGAGATACGGAAATCTAGAAGGATTGTAGAATTAAACTATTTAGAATCACCATTTAGACATACTGAAACCAACCAGATAACCTACTGCCCAAAATATAACTTAGCACTTGCGTCATGAATTCACAGTACCATAAAAAAGACATCTATTCTTGAACAAAATATTTACATATCGAACATATATATCAAAGTAAACAAGTCCCAAACTAAACTAGATAGCTCTTTTAACACATACCCTATCCATGAGAGATACATTGATTTGGGCAAAACAAGGAAAGCTTGGGACCAAAGGCTTCAAAGTAATACGTGGTGCGGCAAAAACTTGCACATCAACCACCTGAAATAAACCACGCAATAATATATTAATAACACACACAAAGCATTTTTCTAGCAAATTAAAATGCAAGACCTGAACGGTTGCTGTGATTCCATATGCTTTAGCAGCAACAAGAATATTAGGATTTGCAGCCCATTTAATGGAGGGCTCCATAATCAGCTCCTTCTCATCAGTTACATAAACTTTCATACCTAAAGATAACAAGATTAAAAAAAACATAAATAAAAAATGCAATGTTTTGAAGTTACTTCAGTACAAAAGTAAATATATGTAATCACATCACAAACCTACAAAGTACATTAACATTATTATCAAATTAAATCCCAAGATATGAAGTTATGAACCATACACAATCATTCAAGAGGAAACAAAGACCTCAAAGGTGCCTATGATATATGATATAAACCTCAAAGTAAAACAATGGATCCCTAATTGTTCTAAAACTCAGAGTATTGGTCATGAAAAGAAATTTCAAAGAGAATTTTAGGTTGGCTAACCTTGAAAGGTTGGTGGTAGGGAACCTAAAGTCAGCTTCTCAAATTCAACAGAGTCAATCTTGTACTTTGGTATTTCCTCAGCAATTATGGGTTTTGCAATATCTTTGGCAGTTTTGCAGATTGCCTATAGAAGAACAAAAATAGAAATACCGAGAAACTTTACCAAAAAGTCGAGGACAGCTGGAAAAGCAATGAGCTATGCATAACTAAAATTGTCCAGAACTATTGAATCACCTTGTCAAGATAAGGCCACATATATTCGAGAAATTTATTTAGCCAATCAAGCTGCAGAAGGACAAAAGGAAAATATTGGTAGGAACATAAGCGCTAAAACACTTATGATGTTAGGAACCACAACATAACAGAATGAAATAATAAAAAGTTGTAATAGAAGTAACTACATACGCGATCATAGTCTGGATTCTTCACCCAAAGAGGTATCTCAGGAAGCATCCGGTCCAAAATTTCTGGTTCTTGATCAACCAACGGCTGAATTTGGGGGTTCTGAATAATAGCAATCAATAACTATTTAAGCAAAACAGATACAGATACAGATACAGATACATATATGGAGCTTGCATGAAACATACTGCACATAGTTTTCACAAATCTTTTATCTTATCTCTATATGCAGATTTGAGCTGGTAGTTTTGATAAAACAATGCATCCATTTTCACATCTTCTTCGATTGTAAGGTCTACAAAATTCTCCATGTATAGTCCATATATATTTTTATATAAACATTACAAAAATAAACAGATATCAGTAATTACGGCTACGCAAGTGTACATGCTCTCTCCAAGCTATCATAAGTTCCGCAATTTCGTCATCGAAGCACCTACATTGCTTTCCATATTTCATATTTTACAGCTCACAGTACAATGTCACCCTCTCTACTATCTAAATGCAAAAGAACACTGCACCACGAACAACTTGAAAGCTGAAAATCGAACCATACGCACATGCACATAACATACACACACTCCAACAACCAATAATATCTGAAACGATCACCAAAATGAAACCTCTAATTCAATATCAGTTACAAGTTGAAAATACAGCAAAATCAAATACGCAAAGATCAAAATCACACCGTGCTGACATATGACAAAGCTTCTTAGGCGCATTGGATTAAACAACGAATATGAAACCCTAAAAAATTAGTATTGTGATCAAGAACAAGAAAATTGAAGCGAGCAAACCTCGACATCTGAGGATTGGACATAAATGAAGAGGAAATAGCCGGCGACGAGTCCAATCGAAACCCCTAGTCCGAATCCAAAGAAGCCAAAAATGGTGCTGAAGAATCCCATTTTCTCTATCACCTTTTTTTTTATTCTTCTTCTTACTCTGAAATCCTCCACAAAATCCTCATTTTTTTCTTTCTTAAGAACTCTCTCTCCTTCGGATCACTACGCTACGGCCTTAAATTTGCAAAATGACGCTATTGTCCACCGCGGGCTTGCCTTGTGAAGCGCGATCTCATGGTGGCAGTTTTGGAATTAGAGGGAGAGTGACGCAAAGAGGCAAAGAGTAACGTATTCGAATTGAAACCAAATCGGTTACCCCAAAAACGGCACTCGGTTGTGACTTGATTAGAGGACACGTGGCAAAGACGGAGACATACGTGGAAATATTATTCGTGGCTTACTAGAAATGTGGGAAAAAAAATTTTCATTCGGCAAACTACGTTATAATGTCTAGTGGCTCTTTTTACCTGTTATTGACATATGAATTTATTATACTAAAATTATAATTTTATTATTTGTAAAATGACCTTTATGGGTATTGATAATTTTGAACTAGAATTTCAGGTTTAGAATTTAGAATTTAGGGTACAGGGTTTTAGAGTATAGGGTTTAGGGTTTAAGAGTATAAGGTATAGGGTTTTAGAGTTTAGAGTATTAGAGGGTAGGAAGTAGGATTTTAGAAAGAAACTCAAAATAATCTTTGATAAAATAGTTTAAATATGATTTTTTTAATTAAATCATGAGTGTTAAATGATGATTGGAATTGATTATCACCAGATATTACCATATTTCTGAGGCAGTGACACATTAAGGAAAGTTATGTGTTAACCATATTTAACACGATAATAATTGGCATCTGAGAAACTTTAAGGCTACTTACACCAAGGTCAGCCCCCTGTCCCTATGCATGATGCCATGAGTAAGCTTTCTCAACTAACATTCATGGCGTGGTTGCTGCCACTATATAGAATCATACAGCAGTAACACCTTCTACTGCTTGCACCAAGTGATGGAACTCGAAAATAATCCACAGAGGGTTACCATTTGTACAGTCTCTTCCTTATCCTACTTGGGCATTCCAAAAACCAAAGAAACGAAATGACTGGACTTCAGATCTCTAAACACCAGCTTAAAAGGATAATAAGTATTGCCTTGCATGTGCTTGTCTCTCAGATTATCATAAAATTTCAAGCAAGACGAGCTACTTTGGTATTGATTGGTATTTGATTATGCATTTGACGAGAACTGCCAACGGGTCTCTGGTAATTTGCTGCTCAATGTCCACTATACAACACAGCCGTTCTAGCCTTGTAAGGTGGAGGTCAAGGTTCACCACCATCTTCCTCATCATCTTGTTGCTCTTCTCTTTATATCGCCTTCTCTTATGATGATACGAATTGCCTTGAATAGAGGATATTCAGAGATGTAGTATGTTCCAATTCTCGTGCTTTTTCTCAATTTCAGGCCTTTATAATATTTGGAGAACCCAGGGCTTCAGATACCACACTATGAGTACCAGACAGGGAAGTTTTGCATCATCCTCCTCCAAAGGTGTTGTGAATGCAGATAAGAAGCTTGATAATCTTCGTGTACTTAATTATCACTTCTCCGCTAGGTATATGCCTTTGTTACAGCCTACAGTAATCGTTGCAAGAACATATCTCAATATCTCATCGTTAAAGTGATGGACACCTAATTTATTATTGAAATCCACGAAATCAAATATAAAAATAAAGCCAGAAAACTAAACACAGAAATCCACTTAATCAGAATATAACGACCCCAAAATTTCAAGCTTAAAAACTCAAAATTTCAAAGTCGTTAAACACCAAACAATTTCAACGAATCGAAATCATTTAAAATGCCACAGCGGATCATCTCTGAGTTCAAAATACAACTCAGTTAAACCGATTATTACAACCCAAATTATAATTCAATATTATAACAAATGGAATTGTGTAATTCTCACAACAAACTCACAAGATAGTCACACAAAATCCTCACACAAGCTGGAGATAAATAACTTCAAGTCCTATGAGCGGTCCGTCAATTCCCGCTAATCCACACCTGCGGAGTTATCCACTACACCATTGAATTGGTGCACCAGGATTGTAAACACAAACCCGGTAAGCTTTACAGCTCGTATGAGTAAAATGAAAATATAACTCGCATAGTAATATATATACGAAAATCCACAAATCAAACAAATATAAATGCACTCATGAGTTAATGGACGGCCCATCTGGTTGTCCCAAAGAAATATGAAAAGAAGCGCTCATGAGAAATTAAGTAACCCTTCTGGTTACCCAAATGCATTTATAATACGGGTACCAAGAACGCTGGTACACATCTGTTACCCCTCTCGTAATACACCGCCGATATTGGATAGCCACCCGCTACCCAACATCCAAACAATCTGAGTACCCATGAGCAGATAAGCACCCGTTACCTCACATGCAGTATTAAGGCAGACAGACTAGAGCTCTAACTGTATCGTAACTTTCGCCCGGCCAAAGGCTAGGTTCCGACTTGCCAAACACGTACAATAATCTCACATCATATTGTACCAAATCAAGTCCGAAGACAAATCAACATTTTAACAATCTCAATGTTAAAATCACGTACAATAATCTCATATCATATTGTACCAAAAATCAAGTCCGAAGACAAATCAACATTTTAACAATCTCCATGTTAAAATCACGTACAATAATCTCACATCATATTGTACCAAAAATCAAGTCCGAAGACAAATCAACATTTTAACAATCTCCATGTTAAAATCACGTACAATAATCTCACATCATATTGTACAAATCAAAATCACATGCTCGATATATAAATCTCGTCATCAAAATGACATAAATCACGATAAAATCATAACAGTATATTATATAGCAAACTATATATATATATGTACATATTTACCATTTATACAATATATATATAATCCATTATATCATATACATGTCATATTTCATAAACACGTCCGAAGACAAAAACTCGTCCGAAGACAAAACTCATTCGAAAACAAAACTCGTCCGAAGACAAAACGTTTTAACAAACACCATGTTAAAACCACGTACAATAATCACACTTCATATTGTACAAATTAGATCACATGCTCAATATTTAATTCTCGTCATCAAAATGACCAATTCCAATGAATTCATAACAGTATATAATATAGCAAACTATATATATATATGTACTTATTACCATTTATACAATATATATGTAATCCACTATATCGTATACATGTCGTAATTCAATATTAAAAACTCTTGTAAAATCCTGAATCTCCACAAGGGTAGATTCGTAAATATGTGAGATTTTACTCACCTTCTTTCCTGCGTGCAACTTCCACGACCCTGAAAGTAATTTCCTCACTCGTTTCGTCAGTCACCTAATAGCACGATAAATGCTTAGAAAATGATACTTAAAATATCAGGTGACGAGTTCAGCACAGCTAAATGTTGTTCATAAAACATTGTTCACGGAACACTGTTCATGTTTACTAATCACTGTTTTTGCTAAACCACTGTTCACAGTTACTGTTTTGCCAAAACACTGTTCACAGTTACTGTTTTACCATGACACTGTTCACATTTACTGTTACAGATCACTATTTACAGTTACTGTTACATATCACTATTCATGCGGAGTTACTATTCATAGTTACTATTCATTCGGCGTTACTGTTCACCGCCCGCCACCAATTATCACCAAATTTCACCACCACAACCTAAACAACATTGCCAACAACTTCCTAGTTGACACCAAGGTCTAAATCCGAGTCTAAACAGTCTAAACAACGAAGAACACAAAATCGGCACTATTCACAAACCCTAGAAATTGAAATTTTGATTCGGGTACTTACACTTCGATTTGGCTCGATTCCTTTTGTGGGAATGTTGTTGGGACTGAGACAAGCAAAACCCCCCAAGAATCTCGAGCCATGGTGGCCGGAGGAGGCGGCGCCGCCACAGCAGTAACTTCCGGCGGTTTCTACGCCGTGTGTGGTTGTCGCCGGAGTGCAAGGCGTAGCCCAAAAGATGGAGCTTGTCGAGCCCGTCAGTTTGATAGGTGGCACGACACGAGGCGACGTCGGATGGTGGAGAAATCGGCCGGAGAAGGTTTTTGGGTCGGGTGAACAGTACCCGAGCTGATTTTTAGAAAAAATCTGATTTTCTAATTTTTAATCTCATCTCCTTCCTTTTATACTATTTCCAAAATCGGAAACGAACTTCCAACGTTAATAACTTTCGCATCCGACGTCCGATTTGAACGCGTGACGTGTCCACGAACTCGTATCGATGAGCTCTACGACTTTCGTGAAGGAAGTTTTCGCAACCGAGCAACGGAATAAAAGTCGATCTATACGTTGCCGTAACGTTACGTTTTCTAATTAAACGATCCGAGAACGTTTCCGTTTTCGTTTCGAAATGTCGCAAACCTCCAATTGTCATCTTGAATTAATTTCACAAGTTTAACACTTTGAAATTACTCGACATTTAGTTTCTAAAAATTCGGGGTATTACACAGAAAATGGAAGAAATGAGACAAATGCAACAAATAAAGATCTATTTAAAACAGTACATAAGTCTTCATGTACCTGAGGCCTAACAGCATAAGCAAGGCGTTGCATATTCCATTTTGATAATTTGACAATCCATTAATTTTTAGTAGCTCTTTAACGTACTGATTTTACACTTTTGATTACTCAATCAAACTCCCTTTGTATAGACTATCCAGTCAAGTACCTTTACCATGCTTTAAGGGTCATATTTAGGTTTAATACGTGTTCTTGTTAAAAAAAAACAATTCAATTGATAGAAACATATCTTTTCAAGTTGCTATAAATCACTTGGGATTTACATAATTTGCACGACAATGACATATAGCTAACCACTGACAACTCCGTCTCATCAATCTTTAGCTAACCAATGAAAACTCCGTCTTCTTTTTGCCATTGCTCTCTGGGCATATAATGGTTTTCCAGAACAGAGAAGGACCAAAGATAATTGGTGGCCAAATATGTAATCGAGAAACAGAGCCAAAACAAAAACAGGCAGCAAAATCGATTTCTGCTGCAATGACAGGAAAATTCAACATTTGAAGTCAGGAACTTCAGAAGGCCGAAATATAAAGTAGAAGTGAAAATCATACAGATAACTGAGACATGAGAATAATGCAAAACATGATTAGTATATTGCCATCTAATGTGAAGTTGAGATTTCTATACATTCTATAACAGCTCAGAAATGAAAAGGACTTGTATAGATGGATACGGGTGCATATCATATTCGGTCCTTTCCAAATCAACAGGCCAGGGGCTTTGGTTCATAGGGTCTCACAACTATCAGTATTATAACTCAATACCCAGTATTTGGCACATGGATGGATATGGAAACTGAGCATGACATCAGTGACAATCAACATCAATACAAACTTAATCTACTTGATATACACTATAATACAAGAAATTCCTACTTGAAAGTATATATAACAGAAGTACCTGCATTGTTTGAAACTTAAAACTACTAACATATAGGTAAAGGAGAAGGAAAGAAAGTTACCCAACATATACATATATATATATATATATATATATATATATATACACATACATACATGGAGCTTTGTATCCAATAGTTGATCGAAATAAGCTTGCTCATCCTGATGGGGATCTGGCCATAGCTCGGTCTAATGCGCAGTGTGTACACTCTAGTTCCATAGGGAAGCTGGCCATAGCTTACATTTCCGTAAATGGCTCTGAATTTTATAAACTTATCAGTCACTGTGGTATTATCCAAAGCAAGTTCAAGCAGGCAAAATGCAAACACGAACAGACACAATTTTAAGGTTTCAAATTGGCAAAGATGAAGAGCATACCTTGAAATTGTTCCAATGAATAACCCAGATTAATTCCGAATTGAAGGAGAAACAAAACTCCTAAAATGTCAAAACTACCATGAGTCAGAAATCAATGACAACAAAGAATCTAATACAAATCAACAAAAGGATAATAAAAGGAGATCCACAAGTTTTTAACGTTCACTCTGTGTAAAAACCCACAAAAGATAATGAACTGAGTATTATGCAAACCGATGCTTGAGCCTCTTGGGTTTGTGTTGCCTTCGTATTTCCCACAGAATTTGCTGGGTGCCCGGTTTGAAGATCGAATTGGAGTACGTTTTTGAACTCTCTCTCTCTCTCTCTCTGTTTCTGCTTGTGTTGTTTGCTTAAATCTCATCTTCTTGGTGGGTTTGCTAGAGTTCTCCAGGTAGATCACCATGGAAGCCTTCAAGTGAGCGAGAAAAAGTATCCGGGAGCATAGAAATAGGGGAAAATAATAGGTTTCGTCAACAGTGAATCGTACAGTGCAAATAGAGTTTGGTGTGCGACTGTGCGGTTGACCCAACTTTAGTATATACAGTAATATCTGTTGAGGATATCATTTGCTTTCCTGTTTGTATCAGGAAATGGGAGCATTGCACCTGTGCTATTTTTCATTTTTTCATTCCGAATCCTTAACCTTAAGCAGGGACAGTAATATGAAATTTTGCTTAGTTTGATGGAGCAAAGGAAAAGGCCCAATCTTAATGAGAGGTAACGAAAACGTACAAGTTCTAGTCTCTTTACGCTCTTAAGCAAAATAACGAGAGGTAACGTGAATAAAGTTGATTGCAAGCTTCTATCTTTTGTACAATCAACATGGAATCCCCTTCTTTTTCGCATCATTAATATCAAAGCAAACTTCAAAATTAGGGGATCCTGCAGGAGTTACAGGAATGTCATCAAAGGAAAATTCACCTAAAAAGTTTTTTTGTGCAGGTGTTGCACTCTCACCCTCAGCCCGAAGATGGGGAAGCTTATAGAAGCTTGATTAGTTATCATAAACAGTAGTAAAATTAAGTGCTTTTCTTCATCACAGGGATGCTGGAATTTCTCCCAAAAAAAATCATTGCTTAGTTATCAAATTTGTTGATTAGATCTTAATTATACATATGGCTATGGCTAAAATCATTGTTATAAAAAGAAGATTAGTAGGGCATATCCATTAACATTACAAATAATTTCCATGCTTGGCTTAAAAAAACATAAAAGTTGATTCCGGATGCACCCATAAACAGTCCGTAGAGCACAAATTAATTTAATCTTGATTTTTTTTCTTTGACAGGGGGTTAATCTTGGTTCTTATTAATGAATAGGCTCTTGATGTGGATTCACTAAATATTAATCCACCACAATAGTCAGAATAGTTAATTAATATTGATGGAAAATGATTGTATGTCTAGCTATAATCCATCACAAATAAATTCCATATATGACTAAGTTAGCTACTTTAACTATATATGCATAGCAAGATGATACGAGACATCAGCTTATGCATGCTTAAAATTGATAAGGTTTATCTTATACAAAAAGATTGATCCAACAAACAAAAGCTCTCCTCGATCAATTTATTGTAATATTTGTACTGATGGATCCCAGGCTGGTTGGTAACTACTAGGGTTAAGATACGACTTGCTCATAAATCACAAACCAGCCTCTTCCTTACTTCAAACATTACAGATTGGCAGTACAATGAATAGACTTGTGACTTCCTCAATATATTGGTCAATACAATGAGGGTATAGTGGAGAATTATGTGGGTGAGACCATGTGTCCAGGTTGAAGTTCCTTACCTCAAGCAGTGAAAACATCAATTCACAAAAGCGAGACTACTTTTTGAAGTAGCTTATGTTTTTTGTTCTTCTAAGACTCAACATAGCTAGTATCGCCCATGAGTGAGTCGAAAAAGTCCTAAAAAATGTAAAATAGTATATCCAATCATTCTTAATCACGAGTTATTTACTTATCTCTCATTATGGCTCGAAGTTTAAAGTCATAATTCAAATGTAGTTTTCCGGGTTCTCACATCAAATACTAGTCTTGTTCACACTTCACTCCCATGCATAATTTGATATATAAAATAGAATAGAAGAAGAAGAATGCCCAAAGGGGTGGACTCATGGCTACACCGTTACTTCATTAGTTGTCTATGAGATCACTAAAATACCAATCATCGGAACTGCGATCAGCTTTGATATCGCACAAATTGTTGAAGCGGCAGCTCAAACCATTTTTATTTGAGAAACATGTTCAATTCAATAGGATAATTGTTTAATTTAGTGTCTACTGATGTGGGCAATTCTATTGGTGATAGGTTTTGTTGAATCGATGAACTAATAGGTTTCACCAACTTGATCAAGTCTAAGAACTACTTTCAAGTGTCAATATATTGTATTGGACAAGGCGATAAATCCATGGAGTAATAAAATTAGATTTAATATATTTACTGGATCTTGATGTGGGAGAAAAAGTAATTGTTTTATCTATGTAGTCAATTATGAATAGGTATATTGTCACACCAAACTAGAAAAAAAAAGTAATTGCTTTATTTATGTAGTCGATTGTGAATAGGTATATTGTCATACCAAACTGAAATAAAACCACTGACATATTAGTATACTTTTAAATAATTAAACTAGTGAAATCAAGTAGTAAATGCAACTATATCTTAAAATATAGCAAAAGACAAACATATAACATAAAGTCTCGTCAACCCTCCTCATCTTGGCACTAAACTCTAAACCATGTCTCAGATAGGCAATCGAATTGGTTGCAAATGTGCTTTCAACCCCAAATTATGTAAAAAATACAAGGCAAAAGTCAATAACCAAAAAGTCTCATCAACTATTGTCAAGTAGGAAGCAAAATATCATGTTATTTTCCCAAGGCAGAAGTATAGGCAAGTGTTGCTAATGCGTAATCCACCTTGTCCACGTAATCATACCGCATTTACAACCGTCTTTAATGTGCTACCTCATACACATAAGATATTTAATTACATAATAAAACTAAATCGAGAAAAAAAAAGTTATGTTGTGTAATTAACAAAGAATCTTTAAAAAGATGAGAACATTACTCACTCAATCATATATGCTATATAATCATCAAAAGTAGGATATTCAACAATTGAAATAATCATTTAGTGGTCTGACTCAAACATAGAATGTGGAAATTTAAACAAAAATTGCAAAAAAAAAAACATTTTGGTAACAACTTTAAACTATAGTCAGCTGGTCCATCAAAAGACAATAAAACCAAAATACAAGACAAGACCAAATTTCTTTATCATTTGATATCACATTTCTTATGGTTGGAGACAAACCTAATTTGCTCACACAAACCTTATAATCATAATTTCTTCATTTTCATTGTCTCTTTGGAGTCTCTTATAATCATACGCCTCATTCCCAACTTTTATGTTCACCTCCTCGATATCCCCCACTTCGTTTGAACTATTAGAACCTGAAGTCAGAGACACACTAATCTCTGCGCGCATTGGTGTGTTAAGACTAAACAAGTCTACTAAATTTCAAATCAATCTTACTAGAGTACAATAATTCTCTAAACCCTCATGATAGCACCAATTCTTGAGGAGTGAAGTATGAACTTCACCACTAGTCTTACTCACATAGTTACAAATTAGCTTAATATAGAACTGTGTTAGATTCCATTTAATATAAATCTCTGGTACTAGTTGTGTGAACTCTCTAAACTACATCTAAATATGAACTTTATACTCTGACCCACTATTGGAGATTAAAAAACAATCTCTCACGAAAGAAAAAGGGGTGAACACATTTCCTTATGAAGATTAACTTCCAACTTAGGGAATTCACCTAGAAGTTGCTTGAGGGTTTTATTGAGCGGCTTACTAGTGATCCCGCCTAATATGTCAAAAGACACAAGGGCTTGTGTTGATTCCACCGGTCGAGGTAGGGAATTTTACAATCTCACTCAGTTATGACCCGATAAACACCTTCATTGTATTTGAGCAATAAATACATAGTAGGGGCTGTTGTGGGAAATTTTGGAGTTAACCATTCAATTACCACATAGTTAAGGTCTTCCCTAATCTTAATCAAACTAGAGAATCCAAACAATCTCTTGGTTGATTCGTGCTCATAGCTAAAGTATCAATGTGCAGCATATAAATAATGTAACCCAAGACATAATAACTAAATTTTAACTAATCATACATCCAGATAAGCCACTCCATCTACATTTCAAGAGATCAACTCCACCACTCTAGCAGTCTAAGTGGACATTTTGATAATATGAGAGAATGATAGACTTAGGTTTTTATATATATTCGGATTAAGGGATTGGATTTGGATGTAACGAGAGAGATAGAGTTGAGTTCTTATTAGGACCATTCCTAAACCTTCTCCTAATTTACTACACCTCACCTCCTAATATGAGACAATCATAGACAAGTCCCTTTCTCCTTGTTGCAGTTGTAGTCACTGTCTTGACTTAGCATCTTTTGTATCTTAGATTGTAGTACTCTTTTGGTTGTATTAGGTGGTTGTGACCATCTCCTTCTCTTATAATGTACTTTCAGCCATTTGGCTCATCTATCAAATGAATATGAAATATGTTTAGTTAATTTCTTTCTTTCAATTTCCTCTAGCTTAGTTGTTCAATCCTGTTTATGGATTATGATCCTATTATCTGGTATCAAATACCTTCGATCCATGGCGAGGTTTCTCCTGTTGTTTACCCCACGCTCCCACCACCGCAACTTGCTGCTGACGATCCTACACTTCCACCACCATGGAAAGGGATTATCGATTGTTATGGTCATTTGTATTATTGGAATATAGAAACCAACATCACCCAGCTTAACTGACCTTGGGTTATGTCCTCTCTCTACTCAGCAACTCCAGATCTGTTTTCTCGGCCACCAGCTGCCGAGAGTGTTCTTTTAGATGCACACAGCCACACACACAACTAGTGGCTGCGTTTCAGCAATTCCGGAACAAAATGCACGACATATTCAGAGTGTTTTCGGTAAATGCATATATATATATATATATATATATATATATATATATACATATGCACAATTTGCAAAAGGTGAAACAATGCATCACAACAACTTTAAAAAATCAACTATTCAAAGTGGATATGTATAACTCAACTTCCTTGAACTTCTCATGCAACTCCTTGCATGACTCTGAGAAGCTACTACTAAGTAAAGTAAATAATAGATTAACATTTGAAATAAATCAATCTTTCAATTAATGCACAAAAAAACAGAAGATGTAATTAATTACATTATAGGCATTGTATTATATAGCTTGATTGAAAAATAACCTCATAATTGATATCTCTCATAACAATGAACTCCACTATACCATACAACTGTAACATAAACATAAAAACAATTGATTAAATATGAACTGTTTCATAGCAGTTTCAGATGTAAGTGGTAAAAAAAACTTCAATGTAATCTAAAGAAAGAATTGCACACTAGTCTAGATGAATTTAATGTTCTAACTTCATTTCAGCCACAATGAGGATTTGGATTTCATTATTTATTTGAAAAGTAGGTTGCTTCAAATAAAAATGTTATCATCATGTCATTACTAGATTGATGCGATATAAATAAAAAAACATAATAGTGACACTAACTACACACACAAAAAACTCAAAACTATACTAGTATTCCAGTCCATACAATGTTTCATTCCTATTCTTTATTTGCCGGATTTTCTTTTCACTTTTTTCATTCTTCTTCTGACATTGTTGGTCGATCTTCGCCTCTGTCCACCCTTCCTTTCCTTGAAGCACTTGATGAACTTGCATATTTTTTAACCTACATATTTTCAAATTTCATAAAGAGAAATATAAAACACATAATCAAAGAAACTTGGACTTAAATTGAGTTCATACACAAAGTCATTCATTTTCCGAACATTGATTTCAATTCATTAAAAATATTATTATGGACTAATAAAATGGTGAGCGATGTCAATAAATGGGAGGTCGGGTTGGGTTTTTAAGACTCAACGGGTTTACATCACCAAGTGCATATTGTTTTTATAGTTTGTTGAGATTGATAGCAAAATGTATAATTTAATTATACAACTAATTGGTCGCTAAGTGATGTAGGGCCGCATCACTAAGTATATAATTTGATTTCCTTTACTAGATGAGAAGATGACTTCTTTGATTTGAAGAGAGAGAGAGAGAGAGAGAGAGAGAGAGAGAGAGAGAGAGAGAGAGAGAGAGAGAGAGAGAGAGAGAGAGAGAGAGAGAGAGAGAGAGAGAGAGCTTTGGGGTATATCTTAGTTTCAAACTTGAAACTACAATTATATGGAAATTCTAGTATAAATTAATGCATGATATGCATCAACTTTATCATAAAGTTGTCGAATGAGTCATTCAAATAATAATATTATCGTCAACGTTGTAATTGAGTTGTTAAAGTTGTAATTTTAATTTAGCAACTTGAATAGTTAAATTAGTAATATTTAAAAGTGGTAATTGAGTCTTTAAAATTAGAATTATAAATTTGAGAACTCGATTGCCAATTTGAGAACTAATATTACTATTTTAATAACTCAAGTTTGTAAACTAAACTCACAACTAGGCCTGTAAAATGGGCAGGACAGGGCCGGCCCGACCCTAAGATATGAAGACCCACATACTACTTGGCCATGCCTTTTTCAGCCATAGATGTAAAATGGGTAGGGCACGATCGGCCTTATCAAAATATGTGAAGCCCGAGTCCGTCCTTTGGGCAGATAAAGTTTGGGCTTAAAAAGCCTGCCCATGGCCCGATCTACATTTGATCCGTGGTTTTTAGATAATAAAATAATTTAACTTTCATTTGAAAATTTTAATTGAGATAAGAGTTGAACTCATGAACCCATTTTTATAAGAAAATACATTTGTCAATTGAACCAACATAATTTACTGGTTATATCAATCACTCATAAATTAATAATAAAATTTGACATTGAGAATGTGTCGGGCTACGGGTCGGCCCTATAATATATCATATGAGCAGTGCTTTCGGTCAGGCAGGACTTGAAAAGTATTGTCCATACCCTACCCATTCTAAAACGGGCTGAGTAAAGCCTGCCCATTAGTTTGGGCCGAGTCGGCCCGCAGTTTAATTTATTTGGCTAAATTTGGGTATGTTCGTCAGCTCTGGGCTTAATTTATATGCCTACTCACAACTTTATTAACTCAGTTACAACATTGATGATAAAGATACTGCTTTAATGACTCATTTTACAAAATTATGATAAAGTTGATGCATAGCCTAATCTTACTGATAATTATAAACACTAGTAATAATTGTATTTGTAGCTATGACATATTAAGATTAAGTATTGATATAATAAATATACTAACACAGTTTGGTTAATAGTGTGATTCATATTGCTTTTAATCTAGTTTGTGATAGACTTTTATTCTCCTTTTGATTGATGAGACAAAATGAATGAGTTATGTTTAGCGTACTACTAGGGATCAAAACCAAATCTAATTCATCCTTCAACCTTATATATATTAATGTTACGTGAAAGTTGAAATGTCTTCCATCAAGGAAACTGCTCTTTTCTTAATTTGATTTATCTCATAATCATAATTTTGAATATCATTCTTAACTAACTCTAATGGTTCTCTAACTTAATTTGATTAAATCTAGAAGTGTTGTATCCAATTTAACTATATATTATAAGTCAACATCTTACTTACAAAAAGTTCAACATATATAAAAGACTCGTTCTTTAACATGGTTACCATATATATAAGACTAGTTATTTAATATGGTTGATCCTACAATATGCTCTTAGACGAGCAACTTGTGCTCTTCAGTGATAGGAGCACTTTGTGCTGCGTTCTTAATATGTTTTTACCTTCATTTGTACTTTGCTTAACCCTTATTGTTGTAATATCGAGTCATTGAGTCACAATAGGAGTCTAGGACGGTTATGGATGTGTTTTTGTGCTTAAACGAGCTAAAAACGAAGAATTGGTTTAGAGTCCTAGTTTGAGTAGGAATCCTTATAGGACTAGGAAACCTAGTTGGATTAGGAGTCTTCATCTATCTATGTTTTGGTCACATTGGTGATATGTTGAGAGTCCTGTTGGCATTAGGAATCCTTGTTAGACTAGGAAACGTACCATTTTGGAAAGTCCTACTTGAACTCAAACTCTTATTACGAAACTTTCCTAAATGAACTTCCTTATTCTAGT
This sequence comes from Argentina anserina, assembly GCF_933775445.1. Taxonomy (NCBI): domain Eukaryota; kingdom Viridiplantae; phylum Streptophyta; class Magnoliopsida; order Rosales; family Rosaceae; genus Argentina; species Argentina anserina. The sequence goes on along the minus strand of NC_065873.1, from coordinate 697,393 downwards.
AACTTACTTATTCTAGCAAGTTTCCTTTTTGCAAATTAGAAACTTTCCTAATCTAGTTGAGTTCATCTATTACATGTGTCTTTTTAAGAAAACAAATATCTAGATTAGGACATGATTTTCGAAATGTATTATCTCTTACTATTGATTTTCTTTTCTTATTTTCAGATTTGAAGAGATAATTCAAGGAGAAGAAGTTCTTGCCATGCTATCCAATTCAGCCAAGGAGAAGGAGCCCAGCCCATGCCATGCTAACCCTAGAGAAACAAGGAAATAAGAGCTTGTTCTACAAGGAAAAGAAGGGCAGCCATTAGATCTAATTAAAAAGAAGAAATCTCAGCCGTGCATACATGGATTAGCCTATTCAAAACCCTAGAAGCCCCTCCTCTCCTCCTTCCTCTATAAAAGGCATGGCCTCCCTCACAATTCGCCATCTCCATTCTCTCACAAACACAGCCGAATTGCTGCCCAAACACATCCAGAAAATTCAAGCCAAAATCTTCATCCATCTCCATCTTTGCCGTGCCATCCTCTTGCCTCTTCCACCACCGAATTCATCTTCATCCATCCTTCAAGGTTTCTAATGTGTGATTCATCCATGGCTTGTAATCTTTCTTTTTATTTTCTGCAAATTTCAAATTCATTGTATGAATCATTGGATGTTATTTTCGGTTTCATATATGAAGAACATAAATTCAGACTTCTTTGGTTTTATGTTTTGATTGCATGAACTCATGAAATATGTGTGTATGTCGTGTGTAGCATCTATGGGCAGTAGGTTTTCGATTTCAATTTAGGTTTTATTTCAATTAATTCCTTGAATTTGTACATCTAAATCAATGATTGAGGAAGCCAAGGCCATGGTTCTCCTAAGGTTGCGATTTCATTCACCAAAGTGTTCATTGATTGAATATGCGCTTCGTGTTTCAATTATGGATACTTATATAGGGCTGTGATAGTTCTAGGAATTTGCATGTTTAATCAAGATGAGTGACGCCATGCTTGTGTAACATGTCTCCAATTCGACTTAATGTGCTTATGTGCTACTTTGTTGTTTAACTAGAACGCTTCGTTATGTTGAACTCTCTTTAGCATATGTTTAGGATTGAACGCTTCGTTGATTCTAAATAATTAAGAAGTCTTAACGATTAGATGAACCGCTTCGGACTCTAATTAGAATTGGACTTAGATATAATCGAAATAATTCGCTGCCTATATGTTGTTCTATGCGTGTCATACATGTTTCTTGAGTAGAATTCGTGTTTTGGTTATGTGATGAGTGGTTGATCAATTGTATATAAGTAATTTAGGATTTATTTTCAGTATTAGTTTTATAATCAATTTCAAAACCCCCAATAACATGATAAGTTTTGAGGCCCTTTTGATTCCCCGGACTGAACGATCCCTGCTTATTCTATACTAACGATGATGTTTTTCAGGGTATTTTATAGACGTTCTAACAAAACGCTCTATCATTCAGCTCTTCTCTTTTGTTAACTAGATTTTTACATAAAATTGAAGTAATGCAACAAAAGAAAATGTAACTAGGAAAAAGTTTATGTGATAAGATTTTTTTTTTCAATTAAGAAAAACCAAATTACAAACCCAAACTTCTACTGAAAGTTCCAATTCTATGAAAAGCTTGCAACAAAGATTTTTGGCATGAACACAAGGCAAATTGTTTGCTGTTGTGGTTTGCTACCATTATAAATTCTTGTCTCCACTTCTTGAAGCCTCAATTCTTTAACTGAACATGAAACTGTATATACGGAGTAAATAATATTTCAAGGAGAGTCAAGAGCCTTTGTTAGTTGCATCCAGTAACAATTGTGAATGGCATGAGCATGCTTGAATTGAGAACTGCATGATGATTTGACTTCTGAATCACAATCTAGTCTCCCCAGTGAAGTCGCCAAATGTAAGATGGTATTTTTGCGGTACGACTAGACCCAAAATCAATCGAGGAAATGATCCAAGAAAGATTTTTTCGTGATTTGATTGACTGTAACAATAACAATTCACTTGTAACAACAGAGATTTGCTTGAATGTAACATTAGCTATGTTCTATGCTTAACAAGAGTAACGAAGCTTACAATAGGGGCGTGGTAAGGGAGCTGGATGCTTGTGAGTTCAGTAGAGATGAGATTGCATGATTTGGGTGAGGATTAAGACAAGGTGGGTGATGGTTTGGGTATGAGAGATAAGACATGCTCTCTTACCTGAAGCTACTGGGTTTTTTTGTGGGTTGGGATGAGATCCAATGAATTCCATTAAAATAGTAGCTATCTCTCATTTTATAATGGAGTTAGGAAATGAGAGGGAACCTCAAGGACCGATGGTCCTCAAGGCTTATCTTTATCTCGTCGTCGGAGAGATGAATGGTCAATGGATATGGGCGATGATGGCAGGGATAGGTCGGCATTCTTAGATCTAGTTTGGTGTTTAGAGCCCCCCTAAATCACGCTCAAAGAGGTTGTCAGGGGTAGAAGATTGAATGGATCTTGAAGGGTATGAGCGTGATCTTTCATTCGATTTCTCTGGTGCGGCCGGAATTGGCCAAGCACCAGTCTTAGTAGCAAAAAGGGTTGAATGTGTTTGCCCAATAAGGAAGAAGCAGTTAAAATAGGTATGGGTCAAGTGATTGGTTTTGGGCTCAGAAATGGGCTTCGGCTTTATTGGATAGAAAATCTCTTATCTACTAGCCTAATGTCGAATTTAAAGTCACGTAACGTAATACATGAATTTTGTTCCCAAACCCAAAAATTATTTACGTACTCTATTTCGACGATGGGCTTCACAAGATTCATTACTTTTCAAACCACGACCATCGTACAAGCCCCAAACGTAGCTTGGGTCTACGAGAATTGCATGACGTGCTCTAATATACGTTTGGCTTGATATTAAGCTTGGTGTGACTTTAGGACCGTTGATCCGGGTTTTTTGCATGTCGGGTCTTGGTTTTGAGCTTGTGGAAAAAGAGGTATCAATAGCTAGTAAATTCATATTGTAAATACAACCATATCTAAAAAAATGTAGCAGATAACAAACATAGAACATGTGCACCATACTACATCTACAACTGCCTTTAATGTGCAATAATCTCCCCATACACCTAAGCTATTTTCAACGCATAACAAAACAATATTAAGTAAGAAATCCAGTCAGGCAATAGACAAAAGGAGTCATACAAAGGATGAGAAAATTACCCACTAATAAATGTTGTATAATCATCAAAAGTAGGATACTCATGCCTCGAAATAAACTTCCTGAAGTCTTTGGGCTTTTTCTTGAGCTGAAGCATCTAGAAATAAGGAATTCAAAGTACAACATTAGAAATCATGGCCAAAATAGATAGTACTACAATACTAAAACGCTAACTAACTAACTTGTTCAATAGTTGTTGTTTTTTTACATAATCATAGTGGTCTTCAATTTTATATATCTGATATGACAAAGCACGATATTGTGAAAAAGTAAATAATGAGACACTCAAGACTATATGACTATAAAGCTACTAGTAACTAAAGTGAATAATAGATTGACAATTGCAATATATAGCATGACTTTTAGAAACACAACTTGATAATTGCCATCACCTATGACAATCAAAATGAACATACCATACGAATGTAGAATGTCAATCAAAAAATATATAACGAAAAACAAATGATTAGACATGAACTGTGTCATGGCAATTTCATCACTAACTTATAAAAATAACTTCAAAAGTCATCCAATCCAAAGAAAGAATTACACAATAATCTGAAAAGACTATGATGCTCTAATTTCACTTCAACCTTGGTGGGGATGTTGATTCCGTAATTAGTTCGAAGATTAGGCTACAACATAAGAAAAAAACAATGATATCATCGTTTCATGATTCAATAGAAGGAAATAAAAATTTAATAGTGACAAGAACTAGACAAAACAAAAACATTACAACTATACTAGTCATCCCACACAATGCTTTATGCTTCTAACTCTGATGGTCGATCTCTGAATTATGTCCGCCTTTCCTATCCTTAGAGCACTTGAATATTCATTTTTCTCTACCTGCAAATTTCCAAATATTTCATAAAGAGAAATATACAACACAAAAACAAGGAAAATTGAAATATATTAATTTTGAGTTCATACATTTGCTTTGCTATTTGTTCGAATGATTTGAGCACCGATCAGGACAATAAATCGTTGTGTGAGGGCATAAACTCGTTACATAATGAAGACCCACTGGTGGATGATCACTACACTAATGATGACATATACAGACACCCATGTTTTGTCTCTAGTGAGATATTAGGGACACAATTAGGTCTAGATCCGTCACTATAAGTATGAGTGACGAATTAATATTATGTCTCTATTTCTCGTGTCTCTAAAACCTATTAGAGACACCTATACCCAACTATCCATCTCTAATATTATTGGCTGCAACCCACTTTCAGTTCATACCACTATTTACATAATTATTGACATAGAGGTGACTTTAAGGGAAATGTAGAGGCGTTTCAATAGTGAGACCAATCACATATCAACTATCAAGTACTCCAGTTATACATTTCTGCAAACATGTAATAGGCATATTCAACCTCGCTGCAAAGTGTTAATCATTTCCACTTAGACATCTATAAAACACCTAGTAGGCGTACAATCCAAACTTCTCTCTAAGTATTAAGGACCTAGTTAGAATATATGTCATAACCCAATCAGATTTGCAATAGAGGCAAAAACCTAAGATGAGAATACAAACCTTGCAATCTTTGACTCTAAAGATGCCGGGTTTGAATTGGGTCGTCGGGGCTTCTGATTCCTTGAAGCCAATTGAAACAAAACACATGAGATTGTTATGTGTGAAGGAGAAAAGCTTTGTGATCACCACTAAGAGGTTTTTGATTTGACGAAGATGAAGAGGGAGACGGTGGCTAAGATGAAATAACTTGTTATCTCAATATTTTTCTTTTCAATTTAATTATAATTGAAACTTTGCACTTGAAAATGACGCGTCTTCAAATATTTTATGTTCAAAATTTTGAGATCACACCCAAATATTAGAGAGGCGACGTTCCGCCTCTAATGCTATTAGAGATGTTTTTTTTTTCGTCAGTATTATAGTTGAAGACATTCATAAATTTTCATCACTAGTAAATTAAGTAGAGATCGTTTTCTTAAATCGTCACTAGACTTCATCTCTAAAAGATCACTTTTGGTGCAGTGGATCTCCAATCAATCTTTTTGATTTTGACATTTGGTTGTTTCGCTCCAGAAATGACTGGTCGAATGAATTACAAAATGGGAGATAAATCTATAGATCTTAAGGTATGAACTCTCAGAGTCTCAGATATGATGTTAAAATGTAGAACTATGAGAATTACAAAATGGGAATTGAGTTTTCCTCTTGTAGAACTTCTGAAATCTCCTTCTTCAGCTGAAAGATCTTTGCAACATTGTTTTGATTTCCATACATCTCCTTCAAGCTTGTTCACATGTCAAAGGCAGATTCAGAGTAGCTGTAGGTCTCTCCAAGCTCAGGAACCATCGAGTTGACAAGCCAAGATATAATTTGGCGATCTCTACACAACCACACATCATATCCCTCAGACAGTGGCTCAGGCACATGAATAGTACCATTGATGTAACCAAGACAAGATTTTCCACCGAGAGCGAGTATCACAGCTCGTGCCCATGGAAGATAATTGAACTCATTGAGTTACTTTGAGGTTAATCGCTAGTTGATATTACAGTTAGCATCAGAAAGTAAGGCAGCGGAAATGGAAGATTCATTCCTAGATGTAGCATTAAATTAAACCATTGAAACACTGAATCAAAGATTACAAATTGAATGACAATAGAGGAGGAATAAGAGATAAGAGACTAATATATCTGCTCTGATACCATGAAGAAATAATGAACAAGAAGAACATGAAGGTTTTGAGATTTTCTCTTAATTTCTTGATGACACAAATTGTGAGAGGATACAAGTATTTATGGAGAGAAAAAGAAATCTGCTTTTGATATACATATTGGAGTATACAGATACACAAAAACACTTATGCAGTAGATATGATGGAGGGAGGCAATATACGCGCAGCTGTGGAGCAGATACCACCTCACAGCTCACCGAATATTGAAACATGATTACATATTGATACTCACAGCTCACCGAAATGGGAAACATAATTACATATTTCAACAATAACATAACCGATTTTTGACATTTTTAGGTTCGAGTGGTTCGTTCTTTCATAACCCAGCCGAATTTCAAACGGTTCGGATTCCGGTTCCGATAATTTGTTTATTTTGGACTCCAACTCGGCCCTAAATTACGAACACTAATTACACAAGTAAACCGAGACCGAGGGACAGTAATTAATTTATTACTATTCACCTCCATGGAAGCTGATATTTGTTGCCGTGTCCATATTCCTGTAACGTATAAAAAGGTCTCCTTCCCCTTTCATTTATTCCCCACCCCGTCACTTTTTAGGGTTTTCAATTCCCTTTTTCACTCCTCTCTCTCTCTCTCACTCTCTCCTCTCCAATCAAAACGTAAACTTGAACTGCTCGAATCGCGAATTCACTTCAATTCTGTATCCCAAACCCTCTCAATTGATCAACAGCCAAAGAATTACACAGAACAGAAGATTCTAGGGTTTCCAGATTGGGGGAGGTTTTGAGGTTCGAATTGGATCTTTCTAGGGCTCAAAATACGCAGGCGATGATCGGATCAGGTTTAGCTTGATCGCCGCTCGTGGTGACGAGCGAGGAATCGAATTCCGGGGGTTGTGGCACTTGTATGGAAACTCGTAGCCGGAAGCGGGCGGAGGCCACCTCATCAGCCCCTTCATCGTCTACTTCTTCCGGTCGCGCCACCACTCGCTCCGCCAAGCGCTCTCGTCTCTCTTCTTCTTCCTCTATTACCCCTAAGCCGATCTCCACTCGCTCTCGCGCCTCCCGCGCCGCCAATCAAAGCACCTCCGCCGCTACCGCAACCGCAACCGCAACCGCCGCTGTTCCGTCAACCGCAATGGACTCGACAAACGAATCGTCCGGCTCGCGCGGCCGCCGGAGTCGAAACGCCGATAAGGATGGCTCGGATAAGGGCAAGGAGAAGGAGCACGAGGTCAGAGTTAGGGATAGGGAGAGAGAAAGGGAGAGGGAGAGAGAGAGGGAGAGGGCGCTGGATAGAGAGACGGAGAGGAACTTAGGGCTGAACATGGACGGCGGAGGGAACGGCGACGACGACGACAATGACAGCGAAGGCGGGGTTGGGATTCTGCATCAGAATTTGACTTCGGCGAGTAGTGCGCTGCAGGGGCTGCTTAGGAAGATCGGCGCCGGATTGGATGACCTGCTTCCGTCGTCGGCGATGGGGTCAGCTGCGTCGTCACACCAGAGTGGGAGGCTGAAGAAGATTCTGTCCGGATTGCGAGCTGATGGAGAAGAAGGGAAGCAGGTGGAGGCATTGACGCAGCTGTGTGAGATGCTTTCGATTGGGACTGAGGAATCGCTGAGTACTTTCTCAGTGGATTCGTTCGTGCCGGTGCTCGTGGGGCTGCTCAATCATGAGAGCAATCCTGATATCATGCTCCTTGCAGCTAGAGCACTTACTCACCTTTGTGATGTGCTGCCTTCGTCGTGCGCCGCTGTTGTGCATTATGGTGCTGTTTCTATATTCTGTGCTAGGTTGTTGACCATAGAGTATATGGACTTAGCTGAACAGGTAAATATGAATTGATATGTATCAAATGCCGCTGTTGTGCATTATGGCGCTGTTTCTATATTCTGTGCTAGGTTGTTGACCATAGAGTATATGGACTTAGCTGAACAGGTAAATATGAATTGATATGTATCAAATGTAGAGAAAGTGCAAATAATGACATAAGCTACGTTTTCTGGAATGATAATGCTAAATGGAAATTGCTTAGTCTAAATTTTTACAGATGTGTATCTGATATTTGTGAGTTTCTATGATTTGAACAGTCACTGCAAGCTCTGAAGAAAATATCTCAGGAGCACCCAACTGCCTGTCTACGAGCCGGTGCTCTTATGGCCGTGCTTTCTTATCTGGATTTCTTCTCCACTGGAGTTCAGGTAATCCATGTTCAATGTATTATTTTGATCATACATTGAACATGAGTAGTTTTTTTTTGGTAGCTGAAGGGCGCCATTTTATCAGTTTGGATCATCGCTGATTGTTTCTATGTTTCAGCGTGTGGCATTATCAACTGCTGCAAATATGTGCAAGAAACTTCCGTCAGATGCATCTGACTTTGTGATGGAAGCTGTCCCATTATTGACAAATCTTCTGCAATATCATGATGCTAAGGTACTCCTTTTCAGTTTCAAAGTTATCAGCTGTCATGAGTAGTTTTCGACTTCTCATCAAAATTAAGGACGTGCTCTTTATTATCGCTGTAGGTTTTGGAGCATGCGTCTGTATGTCTGACCCGAATTGCTGAATCATTTGCATCATCGCCTGAAAAACTTGACGAACTATGTAATCACGGACTAGTTGCTCAGTCTGCATCCCTTATATCTACAAGCAATTCTGGAGGTGGGCAGTCATCTCTCAGTACACCTACTTATACGGTATGTCTAACTTCTTTGCCATGCATTTTCTTTTGCAATATCAATTAACACAATATGCATGCATGTATGAGGGTTTCAATTTTGACTTGCAAACCATCCAGGGGTTAATCCGGCTACTTTCAACCTGCGCGAGTGGTTCTCCACTAGGATCTAAAACTTTGCTGACTCTAGGGATAAGTGGCATTCTCAAAGAAGTACTTTCTGGTTCAGGCAGTTCTTCCAACGCTACAGTTTCTCCTGCTTTAAGTAGACCAGCAGAACAGGTAATTATTGCATTTGCAGTTGAATTCTAAGTTCGCAGTCTAAAGCTTTCATATGTATATATTGATTGAAAAGTATGTGTTACAGTAAAGGTGGCCAAAGAACCCTATAGCTACTATTTAATACATGCATACAAAATTCTCAATACCATTGACCGTAAATAGTAATGAGACCGACATCCTTTAATTGACATAATCCATGTTGCAATATCAGCACTAAATATCTACCTTGCACCCTGCATCACTGACTACTAGATATGAAACTTGAATATCTAGAACTTGTAGTATTCTTATGGTTTTGAGTTGAAAATCATTTCTTTATGCATGAGCAGAGTTTCTTGGATACATAAGTATATGGACTTTCTTTGTAGTTTGTTCTCATCAAGGGCAGTACATTGTCGTAGAGAGCATAATGACAAGGTCATAACTAGCACTTGTCTAGATCCTTGCCAAGTTTTGTAGGATTGGATATTTTTGAGTTAGGTCTAGTAGGATTTTTTTTGCAGTATGTCTTTTCCTTCCCCCCTGCAATGAGGAAATTGAATTAATTTACATTACAGTTCATACACCAATCCCTTGCAAAACAGCTCTTTATTTATGATCTGAGAGTTCCTAAGATTTATCTAATCAGGTTCGCTTTTGTCCAAATTTGAATTGTACATTACATATAAATATACCAATGAGTAGTTGTGGTGTAGGCATTGTTTGTCTCTGTTTTGTAGACAATGGAAGTAGCAAATTGTAATGATAGTTTAGTTGTGTTGAAATTGTGAATAATGAGATGCTCGTTTTTGTCTCCAGTATTGAATTTGTTGTATGGTCTTAATTGTAACTTGTCAACGGTCTTAATATGAATACTATGGTTGCACTTCATTCGTTTATTTTTGTTAACCATGTCAATGGGCATTGCAATTTATCTGTCATTGACATCTTTTTCTTCTCCCTACTGCCTAGATTTTCGAGATTGTCAATCTTGCAAATGAGCTGCTTCCTCCACTTCCACAAGGAACCGTCTCCATGCCATCCAGTTTTAATTTATTTATGAAAGGACCTGTTGTGAAAAAGTCATCTGGTAGCAGTTCTGGGAAACCAGAAGATACCAGTGGAAGCAGTCTTGAGGTTTCAGCTCGTGAGAAATTATTGAATGAACAGCCTGGTCTGCTTCAGCAATTTGGAATGGATCTCCTTCCTGTTTTAATACAGGTTAGTTTTTTCAATTCTAATATTTAGGTTATCGATTGATATATGTGGTAAATTATGTATGGTAATCTGTGGTGCAGATTTATGGCTCTAGTGTGAATGGACCTGTTCGCCACAAATGTCTATCTGTCATCGGGAAGTTAATGTACTTCAGCCCTGCAGAGATGATCGAGTCTTTGTTAAGTATGACAAATATTGCAAGGTAATTTATGTTACCCATACTTCTCTTGTTACGCTGATACTGGGATATTATAGACTTACAGCTACTAATTGTTCTCTTATTATTGGATTCATTAGTTTCTTAGCCGGTGTTTTGGCATGGAAAGATCCACATGTCTTGGTTCCTGCTCTCCAAATTGCGGAGATACTCATGGAGAAGCTCCCTGAGACTTTTTCCAAGGTGTTCGTCAGAGAAGGTGTGGTTCATGCTGTTGACCAACTTATTTTAGCTGGTACTCCGAATTCAGTTACTTCACAAGTCTCCTCTGCTGAAAAGGATAATGATTCTGTTCTGGGATCATCATCATCACGTTCTAGGCGGTATCGACGTCGCAATAGTAACTCTAATCCAGATGGAAATTCATTGGAAGAATCAAAGAGTTCTGCTTCAGTAAACGTTGGTTCGCCTCCAAGTTCAGTGGAGATTCCAACTGTTAACTCCAGTCTTCGTGTGGCTGTGAGTACTTGTGCTAAAGCATTTAAGGACAAGTTTTTCCCTTCAGATCCTGGGGCTGGTGAAGTTGGAGTCACCGATGATCTATTACATTTGAAAAATCTCTGTGTGAATCTGAATGCTGGTGTCGAGGACCCAAAAACGAAAGCAAAGGGAAAATCCAAAGCTTCTGGATCTCGCTTAGTTGATAGCTCTGCAAATAAGGAAGAGTACTTGATTGCTGTGGTATCTGAGATGGTAGCCGAACTAAGCAAAGGGGATGGTGTATCTACCTTTGAATTCATTGGTAGTGGTGTTGTTGCAGCTTTACTGAACTACTTTTCTTGTGGTCATTTCTCAAAGGAGAGAATTTCAGAAGCTAATTTGCCTAAGCTTCGTCAGCAAGCTCTTAAGAGGTTTAAGTCATTTGTTGCTGTTGCTCTTCCTTTCAGCATTGATGAAGGAAGAGTAGCACCAATGACTATCATAGTTCAGAAGCTACAAGGTGCTTTGTCCTCATTAGAGCGGTTCCCTGTTGTGCTGAGTCATTCATCTAGGTCATCTACTGGAAGTGCGCGCCTCTCCTCTGGACTCAGTGCATTATCCCAGCCCTTCAAGTTGCGTCTATGTCGAGCACAAGGAGAAAAGGCTCTCCGAGACTATTCATCAAATGTTGTACTGATTGACCCATTGGCAAGCTTAGCTGCTGTTGAAGAGTTTCTTTGGCCTCGAATTCAGCGTAGTGAATCTGGACAGAAGGCTGCTGCATCTGCTGGGAATTCGGAATCTGGAAATACTCCTACAGGGGCAGGTGCTTCATCTCTGTCTACTTCAAATCCTTCTTCTACTACTCGTCGGCACTCAACGCGTTCCAGAACATCTGTAAATATAGGCGATGCTGCTAAGAGGGAACCTTCACAAGAGAAGAGCACAAGCTCATCTAAAGGGAAGGGTAAAGCAGTTTTGAAACCTTCTCAGGAGGAAGCAAGAGGTCCTCAAACAAGGAATGCAGCTCGCAGAAGAGCAGCTCTTGATAAAGATGTTCAAATGAAACCTGTGAATGGGGACACTACATCTGAGGTATGATACTGCTACCAAAATACTGTAAATGTTTTCTCGGTTCAGATCAGGGGACACATTATTGATTATTTGATTCATTTACACTCTTTTAAAGCCCTTTGATATAGAGACATTCAATGGTTCTTTAACTATGGTGTAAATTAGATTATATTTAAGTAAATTTTCTTTATAAATTAGAACAAAAGAATAGGAACTCCAACTCCTTCCATTCATTTTCTTCATATGAAAAGGATGAGATCATTGATCCCAATTTCAAAACTTAAACCATACTATAAGAAATAGTCTACAACTGTAATTCAATGGATATATCAACCCCACTTACGGATTCATTATTGGTCTTTGATTTGGCAAATAATTTTGTTTTCTCCATCTCTTCATTATGGTTTTATTATCGTATTTTAAAGTCAAACATCCTCCATGGAGGATTGGACTGTTTCATATTCTCTTTGATAGAATACATCATAATCATTAGTACATACCACCACTAGTATTCCTTGAACCCCTTTTATAATAAGAATGGCCTTGTTGTTCTTTCTGTTCTGTGAGACAGTGAGTTGTTCATTCATTCCTGCTGCTTCAGCTGCTAATTTCCCCAACTTGCAGCGACCATAGCTTAGATGCTCAACGGAGAAAACCTTCTTTCTCTTTCTCCGGACCAAATCTTTGGCGCTGACTTTCTCTCTTGATTTTTATTAAGAACTTCCTCAATCTTTCATTTATGCTTTACCAGAATTTCATGTTCTTCTTTTCACATATTTTTGTTTGTTTTATTAATTTTTACATCTTCAAGGAGTGCATAATAGTGTCAAATAGTGTGTTCACTGATCCGGACCCTGTTATTTATGACACTGTTGATGATTATATGTTACTATTATGACATACATCTTATTTTATTATTTTGTTAGTTCATAATGACAGAAATCTTATAGATGTTTATGCATGACAACAATCAATTCTGCTCATTTGGGTGTCCTTGTGTAGTTCTTCCTTCCATTTCCCTTCTCGACGACATGAATTGATACATTCTTTTTAATATTTCTTGTAAATGGTTTAATATAGCTATTGTTAACATGCTTGAATTAGTTGGATATGTCCTACTTTAGACAAAATTTGTCATGTTTGTTTTTGTTTTTTTATAGGATGAAGAATTGGATGTATCTCCTGCTGAAATCGATGATGCATTGGTTATTGAAGATGATGATATCTCAGACGATGAAGATGATGACCAGGATGATGTATGTTACCTGAATCTCTGACTTGTATTATACAGATAGGTTTTTTGTCTGCATGCGTCTAACTACTTGTACCTATTTGTGCCATTCAGGTTTTCAGAGATGATTCTCTTCCTGTTTGCACGCCGGACAAAGTGCATGATGTGAAATTGGGAGACTCCGTAGAGGATACTACTGTAGCTTCAGCAACAAGTGACAGCCAGACTAACCCTGCTTATGGGTCTAGTAGCAGAGCTGCTACAGTTAGAGGATCAGATTCAGCAGACCACAGGAGTAGTAATTCTTATGGTTCTAAGGGTGCAATGTCGTTTGCTGCTGCTGCAATGGCTGGGCTTGGGTCAGGTAGCCGGGGCATCAGGGGAGGTAGAGACAGACAAGGACGCCCTCTTTTTGGTGGTACAAGTGATCCTCCTAAGTTGACCTTTACATCTGGTGGGAAGCAGCTGAATCGACATTTGACTATCTATCAGGCAATTCAAAGACAGCTAGTGTTGGATGAAGATGACGATGAGAGGTATGCTGGCAGTGATCTAATGTCAGGTGATGGTAGCAGGCTGTGGAGTGATATTTACACCATCACTTACCAGAGGGCAGACAGTCAAGCTGAGAGGGCGTCTATTGGAGGGGCAAGCTCAACGCCCCCATCTAAGTCTAGCAAATCAGGTGCTTCCAATTCCAATTCCGATCCGCAATTGCATCAGATATCACTTCTTGATAGCATTTTGCAGGGAGAGCTTCCTTGTGATTTGGAAAAATCTAATCCTACTTATAATATACTGGCCCTACTGCGGGTACTGGATGGCTTGAATCAGCTCGCACCTCGGCTGAGAGCTCAGATAGTTTCTGACGGTTTTGCTGAGGGGAAAATCTCAAATTTGGATGACTTGAGTACAACTGGTGCTAGGGTCGTTTCTGAGGAATTTATTAACAGTAAACTCACTCCCAAATTAGCCCGACAAATACAGGATGCTCTTGCATTATGTAGTGGTAGTCTTCCTTTGTGGTGCTATCAGTTGACAAAAGCATGCCCTTTTTTGTTTCCATTTGAGACTCGAAGACAGTATTTCTACTCCACTGCTTTTGGATTGTCTCGTGCCCTGAATCGTCTTCAGCAGCAGCAGGGTGCTGATGGCCATGGATCAAACGAACGAGAGGTCAGAGTTGGGAGAATACAACGCCAAAAAGTCCGTGTCTCTCGTAACCGGATTTTGGACTCTGCTGCAAAAGTGATGGAGATGTATGCGAGCCAGAAGTCTGTACTTGAAGTAGAATATTTTGGTGAGGTGGGCACTGGGTTGGGTCCTACACTTGAGTTCTACACACTTCTAAGTCATGACTTACAGAAAGTTAGACTTGGTATGTGGAGATCAAATTCTTCGTTGGAGACAGCATCAATGGATATTGATGGAGATGATCAGAAAGATGGGAAAAACAATGTTGATATTGTCCAAGCTCCTCTTGGCTTGTTTCCTCGTCCCTGGCCTCCAAACACTGTTGCTTCTGATGGTAACCAATTTTCTAAAGTTATCGAATATTTCCGGTTGGTGGGGCGTGTAATGGCAAAAGCTCTTCAAGATGGGAGGCTATTGGATTTACCACTATCAACCGCATTTTATAAACTATTGCTCGGTCAAGTAAGCAATCACCTAGATTCTTTTCATGTGACTAGTTGGGTTTAGATTATATGTTGTTATTTGAACGTGATCCCCCTAGTCAAATGTTTTGAATACAAATTATTTTAATTTTCCCAGGAACTTGATTTACATGATGTTCTATCCTTTGATGCTGAACTCGGGAAGACTTTGCAAGAATTACAGAACCTTGTTTGCCGGAAACTATATCTAGAATCAAATGGTGACAATCGTGATGCAATTTCTGAATTGCGTTTCCGTGGGGCTTCAATTGATGATCTCTGCTTAGATTTTACGCTTCCTGGTTATCCGGAGTATGTCCTGAAACCTGGAAATGACAATGTAAGAACAAAAACCTTCTGCTATTTCTATTTTCTTGTCTTCTTTTAAATTTAAACTTTTTGCTATTGTTCAGAGACGCTTAACATTCAAAGTTATTTGAATTCTAGGTTGATATCAATAACTTGGAAGAATATATATCTTTAGTTGTCGATGCAACAGTTAAGAATGGAATAATGCGGCAGACAGAAGCATTTAGAGCGGGGTTCAATCAGGTAAGTTCTTCCCTTGAAAAGTTTTTACATAATTTACTTTCTGTGTGAGAACATTCTGCGTGAGACTTCTTCTGCCACTTTAGTAGCATTACTAATCATTCCAGTTTTCAGTTACCATTAATGATATATTAATCTGCAAAGGAGTTGTTTCCTTTTTTCTCACTCTGTTAACTAAGGTAGGACACTAATCAGACCTTCATGGGCCATGTACAGTGTAGGATAATCTTGCCTTAGGCTTTGTAGGTAGCAGGACAGGGTCTGTACTGAGAACATTCTTCTGATGTATGGGTCTGTACTGAGCACATTCTTCTGATGTATTATGCTTGCTATTGTTGTTTTTTGTTTATTGTTTACTAATTATGTCACTTTTAGGCTTTTAGCTCCATACCGAAATCGAGTCGCTTATTTGAGTGCTTCCTCTTTAGGCATTTGCTTTCGAAAGCTGTGTATAACCCCACTAACACTTATGCTTGCAATGGACCAGGTGTTTGACATATCTTCTTTACAAATATTTACCCCACATGAATTGGACTATCTGCTTTGTGGCCGTAGAGAGCTGTGGGAGGTAACTGGTGTTCTCTCTTTTTTTAAAGTCATCTTGCAATTTCTATGATTCGTATTGAGATTAATTTAATGGAACTCCATACAGACGGAGACTCTTGCTGATCACATAAAGTTTGATCATGGATACACTGCGAAGAGCCCTGCTATTCTTAACGTAAGTTGTGTCTGTGTTCTATGTATTGAAGACAGTACTTTGAAGACGAATGTTCTGCTTTATATTTGTTTGTTATATATATTTTTTATTTCATATTGTCTTGCAACCTTTTCAGTTGCTTGAGATCATGGGTGAGTTCACGCCCGAACAGCAGCGTGCCTTTTGCCAGTTTGTTACTGGTGCACCCAGGCTTGCCCCTGGTGGTTTGGCAGTGCTGAATCCAAAGCTCACCATTGTGAGGAAGGTACTGTGAGATTCTATAGGCTATCTTGCCTGATTTTTCAGCTGCCATCTTCCCTCAAACTTGTAATTGGTTGTACACTCAATTCTGTAAAGCATATTGAAGTGTTGATGTTTCCTTGTCTACTGCAGCATTCTTCAACTGCAAATAATGCAGCAGCTAATGGGACTGGGGCGTCCGAATTGGCAGATGATGATCTGCCAAGTGTTATGACATGCGCTAATTACCTAAAGCTTCCTCCTTACTCTACCAAGGTATTTGCATTTTGTAATCTGGTTAATCAATAATGCAGGCTGATTGTCTGACTATATATGATACGACTGTGGGTGTTGGCCTGATGGGTTGGTATTTCTTGTCTAAACAGGAAATTATGTACAAGAAACTACTCTATGCAATCAATGAAGGGCAGGGATCCTTTGATCTGTCATGAGGTTTTGGGACTGGCCATTTACTCCGTGTATATTACATCACACTAGGACTGTTTACTTTCTTCACAAGTAGCATTGGATGGTGATTTTGATGTGGAAAGTGGCATTTGCTCTCTTACTCAAATAATGGCTTCTCATTGGTGCGGCTCTGAAAATGTCAAGATTGCCGAGGTCAGTTATCACCATTTGTTTCTGGTTTCTGGGCACTTTTGGTTTGCCCCTTTGGTGCTCCTTTTGTTTTCAATTGTTGTTACCGCATTACACTTTCCTTTGCATGTGGTTTTGTAAAATTGTTTATTCATGCTTCAATTTCTCTTTTCAGGTTGGCTCGACATCAATTTTATGCTATATAGAGAATGTTCCCAGAGGTCAGTCACCAGGGGACTGTAAATAACTAGAAATTGTTAATTATGTTTTCTTAAATTTTCCTTCTTTTTGGTCTCATAGAAATTGTAGAATACACAAGTCTAACAAATATTTTGATATACCCTTGATTTTATCTTTAATTTTGATATAGCTTTAGATCTGATTCTATTATGTGCCTTTCCAAATATATAATTCTGGTGTCAATTTCATTGTTTGAATGTCAATCAAATTCTTTCATTATTTAATTAATATACAAAACCCGGGGTCAATTTGTTCTAGTACTTTAGTTGATATCCAATTAGATAATCAAAGATCAGGCCCTTTCAATACTCCCCTCTCGTAGTCGGATTTAACTTTTTATCTTTTGTAGAAAAATTTGTTTCCTAAACATGTTCCATAAGATAAACCTCAGCAGCCTCACTTCCGCAGCTGTTGTAACTTGTAAGAGTAAGATTGTAAGACCATCAACTCTGCTAACCAAGAGCAGTGCGATCCCTTACATCGCCTATTTCATTCCGGCAATTACTATCAATCACAACCTTATTGAAACAATTTTCAGGCATCTTTTTTCTACATTCTCTTCTGCAGGAGATGCGTGATTCAGTATTACAGTATTTTCTTTCGTATTCGTTACAACGTACAACTATACAACTAAAAATGACTCCTCAGCCAGGTGAGATCTGATTCTGCTACCTTACCATATGCACTTGCAAGAAATGGTTGTATCATTCTGAGAGCAACGTCTTTGCCCTACTTGAAGATAAATTTGCATCAATGGAACTTAGCTGACTTAGAAATGCAGCTTCCTTAGGACAAGGCAGGGCACATGATGTTTATGGTCTGCCAATCTTTTTGAAAATGATATGCGTCTACCTACTTGTGATCTTCGATCTCTATCGATCTGAAACATATCCACTTTTAAGAGTTACATCGCTGTCTTGATATCAAAATCAGATTATAATTGATGAAATGGTACATATAATACACAAGCAAAGCACCTAGTCATCGCATCAAAGTAACTGGCATATATATATATATTCTCATGCATGCACACCAGAAATTATTGCTCCCTCTTTTATTCAAGCACTCGTGAGTCATGACTGCTAGAAACTAGAGTAATCAACATTTGGGGTCCCCCGGCGGCTCTGGCCTCCTAGGCTCCTGCTATAGACAATGACGTTAGATTCCAACTAGAGGAGAGTTCAGCGGAGTCTTCTCTCCTTGAAATCTATAAGTGCCCAGTGCCCACCACATCTCAACTCACCAAAAAGAACCCAGCTTAATTTTTGCAATCAAACATGGCAGCATACCAAATCCCAGAGGTCGTTCTTGAATCCTCCAATGGCCGCAGGACCATGCCTGTGCTCGGCTTCGGCACAGCATCCAACAACTTGAAACCAGAGGTTTTGATAGAAGCTGTGCTCGAAGCCACCAAGCTTGGTTACCGTCACTTCGACACGGCTTCGGTTTACGGCTCTGAGCAGACACTGGGAATAGCCTTAGCGCAAGCACTCGAACTCGGACTCGTGGCTTCTCGGGACGACCTCTTCATCACTTCCAAGGTTTGGTGTGACGATGCTCACCCCCACCTTGTTATTCCTGCTCTAAAGAAATCGCTCCGGAATCTTGGACTGGAGTACCTTGATCTGTACCTTATTCACTGGCCCATCAGTGCCACGCCTGCGGAGTTGGATCAGATAGAGGAGAAGGATCCAATGCCGTCTGAGAAGGATCAAATGCCGATGGACTTTAAGGGCGTGTGGGCAGCTATGGAGGAAGCTCAGAAAGTTGGCCTCACCAAGTCCATTGGGATCAGCAACTTCTCTACCAAGAAGACTCAGGATATGCTCTCTTTTGCTACTATTCCTCCTTCAGTCAATCAAGTGAGTTGATCGGTCCCGGCGCGGCCCTCTTTTCCTTCTTCTCCCTTGCAATTGTACGCAGTATCATTATTGATCAGTTTTCTGTATGTATAGGTTGAGATGAGTCCATTTTGGCAACAGAAGAAGCTGAGAGACTTCTGCAAGGCCAATGGTATAGTTGTGACAGCCTTCTCCCCATTGGGTGCCATAGGAACCAGTTGGGGAACCAATCATGTTCTCGAAAGCAAAGAGCTTAATGAAATCGCCGAGGCTCGTGGAAAGACTATTGCTCAGGTTTATGCATGAATGCATGGTTCCCTACCCATTAGATTGAAAAACGTAAAGTTTCTGACTAGTCAGTTACTTGATCTGGTTGCAGGTTTGTATTAGATGGATTTATCAAGTAGGGGCAACTCTGGCAGTGAAGAGCTACAACAAGGAGAGGTTGAAGCAGAATCTGCAAGTGTTCGACTGGGAACTAACAGAAGAGGACATTGAGAAGATCAATCAAATCCCACAGCGCAAAATGATGGTTCGAGAAGAAGAATTGGTTACGGCTACTGGACCATTCAAGTCCCTTGATGACTTATGGGACGGAGAGTATTAACTCTATACTCTGTAGGAAATTATGAAAATGTATGTTTATGCGTATCAAAATAAGGGTGCCAACCAGGTCATGTACGTATCTATGCCATGCATTGTATTTTACGCTGAATACCAACCCATATAATCTCAAAACGCAACTCTCCTTTTGGTCTTGAAACTGAACACGCTCAAACTCTTCTCTTCAACATATATGATATATAGATCGAGGACCAAATGAACAATCACTGGACACTGCCGGCCCTGGGCAAGAGCAAGTAGGCAAGGCTAGGGCCCTACATTTAAGGGGCCATAAATAAAGAAAAAAAGAGTTAAAAGATTAATTATTATCGAATAGGATGAAAAGTTACTATTATATTAACTAAACAAATGAGATGAGATTGCAATAAAAAGAAAAACTCTAAATTTTTATTCATTTTAAAGTTTTTTTTATAGCATGTAAGAAATCACGAAGAAGATAAATTTATTTTTTTTAACAGTTTTTAAATATTTATTTTGGGGTCTTGAAATTTTTCGCCTTAAGTTTTCATAGACACTGGCCGGCCCTATTATTGTACTCAATATAATTGGCGCAATGTACATGCAAATGAATACGAGATGACACAGATGAGGATTTATATCACACACATACGACTGTATGAGGTAATTCCAAAACCTTTAATTTCTCAAATCAGATCGAATCTCTAATTGGAAGCACATTTTTGAAAGCATTCATGGGGAAATGGACTTCCCAAAGCATTGATGATCACTGATTGAGATACGTACTGTATAGAAGGTCATTAATGCACGTACATGACACTTATGCTTTCAAATATGCGGTTTGATTGAAAAACAAATCCATGTTTAAAGCCTTTCCATATTAAACTACAATCAAGTATATATGATCGGATGTAAATCAAAAACGGTATGATCATATGATGTGAAAATTACCTTTGAAAATAAGATCACTGATGTTCTTTTCTATTTTAGGCGACATGCATGAAGAAAACGATCTTATTCTCTGTGGCTATGGGAAGTAAAAATAGATAACGCTCCCAACTTGTGCATCTCTGCATGCATGCAATCCCCTAGATTACACAACACAGATCTTTTATTGATCGGGAATTAGCTAGCCACAGAACTGTACATGACGAATCTTCCGGCATCTCCTTTCTTGCTGTTTTAAAACGTACGTGGGATGTCACCATCTCATTATTAATGCAAAAAAAAAAAAACTTAATTGCAGCCACAACAAAACCAAACTAAGATAAGCAAATCCTACCACGTATGTGCCGCACCCTAGTCGATCTATCGAATTGGCTCCGTAGCTTAAATCTCTCTTTCTTCATCGGTGCTGAGTTTGGTTTTTGAGTATATGGTAAGAAGATGATATATAACGCACATGCATAACACTGCAAATAGAGAACAAATGTGTGGCATGGGCTTCAGCTATACAGTATATGGTGGGTGAGGTGAATTATACTTTTGAGTCTTATTTTAATTAATCGTATTCGCCACCGTTCGAACTACTAAAAATGAATGTGAATATATTTTAGTCTGGTATAATGCATGCCATACATGTGTTATATAAAAACTTATTTTAGTACTACTTCATTGTGGTGGAAAATTCTATGATGCGGTTTACAACAACATTTTCCTCGGCACACTAACTCACACACACACACCACCATATTATGACACTCCCTCCATCACTACACACAATATGTATTGTTAGTGGAAAGTAAATGCTATATTGATTGATTGATTTATTACACATAATATGTTCTCCATATATAATCATGCTAGCTTGAATTACGCTAACACTCCCCATCAAGTTAGCGCATACACATCAACCGTGCCCAACTTGCTAAGTGAGTCATAAAAGGTCTTTTTAGACACTCTTTTTGTGAGCATATCGACAAGTTGATCTTCTATAGGAACAAAAGGAAAACTAATGATCTTCGCATCTAGCTTCTCTTTTATAAAGTGACGATCAACCTCCACATGTTTTGTACGATCATGTTGCACAAGATTCTGTGAAAAATCAATAGCTGCCTTGTTGTCACAGTACAGCTGTATAGCACACTTAGGCTTAATACCCAAATCTTGTAGTAAATTTCTAAGCCATAACAATTTGTACACTCCCTGAGTCATACCTTTGTATTCTGCTTCAGCACTAGATCGAGCTACCACTTTTTGTTTCTTACTCTTCCATGTAACCAGATTATCCCCAACAAAGATAAAGTACCCTGATGTGGATATCCGATCTGTAATATTTCCAGCCCAGTCTGCATCTGTGAAGCCACAAATCTCAAGGATATTATTGTGATTAGAAAACATCACTCATCTCCCTGGAGCTGACTTCAAGTACCTCAAAATCCTTATAACAACATCCATGTGGTCCACACTTGGATTATGCATGAACTGACTCACTACACTTACTGCATATGCAACATCTGGTCTGGTATGTGATAAATAAATCAGGCGTCCAACTAGCCTCTGATAACGAGGTTTCTCAGTAGGCACTTGATCTGAATACTCTGCTAACCGATGGTTCTGCTCAATAGGAGTATCAATGGAAGTGCAATCTAACATACATGTCTTTGTTAGTAGATCAAGGATGTACTTCTTCTGACACAGATATATACCATCACTTCCCCGGGCTACCTCAATGCCCAAGAAGTACTTGAGTGTACCTAGGTCCTTCATTTCAAACTCTGTGGCTACCTGTTTATGTAATCTACCCACCTCAATAGTATCATTCTCAGTATCTACCATATCATCAACATATTTAATTAGGGTTGTTACCTTCCCTTGTTGATGTCTGAGAAATAATGTGTGGTCTGAATTACTCTGTTTGTAGCCAATTTTTCTCATGAATTGTGAGAATCTTCCAAACCAAGCATGAGGTGACTGTTTAAGACCATACAAAGACTTTCTCAATCTGGATACAAAGTTACTTGGAGAAGCGGTCACATATCCAGGCGGAAGATCCATGTACACTTCCTCTGTAAGTTCTCCATCAAGGAATGCATTTTTGACATCAAACTGTCTAAGTGGCCAGTTTAAATTAGCAGCAAAAGAGAGCAATACCCGAATAGTGTTTATCTTTACAACATGTGCAAATGTCTCATCGTAGTCTATGCCATATGTCTGGGTGAACCCCTTTGCTACTAGGCGTGCTTTATACCGGCTCACTGACCCATCTGGATTATGCTTCACTGTAAACATCCAACGACATCCTACAGTCTTCTTGCCATGTGGTGGAGGTACAAGCTCCCAAGTATTGTTCTTTTGTAATGCTTCTATCTATTCCTCCATTGCTTTCCTCCATTTTGGATCTCCCAATGTATCATGCACTTTGTTAGGTATTGATATAGTAGATATTTGATTCACAAATGATTCATATGACTTAGACAATCTTTTGGTAGACATAAAATTTGCCACATGATACTTAGCTTTAGCCTGAAGTGTAGGTTCATATTATTTTGTTGGCTGACCCCGAGTAGACCTATTTGGTAAGACATATTGTCTACTATTAGCTTCACTAGTATTAGCCCCAATAGAATGACTAACCTCGGGTAAGTGATATTCCGTACCAAGAGAGCATTGGTCAGGTGTATAAACAATAGTACGGGAGACATGAGGGGCAGTTGTGTTGTCATCTTTGGGTACCTGAATCTCTGGAGTGACTACACCAGAATCATCTGGTGGTGCCTGTGTAGCTGACACATTGGTAATCTCAATTGAATCTGTCACCATATCTATTGGCTTACTTGTCTCCCCCTCTCCATGATACAGCTCTTCAAAATATGAATTCGCCCCCGAAAGGGCAGTATCATAAGGGGTAAAATAGCTTATGTCCTCAAAGAAAGTAACATCCATAGTGACATAGTACTTCCGAGTAGGTGGATGATAGCACCGGTACCCTTTTTGATGTCCTCCATACCCAACAAACACACATTTAATTGCCCGGGCATCCAACTTAGACCGCTGATGTTTTGGAAGATGGACAAAAACCACACAACCAAAAACACGGGCAGGAAGATTATGAAAAGAAGGTAATGAGACATGATATGCAAGCACCTCGTATGAAACTTTTCCTTGAAGGACACAAGAGGGAAGACGATTAATGAGGTGGGCGGAAGTAAGGACAACATCACCCCAAAGGTATTTAGGCATATGTGCACTAAAAAGAATACACCGAGCCATATCAAGTAAATGACGATTTTTCCTTTCAGAAACTCCATTTTGCTCAGTTGTGTAAGGACACGTTGTTTGATGAAAAATTCTGTATTTGGTAAAGAACTCCTGAAAAACACGATTCACATATTCCCCCCATTGTCAGAACGAAGAACTCGAATTGTGGCATTATACTGTGTTTGGACAGTGGTATAGAAGGCTTGAAAAGCTGGAAAAACTTCATCTTTAGTTTTGAGGAGAACAATCCAGGAAAGACGGGTGCAATCATCGATGAACGACACATAATACCGCATTCCTGACACAGTAAACTCTTGGGAGGGTCCCCAAACATCAGAATGAATAAATTTAAAAGGAAGAATACGTTTATTAGAAGGACTGGGGGAATAAGTAGATCGATGACTTTTACCCAAAACACATGTCTCACAACGTAAAGATGACTCATATACACTAATAAACAAAGTAGGCATGGATTGTTTCATAACACTGAAAGATGGATGCCCTAAGTGACGATGCCATAACCAAACTTCACTTAGCTTGTCAGAAGTGGAGATTAAAGCGGTATGAGACTGTGCCCCTAGTTTTTCCCCCGCATATGTCTGATCCAGATGAAACAACCTGCCCCTCAGATACCCCCGACCAATTAACTCCCCGGTGAGAAGATCCTGAAAAATCGCATACATAGGGAAAAAATGTCACATAACACTAGCGTTAGTGTTTAATTGGGGAACATATATCAAATGATGAGATAAAGCAGGGACATATAGCACATTATGAAGCTCTATTGTGGGAGTAATACGAACTGATCCTTTCCCGAATACAGGTAAGGCCTCACCATTAGCATTAGTAACATAGGGTACTGGTGGAGGAGACAATACGGTAAAATAAGATTTGTCATAAGTCATATGATCAGATGCACCAGAATCAATAATCCATGTATCAAAACCAACAAAGTTAGAAATATTTAAAGCCATACCTATTTTACCACGACCAGCGATGGATGCGGTATGCATTGCTCCTCTGGCTGTATGATGATCATGTCCAATCATACCATAGATATTTGGTTCTTGGATAAATTGAATAGCTGCTTTCGCCTTGGGACGATAATTAGGCCTCTTAGGCCTAAGGTGTGGATATAGCTTCCAACAGGTCGCACGAGCATGGTTAGTATCATGACAATAAGAGCAAGGAGGACGAGGCTGATTCCCGAAGCCAGGTGGTGGTCCTTGCCGATGAAGTGGAGCTGGAGTTGCTTGTTGAAGGGGTGGTGCTGGAGATTTAGCACGAACAATAAGGCTGGAAACTTCAACTTGTGTCTGATGTAGACTCTCCTGTTGAGACTCATCCTTTCGGATATATGTGAAAGCTGTAATCAGGCTAGGGGGTTCGGTCTTTCTAAGTAATTCCCCTTTCGCACTGTTATGTTATGCATCAAGACATTTCAGGAAATGATGAACGCGCTCAAGTGTAGGCAACAATATCATCTGTACTAGGAGCTTTAGTTACTCCGGTTACATGCCCCATCTTGTGCATTCCTCGAAGATGAGTTTCCATAATTTTCTTCCATTTACGGAAATTGGTCCCATTGAGTTTCGTTCCTCCAAAGGAACCACTGTCAGAACTCTTGACAGATACTTTAAATTTCAGAACATCATTGTTCGGATAACTCTCAATTTCGTTTCCAAAAACCATAGAAAAAGCATTAAAAATCAGGAATTATACAGCGGAAATACTAAAAAATTGATATGAATCTATCCAATTTGGGCCGGGTCGGGTTGGAATTGATCCGGGTGGTATTTAGGGCTAAAACACCTCGGAAAATTGCCATAAATTGGAATTCCTCTGCTCCCGAAAGCTTCCCCTGTTCGATTCGATCTCGGGCGGCGCGGTGGAGCAGGAAATCGGTGCCGGTGTAGACCCTGATATGGGCCGGTGAGGTCGAAGTGGAGCAGAGAGTGTGGCTTGGTGTTGCTGGGAGGCGACGAAGAGGTGAGCGCCAAAGCGGAGGCAGAGGGGTGAAGAGGTGAGCGCCGAGGCGGAGGCAGAGGGGTGAAGGGCTAAGCGCCGAGGCAGAGGCAGAGGGGGCGAATCGGTGCTTGGAGGCAGAGGCAGAGAGTGGCGAGGAGGACTGCTGGACGCTCCGCGGATTGCCGACGTCGTTGGATGATTCCGACGAGGATGGAGGAAGGCGCCGAGCTCCTGCAAGAACACTGTCGGTTCTCTTAAAAGGTAAGAACACACACCCAAACCCAGAAAATAGAAGAAATTGGCTCTGATGCCAAGTGGAAAGTAAATGTTGTATTGATTGATTGATTTATTACACATAGTATGTTCTCTATATATAATCAGATTTACACCTACAAATCACGGAGGAAATGACGCCCGTAATTTCCTCCTTCAATCATGCTAGCTTGAATCACGCTAACATTGCTGCTCAGTAGACTAATCACATTATGATCTGTTATTCCATAACATATTGTTTCTGCTTACTGTAAAGTAAACAACGTAACCTAGACAAAGATAATGAAGATATGATGTCTACCTACAGTTGATCTTCTGTCGGTCAAATAATTCATGACTATAGTACATATATTCTCATGCCAAGCACCTAGTCACCGTATCAAAATCTCATGCATTATGAAAACATAACAATTGCCCCTTCCTTTTTAAGCAATGGTGAGTTCGTGACCACTATAAACTAGGGCAATCAACATTTTGAGGAAGATCAGTCAAATCCCACAACGCTTCATGATGACTCGAGAAGAAGTATTGGTTACGGCTAGCGGACCATACAAGTCCCTTGATGAGTTGTGGGACGGAGAGTATTAACTTTACCCTGAGACAATGTATGTTTATGTTCTGATGAATAAGGGTGTGGTGGGATTCCCTCCTTCGTTTATTATTTCGCATTACAGGAATGATCAATATCGGATCTTCCTCAATTTCGTTTTCATTGTAAGTAGCTTTATTTCCATTATGCTTGTTTCTTTCAATTCGGAGGTTTTGGTTACATGTCCCCCTCCATTGTTCTTTTTTATTTTAATTTTATGGAGTGATAGAGAGGACTCTCCTCTTCTATCTCCCTTAAAAATATATTCTGATGAATAAGGGTGCCAACTGCCAACTAAGTCGTGTACCTAACTAGCTACCTATAGCATGCAATATGTATGACTTCTGTTCTGGGAATTAATGTATTGCTTGATTTTCATTCTCTGCAATAATCCCTGTGGTGATTGGTATTATCTAAGGGGTTTGCCATTTTTAAGCATATTTATATGGCAAAATGAGCTTTGATGGTCTCATAACTTAGGACAGATCCTTTGGCATCCATGCTTGCCGACTAACATGCATGCATGGATCGAACTGTGTTCTTGACGTACGTCCTTATCGAGCTGCGGGGCTTGTTCAGTTTTTTTCACTTCTATGGTCGTTATAACGGTTTCAGATATATAGAAGTTGGGATGGTATTCCCAACTTCAATGCATGGTAGTGTTAATTGCTAACTGGGGTTGCTAGCTAACTGGGCATTACTATTTCTGAAACTAGCCACTCTTTTCAGTTTACTAAATATTTGTATGAATTGACTATATGGAGCTTGACACTTTGACAGCTTGTAATTGCATCATCATGCAAACCTATCACGAACAGATCGATACCATTGTTTGCTGGCTTGGCAGAAGAATGACCCGATGGTTAATCCTGATAGCTAGTGTGTTGAAGCGTAATGAACTAATGATTCTATTCTAGGTTTTGCAATGTTCTAGTCAATAACAATTAGTGATACCTTGGTGGATTTTAATTTAATAACTAAAGGAAGGTATACTTCATGTTGAAATTAATGCTTTCCTAGTGCAACTAGGAGACTGCTGGATAAACGTTGGTATGCTTTCTAGCCTGGATTACTATCCACTCCACTGAAATTTTAAGCAAGATATTTTGTGTATTTATATAATTCTACTTATCTAGTTTAATTTCCTACTGATTAAGATAATTTGTAGATTACTTTGGACCTATATGGCTATAAGGGCCATTCTCAGATGCTCTTCAACTATTGTTCTTCAATATCATTTTGCTACTGCATAGTTGATTTGATCACAAGTTTCATCCTGATCATATTCTGTTCAGTAATACTAACAACAGAATAGAGATACCAATTTTAACAGTTCATTGAATCACTTATAAATGTATTAGCACAGGGGGAAACACCAAAGTAAAAAGTCATAGACTGCACTTTAAACTTTGCTATTTTCTGACTTGGAGAACCTAACAGTTAAATTCAGTGCATTCCTATATATCCGCAACTTGGCAAAAACATGCATAAAGTTCATGACTGACTACGCCACCGTTTACGTTTATGAATAAAGAATGAAAAACCTGGGTAAATAGTGAGTAATTCTTACAACAAAGAAAATAAAGAAGAGCTCCAAGGATATCCCAATTCTACGTCTCAAGCAATTTTAACCATACAATAAGCTAGCTATGGGATCATATCATCTTCAACCCAAAACTGTTATCTCATCAAATCATCGACACCCTAATATGATCACTTGGATCTTTAAGGGCCGCACACTGCTTGGATAACTAGTAACTTTTTAATACCAGGGCAGGGATCACCAGCCTTGAAGAAGAGTTTGGGGTCATTTGGCACTGTACATGTAGTCTTTCCCAAGCAAAACTGCCCATAAGAAAAACCAAACATGAATTCATTGGTTAGGTCACTATTCAGATATTTTATGCAGAACTGTGATTTGAAAAAATTGCCATGTATGAGGTAGAGAGATTTTTTCTTACATCTTCGACGATCTTCTTTGATTCAGGAGCATTGCATTTTCCCAATGTCCAGGCTCCACAGAATCCTTCAGAATTGCCATAGCTCGCAAATTCAATAACACTGATCTTCTTGTTGTTTGGACATGTGAGGAGAGCTGATGGTTGGAGACTTCTTCCAGGAGCTGGTATGAGCTGGCCGCCCTTTCTATCCCAGTACTTAACATGTCCTGGATAGTCCTGTCCAACCATGCTGCAGATGGTGTCTCTGTTGACTGTTACAATCTCAATGTCTCTTGGGTCTGAGGGCTCCTCCTCCAATATAACAATTAGATTCTTAGGCTTAATGAAGGCTCTAGGGATGTGGTACCTGATCAATCATAATACCATCATATTTTCTCAAGAAATGATGTGACAGTGTAACATTTGTTCAAATGTATCAGGATTACTTACTCGGTTTGAGTAGGCTGTTTAAGAGGAGAGAGGAAGGACATCCAATGACGGCCGATGCTTATACCATTCACCCATATCATTCCCTTGCCCATACCAGTCATTCGGACAGCGCAAGGGTCTCTTCCTGGAGGAGCATCAAAGGTTGCCTGCAGTGACAAAAGCAAAGTCCCAACTTGCAAATTATAACACCTTGGTTAAGAATTTGTTGAAATGAAAGGTGATCAAGTTGGGCATGTTACCTTGTACCACATGAGAGCCCTTCCTTTACCTGTTGCCTTAGTCCATTTCACTTTCTGAGATCCCTTCTCAGTGAACACTTCGAGCTTTTCACCATTTAGGCCAGCCTGAATCACGGTAAAGAATATACTTGAATCACTTGTTAGTTCATAATTATATTTGTAAAGCTTGAAAATTTGATGACACCTACCCTATGTCCCCAGCCATTTGCAGACACGTCAATTGTTCCTGTGTTCAATCCTAGGATTGTTACAGAACGAGGCCCTGCATACCTATGCTCCATGTATGCTCCACTATCCTTCATTGCCAAAAAGAAAATAGTCGGTGCCTGTATACATAGTCTATTGATCCCATAAACGATATCAGTATCCATCATCATAAATTGATGAAACTTACTGGGAGTCCTACTAATATGCAAAGCAGAGAGATATGGTTCACCCCTCGCTTCAATGTAACAGGTGCTTGAAACACAAAACCTTTTTCTTCGTGGCTACCGTGTTCAGTTCCTGAAAAACTTATGCTCAGAACACGGAATTGATAGATGTTATATACCACTAAAGCTTACATATTAGCCACTACTTACCAACAAATTCATCATTGACAAATACAAGCATTGCATGCCCAAGACTTGGAATTCGTAAAACTGGGCGGATAGATTCCTTCATCGGCAAGTCAAATGGACCTAGGTCAATGCTGCAATCGGAGTAGCACACAATCATGTCATGTTATACGCTCTCTTTGACTATATTGGTTTGGTGGCTTCAGATAGATAAACACTTACCTAGTTGTGTACCAAGCATAGTCTGTAATATCTTTTAGCAAGCCATAAAGCTCCAGTAGTTCCCTATTATTGACTGGGACTTGCTCCACGGTTGCAATGGGTTCGGGTGACATTTCCCAATTCATTTGTCTACTAGACGTAACAAAGTTCCTTGAATTATGTTGGGATACAATTTGTTGAGTATTGAAGACCACAGTCTTGCAGTCAGGGAGGACACTGATGGAAGCTGGTGGCAGGAGATAGTTTTGTCCCCTCCAATTTACTGTTGTTTCCATGGAAGAGTGATTATTGGCTATGAAAGCAGCACATTCTGTTCCTGGCTTCTCATAGAAACGAACCTAAAAAAAACAAAAAAAAAACGGGAACCTATAAGTGACAACTTTCTTCTTGTTCTTCCTTCCTTTTTCCAATTTACAATGGGGTGTTTTAGATACTTCACCTCAGCGTCTGGCCCCAACCTTTGATCTCCGGGAGTTCCAGTAAGCAAAGTCTTCTTGCATAGATTTATAGCCTTATGCAAGTCTTTGAGGTGACTCCATTTGGGTTCCCTTTGTAAAGCTGCATTATACAAAATCAAATCAATAACCGAAAATTGCATCACCACAACAGATGAAAGAATGAATTTAAGATCCTTAATTACCATATTCATCCAGAGGAGCCTCATCGTAGTAGCGAGTTGTTGTAAAGACAGCACTTGTTCTTCCAAAATTTGTTCCACCATGGTACTGCAAGTATAGTAACAGAAAATTTCATGCTTAATTATGTGTCTATGCCCTTGATGGTTTTCTAAAGAACTTTTATCTGTGGCTGGTTAATTGTTACCATATAGTAGTTGGTTAGAGATCCACCCTTCGAGAAAAACCGGGCAACTGAAAATGCAATGTCTTCTGCTGCCCTTTGTGAAGGAGGGTCTCCAAATACTCGGTACCTGTATTGATTAAACGAAAGATAAAAATGTGTTCAGCAGAAGATCGATGAAAGGGATTAATAAACAGTTGCTGAGGAGTTTATGTACTCACTGAGCTGTCCAGTTTTCAGTCCATAGTGAAGGCTTGGTGGGTTTGTTAGGTCCTGTAAACGTATCTCCGCAATGCCTTCCATTGCAAGTATTAATCTGTGCAGGGAATAAAGCTTTTATGATTGGAGATCTGAAAATTATATTGATAGTATGATGTCATTCTACTTGAACCACTTTGTAACCTAAATAACCTAATAGCTCTATGCTGATTGAAGATGTGGTCTACCTAACATTACTCTTCATTATTTGTTCGACTACGAAAAACTTGCAACTCAACTACTGTACTTACCACCGGATCAGGCGCATCTACTTGCTTGCACATAATCCATGGCACACCAATATTCTGTCCGACTGCCATATTTGCCGCCCACTGCACATAGCTATCTCCTAACTCTCTATATGCAAGTTGGATATGATTGTACTCATTCTCAATCTGTTTCATCAAATATAAATCAGAGCTCAATGATTTGGCCAACCAAATAAAGATCGATAAATCATGGAAGATAAATAAGATTTATAAACCTGAGCTAAGATGATTGGACCTCCCTGTGGAGAAAATAGCTTTTCATCCTTCATCATCTTCATTATCTTGGTCACGTACTCCTCCATATATTTCTGCAAAGCATATTTATATTCAAAGTAAGCATCATATAATTGTGCAAAAATGCAAAATGTAATAATAAAATTTGAAATTGAACCAATCAATCCATCAGTACCTTGTATGGTCCATTATCTGATCTGAAAGTGATTTCAGGGACCTCTCTCAGCCAATATGGAAGGCCTCTAATAATATAGAGTTTGAATCAGATCCAATAATTCACAAATAAATAGAGTTTCAATATCAGAATTATCAAGTTGTCTTTCATGATAAAGTTTCATGTATTATACCCATGGTTCCATTCTGCCTGAATAAATGGTCCGACCCTGAGGGTTGCATACATTCCATTCTCCTGGATCATCCTAATAAACTTGACCAAATCATAGTTTCCCTCAAAGCACCACTGCAAAATATTAGAACCAGATTATTACTGTAGTCCTCAAACTAACTCACACTCTCCATGGAATTCTAACTTAATTAGTTACATTACCTTGCCTTGCACAGGCTCATGAATGTTCCAAAACACATACGTTTGAATCACATTCAAACCTCCCTGTTTAGCCTTCTTCAAGATATCAGGCCACATCTGAAAGGCAAAAGGATCTATATGAACACAAACATACTAAAAGACAGAGACTTAGAAATGGGGATTGTACTACAAATATGAAAGTTCAGTAGATGTGTTTAGCCTTTTTAGTGTGTATTAGAAATCCTAGACTTCGTATATGGTCTCTACATCATCATATATGCTTGCTATGAACCAGTAAGTTTTGTGGTATACAACTATGATTAAAAGTCGACCAAAAACAAGCAGAAAATAAAAACTAAGAAGAGGCTCCTGAGTCCAAAAAGCTTACTTCCACAGGGCTACGAGGATAGTGAATTGAACCCGAAAATAGAAGCTGATGTTTCCCATTAATGATTATAGACCTTGCATCATACGTCACTGGACCGTGTTCAAGCTGCTTATTTCCTCCCTGTGCTGCAGGGTCTGGGCCATCGTCTGCAGTGTCCCCAACCGCTTCTTCATCACCGTCGCCGCCAGCATCTGCCGCAGCGCCACCTTTTGCTTTTGGCGTGTTACCTTTGGCATGGATTAATGTGGTGGAGACCAACACAAGTAGAAAAGAAATCAACAGCACCCTTTGGCTTGGTACCACCATTGTACTACTAATCTATTCCTATAAACTAAACTCAAACTAGTGAATCTTCTACTTGGCTCATCAAGATGTGTAGGGAGAAATAAATTAATAATGCGTATTTTTCAAGGAAATCAACCTCGGATTTTTGCGCTACTTAGATCTGTTTTGATGATCGAACTTTTGGAATCTCCTAGTGCTTAATCAAAAATGATGTTCAGTTGTGTTTGTTGGGTGTCTGTTTGAATATCAAGGTCTTTATTTTCTATTGTTAGAAACCAGCAAATACAAATCCGAGTTTTTGGGGTTTGAATGTAGACTGTAATATATGCATGGCCTTGGTATTCTGATGACAGTCAATCCGAGAGCAACGGCCAATTAGCCCCAGATTTCCATGAAATATGCCATTGATCTAATTAGCCATGTTTTCCACTACTTTTTTTGCTTCCCTATTTGGACTAGATCTTTGTGATGCATTAACCCTTTTCATATCCAAAATTCCATTACTTTCCAAAACCATCCTATGTGAAATAAAACCTCTTAGAAGGAAAACAAATTAAAAGATCACAACAATTATTAGTGCCTATGATAAAAACCATTAAGCCTTTTGGCCTTGCTTGATTCCCCACTACCAAAAAAAGAAGGTTGTGATTTATCATTTATGTCATAAAGACATAAACAGTAAATAGCTATGAAGAGCATCATGGATTGAATTGCTCTAGTTGGCTTTCTTCCTTACATTGTTTTTTGTACACTATTATTTCATTTCTCCAATTTTTATGTTGTCTTAATATGATATTTACCCGTATATATATATATATATATATATTAAAAAACCATTTTATTACATGAAAACGGTTCAAAAATAGACGCATTTTAATGTAATTATTTTGACAATTAATGTCTTATCTATATAGCGTATAATCTTAAAAATTAAAGTAGATATGACACAGAACATTTTTACTCTAACAAAAAGAATTACACAACCCTAACAAAAAGATCAAAACTCCCGCCAATGCTATAACTTCCACTTTCAATTCCCGCCAAACAAAATGAAACTTGCCTTTCTCAGCCCTAAAATGAATCTCAAGCTCATTCATTTTTACACTACACCAAAAACACAGAGAGAACCAAAGCCAACCATGTCAAACCGCGAAGACGACGACGACCTCGACCTCCTCCTCTCCTTGCAAGACAGGGTTCCGGAAACCCCACCTGCCTCTCCTTCACGTTCTCCTGATGCAAGTATATACCCCCACCTACTCTCTCATCTCATTTTCTCATTTCAGTTTGGTTGGTCGTTTTATTTTGGCTTTATGGATCTTTGAAACTCGACACGGGTATCTCTCAAATTGTTGTAATCTTTAATGGGTCTGTCTCAAAATGTCTAATTTCTGTCTTGCAGGGTACCTTTCCGACGAGGATGAATTGCCCCGAAGAAAAGTTCCGGCGGACATGTCTGTATTCAGGGATGCTGTTCAGGACTGCCTCGATTACGATCACAAGTCGGCACAGAAGACCGTCAAATTGAAGCAGACCAGTTCTTCCAATGATTCCGAGGTTGATAAATATTCAGGCTTGCGAATAAGGTCAGCTTATTAGCCCCCAAACACTTGAGTAATGTACTGAGATTGATCAAATGTACAATCTTTGGAGGTTTCTTTATTGCAAAATGTGTGATTTCATCTACTAGGCTCGGGTATAATGTACTTGAGAGTTGTAGTAGATGAGAAATGTGTAAAGAGTTATAGTGAGAAACTATGGAGTTGGGTTTAAATTTGGTGTCTTTGTCTGTTGTTGCAGGAAGCAGTTGCTGACTCCTTCAGAGCTCAAGGATCGGTTTTCAGACATACGTTTTGTTCGGTTGCCCAACATAAAGTAAGATTCTTCCTTTTAGAACCAACATGAACTTAATTATGCCCTTGTAAAGCTCGTAGTTTACTTCACAAATTGCAATCGAAATGATCGTTGAATTGGGTTGTGATGTTGGGTAACTGTTGGGGTTTTGTAGGAACTATCTGGTTGGGGAAACTCTTTCAGGATGTTGGGCAACTGTTGGAGTGTTGACAGAGAAGGGGACTAAAAGAACTAGTTCCACGGGGAAGAGCTATTCAATATACAAATTCGGGTGTTTGGATGAAGATACTGTTTCTGTTTTCTTGTTTGGTGATGCTTATGAGAAAAACTGCAATGAGAAGGCTGGAATGGTGTTCGCACTGTTTAATTGTAGCGTACGCAAGGATGCTCAGGTAATGCTTTTTTATGTAGTACTCTATAATGTATTTAAGTAGCCTGTTGTTATCTTATCATCTGAGATAACTAGTTTGTCTGAATATGCAGGGTGCTGGTTTTTCTTTGAGTGTGTTTTCAGCCAATCATATTGTGAAGATAGGAAATTCAGTTGATTATGGAGTTTGCAGAGGGAAAAGGAAGGATGGAATGGCTTGCACTTTAGTCATAAACAAGTATGTAAACATTCTGTTCTTTGGTTGCCCTACTTCAAAGACATATAGTTGAAAAATTACAAAGTCCTGTCATTACATGCATCTCTATATGTAGAGATCTTTTTTCCTTCTATTTTATAAAAAATTATGACAGCATTTCTCTTCTTTTATTTAGGCGCAAGGGGGTATACTGTAAATTT
Organism: Argentina anserina; assembly: GCF_933775445.1. Taxonomy (NCBI): domain Eukaryota; kingdom Viridiplantae; phylum Streptophyta; class Magnoliopsida; order Rosales; family Rosaceae; genus Argentina; species Argentina anserina. The sequence goes on along the minus strand of NC_065873.1, from coordinate 662,163 downwards.
CATAGATCGGTATGAATGTAATCTTAATTCCTTGTCCTTCCTGTCTAATTTTATCTGTTTAGACGTAAACTTACTAACTGTTATTTCTTCTATTCCAATTTCTTCAGAAAGAATCACAGAAGTATTCTACTTTGCGGACTGAGCTCAAGGGAGGGTAAGTGATAACTGATAACTGCTTGACATTGTGTAGTTTTGTTTGATCTAGAGACTAGAAAGTATATAGTTGTGAAAATAAATAAAAAACTATATGCAAATTATGTTGTAGCTACTTTGCACTGATGCTACAGTTTGCTTGACTAGTTTTAATGCTTCAGGAATTTGAGAACAGGATTTCGGAATCCCTACCAGCCCGAAGGAGTTTTTATGGTCGATCCTCTGGCTGACAGAACAAACTTGAAGAAGCGTAAGCAACCAGTGAAGCTATTGTCTGTGGAAGGGCTTAAAAAGGCATTAAGGTTTGGCACAGATTCTATATATATATATATATATATATATATTATTTATTTATTTATTTAAGCATCATGTGATTTTGTCACAAGTCTATTTCCATACAAACTAAACCATCTCATCTTAAAATTTGTAATCTGTCATCTTCATGGACCATAATTATTTTCAGATTTATACCTGGCAAGATGTGCTTTAGAAATGCAATTCCATATGATAATTACTAATATATATATATATATATATATATATATATATATATATATCTGCATCTCTATTCACATTCTTATATTACATGGTCATGAAACTCATGCAATTCTGCAGTCATCAAATTTATAGAATTGTATTAACTGATTCGGTTATTGATCTATGTGAACAGTAAAGCAGATAAAGTGACTACAAATACACATTCTCAGGGATTAAGGTTTCTGGCCAAGGTCACAGGTTAAGACTGAATTCTCTTTTTTCCTACCGGGAGTATTGTCTGCAAATTCCTCATAAATTCCTTACAATGCAGGAATGACAGATCCAAATGATGTGATTAAAGGGACAGCGATGCAAAAGAAACAAATGTCCAGCTTAGAGAAGAGGTGAATCATATGTAAATTGTTCTTTGGTACTCTTAATCTGCAAATCTGGCAAATAAAGATTGGTTCGATCTCCTTGTCACTGAAATTCTATTTACTATTCCTCAGGAAATTGTCTACCACAAGCATGGGTACATCTGCAGTCATCAAAGACCAGCAATTAGGTGCAAAAAGAATGAAAAATGGAAAGGACAATAGTCTAGCAGACAAATCTAAGCAGGCCACGGGAAAGATGATTGAATTGGACTGCTATATTAGTTCGGATGAAGAATTGTGAGCCTTGTATACATTATTTCTGAACATCTTGGCCAAATCAAAACTGAATTCTGATTCTGGACTCTGAAGGGTAATTATGACTGAACTTATATATCCACTTCCTATTCTAAACCGGGTCTGATAGTTGAGTAACCGGAGTCCTATCAGAGAAGCCTGCTCCTAGTTTGAAGTTTCCAAAAGACTGAGAAGACCAAGTAACTTAAGATGCCATATTTATGATGCAACACTGCCAACTACTTGCACCATCATGGAAAGAGTTGAGTGTCTGACTTTGCCTCAATCAAAATTTTGTAAGATTTTCTTCCCAAACAAAATGCTGAACTCTCATTAAACTGCTTTATAATTATAGAGTATGTGTTATAAGCTGCTATTTCTTTTTTTTTTTTGTTTATTTGTTGTAACATTTTATGGTCAGATACACATTGACACATTAATGGGGAAGCTGTTTATCTGTTTATCCAATAATGGCAGATTTTCTGTTTTTCCAATTAAGACAGATTTTTCTTATCAGAATTATTCTATCTACCTTTCATGTGATTCTCTTCAGAACTTAGAAAAGGAATGAAAAGCTGATATTCTGTAGAATTTGCTGTTTCTTACCTGGGACTTCTGTGTATCAGACAACATTGTGCAGTGTATCCCAGATGAATTATTGCTGGTTTGAACTCAGAAAGTTTACATTATTCATGTTATAATTTCTAATATGGTATTCATGGCAATGATATTTCACAGATAGTAGTACAAGGAGCATTGTTCTTCAATTATTGTTCAAGATCTCATTGTATATATTATAGCTATGACAATGCTGTGGTGAAAACCAAAACGCTATAGGGCTCTAAGTCAGCACATGCTAGTAAACTGGAATACTAGTTTTGTCCTATTGCTTAGATAATACAACACTATCAAGTGATTAAAGTTTGGAATTGATTTTATGGGATAGGGGTTGTATTTCTTGACTAGGAGCCAGATGTGAAGATGTTGATTTGAGGATGGTTGGTCACTCATGCACATGGAATCATGAAGTTGGCATAAATTTTCCATGTGCTCCTCAATTTGTATTCATTTCCATATCAATTTTCATAGGCATAAATAGTTGGGAATTTGGATTTTCCACAAAGTTCTGCTATTGAGTTTACTTGGAATCTCTCCTGTTTAAGTATGACGATATAATGAACATGTTTCTTGACTAGATTGATAAATATATTAGGCCGGTTCTTCTAATTGATGAAATCAAGTAGAACTGTACGTAGAAGATTTTCATCAGGATTAGAATATGTGAGCAGGATTAGTTTTTTAACTGAAAATTGATAGGGACTAGTAGGACCTGTGAAGTTGGCCGCCAAACCCTTAATATGTTTATGTCGTAGCGCACCATCACAGAGCAGTGATCTGGAATGCATCCTAGTTTCTTTTTCCTCTTGGATTTTCTTTCTTGACCCTGAAGTCAGGAATACACAAAACAAACCATTAATTAGGTAATACAAAAGACACATTAGCCACCTAACAACAAACGAAACTTTGAAATAAAGCAAAATAAGTACTTGTGGAGCAGGTGATCCATCCTCTTTCAAGTACTTTGAACCATTTGAAAATTGATAGCCAGAATATACAATCAGTTGATTAATTACATATCATTGATAATGAATGCTCATCTACTTGTTCACCCTCCCCACAACGTGTATTCACATATGGGACTCACCAGGTGCTGTTTGTCATTATTTTCTCCAGTATCATTTATCTATGAATTGCCATGGCAGACCTGCAAGGGTTAGTCGACTGCCTTATATGCAGGGCCGCCCATGGGGAGTGTCGATGTTGCGGTCACATAAGGCCCTCCGATCCGATAAGGTCCTAAAACCCAAATTGTTCTTAAAAAGAAATACTACTACTAATTAATTTATCAAACCAATTACACATATTATGTACTTTAGTTCAGTTGGCATGGTTTGTTTTCTTAATTAACATGGCACACACATCTTGGGTTCAAAACTCACCTAGAAAAGTTCATAGGCGAATTGATGGAAAATACATGTATGTTTTGTTTTAGTTTCCTGTGATTTTGATGATAAATGATTGAATGCTAAGAATTATACACCTTATATGTGATGTTTAAGGTGTTTATTGACGTTATATGAGTTGATTTGATGACGATTACATACTATTTATTATTAGTTCTATATAAGTCTCATTTTAAATTTCGCACTAGGCCCTTATATGCTCGGGACCGGCCCTACTTATATGTATGCCCTTGAAGGCCTTGATTTTCTTTTATTTCATTAAACTTTGATTATAATTACAGTTTAGCTTGTGAACGGAGCCAAATGCCTCAGTGTCGTCGAGCATAGGATCAATATGTTTGGTGGGTAATATGACCAACAAACCGACTATATGCTAGAGCAAAACATCTTCTTGAACTTTACAAGCTAGCTTTTAATCTTGTAACCATATATTCAACACTACATTATTTCTCACTATGGATAGGCAGGCTAGCTAGCTCGTTTTAGCTATGGTGGATTCGCTCACTTGTGCTTTACGTGTATCTTCATTCACACTCGCGATGAGTACGTATATTTGAAGAAGAGTAAACTCATGATTATGGAGGCTAGCTATTCGATCGAAAGATCTCTATAAATATTGAAGTCGCGTGTTCATAGTAAGAGAGTTCGCTCTGCTTTACAAAATCTGATGGGAAGAAGAAACGAGAACAAACTGATTGATCGAGGTGGTTGGAGTGGCCATCAACCGCTCAACCACCCAGAAATCCAGAATATGATAATTACATGCATGGTTCTAGAGTCAGTACGTGAGCATGACAGGTCAGTTGGCCAAGGCACAAAAGCGGTACAATAGAATTTTCAATTTTGGCAAAAAGCCAAGTTTCTTTTCATATCTCGCACCTAGCTTCTTCTTGTTTCATCTTTTTTGGGGTATCCTTGAATGCCAAGGTTTCCTAACACAAGCATTGCTTCCAGAGCAAGCATTGGCAAGTGAGGAAATCATATAATATATATAATTAAGGTGTACCAAATCATTTTCATGTAGGATCCCATGCAAATGATGTTCAATTGTTGATGATCGATAAAATTAACATCGCAGGATTCGCAGAGCCACTCTTAAACTTACTGTCAACATCTGTCTAATCTTTCCTTAGGGTTTAACTAACTCGGGCTCACCATTAACTGAACGTGTATGGTTTAGATCGCCATCTTATCTGCCTAGAATGGTGTACAAATTATGATTTATGTTAGGCAATCAGGTTCACTAGCTAGCAAGTTCAAGGGTTGAAAATTACTCCACTAAATGATTTTGGACTTGATCAGTTAAAGCTGATCATATAATTTGGATTATTGGTCAATGACGTAACATGCATGTGCTTTGGCTTGAAGGACGTTAGTTGACTAAGAATTTGCAGAAAATATATTTTGATATACACCTTATAACCTAAATTTTGTTAACATATCTCTTATAAGACTAATTTTAATTTTTAAAGCACCTAGATGTTCTTTGTTCAGTTTAGTTGCAAAGCCTTTAGGAGTTTATCTTGTGGATTGTATTTTTCAATCACAGCCTAGTCCCAATGAGCCCTCTGGGCGTTAATCCTTGCCTTTCCGCCCGACTAGCACCGTTTTTAGAACTTGCTTTGATTATTTGTTCAATCTTAGTTTACTTGAGAAAAATAAGTGGCAGTTTGGAGGATAGGGGAACAAGAAGAAGTGAGCGACAAACCAGCTAGCTAACGGACGGTGGATGGTGTTATTACAAGGTTGAAATCTGAACAGAAAAAACAAGAGCATGAAGCAGAAGTTGCCAATTTTGGGAAGCCACCAAGAACAGCTTTTATGATTTACAGATTCACATGCAAAATCTGATCCCAGTTTGCATCATACGCCCACAATCTATATATTACAGCCTTCCCACCTCCGATCACAAATGGGCATTTTGCAATTTTGCACATTGATATAGACGTTTCAGGCCCATTTAATGCCACCTCTACACCCAAACAGGTAAACTTGTAAGACCATCTCCCACCATAAGGTAAAACTCTCAATATAGCTTACCATCACCTCCCACCATAAGCCATCTCCCACTTCCCGAAATATTTTTTTCCCTTATGTGAACAGTCGAAGGCCATAGATAGCATACCATTTGGTAAGGTAAATGAGATTCTTATTTTATTATTTTGTTATTTTCTTCCTAATTTATCCTCCTTACATTTTTAATATTCATATTATGCCCCTTTTAGTTTTAGTTACATTTTAATTTTCTCCATAAACATCGTGTTTATATTTTTTTTACAAATAACGACTATACCATCACGAACCTCACAATGAGCTATTTCATATGAGCCTAATATTAAATATGATCAGGGCTAAATTATTTTAATGCATAATAATTACTATGATTTATTACGATAATTAAAGGTTTGTTTAAAATCTTGAAGATGACATCCAAACTCGGAAAAAGTAACATGCACATTGATGCATAAAAGTAAAATAACTAAATAATGTATAAATATTAAGAGAAGTCACTAATCACCGAATTCAGTACTCTAGAAGATCATCGTCATCTCTTACATAAATAATAGCCGTTGCAAACCCAAAACTCTATGTATACCTTACCATTTATACCTTATGGTGGGGACTCATAAACCAAAGGTATACAAGATATTAAGGAATATGCCAAAATGGTAAGCCATATATCTCTTATACCTTACCAATTTTGTCTTATAGTGGGAGATGTTCTAAGACATTAAGAAAATAACATCCACAATTATAGAAGACCAGTGTTCTGTACTGTAGTCTGTACTTAAATAGTGTCTGACTGTCTGTGATCTTGATTTTTCAAAAGGGTATCTTGAAATAAAAGAAATCCCAAAACAGGGTGTTTATTGCAGAGTTACTGAGATAGAAAGAAAACAAGAAAAGGGATGGAATGGGGCCTGGAATTGAGTTATTTTGGTAACACAGTGTGTAGCCAATATCATAAATTCATAATACTCTATTATTATAGCTGGCAAGAAGCTGGCTCCCTATTAGGCCCAGCCTCCCCCATTCTTTCCTTTCAAAATCAAATCCCTCTGTTCTCTCTGTCTCTCATTCTCTCTCTTCTGTTTTGGTCTCAACTCACAACGTGCTTGGGTTGTGGGGGGTTAAGAAACCCTTGTTGTTCCTCTAATCTGGAATAGGGTTTTTGTAGTTGAATAAGAAAGAGGCGAACTTGGGTGGAGATGAGTGCGTCCAGGTTCATAAAGTGTGTCACAGTTGGAGATGGAGCGGTGGGCAAGACTTGTATGCTCATCTCTTACACCAGCAACACTTTCCCAACGGTAAAGGCCTCTTCTTTCTATTGCTTCTTGGCTCTTTAGTCTTTGCTACTGTGAAAGTTTGAGTCTTTGGGGATTTTATGATATTGGGTTTGCACAATATGGGTTAAATGTGGCGGTTCTTGTTGCAATTTACTTGCTTTTGTTTGGTTGTCAAGAAAATTTGGAGAATGAAATGGCTTGCTATTTTTGATTGTGCTTCATGATTTGAGTACTGTGACGCATTCTGGAAATGACAAATTGTAGGGTTCTGAGGGTTACTGTGCTTGATTAATGCTAAGTTTGATGTGGTTTGAAAATCTTTGTTTTAATTAGATCATGCATTTTAAAGTTGTACAATCGGTCTTTTTGATATAACCTTCGATTGGTGAATCAATAGAATGAACAAATCTTTAGTTCATGATTCAATTTGGTCATTTTTGTGTTTGAATTGTAATTATCAAAGCAATTTAATTTTAATCTAGTGTCATGTTAAAAGGGTTTTCTTGGGGCTGTTCAGTTGACTTTGACCCTTTCTGTGATCTGTCATTCCTGATCTTGTGCTGATTTTTGTCTCAACTAAGACATTAATTAAGCTCAGAGGGTTTTACTTTATACATTTTTTTTTCTATTACATGTGTGTTTTAATTTCTAATCTTTGGCTCCGGCCTACAAAGTCGTTACCATCTCATATCTGCTGAATAGAAAACTTTCGAGATAGTACCTTGACGTACTATAAGGGTACTTGATATGATAAGCTTATTGTCATTTAATCGTGTGTATAACTTTGACAATTTCTCAAAAGTTGTCTGTTTGTTTTTGTAAGTTGACTGATATACAAAGTTAAATCTATTCTTAGTGATTCTGATTGTGTTTGTTTTCTTGCCATATGCAAGCAGGATTACGTGCCTACTGTGTTTGATAATTTCAGTGCAAATGTGGTTGTGGATGGGAGCACCGTGAACTTGGGGTTGTGGGATACTGCTGGTAACTTCAAAACCCCGACATTTCCATTTTTGTCGTTGTTTTTTTTTTTAACCTAGACTTGATATCTTACTTTGTGGAACAGGGCAGGAAGATTACAATAGACTAAGACCATTGAGCTACCGTGGGGCAGATGTGTTCTTACTTGCATTCTCTCTAATCAGCAAGGCCAGCTATGAAAATGTTGCCAAGAAGGTAAGACTGGCTTCAAAAAATTGCTTCTCTTCCTCCTCCTCACAGTGTTTCTGGTACTGTTTAGCATTTGATGCCTTGGATCTAGCTTTTCTTTGTGTATTAGTTTACTGACTTCTTCCTGTTTATGGTTCAATGATCAGTGGATTCCTGAATTGAAGCATTATGCCCCTGGTGTTCCAATTATTCTTGTTGGAACAAAGCTTGGTTAGATCTCTACTCCCTTGCTTTACTTTTGCTTCATATCTAACTACTTGCTATTACCATATACCAGTTTGTACTAAAATTCTCCAAATTGCAGTACTTCCTGTTTCCATTATGATTTTATTTCCTTGGCTTGTAAGGGAGGTTGGTAGCCATTTGTAGTTGCATGGTCCATTTCCTCCGTTTATAGCTCACTTCCATCTTAGGTCTTTGGCTATCTAGCTTGCTTTTCTGTTGTACTTGCTAATCAGGTTTTGCAAATCTCTTCACATGGGTTGATATGGTGAAGATTAGAGAACGTATAAAAATCCAAATGGATGTTGTGAAAATTGAAGCACTTGCTTTGTGAATTGAAGGCATTGCAAGGCCTGCTTTGTGTCTAAAGGATGCCTGGGCATGATATTCTTTCTTGTACATCTTTGTTGGAGTAGGATAGATAACAATTCAACCATATGAATAGCATTCTAGAAGTTTCTGTGTTGGATTTTACATTACCAAAGAAACAATCACATATAGTCTCAGTTCTTAATCACTATGATGCGACTGTCCTTCGCTTTTAATGACCACTAAATTTGCTTCATATAGATCTTCGCGATGACAAGCAGTTCTTTACAGATCACCCAGGTGCAGTGCCAATCACCACGGCTCAGGTATTTTCTAGTTCAACCGAAGTTATAATCACATTTTTACTGTGGCGATGAATTTTGTGCCATACTGTCAGCCCAGCTATTGGATGCAGACCTAGGTTTCTCATATTTATTTATGGGGTTCTTTTTTTGAAGGGAGAGGAACTAAAAAAACAGATTGGAGCTCTGATTTACATAGAATGTAGCTCAAAAACACAGCAGGTTTGTACTTTTGACCTAAATGATAATGCTGTAAACTTACTTGGGAATGACGCCATCTGTCTTAATCGCTAATAATTTTGGTGCCAAATACCCCTTGTGATAATGCAGAATGTGAAAGCAGTCTTTGATGCCGCGATTAAAGTGGTTCTGCAGCCGCCAAAGCTGAAGAAGAGAAAGAAGAGAAAGGCACATAACGCCTGCTCTATATTGTAATTGCTGAGATACTAGTGCTTGAAACAGTGTGACTAATTAGTCATTCATCCATTAATCTCTCACAGACGCAGCCACTGTTATCTTTTTTCAACCTCAAGGAAGCAGCAGCCGAGCATGGTAGTTTCGACGACGGATAGATGTAACAGCTCAACTTACACATCAAGTTCGTTTTCTCTATCTGCTTGTGTTCTGATTTGTATATTACTGATGATTTGAACTACCTGTTTGGTGAACTCTTTATTTTCTTTGGTTAGATTTCCCTAATGTACTCTATATACTATTTGGAGTCCTCATTTTGAAAGTTCTCATTAGATACTCATGTATTGGGAGTACTGAATGAGTGAATGTTGTCAGACTTGTACAAAAAAAACAACTCCTGTCCTACAATTTGACATGTTTTGCTGCAAAATTATGAGTTAGGATTGGTTGTTTACCATGTTAAAATGTGTGCTTATGATTTAGTTGAACAACAATGTATTTACAGAATTTACTAGTGACGCGTATTTTTAGAAAAAGGGTTCTCTAAGTAGATGTGAATATACTCGGACAGAAAGATCTGTTAGTGTTAGAAGATTTTCCAAGGGCGCCCATCGACTTCAAAACTATCCCAGATTCTCAAGAGCCGACCCATTTGAGCTCAACACGAATATCTTTTCGTTTGGAAGGTGGGGCTAATAGGAGTCGTTATCATGACATATGATTGGCTTAAAGGATCTTTCCGCTAAAAATTCTAGCCTTTTTGTGAAAGCAAAGCATGCCCTCACAATTAGAATCCGTCAATTCTCAGCTTCTTGTTCCCAAGATGATCACTTTCTGTGCTTTGTTGTAGCATCAATTTATGTTCAAGGAGTAATCAAATTGCAATGGAATACAGATATGGTCAACAGCTGTTTACATAAAAGGGAAGGAGATAGGTGTGACGGCAAACTTTGTTCTGGGAATTTGATTCTATGCCCACTCTCATCAGAATAAACGACCGAGTTCAATTCATGCACCTCTCTATATCTTCATCTCACAACTCCTTAAATACACCCACCACCACATTCCATTTTTCAGGGTGTCAAATAGATTGTAATCCTTTTGGAAAAAATCATTCTAATTCTGTTCTAGTTATACTCAACCCTGGAAACTTGAACTCGGATTTGCTCAAATGGCTTCAAAGAGAATATTGAAGGAGCTCAGGGATTTGCAGAGAGATCCACCAACTTCATGTAGTGCAGGTATTGAAGAAATTAGAATTGATTTGCAATTCATATTCACATTTGTGTTAATTTGTAAAGGATTTATGAGGGAAATTGTTCAGGTCCTGTGGCTGAGGATATGTTTCACTGGCAAGCAACAATCATTGGTCCAAATGATAGTCCTTATTCAGGTGGTGTATTTGTTGTGACTATCCATTTCCCACCTGATTATCCCTTCAAACCTCCAAAGGTATAGAGCAAATTCCGGTTATCTCTTCTACCACTAATTCCTTTTTAAATAATCTTCTGGTTCTTCCTTGTGGGATAGAGTCGATAGACTAACAGATTAATAAAACTACAAACAGGTTGCCTTCAGGACCAAAGTGTTCCATCCAAATATAAACAGCAATGGTAACATATGCTTGGACATTCTTAAGGAGCAATGGAGTCCAGCACTCACCATATCCAAGGTGACTTGCATTTCTGTTTCCATTAGCAGTAAGAGACAATGTCAAGCTAGACTTAAAAAGAAGATTAGAATGACATTGTTTTAGACAAAAAAAAAAGATCGGGACTCATAATTAACAATAAAGCTATTTGATAAGTAATATCAATTGAAACTTATAACTAACTTGGAAATGCATGCAACTGCAGGTTTTGCTGTCCATATGTTCGCTGCTGACAGATCCGAACCCTGATGATCCGCTTGTTCCTGAGATTGCTCATATGTGCAAGAGTGACAAAGTGAAATATGAGTCAACGGCTCGGAGCTGGACTCATAAGTATGCCATGGGATGAACCCCAGGCCTAAGCTGTATAAGTAATTCATATATTCTCAGCTTACAATTATCATATCCGTTATATTTATTACATCCAGATTCTCTATTTCTTGTTGCATGTTGACCTCCAACTTGTAAATTGAGCTCTCTTTGTTCGAAATAAATATCTGGATACTCTCCTTTTGGAGTAATTAACGTACATCAGTACATGAGTGTTGTTTTCTTCTCAACATTAATTTCATATGTTAATATGCCAAGAACACCACGGCTCTGATATATGGTTTCCAAAAACAACATCCCAGTAGACCTAATATTCTCATCATCACCACGAAGTACGTCGACTTACCGAAAAACAGAACTCATTGATCGAGTTGGCTAAAACCGTAACCATACTCTTGAAATGAATGAGTTTACATCGAAGTTGTGATAGTACAAGGCTGACGCCGAATTATCTCATACGATCACTTAACCCAGTTAACCATGTCTTGTAATCACTGATTCTCTGAAAGTGGGCTTGTTTTGTTTAGCAGTGGACACTGGATTGGAATTAAGCTAATTAATGTATAATCCATCACCAAGAAACTAGAAACCTCAACGCTTATGCCTTTTTGAGTGTACTGAGCAAAATTACCAATGCATCTAATTCGAAGGTTCTGTGGTTAACCAGGCCTCAATCATACAAAGAGAATAGTGGATAACTTTTTTAATATATGAATTGCATCTAACTTTTTTCTTTCTTTTTTGAGAATGATGAACAACTTCATTTGGCATACCGACTAATTATTGATAGGGTCAAGCAGGATCAAGCTCCCACGAACGAGCTTTTTACTCCACTACAAACTACAAACAAGCCCTAATATATATGCTTGCAACGCCTTTTTGACTTACTCTGCATGCACCGTCGGCACAAGATTTTACCAGGCTTCCCACTCCAAGCAAGGATCTCAATGCACACCATAACCAATTAAGCAGGCTGTTTCCGCCGCTCTATAGCACTAAACCCTAGCCTAGATTGGGAATCGGCTTCCTCAGCTCGGGAAGCGGAGCGAATGAAGTGAAGTTTAAGCTGAATTGCTTCTAACTAATTAGCAACATACATTACCTAACTAATAAGTCCTTAATATTCCGAAACTGTTGGCTAGCTATTATTCATTCACTGTTAGTTTGTCACTAGCTACCTGTTCCACTAAGAGTCATCAGAGTCGTCATTCTTCTCTAGCACCCATTTCCTTGTCCCTCACTAATCGAATCACACTAGTAGCTAGGTCTTTGCGATATATATACATATATATATATATACACACACTATTGAAAAATCTTTTTATCAGTCACTATAAAAGAATCTGATAATATATGCATATTACTAATCACGCACATTTGAAATCAAATATAATATTATTCAAGGGGTTGTCATATGATGATATGAACTATGGAGTGTTTAATTATGTATATATGCGTACGTGTTTGTAATAAGTGTATAGTTGATCAGTGGTTTATAAGCATATGGTTGACATTATTATGATAAAAAAGAAGATCAGTAGGCCATAACTTGACCTACCATTGATTCTCCTAACAAATAATTTACATGCATGGCTCCAAAACAAGAAAAAGTTGATCGCACACAACCATGGTCCATCTGAAGGGACCATAAACCGTCGGTGGCATGGAGAGCAGAAACTAATTTTAATGATTCCTACTCTTAATTAATTTCTTCATTTTATTGGAGATTAAGATTATCAAGAAAATCATGAACAATACAAGAATTCGATAATCACAATCGTTAATTACTAAAACCATTTGCGTGTTATATTGAGATTTTATCCAAAGAAACAATTATTCCATTGCCAAAATTAAGAAGAAGAAAAACTGATTAACGCATGTATAAATCAATTGCCAAGTCAGCTGATTAATATTCCCTTCTAAATATTCCATCAAAACTATATGTAATATAATCGACGACATAACTTGCTTCTAACAACACATAAGAAAGACGACTTGTTTCGTAAGAATTTTTCTTCTTTTTGAAAGGGACCGGAGAAGATCGAGAACCGCCGGCTCAATTAATTCAATTTAACATAACATCTTAGATTTGCCTCAGAGTAGACAAAAGGCGAGAACTCCAAGCTACTGTAAAAGCAATTCACATATTCTCGTAGAACATCTTGAATTATAACATGACTCTCATCTAACCAAAACACATTAACATTATCATAACATTCTTCCACTCTTCCTTATCTTCCTTTTTACATTTAAGTTATTTACTATTTACCGCGGTATATATTTTTAGTTTTTGCCGTCCATAGAGCCCTCTGTTTATAGCCCGTCGAACGTCTCGTGCCTTGTTTTATTGGCCAAAATTGCCGGGTTCGTGGGATTTCCCGTAAAATTTGCCGATTTTTCACTGGCCTTAAATAACAATGTAATTTCTAACTGTTACTTGTGCAACCCAAACCCCCAAAAAAAAGGGTAAAGAGAGCAAACATAAAATTACCAGACACCCTTTGGTCCCACTTTTGGCGGGAATACACTCTTCTCGCCGACACAATCAAACCCAGCAAAGAAAAGCATCGATCTTTCCTTTTTCATTTATCATGTTCTTCTTCACCAAAAACCACCCATCTTTGCACTAATGTAGTTTTTTTGTTTTGAACAAAGTAAGATGCTTTTTGGTGTTGAATACAATTTTCTGGGTATTGAATTTAGTGCAGTTGGTAGGCTTAGGTTTTTTTAGCGACTTTTTTCCTTTCAATTACAAGTTGGGGTGAATCGAGCCACGAGTGGGTACAAGATTTAGGTGAGTTATTTGTCCCCTCATATTTATCTTTTTCTTTTTCTTTTGATATTGAGCATTTGCTTATAGTATTTAAATTTTCCATTCAGGGTTTGGTTTTCTCTCTTCCGGGTCAAAAGGGTTTTCTTTGAATTAATAAATCTGCAGAATTTGATAGGAACCCATTGATGGGGGCCATGTGTGTCCACAAGTGTCAGCTACTTTTATACTGGGGGTTTAATTCAATCATCCATTCTTCTTCTTCTTCTGGCCTGAGTGATCATGTTGGCTATTCTGTTATAGGGTTTGAATGTAGAGTACATGCAAGAAGTGAGAAGCTCCATAATCATAAGAGATTTGCACTGCAAGTTGAGGAAGGATAGGAAGTTGTAGACTTACATTTTGGAGATTTTAAAACAGAGAGAGATCATAGGCATAAACAAGATGAAATTCAATCATTCCAAGAAGCACAGGAAGAATGTTAAGAAGAATGTGGTCTTAGTTGGGATCAAGATTGATGGCCAAAGCAGAGAACTTCTTGGATGGGCTGTTGCCAAAGCTGCTGAAACAGAAGACTGTGTTCTTGCTGTTCATGTATGCCGAAGTTCTGGTAAGCTTCGCAGATACAGAATCTTAAGTTTTCTCTAGTTTTGAGCTACTCCTTATAAGATTGCTATATCTTTGTCAGTCTTTCATTAGCTAATTAGTTATATAGATTATCTGGATTTTTAGTGTAGATTGAACAGTTCGGTAATGTAACATGCCACACTTGCTATTTGGTAGGATAAACATACTCCTTGTTTTTATATGTGCAGATCAGTGTATGAAGGACAAGCCAATAGTGGACAGTTATGTAGAAGCTTATGAAGGGTTATCTCATATGAAAAAGGTGTGTTCATCTACTCTTTCACTATTTCTATATACTGGAAATATGAGCTTTGATTATAAAGTGTCACAACTTAAATTTCAGGTGCACATCATCAGTCAGGTATTGATAGGAAGCTCAATCCGAAAGGCGCTAGTGAAAGAGGCAAAGCACCATGAAACTGTGGCTGTAGTTGTAGGCACAAGCAATCCAAGCACCGAAAAGTAAGGGAGATAGTGAGGAATTCCGGGGGAAAAGAAGTTGCAGTGGCTTTTAGTTTATGTGATGATTTTTTTTTCTGATTACTTGCTGCACATAATATTTGTAGGGTTAAGGATTCCACGGCGAAGTACTGTGCTAAGAAATTGCCTTCAAGCACAGATGTTGTGGCAATCAACAAGGGGAAAATAGTATACAGAAGATGCACTAGTGATGAACAATCAGGTTAGTGTTTTGAGTCCTCTGGTGTACATCCTATTCGTCAGTCTCTCATGATTAATAAATTCAGTTTTGGTTGTGGTTGGTCTGGCAGGTGATGAGCCAAGGCCAAGTATGAGTCACTCTTATAATTTTCTTCCTAGAGAAAAATGCCAATCTGAATCTGTTGACTCTGAGGCGGAAACAGAAACTGTTAAAACATTGTCTGATAAGGATCAGAATTCCCAAGGTAGTCCGATGTGTGGTATTGAAGAGCTGAAGAAAGAGAATAAGAGAGCTCAAAATAGATCAGATTCTTCACTTAGTATAGGAGAGTCTGCAGAGAAGTGCCTCGGATGGCCTCTGTGTAGAGCAAGTTCTGTAAGTACACAAATTCCAGGAACAAGGAATATGTCTGTGGTGCAATGGGCGATGACCTTACCAGATCGTTCTCCACAGCAATCTCCTAAGTGTTCAATCATTAGAGAAACTTCCTGTGAAGGAGATATTAAGAGTGCTTCTGCTTTGGATGAGCTACCAAATGTGTTGAGGAGTCTCCTGAGAACAAATCGCTGCAGTTGGTTCAGTCATGAGGTTCTGAAAGCTGCAACCTCAAATTTCTCCTCAGGTACTTACACTGCTTTGTCCTGAGATTGCCTCCTTTTGTTCTCTCCTTTATCTTCTTATGTTCTTGTGTGTTTTTACATCTAAGTTGATATTTACTTCGACAGAAAATCTTATTGGAAAAGGAGGATGTAACCTTGTGTTCAAAGGAAATCTACCAGATGGCAAGAAAGTGGCAGTAAAGCTTATGAGGTCATCCAAAGCAATGTGGAAGGATTTTGCTCATGAAGTCGATATTATCTCCTCATTGACGCACGAGTACATCATGCCTCTGCTTGGATTCTGCTGTGAGGGCAATGTTCTACTATCGGTTCATGATTTCTCGCCTAAAGGAAGCTTAGAGGAGAATTTACATGGTAAGTGTTGAGTACTTTAGTGTCCATGTGTTTTATTTGCTTGGAAATAAGCTGTCAGAACTTGATTCTGAATTGTAGTTGATGCAGCCAAGAATAAAGGCAAACCTGTATTGTCCTGGGAAGTGAGATTTAAAGCTGCTGTTGGGATTGCTGAAGCTCTAAATTACCTGCACAATGATTGTTCTCCACCAGTTATTCATAGAGATGTCAAGTCTTCTAACATTCTTCTCACACCAGAATTAGAACCACGGGTCAGTAATCATCAGAAAAAAAAATGGTTGACTAATATGAAGACCTATACTTTTGAGAATTAACTCATTGCTTGCATTTATGTGACAGTTGTCTGATTTTGGCCTTGCAATATTGGGACCAACAACTACATCGTTCCTGACTGAATGCACTGTAGTGGGAACATTTGGTTATCTAGCCCCTGAATATTTCATGTACGGAAAAATCAGTGACAAAATTGATGTATATGCCTTTGGTGTAGTCCTGCTTGAACTATTATCAGGAAGACAACCTATTGGCTCTGACACTGACAAACAGCAGGAGAGCTTGGTCATGTGGGTAAGTCCACCTCCGTATCTCATTTCCTTCTAACTCCTTTCAAGTACATAGGATCAATGACATTTGAGCAAAATTTCAGGCAAAGCCTAAGCTAGAGAATGGAGATGTACATGACATACTGGATCCGAATTTTGATGGAAACTTTGATGAGATTCAGGTACTGAGAATGGTTCATGCAGCAAAACTGTGCATCATACGTTCAGCTAGGGTTCGCCCAAAAATGAGTCAGGTATGATACCATTATATGCATATAAGTAATTTGTCACCAAGAGGATCTGTGTAACTTTTTTCTAAATTCAATGATCTTTTATTTTCCTCTTCAGATAGTGAAGCTTCTAAAAGGGGATATAAATGTGGAAACGTACATGAGCCCTCCATATTCTGATGTCGAGGATTCAGAAAGCCGAGATGACAATGATGATGAAGTGTATCCAAATTCAAGTGCTGAGTTACATTTGAACCTTGCACTGCTTGACATTGACGATGATACAACATCATTCAGTAGTACGGAGCAGAACAACCGTTCTTGGGAAGAATATATGAAAGGAAGATGGAGCAGATCATCAAGCTTTGATTAGCTTTTCTTGTACACTCTTGATCTTTTTTCTCAACTTGTTTGGAAGTTGCGATCACATACTCGTTCATATATATGAACTTAGCCAATCTGTACAGTATAGGGAAAGGAATGCCTCCCTAAGAGTGAGGTGATTTGTAGATGTAAACATGTACAGATCAATAAGAAGTAAATAGAGAAGTATTAGTGTGAAAAGCAAAGTTTGCAGCTCATCAGATTGCAAAAGCTGTAACATTTTTCGAACATATAGCATAGCATGCCTGATAGAGGTGAACGTTCTATTCTATATTCCATATATCAGTTCTGTGACTGGAGCTGCTGGATTTGAATTCGGAACTGGCTACATTATCAAATTCTCAAAATCTCAAGCTGCAGGCATTATAAAGTAAACAAGTTATAAATGAGTGTGGTGCTATTCGAATACATGAAATACCAATAGCAAAAAAAACAGATTTAATAAGCTTAATGGCACAAGTTTATCACACCTATACTTAAAATAGTGATGTATATGGATAGCAAATTCGATCATTGCTAACGGCATTAATTTTCTGATTTATGTCATTCCTGAGTGGCCGTCTATCATAGAGCCACTGCTGATCACTAAGCTCAGTGCTGGGAGTGTCCAATGGAGGAGGAACCCAATTTATAATCAACTCCCTAAATTGCGAATCAATCAGCAGAGAACTGCCTTCATAAGTATCCTCCAGTTGTTTGTAAGGGGAATGGAACTTACAGAAAGGCCTAGAACCCATTCTCTGCTGGAGAATATCAATTTGTTTGCTTGATAGTACTTGATGCATACACTTTTTTAGTTCAAAAATACATGGCAAGAAACCAACATCAATGATCATGCTCTTAGCACAGAAACTTTTAGCACCATAACCATAATCATGCTGACCATTAGGGTGCAATTTTAAGGCCTTTGTTCTCTTTATGATTTGGAAATTTTCAGAAGAGTCATCTTGTAAGAGGAGCTCCATGGGCTGCACCGACTTCACCTTTTCCGCAGTCTCTAGATTTTTCTTTCTTTTCCTGTTCTCTTTTCTTCTCCTCTTTTGCTTCTTTCTTTCCCTGTCAGAATTCAGCTTCAGAAAATAAGGGGAAAATCATCGTCAGTACAAGGAATAATTAAGAGACAAAACGAACAAGATCAAGTTAAGTATTGTGAGCATGGGAATTTATCTTCAATCAGGTATACCATCTGTAAATAAAGCCTTTCATACTGAATTTGTGGAGTATAACTATAATTTACAAGTAAACATGCTTATATGTTCTCTTTTATGATGTCTAAAAACCACAGAATGATAAAATCAACCCTTTGTCTAATGCAGGACTGCCATCTTGAGCACAAAGTCACAAACTATGCAGAAGGAATGGGGATTGGAGTCTGAAAACAGTGTTTTAATTTAACCAAAAGCCTAACCTGTTTTTGATGCACAAGCAGATTACACTCATAGTATGTAAATTTAAGCAATACGAAAATCAACTATTGTCCAAAAATACTACGATGAGTGCGAAATTTTCTCAATTTACTAGGTTATATACACAAACCTTAATGAGTTGCATAAGGGCTTCGCCACCCCCGCCGTTCCATAAGTAACCTGGTGGTGGAAACAGCATGCACCGAGACATTGATTTTGATTTTGAAGATATCAATTAGTTGTTCTGGTCTGTGCCAAGTCTCTTAAGAATGAAGAATTAATCGGCCAAAGTTCGTGATGGACAGAAACCCATGTTAGTCATGGCGACCATATAGCTGTGACTAGATCATGCGGAAAATCTAAATTCAGAATTCATACAAAACCACACACTGCTATATCATCAAACTAGTCATCATTATTCAGGGACAAGGAAAATTGTATGTCAATAAACTTTTCCTTTCGTATTTTGTTTTGTTTAAATCTTTTTATTTTAAACGTACTGTACGTTTTTCTTTACCCACAATTCTTCTATGCTTCTGAGAACTGAACTCATGTCCAATACAAACTTAGCCTTTGTTTTTTTTTTTTGCCTAAATTTTGTATTTGTTAGTCCATTAATAAACTTTTTTTAAGGGAATAGACGATTAGCTCCTCAGAGACCACCGCCCATTCCCCAGAATTTTATTATCAACCATAAAAAGAAAAAACCAGAAAGGGAGGGGACATAAACCTTACCCCGTACAAAGAAATAGAGAGAAAAGAAAATAAAAGTGGGAAGAAATTGAAGCTAGCCCTCAAAGTTTCCCAGAGAAACTGATGTCAAATGCAGTACAAATCGAGAAGCAACCACATGACTCCAACAAAACCGTGTCCAAATAATGACCACCAGCTAGTGCATTCTGAGATGAAACAATTGCAACCCTCTGTTGCATTATGAGAAGAAGTGTAGAAAATAAATTCCAACCCCAACTCAAGCATATGATTAAGCACCACGTACATAGGGATAACCCATAACATCCATATGAAGATGAAAAGAAATATTAGGAGGAGGAGCAGCATGCCATACCAGAGAAGAAGAGAGTAAACCCAAATTCGCCATACTATCAGCCACGGTATTCCCTTCGCCAAAAATATGAGAACATTGAAAGGTCATTGCACGAATACGTGCTAAACAAGTGTTAAGGTACAGTCCTTAACTGAGAAGAAAAATAGAGAAGAAAATACTAATATATTCCAAGATGATTAAAGAGTAGTACAGCTCTAGCTTATATAGCCGAAATAGAAAAGCCACGTATCAATCAGCTAGTGATTGATCAATAGCAACCTTAATTGCTGGTTAATTCAACTATAACGGTAATTAACTTCTAACAATTAATTAAAGATAGATAAGGCATGAAATCATCAAGTGCAGAGTCTTCTTCTCCTAATAAGACCAGGACCAGACAATTCTTGTAACAATCCATCCCTCTCAGATTAAGCTTGACCTCAAGCTTGAAAATCTGGAAACTGACGTTGGATCTCCTCAGCTTCAACCTAAGTAGCTTCCTCCTCTGCTGCTCCCAGCCATTGAATCAACCATTTTGTAACAGCTGCATTACCTTTTTTGAATATTCCTCTCTCCAAAACCTTAGCGGGGTACCATCTGGGATTATGTGGATCAATATGTGGAGGCAAATGAGCTGCAACCACTGCAGCATTTCCAATTCGTTTCTTGAGCAATGAAACATGAAACACTGGATGGATTTTTGCCCCTCTAGGTAGCTTCAATTTGTAGGCAACAACACCAATCTTCTCTTCAATTTCATAAGGGCCATAAAACCTGGGAGCTAACTTGTGGTTCTTCCTCTTATGGACTGATTGCTGCTTATAGGGCTGTAGCTTTAAGTACACAAAGTCTCCAACATCAAAAGACCTCTCCACATGCTTCTTATCATAGTGGTGTTTCATCCGGGCTTGAGCAATGTTTAAATTCCATTTCAGGATAGCAATCAGTTCATCCCTGTCTCTCAACTGATTATCCACAGCTTGCACATCTGTAGAGCCAGGAACATACATATGCACAGGAGAAGGATCATAACCATAAAGAGCTTTGAATGGTGACATACCTATAGTTGAATGGTATGCAGTGTTGTACCAATATTCTGCCCAAGGTAGAGCTTCAACCCAAGTATGAGGTTTCTCTCCCACCACACATCGCAGGTATTGTTCCACAGTTCTATTCAAATTTTCCGTTTGCCCATTTGTTTGTGCATGATAGGCCGAGCTTTTATGTAGGGCGGTTCCTTGAGTCTTGAAAAATGCTTCCCAAAAGTGGCTTAGAAAGACAGGGTCTCTATCAGAAATTATTGTCTGAGGCATCCCATGCAACTTATAGACATTCTCAATTAATAACTTAACCACTGCTGAAGCTGTATAGGGATGAGCCAATGGAATGAAATGCCCATACTTAGTAAATATATCCACCACTACAAGTAGCACTGATTTACCTGAGGTTGTTGGTAACCCTTCCACAAAGTCCATAGAGATGTCTTTCCAAGCTCCTTCAGGAATAGGGTTGGGCTGCAACAAACCTGGAGGTAGAATAGTTTCATAATGGTTATGTTGACATGTATGACAACTAGCCACATATGCCTTCACATCTCTATGTATACCAGGCCAAGCAAATGATCTCCTCACCCTTTTTTCTGTTCTATGCACCCCAGCATGACCACCTTGATAGCCATTATGGAACTCAACAATTATTTTCGACCTCCAATCTCCCTATTTGGGCACATACACCTTATCATGATAGTATAAAATTGAGTTGCGCAAAGTATAGGCTGGATCAGTGTTAGTACCTCTCTGCAACTTGCTTACAATGGTGCTAGTTTCAGAATCTTGTACACAGGCTGCTTGCATTTCATGCATGAAGGTATGCACAGGAGAAGACACTCCTTGCAATACATGTATTGCCCCAAACTTGGTGATGACTTCAGTGGTAGGGCTATGCAAATTCTCCTTTCTTGATAAAGCATCAGGAGCAGCATTGTTCTTTCCAGATTTGAACTTAATTGAGTAGTCATATCCTGCAAGTTTAAGTAACCACTTCTGTTGGGTGGGAGTAGTAATTTTCTAATCTAGGAAGTATTGTATTGTTCTATGATCTGTGTAGATGATGAAATGCTTTCCTAACAAGTAAGGTCTCCAATGTTGAACAACAAATACCAAAGCCAACATCTCTTTATCATACACCGAAAGGGCCATGTGCCTAGGTGCCAAAACTTTGCTCAAATATGCAATTGGATGACCCTCTTGAGATAATATGGCTCCAATTCCCACGCTTGAAGCATCACATTCTATGACAAACTCCTTATTAAAATCTGGAAGAGCGAGCACTGGTGTATTCATCAAAGCCTGCTTGAGTTGTTCAAAAGCTAGATCAGACCTTTCAGTCCACACAAAACCTCCAATTTTCAACATGTCAGTTAATGGTTTAGCTATGCACCCAAAATTCTTGACATACTTCCTATAATAACCAGCTAAACCAAGGAACCCTCTCAAACCCTTCAAAGTCTTTGGCCTCTCCCATTTCCTGATGCACTCTATTTTTGCTGGATCAACTGACACACCTTGTGCATTGATGACATGTCCTAAATACTCAACTTGAGGCACACCAAAACTGCACTTACTAAGCTTGACCTTAAATGAGTTCTCCTCTAATTTCTTAAAAACCAATTCTAGATGCTTTAAATGATCCTCCAATGTTGCACTATAAATCAATATGTCATCAAAAAAGACTAAACAACATTTCCTCAACAAGTCTCTTAAAGCTTCATTCATCACACACTGAAACGTAGAAGGGGCATTATCAGCCCAAATGGCATGACTAAAAACTCATAGTGTCCACTATGTGTTCTGAAAGCTGTCTTATTGATATCTCCCTCACTCATCCTGATCTGATGGTAGCCAGATCGAAGATCCAACTTTGAAAAGATGGTAGC
This sequence comes from Argentina anserina, assembly GCF_933775445.1. NCBI lineage: Eukaryota > Viridiplantae > Streptophyta > Magnoliopsida > Rosales > Rosaceae > Argentina > Argentina anserina. The sequence continues at coordinate 639,579 of NC_065873.1, read as the reverse complement.
TCCTTGCACTTCATCTAACAGTTCATCAACAACAGGTATAGGATACTTGTCCTTCACAGTAACTGCATTTAAGGCCCTGTAATCAACACACATTCTCCATGTTCCATCTTTCTTTTTCACCAAGAGTACAGGTGAAGAAAAAGGACTCCTGCTTGGCTTTATTGCACCAGTATCTAAAAGCTCCTTCACAATTGACTCAATTTCATTTTTCTGAAAATGCGGGTACCTATAAGGCCTGACACTTACAGGTGGTGTATTAGGCAGCAGTTCAATGGTATGGTCTTGTTCTCTTTTCGGTGGCAAACCTGTGGGAGATTTGAAAAGGTCTGCATAAGTGTCCAACAATTTCTGGATTTGTGGTGTAGGCTGCTCCACTGTCTGAGACTGCAAGGCTGGTTGAACTTGTACCATTACAGCTTCTTTTTCTTTCTTCAATAACCTAGACATAACCTTGCAGGTAACAACTTTAGTTTCAGCTTCTGTTTCCCCATGCAACTTATATTTGACACCTCCCACCTTGAATCCCATTCTCATTGTTTCAAAGTTCCACATGATGTTACCCAAAGACTTCAACCAACAGGTACCGAAGACAACTCACACCCACTAACAGGCAAGATATAATAATCATGGGTAAATTCATACCCCTGCAAGTTCAAAGTAGTTGTTATCTCCCCCTTAGTTTTTACTTTAGCACCACTATCAAGGAACACATTGAGAGGTGGAAAACTGTTCACTGGGATCTTAGTACCTTTCAATAATTAAGGATGAATGAAATTGTGAGTGGCGCCAGAATCAATCAATGTGTACTTGTTTGTTGCAAAAAAATACCCTTAAGTTGCATAGTCTCAGATGTACCTCCATTCATTGCTTGCAACCTTATCAATGGCTCGTCAATATCAATAATAGGAGGTACCTCAACCAACTGTCTATCTTCTTCCTCAATTTGGCCTGTAGCCACCTCATTGAACTCATTATCATCTGGGATAATAGACATGGACATCAATTGACCTTTCTTTCTATAGTTATGTTCCTTCCCAAACGGTTGATCACACCACCAACACTCCTTGTTAGCTTTTTTGGCAGCAAATTCTGCTGGAGTTAACCTTCTATGGAAACTAGTAACATTGCCATGATTGTTGGAAGGCCTAGGTTGCTGTTGAGTACCAAAAACTTGTGAGTTGTTCCCTCTGCTTGAACTGCCTAAATTAGTACTCATTTTACTTTGTGTCTGACTTTGATAGGTTGTAGTTTTCCTAGCAAAGTTCCTTAAGCCATCATTACGAGCCTCAAATACTCTTGCCAACTTGCAAGCGTCATACAACGATTTAGGATTCAAAGCTGCAACATCTCCCTTAATGTCTTCCTTTAAACCACCAATAAAAAACTGTACCAAGATTTCAGTCGAAAAACCAGGAGCTCGACGAGATAATCTAGTGAACTCTTCCATATATTGTTCCACCCTACCTGTTTGGTCAATCTTCCCAATGCAGCTTGATACTCCACCTTGTTATAACAACTAAATTCCCTCATAAGCAAATCTGCTAAGCCTTGCCATGTTTGTGGGAACTCATTTTTGAAAGTGAACCACCTATCAGATGCCTTATCAGTTAAGTGCATTGTAGCAAGTGGCAGCTTCCTCTCTTCTGGTATCTGATAGAATGCAAAATACTGCTCAGCCTTGTTGAGCCATTTTATCGGATCCCCTCCACTGTAAGTAGTAAATTCCAACCTCATTTGTTTCATGGTAGGAAGGTTAGGATCAATGTTGTGATATTGATTGTGGTGACGGTGATGTTGTTGGTGTTGATGTGTATTATGATTATAGAAATGATGTTGAGGAGGTGGGGGTTGGTATTGTTGTTGATGATTATGAGTTCCAATGGTGGTGTAAACAGGCAAGGAGTAAGGGATTGTGGGCTGTGGCATGGTGCTAACATTAGGTGGGGGTTTAGGCCATGCCTGGCCAGGGGTAATGGTTGTGATAGTAGCATTGGTTGGTGATGCAGAACTGAACAAATGGGTACTCATTTGTATTTGACTTGTGTATGGTGGAGGTTTAGGCAACAACCCTGCATTACTTGGACCAACATCAAATATAGTAGCTGAACAAGGTCCTGAATAAGTAAATGAAAATGGAGCCGGCTGACCAACTCCCAATGAGCTCCCTGCATAGCAACCAATACCAGTAGGACTATGCAACATTTATTGGTTAAACAAACTAAAACAATCTCCAACACAAGAATTACCAAAAACTGGAGCACAACCACAAGGTAGCTGACCAAAAGAGTTTCCTCGACTCAAAGTTGCAGTATTAGGCACATTAGTCAATATATCCTTAGAGGTACCAGCATGACTAACCACAGATGCAACAGTATTGGTACTAAAAGTATTACCCAACATAGCATCAGCAAAAACATGAAGAACTGAGCACAGATGCAACAGTATTGGTGGAATGTTCTTACCCACAGAACTGAGCACCAAAGATGAAGAACCCTCAGATCTAGCCAATACCGACGACGCAGACTCTTCCAACTGCATAGTAGTACGAATCGAAGGCAACGAAGGACTCCCAGCCCCAAATAGAACCGGACCTTCAAGCTGAGAGGTATTGGTTGGTAAGGGAAGCTGCTCCTGAACAAAGGATGTGAGCTGCTGCTTAAAATTGCTCAAGAGCAACGATCTGAAGTCAACGAGTGCCGTGGACATATCCCCACGCAGAGAAGTCGTGATCGACTCCAACCGAGCAGTAGTCTCAGCCCGATGAGCTTGAAACTCAGCCTCCAAAGAAGTGAGTTCAACTGCAGAAACCACCGGCGCATCGGAACATGTTGGAGAGAGGGGTTTCCCACCCCGGCCTCGGCCCATGAACGAGAGGCTCTAGATACCACTTGTTAAGGTACAGACCTTAACTGAGAAGAAAATGAGAGAGAAGAAAAATAGAGAAGAAAATACTGATATATTCCAAGATGATTAAAGAGTAGTACAGCTCTAGCTTATATAGCCGAAATAGAAAAGTCACGTATCAATCAGCTAGTGATTGATCAATAGAACCCTTAATTGCTGGTTAATTCAACTATAACGGTAATTAACTTCTAACAACTAATTAAAGATAGATAAGACATGAAATCATCAAGTGCAGAGTCTTCTTCTCCTAATAAGACCAGGACCAGACAATTCTTGTAACAACAAGTGAGCCATCAATTGTAACTGAAAAAAAACGGTAACGTACACTATTCACACCATCAGTGTTAGTATCTTGCTTGATAAGTTTCATACTGGTGTGAAAAAAAAGAAAGTTAAAAGACAATAACTTAGTCGATTGACAGCCATGTGGTTGTTCTATACGGCTGAATAGATGCATTTTACTAAAATTCCAGTGACAATAAAAGCACAAGAACATGCATTAGCAGAGTTTATAGCAAACTTGTTTTCTTGGAAACTCAGATCTTGGAAACTTGTGGCTATATAAAGAGAAGCTAATTTATTAGACACGTAATACAAAGCAGTAATGCAAGTAGGAGCTGATACAGTAGCAGCAAGTTTCATTCTGAGCTTTCCTAGATGGAGTAGGAAAGCATTAACTTGAAGTCTTGAACACTTAGGTCAGCTGCATTATGAACCGAGGAAAGTATCTAAGGAAGGTAGTGCAGTAGATGAAGCTTGGACTTCTGTGATATGATGAGGTTATCCATGGCCATGTCGAATATTAGACTGGCATGGAGCGTCTTTTATATTGAGTTTATTCTAATGAAATAAAGCACGGTGTGTTTCGCAACCTGAGTAGGAGTCATAGACTTCACATATAATTATTTCGCGATATCCTACGCCAATCTCCTTCCCCTAATTTCTGAAAACCAATTAAGAACATTCGATGCTCCACTTCTGTCAAACTGGGAGGGAGAGGAAGATCGATTGGTAGTACTTCTCTCTCTGTTTATGATGATGAATTGGTTCTGAAAACTGAAGCATATTATTAAGCATACAACAATCAATTCATCAATACTTAAGGATCTTTAATCATGCAATCACAAACACAAACACAGCACAATCAAGAACGTAAAGCATCAGCTCTGTACTATACCTTCTCTGCTAGCCATTTCAATAAATCGATCATTAGGAGACCAAGCAAGTCTTTAGTAGTGAAGTTCAGTGGCGGATCCAGGATTGGAATGTCACATGGGCTAATTTAAACAGATAAAAATTTGCTCAACGGTATTAAATGTTGTGATTTATTGAAAATAATAAACATACATAGGGGGACTTGCAAATCTTACCTTCAAACCTGTTAATAAAAACTAACTAAACTTAACTCTACGAGTAGCCAAAGTTTCAAACTCCTGAATCACATAATCATTCTCAACCGCTTCAGCAAATTCTTTTTCAATGTGAAGCACCATGCAATCATCAAGAAAATCATCTTCTATCTTGTTTCTAAGTTTGTTTTTGATAATGTTCAAGGATGAAAAAGCTCTTTCAGTTGTTGCAGTAGAAACAGGAAGAGTTAACACCAAACAAATCAACCTATAGATCATAGGATAAAAGTCTAATTTTCTTCTTTGTACAAGTAGCCGACATAGATCAGACAAAGAATCTAAGGTGTGAAATGCTACATCGTGAGTCATATCCTTCTTATAATATTCACACTCCAATTCCAAAGTAAGAAGGTCATCATGCATAAAATCTTGAGGATAAAACTTCTTAACAAGAAGGAGTACCTTTTGAGTTTCGAAGAGGCTGAACTTATCATGAGGATCCAAAGTTGAAGTGAGCATAAGGAGTTCACAAGATCTGTCATTGAACCTCTTATTTAGCTCACTTAATTGAAAGTCAAGTACCACATTAAATACCTCTACACGGAAGTGGTGCTCATTAGTGATGAAATTCTTCTGTTGACATGGACAACCCATACCATCAAACCAACGAGCACTCATATGAGGCATAACAATATCATGTTTCTCACAAAAAGATGCAAGAACCATAATTAAATCATCTCAACCATCATCTCTCATATCTTCTAGAATTTCTTTTGTACATTGAACAAACTTCATTGCGTCTCCAATATCAATGGTTTTTTGTTGTACTGCTTGACAAAGTACTTCTGTGACTTTCATGACTTTATCCATCATAATCAAACAAAACACAAACTCAAAGGTTCTCATAGCTCTAAGAATACCACTAGTTTCTCCTTGAATAGGTAAGGATGCAATGTCCATGATATGATATAGGGTTGTTACGGTTGAACCAAATAATTCAATCAAACTTTTAATAGAGTGAAAATGAGAGCTCCAACGAGTACTAGCTGGTCGTTGTAAAGTACAAGTTTGATTAGACCCCGTACCTATTTGATGAATGAGAATAAGTATTAAATAGTGGTAAGAATTTAAAGTAAACCAAGAATATAAAAAAATCTAATGATATTAATATAATACAAGTTTGATTAGAGCCATACCAGTTTGAAAAGTGTTAAGTGCTATTAAATCTTGGATTTCATCATCTCTAGCAGCTTTTCATGCACCCTTGCGCTTAGCAGATGAAACGACAAAGTTCACAACTAACAACAAAGTAGAAAAGAAGCGGCATAAATCATGAACTCCCTTAGCCGCACCATTCAATGCTAGCTACAACCGGTGAGCAAAACAATGAACGTAATATACAGATAGACACTCTTCTAGAAACATTGCCTGTAAGCCATTCCAAATACCACTCATGTTACTTGCTCCATCATATCCTTGACCACGCATATTTCTCACGTGAAAATTGAACATACTGAGAACTTTAACTATTTCTAATTTAAGAGTTAATGAGGTTGTGTCAGGAACACTCACTACCTTAAAGAACTGTTATCGAATAAAGCCTTGACGATCAACAAACCTCAAAACAATAGATATTTGCTCCTTGCCAGCTGCATCAACTGCTTCATCAACAAGAATGCAAAATTTTGCATCACCAAGTTCTTCACAAATCATTTTCCTCACTTTATTACCAAGAATGTTCAAAAGCTGCTTTTGAACAGCTGGACTTGTGTACTTGGCATTTCCAGGACCATTTTGCAATATCATCATATCCTGTTCACTAGCCATTTTTTCATAAGACTTCTTAACTTGCCTAAAATTTCCACCATTAAGAGAGCTTTCAAATTCATCATGGCCTCTAAATGCTTATCCTTGGTTTTCTAGAAGTCTCACAGCCTCTATTGCAACCTTCAACCTTAATCGATTATGCTCCACCTCTTTTGCTGATTTTTTTTACAAAAACTCTCTCAATTTCAATAGCCACATTTCTCAGTAAGTACCACTTCTCCATGGCTTCATTGTGTGGACTGTCTTTAACCCCCATATGTACCTTGAGCACATGTTTATCCTTCCAATTTCTCAACCCATCTATAGTAAACACAGGGTGAGGAGTGTTTTCTCTATCAAATAGAAAACATGGAAAACAATATATCTTGTCTTGATCCACTGAGTACGCAAGCCAAGGATGACCTTCAAACCAATTAAAGTTAAACTTACAATTTTGTGCCCCATGAACTGAAAAGGATAATGTTTCAGCTTAGGTTGACATGGACCCAATGCAATATAAGCTTTTCGAATGGCTTCACATCGATTCACAAAATACTTCCATATAGAACATCGTTTGCCTGGATCACGTTCAGTGGCATTGTCATTACCAAGTGGATCAAACTTGTACCTCAAAGAATTAGGTAAAGTAGACTCAGAAGATGGTTCTTCATTTACTTCAATAGCAATTGGAGTGCTTACAGAAGGTTGTGAACATGTTGATGGTTGATCACTCTTTCTACTCAACCATGTATCAATTTCTTTATATTTGGGCCTTTTGACACGATTAATGTGATTACCATTAGACATCCTGAAAAATACAACAATTAATGTCATGATTTCTGCATAATATTCAAAAAGTAAGTATGATTGACAATTTGCCAATTGTTTTGTTGAAAGATAAAAGGATAGTAGTCTCACTTTTCTCAACATCCAGCCTATTGTTTTTGAGAATTTATGCAATTGTAACAATCACCTAAGGTATGTTTCCAATCACCTAGTTGCACCCACCTAAATCAATCAATACCTAAGACTATACATTTACTTTTACACTGATGTCCTAAAAATATCCATTCACACGAGAAAAAAATGCTTCAAAATAGGCAAATATGTAAGACTGACATGGGGATGAATAGAATTTTTGCAACCACTACTTAAGTAGGTTGTTCCTTGCTCCACATTATCATCTAGAGTAAAGCCATTTCGATATTGAGAATTCATTTCAGGTAAATCAATAAACCCTGATTTATCCTATGGACCACTTCTAAAATAGGATGCTGAATTCAATCCATTATTAACCCAAACGAACAGTTGTATTGGTGTCTCTGCAGACAATCCAACCATGAATCTGCCAGTTGATGGATCTTCTTCACTTTTCCAGTAAGTCATGACATTCCTCGTCCCATTTTCTATTGAATCCCAGCAGCTGAGTCGGTACCATAGAGTCACCAGGATGATCAACCTCTGCCATACTAATCCATCTGCTTCTACACCATTTTTCACAATCAAATTTCCACTATCTAAGAGAAGTGCAACAACTGAACTAGTATTAGATGTTGACACCGGACTCGTAACATTGCTTGACCACACCAAATTCTGCCTCCCATCTACTAGCTCTAAATTCCCATTTCTACTAATCCTCAGACTAGCTAAGCCATCTGAAAACTGCAAAAGGCCTTTCCCTATTGGCCACCCACACTTGTTTACGAGGATATATATTCGTGTGCCATAACCCCACATATTGCCTACTTGTATTACTAAAACTAAAGAAACCCAATTCGAAAATCCGGCCAGGGGAGACTAAAGTTTGTCCTACTGCTAATGGTTTAGAATTAGTGACCTGATGAACTTCAACACTATAACACCTTAAACTAAGCAACCTCAGAATAAATAAATAAACAGACAAATATATTCACCAACTTCACTGGTCCATCTTTATCAGAAACTTTAACCCCGTGGGACTTGATAGTTGTATCTGATTATCATCATCATTATCATCATTCAGTCTAAATTAGAACAACAAAACCAGCAACAAGAAAGTGAAAGAGAGTTAAGAGTGTGTACCTAAATTAGTAGTCCACAGCATACAACCAACTCCCAGAAACATTGGCATAATTATTGTTCAGCTCAGTCAACATCGTTGACCTTAGATTGGTTTGAGCAATCCTCATCAATCAACGTCAAGGTTCACTGAAAAACTAAAGAAGTTTGAGAGAGAGAGTGAAAGACTCACTCCAACAGTCCAGCCTGTGCTCTTAAATAAAAAAATTATAAAAGGTTGGGTTTTTTTTTTTTTTCAATTTCACCTGGACCTAGGCTGGATCCACCCCTGAAGTTGAGTCCTACTATAGGAGTCCTGTTTGTTTTGATTACTTAAATAATTTGTGTGATAAACTGTTTAAATCAGTGCCTTACTAACTAGATATATGTATATGAATTTTGAAACAGAATAAATAATATATACATGCTTTTGAGTTCATTTACTCGGAAAGCTTTCAGTTACATTTTGCTTTCAGTTACGGATCCTTGAGTAAGTTACCCCAAAAGTTTATAGGCCAGTAGAAGAATATAGCAGCAAAGCTCACATCGCTAGCTCAATCAATAATATAAGATAATATTCTCCCAGCTTCAAACAAAACGTACAGACTCGAAATAAATTTGTTCAAACATAATAACATGGGTTCCTCTCTCCAACTGACCGGCAATAGGTTCCTATTCGATCAGCTAGCTAGTACGTACAGGACTGTAATTTAGTGCGAAATTTTTACAAAACGTTGTCTTGCATTCTATTGGATTGGGTGCACGTCGATCTTGTGGCCTACCTTGTACGTACGTAGGAGTCTGTGATCAGATACTAAGCTACTCGATCACTTCCTCTCAATTGATTTTCAGCATTGTCGCTGCACAATCTTGGCCACTCAACTACCCTTGCAAACTTTGAACACATGACTCAAAGTGACAAATAACATCCATAAGCTAGCAATGACTATGCATGGCAGAAACCATGATATGTATGCCACTTATTATTCCAAATTTGCACACTTTCTTTAATCTTTGCTAAATCTCTCTTCCAACATGTTGATAAACATCTCTCAACATATCAAATACCTGAGCAACAATGTCTTCACAAAACCGTGAATTAGCATGGTGTAGGTCATTCCCATACTACCATACAGGCATATAGCTTGTTTTCGATTGAGATAAAAACGTATGGTAAATAAGGACTTGTACCATCACTCAACCCATTGTGAAGTCACAACTCACATGGGTACTTGACAGTAACACATCGTGCTGTTTTCTAGTCTGCACCACACGTACATTAGGCTATAGAAAACAGAACTGACCGTGATTCCCTCATATTTAAATAATCCTCCGAATTTCACATTGGCATGCAACCATTCAATTTCTTATGATTAATCCCCAAAACTTTTTTTAAATTACAGCCCCGGTCCTCAAATACCTATATATTGAAAGCGAGTACTTATTCAGATATTCTCACATGACTTTTGGAAAAAGGTGGAGACTGGTTCTTTCAGAGGAATTTCTGAACCACATCACTAGCCACAAACTTCAATCTCCAACTCTCCATCTCTCTCTCTCTCTCTGGTACGTCCATTTATTTGTTGCTGCCCTTTCTAGGGTTTCCACCATTTATAGACCCCGCCTCCGTAGCTCTATAGGGCTTTTCACACTAGTATCAAAATCCACCAACTCATGCTTTGATTGCCTTCACAATCGTCCAATCAGTACCCAATTGTAAAGTCTCTGACTTTGGGGATTTCAGGACTTTGTGCCACTGAAATCTCATCTGGGTGGTCATTCAATTGGCTTAATTTCACTGTTTTCGATCAGGGTATGATTTCAAGACTAGATTTTTTTGATCTGGGTTTAGCTATTTTGGTCAATTTAGAGTTTAGGGGTTGAAATTTCATTTGGGCTGGGGTCAAAATTTGAACTTTGGGTGCTTTTTGTACTCAATTTGAGGATTAGGGTTACTTTTTGTGCTCAAATTGGGGATTAGGGTTCGCTCTTTCAAGCGCCATGGACGATGGAGAGCTTGATTTTTCGAACCAGGAGCTTGATTTTTCGATTCCAAACATGACCGGTGAGCTTCCGAGTAGTTGCTCAATGGAGAACATATTTGGTGACTTCTTCAAGGAGGCTGACACTTCTTGCACTCACAACCACATTTGCAACCCTCCTTCGGGCCCTGACTCGTCTCACAGGCACACCTGCATTCATGTCCACACCAAGATATTGTCGTCGGGGGCGAGTGAGGACAAGGCTGGAACTGATGATACTGCTGAGTCTGGGGAGAAGAACTCGAAGAAGAGGCCTTTGGGGAACCGGGAGGCGGTTCGGAAGTACAGGGAGAAGAAGAAGGCTCGAGCTGCTTCGTTGGAGGACGAGGTGAACAGGTTGAGAGCGGTCAATCAGCAGCTGATGAAGAGGCTGCAGGGCCAGGGTGCATTGGAGGCCGAGATTGCGAGGCTCAAGTGTTTGCTTGTGGACATTAGGGGGAGGATTGAGGGAGAAATTGGGTCTTTTCCGTATCAGAAGCCAATGAACCCGGGTCTGCAGAATCCAAACATGACCAGTGCTTACGTGATGAATCCGTGTAACATGCAGTGTGATGATCAGGCCTATTGCCTTCAACGAGGGAATGATGGAAAACGTGGAGATGGAGTAGGGATGAATGGCCAAGGGTTTAGTGGTTGTGAGTTTGAGAATCTTCAGTGCTTCACGAATCAGGATGCAGGATCAGTGGGGCTTTCTGGATGTGATCTTGGAAATGTGATGTTAGAATCAAATGGCAATCTTTCTGGCACAAAGAAGAGGAAAGGTGAGTCTTAAATGCCATAACTTTGCAAGATGTTCACATTTACAGTTACGACTATTTTGCAGTTAGTTACTTAGTTAGCTGGCGGAAATGAATCCTTTATCTGGTTTTGTACTAGTCTCTATATGTGTTGCTTATTCTTTTGTACGGTTTAGTAGTTTGCTTATTTGCTTCAATTAGTTCAATATTTTGTGCATGCATTGATATTTGATTATGTGGTTCATGGGAGTCCAACTATTACGTTTGTAGGATTCTTTTTGTCATTGAACCCTGATGTTTGCAATGCAATTTCCTTGTTCATTTTGAGGTTTGTTCAATGTTCTATGCCTGTCTAGATTTAGGAGTTGGATTGGTGGAATACAAATGCTAAACCCCTGTTTGGTTTGTTTAGCATTTTATCACACATGACATATTTTCTTTATGAATTTTATCAACATAACTAGTTTAGCTGCACCTTTACAAAGTTGGCCAGAAGCCTAAAACATTACTAGTTGGTTGTAGCAAAGTACTTTATAGTGTATCTGGCGTCTATTAACTGTAAAATCAGCTATTCTTACTGTATAACAAGACTTCCTCTTGGAAGACTGAGCTGTTTAGAGAAGTTGGGGATGCCATTGCAAACTTCGTGATCAGGAGCCTCTGTGGAGACTAGTGGAATATGAAATAGTGCTGTAAGTGGAGACTTTTAAAGCTGAACTAAACCTTAGAATATATTACAATTTTACTCATATGAGCATAGGATAGTAGGGAAGATTAAAATAATTGGTGATGGATCTCCTATAAGATAATATTAAGGATATGAATCATAGAAATATAAAAATAATATGAGTGCATCAGTGCTGGTGCCTGACAAATTTGCTGTTGTATATGCTGGCTGTGTGTTTTTATTCAGTAATTGAGAAAAAGAATTGTTTAACCTCCTAGTACTTCAATCTGGTGAGCCAAATATGTTTCCGTTACTACATTTTGTCTTTCTTTCAAATCTAAGGAATGGACCTACATACTTCTCTAACAATTCTGCAATGTATTTACTTTCTAAAGTGTGGCACTAATTACTGTGCTGTCTGTTTGGTTAGGAGGGGCTCGAGCTGCAGCAGCGAATTGAAGGGATGGAAAGTTGTTCTCAAGAGTAAATATGGTCTTGCAATAAGTAGTTTGTCAAACTGCAACATCAGCTTTCCCCTCAGGTCGTTCTGCATTTTATAGAGTTAAATTTTCTAATTGAACCACTGTTGGGTTCTTTGAAAGGGCATGTTTTACTTTTATCAAGCTAAAGTTTTCTGGAATCACTGGTATTTTAGTTTCTATCAGAGAATAATATAAGTAGAACTTATGGCGGACCTCAACTTCATGGTTTTCATGGAACTCATATTCATTTATTTTCTTCTTCCAAATTGTCTTCATCGTATACTTTACCAATCAAATTTATTTTCCTCCGTTCTGAGTAGTTCTTTTCTTTTTGTGACTTCTTCAACTCCTGAGCTATATGAATTCTTGATTTCTTAATTACAGAACATAGAGAGGCTGGCATGTGAATGGTATCATGTTTCAGTGCTAGAGCAGTGAATAGGTGAGTCACAAAACTCACTTTGTCTGAAAGCTTTCTTAGTTTCTAGCTTGATTCATCCAGTAAATGGTCACTGACTGGTGGATAAATTTCACAGTATAGTTGCCCGTTACTGATGCATCTGGCCACCGCAAATGTCAATGGGGGCCTCTTTCCAACATTGGGGGGGGGGGGGGGGGGGGGGGATGACTGCCAGGAAGAAGGTTCTCTGTAGGTTCATTCCTTATAGATGCATTAGAAGAATGTGTTGAAATATTAGTCGATAATTCTCATTAAATGAGGGGTGCCTTTGGTCATAACCAGGATGGAACTTACAACTCTAATAGTTGATTTATGAAAAAGCTTCCATAGAAACAGAATATCAGTACATCTTTTGTCTCCTGCCACTAGTACGTCAGAAACTAGTATAGCTTTCTCAGTTTCTTGTTAAAGGAGTACTGACCAAAGAAACTAGACCGTTTGCTAGTAATATCATCTGGGAGAGTCTAGCCTCTTCTTCTACATTGCGGTCTAAATCTCTGAACAGTCTTATCTGATAATACTTTAAAGATTTTCTGCAGTAGCTTGCACTATTAATCAGATGCTACACATTCTAAACAGTGATGTCATTTCTGTATGAGAATGTATTCACAATGCCATCTCCCAGTTTTCATCCTCAAATGAATTGCTGGATTCAACTGAGAAGCCTTCCCAGTTTACGGAAAATGATTCACATGGTGGTTACAAATTCTTGGATTCTCTGTCCACTTAGATAAGATCAACGTCGGCGGGGTCCTGCTAGACAAGTTCTTCATGATTAAGTTAACCAAGGACTCGTGAATATTTTCTATGGTTGTGGCTGTGCCGAGTTTCCGCTTTTGCTTGGGATGTTCGTCTTTCCTGAAAGCAGAGGACAAACATCTTGGTCCCCTCATTTGGTCCAAACCAGGGGGCTGAAATATCAGATTTTTCTTGGCATGCTGATTCCCAAAGGGTGCCATTCGATTTAGGAGTGCGCAAAACTCATTTAAGAGAATTGTGATCATTTGGAGTTGAATGGCTGCATCATTTGTAACATTATTGGCATAGGCGGATGAGGGCACTGTAAGAGAGACGACCCTTGAGTATATGTCAGTTTGGTAGTTACCTATCTGGCTATTATTGACATTTTGACATTATTACATGCCATTGTTTTCATCAGAAGTGTTGCTCTATTCCTCTATTACGCAACAATTTTCTTCCTTAATAAAAAGGCACAGAAGCACGAAAAAGTTGCATTCATGTCAAATAGATTCCACCATTCGGGTGACAAGTGAAAGTGCATCGCACTACTTGCCACTTTTCATCTCACCGACATGGAAACCAACTAACCAACTGTGCATCTTCATATACTCCAAGGCAGTAGGCACTGTGGAAAGACTTGAAACCATGAGCCAAGGATTTGAATTCATGTATGAGACTATCAGTATTGGCACGAATAGCACCAACAGCACGCTACGCATCAAGTTTCACTATATTTGGCTTCAAAGCGCAAGGTAATCGCATGAAAATAATATAGTTGAACCTTTTTAAAGTTGCAAGATTGACAATCTTTCTACTTGACCATTCCAGTTCATATCGCTAGAGTAAAAGTATTCCTACTCATAAACGTACATGATTTTTTCTTGTCAAGATCATCTCGAGAGGTTTTTAATTCAGCTCCACCAAGAGCTTACAACTCAAAAGGAACAAAGTTTGCAACAACAAAGCAGATAGGGACGTAGGATCTGTGTTGAGGGAAGCAAATTCTGTAGCTAATCCTATAGCACAATGTATCACCAAATGACGATACTTGGGTGAAAAGGTCCCTTACGAGGCTGCTCATATGGTCATAGGCATACCGATTGTTTCTAAACAATTGTAAACTCCGAATATCCTAGAGGCTCCATTATTTGCTTTCACTTTTCTTTTCTTTTTTCCATTAAAGAAAAAATATCAAAATTTTCATTAATAGCTTACTGCCTGAGAAGATAACAAAGCCAAGGAAGCACAAAAGGGTTGCACTCGTCCCATAGATTCCCACTCCGGTGAAACAAAAGAAAGAGGTTAGGTGAAAGGGAGCGTCACTAGTTGCCTAGTTGGTAGTTGTCATTACCTTATCGTCATCTTAAGCCTCTAGATAGTAGGTACACCCCCTCCTGAACCATATATCTGATCGTAATGAAAACCACGGGTGCCCGTCATCTTCAAATACACTTCTTACGTACTTTGAAATGACATGGACTCTAAACCATGAGGCAAAGATATACGAGGATTAGCATGAGTAGAGCGTACAGGTGCAGCTCTACTATCTTTCGCGCCAAAAGCAAGGCAATCGGATGTAAAAAGAACAAACAAAAATAAAAAGAACCTCTCAAAGTTGCAAGATCGGAAATCGTTCTACTTGAACATCCCAGTTCGTTTTTAGATATTAACGGACTTCCTACTCATAAACCTACACAACATTTCTTGTCAAGATCATCTCTGGAGATTTTTAAGCAGTTCTACCAAGAGCTTACAACTCAAAAGGAATGAAGATTGCAACAAGGCATATAGGATGATAAGGATGATTGGATATGTATCATCATCAGACTTCAGAAGCCGCCCCTTCTTGCACATCATCATCACCGTAAATGCCATCAGCCATTTGCCACACCTGGAGAGTGTTGTCTTCGGCAACACTTGAAATGAGCCATGGAACTTCTTTGTTCCATGAGAAATCTGATATCTTTGCCTTATGACCACCATGAGAAAATAGAAGTTCTGGTGGCCCATCGTCACCATCTTCATCCACCTGCTCATCCCCAATCCTAAACACAGAACATGAGTTAGATGAGGTAAATTGAGCAAATGAAACACAAATGGAAATATGAACAAGTGAAACAGACAAATGAAAACAAAACGTGTCTAGCAGTTCCGATATAGGATAAGTAGATACCTATTAAGGTCCCAAACTATCAATCTCCTGTCACCAGCATAAGATGCCAACACAGTATCATGATTAGGGTCCCATTCAACCTGGAATACCTCCTCTCTGCAAGGAACACATGAAGAATGAGACTTGATATTACACCCTATGTTATGCAAAGGTTAATTCAGATGAATGTTTGAAGTGCAGCATCAAGAATAAATTTGCACAACAACAAAGGGATGGAAAAAAAATATGACAAAACATTATGAGTAGGCCAGTCTATATGTAATAAATTTCATGATACTTATTGTTTACCCTCAAAGGCTTTATATTTGTGCGGACTGGGTACCTTCAATTTACTGAAGGTTACTTCCCAACTGAATTATTTGAAACCTGCTGACAAGCTATAACTCTTAACTGCTCAACTGAAACAAGGAGAATCTATACTTGTCTACACTAACCAGTTGGGATAATGTGTGTGCATAAGTCTCCGGAATCATCTGGCAAGTGACTATAACTTTTCGTATTGCATATGTCAGTGGCATATTACAAAATTTTACAACAAGAAAATGAAAATAGATGTGGCAAGGCCTACTTTGCTTTATAATTGAACCCAGACAGTGGAATACAATATTTAGGTCCTTCAACCACAAAATGGATAGCAACCTAACACAAGTTATCATGAAGATATGTACTAGCATAAATATAGGGATGCATAGAATTTTGATATTAGAAGTCGGTGACCTAAAGTACCGTGAGCAGAAAGGAAAACGATATTCAATTATAGATAAAAAAAACCCAAACAAGACATTCAAATTAGAAAGCAGATATCATTTTCATGAAGGGGAACAGGGACAAAAGCATACGTGTGGCCACCCAGAGCATGCAATGGTGCAGTCAGCTTCCGCAAATCAAACAGACCCACAGTATTATCTGAAGATGCTGTAGCCAAAACCCACTCATTGCACGGATGGAAAGACAGATAGTTTACCTGAGACCACCAAACAAATAAAAGAGAGGAAGCATGGTCAGTAACAAGATCCTTCAATAAGAGAGAGGTGAAATTGAAAAGTGGGGGGAGGGTTATTGGTGGCATCATTGAAGCATACTTTTAATAAGTGCCAAAAGCCCAAAACTAGTCTCCAATATGTGAAGGTGTTTGGTTTAAACATCCCAAGACATTGCAAATACTAGTAACTTATAATATATAACCAATGAGATCCTCTAAAGCATTCCTGGACAAAACCCTTTCTACTTATGAACCTAGACATATATGCAATGGCAGTAAGAAGCATTCCGGAGAAACATCACATACGCTAAATACAACACCAGTATAAACCGTAACATTGACATGAATTGATATGCAAACTGTCTCCTTGAGACTTGAAAGGGTGTCTGACTAGAGAGTGAAATCCTACAAATGCAAATCATATATGTGATATTATTTTAAGTTGCTTCACCTCTTTCTCATGAACTTTGATTGATTGCTGGGCTGCATTTGTTCTCAAGTCCCATATCATCAATTGACAATCATCTCCAACAGACCCAAACAAATTCTCATCCTTCAAATGCCACGATACATCATTAACCACACTTTCATGACTCTGAAAACACATATCAATTGTTATAGTCAAATCATCAAATCCCTCAAACCAAAATATGTACATCAAAACTCAATAGTCTCAAGTCCCAACATTTACCTCATAAACATGCATCGGATGAAGCACATTATCCTGAGCCAAAGCAGACACATCCCACAAGCAAATCCTACAATCATTCGAACCACTCAAAAGGTAGCCCTCCTTAAACGGGCTCCACGACAAGCCATACCCTTCTGAATCATGACCCCTCAACCTCAAATCAGGATCGCATTCCCCATCTTGAGACTTCATCCCCTGCTTGGTACAATCAAACACATACACCTCGCTGCCGCTAGTCTTGGCCCCAACTACATTCGGCTTCTGCGGCATACACCTCGCCCTATTCACTTCCCCGTCGACACGAATCTTCTGCTTAATCTCAACCTACAACCACACAACCCTTTAATTCAAACCATTTCTCTGCTAGGCATTTTCACAAACACTTAATGTGCACAAAATAAATCGCCAAATTTCAAACAATCAACCTAGAAAATCTCAAATCATTACATAAATCCACGAGTAATTAGCGAAATCAGATATAATGAAGCACCTTGGGGAGAGTGGGGTCGTCGTTGACGGCGTCGAGGTTGGGCTGAGATGAGGGGAGGAGGGCGTCGGCGACCATGAGGTAGTTGGGGTAGTCGTCGGAGGTGTGGGTCCCGAGGATGAGCTTGTGGACGGCGAGGGATGGGTCGGAGTAGGGCTGAGAGCCGGAGGGGACCCAGTGGACGGTGAGAGATGGCCATTCGAGAGGGTGAGAGATGATGAAGTCGTAGAGGAACGGAGTGTTCTTCTTCCACACGGCGTACTCTTCCTCCACGACGGCCTCGTCTTGCTCGTGGTCGTCGGCCATGGCTGTGATCGTGGGTTGCGGCGGATCTCTCAGCTTTTTTTCCCGCTTTTTTTAATGATTTTCGCGCCAAAATTGGGGAGGGAGAGCGAGAATGAGGGAGAGTGAGGTGCAAGGGTTTATAGGGGAAAGGGAATGAAAATTGGACCACCCTTTTCTAATTAATATTTATTTATGGACCTTTTATTTATTTTGTGTAAAATATCTGATTATCTGAAGAATCGATATTTACGGGTCATAAGTCATAACTAAAAAGACGACTCACGAGTTTGAAATGCAACGACTAGTCTTTCTTCGACATTGCACTAAGTATTAGTAATCTGCTTTAGTGGCGGATCTAGAGTCTGAAAGTTAGGTAAGCAGAAAAAAAATCATCAAGACTAGTTTTTTTTAACTAATTAATCAAAGATTAATTAAACTCTTAATAAGTCAAAATTTCTCCAATAATAGAATACAAACTTTTGATAATAAGTCAACAATAGATTTGAACCAACTTTGGGACTACATTTTTATTATGGTACTACATTTTCAATTTACAACAAGGTAGATTAAATCAAAAAGCACAAAAATACATCTAGTTTCATTAGAAATTTAGAGATACAATTAATCTCAAGTTAGAAAATTAAAATGAAATAGGCCATAATTATAGTAATCACATACCATGCAAGAGGAGACTACTCAGGATAATATATAGAAAGATTAATATTGATGGAGTCAAGACCGAAAATGTTGAATGAACCAAGAGTATATGATTACGGAATGATTAATTAATACAATGAACTAAAATCATGCTTAAGCTTGGTCGGGTTAATTACTACCCAACATAATAAAAGATTTACATGTTATATAACTTTTTTTTCCCAGCGGCCGCTAGGTTTGGTGTCACTTAGATCCGCATCTGATCTGCTTATAAATCTATTAGAATAAATCTCTTATAATGTAGAGAAATATGTTAGAATTGGTGACAATAAGAACCTAGAGAAAATCCCAAGACTTTACATGATACATGTACGGATGTACTTTACCAAACACAAATAAGTAAAGGATATACTCTTGGGCTACTCCTTTTGTTTGGAGATGGTGGTGACATACTGAAACGACAATTGGATTAACAACGAGATATAATGCAACTGAAAAGAAAAGGTGGTATATACAATGTACTACTTGCACAAGAATCAATTTATCTTGTTTACCATTTGCTTTCCTCTTGGCACAAGTCATATATTCCATGCATAATGCAAATTTGGGAAACGAGAGGTGTGAGTTAATTGCGTCAAAATAATGGTTGACAAGACACCTTTTAGTTGAAATATTGAATCCTCCATGCTCAAGAAAACCATTGCATCAACATTAGTGACTTGGTCTCAAAACTTGAAGGCCAAGATTTGGGCGGTTGTATACTTTGATTAAATATCCTATTGTTATCAATTTTCCTTAAGACTGTCGTTGTAGAATTTATAGATTGCGTGATATTTTTGTAAAGCATATTATTAGGTTTGTTTATCATCACACTCTTGACTACAACACTGATTTGCACCACTAGAATACAATGTGGCATCTGCCTTGCTCCATTCAAATCTTAATGGTGGCCACCATAACGCACCACAGTTACATCACATCATGGATTGTCTTCAAACAATTCATTGCGTGCTGCTTTTCTCTTTCGTTTTTTGGTAACGAACCAACTACGGATTCAACTGCATACTATTGAGTTCTTTCCTAATGTGCTAATACACAAATGTGTTTATAAAAAGAACATTTGAGACCTTTGTATCCGAATTTTAAAAGCATTTTCAATCGAATATATCAGACTTTTTGTCCGGTAATTTGATGATCAGATGATCATCGAAAATTATCGATGAAACTTAGGAAAATGATCATTCAAATTTATCAATTATACAAACATGAAACTTTTATTCAACGATCGTGACATTTTCAGCTCGTCGACAATTTTATTATTGTTTTGAGCCAACACATAATAACAAGTTAGCTACTTGGGAAAACATTCAACAAGTAAAATAACGAATTACTCCACTACATTTTCATCTACAAACCAAATGAAAAAACAAGCCCCATTTCATATAGATTTGTTTTTTCTCCTTTTTTCATAAGAACCCTAAAATAAAAATAGAGGAAACAAATATGAAAAATGTGCATCACACAAATTACATCACCATTTTCCAACAAGAGACTAAAAATGAAACACATGACATTTGGGCCTCTAGTGACAAGTCACATGACAGTGCAGGCAGCTGGGTTTTCATCGCTGAAAGCGGTGGTGTACCTCACTTCCGTCGAGCTCGCACGTGCCAACCCACCGGACATCTGCTGGTCACTTCGCACGTACCCCGCCGGTGCCTTCTTGTCGTATACACCCTGCGCGTAAGGGTGGTCGACGACATCGTACGGCACATACGGCCAGATCTCCACCTTCTTCCCCGTCCGATGCGCCACGCGTGCCACCACCTTCTTCGGCTCCACGTATCCGACCACCGTCAGCTTGCTCGCTTTCCGGTCTATGTCAACCTGCGACACCCCCTTCATTCCCTCCACCGACCTCCTCACCTTCCTCTCGCAACCTTCGCAGTCCATCTTCACCTTAATCTCCACCGTCTGATTCAAATAAACACAAAACAGGTTTACGTTAGCGAGAGCGGCAATGCACACGTGGCGGACCCTCAGCGGTTGTTACTGGGTTCCCAGCTCTAAAGACAAAAGCAGCTAAAGAACAACAGGAACCAGTTCATAAAAATCGTGCCTTTTATTCTCTACAATCATTCTCTTTAACTTTAGGTCTTATCAAGATTCAAAAAATGAAGATTCTTTTTCTTTACAACTCTACAAGAACACCATGGATCTAACAAAAACTTGACCAGATAGAGAAGGACTAAATTTTGCTAACTGCTAGAGATCGATCTATTGGGTTATGAGCACTCTTTGGAGCTTGGAGCTCAAATTAGTAACAAAGACATGAACTTTGAGAGGTGAAACAATTTGGAGTCTATAGAATGAAGTAAATACCTGGAAATTCTTTCGCTTCTTGTGATGACCCCCACTTGAGCAATCAAACAGATGAGAGAAGTGATCTAGAGCACCCATCTTCCTCGCTTTCGGTGTGACGCAGATTCAGAACCAGGTACAGCAATACCCAACTATTTATAGATAGAAGAGCTTGGATGCTTTTTTTCTGACTCAGATTTGCAGAGAGCAAGTAAACTAAATAACTAATTGGAGAACAGGAAAGCTGGACATATGAGCCAGTTGGGTTAGCTCCACTTTTATAAGCAAAACAATTTATGATATTTTATTTCTTGTTAAATTATTAAGGCTAAATCCATCAGGACAATCAGAGTCGTCAGTATTCAGTGACTCGACTTTAATAAGGGTTTATCGTTCTGGGTTCATGACACGTGTCCTTATGGTACAGCGTCTGATAGGATCTAACGGGATGAAGAGCGTTTGAAACGGTACGAGGCTATCCATGCACCGACCGTTTGGGGGGGGCCTATGGGTTTTGGCGCCACATCGAATTTGAGTCGCACGCGCCTGAACGGGAGTATCGAGATGCGTCCGGGTCGCTTTAGTGGTGGGGGAGTGGGAATGGGAACGCGACGGGAGTCTAACCTCGCCTTAAAGAGTGGGGTCCGCGCGGTAGGAGTGCGGTTAAATGTGCGGTGGGGTCTGGTTGAATTGATGGGTGATGCCACGGCATGGGTGGCGCGTGTAAACTCGTCTTGTTTACAGTATTAGGCGTGAATCGCGTGATGGGGGTATCTTCGGTGGGCATGTGCGAGACCAGTTTCGAGCTCAATCTCCAAAATAGTGGTTCAACACTCGACCGTCTTCTTACTCTGGTGAAGTAGAGTCCTGTCTGTCTATTTTACGGTTGTACTATTCACACACACATTAAGGGTAAAAACTCTCCTGCGAAGTTCGGATTTGTAATAAAATTAATTTCAGCTTATTCTCATAAATTTTACACTTAAAAAAATAATTTATCCTTTAAATTTTATTTTAATTAATTCTTCAATTATACTTTTAAATAATATCAAAAATAACAAAATTCAGATTTTTATATATATTATATCGATAATTATGCTAGAATACCTAATTTTAAAGCTTT
The DNA here is from genome assembly GCF_933775445.1 of Argentina anserina. Classification (NCBI taxonomy): domain Eukaryota; kingdom Viridiplantae; phylum Streptophyta; class Magnoliopsida; order Rosales; family Rosaceae; genus Argentina; species Argentina anserina. The sequence goes on along the minus strand of NC_065873.1, from coordinate 617,595 downwards.
AGTGTTATTGTAAAATTATTATAAATTTTATTTTAGTCGTGTATATATGATTTAAAATATTCTTTTAATAGTTTTTGTTATCAGATTTTAACCAAAAAAATTAGATTTTATCCTTTTTTAATGTTATTGAAAGTATATGAGATGAACTGATTAAAATAAAAATTTAAGGAATAAACTGATTTTAGGTGTAAATTTTATAGGATAAACTGAAATTAATTCTTTATAATATAAGGTCGTGTTTGGTTCACTGATTTGAGGAATCTGGAACTGAAAGTGCTTGCGTTCCTTTGTTTGGTGTCTGCCAATTTGGAAATTAAGAGATAAGGGAAATTAGGGGGGAAGATGATTCCTTTCAGACCCTGTGCTAGTGAACTGCTCTTTTCCTTTCATAATTTTGGACCATAATATCCCTGCTCAAATATGCTATTGTCAAAAATACTCATCGATATCTCACATTATGCGCCCTCTTTCATCTCCGCGCATCTTCTCGCGTCTTCTTTCATATATAGCATTCTCCAAGAAAAAATAACCCGCCTCTTTTTCGCGCCATCAGTCACATATCTATATACTGATTTGTAGTTAATCGCCTTCACTTACAAAGACCCCAAAGAACTCGAACATAGCATATTCTTGCAGAGCAACTATCATTTAGGTTTGAACAATATCCATTGCTTACATTTTCTCTTTGTGTGAATGGTATATGATTTGAGCATTTTCTTCTTCTTGTTCTATCTGGTGATTGATTAATTATGCCTTTTGATTGATTGATTTTTCAATTGATCTTGCTTTAGGGATCTTAAACTAGCAATAAGCTTAAAAAAACAAAACCCCGATCTGTAAAAAGATTCTTCAATTAATTTGATATGTATAAATGAGACATCTTGTGTTTGTTTTTGATGGTGAGATAAAGGTTTTCTATATTGGTTATGAGAAATTTTGGATATTTATATTTGTGGAATCCTTGAAAGCTAATATTATGTGTAATTTTTCCATTTGTGATATGTGGTTTTGTGGGAAATCTTGTGATGGAAATTAGGTTTTACCATATCTAATAAAACCTCCACAAAAGAGAAACATGACCAGTGTTCATTGTATTTCAATTAAATATTTCATGACTAAAAGAAACTAATAATGTCGTGCTTAGTTATATGTTATTTGTAAGTCTTGCTTACTGGTAGTGAGTATCATATACTCTTTTGGTAGCTTGGATCATGTAGTATATATGTTTAGTTTGTCCACCTTAGTTATATAAGCTGCATCTGTCATGCACTTGTGTGTACAACTGAATTGTACATCATACTCGTATTGTTTTGTGTTAATCTTATTTTTATGTTAGAGCTATGGCAGCTATGGCTCGCAAAATATTGTCAATGACTAAAAAGATTCTTAGAATGTTGGATGATGTTAAGGATTTATTTAACTTTGTCGTCATGATATACATTATCATGTATATCATTGTTGAACGACATTATCGCAAGTATCGTCTGAAATCAAAGTCTATTGATGATTCTTTTTCAAGAGTCAGTAATTTTCAACACATGGTGTATGCGAGTGATATAAGGTGTGTAAATGAGCTACGGATGGATAGGTATACGTTTTGCAAATTATTCTCTATGATACGAACATCTGGTAGATTGCGAGATACTAGAAATGTTTTCATGGATAAAATGGTAGCCATGTTCTTGAACATGCTTGCACACCATGAAAAGAACCGAGTCATACAAGACAAGTTTTTACGTTCAAGAGAAACTATTAGCATGTACTTTAATGCAGTTTTAGAGGCAGTCCTATGTCTACAAGGACAATTATTAAAATCACCAAAACCAGTGATTGATGACTCAAATGATGAGAAATGGAAATTTTTAAGGTAAATGAAAAAATGATTTTTCTTATTAAGTGGAGCCTAAAACAGAAAAAATAATATGGTCTCATTGTTTTTGTACCTGAAGTTGAGAATCCTAGGTACTGGTCTAGGAAGAATGAAATTGCTACCAATGTCTTGGGAGTATGCTCTCAAGATATGCAATTCATTTATGTATTGTCAGGTTGGGAGGGTTCTGCTATAAATTCTAGAGTGTTTCATGATGCCACTTGTAGAAGACATGGTCTTAGAGTCCCTCACGGTGAGATAAAGTGAATAATTATTCAATGTCCTTAAGTTCTTGGCTTTTTGTCATTTTTACTTTTTGCAACACTTATAATAATAAGTATATTTATTTTATAAGAGATTATTATCTTGTTGATGCCGGATATCCAGATGGGGAAGGCTTTCTTGCCCCATTTAGAGGGCAGCAATATCATTTAAACAAGTGGAGAGAAGGACGCCAGCCTACCTCTGCTGAAGAGTTCTTTAATATGAAGCACTCATCTGCTAGGAATGTGATAGAGAGGTGTTTTGGATTACTTAAGTTACGGTGGGCAATTTTTAGGAGTCCTTCATTTTTTCCTATCAAGACACAATGTTGAATTATTATTGCGTGTTGCCTACTCCACAACCTTATTAAAAGAGAAATGGCTATTGATCCACTAGAAAATCAGTTGCCGAATCAATTTGAAGATGACAATCATGATGATGATGATATTATCACTAGTATTGACTCATCTGAACAGTGGAATGGTTAGAGGAGAAATTTAGCTACAACAATGTTTGAGGAATGGACAGCAAGTAGGAATAGTGGTCGGGAACTTGAAGTTTAAGAAATTATTTGCTTTTCTTTTGTTCTGCTATAAATTATGTGTTATTTTGTATGAAACTTTATGTTGGTGGGTAGATTGTATCAGTATTATTTTGTTCTATGACTTAGTATCAGTTGGTTTGTATTGAATATTTTATATTAATGTTATTTTGCTTTCTAATTACTATTATATTGCTTTATGTTCCTTTAGATTCAGTTTCATTTAATCTTTAATCAATGTTCTCATTGCTTATATATGTCTATTATGTACTTAGGATGAGTTCAGGAAATGCTACTTGTAAAAGAAAGCAACCAGCTGAACAACACAATTTGACCCCTCGTGAAGATGTTGCTCTAGTTGAGGCATTAACAGAAAATATGTCTTGGTGGCTATTGGAAGGTTGACAATGGCTTCAGATGTGGATACTTGGGTAAATTTGAACAGATTATAGAGCAGAAGATACCAGAATGTGGGCTTAAGGAAAAACCCCATATTGAGTCTCATTTGAGGACATTGAAGAAACAGACACTTGCCGTCTATGACATGCTTTCTAACTCAAGTGGCTTTTCATGGAACCATGAAGAGAAAATGGTCTTATGTGAAAAACAAGTGTTTGACGATTGGGCTAAGGTAAGCTTTGTTGGTATTACATGCTTATTCTTTCCTTTTAATTCGTATCAAAATTCTAATGAATTGTGCGTATTAACTTATTATATTGATCCTATTATATATATATATATATATATATACACATTAATTGCCTAATTTGTTGTGCCATATGAATCGTTTGAATATTCTTTTGTTAAGCTCACTTTGCCCTTTTTGATACTCTACTTCTAGACCTCCAAATACTCTGAATTTTTGTTGTTTCTCTTCTACTTGTTAATATTGGAATGGGAATTATCAGTTGATTTGATTCAACCATGAATGATCTTTGCCTTTTCAAAGTTTAGTTTGCATTGAAACAGTTTCCAAAATTTTTCAGTGAATCTCCTTACTTTCTGTCTAATTTGCAGGTCTCATTTGTTCTATATAGCCTTTATTCTTTTTGTATGTGAAAGTAGACTTTCTAATAGCCAGTCCAAAACTGATTTCATATCATTTGGATTTGAAATGAATTATTTGTGGATTTTCTAAGTTGGCCTTACTGCTACCATGTTCTTCAGAAACATGATAATTTCAGTATGTTTGTGTCCATCTGCTGCCTTACTTCTCGAACTCAGTTTTGCTTCAAATTTTGTTATGTGCCTCTTTTATATGAGTACTTCTGATATGTGAAGTTCCAAAGCCATCCCTTCCTTAATGAAAGTTTAGTGAATTCTCAAAGTCAAGATGTTCATGCCTTAGGTTCTGATCACTCATATCTATTGTCAATTCGTTAGTAAAATTCAATCCTATTTGATTCAATTTTAGTCTTTCACCAATATGTTTGAAGCTTGATTGAATTTTTCTTCATTGTTTCACCAATATAGCACAAACACTATGTGATTCACACATTGGTATAGCACATTGTATTACTTCTATTTTGGACAACAACTACTGACATGCTATATTAGATATCAAAACTCAAATTGCATTCACATCTACATGTATGTGACTGGTTCATAAAGATGCAAACGGACTAAGAATGGAACCATTCATTCATTATGATAGCTTGATTGAAGCTTTTGGAAGTGATCGTGCAATGGACTAGGAGCAAAATGGTGAAGCAGATGAAGATCTAAATGACAATGATTATGTTGATATTGAAGAACATGGTTTGGATGAAAACACATCTTCTTCCAATGTTATTCCCACCTTATGCTCGAACTAGGAAGCGAGCGAGAGATGTTTATTCTCAATGTTTGGGAGATATGGCTAGTACATTACGCTCTTTTGTAGATGTGACCAAGGAACATTTGGAGACAATGCAAGGAGTACTCATGACTGAGCATATGACATCTGAAAGAAGAGGTAAGATAGTTGAGGAGCTTATGAAAATTGAAGGCATAAATGATTATGATGTGTTAGATCCAGTTGTTGAGATTATTCGAGATGACTCCAAAATTGACCTCTTGTTCACTTTGCCTACCAACCTAAAAATTAAATAGATCCATAACTTGCTTGTCCAAGTCAGGAAATAATTATTGGGTTGAGTTTTCTTTTGTATTCCTCCTGAGATTATGGTGATTGGAGTAATTATATTTTGAACTTATTTAAAGACTTACCTATAATATATATGTTGGAATTCTGATTAATGTAAGGTTATTATCTATTATGAACATTAACTATGATATTGACGAGATATGGATGATGTTTTGAATCAAGTAGGCATTCTCTATATTTTTAGTTGGTTTTGATTTTTCTTAGTCTGTATAATTACTTTCACTTGTGATCAAATTCATCATGAAAGAGAGGCATGTAACAAATTGAATTGGTGGCAAATTCTTTCAAGTAGGTTGATGTTGTTTTCAATTTTATATACAAGGATATAATTGGAACTTTACTATATGTTTGCTTTCCACTCCTACACTCAACCAAACATCATAAATGAATTCAAATGGATTTCATGCATGATTTCTTTGCCTTACCAAACATATGAAAGGAATTTGGATAGGAATTCTACCTTCCCTTTACCATGGAAAAGAGAAGGGAATTAACTTACATTCGGTCAACCAAACATGGTCTAAGATCAATCACAATGAAATTCACAATGTATACTGCCAATAACAATGTGAAACGTAGAGCGAAAAAAGTTAGTTGACAGAATCACATAGAGGTGGAGAAGTCATTAGACGTGTTATCGTTAGTTTGAATTCATTAATGAAACGATCAAATTAGCGATACGATTACAAGTTCAAACACCTGTGATAAGATTCACATTTGGATATAGAAATAATAAATCATAATAAATTATGTGTTGGGTATGTAGTTTTGTTCTACATAATGAAATGATGAGATAGATGAATGTGATGGATATCCCTCATTTGGTGGAGGAGAGAAACATACGAAGTGTTTCAATGACTAAGAATAAAAGAATGGAAAGAGATGTACGGGAGACAGTTAAGGAAATTGAATGGAGAAAGTAATAGAGTTAATTAAGGCAATCATGCATGGCCACAAGTTAATTATGAGAGTTGGCTATAAAACCCGTACGCTCCTTTCATTCAATAATAAGTTTTGTAGAAAACCAAACCAGTAGAGTTTGAGAAACAGAAAGCCTCACTTTGCGTGAGAGAGAAATCCTCTTGAGAATAATACAAGAGAGACTAGTTAGCCACAATATTTATTGTGAGATTGAGTATTGTAATTCCATTTTTCCATAGTGGAAAAAATCGTTTCTTTTGTTATCTCATTGTGATTACACAAAACGTGGGAAAAGTCAGATCCTGGGATAACTCATTATCCGTGGGCCTTGTATTAGGCGGTGTTATTTGTAATCTTTCCCAACAAGTGGTATCAGAGCTTCGGCTCTGCACGGTTTAGCTTGTGTCATTCACAATGGAAGAATCAACCTCGACGTCATCACCGACGATGGTTAAATTAACCTCTTCAAATTACTCCATTTGGAAGCCCAGAATGGAGGACATTTTGTACTGCAAAGATTTATTTCAACCTTTGCAAAATGAAGGGGCAAAACCGGCTGAAAAAACTGATGCTGAATGGACATTAATGAATAGGAAAACTGTGGGGCAAATCCGACAATGGATTGACCAAAGTGTCTTTCATCATGTAGCGCAAGAAACAGTTGCGTACACATTATGGACAAAACTCGAGTCCATGTATGAAAGAAAAACAGCTCAGAATAAAGCCTCTACGATCCGGCGGTTGGTGAACCTTAAGTATAAGGAGACAAGGAGTGTCTCTGAACACTTGAGTGACTTTCAGGGATTGGTGAATCAACTCACCAATATGAAGATGGTGCTTGAAGATGAAATGCAAGCGTTATTACTCCTTAGCTCATTGCCAGACAATTGGGACACGCTTGTAGTCTCATTAAGTAATTCAGCTCCACAAGGTGTTCTAACATTGGATACAGTTAAAGATAGCTTGTTCAATGAAGAATCAAGGAGGAAGGAGCAAGGGATGCCAATAGAGGCTGAGGCACTTGTCACTGAATATCGTGGAAGAAGCATCAACAGGAGATCCCACATTAGAGACAAGTCTAGAGGTAGGTCAAGGGAAAGGTTCAAAGGTAAGCCGAGGACCAAAAGAGACGTGGAGTGTTATCATTGTGGCGAGAAAGGCCACATGAAGAGAGAATGCAGGAAGCTCAGAATGGAGCAATCGGGAAATGGTGATGTAAGCAATGTTGCTGCTACCATTTCTCATGGAGATGAGGTCATCTTTGTTTGTGATGCTGGTCATATCAATTTGGCATCACATGATACCTGCTGGGTTATGGATTCTGGTGCATCATTCCATGTAACCTCACGAAGGGACTTCTTTACCTCTTATACAAGAGGTGATTTTGGTCATGTGAGGATGGGGAATGATAATACATCCCAGATTGTGGGAAGAGGAGATGTTTCCCTAGAAACAAACACTGGTTGTCGTCTAACATTGAAAGACGTGAGACATGTTCCAGATATGCGTCTCAATCTCATATCCACAGGATTGCTAGATGAAGAAGGTTATACTAGTGTGTTTGGGGATAAGAAATGGAAGCTAACACGAAGTTCCTTGGTGATAGCCCGAGGCAAGAAGGTAAATACCCTTTATTGTATAGAATCCGAAGTCAATAATGGGTTCGTTAATGCTCTCGGAGAAGACTCCTCATTTGAGCTATGGCATAAACGGCTCGGACATATGAGTGAGAAGGGACTTCGAATTCTGGCCAAAAGAGAGACATTAGCCGGGTTGAAAGGCAAATGTATGTCTCTTAAACCATGTTCACATTGCTTGGCTAGAAAGCAACATAGAGCTTCTTTCTCCTACAAAACCCCACATAGAAGACCAAGTGTTTTGGATTTGGTGCATTCTGATCTTTGTGGTCCAATGACCACGAGTACTCATGGAGGTGCATGGTACTTTGTTACCTTTATTGATGATCATTCCAGAAAGGTTTGGGCATTTGCGCTCAAGACAAAAGATCAGGTGTTTGATGTATTCAAACAATTTCATGCCAGTGTTGAACGAGAAACTGGCAGAAAGTTAAAGTGCGTCCGCACTGACAACGGAGGAGAGTATATGGGAGCTTTCAGACGTTACTGCATCAGTAACGGAATCAGGCATGAACGATCTGTTCCAAAGACTCCACAGCATAACGGAGTGGCTGAGAGGATGAACAGAACTATTGTCGAAAGGGTGAGGACAATGTTATCTCATGCTAAGTTGCCCAAGAACTTTTGGGGTGAAGCTCTACTGAGCGCTGTTGATTTGATCAACCTATCTCCTTCAGCACCATTGAATGGTGAAGTTCCAAACAAGTTTTGGACTGGAAAAGAGGTATCCTACAACCACCTGAAGGTGTTCGGTTGTAGAGCATTTGTTCATATTCCCAAAGATGAAAGATCAAAGCTCGACCCCAAGTCGAAGGAGTGCATCTTCTTGGGATATGGAAATGAAGAATTCGGGTACAGGCTATGAGATCCTGTCAAGAAAAAGATTGTCAGGAGTAGAGATGTTGTTTTCTTTGAAGATGAGAATATTGAAGATATTCAAAAAGGTACCAACGTGAAGCCTGTCAATCCCAGAGAATATCCAATTAACTTGGATCCAGTTTCTCGTCAAGAGATTCATAGGGGAGATTTAGTTGAAGATATTGGAGATGTAAATAATGAACCTCCAATGAATAATGATCCAGCTGAAGAAGCAGCTGATGAAATGGTTGAAGGTAATGAGAATGAAGAACAAGATCCTCAAAAACCTCAATTAAGAAGGTCACGTAGGATACCTAAGCCCCAAACAAAGTATCCTGCAACAGAGTATGTGTTACTCACTGAAGGGGGAGAACGAGAGTCTTATGAAGAAGCTCTGATAAATGACCACAAGGGAGAGTGGTTGAAAGCCATGCAAGAAGAGATGCAATCCTTGCATAAGAACCAGACTTATGAGCTGGTAGAGTTACCCAAAGGTAGAAGAGCACTTAGAAATAAATGGGTGTATAAACTGAAGACTGAAGAAAATAGCTCACGACCAAGATATAAGGCAAGGTTAGTCGTGAAAGGTTTCAGTCAGAAGAAAGGTATCGACTTTGAAGAGATCTTCGCACCTGTGGTGAAGATGTCATCCATCCGGGTCGTACTTGGCTTGGCTGCAAGTCAAAATCTAGAAGTTGATCAACTAGATGTGAAGACTGCATTTCTTCATGGTGATTTAGAAGAAGAAATTTACATGGAGCAGCCAGAAGGATTCAAAGTCAGTGAAAAAGAAGATCTAGTATGTAGACTAAAGAAGAGTCTATATGGTCTAAAGCAGGCACCAAGACAATGGTATAAGAAGTTTGATTCCTTCATGATTGAGCATAGGTATCAAAGGACTACTTCTGATCATTGTGTCTTTGTCAAGATATTTCCTGATGATGGGTTTATCATACTACTTTTGTATGTTGACGATATGTTGATCGTAGGACAAAATGGTGACAAGATCAGCAAGTTAAAGAAAGAACTGAAGAAGTCTTTTGCTATGAAAGACTTAGGACCTGCAAAGCACATTCTCGGTATGAGCATCTCTCGTGATCGGGAGAAAAGCAAGTTGTGGTTATCACAAGAAAAATATATTGAGAAAGTATTGGAGCGGTTCCATATGGATAAAGCAAAAGCAGTTGTTACTCCACTTGCAAGTCATTTTAAGCTTAGCTCAAAGCAAAGTCCTACATGTAAAGCAGAAAAGGACGAAATGCACAAGGTGCCATATGCCTCAGCAGTCGGGAGCCTAATGTATGCAATGGTGTGTACAAGACCCGACATAACACACGCAGTTAGTGTTGTGAGTAGATTCCTGTCTAAACCAGGAAAAGAGCACTGGAGTGCGGTAAAGTGGATTTTGAAATATCTAAGGGGGACTTCCAAAATGAGTTTATGCTTTGGAAGTGGAAAACCTGAGCTGGTCGGCTACACAGATGCAGATATGGCTGGAGATATTGATTCCAGAAAGTCTACTTCTGGATACCTGATTACTTTTTCAGGGGGAGCAGTATCATGGCAATCGAAGCTACAAAAGTGTGTCGCTCTGTCTACTACAGAGGCGGAATTCATAGCAGCTACAGAAGCTTGCAAGGAAATGCTATGGATGAAGCGGTTCTTGTATGAGTTAGGTCAAGAACAACATAAGTACATTGTGCATTGTGATAGTCAGAGTGCAATCCACTTGAGTAAGAATTCGAGTTTTCACTCGAGGTCGAAGCACATTGATGTGCGATATCACTGGATACGTGATATGTTGGAATCCAAGCAGTTACAGCTTGAGAAGATTCATACTGATGATAACTATTCAGATATGATGACAAAGTCCTTACCTAAGGACAAGTACGAGTACTGCAGACAAGCAGCAGGAGTATTCAATCTCTCCACTTAAGTCGGGAGGGAGAGATTGATGGATATCCCTCATTTGGTGGAGGAGAGAAACATACGAAGTGTTTCAATGACTAAGAATAAAAGAATGGAAAGAGATGTACGGGAGACAGTTAAGGAAATTGAATGGAGAAAGTAATAGAGTTAATTAAGGCAATCATGCATGGCCACAAGTTAATTATGAGAGTTGGCTATAAAACCCGTACGCTCCTTTCATTCAATAATAAATTTTGTAGAAAACCAAACCAGTAGAGTTTGAGAAACAGAAAGCCTTACTTTGCGTGAGAGAGAAATCCTCTTGAGAATAATCCAAGAGAGACTAGTTAGCCACAATATTTATTGTGAGATTGAGTATTGTAATTCCATTTTTCCATAGTGGAAAAAATCGTTTCTTTTATTATCTCATTGTGATTACACAAAACGTGGGAAAAGTCAGATCCTGGGATAACTCATTATCCGTGGGCCTTGTATTAGGCAGTGTTATTTGTAATCTTTCCCAACAGAATGAGCACTAGCTCTTTTTGTGAATATCAGAGTATGTTTGTGATGCTATATTTTCGATAACACTAAGTTGGGTACTCCTATTGCTAGTTTCACTGATATGATGGAAACTATAAGATAGGTTTACAAATGAAGGTGTGTACATAAGTCATCACGTATGTAAGTCATTATTTTTTTTGATAACATGCATGATGTTTATCAATACGTAACATGGAAATCGCTTTACAGATACAGACGTACGTGTTTCACCCCTGCAGCATGATTTGCTATACTTATTAGCTAAGTTTTGGATTATTAATGTGAAAGGTATGACTTCAAATGCAATCTAATTAGAAAATAACCAGTTCCAACGTACACGATTTTATATTTCACGATCTTGGCTCTACCAGTGTGGCAGTGTGTCTGTTAATTAAAATTCCTACACACATATATTAAAAGGTCGCGTTCAGCGCTCTGTCAGGGTGAATGAGTTTCAATATTACTCATGAACTTCATATCGACTAGGTATACTATAAAGTCTCTATAACTAATGCCTTCTTATTTCTTAACTTGTTCTACTAATGCCTTCATGTGCACCCACGCATGCAAAGACGACAATCAAAATCATTGTCTAATCGATCCATATTTATAATTTTCAAAACCAGATCTCTGCAGGGGCTCTGGCATGCATGTTTCGTTGACAGAGTCACAGAGATATATGTTATTGCTCCGAATTACAGACTTTTAGTGTTTCGATAAGATCGCTCGGAACTTTACAAATTAAGAAGTATATTAGTATATAATATAACTACAATCGATCTTCTAATTAGCAAGTGGTTTGAAATTAGACCCTTAACATGGTTTTTGTAATAGCAAATGTTGGAGATGCCTTAACGTCCAGATAACATGGTTTCCGAACCTAATGGCAAATGGTGGAGATGCCAATTGACGTCTAGATCTCTATGCATGGATATTAAATCTGATATAACAAAGTTTAGGTAACCCTTAAACTAGATTATAATTAGATGACCGGAATGGGTAGGTTTCAGATGCTAATAAATTTCTTGCATGTCGTCTTCAACCATTCTTCAACGGCTGCATATAATAAATATATAGCAACAGCTAACAGATAATGTTTTCCATATGGAGAGGCATACTCGAGATCTTTTTCGGAATTAACTTGTCCGTCCCTACATGTTCATCCTTTCAGAGAAAGAAATGGTATATAGCGCCCAGCTCTAGATCTCGATCTGTTTATTAGATACTACATCGAGCTACACGCACCACGCGTCCATTGCCAGCTTGGTTCAATTACATGAGTGAAACAAATTAGTTATATGAGACTTCTGTCGTATTTTATCCCTCCAAGATCGAGAAACCTGGTGGTGTTCAGACTTCAGAGAGAACAACCAAACAATGACTCATTTCATTGGTGATCCTTTTACTTGCAACATGAATCTAAGAATATATATATGATCGATGAATATGTAAGATCATATAGAGGAGCTGCTGTTGGTGCTTCTTAGTTTCAACGTAACTCATCCCCAGCCTGGTTCTCTCCCTTCTAGATATCAGATTTGTTTCAAATTGTGCCATGCAGGAATGGGTTAGTACGTATATGGCCATCCTTGAAACTTAAAGAAACTTGAAGGAACTTGACACTGAGCTGACTGAAGATAGTATATGGTACCTTCCACGAACAGTAATTATTATATATCTGTATATTTAATACGCTCGTAATTAAAAGCAACATGCACAGGTCATTCGTCTCATTCTGATGTGACCAGAGGTAAGAAAAAATGAACAAAAAAAAAAGGTATGAAAAATGCATGTTTATTTTCTGCCATGAAATCTATCATTTGGAGGCTTGGAGCATATGAAGAGATCAAGCAGAGGGAGAGAGAGTTAAGGAATAGTACATGGTCACGACGAAAGAGAGCTAGCAAAGAGAGTCGCCTAGCTAGCTCTTGCTCAGCACCCGCCTAGCGCCAAATATAATTTGAGTAAACTACAGTACATGTTTTTAATTTGTCCCGGCCTCTTCGGTCATGAAACTAGTTCAAATTTAATATCCAGATTGTAGTTCTAATGTACACCTTGAATTGCAACCCAAACTCTAGGCTCTATCGACAAACCATATCTTCTCCTGCCCTAAGCGTTTTGTCTAAGTTATTAGATATTACTTGTATAATTTCGAAACTCCAAAAGAATGGGTGAAGAAAGTCGTAACATATATAGGTGCATACTCATTGAGAATGTGTTCGATGAAAATGGAAACATATGGCAACTCTTTTTCCAACTCTTTGTGCAATAATTATATCATTGCAGACACCGATATGGGGTTAAGTTCGCACGCAAAGAAATTGAAGCACCAGTATAGATACTAAAATCAGAAGTCAAATGGGTCAGAATTGAAATTAAATCCATACATGCACGAAAATCATGTAGGTTTATAGTTGGGCAATGCGATCGGTTACGGTGCAGGAAAGGAGAATAGTACGCTTGAATCACATTTCACGTCAAGTTAGAAATCAAGCACGACAAAACGACGTGTTGAATTGCTCGATCTATGAAAGAAAAAGCTTGAATTTGATTAAACGTACGTAGTTAATTGCTGGCATGAAAGCAAAAATAAAGGCTTATTGATTCGGTGAGAACGAAAACAAAATGCATTATGCAGTCAAAGATGGCTGGATGATCGATGCATACCCCAAATAAACATCTGGGAATTGAAGAAACCTTACAACCTAGCTACTACTAGAACTATAGTTTGTACGTATGGTTGTTTTAATTTTCTCATTTGTTGATTGCAATTGAGCTTTGTTGTATTCATTGACCATGGAAGAAAGGTCGGGGAAACTTGACGCACAGGAGCTACGAACAGAACCATTTATTCGTTTCCAAGTTTGAACTATAGAATTTGAACAGAGGTGCAGCATGGGTTTGAAGTAAAGGAGCTTCATAGTTCACATGAGTAGCGTGTATGTGTAATAACCCCAATTTTTCAAACGATATTTGATTTGAAGTAAATCCTATAAAGTTTTGAAATTCATTTAAATTGAATTTGATTGTTTGCATGTGTACGAAAACGGAAACGGAAACGTTCCGAGAACGTTTAATAAGAAAACGTTACGTTTCCGAACGAATTTATCGACTTTTATTCCGTTGCTCGGTTGTGAAAACTTCCTTCACGAAAGTTGTAGAGCTCGTCGATACGAGTTCGAGAGTATGTGACGCGTTCTAATCGGACGACGTACGTAAAAGTTATTAACGACGGAAGTTAGTTTCCGATTTTGGGAGGGGGTATAAAAGGAAATTGTTTTAGTTAGGGTTCCCATAATTGGAAACCCCTTCCCTCACTCACCCGCCGCACACCCCTCTCTTCTCTCTCGGCTTCTCTCTCCCTCCCACCCCGAAACCTCACTCTCCCTTCCCTCAATCTCACCTTCCCCTCGCATCACCGACGACCTCCGCAGCTGGAGCATCGTGGTCCTCACCACCTCGCTCTACGACCACGCAGCTCTTTTTCCCCCCGCAGGCGACCCCGCAAGCTTCTCGTTCCCCGACCCCTTGCCTCGCGCCGATCATTGACCTCCAAGCAGCCGTGCCTCGCCGCCGCTCCTAGACATCACGAGACCTCTGCCACCACTCTCTAGCACACCGAGCCTCTTCCTGCCGCCCAGGGAGCCACAACGACGAGGGAAGCTTCCGCACGAGACTCACCAAGGATTCAAGCTTTTCCAACGTGTTTTGAACTCCGATCTAGGTAAGGAAGCTTTCAATTTCATGGTTGTGATGTTTGTGGTTGGATTGGAGTAGTTTGGGCGGAGATTTGGGCAGATCGGAGGTGGTTGGAGGAGATGGGTACCGCCGCCTAGAGGCGGCGCGTGAGGGCGTTAGGGGTAGCCTAGGGGTGGTTGAAGGCCGTAGGAAGGAAGAGGGGGAGGAGGGGGAGAGTTTAGGCACGGCGGTGGCGTCACACGCTCCGTGGTTAGCCTCGGCGCGTGGGCCCCACGCGCGGCCGGCCGGAGGTGGCGCGTGTGCCACACGCGCCGCCGTGTGAGGCGGTGTAAATAGTTTTGACTGAAAGGGTATTTTGGTAATTTACTGTGTAATGGTAAATGTAAATGTAAATTTTAATTACTACGGTAAATGTAATTAATTTTTACCGTCGGTAAATGTAATTATAATTTACTTTCAGTAAATGTAAAAAGTAAATTGTAAAAAGGGTAATTTAGTAAATTTTATTTACTGAATTTGTATTTACATTAAATCGTACGTATACGCACAGAAATACGTATATAATATTTATACGTACAGAAATACGTATTTAATATTTATACGTACAGAAATACGTATTAATATTTATACGTACAGAAATACATATTAATATTATACGTACAGAAATACGTATTAATATTTATACGTACAGATAATACGTATTTAATATTTATACGTACAGGAAATACGTATTTAATATTTATACGTACAGAAATACGTATATAATATTTATACGTACAGAAATACGTATTAATGGAGTATTGTACAGTAACCGTGAATAGTGAACAGTGAACAGTAACTTCGTATAACCAAAATTGCTGAACAGTACCGTATATTACTGTTTTGGCATTTAAAGGTTTACGAAACGATTCTAAATTCTTTTCTTATTCTTTTAAGGTGATCGTTAAATCGAGGAAAGGAATTAGCATCGCGAATTGTGGGATTACGCTCAAGTCAATAAGGTGAGTAAAATCTCACTGAATTACGAATCTACCCTCGCGGTGATTCAACATTTTTGCAAGTGTGTTTATTTAATGAATTACAACATGTATATAACTTAGTGGACTACGTATATATATAGTATAATGGTAATAAATATATATATATATATATAGTTCATTAAATTACATACTGTTATTAATTCATTAAAAATAGTCATTCGGGTGACAGAAAAATTGTGCATGTGTGATTTTAATGGTACGATATGATGTGAGATTATCGTACGTAATTTTTCAGGTGTTTATGAAATATGACATGTATATGATATAGTGGACTATGTATATATTGTATAAATGGTAAATAAATACAAATATATATAGTTTGCTATATAATATACTGTTATGATTTTTATTATGATATATTGTGAAAGTTTTAAAACGTACAATATGATGAGTGATTATTGTACATGATTTTATCTCGGAAAATGTGAAATATTGTGATTTGTCTTCGGACGTGATGTGTGGTACAATATGATGTGAGATTATTGTACATGTGAGGCAAGTCGGAACCTAGCCTTTGGCCGGGCGAAAGTTACGATACAGTTAGAGCTCTAGTCTGTCTGCCATAGTACTGCATGAGGTAACGGGTGGTTATCTGATCATGGGTACTCAGCTTGTTTTGGATGTTGGGTGGCGGGTGGTTACCCAACATCAGCGGTATACTAAGTGAGGGGTAACGGATGTGTACCAGCGCTCATTAGTTACCATTTTGTGAAAGTATTAGAGTAACCAGATGGGTTGCTCGTTTTCTCATGATTTTCATTATGCTGTGTTGATGTGGAGTTGTGTCTTTTATGAGACGAGAGTTATTTTAATATTTTACTCATACGAGCTGTAAAGCTTACCGGGTTTGTGTTGCAATCCCGGTGCACCAATTACAATGGTGTAGGGGATACTTCCGCAGGTGCTGAGTAGTGGTGATTGAGTGACGACTCCGAAGACTCGAAGTCGATCGCATCCAGTCGTGGTGAGGTTCCAGCGTGGATTGTGTGTGCGATTTGGTGTGATTTTATTTGTGAGGTTGTGAGGATTATACAATTCCATTTGTTATATGTTGAATTATCATTTGGGTTTGTAATAATCGGCTTGACTGAGTTATATTTTAAACTCAGATGTGATCCGCTGTTACGCTTTAATGATTTCGATTTATTTGAGATTATTTGGTGTTTAACGACTTTAGAATTTTGAGTTTTTAAGCTCGAAATTTTGGGGTCGTTACAGTATGAAATCAAAGCAACCTGAGATCAGGGTGGATAGATCATCATGATAGTACTGGAATCAAAGCAACCTGAGTACGTAGCTGACATACACGTATGGAGATGAGATCAGTCTATTAACTTTGAACTGTTTCCTGTTTATGAGGGGAGCAACATGCATGCAACCAAGTAGGTCGTATCTGATCGATATTGCATATCGGGAACAATGCACCTCTTCGCAAACAGACATGCAAAATTGCAAATACATTAGTTAATTTTGATTTTACTAGTTTGCTCTGGTCAGTAATCATAGGTGGTCAAAGTCTGTGCGTGTGAAACTGAAACGCAGATTATCAAGTAAAGAATATGGAAGAGTAGTTGAATGATTGCAAAGCCATTATGTTCGTTTTGGTTTGATTACTCTTACGACAATTTCGTTCATGGTTTGGCCTACATTAATTCGATATGCATTTTCACACAACTTATATATAAATCTATAGCTATCAACTCCAATTTGTATTTATAGAGATGGTGAGGTTGCAAGAATTAGCTCAAGATATATATCTTTCTATTCAGAATTGAGATATATTCGTTGAACTCGAGGGCTTTCTTTTTATTATTCAGAGGTTATATAATTCTCGTATTTGTTCACTTCTTGCTTAACCATTCGACGTGGGAGAAAAAAAAATTATATTGACACGACATATCAAATCATGCAACAACTCTAGAAAGTGGAGTTTCCTGGTTGTAGCCCAAGTACTGTACCTCGATTTCACAATCATATAATTTCGTTTTCTCAATAACATTGGACGTAGCCCGAAATGTCTTGATCAAGACTATATAATACGCGTTGATCTATAGAAAATGGACTTAAAAGTTGAAAATGGATCATTCATTATACACCAAGAAAAGGTGCATATATTGAAATTATCTATAGCTTTCTTCCTCGACCCATATTTGAATTATTAATTTCTTCCACAATTGTCACACACGGCATGGCTGCCACACAAAAAGGGACAAAAAGCTTGAAGGATGACCTAGATAGCTTAGCTTTTCCAAGTGCATCTGGACTTTATATTAAAAATCATAACTGCATGCCATCAAGAAACAATAGTGGTGTCGAGTGTCGACTACCGATTCAAAACTTCAACTCATGAATTGAGGCTAAGAAAAGAATGAAATCTCTAAGTCGGTCATCATCAATCGGCTAGGAAATTTCCATGAACAACTGCATGCCTCTTTAATTTTGTGGCCTTTTTGTCCTTGGCTCGATCTAATCGAAGTTCTCACTTATCCAGAGCCTTTGTATTTCATCAATCCACGTAAAAAGCTTTGATTTTTATCGACCTCAAAGTTTTCGTTAAGTTGTTCACAGTAGGTACTTAAACGAAGTATAACCTATAACTAGCATAGTGGAGTACCGAAAAATTACGCGCCTCAAATTTACCGTATATCAGATAATTCAATTTCTAGTAACTTAATTTTTGCACATGATTCACTAATTCAAATGCTGTATTTTTAGGTTTTTCCATTAAAAAGTGAAAATGAGAACGTAATTATAAATTAGGATGTGTATATTTCCGAAAATTAGTTCCTCCACGACCATAGAATTAGATAATAGGTTTTTCTATGTAACATCTTGATTTTTTTAAGTATGTCAAATTTTATTTTTGTTTTTAGAATTAGATAATAGATGGTATTTTTCGGGTAATTTTTTAAAGTTCGGATCTATTTTGTGAATATACAATTGAAATTTCAGTCTCTGGTGATGTGGCACTATTTGATTGTTCAATTTATGACTTTGTCCCCCGCATCAGTAGCCCACGTGGGTACTTGTCAGAAGCTGATGTGTTCTTTCTTTTGGACACATGTCAGTCATAGTTGGAGAATAAATAAGGTGATGACAAATGGCAACTGCAGAAGAAGAAATTATTCTGGTGATGACATGTGACGCACACCTGTGTTGGAAATTCTGAGATTTGAAGACACGTGGCGAATTCTTAATGGTCCAATTCTTCTTACCGCCGATGTCACTTTGGCAAGCCTATAAATAGGCCGCTTACCCATCAGCTTTTCACTCATATTTGGGGAGTTTTAGCTCTAATCTTTTTTATTATTTTATTAGTTTTATAAAATTCGGCCGATCATAACTTTTCACTCAGATTCTAGATCTGCTAACAGTTACGTGTTTGTATCGACGTCCTCTCTTTATCTTAGAAGTTTGGATTAAATCCAACGGTGATTCTAAAAGGCTCGATTTACGGTTTTGTTTACGTTCAGTACTCGGAGTGGCATGCCAAGGTGAGTAATTTATGAAAGTGTTTCAAATATTCTTATATATTGTTCAAATGGTCGAAAAATATGTTTTAGATCTATTTTAAAATATCTCCATATTTTAAGTGAAACATGTATTTTGCGAAATAGGTGGAATTATATATATATATATATATATATATATATATATATATATATATATTATAATAGGTGTTGGATCTACTATGTTGATAAATCACGTAACATGTGAACTTCTTGATTTGTTATGATTTGTTATGACGAAATAAGTACGTGACACACGGAAGTATAAGTTGTGTGCATTAAATTGAATGATATCCAATATGAATGGAAGATGCAATGTGATGAATTGTTCTGATGGATGTGTATACGATATATAATATTTTACAGTATGTGTAAAAAATGATATCGCTTCACTGACATATTACACATATACTCATTGAGTGCGTGATTTTACTTACCCACTAATTTTTAGACTTATTTATAGAGAAATTTAAATTTTTACCGAGTTGGGATTGGACAAGCTTAGAAGGTAGAGACTAAAGGTAAGGTTTTTATTTACATTTCACTATGTAA
Source organism: Argentina anserina (assembly GCF_933775445.1). Classification (NCBI taxonomy): domain Eukaryota; kingdom Viridiplantae; phylum Streptophyta; class Magnoliopsida; order Rosales; family Rosaceae; genus Argentina; species Argentina anserina. The sequence continues at coordinate 598,104 of NC_065873.1, read as the reverse complement.
TATTAACTCACGCATTTGGGACTATTGTTCGATGCGGTAAAAACCACGGACCTCGGGGCCAGATCTAATAAGATGGTATCGGAGGTAATCAGAGACTAGAACTCCAGGATTTTGTGGTAGATTATGATCTTTATTTTTAATGTAGAGCCATAATTGTTTATAATTTTATTAGGAAAGATAATGAATTTTGGAATGAAATTCTTTTTATGGTGATTAGATCGTAACATCTTAATTTTTGAAATAGGTTAAATTTAATTTTCTTTTTAAAAATAAGAAGTAGTCGCCGAGTTTGTGGTATGTTTGGAAGTTACGAATTATTTTTAATAATTTTTCAAAGATATGATTGATATTTGAATCGGTGGTGATGTGACACTATTTGATGGGTTAGTTTCTAACTTAGTCCCCACGCATTAGTAGCCCCACATCGGTGCTTGTCAGATTTTGCATCAGCTTTTCACTCACATTTTCGGGTTTTAGCTCATCTTATTTATTATATTATTAGTTTTTATAATATTTGCGACTAAACTTTGCGGAGCACAATTTTTTATCCGCAACTGATTATAGATCCGCATATTTTTATCTTATAAATTTGGGTTAGATTAAACGGTAATTTTTTATAGGCTCAATTTATAGTTCTGTTTATGTTTAATATTTGGTGTGACGTGCCGAGGATAATGATTTATGTAATGTGTTTCTTTAAATATTCTTACGTGAAATTAGGTTACATATAGAACACACGGAAGACTATATATGAGCTTATTTAACTATGTATACTATAATAACTGCAACTGTTTTAGCTTAAAAGTTAGTTGCTTATTTTTCTCTCTCTAGGGTTCGAAACAAAAATTGCCCGCTTAGCAACGTGAACCTTTACTTCCACTACAAGCTATTTGTGAGGAGGGGCGTATATTGATCTTGCCTCGTTCCTTTGTTATGTGACACATATATGCAACCTGCTTTTCGGATGAGTGATGAAAACACATGTTCTCAAAATTAGAGGTAACATTAAAACTTTAAAAAACTGCTCAAATGTATTTGGGTTGTCCCACTGCCACGTGGCGGAAAAACCATACTTCTAAATATTTCATGTAGTTTTGGTTTGAAAAATTATCGTCGTCTCTATTACATTACAATATACCCGGACGAGTAGATTTCAATCAATAACGTAGATTACCAAAGGTGTTTTTTTTTTCATTAATGATGTGGTTAGACCATTTGATATCTACATTACTCGGAAAGAAATCAAAATTTCTACGTCTAATGATTCTTATCGATCACTACCATTTGTGGAAAGTACGAAACCCGGGGCAGGGAGGGGGCTGGGTGGGCATGCAGTGTTGGTATTTGCAGCTACCTCAGGTTCATGTCCATATCACTTTGCCGAAAGAAGCAAGGCAAAGCAAAACCTAGCTCGCTCTACAAAAATTCTTCCCTTCATCCGTGAAAATTCATTTGCGTATGTGTCATAACTTCAGCCACTTATTTCAGTCAGTTTTTGTCTTAGTATTAGTTCATTTAGGTTCAATTCGATTTCTTTAGAATACAAAGCAAGTCAAAAAATCAATCACAAAAGTTGGATCTTGTTGAAATTTAAAAGTAAGATTTGATCTTAAACATCTTTGTCCTTCTTCCTCAAAAGGGTCGGGGCAGCAATGGCCTTGATGACGACAACCAGAGAAAAGTTTGGATGATGCAGTTGAGAATTGTATTTGAGGATGAACCTTCACTTGGGTGGAGGGAAGAACCTCCGCCCTTCATTCATAGGCGAGTCTAGGCAAGTGCCTGAGCTGAGATTTTATTGTTTGCTTGGAGTATAGAACTTTTTCATGGAAAACCCATGTAAAAATGGCAATTTTGGGCAAAAGTTTGGGGAAGAAAGTGTTGCAGGTCATTTTTTTTCCGTAAGTAGGAACAAAATGGTGTTGTATAAAGATTTAACTATTATTGAATTGATTTGAGTCCTCAATTGAAAAAAAAAACTTATATAGCAGTTGTTGTACCAGCATATCTATTAACTATGTCAATATTTCAATTTCCCCGTACATTTTGAATTCTTTTACAAAAATCCTTTTTTGTCTCAAGATTTCAGTCATAGCTATTAACTATGTCGCTAAATGTCTGTATTCTTCATTTCAAAATTATTATTCTTTTAATTTTGATGACGAATGAATACTTTTCTCTTTTAATTTATTTACCGAGAGTCAAAATTTTAATTAACATCATCTTGGTCTTAATTAATATAAACAAATAGAAGCAGTTGGGAAGTTGCAGAAAGCTAAAACCCCCATACATTTTCCCCATTGAAATTATAACACCACACTCGACTTCCTCTTCTTTTGGTCTGCACACACCTCATGGTCTCCTCTGGGTTTTCAGGATCACTCACATCTCCCTTGATAATTATATAAACAAGGTCAGTCAATGGAGTGTGATATGGGCATCACCGATGCTGCTCACCTGCGGGACATGAACTGAGGGACAGAAAGGGACAAATCGGCGGTAGCCGTCGATTTTAAATGGAGCGGATCGTACGGATTGCACATAAGAACCCAATTTTCTATGACCCATTTATCTCTTCGGTTCCAGAGCCCCAGAATACTTCTGCTTTTACCTTCTTCCTCTCTCCCCCAATTCAAACTATGCCATCTACAATTGGCAGGTTTTAAATCAAGAATTTGAATCAATAGACGAATGGGAGAGAGATCGTTTCGACAATTGAAATCGGTGACTGATTGATCGTCGGAGAGAGTTTCTGGATTGCAACTAGATAAATATTGTTCTCTCAATCTTCATTTTTGGTATGAGCTCTCTATCAAGTATCAATCTTGGTGAAATTGGTAGAAGTAGAAAGCTCTATGTTTTTTCAACAAACCAAGAACCCAGAGAATTAAGTTGTTTGCTGACTCTGCTCTCTCTTTGTCCCTCATTTATTCTGTTCATCATTATTCCAGGTTTCCAACCCAGGTCTCTCTAACTCTTATTTTCTCAGTCTGTTGCCAGTGAAAATCATTTACTTAAATTGTGATTAAATTTCGATATCAATAGACAATTGAACTAGAAAATTTGATCCCTTTACAAGTCAAATTAAAGAAAAAAAAATCTCAAGGAATCAGACCACAGGTTTGAATAATTGAGTTGAAACCAAAACAATAATGCATCTTGATTCAACCCAGAATACAAAAAGAGTACGTAAAAGAAATCTTGATTATGAAATAATTTTCGCCCTTGAATCAAAGCCAAATTCTCATAATCTTTATTTTAGTAAATGTTTAATTAGTCATTAGACAAACCCAGGGATTGAGCCGACTGACCCAGAGACAGAGAGAGGAAGAAGAAGAAGAAGAAGAAGAAGAGCAACGGATGAACATGGGGACGAATTAGGTGCAGCTGAAACTAGGTTCTGTAGAATTCTTTCAGCCTTTGGATCGGCTTCATTTAAATCCAATGGTCAAAAAGCTGCTGCCCCTTTCTGTCCCGTAAATGTTCTCCCGCAGGTGAGCAGGCCTGTCACACTACTACTCAAAAGAACTCCAAAAGGGTCCAGAGGAATCGATGGTAATTACGCTTTTTCCTGCAGGGTAAAAATGCAGGAAAAAACAGAGCCACTGTCTATGTACCAAATAAACAGAGTAACTATCAGGGGTTTCTTGAATAGATGCCTGACACTGACAGAGATGAAGTCAGGGTTTTGTTAAGTGGGTTCTGTTGATCAGAATCTTAGTGCCATCCCTGCTATGGGCCTATGGTAGTGGGTTATAAGCACAAGGGTAAAAGTGAGTGGAAAAGTTTTTAAGTTATTTTCATTTGAGAACCACTAAATATTTACCTGCCCAAAATCTTTAAGGGATGATAGAATTTTCTCATATTCGCTCGGAAAATACTGCAATTTTTCTCCTTAAAAAATATAGATATATATATATATACTGCAATTATTCAAAATAGTTCGTTTAAAGAGACAATAGAAGGTTTCAATAAAAAAAAAAGACAATAGAAGGCTGCCGTATTCGAGCGGTAATGAAGTTACAGCAAACGTTTAAAATTTAATAATAAATCTCACGTGCATAAACCATAAGAAGATATAACAATGTAATTAACTAATAACAATCCGTGCGTGTGGCCGTGCGCATACTTTATTATCTTATTTTATTCATGGATTCATTACATTTTTTGCTCTGTTCTCTCAATTCATTACTAGATAACATACCAAATAACACACGAATGGATTCATTACCTCATTCGTTGATTAGAATTAGACATACAATTTATTACTAAATGTACCTGGTTAAATTTTCTTTGCCAGCTTTTTAATTACTAATAAATATTCTACTAAATAACACATATGCTTCCCATAATCCCCCTCCCCAAGCATAAAAGATCCGGAATGTTAGTCTTGACTCTTGACAATGTCCGAAATTTGTGGGCGTGTTCTGTATAGATTAGAACACCGGGGGAATGACCGAATAACAATAACAATCCAAGCTTTCAAAGTCTCAATAAAACTCTGCATTCCGTGTTGGGATACATCCGATACAAACACACGTTTTCCTTATTGATAATTAAAATCATAGGACTAAGTTAACCCAAATATATACAGTATATGGTATATCCAAAATATTGAGTTTTAAGTGTGTTGACCAAGTAAGAGAAAACAAAAAGAAGTATTGACCGGTATTTAATCCTGGAAAAAAGATATGCATGCAACACCTTCCCAATACTAATCAGATTCACACGCAAATTCATAGGATACACACCTCACGTTTTGCTGTTGAAAAACATAATCGAGAAAGAAACTTAAAATCACATAAATCTTTTGAACAAAATGGGTAGGTGAGAATTGACACCAATCCATTGCTCTGAGGTGAGTAAATTATGCTCAATCTGAATGGTATTAAAATATTTACTCTTTCAAGAGAGGGAGGAGAAATAAAGGGGGAAGAATAGTGTCTCCTATTCTAAGCCATTCCAGATGAGTGACCAGACTGACAAAATCAAAATTTTCATATAAATACGAGAGAGAGATGATGGCATGGAGGACTCGTTCACACAGAGCCTCTCACTCTCACCCACTTGGAATTGAATTCTGTGTGTTTGTTTGTTTCGTTTCTAATTCAAAACAAACGCACCCTCTTCTTCCTCTTCCTCCTCTGAAATCTCTGACCGACCCGATAGTTTAGTCACAATATCTGCATGCGTACGTTTTTGTTTGTTTCCAACCCCATTGATGTAGAGCAAAATGAGGCAACAAAATCCTCAAACTTTTATTTTATATAAAGCCGAGACACAGACTCAGTGAAGCATCCTATGCCCTTATCCCTATTTCCTCTGCTGGTTTCTTATACAACCTTGCTATTCTCTTGTGGGTCTTCTTCTTTGTTTAGCTGTTTATATATATATAGCTCCCCCCAACTTCTAGCCCACCACCTTTTTTTGTCAAAAATGGAACATTGAGGGAGAAAAGCTTGAATCTTTAGAGTACATTTGTATTCTGGTGTTGGTTTTGGTTTAGAGGGTGAAATAATCATGGCTATTGAGGCGCAGTTGTATTCTGACAGTCTTGGGTTTCCGATGTTTGGTTCACAAGCACAGGATTTGATGGTGGACAACAATGTTTGCGGTGGGTTTAATCAGTTCTGTTTCAATGCTCAGCAGAAACCGCCGCAGCTACAGTACCAGCCACCGCCGTTGATTCCTGGTACTCTTGTTCCTGCTCCTCATAACAACAACTACATGGCTTATACTCGACACGGTATTGCAGCTGAGGAGGCCAAGCAAAGACAGGAGATTGATGACTATCTCAGATTACAGGTTACAGCCCATTTTTCAAGAGCAGATTATTAGTTTTGGTGTTCTGTTTTTTCAACTTATTTGGTTCTACTTTCATGGTTTTGGTCCTTTTAGTCCTTCTGGGTTTTTGCTGAATGTCCATGTTTTTGGTTTTGGAAACAGAATGAGAGATTGAGATTGATGCTGCAAGAGCATAGCAAGCGGCAAGTCGCATTGTTGTTGAAGAAAGTCGAGTGCAGAACAGAGCTAGTAATGAAGCAGAAGAATGAGGAGATAGCACAAGCGGTCAAGAAGAGAATGGAGCTCGAAGATTTCTTGAGGAAATTGGAGGCTGAAAACCACGCGTGGCAAAGAGCAGCTCAGGAGAACGTGGCCACGGTCATGTCCTTAAACAACACTCTTGAACAGTTCAGGGAGAGAGCCACTCGTGGTGTCATGGAAGATGCAGAGTCTTGCTGTTGTAGTGAACAAGAGGAGGAGGAAGAAGAAGACACAGGTGATTTCAGAGGAGGAGGAGGTTTTGATAATGGTGTTGTGGGTGACGAGATAAAGATGATGATATGCAAAGGCTGCAATTTTGAAAGGTCGTGTGTCATGTTTCTCCCTTGCAGGCATCTTTGTTCATGCAAAGCCTGTGAAGTTGGTTTTGATGCTTGTCCTGTTTGCTCGACGCCAAAGAAGGCTAGCATAGAGGCATTGATTTTCTAGGCTGAAATTCCAGGAAAAAATGGGGAGATAGAAACAAGGGGAAGAGCGAAAGGGTTTGAAGGATTAGCAGTGGTGATGATCATGGTGCTATCAATGGGTGAAACAGAACAGTGAACAGAGCCAACTTCAATGCAATGCCAATGGTGTAAATGGGTTTTCTTAATTTGCGTTTTCTTTTCCTTTTTTAGGGACTCTGAGTTTAGGCTTAGTTTGTAAACCTCTGAGAAAGACGAAATGGATAGGACATACAGAACAGAGGGCATCTTTTCCTTTCATGGAGGTGTCTTGCTGCTTTTGCCTTTTTCAAAATGTTGCTGTGTTTTTGTTGTGGTTTTTATTCTTGGCATGGTGGGATTCATCTGTTTATTCATATCAATCGGGATTGCACAAATTGGTCCACAACTATTGACAGAAAGATGAGCCATCAGGAGAGGATTGAAAACGTTCAGATGAGAGAACAAGTCTGTTTCCGCGTTTTGTTTTCATGCTAGAAATGAGTCTTGTTCAAGTTCTATGAGCTTGATTAAGAAAGGATTTAAATCAAAAGAGTCAATGGAAAAACTAACTAGGAAGTATAATAGATTATGGATTGCACATTGGATATCTTGCTTGTTTTGTCAAAGATATGTTAAAGATGACAATACCATTGGAAACATCTGATTTAAAAAGAAAACAGCCAGTCAAGTTTGCATCTTTATGGGGACGACATTGCCGATAGGTATTCCAATTTCCTTAGGTCCAAATATGTGTGCTTCTCAATTGCCAAGTATAAAATGGTCCATCTCATGCTCATTTTTGGCGCCCATCTTAACCTCATGTTCACGCAAGAATTCTGTTAAATTAGTGAAAGGCTTAGAAATCATAACATACTCAAGACTCAAGAGAGTGCCCTGACCATTAGATATAATTGACAAATGCGACTTATATTGGCGAAGGGAATTTTTTTCCATCATATTGAAGTAGGGGTGATATAAGATTTTAATTTTCGGTAATTACATGATGAAAGAGTTAACGTTCAGCGAATATTTTAGTGTGATGATCCTCTTAATAATTGATACTTCTAAGTATGGACTGGACACTTTCTTTTCATTTTATTGTTATTCTTTTTAGTGTGTGTGGGCACTGTGGCATTTTGTCATCATTCAAAAAATCGTAACTGAAGTAATTAGTGAGCAAAATGTGCTATAAGTTAAAATTGACTTACATTTTGGATTTATACCACGCACGAGAAAGAGCAAGCATTTGATTTGACACAGATTTAGTGAATCACCATTATACTAAGAAAATCAATACTAAAAACATATATAGTTGAAAGAGGAAAACAATGGTTCCAACTTCGTAATGTAGTTGAGTGACCTAAATTTGCAACCGCATCAGATTCTTTCAAGATATGAGTGAATTTCAATCTTGTCTATGTTTGGTAAGTACTTAAAATAACTTATAATAAATAAATTGTTCAGACTATGATGGCAAGGATTGAGTTGATTTAGAGCAAAGTATGGTAAAAAGTAATAACACAAGTTAATCAAATAAATTTTGGTAGATTTTTCAACCAAAACGGCGTCGGTTCTTTGATATAAAAAGAGAAGCCCCTCACTCTCACTCTTCAACACTATTCAACCCAAAACCCCAAACCCTCCCATCTCTCAGCACCTCACTAAACCCCAAAACGATGTCGTCTCAGAAGAGACTAATCACCCTGACGAGCTACGACGGCCAGAGCTTCAAGGTCGAAGAGGCGGTGGCTTTCCAGTCGGTGATGATCAAGACCATCGTGGATGACATCGGCGCTGAGAACCCCATTCCAATTTCCAACGTCTCCGGCGTCATCTTGAGGAAGGTGATCGACTACTGCCGGAAGCACGCTGAGGACGGCAAAGATTCCAAGACGGAAAGAAACTGGCGATTCGTATGGCCCAACAAAGACTCGCCTCTCAAGAAATGGGAGTCTCAGTTCGTCAAGGTCGAGCAGAAGGATCTCTTTGAGCTCATTTTGGTTAGTCCCTTTAAACCCCTATCTTCGATTTCGCTTCTTTCGGTTTTGATTGAATTTTAGGGTTAGGGTTAGGGTTTTGCTGATTTGATGGATTTTTTGGGGTTTTGCGATTGTGTTATATTTTCTTTGTTGGTTTTTTTGTTCTTTGTATTGGGTTGTATTCAATTTCGCGAAGATTGGATATTTGATCATTGAGATTTGGCTTTTCTGATTGGTGGGGTGTTTGGGATTGAATTGTGGTGGGTTTGGTTGTGATTTGCAGGCTGCGAACTACCTGAACATTAAGGGGCTGATGGATTTGGCTTGCCAAACTGTGGCAGATATGGTCAGGGGGAAGACTGTGGAAGAAATGCGCAAGATTTTCAACATTAAGAATGACTACACTGCAGAGGAAGAAGAGGTGGTTCGGAGGGAGAATGCATGGGCATTTGAAGATCTAGAGTCGGAGGGGAAATCATTGTCGGAGGGAGAACTGGGCATTTGAGTAGAAGCCGACGGCTGTCTGATTGGTATCCGGTGTCGATAATGTGGATGGTAGGAATGTTGATATAACTAAGGCTGATAATTGTTTTCCCCTGGGGTTCCTGTGAAGTTTGTGTTTGTACTAACAATGAAAAGGTGTTGTTAGGTTGCTTAGTGTTTTGAAGAATTGCAAATCTCTTTTGCTATCCTAATTGCATGCGGATTTTTATTAGTGTAGGGTAGTTTTAGTCCTCTGCCTTCAGTATTGTTTTTACTTTCTAGCTATAGTCTTATTCTCCAAATTCTTGAATGCTGCAACAATGAACTTTGAATGTGGGTTGCAAAGGTGGCTGTGCTGCTATAGGAATGTCTGATCAGTTTTTTCTTGGCTTTTCCGCTGTAGCATTGTTTTATCCCAGTCTATTCCTAGATAATTGGATATAGCAATGTTTCTGTCTATAGAAATGCCTGCTCTTTCATGCCGCTATAATATCTGCTTGCTAACAAGCTGCCTGAACCTGTTCTTTCTCTGGTTTACTTTGGCTGGAGGCCAGTATGTACGTTGTCAAACGACCGTGTCCTTTATTCACTGCCTACAGTAACACTTAAAATGTCATAATTGAATAGTTCAAACGCCCACCTTTCTCTTCGTAATTAGCATTTTTCTTCTCCAACTGTCTTTGTGCAATCTTTCCGCTTATATATTTGCAATTTCGCATCTTGTGCTCAAGCATATTGAGGATGTTGCCCCTAAAATTATGAAGTGGGTTTTTTTTTGTTCCCACCTTTTGTGTTCGTGATCACGATTGGAGCTATCTTTGTCAGTAGGTGCTTCTATTCCCCTACTTAGCTCTTTCCGGATTAAGTAGTATCACAAAGTATGCAAGTGAATTAAGGGGGCTGGAAGACGGAATAGAAGTATCAGTGTTTGAGGTATTTTGATGAGGCAATGTGGAAAGGTGTACTGGATATCGTATAGGTATATCTCAACCAAAAGCTGCCAATTGGAATAAGGAGATCGAACATGTGACGAATTCGAAATAAAATAAGAGGAAATGAATCAGCTTACTGAAAAATATTAGAATATCATGTCAAATTAGTGGATTGTGCAAGTGATGTTTATGGCATATTGTTCGGGTTTGGTGTACCTTTGAGAGCAAATTTTGGCCTCGAGTTGACAACACAAAGTATTGCAGTGAGATTGTTCTCGTCTTCCTCGAGCACCCTGCATCTCTCTGTTTGTTGCCACATTATTATAGTACTCCCACCAAGAATTTGTTGCCTCCAGCTGTTTATTGAGTACGATTTTCTCAGTTTCACAATTCTTACTTTCGTCCTTGCACTTGCAGACATGTCCTTCACCATTTAGCAAAGTATTCTGATCTTTTCCAATAGCTGCAATTGCCTCTTGCTCCCATTTTCTGCAATCTTTTTTGTAATTGTTTCCAACATTTGTTTCACAAACTTGGATGCATATTGCATGACATTTCTCATACCATAGTTCTCAATTCACCGAAATCTCCGCCAGAAATTGAACAAACGGTTTGCCCAAATTCGTCGACATACATCGTGAATCACACAAACCCTTTATATATCATCTCCTTACGCTACACCACCGTTGAGTCGACTTGAACAATGATCTGGTGATCATTCATAAGGTGGGTTAGGGTACGTTCATTCCACATAACCATCATTTCACCTTATACCGCATCACACCTTGATCTGCAATATTTTTTATCAATCGAGTGAATAACTTTTCTTCAGGGCGATGAGGTTTAGGATCAAAATTGACTTACTATATTACAAAGGTATTTTCTTACAAAGTAAAATAACAAAAACCTCAAAACATAGGCTTTGTTGTACAAAGATAATAAAAACATCAAGATGAAGCCTAATTTTCTCTTTCTAGGTTCATATTTTCATATGTTAAATACTAACCCTCAAGAATGTTAAGATAACACGTCATCAAAGGGACGACTAACGAGCTTTATGCTTAATAGAGCAAATCTCAAATACATAAATTTCAAGATGGAATAAGATATAATAATGATAATATGACTTCTTAATTATCAGTTGCTAGTAATATATCTTGTAATAAACTTGATCACAACTGTCATATTTCTCAAACAAATATCATTTTATGAATCGTAATTGAATACTTTTCTTTTCTCATGACAAAGATCAAACAAAGTATACTGACATAATTGGTCCTTACAAATTTAAACTAATATACAGTTGTCCTCCTTCTAGATACATACTATACAATTGTGTCTCTTGGTTAGGGATGACAATATTACCCATCGGGTAGGGTATTCACGGGTATTCGATCCTAATGGGGCTGTGTAATTGAGAAAAACGGGAAACGAGTATGTGGATTCCCTATATTCAAAATATGAAATCGGGTAACGGGCGGAGATTGTATTTTGATCCCCATCTCAATCCTTATCCAATAAGAATAAAAATATATATTATATATGTTTCAATATTAATTAATATTTATGTAAATAAAAACTTTTTTTATAGTTATTATTTTATTTTGAACTAGACTTGTATTGGTTTAAGTTGGATTAATGTAAAAAAAAAAACTAATTTCATCATGATATTTAGTTTTCATTTTAGATTTTTACATTTTTCTATACTTCATATGATTGTTTATATAATATAATAAAATATCATTAACGAGTATTGAGGCGGGTATGAGAAACAGATTCACAACGGGTATAGGGAAGGGGAATACCTATTACTTTCTAACGGAGATTGTGCGGATATGAGGATGTAATTGAATTTAGGTATGAGTATGGTATTTTCGATCCTCTGACCCTACCTTGCCCATTGACATCCCTACTCTTGGTTGTCTAATCATAGTTCATCATGTAAGTAAATTATTTGATTTCATCCCCATCAAACTTGATTACTATCATTGTGGGTAGTCCGTTATAATATATCAAGTAGAATAAGTCTATATGAATTAGAATATTTTTTTGAAACATGACGATATAATCATTGATAAAGAACTCAAGAAAGAGAAGAATATAACAACCTAGTTCACTCCCTTGGGGGCTACAACATAATTGGAACTAAACAAAGAACCAAACTAGAGGCATAAACCTTAACAAAGGAACTTAGTATACCTAACTCTAACATGAAACCTAAAAAAAATAAAAGTTCGTCAAAAAAAAAAATAATGTTTGCATGACTAGCTCGCTTATTTGAGGATCGCTAGAATCACCATACACAGAAGGTGCATCCCCAAGGCATCTCATGCCAAGGATGGCCAGAATCAAACTTGATTGTGGCCGAAAACCTTCCATCATACGTACTTCAAAAATCCGAGGTTATCTAGCAGCTAAAGAGACATCTGAATAATTTTTCTTTGCTATGACCCTGTTGCAGTTTCTTTGGCGCTTGAGATGCGACTTGTGCACTTGCAAGCGTTCCAAATTGGGAAAATTTGAAGACAGTCTTAGCATTTGGAGATAGTCAGCTTCTATCATGATCACTATTATCTTCTCTAGATTTAACTATGGGTTAAAGTTGGTATATTTTGTTGCTAGATATATGGTGGTTATATGATTAAAAGTGTTGATTTGATGCGACTTCTCTAGAGTACAAGACACAATTGGATGGCTAGAGCTTTATATTTTGCTTGTTGGGACTAGGGCAACTCACCAACACATACTAAATTTTCCCATCCGGCCACACCTTTGCAAGCACCACACGACCAAAGAATTGTGGAGAAAAGAGACGAGTACCTCAAATAAGGTGAAACTCAACTTTAGGTTTTGGAAATATACTTTCCACATTGGAGAATTTGGACATAGCCTGTGGGTTTATGAGGGTTTGTAAGTCAGGAGGAACCTCAAATGTGATGATCATGATGTTCATCAACTCAAAAGACACTGCAATTAACTCTCGTAGCTGCTCTGTCAGATCCGAAGAGCTATCAACACATTGTCAGCGGCTCCGCTCCTCCATTTCGGAAGGGATGTACTCCTTGAGATCTGGAATCTTTAGGGAGTGAGCAGCAGCAAGTAGTCTCTACGCCTTCTTATTGTTCTCCAAGATGCGGCAAACTGCTTCAGCTTTAGAGCCATCTTCAAAGCTTCATCCATGGCGTTTCATGCGCTTCTTTTCTCTTGGTGAATTGGGTTTGGGTCACTTCATCCGTTGCCAATTGATTTTAGATGTGAACCTCAGATCAGTTTATCACTTATGATGTTAAACACTCCATCATTTTGGTATTCCTTGAAGGAAAGTACTAGCAAAGATTAGTCAACTATCATGCATAAACTATTTAGTTTTATATAAAATATTTAGCCATATCATTCATCTTAACTCGAGTTTACAACACAAACTATCTATCTTTTGCAAACTTTAGATGAACAATCAAGCAATTTTAATCGAATATGATAGATATCATGCAGCTATTAAGAACCATAGAAATTGATCTATTTATGTGCACATAGAGTTAAACGATAATTCAACTAGGGTTTAGAGCCATCTTCAAAGCTTCATCCATGGCGTTTCATGCGCTTCTTTTCTCTTGGTGAATTGGGTTTGGGTCACTTCATCCGTTGCCGATTGGTTTTAGATGTGAACCTCAGATCAGTTTATCACTTATGATGTTAAACACTCCATCATTTTGGTATTCCTTGAAGGGAAGTACTAGCAAAGATTAGTCAACTATCATGCATAAACTATTTAGTTTTATATAAAATATTTAGCCATATCATTCATCTTAACTCGAGTTTACAACACAAACTATCTATCTTTTGCAAACTTTAGATGAACAATCAAGCAATTTTAATCGAATATGATAGATATCATGCATCTATTAAGAACCATAGAAATTGATCTATTTATGTGCACATAGAGTTAAACGATAATTCATCTAGGGTTTAGTGGCATTACCTCTAGTTAATATGTTTATTTGAAACCTATTGACGAAGAATATGGAATTTTTTCATCCACCGTGAGATTTAAGATTTTGTAGAATTTAGACACACTTTGGATTATGAAATTGGATTCGTATGAACTCGTGACCATATATAAGAGCAATTTGAGCATAGTTCTCGTCCATCACTAAGATTTAGAAGTCATGTTTCTCCATCTTCCTATAAATTATATAAGTACAAACATGAAGTATGTCAAACTCTAAAATTCTGATTCCATAAGTCGATCTTATTATTATTTAACTTATAAAAAAGGAAATAGACTCTAGTAATATACTAATATAATGAAGATGAGCCATGTAATTAGTGGCGGATGTTAGCTACGGCTCTCCCAACAATTGGTGGTAGAAAATTTTGGGGGCCAGGCTTTATTTAGAATATCCACTGGGTAAAAAAAAAGATTTTTACAACCTTATTACCTAACTAACCTAAGCCCAGCCCAATCAACATGTAATTAACAAAGTGATGTAACTAGGCACATGTCACAATTCACCAATCGTGTGTTCCACTCTTGAGAAGAGTTTGCACGGCTCCTCTCCTATTGGCTATTGATTAGTGCACTATTGTTGCTCATTTCTCTTCTCACGTATGTTTCCCTGTTCAATTCTCGAGGTACAACTGCGACACCGAGTCACCGATATGTTGCTCTGTTTCTATTGCACCATGCAAAATTGTTCTTCAGTTGAATCAATTATTCTATCACTTGAATTACTTCTTGGCATAGGAAAGATGAATAAAAAATAGATTGAGGTAATTAATTCTTATTTGATCCTTATAATCATACTATTGTTTTTGAGTTCTTCACGTCTTCATATCATTTTTATTTGATTGATTCTTTTCTTAATTCTTATTTAATTCTTACTGATATAAGAATTTGGCTATTGGGGATTGCGAATCAACTGGTCAAAGCTTCTTAGCTTCAACAAAATAATTACTAATCTTGTTGGGAATTCTATTAAGGTTAGATATGTTTCCTAAATTCTAATGTCATTCTTTACCAATCCAAATATATTATTCATGTCTCTTCAAACTTTGAGAAATTCAAATAGACTTTTTTAAATTGTAATGTCATTCTATTAAGGCAATGATTGATCATTTTCGAGTATATTAGAGATCATAGAGCGCAATTCAAATAGAGTATTTTATGTAACAATTCTTAATGACTCTTATTTATTTGTGATTCTCATATCTCTTTGGAATTATTGATCGATGAATAGTATGTAAAAATTATTATTTTTATCTTCTTAAGAGTTTTCATTATGGTTGTTATTTTTTTCAGCTCATCTAACTTTTAGACATTAGATCCGCTACTGCATGTAATAATCATTTTGTTTGAAACCAGGCGTGGACCTAGGCACAACCTTGAGTGAGATCAAGTCCCCCCGAGATTTTTCAAATAAGTTGATTAACATGCATGAAAATTACAATATTGAATACTTTGCAAGCTATGTCAAGTATAATCACTCTCACCAAGCCCACCCAGGTTCGATTCTCGTGTACAACACGTTTGCTTTTACTTGTCCACTGTCTTCTTCATTAATTCTCTCAATTCTTCTTGGCTTCCTTAATTTCTTCTCCACGGTAAATGGTTAGGTTGTTATTAGTTTAAGCTGAATTTATTTTCTCAACTTTTCTCTTTTCTAAAGAATGTAAAATAAATGGGTACTAAAATTTATTTCTAGTAATCAGCTAATTAATAGTTTTTGGAATTTTTCTTATTTTTCATACTAAAAAGGTAATGAAGTATATAGCTAATGCAATTTAACTTAATATTTGACACAAGTTCAATTTTCTTATAGTTTAGACCAAATTTAAGCCCACCCAAGTTTTGAATCTTGGATCCGCCCTGCTTCACTTCCTCCTATACAAGAAAATTTAAATGAAAGAGGCTCAACAGTTTTAAATATAGTTTCAATAAACATAGGCCCCGTTTGATTGACAAGAATGTAGAAACATGGAAATGAATTAATTTATTTTCCAACATAATTTGGAATGGAATAGGTTTTTGTATTTCCATGTGGGTGTTCGGAAGATATTGAAATCTAAAATTTGGAATTATTTTGGTAAGTCATTAGAATGGAATGTTCAATCAAAATTTTCATTAAAAGTCATTTCTAAGGAAAGAAGATACAATTTAAAAGGAAATTAGTCTTTGTCTATGTGAATGGAAATAGTATCACCTCTGGGTAGGTAATTAATTTCAGACTTTAAGACAGAGTCAATCTCCAGTCAAATCACATTTTTTATTTCCATTCTAATATCAAATTACAACCAAACAACACCTAGATATAGAAACTGAAATGAATTCATTTCAGGGTTT
Organism: Argentina anserina; assembly: GCF_933775445.1. Classification (NCBI taxonomy): domain Eukaryota; kingdom Viridiplantae; phylum Streptophyta; class Magnoliopsida; order Rosales; family Rosaceae; genus Argentina; species Argentina anserina. The sequence continues at coordinate 581,882 of NC_065873.1, read as the reverse complement.
AAGAGGGAGTCAATTTCCAGTCAAATCACATTTTTTATTTCCATTCCAATATCAAATTACAACCAAACAACACATAGACATAGAAACTAAAATGAAATCTTTTTCCATAGCAGAATTTCCTGTCAACCAAACGGGCCATACAATAGATCAATATGAATTAGAAGCAATGGAATAAAAAGAAAAGAGGCAAGAAATACTTACAGAGTCGTGCGACATATAAACGATCGAGAATAAAGAAGCAGCAACAATTTAATAATTGCACAATCGTAGTATTTAGCAGCATGAAACCCTTTTTATATCAAGCCAATTCTTCTCCCAATTGGAATTTGGAAGGAATTTTTTGATTAAGTATAATAAATTTGGGTTTGTCTCCTTATTAATGTCCCAAAAGAAATGAAGAAGTCTTTTTTGGGCCTTTGGTGGGTGAGAATCCGTTTGGTAGTAGGAATTAAACTGGAAACATACACGAGTCGAGCAAAATCTCCGTCAACGCCTAGATTATGCAAACAAAGTTTTCCAAATTTCCATTGCGATCAAATTGAATCATGTGTGACAATTGAAGGCTTGAATGGACAAACTTGCAGCACATATACAATTTGATTATGATTTATGAATGCTAAAAGCCTGCAAGGTTGGCTTGGTTTTGTATATGAGCTAGAAGAGTGTGTGGTTGAACATCTCAAACGTGGTAATGGTGGGTATGAATTCGACGTAGGCATGTCAATCAAAATACAGTAATGGAAAGAGGTCGATATAGCCAATAGATTAAAAATAAATAGACAGTAGTCCAATAGTACTAGACCAAAATAGAACCTAAGCATCCATGCTTTTGAGAATGAAATTGCTCAGACAAGATGATAAAAAATTTCTAAGAGGCTAAGTCATGTAAGATGCTTCGATATAGTTCAGAAGAGGCATTGGCAGCACAAAGCTTTGCAGTGAGATTTTTCTTGTCTTCCTTGAGCACCCTGCATCTCTTTTTGTAGTCAAAAACACGATTGTGATAACGAGTAGACAATCTAGTTTCTACCTCAAGCCTTCTAGCAAGGTCAGTGTTACTATTGACAAGGCTCCAAATGTAGTTCTCATAGTAAAGCATCCAACTTCCGTAACCGATTTCGCTTTGCATGTAGTATTGGTTCCAATAATTTGCTTCCTCAAGCTGTTTATTGAGTACAATTTTCTCACTTTTCCATTTCTTGCTTTCTTCCTGGCACTTGCAAACATGTCCCTGACCATTTAGCAAAGTCTTCTGACCTTTTCCAATAGCTGCAATTACCTCTTCAAATTTGGCGCCAATGTCTTTACTCTCTTGCTCCCATTTTCTGCAATCCTCTTTGTAAGTTTTAAGTGTTTCCAGCATTTGTTCCTCAAACTTGGAGTGATAATCTAACTCCTTAACTAAAGCTTGAGACTTCATCTTCGCTTCTACAATCACTCCGTCAAGCTTTTGATTGTGCATTTTCCATGCTTGACGAGTACCTTCATGTTCACGTCTCTCTGCCTTTAGTTGATCCTTTAATGCTTTCATTTCACTCTCCAGTGCTTCCTTTTCTCTCTTCAAGTTATCATTTTCAGCTCTCAGTCTCTCAACTTCTCCAGTGTCCTCAAGAAGTGCTTCCTTATTGCTTTTATTCTCAGCTGTCTTCGTATTGTCCTCCACGAGATCACTGATATCATTGCTACTCGCAGTATCAATTTGATCAGCCACGACCAATTGTTCTTCCCATTTATTGTCAACTTTATTCGTATGCCTGATGGGAAGTACCTGGAAAAAATAATCGTAAGGCAATATTTCTTCTGATGACATATCATCAAAGCATCTCGGTGCTTCTGCAACTTCCAAATTCTCTTCACTTGGCGATTTGTAATTCTCAGCTTTTGGTGCTTCTTCAATTTCAGATGTTTTAGTGTCCTGGCAAGTATTAGATGTTAAGAAACTAATCAAATTCACTTAAATTCTGGATAACTTATGATCATATAGCTTTCATTTTATTTGACTTTGCTTCAATGCACTATTTTGATTTTACATTACAAAATGTGAGCATCTAAACAAATGATAGTAGAGACTTTCTAACTTGAATGTTGGAAGTGTTAGCTACCTTAGGTTCGCTGCCAGTATATTCTGATACAAGCTCCATCAACCCATATCTAGCCGCCAATGCTTCTTGGCAATTGTATCTTTCTTCTTTTGGTGCTTCTTCTTCAGTTTCATACTTGATAGTGTCCTGCAAATAGTTAGTTTTTGAAGAAGCAGTTCAAGTTAAATTGACCGGTGACTTGGTAGTGATCATTTAGCTGGTAGATGTTATCTTGTTTCAATGCACATGTATAAATAATGATAGTATGTACACATATTTCTTAATATGAAGTTTGGATAGATACCTTTGGTTCGGTGCATGTCAATTCTGATATATGTTCCATATACCCATACTTAGCCACCGATTCCTTTCCCAAACTGTTATTTTCATCTTGGTGATGGACTTCAGATTTCTGATTTGGCAACTCATCCTCAATCTTGGTACATGGGAATTCTGATATTGGATCTGTATACCCATATTTAGTAACCAATTCCTGTTCCCAATTGCACTTTAGCCCTTCGTGATCTTCAAACTTCTCTTGTTGTAGATCATCCTCCATTTTGGCTTCATTTTTCTCTGCTTGTAAACGTTTTTCAGATTCCTGCAAAAATATTTAACTTAAAACACAGAATGAACTTTGCTTCCTGATTGGAACAAGTGACAATTGTTAAAAACTCACTTTGAGTTTAGGATTGTAAGCTCTAGAACTGAGGACCTTATTAACACTGTAACAACTGTTGGTCAGGACAAATAGACCCCGGGCTATGAACAAACTGTATGGAGTTTGATCAATACAATAGATATTCAGGATCACTATTGCAAGTCGCTCCATCCAGAAGAGATAGTCAGGCTTCTGCATAACCAAGCTCAATCAAGTTAATTCAAGAGTCTCAACCAAAGAGGCTATCTTATATATAGGTCTATATATCTGTTTAATTAGATATCACATATGTACACTGCATCTATGTCTCAGCAAACAATTATTTACATCCGGCAATGTTTTCCTGACAAAGAGTGGGGCATGGACACTCGAGAATCAACCTAGGTCCTAATTAGCAGTCTGACAAATGGCAATAACGTCTTAAGATGCTTATGTTCTCAACTCAATTACAAGAAATGCCAAATTTGATTCCTTATTCAATCAAATTCACAAATTGATCTCTCATAGGAAGTCTTATGATGTCCTAATTCATGATGACACATTTGACATTTCCGAATACATATCTACATGAATTAGACAGAGACAGTGAACATATATATATACATGCACTGATGGACAGTGAGCATACATGCACGTACTGATGGTGAGTATTTAGTATTAGTACTTTGTCACTTACCGCAGGCAAAGGATCGACCTCTAAGCTCAGGGAGAAGCAGACCAAGTAGATGAAATCAGAAAAACAGAAGAACACAGTAGAGAAACGAGCAAATCTGGATATTTCAAAGATGCACACCAGGACCACAATCCGCTCCAGCCAGAACATAAGTCTTTGTAACATCTCGACCTTTTGAACCAAAACCCCTCCCTTGTTAGCTTTCTGCAAATGTAAACGATCGATACAACATGTTTAGGCAACATAAAAAATTGTAAGGAAAAAAAAATAAGGACAAGGGTATCCAACTGTGATCAAAATTAAGTCGTCATGAGAGAGCATCACATCTAAGTACCATGCAGCATTATAGGGGAAAAGTACGATCAGTAAAACGGTCTAAAATAAGGTGTCAGCAAACACACACACACACACACACAATATATATCTACCTTTTAGTTTTTTTTAATCAAATCCTTTTAGTTTACTGAGGCAGGTAAGGGATGAAGTAAGAGGTGAACTATTAACTATTTTCCATGAGTATGTTAAGGTGAAGTCTTCTGCTCTAACAGCAGCTATATATGAAAACCCAAAATTGATATTTCTGTCCAAAAATCTGTTTGCATCAGCCATTAATATATAGAACCAAATATATGAAATTGAACTACTAAACATATGTCTAAACACAAACATTAGCTTATGCGCAATGATATCTAAACATATCTACCAATGTCTATGGATAAATTAAGCATACTATAATTGGTAGAAAATAATATATGAAGTAACTTCGTAGGTATAAACTTGATGCATGCATGTCTATCTAAATATATGTACATGAAGTAAGTTTATTAAGATCGACTAGTGTTTAGCAGTACTCACTCTAGGGTTAGGGTTTTTCGGAAGTCCTTGCCACTTTCTTGTAGGCATGTAGTAGACAATGAAAGAACTACATATGGTGGACAGCAAGTAGAAGCAGAAAGCTATGCCCGAATATTTTGTACGTCTGTGGTAGAGTGTTAGGACGTAAAAGGTCACAGTTCGCTCCAACCAAAATAACCAGATATAATTCGGCGGCAGCTGCATGTAATCCATCACAACCTCGCTAGTTAGGCATAAACGGCACCTATTGCAATATACGTTATCAAGAATAGAATTGTACGGTGGAACTCTAGAATTAAAGCTAAGACAAGCAACTTACAGCTGATGTTGTACCAATAAGTCGGCGGTAACAGGATATCCCTAGGGATAGAAAACTAGACCAAGTGAAATCGATTATGGATTCCGTTGAAAAAGTAGGAACGATTACCAGAAGGAAAATTGCAAGAATCTCAACATTTAGGAGGAGACCATCTAATTTGGATAGCAATAGTATCGCTTTGGGGGCCATTCGATTCCCTTCTGTTCTACCAGTGCAGGTATGAAGTCAAGAGAGACAACTGCGCGCTTAGGGTTTAAGAATTAAGATATAAAGGACTTTATAGTTTACACATTAATTAATTTACGCTTTTCTTTATTTTTAAATAAAAAATAGCTTTTTTGTCCTTTTTGGTAAGTAAATATATTATAAAATATGATGGTGTTAAATGTACCCAATAAACTTACTTAGATAATTACTTAAATTGATAAAAAACTAAAAAGTTTGCTGGATATATTTAGTCCTATAAAATATTTACCCATATATTGGATATTCTCTTTGGCAGGAAGAAGAGAGAGAAAGTTCAACATCGGTCCTAATCCCGTCGGTTCCCATTTAAACCTTTTAGCATATCGGTTATGGTCGCAACTATGATAAGATTGAGATTATAATACCTAATTTTGGATTGTCTAATTTGTCTGTTGAACTTGTCATCGTTTTTCCACATATATTCGGTTGGCCCGTTACCATATATACATTAGTTATGGCTAGTTTGTGCACTACTTGCGACCTATATAAGCAAATTGCATCGGAAAAAAAATTCATGTTTATGTACTTGGAATGGGTTTATCAGATTCCATGGCATTTTGTAGCGAGTTTCCAAAAGATCTGAAAACTCCGGCGAAAATTTAAACCAACAGCGATGAAAATTTCTCCGGTTAAAATAATGAATTATACCAACCCTCTAAATTAGTTCCTTGCGCACCACCACCGCCGGATCTATACCAACCCTAAAAAAGTATATAATTTAATCTCTTTACGGTTAGAATGGATATACAAGGCCCTTCCAACGAGGGATCCTTTTTTTTTGGTTTAAAAAATGGATAGCTCATTCACCAACTTTTCGATTACATTTTCACATCTCCACCGTTCAACTTTTAGAGCCTAATGTGTAGATCACCTTTGTAAAATTTTAGCCAAAATGGAGGTTTTAAGGTATTCAAAAATAGAATTTAAACTGATAAATATGAACGGTTCCAGTTTGACAGATTTGGTGCGTCCATTGTTTCCACCAAGTTTGATGCCTTAGCGATCACTATTTTGGCTGAAATTCTACAGAGTTGATCTACACATTAAACTCTAAAAGTTGAACGATGGAGATGTGAAAATGTAATCGAATGAACATATATATTTTCACATTATTAGACAACCAGATGGGCCGTCTAATGAGTCATGAGTGCATTTATAATTGATGTTTTGTGGATTTTCGTATATATTTTTATGCGAGTTGTATTTGTTGTTTTACTCATACGAGTTTCAAAGCTTACCGGGTTTGTGTTTACAATCCCGGTGCACCTATTCGATGGTGTATGAGATAATTCCGCATGTGTAGATTAGCGGAAATCGACAGACCACTCTGAGGACTCGAAATTGTTTTTATCCTATCTTGTGGTGAGGATTTTGTGAGGATTTTTACATTTCCATTTGATATAATGTCGAATTATAAATTTGGTTTGTAATAATCAATTTGACTGAGTTGTACAATGAAACTCAGTAATGATCTGCTGTAACATTAAAATGATTTCGATTTATTGAGATTGTTTTAGAGTTTCATGACTTCGAAATTTGAGTTTCATACACGAAATTTTGGAGTCGTGACATGTGGGAACCCTCTCAACGGGTCGTTCGACCCGACCCGGGTTTCCATCAACTTTGTCAAGCAGTGGTCTTCGCATTTTGCTCTCTTTCTCTCTCTGTAATTGAGAGAGTGAGTGTGGTGTTGAGGTGAAGACGACGAGAACCAGGAGGACGAAGGCACCGTCTTATGCTCTAGAAACTTCATTGTTGGGCCGGGTCATACATTTTTATACTTAAGTCCATTTAACTTCGGCCTTACCACATGCTAGAATTTGGAAGAATTTTTTTAGGGCCACGCGTGCAAGTGCGCAATACAAACAACGACGTGAACGAAATAATTAAGATATATCAATTTTATTATGAATTTAGATGTATATTATTCGAAATAATTAAAATCGAATAAATTATTTTTTCATTCATTGATATTATATATATATATATATAACTCACCAATAATTAACATTAACATATATGAAATATTCTAACCTCTAATGAACGAGTTTTGTTCTTTGGCTCAAATCAAAGTTTATGAGAAATGTTAGATAGTTATATAGTTTATACATTAAATCGTATACATTCAATTTGATGTTAATTATCTACATTTAATTTTTTAGTTGTGATGTTTATTTAAAAAGAAGGTAATCAATTAAATCATTTTATGTAATTTGATATCTCATTTTGGGGTTTTCTAGTAATAAATATAAAAGATAATTATCTAGATTTTTAATTTTGAATAGATAAGTTAATAATTGTTTTCTGGTAATTTCATATGCATTGATTAAGTCAAAACTATCTAAGAAAAAAAAGGGAGATCCAAGTGCCATTTTGGGAGGTATGAATAGAAGCTCCCATACATTAATAATAAGAAAATGAAAATATTAAAATCAAGTGAAGATGTCAAGGGCCAGGATCTTAAACCCTTGAACGATAGAATCTAAATGAAGGCTTGTATCTCTGCACGATAATTGCTTCTTGAAGTAAAGCATAGATTTGAAGGTCCATATGATCAATGTTTTGAGCAATCAACCAAACCCAAGTGTGACTTGTAAGAACGTAGATGCATGATAGGACGGCCATGTCGTTTGTTCTATAGATACATGTAAGACGTCCCAGCTGACATTATACAAGTTGATCACCAGGGACGGTAGGGAGGTCGAGGTCCTCACGAATCCTTGTATAAGAAAGATCATATGCTGTTTCTGCATCGTAGAACTGCAAATAATGTGGGTAATAATCAGAGTGGTAGATTACAAAATCGAAAAGCTCCACAGAATTGGTTTCCCCTGCTCGAATTGCTTCCATTGCAAGTAACCTCTTCTCCTCAATTTCAGCGTTCTCTTTCTGGGTTATGGAATACATCGAATATATGTTGCAAGCAGTGCCTGTGGTTGATATGATCCACAAACCAACCATAATTACTATATACCAAAAACTAGGCCACCCAAAAAACATCTGGAGAATGGTAACCGTCCGATCAACGAAGAAAGTCAAGTACAAGTCAGACATTGCCTGCAACGAACAGAATTAGATGTTCGTTATCAGTTTCCCTAGCTATTTAGGGTTTAACAACATAATTGAGAGAGAGAGAGAGAGAGAGAGAGAGAGAGAGAGAGAGAGAGAGGTTGATTAATGAAAAATATATAGTACTTACAGGCATGGGAGCACCCAGACGGTAGAACACAATGTAATGCTATCTCAGCGCTGTTCCAATTATGATCAATATGCCAAAAGAATAAAATTTGGGACAGATGAGTATCAGAATCAATGTCGAGATCCTCTCACAAATGCTGACGAGAATATCTAAGTGGACGTATCTGAAGCTGCGGCCTGCAACCTTCTGATCTTCTATCTCGTCTGCCATTGTTGTCTTGCTTTGCAGGTATAGGCAATCGATGTAGGGCTTAAAAGATATACTTATAGGCTACGTACATAATCCATTAACCGTATCAGATATATGTGACTACCGATCAAGTTTACCCCGGGTTAGGATTTCTCTATATACTGTATCTTAATTCTTTTACTTTTACTTTGTTTGTATGATTACTAGCTACGTACGTACGGAAAATTATAATATACATCAATGTATGATATACATCTCACATCCGACGGTCGATATTGTTTTATGAGTGGTGTCAGAAAAATAATATTCGTTGTCAACCGTTGGATGTAAGATATATAACATATATTGATTTATACTAGATTAACCCCGTACGTACTACCAATTACCGTCTTACCAAACGCGCCTAGTAGGGAAATATAAAGTAAGGGTTATAAGTTGATCGGGTCGAGCTAGTGCAGACCAATAATAGGATAATGCAACAAAATGTGATAATTTATTTGCTAGATCATCGGCACTAAGAATTTCCAATTCAAAATATCAATTTTGGTACGTACGTAGAAGGAGATTTCTTTGTATCAACAATTATGTTTTTTTCATGTGCACGGACCAACTTTGATACACAATAAACATCAGTGTTCCCTTGAACCTTGATTAGCCAAAAGCATATTCATAGTGTGAATGTATAGAAACACATTCAGTGTATACAGAATTATGTACCAATTATTTCATAAGGAAAAAAAAGGAAAAGAGGAGAGAGAGAGAGAGAGAGAGAGAGAGTAGTTAGCTAGCTAGCTAACAAAAGTTAAAAGATCGATCATTCTGTACGTATTTCCAGGTTTGGACCCAAAATATTTTCTACGTCCAACGCATAACCTCACATATAAATGTCTTTCAGTACGCGCATCTCTTCTGTGCTCCTGCTTTCTCCTTCTTCAACCTCTGATCTGCTCCGACTGCTCGACTTGTTCCTTCTCCGTCCTCAACTTTTTTTTAAACTCATCCACTAAGGCTCTGTACGTTCCTTGTTTGGCTAGCTTCCAGCATAATTAAGCCGCCCATGGTCACATCGATATTTCACTTTGAGTACGTAACAACTCCTCAAGGTACTTGGTGTCTTCAACATGGTGGTCTTTGCCTGATAATTACTCTAGTTCTTCGTCCAGTAGGCTATGAATGTCCTCATGCTGATCTTATGCTTGTCGATTGCCTTTGCGATTTCTTCTGGCATCCCAATAATAAGCACTCGATCAACAATAAAACAATCAGAGAAGTAATTGAAAGAACAAAGCTAAGAGCAATCCAAGCACAAGATGAATAAGCTTAGGGTCCAAGAAGCAGCAACCTCAAGCAAGATGAATAAGCTTAGGGTCTTCTAGTACTTCACGAAGGATCCACCAATTGGCAACGTATATATGAGAAAGCTTAGGGTCTTCTAGTACCGTTCTATATATTTTTTACAGAAAATAAATAAATAACATGGGAAGGGGACCCCCTGAATCTATTCTCCTTATATTTGAGAATTTTTGGGTTCATAATAATAATTGAAGATAATCGAATACGAGAACAAAAAATCATTAACTAATGTAAACTTGGACGAATCACATGGGTTGATCCGAGGACTCAAATATCGATACTCTCCTCGATATTTTCCCGAAAGTTTTCATTTTTCAGTATATGGATGTATCTCTTACATACCAAGTATTTATTGATAGAAATTTTCGATATTTTCATAATATCGCCGCGTGTCAGCATAACTTTAAATAAATAAAAATTACTAGTTAGGAGAATCAAACCTCTAATCTATTATTTACAAGCACAAAGCTATAGCTAACTCTATTGTACCAACTTGTTGGTACATATGGCTCTTTCTCATATGTGTGTGTGTGTGTGTCTATATATATATATATACATTGCATTTCATGTCTCAACATTCACCTAAAATTGAAATAAAACCGAACTACTTGTTGAGGACAATCAAACCCCGTTCACCTCATTACAATCTTCACAAAGCTATGGTTATGTCAAAGTCAAGAAATGCTCGATCCGAATGGGAACTACAAGTACAGTCAATCACCCATGACCCTTATGGTTGGCATATAAGTTAGTACATGCAAAATTATAAAGGGGAGATATCATTTAATTACTATTCTTCACAATATACTCATGACTTTACTCTAGGACATGATGAAGATAGTGAACATTTTGTACCTCATAGATCCTCTATGTGATTCTAAATCACTCATGTAATTTCATGTTTAATGTATCATATGTAAATAAGGCATGATGACCTAGTTTCCCTTTGAGTTCTTAGCCATAAAAAAAAAAATATATATATATATATATATACAGTCCCTATCCAGAGTGAAGCTTCACTCTGAAATTACAGAGTGAAGTTCTAATTTTGGCACACTTTTCGGTCAACTTTTTTCACCATAAGTGATTCAATATTTAGGTATGATATTCAAGATCATCTATACAAAATTTTATCTAATTCGGATATCGTTAAGATATTGAAATTAAATTAAATCAATGAATGAATTAAAACTGTTCAACGTGAACCGTTCGTGTAAATCCCAATTTTGAAAGCTCAAACCATTGTCAAATTGGATGAAATTTTGTAGAGATGATCTTGAATAATATACCTAAATATTGAATCACTTATAGTGAAAAAATTTGACCGAAAAGTGTGCCAAAATTGGAACTTTACTCTGTAATTCCAGAGTGAAGCTTCACTCTGGATAGAGACTATATATATATATATATTTAAGTATACTTTTTAATAATTTTTGACAATAATTTCATTTTAAATTACTACAACTCATTATAAATTAATAGTTATATAATAATTTCTTATGACATATAGTAGATAATTGATCAACTAAATATTTCTCAAAATTTGATTCAAAATTTCCATCAATTTATTTAATTTTTTTAAATAGAAATTTTCCCGAAATTTCTATCGAGATTTTCAATTTTCAGATTTTCGATATTTCCGTTCTCACTAAAATTTAATCCTTGGGTTGATCCAACACTAACATCTCGACTTTTGAAAAAGGACGGGTAATTCTTTTACTATCTAATTCTAGCCGATCGATCTCATGGGACCTATATGACTCCAACTCGAACTTATAATTAGTTGCAAAATAAGTAGAATTCCTCTCTACTTGTGTGAATTCACTAGCCGGAAGAGAGACAGAACTATTATATCCGAAAAAAACTACTTGGTCTCCAAGCTCTCGATTGGAACCAAATTGTTGTTATCCGGATCAACTTTGTATGTTTTAAAACTCCTTGTTGTCATATCTGGATTGAGACCTGTTGCATCCAAGTTGCCTTCTCCATGATCATTGCCTTCATCACCAACATTATGTTGATTTTGATCAACGATTTCCTGATTATCCACAGTAATATTGCCACCGTCGTCTTCATTGTCATTGATATTACCAATTACATTTTCTATCCGCATAACAAAATCTAGTATTTGATGGATTACCAAGATCTAGTAATATTGAGCTGTACCTAACAATGGGCAATCTCATGTGTTCATGCTTGTCGTGGATCAATATCAACTTTAGTTCTTGATTTGCGAAGTATAAAGTCCGGGTAGCCGATGCTACTAATTAAGCCATCATTTTCACTCTTTACTAAAGCATACAGATTGCCTTGAGAAAACAGTATATTCTCAAGCTTAAGGCTGTCGTTGTTGTTAATTATCTGACGAGCACTCCATTTTAGGTCTCCAAGTCTGCATAAACACAATGTCTTCTGGCCTTTCAAATCCTCAAAAACTATGGCCACAGTAATATGGCCGGAAGAGTTAATATCATGACTTGTAAGTAATGCAACACCCCTGAGGAAAATGCTGGGACCAAAATCTCTCCATTCCCTCATTTTTACAATATTTCTGAAAGATATAATCGTCCTAGACGACGGAAGTTTGTACAACTCCTGAAATTGGGTTAAGTAGACACATAGTAGACCCTAATTCTTGTTGTTTTACCATGATGAACCAACCTTTAGAAGATCCACAGATCCAGCTTCCTCGAACCTCCATAGGAAGCTCCAACTTGAAGTATTAACCTTTTGTTTGGCCGACATGGACTATGGAATTTTGCTTTTTGTGTAATCAACAGTCATTGATAAAGTTTACTCCCCACCCCGTATAGACATTTGACGAGTACTAAACATTAATATTCCAAGAAATTAAGGAGAGAAAATATAGTTAATAACTTGATAGTTTATACGCAACTATCTGCTCAAGAGAAGGTCAAAAGCTATAATTAATCTAAAGGGTTTGACAATTTAAAATCGAGGACATGTTTTCACTTCGATATGCAGAGAAATTGATAATGGAGGCAGTAAAAAAAAGAAGTGCAAGGTAAAGGCCAATCTCAGCAAAATGAAGTACTAGCTAACATATCCAACTAAATTGAAAATCCGAAAATTTACATTATATTACTTAATGACTAGAGTTAATTTGGTCAGGAGTATAGACCTACAGTAAAATATGAACATATATAATATAATACTATTCATAATATAGAGAAGCGTCCCTCTAGAAAAAGGACACACTTTGGCAAGCTATAATGGGACACCATTGTGTGCTCTTGTTAACAACTTGAGGACCCCATGCATGCATTATTTTGACATCCAATCAAAATCATGTGTCAAGCATTGAGTTAAGAATGCAAGATCATTGAAAATCACATGATAATTTGAATCCAAAAACCGTTTAAATTAGAGTTCACAGTAATTTGTCTATACTTTTGAGTAATATATTAACTTTATTTAAACTGCTTTGAGTCGAGTCGAGCTGCGTACGTACTGCAGACAATTAGGAGACTTGGTTTTTGTCATGTACGCGCACGTCGATCGGACCAACTTTGATACACACATACATCATACCATTTCAAACGGTGATTAACCAAAGCGTATTGATATAGGGAATATATAGAATCACATTCAATACTATGTATCAATTATTATTTCATAAGAAAAAATGAAGAGAAATTTGGGATAAAAAAGAGAGAGTAGGTTTATCATATAAACCAACTGCAAAACCAAAATATTTTCTACGTCCAACGCATAACTTCATACTTGTCTTTCAGTTCGCGCATCTCTTCCTCAAGCTTCTGCATCTCTTCTCTGTGCTTCTGCTTCTCCTTCTTCAACCTCTGCTCGACTTGTTCCTTCTCCATCTTCAACCTTTTCTCAAACTCATCCACTAAGGCTCTATACCTTCCTTGTTTGGCTTCTAGCATAAGCAGTCCATGGTCACATCGATCTTTCACTTTGAATAACAACTCCTCAAAGTACTTGATGTCCCCGACATGGTGATCTTTGCTTGATAAATTCTCTAATTCTTCGTCCAGTAAGCTAAGAATGTCCTCAATTCCATGATCATATGCTTGTCGATTGCCTTTGCGCTTTCTTCGTGCATCCCAATAATCAGAACTCATCAGCAAGAAAACAATCGAAGAAGTAATTGCCAGAGCAAAACCCAAGTACAATCCAAGCACAAGGTTCAAGGAAGCAGCATCCTCAAGCAGTCCCATTGTCAGAGATAGGTACGTATCTAGTAGTTGATGAAGGATCATATCATATATAATGAGAAAGCTAGAGCAATGCTCGGTCGGTTTGGGTATGCATGTTGTTTCTTATAACGCACTTTTTAGTTAATAAGCTAGCGTAATTCTAGGGCTAACTTCATTAATTAAGGAAATGGAATATATGTAGTTGGTTGCGGTTAAAAGAGAAGGATCTCTTAAAGAGATTTGATTATTATTCGGGCTCTATAAATGCCTCTTTAGCTTTACATTGCCTTTGCTTTGTTAATATCATGAAACTTCCCACTGAAATCAAATCTAATGTAAATCTTCTTAATAACCGTATAACATCTCGATAATGAAGAATGGAAAAGGGAATAAATCACAAAGTTAATCGATCGGGCAATTCTTTTGCATGAATCGTGGCATTATGCAATTTCCAAATTGATGCTTGTTCTCTAGAGGAATAAATGCATCATCGAGTAGTTGTAAAATTGCATCATATAAAATCTTCCCCATGTATTACATCCGCAAAAGGATATGTACAAGTGTGTAACATATAAAATCTCATCCCAAATGGCTATAACACGTTTCAAAGACACTAAATGACTGGAGTCGATTTGTAGAGTTTTCGTTGTCAAAATAGATTGACATAGATCGAGAACGTTCTCAAAATATAGCAAGCATCGCTAACTTCATAAATGTCGGACGAAAGACAAAAGATACGTTTGATGATCAATTAACGACACTATTAGCTTTGGTAGAGAAGAAGAACAAGATGTTTAACCATCCATAATCTTTGGTAGAGAAGAAGAAAGACAAAACATTATCCAAATGAGGACTAATACCGACGCTTAACCATCCATAATCTTTGGTAGAGAAGAAGAAGAAGATGTTTCCCCATAGGAAGAAGGTAGTTGGCTCGTAAGTCGTAACTAACATTCCCGGTCCCATAAAACGACGCCGTATGGTTTAACACTGCCGTCGTCGTCGTCTCTTCTTTGTTCTCCTCCTTTTTCTCCGCAGCAACAAAATAGCCGATTCTTTCGTACTCCACTGTCCACTCCTTCACTCCGATTCAGTCATCGGCCGCCATTGAATGGCCAATTATGCCCTCATTCCAACCGGAGAAGATGAAGAAGTAGACCCTCCACTCCTCCCCTCCACTCCCAAGCCTCCACGTGTCGCCTCCCTCGACGTCTTCCGCGGCCTCTGCGTCTTCGTGAGCCTCTCTCTCTCTCTCTCTGACCTCCATTTCTGTTTCAGCTCTCGAATCCATAGCCTTTAAGCATCTAGTCGTTGACTTCATAGCCGTTACTGCTGAAGTGAATTTGAACTCTTCGGTTTTCAATTGTTGATTGAATTCTGGTGGTTGTTAATGATGCATTGCTTGGATTCCAGCTGATGATGGTGGTTGATTACGGCGGCTCGGTTATTCCGGCGATCGCTCACTCGCCGTGGACCGGTCTCCATTTGGCTGACTTTGTCATGCCGTTTTTCCTCTTCATTGCCGGAGTTTCTCTCGCTCTGGTCTGCAAGGTACTCATGGATTCAAATTTGACACCTTGTAAATTTTCGGCATTCGATTTTAGTACTATATGTGTTACGTGTTAGAATTTGTGTTATGAGGTCATGAAATTTGGAGCTTGGTTTCGATTGGCGATTGCAGAGAGTGACTAACAGAGTGGAAGCTACATGGAAAGCCGTGTTTCGTGCCCTTAAGCTTTTTCTCTTGGGTGTTCTTCTTCAAGGTAATGTGGTGTTTGTATTGAATGAATAAACAGATGAAGAAATACTATATATTTTCGGCAACTTAAGAAGCCGAGAGTGGACTCAGAAACTGGAGTGTGGCTTGATAAGGGAAAATGACATAACTTTGAACCTCTTCGAAACTATTTTTGTGTCCCATGTTCACTTAAATGCGGATGACTTTTTAATGTAGATCATCCTTGTGATCCTGAAGTTGAAAGCTGTTGTGTTTCTTTGGTTGATTGTGTGATGGAAGTAGTTCTGAAAAGACCAACTTTACATTGTCAATGCCATTTTCAGGTGGTTATTTTCATGGAGTGAATTCCTTGACTTATGGAGTTGACATTGAAAGGATACGGTGGTTTGGCATTTTGCAGGTGCATACTGTTTGATTGTATTATTTCAATTTCTATGTCATAAAAACTTAGTTCACAGTCATGATACCTTTTTTTTTACTGCGTGCTAATTTGTATCACATATAGTGTGTCACTTTCCTCTACCACTTTGGTTTCTTATGCAGAGGATAGCAATTGGTTATATTGTTGCCGCTTTATGCGAAATCTGGCTTTCACATCGGACATCGAGGGAACTCGGGTCTTTCAGGAGCTGTTACTGGCACTGGTATGGTTTAGAACTGTAACACTTTGGTGAATATGGGTATAAAGAAGAAATTCGTATGCGGTGTCAATTCTGTTTCATACTTTTCAGGTGTGTCATCTTTTTGTTATCAGCGATATACGCTGGGTTGCTGTATGGTTTGTATGTTCCAGATTGGGAATTCAAAGCATCAACACCTACCTCCTTGCCTTCCTCTAATGATAGTCATGTTTATGTGGTGCGACTATGCTTGGAACTTCTTTTCTTCTTTGTTTATGCTTATGCCTTCTGTGTCATTCGTGAACTTTGGAAATTAGCAAATGTTCTCATCATGTTATTTTCATTATCTAGTCCTTCATGATGATTTTTTTTTTGGAATAACCCTCATGATGATTTTTCTCCCTACATTCTCAAAACAAAATTGATGAATTTTTTCCCTAGCTTTCTATTAACGACTTGTCTAGTTTTGTCCTCGCAAATGTTTACATTTTTGAATCTTCAACGTTCTTTATTCCTGTAATCCATTTTCCCTTGCTTTCTCTAAACAGTTTGCATGGTTGAAGTAATTTTATGTGTGGACTGTGGACAACCTGCTTGTGCGGTGTATGTTATCTTCAGACCAAGATACCCATCTTTGAATACATTGTTTCATTGTTAAGTTTAATTTCCTATATTTTGTTTCTAATAAAAGTCATGAGCATGTGTCCTTGTCCACCTTTATTTAATAAGGTCTGTGTCCAGTATTCTGATTATAGTTCAATCCTCCCATTTCTGATGACTCTGTTATAGGTGAAGTGTTCTCTAAGAGGAGATCTTGGACCTGGTTGTAATTCGGCTGGGATGATTGATCGTTACATTGTGGGTGTTGATCATCTATATTCAAAACCCGTTTACAGGAACCTGAAGGTGATTACTTAGTAATTAGTATACACTGCTTGATTGTAATTGAATATATAGTGTTTAAAGAAAAAATCAAAAATATGACGGAGAAGGATGTGGTGAGGGTGCCTTACCCGGACTTCTATGTGCAGGAGTGCAATATGTCTACTGATGGTCGCATTCCAGAGAGTTCCCCTTCATGGTGTCACACTCCTTTTGATCCTGAAGGTATATTAAGGTGCCCAATCTAACCTTTCTTGTGTCCTACCTTATTCACAAGGGTCCTACTGTCCTAGGATGCTTTACTTCAGTTCATATTCTTTCATAAGTTGCATATATTTTCAAACAGACGATCTCCTCAGTGCTCAGTGATTGAGCATATGATTTGGAACTTAGGGTTGCCTTCTTTATCATTTACTTTTTGTTCAGTGATTGAGCATATAAATGAGTTGTAATTCATCCCAGCTATTATGAGTATTATCAGTCTACTGACATTCTTACTTTGCTTTCTTAGTACCCTAACAGCAGCAGTGGCTTGCATAATTGGACTCCAGTACGGTCACATTCTTGCACACATAGAGGTAATGACCTGTTTGCATTTATGGATTTCCTCAGTCACCAATGGAATATGTTGCAATTTTCTGGTGTTAATATATGAACATCAACATTGACAACAATTGTAAGAGGTGTTGAATTTTATTGTGTGGTTTGGTATCATATGGAGAGGTATCATTGATTTATAATTTATGAACTATCTTTATAAATCTAAACTCAATGCGAACTCTATCATATTGGTGATTTTCTTAGCCTTTTTGCTGTCACTTTACTGTTTCAGGACCACAAAGGGCGCCTAAATATTTGGTCCCTGGTCTCAGTTTCAATGTTTGTCCTTGGATTGTTTTTTGCATTCATAGGTATGCATTATGTAACTTCCAAAAATAATTCCTGAAGTTAGTGGATTCATTTCTTAGTATGTATATTTGTCATGAGGCAGCTCTGATGAAGACTAACTTTCTACACTTCCGTTGTCTGATTTTCAGGCATTCCTGTAAATAAATCTCTCTACACCATCAGTTATATGCTAATTACTTCTGCATCTGCGGGAATGACATTTTGCGCATTATATTTGCTGGTCAGTTTTAAGAGTTTACACTTGTCATTTGAAGTGATACCTATGCATCTCTTGCTTTCTCAATTTCACGAACCTTTCTGTCTCTGGTGACATACTGAAACTTGCAGGTTTTATGTTTGAGATCTGACATAATCTTCTTAGATTGAGATTCTAAGCTTGAGCTCGGGCTTAGACTCCTTCATTGATTTTAAGAATCAATCTATTCATGATGAATGGAATATAGACCAAAAAAGAAATTTAAGTGGCACACAATCATCTGTACGTGTTCTCATGTAGCTTGTAACTTAATGGACATTAATTTCTTAGACAAATGAGATGGTCATTGTTTTTTTTTTTCATGAAATAAAAAGATGGTCATTGTTTTAACTTCTTACAATTGAATTTGACCATCATGTTTGCAAATGTTTTCTTTGCATCCTTACTTCAGTTACTCGGTATCTTTTGAAGGGTACTTAATGGAAGTACCACAATGCTTTTTGTTGATTAGTATTCATGATAACAACCAAATTGATAACTGCCTGCATGTATTGCAGATAGATGTGTACCATTACCGGTGCATAACATTTGTGTTGGAGTGGATGGGCATACATTCTTTGAGTATTTTCATAATTGTAACTTCCAATATAGCTGTTATCGCGATTCAGGGATTCTACTGGACTGAGCCTGAGAATAATATTGTAAGTGTTGATCGATAGTTACTCTTTTAACATAAACTACACATTTCTTCTGACACTTCTTGTTTGCAAACAGGTTAACTGGATCATAACACCTTTTGTGCACAAGTGAATTGTTTCTCTAGTGTTCGAGGATGCATAAGAATCCTTTGGTCATTTGTCCTTGATACTAAAGCATTGATGGATACTTCATGATTGTCGTTACATCATCTCATGCATGCTATGCTAGAGATCTGAATTGGAGTCCAATTTCTTCCTATCATCTATTTCTACATCCAAGTTTATTCTGCCATCGCTTGATCAAGCAACCAAAATTATTGTTTGACAATTCGGCCCTAGAAGTTCGTACATACATGATACATCTGACCGTGAAAGAATCTGTATATCAGTGCGTAAGTTTACCGGAAATTTTGTACCTGCGAATTTCATCTCTTGGTTAACTTCTGTAGCGAAGCTCACAGCCTCCCTTGAATCCTTGACCCTCGTTGATCATTATGTTTTTTTTCCAAACAGGGACTAATTATTTTTATTTATACTTGCAACTTTTATGTTGCACTTTTGGTCCATGCTCTATGTCGTTCCCTCACCTCTTATACTTGATAGAAATCATAGAATTGAGAACTGCAGAAGTGACCTAGTGATATTATTGCATTTGACCAAAATAATGTAACAGCAACCAAAAGAATTTCTTATGATCATCCTCGTTTTCCTTGTTGTCCTCGACATGCTTCTTAAGGTACTTGATGACTTTGGCGGCAAGGGTGACGCCGGTGACTTCAGGCAATGCAATGATGTTTTCGGCCTCATCTTTATTGTTTGAGATTGAAGAGCTACGGAATCATCTATGTCGAAAATTTCTCCGTCGGAGCAAGTCAGGGTTACCTGTTCGACATGATCCTGGGCTCGGGTGTTTCTTTTTCTTTTTCTTTTTCTTTTTCAAGCTTTTTGATACAGGTTTGAAGTATTATTAGTATGTAGTTATCCTAAGCTCGCCAAGAGTCGTGGAATTACGAGTCGTTAGTTCTCCTAAGCTAGTCATATTCGTAATTCCTTCCGTACTAAAGTTCCTCTAAAGAAAAAACAACTCTCAGATTATGATTAGAATCTCCTACAAAACTATGACGACGTTTAACTTTAATTGCAATTACTCTTAACATCATTGTAGTATATATGCAGAAAAATATTATTTGCGTTTAAAAGCCTATTACTTGGGTTTAATATGTGACCGGTTCGGCACCGAAAGGGTGCTTGACCAACACCATACCTGTGCCTTTTACTGGATGTTTCTGACTGAATACTATTATTTATGAAAGCTTAAGATTCATTCTTTGCTTCTAGCCTCAACGAACTGTTTGGTTCCTCATATTCATCATGATGCGATTTGCGATTGAAACCTTTAAGATAGTAATACTACCGGCTCAGCAATATTAAGTATGAAACAGAAACTAAAGAAGCAAAAGACATTAACCATTGATCAACAGATGGACAAGTTAATTTCAGTCGCAAAAGAATTGTAATATTTCCAGTTGTATGTCCACAACTCTTGTTTACATCAAAATGAGATCTGGCCGGTGTCTGCTTAAAAGAATCTTACTCATGAAAGCCGATTCATTCTTTGCTTCTAGCGTCAGGAGTTGCAGTTGTCGAGCCTCTGAGGTATTTAGGATTTTGTTTTATATGCAATGGACTTTAAAGAAGGAACGCAAATAGAACTTGGAATAAGGATCTTGGCCTTGCCCACTTGTCTGGAGGATGGAGGGGATCAATAGATGCAATTGCTCCTTGAGTGTGATCCCTTGGTCTTTCCTGCAGAAATTTAAATTAACAAAATCACACTCATGTTCTCCCCCCCAAAATTTACCTCCGACGCACCTTATATATAATTGCACCATAGTTCTTGGGATAACTAAATGGAGTACGTGGAGTTGATAACAAGATTTCACCAACTAAAATGTTGCAGTGACTCACATGGGAGAAGCTAATCCCTTTTATAGGATCCAATAGATGCATATGAGTATCAAAGTGTCAAGTGTGCTAGATTTTATATGATAGGGTTTGTCTTACCTCTACAGCATCCTTGAGAGGACCCCAACATTCAATTCTGTTGTACTTCTTCAAACTAGAATGAAAATAAACCCGAACTAAAGCATCAAGTAGCTCTGGATGCTCTCTGAAGAGTGGTGAGTCTCCATGTAACACAGCTTTCAGTACCTGCAGGGGTCATATTATTGATTCAGTCACCAGCATGTCCTTAAGAATCTGAGGTGATTTAGTGAGTATACTTACCAGAGGCATTTCTTTTGAAAATATGTGATATCTGAACTCCGCTGCCAGGTCTAGCAAGAGATTGGGACCGCTCACATAGCAATGGATATGCAGACACATTTCACCATTCACCCTTTTCCACTCTGCAACAACATCATCCTTGTTGTACCATCCTTTTAACTGCATTGGTAGTTCTTAGCACAATAAGCATCATATCAAGTTTTTCGAAACCATGTGGGAAACAAATATACAGCACGCAGACCTGTTCAAGGTTGATGACATTGGAGATTGTTAAGGTCAAGTTAGCTGTGAAGTCACAATGAGATAGGATGTAAGTTCTTGGGATGATCCCAACATAGTTGTTCATCTCTTCTCCCATAAACTCGACCTTTAGCTTTGAAGCGTCGAATTTTGCTGGACCCAAAAGACCAACAGCCTGCCAATTTGAGAACAACACATCAGCAATGAGTCAATGACACTTGATGAAACTCCAGTCTTTAATTTATCAAATTGAAGTGATAACAATGGGGCATTTGAGGTACTTCAACTAGCAAGCAATCCCTATATCTGGAAACTAAACGCACTCACAGTAGTTTACAAGATAGAAGGCTGAAGCATAGCTGCCCTTATATTTCTTTCCCTAAATAAACAAACGCCTATCAAATTTACAAAACGTAATTCAGACCTATGTCACAAACTGGAGGAATTACAATCCAGCAATTTACCACAGAAGAGATCACATCATATATCTCAAGTAATGAAGACAAAGGTACAAACTTTAGCTTCTAAAGGGAATGCCCTTCATAGATAATGCTTCATATAACTCAGATATGGCGATGCATTTATAGAGAATAACCAGAAAGAGAGAGTTTGTTACCTCAGAAACAAAGGTACTGTAAGACTCTCTATTGTGGCTGATGGCAGATAGCAAAACAGAATTGGGTTTTTTTGATGAAGCAATAACAAGATTGCTGGTCTTGTTGGTGTTGGAGCTCATCAATGGTGATGGTGGAAATGGATGATAAGCACAATGACAGGCCATGGAAGATGCATAACCCTGTTTTGAAGCTCTTCATTTTTCACAGAAAGCAAACATCTTTTCTCTCTTTGGTTTGAGTAAGAGAGAAATCAGAGAGAGAAAAGGAGTGGAAGCAGAATATGTGGAGGAATGTAGTTCATAGCTCTTGTCATGTGGACTGTGAGACTCTAGTTCACAACACCCCAAAGCTCCAAAATCTCTGTCAAGAGGCACTTGCCACCACACAAATTTTTTTTGAAAAAAATGAATTTGGCTCATTTTCTATTTTTCAGAATAGTGAGAATTAGTACTGGGGATTGGTCATGAAGTCCAAGTTTGCAACACATCATCATCAGCTTGGAATTTTGATAACTTTGTGGATAATGTAATGTCATGGACTCATGGGTGCCACAAGTCTTACAATCGTACATGGCAGCCCAAAATAGAAACAAAAAATCAAGTGTCCAACTCAAGATGGATTATTGACCAAAAAAAACTCAAGATGGAAAATAGCCCATTTCTATTGTTGTCTTCAAAACCAGAAGAGAAAGATGGAAAAAAAAAAGAGAACAGAAGAAAGAGTTCGGGGAGACCTAAACAGGAGAATGTGGCTAACGGTTTGGACTTTGGTCAGATGGCGATAATGTAATGAAATCCAAGATTGGCTCCAACTTATGGGCTCATATGTTGTGCAACAATATACGACATACACACAGTTGCGTGTGATAATTGAAGGATGTCATAACATGCATGTAGGGATATGGGGGGTAATGTGTAGAGGAAAATATTGTATGCAGCAGCGCAAGATAAAATTTTCCTCAACTTATTAGTAAACTATGATTTAAAAAAAATAGTTCAGGCCTTTAATGTTCAATATATACTTAACATATATGTTTGCATGTTTTTTGTTTTTTGAGAATGTATATGTCTGAACGTTGTTTTACTTCAGGTTAATGAAATAATGAAGAAAGACTACCACTTGACAAGCTAGTCATGTAAGTCCAAGGAAATACATCTCTTTACGAGAGTTAATTAGCGGGTCAAGCTAATTCTAGATGTTAGTTGTTTTAAGTCGAATACCATTGGAGATACATCCATCCATTTCAAGTATCCATCCTAGATATTGTTGTCCTGTAAACAAACTTTCCTTCAGATGAAGCACTATCTTCTCCTGCTCGTCGGGGAATAGGTCGGACTTGGTCTCCAGAACCCTTCTACTACCTGATTGGCTGATTATATTCCTACATTGATATCTCAAAAATTGAGAGATTAGTAATTAGAAGGGGAGTCGTATTATTGGTCGATCATGATATAGAGACATTGATATATATATATATATATATATATATATATATATATATATATATATATATATATATATATATAGTCTCTATCCAGAGTAAAGCTTCACTCTGAAATTACAGAGTGAAGCTCTAATTTTGACACACTTTTCGGTTAATTTTTTTCACCATAAGCGATTCAATATTTAGGTATGGTATTCAAGATCATATCTACAAAATTTTATCTAATTCGGACATCATTAAGGTATTGAAATTAGATCAAATCAATGAGTGAATTAAAACTGTTCAACGTGAACCGTTCGTGTAAATCTCAATTTTGAAAGCTCAAACCATTGTCAAATTGGATGAAACTTTGTAGAGATGATCTTGAATAGTATACCTAAATATTGAATCGCTTATGGTGAAAAAATTTGACCGAAAAGTGTGTCAAACTCTGGATAGAGACTGTATATATATATATATATATACGGGGTTTTTCAGGTAAGGAGTTCCTTATCTTAGGTTAAGGTACATATTTTCATTTTTGACCAACTTTTCGATTGAGTTTTCACATCTCCACCGTCCAGTATCTAGGTTATAACGTATAAATCATTCCATCACCGTTAAAGTACTCATAATTTCGATTTTCTAATCAAAATATGAACGGTTCAGGTTCGGCAAATTCAATATGTCCATTGGTTTTGATTAGTTCGATACCTTAACGATCATGAAATCGGCTGCAATTTTGTGGAGATGATCTATACATTATAACCTAGATATTGGACGGTGGAGATGTGAAAACTCGATCGAAAAGTTGATAAAAATGAAAATCCGTACCTTAGCTTAAGGTATGGACCTCTGCACCTGAAAAGCTCTGTATATATATATATATATTTTTTTTTTTCCTTTTTATAAGTGGAAAATAAATTGACATATTATAAAAAAGAAAAATGAAAAGTATCTTACATATCTATATATGCCTAATTACATATCTTATATATATATATATATATATATATATATATATATTATATACAAATTTTCTCAAATAAGAAGGTCTGCATCAATAGTTTTGGTGCAGATTTCTATTTTTAAACTACTTTTTGGTCGAATTTCTTCATCTCTACCGTCTAATATCTAGATAATATTGTATAAATCATCTCTGCAAAATTTCATCCAATTTGGTGATCGTTAAGACCCTTAAAATCGAAAAACAAATGGACGAGCTGAATTCTGTCAAACATGAACTGGTCATGTTTTTAACATAAAAACGCAAATTTAAAGGCCTTACGATCATCAAATTGTCTGACATTTTGCAGAGATGATCTACACAATATTATTTAGATACTAGATAGTGGAGATGCGGAAATTCAATCGAAAAGTTGTACAAAGATATAAATCTGCACCGAAACAGTGGTGCAGACCTCTACAGCCAAGAAGGACTATATATATATATATATATATATATATATAAGTTATTGACCAAAAAAATAAAAAAGTAAGCAATTGAAGTCATCCTAGGGATATTTGATGTAATTAGGAAACTTATCCTATTGCTTGAAGGCAATATCCACCAATATTATAACCTAACATTTGAAATTAGTCAAATTACGTAACAAAACTGTGCATAAATACTCATCATAATTCATAAAATTGGTCATAGATATCAAGTTGTTAATGTACGATTTGCCGATGTCTTTTAAGTTGATTGGCGTTTACCTTCGTATATCATCTTGCGTTTCAATTACTGATCGATATATATTTGGCTGGTTAAGCTTTCCCGTGTAAACTTCTCTAACGCCTCGAACTCAACAGAAACTCTATGGAAAGGGTCTTTGTTGCGTTTGATCATATCAAATTGGTTGGTTTCTAACTCAACATGTTCATTTTGGATATCATTTGCTGATTTTTGGCTTGTTGAGCTTTTCCCTTCTGAGTTCTTCACACTGATAGAGTGATAGGTGGATGTCCGCCTAATCTAATCATCCCTTTGATCAAGAGATAGTTCATGTGAGAGAAGTCGTGCACCATCCCAAGTAAGTTGGTCAGCTCCCTACGTACATTAAGCATCCATGTCATATAAGACACAATATCATCCAAATTAGCAGGTGTTCTAATCAAGCTAGGTCATCAATGATTTTGAACTTGAGCTTATTTAAGGCATTAATGTTCACTGACACCACCGTGTGATAGTCATGTGTACCGTTAATTTGAGCCCACCGTTAGTTGGTCAATGGTTAGTCAACAAGAATTATAAAAGACAAAAAGAAACTCGAGTCAGTAAACATATAAATTTACCACAAGAAGTTAGCAGTTCTGCAAATGCAGAACTTGAATCTCTCTCGTCTCTCGTATATTCATCATGATCAACTTATCAAGACATCAACTGTATAAATTTCACCCAAAAACATATCCTATTTCCCATCAATCACCCATTTCCCCTCACCCATCACCCAGATCACTAACCCACTATTAGAGTCATACCCCAAAAAAAGAATTCAATATCATCTTCTGGGTACATCCACCCCAAATCAGCCTCAAAATCACCGTCCAAAATTGTCAGGCCAAGCTCTCCGTCATCCCCTCCGCTGCTGCCATTGTCATCAAGGCCTCAAGATGTCGTTCAAGGCAGTGGGGCCTTGGCACTATTCGAGGCACATCAAGAGGTTACTAGGTCTGTCGTCTTAGTTCTCCATGGAGCAGTTGAGAGAGAGAGAGAGAGAGAGAGAGAGAGAGAGAGAGAGAGAGAGAGATTTATCAGAATTTACCCACTAATGAATTCAATTTACCAAGTTTGACTGAATTCTTTTTATTTAATTAGGTTTAACAGAGTTAATCTCAAGGATAGTGTCATTTATCAACTAAATTAATGAGTGATCTTGATTGGTTGGTAATGCACGTTGCACGCAACGGCGCGGTGGACTACCACTCCGCACTACCCATTTCCTGGCGATCCCGTCTGTGCCGGTCGGAGCTATATCAGCGATCCACGACGGTCGAAATCTGTAAAATTCAAGTTTCTAGACAGATTCCGACAATTTTACTATTCCAGCCGCCGTGGGTCCCCAATAGAGCTTCGGCCAGTATAGACGGGACCGCCGGGAGAGAGTGCGGCTGTCGTGATCTACTCTGCCATTGCAGCCTACCGTTACCGAAAACGCCGAATCTGTACAGTTCGTACGGTATAGACGTATGAAAATCCTCCTCTATATATATATATATATATATGTATGTATGTACCGGCTGAGATGAAACAATCAGGATGCTTAAGAAAAGTTACTGCTGTGTCTGCAACCAAGATGCATGTAGGGGGAAATAATGTAGTCACCAGAATATCTAAAAAGTGATTTAATAACATTACTTACACAAAAAATAATACTACATCTCTTATTTCCCCTACGAAGCCAGTAAGATATCACAGGGAATATAAGTAACAATTAACTGTATTGTTGAGGTTAGTGTACCTGTCAAAATTTTGTTTGCACCTTTATAGGTAGAAGTATTTGCAGTAGTTTCAGCAATCTAATCGATCGATTAAGATCCCTGTGGAGCGCTCGTCCAGCATTCGATAATTAAATTGACCTTCAGGATTCACGAGGGAATACAAGGAGATGAAATCAACTGACGGCAATTGAAACAACTACACTTATGTACGTTTAAAATTAACCCAACTGAAACTTGGTGTCATATATATTGAAGGCATGCATGCATCATTCTTACTAACGGTCGATCAAGTTGGGTAACAAACACTAACAAAGTTAGTTTATATATACACTGTGTTATAGAAACTAGATACCAATTGGCTCAGATAGTTCTCCTTGCCTTGCCACTAGCTACTTGTCCAAGTTTTAGTTGAAGAATATTCGTGCCCTATACATTTTATTATTTGTAGTTAAATTCTCCTGCGTAACCAGTGTTTACAATGGAGATCGAAGAAACAATAGCGAGAGGTCTCGAAATGTGCAGGGGTACATGGTAGTCAGGTAGAGAGGAGAGGAGACTATGCATGTGTTGGATGAGACTTGGATTAATGGAGTGAGAGGATTCTTTTGGGTAGGCATGTAAGTGTGTGAGTGATATATGAGTATGCAATTACAGATAGATGGAATGCATGAGCAGGTTCCTTGATGTTAAGCGCGACAACGTACAGTACGTAGATGGATCATGGAATCTTGCCCAAAAAATGTGAGCTATCGTAAGGAATATCGAGCAGTATTAGTTGGCTTGGCGCTTATACCAATCCAACCAATGCTCCAAAGAAGGGTCAATCAAAATCTGGGGCGGGTCAGTAGCAGTACTGAACCTATGGAGTTATGAAGAGCAATCCGCACAATATGGAGAGCACAGGAAGCGAAACACAGTATATATGCTGATATAGGATATACAGATAGCCCCGCAGTCTCGACCACCGTAAACATCATACTCCACATTTGCGCTGCCCTGTACCGCATAGCCGACTCCTCATCCTAAACCCTAAAACCAGCTACTTAATTTATCTCGCTTTCTCAACCTCCGTTATTATTCATTCATACTATATTCAAGGACCAAAATGTTCAGAATTCAGAATAAATTCATGTGCAAATTTCATGTGCTTTAAATTCATCAAGAAACCACATCGATCGAGCTCTAAGGGAATCAGACCTCACAGCTTACGATCATCGTCAACTCGATCATTTGTCAATTGTTTATTTGATGTAAAATGTTGGAGCAAGGGTCTTGATTGATTATCTTGAAGATAAGAAGGGAGGAAAGTTAGAACGTAACAATGACTTACGAACAACTCATGTAGAATAAAATAATGACGAGCCTGGGTAACTTACTCTGAATGGCCCTGTCCTAGAACTCTAGAAGAGGATGCATGCCTAGCTGTTTGCGTGACGGTTAAATTGTTATGACCGATCAAAATCACGATTACAAACAAACAAAGTATATATAACAGTATAATTGAATCAAAACAAACAACAACCAATAACAACAACGAAATCAAAAATTAACAATACTAACTTGATTCAGATAGAGGCCTGCTTTGCAGTGACCTAAGACAGAAATTCGTCCCAACTTGTGCTGCAGTTTCGGACGTCTATCTTGAGGATACAACTATCTGGTACAAGTTCTTACACAAGAACTTGTCCCTGGCGAATTTACTTTGTTTCAGAGAAATCGATTTGGGGAGGAAGAAGAAGAGATGAACGTCTGATGGAAAACAACGACACAATGTCGTCTTTATATAAAGACAAATCCGAACAGGTAAAATTGTTCAAAAAGTTGTAACTGTTGGTAACAGTTATTACCTTTGGTTTTATCCGAAAATAATAATAAGATTATTAATTTAAAAAGGGAAAATTTTGGTAACTATACATGAACTATGGACCACTATTAATATCAGTACACCAAGTTCTAAAACATAAATTTTGGTACATTAAGTTCCAAGCTACACCCAACTCTCATACATTACGTGATATCTACCGTTAAATTTGTGAAATCTGTTATAATTTGGAGGGTAATTTAGTCTCTTCATATTTGAATTTTGAGCACTCACCACCCACCTCTCTTCTGGTCTTTCTCTCTCCGCCAACCCCCAATTCCCCATACCAAGTTTTGATGGTAACCCAGTCTCCCCATATTCTAGCATCCTAGAAACCTCATGGGACAATCCACTAAAATGACAAAACACACTAAGCTAGAATTGAACAAGGTCCAAACCCAGAACCACCACGACTTTGAGCAATCCAAGAACTTTATGAATCAAACAGATCATCTGAAATAAAATTCAGGTGTCAAAAATCACCTACGCGCCGATCTCGAGTCCCTCCGCCAATTTAGAACCCATACTTCTCGTCCTCAGCGACGGTGTGTACCGATCGTCGGAGGCCATTACCAGTAGAGAGGGTGAGTGAGGTGTAGAAAGAGATAGTAATCATTAGCCCAAATTGCAGAATTCACAATCAGAATTGAGACTTGATGTCCTAGATGGGTGTGGTTGCATTGGGTGCTAAAGAAACTGATGATGATTAGGTCAAAGGAAAGGTGGAGTAGGCTGAGACGGATAAAGCAGCGTCAAGGAAGAAGAGGATAAACCAGTGTAATTTTTGAGGCCGATGCGCCTGGGGCGGTGGTTGTGAGCAATTTAGCAAACGAAAGGCTAGGGGTTTAAGGAAGGGGAGAGAGAGAGAGAGAGAGAGAGAGAGAGAGAGAGAGAGAGAGAGAGAGAGAGAGAGAGAGAGAGAGAGAGTATTAGCTCTAGACCGTTTTACCCCTAAAACTATGATTCTTGTCCTACAAACTAACGGCGTCAGAGACATCGTGTACATATATTAAGTCAGAGCTCATATTTGATGTACAAAAATTGCAGGTTTGAAACTTGTTGTACTGATATTAGTAGGGGGCTGAACTTCATGTATTTTTACCAAAAATTTTCCATTTAAAAATTATAATCAGATTTAATTTCCAGAGCCCAAAGAGCCCCAATGCCAATCTATGACTTTATATAAATATATACCATTTTCTATTAGAAATCCAATAGAAAGCCCATCAAGCCCACTCTAGGCTATTCCACTCATTCACTTGCTCACATGGGTGTTTGTTTATAAACAACTAAGCAAATAACTTTTCTTCAATGTGGGATTGTATCCCACACTAAGTTCCAACATAAATAATATCCTCTTTTACTTGGATGGTGTTTTGCCTGCTACATGCATGAAAGCTCGAACAAGGAGATTGCATGTACAGTACCTAGAAGCAGCTGAGCAACAACGCCAGTTGCAAATACATAAAACCATATATGCCTCGCAAAAACAAACAGCTTAAAAGCAAATATCAAAATCTATGTATATGAGCTTTTATTTCTAGCTCCGCACAATATGTTAGTGATAACAATAAAAAGAAGAATGTACGTAATCGGTGCTCCGGACGTGCCGGATGTCTTCGAGATGGTTCAACATTCTCCCTTGTTAGTGTCGGTCGGCTAAGAGTGGAAGTGTGCATGCATACATTTGTTTAGTGTTTGAAAATGTTGTGTGACGACTGAAGAAGTGAAGAACATGGTGGGGTGGGGTGGGGCGACGACCCACGTTCTTGGTGACTGAATAACAGAATAAGATAAAATGTCGACGTATGCCTAGTGTCGGTGCTTATGTTTCTATCGGAATTGGTCATGAATGATAGAGATGGGCATTTATAATATGCAGTTGCTCTAGTGGCAGTCTATTCGTTAGTTCCATACACACTCAGATTTTAACAAATGGCATCCCTAGCCTTTTGCCGGAGTCCCTTGATCGATACAGTACAATAGCAGGGGACATATTGAGAACGATGTTGTTTTCCTAATTTCGTATTTTTGGCTCATACGAATATCTTCCAAAATTTACCATGATGAAAAGGTACTAAATTATATGGACTATAGAACGTTACACATAATCATTATGAGCTATGTATATATATATATATATATATATATATATCATCTATTACACTTACCATTTACATTTAAATAAGAAGAGAATTTAGTATAAGTCATCATTTTTTAAAAGGGGTTTGAAACCTAACCTAGTTGGGAGACTCATCCCCACGCCGGTTCCATTTATTAAAAATATAGGTAAATTTTGCATCGGACGGACATATAACCTAAACTCCGAGCTACAACATTAGAACACACCAAATCCTCGTAGAGAACATTATGAATAATAGCATGAGTCTCCCCTAATTAAACGTTATCAATATGAGACAAGCAGATAAGATCAGTTAACCTATTAGTTACACCGTTTGCTTCACGATAAATGTGCATTTGTATATTTGAGTTTTTAAATATGAAAATATAAAATATATGGAGTTGATTCGGAAGTGTATGCTAAATGAAAATTCTGTGTATGAGAAAATGAAAAAGAAATCTTGTAGATCACCGTCATTGCTGTAACTGCCTGTAAGATCTCATTGCACTAATACACTTCTTTTCTTTTCTTGACTTGGTTGACTCTGAGGTTAAATGGTTTACAACCTACCCTGAGCTGGTATTCCCGATCCCATTAAAAGGTTGTAGAACCAGAACTTAGATCTCCATTCCTGTCCTCTCTCTCTCTCTCTCTCTCTCTCTCTCTGATATTTACTTAAACAAGTTGCCATAGCCCATAATAGAAATGAGATACTAGTCGGTGGCATTGAGAGCTATAAAGTATCAACAGCTTAAAAGACCCACAGACCCAGTTCCGAGTTCTCTTAGTACTTCGGAGGCAAATAGAATGCAGTGAGCAACACGACCCTACAGTACGTTTTCTCAGTCTACAATATCCCTTGTCATTATTTTCCATTAGATTCATGTTCTCTTGCATGTTCAAAGGTCTTTGCTTTTTGATTAATTGCATCCGATGAAGTTCCAAGTTTCAATCTTTATTTCACTCTGCATGTCAATTGCATACTTGTAATATAGAACCCACCAATTTAGTCTTCAAGCTGCTTTAATGGGAATCTAGTTATGAGTTATGACTAATGAGAAATGGGTTTGTTACTAGATGAGGAACAAGATGAGATCTTTATGGGTAGATCCAATAGCAAAAGTTGATATCTGAGGCTGAGGTTTCGAGCTTCTTTGTGAATTGATGAATCTGGTTTATTTGGGATAAGAATGAGCTTTTCTTGTTAGGCTGTCGTATGATCTCTACTTTGATATGTTATGCTATAATTTGCTATGGAATGTTCATACGTTCTTACCACAATTGCACATCAAAATTAGCAAGGTTTCATATTCGTGTGTATTAGATCATGGCTTGGTTGGTTTCCTCCATTAATATAGACTTCGTTTACGATTTGATAACGGAAACGTTATGGATAGCTGAGTTTCTCTTGTTATTGCCTCTCTCAGGTGTGTGTATAATTTGGGAAATCGCTCTTTTGGCCTCCCAAGATGGCTATGGGGAAGTATTCCCGAGTTGACGGGAAAAAGTCACTGAATTGTTGCTCAACAACTAGTTTAGTTGTATTTGTTGCATTCTGTTTAGTTGGGGTTTGGATGTTAATGTCATCAGTTGTTCCGATTCAGACTCAAAGTTTATCAACTGAGGAGAATCTGACCGATAAAAGTTCTAAGCAATATGAAGACAGTTCTGGTGGATTATCAGAAACTGTAACAAGAGAGGAAGACAGTGGCAGTGACTCACAGAGTGAAACCACCACTGAAAATATTCAAAATGTTTCACAGGACGAGTCTGTGAGTACAAGTGAAGAAAAACAGGAAGATGTGGTTTTAAAAGAGGTCTCTGAGGAGAAGGTTGAGTCTGAAAATGAGAATGGTGACGAAGGAAATCAGCGAGAGAATACCTCTGATGAGAAAACTGAGACCGATGAGGAACCAAAGACAGAGAAAGAAAATGATCAGGAAGCTAGTTCTGGGGATGGGCAGTCAAACTCAGAAGCTGGATCAACAGAGGAAGCAGGTGGTAAAACGAGTGAAAATGAACAGTCAGAATTAGAGGGTGAAAAGAAATCGGAGGGAGATGAATCTGCCGATGAAAAGAAGCAGGAAGATGAAGTTCCTAGTCATAACGATGAGGAGAAAGTTGAGAACAATCAAGACAATAATTCAGAAGAAAGTGATACCAGTAATAACAAGGAAACAAAAAAGTTTTCAACATCTAAAACTCAGAGTGAGTATAGTTGGAAACTCTGTAATGTCACTGCAGGGCCTGACTACATCCCTTGTCTTGACGATTTGAAAACTATTAGAAAGCTTCCAAGTACAATGCACTATGAACATCGGGAGAGGCACTGCCCTGAGGAAGCTCCCACCTGCCTGGTTTCTCTACCAGAAGGATATAGACGGCGGATTCAGTGGCCAACAAGCAGGGAAAAGGTATATCAGCTGTCAAAAAATAAACAATTACCTATTTTTTCACACTTGAAATTTAACTGTGTTCTTGGTGCATGATGCAGATATGGTACCACAATGTTCCTCACACCAAGCTTGCAGTTGTTAAGGGGCACCAAAATTGGGTTAAAGTAACTGGCGAATACCTTACTTTCCCTGGTGGTGGAACTCAATTTAAGAATGGTGCTCTTCATTATATTGATTTTATTCAAAAAGTGAGTCCTATTAACTATATATTAGCATATTATCTATGCATTCATTTGCATGAGTTGTTCGCTTGTTTGCTATGTCGGTCTTCAGGAATCTAAAGTCTGAATTTGAATACATGAACTGCCAATTATAATTCATTAATTTCATTTACATTGTCAACCAGTAGTTATATCGGTTAGGATTGGACAAAATTATACTGACTAACTGAACAGGATGTACCTGTGTTCCTTCATACTTCATTCCTATCTCTGCTTTGCTGAAAACCAATCTGTGGTGTTAAAAGTCTTTGCTTCCTGTATGGAGGGCTGGGAATGTGTCTGTGTGGGTGTACTGTAGTTGTTTGGGTTTTTTTCTTCTCTACACTCCGTGTACAACATAAGTATATGTTGTACAGAGATACACCATTGTTCTAAGACACCTGTACCTAATGAATCTAAGCAAAAGCTTTATTTAATATTTGTAGTTTTTAAACATGATATTCAGCTTGAATGCTTGATTATGTAATCATCTGGAGTTTCAATCTGGAAAGCATAACTACATAAGTTGTTGGTGGAAGTCATGTTTCGTTGCCTACTTTGTTGCTTAACGTGAAATCTTGTATTGGTCTTGCAGTCTCTTCCTGATATTGCATGGGGTAAAAGAAGCCGTGTGCTATTGGATGTAGGGTGTGGGGTTGCCAGCTTTGGAGGATATCTATTTGACAGAGATGTACTTGCGATGTCATTTGCTCCCAAGGATGAACATGAAGCCCAAGTTCAATTTGCGCTAGAGCGGGGTATCCCTGCCATATCAGCTGTGATGGGTACCACGAGGCTACCGTACCCAAGTTCTGTGTTTGACGTTATCCACTGTGCACGCTGTAGAGTTCCTTGGCATGTTGAAGGTAATAAATGCATGTATATACATACATATATATAGAGATTATACACACACACACACACGTAGATGCTTTAATTTTTCAACTAGGTTGAGTCTTAGAAAAATAAATCATGTAATATTTTACTTTTCAGGTGGTAAACTGCTCTTGGAGCTTAATCGTGTTTTGCGACCCGGTGGTTATTTTGTTTGGTCTGCTACCCCAGTTTACCAAAAGCTTCCTGAAGATGTCGGCATCTGGAAAGGTCAACTAATTTGATTTCTTCATTACCTCTGATGATATCTGAAAGTTATTTTGCTCCTACCTAACATACTCTGTCTTTCTTCCAGCTATGTCTAAACTAACTAAGTCAATTTGCTGGGATCTGGTGGTGATTGAAAACGACAAGCTAAATCAAGTCGCTGCTGCAATATATAGGAAACCATCTACCAATGAGTGCTACAATGAAAGAGCACAAAATGAGCCTCCCCTTTGCAGTGAATCTGATGATCCAAATGCTGCCTGGTAATTTGCCTTTCAATAGACAGCATCTTCCATTTTCATCTCTTACGAGTTTTACATAAAATCTGTCCGTTGCAACTAGGAAAAAAAAACACTAGAAAGTAAAAATTAATTTTATTAAAATTTTAAAAGTTTGTCTTAGGCCAAATTTGTCCTATTATATACCGTCAATAGTTTGTTGAAGTGCCTTTCTGCTATCAAGATGCTCCTAGCATTCTTTGTCGGTCAAATTGTTAACAATATATAAGGTGTCTATTGTTTCTGCAATATCAGGAAAGTTCCATTAGAGGCATGCATACACAAAGTGCCTGAGGATGCTTCAGATCGTGGGTCTCAATGGCCGCCGCAGTGGCCATCAAGGTTGGAGAAACCACCGTACTGGTTGAAGTCTCAGCTTGATGTTAATGGAACATCTGCCCCAGAGGATTTTCTTTCTGACTATAAGCATTGGAAGAATGTTGTGTCCAAGACATATTTGACTGGGATGGGAATTGATTGGTCTTCTGTAAGGAATGTCCTGGACATGAGAGCTGTCTATGGAGGGTAAGCAATAATTATTCTTAGCTACTACTTACTTTTCTTCCAATGGAAGTTCACTACCCGGTCTTTCATAAGGGTTATGGGTGAAGCTTGTGTACAATGTCTTTTTATTCTTATATTTCCTTTTACTCCTTTCTGAGGCTTTGCTTACAATTGACTGGATTTATTTTTCTCTTCCCCAAATACGAATAGCTGGGGCTGATTAAAATAAAGTTGAAATCAAATACTTGGAACGTGTTTATTTATTTTACATTTTAGCTGCAGTAGGGTAAATGTTGATCAATATCCCACTATGGCAAATAGTTTGAAAATTTCACAGTAGGGATTGGCGTGTCATATCCCCCTTTCTGCTACTTCTGTTTATTTTATACTGAGGCTCTGTTTTTCATGGTAGTAAACATGGAAAATTCTTTAACTTAATCTTTAACAATATGTTCTATATTTCAGGTTTGCTGCAGCATTGAAAGATTTGAAAGTATGGGTAATGAATGTAGTTCCGCCTATTGACTCTCGTGATACACTTGCAATAATCTTTGAGCGCGGATTAATCGGAATGTACCATGATTGGTGTGAGTCATTCAGTACATATCCTAGGACATATGATGTTGTCCATGCAGATCATCTATTCTCTGTCCTTAAGAAAAGGTATGTTCTGATTTTAAGATGTTGCCCTTCAGTTTGCTATAAATGTGCATTGTACTCCCAACCCTTCATCCACGTCGTGCATAATTCTTACTTGTCCTCTCTGGTCACAGATGCAACTTAGTGGCGGTGATTGCGGAAGTTGACAGGATACTAAGGCCGGAAGGCAAACTAATCGTATGGGATGATGCTGAAACCCTGAATGAGATTGAGAGCATGGCCAAATCTCTGCAGTGGGACATCAGATTTACATACTCAAAAGACAACAAGGGTTTGCTCTGCATTCAGAAAACGTTTTGGCGTCCTACTGAGCAAGAAACAATTCTATCAGCCATTGCTTAGAGGCTTCAATCTGTGTCTTTGACCGCCAAAGGCTTGGTCACTGGCACCATCAACCTATTGGGTATTCTTTTGTTGGCTAAAGCATTATTTTTCTGAAATCAAATCTCTACAAGTTAATTTTCATTTGGCGATGTATAATATAGCTAGGTGCTCTCAGAAGCCGTTTGTTCTCTCTTCCCTTTGTTGAAGCAGAGAGATTGGGCTTACAGCTTTTGTATTTTAACACTCTCAAACGTATAATTGTAAACTAGCCACAACCTACTTTGTCACTATCACAAATCATCTAACTTAGAATCCTGCTCCCACAAATCCCACAATGTGCTTGCTATTATGTGGTGGTGTAACAAGTCCTTACAATTTTCTTACCGCAAAGTTCTTGGTTGTTATCGCTTATCACCGTTGTAGACAACCATCACATATTTATTAACTGATTGGTTCCATTGATGTATACTGTACCCGCTTGACAGAGTGTACAAAATCTTCCTCTACCTGTCAGACATGTATTAGGTCAAATGTTAATTAACATTCTATTACTCTGATGTTATAGGTGACATTTTGGGTACAAATGAGAGTAGATGAAATTCGTTTAAGATGTCACAGATTCTTGAACACTTTAAAGCTTTTGCCAGACAAGATAGGTGATCATCAAAGACATGCTTCAGTAGTTTGTGCGAAAATGGAGCCTACCATATAGAGATAGAGTTCAGTTTCCATCCCCTTCCAACTCTTATTGTCCCAAATAATATAAGATTATCTTCCATCCGACATTCCTCTTAACTTTCACGATTATATCTCTCTCAAGTACACATGTGCATCAAATTCTTTAATAACGGATCTGCTTCTCTGCAAGGGCAGCTTGACCCTGTTAAAGGTTAGTCCCAATAATTATTTTTCCGAGTAATTGGTAGATTGATAGTTACCTACCTTTATCATCTTCAAGACAGTGCAGTCTGGTGATTTGAATTTTTGTTTTTGAACCTTAAAATTCATTGAAGAAAGTTAACGATTACAATCGTTGAAGAGGGCATCCCTTATCATAACGGGAGCAATTACAAACCAAATCTGGCTATCACAAGAAGCTAGAGCATGTTTAGCAAGGATATCAGCAACTCTATTAGATTCACGCCGAGCATGAATCACCCTAAAGTTTGGATGTCTCTTCATAATCTCCTTCACTTTGCTAAGAATACTTGAATTTTTCCTTATATATGACATGCTACAGATATAACTGGTACCAAACAGATAGATTGATACAGTAACTGAGCAATTTATATTTTATTGAATGCTAATAAGAATAAACACTTTTGAAGGGTCACTTTGAAATGATTCAAATGAACACTTGATCATTAATCTACGTTACTGCATAATAGAGAAAAGCGGTTGAAGAAGAATGTGGTGAACATGCTATAACATTTTTTTGAGTCAAATATGATGAACTTATTGTATAATTTTTTTTTCTTTTTATTTTGGGTACAAAATTCTAACATGTTCTGGCTTGAAAGGATTTCACTTTTTAACTGATGAAGACCAAAGACAAGGATAAATGGAAAATTGTGGTATTGCATACACTACCCTTTTAGTAAAATATATCAAGTACTTAGTGACATTACTGATGGGCATTCCCTTTTTATAGTAAAAATTATTTCAATGTTGGCAAGTAAGCCTACAAAAGTACTAAGATGCTTCTACTGAACTCCTTAAGAAACTTCTTCATCAACTTTTTCTTAGCTTAGCTTGTTTCTTTGGCTGTGAGTAAAATATGGAAATGAAAAGAAACATCTCCTCATGTTTGCATGATTGAAATTGAAAAACAAATCTCCATTAGTTTTTGGGTTGGTGTTTTCAACCATAGGCTTAAAGGGCTTCAATGATTTCTTCTTTATATTTAACAAGTTTGATGATAGCTTTACTGTCATTCCATTCTTGGCAGCAAAGAAAATAATGCAATACCCATCTCACATGTCACTTAATTTCAGCAAATTAAGTAAGCTGGTGAAATCCTCTTGTGGTTAGGTCACATTAGAGTAGGTGTGGCATTACTAATTTATCACCTTGAGCCACTCTGACAACAAGGATTTGTTACCATACACAAACAATTTAATTCCTATACCCAACTCATAAAAGGTTCCAATTAAGAAGTATAAAATCCATTAAACTCTTTTCTCTTTCACTTAAACAGATTCTATATAATGAGAGAAACAGCATGAGCTGCATAGCCTCAACAGTTTTAGAATTATCAAATACCTCACTGTCCGCCATTGCCACATCTTTTCTGAAACAATCAAGTTGGCAATCTCCTTACATTACTCAACTTGTCTGCTGCCTTCTCAGTAACTTGAGAGCACAAAAGTATTGAGTATATATCACTTCCTTCAATTCCACAGTGGAATAGTATTCAACAATGTTAGGTTCTTGGAGACACAAGTGCTTGCTCTTCACTCTTGTTGCTCTCATTCTTCTCTCATCCTCATCATCATCAGAAGCGTCAAGAGCATTGCCGAAGGACTTATTTGAACAGATGCTGCCAAAGAAGCTACCTACTCCTTCTTCAGCTCCCTCTAAGGGTACAAATTCTGCAACAAAGTCTTCCTGGAAGGCCTTCGAAGCTCGTAGGAACCTCCCTTCATCAGATGGAAAGGTCTAGTTTTATATATGAAGAGGTTTAGTTTCCATTCTATCTCTAACTAGTAACTGCAAAAAACATGCAATCCGTGGTACTGTGCTGATCAAACGGAAGCATGCAGAGATTTGAAATCAGCTTATGCACAGAACCATACCCCTTGTAGATTTCTTTTGAGTTAAACTGCTGGTACAGCCTCTTGTAAAGATAGGGAAGTAGATTCATTATTTTACAGGCTGAATTAGCTAGCAATCATAATTTTGGGACAGTTGCGGTACATGGAGCTTCATTTGCTTCGAAATAGGCATTGCTCGTGGCCATGTATCACTTACAATATATTCTTTGTACTTCTTCCATGGAGCAATATCTGTGTAATATGTATTTAGTTTCCTCCAAATAAGTCACTCAAACTCAACATGGCATGGTGATGAAGTCTTGACCAAGCAGATCTATTTTTAAACTACAAACATTATGTGGTGTCAATTCTATGTATTGGCAGGAGGGTCTATATGGATTTTCCTACCTGAGGAAAGCTATAGTTTCTGTCTAAATCCTTGCAATTTCAGCTATGTCTTGTTGACTGAATTGAGAAGTCGTTGAATCATAACTAATGACAGTGTTCTAAAAGGCTGTTTAATTTATGAGAAAGAAAACACAACAAACTGAATTAAGTCCACTTCGGCTCCAGAAATGCTTTTTTCTCAACAAAAATGATCTCATTTGCCTGGCAATACATATATAATTAACACTCAGCTGATCCATATATATCTTGTCAGACTCTGAACTAAATTAAAAACCAACAAGGTGCCTTATTATATCCGACACTCAAAAGAAGGCAGGTGAATCTAGTGCATCACTTGCATGACAATGCGAATCATCAGATTCAACAACAGAAGGGCCATTGTGTTTTTTGAGCTAGAACCCCCTTCCAGGTCAAAAATGCACCACCATATATTCCTTAAAAGTTATAAGTGAGAAAAAAGACAACAACAAAAAAAGAAAAAAGAAATGAGTTAAGCTTTCTGGGAATATATGGGCGCTTTGATTGAGTTTCTCTGGTTGGCAAACCAATTCTGCTGCCCATGTCTAGATTGTTACGGTTAATGAAACTACTCAATAAGTCAATATTACACGGTAAAATTGGAAATTTTGCAGAACTTCTGTAATCAAACATGCATGTAATTAGCCAATGATGGGCTGAATGAGTTAGGTGTGTTATAAAACACTATTTGGAAACAAGAGTATAACTCACTTAGAGGTCTACCTGAAAATAACTCGGAGCAGGTATGGAAAACAATAAGATGCTTAATTTTTAGAAAGCTAATTGTAATGTGGACAATATACAAACATAATCAACAGTCTAAATCTCCACACAAGAAAAACAAATTTGGAACCACTTGGTCTTTCCATGAACTGGATACAGTCTTCCAATGTAAACCTTTTTGCAAAGCCTCTCCTGAAACGAAACTCACTACCAGCACCGGGATTAAGGCTAAGACTTAGAGACAGGTTAGTCAAATGTTTGAAGGTTTCGAAGCTTTCCAATGGCGTCTGGGAAGTTCCTTAACCAGAGGTCCTCTCGAATTGAGATATTTCAAGTTGAATAAGTACATTAGTTCATCTGGAAATTTAATGGTTGGGGCATTCTCCAAATCTAGAACCCTCAAGAGTTTATTTCCGAAGCCAATTTTTTTTTTAAAAGTGACTGAAAGTACATCAGTAACAAACACCAAGGAAAGACCGAAGTTGGGACAAACCTTTGCAACATTCAAGTTCTCCTTCAACTGTTTGAACTGGCAGACGGCGAGCTCCAGTTTGTTCCATTCCTTAGCTGCCATCATATACAGCACAAAATCTTTCATTTTCTCCTATTGACAGAGCAAGCTCACGTATAAGATCGTGCATCTTACATGCTGGATTCCAACTACTGTACTTTTCTTGTAGCATACTGTGGGATACAAGTTCCATAAGATAGCCCGCGGCAACTTCTTCTAATGTGAGCCCTTTTATTTGTTCGACAAATCCTTCAGCAATCCACAATCTTGTGACTTTCATTACTGATGATCAAATAGTCCTCTGAGAAAAATGAACAATAGAGGAAACAGTTCTTCAGTCGGTAACTCGGTATGGTAAAGCATTGAAACTACGCAACAAAAGTGCTTTTAACAGGTTCTAGCAATGATTTGTTACTCAAATGCCAATTTAAGCTGTAGTAGACTTTGCTCCACTGATCCAATGGCTTCTTAGAAGACGTAACACCACCAAAAGCAACAATAGCCAGAGGAAGACCTTCACACTTTTCTACAAGATCCCAAGCTAACGCCTCAAGCTCTGGTGGACAAACTTTGTTATGGCAAGTGGAGAATGCTTTCTTGTTGAAAAGCTCCCATGCATAATTCTTTTCCAAGGGTAGGATACTGTGAATAGGGTAAGAATATCATGCTATGTCTTCCTTCCGAGTTGTGAGCATGATTCGACTTCCACATTCTGCATCTAGAAGTTCTAACTTAATTTCTTCCCACATGTTGACATCCCTCACATCATCCAGTACAATTAGATACCTTTTAGACTCTAAGAAGTTTACTAGCATATCTAGTAACCCTATAGCTCATGACATTCAAACTTTCAGGGTTCTCATCCTTCATTGTTTTGTAAAATTCCTTGATCAAGCTTCTAAGTAAGTCTTCAATCACATAACTTTGGAAGACAGTAAACCATGCATAACAGACGAAATGTTTCTTGGCAACTTCATTGCTTAAGGTCTTGCCAAATATAGTTGTCTTGCCTGAACCTCCCATGCCAACCACAGAGACAACAACTTGGTGCTGATCTTCATTCATCAGCCATCCCAATAACATCTGCTTTTTGTCTTCAATTTCATTGAGTTCTTCCTCCTTGATGAAAAGAGAATAACTCGCTTGGTTTCACACCCATTTGAGCATATCAAGAGAAGTATTTGTCCCTTCTATAACAGTGACACCATTTTTTTGATTTCTCACTGGAATGGCCTTAAACATATTGTAGTAATTTTCTGCAATTTAACGTCTATACCGGAGATTCTTTGAAATGTTGATGGTTAAAAGTCTACCTTCAATTTTCTCCTCATACATATGATACATGAATTCATCAACGTCTTCAACATCATAGGCCAAATATCTTATGCTTGCTACCCAAGTCTCTTCCCCTCGTGTGCGGCTGTGTTGCCCTCAGCATCATACAAACCAGTATGAAGTGTGATCAGATATTAGTTTGACACAATGAATCATACCAATTTACTATGTGTCATTCAGTCTATTGCAAATGTGATCCTTTATAACCTCGGTATACATCTAATTTATTGAAATACGAATTAATGAAAACTTGGGATATTAATGAGATATCAGAAATTTAGAAGTGTGGTGTGGAGGATGATGCAATCTATGAAAGCTCCCATGCATAGAAGACTTTTACAAGCTTACTTGTTATGATATGTATGCAGTGGTCTTATTAGGTCCTGCGCCGTCAATGGAGTTGTTTAAATCTTTTTGGACGAGCCTGAGTTGCACTACTAGATGATGCACCATCATCATCATCATCATCAAAGTGTTCAAGGCTTCTCTTGGTATTAATACCAACGTTGCTCTGCTTCAATACTCTTTGCCAAAGCTCCTCTGCATCTTCCTCATACACCATGCGCACTCCACACTTCTTCACTTGCACAATTTCCTCATCGAATATTCCGCCCCGGGATGAGGACAGAAATGAGAATACAAGCTGATAGTGGATATCCTGCCACTCATGTTGGGGGTAATGTCTATAACAGTATCTATCACGATGCAAATAGGTTAACCAAATGTGATCCAACGCAGGCTGACCAGTTTTTTCCCAAAACAGTATACCAAAGCCACCCAAGAATTGTTCATTGACCTTCAATCTGCAACTTATGGACCAATTTAACCATGACGGAAGTGGTTTCACAGGTTTGAACACGACACACAAGGCGAATCCCATGAACTTTTTAGTAAACCAACCTGGATGCAGCTCTACAGTTAAAGAAGACCCCGCACTTTGGTAACCGTACCACTCCGGAATTTCATTTCCAGGAGCAATGAAGTCAAAAGTCTGATCTTCAAAACGTCGTAACTTCAGGTAGCGTGTTAGCAATGAAAGTGCTATATTCCTGCAAGTCTCATTCTCCACCATTTTGAAACAGTTGACACATCTCGCTTCGAGCACCGGATTGCATTCTCCTTTTTTATTGGGCAATGTATCTAAAGATATGCAGTTGCTAAGGTGTAACCGTAGATGAGATGGAAGATCTGGTAATGTCTGAAGGTTGTGGCACCAATTCAAATGTAGATATCTAAGTCTGGAGAGTTGGCTGATGCTGTCGGGTAGTTTAACAAGCTGGTTTTTACTCAGATTTAAGCATCTCAGTGACGCTAATTGGCTGATGCTCTCAGGTAGCTCAACAAATTGATTTTCACTCAAATCTAACAATCTCAATGACGCTAAGCCTCCAAAATCACTGGGGATTGCTTCTTCAGAGAGATTGCAGTCACTTAGATTCAATTCAGTTAATGAATGCAAACCAGATAAACAAGCCAGAGATAATCCTGCCAGACTGGGACTTCTTTTCTGGAATAACTGAAACGGGTTGAACATCATATTCCATGATTTAGGTGACTTTGCTTTACATCCAGCAAGAGATAGTTCTTTGAGGTTTTTCAAAAGACCAATAGAAGGGGGCACTTCTCTTATGCCACTTCCACTGACATCAAGCTTCGTCAAACAAGCAACATGGCCCAACTCATCTGGCAATTTATCAAGCTTTGAACAACCAGAAAGATTGAGATCTTTCAGAGATTTTAAGCCACCTACACTGCTTGGAAGACACGCAAGATTCTTGCAATCTTTCAAGTTCAGCACAGTAAGTCTTTCAAGCACTCCAATTGTTGGGTCAACCTCATATAATCTTATACAACCTTCAAGAAACAGAACCTCGAGATGTGGCACACCTTTAAAGTTTGGAGTGTTGACTAGATTCAGAGAGTGACTCAGATCAATGGATTTCAAATTGTATAAAGGCTGCATGTCAGGCAAAAATAATAGGGAAAAAAAAATTAGATTCCATGATACATTTTTAACAATTGTTATAAGAAATAAAAGAAATAAAATATACTATAATTTATACCTCAGTTCCTACCCGAACATGTTTAATGCAACTGTGACGCAAACTAAGTTCGAGCAACTTCTGAGGGTTGAAATGTGATGGCAGAGATTTTGACGGATAACCCATCCAATCAAGAATCCGTAAACTATTGGGAAGATAATCAAGCCCCTTAGGAAGGTTTCCATTCTTAATCTTCAAGAATCTCAATCTGTTCATCATTAAAATTGATTTCGGGGTCACATCCACCTCTATTCCTGATTCAGTTGAGTCCACATATATGCCTTCTATTGTTTCAGTTCCCTGTCAAAACAATTTTTTCATACCATATATAATAACCAGATTCGTAGATTGACGAAACATATAATGTATAAGCAAGCAACAGTTAAAATCAATTGGCATACTAAATCGCTTACAGTATTTTTGGTCAAGACGTGTTTGATGTCTTCAAGAAGCCACAACCTACTGCACCTGCCTGGCTCATTAGGAGATTCCAGGTGGACAATTTCGTGACCCATTTCTCGGAGCAAATCATGCATCCATAGTCTTCCATTTGAAAGAGTCAAAAGAGACCTTTCAATGAGGACTTTTATTCCAATAATTGCAGAAACATCACAACTGGATAGGACGTCTGTTACTCGATCTTTTTCATGTCCATTAAAGAAACATGCTACGCTAGAAATATTTTCTTCTCTTCAGAATCTAGATCATTGTAACTTATCTTAAGCACGTCGAAAATTTCCAAGTTGCCAACTCTTCCCAGTTTTCTCAATGCACTCTTCCATTCAATCACATCTCTTCCGTGCAAAAAAGAACCCAGTACTTCAAGAGCTAATGGAAGACCTTTGGCATAATTTATAACAGGTTCTGTCAAACCAAGAAAAGC
Source organism: Argentina anserina (assembly GCF_933775445.1). Taxonomy (NCBI): domain Eukaryota; kingdom Viridiplantae; phylum Streptophyta; class Magnoliopsida; order Rosales; family Rosaceae; genus Argentina; species Argentina anserina. Next base: position 536,896 of record NC_065873.1, on the reverse strand, counting down.
TTCTTCAGGATAATCTCTTTTGAATGCCTTACGGCTAAGAAGCTGAAGAGAATCAGTTCCATTTAAAACTTCGGCCTTCAATCTTCTCTCCACTCCATGTTCAATCAACAAATGCTCATCCCTAGTTGTGATAAGAACTCTACTCCCTGAACCAAACCACTCTTGGTTTCCTGCCAAATATTTTAAATGGCTAGAGTGGTTGACATTATCAAGAATGAGAAGAACTTTTTTGTGACATAGCAACCTCCTTATAATGGTGGCACCTTCATGAAGATCTGATATATCAGCCATTTTTGTCCAAATCCCCGAGAGAAGTTGCTTTTGTAAATTAAGTAGACCATTTTTTTCAACGGAGTTTCTTACATCAGTGAGAAGGAAACTAAATTCAAATTCGTGAGCGATTCTCTCATACACCAGTCTTACCACAGTTGTCTTACCAATGCCGCCCATTCCCCATATGCCAATGAAGCGGACGTCATTCAGCCCTACGCCTAAAAGCAAATTGACTTGCTGCAATCTTGAATCAATCCCAACTAGATTTTCTGCACCATTGAATGATGTAGGTCGCAATTTTTTCCATATAACTTCAACTATATTTGAAATGAGCTTTGATTCATACCTACAACACAATAGACTACACTTGGCAGCTTATTTATATGCAGATTTAGTTTATGAAAATGTATCTGCATTGGAGTTGATTTCTTTTATATCTTGTAATGATATTTATAAGAGGCCCCATAACCTATACAATTGGTTATCTGCCTAAATATTTGTTAAAAACATAATGAAGAGCACATAAATTAACTACTGAAAATTAATGGAAAGATTTCAAAAGAAAAGAGTATATACATACCATTCCTTTGCATTCCACCCAGAGATACTTGCCAGTTCTGTTAAAGCATATCTCCACCTTTGCACTTTCTCTTTGTCATCCCTAAACCTTTCTTCGTGACGTACGAAGGCTTCTCCAAAACTTCCCATTTGCTTTCTAACATCAGAGGGATCGACATTGTAGAAAATGGGCAGCACCATTTCTCTTGCTTTCATGCATTCAAGAATTCTTACAAGTTCATCCAAGCACCATGTTGACGATGCATAATTTTGTGAGAGAACAATGAGAGAAAATTTTGATTCTTCAATCATAGTAAAAACTAAAAAGTGCTGGAGAAATAACCTTCCCTTTTTGAAGTTCAGGATCATCCCTAAAAGTTATGATTCCTTGGTGTTCCAATGCAGAGTATAAGTGGTCTGTAAAAGTCTTGCGGGTGTCATCACCTCTAAAACTCAGAAAGACATCATATTTCCACCGAGGGGTTGAAGAAGAGAAAGATGGAGAGGTTGTTTGACTGCTAATTTCCACTGAACCTACTTGCTACTTGTAGAAGAGCAAGTGTCCAACTCAGTAAGAAACTCTCAACACTAGCAATTTCAAGGTTTGGAATCAACTAAATATCATAGAAAACATGTATTTGTGTGTCCCGGCATATCTTCCTCACTGCATAAATCCTAGAAAATATAAAATACTTTCCTATTAAATCAACTGAAAACACCATTCATTCTGAAAGGAGTGCATAATTGACTATGAAACAAGAAACATTAGCTGGTTTGGCTTCTGTGGTCGATTTCAATCCTTTGCTTACTCTAATTTAGGTATCTTAATAGTAAACACACAGTGACACAAGACACTAGCTCGTTGTAAACTAGAAAGAAATGTAATTGAGAACACGATTGGTGTCCAAATGATTTTAAACCCCACGACAGTTGAAGCTAAACGTGCATTAGCAGCAGCTACGAGTGCTTATATCCTATTTGACCAGAAGTTATGATTTGAAAACTAATGAGTTCCCAAGTATGCATAACTGTCTAAACATTCATAAGATTTCTGAATATGAATCTATGATCAATGAGGAATTGATGCATCTCTTAGAAATACTAATCGGAGAAAAAGACAGAAAACAAGATGAACAGAGAACAAGAACATAGCAACATATGTAAGCAAACTAACACTGTAATAAGAATCACAACTAGAGGATATATATAATCAGTTAAAACTTCACCAGAGTTTCGTGGGAATTCCAAGTCGGGATGGGATCGGCTTCAAATATAGCAGCTTTTGATCTACCCATTCATGTCGTTCGTTCTTATAACAAAGAAGATCAAGAATGCATGGAAGTAAAGGGATGGTTGACTTATGAGATAGAACATTGACTTAGAACTCCAGAAAACTGCCACGTGTCAATGGGTCCCCTAAAATGAATGAAATGACGATGTAGTCCCCAATTTCTAAACCTTAAAGGTCAAACCAAGACCCGGAGAGTGTTGGATCTAGTAGAGAGACAGCAAAGTGAGACGAAGGAGTTGGAACTGAATTCGATCTTTCTCTCGAAAATGGTGAAGCCATCGTCGTCTTCGTCGTCGTCGGCGAGCCAGGACGCCTGTGCCCTTTTCAATTCGCTGAGATCGGCTTACTCTGCCACTCCTACCACTCTCAAGGTTTGTCTTTTTCTTCTTCTTCTTTCTCTTTTGTATTAAAATCTGAACCAAATTTCTGATATTGGAGTTTTTCTGTTGCTTTTGAATATATCAGGTGATTGATCTCTATGTGGGTTTCGCTGTATCCACTGCCATCATCCAGGTAATGTTTCAGTTAGTTTTGTTTTACTGTTTACAATTTGATTCAATCTAATTATTGTGGAATTGGGGATGCCCCATTTTAATGTAATCTTAAGTAAATGGAAGGGAAGGACATTTTAATTGGCATGTGAAATGAGTCAGGTTTTCTGCTTGAACTGTATTTTCTGTAATCTATTCTAGTGACCAAGTCATGGTTTTTTTCTGAACCAAGTTGTGAAAAGAAGGTTGCTTTTTGCTGTGATCTGGGTATCAGGGTATGTGTATTAATGAAACTTAATTGAGACCCAGTTTGAATGAGTAGTGTAAAATACAGAACTCAAGTGTCACAAGACTTACAGTCGCTAGATTAACAAATCCGGGGGTTATAGCCTCTTATGTTGCTCATCTTGGTCAGAAACTATCAGACATGCTTTCTGTTGAATCTTTTGATCACTGGGCAATGGTCGATCTTAATTAACGTTTGTTGCCTTCTCCAAACAAAAAACAAATTAACGCTTGCTGTGATGTTGACAATTATGTCATTGTATTTTTGCGATCTAAATAATGTATCATCTCTTCATAAAGTTTTATCTCTCTACTACATTGATTGGAAAACTTCCAATGAGTATCTTATAATGAGGAATTGGTGGGGACTCTCAGATAAATGGTTGGAGAACATGTACATTAGAACTTGAAGATATCCATTGAACTCTAAAACCTTCATCCAACCATTCATTTGAAAGTCTTCATTATGTTTTCATTATAAGGTCCTCATCAGATGCTCTTCCCTATATTGAGGAATACACATAAAAACATTTTTCAGCCATTGTGAAGTCTTGTTATTTAATTAACATATATATTGAAGTGCTCAAATCTTAGAGAATTCACAAGAAAATTGCAAGCAGAGGAATTAGTTACAGCTATGCCAATTTGAGATATTTAGGTGTTATGAACTAATCTAAAATAAGTTAACTTGAGTGCTTGATGATCTTTTTTTACCAAGCATTTTTCTTGTTCAGTAATAGGAATGAAACAGCTTTGCATATCTTGGTAATCTTGTTATTTGACGTGCATTTCTCGAAGATGGTGCTATGCATCTCAACACTTTGAAATGCATCACACTAACTAGGATCACTAACATGTTCACAGTGTTATTTTTCTTTCAGTGTAAATGCATGCATACTGTTTCATGATCGAGTTTCAGTCATTTTAACTTTAAGGCTTTGTTAGCTAAGGTTTTATTATATGTGTAGCTTTTTGTTCCCTTCTGTCAGCATTATGTTAGCATCTGATAAATAAATGTATATGCATGCTTGGTTTGTAGAAGCTGGTCTGAGATAAGTTAACGTGACCGCTTGATGGTCTTTGTTACCAAGCATTTTTTCTTTTGTGTAATAGTAATATCTTTTATATTGTGTTTTCGTGCAAGTTTACATGTTTTTATCGGAAATTATTGTTATGCATCTCAACACTTTGAAATTAGTTGCATCATACTAATTAGGATTAACAACTTGGTGTTATCGTCATATCAGTATAAATTCAGACATACTGTTTCATGATTGAGTTAATGTCATCTGAATCATTGGGTTTTTTAAATTGAGGTGTGATTATATGTGTACTTTTGTGTTCCATAAGTCACCATTCTTCTACCATCTGTCAAGTAAATGTTGTTCCACACTTGGTTTGTAGAAGCTGGTCAGACTTAGTTAATTGCTTTTAAGAGGGCTTTGAAGCACCGATAGTTAATTGCTTTTAAGAGGGCTTCAGACGTACTGTTTCATGATTGAGTTAATGTCATCTGAATCATTGGGGTTTTTAAATTGAGGTGTGATTATATGTGTACTTTTGTGTTCCATAAGTCACCATTCTTCTACCATCTGTCAAGTAAATGTTGTTCCACACTTGATTTGTAGAAGCTGGTCAGACTTAGTTAATTGCTTTTAAGAGGGCTTTGAAGCACCGATCGTTGTATGTCAAAAGGACTTGAAGAACCAACTATGTTGATAGTTAATAATAAAACAACTATGTTGAACCAACTTTATTTTTAGGTGTTTGTCGGTGTTACAAGTTGACAAATAGAACAATGCAAATCATACCAATCAATCAAACAAAAGGTTTAGTATAGTTTTCCTCTACCTCATAGGTTTTATATTAACATATATGGACACAAGACATGAAGTTCTACCACATAAAAAGGATGATGAATATCATGATGTTTTAGGACATAGGCATCACACGAGCATGAACATGTAGCATTACCGTACATGAAAATGTAAACAACATATCATTGGTCTTAGTACAGATTTTTGTAAATTTGGGTCTCTGTTCTTCATGGTAAAAGGTCCTAAAATTTGTTGTTAGTTGGAGTGTATGATAGACTGTTAAAGGACATAAGCCTATAGACCACTTCTTTTCCAACCACCAATAGCCCTCCGTTTATAGTTACTATATTTACATGCTGAGGTCATGTTTCACAACACCTTTAGTCAGCATATCCACTTCTGTATTGCCTAAATAAAAGTTTTGCAACCTGATGCTGATTAATTCTCATTTATTATATCATCTACTTTGCTGCTATGACCAGGTTGTCTACATGGCTCTCGTTGGATCCTTCCCATTTAACTCTTTTCTCTCTGGAGTACTCTCATGCATAGGGACTGCAGTCCTTGCTGGTAAGAAGACTATCTAGGTTTTTCATCTTTGTGGTGTGAGACTTAAGATGAGGTTATTAACTCTGAAACCGACTAAACCCTACTTCTTCTTTTGCAGTTTGCCTCCGTATCCAAGTGAACAAAGAAAATAAGGAATTTAAGGTAAAGGTTCCTACTTGCACTTTTGTCCAATGTTCCTCTTCAGATTAATACGCAGACTCTAGGCTGTTTTGTTCCCACTGTTCCTCTTCACTATACAGTATGTTGTATACATTCTTATAGTTGTTCTTCAACAATTTCCTGTTTTCCTTCCCCATCCTGCTCCCTGACTGCTGTTTTTCTGGAACTGCAGGATTTAGCACCAGAGCGTGCTTTCGCAGATTTTGTTCTCTGCAATTTGGTGCTGCATTTGGTGATCATGAATTTCCTTGGATGAATTAGCACATTTTGGCCTGCTTTGATACTGTTTCCTAGAACAATGAGAACTAGATGTGATCGATGAGATATTAATATTATGTATCCGCTTGAGCAACTTTGCTTGCCAATTTGATCTTGATCTATTCACATGGTAAGTACATTTAAATTGAGTCGTATCTGGATTTTCTTATACATAATTTAGCTAATCTATAGTTGGTGATTGTGAAAATGTTGAGTTATGACACATTCCTCTTACCTATCGGTCTCAAACTCTCAAAAGGTAAATAATAAATACAGCAACGGTACCATGGGGTGTTTACATGGGTGTTAACTGGTCATCCATAGGGCTTCAGCTTCCAGTTCCATCTTTACATCATGCTCGATTTTTACACTTTGCTTCTCACAAACTAATCAAGTTCATGATGGAACATATTTCACATTCTGGGAAACGACCGTAGTGTAGAGTTTTTTTGGTCTGATTATATAGCAACTTAGAATAGGATTATAATACCTCCGCTTTCGTCTTACTCATAGCCTCATACTATTTCAGAATATAATTCTAAGAAAGCTGAGGTGAGGAAAAACGAATGGTCGACGCACAAAATCCTTTAGTTCTATTCTTACACTATTAACTCGGCCATCACTATCGTCAGAAAATTACAGAGTCAGGCATTATATGAAGTATCTTTCAACCTGAAAATGGCTAATGATAGTATAGCAGTATAACTTTGAAGCTTTTTATCAGGAAACGAGTTATTGCTGCTTTTCCACTTAAATGTAGAAGTGTTTCTAACCATAAATGCATCATTGTCTACCAATATTCCTCAACAGATTGAAAATTGCTTAGCCTAGTTTGTTCAAACCCTAAAAGATTGGATAAAAAGAGTCTGCGTACAGATAACAGCACCGACCAAATACGATGCCGAAATCAATAAAAGTCTTAAATGGATAAATGCCTGAGTTGTAGCACACAAGTAATGTCATACACTCATTCATTGTATTAAATTAATGAACAAAGGTAGACTACTCTTGGTTCTTTCGCTAGCTAGCTAGCTATACAAGTAGACCTGAAATTACATACGATAATTTGTGTTTCAAGCTTCATATGTTACATGGAACCTCTTGTATTTCTTGCTCTGGTACCTGCCATTTGATCTGAATCGTGTCAACCCCATCCCCTCTCCAATAGGTAGTGTCACGTAGTGATACCCTTTCTTTTCCTTAAAAACCTGATCAGGAGACACACCTCCACACCCCCTTATAGAGTGATGAAGATTATTCAGCACCACATTGCTACCCTTTGGATTTAGATTCATAATCTTTAACAACTTTAAGTACTCTTCAACCTTGCAGTCGATGACCGCAAAATCAATATTCTTCAGCTGCTTCACCACCCGTACCACACATGGATCAATACCATAAACAAATTCAACAACACCTTGAAGACCATTTTCCAGAAACAGGGTTTTGCTCATATTCTCCACATATTCGTGATGATGATTAAGAGGCTGAGTAATGCAGACGATGAGGCGGCCTCCGGTCTGCTTTGCGGCCACCGCCAGTGAAACAGTCAGCGGTGTTACGCCTTCAGATGTGATCTGTACGATTAACTTTGCTCTCTTCCCAGCTGCCAAAGCTGATACGAACTCCATGCATTTTGGTTCTATGATGCAGCTTCTGCTGCTACAGTCTTGATTGTTTTGAACTTTACACTGCAGATGGATCAAGTACGAGATGGATCAGGCACTGCATAATATCAAAAATGAACTATCTGACCCCAAAACTGGAAAAATATCGAAATTGAAAGAGTTTGCTATAACTTACCAGGTGAAGAGTGTGGAGGTAAGCTTGCAACGCAGTTTGAGGACACCACTCCATTGCCATTCTTGAACTCACCAGTGCTTTCCGAACACAAAGAGATATATTCTGTTGATTTCAACTTGAAAAGCCAGGTTCGAGTTTGTGGAAGGATCGAGATCTTTGGAGATTTGAAGAATATCCATGAAAGAGGGCATATTTATAGAAGCATGGGAAAAACTGGTTGCTCGCAGATATTAGTTGTTTAAGGTGATGGGGTGTCTTTCACTGCCCATTACGTAAAGACATGTGGCGTAAGAAAGGAGGCGATCTGTATGAAGTAGGTTAAATCGTGGCACATTTTGGGCATTTTCATGTGAGTGACTGACCAGAAAGGAAGTTCACATCCCAGAGGGAATTTAAATGATCGGAGATTTGGAATTGCTTGTGTTTGGGTTCTACTGGATGTTGAGGAGGACACTTGTCACCTGCCAAACACGAGCAGATGGATGACACAAGAACTCAATCGATTAATACAAGTCTGCTGATGAAATCATAATGATATTGTAATACGCAAGTCTCCTCATAAAGTCAAAAGGATAGATATCAATGTTTCGACCGCCCAATCTTTTAGGGCATTTCATGTGAACGGCGTACTCTGGTTGATGTATACTCCAAACGTCAAAATGAAAAGAAGATAAATATCAATATGTTCGACCTGCGAAGCATTTAGTGAATTTCATGTGAAGTTTGTGAACGGCACTTGGAATCTTCGTCGCAACTCGTTTGAAACTTTAGAGCTCTGCCAAGCAAGAACACCCGGAGGAAAGAGATACATGGTTCATTACTTCATTTCCTTCAAATTATGTGTTTTTCTACTTGCAACATTACTTAACGGAAGAGGTGTTTCATTCGCATTCTCTTCACTATTGAGGGTTAGTGTAATGCGTGCACATCCGCCTCGAAGAAACTTGAATTGGTACACAGAAGCAAACGGACTGCAATACTACGAATTATGCTGGTTTGGTAGTTTTTTCATTATCCATTCATAAGACTCCTCGAGTTACTAAAATGCATACACTCAAAATTAGTCACACGTCTCAATAGAAAAAGTGATAGGTGTTAACATACTATGGGGTAAAGATAGGGCTTCGCTTTATGTAGAATGTATTATGTATAATGATACAATTCAAGAATTCAGATCAAAACATTTCCTCTACAATTTGCCATAAGTTAATTAATTACGTGGCAGTAAACCAGCAGTCTTTTTTTTCATATTCCAAATTACAGTGTAGGAAGACTTCAAGGGTAGTGTGGTACCCATCACCTAATCAATATCTTTTACAGCATCCTGAAACCAACAGCAGCAACAATTTCAGCATGGAGAGAACAATGCCTTCTTTCAAAACAGTTTCTAAAGGGCACAATAAGATGTATACTACCCAGCTTTTTTCCTCGGCCTCTTGTTTCTAGAGTGAAACTAATATTTAGCTACCAGCCTACCACATTGTGCACTGTCCCTGATATAGGTGGGATACACTTGTATAATTGTATTAGAGATATGATACACAACGGGATCCTAATAGACTTTTAGCATTAGTCTTATATACTTATATCTACATATAGTCACAAATTTTCTGGGAATAACTATTTCTGCATCATAATTTATCTTTATGAACTATTTAACACTTAACGAATGAGATAAATAATTGCCTGGTAAATATTCTTGTCAATGTGGGAATTACCTTTGCTAATCGTGTTACATAAGCAGCAGCTAATGCAGTGATTAACAGTCCAGCTGCTAGTGTCAACAGCTGACCAGTTCCTCCGGGCAAACCAACATCAGATTCCTCTTGCTGAAACATAAATCAAAACTAAATGAAATATCTGATAACCAGATGGAGATTGATATAAAATGCGGCAGAAGGAACACAAAAGAGTTAGATCTAAATCCAACGTCTTTTCTAAGTATGGAGCAGCATTTTTTTAACCAAATCTGATCCTTGCTGTTCAGAAACTTATATTCAGGAATGAAATAGACAGTTAGATGGTTGTCACTATGAACTTAGGATAAAAGAGAGGCATTCTCTTAGGCTTAAGGACGATATTTTTCACCGGATTGCAACTGTATTTTGAACCAATGAGCCCATTTTACCATTAAGATATTGAATGACTTCTGACCAGGTTCTCACGTATGCTAATTTGTTCATGTCCTTTAAATTTTATCACTACACTCTAGAAATCACACGCATTATGACATTGGTAGAGCCCAGTGTTGCAGATACCAGCATGAAACCAACTATGCATCTGGATGTTATGTAACAACTTTTAATTTTCCAGACTTGTGGCTATATCAACCACAAAACAGTATATACAATGATAGCTGAACTGTGTCTATTTCCTATCCAGTTCTTCACACAAGTAATAACCTACTAAAGATACTTTTTCACTCCACCAGTAGAAGTATACACTCAGAAGTCAGAACTACTGGATATATCTATGATCGCATGACAATTCAAATTCTTATCCTATGCTTGCTCCATATCTTATTCTATGAATTAAGATCAGCCTAGCAGTCTATCAACCTTAGTGTTGTACTCAGGTAAAAGTAAGATTTTGTACGCAGCAAGGAAGTATAAGTTCCTTCTCCATTGTTCATACTCAATCACCTACCTCAAACCCCAGCCCCGAGAAGAAAACAAAAGGCGGAGAAATATAGGATTAAAGAAAACATGATTATATAGGCTTGACTAACATAAAGTTAGTACACAATAACAGGAAAAAGTGAAAGAAACTCACAATTATGGCTCGCCCAAATGCACCAGCACTCACATAAGCCCAGGTTCCTGGAAGCATCCCCAACCAACTGCAAGAAAATTATAGACTTTAGACTAAAGTGACAGTTTAACAAACTTATCTAGCAGTTCAGGGCATTAAAGATCTTAATAAAACTATCATACATGACCTGATGACCACTCTTAAGTAAATTCAATTATTTTTCAAATGGGCCACTGAACTTATTGGTACAGTGATGCATAATAATGTTGACAAACTTGAAAAGGTGCACAAACATTTACATCAGTCATAAAGACAGCACCTGAAGTCACAAGAGAACAAGTTTATTCCTATTTACTGTAACGCTTCTATGACTTCCTAACTAATAACGAAGCATCCTATTCTAGGCAGTTCAAGCTTAAATCCCCTCACCTACGACTATGGGAATATAAAGAGGTACCGAAATAAATTTCATGAGAAGAAAAGACATGTCAAATTTTGAACACTTGTGAGAAAAGGCAAAAACAGCACCTAATGCATAGGGCAATTAGTGGCTAAAATAAATTAGTTCAAGCCACAAAGACCATTTAGACCTTGTACACTTCAAGCTGGTTAAACTCAGCCTGCACCCAGTCAAGTAGGAAAGTTTAACCCAATAATTAGGCAAGGAAAAAACTAAATAAGACTTAAGACCACTACAAATCAAGCTAAGCTGCAAAAGAAATCGAACAGGTCCTAAGGCTCAGCCAGTGGGTACTCTCATAAGCATCCAATAAGACAGATAGTACGACAACCAACTAGACTTCTACGAAATCAGAATTCATAAAGTGAGCAAGAAGTAGGGTATACTAACCTTCCCAACACGTATGGGACAAACTTTACAGACGTCAATCCATATAAATAGTTCCCCAAAGAAAAAGGAAGCAAAGGGCTCAATCGGAGGAGAGTAACAACTCTGAAGCCGTTTTCTCCGATAGCCTTATCAATTGCGAGGAACTTCTTGTTTCCCTCAACCAATTTAAGAATACGCTCACGAGCAAAATATCTAGCAATCAGGAAAGCAACACTAGCAGCCACCTGAAATAGTAAATAATATCAGGGAAAAAGTACAGATATTAATGTTCTCTGTAAGCTTGTAGATTAACTAACTTACCGTTCCACTTAGAGAGACTAGAATTGAGCCAGTAACTGTGCCAAAAAGAAGACCAGCTGACATGGTCAACGGAACAGCTGGAATCGCAAGAATCTGGGAAAATATTTTTTCAATAGTCAGAAGTTGAAAGAATGTTTGGATTCTTTTTTTTTTTGGTAATGAAAAGAATGTTTGGATGACTGCAGAAATCTGAAGTAGATGCTATGAAAATTTCTACACATGTTGAATTTTGTTATGAAAGATGATGATGGAGTAGAGTTTAGATCATATAGCCCGTGAAGAACCAGCTAAATTTCTCATTCGAATTTGAGATAAGAAGTAAATAATATTTTTCATTTTCTTAAAGATTCATAAATAGCTACTTATTCATTTAAGCCTGATAGAAACTGCTTAAACGTGTTTCACATGTAAAGGTACATATAAATAACTATCAGAGGTATCACCATATAAGAATAAAGTCAATAAATACATGGCAATATATTAAGGGAATGGGTATCAAGTGCATACTTCCAGTCCGGCATAAACTGCTACGAACAAAGCATATCCAGCTGGACCATACCCTGTGCATCAAAAGCTCAGAGAGGTCAATCAAAGATAGAATTTTTTTAAGCAATTAAACAAAAGCACGGTTCATATTCTGGTTTTATCAAAGGATAATGCAAACAACAGGAATAGGATAGAGAGTTTCACATTATTCTATCTTTTGACCACCCAGTCAGGCCTGATTCCAGTAGGGCCTATAGGAGAAGCTCTTTGTCCAAACTTTAAAGTAGAGCAATTTAAATGGAGATATTCTACTACAAGAGCTTTATAGAGTCAAAATAAAGCATGCACTGCCCTTTTACCTCAAAAAGAGAGAACCTCAAAAGAACAGAAAAAGTATAAAAATATCACCGACTTGCATTACATGATCGCAGAAACTGCATAATTGAGCTTCTGTAGAAGGTATTTGGAGCCCATGCTAGTTACTTCTCAGTTCCAGTTGTTTAGAAACAAAATGCCACGTGCAACTTTAGTATTGTTTCCGTACGAACTGGGTGGTAGGTAACTTTGGCAGGCTATGGCTAACTTGTGGGTTGGCTTGAATTGATGGTGTTTACTATACGTGGCTAGAGAGAAATGCTAGATACTTGACCAAAACTTTAAAGTCTGAGAGAGATCTCACTCATCATAAACAGCCACTACATTCGGCTGTAGTATAACTTATATTGATTCACGTCACAACTCTTAACTACTGCTTGCAGTAAGCTACTTATCCACCTAATTTCACTTGAAGTAACATAAGTGATAGAACACAGTCATAATAGACATAAGAATTCCATATTGCAAGGCAATGAACTACCGAACTACAGATTAACATGCTAAGAAACTGCTTTGCTAGATTCTGCTTTCACAAATAAAGTTAAACCCAGCACGAATCCTAAGCTAGAGCACCTAGTACAGATACCTAATGAGAGCTCACAACCAATCAAAACATTCCATCCAGCACAAAATTTTCAATTCTGTTCAGCATTACAATTAAAGGAGCCAATAGTCCAATATGCCAATGCAGACGATCAAAATCAAAGGTCACATGAATTCGCAATAATCCTAAGTCAAATTCTCATAATTCAAACATTAAAGACACGAAAAAGGGTGCTCAAATTAATCAGCTTTACCTTCAATGAGAGTAGTGAACTGATTCAAGAAGGCATTAACCTGATCCTTATAGACAAACCCAGCCGCCCCAAACCCACCAACAAGCCCAACCAACAACAGCCCCGCCAAGATTGTACCTTTAAGCGCGAACCCACCCTCCTCCCCCTCATCATCACCGCCGCCGCCGGACTTGTCAACCTCGGGGGCGTCGTCGCTCTTGCTGAATAGCCACTTGAGGCTCTGGGGCGGAGCAGCGGCGGGGGTGGTCTTCTGGAGGCTGGTGGGGTTGGGCTTGGTCTGCTTGAGGGAGGAGCATGGGGAGAGGAAGTGGAGGCGGTGGTGGTGGAGGTTGGGTCTGGAGGAGGAGGAGGGGAAGGGAGAGAGGGACGGCGGAGATGGAGGCGGCCTCAGAGTGAGGAAGAGGGTGCGCATTTTAAGCAGTGAGGTGTGTGCACGATAAGAGCGGGAGGCTCACCACTGCCCATGTAGCAACTCAAAGTATACTTAGTGACATCATAAAAGAAAAGAAAAGAAAAAAGTGTGGCTTTTAAATTTTGGAGGACACTGGAAATATGTGGAAATCTGTGAGGGAGTGATAAGGTCACTGACTGTGGTTTGGTTGAGGTGAAAGTTGGTTGTGATTGGGGGATGTTATGGTATTATTGTGAGTGGTAGAGAAGGTGCCATGTACTTCTTTAGTTTACCTGAAATTTTTATTGAATAATGAAAGAGATTGTCTCTTTTTATTTCTTTGATAGTCATTTAGACCGAATGTGTAATTGCTCTTACTCATCAGAACTATGATTATTATTTAGGGGGTGTTTGTTTCGTTATATTAGTTGGGATGAGTCTCTTCTGTCCCATGTAGAAAAGTAAGAAGACCATTGATGCTTGCCCATTGATTAGTAATTTTGAATCTAAAAGAATGTCTAAAATGCTCTTAATCACTAGAACTAGGATGTTTCCAAAATGAGCGTTTGAGTGAGAGCTTTTGCACTAGCAAACTTGCCATACAATGAAATTATCTAGATATTGGGATTAGCCACAGAGGCTAAGCCTACCCAGGCGCCAAAAGTATTGACAAAAATTTCAGGACATCTCCAAGAGTATAGAGAGGGTTTCCTGATTATGTGAAGACACCGACCTTTTAATATTCACAGAACAAAACCACAACTCTGCGGTCAATGTGTCAAATTAGCCTTAGATTTGTTTTGGGTTCATTCTGAACTCCCACAACTGAGAAGGAAAGTAAATGATAACACCTTCAGCATCACTGCCAAGGCTATGGGAAGGGACATGTCATTTGCTCGAATGCTTAATATACAATGTTGTTACAACCTCAAATATCATGCAAGAAGTACAGTACGATCAATGATTTAGAGAAATGAAAACAATCTAAATCATCTAAGGATTATTGCTTTCCGGTTGTTTGCTCGAAGATGAGGAACTGGCAGCTTGGGAAAACTTTCCTTTAAGTATCAAATTCAAGTCTGGCTTTGGCAAAGTAGACGTGATTTTGTGTAGCTGATCATTCAGACTAGCATGCAGTTGCTGATGTGAAATTAGTTCTGGCTTCTCAAAAGCTTTTACTGCTGAGCTTGCTGCAAGATTAATCTGTAGGAAAGGAGAGTACATAAGAGAAATGAATTTATCCTTCTATTGCATGAAGAACTGTTGATGTTATGTTTTGCAGGTTTCTTTATGCACAAGGCCTTTACGTCACATAGGAGCACAGCCAATTGAGACGAGGAATACACCATAAGAAAGATGACTTTGTTTTACTATTGTAATAACAATTAGTTTGCTCCATGTCATCATTGTATTTCACAAAAGAGAGTTAGGCAAACTACACACAAACTCACACGCAGTGCACAGCAGATAGGAGAACATTTTGCCAAGCCATCTTGGTCATTGATCACTACCCATCTTGCTGCTAAAAGTATAACATATGTACAAGAAGCAAGTATTAGCACGAACACAGCACACATATATGCATGAAACATCCTACCGTTCCGTAGCACGTGCACACATAAGGAAAACTCCTAAAGAAGCCATAGGTAAGTAAAAGATGACTGTCCATTAATTCTGATCTGGTCAAAAGCTTCTGTTGATGACCACAACCTGATGAATCCAGGAGAGCTAGGAATGAGATCTGCCTAATCTGTTGCCAGAGGATACACATATCATGTTTCCAACAGTT
The DNA here is from genome assembly GCF_933775445.1 of Argentina anserina. Lineage (NCBI taxonomy): Eukaryota > Viridiplantae > Streptophyta > Magnoliopsida > Rosales > Rosaceae > Argentina > Argentina anserina. Next base: position 521,652 of record NC_065873.1, on the reverse strand, counting down.
TAGGTGTATCACTGATACACCTGCAATTAAACAGATGATATTGTATTCTATCTCACAAAGACAGTCTTTGATCTCTACAGGACAATGTCTAAAGGCAAATCTTTTGCCATTCTTGCATAGGGCTTTCCTTAAATCATGGGATCATCCAACTCCACAATCAAAATCCTCAGAACGACTCCACTCTTAGTTACTACAGAGTTGTAGTTACAGAAAGTCTTATTCGAATTATAATAATTCATTATCATATCCTGATTGACATTCTTGATCACCAATAACACAATTTGCAAATTCTCTAATCAATTGTTCTTCATGTGGCAACATAATGATCACGACGACCAATATAGAGCAAACTTCTAGGTAACTTGCAAGTTAAGTACCGGTATTGGAAATCAAAACAAGAATCCTGGGCTAAGTTCCTAGCTCCTAGGAGCCACGACCAGCTCGACAAGTAGCTAAACAGACATCAGCAACATCTTATAAAAATAAACTCTAAACTTTTCTCAAGCAGCAATGATCCTCGTCTATTTGCAAAATTTTGAATCCTGCTACTCCCAACACCTACATTCATCAAGTAGCACATCCTAAAATTGGGTTATGAGTCCGACGACAACTGACCCTCATCTTTTTAGTAAGATGAATCCTACTACTCTCAACACCTACATTCATCACGTAGCACATCCGAATCTGCGCTATCAGCCCAATGACAACTGAAGGATTGCAATTCAAGCAATTGAAGAGTGAGAATAAAACCAAAGAATACACTGATCAGAGCACATAATATATAGAACAGCATGATCTAGTGAAATGCTTTATAAGACTAATCCGACGAAATCTATGAAAAATTTCAACATACCGACTGTGAAGCCATCTCTACAGCAGCTTTTACTAGAGGCAGTATACAAAACCTAAACCAAACCCAATAGAACAACAATTAGTCTTAAAATTGAGTACTTGAATCATTATTATAATTTCCCAATTTTTCCTTTTTGAAGTAACTAAATTTTGGGTCAAAAGAAAATGAAAGTGAGGAGCTTACATTCCACGGCCACCGGCCAGAGCTTCCTCCGATGGGTCTTTCCATTCATCAATTCTGCCAATTTACCATCTACCAGGTTAAATTACGTTGGGTAAATAAAAAAAATTACAAAATCAAGTAAACATATATATATAGAGATAGAGTTGAGAAAGAGATACATACACCCAACCGTAACGGCGGTCAAATAAAAGGCGTTTGGATTTTGAGGAGGACTCCATTCTCTGTTGCTCTGAAACTGACCACCCTCGTAACACAGATAGGGGAAGAAGAAGAAGAGGAATGCTAAGTGGGCCGGGTCGGACTCGTCCACTATCGGGTTTGAGTTCATGGCAAATTCGTAAATAAAAGGAGAACCTCCGCCCTTTATATAATCCAAAGGCCCCACTCAAAATCAAACTTCCCCGCTTCGCTTCAGAGAGACTCGGAGCTTTTCAAATCGGCGATCATGAAGCCGACGGATCGGGTTCGGGCAAAGGCCACAAATTCCGGTAAACTTCGCTCCAAACTGTACTGATTTTCCGCTAATTTTCGTTGCTTAATTATTCTTTCTTGCTTGCTATTCCAATTTTTGCTCCGATAGCTTCCACCGGTGTTCCTTCCGGTGCACCGGAAAATTGAATTGAAAATTAAATGTTTGTTGTGGTTGTGGTGATGTCAGCTGGGGTTTGTATGATGCGAAACGCGTGGAAAGATGAACAGCACCCGTCTTTCATTAACTTCATCTCCAATTTCCTCGCTGCCAATTCTTTCAAGCTCAACTTTGTTTCAATTCCACCCGTAATTTTTCCTGCTTTGTATTTATTTTATTATATTTCAATTGTCTCGGTGAGTCTTTAAGCTCTGTGATGAGTTTCGATTGAATTGCAGGACTTCATTTTCAACTGTGGGGGTTCATCAGTGGCATTCATCTTTGTCACAAGCTTGGATTCAACTAATGTCTCCGAAATCTTGGCCAGGTACTTGACCAACTTGCTTTCGCTGTTGAACTCAATTCATGCGGTTGAACTCAATTAATGCGAATCCTGGTGACAATACAGAACTCAATTACTGAAGAAGCAATTTGCACATCTCTATGTTATCTGCACTCTCCCAACCAAGGAGCAAAATGACTTGTTTGTTCGTTCTTACTTCAAGTGAGTTGTCTGTTTCTTTTTTTTTGCTCAAGGAAAGTGTGCCATTAGATTTGGTAGAGCTTACAGGAGTAATCTTCTGTGATAATGTTTGAGTATGAAGTTGACCGGAGCTGTTTTTAACTTGTCAAGATCCGGATTGGAGCTTGGTAGGCCGGCATTTGTTCTGGTTAAAGACTTGGAGATGGGTTTTGAGAAGATGCTGAGGATAGCTTTTGCGCGCGGAGGTAAATCTTGTTCTTTAAAGCTCGATCATTTTAAGGATTCTGATGGAAAATGTTCTGAGTTACTAATTGATTATACAGTATGCAAGCGAGAGGATGTCACCACAAAATTGAAGGCTCAGGTTGGTGTACTGTCATACAAACATTAACAATGTTATGTTTCACACTTGGTTCTTGTGGCCTATCCTGCACATTTCTTTTGCTAAACATTTGGGGTTTCTTGTTTGATTAGAGAGAACAATATGTGCAAAGTGCTGGTGTGTTTCAAAGAGTGATCACATCGATACCAGGAATTGACAATCATGATGCAAATGCGGTACGTTACTTTTCATCGTCAAAGCTTGTATTAATTAACACTGCCTAACTAAAGGTTATTCTGGCTATTATGTTCAGCTTAACCAAGCAGTGGGATCAATTGAAGCAATTGCCAAGGAATCCAAGGAATATATACTGGAAAACACAGACCTTTCAGCTGACAAGGCAGAAATGGTTACCAGGTTCTTCAGGGATCAAAATTTTTATCTCAGTCCCAAGATTAATTGACACCCCTGTTTTATCTAATGAGTTCGATAGAAGCGGAGACTCATGGGCACATACTGAACCTTGCTTCTATTTTGTCGACTATTAGTCTATTACTGTGTACATATAGTTTCTGGAATTGGTACAAGGATGTGGTTAAACAGACCAAGCAGGTTTGAGAACTAAAACCCTGTAACATCCCCATGTTTTCAATTGTGCACGCAACCTATAGGTTCTTGATGATATAACCAGAATCATAGTTTTCAGACCAAAAAATACCTGAATCATAGATTCGGCTACACATCCGAGTTCCTCATATCCACTATAACATGCACTCGAGCATCTAAGTTAAAGGAGCTCAGATTATCACTTCCAATATCAGAAATTCAAGTTTGACTGAACATCAGTAGAGCTCGAGAAGGAAACTTTCTTCCACTCATCACTGTTTTTTTATTCGCAGAGACTTAATAAACACTTGTATACCCTGAAATTGCCAGCAGAAATGGAAGAGTAACCAAAATCAAATGAAAGCTGCTTCCGTCAACCACGGTGCAATCTACTTCAAAATTACTAAATGAGTTACATAAACCTGTTCGGAAATACACCTACAGGTGAGCAGTATTATAACATCCACTACATGATAAGGCATGCATACATTACAAGCTGAAGTAAAATTGGTTTGACCAACTGTAGAAACTATGAACTGTATGGGCACACGTTAACTATGATGGAGCACCGAGATATGACGCAAGCCGTAATATATCACTGAAGACTCCACCAGCGGTAACTTCCGCACCAGCTCCTGGCCCACGGACTATTAGTGGTTGATCTTTGTACCTTGTGGTTGTGAAAGCGATGATATTATCCGCTCCTGATAATTGAGCAAATGGGTGATCGTTTTTGTATGCTTGAAGCTTCACTGCCCCCTTCTGGTTGACGACATCAACCACCCCAACGTATCTCAAGACCTTCAACATCATAAGCCGCAACATAAGATATACGATCATTTAAAAAGTGAAAGAAAAAAGAAAATGAAATAGGGGAGGGTCTGGAAAGCTGTAAAAAACTATAGCTGCTATACTATATAAGATTGAATGAACCATGCCCATTACAGAAACCCAGGGTTTTATCACAAACATTGTCAAAAAGAAACATCCACAAAACCTTTATAGCATGTCAGAAAGAAAAAGGCAACTGTGGAGGGTCACAGGAAACTAGAATGATACTATTCTTGAATTTAAAAACAAGATATAGTGAGTTGTATCTAGTAGTTTGCTCCCATAGTTTGCCCATTTAGATGACTGATACTCAAGCAAATCATATATATTCAATAGACATTGCAGAAATGCATCTCAAGATACTTACTTCTCCTGAATCCTCAGCCATCTGTCTTTTCTTAGTCAAGTCATGATCGAACTGTGGAAGTTTCTGCATGAATTCCTCCGCTGATGCACTATCCTGAAAAGTTACCCAAGACACAATGTCAAGGTGTTCTTAGGCAATTGATAAGGTATAGTGAACAAACAGCAGAATGGATTTTACCTTTAATGGTTCTGGCACAAGGCTTTCAACAGGGATGTCAGAAAGTTCCAGCTTGAGACCAGATTCCCTAGCAAGAATTATTACCTGCATTTGAAAGGTACTTTAGGAGAGCAAATCTAACACCAAAGTAACAAAACAGAAATTGTAGTAGTTGTTGTTCAAGTTCGGATATGAGAAATAGCAGCATAAGTATGAAACTCAGTTTATAATAGTAATATGGAGTTGGCGGACAAAAACCTAGCACAAATTACCTTCCTACAAACATCTGTTCCGGATAGATCATCCCTTGGGTCTGGCTCAGTAAATCCTGCCTGCTTTGCCTCAGCCACCACCTCACTAAAGGTTCGTTTTCCTACAAAGTTGTTGAAGATGTAGCTCAAAGTCCCACTGCAAGAGCAAACAAAGATGCAAGATTTAAGTTCCGTGACACGTGTGGATTTCCAAAAATCAAGTTCTATATGCTTAAAGGGGTCCTAATAGAGTGATAGTGTAGAATTTTTGATTTTGATCGTCTGAATACCTGAATATGCCTTCAATACGTAATATTTTATCTCCTGTTTCTAGGAGCCCTTGTAAGGTATTGATGATTGGGAGACCAGCTCCAACAGTGGCTTCATAGAAGTAATGTGTATATGATTGCCGTTGAAGAGCTCTCAATTTCAGATACTGGACATGGACAACATTATGTCATTAATCATGAAAGCCCAGAAGTCAATACACATGCAAAATATATCAAGATCCAGTCTTCTCCAAAGTAAAATTTTGACTGTATGAGTAACTAAAAGCGGATATTGTCCCAACAGAACTTATACTGGATGGTATATGATGAAAGTACGAAATTAAGTGCAAAGCTTATGGTATGAAAGTAGTGTATACAGTAATATGATAAAATCCTTGTGACATACAAATATTACAGATATTTTGAATCAACACACTGCTGAAGCCATTGTGCATTAAAATAACAAAACTTGAAGATCATTCAGATTACATTATCATCCTTCAACACAAGGAAGAAAGTCTATTCATAACTGAGAAATGAGAGTAGCATTTCCATTGCAAAGGCCATAATAATTGTGGTCCTTGCTTGGTAAAACCTTTTAAATATTGTAAAGCAAGATATCCCCAAATGGTACTTAAGTGGATAGATAAAATAAAACAATGGGAATGCTTTGTATTTGTATCAGTTAATGCAAATCATATATCTCCAAAAACCAAACTTTGCAATTATATAATGTCACCTTAAGAAAACCTAAATATTTGCCCACATACAAAGATTATTACCTGATCAAGAGGACCTGAATTTGCCTTTTTGTTCGGGGTGACTACATGTATTCCTTTCCGTAACCAGTCATAGTAATGGCTTGCAATGACAGAATCAGCTGTGCAGTCAACTATAACAGTATTTGGAATAAAATGATTCCCATGTACATGCTGCACAAACTTGTCCATGTCTGCCAGTTCTCCTTTTTCTTTTTGAAGTTCTCTCCATCTAGATAAGTCAACACCCCTGCAACCATATATATATTGAAACATAAATTCCAAGATTTCCCACTACGGAACGAGTGATTTCCATTACTAAAGCAAAATGATACACATATCACCATTAGAAGCAATTAGAACATTTATTTAGTAAAATACAACAAGAACTGGAATACAAAAGACTAGTAGTATGGGCACGTGAAATGTGAATGATAACAAGTTTATAGGTTTTGGAATGTCCAGTTAGCAGAAGACACAATTACTGATGTATACAATGTCTAAATGACTGTACAAGCTTTTAATATCAAATTCAATAAACCTGTAAGTCAAATTTCAATTCACAACAGTACAATAACTTATACGGTTATACCACATACAAGTTGGACCACCATCATGTTCCAACTTCTAAAGTTATAACACATACTAATTCAGCATTATATCCTTGATAATCTCAACATATACATATAAAAGATCCAAGTGATCCAGCTCTATGACAGCACCATTTGATTTATGAATACTCCAATTAAAGAATTTAACTTACGTCTCACTCAAAAGCATTGTCCTTGAGCCAGTGATTCCCATCACACGCAAGTCAATGTTAAACTTATCCTTAAGGGCAGCAGCCTGCAAAAATTAGAAAGTTAATGAATTTTTGCCAACCCAACACACAAAATTAAAAGGATCAACTTCCCATCAAAGCTGCATTAATAATCATGCCCAAAACTAAATTCTAAAGACAGTGAATATGAATAATAGACAGAAGAAAGACTGCAAAATCATGCTTGAATAGATCTAGATCATCAGAGCAGCATCTATAAAAACTATACACTAGAAGATAAGAGAGAGAGAGAGAGAGAGAGAGAGAGAGCAGGTCAGTGCAACATAATGACTAAACAGAATTAGATGGCGTGCATTATTGAATAAAGTACGTGTGGTAATTAGACCCACCTTTACGTTAGGGTAGTTTTAGAAATGGCAGACTTTTTATTGCTGAACTGGTTATGAAAACTTACTTCAACTTGTTAAAATCCATGTTCTTTGCGAATGTGACTGTGTTATAAGAAATTTTTGAAATTTTAGCACACAGTTTTAAAGTCTTTGACACGAATTGGGAAGTTTACATAGAAAAGCATGTGAATTGATACAGACAACATACAAATGAAACATTGCAATTAAGTAACAACAACAGAAAAGAATTTGCTGAACAAGCACCTGATCTCTCAGTTGATCAAGTAGTGTAGCACCAATAAGTCCTGGTCCAACAATCCCCATTGCTATAGTGGTTCTTGACAGATAAAATCTAGAGTGAACTGCTCTTAGTGCCCTAATACAATCCTCCCGCTTTAATACTACTGTAATGTTGTACTCAGAACAACCTTGAGCTATAGCGCGCACATTAATATTTGCCTGCAGTGCAGAAACAATTTAGCCACCCTGGTATTGGAGATTATGAATTGTGAGAACCATTAAGTTTCAAAGACTACTGTTAAGAAGACAATACCCATATTATCTATAGTAACGTCATTATAATCATGTATTTAATAGTTATGCAAACAATTATACAAATTTGATTAACTTTAGGTTCATATATTTTTATATATTCAAAGATAAATGCCATACCTTTGCCAGTGCGTTGAAAAGAGTTGCACTAACTCCAGGAGTACTTGCCATTTTCTGGCCAACTGCTGCCAATATACTACAGTTTGGAATCACTTGAACCTGAGAGGTTCAGAAAGATAAGAGAGATACACTGTAAATAGATACAAAGTATGGGGTGGAAGTGATGCTATATGAGAATATTCAAAATGGGAACATAACAAAAAAGGTACAGGACTCATAATCCCAGTAATGGAGTTGAGCTAAGAAATAATACTCCATTTCACAATGAATCAAATCAATATCATCATTAGATTGAAAGCATTTTCACCTGTATTATTTTTAAGTTATAATTGTTATAAACAAGTGTAGGTCTAACAAGTGTATTGTTATAACAGTAACAGGTGCAGGTCTAAACTAAATATTGCGAGATTATCACCTTGGTTCCACTCTAGGATCCAACTTATTTTCATCACATGAAATCACTAGCTCCACAACATTTTAAAACCAGCCTCAAGCACTTAATTACAATATGTTACTAACCAAATGCAAACATTCAATACCATGTAACCTGATAAAGAAATCTAGTCAAACAAAATTCAAGCACCTGAGAAAGACGCCCTGCATTCAAAGCTTCACGGAATCTAGATTGTAGTGCCTCAGAAACAGCTTTTACTTCTTTCTCCGGGACAGCAAAGCATACAGAATGCTCACTACTAGCCTACATTTACCCACAATTAGGCACATTAAGCATCATAAAATTTGTATACTGCTTCAACCCATCATGCACCAGAATAAAGAGGATGAGCTACCTGAGATATCATAATAACATTAGCCCCCACATCTTTAACGGCAGAAAATATGGCACCGGCTGTACCAGGAACACCAGCCATTCCAGTTCTGGGAGTACAAAAGGACAACAATAATTAAGATAGGATAAGTGTTACTTAACATTCAAAGAAATAAAATGCAACTACTGTTATGAACTGCTCACCCTTCAACATTTACAAGGGCCAAATTGTCTATTGTCGCAAACCCTCTTACAAAGGATTCCAAACTTTGTTCCACTTCACCCTCAGAAGCAGAAGAGCGACAAATTTTTGTTCCAGGTGCAGAGAGATTGAACACGTTCCTTATGATGATTGGGATGTCATATCGCATTACTGGAATGATGGTGCGTGGATGCAGAACATTTGCCCCAAAATAAGACTACATGTGTGCATATACTTCGTATTAATATTATTAATATTGTGAATGTATCAAATCTCAGAAACTACAAAAAATGCATATAGGTTTACCATTTCCCAGGCCTCTTGATAAGACAATGTCTTCAAAATCACTGCTTCACTTACTGCAGAAGAAAAGTTTCTTGACATTAATTCAAACTCCCTCAGACTGTGACATTACATAATGCATCATCACATTATTCTCTAATAGTTAGGCAATTATTATAGAATGATCAGTATGGGACCTTTTCTGGTAGGAAGTTAAGTTACACATACCTTTCCTTGGATCTGCACTATAGACACCATCAACATCTGTCCAAATTGTAACCTGACTGGCCTTGAATAGAGCACCCATGATAGCTGCGGAAAAGTCACTTCCGTCTCTCTTTAAAGTAGTAGGAATGTCTTCGGGTGTGCTGGCAATAAAACCAGTAGCTACAATTGTTTTTGATGGATTTCTTGCATACCATTGCTCAAGTCTCTTTTCAGATTTCTCAAAATCAGGATCAACTTGATCAGAGCTAGTAGGGTTAACAATAAGGACTTCCCTTGTATCCATCCATTTGCAATCCACTCCATTCTGAAAAGAAACACAACAAAATAAAGCATTAATATACCAGACAGTTAGGAACACCAGCAGTCAGTAAATGCTTCCAAAATGGCCAAATAAGCAATCATCAGACCTTTCTAACAACAGATGCCAGTAACTGAGCAGACCATAACTCTCCATAACCTACCACAAAATCAGTGAAAGATTCGGTTGCATGGCCAGCTGTCAGAGGTAAGGAGGTTAGTCAGTGGAAGAGGCTTTATAATAAAAACAGATGCACAACAGTAAATGTGAACCATTTGACTACTAATATTTATTCAAAAGATTTATTTCACTTGAGGGGAATGCATTCAGGTCAAAGAGCAACTAATGGTATATTTTTTGGAAATAAATAATATACGATCAAACAATTCCAATACACTCTGGGTAAATTTTATCTTCCAATTACACAAAAGACATAACTGTGAGACAGAGTGAGAGAGAGATGCTCAATACCAATATATATTGCACGAAGCATAGCTTTCAGGTTACTGATGTCCTGATTTAGTGCTGATAAGAAGCTAGCGAGTTCATCCCCATCAAGTAAATCCACAGCAGTTGATCGGTGTTTTACTAAAATAGCATCCAATGCAGCCAAATAAGACTCATCTCGTGATTGAGCCTTGTAGATGAGGTCATACATCATATCTGTCACCTTAGACATTGCAGAGACAACTACAAACTTCCTCTCAGACTCGTCACTCAGAATTATCTTTGCAACATTGTTAATTCTTTCAGAACTTCCGACGCAAGTGCCACCAAACTTATGAACAGACCAACTGTCACCTGTAGGAAGCTGAACTTTCTCAGGGGATGTTTCTACTGGAGTACCTACTGATCAAGGAAAGGAAATCATATTAGAGGATAATTTAATCGTCCACCACATTATCTTAAGAGCAAATTTGAAATTATGTGAAAGGTTGAATAGGGGTGAACCTGTGACTGACGCAAAGATGTGGGGTCTAAAGGTCCTTTTCCTTTGCAACCCAGAAACAAAGCTCAGCCTGCAATAGATAACAAACCTTTCACGTTAACAAGCCCTTTCTAGTAGCAGAAGATGGAACACTAATCCCTACAGAAAAAGCTCGACAACTTTCAAGATGAAAAAACAGATACGAAACAAAATAATAACAAAACCAATAATCTACAGAAAACATATAGAAGAAGCATGTCACCAGCATGCCAGTTCTAACACTTGATAGAGTTCAATGCAGTGTATCAACTCATTTTATTTCTGCCATTCAAGATGTTAACCAATGTTGAAGTCAAAACTTTTGGCTAAATTACCAGTGAAGGTTAAATTAACCTACTCCCGTGATGTTAACTATTTCTTACTTAACATGTAAAGACAAAAGGGCGAAAAGTCAAGACTTGAGACAAAACAGCGAAAATCAAAAGCTTTCAGAATACCTTAGAACAACAAGAAGCTTCATAATGACCAAACATATGATCTCTAGTTGACACCAATGTGCACACATTATATAAGTCTCATACATTTACCATAAAGTAGATCACTAAATTCTTAAGAATGCATAAAGGCATTTCAAGCAACACAAAGTATAATTCACTCGAATCGCAAACCAACAGCTCAAATCGTTCTCTCTCTCTCAACCTTACAAATACGAATCTCAAGCTAATTGACGCGAATAGAGTTGAGCTATACTTGCTAAAAACTCCAGAAAATGATAAACAATAGCAAAAATGAATGAAGGAGGTGGTGGTAGAGAGTGGTACCGAGAGCGCTGAGGGAGAAGTAATGCGCGGCATTGATTAGAGAAGAAGCAGATCCTTTTGGGCGGCGCGAATGCACTGGGGGACGCCGGCGACGGCGACGAGAGCGACGCCATGAAAGTTTGGGGGGGTTTGGCGGCTTTGGTTGATTAGCTCTGAAAAGAGAGGACACTGATTAATTAGAAAGGTGGGCGGCGCCTCAAGATGTGAGGATTCGCTCTTGCCTCGACACGTGGCGTCTTTTTATTTTCCATGTGGCTTTTTTGCGATCTGGGTGATTGATTCACCCAAACTGGAAAAAAATCGTAAAAAGCTTGTTTTCTTTTTCTCACACAAACATGCCTCGTTAGATTGTGCCGAACATAACAAGAAACAAAAATCAAACTTTGCTCGAATAGGTTAATTCCTCATTTTAGGGTGGAACAATAATTACGGTGATACTATCTATATATCAACCATAAATATGTCTTCTGAAACCTACTGCTCTGATATGGAGAGAGCGGTTGCCGTTCAGGTGCTCTATTCTCATAGAGGACCTGACCGGCCGTTAGGGTGAGGGAGCACTAGCTAGATCACAACTTTGCGTGGTAGATGAAAAAAATGCTTTTATTTATGGCTGATATATTAGATGAATAATAAATGACATGGCACCGTATGTTTCCTTGAAGATATTATCAGTAACTCTACCCTTCAATACGTGAGACAAGCAAGTATATATGGATGCAGAATCTTCAACCTAGATAACTTAAATTCTTATTTCACGTAAGGCTTAGTAACAATGCAGGATCACATGTGTAAAGAATGAAAACATGAAAAGCTTTCTGTGCAAATAGCATGTTAATTATTTGTTATATTGTATTTCTAGGAATTCTTGCCTAGCTGGTTTTTTCCAAGTGTTATAGTGGACCAAGTTAACTCACCATATTTGGTTGAAGCTGTTGCTGGTAGAGTAGTTTGCCTCCAATAGTCTTTCAGTCTATTTGTTTGAAGATGTAAAAGCTTCAACAAACTCATAAGGTGTCACCAAACCAGAGAATGTTTATGCGTGATATTCATAGGCATTTAACTTCTTTACATTCCTCTTTCTTTCTCATGCATGCTTTATTGCTTTTAAAGTGTCCATAATGTTGGCTTATAAGTTTGCTAGATTAGCCAGATTAACATGTCCTCCAGATTTAGAATGTCTCTTGATCTTTCTTTTTTTTTTGGTAAGCGTAAGAGAACAAAAATCTAAACCCCTGTGAAAATTTATGGGAGCTGAAATTTGCATTCCAAAAATTACAATCTACACTCCTTATCTATTAAAATTCTCAATTTGCCCTCAACTTTCACATCATCTTCCTTCGTTCTCTCTTTTTTAGTTTTTCCTCGTTGGTTTTCATCTTCCCCTCCACTGAACTATCTCATTCCCTTTGTTGCATCTTAACTAAATGGATCTAAGTTTAACGGGCTATCATTTGATACAGAATTGAGTCTGTGTTTGATGGTTAAGATTATAACTCTTGAAGCTATGTTGTTAAGTATGAGGTATGGGAAGCGGTGGCCTGAGATTTTCGGACGGATTAACTCACCTCCAGTAATTTTTAATCAAGAAACCCAAGAACCAAAGAATTGAAATGTCCACTCGAATTTGATATTGAAAGAAGAAAAATAAATTGAAGAAGTGAAGGCAAAAACATAGACTATTCATGAAAACTTTGTTGTCATCCATTATTTATCTCCAAATATGATTGATCCAAAAAGGTACCATATTAATTTTGAATCAGATTTGGAGAGGAGAGATGAATAATAGAAAAAGTACAAAAAAAAGCTAGAGGACAAAACTAATGCCAGCAACAAAGTCAAATATGGAAATTATAAAAACAAATTGTAAAACAATATTGAACCTTAACATATAATGAAACCGAGCAAATAAAAAAGTTGTAACCATGAAATTGAACTCTCAGCTAATCTTCTGCATAATAAAAACTACATGGCAATGAAAAAATTTCACTTCAGCAATTCATAATCAAGATGTATAGTGATAGTTTGGCATAAAAAGAAGATTTTCAACCTAAAGGCTAGCAAAAACTTCCTAAAAAACTCCATTTGTGTCTCAAAAGGAGGATGCCACATATGATGTTTAAAAAGAAATTTTCATTCCTCCAATGTCTCAACTCAGCTAGTACAAGTCTCTACATCATTCGAATCATTCATCACAACAACAAAAAAGGCACATATTATATAGAATATTATATTTGGAATTTTCTAAAACAGAATTCCAGTGCTGAGGTTCGAACCCAGAAATTCTCAAATCCATTAGAAAGTGTATGAGCTACACTAGATGATTTTTTTATAACAAGGACGAATATTCTTGCCCCTCAAAATTAGATGAAAAGTCCAACGGTTGACAATATATGTAACAACAACAACAACCAGTGTAAATATGTTTAAATCCCAGTGTCCCACTACAATACTAGAAACTTCAAATGTTAGGTTATAATCGAACTCAGTTCAACTACAAGTGTGATTACTGAGGTCGTCGAATAGGCTGATCAACATCTATGTGCATATTACTCAGGTCTTCCTGCATGAATAGCTCAGTCCCACTGACATGTATATAGTATCATGAATAAACTCTTCCGGTCCAAGGCTCCATCATAAATGCTCGATAAACAGCACGCCTGATATACGGAATAACATCCTCAATAGTCAACATGAATTGTGGCAACTCTCTGAACCCATCACAATTCAATTGTTGCGAAAAAAATCTACAACCCGATCCGATAACAAGATAATTGTAAATGATCTCCTCCACTATTTTGATAGATGAATCACTAACATAATATGAATGAGATCTTGTATCATAACCAACAACAAGAAATAAAAATGGATATGTCTTTTCGAGAACATGTTCTCGACCACACAGAAATATGTTTGTTTTCACAGCAGCGTACTCAATGGTATTGTCTATCATACGACCACCCCTAATATGATCTTGCAATTCTCTGCTAGCTGTCAATACCTTCGTCGAGATTCTGGCCCCCGCAGTATACATTCACAGTGTAATCTTAGTAAATTTGGAGTAATTATCAGACTGTTCAAAATTGACGGAATCAGTTCCCCTAGAATCTACAGCGAGAATCACCCTATCACGTAGTATCATGGCCAAGACGGTCATTCCCTTTAGGAATTCATTAACAATTGTTCAATCCGCAGGCGTTTCATTAGTTGCTCACGATCAGATGTTTGATAATCATTCATTCCAATACCAGTTGATGGTGTTCTTGGATGCTTCGAAGAAACTTAAATCTTTGATGTGTCCATTTAGCAAGTACCACAAACCAGTTCTTAAGTCAGCTCTTGACTCAAAGAAAGTTGGCTTGTGAAGTGACAGCTATACTGGATGATTAGTATACAGGATTATAGGGTTTCAAAAAGTTTAATAAAATAATATAAATTGTTGAATCGTTTGAAGTGTTAAAGTAGAATATGCTTATATTAGCCAAGATAACACATCTTCAGTTGAATAGTTTTGCAATGTCTGTAGAGTATTCTATAGTACTTCTATTTGTAAACATAGGTGAACTATTTTGTATAATCTTAGAAGACATTATCCTATTAATTAGATTTAGTATTGTATCATTATATATATATATATATATATATATCTCCTCATGGAGAATAATATTGTTGAACCATCCTATTATACATACAGGGTTACAAAAAATGTAATAAAATAATATAAATTGTTGAATCGTTTGAAGTGTTAAAGTAGAATATGCTTATATTAGCCGAGACAACATATCTCCAGCCGACTAGTTTTGCAGTGTCTATAGAGTATTCTAGAGTACTTCTTCTTGTAAATATAGGTGAACTATTTTGTATAATTTTAGGAGATAATCTCCTACTATATTTAGTATCATATCACTATATGTATCTCCTCATGGAGAATAATATCATTGAACCATCATATTCTACATATAGGGTTACAAAAAAAAAATTGTTGAATCATTTGAAGTGTTCAATTAGAATACGTTTATATTAGCCAAGATAGCATATCTCCAGCCGATCAGTTTTGGAGTGTCTATAGAGTATTCTAAGGACTTCTTCTTGTAAATATAGGTGAACTATTTTGTATAATCTTACTGCATGTTGACTTACCCGGAATTGAGTTGTATTCCCCCGGAATCAATTTCATTACGGCGTTTACTTGCAAAGGGGAATTGAATTTGTAGTGGGACCCGCCATCAAAACCCAAAATGAATTCCATAAAAGCCCCACATTTGTAATACTGGGGGGAGGTCGGAATGAGAGGGAATGCAGATTTCTTCCAAAAATATCAAACCCAACCCTAGAGTATAATGGCCTCCACATGCATCTCATTCTCTTCCTTAAAACTTGATTAGTGGAGCATTTGTTTGACTGGTACCTTAATACATGTACCATCATTTATATCCTATTCATGTTGCAACTTGCAAGTAATTAAACTAACTCATATCATCGGTGCAGTTAGAACCAGAATCATATTGGGAAGTTCTCATTTGCTATCATATGATGAACGCAAACGCCATTTAGACATTGTCAAATTATCTAATAGCAAATGTTGTTGAACTTCAAAAACTGAAACTACTTCTAATCCTATGTATCAAAACAATAATACTTGAAGTGAGCTAAGTAAATTGAAAAGATAGCTAGGGTATTCCATTCGTAACAAGTCAAGCTTTTCATCAATGTCCCAATGTTCATAAAAGTACACAAATGATTATAATGTGACACTGGAAAATGAAGAAAACACTAATGAGAGAGAGAGAGAGAGAGAGAGAGAGAGAGAGAGAGTTTTATCCGAATTGTAAAAAAAAAGTATTTTGGTAATTAACTTAAATTTAATTCTGATTCCTTATCGTAAGTAAACAACAACAATCGTAATTAGTTTCATTCTCATTCCTCTGTATTATTTCATTATGTCTCTCATTCCTTATGATTCTTATTCTAGATTAATTTCATTCTGGGTAAGTAAACGTGCCATTAGGAGACACTCTCCTATTTAATTTAGTATTGTATCACTATATATATATATATATATATACTATAGGATAATAATAGGCAAAGTTGCCAAAATACACCATAAACTTGGTTGAAATTGTCATTTTACACCCTATACTTGCAATTGTGTCAATATACCTCCTAAAGTTGGTAAACTTGACCGATTTGCTTCCCCTCCGTTAAGTTTAACTGTTTTCATCTAATTTTGCGTCACATGCTATGCACATGAGAAGTAATGCTGCATTTATATTTATATATTTTTAAAAAAAAATTAGAGGATTTTTTAATCAAATTATTTATTCTACGTACTCAACCCTACTTCGAATTATATATTTTATATGCCCACCCATTTCAAATATAGTGTGTTGTGTACATATATAATTATATATCTACACATTATTTTTAATTTTTTATGTTATTATGTATTTATTTATATTTTTCCAATATCTTTTAACATACCATATTATATAAATTAATAAATATTTAAATTAATAACATGTTTCAAAATACAAAAAAAGCTAGTAGCGCGCAAGTCTTCATCATAAGTAATTTTATTCATTTATTTCATTATTAAAAATGAATAAATATATAATGACAATACTACCCTTCACATGCATTGCATGTGACTAAACTTTGGATGGAAAACATTAAATTTAACGGAGGGGTGCAAATCGACAATTTTTACTATATTTAGGAGGTAAATTAACTCAATTGCAAGTTCGAAGTGCAAACTGACAATTATGGCTAAATTTTAGGGTGCAAATTGTCATTTTGCCGAGAATAATATCATTGAACCATCATATTCTACATATAGGGTTACAAAAACATATAATAAAATAATATAAATTGTTGAATTGTTTGAAGTGTTAAAGTACGCTTGTATTAGCCAAGACAACACATCTCCATCCGACCATTTTTTCAGTGTATGTAGAGTATTCTAGGGTACTTCTCCTTGTAAATATAGGTGAACTATTTTGTATAATCTTAGGAGATACTTTCCTATTAGATTTAGTATTGTATCACTATATATATCTCCTTATCGAACCATCCTATTCTACTGTGTCGGACACACAAAGCCTTGGAATTGAGCGAGTATTTACTATTATGGAGCAGAATCAACGAGACCAGAATATTTGGCTTTTTTCTCGATGATTTCCCCTCTTGTAGTTTGGGTAACTTATAATGTCGATTATAACTCAAATTAGAGGGACAACTCTTCTCTATTCAGAACATCCCTTGATCAATCCCTCATCTCTCACGGGGTAACTAAAAAAAGTTAAAATCTGAAATTAACTTTGAATTTGTTTGGCTGTACAATCTTAGGGATGATTTCACCAATGCCTCTTGAAAATTGTTGGTCCTTGAACAATGGCGGATCCAGAATTTGTTCTGAGCCAAGGCAAAATTATTTTACAAATTCTTACTCTTGAAAAAACTGTTGCAAATTCGAGTTTGTCTTAGTCTAATAGCATAATTTGATCACATAAAACATTACATAATTTGATTGTACGTCTGACCTTATACGAGTTTGTTAGGAAACCAATTAGTTGAACCAAACCAACATAAGTAATTGCATAATTTGATTATATATAGTGTGCTACCAACATGAATTATGCTATTTTCTTTATTCCTTTTTTTTTCTTGAACTCAATATAAGTTCTATCTGTGCAGATCTTTGATAAATAAAGGGAAAAACCCTATATGTATTATGCCTCCTTGTCTTATGTCTCATATCTCATTAATTATAAAGCCCAAAATGATGTTGTCGAAAGAAAATATAGAAGGACGCATACAAGTGGTCTGGTATTCATCAAATTCTTCCTTATTCTATGATTTTTACATACCAGCTTATATAATAATAGGTGAATTACAAACCCCAGCCTAGGCGATTGCCTAAGCTTGCCTATACATAAATCCGCCACTCTCCTTGAACTTTAGAGATTTGCTCACTGAAATTTTGTGTATAGTTGATCCAAGTCCCAACTTCTATCAGAACTTAAGTGGAATTAAAGATACACAGCTACTTGCACTAGTTGCATATGTTTACATGCTTGAAGATAAATTAGTCACTAAATTTGAGTGGTGGAAATAGGTATAGAAGTGGTGGCAGATGACAATGTTTATCATACTATATATTCGTATATTTTCTTTAAATTCCAAAAAAATTAGGACTTGGACCAACTTTTATGGTCACATCGAGATGACTTTTTGTTAATGTACCTGTAGTATATGCTCCTGCCGTCTGCTATTACTCACGGCTAAATGTTATGCATAAACAGTTATTTGTTCATTGCACGATCTGTTCTTTCATATGTATATATTAATATGTGTTGGTATTTTTTACAGACAATCCAGGCAACCATGACTGAGGTCATAGTGAGTATATTAGGGGATGATAAATTACTAGCAGCAGAGGCTGCAGAGCTATTAGGAGAGTTGTGGAGGAACAAGGTCCCAACAAAATTCTTGGTCAATAAGAGAGAGACGAAACACTTTGATCGAGCAAAGGACTCTAAAATTCCCTGGATGATAATTGTGGGAAAAAAAGTACAGAATGAGGGGTTGTGATATTGAAGAACATCGCATCTAGGGAAAAAGTTGTAATTCAAAGAAGTGACATTGTACAAGAACTTAAGAAAACGGTTGGATGCATGATTGTTTCAGATTGTGAATGCATAGAAGAACCATTGGGCCTGATTCCCTATTTCCCTTTCTACATGTTCTGTGTTTATGTAGCTCTTTCTAATCTTCTTTTAACTTTTGGGGTTGCAAAACAAGCTACTCCATTATGGTTAAATTGTTTCATATGCTTATGAAAAATACAATACTGGTCGTTTTCATTTGGGAGTATCAGAACTCAACACATCCTGCTTCTTTTCCTTCATTGTCTTACTTTCTTCTTCTTCCTCATTTGTGTTGAGCTTTCCCAGAATGGCAATGATCTCGTTGATCGGCAATGGAATCAACCTGTCAATCTTCTCCTTCAGCTCCATGTAATTGTCCGGGTCATGAACTCTCACATCTTCAAGAAGTCTACCAGAGCTTTGATCCAAGATAGCTTGGGCAACAGTTCTAATAGTAAGTTTGGCAGAACATGCCTGCTCGCTCATATGCTTCCCTGTTTTGCAGTAAATCGCAAAGCATTCGCAGTTGTTCTCCAAAAGGTTGTAATCACCAAAGCCATCTTGGCTGTTGAGCAAGGCGGTGGCACGGTTTAAAACTGCAGCAGGGTCATCACAGCTTCCGGTGCTGCAAGTTCCTGACCTTTTGAAAAGGAAATGGTGATAAGGGACTTGATAATCAAATCGATAAAGCTCGTAGCCTGAAAGAAAGCAATCAAGGCATGATATGACCACTCCTCGATGAACTTTTCGGTCAAAACCACAGGTTTTGCAAGCAGGCCTTCGTCTCAGTTTGTTTGCTGGTTCCTCTTTTCTGGTTTTGGTGTAGTGGATCACCTTATCTGGCTCCATAAATATTCCTGAGCATAAAACATACCATAAACAAAGTAGACACATTACAAATCTATTCAAAACAAATGTATATATAAACTCGACGTATTAAAAGTTTGGCAAGTTAACATTTGAGGATTGCAACAGAGAAGCTACCATGGTGGGAGTATGACTTCCATTTTCTGAAGCTGTAGATGTGATCTCCTGGCTGGAGTTTGCTCTTATGAATCTTGTTTGATATCAGTCCCATCTCCCTCTCTCTCTCTCTCTCTCTCTCTCTCTCTCTCTCTCTCAAAATAGGTGGTTTTTCTGGTAGTAAGCACCAAAATGTGAAGGCATACATGGGGGAGCTAGGCTCCATAATTTATAAATCTAGATGAGGAGATGAGTGATATGAAGTGACATTGTGGTGGGGATCTTGATTTTCTGTACACTAGCTAACTCATAATTCTAAGTTTCTAAGCACTTACAGTGGGAAGGTTAAACGTACTTTTCTACATACGACTAATCAATAATGGATCATGGATATGTACGTACTCGACAATTACCTTCCAGTACTCAATCTAGCAACAAGTTCATTTTCATTGTTCATTCTCTCCGTTTTTGATAATTAATTATTTTAGGTGAAACCAAATAATTTGCTATGGGAGGCTTGGAGCTTGATTTAGTTCAAGAAGTTTTGGATGAATCCAACCTCAATTCATCCTTACCTTTTCCGGTATACAATAAGAACAAATGAGGAAAAATCTGAAAATCATGCTGTATTACAGTCAATAATATATGGTTACAAAAATATATAACCGAGTAGACTTATTAGATTGAGATCCAAGTAATTGGTTGCATGCTATATTTATATCTAGTAATTCTTGGACATTAATTGATGTAGTTTGTGGTTTATGGTTTATTGTTGAGGTATGCAGCTACAACATCAAATCATCAATTCAATTGAAATGTCACAGCCATCTAGAGCCGATCAACTAAATTCTGTTACAGGATCATGACTTTCGAACGCTTTCTTTTTCTTGTTATATTGGGATCAATCAAACTACAGACTTTCTTTTTAACTCGATCAAGGTCGAAATCAAGCAGGTTGCACACATCTAAGCTCCATTGCTCTAAAAGGTTTTTCTCTTTGGTCTAAAAGGATTTCTCTTCATTTCTTGGTCTCATTGTAGCTCCTTTTGCGGACACTAGATCCATTTTTAGTGAATTAATCTTGTCCCAGTTTATGTTTTGCTTGCATTGCGTAATATCCAGGCATGTGACATTCTTTAAAAATCGAGGGTTTAACTGATTTCTCAGCAGTTACGTTCTTGAAATATTTGAAAGAGATTACTAATTATTGAACTTCTTTTTCAATTAAATTTTTGGCCCAGCATGCAAAAGTTGAAGCTGCTAGGAACACACAACGAATAAGGACCACAATCTGGAGGCAAGGGTCTAAATAATTAAGCTCAAGGACCACAGTTTAAAGTGTGTGTTCCCTCAACTGCACATTGTTCAAGTACCATAAACTATAAGTAATATGTGTCATTGGAAATGAGCTAACAATGTATAACAAGTTGACTCGATCAACAACAATGGCAAGAGAATGCAACAATTTGAGCTGTAGAAAGGGATGAGCTACAACTTTCTGTAAAGTTTGTAGGGTTGGTTTATGCTCGAGTTATATCTTTAAAGTAAAACAGTGGAGAAGCTATTTAGGAGTAAACACTGCATGTGTAGCATAGCTTATAATGGACCCAATAACAGAAATTAAGAGAATTAATCAATGGAAACTGATAATGTTAGTTACTTTTCACAAAGAGCTTATTATGAATACTAGTCGTGGATCGGTGATTGCCTTCAAAGTAAGAGCAGGCTAGGAGTTTCAAAGTTGGAAAAGAAAAAAAAAACCAACTGATTGCTTAAGTCGGCGAATACTAACATAGCGCTCGATCAGTCTTCAGTTTCTTCTGATTTTCTTCCTGATCCTCAACGATATATATTCTGATTTCTTCTGCTCAACACCTCAACCGATTGCTTAAGTCGGCGAATACTAACATTAATGCATCTTTCTCAGTTCAACTTATTTAGGTCAATAGGTATTGGATATAGAAGAACTCCAGAAGATGCAAACAAGTACAAGAAACTTGAAGGGTGCAAATTGAAAAAACACTTAAATTAATAGTGAGTTTTCATTTTATGTATAAATTACTGCTCTCCTTGTTCATAAGAAATCAAGAGGTCATAAAACTGCAGAAGCAGCTTAAAATGAAATGAATACACATGCAACTTTGTTTCATGTAGAAAAGCTAACTAGTTGCCTAAGTTGGCAAAAACTATTTTAAAGGACGGACCACTCCTCGTTGGCATTTCAGAATCTTCCTTCCTCAGCATGTTTTATTCTTTTCTCTAATTTCTTTCATTTCCTCTCTGTGATCATGAACAAATTCACCTCAATGTATTTAAAATAAAATCCTAATCTGAATTTTTTCTTTTTTTTCTTCTTCTTCTTCTTCGCATCTGGCTCGTCAGCCGTCAGGTAGCACAAGAATGTCCTCATCACTGATCTCTTGACTCTCTTCAATTAGTAATATTTCATCAGTCTTAGACGGTTGTACCTAGGTTGAAGTAATTTCACAAGAACTGAATCTACTGCAGAATTTCATGCCTATAAATTGGAGAACATAAAGAGTGGCTTTATGTTACAACAGATCCACAAAATTAACTAGCAGACATCGGCAGGAGGATGATCCAGCAACACAAGCTAATGTTCCACCTTGAAGAGTCCTTGATCCTGACCACGAGTTGGCTTCAAATAACATTTGCAGTACTAGAAGCCACAAGTAGTGCATTGATGCAATTTATGTTACATTGAGGCAAACATTTACTAAATCAATGCATTGGACATCAATGAATACAGGAATAGTTACATAAAACCCATTATTCATATCACTTTGATCCAAGATAGGTAGAGTGTACTTGAAGATGCAAACATCGTAGCAGACTAGCAATGGCACCTTTCTTATGATCAGGGCATTTTCTGTTATCTCTTGGCATGGTTTGCTGCGTGGAGAAAAGTCCTGCAATGTCCGGTGGTAATATACTAACATTGTGCCATCCCATATACAAAATAAATATATCTGTCGGCTGCCCGTTATATAGAATACTTCTCCTTCTGCAAGTCTTCTTCCTTTCATCTCAGCCAGAAGCCGCTCCTGGACAAATGGATACTTGAAAATGTTGTGCAAGTAGTATATATGTGTGCCTGCATTGAGCTCAGGATCAGTGGGTTTCGGCAGTAATGATGCCAATGCCTTTGTTACCTTTCTAAATGGTTTAGGCAGGGGCCTCGAAATGAATCTATTATCTATGTACCGTATATTGATAGAGGCATAGAGCCATAGAAGATTGAGGACACATAATTGGATAAGGACATTCACTTCTAGAATTAAACTGCAGAGTAGTATTAGAGATCAAATGACAAATATTTCATGCCTAATGGAGATGCATGAATAAATTTAACATCCATTAGAGATTTGAAGGCTTCCCACTTCCTCACCTGACATAGCATGTCGACAAAAGGGACACATCTGACCTATCCCCAGCCACTGGATAATGCAATCTACCAGATACCAGTACGTGAGTACAATTGGTAAAGGAGCAATGCATATGATTGCATGGGTTCTGCACACTCTCAATTCATGATCTTGTAGCAAGAATCTGTTCTACTAGTATAACTTCGTTACACATTCAACATAGACTAGATACTACAACCCGCGCAAATGGCACAATCGCGCGGGTATTGTAGTCGTTTGTATAAATTGAAAGAGATAAGCTCATCCTCACTTCCACTGTTTGATTGCATGTTTATTACAAATTGTAAAATAGCATACAAAAAGTTATTACTTACTGTACAGCGACACACATTAAATAGGTGCAGATCCATAGGGGGGAGGGAGGAGGGTGGAGAGGGGTTTGTCTGTTCGTAGCATGGTGTGTATTCTGGGTAGCAAGGCTAATGTTCCCATGGAAACATATGCTGGCGAGGCTAATTTGCCTACACTCTAGTTAGCTGAGTCTTCTGGCTTTCATCCAACCTGAAATTGATAAGATCAAAGAGCATATAAGGTACACAACCACATATTATTAAGAAAGGAGTGAACAAAATAGCTTGACTGCCCCAGAAATTGGAATAATGATCTTTAACCTGCGCACTCGTTTGCTGAGAAAGCTTACATATTGTACAAACATCCACTTTCCACTGTTTGCTTGCATATTCTTACAAATTGTGAAATAGCATGGGAAGTCTTTTTGCCATGTGTTAACACAGGACAAAAAGCAAAATTTTAGTCCAATACATATATCTTGACATACTGATACCATGTAGAAAATGATTTCCATTGATCTTGAATGATACAAGATTTACAAATATATAGACTTCATACTACAATCACTACATCCTAGTATTGATTACAATCGTTAACAGCTATGAATACAAATATGTAACTGATGATTTTAGCAATCAATCAGATAGCATAATTGATGCACATAGATATAGCCATATCAGTAGGTAGTCAATGAAGGAGATTGAGCAATTGGTGGAGAAGATTGAGTAGCGTTAACACCAATTAAAGTAGTTAAAATATATATTAAGGTAAAGAATGGTCAAGTCCTGATTAGAAAACAAAGCACTGTTACTCATTAATTCATGTAAAGGCAAAGAATGAAGAAACTAATATATACGAAAGGCCTGAAATAAGCAAGGGACGATTTTCAAATTCAGAACAAAACGGAAACAATTAAAGCCAAACAGAGCAAAACCTTAGAGCTATACTTGCTTGATGTTCTTCTACCAGGCTTTAATACATGTATTTTAACTAATATTGTATTTAACTCTTAAATAACTCAACAAAAAACTTCTCCCCTTAAAACTGTGCTCACAGCACCAATCTCAATAAGCACCGATATACAATAAGAATAAAAAAAGGAGTTCGATAAGAATTGGTGTATAATATATATATATATATATGAGGATTTTCAAGTGCCGACGTCCGTACCTTTTGTAAGGTATGGATTCGCCAATTCCGACGACGGCAGGCTGCAACGGCTGCACTCCCCACCTCTCGGCGGTCCTGTCTGTGTCGGCCAAAGTTCCATCAGCGACCTACGGCGGCCGGAATCTGCATAATTCAAATTTTTGGGCAAATTCCAGCGATTTTCGCGATTCCGGCCGTCGTGGGTCACCGATGGAACTCCAATCGGCACAGACGAGATCGCCGAGAGGTGGGTAGTGCAGCTGTGCTGGTCCGTTGCGGCCTGCCATCGCTGAAATCGGAACGTCCGCACCTAAAACGGACTATATATATATATAATTATTAAAGACATTTTATTAAGAAATGAACAGTAAACGAGTTTAGAACGGAAGACAATTAGAATAATGTAGACTAGATAACCCGTTAATATCGCTTGCAGGATGTACAATAATAAGTTTACATATTCAGCTTAACAAATCTCGGAGTGTAGGTTGGTGAAACTATGAAAGTGAATTCCCAAATGGATAGATGAAAGGTCATAGGACGAGTTTAGCCCCCGATGTGAGTTTTTTTTATAATTAGTTACAACTGAGTTGATCGAATAATCGGTTACAGCTGAGTTATGAGAATAATCGGTTGCAGCTGAGTTATGAGAATAATCAGCTGTGAGTATTGGTATAAAAGTGTGGTGAGTTTAGAAAAGTGTGATAGTAAGATAATAGACAGATTATAATCTCTCATTCAGAATCAGAAACTCCAATTTATAGTTTTTAGAATTTATTTTAATGTGTGTGAAATTCTCATATAATCACTTATAATTTTTATTTATTAAATATTTCAGTTATATTATTTAAGAATTTAAACTCTTAAAAACTCGAGTCGCTCTTAGAAGGCGGAGGATATTGAGAACTAAAATGATTTCACTAATGTCACTGTGAGATTGAATTCAGATATTTGTACGGGTTAGAACTTCACAGGGAAACACTGTGCGTGGGGTTGGTTACTCCAATTTGCCGCCCACCAATTCCCAACCGCTCAACCCAACAGAAAATAGCAGAATTTTTTTATGAGAATAGAATTGATTAGGAGATGAGTGACTGTCACTGACTGACCATCACAGCAGCGGTTACCCCAAATAGCAAAGACCTTTCTGATGAAGAAAAAATCATAACTGGTCTGTTTCAGAACCACGCTGTGATTCTATCCAAACCTCTCCATTACTAGTATACCAGCCTCCTCCTCAAGTTGCCTCTTTACCTCCTCATTCATTCCAACTCCATTTCTTCCCGTCACGAAAAGGATATCTCAAAGAGTATACATACCCCACTCCTCACCTCACTCTACCCCCTATTACGTGCCCCATCCCCATTGGCGTGCACCTAAAAAAAGTAAGCAAAATCCAACCTTGACCTTGCTGATGTTATCTCCATTCTAGTCCTCAATTCCTCATCCTTGTAGATGATCAACACCTCTGCAGCTACAGCAGAAGAAAGAAAGAAGATAATTTATTTAAGGGAACATCATATAGTACCCAAATTTTAATGGGGTTTTTTGATTTTGGGGATTTTAGAAGAAGATAATAGATAGTACATAGTGGGGGGCTTTCTTCCAGAAAAGCACCAACAACCTCTCTCTCTCTCTCTCTCAACTCTGTTCTTGTGGCTCACCTATAAAAACGGTCTCTCTTTTTTCTCTCTCACTCTTTAAATTTGGGTCTTTTTTTTGCCACACATAAAAAGCTCATTTCTTTGGCTTTAAATTAGGTTTAGGGTTAGAGATTTAGGGTTTTCTGATTTGGTACTATTGTGTAAATGGAGGGAGGAGAAATTGGGGAGTTGCAGGACTGGGAGGTCCTCCACAGCGCCGGAGAAGAGGAGGAGGAGCGGGCCGCCGTGGTTGAAAGCCATGGAAGCTTCTCGGCGATTGAGGCTGACGCTGAGGGTATGATCAGGTCTGATTATTTCTCGTTGGAGAATCAGGGGAGGTTTGTGTATGCTAAGAGTGAGGAGAGCTCTGTTGAGTCGGATAATCCGAGCTGGATTGACCCGGTTTCGGTGACTAGTTATAAGGAACCGGGTGGGTTCTGGTCCGATTCGGCTAGTGATCGGTCCGATGACCGGAAAAGCCATGATTTTGAGGTCAGAAATGAGTTGGGTTTCGCCGGAAATGAGGAAAGTCTTGTTCTTTCTGAGTCTGTAGGTGATAATTTGGGGAAAGCCAAAGTGGGTTACCAAGAAATAGGGAAAGTTGGGAGCTTTGATAAGGACATGGATAAGTTCTGGTCTGATTCCGGCGGAGAAAGCTCGGTTTCTGTGAAATTTGACAAGGAGGGCGGTTCGAGTGACTCGAACAAGGACTCAGGAGAGGAAGAAGCAGCTGAGACTCAAAGTGTTGCAGTGGAAGAAGTGAAAGCCGTGGCGAAATCGGGTGGTGAGGGGGAGAAGAGGATGGTGTTGTGGTGGAAGGTACCACTGGAAGTGTTGAAGTACTGTGTTTTTAAGGTGAGCCCTGTTTGGTCTTTCTCTGTGGCCGCAGCGGTGATGGGTTTAGTTATCTTGGGGAGGAGATTGTATAGGATGAAGCGGAGGAGGCAGAGCTTGCAACTCAAAGTTGCTCTAGATGATAAGGTCAGTTATTGCAGTTTATTATTAGCTAATGTGTTTGGATGGTTACAGTATGTCTGCACTCTGAGTTTTCAATTACAATATGTAGCATATAGGTGTTGGTGTGATGAAATGTTTTTGCCTCTGTTCGTATTTAATGTGTTTCAGACTTGGTTTAAAACTGTGTAAAGTTGTCATCCCAAGCTTTTTTTTGCATCAGGTGTGGATAGTTGAGTGACGAAAACTTGAGCTTGTCCAGTCAATTGGTCTCTGTTTTTTGTTTTTTTTGTTTTAAACAAGTTTATGAAGTTTTCTGAAAATAGAATTATATCAAGTCCTTCTCATTTCATAGCCTATTTGGCAGGATTTGATTCTTCATAGCTTTAGTAAAATTAGTAACATGTGTTGGTATTTGGTAAAGATTCACTTGAAGGAACATTGGCAGTTTGTTGCAACACAGGTGGTTTTGTTAGTTAGGCTTCTCTTTGCCAATTGCCATTTGCACTATCAATCTGATGGCTGATATAGTCTATTTCATTTTTCATGTAATTTGAAAAAGTGCACAAACGATTCATGTATGTGTACATTATTACCATGACTATTTGGCAGGATTTGATTCTTCATAGCTTTAGTAAAATTAGTAACATGTGTTGGTATTTGGTAAAGATTCACTTGAAGGAACATTGGCAGTTTGTTGCAACACAGGTGGTTTTGTTAGTTAGGCTTCTCTTTGCCAATTGCCATTTGCACTATCAATCTGATGGCTGATATAGTCTATTTCATTTTTCATGTAATTTGAAAAAGTGCACAAACGATTCATGTATGTGTACATTATTACCATGACTACTCGAGTACTTATTGATTTTGCATTTTTTTTTAATTCACTTATTCTTCTGCACAGAAATGCATCAACTCCATCTTATTCAGCTTCTTCCTTTTGAGTTTGTTGTATTCTAGCTCGAGTAGTATGATAATTTGGTATTGCATTCTATTTACTTTTCCTAGTATTTGAAATTAAATAGTCAAACCTTATAAGTGAACGAGTATTCAAAGTTACCCAGGCTTAAAACATTTTTAAACAACTGAGAGAACACAGATATCAAGAAATGGCAGCCATTGTATCTTGATCAGACAAAATACGACGTACCTTGATATTCTGATAACTAATTCCCACAAAGAGCCTAATTCTTTCCACAAGGACTCTAGACTTTTTACCGAAAAATCACAGTGCAAATCCCCATGACTTCTATTTGTTTACTCAGCCGATACATGGTGATTGGTCAATGAACAAAGAAGTCTTGAAGAAGAAATGACCCAATTCAGCATGATAGAAATTTAGGTTTAGTTTACTTAGGACAAAAAGAAGATTTATTGTTGTTGTGCAGCATGATACAGCAATAAGGGTTTTCTTTTTTCTTGTCTACAAAGTATTAAGAATTGTGGGTCCAAAAGGTAGTTGTCATAGGCTTAAACAGCGGCAGATGGGTTTTTTGTTGATTCTTCACTAGCTGCATACTCATTTGTTCGCAAAGCTTTTTCCCTGAGTTCTTTTGTTCAAATCCATATATATTTTGGCAATTTCACAAATTTGCTAGTTGTGCTAGTCAATGTTTAAGAATAAGTTTCTCTAGGGTGATTGAGTCTGTACTGGAGATTCTCCTCTTTTTGGCCCTGGAATCAATATGCTGTATTACCTTGAGTTGAATTTATAATGTCTTACTGAAATTGTTTTGCAGAAGGTATCTCAATTCATGACTCGTGCTGTGCGTCTCAATGAAGCATTTTCAGTTGTGAGGCGGGTACCTATGTTACGACCTTCACTGCCGGCTGCTGGGGTTAATCCATGGCCTGTGATGAGTTTGAGATAAACAATTCTTCTTGTGAAATATATAGAAAAAGAAAGGATCTTGTCCTTGATCAGGGCTGAAAGACTAAGTTCTTGTGCCTTGCTTTATATTTAACAAAATGTGGCTGCTTTGTGTATGAACTTTAAGTTAAGAACCTTCTGTATCAGTCTGTAAAATACAGACCTGGTACAAACACTTTCAAGTTCTTTTAGTTTGTGTTGCCTTTGTATGCTATCTCTATCTCATTCTGAATGGGTGATGTACTTTTCAAAGTTTCGTACTGGAAATTCACGTGCCAAAATGCAGTTGAACAGTTTGGTATGGTTCTATCATAGAATCAATGATATGTTATGAACTTCCAGTTTTGGTCCTTTTCTGCTATTGAGTTATTGCATCATTTTCGCTTGCCAGTATCAAAACATTTACATAACTAAGAAACACTGGCGAATTTGTTGCAAGAATTGGCGAAGACCAAATTTGGAGGTGGAAAGAGACCTTTTCCTTTGAATGTTGATGGAGCAGTGCTAGTCCAGAGCTCTGCACTATGACCAACTAATCATCAACGTTACAAGCTTGAAAATAGTTCACATTATCGAACATGCCAAAGGATTTTCGTCACTAAGCATTTGACAGGGGTAAATATAATCAACTGTATTCTGAGGAGGATATTGATATCGAATTTCCACTACTTCTGGGCAGATCTTGTTTTTGATCTTGCTCTTGTTATCATACTTGCCCTTGTCTCTGTCCTTGCCTTTCTCCTTGTCCTTGCATCGTCCAATTTCTTCTTCTTGCTTCACGAACTCAGCATGTTTGCCCAGTTGTTTCTTGATGTATGCCATGAGCTTTGGTGGATCAACTATTCCCCTCACAGTCACCATTGAAGTCTCCATGTTTGCTTCTACATTTAGAACGCCTAACAATGTCCCAAGAGGTCAGATATAATACGGTTTGGATTGAGAAACTACATAAATTCAAGATCAATCAAGAAGTTCCAAGATAACTCAACTTAAACCTCCTCAACTTGAATCATTCCTGTTAGAACATTACTACATTATATGTACACTCCCCCATAGATCTAAAGTGAACTGTAGAGAGAGAGGGAACAGAAATAGGTCATACCTTTCAATCCTTCCAAGCAGTTCTTGATGTCAGTTTCACAACCTTGACAATGCATCAACATTTTGAGCACCAGAACTTTCACCGGAGGCGGAGCCTAAATTCAAAGTAGCAGGATCAAGTAAACGAGACATGACATGAGATAAAAAAAGGAAACAATTGAGAGTATAAACAGAACTAGGAGGTAAACCAGTCGGTATTTAGTTATAATCACATACCACTTGTATAATTTCTGGCTCCTTTCTCTCTTTGCATTGTGGTATTAGTTTGGGAGATATAAGTTCGGCATTTCTGCTATACTTCTTTTGCACTCTCTCCAAAACCTTCAATGGATCAGCCCTTTTGCCTTTTACTACCACTCTGTTGTTTGGGTAATCAACCTCAACCTCTTCAACACCTAATGAATCAGTTTAATGAAAAAGAGAGTAGTTATATATGAATGCGGTTCACATATCACAATTAAGATTTGGTTGAGTATAAGAACTCTTTACCTTCAAAATATCTCAAGCAACTAAAAACCTTACTTTTGCATCCTTCACAATGCATTAAAACTTTCAACACAATTTCTGTGCTGGAGTCGCAATTCTTCTCTGCCATGTTATGGATTTGGAACAGTACTTTGGGAAGAGGGGAGTTGAGATATGAACATAGGAATACAGGGCATGTGAAGTTATATATCTCTGTTCTTAGAAACAGTTTCCTAGAAAATGACTTGTGGTTACCATCTTGCAATTAAATATCTTGATTACATGACTATTGGCATACCATTTCGCCAAATAGAGAAGATCAAATTTGGCATATAAGCTAACGGAGTAAAGAATAAATCTCCAAGTAAAGGTGTGGAGCATTTAATTACTGCAATGCTGGTCCTCACAACTTATTTCTAATTCAGTTTTAGATAAAATATCATAAAGCTGAGTTAGGATTTATGAGATAGTCAAAAGTCTGGAAAACATTGGTGTTAGAACTTGAAAGGATTGTTAACTGCAGTCCTTTTTAAAGAAACAAACAGGTTTATACAATCCCATTGATGGACATTTAGTGAGTCCATGATTATAGTCCTGGTAAATGTATTTGCAATATCCTGCAATGTGTTCTGCCTTCTCTTCAAACAATTTATCACATCATCCGTATAAAAAAAAAAAACTACAACAAAGCTTAACTAAATTCTATAGAAGCACATTATCATCTTCTGATATGATACAATCTGGATTAGCGTATAAAGATGGAACTGAAACTGTAGCTATAAGCGGCAGCTTTTGAAATACTGAACAGATTGTTGTGAACAGAAAATAGCATAATGATTCTGCTCAGAGTGAAAAAGCAACAGCAGATAATCGGATTACCTTTTTATTCATTGTTTTGTACAAACACGTTTTTTTTTCCCTTTTTTGAGAAGATTGTACAAACAAGCATAGGAACATATAGTGCTATAACAACCTTAAATTGGGTGCCTGATTACATCAGATGCATTTAACCGCCACTGATTGGAGGTATAATGGCCAACTCGTCTTTGTCTTTAACAAGTGCCGACTCAGTTGTATACTCTTCGTTAAGAGCAAGCACCATGCACCCACGGATCTCTTCCAAGCTTGGAAAAATGGAAATGAGCTTATTCAAACAATCATTGGCTGTACTACCTGATGATACCTCCAATGGCATCTCAGTGAAGCCAGTAAGGTCCCGAGCCCTGGCAAAAAACAAAACCTTCATCTTAACAGAAAAATTAGTATCCCCCTTATTCGTAAGATCCATAGTTACAGACTCAATCTCTTCTTGCTTGAAATCCATTGCAGAATACCCTGCCTCATGAATTATTTGTTCTAAAACATGTACCCTGCAATGATAACATCTTCATTGTTATAAGATATGGAAGAGCCTTTATAATAAAATCATACAGGATGCAAAGCAAATGACAACTTTTTTGTAAACGGCAATTGCTTATTACTTGCTGCAATTGTAGATTAAATTATGAGCCAATGCTAATACCAGTTTTGGGAACCTTTCAGATTTGACCCAACAAAAGTCCAGCATTTCAAGGTTAGATATAGTATAAAGGCTGAGCGTTGGAACTAAATTCATCAACAAGATTAACCATATTTTAAACTCTGGAGCAAGAAAATCATTCTTGGCTTTTGGAAGACTTATTTCTTCCAGTGAATGTAACTTGTCTCATCCAGAATGCATAGTTAAAAATGCCTTAGACACCAACAGAAACAAAAGCTGGAATTTTCCTACAACTGAAAACTCAATAGCAGGCTACCAATGTAGCTCAATTACCTCAGGATTTTCTATACATTATATTCCAAACTATTCCACAAAACTATGTGAGAATTACCAACTAGCAGCAAGCTTCCAATTCCTACATCAAAAAGTTCATCTTTTACTTCCAATTACAACAAAAGGGAGGAGCTATCATGCATAAAAGGCAAAGGTAATTTCTTTGCCATATTAATAGTCTTGTTCTAGCAATTTTCATGCATTGTAAAAACTAAAAAGTAAGAACCCCAAATCAGACCAAGAACCTGAGGGAACTTTTTTCCAGCTTGTCTAACCTCCCTATACCTATTCTAAAAAGATACTGCTAAATATTGCAGGCCTCTAACTTGACTTAAGTGGGCAAATGAACCAGCCTTTGTCCTAGTCCTCAGTTGAAAATCAAACCCAAAGAAGAGCGTACAACCAATCAATTACAACAGAAAATGAAACAAGCTTCCACTCATTT
This sequence comes from Argentina anserina, assembly GCF_933775445.1. Classification (NCBI taxonomy): domain Eukaryota; kingdom Viridiplantae; phylum Streptophyta; class Magnoliopsida; order Rosales; family Rosaceae; genus Argentina; species Argentina anserina. The sequence continues at coordinate 488,791 of NC_065873.1, read as the reverse complement.
GTTCCTCAATCCCAAGACTAACAAATTTTTAACACAATCAAATCGTTAAACACAATTCTTGACCTCAACTCATACTCTAAAGTCTAAACTGTACTCTCATCAGTCTCATGCCTAGTAGCAACATAAATCACAACTTTTTTGTAAGTGGCAAGTGCTTATTATTTGCTGCAATTGTAAATTAAACCATGATCCTATAACAACAACATTTATGGAACTTTCCATATTTGACCCAACCCTCCCTAAACCTATTCTGAACTAATGCTGCTATACATTACGAAATGCAGGCCTCTACCTTGCAACAAACCAACCTTTGTCCTAGTCATTTTCATCTGACGAAACCCAAAGAAGCGCGAACAACCAATCAGTTACAGCGGAAAGAGAAAACAAGCTTTAACTCATTTGTTCTTCAAATTGAAGACTAACAAATTGTAAAACACAATTCTTGACCTCAACTCATACTCTCATGCCAAGTAGCAACATATATCGAAACCCATCTAGAGATACCACCTGGACAACCTTATTACAACAGAGCTTGCAAATCCAAAAACTTAATAAATAAATAAAGATCAAATTTTCTCTCTCTATCAACACTCACAAGTCATAAACCTTGCTAATGTCAAATTCGAATGAATCAAAAGTCGCCAAGTATGATTCATATAATCCTTTCTACAGATGAAGCATTCCAAGAACCACTTTTGATCATACAAAAGTCAACAATCCTACAAGTCAAAGGTACCAACAACTCATTTGAACTACGAAAATCATCAAAATCCCAGAGAGATAATAACCCACCAGCATATCCTACAACACTGAGGGAGAGGACTTATCCGTCAATAAGAGAAAAGACAATCACATTTTAGGGAAAAGATACAAGCTTTTACCTTTCACCACTATTTCTAAAGCTTCTCAGAGAAAAACTTGAGGAGCCGAGCTTCTGGGTGGATTGACATCCTTCTTCCAACTTAAATAAGAATATTATCGAGTCCACCGTATGCCCCTGTGCTTAAATGCACTAGATCATTACCCTGGTGAATTATCCTTTTCGTCTTCAAAAAAAGCCCGTTGGATTAGCATAACGGTCAGGATTGAACGAGCACATGATTATACCGTGGGCTGAAACGCATTTGGCACCCAAATTTTGCAGTACACACAGTCCCAGCCTTCAATGGAAGATTGAGCTCGATAGAGAGACAGCTGGGTCTTCCTGATTGGGAGTTTAGAGAAAGCTTTCTTCATCACTGATCTGGTGAGTCTCCATTTTCATTGATTGATATTGATATTTGGGGGTTTTAGTTTTAGGGTTCTACTACATCGATTTGGGTAGATGAATGTGTGTACTATAAATCTGATGAGCTTATAATTAACTAATCACCATGTTGTAGAAAATGATGATTTTTGTGTCTTAACTCTGCTTTACTAGTAATATTTGTTGTTGGTGTTTTATTTAGGTTTGGGGGTCTAGAAGTAAGCTTTAAAGCTCTTTTATTTACAATGTTTGAGTACTTGGTCTGATTGTATTTATAATTTGGACAAAGTTTGTTGCTTTTTTTGATAAACAATGGTGTTGTTGTAGATTGGTTTGTGATAGCTTTTATTTGCTTGTGTTGGTATTTGTCAGTATTGTTATAGGTGTGGTGTAGCCATGAGCAATGATGAGAATTGTGTTGGTGTTGGGTCGGGGGAAGATGATTATTTCGACATGGAGACAGAAGGAACTGATATCACGGAAGAGACGTATGAGGCAGATGGCCCTTTTGAGTACAATGGGAAGAGTTTTCGTGAGTTGACGATCAAGGACTTTGATGGGACTTATTTCAAATCTGTTGAGGATGCCGAAAAGTTCTATGAGATTTATTCTTCTGCACTTGGGTTCCGGATAAGGAAATATAGGCGTGAAAAGGATTTGTCTGGCATTATCAAGAGAAGAAATTGGGTGTGTACCAAAGAAGGTCAAAGGAAAGACAGAAAGGATGAAGACAGGTCTCGTCCGCCCAAGTCCAGCAACAGAGAGAAATGCAAGGCTGCATTTGGGGTCAAGTATTCCAAGGAACTTGATGCTTATTATGTGAAAAGTTTTATTACCCAGCACAGTCACGAGTTATCAAAGTCTAACATGGTGCAATCGCTTCTTTCTCATTGTGTTGGCAAGAAAGTGGATTTGGCACATGCAGTCATAATGCCCAAAGCCAAAGACATGACCCGAACCTCTGCTGCACATGAGAATCACTCATCACGTAGAAATGAGTGTGGGGGTTCAACTACAGAATTGGATATGGCACGCTCAGTTGCATTATGCACAGCCAGAGAGTCAATCGAAACCCCTGCAGCATATGTGTATCACCTGTCAGGTGGAAATGAGCTTGTGGATTTAACTATAGTTTCGAATCTGGAGCAGGGAGTTGCAATGCGCAAAGGTTCAGTCAACTCTGCTGCAGCATCTCAGAATATGGTTGAACCAGCAGGTGGACATGCGTTTGTGGGTTTACCTAATAGAACAGATTGGGTGCAGACAGCGGCTATGCACAACCTCTACCACATATGAGTATATAGTTCATCCAGCAGGTGGATATGAATTTGTGCATTTAATGAACTGGGAGTTGTATAATAGGATGGACATAGAACGCCAAGAAGCTTTGTTAAATAGTGACACACAAGTGGCAATTGCCTTTATGAATGCAAGGGCTGCAGAGGAACTTGATTTCTTTTGCAAGTTCTGCGTGGATGAGCAAGGCAGGCTTGGAAACTTGTTTTGGAGAGACTCATATTCATTGTTCGACTACACTAGGTTTGGGGACGTATTGATATTTGACTGTACATTCAAGACAAACATTTACCAGAGGCCCCTAGCTGTGTTTGTTGGTGCAAATAACCATCGGGGTACTGTTTTATTTGGATCTGCAATACTGGTTGATGATACCCTTGATACCTACAAGTGGGCTCTGCGGACGTTTTTGGGTGCGATGAAGGGCAAGAAACCAATTTCTGTTTTGACCAACGGGGATGACAAAATACAAAATGCCGTAGTTGAAGTTTTTCCCAAGGCCCGACAACGTCTATGTTCGTGGCACATCGAGAAGAAGTTAGCTACAATCATTAAGGACCCTGATGTTGTGAGAGCTGTTACTCAATTTATTTACAATGCTATACCACCAGATGAGTGGGAACTGGGATGGAAGTCTATGGTAGAGACCTACAGGCTTCAAGACAATACGTGGATTAATATGATGTACCACAGGCGCAAGAGATGGGCAGAAACATTTTTTAAAGGCCATTTTTTTGGCCGAATGAGTAGCATGCAACGCTGCCAGGGGATCCATAAGAATCTGGAGACTGCAGTAAGTAAGTATGACAGGTTTTGTGAATATATATCCCGGATGGACAAGGCCCTCAGGAAAATGAGAAACATTGTCTGCGTCGATGATTTTAAATGCGTCGATGATTTTAAATGCGAGAACTCCAAGCCAGTCATTATTACTCACATGCGATCTTTGGAGCAGCAGATAGCTGACATCTTCACTCATGACATCTACTTCCTGATAATACACCAAATAGATTGGGAGAGAAAATACATAATCACCAAGTCTGAGCCATATGCAGGAGGGGACGGTAAAGTGTTTCACCTGACCCAATATGACTTGCCGCACAGAAGTTGGACTGTTAATTACCACCATAATATAAGCAAAGTGTGGTTCTTGTGTTCATGCAAACTATTTCAGTCAGACGGAATCCCTTGTGCTCATATTTTTTCTGTAATGAAAGCGGAGCTGATATTGAAGTTACCCGAGTCCTTGATTCTGAAGCGATGGACATTGGATGTAGGGAAGCCAGTGAATTTGCATAACTTGTCTGACAGGAATTTGCAAATGGTAAGGTATGCATCCTTGGCTTCTGAAATCAAAAGTATCTGCTTCCCAGCATCTATGAGTGAAGAAGCAACCAAGAAGTTGAAAGGTGAAATTGCCAAGCTGGCCCGTGAGCACACGGAGAGCCAAACACACAGTGGATTGCAGAATTTGATACATCGTCACCAACTTCACGTTGGTTCAGATGCCCACAGCTTTACCAGATGTTCAGTTGGCATCAATGCCGAACAGTACGCTCGTAGTCTTCCCCCTGGTGAATTCAGAACCAATTTCTTTTGAAGGAGAGTGCCTATATGCTTGCCCTTGTTTTCAGAAGTCTTCAGAACTTACTGAGGGGAGCAACACAATGATAGGTTGGGTGCGTGAGCAGACTGTAGTATTTTGCGTCTTCCAGTTTGGGTAACACCCTTCCCTTTCTTGACTGTTACAGGCCTCCTATCTTCATCCACAATCATCATCCCAATCTTGGTGCTTTCCACCTAATGTTTACCTACCAGCCTTTTTCATGTCCGACAATTGTGAGCCTTTCCGACGCATAAAGGACAAACCTCTTCAGCTTCTAGAATTGTTTTATGAATGTCATGATTTCACACAATATCCTGATTTTGACGGCATACCACCTATCTATACTGATATTGAATTTGTCCATCTCGGAGCTCATAAATGTATGCCTTGTTTTGAACGAATTTTTCCCTGATTATCAACATCAAGGTAGAAAAAAAGGTATTTTTCTTCTCGTAACATGTGAAGGTGAGGTTATTACTGCTGTGAAGGACTCCAAATCCACCATAGAGATCCCAGCCATTCTCTCGGGTCCCACCGGTCTCGATGCCATTCCAGGCAGATGCATAAATCAGATTATACCATGACCACGGAGTATACCTAACTGGTGCATTTCTACTTGAGCAATCTGTAAATTTTGTTTATTAGTACTACTTACCACTGTTTTCTTACTAATCTATTATTTAATTCCTAATAGTTTCATGCTCATCATTTATTGGCATGTTCATCTTCAGTATAAACTTTACCAAATAGGATCTACAATGTTGGTTTCTTTGTGTGTCAACATTTACTGGAAATTGCAAATTGGAGCGAGTTCAACCAACTTAGGTTGTTTGAAGATGGCAAATGTGTATATATATTATATTAGTATTGTAGGCATGCAAATGTAATGCACTTCTTTGCTCTAAGCGAGTTCAGGCTACCTGAATTGCGAATGTGATTGTAAATCAGATCTGCATTTGATGGGCTTAGGTTGTTTTTGTTGGGGACTGGTACCTCAAAAGCTTATTATGTGGGAGTACCTCAATTCCTCAAAAGCTTGGTTATGGTTTGGGCGTGGTACCTAAAAACCTGGTGTTGAACGTTGTTAGGTGCAAAGATTTTGATAATCTGTTACAGTTTGTAATGATTAACTAGTACAGTTTGTAATGAAACAATAACTATACATTGGACTTCGTTTTCTTCTTGCTACTTAATCTTTATGTTTTCTCATTGGTGTCACAAAAAGTGCTATATTGTTACTTAATATCTTGTCTCGGATTTTAGTTGGGTTCCCAAAGCTTTCATTTTGTAAATTGTGTACCAATATATATATAATGGTCGTAAATGTAAAGCCTTTCACCCCTTTCGTAGTTGTTGCCTGCTCAAATGATTGAAGTAACCCAAAATGCGGTCTTCACTTTGCCTTTATTGCAATTCTTAATTGTCTGCATCAGATAAATATGATTGACAAAAGTTGACTGATGGAAGAAATTTGCTTTAACTATGGAAACCTCCACGTAATTTGCAAGAAAAATGTTATATTATGCTAATTAGTATTGAAGGTGAATGAATTTATTTGTTTACTAGGTCTATTTTGTGAAAGTTGATGAACTATTCATTCCTTTCGTTATGATTATGATTAGTTTAATGTGGATTGTGATTTATCTTGTTTTTATGTACAGGAAAATACCATGAAGAGAACTTCTGCAGAGGATGATAATCAGGAAGTATGAAGATCTTGTTTGGGATGTCATGAGTTGTTTTTGGTGCCCGGCGAACATTCAGGGGTTTGACTCTTAGGCCAAGTTACAGTACCAATATTGTGTAAAATATGTTGTGTTGAGCTTTATTATGGGAATTACTTCCGGTAGGAGTGACCTTGGGGATTGGGAAGGGATAATAACATATGAATGGAGGTCAGTTTATTAATATTTAGTATATGATAATACTACGGTATTTGATCAGTAGATGAAATACTTTGCAGTTAGATCTATTATATGTTCAGTGTTTCGCTTATGCAGGCAGTCTCTTGTCTTCAGAAGATTGATATACTTTAGTGATACTGCTGGTGGTGTTTTTGCATTCGTCTAATGCTAATGCATTCGTCTAATGCTAATGCATTCGTCAGTCGTCACTAAAAAACGCACACCGCATGAAATCTGTGAGTACATTTACGTCATCTTACTAGAAATACTCTGTATTGCTATCCAGTAATTTGTTCCATTTCTCCATATAGATGAAAGAAGTAAGGACATAAATATTCAAGGACAGTGTCTTACTATGAAAGTAAGAGACTTTCTGCACCGACAGAATGTTGAAGCAGTGGATAGTTCAGAGTTCTGCACTACCATCCTCAATATTACAAGCTTGAAGAAGATTAGCTTACGTTATGGACATGCCAACAGATTTCCGTCGGTAAAAGTTCATATGAGCGAAACTGAATATTGAGGGCGGGATTGAAACCTAGTTTCCAATACTTCTGAAGTTCTGTGCAGATCTTCTGGTCATTATTATTATTTTTACTGCTGCCAAAGGAAGCCAAGGTTCAACATCCCCTGAGCAACTCGAAGACGCTCTCCCATCTTTTTAATACCTCTCTTCAACTAAAACCAGTTCTAAAACGTCACTTCGTTACACATTTGAACTCTCTTTAGATCTTCCACTGATCAGCCCTTTTCTCTTTCAAAACGACTGTGTTGTTTTAGGGCCTGACAATCGAGCATTTTCCTACCATAGACTTTTTTTTTTCAGTTTGTTAATACTTCGTTAAATATTATATACGTAGAGACCACTGTGTATATACATTATGAAGTCATCCAATTTTAACCATTCAAATACACACCGTGTACTTAAGATACTCTGGCAGAAAATATGATCGTAGAATTCACATTATTCGGAAAAGACTATTTTTTCAGTCACCTTATAATTCTCAAGCACAGCGTGTGCCCGTGTGCGTCAATGTAGCAGATCTGTGCCCTGGTTGGTTGCTCCTTTTCGTCTTCAAAACGAGGCAGTTGGATTGGTACAACGGACAGGATCGAAGGAGCACAACATAAGACTCTACCGAACGCAGTTCGCACCCAAGTTCCAGAACACACCGAGAGAAGCTCTGTCCCTGTCTTCGATGGAGATTGAGCTCGCTACTGGTCCATAGAAAGACAGTTGGGTTTTCCTGATTGGGCGTTTGGTTGGATATGTGAGCAAGCACACTTCATCCATCATCGGTGAGTCTTCATTTCTGTTTATAGGTACTGAGATTTGGGGGTTTAGGGTTTACTCCATTGATTAAGGCATCATAGGTAGGCTATAAATTTCCTGAGATTATATCTCACTTCATTTCCAATCACCATGTGTTGTAGAAAATGAATAGCTTTAACTCTTTAGTCTGCTTCATTAATAACCACAGTAAATAATGTTCTTGGTCTAGGCATATGCTCTGGAGCTATTTCACTTACAGTTCTGTAGTTTATAGTTTGAGTATAGATGTGAAAAGGTTTATAATTTGGTTTAAAGTTTGATGCTTGTATGATCTGTACAGTGTTGTTATTGTGGAATGGTTTGTGATAATTTTGTTTTGTTTTGTTTTTTGCTTTTATTGATATATGGAGTGTGTTATAGGTTAATGTAGCGATGAGTAATGATGGGATTTCGTTGATGTTGAGTCCGTAGAAGAAGATGATATCAACATGGAGACAGAAGGAATTGAACTCGACGAAGAAACAGATGGACCATGTGGCCCTTTTGAGTACAATGGTAAAAGTTTTCGGGAGCTCACGATCAAGGATTTTGATGGGACTTATTTCAAATCTGTTGAGGATGCTGAAAGGTTCTATGAAATTTATTCTTCTGCACTTGGCTTCCGGATAAGGAAATGTAAGTGTGATAAGGACCTGTCGGCCAAATTGTGAGAAGAATGTGGGTTTGTTCCAAAGAAGGTGAAAGGAAAATCAGAAAGGATGAAGTAAGGGCGCCTTCGAGCAAAACTCGTCCGCCCAGGTCCAGCACAAGAGAGAAATGTATGGCTGCGTTTTGTGTGAAGTAATGTGCGTTTTGTGTGGGTTTACTACTAAGCACAGCCACGAGTTACCAGGGTCTAACAAGGTGGACTCACTTCTTTCTCATTGTGTTAGCAAGAAATCGGATTCAGTTGCAATGCCCAAAGCCAAAGACACGATCCGAACCTCTGCGGCACTTGAGAATCACCCATCAGGTGAAAATGAGTGTGGGCGTTCAACTACAGAACTGCATTTGCGGCAATCAGTTGCATCATGTTCAGCCAGAGAGTCAATCGAAAACCCTGCTGCATATTTGCATCACCCATCGGGTGGAAATGAGCTTATGGATTTAACCACAGTATCGGATTTGGAGCAGGGAGTTGCACTGCGCAATGGTTCAGTCAACTCTGCTGCTGCATCTCAGAATATGGTTGAATCAGCAGGTGGACATGCGTGTGTGAATTTAACTAATAGACCAGATTGGGTGCAGACAGCGGCAATGCACAAAGACACGATCACAGCCTCTACTGCATATGAGTATATAGCTCATCCAGCAGGTGGTTATGAGTTTGTGCATTTAATGAACAGGGAGTTGTATAATACGATGGACATAGAGTGCCGAGAAGCTTTGTTAAATGGTGACGCACAAGCGGCAATTGGCATTATGAATACAAGGGCTGCAGAGGATCCTGAATTCTTTTGCAGATTCTGCGTGGATGAGCAAGGCAGGCCTGGAAACTTGTTTTGGAGAGACTCATGTTCACTGTCAGACTACAGTAAGTTTGGGGATGTATTGATATTTGACTGTACATTGAAGACAGACATTTACCAGAGGCCCCTGGCTGTGTTTGTCGGTGCAAATAACCATCGAGGCACTGTATTATTTGGATATGCAATACTGGTTGATGATATCCTTGATACCTACAAGTGGGCTCTGCGGACATTTTTGGACGCGATGAAGGATAAAAGACCAATTTCTATTTTGAACAACGGGGATGACAAAATACAAAATGCTGTAGTTGAAGTTTTTCCCAAGGCCCGACAACGTATATGTTCGTGGCACATTGAGAAGAACTTGGCTACTATTATTAAGGACCCAGACGTGGTGAAAGCTTTTACTCAATTTTTATACAATGCTATACCACCGGATGAGTGGGAATTGGGATGGAAGTCTATGGTAGAGACCTACGGTCTTCAAGACAATTCATGGATTAATATGATGTACCACAGGCGCAAGAGATGGGCAGAAACATTTTTTAAAGGTCATTTTTGTGGTGGAATGAGAAGCATGTAACGGTGCCAGGGAATCCATAAGAATCTGGAAACCGTAGTAGGTAAGTATAACAGGTTCTATATTCCCCGGATGGACAAGGCCCTGAGGAAAATGAGAAATATTGTCAGTGTTGATGACTTTAATTGCGAGAACTCAAAGCCGGTCCTTATTACTCACATGCGATCTTTGGAGCAGCAAATAGCTGACATCTTCACTCATGACATCTACCTGCTGATAATGCACCAGATAGATTGGGAGAGGAAATACATAATCACCAAGTCTGAGCCATATGTAGGAGGGGACGGTAAAGTGTTTCACCTGACCCAATATGACTTGCCGCACAGAAGTTGGACTGTTAATTACCACCATAATATAAGCAAAGTGTGGTTCTTGTGTTCATGTAAACTATTTCAGTCAGACAGAATCCCTTGTGCCCATATATTTTGTGTAATGAAAGCTGAGCTGATATTGAAGTTACCCGAGTCCTTGATTCTGAAGCGATGGACATTGGATGTGGGGAAGCCAGTGAACTTGCATAACTTGTCTGACAGGAATTTGCAAATGGCAAGGTATGCATCCTTGGCTTCCGAAATCAAAAGTATTTGCTTCCCAGCATCAATGAGTGAAGAAACAACCAAGAAGATGAAAGGTGAAATTGCCAAGCTGGCCCATGGTCACACGGAGAGCCAAACCCACAGTGAATTGCAGAATTTGATACATCGTCATCAACTTCATGTTGGATCAGATGCCCACAGCTTTACTGGTTTTTCGGTTGGCATCAATACCAAATATTACGCTCGCAGTCTTCCTCCTGGTGAATTCAGAACCTACTTCTTTTGAATTAGAGTGCATTATATGCAGCCCTTGTTGCCATTTTATGCAGCCTTTGCAGCTTTTGTATTCTCTCATATGCTACGGCCCTCATATGTAACAGTATTCTGTGGCATAGTACTATAAGTTGTTTGATTAAATCCAAGTGCCAAAGGGTTTCAAGTGATCGATTTTGTTGATTGAAATGGGAATATTACCCAATGACGTTACGTTTATATCAGTAATTTCAGCTTGTGCTTGCAGAGGAGCTGTTGATGAAGGCATGTACATTCATGGACTTGCACTGAAATTGTGTGCGCTGTGGGAACCAAAGCTTGTTGATTCTTTGATAAATCTGTATGGAAAGTTGGCTTATTTTGTTTGAAGTTTTTCAATAGTTGAGACTATGGCGATACAGAATGTGTCATGGAATTTAATTATTGCAATTCATGCTCAAAATGGAGCAGCAGCAGAGAGTTTGAATTTTTTTAATCTCATGAGAAGGGCTGGAGTTTATCCTGATGATGGTACTGTGGTGTCTTTGCTTCAAGTTTGTGAGAGTTTAGGTTTAGGGAAACTAGCAGATGGCGTCCATGGAGTAATCATCAAGTGTGGTCTGAGTGGAAATATCAGACTGCAACTGGAGTTCTAGATTTGTATACGAAGTTGGGGAGATTAGATTATTCACTCAAGGTTTTCAAGGAGGTCATTGATCCAGATAAAGTAGCTTGGACGGCAATGCTTTCATGTGATGCTGCGCATGGGTACAGAAGAGAAGCAATGGAAATCTTGAAAACATTGTTAGGGAAGGTGTCGAGCCTGATCAGTGATCACGTCACCTTCACTCACTTGTTAAGTGCTTGTAGCCATTCAGGACTCATAAAGGAAGGAATTACTTCAACAAAATGTCTGAAGTCTATGGAATTGATCACTATTCATGCATGGTTGATCTTCTCGGTCGGTCTGGGCTTCTGAATGATGCTTATGAGCTGATTAAACGGATGCCAATGGATCCAAACTATGGTGTATGGGGGCTCTCTACGATGCTTGTAGGGTATAAGGTAACAATGTAACACTGAGCTTGGGAAGGAAGTTGCAGAGAGGTTTTTTGCTTTAGAGCCATCTGATCCAGAAACTATATCGTGCTATCCAGTATTTACTACGCAGCTGGTTTGTGGAGGGATGTTTCACAGGTGAAAAGCTTTGATGAAGGAAAAAGGTAGCTGGTTTGTGGATGCAGTTTTATTAGATATGCAAATAAAATCATCGCTTTGTTGTGGCGGATCAGTCTCATCCTGTTTCAGTGATTGGAAAGATTTGGAAGGCTGGATTTGTATCCAAAACAGAATTTATTGTACAAAATGTTTAAGAGGCAGTGAACAAGGATATGCTCAGTAAGCACAGTGAAAAATTAGCCATTGCATTTGTGCTTTGGTGATTAATGCTGGCATGTCAATAATCATTACCAAGAACCTGCCAATATGTGGCGACTTCCATAGCACTGCAAAGTTCGTATCATTGATTGAGAAGCGAACTGACATAATTAGATATTCTAAGCGCTTCCATCATTTTACTAGTGGTATATGCACTTGTGGAGATTATTGGTAATCCTTTGTACCATAATAGTGCTGTTTGGCACAAGTCTTGTTCTCGATCTCTCAGCCTACTTGCTGTTATGTACTACTTCGTTTTAGGAGCCCTTCTAATGAGAGTAGGAATGACAATATTACCTATCGGGTAGGGTATTCATGGGTATTCGACTCTAATGGGGCTGTGTAATGGGTAAAAACGGAGAACAGATATGGAGATCCCTTATATTCGAAATATGGAATCGGGTAACGGGCGGGGATTATATTTTGATCCTCATTCCCATCCTCATCCCCACACAATAAGAATAAAATATATATTATATATGTTTTAATATTAATTAATTAATATTTATGTAAATAAAAACTTTTTATAGTTATTATTGTATTTTGAACTAGACTTGTATTTGTTTAAGTTTGATTAATGTAAAAAAAAACTAATTTCATCATGATATTTAGTTTTCATTTTAGATTTTTACGTTTTTTCTATACTTCATATGATTTTTTATATAATATAATAAAATATCATTAACGGGTATTGTGGCGGGTATGAGAAACAGATCCCCAGCGGGTATGAGGACGGAGAATACTCATTTACTTTCTAACGGGGATTGGAGCGGGTATGGGGACGTAATTGAAATTGAATATGAGTATGGTATTTCGATCTTCTGACCCTACCATGCCCATTCTCATCCCTAAATGAGGATTAGTTGAAGACTTTTATTTATGATTAAAAATTTTCATTTTTAGATCACATTTTAACATCTCATCCGTTCAATTTATAGGTCTATATGAGTAGATTATTGCTACAAAATTTCAGTCAAATTGATAATTATTAAGGTATCAAATTAATGGATAAACCAAATTTATCAAACATGAACCGTTTAACTTCATAATTGGTAAATCACACTTATAAATGTCTTCACGATTCTCAATTTGGTTAAACATTTGTATAAATGATCTACTCATAAATATAGGTAAATTGAACAGCTAAGATGAAAATATAAATTAAAAAAGTGGAATAATCCGAAAATTCCTTAACTAGTCTTCAACTCAAGAGTTCTCATTAGAAGCTAGGGTCTTCGCTTCTCTTATATGGTGGTGCAATTATTAGTTTTCCATGGCACGTCAAAGCCAAAAATCAAATACTAGAAGATGATGGTAAAAGCGGATTTCATTTGCTGGTAACTTATGCATTGTTTCGCTTATCCCAGGAAGACATCGTATCCTAAATAAATAGGGGAGCAACTCTTGCAGAAAAATCTCTTGCTAATATGTACGTTCACCATAGCAGGAAAGTTTTGGTGCCTTTTATCATTCTACAAACATAAGCACCACAGAACAAAGATACAGAAAGATGCATTACTTTTAGCATACTTCCAATTATTGAACATCCTTTTATCTTTTGTCCAGGTTCTGCTTCCTCGTCGTGCAGAACTCAGGAATTTGGTAATGCAACCAATGATCCTAGCTATGGTTCTCATGAGTGCCGAGTCTCAGGTACTACTAGTTACTACACCTACGCAATTGGTATTGAATAGGTATTGCAAACTAGAGTATTCATTGTTGTTACAAATTCAATTTTGAGCCTTGTTACTTATCTCTCTCTCTCTCTCTGAGTGGCTTTAGCATCATGATTATTAGTTATTTAACAGGAATAAGTGAATTGAATGTTTTAGAACTTTTTGAAGGATAAACAAGATTTCGTGATATCTACGTTGCCACTTGCCACCTCTCGACTCTTGTTCCTATCCTGAGCGCAGCTGTGGGTGACACATTATTGCTGTTTTTGAACTTTTGAAGCATGCAGGTTTCATAATCAACAAGACAACATTGTAAGCGAATTTCATTTGCTGGGAAATTATGCCTTGTTTCACTTATCCCTGCTGGAAGACATCGTATGTTAAATGGATAGTGTAGCAACTCTTAGATGGAAAAAAAATCATGTTAAAATGTACGTTCACTATAACAGGACATAGAAGATACATAAGGATACATTACTTTTGCCTTCTGCTAAAGATCGAAGTAAAACGATCCTAACTTGTCATTCCATGCTCTCTTATTTCCGCTAAGCTTCGTGTGCTTTTATTTTCCAACTGCAAGCCTAATAATACTAAGTTAGCGTGACAATGTGGTATGATGTTGTTCTGACTTGCTACTAGGCTTTCTTACATGCAGCCAGTGGAGAACCACAAAGACAATCGTTCCCCAAAAACGCCGAAGCAGGAAACTTGGTGGTCGGAAGTTGTCCGCACAGATGATTATAGCTGACGTTCAGTCTGTCAAGCCCAGCCACTGCCTTAGGCACCTTCCCGAAAACCAAATTCCTCGACACGTCCAAGTGCTTAAACGTCTCCACAATCCTCAAGCTCTCCAGATTAAACTTCAACTTGTTTCCTGAAGCCCAAAAACCCACCAAGAAGTCAGTCTTGTTCAGCAATCCAATCGGACTGCCCGTAATCTGGTTCCCAGACAAATCAATGTAGTCATAGTAATAGGTCTGCGCAGGCTTCCAGTTGTCCAGCTTCAACTTGATCCCGCAATTTGCGAGCTTGAGAGAGTAAATGATCGGCGAGGAAGTAACCCATGTCGGAATGTCATTCAAATGGAAACTGTTGTAAGACAAATCAAGCGACTCAATGCCTTTCACATTCAACTGCGGGAATGGATCGACCAGTTGATTATGAGAAAGATCGAGATTGAAGATCTTGGTCAAATTGGCAAGTGCCTTAGGTACAGTGCCTGTTAACTTATTGTGACCGAGATCAAGTGTGTCAAGGGCCTTGAAGTTTCCTAGGAACGCCGGGATTTGACCGGTCAAGGCATTGTGACCCAGCTCAAGGAAACCCAACTTTGGCTCCAAAGAGGAGATTGAAGCTGGGATTTTCCCGGTAAATTCATTGCTGGAAAGACTGAGAATCCGGAGCTCCGGAAAAGAGGCGAAGATGTCGGGTATGGGACCCGACAACCCGTTTCGCTCGAGAGTGAGATAAGTGAGCTTGTTGAGGTTCTTGATGCCAGTGGGGATTGACCCGGTTAAAAGGTTGCCGCCGAGTTTGAGCTGACCCAGCTGAGTTAGCTTTGAGATTGAGCTCGGGATCGGACCGGTGAACCGGTTGAAGTAAAAACTGAGTGCCTCGAGCTGGGTCAAGTTGCCGACAGAAGCAGGTATCCGACCGGAGAGCTTGCTGTTTTCGATGTAGACGTACTTGAGATTGGGGAGCTTGAAGAGGAAAGTGGGGAAAGAACCGGTGAGGTTTCTGAGCTGCTGGAGATAGATGCCGTTGAGGAAAGTGAGCTTTGAGAGGGAGGGAGAGATTTTACCGGATAAGTAGGAGGTGGGCTTGTCGGGTTGGCCGGAGAGGGAGAGCATTGTGACGCGGTTGTTGTCGCAGCTGACGCCGGACCAGGTGCAGCAGTCGGTGCCTTTCTTCCATGAGGCGAGCATGTTGGAGGGGTCGGATGTGATGGCTGACTTGAAGGCGAGGAGGCCGGCTTCATCGTCGACGTGGCAGGCGGCGGAGGTGGGGGTGAGGGAGCGGAGAGTGAGAAAGAGGAAGAAGAGGAGGGAGGAGAGGTGGTGGTGCTTCATGGTGTGTTTGAGTTTGTGAGATTGTGGTTGAGATTCTGTGAGTGAATGGGAGCCTATTCGGTGCTCTATCGGTGTGTAGACACCAGAGCAACGTTGATTATATGGTCGACACGTGGTTTCTGATTTTTGTATTAAATTAATGCTTTGTTCAGTTTTCCATGTTTACCATTTTTGTAATCACGGCAAAAGAATGAGAAAGACGGAGGCGGTGTTCTACGCGGAGACGTACCAGTGGTACCATCCGATTCAAGCAGGAAAAATCGACGACACTGACACTCTCCCTCACGATAGCGTCGTTTACGGAGCCTGGCTTTGCTCCTCCGCCTCCCTTTACGACCCTTCCGGCGATCCCAAGCTCATCGGCAACCCTTACTGCACTTTCTTCGTTGGCCGCCTCTCTCACCTTACCACCGAACACACACTTCGCCAGGTTATGAGCAAGCAAGGTCTAGTCAAGAACTCGCATTTGGTTAGGCATATCGTGACCGATGCGTCGCGTGGCTATGCATTTGTTGAATTTGAAAACCGAGACGGTTGCCTTCATCTTCAATAGTACAGCGCCAGATTGTTTTTTGAACAGACACAAACAATGGGTGGAATTCGTCTTCTTCTTTGTTGTACGTAGGTGTATCAAGAGGAGCTTCCTCTGTCTTTCATATGATGATATCTGCTTTGTCCCTCCACTCTTCCAAAACTTAAATCTCGAGAAGAAACCCAGAGAGAGATTGAATGATTGATTGATGTTATTGTTGGTGGGATCAGCAAGGAAACTAGGTAGAGGAAAACTGATGACCGGAGGGTAAAAGAGAAAATTTCATAAAATAATCTGATAATGGGAACCACGTGTCACATGCACAATAGTCGGTGTGCAAACACCGGAATTACGGAAGGTGCATACAATCCGTTTCCTACTATTGAAATGGATAATTACTTAGATTAGCAAGTCGTCGACGCATTGGCAAATTTGGATTCTTGGACGTCGGCGAACTTGACGGAAGTGGGTTTCATCTCTAGATTTCGTCACTCGATTTTTCATCTTGAATTTCGAATTCATTGATTTCTTTTAGTGCATGCCCCTCGTCTACTCTTAGTGTTGTATTAATTTTGGAAGACGACATGTTGTCCTTTGTTCTTATATAGCCACATGTCCACGACTTACACATCAGTTGAGGACTTTCTCTTTGGCATTCTACTTTCACAACAAAACTACTACAAATTGACTTCGGTCATTTAGTGCCTTCTTAAGACAATACTATACTGGTTAGTGTCACACACTTTTTTGGATCTTCTTAAGACAGTAGACTGATACCTTCATTTAGACCAAAAACAACTAAGATTCATGCCTTCCTGGCTTCATATATTTGCAAAATCCAAGATACCAACACAATAGAGAACCACAGAAATGTCTTGATTTCCCTGGGACGAAAGACAACTTCCACACAAAAAAAAAAACTTGATTTTGGGAAGAGAAGAGATACTCCAAATCCACGTCCACACTTTCATAGAAATAGGATGAGAAGATGAAGGAATGCATTATTTGTTGGTAATCTATTTATTAAATAAGTAATTAATACAAAAGGCAAAGATGGCATACCATATGAAACACAGCTTGTGTATTCTGACTGAATCGCAGTCTCTTCAATCAATTTCAATTCAGACCTACGATTCTGAAGCCTCAACATCACAACATCTTTTTCTTGAATTTCGCTATCACAATCAGATTTGCTGAAACAAACAAAAGAAAAGAAGCTTAGAAGATATTAATCAATGATAAATCAGGCAAAGAAAAAAATGTGTAACAACAAACTAAAAGTTTACTACGAGCCCTGCTGGAGGAGAATATTCATCCCGTCTATCTCCCTCAAATTCTTCAAGCAACAAAAGTATCAGATTAATTATTTAAAATATGAAAGTGAAGAGATCTTTTCTGCAAAATAATTCTTACCCAATTCAATGTCACACGATTACAGTCTGTCATTGTTTCTACGCCTTGTTTCTACCCAGCTATTCATATTCGATCCCTTCAAATGCTTCAATTGAATTGTTGATTGTTTGCACTAATCCACGTACATAGTTCAGCTTTTGGATAATGAAAGCTTGTTCTAATCTCTGATCACGCGACAAGTCACCCTTGTATGATTCCCAGAAATCCACGAACATAATTGAGCTTCTGGATGATAAAAAAATTGCTTCTAGATTAACGAAAACTTCAGGGCAGCCGCATCGCATTATCATCATTAAAAAATGAACATAATTGAGCTTTTGTACGATGAAAATGTGTTGCAATCTTTGATTACGCGAAAGGTCACCCTTATACATATGATTTTCCTCATTCGCCCCATATACATCTTTGTGCTCCATCTTTTCCACTTGCACTTTCTTTTGGAGCTTAAAACTTTTCATTTGGTGCCGCACATCAGAAGGATCCATTTGATGGAAGACTGGAGTGACTATTTGCCCCAACTCTTTCCTGCACTACACTATCTTGATGACTTTGTCCAAGCACCAAGACGAAGAAACGAAATTGTTGTAAACAGCTTGCTGATGCTATCTCCTTTCCTTAATCCTTTCCTCAATTGTTGTAAACAGTTTCACCAGCTACGATTTTGTATCCTCAACATGGCAACATCACTTTCATGAATTTGCCTAAGACAATGCTCATTAGATTTGCTGAAACAAACACAAAAGAAAATAGGCTTAGAAGATATTAAATGTAATGTGATGAATCAAGCAAAGAAAAAAAGTGTAACAACAAACTAAAAATTTACCGCAAGCCTGTTGGAGGAGTAAATCCATCTTGTCTATCTCCCTCAAAATTTTCAAACAACAAAATATCATATATTAATCATTTGAAAACATTAAACTACATAGATTTTTTCAAAAAAGAAAATACTTACCCAATTTAGTGTCACACGGTTACTCTCTATCATTGTTTCCACCCAGCGACTCATATTCCCATCAAATGCTAAAATTGAATCATTGGTCGTTTCTAGTAATCCACGATATTAATTGAGCTTGTGGATGATGAAAACTTGCTTCAAGAAAAGACTTAAGGGCAGCCACATTGCATTAGTCCCATTAAAAAAACAAACATAATTAAGCTTCTTATGAAAATTTGCTGCAATCTTTGATTACGCGAAAGGTTTTAAAATTAAGATTTAAACAAAAGGTTATAAATATATATAGGATCCTTCCACTAAGGGATCCTATTTTTTAGCCTTTCAAAGGGATAGACAACTTGACCAACTTCTTGATCACATTTCAACATCTCTACCGTTCAAAATTTAGATTCTAATGTGTAGATTACCTTTATAAAATTTTAGCCAAAATGAAGGTGTTTAAGGTATTCAAAACTGGGATTTAAACTTCTAAACATGAACGGTTCATGTTTGATAGATTTGGTGCGTCTATTTCTTTCACAAAGTTTGATACATTAACAATCACTATTTTTATTGAAATTGTATGTAAGTGATCTACACATTAGACCCTAAAAGTTGAACGGTTGAGATGTGAAAATGTAATCGAAAAGTTAGTTAATGAGCAATCTCTTTAAAATACCCCAAAAATGGATCCCTCATTAGAATGGGGTGATATAGAGAAATTATTATATTTACCCACCACATATCTCACGTGGTGTACCTCTTAATGTTATTGGTCTATTTTTTATTGTGATTATTTCTGATTGGTTCTTATATATAAATAATTTTTGTCATTTTCACCGCGTCCATGATAATTATACCATAGCGTAATATGATTGGATGGATACACCACATGGCAGTGACACGTGGTGTGGCGGTACACATAATAATTACTTGGGTGATATAGGCTATGTTTGGTAAAGCTTTTTACCTCCGGTGATTATAAGCTAAGCTAATAGAAGTGTTTGGTAAATCAACTTTTCACTTGTTGCTTCTAAAAGCCAGAGCTTTTAAGCTCAAAAAGAAGAAGTTGCCCTTACCCTCCTTTTGGAAGCAGAAGCCATGCGGTGCCTACTATAGCGGAGAACACTGTAGTTTAATGAAATTTTCGTAGTCCCGATAGGTACCCTCATCTCTTTCAACTAATTACGACGAATTGCCACAGAAAAACCTTTCAATCCTCTCACCCAAGCCCTTCTCTCTCTCTCTCTCTCTCTCTCTCTCTCTCTCATTTCTTCATTCCCAAAACCAGCCATTGATGGCTCTATGAAGCTTCCATGCCGCCGCTTCACCCCTCCACATATCTGCCATGGCCACCGTCCCCTACCTCATCCTCCTTGTCCTCCTCTCCCTCCTCTCAGTCACCTTCAGCACCACAGACTCGAACGACCTCGCCATGCTGAACGAATTCAAGAAAAACATGACCAACTTCGACCTCCTCAACTGGCCCGACGACAACTCCGACCCCTGTGGCCCTCCCAAGTGCGACCACGTCTTCTGCTCCGCCAGTAGAGTCTCCCAGATTCAAGTCCAAGAACTCGGTCTTATTGGACCTCCCCCATAACCTCAACCAGCTCTCCCAACTCTCCAACATCGGCCTCCAGCGCAACCACTTTAGTGGGCCCCTCCCCTCTCTCAATGGCCTCTCCCAATTGAAGTACGCCTTCCTCGACTACAACAACTTCTCCTCCTTTCCCGGCGACTCCCTCGAGGTTCTAGCTCTAGATGGTTTGAACCTCAACGCCTCTACAGGTTGGATGTTCCCGCCGGAGTTGGCTAACTCGGCGCAACTCCAGAATCTCACCTGCGACAACTGCAACCTCGTCGGGCCGCTGCCGGAGTTTCTTGGCAATCTTTCTTCCTTGACCGTGCTAGAGCTCTCCGGGAATGGAATCACCGGCGAGATTCCAGCGAGCTTTGCGGGGATGAATGTGCAGAGCTTGAGGCTGAACAACCAGAAAGAAGGCGGCGGGTTGAGTGGTGGACTTGGTGTGGTGGCGACAATGGTGCAACTCAACTCGGCTTGGCTTCATGAGAATCAGTTGACATGTAGTATTCCTGAGAGCATTGGCGATTTGGTTTCGTTGAAGGATCTTAATTTGAATGGGAATCAACTTAGCGGTGTGATTCCTGATAGTTTGGCCAGTTTCGAGCTTGATTCTTTGAAATTGAACAATAACTGGTTTATGGGTGCTATACCCAAGTTTAAGGCTAAGAATGTGAGCTATGATTCGAATGCGTTTTGTCAAGACACTCCGGGGGTGCCTTGCGCGCCGGAGGCTACCGCACTTATTGAGTTTCTTGGGGGTTGGAGTACCCTACTGAGCTAGTTGAGGGTTGGTCTGGTAATGATCCTTGCAAAGGGTTGTGGTTGGGAGTGAGTTGTGGGAATAATGGGAAGGTGTCTGTTATTAATCTACAGAATCGTAATCTTAATGGTACATTGACTCCTTCAGTTGCCAAGTTGGATTCTCTTACTCAGATTAAGCTTCAG
Organism: Argentina anserina; assembly: GCF_933775445.1. Classification (NCBI taxonomy): domain Eukaryota; kingdom Viridiplantae; phylum Streptophyta; class Magnoliopsida; order Rosales; family Rosaceae; genus Argentina; species Argentina anserina. The sequence continues at coordinate 467,996 of NC_065873.1, read as the reverse complement.
AATAACAATCTGACGGGTACGGTTCCTACTAATTGGAATAGCTTGAAAGCGTTGACGGTGCTGGATCTAACTGGGAACAATATTACCCTTCCATTGCCGAAATTTGTGGACACTGTTAAAGTGGTCGTTTATGGGAATCCTTTGTTTCATGGTAATCCATCTGAGCAGGGCCCTGCGCCAGAGAGTAATTCTACATCAACGAGTTCCCCAACAGGCACATGTTCTAATGGGAATGGGACTTCTGAATCAAAGACATCAAAAGGGCCCAACATAGTTTCGATTGTTGCTCCTGCCACAAGTGTTGTTGTTGTTACTTTGCTTGTTATTCCTTTGTCCATATACTATTGTAAGATGAGAAGAACCGGCTATCAGGCTCCAAGTTCTCTTGTAATTCACATCTTCATTGAAAAATTTAAATTGACAACAACTTTTAACATCTTCATTGAAGATGTTCTAAGACCTCAAGTAACTATCGTTGATTATAGTCATAATGATTACACTCTGTTATTACTATGAGGTAAAAGATAAACCAAAATTGTTCTTTCTGTCAGTGTATTGAATAGATGTATTGTATTCAATATGTATATATCCTACATTATATAGTGAATAGATGTATACTCTTCCTCTCATGTCCCCCTAGCTACTAGATAAATTATTAGATGCCTGCATGTTTGCTGCACAAAGCCAGTACATGGGTTTCAGAAGCAAATTTAGTTTGTTTTGTGGGCCTGCAAGGGCTTTCAAATGGATTAATTTTAAATTGGACCACTCGGAAGCCGAACCTGCCGGTCTACTTGCATGCAAAAAATGACAGGACCATGAAACCCTGGATTAGATTAGGGTTAGGATTGCCTACTGCAATAATTTGGGATGATATGATGAAGACATTGGCCACTTTGGAGTTCTGGCCTTCGGAACTTGTTTTTAGAGATTCGATCCATTCGGTCAGAAACAAATTGTCTCCCTCGAGGAGCTGCTAGAGATGATCGACGACAGCTAATCCTCTATTCTCAATTCTCTATTCCCTTCCATGTACCCTAATCAACTCTTGACATGTATCCTGCCACCTAAGAATATTTAACAGCTATTTGCCTCCGTTAAGATTTATAATTTATTAAAAAATTATAACCCTTGCTAAGAAATAAAACAAAGAAAAATGGAAGCATCTCCATCTTCATCCAAGCTCTTTGGAGATCATATTAGATAGATCCATATGGAGGCTCGGCTCATCTATAACAACATACAAATTCTATATATGAAGTTCTCAATTTTGCCCATGGAAGAATGGGAATGTTGTTATCTCCCGTCGCCGGTTGCAACCGCCGAGAGCATAAACGAGCAGCACCACACACCTGTTGCTCATGGTAAACAAGTTTATTAAATTAGGATTTGGAAAGTGATATTGATCCGAATATAGGATTTCATGCTCAAGAGCCTATGCGTAGAAGCTCTTCAATCACCAGATACCCCTACTCTTTATATATGGAAAACTTTCAGATTGAGCATGAATTTTTCCCTTTCAATCTGTTTCAAAAACTATTTGCCTATCCCTAGTTCCCTACATAATTCAAAAATTATATGCGTTTAATTAGTCCGCTGTGATCATATTTCCTACACCAACACACCAGATTCATATTTCATTCTTCATCATAAGATCATATGGCTGATGATCTTACCCAGTTACACACAACATAATCCACCACCGATTACACCACCACAACCAACATTTTGGTTTCAGTTCATGGACGATTACAGATTCATAACTCCTTGCGACCCAGAGTCAGCAGACACTGTGATGGAGGATGAGTTCAATCTCAGCCTTTTATTTTTTTAATTGAGACGAATTTTACAAGAAAATAAAAATTGACGGGGTTGTGTTAATGTTAACTTGTCTTAGGTGGCAGGACACATGTCAAATGTAGGGTACATGGAATGAAATAGGAAATTGGGAATAGAAGATGATCGACTATATAGTCCATTGAATATAGAGTGATTTACCAAGTTACTAAGTATTGGATATGGGACAAAACTCCTCAGCCTCCATATGATTATATATACTAGCATTGGCCCACACCCGATGTCTATGGAGGAATTTCTTTTTTTCTCTTTATATTTATTTAAACAATTATTATTGGAGAAAGAACGTGGTTATTAGAGAAAAATGTGGGAGTGAGAAGTTCTAGAGAGATTTTAGGAGAAAAATTAGAATTAATTTTTACATTATTTTGTTTATTACTATATTATCCTTTATTTATTAAAATATATTTTAATATAATCTATGGTGTAAGGGTTAGATCATGATTTCAAATTCATTTTGGTTGACAAAGTGATATTTGGTTATATATACCGGATGATAAATAATAATATCAATTAATAATAGGTCATGCTATTAACACACTCCAAAGTGTTATTCACACACCCGCTCCATAATGAGCGCCAATTAAAAAGCCAATTTAAAGGGTAAATTTATAATCCAATTAAACTATAGTGATAGAAAAGGAGAGAATGTGTGTGAATAGTAATTTGGGGTGTGTTAATAGTAACATTCTTAATAATTGAGGTTAATTGATTAATTGAAGAATGTAACAAGATTTTCAAACTTTAAATTTGCAATTAGAAAACAATGATAAAGAGATAATAAAAGTATGCGAAATTGGAATTTTAGAGAGATGGAAATAGAAGATGATAAAGCACGTTCTATGCATGTGCAAAAGAACTGCATTCATGCGTGCGATATTTTTTATTACATTTATTTTTATCTTTTAAATGAAGGTTCTCAATTTTTAGATTTTGAACAACTGACAAGAAAAGCTAATCACACATATGACGAACTCTCGTCTTTATGATTTTCCGCAATCTGACTTTTGTTGGGAGAGTGAATTTTATTGGGAAAATGACTTGAGTGATACTTAATATAAGAAGGCATGACCAAAACTTGACACGACCCACCCCAAAATTTAACCTAATATTTAGAATAAGTCGTGCATGGACTTTTGACAAATGAGACATATCAAAATTTTGGCAGTCTCCCTTGAAAGTAGCCAACTAAACTTGCGAAAAACTGCACTTATAACAATGTCCAACCATAACGAACTTTAACATCAAATATTTCAATCTTAGTTACACAACTTAAATCCAAACTCTTAAATATCATAAAACAATCATCCAATAAAATTCAATATCAGAGCAACTAAACGGCATAAAGGAAAAATGACTTGTAGGCTAAGCATGTAACCTACAGTCTGGTACTCGGCGGTAGAGAATGCTGCCTCACAGTAGCTACAGGGAATCTGTAAACCTGCGAACTGGGCATTTAAAACCGAATGGCCGAGGGGAAAGCATTTAAAATGTTAGAGTGAGTGGACAAAGACGATAACAGAAATAATAAAATTTAAAAGCTACTTCCCCAATTTTATATTTTATATAATAGAAACTCTTATAAAATCGGACTAGACCCCGCTAGCTAAATAATATCCAATCGAATACTGATAGAAAGACTACTAGCCTCGCTAGCCGATGAATATAACTAAAAATATAGGAAAATGGACTAGCCCCACTAGTCAAAAGATGATGCCAATTCAAATAACAGAGTAGACTAGCTCCGCTAGTTAAACATGAAATAAGAAGTGTCATACCATATGCCCCTCGGGCGTTATATATATATATATATATATATATAATCTCAAGTTCTCAATACTGTCACGTCACGTTCACGAAGAGGGTATTGATTTGTCATGTCATTGTCGACTATGTAGCATCGCCTCCCAGGCGGAAAAATGATATAATATGCTAGCATAATCATCTCAAAATGTATGGCCTCAAAAGTTAATGAGTGAACTAGCCCCGCTAGTCACAATATAATAAATGAGCAAAATCATAGAAGATGGACAACATTTTTATCCGTTGATCGTGCCCCTTTTTATAGGTAAGGAGAGGATAACGGAATAAAATAGAAAATCAATCTTATCCGTTGATTGTGCCCCCTTTATATAGTTAAAGGAGAGGATACCGGATTAAAAATAGATAGAACGAGTACGGTTCTCAACCGGACATATAAATCTCAATATATCCAACAACAATTTCGAGAATCCCATTCCCAAATAATGAATCAATAATTTCTAAAAATCAAATAAGGCGTTATATATATTTCTCATATCTATTTCCAAGACAACTATATAGGACTATCATTATAAATAAACAAGAAAAATAAATGAATTCATATAACGACAAAATCAATAAAATCCAAATATTCATGCATGCATTATATTTTAAAAGAAAAGTCCACTCACAATAACCGAGCTATGCCGAGGGTGGGTCCGAGGTTTCCTCAACTCGAATCTCCCGACCTCCTGTTGCAGAGACATATAAAATTAATGACCGCAGCCCGGTTATATTTAATAAGGAGAACAACAACCACCCTCACTCGTCTAAAACCGTTACTACTTCTACCAAAAATTCTTCAACTTCTCTAATAACCCTTGTACACTCTCCAAAATATTTTAGCATCCTAATACCATGAGTCCCCCAATTTGTGGATCAAAACCGCAACTCTTTACCATTTAAATACGGAAAATAATCGCATAAGCTATCCCAAAAATCCTCCAAAAATTCTACGAATAATCATACACCCTCCTCAACCATCACGTAGCTTAAAAATGCCTTCGAAAAATCTCTGGCACGGTGGTGGCCGCCTTTGCCGCCGCCGGAAGTGGCGGTCGATCGACCGTATTTCGACCACCACCAATGACCACCAAATTTCACCACCACGATCCAAAATGACATTCCTAACAACTTCTAGTTCACAACAACAACCAATTTTAACTCTAACTTGTCCAATTTCACCGTTTCAAAAAAAATTCCAATTTCAAAACCCTAGAATTTGAAATCATCGATTCGATCATTTATCCTTCAAATTGGTTCAGTTACTTCGGTGAAAATGTAGTATGGCACGAGATCTTCAAAATGCACCAAGCATCCATCCTATGGTGGCCTAAGGACGGAGTTCCTGTAATACCCCGAAAATTCATATCAAATTTCCAATGAGTTCCCTGATATTATTAACTTGGTCATTCTCTAATTTTATTAGATGAGGATGAAAACGAAAGGGTTCGAAATATTAATTGTTCGAGAACGTTCAATTTGATGAGTTTAAGAGTTGATTTTTGACTCATTGGGTTTCTTAGAAAACTTCTTACAAGAAAGTCGTAGAGCTCGTCGATACGAATTCGTGGACACGTGGCACGCCTAAATCGGAGTTCGTATGAAGAAGTTACGAATCAAAAGGTATTTGGACATTTTTGGAAAATAGTATAAATAGGGGAATTAAAGAGAAAAAGGGAGAAAAATCAGAAATTTCGGATCAGATACTGTTCATACCGAAAATCCTAGATTTTTCTTTCTCCGAGTGGCTGACTTTGGGCCGCCGGATCTCCGCCGTCCGGCCACCATAGAGCGGCGCACCGGTCACGTTTGAAAGGTTGTTGCATCCCCTGTCGATTGGTGTAGCGCCACCCGCCATCTCGCCGTCGTTTAGGAACGGTGAAGCCCGAAAGTTCTCATGAAAAAGCATATTTCGCCGAACTTCAACTTGTCGGATCTCACTCCTTCGGCAACCAATCGGTACAATTCTTGTCTCATTTTGAAGGTCTCCTTCCATACTACAAACCCTCTAAAATATTTAACCCCAATCGTTGTATGCTAGGAGAATCGAAGAAAAGAAATTCTAGGTTTTAAAATTGGGGCTTTTCGGTTCTTGTTAAATTGAATTGTTTAAGCTCAGAATTAGACTTTGTGATGAACTAGGAAGTTGTTAGGAATGTCATTTAGATTATGGTGGTGAAATTTGGTGGTCATTGGTGGCGGTCGGTGAACAATGGCGCCGCATGAATAGTATTGTGAACAGTGATCATTAATAGTTACGTTAAACAGTACTCTATAAACAGTAAATGTGAACAGTGTTCATTGAACATTAACTGTGAACAATGTTTTTAGTAAAACAGTGCATTGGAACAATGTTTTAGTAAAACAGTACGTTGGAACAGTGTTTAGTAAAACAGTAAAACATGAACAGTGTTTCTGTGAACAATGTTTTATGAACAGCATTTAGCTGTACTGAAATCGTCACCTAATATTTTACGTATCATTTTCTAAGCATTTTATCATGCTATTAGGTGACCGACGAAACGAGTGAGGAAACTACTTTCAGTGTCGTGGAAGTTGCACGCAGAAAATAAGTTAAGTAAAATCTCACAATGACGAATCTACTCTTGCGGAGATTCATGATTACGTTAAATTTAAAAGAATGAACTATGATATGTATATGATATAGTGGATGGTGTATGTGTATAATCGATAAAATAGGTACATATATATGGTTTGCTATATTATATACTATCGTAATTTCCATTGCGAATGAGTTCATTATAGCGTTGATATTTATTTATTTGAGCATGTCGATTTGATTTGTACAATATCATGTGATGATTGTATGTACGTGGTTTTAACTTGAGTTATGTTAAAATATTTTTGTGATCTGTGAACCTGTCTTCGGACGTGTTGGCATGTCAGAACCTAGTCTTGGCCGGGCGACAGTTACGATTTAGTTAGAGCTCTACCATGTCTGCCGGGGTACTAACATGAGGGCTAACAGAGGTGTACCAGCGCTTATGAGTACCCTTATTTTAGACATTGGGTAGCGAGAGGTTGCCCAATGTCTGGCGGCGTACTAACATGAGGGGTAACATAGGTGTACCAGCGCTCATGAGTACCTGTATTATAAATGTATTTGGGTAAACAGAGGGGTTGCCCGATTTCTCATGAGCACGCATATTTTCAGATATTATTTGACAACCAGATGGGCCGTCCAATGACTCATGAATACATTTATAATTAAATGTTTTTAGTATTTTTCTTTTGGATATTGGGTAGCGAGAGGTTGCCCAATGTCGGGCGGCGTACTAACATGAGGGGTAACATAGGTGTACCAGCGCTCATGAGTACCCGTATTATAAATGTATTTGGGTAAACAGAGGGGTCCCGATTTCTCATGAACACGCATATTTTCAGATATTATTGGACAACTAGATGAGCCGTCCAATGACTCATGAGTACATTTATAATTAAATGTTTTCAGTATTTTCTTATGTGTTTATATGCGATATGTATTATTGATTTACTCATACGAGCTGCAAAGCTTACTGGTATGTTTACGATCCCGGTGCACCTATTCGATGGTGTAGGGGATAGTTCTGCATGTGTGGATTAGCAGAATCAGAGGGCTTTTACTGAAGATTGTCAAAGATTTCTTTCTGCTCTTTGTGGTGAGGATTGAGTGAATTTCACATTTTCATTGGTTGTGTATTATTCGAGTTGACTGAGTCACGTTTTGGACTCTATTTCAATACACTGTTATGATAAGATGATTTCAATATATTTGAGATTGTTTTTGAGTTTTCATGGCTTCGAATTCGAATTTTTATCATTCGAAATTCGGGGTTGTGACAGTTCCGGCGAGAGAGAGGTTCGGCTTTAAGGGTTTCTCGACGCTGTATTTCCCAAACGGTGGAGCTATGGGTGGCGATACCCATCCAGATTGATCGACGATCCTCCCAGCTCCAAGAAGAGACCCGTGCAGCGGCCCACTTTGGTTGGACGGCGGAGAATGGGCACTGCTACAGTGCCGAGGTCAGGGAGGGGTGCGGCGCTACTATTCGTCTCTCTCTCTCTCTCTTTTTCTTCCCTTTCCAAAAATGGCAATTTACCCACCTATTTAAAAAAAAACTCTACCGTAAACAGTAACTTTCTAAAATGGGCGTTTCTCTGACAAAACTCTTCTACCACAATCCAACGCCAACTACTAAATGCGGATTTCGGTTACGAACATACCTAAAATTGGATGATAATACTATTTAACGAAATAAAAGATTGGGGTCGTATCAAAACTCCTCAAGTTTGGTTATATTGCACTTTAACATCCTCATTAGAATTTATAAATTCAAAGCTGAGTGACATGAAATTGTGACGGCATGTGATCTAAAATCTCATAGAGTATGGACAGATCGAAGATTTAATAACATAGTACTAAGTTTGGGCGAAGGCCAAAAAATATTTTAAACACTTAGCAGAGCAGTGATAATTTCAACATATAAATGATAACTTACACTTGTTAAAACAAAATAGAAAACTGAGATTCAAGTGAAAAGAATTGTCTTATGTACTTTTTGTTGATATATAAACCTCGAAAAACAGAGCAAATAAACCCAGAAAAATAAAACAAATGACTCAATTTTTCCTGGGCAGCCATACTTGACATATACTCAATTTTTTCACTCCAAAAAAAATGAGGTGGGCTACAACAAGCCCTAATCCACCCCTAGATATGTGCCTTTCATAGAGACAAGCATGCGCATCAATCGCGTATTTACCATATCATGTATGCCATGTGAAATTTTCATTTTATTACTAAAAGAAATTATAGTTTGAGATTATTTCATCTAGAGTTGATAAATTTTCATTTTATTGCATGTTTCTTCCTTCTTTTTGTAAGTTTTTCTGTTTGTAAGAATATTACACTCATGCTTAGATCAATCTTTTGGCAAATTCTCAATAAGGTCCTCCATAGTTTAGTTAGAAAATTATTACATGCAATTTATATTTGAATTTATGATACTCTATCTTGACAGTCACATACTAAAGTTGCCTACTTTTGCCAAATTTCTCTTGGGATATAGCCTAAGATGCCACACTTAAGTGTCTAGCTACATCTTAATCGAAGCCTGGCACAAAGTTGCCGCATCATCCCCGCTTCAAACCCGCCACCATGATCTGATAATCCCACAGCCAAGAATTTTGTCTTGCCATACCCACGCAAACTGCCCTCCTTGTGTCACTGCCATTCACGATCGTTGCCTTGCCGAAAGAAAAACGTGGTCACTAATTGAAATCTAATGTTTTAAAACACTATGATTTTAAAGGCCACTGTTAAGATTGATGGCGCCCTTAGAGAGTTTTTTTTTTCTTTCCTAGTCTTTTCTACCTTCATTGCACGTTTGCATTAAAAGGTGAAATGAAGATGATATTGTTTTCTTTCTATATAATCAATGACGGTTTTCTCAAAGGTTTTCTAGATCCAAGAATTAATTTGCGTTGAGAAATCTTATTAAACCGCTTTCTCTCCGATGGACCAAAAACTTTTTGGGATTTAAACTGCAATATAGTGTATGCGTGATTTGAACTTGGATATGGGGTTACCAGACGAAGGCTCTTAGCAACTCAAGGTCTTGGGTTCGAGTCCTTGTGGATGTAGCACTGGGTGTTGGGAGAGTTATCCCCTCCATTCGGAGGTCTTCCGAGCTCGCCGGTTAATCCCTTCGGCAGATGTGGGATTCCTTCAGGCAACTGAAAATAGCTAGGTGCATGTGTGTTCAGATTTAGTACTTTTTGAATTGTCACCAACTCTTTCTGAACTAAAATTATAAAGGAAGGCCCATACTGCAAAACCAAGGGTCAAAATTAACCAAACTACCAAAAGAAAGGAAATATAAAATTTCAGCGCAAGTAGGCGAGTACAGAGTATAGACTGATACGAAAAGCTTTGGTTATCAGAAGTTCAGAACCCAGAAGCAGAAATTAAACCTCATCAAAGGAGAAATCTGGAGAGCCCTACTTTTTCCCCAAGTTCACGAACATCCCTTTCAGTTTGTTGTTTATATTCCAGCAAAGTGAAGCTCTTAAACACAGCTGGTTCAGTAGTACTGCGACTCCGTATCACGGTATCCAGGGAGGGGCAGTAGAAGTATGCCACAGAAAACCTTTCAACTTTTTGATTGGTGATCACCCTGTGCCTGATGCTCTTGTAAACACCGTTGCTCATGGCCTGCTTAGATCATATAACACACGAGAACATAACTGCAGTTGTGAGAAATACAGAATATAAGACGACCTAAGTCGTAGAGGGAGACTCATGACCAGCCTCAGGGTTTAATTAATAAGATTCCAATTATACCTCAAAAAGATCGCCAATGTTGACAACCAAAGCTTCAGGATTAGGTTTTACTCCGATCCATCTTCCTTTTTGAAACAATTGCAAACCTCCAACTTGGTCTTGCTGAACAATTGTTAGAAAAGCGGTATCGGTGTGAGCCAAGAGACCAAAGACTTCGGAAGAAAATGGACAGGGAGCGGGAGCATATCTATTTAGTCGAAGAAAACTAGTTCCTGATGGACAGTGATCTCTAATATAACTGGATTCAACACCCAAACGCTGCGCTAAAATTTCAGCTAAGCTTTCAGCTAAATGAGACACTTTCTTCGCGTATGATTCAATCGTCGACCTGATGAAACGTAGTGGATATTAAGGTAAAGAAACTAGACGCTGTTAATTAATCAGTTACTTATATAAACTTATATTACATACATGTTGAGCTGAATTTGAAGCTGTTTCTATCAACTAGATTGTATGTGTACTAAAATGGATTTAATGAGCGAGTATCCTTTAGCACATTATAGATGCAGACATATATCAAACCAAAAAGATCATATTATGGATGCAGAAATCAGACGATTAATTTAAATCTGATTATCTTGAAATTAAATATGCAAAGGAGGAATTGAGCATTAGGCAATGTCTGTTAAGCGCCTACTCTCCGAGAGCCCATAGGCTTTTTTTTTGTAGACGGCGTCTGAGTCTTTAACATAACAGTGACAAGTGTAATTTGATTGAAGGTGATTTTTCCTTGTCCACACTGTTTTTCATTACTAGAAATCATCGATTGAAACAGTAGCATCGTTATTGAGATGGAACCCAACCCGATCTACATTGCTTTCGCCCTTCATAAATCTGGATGCAGGAGGGTATGAATCACCGGTCGTCAGGTAACACATCACCATCTTCCTTTTGATTCTCCCTCTTGGCTTGTCTTCTCATAAACCTAACACCACATAGAGAACAACGACAGCAATACGAAGCATGCGCTACAAATACATTGCAACAATTTGGCCGGAATCCTAAAACCCAATCGGAACTGTTGCCATCTCTATCCTCAGATCCTCTTTCTACATAGATCCTCGTTAAAACTTAAAATCACAAAGGTGTTCACAACGCATAGAGGAAGCCATTGATGCCGGCTCGACGTTAAATCAAGACAAGAAAGTGGAGGTGATGAGAGCAAGGTCGCCATCGCCGCAGAACTAATCGAGCTCAGTCTGGGCTTGGGTTCTAATGTTTTATGCATCTCAAACTGACGACTTCGCACGTGTGGTGAAGGGAGATTACATACTTACCCGCCTCCACTTCCACAACTTACCAGTTTTTTTCTAACGTCTAAGAGATAATTGTCGTCTCTACCATTTTCCAAACAGACCTATCATTAATCGACATGTCAGGAATTTAAATTTAGACTCTCAAGAGTAGGCTATTTCCAGAACTTGCCTCGAACATTATTCGATCTTGTTGTTACTTTTATAGCGGCCACGGGATATATATATATATATATATATAGGTACCACGAGGCCCGAGTCTATCGGGCAAGGACATCATCCATTTGCACACGTGATGAAAGAGTCTTGAGCACGTGGTACACCATGCAAAGCCACGAGTCTGTGCCCTAGGGCCAGAAGTTCTCTGTTGGAGTCTGATCTTCTTGGCCCTCGCATGACCCAATCTTGTATGCGCAGTACGACACCACGACATACGCAGGGAGCTAAGACAGACAGTCTCACAGGCTCCACGTATTTCCAATTGCCAAGCAAGATAGCTGTACTTAATTACTCAAAAGGCATATTTATATATCGATGCATTCCAATCGATCTATATGTGGGCATATTTTCCTTCCTGAAAAGGCTTTATTTAGGAACAATGGCTACATGATTCCTACCCTTGACAAGACTGCGACTCAAATCATTGTCTGGCTTTTGTATAGAGCATGACTGTAATCAATCCAAGTCCAATTGATTAAAATATTTGGAATCACACATGTGAACAGATGAGCGAATTCCAGATCATAATATATACTAGTATTGGGGCCGCGCTTTGCGTCGGCAATGCTAAAATCATGTAATGTATCACAGTGATTCTACTAATGACAACAATCACAACATACACATAGAATAACATTCATATACGTTCACCTCACGCACTAAACCTCACGCACTAAAGATTTCAATTTATATTACATTGATTCATAGTGAGCCATTTCACTAAACAAAACAGCGAACATAAACTTCATGCTGAAAAGCCAAGTGAATTTATTTTTTATCATAGCAGCTTGACATTGGATGACATGACTGCTATATTTCTAAAGTGCAATTAGAATCTCTCTGTGACTCCATATATAATATCTAACCAATCTAACTTTTGTCCTAGCAAATTGACATTGGATGAAGGCACATTTAGTTGAGTTCATTTAACCCTTTTATTTTCCAGATTGTTCCTCTATTGAAAAACTTGCTGCTCCTTCATTGTTCTACCTGCAGCCAATGAAGTTGCGGCTCTAAATTATGAAGCTCTCTCATACTTGAGGATCATAGATCTCTCCATAAGATGACTGTAAATGAGAACATGGAAAAATGCAATGCTATTTATCACAACCTAACAGAAACTTAATTGTTTTCGTATTGAAAAGAATTGGTACAGACCTTTGATTTCCCTAGCTTTGAGCTTTGCATGTTCAAGAATCCAGTTTCCCTATCTACAATTAGACTGACATTGTAAGTAATCTATTAAATGTAAACACAAATCAAGAATGAAGCATTCCCTACTAATGGATTAGAACTACTAAGTAATCCAATTTAGTGAATTTACTATCATTTGTCAATTTTCAAATGACAGCAGATAATCTCAGTTAAGTTTTAGCTAGTCAGCCGTATAATATTAAACTTGGGCAATTGATTAGAACTATGGGAGTCAAAACCATGATCTGATGAACAACATCAAAAGCAATTGCTAAGTAATAATGGGTATGCCTTTTCTAAAGAAAGCAATGGAAGAGTTACAATTGAAGCCAAGCTTGTACGTAATTTAAGAACTGAGCTTCTGGTATGTCACTTTGCAATCTAACTTTTACCCAAATTTACACTGCTAAAAAATTAGAAAAATCCAAATCTTTTGGGGTTTAACATAACCTGAGATGAAGTTTTTATTTTTGTTTGCGTAAAAATTGCAAACAACAAAGAGATACAAATAATAACTACTATTATAACTTAATATGGAATTGAAGATGATTGAAAAATGTAAAATGAGAGTTAGATGATTGAATTTGTTCCAGTTTGAGGGTGAAAATTACCCTGAAGGTGGCTGCATATAAATTAAACAACGAATTTTCTTAAAACTGTACACAAAGCATATAAGTAATTTATAGCATACATGAAGCAAGGCCTTGCAGCTGCCCGGCATTTAACATTCTTCTCCCAAACCAAATCTCCCAGTAAGCATACCTTTAAGTTAATCATCTTCAATGCTCTCTTCCAATCCAGCAAGTCCTTCAAATGAAATCATATGTTTCATTCAATCAAAAACCAGTATAAGTGGAAAGAAGGTATCACATCTCTATTTATATAACTACTACAATTGAAAATTTTCTCAATTCAAGAAGAAATAACTGAATCAGTTTAGTTTTGTCTCTATTTATATAACAGAACTGATATTTTGATACTAATTATTGGTCCATGATCCCTTTAAACAGACTTGAAGCCATCAAGTGTTATAGTAAGGTACTGAACTGGAATAATGAATTCAAATGAGTAACAGTTTTATGCCAAATAAGCCACATTGCTCGTTTCACAAAGAAACTTATTTCATACCCCCAAAACAACAATAAATCCAAAAAAATAGGCATAATTGGTTCCTGTTGAGAATGAGTTGTACCTCATGATTGATAACTTCATAGCAGTCACTTTGTTATAAACATGATATACAAAAGCAGGGTTTAAATGAACATTATTAAAACTGGCTCATGTTCTATACTTTTGGCATGAGAGGTTAAATGAACATCAAATGTGTCCAAATTGATGAAGTTAATCTAAACTGAAGCACACATGGGCTATTTTTCTATGATTTGCAGCTTGCTACTTCTTAGAATATCTAGAAGCTATAGAGGATTGAGTAAATGGCACCAAATAGATTGAGGTTATACCTTTATGATTGAAAAAGGAAAGGGAGTTGCCGCCAATTATTTCTTCTCCCTCAGCATGAACCCAGAGTATCAACAGAAGAAGCAAGCATAGAAAACAATAGAAGTCATCAACCGCCAAGATATGCACCCCAAAAAATATAATCAAACACAACCCAAAGCTGGAAATAGTGAAATTTTAAAAGCAGTCAGCATATAGCTAAGTAACCATTACATGATACATGACGTTTAAATCATTTTCTAATCAACAAATACAGTAAACAACAACGAAACCGATGTAGCTAAGTAACCAATACCAGAAGAGAAATTGATGAACCTTACTCTAGTCGTACACTTGAAAATTTGATCTGCAAACCCAAACTCTCACCTACAAAGATAGACCAAGCAAGCATGAACTACAAACTTATAATCAAAACTTGAGAAACATGTGAGCTATAGACTTACACGGTGGCCGTTGTTCTTCACTGTAATTTAGACACATACTCCGACTGACACGGAGTTTATCACTATGGAAATCTGAAGCTGCATAGTGGATATTTTGTAAGAAACAAAAAACTTAATTACTTTACAGATATTATTTATAATAAGATAGTATTGTTCAACTATAATGAAACTTTAGTCCCGCGTCAAATGTTAATCTTTAAGCTTCTCTCGCCAATTTCCCAACTGGCTCATCCTTTAGATTCAATTACTCACCCAGACTCAGAGCATCTAATTAGTTTATAATAATAAACTAAACCCAATCGATTAGTGATTAACAAAAAAGGTTTGAGTTGGGAAAAAAATGACTAAACCCCATGATCCCATTATTGATCAATTAAAATGGAATTCTTTCGATTCTCTAAATTATAAAGCTTTAAACGAAATATATATATATATATATATATATATATACATATATATGAAAACGATGGCTTTGAGCTTCCATAGCAACCCAGAACAAAACTTAGCCACATGCAAAATGATCAAAACACCAATTGGAATCAAGTGAAAACCAAGAATAAAAACTTAACATGACTAAAGATACTGGATAAAGATGATTGAGGAAGAGAGATGGATAATTGAGCTTTGATTTCCTGCTCCATTTGCACAGCAACAAAGACAGAAACGAAAATCATACTCGCCCTACTTCGTTGAGAGAGAGAGAGTTCCGCAAACTGAACGAAAAACTGATTTGAGCACATCCAAACATAAGGCGATGGAAACGGATTGGACAAAACAAAACCAACGCGAGAAGAAACACATAAGAAATGCATTCCCTCAAAATGGCAAAACATAGTTGAAATACCTCGCTCGACAGCTGACAGCCAAACCCCTAAATTCGATGGCAAGAATGTAAATACCAATGAACAGTAAGCTTGATCTCCCTTCCTCCTCTAGGGGAGGCGCTTTGCGCTGGGAGATCAGATTAGCAACATCAGTTTTCCACAGAGAGACAGAAAAAAACTGAAGATGAGGAAGAGAAACCCAAACTAAACCACCTACAATCACAAAGAGAGACAGGAGGAAGAGAGCTCTGAGAGAAGGAGAAGGGAGACACACAAATGATTCACCAAACGAATGAAGGGGTTTTTGAGAGGAGAGAGACGCCGAGAGAAGGGAGAGAGATGCAGATGGAGCAAGAGGAGATCAAAAGTAAAGTCATCATTAAAACCTGGGTCCACAGAACCTATTCTTTTCACTTTCTGTAAGCCGAGCCGAGCCGACACCGACTGTAGTGCAACTATAGCGATACTGTTGCTATACTGTTGAAATTGCAACCGGCGTATAATATATAGGAAATATAGATCGAATTAACTGAATAATGTCGGTGAAACGATAAATTTTTAAAGAATGAATTAAGAGTGTCGGTCAAATAATTAATTAGATAATGTCAGAGAAATTATAACATATTAATAAATGAGTTAAAGAGTATCGGTTAAAGAATTAATCTTATACTACTATCACTCTAATCGTAGCATCCTAAATCAACTAAATAGTGCATATATTATAGGGTACGTACATAAATAGAACTACTATTATGTTATTTGAAGTTAATGGGTACAGTATCACATATAATATTTGAATTTTCTTTTTAGTAATAAGATCAATGACGGGATGCCTACCCAGCTGGTTTGATCGTATTTCCTCGATCCCAACAAATTAACAAAACAAACAAGGGCACCAATTTCCTTTGACAAAATGCGTACGTGTAATTAGTATTACGTACCCTTTAGCTAAAGTCTGAAAAGTATACACCAGAAACTACATACAGACGACCTAATTAATATTCTATATGATCTGCTGTTTATGATTGTACAATTAGCAGCTTGTTAATATCACATCTGATGTGGAATTAGAAATATATTTGTAATATTTGTTTGCTTTCTTTATTTTGTTTGTTAAATTATATATATTCACCGACGAATTGTTTGGTTGCCTTTATAAGCACAAAAATGGAAGTTCAAATTGCATTGTCAGAGTTCATACCTAAGTCTCTGGTGCTGTTCATTCATGTTTGGAATGTCCGCCATAGAAATATGAAAGGCTTCCGACCATGAGAATTGCTGGACACAAGTAGCTTTTGGATTCCCCCAACGATAACTAAGGGGAGATAGATTCAAATATGTTTGTTCTATCTTTTTATCGAAAGGCTGATGAAACAGCTTCTGTTGCTCATCTCGTATGCTGTTCAGAACTTCTGGTGAAATCCCATGATTCACAACTACAAAGAAACCCCACTGGCTTGCAGCTTCAGCAATCTTGTTCGTACACTTGTCTCTGTTTATGTCTTCATAATCCAGATGGCTAAGATCGATCACAGGTAGCTCACATTCCTCAACCTCTGGAAATTTGTTAATTATTGGGGAATTTAGTAAGAGGTCCTTGCAGGCTCCTTGGAATGGAGGTTCGAAATCCATGAGAGATGTCGACACAAATTTGAAAGGTAGAAGTAATTTTCAAGATCTGTACCAACATATATATGAATATGAAAAATGAAGTATCCGGAGTTAATGCAGATCGAAACTGTTGAAAGCCAGATCAATTCAAATAATGATTCCTTAAGTTTGAGCTTAATTGTTGGAAATCCATCTGACGAGCAATAAATTTAGCAACGAATTGTATAAGCTTTTTAACTGCATATCCCTTCACTGGGGCGATTGTATCGCCTCTACAACCTTTCTTTCCCTTTCTTTGTTTCTTGAAAACAAAGAATCAGGAATTACTTGTTTACACTCTACAGTGATCTATGAAAAACAAATGTTATGGAGTCATTCCACCCAATTATGATGCTAAAAGAGACATGCAGATGGAATACAGAATCACTTCTACATCTCTTGTTGAGCTTAGTTAAATACTTAAATCATAAATTAGTTATATACACGCAATTGGTTGATGTAGAAATTATATATTAACACCAGTTGAAGAAGACAGCTTAATTCTGAACCCTATACACAAAGAAATCCTAAAAAAGATGCAAAATTAATTTCTTCCCAGAACACTTTGGCTCTTTCAATTCTTTCTATAGCACATACCTTGTGTATTTACACTACTGGTAACAATTCATTACCGGCCTAAGAGTTACCCAGAACAAAGATAGTTCAGCAGACAGCTAGCACAAGGCTTAAAAAGTAAAACATGTCAGTAGCTAGTCATTTTTCTCTACATAATGAAGTCTGATTCTTATATATGTTTAGTTGATTCTCTGCAAACTGGTAGGTCATATTCATAAATATATATATATATATAGGTATATACCACCACATTCGATGAATGGTGGATATCAATGAACGAAGTGTCCCATATAATCATATATGCCAGTTTACCTGTGAAAAACCTTTGATATAATAGTGTTCCTCAGAGCTTCAATTGAAAGGTTAGATATCATTGAAGTACGTGCCCCTGCCAGTTTTGATCATAGTGTTCCCCGGAGCTTCAGAATTCAGATTATGCCATAAGCTTCCTGATCATCTCCAGCACGTGTGCATGTGGTAAATATATGTGTGGTGTCAATACCTTCACAGAATCACAGTAATGTTTCAATTGGCTGATGAAAATAATGGAAAGTATATGAAGAGCGACTCGACCTATCTAGCTAGCTAGTTAGGGACTTAGGGTTACTGGAAATCTGGAGAGGTTCACGATATAAACATATAAAGTAATGAGGCTGTGTATTCCAGTAATAATGCATGCTGCGCTAGCTTATCGAAAATCTATGGCTAAAGTAGAGAACACGCGTTTGGATGTGTTAACGTAGAAAACAGGAGAAAGATCGAGAGGGGGAGATAAATTCTAGGTTATAATGTTATATATATGTCTCCGACTTGGAAAGATATATATCTTTGACTTTGTAGAGATTTTCATTTAGACGAGAGTTCTCCAAGTTTCTCATTAAAACGGTTTTCAATTCATAACTCAAATAACTCCCTATATGTATATTGTATAAAAAAAACTCCCTATATGTATATGCAAAGTAGGGAAGCAATACGTACGTTTTTAATCCGGATGCTTGACACACATATTCTCTATATATATTACATATATATCTCTTAATTCATATTTCCTTCTTAAAAATTAGAGAGAGTGTTGAAAGTTTGTGGAATTTCGTTTTTAATTTGTTCACGTTCCCTGTTTTACTAATAGTTCAAATATGAGAAGTTGTTGGAATTGCTCACATTTCAACACATAAATTCTATGAGCAAACTAAGCTTGTTTTTCCCTGATATAGTTTCTCTAATATGGTAAATGGTTGGAGTTGCTCTAAGCCTCTAACCATGCCATAAGTTTCTTAAACAAATGTAATAACCCTAATTTTTCAAACAACATTTGAGTTTGACTTGAATTCCATAAAATTGTGAAATTTAATTAGAATGAGTGTGAGTGGTTGCAACGTTATGAAACGAGAAACGGGAACGTTCTCGGAACGTTTAATTCGAAAAACGTTACGTTTCCGCAACGTATATATCGACTTTTATTCCGTCTCGCGGTTGCAAAAACTTCATTCACAAAAGTTATAGAGCTCGTCGATACGAGTGCGTGGACATGTGACGCGTTCGAATCGGACATCGGCCGTAAAAGTTATTAACGTCGAAAGTTCATTTCCGATTTTGGAAACAAGTATAAAAGGGCATTTTTTGAGATTAGGGTTTCCAAAATTGGAAAACCCTATCTCTCTCTTCACTTCCGCCTCCCTCCCTCTCTCTCTCGACCCGAGCTCCCTTTCTCTCTCAAAAAAATTCTCCTCTGCAATCTTGCATCTCCGGCCTCCGTGGCTCACACTGCCACACTCTAGGCCACCGCGAGCTCGACCCCTCCCTCTCCTAGGCAAGACGCGATCTCCTGCTTCGCCGGGAAGCTACGCCGAGCCCTAGATCTGCTGCGACAAACTGCCGGAGGTGGCGCGTGCACCCCACGCGCCGCCACGTGCGGTGGCGCGTGAACAGTATTCCATAAGGGTATTTTGGTAATTTACTTACGTACGGTAAATGTAAATGTAAATTTTATTTACGTACGGTAAATGTAAATTAAATTTTACGTACGGTAAATGTAAATATAAATTACTTTCAGTAATTGTAAAAAGTAATTTGTAAAAAGTAATTTAGTAAATTTTATTTACTGAGTTTGTATTTACATGTGAATAGTATGTATACGTACAAAAAACGTAAACAATATGTATATGTACAGAAATACGCAAACAGTATATATACGTACAGGAATATGTATTATTTGTGTATTTGTACAGTAATACATGAACAATACCCGTGAATAGTAACCGTGAATAGTACCCCGTGAACAGTAACTTCGTAAAAACCAAAAAATGCTGAACAGTAACAGTTTATTACTGTTTCGGCATTTAAAGGTTTACGAAATGTTTCTAAATTCTTTTCTTATCTTTTCAAGGTGATCGATAAATCAAGGAAATGAATTATCTTCGGAAATTGTGGAATTACGCTCGAGTCGATAAGGTGAGTAAAATCTCACTTATTTACGAATCTACCCTTGCGGTGATTCAAGATTTTGCAAGAGTTTTTAATATTGAATTACGACACGTATACAATATAGTGGATTACATATATATCGTGTAAATGGTAATAAGTACATATATATATAGTTTGCTATATTATATACTGTTATGAATTCATTGGAATTGGTCATTTCGAATGACGAGAATTAAATATTGAAGATGTGATTTGATTTTTGTACAATATGAGGTGTGATTATTGTACGTGGTTTTATCATGAGTTTGTTAAAATGTTTTGTCTTCGGACGAGTTTTGTCTTTGGACGAGTTTTTGTCTTCGGACGTGTTTATGAAATATGACATGTATATGATATAATGAATTATATATATATTGTATAAATGGTAAATATGTACATATATATATAGTTTGCTATATAATATACTGTTATGATTTTATCGTGATTTATGTCATTTCGATGACGAGATTTATATATCGAGCATGTGATTTTGATTTGTACAATATGATGTGAGATTATTGTACGTGAGTTTAACATTGAGATTGTTAAAATGTTGATTTGTCTTCGGACGTGATTTGGTACAATATGATGTGAGATTATTGTACGTGTTTGGCAAGTCGGAACCTAGCCTTTAGCCGGGCGAAAGTTACGATACAGTTAGAGCTCTAGTCTGTCTGCCTTAGTACTGCATGTGAGGTAACGAGTGGTTATCTACTCATGGGTACTCAGATTGTTTTGGATGTTGGGTAGCGGGTGGCTATCCAATATCGGCAGTGTATTACGAGAGGGGTAACAGATGTGTACCAGCGTTCTTGGTACCCGTAATATAAATGCATTTGGGTAACCAGAAGGGTTACTTAATTTCTCATGAGCGTTTTATTTCATATTTCTTTGGGACGATCAGATGGGCCGTCCATTGACTCATGAGTGCATTTATATTTGATGATTTGTGATTTTTCGTATATATTGATATGCGGTTATATTTTCATTTTACTCATACGAGCTATAAGCTTACCGGGTTTGTGTTTATAATCCCGGTGCACCAATTCGATGGTGTAGTGGATAACTCCGCAGGTGTGGATTAGCGGGAATTGACGGACCGCTCAGAGGACTTGAAGTTATTTATCTCCAGCTTGTGTGAGGATTTTGTGTGACTATCTTGTGAGTTTGTAGAGAGGATTACGCAATTCCATTTGTTATAATATTGAATTATAATTTGGGTTGTAATAATCGGTTTAACTGAGTTGTATTTTGAACTCAGAGATTATCCGCTGTGGCATTTTAAATGATTTCGATTCGTTGAAATTGTTTGGTGTTTAACGACTTTGAAATTTTGAGTTTTTATGCTTGAAATTTTGGGGTCGTTACAACAAAATTTGAGGAGTTATAAATTAAGTAACAGAGGTACACGTACTGGCTATGAATATTGAAACTGAATCTAAAAATGGGAATTTAAGTGGCTTTCAAGTGTCTTCTAGTGCTTATAGATTCTTTTTTCAGCTACAGTTATATTATTTTATTGTATAAATTAATTTGCTTGTCAATAAATTGGTTATAATTAGGGGTTCTCATAAAAAATCACTTTTTGCAAACTTAATCATAAAAAAGTCACTGAATGTTTCATAATTATAATTAAGTCATCTATTCAAAATTGTTAAAGCATTGCACCTATTTTTCACAAAACTTACAAAGATTGCCTTCATTCCCAATTTCATTTTACGCATCTGGGTTTTAGCCACCAAGCACCACTGCAATACCTTGGCATCCCCGCCGCCAACCGAGTGAAGATCGCTGCCATGCGAGCCCCTGGATGTGTTGGTATGAATCGTAGTTCTTGGAGCACTTGATGTGGTCTAATTTCCGCCACTAGTTTTTTAGGTTATTCCGGCCGGAGTCAGTCAAGGATATGAGGTTGAGTCTCTCAAGGTGGTTGCTGGAGCTGTAAAGCCATCACTAGAGTGGAGCGATGAGGAGTTGGCGATGCAGCACAACAACTTGGAAGCTTCGAGAGAAGATCACCGGCTTCAGCTTCAACGACTAACCTTTCTTCGATCTCGCCTTCCTTAGTGTTTACCTCCTCAAGCTTGACCAGTTGATGACAACGGCGGCGCTACCAGTCTTGGACGGGGGCGACGGAATACAAGGAACTCACATATCTGTAAAAGAGGGGAGAATGATATGGAAATAGGGTGAATTCAACAACCAATACTCCAATTATTGTCTATTCTAACTTTTAATATCTCACATTTGGAAACGATCGTATTGAATTATTGGTACCTCAAGTTTCTATTTCAGCCTAATTTTAGTTCGTTCCGTCAATTAACACCATTAGTAGCTTCATCTCTCACCAATTTTTAAGGGCATTTCAGTCACTTCATTTTCCTCCGATTTCATCTTTCATTTCTCTCAAATTTCAACTTCTATTTAAAAAAAAACAAGTTGTTTAATACATATCATTTCATTATAAAATTAATAAGTATCCATTCATTTACCACAACTATTACAAAAGTTTGCAATTACAAAACAAACCAACATATATTTCATATTGTATATGTCTATCAACCAATAATCATATTGTTATATTAATATGCTCAAAAACTCTATCATAGACATTTAAATATTTTAAAAGCAAAAGAAAATGCCTATATAACAATTGGTTTGAATGGTAGAAAATGCTAGCTATAAAGTGAAATCAATGAAAAATAAAGTGATGAAAATGCCCTTAAAATTAGTGGGAAATAAAGCCACTAACGGTGTTAATTGATGAAATGAACTAAAATTAGTTTGAAATATAAACTTGAGGTACCAATGTAATAGTTTTCAAGTGTGAGGTACTGAAAATTAGAATGACTAATAATTGAGAAACTGTTTGTTGAATTCACCCATGTAAAATAGGGTGTTACAGTTAATTAAGAGTTCATGTTGCAATGAGGATTTTTTATGTGACTAGTAGTGTGACTGACAATGTAACTGTCACAAAGTTAGTCACACTACTTGTCACCCACCAGTCACATTGTCGATATTGTAATTACCAGCGTAACATGCAATGTAGCTAACGAATTTTATGTGACTCGTAGTGTAATTACCCATCACACTATCCGTCTCAGAACAACATTTGTGACTGGTGGTATAACTGGTAGTGTCACTTAGGGGTGGGAGTTGGTACCCAAAAAATGGTACCGAAACCGACCGTCCCGTAACGAATACCGACGGGTCGGGACGAATCGGTAAAATGTTTTAGTCCTGTACCGAACCTAATACCTAAATTTTTTAAACGGTACGGTTCGGTATATGTATAATTTGTACCGAATGTATAAAATATATAAAATGTATGCATTTTCAATATTTTTTTTAGTTTTTTAGGTCTACATTGTACTTTTAAAGACTTAGAATGTTAATTTACATTAGCTAATAGTTATAAATAGATAAAATACATGCAAAAATGTACAATTTTACCGAACCGAACCCATCCCGAATCGATATGTACGGGTTTGGTTCGGTATTAAGTTTAAAATTTACGATCCCGAACCGAAACCGAAACCGAATAAATTATCGGTATCGGTATCGGCCGAATCCCGAACCGAATCGTACCGGTCCCAGCCCTAGTGTGACTGATGATGTAGCTGACGAATGTTTTGTGTAACTAATAGTGTGACTGATAGTGTAGCTGACGATTTTTTATGTGATTGGTAGTGCTTTGTCTGACAACATCAGTGTCGATATTTTGATCGTATTAGTTGATTTGAGAAGTACAATATCATATAACAGTACACAGAGGTTTGTTATTTCTAGTCATTTTTTTCTTTTTCTTGCATTTATTCTTGTCACAACATTGTCACAAGTGCAGTCACACTACCAGATACACGGGTAGTCATACTACCATATACAATGATAGTCACAATGTCGATATTGTTGCTACTAGTGTGACTGGTTGTGTGACTACATGTGTAACTTGCAGTGTGACTACAAGTGTGACATGCTGGGGGAAATTTGTAAATTCGCAAAATTATGTTAAAATTCAAAAGAGAACAGCATGAATGTGCTTATAATGAAGAGAATAGCTAGATTTATAGGGCTTTGGACTCCGTTTTTGCCAAAAAAGCTTGGAGCACCATCATAGACAACGGCAGCCCCCTTGCGAGGGTTTCTACGCCTCGTACGATGGTCAGTTTGGAGTGTGTATGATATCGAATGAAAGAGTGTGAGAAATGACAAAACAGTTAGGAAAATATAAAAGAAGTGACCGTACTGTTTTCTAATTTTGTTTAAAACTTATTAATTATTTTATAATTTCTATTTAAATGAGATGATTATCTTATAATTACATTTTTTTTCATTAACTTTTTTTATAATTGAAGTTTTCATTTGATACATATATATAATTTGCCCTTATAATTATGAGATTATATATGAGTACTAGAAAATAATTATTGCATATCAATCTTCTTTGACTCTCGCCAGAGAGGTTTCTCAACGATGAATAGTTTTGACTATTGGCAACTCTGTCATTCGATCCTAGTGAGATGAAGATTGCATTTCCTCTAACTTATAGTGATAACACCCGTCTTCAAAAAATTATAGTGATAACACTGATGTTGCTTGAAGACCTTTCGTACTGAGTGCTTTTAGGTAGATACTTTATTTTAAAAAATAAACCCATATTCTTATATATGTCAAGTGAAATCTGTACCGGTCTTAACCTCAATAATACTAGTTAGATTAGTTAAGAGAGATTGGTAGCATGTTGGGTATTGGTTTTTTAATATCTTATATACTGTGTTAAGACCCTTAAAAATTTAAATTCTGGTTATGTTCATTGATCATAATCACTATGAATCGATCGGGTATGATGATTAACTGATAAGAGAGTATGATGTAAAGAAATGTTTAGATGTCAATTCATTTCATTAATAAATGGTATCATTCTTTTCTCTTTTATGAATATGAATCTACAAAGAATCGATTGCAACTGCTGTCTGCCGTAGCATTTTAGACATGCACACAGATACAGATAGAGAGAGATCTGTAGCATCCTAAACATGCACAAACAGAGAAACTGAGATGGTATATGGTACCGGGATATATATTATACAGTAATTTATAACTAATTGAATAAAATACTATATTGATAATAGTTTAATTTAATTAAATTACGACATTAACAACAAAATTATTAGATTTATTTTACACATTTATATATTATTGAACAAAATTTCAATGTTTACAATAATTTGTTTAAAGACCTATAAAATATTATAAATAAGGTAATTACCTATAATTAACTATAATTACTTAAATAATAATTTATTTTTACCACGACAAATTTATTATTCTTAAATGTGTGTATTATTAAATACAGACGGTTAACTACAAAAATTTCTAGCGGATATTTATGGAAAGAGACAGTGTACATAAGGATAGTCTTACAGCGGTCACATCAAAATATATCTGCGGACATCCCTTGTAGATAGGTGGAGACCCCCCCTACAGTAGAAACCTTTGATTCTTTTGTAGGTGATGTAGATGGACCACCCGACTGACCCCATCTACAATTCCCAAGGCAGAAGTCAGTAAGATGTTTTTTGGTAGATAATACGAGTTGATGTGAGGATAAGTTGATACAAGACATTTTTGTGGTAACATTACGGGAACTTTCATAGACACTACTTTGGATACTATGTAGAGACATCATTGCAACTACTACATCAACCAGTGATTTCAAAGACGTGAGAGCTCAACTGCGAGGATTGATGGGTTGATAACTGAGTTTAAGTACGATTGTGGCCACCCGAATTTGATTGTGGCCGACACTAAAAATCTAAAATGATCCAAGAATAGGGTTGGCACTTGGTACTTGGTACTTGGTAGGACAATCGTGACATGAATTGTAAGAACAAGATTTATATCAACTAGAAAGAAAGAAAAAACAATAGAAGAAAAATTGAACCAAAAGCAAATGAGGATTGATATGGTTTTGGTTTTCAATCTGCTCGAAACAGAGACTATCTAGATGTATGCAACCATGTTTTTAATGTGATGTAGAACGGCTAGCCGAGGAGTTCGAGGAGCAGCTTGAGAAATGTATGGTGAAGTAAGGTCGTAAACACACATATGTTTCCTACCATGTCTAGGTTTACTCTTCCTTACATTCATAAGATTTCTATTTCTAATAGGTTTGTTATTTCCTAGTTCTAGTCTTAATAGGATTACTCATATTTTAGAGTCTATATAAAGACATCAATCTATGTTGTATTAATCCATCAATCAATATCATTCAAGTTACTTAGAGATTTATCTTTTATATTACCTTTATATTTCGGCTTGACGCTTGTGTACCGACTTTATCTTTTTACCCATAGCTTTCACTGCGTTAGTTGGCACCAGGGCAGGTTTCGCCTACATTGATGTCAGGCGACGAACAGGGAGTTACTATCACCACAATCACCGATGCTAATCGGGAGATTACTGTAATGAAGAAAAGTTTTGGCGATATTTGTCAAGATATTACCAATTTATCAACTCTTGTTGGTCAATTGGCGACTACAGTGCAGAAGCTGTCAGAGGATGTGCGAGCTGGAGAATTTGCCCGAGGCCGACACCGTCGACAGGAAAACAACTATGATTCTGAGGAGGAAGAAGAAAAGGGCCCACCAATCAATCAACAACAACGTCGCCATGAAGAAAATTACATAATGAAAGCTGACATATATTTCTTCTATGGAAACTTACAAATTGAAGAATTTCTTGATTGGTTTTCCGAAGTTGATAGGTTCTTCAACCTAATGGATGTTCCTGAAAACAAGCAAGTGAAGACGGTTGCTTGGAAACTAAAAAGTATTACTGCCTGTTGGTGGGATGATTTGCAAGAGTCACGAGTTCGACAATGAAAAAAACCTGTCAAAACATGGCGAAAGATGAAATCTCTACTTCGAGGACGTTTCTTACCTCGTGATTATGAGCAGACCTTGTTCGAGAAGTACTACACATGTGCTCAACAAACCGTTATGTATTTGACTACAATCATGAGTTTATGCGGCTTAGTGAGCGAAACAAATTAGAAGAAAGGGAGAGTCGAAAGGTTGCGAGGTATCTACTTGGTTTGAAGCCGGAATACGAGACAAGATAAGATTGCAAACAATATAGACTCTAGCAGAAGCCATGAACTTAGCACTGAAGGCGGAAACCTTACTAGCAAAACCTAAAGTTAATCAGTAGGCTACTATGGGTTTTCGTAGATATTGGACTGAGCCATCTACTTTGAAAGGGATACAAATTAAGGAGCCTACAACAGAGCGGCCCGCCAGAACAGAAAAAAATGCCAGAGATCGAGGAAAAGCTCCTATTCAATATCAAAAACAAGGGCAGCCGGGTGGTTTAAGAGATTATGCCATACCAAGAGGTGATAAGTGCAATCGATGAGGAATTCCTGGTCATACTTTAAACAAATATACTCAACGAAGGGCATTGAATCTAGTAGAGGAGCAAGACAATGAGGAAGAGCAGAATACCATTGCAACTACTGAAATTGATGGCGACGATTTCAATGATCTTCCAGAGTTCTATGTATGTCAAAGACTTTTACTAGCAAAGCAAGGACTTGACATTCAAAGGCATATCATATTTCGCACCAAGTGTGACATTAGTGGCATGGCATGCAGTCTTATAATTGATAATGGCAGTTGCGAGAATTTTGTGTGCCAGAGAGTGGTAGACCATTTCAAGCTTCCAACAGCAAAACATCCAGCTCCATATTCTATTAATTGGATTAAGAAAGGACTTGCAGAACTAGTGACAAAAACATGCAAAGGTCCTGTAATTTTGGGGCCATATAAAGACGAAATTGAGTGTGATGTCGTTGACATGGATGTATCTCATCTTTTGCTAGGGAGGCCGTGACAATATGATTTAAGAGTTGCCTATGATGGGTATGAAAACACCTATAGGTTTTTGTGGAAAAACAAAAAAAAGTCTTAAAGCCTAGAAACCCACATGAGGTTAATTATGAAGCCAAGAAGACAACAAGCTTTCTCACAATATCAAGTTCAGAACGTGATCTAGAGGATGGAATCAAGGATACACTTGTTTGTTGTCCTATTGTGATGTAAGGGGTTTACTTCACCAGACAAGTGAAAGAGGCACCAATTCCTGAACATGTGCAAGGTATACTTAATAAGTACTTTAAGCTAATATCTGAGGACTTACCATATGAGCTACCACCGATGAGAAATATTTAGCATTGGATCGATCTAATTCCTGGAGCTGGCTTGCCTAATCTTCCTCACTACCGCATGAGTCCGAAAGAGAATGAAATTTTGAGAGAGAAAATTGAAGAACTGTTACGGAAAGGGTTCATACGCGAAAGCATAAATCCATGTGCAGTGCTTGTATTATTAGTTCCAAAGAAAGATGGAAATTGGCGTATGTGTGTTGATAGCCGAGCCATTAACAAGATCACTGTTAGGTACATGTTTCTAATACCACGCTTGGAAGACATGCTCGATGTTCTTGGGGGATCTAAATTTTTCTCTAAGATTGACTTGCGGAGCGGGTACCACCAAATTCGAATTCGGTCTGGAGATGAATGGAAGGCAACATTTAAGAGCAAGGACGGTCTTTACAAGTGGCTAGTGATGCCGTTTGGGCTTTCCAATGCCCCGAGCACTTTTATGCATCTCATGACCGAGGCATTACGACAACTAATGGTCAAATGTGTGGTTGTTTATTTTGACGACTTTCTCATTTATAGTAAATCAGAAGAAGAGCACCTTGAGCACATTAGAGAAGTCCTCGAAGTCCTTCAAGAAAATCAATTATACATTAACTTGAAGAAGTGTTCTTTCATCACCAAAAAATTGTTATTCTTGGGGTATGTAGTGAGCTCGGAAGGAATACATGTGGATAAAGACAAGGTGCAGGCAATCAAGGATTGGCCTACTCCAAAGACCGTCAACGATGTGTGGAGTTTTCATGATTTAGCAACTTTTTATCGGCGGTTTGTTCCAAATTTCAGTGCCATCACCGCGCCACTTACCGAATGTTTGAAGAAAGGAAAATTTCAATGGGGAGAAGCCAAGAGCAAAGTTTTACTTTGATTAAGCATAAATTGTGCACAGCTCCGATACTAGCTTTATCAAACTTTGACAAAGTTTTTGAGGTAGAATGTGATGCTTGTGGCGTAGGAGTTGGCACAGTTTTATCGCACGAAAGGAAGCCGATTGCTTATTTTAGTGAGAAGCTAAGCGGAACTCGACAAAAGTGGTGTACTTATAATCAAGAGTTTTATGCCGTAGTTCGAGCATTAAAACAATGAGAGCATTATTTGGTGCAACGTGAATTTGTTTTGTACACCGACCATGAAGCCTTGAAGTACATTAATTGCCAAAAGAGTGTGAGCAAGATGCATGTACGTTGGGCTACTTTTCTACAAAAATTTCATTTCATCATCAAGCACAAGTCTGAGACCCTAAATCGTGTGGCCGATGCATTAAGCCGTAGGAGCCAACTATTGGTAACGCTATCTCAAGAAGTCATAGGGTTTGCATATTTAAAGGAATTATATGAAGAGGATGTTGACTTCAAAGAGATATGGCGTAAGTGCATGAGACAAGAACCATGCATAGACTTCTTTCTTAAGGATGGTTATCTATTCCAAGGGAAGCAATTATGTATACTTAGTTCTTCCTTGAGAGAGATGCTGGTACGTTACTTGCATGGTGGAGGATTAAGTGGACATATTGGAAGAGACAAAAAAATTGCATGTTTAGAAGAAAGATACTATTGGCCTCAATTGAAGAATGATGTCAGCAACATAATTCGAAAGTGTTATATATGTCAAGCTTTGAAGGGGCAATCACAGAACACAAGTTTATATATGCCATTACCAGTCCTTGATGGTATTTGGGAAGACCTTAGTATGGATTTCATTCTTAGGTTACCTCAAACACAACGTGGAGTCGACTCCATCTTCGTAGTTGTCGATAGGTTTTCTAAAATGGCACACTTCATTCCTTGCCGGAAGACGTCTGATGCTTCTCATATTGCCAAGTTATTTTTCTGAAAAGTTGTTCGTTTGCATGGACTACCTCGTAGTATCACCTCTGATCGAGACACAAAGTTTCTAAGTCACTTTTGGATTACCTTGTGGAGGATGTTTGGAACTTCTCTTAATCTTAGTAGCACTGCTCACCCACAAACTGATGGTCAAACCGAGGTCACAAACCGAACAATGGGAAATATGATACGAAGTACTTGTGGAGAAAAACCGAGACAATGGGACTTTGTGTTGTCACAAGTCGAGTTTGCCTACAACAATTCTCTGCACATATCAATTGGAAGGACTCCATTGTGGTGTACGTCTCTCCACCAAAGCATGTTGTTGACTCGGCAAGAATTTCTAAAGATAAGGGCTTTAGTGTGGCAGCCGAGTCTTTGGCTAAGGAACTGCGTGAGGTTCAAGATGAGGTCAAGAAGAAGCTTGAATCAAGCAATGCTAAATACAAAGCCTATGCAGATTCTCATCGGCGAGAGGAAGTGTTCCAAGAAGGCGATTACGTGTTGATCTACTTACGTAAAGAACGATTTCCCGTCGGTACTTACAACAAGCTTAAACGCCGCAAGTATGGTCCTTACAAGATTCTGCAAAAGATCAATGACAAATTGGCCTACATCATTGATTTGCCTGAGACTATGGGAATTTCGAAGACCTTCAATGTACGTGACCTCCATGAATTTCGAGCAGATGATCATGCTTCTTATCCAGATATTAACTCGAGGACGAGTTCTTCTCAAGTGGGAGAGACTGATGTAGAACGACTAGCCGAGGAATTCGAGGAGTAGCTTGAGAAACGTATGGCGAAGCAAGGTCGTAAACACACATATGTTTCCTACCATGCCTAGGTTTATTTTTCCTTACATTCATAAGATTTCTAGTTCTAATAGGTTTGTTATTTCCTAGTGTCTTAATAGGATTAGCCATATTTTAAAAGCCTATATAAAGACATCAATCTATGTTGTATTAATCCATCAATCAATATCATTCAAGTTACTTAGAGATTTATCTTTTATATTACCTTTATATTTCGGCTTGACGCTTGTTTACCTATTTTATCTTTTTACCCATAACTTTCACTGCATTATAATGAATAAAGAACAAAAATATCACATGAGGGCATCCACAATAAGATATAAAGCATTAGCAAACCATTCTACATGAGCATTTGGCTCAAATTTATATATTGCTAAACCGTGGGCTTAACTCCTCACATATTGGAGCATACTGTTTCTTCCTTATTCTGATAAAGATTTCGTACGTGCTTGCAAATTGCAATAGATGTTTGCGAAAATTCTTCATACCCAGCCATTGCAGTAGCGACCAGCTCTTAATGACTATACTTGAGTTTCTCAAACTATGTCTCTGACTCTCCATGGTCTTTTAAAAATATATATTCATTCACTGGAAAATGGTAATATTATCTTATATGTAAGTAATTAAGTGTACCCAGAAACATTTATATATTTATTTGGGCCAACAGAAGCACATTCACATACCGTTTAAGTGCTAATTACCAACCATAGACATGAAGGAAAGGATCAGAATGGATAATATGGAAGGTGTAGTACGTGACTAAGTTAAGTGATTTATCTAACGTAGAGCACAAATGTGTACAAAAAAAGGGAAAAGCTGTAACAATTTCAGGAAAAAAAAAGGGCGAAAGATCACAACTGTGTACATATAACAAATGATTTACTCATCATCTTTGTATGGGTACTCCTCTGGAACTTGCTTCAGGAGTTTAACTTGCAACTCGAATGCATATCACCTCTAAGCATATCCCTGATCCAGGTGATTTCAGTTTTCATTGATACCTGATAATGGACATACTTGGCAGAACAAAACTAAGAGAAAAGAAAAAGCAATGTACGAGTGGGTCAATGCCGGAAAACAAATATGATATGGACCCTCCCCATGAAGTGTTTTTCAAATTAAGACACGTGTCGTTTTTTATCTTGTTTTTTCTTTTTTCTTTTAGTTTTGTTATGTTGCGTATGTCCATTATCACGTATTAATGAAAACTGAAATCACCTGGATCCAGGATATGCTACACATGTATGTGACCTCAACATAACATTTAGCCGTCCACAAGACTCTTAACTTTTTCATTTTCTAGTTTTCTAAGAACCCCCATCAGAATTAACCTTTAGTCTTAGAACCACATGTATATTCCTCCCCAAGCTACAATATTAGAAAAATGTCATTTTAAATGCTACAAGAGTTTTTTATTATTCAACATTACTTCATTCAAGTGAAAAACTGAATACAACGATTTAGGGACAATAGTCCACGATTAGGGGGACTTGCCCACAAGATTTCAACAAGTAACCTTACAAGAAAAAAAAGAAAGTACAAGAGTACGTCTGGGCAGAAGAACATAAAAATACAACAAGGACAATAAGACTAAAACTAGCATCAAAGCAGGATGAATCTGAGCATGTCGATTATGAAGGAGAAGGTTACAAAGCCCAAGATCCTTTGGCGCCTAAACCTTTGACAATTCATACCAGTGAGGCTAGCCTAGCTGAGAACACTCAGAATAGACTCAAGCACAACAACTAAAGACATGAGGCACAAGGCCCAAGATAATAACCACATTGTCGGCAAAGCAGCAGACGCCAAATAGCTAGACAACAGTACTAGACAACGGGCGAAGCAAAACCTCAGCTAAAAGGCCATGAACCAGCCATCAAAACTTCGACATCCGTGAAGAATGAAGTTGGGATCATGAAGCCTCCAAGCAAGGTAAGGTTTGGAGACGAACTCTGAGAACATCGCCAAAATGCGAACTTTATTCAAACTGGAAACAAAAGAGAAGCCGGAACCCCTAGAAGTAGAAAGAACAAGCCTGAAGACGTAAATACTACCACCCAAGAAGTCAACACCGATAGAGAGAACAAGCCCGATCCAGATTCGACAACCGACTCGATCGAAGCAGAACTGCCCCTCCGACAATCCATAATAGGGTCACAACTTCACTACTCCTTGCCTCCGACACCCCATCAATCATAACAGAGGGAAAAATGCCCCGGCCTCACTGCAACTACTTTAACATCCCTACTCGATCTGAGAAGCAGCGGTGAGAAGTGCAAGCGGCGGCCAAACGGGAGGGGAAAGTTGTTTTCGTTTTCTGGGGTTTAGGTTCAGCGCGTACAAAGGTGCATGTATTAAAGTGGGATAACTATCAGAAATCTATAGTTAATGCTACAAGAGTTGATGAGAGAATATAAAGTACATATGATTCCTCAGTAAACTTCCAATTCTTCCAAGAATAAGAAGTTAGCCTGAGGGAGATACTTGTTTGTTTCTACTTTCTAGTATTATTTGAGACTAGATACTGTTAACACCTTCCCCTGAACGGGCTAATTCCCGGCCAAATCTCCTCTGATTCCGGTTGCCGGACCGGTGACTAATAACTTGGTAACGCCGGGAGTCATAACAGCTAGCAAGGTAGCAACATCTCCGATCTGAACCTTGCCATTGACGCCGCCCAAGGTGCCTTGCCTGAACAATAAATGCATCTTATATTGGTCCACATTTCCACATTAAAGGAAGGGCCCAACGCTTCTCCCAATGCGCCTATAAAAAGTCCACATAGATCATTAGAAAATGTAACGTATTCCTAAGTCCTTAACTCTCGAGCTTAAATTTCGTTCTAGATTCTAACTTAAGCTTCGGAGGGTCAAAGTACGGCGTACCGCTGGCCATTTAACTTGATGTGCGTTGTGTGTGCATGTCCCACTGAGCTGACACATCGGAATACAAGGCTACGAGAAGTTTGGTCCCCCAGATTTAGCACTCATAACATCTGGCGCTAGAAGGAGGGTCCTCGTTAGCACGGTTCTTCCAAAATTGAATGAAAAATGACCATCCTTAATGAAAATCCATCCCCCTGCCGATCCCCTTCCCAAGAGGCGGACACCTCGCTCTCGCTAATGTTGTTCCCACTTCCCCGATTTGGAACCAATGATCGGAGGGCCATCCTGAGTCTGATTCACTGACCCCTAGACGGCGCTGGAAATGGAACTCCGAGATTTTGCAAGGCTTTAAGCTGAAAAAGAGAAAGAATGCCGGGCCACCTGGGCAGCCTTGGCGCGAACGACCAAACTTGAGAAGGAACATTAACTCCTCTTGGATGCCCACGAAAGCCGAATCAGGACGGATAAAGCTATGGAAACGGCACGATAGCGGTTTCACACCCCGACACCGTGAATTCCGCCCGCAACAAAAACTCTTGAGGCACCGCTACGGTTGGGGCCACAACGTAGAACGGACCAGGTCACCCAACTGCTGCTCTTTCGCATTTTTGGATGGGCCGCCTCCGCCGCCCCAGTATGTGATGGACTTGGACCCGAAGGATCCCGGGGTGAATAAAAACGGCCAGGAGGCCCTGGTAGAGCCTCAGCCAGTACAGAAACTCCAAACTCGACTCTTGCTCTAGATGAACGAGACCTTGGAACGTTTGACTATTAGGGTAGATGAGATTGAGACCCGAAACGTGCCTCACCCATTGCATGAGGGGGGGGGGGGGGGGTATGGAGGCCGTGCCGGCTCGTTCACCCCGCATGTACAAGCAGAACGGCGCCTGTCGGGGGACAATCCGCTCAAAGTCACCAAATATAATGGGTGTTACGACCCGTACACGCACTTGGAAAACTTCTAGTCCTCATTAGCAAGTTCAGACATTGAAGAGTGAGGTGATATGAATAACAAGATACATACTACACATGTTAAGAACTCTATTAATATTTTTTTAATTGGTTTTTGCTTGAAGGAAAAGTACTTTATGTACACATGATAACAATATAAATATGAATTTAATGTATTGGATCTATGAAAGCCATACAGCAAAGACAATGTATGTAGAAAAATACAGTGAAACCGGAAGAGGACACTGCTGCCCATCATAGCAACAAGGAAAGAAAAACCCTGCCATGATCTCATATCAGTTTCCCAATATCTTTCACAATAGAGTATGAGACCCAAACTCCTTCACCAACACACAACATTTATCTCTCACTCTGTCAGGTACTTGCATCTTGTAATCGTCAACTCTCCACGAGTTTTTCAGTCTAAGAAAGACCTTTCTCACAATATGTAAAGGAATTTGAAGATGGAAAAATATGGTACAAACTTTGTAATCAAGTGGTATATTTCAACTTCAGCATCACCTCAGCGTGCGAGTTTGTAATATGTAATTAATTAAATAGATGAGTGAGCCACTACTCCTTTGGGTCCTAGAGGGAAGAGTAAGTATAGACTGTCATTGGAAGTTGTGCACATCACCTATCAGGGAGTGGGAATCCAAGTAGTCCTTCTCATTATATTTAACCTAGCTAGCCCCTAGTGGCTGATGTGCAGGTTTGTTTCTTCATAAACTTACCAATCTAGCTTAACACCATGCTGAACGCACTGGATGGACTGCCAATCATACACTCAAAGCAAGACCTGCTCACGCAGATGAAATGAATGGATAGTACTGAAACACTGTTCTCTGTAACATCTATGCGGGACTCAAAACATGGTACCAAAAGAGGGTGAGGTAAGAAGAGTATATATCTACCAACCATACTTGGTCAACAAGCTCTTTTCTTATGCCCACTAAGGGAATGATTTCTATACCCAATAATGTGCTTTCTTTCACGATTGGTTGACAACACTGCGGCACCCGGTATCTTGAAACTAGCTACAAGGGGAATCACAAAGCATAACCATTGATTCACTATATATACACGAGCCCCACTATTCACTATCTCCTCTCCGACCCTCAAGCAGAGGAACACCACGTACAATGAGTGAGTAGCCTAAATACTGACCAATGTTCAGGGAAAAATGGTAACATCAATTGGTTGAGATAACTACGCTTAGCATTTTAGAAAAGGAATACAATTGCATATATTGGTGATAGACCGGACTCAATGGAGTTAGATCCTTGTAACAAAAGACACGGCACAAACAAAAATAGTAACCAATTCATTTAGCATCAAAAATAGAAACTCATCATCGATCAGCTGAATCCCAATGTTATATCCCCCCCCCCCCCCCCTAACACACAACCAAACAGTCACTCCATCAGCTCAAAAGAACAAGATTCAACATCAAACACATTTTACAGCCTTACAGGGACACAAATCAATAAAGTTATCATCAACATAACGCATTTTCGAATCTAATCAACCAAATGCAAGACCAAACAACCACTCAATGTTGAAAATGAGATAGTCACATACATGAAGAAAATAGAAATTCGGTATCTGATCGAGATTTATCTACGTGGATTCTGTTGCGCAGAGGAGAACGTCTTGACACCCTTGCCGGTGCATACTGTAGAGAATGCGGGAGGTCAAATAATTGGCCGGGTTTTGCCTTACCGTTTTAGAAATCAGTCATGGGCTCATGGCATAAATCTTCACATATATAATAACAACAGCAGAAGTCCGACAAATTTGGTGATTGTTTTCGTTGAGTATAGTAATCCATCTCCCTATTGTAGAGAATTTTTGCTTTGATGTCAAGGACAAGTCCCAACTGAAATGATCATAATCGGACTGCATAAGCCGCACTAATTGGTAATCCACGACTATCCAAGTCAAGTAAGCCGTCACGACTTGTTTGGTAATCGTTAATCAGACCCAGATGATTAAAGGAAAAATGCTGATTATTAGTATTTTCTTTTTACAACAATATAAAAGAAAATTTTAGAAAAGAAAAGAAAAAGAAGGCACCCCGTCTGAGACAACTGGAGCGAGAAGAAGGCACCGATTATGATCTGAGAGAGAGAGAGAGAGAGAGAGTGAGAGCGCAACCATTCCCTCCTCCTTCTCTCTTCCCTATTCAAATTCTAAACCCTAAATTCCCAATTCTCTTTCAATTTTCAATTTGAGTCCAACAATCACTGCAGTTTCCCCATTGAATCCAATCGAACATGTCTCTGAACATGAAGACGCTCCAGCAAGCCCTGGCCAAGGCCGGCGCCGTCATCGAGAAGACCGTCCAGACCACGGTGCAGGAAGTCGCCGGCCCCAGGCCTCTCCAGGACTACGAGCTCTTCGACCAGATCGGCTCCGCCGGCCCCGCCCTCGCCTGGAAGCTCTACAACGCCAAGGCCGCGCGTGGCGGCCAACACCAGTACCCCACCGTCTGCGTCTGGGTCTTGGACAAGAAGGCTCTCTCCGAGGCGCGTCTCAGGGCGGGGCTGTCCAAGGCGGCGGAGGATGCGTTTTTGGATGTCGTTAGGGCCGATGCGGCGAGGCTGGTGCGGCTGAGGCACCCTGGTGTGGTCCACGTGGTGCAGGCGTTGGATGAGAACAAGAATGCCATGGCTATGGTGACCGAGCCGTTGTTTGCGTCGGTGGCCAATGCGGTTGGGAATGTGGAGAATATGGTCAAGGTGCCCAAGGAGCTTAAAGGAATGGTAGGTATTGGTTTTGCTTCATTTCCCACTGTTGATGTTTGTTGGAGTTTGAGTAGTTGTAATGCCAGTGAATCAGTGGATAGGGAATGTGTGATTATGTTGAGCTGCACCTTGTGAATTTCGATTGCTGGTTTTAGTTCAGTTGCTTATGTGAAACATTTGTGACTAAGAGAGTGATCATTTGAAACAATGAAATTGCAGATTAGTTTGGTGTTCAAAATGCATATCAGACTTGTCTTTGACAGAGAGAAGTAACATGTGATGAGTGATTGGGCTCATTACATTGACATTACAAAGTAGAATTTTTTAATGAGGATTTAGCCATCAGAGAGGATTTAGTTTGGTGTATTCGATATACTTCTATTAGACAGTTGAACTTTCGTCAATATTTTGTTTACTGTCAGGTATTGTGTTTTATTGATCTTGTTGTATCCCAGTTCCCTGTTGTCTCAGAAAGACTTTTACTTTCCAGGAAATGGGTTTGTTGGAAGTGAAGCATGGGTTGCTCCAGATAGCGGAGACCTTGGACTTTCTCCATAACAATGCTCGTCTTATTCATCGAGCTATATCACCTGAGGTGAATACTTTTTTTATCTTATGTTTTAATTTCTATCACTTGTCAAATAATCAAATTCGTTGAAGTAAGCAGCGAGCAAGGTAGGCTCCATTTAGATATTACTCTTCTGTTTTACCACTTGTTCTATGTAATATGAAAGGTGGATTTCATCTTGAGGCTCTACCAACCCACCTGTTATAGTCGTCTGACTGCTCGAAAAGTTTAATAAGGAACATGACAAAACTGCAATGTTATTACTTTATCTCTAATGATGCTTTGAGGATCTATTTTTGTCAATTAAAGCATGTTTTTGTTCCTCAAGTTGGAAGTTTGATACGTATTGAATTCAATTATGAATGTGGAATCCATTTATGTGCAGAATGTGTTTATTACATCAAGTGGAGCTTGGAAGCTTGGTGGATTTGGTTTTGCTATCTCAACAGATCAGGCCTCAGGCAATGGGGCTAATGTTCAGGAATTTCATTACTCAGTAAGTTTAGCCTTGATTGATTCCAGATAACCTATGCTACTGCATCTCACCCTCCCATTTTGACACTATAATGAATTGATACTTGCTGTTTGGATTCAAGTTAGGTTTTGGTGTCTTATACAGCATGTCTTTCGTGATTCACTCTTAGCCATCTGCAGTTCCCTGTTAAATGTTTTATTGATGGATCTGTGAATGCTCACCTACTGAGTTTATTGTTGCTTTGGCTACTACTTTGAAATGGATATATTCTAGCATGTTGGTCTTTACAAGCGGTTAAGAGTTTTTGGTCTATGCTTTTTTGAATTGTGTGATGCTTCTTTATACAGTGAATGGCTGTTCAGGTTTATTTGTGTTAAGATTTTGTTAGTTCCAGTTAGGAGATGCATTTCACATTTTTCTCCTCCAGAGTTTTCTTGGTCATCAATATGACCTGTCCTTAATAGAACCAATCGCTTAGTGAAAACCCAGTTTTAAACTTTTGCCTATAGGTTGGGATGAATTTCTCGATTCGAATCAGTTGAATCATATGTTTAAAATTGATTGTGCAGGAGTATGATGTTGAGGACTCTGTACTACCACTTCAGCCATTGCTGAATTACACTGCTCCTGAACTTGCTAGGAGAGCATCTTCGGCCGGATGGTTTTCTGATATATTCAGCTTTGGATGTCTTGCCTATCACTTGATTGCACGAAAGCCTTTGTTTGACTGCCACAATAATGTCAAGATGGTATGCTTGATTTCTATTCTTCTTCTGTACTAATGGTGGTAGTGTAATTGGTATATGAAATTAAATATAGTTTTATATTGTTTGCTAGTGATTCTCATTCGCGATCCATTCTTCTTCGAGTATCATAACTGTGCACATCCTATTATATGTTCTCATAATTTTGGAAGTGCTTTTAAAAGAGTCAAAAAAGAACTTTCTAGCTTGTACCACCTAGTTCTTTTACAGAGGAAATACAGTGTTTATGCTAGGAAAACAAGTCTTGTTCTGGCATGCATGACTTCATTTCTACCCAAACAAATCTCAACTGGATTGTTCTTCCAAATTTGGTTCTTGATTTTGTAGTTTCAGCAATAATGTTTATTCATATATTTGTTTCTGCAGCACATGAATACCTTAAGTTACTTATCTAGTGAAGCTTTCTCCTCTATTCCTCCTGAGTTAGTTCCTGACTTGCAAAGGATGATCTCTACAAATGAGTCTTTCAGGCCAACAGCTATTGATTTTACTGGTAATTTCTATCAGCCTTACTCTATTGGATCTTTCTCAGTGAATTATAAACTTCATCTAGTCCTATTTGATATTGAAGTAAGAGAAAGCTTAGAGTAGAACCAATGAAAGTGAAGTTTAGGGTACTGTGAGGCAATTTATGGTAAAAATGAAAGTTGGATGATGAATGATTATGCCAGAAGAGGACTTGAGCTTAGCGCAAATAGTGTGGCAGGGTAGGGAATTGCTTAGGATTAAGCTACATCAGTGTTTGATTCCCCTCCAATATAACTGAAAAGAAAGGATCATGTAATAAAATCGTATGAAGTGAAATTGACTAGTATCAAACTGTAAAGACTTTTAGAAATTGTCAATATAAATCTAACAGGAAAATTTTTGATGCAAAATTATATAACCTTGCAACAAGAATGTAATGTAAGAAAGGATTAGAGAAAAAAAAACCTAGTGGAAGACTGGAATATACCATCGTTGATCATTTTTTTTAATCAATTGATGGTCTTCTCCATGCACTAGTCATCGTTAAGTGTAAATTGTAATTATATACTCAAAAAGCATTTTTCCTCTGAGCTAAACGAGCAGAACAGTATTAAGTCTAATCTACAATGCCTCGCCAATTCCCAAGCCTTGAGGCATTAGTAAATCATCCACAATATGAAAATATCAGGTCTAGGACTTGTTGATTTGATGCTGTAATAACTGTTAGAAAATGCTCTTCATGGATTGCAAAAACTGATGTAGTATCATTACTTGAATTTTTTTGGTCATGCGTGATTTATGCTGTGGTAGTGGTTTGATATACAAGTGAGAACTTCTATTGCTGTTTGACACAAAACGAGTGTTAATATTATCACTTCTTTCAGGTTCTCCATTTTTCCGGGACGACACTAGGTTGCGTGCTCTTCGTTTCCTCGACCACATGCTCGTATGCCTTTTCATCTAAGCTTTTTCATTGGTTGCTTCTGGAATAGATCGTACGAAGATTGATGTATTAAAGTATAGTATGACACTAAGAAACCGTTTTGTTTATGAATGTTTTTGTACTTGTAGGAAAGGGATAACATGCAGAAATCTGAGTTCCTGAAAGCATTGTCTGATATGTGGAAAGATTTTGATGCTCGTGTCTTGCGCTATAAGGTTTGAGTTCTTTCTTGTTTGATCGAATATTGTGTGATTGAACTTGTTGAAATACTTTCAAATGTATTAAAGATGTTTGATGTATGTTGATCTGTAAAATAATCATTTCCTTAATTAAATGAAAAACATGACCATATTTTGAATTTCCTAATTTTATTAAGAGATGAAGAAGAAAAAAGCTCCACTTGCCCATAATAAGTGATACATTATCCAAGGATTGGAGAACTAAATGAATTGCAGTTATGAGATGAGGGTAATTAGTCATAAAGTTGTACTAATATATGTTACTCATTAGTGTTATCAATCACTGTCTCTGTGTACAGTTTTTTTGAGCCAAGCTTGAGAGGCATTAAATGTTTTAGCAACTTTCAGTTATTGAACATCCTTTATATTATCTTTTGTCTAGGTACTGCCTCCTCTTTGTGCAGAACTCAGGAATTTGGTAATGCAACCAATGATCCTGCCTATGGTTCTCATGATTGCTGAGTCTCAGGTACTAGTTTGTACACTTTTGGAATTTAACAGCTATTGAAAACAAGAGTAGTTGCTGTTGTTACAAATTTAATTTTTTACCCGTGTAACTAATCATGCTTGTCTATGTCTGTACATAATTGTTCTGAACTTCCAATATTAAAGATCTTAATAATGCGATCATTTTCTTTTTCCCAAATGTTCCCACATACATAGCTCATATTCCGCGTTTAAAAACTTTTTATAATGACTACGGAACTATGATGATGATAATGAAGTTCAGTAACTTGCTATTGTTGATTGTTCTCATTATTCAACATTTTACTAGAACTAACGGGATAGTTAAGATTTCATTAAGTATTAAGCCTAACTTGTTCTTCTCATGAACTCTCTCTCTCTCTCTCTCTCTCTCTCTCTCTCTCTCTTGCAATAGTTAAGAGCGGCTTTAGCTTTCATAAACTATTAGTTATTTAATAGGAATAAGTGAATTGTTTTTTTTTTGGTAGGACAAACATGATTTTGAGCTATCTACGTTGCCAGCCCTTGTTCCCGTCCTGAGCGCAGCTGTGGGTGACACTTTATTGCTGCTTTTGAAGCATGCAGATCTCATAATCAACAAGGTAAGCAGAACTTAGAATATCAGTTGCATGTTCAGTAATCCAATC
Organism: Argentina anserina; assembly: GCF_933775445.1. NCBI lineage: Eukaryota > Viridiplantae > Streptophyta > Magnoliopsida > Rosales > Rosaceae > Argentina > Argentina anserina. Next base: position 425,897 of record NC_065873.1, on the reverse strand, counting down.
GCTATGCTTTTGATTGTCTACCCTTGGTGGTCAGCCCATGATATTTTATTCTGATTTTCTAGCATAAAAGAGGACTTAGAGTCTACTAAACATAGTCTCAGTCCTGATTGATTTGGATTTTTAATGTTGGCATAAGAGTGCTATCTTACATAGTTCTATCTTATTTACCCTTGCCGGTCAGTCATGAAAGTGGATTCTGATTTTTTTTTGGCACAAGAAAGGACTTCAGAGTCTACTGAATCTCGGTCCTAATCCCGATTGATTTGGACTTTTAATGTTGGCCAAAAGAGTTCTATCTAAAAGTGATGGGGATTTACCAGATAATTTATCTAGAGCCATCAGTTCCTTCTTTTTTTGGTCGCTCAAGGCATGTGTGATGCACCAACTTGTTGGATGGTTTTTTTCTCCCCCATGAGCTTTCGACCTAATAAGACAAGAAAAATAGAGAACTCACCTCTGTTCATCATCGTTTCTTCTTAATGTAGTGAAGTAGTGTGTCAAATAAAGGTGCTCCCATATTGAGTGAATTTATGAACTTTAATTATCCCGGCAGGTTATAAACTGTAGTTGGACTACTGTAGTGATCTTTTCTTAGTGGTATATGTTTGTACATCAAATTATTATCCTCTTATTTTGTGATGTTATAATTGTAGACTATTCCAGATCACTTGATATTACATGTCCTTCCCATGATTGTTCGAGCTTATGAAGAGAACGATGCCCGCATACAAGAGGAGGTTTTGAAAAAATCTGCTTCCCTTGCCAAGAAGCTTGATGTTCAGGTGATCATCATTGTCATTCTTTATGTGTTTTGAGTCTGTGTCTCAATCATATCATTCATATGTATGTGTATGCGTTGTCTTAAAAACACTAAATCAGAGGTTGGCTGTATAATCTTTTGTTGTTATCATTTGATTAGACAAGATTATCAAGTTGCTTTTGTGTAGGAGATGTTTGACATATTTAGATCTACTTATGATAAGTTGTATCTCATTAAAGAATTATATTACAAAGGAAAGCAAGAAAGGCAACATTAATGTTATAAATTGGGGTTGAGAGGTGTAGTATAAGTGGGAGCCATCAGGAGAAAGTGCAGTTCCTCTAATTTTTAAGTTTTTTTTTTCTTCAGTATGAGGCAGCACTGGCCCACTTGTTGGACCCAAAGCCTGTTTAGGTGGGCTGATCCAAGGGCACACGAGATTTTTTTTTTCAGGAGAGAAGGTGGGTTTGGGGGGGGGGGGGGGGGGGTTGTAAGTATAGAGTAGAATGTCAACAATCAACATAACACTGAAGATAAATAAAAAGTTGCTGGACATGCTTTTACAAAGAATATTTGTCGTATTCCAGGTTTAAGCTTGTTATCTGGGTAGTGGAATTATAATGCACATATGTGGAGTCGTAGTTCTTGATTTTACCTTGTTATTCGCAAGGTTTAGTCTATAGTTGTTCTTAAAGATATGTATTAAGTACTTGAATCATGAGAAACACAGATGTAACATTCAGAAATTTAAAGGATATCTTGTTGCGGATGCAACATATTTATGGGTGGGGCTACTAACGTGTGTTATCTTATATTTCATTCTTGCCAGCTAGTGAAACAAGCTATTTTGCCTCGTGTTCATGGCCTAGCTCTGAAAACAACCGTTGCTGCGGTATGTTGTATAATATTTTATTTATTGCTTTTTTATGTAGTTCAGGCATGTTAGCATGTTTATTGATATTAGATTTTCTTTCATCTGTGCCTATGCTTATAACCATTTTGAAATGCTTTATGAGTATCTAAGCTAAAGACGTTTGACCCTACGTTGTGGTCTTCATTTTGAATTTTTTTTGCGTTTGTTGATTTTTGTCATTTCCAAGTCTTTGTTCCACTGGTGTGGGGTTGACCTTGAGTTTCATCATAGAATATTGTCTGCACAACAATTTATATTGAACTTATAGGTCTTAAACTTAATGTTACTTCACACGTTTACTTCTGTGGGACTTGGAGGGGCTAGCATGGGGCAATTGAGTGGTATCGGCTTCAAATCATCTGATTCTCGACCCTCAGTGATCATCTGTCCCCCTTAGTCCCTGACCTCTTTATTAATTGGTCTTTCCTTTGGTTTTAGGTGCAACTTTGTATGTACTTGTACCATCTGAGTAGGTTCCTCGAAGTATTTCTAATATGTTGATCTTTACATTATATTTATCAGCCTTTGATCTCCACAATATTTCAATATCCTGGTCCACTTAATACTGGACCCCAACAAGTACATCCGGGATATCCTGCTAATGATAGTTTTATGGAACTGTCTTCTGTATCCATTTGGTATTCCCCGTCAATCATACAGGGTGCTACTTGTCTCCCTTTTTGTCCATCCTGTTTTGATCCCATGTATTACATCTCTAGACATCAACTAGTTGTTGTCATTATTCATCCTAAAATATTGGAAAGATATTTCATGTGAGCCCTTTTTCGAGAAAGGTATTTAGTTCTCAAGTAAAATGTTGGATTGCCTTCTCTGTCTGTCAGTAATTTTTATTTTCAGTCTGCTTAACATCATTTATATGGCATTGGAAATGATTTTTGGGATTGCTTATCCATATATCCAAGCATGTCTTCAGTTCTTGAATAAAATTTTCGGATTGCTTTCTCTATCTGTTCGCAAGCAAACAATTTTTTTTTCCTAATTACTACTACATTCGATTTTTTTTTCAAGTTTTTCACTTGATAAAATTTCTTGTAAGTGATATAGACGTCTTTATACATCAGCATTGAACTGTGTATGTATTGGTAAGCTGTCATGCTATTTGTTTTCAACCTGTAAGATGTTATAGTACCAGGGGCTGAGCCAAGCTTATTGCACGTCGTACCATGTTAGTTGAAGATACTTATTCAATATTTGGAAATATGTTATTTCTGGGTATTTGTTTCTTTGTTTAACCCAAAGTGTAAGTCTGGAACATGGCATTAAATTTGCTTCTTTGGTCAGGTGAGAGTCAATGCTTTGCTATGTTTAGGAGAGCTGATTCCAACTCTTGATAAGCGTGCTATTCTAGATATATTGCAAACAATTCAGCGTTGTACAGCTGTTGATCGTTCTGCTCCTACTCTTATGTGTACTCTTGGCGTGTCAAACTCAATCCTTAAGCAGGTAATGGTTATTGATTTTCTCGCATACTTTGGTAGCTTGTACTCTGATATTTTTACGTGTACAGATATAAGTTACAACTTATCTCTACAATTTATCATTTTCAGCATGGGGTAGAGTTTGCTGCAGAGCATGTCCTCCCAATACTCATACCACTTCTCACTGCCCAGCAACTAAATGTTCAGCAGTTTGCCAAGTATATGCTTTTTGTAAAGGATATTCTGAGGTATTGGCTTGATGTGTTGTGCTTCTCTAGTGCATTTTCGGCTTGCCTATGCTCTGGACGCTGAGATTTTGTTTTCAATTATTTTCTAGTTTTCTATCATGAATCATTATTCTCTGATATGCACTGTTTTTATAACAGGAAGATAGAGGAAAAACGGGGAGTTACCGTTTCAGATTCTGGAATCCCAGAGGTAAAGCCATCTTTATCTGCAAATGGGCTACAATCTCAAGGCTCAAGCAACATCAGTGGAAATGTTTCCAGTGCTACAAATAGCCGTCCAGCATGGGACGAAGAATGGGGACCGGTTAAAAAGCAGCCTTCCAATACCCTCCAGAATTCTACAAATAGTGTTACCCCCATTAATTCCGTAATGGTTAACGAACCAATTAAAGTAAGTTCTTCACAACCAAATTTATTCTTACAAAACGCAGTTTCAAGTCAGCAAGCAACTGCATCATGCCCTCCAGTTGATATTGAGTGGCCTACTCGGGCATCTTCTGGTGTGCCCCCTCAGTTTGGTGATGCTGAGAAGAAATCAGATCCAGGAGTATCACCCACTTCAAGTTTTGATGACATCGATCCTTTTGCCAACTGGCCCCCACGGCCTAGTGGCTCAGTAGGTGGTTCTGGCCCTTCCAACAATGGGGCATTTCCGACGAGTTTATATAGTTCCAGTTCACTCTCAAGTACATCGAATAGTATGAACATGAAAAACAATAGCATAAACAGTTGGACCTTTGACACCCAGAGTTCTATTGAGCAAATAAGACTGAATCAAGGCAGTGGAACTTCCAATACTGGTAGTTTGGGCAACTCAGTTTTCAACTCCCAGGACTCTCTTGGTTATTTGAAACAGAATCCGGCAACACTGGCTTCAAGTGTGTATACAAATAAAAGCTCAACTGATATAGGATCAATATTTGCTTCTGGAAAGAATGATCAGACATCACTTAGACTTGCTCCCCCGCCTTCATCTACTGTGGGTCGAGGAAGAGGAAGAGGAAGGGGTGCTAGTTCAGTCTCTCGGTCCAGCCATGCCAAATCGTCAACTGAACAGCCACCCCTTTTGGATCTACTATAAGTCTCAAGATGATTGTACCTTCACTAATTTTGAAAAGCCCGCAGCAAAAGATTTGTGAATGGCATTTGTAGAGTACTGCCATGCTGTGTGGAGAGTGGGAGACTGGTTTTGTAAATGATTTTGGGATACTATGATTACACTCATAGCGAGGCAACTGCTGCAGCAGCTTTGGAGGATGGTAAGGTTTGTTATGTAATTGTTTGTTGTGCTTGGCTTATATTTTTTTTGTGGTTGGCACCAAATTTTGCATAGTTTAAGGCGCCTTATATAATTCTTCTGGATAGTGTATTCTTAGTTGAAAGCCCGTTGGCAGTGACTGTGTTTCAAATCAATAAGAGATTGAAGTTGGCTAATGAAATCTCCGGTACTTCGTATGAACCCGTTGTGAGCTTGCATGCTGTAATTTTATTAGATTGAACAATGATACTGGGTATATAAGGGTGTGAAATAGTATAATCTCTTATATTGTCTGTAGCATGTAAAATGTGCTGCTGAACTTTGCCAAATCTATTCACCGTAGCACCACCGAAATCTCCACTGAGTTTTGGCCATTTTTCCAAGTTACTGATGCAGCCTTACTCTGAGAACACAGGAAAGAGAACTCTGCATGTGATGTGCGGATCCCTTGTTACCACACCTGCTGTTCTTGATTAGATAGGTAGCTAGCCGGTATACCTATATCATCACTTGTATCAGATTAGCGGGATCTGTTAGATATTAGTTAGATAATCTTATATATATTAGTTAGATAATCTTATATGTTGGTTAACAAGTTAGGCAACTTAGTGTTGATTAGTTGATAACTTGATATGAATTATCAGATGTTCTTGTAAAGTCTTGGTTAAAATCCAGAGGGACTTGTCACACTTTCCTGGTTTTTCAATCGTGAAAGAAATGATTCTGGCAAACGTGTAGCTATTCCTTTGGGATAGCTGAACTTAAGCAATTAGTAGTACATCTGAACATGCAACGCTATAAGCTGCTTCCAAATTGATGTGGATTTTAATATCAAAATCAGGCTTAACTAGTCACTGAAAACTCTCTGTTGCTCAACTTATTTGTGAAGCAGTTTTCCATATTATTTTTACCACTCGAATTGAACCTAAGACTAAGCAATTCAAATTCTATTTTTACGTGTTGTCAGTTGTCACTCCCGCCATGGCCTCGACGGGTCATCATTTCTTGCCAAACTTCACAAGTCATGTCCATACTCAATTGTCGAATTGAAGCAACCAATTGACTGGTGGGAAAGCGATATATGTTGCGTATGACATTGTAATCGTGAAGATCATATGGTACATGTACATATCGAAATATCAATATGTGGTGAAAGGATCTGGATCTTGCAACTGGCAAGTGCCAAGAATAGTTTATTATTGTTCCTCTAACGACATTAGTATCCCCAAGTTTGAATTTCACAACGAATGCAAGAAGTGTGTTTAGGGATGCACGTACTAAAGGCGGCCGAGCAACCCAATAGAACCTTCAATATGAAGCAATTTTAGTCGTCTATGAAATTCGTATGGAATGAAGTAAGATTAAGCTTTGCCAATTTTGCAATCAGAAGTATAAGCACGAGACGTACATTGCATGGAAAGACGTTCAACATTCAACTCGATCCCAGTTTAAGTTTTATACGCTAAAAACCTTTTTGTGCGTATTGAATTAATTCATCAAAACCTTCAAACTTCAACAAAGCTTCTGCTTCAGGGTTGGCATCTCTATACTGATTTGGGGACTTAACGGGGAGGAGTATCTAATTAAACGATCCATTCTCTGACAATATTGCTTCTGAAATGTACTTTGGATTTTCCCCTAATTACATTAACCCTTGAGCAGGCTTTACCGCCTTTACGAAGTCTTTGATACTTGCTTCAGGTAATTTAGGACATGTTTGGTCGTCACACAACGGAACCAGCAAGAGCAAGTTTATTGGCACTAGGGGTGGGCATAAAAAACGGAAATCCCGATCCCGTCCCGAAATTCATAAGGACGGGACGTGACGGAGGTCTAAAAACGTTCGTCCCGTTCCGATCCCGTCCTGCTTCATAATAGTGGGATGGGACGTGGGACGAATAATTTCTAACCCGCTTCGTCCCGTTCCGTCCCACTTTTAATTAAAACTTAAAAATTCTTATATATTTGTATCAAAATGAAACTAATTTATGTTCTTAATAACTCCAAAATTATATCAACTCAAATAATAATGGTAAATTATAATATTTTAAACATAATTTGCATTTTATTTTTGTTAAAAATTCATTATTGAATGTTACTTTGTTAATGAAAAAGTAAAAATATAGGTTTTTATTTAACTTAATAGGAAGGTGGGATTTGTCCCGTTCCGTCCCGATCCCGTCCCGTCCCAACCGGGATTAATCCCGAGTGGGATGCATTCTTAAAAACCCTTGTCCCGTCCCGATCCCGTCCCGATCCCGTCCCGATCCCGTCCCGATCCCGTCCCGATTCAAAAGAGTGGGACGGGACGTAGGATGAGCCCCGTCCCGTCCCATCCCGTCCCGTGCCCACCCCTAATTGGCACTATCTCAAAGGTTAGTTTGGTATTGTTGCGATTTAAAAAAAAAACCAATTGATACAAATTTAGACCATTTATTGACCATTTGAATGACAAAATTCAAAATGTAACTATTCACTCTAAGAGTATCTACAACTATTTGACAAAATAGTACACAAACTATGATCTTGTATATTTTTAAGACTATTTTACCCTTATCTATCTAAATACTTATAGATAGAGAAAAAGTTAATGAGAGATACCACTTTGCCGAAGCTTTGTTGGACTCCGAGCTCCGATCACTGGACTTCGGTCGCCACAATCAGGCTCCGACCGCAGTCACGAGAATAAATTACTGACCCTAATAACCCATAATAATAAATTATTGACTCCTAATAATCATGTTTAGGGTTCGTGGTGGCGCTCAGATCAGTGCTCAAATTAGGTTGTTGGCAATGGCCATGATGACTGCCCTAGTCGAAGACGACATCCTTATGGCTTGATGTCAAATTTGAGAGAGAGAGAGAGAGAGAGATAACGTCGTCGAGGAGAGAGAAGGAGAGTGAGGACAGCCGTGACGTTGCTGCACACGTCGATGCTTCATCGGAGATCGGTGTCGGCGCCGGTAGGTAGGAGAGAGAGAGAGAGAGAGAGAGAGAGTTGGTGTCGTGTTTATGTTCATTTGGTCATTTCCCTTTAAAATAATTTGCTTCTATAAATAAATTATTTGATAAATTTTAAATAAAACTACTTCAATGACAAAAAAACATGATTTTGTTTTAATATATTGAGAATGATTATAAATAAGGGAGTTGTTTGAGAATTTACAGAAAAATATTAACATTTATTGAGCTTTCAGTAAAAACAGTTTCTAAAAATAATATTCGGGTTGCTTCTAAAAACTGCTGTGAGTGACCTATATATTCTAAAAAATAAAAATAAACTTGATTTTTCTGAAGTTACCAAACACTGAATTTTAGAAGTCAACTTAAAAACTGATTTAAAAAAAAAAACTGAAACGGTACCAAACTAGGCCTAAGTAAAATGAGAGAGATTATTGGAGAATAATATTAAGAGCTGAAAATGCATGTCCAACTTTTAAGCGTTCAGGGCTTCAGTTATACTCCTCAATGGCAATTAGTACTACCTACGTACCGTAAGCCGGATCATTGTGTTGGGTTCGGCGATAAGTTTGCAGTCAGAGTATTAGAGTTATGTACGTAATTGAGTCAAGAAGCTATTTTCAGTGAAGGTAAAATGTCAGGCATAATTTTGAGATATGTGGCATTGCCGATTCAGCGTTTAGAAATGCTGCATGCTTTATATATCTGAATCACGTAGTTTAGGTATGGTGTTTAAACCTACTGCTTGTAATATTTCTGAATTGTGAAAGGGTCCTTTTATGAGTCAGCTAAACCTCCCTCGAATCAGTGTGAAAAGAATGGTTAGTCAAGTTGACTCAACATGAAAGATCTGTTAAAACATGTCTAGGGTCGAACCAGTTCGATATAATGGATCAGTACCAAGTTGATGAGTACGTGAAGGAACAAGTAAAGTCTTGAATGATGCTACGTTCTTCCTTTGAATTGAAACTAGCTTCCTCTCAAAAGTCTAATGAGAATAATAAACTACACAATTAAAAAACATAACTTAGTCCTACAGCATAGGAAAAAGTAGATAACGAAGATCCAATCCACTCAATTTTTAACTCAAATCGAACTATTCAGATTGATTAGAGCCGATTTGTTAGCGCCATCCAAGGGTAAGAAAGAGGCACCATTTGCGGCTCCATTATGCCCTGGATTTTTTTTCTGGAAAAGAAGCCATGTAATAATGGAATGTCATCAGTGGAAATTAATTTGGCAATATTTTCGGTCACTGCTTCTCAGACCCTAACTAAAGTTCAGAGATGACCTAAAATCAGGGACTTGCTTTCTCCATTGACGAGGCATTTGTATCCAATGGTCGGGCATGAACCAAACACGCATGAGCAAACTTTTCAAGATCGAGAAGTAGTTTAATCCGTTTTTATGGTTTAAACTTTTCAAGATCGAGTAGTAGTTTAATCCGTTTTTATGGTTTAAACTTTTCAAGATCGAGTAGTAGTTTAATCCGTTTTTATGGTTTAATTTCTTGCTTATAGTCCAAGTCATTTTAGAGTTAAAAAATTTAAACTCGCTTTACTGGGTGGTTGGATTGGTTCATGTGTATGCACTACGCCATTAACACCTTTAAGAGACGGAAGTTTTCTGTCTCTTAAGGCAGAAGATCCGTCGCTTAAGGCAAAAAATATGTCGCATCAAGATTACGTTGACAACATGGTTGTCGCATAAACATCGTCGTGTAAAGTCCGTCCATCCAAGTTTTATGCGACGACATAGCAAAGATCGTCGCTTGAAAATGTTAACGCGACAGAAAACTACATCGTCGCACTACTTTCTACCGACGAACCTTTACCCTTTGTGTGACGACAACTCAAGGGGTGAAACTTTAAGACCACGAGAGCTTGACCTTGTTTAGGCGACGAATTTTCATCGGTAGAATGTTAGCCGACGAACATTTACGGTTATAAGCTCGTCGCTTTATCTTTGTTCAAGCGACGAAAGTTTCTAGATCCGTCGCTTTAAGCTTATTTAGAAAGAAAAAAAATCAAGTTTTCTTATTGTTCTTCACCACCTTATGCCTTCGGTTAGGGTCCTATCCCATTGAGGAGAACACTTTCTTTATTAAGCCATTGCACTTCATGTGGTTTCACAATCGGTTTTGGGAAACTTTCGGCAACATCTCCCTACAGTTCTCCAAATGCACAAACATCTAAACCTAGTTTGCACTCGACAACAACAAACTTGCCGTCGCTCCAGAGGTTTTGAGTGACGAATCTATTTCTCTGTTGCGTTAAAGATCTTGGGTGATAGACTTTAGCCTTTCTCATCAGCTTTCGTCACCCAAGAGTATTTATTTTATGGCGTAGTGATGGCTTTCTGGCTAGGGTAAGAGGTTTAGAGGTCAGTAGCATATTAGAATGCAAGAGACAATGAGAATGATGATGCTTAAACTTTTAACTATGAATAGGTTCCGTCATTATGTTTTTTTTTTCTTTTGATGCGCTATCAGTGTTTATGTTGATGTGAGTTCAACAAGTATATTGATGCATGCTCGTTGAGAAATTATTATCAATCCAAAGAGTTCGAGAGGTTGACATGTTGAGTGAATACAGGGCCAACATACCCAACTTAATTATATGATTAATTTTCTTTTGGAATTTAGTGATGGAGTACTGGCTAGTAGAGAAGCTTAATTTATTCATAATACCAGCAAATAATTGAAATGAAATATGTCTTCTAAAAAAAAATTTGAAATGAAATATGTAGAAGCTAGATGTAATTAATATACACTTTGTTGTAAATATATATATCCTTAGAGCATATATACTCCTTGGCAAAATGAGCACATATTGAGGCCAGAAGTGTTTGAAATCTAGTTTCGCATTTTCAACTACGTACAAGCATGAAGCATGAATCACGTATAGAATTGAAAGATCAGCTATCTAATATTTGATACAGATAGTACGTTATAGATAAGATTGTGCTATTAATACGCCCCAAATTACTATTCACACACCCTCTCAAATTCTCATTGATATTATTTATAGATAGTGTTTAATTTCGGACTTGTCATAGTATCCTAACTTTGAAGCTTACACATGATGAACTAATTTGGAAAACCTGGGGTTTCAAGTTGTAATTGATCTATTTCGAAAGCCAAGAAAAATATTAAATACTGTATGTAGAAAAGAAATGAGGGTTGAACTTTGAACAAGAAAGCCAGAATTAGCGGCAAGGTAAGTTGCTAACTGGGGGCTTTCCCGCCCCTATTTAAAGGACCTCACCAGCCCATCAAAGTCATTGGAATCTTAACGATTATAACCATAAGATATCTAGACTTACATTGGCGCTTAATTTTGAGAAGATTAAGTGCCAATGGCAATGTCAAGTACTACTGCCCTGTCTTTCTTCTTCATCTCTGTGTTGATTTCCCTTGGCTCCAGTATTGGTAATGTCCAATTAGTGCAGGCAGGCAATCCAAACTACAGAGATGCTCTCGCAAAGTCCATTCTCTTCTTCCAGGGACAGAGGTCAGGCAAGCTCCTGTCCGGCGCCGCCCAACAAATCATTTGGAGGTCTAATTCTGGCCTCTCCGATGGCCGTCAAGCACAAGTTAGTTTAAATGAGAATAACATAGCCTTGTGGGTTTTCAGTTCATATAGAAAATGAAAAGTTGCTAAAACGTACTGTTTCGCATGCAGGTGGACTTAACTGGAGGATACTATGATGCTGGAGACAATGTCAAGTTCAACTTACCAATGGCCTTCACCACCACAATGCTTTCATGGGGAGCACTTGAGTATGGCAAGAAACTGGGATCCCAACTAGCAAGTACCCGGGAGGCAATCCGATGGTCCGCTACATATCTTCTAAAATGTGCTAGAGCCACGCCCGGTAGGCTCTATGTTGGGGTCGGGGACCCCAACGCGGACCACAAGTGTTGGGAGAGGCCCGAAGACATGAACACACCCCGAACTGTTTACTGGGTCTCTCCTAGCAATCCAGGCTCGGATGTTGCCGGAGAGACAGCTGCTGCATTGGCCGCTGCTTCTATGGTGTTTAGGAAGGTAGACCCCAAATATTCGAGGTTGCTGTTGAGCACAGCCAAGAAAGTGTTTCAATTTGCAATCCAGTATAGAGGTGCCTACAGCGATTCACTTGGTTCTGCAGTTTGCCCATTTTACTGCTCATATTCTGGATACAAGGTACTTTATCTTTTGGCTTGGCTTTACAATATACTACTTAAGTTGTTGGATTTCCTTTTGCACAATTTGAAAATTGCATTACCGAATCATAAGTGAATAACCAATACGCTAAGTTACGTTCAATTTATGTACTAACTAGTAAGTAGTAACTACTAATTAGGTACTGACCTTTTGATCACTGTGGTACTAAACAACAGGATGAATTGGTTTGGGGTGCTGCATGGCTTCTAAGAGCAACAAATGATGCTTTTTACTTCAATTTCTTGAAAACCATGGGAGGTGGTGATTCACCAGATATCTTCAGCTGGGACAACAAATTTGCCGGTGCTTATGTTCTGCTTTCAAGGGTAAATTTCATACCATGCCAATCGTCCAACTTAGTTAATCTTATCTGTAAAATTGATTTCTGGTTTGCTTTTCAGAGGGCGTTGCTGAACAATGACAAGAATTTCGACTCATATAAACAACAAGCTGAGAGATTTATGTGCAGCATTTTGCCCAACTCACCCTCTTCAAGTACACAATACACACAAGGTATATTATCTGTTTCTATCTAATTTCCAGTACTAATTAGTACTTCTAGACTCAATCCAATTCGGATTGACCTGCCAAAATCTGAAAAACCACCGGTGAGATTCAGATTTCCAATCTGAACAAGTCATTCTTAAGATATACATATGGTATTACCAATTAACAATGAGTTCCTTAAAATTGTAGGAGGGCTCATATACAAGCTGCCTGGAAGTAACCTCCAATATGTCACCTCAATTACATTCTTGCTTACTACCTATTCCAAGTACATGTCTTCAGTAAAGCATACATTTAATTGTGGAAACCTTGTAGTGACTCCAAATACTTTAAAGAGCCTTGCAAAGAGACAGGTAAATCTACTTTGAATCCTTCCTGGGATGTGAAACATGTCGATATTATACTATCAATATGAATCTATAACGGCCAAAATCTTTTATTTGAACTTTTAATATCTGGTGCGAGAGTTATAGTTAGACAACATCACACATACATGACCTATGGCTTGACTTGATGGATATTTCAGGTGGATTACATATTAGGGGTAAACCCTCTGAAGATGTCTTACATGGTAGGGTATGGACCGTACTATCCCAAGAGAATTCACCACCGAGGATCTTCATTGCCCTCATTGGCCAGTCACTCACAATCCATAAGTTGTGATGCGGGATTTCAGTACTTCTATTCTTCAAATCCAAATCCTAACATCTTAGTTGGAGCTGTTGTTGGAGGTCCAAATCAGAATGATGGGTTTCCAGATGACCGTGCCGATTATAGTCATTCAGAGCCTGCAACATACATAAACGGTGCTATAGTTGGACCATTAGCATACTTTGCTGGGAGCAAATCTCAATAGAATCAAGTTATACCACTAATACCAGCCAACTGTAAATATATACTAAACAGCTATATCTATCTATCTGAATGTCCCCAAATGGGGACCTTATGACTCTGATATATAAGTCTATGTATCACACCACAAAAAGGTGAGTATCTGTTTGTCTTAATTAGCCAGTTAGCTTCTTTCAAAACAATATGCTTTGGAAAAAAAGGTCCACATTTTCACTTCAGGCTCGCATCGAGCGGTTTGTGAATCAAACTAAAATTACAGCTCTTAGCTTTTGTTTGACGAAAAGTTGAACAATGATTTATTGGTGCCATCACATGGTATCATTGGTATGCAATGCAAGAATATTCTAATCTGCAGATGCATCAGTGGAAAAGAATGTCAGGGTGCTATGTATATGAAGTTCACATAAGGTCTTCCATGGTTGAATATATGAATTAACTGACATAAAATCCTTCGATCAGTCTGTTAAATTGATTCTAGGGATTTGGCAATTTTGTACATGAAGTTTTCAACAACGCTCAGAATCGAAATCCAATCACACCGAAATGAACTTGGCCGATCTTAATAATCTCCATATAGTTCAACTTCAAATGGACATATATGCAGGTATAATCAGTACAAATATAGAGATTGATATCCAAAGTCCCAACCCAAAAAAAAACCAAATAGATCCTCTGGATAGATTAACTTGCACACCACCATACCAACCACCATCACAAAATAGGAAATGCACAAATCCTAGAAAAAATAGAGCATTTCCCTACGACCTCCAACCTCCCATTCTCTTAAAATAGTAATATAAATTTAACTTTGTTATTTTGTTAAGAATATACATCTCACATGGAAAAATGAGACATAGCTTATGAGTTTATAAGGGTCTGGGCCACTCCATCAATTGCCAATTGGTTTTGGATGTGAACCCCAGATCACTTTATCATAGTATTAGAGTATGTTACACACGTCCACGTGTGAAGCCCAAATGACCACACAGACTTCACGTCACCTAAAATATTGTCCACGTGTATGACTTGAAAATTCACCACACGTGCGGGAGCGTTTTGAGAATATATATCTCACATGGGAAAAATGAGACATAGCCTGTGGGTTTATAAAAGTTTGAACTACTCCATCCATTGCTAATTGGTTTTGGAGAGGACATATCCCACATTTAAGAAGTAATAATTAAAATATAGATTATAAATGTGTGGATAATACCCAATTGTACCGATGTCATTTTTGTGATTAAAACCCAACACCTCTAAAATGGCTAAGTTGGATAGCATCCGTACAGTTGCTCCACATACCACGTTTGTCGCTATTTAACATAGTATCATAGCGGGTCCCTCTCTATTCGTGCTTCCAATCTAATGTGGGCCCGAGTTTGATGCCATTTTTTCATGGGCCCGAGTTTGGTTTCATTATCATGTCATCAGACAGTTTCCGATTGGATTGTCACCGAGTATCGTTGGTTATTTGACCTTGGTTTATTTCGTCTCAGTATGTGGGATGTTAATCTATCACATGCAGACCTAAAAATTAGGTTGCACATGAGAGAGCGTGTTGGAGATGAGATATCTCACATTTAAGAACTGACAAATAAAATAGAGATTATAAGTGGGTAGATAATACCCGATTGTATTGAGACATTTTATGATTAAAACCCAGCACTTGTGAGATGGCTAAATTGAGACAGTATCTATACAGTTGGTCCATAATCTTGGAACAATGAAACACAATTAGAGCAAACTACTGAACACAGTACTCAATAAACATTTAGCCTAAGAGAAGATGAGTATGTGAACATGTACATATAGATTGAGAGTTTGAGACATTCCTCACGAACATGTAGGATATAAATAAGTACAGAGATAGAGCAAGCATGAAGGAATTAAACATAGCTGAAGCAAACTCTAGCTAGTAGCACCGTCACAAACCTTTATTAATTATCACACACAAAATTTCAAAGGATATCATGAGACTCTTTTGATAGGGTCAATCCGAGAAAACTATGTGATGTTCACATGAGTAAATCAAACACACCTATTGCTTTGGTGACCCATTAATTGATGGAGTTGATTATGTTGAAACTTGGAGCAGTCTTTGTTGAAGGTAAGAAACAAATCTACAATCTTATGGTGGTAGGTTGCTGATTTGTTTGACAAAAAAAATAAGAATGCATTGATGAGCATGTGAACATTGAGCATGAATCAAGGAAGAAGATTGACTTTGATTCCATGCATGTTACATGCAAATGCATGAATTGCACAAAGATGTTTGCCTATATAAAGACATGAGAAATGGTGCAATAAACATAGAAGAATAATAATGGAGAGATCATCTCGTGTGTGATCAAGAGTGAGAGATATAGAGAAAACTCCAAGTATAGAGTTTTGTGTGTGTAACAAAATAAAGTGTGTGTGTGAGTGTATTCCTTCAAGTGTGAGTCTTGAAGTAGTGTTTCTCTCGGTGTAACATTTATTCGTATAGTAGAGGTTCTTTATTGTTGCTACCCGTGGACGTAGGCACTTTGCCGAACCACGTTAAATCTCAGTATTCTCTATCATTTTTATTTTTCGCTTGTGGTTGTGAGTTATTTTAATTTCCATTCTATAGTTCATTCTTCCGCATTCCCCAACACTTTTGTAGGTTGCCAAATAAGAGCAGAAGGATCTCCGGCCTTTGTGATAATTAATGCATTCTTGCACCAGGATTGCATTATGCTTTCGTAACCATAGTAATTCTAAGAACATCTTAATATTTCAAAGTTACTAAATTGAGTTCCTCCATTTCAGGGTGCTTAATTTTGATGGCAGTTTATCCCAGTAATCCCACTACAAGCGAGCGACTCTGGAACTGAATTGTTAGCTAGGTCTCTCTCCGACTCTGCGGACGCTTGTCGATCAGTACTCCATGATTTCGAGGAAATTGGTTACTATAGTTTAACAGGCCATATCAATTTGGCTTGGGCATGATTCTATTTATTGTCTGTCAGTACCAACATCACAACTTTACAAGGAGCCAAAACAATTCTTTTGGGATTTTGGCAAAACAAAGGCTCGTGTTTTGCCCAAGGTTCAAAATATTGGTATCGGGGATATATCGTTAAAAATAAAAGATATCGGATATATCAGAGATATATTGGGGATATTCGAAAAAAATATCGTTCATCTTCCGAAATTATTTATTTAGTATTGAATTACATACAAACAAATACAATTATTAATTTTATCTAGTACCAAAAAGAGGCTCTAGGTGCTTGAAAAAATGCACATTGGTCAACAAAACTACAATACTTTGCCTAAGACATACGAGCCATATAGTACGAATTGTAATGGTTAATATGATAGTCATATATCTCTTTTGAACTATCAATAGTTTCTCTGAGAATGTGATAGTAAGAATGAACCCAACTCGATAATTGATCATAAACGCCTCCAAACTGACCATAATCATAAATAGGATGACCAGATTGATAGTTGACTTCTTGTGATTCGTTTGACATCCCACTATGCTCTGTGCCTAAACTGATAAAATAAAAACTTTAAGGCAATTGATATAGCTTGACTTTTAACTTTTAAGAGTTAAGACTTGAACTTTCACTCCTCATCTCGATATCTTTTACGAAAAATTAAAAATTAGCCGATTAAAGTACTACTCTTCTAGTCTTATTTTTTATATCCTTCGAGGCTCGAGGTGATTAATTAATCACAAACTCTAGGTCAAGGAGAGTCCGAGACATCCTCAAGTTGAGTTAAATTTTTTAAGTGAAAATTTTCAGATATTTCTCTAAAATATCGAAGATATATCGGATATATCGTAAATATCGAAGAAATATCAGAGCTATTTTATGTTATCGGAAAAATATCGCAAATATGAGAAAAAATAAGATATTTACCCCTAAGATATATCAAAAATATCGGGGAAATTTGGTACCTTGGTTTTGCCAATTGCTTGTAATTTCACCGTTTTCACGGCATCACGTCATTTTGCACAGAGGAAGACTCGAGTCTAGCTTCAGCTTTGTTTTAGAATCCCACGCCACCGCCAAATTTTTCTTCTTTCCTTAATCAGTTTATCATGCCTTTTCCCCCTACTATATTACTCATTTTGAGAAAAAAAATCCAATCCACCGAGCTTGTTCCCAAGTTTCAAGTACGGTTTGCTTGGATTTTTGTAGGATGAAATAAGATAACAGCAACTTAATTACTTAATCATGTGTTTGAGCTAAAATATACATTTTAAGCTGATATGAGTTCTAGGCTAATATATGTGACTTTATTCCTACGACGTAATTTTATTAAAATCTATTTAGAGGTTTTTTGATATATTTAACTGATATCTACGGTTAAAGATATTATTCTGTCAAAGAGTCATGCAAGGAATAAATCTTATCAAAGAACAATTGTGTTCTTTAGCAATTATTTAAGGCTTTTTGCCTGTTGGACCGGTTATTTGGGGAAACTATTAGCAGAGAAGATTTTCATTCCTTTTAGGAATAGATTTCGGGGATAGGATTGAGTTGAGAACAAAATTGTTGTCCTGATCAACTAAGGGGTTTTGATGATTTGATCCGTAAGAAAGAACAAAATTGTGTTCTCTAGACAAATGAATCTTTAACACAAAATCGCCAACACACAATTCAACCAAACGTTTGCTCAACAGCAAAACCAAAGCCTTCCAACAGAGCATTGCTACCATATGCACATTCGCTGCATGTAGCACAAGTCTCTCAATGGAGGACCGTTACCATATGCACCTTCGCTGCATGTAGCACAAGTCAGGCTTATCTCGGCAAAGAGTCAAGTTCATCGAGTCATTACCTTAGTTTGTAGCAAAAACCTAAAGTCTACCTAGTCAGCAACAATTAGTACAAACGTCTCCGCAATCTTGATATTTAGCTATGCTTATTCCCTAAGGGCACGTTTGTTACCCCGGACTGTCTAATTCCGGACTAAGTCTCTGCTTACTCCCGGACTGTGCTGACTCGGATTAGGATACAATAATTTTTGACCCATGTTTGGTGCAGTCTCGGACTAATAAACAAAACTAGAAGAATAGTCCAGTCTCACGTCTGACGAATCACCAGATTAAATAAGTTTTGTTATTGAAATATTTTTTGGATTATAACAAGTATTCAATAATAATATAATATTTCATTAATAAAACATGTTCATATAAACAATCTTATTTCTTGATTTGCATATTTCCTCTAACAATTGGCTTATAATGGAACAACTTTCTCACATTCTTCACATTTCCTAATATGTGATATCCACAAGTAAGCAAGTCAACAATATGTCAATTAAAATGGCCTTGATGATTATAAGTAAGTCACAAGTTCATACATAAGTAAACTACAAGTTTATATACACGTAAGCCACCAATATAAAAATAGAGTAATAGTTTACACATACAGGTCCACCACTGGAAGTTGAATTCTCAATTAGCATCCAAATTGCCAGCTCTATGAGCTCTATGGAAAACCTCCTAATTCTTGGAACCTTAATTCGCCGGTGTCTATACTTCCTCAGAATCCCAACTAGTTCATAAGCTACTTCTGCCTCTGTAACGCCAGCTTTCTCAAACATGAGGCTTGATTCTTCAGGAGACAAGAATGATAAAGACTGTGATTAGGTCCTAGTTTGTGCTCCTCTGACATGATTTCTTTGAGCACCTGCATTGTGAATCAAATGCATCATAAGTTATCAACATATACATGTTTCATGCTAACATGTATTACCTAGAAGAAGTTTGACAGATTATAAGACTAACAATTTGAATCAGTGACTAATTACGTGATTTGCTTATGATCAATCCAATTCAGACTGACATGGGATCGTCATAATATATCAAACTGTCAAGTAATGTAGCAGGTAGGTTATGTAGCAGGAAAGGACTTACTGTAGGTGCTGCATTTGCAATTCCCTTGAGCTGGTTGAAACAGTTTGTGCCACTGTATGTGCACAGATGAAGTAATCTGGTAGATATTGATGTCCACATCAAGAACCCCATTAGGATCTACTAGAAAACCTGTGAGCTGCCCTTTTCCATAGTATAAAACAATTGGATCCCTAATCCTGGAAATACAGAGAGAATTGAGTGGTTATTTTAAATCTTATGGAAAAGCAATTTCCAAAGTGAAGGAAACTATACTAGATATACCTATTTCCTTCCATCCATCCAGGAAATGGCTCTTTGCTGATTTATCTTGCCATATTTTCTGGCCTTGATTAGATGATAATCATCCAGGAAACATATGTATCTTGCCATCCCATATTTTCTGGCCTTGATTAGATGATATTCTTTTCATGTTAAAACAAGAAATCGATGATCAATGTACTCCAGATCTATGTTGGTTCATTAGTTCAGATCTCCTAGTCCTATGACTCCTATCTTGTTAGCAAATTTACTAATGAGTAAGTAAAAAATCAATTAAATTTACAATACTGGTCAAAATAAACATGTTAAACATCACATCAGCTCATTTGGTTGATACACATACATAATCCTACTAAAAAATATATCAAATAGCAAAAAAGAAACACATTGTTCAGACTACAGGGGGCATTAAACATGATGAACCTTCCCTAGTTTATCACACAAAGAGTGACAAAGTTCCACCGAGCTCAATAAGGATGAATATGAACAACAAAATCTCAAAGAGACAAATACAACAACAATTTGGGCACTCAGAAGTACACAAAAAAGGGAAGCTGCAAAATATTCCTACAACAAAACAGAAGTATAACCAAGAAACAGTACAGGATACAAGAAAGTGTCATACTGAAACCCACAAATCTCAATCACGAACTTGAGCAACTATATAGAACAGTGACTCAATTCTGAAAGCAAAATCAATGTTTCCTTCACTAATTCTCCTAAAGAATAACTGCGTCATCACTCAAGCTTAGTATGAAACGTAAGTAATCTTAAAGCAAAAGACTTTACTGTTCATGGTTGACATGAAGTATGCACATTCAGAAACAAGAAGAAACCAAACCAGAAACCAAATCATAACCAAATCAAACATTTCCAATCAGAAACCATATCATAACAAGATCAAACATTTCCAATCAAAGGTAGGGATTAAGAACTAACCGGAGACGAGTCACCGATGGTAGTGAGCAACTGAATCGGACGACGATGCACAGGATGAAGGTCCACCAGAGCTCGGAGCTCTGCCGTCCAGATGATATAGAGATACAGAAGGGGAGAGAGAGGGAGAGAGAGAGAGAGAGAGAGAGATAGAGAGAGAACCTGGTGAGCAGATCGAGTGATCCAGGGGTTGATGAGAGGAGCCGACAAAAAATGCAGATCTAACCGCGGCGCAAGGCTCTCGGTGCTCGTCGGCGAGTTCCCCCAAGGTTATAGGAGGAAGGTCTCGGGATCGGAAGTCGAAAGCGGCGACCGGCGTCAGATCGAGCCGAGCTCTTCTTCCTTCTCCTTGCTTTTTTGGAGACGGGACCTAAGGAGGCGAGAGTGAGTGAGGAAGCAAGAGGAGGCGAAGGATTGCGCAGTCCACCCGAATTCGGCACCTCTCCACAGTCCCGAAAAATCTCCAACGCGCGGATTAGCTAATCTCATTAAAGCTAATCCCGTGTTTTCCCAATCAAGGATTTCAGACTAACTTCTTGGACTATAGAGTCCAATCCCAACTAATCCGGGGTAACAAACGTGCCCTAAGAGGTTTAAGTAAGAACTGGCCATCTTACAGAGGGGTGGAGAAAAATCCTAGTAGTCATCTGTTGCATGTCTTATTCGAGCTCAGTTGCAAGTTTAGTCAGCATCTACACTCAGTCGTTTGAGAAGAAGAAAGTATAAGCACGCATCAACAAGCAGAAGCAAGCTGTACCTGACACATAGTTACTGACACGCCAACACTTACACATTTAAAAACAAGACAAATCACAAGGGTTCACTACAGTGTGCTGACTGTTCGTCAGAACTGCAATTCCGAACCGAACAACATGATATAGTTTTTGGCCCGCTAGCTGTCACCTGTGATCATGATGAAGGATATGGATAACTACTCTATTTGAGATATCTTTCTTTGCATCCCAATTAACCTGGCTTTGTTCAGAATCTTTTCTTTATTTCTTCTTTTTATTACACACACATATATGTACATGTCAGACAAAAGCAGTTCGTAAATGATGGATAATTAACCAATAGCATTTTTGAAACATTGTGCTTATAGACTTATAAATTAGGGTTTTCAAAAACGTTATTTAAAACGCTATGACTGGGGGAATTCGTAGTCATAGATTTCCCAAAACGCTATGACTGGATACTATGGCGTGTTGGGGTAGCGTCGGTTGTGGTCGATTTCAGAATTCGTCATAATATTTGAAGAAATAATTTTCTGAAGATATTGAGCCCACTTCTCATTAGTTTAACCCATTATGGATTAAATTATCAAGGTGAGTTTGAGAAAAAAATTATCAAGTTGGGGAATAATGCATCCCCGGCTCCAGTAGTAGGTACTGCACGCTAAATGCTAAATTGCAATTTATACAATGTGATGATCGATGAATACTGCTAATTCCAAGCTCAAATGATGTCATTCATCAATCCAAATAGAGACTCACCTATTATATGATTGGTGTATATATTGTTGATTCGTGGGTCTTAATCATACATATGGCTAAAACTATTGTTACTAAAAGATGATTAGTAGGGCATAACTTGATTTCTCTAGAACATCACAAATCATTTCCATTCATGGCTCCAAAAACTGAAAAAGTCGATTGCGGATACACCGGTCATCAACCGTCGGTAGAGCACAAATTAACTTAGTTTTGGTAAAAACCAATTCTCCATGGCACATTGCTTCCTAAGCACAAGAGCTAATTTATAATTACTTTACAGTTTTCAAACTACAAGCATGAACCACATATCCGGCCATCCAGGAGATCAATTACATGTAAATGATATAATTGATACTTTTGTTTGTAAATGTCGTCGTCGATCGGTTGATAAATTTTTTTATATATAACATTTTGATAGGTTTCGTGTTATCCTTAGTAAAGTAGTTTTTACCTTTTAAGCTCGTGATTGCATAAACCAAAATCTTGGAAAATCCTGGAGTCCAGTTGTAATTTCCTTTCGACATACGTACAAAGAAAATAAGAATAAATATGGAGTAGTTACAAATGCAAAAAGCCAGAATATATTAGGGCTTTCCCGCTCCTATTTAAAGGCACTTCATCACTCCGTAGTCATCAGAGTTTAACGAAGCGTCGCGCCCCCATCAGTTAGTTGGTGCTATATTCAGTGTCACAGTGTCACTCACTCACTCTAGCTATAAATGGCAATGTCTTTCTTCTTCCTCATCCTTGTGTTGATTTCGCTGGGCTCTAGTATTGGTAGTCTCCATTTCGTCCAAGCAGGAAATAACCCAAGTTACAGAGATGCCCTTGCAAAGTCCATCCTCTTCTTCCAAGGACAGAGGTCAGGCAAGCTCCCCTCCGGCGCTGACCAGAAAATTACCTGGAGGTCCAGTTCTGGACTTTCCGACGGCCGTCTCGCAAAAGTTAGTAAATATATATCCATTTCTTCAGTTTCTTACTTAAGTTTTTAAAACAAAAATTGTCATTTAAGGACTAAATGCATGGAAGGTTATTAGGTGGACTTAAGTGGAGGATACTATGATGGTGGAGACAATGTCAAATTCAACTTCCCAATGGCTTTCAGCACCACAATGCTATCATGGGGATCACTTGAATATAGCAAGAAAATGGGGAACCAACTAACGAATACCCGAGCTGCAATCCGGTGGTCAGCAAACTATCTTCTAAAGTGTGCTCGAACCACGCCCGGCAGGCTCTACGTTGGAGTCGGAGACCCTAACAAAGACCACAAGTGTTGGGAAAGGCCTGAAGACATGGACACGGCTCGAACCGTATATTGGGTGTCACCTAGTAATCCCGGTTCGGATGTTGCTGGAGAGACGGCGGCCGCGTTGGCTGCTGCTTCTATGGTTTTCCGAAGGGTTGATCGCAAGTATTCAAAATTGTTATTAAGCACAGCCAAGAAGGTATTTCAGTTTGCGATTCAGTACAGAGGTGCCTACAGTGATTCACTCGGTTCTGCAGTTTGTCCATTTTACTGCTCATATTCAGGATACAAGGTTTGTTTTGTCTTGCTTGGTTTTTGTACTTTTGCATTGTATTGTACTGTTATAGTCAGTATACTATATATGTTAATATGATTTATCTATATTATTTACTGTGGTAAACAATGTTTTAAAAGGCTAAGGCGTAGCCGAGGCGTTTTCGGAAGAGCCTCATCAAGGCGTAAGCCTTGAGGCAAAAGGCGTAAGCCTTGAGGCAAAAGGCGTAAGCCTTATGTATGAATTCCTATACTTGTGCATTGATTAGTCTTATATGTAGTTTACATATAACATGATTTGTAACCAAAATAAACATGATAAATGATTTGTAACCTTCATAACAAATACATATCAAAACCATGTAATTAATCAAATCAACTTGCATAACATAAATCCATATATTAAAGTACTAACTAGTCTTGAAATAAATAAATAAAGAATAATGTTTGGACTAGCTTCAAGCTTCAAAATCGTCATCATCATCAATTAGAATATCATCATTTAAATCATCATCCAAATGTCATCATCACCATCACCTAGGCCTCATCATTTAGCCCGCGGATCCGAAAAGCCAGCTGAGACCCGCAAGCCCGATGGGTTCCCTAAATATATATATTGATCACATCTGCTGGTGTTGTTCGACCATATTTCGAACTGGAGTTATTGATCGCCGAAACATCCACTAATGTATCATAACATTTATATTAGGTTTATAATAAAACTATTGCATTATGAAACGACTATATGAAAGAAACTTCGTAGGATCAATCGACACCAGCCGATGTGATTGATATATATATTTAGTGATCATGTAAAAATTTCATCCAATTCGGACTTCATTTGACCGTCAGAATTTGTGAAAATACCCGGCCCGGCCCGTTGACGAGCACTACCATCACCTCTAACAACATCATCTCCAACACGAACATAGGTTTGGTAGAGGTGGTCTTTCTAAAGTCTCAATCTCAAAACCTAAAAGACCCCCCCTCCCGTAAAAAAAATAGTTTTTTAAATAAAAAAATTATCTATTCAAAAAAGAAATCTTGAACTAAATTTTTTTTTTGAGGCTTTCGCCTTTCATGCTTCAAAACGCGCCTTGAAACGCCTTTTGCGCCTTGGTGTGCGCCTTTTGCGCCTCGGCGCCTAGATAACTAAGGCTAAGGCCTTTTAGCCTACGCCTTTTACGCCTTAAGGCTCGCCTCAGGCGCGTTTTTTAAAACACTGGTGGTAAATAACTTCAGGATGAGCTAGTGTGGGGTGCTGCATGGCTTCTTAGAGCAACAAACGATGTCTTTTACTTCAATTTCTTGAAATCCATGGGAGTTGGTGATTCACCAGATATCTTCAGCTGGGACAACAAATTTGCTGGTGCTTATGTTCTGCTTTCGAGGGTAAAATATATTAAATTTTATGTTTAAAGTTTCAATTATAATCATCTGTGATTTAAGACAATGGTTTGCTTTTTAGAGGGCAGTGTTGAACAATGACAAGAAGTTCGACTCATATAAACAACAAGCTGAGCAATTTATGTGCGGAATTTTACCCAACTCACCCTCTTCAAGCACACATTATACCAAAGGTAGATATATATACTTATCACGCAACAATACTAAAAAGTTGGGAATTTTTATCAAATTCTAAGGCTACTTAAATTTGTAGGAGGGCTCATGTATAAGCTGCCTGAAAGTAACCTACAGTATGTCGCCTCAATTACATTCTTGCTTACTACCTATTCCAAGTACATGTCTGCTACAAAACACAAGTTTAACTGTGGCAATCTCGTTGTCACACCGAGCACTTTAAGAAATCTCGCCAAGAGACAGGTAAATATACTTAAAACTCATGTAAGAAATAGTCTAAACTGCCAATATTTTTCTTTGTACGGTAGAATTTTGTTTAATACATAGTATGAGACTATCATTTTAACAACACAACATGTCGGACGTACGCGTACGTAGTTACTTATCACAAGTGGCTTGACTTGATAAATTTCAGGTGGACTACATATTAGGGGTAAACCCACTGAAGATGTCATATATGGTAGGGTATGGACCTCGCTTTCCTAAGAAAATTCACCACAGAGGATCTTCATTGCCCTCATTGGCAAGTCATCCAAAAACCATAGGTTGTAAAGCTGGTTTTCAACCATTCTTCTATTCATCATCTCCAAATCCTAACCTCCTAGTTGGAGCTGTTGTTGGAGGTCCAGATAAGAATGATGAGTTTCCAGATAACCGCGCTGATTATAGCCATTCGGAACCTGCAACATACATAAATGGTGCTATAGTCGGACCATTAGCTTACTTTGCAAATGTCAATTAATATTCTACTACCTAGTAGTAGTAGTAAGGGGTGGGATATTTGTTTGTATGTTTTTTTTTTCGAACAAGGATTCCAAAAATATTTGGAAAAGGATTTCAATAATACAATTGATCTTATAAAGAATATGCAATTATGTTGAATTGTTGATATTTGTGTCTTTGTTCCTGGTTCGAAAGAATTCGGAAGCAGCTAGTCATTCTTAATTAATTAGAGCACTTTATGAATCGAGAGATAGAGCCTTTTGTTTAATTTTCATATTGTGGAATCGTTAGCTGACTAGCTCGCTATGCAAATTCAAATACATCATAGGTTATACGGTCTCAATTACCATATAATAATACCATTATTTTTCGTCTTAAATATTCTGGAACACTAATTGAATGAATTTTTTTAAGGGTTTCTTACCATGTTAATATGTGTTAATAATACCATCTTAAAACTAGCCCTACCCACTTTTCAATCCTGATTCCGCCCTTGCTTGTATTGAGATATAACCATCGATATTTGACTCCACTAATGCATCTTTAGTTTCTTCCATAAAATGCTATTTTAGGGCATAGAACTTGAATGTTACTTTAGGGTTTATCGTTAAAAAAAATGACAACAACTTGATGGAAGATTTTAGGGCTGTGACTTGTTGTTGCTTCTGAGTTACTTTAGGTCGTCATCTTCCATCAACTTGAAGGTCGTCAAAAGAAGAAGAGAAGACAACAGGTCGTAGAAAGAAGAAAAGAGAAGAAGAAAAGAGTCGAAGACAAGAGCAGTATGACGACAGGTAAATAAAAATCTTCTCTTTTTATTTTTTATATTCTCCTTGTTCTTAACTGTCTTTTCAAATGAATTGAAAAAATCAAAGAAAAAAAACACTCTGGAGGTACAAATAGTAATATGGGAAGTGCAAATAGAACCCCTAATACATATTCATATCTTGTTTACGTTCCTGATGCTACTTGCACAACCACATACTATGATTAAAGGTTGTGGTGAAGTTTCGTTCTTTTAACTACACATGTTCTTTTGTTTTTAATTTCCAATTAACTATTGTCCCAATTACTTTATTATAATCCAGGATGCCCAAACCGAAGTCACTGAAGGTCCTCAGTTTATGGGACAGGTTCGTTTTCCGCATATCCCTGGTAGTTCGAAAGATTGATGTAAGGGGTGATGCCCTGATCAATATCGGTCGGTTGAATAATCATCAATCGGATTTCAGTGAAATTGGCGGAGCTATGAATGCAGAGAAGTTCAGTGATTTGAGTTTGAATTGGTAATAGACCAATTAAGTCTTTATAACTCTAATAAATTGGCCGAGGTCCGTCCTAGTGGCACTGGTAAATTACCGGAAAAAAAAAACCCAAAAACAGCAGCTCAGACAATGAGATAGAATCCGTATGCAGATCTTGAATCGACCTTGTAAATACTCGCAAGCAGATCACCACAATCTACATTCCCACCCTATTTCTATGCTTGAAGCCAAAAAGCAACTCCACAGTCAACCTGAACACTCCAGTATCAATCTGACCACCAAACACTAGTCTAAGAAAAACGAAGAAAAAATTAGAGAACTTTTTACTCCTTTTTTTCCAAAGAATCATTTTTGCACCTTTCATTTTCAAATCCTAGCAAGAAATTACTTGAACACTTTGCAAGCGTTTCTATTATTGTGCCATGCAGATTCATCAAGGAGAACCTGCATCACCAAGTTTGACAAAGTTCAGTGATGATTACAGGTTCTCTTGTTCACAAGTGAGGAAATGAAACACATATACGCTGGTTCATTGCTTCATGAGACGCATAAAAATTCTTCAGTCAATTTCACTTCCACAAAGAAAAAGTTTAACTGTTTTCCAAAAAGATCAAATCATTCAACAAATATGCATTTTGTAGCCTGGGACCCAAAAACAGAATTAAACATTAACAATCAAACTTCTTAAAAAGTTAATCCATGCCAAGCAATACAGCCAATACCATTTTGTAGCCTGTGACCCAACAACAACAAAAAAAAAACTAAAGAATGTTCAATGGTGCAAAATAGTTTGTAATGTAATTCTTTACGCTAGATGCAACCGTCTTATAAACCGGGGCTGGTGAGACTGGCCTGTCACACCTTCAACCACATCAAACCATCGGAACCTCTTGACCCATTAGGCTAGTACCGAGCTAAACAATAAGCTCATGCAATTGCAAGATGGCAATTGTTCTAACAGATTCTGATCTCAGCCGTATGAGGCTATATAGTCTATTCGAATAAAGCATATTAGAATGCATGCAGCTGAGATAAGCAACTGCACAAGCAAGCATATGACAACGATGTCATCTTAAATAGAGCCAAGTCCATTATTTAAAAATCCAGCAGCTAGATCAAACTTCCAGAAGAGCTCAATATAGCCCCGTACTGATTTACATTATATGTATACTGGATTAAGGCCGACTGAGGATGGACCACCACCAGACGAAGCGTTTTAGATAACCAAATCAGGCTTCGTGTGTATCTACATACTCTCGTTACTGATCATATTAGCTATTTTGGTCCAATAATATGAGTATTGCTAAAAACATTAGACAAAATGTCTAATGACAGTATTAATAATTGACAAGGATGTAAATCTTGGTCAGCAGTGACCATGAATCTTGTGGTCAACCACCCTCAGACATAATATCAACGATTGAAGATGAAAATAGTTACATCTATGCATCAAATCCAATGATGGGTGACCACAAAATCCTTGGTCACCTACTGATCAAAACACAGTTCTCATTACTTCCCCAACAAAACCACTCCATCATAACTACATCAATCCAGACCCAAAAAAGAAACCACATCCATATTACTTGATCAACAAATGCTTAATGTAAACTTAATTCACTTTGTTAAAAAAA
This sequence comes from Argentina anserina, assembly GCF_933775445.1. NCBI lineage: Eukaryota > Viridiplantae > Streptophyta > Magnoliopsida > Rosales > Rosaceae > Argentina > Argentina anserina. The sequence goes on along the minus strand of NC_065873.1, from coordinate 397,440 downwards.
AAACTTAATTCACTTTTTGTTTGTTATTTTCCTTCTGAAATCTGGATTGCAAATATCAGTTGAAAAGTGCTAGGGAGAAGAAAAAAAAAAGGGCAAAGCAGGACATATCATTGCATTTCACAAATCAAGAAGAGATATGCCAAACCAGGTCACCCATGACTAAATCGCTAAACAATTCATCTCAGCTAGTGTTTCTATACACAAAGCCCTAAGGTACTAACCCAACTGGTGAGTAAGAAAATCCCCAAGTCAGCTATATTTACGCTACGATCAGCAGTCAAGTCCCATATGTGGACCCCCCCCCCCCCTCTTTATTTTTTTCCCAAAAAACATATTTAAAGAATAGACAGATCCAGAAACTACAAAATCAGATATTGGAACAAGGTGAGTATACATAAAGCTGCATAACAGGTAGCAGATGAATAATTTATAACTTTCCAAAGGTTGAATACTTTTGTAGAGCACAATAATGAACTTTTAAGTTTCAAATTTAATCTAAAAGTACATTATATATCCAACATAAAGCAAAGAAAATAAAATTACACTACTTTAACATATAACAACATAGATAACAAGCATACATACGAGAAATTTGCATTCAGAGAATGCAAAGTTTAGCCTTCGGAATGGGAAGCATACAAGACAATGCAACTAAATTTTAAGTCTAAACATAGAAGGTACAACAAGGGCAACAATTATACACACCTGGGACTGCCATTCCAACAGACCAAACTAGCTTAATGAAGCATCCACTACCCATAAGATACCTCAGTTTAATAATTTAAGAGGACGATTAGCCATAACGAAAGTCTGATATCTATAAACTTCATTTATTTATTTATTTAGTAGGATGGGTAGGAAATTGGATTACTCATATCATTGCGGCGTGACCTAGGGCGACTAATGGTATCCAATGTTGCCCCAATAACTCTTCGACTATATTCGAAATTGTTGCCATTCAAATGTAATCCATTAGATTGGTTATTTACACCAGGAGGAGTGGGCACTGAATAAAAAAGAATGTCTCAGCAAGTTTATGATACGCCATTTGAGTTGACAAAAAATAAGCAAATGAAACGGAAAAAAAAAGATTAAACAAATAACCTGAGGGATAATTTTCTGCATGTGCTGAAACTCTGCAGGGTGTTGATAAGCCCATTGAATTCTGTGAGGTTTCTACATTGCTAATAGGTACAACGGGAGACCTCAGTTTGTTAGAAATATTGGTTGTGGGCATTGCTGTGGATGCAGCATTATTTGAAGCTTTGTCTTGCCCAGAAATCTGTGAAACAATTCTCAAGTGTTAACTTAATATAACAGTACCAACATCTGGTACAAAAACTGTAAAAATCACAGAATGATCGCCATTAGATAATATTAACATCAACACATCGAAAGGGCAAGTATATAACTCATCAGCTTGGTTTGGTGATATCAGATTTTACTCAATGATTCAGACCATTATTTACAAAAAATCAAGCACACTATCCATAAATCCAAAAGGACCACAAAGAAAAAGGCCAAACAGCTAGAGAAAATAAGAATGCAGGTTAACAGAACTTCCATCCAAAAATTTATCTAGGCAGAGAAGATGTTTAACAAAAATACACATATGTTTGTGAGAGACGGTGAGTGAGTTATTGTGTAATGGAATCCATTCACGGAGAACTACTGGAAGGCACAAAATTACCGCAAACTTGAGTGTCCGATTGTAGAGAGTGACAAGACCGGAGAAAAGTTTAACAGCATATTCAGCAATCTCCAGAGTTTCATATTCTGCAAAAGCATAACCTCTAGGCCTATCGGTTTCCTTTTCGTGAGGAATGTGCAGATCAACTACCCTCCCTGCCTGAATTAGAATATCATATAAAACTCTTTCACTCACCCGCTCGTCCAAATTACCTGTTCAATCAACACAGTAACAATGTCAAAAGAAAGAAAAGCTTAGATATGACACACCGAGTACGACTAAGCAGTTTTATCTTGATCTAAACATACTACAAAAAACATATATGACTAAAGTAGTAATGCCATCTTTACCAACATACATAGTAAAAATAATCCTTTTGCATGGAAACAAGAAATTACTTGGGGCAAAAGAACTCAGTAGGCACAGAGGTGGTTTCAAAATCTGATCTTTTTATACTAGAGAGATTCAAAAACTAACCTTTATCTCAAATCAAACCCAAAACCAGACACAAGATAATTTCACAGCTAAAAACCTTACAAATCTATCACAATTATCTCAAAAGCTAAACATATAAGATGAGCAAAGCCTATAGAGAAATAGGAAGGAAGGTTAATTCCAGTCAACTTGCAATCGAAATCAAACAAGCCACGTTTTATTAAGCAATTAAATTCATCAACGAGCTGAATAGTTTGCAACTTTGGAACATTTAAAAGGCATTGAAGCTGAAACCAATTGAAATATAAAAGGGGAGCGGGGGGTGACTGACCTACATAAACGCTGAATTTGGAGTTGGTCGACATACTGAGTTGTTTAGCTGAGATCGGAGACGGAACCCTAAACCGGCAAATCTAAGAGCCAACAAGAACGGCCTTTCAATCCAGAATCCTGATCCTTATTTAAGCCAGGGAGGAGTCCTTCTCTTAATTCCAGCGACGTCGTTTTTTATATTTTGCGGGATCACCGAATGAGATTTGGAGTCGGCTTTACCTGATTACATCCTTTTACCCATATGGATAAATTCGACACGTTTAAATGTTTTCTTTTAAGCTGATAAATATTTTCACTCACAAACAAAAGTCAAGAAAGACCTCTATATGTCACCTGCTACCACATTTTCCCGCCCACCTATCTAAGTAATAAGCATCATGCACAAGGCAACTTCATGATCAACATGAGAGATCTGGACAAGCCTGATATCTTATCAGGATAAGCCTAACATACTTAAAGAAAAAAAAACTAAAAACTATAAATATGAAGCAACATAAAACAAATACAATAATGTCAAAATGGGGTACTTTTATTGATCCAGGTCAGGCCCAAAAGAATGGACCCAAACCACGACATAGGCACATGTCCACCTCCATGAACACAAGAGAACAATTAACCAAAGATTCAGTCGTCATGCTTCACTTCCGATCGCAGCACCAGAGCCTCGACGCTGCCGCCAGTAGCCATCGCATTGCTATCACCTAGATATGTTATAGACAGACAACACCACCTACCAAGACTACCCCCAAACGACAGTGCCAAGATCCGCCCCGGAATGCCAAGCAAACCAACAACACCGCCACTTTCCCATCACGTACCACCACACCATAGATCCCTCGCCTCCACTAAGACCCGACTAGCACCACCTGAAAAACCACCAAAGCAACAACACCGAAACCTGATCACCACAACCACAACCTCAGCATCTCTGACGCAAAATGACCACTTCCCTCTCACAAGCCCCACCAACAAACCACTATGCTAGTTGTCACACGGGCACAGTCGATACCAAATTTTTTTCCCTATGTGATGGCGCTAAGCAGCCTACACTACCTAGCCAGCCTACCCACTTCTCTCACTCTATTATCTATTGCACAACGGAAAATATCTAATAAGCGACAATATACATACAAGCCACACACACACACAACACAAGTGTTTATGGGAATTCGCTCCTAACCTTTAACTCATTTAAAGGATCAAGAAGATTACAACGAGTACAAAGAGTGTTTTCAATCTTGGTCTACCCAAACCCAATCTGTCTAGCCACTCACTTAGTGCACCTATACTAATCACTCAACCTAAGGGTATAATGAGGATACAATAAGGCTTACCGCCTTCACAATTCCGACATGCCTAGCTCTCTATTATGTTTCCCTCACCCTTACAATTTTTCTCTCATTACTTCTGTTCTCACACTCTCGATTGTGATTATCTCTCACAACTTTCTCTTCTTATCAATGACAACCCCATTGGCCTAGGTTATGTTGCACTACAATTGTGCATGGCGGTTGACACCCCCAACCGCCCTAGGGTGATGTGGCAGCCTGCATGCATGCCAAACAAGCATAATAACTTCCATGACACAGCTCACTAACCTCACTACCTTGCATGAGGAATTGCTTGTCCTATCTTCAAGCAGGAGTAACCACCTTGCATGAGTAACCACCCGCTAACTTGGATAACTGCCCACTGCTTGGTAACTACCTCGGATAACTTCCCACTCCTTGGTAACTTCCTTGCATGCTTGATAACCGCCCACTACTTGCTTGGTAACCGCCCACTACTTGTGAACTGCCTAGTAACTACCGTGTATGATTCATGTATGCCCCTGCATGTCTAGTGTCGCAGCCCCTGTCGTCGACCTGCATGCACGATGCGCGCGCATGCTTGCTTGCTTGCTGCATGTGCTTGCCTGCCACTGTACCCTTCCATGTGTGTTGTTGTCTTGTATCACGCATATGATCAGTGCTAGCGAGGCTAATATCTAGCCTATAGGTCTGCTTATGCTCCGTGCTAGCGAGGCTAATATCCAGTCAACTGCCTGCCTAGTGCTTGTCGAGGTCTGCTAGCGAGGCTAATCTCCCTGCCGTGTTAGATCTGCCCACTTCCTTACTGGCGAGGTAAATATCTAGTCTACAGGTCTGCTAGCGAGGCTAATCTCCAGCCCAACTCTTGCACTTGTCTCCGGATCTGCCTTGCATGCTAGCGAGGCTAATATGCCTGCATCTGTCGAGGCTAATAACTCTGCATCCATTGCGTTGCTTGGCACCTAACTCTGTGCTTGTTAGGCTCCTGCTAGTGAGGCTAATACTCAGCCAACCACCGTGCTAGCGAGGCTAATACCTCAATTACTGATCTGCCTTACTTCTTGCATGTATTTCCTTACATGTGTGAGCCTCGGTGAGGCACGATCTAAGACTCATGACATGCCCAGCCTATCAGGCTCTAAGATTGTAACACTAGGCCACAACTCCCATTCAACAACAGTGTCATAGATGTGTCGTCAGACGGAGGCACAAAGCCGAGAGAGAAAAACGTAGAGCAGCTAGGGTTTTTTTTAGCAAAATTAATCTTTCTTGACACGTTTAAATGTTGTTATTTACAGGCAAAAAGAAATTAGAAAATACACGGTGAGAAATTGAGAATATCCTTCTTTCCGTAAGGTAATTTACCCAACGATTTTAGTATTCATGGTAATTTTTGGGTACCCACTTTGGGTTCAAGACGAAAAAAGAGCAGGATTTACTGGGATTGATTAGATGACATTGAGTTATTGACATTGGTCTTAAAGACTCAAACCTCTCCAACTTTCATCCACACTTCCAACAGTTGGAAGTCACTAATCATTTCAACTTGTTCCCTCGGCTTCAGCATCGTGTTTATAACTGATTTGAGGTTCAGCTGTTTTATGAGCGTTTCTAGAAGACCAAGTGTTCACCAGCATCTAATTCCTCAGAACAGAATAAAAACTAACCGGGGAACTTGTTTCCAGATTTCATGTTAGTCCACTGAATATACAGCAAATCTGATTATCAGATGACAAGAGAAATGCAGCAGTGTATAGTTAATTGGTATAGATTGGATAAATACATGAGAGAAAGAAAAATTGTACAAAATATTAGAGATTAAGCTATCTGTCAAATTCTGTCAAATTAGTGACTACTACTATTTCAATATATAGAGATGAACCAGTTATGGCATACTAATTCATCACTCCAACTAAAATAGCTTGTATCTGCATTATATGTGGCATCAAAAGTTTGGTGCAAATGGAAACAAAGAGTGCTCCATGTCCACAGAACACACAAAGCCAATCTCAAAAACCAACTGTTTAAGATCCATCGCAGTAGAATTATACTAATGTAGCCTCAACCCTTCGATGTCTTGACCAAGTACTTGAGTATTCTACTTCCAGGAGTAAGAATATGAAAAGTTTTTTGTTTTCCTTGAAATTATACATCTCATTGAGCACCACCTGAAGAAAAGCAAGGTATGCTTGTCACCAATTCAATACTCCCATAGTTTCCCAGTTGGTGCTACGAATGCATTCATCTGTATCGACTCTAGAATCAATGACTAAGGACAGCACAAAATGGGACGACGTCTACCACATGTAAATTGCACACCGCATCCCACTATTGTTACAGTTAGGACAATTTAGCATCCAATGGTACAAGTATGGACTACATCCATACCTTTATTGGTTTACTAAATTACTGTATAAGGCCAGGCCATTATCTTCAAGCGGAGCGCGACACAATTAATTGTCATACAAATCTGCCAAGAGAGCAAAAAATGATTACTTAAAGTTCTCTTCAATAGCACACCCGTCCACATTGTATAAAAGTACAATTTCTATAGTACAAGCCTGCAAATTACTGTTAGCATATAAGACTAGAATACTAGTTACACATGCTTTTCCTATATATCATTCTCGCGTATACATAAGCAACAGACAATCTAGATTACTATAAACATAAAACTACTGCAAGTAATATAGATTACTTAAACTTAGGAAATTTGCTCAAATGCACTCTCAATCATGCTCCTAAAATAACAAAATCACTAGTCCTACATGTAAGTAGAAAGAAAGTAGCTCTAAAGCATTAAGACAACTTATTATTCTTGTCAAACTTATTTCTTCCCAAACTATAACCATTGTTGGAGCACAATTTGAAAACAAACTCCTGATTAAGTTTGTACTATTACTTTTAATAACAAAAATAAGAGTCTGAGTTTGTATTATCAACGGAAACAATGAGCACCAAGTCTACCAAATATAGCATGCATGGAATGACAGTGATGGCCATTATCATATTTTTTTTGCATAACATTACTTATTTGTAACCCAAAGTTCCAGGTAAAGGTCAGCAATGCATGCAAGTACATCTACAGTATTTGTATTCAACTTTCTGTTGAGTACGCTGATGCTGGCAGATTAAGAGCTAATTAATCAATAAAGACACTAGAGGGATCAAGGCTCACCTTTCTGTATAAATGAGGAAAGAGAGCTCTAGAAAGTAATTACTGACCATTCTGCACTCATTTCCAACCATAGTATCAACATTTCCTCAATTTCTGTTTTTTTTAATTGGCCACAACTGGATCCCTAAATTTCTGCAAATCCTACAGTTCTTCAAGGGTGCAGGTTCTAGTACTAGTACCACTAGTTTCCCCTTTAACTCCAGTCATTAATTGATTTAACTCTTGCATATCTTGCTCGTATATCAGATGTACCCCACACTCCTTCACCTTCAGACCTGGCCCTTTGATTTCATATAAGAACTGGAGCTCATTGCAACTGTTCCACCAATCTGTTCCAAAGTATTTATCACGGGACACATAGAATATCCAAAGGTGATCTGACTCAACCTGGCAAAATTGTTCGTTAAAGCGAAATGCAGGCTGTTTGCCGTATACTTGTAATTCTCTTCCATTGAGCTTCAGACAACATACAAGATGATGAGTAGCCTTAAAAGTCTTGAACCAACGGATATCAAGATCATCAACCTGACCATGCTCATGGAGGACAAAAACAGCACACAAAACAAATCCCATAAAGCCACTCTTATTCCCACCTGGAAGGGGGTCTATAGTTAATGAACTCCCAAAAGTTCGATGATCTAACCATTCAGGAATTCTACTACCAGGAATAACAATTTGAAAAGTTTCTGTCGCACTAGAAATTCCCTGTCATCAAAATTAGGTATGTGATTGATCTGAAATTTGATACGAGCAATAACACACAAGAGACAGACAGACAGACAGACAGACAGAGAGGGAGAGGGAAAGAGAGAAGGCCAGTACCTGATTAAGGAAAATCCTCAGCATTTCAAATGCTATGTTAGTGCATCCCTGGTTGTCATTTAGTTTGAAGCAGCTGATGAAATTGAAATATGATCTCTCCAATCTATTAAAATTGGACAAATCAAACAGCATTTTGAGTGCAGAACAACCATCGGCCCTCACATCCAATTTACTATTTGATGGAAGGTTTGACAACTCTTGAAGTGTCTTGCAATTCTCCAAGTTAATGTTCTGAAGGTTAAAACAGGACCTGATGCTTGGAGGAAGCTTAACAATATTATTTCCACTCAGATTTAGTGCCACTAAGGAGGGAAAACAGGCAAAGTTGGCAAATGCAGCGTCACCAAGATTGCAGCCACTTAAGTTTAGATCTGTTAGATTCCATAGGCCAGATAGTGGCAACTGGATACTCATCGATGTGTTTGTGTTTTGATCTGTAGAATAACACAGATCAGAATCATCAGATATAGGCAGCTCCAAACTCATTGGTTCGATATCCGCTTCTTTCACCAATCTAAAAAGCAAGGACCATGCGAAATATTTCCCAACAACTTCACAACCACGTTTAATAAGATGATTTACAGAAGTTCTAATTGCACCACTCTCTCTGGCACTAGCCTGATTGCCAAGTTTCAAACATCCAGAAAGATTAAGCTTTTCAAGAGACTTCAATCTACTAATGGTGCTTGGAAGGGATAGAAGATCTCTGCAGTTGCTCAGATTCAGGGAAATAAGGCCACTCAGGCATCCAACTGATATGGGCAGTGTGTAAATGGCAGTCCCATCAAGATACAGCTCAGACAAACGCTCCATATTTTCAGCGAACTCAGGAATCTGTTTAACTTTTGAGCAGTTAGAAAGAATGAAGGTTCTGAGAGAATCCATGCCAATCCTACTTGGCAGACTCACGAGACTCTTGCAATCTTTAAGATTCAATACAGTAAGCTTCTTGAGTTGTCCAAAGGACTGATGGAGTTCTACCAAAGAGTTACATCCTTCAAGATCTAAAGTCTCAAGATTTTGAACACCTGTGAGGTCTGGGGACTGGATAAGTTTTTGAGAATGGCGTAGTTTGATGAACTTTAACTTGTCAAAATTCTGTTCAAAACATGTATAAGCAATCAGTAACATTATAAGGCACAAGATAAACAACCTTTCTAATACAAACAATCATGAGTCTATCAACCACCAATCGTACCTTTGCTCCTATCCAGAGTTGCTCAATGTTGATGTGGCACAAGCTAAGTTCAGTAAGTTCATCTGATTCAAAATTTTGTGGGAGAGACCTTAACGGACATCCAGGCCATTCCAGGAGTTTCAAGGAATTAGAAAGACAAGTGAGGCCTTCCGGAAGGTCCACATTACGAATATGAAGAAGACTAAGTTGAGACAAATTTGAAAAGGCTTCTGGATTCCACTGAGCCACTTCTGACTCAGGCAACTCCATTACCATGCCTTGGATTTTTTTCGTTCCCTAATCAATAAAAAAACAGAATAAAAAGTGAAGTCTAATGTACAAAAGTGCTGCTGAACCAAAACATATACTTGAATAAACTAAATTTGCCTATATTTATCTTCTTCTCTACATAATCAAGCTATTACCTCATTTTTCTTCAACACATGGTGGATGTCTATATGAGACCATAATCTACTCCTTTTGCCTGGCTCTGTAGGAGACTGTCGACGAACTACTTCCTGGCCCATCTCTTGTAGCAAATCATGCATGGACACTTCATTGTCAGAGATAGTTATGAGAGATCTTTCAGCCAGAACACTTAAACCAATGACAGGGTTCAGATCACAATAGTCTAGTATTTGTGTCACACGGTCCCTATCTTTCCCCTTGTAAAAACAAGCAATGTTTAGGAATATTTCTGTCTTTTACTTCTTCCAGTCCATCATAACTGATCTTAAGCACATCGATAATGCCTTTATGTGGTGAAGTCTTTAGCCTTTCAAGTGCACTTTCCCATTCCTTGGTGCTTCTACCAAACAGATAAGAACCTAAAACCACAAGAGCCAATGGTAGGCCCTGAGCATACTGTAAAATCAGGCTGCACAACTCCAAATAATCATCTGGCGGCAAGCTTTTCTTGAAAGCCTTCAAGCTCAATAGTTGAGTAGCTTCAGCACCATCTAGCCCAGTAGCCTTGTATGTAGCGTCAACTTGATTTGCCTGTAGCAAATGAATATCTGGGGTGGTAACAAGAATTCTGCTCCCTGGACCAAACCAGTCGCGACTTCCCGCCAATTTCTCTAAGTGAGTGGTGTGAACCGCATCATCAATAACAACAAGCACCTTTCTTTTACATAACCGCCTTTTGGTCATAGTAGCTCCTTCATATTCATTCTGTATATCAATTTTCTTCCCCAAGATAGTGAAAAGAAGTTGTTCTTGTAGAGAAACTAGGCCATCCTTTATGGACCTTTCTCTAACATTGGAAAGAAAGCACCTTCCATCATAGTCCTGACAAATTTCATCATGTATAGCTAGAGCAAGTGTTGTCTTGCCTACTCCTCGCATGCCGTGGATCCCTATAACACGTACACCATCAAACTGTGGACGTATATAATTGTGCAACAAATCAGCAATGCGGGAATCCATTCCTATGAAGCCCTTGTCAGCACTTGAAGAGAACATCAGATGAGTTAACTTGTCAAATACTTTAGCAACAATGTTGTCCATCAATTCTGCATCAGTACTGGGAAGAAAGAAAGAAAATAGATACAATGCTGAGTTAGCAAGTAACATGTCGAACAAAAGTAGAATAAAGATTCTACCATTTAGGCACAATGTAGTTAGATTAAATGTTAATCCATCTATCAATCAAGAGTTTTGACTGGAACTCTGATTGCAATCTGACTATACATGCTTTTGGATTATCATTTTCTCTCAGTTCACAAAAGAGAAGTGAAATTATCATAACTCAGAAACACCAAAATAATCATCAGAAATAATTTAAACTTCGATTAATATCAGAATATATATGCAGGAAGGAAGGAGAATCAAGTACCTGTAATTCTTGGAATCCCAGCCAGAGAGATTGGCGAGCTGTGTCAAAGCAGCTCTCCACTCCATGAACTTTTCCTCATTCGCCTCATATACATCTTCGTGCTCCGTTACTTCCACCTGGAAGTTCTTTCGTAGCTGAAACTTTCCCCTCTGGTGCCGCACATCAGAAGGATCCACGTTGTAGAAGACCGGAGTGACAATTTGCCCCAGCTCTTTCCTGCACTGCATTATCTTGACGACTTCGTCCAAGCACCAAGAAGAAGAAGCGGAATTCGGTGAGAGAATCACAAGGGCGGACCGTGACTCCTCAATTGCCGTAAACAGGTCGCTGATGCTATCTCCTTTCTGCAGTTCATCGGAATCTATAAAAGTCTCAATTCCCTTCTGCCTTAATGCCTCATACAAAAAGGCGGTGAAAGTCGCACGGGTCTCTTCCCCTCTGAAGCTAATAAACACATCGTACTTCCATCGTCGACGAGGAGACGAAGTTGATGCCATTGTCGTTAATGCCCACCAGCCAAAACTGTTTGTTGACTGAGACCTAGTCTTCTTCAATGCATCTAAACACAAATGATTGCAATTATGGTCGGTCATGAAACGGACTAGAATCCTCTGCTCATATCTCTCTCCTCATATTGTCCCGTGAATGAATGAATCTGGTCCGTCCATCCTAATCATGTACGCAGGATCTTCCTTGCAAGTTGCAATCAAACCATGTGATGAGGAGAGGCTTAATTATTCGCGGTCGCACACTTTCTTTTTTTGCAATCAGTAACTTTTTTCTTTTTTTTTGAAAAGGCAATCAGTAACCTTAGTTACCTTACAAAGAGTCAAAGACAACAGAAGCAAACCAAGAAGAGAGGGAGAGTATTTTACAACAGAATGTTACAATCAAGTTAATGTTTAATTGGTTCACAAATGTAAGAGGGTGTTTTGAAGGGGTGCGACTAGGCCCAAAGTAAATTGAGGAAAGATCCAAGAATGGTCTTTTTGTGACGGACTTGGCCGTAGCAGCAGCAAATCAATAAACAATAAGAGAGCTTACCGGAAGTATGATAAGAGAGCTAGATACTTGTGAGTTCAATAGAGATGAGATTGCATGATTGAGGTGATGATTGAAGCAAGGTGGAGGATGGTTTAGGACTTTAGGTAAGAGAGATGAAGCATGATCTCTCGATTGGGGTGTAACAACAAATATCCCCCTCTTTATAGTGAAGCTAGGAAGGGGATGGGAACCACAAGGACTGATGGGTTTTGGGGTTCATCTTCATCTCGTCGGAGAGATTTGTTCAGTGTATAGGGGCGATGGTGACAGAGAAATAGGCTGGCGTTGCTCAGGTCTTAGTTTTCAGAGCTCCCTAAATGACGCTAAAATAGGATACAAGAGGCAGGAAATCGAATAGATCTTGAAGGATACGAGCATGATTATTTCTTCCGGATTCACTGGTGCTGCCGGAATTGGCTGATTATGAGTCTCAACAGCAAAAAGGGTGGAACATGTTTGCCAAATCAGGAAGAAGCAGTTGAAATGGGTATAGGCCATGGGTCATATGATGAGTCTTTGGTCAGAAATGGGCTTTTACTTTATTTGATTGAAATCATTTTCTCTACTAGCCCAATATCAAATTTAAAAGTCACATAATACATGAATTTTGGTTCCCAATTCCAAAATTTGTTTACATACTTCATTTCGATAATGGGCCTCACAAGATCCGTTACCTTCCAAACCACAACACCTCGTGTAAGCCCCAAAGCATAGCTTGGGTCTACGAGAATAACATAACGTGCTTTAATCTACGCTTGGCTTAATATTAAACTTGGCGTGACTTTAGGACTGTTGATCCGGATTTTTGTACGCCGGGCCTCGGTTTTGAGCCGGTGAAAAAAGAGGTATCAACAACAAATTAATGATCAATTTGAGAGAGCGGTGGCATGACCTTAACAATAATGCGTATAGATAAAAGCAGATTACCCTCATTGATTATCTGATGATTTTGAAAAAGTTAAAGAGGAAATACAGTATGAAAGATACACAAGCCTGAGATGGGGATCTAACCTTTTCGATTGGTACCGTAAAGCAATTTTACTCGTCATTTTCCACACAAAATAATAACCAACTTATTGAAGATGAGATCTTATAAATGGAGGGATAATACTCAATTATACTAAAGATTTTTTAGATAAAAACCCAACATGTAGTTAAATTTAGGCAATATCAGTACAAAATAATACACGGGCTACACTTGTGACAGTTTAACACAGCTTGCACACACATTAATCTACCGAGAAATTTCAGGGTACTTACATCAAGGTCTGCCCCTTGTCCCTAAGCATGATCCAAACTCGATTAACTTTCATGGTTCCTATATGTAAACCTTCCGTGGCTTGCACCAAGTGACGGAACTTTGAAATAAGTCACAGAGACTCCGAGAGCCACCATTTGGCCATTCTAGAATGCAAAGTGATTGAATGACTGGCTTATAAAACTAAACACAACTCAATTACTTTGAAACGAATTGGAAAAGTTAAGTAATCATTGCCTTAATTTGTAGTCTTGTTCCTCGGATTTTGATATATTTCCAAGCAAGTGAGCGACTTTGGAATTTATTGTGCGTATAACAGATAAATACTTGAGCTGCCAACCATTTCTGCTAGTTTACTGCTCAAATTCTAGTTTACAACAGCCTTTCTTGTAAGGAGAACCCTCTAGGCTCACCATCTTGGCATCTTCCTCATCATCTTGTTGCTCATCATTCTTATTTGGCCTCCTTTTGAAAGTAGAATTTGGTCCAATTCACTTTTTCTAATTTCCAGGTGCATCTTGTTGACATCTTATTGATCACGCTATGACTACCTGCCATGGAAGTTTTTGCTTCCTCCTCTTCCAAAGGTGCTATAAATGCAGATAAGAAGTCTGATAATCTTGAGTTACTTGTTCATGGCATCTTGACAAGGTATATGCCTCTGTTACTGCCTACCAGTAATCATTGCAAAGAACATATGCCATCTTTAAAGTGGTGGAAACGATTTGAGTCTCTCACGACTATATCCTTCTTTAGTAGATTTGATGCCAACTTCATGAAGTTATGGCAATCCACACACTCTGATATCTTCATTATTTTTATAGCAGTCCTACCACAACGTAAACTTCTTTCATTCATAATAGCAAACACTAAAGTTAGCTTCTCACTATGATGGTACAACTGCTCCTCTTTGTGCTCCCCTTCCACATCATGCAAGGATGAGGTCGTATCTGGAACATAACCAATTTCCTTTAACCTTTCTATCATTTCTTTTAGTTTTCTGCTTATAAGATTTCTTTCCGGATGGTGCCGGCCTCCAGAGGAGAATTCATGTACCTGATTTCCGATCTCAATCCAGCTTAGACCAGGTTCCTTTTTCACTCCAGACCCTTCCAGTTCCTTCCTAAATAGGCCTGCTTCACCAAAGTTACCATCACAGATATATATATTATATATATATATATATATATATATATATATATTTGACATTTGTACATAAACTAATGAACCCTTTGGAGCCAACTCCTTCAGCCTATCAGATGCTAACTTGGCGAACTGTGTATTTCTATGCTTCCTACATGATCCGAGGAGTGCACTCCAAACTACAGAATCGGGCTTTATTGGCATTCTACTTATAAGCTTCTCAGCCTCACCAACTCGTCCAGCTCTACCGAGAATGTCAACCATGCATGCATAATGATCACATAAAGGCACAATTCCATATCTCTCAAGCATGAAGTCAAAAATTCTGGTCCCTTCTTCTACCATTCCAGCATGGCTACAAGCGCAGAGAGAAACAAAGGTAGCAGAATCTGGTTTGATGTCCATTTGTGAAAATAGCTGCAGAGGCTCTGCAGCTTGTCCGTACAAGGCATAAGCCCTGAGCATTGTATTCCACGAAATAACATCACGAAACTCAATTCCATCAAACACTTGCTTAGACAAGGAAATGGAGCCACAGCGAACATAGGCATGGATCAAAGCATTTGCAAAGATTGTGTCATCCCCAAACCCAGCTTTGACCACTTGAGAATGAACCGCTGCAGCATGGCGCTCGGTTGCAAGGCTAGCATAAGCTTTCAAAACAATTGAGAAGGTATACCTGTCTGGAGTTAAATCCTCCCTGAGTAACTGACGAAAAAGGCAGACTACTTCTTCAGGGTCCCGCTGGGAATATATCATCATAATGCCTGTCCACGCAACAATATCAGGCTGACAGCTTGTCTCTTTGAAAAGCCCGTAACAGTCAGCAACATCACCTCCAAGATCCGAATAAGCTCTAACTAACGTGGCGACCACTTCAATTCCTGATATAAACTCGCTTTTGATAACCAGACAATGCAGTTGACAACAAAACTTAGTGACCAGCATATCATCAATGCCATCTACTCCATTCAAAGAAGAAAAAACGCTGAGAAGCGTGGCGCAGTCAAACTCGAGTCCATCAAGGTGCATTTGTACAAACAGACGAATAGCTTGATCTCCAATCCCGCGACACTGAAACCCTGCAATCATGGAGTTCCAGGATATAAGATTCGGCGACTCCATGGTTTTAAACACCTTCCGCGCATCATCTCCTCTGCCAACATCAAATGCGCCTACCTAGCTGTACATTGTAATAAGAGCATTGGCAACGTTACCAACAGCATCCAAACACAATTTCAAAGCGAGCGCGTGTACCTGCCGGCCATGAACACCATCGGCACAGGAGCTAAGCACGCTGGAAAAATGCGAACTCATTCCGGAGGTGATGCGGCAACATGGATTTAAACAAACGAAAGCAAGTCTCAGACAGGCCCCGCTGTGCGTAGCTGGAAATGAGGGCGGTCCAGGTGACGAGGTTCCTGCTGGGCATTTGGTCGAACAGGTGGTGAGCGCGGTCTAAGTAGCCGAATTTGGAGAACATGTTGATGAGGTGGTTGGAAAGGAAGAGGTCGGGAGGGGTTGTGGGAGAGCATGTAGTGGTGGAGAGAGAGGCCTTGTTGGAGGGAGTGGTGGCGGGCGCAAGCGTGGATGAGAGTGGCGTAGATTTGGCTGCATTGGGTGTGAGGTGGTGGCATGTTGAGAGAGTAGAAGAGAGAGAGAGAGAGTGCTTGGTTGAGTTGGCCGCGGGTGGCGAGGGCTGCGACTTGGCCGAGAAGAGTAACGAGGCCGCAGGGCGGTGTGGGAGGACAGGAAAGGTGAGTGAGGTCGAGGTTCTACGACACTCGCGAGCATATAGCCGTAGCAGCATCACGCTACAGTAGTAACAGTAGCTTGAGCGATAGGTAAACCAACGCCACTTATTAATGTACACAACCAAAGACCAAAACCGTTTAGAACGTTAGAACATAGTCGATTTGATTCAATTCTAAAATAAATAAATTACTAACCCTAGAGGAACCGTACCGAAACAACCGATTCGATTCGATTTCAGTTCCTATTTTTAAAATATTTTTAGAACCGTTAGAGTCGAGTATTTACAACTATATAAGAAAAATCCTTAAACGAAACATCTTTCGTCGCCGCATCCCTCGTCATTTTCTTTTTACTTCTTAGACTCATATTAATCACTATATAAAAACTAAAAAAAAAACCTATTCGTTTTGCCTTACGCCCTGATTTCCTCTATTATTTTGTTATTCCATAAAATCCAAATAATCCTAGGTTTTCCGTCTCTCTCTCTCTCTCTCTCAATTGTTTTTGAAATAATTGAGTATTTTAATTATTGATTATTGGGTAATTGTACTAAAAAGGTTGTTGACGTTATGTATTTGCATTTGAAGTTGGTATATTATATGGTTATTATTTAAGGCTTGAAGATGAATATTACAATAAACTTTTGGAATCGAAAAACACCAGAAACCGACCCGATATTTGCGATTCGATTCGATTCCAGTTTTCGGAAGAAAATAGTGTTAAATCCGGACCATTTTTTTCCAATTCCGGTTCCGGTTCCGGGAAAAATCAGTATTTTAGAACCGGTCCCAGGTCTAATCAGAGTTATAGAGCTTCAGGTTGCTAGCTTCGCCCCAACGCATGCCTAACCTCTATTCCTTGTTATATTCCTTAGCTTCTAACCTGTACTTCTCTGCGTTCTTGATCATCTTCTCAAGTTTGACTTTAGATAAGCTGCATTTATAATCGGAAATTATAATCTTGTTCTTAACTCCATTTAGCCATTCCTCAGCTGATACAATCAAAATTCCATTTGCGTCGATTTCGAAACAAACGGTGATTAGAGGTTTCCCTTTTGGACCCAAGGATAGTCCATCAAGCACAAATTGACCCAACAATTTGTTGTGTCTTGCTATTGGTGCTTCCCCTTCATACACATCAACTATTAAACCAATTTGGTCATCTACGACAGTAGTTGCAAACTGAGTTTTCTTGGCGGGAATGGTAGTGTTTCTTGGGATATAAACTTTAAATTCTCCAGTGTGGCACTCTACACCAAGCGAATGTGGAGTTACATCCAACAAGAGTAATTCTTGTACCTTCTCAATGCCACCGCGCAAAATTGCGGCTTGTACGACAGCACCATATGCAACTGCTTCGTCAGGATTGATACTCTTGCAAAGCTCCTTACCATTGAAAAAATCCTGTAATAATTCTTGTACCTTGGGAATTCTTGTAGATCCACCAACAAGAACAACATCGTCAACAAGTTTCCTATCTATTTTAGCATCATTTACACAATTCTCCACAATCTCAATGCATCTTCTAAAGAGTTCCATGTTGAGCTCTTCAAATTTTGCTCTTGTTATTTTGGAGCGGAAGTCAATACCCTCAAATAAAGAATCAATCTCGATGGTGGTTTCGGCGGTTAAAGAAAGAGTCCTTTTTGCTCTCTCACAAGATGTTCTCAATTTTCTCAATGCTTTTGGGTCATCACTTATGTCCTTCATATGCTTCTTCTTGAACTCTTTCACAAAATGGTTCACCATCCTATCATCAAAATCTTCACCCCCAAGATGTGTATCTCCCGTAGTAGCTTTCACCTCAAAAATATCATCTTCAATTTTGAGAAGGGAAACATCGAATGTACCACCTCCAAGATCGAAAACGAGAACATGTATACCACCAACAGTGGTCGCCTTTTTGTCAAGGCCATATGCAATAGCTGCTGCTGTTGGCTCATTAATAATACGCATAACATTCATATCTGCAATCACACCAGCATTTTGTGTCGCCTGTCGTTGCACGTTACTGAAGTATGCCGGAACAGTTATAACAACATTCTTTACTATCGTTCCAAGGTAGGTCTCTGCTATTTCACGCATCTTACTAAGAACCATTGCAGATATTTCCTCAGCAGCAAATAACATCTTTTTATTATTGTAGTCGATAACAATCATGGGCTTGTCACCCACATCACGAACCCTAAAAGGCCATAATTTCATATCGCTCTTAACACATGCATCACTAAACTTCCTTCCGATCAATCTCTTTACACCTGAAACATCGTAAAACAAAAGCATATTCAGTTGGATATAATTATATATACAATTTAGCTAACGGAAGATCATATGTCCGAGTTACATATTTAAGGTGTTAACTTGTTGACACAGCCTAGTTGTAAATATTCGACTCTCTTACTTCGTACTTCTATATGTATTATTGGATGTATATTTAGGATTGATCGATTACATACCAAAAACTGTGTTCATTGGGTTGAGGTTGACTTGGTTCATAGCGGCATCACCGATCAAACGCCCTGTATTAGTGAAAGCAACATAGGAAGGTGTAGTTCTGTTGCCTTGATCGTTGGTTATGATCTCTACGCGATCGTTTTGCCAAACGCCGACGCAGGAATAGGTTGTTCCGAGATCTATGCCGACAATTGGATCCTGCCTCTCTGCGGCTATTGCCATCATATAATTATAAGTAGCGAGAGTCTTGTGAGCTTCAAAAAAATGAGATTTTTGATGTGTCCGATGACTCTGATCCGATCATCATATATAGAAAGAGATAGAGCAGTACAATTCCTTGTAGGATTCAGCGACTTACAACCAATCCGAGCAGTACTAGGAAATTAAAATAGATTTCTATTAGTCATTGATTGGCTAGAACAAATTGAAGGATATAATCTGAACACCGATGATGAGTAATCTGCTACTCCTTCCTTTATTCTGGACATAGCCCTCATACTAGCGGTTAGAGTTGCATCGTATCGTATGTCGAATCTTATGCCAATAACAATGGTAATTTATTTGTATCGTTAAAACTTTTCCAAATATTTTGTTGAAACCAAATGAGTTAAAACTACACTGCTCAACATGTTTGATGACACTGATCAGTAAACCAGATAGTACCACTACCACCAAGCCAGTTACCTACATGTTTATTCAGCTGGAATTAATGCTTGTAACCTAGTAAGCACATTCTTGTAAATTATAGCACGACCATGAAATAATAATTACCCACAAGGCAAAGAAATACCCACATTTATAATAAAAAATATTAAAAAAATCTTCTTCTAGTATGCAGATAATAAATCATCCAATAGTCCCTTGAGTCATAAGTTACGGATCCTCCTAGTTGAGCTAGTTGACAATTTATTTGCTGTAGCATCTGCTAATGGCATGCCGGCTTCCACTGTTGGCAAGGGGGATCGGCACAAGGGGCACATGTGATTGATCTCCAGCCACAGGACAATGCAATTGACATGATAATGGAGTTTGCAGGGTAAATAACTGATCAGTTCTTCAACAGATACTAAAATTTCCACAAGACAAATGACACAAGATGGAATCTCTAATTACAGTTTCTTCCAAACTCTCAAGTCTTAATTTCTTCAAATCAAGAATGAACAATCTAGTTGCAGGAGTGAGTTTTGGTTAATATGATGAGATGGACAGCTCTATAACCTCATCCCCTTTTAAAAAGATGATTTCTTTTGCAATCCAAGTAATTACATGATCATAGTCAGCACTTCCCAATAAGGACACAGTGATGTCGAATGATAACATAATAGTAGCCTAGTAGCCATATCAGTAACCACAGAAAGCTTCTGAACGAGCTTCTCAAACATAGCTCTTCTGGGATAGGCATTAGCAAACGTTCCTCCGCCACAATTCACTCAGGCATTCACGAGAGTCTAGAAATTCTTCTGAATCCACCAAGGTTACCGGAGCATCAGATTCATGTCCATGCGGACCGTCAAACCAAAACCAGTTTTCCTTGTTGCCATGACCTAATATAAGTGAAATTATTAATCTGAATTCAGACAATATAGAGCATTTTAATCTTATAGATTTCCATGGCAACCTAATTAATATGATACAAAACATAGAGATGAAGAAAATGACTAAAATGCTTCCTTATATCACTTAACAGGAAAAAAATTCATTTACGAATCTCCTAGTCCACTTGTAAAAGAAATTGCACAGTCGACAGTAAATTAGCATTACTCAATGTATAAAAATTGGACATCACTGAAATTGATGGATATCTATCTAGAATTATACCAGGTATAAAAAAAGAGAAGTTGAGTTAACATTATTTCTGTTGGAATGCTACTCTTTTATTCTTTAGTTCTCGAAGAGAACAGGTTCAAAATGTTTTACGTTTCTACTTATGTATCCAACACAAACTTCTAAGTTTGCTAAACAGTTGAGTCACCTATATATAAAATATTATAAGCCTAGTGATTGGATAAAAAAAATTCAGTGAACTGTTTTCAGGACTTACATGATCTAAAGTTCAGGCAGACTCCATCAGTTGATATGTCTATTTGGGCCTTCAAGAACAGAATAATCTAGAAAACAGGTAGTTGTGACAACCCTGAACAATATCAAGCAAAGGAACAGCTTGGCATGCTTCCTCAACCGGACGGTCTTTCCATTGATTCAGTATAGCTTCAGAAACTGGAGCAATATGATGTTGCAGAACAGCGGCACCAAGGGGTCCGACCAAATTCAGCCTTGTTGCAGCAGAAATAACATCTCTCATTGTGATAAACATGAAAGCTCTTTGAGAAGTATTGCTATCCAACCCAAGCAATCCACATATAAGCCCAAATATAGGAGCATGGTGAAAAGAAACAACTCCATTAGTTAAAGAAGCCTCCCTCATAGATTTAAGAGACGGTATTTCTGAATACACAGCTGCAGCCACTCTCATCAGAGCAGACCCTTGTGCAATAGATGCCTTTCTACCCACTTCATTAGTTAGCATTGCATCCAATATCTTATCATTTCTACGCAAACTCTCCAGATCAGGTGATATTGTTGTAGAATACACAAAAGGAAGGAGAAAGCTAGCAGTATTTTCTAAATGATGAATTACAAAAGTTTGGAGATCTTCAGGACCAGAGACTATCCGAGCTTGGATTGCAGCCTCAAGACCAAAGGAATGCGCAAAACCGCCGGTTGGGAGGATAGAATCAAGCAGTTGCCATTGGCCCCATTGCAAAAGGGAGTCTGACGAAATCTGCTCCTTGCTTTCTTTGTGTATATCCATCCCCCACCTCAATCTGAAAAAAAATAATGACTCTACTCGCAGACACACATTGTAAATGAGCAACAAACCCATTAAATTATCTTCAAGAGGAACAAATACTATGCCTAAATCAATCTGGATACAAATACAAATAACAATCCATGAGCACTAAAACCATTCTCCCATAATCTTAATGTAATTCATACTTTTTGCCTACTCACCGACTTAAGTTCATCATAAAGCTTCACATGTTAGGTTATCAATCAAATTCAGAAGCTTGCCACTGAAATATGTATAAACCAAGTAAATGAGAAGTTGTTAAACAGAAAAACTCTACCTCTTTCAAAGCTGAAAGATTCAGACTTTGACTGTTTTGAAGAGCTGATATTAGTCCAGACGTGAAGAACACATCCCAAACCAGTTGGGTTTTCTACGCTGATTCAGATAACCATTCGGAAACACGAAAACCCAGAGAAACTGTGGTCAACTGAGGAAAACCCAGAAGAGAGGAAATCAGTGACATTTAACCATCGAGGGGAATATGAAGCCGAAAGAAGATAACTATTTCAGTTTTCACAGCAAAACAAACGGTGAAAAACATAACTGATTCAGGCTGTAAAAAAACAGGGTGGGGGGGGTAAGAAAGAACTGAACTTTCGGAAGGGGATGTGTGTTCCAATGGGGTGGCACGGTTCCGTCGCCGTCGGAAAGGACACGTGTCAGAAGTCGGCAGCGTTGAAGCTTAGGAGTGAAGAGAGCGACAATAATGTACAGCTAAGGAGAGGAATGAGTCATTGAATGCATACGTGAATGGAACAGAGTGGCAGGGACACGTACTTCTACTAGATTTCCGCAGGAGCAATCATATGCGATTACAGCTCACTACTGACAAAAGTCACCATAATTGTAATTATTTAATGTCGACCATCATAAACAAATTTATTACTGTGGTTCGATTTGTTTTTACCGTAAATAAGAGAAAATTGATGCAACTGCAGCTATTGCTGCTGATCACATTTGCAAATTGGTGTATTTCTCTTTGAAATCAAATGCATTGGTGTGTCAAAGTCATATTTTCATATCAAATTTAACGTCTTTAGTTCACATGAAACTACATACCAATTGAATTATAAATTTCGTGTATTAATAGTTGAGATTATAATTCTAAACAAACTTCAACATGAAATAGATTAAAAATGAAAATAATTTCGAGAAAATTAAAGCAAAACAGATCTAAAAAAACAATTACTCAATATAAAGATAGCAATTGGCAGAGATGGAAAAAGATTTACAATTGTTATGGAAGTTAGAATTTATTTCCTATTGCTAGTCCCCTAAATTAAAAATCAGTTTTATAAAAACTCAGTATCCTTCCTCCCTAGCGCCTAGTGCAAAGTATAAACTTTTATCATTTGTGCAGCATTGCTAGAAGCCTCTAGGATGGCCTAACTGCCTAAGGCACAGGTTGTGAGGTTAGAGCTACATCTACACAATTGAGCAGGTACTTACTCAAATTGATTTCATTTGTTAATTACTCTTCAGATGATGCTTACTTTTGTGTAATAGTTGTAGTGACTCTATATGATGTTCTGTTTCTGTTAAGAGTGATAGTAGAGAATTGGAGGAGATTCAAAATTTATAGAGCAAATCCCCATCGCAAATTCCCAATCTTGAGAAATGAAAAATTGCTTCTCCCTAATAGCAGTGTTTCGCAAGCCCCAAATTGTTGTTGTTTTTGAGAGGGGATTCTTTCAACGTCTTGGTTAAACCCGAAAACTCTCAGAGCAAAAATCTAACCCCCCAAAGGTTTCACTCGGTTACAACAGGGCAAAGGGTAACTCCTTGAACGTACGTAAGTATAGAGAGAAAGGATTTGAAATAGAAAAACCAAGGAGGAGAGAGAGAGATTCGGCGGAACCGTTAGAGAGAGAGAGAGAGAAGAAAAGAAAGCGACACACAAGAGTGGAGAGACGAGGAAGAGGAGGATGAAGAAGAACAAGACCACCTTGTCCATTATAAAAAGGGAGACGACGTTTAAACCTCAACCCAACTCCAGCAACAGCAACAGCAACGCGCACAATCCCCTTAAACTAAACTAGGCTAATCTTGTCTACGATGACTTGACTTCCCTGATCCCCATTCTTCTTCTGATTCTTACTCCCATAAAGGTCTGCATGCCTCTTTCTTTATAAAGCTTCTTCCTGTTTTTGAATTCGATCTGATTTTCAATTATTGGATTATTCACTCTCACCCTAAGATCTGCATACACGTATGAACCTGTTTTTGTGGCTGTTTTCTTGTATTTGGTGGCGTAAAGATTTGAACTTTTTTATATATAAAAGAATCCTTGTTTGGGTGGATTTTACAGCCAGAACCGAGCTGGCAGGAATTGGGTTGCTTCTTGGTTTCTTATAAATAAGTTTAGTCAAATGGGTTCTGTGAGTTTTACTGGTTTCTTCATCATTAGCTTTGGTGAAAGTGCGTCTCTTTTTAAGAATCAAAGCTTGCTTTG
Source organism: Argentina anserina (assembly GCF_933775445.1). Taxonomy (NCBI): domain Eukaryota; kingdom Viridiplantae; phylum Streptophyta; class Magnoliopsida; order Rosales; family Rosaceae; genus Argentina; species Argentina anserina. The sequence goes on along the minus strand of NC_065873.1, from coordinate 373,702 downwards.
CTTGTCTACTAAGGTAAATTTGGCTCCTTTTGAGAACACCCATCTCAACTGACCTCATATTGGATTCTTGTACATCTCTCTTCTTTTCGATTTGTACTGTTAGTACTCATCATCAAGTTTTGTTTATCAACCGTCTTGGTATTTAGCTTCGTTTTCAATCTAAGATAGATACTTATTCTATACATATAGATGAAGCTGCGAGATGTGTGTGTTGGGTATTGATTGATAGACCATAGGAATGCCATTACAGCTTGCTTCATTGACTTGGATTCGAAATTTAAACACAGGCACCATGTCTTTATTTTATTTTTGCTTCATTAGTTTGATCACTTTAATGATCTTTTTCTTTTGGAGGTCAAGTCCATTGTTTGCTTCATACAGGGTACTGATTTCTGTATTTTGGCAGAAGTCAGCAGTGGATTGGATTGATGTGCAATGCAGAGGTCGCGGAGAGCTCTTCTGCAAAGAAGAGCTTTGGAAAGGGTCATGTCCGGAAGAAGCCGCTTGTATAAGGTTTCTTTATCTTTAGTTCTTGCTCTCTGGGGATTCGTCTTCCTTATCAGCTTATGGTTTAGTCAAGGCGATGGATACAGAGGTAACCTCCCTTCTAAATGTTCTTTTTGTTTACAGTCTTTTGTTGGCTTTCCCTATTAAATTCTGCGGTGTGTTGTTGTATAGGATGGATCTTCACATTTTGGTTCGAGAACAATACGTTTTTGATGTGTAGTTAACTTAGAACTGGCCTCACCCAAATCTTGCTTACCTGAATAATTTAGCGAGTAATTCTAGTGATTGTTAAAGTTCTTCTGATTTTTGCTACAGTCTAATTTATTGATTCAATTATTCAGCTATGATCATTGGAGTCAATACGTTGGGCAGGCAGGCTGACATTCAATGTATGACTGATTTCAAAACTGTGCATGGGAATAATTGGAGAAATTGGAACTAGTAAAATCATATCATTCTCTTATATTCATTGGTCGGACAATTGAACTGCATACATTTAGAGAGGTGTTTAAAGGCATGTCCTTATGGACTCATGGCTATGTGCATCTAGTATGTACAACCTATCTTCTTCATGCCTATTTTAATAGAATTGGGCAAGGATCCAAAAATACATAAATGTTAATGAATTTTGATATTGCTAAACTTAATGAGATATTGATTTAGTTAGCAAACACTTTTTCGTATATAAAGAAATTCATTGAAGTTTGATGGTTAAGACATTGCCCCGATCGCTCATTACAAATGTTAAAGTGTTAGATGCAAAAAGCTGAAACTTCAATTGTAGCGGTGCAACGAGAGAACGGATTTTTCATTTAGGTTAATCTGGTCATTGTAGCATCCCCCATAACATGATCTGGTTTCTTTCGTTTTATTAGGGGTGATTTTCGCCCTCTTCTCTTTTTTCAAATTTCATACTTTTAATTTCACTGTACTAAATTTGTTTTTCAATGCATGTGATTATTAAGCAAAATTAGCCATTGAACTGGGTTCTTGAAAAGCATGTTCACTTTCATCCAGATACTGTCTAGTCTTTACTATCTTAAGCTGAATAGTATTAGTATTACTTTCACATTTGCTATCAACAGTTGAGTAGAACATGAGATAATATTTTCGAAAAGTCACTTATTTATGTTATTTGAAGAAGTTTACAAGAGGTGTAATTATGTCTTGATTGTGTCCACGTGGGACAGTATGCAACTCTATATTCTTATGTCTTCTTTTGTTCATTTTTGTACATAATTGTGTGCCTGACTGAGCATCTTTTATTTATTTATAATTTATTATTCAGATAGCTCTACAGCATCTCCAGCCGGATTATCAACTTGGAATGAAACTACGCTGGATCATGATGAGCAGTCTGATTCTGTAGAACTAAATAAGCAAGCAGATCCAGTTTACTCTTCTGAAGGTGTGTGCACAAATGGTGTTGAAAGTAGTATTTTAAATGGTGAACTTCTCGGTGAAGGAAACAGACATCAGGCCTCAGATGAAGGAACTGCAAATTATGACACGGCTGTTGCTGACCAACCAGAGTTGGAGAAAACTAGTTCAGCAGTGAAAATTGACATTGATGCTCCAAATAATGACCGCCTGCCTCGTGCTGTGCCTCTTGGTCTGGATGAATTTAAGAGCAAAACATTTAGTTCAAAAAGTAAATCTCTAATTGGCCAGGCTGGAGGCATAAAACATAGAGTGGAGCCCGGTGGTACAGAGTACAATTACGCTTCAGCTGCAAAGGGAGCCAAGGTCTTGGCTTTTAACAAGGAAGCCAAGGGTGCTTCTAATATCATAAGCAGAGATAAGGACAAGTACCTTCGCAATCCATGTTCTGCAGAAGAAAAGTTTGTTGATATAGAGCTTTCGGAAGAAACCTTGGTAGACACAATAAAAATAGGTAATCTTGAACACTATTCATCTAATTTAAGGGATTTTGAGCTGCTTGGCAGTTTGGTTTATCCAACAGATGAATGGGTTAAGCTTGGGAATTTCACTGCTGCAAATATTAAGCTTGCGCAAAGGTTTGATATGGAGGTACCCAAGTGGGTGAGATATATAAAGTTAAAGCTTTTGAACCATTATGGTTCAGAGTTCTATTGCACAGTCAGTGTTATTGAAATTTTTGGAGTGGATGCTGTAGAGCGAATGCTTGAGGATTTAATTTCTGTTAACGGTGACCAGAAGCCTGCGACCTCCCACCCAGAATCCCCCGATGGTGATGATCTTTTTGATATTGATAACGAAGTGGAACCTCAAGCTGCAGTTGAATCTAATGTAAACAGTGAAGTAACCAAAAGTGATGTGCCTGATCCTATCAAAGAAGTACTTCATCAACAAGGTAGTAGGATGCCTGGGGACACTGTTCTTAAGATACTAATGCAGAAAGTCCGTTCATTGGATTTTAGTTTATCACTACTTGAGCGATACCTTGAGGAATCAAATTCAAGATATGGAAGTATCTTCAAAGAATTTGACACAGATATGGACGGGAAAGAGTTGGAGTTACAGAAGATCAAAGAACACATAAGAAATATTCTAGAAAACCAGGACATAATTGTATGTAAACTCTCTACCTTACAACTTCATAATGCTCTTATAAATTTTGGTATCAGGTCCTTATTGACCGTTGTATGCTCTGTTATCCTTATACTGGTTTGACTGTTCTTGCAGGTTAAGGATGTAAACAATCTCATATCTTGGCAGTCCCTTGTTTCTGTGCAATTGGATCATTTAGTCAGGGATAACGCTATCCTCAGGTGAGACTTTAATCTTTTACATAAATTCATTTTCTTTTCTAAATTGATATTTTCTAAAATGAAGAATTGTACACAATTTTTTACATCGATGGAAGTGAATGAACATTTTTATCTGTAGTGTATTCAGTCATTTTTAAGTCTTAAAAAACGAATATAACAGTAAACTGAAATCTCTCTCTCTCTCTCTCTCTCTCTCTCTCCCACTTTAAATAGATCTTTGTATTCAATGGAGAAATAATGACGTAGTAGAGGGATTACACAAGTTGTTAGACAATTTATTTTATAGATATTTGAGTGCACAATCTTGTCTTGTTTTTAAGGATAAATATGCAAGCTGATGTAAAGTCCAGTAGGTATTTGTTAACCCAATAGGTATTTATGTTAATCCCTGTTTAATTTCTTTATGCTCGAAGAAGATAAGTAAAATGAAATTGGCATATACTTCTTTCTGCAAGGTAGAGTTTAAAATTTCTTTACAAGTATTTGGTGCTGATTAATTTGCTATTGATTTGCAGATCTGAGGTTGAAAAGGTCAGGGAGAAGCAGATATCTGTAGATAACAAGGGTGTTGTAATATTTGTAGTCTGTGTACTTTTCTCATTGTTGGCCCTTGCGAGGCTGTTTATAGATATTTTGGTTAGTGTTTATACTGCATTCAGTGTTCATACAACAGAGAAATCCAGGAAATTTTGTTTGTTGAGCTCTTCCTGGGTTTCCTTATTAGTGAGCTGTATCATTGTTCTATTTATATTATCAATATAATCTTGGCTACTTCATTCTTCTGGTAACATGTAGTGGTTTATTGGAGCTATTTTGCTGTTTTGTACTATTGTAATTAGACTATTTTTACTTGTTCGTTACTTCATCCGCCATAGGCCGTCTCAGTATCTTTGCCGTGTGAAAGGTTTGCTAAATCAGAATCGATTGTGGTTTTGCAGTTACTCAAGTTGCTTGTGAATGTAACTTGTGAATTTGGATTTGGTTAAAATGGCCATCTGACTTGTGGAACCGTTCAGGTAATAAGATCGCTTTCAGTAAATAGAAAGTTTCGTGTTTATGGGGAAAAGATAGAATTGTCGTGCAATTATGAAGCTTCCTAGATCTAATTTTTATTTGTCGAACCCTTTCCATTTCAAGTACAATCAGAGGTGGAAAAGGCTTAGTGTAATTTTCAATTTGTTGTGTAATGTGGAAAGAACCAATACTTGAATGTAGATTACACGAAATGTGGGGTTTCCATCAGTACTTGGTTGGTGATTGCGGGACACCCTTTGTTATGAAAATGACCGTGAACATCTGTAACCTTGTGGCACAAGATGTGGTATATGAAAAACGTAGTCGACATGAACTGAATGAAGGAAACTACTTCTAATCTACAATGTTTAAGATAATAGTTAAGAAACAAGGCAAAACAGAAGTCAACTTTGATAGGACTAGGAGAGACTAAATATGAAATCAGAGTTTTCGGTTGTCCAAAAATTTTGCAGAATCAAAGTTAGTGCAGTACGTGACGGCAACGAAGACAAAGTCAGATTTTGAGGCCGGCCATCCCAAGATGCTGCCTTGGCGTTCAAGTTGTTATCTTGAATTTTGGTTCATTGCTCATATACTATGACTTCCTTCGTATCCGAGGTTGTGCTCTTAAATTTATTTTGTACGGAAACAAAAAATGAAATTCTATTGTACTGAAAGACTGAATCTACTAAGCTTGTGCAACTATTATAATATGCTCATTCGTTTGTAAATGCAGGCCGACAGCTATCTCATTCAATTAAACTAGATGAGACAGAGGTCACTATGATAAATTATTGTTGTGACACTCTTGGAACTAGTTTACTATTATCACTACATGGAATTCATACTTGGAAGCCCTCGTTCCCTGCAAGCATAATAGGCACGTTCCCGTTTACACTATCTTAGTGTGTTTAGATTCCCACTACGTATTACTGTTTGCTGTATTTTGTTTTACTGTAACAATCCATGCCTGAAATTTTACTGTACAATCACTTTGCCTAAAATTAATTAATCAGAGCAAACTGCACGTTTGGTGTTGCATGCAGGAAGGTAAGTCTGGAAAGAGAGCCAACTTATTGGGTCAAGTACGCAGGTATATAGCAAGGAAGCATTCTATCCGTACATACTAAAAAGCTTTGCCCTACAAAGAATGACTCTAATGAGCAGCAAAGAATAACCAGCAATTTAAGTAATGCATCAATAGTCCTGAACTCCTCATTTAGTAGTACTACTGTCCTACTGCTTAGTGCAATCGTCACTAACGAGAGATGAAGCCTCTGACCAACAAGCAATCTTTGTTTCCACCACTTTGGTCATCTTCTACTTCTTCTTCAGTGTTGATACTAGTGCTTGTAGCTCTCGCTTGCACGCTAGGTGTTACCAGCTGTTCCTTTTCATGGTCATGGAGAGTCGGTAATATACTGAGTACCGACTACTCCTCATCACTAGCTTTCTCAACAAAATCAAGGCCTGATTCTCAAGTAATACATGAAGAACCTGCAACAGAAGCTCATCCTATTGTCCGTCCTTCATCAAATGATTCAGAATCAAATGAAACAGTACAACTTCCCCCCAATCAAAATGTGAGAATATCTCTTCATTTTCATGTCCATTCAACTACATAACTTCAGTGTCTTTCTTCAAGTTCAGATGTATTAATTGTCTTCTGATTTTTCCTTTTGTGTTGTTTACAGCAGATAGAGAAACAAGAGGTAGTATTGAATGAAAAAGATTCTGGGGAAAACAGCGTTTCTGTTGCATCTGAGACAATAGCTATAAAGAGATATAGCAGATTAGAGAAACTTGAAGCAAGTTTGGCTGGAGTTCGGGCTTCCATAAGAGAAGCTGCTCGAGTTAGAAATCTCAGTTCTACTCATAAAGATCTAGACTATGTTCCTCAAGGTCCAATATACAGAAATGCAAATGCTTTTCACAGGTAATAGCATATAGCTAGTACGTGATTGTTAAGCTAGATTTGGCTATTTCTAAACATATATCTGTTTCATCTGTATTAACTCTCAAGTCCAATTTTTGCATGTAACAATGTATACTACTGCTCGTAAAATAACTAATCAAAGTGACTGGTAGATCATAATGTATACAACGTCTATCGTCCATAACTCACCACATTATTACCATGTAAGATGGAGGATCATGAAAGAAGAATGTTGTTTATATTAGTTAAACATTAGTTAAAATTTCCTAAACGGTTCTTAACATGAGATGTAAATGTGGTACAACTAGTTTCATTACTATTTAGTGATTGGTATTAAGTATAAACAAAAAAATTACACTGAATTAAAAGTAAATAAAAATGCTGCAGGAGTTACTTGGAGATGGAAAAGCTGTTCAAGATATATGTATATCAAGAAGGAGATCCACCCATATTTCATAATGGTCCATGCAAGAGTATATATTCTACAGAAGGAAGATTCATTCATGAAATGGAAATGGATAATACATATAGAACCACAAATCCAGATGATGCCCTTGTTTATTTTCTCCCATTCAGTGTGGTCATGTTGGTTCAGTACCTCTATGTGGCCGAGTCCCATGACACTGAGTCCATTGGTCGTACTGTTGTTGACTATGTCAATGTCATCTCCGATAAACATCCCTTTTGGAATCGAAGCCTTGGTGCTGATCACTTTATGCTTTCCTGTCACGATTGGGTAACGATTCCTATCACCATAATATTCCCACACAAACGTTTCCGTCTCTCATTCTTCATATACAGTTGTTATATTCCTAAGCAGACATTAAGATTTTGTGTATCGTAGTAATTCGTTGTTTATCATAGCTTGCAATGCAAGTAAGATTTTGCATATAAATTGACTCAAACTTGTCTTTCTATCTATAGGGCCCTCGAACGTCTTCTTATGTTCCTCAGCTATACCACAAGTCCATAAGAGTATTATGCAATGCAAACACATCCGAAGGATTCAATCCTTCTAAAGATGTATCATTTCCAGAAATCCATCTCCGGACTGGCGAAACCAAAGGACTTCTCGGTGGTCTCTCCCCCTCTCGCAGATCAATTCTCGCCTTCTTCGCAGGCCGCCTACATGGTCACATAAGGTACATGCTCTTAAATGAATGGAAAGAAAGAGATCAAGACGTGCAAGTTTATGACCAACTCCCCCAGGGAGTATCCTACGAGTCAAAGTTAAAGCAGAGCAAGTTCTGCCTGTGCCCCAGCGGTTACGAAGTAGCAAGCCCAAGAATTGTGGAAGCTATCTACGCAGAATGTGTGCCGGTGTTGATTTCGGATAACTATGTTCCACCATTCAGTGATGTTTTAGAGTGGAAGTCATTTTCAGTCCAAGTAAAAGTGAAGGATATACCAAATATCAAAACAATACTAATGGGAATATCTCAGAGTCAGTACCTGAGAATGCATAGGAGAGTGAGGTTGGTGCAGAGACATTTTGTGGTGAATGGACCTTCCAAAAGATATGATGTTTTCAACATGATTGTTCATTCTATCTGGCTTAGGAGGCTGAATATCCGCGTTGAGGATCAAGTCAAATAGAAACTAATACAATGTTTTCCACTCAGAGCTCAACCTTTCTGCAGTCTTACCAAGATATGGGAGAAAATAATACAAGAATATTAGATTGCTCTCTTTTCTTTTTCATTTTTCACACCAATTACTAGCAAAAATACATATATTTTATCTGACGCATGGTCAGAGAAACAAGAGCAAGAAATCGGTGGTTCGGCGTCTCAGCCCGGAGTTAGATACGGAGCTAGAGATGACTCTGGCGGAGCTGTTGAGTGCGCAGGTGGCCACAGGCCGGGTCAGTGCACACGGCTTTGGGGCGGATTCGGGGTTGGTGTTGGAGGTCCAAGCCTGGAGGATGAGGTAATTGAGGTATGATTTCCTAGCCTAGCTAGGAAAGATCCTCTCACATTTTTTCTTTCGACGTCACTAACATTGAGAGCACGCAAATTGATGCCATGTGCTTGATGTGTTAGTGTTTTCTTGTCACTAGTTTAGACTTGAGGGAGTAACTATACTTTAGCTTTGCTTTAATTTTTCCGTTTTCGTTTCGGACGTTTCAGACTTTGATCTGTATAATAAATGCAGAGAGAGTCATGTATATCATAGCGTAGTAGTGCAAGTACCAACAACACAACAGATACCCAGTGTTGAAGGAAAAATTCTAGCCTTTTTAAGTCTCTACAAGGAAACTCGGCTTTGGTTTGATGGTCCACTAGACTATGAATTGGATGGCCCAAAAAACCTTGGTGGCTGCACAAGGAAGAACAAGTGCCGACTATTGTTGAGAAGCTTATTCGGAAGATTTTCTTCGGTGTCTAACGAGCCCAGTCATATGAATATTTACTGTGTTAATAACCGTCTCTTTTTTCAGTTTTTTGGGTTATGCGGATTATCATCAGGGCATTTGATTGGGTTGCTACAGAAGGTTCCAGGTATATGAGCAATGGCGGATCTAGGATTATAATCTATGGATGGCTTCAAATTTGGCCGAAATCCAAAAAACTTTTTTGACAATGTACACAAAAGATGGAATTCAACCATACAATGTGCACAAAACTTCACCTCATGATTTTCAAAACTGAATTATAAATAAGGTAAACATACTTCAAAATTCAATTTAATGCAATAAGGTAAACACAACTACATAAACTAATCATATAGAATCAATCAAATTGAAATTGGAATAGGCGAATAGGAATCAATCAAATTGAAATTGTAATAGGTGAATCTGTGAATAACAGTACCTGAAAGATCAAAGATTAGAGTAATTGAGTGAAATACTGAGTGATTGAGTGAAGGTGAAGAACAAAAGAAGGCGGATCATCGCGATCACCCATTCACCCTAGTCACAAAAGGACATCTCGCCAAGTCGTCATCTTCATGTGTCACAATTCGCAAAAGAAATGGAGAATGCGCACTCTTCTTCATATGTGCGTGCCTTAGGTTTTTTTTTTTCTTGAGCTAGTATTAATGTAGTAATTTTTTTAGGCTCTAAAAATCTGCATGGGCTCCAGCCCGAGTAAGCCCTGGGCTGAATCCGCCCACTGTATATGGGCCGTCAGTTTACCGGAGGTCAGGGCTCTATGGTTATATAGAGGATTCCAGTGCAACATATAAGCCAAAATCTCACTCCTGCAACTAGGGGTGGGCACGGGACGGGGCTCATCCCACGTCTCGTCCCACTCTTTTGAATCGGGACGGGATCGGGACGGAACGAGGGTTTTTAAGAATGCATCACACTCAGGATTAATCCCGGTTGGGACGGGACGGGATCGGGACGGGATCGGGACAGGACGGGACAAATCCCACCTTCCTATAAAGTTAAATAAAAACCTATATTTTTACTTTTTCATTAACAAAATAACATTTAATAATGTAATTTTAACAAAAAAATACATATTATGTTCATAATATTATAATTTACCATTATTATTTGAATTGATATAATTTTGGAGTTATTAAAAATATAAATTAATTTCATTTTAATACAAATATATAAGAATTTTTAAGTTTTCATTAAAGGTGGGACGAGACGGGACGAAACGGGATAGAAATTATTCGTCCCACGTCCCATCCTACTATTATGAAACGGGACGGGACGAACGTTTTTAGACCTCCGTCCCGTCCCGTCCCTACGAATTTCAGGACGGGATCGGGATTTCCGTTTTTTATGCCCACCCCTACCTGCAACGAGATCATTCATTCATGGTTTGAAGAATATAAGACTTGATAGTTTGGACCAAGCTGTTATTAGAGACACTCCATCATGTACTATATTTCTTCAGGACTTTGCAGATTCTGCTCATGAACTCATCACCTGCTTGCCCTGCAAACACCATTATCATATCAATTGCATTGTCCTGTGACTGGAGATCAATCACCTTTGCCCCTATTGCCGATACCCGACGCCAACTCTGGAAGCTGGCCACCCATTAACAGATGAATGCTACAGAAAATTAATTGTCAACTTGCTCAACTAGGAGGATCCCTGAATTATATATGACTCAAAAGGCACGTACTGTTGGATGAGTTCATATCTTTCAGACTATATTTTCCTCTGCTCAAGTCCTTTATTTTATTCTAGTTATTAATCACAGGTTAGTCCTGCTTTGTTGAGGGAAAGAATTTGTGTTAATTGTGACACTTATGGCTTTGAGTTTAACTGCATTTTCCATATCAAATTTATTCTCTTATCGAGTTTTTATTGTAGATTAGAATGCCGTGAATATAACCAACTATGTAGCAGTTTGAAGAATCTCATAACGAGGAGGATTGAGAAGTGATGGGTGAATGTCAACACAGGAAGCTTTATAAGACTCTTTTGAACAATAAAAACCTACACTCCTGAAAATGCAGAGTTCAACCATGATTGTGAAACCTTAAGCAGACCTTAAGCTTTTGTGTATCGTAGTAATTCGTTGTTTATCATAGCTTGCAATGCAAGTAAGATTTTCGCATTTGAGTCGATTCAAACTTGTCTTTCTTTTATAGGGGCCTCGAACGCCTTCTTATGTTCCTCAGCTATACCACAAGTCCATCTGAGTATTATGCAATGCAAAGTTGGAAACACATCAGCAGGATTCGATCCTTCCAAAGACGTGTCATTTCCAGAAATCCATCTCCAAACTGGCGAAACCAAGGGACTTTTTGGTGGTCTCTCGCCGGTCAAGTCCCTTCATTATGATGATGAGCCTCTTGCTTAATCTTGTTTATTTTCAGTCCAAAGGCAAATTAAGTTCATACTCGTGCAACTTAAGGCCTAGTTTGGTTTGCGGAGAGGAAAGTAATTCCTTGGTATTTCCCATGAGAAGGGAAATGAAATTTCCCCAACTGTGGTGTTTGGTTACACGAGAAAAATCATCAAGTTGTAAAATAATGTAATAAAATAATGGATTGTGAGTAATAGATGCATGGAAAGAAGATGAGAAAGTAATTCCATTGGATTTTGGATAGAGCCATTTTCCTTCCTTTTTTCCCTTCCATCAGGAAAGTAATTCCTCGACGCAGGAATGGAACCGTTTTTCTTTCCCATGGTTACTTTCCAGTGAAACAAACGAGGCCTAAGTTTATACTCGAGATTCTGGCAAATGACTACAAGAAATGCAGGATATTCATAATCAGACAACTTACAGCATGAAAGAGTATACTGCAGTACCAGAATGTGAAGCTACCACCAGCCCAAGACTACGTTGTATCCCAATTGTGGATGATGCTAGACCTGATAGGATGGCGAATACTGAAAGTTGGAGAATACAATGAACAGCACGAAATAAAAGTATTGCGACATCTGACTGGAATAATGTAAAATATACCATCACATTGAGAACTGTAATATATTCATCCTGCTAAAGAGGATTATCCCAATCATACAGACCCATCAGAGCTAAATGGTACATACCAAATCAAAATAATGATGGGCACAGTACAACTAGATAATAGTGTCCAAAAATGAGTGGAGAAATAAAATTCTAAAAGGACAAACAAAAATTGAATGGAAGAATATATGATTAAGTTCAAGTATGCCTTGAATCCATCCATTGCGATACTGGGCAAGCCGTAACAACCTGATAGGAAATGTAATCTTCTATGTACACAATACCCATTCTCTTTATCTAAAGATTCTACTTGAAAACTCATGAAGGGGGGAAGACAGACTGCACCCACCAAGAATATAAATCATCAATAAACCATCAGTCCGAGATCTAATAGTATTTGCCTCCTGATGACCCAGGTGGTGGAGGTGGCAACCGATTAGGAGTACGTCGGCTTCCAGAGTTTGAACCGCCACTAACATCACCATTTTGGGCTGGATCGCTATAGTGTCGACTATGGCCATTGGATGAAGATCTAGATAATGAACGGTCAACTGGACCATTGGCAGCGGCATCAAATGCAGATCTCCAGTCATCACCTGATGAGCTGCTAATTCTTGGGGTATTTTCTGCAATATTTCAGCATACAATTCAGTGGAAGAGGTGGAAGAGTAACACTTAGCACATGACTGCTGTATGCAAGTCACAGCTTACAAGAAAAACATGAGCACTTAATTTAATACATCATGAGCACTTCATAAAGCAACTTTTGGATCTGAAAATGCCACTATTTAAAGTAAAGCTCTGAACTACATACCAGTTGAACCATTGGACCAGCCAGAGGCAGCAGCCGCTCGGTTGTCATGAATGCTGAGTTGGCGTGTTAGCTTGGAGAGGAGAGACGACTGTTTCTGGTATTTTTCTCTTCGTCGCTTTACATTACCATCCTCCATAAGCAATTCTTCAATCCTTGCTGTGCTTTGACCGCTATACACATGAATAAAATCGAATAATATATTAGTGAGAATAATTTCATACACCAATCCAGCAAGTCAAAACTTTGTCCCCCATTGAAATAACAAAAGAAAAATCACTACATAAACAAAAGAGCAAAATACAAAAAAAAAAAAATATATATATATATATATATCAAACGAACCTGATAGAGCTATATAACTGATTCAACATGTCTTCCTTGGCCTTTTCGACTTGGCAAAGAACAACTGCCTGCTCAAACAAATCACATCACGTTCAAAACACTTTCTTAATGGCTGATACTCGGACTTAAAGCACCAAGCTGAGATTGCAAGCCTACCTTAGGAACATTAGCAGCCAAACTATTCAAAACGGCTTCAACGTAACCCCTAACTTCTTGGGACATCCACCGGAGTTCTTCTTCCGGGTCAGCAGGTCTTCGAGTCATAGTATCCTGAAAAAACAAGACATAACAACTCCCAAACTTTAGAAATAGAAAATCAAGGATATGTGCGCTTACATACAGTGGTATATTGATACTTTAGAATGAGTATATGAATACGGCATATGGAAGATACCAAAAGAATGAAGCATTGGAATAAGGACCATTTTTCATTAGTAATTTAATAAAAATCAAACGCAACATTTTAATCACAACTACAAAAGTGACAAAAGCAAGAAACTCACAAGGGAACCGTCAGAAAGACTCTGTCGCATTGTGGGACCACCCTCAGTAGGTGCACCCCTTGGTGCTCCTTTAACAGGTTGGATAACCTTAGAAATCTTATTTATCCACTCAACCTTGTCTGCTACAGTCTCAGCTTTCAACACAACAGAACTATGTGCTGCAAAACAAATGAAAATCAAGTTGATAATGAACATGTGCAGAGGGACCAGGCACTTTAATTTCCACATAACCACAAGAATCGGAGAAAGGGACATACCTTTCAGAACAGTTTTGTACGGAACCTTGGTAGTAAACTTAAATGCAAGACTAGGCGCTTTTTCTGGCCCATTTGCTTTCTTATCCTTCGAACTTTTTGATGGGGCAGGTTCTTCTTCTTCAATCTCTTCAATATTACATTCCTGTAAAAAATAAATATGAGCTTAATTACATCAAAAACACATGCAGAACCTCAATAAGTTCAAATCAGTTTTAACATGTGTGATCATATGTTCAATGTGGTTCATTGACAGATACACCAAGAAGATGAATTGAATTGATCAATCATGTTTCTCACATTGTTAAACTAACATTAACAATAACACTTGTAGTATCTGATGTAGGGGAACTATGTTCTGAGAACATCATAATTTAAAAAAAAAACTTTCGAAGGACTACTCAACACATGAACTTTATACTATGTACTACCCCCCATATATTACTCTAGGCAACTTCCTATGCAATTGAACCTTAAATGATGACAATGCATAATAAAATTCCCTACATCCTAAAATTGGAGACATGTAGATTCCTTATATAAGATAGAGGGATAAGGCGTGAAGAATACCTCAAGGGTGATGACACCGCGAAAATGTCTTTCCTCTTGTTTTTTGGTGTAACCAAGCTGTGAATCATAGAAGAGGTTAGAGTATATCCCACCAATAACAATTTGCAAGAGTAAACACTTGGGAACATTGACAACTTGCCAGAGTAAACACATCTCATTACAAAATAACCGACTGCCAAATTAATGCGAGAGAGAGAGAGAGAGAGAGAGAGAGAGAGAGAGAGAGAGAGAATTTTCAGTAGACGAAAACTACAGCAGGCAGGTGCCTAACTAAGAAAGCTGCAAATTTGCACATTAGGGTAGGTAGTGCTAATATTTTTTTTCCTTTCCTTCACCAAGGAGAAATATGTTGCTTCTAAAATAAATTACTACATGGAAGAACAAAAGTGTGATCTGTATAAGACTTGGGAGGCTCTACGGTTAAACTTTATCTCTAACAGCTAATTAGTAAGGTCTGACAAATTTACTTAGTGACCAACTTTCTATAGGTCTTGCTAAGTTCTTAAAAACTTGAGTAAGATAAATGTTAGTCTCTAAAATACAAAGCTGGTACAGATGAAGGGGCAACTCTTAAAATTGGATTTTTAAATGGGCAGTACAAAAAATAAAGATGTTTTGTCAATAATCCAATAACCTCCATTTACTTGTTAAAATACCACCAAAAAGGATAGTAAAATAAAAATATTTCCTTGCAATCTTTATGTTCCGTGCACATTAAATGTATGTAATCACTTGTTGTGTTAAATGCATAATTATATGGAGCAACAAACCTTTGTACCTACTTATCCCATTATATATTAGATTTAGGTGTAGTTATTACATACCTTTCCAGTCTTCTCATTCAGAACAAACCATCGCTTGTTCCACTCATTACTTTTGGCGCTCTTTTTGTATAAAAATCCTACAAATAGTTAAGTCACAGCAGTCACTAATAAAACTTGACATTGCGATGATAAGTAAATGCATAACCAAGTAACATTTTCAAATAGCCATGAGAATGAGAACGTACGTGTCTAAATTTTCTAGAAATGCATAAGTATGGTATGCTTTATCAATGAACTCTGATCCTAGAAATCTTAGTTTTTAAAATAGCAGACATATAATACAAGAGACAAGAAGTTTCCTCTAAAATCTAGACAACTTCACATATCGTAAGGAAAACAGTTGATGCACACCTGCTGTTATTTCCCCTTCAGGACCTGCGGTCTTCAAACCAGATGCTTCAGGGACTTCTTTCTCCTCCTTGCTAAATTTATCCTTCAATGATTTCAGGGTTCCACCTGATTGTTGAGTCCCTGTTTGAGGACTACTTGCCTAAAACAGGACAAAACTGTAAGCACAGGCAAGTAGAGTATATAATTGATGTCTGTGATAGCCAAATTCGCATACTCTGTTCGTTATTGATTGCTCTGCCTCTTGACCTTTCTTTGAGGATCGAGTTTTCATATCTTCCTCTCTACGCTGCCTCTCCATCCTGCCATAGACCAGCAATTGATTATTCAAGAAATAAACTCATATATAAATATATAATCCAAAAGATTGTCCATTTAATACAAACGTTTATGCAGGAACATAACATAACCCTTCAAACCTTGTGCAGAAGTGCACACAACACCTACTCTTAAACTGTATGGGAATTGGAATGCTCATTTGAATATGCAGCAAACTGATAAATGTACCAAAATATTGGTATTGGCACTATTTTTGCAAAGTACAAAAAAAAATAGAGACTACCTCCTCTGTACCAAGCGAATAAAATGTTGAGGAGGCACAAAAGCACGCTCCATATCAACTAGTGCAACCACAAATTTCTTTGCATCGGTCTTGAACACATCTAATGCACCAGTCGCAATGGCCACGACCTTCAAATTAATGAAAGACGAATAATCAGGCAAAACAGAATATTCTAAGATTAAAAAAAGTGGCAGAATATTGAGCTATCATACCTCCCTCTTGAAAGGAGGGTATCTTCCAAGACCTGGAGTAGCATTTGCAGCCGCAGATACTATATCTACCAGAACACGGTGCACCTATATGACCAATCAGCCATGGGTATCTTGTAAGTCAATGTCCATATATTGAGAGAGCAGAGCAGCAAAGGGATGACTTTAATTGTAGGTCTAACCCCTAAGAGCATGCATACCCAACACTGATGTATGTCATAATCAACAAAAGGAGTTCATTAAGCATGTTGTATTCAGACTAAAGCCAAACGGTGTGGACCAAATGATGCTCTAACACAATGCATAAATCTTAACAGAGTTAAGTCTATTCCAGTACCATTAAAAAAAGTCACATTTCCAGCTTAAGGAATAGAAATTAATGGAAGAAGGAAAGGATAAATTTATGAGAAAATGAAAAACAATAAGGTATAAGAAATTCAGACTCATAGATAGCAAGTATTTACCTCATCAACACAAAGGCGTGATGGTTCCTTTGCAAGCTCTAGGACACCTTTAATTAATGACCTCAAACCTTTTTCAGGAGATATGAGATAAGGCTGATAACCATCTGCTTCCAACACAATCTGATAAACCACCATCACACAAGAAAAGGTCATGAGAATTCAAAAGAATATTGAATATGAGAGTAACACAAGAAAAGACAGACACACCATACCCTCTTAACATTGTTGATATCAAAATGTCGATCCAATGGAAGTTGCTTTATTCTGTTGGGAAAATTTCCTTCGAAACTTGAAACAATTTTCCAACCAGAACCCTAAAACAAGTTTACAATGGCAGACGAGAAAAACAGTTACAGTACATTCCATGATAATCAAAGAAATCAGCAATATTATAAAACTAGATAGTACAAACTCTTTTAAAAAAAACCCACATATAAAGCAAAGACCCTCTTATTTACAGATGAATTCTACTATTCTAACATGACACCAGTATCCAGAAGGTAAGTAAACACCGAAGGAGTGAACTCTGAGATATCAACCTAGTTTCAAACAAGGTGTCTAGGGTCATAAAGGATCATAAAAGCTATATATACTTCTGCAGATGTGCATCTCTGGGAAGGATAATCTCCTTTTGCCCCTTCAGCCTTTCTTCATAAAATTTTAGATTACTTGATTTGTATTTCACAATGATAAATTTGAGAAAGAAAAATTACGGAACAAATATATTAGGCAAATATGAGAGACCATTTTAGGAAATTAACTCACCTCACCAGATGTAATGTGAAGGAGAAACTTATCCTCAAATTCACGACAAAGCTCCAAAGCAAGAGATCTAGTACCTTCAGCACTCTGTACCATGGAGGCACCAAGCTTTACCAACTCATCCTGAACTATTTGGGACTTCCCTTGTAACCTGAAAAACATATGCAGGCAGTCAATTCTTACAACTCTACAAATTGAGCTACTTTAGTTGGGCACGTGCAACTTAACCAAACGAATTGACTGCCCTTGTTAAATACAGAGATTAACCACAATGATAAACCGTTTTGAGGGATGTCAAATGCAGGCATAGAAGTATAAGAACATATAACCAGTTCAAAAATGAAACAGAACACAACAAAAAATATAAGCAGGAATCAAGAAATGTTACCCAGAAAGGAGGTTTGGAAGCCGGACTTTCATGCGACTGCGAATTTGCTGGGCCAAAGCATCCACTAGTGCTATTCTACCTAGCTTACTTTGAGGAGCCCCAGTCAGAATGGACTTAAGACTTTCACTTTCAGCCCTCCAAGCAGTTTCCAAAGAATTCTCAGAACCAGACTGCGCTGAAGCTATCGAAACTGATTGACCTATCAGAGCAACCCATGGAATATCAGATGCTCTTGATGGACCCTGATTTAAGAGCAGAGCTTGGACTGCAGCAAGTGCTTTCGAATCTGAAGCGGCTTGGTCTATCTTACTAATTACTCCAACGGTTCTTGTACCTGTAATCGACAATTACAGTCCTTCAATCACTTAAGCACCAAAATAACAAACAAAGACTAAAAGAATGAGGGGAAAATAAAAAAATAAAAAACTTAGGGTTGCACTAAGGTCAAGTATAGCAAAGCCTGTATGGAACAGATATTGTAATTATTATATTCTACAATCTGCATTCTAAGCACCAGCCCCACCCCCAAAAAAAAAAAACAGGGGGCCATTTGTAAAACCAAAAGGGTCTGAGCAATGGTTTACCATCTCCATCATATTCCTTGACAGCTCTGAGGGCTTTAGAGGAAGCAACTTCAGGTGCTTGTGATGCAGGTATTATAACCAGCAAAATTGCATCATTGTGCTCCGCATATTCACTCAGCTACAAAAAAGGACCATTAAAACCAAGTTAAATCGTATCACATAGTCATTCAACAAAAAAATATCAAGATCTAAAAAGCAAAACTTACCATAGACTCATCCGCACTCCGTTGATCAAGCCCGGGTAAATCAATCAATTTGAGAGGAGGGGCTGTGTGATAAAGTCACGTCAGAAACAGTATTCAAATTTAATTATTAATTGCCCAGTACCTAGACTAAATTCCAACTATCAATAATGAACTAACCGGTACTTGTCCGCAGTTTCAAGTAAATTTCATCTCGGCCTCTGCCTGAGGAACTCTTACTCAGTCTATCTTGCAGAGAATGCCGTAAAGCACCTGCAGGACAACATAAATCAGAGAAAATCTCATTACAATTATATGTTTAGACCAGAAGAATGATAACATCACAATATACTTTTAACATCTCGAAGCACACTCTAGCAATATGGTTGTGAGACATAAAGGCTTCAGCAAGGTACCAGCCCGACAGCTCTTGGATGCCATTCAAAATTCTAAAACCATATTAATTATTATCAAAGGCCTTCAAGAGTTTTTCCTAATGTTGACAAAATATGTGAGCAGAAGTAAAAACATGATTTAAATTAAAGAGAGAACATAAATGAAGTGACTTACTTGCAGAAACTTGCTGGGATTTATTGTCAATCTGCAATACTATGGATTTGCTGTTCAATGAACTGTCCCTCTGTAAATCAATGCTGATTGGAGCTCGAGTAGCACCATTCTCACCAGTTGGCTGGAGAAACAAACCTTGAAAATCAGAAAAAGCTATTCACCGGACACGGAAATACATGAAATTGGTATGTCCTACTTACCAAAACAGGATGTCCAATTAAGCTGTTTAGAACAGCTGATTTACCTGCACCCTGTAAAACCAAAGACAAGACTGTATGAACATTCCAGCAATTAAAGGGAGTAAAGAGAAATGCAAGACAAGAGTCTCCCCAATCTATCAATAACATGGGATACAAGGGCATACCAACACAACGCACATAAAAATGCAGCTGAGCACAACAGCACTAGCATACACACACATTATAAGCACGAAATGAGATCCTATATACACAATCAGAATAGAGGAAAGTAACTTGATCCAAATTCTCAGTTACATAGCAGAGTGAACGACTAGACGCAGATCTCCGAACACGTCATGGTGATTGTTCAAAAATATATAATAAGATTAACAAAACAATTCGATATTCAAATCCCGTAGTTTGGGAGCTACGCTAAGCCTTATCAAATCAGCAAGAGCAACAATTAAGATCCGAAAATACAAAGCTCAGGTTCGAAGATCGAGAGATCGAATTGGGAATGAAACCGAATCGGGGGAAAAAGGTAGCGGTTGACTTACAACATTGCCGAGAGCGACGACGTTGAGGAAAGTAGAGGAGCGGCGAGTGGAGGCGGCAGAGACATCGTCGACGTCCTCGTCGGCGAGGATGGCCTGACCTTGGCGCATAGAGTCGGAGAGCTGCAGCAACTCTTCGATCGCCTCCATGGTGGAAGTAGATCTGAGGGATCTGAGGGGCGGAGGGAAACCCTAGAAATCGGAGATCGGGGGGAATTGGGGGATTTGAAGAAGAAAGAGAGACGATGCAGTGGAAGAGGGGCTCTTCTCTCTCTCTCTCTCCTGCCGTTTTGAAATCTCTTCTCTTCTTTCTCTTCTTTCTTTTCTTTTTATTTTGAATGTTCGTTTTTTCAGCTGCTAGGCTAGGTTCCGGTGAGAAACCTTTTTCAATTTTCAATTTTGCTCCACTATTTTCTCTGCTGTTTCCTCAATTTCTAAACCTTCCCTCTTAAGTAAACAGCAGCTTAATTATAATTTGAGTCTCTTTTTTTTTTTGGTCTGAATTATCATTTGAGTCTTACTACACCATAAACCATAACAAATTGCTTTTATCATCAATGATTTTTTGTATCCAGTAACACTCAGGTTTTAGTTTTTATTCATCTATCCATTTCAAAACACACGTCGTTTCACTAATTGAGTAATGTTTAAATAGTCAACATCTTATTGTGTAATTCAATTTTCAAAAAATCAACATTTAAACTTTTTAAAACCATTCATGATTTGTTTAAGACACTATTCCTAACTTTTTAAAAATCAACATCTAATGAGTCTACATATTTTGAACCATCTATGCTTCTCATGATCATAGTTACAAATGACAACATATAGAACTAGAAAGTACTGTACAATATGATATGATACTAATGGGGAGTAGAAATATCACGCTTCACGTTGTTATAAATTTTTTAACTAATTGTAATTTTACAAAGAAATCTCTAATATCTTGTAATGGTTCATCCATACAACGTGATAAAAACTTTAAAATAATAATAATTTCAATACATTTTCGTCGAGTAATATTATTTCAACACATCACGTGATAATGTCATGAGGTGGCTCAAACCAAAAATACAGGTTAGATTTGAAATTGTCTTGACAACAATATACTAAAGCTAATATACTAAGTGCATGTCAACAATAATTTTTTACATCATAGTCTTGTTTCTAATGTGTACAAATGAGTTGGTAACTAAAATATGTCAGTGTAGATCTTAATTTACTCTCACCACATTCCTTCTCCAAAGAGGTAGAAGAAGAGAGAAAAACGGAAGAAGAAAAGGTTGGAGTGCACCGCGGCGAGTTGTATTGTATTCACTACCGTCGGTCGGTGGCTCACATTATATTTCCAATCAAAAGAGTTCAAAAATCACATTTTTGCCCCCCGATGTGGTACCAGTTTGCAGCTAGCTCTGATGGTTATGTAGTACCCAACCAATTCCCCACAAACTCGATCCTCTCTTCTTCTTCTTCTTCTTCTCCTTTTGTTCAAAACTCCAAATATTTCACGAGTCTAAATATTCACAACGTGTTGACAAAATCAAATTTATTTATCAAGTAAATTTAAATTAACCAATAATCGTATTTCATGGGTCAAACCCACGAGTCAAAAAAGAACAAAACTTCTAGACCTCAATATATGGGGTGGGGGTGACTCTGACTTTGTTCAATCAAAAGGAATTGAAAACAGTAGAAGCCTTTTTTGGATCGGACTGTCAACATTTCCCAAATGCCAGCCTAATGCAACATAGGCGTCTTTATTCTATGGAATCCATGTCGGTTTCTGGATCAAGGAAATTTCAGATTTGGATTTATGCAACATGCACACATTTTCAGTCTCTTTCAACTTTAACCTAATGGCAGCAACAACACTAGATTTCACTTTCAAACATGATGCCCGGCCCCTGCGCGCATCACAGAAGAGTGAAGATCCCAGTCGGTGATGATTACATCAGTCAACATATATAGAACATATTGCAGCATCCATCATCATATCAAATAAGTTTCAATTATCCCTAGCTAAATCAAAACTGCAAGTACACTACCAGTTAAGTGAAAAGCATTTGCCTTTCAATTCCATATTATACCCATGTTTCACGATACTTGAGGATTAAAAAGAAAGATACAAAGAGCCGCACTTACTGTAAGAAGGTCTCGTTATATACAACATGGGGTACGTAGCTTCCCTCTGGTTCTTTTTTCAAGCCCGATTCAACCTGCCAAATTGGATGGATGACCAATTAGGCACAACATGCATGAGGATGAATTGGCCTGAACCACCTGAACCTGTTTGATCGATTTGTTTCGGGTCTGGGATAGACATGATTGCAAGATTATCAAATGACCCTTCTCCATCTCAATGGAATGCAAGATGACAGAGAAAGATACGATTTTGAGAGTAGATATGAAAGCAAGGTTTAGAAAAAACATGTTTTCAGAAATAGAGCTAGATTTACTGCCTTTCAATACCCAGTCTAGAAGCCCTAATGTTGTGACTGCATTTCTAAATACTCTCTCTTGTTCCTGAAATTCTTGCTTGGTTTGTGAGAATTTTGAGATTGCTTTTGTCAACTCTAGGAACACATCGTTAGGACGTGGCTATTGAAATCCTTGTACAAGAGGGACTCCAACCTCGATCACAACTTGTATTTGATCCTTCGCCCTGAATCCTAAAGGGATCGGACAATACCAAGTGCTTTTCCTTTTCCTAATTCTTATCTAAGAGACAGGGTTTACAAATACATACTGCATGTTTGCCAAGTCACGTTAATTCTTTAAACCCTAGCCTGAAGATCGATTAGAGTATATAAGCTAGCTCTTTAATTCTTTTGCTTCCCTTCAATATCTAGAAGATATATTCAAACATGTCCACAGAGAGCCGGCATATATTTCATACCACAGTGGTGCACGTACCAGCAAATCCAACACTTCCTATAAGTAGAGCAGGCTGTAGTCCAGTCATAATACGTCTCTGTAAGCAAACTCGGTATTGGTTTGATGGTCCAGAAGACTACCAAATTGATGGTCCGCTAACCATGGTGGCTGAACAAGGATTTGTGAGGCCTCGTGAACGCACGAGTGAATTTCTGGCCACAGAACTTTTGCATCTATCCCAGAAGAAGTAGTGCCAGCTATTATTGACAAACTTGTTCATAAGTTTCTGTGGTGACTGACATTCCCAATCATATTCCTATTAGTGTGTTGATAATGGACCTCACTGTGTTCTTTTGGGGTAGTGTTGACTATGATCATGTCATTGATTGAATTCCAAGAAAAATCTTCAGCTACATGGGCCATGATATTATGGGGGTGAGGTTATAGAGGAAGAGATCTCTATAGAGGAATCAATTGCATCATTTAAGGCAATATGCACTCCTGCAGTTAGATCCTTTATTCATGGTTTGAAGAAATTAGGATTTCATAGTTTGGAAGAAACAGTAATTAGAGACTCCAACTTGTGCCGTCTGTCTTGAGAATTTTGCAGAATCTGTTGAAGATCTGATCGCTTGTTTGCCCTACAAACACCATTTTCATATCAATTGCATTGTCCTGTGGCTGGAGATCAATCACCTTTGTCCCTTGTGCCGATACCCGATGCCACCCGTGGAAGCCTGCGAGCTATCAACAGATGCTACTGCAAATTAAGTGTCGATCAGTACTTGCTCAACTGGGATGATCCCAAGTTATAACTTAAGAAATTGGGTTTCTTTAATTTTCACCTATTTGCTTCTATTTTTTAGCTTTATTGAGGGGAATATGTTATGTTTTTGCTGTGATAACATTTGGCTTTTGGAATACGTACGTTTCAAGATAAAAATTTAATCTCGTACCTAGTCTTCTAAATTTTTTATGGAGTTTAAGATTTCGAGTTTAGGGTCCATGGAGGATGTTGCATACATTAGTTGATCATGAAACTTTCTTCTGTTAGAGAAATGGTTCTCAACATGAGATGTAAATATGGTACTTAAACTGAACTACTGCACGAGTTACTTGGAGATGAAAATTTAAGGCTGTTTGAGATATATGTATATCATTATGAACAAGGAGATCCACCCATTGGTGAAATGGAAAGGGAGAATACTTGAAGGATTGGGTTTGCATATGATGCCTTCCGTTCAGTGTGGTCATGTTGTGGCCGATTACCATAACACTGAGTCCATTGGTCAATTTCATATCTGATAAACATCCCTTTTGGAATCCAAGCCTTGGGGCTGGTCACTTTTGGAATTCCAATTGTTGTATTTCTCTATAGAGATCTCTTATGATTTTCCATGCCATCGACTTAATATAAGAGAATTTTTAGGTGCAGACGTTTGTATCTTACGTAAGGTACGGATTTGCTAATTTCGGCGACGATAGGCAACAACGGCGGGGCAGACAATGATATCTGCACTCCCCATCTCTCGACGGTCCCGTCTGTGCCGGCCGGAGCTCCATCGGCGACCCACGACGCTCGGAATTGCGAAATCACTGGAATCTGCCCATAAACTTGATTTTTGCAGATTTCGGCTGCCGTGGGTCGCCAATGGAGCTCTGGCCGGCAAAGCCACCAGAAGGTGAATAGTGCGGCTGTGCTGGTTAGCCGCGCCGTTGCGGCCTGCCATCGCCGGAATGGGGATGTCCGCAGCTGAAAAAATGGCCTAAATAGTTTTTTTTTTTTTTACAACTTCAAAAGCGTTTAGATTTATATTTGTTTATTATAGCTTATTGTGAAAGTAAGGTTTTGAATGAAAATGGACTTGTCTATCTATAGACTAGGCGCCTCGCACATCTTCATATATTCCCCAGTTGGCCTGTTATACCGCATGTCCATCAAACAATTCCGAAGAATTCAATCCTTCCAAACATGCGTCATTTCCATCTACGAACTGGCAAAATCAAAGGAATTCTTGGTGATCAAAAGGAATTGAAAACAGTAGAAGCCTTTTTTTGGATCATGCTGTCAACATGTCTCAGATCAGATGACAGCCTAATGCACCATAAACTACTGTCCGACGTCTTTATTCTATGGAATCATGTCGGTTTCTGGATCAAGGAAATTTCAGATTTGGATACATGCAACATGCGCACATTTTCAGCCTCTTTTAACCAAATAGCAGCTACAAAACATAGTGCATATGGCGCTGTTTTGGAGTAAACCAGTTGCCTATTAAGCTCTGCCTGCTAGGAATATACATGCATTACTGGGTTTTGAGTAAGGTGCCCCTGCATCACAGAAGAGTCAGGACCGTGCTGAAACCCGGCTACTAGCTTTAGAAAAGTACTTCATTCAATGTGGGTATCAAGAACAAAGTCGGATAGGAACAAGCAAGTGGAATAATTTGTTAAATGGAAGGGTCTATAACTCTATATTACAAGCAATTGTAGCACATTTATATAGCAAAACTCGCATCACCAAACACCAACAAAAAGGAAGAAGAGATCATCTAGCTAAAAACCTCAACCTATTAACAGACCACCCTGGAAGTTACTCGTGGGAACCATTTGGAGATCTCCTGTTGCGGGAATACTGACATTCAATTATGCGACAGAAACTCCAGCATAGCGAGGCCGCCGTACTGCTTCATTACTTTCTGGCATCAAATCAACTACAGCTTTTCGCTTTGTTCCTATTTTGGGTACTGGAACTGCTGGCTTTGCATAACTCTTTAAATTTTCCAAGTCCTTTACTTTCAGAGGTTTCTGCAAGAACTCTTCAGCACCATCTGTGAGACACCTAAAAAGTCCAAAACATTAAATCCAGCAAGTGTTAGCACACACAGCAACACCATTGTAGTTGGACCAATAAAAGGGGCACTATCATACTATGTCGTTTATAGTGTAGTTTAAAGTTATTCACTATTT
Organism: Argentina anserina; assembly: GCF_933775445.1. Classification (NCBI taxonomy): domain Eukaryota; kingdom Viridiplantae; phylum Streptophyta; class Magnoliopsida; order Rosales; family Rosaceae; genus Argentina; species Argentina anserina. The sequence goes on along the minus strand of NC_065873.1, from coordinate 348,155 downwards.
TACATCAACACCATGGGACGGATATTATTAATCATATTCTGTTAGTAGTGAAGATCAGTGTTAGATTGTTAGTTAAAACTTACAATACAGAACTCTTCAACTAAGGTGGTCAGCTACAATGAAAGACTTATTTGTAAAATTCTCAATCGTTGATCAGACCTTTTGAAGGTATCATGTTTCAGCCTCTCAATTATCATATATTGGAAGTCTAAAGGCACAACTTCAACAGTCAAGGATATATTACATACATTTAAACATTTTTATACTCACCCTAAGCTCTAAAGCTATGACAAGTGAAAGCCACAACTAAATATATTGTGATACCTATTTGCAACAGTCTCCTTTCGTATATTTTCTCTGTTGGTAAGTTGGTCATATCATTGTTCAATTACTAACAGTGATCAATGATCACCAGCCATGACTCAACATTTAATATGAGCAACCATCAACTCCATAAAAAACTAAGCAATAGTTAAGATGCATATCTCAATGAATCAACAATGACTAATACAAGCATGTGATGAGCAACAGATTGCAATGAAACTAATACCCGCTGATTCTCTGTGGATTAAATTCAGAAGACATTATTACCACCGGAATTGATTTCAAGCGGCTGTCCTCCTGAATATCAAGTACATGAAAAATTGAAAGCAAGAAATTAGTTCAGGGATAATGATGTGATTTATGTTTTCAAATACAAAGATATATACAAGAAAACCGGGGAAGTGTTTAGAAACTAGTTCTTTACCATCAATAGAAAATGTTGCTTCTGTTCAGGGTTTTAAATGTTAATATTCAGAGATATATTGGCCTTCCAGGTAAGAATATTTCTAGGGACACATCAGCACTAAATTAAAGAAGTTACAGGTTAGATAGGACCAGCTAAATACACACTTCTCAAGTCCACTTCTGACCAATGAAATGTATCTATATCTATATTTATAAACGTGCGCTAGTGCGTGTTATATACTTATATAGAACCCTATAGCTACTTGCTATCCTAGTGCATGCTGCAAGAATTTTTCATATAAAATCTAGGTAGTGTTGCAGCCTTTCTGGTTGCTCTCATCTTCTATTGAAGTTCCTCAAGATTTCAGCCAAGCATAACTTCAAGTTCAGTAAATTTGTACTATATATTTATGGATAATTGGATATCTATAGAACCCTACTTGCTATCCGGCCTAGTGTATGCTACATGGGTGTTTGATCTAAACTCTAGGTAGTGTTGCTGCCTTGCTGGTTGTTTCTCTCATCTTCTATTGAAGTTGCTTAAGATTTCAGCCAAATATAAGTTCATATTTGGTAAGTTTGTTTCATATTTTTATGAATATCTGACAATTTTCTGTCACCCGTCATAAGTCAGGACACTTTACAACCCCTATCCATGTGGGTGACTGGAGACGGAGGTACATGTATTAACGGAAATACCGAGACATTGGCCATTATTTGAAACCTTGCATGTGCTAAATTTAGTTTGAGTTATGGCTGTATACTGCCATCATCAGCCACTCTCGTCAGTTACAGTTGAGAAAGGGAACTGATATATTACAATTACCTTTATGGCAACTAGAAGATCATGTCCATTCATCTCAGGCATACAATAATCAGTAAGAACTATGTTAACATCATGATCCTGCAGAAAAACAAGAATATATACATAATTATCGTGAGACAATGGGCAGATGCAGAAAGAAAAAATTGAAAGCGGAGCTCATGTTAGTCACAAACTAATCAGCCCTCACTGATGAAGACACCATTCATTATTAACCACTACAGCCTACAATCAACTCATGCAGGGTGGCATTCAGATGGCACGTTGGCAAAGGAAAACATTATGTTGCCGATGTCAAACAATGTAACTTAATATGAAAACCAAAATCCACAAGGAAGCTGAATCTACTTGTGTTTTAGAGTCCACCCGAAGAAAGTGATAACTGATAAGCTTTTACTACTGTAGGGGATACTTAAACCACAAACAAAGATGTTATACTATAGACACGATTTGATGGTAAAATAAAGACGAAATTGAGAATAACTTAGTTTTGAACTGACACCCCCCCTATAAGGGTATACAGCAAGTGAAATGTTGACGGAGCGGACAGCCAAAAGACCTATATATGGTTCCACTAATATAAATTACTAATACGAAATTTTGTGTCTGGCTCTTTAAATTAAACCAAAAATAATGCCCTTTCAGTGGTAATTGATGCATATGTTGGTTTCCATGTCCTGTAAACAACTAGGCATATTTCTATGTACACAGGTAGTACACGGAGGGAGAAGAAACTTGGTTTTTCAATCTCATAATGTGATGCATAATAGGTTACATGATAGCATCATGAGTTATATACTTATATATGATACTGGACGGCTTCTGATTGAAAGCAGGAAACTTACTTTAACAGACTTCTCTTCTTCCATTCCAAGAAGCTCTAGTGCTTTCTTTCCACTTCCTACAGTAGTAACTGCAATGAAAATGAGATGCGCAGGATGTACCAGTATTAAAAAGAGAGGCATACATGAACAACCAAACCATAATTTGAAACTTCATCAGACAGGAATCAAGAAATGTAAGCCAACATCACAAAACCAAGAAATATGATATCTCTTGGCTTGAGTGTTGAATCTGGATAATAGGAAGGTTAGAAAAAGCAGATAGAGGGGATCCATATGACCAACACCAATAGGCAATAACATAAACGAAGAGAAAATAAATCTAGAAATTAAGGAGGAGACGTGGGAATGCATGGTGCTTAAAGCAGTGACCTTTGAAGGCGGAAGCTCTGAGGAGCTTGGAGACGATTGTGCGGTCAATCAAGGAGTCGTCGACGACGAGAACATGGACTGGTTGCTCCCCCATAATAAGAATAATCACTAGTCTCTTCTACTACTCTAGTCTGCTATATATTTCTTTACTGGGTGGGCATATATTCAACACCAACAACAACAAACAAGAAGAACAAAGATGGCCAGCTTCTCAGTTCTTCAGAGAGAGAGAGAAGAGAGGGGCCACATGCCGTGAAGAACGCCCGAGTGTTGCAATAAAGCGTTCAATCTTTAGATTGCCTTGTCGGGGAATCTCCCCCTCTTGTGCGACTTGACTCTTGTACCCGACCCGGGAAAAGCCCATATCCTAAGCCCAGCCCAAACAACGAAACCCAGAAACTTCCTTGCGCATTTTGATAAAATATAGTTCGGAAGGAAACAGAGAGAGGAACACCGCCGGAGTTAGAGAGAGAGAGAGAGAGAGATGTTCAAGAAGGGCGTGGAAGCTCGGTCGCACCAGAGGCTGTCAGGGGCTGACAGGAAGAAGCTGAAGAGGACGGTCAGAGATAGATTCCCCAGAGCTTCCGACGCCGATATCGATGCTTTGCTCCCTCCCAAGGTATTTAATCGTATCTTGTATTCATCATGATTCACTTTAACTTGGGATTGTGGTTTGTATTCAGTTATGTTTGGCTGTCGTTCCATAGTTTCATTTTCAACTAGGCTGTGCCATTTGCTCAAATGCAGTCATTCAACTACGAATTACAATTCAAATAAGGATTTATCTATTTGCTCAAATGCACCACATAGTTTTAGTTACTGTCTTACTCACTACCGTATATTTTGTATTGCTTAATCTCTAGGTGGAGGTAAAGGTTTCCAAGTATCAAAATCGAGTGCTTGTATATGCCATAGAGGGAGGCTATCCTATGTTTTTTGATATTGATGGCCGTGGTAAAGAAATTTTTCCCACAGGTATCCTGTCCTTCTGTTGTCCTTTTTAATTATCTGTTCTTGCATACTTCTTGTTTTCTCCCTTTTTACTACTATGTGCTGTGCCACACTTAACCGGATGGTAAAATTTTTGGATGAAGTTGATCTTAGCTTCACCTTAAGGGGGTCTCAAAACTATGTGAGACGGATATAAACATTAGGTCGACATAACATAGGCCTCAATTTGCTTCCTTTGTTGGCTTAATGAAAAGATAATGAAGCTCTGCTAGCATATCTACAGGTCACTCATAGTTTTTTTTTTTTTTTTTGGTTGATTGTTTTTCATTTCAGTTTATGCACTCTGGAAGGTCCCTGATATGTTGCCTTCTTTCATGCTGAAAGGGGGCGAGGTGTCTAGATATGTTATTGGAGGGGCGGATCTGATGTTTCCCGGTATCAGTATACCTGCCGAAGGTTTACCATCATTTGCAGCTGGGGAAGCTTGGGCGGTTAAAGTTCCAGGAAATCCAGCTCCCATTGCTGTAAGCATCTGTGCAATTAGTATATGTTTCAGGAGTGGAGACAACCTTTGTTTCATCAATTTATGTAACTAAAGTTGGGTAATAATCGTCCTACTGGTCAATATCTTTACAGGTGGGAACTACGACCATGAGTTGCACTGAAGCATTAAAAGCTGGGTTGCGCGGAAAAGCCTTAAAAATTGCTCACTATTATGGTGACTTACTTTGGTAAGTATCGGTGGGAATTAACATAGATATGAATCATATGATTGACATTTAGAAATTAATAAGCTTCCTTTTTTTTTTCAGGGAATCAGTTGAGGGCCCATATGTGCCAAATGCAGGTTTCTATGAAGATGCTGTTTTTGAGGATCCTGCTTTGCCATCAGCTGAAATTTCATATGATGGTGTAAATGATGGATCAGATGATCAACTGGATGGGATTGATAATAAGGAAATGGGGCAACATGTTGATGTTGCCAATGTGCAGTCTGAACCAATTTCTGCGGCAGTTGCACCTATTGATGTGAGGAATGAGATTGCTGAGGAAGTAGCTGCACATATAGGTGATCTGAAGCTAACAGATGATGATTCCGCCGACCGGTCAACTGTAGAGGGAAAACATCCTCTTTCCACGGAGGACGTGGACACACTTTTGGAAAAATACCTTTTGCAAGCATTGCATACGACTGTTAAAGACAAAGACCTTCCCATGCCCGGAAGCACTCTATGGTATGCGGAAGATTAAACTTTGCATGATATCTCTCTACTCTCTCTTGCATGTACTTCATTTATAAGAGCTCATGAATTGATTTGTGGTTCTGCAGGTCAAATTATGTTTTACCTTGTAGGCCCTCAGGCATCACACTAGACATCAAGAAGTCATCTTACAAGAAATTATCCAAGTGGTTGCAAGCTAAATGCTCTACAGGATTGGTGCGTTATGCCTTTTATTTTCCTCGTTTTTAATAATCACTTTTCAATTTTAAGCCAGTCACTTTGAGGGTTATCTATATTAATCTTTTTGGAGTTTGAATTCTGAATAGACTCTGCACATATGGTACTGTCAGCAGTTGGCATCTTTTAGTGCATGGTTTATTTGCTTTGAGTTCTGCATGGTTTATTTCGTCTTTTATGTGTGTGTGTGTGTGTGTGTGTGTGTGTGTGTGTACCAATTACTCATCAAGTTAGCATATAACTGTGATTGCATTCAGGGCTCATCTGGGTTTTAGTAATTCAGATTATGCACAAATTTGTTCAAACAATTGTGAGAATCATGAACGAAATTTTTGGTTTACCACCACTCAAAATCTTGCCCTTTCTATGTTTTTTTTGTAGTCATTATGGCTTGAAAGACTGCCCTGTGAAAGTATTTTTTGCCAGATTTCAGGATACATAAGAATTAAAAACAATATAATATGTTGTTCTAAATAACCAGTAGTATAGGCAATAACCTTTACCTATCAGGAGTTCGCAATACTCTTTTCTCTTGCTGATTCTTGTTTATTTGATAGCATAGTGTGTATGTGATTTGTTAAATTTTTAGACATGGCCAAATATTATTTTCACTTCAGTTTAATGATGATTGGTCTGTACAACAACTATCTAAAACTTTCTTCAGTATAGTGTACTTGGTAGTAGTTTTGTGAAGACTATTGAGTCTCTTCCATTTGTCGGCTTGACTCTTGGATACATTCTGAAATGGGTAATAGCCTGGCTTATATAGCCAGAGTAGAGAGTAGCAGAGATTGGTTGGCTTTAAGATTTCTGTGATTTAGTTCCTTAAAGTTTTTGCTATCAGTTCTTAATGTTGGCACCCAAACATCTGCAGATTGGAGTGAAGGAAGATAAATATAAGAAGGAGTCTGTATTACTTTCTGTGAACCGCAGTCATCCGGATTACTTATCTTTCAAGCCAGAGAAACAGCACGTTGAAGAAGCTGTTCAAACTGGTGTTCCTACTGTCAGTGAAAGTAGGTCGGTCAAAATCCTTGAAGTGGCTGAGATCTATAAACCAAGTGTACATGTAAATCCAGTATTTGCGTCTGTAGGTGCTGACACAGGAGAGCTTTACAGTGCTTCAGAGTCCACGGACATTGTGTTTAAATATGTTGAAAAGGAAAACTTGGTTAAGCCGACAGATAAATCCAGTGTGATTTTGGATGTGATATTGTGTGATGCACTGTTCAAGGGGGCCATAAAAAAAGGTTCAATGTACCCTACAGAAATCCATAAAAGAGACTTGGGAGCAGCATTTGTGAACCGGATGCAAGCCCATCACATTGTGACAAGGGGAAATGACTCGGTTGTTCGTAAAGGTGGCTTGAAAACAGTCCAGATAATGACAGAAAGGCGGCAAGGTAATAAGAAAATGACCAAGTTATCAGGACTGGAAACATTTTTGGTGGATCCTGAAGCTCTGGCATCAGAGCTACAAAAGAAGTTTGCTTGCAGTACGACAGTGGCAGAACTACCAGGTTTGTGGCACATGAATTAGTTTATACGGAGAGTATCTTTTCTCTCTTGACGCTTTATCTGTACTGCATTAGTTTACTGGACAGGTTAAGGTTTTTCATAATTGATTGATTAGTTTTTAATCTGTATCGGTTACTTTATTTACTTATTTTCTGATATTGAATTATGTTTGTAATAGTCAACAAAGTCTGGGGATATAATATATTGTCACATTTTGAAAATTCCTTCCAAGAGTTGCTGATGAATACACATTTATGTTTATCCTTTAGGTAAGAAGGGGCTGGAGGTTCTGGTTCAAGGTGGAGTGATAAAAAATCTGGCAAAACACTTGATTGAGCAATATGGGATTCCAAAGAGATTCATTGAGGTTCTGGACAAAACCAGGAGATAAGAGGTTGAGAAAGGTTAGTAACTTAGTCTTCATTATTCCTGATATAATGAATGAGAGGCAAGTTGGGGAAAATTTTCTCTAGTCAATTCTATGAACCTGTTTTGTTTATGTTTATGATGTGAAGAGGAAGAAAAACGGACACATGACTTTTTATATAAACAAACACAACAACGTTCGAATGCTTTTTTATTTTAAATTTCATTTACTCTCGTCCTCTCCCCCACCCTCTTCACTCATATCCTTTTCTTTCCAGAGTAACAAAACAAAACACAAGCTATAACTACAACACATGTCTCCCTGGGCTTAAAAAAAAACACGTCTCCCCTGGTAATGCTATAACTATAAGTCATGGAAAGAAAAGGACCTCGTCCTTACTGTTTCTGTAGGGTAGTTTTATGGGATTTGTGGTTCAGTTTATCATTTTATGATGGTTTTTGTACTTACTGTTTGTGAATTAGGAGAAACGATGAATCCAATGCAACTGCGCTGAAGTTCATTTGGATATGAACAATTTTCTTTCAGGTAAATTAACAACGTCATGGTTTGGATTGGAGAGACTGGCATCATTGATCGGATTAGCCTGGAGGTATTGAAGTTACGTGTTTGAAACATCCCATAGATGTGTACGTATATAGAGGGCTTAATATGTTTTGTAGGACTTGTTTTTTTCCAAGTACCATGGTATGATTTATGGGATATCTTTGGGACTTCAAAATATTGTAGTGTAGATTCTGTGTGCTATTAGTATTTTTGTTTTTCACTGAGGTTTGAGGACCAAATGTGTGAACGAGTACCGGATTGGAGAAGAACAGTGATGGTAGTTAAGGCAAGGAGAAACAATAATGTGTATGCAAGTCATATAATAAAAATAAACTTGGGTTATAGCGTGATCATTAGTTACAAATGTAGAGAATGTTAGAGAAGTGAAAAAATCTGCTGAACCTTTAGCAGCCGATCCAAACTCTTGCACAACAGCACTGCGTCTTAACAGGACTGCGCATGCTGGTTCCTAACTGTATTTCTACCATGGAACATACGGGAAACACATCAAGTGCTTTTGGAACATTTCAATTATAGTTATCAGAAACTCATGCCTTCTATTTTGAATGACGTCTCTTCTATTTTATTGCCATTTATATATCCTCGAAAAACAAATTGACACATACAGGAATTGAAAAGGAACCTAAAACCAATATGATGGTAAGTGAGGACTTGGTCAATGTAGGTAGTGTTGCAGTAGCATTGAGTGATTTGGATTCCACGAACTCCCTGACTTTGTGAATAAACGCAGAGGAGTCTTCCAGCTCGGGATAAGCATAGAATGTATGAATGCCCAGCTCACCTTCCTTCCCTTGTTTCTTCAATCCCTCGTAGTACATCGTCTGCCAATCCTGCAACGGATCAAATCCCCCGGCAAACACTATCGTCGCCGGAAAATCAACCCCGGAAATATCCACGGCGTTGGGGCAAAAACGCCTTCCACATCCAGTCAATCCTCTCCATGTTCAGCAGCGGCACTTTCTTCAGCCTCGTCTCCGATTCCGTCCTCTCTTCCCCGCAGAACAACGGCTGAATCGCCATCATTCCGACCACTTTCAGATCATTAAACGCGTGGCCGCTCGCTCTGATTGCCACGTGGTGCGCAATGTTCCCGCCAGCGCTCTCCCAGATTCGCGCCGTCGAACAAGCCGCTAGCTGCTCTCGTCGTCGATGAACTTGAGGACGTCGAAACCGTCGTCGTACTGGCACGGATAACGGTGCTCCGGGATGAGGCGGTAGTTGACGGAGACGACGACTGCGGGGAGCTCGCGAGCGAGGCGTTGGCAGAAGTCGTCGTAGGGCTTTGAAGTGGCGGACATGAAGGCGAAGCCTCCGCCGTGGAAGAAGACATTGAGGGGGAGCTTGGCTGCGGCGTTGATGGGAGTGTAGAGGCGGAACCAGAGGTTGCGGGAAGGGTCGGCGACGACGTCGGAGCTCTTGAGATTCTTGTGAGGCTTTGTTAGTGGGGAGGGCTTGTAGTCGAACAGGTTAAAGAGAGTACGGTTGACGGTGAAGTTTGAGCGGCGAGCAGCGTCAACGGCGAAGGAAGCGGCGGAGATGAAGAGGCGGACAGTCCACGGCAGATGTGGGGATGAGCTTTGATCCTTCTCGGCCATCTTGTAGTTGAGAGTTGAAACGCTGATAAATTATATGAGGCCAAGCTTCCACACCACTAGTCCGCCATGCACACAATCATGCATTCCGTCGATGCTTATATTCATAGTTTGATTGATCCAATTATCCAACTTCGATTGATAAATTTGGCGAGTCGTGTTTGATATTCTTCAAAGCTGCGACTCGATCGAGTGTTATGGAAATGAAGCGCAACAAAAACTTGGTAAGTCGCATCTCATGCGTGTTCTAACTCGATCGAGTGTGTGCCAAATTGCACCAACACTACTGTCACTCTAAGAGTCTAACCAACATCACAGCAAGAATATTCATTACATAAGAGAGATTGCCGGTGTATGATGCAGTTTGTATCAGATGTACTTTTTCGCGTACTAAACAACCTGTCTGAGTAAAAGAATACATGACCCATGAGTCATGAGTTTCCAATCGATCTTCACTCTCCAAATCACGATATACATTTATATTTTTAATATTCCTAGATACTACCTCTACATTAAGGTAGAGATAATTATTCCCTATACCTGCTATATTGTTGAGCTGGTGTACCCAGCCAATAATTTAACGACACGTGGTTTTTCTTATGAGTAATTTATATCAATTAACCTTTTTGATAAAGGTGTTAATGTTCCATGAACGTATGAATGATCACTACAAAGCCACATTTGTAGGGGGATTTGTGGGTTTTAAAAAAAATGCCACATGGTTAAAGGCCACTATCGATACCCAGAATTTTGTCTGGGCAGCCAAAGCCTCCTCCCCGCAAAACCCATGAGTGCAACAACACTGCAACATAAATTTGCCAACATTGCAATTAACTTTTCACAAAATCCCCAAATGCTATTAAAAACGTAATTGATATACATATACCCATGAGATGATTGAGGATCCAAAATTTTTGTTATATAATGGAGAATTAAGTTATTTAGAATCTATATAATGAAGAAGGTTTCGTCAAGTCAAACTAAACGAAGACAGTTGCAATTTTGCAAAAGCTTTGTTTCCAGAGGAAGAGGATCCATAAGGTTCTTGAGGCATGGATTTGCAGAAGCTTTGTGTGTGTTTGAGTATATATATCGTTTTGGTAAAGATACAATCGTGAATGGGTGGTGTTGAGGCTAATGAGTTTGTTGGTGTGGGTGCTAGATCTGGAAGGACCATTAAATCCAAAATATGAAGCCTGCAGTCTGCGGAAGTGTAAAGAATTATACGGAGTGAAACGGTGTTAATATTCTAACAATTCATTCACATCCTAATCTAAAATGTTTTGGACGTGTCCTCAAATTATTATCAGGGTACACCAGCTAAGCAATATAGCGAATACATAAAATAATTTCTCATTTTTATTTCTTAAAATCATATCTCACTACGCGGATGTGTTATTTCGTATATCGAGTACTAAGTAATTAGATTATAACGTCTTTTTATTATATATATATATATATATACGCAGATTCTGCAGACGTCCGTAACTCCCCTAAAATGCGGACATCTTGCTTCTCAGCTGCATCTGACACCGATAGTTGCGCTCATTTTGCTGGATTGAGGCCATGGCATCCCAAAAGATGTTTGATTGAAGGTCGAAGCCAATTCGACCGAGGTTCGAAGGTTCTAGGCAGCAAGATAGATTGAAACTTCAAATTGGTCGATCACAAATTGATAATTGGCGGCTCCACTATCAAGAAGAAGCTTTAAATGGAGGCCTTTAATTCATCTTTCCTCCCATACTATCACCGAGGTACGAAACTCTTTCCTCCCATACTATCGCTTCTCTCTCTCTCTCTCTCTCTCTCTCTCTCTCTCTCTCTCTCTCTCTCTCTTTTAATTCATCTTCAAATCGATCTTCAAGTGGAATTCCAATCCTAGAATCTCCTTCCCGGCTGCCATCCGAAATCCCAATGGCGGAAGCTCTTCCGCGGTCACACCAATCAACTTAAACCTCTATGTTAGAGTGACCCCGTCACACACCCATTAAAAAATAAACATTAGTTAGCATTCAAGTGAGATTTTTTTGCGCAAAATATTTGGATACCTTAATACCAAGTGCGTGTCAAAGAGAACTCTTTCAAAATTAGAAAGCCCTTACATTTAGTCAGACTAGGCATATATACACACAAACGTCGTACGTAAATTTCGAAAGAAATGATCCATACGTATAGTTGATGTGTATATGCTGCGTAGACGATACAAACAATTACTGATCAAATCTTTCTTGCTCCGGGATCGCCAAGAAAGAAAGGGGAATTTGCTCTTTTTCGATCATTTCCTTGGTAGATACAATCTTCACTACTCTTTTTGCGCTTCTTTTCCAGCAAGGAACAAGATTCTGATGCTCCAACAGAACTGTCCTCTATCACTCTCCTCCTCATCATCATCTCCATGCTCCTGCTGTATATATAGATATAGAGGGGGTTATCGATCAGTTTCAGATTACGGATTAACTAACTAAGAAGCAGCACACAATTCAAATATCCTTATATTAGTATTCACATGTTCGCTAATATCTTTATTCTCATTTTTTTATCACCATCCTGGGTCACCTTCACGTGACCATTAACATCCTTAATTGATAAATATCAGTACGCATTTTAAACTTTAGGCCAAATTTTAAGCAAATGAATTTACACATAATGGACACTTACTCCGTTACTCGTTGATTATCACACTTCTCCTCCCCATTTTCCTCCTCATCATCACTTAGCACAATAACATCAACATCCGCCAAATCCAAACTCTTGACATGCATGTTTGTTCTCCTCTCTTTGCTCGCCGTCCTCCTTGTTCATCTCTAGTAACAATAACCTCTAGTTTAAGATTTGGTCAACATAAACAGTAGAATTTCGTCTCGATAAAAGCTACAGAATTAACAAAGGGAGAAAATATGGAAACTATGGCCTATTGGTCTATGCAGAGAGTCATATGATCTTGCCATGCAAGACTTGGGTAATTTAACATTTCTCATACATCACCTATTCCTATAACTTTAAATATTGTGAAAATTTTAAGAACCATACATGACAAATGCCCAACTCTAATTAAAGGTAATTTAATTTCGTTAACTTCAAAGTAGTACATGATGCATAGATTTCGACCCAATAGTTGTACATACCGTTAACCCTTCCGTTTGTTTTAGAATTTTCCGTCTATTTTGCAAGGGCAATTTAACATTTCTCTACCATGTTCTCTAGTTTATGAGGGATTTTGATATACTTCCACAGTGCACATAGTGAATTGGTCAAAGAAAGGGAAATACACAATTACCCTTGTAAATTAGAGAGAAAACCCTACAACAAATGGAAGGTTGACAACATGTATAAATATTGGGTAGGACTATAGACGTCGTGTACCATTTTAAAGTTAACGAAACTAAATTACTCTTAATTAAAATGGGGCATTTGTCACTTAAAATTTTCACTTAAATATTAATGGATTTTCAAAACTACTAGGGGACTGATGTGGTAATCAATATTTCAACTAAATGCACTTATCGTATGTCAATCAATAGCTAGAACCGCAAGGTTCTATATATATGCATGTGATTTATTTGTGATCGATAATATGTAAGCCATGCAGAAACTTAGTCTAGATATTCATCATTTCCTTGTTGATTAATGTCGGCTGATATATCTAATATTTTGAACGGTAATTGTTTATTTGCAATGAAAAAGCCTCGCACTAATATGATCGAGAATTCGAAGGAAGTTATTTTTTAATTAAACATGCATGCATGCACGCATGATCGATTTCGGTCACTTCGACCGTGCAGTAGTTGTATGACAAAAACTGCTTCCGAAAATGTTGGTAAGTCATTGCAGTCTTGTCATCTAAGTATTGAGTTGCGTCAACCATCAAAATCAAGATTAATATCATTATCTGAGAGCAGGTTGATGCTGAACATTGTCTCCGGGGGAGCTTTAGGGACTCAGAGGTGATTTGTTCCTAGGCTTTGTATGGACACTCTTTCCCCCAAATACCATGCTCTGCTAGTGAGACTTTCGAACAAGATTCTCTTCTTATTCGGTTCCAGGCTAGATACACATTAATGTGGAAGTTTGTCATCCGTGCCCCAGGGTGAGAGATTAATCTGCACGTACGTTTCGTATAACATATATTTGATAATATATATCGTTGCAAATTTGAGCATATCGTATATAAGAGGGAGAGGTTCACATAATACATATGCATATCATTTTTAACAATGTGGTGGATTAGAGTTATAGTCGATAACTTCACCTGTTCAAACGTACGTGAGGCGTTTGAGAATCACGCTTAACTCTGCAAGACTATGGGGTATCACATCACGAGGAATACGTCCAGCATAGTGCCCTCGGGAATGTTTTGGCACGGTACACAAAGACGGTATGTTCTCGCATGCCCATATCTGAATGATTAGTGAGAAAATCACCATGATAATTAGATTTTGGTTTATTAATTAAAAAAATGTTGATATTCTTTACAAGCGCACGGATGAACATAATTACTACACATATATGATTAGCAGAAGGAAAAAGAGTAGGTTACCTCCCATCCTTTAGAGTATCCGCCGAAGCCCTTAGTCAAACCTCGACAAATTAAGGGCATCCATATTGCAATACAAAACAGCTAGGGCACTGCCTCCCCAGTTAATTATATTTGGCAATATTTTCTATCGTCTTCAAACTGGGAAGATAATACAAGAACAGATTATTTCCTTTGTTACGAAAAATAGTTGTGCCAAGAAGAACCAGGATAAACACTCTTGTTAATATATCCTCGTCTCGAGGAGAAGAAATTTTATAGTTCATATACGAGTTGTAGATCCATGCAAAAGTAGCTCATTTTCTTCGGGTTATCGTAAATCTTCATGTCATATCTGAGTCTTCTGCCGGTAACTTGCAATCCAGTAATTGCACTAAAATCTTTAGGAGTTAGGGTTAGTTCTCCAATATTATCAAAATGAAATGTATGGGTTGTGTCCCACCATTTTTCAGCTAGAGCTGCAAGCAAGTACTTGGTACTTGCATTTCTATATCGATTCTCCAACTGTTTTTTCAAAACTTCTACAAATGGTTGAAACCCTGCTTCTTTACTTCTTCATTACGCCTGGGGTAATATATATATATATATATATATATATATATATATATATATATGAGGTATTTCAGGTGCGGACGTCCGTAACTTACGTAAGATACGGATTCGCCAATTGCGGTGACAGCAGACCGCAACGATGTGGCGGATCACGACAGCTGCACTCCCCACCTCTCGGCGGTCCCGTCTATATTGGTCGAAGTTCTATCGGCGACCCACGGCGGTCGGAATGACGAAATCGCCGGAATTTGCCCAGAAACTTGATTTTTGCAGATTCCTGCCGCCGTAGGTCGCCGATGGAGCTTCGGCCGGCACAGACAGGATCGTCTGAAGGTGGGTAGTGCAGCTGTGCTGGTCCGCCGCACCATTGCGGCATGCCATCACCATAATTCGATATATATATATATATATACCATGCAGCACAAAAGTTGTGCATAAGCATACTGTCTAACATTCCAAGATTTACTCTGCTTGATAAATTGCATATTAATGTTAACAATTAATTAGTAAATTAGATAATCATTTGAACAAGTACGTACGTACCTAAACGATAATGAAAATAAATTATATTTAAAACCTCTATAAATGAATAATGTTGGGATTATGAAAATTACTAGCTAGCGGGAATCCTAGTTATATACACTGGAACATAGTTGGAAAATGAGAAATATATTATTTAATTGAGATTAGTAATTTATCGAACAATTAGTTATCGAGGTTGAATTGTAGAATCATATGATGTCTATAATACAGACTTATATGTCACACACATGCATATTCCTAAATACATATTTTTAGTCAAAAAGATGATAATGTCAAGACTAGATGGGGTGTTTTAATGCTTTACATCTTAAAGTTGTAAAATGAATCATCCCTAAACCTTAATTGCCAATTTGCTACTCTAGGAATCACCTTAGTGTTAATTTACTACCCTAACTTTTATTTTCTATTAATTTGCTACCCTAGCTTTACATAACTTGCCAATTTGCTACCGTAAGTATTAAATTTGTCAATTTGCTTAAACAAACTTTTCTACTTTAGACTTTTCAATATTAACCAATTTGTTTATTTGGATTTTCATATTAAGTCACTTATTAAGGAGTTTGGTGGATTTTTTGAAGAATATCTAGTTTGGGTTTCGGGTAAGATTAAAGGTCATTTTTCTGGAAAGTGTGTTGTTCTATCTTACCTACTATAATTGCTTTGTGTACCAATAGAGTGTTTATTCTAAATGGTTGTTATTTTTGCAATGATGAGGATGAGACATTAGAACACTTAAGTAGAGATTGTTGCTTCATTAAGGATTTGGTATGCTCATTCCCGGAATTGGTTTATGTTTTTCGGGAGGTATCCCTTCCTATGAGTATTAGTGATTGGCTTCTCAGGTGTTCTACTAGTTTGAGCAGGGATTATTTTCCTTGTTGTTGGTTGTGTTGTGGTGAGCCTAGAAGGAAAGGAACCAGCGGAATTGGAATGGTAAGCCTGTGGCTTTATCTTAGGTGCATTTCCAAGCCAGGACAAATTCTCACAGGTAGGGGTGGGAGTTGGTACCAAAAAAATGGTACGCGTTCATTTTATATGTTTTTATATATCAGCATTGCATCATTCTTTTATTTTATTTATTTTTCAAAGCCTATCTCAACGGGGTATCAGCCCTAAAACAGGTTAGCGAGGACGATGACTCACCCCTTGTTTTACAGATATTTAGTAACGTTGGTTTGGAGGCTAGTAGTGTGATAGCGTTCATGACTCGTTGCTTGCTTCCAATTTTTGAGGATCTTATTTCACGGTACTCCAACTTTCCGATCTCCGAGTTGCTTTTATTGACACATTAGGCGTATTCTAGTGATTCTCATATTCTGATCTTGTTATTTACTCTCTTATCGGACCGAGTTCGCCTTTAAGACTTAGACATATTCTTTGTTTGATGTTTGAGTTTCTTTTGCTATATTCCACATTTGTATATGTTTGTGTCTATATTTCATTTACCCTTCATTTCTTATATGATAATTTTGTCTTCAATATGGTAACTTGATTCGCAAATATTACCATTTTGTTTAACTAGAAGTAAAGTGAGTGTACGATAATTAAGCATCCCCGTAGCTTTTTGGAGGGCAACGTCAAACGAGATTTTATTCAGTAATCATCCCTGCAGCTAGCATAACTTGTCTCAATCTTCAGAAATTATATTACCTGATATGATATGTGCGACTTTTCATCCGAGTGCAACTCTAACGTGGTTTTGGTAGTGCTGCATCCACTTGGCTTGTATCTTTAACCACCAAATTGTTTAGGGCCCATTTATATATAGAAGAAAACGGCCGGGATCTTGATTGAGCAGCTTGCTTTTGAGAAAAAAATATACAGTATCTGCAAGAAAGTAGCCTTTCAATTCGTTCAGTAAGGAACATTTTGACAATATTCTTGAAGTGCATGACATC
The DNA here is from genome assembly GCF_933775445.1 of Argentina anserina. Lineage (NCBI taxonomy): Eukaryota > Viridiplantae > Streptophyta > Magnoliopsida > Rosales > Rosaceae > Argentina > Argentina anserina. Next base: position 331,389 of record NC_065873.1, on the reverse strand, counting down.
CGACATAGTTCAACAACAAAAAATTACTTGGTTTAAAATCATATAATTCATACATATTCACCAAATATTACTGTATATAATAAGATGATATGTAAGTGAACTTACATATTATGACAGTAAAATCAAAATTGAAAAGAAAAACGACAGGGTTTAGATACAAAATATGTAAATACATAACATACATTAAAATGAGGCGATGATAATTGATATAGAGTTAGCATTCTTTTGATGTCAATTAACTTTCCTCTTATATTAGTAGGGTCAAAACAGTGAATTGTCTCTCCCATTTCATCTAAACAAAATGTAATTACAATACATGGGTGGATTTTCATGAATGTGAGCAGGGGCAAATGACCCATTTCATGTATATGTAAATTGTTGAAAACATGCATCTTACGTACAAACGCACACATTGATCAGTGAAGGGAATTTACTTACAGAAACTAGAGGATAATGCCCATTCGAATAAGTCAATCTGCACCTGGAGGTTGAGTACAAATGAGTAATTGAATTAAAAGTGGTAAAAGCAGCAGGCCAAGAGGCTAAAATTCGGGTTAGTGGGGCGGGACGCTGTAGTGATTTTGTTTGATAAATATTGGGTACGGAGGATCCGACGTGGCAGGAAGCGTTGGAAGGAAGGCAAAACCAACTGTGGTTCTCGCTCTCTCCGGAAGAAAGAAGGGGAGTGAGAGGGCAAACGACCTCGTCAATCTGGCCAAAACCGTCGTACCGATATCCACGCCCGCCCTTCCTTCCTTCCTTCCTATTATAACAACCAACAACACGGCTTCTTTCTTCTCTCTGTAAACACATTAAGGAAGAATGGATCCGAACCCGTCCAAGTTCCCCCTCCTCTCCTTCATCATGGACCGCCTTCCCATCCTCGGAGCCTCCTCCACCGCCTCACCCCCTCCCCACGTCTCCGGCCTCTACTCCATCCATATCGACGACGCCCAGCCCCAGCTTCTCAAGCCCTCCTCCCTCCTCGACCAGATGCCTCACCTCTCCGACCCCAAACTCGTCGCCGCCATGACCCGCGCCATCTCCGACGTCGCCCAGACCCGCTCCATCCTCTCCGCCCTCGGCCGCCGCCCCGATCACGAGGCCGTCGACACCGCCAGGGCCAAGCTCGCTCACATCGACTCCACTCTCTCCAAGAAGCTCGAGGACCTCGTCCTCTCCCCTCGCCCCTCCGACGTCGACCGCTTCCAGTGGCGGGCCCACCTCGCCGAGCGCGAGCAGGAGTGCCGCGACTCCGCCGACAAAGAGAGGCAGGACTGCAAGGCCATTCTCCAGCTCGACGAGCTCCACGACTCCTACCACAAGCTTCTCAAGGACGCCGAGGACCGCCTCAACAAGATTTATCGCTCCGCCGAGGACGGTCTGGTCGAGGAGGCGCCGCCGGTCTCCGACCAGGCCAATGAGGAGGTCGTCGGCGTTCTCAACCAGGCCTCCGGGGCTGCGCTCGACCGCGTCAACCTCTCCGGCCGCCGCTTGCGCTCCTTGCCGGAGGCCTTTGGCAGGATCACCTGTTTGCTGCACCTTGATCTTTCCAGCAATGAGCTCCAGGTTCGATTCCCTTTCCTTTCTTTTATTTTCTTGCAGAGAAATTGAATTAGTCTGTTATGACCTTATGATTTATGTTCATGCAAAGAAATTGATATAGTGAATTAGTCTTTCATGATCGATTGATTTATTGTTGTTATGATTAAAAGATGTATAGATTATTGAGTCATGGAGCATTTTTTGAACAGGTTATTCCTGGTACAATATGTGGATTGGAGACGCTACAGGAGCTGAACTTGTCTTCCAATCTGTTGGAGTCACTGCCCGACAACATTGGCCTGCTGCAAAATTTGAAGCTTCTCAGTGTCTCCGCAAACAAGCTCTCTGCTCTTCCTGATTCTATCTGTCAGTGCAGGTACATTTCTCGATTCTGAAAAGCTTCTGTCTTTCTGTGCTTATATTTTCTGAATCGTTACTATAGGATTGGTTGATTGATTGAGTTCAGAGTGAGAAATAAAATGTGATGGAACCAGAAAAATGATTAATTGGTTTTTGTAAAACTTTAGGTCATTGGTGGAGTTGGATGTGAGTTTCAACAACCTGGCATACTTGCCAACCAACATTGGTTATGAGTTGGTCAATCTTCAGAAGCTCTCCATACAGTTAAACAAAATCTGTTCCCTTCCCACCTCTGTTTGTGAGCTAAGGTCTATGCGCTCTTTGGATGCTCACTTCAATGAGCTTCGGGGCCTTCCTCTGTCCTTTGGCCGATTGACCAATCTCCAAAGTCTGAACCTTGCCAGCAACTTCACCGACCTTACTGAGCTGCCCGAAACTTTTGGTGATCTAACCAACCTTAAGGAACTTGATCTCAGCAACAATCAGATTCATGCCCTGCCTGATACATTTGGCCGCCTTGACAATTTGACCAAACTTAACTTGGACGGAAACCCTCTTGTGCTTCCACCCCCTGACATAGTTCAACAAGGTGTAGAAGCTGTCAAGCTCTTTATGGCCAAGAGGTGGTTAGAGATACTGGTGGAAGAAGAAAGGAAGAGCATGCTTCGAGTGGAAGAAGAAGCAGAAACAGGATGGTTGACACGCAGCACTTCCTGGTTGGCACGCAGTGTTTCAGGTGTTTCTGAATATCTGTCTCCTAGATCTCCTAGAGACCCTGTTCTTGATCAGCAGCTATGATTGCATGAAATGGCTTTCTGCTGCACATAGTTGTGCCAAACATTCTTTTTTTCAGTCTTGTTTCTTTGCTTCTTTATGAATACTGTCCTGCTTCGTTTCCGGCTTGACAAATTTTGCTCCTCCGGTTGAATAGTTGGGAGGATTAAGGTTCACTTTACTGAGTTACTCTACTGTAAAAAGCTTGTTGACACATTTGTTGAATCTGAGGCATCCAATTGTTGTGACCGGTTCGCTTAAGCTGTTACATATTGCTAGTAATGAAAGTGCTGTATGTAAATTTTCCTTGCATCTTAATTATGTCAAGTCTATTGCTCTTGACTCCCTAAATCTTTAAAGCTGTTCAATATTACTTGCTCCCTTGACCAACATTGTCTACTTCCTTTAGTTTGCTCCGAGTTAGATTAGGATGTTTCCACAGCTCTCCTGATTCCTGTGCTGATTCTACTGAAGTATCCACTCATAGATGGTAGGCATGTTTCAGAATACCTAAAGATTGAGTCTAGTTTAAGCATTTCATGGTTGTTGAAAGCTGAAGTAGTGACTGTTATATAATTAAGTTCAAGATTGTGAATAACTTGATAGCTGTTTGGGTTGCTGTTGACGACACAGTTTGATAATACACAACTGTCACTAGTAACGGAACCAAAACATGACCTATGTTGATAGTAACACATAATCCGAATGAATATCTTAAATATTATCGAACGGAATTTGGAATCAAGTGCGGATTGGTGTCGTTTGGGGCCTGCAGGGTTTCTTGCTAAACAAGAAAGTCAATAGGTTGTCGTAGACTCAAAACTAAGAAGTTGTGGGTTAGGGGGTATGCATGATGAGATCAGAGTATCACTTGATAATATTTAGAGAGGAAAGGTCATTTGATTTTGAGTCACTTGTGGCCGCTCCACTCGTCGAAGCAGCATTACCGATTTGCGCCTCTCACCCAGAAAGAGGCCGGAGGACGGGAGGAGATCGATCGAGCTTGCAGTATTAGAACTAACTTTCGTCATAAACATGGCGATGGACAAGTGTCAGATGTTGCAATATTTGATAATTGATGTTACGAAAGTACTTTATACATTATGGTATTATCGATCATAATGATCGGGACTTCTAATATATGATCGATTGAGCTTCAGTTTACCTAACCTAAAATTCTGGACGTCCCATCGGAATAAGGAATTGTTATTGGAAATCTGGAACCCATCTACGTGTTTGGATGCACTCATCCAGGACCAAAATAACACGTCTCATCCCTAATCCCTGTATTAATGCATCACTGATCGATCCATATTCTTTTGATTTTTAAAATATACTCGAATCGAAGCAATAACATAGATCGGAATATAGACATAGTTAGAGCGAATGGCCTTTATGTGCATTGTATCTTAAATATCAACCAAAAACAAATATCAATCTGCCTACTTAATCATGCATACATTCAAGGCTTTGAAGCCTACTTATTTAAGTGGCTGCAATGTCAAATAAGTGCACAAGTGGCCTAGATCAGATGCATGTCATATATGGGAGCTCCATCGTTCAGGTTCGGAATTCAAGATAGAAAGAATTGGATGGCCAGAAATATGATAGACTCGTAATCAACTAGGATATTCCTTGAAATATCCAATTTCAATGGCATTTGCCTTTCTGTTTGGCAGCTGATGCAGATTTTGAGACACATATAGAGTACCGATGGCCTGGAGAGAATGTGAGGTCCATGGTACCAAGGCTAGCCATTTCAGAAGGTGGAGCTGAGGATGACATCACAGAGTACGGAGGGTCAAGTAGCTCAAGGTGCTACTCTTATAATGTGAAACCAGGAGCCGAGGTGAGAGACTTGTGCTATTCTGTATAAAAAGACTGACCCTAACTTGCTACCCGTAATTTTATGCTTATGACTGGGGTACCGATTGCAGATGCGGGGAGTCGACGACCTGCGCCAAAGGCTGCGGATGCGAGGCTTCAGATGCAACCTTTTCTACACTCGTGTGGCATCAAGGTTAAATGTTGTACCACTCTTTGCATCAAGAGTACAAGCATTGAGGTTAGATTTCTGTTACTGTACTTTGAACTCTACAAAATGAGGTTAATAGAATGTGTAGTTCTGAACTTCTGATCCAAATTACTGTTCTATCATGTTATACAGATATCTTTCGGTCAGGTGGGGAACTGATCTATCCAAAGTGGTTGTGTTTGTGGGGGAAGAGGAGATACAGATAATGATGACCTGCTGGCTGGTCTCCATAAGACACTAATTTTAAAAGGATCCGTTGAGTATGGCAGTGATAAGCTTCTTCATAGTGAAGATGGTCTCAGATAAGACGACGTAGTCCCACAAGATAGCCCTAACATTGCCCTTGTAGAGAGCTATCAACCCCACGATATCTCAGCCACTCTTGAGGCTCTTGGGATAAAGGGACTTTAGTTTGGTCTTTATATCTCCCTTACTATATATGATATATATTTCGACAACTCGAGTAAAGGACTGACTGCTACATATAAGAGAACATACATCTCAACTTCTTGTAAGCAGTTTCCTATATACATAAAAAAAATTAACAGAAACTTTATTTCTCTTTCCCTGTATCTAATAGTTTTGTTTCTATAAAATACATAAAAAGCTTCCTTCTAATGAAATTGCTGTTTAGCAGGCATAGTAACATACCCTACAATTGTTGGATTATGCATTTGTGTGGCCATAACTCATATACGTGAAAACTTTCTTAGTACATGGAACGAAACATACCCTACAATTGTTGGATTATGCATTTGTGAGGCCATAACTCATATACGTGAAAACTTTCCTAGTACATGGAAAGAAACAGAAATCACTACCAATATGTGGATATGAAGGCATTTGATGTATATTTGGAGTGTTCATGAGCAATCTGTTCATGGTTCAATCTATATCTATTCAAAAATTACATTCAAGTTGCATGGACCAGCTACTGAAGTAATGTAAATATGTTCCTACTGCATAGTTATACCATCAGTTTTGATTTTTTGTTTGCATGGTTACCTGAAAAGCGAGCCAAGTATTCTAGCCCATAGAAGCTATCATTTCTGAGCCACCCACAGTACCCTATTCATCCGTGTCCAGTTCTACCCTTTTCATACACAAGAGTCCAGCTCCACTTTGTATTCCTCTCCACAAGCACATTTAATCACATGAGATATACCCTGTAAAAAGCAGGGCATCACTGAAAAGAAAGGATCAAGTTCTTTGAAGTCTTCTATTTTGATAAAATGTGCACCAACGGTAACCTCAATTGTTGAAATTTCAAAACCATGGAATTTAAATGCAACTATTAAATATACAACATCTGCTGCACAAATTTTATTGTTCCATTCTGTCAGTACGAGTGCGAATCCTTCAATAGAACTAGCGTTGACCATATCATATAAATGACAAAATGATGACTACAGTCTATATATACCCGAAGAAATCGCTGATATATAGTTTACCTTAATTATCTGAATTTGGTCCTGCAGAGACTCCAAATATTCAGCTTCACTTGTTTTATCTGATAAAAGGGCATTGTACTCGTCCTCCAGGGTCTTCATATCCAATACTCTTAGCTCTGGCTGGAATGACCCATAACGAAATGGGAAATGAAAAGCTAAATTAGTGCTATCAAATCAACAGAACTGTACATTTGTAGGCAATAAGACAGGTTATGAGTTGGCATCAAAGACAGCAATCTTATGATGCTAATCTCAGGTAGCAAGATCAGCTTAGAATTTTAATTATGATTATTTGTCTGAATCTCAAATACATCTGACTAAACTAACCCTGTATTGAGCAAACAACTGACCTTAAAATTACTTTCCCTGCTAATCACTTGCTCAATAGCCTGCTTCGTCTGAATTAGCATAAGGAAGAAACACAAGAATATTAATATTTTATAAGACAACAGTTCCAATTTCTTTATTTTGTCTGTCGTGTTTTCTTTTAGGGAATGTAATATTAAATATAACTGAATATAATACCTCTGTAAGTTAGACATACAATCCTTTTGTTTACAAGTACGAAAGCCAACTATGCTCAGTAAATACTTTGCCAAGGGAAAAAGTTCATTTAAAAGCTGAAAAGAAGCTTTATTAAAAACCACAGCTTGAGCTGTACAACAGAAATCTTGCACATGTGTGACACTAGAATTTATTAACTCAAAGAAAACAAATTTTGTTCAGGATGTGTGAATTTGAAAAGACACCCTTACAAGGTGAGTTATCAGTTCATTATACCCATTCAATAGACTTAATCAGCACATATACTTTTAGAGGAATATAATAATCTAATGTTAGAGTTAACCTTGTAATTGTCCACAACAAGTTCGGATTGCATTCGTAAAATCTCATCAAGCTTGACTTTAGCAGAGTCAACCATCGCCATCAGGTTCTTTCTTGCATCGTTACCCTGTTATTTTTAATATAAATCCAAGGATCTCTACTCCATACATCTGAAGGAACAATGGAAGTTTATTCTTACCTGATCATCCATGCAGAGGTGGTCACTGATGCTATTCTTCCCTGGAGAGAATTTGAGTATAAGAAGATAATGGATACATACTACACATCAAAACCCATCTTAAATATAATATATATCACATAGAGGATGACTTTCCCCTATATTAGTGTTTATGTGCTTCACCTTATGCAAGTTACTGTAACAATACTTAATTTTGCTTCCGCTGGGCTTGGATATCATACAATTACTGCATTATCATTTTGTCCAGATAGGCCTTGCTTCATTGTTCAACTGAATGAGTAATACATAGTTGCAAATGGCAGAAAGACTTCTAGAGCATTGCCAATCACTCACAAACAAATCTTATCAGTTTCGGCATTCCTTTAGGTCCAAAGTTGTTGCAACAGAACCAGTGATTTCAGAGAGGATGAATAGTTCAAGTACATTAGTTTTGGAATTACCAGCTTCAATTCTATAATATAACCTTAAGCAAACAGATAACAATTTAAAATTTGCTCATCACTAGGAATTTTACTATAGAGACACAAAACTAAGAAAGTTGTTATAAGAAGCTTAAGAGACACACCTTGAATCTCAACTCTTTGCTCATCAATTGAATCCTTAACCTGCATTGGCTGTAAAGAAAAAGACACAACCAATTTCTGCATGAGTTTAAGTCTTTGAAGCCAAAGCAACAGAAAACAAAACATATAGAACTCAGAGGCAATTAAATGGTTGAGTATATACAAGAGCTTTATATCTTCAGAAGGACAAACAGTATGCCAAAAGGCCCAAAACAAAATATTGAGAAGATTTAGCAAGTCAAAGTCTGAGAATTTTTGCAAGAAGATTTTTGTTGAAAAACTGGTAATCACCTTTTATAGACTCATTACATGTAGTAGGTGCATGGCTTATTACCTTCAAATATATAAAGATAAATAACCTCCCTAGCACTACAAATATCAGAAAATTGCTGATAAACAAATGAGGAAGACACCCAGCAGTACCAAATAAGGCTATCTCACCTATGTAATTAAAGAAGACAAAGATATTCTTATGGTTTACCATTCCAGGTTCTCCAAGTTCTGTAGTGTACCAGTGACATTTGATCCAATCCTGACCAAAATTTATAAAGGAAACTATAAATATAATGAAAATAGAAGACAAATATCCATGAAGTGACCTCCAATAATCAAACCTTTTGTTCCTGAAATTTGGCATTGATATCCTCTGATACTTTCAAGTAGTAAGTGCTGTACGAAGACCAAGACAAGTGTTATATTTCTAAAATAGGTGTTTGTCAATCAATCAAGCATGCAGGTTGAATTACCTTTTCTCAATATGCTTGGCGGCCAAGTTGATCCTTTCTTGTTCAATAAGCTCCAAGGTCTACTTGTTGGAGAAATTTCAAAGGTTGAAGAAAACAAGAAAGACATCCAATTATATACTGTGAAGCATTGTACTAACTTGCTCATTTCCTAGTTAAATAGAAAATAAGTGAGGCAAGTGAAGTGTAAACAGCACATGCATGATGCAACTCATCTGTCTGCCCCTTACCCTTAGTCCCCCACACCTACATGCTTTGGTTTATATCCTCCTCTATTTTATAAGGCATGAGTTCTAGGAACATAGTGTTTCTTCACAGGAAGCCCACAAATTTATGAAAGAAAACCATCTTACGAAGCAAGCTTTTTCTTTATAGACAGATTACTTGAGCTCTTGGGTGCCATATGTGAAGAGGTGCAAATGAACAATATACAAAAGGTCATTATATAAAGAAAAATGTTGAATTGTAAGGATCAGCATTTTTATCTATGTTAGCCATACATAGTTGAACAAGGCACATCTAATAAAGAAGGTACAAACCAGTGCACTTATATACACATTTGAAACATAAGCAAGGCTACAGGATGTTATAAAAAAGAAAGTAAAACTGATTAAAACTTAAATTCCTGATATAGTGAAAGCAGAAAAATGATCAAAGTCAAAGTGTTGAGTTGGAAATGGATTCCAGTATCATATGGGCATTTTTTTTTGGATAAGAGGAAATGGTGAGACAACTGATGAGAAGAAACACAAAGCAGGTCTGGGTTTCACTATTTTGCTTTCAAGTATACTCGGGTGTACTTTATATAAATTTTCTTTAAAGACCTAGTAGCTTATCTGATCACCTTTAATAGATGGCACAAGGAAGATGATGCAACCAACTGTCACACTGCAGTGACTGCACTGAAATCATACATTTTGTACTTCTTTTCCTATTTTGTGCATTATATACGAAACAAATTTTGAACCCTTATATTCCCCCGACCCCTCCTCATCAGTCATCACACACATACCTGGATAAGGTTGGATGAATCAGACTCCAATGAAACTATCTTTCTCTGTCTTTCCAGAATCTTTGAGCATATTTGACCCTTGGCATTCTTCATCTGTTCAATGTCTTCGATGAATCGTTTTGTTTCGGATATTGCTGGAACGATAACGAGTGCACAGTTCATCAGTGTGGTAAAAAGACAATCATAGAAAGCAAACTTTATCATGTAAAAATTAAATAAGAAGATAGATTCGCTTATGAGTCGAAACTCAATACATTCAAAAATATATTTGCAAAGGTACGTAAGTGAACCGAACTGTTTGCAATGCAAAGCTTAGGACAGTACAAGAATCAAAAAAGCTGAGCACAGATCCATCTGAGTGTAACGTAAATATATATCACAATCTCAAACAACAACAAGAACAACAACCTGATCATATGAATAGCTCTAAAATCACTCGAAAAGAGTCCAGTGCAGTGTGAGCAAACGCTGATTGTAAACAGATGAAGCTAAATCAGCAATGAGAAATTGGCAGAGGTACCAGAATTGAGATCGTTCTCGAGGGTCTGAATAGTGGTTAACTGCATCTGTTCCTCCACCGAGACCTTGGTAGCTTGATCTTCCACATCTGTTCATTCATTTCAAAATTAAACCAAAATTAAAACAAAATTGAGAAGCCTAGCAAAGGAGATCGGAGTGCTCACCGTTCATTTGAGATCGGAGAGTCCTCATGTACTGCAAGTAGTCCTCCATTTGATTATCTCAGGGTTTTGGGTTTGGGCTCCTCAGTTTCTGCTATTTATAGCTGTGAATGTGCGAGGAGTGAAACAATGAAAAGACATAAGTGACCTTTTAGTAATGAAGTTGAATCCACCGGGGCTGGGGGTGGTTATGTAATTAACTAAAGCAGGACCTCACTTATTGTTGGTCTGTTGGTAAGGAAGTGGTGACCTCGATCAGGGCGATGATGAGAGTGGGGAGGAGGCAACAGCAGCAGAGGAGGAAGTTATCATCAAGGAGGCTCTTCCGTACGATTCTCTTCAGCCTCGCCTTCATTGCCCTCGTCCCTCCCATTTTCTTCATCTTCAAGCTCAAATCATTTCGTCTCGTAATCAATCTCTCTCTCTCTCTCTCAACTCGTTTTTACATTTTGGCTTTTATGGCTTCCAGTTTCAGTAAAGCTGAGAAAGATTAGATAATAGATGCAAAAGAAAGAGGGGATAGTTGATTACAAAATTGTGCATTGGGATTATTCGACATCATATCAGAAATTGGTACATTGCAGTCAACTAGTTATCTGATTGTATAATGCTTCTAGGCATATCACATTCTATGTCCCATTGTCAATTTTCTGCCAGGGAAAACTTTCACTGTAGACTAGTAAGTAATTACTTGTTAAACTCTGCAGACTCAATTGCGAAAGTGTGGTTGGCTAAATAGTCCTCCTCTTGTATGTGCCCATGGCGGTGACTCAACTTCCGCCTTTCCAAACACGGTATGCATATCTTCTTCGATAACATGATTATTTTTTGAAGGACCATTGTTGTCCTATTTCTGTTGAATACCAAATGAGGGAAACGTATGCTTGTTCGTCATAGATTGAACTTTGAGGATTTATACCCTTTCTGTCTGCAAGAATTGCAAGAATTTATTTCACAATGCCCTTATTGTAGGGTGGCCCATCTGTCTTACAGCCTATTTTTTGTTTTCCACAGATTGCTGCATATCACTCTGCTCTTAATTCTCAAGTAGATTGCATTGAGATTGATGTTTCTCGTTCTTCAGATGGGGTTCTGCTTGCTTTCCATGACAGGTGCGGTGTTCTCAGAGTTCTATACAGTAGTTTTCCTCGTAGTTGTTGATTGTCATCTTTCATCAATTGGCCACCTTAATTACTATAAGTTGATCTGAACTTACTTTCTTTCTTCTTTAAAGAACATGGAATCAACAATGAACTCCTCCTTATTGTTCTATTTAATAGTTCATCATAAATGATTGGATTAATTTCTTTAATCTGTCATTGCATCATACCGTAAAATTCCAAGGGGAAACTTCAGAATTTTGTCTTTTATGATTTTGGTTATTCCTGCTGATTCAGTATTTTCGCTATCAATGACATATGGTTAAAATAAGTAATTATGTGAAAGTGGTTTCAAAGTTATGTTTAACCTTCACAGAACAAAAATATGTAAAGAACTGGATTATATTAAAGCCTTGTTTTCAGGTTCTGTTATTTACGAACATATGACATAGATGAATAATATGTGTTATTATTGATTTGCATATATTTACAGTATTCACTACTTCCAATTTAACCAAACCCTGGAGCAGAAGTTCTTGATTTTCATTAGAGTTTTATAGGTGAACTACTATTCAATGTTAGCTTGGTATCAATGTTCACAACCAAACTTGTATTCTAAGGATATATTGAATCTCTGATGTGTCATCAAAACATTATATCCACTAGAATTTGATACTGGTAATTTGTTCTTTACTTTTTTGAACTAATATTAAATTGCATGTTTAGAGTTTTATACTTTTATTTGAAATAGCTGGTAGATTTGATCTATAAATGACAGGCAGGGATTTGCAGCGGATATCTGGAAACAGCACCTCTAAGGTTGGCCACTACAGCATGAAAGAGGTGAGTTTGCAGTCCTATATTTCTTGTAATTGTAAATGCAAATTCTTACCAGGATTCTTTTACAGGACTAGCTTATCTATTTATTTTAGACATAAAGCTATGCATGTAAGTATTGTGATGATGTTGATTGAGAATATACTTTTAGTTTCTGGTTGTAGATAAAACATCTCGGTTCCATTTATCCATCTGCAAAGTTCCATGATGCAAATATTCCAACAATTGAAGAGGCTCTGGAGGTAATTTATAAGATCTGCTTTGATTCTCTCTCTTTCCGACTTCTTAAATACAAAATAGGAAGTCCTCTCCATAGAAGTGTGTTTGTAATACAAAATAGGAAGTCCTCTCTATAGTAATGTGTGTGTGTGTGTGTGTGTGTGTGTGGGATACTATCCATTAACTTCCATCTGCATTTTTTTAATGTTTTTTTATTTCAGTTTTGTTTTCTAAGCCAAACATCTCCATCTCACCCGCCAATCTATTATCTGACCATGGTTTTGATTAAACTTTCAGTTGGTATCAAGTTCAGTTAGGCAGGTGGTGTTAGATGTGAAAGTCGGGCCTCCATCATATGAAAAAGGTCTTGCAGTGGATGTTCTTGCTGTTGTAAGTTTGTTTGCATCACCATTCTCATTCGGATCATTTTAAGTTCAGTTGACATGGTTTTCCAAGTTGCCAATCTCAAGGTTGCCACTGTTATTTGAACTTTTTCCAGGTTGAGAAGATGCAGTGTCGGAATTGTATCGTATGGGCCAAAAGTGACAACCTAGTGAGGGATATGATCAGACTATCCTCAGATGTCATGGTAAAAAGCAACCCATTCTTTTTTCCAGTTCTTTTTTCTGGTTTCTAGCAACAATTTCTCAGAGGTCATGCTGGAATTTAGCAGGTGATGTGATATTCTGGTGGTAGCGTTAGATAATTTGAAAAGTAGAGAAAGATTGAAAAGTCTGGTTTCTATACGTGCAAAATTTATCAAGTTTCCTTAAGTATGTGTTTTCAGTATTTCATGTTATTATCAAAAATAGAAGAGTTGAAGGCCAATGTACACTTTCACCACATGAGGGATCACAGAACTTACTTTAATTTTCAAGCACGTACATAGTTGAGGAATATCTTTTCTCGATGATGGTTGCTCATCCAAAACCTAATGTAGTCGAGTGCAAAAGCTTCTGTGGCCTTCAGAAGCAACTATAAGTTTGTAAAATCTTTTGCTTCAGTTTCTTCATGCACGTTGCTGCAGGGCCTGGTTATGAAACTTCAGAGATTCTCATTGTATTTGTTACACATGTCAAACTACTTGCGGAGTTTCCTTATATTTGTTGCTGTGTTGAAGTGAAAGTGGCATTGGAATCTAATGCCAGATGTTTTGGTACAAAAGAGGGAGACCTGCTGAATTCATTGTTAATGTGATATTGTTTCAGGTGGGGTACATTGTTATGATGGACCAGTCAACTGGGGTAAGGAGCAACTTACTGAGGATGAGAGATGCTCGTGTTGTTGGTGTGTACCATCCCTTGATCGATGAAAAGCTTGTGCGAACTCTCCATGGGTATATGTCTTTGACATTGATGCATTAGAATTTGTAAGGCGCCTAGATTGCATGCATGTTATGAGAATTTAAGATTGACGAGTTTGTTTCAACAGGAGAAATAAGAAGGTATACGCGTGGACTGTCGATGATGTGGAGTCCATGGAAAATATGTTGTCCGAGCACGTAGATGCAATTGTGACAAGCAACCCGAGTACGCTTCAAGGTCTAATGGAAGATACAAGAAGACTGTGCCTTGAGCATGGTTTCTCATTATCAGAATAACATGTTTGATTGACTCTAGACTCACAAAAGGATACCTATCAGCGTACATAAACACAAGGGTTTCAACTTCTGTGTCGCCTGGTTCGAAGGTGACGCAACTCGAATGGAGGTTTGATGAAGATTTGTTGCATAATATGGAGGGCTACAAATCATGCCCATTTCTTGTTAGGAAAATGAAGATGAAGACGAATGTTATCTTATCTACCGATCAACTAATACTGAGAATTGTAGTGGGTTAATTTAAATAGGCCCCAAGAAACAATTGACTATTATGATCATGATTTGGACTTTTGGAGCATTTCGCCTTCCACGTTGCTCTATCTGTCTTTTAATCGACATAGTCGTGGCTCGATGTAATTGGTTGGCGTAGGCGCGAAACCGTGTGTTTCCCGCACCGGAATGCAACGTCGTCATCATCTTCCTCTATAAAACAAGAGCAAGTGCGAGCATCTATCTGTCTGAGCAGAAAATCAGTCTGGATTGATTTGCAGAAATCTAGATCTGAGCGCAGTTTTCGCTTCCGATTTAAATATCGAGAGTGTGGAAAACTGAGTAATATCTTTAATTCTCAGATACCACTCACCGCGCCCACTCTCTCTCTTTCTCTTTCTCTTTCTTTCTTTTCTCTCTAAACATATTTTAAAAAGAAAAAGAAAGGAATATCGGCTCCGGCATGGCAAATTTGGGGCCGCTCACCATCTGGTTCAACAAGAAGATCGTCGAGCCTCTCGTCGACATCCTTCGCAGGTAACTTTTCTTATAGACTTAACCACGACGGACACAACAAGACTTGTGAGATAGCGATTTTGATTTGAGCTTTGGTTTGACAGGGGCGCCGAGCCTAAGCTATTGGCCTTCTCTGCAGCCCTTGGCTTTACCATCGGACTCTTTCCAATCTGTGGTAAGTAAGCTATTGGTCTTCCCTTGTTTCGTTGACGATTGCATGACCTAACATCTGATTGACAGGGACTACTGTGATTCTCTCTGGATTGGCGATTGCATCTCTGGGATCTCACTGCCATGCCCCAACCGTCATGGTCCTCAATCTCATTGCTACACCAGTTGAACTCAGGTACTTTCATGCTTCTACTTCTAGCAACCTGGTAACTTATACGTGCGACGACTTTGTGTTTCTGTGACCTTGATCAACTGTTCAAATAATTACTCGCTCAATAGTCAATATTCTGATAGTCTCTCTCGACTACATATTTTACAAAGATTAAAAGATCTCTTGCAGTCTCTATTGTACCATGCCTGCCTGCATTTTATGTTACATGTATGATCATAGACTCATCGCCTGTTTTTTTTTCCCTTCCAAGTTTGATGGTACCCTTCTTGCGCTTTGGTGAATACGTCACCGGCGGGCCTCATTTCCCGTTGACTTCTGATGCTTTGAAGAAAGTTTTAACCCTCCAAGCTTCACATGAAGTCTTACTAAGTATTGCACACGCGGTAGGTGGCTAACTTAGCATCTTGTCATCATAACTCTCTATCTCACACCAACAGCTAGACACATTACACACACCTGCATGTACGCATTCACTCTAAAGGTTAAGTACACAGTTTATCAATTACATTCTGATTTTGTGTTCTGTCGTGATGTTTCTTTGGCATCTTAATGAAAGACACCAGTGTCTAAAATGACTTGCATCAATTTTTGCAGTTGTTGGGATGGCTTGTTGCGGCTCCTTTTGTTTTCGCTTTGGTCTATATACTCTCTTTACCATTGTTTAAGGTGTTGGTTCACAAGTTCAGCACGGGTCCTTCAAGCCCGAAAAGACCACTTTCACCATCAGAAGTCAGGCTTAAGGTAAGGGATGCCTGATTAACATTTTAGTAGCTTCTCATCCCATATGTACAGAACTTTCTTTACATGTTTTTGTTGGTATCCGCATGTACATGGACCATCATCAACATTTCTCTCTCTCTCTCTCTCTCTCTCTCAATGTGTGCAAGCATCATGCTTTATGATCTTATTGTATTCGTATAACCATTGAACCAAGTTGGCTGAGTCCATGGAAAATTGATTTCATCAACCAAACTAATGCATGTCTCTACTGCTATGCGCATTTAAGCAGAACCTTCTGCAGAATTGTGTTTTATTGTTTTTGCATTTAAGAGCTTCCATTCAAACAGTTGAAGGAAATATCCCCAATTCTTTCCTGACTTTGATAAAAAAAATTGAGAAAAATTAAGGATGTCAGACTCTTTGGTTATTTTACAGAGTTTCTTTCAAGAGGGAAGACCAGATGACATGGATGAGTTGGAAGAGCATCTGTTATGATAATATTGGAGTTCTTACTGTGGGTAGATGGTAGTATTTACGCAAATGTCATCTTTTAAAATCCCAAATTTTGTTCATTTTCAGCAGAGATATTCACGTTCTAACCTCCCTAGCTTTCTTGACAGAATGTGCAAGTCACACTTTAGCCACTGAGGAGGGGGTTTTTGTTTTTTTTGTTTTTTGTTTTTTTCCTTTTCATTCCACTTGGTCTCTATCCCCACTCTGATCTAATCGAGCAAAATTGAAGTTTTTACCCGAAATCCATTTGGTGATAGTTCATTATGCATAATCAGGGTGGTGCCGATAGCAATTGAAAATGAAATCTTTTGGTTCATTCCCTATGTCTGCCCTTCAATTTGCACTCTGGTTCTGTGTCCAAGGAAATCCAATTATCCAAATAACCAGATCCTTGTATCCTAATTAGAATTGATGGCTGAATATTAGGTTGGGTGTTTGAATGTCTCTGGTGGGATTCAAGACAGCTGACATCATTCGTCTGTAATATTTGTGCATGTGTAAATTCATTGCGGACATATGATGTTCATCCATTTCACTCTCAGGAGATATGACAAAACAGAAATTCAATTGTCAATTGACAAGGTTGGATGCGACAACAGAGATGATGATGCTAATCAGTCGGTTCAATTCTTGATATGGTTGTTTTTGTGGCAATAGCTCTGGTCAGTAACTGCTAGTGATGTAATTCTCTTCTCAGGAGTCTTCACCCAAATTAAGTTTTACGTAATGTTCAGTGTTTAGGTGGGCTATTCAGTAAGTATGTTTTCTTTTCAATTACAAGGAAAAAAACAACTCTTTATTTTAACTAGACAATGCCCTACCCTTTCTTTATAGGGTAGATTCTTCCCAGGATACCTTAGCTATGGCCAAGTGAACACCTTGTACACAATATTTTAAAGTAGACGGTTTGGCTGAAGTTTGGTTTTATACAACACTTTGGTACTTATGTCAATTTTTATATTAAATGGGAAGTTAAAATGGACATGTACGTTTATAATTATAAAAATGTAAATGAGTTTCAGAGGTTCATCATTTGCCGATACTACTTGAAGTCATATTGATAGCATAAGTCATAGAACTTAAGAAATTGAATTGTAACACAAAACTACCCAGCGAAGCTATGTTTAACTGAACTAAAAGTATTTTCATGGGTGTTCACATCACAAATACTAAAGTTCCTAAACATAAATCCAAGTTATCACCTTCAACCAAACTATAGAATTAAATTCATGTTTACTTTCTCCTAGAAAATAACCTTAAACCCTTAAAACTTATGCTTTTATTTTATTTTTATAAAAATATACTTATATAATTATTCTACCATCTCATTTAATAGAATATCAACATTAAGTACTAAAATGTTACATAAGATCTAATTTCAAGTTCCAAATGAAAATTATGGATCTTTATCTTCTAGTAACTCAACATAAGCCAGCTGATGATAAACCAATGCAAGTTTGGATCTTTGTCTTCAAGTAATTTTGTGGTTTAAAATTTATTTACATTCGGAAGTAATGCAAATAAGAACAGTGGATGCATGCATACATCCTATTAACACGTAAGGGAGAGATGCTTGAGTTTGGGTTTAGGCTTTGGTTCTTAGCCCTAGGCTCAAACTCGAGTTGCTTCTAATTTTGGGTTAAATCTCTGGGCCTGATTTTAACTTATCAATAAATCATATTGCTTCTCTGGTCTCTAGGTATCCAATTGAGTTCTCTAAGTAAATGATACTACCTTCCATAGGGGTCTAAGATGCTTGGTTTGTAATTAGTAATTTTTAGGTTTTTTTTTGTTAAATTTTTAGCTTAATTATAATGAATGTTACATGTCATACGATTGTGTACCATCATGAATATTTGTACCATGACAACTTACGATGTTCATTAATTTTGGTCATAGATAAATAAATAAAACCTTTTGTATTCTTAGGAAAAACAAAACATGCAATTTGAACCAACTGATGTAATTGGAAATCAAAATTATCAATCAGCTCAAATTTGGGTGGTGCACATATTACAAATAAATCGAATCTTAGCAAATATCCGATTTGCATTTATCTGGGATATTTAGCTTTTATTACATTAATATAACTAATCGAAAACGAGTAAAAATATCATACAAATCATAGGTCTTGATATTTTTTCAATTGCTACCAAAAGGTCAAAAATCAATATTCTTCTTTCACGCTCTTAAATTTAAATGACTCTAGTTACCCCACTATATCCTATTGACTAAGTTTGATAGAGGCATGAACCAAGTGAGGAACTAGCTCCAATTAGTTTGCAGTAGCTCCACCCCAAGGTCGATCCCGAGCTTGTAAAAAGTAGTGTGACGAAAAGATGCAAAATTAGCAAACTAACAAGATTATCAATCCTCTTTGAAGTTTTTTCCACCAACTAATTATCAATGCAGCGATTGATATCTCCTCTTTTTATCTTGTTGTCATGCTCAAGAAAAGTTCTTTACGATAGGATTGTCGTTTGGATTTTTTGAATCATTCAATGGGTTTGGCACCATTTAGCCCTGTTTTTTTTGTTTCGCAACCCTAGAATAAACTCCACATCTGATACTGCTGATTTGGAAATCTGATTTCCAAACTTTAACTTGTTCATTGATGGCTCGAAGCACTGGATTAATTTTTGCATCTCTTTATCCTTTTTCTTAGTTGTCTTCTCAATCACATATCCATTGTGATACACTTCAATCAGCTTCCAGAAGGGCGTCTTCTTGAACTCCCTTATCAATGCTTTTCGTTCTTTGTCATCCAGCTTCTGATATACCATCCTGTATACGTCTTGGAAAGCAGTCATGCATCACTTTACTTGCACCTCATCCTTTTTCCCCTTGTCTTGCTCCTCCATGTGCTCATCTTGGTAAACAATCATGCCGCACTCATCATCAATTTTCTGCCTTTTTTACTTTATTCTACCCACTGGAGCTTTTATTCGAATTCGTTTGACACAATATGCTACTGCCTAAAAGCATTATAGCATAATCAACGTCAGTAAACACCATTGTAGTATAATTAAACACCATAGTAGTAGCAAAAAACACATAGTAGCACAATCGACAACACAATAGCATGATTAACAACACGTAGCATAGTCGACAACACAGTAACATAATCAGTAGCACAATCGACAACACAATAACATAATCAGTAGCAAAATTACCACAGAAGCACAGTTAATAATACAAGAGCATATTCGACAACATAGTAGCACAATCAATAATATAATAGCACAATCACCACAGTAGCATAATCAACAATACCATAAAAACAATTGCTACTACCTCAAAAGCACTTTAGCATAATCAAACATCATAGTAGCATGAATAATCATTTCCGTGAAACTTAGGGTTTCGAAACCAATACTAGTAAAGACCACCTCACATGTTCCTTATAATTTCTAGACACTGAAAACAACATTAAAAGATGTACGGCTTACCTTATCGCCCTCCATTGAATTACTTACACTAAATCGTCGGGCTACTACTACTTGAAATCTTAAGGTGAACCCGAATCAAAGCTGCTACTGCCTCAAACGCGTTGCCATACTTGTAAATATAGTGAAATCATTGTTAAAATCAATTGACATGAGTCTAGTTTTCAAATTAACCGATAACAAAATTGAAATCAAAGAAAATCATACTAATATGCTACTCACCAATGAAGACTTCACGACCTAAATAACGATCTACTGCTACGATTTTGAAGAAATGTGATTTGAAGATGCGAAGAAGATGACGAGCGATCTGTGAAGAAGATGCGAGGGGCGATATGCTACCATGACGAGAGTAAATGTGAAATCTAGAATTTAGGTTTTGATTTGGGGATGGAGCATAAATATATAACAGTGGCAGATGCGTAATTAATTAAAACAATGTAGTTTTTGTCATTTGCAAGATGAGCTCGGAAGTACTTTTCTGTTGTTAGAATTGAACTGATGTCTTAATTTATATAAAAATATTGAAAGTGAGTTTTCTGCTACTATAAATTTAGTCTCGTGTTATTAAGTAATTTTCCATTTTATATTGTAGTCCGACAGAGTGACGATCGCATTTTTGGTTTGACGTCTCATCATTTAGAAAATAAAAACAGAAAAATTGTAGAGGGAATAGTGTAATCATCTTGTAGAGGGAGCACGAAGCCTAGTGTTACGGTGAGACCACGTGTTGCTGAGGCCTTCCAGTATCTGTATCTACTGAATGATCCCACGAATTATCCCATGGGGCTTCTCCTCACTCCACTCTTGTCTTCACCTGCTAGCCATCTCCATTTGCTCTCAGCTTCAGCCAGCTTCTCTCTCATTTCTTTCTTTTTCTTTTTTTCTTCTTTTTTAAAACAAGACAAAGCGCACATGTTCTGAATCTAGCTGTTGCTGGCTTCATCTGTTCGCATCTTGTGTTCCCTCTCCTCCATTCCATTGCGATTTTCAGGTTCATTGTAATTTGTGGCTATTATGTCTTACAATCACGTCTATCCCAGATGTTGCATAGACACTCCTGACCCCAGCAAGTCAAACGACAAGCCTTCTGCTTCTGGGAGTTCTGGCCAATTCAAGCTCTACCAATTCTTCGTCTTCTGTGTGCCAATCTTCTTCACTTTCATCCTCATCTTTGTCTTCTACTTGTTCTATCTTCGCCCCCGACGTGTCAACTGGTCCTCTATTCGAATGAGATCGGCTCCACAAATTAGTGACACGAATGTCGACATTGCCACAGTAAGCCCCCTTTCTGACCGTTGTGTAAGTCTTGTTTGTTTAGACTTGTGCATTTTGTGTGTAATTTGCAATTCCGGCAGGTTGAATCGGGCTTGAAAAAAGAGCACAGGGAGATGCTGCCCATTGTTGTATACAACGAAAGCTTCTTTGTCAGAGATACACAGTGAGTGGGCTTTTCTTTCTTTCTTTTTTACTTCTCAAGTACTATCAGCTGTTGAATTTGTTGGCCATTTACAAAAGAAACTACTTGGGTTCAATCTGGAATTGAAATTGGTAGCGGACATGCATTTTTTATTTAGGACTTCTTAGATGTAATGATTCATGCTGCAATATATTCTATTTTGATGTAATTATTGAAGGAATTATCATAGTAAAAGACTTAACTTTAAGGCTTAGGAGGATCTTAGAAAAGCAAGGGTTGGCTGACAGTTTACTGATGAACATTCAATGATTAATAGGATCTCATATTGTAGAAGTAGACCAGAGGTTGGTTAACTAATCTGTTCGGGCTTGGCTTCTATTTTTATTTATTTTTATGAACTAGGTAGATCGGATTTCTCAAAGTCATCCTTTTGCCTATGACTTACTCTGTGAAAGAAACTGTTTATGAAACATTCAAATTGTGTTTCTGGTAGTTAGTAATGTGGAATCCTCCCCCAGAAACACTTAGACAGAGTTGAATCAAGCTGTTTCTTGTTCTTTGTCTTCCATCTTCACAATCTTTTGTCTCTAGTTAAGGGCAGATGACATCCCTTTGACCCTTTCAGTGCAAACTTTTTGGAGAAAAAACATTGTTGATGTATGTCAAAACACATTGAGTGAAGAATTTATGGAAAAGTAATATCATCTAAAACAAACATTGTGACACTCCATATTTATTTATGAAAGAAGACGTACAAGCATAGTTACCACACAATGTAAATGGTCGAACCAGTAGCTCTTGTTTTTTAGGTGAAATAGAGTTGCTGTTTCTAATAAAACATTCTTCTCAGATGTGCGGTATGCCTGGGGGACTATCAAGCAGATGATAGGCTTCAACAAATACCAGCCTGTGGCCACACATTTCACATTGATTGCATTGATAGTTGGCTATCCATGCACACCACCTGTCCACTCTGCCGCTTATCCCTCCTTTCCTGTCATAAATCTCAAAATGGATCACCTGATGTAACACTAGAATTGAGTCATGCGTCTTCTGTTGCAGAGAATGATGTACCATCTCTTGCACCGACACCTCAAGCTTGTGAAGAAACAGAATCCTCACAGTTTTCTGGGTTAAGGAATGGGGAACCAAGAACTGTCCAGAACTGTTCTGAAGAGGATGCTAGAGATTGTCAATGTGCAGATCACATAAGAGAATTAAGGGATGCCAGAATTGAAAATGAAGAGCCTGAGCATACTGGTAAGTTGACTATCACGTACTGGATATCACTATATCTGTGCATTAATGTGCCTTTTCTTATATAGTGCTTTTGTCAACTTAAATTCTCATACTGAACCTCGTTGGTGACTTTGTGAAAATGTTTCGGTAATATATATCATTTGTACTCTCTGGTACTATTTCTGATATCAGTCTTGCATATCTCCAATCATAAATTATTTAACCATTTCTTGTGGGTATGAATAAACTAATGTCTACTGGGAACTCTTTTCATTTGTGAAAAAGAAAAAAGAAAAGAAAGGAACATAAAATACAGCTGTAGTGTTGTCAGTTTGCATCACATTTGATAAACTTTCAACTACTGATATCCCTGTGGTTGTCTCTTCAACAGCCTGACAGGTCAATAAAATCGAGGCACACCATCTTCCTCATATTAGCATCTCTGTGATGTAGCAATTAGTATACAGGCTTTAGAACATGCCATATATTGACAAATTTTCTGGTTGACTTCTCTTACTGAAGGCATGATCCAGCAAGTGAATCATTACCACAATGTTGCATGCTTCTTTTTACATGAGCATCCAAGGAGATCAAGTAGTTGCTCATAAAAAGGAATCGCTAAGAGCAGGCAATTGGTCAAGTTTCTGTACTAATATAAAATAATACTAGCGACCTTTGGATGTCTTCAGTTTCTTTGTATGGTCTAAGAGCAATCTTAGATTGTTACTCAGCAATCTGCAGAGTTTGTTAAGCTGATTGATCTGTAATGTTAGCGGCTCATGTAGATGGGAAAGGCAGCAGCTGTTGTATCGGCTTAGAAGTAATAAGAAACCACGCAGGCTACCACGACACCAGATGTATTATGTGTATATCAGCAAAAGTTAAGAAGAGCAGGTCCTTGAATGGGCATAAGGGATTTGATGGTAGTTAAATTAGTCAGCAGAGATTGTTAGTTATATTTGGGCAGACATCTTTATTTCATGTCAGATGTGTATCTTGATAAAGACTGTTGTACTGTAATTGAACTTATGTGCTTGTGCTATGGAAATACAAAAATGTCTACCAAGTGGAAATGGAAGTTGCATGTTAAGAGTACGAATTGTGGTTAACAATGGCGATTGTCCTATTTGAGGTCATAAGTAGCCGGTGAAGAAGATTTTTATGTAACACAAAAAAGAATCACTGCTCTAGTAGGAGTGGCAAGTCTAATTTGATGACTCCAAACTTCCAAAGATGCAGAAACTGCTTGTGTTGACCTTGACTTGAGTGATGAAAGATCAAATTTTTCCCTTCTATCTAGATTTTTTTGTTACTGGAAAAAAGAAAGAAAGAAGGAGAAGTGAAAATGTCAACTGGAATAGAAAAGTATCGAGTACAAATGAAAAATGATGGTCTAATAATACGCCGGCTTCTCGTGTCCCAGCTTTCAACCTTGACTGCTTCCTTTCCTTTCCTTTCATTTCATCGCATTTCTTCTTCTTCAGGTAAATTCTCTTCTCTTCTCTTCTCTTGTCTTCTCTTGTGTTTGGTTTCGGTTGCTCTGAGAATTTGATTGATAAGCATTTTCGTGAATCGAGTTCTTCCCGATACCAATACTTGTGGTTGACCATCAATATTGGATCTTTGTACTTTTGCTCTAAGATCAATCCTTATGCTTTGGGTTGCGACGCCGTAAGTGGCAATTCTGGGGATCAACTTTCCTGTTGCCCTTCAATTTCTTTCAAGGATTTATCTTGACTTCTTCAAAGGCGTGCTTGCACTAATCGTGTTTTTATCTTGTTCTGTTTTGTAAGGTAGGATCTCGTCAAAGAGGCATGGTGGAGTTCATTCCCGGCTTTGAATAGTTAGCTCAACAATTCTCTATGCTACTTCTTGGAAAGCTCTTTATCTTATAGTGCAACTCTTGTTTGAACTTCTACTTGCTACTGGCTTGTTTGGTTGAGGATTTTGTTGGATTCTTCTTTTGCCAATTTATATTCTTCATCTGCATTTGGATCACACATGTAGAACTGGTTACGGACTAGTTTTGAGGATTAGAGTTCATAAATACAATGATGGGTTCGATTCCAACTACTGTCTATTACTGCTGTGTATCCAAGGGTAATCGGATCCTCTATGCATATAGCAGTGGAGATCATGAAATTGAGAATTTGGCTGCATTGTGCTTGGAGAAGGCTCCTCCTTTCCATAAATGGTATATTGAGACCTCCGGTAAGAGGACTTACGGGTTTCTGATTGAAGATGGATATGTTTATTTGATCATTGTTGATGAGAGTCTTGGTACACCAGGGATTCTTCAGTTTCTAGAGCACTTGAGAGATGAGTTCAAGAAGATAGCTAGGAAAGGTTCAAGGGGAAGTTTGTTGAGTATGAACTCTATTGGCATTGAAGAACAGTTAGTTCCGATTATCCATCGGCTGATAACCTCCTTAGAAAACGTTTCTCAGGGTGGTAGTAATTGGACTGCTGAACCTCACCCATCACTTCATGCCGGTCTTTCTCCATCACCAGGTACTGTGAACGGAAAAATTGAAGTTGCCAGTTCTACAAAGGCCCCTCTACTTGGGAAGTCTAACAAGCAAGAGAAGAAGAAGGCCAAAGATCACACTATTGCGATGAGAGACATTGAGATGGAAGAACATAGGATATCTGTTGATAGAGGAATCAATCTAGATTCATCAACTTTGGATTCTAATAACCTCAGTGGAGCAGGTTCTTCAATTGCCTTACAAAAGGATTCGGGCTTAATGAGGAGTAGATCAGGCTCTCACGGCATTCGAAAGAAGTGGTGCCGCCAAGTGCGAATTGTCCTTGCTATAGATGCGGCTGTTTGCGTGGTACTGTTTGTGATTTGGTTATTGATTTGTCGTGGCATTGAGTGCATCCGTTAATTATCCTGTCATTTAAATGAGCTTCTGAGATCTATCAGTTTCTGAACTGGCGCAATCATGACTTCAAATTCTTGTAAGAGAGTAGGGGAGTGTGTGTGGGAGTCGATAGGAGCAGAAATATGAGGAAGCACCATCTTTTCATAATGATATTTTTACACCCTATTTGGAGGTATGTGATAAAATACGCATTGTCTAGGAATTTGTTGTACAGTTTTATAGTTTATTTGCCTATGTATATTCAAGTTTATGAAATTTTATGAACTTCTCTTCTGAGTTGAGAGTTCCAGACCTAATTGCAATCGCATAGTATAGTGTATTTTTTGGAATTTGGTCATGTTATGTCATTTTAGTTTTGTGTAATGCATGTAACCATCTTGCTGGAGTATTGTTGTAAGGCGACAAATTCAATCTTATTATGTTTTTGTTCGGATTAGAAAAAGAAATTTAGTCAGCATACGTAATTGTATCAGAGGTTGGCAAGGGTGCTATATTGGTCTGTTTGGAAACATGAAATTTAAATGTCTACAGTACATTCATCTTTATGTTCTGTTACCGGAGTTTGCTCTAAATATTAGGAAATGAAGATATTGGCATCATTGATCAGAATGAAGGAATGTGGGTTGGTGGTGTTCACACTTCCTAAATCTCCACCTTGCCCTCCTTGTACCTCATCTTACATCGCTATTCTTTTTCACCTTGGCATTCGCTCACTTCATCCCTTTCACAAATCACAACCATACCTGCAAACTCACTGCACCTTCCATAACTCATTCTTATATAGTACCTCTCATCTGCTAGGTTGGACACTTTATTTGTCTACTTGAATGTTGTTATTAACTTTGTTTAGCTGGTCTACTAACACTAGACTTTCCGAAGCTGAATTAAGAATCTGCCTCCACATCATGTCCATGTGGAACTTGAAGCTGGGATATAACCAGAAGAATAGGAAAGTTTTAAGTGATAATACGCTATGGAACTTAACTTCAAATGGAGGCTAATGGGAATGTCATGTTTCGAGTAACCTCGGATCATCTCATACAATTTCAGAATTTATCGAAATTGAGAAAAGAAGCTTAAACCATCACTATGCTGTATTTAGGATCATCTCATACAACTTCAAAGAATCGTACAATTTTCACCCGATCGAATGTTGAATTTTGGGGCTCAGAAAGAGTTATCATATTCAATTATTCATTTCTCATATCACGTTCTGTTCTGCTGAGAATCACCATCAATGATCCTTTTAAACCTTTTTCTAAATAGCAGAGATAGATGTACCCCATGTCTTGGTTAGTTCATGCATACGGTCAAAACGGACTCGTTATAATAATGAATTTTTATAATGTGATACACTCAGACCTCACATCCATAATAATCCAAATCAGTTCAAGATAACAAAAACCAAATTTGGGAAACTATGTGTTTCGCTGTTCAATGAGTCACAGAAAAGTAAAAAAAAAAAAAGGAGTGAACTGAGATACAAGTATAGTGAATTTTCTCAAGAATATGCTCAACATATTAAGAGCTCATCCAGTTTGTTGACAGTAGGTCACTATCAGTTGACCTAAGCAGCCGCAGCTTCATCCCTACTAAGGGCTTCTTCAGGAACCAAGACCCTAAATACAGCATAGTGATGGTTTAAGCTTCTTTCCCCTTGTAGTCTGTGAACAGTTCCAAATGCCCCTGCATTTGGGTTTGGAAAAGCAAAGAATATACGCCTAATTCTTTGATGCACAAGTGCCATAGCACACCTTCAATATGATTGAATATTAGAATACCGAACCTTATCTAAAGAAAACTAAAAACATAGATTTCAGGTTTTGCACATAAATTTTTCATGGGAGCAATAATAGGTTAATAGGAGGCTTAAAAGAAGAGAGCTGACACATGTTTATCAGTGCAACACCTACGCAGATCAATAAGTGAAGAACAATGCTAAATTCATATTTCAGTTAAAAAAAATTAACCAAAAAGTGTTGGAAAATGAAATGCTACTGTAAAGTCCGTATTCAGCAACCATGACGATGCAGGAGGCATGTGGTAGTGCAAAGATTAGAAAGAGGAAATGGGGAATATAGTGCCTTTTTACAAAGAATAAGGTACAAGTTGTACAACTACTAACACTTCAATTGTGATCCATCCCATGCATGCTACTGGAAATAAAGCAAATGCAACGCTGTCTTTCTCATGGTATTAACTTTAATAAGATAAGTATACCAATAGGCGTTCAAAATATGCAAAATAACCAAGAGACCAAATAATACGGAAGGGACAAAAAATAATTGAAAAATTAGAGCACGGACTCGAACTCACATTATACAGGGCTCCCAAGCAAGGTAAATGTCAAAACCTGTACACAGGTAAGGCCTCCCTGATAAAGAAATCGAAGCGTTACCATTAGTGTCCATATGAGCCTCATCATAAACCTACAAAGATGGCAAGATTCATAAGAACTAATATGAATAGTAAAAATCACCCAAGAATTACAATGCTCTGATCTCCTCTTGACGAATGTGTAAAAAGGAGATACTTAAAATGTGCAATATTCACAAGATGCTTATTTATAATTTTTGGCAACCAAGCTTCATGTTTGAAACGATACATAACTTACAGCATATGACCACTTTTATGAAATTGTTAAAGTTTACATAACTTGAGGTTAAATCAGATCAAAAGAAAGAAAAAATCAGAGAAAAGGGGGGATTTTCAGATAAACAAGAAATCAGAATAGAAAACAAAAAAGAAAAAAGAAAGGAACTTGGTTAAAATATAAATCACTATACAATATGCAAGAGACTGAACACAGGCAAGAGAAAACATTTACGGCGCGGAAATAAATAAAAAATATTGATACCACAGTAAAAAAAAGTAAAATAACTCACTTTCGTAGACTGGGTCTTTTGCCTTTTGGCTGGAGAGCCTGTAGAAGAAGAGTGTGTGCTGTCAATCTCAGAATGTGTATCATCAATTTTTCCAAAACTGGGGAAAAGATGTATGTCCCTGGCAGCAGAAGATTCAATAGCAACAATAGCAGCATGACGTAAGGGATGTAAAGAGCAGGAACTAGTGTCTGATTCTTGCTCAGCCCATCGCCAAGGATATAAACAACACACACCAGTATATAATGGCAAACTGCTTGAATGCAGAGTTTCAGAGCTCAATACTCCAGCCGATTGGCTCTGAGAAACAGAGGCTTCAGATTTTTTAAAGCAGTTTGTTTCGAGGGTGGTTTTGTTCACAGGAGTATACCAAGAGAAAGTTTGATCACATGCAGTAGTAATTACTTGTTTAACTGAAGGATCTACTATAACTGCAGCATTGACTACCTGCATAGTGAATGAAATGGAGCATTCGATTGATCTGTAGCAGGTATAAGGGAAACATAATAACCCAAATAAAGGAGAATAAAAGGCTAACACAAAAAGAGAGTATGGAGGTACCGTATTATGATCAGATTTCGCCAACTGAATAGCATACTTCATGAAGCCGACCACTGACTGTGAGTCCTCTTCACCGAATCCAGTAATGCCCCCGATATTACTGTATTTTAAAGTAATAAAGAAAGAAAACAAGAATCAGGCAGAATGTAAAACAAACAATTATTTTAAACATTTGTATTTGTGGATCAAAGAACCATCACTCAGGCCTCAGGAAGAAAGTAGCAGCACGCTGCACCAAAAAGGGATGCATATGTAAGCATCCAATATAATATTCAACGAAAAATGAAGTTGATGTCCCTATTGGCTTAACCTTATCTAAAGAGTATAAAAACATGATGCCTCGGACACATAAATCATAGGAGTGTAGCGTTGTAAAAGTCTGGTAACTATAACATGAACCTGTACCAATGAAAAACTAAAGACCCCTTAAAATCAATGATTTAACTCACCGTCTGTAAAGAAAATGCTAGTACACTACTAAGTAGAAAATCTGTACTAACTGGAATCAGTTTTAGTAAGAATTAACCAGAGTTTAACAACCCACGATTGATAAGTAGGGAAAAAGCTTACTAGGTTGGTGGATGAAAAGATGTTGGCCAATGTTTGCATTGTTCTTCCCACTCTTCTTTCGATGATGCCGCATACTTGCAGACCTAATAAATTCAGTGGGTTGAAATGTGAAAACATGGCTATCTTGTAGGAAAAAAAAAACATAATTACAATCATAGCAAGTCTGCAGCTCACCAGCAGAAAATAAAAATTGTGAAAAGGAATAGTATTTCAAACAAATCAAAATGCAACATTCAAAATACCTAGAAAGAACATATGGAAGGGATCGATAAATGAAGTTTAACTGGGATACAATTGTATCTACAAGGCAAGGTAATGTACGAGTTTCAACTACACAAGTGCAAAACATAATCAAAGATTGCTTAGAGGCCTAGTGTTATTTAAAAAAAAAGGATTGTGCAAAATTTAATATAAAGAAAACAATTAGTGGTAAGTAATGAATTAAATAATCCATTCAACAGACCAACTATTGTCTTAGGTAAACTCTTCAGCCAAAATTCCTCAAAATCCAATAAATTCTCAAATGTGTATAGGAATGCTTGAGCCAAAATAATACATTCAACCCCAGAAAACCGAGAACCATCAAACAACTTTGAATGGGCTGAAAACATATTCGCTCATGAAAGAGGAGAAATACAAGGGGTCGGGTGTCGGAAACCAAGAAAGGAATCGTTAAATCAAGCACCAAAGTATTATCTCTAATGTAAACCATTATCTCCGGTGGAAAGAGAAAACTTATGATTTAAACTATTCACACAAACACCATGAAGAGCAATTATGTAATGAAGGTCCTCATGCTTATAATCTTAACATAAGATTTATCAAAATGCAATTAAGATTTTAAATATTGCAATGATACACTAGTATCTATATTCTATCATGTGAATGTTAATATATATATATATACACACAATCCGTTTCAAGAGCGGACGTCCGCACCGTAAGGATTCGCTGATTCAGGCGACCGGCGACGTGGATGGTGCCGGCGGTGCTCCCCTCCTCCCGCACTCATGTCTGTGTCGGCTAGAGCTGCAGCGCCAGTCCACGGCGGCTGGAATCTCGAAATTACCATAAATTTCAAGTTTTTCGACACCGTACAAAAATTTGGAGATTCCGGCCGCCGTGGGCCGGCACTGCAGTTCCATCCGGCACAGAAAGGAGCGTCTGGAGGGGAGCACGGCCGGCACCAACCACGCCGTCGTTATGCGTCGCTGGAACGAGTAAATCCGCACCTAATAATCCTCCTATATATATATATATATAGTCCCCTTCTACAACAGAGCCGTACTTTGAAATTAAAGTGCGAAGTTCCTTATTTAACTAATTTTTCAGTCACTTTTTCACATCTCCACAATTCAATAGTTAGATATGTATGTGTAGATAATTCATACGAAATTTCACTCAATTTGATGATTGTTTGAGTTTTCACAGTTGTGATTTACAATAACAGTTATGGTTGGACAGATTCGGTTAGTTTATATATTGACTAGTGTTTTGATACCTTAACGATCACCAAATTGAGTGAAATTTAGTATGGATAATCTACACATACATACCTAACTACTGAATGGTGAAGATGTGAAAAAGTGACCAAAAAATTAGTCAAATAAGGAACTCCGCACTTTAATTTCAAAGCGGGGCTCCGCTCTGGAATGGATATATATATATATATATATATATATATATCCAGACTTCTCGGCTGCGGACGTCCGCACGATACAGATTTGACGATTCCGGCCACTGGCAACGCGCAACGACTGCGCCGACCAGCACAGCCACACTCCCCTCCTCTCGGCGCTCCTGTCTGTGCCGGCAGGAATCTGAAAATTTCAAATTTCTAGTCACCGTGCGGAGATTTCGAGATTCCGGCTACCGTAGGCCGGCACTGCAGCTCCGACCAGCACAGACAAGAACGCTGGGAGGAGGGGAGTGCGGCTGTGTTGGTCGGTGCAGTCGTTGCGCGTTGCCGGTGGCCAGAATCGCCGAATCCGCACTGTACGGACGGTGCGGACGTCCACAACTGAGAAATTTTGTATATATGGATATTCTCAACTTGTTTGTATTCCACTTTGATTACTTCCAGATTCAGCAGTAAATAAACAAGGTCAATATTCTTCTTCCTTAAAAGAAAAGAAAAACAAAATATCAATATTCTGATAAGAAAAAAGATTGAAACAGAAAAAGACCCACTTTTGTGATAAAAGGACACAACTGGTAGGAATTCATAAGCTCTTGTACATCACAAGGTATGCTGTCCAACGGATTGCCAGTTTCAGAAGCCAGACATAAGATCACTGACAACTGAATCGTTCCTATCAAGAACGCAATAGTCATTCCCATATATTTCACATACCCTAAAGATCAGAAAGTAAGAGCAATATGGTGTCACAGTATCAAATCTTTCCAAACTCCTAAATCAGTGAAACATGCATCCAAGTAAGAGATGTAAGTATGAGAAGCTGGTAAAAGGGTTGTGAGACTGACATGAGGTTCCTACCCCATACAGTGATTCAAACGTTTCAAATCAAACGGAGAAAATGAGAGATACCTCCTTGAATAAATTTCTTGTGCACCCGCTTTACGTGCCTTAGATTTTCGAGTTGTGCTATTTGGTTGAGACGCCTGAATCATGAATTTAGAATCATGAAGGAGCAGGAACACAAGAATGAATGAATCTAAAGTGGAGTAAAGTACCTTACAAGAGTGTTGGCAACCTTTGGGTGTATGAATGAAGCAATCACATCCACAGTGGGTTGTTGGTCAGCACTATCTCGAGGGGGTTTGTCTGGGATGTGCATTATCTCCCACTCATCCAACTCTGTCATGCTCTCAACTTTCAATTTCGATTCCTCAAGCAGAGGCTTAAACCCAAAGATATCTCAAGTTGAGCGTCGCCGCTGCAAGTAAAAATAATTAATTTTATCCTCAAACACAATGTTTTGCAGTTACCATAAGCAATTTAAATTCAGAGCAAAACACTATTTATCATGAATCAAGTGAAAGCGTGTTCTAAATTTGTCGATAAAAGAACAAAGAATTCAGTTCCTAAACACTAAGAAACTATACACAACTCAAAGACATTGCGGATAGAAACTTAAACTAAGAAGGTCAAATTCGCAAAAGAGGGGTGAAGATCAACTAAGAGGCAGGTCTAAGTTTTGCCGGGTATGATACATACAAGAAGGGAATCAAAGTTCAAATGTCATTGTTTTGTCACAATATTTGATGGTCTGTTAAATACACTTCACAAACCTTCCCAAACTGATTTTAAAGCTTCAGTGCTCATTTGGACATTTTGGTTCATAGAATAATGCTCTCGTTACATAAAAGACCGACTCAATCATATCAGATGATTAGACACGAATTCATTCAGTAATCTATTTCTAGAGGATTTAAGAACACACAAATCATGCTCCGTTAAAATAGTTTTAGACCATGACAGACCAAATTTGGTTTCTCAATAACCAACTTGTAAGCCGTTAAAAAGGTAAGATTTCATGTTGTCACCAATAAACCACATAACCATGCCCAGGAACTCAGGAAGCCAATTCTCCGATAACAAACACAGTAAACCATTATCTTACATTGTGCTTTTCCAGTAATGTGGCTTTCTTCATTTTACCTTTTCAGCTTAGAAACTCTAGTTCTCTATTTGGTTCACATAACAATGTCAGTCCCTTGACAAACTCCTTCTTCCGATATAAAACAAAGATTAAACTGCTTTAATTCTTTCTCAAACCCAATCTCACAACCGGGGTAACTCAATTTGCTTCAAATACTAACAGGAAGATTCAAATCTTGCTAAAATGAAATTCAGTCAATCGATTTATCTCAGTACCACATCGAAATTGGATTCACAATTGGATATTATATTGAAAAAGAGTGCATCCAGAACACCATGTACGCTGCATCAAAAAGTTCTTTTAATCTAAAACCAAATCATTTGGAAAAGCCACACAATCAGAGTAGTTGATAAATCACCATGCAAGAATTCAACCAAATCTCAAAATTCATCCATTTCAGGACTCTTACCCGCACAATCAATCACCACGAAATCGGTTCAGTTTCCTTTAGGCCACAAGTATCATCGTCGCCCGAACCCACCCTTCGACTCGCTGCCTTCTTTCTTTTCCCGTCGCAAAAAAGCATGTAAGAATCTCGAAAAACAGGGGGGGGGGGGGGAATGAGAGCATAACCTACCGCTCCTCTTCTTCAAACAAGAAACAAGTCAAGGAGAAGGACCAAGCCGGCTAACATATGTGAGGATATATTCGGAATTCTACGAGCCGCGCTAAGTCAGGACGCAGGTTTCTGTGAGAGTAATGGTCAATGGTTGAGCCCTGTTGAAAAGAAGGAGAAATTGGGGCTCGGCTGGACCTGACACTGTTTTCTAGCCGATGAACGGTGGAATGGGAAATAGTATATAGGAAACTAGGTTAGGATACCCGCCCAGCCGCGGTTGCACTATTTCTTTATAATAGTATATTAGTTTAGGGTTTGATTGCAAGCATATTATAGTTTTTAAAACTGGTTTAAGTGGAGAGAATAGCGAAAAAACGAGATATATATATATATATAAGCAGTTTGTACCTAGTAATAATCAAGTAAATAAGCGAAAAAATAGGACATGAGCTAAGCCAACAATGTTTAAAAGCCTGCATCACCAAATTTAGTGTTTGATTATAAGTGAATTAGAGTTTTAAAAACTAATTTTAATGGAGAGAATAACGAAGAAAACGATATATATATATATATACAGTCTCTATCCAGAGTGAAACTTGACTCTGAAATTACATAGTGAAGTTCCAATTTTAACACACTTTTCGATCAAATTTTTTCACCATAAGCGATTCAATATTTAGGTATGCTATTTAAGATCATCTCTACAAAAATTCATCTAATTCAGACATCATTAAGATATTGAAACTAGATTAAATCAATTAATGAATTAAAACTGTTCAATGTGAACCGTTCGTGTAAATCTCAATTTTAAAAGCTCAAACCATTGTCAAATTGGATGAAACTTTGTAGAAATGATATTGAATAACATACCTAAATCTTGAATCACTTATGGTGAAAAAATTTAACCGAAAAATGTGCCAAAATTGGAACTTCACTCTAGATAAAGACTATATATATATATATATATATATATATATATATATATATATATACAGTTTCTATCCAGAGTGAACCTTCATTCTAAAATTACAGAGTGAAGTTCTAATTTTGGCACACTTTTCGGTTAATTTTTTTCAACATAAGTGATTCAATATTTAGGTATGCTATTTAAGATCATCTCTACAAAATTTCATCCAATTCGGACACTGCTAAGGTTTTGAAATTAGATTAAAATCAATCAACAAATTAAAACTAATTCAACGTGAACCATTCGTGTAAATCTCGATTTTGAAAACTCAAACCATTGTTAAATTTGATGAAATTTTGTAAAGATGATCTTGAATAGCATACTTAGATATTGAATCACTTATGGTGAAAACATTTTACCGAAAAGTGTGCTGAAATTGAAACTTCACTCTGTAGTTTCAGAGTGAAGCTTCACTCTGTATAGATACTATATATATATATATATATATATATATATAGCAATTGAAGGAAAAGAAGAGGAAAGAATGCGGCAAAAATAATTATACCTAATGACAATCGAATAAATAAGTGAAAAAAATGATATGAGCCGAGCCAACACTGTTCATAAGCTTATGAGTACAGTGCATCACCAAATAATATATAGGAAACTAGGTAAGGTGCCCGCGCTTCGCTGCGGGGTAATAATGCTAAAATTAAGTAATTAAACCAAACATGAGAATTGAAGTTTGATGAGAAAAAATAAAATGATTTAGTATATATATACAAATGGGGTTAGTGGTCAATTACATGTTAATTGGAGTAACGTCAAAAACTTTGCATTTGAAATGCCATTAAGACCAAAATTTCTTCAGGAATATATCTTGATTAATATGGTTCAGCATAATAACGCTACAATTGGAAGCATTAGACGTAAACATAATAGAATTAGGAGGAACTTTCTCAAGTTATGGGTCAATGATGAAAGAAAACAAAACTATTTAAACCTCTATATTGTTCTTACAAAAAAACAATTCTTATAGAAGATTGTTTCCCATTCAAATGTGACCTACTTGGTTCATGTTGAAAAACTATAACCCGTCTTAGATTTAAAAAAACAACAAAAGCCAACTTTGTCATTTTTCATTCCTCAATACATTGAATAGAAGTAGAAAAAGTGTAGACCACTCAATTGGATCCAATCACATTCGAGCTGAGTAACTGAACCATTTCAAACCAAAGGTCAGTTAAATTTAGAGCACCGATAGTATTTGATCATACTAAACCAACTTAAAAAGAAAACTTCCTATCACTCTACCAATGCAAAAGTCAAAACTAAAGAAGCCACACAATTGCCCTCATCATTATCATTGATACTGAATTTGATCATTTGTCTCAATAATAACTAATAACATCAATCTAAAACCCACAACCTAGAACCACGTTCACCTGCATCTATGAAGATGTAACTATGGGATGTGTTGAGCTTTTGTTTCATTTGTGCACGACGTTTGCAAGCAAGGAAGGGAAAAGCTATTGTAATTTAAAAAAGCTAAAACATACTAATTATAAGTTTAATTGAAACACATAATGAAACAGTAACACAAAACAATCTAATCAACATCCTAGTGTTAAAGTTTGAAGATATGCTTTTATCTATTCTCAACCAACTATTAAAAAGAGACAGTATAAAAGAAAAGAGTAGATCAGAAACGCAACTAAAATTAGATTAGCTTGATGTTGGTGCAGACTATAGAATCATTTAATCATAGTACCTCAATCGTTTATTGATTCCCCTTTACCGTAAGCAGAAAGTAATCAAATTCTCAATAACCTAAGGTGACAGAAAGAAAGAAGAGTATCAATCATAATATTAAACTAAATGTAAGCAATATGTTACATCTCCCTACTTGAAATTAACTGTATCAAACACATGCTAAAAATTATTAAAACCAAAATGCGGAAATTACTAAACCCTAAACCCTATCCATCTCACTCAGATTTTATTGCCACTACAAAACAATATTTGATTCATAGTCACTCTAAGCATACAAACTCATTGTTTCGGTCTAAACTGACCCAAAGCTAACCTCAAAGGAAGTCTTTCTGACAGCTTGACTAAAAAATAGTTAGATTACTAAAAATATACACAAAATCATCTAAACTTATATGCTTATAGGGTTGTGATTACATGATTGTTCTCTCCCAATTATGTATTTTAAACATTATACTTATCCAGCCTCAAATGTATCCAAGTGATTAAAACAAAAAGTTATCCACACCTGTAATTAATATCTATCTGAAAACCACAAAACGTGAAAGCTGCTAATTCCCTTTTATTAACCTGCAAGCATATTACACATATAAAGATATGATATAAATTGAAAGCTGAACTTGAAACTTAATCAATGTCTAAATGTATCACAGTAGATATGGTTACATTTCTGATATTCATGCAGTACTTGCTTGTACGAACATATCTTGCTTTTACTCAATTGCCATGACTTAAAAAAAAACATGAAGCTTAAACTAAGGATAAGGATATGAAGCTTATTTACAACAGATTTTCAATATTTGAAAACGATTTAAAGGTGTTCATGTGATTAGATAGATAGATAGATAGATTAGACAAACAACATAAGGAATTAGAATTCTGACCTCTTTTGCCTTAGGTTGTACTGCAACACCCGTATGTTCCAATGCCTCCAACGGTCTACTACCCACCTCCCAATTACAGCTAATAGGTATAATCCTTCAAATTAACTGTCCAATGCCTGCAAATTGGTCAATAAGAAGAATGGGTCATCAGAATTATGTGAAGTTTCTCAATGATGCCATGATCCTAGAGGCAATAAAGCAAACGAAGTCAAATAAAGCATGGAGGTGTAATTGATATGCTTTATAGATCAACCCAAACAAAACCCAATGCAAGTTACTATCAACTACTACCACTATGTCATGCTTGAGCGGTCAATCGATAAACGTAGGGAGCTACATCACAATAACTAATTGTTCAGTCAGTGAGACATTGTACTATGCACTTAAATATATAAGCAGAATATAGATCAGGATCCACCTCTTGTCCTCTGCAAAAGAAATAGCAAAGAAAAGTTACCTATTGCAACAACATAGCTACAGGTTGATCGAATACCCCAGAAATGCTTCCTCTATTGATGAAAAACCGTATATCACAAACAATACCCCTACATCAACGAAACCCCAACTCAGTTACATATAATAATGAAATGATTCAAAGCTAATTAGAAAATCTTTCAACAATTCCCAACAAATAAACACAATCACCAATGAGAACAGAAGGGAGAAAAAGAAGAAGAAGAAGATCCGTAGATTATGCAACCCATTATTGGTTATCTTTTGGCTACAATAAGAAGTCTTAAATTTGCACAGTGGGAAGAATTTACAGTTTTGAATATCAAACTTGTAATGAATGCTCGCAATCTAAGTAAAACCCAACAGAGAGAGATAGAACCTTGAAGACCCAAATACAATCGGAATCGGATACCCGCAATTGGAATCGCCTTCACTCTTTGGATCCTTGCTGATGATGACAGACCCCGAAGACCCAAATACAGTGATTGAAGCGAATATGAAGAAGATCGCCGAGGAATAAACCAAGTCCAAGATTTCTATCGAAGCTTTGGGAGGGCGAGCGAAGCAGCGAGAGCGATCAGAAGAAAATTATGCCGCGTGTACACCATCACCGACCTTTATCCCTACAATAGTGGTAATTTTGTTATTAAAAAACAAATGGAGGGCAGAACCGTAATTTAGTTGATAGGAAAAATACCCATCAGTGCACAGGAAGCACCACTGATTAGGAGAGAATGGCATGATCGCAATTACCGCAAAATTAAGGGCAGAATCGTAATTTCTACTTACGGTGAATAGGAAGCACCAAATAGTAAGTAGTAAACTAGTAAAATCCTAACAAAATTTTCCTAAAAAAAAAAAAACTTTTCCAAAAAAAAAATTCTAACAAACTTAAAAGCTAGGTGCATTACCGGTATCATTCTTCTTTCCTTTAGCTCTAAGTTCATATTTAATTTTGCAAGAAAACCTTATAAAATATGCACCTGCAACATCATGTTTCTATTGAACTGAACTTTCTATTACCCTCATACATATGCTACTGCCATTGAACAACATATTTTGAGTTGTGACACCTAATAACTGAGAGCAAAAAACAATTTCAGACACGTGAAATAGTGAATCTTAATCAAAATACTCTTCATAACATATAATCATTAGATAATTCCTAACATACCAACTGCATTACACTATTCATCTCCACCAGTTTATGGCGACAGTAATTCGATTATCTTAGATATTGATAGTAATTCCACCACCAAGAAACAAAAGACTGTTTTATAGTACGTGCTCTCTCTCTCTCTCTCTCTCTATCTGGTTGGCAATTTCCCACACTTGGGGATTAGTTGAAAGTTCTAGTTCCTGTGAATAATGGGGTTTAGGGACTATTACATGTGACATGTGATCCTATCACAAACACAACCAATGCTACTGGATAGACGTCTTTAATGCAGT
Organism: Argentina anserina; assembly: GCF_933775445.1. NCBI lineage: Eukaryota > Viridiplantae > Streptophyta > Magnoliopsida > Rosales > Rosaceae > Argentina > Argentina anserina. The sequence goes on along the minus strand of NC_065873.1, from coordinate 292,490 downwards.
GTTAGAGACATTAACATATCATGCTCCTGTCCAGTTTTATCCCTTTGCTAAGCTTAATGGTGAGCCAATTGGTTACTACAATGATTTGGTCCTTGAAGTGTTTCATGAGGTGTGTGATCGAATTGATGAGAATTGCATAAGCCAAAACCTATCTTACAAAGAAAATAAGACATCAAAGAACATGTTTTTTTATAGAACTCTCAGCCCAGGAGATCCTCTCCTCAACAGAATCCCATACTCATACTCCAAATCGAATCAGAAACCACGAATGTTATTTCAATTTGAAAAATTCATTCCCACAATCCATATCACATCACATAAACCAAATAACAAATCAAATCAAAAACAAAATATATGCACTACCACCATACCACCAATTCCTAAAAAGATAAGCATATTGTGTTTCTAGACATCCTAATTTCCGAAAATGAAAAGCATGCTCACCCAATATAATACTCCCTTGGCAAGTAATGTCTTTGAGTGGACCAAATCACCCGAACAGTCAACGTAAATCCTATGGCCTGCATATCACACAACTTATCAACTCCACAATCAACATAATATCCTTGACCAAAATCCAATTACAAATATCTAACTCCAGCACAAAAATTATAATTCAACGATGCCATGAAGAGCAAGAGGAGGAGAAACAACCGAGCACGTTAATGACAGTTCAAACCCTAAAAATTACAATCCCAAATCCAAAATTCAGAGTAAATTTCAAATCTCAATCGAAAGTAAATCCCTCTGAAAAAGAGATGAGATTAGCAACATCAGTTTTCCTCAGAGAAACAAAGAGAAAAAAACTGAAGATGAGGAAGAGAAACCCAAACTAAACCACCTACAATCATAAAGAGAGACAGGACGAAGAGAGCACTGAGAGAAGGAGAAGGGAGACACAAATAAAATTCAATCTATTTCACTATAATCACCAAACAAATGAAGGGTTTTTTTTAGAGGAGAAAGACGCCGAGAGAAGGGAGAGAGATGCAGATGGAGCAAGAGGAGATCGAAAGTAAATGCATCATTAAAACCCGAAACTCCCCAGAACCTATTATTTTCACTTTCTCTTGAGGACAGTTTCGTGATTTCCGCGTAAGCCGAGCCGAGCCGACACTGTTTATAAACCGATTGTAGTGCAACTGTAGCGATACTGTTGCTACACTGTTGGAATTGCAACCGGCGTATAATATATAGGAAATTTGGAAATTTTGGTTATCTTTTTTGTTCATAGAATAATAATGCTCTCGTTACATAAAAGACTGACTCAATCATATCAGATGATTAGACACGATTTCATTCAGTAATCTATTTCTAGGGAATTTAAGAACACACGAATCATGCTCCGTTAAAATAGTTTTAGACCATGACACTGATGACAGACCAAATTTGGTTTCTCAATAACCAACTTGTAAGCCGTAAGCAACTGAGTCGAAAACAAACTCAGACAAGATTAGCTGCTGCTACTCAACTCTAGGCAGTTAGCAGCTCCAGCTAGTTCTCTACTAGTTTTACGTAAAGCAGCAGCAGAAAATACTAATATAAGATTTTGGCAACAGCTCAAATACATTCTATACGTTAAGTACACTGAGCAGACAATCCTGCAAATCCAAGTTCCTTGAGCTTGAGCTTGATCAAGACCAGATTCAGTTTGCCTTCATCTCTCCCATTCATCCAGAAGTTGTGGTTCCGCAATCTCTGATTTCTGCACTTCGGTGCCTCTTGGCCCCTTATTTGTCAACCGATCCCAACCAATGATGTGGGGGAGTGCAAACTGAACAACAAGAACATTTATGTAATCAGTGTAATGGATGTAAACATGCTTATAGTAATTTTAAAGACATGCTTACAGTAATTTTAAAGTCATGACAACATGTCTTACACTGCAAGCAGTTTTCATCACAGTAAATTCAGCAGTTGTGACAGGAACCGAGAAACTCTCTCTGGTTTTCAGTAGGTTGTTGACCACAGCTGACATGAAAAGATAAGGCGGTTTTGTCAAAATTTGAAGGTACACATATTGGCCTCCATAAGGTGATGAAGACACAAAAGGAATGAAGAACAAGCTAAGGGGGAGCATTGAAGGCCTTTCCTAGTTGAACTAGGAAACTGTCAAGGCAAGTGTTATTCACGGCAAAGGTCTACTTCCACCGATTTGATTATAAGGGTAGAATGTTTTATATTTGGGAAGATATATTTAGTTAAATGGTGTTTGGGAATTGTTATAGAAAAGGATTTAAAATAAAAGGTGTATTCCATATTCATATGGATTTTTTCCTTTTCTATGTGAGATGTTTAGGAAGGGAAGTTAGGTTTAATTCATAGGGTTAGGGAATACATGCGGCTGGTATATATAGGATGTATACAGCAGTAGGTTTTTTAAACCTCTAGAAGACACACGGATAGAGAAGAAAAGAGATGAAACCAAAGAGAAGAAAACTCACAAAAAGGAGAGCTTAGTGCTAGGAGATCTTAGTGACTACATTGAAGACCTTAGTGGCAACATCAACGTTCTTAGTGAGGTTGATCATCCGTGTGACTACAACGTTCTTAGTGAGGTTGTATCAACACTTGAAGCAACGATCTTAGTGAGGTTGTTTCATACTTGATAGTGACTATCAAGTAAGAAGTATTTTTACTTTTGAGAATAACATTATTAGTGATTAAGGTGTAATCATTGTAATATCGTTTATTCAATAGAAAAGTAAAATTCTTCTACATATTCCGCTGCTATTACTTGTTGTTCTATCTTGTATTTTCAAAATTTCAACTTTTATACGACTTTATTTGATTTTCATCAACCGAATCAACTTCTTTAAAGGTTTTCCTTATCAATTTGTAGGAAGATAAATATGCATATTCAAAACCTCGAATTTTATCAACCACATAGATCTATAACATAAGGTAGCACTTACTCAAAGAAATAAAATAGACATCTGCATGTGGCTTGATCGATAAGCTCTTCCTCACTTGACCAGCATTACTGTAACACAAAGTGCTCATGAAGGCCAACTACTATGTAAAAAAAAATTGATGCTTCACTTTCACAATCAATCATTAAGAAGTAAAGGAAATAGAAGAAATGAGGTTGTAATTTGTCTTTCTACAAAACAAGAATGGCAGAAAAATCTAACCTTGATTGCATTGAGGGATCATGAAATAATTCACAGGAATCTTTGGGACCCAAGCTGATTAGAGACCCAACTTCTGTTGCCGATAAAGCAAACAACTGGAAAGAAACAAATGCGAATAAAATGAGAGTGAATGAATATGAGAGAAGGGACACTACTAAAACAAAAATCCATAGCTAAGTTTTTCTCCCTCAAGAATTATTTTGGGGAAGTAATGAAATCCAAAAACTGTAAATGAATACAGCTGTGGAAACTACCTGTTTCTTCTCCGAGTCATATTTGCGCTCTCCGATTGCAGGCATGAACTTCAACATCACAGAACCCCGTCGCTCAACTACAACACTTCCAGACTATGTGATACATAAACAGATTAATGATGAGATATATTGTCGACTGCCTTCCAAAATATATGAGCAAATGATATTATAATTGAGAGAGAAAATTACATACTTCCAATTTGGTGAATGTTGGGAGAATAGGACTCAGAGAGAGTGCAGCTTTGCCTTTATAGATAGAAAGAGGAGCATATATCTGGCCACCACTTCTTCCTGCAATCTCAGAAACAATAGGAAACAGAAGTAGAATAAACTTATCCATGAGGGATGGTAAATCTGAAACTCCTATGCGTTCTAAATTACCTTTAGCAGAAAAATTCTGCCTGGCAGTTGAAAAGCTGGTGCTTTGTGTAAAAGCATCAAATAATGAAGCAGCTCTCTTTGACAACTGGTTCCTTTTTCAACAATTAAAATAAAGCAAAATGTTAGTAATTAATAATGATAGATAAGGGATTTACTCGCAGGAGATGATACTAAAAATAATAGGTTTGTCATTAAACAATCCAGTATGTCCTTATCAACAAAGATAAATGTTAAAGCCACATAACGTGATTAGTGGAATAGCGTAAGGACATAGGAAAAGCATGGATCTACTACAAAAACTAGATTGTAGGAATAACTTTTGGTAATACTAAAAGTTCTACAGAAAAAATAGGATTTAAGGGATTACTTTTGGTTATACTGCGAAATCGGGAAACTGATAGAGCCTACAGTAAGAAGTGGCAGAACTGAAACCAGACAACCTAAAACATTATAGCACATCTTCCCAGAATCTAATACCCCCCATCTCCAAAAAGGACAAAAACATTGAACCTTTCGCACAGTAAGGTCAAACAATCTGCGGGGATGTCTCAAAACGCATTAGAACCTTTCTAAACTAGCTCATAAATGTTTACCTTCCCATGAGAAATCATCCAAACTAACACCCAAACAAGTTGTTGAAATAGGAAATGAACAGAGCTTGTCCTAGCTTGTTTCCCCAACTTGCAATTAATTGAAGCTCCTCCTAAATGCAACCTCGCAACTTAAGAGAAAGGAAATCAAATCCTCATTTCCACCACTGAAATACGTCCTTTACCTACTTGTCCAGAATAGCCTCAGTTTTTCTCGACATAGCTTTAACCCATTCACGGCCGCATAAACGAATAGTAGCTAATTAAAAATTACTTGCTAAAACAATGCAATCCAAAAACCCAGACACAAAAATGGAACATAAAATTTCTTGGAAATCCATGGGGTAGTTCATTTCTTGGAAGCTAGACCATGAAATTTGATGACTGCGCGTTTTAGGGTTTAAGGAGAGTTGAAGAATACAAAGAGCAAGAAAGAAGGGAAGAGGAATAGAGAGAGAGTGGATGGGTACCTGAGCTGCATCATCATGTTCACGCAGAGAGACCTTTCACTTGTCAAACTCTGAAATTTAATTTCCGGCTTAAATCCTTCTGCGGTTTCACTCTCATATACTCTCAATTCTCAATAATACCCTTCTGCTTTCCTTTTTCTTTTCTTTGAATATTCTTTATAGAAAATACCATCAAATGACATCTTTTAGGGTGTGTTTGTTTTGGCTTCCAAGCAGCTTTGCTTTGTGACAAAGCACTGTAAAGTGTTTGGTTAAGGAAAAAATAACCTGCTTTGCTTCGTAGTGCCTATTTTTTCGGACCAAAAGCAAAAGCCTCCGAAGGCAGGCTTTTCGCTGTTTCTCAAAAAACTCTTTAATGAAACTTTCGTTTTATTCCATTGGGTATCCTTCATAATATCACGAAATTACGAACAATACCATAATAAAATTACAAAAAATGCCACTGACTTCAGTTAACCCTGGCCTTGCGTCTCTCTTCTTTTCTCATTGCGCCTCCTCCACCTTTGGACCTCTCTCTTCCGCGCCAGATCTCTCTCCATGTCCACGACCAGATCTCTCTCCACCTGAGCTTGCACGACCTGGACTAGGACGCTTCTTCTCCCCAGTTGATCTCTCTCGAACTCTCAAAACTCCGACGAGTCTGAATCTTTGCTGATTCCAGGGATAGAAGACGGACACGAATCTGGGTATGTTGTTTCGTTCTTGATCTTTGCTGCTTCTTTTTTCTTTTAAGATTCTACTCATTAGAACATGGTATTGAGTATGTAGAAGAAAATCAAAAAATTAAGGAATCTAGTGCTTGAATTTAGCATCTGATATTTATGTCCTTGGTAAACCACTTCCAGTCATACGTAGGTAGCATTTCAGTGCCAGTAATTAAATCATATATGTATGACATTTTGTACTTTTGCAGTTTGTAATTGTCTCTTTGGCTGGTTGGGGTGTGCTTATTCTTAGTGGGTACAAGGTTTTCACCGGCAACAAAGGCAAGAAGGACGAGGTATGTCATCTCCTTATAAGTCTTGAGCACCATGACTTGTTTTTTTTTTTTGATATGACAGTGCTTGTTCATCTTGGATTTCTCGTTTGATTTCCTTTTTTGTGGCTTTGGTTTATGCATTTGGATGTGTGTTGCCGATTCACATCTGGTTTTGTATGGATATGCATTTTAATAGTTGTTCGCGATTTGTTCGGAATCGATAAAGTAGGGTTTGTGTGTGTCTAATTGTATATTTGAGCTGTGGGGATTAGTGCTTGCTGAGATATTTGAGTTGAGAATAGGACATCCTTAAGTTGTGCTAGATGAGAAAAGACTTGTTTAAATGATGTGTGGGCATATTGGTCATGTGATTTTGGCTTTTTAAATTTATGCTAGATGGGAAAAGAATCATCAGCTGTTTGGACTGATCCCTTAATAGATGTATTTTGCGACTTATGTATCAAGGAAGTGGACAACAATAATCGTCCAAATACTCATTTCAACAAATTTGGATGGGAAAATTTGATTGTTGGTTTCAAGCAACAAACGGGTAAAGAGTACACCAAAAAACATTTAAAAAATAAGTGGGATTCCCTTAAAGAGCAATGTAAATTATGGAGGGACTTGAAGGGAAAAGAGACTGGTCTTGGGTGGGATTCCACGCTCCATAATATTGTTGCAATAGAGGAGTGGTGGAGCGCCAAAATTGAGGTTTGTAATATGACTATACACTTTTCTTAGATTTTGTTTCATATGTTGTGTACTTCTACATATTAATTATGAATGGATTTTTTTTTTGGCAGAAAACCCCTGCTGAGTATGCCAAGTTTAAGAAGAAGGGAATTTCACCCGAATTCGAAGCCAAGATGGATAGGATGTTTGGTGGTACTTCAGCCACTGGTGCGCATGCATATGCCCTATCATCTTCGTTGCCTCTCCCAAGTAGTTCCAAAGGAGGTGACAACACCATTCTTCTAGAGGGTAGTGGTGATTCGGATGACAGCCCTCAAGCCTCAGCCACGCCAACCAAAAGAAGAAAAAGTGAGAAGGGTAAAAGAGTAGCTACAAGATTATCTACAGGATCAGTACCTAGTAAAAAGGAAAAGGTTGGAGGTGCGGCTCATTTAGCTAACCAAATTGACAAAATGGTTGAGGCAATTTATAGTAGAAGCACTATGGCGGATGATGACCCAAAAGACATTGTGGGGTGGCTGGAATTTGAGTTTAAGAACAAATAAGTCTATGGTGTGTTTGAGCGCCAAAATTGTTTGGTTATGTTTTAAGAGTTCCATATTTAAGACTTTGTTTGTATGTTGGATATTATCTTGTTTTAAATTGTAGCCAATAATGTTGGATGTTATCTTGATTTAAGTTATAGACAACAACGTTGGATATTATCATGCTGTGTTTTCTTACAATAATGTTTGGTTTTTCTTTTATTATTGTCTCTTTTAAATTTAAATGAAGTTTTTTGGATTTACAATATTCTAGTTTAAATTTGCAGGCTTTTAATCAAATATGACTGATTCAGAAGATGATGGAATTGAGGAGGAGGTGTTCATACAGACTCTAGGCGTTACCGCGTGCCTTATTCATAGTTATTATATGAGATATGTTCATAAAAATCCTTCTATGACATCTTCCCAAACAGGTAACAAATGGTTGATGGAAATAATACATGGGAATGATAATAGGTTTTATAGTGCCCTTAGAATGGAGAAGCCAGTTTTTTACAATTTATTGCATGATTTGGAGGTGAACTTTGGAGTGTTGGGTTCAAATCAAATAAGTCATCTTGAAGTAGTAGCATTGGTAGTATATGTGTTTGGACAAGGATGTGGACTTAGGACGGCAGTAGAACGGTTTCAACATTCTCTTGAAACTATTTGGCGGTATTATAATATAGCAATTGATGTTTTGAATGAGTTGGCCAAATTAATAATCAAGCCGGTTGATCCTCAATTTAATGGTGTTGCTCCGGAAATATTAAGGGATAAAAGATATATGCCGCATTTTAAGGTATCTTTCATTTGTTTTTTTTTTTTCCTTTTAAGATATGACTATCTGTATTTATAGACAAATAACATAAATATTTGAAGGATTGCATTGGTGCTATTGATGGAGTGCATGTTCCGGCTTTTGTACCTCCCGAATATCAAGTACCATACATTGGTAGGAAAGGAGCACCCACACAAAATATTATGGCGGCATGTGATTTTCATATGCAATTCATTTTTGTATGTGCGGGTTGGGAAGGATCGGCTCATGATACAAGAGTGTTCCTATCGGTTCTTCGAAATCCTGAAATGAACTTTCCTATGCCTCCACCGGGTAAGATTCGAATTGTACTTTGTCACAACTTTTATTGTTTTCCTTAAGTTTTATTAAATCTAATTGATTTATTATTATAAATAGGAAAATATTATGTCGTAGATTCGGGTTATCCACAAATGAGTGGGTTTTTGACACCTGACAAAGGTCATAAACAACATTTTCAACAATATAGAGGACGAGGGCAAGAACCAAGGAATGAAAAAGAGGTATTTAACCAAGTACACTCTTCTCTTAGAGGCGTTATAGAACGCACGTTTGGAGTTTGGAAAAAGAAATGGAAAGTCTTAAAGGACATGCAAGGTTATGCAATTGAAAGGCAAGTAAAGATTGTTATTGCGACCATGGCACTTCATAATTATATAAGAAGACATGCAAGTCGTGATAAAGACTTTACTCAGTTTGGAGAAGGTTCGCGTAACATGTCAAATAGTATGATGGATATGGATAATGATGCTCAAGAAGAATATCATGGCCATGGTGCACAAGAGATGGATGCAATAAGAAATGGTATTGCTCAAAGTTTGATGAGGGTGCGAAATGATCGTAATGTTTGAAGTTGTTTAAAATTTTCTTATTTCGATCATTGAAAACAAATTATCGTCAAAGTTTCTTATCTATTTGAAAGATAATTATTATTTATCTTATGAGATGTTAAGATATGTCTATTATTAATCATGTAGACGCCATAATCGTTTGTTATTTTATTAGAATGACTTACATGCTTGAAGGGTATATGTTATCAATTTATAAGATAATTTTTAGATTGTCTAATATTAATGTTCGTAAAAAATGTCGAATGAAAAAGATATCACAGACAAGTAAAACACAAAAAAATTATAATAAGTTATATTACCAAATTGTTAAATGAAAAAATAATTCCATGTCTAAATTGGTAATTATACAAATTAAAAGCACATTCTGATTAGGTTTATCAAACACTTATATCACTCACAGCACTTATTAAAAGCCAGATTAACCAAACACATGTCTGCTTTGCTTTTCAGCTGCTTCTTCACAGAAAAAAGCAAAAGCCAGCTTCTCCACAAAGCACAGCCATACCAGACACGCCCTTAGTACTCTCTTTCTTTTAAGAATGCTCTAATTTTTTACTCAAATAAAGCTAATTTTACATCAGCATAATTTATTCTATACCAAAAACACCCCTCAGTTGTTTATCCCAAACTTGTCTCTCTCTCATACCCGTCAGAAAACTTTTTAGATTTATAGACCGCCTCGTCTCTCTCTCACACATCATCAGAATCGTCGACGGCGACATTCCCTCCCTCACGGCCGACCCCAACATTGTTGGACAATGGATCAACTCCAACGTCATCCCCATAGATCAGAAACCGGCTGCGAAGGCGCTGGTTTGATGGGTGGTTCATATCTAGAGGTAGAGGTTCTAGGTGCGGTGGTTAGAGATTGGGCTTGCGGTGGCTGGTGTTGCTCTCGTTGGACCGATAGCGAGGGTCACTCCAATGGTCGGAAAATGGATGTCCATCCCCTACTCCAACGGCGTCACACTTGCGATTTTGCTCTATGATCTTTCACAAGTATGGATTTTTTGCCTAATTAGGTTGTGGCTTTCAATTTGTACTTGATTGGTGATAAAATTTGGGGATTAGAATTGATTGAGTTTTGTGTTGATTTGATTAGGCTTGGCATGAGGCCTCTAAAGAAGATATCGGGGATGTGTGAAACTATTGAGGAAGAAGCATAGCTTTTCTCAAATCTATAGTAGCTTTTTGTTACTAGTGCAGTAGCTTTCTGTTACGGGTGTAATAGCTTTTTGTTATAGTTGTAGTAGATTTTCGTTGTGTAGTGGTTGTACTGACACAATAGCTTTTTGTTGCTGATGTAGTAGACTTTTCTTACTGATGTAGTATCTTTGTTTGTTGTTAATAGTTTTTTTTGGTATCTTTGTTTGTTGTTAATAGTTTTTTTTTGTATCTTTGTTTATAGTAGATTTTTATTACTGATGTAGTATCTTTATTTGTTGTTGGTAGTATCTTTGTCTATAGTAGATTTTTATTGATGATGTATAGTATCTTTGTTTGTTGTTAGTGATATCGTTATTTGTTGTTGGTAGTATCTTTGTTTCACAATTTTAGTAACTTTTGATTATGGTGATAGTATCATAGCTTTTTACGATAGTATCTTTGTTTGCCGTTGGTAGAAAGTTTTTCTTTGCACGATAGTAACATTCATTCGCTTAGATAACTTGGTAGTAGCTTTGTTTCTCATTGGTAGTAGCTTTGGTATGCAGTAATTGTAACACCCTCACCCGGTAGATACAAAATCCAAATTGGAATCATGTACTAGGCTGCCCTAGATGTGCCTTTAACAAAAACCCTCAAATCCGAACAAACTGATTAAGACGAAGAACTATAATTACCCTAAGGTTGAAATTATCAGATTGGGAGGGAGAGGAAGAGTTGATGTCCCCCCCCTCCCCCCTCTATTTTCCGTTCCCACCTTTCTTTATTTCCTTTCGCATCAAAAGAGATATCCCCCCAGAGAGTCGGCGAGGAAGAGAGATACCAGGATGTCGGTGTGGAAAAACCACTATTTTTTTAAATAAATTATTTATTTATTTTATTTTCAACTTAGATATATAAAATAAAGATAGTGTCGGTTTATTTACAATTTTAAGGGCATTACAATAATAGTAGCTTTTGTTTAGTTCGGTAGTAGCTTATGGGATCTCATCGAATGTTGTCAGAAATCTCATTGTAGTAGCTTTTATTCATGGTGATAGTAGCTTTTGTAGTGCATGATAATATCTATTATTGCTAGTGACCATGACTTTTGTTGCTGATGACATTATCTTTTGTTTTGCTTCGTTGTAGTTTTGTTCTGCTTTGTAGTAACTTTTGGTCCTAGTGATAGTAGGTTTAGTTATTGTCAACAGTAGCCTATTATTAATCTTTGTAGTAATTGTTTTTGTCCCATAGTAGCTTTTTAACTTTTAGCAGTAGCTTTTGTGACCTCGCCGAAGGTAGCCGGAAATTTTATCATGGTAGCTTTTGATGCTGGTCATAATAGCTTTTGATGCTAGTGATAGTAGCTTTTGTAGACATGTATAATAGTATCTTTTGTGTTGCTCGGTAATAGCTTTGTTTGTCATTGATAGTAGATTTTGTTTTGTTTCATAGTCTCTTTGGTAAACATGCATAGTAACTTGTGTGTGGCTCGGTAGTATCTTTTGTGTTACTTGGTAATAATTTTTCGGACTTCATCGGAGGTTACCGGAAATCTCATCGTAGTACCTTTTTACTGCCGGTGGTAGTAGCTTTTGGTGCCTATGATAGTATTTTTTATGTCATCATCAATGTTTTTGCCGGAGTCATATGGAAGTTGCCGGACATCTTGCCGGAGGCGCCCGGTGTTCGCCAGAACTTTGCCGGAGCCGGCCGGAAGTCATCGGAGACTTTGCTGGAAGTCCCCGGGACCTTGTCAGAGTCAGTCGGAACCTTATTGAAGCTGGTAGAAAGTCGTCGGAGATCTCTCCACAGATCTAGCTAGGGAGGAGATAATATTTAGGTATTTTCAAGAACGCTAGTGTCAGTCTATAATTCATTCATAGTGGAAGCCCTTTTATGAAAAAATGACATTAAGTGGAAAATAATGTTTGAGTATCCTTAATTAAAAATATGAGTCATGAATTGGCCTTATATTCTCTAATCCTTTCATTCTTTTTATTACCGGACATGATCAATAGTGTTATCACTCTCCTTTTCTCTCATTCATTTTATGGTTTCAAATTGCTCCATGTGCCATTCTCAATTTCGAATTTGATTGAGGAAATTTGATGATTTTTGCTGTAAAAAAAATAAAAAATAAAAACCATCAAACCTGCTTCATGCATCTTTTGAAGAACAATAGGCGGCTGCATCATTTGAATCACGTTTATTATGAAAAAATTAATCACGTTTAGCTTCCTTGTATGGTCATTGCAAAGGTACTTTTGCCTGTTTTTGCCACGGCTAGGTCATCAAAATTTTCTGAGTAATGGTATGAGTATCATTATTAGGATTGAGTTAGCCTAGCTTTTCAAATTGGTTGGCACTATCTTTTGCTAGAGATCAAGTGACTCTACAAGTGCTATAGCATGTATCACATCTTCTTCATTTACCCCATGATGACCATTACATATTCCTTAGTCAACATGCCCATGTCCTATTCGATCAATGCATTTTCATTGCTCACTCCCACATACTTAAAAGGGGATATTTAGTTGCATCTTCTTCGTATCCGTCGATATTGATATGTACGATTCTTTATTGTTTTGTTGGGGTTGTTGCAAAAGACAATCATTTGAAGTGCATGTTGGACTCAACTGCTTTCTTTTCTTTTGTATTTTCTTTCCGATATGTTATATTTTCTCAAAAGGAAATTTTTTACAAATGGTGCATGAAAATAGGCTGACTGTGAATTACTATACACCAAGTAACAAACTGTAAACATTAGCACATCAAAATTTGATCCCGATTCATTATACATACACACGGTTAGTTACGCCGTTTAATGATCATTTGACAAATGGCAATCAAGTACTTTCAGTTTCATCTCTCTTTTCAGACACTATTTCACAGACCACGCCCATATCTCATCCACTGCCGCTAGCACAGTACCGTCTCCGCCTTCTAATTTCACACCTACCAAATTGAACTTATTCTAATCCACCAAAACCCATTTAAATCCCAAGACCACACACACAAACCCTTCTACTCCTTAACTACCTCCAATTCCCCTATTTTTCAATCCTCTATTTTATCACCATGATATTTTTCAACGGAGGTCAACCTCGACAACCTCAAAGCCATCAGAGAATCAGAGTCCTTGACGATGAGTAGTGCAGCTCCCGGGGTCCCGGATTCTCAGGGTAATTGAACTGAAGCGGCAAGCCGTCGATGACGTAAGAAATCTTCGTGGGGTTAATTACTCAGCGTTTCGCGTATTGCAAACTGCAAAGTAGGTTAAGGCTCTCAGAGTACTTCGATGTTTGCTCTGAATTAAAGGCCTTGAAGAAAAGACATGCCTATGCATTTGTATTTGAATGTTGTTTTGTTGTCGGAGCGTTGGTATTGTTCCACCGCACAAATTGGCCCTTCTTGAGCTGCGGGAGTGGACTGAGGGTCTGAGGGCCAGGTTCGAGTTCACTAGTATAACCATGAAAATGCCCAAAAATCAGAGCTTGAAGCTTTGGAACCAAAAAATAATGCTTGTAACAATTCTAGCTGGGGATTCTTGCAGGGAATTCTCAAGTAGAGAAGTGTTGGCACTTCATTTGTGCAAGCAGGTAAAGGACAGAGAGCGTTGGGTACTCTAAGTAGACTAAAATACCCCTGATATTATTTTGGGTGACGTTCAAACTAACGGTATTATTGGCGCCTTGACGTTTATTGAGTCGGGGTTTCAAATTTGTGTACTTAAGTTTACGTTTTATTAGTTGTTTATAGAAATTCATAATAAACCTAATTTTATGTACTATTTGTAAAATTTTCCCTTTCTACAACTGTGGATTTGACCTAGTCCCCAAATTTTTTATTCATTTCAATAAATTTTAGAGTAAGGGCGAGTTAGTCCTTACAATCTCACTTGCCAAAAAAACATCTTGAAAACATACAAAAATTGTTGTCAGAAGACATTCACTAATTTGAATGATCATCAAACATGCTAATACTAAGAAGTAAGAAGGTACCTAGAATATCACGTGATACTGTCATGTGGTATACATAGTCAATCATATGAGTAACCAATCAAAAATAAAATTATTTAAATATAAGTAATCAATAAAAAACAAACACAATAAAAATGAATCAATAGCATTAAGGGGTACGTCATGTGGACTATATACAAATATATATAATAATTTCTCTACTAAGAGAAAGATCGATCATATCAACACGATGATAATTTACCAAATGAACAATTATTTCAAAAATTCATAATTAATTAAATTAATATCAAATAAATGTACATCCAAATTAAGGAAATTAATAAAGTCTAACCCCCCAGAAGGAACAATTATATGTTTTTTTTACAGGGAACAAATTATATGTTAGGGCTTATATGTTACTCCCTTCCAATTAATATTACTATCAAATTGATTCGATATATAACTTAACTTATACCCTTGATGTTGTATATGCATGGGTAGAGCCATTTTGACTCTTTTAAATCTTTTGTAGCTAGCTAGGTAGACAGCGCGCAACACGTATAAGCACATATAAGCAGGCATGCATGCACGACCTACTATTTTGCATAGCCCCAAAAATCCATCTCTCCACGCAAAGAGAGCTGCTGTTGCTGTTGCTGCTGGTTAATCTGGTTGACGGTAGAGGATCCATTCCTGTCCTGATCATACCTCGCTGCAGCTGCAGCTTCAACTTTGGACGTTGAATCTTCATTTCCAAGATGAGAAGTTACAAGCCGGTCCAGCATAGCCCATTCACTCATGCCTTGATCATCTGATGATCTTCCTCCTGTATTAACCATCTGTTGCTGATTTGGTTCACAAGTGGTGTCGTTAACTTCCAAGCCTGGTTCGCAAGCTTGGTAACGGAGGCTCTCGCTGCCAGTGCTCTCGCAGTCTCTGGGGTTGGTCATAAGCTGCTTGACCATGCCATGGCCAGGTGACGAGTCGGAAGGGAGGGCCGAATAGTCATTGTATGCAGATATGGCTTTGTGGGAGTTCGTTGGTATATTAAGGGCTTGAGAGTGGAAAAGAGAGTACTGAGGAGGCGGCTGCAAATTGAGGTGGGCATAGTGGAGGGTGTGTGGCAACTGATCCTGATCTTGATCATGATCGTGAGGTCTGTTTAGTTCAAAGGCTTGTTGGCGTAGTAGGTACTGGTTGGTGTCTGATCTACTGCTATGTGCATGCATAAAGGTTCGGGCTTGCAATTGGTTGGTGTTCATAGTCAGCTGTTGATGCTGGTGATGATCTGATGAGTTCATGCTAGAGCTTCCTCCTTCAGTAGTCCCAGTTACCTTGAATAAATTCTTCTTCTTAAATACCCGACATATCACCCATCCATCTTCCTGCACATGCATAAATATCAACATTACGTATCAAATCTCTGAATATGGTGTCAAACTACGACTTTGAATCACTATCAGCTAGATAATTTCTCACCCGTTCAAAACGTACCCTAAATCTAAATGACATTCTTAATTACCCTAAGACAAACAACGTTGTTTCAGAGATAATTAAGGAGAATAACAGCAGAAATATAGACACAAATATCCGGCAGACTGGCTGACTTACACTAGAAAGATTTCCTTGAGGATCATCGCCATCTTCAAGGCGGTACTCATGCATAATCCAATCAGTTTTTTGGCCATGGGGGGCTCTTCCTCTGTAGAAAACCAGGGTTTTCCTCATTCCAATCTTCTTGTATGTGTTCCTGATGCACTTGTCTCTCCCTGTTGCCTTCCAAAATCCAGCATTTGTTGCCCTATTCGTCCTTGATCCTGTTGGGTACTTCCTGTCTTTGTGGCTAAAGAAATACCACTCGTTTTGCGGAGTCGACCCAATTCTACATCTCTCTGCAGCATCAAAAGACTTTATTCGTTCAATCGATCATCTATCAATGTCAGAAATGTGTGCGTGTGCAGGAGCTAGCTTGTTTAGAATTTATTCTTACATCTTCTTAACCATTCATTCGTTACTTCTCATGTTACTGAATTTGGATGTGGGCATATTGCATACGAAAGAGCTTGATTTGAATATTTAATTAACATTATAGATAGCAGATAACTGGTCAAAACAAATCTTAAGGAACTTGTAATACGTACGTTGTAATTTCAAAAAACATATATATGAATAAAAATATTAAATCTGCACTTTCATTTCATCATTGTAAACTGCTCCTTCTTCTTTCTTCCTCTTTATATTCTCTTTCCGGAAGCTTCATTCTTCTTTTATAGTCAATCACCAAAAAACTAAGCCCTGTAATTAACTACTCGCCCACATATAACTGGACTCCTTTCTACCCCCATACATGCATTATTAAGGAAAGAAATAAATCAATTAATCCAACGAAACCAATTGACTGACAGTAAGAAATTAGTCTTCTTGACTTCAAATTAGCCAACAGCATCATTCCAGGAAAAAGACAGCATGACCGATTAACTACTAAAGTGATTAAACTCAAACAATATTATTGAAGAATGAATTAAGAAGTAAGTTATTACAAGTAGCAAGTACCTTGTAACTCCCAAGGTTCCATCTTGTTCAAGTCGACCTCTCTGATGACCTCCATATCAAACTTCTGAAAGGAGACCTTCTTCTTCAAATAGTAGTGAAGCAGCTCTTCGTCGGTAGGGTGGAATCGGAACCCTGGGGGAACACCACCGCTGGATGTTGCCATTAGTAACCTGGCAACCTCAGTTTTCAAATATCTTTAAGTATATCGGCTAACTACAAGTTAGCCGCTCGTTGCAGTTTGTACGTAGCTAGCACTCCTCAAAGTTTGTAGAGCCCTTTGTTTTGAGGAGCAAATCAAAGTTTTACGTGGGAATGGTGTAATGGGGCTTAAATACTGTGATGGTTGTCAACGGATATATGCAATGCTTTAATGGTTTTTGTGAAAAAGTTGACGGCCGGTGACTACGCCGACGGGGATGGTTAAAGCTATCGTAAAAAGCAAGTCTAATATATGTGGAATAAGACTCCCAGCGATCCATGGATATTCTACTGTAATTTACTTTTTCTGGATCTTCTTCACATGCTTTTTAGTAGCGTGGCCACACTCTAGCTCTCCAATGAATCAACTAAATCAAATATAAGACCGCCCTAGAGATCGATCTAAGTCATCTAACTCCTCCACTCGTGGAGATATATTTGAGCATATACGAATA
Organism: Argentina anserina; assembly: GCF_933775445.1. Classification (NCBI taxonomy): domain Eukaryota; kingdom Viridiplantae; phylum Streptophyta; class Magnoliopsida; order Rosales; family Rosaceae; genus Argentina; species Argentina anserina. The sequence goes on along the minus strand of NC_065873.1, from coordinate 275,480 downwards.
TAGAAGAATTAGAATCATCTACATGGTTATTAGAATGCAACTGCGCGCATGGATCAATAATCAAGATATCAAGTGCAAGCTTAACGTTAAGATGGCTGGTATCAATCAAAAATATGATCAACATGCATGCGTGATGCATGCATCTTAATTTTGATCTTGCTGATGATCTTGATCGAAATTGCACGCGCTTGATATAGTGACTTTGGCTCCTTCTTTCTCATTTCATTTCCAAATGGTATGAGACAAGTATTTTAAGCAAAAAACGATCCCGATGAAAATAAGCCTTAATATAATTATGTGATACTTGATTGTTTCCAAAGCAAGTCTCGGAAAAACAGCTACTAAACCTTCTTGGGATTTTCACAATTGATTGGACGGTCGAAATTTTGTAAGCATTATTAGCATTCATACTAGCTAGCTTAAATAACTTAGGGTTTGGTCTTAGTACTCGATCTTAATTCTTAATATCAAACGGTTATGCAGTCGCCATAGCTTCGGGCTCGATAGCACATGCATGTTTATATGCAGCAACTTATTGAAATGCTTCAGATTGAGTCATTTGATTGAATTACACTCTTCCTTTCTGTTTAATTGTGGTTTTCATCATCCTTTTTATACGGGTCTACCCTTGCATATGATTATAATTATACGGCTGAATAATATTAAAGGATTTATCACAGGCTCTATATCAAGTGATGATTTTCTTTGACGTACAGTATCATCAACTATCGATATCATTCAAGTCAAGTCATGAGACCAACCCCAAGTGTAGCCTAAGGCTTCGCTAGCTATGCCACATGCATATATGGATACATATGCATGGTTTGATAATCTCCATATATAGTTTAATTTTCACTTTCAGGGTGGATATTTCATGGAAAGTCCGTTTATGATCCTGAGGTTCATGAATCAATTTATCAATCATGCATGTTCTTATTCTTGGTTCTATATCGCTACATGTACGAAAGAAAATGAAAGATAACATAACAGACCTTAATTAGAGCAAACATACCGACGAGGACTTCTTTCTTGCCGTCGCGGTTGAGCCCATTGCATCCTTAAGATGGATCGTTGCTAGTTTCGATCGTGTGTTTGCTCGCCATACCGACGAGGACTTCTTTCTTAGAGCAATAATAATCTTATTGCTAGTTTCGATCGTTCCATATTCATCGTACTTCACATCCTTAAGATGGATCAAGTATTTATCAAACGACTCCTTTTCGTCCATAAGATAGAGTATTTTGACTCCCAACAACTTTGACTCCCGCAGAACTTCACCAACACTTTTACATCTTCTTCTTGATCTTGTAGTACTTGTGGTACTAGAACTACATCTATTGATCTATAGTATGTTAGGGAATGCAGAAGAATAAGTTGTAAAATATAAATTGAAACTAACTCACAATTACAAGAGGAAATAATACAAAATGATAGAGAACACCGAGATTTTAATGTAGTTCAGCAGAGTGTCTACGTCCACGGACAGCAACAATAAAGAACCTCAATTATATGAATAAAGGTTACACCGAGAGAAACACTACTTCAAGACTCACACTTGAAGAGATACACTCTCACACTCACTTTATTTTGCTACACACACAAAACTCTCTACTTGGAGTTTTCTCTTTATCTCTCACTCTTGATAACACACAAGATGAGTTTCCTCCAGTACTAAAATTGCACCACTTCTCATGTCTTTATATAGGCAAACCTCTTCATGCTTTCCCATGCAAATCCAATACGTCCATGCACAAGAAAGAGAATTCAAACTTCTTCCTTATTTCAAGCTTCAATGTTTTTATGCATCATTAATGCATCTTCATTTCTGTGTCAAACATTTCAGCCACCTCCAACATATATGCATAGGCTTTCTCTATTGCATTTCAACCTACATGTACCATCAAAGTTGCTATTCATATAGCAACTTGCCTCTTTGTTGATTGAATGGGTCTTGAGGCTTCACAAAATTGTTTTTCACATACAATAAATCACATGACATTCTCCTCCAAATAAAGAGGCACATTTGACTCATCATAGTATGACATTCGCGAACACAATGAAAATGTAACAATTTTTTTTCCAAACATTCTATACATAAAGAGGTAATGTGGAGGGAGAAGGAAGTCTGCCACGTCAAGATGCTCCCTTAGATATCCTACTTTGAGTCCACAAGAAGTCTCACATACAACTTAATTGATTTCCCCTTTATAACTCAAGTATGGATATGATGGGAAAATAATGTAATTCCCTAAGCAGACACTACAAGAGATTATAGCAAAAGCGAGGAAATTTTTTTGTGACAACACAAAATCTGTTGCAAAAACATGACCAATGCGAGGAAACTTCATTTGTCCCACACAATCTCATTAGTGACAACCAATTTGTCGCAAAAAGTAAGCATTTGCGACCAATTTATAGTTGTCGCTTATATACTATTTTCTGACAACCGAATTCCTCACAAAATATTAATTATGCGACAACCTTTACCAGTTATCGGCTACTGTTTTTGTGACAACTCTAACTTCCTCACAAAATATTAATTAGGCAACAAATTAAAGAGATTGTCGTTTATTATGTATGTGATAATTAGTTTTTTGTCATTGAAGACATTTTCGGCAACATATTCTGCAAGTTGTCGGGTACCGTATTTGTGACAAATTCTACTTCCTCACCGAAAACTAATTGGGTAACAACTTTAGCAAGGTGTCGTGTGATGTTTATGTGACAACTTGATGTTCCTCGCTAAAAGGTACTTCAGCAACGAATACCATTGGTCGTCGGTTAATGTTTTTGTGATAATTGCAATTCTCTTGCATAAAGTAGGTATTTGTGACAAATTAATAGTTGTCGCTTATATGACATTTTGCAACAGCTAAATTCTCTTGCAAAATGTTAATTATGCGACAACTTTTTCAATTGTTGGTCAATGTTTATACGATAACTTTAATTCTCTCACAAAAAAATAATTATGTGACAAATTAAAGGGCGCATCGCTTATTCATTATGTGAAAATCTAAGTTTTCTCACTAACTGTAATTTTAGCGACAAATTTTGTGAGTTGTTGGATAATTTTTATGTGACAAAATTTATTTACTCGCTAAAAACCATTGTCAAAAATTAAAATTTCTCACTAATTAAAAAGTACTTTATCGACAGTTTTTGCTCAGGGTTGTATGTGTGTGAAATCAAATCAACGTGAACTGAAAATCTCCTCAAGGCGAGCCTTGATGAGATAAAACCCACATGGTGTATATATCTTATAAAAAAATAAGCATCTGCTCGAAGTGAGGGCAAAATTCTATCAAGTGACTTGTATGAGAAGTGATCTTATCAAATCCAACATGGGTTAGAGAGAATCCACTCGAATTAAGGCCAACTATCAAGTGACTTTGTATGAGAAGAGATCCTATCAAATTTAAATATGAGTTAGAGAGAATCCGCTCGAAGTGTGGCAAAATTCTATCAAGTGTCTTTGTATGAGAAGAGATCCTATCAAATTCAAATATGGGTTAGAGAGAATCCACTCGAAATGAGGGCAATTCTATCAAGTGTCTTTGTATGGCAAGACATCCTATCAAATTCAAATATGGGTTACAGAGAATCCACTCGAAGTGTGGCAAAATTCTATCAAGTGTCTTTGTATGAGAATAGATCCTATCAAATTCAAATATGGGTTAGAGAAATCCACTTGAAATGAGTGGGAACAGAAAAGTTTGGAGCCCACCTAATCAAGATCTATCTCACTTGAATAGGATGGAGAACAATATAAAAAAGATATAGAGTGTATATCTTCAAGATCACCTCTACTATTCGAGATATCTCCTCAAATGTATGTACCAAGAGCAATTACCTGCTATATTTTGGTTGGATATAAGTCTAGGATGGAGAACAATATAAAAAAGATATAGAGTGTATATCTTCACAATCACCTCTACTATTCGAGATATCTCCTCAAAGGTATGTACCAAGAGCAATTACCTGCTATATTTTGGTTGGATATAAGTCCTGATGGAAACTTTTGGTTAAGTTTTTTCTTGTTTATGAGTAATTGACAGTGTAATTTATGATCTAGTATCATGGCCGTAGTAAACCATAAACTCTTCTGTGATGTGTTTTGCTTGTTTTGACTTTCGATCTGTTGCTTGTTTAATCTCCTCATGGCCTCATATATGCCAATATATATTAATCCAATTGTATATATTAATCCCCCAATGTCCTGAATTAGGTTCAAAACGATTAAGGAAATAATAAGTGTTTTTGATTAGGGTTTGGTCTAAGATTTGTCATGAATGCCCCCCCTCCCTCTATTAGTTACTAGGAAGATTTTGCAATAATCTCTTCCCACATTCACGTCTCCTCTTAATTATCTTTCCAAATTTTATTTTTTCCAATCTCCTATATCAGCTATCTTCACGTCTCCTCTCTTCCTTAAACTACTCCTCTCAGAGTGATAAACACTTTTTATATCTCCTCCATCTCTATCACTCTATCTCTACCTTTCCCGATCTCATATCTTAACGTACGTCTATATATTGATGCTTTTTCTCATTTCGTTTTTAAAAAATCAAGACTGTATGAGTAGGTTGAAAATTGTCTATATATTGTTTGTCATGTGTTGCAGATGTCTTCTCAAGCTCAACAACTTGGCCAAAGGAAACTAATCAGGAGGCCTACACATGGAAATACAATTGGAAAAGATAATTGAGGGAAAGGTTGATGGTAAGTTTAGGTCTATTTGATTAAATCTACATATATATGTGTATTGTATGTACCAAGATTATTCTTAACATATTTAATTTTAATCAGGTACACTTTATCGTGGACATTGAACATCTAAAGATAATTGAGTTCATGGATGATAAGATGTGTTCGACGTATACTAACTTTAAGTGGAAGTTGCATGACCACTTTCGAAAGTGTGGGATACATGCTCAGGGACGTGCTACTCTTTCTCCAGTAAATCTATGGGGCACTGAGAGACCGATAGAGGATTGGCATTGGTTGTGTGATACAATTTACACATATCCAAATATCTTACGTAATTGAAGAATGTGCCAATGACAATGAAGATGATCTAGAGATAGATGACTATTTATTTATGAGCAAGTAATTTAGCATATACTGTAGCTGGTCTTGGCTAGTAGATATTTGATTTTATTTGGTTGTTTTAATTTCAAACAAGAAATAAATTAGTTATTATTTAATAAATTGTATTAATTACTGGAACAATTCTTTTTATTGGTAATATTCTACATTATTTTTAATTTAATAAATATGAATTGCGACATTTAAATATGTTGGTTATTATTATATGTGACATAACACGCGACCTCCCATATTATTATATTCGACAAGTATTTTGTCTTGTATAACATATTTTCTGACAACTATGTTGGTGTTGCAAAAAATTTACATTTCTCGCATAATTAAATATGTGACGAATTTGAGTTGTCACAACCGGTTGTCACTTAAAGTGTTTTGTTGATTGTCAAGCGCGACAGACTTATAGAGTTGTCACATTTACAACATGCAAAACAGTTGCATCCTCGATGAAAGAATACGCGATAAATATGCAAACCACGCTAAATGAATACGCGACGTAAATGAAACCTCGGTTATACAAATTGTTTCAAAAATAAAATCTCATGAGTTACTTTATGCGACGTAAGTAAAACTTGGGAAATTGAAAATGTGACAAAAATAAAGCCTCGGAAATTGAAAATGTAACAAAAATAAAGTCTCGCCAATTAAATATGTGATGTAAATAAAGCCTCTAAAATTGAAACAGTGACAAAAATAAAGCCTCGCCAATGAAATATGCGACGTAAATTAAGCCTTGAAAATTGAAAATTGTGACAAAAATAAAGTCTCGCCAATGAAATATGCGACGTAAAATAAGCCTCGAAAACTGAAAATTGTAACCAAAAGAAAGTCTCGCCAATTAAATATGCGACGTAAATAAAGCCTCAGAAATTGAAATTGTGACAACAAAAAAGTCTCGCCAAATAAATATGTGACGTAAATTAAGTCTTGGAAATTGAAAATTGTAACAAATATAAAGTCTCGCCAATGAAATATGCGACGTAAATAAAACCTTGTTTATACAATTGTAACAAAAATAACCTCTCGCCAATTAAATATGCAACGTAAATTATGACTCAGAAATTGAAAATTATAACAAATTTAAAGTCTCACATATGGTTTTTGCAATAAACTTACGTTTCTCGTTGTATGTCAGATGTGAGGAATCAATTGTCTCACATATTGCAAAAGCGATAAATGTGTATTTTCGTCACTTTTAACAATCAGTGAAACACTTTAAGCGATAACCGGTTGCGACAATTTTTAGTTGTCACTTTTCCAATTATGCAAGAAATATAGACTTTATGTGACAACTTTGGGTTGTCGCCAAAGTCATTATCTGTTGTAGTGAGATAAGCTTGTAAATCCAATTACATGTTATGAGAACAAAACCAAAGATCATATGCATAATAACTAACTATAAATTTAATGAATGAGAATAGCTTACCATCTTCATGAACAACTCTCGTATCCATTGCTCTTAATCCGAAATCACAAAGTGCTAGGCAAAGTCTTTTGTTAATTACTACTCTCTGCTTTCTCAATGGACAGAAACTTATGCAATAATTCATAGTGATAACAGTGACATTTACCATCTATATATAGAAGATCAATAACCATAAGAGTCATTTCATTAAAGATTTCTTATGAGTTAAGTCATCTTATTTGTATTACTGATTCAATACTGATTTGTAGTCTTGCTTCTAGACTTATATTAGAATTCCTTACTATAATGATACAATACACGAAAATCATTATGAACTATATTTAATATTGTCTTTGTTTCCATGTAGAAATAGGTTATGACATTAAGCATGATTATCATATAATATGTGATATGTCCAAAATTGATCTAACAATCTTCCACTTGGAGAATCACTTTTTGTTTACGATAATCAAGTTCCTGTAACATCAAAAACTATACTACCTACTGTAGTACATGCTCGCCAAAAACAATTGAATCAAAAATCCCCATCACAACATGGTCACTTTGCAATCACTTATACAAAACAAGAAACGAGTTACATTTTAACAAAATGCAGAGCTTCTTTGCTACAACATAAGCTCCAACAAAATACATATGTCTAATCTACAGTATTGATCATATATATATATATATCAATGTGTATTAACAAGTATATAATATATATCAAGTCCTACTGTATGTTCTAAAACTAGAATTTCAAGCAATTTTTCTGAACACCATTGACTTTATAATTTGCCTGAACCATATCATCATGTTGAACATGATTAAAGTCATTTGATAACAAGTATATATATTACTGTAAACAATAAGATTTTCCAAACCAACATAAAGGTGAAGCAAAAACACAAACAATTCTAAAATACCTCAAGACTTAATTTTACTTTAAGAAAACTGTCATTACAAAAGTAATTAAAACAAGAACTCAAAACTCGAATTTTAGTTTGCTCTTACTAGACTCAGCTCCCACTAAACTTAAGCATCTAATTTTGATAAAATACAAATGATCTATGTGTGTTTCTTGAACACCTTAACTGGTAATGTTTTTGTGAAAAGGGTATGCTAGTTGTGAGTTTGTATCTATGCTTAAAACCATTAACTCACCATAGTTGCCCTATCTCTAACACTATAATACTTTAAAGAAAAAAGTTCACCATCGGTACCCAAACTATTCTGGTAAGGTCAATGTAGCACCCCAACTCTGAGTTGTACCAATGTAGTACCCAAACTTGTAATTCGCTATCAACGAAGGGTCTAAGCCTAATTTCCGTTACGGCTCCGTTATCTCGGTCACGTGTCATGCACGTGACCACAAAAAAATTCAACAGTGGTACCCAAACTCTTGTGGCAAGGTCAATGTAGTACCCAAACTCTGAGTTGTACCAATGTAGTACCAAAATTCGTTTTTCGCTATCAATGAGGGGTCTGAGACCAATTTATGTCACGGTTTCGTCTTATGGATCAAAATAAAAATGGTATTTACCTAGATAACTCTATGTGGGTTCTAAGACCATAAATAAGAAACTCTTATAGTAAATATCTAGAATTAAGAAACAACTTACAAATTGGGCAAAACACCAACCCATTCTCATTATGCTCCTGACACTTCACCACCATAGTGTGGCATCGAGGAGCTCCACCTCCTCTCATCCCCACCGCCTCTTCCTTCATCACCAACACCATCTTCGAGCTCCTCCACCTCTGCTTGGAACCCCCGATCCATCGATACGCCATGATCGCAGACCTTCACTCTGAGATTCTCGACCGCCGACCGCACCGCTTTACATGCCTTGAATGTTGTAGGTGGAGGGAGAGAAGGTCGTAGGTGGAGGATGTGAGGGAGACTATGTTGTGTCTCAAGGCGGAGGTTCCAAGCTGGGAGAAGTCGTCATCGTGATTGAAGAGTTTGGAAGAAACATAACCCGTAGTGTTGCTTTGCCTCAAAATTGAGCTCAGAAATACAGTGTGGAAGGAGGGAGAGTGAAGGAGAATGAGAAGAAAAAGAGAAAAGACAAGAAGTTATGATGTTGGGTACCGATGTTGAAATTTTTTTGTAATCACGTGCGGGACACGTGACCGAGATAACGAAGCCGTAACAGAAATTGGGCTCAGACCCTTCGTTGATAGCGAATTACAAGTTTGGGTATTACATTGGTACAACTCAGAGTTGAGGTACTACATTGACCTTACCACAATAGTTTGGGTACCGATGGCGAAATTAACTCTACTTTAAATCTATATGCTTGGAATTGTTGGATCTCTTATTGTTCTTGCAGAAGAACACAATTGCCTCATTGTCACAAAATATTTCCAGCTTGTCTTCTACAATGTGACTAAGTATTTGAGTTTGCTGTAGAAAATTTCTAATCCACACTCCTTCACACACTGCTTCATATACTGCTATGTATTCAGCTTGCATGGTTGATGTCGAAATTAAGGTTTGCTTCATGGTCTTCCAAGCAATAGCTCCACCTGATAGCATGTACACATATCCACAAGTAGACTTCTTTGAATCAGGGTAATTCCCTGCAAAGTCAAAATTTGAAAATGTAGCAACCTTCAAATCATTGACTTGTCTGGAAACTAGCATGTGATTCTTTGTCTTCTGTAGATATCTCAACACCTTCTTCCCTGCAACCCAGTGTTCATAACCTGGATTAGATTGAAAACCTCGACAACATCCAACTGCAAAAGCTAAGTCAGGTCTTGTGCAAACTTAAGCATACATGAGACTTCCAACTAGTCTTGCATAAGGCTTTGACTTCATACTCTCCTTCTCAGCTTCAGTTTGTGGTCATTGATGTTTTGTGAGCTTGTCACATTTAGACATAGGAACTTCTCCTATAGAGGATTGTTCCATACTAAATCTTTTTAGAACTTTAGTAATAGAATTTTACTGAGACAATCCCAATAGATTTCGTGCTCTATCTCTTTTAATCTCAATTTCTAGTACATATGATGCTTCACCTAGATCTTTTATGTCATAAAGCTTTTAACTGCTTACTGCTTGCCAAAAGTATATCATTGTTGAGTAAAATTGTGCACATAGTGAACCAACATGTCACCCAACATAATTTTACTCATATCCATATAGTGAATAGAGTTTTAATTATTTCGGGTTCGACCCATTAAAGACAGAATGTGTCTCTTAATTACAATCCCTTGTTTGCAGGCAAATACCCTTTGATTCCATTTATGAAGAAACCAAATATGTGGGATATGTGTTTGTTTGTTTTTGCGGCTGCACCCGGAAATTTGAATGGGTTGCCTACGTACTCTGGGAGAGGGATCAAGCCACTCGTAGTTCAAGAGTTCCAATGCGTGAATGACACATTGAAAAGCTATGATTTTGGAATGAGAGTAGTGTTTGAGACTAATTTGGTGTAAGTGAACCAGAGATTGGATTTTGTGTTGATGATGCGGGTTTAGAGCCCATGGATATGATTTTGGATTTGTTTGTGATTTGGGAGTAGATATAATTTTTTGGTGTTTGGAGAATGTGACTACATTCAGTGATTCATTTGGGACTAGGCGAATTTGACTGGTGGAGTCAGAGATTCTGTTTGGACATGTGGTTGCATCTAGTGGGTCGCTAGATTGCCTACGTACCATTTGCGGGATCAAACCGACCATAGTTCATTAATGTGGCTTTCAGTTTTGTACCGACTTTTGAGTTCGACGGATATATGATGACCTTGAATCCGTTAAGCATATTTCATTTGGACACCCAATTTGGTAGAGCGTCTGTCGGGCTTTGCAACGGGCCTCAACATTTATTAGACAGCTTAGAGTTGTGCCGGGCTTTACAGCGGGCCTCAGAATTTTAGTGAACTAATTTTAATTTGGACACCCGTGTCGAGCTTTGCAGTTGGGCCTCGAGACTTGACATGGGCTTTACACTGCTTCACTTTGACTTTGAAGTTGTTGACGTTTTGAGGTTGGTTTTGAGATGAGGCTGGGCTCTTTGCACTGTGGGCTTACTTCCATTATTTTGTTGGAGGCCCATTTACGTGATTCACGTTGATTGACAAAACCCTTTATATCGAGCTCGGCAGAGTTTTGTGCATCTGAGAAGTTGGTGCGTATCAAGACCGTGGTTGTTAATTTTATGGACACCCATTGACATTAATCATGTATGCCTCAATCAAGAAATTTCTCATTTTTTGCATGCACGGAGTACACCAAATCGGACTCTTCCTCAAAGTAACGTGGCACCATATGATTCCATTTGATTAAATGTATTTGTGCCTCTGAACTCCACCGTTTGGAATTTAGCCACCAATTTTCTACTCCAATTAAGCTTTAGCATTCAAACTTCCACCGTTGGGCACGTTTGTTTTATTTGTCAGAGCATGCCACCCCTCGGTTTTTGTTGAATTACACACCAATCTAGACTTCAATTGAGCTCATGGTCTTCTCGACTTGTCTTGTACACAGTTCTGTCTCCACCACACTGTAGTATATTTTCTGACTTTGCAAAGAATTGAAGCACCTCCTCTGAACTTCCTAATGTGCAGTCCCTGATTGGCTTAGGACTTGTCTCATTTAGAATTCGGAGCAGCTTCCCTCACTCAGGTACCCGACATGACATCAACCTTGCTTTTTCTTGAGTTCACTTCTACAAATACCGGGCCAAATCACTCTTTGTTGATGTTTCTGTTGTAGGTGAAGCAAACTAGCCGATATTATCTCTTGCTTGGAAACACAAATAGACGGAAGTGAGTTTGCTTTCTTTTCCTCATTTGTCATAGAACTCTTCCAATACACCAACTTGAACACTCACATCTTTATCATATCTACAACATTTTGGGTCATGATATTGTGGGAAGTATTTGATGGTTTCTTTTCTGTATTTGTGGGAAAAGCCAGAAATTTGGTGAGTGTTGGTATATTTGGCCTTTAGGGGATTTCCATATTCTTGGTAGTGAGGAAATATTTCTGGTGCTCGAGGGGATTTTCATATTGATGGCGGTGAGGGAATATTTTCTGGTGATTATGAAGAAAGAGATGCAGAGCCACACTTTTGACTCTTGAAATATAAGCTGCACTCATAGAGAAGTTAACAATGACAAGTGAAGACGAAGATGCAAGACTATAAGACCATGGAAGATACCTGGATTTGAAGCTTGTTTGATATAAAACTTCTCATTCTTACTACTCTTTTCACTCTAGCTCATTCTTTCTTCCACTGTTTCCTCACTTCTCTTACTCCTTCCCCTATTTGATCGAGCGGCTTGTATATATAATGGAGTGAGGATGGGGTGGAGTCGAGTATATCTCCCATTTTTTTTTAACTGATTGAGATTCTGATCTTTATCAATTTGACTTGAAAGGCTTATAGTTGCAACCAACTGATTCTATCTCCCACGTTGAAAGCTTCTGAGGCTTTGATTTTAGACTTGGTCTTGCTTTGAATCGGACGTGATAAGTATCCAAGTCTCTTGATTTCAAATTTGAATGTTTTAACCAAGTTTACTTCCAGACCTTGTTTGCAACCAACTTCAATGAATTCGAAATTCAAATCGTGCATGCATGTTCCACGTTCCATAATCTTCCATAATTGATGATTAAAATTTGAATGTAGATAAAATCCCTAATTGATCATTCTTCCAGTAGAGACGTCAAACTATAAGGACTCATACTCATCATAAAAGTTGATCACAAGGCAAGTCCAACGTAGACCATCGAGATATGAATTTTTATTTTTTTGCCGTCAACAATCATCAACATATAGTACTAAGAAAATAAATTAATCTCCAACTGTCTTTAAATAAAGACACTCATCAACTAAATTTTCAATGAAGCCAAAAGAAGAAATCTTTGAGTCAAATTTCTTGTACCACTGCCTGGAAGCTTCCTTGAGTCCATAAATTGATTTCTTCAAGCTTGCAGACCAAATTCTCATTCATTGCTTCATGTAAATCACTCCATCAAAATCTCCATTTAAGAAAGCTGTCTTGACATCCATCTGGTGCAGCTCCATATCATAGTGTGCAACTAGTACCATAGTAATCCTAAAAGAATCTTTGCAAGAAACTAGAGAAAATGTCTCGATGTTTCCAGTTGTATCTCTCTTGGTTTTGAAGACCCTGCAGCCAATTACCTTTTGTCTCAGATCAGCTTCAACTAATTCTCAAACTCCTTTTTTCTCCATTGACTCAATTTCAGCTTGCATTGCTTCTTTCCACTTCTCTGACTCAACACATTTTGTAGCTTGAACAAAATTTGTTAGATCATTGTCTTCTACACAATCTTCTATTATCTCTACCTTAGCTAGATAGACAATGTATTTACAATTCCCCCCCTCCCCAAACTTTGCTTTTCTAGTTCTCTTATATCTTCTAAGCCGAGGGTTTTGAGGAGGGTCTGGAGGGTCATTTTGAGGTTATGTAGGGTGTGGTTCTGCTGCATGTGGAACTGCAACAATGGGAGGATTCTGGACAACTGCATTGTCGTTTGGATCATCAATCTACATTTCTTGATCACATGCATCTTGATTTTCTCAAATTACGTCATCTGCTAATTCATCATCATTATCAAAAGGCAGTGTATTTGCTAAATCCTCATCCGTCACAATTTCTTCAAAATCTGAGGATAAATCCTCATAAATTGTTATGTGAATTTTCGCATTTAAGAATTTTACATGATGAATTAAAAAATTATGGGTGAGTGCTTAGCAGAATAAATCTTGTAGCCTTTAGATTTATCTGGATAACCTATGAAATAGCAGCTAATAGACTTTTCATCAAGCTTGCTCATTTTTGGATTATAAATCTGAGTTTCTGCTTGACATCCCCATACATGACAAAGGAAAAGACTTAGTTTCATACCACACCATAATTCAAAAGAAGTTTTCTCTATGGCTTTACTTGGTGTTCTATTGCAAATATAATTTGTCGTATTAAAGCCTCTCCCCATAAGAATTTTGACAATCTAGTAGTATACATCATACATCTAACCATATTTAGAAGGGTTCTATTGTTTCTCTTTGCAACATCATTCTATTGTGGATTGTAGGGTGTTGTATATTCAGCTTTAATTCCATACTCTTGTAAATGCAAGGCAAAAAGACCCTTATGTTGACATTTTTCCGTATATTTTCCATAAAATTCCCCACCTCTATCTGATCTAACTATTTTATTTTTTCTCTCTAGTTGATTCTCTACCTCAACCTTATAGGTTTGAAAAGCTTTAAGTGCCTGTGACTTTTTAGAGAGTAGAGAAACATAGCCGTATCTAGAGAAATCATCAATGAATGTAATGAAATACACGTTTCCACATATAGTTTGGTGTTTAAATGGACGAAAAATATCAATGTGTATGAGCTCCAACAATTCTTTACTTCTTACTGCAGTCTTTTTCTATTTATTTGTCATCTTACCCTTAAAACATTCAATACAGTCATGAAGGTATGAAAAATCTAACTCGTTTACATACAATTACATGCATGGATAGAGACTATGATCCTTTAAGGAAAGACTCCTAGCTCTAGAATAACAGAACAACCTACAAGGAAACTATAGTATGGATGAGCGTCGTCCTCGCTTGCCTAGCAGGGACCAGTCCACACATGAGTTTGAAAACCAAAATCGGATAAGGATATAAAACAAGTTTTAGAAAATCATTTAGGGTAGTGTTGAGATCTCAGAGAAAACAATTTCTCAAAAATATGTAGGCTTTGCAAATATCATACTAAAACAGTATGACCATTTTTATAAGATTGTAATAGATATAATAGGAATACATGACTAATCCTAATGACTAAGAGGAGAACAAGTCACATCGCAAGTCAAGGCCAACTGCCCCTATTGTTAAAATAACAATAAGAGAGCAAGTGTTCATTTTAGACAATACTCTAAAATAAAGATATAATGCATAATGTAGAATGGTAACATGACATTGCCCCTCCGGAGGTTTCACGGTTTCGACACTGCGAGGTCTTGGACCGGTATCCCAAAACCCCATCACTCTCAGGTCTATCACACTCAAAAAAATCATATCTTAAAACGTTGCCTAGTTTCGGATTTTCACAAGCATTTAATGCAACAACAATAATTCAATAAATCATTCCCGAGTCCTAGACTATGAATTTCATATTTATGGCTAAAGCAACATGAGAGAATTAGCTCCCTACCTGTAATGATGTGCATAATCCCCATATCCAATACGTAGCTCGTGCTCCAATTCTTACTGCTCCGAGTGTTGACCAATCATTATTCGAGTGAGGTCTGAATTATGAAAGTGTAGAAGAGTCAATTACTAATTTAAAACCCGTAGATAAATGACTTGATCTCCTTTTCCTCATTTGACCAGGAAAGTAAAATGTTGACTTTTGGCTGACAAAGTCTTTCCTAGTTTGACCAGGAGTTGACTTTGCTTGACATTTTATTGACTAATGCTCAAATAACCCGAAAATAGTCTAACTTTAGTCGTCGAACGATACTAAACGTGCTTTAAGGTTATTAAAGACATATATAACCAAATCGACGATTAATTGGTTACCGACACATTTCTAAATTAAAAGAGGGGCAAATTATAAAAATGTACCATCTTCCGACTTATATTAGAAAAAAGTCAATATTTATGAATTAATTACAAAAAAATCATCACATTTAAGTGGAAATTAGAAAAAAGACAATAAAATTAGACTAAAATCACTTTAAAAATATTTTCTGGACTGTTTTGCCCTTTCTCACTATTTTTTTTCTAATTTCGACCATAACTTTCCCGTTCGGCGATAGATTTTGACGAAATTGGTACCGTTAGAAAGATCTCGCTCCCCTCTTTCATTTGATATACTACCCACTCCGACTCAACCAACCGTACAAGGCACAACAACCATCGCAAAGGGTTTCCGCCATCGATGGAGGTGCTCCAAGCAATTCCGGCGAAACAGAAGCTCAAGGTTATCTAATTTTAGGTATTCTCTTCATTCTGAGCATACTTATACCAATCTCATTTGAATTTTAACAAAATTTCGCATATTTCCACATTTCATCTAGGCATGTCACACCTCCTGTCAGAACCACTGTCACATACACTATCACACTATATCTTAACTGTCACACCTCCTGTCACAACCGCTATCACACCCACTGTCACAGAAGCTGTCACACTATCTATTTACACTAATTGTCACACCTTCTGTCACAACCACTGTCACACACATTCCCATGTCACAACCAATGTCACAGTTGCTGTCACACTCACTGTCACACTACCTATCACAATCGATATCACACTCACTGTCACACTTGCTATCACATTACCTATCATACCCGATGTCACACTACCTATCACAACTTATGCCACACCCACTGTCACATCTCTTATCACAATACATATCACACCTGTTATCACACTACCTATCACACATGTTGTCACACATATCACACTACATATCACACCTGTTGTCACACATATCACAGCCACTGTCACACCTGCTATCACACATGCTGTCACACTACCTATCACAGTCGCTATCACACTACCTGTCACAGATCTTGTCGCAGATCCTGTCACAGCTGTTGTCACACTACCTATCACAGCTGCTGTCACACCCGCTGTCACACTACCTATCACAGTTGCTGTCACCAGTCATACTACCTATCACAACATCTGTCACAACACAAAATTTCGTTCACAAAGGAGAAACTCGAAAATGTACGAAAAATATTTTTATGGGTCAGTCTACGATGACTGGTTCGTTCACATAGGAGAATCTACAGTTCCAGAGAAGGATCATTGAGAGATCCGGCCTTGGTGATTCAACATATCTTCCAGAGGCTGTACTCAACATTCCTCCAAATCCCTCAATGAAAGAAGCTGAGGCACTGATGTATGGTGCCATTGACGAGCTTTTTGCCAGGACATCTGTCAAGCCCAAGGACATTGGAATCTTGATTGTCAACTACCATTTGTTCAATCCAACTCCATCGCTTTCTGCCATGGTTATCAACCATTACCAGCTTCGAGGGAACATAGTCAGTTACAATCTCGGTGGAATAGAATGCAGCGCAGGGCTCATCTCAATTAATCTCGCTCAAAAGCTTCTTCAGGTGCATCCTAACTCTTATGCGCTGGTTATCAACATCTCCTCAATTGTTTCAGGCAGAGAGAAAGTTATAGTGGCATTTTTATAAATACTACCAACTTTAATGGCAACGCTATAAGAGATTTAGGAATATGATTTTTTTTCTAATTTTGAAATCTTACCTGACTTTTTTCTAATTTCATGTATGGAATGTGACTTTTTTATAAGAAGACCTTAAAAGAGTTCTCGATATCCGAACCTGGCGGAAATCAGAACTATCGTTAATATTCGTCGCCAAGTTACATTTAGGTTTTACAAAATTACGCTAAGGTAAAAGTAAAACCATTTTCAAAAACAGTAAATGTTAAACAGTAAACAATAAAGACAAACAGTAAAACTGTTATTTTATGTCAGGGGAGAATGGTAATTTTACACAACTGTAAAACTGTAAAGGTAAATTTGTAACAGTAAAACCCATTTTTCACCCTGGCAACTCCGATCGATTTCTAGTAGCCAAAATCATCTCCGATCGGTCCAAAAACAACATAAACAGTAATTCTAAGCATCCCAACAAGTCCAAAACACAACTAGAAATGTAAAGGATTGAGCTTTCTACCTCAGTGATTCCCTGAAACGCAGAACTAATCTTCGATGACTCTTCATTGCTGGAACTCAAGTAGGTGCACTTCTCCATGCTTCAGCTACTGCTCATAAATCCTCCTAAGCCTCGCCTACCTCGTCAGGTCGTTGAGTAAGGAAGAAAAAGGTCACCAGCGGAACTGGATTTCAGCCGAAACCCAAATCAAAGAAAAGAACAGTGAAAAAAGGAAAAAGAGATTAGGATTCGATTTTTAGCAAATCAATGAAGAACTGAATCTGGAAATTAAAGGGATATGGATTAGGTACCAAGAGTAAGATGAGCGAGTTGTCGGAGTTCCCAAAGCTTGGAAATCGATAGCGGAGCACAACGAAGGTGAAGAACATGAAAACAAGGTTTAGGTCAAATTCGATTCTCAAGGATTTGAAAGATGAATTGAGTGAAGTAGGAGGACTGGGCTTACTCAAACGAAAGCTCGGAAGTTTCCCGGAACCCGACGGCGGTGCTACTTCTCTAACTTCACCTCATGGCATCAATCTTCAATTTAGAGGTAATGTGGATCTATGAACATGGATACGGGAAAAATTGTGTATGTCCGTATCATACCCGTGTCAGATACGGGTACGGTCTGGATATGCCATATACACGTATCCATGAACGAAAAAACGTATCATAACTATGTAGTGTAAAGTCAACTCAGTGGATACGGTCCGGACACGATTTGGATACGTTTCAGACTCTTCCCAAAGCTAATAAAAGGAAATTTCAAATTGGAGATGTAAGAGTAGAACTGGGCTCACCTTAAAGGATGAATTGAGTTTACTGGAACTCCAAAATGATGCCGAGGAGGAAAGAGAACATCAACGGTGACACGGCGGTGGTGAAAGGAAACTCGAGTTAAGCATCAATTAATGGAACTGAGGGTAGAATCGAATTGAGAGGAAGAAATAGAAATTAATCTTACCAATAATGGCCTGAGAAGATCGTGGGAGCCATGGAAGCTCTGCTCTGCTTCACTCACCGATTTGGAGAAAACAAGAACAAGTGTATGGTTTGCTCGTATGGTTGGAAAGAAAAGATTGAGATAGAGGTGGTGGTGGGCAAATGAAGTAAAGAGGTTGAGATCGTCTTATAAGATGCAGGGTAGTTTGAGATCGTCTAATCAGGAGCAGGTGTCAGTTTTATGATGGAGAAGCTTGAGGGTAATAAGTTGGCTACATATATATATAATGTAAAGGGTAGAAGGGTAGTCTAGTACATGAGTTGTCCTTATCTTCTAAATCGGCAGAGCCTCATAGTGGCCTTCATGATGTCTCTTTGTAATCCATCAGCATTATATGAGTGCTTGATCACAATCCCCTATTTTTACTTGATCTGACTAATTGTTTCAATTAATGCTTTCACAATTTGGTCTTGTTTTTATTGTTTTGTGAAGTTGTGGTTATCACAATGCTGTTCTATCCGGTTGCCAATTCAGACCCATAAATATGCTATAATTGAAAAATATAGCTACCAATCCTACCATAGCCAAGTAGTCATTGCAACTGATCCAAGTCATCTAAAAAGACAACTTGTTTTATGCATAACTTTTGGATGTATTAAGGCTCATTTGCCTACTTGGGTGATTTGAAAGAGTAATTAGTCATTTAATAGTCTCTTCTCTTGTGTTGAGCATGGACATACCCAATTTTTTCCGTATCCATGCTTCATAGGATTTCATGAGTCAGACTTGTCTTGGCGGCGGTGCTAGGCAGTGCTGAAGACATTGATGGTGGTTCGGTGGGAGAGAAAAGTGAGACTCTCTCTCTCTGTTGTGTAGAAGAGAAGAAGAGGAAGTGATGACGTGGCCATCTTGGCATTAAATAAGTGGATTTTGGGCTGAAAACTTGGGCTCGGGTCAAAAAAAGAGAAGATTTGGGTTTCTCCCAATTGGTTTTGGGCAACCCAAGACTAAAAAAAAGTTTTAGAAAATTTTTAATCAAATTCTAAAATTTATATATATATATATATATATATTTATATATTAAATCTTATTTTACAAAACGTATCCAAAACGCTACATACTAGAAAAAGCGTATCCCCATATCATGTCATATCCGTACCCGTGTCCCGTACCCGTACTAGTGCATCATAGATGTGGATGTATGCTTGATCGAAAGACATGACTATGCAGGAATTGAAGAGGGAAACACGATGGTGAAGATGCATGTTGCAGTCCTCGCTGGACGGCGACCCAAGGCGGAGGAGAAGCTGGTATCGGTGTGTGTTTCGAACTTTCGATGGAGGAAGAGAGAGTGACAACAGAGTTGAGTTGTCGAAAGAATGAGGAGGATAAAATGGTCATTTTTCCTTAAATGAAAATGGGTTTTGGGCTAAACTTTTGGGCTCGGTTTTGGGAAAATAGAGAATAGAAATAGGCTTTTCTTAAGCCTAGAAGGGATAGGCCCAAATTAAAATATAGGAATCGATCCAAGGGCTATAATTGATCGATGTTAGGCTGACGGTTACGGTTTTAGTCACGTAAAAATAACTTGAGTGAAAACATTTTGAAACACAAGAAAATAATTTGTACAGTCAATAAAAATAATTAGAGCATCGGAAACGCTCATGGCGACGTGTAGTTTAATATCAACGTATAAACTACGTTATTCGACATTTATTTTAAATGTCGATCGATTAGTTAATCATAATGTGTCAGTTAAACGAGATTAAAAATCTCAGGTATTACATTTAGTGTTATCTGTTTCAACAAAAGAAATTTCTTGTTGAGGCATTGAACAATTTAACTTTAAATAATCATCCAATATCACATCAGAACAAAGTTTCTCTTTATTTCGAGAAATAAGAATTCATTTATTATCAATCAAAAAACTACATCCAACTTTAACCAATTGAGAAACTGAAACTAAATTCCTTCTCATGGAAGGTACATAAAACTAGAATTTTTTCACATCAAGCCTAAGATAGCCTATAGTTTTTACTGCCACATTCATCTTGTTTTCAACATGCAAGATAACATCCTCACTTCTTGGATTCCTTGTCCTTTTTAGCGGATTCAATCCTTTTTCATGTGACCTACTTTCTTACAAAAGTAGCACTTGAATCTGAATGGTTTGTTTTCCTTTGACCCTATGGTTGCTAGCTTGTTATGAGGTTGTGACTTCTTCTTCTTAGGCTTCTCAAGCATGTAAATAGTTGGGGTTTGCTTCTTAATCCTCTCCTCCTCATAAGAAAAAATGGCTATTAATTCATCTAGAGTCCAATTTTCCTTTTGAGCATTATAGCTAGTTTTGAGATGGTCAAAACTGCTTGGGAGTGGTGCATGATGCACCAGCAGAGTGTCTTGTACTCCCACCATCATCTCTCTAAGCCTATTGTTGATGTTAATCAACTTTAGTAAGTGCTCCCTAACTCCACAAGTTCCTGAGTACTGAAGGCTATGTCATTCATTGTTCAGCCTAGCTATCTCAGCTTTTTCACTTTCTTTAAACTTAGTTGACACTGCCTCTAAAAAATCAATAGAAAATTCCTACTCAGCCACACATCCCCTAATGCTTTTAGACATAGACTGCCTAATCACATTTTTAGCCATGCATCCACTTCTTGTGGTTAACTTTGATTGACGGTTTATCATCTTCTGTTAGGGTTTAAGATCTGTCCTCTTGAAAACAATATCATATCTTGTCATTCATGGTGATATAGGTTTCTACATAATCTCTCCAAGCTCTAAAGTTTGAACCAGTGAACATTAATTAGTACACCGTTGAAGGTGAGGTAGTAACTGGGAGATTTTAACCTTATGCATAGATTGCTATTCAATCATAGAGTATATATTTGCATAGAAAATGAAATTTCCCCACCATACAAGAACAACATGTCAACCACAATTCAAGTCTGTAAGCTACTGTTATATGCACGCTGGGTGTGCTCTAGGGTTCTTATGCATTATACATATATATATATATACACACACACTACATATAATATGCTTGAATTGAAATCAATAACTTTTTCAGAAAAACCTGAGTTGGTTTTTCCCTAATTTTGCTGTAGGTTTTTAGCGGAAGCGTAAAACAATGTTTTTGAATCAGCAACAAATCCCTTTTGGTCTTCTTAATTTGTAGCAATTTGGGTTTTGAATCCCATAAGAGACGTAAAGGTCTCCTCCGCTTCCAATCCAGTCTCTTCCCCATAACCAGAACTAAATGTTATGAACTACAACGGCTGAATTTTCTGGGCTATTGTTCTTGAGTTCGGGCCGGGTTGAGACCGGATTTGCATGTTTGCAACTGGTTCGACCCGTAAAGAAAAAAAAATTGTTTCATTATTAAAAAACCTTAAAATGATTTTTAGTTATGCAAAATTGAAAATTATTGTGCTCATATAACTGCTCTGATGCCATATGTAAATCCAATTACATGTTATGAGAACAAAACCAAAGATCATATGCATAACAACTAATCGTAAACTTAACGAATAAGAATAGCTTACCATCTTCATGAACAACAACTCTAGCATCCATTGCTCTCAATCCGAAATCACAAAGTGCTAGGCAAAGTCTTCTGTTAGTCACTACTCTCTGCTTTCTTAATGGACGGAAACTCATGCAATAATTTATAGTAATAACAAGGATCTTTACCATCTATATATAGAAGATCAATAACCATAAGAGTCATTCTATTAGGATTTCTTGTGAGTTAAGTCATCTTATTTAGATTCATGATTCAATGCTGATCTATAGTCTTACTTCTAGACTTATATTAGGATTCCTTACCATAATAATACATTACACGAAATCATTAGGAACTAGATTTGATATTGTCTTTGTTTCCATACAGAAATAAGTTATGACATTAAGCATGATTATCATATAATATGTGATATGCCCAAAATTTATCTAATAAAGCTAGTGCAGTCACCTACAAATAAACTTTGATCTTTCTTCAAGTTTTTCATTTCAACCTATTGCTTATCAGGTTCGTGCAACTTGTAAACCTTGCATCCATGACTCAACTAAAAGTAGTTCCTCCAGTGACTCCACAAGTTTCTTAGTACTGCAATGACAAGTTGTTGGAGAGCAGGCGACCTATGTCACCATTAAGGAGGAACCAATGGCTACAGTTGTACCATTTTTTGTAACAACATAGAACTTTCTCTTGTAAAAGATAACGTCTTGATCAAATTTGTGTTGCTCAAAGACTCCATCTTGTAATAAGGTGCACTCTTTAATCTCAACACTACTAGTCTACTACTGATGAGTTAGCAGTACGTAGTATAGTTTTGCCTTACCCGTCACCATGAGCGCATGCCATTGAGGATCCGA
The DNA here is from genome assembly GCF_933775445.1 of Argentina anserina. Classification (NCBI taxonomy): domain Eukaryota; kingdom Viridiplantae; phylum Streptophyta; class Magnoliopsida; order Rosales; family Rosaceae; genus Argentina; species Argentina anserina. Next base: position 252,961 of record NC_065873.1, on the reverse strand, counting down.
GGACATGCCCAACTTGTTTTTCGGCTTCATTGGAATTGATGGAGTTACGAAGACTATAACATATTACTAATTCCAATACCTGAAATTCAAACAAGTTTAATTCATCTAAAAATGACTCGGAATTAGGTTCTAAAGGCAACGTGGTGTAAAGTGGATGAAACAACAGGCAACGGTTTTCAAGTTCGACTTCTCGGACTTTAATAATCCATTACATTGAACTCGAACTAGAACCAGAAGCTTTCAAAGCTGGTTCTACAAGATGATACATGATGCTCTTGACGAGTGTGTAGACTAAATAATGACCTTGAAGGTTGGATGGGAACCTTGATCTCATGTTGAGGAATAGACGATCATATTTGTTGACAATAGCACGAAATCGAGTAACATCAACGTGATGTCAACTGTGTGAAAAATGGTGGTCCTTGGAGCTATCAAAGAGTTATGATTCTTCTTAATGATTATGATGGCTTCTCAGATATCATGGCTGTACCTTTGAATTTTGTTTGGATATGGGTAGAGATCAAGTGGCTTCCGCCGGCCCTATTGACGGTCGCAACAACGTTGCTGAACGGGGAGACAATTGGTCCAGTCTTGAAGGTCGATGTGCATGGCATGCATCTTGGGGTGATTAAGGTTCGTGTAACCCTCTCGTTCCATTCTCCGGTTCACCTCAATCGCCAGTTTCACATCTCTCCAGAGGATATCATCGAGGTGGTGTTCATGTATGAGCATTTATTTGGTTGTTGTTGTACTCGTATGATGATTAACCATGGTGGATTAGATTTCCCTATGGAGTTGGAAAAGGTTGATACAGCTGTGGAGGACTTGGTAGAGGAAGATGAGCATGTGGTGGTGGAGGAGAGGGTTGAGGAGCTGATTTTTGAGCCGCCGGTGTAACAGGCACCATCCATGGTTTTCAATGCGGTGGCGTCTCAAACCCTTGCCTCGCCTCCTGTTGCTGGTCCGTCATCTCCTAATGCTTAGAGGCAGGTACATGTGCGTGTTATGTCGAACTCTCCCAAGTCCAAATATGTGTCAGGGGGGTCGACCTCGCAGGGAGGATGTAGATGGCACCGCCTGTAAGAAATGCAGGTTCGGGCTGCATTTGGCACCATCAAATCTCTCCCCTACCAAGCTTAGTGTTAGGAATTCGGCGGGACAATCATTCACCTGCAAAAGTGGGTTGTCCAAAAGGCCGGAGGAACTCGAACAAAGCTGCTAAGGGCCAACTCAATTTGGAGTCAGAGGCGGAGCTTCAAATGACTCTGGCGAAGCTTGTTCGGGATGGAAAGATAGCGGTGGAGCCGGTGGTGGAGCAGGCTAACCCACCGGAGAATGTGGCGGAGGTGCCTGCTGGTGATGCAATGTGCCTCTTCAAGGAGGCCGACGTCGAGTATTCTCCTAGATGAGCTAGGAAAGATCCTTCTCACCCTTGCCTTGGGTTCTTTCTCCAGTATAGGGTACGCAATTGATGCCTTAGCCCTGAGCTGGTTGAAAGTCTACTTAGTTAGGGTTTGAACGTTATTATATTTAGTATTTGCTTTAGTTTTTTTTTTCGAACTATGGTTTTATTAAGCGTGTTTATGCGCCATTATTTGGTTAGTATAGCTTGCATTTTGAGTGATTCTCTCACTCCATTTGTTTGGTCCTTGTGGTCGTGCATGTCGATTGTTAAATGAAGTCATTCGCTAAAAAAAAGCTTAGTATGCATGCAGCTTCCTATCCTCTCAATTAATTCATTAGGAAGTTTGTCCATCATTCCACGAAAGGGCGTTAGGCTTAATTTTTCTTTGTTGTTATTGTATTCTACCTAAGCTCTGTTATATATAGGAAATTTAGTTTTCAGGGAATCATGTACACTACTTATTTATATTTGTAATAGGATACCAAATAGGAGGGAGGTAATTTATATAAGATAGTATTCAAGTAGTGGGCAGTGAATCTACATCGACAGCAAGCTCTCTAACGACCAATATGACCATTTTACACTGAAAATGGGCTCATGGACTTGGAGAGCATGTAAACTCGTAAGGCAGGGCTTCTTTACATTGGTTAGCATCCTGACCAAGATTCAAAATCTCCCCGATATTTCCGATATATCCTCAGATATTTACATTTTAAAAAAAATCGATATATCTTAGGGGTAAAATATCATATTCTTCACGTATATGCGATATTTCTCCGAAATTTACGATATATCTTTATATATCTTCGATATTTTGGAGAAATATTTGAAAATTTTCATTAATTTTTTTTTATCTTAACTTGACGATGTCTCGGACTCTCAGAGATGAAATTTTGATTAATTAATCACATTGTGCCTCGAGAGATATAAAAAAGAAGACAAGAAGAGTAGTCTCTCAATCGGTTAATTTTTATTTTTTCGTAAAAGATATCCGGATGAGGAGTGAATGTTCAAGTCTTAACTCTTAAAAGTCAAGTCATATTAGTGACAGTGCTCTCCTTGACCTCGATGGTGAAAATGACAACCTTCTTCCACATGTAGTAGAAAAAGCAACTTGTTTTGGAATTAATGATGAAGTTAGAGACCCAGGAGATGATTCTGATAATGCTAGCATGTGGGGGTGCGTAACAACTCCATATAGTTTAGATGATGGTGGTGGTGGTGGTGGTGGTGGAAGTTGACAAGGTGGTGGAGATACAATGTTTGAATATGGACAATCTTATGTAGGTGGAGGATTTGAGCAATTTAGTTGTGAAAGTAATTTTGATCATGCTACCTAACATGAGGATTATGGATCTAGAGCAGGTGGTCATGGTATGCAACATCAGAATAGGTGCGGGAGGAGGATAAGAAGAGTCATTGATGATCAAAATATTTAATCTGATGTTACTTAAATTGTCTTAAATTTTGATTCTATCAGTTTAGGCACAGAGCACAGTGGGACGTCAAACAAATCATATGAAGTCAACTATCAATCTGGTTATCCTATTATGATTATGGTTAGTTTGGAGAAATATATGATCAATCATCGAGTTAGATTCATCCTTATATTAACTTCTCTGAGAAACTGTCGGCAGCTCAAAAGATATATATGACTATTATGTTAACTATTACAATTCGTACTATTTGACTCGCATGTCCTGGGCAAAGTATTGTAGTTTTTTTACCAATGTGTCTTTTCAAATACCTAGAAGCTCTTTATGATATTAGATAAAATTAATAATTGTATATATTTGTACGTAATTCAATAATAAATAAATAAATAATTTCAAAACAAAAACGATATTTTTTTTCTAATATTCCTGATATATCCGATATCTCTCTTAAATAAAAAACAATATATTTACCGATAACGATATTTTGAAACTCGATCTGGCAGTAGTTTTCCGAATACAATACATAATATGTAGTATATCACGTGCCACACCACCTAACATTCTTCCTTCTTTTTATTCTCAAGTAGTTATTAGCCTCGACGACTACGACTCATACAATGCTGCTGCTTCTTCTTCTTCTTCAATCCTCTCTGAATTGGGACACTCCGATCAATCAAAAGGAGCTGACGGAGAATGGAGGGATCCTCCTCCTCCTCCTCCTCTTCCTCGTCGCCGTCTTCGGCTATCTTCTACGACTTTCTCGATCGAATGCGAAACCCTGCTTCCCTCGATCTCGTCCGATCCATAAAGAGGTACGCTACTTTCCTCAAACCCTATCCCCCAGACAGTTCCGATTACTTAAACAATTCTTGATTTTTGGCAGCTTTATTGTATCGTTTTCGTTTTACCCTGCGAACCCTGAAAACGACGGCAAAAGAGTTCAAGAATTCTTCGCCGCAATGGAAGATTCAATTAGAGATCATCCCTTGTGGGCAGGTGCCACTGAGATCGAAGTTGACAGTTCAATGGAGGTACTCTCTCTCTCTCTCTTCTTTGTCCTCCAATTAATCGCAAGCAATTAAATTAACAAGGGCAAATATCTTTGCAGGGCTTGGAGAAGTATGTCATGACCAAATTGTTCTCCAGGACCTTTTCTTGTTTTCCAGAGGACGCTAAGACGGACCTTCAAGTCTCACAGAAAATACACCTGCTGCAGACTTTCTTGAAGCCCGAGCATCTGGATATCCCGCTAGCTTTACGCAATGAAGCTTCATGGCTGGTAAGCATGCTGCAGTTCCACTCCTCAACTTGTTTGCCATTCAACATCAATTTTGAGTTTCACTTAGTTCTGTGTATTATACAAATCATATGCACTATTAGATTTACTATCTGTTTGTTTCATGGTTATTTTCGCTGTAATATGGTGCATTGTAGTAGGGTACTACAGTTATTATATTTTCATGGCTATGATCCAAAATTGTCGTTTATTCTTATTGAAACAATTAGATTGACCATAAGAGAAATGCCATTTATGCTCACTTTTGGTTTCTTTATATCGTAATGGTTGTAACCAATATTTACCTGGAAGGCTGAGTAGAGCATTTCTTGGCATGTTACGCTATCCTGGTTTAGTTATTATGTTTATTTTTCAATTGGAGTGGATCTGTTCATTAACAACATTCTTAGAACTGTTGGTACTCAAAACTTAATTCGTAAAGTGGAGTTCTGACTCCCTGTATCAGTTATACACTATATTAGCAACCTTGTTGTCCTGCATGATAATGAAATATGAATGGATATGCGTGATATGGTATGCAAAATTTTCAACTCAGACATATGAGTCCCAAAGGACTAATTTGGATAGGAAGGATGATTTATCTCAGGACAAGAAAAAAAAACGAAATTATATGTTAGGCTAAAATAATGGAAGAGTGCTGTATTTTTTTTTTTACAGCAGTAGACAAAGAGCTTCTTCACTATAAATACATCCAGAAAGCTAAAGGTGGATATGTTATAATTTCACATCATATATACATCCACGCAGCTGACACCCTGGGCTTATGTAATTTTTAGTTTGAGATAATAAATTAATGTCAAAAGCTTCTAATGATTGCATAGAACCTTGAATAGCTAACCATCCCATTGCTGCTTTGTTGAATATATGTTTCAATAAGATCACGCCCATCCACAGAAGTAGATTAAAATATGTTATTTTTAACTGTATATTCAACTTTTTCTTCATATATCTGGTGTATTATCAACTCTCTATTTACTGGCAATAAGTGCCAATTGTTTCTTCCATGTCAATGCCAACATTAGCATTAATTTTTTTCTTCTTTTATCCCAGCTTGCAGAAAAAGAGTTGCAGAAAATCAATGCTTTCAAATCCCCTCGCGAGAAGCTTCTCTGTATCATGAATTGTTGCAAGGTCATTAACAATTTGCTGCTAAATGCATCTATGTCAGAAAAGCACGTACTAGCAGGAGCTGATGACTTCCTTCCTGTTCTTATATACGTTATGATCAAGGCAAGCTCTCCTTGGTATATGCCATTTTATTGATCATGTGCATTTTTCACTTCGGTTCCTATGTTAGTTCCTATGCGGGATCAAATAGAATAATGTCTTTATTATATTTGGTGCTCAGCCTGGGTGCCCATGTGATATCATGTTCTTAATATTGATAGTCCATGTTCTTAGTATTAATAGTCTTTATTTTCTTATCTTAGACGAGTTTATCAAATCACTGTTCTTTCTAATCGAGTATATTGACAAATTTTTTAAATTTCTGTTTGTTTTAATTAAATAAATGTTGATTACCTTTGTGATATACGTTTTATGGTTATTATTGTCTCATAATTACCCGAGAATTGATATTTGGTTTTTTTCTTTATGCCTGATGCATGAGGGATTGCTTATCAACAGATTGAAAGCTACTTTACTCATGCAGTTGGTGCTTCCAGTTTTGAGCTGTCTAATTACTATATAATAGTTGTTTATAGTTAACATCCATTGTGCTATATCAGAAGATACTAAGTCTTTACTTTTGCACTATTTTACAGGCCAATCCTCCACAATTACACTCCAACCTCAAATTTATCCAGTTATATCGAAGGCAGGCAAAACTTATCTCTGAAGCAGCTTATTACCTCACCAATCTCGTCTCAGCTAAAACATTTATTTCCGAGTTAAATGCAAAATCGCTTTCCATTGATGAAATCGAATTTGAAGAGAGCATGCAAGCAGCGAGACTGACAATTAAAGAGACACAAACGGAGGCCACACCCAATCTGGAAGAAATGACAACCTCCCAAGATCATGAAGATCCAGGCCCTTCATTGAGATCACATGATAAAGAAACGAGGGGTAAGCTTCAAACTACAACAGTTTTCATTTTTATTTATGTTAATGGTCATACCTGCTTCCCTTATAACTTAATTCCGTATAGGATTTAATTAACAGCATTTAATCACAGCTCAAATACTAGTATCGTGGTGTGTGTGTGTGTGTGTGTGTGTGTTTTATTTTTTTCTGGGAAATTATATTTCTAGACGTAGTAGAAACCACCAATATATTGAATAAATGGTTTAGTACTACTTAAAACACTAGCTGACACTCTAGCTACAAAAATTTGACTGGGCTTAGTTGTTTTTCAGTCTCACCCTGTAAGGAATCTGCACCATATTTGGATGAATGCATCCATCTTTCTAAGAAAGTTTTATCTCTTTCATTTCATCAATGCTGGTTTACCATTCCACTCCTTGCCATCGAGTGGATCTGAAATTGCTAATGATTGATCACTACAGGTGGTTCAAATTACCCTTATATTGACAAAGAAGCTGGGGATTTGACAGTTGGTGATGTGGAGAGATTGCTAAGTGTATACAAAGAAGTTGTTACCAAGTATACAAACTTGTGCACAGCTTTTAGGCAGCTTTCATTATCTAGGATAGAAAACCAATGCACTAATTTAGAAGATAGAAACGTAGCATTCACACAGTCCAGGGAAACAGGTATGAATTCAGGTCCAAGAGATGGAGAGTGAAGATGTAATTTTGCTAGATCAGGTACCAAATCATGACACAAATTTCATTGGATTACAATAATTTTTTTTTCCTTTGAACTGCTATGTACACACAACGTTCATGATGGGGGATTGTCACAAAGGAAATCCTAAAACCGGGAAACTCTTCAGCCCATCTTAGTACCAACCAAAGCTACCTTACAATAGTACTACAGTAGTTGGTGTCTACAATAGTACTACAGTCAACGTACACTAGAAGTCATATTCAAGTTAGATGCTACGCCTGCACAATCAGCTCTCACTGCCTTCACTCTGCAAGTTGTGTTGGTCACAGGAGCATAATCAGCTTCCTTGGCAGAACCACAGGTGCTCTGGTTTTTCTCCTGGTATGAGCTCATACATCTCAGGCAAACAAACTTTGCAGGGATCTCATCTGAGCAACGAATCCCAGCACATCTTGTATGTTGCCAAACACCACATGTATCACAAGCCATCATCCTCTCCCCATCATCATCCTTTGTCCCACAGGTGCAAACGACAATCCAGCTTTCAACTCCTCTCTCCATCCGGAATCTGTTAAGACCATGTTTTGCCAGACATTTTCCTTTCAAATGGACCGTGCCATTTGTTCCAAAGAGCAGTTTTGCAGTAATTGAATCATTTATAGAGCCACATCCAAACAACTCCTCCACTTCAAACCTTTTAAACATGGCATATACTTCCTGAAAGGCTTTGGTAGCTTCGTTTTTAAGGTCAGCGAGAGTTGCATTCAGGGGTAGTACAATTAGTTCTGGAGGCAAGACAGGATCATCTTTTGGGTGATCCGAAAGCTGCACATGACACCAGAGGTGAATATCATTCAGGTTTGCCGCTTCCATTTTATCACGCTTGTGGTCCTTGATAAATTGCTTGCAATCAAGAATCTTAGTTGCTGCACCAACAACATTCTCCCTCATCACTTGAGGTGCGTATCTTAGCATGGTTTCAGGGTGGAGAATCAAATCATACAAATATTTGAGGTCACAAAGAATTTGCTGTTCAGATGGAAAACTTGGCTTCAATTTGGATCTCCCGATGGTCAATGGCTCAAGTCTGTTACCATATTTTTAAGTTAGCGCGTTTATTAAATGTGTAAAAAAGGGGCTGAACTAAACAGACAGCAGCAGTTTACCTGTATTCAACATCAGTAGAATCAGGATTGCATCTAGTGTCAACTACCGTGTTATTGGCTACTAACTGACCTCCCAAGTGTTTAAGGGAGTAATCAAGAAGCTCTGGGGTGAAAGTCTTGTATAATGCACCCTTGAGAGCACGTTTTGACACCCAACTGCGCTCCTGAACTGCTGAAAGCAGCTTGATCATAGCTTGTTGCACATGTTGGACATCATGGGCTGTCCACACGCACAGAACATTGGAAGTGTCAAGGTCGGGTTTCTTGGATGGAGTAGGTCCGCGTGATTTAGGAATTAGACTGAACATAAATGTAAAAAGATCTTTGGTTGTATGGAGTTGAGCATTGGAGAAAGATTGGTAAAAGGCAATGACAGATTGCAGGCGAGTCCTGGGTTTTCTAGGTTGGAATTGAAAAGGGTGTAGGGGCAAGGTTGAGATAGTTTCCACTGCTTCGTGGTATGAGTCATGTGTGAGACCATAACTCCCGGACAGGAATTCATACCCCCAATTTCCATACCAAGAGCGGCCATGGGTGACTGCATGCAGCAATCTGTATTCCATCCCATACTTTTTTGATACATCCATCACACTGACCTTTCTGTTCAGTTCTCAAGATAAGGCAAAACAACAACAATTCAGTATACCATTTCACAATTCACAAATGTAATAACCAGATGTTTGAAAACAATAATGACCTGACGGAGAGGGCTAGACAGAGCCTATCCCACAAGTCCATAATGTGACGGCCGGAGAGAGTGGTGGAACCTCCTTGTCTACCATTGACGGTGAGAAGGTGGGCATAGCCATTGGAGTGAATGACGGCATGAAGAAGATGGGTGTTGTCATGCAGTTGGTTATATGCCCACTGTTCGACATCATCGGTCGTGTCCTCGGCGGCGGTGGCAGTAATGGAGTTGCACCATTTCTCCAGAGGCTGCTGGAATTGGAATGGAGTCTCACCATCACAGCTCTCAGCGTTGCTTCTTATAAACAAGTGATATCGCTTTCGGCACACTGGATGCCCACTCCAACCTATCAAACCAACATTATCCAAATACACTTTTAAAATAAGTAAATAAATAAATATACAACAAGGAAAAGTAAAAATGAGAATGAACTGAACTCACCAACGACTCGGCACTGGTCGCAGTAGACGGATCTCCTGGAGCGCGTGACGTCCTCCTCGACGATATCCAAGGGTATAACGACGGCCGGGTCGACCCGGAGGGCGATCTGCCAGGTCAGCAGGGAGGGGAAGAGCGAGGAAGACGGGAGCGTGACGCGCGCGTAGCGGCTGAGGAAGGCGCGCACGTTGTCACGAAAGCCATCCGGATCCGGAGAATCAGGAGGGAAGGTGAAGAGGTCGGGCAGATCTGCGGTGACCCTCCTCCTGGGTCTCTTGGATGGCGTCTCGTTCACAACCATGGTAGATCTGAGAGAGCTTAGCTTGTTGGTATTGGTGTCAATTTTTATCTCTTTGTGTGTTTTTTGAAATTCAAACGAGAAATACAAGCAGGGATAGATTAAATTAAATCAAATTAGATCTGTACAGAAGAAGAGCGAAGGGACTCACTGTCACAAGTCTCTTAAACCCACAAGGGAAGGGGAGATAGGAGATGAGATGGGAAGAGGGCTTTAGATAAATCTCTGAGAGATGAGCTGCTGCGTTTTATTTATATGGAATCCGTATTTGCTTCTGTTTCGTATGGCGGTTCCTGATATTTCTCTCCTTTTCCTAATTTATTTTCTTTTCTTCATCGATTTCCTCACTTTTCAAATTTTTATTTTTGTATTTAAAGTGGGAAAACCAAAGTCCGTAAGAGTCCGGCGGGGACTAATAATAATAATAAAAAATTACTTATTAGTATTAGATAACATTTGAATTAATTAGAACATAACCTCAAGCTTATAAATAAGTGGATTAAAATTAATTAAATAATTAATGTAGAATTGTTTAAAATACTATTATTTTCGTGAAAATTACTAAATTTTTCACTCTTAAATTTAACAAGTTTATTTCTCTTAATTTTTTTTATTTTTATTCAACAAATTTAAAGTTTCCGGCCAAACCACCGGCAATTTGGAGGTGAACCAATGTATAAAGTTGTTCCTTACGTCATGAGTTTTCATTTAAGTACCATATTGCATATTTTTTTTTAGAAATTTTGAAATTTCAAATTTTAATAAAAAAAAACCACAGTAACAGTTAGTTTCTCAATCAACAATAGCAACTAGATAGTAGCATATACCTTCCCACCCGACAGTAGCATCTTTTAAGTCGGTAGTAGCAGCTAGTTTCATACTCGACAGTGGCAGGTTATTTAAGTAGATAGTAACAGTTAGTTTCATAATCGACAATAACCACTAGTTTCTCAGTCGACAGTAGCAGGTAGCTTCTTAGTCGACAGTAGCATGGACATTCTTAGTCGATAGTAGCAGATACACATGTAGGTGTGATATGTGGTAGTGAGAATGAATTTTGAATTCTCTTAATTGTGATGGGCTAAAGAGGGACAAAAAAAACAAAATATAATATGACATGTGGCAGCTTGCTCTATTATATGATATGTGGTAGTGAGAATGAATTTTGTATATTTTTGTCCTAATTTGCTCTATCAAATTAGGAAGTGAGTTTTTTTTTATAAACTCAATTGTTGTCTAATACTTATTAGTAGTTTGTTATAATAATACACAACACTTTTGGACCTTCTTGTTCCCATAAAATTATGTGTCTGGCCCCACCGACGTGTGGTTTATATGGAATTATATATATGAATACAAGAGAAGTTTAGTTAAAGTTTCTAGCACCTTCACATTTATAGGTTTTAGATTTTTATTTCTTTTTTCCATCTAGTTTTCTTTTCTATTGTTGTGTAAGATCATGTAAATTTCAAAAATATTAATATAGAAATGCACAAAACTTTACGATTGGCATATAATGAATAATGACATCAAGACATGTGAGAGACTCGAGGAATTAGGAGGCGCGGTTTGACTTCCTTGAACGAGTGTATATCTAGTCTGATGACACGCCCTTGCAGCTTCGTCGTCGGACGGGTAAAAGGGGCATTGAGTCCGGTGATGGCGAGTCAACTCGAGAGGCTCGAGGAAGGGTGATGATGTTGCGTCTTTGGATGCCTGTGAAAGTTTTAGATGTCAAGCAACAACCATAGGTTGGGTTGGAATCAATCTACCTTAAAAAGGAACGAGGATGGCATGGGGGGAGGTTTGAGGCAGTGGTGTAGTGTCAGATATCGCCGGAGGGTGATGACGGTGCGGCCATATCATTGGGAGCCTTACAATCCTAATATGGTCAGATTTACCCGACTTGGTTTGGGCGTCTTAGTTCCGGCCTGAGGGAGATAGAGGTGGTATGATGAGTAGGTGGTGGAAACGTTGTTGTTGGTCTTGGAATGACATTGGAGACATCGACGGGAGAGGTCTGTCGGCACCTTTTTTAACTTGCTGGGTAGAGTTGGGCCTGGGCTTGTGATTGGGTTCGGGCTTTGGTTATAATTATTTTTTATTTTTATTTAGTTATACTTTTATTTTTATTATTTAGTACACTAGCGGTGGATATGCACCTTACGCGTCTTTTATGGATTGGCTTTGGTAATTGGGTATGGGTTTTGGTGTGAGACCCCTTTTGTTAGAATTGATATTGTGTATTGGAGGCTAACTCTAGTCCACCGCTATTGGGTACCTAAGGGTTGCCTCAAGCACGCCGCTATTTTTTTGTTTAGTTTGAATAGTGTCATGCAATTATGCTTTGTTCGTAGTTGTAGGATAAATAATTCGTGCTTTATTTAGAAAGAGTAGGCCTATGCTATGTATTATGTGAGTATGCTCAGAGTCTCTTGTATATCTGGAGATGGTAGTGGATGGATATGTAATGGATACTCTGATCTTGATCATGTTTTTTATAAACCAAATGGTTTCATTCAAAAAAAAAACTCATATGTAAAACACTATTTAAGTCTATTGGCATAAGTTGTGCCGCCTCAAATTTTTAACTATGCTACACAAAACGGAAGACATCACATAAGTCTCTTATTGTATATGAGAGGTTGTAAGCTTGATTCACAACAGACTAACATGCTACCATGAGATGTAGTCTTTGATTTTTCTTTTTAAACCCACAAACATTGTATTAAGGAAATTATTAATTCGAGACCAACAAAATGTTCATAAATTTATAAGTTGACCAACACAATATCCATAACTTCAAACAAATGTTGTTTGAATGAAACCATGGTCAATGCCTCATAGACATGTTTCTCGGCACCATTTGTTGTGGATGCCGAGGAGAAGCAAAGTTGGCGTTTATGGGTGGACCATCTTATATTCGCATCAAGCATAGGTGTTTCAAACATGAGAGTGTATTGTGTGCAAACTGGCCCAATCTAATGCTTTAAATGACACATGGATTCCAACTTTTAATATCAAATTAATATTTTATTTTAGCACCCTCTTATTTATCATTCTCCCTCATTCGATCGTTCCTTCATATGAGTTTATGATGATGATGGGCGATAATGATTGTGATGGTACCATGCAACAATGATCAGACTGCCTCTGAGGTGCATGCAGGGGTCTTCGATTTGCATCTTCTTAAGCAAATTAACACAATTATGACCTACCTACCTACCTCCCTCTCTCTCTCTCTCTCTCTCTCTCCAACACCAATACTAGACCCAAGACCTAGGAGATCAACCACCTCTAGCTCTCTTGCCTATTTTATCGTCACCAGCGTCGACCTCCTCCAAGCTCTCGACTACGCATGTCATCATGTGGTTGCCTAACATTTTATTTTATTTTGTGAATCATTGAGAAAGAGAACGAGTTTTGCCTTTCTCTTATTCTTGATGTGCAGAGGACCAGGCAGCTCTCTCTCTCTCTCTCTCTCAATTTCCAAACCCGATTCTCTCTCGCTCTCTCAACCCTAACCCTCATATCTCCAAACAACACACTCTCGGCTCTTCCGCTTCTCGTCGCCGAGAGAGACCAGATGAGTCAAATGAAGAAACATAGAGACAAAAGGGGAAAAAGAGGAATTTAATGTCAGAAATAAATTATTCACTTTGTTAATTGTCCATAGAAGACTGTAAAATACCACGTGTCACATAAATATTGGCTGGTGTGCGTACACTGTTAAAATGGAAGGTGTATTGAACCCGTTTCCGTTAAAGTTTACATCAGATTCAACTACTGCATAGCAGCAACATCTATGTTGCTAGACTCAGATGCTTGACTTTGAGTCAATATGTCAAATGCTATGGTCTGGCTAGCCACCAAAACGGTTGATGGTGGCACAGGCCTGTGTACTGCATAGCTAGGAAGCTAGCAAGTATGTAGGTAATAGATCCCACATTGCCTGGGGGAAAGTGAAAACTTTACTTATATGAGCAATGTGTCAGCTACCCATAGTGAGACGCATTTTAAGGTGCAACCTCAAGAACAAAATTGTGCGGGTAATTGAGCCCAAAACGAACAATATCTTAGTTATGTGAACTAGGTTGTTATAGCCTGATTGTTAAGGACAAAGATTTTAAGCCCAATGCTTGGATTTGGGGTCTAGAATCCAAGTCTGAGCTCATACTTGGAATCCAAGTCTCATATATCACTTACTGAGTTATTGGTGTGGGCTTGCCAGTTGGCACAATAAGTAGACCTGCTTCGGTACCTAGATCAATATAACATCCAAGACTAATCGGTTTATGATTAAGATTGGTACTGTAGGTTGTAATAGTTGACAGCTTCATGCTCTTATGATGTTCAAAGATAACTCTCTAAGTGCTTGAAGCAAACCGAGGTTGCCATCACTAGGCCCATCGCTGCCATCGTTCGAGACCCTACATCCGCCATCAATGATGAAGACCAAGGTTAAATGGAGAGAGATGAGAGAGAGGAGACGCATCTCCCCAATTGATGTTAATCTCAAGGAAAAAAATGACTATTTGATACTAATTTGGCCCTCCCATTGACAATTTCAATGACAAAATTTAAAATGTGACCAAACACTCTAAGGGTATCTAACACTATTTGACCAAACAGTACAAAAACTATGTTTTTAGACTATTTTACCCTCATATATCTAAACACTTGTTGAGAGAGAAAGTTGGTAAGGGACCACTTTTCCAAAACATCACCGGACTCCAATCATCAGTTGCCGGACTTTGACCATTGGTTGCAAGAATAAATTATTGACCCTCAGTAATCTGGTATAAACTTTGAGCCACTGGTCGTCGGAAATCGGAAATACAGTTACCTATCACTGGAACAAATTTGCGCACCGGTACCACTAGAAATAAATTACTGACCCAGTAACTCATAACAAAAAATTACTGACTCTTAGTAATCCGTAACAATAAATTATTTAAGACGTCTTTATAAACATATTACTAATCCATAGTATATGGGTTATTGACCCCAATAAAGGATTACAGACCCTCAGTAAACGGGTTACTAATCCCCAATAACTTGAAAAAAAATTATTAAGTACCAGTAAAACATGTTACTAACCCTAGATGTCGTAATAAACATATTACTAACCCCTAGTAAACGGGTTAGACCCCAATAAAAGGATTCCCGATCCTCAGTAAACAGGTTACTAACCCCCAATAACTTCAAAAAAATTATTAAGTACAAGTAAAACATGTTACTGGTAATACAAAAAGGAATTGAAAAAAAATTGAAAACAAATAATAGATCGCACTGGATATGTGCCCGCCATACCAATCAGATGGTATTGCACTCCTGAGGAGAAATGACTCACCTTGCCTGAGGAGAGAGCTATCTCGAAATGCATCGTTAACGTTGAGGCTGCGCGATGACGTCTTAGAGAGAGAGAGAGAGAGAGAGAGAGAGAGAGAGAGAGAGAGAGAGAGAGAGAGAGAGAGAGAGAGAGAGAGAGAGAGAGAGAGAGAGAGAGAGAGAGAGAGTAGATCTGGCGGCCAGCGTCGAATCCCCAGTGAGCAACAACGGTGTCATCGATTTTGTCTTCATCGAGGCAGCGGCATCGTCTAGGAAATTCAGGGTCGACGAGGTGGTCGGTGTCGGTTAGAGGTAGCAAATGGGATGAAAAATCGGCCCGAGCCTGTTATTGTAATGCGCCAGACTGAGTGATAGGAGCACTTTGTGCGATGTTTTAAACATATTTTTACCTCTATGTCTACTTTCCTTAGTTTTTATTGTTGTAATTTCGAGTCATTGAGTTATAGTACGAGTCTTCGATGGCATTGATGGCCTTTTTTTGCTTAAACGAGTTGAAACACATAAATGGTCTAAAATCCTTGTTGGACTAGAAAATCTAGTTGGATTAGGAGTCTTCATCTTTCGACGTTTTTGTTGCATTGGCGATATATTGAGAATCCTACTTGCATTAGGAATCCTTTTTAGACTAGGAAATGTTTGTGGTTCCCAAGTTGTTACGACCCCGAAATTCGAATGATAAAAATTCGAATTCGAAGCCATGAAAACTCTAAAACAATCTCAAATATACTGAAATCATCTTATCATAACAGTGTATCGAAACTGAGTCCACAACATGACTAAGTTGAATTGAATAATACACAACCAATGGAAATGTAAAATTCACTCAATCCTCACCACGAACATCAAAATGAAGTCTTCGATAATCTTCAGAGAAAGCCCTCTAATTCTGCTAATCCACACCTGCAGAACTATCTCCTACACCATCGAATAGGTGCACCGAGATTGTAAACACAAACCCGGTAAGCTTTGTAGCTCGAATGAGTAAAACAACAATATAACACAAATATGATACAAGAGAAAAATACTGAAAAATTCAATTATAAATGCACTCATGAGTCACAGGACGGCCCAATAGGTTGTCCAATAATATCTGAAAATATAAGTGCTCATGAGAAATCAGGTAACCCATCCGTTTACCCATATTACATTTATAATACAGGTACTCATGACACCCAGGTACACATTCGTTACCCCTCATGCAGTACACCGTCGGGCATTGGGTAACCCATATGTCACCCCAAAATCTAAAAAATATGGGTACTCATAAGCTAGTAACTCATCTGTTAGCCATCATGTAGTACACCGGCAGACATACTAGAGCTCTAACTGTATCGTAACTTTCGCCCGGCCAAAGATAGGTTCCGACATGCCAACACGTCCGAAGACATAACACACGTCTGAAGACAGAAAACGTTATAACAAAACTCAATGCTAAAATCACGTACAATAACAATCCACCAATGTTATTGTAGTACAACAAGCGACTCTTGCTCAAATAAAATAAATATAGTTGCCATAGTATAATTCATTTGGAAATAAGAACATAACAGTATATAATATAGCAACCCATATACATATATGTATCGTATTTACCATTTTATACACATACACAACCCACTATATTATATACATGTCATAGTTCGATCTTTTTAAGAACACGTAAATATGAGTCACCACCAAAGGTAGGCTCGTCATAGTGAGATTTACTCACATTCACCATAGTTCATAATCACAAAAACCTTTTCAAAATTATTTATTAAAATAGTGTTTCACTTACCCATGAACTGTAGACGATCAAGTTCATGTAATTTAAACCAAAACATATTTTTAAAATAATTTTTATAAACTAGTGATGCAACGACTATGGTGACAACTCAAACTAAATTTAATAATTATATTACTACTTCGATCATGATGATTATTAGAGGTTTACTCATCTTATTTCATGCGTGCAACTTCTATGATACTGAAATTAGTTTCCTCACTCGTTTCGTCAGTCACCTAATAGCATGATAAAATGCTTAGAAAATGATACGTAAAATATCAGGTGACGATTTTCAGTACAGCTAAATGTTGTTCATAAAACACTGTTTACATAACATTGCACATGTTTATTGTTTTACTAAACACTGTTCAAATATATTGTTCAGTAAGCATTGTTCAAATTGACTGTTTTACAAAAAATTGTTTACATTTACTGTTTACAGAGTACTGTTCACAGTATTATTCATGAACTTTGTTCATGCGGCGCCACTGTTCACCGACCGCCACTAATGACCACCAAATTTCACCACCACAATCTAAATGACATTCCTAACAACTTTCTAGTTCACAACAAAGTCTAAATCAAAGCTTTAAACTTCCAATTTCTAAATTTCTAAAAAATCTCAAATCAAGAACCCTAGAATTGAAATTTCTTGGTTTGAGTTCTTACCTTTCAATTTAGCTCAAAACCTTTGCAGGGGTTGTTGACAATGTTGAGGGAAGGAGTTTGAGACCGGTGGTGAAGCCTAAACTCGCCGGAGATCGCCGAAAAATTGAAGAACACAATCGGGTCACCGATGGGTATTCGGGTCGACTTCCTGGCTTCGATGCGTGGAAACCGGTGTGCTACTCCACGATCCACCACCACATGGAGGCGTGCAAGAAGGAGACGAAGCTATCTGGGTCGGCCCGGTAGCCTGAAACCGCCGAAGTCGGCCGAAAAAGTCGTGTCGGGTTGGAAGGAAATTTTCGCCTCTAAATGCGCGGGTGCGGAGAAAGAGAGAGGAAAAATGGGGTTATGACACAAGTTCTAACTCCCATGGCATTCCCAGCTCAAGCCTCGAGTCCTCGACGACGTTGAGCTTCTCCGTCCGACAACCCCTGCGGTTCTTCATGAGTCCAACTCCGTCACCACCATCAAGCAGATTCGCGAGCGCGTCTACTCCGCCCGGACCCAGCTCGTTCGTTGTCAATGGGCCCAGCCCTCTCGCCGTCAACCTTTTTCTGTCCTCCCTTGCACTTCGATATGCTTTGGATCTCTATGTAATGCCAACCCAAATTCGACATGTCCGACCCAGATTTGTTTCCAGACCTGACCAATGTCTTCCCAGATAGTTGATTTACGGATCTTGTGCAGAAATTATGTTTGTATATCTTCATGCCTTGCTAAGTTTTAAAATGTCATACATGCCAATGATATATTTTCATATTGATACTTATGTTGGGAATGGAGAGGAATAAACCTGTTAGATTCATTGACAGTAACTTTTTCAAGCTTCGGCAGTAGCTTTGTTAGCTTTATGTATCCTAAGATTCTTTGAATCATGAGTTTGATTTTTTCTGCCTTATTGGTTTTAACAAAATCACTTCGGCGATCTAGGACGAGATATAATTGAGAAAAGCATATGAATGGAGCATTATGCTGACGCCATACGAACTACACTTGTATACCATAAGTGACTTGCATGTCACATGACCTTATAGTTCATCTTCATGACCAATAATCGCAAGATTTGAAGTGCACGGCCGAGCCAAATTATTTTGGCATCAATTAAGTTCATTTGATCTTCAATAGGTCATCGTGCTCTTCATGTTACATGCACTTGGTTTTATTTGGTAGCCACAGTTGTTCGTCTCATGTGTAAGTATTACACATTTGCATATATACATGGCTCTGCCACGGTATGGCTCATCACAAACATCTTGATAATCAGTTAATGGTGGTTATCGATATTTTTGATTAAACAATATTGATTTGGTTGTTGTCATGAATGGCATGACATCCTTATCAATTACGGTTTGGATATTCACAAAGCTCCAGTGGTCTTATCATCCAAATCACTTGAATATGTATTATTCATCATTCACAACCAATGATGGTTCTCTAATCATGTTTACATGATACGTATGGGTGTGCCACGCAACAGTTCAACTTGCATGTGTTCCAAATGCACACGGCTTCAGCAAATTTGAAGGCCCTCGTTCGTCAATTACAGGCACTGTGACGCACCAAATTTTCCCTCGATGCTTCATTAGTAATTCTCAATGCCATTACTCATTCTTTAAAACCTATTTATTTAGCTAAATGGGTTGAAGCATCGATGTGTTAGTCACACGTTATTTTACTTTCCATAAGGAACGCTGCATTTGCTAAGTTTTTAGCTAAGTTCATCAAACTAAAATTTCACCACCCTTCCATCCTCTCTAATCTTTTTGATTGGATACCGTTGGAGAGTTCACCTCCAAGATCTTTGATGATTTCATATTACATATCTACTGGGATCGTCGTTGAACATTTTGTTCCTCATGTTCATTCACAGATTGATCTAGCAGAGGCTCAGGATTTTTATGGGTCCTAACCTGTCGGTCTTTGCATGAGGATATGTAATGATGTTACATGCAGCGACAGTTATTCATTTCAGACCCACAACTAATCAAGCGTTTAGTGTATACTAGATAGTTACTGGATACGATCCTAACGTTCTTTTCACTAACGCCTACTTGGTTAAGTTGTTTATGTACCTCAATTTTGTATCTCAATGGGTTTACATGAAACGATGAAGTTATTTGGTTGGTTATGAATCACCAACACTTGTTCGATATTTTCAATTTACAACAATGGATCTCTATTACATGACATGGTCCTAACACCGTTGGCACCATCCCTGATAGTGGGAAGGAAGCCGGCAATAGTACCATTGTACGATGTGGTGTTATTGGCGCCCGTGGTATTGCACCACAAAACAAAGGCGGCAAACGCAAAGATGGACTAGTAAGGATCATAGCTTCAGTCTTGGCTCCTACCTAGATGAGGGGGAGACCATCAAATTCTCTGAAATCAAAAACCAAAAAGAGGCGAAGTACAAAGACACAAATATTTTGCCCATCATCAAGAGATATTCTCTGAAAATGTCTATCAACTATATTTCGGTGGAACGCTACAAACTCATTTTGTTGATGTTAAAGAACAAAAGTAATCTCTCAATTGATCGTATAAGCGCGCGCATGTGTTAATGGATTGATCTCCCATGATTGATGATGTATTCGCTTATGCTCGTATTCCGTTGTAAAATATCAACAATGAGCAACTTGACCAAAGTGGAAAGAATCAATACATGCTGAACTAGACTTGTTATGTTAGTATTTGTTAGTAAGTGTAATGAGAAAGATGAAGTCATGTGATATTTGCAGAACATATGACGCATATATTATCTCATTATCCTAGTATTGACTACAATGAGTTATATTCTCTCGTTATTGACATAATTGTTTTCCGCTACTTGATCAGTAATAGTGTCCATGAAATCTGATTTGCAACATGATATTGGTCATATCAAATATGTACAGGGATCCTGACACAAATATGAAAGTGTCTGAGGGACCTTAATTACTTGATTAAGTGTCTCCAGACCACGGAGAGCTTATGCTGTCAAAATGCTCTATTTGAGAGAACGTAGTACAATCGGTTGCAAGAACTCATACTCATATGTGTTCATGTGAAAACTAATTCTTGATTCTCTATTCCGTCTAAGTAAAGATGATGAAGATGTTCAATGAGCTATAGATTCATATATGTAAGTGTTGTTGAGACACTATTGCTTTCATTATGATGTGATTAATTATGCGCCTATCAATTGTCATTGGACTTGAATTGTTCCATTGACATGTGTTTGTTCTACATTTAGCAAATCAATACATTCCTCCCCACACCAACGCCACCAGCAGCTCATACACACTAGTGTACGCGTTGGTATTGTTGTTGACATTGATAGCTAGAGGATACGTATGATTCCATCTCGGACTAAAATCAATCTTTTATTAGTTTATTCCCTCATTCTATTATAAAATACACATTGAATGTGACAAATCAGAATCTGTCCAGTTTCATGGGTCAACTTTAACGAGACCTATAAGACAGCTCACTTAATGAAATATGGTGAATTTGGTACTGTTGGAAAGGTCTATATGTCCACTTTTCCAAGGATACCAACCATTTATTCATAGCTATCGTATTAAGTGAGTTATGGCTATTTTAGCAGAGTATGACAGTTATGTCTGGAAATTTACTAAGTCAGTCAACATTGACAGAGCACTGTGAACTGCTCCGGTCGAGTTAGATTGTGAACATTATGTCATTGGAAAGTCACGGGTGTCTATTTTCCAGGACATTTTACAGTTCACTCATACCTATTATAACGAAGAAGTTATGACCATCTAAGTGCATGAAGGTCATTCCATGCGGGAATCTGATTTTCATTGCAAACTCTTATTTTGAGTTGTTATGCAATTTTGTTTCCTAAGATCTACTTTTGGCTATGTATAACATGTTTATGATCTAAGGATGTGTGGCTAGATTAATGATTAATCATTAACCAAAGACTACTTTTGAAAAGTATGTAATGAACGTTGTATATGTTGTTCTTTGTACTCCATTATTATTGCACTAATCAGTGGGATTTGTTTCGTAGACTTCAAGGGGAGTCTACCTCACATGATGCTATCAAATGTAAACAGTGTGTTGTGCTATTTTTTTCTCTTTCAAGCTTTTGTTTTTCACCCAAGAGGTTTTTATTTTGCTTGACAAGGTTTTTACTGAGGCAACAATATGTGCACCATGCAACCTAGGCATGTGACACAAGGGAGAGTGTTCCGGGAGAATTACTTGAGTGCCCTTATGTGTGTCTTAGCCTAAGTATGTTACATTATTAGTATAGATTATGCCTTGATGTAATAAATATGAATCATTGATTCATCGAGATACTCCGTATGTAATGCCTATATATAAGCCCCATTATCAATCAATAAATAGTTCGGTTATATTGTTGTACGTTGTTATTATTCTCCTTTCTATCATAATCGATCATGGATGATATATTACTAGCTAGCAGTGATGTGGGGTTGTTGAAAGCTACCAAAGATTTTTTGAAGAGAAACTTTGATATGAAGGATAAAAGGAAGCACACTATGTGCTTAGCATATAGATCAGTAAAGACAAAAAAGAAATTTTCTAGGTTTGTCAAAAATTATATTAATAAAGTCTTGAAGAGGTTCGGAATGAGAAGTGCAAATCTAGTAATGCACCTATTTCCAAAGGTGATAAGTTTCATAAGATGCAGTGTCCTAAGAATAATTTGAAGAGAAAGAGTATGGATAATGTACCATATGCAGCCTTGTTTAGTTGGTAGTCCTATGTATGCACAAGTGTTCACAATACCAGTATATTTTTTGCAGTGAATATGCTTTCAAGATATCAATCAGATGCTTTTGAGGAGCATTGTATTGCAGGAAAGAAAGTACTAAGATATTTAAGAAGCACTAGAAATCACATGCTTGTGTATAAAAAGATAGAAGATGAAGAATTAAAAATGGAGTGCTATACAGATGCATCATACAAGCATGATTTGGATGATTTAAAGTTAATATGAATATATTTTTATGCTAGGAGGAGGAGCAAATTCACGGAAGAGTAACAAACAATGATTGACTGACACTTCAACTTTTCAAGCAAAGTATAATGTTGTTTTTGAAGTTATCGGTCATGTTATACTGTTGAGAAACTTTATTTGCAGAACTAAGGTGGTTGATTCGATTGAAAGGCCTTTGGTGATCTATTGTGATAATGTACAGCTGTGTTTTTTTTTCAAAGAACAACAAATGTACATCAACTTCAAGGAATATAGATGTGAAGTACTTTTCAGTCATAGAGAGTGTTAGAGACAATGAAATTGAAGCAGTCAAGATTGGAACCAAGGAACAGTTGACAAATCTACTAACAAAGGCATTACCACTTGAAGCATTTACAAATCATGTGAAAAATATGGGAGTTTTGAGCAAGTTTGATGATTAGCATTGCAAAACTGATGTAAGACAACTTATATTATAGCATACGCATAAATATTTTCTATGTTGTTCATTGCAATATTCATCATGTTTTCATTAGCTTATTTCAGTCTTTTAATTTATAGTTGCTGCATAATTTAGTGTATACATTTAGGTTCCTTACTTTCATAATATGAAAAGTATGCAGCAATATCTTAAGCCATCAGAATTAATTGTTTGAAATCGATTATTTTCAGTCAAATAAGATTTTATTGGTGGTAATCCATGTGGTTAATAGATAATGAAATTGAAGTAGTCAAGATTGGAACCAAGGAACAGTTGACAAATCCACTAACAAAGGCATTACCACTTGAAGCATTTACAAATCATGTGAAAAATATGGGAGTTTTGAGCAAGTTTGATGATTAGCATTGCAAAACTGATGTAAGACAACTTATATTATAGCATACGTATAAATATTTTCTATGTTGTTCATTGCAATATTCATCATGTTTTCATTAGCTTATTTCAACTTTTAATTTATAGTTGCTGCATAATTCAGTGTATACATTTAGGTTCCTTACTTTCATAATATGAAAAGTATGCAACAATATCTTAAGCCATCAGAATCAATTATTTGAAATCGATTATTTTTAGTCAAATAATATTTTATTAGTGGTAATCCATGTGGTTAAGTTTGCTGCAATGTGGTTATAGGAGACTGATATTTTATCAAATTATCATGTTCTTTTATGGTTCATTATAGTTAAATTTAATTGACATGGTTTTGGAGCAGATGCAAACTTGTATGGAAATTCAAGCGCGCACTTAAGTAAGCTTGATTATAGATTGTAAAATATAATCCTAGTTCAGTGGGAGATTGTAAGATAGCCTATGCAGTTCTACTGCATAAAAGAACGAAGGTTATATTTTACATCAATAAACAAGCTTAGAATTTCATATTAGTTATATATTTACCTTCACTTATATTTTGATATAATCAATTATGTAATAAGAGTTCGTTAGTATCTGTTTGGATTCAAGTTCAAAGAGTAAAATCACTAGGACACAAATTGGATTAATACAGGAAGTTATTTGCCATTCTTTGATGGAAGGAGTTGTTGAGTAATCGTCATGAAACTATCAGACAATTATTCATGACAACAAACCTTTTTAAGCCAATTTGATCCCTTCTAGAGCACTGACTCGTTCTCATTCATTTTGTCCCATCAAGCGAAACTAAGAGTATCAAGAAGTGAATCTAGGAGAAGATCGACATGGATTCAAACAACAAAGACAAGTTAGCAATCTGTTATATGCATTTGATCTTCTTTTTTTGACATAGCAACAGTCAAAGTTATAGTTTATATTCATAGTTACTATGATAGTCATATATGCAGAACTTACATAACTTGCACCTATTAAATCCAAATTATGTAATATCTTCGAGATATGTACATGATGGTACGTAAAACATGTATTCTATTAAATCATCTTCAAGATGAGCAAGCTGCCCAAAAGTAATAGATCCAAAAGAATAGTAAAAACTTTTGATCGATGTACGTCCGAACCAACATCTCAACACACCAATAAATAGATCCACCACCATTTGTTGAGTAAAATTTTGTATGTAGTGAGCAAAAATGTCACCCAACAAAATTTCACTCATATTCATATAGTGAATAGAATTTTAATTATTTCGGGTTTGACCCATTCAAGACAGAATGTCTCTTAATTACAATCCCTTGTTTCTAGGAAAATACCCTTTGATTCCATTTATGAAGAAACCAAATGTGGGGAAATGTGTGTTTATTTGTTTTTGTGGCTGCACCTAGAAATTTAAATGGGTTGCCAATGTACCCTGGGAGAGGGATCAAACCACTCGTAGTTCAATAGTTCCAATGCGTGAATGACACATTGGAATTTAGAAGGATATGATTTTGGAATGAGAGTAGTGTTTAAGATCAATTTGGTGTAAGTGAACCAGAGATTGGATTTTGTGTTTGAGATGTGGGTTTAAAGCCCATGAATTTGATTTGGATTTAATTGTAGCTTGAGAATGAATATGATTTTCTGGTGTTTGTGAGAATATGACTGGAGTCAGTGATTCATTTGGGACATGCTGAATTTGACAGGTGGTCATGGATCTTGTTTGGACATATGAGCGAATTTAACTGGTGGAGTCAGAGATTTTATTTGTATATGTAGTTGCATCTAGTAGGTCGTTAGATTGCATACATAACCTTGTGGGATCAAACCGACCGTAGTTCATTGATTTAAGTTTTCGGTTTTGTACTGATTTTTGATCTCGACATATATATGTAGAATTTGAATCCATTAAACGTATTTCTTTGTACACCTAATTTAGTAGAGTCTTTGCCGGGCTTTGTAGCAGGCCTCAGCATTTAGTGGAGATTGACAGTGTGGGATTGGTTCCATTTGATTCATAAGAGGCCCAATTATCAATTTCAGATTGGAGAAGTAAGGAACTTGCCCATGACTCTCCATACAGCTTCTAGTACTTCTCACTGTCGGAGGCTTGATTAATTGAAATTCTCATTTGTGTATTGACAGAGAGGCTTCATAATTTTTTGGACAGCTTGTTTAGCTTTCATTCACGGCAATTGGTTCATGAACTGGCTTTTGTTCACTACAAATATAATCAAATGGAAAATACCCAAAATGATATCTGAAGTATTGTAAAAGGTATTTTTTGGTACCTACGAATTTTTGTTACCCAATATGGTACTTCTGTTAGTTTTTCCGTTAAATTGATGATGTGACATGTATTTAGAAGGACAAAATGGTCTATACACAATTTTTTAAAATTTCATATCTCTTTTCCTTCAAAATTCTCACAAATTCACCAAACTGACTGAAAATTTGTTGGACTTGATAAATCATACCTATATTATTTGCAAATTTATTTACAATATTTTTTATGAAATTTGTAATTTTAAGAGGAAAATCAACTCTTGTATCACAAAACATAACACAAGTTTTAGTATATATATTTGTTTAGCAATAATAACAAAATTAATTTTAAAATTATTGTTTTTCCTATTACTTACAGTAAAACCTCTATAAATTAATAGTCTCGGGATTGATAAAATTTATTAATTTAGCGATATATTAATATATCAATAAATTAATAATATATTAATTTATTTATAAATTATTAATTTATCAAGATATAATAAATATTTTGTTTCATTTTGTCGAAGAAAAAAGTTTTTACTTACATTGTTTAATTTATTACGTATACCTTATTAAATATACTATTTTTTTGTATAACATTGTTCAAACTATTATATTGTTTGATGATGATTATATTAATTAATTTTTTTTAATAAAATCCTCATAAATTTAAAATTTATTATATAAATTATGACACTAATAATTTATATATTTGATGGGGTCTAGCTAAATAAATTCTCGAACTTCCATTATCTTATAAATTTAGTGAATTATTAATTTACCACCTTGGCTCCGAGTTGAGACCGGAAAAAAGTTTTATTTTAGCGAGGTTATTATTTAATCGAGTATTATTTAACGAGGTATTACTATATTTGGTAAAAAAAACTCTAAATATATGTCACATCATCAATTTAACGGAGAAATTAACAGAGGTACCATATTGGGTAACGGTGTAATAGTTCATGTACCATTTCGGGTAACAAAAATTCGTAGGTTTCAAAAAATACCTTTTACGATACTTCAGGTATCATTTTGAGTTTTTTCTCTATAATCAAGCTATGTCCTTATCTTCATGCATACAGCACTACCCCCAGCAAATCTGAATTTCTCTCATGCTAATTAATCAATTAAGCCTCATAATTTATTTGTCTTTTTTTTTTTTTTACCAATCCACCGCTTCAACAAATGAAGCAAAGTTAATGTAATCTTCCTTGTATCATGACAATTGCTTTTATATTCATTTTAGCTCTTGTCCAGACCCTTTTATATTGCTTTTAGTTGAGCCCATTTCTGGAAATCAATTGTTTTCATGATCTGCGGATTGTGTACGTTCTCATTTTCCTCCCCAATTTTGTTTTGTTCCGCGAAGGCATAAGAGAGGCTTTGTGCTTCTTCCTTGTGAACATGGTAGTAGTAACCTCTGATGGTAACAACACGGCTATTTGTGAGCAATCATGTTTGTTGTCTATTAATGGAACGACAACACTACGTCTCAAAGAATTTGAGCATGAGTACGGCGTCTTGTACAATTTCATACAACCGAACTCGGTCGTTCATTAACGACCTATATGTTTCGGCGTTACAAATTGAAGTAGCCAAGCACGTTATGACTAACCGTTCATGAACAATTAATATTGTCAAAACGCAATGTAGATCACCATAGAGCCGGATTGTTCAAGAACGGCCCATTTTTAGCAGATATGTCATTTTGCCGGAATTCAGATGACCGTAATAATTGTGGTCGTTCATGAACGGCCTATTGTGGTCGGAAGACCCATCTGTTGGTAAAGACTAATATATTAAAGAGTGATATATATGGGGTCGGCCATGCATATATATTCGGAGTCTTTTGGCAAATAAAAAGTTAAAACTAAAATTGAAATGATCACCACACTTTGAAACCCAGTAGCACGTAGTGGCGTGGAAAATAATGACGCAGAATGGGCATTAGCCAGAGACAGGGGCCGGGGCCTATAGTGCTCAAAGCCTCACACAAAAAAACATGTATGAGACATGTTTCCTGCTATAGCCAGCAGCTGAAGGTGAGTGATTTTATCAAAAGAGATTGACTTTATATCACTACAAGAACATACACCATAACAGGCCGAGGTTGCTTTTCATTTCAAATTAAAAGCTCAGATTAACTTTGACTGTTATTACTTATTACTCTAATTAAAGACTTGTATATATATAACACACACCACCATGGCCAGATTTTTAGCTTTGCTTTTGTAAATTAGAATCTTTGTTCAACTACCACCCAAAGCGCGCATAAAGCAAAAAAAAACCCCACCATGCCACCACTCACCAAAAGAAATTTTAGAACGCTAGCTAGCTCCTTCCACATGATCAACAGAAAGACGCATTATCCTGAAGAACAAATTAAGGTGGAGAATAGTAAAAGATCGAAGACTAGGCTAGGGTTCTTTGAATCTTCTGGTTTATGGGTTAATTAACACTTCTAGACCTAACTTCCTATCAAGCAAGCTAACTAATACATCCTTGGAACAGACTCAAAGACTAGCTAAGTGAGTGAGGGTGAGTCCATCTGACAGATAATAATATATATAAATGTAGCACTAAAGAGATTAAGTAGTAGTGCATCTATCTAGTTGCATCAGGCCCGGGGGTTTGCGTTTTAATTAATTTTATACATATACAAGAAGAGAAAACTACGTATTAAAAGTTAATTAATCTTAATATTAGCTAGGCAGCTAATAAAAGTCATAATAATATTATGAGAAGCTTCAGTATATATGCCTAGTTTGAAGATCAATTGACGTTGCTGCTGCTTTCCAAGTCTTTTTTATCTTCTAGGGGTGATTTAGTATTAGTGGGCGATAAAGAGGGGTTGTAACAATACCAATTTGACCAGAAGAGATAATTGAAGAAGTTGATGAGGCTGAGAGCAGCCAGCAGCCAATAGAATCGGTCCAGCTTATCGTTGTTGAGATCATTGTCACTGAGCCACCCTCCCCTTGAAGAAGTTGAGGTAACTTTGTTCACTAGAGAAACAAGGAGTGAGCTCAAATAGAAGCCAAATGAGTATGAGCAGTACGTCATAGCAGTTAAAAATGACTGCATTCCTTCCAATGACTGCTTGTAGAAGAATTCTATGAGCCCTACTGCAGTGAACATCTCTGACAGTCCGAAGATGAGAAACTGTGGAGCAATCCAAAGGATCGAAAGAGCTTCGTTCAAATGCAAGGCCGAGTTTCTTCTCTTTCTCTCAATAACTGCAGCTGAAACCATTGAAAAGGTGGCAATGAAAAGGCCAGTGCCAACTCTTTGTAAAGGAGATATCCCGGAGTCCCTTCCGGTGACTTTTCGAGCAGTCGGTACAAAGACAGTTTCGTAGAGAGGGACAAGAAAGATGAGCATGATGTAAGGGATGGCTTGGAGTGAAGCTGGGGGGATTTTGAACCTTCCTGTGATCCTCCCGTTCATTGTACTTCCTTGCTGGACTGAAAATGTTTGGAGTTGAGCCAAGATTGTGTTGAAGATGATGGTACAGGCAAAAATGGGCACAACTGAGATTATTATTTTGACTTGCTCCACCTGAGATACAGTGCATAATCTCCACGGACTTTCGGTCCTCTCAGTTCCATCTTCTATTTTGATGCATGCCTTGTCTAGGAATCTGCAATACGTTTCAATTACTAGAGTCATTAGCTACCGTGTTAGGTTTTTTTAATTACATGCACAAGCAGAAGAGGATCGATGCATGATAATGTAGTAGGTGTCTTCTAGTTAGTAGATGTATATTTCATATCATATAAAGATGGCGACAGTGACGTACATTAGCAAAACAAGATATATGTTTTGATCCGATACAGTTAAAAGTTACAAAACTCTACCAAGACTACTTGATGAAGAGGGCAAGGCATAAATCACACAGAAAAAAAAAACCGACTAGTAAAGTCTGTTGCTTTATTAGCTTTACGGAATTATTAAGCAATGTTTAATGGTGCTATATATGTCTGGTCTTGCTTGAAAGTTCTTTTTCCGGCCCACTCACCTGAACTTTTCGGTGTGGAGGAGAGTGATGACGTTAGGCGACATTGTGACAAAGAGGTGGTTTGGCACATTGTTTTGGTTTCCATGAAGCATTTCTGTATTTGAAGGGCATATTTGCTTTCTCTTCGTAAATGCAGCAACCAAAACCTGTGAATTGATCAAGCAGAATATGAATAAATTAGTTGAAAGGGAAAAGGTTGAGAAGATATATAATTATATATATATATATATATTGACAATGGCCTCCTCTGTAGCTTTTACGTCGATAGAGTCATCAGTCATGCAACACACACACATATAGTTTTTTTGTTCATATTGAAGGAAATGCCTATAAGTCTACATAAATGATAGATGAATATATATGTATGTAGTTAACTAATATAATAAAAGTCATAATTAAATACTCGGTAGTACTCTATCTGATCGATAATTAAAATGGATCAAAGTGCCAGAGTTGTTAGGCAACAAATCACTTCATTTCATTCACCGAAAGCATCTTTTTGGAATATAGAAAGAGTGTGAATAGTGAATACTATATGTTATTTAGAATTAATATAACACAAAAGTACCAAGAAGTCTCGAACATCAAAGCCACAATTAAACATATAAAATAAGACAGTTATTGAAAATCAATTCATTCAACTGATTTAATAGAACAAAAAGAACATCCTTTAATTCCGTTACCAAATTAGTAAATTAGATAGCTTAATTATAAGATTATAACTTGCAAGAAAAGAAAATAGTTCATAAGCATAACGTACCGAATGAAAAATTGATTAAGATACTACCTTATGCAAAAAGGCTCCTCAATTCCTAAAGTAAAAGTTTACAGATTTAAGAAATGAAAAACTGTAGAGCTGTCAGTAGAAAGGGTAGGCTTACTTGAGCAATTGGCGTGAAAATGCTTCCGCGAGGTGGTTTGTTCCGATACAGAGAGGTTCCAAAGAGCAAGCAAATTAGTCCTATTGTCATGGCAGCTGCAGAGACTCCAAATCCAACATCCATGCCGGAGTGTGTTTGGACCCAAACAAGGACAGTTAATGCAATCAGTTCTCCCATGCAGAAGGAAAAGTATGCACAATTGAAGTAAGTCGATAACTTCTTCGATTGCTTGGATTCCTCCTTCCTGAATTGATCAGCTCCATGACAGATTATGTTTGGTTTTAGACAACCACTTCCTAAGGCCACCAAGTAAATTGCAGCAAAGAATATGACAGCCTTGTATCCATTTGCCTCTTGACAGTACTCAGACGACATAATCTTACAGGAGGGAGGCCTTAGTTGGGGGAGATGAGCTTGAACTGAGAGCAGTATAAAACCCTTCAACAAATTTCAACCAAATTCTTTAAAAGGATCCCGTGTTAGGCATGCAACAAGAAAGTAAATAGTGATATCTGCTTCTGATCAATATGTTGAAGTTAAACCAATTTCAGGAAATGATCGATACTAGATATTGATTCATAAATTAGTTAAGGCCATGCAACACAATGGACTGTACGGGAAATTAAACTAGAAACAATGCTAACACTCAAATCGATCGATATATATGTTTTTGTTGAATTGTGTATAGAGAGTTTAGGTATGAAATGATAAGGATCAACTACTTTTAAGTCTTTATGGATTTGGTTTAATAATAACACCAGGCTTGAGAGTTTAATAAGATAGACTTAGATTTCAGGAGAGACAAGAATCTAGAATATGCAAATTGCATGATAGTGCCTAAAAATTGTAAATCATGATGAGGGCAATAGAAGAAGAAAAGAAATGAAATGAAAAGGCCCGGAACAAATATGCATTATATTCATGCATGTATGTGAAAAGACTTACAGAAAGCTCCACAAACCCAAAGATTAACATTGTCCAGAAGCTCCCAAGATAAGAATCAGATAGGAACCCACCAAAGAGGGAGAGGAGGAAGACTGTCCCTATAAAGTTGGTCACTATATTTGCAGACTTAGACAGTGGAAAGTGCATCTCATTTAGTACATAGGTGATGAGATTGTTCCCAACAGCTGCTATTGCCATCATCTCAAAACCTTGGAGACCTGTATGTCATCCATCATTAACATTAATTAACATGAGTACGTTAAATACGATCACCGATCCGGTCACCACTTTGTCAGCAGACATCCTGTGTTGACTTTGTAAGTTCATGATACACTACATATATAAGAGATTCTTGTAGTTGATATATAGTAAAAATAATGAAGACTACATCAGAAATATAAGGGCGCTTACAATATGTACAGGAATATGAAAATGCATGGAGAAAGACATAAAATAAACACAGGGAGAGAGGGAGTGACCTAGGACAAAAACAGCAGCCTTCATTCCACCATGTTTGACTGGCTTACTGCTGCAGGATCTGCCTCTACAATCAACAGAGATATCCTCTACCGCATCTGCAGCCTCAGAGATGGACATGGAATCTCCTCTCAGTTCCAGACTCTTATATATCTCTACACAGTTAACTCTCTTACACTTGACAGCAGCTATAAAACTATTTATCTTTAATCGATCTGTGAATTCAAAGACCGACCCTCACTTCCTTTAAACAAACTTGTTTTGTGATTTTCTTTGAGACAGTTCAACAAGAGAGGATTGCCTCCATATATATAATGTCCACCAGGTAAAATCCTCGGGGCCGATCTTTTGGAGTTTTGTCATAATCCTCGTCAAGTTGACTCAGCAGTGGTGAGTAGCTAGTGGCATGGCCCATGCATATAGATTGTGCTCAAAACTAATCTGAGCTAAGGCAAAGTCAGCCCCTAAAGCGGCAAAACTTCCACCATGGATTTGTGGCTCCGCCGCTCCGGGTACGGTGGGCCGTACTTTTCACCACTCGTGAATCATGAATTCATGATCTTAGTCCTTCCATTCAAGTTGATATACCATTTCTTCGGTAGGCCATTGACTTTAGACAGCTAGTGCACCATTACTTGCATCACTGTTAAATATGCTTTGAGATGGAATGCGAAGAAAATTTCACATTTGCAAAATATTGCCTATATGCATATCAGGATTGTTTATTTAATCACTGTCAATTCATTTTCGTTCAGATGTCTATATAAATCACGCATATGATTTGAGAAATCGTTACACATTCTACATCACCCCAATTCCCCAAAGAATACCTTATGTTGTGTGACCTCATTAATACTTATAGAGTGTGAACCTATTTCGGGAAAAGGTGTGGTGTAAAAAACGCTTGCTAAACGTATACACGTCATATTCATTTATGATGACTGCCTTAATTCCACAGTTTTACTTCAGTAAATTTGATAATCAGATGGGGGAATTTAATTTATACCCAATTTCTATGTTGCACGGACACGGACACGGATACGGCGACACGGCACGGCGAATTTCAAAAACCTATCATCCGACACGGCTCCGATACGGCAAATTAATAATAATTATATATTTTTATATATCTAAAATAAATTAAAAAGATCACTTTAAAGTTGCAAAACTCATCCATTACACAATTTTTTTAAAATGTCAAATTTGTTGTTTATTAATTTTTATTATTAAACTACACATCATTACGAGCGTATGAATATTCGCGGAATAATTTTCTGACATTCGGTTTATTTTCTAAAATTTTTAGAAATTTTTTTTTTTAGAAATGTTTAAAAGTACTTTCCAAAAATTCTTATTTCCAATTTTAAATTTCAACCGTCCATTCTCTTCCTCTTATCTCAACCATTGGATCAACTTATAAATACCCAAAAACCCTACATCTATCTCACACACAATCACCTCACCTCTTCTCTCTCTCCCTCGGCCTTCTCTTTCTCTCTCTCCTCTGTTACAAAACAGAGTACTCATTGCCACCTTCTCCAGGCCGCACTGCCACTTTCCGACGACGCCTCACCACGAGACCACCACCACCGCGACCGCCTCTCTCCCCTCTCTATAATTATACCCGCAGATTCGACATCAGCTCGATTCCCACAAGTCTGACTTTTGAGGCAGTGGGGACCCATCGCCGATTTCTCGAGCTCCGGCGACTTTGTGGAGCTTCTCTTGTGTTGTGGCGGGCTATAACAAGAAGAAGAACCAGGAGCCATGGTGTGGCAGCAGAAGACGTCGGGAGGCTCAGCTATTGCCGCTGAAATGTGAGATCGGAGATCGGAGATCGGAGGAGCATGGTTTAAATGGCTGACACGGTGTATCAGTCAAAATATCCTGATTCGCCACCTAGCGTGTCCAATAGAGAAAAAGGCGTATCGTGTCGTATCGGCGTGTCGGGGCGTGTCGGACACGCCGACACTCCACTCTTTGCCGTGTCCGTGCAACACAACCCAATTTTCAAGGCCCATTTTAAATAAAATCCATTAAATATACATTTTCAATAGACACATAAAATTGCTGACTGTGATATATATTATGTCATATTTTATGTAATATTTACAAACTGCCACCATTTAATTATAACATCAACATAATTAAAAAGCTTGATTAATGATTTGTATTCAATACCTTAATTATGTGTTTATTCTTTCTTGTAATGCTAATTATTTTGCTGTTTCAATCAATTTAATTATAATTGCAAGAATCATGGATTGTTTCTACAATTTTTAATTTTATGAAAAGTTAGGTGAAAGAGAATTCATTATTTATATAAAAGGTATAATTGATCATAAATAAGATACATATATATATACATCTTTTTGTATGACACATATATATTAGACACCTATATATTAGATTCTTATTTATATTATACCTATTCGTTAGTTTTCCTATTAAATTATACCTATGATTGTGGAATATATATATATATATATATATATATATATATATTTGTCAAAACTTGAAATAGTTGAGAGTAAAAGGTTCTCTAGATCATGTTTAAACTTGAAATAATAATATACCTAAAAGAAGAGAAAAAATTGCCAAAGAAAAAAGTCATGTACCTTGCAATTAGACATTTTTATGAGTATGAAAATCAAGATATCAATGTGAACTTAGGACTGAAATGCAATCCAATTTATTTGTCAAAACTATTTCCCCTTTGTTCCATCTTTTTCAATTCTTTTTTTTCTTTCATAATATTTCTTCAATCAACTCACAAAGACATATGCACGAAGTGCTATGAACACTAATCTTTTTCCCTTACTTTGAAACAATAATACAAATATTTCTAAACATTCTAATCAAAGTATCCTTTCATCTTTTGAAAGAAAATATGAAACTTTGTTTGAAATTGAATACTTTGATGAAGAGAATATATATAATCAAGGGAGTAGAGTAAATATAAAATAAAGTAAGAAATTAAGAATGTAAATTTTATGATAAAGTTAAATTCAACTAAATTTTAGCTTATTGTTTGAATTCAAATTGATACAAAGATTGTGTCACATACCAAATATAGCATTTTACAATCTGAAGGGCAAATTAGTAACATGAAAAATAGAAAACACCATTAATTATAGACATACGCTCTATATGGTAGGTTTGCTTACATGGAATGGGTGTAAAATGAAGAAAAAATATGCATGGGTTTATTTTAAAGGAGACTTAGAAATAATGGGTTTATATCTAATTTTCTCTAATTAGAGTGACAATACGCGCAATTTGTTTTTGACAAGAACGATGAATCATATTGTTCATCAAACTATTGTAGGTAAAGGCATAAGCACAACTACTCATCATTTCTGACTACGAAAATTTTAATAATGTGAAATGACCTAAGAGAAACTTAAGCTATCTCAATATTGGAGACTTCTAATGAAGTATTGTAATGAATAAACAACAACTCGGTAGACAAGTCGAACTTATTTAGAGCATCTAGTTACTACACATCAGAGAGTTTCCCAAATGAAGAAACTAGATCACTCACCGCCATCTTCTTCACTGCGCTACCAAAACATAAACCAACACCGGAAACCAAGTCAAAACCCAAACAAGAACTAGATGTATCATGTATGCCTATCATGCATCACGAGTTCCTTCATGGTACCAAAGCTTCACGATTCCTTCAACCTTCATAAATCCTATAAGAGCTACTGGGTTCAACGACGGGTGAGATTATTCGGTTTATTAGGTATATTCAAAAGTTAGCTTAAATTTTGTTGCAGAAACAAACGTGGGTTTCGATATGCAATTTTTATTGCAGACGTGTTAAGACGGTGAAGGAGAGAATGTCCAATAGATCTGCAGTATATTCATAGAGAGAGAGAGAGAGAGAGAGAGAGAGGATAAGAGTTTCTTGGTGTAATATGAGTGAGAAGGCTAGGGTAGTAGAAGATAAAAAAGAAAAATAATGGGAAGAAAGATTGGTGAGGTCTGGTTCAGTACGAATAAGAAAGAACAATTATTATTATTATTTTTTATTGTAGCGCTAACTAATTAGACTCTTATTAACTCTTCTGAATTTAATCTTTGGAGAACCACTAAGGGCACGTTTGTTACGGAGGATTAGTTGGGATTGGAATCCATAGTCCAAAACGTTAGTCTGAAACCCTTGTTTGGGAAAGCACGGGATTAGTTTTAATGAGATTAGCTAATCCGCGTGTTGGCAATTTTTGGGATTGTGGAGAGGCGCCGAATTCGGGCGGACTGGGGAATCCCTCACTCACTCTCGCCTCTTCTCTCTAGGCTCTCTCTCTCTCTCTCTCTCTCTCTCTCTCTCTCTCTCTCTCTCTCTCTCTCTCTCTCTCTCTCTCTCTCTCTCTCTCTCTCTCTCTCTCGTCTTATGTATCATCTGGACCATCATCTCTAGATTGATTCATCTATGTTTCTTGGTAGAGCCCTGAGCTCCGTTTCTCTACTCCCTCACACCAACAATGGAGCAGCCTCTGCTTTCATGTACATTCTAAACCCCCACTTTTCAATCTCCATCAAATTTGAATTGTGGGTTTATGTTTGGTTTTGTTTATGGGTTTTCGTTTCTGTTATTGATTGAAGAACAAGCAAGTGAATCGGGGGAGAAGTCTCGTGAGAACTGGAGCTCCTATCAGTACGTGTGTAGAGCCGGCTCGTGATTCCCACCGCTGCCTTGGCCGGAATTGAAGTCAGCGTTGAAGAGATACGATCTGCCGTGGCTTATTCCAAGCACTACCCACCTTCCCTCCACAGCGCTCTGCTTAGCTTGCCGGAGGCTGATCTCGATGGTACATGATTTTTTCCTATTATATG
This sequence comes from Argentina anserina, assembly GCF_933775445.1. Lineage (NCBI taxonomy): Eukaryota > Viridiplantae > Streptophyta > Magnoliopsida > Rosales > Rosaceae > Argentina > Argentina anserina. Next base: position 216,488 of record NC_065873.1, on the reverse strand, counting down.
ATATAAAAGAATATATGGGATTTCTGTTTTGATTCATGGGTAGTGATCATTTTCGAGGTTGTTGTGAGATTGCTGCTAAAGATTTGATATTGGTAGTTTAGTTTCTTGATTGTTTATGTCTATTCTCTTCCAAGATGTGCATGTTGAGAAATGTAGTTTATCAGTTAGTTTTAAAATGGGAATAGGAAGCATTTTACTAAATAGTTCATACAAAATAAGTTGGCCAAGTTGAATGAACTATATGACCTGAGATGTTGGATTCAATTCTTCTTTATTGGAACATTTCGTGGGGCAAAAGGAGATTTATGATGATAAATCTCAGTTATACTCTCCCATATTTCCTCTGAAATTTGATGCAAAATTGTGGTTCTTTGTTGCAGAACAACCTGTTGTCTACCGAGGTGGATACATAGGAGGTCCTGGCAGCACCACAAGTGAGTTTTACAGGTACATTTGCCGGAACATCACTCCACCAGGGTGTTCAATGTCATTTGAAGTTTTGAACCGATCTTGTATTTAAATTGAATGATTGAATGTGATACATGTGATGAGGACTTTTAAATAATTCATAGTCATATCGCCATGTCTTGTTCCTTAGAACTCGAAACTTGGATTGTTTAGTGTTAATAGACTATAATGTAAAGGAAATTTGCTCTCCTATTTCTAGAGGCATGTTATCATTTTTCTCATAAGGGTTTCATCTTTTCCTTTTGGCAGCCTCTAGAAGATACATATACAATCTCTTATCTTCAATCCCTCTAAGTCTTGCCTTCTTTTTGTATTTGTTTTAGTCGTATATATAGTCATGCATCAACAAATGAGCCTATTTTTCTAAAGCTCAACTTTGAAGTATCATCATGTTAACAACATTGTGTTTAATTATGTTTTCTAACACTCAATATTTATGTTTAGGCAAACTTTGGATGAAATTGAGATACGAGAGTTGCTTATTGATCATGTTGGCCATAGATGTTGTTGGGGAAGTCGTCCGGCTCGGACCTGGAAAATTCTGAAAGTGGAAGATTGCAATGTTTATGTGGGTACATTAGATACCTTCATTGAGGAAAGGGAAACTGTAAGAGAAACAGAGCCATACCTTGGTGGCAGTATCGATGGAAGGGACAAGGGACCAGAACTTGGAATCTGGGAATTGGATATGAAGTCTCAATTTGGCTTACTTATGAATGAACTTTTGACTTACTTATAATCATCAAGGCCATTTTAATTTCAAATTGTTGGCTTGCTTACTTGTGGATATCACATATTAGGAAGGTGAAGAATGTGAGAATGTTGTTCCATTATAAACCAATTGATATAGGAAATATGCAAATCAAGAAGTAAGATTGCTTATATGAACATGTGTTATTAATGAAATATTATGTTATTATTGAATAAAACTTGTTATAATCTAAAAAATATTTCAATAAATATTTAGTTTAGTGGTTCGTCAAACGTGAGACTGGATTATTCTGCTAGTTTTGTTCGTTAGTCCGAGACTGTACCAAACATAGGTCAAGAATTACTGTATCCTAATCCAATTCAGCACAGTCCAGGAGTAAGCAGAGACTTAATCCGGAATTAGACAGTTCGGGATAACAAACGTGCCCTAAAACCACTAATGTAAAAAAAATAAAAAAAATTAAGTTCAAGTTCGACGTGTTGCAGGAGGAGGCACACAAAAAGCCTAATGACTTCTGCTAGCTAGCTGTATCATGTATTCAATCATTATATATCTTTTTTTTTTAATAAAAAATATCGGTTGGTTTGTCAAAGGCAGTACGTACGTATTGGGCACTAGTGATGTCTGTTGTGAGTCTTGTCTCTAAAATGTGTACAACTGTATTCCAATCTATGAATACAAATCATACGGTAGAAGCAGAATGTTCTCCCTCCGGCTCGATCGGCCCCATGAAATGATCTACTAATAAGTCAGCTAAAACGTGGCAGAAACCCATTTGATTTCATTATATATAAACATGAGGTGCTTTGACTTCATTTGACATTCTTGTTGGAGTTCTTTCAAATGTCTGATTTAGACACTCAATGCGGATTAAAAAATGAACTCGATCGAAGAACTAATGATGGAAATTATGACCAAAAAATGATACATATATAACTTATAAGATTACATTCCCAGCTGGGAAGAGGATTCATAATCGACACCCCACTACTCGATCAATACTGACCTGCCGTCTAAACGATTAAAATATATACATTAAAAGATTCCTTTTGTTTCCGAGAATGCTAGCTGTTGTAGAAGTCATTGAATTCTGATATTTGTTGGCTTATACAAATATATATTTGTATGTATTGATCAGATTACATGATGGGTTCTGGAAGCAAGCTGATGGCCCGATAGTGGTAATCTGGTAGATGATACTAGGGTAGGGAATCACAGCAAGCTCAGCTGTGCTGTATATATAGGTGCTTCTTAAAACAGCAGTAAGCTAGTACGGAGTCAGCACTGCAGACAAGTGATACCAGATAAGCAAAAATTTGAGTCCCCGCCGGCCCCCTTTTTGTTCTGCTGTATGATTACTTTGTACTTTCGTATTGATAGCCCCAACTCCATGGAAAATTCTGTTCTACGTCATAGTCATAACATGCAATAACATTTTCCTCCGCAAATAAATTCTCACACCCACACGTGTATTTTATGATACCCTCATTCACCATATACAATTGTGTATTCTAACATTTTTCTCCGCAAATAAATTCTCACACTCACACGTGTATTTTATGATACCCTCATTCACCATATACAATTGTGTATTCTTGCTGCACTGCAGACAAGCTCCGATTCCATTAGGGGATAGCTGGCATTATAAGATGTAAAGCAGATTGTATGCATTATTTATACGACGGATTCATAGTCCTGCATGCATGCCTATAGATTGCCGATTTCAATTAGCATATATTGCTTAATTATTAAGTTTTCATGCTAATTAATTAAATTCCTTCATGCATGTAACTCTAAAAATTGCTTATAGACAAATTAAGAGCATGCATGCATGCGGAGCAGTACGTTCGATGGCCGAGGGAGTTCACGTATGAAGCTCTTCGAGCAGCATGAAATGAGTTTACGTATCGGTTCTACATTTCTGCAGATCTGTGTGAATTGAATAGCTGGAGCACTGAAACTTTTAACATATCTAGCTACTAATTCAAGATATAGAATCATTTCTTGCCCTACAGACGTTTTAACACTTCTAGCTCCAGGCATTTGATCGATGATCCCAATTGTAACTCAAACTAAGTGGAGAATTTGCGTGGAGATGGTGTCACAACAGTTGAATTGACAATTAATCATCAGCTCACAAATAAATTAAAGAGCCTAGGGGCGCGTGCATATATGTATATATATATTTACAACTCCTATCGAGAACAAAACTCTTAATCTAGCTCATTTTCCGGTTAAAATTTTACATTTTAAGCCACTAAAGATTTAGTTATACATGAAATGACCATCGGGTTGACATAATGGTTGGAGATAAGCACATCATGATTACCATCGGGTACTTTATATGTCAATTGTGTCATCCATTTTCAGACCACCATTCCTATATTTTTGATATATTTTACAAACCTTACGTTGGGTCCTTATCACCAATTTTCTAAACATCTTATTTTATGTGGAACAAACTGAACACAAAACTTGCGGAAGCTTTTTTGGAATTCTTCTTCGTGAATCACGTGTCTACTGATGTGATATAATTTGTCTCTTCTTATATGCTTATGTGTTCGTTACAACACCAATAATATTAAGGAAATGGATTTTAAAAAAACCGACCTTAGAATGTCAATACTGTAGTGAAATATTATTACTTTACAAATCACATGTTTTCGATAATGTATGAGTCTTGATCGACGTGGTGCACTGATGTATCACACTACCTCCCTAAGGGCATCTACATAAAGGAAACGATTTTGGAAAAGTCGACCATAGGATGTGATTGTTACGTGGAAATATGTGTCCGGTTAAAATTTCACCTTTTTCAACATTGTTTGAGACTCGATCCACTCAGTAAATTCATTGTGTCTTCACACCTCCTTAATGGCAGTTATGTTACGCGGGTACGAATATCCAATAAGTTATAAATGGTTGCGAAGAGCACATCAACACAAACACGCAATAATTTTCAGGGACTTTTCGGGCTTAGGAGCTATTTTTAAAGGGTTTTTGAAATTATGAAATCATTTAACAAATGCAAACGATATTGAAAAAGGCACGTATCGGACGAAAAAATGCCACGTGTCCTAATCTCTAAATAAAATCATTTCTAGAAAGAAAAAAATCAAAACCCTTAAAAAAGTTCAAAAATATATATCTCATTTCTAACCCTAAACCCTAAACACTAACTTCTAAAATCTAAAGTCAATAAATATAATTTAAAAAAAAACTAAAAACAATACCCAAACTCAAACCCAAACCCATCATTCATCATCCAAATCCATTATCCCAACTAGTTTAAACATAAATAAATGGACAAGTGTAGAGTCAAAAACGCTACACGTGTTCAAAATTAAAATTTTAAATTAATTTTGAATATTATGAAATTTTCCAAAATTCATATAAAATAGCTCTCACGTCCAGAAAAATCTCTGAAAAATATTATCTTCTCAAGGTAACACGCTCTACGCACCCATATAAAAGTTTGGAGACTTTGTCACCGTGAGACACGGCTCCCTTAGAAACATAGTTGGGTACACATGTTTAATAGCTCGGATCAAGACCTAAAATGTAATAGATATAGATGAGTTTCGTGCCATAGCCATATTTCGGTGTGGCAATCACATCCAACGGTTCAAAATTTATTTCGTAAATTTTAGTCATGTGAATCACAACATGCCCACTAATGTTACATAACATTTTATAGTTTGTTTTGTGTAAATATATATGTTTACGAACTAACTATACTACCAAAATAAAATTTGGAAAAATCAACCTTATGATATCGTCGCCTTAGTTTACTATAGTTGTGGTAGAAAATTCATTATTTTTCGCTAACGTTTGGGTCTCAATCCAGACGATTAGCTCTTTATATCTCATTTTTTCCTAAGGGTAGCTGTGTTACCCGAATATAATTATCCGTAAAATTTAATATGAGTAGATAGAGCACGTCACTAAGAACGCGTAGTAAGTTTTGTGGAATTTTACAAGCAAATAAGCTATTTTTAAAGAGTTTTTAAAGTCGCGAAATCAATCAAAATATCAAACAAAAATGAGTGAACAAATGGGTGGCTACAGATGTGCCTCGTGTCATTTCTTTGACTTTTGTTATTGTCAAATGATCTGAAATCTTCTTATAATCATAAAAAATAGCTCTGACACTCAAACAATTCTCCGAAAATTACCACGTTCTTGTGATAAGCCGCTCTATTGACGCATTTGAATTTTTTTAATAGTTTTAACCGCGCACACGGCTCCCTTTATGGAGATATTGTGTTAATTAGGGTTGACCGCGTAGATCAAGACCCGAAGTAAGACGAAAATCGGTCAATTTCGTATGGTAGACATATTTCAGTGTGCCGATCACATCTAACGGTCGGAATATAATTTTTTTAAATGTTACTCACAGGAATCACAACGACCTACTACTTTTGCATAACTTTTATAATTTGTTTATGGAAATGTATATGTTTATAAGCTAACTATACAATCAAAACAAATTTGGAAAAATAAACTGTAGGATATCGTCGACATAGTTTACTATAGCCGTGGTACAAAATTCATCAATTTTTGCTAACGTTTGGGTCTCGATCCACACGATTAGTTCTTTATTTCTCATTACTTCTTAAAAGCGATTGTGTTACCCGAATATTATTATTCATAAAATTTTATAAGATTATATAGAGCATGTCACTAAGAGCACGTAGTAATGTTCGTTCAATTTTTCGGGTATCTGTGCTATTTTAAAGAATTTTTAAAGTTGTGAAATCAATTGTATATTAAACAGAAAACGAGGTGACCAATCCCCCTGTCTTTTCCTTGACTTTTGGCTATTTTTCAAAAAATTTGAAATCTTCTAAAAATCATAAAAATATTTTTGATGCTCCATAAACTCTTAAAAAATTACCACATTCTCGTGATACTTCGCTCTATCGACTTATTTAAAAAATTGAATTATTTTTAACCGCGTACACGGATCCGTTTAGAAAGGTATTGTGTTAATTAGGGTTAACCGCTTAGATCGAGAACCGAACAAAGATGAAAATTTGTGAATTCCGTACCGTAGCCGTATTTCAGTGTGATGATCACATCCAATTGTTAAAGTTTAATTTTGATAATTTCTAATCATGTGAATCACAACGTGCCTAGTAATTTAGTATAACCTTTGTATTATGTTATATATAACTGTATTTATTTATAAACTAACTATATTAAGGAACTAAAATTTTAAAAAATCGACCATAAGATATCGTCGTTATAGTGTAATATGACCGTGGTAGAAAATTCACTAATTATCAGCAATGTTTGGATCCCGATCCAAATGATTAATTGTGTGTGCCTCATATTTTTCCAAGTGGGGTTATGTTAGCCAAATATAAGTAGTTGAAAAAGTTTTACACTGAGTGGATAGAGCCCATTATCAAAAAGTAGAGTTTTTTTTTTAAATGTACATGTTTACAAACTAACTTTACTGCTAAAACAAAATTTGGAAAAATCGACCGTAGGATATCGTCGTTATAGTGTACTATAGTTGTGGTAGAAAATTCATAACTTTTCGCTAACGTTAGGTCTCGATCCACATAATTAGCTCATTAATTTTCATTTCTTCTTAAGGGCGGCTATGTAACCCGAATATAATTATCCTTAATATTTTACATGACTAGATATAGCACGTCACTAAGAGCGCGTAGTAATTTTGGCGTATTTTTTTCGGACATTTGAGCTATTTTTAAAGAGTTTTTAAAGGTGCGTAATCAATTGAAAAATGAAACACAAAATGAGGTGGACAAATTGATGGCCACATATGGCCCACGTGTTCTTTATTTGAATTTTAATTATTTTCCAATGATTAAAAGTCTTCTTATCATCATAAAAAGTAGCTCATCATTCCAACAATATTCCAGAAATTACCACGGTCTCGTGACAAGTCGCTCTATTGATGTGCATGAAAAATTTTCAATTGTTTAAACCGCACACACGGCTCCCTTTAGGGAGGTATTGTGTTAATTAGAGTTGACCACGTAGATCAAGACCCGAACTAAGACGAAAATCGGTGAATTTCGTAAGGTAACCATATTTTAGTGTGACGATCACATCTAACGGTCGAAGTTTCATTTTATGATTTTTAATCAGGAGAATCACAACATAGTGACTAATGTTGCATAGCCCTTATAGTTTGTTTTGTGAAAATATATATGTTTACAAACTAACTACTCTACCGTATTAAAATTTAGAAAATTCAACCATAGGATATCGTCACCATAGTGTACTATAGCCGTGGTATAAAACACATCATTTTTGGCTTACGTTTGGGTCTCGATCTACACAATTAGTTTTTTATTTCTCATTTCTTCCTAAGGGATAATGTGCTAACCAAATATAACTATACTCAAAATTTAATATGACCAGATAGAGGACATCACTGAGAGCGCGTAGTAATTTTTATGAAATTTTTCGAGTATCTAAGCTATTTTTAAAGAATTTTTAAAGTTGCAGAATAAATTGACAAATAAAATAAAAAATGAGGTGGACAAATGAGTGGCCACAGACGCGCCAGTTGTCCTTTCTTTAACTTTTGACTATTTTCAAATGATTAGAAGTCTTTTTATCATCATAAAAATAGCTCTTATATTGAAAAATATCTCGGAAAATTACCACGGTCTCATGATAAGCCGCTTTATTGATTCATCAACAATTTTTTAAAATAGTGTCAACCACGCACATGGCTCCCTTTAGGGAGGTATTGTATTAATTAGAGTTGACTGAGTATATCGAAATCTGAACTAAGACGAAAATCAGTGAATTTTGTGCCATACCCATATTTATGTGTGACAATCACATCCAACGATCAGAGTTTAATTTTGAGAATATTAATCACCTGAATCACAACGTTCATACTAATGTGTTATAACTTTATATTATGTTATATGTAAATGTACTTGTTTATAAACAAACGATACTGAGGAATTAAAATTTTGAAAAATTTACCATAGGATATGATCGTATAAGTCTACTATAGCTGGGGTAAAAAATTCTTCAATTTTCCCTAACGTCGGGGTCTCGATCCATACGATTTGCTCTTTATTTCTCATACTTTTCTTAGGGCGGTTGTATTATCCGAAGATGATTTTCCACAAAGTTGTACATGAGCAGATATAGCACATTATTATGAGACTATGGTAATTATTAGAGAATGTTTCGAGCAACGAAGCTATATATTCTAATTTTTAAAAGATTTCATATCATATAAAAATAAACTAAATTATAAAAATGGCATGTGGCGCACATATGGCTATCCATTTGTCTCTCTTATTTTCTGTTTGATTTTTCAATTGGGTTTCCAACATTAAAAACTCTTTAAAAATAGCTCAGATACTCGAAAAAATACGCAAACATTACTCTGCGTTTTGAGTGATGCGCTCTATCTAGTCATATAAAATTTTATGGATAATTATATTTAATTTACACAGTTGTCTTTGGTAAGAAATGAGATATAAAAAGTTAATCATGTGGTTCGAGACCCTAACGTTAGCGAAAACTAATGAACTTTCTACCACAACTATAGTGCACTATGACGATGATATACTACAGTTAATGTTTCTGAACTTTATTTCGGTTAGCGAAAACTAATGAATTTTCTACCACAACTATAGTGCACTATGGTGATGATATCCTACGGTCAATGTTTCTGAATTTTATTTCGGCAGTATAGTTTGATTGTAAACATGTATATTTCAAAAAACAAACCATAAAGGTTATGCAACATTAATATGCATGCTTTGATTCACATGATTGAAATTCTCGAAATGAAACACTGATTGTAAGATGTGTTCGCCACAATAAAATATGGCTAGAGTATGAAATTCGCCAATTTTGGTATTCGTTCGGGTCTAGATTCGTGCGGTCAACCCTAATTAACGCAATACCTCCTTGATGAGAGGCATGTCCCGGTTGAAAAAATTTCAAAAATTTTACATCAGTTGGTAGAGCAAATTATTACGAGACCCTGATAATTTTTGGAAATTTTATCAAGCAACGAAACTATTTTTTTTCTAATTTTTAAAAGATTTCAGTTCATATTAAAATAAACTAAAGTCAAAGAAATGATATGTGGCGCACCTGTGGTCACCTATTTGTCTTCCTCATTTTCTGTTTGATTTTTCAATTAGTTTTCTAACTTTAAAAAATCTTTAAAAATAGTTTAGATACCGGAAAAATACGCCAAAATTACTACTCGCTCTTAGTGATGTGCTCCTCTATCTATTCATATAAAATTTTACGGACAATTATATTCAGGTCACACGTCAACTAAAAATTGGTAATGTGTATGTGTGTGTCTATATATATATATATATATATAGTATAATTTTTCAAAATTTAAACCATATGTTTTATCATACCTATGTAAGGCAAATGTTCCACCTGACCATACAACTCTGAAGTTTTTCAAATGGGTGGTTAAAGCTTATTTTTTTCAAAGCGTAGCAATTTTGGTGATTTTTTTAGACGTTGGAGCTATTTATGAATAATGTTTTAAGGTGAGAATTAATTGAAATTATTTTAAAATTTATGTGGCACTAATGTCTGCAACTGCAAGCAATTTTTATTTTCTGAAATTTTATCCAGAAATATTTTATCTGTTTTTCAAAATTCTAAAGTAATACTAAATCGTACCCTAAATTAAAAAGAACCCATAGCTAATACCATACCCGATACCCACCCACGATCCAGGCCTAACACCTGTAGCACACTTTTATCCAAACCAAATAAAAGAAGGGGAATAAATTTTTGTTGAAGGAAAAAAAATTGAAAAGTGGGTGTTCTATCTTTCCTCCCAATCCTCCCCTCATCTTCGATTCCAGAGGGTCTGCATCTCCAATGGCCATGACCACGATAATCATTTTCTATATCTTCTCTTCCTCCGTGAATTTTAAAGACCAAGATGTTCCCTCTCTGAATCTCCATCCCCACATCACCCAATGAAACCCACATCCTGCAATGGGCGTAATCGCCGCCGCTCTCCCTTATCCTCAGCCTCCAGATTCATATCAGAAAGGCTGCTTCTAGTAATTAAACTCAAAATTCCATATAAAAATAAAACACAGCCAAGAATTCATGCTCTTTGAATTCATAAACACGAATCTAATATGCCCTTCGAATTATAGATCAGTAATGAGCAAGAATTCATACTTCAATTCCCAAACACATGTTCTAAAGGACCGAGTACACCGGAAAGCATCAGAGTTACCATTTTTCATAAATCAAAAGAAGAGAACATCACCACCATAAACCAAGAGAGAACAAGATCCACTAACCCTAAGCATAACACATAACAACTAAACCAGTCCCAGAGCACCTATCAATCTAACTCCTCCAGTTGCCGCCGCAAGATTCACGGACATCCACCACCACACCTCCGCGGCTGTAACCACCATCGCCACCGCCCATTCGGTCTCACGGTCGTTAATGATTTGCATACAAAACCAAAACCGAATCAGATCCGGGCATAAACACCAATATCAAAGGAGCCGATCGATCTTCAATCTAGAAAGACGAAGATGAACGTACTTGAATTTGAGATGGGAAAAATACAAGAGCATCATGGTGACATATAGTAGTAGTATCGCAGATCAGGAGTAACATACAGATTACAAGAGAAAAATGTTTTCTGTTCCATCCGATCACTGCATCTTAGGACCTTTGATTCGATGGTCTCACCGACTGAACTACTGAAGCTCAAATGGGGGTGTACACGTGAGTTCGTCATGATCACAGTAAAACTAAAAGAGTTTTTTTCACCGACAGTCCCTCAACTCTGGTGTACCTACCAATGTGATACCTCAACTCTTAATCGTACCAATGTGATACCCAGACTCTAGTATTGCTATCATTGAAGTACTTCCGTTAGTTTTTTTAAACTTTTCCGTTATTTTGGTGACGTGGCAGGTACGTGAGGCCCACAAAAAGGGTTAAAAGACAAAATTAATCTCATCTGAGAGGAGCAATGTTTTTCCCGCCCTTTACCTTGAGAAAGACACCCAACAATTCCAATTTTGGCGCCAATTTTCCCTCCATACTCCTTAATTTGTGTCTAATATCTAAACTAAAGAACTACCGCCAACCAGTCGACCACAATCTGATAAAACCTAGATCAATCTCATTTTCTATTTTTACCCTAGCACTTGTTAAACTAACAGAATAAATATATAAATTTATATGAAACATCTCATTTCCACAATCTCATAAGAATATAAAAACACATAACTTAACGAAATTCAAATACATGTTTAAGTACCATTAGTTGCCACCTTTTATGTTGATCTGCCATGATTTTTGCTTGTAAGAACTAATGGTACATGTAGTTGAATTTCGTTAAGTTATGTGTTTCTATATTCTTATGAGATTGTGGAAATGAGATGTTCCATATAAATTTATATATTTATTCTGTTAGTTTAACAAGTGCTAGGGTAAAAATAGAAAATGAGATTGATCTAGGTTTTATCAGATTGTGGTCGACTGGTTGGCGGTAGTTCTTTAGTTTAGATATTAGACACAAATTAAGGAGTAGGGAGTGAAAATTGGCGCCAAAATTGGAATTGTTGGGTGTCTTTCTCAAGGTAAAGGGCGGGAAAAACATTGCTCCTCTCAGATGAGGTTAATTTTGTCTTTTAACCCTCTTTGTGGGCCTCACGTACCTGCCACGTCACCAAGATAACGGAAAAGTTTAAAAAAACTGACGGAAGTACTTCAATGATAGCAATACTAGAGTCTGGGTATCACATTGGTACGATTAAGAGTTGAGGTATCACATTGGTAGGTACACCAGAATTGAGGGACTGTTGGTGAAAAAAACTCAAACTAAAATAACCCACGGTCTCCCCCGATGGCTAATGGAAGAAGATATGCCGTGTTTAACTGCCAATATTTAACTGCCACGTCAGCTTTTTTGACCCGTGTTTATACACGGGCTGGAATAGGCTCTCTATACTACCACACTTTCCATATTAGTTCCTTGATCTTCAAGGAAATGGCCCTTTAGACTTTTTGTTAGAGGCTTAGAGCATCATTCGATTTTCCTTCCTATGATCGATCTTGCAAAACAAGTCGATACAATTGTAAGTAATAATCCTCTAGCTAGCTACTAGCTAGGCAAACTGCTCATGGAAATGGTTCAAATAAGAGCAAACTGCTCATGGAAGGGGTTCAAGTAATCGTCTCTCAGTTTTTCGAGAATTTCGAAGACATCCGTCATATTAAAATTTTAAACTAATGGTTTGAATTTCGTCGGGGTTGTGTCGGCATACAAAATTGCTTGCGAGTGGGAGACAAAAACCAGACTCTAATTCTGCAGTGTATCATTACACAATTCATTATGATTTAATTGGGCTTTATAAAAAATGGAAGATCTTAGTCTTTTTTGCGACTTTACGTCATTTATTCATTATTCAACTGTACGTTACGGTCATAAGACCAACTGACCAACTATGAGTCTATGAAATCTGATAATAACCTACGATATGGCAGCAGTTGATTCCTGAACTTTGTACTTAATTGCTGCAGTTAGTTAATTAATTAGCCGAACAATCTTCTTCCGTTTTTCTTTTTCCTGATTTCAAATTAGAAATTCAGAATCAAAATCAGATCTTGAGACTAACTGGAAAATTCGAGACACGAGATGCATCCTTGGGGTTGCAAATGAGTGGAAAACGTAAGTATATGCATTTGGTCCACATGAACCCTACGTAACAAACGATAACTACGTGCAATACATGTGATAAGATGAGCTCATGACAACATGCAAAGAAGCAAGCAAGCTACATCCCTAGCTAGATCGAAGAGACAGATCGATTGAATAGAGAAGGTACAAAAGACAACCGCAAATTTAGAACAAAAGGCATGCAAAAGCAAGATTGAAAGGCTTTTTCTTACCATAACCGATAGGCGATAGATTTGGATATGAGCAAATGCCTCCATCCCTTTCCTCAATTCCTCATCCTTTCTTGTATATTTATCATTGAGAGCTATATCTGTTGGGCCATTATTTGGTTGTGAAGAGCCAGCTATCTATAGATGCATGCCCGCATGGGTGGTAAGAAGATGATAGAGATTTGTAATGAACGGCTGCGGTTAGCCAATTGTACATTCCAAGTGGTGTTCACGATGATCTTAATTAGTGGCAGTATGGTGGCTGGCGTGGGATTCGGGGAGTCAGCACCAGCAGCAGCGCAGGTTCCGGCAATGTTTGCATTCGGGGACTCGCTCATTGATGTTGGCAACAACAACTTCTTAAGTTCCTTCGCCAAATCCAATTATTTTCCTTATGGCATCGATTTCCGGGGAGGCCCCTCCGGCAGATTCACCAATGGAAGAACTTCCGTTGATATGCTTGGTGCGCGCGCGTCTTGTTTAGCTAGCTATATCCCTGTATAGTCTGTATAATCTAGCTAGTTAATTACTAATTACACATATACCTACATGCATGTTTTCTTTGTTCAATTAATCAATTATTTGCTACGTACTGTGCAGGAAATTTGCTTGGTCTTCCTTATGCTCCAGCCTTCGCAGATCCTAATGCAAAAGGGAACATCATACTCAGGGGAGTAAATTATGCTTCAGCAGCTGCTGGCATACTCGATGAGACAGGCCGACACTACGTAAGACGTCGATCACGTACAAGCTACTAGCTTAATTGGCTTGCCTAAAATATGAATGTTATCTTTTTTTTTTTAGTTCCTTATAATTTATGATGAACGTGTATGCACATGTGTTAATTCAAGGGAGATCGGTATGCCCTAAGCCAGCAAGTGTTGAATTTCGAGAGCACCTTGATACAGTTGAGAACAATAATGGGAGGAACTAACTTGACCCAGTACCTGATTAAGTCGATTGCTGTTTTGGTGTTTGGGAGTAATGATTACCTCAACAACTATCTAATGCCCTCCCTCTATTCCTCCAGTTACACTTACACTCCTCCAGCCTTTGCCAACCTTCTCCTTAATCGCTATGCCACACAGATTCTGGCTTTGCATAGTCTTGGATTGAGGAAGTTTGTGCTGGTAGGAATTGGCCCCTTGGGTTGCATTCCTAACCAAAGAGCATCAGGTAAGGCTCCGCAGGGAAGATGTGTTGACAATGTCAATCAGATCATTGGAAGCTTCAATCAAGGGCTCAAATCGCTCGTCACCCAACTTAACAGCAACCATCCTGGTGCAGTCTTTGTGTACGGCAATGCTTATGGCGCTTTTGGTGACATTCTGAATAATCCTGCATCCTATGGTAAGTAAAACATAAAACACTCCGGCGGTCCGGCCTATTCTGAATCTCCGATAGGGACTATATATATTTTATATATATACACACACACGATTTGAACCACAAATTAGCGCTAGATAGCATGTGATGGTTACAAATTGTTGATTTAAATATGATCGCCATTGGCTTATATATGCGTGCAGGTTTCAGTGTGATTGATAGGGCTTGCTGTGGAATCGGGAGGAACCAAGGGCAGATAATATGCCTACCACTTGCAGTTCCATGCTCAAATAGAAATCAATATATGTTTTGGGATGCTTTCCACCCAACTGAAGCTGCAAACGCAGTCCTTGCTTGGCGGGCTTTTAATGGGCCACCCTCTGATAGTTACCCCATCAATGTCCAACAAATGTCTCTCATATAATCTGATCAAGCTAGCATCTTAAATTCTCTATATATGTATCAAATGCAATATAGGGTTCGAAGTATAGTCATGTTATGAATGCATGTATACTTTTGAACAATAAATATATATTATTATTTCAGTAAAAAGTGAAACTTATAGATACAACCTACATTATAGGTAAGATATATAGAAAACGAAAAAATTCTGGGAAGCGCCTAGGTGCTCTGAGAGCCTAAAAAAATTTGCACATGTCAGCACAAGATTCCGAAATGGAAGGAGAGCTAAGTTTCAGAGTAAATTCTTAGTAAATCTCAGATGTTGCCCACATGTAACGATGTCCACCTCTTCAACTCCGGCGTAAAGGTCATCTAGCCAGCCAACTGGAACTTGTACCACCTAATGGCCCACTTAAACGACATTGTTTCATGCAACGGTGGTGACCAAGGCTTCCTTAACGAGATCTTCGTGTTGTGGCATCGACCCCCTTAGAGAGTCCTCCTCCACCTACGATTGGGTCTGGGTCGTCGTTGACTACACCGTCCCCATTGACGATAACAAGAAATTAGGAACAATTTGTGAAGTTTATCATTCCGCTTGAAGATGGAACCACACTAATTGTTCTTTGATGTGGGACAGATGTACAAATGTACTTCATTATGTGGTATATTGCTCTAGTGTTGGTTATATCAGCACAGCTGGGTGAACTACCAGTGCAAGACTGACGATTGGCATAGTTGTTGGGCCTTGCCTTAGAGCAGATGCTGCAATGGTTTGAAACCATAGGGTGCAGTGAGAATTAGCCTAAAAACAACATTCATTGGCACTAAATTGAGCTAGGTTAGCAGTGGGACCGACGTGGGAGCCACTTAACCCGACTAAGGACAACATCAACCGTGGTCTTAAAAATCACTACCAGTCTCAAAATCAATTTATTCATTTCCAACAACTCAATATATGGATACCTAGTCTTATAATTATAAGTGTAACTCAAACAGTGGCCTTAAAAATCAAGACCAGTCTCAAAATCAATTTGTTCATCTCCAACAACTCAATATAGGGGGAGCTAGTCTTATAATTATAAAACTTAGTTCTATTTCAAGTCCTATATGTAAGTATTTTCCAAGACCAAGACTCAAATAATAATCTATGTCCCACAATAATTATTTTGAACATAACACTCAAACAATAATATATATAATCTATTATATTGAATAAAACACTCATTATAAGACCTTATTGTTGGAGATGAGATTTTATAAGACTCATGAATAGTGCAGTAAGGAGGTTCTAAAATGAAAATAACACCCCCAAATAAGACTTGTTGTTAGAGTTGCCTTAAGACTTAGTTCTATTTCAAGTCCTATATCTAAGCATTTCTAAGACCAAGACCCAAATAGTGATCTATGTCCCACAATAATTATATTGAACATAAGTACATAACACTCAAACAATAATATATATATATATAATCTATTATATTGAATATAACACCAATTATAAGACCTTATTGTTAGAGATGAGATTTATAGGACTCATGAATAGTGCAATAAGAGGGTTTTAAAATGAAAATAACACTCTTTAATAAGACTTATTGTTAGAGTTGTCCTAAGAGCGATGTTGATTCTCAGTCCATCAATTAGTCCGGGGTAATCAGATTCTAGGGCCCGCAACACAACCATGTGCAAAGCTTTTCAGTTGTGTGACTTGTGTCAAATGGAAGGAAATATTGAGTCTTTAATATAGGCCATTAGATCTAGATCTTGACGGATCACATTTAAAGACAACACCTATTAATTTGTTAACCTTATTAATGATCATATAAATAATTCTAACTATACTTTTGTTAATATGTATTATTATATAGTACTTAACTTAATGAATAAATTTAAATTCAAAATAAATATAATATTTTTAAAAGAATATGAATAGTAATTGATCTCGTCGGTACATTGTCAAACACATGAACAATGTCTGATTTTGGTGAATAGTGGATTAATCAGGACTGAGAATTAGTCCAACCCACTCAAAGTGGGTACATTTGCTCTTAGGGTGGCCGGTGATGGTGTCGGGTATGTGGATACGGTAGCTATACTAGGGGTGTTAATCGGTGTGAATGGTGCGGTTTATAGGTGATACCGAACAATAAACCGTTCTATTTATCCGGTTTGGTTCGGTTTGGTTTTTCACTTTTTTTTTTTCAAAAACCAATTGTGTTCGGTTCGGTTTGGTTTGGTTTGGTTTTTCTCTGGTTTATATCGGTTTTTCTTTCGGTTATTTTGTAAAGAAAATCGGAGTTTCTTTCCTTGTCTATCTACTTGATTCTTAACGAAATAAAAAGAACAAGTCTAGAAAGTAGAAACGTCTCATATTACATACCAGTTTCTGAAAAGAAAAGGAAAGCAATGAAAAACGGCAACCCACAATGCCACATAACAGTTTCTGGAAAGAGAAATAAAAGCAACGAAAACCTAGAACAATATGAACATATAACAACAACAACAACAACATATAACAACATTGCAGGGGAGTTGTTGGCAACCAAGGTAATATAGATCAGCAACAAAAGCAGCAAGCTCCATGACCTAAATCTTGCAAAAACAACCTTCATGAAATTAACACATGATTTCACATACAATACACTTATAAATTCTATTTACAAGATATAGTTGCTTCACAAATGCATACAATTGCAAAAAGCCACTAAACAAGTTATACCACATTAGTAGGCATGTTGTGGTTCCAATGTCTAAAATTCAAAATATTAAATTTTGACCGTCAGATGTGATCAGCATATTTAAATACGGATATGGTCAAAAATTCATCTAATTTTGATAAAATTTGGGTCTCGATCGATGTGGTCAACATTAACTTAATTTCATCTAATTAAGTGTGAATTCGTTCTTACCCCCTCCTTTTTGACTAGTTTTGGTGGATTCTTTCACACACACTCTCTCACATATATGTGATTTAGCAGCTCGTGTAAAATTTTCAAAATTTTTACCTTCCAGGGATACGGCTACCCATAGGCCCATAGGGGATAATAAGCGTAAAAAAGGTTGACCGCCTTGATCGGGACACAAACGTTATCGAAAATATGTGATTTTTTTACCATAACCATATTTCACTATACGTAACGCATCATGCGGACATATTTGTAAATTTCTATTTATAATATATAGTTGCTTCACAAATGCATACATTTGCAAAAAGCCACTAAACAAGTTATACCACATTAGTAGGCATGTTGTGGTTCCAATGTCTAAAATTCAAAATATTAAATTTTAACCGTCAGATGTGATCAGCATATTTAAATACGGATATGGTAAAAAATTCATCTAATTTTGATAATATTTGGGTCTCGATCGATGTGGTCAACATTAACTTAATTTCATCTAATTAAGTGAATTTGTTCTTACCCCCTCCTTCTTGACTAGTTTTGGTGGATTTTTTCATGCACACACTCTCACATATATGTGATGTAGCAGCTCGTGTAAAATTTTCAAAAATTTTACCTTCCAGGGATAAGGCTACCCATAGGCCCATAGGGGATAATAAGCGTAAAAAGGGTTGACCGCCTCGATCGGGACACAAACATTATCGAAAATATGTGATTTTTTTACCATAACCATATTTCACTATACGTAACGCATCCTGCAGACAGATTTGCAAAATTCTATTTATAAGATATAGTTGCTTCACAAATGCATACATTTGCAAAAAGACCACTAAACAAGTTATACCACATTAGTAGACATGTTGTGGTTCCAATATCTAAAATTCAAATTATTAAATTTCGACCGTCGGATGTGATCAGCATATATAAATACAGATATGGTAAAAAATTCACCGAAATTTGATAAAGTTTGGATCTCGATCGATAACATATTTAATTATGTATATTAAATATATCTATAAATAATATAATTTCTTTATAATATATATATATATATATTCGGTTTTTCGGTTCGGTTTCGGTTTCCAAAAACCAAAACCACACCAAATATTTCGGTTTGGTGCGGTTTTTTTGTGGTTTGGTGCGGTTTTTTTTTTTTCGGTTTTTTTCGGTTATAGTTCGGTTTTTTTTCGATTTTCGATTTTCAATTAACACCCTAAGCTATACTACTACTACTATCATCAAGTCTCCCAAGTTCTTGGTGAATGTACTCTGTAGAGTGAGAACTTAACAAGTCCTACATGCATACATACTCGGTGATATGCATTCGGACACTCGGTACCCAACAACTGTCCCAAACTCGAGACTAAAAAAATGTCTTAATCGTTTGCTGTACAGCTGATGATTCTGATGGGTTGGGTATATGGTTTTTCTATGAAGTATATCCTCGTGAATATGTACTTATGCAGCTTTTCATTGTATCTCGCTAGGAATGATGTGTTGCAAAGATTAAAACCATTGAATTATGAATATGGGTGCTTCTTATGTGAACTACTGATGGATTCTGATGTTTAGTCTAAAAATCATCTGGTTTCGGACAAAACAATGTGAACTGTTTATGTTGAATCCTATAAAACCCACAATACTATTTTGTATGGGTCAAAGTGATTACCATATAATCTTAGTGGTTGAAACATATATATTATTGTTGCGAGTACAAAATTCGGGGGTCTTGTTCACACAACTTGTATTCAACCTCTGGTCCATTTAACCTGCATAAAAATTAGGGTTAAGGTTAAGAGTCAACGGTGCCGACCTATGACTATCTGAAACTTAAGTTAGATTCCGAGTTGAGACTTAAGTTCGTAGGTTAAGGACTTATGAATACATTACCATTTTTAGGAGGTTTCTGGTTGTTTTTATAGGCATATTGGGAGAAGTGTTGCTTCTCCGTTCTCAATGTGGGAACGTGTGCCCATAGTGTGCTTAGACTATTTTGGCGAGCTACTTTGGGCAGTGCTTGCGATGGTGCCTAAGCTAAGGCGGCGTGACCTGCCTTGCCGGCTCAGTGCCTTGCCTTGCTAAGTTGTTTCCAGCTGGCCTGACGGCCAGAATGAGAGGGAATCTTATCAGGAATCACCCTGTTCAGGGGGAGGTGTTAACAATTATTAGCTTGGTAATGGACTAACAAACTGTTGTTATGCGACGTGTGACAATTGTTGAATCAAATCGACATTCAGTCATTCAGATATCTGCAGTTCAAACATAAAAGAAATGTAGATTAGTCAAAGCTAAAGACCAATTCAACACCAATTTATTGCTCACAATGCCGCATAAATTGTTATATTCATAGTGTGATTGTAATTATATTATCATTCATGATAAAATGTCGACGGAATATAAGGATTAAATTTTCAATCTTGGTCAATGATATTTGACAAATAATTGCCTAATTTTCATTGATTGATTTTCACAAAATTTTGTGTGAAGCCAATTTCGTTGCGGAAGCTGTTCTTCTCTAGGAATGATACACGGAAAATAACCAACTGAGAAGATTTGTACAGTACAAAATACGGGGGGGGGGGGTCTTTTTCACGCAATTTGTATCCTTCTAGACTGAACAACCTGCATAAATTCGGGGTTAAGGTCAAGGGTCAATGGTGCGCCAGCCTATGACTCTCCGAAGTTTAAGTTAGAACTAAGTCAAGAGTACTTAAGCTCACAAGTTAAGGACTTAGGACTACGTTGCCATTTTAAGGAGGTTTCTGGCTGCTTTAATAGGCGCGAAAGTGTTGCTTCCATTTGTCGATGTCGGAGAGTGCTCATACAATATGTTTTTACTACTTTGGTGAGCTACTTTGGCATCTCCAGTGATGGCGCTTGAGCTAGAAGTGGTTTCCGTAGATCCGGAGCAAATTGGTGAGTGACCTAGTATCTGTGCTACGCCTAGAGGCTGACAAGCGGTCGGAGCATCCATGGATCCGGAAATTAGCGAATGACCTAAGATCTCAGTGTCATGCCCGGAGGCTGTAGCAGTTGGAGCATCCATGATTCCAGAGCAAATTGACGAGTGACCTAGGATCTTAGTGCTAGGCCCGGAGCCTGACTAGCAGTCGGAGTATCCATGGGTTCAGAGAAAATTGGCGAGTGACCTATGATCTCAGTGTTAGGCCCGGAGGCTGACTAGCATTCGAAACATCCATTGATCCGGAGCAATCTGGTGAGTCCCCAAAGTCCCTAGTCAAGAAAGGTCTAAAGAAAAAATATCTGCGGCATGCTGCGACAAGTGGCCAGGTTGTCACGGTTATTTGGTATTTATTGTAAGGGACAGGGTAGTGGGCCCGGGTGAACTGAGGCATATATCATAATTACTGTTTGGGGAATTGAGTTGGGGTGTAAACGAAACAATTAATGGGGAGTTGTGTGCGTGTCCAGCGCGTGGGTTTTGGGAAACCGAGAGGGCGAGAGTTAGTGACGACACATGGAGTGCATCGAGCGGTTTGGGACTGTTTCAATTCACGGCTCGGATAGATTTTCTTTTATAGTGCAAAAGGAGATTGCTCACTTATTGTGTGTTCGTGTTTTCTGGCTGATAGAAGAGATAAGAGAGAGAGAGAGAGAGAGAGAGAGAGAGAGAGAGAGAGAGAGAGAGAGAGAGAGAGAGAGAGAGAACCCATCGGAGTTTGTTCAGAGTTTAAGGATTCCGGCGTTTGCAGCCGCCTAAATTGACAGAGTTCTCTGATTGTGACTACGAAAAGGTATTTTCAGGTCTCTTTCTGGGTTTTCATATTTGTCCGGGCCCGATTTCGGTGGTTTTGGGCTAACTGTGTGTTATGGGGGGGGGGGGGTGTTTGTAGGAATGGAAAAGTATTCCGGGGTGTCTAAAAAAAGGGGGAGTCAATGTTTTGATTTCGACTGTCACGGGTTCGAGCACACCGGACTGGGCTGTTACTATGGGAGGGGGCGTTTAGGGGAGTTTGTCCTTACTAAGTGATGTGAGGTCAGCTAATAGGAGCACTTTGTGCAACGTTTTCAACATGTTTATACCTCCATTTGTACATTTCTTAGCCCTTATTGTTGTAATATCAAGTCATTGAGTCGAGTTAGGAGTCTATGGTGGCATTGATTGCATTTTGGTGCTAAAATATGCTGAAAATGCAGAAATTGTTGAGAGTCGTATTTAGAGTAGGATTAGGAAACCTAGTTGAATTATGAGTTTTCATTATTCGATGTTTCTGGAACATTTGTGATAAGTTGAGAATCCTATGTGCATTAGTAGTCCTTTTTAATGGGAGTGTCAACAGGTGTGCAATCTAACATGCATGTCTCTACCAATGGATCGAGGATGTACTTTCTCTGACATAAGTAGATCCCTTGATAAAATGATATAGAGTTCACATCCAAAACTAATTGACAATGGATGTAGTGACTCAAGATTATGTCTTAATTCCCAATGTGAGATGTACATTCTCAACACGCCTCCGCACGTGTGGCGAACTTTTAAGTCATACACGTGGACAACATTTTGGGTAACGTAGAATCTGTGTGGCCGTTTGGACTTCACATGTGGATGTAGGCAACCTACTCTGATACCATGCTGATTTTGATAAGTAGGTATCTAATCTGGATATTCTGCTAAATGATGATTTTGCTCAATAAAACTGTCAACATGTGTGCAATCTAACATGCATGTCTCTGCCAATAGATCGAGAATGTACTTTCTGACATAAGTAGATCCCTTCTCTTCTCCTAGTTACCTCAATGCCTAAGAAGTGCCTCAATTCACCCAAGTCCTTCATCTCAAACTCAGATGCTAACTGTTTCTGTAATCTTTCCATCTCCACAGTGTCATCGCTAGTGATTACCATATCATCAACATAAATAATCAATGATATAATCTTTCCTTGTTGATGTTTGAGAAATAAGGTATGGTCTGAATTACTTTGCTTGTAACCAACCTTCCACATGAACTGTGAGAATCTTCCAAACTAAGCACGAGGTGACTGTTTGAGGCCATATGTGGATTTCATTAATTTGCACACAAAGTTACCAGGTGATGCAACTACATAACCAGGTGGAAGACTCATGTATACCTCCTCGGTTAACTCTCTATGAATAAATGTGTTCTTGACATCAAATTGCTGAAGTTGCCAGTTTGAACTTACAGCCAATGAGAGCAGGACCCGAATACTGTTCATTTTAGCAACGGGAGAAAATGTCTCATCATAGTCTATACCATATGTCTAAGTGAACCCTTTTGTTACAAGTCGTACTTTATACCGGCTCACTGATCCATTGACATTATGTTTTACTGTAAACACCCAACGACAACCTACAACCTTCTTTTCATCTGGTGGAGGAACAAGTTCCCATGTATTGTTCTTCTGCAACGCTTCCATCTATTCTTTCATTGTTTTCCTCCATTTTGGGTCATCCAATGCATCATGCACTTTGTTAGGTACTAATACAACCGATATTTGATTCATAAATGATTCATATGACCTGGATAATCTTCTAGTGGACATATAATTGGCTACTGGATACTTAGATTTGGCTTGTAGAGTAAGTTCATATCTTTTGGCTGAATAACCACTAGTAGACATGTTTGGTAACACATATTGACCACTATTAGACTCACTTCTACCAATATCAGTAGACAAACTAACCTCTTAAGTATGATCTTCAGTACCAGGGAGTTGTGAGTCAGGGGTAGGAGTGATGATATGAGGGGCCAGTTCTGGTACCTGGATGTTTGGAGGCTCGCAATCTGAATGTTGTTCGGGAGTTAACGAGTAGATAATTTCAACTGGATTCGTCAAAGTTTCACTCTCCTGAATGACTTCTTCTAATTCCTCCCCCTCCATGATACAACTCTTCGAAATATGAATGCTCCTTCTAAAGAGCTATATCATAAGAGGTAAATGACTCATTTCCTCAAAGAAAGTAACATCCATGGTGACATAGCACTTTCTAGTAGGAGGATGATAACACTTGTACCATTTCTGATGTCCTCTATATCCAACAAACACACACTTGAGTGCCCGAGCATCCAACTTAGTTCTTTGATTTTTAGGTACATGAACAAAAACAACACAACCAAAGACATGTACAGGAAGATTGTGAAATGAATGTAAGGAAACATAGGATGCAAGTACCTCAAATAGGATTTTTCCTGTCAGGACACTAGACGAAAGACAATTGATGAGGTGGGAAGAAGCTAAGACAACATTGCCCCAAAGATATTTAGGCATATGACCACTAAAGAGAAGAGAGCGATCCATATCAAGCAAATGACGATTTTTCCTTTTGACACTCCGTTTTGTTCAGGTGTTTGTGGACATGTAGTTTGATGAACTATCCCATGTGATTTAAAAAACTTTTGGAAAACATGATTAACATATTCTCCCCCGTTGTCCGAACGAAGAACTTTAATGATACTGTATATTGTGTTTGAACAAGAGTACGAAAAGTAACAAAAGTAACAAAAGCTAAAAAACTTCATCATTAATTTTAAGAAGGACAACCATGACAATTTCGTACAATCATCAATAAACAACACAAAATATCTCATACCCGTCACCGTAATTTTTCTAGATGGTCATCAAATATCAGAGTGAATAAGCTCAAAAGGAATGCTACTTTTATTAGAAATACTAGGAGAGTAAGTAGTACGGTGGCTTTTAGGTAAAACACATGTTTTACAACATAAAACTGACTCATCCACACCGATAAACAAAGTAGGCATTGATTTTTTCATAAGACTAAAAGATGGATGTCCTAAACGACGATGTCATAACTAAACTTCACTTAGCTTATTAGATGTCAAGGTCATGGCGGCATGGGACTGTGTTCCTGGTTTCTCTCCTGCGTATGTTTGATCGAGATGGAACAACTTGCCCCTCAGATATCTCCAACCAATTAACTCCCTTGTAAGAATATCCTGAAATATCACATACATGAGATAAAAGGTCACAAAGCATTTAGACTCAATATTCAATTATGGAACAACTATCAAATGATGAGACAAGTCCAGCACATATAACACATTATGAAGCTCTATTGTGAGAGTGATACAAACTGACCCTTTTCCTAAAACTGGAAAGGCCTCACCATTGGCATTAGTAACATATGATACTGATGGAGGAGATAATTTAGCAAAATAAGATTTATCATAAGTCATATGATCTGAAGCACCAGAATTAATGATCCATGTATCATAACCAACAAAGTTAGAGACATTGAAAGTCATATCAATCTTACCATGACCAGCTATAGAGGTTGTAGGAGTAGCTACACCTACTATATGATGATCTTGACCGGTGACACAGTAGAAATCTGGTTCTTGGACCAACTGAATAACTGATTTCGCCTTAGAACGATAACCATGCTTCTTCAATTTGAGATGTGGGTGCCGCTTCCAGCAAGTCTCTCGAAAATTGCCTGAATTATCACAGTAAGAGCAATGAGGACATGGACGATTCCCAAAGTCAGGTGGTGATCTTTGCTGATGAATTGGAACTGAATTTGATTGCTGAAGAAGTGGTGCTTGAGATCTCGCCTGAACAGAAAAGCTAGAAACTTCAACTTGTGCTTGATTGAGACTTTCCTGCTAAGACTCATCCTTACGGATATATGTGAAAGTTGTAGTTAGGTTAGGGGATTCTGTCATTCTGAGTAGCTCTCATTTGGCACTGTTATGCTATGCATCAAGACCACTCAGGAAATGGTGAACTCACTCAATCTCATTTTCTTTTTGGTACCAAACAATATCCTCCTGATTCTTGATCTTGCAAAGATGCTTCATATCAATCTCAGCCCAAATATTCTTCAGCTTGGTAAAATATTACGCCACTGGATGCCCATTTTGTTGCATTGCTGAAGCTGTGCACATTAACTCATGAACATGTATGAAATCAAAATCATTAGTGTATAGGTCTTCTAATGTCTTCCAAATTGCATGCGCAGTATCACATTACTCCACAAGGTCTACTATTTCTTCATTCATGGCTTTGTACAAGACTGGCATTACAAGACCATCATCATCTTCCACTTAGTGTAGGCATCAACATCATCTTCACTATGGGCTTTAATTGCCCTAGTTACATGTCCAATCTTGTGCATTCCTCGGAGAGCTGTCATGATTCTCTTCCGTTTACAGAAATTAGTTTCATTGAGTTTAAATCCCCCAAAGGAACTATTTTCAGAATTCTTGACATATACTTCAAACTTCTGGACCTCATTGGCTTTAGAGCTTTCAATCCCATCGCCCATCGTAAAATAATCAGTAAATGAGTAGTTGTGCAGCAGAAATAAAACTAACAATATGAATCAACCTCAGATGTATTTGCACTGTCAGTGGATCTTCTCTGCCTTAGGTGAACCTCACTGTCGGTATATTTCCACCGTCAACAGAAAGAAACAACTTCTGGTACAACTACATTGGCAATGGACTGTAGGTTGATTAAAGACCTGAGCGGGACGGGCTGAACACCAGGTACGACAGAAAAATGGGCCGGCAGCCCGGCTTGTAAAGAAGACTTCGACTTCGATATGTAGCACAGAGGGATGCAACGTTGTAAAGGAGATGCGATCTGGGAAAGACAGATGTGAAGTCAGACTGAGGATGACTAGCCGACACGGGTCGGGTTGTTGAAGACGACGACGAACTGAAGATGTGCAGAAGATGTCGGAATGGGAACGTCGGACTAGAGATGCACAACGAACTGGAGATGCTGCCTTGATCGGAAAGCACCACCAGCAATAGATTGCCCCTGACGACAGCGTCGATGACTTTGAGAAAGAGAGAGGACCGTCGTTCTAGTTACAGAATACGACATCGTTGATGGACTCTCCAACAAGACGATGGAGAACCTTGATAATGGGTTTCTCAAACTCCACAATCTCCGAGAAATTTAGAAAGAGAGGTAAGAGACAAAGTCTTTTTGAATCTTTGCTCTGATACCAAGTTAAACTAGATGAAATCAAGAGAGATTGAAACCAGAATTAGTGTATATATTTGATATTCAACTATATATTACAAACTTACCGTGCTTCTCTTACATAGAGCTGATAGTGCAATTATTTTACCAATATACAGTTGGGAATTTATTGATGTATTAAATGTATTGACAGTTTTGTCAATGGTAAAGATTTGCAGCCTTGTATGTCAAGAATTGTGTGCTACTGTTTAGGGTTACTGTTGGTATGACTGCTTGTTGGTGTGTTGTGTTGTTTCACATTAGAATGCTCATCTTAACAAAAAGTCCCTAATTCCGTCGTCAAATCCCGGCATGAAAATGGGTTTACATCCATATACATCTCCTGGTATTTCCATACATTCTAATTTTATTTCAGTCCTTTTGAATTTCAAAAAAAAATTCTATCATTCTCAAAAAAAAAACTCCTAATCGGTGATTGTGGCGTGTTTACATTACAGGCGTTAATCGAATTATGAATTTGCATGCTCCAGGTAAGTAAAACTGTTCACATTCTAGTTTTTCAGTCAGGGTTGCCCCTTTATTATTATCATGTATTCTCGTAGAATGGTCTGGTGAGGTCCGAAGTATCACATACCCTGCCGATGCCAAGTCTGTTTCTGTTGTCTATCGTGTCACACTGTATGTATCCTTTCGTTTGTTATCTTCCGATATTGATGGACCTTGTCATTTACATTGTCTAAATAATACGAACAATCCAATTGATGATTTTAGTATGAATGGTATTTGCATATGTATGTCCCTGCTTGCTAGCTACAAATAAATGGATTGTAAATTGTGAATTGTGAAATGTGATTACTGTATTCAGCTGTAAGTACTCAGGACTCTGGTCTCCACGAACTATTATCCAGTGAATCTAGAATTCAGTTGTATTTAAAAAGTCCTCTTTCTCGATAGCATAGTGGTACTGTTGTGTTCTTCCTCGGAAAGCATGTTAAGATGTAGTGTATTCTTGTTGATCATCAAAAAGCAATTTATGGATTTTAGACTTTGTAGAAATAAACAATATACAGATGAATGGATGATACATATGCATGTTAATTCTCCTGTGACCTATTGTTCATCATTAGAAAGCAGATAGAGGTGCCTCTTTATTTCTATCCTAATCTTGCTGTTAAGTGTTAACTCAATGATGTATTTTGATATAAGATATATAATCAAAGTTGTAGACATTCCATTGTTATTCTTAAGATTGTATAATAAAACTATAAGGGAACTGTATGGAAACTCTAAGCTCATCGTAGAAGGTGACTCAAAGCTTGTCATCCATTGCCTGAATTCGGACGTTGCTCTTTCCTGGAGACTTCTCCCAATCATTCAAGATATCAAAATGCTGTCCTTGGAATTTGAAGAAAATTACTTTTACTCATACGCTGCGTGAAGGAAACTTTGTGGCTAATGCTCTTGCCACGCCTAGTCAACAGCTTCCTTATCCTCATTGCTGGGTTTCATCGTTTCCTGAAGCGTGTCTCAGGCTATTTCCTTCGACCTCTTTGGGGCGGGTTGTCCGAGAGGCTCGTCTTTGTAATTTCTTTCCTTTTGTATCGAAAAAAAAAACAAAAACCTTTGTTTTTAGTGTTCATTTTTCTTTAAGATAGGAGAAAGGGTTGAAGACGGTCAATATCAATGTTTTAAAAAACTCACTTCAAGACTCGTCTGAGGCTTAAAAGATTTAAGGCTATTTACATAACACCTCTGTTTTTCAATCTGGGCACTGAGGCTTAAAAAATTTATGTCTTTTACGCCTTATGCTACGTTATTCACGTCTTTTACGCATTTTACTATGCCTTAGAAAATAATTTTTTTAGGTATATGTTTATATTTATTTATATAATGTGTTTAATTTGATGAAAACTATCTAAAACGTTTGGATTATGAATTTCATTATATCTAAATGTAATAAATTAGTAAGTTCTTATATATATTTATTCTTTTTGTATGTGTATGATTATATATTTATACATTTAACTACTAATTTTTTTATAACACAAGGCTTACGCCTTATACGTCTCAAGTTTTAAGGCTTAGAGTTCTTAAGAAAACGTGTTTAGGTACGCCTTCGCTTTTTAAAATATTGGTCAACATAATTATCTATAGAACAAAAACTATATATATAAACTATTCAGTTTCCATTTTTATGTTCCATTCTATCACAATACGCTTTCTCTCCCTTTCTCCCACCTCCCATGTGGTTCTGCATACTTCTATGCCTCCGAAATAAAGCCAAAAACGAATAATAAAAGTGGTAACAATCAGCCCCGGAGGTTCTAGACTTCTAGTAGCTGAAGTCAGAAGGGGTTTCTCGTTTCAATGACTTAAAAATGTTTGCAGAAATTCTGGTTGATGCTCATTTAAATGCATTCAGATTGGTTGTATAACAAAGGAAGGATCTGACAGTTTGTTTGCTGTTTCTACCAGATTTTTTGGGACTCTACAGGGACTGCTTCAGTAGATGACACAAGTTATGGGGATCCAGTACAGAAGGCTGAAGCAATGGCATTTTGTCAAGCTTGTGCACACTTTGGGCTTGGTCTTCATCTTTACCATGAAGATTTGCCGTAGTGGGGTGTAGTGCTTGTGCTTTGAAGTTGATGTGCTTCTTTGCAGTTTTTGGTGGATTGATGGTGCTTGTGGCTTATTACCTTTTGCTTGAGGGTATATTTTGAACTGATGCGACCTAGTTGTATGTAACTGCCAATGAAGCCTGGATCCATGTAAGTAAGATATCATGCCAGAGTAATTTGTGGTGAAATAGTTGTATTTTGGAATTATACATTCAACAAAGTTAATCTCCTATCCACTTTTAAATTACGGATGGAATCTTGGAGGATACCCTTCTGCATATAAGGACTCAAATTTCTAGCTTCAAATTTTCTGCCTGTATTTGTTTGTGATCTTATGCTAGTGATGCAGATTGCAGCCTGATAATTTAGAATGTTGTCTCCATTTCATAGACTGAAAAGAAGGTAATTGTGGATTTAAAATGGGAAGCTAAATAGTAGAGAAGCTGCTGTTTATCCGAGTTTGCTGTTCAGTGCATCCAGCTTTATGCTCAATTTTGGTGCAATGCCGCTGGAATCCTTGAGACTTGACTTGGTAAGTGATTGATCCTCTTTCTTCTATAACGATGAGTCTAGTTTGCAGCAAGTGATCAAGACAAGAGGTCTTGTCTTGTGTTTGAAGCCTGAAGGCCTTTCGGGGTCACTGAAATGCAACATGAAGCTACCTATATGGCTATATCAAGAGGCAGGCACCTCAGCAACAGAAACCAGGAGACTAAGGCCCAAATAAGTCTTAGACCAAGTGGCCCAAGCGTGACGGTCTCTTCTGCACCAGGAATCAGCCATCATCATCATCAGCAGTGATTGATGATGCTATCATTTTTCCTTAAAATGTCGGTCAATTCTAGGTTGCAAATTTTCTCCCCACCCTTATTCCCCATTTTCATCATCACCCATTTAATTAGTTGACACATGTCTTCTAACCTTAACTACTCTAACTATAGTTTCTTTACATATTTTTTTATAATCTTTTTCTTTCTTTTGTTTTTTATTTTAAAACCAAAATGTCAAATCCTAATAATAAAATATCAAATCCTAATATCATTGAAGTTATTTGACTTATTTTCCCAACGTTCGATGCTACTCAATCATGCATATAAACTTTATGATCCTAGTTTATATTATACTAATCTTTTCTCATTTCATAATACTAATCATTAATCTCATTCATATATTTGATCGTTTTAATTTTTAGTGTTCATTTTTGGATATTGTTTATGACATTTTCAGTAGTTATAACATGATGACAATATATTAAATTCGATTATAATGGAAGGAGATATGTTCTTCTTTTGAATATTTTTCTATATTATTTTTCTTAGCGATACTATGTTCCCAAGACTGACTTGTAGATATATGATCAAACTTGTTCTCTTGCATTTTTTTTCGGAAGCTTGTTACTCACTTGTTGAAAAAGAGAAATTATATACTACTCGTTGATTAATATATATTAGGCTTTGATTTTTTTAACTTCAACAATATATAATAAATTTTATTAATTATATAGTATTATGATTTGATACTTTGTTTAAAGAAAAAGATTAGATAAAATAAAAAATAAAATAAAATTAATATGTAGAGTAACCATAGTTATAATAGTTAAGGTTAGAAGACATGTGTCAATTAACTAAGTAAGTGGTGATGAAAGTGAGAAAATATGGGTGTGGAGCAAATTTAAGTCCGTTAATTATATCCGGCCAACATAGGGGTGCGGCACAACCCTCCACATAAGCCACCACAGCGCAAGTGTAGGTGAGCTGGAATACTTGTTATACATGTAGCCTTATTGGTGGGAATGTGGGATCTCTAACAAAGTAAAAGCCTCAGACATGCATGTGTGTGCTTTCATCTGTCGTCAGTTGGTAACACTTCACACTCAACCCTGTACTCAACCACAACTCCACTTTATTTTTTCTTTCTTTTTTGGGAAGCCAAACAAATTACAACAGAAATCTACTCAGCAGCATATATTCTAGATTTTTTGCTGAGAAAAAGCCGAACTTGGAATTGAAACCGAGAGTGACCAATATCGGTACAGAGAAGGGCTGTAGGATATAGAATACGAGAAAAGTCGGGGTATTTGTTAGATTGTAACCGCCGATCTCTTCAAATTGATTCATAATACTTCAAAGTTGAGAAAGTATTTAAAAAGTTACCAAAGTGATCGAGGGACTGAGGGATTGAACAAGACAATTCACATTGAGCAAAACGTTATATGATTGAATAGATATCATATACATACATATATCAATTGAGCAGTATTACTCACCAAGTCACCATATATTGCTTATATGTAGCATTATATGATGACTGGAAATATGGAATGAAATGACTTGGTTTGGTCAAAGCAAATTGGAATGGAAGACAGCTGCCCCAGTTGCGTTCCTGCAGTTGACAGCCTAGCGAGCAGGGGGCCAGGCCAGATAATATTTGCCCCTTTCCACTCATGCATCTCTGCCTCTCCCTCTACCTCTACCTCTACCTCTACCTCTACGTACTTCTACTTCTATACTTTTACTTCTTCTTCTTCTACGTGCCGATCAACATCGCACGTACTCCTCCATTATACGAATATATACCTTCCTTTGCTCAACAAATTATTCTCAGGGATATCTTGATGCATGCTTAATCATCTGCCATGCCCCTTCCGGCCATTATCTATATAACTAATCTCGATCTCCGTCCTTCGCCGGTCATCAATCGATCATCCCACATTCCCACTTCGATCGAGAATGATCCATGTGGTCAGTGGTCACAATTTACCAAAATTTAATGAAAATGAATCCTGCTAGTGCTGGATCTTGATGTATATATTTGATCATCACGTACTACGTTTATCCATATATTGTTATATGTATATGACAGGAATATCTCTCAACAACCATGAGATCGACAATAAAAATGTATGTTAGCTGGCGCATATATTGATGATATTAGAGGATAAGAGAATACAAGATCGTACGTGTGGTAAGGTAGATGAGCAGGGCTCAATCAGCTTGATAGTGATATTGCGCCTAACTTTTTGATCCTTTATATAAGTACGTTGTTTTGTCACACTAGCTAGTAGCTACTAGCATGCATCTACTAGTGAGCTTAAACTAAATTAAATTAATTCATCTAGCATCCAAATTATCGACGTAACCATCACTCGATATTCTAGAAATTACTAAAAAAATTTCGATCAACTATTATATTTAAGCATCAAAATTGGTCGCCAAGCTAGCTAGCTAAATGAAATAAGATCGATCGGGTATTGAACATCTGAACTCATATAAAGACTTTAAAGTGCTCTTTAAACAAACAGTGGGGCGGGTAACCCGTAAGCAAGCACTGTATCAAAAAATTACGATGGACGATGGTTAAACTTTACAATGATTATAATGTGTTTAAGGGGGAAATTTCGTTGAGAAGTCTTGCCCACTAATAAAATACAAACCAGAGCTGGAGCTAACCCGCAACCGATATAGTTTTCGATCTTCTGCTGACTTAACTCAGCGTTGATCATACTATCAATGTCACCATTTTTCTCGTCGACGATCATATCCACAATGTCGACTACGAACTCGTCGTGAGCGAAAACGAGATCTGAGGGGGGGGTACATGCAGAAAACTCTCAGACGCTCAAGTCAGTATTGTGCTCGAGACTATTTGGAATAGTTATGATTCAATGATTACCCTAGCATCTCCATCTCTCTTTTATAGGTGTTGTTAGGTCAGTGAGCATTTACTCTTCAACAGTTTCAGACTCATTAACTTTTGTCAGTTACACTCAATTAATTACCTACAAACATTTTCTATATGTCGACAACTATGTTTCATTTACTTTCTTACCGTTACGTAACATTTATTCGTCGACCGTTTCAGTTCCGTATTAACTTCTCACTGAGCATTCGTGTCAGCTCTCATTAATTCTTCTTCGACCATCATTAATTCATGAGTTGTCATATTTATTTCCCCCACAATGCCCCCAAGTTTTCTCTTTGGACGACTTAGTCCAAAGGGAAAAGTTTCTAGTTCTTCTCTTTCTCCTACAAATGTCATCAAGTACTAAAAAAAACATATAGTAATACGTATGAACCTTAGTTAATCTTTGGGTCAATGCTCAGCTCTCCCGTGACATCAGTCTATCCCTTTTTCACAAGTGTTTGATTCATGCATACACCATGTTGGCGATGACTTTTCATCTTAAAAATTATTTGTTCATCAGAGTTCTCTTACTCATCATTAGACTTTTACTCACACATTGATGATGTCCTCAAGGATATTGATAAGTTTTTCATGGCTGCCAACGAGGCTCTCGACGAAGCATAAGATATCATCGACCACGTCTTTGAATTTAGTCCCTCTTTAAGAGATCGTCGACCATGCTTGTGAGTCTTTCCTTTTAACATATTGTCGATAAACGCTTTTGAGGTCCTTTAGTTATTGCTTTTGAGCTATAGAGATATCGTCATTAGCACCTTTGAGCTCTAAAGATATCCTCGATAGCGCTTTCGTGTTCCTAAACCTGTCGACAGCGCTTTCGTGCCACCACAACGCATCGATAATGCTTTCGAGATCTAAATACCTTGTCGACATGTACATTGCTCTCAAGCTAAAACCTCGTTGACATGCACTTTGCTCTCGAAGTTTCTTTCCATGAAGTCCAACCTCATCAAAGGGGACTATTGACGACTTTCTATCAGAGTTCTTCTTTTCCTCTTTTTTATTTTTTTATTTTGACCTAAGCATCGTGGACGATGTTTTCCGTGTTTTCCGCTTTTAAGACATTGTCGACAATTCTTTTGACAAAACTATTCTTCTTCGAAAGATATTGTCGATGAACTTTATACTGATAAATGCTTCCTCCATTTCGACCGATGAGCGATTTCCCTTCATGTTTTCTGATCTCGTGCTTCTGTTTTTCATTTTTGTACCAACGTTTGTTTAGATAAAACATCGATGATGGTAAACCACTGTTGACGACCTTGTTGTCCATTGATATCAAGGCCGCAACGAAAACCTCTCGGTCGTTGCTAACAACTACGCCTTTTTACATCTTACATGTTCCGCCTATTATATTTTACATGCCCCCTTGTTTCACTTTGTCACGTGGAAAGCCCAAAGTGACGAAGGGGAACAATGATGCAACACACACATTTTCAATATAAAACTATAAACACTAACACAACAACCACCTACATGCTTAGCGTACTCAGGTTATCATGCAGGCTCTCAATGCCAGCTATCCATAAAACTAATGAACAATCGTAATAAATGTTAGATGAGCTTCTATAAAAACAAGTCTGACAACATTCGGGTTCTCAACCTCGTAATCCTGACCATTAGCCTGACAAGAATCAGTAATCACCTTTTCAAAATAAGGTTATTATCACTTCCACAGCGGGCTATCAGCCACACAAGGTTGGCCCATCGGGCATACAAGGTCAAGCTTTCAGCCTCACATATTCAGGCCATCGTCCATATGTCATTGGTTGTCACATTTTTCATTCATAATGTTCGCCTCATAGTAAAAATAATGAACTTTCCCCAGGCTAAAATGAACCCCAAAGTACCTTATTTAGAGAAAATTTTCACCTTTAACTTACGTATATGACGAATCTTTAATGTGGCTAGTCAACGCATGCACATGTTGCAAGCTCCTACTTTGTCTTAAACACGATTGTCAACACCTTATCCATTGTGGCTATCAGTCTTACACATGATTCTAGCCCCACAAAATGTTAGGCACCGGCTTATTTCGTGTTACTGGCTACATGTCCATTTATAACGTTATCATTCAGGTCGCCATCCTGACTCATGATTCTCGCCACATGTATCGTTGGCCACCGGCTCAGTACATGCTCTCAGCTACATGATCCGTTCACAACTTATTCATTCAAGCAACCATCCTGATACATGATTCTCGGCATATTTACTGTTGGCCACCGACTCAGTACTTGCTCTTGGCTACATGTGTGATTCTGGTAGTGCACAAGGGCATAACGGTATGTCAACTATCATTCTCATTATAAACAAACACTAGAAGCCTGTAATTCTCTTAAACAAAATATTTATCCAAGTAAAATGCTACTCGAAGTTACCATCGCTAATATTTTCTTACATGTTTTTGTTTGTCATACTTTCCACAATTATAAACCACATGTCCCCTTGTCTCGTAAATAACATAATATGAAAGTTCTCACCATAAATATTTTTTTCCCCACTTGAGTCAAAATTATTTCGTCACTCCAGTTATAAGCGATAAAAAATGGATTTCATGAGGTGCAGCGGTTACAGGCACATTGAGGTTAATCACGTCTTGGTTCATTTCATCACCTCCACTCCCGAGTAATAGAAATGAGATTCCATTTGATCCAGCTTCCGCCATCACTTTTTAGGGAAAAGTGTTTCCCACAGACGACACCAATTGTTGGAGGGAAAAATTTTATTGAGAAGTCTTGCCCACCAATGAAATACAGACCGGACCAAGAGCTGACCCGTAACGATATAGCTTTTGACCTTCCGCTGACTTGACTCAGCATTGACCATACTATCGACGTCGCCATTTTCCTCGTCGACGAGCATATCCTCAACATAGACTAAAAACTCGTCGTGAGCGAAAACGAGAGCGCGGGGGGGGGGGGGGGGGGGTACCTGCAGAAAACTCTTCGACGCTCAAATAAGTATTGTGCTCAAGACTATTTGGATGATTCAATGATTACCTTGACATCTCCATCTCCCTTTTATTGGTGTTGCTAGGTCGGTGAGCATTCACTCTTCGACAGTTTCAGACTCATTAACTTTCGTCGGTTACACTCAATTAATCACCGACAAACATTTATCTATCGACAAATATGTTACATTTACTTGTCGACCGTTACGTAACATTCATTCTTCGACCATTTTTCGGTTATGTATTAACTTCCCACTGAGCATTCATGTCAGCTCTCATTAATTCTTCTTCGACCATCATTAATTTGGGAGTTGTCATATATTTCCCCCACATAATGTTGAGGAAAGATTAATTAGTCAATATTACAATTAGGGATGTAAATGAGCCAAGTCGAGTTGAATATTACGTCATTCATGTTTAGCTCGTTTTCATTCAATCGAGCTCGAGCCGTGCCAAAATTTGATTTTTGTGCTTCATGTTCAAGCTCGGCTCGGCTTGAAAAAGTTCGCGGTGGGTTCGGGCCCTGCTTATTTTATTAGATGAGATCGAATTCGAATCGAGACGACTTGAATCATACAATATTACAATTTTAGAATTTATAAATTAAAAAGAAAATTCAAAATCTAGCATCACACAAAATCTCTTTTTATTTGTAATAAATTAAAAATAACAAATCAAACTCGTTATAGAATTTAAAATCTTTAACTAATTATGTTAGAAATAAATTTTTCAGCTCTTTCAAACTAATATTATATATTTAATATTATTTATCATATAAAAATTATACTTGATATATACTATAAAACTCAATAAGTCAAACTTAATTAATAAACGAGCCGAACTTTTAACAAGCCCGAGCTAGCTCGTGAGTAAACAAGTCGAACAAGCTGAATATTTGTTGTTTAAGTTTGACTCATTTTTAAGGTCGGACTAAATATTGAGTTTAAACTCGGCTCATTTAATTTTACGGACTCAAACCAAACGAGCTAAAAACTAGCCGAACATGAATCGAACAAGAGTTACTCGAGCCTACTTACAACATTAATTACAAGGGTAAATTACTCATATGGTACCTGATGTTTGGCTACTTAGACAATTTGGTACCTGATGTATGAAAGCGGACAATTTGGTATCTAAAGTTCTCAAATTTAGGCCATTTTGGTACTTATGTCAATTTTACAATATTTTCAGGGTTATTTCCGTCATCTTATCTCAATTTTACTTCATTTTTTTATAATACCTCCAAATTGTCTCTAAGTTATCACTAAAAATTTGATAACTCATCCACTTAGTATTTGTGATGATTTACGTATATAAGTTTTCATAATGTAGCTATCGATCTAAATTAATTTTAATTATAAGTAATTAAAAAAATTTGATAAAAATTACAATTGCATAAATGCAATTTATTTCCTTTGCAGAAAATAATTAGGATACAATAAGTATATTAAAAATAAAAATTATTTTCGATATATGCGAAGTAGATGCTAAGTGGAGTAGATATATCAATTTAATTATCTCCAAAGAGAGACAATTATAGGAAGAAATGAAGAAAAATGTGAAATTTAATGAATTTAGTACTAGAATGACGGAAATAACCCTGAAAATATGGTTAAAAATTGATAGAGGTACCAAAATGACCTAAATTTGAGAACTTTAGGTACCAAATTGTCCGCTTTCATACATCAGGTACCAAATTGTCCAAGTAGCCAAACATCAGATACCATAGGAGGAATTTAGCCTAATTACAATGAGTTCTATAGACGTCTAGTTAACACATAGATATAGATATAACTAATGAGTGCATATAGAAAGAATACTGTGGGATTCTGCAAAGCAGGCACAGCTGCAGCCGCATGCAGCTTCGATCAATACGGACTTGGACTGAACGGGACAGCTCAGCCTTTGACTAAATTCCCGCCTTATTTCCCTCCAACTGATCCCCGTTCCGTTTCTGCCACCAGTAAGTTCCGTCATTTAGGGGCTAAACCGTCATTCTTCATCCATCTCCCTCTTAAAATAATCAAAACGACGACAACGATGAGGGACATAATAATACAAACAGAAAGCCATTCTGAGTCTCATCATTACGCGTGGCCGACTCACCCTGCATCAATGTACTGTACGTGCACAGGACGCTAGTAAATATGGCGCGTGAGTGTCTTGCGCCACAATAATTTGAGCAGGTGGGGGCAGCTTTGTCTATATAATTCATGTCCGTATTTCCTTTCCCTCTTCTTCTAATCTCCAATTGCTGCTTTTTCGCTTTCTTCCTCTATTATTTCTCCCTGACCTCTCTCTCTCTCTCTCTCTCTCTCTCTCTCTCTCTCTCTGTCTCTCATCTACTCCATCTCAATCTTATACGAGATCCCTCCCTAAGTTTAGTGGGGCTTCTACTTCCTCTCTCTTGTTCTAACACACTTGCACACACCGCCACCTAGATCTAGGTTTGCTCGTTCGCTCGCTACCTCATATATTGGTCAGTACAAGATCGACCGACATATATACACGTACTGACGTTGGTTTAGAGCTAGGAGTCTTAGAGACACGACTAGTAATAGCGAGCGAGGATCGGAGAAGAAACAGATCGATCGGCTCAATTCGACGGGTAGCTATCGGAAACATGAGTCCGGCAGTAGCAACACCAACGGCAACAATAGCAGCAGCGACTAATTTGGGAGGCGGAGGAGCTGCAGGTCAGTTTGGGGATACGACGTATACCAAGGTGTTTGTTGGAGGATTGGCTTGGGAGACCCAGAAGGATACCATGAAGAAATACTTTGAGCAGTTTGGTGACATCTTGGAGGCTGTTGTCATCACTGACAAGGCCACTGGCAGATCCAAGGGCTATGGATTTGTACGTATATACGTCCTACATATATCCCTCTCTTCCCTTCATCCACCTCTTCTTCACTTCTTCTATTTCGATCTTGTTATCATGCATTTAATTTGTTGTAGTAAATATTATAATTATATACACGGCTTCCTAATTGTTTTCTGCCAGATCTTGATGAAACAGATACGAGATTAATTACTGGTGATATTAACTTGGTTAATTTGTACAGGTTCTAATTAAGATTACTGATGTGCCTTATACATGTGATTGATTATGTGTAGGTAACCTTTCGCGAAGCGGAAGCAGCGATGAGAGCTTGTGTCGATGCTGCCCCAGTGATAGATGGAAGGAGAGCCAACTGCAATCTTGCTTCTCTTGGTGTTCAGAGATCCAAGCCATCTACTCCAAAGCATGGTATGTACGTACGTACGTATATAAGTACTAATTATTTCTTCATGGCTACTTATATTCTACATACACTCAAACAGTGCACACCGGGTACCCACTAATTCTTTCTTTTTTCTTTTTCATCTCTTATTTTGTCAGATCTATCTATGTTTCATGATCGACAATTCGACATCTTAATTTCATGTTACTATTCATATATAAATTATACAAGATCCATTGATTTTATGGATTTCCCATTTTTCTTATAGTATTACTTACTAGATAGTTTTGAATGAGGGCAATTAAACTCACTTCCGCATGTAAAATTGTAGTAGGCAGTTAAAGTAGCTAGGTACGTACCATACATGTATGTATTGGTGATCAACATTTAAGGTCGCAGTTATTTCAGCAATTACCTTATTTATTAAATATAAAGTTAAGTAAAGCACTTTGTTTTTGTTAATAACAAAGCATACTCTTCAAAAAAAAAAACTTACTTTGAAGTTTGAACATGTATATATACATGAGTTGCAAACAAGGTGAAAGCATTAATGAAAGATCAATTACATGTCAATCGAAAAATGAGCAATTACATGATCATCATGAGTAACAAATTGATCAGTTACACTAGCTAGTAGGGATTGCCTAGTCGTGTTGATTTGGCAACGGTTGTATGTTTGAATCATTCTCTTCCCAGCGTTTAAAGTTAGGAAATGCATGTGAATGTGATGCTCTCATCAATCTTACAAATTAGTTGGTAAAAGTAAGTAGGTAGCTGAGCCTAGCTAGCTACATCAATTATGTAGTTTTATGTTACGTTGTTGGCAATTAATTAACAATGAAACAATCATTGAACAGGTGGAGGAGGAGCTAGGAACTTTAGGGTAATGGCGGGATCAATATTCCAAGCTGCAGGTGGAGTTGGAGTTGGAGTCGGATCGGGTTTTACAGCAGCTTCTGCAGCAACCGCATTCCCAGCTCATCATCATTATGCCGCCATTCAACAAGGGATTCCTGCTGCCGCTGCTGCTGCTTACAATCTTTATGCCACCCCAGGGTACTACTACTCTACTGACTATATATATATATGTATCCATCTCAATTCTTCACTAATTATCATCATTCTATTCTGATCGAATGTTAGCTAATGGTTTTGTATTCTCAACATCGATGTTAATATCAACATCAATATCAATTACGTACTCTCTCTCTCTCTCTCTCTCTTGCATATACAAGGACGGGAATCATGCTTTACATATATCTGCAGCTAATTTAAGAAGAATTTAATTTTTCATTTCTTTGTAACACGCTCTTTCATTTCAGGTACTCTGCATACTCGCCAGAATACACTTACCCTACGGTTCGTATATCTAATCTCCACAAGCTTCTCTGCACCTCTCAAAAATGTTAAATCTTCTTTCTTCCAGCTGACATATGTGCATGTGTGAATACGTAAATGGAATATATCCATTTATTCATCTGACGCTTTTATTTTGAATTTATACAGACATGAAACTAGCTAGGCTATACGCTCGTACGTATAATTAATCAATAACACAATTTTTGTCCTGCAATACGTACTTACATGTTAATTGTACGTGTGGCATATTTATTTATGTACTCAGAACTACTACGGCCTATACGGAGGGGGAGCAACAAACCAGTATCCAGTGTACGGAGCAGCAGGTGGGATGCTGACGGGAGGAGCTGCAGCAGCAGCCTTTTACCCGTATCTTCAGTACGGTGAAGCAGCTAATGGAGGTGCCGCTGCCTATACTACTTCTGGGGCGCAGAATGTTGGATATGGTGGCATCCAATACCCACATCATCATCATAATCTCTATCAGTATTCAGCTGCTGCACTAGGAGGCTACCAGCACTATGCTCCCTCCATGTCTCTTGCACCCTCTCCCGCGTTGCAATCACCAGGTATAACAGTTATAAAAGTTTCTTGAATCTTTGATTTATATATGCGCTTATGGTCGGAAAGACTGGATAGAGAGCTGGCACATACTAATATCTTTGACAGTGTGTTTTGCTGTGCCACAGGCGTGACCATGTCTCTTCCTGCTGCACCATCAATTCCGGTTCCAGCTCATCGCTAGTAGCACTACTACTCGATCATGATCATCATAAGTTCCAAATGCATTTGGCTCCTCCTTCATCAACTTCAACTCTTCTGATCTCAACCGATCATCAGCTGCATGCTTCTCAAATTTCATCATCATCGATCTCCTCGATCATTCCTTTGGCTTAACCATGGTTCACATCACATCCCTTTCTCACTTGCCGTCTAACATAAGTTAGCCCAAGCTGCTTTGGCGTTTGGGCTAACTCATTGCGTGCATGCATGCACACATGATATATAGAGAGCCTCGCGTAGCGGCTTTCTACAATCAAATCATTCATTCATTGTCCAATATAAACACATGCATGAGTAGAATGCATGCATCTTCTGAAAACAAGGGTACACGGGTTCCCTTAATGAATCACAAGATCAACTAAATCATACATGTTTCTAACCAACAACTCAAGGCTATATTTGGTTTAGTTTTTAAGTTGGACCTAACTTTTTCTTTTCTTTCCTTTTCTTCTTTTAATTACTTCTCGGCCTTGGAGAGGCCGATCGAGAGGCAGGGAAAGCAAATCTTGCGCACTCTCATCATGCATATAACTTTTTAGCCCAGGAAGGCTAATCAAAGACATAAAATGGTTTGCAAATATTGTAAATTCAA
Organism: Argentina anserina; assembly: GCF_933775445.1. Classification (NCBI taxonomy): domain Eukaryota; kingdom Viridiplantae; phylum Streptophyta; class Magnoliopsida; order Rosales; family Rosaceae; genus Argentina; species Argentina anserina. The sequence continues at coordinate 174,597 of NC_065873.1, read as the reverse complement.
CACAAATAGCAAACCGCTTCACTTTCAATGTTAGTTTTAGATTATATAGGAAAGAAAAAACACATGGGGATGCATGGAATTGCATGCCTCAATATTTTGGCTGTTAACATCTAGGCTTAGGATTTTGCAACTAGCTAGGTACGTAGTAGCAGTCATGTTTCATCAAAGCTTTAATTACCAACTTAATTTTCTGGTTTTGACAGCTTTTAAATGAAATGTGTATAACCATCTTCCCTTGGGTTTGGGGAGCAAGAATACTAACCCCTTTTTGTTAGTTTCTTTTAAATGTAAGAATGTGGCTAAACTATGGGAGTCTTAGCCCCATTTCACTAATTTAAGTAGGAAGAATAGTGTTTTCTTTAGTTAACAGTTATATTATAGCTAGCCCAGCTAGTATATTTCGTCATCCTTTTGATAACTCCATTAATGGATGTGGAGCTCAAAAGCATCTGCATGTAACCCTGGGGAGATATTTTGGTTCCCTTGGGTTCTTCTCCACTAATATTGCACCAACCATGGTTAGGACTTAGGGTTCTTCTTCTTCTTCTTCTTCTTCTTCTTCTTCTTCTTCTCATAATCATCAGAATCATCGATCACCATATCTGTCTCTCAGTTCATCTCATCGATCAGTACTGTTTAATATGTATTGGATTGTAATTAGAGATCGTACTAAGTACAAGTAAGAATTTTCATTTTCCGGCGATGTTGCTTGAGAATTGATATGCTACTTAACTACCAAGTACTCTGCTTTTTTCAATTATTTTAGTTTTTATGCTTATTGCTGATGCTATTAATGAGATTCTTATTTCCTCTCTTATTCTCTTGATATCTTTTATTTAAATAATTATTGTTTAGGTGGTGAATTTCATTACTTCAATTCCCACCATGAAAACTAGTGGTAAGTATGGAGTCATGCAAGTATGGTACGTACTTTGCAGTTTATTAATGTTCGGATAAAACTAATATAAGAAGTAATTAATGTGTGATATATATATATATATATATATATAGCTGTTCAAGTATTCCTTAAATTGGAAATACATTAATCAATGATTTTCTACATGAACGGATCAACTTTTTTCTCATTTGGGGTTGTAGTGCATAAGTAATTACTAATAAGTAATAGCTAAAGTCAAGCAATTACGTGGTATCTTTACTATCTTAGCCTACAAGCGCAAATTTGACGAGTATAATATGTAGAAGACTGGGCTAATCTCACTAGCTTAAGCTTCTGGCTAACAGTTCAGCCTAAAGAAAGGGAATAACGGAACCCAATTAAAAAGCCTATAATAAATCTCATTACTATTACCAACTGTCAACTGTCCAATGAATACCTTCTTGTAGCAGAACTCTAGAGTTGAGAATGCCTTATCATGCGTGAGAAGAATTTTGAGTTTTCTTACTTAGCAGTCCAGAATGATCAATGCTTTAGATAACTTGCTCGTATCAATTTGACTCACCAATTGTTAGAATGAGTAAGTAATTTCCAACCAAGCTTATCTAACAATGCAGTTTTAAATTGATGAACAAATGACTAATATTACTTAAAATTAAGGACTGATTTGATAAATCAAGTTTACAAATTTAAGAACTCAGTTACAACTTTAATGACTTAAACTACCACTTTGAAGACTCATTTTACAACTTTAGCATTTGATGCATGATATGCATCAACACGCTCTAGCTAGTCTTGCCCTTATCTTTGGAAGTACAAATCTGGCTCCATGAAAGTGAAGCAGCAGTATAAAATAAAAAAATAAAAAAATTCGACATTCATCGTCAAAGGGTTGCATCAATAAGAGTGCAGCTATGCTCATTCAGATTCAGTCATTCTCCATATATTAGTGATTTGGGAGCTGTTTTTTGTCACCCAGCAGCGGCCAACGAGAATGACTGAATGAGCACCCTGCTTCCAGAAAATTTCCTCAGGTACAGAAAGATCTTCCAGGGTATCTAACGGGAAGCTTCTGCAATCAAGAGTTGATCAGTAACAGTAACATGTAAACTATACTGCTAAAAAAAAAAGTGCTAGATATAAGAGTCCGTAACTCAGTATTATTATTAGCCAGAGAATAGAAGTGGTCACAAGTGGTGCCATGGAAGTAAATTTGCCGACCACTCTAAGTTTACTCACCCATCAACCACTTCCCCAAATATTGTCATGTGTCATTTTCTTTAATCGTAGTTAAGTCATGTATGATTAACAATATAAATATATAATAATTAAATATAAAATAAATTAATTATACTTTCTTATATCTCTGGATAATTAATTACTCAACCAAGCAAAATTTTAATGAAAATAAAACCGAGGAACATTGTTTCCTAACAACACTTCGATCACTGCAAAATAAAAACACTTGATTCGTGGTCGGTCTCTTTGATAACTTCATAAAATTTCTTTATTTTCTATTTAAATTTTGTCATGAAATTTATCATAGGCATTGAAAGTTAAGCTTATCCTGGTTTGTTTTTTTTTTTCTCCAAGGGGTTTGCTTTTCCTGGGTTTGAATGGAAGTACCCATGAATTAAAACATGGGCAAATTATTATTTAGTACCAAATCAAATCTTAAATTATAAAAAAGTTAAAGAAGAAAATCCAATTAAAAAATAGTTTTCACATTTAATTAGAAAATTACAAAAAAGTCAACAAGCCTCAAACAAAATTAGAAAAAAAAGTCATTTTAATATTTTACTGACTGTTTTACATTTTCTCACTCTTTTTCTTATTTTTCATTATTATTCTTATTCCGGCCATAACTGTGTCGTTCGGCAATTGATTTGAGCGTGGTTGGTATCATTGGAAATATTTCTCTTCCCTTTTTCATTTGATATCATACTCATTCCGAATCGACCACAGTATAGGATGAATAAACCCTCAAAAAGGGGTTGCCGCCGTCTATGGCGATGCTTCAAGCTTTTCCGGTGAAACTGGAGCCCAAGTCTCCATAATTCTAGCTATTCGCCTTATTTTGAGCACAATCATACCGATATCATTTGAATTTTAACATAATTTTGTGGATTTATAAATTTCTCTCAACATGTCACACTTGGTGTCACAGTGGTAGCTACAATATCGACATTGTGACTGCCATTGTATTTGGTAGTGTGACTACCAGTGTATTTGGTAGTGTAACTATGTTGTGATAAGAAGAAAATGTGAAAAGAAGAAGAAGAAGAAGAAGAAGAAGAAGAAGAATTAGTAGAATTAATGAACTTTTGTCACACTTGCAGTCACACCACCTGTCACACTACATGTAACACTTGCAGTCAAACCACCAGTCATAATTGTAGTCACACTGGTTGTTACAATAACGATATTATGACTGTCACTATATTTGATTTAGGGTTTAGGGTAGTGTGACTACTCTTGCATTTGGTAGTGTGACTACCCGTGTATCTAGTAGTGTGACTATGTTGTGACAAGAAGAAAATGTGAAAAAGGAAAAAAAAAAGAATGAGTAGAATTAACGAACCTTTTGTCTCATGTTATGTGATCTTAAATTTCTCAAACAAGCCAAATATCAACATTGACTTTGTCACACTAGTAGTTACACCAGTAGTCACACTAATAGTTACACCAATAGTCACATTGGTGGTCACACCAATAGCTACATTAGGAGTCACACCGGTAGTTATATTGGTAATCACATCATTAGACTTCATATTAAGAGTCACATTGGTAGTCACATTAGTAGTTACAGTACTTTTATAATTAAAAAACTAGTCAGCTACACTACCAATCACATTATGAGTCACACAACAATTCACACTAACATTATTCTATGACGAGTAGTGTGACTGCCATTGTGACTAGTAGTGTGATTGTCATTGTAACTTGTGGTGTGATTCACATAATGACTACAATCTCCAAAGAAAAGAAAAAGAACAACACAAATATATGAAGTTACTTTGGGCACCCCACTACCCCCACCATCTTCTCCGATGAGTTCAATCTAGCTCGTCCGTGCATCAATCGCCCACATCTCCACATTTCCAAGCTTTCCTCAGCATCTCCTCTATGATAATTGTCCTCTCCTCAACATGGTCCATGCAGCTCCGACGTCCCCGCAGTTCCAATCATCCCCGCACCTCGTTTCCGCATCTCGGAGGTCGTCCCGTACCCGCGCCTTCGACTTGGTCTAGTACCACTACGCCTCTAGCATCGACCCCGCACCTCGTCTCTGTGTTTTGGAGGTCCTACATGCGCCTCCGATGTGGTCAAGTACCGAGCCTCTAGAGTCGTCCTGCACCTCCGACGTCGAACCGCACTTGCTCCGATGTTATCCCCGCACCGAGAGAGAGAGAGAGAGAGAGAGAGAGAGAGAGAGAGAGAGAGAGAGAGAGAGAGAGAGAGAGAGAGAGAGAGAGAGAGAGAGAGAGAGAGAGAGAGAGAGAGAGAGAGAGAGAAGCATCTCAATACCAATTTGAAATTGAAGATCTGGGTTTTAGAGAGAGAAAGGAGAGATTAGTTGCAATGACATTTCGTAATTTTCTTGAAATTCAAGGGCAATGCTATAAGAGCTTTAGAAAAATGATTACATTCTAATTTTTAAACTTAATCTAACGTTTTTCTAATTAGGTGTGTAGAAATCGACTTTTTTTATGATCTACCTCTAAAACAATTGACATCAAAAGTGGAAATTATGTGATAATTTTTATCATTTAATGTTATATACCCTTCAATTTTGGATAGTTAATTAGGAATAAGGAGTGAATGGAAAGCACCAAATTCTACCTAAATCCTAATGTGCAAGGTTCTAAAAGGCTCTTCTTGCGGCTCTACATCTTCCCATTCCCTTGGTCAGCAATACATTTATATACTAGAAACTGCACACACGGGTGTGGGAAAGTGAGTGGTTATTGTGTCTAGTGAGTGGGTGAATTAGATATGTGCTCTCCCACATTTTCCTTTTTGTTTGTTTTTCTACTATTATGGCTTAGGTTTTTTTTTTTGCGAGAGTTTGTGACAGAGGAGCATATCCAGAAGTTCACAATTTAGTGAAACTCGGATTGTTCACTTTATAGTAGCATAGATTTATCAAAGAAACACCCAAATTAAGTGGCATTGTCACAATCTGAATGGTTGTAGCGATCGAGGTTAATCAACCATGCCATAAGATTAGAGAGGATTGAGCTATAACTAGGAGATTTACGTAAGAGAGATAGAAATCATAGAATTTGTATTAAAAATAAAAGGAGGGAGACAGTTATTCTGTATCATTAGTTTAATTTTATAAAATTTAATTAATATTTAATGCTTAACCATGATTTAAGAGAAGGAGATATAACAATATTTGGAGAGTGGTCATTGGGTGAGCAAACGAGTGGTCGGCAAATTTTCTTCCGTTGTGCCACAAGTCCACAACATAACGGTATAAAGTTAGGAGACTTTTCAATAACTGCTCGATCAACCCAATCATAGAAGTAATCAGTAATAATACGTTGAAATCAATCATGTTTCAAAGTGAAGAAACAATACTTCAATAATAAATGTATACAATTTAAAAGTAATTTTAGGTCCAGACTCTAGAGTACCGATTAGGCTAGTGATAAAATCTCCCGCGAACGTTTGAGAGTTCACATTTGAGTTGTTTATGTGAAAAAAAAATTATATATATCTTCCTAGGGTGAAGGCTCTTTCACTTGGGACTCCCATCAAATTAGATTCTTCATACCCCCAATCCCATTTTCCCAACCATCCTGCGTGAAGATTCTTCATTGTAATGTCTGTAAGCAAATGTGATATAAATTTGCAATAGCAATTCAGATGTCAAAAAATGACACTTTGATTTGACACCTTAAACTTCATCTCCATTTTATTGTTTCCCTACAATACTATGCTCAACTGCAAATCCAGGTTAGTCCATATGCACCCAAACTTAGAAAGTCCTTGAGTATTTCTTAATTTCAAACAAGATAGATGAAATGGACACTAGATCCTTGTTAAGATTTGTCGGTGGGTCTATCCTCTTTATGCAATCGGAGAGCCTAGTGTAATAAAGCAGTAGCTGAGTCATTGCAGCCCTCAAAATTTCCATGCCACACAAGAAGTTGCTGAAAGATGTTATGACATCCTTGTGCATCAGCTCAATTGCAGCTTTCCATCTACTTGCAAAGTCTTTCACAAGTGGCTCAACCTCCGTGCCAGTTACAGGATTCTCAACATTCGCATCTGGATCCTCCGCTGATAAGAGACAAGTAGATATTAGATGAGTACATTTGATAAGCAATTCTAAGAATAGTGACATGTCATCCTTTATTTCATTTTCCGAAAAAAAAAAAGTAGAGAAAAATAATGGTTACAGCTGGCTAAGAACTTACAAGCCCGGGTTTTGACAAACTTGATTAAATCACTAAAATGTTCTAGTAATAGTTCTTCCTGCAGGAGAGGCAAAATATTAGATAAGGAAGCAGATCACAGATAAAATATACATTAAGAAAGGTAAACTCCCGTTGGAGTTCTTATCCACTTCTCCCACAATTATATTTATACTAGTTCCCAGTACCAGCCCACCAGGAAACTACCTGCGAGAACCAATTTGGCCACAAGTAATCCATATGCTTAGGGTAGTTTAACTACACTGGCGTGTCATCAGTTCCCAATTAGGAACATTAACCTTCACAGTCAAATATATGCTCAACACTTCAGAAGTCCAAAAAATAAACTAGATGTTTTGCTCAGTCAAAGATAGGTTATAACACCTAATCCCAATTCATTTTCAAAAGGATTCTCAATTAAAACACACATGATAACAGCTTATTATTCAAGTAAAGAGCTAATGCCACTGATGTAAAATACTGTCATTAATCACACTTTTGTTTTTATATAATAAAGCCCACATTCGCAATGAACCATTGCAGTTGGCCAATGGTTACTTTATAATGGTAAGATCCGCCTTTTTTTTTTTGTCAACTTCTTTCTGTTACCCATAAGCTCTCCTTGAAGTTGGCCAAAAAAAAAGTAAGATTGAATGTAATAGGCAAAAGGAATGGATAAAGCATAAAAACAAAAACCAACTTAAGCCACGAAATGTTATGGACACAGTCTAACATAATGTGATCTCTGTAGCATTGTCCAAGGTATAAATGCCACATTGACTGAATCATCATGTAGACTGAAAATGGAACAACAAAATGAGCTCTCTTCAGCATCCCTTGTAACTCAAAAGTCCCAACTGCTAACAAGATTGCAACTTTCCGTTTGTAATGTAACCTTTTCTAAAAGTAAGTAGACCAGACACTTACCACAAATAAGGCTGTGTTTCTTTTCAGCAGTTCCTCAAAGTGAATTTGAATTTTACCACCTTCCGGACCAGCTTCCTAGTATTGAGATGACAAACAGTGTAAAAAATTAAAAATTGACAGTCAAAGACATACTGCAACTAATACGACTGAACAGCCTCAGATATTAAGCCAAAACCCTTGATGCCTTGAAAGAACTCAGTGCTGACTGCTGATTGAGGTGCTTGATGAAAGTATTCTCCACCAAAAGAAAAAGGATAAAGAAACATTAAATTACCTTCAGCACTGCAATAGTCATATCGTAGTTGTTTATCAGAAACACAGTTTGCAGTTTTGGTCTTGGAAATGCTTTAGCAAGCTTCATAAGCAAATCATCAACAGCCATTCTCAGTCTTTCCAGATTTAATTCAAGCTGCAATTCATGAAAGGGTAGTTACGCAAATGACGTTAAGTTGATTACGTAATCAAAATCCAAATGAGCAATTTAAGAATTCTTCTCTCAAGTTCATGCATGCTCTACATCTAACCTGTCCATCTCCGTATTCAACATTGAGGTGGATAAGTGAAGCTGTGAATTCAGCATATCGTCTCATGACATAGTGAGGATGAACATCATCTTCCCACAATGTCTTTACATTCGCATTGCGCAGGCTGTTGAGATGCAAGTCAAACACCATCTTAAAACGAGGCCAAAGGGCGATATTGACCTGTAAATATACATAGAACAAATTGTGATATATAAGGATGTCCACACACACACAGGGTTGGATACACCCATCCATACAAACATAACATTGACCTGTCATATTTGCATCACCATCCACACATACAATAAAAGGAGGGTGGGTGTGCGCACACACATATCAAGTTTAATCTGCAGGCAAAATAAAAACCCCACCTTATCTAAGTATGAATCCAAGCATGGGATACGCCGCCGAGACATAATAAGCTGCAAAGGAAAAAAAAAATTATCTTTCGGCTACGAAACACTATTGTAAATGTATGAAAAGAAGTTTCTAAATGACAAAAAGGTTTGGTATTGGAACAAATATTTCCAAGATGTTACGGTCAAAACCATTTTCTTCCACCAATGATAAAAAAAATGGTATATATGTATATAGAATGATGGAGAGAGAGAGAGTTAGATTCAAGGCCCCGCAGTTGGTGTCCTTACTTTCAATGGAAAGAAATAAAAGGTTGCGAAGTGGGAGTTTGGCCTATGAAATATTTGGGCCTTCCTTTAGGAGGTAACCCAAAGCAATGATCGTTTTGGAATCCAGTTGTAGACAAGGTTGAGAAGAGACTGGAGGGTTGGAAGAAAGCTTTTCTTTCAAGAGGGGGGTAGGCTGACAATGATTCAAGCAGTTCTTACTAGTCTCCCAACATATTACCTCTCTATTCCAAATCCCTGTGGGAGTGGGGAAGAGGATTGAAACTCTTTTGAAAAAATTTCTTTCGGATGGAGTCGGAGAGGGTAAGAAGGACCATCTAGTTCGTTGGGAGGTAGTATCGAAAAGTAAAGAAAGAGGAGGTTGAGAATTGGAAAAATACTGGCAAGAAATAAAGCTTTTCTAGGGAAATGACTTTGGAGACTTCCATTAGAGAGAGAGAGAGAGAGAGAGTCCTTATGACATGCTGAGATAAGGAGTAAATATGGTTATGATGTGAATGAATGGGATTCAAAACCAGTTTTGGGAGGATAAAGTAGAATTCCCTGGAATAACATCTCATCCGGAATTAAAAAAATTTTCACTGTCATAAACTAGTGCTTGTCAATGTGAAGAATAATTAGGTTCTGGGAAGATTCGTGGTTAGAAGATCAAACTTTGAAGTCACATTTTCCAAGGTTGTTCAAATTATCAAGACACTAATTCTGTGGTTGACAGAGTAGCTATTCAGCTCAATTTTCCAGTGAGTTGGGATTTCGGGTTTAGAAGAAACTTAAATGATCAAGAGGTTGCGGAGTTTGCTCTTCGATGCTCAAACTTGAAAGTGTTAGATTAGTGGAGTCCAAACCAGATGAGAGGTGGAAGTTTGAGTCTGATGGAATTTTCTCTTGCAAATCTTTCCATAGTCTCAAACTTGAAAGTGTCAAATTAGTGGAGTCCATGTTGGGTTTCCAGCCCATGTGTTTTTCCTAAGATGGTTTCTTAGAATATGGTGCTCCGGTAAGGATAGGGAATCCTTATTGATGATGGTTTACCTGTAGAAGGAGAAGGCTTTACAGCCTACCACTATTAGGAATAGGATTCCTACTTGGTGAGGAAACATGTTTGTGTTTATGGCTACATAAGGAGGGGTTATGCTCTAGGTTTAGGCATCGCAGAGACAAAGAGCAAAATGTGTTCCATTCTCGGTTAGAGGGTGAGAGAGGGCAGAGAGGAGAAATATAGGAAGAGAAGAGTCATTGTTTTCTTAGTCTTTCTTGTGTACCCATTATTAATATAGTGGAAGTGTGTTTATGTCCGGTGGATGTAGGCAAAGTTATTTGCTGAACCACCTTAATTCTGTGTTCTTGTGTTCTTTGTGGTTGTTTCTCTTGGTTTGCTGTGCTTGTTCTGTTTCTCTGACTAACTTGTTGACCGATTCATTTTAAGTGGTACCAAAGCCTGGTTGAAGGTTGGGTTCAACTGAAATTGGTGTTGTCAGAATGGATGATGATGTGAAAGGCACAATGATCAAACTCACCCACAAGAATTGGGTGACGTGGAAGCCAAGAATGGAGAATATCTTGTATTGTAGGGATATGCTTGAGGGCATAGAGGGTGTGGCTGCAAAGCCAACCAATATGACTGATGAGAAGTGGTGAAAGTTGCACCGGAAAGCAGTTGGTACGATAAGGCAATGGGTTGATGATAACGTTTTTCATCATGTGTCGAAAGAAACTGATGCAGAAGTACTCTAGAAGATATTGGAGTCCCTCTTTGAGAAGAAGACCGCTGCGAAGAAAGCATTCCTTATCAAAGAGATGGTCAACATGAAGTTTGATGACGATACTAGTGTGGTTGTGCACTTGAACAATTTCAAGAATGTGACCAATCAGTTGTCGACAATGGGAATGAAGGTTGATGATGAGCTACTCGCATTACTACTGCTAGGAACTTTAACGGATAGTTGGGAAACTTTCATGGTGACCTTGAGTAATTCTGCGTCTAATGGTGTATTGTCTATGGATACCGTCAATGATAACATGCTTAACGAAGAACAAAAAAGGAAAAGTGTTGGCACATACAATGAGCACGCAAGAGCCCTTTATGTGAAGGGTAAATGCAAGAATTCAGGTTAAAGGTTTAGTGGTGATTGTCACTATTGTGGCGAGAAGGGCCACATAAAGCGGATGTGTCGAAAGTGGAAACAAAACAAGAAGAAAGGCAAGTACCAAGATGGTGAAGATAATGGCTATACTGCTTGTATTTCAGATGTTTCGGATGAGCTTCTTACTTTACAAAAATGTCTATATGTGGGTGACAAGGGTCATGATTGGTTCGTGGATACGGGTGCAAGTTGTCATGTTAGTTCCAACTTGGAGCTCTTTTCTACATACAAGGCAGGTGGCTTTGGGATGTTAAAGATGGGCAATACAAGCTACTCCAAGATTTTGGGAATATGAGATATTTGCATCGAGACTAATCTGGGTTACCATATGACATTGAAGGATGTGAGGCACGTTCCTGATCTACGTGTCAACATACTGTACAGACAAGGTTTCCACCAGTCTATTGGTGATGGGAAGTGGAAGCTTACGAATCGATCGTTTGACGTTGCTAGTGGAGAGTTTTGTTGTTCCTTGTACAAGACACAATGGGTGATACTTCTTAGGACATATGGCGTCATGGTGATGGCCATATAAGGAAGAAAGGTGTTCTGGAAAAGTGGTCCCAAATGTCATTTTCCAATGAGTTTTCTGACCAGGGTGAAGATGGTCAAGAGTTGTTCCACCTACAGGGACATGGTGATGAGTTGTTCGATCAGGGGGAGCCTGATCAGGGCGAGCTGCATGCTCCAACCACATAGTTCTGCATCAAGTCAGCTTGGGCGGACTCCCGGTGATGGAGTCGAGCCGGTGTACCTCTCTCATGGTCTGGATGGGGAGATTGTTGGGTTTCCAGCCCATGTGTTTTTCCTAAGATGGTTTCTTAGAATATGGTGTTCCGGTAAGGATATGAAATCCTTATTGATGATGGTTTACCTATAGAAGGAGGAGGCTTTACAGCCTACCACTATTAGGAATATGATTCCTATTTAGTGAGGAAACATGTTTGTGCTTATGGCTATATAAGGAGGGGTTATGTTCTAAGTTTAGGCATCGCAGAGATAAATAGCAAAGTGTGTTCAATTCTCGGTTAAGAGAGAGAGAGGGCAGAGAGGAGAAAGATAGGAAGAGAAGAGTCATTGTTTTCTTAGTCTTTCTTGTGTACCCATTATTAATATAGTGGAAGTGTGTTTTTGTCCGGTGGATGTAGGCAAAGTTATTTGTTGAACCACCTTAAATCTATGTTCTTGTGTTCTTTTCTTTGTGGTTGTTTCTCTTGTTTTGTTGTGCTTATTCTGTTTCTCTGACTAACTTGTTGACAGATTCACTACAAGTGTCCAAACCGGATGAGAGGAGGTGGAAGTTTGAGTCTGATGGAATTTTCTGTTGCAAATCTTTTCATAGTTTTCTAATTAGTGATGGCTTAGATCCACTCTTTGCTCCAGCAAAGTTTATGGAATGTCAGGGCCCCTACTAAGGTGAAGATTTTGAGATGGCTCGTGGCACTTGGGAAGACAAAAACCTGCGATGTTCTTCAGAGGAGACCAGGATGTTGCTTATCTCCTCACTGGTGCATTTTGTGTAAAGTGCAAGTGGAAAGTGTGGGTCATGTCTTTATGCATTGTGAGGTGGTTAACTTTTTAAGGAAGAAGTTATTTAGGGAGGCAACAGTGGACTGGATTACTCCACTAGAGAGGAGTAAATTGATAAAAGAAAACCCTGCAGTTTTTGGTAAAGGGAGTAAGGCCAGAATCCTTTGGGGTTGTCGGGTGCTAGTGGTAGTGTGGGTGGTCTGAATCCTATGGTGGGATGGAGAAGGAAGACCTGTGGGAGAGAGTCAAGTTCTGGGCATCACTTTGGGCTTCTACAACTAAGGATTTTAGGGATTGTAGTCTTTCTTTTATGATTCTTAATTGGCAAGCAGTTGTAGTTTAAGTCCTAATAGTCTAATCCTTGGGTTAGCTTTTTATCAGATGGGCTGCTAAGCTCTGTTCTATCTGGTCCCTTTTATTTCAAAGCGGATTCCTTGTCCGCTTCCCTGTTGGTTACTGCCTTTTGTCTTAATAAGAAGCTATTTTTTTATAAATAATAAATAAAAAAATTGTGAAGGATTCCTAGAGACCAAGCAACAATCAAACAGCAAAGCTGTAACATGCGATGATATAAAAATTTCTTGGTCAATATTCAGATGCGGTAGACTAAGCACACTAATGAGAACACAACTTACCCAGATACAACAGCACAAATCTGTTTCAATCAACAGTTTTTAGTTCCTATGGCACTTCAATGAAATCGGTCTGACAAGTCATAAGCATCCAGTACTTCCGAATATGTTTTAACTCACGTGAAATCATCATTATAAGAGGTCATTTAGAAAGGGTTTGCACGCCACAACAAGGAGGTCCAGAGATATGTCGTGATTAATCATATGTTCATTATATGATGTGCATGCTAGGCTTCAATCTAAGTGCAACGTTCTTGTTTAATACAATTTTGACTCACCAGGAACCATTGTATCATCACTAGATAGCGGGCTGTGCACACATCTCACAATACCGAGTTTTAGAAACTATGGACTACCCTTTAACTATACATGGCAGCTACTTCAAAAGACAAGTTCTGATGCAAGTAACTCAAATACATAACTTACAAGGTTAGAAGGTTCGAACTTGGAAACGTTACCTGGTGGTGATGTATAATGCGGATCATAAGCATTACACCAATAGCATCATAACAATTTGGAAGTATTGAATTGAAGTGCTCATCAATTACAGCAAATGGACCTGGGGTCAATGAGCAGACAAAAGTTATCAAAAGGAGCTCCCCCCCCCCCCCCCCCCCAAAGCGTGAGAAAAGAAAGTAATAATCTTATCCAATGAAAGTCACCAATAGATAAGCACAGTACATGCTGAAAAACACAAACGAGCTTTCTGCTATTTGTATTGAAATCAGTACACAATTTTGAATAAACCATCTCATAATATTTAAAAACGCATCCGTCAGATTTACCTGCAAAAATTTCATAAAATATGGATTCTTCACAAAAGAAATCATCACAGAAATGGTACCTGCAGATAGAAAGGAAATGGTTGTGAGAAAAAGTATCAATATGGACAATCTTTAATTAGCATGTAGTAAAAAATATTTCGTGGTAGAAAACGTACTCAGAAGTAGCAGTGTCCATCAGCAGCTTGTGCAAGCTCCTGAAGAGCACCTCATATGGATACTTGATGGAGCTGGCTTCAGCTATATGTGGAATTAATGCAGGTTCTTCAATTTCCTGATGAAAACCAGAAGTACAAACGATGACATGTGTTCTTTGCAAGATAGTTTGCACTTTCACGGGACTAATATCATTTGTTTTTTACAAAAGCTTCCATTTCTACATACAAACTAAATCAATGATCTAAAGCTACAATTTAAGACCAGCATATTTATAAATAAATAAATAAATCAACTGTAAAGGTAATTTGTCATCAAACCTATTTGCTTCACATTTCAAGGTTGCTACTAATTCAAATGTCTCTTCCAAAATGTTCACAAACGAAATCGAAATAACAGGTAGAAAACCTCAATATATTTCTATTGAATCTTAAAGCAAATGAAAGCCTCACTTTTGTTAATGGCAGCCGCAGAATAAACATTGAACACATTCCCCCTTCAATAGGGCACCGCATCAATTGAAGCTAAAATTACGAGAATAACATATAACACCAGTCCAGAGATTCAAAATGCTATCTCATTCTAAGGTCACAGAAAGCTCCAATCTCTAGTTATATCAATTCTACTTCAAGGATCCTATCCGTAATGATTCTCTCTATAGCTTCAAGTAGAAATCATACCCCCCCCCCCCCCTCAATCTCTCTCACATTGCTCTCTTTTTTCTTATCTAATTATAGAAAAGGAAATATCAAAAAGTGGTGGTACAATATTAAATCTGAACTTGACAATAAAGAGGCAAGATCATATCTGATGGTCCACATTTTAAACATATAACCTACATTAGTTAACCCAGGACTATAAACCTCCAACAAGTTTTTATTCTTACTCCTACACCACTAAGCTGATACAAATCAAAGACGACAACTTGCTACCGAGCATACGGGAGACAAAGATTTTTCCCAAGAATTTAAATTTAATCAGATTTAGTCACAGAAATTAAAAGAAATGGAAAGTACCTTTAAAATTTTAATCCTCTCTCCAAGAGCAAAAACAGCCGACCTATTCTTCAGTGGTTCCCTTCCTCTTGAAAATAGACTTGTGTTTCTCGTCTCCACCCCAATTAAGTCACTAGATGTGGCAATATCCAACTGTAGTTTCTCAAGTGCTTGAATATAAGCACGGAAATGTGCACTAAGAACCTGCAAATATAAAAAAAGATCTTAATAAGATACTTATCCTTCATATCATACTAATCAAATAAGTCATAGTAGTGCATAAAGCCATAAGCAATGTACCATGCACAATGAATGAGCTTTAAAACCGATGGTCTGAAACCAATTTGTTTTTATCTATCATAGGTATACTCCATACAAAAACGCCTACATAAATCCTTAAATGGTTTAATGGAAATAGCCTGATTGCATCATAAAGTTAATAATGGAACATGAGATGTGTAATGTATAAACATAAAAACCTCAAGAAAACATGACATCAAGTTTCAAGTTTGTGGAGGCTCTAAAAGAACCAATTTGATATATCTACATTACATGATGATCAAAATAGGATTTCTCATATCACACCGATGAACAAGGAAATGCAGTTTCTCAAAATAGGATCTACACTACTTGTACAAAAATGCAGCCAAAAAAAGAAGTTAGTCTTTCGCAAGTATCGTAACTCAATCACAATTTCCTCAAAACTATGTAGCACCGACACTTCTAAGGTTGGAGTGTCGAAGTGTCCGACACTTCCCGACACTCTGACACGGCCCGATACTTCTCGACACCGTGTCCGACACTCCACGTGGCGTGTCACCAATATTGACTTTTTTGACACTTCCCCGACACTTTGACCGACACGCCACATCATAATTCTGATATGTCATGTCATCATTTTAGATTATAAAAAATAGAAAAATGAAAACTAAATAGAAAAAAACCCAAATTTTGTTTCAGTCCCATTGTTTTCCCTTTCTTCTTTTCTTAAATTTATTTGTTTTGAATTGTTATGCAATGGAATGAACTTGAAACTTTAATTTGACATTATTTCATGTATTATATAGTTTTTTATACATTAATAAATATATTAAATTTTATATAAATTGCCTTGTCGACGCCGTGTCGGAATCTATGTTTTTAGATTTGCCGTGTCGCGGTGTCGCACCGTGTCGTGTCGCAGTGTCGGTGTCGGTGCTACATAGCCTCAAAACATCAAAACAAGGGAGGGGGAGATTTCACCTAGTAGGATAAAAGCAGTAAACATATGTTTCCAAGGGTAGCAAGTGCCAACCCTAAAAAATTAGGGCTCTTTATTTGGAAAATAAGTTTATAAGACAATTTAAAGAGAAACTAAACAAGTAATTGTCCAGAAAAGGAGAGGAAACAAAGTATTTTAACCTAACAGATCTTCTACATCATAATTGACAGGTAGGACACAATCAAAAGACAAGTAAACGTCCAGAATAGAAGAGGAAACAAAAATCACTTTTAAGCAAAACGAAATATCCCACATTCTACATCATAATTCACAGATAGGTCATAGATCATCAGTTCAAATGTTGACCTTGTTCATTGTGTCGATGTATGCTCCACGAACCTCAATATATACCTCATTTCCATGTTCCTTGAGGAACGAAATAACATACCTGCTTTAAATACTCAAATCAACAAAATGTAACATTTGAAAAAAAGAAGAAAAAACTAACTAACAAGGGACCAAATCCCAAAATTACTCCAGAATTAGTCTACTTAAGACCTATGATGCACTAGTAAAAGTACAAGTATGGCATGACACAGGGATATGTTTTTTTTTTCAAAAAACGCTACACGGATACGTTTTGTAAAATAATATATGATATATATATATGATAAATACCGGAATTTGTTTAAGTAAAGCAATTAGAACACATAAAATCCCATCAATTTTAAGATAAACTTAAGTCCATTAATTGAATTCTTAACAAGTTCAAAAAAAAAAAGATAATAAGTTCTAAACATAATAATTTTACTGCCAAAATGACAATTTTACCCAAAAACGTATCCACAACTGTATCCATGCTACATGGTCAAGGGATATCCACTGGGTCAAATTTGCACTACATGGTCAAGAACACAAGATACGTTTTTTCATTCAAGGATATGTATATGCAGCATATCTGGACCTTACCCGTATCTGACACGGGTACGATACGGACATACCCTTTTCTTGCCATATCCATGCTACATAGCTTAAGACTATAGACCTCACATTGGCAGAAGGGAAAAAGAAATTGATACTAGAATAGATGTCACATGTCAAATAATCGTAGTCTCATGTATGGTTGCAAACTAAACAATCATTTAGACACAAAGATTTGAGACCATTTTCAAATGAATTGAACTTTGCATTTAACGCGATTCCAAACACACAGTTATTTAATGATTTCCAAACACACAGTTATTTAATGATCAATACTGAAAAGAGTCTCTAAACATGTTTATGTTTACTGAGTTTGACAGTAGTAAATTCAGTCTTTGGTAAATTGAAGACATATATACCTTCCATATTTATATCATTCCTTCCTCTCCTCTTTATAATTATGTACTCGTCATTCTGCCATCTTTTTCGAACCATAGTTAAATCTATATTAACCAAACTAAACAAAATAAAACAAAAATCCCAAATTATACTTCTCCAAAACATCTATCCCCATAATAGATGTCTTGAATAGACTCACAAGAACTGCAGCCACAGCTGTCAATGGATTTTTTCACTGACCTAGGAAACCAACTATACTATCAGTTGTGACTCCTATACAGGCTCCATTCATTGGAATGCTAAAGAAGCATTCTGTTGAAGGATCCGGATATTTATGATATTGATGAAAGCCAATTAGCAAATCAATATTGAACACTGAACAAGTTACTCACTTGTACTTTAAGAGAACATTCTGTTGAAGGATCTGGATATTTGTTTTAGGTTTTCTCAATGCATAAAGCTTCTGAACAATGAAGTCAAACACCTGCTAACAATAGTAAAGACAGATTAGAAGCTACAGAGTTTTCAAGAAAGAAAAACATATTAAATAAAATAGAAGAGTGTGTTAACTAAAATGAGTTTCAAGATATGTCCATTAAAAATCTAAGAATAATCAGTTATGATGGCATTAAGTAATCCATAGGAGCTCAATAGAATTCATCCACATTACATGTCTCTACCATGAAACCTATAATGTATCAGGTATCCTGTGCATAAAGCTGAAGAGTCTAACATACAATATGGCCAAACATAATCTATCCAGTTGTAACTTTGGCATTAAGTACCATTTCACCTCGTAACTATAAACAAAATACTGAAAAGACTTGGGGTCTAAAGAGTACTAACTACTAAGTCCCTCCCCCAAATTGTTGGAAGTTACCGGACACACTCCTTATAGTAGATTCTGGTCCGTATAGCAGTACTAACATGATAGAGGTTTGACTGACAGGGTTTCCTATATTTGTCAACTTGACTAGTACATAAACAAGTTAAGGGGCATTTATATTAATTACTTTGGGCAAAAAGGACACTTAAATAACTACTGGAACAGACCACTTCTATATAATGTGTAATATACAATCACATAGAGCAATTAAGTGATGTGGATGAGCCAGTATTGCTAACTCTGATTACAACCTTGGAAACTGCTTTCTGTCTAAGTTTTTCGAGCTCAGGCTGAATATCTTTTAGAGCTTTGGCAGATTTAACCATAAGATCCACTTCAACAAACTTTAACTTCTTGCTAAGAATCTCTAGAGTTCTCAAATATTCATCGTTCACCTGGATAATAATTCCACAATGAGTGTGTCAAAAGCAAAGAAAAGAAGAGAACATTATGAGATGAGGATTCAATGAGCAAAAAGGTGAGCAACATATAACCGTCCATTAAGTTTCACTTGAGATAATATGGCATGATAACATTCTTAATCTACGGAATTAGAAAAGTAACCTTTGATTACCATAATTTTAAACTAAAAGATAACTGAAAAGATAGATTTTATTTAGGAAATGAAAAGAATTGAGGAAATACAATAAAATTATAACCGACGTCGGTATGGAGTAACATCTGCTTATTGCATTAGATAAGTAAGATTATCTCAAGGAAAAGGTTTCAACTTCAATATGCAAAGTTAGAAAAAGACTAATGCTAGTCAAATCAATTAAATTTCAGAGGAAGAAACATAAAAACAATAAAAAAAGAAGGCAAACCTCGCCATCATTAATTATATCAACCATCCTTGGAGGGACAATAATGTCTTCGACAAATTTTGCCAAATTTGACTCTGCCACCTATTACTCATCATTCAAGGTGTATCAATATGTACAGCCAAAAAAAAATAGAAGCAAAAAAGAAGAATATAAAAAATAAGAAAGATAAGTACTAATTGAAAAAAAGGAAAAAATGTTATCTTCAGACAAGCATACTATCCAGCAATCTAACAAGGAAGTTTTTAATGGCTTGGGAGAGAGTAATGTGTTGATGAGATTTGAGAGAGTAATGTCATGTTAGCTTTAGGGCAATATGTCTCGAGCGAATCATAAATTACACCGACTCTTCTAATATAGATTGGACGATATCTCTAGGTTAATTTATGTCTTCTCAGTAGAGGTGGCAAACGGGCCGGGCCGGGCCAGCACGGCCCATTTTAAGCGAGCCAAAACCGTGCACGTATCGTGCTCGGGCTGGCCCATTTGCTTAAATATTAAGCCCGGCCCACGGCCCATGTCAGGCCGGGCTCGGGCCCGTGGCTGGCCAAGAAGCAGCCCGGCCCGGCCCGGCTCATTAGCATTATAAGATACAATTAACATGAAAAAAAAATTGTAATTAGAATATTTGTTTTATATAACTATTTATAATAGTAAAATAAATAAAATACTACAACACATTTAATAATCTTATTTCTAAACTATGACTTTTTTATCAATAGTTTGATGATATTTGTAACATAATGTAATTAAAATAATGAAATAATCAAGAAGTTTTATGTATGGTTTGCTAGCAGTCTAAATGTTTTTGATGTTTTTTTCTTTGATTTCTGTTATTTGTTAAACTTTTGTGGACCTCTCTTCCAAAACTATTTCACCACATGTATCAACTAAAAGTTTTTTTAGACAAAAAAAAAACAATACATGAACTAACCTTCCACCATTTTTGTTGCACAAACGAAAAAGGGGAAAGCCTAGTCAACACCAAAAACCGTTCTCAAAAGAAAAACTGACAGGACAAAAGATACCTTGCGATTCTTCAACTTTAAACCCATATCCATAGACTTCTCTTGGAGAATTTTGATGTCAGAACTTATTGAACCAATCTCTGCCTGGATAAGAGTTACTCAAGTATTAATAGCAATTGATGATAGATTTACAATGTCAACAAGGAACACTCATTTGATTGTAAGGAAAATGAGAATATAACGAGCTTGAGTACAGCTGCTTGCAGGTGAAAAAAGATAATTATAGCAAAATAATGAAGCAAGGACCAAGGTACCTGAAATCCACCGAGAAGAGTTTCCATCTGTGACAAGATGCTGTCACAATCACGAATTTGATCATGAAGAGATACCAGATTATCACTTTCTTCAATATAATCCTGCAGTATTGGACAAAGTGAGAACCTGCAGTTCATTACAAAGATTCCCAAAACCATTCCCACAGATAATAATGACTGGTTCCGGGAACAAATAATTAACAAAAAAGAAATACAGTCTGCATGTGAGTATGTTTCAATACATAAATGGCTCATCAACCTACCCATGCAATGTTACAAGAAATATTTGAGTTGTAACAAAATTAAAACTTTGATTCCATACACTTTATGCCTTACTAGATAAGCCAATCAATTCCATACACCTTATGCCTCTGGATCAAAAGTTTAAAACCTGACCCAAGTATAGTAGATAAGCCAATCAGTTCCATCCTTACTTTTAAGTTAGTTATAGATCATCTTCATTAAAATCACTAAACAGCGTTTTAGGACGATTCAAAGTGGGCATAGACAGTTTTTGGGTACTTCAGTGAGACAAGATTCCTTTCCAACCTCTCATTCTAAAACATATAGCTATATCTATAATCTATGATGCACGAGTACGGGTACGGGATACAGATACAGATACGGCATGACACGAGATACGTTATACGTTATTTTCTAAAATGTAGTGTTTTGGATATGTTTTGTAAAATAATATTATATATATATATTAAATTCTAAAATTTGATCAAACAAACAATTAGAACACCTATATCTCATCAATTTTACAATAAACATAAGTTCATGAATTAAATACTTAATAAGTTCAAGCAAAACAAAACAATACAGCTGAGGGAGGGAGGGTATTAGATTTAAGTTTTATTTACGTGACAATGACAATTATAACCCCAAAACGTATTCAAAACGTACTCTGACCATATCCACAGAGTTGACATATATTACATAGTTTGGATGCGTATTTTCAACTTTGGATACGTATATGCAACGTATCCAGCCCGTACCCGTATCTGATACGGATACGGGCATTCACTTTTCTGGACGTATCCGTGCATCATAGTCTATAATATATGCAGTACATCATCCATGAAAATTGTTCCACTGCAAAAAAACATACATCTTGAAATTTAAGACCTCCTAACAAATGCATGATGAATTGAGAACCCAAAAAATAGAGGACTCAGAAAATAATTGTCCATCACGACTAAACATGCTTGGAAAGTCAATATCAAAAACCCTAGTTATAGTTAGTATATTTCGCAGCTGAAGAGTAGGAACATGGTCTGAAAGGAGACCCAATGAAGAAACCGATAAATTGACAGTAAAGAGATCCACTCCTGTCACTAACCAAACCTGGTTCCCTAGAACTAACAAGCATAAATTTAGCAACAGAAATTAACAATTCTGAAAATGTGAAACAACGTAAAGAGATTTTGGAGGAACATAATACCTGGATCGAGTCCAATTCAACTTGTCGTATGTTGTTCTCAACCCCCTTTGTATAATCCCGTCGTTTTGTACCCTTAGACAAAATTTCCTTGACTACCTGCATTAAATAATAGACAATAGAGTGAGTTCATTCCTATAACTAATATACAGTAAATTTGCAGCTTCCTAATAATGTATAGTAGCAAAATAGAGTAATTTCCCATTGGCATTGAAGAAATAGGAACTTAGGCAGAATTACTGTAAACATGAATAGAAAAACATGATGCATGGGAATGCAGGAAAAACAGTTTTTTTCACATGGTTCCAGCCCTCCTCTTCCCACGACCACCACAGAAAACTGTAACTATTCTAAAAGAAGTAGACCAAACCAAGTAGGGGAGAAAAGCATAGAAAATGATATATGTTACTTACCTCATCATTTTTACATTCTTCTAATTCTTGTTGCAGTCCGTCCAATGATATGTAATCACTGAGGAAGAGAAGTTACAAGTGAGACAATATATAGTGTATTTAACAGTGGTAAAGACGTTTGTATTCCAGTTGTAATCAACTTAATGTGCATAATAACATGTCGACTTTTTGAACTAGCAGTCTGCTTATGCAATCGAACTTTCAACCCCAAATGTAATTACTGTTGAAAGTTACTTATTATAAATGTAACCCCAAAGCAACCATGTTGTGCATACACAAATTAGACGGTAGCCAGACTTTGAGGTCTAGTTTAATCATGTATAAAGACTATAGAGAAGATACCTGGTAGCATCCTCCTCAACAGCACCCAAATCAAATACAAATAGAGATTTCTGGGCAAGAAAGAAAATCAGCTCACTCTTGTTTGATTAAATTGACCAAACTATAGGAATTCAATGAGCACAGAAAGAAAAGAAAGACAGACGAGAGAGACCTGTGGATCGTTGGTTGCAAGATGGACCATGTCCGCCACCTACATTGAAATTAATCCGCTCAATCAGATCTCTATGGGTATCGAACAATTACAAGCAGCCAACACAGACTCGGTGAATCGCAGGCCTAACGAGTTACTTACCATCCGAAATTCGCGAATCACGGTGGCCTTCTCTGGATCTATACTCTCGATTCCACTTCTTTTCTCTCTGTATTTTCTTTTTCTTTTTCTGGAATAGTTTCTCTCTTACGGATGTTCGAAAACTTTCCTGAGTTTAATAAAACAATTATATAATTTTTCTTTAATTAAAATGATTAAATAAATGATGAGTAACTCTTCAAATGGTGTTTTTTTGGTAATGAAGGAATTCATTAAGACAACAGCCTAACAAGGCCCAATACAAGTGAAAATAAACAAGATACAATCAGTTATACCATATTGGAATAGCAACAGACTGTACAACTTGAAGACAACAAAAGAGAAATTTCGATAGAAGTCGCTGGAATAGAACTACTCTGCACGTGGGCAAGGAATGCCATCATTGCATAAGACAAGAGTGAGGGATGGTGGTGGCTGGTTAGCCCATCGCAAATGATCCACCAATCCATAGCCAATCGTAGCAGTAGCATGAGCTACTCGGTTAGCCTCTCTGGGAATCCAATCTCATTTTATATTGGCAAAACTAGAGCTCTTGGATCGGATCTGCTATATAATCAGTTGTGTTTTCCAATCAACCTTCAATTTGTTCAATTTAATCTCCTCGATCAATAACTTCCAAAGAGTCAGTTCCACCATGATATTGTGCAAGTGAAGACTAGCAGCAAGGTCAATTCCAGTGAGAATGGCCAAAGTCTTTGCCTCTATAATCGAACCATTGATGCTTCTATCACAACTCCCAGCCACCATCTCCCTCGAATTGTTCATAATCACCACACCAATACCAGATCGGTCGGGGAGCCAAGAGGCATCAGTATTGATTTTGTAGTAATCAATGGGAGGAGGATTCCATGGATGAGCCACTTTAAACTTCTTAAGCATCACAGCCGTACCAAACTCCCTGACCAAATTTATGGCAGTATGCATAGTAGAGACAGGACAAATAAGCTTCCTCTGCTACACAAAACAGCACCTAGCTTTCCAAATATACCAACAGATGGCACTGATTAAGGTAAGACCAAAATCTGAATTCTTGCTCTTTTTGATACAGGACATAAGCCATTAATCAATTGTAGTAATGCTTTGCTCGTCAATTCTGAGACCAAGTGGGGAGGAGAACCACACTGGTTCCACCCATGGGCAAAGAAGAAGAAGATGTTCAAATGTTTCTTCTGCATCTCCACATAATGGACAAAAAGGGCTAGTGTTGATGTGTCGCTTGTAAAGAATATGCATAATGAGGGCTGCCTCATTTAAAACCCTCCAAAGAAACATTCGAACCTTAGGAAGAGTCTTAATATTCCAAATAGCCTTCCAAACTTTTCTGTCAACATTATGCGAAGTAGACACATCATTGAAGCAATAGGAATAATCCCTATGGTGTAACCAGTGATAACCAGCTCTTCCAATGGATCTTATTACCCTTCTCACTTTTTCCCCACCAGAAATTGTTAATGATGGAATTTAACTCATTGCAAGTGCTAGCTGGGAGCTTAAAGTAACTCATAGGATAGGTGGGGATGGCAAAAGCAGTTGATTTTATAAGTGTTTCTCTACCAGCCAAAGACAAAGACTTTTGTTTCCAACCCTCCACCCTTGTAGAGACTTTCTCCTTAAAAAAAGAAAGAACTTCTCTCTTAGATCGACCCCATAGTGAGGGGAGGCCCAAATAAACACCCGGATCAGCAACCTCCTTGAAATTCAAAAGCTCACCCATTAAAAGAGCCATATGTCTAGGTGTGTTAAGAGAAAAATAAATGCTGGACTTGTCTATATTAATCAACTATCCTGAAGCAGTACAATACTCCATTAAAATGCCATGTAAAATACTGCAATTAAGTAGAGTACCTTTAAGGAAAAAGAGGGCACCATCAGCAAAGAAAAGGTGGGATAAAATAGGGCACCCCCTATTTAAGCATATCCCCACCAAAATTTTTCTCCATAACTGCTTTAGTGATTCTACAAGAGAGAACTTCGCTCACAAGTAAGAAAAGGTAAGGGGATAATGGATCCCCTTGTCTTAAACCCCTCGTAGGCATAAAAACTTCCCTGGCTTGCCATTTAAAACAATGGAGAAAGAAACCGATCGAACACAAGACATAATGAGCATAATCCATCTCGAATCAAAGCCAAAATGGAAAAGAGTAGCTTCTAGGAAATCTCACTCCACACGGTCATATCCCTTATTCATATCCAACTTGAGACCGAACTCATGATTCCCCCCTTCCTTCTTCAACTTCAAGTAGTGGTACGCTTCATGAGCAATTAATAGGTTATCCTGGATGAGGCGACCCGAGATAAATGCATTTTGATTATCCGAGACTATTGTAGGAATGACTTTCAACCTATTAGCCAAAACCTTAGAAAGTATCTTGTAGGAATTGTTACAAATGCTAATGGGGCGAAAATGTCCAGTCATCTCCGGAGTGGGAATCTTAGGAATCAATACAATATGAGCCTTGTTGAGTTCCTTCAAACAAACAGTACCATTGATGAAATCATGAGAAGCTTGCCAAACAATTTTCTGTACAATAGCCCAATACTTATGATAGAATAACCCTGGAAAGCCATCAGGCCCTGGTGCCTTGAGTGCTCCCAACTGATGGGTCGCAACACTAACTTCTTCAATATACACATTAGCCAATAATTGTTCATTCATCTCCGTAGTGACAGAACTAGACACACCACTAAGAGAAAATCCCCAGTTCTGATGATCATCAGATGAGAATTTGTTTTGAAATTGGGATTCAAGTTCTATCCATACACCATCTTCACCACATATCCAGTCACCATTTGCCCCCATAATTTTAAGGATCTAGTTCCTTTGTCTCCTATGGATAGTAGATAAATGGAAAAATCTAGTATTTGAATCCCCAGATTTTAGCCACTGTATGCGAGAGTGTTGATGCCAATAACACTCCTCCCTCATCCATAAAGTGCTAATAGAAGATTCCAACACAACTTGTCGATCCGAACTGGTCAAAGGATTAATCTTCTGTACCGTATCTAAATCCAGTAAACTCTCTTTAAGAAGAGCACTATTACACTTAGGAAACTTTCTTCTATTCCAGCACATAAACTTGGACCTGCAATTTCGGAGATTAGTTACCTAATTGACCACATTAGTCATAGAAACATCATCCTTCCAATAATCAATGACTATCAACTTAGCATATGATTCCTCTGCCCAATTGGACTCAAAACGAAATAAGGGCCTTCCCCTTCTAATAATAGAGCTAGTACTTAAGAGAATCAGATTGTGATCAGATCCAATCCTGGTCAAATGCGTAAGAGAAGAATCAGGCCACTTGAGAAGCCATTCCTCATTAACAATAGCCCTATTCAGACGTTCTTGCAAGACAACAACACCATTCACCTTATGAACCCAGGTGAAAGCTTGTCCCTTGTACCCAATGTCTAGAAGGCGTCCATTATCCATGAATTCCATCATAAAATTCCTACTATGATTAGGCCAGCCAGCCCCTCCCTCACGTTCAAAGTGATACTGAACCTCATTCAAATATCCAATAATTAACCATTCACCATAGCGGTCTCTAGCTACATTCATCCAGTGTTCCCATAATACACACTTATCTTCATTATAAGGTGGACCATACCACCAGCTAATCTTCACCCCTTGTTCACACTCAGGCCCTTTAAGAACAGTATCAATATGAAATTTAATAAGATACAAAATCTAATGTAACTTCATTCTTCCACCATAAACAATGACCACCAGCAGTAAAGATAAGATCAACATAATAAGAATGATCAAAACCAAACCGATCTTTAATATCCTCAAGATAATCCTCATGTTGGTAGGTTTCAGAGAGAAATACAACCACTGGCTTCAGCGAGAACACCATCTCTCGCAAAGTTTGAATTGTTAAGGATCTCCCAATTCCTTGACAATTCCAACAAAGTAGATTCATGGTTGTTGTGTGATTGTTATAGGCCAGCCGCCACAACCTTGGGGTAGGAATCATCCCCCTTACCACTTGATTCAATCTCATCATTCTTCTCTTCCTTGAATACCACCACATCGGAGGAACCAGAGACTTGTGCAACACTACTACCCCTTCTTCCTCTTCCATCTCTATTGCCACGGCCATGTGAAGTGGATAATCGAAGACTAGTACCTATAGCTTTAGGTTTCTTAGCAGATAGCTCTCCCTCAAAGATTACCATGGACTTCCTTTTTCTCTTTGGCTTCACACTCTCTTGAATCATAGTTGGAGAAATCGGACCAACTCCAACCTATTGGGCTCCTTTGGAGAGATAACATCACTCTCCTCATCGATGAGCTCAACCTGACCAGTGGTCATAGGACAAGGTGGAGAAGATGGATCTGACTCCAGCTCATAAGGAACTGGAAAGAAAGGGTTCTTTCTGAAATATTTCGTCATGTGTTCAAAAGCCCACGGTGGAATCACTTCCGGATCAGCCCAACTGGTAGTTTGTAACTTCAGCCCACAAAAGCTTGTCTAAGGCTACCATTACGATAAAGTGCTCCATAAGCCTCTGGGTTATAACGCGAAGGACCACCAGTAGGCTGTTTCGGCTTAGGAATGACCACTGTTTCCATTTTCTCTTTTTCATGTGACTTAGCAGACACGCCCCTCTCAGTAGTTGAAATGTGTGCCCGTTCTGAGTCGTTACCTGGCACACTCCTCCAGATACAACGATTTGAAATGGGCTCCTTGAGATTAACTTTCCGACGAAAGATGCCCGAAGATGGATTATACGGATACTCCAATGGAAAAGACTTGTGATCTCCAGTGG
Organism: Argentina anserina; assembly: GCF_933775445.1. NCBI lineage: Eukaryota > Viridiplantae > Streptophyta > Magnoliopsida > Rosales > Rosaceae > Argentina > Argentina anserina. The sequence goes on along the minus strand of NC_065873.1, from coordinate 147,144 downwards.
ACTGGGTGTGAAAAACCCGTTGGGGAGGCTCAACAATTAAGTTTTAGTTATACACAACTCCCAAATTAATGAGAATATGATTCACCTGATAAGTGCAGGACATTTTCTAGTGCCCCAATCTTCCACAATGAAAACAAACCAATCTCGATTACCGACACATTAGAAACTAATAAATCGACATTTATGTTAAGTGTCGAAAACGTAGTTTAATACGTCGTTATTAGACTACATGTTGTCACGAGCTTGGAAGTGTTCGAAGAATATTTTTCCGACGCTTGGTTTTGCTCGATTTTGTTTTCATGAATTTCAAAAATTAACGTTGTTTTAATTTTTTTTTCTAAAAATGAAGTTTTCAGTTTGGGTATTTGTTTTTCGTGCTTTAAAGAAAGCCCAACCTTTTTCTTTTGCAAAACTCAAGATTCGGGCCCAAGACCCGACCACTTTCTATTTGCCTTAAAAATTCTCTCTCCCTCTTTCTAGGTGACAACACACAAATAGAACAACTCTCTCTTCCCACATCACCGAAACACCAACTCCACCTTCTCGGCCACACACCGTCGTTGTCCGACGATGCCTGACACATGCAACCTCACAGTGGAATTCGCCTCTATTTTCTCTTCATTTCTATGTCCTTATACGTCCATCCTCCTTGTTTCTTCCCCAAATCGGAAATTGAAGCCGTGGAGGCCGTCGTTGAATTCGTCAAGCTCCGACAACGATTTGGAGCTCCTCTCGGTAAGATCTTCTTCTCTCTCCGTTTTCGAGTTGATCTGGTGATTTGGTTGGAGATTCGAACCCAAATGGCTTGTGGTGAATGTGTGTCGAGTATACCAACCTGAACCAGGTCTGCCCGATCGATAGCTTCCCACTCACTTGGATAGACCAGCTGGTAGACATGACCGCCAGTTTCAGGCTCCTGAGTTTCTTACACGGCTACTCGGACTACAACCAAGAGGACACCACCTTGGTGACCGATAAGGGACTGTATTGCTATCAAGTCATATCGTTCGGCTTAAATAACGCTGGGGCAACCTACCAGAGGGCAGTCACTCGAATGTTAGAGAAAGAAATAGACGAGACCATGGAGGTATATGTGGATGACATGGTCCTCAAGAGCATAACGCCGGAGGGATATATCGCCAACCTCGACAAAGTATTCTCTATTCTCCTCCACTACGACATGAGGTTGAACCCGGCTAAGTGTGTGATGGGCATAGTCGGAGGTAAATTCTTAGTCTTCATAGTGAATGAAAGAGGCATCGAGGCGAACCCTGAAAAGATCCAAGCAATAATGGACATGAAGTCGCCATCAACCAGGAATGAAGTCCAATACCCTGCCGGCCAAGTGGTACCCCTCGCCCGCTTCATCTTCCGCCTGACGGATAAGTGTGTATCATTTTTCCAATTGCTCCGAACTCAGCACAAGAAAGATATCACCTGGGGCCCAAAACATGAGACGGTTTTTCTCCGACTCAAGGAATACTTGGGGTCAATCCCGGCATTGTCGACCCCGGTGCCTGGGAAAATTTTATTCCTATACTTGGTAGTTTCTCATACAGTAGTGAGCTCCGTCCTAGTCCAGTAGGAAGAAACTAAGGAACTCCCGGTATTACAGCGGCAAAGGTCTGAATGGCCCTGAGACCAGGTATCCGGAGATCGAGAAACTCGCCTTAGCATTGATCACCACCACCCAACGCCTTCAACAATACTTCCAGGCCCATACTATCCATGTACTGACCAACCAACCATTACGCCAGGTACTACAAAAGCCAGTAACATTTGGGCGATTGGTAAAATGGGCGGTTGAGCTTGGGGAATTTGATATTCAATTCAGGCACCGGACATCGCTAAAAGGACAGGTCGCGGCCGATTTCATTGCGAAGTTTATCCCCGTAGAAGAGACCACACATCTTGACTCAACGACAGCCGCACCGGTGCCGGTGTGAGAACTATAATATATCAATGGCTCAGCAACAAAAACTGCAGCGGTGCTGGTGTGATCATCATTGACCCGGAGGGGAATGAATACCCTACGCTCTCCGGTTCTGATTTGAAGCCTCTAACAATACAGCCGAGTATGAGGCGCTGATCACCGGGATCCAGTTGTGTCGAGAATTGAAGGTCACCAACGTCCGGATTTACAACGACTCCCAATTGGTGGTCAACCAGGTTGAGGGAAACTATCAATCTAACCTCCCCTGACTCACCTCATACTAGAATTTGGCTGGGTCGCTGCTCCGGAAGTTCAACCACTTTGAAGTCAAACAGATCGCCCGAGCTAAGAACGCTAAAGCGGGTGCGCTCACCCGATTAGCTACCTTTGATCCAGATGTGGCGATGCCCGGTGTCCAGGTGGAAATCCTGGAACAACCAAGCATCGCATGTGTCACACTCCGGGACTATTTCCAAGACCGAAATGCAACAATATTTGTCGTAGGCCCGAATTAATAAGTTACTAACACGTCAAACCTAACGTGTCGACAACCTATCAACCCGAAACTACAAGGCTATGAATAAAATTAAATTAAGCTGACGATAAGATATGAGGAGCAAATGAAATATAGACGTAAATAAATAAACGCAAAAGGTAGCAATGTAAGACTCAAACATCAAACAAAAAACATAATCTAAGTCTCAATGACCAACTCAGTCCGACAATAGGGTAAATGACCAAGTCGAAAGACTAGAAATACCATAGTACGCCAATAACGTCAACTGGATCCAACTCGGAGATCAGAAAGCTGAACACTGTAAAATAAGATCCTCAGGACTATAAAGCAACCAAATGATACGAAGGCCAAGGTAATATTTATCTTGATCAAATGGACATTTCCTAGTTTGACTAGGAAAGGTCAAAGGTTGACCTTGACCTTGACCAAGTCTAACGAGTCGACCAAAATGGGAAGTGACTCGGCAAACTAAATAATCACCGATTTACAACACCAACTAATATTAAGTACACATTAGGGCGTAAAAAATCAATATCAAATCAGTGATTTAATTCACTATCTTTAACACGATTCTAAATTTGGTGCGTTCTTAATTCTCAAACCGGGCAAGAGACCAAAGTAGATGTTTAATCGAAAACAAACGTCATGTAGCCATATTCCATGGTTCAAATGTGTGAACCAACTTTAAATTTTAACACTAAATTCCCAATTCAATTCATAAATTCAAAAAAGGTAATTAACTGAACCATATGTAAATGGTAAGACCGTAAACAGTAACTCCGTAAGAGTAAGATGGTGACCAAGGGCATAACAGTAAATATTAAACACTACATGGGTAAAATGTCATTTCACATAGTAGTAAAAGGGGAAAAGGGTAACCTTCTCTCGGTAAAAACCAGGGTTTTCACCCTATGATCTCCGATCGGTTTCTGGCTAAAATCCGACATCTACACTCCTCTAACTTAACATGAAATTACATAGAAGACATCGTAACAACACAACGATCATAACCACACTAACATCGAAGAGAAATGGTTAATACCTCAACGATCCTCCAATCAGAGCTAGTGCGCCTCCGTGCTCCAACCTTGATCGTCGGCGCTGCTCCAAGGATTTTTCACTCCACATATAAGTCCTCTCTGAGCTCTTCTCATCACCTAAGTTCCAAAATGGGTCTTGTCGGAGCTCGAATGGTTGCGGCGGAGGAAAACAGAGAAAAACAGGGAGGAAAATCCCAAATTAGTTTCAAATTAATGAAAGGACATAATCGAGCTGGGTATGAAGTTCAATCAAATGATGGAGATCAAGGGCTAAGATTTAAAAATATAAAAAGTGTAATTTCTGAAACTGCGGCTTAAGTAATCGTCAACTTCATATATGTGTAGAAAATTAACCGAGTGTACGGAAAATATTCTGTGAATACCCTCATTTGTGTGACGACGCGTATTTAACACAAAAATAATAAAAACAAAAAAATTGACATATTAGAAAAATGTCGGTTAAAGTGATAACAATACCAGAAAGAATAAATAAATTTTCAAGGGCTCACAGCCTGGCCATATTCAGAAATCTTCGCCATCAAGCAGGCTCCCCCACCATCATGGATGGACCCCTTTATCACCTACTTGACAATCGGGCAATTGTCACTCGATGAAACCGAAGCAAAATACCTACGACATAAGGCCGCCCTCTACATGGTCCGCGATGGTAAATTTTACCAGGCGGTCAATCTTTCCCACAACTCAAATGTTTGGCCCCAGAGCAAGGTCGATATGTGTTAAACGAGTTGCATGGTGGGATATGCGGCAACCATGCAGGAGCACGAAACGTAGCCTTTAAAGCCCTCTAGACGAGGTATTACTGGCCCACGATGGAGGCCGACACCAACACCATAGTTGGGCATGTGTACAATACCACCAGTACGCCAACTACATCAGTCGCCCGTCTTTCCCGCTCTCAGTTATAATCTCCCTAGTCCCTTTCACACAATGGGGACTTGACTTAATAAGGGAACTACTGGTCTCCCCAGGACAGTTCAGGTATGTCATTGTGGCAGTGGACTACCACACTAAATGGATGGAGGCAGAACGAATGGCAAAGATCACCATAGACTGGGTGATAAAGTTCTTATGGCGTTGTGTGTACTGCCAATTTAGTATCCCGGAGACTTTTGTCACGGACAATGGCACCCAGTTTGACAATGACAAGTTCCGGGCGTTTACCCATAAGAATGACACGACCGTCTTATATGCTTCCCCAACACACCCCCAGACTGATGGTCAGGTCGAAGCCATCAACAAGCTCAACAAGTAGAACCTGAAAAAGTGCCTAATCAAGGCCACCAGACTTTGGGCTCAGAAACTCCTAGAGGTATTGTGGGAGCTTCGGATGACCCCGACAACGGCCACAGGACAGTCTCTTTTCCTTCTATCTTTTAGTACGGAGGTCGTAATCCCGGTAGAGATTGAGGTTCCTTCCGAGCAAGTCAAAGGCTATGACTCAAATACGAATGTCGCCGGCCTCCAGCTCAATATGGACTTGCTGGAAGAACGCTGAGATAATGCCCACTTACGGAATATCAATGGAAAGAAACGCATCACCCAACACTACAACAAGAAGGTCAATCATCGCCCCCTGGCGGTCGGTGATTAGGTGATGAAAGAAGTGAGGCCCCGACCTGTCGGTTTACACCCTAAGTGGGAAGGTCCCATGGAAATAATTGAAGCGGCTAGACATGCCGCATTCTATCTCCAGGACACATCCGGCCGCAAGTTAGCATACCCCTAGAATGCTCAACATCTCCGCTACTTCCCCAAGTAGCCCATGTTTCAATCGCCCGGTAGTTCTCTCCGCTACAGTAGTTGGTCTCCAATTTTACATCTCCATTATGTTTATCTCAGAATTTTCTTTGTACTATTTGCGTTGATTATCTCCATAACATTCTCCACTTTAGTTCAAATGTCAATTTATTACACAATTATTCGCCAAAATGAACTAAACAAAAGGTTGATTGCCAAAGGGAAAACCACCCCAGAATTTTTTATTCATACAACAATGCTTGCAACATTACATGAAAGCCACAATTGTCCTATGCTAACCCTAGCCGCATCGGCCAGGGACATTCCTACACTAATGAGAAACTAAGCTGCCGGTCCCTGGTAGCGTCACCCTTGGCAGTCGTTTGCACTCCTTTTTCATTCGCTCCACGATGCTGTTGCCTATGGGAACACAGGGTTGCTGGGCAGATTGTCCTAACTACCTCACTCTCGCCATGATAGATCTCGGCAGCTAAATGGTGCATATGAGATCCAACTTGGCATCAAGTAGGCTGCACTCTGCTTCTGGAGGGTTGGGAGAAGCAATCATCCCTCCTACGCAGCCTACAATCGAGACAGTTGAGCCGAGACGTTGATGGCCGCTGACCATCGGGGGGATTCCAAGAAAGTCTAGCATAAGGATAGGTTTTTACGCCGACCGTATACATGAGGATGTATTTTTACGTCTAAACCAGTTTATGGAAATATGACGGAATTTGGAGGAAAGAATTTGGGAATTTTGAGAGGTTTCGAAACCCCGAGAGAAAACTGGCAACTCGAAATTTTTTGTGTTTTCATCCTTGAGATGTTATCAATTTTATAGGAGAAGAAGCCACAATCCAATGGATAAGATCTCTCGCGCTAACATAGGGATTAAGAACGGCAATTATGCCTAATTATGGTAGTCAAGTGAACCGGGTGGCCACGTGGACTGGATTTACAACTAACAGTTTTCCCAAGGTTTGACTGTAATTGTCATTTATTAAGTGGTTGAACGTTCGAACCGTCTGACTATGGACAGTCACTGAGGTTTTATTTTGGGCATGGACTCTGGGGAAACATGGCCCAATGTTAAGTCCAATGGGCTAATAAAAAAATAAGACAATAATCAACATTTGTGGTTAATGAATACAAGTGTTACCTCGTGAAGCTATACTTGGTGGTCTGGTTACCTATTGGTGGATGTATCCAATTGAGAGAAATCTGGGGACATATAAAAAATATGTTACAAATAAAGCTAAACCTGAAGGTTCTATTGCAGAAGCATATATTGTGAATGAAGCAGTTACGTTCTGTTCTATGTATTTTCGTGAGATTGAAACCCGTTTCAATCGAGCAGAACACAATGTTGATGTAGAACATAACGAAGTAGGTGTTGATTTATCAGTGTTCTCTCAAAAAGTTCGTCCATTTAGTGGGAAAAAGTATAAATTACTGGACCGAAAGGAGGTGGATAAAGCTCATTGGTATGTGTTATATAACTGTGATGAGGTGCAACCTTATCTCAAGTAAGTGCCATTTTCTGCATTTGCGTTTATTAAGTTCAATAATGTTTTTCAAATTAAACGTCATCAAATTTAAACTGTAGCATGTTTGAAAAAGCAAGTGTAGAACTTTTTGTGCATCAGTGATCATTAGTACATGGATGCATGCATGTTCTAATGTATTTAATTATTTAATTCACATATGCAAAGAACATGAGGATGAGTTGATGCAAAGAAGTAGTGCCAACTTGTATAAAAGACAAGAAAAGGAGTTTCCAAATTGGTTTCAAAAAGGGGTAAGTTATTCAACTCAATATTAATAATTAGTATATTATATTTTGTATCAATAACTAAATATTTTCATTGGAATTCATAGATGACTAGCATGAGAGAAAATGGAATTGTAGATGCAACTGATAAGCTATATTGTCTAGCTTGTAAGCCGGATATACGTGTTCATACGTACACTGGTTGTATTGTTGATGGAGTTCGATTTCATACAAAAGATCTTGACGATCATCGCATTACCCAATATAGTGGGGTGTATGTTCCAGGAGTATTCACTGGTGGAAGTCATGATTATTATGGTATTGTACTAAGTGTTGTGGAGTTGACATACTTGCATATGAATCAAGTCTTCTTATTCAAGTGTAAATGGTTCAACACTGATTTATCAAGTAGAGACGAAAGGAAGAGAATGATACATTTTGATTATAATCTCACTAGCATTAATACAAGCTCAACGTGGTATGATGATGAACCATTCATACTTGCTACAGAAGCCCAACAAGTATTTTATCTTGATGACTATAAATTGGGTTCTCACTGGAAAGTTGTACAGAAGGTGCAACTGAGACATGTATGGGATGTCCCGGAGGTTGAAGATACTAATGAAGAGATAGATGAGGATGATGTTGATCCAGTGACAACTGATGCGTATCAGCAAGATGAGTTTAATGATGTCCAGTGGGTCGTTCAAGAAGAGGGTTTTCAAACTCCTGAATTACATTTTCACGATATTGAGCCAGAAGTTATTACTTTAGATGTTGGGAATAATGAATGGATGAATGATGATAAAGGTGAGAACTTCATAAGTGGCGACACTGAAGAAGAAGAAGAAGATGATGATGATCCAGAAGATGGTTATGAGGAAGAAAGTGATGAAGATAGTGATTAATTTATAATATAGCTTAAATCCAAGAATAACTAAACTGTTTCTTTTTTTGTTTGTTGAAAATCGTATCTTTATTCGTGACTTAATGACAAACTCCTGTGGTAATTATTTATTTATTTAGTATTAGTTTTGTAAGGCTTAATTCTTTTCTTGTGGCAATTAGTATTAGTTTTGTAAGATTTGATTAGAATTGGTTCATGTTGTTCTTGGTAATCGATTATATATTTTGTAGGATTGGTCAAGCTTTTGATCATGGTGGCATGGTGAGTTTTCATCATCTTTGTTGCTTATGAATTGTCTCTAATAAATCCTCAATTTCATGAGTGACTTCCCCTAGGCAAGCTTTGACGGTGACCAAATTGGCGAGGAAACTATTCATCAGTGAAAATTTAATCTTTAACAATAATAACATATTTTAGTCGTCATTGAGTTTGAAGGGTCTTGCAAGAGTTTTCACCAAACAAACAACAACGATATCATTATTTACCGACGAAATGAAACTTTGGTCAAGGAAGTAGTTCCTCATAAACTATGAATGTTTAGTCAGGAAACAATGGTCTTCTCGCCATTGAATTTGGCGGATTCCAAACAAATTGTCGCCAAAAAAAATAACGACGAATTTTTATTTCCTCACAAATAACTCCTTATTCTGAGAAAATAATTCTTCGTAAAACACAGAACTTTAGTGAGGAAACCTAAAACTTGTCGCCATTAAATTTGACGGGTTTTGCACAATTTTCCACCAAACTTACCGTGAGAAAACAATAATTCCTCGGTATAGGTTCTTTTGACGAGGAATTAATTTCTCGCGTAACATATATTTTTAGTGAGGAAACCTTATATTTGTCGCTATTAAATTTGGTGCGTTTCGCACAATTTTCCGCCAAACTTATCGTGAGGAAAAAATAATTTCCTCGGTATAGGTTCTTTTGACGAGGAATTAATTTCTCGCGTAACACATATTTCTAACGAGGAAACCTTATATTTGTCGTTATTTTATTTGGCGGGTTTCGCACAATTTCCGCCAAACTTATCGTGAGGAAACAATAATTTCCTCAGTATAGGTTATTTTGATGAGGAATTAATTTCTCGCGTAACAAATATTTCTAACGAGGAAATCTTATATTTGTCGCTATTGAATTCAACGAGTTTTACAATTTTTTCCGCCAAAACTATAACGACGAAATCATAATTTCCTCGTTAAATGTGTATTTTACGACTAAAAAGTTCCTCACCAAAATCTCAACTTTTCTCGCTAATAATATCCTAGCTTGTGAGACCAAATAATGACCATTTTTAGTGAGAAACTAATATTTTTGTCGTGAAAAGTAGTTTATTGTGAGAGAAATTTGTTTCTCGTAGAAAACATGAGAATATTTAGTGAGAAAACAAAATATTCATCGTAAAATGTGACATTTTATGAGGAAAATAAATTCTTCAAAAATAAATTCCTTGCTAAATAACCTTTGTGTTGTAGTGTATGAAAGCGATATCACGTCCTTCCATATGCGCTTTGTCTGTCTTTTTCAAACTTTTTTTTAAAAGAGGGTTAGAAGTGTCTTTAAAAAATATATATTTACATGCCTAGTCCATATAAGAAAATGCATGAAAAGATTGAGAACCCTATGCCCAACCTTCTAGGCCACACAATATAGCACCAAAGACTTAAAAGACTAATAGGGTTATCAAATTATTTCTTCTCCCATCCACATTCAACATACGGTTCTTATGCCACCACTTTAATTCGGCTGCCTCCACCACGACACCATGATTGCGCCGCCGCAACATGACGCTACCTCACCAGATAAGCATGATATCATCTTCATATATCACAACCCCTTACACACTAACGGTCACCTACAAAGAATATGAGAGACTCAGGGGGCATATATTAAACTTAAATGAGAATTAAAAGGAAATGAGAAAAAGAAAGAATGAGAAAAAGAGGGCCAAAATGGAAAATGGAAGGAATGATTATCATTCGATCCTTTGTTTACATGTCATCAAGAATTGGAAAGAGAAGTAGAAATAATTCTAGATATGTGTTTTTTTTATAACATTAACGTATTTATTAATTTGGAGGAATCAAAAACATGACTAGGTTAATTACCAAACGACTTCTCGCATATAATGTGAATTTATACATGGGATTAAGCTCATAATTTCATGTTATATTTGCCATGAAAATTTTGTTGGAAGTGGGATTTTGCTGGTGTGTATATATCAACTAATAAAAAATATGTAGAGGGTTGGTTAATTTTTGTTGTCAATGTAATAGAGAGGGTTGTCTCTGCATATTTACTAATCGTAGGGCTGGCATGGTATGAGAATTTACCACGATTACCGCAAAACCAACTGAGCTAATTAAATTGGTAACCGACTTTTGCGGTTGGTTACCGTACCAATTATAGACTTGGCGGTACGGTACGGTAATAGATTTTCATTACAACGGTAATTACCGTACCGACAGTTAATTTCCTCATACCTCATTCGCAGCTTCAACGCCTCTCACTCTCTCTGTCTCTCAACCCTCTCAAGTCTCACCTCTCTGGTACCTACTCTCACTCTCGCTTACTCTCAAGCTCGACCACTCTTAGCCGTCTCCGTCGCTTCCTCTCGAGCTCGACCGCTCTCAGTCGCTGCCTCTCTGGTCTCTCGATCTCTCTCGATTCTCTCTCATTAGTAGTTTAGTACTAGATGGGTCGTTGTTTACTACTTTGGCGTAAAACTTTGACAGTCACTTTCAGTGTCTCCATTCACAGCTCATCATGTTTCAAGGTTTCACCATCTGGGTGTTAATTAGCTGCCAAATTATTGCATTGTTGCATACTATAGGTTGTTGGCTTGCTGCATACTATACATTTCTCTCATTTGTGTGTTTTCTTGTTTGTTAATGGCAGAAGAACTCAAGAACTAGTGAACTACAAGGGATGGTTGGATGACTAGGCATCTAGGCAGACTAGCAACACTGCAGCCTTGCAGCAGTCCAGCAGCTTGTTCTCAACTATGTTTGTGATTTGTTAATGTGTTATTGAACAATTTGAAGTTTTGAACTATGTTTGTGACTTGTGGCTGTAATGTTGTATGATTCACTTGTATGAACCTTGTTAAGTTGGTTTTATAACTCTTTGTTGATTATTTCGTAGCAGGAAAACCCTAAAAGATTTGGGTCAGGTCTTATTTTTCATGAAAAAAAAACTGGCCCAATTTAATGTTGGTAAAGACCCAATCGTATCGTACCAACATGTCGGTATACCGACTTTGGTCGTTGGTAATGGTAATAAAATTTTGTTTACCAATTATAGTTGGTTGGTAATAGGTAATGGTAAAAAAATGTTGGTAACCGTACCATGCCATCCCTAACTAATCGTTTTGATATATAGTGCTTGATGATGCAGTTTTCTTATTGAGGTTTACTGTTAGAAGGTATCCAGACTTCTGGATTAGGTTAGGTTACAATTGAATCATTTTACAATCTCTTCTGTAATTGATATTATGTTGTAGGGATGAGTGAAGGTACATATATTGGTCTCCATAAAGTTGATGAAGATCCAAAGGTGTGGAGGACAAGTCATGAAGATCAGATTTGCATAAAGACTAATGAATGAGGTTTTCTAGTTGGACTAGGAATGGTTCACGACTTGAGTTTCCTACCATAGAGGTACTCTACCGATTGGCTTATTTAAGGGTAGAATAAATTATATTTGGAAGGTTGTTTTCAAATATATTTTCAGATTTATTAAGGTATTCAAAGTGATTAGGATTAGCTATAGAAAGAGATAAGAGTTGAATTGTTCTATCTTTTTAGCTAGATCGGTGAGTATCTAAAATAAGGTAAATATCTTTTACAATTGATTGTGAGATATAATAGGGTGGTGTGAGGTTAGATCCGGCTCTAGGAGAAAATAAAGGCTCAGCTTGTATATGTGATATAGGTGCTAGGGTTTCAGGTGCACATAGTGAAATACATCGAATACACAGTGGGTGAGAATAGAGAGAAGAAAAAGGTGAATCCAAAAAAAAGCTTAGTGCTAGAATATCTAAGTGACTCCATTAAAACCTGAGTGGCAACGTTAACGTTCTTAGTGAAGTTGATCATTCGTGTGACTACAACGATCTTAGTGAGATTGTTTCATACTTGATACTCGATCTTAGTAAGAAATATTTTACTTTTGAGAATACTATTATTATTGATTAAGGTGTAATCATTGTAATATGAATTATTTAATAGAAAAAAATGAAATTCTTTTACATATTTCGCTGCTATTACTCGTTCTTGTTTTATCTTGTATTTTTAATGAGTTTGGAGATTTTATGTCCATGACCGAGCTCTCTTAAAATGTAACTTATAATCCTTTTTTTATATTTTTTTTATAAAGATCTACTTTTCTAAAAAAATCACACGGATTGTAACAATCAATTTCACGTCAACTTCAGATCACCTTAGAGCGCTAACATCACAGCCTTCCTCACTCAACCATCTTTGCGACAATCTCTCTCTCTCTCTCTCTCTCTCTCTCTCTCTCTCTCTCTCTCTCTCTCTCTCTCAACCCAAAAGAATCATCACAAAATCTTATGTTGATGTCAAACCTCGCACCTCTCTCTCAAGTCTCAACCTTGCTTTTGGCAAGGGAGAATGTGATGAGGGCCTGATGGATCTCCACGGATAAGTCTCTAGGGTTGGTGTAGACTGTAATGCATCAGCGTTCGAGGATCTCCTTGAGTAGAACATAACCTTTTCTGGGCTCGTCATCGGGAAACCAGGAATTAGGAAGTGGAACCTTTTGAGTCCGAATGCAATGGCGCATACACATCTATACGTATTCAGAAAATAAGGGGAAAGGCGGAAGCTTTAAGGCCTCGTTTGTTTCACCGGCATACTTCCAAATGACATTTGTTGAGAAAGAAGGGGGAAAGTCGAGGTTTGAAATTCAAGGAGGAAGAGGGTTGAACAGTGTGTCAATGACCATCATTTTTTATTTTTCACATGGTTGACAGTGGAATTTAAATATATCCGGCCAACTAGGCATGGCCTGTACTGATGGCCGGTAGTCAAGCCTCATTCCATCAGTGGGTCAAAAAGATCATGAGCTCCGGAGACCCCCTCATTTCCTTGATCATTAAGGAGAACAAGTTGCAACTGTGTGTATAAAGCTGAGGAAATGAAGAAACAAAGGAGGCAATCTCCTCTCGACCGCCTTCCACTGTCATCACTTGTTATAGTAATGATGGATTTATGACGATGCCAAACTCTAACACTGTGTTTGGGTAGAGGACTCCAACGAGGGAGATGACTTTTATAAGGGATTACAAATTCCTCCGGGTCAAATCCCTCGTTTGGCAAAAAAAAGGGAGGGATTTTAATTACACGGGATTTCCACGGGGAATTTCGGAAGGGATTTCACCAAATAAAACTCATTCCTCTGAGTTCCACCTCTCCAGGCGTAACTTCAAAATTACACCGGACACTCGATTTATCGCGAATTCAACTCTTTCAATCGCTGATTTCCAGGTTTGTTCCACACTTTGGGCTTCTGATTCTCTTCACAATCTAGGGTTCCATGGTTAGAATTTGTATGTTTACATCTCCAATTTGGGCGATCTATGTTAGGTGTATAACTGTTTATTATCCTTGAGATAGTTCTTCAATTTCTTCATATGCTTTTGTTTATCGAATTGTTGAAAGGGATAAAAAACTTGTTCTGGGTTTTGTAATGGGATACGATCTGTTTCTATGTTTTACTTGTGGAGAGGCCTCCCCCGTCCTCTTTATGTCTCTGGTTTTTTGTTTTTGTTTTTGTTTTTGTTTTGAATGATTAGATATGGGTTTTGTTTGTTTTGATGAATATGTTACTGGGTTTTTGTAAGACTACTGAGAATCTCATGATCATCTTAGTGCCCTTGTTAGCTTACTGCTGCATAACTTATGAAGTTAGTATCCTAGTATCGTATCATCTAGCTTCATCATGCTTTCACTAGCTACGAGCATGTGATTGGTATCGTAATGGTTCCCATTGGGAGTAGTATGTTCAATTTAATTTCTGGCGGCACAACTGATTTACCTGTTTCTTCAGCCTACTTCATGCATGCATTTCAAGTCTGGTCCTTGTGTTTGTCTTTGTTATTGGCTTTAACTATCAAATTGATAGAACACATCAACTCATCAAGGGATGCATTTCGAGTTCTTATAATATCTAAAAATTAGTTTCATGACATGTGGTTGGTTAAAATGAAATGACGAACACTTTGCAGTAACAAACATTGAAATAGTCTTTATATTTTTTCCGATGTTACTTTGGCAATTGCAACAATTAGCTTTCAAACTTACTATTTCTGTTTAGTTAATTTTTCAAGCTCAGAGTGTTTTTTTTCATTTGGCCTGAGTATTTCCTGAGTGTTGATTATTAATAGGCTTAGCTAGGGAGATCCTCAAGTATGCTAAATATAGCTAGCTAGAGTTTCACTTTCTTCCATTACTACTAATGTTCTTGTTGCACTCGCACAATTGTTATCAGTAACATTAGTATCAGTAAGTTGTAGTAGCAGTAAATTATGATCAACAACTTGGTATTAGTTAATTAATAGGTTCCTACCTGAATGATGAATGTTGTTATTGATATAAAGTTGCGGTACATATTCATTTAATCGTTATTGCATTTTATTCCTTTCTTTCTTTCACTATACTTTGTGTACATTATACAGTAATTATATACATACATGCATTTTCTTCTCTTCTTTCTTTCGCTTATTTTCAGTCTTTTTTTTTTCACCATTTCAGTCATTCTTTATTTGATGAAGTTTTGTTCTTATGGGTGCAGTCGTGCATGTCCTAGGAATTTAGGATGGATCTTTGTCGTAAGCGTGCTAGAGATGAGTATGAGGAGGAGGGGGAAGAGAGAGAGGCTGAGGGGGAAGAGACAGAGGCTGAGAAGGAGGAGGATAGTCTAGACCAAATGAAAGCCTTTTTGGTTGCTGTAACTGGATTTAGAGCAGCAATAGTAGGTTGGTATCGTTGTAGGTTACTCAAATAGAGAGCCATTGCCTAACTGGGATGTACATAGGCAATTCTATATGGATCGATTATGTGGATCTGAAGTTGAGTGTATGGAGAACTTGAGAGTTAGCAAGTATGATTTTTCAAGACTATGTCAAGTGTTGTATGACAAAGATAGATTGCGAAGAACAAAGCACGTATCTATTGAAGAATCAGTGGCTATGTTTCTAAATATCCTTGGACATAATGTAAACTCACTAGTTGTGTATGGTTTCAGAATTGTCTTGGAGCTATTGATGGAACTCATGTTTTGTAACTGTTCGGGCTGCAAAATGACCTAGATATCGAAACAGAAAGGGAGATATTAACTATGAATTCAATTCTAATTTATAGTGTTTTTAATTCCTTTTTTCTCATCATTTTTTCCCTAGATTAATGAGTTTATAAAATTAAGTGAGGCAAGAAAATGCAGTCTACTTAGTAAAAAAATTAATTAATTATGATAAAACTAGAGTAAAAGTAAAAAAAAAAGATTAACATTATCAAATATAAAAATATGTCACCAAATTCCAAGATTGAATCCCTTTAAAAAAAAATGACCCAAACAAGTCATTTTAATAATTCATCACCCAAAGTCCTTTCATTCTAAAATTCCTTTCACTTTCAAATCCCTTCACTTCTAAATCCCTTCACTTTCAAATTCCTTGGAACCTCAAAATCCCTTATCCAAACACTCCCTAAAGGAGATTGAAAATCCATTATTGATTTCATCTTTCAAAATTTTAGATAAACCATTATGTACATAAATTAAAGAGGGGTAGCAACTTGAAAACAGAATTTTAAACAAACATAAGCAATTTGTATGCCTGGACAATGCCATTGGCCATGCACACAACTAATATCTATCCCTAATGTCCGCATAAACCCCAATGCCTAAATAATCTTATCAAGTCATAATCCATTCAAAAGTGTACCAAAGAACTCAGCAAACAAGCTGCTCAGCTCATTTTGTCCACTTATTGAGCTCTTTTGTAGTAGCTCTGACCAGTTTCTTGGTATTATCAACAAGCTCATCAACAAGAGCGCCAATGTCATCCCTGATAACATTAAAGCACAAAAGATTACTACCCACATGTGCAATTCACACCTAATATCATCAACAAGAGTAGGATGATATACAAAAATATCTTAAAAGGTAATTAAGTTGCACTGTTGCAGGCCTCCTAATATCATCAACAAGAGTAGGGGTATGTAATTCACATTCCATTGTTGCATACTCTGCCTGTAAACTATATATTGAACTCTTGGGAAAACGAGCTGGGGCAGACGAACATAACACTTACTGAGAGGTGAGATTTCCAGAACGAGTGCCAGCATTTTCACCATAAAAGAGATTGCCAACATTGGAGTACTTTCGTATGTCATCACGAGCGACGCCCTTGCCAGCGCCATAGCCGAATCCTAAGCCAACTCCACATCCAGCACCAACGCCAAAAGCAACTTGCATGCCAGGAATCCCAGGACCAAATCCTACGCCTAAAGTCAACTTGCAACAATTACATATTACAGAATAACAACACTAGTATTCTGAGCTAATATACAAGAGATGAGATTGAATGAATAATATCGAAAGGGAAATCGTAATAGGTACCGCCGAGGAGTCCGATGCCGAAGCCGACACCACAGCCAACGCCGAAGCCAAAGGCGGGGCCCAACTTGCCGAGTTGCTGGGTTTTGAGGACCGGAAGCTTCCACAACCAACCCTTGGCGTCCTCTCCATCCCTCGCCATCTCTTGTGCGACTCTCACCGTTTACTCGCTTCAAGGAGATAATTGGGCTTCTCTTGTTGGGCCCTTTTTAAGTTAATTTAAAAGCTAGCTTTTTTATTTGTTTTCTGTATCCAGAGAGCAGCATGAGTCAGAGTCATGTTGGTTTGTGGGCGGTGACTCCGGTGCGGGCGACGAGAGTGAGCCAATTATCTAGGTACCAGGACAAGTCCGCCTGCCGCTGCCCATCATCCTCATCCTCATCCACTCGTTGTTGCAGGTCTCCCTTCTCTTTCATTTTCAGATGTCAGTGATTCTACTCTCGTTTTTGGCTTGCAAATTCTTCCGCATGATTTACATGACCATCTCCTCAATGAGTCCGGGAGGTCTCAACTCTGAGAGGTTCAAGCCACAACCCTGTCGCTTTTGCATTCCTTCCTTGTTTTGCTCTGCCTAGCTAGTCACTCACGTACTGAATGGATTTAGGTCGCTTTCCGGAAGCACGCTATCTTGGTGAACCTGGTGGCCGGTATCTGAGGACAACTGTGGTAAATTAAAGCCATACTTTTGAGGTTACTATTTCTTTGTAAATAAGATACCCAAAGTGTCTCTTGCCTTGTTTGCCTAGGTCTCACTGCAAGAGTTGGAGCATGCTCAAGATGCAGTTGGAGACTTTGGAGGGGACAATAGAGCTGGCATTGAGGGTACGTTGCATAGAATATCCGCTATTAGGAGTAGGAATGGAGTGATAGTTGGATTGACTTGCCGAGTCGGAAGGGCAGTCAGTGGTCACATTGACATGGTTAAGGATCTGCTTCAATATGGGAAGAGCATCTTGTTTGTTAGAAAGTATGTCATCTAATTGCTGTCAAAGTGGTTTTCCTACCAAACATGCTTTAATTGAGATGGCACTTTTACATCATTATATTCAACCACTCCATGCCTCTTGACACTACTGAATGTCTATGGCTTGTTTATAACAATTTTAGCTGAGAAAAACTAAATTGATGACTTTGATTGCGCAAGTTCCCTCAGTTATGTACTGGTAGAAATTACATTATGTGATTTTGTAATATCAATGAATTCCTGCTGTCTATTGGAATGCTCTAAATATGGAAATTGTCATTATCAATGTCATTGCTACTCACCAAAGATGATCACATTACCAGCGGTAATCAAAATAAGTATCTAACATATCTCAGCTAGTTGTATAATGTCTTTATGATGATGTCTTTCAACTTGTGAAGGCCTGGGGTTGGCAAGACCACTATTTTGCGAGAAATTGCTCGTGCTTTATTAGATGAATTTCACAAAAGAGTGGTAAGTTATTTATTGGTCTAATACTGTGAACTCTCTCTCTCTCTCTCTCTCTCTCTCTCTCTCTCTCTCTCTCTCATATACTCCTAGTATTTCAGTTAGTAGTTCAACACTTGTTGACCACTAGGGCACTAGGACATGTTGTTGTAGATACAAGCAATGAAATGGCAGGGGATGGAAATATTCCACATTCAGCAATAGGAGGTGCATGAAGAATGCAGGTAGCAGAGCGATCCATGCAACACAAAGTTATGATAGAGGCTGTGGAAAACCACATGCCTGAGGTCATCATTGTTGATGAGATTGTCACAAAAACTGAAGCTCTTGCATGTCGCTCAATTGCTAAGAGAGGGGTCATGCTTATTGCTACTGCCCATGGAGAGCAGCTTGAGAATATAATGAAGAATCATACTCTTTCTGACCTGGTTTGTTCTGACTTCTATATAATTTATATGTTGAATAATCCCTTTAAACAATCCTTAATCTCTTCATCAGGGACATCATTTTGGTTGCCATCTGCTTGCAAATCTAAAATTCTTGTTGATGGCATAACAAAGTTTTCAATTTCCAGATAGTAGCTATGAATATCAGAGTCCTTTTAGTAAATTAGACTTATTAGAGCAATGACAAAAGATGTTGATGGGCCAGTGGCCATGGTTAAGGGATTTGAACAACAATTCTTTTAGAAATTCCACAGGATTGGTATTTCCACTATTTCAGCATGTTAATATCTTCTCTTTTTCATTTTTGCTTTTGCTGAGAAGTTTTTATCTTGATTTCGGCAGTTTTGAAAATAGAAGGAATCTTTAAATAAGTTGGAATATTAAACATGCATCATCAATGTGTTTGAAGATAATGTCTTTAGGCAGAGAAGGATGAAAGGAAGATGATACATGAAGCCAATCACAGTTCACATGAAATCATTAATCAACTTCGAGGGACTTGTGGTCTTATGCTCCCCTTCTTTAGTATGCCCTGCAAGTTGGCTGAATCTGTAGCCAAAATATTATTATGATTGTCAACAGCACTGATGAGTGGATGTTGTAATAGAAAATTCTTTGACTATCAACACAGTTTTACCCTTCTCTGTTGGTTCCCTGCTGAAAAAGATTAGGTACTAATTATATCGTACACAGGATAGTCTGCCAAGTCAAAGGTGATATGATTCGCTAAGATACAAATATGTAAGTGCCTGAGGTAGATAGTCCATTCATTTTTCATGATATGGGAGTCCAAAATTAGTAGAGCCATTAGCCATGTGTCTTTCAGTTCTAAGAAGGATGAGCACATGCCAAAATGATTTGATTGTTTATGATCCTCTGTTTCTTTATTCCATAAGATAATGCAAAAGTATAGTTTAACGCCATGTTGCGATTCCTCTAGTGTATATGGCTTAATGTTTGGTCGAAGGTGCCTTTCTAATATTTATTATCTGTTTTCAGATCGGAGGTATAGAAGCTGTTACTTTAGGGGATGAAGAAGCTAAAGCTAGAAAGTGCCAGAAAACCATTCTTGAGAGGCGAGCGCCTCCAACATTTGAATTCTTGATTGAGATGAGACACAGACACTATTGGGTTACCCATCAGGTGTGTCAGTCTATTTTTCTCTGTGTCACAATATTTACCTAAGTTTGCTCTCCTCCCTCTTCCATGGTATGAAAGAAAAAGTAAAAAAAAAAAAAAACCCCACCAAACACTTATACTTAATATACCCTCTCATCATAGTATGGAGATAGTAAATATAAACCATGAGCTTTTACTTCGTCTCTGCAAAGCTGAAACAGCTTACTCAATTGCAGAAGTCGGTGCCTGTTTATCCTGTTGACATGTCAGTCTTTTATATATCTTTGTTTAATGAAGTACTTTATAGTGGGTTAAAATGTTACCGTACACATCATCTTTATATTTAAGTACTTGTGTACAAGAATACAGCTAGTGTTTATTTGTATTTTTCCTCTTCCATTCTGCAGTAACTTATCTACATATATGTTTCTTTTTTCTTCTATTCTTATCCACAGACAGAAAAGAGTGTAGATATGTTGCTTCGTGGCAAAAGTCCACAGGTTGAGGTACATCTCTGAGTAATTGTATGTCTTGAAATTTTGTGGAGTTTTTCCAGAAGTTGTTTTGTCCTGCACATTAAACTTAAAAACCTTTCCTCTTATGTTTAGGTTGAATTTAAGATATTGCGTGGTACATTGGTTATTTATTCATTTTGAATCAAAAAAGCATAATTAAGTGTATAAACATCTATTTGTTTGTTGTTCTGTCTGAATTTGCAGATCCCAAGACTGTTTGAAGTTCAGTATTTCTGATATGTGGTCAATTCTTTGTTAAATGTATAAAAGTATATACACCAAAACTGTAATGGCAAAATTGCCAAAATACACCCAAAACTTGGTTAAAATTGTCAATTTGCACCCCGAACTTGCATTTGAGTAAATTTACCTCCTAAATTTGGTAAAAATTGCCGATTTGCACCTCATCAATTAAATTTAACTGTTTCTATCTAATTTTGCGTCACATGTCATGCACATGAGGGGTAATGTTGTCATTTTCTATTTATATTTTTCTTAAACACAAATAAAAATATTCTTTAAAAAGAGGATTATTTTTTTTAATCAAATTATTTATTTACATCTTTTTTCTACACACTTAACTTACTTCGAATTATATATTCAACATATCCACCTATTCAATTATAGTGTATTGTGTGTATATATATATATTTTTATATGTATACATTTATTTTTAATTTTCTATGTATTTATTTATATTTTTCTAATATCTTTTAACATACTATATCACGTAAAATAATAAATATATAAATCAATAACATGTTTCGAAAAAAATAAAAAAAATAAAGTAGCAAGTGTTCCTCTTTAGTAATTCTATTAATTTATTTCATTATTAAATATGAATAAATATATAATGGCAATCTGTCCCTCAAATGCATGACATGTGACTTAAAATTAGATAGAAAACATTAAATTTAACGGATGGGGTGCAAATCGGCAATTTTTACCAAATTTAGGAGGTAAATTGACTCAAATGCAAGTTCGGGGTGCAAACTGACAATTATGACCAAGTTTGGGGTGCAAATTGACATTTTTGCCAAAATTTAATAGTTGACGAAGCCAAGTTATAGCGAAGCTTAAGGATTTGTCATATGATTTTTATCTTGTTCCCTGTTTATTTAGAAAATTGGCTGGAGAATTTGGCAGTTCTTTCAATCCAATAATTTTCCGTGTCTGCATATTGGTTCAACCAAAATTATTCTTCTAATAACTTCTTTAGTATACCTTGAACTTCCTGGCAGGTAACTCATTTGCTGCACGCATGCCAGACTAAACCTTTGATCTTTAATTGAGAATTTCATTTTCTGTTTCTGGCTCCAATAATTTTATAATGAAGATAAATATTGTGGATTTCAACACTTCTAATATATCCAGTTAGTGATTTGATACAGCACATTAAGTAACCAATAGTAGTATCTTAAGTTCCGTATAGTTATTATAGGGCTCCATATAGACCATAATGATGACGTTTCCATCTTGTATTCTGGTGTCAGCCAATAGTCATTCAGCTCCTTTTCTTCTCGTGCTTAATGTTACTTTTGTTTTATAATGCCATCAATTCGATTTGCTCTCAATCTGTCTAGCATGTACCAAACTGTTAAAATTCTGAACACTTTGGTTTGCAGGTTAGGACAAGGGATGACAGTTTAAAGGTTGTAATTGAAAGATCAAAGGCATATGATAAATGTGATGCTTAATTTTTGCCAGCCCATTATGGGCTTCATTTTCCTGAGGTTTATACAACAGCTCTTTATTTAGCTTTCTGTTTAGCATTATGTGCTATGCATATAGCACTTACAGTGTTGTCATTTTCTTACTCAGATTCAACAAAACTCAGTGAAACCCGTGTATTGCTTTTATAAGGCAATAATAGTTTGCATTAGCCAAAGAGAAATATGGGAAGGAAAAGAAGGAAGAAGCCAGACGGCAGATGGTGTCCCTTTATTGAGCAGTCAAGCTGCAATCGGAGGCATCAGTAATGGATAGGGAAAGCTTTTGATGGTACATGATTTAATATAGAAATTAAAATACTGTCATTTCTATTTACTGTGAAAGCCTACTTATAAACTTTAAGAAAAGTTCATCGTAGTTTTCTATGAATCATCTCATAGTAAGCGTAATGTATTGTACTGAATTCAAGAATGGGCACTGTTTTTTTTTTTTACTCTAGCCTCATTTTTTTACGATGCACGTGTGATTCGTGAAAATTGTTCAGATGTTGTTTGAACCACTTATCTAAAACTATTTGTAATCATGTGTTTTTTTGGATGGTTTCATTATGAATTTTAGACTAAAGGTAATTTGCATTATTCAAAACTTAGTGAAATTTTTGAGCGCTTTTCGTTTTAGTATATTATCTAGCTGCATGCTATTCTTGCTACCTCTGTATCTATTCTTAACCAACAGTGCGTTTACTTCGTTCTAGTGTGCTATATAGAGTTGTGTAGATACTGAGTTTCAGAATAAAGGCAGGCTATTGGTCATGACCAGGGGTGGAGCCACAGCATGCTAGCCTGGGACTCAAGTCCCACCCAAAATTTTGGGGGAAAAAATAAAAGCTACATTTAATTAAGGGGTAATTAGGTTAATAATCAATTACCCCTAATATATATAACGAATCCCACCCGAAACAATAAACTCTGATTGTTGTTATAACAACAGCCCGACACCCAAATCATATTCAAAGTCGTGTTCGAATATTTTTTGGGTTTGTTTCACATCTAATTAGTTTTTTTTATGAGAAAATTGAAGACTACGTTTTTTTCTTTCTATTGTATATATATCTTACTTTTTAGTTTATTTTTGAGAAAATTGAAGTACGTTAAGGTTGTGTGCAGCCCTTTTGCACGCGCATGGAGCGTGTTGGAATGCTAGTCATTAATAAAACAGACCAAGGAAACTTGCTAGTTGCAATTAAACAAAATAGGCACCTCTCTTTTTTAGCTTTAGGCAAATTCTTCTATCTGACGGCACTGACGCAGTGCGCCACTATGCTCTCTAAAATTGGCTAGGAGCTAGATATTTTGATTTATATTAAGTTGATATATTTTGTGATATATTGGGATGATTATTTAGCTTATTTTGTGATGTATTGAGATGATTATTTAGCTTATTTTCAATTTTTATATTAAACTACCGTCAAAATTTTGTTAGTGTAAATTTAAGTCCCACCCGGTCTCAATTCCTGGATCCATCACCGGTCATGACTTAGTTCCCTTGTACGTAGTGATGAGATTGAATCAAAATTAGTTCTGTCGTGTATGATTGGATTCTAGTAGCACTGTTCAATCTTCAATGCAGGGCAATGCCTAAATTGGTTAAGAGTTTTGAAAAGTCAATACCGATTAAGAGCTTCCATGCATGGATGCTAGAGTTTCATTTTTCAAATAAAAACCAAAAAAACGCATGAGCCAACCTGGGCAGGCTTTGGACCCTTTGGTAGGCCGGCATGCATATATTCACATTTTGTAACATTTCAATTATTCATGCATTTGTGCAATATATGTATCTCTCTGTGTCTTCTTCGCTCTCTCCAACTAACCTGTTATTTAAATCATGCAAACTAGATTTGTCACCTTTCATTTCCATTACAGTTTGAACCATTAAATATGTGGAGAGTTTAACTTTGCTCAACTTCCCTTTTTATTTATTTATTTTATCAATTGCCGGCCACAAAATATCACCATTACATAGTTCTCTTCATCCGTTTGTCCTCAATGTACCACATTATTCTAAACTTAAATTGCTCCATTAAAATCCACTGCTATTGTTTCCTTAGCTCCATATCACCTTCAAAACCAGGAAACCAAGCTAATGGCACTATCTCTGAAAAACCAATTTACTCGGTTCTTTACATTTATGAGTATCCTTTTGCTTTCTTTAGCTGAACCTACAGAAAAGATCACTTCATGTTTGACTCTCCACAACATCAACAACTTTACTACATTCCCCAACACGGAAAATGTCTCTGATTCGTACTTTAAGTTGCTCAACTTTTCTATTCAGAATCTACGGTTTGCTGAGGCGACAGTTCCTAAGCCAATAGCCATTATACTCCCTGAGAGTGTTGAACAGATAATAAACTCTATATTGTGCTCCAGAGAAGTGTTCTTGGCAATCCGAGTGAGGTGTGGTGGACACAGCTATGAAGGTACATCATCTGTTGCTGCTGATGGAGCTCCATTTGTGATCATTGACATGATGAATTTGAACAGGGTTTCTGTGGATTTGGAAACCGAGATGGCATGGGTGGAAGGAGGTGCAACACTAGGTGAGACATACCATTCCATTGCCAAAGCAAGCAGTGTTCACGGTTTCTCAGCTGGGTCATGCCCAACTGTTGGTGCCGGTGGCCATATTGCTGGCGGTGGATTCGGACTACTTTCAAGGAAATATGGACTTGCAGCTGATAATGTGGTGGATGCACTTCTTGTTGATGCTGACGGACGATTGTTAGACCGACAAGACATGGGAGAGGATGTGTTTTGGGCCATTCGGGGAGGTGGTGGGGGTGTTTGGGGGATTGTCTACGCATGGAAAATCCAGTTGTCCAGAGTGCCACAAACAGTAACAGTTTTTGTGGCGTCTAGAGCGGGAAACAAAAGCCATGTAGCAAATCTAGTATATAAGTGGCAACATGTTGCACCCTACTTGGAGGATGACTTCTATATCTCCTGTTTTGTTGGTGCTGGTTTGCCAGAAGCCAAGACCAGCGGTACTACTGGGATATCAGCGACATTTAAAGGCTTCTACCTGGGTCCAACAAGTAGTGCTATTTCCACTCTGGATAAAGTTTTTCCTGACTTGGGTATTGTAAAAGAAGATTTCAGGGAAATGAGTTGGATCGAGTCGATCGTATTCTTCTCCGGCCTAGGAGGTAATGGAAGTTCTGTCTCGGAACTGAGAAATCGGTACTTGCAAGACAAAGGTTTTTTCAAAGCCAAATCAGACTATGTGAGGACTGCAATTTCTTACACTGGCATAAGCGCCGCAGTGGAAATACTTGAGGAGGAGCCGAAAGGGTACGTCATCTTAGACCCTTACGGTGGGATTATGCATCGTATAAGCAGTGAATCCATTGCTTTTCCTCACAGAAAAGGTAATCTCTTTACAATTCAGTACCTGGTGGAGTGGAAGGAAGAAGAAAATTACAAAAGAAACGAGTACGTAGGTTGGATAAGAAGATTATATAGTTCAATGACACAATATGTGTCATGGGGTCCAAGGACTGCTTATATTAACTACATTGACCTTGACCTCGGGGTGATGCGTTTGGTTGACACCAGAGTTCGAACCAAGGATAAGGATGATGATGCCGTGGAGATTGCCAGGGTTTGGGGTGAGAAGTACTTCTTGAACAACTATGATAGATTGGTTAGAGCGAAAACAATTATTGATCCAAGTAATGTTTTCAGTAATCAACAAGGGATTCCTCCAATGTCATATCTGAGTCAGCCTAGGAGTAACGCTGCGAGTTAGACTCAGATCGAGGCTTGTAATCGTATTATTCATATATATGCGAAACTTGTTCCGAGTCATCCAAATTCTTCCCTGTTTTGTTGCCAGTTTTTGTATCTAATCTATTCTCATTTCAGTATGAAATATTGTTAATCAGTGTCGACTTAGGAACTATAGATACATGCAACTGTGCTCTCAAATATAAGTGTTAACAAAAAATTTGCGAGCCCATATACATGAATATGGAGTGAATATGTGAACGCTCTCGGTTCTATGTGCATACTCTAGTCAGTAACGCTAAATAAGGATGAGGTATGTATGGATGAAAAATTGCGGAGTCGTGGACACCAGGAAATCATTTGAAAGGAAGAAATATACTAGAGAACAAGATGGTAGTGCAACACTGCCACGAGTCCACGACTCACTTGGAGATCAGAGCAAAGATAAGGAGTTGTGAGATCAGATGGCATCACTGTGCTTCAGTAGTAGCTTCATATTGAACACCCACACCCAAACTATACGCAAACGATCCTTCCTGCCTGCAACAACCAACCCAAGCAGAAGAAGATCAGTGACCATAGCAGCAGAGTCGTCTTCTTCAATGGCTACTGAAAATTTGGGTATCAGGATTGAAAAGAATCCTCCCGAGTCCACGCTCACCCAACTCGGCGTCAGGAATTGGCCAAAGTTTCTTTCTGTCTCTCAATATATTCCTTTCTTTCTCTTCTTAATTAATTTCTTTCCCATAAGATATGCGTCGCTCAGGATGAGATATGACTCATATGAGTAAACTGTTTCTCTTGCATATATTAGAATTCACTAGATCGTTCATCTTTGTTCCTCTGTTGCCTTTCTTTTTCTATCTATAAATTTCTTGGAAAGGAGAATATACAAGATTTGCAAAAATTGTCTTTTTTTAGTAACGTTAATTAGTTGCAAAAAATTTAGAACGTATTGATCAAGAAATAGGGGATTTGCGAATCCATATCTGTTATTCATTCAATAGAAATATTGTTGGAAATGTATATTGTAATCACTCGCAACTTCTCTCTATGATCCCTGCAGCAAAATGTAACTTGGCCTGCATAGGCAGAACAAAGCAGTTGAGCTACTTAAGTTTGGTCAGTGTAACTGCCTCTGTTTATTAAGTTGGTTCAGGAATTTTGGGTCACATTTGCTTACTTGGAATGTGAGGGAATAGTTACTCTTATGTGAGTATTCATTTGCTTACTAACACATGAAATAATCAGAATGGCTTTAGGTCCGACACCATCATGAATCCATTGCTGAATAACCCTTAACTTGATAATCAAGGGAGGCTTCGGTTTAATGATCATCATACACCAATTATTTTTTCTCCATTCCAGAGTCTCTGATCCATAACTGTCTTCATCTCAAGTAAATGTGTCATTATTTGGTAGCAGTACATTGTCTCATGTCTTATGTTTGAGGTGATGATACTTGGTATAGGCTGCACTCCTTTTGTCACACGATCGAATTTGAGAAACTAATTATTTTTTTAGTTTTTTATTTTTATTTTTTTGCTTCAGACTTTTAGCAGTTTTAGGTTTGGGGTCGACGTTTGTTATGTTTCATAATTGTAGCTCACGCTTTGGTCGACTTAGAGTTAGACATCGCAAACCGAATATTTCGAGGAGGGGAGTGAGAAAAACCATTATGGATCATGCATGCATGTGAGACAAATGTGCGCTCTACGATGTACTTGTCCGTGTATCACAAGCGTGCTTAGGCGGGCTAGTAAGCAGTTGAGTTTCCTTTGAAGTCGATATGTTTCTCTATGCTGTGTTTGAACGTAGTAATTTTATTTCGATGAAAATTTTATTTTCAGGGGAATTCAATTTTTAGTAATATAAAATTATATATTGTGTTTGGATTGAGTAATTTTACTTTGATAAAATTTTTATTTTCATGAGAATTCTATTTTTAATAATATAAAATTCTAAGAATTGATATTTTTTTTATTTGGATCTATTCCCTAGAATTTAAAAAATAGTTAGAACTTCATAGAAAAGATTGTGAATTAAAGAATAACACCTCTTTTTCATGGAAAATAAACAGGGAAAACAAGCTTCAAATTCTTCTTATATTTTCTAATAAAATTTGCTTTATTAGGAATTTCACCTCAAACAGGATAAGAAATGTCAAAATTTCTATAATTTAATTAAATTCTTCTTTATTTTTCTCTATCCAAACACAGAATGGTAAGTTTACCGGTTGCTTTAAGTTCACTTTTTTTTTAAGGCAGATCACCTAGAGGAGACTAGGTGTCGCAATTATTATTAATAAAAATAGCGTTATGCAACGGAGGGGGGGACGAAGAGCCTGAACCCCGGACTACATGAGTAAGACCACACATATCATCGTAGAGCGTATCATGTATAATGTCAGGAGGCTCCTCAAACCATACACTATCAAAATCACCCCAACAAACAAGGTGAGCTAGTCTATCGGCAACATCATTTGCTTCCCGAAAAATGTGCTGCATTGTAGAGGTCAGCAAGGCACGCAAGTACCGTTTACAATCCTCTATAACATAACCCACCTCCGATAGATCCACTATGCCAGAATTTAGAGCAGAAACCAACACAGAAAAATCACTTTCAATGTCTACATTCTCCCAACCTTGGCGAATCCCAAGGAGCAAGCCCTCTCTACACGCCTCGGCCTCCATAGTAAGAGCCGAACTAGAATATAGATAGGTCTTAGCAAGCACAGTGATACTTCTTCCACCATCATCCCTGCACACAACAGCAATACCTCCCCTACTCTTACTAGGGTCAAAGGCACCCTCAACATTAATTTTAAGCCTCCCCCTTGGCGGGGCCTTCCACTTCACATGAGGTATTTTCTTAGAACCATCAGTCTTAGGATGATAAACTTGGAACTCATCCAACATTTTAAAAACCCAGTGAATCATATTCATTGAATTAAGAGTCGTACCTTTCCAAAGAACCTGGTTACGCTCAAACCAAATCGCCCAAAGGCTCATAAGAAATCTGTCTCTTGCATCAATAGTAAGACTTTCCATCACATCCAGAACCCATTCAGTCAACGACCCCGCAGGGTGAGATTCAGCCTTTAAATGCAGTTGACCAAGCAACCAAAAACACTGGACCACAGAACAATTTTTAAAGAGGTGCAAGGCTGATTCCACATGGTCCCCACAAAGAACACAAAGAGGGTCACTAAGAGCATCCACACCCATAAATTGGATTTGCTCAAGCAAATGGTAGGGCCAGAAGCAAAATTTGCTTCAAGTAAATCGATTTCATATTTTGCTCAAGCAAATCGATTTTTTCACACACCCATTTACAATTTGTTTGAGCAATTCAATTTTGTCTTGTTGTGAAATAATTAATTTTTTTTACCAGATATATTTACAACCAATAATAATGTGCCACGTGTCATTATCGACTCAATATTATCCAAAATTTCCGATAAGATTTTCGACTAATAGATAATTGACATGTGTCACTGCCACGTGTCATTGTCGGTAAAATAATTGGAGCAGATTTCCGATAAGATTTTTGACTAGTAGAGAATTGACACGTGTCACTGTCGGCAAAATAATTTGACCAAATTTCTGATAAGATTTTCGACCAATTTGCTATAAAAACGTCTAATATCACTCATTATATACTCACACCATTGTGAAGAATCCGAGCATATAACTCATCCTTCAATCTAAACACTTAGCAACATTTCCTTGTTCATCACTCTGATGAATCCTTTCAGCTTCCACAATTTTTTCAGGCGGAGACAACGTCAACAAGAAGAGGATGACGATATGGAGCAATCATTCGTGAATCAGGTGGTCATGGCGGAAACACAACACGATGATGAATCAACACGACCAAGCGGTTCACGTCGCGGTAAAAAACCGAATAAGTCACGTCAAAGGCTATCTAGGGGACGCAATCTCATGGAAGATTACTTCATCGAACGTCTAATTTTCGACGCTCAAGACTTTATCATGACGGACCTCTGCAACCACGGCATGTCTTGGCATCAAAGAGAAGACGCCACTGGTTTGCTACGGCTACTTCCCCAACAAAAGATGACCGGGGCTCTACGAATGCTAGCGTACGGGTCAGCCGTAGATTAGTGTACTGAAATTACAAGGATGGGGGAATCGACTACCCTGGAATGTATGAAGGAGTTTTACAGCCAAGTGGTTCATCTCTATGGTCGAAGATACCTCCGCAGTCCAACACCAGAAGACCTCACGCGACTACTAGCTAAAGCCGAACGCCGAGGTTTTCCAGGTATGATTGGAAGCATCGACTGCATGCATTGGGAGTGGAAGAACTGCCCAACCGCCTATCAAGGGGCATACTCGGGCCGAAAGGGTCGCCCAACGGTTATCCTAGAGGCAGTGACCTCGTATGATACGTGGATATGGCACAGTTTTTTTGGGTGTCCTGGAGCTAAAAATGACATTAATGTGATACACCTATCTAATGTGTTCTCAGAGATCCTTGCCGGAAGAGGCCCAACTGTCGTCTACGAAGTCCACGGACAGAGGTACACCACAACTTATTATCTGGTTGACGAAATATATCCAAGGTACTCTACATTTGTCAAAAAAATTTCCAATCCCCAGACGCCGTAAGATAAGCTCTTCGCAAAGAAACAAGAGGCATACCGGAAAGATGTGGAGAGGGCATTTGGCATCTTGCAATCTCGATGGGCAATTATACGTCATAGTTGTACATTGCACCACAAATCGGTAATGACTACCATCATGTTAGCTTGCATTATATTGCATAACATGATTGTTGAGGAAGAGTATGTGGATGATGAGGATGATGATGAGGAAGAAGAAGAAGACTTGCAAAACCCATCGAGGGCTTTCCGGGTTTATGATGGGCCGGTGAATGCACAAGGGAATCAAGTTCTTTTTGAGCCAATTAGTAGAGATGGAGCTAATATACAACGGTTTCACGACGGTGTTGCCGATCTCGAATCCGCTTACATCCATCGAGAGCTCCAGAAAGACTTGGTGAAACACATTTGGAGAGTGGAAACCGGTGAAATACTTTAAATATGTTTTATTGTGTGTTTTCATGATGTTTATGTTTAATTATTAAGCTTGTGTTTCATTTTAGTATGTGTTTTAATTTAATGTGTATTTCAATTTCAACTTAATAAATAAATTGCATTTTATTTCTCGAAAAATTTAAATTACATAAAATGACGAGCCAAACCCAGATTTATTCTTAGTACAATACTATAACTATTATGGAAAAAGCACGCGACTTGGGTGATAACCATCCGAATATGTTTCATCGGTAGGTTGATCTTGACTAGCTTCTCCTTCATTAAGGATTGCTAGTTTCCTCTTGGTAAAATACATTTTCGAGATTGGGGTCATAGCCTCTAAATCCAATGTCATGATCCTTGTGTCATTCTCTTGTTTCTTCAATCGTAACACTTCTTCCGCCCTTGCTTCTTTCCGCTTTTGAATGTCTATGTACTCCGCATAATAATTAAGCTCACTTTCATTATGGGCTAGCCTCTTGGTATGCCATGATGCTTGGTGACTTGCAATGGTATGCAAAACCTCCACCCGTTGCTCAATAGGAGTCTTACCCTGTTTCTTTTGGCGCCTAGCTTCCTTTGCCGCCTTGGTTCCCATTGGTCTAGGAGGACTCGATGGAGCTGCCGTGTTGCTTTGAGGTGTCTCATTCAATTGGTCGTCATCCAAATTGATGGTTGAAGATGATTCAGTTGCGGAAGGAGTACCGTGGTAACTACTTGCATATGGAGATGGAGTAGTAGGTAGCACCGCAACGAAAGATGGATGATCTTTAACCACTTCCCAACATTCAAAGTGTGTAAACTTTTTCTTCTTGGCATTATAGTAACATGATTGAGCTCGTCGTTCCTGATGTAAAAAACTTATATTAGGTACTTATTTAATTACATAATTTAAATAAATTGGATAAAACAAATAATGTAACAAATTAGATATATTAAAACAAATAATGTAAACAATGCTACATATTTAAACAAATTAAATAAAACAAATAATGTAAACAAAATTAGATATATTAAAATAATTAAATATGTAAACAATGCTACATATTTAAAAAAATTAGATATAAATTACACAATTTTATTCATATAATCAAATAAAAATTATAATATATGATAAAACAATGTACTTACTTCGTCCATTAGCGAAGTGCCGCTAGCTATATGTTGTCGTGATGCCGCCAAACATTCGCCCCATTTTTGCAAGAGTAGCTTGAACTTGTTGTAGTGAGAAGCGAGCGCGATTCGGGTCCTCGGCTCCTTCGGAGGTTTCTCACCCGGTGCTAGCACCCAATTTTGCATATAATCGCCATGAATTGTGTCCCACAATTTGTCCCTATTTTGTTTGTTACCGTCATATTCATCAATGCTATGACGGACAAAAGAAATGCACATTTGTAAATCTTCGGAAGGAAGCCAATGGGTGCCCATTGTTTTGGAAAAAAATGCTAAACAAAATGAGAGAGGAGATGGAGGAAGATGTGAAATTTGTTGTGCACAAATTGGTGTGAGTTCATAACAAATTGAAGTAGTATTTATAGGCAATTTTTTGGGAGAATTTTGAATTTTTTGGGATTTTTTTACAATTTTTTGGGTTTATTTCCGTTATGATCAAATAGTAGCCGTTGCCAATTAATTCTGACCGTTGGATCGAAATTTCTGATTCAAAATGGAAGGCCCAGATCTATTGGACCGTTGGCCAATCGGTGAGACACGTGTCAGTCATTCATTGACTCGCTAAATTTTTTTTTTGACTGGCGCGTGCGTTGCACGCGCCTAACATAAAAAAAATCCGCCCGTGCCTGACGTCTTCCACGGGTGGTGGGCTCCGCCAGGCGGACGAGCAAACGCCGAAGCAAAATTTGCTCGAGCGATCGGACGAGCACCACGATTCGGTTGATTGGGCGAGCAGCTTGCCTCCTCCTGCTCGAGCTCCTCCGGCCGGTCCCTCCTCTTGCTCGAGCACGCCCGTGCGGATGCTCTAATATCCACCATACGTTTAAGAAGGGCTGCCCTTGTAGGTAAAATTCCTCTCAAAAGTCTCCACCCAAAGCTACGCACCTTAGGGGAACCCTTGCACCCCACACCATATGCCAATGTTTTTTGTTTACACCCCCTAGGTCCCCACTCGATGATGAAGCTTGTCCCCTAGACTTGATTATACACATGGTACCCACTTTTCACATTAAACAACCCTTTTCTATCAAAATGCCATACATATCTGTCAGCTTGTGATTCAAAGCTAATTGGGATAGCCGCAATCATCTCCATCTCGCCCAAAGTAAACAGCTCACATACTAAAAGATCTTCAGTCCCTTCCATTACTGAGGAATAAGGACGGAAACTCGGAAAGAGTGTGGAAACGGCATCCATGGGTCCTCCCAGACCCTAACCTGCTCCCCTGACCCCACTTGAAACCTGAGCCCAACTTTCAGAACCTCACGGCCAGCAATTATGCTCCTCCATGCATACGACTCCCCACCTTTCAACTCTACCTCCATAAACGAACAAGTTGGAAAATATCGTGCCTTAAGAAATCGTGACAGAAACGTTTCTGGCTGAGACATTAATTTTCACCCCTGCTTCGCCAGTAAGGCTAAATTAAACCCATGCATATCTCTAAACCCGAGACCACCATCACTCTTCGAACCACATAACTTTTCCCAATAGAGCCAATGAATCTTCCGCCCACTCTCCTCATCACCCCACCAAAAACGAGTCATAATGCGGTGCATTTCCTCACACATATATTTAGGGATCTCAAAGCAGCTCATAACATAAGACAGAATAGTTTGTGCTACTGATTTAATCAATAACTCCTTACCAGTACTAGTCAAACACTTCTCCCTCCAACCACTTGTTCTATTCCGAATCTTTTCATTCAAAAACGTAAAAGACTCCGCTTTTGAGTAGCTCAACTCAGTAGGAAAGCCAAGATACTTGTCATGTTTCTCCACTCTCTCCACCCCCAAAATAAAAGCAATACCCTCCTGCATAAAGGGGTGAACATTGTTACTAAAAGAGATACAACTTTTAGAAAAATTGACCACTTGACCAGAAGCTTCCTCATAAGCTGCAAGGATACCCTTAACCACCTCACATTCCACCCTACCAACTTGGAAGAAAATGAACGCATCATCAACAGAGAAAAGATGGCTCACACTCGGCGCCAAGCGACAAATACGAACTTCATGTAATGAACCAGACTCCTCCGCCGCCAAAATATTCCGAGAAAGAATTTCCCCACATAACAGAAAAAGATATGGAGGAATCGAATCTCCTTACCGTAATCCGCGAGAAGGCACAATCCTCCCTCTCGGCTCACCGTTAATAATAAAAGCATACGAAACAGTAAAGACACAACTCATAATCCAACTAATCCATCACTCTTCAAACCCTAACCTACGCATCACCTCCTCCAAAAAAGGCCATTCAACCCGGTCATATGCCTTACTCATGTCCAGCTTCAACGCACCAAAACCCACTTTACCACTCCTTCGCCGCTTCAAGCAATGATAAACCTCAAAAGCCATGAGAGAGTTATCTAAAATAAGACGCCCAGGAACAAAAGCACTCTAAAAAGGACTAATGATACCATCAAGCAGGGACACAATCTGTTAGCTAACACCTTTGACCCGATTTTATAAATTACATTGCACAGGGAAATGGGCCTCAACTGCTGCATGTGTTCTGGGACCTCAACCTTGGGAATCAAAGCCACAAAGGTTCTATTCACACTCCTCACTGCATCCTCCGATAAAAACAAATCCTTCACTGCCCCCACCACATCATCACCTACAACTTCCCAGAAAACTTGATAAAAACAAGGAGAAAACCCATCAGGACCTGGAGACTTTGAAGGATGCATACCCTTTAACGCAAAAAACACCTCATCCTTATCAACTTCCCGAACCAACATATCATTCTCCAAAGACGAGATAACAGGCTGCACCCCCTCCAATACGCTCTGAAAATTAGAAGGATTGGAGGACGTAAAAAGTTCCTGGAAATAATTGAGGATAATAGTTTCAATCTCGACCATACTTCTGCACCACACCCCTGCACTATTAAACAACCCCGAGATGGAATTTTTCTTCTTCCTGTTCTTTGTCTTCTGATGAAAAAACTTCGTATTAAAATCCCCATCCTTCAGCCAAAAAACCTTCACCCGCTGGCGCCAAAAGACGTGTTCCTTTTGAAGTAGGTTATACAATCTGGCCTTAAGAGTGGTCCTACTCTCATGTACCTCTACCGAAATCGACTCCTCAAGGAAAATAGCCAACTGGGCAGACACTCTCTCAATTTCAACACGCAACCCACCAAATTGGTCCCCACTCCACTTCTCCAAAGCTTCTCTGGTCCGTTTCAATTTTTGTGAGAAAAGACATAGGGACCCACTCCCTACAATACTCTCCCAACTCTCTTTGACCAATAACTTACATTTTTCCTCCAAAAGCCAAAACTCCTCAAACTTAAAACGTTTCTTTCTCTTCCTTCTCGGTCTGCGCACCTTTGTCACCTCAAGTAAGATGTGGACATGATCAGATGCACTTGGATTTAAATGTCTCACTCTTGAAGCAGGGAGCAAATCTCTCCAAGAGAGAGACGAAGTAAACCTATCCAGACGAATCTTGACTTCCTCTCCGCCCTTAATACCACTCCACGTAAACCGAGCACCCACAAACTTAATATCAAACAACTCACAAAAGTCAAGGGCAGCATGCATGTCATTCATAAAGTGATCCTTTCGACGAACACCACCTTGTTTGTCAATCAACTCACATATTTCATTATAATCTCCACCAACCACCCAAGGCAAATTGCCTTGAAGACTTAATTGACGAAGCAAGTTCCACGTTTGAACATGCTGCTCGGGCTTAGAAAAGCCATACAATCCTGTGAAACGCCAACAACCCGGCTCCCCCATCATTCCAATAACCACATCAATATGATGTTCCGACTGAGACTGAAGGTTCACCGTCACATCATCGTCCCAAAGAAGACACAACCCCCCTGCTCTACTAACTCCTTTACCATTCTTCCTTGTAATAAAACGACAATCCACCGTAATTGAATTTTTCCACCCTAACTCCCTTCTAACATCTTCCATTTCAACTGCTATACAATAAGTCTCACAAAGAAAAATAATTTTGGGATGAGTGAGGGATACCATCCCTTTAAGTCCAGTCACTATCCAAGAGTTCCCAATCGCCTGGCAGTTCTAACACAACACATTCATTGCTCGTGATGGGTCGAAACCGGACCCATCACGGAAAAGCGAGAAGAAACACGATCAGTGGCACTAGAACCCTTTACCGGCAGCTTAACAACACTTGTCCGACCTTTCTTTAGACTGCCACCAACCCTCACACCCCATTTTGCCTTCTTAACTTTATCCGAGCTAGGCCTAGCATGAGAAGGACTCAACACGGCCTGCTGTTGGTCCCCACATACATTTTCAGAGAAACCCACCTCCTTCTGGTCCCCACTTACATATTTAGAATTGCACACCTTCTTTTGGTCCCCACTTACATGTCCAGAAAAGCCCACATCTTTTAGACGTGTTGCATCCTCCACCACGGGCCCAACAACTAGAATGGGGCCACCATAAGTCACATGCGTGTCCTCACCACAACCTCCAGTTCAGTAATTTTTGAAATTGCCCCATCCGCTTCAGTTCCACGCGAATTCAATGGGGCACTCGTTCCCTCTATTCCCAGATTTTCGCTCACAACCACAACATCCCTACAATCGCTCTCTAAAGAAACCTCATTCAGATCAAACTGAGTAGCCCTCAAAACACGCAAGTTGTGATCCACTCCTAGATTGAAGGAAATCTCCAAATTCGAATCCGGAAAACCCGACTTCCACAAGCCGTTGACCCGCCGTTTCTTTCCGCCGCCTTCTACCGCCACCTCTGGGTCAACCTGCATCAGATCCCCACCAGCCTGCTCCGGCTCCACTCCGGTCCCCTCTGCCTCCCATTCCGCCCTATCCCTCGAAAACCCCGACAAAGTAAGCTCCGGAGCAGTCATCTTCCACCCACCACTAACCTTCCCCAAAATTCCAAACCCACGATCCTGGACAAGCTTTATACTTTTGTGCCGCCAACCAAAGATCTTTTTTCTCAGCACACAAACGAAGATCAAACTGTTTTTCTTGAATCTCTCCCGACTTATGTCGTACACACGAATTCTAGTCATGCCAGAGCATACCACAGAACTCGCAGAACCTTGGCAAGCCCACATAGTCGACATCAAAACACGAACCCCGACTCTTCCTCGGAAGACGAACGTGAGCCACACGCTGGAGGGGTTTGTCTGTATCCAACCGAATCCGAACCTTCAAATTTGATCCAAAAAACATCCTCGTTTTAGTCTCCTCCATCCTCGAGAACTGACCAATCGACTCACCGATTCTCTTCCCTGTCTCCGCTTCCATAAACAGAGGAGGAATCCCCCAAGCACGTATCCAGAAAAATTGCATATTCAAAGAAATCCGAAGAAGATCGTCGGACCCATCACTCGCCGCCACCGCAAACAAAATTTTATCAAAATGCTAGGGGCAGCCCCGCAGCACCCTATTCTGATCGTACTCATGAGAAAAAGAAAAGACAATCCTATCACTCCCCTCCAGCGCTACCGCCGAGACCCTAAGTTTGTCCGCCACAAACTTCTTTGGCCGTCAAAGAGACTTGATCGTTGCCATTAGAGCCTCCTTATTGTACCTCTTATGCGTTAGAAGCTGCCCAACAATCAAGAATTTCCTCTGGCGCCAGGACCCTGGATCATCAGAGAGAATAATCTCCTTCGCCTCCTCCTCTGACAAAACCAAACGCCTTACCATGTCACCCAACACATCCTCCATTATGCACAACCAATTCCCCAACACCAGAGCTCCTTGCCACACTTTGGAGATCAGCCCCCACATACGAAGCCCAGATCTACCCACAGAGGAACCCAACTGTAATCTTTATCGGAGTGGCCGACAAAGAAAACCCTAACTCCTCCCCGTTGAGAGAAAACGAGAGAGAGAGAGAGAGAAGAGACACGTTTTATCTTCTGCTTTAAGTTCACTTAGAGAGTAGCATATGTTGCGTGTTGAGTTTTAATACCCCTTAGTGTCTCTAATCTTTGGTCTAGAACTCAAACCCAAACTTAAATTTTACGACACCCAAATCTAGTGCTATTAATATAAGTTTTGCATCTCCAACCTATATGATCAGAACTCAAACCCATTTAGTTTGGGGAATTGGGGTTATGGTTTAGGTGGCTGGATTTAGTATCATGGGACCTAAGAAGCATGGACACGATTCAATACGTAGACACGGCATATATAAATGTTTTTGGACACGGAAACGTGGTGAAAACGTTAATTAAATATTATTTTTAATATATATATATATTTTAAAATTTATTTTATAAATTTGAAAGTATTTAGAATTTTAGATGTATATATATGTCAAAGTGTGCATTAAAATGATGAAAATATAACTTGTTAGAATGGCTAAGGACTTGATAAGTACCTTGGATAACCAAGGTTCGAATCCCATCACAAGTATTCTTATTTTTATCACGAGTTTCTCTCCTTATATATATATATATATATTAAAATGTGCATAAATATTAAAAAAACGGAATCTCTTAGAATGGTTGAGGAGTTGTTGAGTGCCTTAGATGACCAAGGTTCGATTCTCACCATAAGCACTTTCACTTTTATTATGAGTTGGTGTGTATCCGCGTGTCCTGGCCGTGTTCAAAGTCAATTCGCGTGTCCGATTGCAGACACGCGTGTCCGGCGCGTATTGGGGCGTGTCTGTGTCGGACACGCGATACGCCACTGCAATGGCGTGTCCGTGCAACCTAGCATGAGACTGTGAGTGGCAGATCTTAAGTCCTCAACTAGTGTTCAGTTTATATAGGGCAAGCAAGGCATATGTTCAGCTAGTGGGGTGGTCAGTTTCATTCAGTTTGTGGTTAGTGTGATATCGGGTTGTTGCCTCATGAGCAGCGGTGGACCTGTTTGAAGGGCGGTATGGGCGGCAGCCCAGACAGTTTTTCCAGTACATAGAACTTTTTGCTCGAGGAGTACTAAAATCTCGTGGAGTTTTTTTTTTGGTCAATAAATCTCGTGGAGTTCAGTTGGTTGTTTCTCTACATATAATTGACATGGGAGGCAGACTATCCAGGGTTCGAACCTATTTTTTCAACCTTTTTACAGTTTCTTCGTTCTTTTTTCAACCTTTTACAGTTTCTTCGTTCTTTTTTCTTTTCTCTCTCTTTTTTTCATAAAATATCTCTTGTTTTCTAGTTTTTCTTGTGAGAGAACCTTTTTTTCTATTGATATTATTACTTTTCTTCTTATTTTTATTCTGAATTTTTTCCCTAAAATTGAGTTTATTAAGATGAATGTATTGAAATACTATTTTAACTAAAGAAAAAAAATTCTGAAACTATATTGACGAAATTGATTGCATATAGGGTACAAAACTAGCCTAGACTAAATGTAGTTCTTGGATCTACCTCTGCTCATGAGTGGTTGTTTACCCTTTGTTTTGTTTTTTTATTTGATATTTTACGTTATTGTATATAGATGGATTCTATTTGCACCTTAAAAAAAAACCTAGCGTACCTTCATTTTTTTTTTTGAATTTTCAACTCACATGTAAATTTTGATAAACAATGGAGACATTTTAGTCATTTTAGAGGTGTAATAAAAAATAGAGGTACAATTAGTCATTTTGGGAGGTGCAAATAGAATCTCCCTTGTATATATGGTTGTATATGGATCTTATTATTCCAAACGACTACAAGTTCTACACAAACTTGGTTCAAGTAATTCTAAATCGATTTATGGTTCAAGTAATTCTAAATCGATTTATCAAACTGCACCACCACTGCACCATCACATTTTGAATGTATTATTACTGTAATATGAAGACATTAAGCGTAAGGCCTGGACGCAGAAAGCTGAAGTATTTCTCATCTTCGATTCGGAATTTTTATAATCTTCGATTTTAAATTGTCAAATATAAATTCTGCATAGTAATGATAGTGGGGTTTATCTTTACAGGTGGAGTTGCCCTCCAAGCAAGTTTCCATGGACGTACAGTGACAAAGAGACGTGCTATCTGCTGGAAGGAAAAGTGAAGGTTACACCTGCTGGATCAAAAGAGTCGGTTGAGATTGGTCCTGGTGACTTGGTTGAATTTCCTAAAGGAATGAGTTGCACATGGGATGTGTCGGTGGGTGTGGACAAGCACTATAAGTTCGGCTAGATCGAGTGAGGTTAGACCGATCGACCATCTCATTAGCTGTGTATTTCACTCCAACCTAGCTATAGATAAAACTTTTGCAGTCTTTGTTGATGAATCCTTTCTTTGCTGAAAGGGGTTCGGAACGCGCACTGGTAGGCTCATCTCTGTGTCCATGGTTATTTTCATTTATAAATAAAGCTTGCACCAGGGGGCGAAGTAATGTTAGAGAGAAGTAATGCTAGATATAATTAGAGGCTAAACTCTAAAATTTTCAATTAACAAATAAAACCTCAATTATTATTATTTTTGGCAAAATTGTTAAACTATACCATAAATTTGGCTGAAATTGTCAATTTACACCATATACTTGTAATTGAGTTAATATACATCTTAAACTTAGTAAAATTCGATAAGAAACGTTAAATTTAACGGAGGATGTGCTAATTGACAATTTTTACCAAGTTTAGGAGGTAAATTGACTCAATTACAAGTTCGGGGTGCAAACTGACAATTATGGCCAAATTTGGGATGCAAATTGACATTTTGCCTATCTTTTTCTAGAAAAATGAATAATTTCATTAGGCATCAAGCCAATAATGACCAACTATTGCTAGGTCAGGCAGGAGCAAGCTCCACTACAGTGTAATAGAACAAACTCATTATTTCTACAACTAGGAAGGGAAAACAACCAACTAAAATCCAAAAGAAAATCCAAAATGAAAACTAAAAAGCACTAATCTACACTCGCAAGAAAGGACTCGACACATAAATCATCAGGCTTGCGACCTAATGTGTACCTTTCAGATCATGCATCGAGTGCCTAACTTGCCAATGTAGGGTTTTGGAACTTCGATAGGCATCCGATCACCCCTCTCCAGGATCATCTTCTTCCTTTTTTGTTGGAGCAAGTACTGGCGACCCTGCATCCAATTCATCAACATCATCAGACACGTGCATCCCTAATCCAGGCTTGAAAGCCCAAGCCTTGGCCCATCTCCACCTAGTGTAGA
The DNA here is from genome assembly GCF_933775445.1 of Argentina anserina. Taxonomy (NCBI): domain Eukaryota; kingdom Viridiplantae; phylum Streptophyta; class Magnoliopsida; order Rosales; family Rosaceae; genus Argentina; species Argentina anserina. The sequence continues at coordinate 106,285 of NC_065873.1, read as the reverse complement.
CCGAAGTCACCAACCAGGGCACCCGCCAACCATCGAAGCAAAACCAGAAACTTGGAGGACAGCGCCTCCATCTTGCTCCAGACCTAACGACCAAGTAGGGTCTTCGAGGTTGTCTTCGAAAGCTCGGCCCCGCCGACCATCAGAAGCACAACACCACCATCAAAACATTGAACATTCGAAGAGGATGTCCTAAATCCATTGCCCATATACCACATATCCCATCGAGCCAACCTCCCATCGTCAACCACAAGCGACACGGCCCTGCATCGCCGTCTAGGCACCACGATTGATGTCCCGCTCGAGAGAGTAACACAGTCGCTTATTGAAACCCTAGGTTTTGTTCTCCAAGGTCACAACGAAAGAGTCGGAGACGGCCTCATCTTTATGGGTTTATCTTGAGGAAAAAAATTAAAACCTCTATTATAAGTTTATAACCCAAACACAAATTGTCGAAAACATAAAGCTGAAAATATGGAATTAAAAAAAAATTGTTGAGTCCAAGAGCCAATATGCAAAGTTGGAGGGCTTGTGTATGCACATATTAGCTTGTGTAACACACCGAGACATAGTTTATATCTTGATCGGAACTCCACTTTGAAATTAAAGTGCATAATTTTTTATTTGACTCACTTTCTAGTCACATTTTTACGAGAAATTTTTATAAGCTACCGTAATACCATGTGACAATGCATAGTTGTATTCTTTATCTATTAGATTTCCACACGTGGATTTATTACACCAAAATTATGATTTAATATACTTTTATTATTTGTGAAATGATCTTTCATGGATATTGATGATTTTGAACTAGGATTTCGGGTTTAGAGTTTAGAGTTTAGGGTTTAGGGTTTAGGGTTTAGGGTTTAGGGTATTAGAGTATATGATGTAGGGTTTTAGGGTTTAGGGTATTAGAGTGTAGGGTGTAGGGATTTAGAAAGAAACCCAAAATAGTCTTTGAAAAAATAGCTTAAATATAATTTTTATAATTAAATATTGCATGTCAAATTGTGATTGGAATGATAAACCACTAGGCATTGCCACGTGGTGCTACGGTAGCATTGAAAAATTTCTCACATTTTCACATCTTTCCCATTAAGTGTTTAAGTATAAATCTATACAAAATTTTAGTCGATTTGATAAAACATATGTTTATGTAAATAAAAGCGGATAAATACTAGGAACAATGTCAAGACTTAATCTTGTGTTGATCCTAAACAAGAGAAATTTTTATATGCTACCGTGGTACCACGTGGCAATGCCTATTGGTCTTATTTACCTGCTATATTTCGACAAGTGGATTTATTACACCAAAATTATAATTTAATATATTTTATTATTTATGAAGTGACTTTTATGGGTATTGATGATTTTGAACTAGAATTTAGGGTTTAGGATTTAGAGTTTAGGATATTACCGTATTATAGTGTAGGGCATAGGGTTGTAGAAAGAAACCTAAAATAGTATTTGACAAAATAGTTTAAATATTTTTTTAATTAAATCTTGCATGTCAAATTATGATTATAAGAGTAGACCACTAGACACTTCCACGTGGTGCTATGGTAGCACTGGAATTTTCTCCCTAAACCAGTAATATCTAATCCAAAATGGAATGAATATCTACAATCCCAAAGGGATAGAATATATTTCATTATTCTTTCAAAAAACAAATATGACACTCTTGACTAGACATAGTATTTCGTATCTGCTTAACATCTCCAACTAGTTCCTTACCATGATTGGATAGTAGACATTGTTTAGTTTCGAAAAATCCTAATAAATTGCAAAGTGTTACAGAAGAATGTAATACGCATCAAAATAGAAAAAAAACATCATCTTTATTCATTGATAATGAGGCCTTATATATAGGCATTACAATGAGTATCCCGTTGAATAAATGATTATATATCCTTCTTTATTTAGACTAACATATACTAATTAGGATAAGATACACCGGAAGATTACGGAGAATAATTCTCCTACAACACTCCCCCTTGTATCGCGATCCTAATGTGTCATGGTGCATAACCATTGCCTCGGTAAAAACCTTGCCAAGCAAAACAAAAACCTCTTGGGTAAAATAAAAAGCTTGGTGGAAGGGAAAAATAGCACAAGGCACTAACTGCAGTTGAAGATAACATGTGGTATAGACTCCTCTTGAAGTCTGCAAAATAACTCCATATGATCGGTAACTCAATCTCGGAGTTTAGATAGATACCGTATACGAACGCTCTTCACATTCTTCAAAAGTAGCAATGGGTCAATGACTTGAATATAAAATCTCACAAAACATTCTTAAATCAAACATGTACACTTATCCGTACATGGATCAAAAGAAAGAGAATTGCATAACAACTCAAAACAAGAGTTTGCAATGAAAATCAGATTTACACGTGGTATGACATTCACGCACTTAAACAGTCATAACTTCTTCTATACAATAAGTATAGATGAACCGTAAATATTTATGGAAAGTAGACACCCGTCGTTTTCCATTGATATGTAGTTCACAACCTAGTTAGTTTTGAGCTGATCACAAAGCTCTATCAAAGTTGACTCAGCTGCAAGTTCCGGGACAGATTCGTCCTATTCTACTGAAACAGCTATAACTCACTCAATATAATAGATATGGTTAAATGGTTGGTGTCCCTGGAAATTACACACATAGCGATTTCCAATGGTACTAAATTCACCATTTTCAACAAGTGAGCTGTCATATAGGTCCCGTGGAAGTTGACCTACGAATCTGGATAGATTCTGACATCGCTTCATTAAAGTGTCTTTTGTGTTGGGATATAGGATTTGATGTCATAACGTGATGTGATCAAGCATTGACATATCTGTGGGCGCACTCAACCATCATTTTGGTCTTACAAGTTTAAACCGAATGAGATGTCGAGTCAAATATATTACAACAAGTACATGCATACACATATTGTACTTAAATGGAGAGTTTCATCTCCTAAGACTTATCATCGCTCTAACGGTGGAAACACGTCTTCTCCTGACTTTGACTGATTCATGAAATACTTGTAGGCATTGGTTTAACGTCTTTACTGCCTTTAACCAACCAATGAATAACATAATCAATAATGATCATCACTTTCGAGACCTAGTATTCTCAAGATCATTTCATTCTAAATACAGCTGCATGCAATATTGCATATCCCCAGATAATTATGAGTAAATTACTTATGTGTAACGAGGACCCTAGCTATAAGCTATAACCGCTTAATTGTCACTCCTAATCATCCATTCTGCATAATGAACATGGGGTTACGGGATGTTCAACATATAAACCCGGCTATGCAATAAAAATTCTTCAAAGTAAATTCTCCTGCATTATCCAATTTAATAGACTTGATTGGATGGTCAAGGTGGTGACCCCTGAGTTTTAAGCAAGGAGCTTCAGAATTGCAGCACTTGGCTCTTAGTTCATTAAGAGTCCTTCATACTTCATTTTAATATCCCTACTTTTATCAAGTTAACGCACTCCGTGGTCTGGAGGCATTTGAATTATGTTAAAACTAATCCATTCAGGATCTTTATCTACATCTCTTAACTAAGTCCCAACGAGATGATATGTGACCACAAGCTGTAAATTCAGTTGTTTTGGAAACCACCTAACTAACAAGGTATTATGAAAACAAACCATATCATATTAGATTCCAGCGCGTTTTTTCAGAGAGTTTGCATCATAAGGTGAGTCTAAACTCTTCTCTTTCTCACTACGCCTAACAAAGATATAACCGATAAGATTTACATGTGCGGTGTTGACATTACCTGACCAACGACCTATCTCTTTGTTAAAATTTGATCATACGGCTTTCCAAGAGGTTGTGGCGGCGACATGAGTCAATCATCATCATCAATTCTAGCTGGATAGCACTTTCCATGTAGGTCAATCTACAATGTTAGAATTTTACTTTAACAGAGTATGTATGGTTCGACATCAAACTCATTCAACGTCGTCATTCTTCGAGATCTCTCTTTGGATTGGTATTGACATTGAGGCGTCCTCCAATGATAACCATCATCCAAGAAAATAGACGAGTGAGTATCATTGATCATAGATCAAGTTGTGCCATAACTCACAATCAGCAAGTAATCGAACCAAATGGTCTCTTTACACTTTCGTGAGAACCACGGCCTAGTGACACCATCTACCACATTTGTGGACTCACCATGTCACCAATAAAGAGTGACTACATGTCCATTTGTCGGACATCAATCCTTACAGGCATAGTTCCCGCATGTGTATCTGATCTCATCACTTCCATTTATAGGACTATTAGGAACATGATGAGGCACAGTGGGACAAACAACGACAAAACCAAGTCGTTGAATTGGAAAAAAGTTGTTCTTCTCTCCCCCTAACGACGGGGAGACTGGCTCATCAAAAGTGACTAAATAAGATCGCATGTTAAGGTCTTTATAAGCGGACATAGATGGAAGTTCATGTCTTATTCAAAGACAAAATTCAACATCAAATAACCCATCATTATGCGCTTGTGAAGGTGCAATTTGGCACATAAAATATATGGACGATAAACCGTTAACATAATCCGTCAACAAACATGCATATTGTTAGACTTGGAACACTAACATGCGAATCGTTATAACTGTAACGTCAATGATGGTGATATAGATGGATACCGTAAAACAAGACACACTACAAGCCGCAGCTTATGGTTAGAATTGTTGGTTCGTTGGAAGCCTAGGCACATCAACAACCAATACCGAACCTCTGTTTTACACTTCCTTGAATGATTCACTGACTTTCCGGACCCCGAATGCTATGAAATATTAAGAGCAAGTAAAAATGGGTGTTATAAATTCAATGCCAATAGTCTCACTGCCGAAACCGGTCGGAAAAGTATCGAACCGGCCGAAATACGCGCCAGAGGTCAGTGATCAATTGTGTCGAGCGGTTCACCATATTCCAGGTCTCCAAATGCTCAACTTTTGTGAGTATGTAGCCTTGGATGTTTGGAATCAGTGGCCGCAAGTAGCACCTCAATAGCCCACCGAAAACTAGGTAAACCGGTCTTCACAATGACAAGTCTGCAATATGTAAATACTGAAATTTTAGCCTTTTTCAACTTTTGTCATTGTTTTGAGTGCTCCATAAGAACTAAGTGTTATGGTTTGATTTTAACCATGATATATGTATCGCCACAATATATTTTATCCTCAAAGTGAATCATGATAAACCAATTTTGGCTTCCATCATGTCTCATTCTCTTTAGCATAGGAGAGTGTATGACACTCCTAAACTTTACTAAAGAATAGGCTTGGAGATTGAGCATAGTCAATGAGGATCATAGAGGGGGCTTATGCACTTGTTAACGCATAGATTGCATCTCCATTACTTTGGAGGAATTTTATTGATCTGTTTAACTTCTTTTCTCAAAAGAATAGCCTACACGAGTCATCGATTCATTATTCCGAATCATAGTATCGTGAGAGAATACAATTCACACTATTTCGACTCATGAGATGCGCTATATTATTAGAAGTGATACATAAGAACTCTTTCACAATAAATTTGTAGTTGATAAATCATATTGGCACAAGGATTGTCTTCAAGTAGCTTATCATCTAACCAATTTTTATATATGGTATCGTTGGACATTTATCAACGTAGACAACTATTATGACAAAAACCATTTCATAGGTTCAATTGCTCAATTGGCCCATAAAAGCATGTGACTTGAATCATAATGCCATAAGGCATATAAACTTGAACACTAAACACTCTTTGATTCTTTTGTGATGATCTAGTCATCGTAGTCATAATGGATTAAAATTAAATTCATTAATAGCTTTCATTTAGCTATGTACTCAACGTCTCTTTAACATATTCATAAATAATAATATAGAGACAAGTAGTCTTAAGTCAAGACATATGAATATCACAATATAAAGCTCGGCAAGTGTACTAATATAGTCCCGAATGACCGCTTAACGTTACTTAAGGATTTTAGACCCCCAAACGACATTCACGAGTGATTTTGATATGCAAATATCATGCATATACACCATAGATCCAAATATAAATGATCGGTATTGCCTAGGCATACCCAAAAAGGGTTTTCGGCATAAACAAAATAGAGCCAAAAATGCTAGGAGTTTGGGAGGAGGCCGTGCGGGGGGCCTCATAGGGGTTGCCGGGGGAGGCTTGCAGGGGCTGCTGGGTGCCTAGGGGCCGAGATAAGAGCTCGGCCAATTTTTTATACCATTAGGGGTAAAATTGGGCGGCGGACGAAACATCTTGGCGATACTGCCAAGACCGTAACTCGCGAGCCTGTTATAGTTTACAACTCCCCTAATCTTGTACGAGCGTTAGTTCAATTCAAACTTTGTGAAAATATCATCATATTTTAAAACGGTGGAATATAGAGTGTATTTCATGGCATGTAACACTACAAATCATCACCAAAAAAAGGTGGAAACATGTCATAACAAGACATCAATCAAGGCTTCATCATGCCAACGAGACATAAATATGTTATAACAAGCTTTGTCAGTTCGAAATAAAGCAGAGAGTACATGCTCATGGCTCAGAGTCCTTTGGCGTTTTTTAATGCTAGTTTGCAAAGTGTTGATAAAAATCAATAATGACCTAATATGCCAAAGATTATAGAAAACCGAAACAAATGTATAATAACAACATCAAAGATCATATCAGTGTGCATTGCGCCACACAAAGATCTTGTAAGCCTGACTTATGTCACAATTAAAACCGTGGGTTTATGTAGGTAGTGCTATGTATTATGTAATGTGTTATATTACATTAACATATTACTTTTGGTAATAAAACCATAAATGCATCAAGACATTCTCGTAGATTCGTTTACTTGAACTACATGATAATTTTATAGCCAACAATTAGATTGAGATCATGACCATGAACCAATATATAAAAAAAGTATCAACTAAGTAACATTAGTCACAGAAACTTGGGAATAAGCAGATATGTAGTGGTTCAGACTATTAACCGAAGTATTTATGCTTCATTATTTTCATTTTATAACTGCACTGTATAATTGCTTTGAAATCAGTAATAGTGAGAAGATATTCTCATATTCTTCCATATAATGAGTGTCTTGTTTCAAGAACTTCTCATATCTCGCTCTTGTATATTTTGACCATAATGTTTCTGTTTTTCAATGAAATGATGTTGCACCAAAGAAAATTAATCCGGACTAGATGCATAACACATCCAACATGAAAATGCCAAATTTTTAGGTGCATGTTGAGGTTAATAAGAGGGAAGATTCATTAGTATCAATACGATACAACTTCCAAGTACTGAATTGGAAGTCAAGTCCCATAGAATGGTAATTTAATTCAATAAATCGTGACAAATTCCGTCACAATGGTATAAGTGACAATTTCAATCACAAACTGATTGTATAAGCGATAATTTCTGTTGCAAACCAATGTAGCTATACACAACGACTACGGATGATAACATCGGCACTCTCAGCCGCTCCAAAAACTCGGTACCAGGGGAATCATATCCATGTATACAACCCGAGAAGAGAAATAATCTGGTTGAAAAAGAAAGGGAGGTTGAAAGTCCCCGATGAAAGACACAATTTAGAGGAATTTAAATTTGCACAAAAACATTAACGTTAATTAAAACATACTTGTTTGTTTTCCAAATAAACAGCGTATAAGTGTTGCTCCTGTTTAGTTCTACGGTCATACTTGAATCCACGAATATACGTCGCGAAGTAACTCTCGCCATTCGATTACATATCGTCATGTGATAAATTTCAGCAAAATAAAAACATCTGGTTAGTTTAAATTCATCACATAGGAAATCAGTAAAAATAAAAATAAAATTACTAAAGTGACAGTAAGGTAAAAAAACTTTTTACCGGGGGGAAATTACCATTCCCCATTTACCAATTTACTGATTTACCAAAAGAGGTAAAAACCTCTTCAACCAAGTCGGGTCAAGCCAGAGAAGGACGACCGGGTAGGACCCTAAGAATTCGGGTCGACCTCGAAGGGCTAGAACACCGGGATTGCTCGAGGAGGGTTGTCAGCTTCTGGGTTTTTAGGCACGCAAGTCGGCGACCCAAGGTTGGGTTCATGTCTCCAGCGTCTGGTTCCTTGGCGCCGTTGGTGTTGTGTTGCGTCATTAAAACCTAGGTTGATCGGGGCTCTGACAGCAAGACTAGCAGCGTTAGGGCTGCAACTTGGCAACGAAGGCGGCGCTGCGTCGACCTATGTCGGTCGGAGAAGACCAAGGGGTGCCCAGAGCGAATATTTGGGTGCTTTAGTTCAAAACTGATATTTTATCTCTTATTTTCAGCAACAAATTTTCTTCTTCTTCTATTGAATTTTTTCATGACATAAAGAATTTTGCGTCTTCTTCTGTCGAATTATTTGCATGACATAATGAATTTTTCAGAAATTAGGGTTCTAGACCTAGGAACTTAGGGTTAGAACTACGTGTTGATAACGTGTTATAGAAGAATGTAATACACATCAAAATAGGGAGAATCATCATCTTTATTCATTGATAAGGAGACCTTATATATAGGCATTATGTGCGCCCCCGGAAAATTTCTTTATCTTTCTGGCATAATTGTCACGCTAACCGACATTTTTCTGAGATGTCCAATTTTTAGTCTACTATTTTTTGTACTAAACTACTCGTCGTCGTGAGTGCGAGAGTATTCGCGGAATGTTTTTCCGACACTCAGTTTAGGTTTTACAAATTTCTAAATTTTGCGGTGTTTAAAATTGTTTTCTGAATTTAGTCTTCAGTTTGGGTTTTTTTAAAACCTTGGGCTTAGAAGCCCAAGACCCGTCTCCGGGCCCAAGCCCGTTCCTCTCTCTCTCTCTCTTTTTTCTTTCTTTTTTTCTTCTCCTTCTTTTCTTCTTTTTTCTTCTATTCTTCTTCCTTTTGTTTCTCTTCCTTCTCCCCGAAAAGATCCGTAGACCGACGGCTTTGACCGGCCGCACCGACACCTTCCGCCACCTCTGGCCGCGCACCGCCTCTATTTTCTCCCTCTCCTCGAGCTCTTCAAGACCATGTGCTTGCATGCCGGATTCGAGCCACCTTCCGGCGAGTTTGAAATCGAGCAGTGACGCCGGTGAGCTTCTCGGCGAGGTTACGAGTTCTGGCCACATTCTCCTCCTCTTTTGGTAATCTCTGAGCCTCCCCTGGTATCTTTTCCCTTTCAATCCGCAACTCCCAAGCACTAGTCCCAAATTTCTTCCCTTGTTTTCCTCCGTCGTGAGCCCCGTCGCCGACGACCTTGATTCTCGATCTTAGATACCTCTGTTTAGCTCGAGTTGGATGTGGCGGCGTCGAAGCACCTTGGATGAGACCCCAATCGAGATACAATAGCTCGGGATCGACGCGGAGGAGTGCAGCTCCGATCAGATCTTTTTCCGGTTATTTGTAAAGGTATCAAACGAGCTCCAATCTCCTTGATTTTAGTGTTGTTGTGACCGTATTGTTGTTTCGATTCATTTGGTATGGTTGCATGTTAAATTAGGAGTGTTAGAAACCGGATTTTTGGCCGGAATTGCATATCGGAGGTGAAGGGTAAAAACCATGGTTTTTACCGTGGCAAAATTACTCTATTTACCGTTTTACTGTCATTGTGAAAATATCAAGATGCCCCTGTTAACTTTCAATAATTACGGTCTTACCCCTAGTAGTAATTAAGTTGAAAATTACTGTTTACCCAAACAATAATTAATTTAATTTTACTTAAGTCTCGATTCAACCTTTTTACCTTTAAGCCTCTCGATTTAAATCGGATTAAGGAAAATTAGTAACTTTTCGATAAAACGTAATTTTAGCTTTACGGTTAAACCTTTAACTCGATTTCTGCGTGAATCGGAAATCGAGAAACTCTTAAGCGTGAGAGATTTAAATGACAGAAGAATAAATTCAATCTTTTCATTATCGGTGATTCCGTCGTCCTGATATCCGGCACCAAGTCTTATTTAGTATTGGTGATCTCGTTGTCCTGATGTCCGGCACCATACTGTATTATTGGTGATTCATTCGTCTTGATATCCGGCACTGTGTTTGATTTAGTTTCGGTGATCCTGTTGTCCTGATGTCCTGCACCATACTGTATGATCATTGATTTTGTTGTCCTGATATCCGGCACCATGTCTTATTTAGTATTGGTGATCACGTTATCCTGATGTCCGGCATCATATTGTATTAACGGTGACTCTGTTGTCCTGATATCCGGCACCGTATACTTTATCGAAAATTGTATTGTTGTCCTGATTTTCGGTACCATGACTTGTGAATGGATAATACTAGACGCATAGTTCACCCAAAGGTATCCAGTGGTGTTGGTCTGGAGGCTAGTAGTTTGATAGCGTTCGAGGCTCGTTGGTTGTTGTCCAGTCCCAAGGATCTTACTACACAGTATCCATCTTTCCGATCTCCGAGTTGGATCCAGTTGACTTAATTGGCGTACTCTGGTACTCCTCGTCTTCCGACCTGGTGATTTACCTTCTTGTTAGACCGAGTTGGTCATTGAGACTTAGGCATGTTCTTTGTTTGACGTTTGAGTCTTACATCGCTACCTTTCGCGTTTGTTTATTTGCGTTTATATTTCGTTTGCTCTTCATGCCGTGTTGTCGGTTTATTTTTATTTTTATTCATAGCCTTGTAGTTTCGATTGATAGGTAGTCGACACGTCGTATTTGACGTGTCAGTTGCTTATTAATTCGGGGCTACGGCGAATAATGTTGCTTTCCGGTCCCGGAAATAGTCTCGGGGTGTGACACATTACATTGAGTATCATGTTGAATAATGGATTATATATCCTTCCTTATCTAGACTAACCTATATTAATTAGGACAAGATATGCCGGAAGATTACGGAGAGTATTTTTTTTTTTTTTGTAAAGGGGGGTTTGGAACCCAGCCTAACTGGGAGGCTCATCCCCACGCCCGGTTCCATTTATTGAAATAGTAATAAAATTTTGCATCGGGGGGACGTATAACCTGAACCCCGTGCTACATAGTCCAAACTACTCAAATCCGCGTAGAGAACATCCTGAATAATAGCAGGAGTTTCCTCTAACCAACAATCATCAACATAAGACTTACAAGCAAAGTGAGCTAGTCTATCTGCTACACCATTTGCTTCACGGAAAATATGTCTTATTCTGACTGAACGAAAAGCAACAAAGTAATGCTTACAATCATCCAAAATACGACTTACCTCTGAATAATTCTCTGCTTCACTCGTAAGGGCTGTAATAAGAATGGCCGAATCACTTTCAATGTCAATGTCATCCCATCCCAGAGAAATTCCCAGGAGAAGACCAACTCTACACGCCTCCGCTTCCATATTTAGAACCGAGTGCGCATGTACAAAAGGCCTTGCAAGTGCAGCAATTCCCAAGCCATCATGATTTCTAACTACAACCCCTACACCTCCAGAATTACTATCACTGATAAACGCACCATCTATATTCATTTTGAGTCGGCCTCGCGGGGGACACTGCCATTTTGTGAGAGGGCGTTTTTTCTTGGAGACGGGCTTGGAATGATACTGCTGAAAAACTTCCAACTGTTGTACCACCCACTGTGACATATTAAGAGGACAACAAGTACCACCTTTCCAGAGGATATTATTCCTCTCTATCCAAATGATCCACAGAGACATAAAGAGAATGTCTCTCTGGTCATAGCAGAGCCTCTCCACCATGCTAACCACCCAACTAACCAAGTCAAGAGGTTTATGCTTGTTGGGATCTAAATGTAGAGGACCTCAAGACCAAAACAACAGAAGGGAAGGGCATTGCATAAATACATGTTTACCTGTCTCAACCGCACCATGACAAAACACACATTCCAAATCCTCCACAGTCCACATGCATGTGTCGTCGGTGTAGGGCAGCCCTAGTGGGAATACACACAAAGAGAATTGAATCCGAGTATCCGACTAGCCTTCACAATTCAAGCCTCTTTACAACTCAGACGTTGAAATTTGAACGGGCAACAACCCAACTCAGAGGTAATGCAATCCTGTACACTTGGTGCACATTGTCTAAAAGTGTTCTCTATCCAATTTTTTGAAAAATAAATAAAAAAGAAATTTTTACAATGAATATAATTCGATAAGGTACGTACGTCTTTCACATGTAAGGTTGTAATGGAATTAGAAAACGGAGTAATAACCTCATTAGATGCTATATCCTTGAGTATAGGAATAATAGAAATAATGACTGACAGAAGTTGCAACTCACAAAGACAAGTAAATGATCCACCAATCAATTAACATAGAAATATAATCGGGAGGTCAATAATTAATTAATTACAGTAGATCTTATCTTTGATGAGTAATAAAAGATGAGGCTTACGTTGGATATAGTTTTAGCGCTAGTAGGACTGTAGGACACAAAATCTAATTTAATCTTGCGGTACAAAATATACTCGATCGAGATTATATCCTCGATCGATCTGTTTCAGTTGGGATATGTAATGGTTGTACCAATTTGATGCGAAATCAATCATATCGAGATATAGATAGTAAGTAAACATCTCATCCTAATTATACGCGATGCATTACCAGTTAGTTATCTTGCTTCCAAAGTCTGAAACAGCTCTATATAAAGGCCTCTTGTTGATCAACTTGTTTACCAGCCAACCTACATTTGAGATCTCGATCAGAAGAACAAGGTTTTAGATCTCAACCAAATCAGAAGGCCGGAAAAGAAGATGGCGGATTCACTGATTGTTGCTTTCGGAGAGATGTTGATCGACTTTGTCCCCGACACCGCTGGAGTTTCGTTGGCGGATTCCACCGGATTCCTTAAAGCCCCTGGTGGTGCACCTGCCAATGTGGCTTGTGCTATCACCAAGCTTGGTGGAAAATCGGCATTCGTCGGAAAGGTTCCTTTCGGATTCCATATATGATATGATGGATCTCTTTCTTTGTTCCATGCGATCTGTACATTATATATAAGTAATTATTTAACTAGCTAATATGATATGATATATCATGATGTATGACATGAATGTATAGGTGGGAGATGACGAGTTTGGACACATGCTGATCAATATACTGAAAAAGAATGGAGTAAACACTGAGGGAGTCTGCGTGGATACGCATGCTCGAACCGCACTGGCGTTTGTGACCTTGAGAACGGACGGTGAGAGGGAGTTCATGTTCTACAGAAACCCTAGTGCTGACATGTTGCTCAAAGATTCAGAGCTGAACATGGGTCTGATTAAGAAGGCCAAGATCTTCCATTATGGATCCATAAGCCTTATATCTGAGCCATGCAAATCGGCTCATATGGCGGCTATGAAAGCCGCCAAGGATGCCGGTATACTGCTTTCCTATGATCCCAACGTCAGGTTGCCCCTCTGGCCTTCTGCTGATGCTGCTAGAAATGGCATCAAGAGCATCTGGAATCAGGCTGATTTTATTAAGGTACCTATCATTGCATAACTTACCTGCATTTGTAGATAAATCAATATCCCAATATATATATATATAATTTATTTTTGAACAAAAAAAATTCATTATAACATGTCACGCATGTGTTATTTTATGTTTTAACCAATCTAGTACTAATTTATAGGTGAGCGATGATGAGGTGCAATTCCTAACTCAAGGAGATCCTAACAAAGAAGAAGTGGTTCTCTCCCTCTGGCACGATAATCTTAAACTGCTCGTCGTCACTGATGGTGAGAAGGGTTGCAGATACTTCACTAAGGTACGGTCCACCGATTTCACTGACCCTTCAACACTTTCTACATACTTCTACGTACATATACTAATCTACTCATGCTAAATTAATGTAACACATATACAGAAATTCAAAGGAAATGTGACTGGCTTCGCGGTTAAAACTGTTGACACAACTGGGGCGGGTGATGCTTTTGTCGGTTCATTTCTTCTTTCTATGGCTAAAGATATGTCCATTTTTGAGGTAAGATATATTTCAGTATGTTAGACTTTCATTTCCTAATTTTGATAATTATGTGACACAATCTTTTCTTTAGTAGATATTGTAAATAATCACGTTACAGTCATATTTCTTTAATAGATAGTGTAGATAGTCACGTTACAATCATTTTTTTTACACTATTATATAGGATGACGCAAAATTGAAGGAGGCTCTGTCTTTTGCAAATGCTTGTGGTGCTATCTGTACTACTCAAAAGGGTGCAATTCCTGCTCTTCCAGCCGAATCCGATGCCCTCGAACTCATTAAGTCGAAAGTCAAATAAATCTTATTTTTGCCCTTTTGTCATAGAGTTTATATCATGAGACTACCTTGTTCGGTTCTTTTATGTTTTTTTTTTATTTTGGTTCTCGTCTCTTTGGGCAATACTTATAAAATGGTCTTGTAACTATTGAAATTATTGGTCATGTAACTGATTATTTGCATGGTATAACAAGACCTATAATTAGTCAAGCGTCGATCGCAACAATAGTGTGGCTTATTTACATATGTAGCAAAGTGACTGAGTTAGTTACTTAATACCAACAGAGTTACTAACACAGTTACCAAACAGTTATCCATCTAGTTACATAAATAGTTACTAAGACAATTATTAAATGTCAATACAGACATTGAGATTTTTACTTAATGTCAATATAGTTACCGGAGTAATAATTGTGTAATTACTCAGATAACTGATCATGACTAGTTTGAGACAGTTTCTTAATGCCCATGCAGTTATACATCTGGACAATACTTAATGTCAACATAGTTACCAAAATAGTTACAATTACTAAAGTAACTATACTATGTAACTACTCAAATAACTAGTCATGTAACTACGTAAGTAACTATTAATGCAATCTAACATGTAACTACTCAAATGACTCGCAACTTACAAGATCCGGAACAATTATCTGAGTAACTGGTCATGACTATTTTGAGACAATTCCTTAATGCCCATGCATTTATACATTAGGACCATACTTAATGTCAACACAGTTACCGAAATAGTTACTTAATGTCAATACAGTTACTAAAGTAACTATTATGTAACTATTATGTAACTACTCAAGTAACTATTAATGTAATCCAAGTATCCAACATGTAACTACTCAAGTGACTCGTAACTTACAAGATCTGGAACAATTTATCTGAGACAAATACTTAATGCCAACAAAGTTACTTAGACACTTACTTAATGTCAATACAGTTACTAGAATAGTTATCGAAGTAACTATTTTGTAACTACTCAAGTAACTGGTCATGAATTTACTCAAATTAGTCAAGTAACTAAGTAAGTAAACAATCATGTAACCGACTATGTAATATTTTAAGTATGGTAACCACCAAAAAAACTATTCAAGTATGATAACTACTTAAGTAACTCACAAAGTGGCTAATCAAGAACTTGTGATGTAACTACTAACATAACTAGAATAATCAGTTACCTAGATACTGTTGATGCAATGCTTAAGTAATTAGAAGATTGATTATACTTACCCAACAAATAATCAGTTACATGAACAATAAGTTTGTAGTTACAAAACCAGTTACATAAGTAGTGCTAAATTACTAGAATAGTTACATAAGAGGTAACTTAGGTAATTTAGTTACATTTCTAGTTACTTGACTAGTTAGGTAGTTATAGAGTCAGTTACATGACTAATTACCATGTAACTTTCATGTAACTCGCAAACTAGTCACTTGAAGTAACATAATGAGAACTTAACAACATATACATGTAATGTTAGGTAACTGTTAAAATCTCAGTACTCCATGTATATACGTTTTAAAGGAAATCACTGCGGAATGGTTGTCTTTCCTCTACTTTGTTGTATCTCCCAAAATCGCACCTATGAAAAAAATAATATCCACAGTTACCAAACAATTATTTTATGGAAACACAGTTACCAATAAGAAAAGCATAGGTAAAGCCAATTACAATTGACCGTTACTCATTTCTTGTAGCGTATTTGACAATTAATTGATTGATATATCCACACATACTAGTTACTCAATTGTTACTTACTCAGTTACATGCATTATTTATGTGAACATGTAGCAAAAGCACAAGTAAAACTAATTACAGCCATCAACTTTCACAAAAAAAAATCCTACATAACTAGATAATTTCATGGTCAACCATATGATCATATGTTCAATGCACACACACACATACACAAACATACTTGTTATATATTCACCTCATCACCTCTATTATCTTGTCTCTGCTTTATCCTGACATTACCAGACAATTACCAACATAGTTACTAAGACAGTTACTCATTTCCAACAGAGTTACTAATATAGTTACAAAGACAGTTACACAATTCCAAAAAATTTACTAATATAGTTACCAAGACAGTTACGCAATTCCAACAAAGTTACCAATATAGTTACCAAGACAATTACTCATTTCCAACAGAGTTACTAATATAGTTACCAAGATAGTTAAGCAATTACAACAGAGTTACTAATATAGTTACCAAGATAGTTACTTAATTCCAACAGTCACTAATAGTTACTCAATTTCAATAGTTACTAATATAGTTACCCATACAGTTACCAATACAGTTACTCATTTCCAACAGAGTTAATAATATAGTTACCAAAACAATTATTCAATTTCAAAAGAGTCACTAATAGTTACTCAATTTCAATAGAGTTACTAATATAGTTACCAAGACAGTTACTCATTTCCAACCGAGTTACTAATATAGTTACCAAGACAGTTACTCAATTCCAATAGAGTCACTAATAGTTACTCAATTTCAATAGAGTTACTAATATAGTTACCCAGACAGTTACCAACATAGTTACCAAGACAGTTACACAATGTCAATACAGTTACTCAATATTATCAACATATGCTCATATAACTATTTTTAAGTAACTGATCATGTAACTAATTATTTAGATAGACAATCAAACAACATTAACACATTGTTTTACATACATTCACTTGCAAAGTCAATATAGTTGATGTGACATTTACTCAATACAAACAAACTTATCACCACAGTTATCAAAATAGTTACTAATACAGTCACATATAAAATTACAATACAGTTATGTGGTTAGTTACATGATTAGATACTTAAATAGTGACCTAACAGTTACTTAATAAAAACACGGTGACCAATATGGTTACATACACAATTACCAATACAATTATTAAGACAAAAACTCAATACCAACAAAGTTATTAACACAACTACAAATAGTCAGGTACATGACCAGTTACCTGCATAGTTACACGGTTGTTATAGACTGCACAACTAGTTAGATAAACAGTTACTTGATTGCATGATTAGTTACATGTATGGTTACTTGACCAGATGTAGACAATACATGCCCGGTCACATAAACAAAATACAAACCAAGCTCATAAAAACACAAAGATTAACTAACTAGGTAAACATTAGAATCAACTAGGTAATAAGAGACAAGCCTCTCATGCTCATATTACAACACTACTGACACTAATAACATACCAAAACAATAGAGGTTTTACATGACCACAACCTCATTGAAGACTTTTATCAAACATCTTATATGCATTACTTCTTTACATTAAAATTGAGCAACAACAATTGAGTAAGGCCAGTAGTAAATGAGCTATGGTTGGATCGCAACAATCATAGCATCATATATATCTATTCAAAATTCATAACTAAAAAAATCAAATTTAACTATTTAAGGTAAATAAACTATGCATCAAGCCAAAGAAGCTTCACTTCTTGCAAAACCGGACCAAAAACAAAGATGACTACAAGGTTAATTAAGCAATGAGAGCGAGGGAGAGAGAAAAGTCAAAAAACTTTATGGAGGTGATCGAATATGAAGGAGAGGATCTTGGAGACCCGATTAGTCGAGCACATCGACGAACCACAACTCAGCCTTGTGGACATCGTTGTCTCCGACATGGTTTGCTCAAGAAGAGGATTTCACGAAGCCTTGACGACGGCTCTAACGACGATGACATCGAGGTGTGGCCAAACTCCTCGACTATGTCATCAAGATCTTTGTAGGTGATGATAGAGATGTGGTGGATTTGAGAGAGAGAGAGAGAGAGAGAGAGAGAGAGAGAGAGAGAGAGAGAGAGAGAGAGAGAGAATTTCGATCTGGAGAGAGATAGAGAGTTTCGATCAAGATGGAGAGAGGAAGAGAGAAAGAAGGAGAAAATCAAATTAGTTAGGGGTGAAAAAAGGTATAAAAAAAGGAAATGGTATAAAATTCAAAGTGAAAAAAGAAAACTGTCTTTTTTATCATTTTGTAAATGAAGATATACATTTTTATCATTCACACCCTTTAATTAGAACCATTTTTATCAAATGTAAAACTAGGGTATTTAATTAACATTTTCATCTTGAAATAGCCATTTTAATAAAAATGGCTTTTTTAATTGTGGTTTCTAATCTTTCATAGATGGAGCATGGCAACACAAATACCATTCCAAAATACACATTGTTCCCCATGTGGTTCACAATATTATCCCAAATCTTATGAGCATCAGCACACACAACAAACCAAGTGGATAAAGACAAGATAGTTGAGCTATTATTTGATCGTTCTATTTTTTTTATAATCGACGCAAGGTCATATCTTAATATCAAAAAATGTACGAAACAATATGAATACATTCCGCCCTCGCGGACTACGATAAAATTTAAAATGTGCAGAACAATCAAAACTCTATACTAGAATTCTAACCATCTCTATGTTGAATCTCTGAGAATAGGCCCATAAATAACCGAGAACTGTTAGTTGTAGCTAACTTATCAAAGAAACGGAGAAACCAATCAAACCAGAGGAGCCACCCCATCCTGGGTTTCCTCATCAAAAACCACATCCTCTATCACCACCTCGGGCTCATCAGAAACAATTCCTCCGCCCCCACCGGCTCGGAGGCATGCTCAACAACAACCTCATCAACAAGCAGACCCACATCCACATCTAGCTTATTCACTGACCCATCTGGACTAGACCTATACTTCTTTTTCAGGACTCGCATATTTAAGGCTCTATACAGCCCATTCTTCATTGGACCTCCTACCTTGGGCTTATTAGTCGAGCCCTTTGGGCGGCATGGCTTGCGCATCTTGCATGGGGAGATAACAAGCAACCCATCTTGATGCAATAGGCTCAGCTCTGCCGGAAACAACAACACCAAATCTGATTCTGGCACCACCCAAACCACTGACGACCTATGCCTCTTAACCACTTCCATCCCCACCGCACGCTTAGTACCAACCAGAATGCAAGAAGCGGCAGGAACCTCCATAATAGCAGTCGAAGGCGACAGAGGAGGAGTAGATGGCATTACAACAGTTACCATCTCAAATTGTGTTGCCAGTTTGGCTGCCATGAAGCCAGGCATAGAAAAGGTAAACTACATCACCACCGCTATAGATCCCGACAAAGAAGAAGCTCCAGATGAGCCCAAACTCACCCTCAACCCAAACTCTAATCCAAAGTTAGGCTTAGGGTTGCTAAACGGCGCCATCACCGTCTAGATGACGATGACCCAGTGAACACCAACTACGCGAGCCTCAAACACATCTGACGGCCCTGGGCACTTCCCGACATGCTCCATCAACCCACAGGTCCAACAAAAGCCTAATGTATGCTCATACCTAAAGGTGAGCATTGCCGGAATCCTAGCCGTCCCAAATTCAAATCTCATTGGCGGGAAGGCTTGCCAGATAGGCTCCGACAGCCGGTGAAACACCCACACCCGAGCCCTAGCACCCCTCTTGATCTCATTCTCTTTGATCTCCTCCAACTCTCCTAGCGTTTCACCCACCAGCGTCACTGCCCCTGCCGTCATCAAAGCCGGCGGTAACCCCATGATATCCACAATGAACGGAAATCCAAGAATAGGAAATATCACTGGATTTGTGAGCCCATCATACTTTGCCATGATGAACAAAGCTTTGTTGTAAAACCATGGTCCCTCCGAGATCACATAATCGCGTTCCTCGCATGTAAACTTCAAGATGTAACGATCCCCTTGAGCTCTCATATGCAGTCGATTCTTATACCCCCATACCAATGTGAGAGCTCTTATCACCGCCTTAGGGAGTGATGGCTTCTTCATCCCCACCAAGTGTCCTACAACGAAGGGTTGACGCGAAATTGCAGTGTCACCGGCCGCCCCAGCAAACACCACCTTACCCTTCTCCTTGATGGCCAAGGTTGCAGCAAATTGAGAGGAAATACCATCCAACATGATGCGACTGAGAATTGTGCTGAACAAAAAGCGATTTTCAACCCTAGAGAAACCCTAGGGAGAGAACGGCGTTGTTGCTTTTTTTTTTCTGTAATACTACTGTAAGCCCCAGAAATATTGACGAGTTAAATTATTTTACGATCTCGGTGATTAAATAAGTAAATATTTAATAATATTTTACAGAAGTTTCTACAAGCTGAAATTATTGATTTAATAGCTTGGTGTTATAGTACACGTCACGATTAGTACGTGAGAGTTTTCTATAATTTATTCGGATTCACGAACTATTTATATGAATTTC
This sequence comes from Argentina anserina, assembly GCF_933775445.1. Lineage (NCBI taxonomy): Eukaryota > Viridiplantae > Streptophyta > Magnoliopsida > Rosales > Rosaceae > Argentina > Argentina anserina. The sequence goes on along the minus strand of NC_065873.1, from coordinate 85,791 downwards.
CGAAGATTGAAAATTTAAAGAATTTATTTGGAATCCTTGTATTACCATTTAGGTAATCTGGGCCGTCTATTTCAAGGATCAATCCCACCCATTAGATTGTAAGCAGGTGAGTAATATGTATATGTATCGGAAAGGAAAGGATCAGAACAAATTGTTTGGTTCCCAATTGAGCTCACAGACTAGTTCCTCTGCTCCTCCCCGACCCGTGCGACTCCGTCGTCGATTCCGCCGCCGTACGACCGTCTCCGATCGGCGCACCAGTCTGGTTTTGATCATCTCGATGTCGTGCTTCTTCCTATGGCAGCGGCTCATCCTAGCTCCAGCCGTGGAGGGAGAATCAAAGAAGAGAAGGGTGAGATTTCTGGGTTTCTTTCCGGCGACTTCACAGCCTTTCATGGCTTCTCCGCCGCCGATTAGGTTCCTCATGGTAACGTTTTTCTTCTCTTCTCCGTGCTCCTTCCCTCTGTTACTCTAGTTCTTCAATTCGATTAAGTTTTGATCGATTCTTCCTCTCTCTTGGTTTGCTCGGATTTGGCATGGCTTGGCGATCCTCTTGGGTTTCCGGTGAATTTCTCCCTCTTTTCTTGCGTCGGTAGCTGAGCTCGAATGAATTAGAAGCTGAACTGCAGAGCTGCTGAAACAGAAGCAGCCAAGAGAGGATTTCTACTCTACTGGGTTCGTCAATGAAGCTTCGTGCTAATTTGGATTTAAGGGTAAGTTGCAGCTTGGAATTCAAGGTCTGGTTACTGTGAAATTCAATTGATTATGGGTGATTGATGTCCTTATAGTCTGGGAATTATGATGGTGGTATGATGTAGTTTGCTATGAGACTATGCGGCTGTGATTTCCTATTTTACTGTAACTGAATGGGAAATTGGAAAGTCTTTGATCATTGTTTTGTCCAGCTGATTGGTATGGAGTTGATTAGGAGTTTGTGGAATACGTTAGTATTTTGTGAAGCTCTTAGTTTTATGTACTTAGTTACAGATTTGGCTATGTGCATATGTGCATAAACTGAAAGAGTGAAATAGACAAGATGGACCATTAGTTATATTTTGTATGTTCTCTGATAGTAATTGGAGCTCCGTGAGTGAGTTTTGTTAAATTGTCAAGCTAGTACAGTGTATAAATAGAATTATTATATTATATATGAATTATCAAATATCTTTATAACAATATAAGGTTAAAATAAAAATCTAAAAACAATAAATAAAAATAACAAGTACAAATATTAAATCGAGGTACCCACTCAATGATAACTCTCAACAGATTTCCCTCCATTTTTGTGCCTTAAGTGGGCTTAGTATTTCCAGCAATTGCAATTGTTTCTTTATTTCTTCATGTTTATGATTCTACTATATATGTCTTTTTAACAGTGTCAGTAACTGCTCTGTATCATCCGTAACTAAACACTCCTTTACGAAGTGCTTAGTGTCCAAAACTACTAGTGTAGCCAACCCAACCAATCCAGATTCTGGATATCCTCAGTTTAAGTTAAGCTAGCGATGGGAATAAGAAAGGCTAGGTAGCAAAAAAAAACATAATAATAAAGTAAAGGCTTGGTTGATACTTCCCCTACCCCCTCCACCAGCAGCTCTAGTTCCAGGGATTGATGTTTACAAACTCGGTCTAGCCAAGAAGTTGTTACGGCTACCAAAAATTTCACCGTCACTTCGCCTACCCGTATCGAATAAAACATGCGGAGCCAAATCTTCTTCAAAAAGAGTTTTTACTGAAGCCGAAAGGTATCCTAAAGGAATGCTCTCAGCAGCTATCCACACAAGCATATGATGTGTAAGTGTGAATAGGTTCTTTAACTGGGAAATTGAGTTGATTGTTATAGGAGACCATGACCAAGGATCTGATATGGTACTCTTTTGCTTATTTTGCTTGGTTGGCTGTGCGGTGGTGGAGATTAAATGGATTAGGTGCTCATAATTAATTTATGGGTGTGCATAGTAAATTTATGGATCGTGTAAAATTACTATGCGACGGAAATTGAAAATATATGCATGTTGGTCTTGCATTTTGATTAGTATTCCGTAATCGGAACTAATCGTGCATTTGATTGAGATATCTAGATTGGTTGTCATATTGACAATGTCAAGTATGTGGTCAACGTAAAGAAATGTCGATTAGATGATTTATTTCGTAGTGATTGCATAAATATGTAGATATTATATTAATGACTATCTGTCGGACTCTAGGGACTCCAGTTACCCGAGGAATGGAAATGGAAAGTTCGTGACTCGCAAAATGGTGCATGTGTGGTTCGGTTGTTTTAATACATTTGTATTTAACCTAACCACAGGAGATGTGATGGCTTGAGAGCGAAGGGTGACACTGATTTCCTTGGGTTTGATCCCCTTAACCTCCGGAGGATTTTAGTTACACTAGTCGTGCGGGTTCCGATCTTAAGGACGAACTCGAAACGTTGTGTAGCTTGGTGTGGTAGCGAACGCTCTTGCTACGCTTACCTGTTATAGTATATTTGAGGTAAGGTCGTGTAGTTGGTCTATAGGACCGGCCATCAGATACTATTTGGTTTTGGCGCGCCGTATTGAGAATGTGCACCGATTCTCAAGTCAAGTTGTTTTAAAGTTTATCATTCATTTTTATGATTTGGTTTATAGATGTTTTATTGGGATCCCAACTGTTTAATTGTTTTCAAATCTTATCGAGAAATCATACACCAGTGTATGTGCAAGTACTGTGTACTGGTACAGGAAAGCAATGGATGAAGTTGGGTGTGTTGTTCAAATTTGGTAAACTGTCTTTCGATTTTCTTTTCAGATTCCATAGTTGGATATTGAATTCTAGAACTTTGTTAGAGCTAGTTTCTTTAGCTCTGTATATTTATTTCCATCAAGTTTGTTAACTTCATTTTGTTAATTGTATCAAGTTATAGACGGATATGTAAATTTCTGTGATAAACATATTTCACCTCAAAATTTATTTAAAGCTTATGTTGTGTTTACTAAAAATTATTCACAAAATGCCTTGCGTTTTTTAAAATGTAAATCAGGTTTTCGGTTTATGTTTTATAGACTTGCAGCACTGTGACGTACTTAAGCTAGTGAGGTGCAGTTTGGGGCGTTACAACTACTTTGATCGTTCAATGTTTTTTTTTTTTTGGGTAAACTCAAGAACTAAAATGTCGCCCATGAATACCCCCTCAAAATTATGAAAACTAAAGATACCATTAGTGGTAAAGATGAATTGGAGGTTTAGTTAGTAGATTTATGTATAGTAGATTTACAGACTCACTGCTTTCGCAAGATAAATAATCACCATATACTCATATAGGGGGTTCGGCTGGATTGAACCAGCGCCACCATTAACCATCGCTGTTAGAATGAGTAAAACTCCAACTATACCCTTACTTCAATTATGGGATACCTTGGTTGTCAATCCATCTCCGTTCCCAACTTGTGCAATAGATTTCAAACTCTAATGTGACAATATCAGTCACCATGGCCGTCGAAGGTCGAGCAAGGGTTGCTGGAGAAGAATCATTCATCGAGCCGAAAAGGTGTGAACCCAGATTTGTCTATTTTGCTAAACTCGATTAATATAGGACTCTTGATGAATAGAAACTCAAAAGGAACACCACTGTGGGTTTGAGTCGTTGAGTCTCGTCGGATACGCCGGATATTGCAGAATTTGGTCATAACCGTCTAGCTTCATTTCGATATGTTACCGTCAAACCTCAAAGCATGTACAATCTATGAGCATAAAGGGATTGATGATGAAGAAGCGAAGTGAATGAGACTGATATGGCGAGCTGTGGGTGGCAGATCATCAGAGAAGACGGAGTTTGGTAAAGGACATCATTGGAACACTGAAATAGCATCTAAATTGACTGATCAAATGAACGGTTGATATGTGGACACATGACATAGACAAAGATGGTTAGTGATGCTCATGGTTCAATGCAGACTCTTCCAGTGACAGAACATGATGGTACTATTAGTCTTAGAGCTATTGACTCTTTCCCAACTCACCCTAAAACAGGGGCAGCGATAATGGAGAAAACAATATTTTTAAGGTCTACAATGGAGGAAATTCGTTAAGAACGAAATTCGTAGTGTTTTAAATAAATCAGCCATGCTACATTTTTTCGCATCCTTTTTCTGGTTACAGTAATTTGATAGCTTCTTCTATAATAGGGTATTTACAACAGATTATGAATGTTAATTTTACAAATAGTCAGAAAGAAATTTATCACATTATAACCCTGATAATCTTTCCAAAAAACAAAACTATGATGGTATAAATGTTACATGCTCATAGCTCTGGAATGTTCTGATTCCCCCTCCGACTCCCCTTCAGCTGGCTCTACGTACTCCTGCACAGGTAGAATGTTTCTATATAATGTCTTCTGTTCATTTTTAGTCTGCTCTTTTCTAGTGTTCTAGAAACCACAAATTCTTTACTAAATAGTCCATGCCAACCAGAAATTGTATTTTCAACAGAACGTCCACTTTCATGAGAAAGAAAAAAGACAGACCGCCCCGCAAATAATTTGCTAAAAGCATGTACTGTTGACTAAAAAAAAAACTGTCAAGTAGATAATAAAATAGAGTAATTTCATTTCACCTACCTGACTTGTACGCCATAAATCATTTGTGCTCATCATTTTAATGAATCTTTTACGTTGGTGAGAACTAAGGTTCAGACAAGATCGATTACATTGGTGAGTCCATGGGCACCTGTGAGGAAATTAGAAGTGCAGGGTACTAGTGATTTAAGGTGTGAAGGTCAATGAGGTAATTGAAATTATTTGAGGGATCCTAAAAGGATATAACCAAAACAGGAAGACACGATTGGCAAGTTCATCATTCCTTGATCTATTGAGGACTACAGAAGGTTATTGGCTTTCCCGTGCCTTTTGAAAAGATATCATTCAAGATTTCAAGTGATTCAACTATACCAACCGGAAGCAATCTTTACAGAGGATTGCCAAACCCATGATGATGACACGATGAATGGAATCTCACTCGGATTAGAGGCCTTCCTTCATATTCTCTAAGTGGCTATGATTTTGACAATTTTAGTTCCAGCTGCCCTAGAGGCTTCTTTTTTCTAGTTTGTTTCAGTATATTCATAACAAAAGTAAACACTACAAAATAAGAAGAAAAAGGCAGGAAAACTGTAATAACTTGCAGAATCATACCACGGATTCTTTCAACTTTATTTTTCGTAGGTATCTTTCCAACGCACCATCCCCTCGAATAATCTTCCCTCCAAATCCAGGGGCATTTTCTGCACCCACGGACTTCTCATCAACAACTACAGCATCTATTCTATCTTCTCCTGTTTTAACATCTGGAATCTGAGACAAAAGCACATCAAGATAATTAGTAAACTGTACAGTACATTATTTTCATTCCAAATCATGCAGATACGCAGTGGATTCTACACACCTCATACATGGCTTCAGTTAGAATACTTTCCAATATCGCTCTTAATCCCCTGGCGCCAGTATTCTTAGCCATCGCTTTATTTGCCATGAGTCTCAGTGCTTTGTCCGTGAAATACAGCTTCACCTGAAATGGTTTCAATGTTCATGCCTGGGGAAAGTAATTATATAGTTGATGCTTTAGTTAAGTTTGCAAACATTGTAATGATAGAAACAATTTGATCCCACCATCCTGGCTTGTCCCCCACCCTCTCAATGATATCTCTAATGAAATCATAAGATTCCTGTCTTAACACTAGTCAATCATGATACATAAGCTTCAACTCTAGTAGCAGAACATGTGTAAACAAAAAACACAAAAAAAAAAAAGCAGATGTAACGTGCTCACATTGTTCATGCTAAATAGTTTCTTGTATTGTTTACCAAGGGCATTTTTGGGTTCCGTAAGTACCTGTAAAAAAAAATAAAAAGGAGAATATACAGAAGGTCAGTGCTGACATTAGATGCCAGCTCATTCAGTGCATTGAGACGGTTAATTAAGTAAAATCTAACACAGGAATTATTCTGTTACAAGTTCTAAAGCAATCTTTTCCAGGTACAGTATATTGTATGTAGGATCAGAAGCACCTACAGGGCAGTGAATCCAAATACAAATGCTTTCGTTGTTACCTCAACAAGTTGGTCTTTAGTTAAGGCAGATAAACTAACTAATATTGCAAAACGTCCAATAAACTCTGGTATGAGTCCATATGCAATGAGATCAGCACTTTCAACCTGGAAATTTGAAATACAGTTTTCAGACCATACGGAAAAAAACATATTACTTTGTATCAAGCTGATAAATTCGTGTTCCATAAAAGAAAATTAGAAAAGGTAAAATTTGTATTCATCAGCGACTTTGAAACGTCTGAATCATACCGATTCAAGTAAAGATGATGTCACTATTGCATTGGTTACACCGCCAGCTCTCATATTGGCACGGACAGGAGCACCAAACCCAATAGAAGAATCTTGTCGTCTGGTCAGAAATACATATAGTTTTCTTAGATATGTTTAGCCAAAAAGAAAAAGAATTTGCCTAGGAAAATACGGACATACCTCTCTGAAATGGTCTTTTCAAGATCTACAAATGCTCCACCGCAAATAAAAAGGATATCTTTTGTATCTATCTGCACGTCATTACATGAGTTTTAGGATCATAAAACTGTAATAGTGAACTAGTTAGTTGGAGATTATATTGTTTTGACAATTTTCATGGTAAAACACTTTACCTAGTTCTGATGAGTCGCTAAAGATAGAATTTATGATATAGTATGAGTAAAAGATGCACGATGACAAGTCTAATTTTGAATTTGCAACATTGACGTGGAAGCACAAAATTCATAGTGACCTTAATCAACACGGGGAAACTGATAATGAGATAACCTTAAAAAGATCTCTATGACTAATTTTCCACGGGAACCCTCTGCCTCCAGGACCTATTGCTTGGCATCCTTGACTAGACAACCCACGGGGTAACCAGTATCGTACGCTTGACAAAGGAATGTACTTCCTCTCAGGGCTCAATTGATGTAGTGGATCATTAGTTAGTCTTAAGAGAATACAGCTGCCAGCTGGTAGTCAGACCCCAGATGGTTTCTGTCAGGCCATTATACATAAACTCCCATGGTCGTAGCATATGTGCAATGAAATGAAGAACAGACATCACCATTCCTTGATCCTACACCTTCACAATTCCCTTTTTAAGAACTTGCGTTTATAATTTACTCTCCTAAATGTTGTACACATTTTTAATTACTCCTAGTCACTGTTGCTAACTTAAGGCATCCAGGGTCCTTTGCTGATACTCCACCAGTTGCCTTGGGTGAAACAGCCAGTAACAGGACAGCTAAGCTCACACAAGCATTACATCACCCAGATCAGCTTTGCATCTAGAACTGAGCTTAGTGTATTAGTCAGATGACGTTTAGGCCAAAACGCAAAGATTTCAAACTATGCACATTGATCAAATTAGGAATTTTGTAAGATATGATGAAAACTAGATGAAACTAGCTAAACCTAGGTTCTAGAATGCCCAATGGAATAATTAACATGATATGAACAAACTTTCTAATAACATTTACGAATTTTGAAGCTACAAAATGTCATACCTGTATGTTATCACCCCGTGGATGCTTCCTTGCATTCTTCTCAGGAACGTTCACTATCTAAACAGAGAAGAAAACATTAAATTATTAAATTGAACCCACCACAGAGTAGTCTTTAGTGAGTAGAAAAAACTCTGATGGCAAATTATTAAATTAATAACTCCGACTTGGCAAGTTCATTATAACTAAACGTGCTTAGCTGATATGTAGCCTGTGTAAACTTACAATTTAGAGGCTCATTAAAAAGAATCTTTTTGAAAATAAAATAAAACACGCACGTAAATCAATACATATAAAAACACACACACACACAAATCAATATAAAAAACACAGTTTGACTAAAAAAGTTAAAAGTTTAAATTTTGGATAGAATAAATAGTCCACCTTATTAGTAAGACTCAAGAATTATTTTGAAATAGTAGATTACAAATTTATATCACTGAGATAACAGACGGATTTCTTTGTACGAAATAACGGTGATCCAAGTAATTAGATGTCCAAAGCCTTAGAGAAAATCCAGTAGCTTCCCTTTACTCAGGGAAAATTTTCGTTGTTTCTCTCCAACAGATTCCCTAAACACTATCCGTAAAATAAGAATCGAGGATGAGAGCGAAAATAGCATTCTCTATACTTTTACTGATACCTTTAAAAGGTTTTAGAGATGAATGATGAAGTCTCCTTGCAAAGTTGCAATCTGTTGAGAAGCTTTTAGAGCAACTCCAACAACTTCCCTAAATCTTGTACTTTCTCTATTTTAGGGATAAATTTGGTTGTTTTGCTCTTACGGATTCTCTAAACACTATTCTCAACATAGTGAATGTGATGAGAAAAAGCAATATTCCCTATATTTACAACATTCTTTATAGTTCTAGATAAGGATTTAGGGAAGACTGATGATAAATGTAAAATAGGGTATCTGTTGGAGTTGAACCATAAAATGTATCCAAAATTGTGCTTTTTTGCTTCTGTATAATAAGAGAAATTCTGGGGAAGTTGTTGGAGATGCTTTTAGTAGTTTTTGTTTTCATGTCTTATTTTGTTTAGAGAGCCGATGAGAGGTGGTTGCTTAACAGATATCTTAGCATCCAATGCAACATAGGGATTAGGAGTCTTTAATGTTGTGGGAAGTTTAAAGGGTGTCTAAAAGAGTCTAGGGTTATGTACCTGTAAACTCAGTTCTGAGATATCATTTTATCAAAGTAACACCAGATTGAAATACTTCAAAGGCTTCCAATTTCCCATAGAAATCTTGGCTCCAACAGTGATTGGAGTAATCATCAAATGGCAAATGAATACTTTGAAAGTAATAAGGAAGTTACAGGCAAATTCAGAGATCAGTCAGAAAGTGTGGAGCATGCAAGAGACCTAATGTAAAATGATTGACCAACCCAAAGAGCACTTTTTCAAATTTCATCAAACAAAGAATCTTTCCCGAGGCCATACATAAAAATAGGACAATTCGGACTAAATCAACTACATGGTGGTTGAGACAAAAAAAGGATAGCACGGAAATCGTACAAGAGAGATTGTACAGCCTTCAGGCCAAGGAGTTAAAATTAGGTTTGGAAGGAGTACCAAATTTGGAACCTGAAAAGTGTTAATGAATTCAAATGAACTTCTGCTTTCAAAATGTCGACAGCAATGGCACTTCCATAATCAAGTCATAAGTCATAACAGACAGCCAAAAGTGACATTTCTGTTGTAATGTTCAATGAACTCCATTTTTGTACATGACTTGGGTTCGGGTGCCAATTTATATACCTCCTTTTCACTTTTTAATATATTATTTTCACTGTTTTCCAACCAGTCTTTGCTGAATTTAAATCACCTAGAAAGTGACCGGCCGGATTCAAAAGACAAGAAAAGAGACAATGTGGTGGAGGAAACCACACCCAACATTCAATTTGTTCCAGGCATTCAAAAGTAAATTGATTGCAAAAGGTTAGCCGGATAAAAACAGTAAAACCAAGACAAAAAATTTCACTCACAGTTCCTTCAAGCATTTTCAGTAAAGCCTGCTGAACACCCTCTCCAGAAACATCTCTGCTAATGTTTTGGCTCTCAGCCTGAAAACCAATAATAGAAAGTAAAAAATATGATGATGCCCAGTTGCCCACAAAGTATGCAGAAATAATTAAAATACAGCACCTTCTTAGTTATCTTGTCAACTTCATCTATGTAAACAATCCCCTGTTGAGCTGCTTGTACATTGAAGTCAGCTGCCTATTTACAAGAACAATCACGTGAGTTCATTGATGTAACAGGTATTAGAGCACAGGTTAGAACCTTGCAGTCAAGAGCTTATACAGACATCAAACGTTCGGTTAACTAAGTTGTAATCTAAAATATGCAGAAAATTCCAGCGGACAAAATTTTCATCAAGCTTATACAAATAAGGAAATACTTTTGGATATTAAAAAAAAAGCTTTTGGCAAAGCAGAAAGTTGCATTGCTGTCTATAGATTCACTATAACTAGAATGAGTCTTGTTCATCTGGTCAAGTGATTTTTTACCAGGTTGTGTTTAGCACCCTCGATTTAAATCCATTAGTGTCAATAACGCATACACTTACACCACTCTCGCAATATGCAAAACAACATAAAATTTGTAAGAAAAATTATGCAGAGAAAGGAGTAGATTATTCACATTTCAAAGATTATTAAATATTGGAGAATACATAGAACATAAACAAAACACATGTATATGAAAAGGTAACAGATATATGAGTGGATCTACGAAAAAAGAAAGAAAAAAAAACTGGAATGTCAGTTACTTGTTAGCAGAAGAGTGAAATACAATACATACCGCCAATAATTTTTGCAATATTGATTCGACATCTTCCCCAACATAACCAGCCTGCAAAATAGCAGTATCTGCTTCTTTCAGTTTACCAGCAATTGATAGAAGATATTTCCACCCTATAAACATGCATCATGGTTGATTATAGTCTATGAGAAGTGAGTGTTTCTTTATGACAAGGCCAACTTGCTATTCACTGCAATTACTGATAGATACAAACTACTCAAATTAGGCAGTAAAATGGATGAGCTTGAATTCAAGACTAGTATGCATGAATTTTCAATTCATAAGAGTTGTCAATAAATCACTATAAAAAAGAACTCACCTGTGTTAAATTTGTTGCATCAGTAATGACGAATGGCACATTCACAAATCGAGCTAGTGTTTTTGCCAGCAACGTCTTCCCTGTTTTACGATATCATCGTTAGAGGGGAAGTTAACATCCTAAGGGGTTTTGCTGTCGTATCCAAAATAAAATAAAAATTCCACAGTCATGTATAACCTTAGTTCATTATTCCAGGCTAAGAATAGAAACAAGTGGAGTGCTTAAGTTGATAAGAGTGCTTCAGAAATATTAAATACCAGATCCAGTTGGGCCCATCAAGAGCACGTTGCTCTTTTCTAGCTCTACATTATCTTCTTTATCTATTGTGTTTAGACTTGTGGATTCTGCTGCTGACCTAGAATCAAACTCCATTGGTTCAGTCATAGTACTAAATCCATAGAACAGATAGGAGTCATGTCTAACAGCATTAAGAAATGTTGTGTTTAAACAGAAGAAGAAGAAGAAGAAGAAGAAGAAGAAGAAGAAAAGACTTGACAGAGAGTTAAGAGCATGAATATGATTGGATGCAAAGAGGAAAGTGAAGACCAACCCTTTGGGCAAGGAGGCGTGATAGATTCGTTTGTAATGGTTATAAACAGCTACCGAAAGCACCTGCAAGGCATGTAGCAAAATGTCAGAGTAGCATGGAATGAGCATGAAATTAATGAAGCAGAGATAGGAGCAAACAAGTAGAATGGGGGAACCTTCTTGGCTCTTTGCTGGCCAATAACGAACTTATCGAGGCCCTTGCAGATCTCCTTGGGCGTCGGCAAATCCTTTCCCAAATTGGAGCCGCCCCAGGACGTCTTCTTGTCTTCACCATCTCCGGCGGGGGCCCGAATGACATTAACTCCGGGTGCAAAAGGTGGGCCCGGGGGCGTGTGCACAGCAAGTCCATTGGGAGGCGGAGGTGGCTCCGACGCCCCAGCATTAGCATATGTTCTCAAAGTGTCCCAGAAGGATGCCCCCAGGTCGGCACTGGAATTGGTTTTGATTTTGGTGGCGTGACGATGGGAAGAGGTTGTTGCGTTAGTGTTGCTGAGCCTGCCAATCTCTACGAAAGTGCCTTGGAGGGGAGCAATCTGGTGCGGTCGGAAGTAGTAGGCGGTCTTGCAATTGGGGCAGAGATTGAGGGCCTGATACTGAAGCTCAGAGGTCTCCGTCGGCGGCGGAGAAGGAGATAAATTAGGTAAGCGGCGATCGGAGAAAATGAGGTCCATGCGATTGAAGGAGCAGCGCGGGCAGTTGGCCTCTGCCCTGATTTTACGAGTGGTGCTGGAGCCGCTGTGGTCCCACTTGTAGCGCGCCTGCACTCCGACTAGAGACTCCCTCCGGCGATGAACATTCAAGTGGTTCAGGTGCGTGGAGATTGCGGATACTTGAGTGAACCGCTGGTGGAACTGTGCTATATGCTTTAGCTTCTTCCATCTCAGCATGCCGGACATTAACAACAAAGTGAGATACTGAAACTGAGATTGGAATTGGGATTGCGATTGGGATCTCCAATGCGTTATACTATTATAATAATATCAAACTGTGAGCAAGTGATAGCAATTAGCAAGCATTTGAAAAAGGAAAGATAAAAGTGGGGAGCGTTTGTAGGAAGAAAAACTGAAATACTGCCACCCAAAATCCACAATCCACACACTCTCCCCTTTCTTTTTCTGTCCAGTCTAATTTTTGCCAACTTTGACTCTTTGACCGTGTGTTCGCGTACCCAGCCCTCTTCTTTGCCGCTATATCCGCCCGTGTCAAAAAAAAAACCCAAACAAAATCTAAAGTTAAACCCTAATGCTATATTGGGCCAGACTATATTTTGGCCTCCTAAAATATCATATTTTATTTAAAAAGCAGTTTACCATCTCGAACAAGAGAGGGTTAAATTTTTTTAAGGTGTACATTTGGTTAGGTATACTTATATGGTTTCATTGATAACATTTTGACATGATATAACTAATCATCATCAAACTAAAAATAATAATCGATCATTATGATCTATGTAGTAACTATTTGGTTTTAGACTAAAAAAAGCAATATGAACGTAAAATTGTCATATTCAAGATCCTAACTATACATTAAATTATGTATACTTGTAATGTTATATCATTAATTTGTAATTTGTTGGAAGTGGAAACAATGGAGGTTTGCGTCATTAATTTGTAATTCGGTGCACTGTTCCAACTTTCGTCTGAATTTTTCATCCAGATTAACAAGTTTCATACAAGCAGTGAAGTCCAAATCGAGATGTAGCTCGAATCGTCGCCCAAATCCGATCGAATCATGTCTAAAAGGAAGGGATAAGACGATCTGCAATAGCCTCGAGCTCCGAATTCACTAGAAAAGGGCGCACATGAGTGTTGACTTTCAGTCGGATCTTGCGGGCGTTACAGCGTCGTGTACGACGGTTGGCGTGGCGTGAAACCGGTATGGAACGACTCGAAATGATGAGGCGGAGCGAATGAGACCGGTGGCGGGATGACGAAGATCAGGCGGCCGAAAAAATTCTGGGTTTCTTGGGTGAATAGTGGCAAGAAAATTTGAATAATACGAAAATCTCATTTCTCCCCTTTTTACCCCCTATTTATACTATTTTCAAAAAATGTCCAAATACCCTTTTGTTTTGTAAATTTTTCATATGAACTCCGATTTGGGCATGTCACATGTTTACGAATTCATATCGACGAGCTCTACAACTTCCGTGAAGGATCTTTCTCGAAACACTTGCACATCGAAAAGTCAACTTTTAGAGTCGCTACACTTAAAATGACTCTCGATTCGAGTAAAAGATAAAAGTAAAATCGTAAGGAAGGGTAAAAGGTTCGGTGCGTACCACTTTCCAACGACATATATTATATGTCACCTGATAGTTATAACGACGCCATGCTACTAGGTGAGATATTTAAATTTTCTCAAACGACACAACACATATGTCGCCTGAAGGCATAATTGGCCTAGTGTTGATCTCCATGTCGCATTATGATACCACAATCAAGAGAGATGAGGCGGCATTAATGATTCATTGAGGCCGAGAGAGAGAGAGGGTAACAGCACCGATGGTTCATCTAGGCTTGGCGTCAAAGAAAGAAAGTTTTTTTAAGTAAGGATAGTAATGTAATTTTAGGTTTAGGGTTATTTTTCTAATATTTTCTTTAATTATCTAATAAATTTATGATTTTCACCTTAAGTTAAATTTATATGAAAACACAAGGAAACAATGAAAATGACTTTGTTAAGTAAAGGCATTCATATCTCTTAAAAATATTTTGAAAACAAAAAAAAAGAAATACTAAAGAAAATAAAAAGAAAACATTTATATAAGGACATTTTGGTAAATGTATATTTTTGTTTGGAGAATATTTAACGGCCACCTCATCATTTTAACAGAGGAATTGATGGAGTTGACTATGTAGATTAAAAGTTGCAAGTTCGAGAACTATATAGAGGATATTGAAACTTCAGGGACTAAATGAATGACCGACCAAAAGTATAGGGATTAAACAGACGTTTGCCCTATTTATTTGTTCCAAGGGGCACATTGCATGGTTGTGAAATGTTATTTTGATTAGCGAGACTAGTCCATTTACTAGAACCGGGAGAGGGGATGAACCGGCAATTACTGATGTTATTAAGAGTATGATATCGAAAGAGAGGGGATGAACCAATAGTGTAGCAGATGCTACTAGGTCACTAGTACAGAGGGGATGAACTAGTGGACCTCAGATATATTTTCAAATATTGAAGGGATGTATGTGACCCTTGTTTGGTGTGCGTTGTGGTGTTATATTGTTTTATGAGAGATTTATTGATATGTACGTGAGCTTCGGGTGATGTTATATTATTGTGTGAAGTATCGGATTTACTTTATTATCGTATTGACTACTCCTTGTTTTGAGATCCAAAGTGGAAACCAAAAAACCTGACGATTACGAAAGAGAAAACCTCTGCCGCCAAACAACGTTGTAGATTGAGGTCATCACCGCCAGTTTTTTAGTAAATTTTTCAAAGTCTTGGAGTTACTTTTAGTGATATTTCAAACTATTGTCGAAATTATATCGACCTGGTGACATGGTGCCTTTGTATTGGTGTAAACTTTGCGTAGTGATTAAGGGACAACATCTTATCCCCATATCAGTTTAGCCCCAAAAGTGTCATGGGACACGTGTTAGCATGCATGGTGAAATAAGTGGGTATGTTTTTTTTTTGATTTGCTAATATATTACATGATACACTCATTGAGTGCTTCTTTTTTCTTACCCATTTGTTTATATTATTTTTTGCATAAAAGTATAGATTTGTCAAGTTGGGAAGGAGTATGTGACGATAATGTACTCATATTATCCTATATTTCTATCCCTCATATCTTTGGTTTATATGTTTAGTTCTCTAATTTATTATTGATTTATGTTATTTTAGTGTGTTTAAAGGTTTGTGTCAAAGATAGAAGAAAAAGACTAAAATGAGCTAACAAAGATTAAATGATAATTATATTCTTCATTGTTAGAATCTACCAATGAAGAAGGTCTAATCTTGCCGAGCTACTATGAGAGTTCCAGATCGAATTAGACCATGAGTCATATATCATTGGAAAGATACATAAGTATATTTTATATAGGAAGTTACGGATCTTGATTGGATACTCTGAGAGGAAGTTATGATATTTGAGTGATGAGAGGTCAGAGCTGAAATCTGCTCGGGTTCATTAACATTCATGGAGAACTCAAGTTGCGTTGCCAAATGCATTCAATTTCAATATATTAAGGTCAATGATTCAGATGAAGATGCAAATATTAAATGGATTCTTACTTTTACAAGAGATATTTTAAGGTTTTCCCATTTCATATCAAGTTAGGAGTCTCAGTCCAAGTCTTACAAGGAAATTGAAGTCAAAGATGAGTAAAAATCTTCCCTATATAAGGAAACACCAATTTCATATGAGGAGAGGTCTCCAGAGCACAATGTAGATGTCAAAAGAGCAAAGACCATCTATCCATCTTCACCATTATATTCTTCTATGTTTTTTTATGTTTTTCTTAGTTGTAGTTTGTCAAACCTTTTCTCTAGGGTTAGGATGATGCTCTTTCAAGATTGTTTATGTAGTTTGATGTTTTAATTGATGAATTTATAGTTTCTTTATGATGATTTCTTAGTCAACATTTGAATTGATGCTTTATGTTTAAGTTCTTTGATTGATCACCTTAGGACTTTGCATATAGTAATTAGAAGATGAATTTGAGGCGTACCTGCAATATAATTTAACTTAGCTTCTTGTAATTAAGAGTTGTGAATTACATTATTGTCATACCTAAAGTAATGGTTCATGATTCTCTTGTTTTCTAGAATGTAAACAGTCATTCATATTAAACTTATGTCGTACTTGGATAGACTGCATGTTAGGATATACGAAATCTGTCGTACTTGGAGAGTATCATACACCTAAGGAAAACTATGGTCTAAGTGTCGTACCTAGATTTAGATACGAGAATTGTCATCTAGAGAGACGAAGAATCAATTAGTTACATTGATACATAAATATAATTGTTAGTAGTTGATTCTGATACCCTAATTTTTTCATCTTGTTTGTTTGTTTCATTTGTTATTTGAAAATCTAAAAATCCATATTTTGATTGTTTTTATGTTCTTAGTTTAGATAAATTAAGTTAGGATTAAATCAATTATCAATCCCTAGTTTGAACGACCTTGTACTTGGACACTATACTAAAGACGATTTGTGCGCTTGCGAGTTTTAATTAAAATTTCACAACTGACAAGCCTAGAAAAAAGTGATATTTCATACATTCCTCTTTATAAAATTAAATCACGTGTTGGAACCGGCGTTGGATGCTTAAAACCCACCGATCTTGAGACCAGGGCATGACATTAGCAGACCCAAACCAATCATAGGATCCATGATCTCAAAATCACGGCAGAGTTTGAGGTCGTTGGTTAGTTTTCGGCATTCGTGGAGATTTGATTCATTTCCTCTTTTTTGATGACATTTTGTTGTTGGGGTTAGAGGAATAGTTTTCTTCGGCTCGCCTAATAGTGGAGACAAGGCGTATGCTTGGTGGTCGGATAAGCAGGTTTGATCTGAAGGGGAGGATTTTGGGCCTTACGTATGTTGTGGATTGAGGGTGGGTCTAATCCACTTAGTTAACTATTTATGAATATGTAATAATGGGTTATTGTGAGCTTTAACACAAGAGCTATAGTGATTCATCTCCCTCTTTTGGGGTAGACTACTCCACTTGAATTTACTAGGTATAGACAAATAGCCTACAATTATACAAGTGGAAGAGTTGGATCATTTCTAAATGGGAGGAGTGGTCCCTTTTATAAGTAAGGGAACCACTCTCCTTTACTTGTTCTTCAATGTGGGATGCAAAGTCTCATTCTAGTCTTCAAGTCTTCTTCTCAAGGTATATTGTTGATGTTGAAAAGGTGGCTTCTCGACGAGGTCTCAGTGACTTCTAACTGTCGTTGGTAAGTTTGTATGACGAGCTACGCTAAAGATGTCATGGTTGAGTCTTATCGTGGCTTCTAGGTCTGCCGAGAGATTAATACTTATGCTTGGTGGCATGACATACTACCTCCAAGGTGGTGTTTGGTTTGTGCTATTTCTGGCGAAGAATGGCGGAACAACGACGAAGGTTACTAGCGAGGGTGTCTAGAGCAGGATGCGTGTCGGTAGGTCTGAGTTGGATGCCTAAATTAGATCTGGGTTCTCAATTTTGGGCTATTTTGGTTTTGTATTAGATGAGATGGACTCTGCTCCTAAGGCCCAATCACTTTTGGGCTCGTATTTGTGATCTAGGAGGTTGGTGTTTGCTAACTTAGTATGTGACTCTCTTTTGGTTTGGAGGGCCAAATCTTTCATTACTTGGGTATACGTCTCATCATTCGGCCCTAAGGCTCCGGCCCGCCCTAAAGCCCGGTCGTCTGGTCTGCCCAAATGCAAAGGCCGGCTCAAGTCCTTTTCGATTAGGGTAAGGTTGTCGAAATGAACCCCGGCCTGACCCTATTGAGCCTTTTAGGGCCAAACCCGGCCCGGCCCTAAAAGCCCTATCCGAACCTACCCTATAATTTTAATTTATTTTTAATTTTAGTTATTAATTATTACATACATGATACATAATAGTACTATGAGACTAATGGGAGTATGGCCGTGAGGGTATTGGCCTTTTGGGCATTGGGGTAATCTTAATTAACTCATTCCAAATAAATGAGGCCCATTTTTTTCCAATATTGTCTTAGTGGACTACTGGACGTCTGGACTTTTTCAAAACTCTAGGTATCTAATTAACTCCATATCTCCATCTAACATTTAGTGGGTTATCCCCCGCCACTTCATTCATCATTCTCATCTTCTATATTTGTTTCCGACTATTCAATATTCCCAAATTCTCATCATCACCTCCGCTTCCAATCCAATCTCGTTGCTTCCATCTCCAGTCTGACCTCGTCGCTAAGGAAATTTTGAGGCCTCACCAAGACCTTGCATCGGCGCCAACTCCTAATCAGTTGCCTCACTTACCGTCGAGAAAGCTGAAGAGTTCAAGGTTGAATTCTACCATAAGAGAAAAGCCACTTTTGAGAATAACTAAGTTGCTATCGGGGAGAAAGAGAAGGTTAGAGCAAGTTACCTTTCCAGAATATCATGGATTCACGGTTTCTCTACTCTTTGTTTGAATGAATTGTTTTGGTGAATACGGCAATTTTTTTAAACTTTGATGCCTTTGGTTTGAGTGTGGTTGGCTCACAATCTCACATGTTCAAGCCTTTCAATCTTTTATGGCTGATATTGATATCTAATTACTCACATAGTATTTACGATTGATTTTTGATAGATTTTACAATTTAAATAGGTTTCTAGGAAAAGTTATATCTTGAAATCATGTCAACATATCTTGAAATCATCATCTGAAAAAGAACTGGTCTTGGGTTTTTATAAAGTAATTTTTTTCCTATTAGAAAATATGAAGATAAATTGGTTGTTAGAACTCTAATTTGGTCTTTGGGGCTTGTTTATACTGAATTTTTTACCATTGTTCACAGACCCCCAAATCCCCATTTTATCAGTTACCGTTAGACATTTAGACCCAAAAATATGTTCATTGCAATCTAGTTCCTTGTCTAGCCTCTATAAATAAACATAAACACCAACAACCTATTTTGATCTTCCAAACATGACCGTGTGAAAAAGTTTCCTTTCATTTCTCCAGCAAATCAATGACTGGTATGACTATCAATATTTTCAAAATTATATGTGGGCTCTTCTCTGCTTTTTCCAAAACATAATTCATCATACTTACCAAGCTTCTTTTGTTTTTTATATAACATTGGAAGAGATGGGAGCAATTAAAGACTTGGAAGGACGATGAGCTTCGTTTTATGTTCAATGGGGGTTGCTCCTGTATTTGATATCTTAAACTTCAAGTAAACTCTAAACCGTTCTCCTAACGTTGTAGTGTAAGACCTTGCTGCATTGTTGTGTATCAGAGTTTTGTTTGCTTAATTTCTCAATAGTTTCATGGATGAAATGTTTAAGTCAACAATTAGTCCCATGTTTGCTACTTCCATATACCCCATCCAAACTTCAGTGACTCAAACAACCCCAACAGACCCACCAACAGCTCCACAACCTAAACTCATTTCCTTAGAGTTCAGACCGTAAAACAAGAATCTGTTTGGAGTTTTTTTGAAAAGATTGAAGTTGTTCAGGATAATGTTACTGTTAAATATGTTAAGTGTAGTGTTTGCAATACATTGTTGGTACAAGGAGGAAGTAATGGAACTAGCCATTTACGTAGGCATTGGGGCACTCATGTTGGTAGTCAAGCACATGATTATAAGACTCAAAAGGCAATAGGTTCTGATTCTAGTGGGAATATAGCAAATTGGTCTTACGATAAGGATACTGCTAGAAACGAAGTAGTGGACTATGTAATTAGAGTTGAAGATCCTTTTACATTCGTAGATACACATGATTTTACTGGGTTGGTCAAAAGAGCTTTTACACCTCAATATGGAGGACTATCAGCTTCTACTTGCAAAAGGGATATGATAAAACTCTTTACTGCAAAAAGAAATGAGTTGCTCAAAACACTTGAAAGTTTTAAGGGCAAATTCAGTTTGACTTCTAATTGTTGGTCATCACATGCTAATATGGGATATATGTCTTTAACTGCGCTCATTTTATTGATAAAAATGGAACTTGAACAAAAGAATCATTACTTATAAAATGATGGAGTACCCACATAGCGGTGAGACACTTGCTAATCACATAAATGAAGAGTTGATTTCTTGGCGCATTCATGAAAAAAATCTTCTCAATATCTTTAGATAATGCCACAAATAATGATGTTATTGCTACATTACTCCCTGGTTTTCTTATGGTCAATTTCGTCCTTAAAAAATATTTTCATGTGCAATGTAGTGCTCACATTTTGAATCTTATTGTTCAAGATGGTTTGTGTTTGTTATCTTCATCAGTTGTTAAAATCACTAATAGAGTTAAGAGTATGGATTCATTTGGTAAAAGGCATGCGTTTTGGGTTAATTGTTTTAACAATTTGAATATGCCAAAGAGAAATATTGATATTGATGTTCCTCATAGGTGGAATTCCACATATGACTTGCTCCAATTAGCTGAAAAGTATAAGATTGTTTTGAATCATTATGTTCATAAACTAAACCAATGTAGTCGTCATGCTACTTTACCACTTCTCACTGATGAAGATTGGTTAATTTCTAGCATTGTCTGTTGCTTTTTAAAGGTTTTGATTCTTCAACAAAAATCTTGTGTGCTGTGTATTATCCAACGTCATGTTGTGTTATTGCATGCTTGGTAAGAATCAATGCAGCTTTTAATAAATATGCTAGCTATCATGTTATTGTTGCTGCTTTAGGTGCCATGAAATCAAAATTTTCCAAGTATTGGAAAAGTTTCCCTGATGTATTTTGTCTTGCAGCTGCTTTGGATCCTAGATATTAATTTTTTACAATTAGCCAATGGATGAAAAGTATGGATGTTGCTAATTGAGAAATTAATACTAATATTTCTAGTCTTAAGAATCAATTGTTTGAGTTGCATGAAATTTACAAGCAGAATGTAGTGGTCCAAAGCACTACTACTTTAAGCTCAAATATGTCTACATCTACATATGATTCTGTTGTTTTACCCAATGATGAAGATGAGGACTTTGCTGAGGAGATTTTAAAAAGGGCTAAGAATGCAACTTCTACTTCCACTTCTTCAAGTTCTGATTTGCAATACTATACTTGAAGTTCTTGATAGTATGGTATTTGACATTTTAGGTTGGTGGATATCTCATGAAGAAGTGTATCCAGTGCTTTCTTTGATAGCTTGTGACTTGCTATCTGTTTCGACCTCCACTGTGGCTTCAGAAGCTGCATTTAGTGCCGGTGGAAGAGTAGTATTTGAGAAGAGGGCGAGTCTAAACCCAAGCACCATACAAGCTCTTATTTGCCTAAAAGATTAGAGCTTGGCTGAGAAGATGGAGCAAGATAAGGATCAAGAAGATCTTTGAATTAAAGAGGAACATATTGCAAAACGAGTAAGACCTGAATATATGATTGCACTTGAACGTGCTAATTCAAACAACCAAGTGGTCGAGCCGATAGAAGATTGAGAGAAGCAACCTTTTGAATATGGTATGTCATGTTTACATCAAAATAATTGACTGTTGTGCTTATTAAAATTGTTTGATCTATGATTGATTGAATCATTTATCTTGTATTTAAGTTATGTGATGAATGATTTACTAAACCATCCATCTGTTTGTAGGTACATTGGGTTTCTTTTTGATATTACAAGGTTTTTTGAGAATTGATGAAGACTTGATCAGTTTTTGCATGACACACTACAATCTTTAGGTTCTATCTTTTGTAGCCTTAGTGGCGTATTGAGGTAGTTCATTATAAAATGAAAATTTCTAGTAGAATGACTTGATATTTAGAGCATGAATTGAGCTTCAGTTTTTGGAATTAATACAGGCTCCCAAACATATGAGAATCATGTTTCATATGAAGCTTGAATAGTTGAATATATGCATTGAAAGTTCAATAACCTAGATGGCTAGCTTCTCATATACTTGTTTTTTTTTTTCCATTATGAATTAAACAAAAGCCCAGCATGGCCCTAATTTTTAAGAATGGCTAGGCCCGGCCCTTTTGGTCTTTGCAGATTGGGCCTCTAGGGCGGGATGAGTCTTGCATTTTGAAGTCTTTGCCCGACCCTAAATTTTGTTGACTAAGTCAAAGTCCGGCCCGGCCCGACCCGACCCTAGGCCCTAAACTTTAGAGTAGGGCTAGCCAAGTCTGGCCCATGATGACCCCTACTTGGGTACTTCACAATCGAGTTTGCGGCATTAAGATTGCTTAAGATCTACTTAATCAGTTTCGCACAATTCAATTGTATCGTAGTCTTGCAAGGACTACTCTCCCCTTGGTGATTGCCTCGTCAGTTACGGTTACAGTTAAGAGTTACAAATCTTACTAAATTTTCACTAGATTTGGACATATGTAGGACAGCGGTGTCTTGTGACATCAAGTCACTTGGTTACATTTCATTCTCGATTCGTTTGTGCATATTGACTTTTGCTACCGGATGCGTCTCTTTTAATATAGCGATATTAAAAACTAAAATATCCACAAATAATAATAAAATGTAAAATAGTCATTAGAAAAATTTCCTAAATATTAAGCATTCTGCACTCTCGGTATTGTTCAACTGTTCACTATTATTTTCAAGTTTATAATGGACTGAGATCCTCTCCTAATGGATTTTTTCCTAATATTACCTAATAAACAGATCTTGGCCATCCATTATCAACCAACAGTCAGGATGAGCCCAATTGTTAAAAATTTATCCTCCCCTTCTCTCACCCAATTCTCTCTCTCTCTCTCCCTCCTTTCAGTCCCAACTCTTCGTCACTTTCATTTTCTTCTGTAAATTAGATCTGCAGGTTGATCTCATTCTCTCATTATGCAGGTTGATCTTCATTTTATTCTCTTCTCTCATACATCTGCCGCCGTAGAGCTCCCATAAGTTCCGAGAAGCTCTAGCATTCTGGAATGGCTGCGGCTAGCCCCGGACGGCGTGGTCCCCACTCGACGCCCGGTCGCACAACCCCTCGATCATCCACATCGCCATGACCTACCTCCATCGCCGGCGTCTTCTCCATCCTCCAGCACGCCACCTGTCCTGAGAACATAGTCTTCCACTTCGTCGCCGCGCGCCCGCCGCCGGGACAACCTCCGCTGCGTTGTCACCGCCACCTTCCCCTACCTCCGGTTCTGCCTCTACCACTTCGACTGCAACCTCGTGAGGAACAAGATCTCCTACTCTCGACCAGCCGCTCAACTATGTGCACATCTACCTCGCCGACCTCTATCCTTGCAGATCTAATTTACTGAAGAAAATGAAGAGAAATGACGAAGAGTTGGGGCCGCAGAGAGAAAGAGAGAGAGGGTAACACAGAGCCGGAGAAGATGCAGATCTTTGTGAAAACCCTAACCGGGAAGACCATCACCCTCGAGGTCGAGTCCAATGACACCATCGACAACGTCAAGGCCAAGATCCAGGACAAGGAAGATATCCCGCTGGACCAGCAGAGGCTCATTTTCGCCGGAAGCTCGAGGATGGCCGTACACTCGCCGATTACAACATCCAGAAGGAATCAACTCGCATTTGGTTCTGAGGCTTCGTGGTGGTATTATTGAGTCTTCTCTCATGGCATTGGCTAGGAAGTACAACCAAGAGAAGATGATCTGCCGCAAGTGCTATGCACGCCTTCACCCCCGTGCTGTCAACTGCATGAAGAAGAAGTGTGGACACAACAACCAGCTGAGGCCAAAGAAGAAGATTAAGTAGACATTGAATTGCACGTGTGGAATACAGCCTCTGGAAGAACTGGATACATTATGTTTGCTGTTAGAATCTGTAGTAACATCAATATGTTTGAACTTCAATCCTTTTGGACGACTAGTTTCATATTTTTACTCTATCTTGATGTCTGAACCTTATTTCATGTAATGGCAATTTTGCAAGCTTTCAATTAAAAAAAACTGAAGAGTTGGGGCAGAGAGAGAGAGAGGGAATTAGGTGAGAGAATGGTAGGATAAATTTTTAACAATTGGGCTCATCCTGACTGTTGGTTAATAATGGATGGCAAAGATCTGTTTATTAGGTAATATTAGGAAAAAATCCATTAGGAGAGGATCTCAGTCCGTTTACAATCGCCTTTACTGTTCTCATAACTGTTCAACTGTTCACGGTAATGTTCAAGTCTCGGTGCTTTCTATTCGTATTTACTGTTCTTAAGGATAAATTTACAGTTCTACCCTCAGTTTTGTGGTAATTACGGTCCTGCCATTCGACTAGGTATAAAACACGGTGATGATGCCACGCGTCAACTTTTTCTTCATCTTCACGCTCGATCCTGAACCTTTTGCACTGATATGGATTTCTTTCTTAGCGATCTGGCCACTTGGAAGCATCCTTACGTGTCTCTCTTTTCTTTGTCTCTCCCCGACCTCCCCTCTCCTCTACATCTTTGTCCTCCCAAGGACCATATTTGTAAGTTTCTATTTCTTAATCAATGAGTTCAATTATCCAATACTCTTCAAACCTATTTGATGAAAAAAGGGGGATAACAATCATCCTGGTGTAGACTCATTTGATCAATTCGAGGGATTCGATTGGATTCATGTGCATGTAACTTCTAGGTGGTGAACTATGGATTTATGGGTATGAAAAAATTTTGGCTTTTCAGTTCAAATTTTTTTTGTCGTGCATTGATGGTGACAAGTCTCAACTGTAGGGTTTTGGTTTGATCTACAAAAAGAAGTTGAGAGAGCACAATCATGGATTTTTGACATATTCAGTCTCGGGTAAGCTTCGATTTGGTTGTTCCTTTTGAATTGGGGTGTTATGACTTATGAGCATTTTTCTCCATGAAATCTGTTCTAAGACTGATGAAGTCTCGGTTATCCTTTAAGAACATATTTTGGAAGTTGAATTGGCTCAACTTTTTCTTCAGGGTACAAACTTTAAATCATTTGCCTACATGGAAAATTGAGGTTAATTTCATATGATTCAGTAGGAGTTGGTAGCTATATCTAATCTATTTCATGTTTATGTTTTTTGACATAACATATAGATTTAATATTAAATTAGCCAGATAGCATGAAATAGCAATTTGCTAGATACTCAAAATGTAAGAACGAATCCTCATGATTACTTGATTCGTATAATATCACAGCTCTTAGTTTGAGATATTTTTGTTGCTTTGGCTAATTTACATATTGCTTTCTTTTTTTATTCATAACTCTCAATCGTCTATCCTGCTTTAGTTTAGCTTTATTTTTAGGTAATACAACAACCTATTTTCTGATTCAATGTAAAAAAAAACTATAATTATGGTGAAGATGAGTTCAGTAAGATTGACCAATCGCCAATTTGTACTTTTATTAACTGTAGAAATTTTCCCTTCGATTCCAGTTGCGATGCCAAGTGATTAGGTTTGTTTCAATGATTCATTATGACTCGGTTTTGTATTGATTATGTTAGGGTGGTATTGGAAGTCGGACCATGAAAGAGGGAGTTTTGTTGATGATCTGATGGTTATTCCAAAGAGAATCTCAGCGATTTGTATTTCCTAACTTATTGATGAACTTTCAGATGCATTTGTTGTAAGAGACAGTTTACAAAGATCAAATCATATGATTACTCGAGTATTAATAGTATCATAGCTCCTCTGTTTAAGATACTTTTGTTGCTTTGTTTCCTGAATTTGCAAATTGGTTTCTTATTCATCTTCATTGTAGATATTCTACAATCTTCTGTCCTGCTTTACTTCAGCTGTGATCTCACAATTTGAATATGGATGGCATTGTTATATAGTTCCAATGACACATTTATATGCCAGACTCACACATTAATGTTGTTAACTGTTCATGTCTTAGAGTACTGTAAGAGTTGTATACACAAGATGTTTACGGGTAGATTTGGGTAAGCCGTTATGTACAAAACACAAGACTCCTATTCTCAAAGGTTCCCTGTGAGTTTCCAAGATAAAGGTGTAGGCCTATATGGTAGCACCATATCTTTCCAGTGTACCAGTATTAGAGCTTCTTATCTTGGCATTATCATCCATATGATATCTCATGTATAGATAATTGCAAAGTTGTACATCTAATCTGTATCAGGTTTAGTGATTGAGTTGTAATTGTACCTCTTATATGCATCATTATAAATCTTACACAAAATATATGGTTGTATCCAAGGTTCAAAATATCGGTATCGGAGGATATACCATTTTTTTTTTTGAAAAAGGGAGATATCGGATATATCGGGGATATTGGAAAAAAAATATTTGTTCCTCTTCCGAAATTATTTATTTATTTACTATTGAATTACATACAAACAAATACAATTATTAATTTTATCTAATATCAGAAAGAGGCTCTAGGTATTTGAAAAGATGCATGTTGATCAATAAAAATACAATACTTTGCTCAAGACATACGAGCCATATAGTACGAATTGTAATGGTTAACATGATAGTCATATATCTCTTTTGAGCTACTAATAGTATTTCCGAGAAATGGATAATAAGGATGAACCCAACTCGATAATTGATCATAAACGTCTCCAAACTGACCATAATTGTAAATACGATGACCATATTGATAATTGACTTTATGTGAATCGTTTGACATCTCACTGTGCTCTGTGCCTAAACTGATAAAATCAAAACTTAAGGCAATTGAACTAACATCAGATGAAATACTTTGATCATCAATGTCTCCTCTTGTTCTCTTCCTGCACCTATTTTGATGTTGCGCACCATGACCACCTGCTTTAGATCCATGATTCTCATCTTGAGTAGTATGATTAAAATTACTTTTCACAAGTAAACTGCTCAAATCTTCCACCTATATAAGATTGTCCATATTCAAACCTTTTAACTCCACCACCCTGTCGACTTCCACCACTACCATCACCATTTCCACTACCACCACCACCATCATCATCACTATCTGAACTATTTGGAGTTACTACACCACCCCACACACTAGCATTATCAGAATCATTTTCCGGGTCTCCAACTTTATCAGATAATACTTTGTTTACATCAATTCCAAAATTAGTTGCCTATTCTACGACATGTGGAGGAGGGTTGTCATTTTCATCATCGAGGTGTGCAGGCATAATCCAATCATGAAGAGGATCAATGTCATTCTGAAGTGTTTCACTAGCAACATGAAGTAGATTGATATAGTTGTTTTCATTGATCACATTATTCTTTACTAGTTTATCACGTAGTCGTAACTTCATATTGTAGTAATAGTATATGAGTTTTTGCAACTTCATGAGACTACGTTGTGACCCTTTATTTTGGATTCCTTCACGGTTAAGGAGAGCACTGGTCACTGATATGGCTTGACTTTTAAGAATTAAAACTTGAACTTTCACTCCTCATCTCGATATATTTTACGAAAAATTAAAAATTAACCGATTGAAAGACTACTCTTCTAGTCTTATTTTTTATATCCCTCGAGGCTCGAGGTGATTAGTTAATCAAAAACTCCAGGTCAAGGAGAGTCTGAGATATCCTCAAGTTGAGTTAATTTTTTTTAAGTGAGAATTTTCAGATATTTCTCTAAAATATCGAAGATATATCAGATATATCAAATATATCTTAAATATCATAGAAATATCGGAGATATTTTACGTTATCAGAGAAATATCGGAGATATTTTACGTTATCAGAAAAATATTGCAGATACGGGAAAAAATAAGATATTTACTTTTAAGATATATCATTTTTTTATTAAAAAATGAAAATATCAAATGATATATTAGAAATATCGAAGAGATTTCGTAACTTGGTTGTATCCTTATTATATTTTAAATTGAAATAAGTTTTAGCCTAACTGCAATACAAACTTTTTTGTGAGATCAGACTTATCACATTAATAATTCGTGGGCAATATGCCTAGTCAAGCCGAGAATAATAGTCTTCACGGAATGCAGAAGCTTCAAATTGAAAGTCCTGTACAATGCTTCGACTATGGCTACTGCTATTAGTACTTTGCGTGCCTCTGCTACGACGGGTCAACTCCCATGAAGAGTCGGGTGAATGGAGCTGCGAGTCGGACTCAGACATCCGAATCCAGGCCCAGTCCGGGCCCGGCCTTATCACCCTCGATGGTCACACCGACGATTGGAAGGACGTGGTTGGTTCCGAGTTCCCTCTTCTCCCTGCTCTTGACCCAGATGCTGAGAACGAGTACACAGCTGGAAAGATGACTGTCAAGGTAGCCTTCGATTTATACCAGACCTTGTTTTAGGACTGTTTACTCTTGTTTGTCTATTTTGTCGTTTTGACATAGCTGGTGTACAGGCTTTGCATGATGGCCGTGATGTCTTCTTTATGGTTCAAGTTGATGGGGATTACGCTTACTCAGAAGGGTATGCTTGATTGTGTTCTACTGTTACGTTTTGTGGAAACTGATTTGCAATTAGATACTGGATGTTGTTGTTGTCTTTAAAAAAAAAAAACTCTTTTTGTTTCATTAACTCGTCACTCGGTTGCATCACGTTTACAGTTATCTTTGACGATGATTATTTCATAGCTCAGCGCGTAAGTTGCATTACGCCATTACCAGTGAATTTCATGCCTTATTTTACCTCTTGTTTTATTATCTTACTTAGTGAGAGTAACAAATGCCCATCTATTGCGCTCATGTTTCAAATCGGTGAAGCTGCAACTTATCATAATGTAAGTTTCTTCACTGGCCTATTGAACTATGCATTTTTTTCATTCTTTTTTCTATATTCCTGTACAAAATATTTTGCTCAAGTATTGGGATGTTCCAACCCAAAGGGATTTTGTATTGCTAGATGGGCGGCTGTAAGGAAGGAGTTGACTCTTGCACAAACAAGACTTGCAAAACCCATGAAGTTGATATTATGCACTTCTCTATTGGAAATGCAATTCCTGGACGTCTCTATGGTGGCAACCCAATGGACAACAGGGATGGAAATGGAGGTGACAGGTGCAGCAGTGCATTCCCATTTATTGAGTTTTATACTAGTGATCCACATGTTTAATGGACTCTGATTTAATTGTATACTGTCATTTTATCGTAGCAGGTTTGGTCATTTGGTTGATCTTTATGCTTGGAACCCACACTGTAGATACCTAGATGGAATTAGCTCTTCAGGTATTCGGTATTCCTAAGACTATTTATTCTGCTGGTACTTTTATATGAATGGAGGAATAAGGCTACTCTATACATTAGAAAAAGAGACTAGCTTTACAATATAAGATAGTGTAAATGAAGTGCTACAAGCGCTGTAGAGAGTGACGACAAAGAGATAACAATTTATGAAGGCGGCATTGAACTTATTCTGGTAAACTCAATGTCAAATTTCATGATCCTCCAAGATAGTTCTGTGTTGAAAATTGTTCACCCTTTTCATAACACCCAAACTCAACAATATCTCTGGTTCATCTAGCTGGCTATTATCTTATTATGAAATGACTTCTGTTACACTTTATTTCCATTACAGAAGCTTCTAACTGCACATGATATAATTTAATAACGTTGCCCAATCTTACCTCCATTGGAAAATTTGCCAACAGTAAATAGCACTCTTTTAGCCCCCCTCCCTCAGTCAAAGAAATGAAACAAACACTCCTATGTATGTTTGTTATTTATTTTTATTTTTTGGTGATTTTTGGGGTTCTAATTAAGCTTATCTATTTCAATTGTCAGAGAATGATACTAGTGCACAAAATGATTGGAAAGGCTGTTGGTGGCACAGTAGCTTGAATGTTCACTCAGGTATAGGAGACGTTATCAATCATAGACATTTGCTTTTGTGACTCTGTTCATATATATATATATATATATATATATATATTATTTTCCAACCTCGATAAGCTGTGTCACTTCAATTAAGCGCTTTTTGGCTTAAACTTGTTGGCTTATGTTCATTGTAAAGGCTAAACCCTATTCCCTATTTATGGCTAGATTGTGCAGTATATTATACACACACACACACTAACTTCTCCTTCCCCCCAAAAGTTTTCTTTTCCCCTCAATTTTATATCTTTCATTGTTACTATGACAGGTTTTGTGGAAGAAGATAGTCCTTATGCATCAGATGGTCAGAAGGGTACATTCTATTTTGAATTCTCTAGGCCTATGAGAACTATGGATCGCCTCCAACAGGTCAGCCTCTAGATTTTGAGCTACATAAAATTGATTCTCAAAGATGACATCCGCCGCACCAAAAAAAAAAAAGTTTTGCGCATTTTGTGTTGTATGTTGGGCATGTTGCTTGCAGATTGGTCTGTTCTTGTGGTTTCTTATTGAACCAAGATAATTACGACTAGCATCATCTAGTGGAGTTGCCAATTGAAGAATATATTCGTTGGACAAATCATGTGATGAAAGTGTTGTTACTCATTTCGGACTTTGCTTTTTTACTTGCACAAACTGCAAATTTGGCTTCTGCCTGTTGTTTATATATGTAGTCAATGTCAACAAACTTACCTGCCCTTGGAAAGATAACTTTTTTTGCTTCTCGTTTCTACCATGCTGCAAGTTTGTTGTGAGTAATGCTGTAAGTTTGTTTTGGGAGGATAATTGAGTAAAGGAAGATCAGCTGTAAGTGTTATGTCCTAGGTTTTTCTCTCTCTAGTAAGAAACAAGAGTATTGCAAGATTCGTCGATGTTTCCCTTGTATCTTTATAATGGAATTTGGCTTTAGGAGAAACCTTGACGACTTGGAGCAGCTTAGCTGGTTGTTCTTCTAAAATATTTGGAAGAAGCTTGCTTCTCGTCGATGGAGGTCAAATCAAGTTGGAATAGTTTGTGTTTGGCTCTTGTGCAGCGACCAATCTTGTTGGTTTGGGGATGATTTCTTGCAAATGTTATTGTTTCTTTTCATGTATCAGGGATAACTTTACTCATTTATTTCTTTTCTCTCATCGAAAATCATTTATGAAGTTGATTTTCTGGTAAGGTTTGTGGCTATTGAGAGGGTTAACACTTGCAATCTTGTCAAAAGGAGGTGTTGCATGTGCCTTTCTCGTCGCTGGTGCAATTTATCGTATGGGTTCCCCACCCCCACCCCCATATGCCCGTTTGAACCATGTCTTCCTCCATTGCCATCTTTCTTTGAAGTTGTGATGCAAGGTATTCAAGGAGATTGGCAATTATTTGGTTTTTTTTTCTCCAAAGGGTTGCAATGAGCTGGTGAGCAGTCGCTTCATGGCTTTGGGAGAAAGGCAAAGCCGGATTCGTTTGTCTTGGGTCTTATAAATGGAGCAAAACAGAAGAATTTTGAGGTTTACGAGGGGTTAGGATGATTTTCGGGATCGAGTGCACTAATTGTTTAGTTTATAGGATGTTTTGTTTCTTGTTATGATGGTTGTTGTGCTGGGAGGCTGATCTCTTGTTCTGGTCACTGGCTACTAATTTTTGTGCGCGAGTGTGTGTGCCCTCGTTCATTCTATATACTCTCTCCTTTTTGTATCAAGTCTTTGTTTCATAAAAAACAGAAAAATGTTCAGAAACTTACTGTGAGTCTTTTTGGATTGATAACTGGTCTGTGCCAGTCTGTTTATCCTATAACTGACCTTACATGCTTATCGGTGTCTCGAGAGGGTTCCCTCACAATATGAACTTGGTGGACCCTTAAGTTTCTAGCATGCAATTTTTAGAAGTGTTCATTGTTCAGTCCCCCCTGCAAGCATCATTCCTGAAGATTAGCCTAATCGAATACTGTTTAGTGACGTGATTATGTCCATTTTCATTCGAGTTTTGTCTACTTAATTGTATCTCTTTGCACATTTGGAAAAGTAAACAGTTTTGGATTCGGCTAATTTTTGTATTCTTGCATTTGAATGTATAAGCAAAATAGTTCTGGTCATTGATTAAATTGCATGCTAGCTCGAAATCCCACAAAATTTTAAATTTGAGGGAGTTCTGTAGATTGAGCCCATACACACAAATAGCAAGTAAAATATTGAACTTGTATATTATTTTAAATAAGAGTATTCAAATAATCATCATGTAAGGAGAAATATACTTTTTTAGAAGTCTGAAATCAGTATTACTTGGTTTGTGCAGGATGCTCAATTCACAATTGGTGGATCAAGTAAGATGTCAGTTGCCTTCTGGTATCCTGTTGATGGAAAACCATGGCATGGCTCTGGACACTATTCTGTTAGCTGTGACTGGGTTCACTTGGATATATCTTTGGAAACTTCAATGCTAACCAAAGTGAGACAAAGTAGTTCAGTCAGTGCTGCTAGTGTTTTTGCCCTTTTGCTCTCAGTAATCTCATTATGTACTTCTGTTTTTATCGGGTATTGGGTTGTCAAACCCAAAACCATCCCCTTCACACCTGTGGACGATGACAATCTTTAAGATTTCCAGTGGTGGAATCAAATCGAGTTGTACTTCTGTTCTGGTAAAAGATTTTCTTTTTTGGTGAAACGGACTGTACTTAAATCTGCACTGCATTACTGCATGTCCATCCATGTCATTATTTAATATAACATTTTTGTTAAATTTCGAATTGTCAAATTACTTTATATTAATTATTGAATAAACCTACTTCTTAATCACATTTTTTCTTCTTATCTATTTAGATTTTATGTCAATATAAGTAGTCCTTGTACAAATTATCAATCAATTTATTAATTGTTAAGATATCAAACTAAATCAAAATAATGAACGAATCAAATCAGTCATAGATGAACCATTCATGTTCACAATTGCCAAATCAGATTTGAGTGTCTAAATGTGTTTCAATTTGAATAAATGCCAAATCAGATTTGAGTGTCTAAATGTGTTTCAATTTGAATAAAAGTTTGTAGAGATAATCTACTGTATATACATTAAAAACTAAACATTTAAGATGATTGAAAAGTGGGTGACAAAAAAAGTCATCATGCTAACTTAGTGGTCCTTATTGAAAAAGCTTCCTAGTTTCTACTTTCCACATATTTAGAACTGATACCTCACATTGATAAATAAATAAGAAAAGAGGAGCCGGATGGCAAAATAGCTGGTGCCATGTACTGCAAATGAAAACATCAGCTTCTCACGCAATTTGCATATAATACAACACAACC
Source organism: Argentina anserina (assembly GCF_933775445.1). NCBI lineage: Eukaryota > Viridiplantae > Streptophyta > Magnoliopsida > Rosales > Rosaceae > Argentina > Argentina anserina. The sequence continues at coordinate 52,917 of NC_065873.1, read as the reverse complement.
CTAAGGCAAAATTGGTGCAGGTGGGGTAATTAGAGACCATTTGGGAATTTGGATCACTGGATTTCAAGTGAATTTAAGAATTGGTGAGATTCTTGATGCAGAAGCTTGGGGCCTCTATTTTGGTTTGAAGGCTGCTGTTAACTTGAATATCAAGAATTTGGAGATTGAGATTGATTATGCAGTGTTGGTTCACTTGTTACAAAACTCCAACCTATCCAACCATCCTTTGGGATCTTTGCTTGAAAGTTGCAATAATCTGATGGCGTCTATGGACAATGTGAAATTAGTGCATATTTTTAGAGAGTGTAATATGACTGCTGATGCTTTGGCCAAGTTTAGCACTAGTCATGAGATTAGTCTGGTGAAGTTTGACAGTCATGTGCATGCCTCTCAAACATACCTTGATGATCTTGGTTCTGTCTCTAGAGCCAGGAGATCTGGTGCTTGTTTTAGCACTTAATTGTCTGCTTTTGTTTTTCCGTTGGGCCTTTTAGGTCCCGTTTGTAACCAAAAAAAAAAAAGCTGGTGCCATGTAATGCAAATGAAAACATCAGCTTCTCACGCAATTTGCATATAATACAACACAACTGAATCTAGTTCCCGAATCATTTAAATGATTTGTGAAACAGAATAAAACTTTGCGACATGAAACAAGTTATCGAGGTCCCTTGCATAAAATTAATGCATGTAGTAAGCAAATTTGCGTGAAAGATTAATGGTCAGTTATTCATCCTTGCCATCTTTTCCTTCAACATTTTTCAAGAACCGCAAGAACCAGTACGCAGAAGATTTCGGGTGGCGGGAGAGCCCATTCTTGTAGTCAATGTAAACCAAACCAAAGCGTTTGGTATAGCCTTGAGCCCACTCGAAGTTATCCAGTAATGACCATGCAAAATATCCCCTCACATCTGCTCCATCCCTGTCCATAATTTAAAATTAAAATAATAATAATAGTACGTATTTTTCCTTGCCTTCATGTTCATGCATAATATGAGTGAAGATGCCAACATTTAACTAACTCCAAGTCGTTAGTTAAACCAACAAAAATGCCTCGCCCTACCAGTCTACCACATTCAGACAGCACATGACAAAAAAGATCGATCTATTACTAATTCACAGGAAAAATCAATGAAAAAGCAGTCGAGCTACCTCATTGCATTGCTGACTGCTGCAAGGTATCTTTTAAAGTAACTAACTCTCAGCTTGTCGTCTAGCATTTCATGAAGTGGGGAGGAATCATTATCCTCATCATCCATACCTGTAAAGGTTTAAGAGAAAACGAAAAGGATCAGTTTGTTACCAAAACCAAAGTAAATTCTTTTTTTTTTCTTTTTTAACTTTTTAGGGAGGTGATGGTTAATGAAACTACCCATTGGTATAATATATTGGTTTTTCCTTTTCTTTTCTTGGGAATGGATGCATTCATACCATTCTCAGTTATAAATATCGGTGGATTATTGTATCTCTGTGATATGTGATTCAAGACCTTATGGATGCCCCAGGGAACAACATAAAGCCATTCTGATGCTGCCTGCCAAGCAGAATGTTTTAGTAGACTGGACAAGGTATAAGATAAATACGTGCTCAAAAAAATTGTGAGTTTGAAGATGACGGAGTTCATACCTTCTCACCAATAATCTCACCTCCTTCCCATTTATCTGAGGAAAAAGAGACAACACTTAGAGCAAGATAGCCACACAGTTTTTCTTAACAAAAATTAATGATGAAGTAATTAGAGACATCACCAATTCTCTCCATCTCTTGTGCTCTATAAAAATCACCCTCCTCAGGGCTGTCTTCTACATGAGCAATAAATCTTGATGTATAGTGATTCAGACCAACAAAGTCTAATGAGTTCTTGAGCAAATCCTTATCTTCCTCTGAAAATATGGGAAGCCGATCTCCAAGTCGTTCACGCATAACTTTGGGATATTCTCCAGAATATATTGGATCTAAGTACCTGTAGTTGAAGTGGATTCTAAAAAATAAAATGGGAGACAAAACTATCTAAATTCATTTGGCAAACTGCCTGAGTTGGCACTGGAGCTGAACTAAAAGAAAACTGTCAAGAAAACCCAGTGCAATACAAATTACTCATGTTCTGTATTTTGAAGAAGGTTTTCACACATGGCAGCTAATACAATATAGGTGCAATTAATAAGATTCTCGTCGTACCAGGAGGCAGCAAGACGAGTTAGAATTCAATTTCAATCTGTTACAACTTTTTTTTGGAATTATTATCATCCAAAATATACAATATTCTGTACTTTAATAATTAAATAGAGTAACTTGTTAGTTTTTATCCCCACCTGATCCACCCATCCTAGATACCAATATAGATTTGAGCCAATGACCTCCATGCGGTTAGTTAGGTCAGCTAACCAACAAGCGACAGCTCACCGGAAATTTTGGCAGATTCAAAACAATATAATCCGATAATAATAGCTTTTTATTTTATCACAACTAGAGAACAAGTAAGTACCATCCAAGCTGGAAATCTAGGCGCCTTGCTGCAGCAATTTTGTCTTCAGTTTTATTTGAATTAGCCTCTGCCCATTCACAGTCTACTGCTATTCCTATTTGTCCACCTTGCTTATCCTGAAAGGACACAGATAGTAGCAAGAGTTAAAACACAAATAAAATTGTATATAAATCTCTAACTAATAGAATAATTCCTAATTTAACATATTAAGAGACTTTTAAAAAACATGGGAACAGAGGGATATGCAAACCAGTCACTGTTCACTAGTTAGAGCCTCTTGACAATGATTTACAAAGTTTCAGTCAATTCATCAGATAACAACAGTGAGACTGAACACATATTCACACAACTCAGACAAAACCACTTAAAAGCCCAAAGTCATCAAAACTCACTTCCAGATCCACAGGAACCTTTCAGTATCAACATGTGTTGCAATCTTCCAGAACCTGCATGTCGGTACATAGTTGACTGTGATACCATCTGTTCTGACCCAGTGACAGAGTCAGCAACCTTGGCATCATTCCCAACAGGGACTGGACACTAATTCGGCTCCTTGCAATTCCTTGTACAAGCAACTGAACCCAAGCTCTTCATGGAGTGGTAAATTTAGTAGGTATGTGTTTATATTTGTATGTTGTCCCTTTGTATTTCTGTTGGCTTGTTGTCGTATATTATATGTTATGGAGAGGTTTGGGTAAATAAACATCTAGTGGAGCCAGTGACTCCAAAAAAGGGCCTACGTATAGATAGAAAAATAGATAGGTAGAAAGATATCTTAGACCAATGTTAGAGTCACGATGTCCACACGATACACAAAACTTGGGGAGCAACAACAAATCACTCACAGATTGGCCTGAGAAGAGAGCTTGTTTTTGTGTGGGAGGGACCAGATGGTTCTTTAATTGTAATCTTCAGTTTATCTCGATTCAGCATTTTCACCCAGGGACGTAAGTCAATCAATTTGGGTGGGTCAAGCATGTTAAGTCTTGAGTTGTTGAGATCGTTGTTTTCTGGTTCAGTATACTAGATTACAGTGGCTTGGCTGCATTGCAGAATTTATACGGTCTGCCTCACCCAGAAACTAAAAAGAATAGACAAGACACAAGTAATTGAACAGCATACCTTATACTTGCTTTGGTATATTGAAACAGCAGCCGCATGGGCCAACAATTGATGGTGTGCAGCCAAATATGGTTCTGAAGATGCATGTTCATGTTTTCCAGGAGCAAATATCCCATAACCGTAACCATTGACAGAAGTCTGAAGAGGCTCATTAATTGTGATCCAGTTCTTTACTCTATCGCCAAAACTTGCAAAGCAGGTGTCTGCATAGACTGAGAAGTATTTTCTGCATTTACAGAAAATGTGAATAGATGACTTTTAGTTGTCTCGTTCAATATTCAACTCCAAATGTGTCTAGAATGAGAAAGGTCTCCTTTAATAGATATTGATTTCAGATGAAAACAAAAAGAAACATTTGTTCACCAGATAATGCTATTTCATTGCCTATAGTCCACCAGATAACTCTATTTCTAGCATCCTTTCCTATTCTTAGCTCCATATAGTATTCAACCATGCACTCTGTAGATATAAATGTTCAATCATGAAATGAATTTAGCCACAGGGTCTCTAGATATACACAAGAAGATGTGGTCTCTAGATATACACAAGGAGATAATAATGCTTCAAACTGCCTAAAAGCTAAGAATATTGACAAGTTAAATGTAGCAAATTATTCTTTCACAAAATTTTTCTTTCCCACATCTATAAAATATACTGACATGAGAAATATTATTTAGAACCAAGTTATTTGCAAAATAACTTTAACTAATTTACGACATTGTACTTACACAATCTGCTTGTTTAACCACCCTCCCATACTTTCATGAAGATACAATGGCAGATCCCAATGGTATAGTGTTACATAAGGCTGGATGCCTGCAAGAATAAATTGATGAATTCACTGATGCAACCGGAAGGAAAACAGTATAAATAAATCACACCTTTTTCAAGGAGAGCATTGATGATATTATTGTAGTAAGCAATCCCATCTTCATTGACTTTGGTTCCTAGACCATCTGCAAACAGATACATACGAATATACACTGTTATCCAGTTAACCTTAGCCAAAAGAAACATGGAAAATGCCCAGCCCCCTAAAAATTAATTGAAATTAGCTTCTTATGGATTTCCGCATAGAATATCTACACTGTAATCTCAATATGTTTAGATACTCTAGACAAGTAACTACGCTGTACTCTTCTGTAAGGAACCAATCATCAAATTTCTATAAAAATCAGTGCAGGTTGTAATTTTCTAAAGGACCCCAATAATTAGAAAAAAATTTCCACCATTACGCTGAAGATTTAATCACTAATATTTCCACTTAGCACTCTCAAAGTAAAAATTGGTAGTCTTTGTTATTTCCCACAATCTCGAAAAGTTTTTTTGTAGATAAACTTTATGTCACTCGAATAGCTCCCACTATATTTAACATTTAGCTATGAGTGTTGGGAGAAGTCAATCGTTTCCACCCATAGATAGCTAAATATATTTTCATCACTTTTGCATTGCTAGGGTGTGTACTAATTCCTCTAGTCTTCCGTCATGTTAGGACTATGGATTTTAGGGGGACTTGAGACTTGAGAGATCACGAAGTATCTTTATCATCTTGGCAGGAGTATTATTCTTTATCATCACATTGTTGTGGATCGGTCAGTAAGTGTGTCAAATTTCCTTCTTAATCAGAATTTTCATTGCCCCTGCTCTGACTGCTGACTTGATCTATCCGCACCAAATTTCCTTCTCCTCTGTAGCATGGAAAGCTATAGTTCCTCTCACCATAAGGGTGTTAGCTTGGATATTGTTAATGGAAATATCATTACATGACATTGTTCAGAGGAGAAGACCTGCTATTCCTTTTACCTCATGATATTGATGGGTGTTTAATGTGCAGACCTGGAACTGAGTACATGAACCACTTGTATTTACAATGTGAAGTTGGATTAGCTCTGTGGAGAGTGGACAAAGGGTTTTGTAATTGAGACTTAAAAATCCATTGGTTCTGTGTTGAACCTAGCCACAAGTTTTGAGGAGGTAATAGAGAAGCTGAAGTTTTTGTGGAGAAGGGTTCGATTGTGGGAACCTCTATGGGCATTTGTTTCCTCATAATGCAGAAATAGTTCACTCCAGGCTACTCTTTATAATTGGAGTGCTACTCGGCTTAACCCTCTCTCTTTTTTTTTAGTTTTACATTTTTGTTGTTTGATTCCTATTTTGAGATGCAAACTAGAATATGGCTATCAAATTTATTGGACACTTTGCTTACTCTATTACTAGCAGAATCTTTATTTTTTAAGAAAAAGATGTCAAGAAAAATCCAATGAATAAAGTGCAACTATTCTACAAAGGAAATTATAGTAATAATAATATGGATTTAAGGTTCAACTCCTTTTACAATTAGCAAGAAAATGCATTACTAGGGCACATACCAGGGAAGATTCGAGACCATGATATGGAAAACCGATAAGCATCAAATCCCAACTTAGCAATGAGATCAACATCTTCCTGTGTAGCATTTTACAGTTTGTGATACATGTTAAGTATATGCCATGAACTGATATTCCAGCCTTTGAGTAACACTATGGACAGCTGTAAAAAAATCTAATCATGTATTCTTTTTAAACTATTTAAACCAAAAATACTACTAACAGATTAGGCTCGCGTAAAATGTGTCTTCATCCTTCAGAATCCACATAATAGGGAAAAAAGAAGAAACAGAAAAATAGTAAAAAGAAGTGATGTGATCATGGCTCAATTGGTTATCACTAACCTTATACCGATGATATTGATCCACAGCAATGTCACCATTGCTTCCATCAATGATCTTGCCTATCAAGAAATACATGCAAGTTCCATAACCCAAAAACAAAGCAAAGAAAAGTACAAAAATGGTAGAAAAAAATCATCAAAAGATGTGAAAGCATCAAGCAAGATGCTACTCCCTGGAAGGGACTGCCATAAGCTTGATGCATAGAATGTACCTTTAGTGTGTGTAAAAGCATCCCAGATACTAGGACCCCTGTTGTCCTCCTTGCAGGCACCTTCAACCTACAAACAAACAAAGCTAACTAAGATAATCGACAGCAAGCTTTTAGAGATTCAACATAGTGCATTGGGGTCTAAGACTACTGAAAAGGGAGAGAGAAAAACAAAAAACTCCTTTTGCAATTACTTTGTTTGCAATATATGCATTGTTATTTGGTTGCACGCTTTATTTTAAAATCATCAACATGAGTAAACCAATAGGAGCTTTATTTTATTTTGACTTTCATATTTTAATAGCCAATACATGAAACACATTAGAGGATCTCAGATGAATTCGGTTGCTATTTTGTCGAGGCCAAAGAAATTGGTTGTCTGCTAAAAATTTAGAGGGTCGTAATAATTTCTTAATTTTTATTTTCTTTACTATTCTGGCAAACAGGTCAACAAAATTGGGGTTGAAGAAAAATTTAGTGAGGCAGACAATAATCAACTGTTCTTCAAAAGAGATAGAACTCTTCACTGAGGCATAAAATCAATCACAGAATCACAACAACATCTAGTATACAACTATGCATCAAACAGGTGTGAGAAGCAAAATGTTTGGAAAAAAATGCAAAAATTTAAATTTCATTAATAAAAAAATTATGTGACAAATTGTACAGAACCACTCAATTGTGGTAGATCAATAGCATAACAGACGAAACCAGATAAAAGAAAAGGGAACAGTGCCCACTGCATCAATTTTCTCTTCTGCAACAAATTGATGATAAATAGGAAGAGAGTTCATAGTAATACTGTGATCAAGGTTCCGAGGACTGATGCAAATGAATGTCATGCGTGCAAGAATTGAATGCGATTTTTGGTTTCACAGGAGATCTGGATTGTCCTGACCTGATAGGCCGAAGTGGCAACGCCGAAGACGAAGTCAGGAGGGAAGGCACTGCGAGAGATTTCATCTGCTTGTTCACATTCCTTTAAGAACTCCATCTTACCAATTCTTAGGTACAGTAGCCAAGATAGATAGCAATGCCTTGCTTTTTAGAGGGCTCGTAGTTGTGTGGCTGTCTCTGTCAAATCACTCAAATGGTTAATCGAATTCAGAGAAAAAGTTAATAAGGATCGTTGGGTGAAAACGGTAATAAATGATAATGTAAAGATAACAAAATGTAAAGCTAAAAAACATTAAAAAAATTAGAAAATAAAAGTCTTCTAAAAATAAAAACACATATGTGCAATCGTGTTTGAACACAAGATCGCCACAATATATATCATAAAACCTTTTATAAGTTATTTATTTAATAATTTTAACTGAGATTTATTTTTTTTGGGGCTCTAGGAACAGGCTTTCTGGGCCTATAGCCAGGGCCGGGTTTGCTACTGTGTCTTCTCACAGTTGATTTTATTTTAATGTCGTTGCATCAGAATTGCTCATGTAGTCATACTGCGAAATTTCTCACACACACATCGGTGTAAATGGGCGGTTATCTATTTAATAAAATGGAGAGAAGTTTTAAATACACACTCATAGACATTTAATACACACCCATATTATTTAATATTTCAAAAACGATTATGTATGTATGTTAAATGACCAAAATAGTACATGTAATAATTAAAAAAACAAAATTAAATCAAATTATTAAAAACGGAGATTTTTTTTGGAAACAATTAAAATAAGAGGAAAAGAAAAATTATACGGAAATCTTTAAATTAGTATATATTTTGATGCAAAATTAATGGAAAAAATAAAACAATCAATTCATTCCTTAATTTTCACAAAAAAAAAATCATTTCTAATTTTAGATCAAGAAAAAAAATTATAATTTTCATTTCATTAGATTTTCATCAACTTACATTCTTAAAATAAGGAAATGTTCACCTTCAGCTTTTCTTATATATATATATATATATATATTCTTCATTTTGTTTATAATTTTCATGTCTAAATGATTTTGAAAACGACAATTACAATCTATAATGATTTAGAAAAACAAACAAGAATCGACATGAATATTTCTAAGATGTCAATATAAATATTAATATATTAATTACACTAAAAAGTAGCTTTGTATAGCTAAATAATGAGGTATTTTGTGATTTTTATTCAAGAGTATTTTGGCAGTGTTTGGTAGAGCTTCTTGGCTCTGGTGATTATAAGTTAAGCCCCTTAAAGTGTTTGGTAAAGTGGCTTCTTCCTTCCGGCTTCCAAAAGCCTTAGCTTTTTTTCTTGGCTTTTAGAAGTTGGTACCCCCAAGCTTTTAGAAGCAGAAGCCTAGAAAACACGGAGAGAACTGTAGCACAATTAAATGAAGTTTTCAAAATACCTTTAGGTACTCCTCATCTATTTCAATAATTACCTGATCCAAGTTCTTCTTCGGTCTTCGTCTGTTCAACCTTAACTCAGCATGTTCTTAATAAGCTTTGATCGAATACAATAAGTGACTCTAAGGAACGCGCCCCAAGCGCCCCCTTTCGAGTCTTAGGGCAGAAGCAATCGAGAGAAGTTTACTCTGTGCAGTGGTTCAGTGGATCCTTTTCGATCTTATGGGTGGCGTGGGTCCTCTGGTGGAGGGCTTGCTGGCCGGGTTTTGGAAAAGATATGTATTGCTTAGAATTTCATGGCTTATATTTTAACAGAATAAGAAGATCTGCATAGAAAGCTATTGCCAATTGAAGTTAGTGATTGCAAGTTCATTTTTGTTTCTATATTTTGGAGATGAACTGAAAACCCATATATTACATGTTACAATATTGACATTATAAACCCCCGCTTGTAATTTCTCATGGTAATTGTATGTTCAATTTGCCGGGGCTTGATTTAATGAAAACTGTGGCTAAACACCAAATACCTGCTGCTACGTGCTGATTTTCATTTAATCACCAATCGTTTGACATGTAGTCTTCGTGTTAACAATACAACGGGATCATATTATTTGAGTTAAAAAGGTGTGACTACATGTCCAGGACTCCAACAATACAACGGGATTATCTTATGTAACAACTATACTTGTTACTTTGGTTGTTAAATAAGACTTTTGGAGGCCTCTTTCATATAGTTCGTCTCGGACCTCTGAAATGCTTATTACAAGTGTGAAAAGATTAGAAATTATATATTATACCTTCATACATACTTCAATAAGATCAATTTCAGTTAAAAGGAGGGTTTTAAAGGAGAAAGCGATCTAGTGGTATGAGAAGCATTGCGGCTACTCCTAATTCAACATATCACTACTCTTCTTCTTAATATTGATCGAGGGGAATTGAATAGGATGTCAAATAGTTAAAGTAAAGCTCGGTCAACTAATTAAGTGAGCTTTATTGGTTGGGACACGAAGAAGACTTGAAGCAAGAGAGATCGAAGAGGGACAGACCCATTTCATATAGTTATGTCACGCATTGTCCAGAAAATGCATGCATGCATATAGGCCAAGCTAGCACTTGGGTCAAATAGTTGAAGTAAAAGCGGGGTCAAACTAATTAAGTCATTTAAGTGAGCTTTATTAATTGGGACACGAAGAAGAGTTGAAGCAAGAGAGATCAAAGAGGGACAAACCCATTTCATATGGTTATGTTACACTTACGTACCACAACATATAGTTATGTTACACTTACGTACTACAAAACATGGAAGTAAAGCTCAACCCAAAAATAATATGCAAACACATGTCTAGCACAAATACAATTCCGAGCGCTACTTTCAAGTCCACAAGACACTGGCTAAAGCTACTGGCAACAAGAATTGAGACACGGTATAACCAATTATATATACTCTATAAAATATAGGATACGGTACAACCTTTCTAATTAGTGTCTTATTACTAATTAATTGTTGGTGGTGGTGTCAGACTACAGAAAACAAATGAGAATTTACATTTCATTGGATCGCCAACATTTGAGAAATTTGACAAACATGTCCAAATATGATAATTCCCCAACTATATAAAGACACATTTCATAGTTTACTTTGCATTTCTTTGAGAAGAACTGAGAAGGAAGGTAAGAAATGCACATGCTACATCAGAATTGAGAAACAAACACGGTGCAGAGTCCTGCTAAACCACAAAGGCAAAGTCCAACAAAAGCGAAATAGGGAAAATCGGCAATAATAGATGTTCGATTCTAAGTAAAGTGATTAAAAAATGAGAATTGAAACCAGTCAACCAAGGAGCTATTCCGAAAGGAGTTAAAAATTCGAGAGAGAGAGAAAAAGAAGATTTCTTTTAAGAACTAGAGAACATAGTGGCATCTTCATCAGAAATATGTATATGCTTGTGCTGCAAAGATTGCATGCAGTGAATGAAACACAATTGAAATAAACGGTAAGCAGTATGAATGATATTAAGACGGAAAAGATCAGAGCCAAGGGAGTTTAAGAATAAGTATCAATATTGAGAAAGAAAGAGAGCACAAATATGAACACATTAACATACAAGATCATATTTGTTAGTTTGATACACGTTTAGATACACGTAGGTTGACACTTGACACAGTACTTACATTTTGTTTATTACAATATGTATAAATCTAGAAGCGTCCTTGTACATCTCTGGTTAGTTCTTTTCTGCCATTTCCCAACTGAGTTGTGTCTTATTTGCACTCAAGGTGTTTGCACTCAAGTTTTGATCAAAAAACTAAACATACAAGATAATATACCCAGCAAGAAAAATAGAATAAATTGAAGATGATGGATAGCTGTCAGTTTCACTCGCCCACAACCTATATGACCAAATGCCTCAGTGGCTTGTGGCCTATAAAAGCCAAGGATTCCCGCACAAAATCTCTCTGCTCTACAAAAGCTTTTCCCGCTTCTTCAAAGCTTGCATTGCTCCACCAAAACCTCACTTCGGCTCCTTCCTTCCAAAAAAAAAGCCTCACTTAGAGAGCAATGGATGATGATGAGGATCCTCATTTCTGGGAACACTATTACTACCAGTTCCGGTCATTGTAAGTCATCAGTGTTTGATGTTTTCCTCGTGACTTTACATTCTAAATGTGTGTTTGCTAAATGTGATCGGCTTTGTGTTTGCTCTTTAGCTTTCCTCTTTGGCTTGCGAAAGCTTGTTATATTTTCAGAAGTGAAATTTTCTTTTGAAAAGGCCTGATTATTAGATTTGTTAGCAGATATTGAATGCTTGGTTTTCTTCTGCAGAGATGAAGAGGACCTTGCCTTCTTTGAAGAGATTCCTCCTGTTGTGCATAATGAAGTTCATGCTGAGAATGCTCAAGCAGCATTGGCAGCAGCACAGATCCAAGCTCCTCTCAACTTTGAAGATGCTCAGAACGCCGCTGAAGAAGCAGTGGTCCAAGCTCCTCTCAACTTTGGAGATGATCAGAACGCTGAAGCAGAGATCCAAGCTGCTCTCAACTTTGGAGATGTTCAGAACGCTCAAGGAGGAGCAGCAGCAGAGATCCAAGCTGGTCCCAACTTTGGAGAGGCTCGGGAGGCTGAAGCAGCATTAGCACTGGTCCAAGCTGCTCCTAACAATGCGGAGGCTGAAGCAGCAGCACCACTGCTCCAAGCTGCTCCCAACAATGCACAGGCTCTCAATGATGAAGCAGCAGCACCACTGCTCCAAGCTGCTCCCTCCTTTGGAGAGGCTCGTAATGGTCAAGCAGGAGCAGCACAGGCTCAGAACCCCCAAGATACAGACTCGAGCAACCACGGAAAAACCCGACGTCACGGAAAGAAAGAAAATAACAGCAGATACCATCCCTACTTGCGTGACCAAATCAAGGTAGCAGCAGCCGCAGTGCTTGGCTTTGCCATGGGATACTTTGTCCGTTCTCAGAAGTGAGATACATTTCATTTCGCATGCAAATACCCTGTATGGTCGGATCTTTTAGTTGACTTGCGCCATTTTCTTATTGTTGGTGGAAAATGGTGCTGGAGTGATTAGTGTCTAGTGAATGTGGAGCTATGTTTGTAAGTTTTTCTATGTTCATATCATCTCTTGGCTACTTGTTCAAAATTATGAGCTTAATACATCCACAGTCGGCAAGTGGTTTGCTAGAAAATGGGGATTAATCTAGCACCAATATTGTATAATAAAGCAATCGTAATTCTGTGGTGAGATTGTCACTCACATCAATGATGCTCAGGGTGGTGAGATTGGATAAGGACTTTGGCAGTGATGTCGCGAAGCCATTCCAATAAATGTTGATAACAGAAAGACAATGTAAAGCATGAATGCAATCTGATAACAGCCCGCTGATGTAGGATATGTACGGATGTATACAGGTTGCATATAAATCTAAACCACTTACAATAGAGTGAACCAACTTCGCAGGCCACGTTGCTCGGCATTTTCAATCCTTCCGGGCATCCTTTGGATCAACTAGACTAGCTGAGAGCAAGGTGGACGGTTCCTTATTAAGTAAACCTTGAGCTCCCTCAGCAAAAACAAGATAGAGGCCAATGTGCAAGAGAACACCAAAAGGGTTGACATTGTGTTGTTCTTCTGGTATGTATTTTATTAACGATTGGGTGGCATTATAATGGGTTGGAGTTTAAGAAGGAAATGGCATTATGATGCAACTAATGACTGCCAGGGTTTGGTCTGGAAAATCTCCGAGACAACAAAACATGGAGTCGAATACGGTTCCTGATCCTCATAAGTCATAACTCATCATTGTCAACTTGAGTGCTACTCAACTTTAACTAAACAATGGTATACTAATGGCTTGTAATTTCACAGTGCAAGACTATACTTTTATCATCTGTTTCAAGCTTTCTTGATCATTGTTTGTTTTGTTCACCATTGTTTTCACAGATGAATTATGCACCTTATCTTTCTCTATTAATCAAGCAAATAGACAAATAGTGCTTATGAAACTGCTTCTCAAAACCCAACAATCACCTTTATTTATTAATTGTTTTAATATAGAGAACTTTGCTCACAGTAGAAAACCAAGGAGTAGCTCGATCACTATTCTACCTGATCTGCAAACGACGTTGTTCTCCCTCTTCTACATGGCGCACCAGTTATTGGTAAGAAGAATGGTGGAAGACGAAACCTCAAGCAGAAATGTACAGAAAATCGACCAAAAAGGTGTGATTACTGATTAGGTAATTGTTGATATGATGAGGGTTTCAACTTTTATTTTCCAGATTTGTATAGCTCTCGAAGATATGGACTGGTAAACAAAAAATATAAATTGAGTGAAGGCTAACATATGGCACTTGGAAAAATGCCCAAGTATGTTATCGCTACGCTTGGTAAGATTTTTAATTGAACCAAACATAATTTGATCACAGTACAATTTACTTTTAATGGGGTAGCACGGTAACTCGAAGAGCATGAGACTAATGTTAACTTTCTTAATTCGTTCTTACTGTCCCAGTAACTTTAGTGACAAAAGGATCCAACCGCCCAAACTCAATCAAGCGAGGATCAAACGGTCATGATGAAGAGTACGAGGGGGAATTGAATGCTTTGTCGGCTACGCGCGTGGAGAAAGCCTCGCTCAGAGTTTGCTCCTTGACGTAAAACCACCGGTTCACCACAGCTCAAAAGGAAACAATAAACTAATCCCTCTCTCCTCCGGTGGGTCACAAAAGAAGAAGATGAAAGAATCCCTCGAGTGCAATCGACCCAAAACGAGGCCGTTTCGAAGTGTTTTCTCTCCCAATATAAATACTCCCTCACTTCGGCTCCTTCCTTCAAAAAACAGAGCCTCCTCTCTCTTTAGCTCACAGGTTCTTCGCTCAGGTACGATCGGAATTTCGCTTTTCGATTGTTACTTCTTCTGTTTCTGTTTGTGTGTTTTGCTTCTGGCGTTGTTTTAATATGCAATTTCATGCATGATTTTGTTCTGGCGTTGTTTCTATATGCAATTTCGTTAATCTCCTCAATTTCAGTACCAACTATTTGAATCCCCTAGTTTTATATTCGATTTCGGTTTCAATATTTCGTTGATTTTGTTTTTGATGTGTTCGGGCGATTTTTTAGGGTTTCGGCGAGGGTGGGATCGTCAGCAGCCAGTTTGATTTCGCAAACGACTTCTCTCTTATCTCTTCCACCGAAGGAATTTGTACTTTGGAGGTAGCATTTTCGTCTAAATTGTTCAAACGGCTGTCATTTTTAGGAGGCCTGAAAAACTTATGCTATTGAATTTAGATGACTGGTCAATATGTCAGTTTCCACTCTTGTATCGCAGTATTGTAGTTGATAGGATGCTGAAACATATGGAAATGAATAGTGTAGATTAACTCTATAAACAGTTAATCCTTTTCAATGTGAATGTTGAGTCGACTTGAATTTGGAATAAACACGCCTGAATGATTAAACCTGCTGAATTGATTTTATCTTGGAGTTGTATAAACACGTGTTTTTAATGGAGACTTTGATAGTCTGGTTTTTGTTATGATTTTGCTTCTGGCGTTGCTTGGCTTACAGGGAAACCTGTTTGGCTACATTTTCTTCATCTTTGAGAACAATGGAGGATGAGGATGCTGATTTCTGGGCTGACTATTACCTGCATAACGAGTTCCGGGCATTGTAAGTCCTCAGTGTTTGATTTTTTACTCGTGACTTTACATTCTAAATGTGTGTTTGCTAAATGTGATCGGCTTTGTGTTTGCTTTGCTTTGTGTTCGATTTGACTTGGGAAAACTTGTTATATTTTCAGAAGTGAAATTTTCTTTTGAAAAGGCCTGATTATTAGATTTGTTAGCAGATATTGAATGCTTGCCTGCTTGGTTTTCTTCTGCAGAGATGAAGAGGACCTCGCCTTGTTTGAAGAGATTCTTCCTGTTGTGCATAATGAAGTTCAGCCTGCTGCAGCAGTTCAAGGAGATCCCGGTCTTGAGGTGGGCGGACGAGGAAGGGGAAGAGGAACCCCTCTTGATGGTGAGCTTGGGGAGGTGCAAAGGGGCAGAGGAGGAAGGCGCAGGGTAAGGGGCAGGGGAGGTCGAGGAGGTGTGGGTGAGGCAGTGGAATATTTTTACCTTGAAGCAGATATAGGAAGGGGAAGGGGCAGAAGGGGCAGAAGGGGCAGAAGGGGAAGGGGCAGGGGAGAAGTTGATGGGCGAGGGAGGGGTGTGGCTGCTCCAGTGGACTCTGAACAACCTCAAGGTTTTGAAGCAGCCACAGCTGAGATCCAAGTTGCTCCCAACTTTAGACAGGATCAAAACTCTCAAGAACCACCACCACAGCTCCAAGCTGCTCCCAACTTTGGACCAGGCTTGATAATCCGCAAAAGAGCCCCTCGAGGTCCCACAAAGAGAGCGAAGAAGGAGGAAAGCAGATTGCAGCCGTTCCAAGCTCAACCGGAATCCCAATTCAAGGCAGCAGCAGCCAGAATGCTTACCTTCCTCGCAGTACTCATGTTTGGATACCTCCTTGGTTCCCACAAACAGAGGTAGATTTCATAAGTAGATTTCATAATTAGGAAAATTAGGTCAATGGAAATGCTCTAGGTAGTGTAAGGGTTTACAGCATTACAAAGTCTCGTCTCTTGAGTGCTGTACAAGCCATATCACCAAGAGCCAATTATAACGAACTCAAGAAATGAGGGCTTCCACTCTGGAAGCTTTGATTGTGCAAGTGTATGACCTTCATGATCTAAGAAAGAGATTTCTTAGATTTCTATTAGTGAATAGGACTAAATTTCTAGCCTGGTGGAATAATACATGCAATCATACAAGTATATTGGACGTAATGCTTGGTTTATGATATGCTGGCTGGTAAGTGTAAGGCTATGAATGGAAGAGATGAATGATGAATAGAGTTGAATATCATAAATATTACGTTTATCTCTATCTTTTTTTTTTTTTTTCTCTTCTATGTTTCTGGCCTGGAAACTACAGAGTAAGAGATGTTGGTGAAAAGAGTTTAAATTAAAAAAAAAAAACAAATAATTAAAGAGAGTCATTTCAAAAGAAAGAAAGAAAGAGTCTTAGTTAAAGTTCAGACATCAATCCGAACCAAAAAAAACGCCAGGGCTTCTTTAAGCAAGCTGATGTTAAGGCACTGGCTGCGAATTCATGCCCTCGCCGGCCTCAAGTTCTTAAGGAAAAGCCTCTGAGTCTTCAACAAATACACCGAGCTCATTGTCAGCCTCCAAAAAGAGCGCCGGGAATAATTCAAGTTGTTCCGCCTTAGCTAAGAAACCTTTGGATTATTGATTCTAGGAACTGGTGTAGGCCACCACGGGAGCACAAATGCAAACCAACCAACAGAGTTATAGAAATCAAATCCAACATCTATAGGTGGATCAAGTGGACTCTTCTCTAACGTGTTTTCACGAAGATTGCACATGACTATCTGTTCCGGAAATTTCAGGTAGATGATATCCTCATTGCTTGGCAGGAAACCTAGCACGTCCAGTTTGCCTGATTTTTGTGCAGTGATCTCAGGATCTTGGGAAACCATGTCCAACATAGGAACACCGTCAAATATCAAAGTCCATTCCACGTTGCCTGAAGTTTCTCTCAGTTCCCAAATACTAATAAATCCACATATATAAAAGGGGTATATTCGCAAACGCCCCTGGCACACACCTAGTTGGAGAGCTTGGTTTAGTGATCCGAAGACAGGGATGATACGAATACCACTAACACTGATATTAAATGGATCCAACTCAAGAGTAAAGCCTTTATAATTAAACCAGTACAACTTGCCGTTGAAAGCCACGCCGGACCGCCAGTAAATGAAAGAATCAAAGCATTTTGGTATTTGTGCATTAGTAATACAGTCTTTCTCGGTCCACTCCCCTATCTCAGAAGAGAATGCCTCCACACAGAAACCGTGTTCTAGTCCTGTTGACATTGGAACTATTCGCACAATCGCCCACCTATAATCGGCATTACCTTGATCAGCATAGTAGGGATCACAAAGGAATCCCGCCGGCACCATCTTCCGGTGAACTCGAGGGGTGGAAGGGAGAGCCACCCATTGCTTGGTTATTGAATTGCAGATGTAGTAGTCACGCTGATCAAACCGGGTTGCGCAGCACAGGACCAAGTCATTGAAAGTTGCTTCCACAGTTGGTGTATTATCACGCTGCTTAACACCTTTGAGGAACTCCATTGAATATATCCCTGGAAGTTTGGAACGAGTGGAGGTGAGGGGTATGAGTTTGTAATCACCAAAGTGGCGCATAACATGAGCAGTCAGGTAAGGCCTCGTCGGAAATTCGAGATGAGATAAAACCCGGCTAACGAAATAAGTTTCAGAGATGAGATCAAACCAGCGCTTGCACACACGCTTGCACCCGAATATGGCCTTAAGGTTAGGAATTCGAGAAAGTATTTCGACAACTATACAGTCGGGGATATCAGAAATTGTGGTTGTCGATTGTGGTGGTGAATTTGTTATGCATTTCTTGAACCTTTTAGATGGAGAGAAGAGAGGTAATAAGGTAGCAGTACGTCTTTTGCGGCTGTTTGTGGTAGCACCACCCAGATAGTGATGTAATAAAGGTATCACGGTGCTGAAAACCTTGCAGTTATACATTGCTGGAAACAATCTCGTATTTGGTGAGGAACAAACTCATGTTGAAGGTTTGCGTATTTATAGGATTTCTACTCATATTATTATTCCCACGTAAACAAGGAATTATTATCCCATGTATAGAAGGAATAGGAAACGTATATCTGCATTCCCCTTTCTAGGGAGTAAAACAAAACTAAATCTGAGAGAGAGTAGTTGTGACATGTGTCGAATTTTGATGAGTGGCACTGGTTTGGCACAAACACTCTGGTACAGGTGATGTGCTCTCATCCTAAAGAAGGGAGGCATAATTGCCAATTTCCTACCTTAGCTTAGCTTTGGCTTTGGTACCAATTTGCTACACTAGCTTTAAATTTTGACAATTTGCTACACTAGTTTTCTAAAACTTGCCAATTTGCTAAAATATATGTTAGTCATTTTTTTGAACCTCAAATGGAATTACTGGTGTGGCTTTGGGTGTATTGACTGCATCTTTTGGTGTAACTGGGACCAAATTGGTTATTGGGCAGTAAAAATTGTAACGGGCGTGCCCGATGCTATTCCTGTAATAGGATCGCCCCCTGTAGAGTTATTGCGCGGAAGCATGGTACTCGTGCAAAATCTTTGAGCGCCGCTCCGATGAACTTGGAACAAATATCCTGCCTTTGTAATACAACCGATCATTCACAAGAGTGAAATTCTTGCGCGTGCACTTACTAGTGGCCAACTCATGTAGCAGAGCAGAGGCCTCAGGGTCACGGCGACAAGCAGCATCAATGTCTTGAATGCTATCGAAAATGGGGGCCGAGACAGTTCGAATAGCCATCAATTCATGTTGTCTAGAGAGGAGATCAGGGATCGTATTTGTCTTACCAGGCTTGTACTCAATCGAGTAATTGTATCCCATCAATTTCGATAGCCACTTGTGTTGGGCTGGTGTCGATACTCTTTGATCGAGCATGTGCTTAATTGTCTGGTGATCAGTGCGGATTGTGAATGAATTACCCAAGAGATAAGGGCGCCATTTATCAATGGCAAGGAGGATGGAGAACATTTCACGGTCATAGGTCGACAACGCCTGTTGTCGCTCTGTTAAGGCTTTGCTGATAAATGCCACGGGATGCTTGTCATGCACCAACACGGCACCCATACCCTTAGAACTCTCATCAGCATATATGGCTGCTCATTCCGAGGGGTTCAGGCATGCCGATCCGGTTAAATTCGGAGAGCTTGTCGCTAGTCCAGGACTTAACGTCAAAGAGGCGAGTTGGTCGCCCTACACACAGGTAGGGGTCTGGAGCCGATCCCCTGATGAGAGTTGTCACTGATCCTTGTTCCAATTTCACACTGCAATGAAGTTCTAGGGAAAAGAAATGAGTAATTTGAAACTCAAAACATGTTCAACCATATAGGAATCATATATAGGAATCTGATGCAATATAATTAAAGGTATATGGAGATTTACTTTGAAAGAGTTGGAGCCTTTTCACGCATTCTCTGGATGAAACGCCCGTTGTGGAAACTTCTCGCAGCTACATCTGAACTGTATTTTTCCAAGGAATAAGTCAATTTCTTATCGTTTCCATCTTTGTAAAGAGCATATCCAAACACCATCTGAGCATCAATGAATTATGAGTTCATTGTTTCATAGCCGTTGAGGTACAAATTAAGTTTAATAGCAAATCACATGAACTCTTAATCTAAGAATCTGCAGAATCTAGAGGCAAAGTTCCAAAACTAGCCCACTCTAAGGATTTTTCTTTTCCTGATTGCTTATTACACATCATCGCATATACTCATAATCAACTGCATCAAAAAGTTTCAACATAATAGAGAATGCGACTTGGTTGCCAAAGTAGCACCAGATTGCCGAGCACACCGGAGAATAAGTCCATCCTTCTCTTAAAACTTCCACATCAATCACTGTGCATGGTCCGGCTGCTACTCTCATATAGGCCTCTCCACTTTTCAGAAGTAACCTCATTTCAGCCTAACAATGGCTTTCATATTCAAAAGCTCAACAATATTACATGTGCTTCTAGTTTTTGGAATTTGGGCATCCCTAGCCTACTGCCGCACATTGCCTGATGCTGAGCTTAATGTAATGGTGAAGAGACATGACCAGTGGATGGCTAGTCATGGACGCGTCTATAAGGACCATGTGGAGAAGGAGAAGCGTTTCAAGATATTCAAGGACAAGTGTGGAGTTCGTAGAGTCCTTCAACATGGGTGGAAATAAGCCTTACAGTTTAAGGATCAATGAATTCGCAGACCTGACTAATGAAGAGTACTTGGCCTTCCGCAATGGATACAAGTTTCAGTCTCCAAATCTCATGTCATCATCTGGAACATCATTTAAATATGCCAATGTGACTGCAGTCCCGTCTACTGTGGATTGGAGGAAGCGGGGAGCCGTGACCCCTGTGAAGGATCAGGGTTATTGTGGAAAGCCTAATACCCGGCCACCCTTCTGTCTAATTTTATTCAAGTATATACGATCTACACTTTTATGTTATGTTGTTAGAGAACTCCAAATTAAATTTTGCCCACAATATCTACATGTGAACAGATTATCATGCATGTCATGATCGATCTTCATCATAAGTAGTAGCAGACGTACGTATTCATTTCCTAGCTAAACGAGTACTTGATAGCTTACACACTCGATCAGAAGGTAGACCATCACTTTTAGAAAAACCTTGATCCGGGTGGAATGTTCATTAGTTATTCGAGACCCACATCAAGCTTGAGATAACATAACATGTTAGATATATGTAGCAAGAGAACACTGAAGTGTGGGCTGTGATCTTAAGTTCTCAACATGTATCTTACTCAGGCACGTAATGTCATATATTTATGTTCGTAGGATGTTGCTGGGCATTTTCTGCAGTGGCAGCTACAGAAGGAGTTACGAAGCTAAAAACAGGGAAGTTGGTGCCTCTTTCGAAGCAACAACTAGTCGATTGTGACACTGTTAGTGCAGGCTGTTCGGGTGGTTTAATGACTTATGCCTTTCAGTTCATCATCCTCAACGAAGGCTTGGCAGCTGAAGGAGACTACCCTTATCAGGGAATTGATGGGAGTTGCAGGAGGAACAACGAGGAAACTCCTGCAGCCAAGATCACTGGCTATGAGGTTGTGCCGGAGAATGAGGAGGCTTTGTTGAAGGCCGTTGCGAACCAACCAGTCTCAGTTGCGATTGATGCCAGTGGGGCTGCCATGCAGTTTTACTCTAGAGGGGTGTTCACAGGACAATGTGGAAGTGAATTAGACTCTAATTCGGGATCAAATTATTTGAATTCGTAAAAATTAATAAACTTTATACGAATAATAAACCGCATTGTTTCGCCTCGCGACATTGTAAATCGAAAACGGAACCGCTTTCGGAAATCTTAATTGGAGAAACATTACGCTTCCGCGATGCGAGAATCGACTTTTACTCCGTCGCTCGTTTCCAAAGACTTCCTTCATGAAAGTTGTAGAGCTCGTCGATCCGAGTTCGTGGACATGTCACGCGTTCTAATCAGACGTCGCATGTGAAATTTAATAGCGACGGAAGTTAGTTTCCAATTTTGAAAAAGAGTATAAAAAGGAATGTTTAAGGGTTAGGGTTTCCATTTTCGAAAACCCTCATTCTCTCTCCTCCTTCCCCTGCAGCCGCTCTCTCTCTCCCCGACTCTCTCTCTCTCTCAAAAAACTCATCGCCAGTGATCTCGCCAACCGGACGTCCGTGTCTCTCACCGCCGGCCTCAAAAGCTTCGCACGGTCCACCGCAGCAACCCACGAACTCGACACGCCTCCCCCCGCCGCCGTGAGCTCTCGCGCGACAACCCGAGGCCCCGTGACTTCCTCCGCCGTCCGAGCTGCTCCTCCGGCGACGCCAGTGCACGAGGCTAGCACGTCTCCACCGCTCATTACCCATGGTGCTACATATGATGAGATTGGAGCTCAATTCGCGCCTCGCCCCTCGCCGCTGCTCGATTTTGCCGCCGTCGAAATTCAAGCACCTCCAGTGATTTCCTAGTGATTCTGAAGCCATATCTAGGTAAGGGTTTGCTTGATTTTTTGTTTGGTGTGATTGTTGTTGAATTTGTGGAGGAATTGGGGAGAATCGGAGGAGGAGGATGAAAATGAGCACCGCCGCCTTAGGCGGCGCGTGAGGGAGGGTGAGAGGTGCAAGAGGCGGCCTTAGGCCGTAGAAGGGTGGAGCAGAAGGAAAGGAAAGGTTTTGGGTGGCGGTGGGCAAGCCACGCGCGCCGGTTTGAGCGGCGCATGAACCCCACGCGCCGCCACGTGCGGCGGCACGTGAACAGTAAATTTTCAAAAAGTAATTTTTGTATAAAGTGATTTACATACGGTAAATATAAAATTATTTTATGTATGGTGAATGTCAAATTATTTTACGTACGGTGAATATAAAATTATATTACGTACGGTGAATGTAAAATTATTTTACGTACAGTAATTGTAAAAATTATTTTTGAAAGGTAAATTAGTAATTAGTATTTATAGGATAAGTAATACGGAAACAATACGTATAAGAAAAGTAATACGTAAACAGTACATATATAAAGAGTAATACATAAATAGTATGTATATGAAAAGTAATACGTATATGAAAACATTAATATGTGAATAGTAATTTACGTGAACAATAATTTCATAAAAACCGAAAATTACTGAACAGTTAAACATTAGTACTGTTTCGACATTTCAGGTTTTACATAACGTTTCTAATCACTTCTTCTTCAATGTAGGTGATCGATTAATCGAGTATAGGAATTGCTTTCAGTATTGTGGGAATTACGCTCAGGAAACTAAGGTGAGTAAAATTTCACAATGACGAATCTACCCTTAGCGGAGATTCATAATTACACTTATTTTAAAAAGATTGAACTATGATATGTATATGATATAGTGGATTGTGTATGTGTATAATTGGTAAAATCGATACATATATATGGGTTGCTATATTATATACTGTCATATTCCCGATTTCCCGTTTTCAAATAAGTTCATTTATGGTATTGGTATTTAATTATTTGAGCATGTCACTTGGTTTGTACAATAACATGTGAGGATTGTTTTGTACGTGGTTTTAACTTGAGTTATGTTAAAACGTTTTTGTTGTCTTCGGACATGTCTTCAGACGTGTTGGCATGTCGGAACCTAGCCTTGGCCGGGCGACAGTTACGATACAGTTAGAGCTCTAGTCTGTCTGCCGGTTTACTGGCATGAGAGGTAACAAATGGGTTATCGGCTTATGTGTACCCATATGTTTGAGATTATTGGGTGACAGATGAGTTGCCCAATGCCCGGCGGTGTACTGCATGAGGGGTAACAGATGAGTACCCGTATTATAAATGTAATTGGGTAAACATATGGGTTGTCTGATTTCTCATGAGCACTTATATTTTAAGATATTATTGGACGACCATATGAGCTGTCCTTTGACTCATGAGTACATTTATAATTGGATGTTTCAATATTTACTCTCGTATTACTATACATGTTAGTTTGTTGTTTACTCATACGAGCTGCAAAGCTTACCGGGTTTGTGTTTTGCAATCCCGGTGCACATATTCGATGATGTAGGGGATAGTTCCGCATGTGTGGATTATCAGAATCGACGGACAACTCTGAAACTTCGAAGTTGCCTTATTTTATTTTGTGGTGAGGATTGAGATGATTTTTACATTTCCATTTGATATAATGCTTGAATTATAAATTTGGTTTGTAATAATCAATTCGACTGAGTTGTACTATAAACTCAGTAACGATCCGCTGTGACAATAAGATGATTTCGATTTATTGAGATTGTTTTAGAGTTTTTCATGACTTCGATTTTTGAGTTTCATGTTCGAAATTTCGGGGTCGTGACCATGGAGTAACTGCAGTTGGGTATGGGACAAGTGATGATGGTACGAAGTTTTTTGGCTCGTGAAGAACTCATGGGGTAGAAGCTGGGGTGAAGACGGGTACATAAGAATCCAAAGAGATGTCAATCTTAGGGGACGTCTTTGTGGTATTAGTGTATTACTAAGCAAGCTTCCTATCCTACTGTTGACTAGCAAATAATCTTGATATATGATATTAATGGAGCTTACTTCCCTGCTTGAATTTTAGACGTACGATATATGGGATTACATGCATGCAGATTTCATGTCACAAAAATTTATGATGAAGAGCTAAGGTAAAAACATCAGAGGATCAAAAATGAAGAGCTTCGGCGAGACACAAAACAAACCGTTATACATAACATATGCATTCAGGATCTTCAAGTCTGATGTTCTTTTAACCAGCGACGCGCACGATTGACACTCCCAAAATAGGGACGTGACAATATGATCCACTAACAATCGTGTGTAATGGCTGCTTTTCAAATATGCGCAAATCACTCAGTGCACCAAAGGTACTAATGAAGTGCCAAACTTGATAGTTAAATAACCAATTTGAACTGAATTTATTACAGCCTCGCAGGGGTTTTACTCTTTCGTCTGACCGACATAGTTATTGTTTATTGCTGCAGGTTGAAAGTCCTTGTTTTGTTGGTTTGATCTTGGAAAACTGTGAGCTTCCACACGCAAATCATGGACATGTGATTTTGGGAGATCCTTCACTCATCCTGTTTTATCCTATTAGTTCCACTGAGGTTCGTTGCTTGGTCGATATACCTGGAACAAAAGTCCCTTCAGTAGCTAATGGTGAAATGGCCAACTATTTGAAGACTGGTGACTCCTCAGGTATCTTTCAGACTTCTTTTCAATTTTTTTGTTGATTTGATTAATTCAAACTTGATATGCATACTGATATTATTGATGAACTAATCTGAGAACTACTTTGTATTTCAGATTCCCCCACAGCTATACAGTGCTTCTATGGTTGCAGTAGAGAAATGATGGCTGCTAATCCGGTTCCCACTCCTGGTGCACTTTTGTTAGGCGATTCATTCAACATGAGACATCCATTTGAGCCTTGGAGGCATCTTTCATATGGACCAGTATCTCTTCTCTCTGGTCTTAACCCCCGTCCACTACACTTGTCTCTCCATTTCTTTGTTGTTGCTATATATGGCGTAGGGCACTTGATGTTTCCATTCCCTTCACCTAAACGCATATGGCTTGGTGCTAGATTGATCTTAGTATGTTAAGAACATGTTACAACTTATTGTAATTATAATTTTCTATGCTGATAACTGAGTTCTTATACAAATATTTCTTGGTTTATTATTTTCAGAGTGCATCAGGCATCATATTCCCTATTATAAAGGGCAAAGGAGTTAGACAAATGTTCTTTCCTGCAACTGTGCCAGCATATTACTGATCTCCTCATGTTCACTGAAGGAAATGAATGGGTGGAGATAAAACATTGTAATCCAGATTATTTAGTTTGTTACTCCGCATCCCAAAGCGCGCTGCCTTCCTAGGCTCCCTATGTTATATGCGACGTGACTATGGAGCACAAAGGGTAGCCTTTCTTACCTAATTTCAATCGTGATATCCTAATTTTATCGAAAGAGCAGCATTTGTTCCAACCAGAAAGACCTTTACAATGCTGAAACTAAGAGGGAACCAATTATGTTCTGAATTCTTTTAGGATTAGTTGTTCTGCCCCGATGAAATTGTACATGTACAAAGTCATAGTAATTACCACTGATCCACATTCTTTTTCAATCATTACTTGTTTCAACTGCAAACCAATCATTCAATGTCACCCTCGAATACCAGCTAACCAGATCCGAAGAAGAACTGAACTGAAAAACACGAGTAGAGAATCCACCTGAAAGGTCACATGCTTCTCAACTAAGCTCGACGACTTTCACATCGCCATTCATTCAACCAAATCCGAGTCACGGATATCTTAACCTTGATAACATGGAATATTTCTGCAAACATTTTGCTCAGAAGGTTCTGCACATCGGTAATGAAGACAATATGGAGAAAAGAGGGGCAGGGCAGGCTATTTGTTGGAGCATTAATCAAAAGAATGCGAATATGGTTTCCTCTATAGAAAAATCAAAAGAGCACCACATTTCAAACAAACAAAAACAATACCAGGAGAGGAAGTTAGAGATAAACTTTATACATATACTGATATACAATAATTAATCCTGCACTTGTAATTGTACATGCTTTCCTTAACCATAGAGCTCCTTGGTATCAGTCATACATTCAAACATTGTTTTAAACTAAAATTGACCCAAAATTGACCCAAAATTGTCTTACATGTCCAAATTAGTCATTTAGCAAATTAGTCTTTGTAGGTATCTTGTATTTCATTGTCCACATATTAACCGTACACTCTTCAACACCAAATATTCCCTGAATCAACTCATTTAATAAAACTGAAGTAGATAGCTTCCGGAATAGAGGATAATACAACACAACGACTATTTTTTTCACCTGATTGGCTAAACTCATATTTGAATTTTTGATTTTGGAATTATGAAGTCAAATCTTAATAGCATGTTAGAAGTATCAAGTCTTTGCATGTAAAAATTTATGGGATTACAGATGAAAAGGGAACCCCTAGCAACTCTCTGATTACTAGAAGGCGCCAAATAAAACCACAGATCTCATACAGCATATTTCAAAATTATGTATTGTGCTGATTCAAAAAACCTTCTCATGGAAGGCCAACCTTTTTTCCCTTTCCTTATGACGTACTTGGGTAGAATTAAACCTAAAACAACATAAAAAGGAACAGTTTCCACAACTTTCCTGATTATAAGCAAGTGCTATAGATACAGCACCTCTCATAAGATCAGCCTACCATATTATACCTACAGTAAGATGTAAATATTAATTTGTCAGTTCACTATAGCAGAAGAAAAGAAAAGGAAGAAATTAGTCATTGAAAAACCAAAAAACTTACTTGCTGCTGGAGGCTAATTTTCTCTCTTTCATTTTTCTTGAAAAAGTTGGACAAAAAGGACAAGGGAAAAACAAAAGCTGCTCTTGCAAGCATTACAAGACTGAGCAGTATTGAAGTCACTGCCACAAAAGCAAGCACCATATGTAAAATACCAGTTCAATAAAAAGATAAAAGTAAAAGAAGTGGGTATTATTATTATTATTATTTGAAATGCAGACAATTTCTCTATATAAGCTAAATGAGTGTCTGATATTCATATAATATTTGTAATGTAAAGGTTCAAAGTATTCTTCACTCCTAAATTTATACTTACCTATCACTTACAAATCTCCACTTGTCGATGTCCAAGGCATCCATACCAACATAGAGGAAGATAAAAATCTCCCAAACAAATGACAAGGTCACAAAAGCATGCCTAAAAGAAGTCACAAAAATTTAACAGTTAGATACACGACCTTTTGAAATTAATTCTATGATTATCACTTTGAAATAGAATAAGTAATGGTTAGAACTAGAAAGCCACACTTGGTCGTGACTCTTGAACTCTTTGTCACATTGTGCCAGGTGTAATGGGACATAACAATCCCACAAAAGAACACAGTGAGAATGGCACTCGAATAGAATAGCTGCAAAACACATCAAATATATCATCGATCATGACTTCAGCGAATATAGCTAAAGCAATCAGAGCTGCACAGATTATATTAAAGCAGACAAGGAGGGTGAAGAAGCACCCTGAGCCTTTTGTAAAAGTCTCAGAGTAGAAGGAAACCTCACCGCAGCCAGTATATATGAAAGGCATGAGCATCATAAGAGCAACCTCACGATCAGTAGAGTGCCTTAATATGCCAGAAAGCAAGTTGTCAGAAAAAGAATCTATTTTAAAACAAACTTACACATAGAAACTAAAGATGCTACGATATTAAATAAAATGATTTTGGCATAACATCTAAATCCAACATCATACCTTGCAAAATAAAGCTTTTTGATGATGAAAGCACTTAGCAGCCCTGCCTGCAAAAGAACCAAGTTATACCAGGGAAAAACTCAACATTTTGACTTGACCATGGACAAAGA
This sequence comes from Argentina anserina, assembly GCF_933775445.1. Classification (NCBI taxonomy): domain Eukaryota; kingdom Viridiplantae; phylum Streptophyta; class Magnoliopsida; order Rosales; family Rosaceae; genus Argentina; species Argentina anserina. The sequence goes on along the minus strand of NC_065873.1, from coordinate 25,005 downwards.
GAATACAGAAGAGAGCTTACAAACACTCCCAGCATGGTGCTTGCAAAAAACAAATACAAAAAACTGCCCATAAATTGCCAGGCAATTCCAGAATCAATGTGTGTCAGATCAAAGCTCTGGATAGCATTGAAAAGCACCACAGATGTAGCATCGTTAACAACTACCTCCCCAAATACAAGACTGTACAGTAATGGTGTCTCGTCCTGATTGAGCACCTGCACCAAAGAAATAAACAATCTAATTAGTTTGGAAACTTGGTGACTTTTATGAGATTGAAAGCTCAGATGTAAGATATGTGCTTTACCTGCAACGTGCATACAGAATCAGTTGCAGCAAATATTGCACCAATTGCTGCAAATTATAAGCTAGAATGGTGAACAACAGAAGCAGAATATATATATACACTAGGGAAACAAGGAAAGCTAAAATACCGAGATAATCCCCTATGTCCAGCGAACCAACGTTTAATTTCTTGAAGATCTGAGTAGCACCTAAATCAAGGAAATACCAGTAAGCTAAGTATCCACATATTTGTATCGCAAGAAGTCAAATACGCAATTCGCATCATGAAAACCTCAATTAGGGTTTAGAGAGTTGTGAGACGTACCAAATGCTATGATGCTGCAGGATATTAGCGTACCAATAGCACCAAACATTAGAATAGTAATGAAATTGATGAAAAACTGCTTCTTTTCACCTGAAACCTGGTACAAGTAGCAAAGGCGAAAGCATGTATGATAAGTACAGAGAAGAAATACTAGCAATGAAAAGAAAGTGTACAATATGGGAATAACCAGGAGGAATGACAGATAATTCACTGCTACAAAGAAAGTTGGTATTCTAATTGTGAGATATAGATAATTGGTTTTAAGCTGCTCATAAGAATATTTAAAATAGTTGTGGAAGGTGCATAAGCTTTGAAATTAAAGAATTTACAGTGAAAGTTGTAAAATCTCCAGTTGATTGATAACAAGTTACATGAATCAAGTCTACGGCAGTATGATACTAAAATCTCAGTACACCTGTATGAATGGAGAAGTGTACAAGCACGTGTACAAGCACATATTTCGAAGACTATCTCAATTTCATCATTCAAATAAATTCTCTCATATTTTGTAAAGGAAGCCAGGTGAATCATTTGTAACAAAAGAATGCCAAAGATGACAAAACAGCACAAACGGCAGAGGAGGAGCTCTGTTATAGATATGCCCAACAGAAATATCAAATTGGGTCTTGTGGTTCGGCTACAATGTCAAATTGAGGCTTCTGATTCTGGGATTTTGAGATTGAAATCTTTGACGCAGGAAACGAATAAAGAGTTCCAACAGAGAAAGATCGGCTGGAACTCAAAATTTTGCTTTCAAAAGTTATAACAAAGCTGGGAAAATGCGACAAAGACTGTTGCTTCCTTTTGGGTCAGATGAGAAATGGGGATTGTGGAAACCTCTGGAACAGAAAAGAGAGAAAGACCAAAATGGAGAAAGGTGAAGACTTGAGATAGAGTGCGTGAGATTGATTGTAGTTAAAAACAGGGGAGGGAGGACCCCAAACGAAACAGAGCCAAGACGATAAATGTCTGATCTGCTGCGGCTTTGTATAGATTAATAAGGGAGGTTGTAATAATCTTGACCGTTGATAGTACTGAGTGGAAGAGACAGGGATAAATTGACGGTGAGGAGGTAGGAGTGGAGGTGGAGGGTATGTCTGTGGTGAAGTATGGGATTGCTGTCGGTTGAGGAAGCTGAAAGACATCCACTAATAGTGACTTTTCAAATATTCCTTTTTAGTCCTACACACACAAATTATATAATGAGTAAATGAACGGAAATGAAAATATGATTGGCATTTAATAGGAGAGGTCTTAAATTAGAACAATATCTCGTTTGGCTTGTGTTACCCTCTTATTTGGTCCGTAGTTTGTTATGAAAAAATTGGAAGCATTTTTATGGAGTTATGTTTTGTTATTACGTAATCTCAAACTATAAAACGGCACACAAGCGTGAAGTTTCTAAATAATGAGTTTGTACTTTTTTAGTACTAATTTTGAACACTGTTTCGAATCTCATCATCTTGTTCTCCAACTTGTGATAAATGGTTCGCAGTCATATGCTCTTAAGTCTTAACTAATTATGTTGATTGTAAACCTGCTACAACCAAGACGTGAATGAATCAATCGAAAACTTTATTACTTATGTCTTAATTGTTACCTCCTTGTCCCCAAAGTTCATACATTCATTTCACTAGTATGCCTACCACATAGCAAGTTCAAGTATAAAATTCACGGCACCTTTCGTATAGAACTGTTTTTTTTTTTCTAAGCATATCACCATAAGCCATTGAGACACCCAACAAGTTAGAAGCAATTCTACTTAATGGGACCAGCAGAATAAAATGGTGTTGTTCCATTGTCCGTTAAAGCCACTATAAAACTTTTCACAACACTAGTAAACAGATGATTGACTAGATGATGTGTTAGTCAAACTGTAAGTCCAAAACTCTGCAAAAGCTAGCTTCTTCATAGAATAGCAGGGACCATGATGATTGAGGGTGCGTCATTCAAAGTGGTTATGCTGATGCAGAGGCAAAAAAAAAAATTAAAACTTGAACACTGACTAACGACTTACACAAATTCTCCATATAAGAAATCCATTAATACCACGAAGTGACTGATAGAGTAAGAATTAAGATCATTATACCTCCTCTACAAGGTAAGCAAACAACAGGACAAACTTACAGTAGGAATTATATAAGATAAGAAACTCGCCCAGGAATCTCCCAAATTCCAAGCATTGAATAAACGAATTAAACATTGGTTAATGTCTTAGTCCACTCTATCATTTGCACCAGACATGTGCTATGTTAGATCCATTATTAATTGCGAATTTGTACGTGTAGAGAAATTATTATATGTACTTATCGTGTAATCTTTCTTTTTTTGTCTTTTATTTAGAGGCTGCTTTGGTGTTTCTTAATTTCTTTTCCGTTCTACTCGTCATACAACTTTAACGTAAATTAGTAATCATACTGATCGCGGCATACAAATTTATTGATAAGAAAGATAGAAGGAAGAAGACGAAGTTTGGAAAGAAAAAACACAGATATAAAATTAGACTATATCATGAACAATCTGATCAATTAAACCACGGATGCAAGTTACAATATTGACATTATAAACCCCCGCTTGTAATTTCTCATGGTAATTGTATGTTCAATTTGCCGGGGCTTGATTTAATGAAAACTGTGGCTAAACACCAAATACCTGCTGCTACGTGCTGATTTTCATTTAATCACCAATCGTTTGACATGTAGTCTTCGTGTTAACAATACAACGGGATCATATTATTTGAGTTAAAAAGGTGTGACTACATGTCCAGGACTCCAACAATACAACGGGATTATCTTATGTAACAACTATACTTGTTACTTTGGTTGTTAAATAAGACTTTTGGAGGCCTCTTTCATATAGTTCGTCTCGGACCTCTGAAATGCTTATTACAAGTGTGAAAAGATTAGAAATTATATATTATACCTTCATACATACTTCAATAAGATCAATTTCAGTTAAAAGGAGGGTTTTAAAGGAGAAAGCGATCTAGTGGTATGAGAAGCATTGCGGCTACTCCTAATTCAACATATCACTACTCTTCTTCTTAATCTCAATATTGATCGAGGGGAATTGAATAGGATGTCAAATAGTTAAAGTAAAGCTCGGTCAACTAATTAAGTGAGCTTTATTGGTTGGGACACGAAGAAGACTTGAAGCAAGAGAGATCGAAGAGGGACAGACCCATTTCATATAGTTATGTCACGCATTGTCCAGAAAATGCATGCATGCATATAGGCCAAGCTAGCACTTGGGTCAAATAGTTGAAGTAAAAGCGGGGTCAAACTAATTAAGTCATTTAAGTGAGCTTTATTAATTGGGACACGAAGAAGAGTTGAAGCAAGAGAGATCAAAGAGGGACAAACCCATTTCATATGGTTATGTTACACTTACGTACCACAACATATAGTTATGTTACACTTACGTACTACAAAACATGGAAGTAAAGCTCAACCCAAAAATAATATGCAAACACATGTCTAGCACAAATACAATTCCGAGCGCTACTTTCAAGTCCACAAGACACTGGCTAAAGCTACTGGCAACAAGAATTGAGACACGGTATAACCAATTATATATACTCTATAAAATATAGGATACGGTACAACCTTTCTAATTAGTGTCTTATTACTAATTAATTGTTGGTGGTGGTGTCAGACTACAGAAAACAAATGAGAATTTACATTTCATTGGATCGCCAACATTTGAGAAATTTGACAAACATGTCCAAATATGATAATTCCCCAACTATATAAAGACACATTTCATAGTTTACTTTGCATTTCTTTGAGAAGAACTGAGAAGGAAGGTAAGAAATGCACATGCTACATCAGAATTGAGAAACAAACACGGTGCAGAGTCCTGCTAAACCACAAAGGCAAAGTCCAACAAAAGCGAAATAGGGAAAATCGGCAATAATAGATGTTCGATTCTAAGTAAAGTGATTAAAAAATGAGAATTGAAACCAGTCAACCAAGGAGCTATTCCGAAAGGAGTTAAAAATTCGAGAGAGAGAGAAAAAGAAGATTTCTTTTAAGAACTAGAGAACATAGTGGCATCTTCATCAGAAATATGTATATGCTTGTGCTGCAAAGATTGCATGCAGTGAATGAAACACAATTGAAATAAACGGTAAGCAGTATGAATGATATTAAGACGGAAAAGATCAGAGCCAAGGGAGTTTAAGAATAAGTATCAATATTGAGAAAGAAAGAGAGCACAAATATGAACACATTAACATACAAGATCATATTTGTTAGTTTGATACACGTTTAGATACACGTAGGTTGACACTTGACACAGTACTTACATTTTGTTTATTACAATATGTATAAATCTAGAAGCGTCCTTGTACATCTCTGGTTAGTTCTTTTCTGCCATTTCCCAACTGAGTTGTGTCTTATTTGCACTCAAGGTGTTTGCACTCAAGTTTTGATCAAAAAACTAAACATACAAGATAATATACCCAGCAAGAAAAATAGAATAAATTGAAGATGATGGATAGCTGTCAGTTTCACTCGCCCACAACCTATATGACCAAATGCCTCAGTGGCTTGTGGCCTATAAAAGCCAAGGATTCCCGCACAAAATCTCTCTGCTCTACAAAAGCTTTTCCCGCTTCTTCAAAGCTTGCATTGCTCCACCAAAACCTCACTTCGGCTCCTTCCTTCCAAAAAAAAAGCCTCACTTAGAGAGCAATGGATGATGATGAGGATCCTCATTTCTGGGAACACTATTACTACCAGTTCCGGTCATTGTAAGTCATCAGTGTTTGATGTTTTCCTCGTGACTTTACATTCTAAATGTGTGTTTGCTAAATGTGATCGGCTTTGTGTTTGCTCTTTAGCTTTCCTCTTTGGCTTGCGAAAGCTTGTTATATTTTCAGAAGTGAAATTTTCTTTTGAAAAGGCCTGATTATTAGATTTGTTAGCAGATATTGAATGCTTGGTTTTCTTCTGCAGAGATGAAGAGGACCTTGCCTTCTTTGAAGAGATTCCTCCTGTTGTGCATAATGAAGTTCATGCTGAGAATGCTCAAGCAGCATTGGCAGCAGCACAGATCCAAGCTCCTCTCAACTTTGAAGATGCTCAGAACGCCGCTGAAGAAGCAGTGGTCCAAGCTCCTCTCAACTTTGGAGATGATCAGAACGCTGAAGCAGAGATCCAAGCTGCTCTCAACTTTGGAGATGTTCAGAACGCTCAAGGAGGAGCAGCAGCAGAGATCCAAGCTGGTCCCAACTTTGGAGAGGCTCGGGAGGCTGAAGCAGCATTAGCACTGGTCCAAGCTGCTCCTAACAATGCGGAGGCTGAAGCAGCAGCACCACTGCTCCAAGCTGCTCCCAACAATGCACAGGCTCTCAATGATGAAGCAGCAGCACCACTGCTCCAAGCTGCTCCCTCCTTTGGAGAGGCTCGTAATGGTCAAGCAGGAGCAGCACAGGCTCAGAACCCCCAAGATACAGACTCGAGCAACCACGGAAAAACCCGACGTCACGGAAAGAAAGAAAATAACAGCAGATACCATCCCTACTTGCGTGACCAAATCAAGGTAGCAGCAGCCGCAGTGCTTGGCTTTGCCATGGGATACTTTGTCCGTTCTCAGAAGTGAGATACATTTCATTTCGCATGCAAATACCCTGTATGGTCGGATCTTTTAGTTGACTTGCGCCATTTTCTTATTGTTGGTGGAAAATGGTGCTGGAGTGATTAGTGTCTAGTGAATGTGGAGCTATGTTTGTAAGTTTTTCTATGTTCATATCATCTCTTGGCTACTTGTTCAAAATTATGAGCTTAATACATCCACAGTCGGCAAGTGGTTTGCTAGAAAATGGGGATTAATCTAGCACCAATATTGTATAATAAAGCAATCGTAATTCTGTGGTGAGATTGTCACTCACATCAATGATGCTCAGGGTGGTGAGATTGGATAAGGACTTTGGCAGTGATGTCGCGAAGCCATTCCAATAAATGTTGATAACAGAAAGACAATGTAAAGCATGAATGCAATCTGATAACAGCCCGCTGATGTAGGATATGTACGGATGTATACAGGTTGCATATAAATCTAAACCACTTACAATAGAGTGAACCAACTTCGCAGGCCACGTTGCTCGGCATTTTCAATCCTTCCGGGCATCCTTTGGATCAACTAGACTAGCTGAGAGCAAGGTGGACGGTTCCTTATTAAGTAAACCTTGAGCTCCCTCAGCAAAAACAAGATAGAGGCCAATGTGCAAGAGAACACCAAAAGGGTTGACATTGTGTTGTTCTTCTGGTATGTATTTTATTAACGATTGGGTGGCATTATAATGGGTTGGAGTTTAAGAAGGAAATGGCATTATGATGCAACTAATGACTGCCAGGGTTTGGTCTGGAAAATCTCCGAGACAACAAAACATGGAGTCGAATACGGTTCCTGATCCTCATAAGTCATAACTCATCATTGTCAACTTGAGTGCTACTCAACTTTAACTAAACAATGGTATACTAATGGCTTGTAATTTCACAGTGCAAGACTATACTTTTATCATCTGTTTCAAGCTTTCTTGATCATTGTTTGTTTTGTTCACCATTGTTTTCACAGATGAATTATGCACCTTATCTTTCTCTATTAATCAAGCAAATAGACAAATAGTGCTTATGAAACTGCTTCTCAAAACCCAACAATCACCTTTATTTATTAATTGTTTTAATATAGAGAACTTTGCTCACAGTAGAAAACCAAGGAGTAGCTCGATCACTATTCTACCTGATCTGCAAACGACGTTGTTCTCCCTCTTCTACATGGCGCACCAGTTATTGGTAAGAAGAATGGTGGAAGACGAAACCTCAAGCAGAAATGTACAGAAAATCGACCAAAAAGGTGTGATTACTGATTAGGTAATTGTTGATATGATGAGGGTTTCAACTTTTATTTTCCAGATTTGTATAGCTCTCGAAGATATGGACTGGTAAACAAAAAATATAAATTGAGTGAAGGCTAACATATGGCACTTGGAAAAATGCCCAAGTATGTTATCGCTACGCTTGGTAAGATTTTTAATTGAACCAAACATAATTTGATCACAGTACAATTTACTTTTAATGGGGTAGCACGGTAACTCGAAGAGCATGAGACTAATGTTAACTTTCTTAATTCGTTCTTACTGTCCCAGTAACTTTAGTGACAAAAGGATCCAACCGCCCAAACTCAATCAAGCGAGGATCAAACGGTCATGATGAAGAGTACGAGGGGGAATTGAATGCTTTGTCGGCTACGCGCGTGGAGAAAGCCTCGCTCAGAGTTTGCTCCTTGACGTAAAACCACCGGTTCACCACAGCTCAAAAGGAAACAATAAACTAATCCCTCTCTCCTCCGGTGGGTCACAAAAGAAGAAGATGAAAGAATCCCTCGAGTGCAATCGACCCAAAACGAGGCCGTTTCGAAGTGTTTTCTCTCCCAATATAAATACTCCCTCACTTCGGCTCCTTCCTTCAAAAAACAGAGCCTCCTCTCTCTTTAGCTCACAGGTTCTTCGCTCAGGTACGATCGGAATTTCGCTTTTCGATTGTTACTTCTTCTGTTTCTGTTTGTGTGTTTTGCTTCTGGCGTTGTTTTAATATGCAATTTCATGCATGATTTTGTTCTGGCGTTGTTTCTATATGCAATTTCGTTAATCTCCTCAATTTCAGTACCAACTATTTGAATCCCCTAGTTTTATATTCGATTTCGGTTTCAATATTTCGTTGATTTTGTTTTTGATGTGTTCGGGCGATTTTTTAGGGTTTCGGCGAGGGTGGGATCGTCAGCAGCCAGTTTGATTTCGCAAACGACTTCTCTCTTATCTCTTCCACCGAAGGAATTTGTACTTTGGAGGTAGCATTTTCGTCTAAATTGTTCAAACGGCTGTCATTTTTAGGAGGCCTGAAAAACTTATGCTATTGAATTTAGATGACTGGTCAATATGTCAGTTTCCACTCTTGTATCGCAGTATTGTAGTTGATAGGATGCTGAAACATATGGAAATGAATAGTGTAGATTAACTCTATAAACAGTTAATCCTTTTCAATGTGAATGTTGAGTCGACTTGAATTTGGAATAAACACGCCTGAATGATTAAACCTGCTGAATTGATTTTATCTTGGAGTTGTATAAACACGTGTTTTTAATGGAGACTTTGATAGTCTGGTTTTTGTTATGATTTTGCTTCTGGCGTTGCTTGGCTTACAGGGAAACCTGTTTGGCTACATTTTCTTCATCTTTGAGAACAATGGAGGATGAGGATGCTGATTTCTGGGCTGACTATTACCTGCATAACGAGTTCCGGGCATTGTAAGTCCTCAGTGTTTGATTTTTTACTCGTGACTTTACATTCTAAATGTGTGTTTGCTAAATGTGATCGGCTTTGTGTTCGATTTGACTTGGGAAAACTTGTTATATTTTCAGAAGTGAAATTTTCTTTTGAAAAGGCCTGATTATTAGATTTGTTAGCAGATATTGAATGCTTGCCTGCTTGGTTTTCTTCTGCAGAGATGAAGAGGACCTCGCCTTGTTTGAAGAGATTCTTCCTGTTGTGCATAATGAAGTTCAGCCTGCTGCAGCAGTTCAAGGAGATCCCGGTCTTGAGGTGGGCGGACGAGGAAGGGGAAGAGGAACCCCTCTTGATGGTGAGCTTGGGGAGGTGCAAAGGGGCAGAGGAGGAAGGCGCAGGGTAAGGGGCAGGGGAGGTCGAGGAGGTGTGGGTGAGGCAGTGGAATATTTTTACCTTGAAGCAGATATAGGAAGGGGAAGGGGCAGAAGGGGCAGAAGGGGAAGGGGCAGGGGAGAAGTTGATGGGCGAGGGAGGGGTGTGGCTGCTCCAGTGGACTCTGAACAACCTCAAGGTTTTGAAGCAGCCACAGCTGAGATCCAAGTTGCTCCCAACTTTAGACAGGATCAAAACTCTCAAGAACCACCACCACAGCTCCAAGCTGCTCCCAACTTTGGACCAGGCTTGATAATCCGCAAAAGAGCCCCTCGAGGTCCCACAAAGAGAGCGAAGAAGGAGGAAAGCAGATTGCAGCCGTTCCAAGCTCAACCGGAATCCCAATTCAAGGCAGCAGCAGCCAGAATGCTTACCTTCCTCGCAGTACTCATGTTTGGATACCTCCTTGGTTCCCACAAACAGAGGTAGATTTCATAAGTAGATTTCATAATTAGGAAAATTAGGTCAATGGAAATGCTCTAGGTAGTGTAAGGGTTTACAGCATTACAAAGTCTCGTCTCTTGAGTGCTGTACAAGCCATATCACCAAGAGCCAATTATAACGAACTCAAGAAATGAGGGCTTCCACTCTGGAAGCTTTGATTGTGCAAGTGTATGACCTTCATGATCTAAGAAAGAGATTTCTTAGATTTCTATTAGTGAATAGGACTAAATTTCTAGCCTGGTGGAATAATACATGCAATCATACAAGTATATTGGACGTAATGCTTGGTTTATGATATGCTGGCTGGTAAGTGTAAGGCTATGAATGGAAGAGATGAATGATGAATAGAGTTGAATATCATAAATATTACGTTTATCTCTATCTTTTTTTTTTTTTTTCTCTTCTATGTTTCTGGCCTGGAAACTACAGAGTAAGAGATGTTGGTGAAAAGAGTTTAAATTAAAAAAAAAAACAAATAATTAAAGAGAGTCATTTCAAAAGAAAGAAAGAAAGAGTCTTAGTTAAAGTTCAGACATCAATCCGAACCAAAAAAAACGCCAGGGCTTCTTTAAGCAAGCTGATGTTAAGGCACTGGCTGCGAATTCATGCCCTCGCCGGCCTCAAGTTCTTAAGGAAAAGCCTCTGAGTCTTCAACAAATACACCGAGCTCATTGTCAGCCTCCAAAAAGAGCGCCGGGAATAATTCAAGTTGTTCCGCCTTAGCTAAGAAACCTTTGGATTATTGATTCTAGGAACTGGTGTAGGCCACCACGGGAGCACAAATGCAAACCAACCAACAGAGTTATAGAAATCAAATCCAACATCTATAGGTGGATCAAGTGGACTCTTCTCTAACGTGTTTTCACGAAGATTGCACATGACTATCTGTTCCGGAAATTTCAGGTAGATGATATCCTCATTGCTTGGCAGGAAACCTAGCACGTCCAGTTTGCCTGATTTTTGTGCAGTGATCTCAGGATCTTGGGAAACCATGTCCAACATAGGAACACCGTCAAATATCAAAGTCCATTCCACGTTGCCTGAAGTTTCTCTCAGTTCCCAAATACTAATAAATCCACATATATAAAAGGGGTATATTCGCAAACGCCCCTGGCACACACCTAGTTGGAGAGCTTGGTTTAGTGATCCGAAGACAGGGATGATACGAATACCACTAACACTGATATTAAATGGATCCAACTCAAGAGTAAAGCCTTTATAATTAAACCAGTACAACTTGCCGTTGAAAGCCACGCCGGACCGCCAGTAAATGAAAGAATCAAAGCATTTTGGTATTTGTGCATTAGTAATACAGTCTTTCTCGGTCCACTCCCCTATCTCAGAAGAGAATGCCTCCACACAGAAACCGTGTTCTAGTCCTGTTGACATTGGAACTATTCGCACAATCGCCCACCTATAATCGGCATTACCTTGATCAGCATAGTAGGGATCACAAAGGAATCCCGCCGGCACCATCTTCCGGTGAACTCGAGGGGTGGAAGGGAGAGCCACCCATTGCTTGGTTATTGAATTGCAGATGTAGTAGTCACGCTGATCAAACCGGGTTGCGCAGCACAGGACCAAGTCATTGAAAGTTGCTTCCACAGTTGGTGTATTATCACGCTGCTTAACACCTTTGAGGAACTCCATTGAATATATCCCTGGAAGTTTGGAACGAGTGGAGGTGAGGGGTATGAGTTTGTAATCACCAAAGTGGCGCATAACATGAGCAGTCAGGTAAGGCCTCGTCGGAAATTCGAGATGAGATAAAACCCGGCTAACGAAATAAGTTTCAGAGATGAGATCAAACCAGCGCTTGCACACACGCTTGCACCCGAATATGGCCTTAAGGTTAGGAATTCGAGAAAGTATTTCGACAACTATACAGTCGGGGATATCAGAAATTGTGGTTGTCGATTGTGGTGGTGAATTTGTTATGCATTTCTTGAACCTTTTAGATGGAGAGAAGAGAGGTAATAAGGTAGCAGTACGTCTTTTGCGGCTGTTTGTGGTAGCACCACCCAGATAGTGATGTAATAAAGGTATCACGGTGCTGAAAACCTTGCAGTTATACATTGCTGGAAACAATCTCGTATTTGGTGAGGAACAAACTCATGTTGAAGGTTTGCGTATTTATAGGATTTCTACTCATATTATTATTCCCACGTAAACAAGGAATTATTATCCCATGTATAGAAGGAATAGGAAACGTATATCTGCATTCCCCTTTCTAGGGAGTAAAACAAAACTAAATCTGAGAGAGAGTAGTTGTGACATGTGTCGAATTTTGATGAGTGGCACTGGTTTGGCACAAACACTCTGGTACAGGTGATGTGCTCTCATCCTAAAGAAGGGAGGCATAATTGCCAATTTCCTACCTTAGCTTAGCTTTGGCTTTGGTATCAATTTGCTACACTAGCTTTAAATTTTGACAATTTGCTACACTAGTTTTCTAAAACTTGCCAATTTGCTAAAATATATGTTAGTCATTTTTTTGAACCTCAAATGGAATTACTGGTGTGGCTTTGGGTGTATTGACTGCATCTTTTGGTGTAACTGGGACCAAATTGGTTATTGGGCAGTAAAAATTGTAACGGGCGTGCCCGATGCTATTCCTGTAATAGGATCGCCCCCTGTAGAGTTATTGCGCGGAAGCATGGTACTCGTGCAAAATCTTTGAGCGCCGCTCCGATGAACTTGGAACAAATATCCTGCCTTTGTAATACAACCGATCATTCACAAGAGTGAAATTCTTGCGCGTGCACTTACTAGTGGCCAACTCATGTAGCAGAGCAGAGGCCTCAGGGTCACGGCGACAAGCAGCATCAATGTCTTGAATGCTATCGAAAATGGGGGCCGAGACAGTTCGAATAGCCATCAATTCATGTTGTCTAGAGAGGAGATCAGGGATCGTATTTGTCTTACCAGGCTTGTACTCAATCGAGTAATTGTATCCCATCAATTTCGATAGCCACTTGTGTTGGGCTGGTGTCGATACTCTTTGATCGAGCATGTGCTTAATTGTCTGGTGATCAGTGCGGATTGTGAATGAATTACCCAAGAGATAAGGGCGCCATTTATCAATGGCAAGGAGGATGGAGAACATTTCACGGTCATAGGTCGACAACGCCTGTTGTCGCTCTGTTAAGGCTTTGCTGATAAATGCCACGGGATGCTTGTCATGCACCAACACGGCACCCATACCCTTAGAACTCTCATCAGCATATATGGCTGCTCATTCCGAGGGGTTCAGGCATGCCGATCCGGTTAAATTCGGAGAGCTTGTCGCTAGTCCAGGACTTAACGTCAAAGAGGCGAGTTGGTCGCCCTACACACAGGTAGGGGTCTGGAGCCGATCCCCTGATGAGAGTTGTCACTGATCCTTGTTCCAATTTCACACTGCAATGAAGTTCTAGGGAAAAGAAATGAGTAATTTGAAACTCAAAACATGTTCAACCATATAGGAATCATATATAGGAATCTGATGCAATATAATTAAAGGTATATGGAGATTTACTTTGAAAGAGTTGGAGCCTTTTCACGCATTCTCTGGATGAAACGCCCGTTGTGGAAACTTCTCGCAGCTACATCTGAACTGTATTTTTCCAAGGAATAAGTCAATTTCTTATCGTTTCCATCTTTGTAAAGAGCATATCCAAACACCATCTGAGCATCAATGAATTATGAGTTCATTGTTTCATAGCCGTTGAGGTACAAATTAAGTTTAATAGCAAATCACATGAACTCTTAATCTAAGAATCTGCAGAATCTAGAGGCAAAGTTCCAAAACTAGCCCACTCTAAGGATTTTTCTTTTCCTGATTGCTTATTACACATCATCGCATATACTCATAATCAACTGCATCAAAAAGTTTCAACATAATAGAGAATGCGACTTGGTTGCCAAAGTAGCACCAGATTGCCGAGCACACCGGAGAATAAGTCCATCCTTCTCTTAAAACTTCCACATCAATCACTGTGCATGGTCCGGCTGCTACTCTCATATAGGCCTCTCCACTTTTCAGAAGTAACCTCATTTCAGCCTAACAATGGCTTTCATATTCAAAAGCTCAACAATATTACATGTGCTTCTAGTTTTTGGAATTTGGGCATCCCTAGCCTACTGCCGCACATTGCCTGATGCTGAGCTTAATGTAATGGTGAAGAGACATGACCAGTGGATGGCTAGTCATGGACGCGTCTATAAGGACCATGTGGAGAAGGAGAAGCGTTTCAAGATATTCAAGGACAAGTGTGGAGTTCGTAGAGTCCTTCAACATGGGTGGAAATAAGCCTTACAGTTTAAGGATCAATGAATTCGCAGACCTGACTAATGAAGAGTACTTGGCCTTCCGCAATGGATACAAGTTTCAGTCTCCAAATCTCATGTCATCATCTGGAACATCATTTAAATATGCCAATGTGACTGCAGTCCCGTCTACTGTGGATTGGAGGAAGCGGGGAGCCGTGACCCCTGTGAAGGATCAGGGTTATTGTGGAAAGCCTAATACCCGGCCACCCTTCTGTCTAATTTTATTCAAGTATATACGATCTACACTTTTATGTTATGTTGTTAGAGAACTCCAAATTAAATTTTGCCCACAATATCTACATGTGAACAGATTATCATGCATGTCATGATCGATCTTCATCATAAGTAGTAGCAGACGTACGTATTCATTTCCTAGCTAAACGAGTACTTGATAGCTTACACACTCGATCAGAAGGTAGACCATCACTTTTAGAAAAACCTTGATCCGGGTGGAATGTTCATTAGTTATTCGAGACCCACATCAAGCTTGAGATAACATAACATGTTAGATATATGTAGCAAGAGAACACTGAAGTGTGGGCTGTGATCTTAAGTTCTCAACATGTATCTTACTCAGGCACGTAATGTCATATATTTATGTTCGTAGGATGTTGCTGGGCATTTTCTGCAGTGGCAGCTACAGAAGGAGTTACGAAGCTAAAAACAGGGAAGTTGGTGCCTCTTTCGAAGCAACAACTAGTCGATTGTGACACTGTTAGTGCAGGCTGTTCGGGTGGTTTAATGACTTATGCCTTTCAGTTCATCATCCTCAACGAAGGCTTGGCAGCTGAAGGAGACTACCCTTATCAGGGAATTGATGGGAGTTGCAGGAGGAACAACGAGGAAACTCCTGCAGCCAAGATCACTGGCTATGAGGTTGTGCCGGAGAATGAGGAGGCTTTGTTGAAGGCCGTTGCGAACCAACCAGTCTCAGTTGCGATTGATGCCAGTGGGGCTGCCATGCAGTTTTACTCTAGAGGGGTGTTCACAGGACAATGTGGAAGTGAATTAGACTCTAATTCGGGATCAAATTATTTGAATTCGTAAAAATTAATAAACTTTATACGAATAATAAACCGCATTGTTTCGCCTCGCGACATTGTAAATCGAAAACGGAACCGCTTTCGGAAATCTTAATTGGAGAAACATTACGCTTCCGCGATGCGAGAATCGACTTTTACTCCGTCGCTCGTTTCCAAAGACTTCCTTCATGAAAGTTGTAGAGCTCGTCGATCCGAGTTCGTGGACATGTCACGCGTTCTAATCAGACGTCGCATGTGAAATTTAATAGCGACGGAAGTTAGTTTCCAATTTTGAAAAAGAGTATAAAAAGGAATGTTTAAGGGTTAGGGTTTCCATTTTCGAAAACCCTCATTCTCTCTCCTCCTTCCCCTGCAGCCGCTCTCTCTCTCCCCGACTCTCTCTCTCTCTCAAAAAACTCATCGCCAGTGATCTCGCCAACCGGACGTCCGTGTCTCTCACCGCCGGCCTCAAAAGCTTCGCACGGTCCACCGCAGCAACCCACGAACTCGACACGCCTCCCCCCGCCGCCGTGAGCTCTCGCGCGACAACCCGAGGCCCCGTGACTTCCTCCGCCGTCCGAGCTGCTCCTCCGGCGACGCCAGTGCACGAGGCTAGCACGTCTCCACCGCTCATTACCCATGGTGCTACATATGATGAGATTGGAGCTCAATTCGCGCCTCGCCCCTCGCCGCTGCTCGATTTTGCCGCCGTCGAAATTCAAGCACCTCCAGTGATTTCCTAGTGATTCTGAAGCCATATCTAGGTAAGGGTTTGCTTGATTTTTTGTTTGGTGTGATTGTTGTTGAATTTGTGGAGGAATTGGGGAGAATCGGAGGAGGAGGATGAAAATGAGCACCGCCGCCTTAGGCGGCGCGTGAGGGAGGGTGAGAGGTGCAAGAGGCGGCCTTAGGCCGTAGAAGGGTGGAGCAGAAGGAAAGGAAAGGTTTTGGGTGGCGGTGGGCAAGCCACGCGCGCCGGTTTGAGCGGCGCATGAACCCCACGCGCCGCCACGTGCGGCGGCACGTGAACAGTAAATTTTCAAAAAGTAATTTTTGTACAAAGTGATTTACATACGGTAAATATAAAATTATTTTATGTATGGTGAATGTCAAATTATTTTACGTACGGTGAATATAAAATTATATTACGTACGGTGAATGTAAAATTATTTTACGTACAGTAATTGTAAAAATTATTTTTGAAAGGTAAATTAGTAATTAGTATTTATAGGATAAGTAATACGGAAACAATACGTATAAGAAAAGTAATACGTAAACAGTACATATATAAAGAGTAATACATAAATAGTATGTATATGAAAAGTAATACGTATATGAAAACATTAATATGTGAATAGTAATTTACGTGAACAATAATTTCATAAAAACCGAAAATTACTGAACAGTTAAACATTAGTACTGTTTCGACATTTCAGGTTTTACATAACGTTTCTAATCACTTCTTCTTCAATGTAGGTGATCGATTAATCGAGTATAGGAATTGCTTTCAGTATTGTGGGAATTACGCTCAGGAAACTAAGGTGAGTAAAATTTCACAATGACGAATCTACCCTTAGCGGAGATTCATAATTACACTTATTTTAAAAAGATTGAACTATGATATGTATATGATATAGTGGATTGTGTATGTGTATAATTGGTAAAATCGATACATATATATGGGTTGCTATATTATATACTGTCATATTCCCGATTTCCCGTTTTCAAATAAGTTCATTTATGGTATTGGTATTTAATTATTTGAGCATGTCACTTGGTTTGTACAATAACATGTGAGGATTGTTTTGTACGTGGTTTTAACTTGAGTTATGTTAAAACGTTTTTGTTGTCTTCGGACATGTCTTCAGACGTGTTGGCATGTCGGAACCTAGCCTTGGCCGGGCGACAGTTACGATACAGTTAGAGCTCTAGTCTGTCTGCCGGTTTACTGGCATGAGAGGTAACAAATGGGTTATCGGCTTATGTGTACCCATATGTTTGAGATTATTGGGTGACAGATGAGTTGCCCAATGCCCGGCGGTGTACTGCATGAGGGGTAACAGATGAGTACCCGTATTATAAATGTAATTGGGTAAACATATGGGTTGTCTGATTTCTCATGAGCACTTATATTTTAAGATATTATTGGACGACCATATGAGCTGTCCTTTGACTCATGAGTACATTTATAATTGGATGTTTCAATATTTACTCTCGTATTACTATACATGTTAGTTTGTTGTTTACTCATACGAGCTGCAAAGCTTACCGGGTTTGTGTTTTGCAATCCCGGTGCACATATTCGATGATGTAGGGGATAGTTCCGCATGTGTGGATTATCAGAATCGACGGACAACTCTGAAACTTCGAAGTTGCCTTATTTTATTTTGTGGTGAGGATTGAGATGATTTTTACATTTCCATTTGATATAATGCTTGAATTATAAATTTGGTTTGTAATAATCAATTCGACTGAGTTGTACTATAAACTCAGTAACGATCCGCTGTGACAATAAGATGATTTCGATTTATTGAGATTGTTTTAGAGTTTTTCATGACTTCGATTTTTGAGTTTCATGTTCGAAATTTCGGGGTCGTGACCATGGAGTAACTGCAGTTGGGTATGGGACAAGTGATGATGGTACGAAGTTTTTTGGCTCGTGAAGAACTCATGGGGTAGAAGCTGGGGTGAAGACGGGTACATAAGAATCCAAAGAGATGTCAATCTTAGGGGACGTCTTTGTGGTATTAGTGTATTACTAAGCAAGCTTCCTATCCTACTGTTGACTAGCAAATAATCTTGATATATGATATTAATGGAGCTTACTTCCCTGCTTGAATTTTAGACGTACGATATATGGGATTACATGCATGCAGATTTCATGTCACAAAAATTTATGATGAAGAGCTAAGGTAAAAACATCAGAGGATCAAAAATGAAGAGCTTCGGCGAGACACAAAACAAACCGTTATACATAACATATGCATTCAGGATCTTCAAGTCTGATGTTCTTTTAACCAGCGACGCGCACGATTGACACTCCCAAAATAGGGACGTGACAATATGATCCACTAACAATCGTGTGTAATGGCTGCTTTTCAAATATGCGCAAATCACTCAGTGCACCAAAGGTACTAATGAAGTGCCAAACTTGATAGTTAAATAACCAATTTGAACTGAATTTATTACAGCCTCGCAGGGGTTTTACTCTTTCGTCTGACCGACATAGTTATTGTTTATTGCTGCAGGTTGAAAGTCCTTGTTTTGTTGGTTTGATCTTGGAAAACTGTGAGCTTCCACACGCAAATCATGGACATGTGATTTTGGGAGATCCTTCACTCATCCTGTTTTATCCTATTAGTTCCACTGAGGTTCGTTGCTTGGTCGATATACCTGGAACAAAAGTCCCTTCAGTAGCTAATGGTGAAATGGCCAACTATTTGAAGACTGGTGACTCCTCAGGTATCTTTCAGACTTCTTTTCAATTTTTTTGTTGATTTGATTAATTCAAACTTGATATGCATACTGATATTATTGATGAACTAATCTGAGAACTACTTTGTATTTCAGATTCCCCCACAGCTATACAGTGCTTCTATGGTTGCAGTAGAGAAATGATGGCTGCTAATCCGGTTCCCACTCCTGGTGCACTTTTGTTAGGCGATTCATTCAACATGAGACATCCATTTGAGCCTTGGAGGCATCTTTCATATGGACCAGTATCTCTTCTCTCTGGTCTTAACCCCCGTCCACTACACTTGTCTCTCCATTTCTTTGTTGTTGCTATATATGGCGTAGGGCACTTGATGTTTCCATTCCCTTCACCTAAACGCATATGGCTTGGTGCTAGATTGATCTTAGTATGTTAAGAACATGTTACAACTTATTGTAATTATAATTTTCTATGCTGATAACTGAGTTCTTATACAAATATTTCTTGGTTTATTATTTTCAGAGTGCATCAGGCATCATATTCCCTATTATAAAGGGCAAAGGAGTTAGACAAATGTTCTTTCCTGCAACTGTGCCAGCATATTACTGATCTCCTCATGTTCACTGAAGGAAATGAATGGGTGGAGATAAAACATTGTAATCCAGATTATTTAGTTTGTTACTCCGCATCCCAAAGCGCGCTGCCTTCCTAGGCTCCCTATGTTATATGCGACGTGACTATGGAGCACAAAGGGTAGCCTTTCTTACCTAATTTCAATCGTGATATCCTAATTTTATCGAAAGAGCAGCATTTGTTCCAACCAGAAAGACCTTTACAATGCTGAAACTAAGAGGGAACCAATTATGTTCTGAATTCTTTTAGGATTAGTTGTTCTGCCCCGATGAAATTGTACATGTACAAAGTCATAGTAATTACCACTGATCCACATTCTTTTTCAATCATTACTTGTTTCAACTGCAAACCAATCATTCAATGTCACCCTCGAATACCAGCTAACCAGATCCGAAGAAGAACTGAACTGAAAAACACGAGTAGAGAATCCACCTGAAAGGTCACATGCTTCTCAACTAAGCTCGACGACTTTCACATCGCCATTCATTCAACCAAATCCGAGTCACGGATATCTTAACCTTGATAACATGGAATATTTCTGCAAACATTTTGCTCAGAAGGTTCTGCACATCGGTAATGAAGACAATATGGAGAAAAGAGGGGCAGGGCAGGCTATTTGTTGGAGCATTAATCAAAAGAATGCGAATATGGTTTCCTCTATAGAAAAATCAAAAGAGCACCACATTTCAAACAAACAAAAACAATACCAGGAGAGGAAGTTAGAGATAAACTTTATACATATACTGATATACAATAATTAATCCTGCACTTGTAATTGTACATGCTTTCCTTAACCATAGAGCTCCTTGGTATCAGTCATACATTCAAACATTGTTTTAAACTAAAATTGACCCAAGAATTCAAATGGCATGACCAAGAATTCAAAATGCCCCTCATGAGTTCGAAAGGCAGTCTTAGAGATGTCATCCTCATGCATTCGAAGCTGATGGTACCCCGACCTAAGATCAAGCTTCGTAAAGTACTTGGCTACGTGCAATTCATCTAGAAGCTCATCTACAATGGGTATAGGGTAGCGGTCTTTCACAGTCACGGCATTCAATTGCCTATAGTCCACGCAAAATCGCCAATTGCCATCTCTCTTCTTCACTAATAAAACCGGTGAGGAAAACGGACTTGAGCTACGTCGTATTATGCCGGTTGCCAACATCTCCCGGACTTGTGACTCCAATTCACTCTTTTGGGAGTGACCATAGCTATATGGCATCACATTCACCGGACTGGCATGAGGAACTAGAGAGATGCGGTGATCAATATCGCGTTTCGGAGGTAAGCCAGTATGTGGTTCAAATAGCTGAGCAAAGTGAGTCGACAAAGCCCGCAGCTCACTGGGCTCGTTATCAATAGGCTCAGTAGAAGCTATTTTGAAGAGGCCCTTAAAGCCCAACTGATCAGAGTGCAACAGAGCCAATAAATCCCTAGACTCCGAAAGAGATATTTCCGATGTGATGCCCTGAATTGTATACCCTCTGCCTTCGACAATGAAGAACATAAACTTGGCTGGAAAATGCCAACCAATGAACCCAAGTTGATTCCACCATTGAGCTCCCAAAATCACAATCATCAACTGGCAGGAGAATGAAGTCATCTAGCAATTTATAATCACCCATCTGCACTGGTACATTTGGTGCCATACCCCACGGCTTTAGAAGGTGGCCGGAGGCAGAGGTGAGGGACACTGGTGGGCTTGGTTGAATAGGGAGGTGAAGCTCTCTAGCGAAATGTGGGTGGAGGAAGTTGAGGGCGGAGCCACAATCAATAAAAACCACAATTGATCTACCATTGATCTCACCACGTACTCGCATCATGTCTGTTTTCTTAGTGAGAGTAATGGCGTGGAGGGGCAGGGGTTGTGGTGGTTGTGGGTCAGTGTTTGGGTTGGGTAATTCTGACAAACAGTCCTGGAACTCTGAATCCACCTCAGGTTGGGCAGTTTCAAACACGGCCATAAACGGGCGTCGACAGACATGGTTCTCACCAAATGGGCCATTACACATGAAGCACAGTCCTTTTTCTCGCTGTTCATATTGATCCTTTGGTAGCCAGTGCCGAATTTGGCCTGGATGGGCTTGTCGTTGTCCTTGGGCAGTAGTTGGTGGTCCAGTGGAAGTAGGGACAAGAGGGTTGGTAGTGGCTGGTTGTCTTTGGGCTGTGGGACCAGGGGTTGAGCTGGAGGATGTAGACGAGTCCCACCGGTTGTGTGAGGACCACGACTGGTGCCTAACAGGTCTGAATTGCGCCAGACGAGTGTCGTTGAATTTGGCCTCATACCGGCGAGCCAGTCGCTGAGCGCGAGAAAGGGTTTTGGGTTCCCAAGCCATGACATCATGTCGTATATCTGGCCGGAGACCGCCCAAGAAATTGTGAACGAGCTGAGTTTCCGACCAATGAACAGCACGGCATGACAACTTCGTAAACTCACTTATGAACTCGTTGATGAAGCCATGTTGCTGGATGTGAGTCAAATCCGCCAAATAATCAGAATCGTTGCCAACACCGAAGTGTTCCAACAATGCCGTGTGAAATCTTTCCCATGCAGTAGCCGGGTTGCGCATCTGGAATGATGTCATCCAAATGGAGGCGTCGGGCCCAAAATGAAGTGCAACCGTAGCAACCCGCTCAGCCGGCATAACTCTGTGGATTTGCAAATAGCGGTCAGCCATGGTGAGCCAACCAACAACATCCTCCCCGTGAAAATGAGAGAGATCGATCTTCGGCTGCTTGTAGTAAGGCTCATAGCCAGAATATGGGCCGGTGTTTCTAAAAAGTTGTGGGAAATTGCCAGAAGGGGTGAACGAGTATGGTGGAGTGAAGGTGTTGTTGCAACCATGCAGAGGGGAATTGGAGATTGGAGTGGTGGTGGTAATGGTTGAGAAACTGGACGAGGCAGCAGAGTGGGGGTTGAAAAGTTGGGAAGTGGTGAGAGGTGGGTTTGACATGCCCACAGAGAGGAATGAAAGATCCAAATGGCCGGTGGGAGTGGGCGGTAGGTGGGTAACAGACCCAAACTGTGGTGCGCCAGGCTAAACAGTCATGGCGGTAAGAATCGCATCGACCTTCGCGGTGATGTCAGAGAGAACAAAAGGAAAAGTAAAATAACAACTGGATTCAATTCATTTCTCAACCCCCTGCCTCCAAAGGAGGTTTACATACATATAGCTAGCTTCTACGCTTTAGCACAGTTGTCCTACTAGAACTTACAGCTACTTAACAGGCTACAAGACTGGGCCTCAAGGGCAAATACAACAAGAGGAATTATAATATAGTCCTAACAGTTTGGCACAAACATCTCTAGTACAGGCAATGTGCTCTCATCCTAAAGAATTAGGGTTTAGGGTTATAGGGTTTAGGGTTATAGGGTTTAGGGTTTAGGGTTATAGGGTTATAGGGTTTAGGGTTTAGGGTTTAGGGTTTAGGGTTTAGGGTTATAGGGTTTAGGGTTTAGGGTTATAGGGTTATAGGGTTTAGGGTTTAGGGTTTAGGGTTTAGGGTTTAGGGTTTAGGGTTTAGGGTTTAGGGTTTAGGGTTTAGGGTTTAGGGTTTAGGGTTTAGGGTTTAGGGTTTAGGGTTTAGGGTTTAGGGTTTAGGGTTTAGGGTTTAGGGTTTAGGGTTTAGGGTTTAGGGTTTAGGGTTTAGGGTTTAGGGTTTAGGGTTTAGGGTTTAGGGTTTAGGGTTTAGGGTTTAGGGTTTAGGGTTTAGGGTTTAGGGTTTAGGGTTTAGGGTTTAGGGTTTAGGGTTTAGGGTTTAGGGTTTAGGGTTTAGGGTTTAGGGTTTAGGGTTTAGGGTTTAGGGTTTAGGGTTTAGGGTTTAGGGTTTAGGGTTTAGGGTTTAGGGTTTAGGGTTTAGGGTTTAGGGTTTAGGGTTTAGGGTTTAGGGTTTAGGGTTTAGGGTTTAGGGTTTAGGGTTTAGGGTTTAGGGTTTAGGGTTTAGGGTTTAGGGTTTAGGGTTTAGGGTTTAGGGTTTAGGGTTTAGGGTTTAGGGTTTAGGGTTTAGGGTTTAGGGTTTAGGGTTTAGGGTTTAGGGTTTAGGGTTTAGGGTTTAGGGTTTAGGGTTTAGGGTTTAGGGTTTAGGGTTTAGGGTTTAGGGTTTAGGGTTTAGGGTTTAGGGTTTAGGGTTTAGGGTTTAGGGTTTAGGGTTTAGGGTTTAGGGTTTAGGGTTTAGGGTTTAGGGTTTAGGGTTTAGGGTTTAGGGTTTAGGGTTTAGGGTTTAGGGTTTAGGGTTTAGGGTTTAGGGTTTAGGGTTTAGGGTTTAGGGTTTAGGGTTTAGGGTTTAGGGTTTAGGGTTTAGGGTTTAGGGTTTAGGGTTTAGGGTTTAGGGTTTAGGGTTTAGGGTTTAGGGTTTAGGGTTTAGGGTTTAGGGTTTAGGGTTTAGGGTTTAGGGTTTAGGGTTTAGGGTTTAGGGTTTAGGGTTTAGGGTTTAGGGTTTAGGGTTTAGGGTTTAGGGTTTAGGGTTTAGGGTTTAGGGTTTAGGGTTTAGGGTTTAGGGTTTAGGGTTTAGGGTTTAGGGTTTAGGGTTTAGGGTTTAGGGTTTAGGGTTTAGGGTTTAGGGTTTAGGGTTTAGGGTTTAGGGTTTAGGGTTTAGGGTTTAGGGTTTAGGGTTTAGGGTTTAGGGTTTAGGGTTTAGGGTTTAGGGTTTAGGGTTTAGGGTTTAGGGTTTAGGGTTTAGGGTTTAGGGTTTAGGGTTTAGGGTTTAGGGTTTAGGGTTTAGGGTTTAGGGTTTAGGGTTTAGGGTTTAGGGTTTAGGGTTTAGGGTTTAGGGTTTAGGGTTTAGGGTTTAGGGTTTAGGGTTTAGGGTTTAGGGTTTAGGGTTTAGGGTTTAGGGTTTAGGGTTTAGGGTTTAGGGTTTAGGGTTTAGGGTTTAGGGTTTAGGGTTTAGGGTTTAGGGTTTAGGGTTTAGGGTTTAGGGTTTAGGGTTTAGGGTTTAGGGTTTAGGGTTTAGGGTTTAGGGTTTAGGGTTTAGGGTTTAGGGTTTAGGGTTTAGGGTTTAGGGTTTAGGGTTTAGGGTTTAGGGTTTAGGGTTTAGGGTTTAGGGTTTAGGGTTTAGGGTTTAGGGTTTAGGGTTTAGGGTTTAGGGTTTAGGGTTTAGGGTTTAGGGTTTAGGGTTTAGGGTTTAGGGTTTAGGGTTTAGGGTTTAGGGTTTAGGGTTTAGGGTTTAGGGTTTAGGGTTTAGGGTTTAGGGTTTAGGGTTTAGGGTTTAGGGTTTAGGGTTTAGGGTTTAGGGTTTAGGGTTTAGGGTTTAGGGTTTAGGGTTTAGGGTTTAGGGTTTAGGGTTTAGGGTTTAGGGTTTAGGGTTTAGGGTTTAGGGTTTAGGGTTTAGGGTTTAGGGTTTAGGGTTTAGGGTTTAGGGTTTAGGGTTTAGGGTTTAGGGTTTAGGGTTTAGGGTTTAGGGTTTAGGGTTTAGGGTTTAGGGTTTAGGGTTTAGGGTTTAGGGTTTAGGGTTTAGGGTTTAGGGTTTAGGGTTTAGGGTTTAGGGTTTAGGGTTTAGGGTTTAGGGTTTAGGGTTTAGGGTTTAGGGTTTAGGGTTTAGGGTTTAGGGTTTAGGGTTTAGGGTTTAGGGTTTAGGGTTTAGGGTTTAGGGTTTAGGGTTTAGGGTTTAGGGTTTAGGGTTTAGGGTTTAGGGTTTAGGGTTTAGGGTTTAGGGTTTAGGGTTTAGGGTTTAGGGTTTAGGGTTTAGGGTTTAGGGTTTAGGGTTTAGGGTTTAGGGTTTAGGGTTTAGGGTTTAGGGTTTAGGGTTTAGGGTTTAGGGTTTAGGGTTTAGGGTTTAGGGTTTAGGGTTTAGGGTTTAGGGTTTAGGGTTTAGGGTTTAGGGTTTAGGGTTT